>NW_026991716.1:84242514-89242514 GCF_029215605.1 Mirounga angustirostris | reverse complement strand
TCCCCTACAACAGTTTATATGCATCCTTTTTTAAAATGAATTTTTGTATAATTAATTTGATGCATTATAATTTTATTAAAATATTAATATTTATTAATTTATTTCAGCCTTAAGCAAAGAGAGCTCTAAACTCTCTTTGGGTTTGTCAGATGATTACCTTTTGTTATAGCAGTTCCTAAGAATTGATACTGGTGGCCTCGAGAATGTTATAATAAAGGATTCAAAAGCTGAGACTAGACTTAGCAGGAAGTAGTTTAAAGACTGATAAAGACTTATAAAGATTTATTTATTTATTTTAGAGAGAGAGGGTGCTAGTGGGGGGGGAGGGGCACAGGGAGAAAAGAGAGGGAGAAGCAGACTCCCTGCTGAGCAGGGAGCCCAAAGGTAAATTGTGGGGGGGTGCTCTATCTCACGACCCTGAGATCATGACCTGAGCTGAAATCAAGAGTCGGATGCTTAACCGACTAAGCCACCCAGGCTCCCCTTTAAAGACTGATTAATGAAGTTTGCCCTAAGTATAGAACACAAGAGTAGTAAATATCCTACCAATTTAAATATGCATTTAAAGGGCACCTGGGTGGCTCAGTCGGTTAAGCGTCTGCCTTCGGCTCAGGTCATGATCCCGGGGTCCCGGGATGGAGTCCAGCATCGGGCTCCTTGCTCAGCGGGGAGCCTGCTTCTCCCTCTCCCTCTGCCTGCCGCTCTCCCTGCTTGTGCTCTTTCTCTCTCTCTGGCAAATAAATAAATGAAATATTTACTTTTTTTATTTTTATTTTTTTTTTAAAGATTTCATTTATTTATTTGCCAGAGAGAGGGGGAGAATACAAGTGGGGGAATGGCAGGCAGAGGGAGAGGGAGAAGCAGGCTCCTTTCAAAGCAAGGAGCCCAATGTGGGACTGATCCCAGGATCCCGAGATCATGACCTGAGTCGAAGGCAGACGCTTAACCATCTGAGCCACCCAGGCACCCCTAAATGAAATCTTTTAAAAAAATGCATTTAAAAACTTTATTTTACATTATGAGACATATTAAAAGAAGTTCAAACACATTTAAAAACCTTATGAGACAACTCAAAGTTGCAGATTTTGAAATGATCACCATTTATAGGTGACTTTTTTAAAAATGAAAAAAAATTATATTTTTGCTATTTTAAAGAACGTATTGAGCTTCAGTTATAACATATCATCAAAAAATTCTATGTTTAGTGGAATTTGTTAAGATAAAGCAGTCAAGACACCTTTTCCTACTACATAAGAGTTTGCATGTTAATTTTCATACCTTGTATTGTAATAGATTGCCTCCACAGCTTATTTGTTCCATGACCACCTGCTCAGTTCTGCTATGTCGCACCTAAATACCTTGAATCATTGTGTTAAATCATCTATAGAGTTTTCTAAAGTGGAATATATCTGAGAAAGAAAGCAAAGATTAGAAATGCAAATGATCTAATTGTTGCTTTGGGTGTTGTTATATTCTTTTTCTTTCTTTAATTTACTTTGTAAGAGAAAATAAGATGATTTTGAATTATTCACCACATTTCCTTCCAATGTGAGCTTCTTTTTATTGTGATTAGACTTTTACATTAAGTGTTAATGCTTTTTACTAAGAAGCAGGTTAATTATACCATCTATTTTCAATTAGCCCTAATAGAGTGCATGTATAGCTGGAATCTATTGTGCATGTCCTTACAGAAGTGAGGAAATGGAGTAAAAGCTATTATTTTGATGTCCTGATAAATTATACTCCATATTATGTTAGATTAACAAAATGAATGATTAATGTTCCATGTACACATGAGCTGTGACAGCATTTTTGACTTAATAAATCTGAATACTGGCTGATAGCCAATCCTTTTTTATATTAAATGCGAATTAATCTAGATTATTTCATTACCTTTAGTCACTGTCTTCTAAACACACACACACACACACACACACACATAGCTGTTATTGACTTTTCAGAATTAATCAGACAAATTCTAAAATATTTAGGTTTTTTTGTTATCTTATGAGAACATATATGTCAAACCTTATGGGAAGATATAGAATGAAATGCATTGTTCTTAGCTTACTGAGAAATGAAATGTGAACTTTTACATTTAGAATTGTGAAATACAGTTAATTATATATGTATATATATGTGTGTATAAATATAATATATTCATGAAAACATCTTGAACAACAATGAAAAGACTAATTTTATTTATTTATTTATTTATTTATTTATTTTAGATTTTATTTATTTATTCATGAGAGACAAAGAGAGAGAGAGGCAGAGGGAGAAGCAGGCTCCCAAGGAGCAAGGAGCCCGATGCGGGACTCAATCCCAGGACCCTGGGATCATGACCTGAGCCGAAGGCAGACGCTTAACCATCTGAGCCACCCAGGCGCCCCTGAAAAGACTAATTTTAAATGGTTGCTAAGAATTAGAAAATTATTAACTGTTTGGGAAATGCTTACATTAGTTATGCTTATAAAAGGCCAAATTTTCACTTGCCATATTTTGTAGATAGTTTTAATTCAGGAACACCAATAAATCTAAAATATATCATAATATTATTGGAAGAAGTGATCACACTTCTGTAAATACTGAGGTGTTTGTTTTCTATATATCTGCTAGGGTTTTGGTTCATTTTCAAACTATGAGTCAATCCTGAGTTGATGATTTCACCCCTAGTTTTGTCTTCTTTCCCTGTCAAAACAAAATTAAATGACCCCAGAAATACCAAACTTTTAAAAAATGCAAGAACTCTGGAAAGTGAAGGTATTATACTCTTCTACAAAAAAGAAATTTTAGAAACATTCTCTAAAATAACTATTCTTTGAATATTTCTAATCCAGATTAATTAATTAACTGCAAATTTCAGTAGCAAGGAGAGTTCTTAAATTCATTTCAGCTACAGTTTTCAAAATATATTTAATCATATAATCATTTTTTAGAGAACACTTATTGACATTTTTTTGAACTAGTGTTCTTCAAAAAATGTTTGAAAACAACTTTATAGACTTGGGAATCAATAGAAATGATAAGTTAATAACAAATCACATCAAATCGTGTATTAACATTTGAACACAGTAAAATCAGGTTAGAACTATTTTAGGTCAGCAAGGCAGTTAAAACTTAAGAAGATTATTGATGCATCCATTTATGCAAATGAGAAAAATCACATAGTTTTGACATCTTAAATGTCACTTGATAAAAACAAATATCTCCTTTGTGTAAAATGTCATGTTAGTAATGGAATGAAAGGAAACTTCCCTACCATGAAGAAGAGTATTAGAATAGTAAAGAAAACATCAGTTTTAGTGATTAAAACACTTAGCCAACTGAGCTACCCAGGCCCCCCAACAGTTTTTTCTTTATTAGTCATTTGTTCATCCAACCAAACTCCTTTCCTATGAAATAAAGCCTCAAATGAGGCTTGTACTTACTCCTGAAATTCTTCAAATGTATTTTAGCAATGTTTGTCTTAAAATTTTATTAGATATAAACATATGATAAAAATTAGAAGCAACTATAATTCTTCAAATTATAAAAATTGGCTTATTGGAAAGCCAACTAAACTAGAAACTAAAAATACCTTTCTTTTAGTCTTGGCTTTTAATGAGCTATCCTGTTCCTTTGAGTAATCTCAGTGAGTATTCCAGTCATCCATAAAATGAAAAAAAATATGGTTACATATTCAGTAAATTTCCCTATATATTTTAAACCTAGTGCTTCAACCTTTATATAGCTGAAACTCAAAGCAGTTGGGTTCTTTTTTTAAAATGAAATCTTTAGGATAGAAATTCTAAAACTCCCACAGAACTATTCAATTAAAATAATTAATGTTTTATGTCTTCATTTGGTAAACAAAGGCCTGAATTTTAGTTATGACCATCCAGAATAAAAAGTATTATTTTCCAGTTTTTCTTGAAGCTAGGTATGGTCATATGACTAATTTATGATCAATAGTAACAAAAAACACTGATGTATGCAATTTGGGGTATTGGTTTTAAGGAGAATAATTGTGCTTTCCTTTTTTTCTTTTTTCTTTTTTTTTGGTACTTCCTATTGGGTGGAATATTGAAGTGATAACAGAAGTTGATCATCTTAGATAATAATGGAATCTATAGTTATCTATAGACTAGCTTAGCAAAAGAGAATAGAAGTATGGGCCTCCAACCATATAATCACCATTATTACATTTGGCCTTTTGTTTGGAATGTTACGTGATACAGGAATAAACTTCTAGTTTGCTTAAACCATTGATAATTTGGTCTTTTTTTTATGACAGGCTACATTTGTATCAATTAATGTAGTTTTAGATTTAAGTAAGCATAGAAAATAGGTACCTGCTATATATTTTCTTTTTTACTCACAACTCTTGGAGAATAATGTACAGGAAGTTCAGTAATTGAATAAATCATTGCAGAATGCTGCAAAATACGTGAATCAAGTATGAAAGATAATGACTAAATCATGAGGTGACTTATTTACATATTTTAAAATTTGCAAATTTACTTTTTTCATGTCAGTTATTTTCTTTAACCTCAAATAAATATGTCCATTATTGCTATTATTGACCCTTCACACATGAGGAGACAGAACCTAGATGGTGAAGAGACTTTAGCCAACTTAACAGTAGTTGGATACCATATTTATATATATTTTTTAAGTATAATTACCAAAAAGAAAAATCCACTATGGTTCAAATTAGGGGAAATGACAGACTTTAAAGCCATCATTATCTGTCACCTAACCTAGTGAAATTACGTTTTAAGCTATACATTTGCCTCTAACATTTTTCTCTATTTTCGTGATAGTACTGGTCATTTTACTTATGAAACATAGATTGGAACATTTGTTACAGGACAGTTTATTAGTTTAAAATGAAACAGCATAAAAATTTTTGTTAATTCTGCTTGTGGTCTTGCTTATTGCAAGAACTTAATTTTATGATTATGGTAATATCTTTAATTATAAAAAATATGAAATATATAGAAGGAAATCATATAAACAATGCTAAATAGGAATGAATTTGTCTTTTCTGGACATTGTTTTCAGATGCCCTTGTAGGCAACTTAATCATTTTCTCTTATTTTTTCCTAACGTTCTTTATTATTAAGATATGTTTGTTTGTGTTGTATATACTTCTTATTTTGTAAGAGTTCAACCATATCCAAAAAAAAAAAAAAAAGGACTAGCCTAGTGAACTCAATGTACTCATTATCCGGCTGCGACAGTTTTCACCACAGCTATATATAACCTATGCCCTCACCAACTTCATCCTCACCACATAATATTTCAAAGCAAATTTCAGACACTATGGCATTTTATCAGTAAATATTTTGGTTAAATCTAAAGATAAACCTCTTTTTAAATGTCTCCATAATATCATTATCAAATCTAAAACTCACAAATATAATTGATTTTTATGCCCTATTTCCCCAGCCAAGTCATGTTTAAGGCAGTGTTTCTCAAATACTAATGTGTATAAAAATAATCTGAAGACCTTATTAAAAATGCACATTCTGATTCAGGAGTTCTGCAGTGGGATATGAAAATCCTTCATGTGATTTTACCACTCCTTATCACACTTTAACTTTGGAAATTATGTTATACTTACATAAAATTTGCAAGAAAGTATAAAAAAATTCCCATGTGCCCTTCATACAGACTTCCTAATTTTCAATATTTTACTTTAGTTGCTGTCTCTTTTAATTTCTCTATTTTCTCTCCATACATTTTTGTATTTTTCTGAAATGTATAAGAAATCAATCCACAATAACCCTTAAAATACTTCCTGTTTAGTTCCTGAAAACAAGGATACTCCTTACATAACCATTGAACAACTCCTTACATAATACCTATCAAAATCAGAAAATTAACACCGATAAAGTACTAACATCTGTAGAGACCTCATTCACTTCTGGTGTGAGATTAAATCCAAGGTCACAGGTTGCATTTAAGTGTTATGCCTCTTCTTTAGTTAACTTCTTCAATCTGGAAATGTTCCTCAATCTTCTCTTGTTCTTTCTTGTATTTGTCTTGAATACTTTGAAAGAGTACAGACTAGTAACTTTGTAGAATATTCCTCATATTGGGTTCCATGATTAGACTAGCTATGGATTTGGGCAGTAATACCATAGAAGTGATGCAGTCTGCTTCTCTGTCATACAGTGTGTATCAAAAGGCACTCAGTGACCATGTACCACATTGCTCATGATATTAGTTTTAATTATTTGGTTAGTGTGTTGTCTACAAGGTATCCACACTTTAAAGTTAATTATAAATATTTTTTGTGGGGTGACAGTTTGAGCATTTATAAATGTTCTGTTTCTCACAAAATATAGGCCAAATAATTTTATGGATAATTTAAAGCAGAAAATTTATTTTGATTCTTGCATGAATCCATTTTTACCATGATGGTTATCTCATGGTGGTTTTCTAATTCAATCATTTCTCCATTTTACTAGTTGACATTCTACTGACATGTAGAATCTTTGTTTCTTTGTTTCTGCCTTTTTTTTGTGAGTATGGACTCCTAAATTCCTCTTATTGTTTAATGATGTACAATCCTTCACTTACTATTATTTCTTTCAATGCTCAAAATTTCCCAGATTTAGTTAGTTTCTGTCTATCTCCATTTGACCTGCCCCATCATTCTTAGAACATTTTCCTACTTTCTGCACAACAAGATATTCCAGGGTCACCACCTTATATTATACTTGCCCCAGCTCTGCAATCAGCCACTTATTTCCAAGAATCTCTAGTTCGTATGGCTAAGGACTACATGTACTCTTTGCTACTGCATTGTCATTGATTATATATCCTCAATAAATATTGGTAGAATTAAAAGTGTTGAAAAGCAATTATTTTGGTGTAGTTGTTGATTAATATAAATAAAATGTTAATATTATAAATATATTTTCATTTATATTTTCAAATAATATAATCTCTTATATAAATGACATCATTTACAATTATTATTTAAAATGTATGTATTATCTAAATGTGGAAAAACCTATAACAACTCTGAAGAAAGAATGAAGTATGTCATTTTTTTTAAAGATTTTTATTTATTTATTTGACAGAGAGATAGAGAGCACAAGTAGGCAGAGTGGCAGGCAGAGGGAGAGGGAGAAGCAGGCTCTCCGCTGAACAGGGAGCCAGACATGGGGCAAAGTATATAATTTTTTTTTAAAGATTTTATTTATTTATTTGAGAGAGAGATAATGAGAGACAGAGAGCACGAGAGGGAAGAGGGTCAGAGGGAGAAGCAGACCCCCTGCTGAGCAGGGAGCCCGATGCGGGACTCGATTCCGGGACTCTAGGATCATGACCTGAGCTGAAGGCAGTCACTTAACCAACTGAGCCACCCAGGTGCCTGCAAAGTATATCATTTTTAATAAGCAAAGGAAACTAGCTATACATTGTTGACAGAAACTAAATTTTTGAGACATGATTCTACTTTTAGTTACAGTAGATAAATCTGTAATCTGAAATATAGGTTCTTATAAATTTTCCATATGCTTATCATAAAGTAATGTGTATTAATGATGAGTAATTAAAGGATTTCATCCAGTCACATTGAGTTAAACATTTTCATAAGAAAAAATGCTATTAAAATTAATCCAAATGATCAACATAACCGTTTAAAAGAAACACATACTTTAATTTGTTAAACTCTAACCTTTTCTATATTAGAAAAATACTTTGACACAAACACTTTACAAATGTCAGCAGAAAATCTATACTTCATTTCTTCACATTGGTTTTGTGACATTGTGTTTGCTGATATTCGACAAGGAATAAGTTGGGATTGATTTCTTCTGCCACTGCTCTTTTCTGTTGTATTATGGGAAATTAAAGGGCTGAAATGAATTGAGTCCCTTACAACCCCATAGTCACTCATGTGGGCAGACCTACGAAAGGTAAAACCTATGCGCTCTCTGGGTCTTAAAGGTCAATAGAAAGTTTAGGCTGTCAATTTAAATTGAAGGAATTATCAAAATTAAAGTCTGTGAAGAAGACAGGTGTTTCATACATACTTTATAAAAATGATTTCAAAATCAAAGTGTATTTTCTCTCTTGCGTGAGATATGAGCCTACTCCCAGGCTCTCCCTAGATAAGATGCATCCAAAATTATCAAATTATAGGCATCATCATTGTAGATCATTAAAGGAGCTCAAAGAGAATTAAAATATACTTATTTTATTTTTATTTGCATATATGACACATAATGTTACTTTAGTTTCAGGTGTACAACATAGTGATTCAACATTTCTCTACATTATGCTATGTTCATCACAAATGTAGCTACCATCTGTCACCATACAACACTCTTACAGTATCACTACCTGTATTCTCTATGATGTACCTTTATTCCTGTGATTTACTCATTCCATAATTGGATGCCTGTATCTACCACTCCTCTTCACCCATTTTGCTCATCCCCCCACCACCCTTCCTTCCAGTGACCATCAGTTTGTTTTCTGTATTTATAGGTCTTATCCTGCTTTTTTGGTTTGTGTATTCATTTGTTTTGTTTTTTTAGATTCCACATATGAATGAAATCAAATAGTATTTGTCTTCCTCAGTGTGACTTACTTCACTTAGCATAATACCCTCTAGGTCCATCCATGTTTTTGCAAATGGTAGATCTCATTCCTTTTTATGGCTGCATAATAGTCCATTGCATATTAAAATATTTTTATTTTCTTTTAATTTTTTTAAAATATTTATTTGACAGAGAGAGAGATAGTGAGAGCAGGAACACAAGCAGGGGAGTGGGAGAGGGAGAAGCAGGCTTCCCACCGAGCAGGGAGCCCGATGTGGGACTCAATCCCGGGACTCCGGGATCATGACCTGAGCCGAAGGCAGATGCTTAACGACTGAGCCACCCAGGCGCCCTATTTTCTTTTAATTTTTACCTTTATTTTATTTTTTAAATTTTTGACAAATTTCATTATTCAGATGCAAAATCAACAAGAACATTTTTTTACTTGAAGCATATTTCAGAATACATGGTTCTAAAAGATAGATATAAAACATTCCATCCAAGAAAAATAGAATACACATTTTCCTCCAGTACACACAGAATTCCCTGGTTAAGTCACATAAAAAGAGACATAATGAATATTACAAATTGTAGACTGAAATCATACCAAGTATAATTTCCAACCACAGTGGTACAAAACTAAAGGTCAACAATAAAGCAAAGCTGGAAAATCTACAATTTAAATATTAAATATTTACTATGTAAATATTACACAACACGCTACTGTACAAGCAATGAGCCAAATAAGAAATGAAACAGTAAATCAAAATATGTCTTAAAAGAAAAGAAAAAGAAAACACAACATTCCAAAACCTCTGGGATGCAGCAAAAGCAGATGTTAGAGTGAAATTTATGCTATAAATTCTTGTATTAAGAAAAAAATGTTCAAATAAACAACATTACACCACAAAGAATAGAAAAAGAAGAAACTTAGCTGAAATTTAGTAGAGGAAGGAAATAACAAAGAAAAATCAGAAATAAATAGACCAGAATAAACAATAATATAACTTTGAAAGTAATGACCAGTTTTAAAAAAAAAAAAAAATTGGCAATGCTTTACATACATTAACTAAAAAAGAGAGAGAGAGAAGACTCAAAAACTAAAATGAGAAATGGAAGAGGAAACAATACAACAGGTATATGAAAGCACGGCATATTGTATTTTGTTAATTAAGTAAAGGCTATTATCTAATCTATATGCTTCTCAATCAAATAGTGGCCCTTTATATATATGCTAAAATACAATTATTTTGTAATAAAAGGTAGCGAATTTCAGTTAATATTTTATTTTTATTTATTTATTTATTTTTTATTCTTATGTTAATCCCCATATATTACATCATTAGTTTTAGATGAAGTGTTCCATGATTCATTGTTTGTGCACAACACCCAGTGCTCCATGCAGAATGTGCCCTCCTCAATACCCACCACCAGGCTAACCCATCCTCCCACCCCCCTCCCCTCTAGAACCCTGTTTGTTTTTCAGAGTCCATCGTCTCTCATGGTTCGTCTACCCCTCCGATTTCCCCCACTTCATTCTTCCCCTCCCGCTAGCTTCTTCTTTTTCTTCTTCTTTTTTTTTTCTTAACATATATTGCATTATTTGTTTCAGAGGTACAGATCTGAAATTCAACACTCTTGCACAATTCGCAGCGCTTACCAGAGCACATACCCTCCCCAGTGTCTATCACCCAGTCACCCCATCCCTCACACCCCACCCCCCACTCCAACAACCCTCAGTTTGATTCCTGCGATTAAGAATTCCTCATATCAGTGAGATCATATGATACATGTCTTTCTCTTTTTGACTTATTTCACTCAACATAATACCCTCCAGTTCCATCCACATCGTTGCAAATGGCAAGACCTCATTCCTTTTGATGGCTGCATAATATTCCATTGTATATATATACCACCTCTTCTTTATCCATTCATCTGTCGATGGACATCTTGGCTCTTTCCACAGTTTGGCTATTGTGGACATTGCTGCTATAAACATCAGGGTGCACGTACCCCTTCGGATCCCTACTTTTGTATCTTTGGGGTAAATACCCAGTAGTGCAATTGCTGGATCATATGGTAGCTCTATTTTCAACTTTTTGAGGAATCTCCATACAGTTTTCCAGAGTGGCTGCACCAGCTTGCATTCGCACCAACAGTGTAGGAGGGTTCCCCTTTCTCCGCATCCCCGCCAACATCTGTCGTTTCCTGACTTGTTCATTTTAGCCATTCTGACTGGTGTGAGGTGGTATCTCATTGAGGTTTTGATTTGGATTTCCCTGATGCTGAGCGATATTGAGCACTTTTTCATGTGTCTGTTGGCCATTTGGATGTCTTCTCTGGAAAAATGTCTGTTCATGTCTTCTGCCCATTTCTTGATTGGATTCTTTGTTCTTTGGGTGTTGAGTTTGATGAGTTCTTTATAGATTTTGGATACTAGCCCTTTATCTGATATGTCATTGGCAAATATCTTCTCCCATTCTGTCGGTTGTCTTTTGGTTTTGTTGACTGTTTCCTTTGCTTTGCAAAAGCTTTTTATCTTGATGAAGTCCCAGTAGTTCATTTTTGCCCTTGCTTCCCTTGCCTTTGGCGATGTTTCTAGGAAGAAGTTCCTTCGGCTGAGGTCAAAGAGGTTGCTGCCTGTGTTCTCCTTTAGGATTTTGATGGACTCCTGTCTCACATTGAGGTCTTTGAACCATTTGGAGTCTATTTTTGTGTGTGGTGTAAGGAAATGGTCCAGTTTCATTCTTCTGCATGTGGCTGTCCAATTTTCCCAACACCATTTGTTGAAGAGACTGTCTTTGTTCCATTGGACATTCTTTCCTGCTTTGTCAAAGATGAGTTGACCATAGAGTTGAGGGTCCATTTCTGGGCTCTCTATTCTGTTCCACTGATCTATGTGTCTGTTTTTATGCCAGTACCATGCCGTCTTGATGATGACAGCTTTGTAATAGAGCTTGAAGTCCGGAATTGTGATGCCGCCGGCTTTGCTTTTCTTTTTCAATATTCCTCTGGCTATGCGGGGTCTTTTCTGGTTCCATACAAATTTTAGGATTATTTGTTCCATTTCTTTGAAAAAAGTGGATGGTATTTTGATGGGGATTACATTGAATGTGTAGATTGCTCTAGGTAGCATTGACATCTTCACAATATTTGTTCTTCCAATCCATGAGCATGGAACGTTTTTCCATTTCTTTGTGTCTTCCTCAATTTCTTTCATGAGTATTTTATAGTTTTCTGAGTACAGATCCTTTGTCTCTTTGGTTAGATTTATTCCTAGGTATCTTATGGTTTTGGGTGCAATTGTAAATGGGATCGACTCCTTAATTTCTCTTTCTTCTGTCTTGTTGTTGGTGTATAGGAATGCCACTGACTTCTGTGCATTGATTTTATATCCTGCCACTTGACTGAATTCCTGTATGAGTTCTAGCAGTTTGGGGGTGGAGTCTTTTGGGTTTTCCACATAAAGTATCATATCATCTGCAAAGAGTGAGAGTTTGACTTCTTCTTTGCCAATTTGGATGCCTTTGATTTCTTTTTGTTATCTGATTGCTGTGGCTAGGACTTCCAATACTATGTTGAATAGCAGTGGTGATAGTGGACATCCCTGCCACGTTCCTGACCTTAGGGGGAAAGCTCTCAGTTTTTCCCCATTGAGAATAATATTTGCTGTAGGTTTTTCATAGATGGCTTTTATGATATTGAGGTATGTACCCTCTATGCCTATGCTCTGAAGAGTTTTGATCAAGAAAGGATGCTGTACTTTGTCAAAAGCTTTTTCTGCATCTATTGAGAGGATCATATGATTCCTGTTCTTTCTTTTGTTAATGTATTGTATCACATTGATTGATTTGCGGATGTTGAACCAACCTTGCAGCCCAGGGATAAATCCCACTTGGTCATGGTGAATAATCCTTTCAATATACTGTTGGATCCTATTGGCTAGTATTTTGGTGAGAATTTTTGCATCCATGTTCATCAGGGATATTGGTCTGTAATTCTCCTTTTTGATGGGGTCTTTGTCTGGTTTTGGGATCAAGGTAATGCTGGCCTCATAAAATGAGTTTGGAAGTTTTCCTTCCGTTTCTATTTTTTGGAACAGTTTCAGAAGAATAGGTATTAATTCTTCTTGAAATGTTTGGTAGAATTCCCCTGGGAAGCCATCTGGCCCTGGGCTTTTGTTTTTTGGGAGATTTTTGATGACTGCTTCAATTTCCTTAGTGGTTATAGGTCTGTTCAGGTTTTCTATTTCATCTGGTTCAGTTTTGGTAGTTGATACATCTCTAGGAATGCATCCATCTCTTCCAGGTTATCTAATTTGCTGGCATAGAGTTGCTCATAATATGTTCTTATAATTGTTTGTATTTCTTTGGTGTTGGTTGTGATCTCTCCTCTTTCATTCATGATTTTGTTGATTTGGGTCATTTCTCTTCTCTTTTTGATAAGTCTGGCCAGGGGTTTATCAATCTTGTTAATTCTTTCAAAGAACCAGCTCCTAGTTTCGTTGATCTGTTCTACTGTTCTTTTGGTTTCTATTTCATTGATTTCTGCTCTGATCTTTATGATTTCTCTTCTCCTGCTGGGTTTAGGCTTTATTTGCTGTTCTTTCTCCAGCTCCTTTAGGTGTAGGGTTAGGTTGTGTACTTGAGACCTTTCTTGTTTCTTGAGAAAGGCTTGTATTGCTATATACTTTCCTCTTAGGACTGCCTTTGCTGCATCCCAAAGATTTTGAACAGTTGTGTTTTCATTTTCATTGGTTTCCATGTATTTTTTTAATTCTTCTTTAATTTCCTGGTTGACCCATTCATTCTTCAGTAGGATGCTCCTTAGCCTCCATGTATTTGAGTTCTTTCCAACTTTCCTCATGTGGTTGAGTTCTAGTTTCAAAGCATTGTGGTCTGAAAATAGGCAGGGAATGATCCCAATCTTTTGGTACCGGCTGAGACCTGATTTATGACCTAGGATGTGATCTATTCTGGAGAATGTTCCATGGGCACTAGAGAAGAATGTGTATTCCGTTGCTTTGGGGTGGAATGTTCTGAATATGTCTGTGAAGTCCATTTGGTCCAGTGTGTCATTTAAAGTCTTTATTTCCTTGTTGATCTTTTGCTTAGACGATCTGTCCATTTCAGTGAGGGGGATGTTAAAGTCCCCCACTATTATTGTATTGTTGTTGATGTGTTTCTTTGCTTTTGTTATTAATTGCCTTATATAATTGGCTGCTCCCATGTTAGGGGCATAGATATTTACAATTGTTAGATCTTCTTGTTGGATAGATCCTTTAAGTATGATATAGTGTCCTTCCTCATCTCTTATTACAGTCTTTGGTTTAAAATCTAATTTGTCTGATATAAGGATTGCCACCCCAGCTTTCTTTTGGTGTCCATTAGCCTGGTAAATGGTTTACCACCCCCTCACTTTCAATCTGGGGGTGTCTTTGGGTCTAAAATGAGTCTCTTGCAGACAGCATATTGATGGGTCTTGTTTTTTAATCCAGTCTGTTAGCCTGTGTCTTTTGATTGGGGCGTTTAGCCCATTTACATTCAGGGTAACTATTGAAAGATAGGAATTTAGTGCCATTGTATTGCCTGTAAGGTGACTGTTACCATATATTGTCTGTGTTCCTTTCTGGTCTATGTTGCTTTTAGGGTCTCTCTTTGCTTAGGGGACCCCTTTCAAGATTTCCTGTAGGGCTGGTTTTGTGTTTGCAAATTCCTTTAGTTTTTGTTTGTCTTGGAAGCTTTTTATCTCTCCTTCAATTTTCAATGACAGCCTAGCTGGATAGAGTATTCTTGGCTGCATATTTTTCTCTCAGTTAATATTTTAAAAAATATATAAATTTTATATTTACAGAAATTTTAAATTGATTCAATCACCTACTCTGAAGTTTGCTTGGTGTAGTTTGTTATGTGTACTGAACCATGTTCTTATGGAGTAGCTCAAAGAAATGATGGGCAGAAATATGGATTGAGTAAATAAAATGATGACATGCATAATTCATATATTAGTGTACATTAATTTTGTGCTTTCATCTGACAAATAAATGTTCATGCCTTCTTTTGGCAGTTGGAAACTCCAAACAATTATAGCATTAGAACTCAGCTGCCTTTTGTTTCAGGTCCACAGGGCAAGAGATATGGAAGGGCATTTCTGGGAAGAAGGGTGTGAGTCGTAAGAACTGATGTTTGAAGCTGGGGTCATGCTATCTGTCTTTACCTTGGATCCCAAGTGACAGAGATACAGATCCATTTTATAGTGGGGGATATGTGTGTATGTGTATGTGTTTGTGTGATTGCAATCACCATATAATCATGGATAGGGCTCATGATGTAGGTCCTCTTGCCCAAGGCATGATAAAATCTACACATATCTTGGAAATCTGGTTTTGAAATATTACGCCATTTTTTGTATCTATGAATAATAATGACTTAATAAAATAATAACTTTAATGTGTGATTATTGAAATTTTACTTGATTCAAATTTTAGTATTCTGCACATTAACTATATGCATGTTCAAGTCCTAGGAAATGAGTCATTTGGATGTTATAAATGCTAAGTTCAAAAATATCACCTCTTGTTAGCCTGCTGCTTTTTAGGAAAATTTTTTTCTGGGTTATGTGCTGATGCTAATTTTTAAAATGACATGGATCAATGACCAAAGAGCTTAAGTATTTATTTCCCTGGATATATATTATCCTATTGCTTAGTAGATGTCAATGATACAATACTTACACCTTTCTGATTAAGCGCCTGTTGAACTTTAGATTGCAGTAATCAAAGACTTGTTCAATTTAAATTTTAGATTATTTAAGAAGTCTTCAGCAAAAAAGACATTATAATATGTGATGATTACTGTAGATGTTGGGAAAGAGGCTGTTAAATCCACTGGGAATGTTCATCAGCATACTGTAATCAGCAACTAGAGAGAATGCTTAATTACAGTTATTTAGGTGACAAGTTGATGTAGTGTAGTGGCATTGAAAGCAAAGATGCCTGGATTAACACTTGCAACATGTAAGAGTAAATGAAACACATCAATATCAAATAAGGATCTCATTATATGACTGTTCATATTAATTTCTCTTATTCTATAAATTCCAAATGCAATTCTCACTATTACTTGCTTAAATATTTCTGTGAGAAACACAGTATTTTGTATGAGAAGTAAAATCCTAGATATTAAAGGAGGCTTATTTTATATTTTATTTTATTTTATTTTATTTTATTTTATTTTAATGACTTACCTAGTATTTATTTATTTATTTATTTATTTATTTATTTTTATTTTTTTATTTTTTATTCTTATGGTAATCCCCATACATTACATCATTAGTTTTAGATGAAGTGTTCCATGATTCATTGTTTGTGCACAACACCCAGTGCTCCATGCAGAATGTGCCCTCCTCAATACCCACCACCAGGCTAACCCATCCTCCCACCCCCCTCCCCTCTAGAACCCTGTTTGTTTTTCAGAGTCCATCGTCTCTCATTGACTTACCTAGTATTTAGTCATGACAAAATAATATCGATTTGACTACTACCTTACTTCAACTTCTTGACAGTATAGAACACATGCAATTATTTCTGATTTATTAAAGAAGAGTTTATTATAGTCTGTGATTTAAAAGGAGAACTCTTTAAAGTTCTTAGTCATTTATCATTCATATTATTTGTAAGTCAGCTTTATAAATCTAATTACTATTAGTTTCTTATAATAGCTGCTGTAACGGAGTACTTCAAACTGTGTGGCTGGAAAACACACACACACACACACACACACACACACACTCATTCTCTCAGTTCTGGAGGCCAAACATCTGAAGGTGTTGACAGGCTGCAATCCCACTAACTCTAGGAAAGATTTTATTCATTGCCTTTTGCAGCTTCTGGGGGCTGTCAGCATTCCCGGGTTTGTAGCTGCATCACTCCAATCTCTGGCATTGTGGTCACATTGCCTCCTTCTCTTCTTTTTGTGTCTCTTATAGGACACTTGACATTTCTTACAAGACACTTAGTATTGAACTTAGGACCCACCAAGTAATCCAGGATGATCTCCCCTCTCAAGATCCTTAACTGAATTAAATCTGTCAATACTCTTTTATCCAATAGGGTAATGCCCGTACATTTTGGGGTTTAAGAAATGGACATATCTTATGGGCCATGATTCATCCCACTAAACTGGCTAATCTTACGACAGTATAATTGAAGTATATTTTTTATTAGAAATAAAACAGAGTTTTGAAAGCAGATTCTAATAAGACAGATTAATTAACTAAATATGTACATTTAAAAGTCATATTAGTAATGCCACATATTGTAATATTGAGAATGAATGCTAATATGAAGTATATTTCTGGGTTACAATCAATTCCTCTAATGGTAAGTTTTATTTTAACAGAATATTTCTTGATCAAATGAAAGTATTTTTTCTTGAATTATTATACTTCATCCTTACTGATATAAAAATGCATGTTTTATTTTTGCTAAGTGGGCATATAATTATTTTGCCTTCTATGAGCCAGTGGAGTGGTGGACAAGAAAATAAAAGCTCTGCAGGTATTTGGAACCTAGTAAATTAAACATAATAGGAAACAGCAATATAATATTGCAATGTTTGAACACATACATACATATGTATAATTATTATATATTTAATTTTGTTTAACAAAATAGATGAGAGAAAATTGTAATTAGCCTTGCTTCAGGTGGCATATTAGGCAAAGTTTTAAGGAGTATGTGGTTTTGAAAAGGGTTTCTCAAGATAAATAAGAGTGACACAATTCCAGGTAGAAAGAGATAGTGAAAGGAACTGACTCATAATGATATCCAACTGTGTATAGTAAAAAGAGTGGCAATAGAATGACCATAGTGAGATTTTTCATGGCTTGTCATGGAGCTTAGACTTTAGATTGTCAAGGGAAAGTCAGTAAACATGTCTAAAAGGAAAAGAGTGTGACCATATTATTTGTATTTTGATGGGATTATTTGGTTAAGTGTACAGCATGAGTTAATGTAGTAAAGGATTGGGGTAAGAAGATATGTTTACTGATACATTTTTTTTTCTTTTTAATTGAAGTATAGTTGACGTACAGTATTATATTAGTTTCAGGTGTACAACAGCAATTCAACAATTGCATACATTATGAAATGTTCACCACAATAAGTGTAGTTACATTTGTCATCTACAAAGTTATTACAATATTATTGACTATATTTCCTATGATACACGATTATGTAGATCTGATTAAAGCCTCACTTACCTCTGAAACCCTATGTGCCTTTATTCATACTCTTAATTTTCCTTAGTATGCCCTTTCTGTTCTTCTTTACCAGTACTAAGTTTTCTAGATCCTTTTTTCTTGTTTCAAGTCAGCTCACCTTGCATTATACCTCCTCCTTTGGTACTCTAGGAGCATAGCTCTAAAAAAACCCTTGTTTTGCATTACATTAAAAGATTCCCTTTGATTATACTGTACCCGCTCTCCAGACTATAAATACGGACAGTGGCTAACACTTATTTCACTTATCTTTACATTTAATTTTATCACTGTCATTCAGTAGATACTCTTTTTTTTTTTTAATGGAACTTACGTGATTATTTACTTAGATATTTTTCACAAAATGAAAAGGCAAATCTTAGACTGGTAGTATTTACAAAACATGCATTGAATGGACTTGTATTCATAGTGTATATATAAACCTCTTTAAATTCAGTATTAAGAAAATAGCAGTTTGGAACAAACTGAGTGTTGATGGAGGGAGGTGGGTGAGGGATGGGCTGGATGGGTGATGGGCATTATGGAGAGCACTTGTTATGATGAGCACTGGGTATTGTATGGAAGTGATGAATCACTGAATTCTATTTCTGAAACCAATATTTCATTGTAGGTTTACTAACTAGAATTTAAAGTTAAAAAAAGAAAGAAAAGAAGCAATTTGTAAAGTCAATGGGAAGAAAACTTGAATGGACATTTTAACAAAGAGTTAATACACATGGCAAATAAGAACATGAAAAGATGTTCAAAATCATGAGTCATCATAAAAATGCCCATTAAAACCAAAACACAAAATCTAGCATACACTCATTAGCATGGCTAAAATTAAGATTGACAATATTAAGTATTGATGATGATATGAAAACTTTGCCTATTGCTGGCAGAAGTTAAAAATAGTATAGTAGTTTTAGAGATCAGTTTTTCATTTTTGATGAAATCAATAAGACAATTAACCATATGAACCAGAAATCCAACTCATAGGTAATTATCTAAGAGAAAACACGTTTACTTAGAGACCTATACAGCTTTACTCAAATAGCTGCACATTTCCAAATATTATTGGATTAACAAATCTGTGGTATATACATTAGATAGAATACTATTCAGCAATACAAAGGAGTAATAAATCCCAACCATGTAATGTGAATCTCATAAGCAGGATGTTAAATGAAAAAAAATTCAGAGATTAAAGGCCAAATACAGTAGGAGTTCCTTTGTAGGACATTCTAGAAAACCCAAAACTATAGTTACAGAAAGCAGTTCAGTGGTTAATTTTAAGAGTAGTAGTTATAAAACTTTAAGTGTTTAAAATACTCCCATAGATTTGTTCTAAAGAGGTCAATAATTCCTTTCAAACTTTATTCAAAATTGTGGAACTCTTATTAGCTGTAATTCCTACTGTGGGTAAGTTCAATGATTCATTATTCAAACTGCTCTGACTTTCATATTCAAAGACTAAACCATGGCAAAATATTAGCAGCATTGTTTCCCATTGCTTATTTTACCAAAGAAGAATGAGTAGTCAGAAGAGTCGAATATTTGTATGCCTTGGGAGATATTGATGGCTTGGATTTAAGAAACATAAATTCTTAGTTCCCTGTCAGTAACGGAAGGGGCCCAGCATGCATCTAGATCTTCAATGACTTAGGTTATCAAATGATCACATTTTCAATAAAACTAATTCTTATCATGGAAATATTTTTCTAATAATCATTATGTTTTCTCTGCCCTAATTCTTTTTTATTACTCCTGGAAACATTTTAGAGTGATTTGTATTCCAAATGAAATCTTGGAATATTTGGGTAACTAGCTGCTTAAAGCTATGGCATTAGAATAAATGGTTACTTGTATTCTTTTATAGTTATTTTAGTATATATTTAAACTATTCATTTATCTGTGTCTTCTGATACATCAATTTTTGCCTCTCTGAGGAAGCTGTGAATCACAAGTACCTGTTTAAATTTGTAGGATATATTGGTTTGGGAGAATGAATTGAAATGAAACTTTCTATTTATTGCATTACATATTATCTATAACAATTATGGAAACATCAGTCTCAACTGGGGCTTATACTGCCTCAGAAACTACAATTCTGCTTCAATAAAATCTTTCTTTTATTTGGAAATTCCAAATCTGGTCATTTAGGAGATTTTTGGCTGCAAGAATAGAAAAGCCTTGAGTCAAACTGGCTTTGTAATAAAGCTATATATATGGCTATATACATATATATATATATATATATATATGTATAAAGCCATATATATATAGCTATATGTATAAAGCCATATATATAATATGGTCCCCAGAATAACAGCAACAGCATCACCAAGGAACTTGTAGAGATGCAAATTTTCTAGTCCCACCATAGACATAGTAACTCAGATATTTGTGTATTGAGAAGAACAATTTTTGTTTTAACAAGCCCTTAAGATGATGTTAAGAATCTGTAAACAAAATACATTATTCAAAGAAGAGCAAATGCAGACATGGGGCAGGCTCCAGTTTGTGAAATAATAATTTAGGTTTTGTGGACATCACTTGGCAAAATAATTTGAAGTGAATGTTGGAAAACAGAATTTAATTTGGGAAAAATGAGCTTTTGCTTAAGTAAGCAAGCTCATATTTTGAGGCAAAAACTGTTTTGCATTGGCTTGAAAATATTTCCTAAGGCTACAATGAAGTTTCGGTTGTGGTGGTGGTGGTGGTTGTTTTGCTCTGTAGGCTTCTCTTCCTGCCAAACCTAAACTAAACTAAAATCCTGAAACAATTCATTGTCAAGTTGACACAAATGTTCTTAGTCTCTAACATTAAATCATACTTAACTGGTCTCAATTTTCAATCCTTTCTTTGGTTGTTATCAATCCAAACTGGAGGATAGATTATTAATTCCACCTGAGAGGTACGTTGACTCTATAGGATCGGTTTTAAAAGTGCAGAGTTTATAGTAGATATGGTAGAACTTATTGATCAAAAATTTCAAACCTTTTCATATGGGGCAATTTCCCCTTCAGAGTTTGCGGGTGGGTGCTTGTTTTCTACTGACAGCACCGTTATTCCACCTGATTTGTTTTCATTAGTTACTCAGTTGTTGCAGAACAAGTGTTGTTTTTCAATATACATATATATTTTTAACACACTGTGTCTACAAGTGTCATTTCCAATAACTCTCTCTGGCATATAGGAGCATCTACCTGTTTTATCTGTGGAGCTTTTTCTAGATATTTTCTGCTTTTGCTCTAAGTCTGTTTCATTTGTTCAGTTAGGAGTTGGCAACATGGAAATGGGGCTATTTACTATTACTATTTTTGCTTTTATTTATGTTTTTTAAAGATTTTATTTATTTATTTGACAGAGAGAGACAGCAAGAGAGGGAACACAAGCAGGGGGAGTGAGAGAGGGAGAAGCAGGCTTCCCGTGAAGCAGGGAGCCCGATGCAGGGCTCGATCCCAGGACCCTGGGATCATGACTTGAGCCAAAGGCAGATGCTTAATCGACTGAGCCACTCAGGTTCCCCTCCACTTACACTTAAATATGTATGATAAATTGACATAAATTTTGTAATGCCTAGCAGGCAACCTTTTATTGTGAACTGTTGGACTGATGTGTGCTCTTTTCTAAGTATCAGTGCTTACAACTAACTGCAGAAGCAAGTCAGGATAACAGTTCTTTTCAGCAATGTGCCAGATTAGAATTGTCAATTCTGTGCATCCTTAGATATTAGAACATTAAAAGAATGTATTCCTATGTCTATTCTCCATCAATGACACAGTTAGTAGAAATACCACCTAACCGTTGAGTTCTCTAGTCTTTACACTAGAGTATTGGAAAAGTTTGTCTATATTTTTTCTGTCTTTTTTTTCTTGGTAGACGAGACGTGTGAAGAGTTTATTCCCATTGATTATCTTGAAAACCCTTGTACCCTATAACAATGTATGTATTTCCTCTGTAGAGTTATTCTCTCTCTTTCTCTCTCTCTTTAAAGGCCCATTTTGGTGTTGTACCCTTTTGGGGAGATCAAGTCACTGACCCAGACTAACTGTAACAAATCCCTTCATTTGATAAATATTAGAATGCGAAGTAATAGTAATTGTGAAAGAGGTTTATTTTTAGTTTTGTTTTTGATTTTTTCCTGCTTAGAAACCTTCCATGACTCTGACATCTACAGGATGAAGACCAAACTCCTTTGGGTGACTTATGAGGCCCTCCATGGCCTGGTGACTGCCAGTTCCTCCACGTTGTTCTCTGGCCACCCATCTATTCTAACCTTAAACTCTGCACATGTTAAGCTCTCTTATGATTCTTCAACATGATAGGCTGTTTCCCTGGACTATGATGCCCTTAACACCTACTCTAGATTAACTTGGTAAAGTCTTCTTTCTCCTTTAGGTCCCAACTTACGATATCACCTTCCCTGTGAGGCCTGTCCCAATACTCACAGGGATGGAAGCCCTCCCCAGGTCAGTACCTTGTATACTGCTCCTTTGTCTCAGTGATCATATGGTGTCATATTTAGCTCTTGAGGGTTGTGTCTGTATCTTCACTATACTGAGCGTTTTGTGAACAGGGATCGTGTCACTTTTCATTCGTTTACCTTTCACAGTTAACAGTGTCTTGCCTGTAGTAGGCATTAAATATGAACTTGTTGAGTAAAATGAATTGAGTGAAATTTTTAAAAATTAATTGAATGGAATAAATAAATGTAACTTAAAAAATAGTATCTTTGACTCAAAAGCTGCCCTAATAAAGAAATCTTGAATCATTACTAGAACCATTACTATAAACTCAAAAGGAACAAGAAAAATAATTTTAGAATAAACAATACGTAAAATCTGAATTTAAAGCAGGTAAGGTAATATTACTCATTTCACTTTGCAAAAAGTACACACAGAACTGTTATAAATTATATTTACCTAATATTTCAGTTTTCAAAGGATACTTACATACTCTATTTCATTTGTCTTTTTTTTAAGATTCCACATATAAAAGAGATTATATAGCATTTGTTTTCCTCTGTCTGACTTATTTCACTTAGTATAGGGCCCTCAAGGTCCATCCATGTTGTCACAAATGGCAAGATTTCGTTCTGTTTTTTTAGTCTGAATACTATTTTAGGCAGAATAATAATTATCACAGTTTCTTTATTCATTCATCCATTGATGGACACTTCGGTTGTTTCCATATCTTGGCTATTGTGAATAATACTGCAGTGAACATGGGGGTGCAGATATGTTTTTGAATTTATGTTTTCATTTTCTTTGCATAAATACTCAAAAGTGGAATTGCTGAATCATATGGTAGATCTATTTTTAATTTTTTGAGGCCTGTCCATACTATTTTCCATAATGGCTATACAAATTTACATTCCTACCAAGAGTGTACAAGGGTTCTCTTTTCTCCATATCCTTACCAGCTCTTGTCTTTCTGATAATAGCCATTATCAAATCCGTGGTTTTGATTTGCATTTCCCTGATGATTAATGATGTTGAGTATTTTTCATGTACCTGTTGGCTATCTGTATGTTTTTTTAGAAAAAATGTCTATTCATTTTTCAATTGTATAAATTGAGGGGTTTTGTTTGTTTGTTTTCTGGGTTTTGTTTTTGTTTTTTGCTGTTGAGTTGTATGAATTCTTTATATATTTTGGATATTAGCCCCTTCTTAGATATATGATTTGCAAATATTTTCTGCCTTTTCATTTTGTTGATGGTTTCCTTTGCTGTGTAGAAGTTTTTCATCTGATATAGTCCCACTTGTTTATTTTTGCATTTGTTGCTTTTGGTACCAGATTAAAAATTATCACCAAGACTTTTGTCAGGGAGCTTACTGCCTATGTTTTCTCTAGGGGTTTTATGGTTTCAGGTCTTAAGTTTCCTTAATCCATTTTCAGTTAATTTTTGTGTTTGGTATAAGGTAGTAATTTAGTTTCATTCGTTTGTGTGTGTCTATCAGGTTTTCCCAACACTATTTATTAGAGACTGTCATTCCCCTGTTGTATTTTCTTGTCTATTTTGTTTTAAATTAATTGACCAAATATCCATGAGTTTATGTCTGGGCTCTGTTCTGTTCCATTGATCTGTGTGTCCGTTTTTATGTTAATATCATAACTTTTAGTTACTGTAGCTTTATAATATAGTTAGAAATCAGGGAGCATAATGCCTTTAGCTTTGTTCTTTTCTTGCAAGATTGCTTTGGCTTTTTTGGATCTTTGGTGGTTCCATATAAATTTTAGGATTATTTGTTCTGTGTCTATGAAAAACTCCATTGGAATTTTGATAGGTATTGCATTGAATATGTAAATTGTTTTGGGTAGCATGGGCATTTTAACAAAATTTTGATTTTTCTAATCCATGAGCATGGACTTTCATTTCATTTGTGTCATCTTTAATTCCTTTTAGTAATGTCTTATAGTTTTCAATATACAGGTCTTTCACTTCCTTGGTTAAATTTATTCTTAGGTATTTTATTCTTTTTGATGAAATTGTAGAGATAGTTTCCTTTTTTATTAACTTTACATCATCTTCATTCCAGATCATGCTAAATACTCCTCTATAGTTACCATCCACTCCTCAACTGAACAAAATTTGGAGACTGCTAAGGTACTCTCAAGCTTTCTTTTATATAGTTTCTCATTCAGGAATGACTTCCATTAATGTAGCTTTAATTATTATTCTATGAATGTAAATAAAAAGATTTACTTTGTACTTTTTAATTCAAATATGAATGCCATTCTGTCAGTTGAAACTCACTATTTTCAATATTAAACCTATTATCTTTGTTTTTTTTTTAAGATTTTATTTATTTATTTGTGAGAGAGAGAATGAGAGAGAGCACAGGAGAGAGGGGAGGGTCAGAGGGAGAAGCAGACTCCCCGCTGAGCAGGGAGCCCGATGCGGGACTCGATCCCGGGACTCCAGGATCATGACTTGAGCAGAAGGCAGTCGCTTAACCTACTGAGCCACCCAGGCGCCCAAACCTATTATCTTTGTACATAAAGTTGTTCTTTATCTGCATTGTCTGATTGTGTTATTCACAAAGTTCTTAAAAATGTATGTTGATTTATATGGAGACAGTTAGAGTCACACACAATTAACATTAACTTATTTTCACTGAAAGATGAAAAATATTTAATATGGGAATGATCTAATACAAAACGTTTCTATTTATTAATTTTTCTGTGTATTTTATTTATTTTTTTCTGTAAGCATTTTACTATTACTTTTAATATAATCAAACAATAACTGTTCACATATACAAGGGATTCCCTTCTGTTGTACTTCAAATAGGCACCAAATGCTTTTAGTTATTCCGTTTTTATAGGACCTTTTTCTCTCACTTCTAAAAGATCTTTCAGTATGATCTAGATGGGGGCAGAATTTTTGTTGTTGTTGTTTTTTAAAGTTTCATCCTAAAACAAAGAACAAAACACAACCAGAGAGAAGGAGAGAGCAGATGTGAGCACGTCTCTCCCATTCGGCCCGACTGCGTCCTCACAAGTCAATATCCCGCCGGTCGGTAGGGGCGCTGGCCTGGTCCAGTTCATCCTCCGACTTGGACCCGTCCCCCTGGTTCTGACGGAACTGCTGCAGGCTGTTGAGCAGCACCATCTCAATCTGCTCCTGGCAGGCTTTGAGGCAGTCCACATCCGTGTTGGTGATCTTGGCCAGCAGGTCGACCAGGGCATTGCCAGAGAGGGAGCTCACGTCCTCATCCTGCTGGAGCCCAGAGATGGCTGCTCCCACACTTCCAGCTGCAATTATCTATGGTGGGTACATGGCGAACTTAAAATCAGTGGCACACAGAGCAATGAAGGTCTGTGCGTGCTTGTGGGTCAGAGACAACTTCTCACTCGGCTGGGGCAGCTTACGAAGGATGTGCTGGATGAAGTCGTGAGGAGTGACGGCCGCCAGGTTCCACTTCAATTTCCCCAGCACCACCAGCTCCCACTTGAGCAGCTCCTGAGGCTTGATGGAGTTGTCAGTATAAATACACAACTTCCCCGCCGTCAGAGGGATGGTCTCTTTGAGCTTGAAGGCCAGGAACATGCAGACAGCACCCAGGAGCTGCAGATTGCTCTTAGGAGTTGGGACCCCAGCCACGAAGCGGTCCAGGTAATTCATGGCCAAAGGGAAGACCTCCTCTTCACACTTCTGTTCCTTGCAGACCTCCAGCATCCAGGTGGCCACCATCCTGCGCATGTAGGGCTGGATGTCCTTCTGCACGCATTTGAAGTAGGAGCTGGGGAAGGTAGCACTCCTCGATGGTGAGCAAGTTCTGCAAAACGCGGTCGTTGTAGAGCAGGTTGGCGTCTGGCGTGGCCCTAAGGACCAGGTCCACCTCGCAGCACAGCAGCTGCATGGCCAGCCAGGTGCCCACTCGCTTCCCTGCTTTCTCTGGACTGGAAAAGTTGGGGGGTTTTGGAGGGGGGAGGGGAGAGGGTTCCCCTTACCTCCTTCCTTTGGCTAAATAGGGGGTTTTCGAGAGAAAAGTTATGGGGCAGAAAGAGAGAGAGAGGCTGGGGGAGAAGAGAGGAAAGGGATGGGCAGTGGGAGAGGAGAGCCTTAGGGGCTGCTAACTCTGCCTGCCCTCCCCTTCAAACTTGTCTCACTCTCCCCTGCTCGCTCTTCTCTCTTTCTTTCTGTGTATTTTAATTCTAATGTATTTATACTAGAAGGATAATTTGATACTACATCAATTTGATTTGAACTGAATTTGGTTGCCTTTATCTTTTGAAGTTTGTGTTTATCTTTCGGTAGCTTTTAAATAGAAATTATATGTATATGAATTGACATATAAATATTTTTTTGGACCAGGTTATAAAAACAACTTTTCTGAATTTGCATCAGAGTCTCACTGAGTGAAGTAAAGGAGCATTGCTTAGAACAATGTTAAATTTAGTTTTTGAATAGCACTAAAAAATGTGTGTTTATAATTGATCAAAGTTACATTTTCCTCTTTTTAAAAATATGTGTGAATCTTAAAATTGCTTTATTCATATTTTGAGACATCTACTACTCAAACTTCTAGGTTTAGCTTTTTTAGAAAGTGAGATATATGCTTGGAAAATGTTTTAAAGCTACTTATTTATAAAGAAAACTATACTTTCCTTTTTATTAAAAAAAGAAAATACTTTAAATAAATTGTAACATAATATCCTATAGTTCATTCCATCTTGTCACCTTAGAATTTCCATGTCATTATTTTATTTGTGCATATTTAATAGAAAAAGAATTAAGAGATTGAGGATGTTACTTATATTTCAGACTTCTAAGAAAAAAATAAAAATGTACATACATACTAACATGGGATAAATTTTATTACTTTTATTCATAATGTCTATTGCATTGGAAAATAATTCAGATGCTTATAAGAAATTTAAATATAATAGCATTGACTAATTGTTTTTTTGTTTTTTCAACAATTTATAATATTTAAATATAAATCATTTCAAAATAAAATAGTAACATTTCAATTAAATACCTTACTATACTATGGAAGGAAGATTTTATTATAATTCTAGATCATCTGTTTGATGTCTACTACTTTGTACTCATGTGATATCAAACATATTAATTATATTTCTTGAAACTGGAAAATTCTAAATACTTATTTAGAATATTTAGTGAAATATATTCATTCTTTCTATAAATAGATATTCAACAACTATAATGTACTATGTTAAATATGTGTTATTTTAAATGCTTGGTTTGCAGAAGTGGATCACTTTTAAAATAAAATGTATTTATTTTGTTTAGCAGAAACCGAAATCCCACCTCAATCAACATATTCTTTTTTTTTAGGTTTTTATTTAAATTCCAGTTAGTTAACTTACAGTGTAATATTAGTTTCAGGTGTACAATATAGTCTCACATTTAAGATAATATGTTTTCTAAATAAAGTACAATATATGCATTGCTGATTGTATCATTTATTAGGTAATGTAATTAATTTTTCTAGAGGCTTGGAAAGGATTTCATGAACTGAATTTTATTTTTTTGTTTTTTCATGAGCTGAATTTTAAACTCTTGGGGGAAATGGAGGTGTTTTCTTTATGTATTGGGATAGCCGTACATGTGAGAGCACAGGTTTTTAGACGGGGGGAAATATTTGCAAAGAAATACAAATACAAAACTATATGTTATGCTTGACAAAATATGAAGTGTTGTTTAATATAAAGTGTTTCATTCACAGTTCAGAAATAAAAAAAAAAAGCTGTATTTATTTTCTTTGGCAGAAACCGAAATCCTACCTCAATCAACATATTCTTTTTTTTTTAAGTTTTTATTTAAATTCCAGTTAGTTAACTTACAGTGTAATATTAGTTTCAGGTGTACAATATAGTGATTCAACACTTCCATACATCACCCAGTGCTCATCACAGCAAGTGTGGTCCTTAATCCCCATCACCTATTTCCCCTACCCCTCCACCCACCTCCCCTCTGATAACCATCAGTTTTTTTTCCTGTAGAGAGTCTCAACATATTCTTCTATAATTTTATTCACCCCACTAAATATTCAGAATATATTAATATAGTGATTTTAATATATGTTTGACTGTGGTACTGGCCCAAACCTCCCTGGAAATTATATAATAAGAGGATTGATTATATTGTGTTATTGCATGGTATTACATTATATTACATTTCCAGAATCTGAACATTGTTGAATTTTAAAATATATTTGGGCCCAAGGGTCTTGAAATTGTAATTACAAATCTCTGATATATCATACTAATATAATAGTAAACATGTATCAAGAAAAACTGTATGTAAACAGTAACTGTGACTATGCAATATAAATAGAATGGAGTAGAAATGTAATAATCTTGCTGAAATTTTAACAGTAGTGTTTATTTTGTTAACATGGTCAAAATTTGGGAGAAAAAAACATCAGGTTTTACAGTACTGTGACAATGTGATAATGAGTGGAAATTTGAGAAAATCATAAGTGTGTTTTAATTTGTAAACAGAGCACTCATTGGGTTGGGTAAACAAAACCTACAGCCATGCCTGCTTGGCAGTGCTTTTGCTCTGTGTTCAGACAGCAAAGACTCTCTCTGAAAATGCAGGAAAGCTGGACAGAGTAGATACCTCTAAAAAGCTGAAAAGGAAGTTATTTCATCTCCTCCCTCACCGTGACGTTATTGAGTGGTGTGACACTGGAGATTTTATAATAAGTGATGGAGGGAGCAAGCATTTGAAGTAGCCAGCATCTCATGGGGCCCCAGGAGAGAGAATGTGGGCCAAACCTGGGATCAGAGTTAGACTAGAAAAATCATTTAACAGCATGAAAAAGGCAAAGATGGAAAGACCCATAATCTACTAAAATACACCCAAAAGTTCAAACTTTTCATGCTGTGGAGCAACTGAGGCTTGTTAGCTTCATAAACCACTTACGGATTTACTTGTGTTCATTCATTGACTTA
Organism: Mirounga angustirostris; assembly: GCF_029215605.1. Lineage (NCBI taxonomy): Eukaryota > Metazoa > Chordata > Mammalia > Carnivora > Phocidae > Mirounga > Mirounga angustirostris. The sequence goes on along the minus strand of NW_026991716.1, from coordinate 89,213,274 downwards.
ATTTTTATAGTTAAGGAACAAGCTACATGGCCTCTATTTCATATATTCAGAAGTATCCCAGATACATGGATGGAGTCATGTCTGTGTAGGGAGAGGTGGGAAAGATGGATATGGCAATCTAGAATTATTCCATGAAAATAATTAGATGTAGAAATGTGTTAAGAATACACTTACAGAAGGTAACTCAATGGAGGACTATGTTAATTTTAACTTTGAGCCAATAAGGCAAAAATAAAAAGCCTGATATTTATGCCTAGGATAACACATTTTAAAAATCACTTTTTCATTTTTGTCCATGGGCATAAAAATCTGAGGGGATTAAATTAGAATGTTTTTCTGTTTTAAAGGAACCCTGGTTTCTACCTATCTGCCACTGCTCTTCAGAGATGTATCCTTAAATAAAAGACATTTGCAAAGCACAAAACAGAATGTTTTAGGTGATCCTAGATAAAATAATTTTTAAAAGTATATATGGGAATGTAAAAAAAAAAAGGAACAGTACATGGAGTTTATTTGCTAATATTTTTATTTTAATATTTTTAGGGTAGGATTTTGATAGGTATTAAATTCTTTCTACAGGGAAAAATAAGCTAGTTCTGCAATCTATTGCAACACTGCGTACTTGTCTTCCATTTATTTTGTGGCTATTACATTTTTAGGTAAAAGATCTTTGGGCGCCTGGGTGGCTCAGTTGGTAAGCGACTGCCTTCGGCTCAGGTCATGATCCTGGAGTCCCGGGATTGAGTCCCACATCGGGCTCCCTGCTTAGCAGGAAGTCTGCTTCTCCCTCTGACCCTCCCCCCTCTTATGCTCTGTCTCTCTCTCTCATTCTCTCTCTCAAATAAATAAATAAAATCTTTAAAAAAAATTAAAAAATAAATAAAATATCTTCAACAGGAAAGAACACTATATAAACCCTCCATGACAAAAAAGGGTGGGGGGAAACCCATCATAGGCCAATACAGCCACAGAGGGAAGATTAAATGCAATGGCCACATGAAGAAAATATCTCTCTCCTTTCACATCTGATATCCACAATTAGACATGTGAGTCTGGAAATTAATTCCAAAATATGTTGTTGTTGCTGTTTTTTTAAAGACACATTTATTCAGCGTCATGATCAGACTATTACATTTAACAATCAACAGCATGGGTGCAAAAAAACAAAAAATCTACATTAAAACCCTTTGTTGGAACACTTTACACTTTCCACAGAACAGAAACTAAAATATCGTGTTATACAATTAATCACAAATACAGTCCTCGAGATTTTTGCCCATACACATGAGTATTGTCTAAAACATGTCTTCTATGTAGCAGCTAGGCCCTGCCACCACTGTGCTTGGCTGAGTTCACAAATCTGTTGTAACCTGTAGCTTCCCCGTCCCTCCTCTGTCTCTCCTCTCCTGCTGAGCCTTGTCTCCTGGCAGTAATTAAAACCTCCTGTCACTGCCACAGCTACTGCTGCTGCAGGAACCACCATAGCCACCTTGGTTTCGTGGTTTGGCAAAGTATTGGCCTCCACCACCATAGGGGCCAGAGCTTCTGCCTCCAAAATTTCCTCCTTTCATGGGTCCAAAATTTGAGGATTGATTATTGTAATTGCCAAAATCATTATAGCTTCTGCCACCTCCAAATTTGCTTCCATCATTACCAAATCCGTTATAGCCATCCCCACTGCCACCATATCCACCACCACCTCCACTGCCACCAAAACCACCTTGACCACTGAAGTTCCCTCCACGACCAAAGTTGTCATTCCCACCAAAACCACTTCCACGACTACCACCAAAGTTTCCAGAACCACTTTGACCTCTTTGGCTGGATGAAGCACTAGCCATCTCTTGCTTAGATTGGACTTTCCTTACTTCACAGTTGTGACCATTCACAGTATGGTATTTTTGAAGACAATCTTGTCTACAGAGTCATGGTCATCAAATGTTACAGAAGCAAAACCTCTCTTTTTGCCACTGCCTCGGTCAGTCATCTCAATCACTTCCATTTTCCCATACTGTTCAAAATAATCTCTAGATGATGTCCTTCAGTGTCTTCTTTAATGCCACCAACAAAAATCTTTTTCACAGTTAAGTGGGCACCAGGTCTTTGAGAATCTTCTCTTGAGACAGCCCTCTTTGGTTCCACAACTCTTCCATCCACCTTGTGTGGCCTTGCATTCATGGCTGCATCCACCTCCTCCACAGTGGCATATGTAACAAACCCAAAGCCTCTGGGGTGCTTGGTGTTCAGATCTCTCATTACCACACAGTCCTTAAGCGTTCCCCATTGCTCAAAATGGCTCCTCAGACTCTCATCGGTTGTTTCAAAGCCCAAACCTCTGATGAAGAGCTTCCGCAGCTGTTCAGGCTCTTTGGGAGACTCTGATTTAGACATGATGGCAGTGGGAGGGGAGACTTGAACGATGCTTACTTGGCAGCATCCACGGGCAGAAAGCCCAGAATATGTTTTTAATAAATACATATGTTATCCCATTTATAGAAGAAGATGAGAAAAGTTGCCCTTACTCCTCCCACCCACTAAATAAAGTGACTATTAATTTTTTATTAGGAAATTATTTCATTTTTTCTAATACAACAGTAAAATCTAAGCTATTTTGGTGAGAATATTTTTTAAGCTGGATTGAATTATGTTCTTTTGTTTTTAGCAGTCTGTGGGTATGAATAAAAATTTAGGGAAATGTTTAAAAAAGGTAAGACGAATATTTGTAGAGTCAGTGAACACTCAAAATCATTGTTTAGATATAATATCAATGGGATAGATCCTATCACATTACAATGGATTTTTTGTACACAAATATGATTCTATTTATTTTCAAAGTAGGGTGCATTTATTATGAGGGCACCCTATTACAATTTTTTATGCTGTGAAAATAAATTATTTATATAGATGTAATTTATGAATTAAGTTTTATTAGATTATTTTTAAGGCTTTGGGTTGTTTAAAATTTCAGTGTAATTCTTAGAATTGCTTCTGACTTAATATTTTCAACTTATTCTCTTATTTATAAATAAAATATATACATAAACATATATAATTGAATACATTGTTGCTATTTTTATTTGAACAATTATCTGTTATTTCAGTTAATAAAAAAATTAATGTTTTTATTTTACCTTCTCTTAAATTCTCTTCACTGATGCTCTTTCTTTTTGTAGATCTAAGTTTCTCCTATATAATTTTCCTTCTTTCCTTCTTTCTAAGGGACTTCTAAATTTCTTGCAGCAAATCTGCTGCCAACAAATGCCTCAGTTTTTGTTTGACTGAGAAAGTATTTCTCCTTCACTTTTGGTGGATAATTTTGCAGGGTACAGAATCTAGATTGGTGGGGTTTTTCTCAACACTTTAAATATTTCATTCTGCTTGCTTCTTCCTTGAATGGTTGAGATGTTAGTTGTAATAGTTATCTTTGTTCCTCTATGTGTTAAGATTTTTATCCCATCTCAGGATTTTTTTTTTTTTTTTGCCTTTTATTTTCTGCAATTAGTAAATGATATTCCAACATATACTTGTTCGTTTTAGCATTTATCCTGTTTGATTTTCTCTTGGATTTCTGGATCTGTGCTTTTGTGTCCAATGTTAATTTGGGCAAATTCTCAGTCATGATTATTTCAAATATTTCTTCTTTTTCTCTCTTTCTTCTTCTGGTATTCCTATTATATGTATGTTGTCCCACAGTCCTTAAATATTCTGGTGAATTTGTTTTTTTTTTTGTTTGTTTGTTTTTTGTTTTTGTCTTTGTTTTCTTTGCCTTTCAGCTTTTTGAGGATTCTATTGGTATGTCCTGTAGCTAGGAGATTCTTTCCTTATCCATGTCCAATCTACTATTAAGCCCATCAAAAGTATTCTTCATTTCCATTTGAGTGTTTTTTTATCTAAAACATTTTGGGGGGTGTTAGGATTTCCATCCCTCTGTTTATAGTGCCCATCTGTTCTTACATGCTATCTCCTTTATCCACTACAGTCCATTAATCAGTCCTCCTTAGGATATTAATCATAGTTGCTTTAAATTCCTAGTTTGATAATTTCTTTTATTTTTTTAAGAGAGAGAGAGCACAAGCAGGGGAGCAGCAGAGGCAGAGGGAGAAGGAGACTCCCTGCTGGGCAGGGAGCCCAACATGGGGCTTGATCCCAGGACCCTAGGATCATGACCCGAGCTGAAGGCAGATGCCTAACTGACTGAGCTGCCCAGGTGCCCCCCTAGTTTGATAATTTCAATACTGCTGCCATATCTGGTTCTGATGCTTGCTTTGTATTCTCAAATGGTGAATTTTGCCTTTTGTTATAACTTGTGACTTTTTCTTGATAGCCAGACATGATATATCAGGTAAAAGGAATAGCTTTAGTAATGTCGGGAGGTGTGGGGAGAGGGTAAGCAATCTGAAATAGTCCTTTGATCAGGTCTTAGTCTTCTAGTAAATCTATGCCTTTGGACAGAATTTCACAAGTGTTTCTCATTTTTTTTTCTCCCTGTTTAGGCATGGGACATTATAGCTAGAGTAGGTGGGCTGGAGTATTGAGTATTTTCTTTCCCTACACAGCTAAAGCTAGTTGAAGTCGGGTTTTTCCCTTCCCCACGTAAGTCTGACTGATAATACCCCAGCATATTAGGCTCTGGTTAACTGCTTTCACCTGAAAGCAGGTCTTGTTAAGACAGAGTTCTCTGGTGTATTTTAAATGGTTCCTTCCTCCTCCTCCTGCAAGAAATCCAAGGGGATTTTTCTTTGACCTTTACTATGGGAACTTGGTTGAGCTTCTCCAGGTAAATCTCATAATATTGTGGGGGCCCCTCTAGACTGGGTCCCCTGGAGTTGTTTTTTTTTTTTTTTTTAAAGATTTTATTTATTTATTTGAGACAGAGAGAATGAGAGAGAGAGAGCACATGAGAGGGGGGAGGGTCAGAGGGAGAAGCAGACTCCCTGCCGAGCAGGGAGCCCGATGCGGGACTCGATCCAGGGACTCCAGGATCATGACCCCAGCCGAAGGCAGTCGCTTAACCAACTGAGCCACCCAGGCGCCCTCCCCTGGAGTTTTTAACTCTTAGAGTTGTTCATAATACCCCTCCATTAAGAGTAGAAGAGACAACTTCCAAGTTCTTCACATATCGGAGCTGAACTGAAAGTCTCATTTTTTTTTTTTTTGGTCTCTTGGCTGTGTGTTGTTATTTTATTTTTCCATATGTTTCATAGTATTTTTGTGAAAACCTGGTATCTTTTTTAGGACAGCACACACAGATAAATAGATTTTTATACCTGCAAATGTATCTATCTTTTCTTCTTCTAGGCCTTTGATGTGGTAGTTTCAATTAATCTACACAGGAGTATTTCTGAGTTGTGTGTGGTGGTGGTGGGCACTATAATTAACCTCACTATATCTCAGCCTACATATTCCTCAAGGCATAACTTATGACTAAGTTGGGGGCTGGCTTGGCACAGAATTTCTCTCAATATCTACTCCACTATCAACTTTAGGTCTTTCTTTTGTATTATATTTCTATGGGGATTATTTATAAAGAAAAGGAAACATTCCCAGAAGTAAATACTGTAACTTTTTACCTGATACTTGCTACCTTGATGTTTAAGATGATTCTGATTAAGCCACAGTCTTACGCAGGCACTGTGTCCCTAAAGTGCAGAATTCTGGACTTCCATGGGTTCTTATCCTTTCCTTATCTCTAGTACTAGGCCCAGCACTTATTCCTACTGCTTCCCATTTAGTAGAGGGTATTTTTCTGTTCTTTCTCCAGCAGCATTAATCTTATACCTGTGCTATCAGAATGCAGTTTTTGTTGCCCTTTTCCCAAAGATAAAGGCTTTTGTTTTCTAGGGAAGCTAAAGCAGAAGGGTCCTGGCAAATTTTGTGCCCCTCACATACCCTTTGTTATTCTCCACTTCAGAGCATGCACTATGATGGATGTTTTCTCAGGACTCTGGCCAATACGATTTGTGAGGATCTAGTGAAAAAGTCTTGAAAAACTATTACTGTGAAAAGTCTTCAAGATTTTGCCAAGTCTCCCTAGATGTCTAACATCCTAAGGCTCTACATTTTCTCCCAAAAATGCTGAGGATGCTGTTGAAAAGCCATTAAAGCTGAGGATATAAGAACAAAAAGCCCTCTACTAATGAGGAAAGGGTAAGAATAAGTGCTGAGCCCAGAACTGGATGTGAGGACTGGAAGGAACAGGGCCAGAGCAACTAGTCCTCTGAGAATAAGAGACAGAGTGCCTACATAAGACAGGTTTAATTAGACAGAAGTCCCTTGTCCCCGCCATCATGGTAGCAATATTGGATAAAAAGGAACTATGATAACTCTAGGAGTGCTCTGTTGTCTCCATGGGTATCCTTAAAGAAGGACAACACAAAAGGAAGATCCCCTCCAAGCCTCCACCAAGTTATCCTATCTGAAGTCTTCATAGCTGAGCCTAGCTCTGTCTGTTGCAAGTAAGCAAGTGTTCACATCTTGTATCTCATCGGGTGCCTGCCTCTCCATAAATCAATGACTGATTGGTAGTCTTGTCATCTCAACTTCTTGATGGTTTCAAGTAAAGTTGTGAACTTGCTGTTTTCCTGGCTTTTTGTTTTTGTAAGATTGTGATACTCTTTCTAGCTCTTTGTATCTCTAAGTGAAATCCAATCATGCTTTTAAAATTTTTATCTGGCTTTTAAGACATACTTCTGGCGAGTGGGTTACTCTTAAGTTGCTCCTTGATAGCCTGAACAGGAATCGTGTAATTTTTTTCCCTCACTGATTTGCTGTACATTCTTTCAACATTCACACTAATTTGTTTCTTCAGTTTTCAAATGATTTCATCAATTATAAAACATTTCTTCACCTTTGTCTCATTTGCAGGTTTATTCTGTGATTCCTAATAAAAGATTTGGGGCAACTTGAAGGTATTTGCCTCTTCATGTATATTATTTCTGACTCTGTTTCTCTGTCTCTCTGTCTCTGTCTCTCTTTCTCTTTCTGTCTTTATCTATCTATCATCTATCTATCTATCATCTATCTACATATACATATCTTATTTTGTTTTGCAAATGAGCTCTAGCTGCTGCTCCCAATGCTGGTTTTATTATTCATGTAACAAATAGGTCAATATGTGAATATTGTAATATTGCTTTAGTTATGAATCCAACTTCAATAATTCTTAAGCTTTCACTCTGTGGGTCAGATTAGCATGCTTTCTAGAAGATAGTTTCATGGAAAGCACAAAACTGAGTGTGTACCTTATTTGAATTTATCAGTGCTGTCGACTGAATGTCTGTGTCACCCAAATTCTTATATTGAAATTCTAATCTCCACTGTAATGGTGTTTGGAGATGGGGCCTTTGGGAGATAATTGGGTCATGAGGGTGGAGTCTTTATAGCAGGATTAATGCCCTTATAAGAAGAGACAGGAAAGAGCTTCTTCCCCTTCTCTCTCTTTTTCCATCTGTCTCTGTCTCTCTCTCTTTCTCATGTGGGGATACAACAGGAAGATGATCCTTTGAAAACCTTGAAAAGTGCCCTCACCAGACCCTGGATCTGCTGGCATCTTGATCTTGGATTTCCCAGTCTCCAAAACTGTGAGAAACAAAATTCTATTATTTAAGTCACACAGCTTATATTATTTTTGTTATAGCAGCCCAAACTAAGACAATTGGTATTGCATTTTGGATTGTAATTTGCTCTATCAACTTTGGGCTGGCAGTAATCATGGTGTTGAAAAGTGAACAGAAAAAAAAAATTATGAGGCCATTTTGGAGGATAATTTAGTAAGAAGACTGTTCTCCTTGGCTTTGGGTTATCTTATACACTTCATTTACAACTTGTGAATTTAGAGATTGCTGAACTCATTCCTTAATCCAGCATTTATGCTTGTATTTCCATAGTCTCCAGATGCATAGATTTCTTACTTCCAATAAGGAAGTGTAAGAATGAAACAAGAACAATATTCAGAAAGTGTTTCTGCTTCTAAAAAGTTGGAGTGGATAAAGTTAGTATTATTATATTTCACATTCTTATGAAATATTCTAGTGTCTGAGTAAATTTCTCAAATTCTAGGCAATTTGGGTCAATGTTCTCTAGCAGTTTCTGAGATTTTTCTGCTTATATCAACATTTTTAATTTCCTAAATTCACCAGCAGGCTCTGTCCATTAGAGTCAAGAAAAATCTTTTTCTTCCCTTCATTTTTACATGTTGATAGATTTTAATTTAACCTGTCTGCGAGGTTGTCATACTTTCTGTAAGATCTCCTTTGATTCTTCATGCCAGTTTGTCAGCTGGTGATTCTAAACTGCTACACTGGGCTTGCAATCTTTAAAACATTACTTGAGTTTGAGTTCTATTTTAACTTTCCACCGTCATTCTTCATGAAAGCTTTAAATGAAATATTGACACTTCTATATTCATTTAAAATATTATATGCACCCTCTGCAATTCTTCACATTTTTGCATGAAATAATTTCAAACATAGGGATATATAATTTTATAGATAATTCTTATCAGTTTGAGCTTTCCCTGACAAGCTATTAGTCTTTGAAATATTTTACCCAATGCTATGATGTCAGAGAAGAAGTGGGATTCATCACTTCCAAATTCATTTGGGCAGAAATAGAATGTCATTATAGGCATTTATCATTTTTCACACACAAAGTTTTGGTAAATGAAGTGCATCTGGGTCTTCTGTTAGGTCATCACAATTAGCACCTAAACAATATAAATGTGATGTATCATTTATCAGGCTTCATAATGAATTCATGTCTTTGTTTTATCTTTATGGTAGTTGTGCCTGTCCAAAATTTTACCAACTTCAGTACTTAAAATCTATGAAAATCTGAGAGTACTGTTGAGGACTTAAGTACTGTTGAGGAGTGAATACTGAGATATCTTTGATAGTAAGCTTAAATATGCAAATCATCATTCTTTTTTTTGATAATACAGTCACCATTTAAATGAGAAACATGTATTAATTATTTTATAAGAAGAAAGTTACATCTTTATAGTAATATTTCAATTTTCTTACATCTAGAGGGCTAGCAGCTGGTAGAGCACTTTATGTACAGAAGGGGCTTACATAATTATTGTTGAAGTAAAAGCTTGAATAAATTATTGAATTTGGTTCATAGTATTTGAAAGATTACTTAAGTAAATATCCACGTTTCAGTTCCAGCTTTGATTTTTTGACTTAGTCATTTGGGACCTCAGTTTCCTCATTAGTAAGATTAGAGTGTTGGATTCATTGGTTTTCAAGGTAGCTCTTATAACAAAATTTCGTTTATTTTAGATGCTCCCAGAAATATTTCTTATAATCCTGTTTTCTACTTTTTTTCTTGAATTAGTAACATCATGTTTATATTTTTTTCCTTATTGCATTGTGAATTAAAAATAGAAGCTTGGAAAATACCACTCAGTGCCAAGTTAATATACAATTGAGTACAATTCTAAATTGGTTATTGGTTTTCAGCTTGTTTTCTTATTTTGAGTGATTTTTCAAATAAGGACTTAAGATACATGCTTTTATTTATTTATTTTACAACTCAGAATTTCATAATATCAATGAATAAAGTGCTCTGGCTAGATAATGAGGAATATATAAGTAGTTTAAACAAGGATTGAAGTAGCAACTCTTAACGAATTGGGCATATTTAGGAATCTATAACATATAGCTTTATACACTTTGATAAAAATTCAAAACAATATTCTAGAAGTTAATTTCAAAAAGATCACCCTATTTGGGGGGCAGTGCTGGATAGTAATTAAATGATAATATGGTACTGTTCTAATTCATTCATACTTATCATGAAATAACAGATGCAGTGTTACATTGAAAGATATAAATAATTTATTGTAAATTATGATCATAATTTTTTCTATAATATTAATAGGATAAAAACTTATTTTAGGATTTCTCACATATATCATTAAAGTAGATGGTATATTTAGGATTTAATACATGGAACATATGCTTTATGCAATTTAGAGTTATTTCATGTTTCAGTTAGCTAATAAGCTTAGTGATATATATCATCTTTAAAGAAGTTATGGCAAATCTGATCATTTCATTTTAATAACTAATTAAACTTAATATGAAAGATTTGGCTTAACTGCAAATATTCTTTAATTTTGTGAAAGATCACATAAAAGTATTAAATTATTTTGTCATTTGCTTTGGGTTAAAAGTTATGAAATGAAATAGACATTTTTTCCAATCTAACAAACAAGTTTAGTAATTTAGAGCAATTTCATTTGCCTTTTAGAGTCCAAAATATAAGGAAATTAATAAAGAAGTACTATTGACCTCATGCAATTTTTTTTTAAACCTGATACAAGTTGTACATAGTTCTGTATTAGGATAAAATACTTACATACCATATTCCAACATTATTTATAGACTGATAATATCCCCCTTGGTATGTATATACATATTTAAATCGGAGGTTTAGAATATAGCTAATATAAACTAAAGAAACAATCTTTTTATTTTTTGTTTATTTATTTTTTAAAGATTTTATTTATTTATTAGAGAGAAGAAGAGAAAACATGAACAGAGGAGGGACATAGGGAAAGAAGAGGGAGAGAATCTCCAGCAGACTCCATGCTGAGCACGGAGCCTGACACAGGGCTTGATCCCATACCTTGAGACTATGACCTAAGCCAAAATTAAGAGTCGGACACCTAACCAACTGAGCCACCAAAGTGCCCCTAAAGAAACTATCTTTTAAAAGAAAAGGTGTCCTCAATTTTAATTTAAAACAAAGTTCTTTGCATTAATGGTTACTTGGGTTTAGAAAATTAAAATGACTGAGAATAAATATGTAAAATGAACACCTTAAGATCTCTCACTAGAAAGTAAATACTAAAAATAGAATATAGATCCACTTCTAATAACAATATATATTTTTACAATTTTTTTCAATCCAAAGTAATATTTTACTCTTAATGTCTAGGTTCCATTAGACATAAAGAAATATTCAAAGCCATTATATTCACTTGAAATGTTTAAAATTTATTCCTAGGAATAAAGTTGCTTCAGAAAATTTGTGTTCTGATGTGGAACTTCATCAAAACCCCTTTACTGTAATTACTAGACATTAAAACGGCAAAACCTAAAATCCTAACTCCTCATTAGAGTCTTCTTGTGTGATTACTTGTATAACTTAAAATAAAAAATAATAAATTTCATCATTTCCTTCTTTGATATGAAATTCTTTCATATCTACTTACTTAGCTACAGTTCATCAACATGTATTCAGATGTATATTAAAACAGAGCCCACCATGGAAATAACTAAGTAACTGTTTTATTTTATTTCTGAGTAGATCTGCTGCAGGGTCCTATTATTTTGATTTTCAATGTCTTTAGACACCTAAATACTTTACCCTCTCTTGCTCTCATGAACCTGCACATCATGTCTTTGAGATATTGCAGTACAAATCTGTACCAGCAAAGATAAAAGGCAGCATCCTAAAAGAGTCAGAGAAGGAAATTTACTTATGAAAATTTTCAATGAATGTGTTTCTTTAAGTGACTATATTGTAGTCATTTCTTACAATTCTAGCATTATTATTTTTTCAAGTTTTTTTTTTTTTTTTCAAATTCCAGCTAGTGAACATGCAGTATAAGTTTCAGGTATAGAATTTAGTGATTCATCATTTACATACACCACCCAGTGTTCATCACAATTGACCTCCTTTGTCCCCATCACCCATGTAACCCATCCCCCAGCCCACTTCCCCTCCAGCAGCCCTCAGTTTGTTCTCTATAGTTATTAATCTGTTTTTTGGTTTGCCTCTCTCTCTCCTTTTTTTTTCTTTCCCCTATATTCATCTATTTTGTTTCTTAAATTGCACATATGAGTGAAATCAGATGGTATTTGTCTTTCTCTAACAGTACTATTATCATATGTATACCATCCACCTCTGTTGAAAAAGAGAATACCTGGCAATTGCTTTGTTTATCAGGAAATATACAGAACAAATAAATTTTTCTACTTCTGCTTATAGTTTGAATCTCTGGTGAACAGCTTGCCCATTTCTAGAGTGAGCATGTGGGAGTAGTATCATTCCATCAGTGGAATAATTCTGACATTTGGTTGATAAGATTTGCCTTAAAATGTATTTCTAGAAATTCTGTTTAGTTGATATATAGCTCTTCACAACCTTTATAAATTTCAGACTCACTTGGTTTTCTCATACATAAAACTTACTGAAATGTTTGCCAAAAAAAGCAAATCTAAATAGGGGAAAAAGTGGATAAAGAACACTGTAACTGATCCGTTTCTTGTAGAGCTGAGATGAAGCAAAGAATCAAAGACAAGATAATAAATCCTTATTTTATTTATCTACATTTATTTCACAGCAAATGTCTTATGCAAATATACAAAGTTTAGAATATTTTAGAATTTAAGTTGTTTATAATGAATTGCTATGTATTAAATTTTGTACAGGTTGTCAATTTAAAATATAAAATAAGTTTTAGGTTTTAAAAAAGTAATAAATTATTTTCTAGTATTGACTGCAGTTATTAACACATGTGAGTTATAATATCAAAACAGAGTAGTTTTTTGTTTTGAAATAGTGTGAAAGTGAAGGGATGGAAAATATATTCTATACAAGTGATAACCAAAAGAGATCAGAGGTTGCTATACTTATATCAGATAAATTTAGGTCAAAATGACATGAGACAAAGAAAGTTATTATATAATGATAAAAGAGTCTATTCATCAGGAAGATCTATAACTATAGCTATGCATCCAGTATCAGAGCACATGAATATATAAAGTAAACATAGATATGGAGGGGAGAAGTAGGCAGCAATACAATAATAGTAAGAGACGATTAACTGACTTGACCAATACTATAGGCTAAATGGACTTTAAAGACAATATACAGAACATTGCTCCCAATAACAGCAGAATAGACATTCTTCTCAGGCACACATGGAGCATTCTCCAAGATAGATCATATGTTATGCCACAAACCATTCTTAACAAAGTTAAGAAGATTGAAATCATGCCAAGTATCTTTTCCTATCACAATGGAATAAAACTAGAAATCAATACCAGAAGGAAAATTAACAAATATGTGGAAATTAATCAATAAAGCCATGACCAATCATTGGGTCAAAGAAAAAATCAAAATGGAAGTGAGAAAATATCTTGAGACAAATGAAAATGAAACAACATACTAAAACTTATGAGACACAGTAAAAGTAGTACTAAGAGGGAAGTATAGAAATAAATGCCTATGTTAAAAAAGAAGAAAGATCCCGGTGATGGGTATTAAGGAGGGCACGTACTGCATGGAGCACTGGGTGTTATACGAAAAAAATGAATCGTGGATCACTACATCAAAAACTAATGATGTGTTGTATGGTGACTAACATAACATAATAAAATTAAATTAAATTTAAAAAAAAAGGAAGAAAGGTGTCAAACAACCTGACTCTACATCCCAAGAAACTAGAAAAAGAAGAATAAACTAAGGCCAAAGTTAGTATAAGGAAGGAATAATAGAGTAAAACAGAAATAAATGAAATAGATAACAGAAAACATTAGTGAAACTAAGAGTTGGTTTTTTTGAAAAGATAAAACTGACAAACCCTGAGGTAGACTAAGAAAAAAGAAAGAATGCAAAAAATGATGAGGAATGATAGAGAATACATTACAACCAATGGTATGGAAATAAAAAGGATCATAGGAGGAAACATAAACAATTATATGTCAACAAACTGGATAACCTGGAAGAAATGGATAAATTCCTAGAAGCATACAACTTACCAAGACTGACGTGAGTAAACAGAAAATCTGAACAGATCAATAATGTGTAAGGAGATTGAAACAATAATAAAAACCCTCTCATCAAAGAAAAACCAAGGATCAAATACCTTCACTGGTCAGTTCTACCAAATATTCAAAGAAAAATTAACAACAATCCTTAAATTATACCAAAATATTGAAGAAGAGGGAATAATTCCAAATTCATTTTATGAAGCCAGAATTACCCTATATCAAGGATAAAGATCTTATAAAAAAGGAAACTACAGGACAATATTTCTGATGAACAGGGATACAAAAATTCCCAGCAAAATGCTAGCGAAATGAATTTAACAGCACATTAATAGAATAATACACCATGACCAAGTGGGATTTATCCCAGGGATGCAAGGAAGTTTCAACATACACAAATTAAAACATCATGTTAACAGAATGCAAGATAAGAAATTCACATGATCATCTCAATAGATGCTGAAAAAGTATTTGACAAAATACAACATCTTTTCATGATAAAAGAAAGCCCTCAGCATGTTGGGAATAGAAGGAACATAGCTTATTATAATAAAGGCCATATATGACATTATACTCTGTGGAGAAAAATTGAAACTTTTCCTCTCAGATCAGAACTAAGGCAAAGATAACCACTCCAGCCAATACTACTGACCATGGTATTGGAAGTCCTAGCCATAGAAATTAGGCAAACAAACAAACAAAAACCAAAAATCCAAATCAGAAAGGAAGTAAAATTATATCTGTTTGAAGACAGCATGATTTAATATGTAGGAAATTCTAAATATATCACAAAGAAAGCTGGTAGAACTAGTAAACAAATTCAGTAAAATTATGGAATACAAAATCAACATACAAAAATCAATTGTGTTTCTATACACGAACATAAACTATCTGAAAAGGAAATGAAGAGAACAATTGCATTTACATTACCATCAAAAAAGAATAAAATAATTAGGAATTAATTTAACCAAGGATAATGGAAGACTTATACACTGAAAACTCAGAACACTGATGAAAGGAAGAAAGCTTAGCTATAATAATCGTAACCTTACTTAGTGCAAGATTATAGTTGTGGAGTTATATTATTTTCGTTTATTTTCTACATCTATATTACATCTATATATTCTTATTTTTACTGAAGTGATCTTACATATTTTTCTTACTTTCCTAATAGTCCAGTGATATAATATGGAATTTTAAGTTGGAATGTATATTAACAATCAATCACTGCTCACTCCCTGCAAGATCAGGCTTGCTAAATATCAGAATTGTAATACCAAGAATGGTAAAGATCCTAGAGCAGTGTTTCTAAAATATTGTTGGCTAAGAGAATAGCCATCTGCCTAAAATTCATTTAAAAGTGAATTTTGGAACAGTTGTGGTAAGGATATTAGCTAAGAAGTTCTATCTGTCTCAAAAGCTATTTATCAGTGGTGACATTTTCAGGTAATGTGATAATGAACCATTTGAAGATATGTCCCAGAGCAATTTTTAGAATGTTTTTTATGGCTTCTTGATGTTTCTTTCCTAATAGGCCAATATGAAACTTTTCTCACAAGTTAATTGTAACCCATGACCTGAGTGATTTCAACTGAACTTTTCTTGTGAATTTTCTTTATTTTTGGCAGTAAGGGAAAAGAGCATTCTTTGATCTACTAGGCTTATTACACAGAAGAATTTGTGCTATGTGTCAACTCTAATTTCTTTTTCTCTCTCACTTTCTTTTTTTTTTTTGAATCATAATGCATCTATATAAACTTGAGTTTTTACATTGATATAATTTTGCTTACAGAAAGATTTAAGAATCATGTATCATGAAAGTGAATGAAATGAAATTTAAAGTTATCTTTAATTTTAATTTTAATGAACATTGATCAGTGGCAGAACATAATTTATATCAAAGAAGGATACAACTAGGCATTTGTATATTGTTTTAGTGTCAAAACCAAAATATATTTCCAAATTAGTATCTTATGAAAAATAAAAATATCATTATGGAGGGAAAGAGGAGAGGAAAAGAGAGAAATGAGTGTTTACTGTTTATATATGAAGTATCTCATTTATGCCAATTTCTATTAGTTAGTGGTTTTGAACTTTTGTAGATATGGGAAATGAGAATCTGAGAGTTTAAAAATAATACTAGCTATTTACTCCAAACTTTGATTCTTAGTCCCTGATTTTTCCTCTAGTTTATTTTCTTACTTTTGTAAGTAAAATAAATTAGATGCAGTAATGAACAACATATTGGAAATGCCTTCCTTTAGCTGGAAGGCATTTAAAGGTGGATAAATTTAACTTCTCTTTCTTTTCCTTTGAAACCCAGGACAAACTGCTTAACTTCTCTGTGTTTCTTATCTATAAAATAAGGTTGAGGATGATGGTGATAACATGCAACAGTATTGGAAGAAAATGCTATAACCCATTTAAATCACTTAGCATTAACTCCTGACAGGGCTTTATTAGTGTTAGATAGTAATAATATTCCTATTGGTTCAATTTTTATTATTATCATTATTATTGTTATTAGAAATAATGTTTGACAAACTGCACAAAAATGATAGAAAAAGATCTAAAAGAGCTCCACTGGCTTTGAATCACTTTTTCTCAGCTTTATTATTTCCTGCTTTCATAAGCTTCTGCCTCACTTTATTCAACTGGCAGGTATTTATTAACAACCAATTTTGTGTCAGCAGTGTGCAACACATTGGAGAAACCAGAAGAAAATTGAGATTCCCTTCCCTCAAAGGTTTTTTTCTCCATTGAATGATAAATAAGAAAAATAATACTCTTTCTGTGAGATATGTAGTAAGAGTACTAGGAGAGATCAGAGCAAAGCCTTAGTTTAATTCAGCGTGAGGGCTTTGGGGAAAATCTAGAAGTGATCCGGAATTGAGCTAAAATGTGAGTAAACAAGCACTGGATGGGACAATAGTGATAGAGGTGATCTAAATAGAAGCATCAGAGTCCTTAAAGTCCTCAACATAAGAGAAAGCATTAGAAGTGCTGAGAAGAGCAAGGTGAGCCTGGCAGGATGTGTATGAAGCAAGTGGGAGGTAAGGCTGTGAAGCTAAACTGAAGCCATTTAATGTGCAGAACATTTATTAAAAAGTGCTCTTGGGATTAGAACTTGTGGAAGGGAAGAGAAAGAAGCAAGATTTGGTGGTTGAGCTCTAATGCACTCCCAAAGAATGCATCAGCCAACCTCACAGAGACAATTCCAGAGTTAAGATACCCCTTCAAAAGGATTGTGAGTTAGGGAAAGGGACTATGCCTTTGTATCCCCCATATTGATCAGCCTTTAGTTGCAGGCTACCCTGGAAGAAGTTGTGACCTTGCATGTGATAATTTTCTTTAGCAGAGAACTGACAGCTAAAATTGGTCCAGTGACAGTCTTTGAATCTTGCATTTTCTTCCTGTTGTTAATGGGTGAGGGTAGTATTTGCTTCCTGCAGGGAATGTTCAGGTTATACTTTATGGTTATACATTCTTCACTGTCTATAAATTTGCCTACCCTTGACTACCTACACTACTAAGGTAAACTACTCTACCACTGCCTACCTGTAAATAGCTACAGTACTATAAAAAGTCTATACCACCATTTTAATTTCTTGCCTCTGTTACCACAGCTGCCCCTGAACTATTCCTCTTGCTTCCACTTCTGCCTCTCTAAAATCCCTCCTCCACTTGGCAGACAGATTAGAGCTGTTACACCATAAATGACGCAGTGCAGTGCTTTTTCCTAAAGCCTTTCAATAGCGTCCCAGTCTACTCAGAATGAAATCCAAAATCAGAGTACTACTCCTTATTTGATTATATTGAGACAATTTATATATTTTCTAAAAGAGATACGTACATTTAACAGGAGAGTCAGGAAATTTCCCGTGAGTGAGTGGAATAATTGGTGTTCGATGAGAAAAATACACTCGGGTAGATGAGTCCATCGACCCCAATTCTTTTTAGGGTTAGCCTGTGGAACAACGTTTCAAAAACTATATTAAAACAATGTCCAGAAGGTTATCACTCTTAATGCTAAATTTTTTCATTTTATGTAAAAATGAAGAAGACATATTATATCAATACTTATATTATTAGTGTATCAATAAGATACATTTTATGTATTTTCCAGTATCTTATAAAAATATAAAACAAGCTCATATTGACATAATATGTCACAATTTGAATTTAGAAAAAAACTCCCATTAATATAAGTTGCATTTAGAATATTTTCTAAGTGACCTGAAATTTTTATACATTATTAGTACTTAATATCTTTCTGAAACTGTGCTCAAGGCTCCTTGTGAATAAACTCATTTTCCTCACAGCAAACCTAGGAGTTAAGTACTAAATTTATTCAGAATTCAGATTTCCTAGCTAATAAGTGACAAAGACAGGATTGAAATCATATCTGTGATTGCCAAGCTCATGCCCTTGCTTTCTGTGTAAGTAATTGGACGTCACAACTCATATTTCAGAAGTGCAAAGAGTGGCTTATTGTACTGAACTTCTGCTAAAAACTGCTCTTATTTCAATTTTTGCTTCAAACACAGAAATTTTGATAATAGTCTCTGTAGCTTCTGTATTTTCTTTGTATAAAATTTTAGATTTTTTTGTAATATAAAGTTTATGGAATTATTAAAACAAGGATATAAATGTCAGTTTTACAATAATAAATTGTAAGAAAGAATTAGATGCTATTTTATGTTATTGTTTCACTTATTTGTATTGAGGACACAGGCTTGACTATGTCTAATGATGTCAGAATATGGAATTTTATCATTTTCTATGAATACAGTCAAGGATTTTCATTGAAATGACTTTTATTAAAGATAAACATTTTCAAGGTAGTATTGATTTAAGTCAGATAATATTTTTAGGAATTTTTTTTTTTAAGATTTTATTTATTTGACAGAAAGACACACAGCGAGAGAGGGAACACAAGCAGGGGGAATGGGAGAGGGAGAAGCAGACTCCCTGCTGAGCAGGGAAACCTTGAGCAGGGCTCTGTCCCAGAACCCTGAGAAAATGACCTGAGCCGAAGGCAGATGCTTAATGACTGAGCCACCCAGGTGCCCCTATTTTTAGGAATATTTTTAATGTAATTAAATTCAGAATTAGTCATCTTTAAGAACATCATCTTGTATTTTTTAATTGAATAGTAAATAACACTTGTTTCAGGTCAAATTTATGATACAGTAATATTTATGAAGATTTCTTTTAGACAGTAAAACTGTCACATACCCCCAGTTTTATTTTTTTGGAAACTGATGAAATCCAGGCATTATTTCTATTTAAAATATGTAAGATTAGAAGGAAAAAAATGAGATATTTACTCAACAGCTTGACTTATAAAAATATCCATCTTTTATTTTTTTAATTAATCCAACAACTGAATAAGGAATACAGGACATGGCTTACCTCCTTTTTTGCATAAAGAAATTAAAATTGAGGGGGATTAAGAAATTTAATCTTAGAAATCAGAGGGGTTAAAACAATTAACTAAGAAATTAATCAACTTAATTTAAACAATTAATGCAGCTGAAGGTCAAGGATTGATTAATTTTAAAGAGTCAACCTTTGGAATTAGTTAAATATATATTTGAGTCCTGTTTCTACTGTTCACTAACTTTGTGATCCTGTGCAAGTTATTTAAACTTCTCAAAACTCAACTTCACTGTGTATAAAATGAGTATAATATGTAGAACAACAATTCCTATGAAAGATAGAGGTAACTTATATCTTTCTTAGAACAGTACTTGATGTACAGTTGGTATGTTTTCATAATAAGGTCATATAACTCCTAAATGAGTTAAAGAAGGGCAAAAACTCAAGGATTCAGAATTCAAGGCCAAAGATCTTTCCACTAAGCATTTTTTAAGATATCTAATCCTCAAACTGATTTCTCCTCTTCCAATAGCCATTGTGTAGATTTAGACAATTGTGTTTGAATTAATCAAAATACGGTACTAATCACAGATATTATGGAACATACAATATCTAGTAGTATAATAAAAGAACTTTTTTTATTATTATGTTATGTTAATCACCATACATTACATCATTAGTTTTTGATGTAGTGTTCCATGATTCATTATTTGCGTATAACACCCAGTGCTCCATGCAGAATGTGCCCTCTTTAATACCCATCACCAGGCTAACCCATACCCCCACCCCTCCCCTCTAGAACCCTCAGTTTGTTTCTCAGAGTCCATAGTCTCTCATGGTTCGTCTCCCCCTCTGATTTCAACCCCCTTCATTTTTCCCTTCCTGCTATCGTCCTCTTATTTTTGTTTTTTGTTTTTTTTTTTACTTATAATGTATTATTTGTTTCAGAGGTACAGGTCTGTAATTCAACAGTCTTACACAATAAAAGAACTTTTTATCTGAGGATATCACGAGAAGTCCTTTAACATCTTTGTATAGGTCCTACTTTTTTTATTTCAAGTGTCTCAGTGTCTCTCCAGGAGAATTCTTCAATACGATTCGGCTGAGGTTCTTGTACATGTAAGCATATTGTACCTGTAAGCACACACGACAGTTTTTATCTCATGTTTCTACAGGAAGGAACATTACCATGTATTTAGGCTTTTTAAATTCAATTGTTCTTCTACAGGTCTCCCTTTACTGTCTCACTGTCAATGATATGCCACATTTTAGTCATAGTGACAATGAAAACTAAAGAAACAAAAATTTTACTTCATCATAGAGAAAACTAGACCAGAATTAAAATTTTAGCAAATTACTTACTATTCCTCAACTTTCAGGCATGAGTTTCTCACTTCTAGTTTTACCTATATTTAGATTACAATTCAGCAACAATTTCCCTGTCATATTCACTGTCACATAGAAAATTAAAAGTGCTCCTACCTTCTTAAGGCATTCAAATCCTTAGTGACAGCCTCTTGCATGCATTACCCTAGCAATAAGTTCCCTAACACTCCTGTCTTTTGGTTTGTGCGGGATACTGAGCGCTGCTGAAAAAGAAAACGTTTTCTTCTAAATGTTTACATGTTTTCCTATTAATTATTCTTTAGTTCCTAGATCTAGTGTCTCCAAAAGATGCCTGTAACAGTGACTTAAAACATCTGAATTGATTATATGTTTATCAGAGAAAAATTATGAAGTTGGGTCCTGAAAAATGTAATGCTTTTCAATACTTAAATGATTTCCCCTGAAGCCTGCAATACCATTTTTAGAATTGGTGTTTCTTTCAAATTTGTCAGCTATTAAAGTGTAGGACTTCTTAGTTTATTAGTAATACAAATGTTATGACTGAATTAGAAAAGCTTCCCTAATCACTGAAAGGTCTTTGAAAGCTTCAAAGTAATTATATCTTGTAATTATCAGAAAGTAAAGTTCCCCAATCATTCCAACAGTCAGGCATTTACTGGTTCTGAGCCTGCAGCTATGTGTGGAAAAGATTAGCTGCTAATTATAGGGAGGGGAAATAATTAAGGTGAAATAAATTTTTCTTTTCAACTTGCATAATATTTTTAATAAGGATGTTTTCTGCCCTTATGAAAGCATTTCTAGAAGTCTAGAGGATGGAATGTGATTGTACTTTAGGAAGCAATGAGAAGGAAGGTAAAGGACTATAGTTCAAATATTTTATAAAATAAATAAACATGCTGAATAGTTATGCACAAATTAGTAGCTTAGATTTTTTTTTAAGATTTTATTTATTTGAGAGAGAGTGAGCAAGAGAGAGAGCATGAGCAGGAGAAGGGGGAGAGGGAGAGGGAGAAGCAGACTCTCCGCTGAGCAGAGTCCCCCTGACAGGGGACTCGATTTCAGGACCCTGGGATTATATGACCCAAGCTGAAGGCAGATGCTTAACCAACTGAGCCACCCAGGCACCCCAGTAGTTTTGTTTTATTATGCTAACTTCTTTATTGAGTGGATTGAATTAAGAAGATGCATAGACTGACAAATAAATGCTAGTATTTAATGAACTAATAGTTATTGCCATATTGTGTGTAATACTGACTTATGTAATCTATGTTGTTTTAAATCATACACTTTTATTTTATTTTATTTTAAAAGATTTTATTTATTTATTTGACAGAGAGATAGAGCACAAGTAGGCAGAGCGGCAGGCAGAGGGAGAGGGAGAAGAAGGCTCTCTGCCGAGCAGGGAGCCTGACGCAGGGCTCGATCCCAGGACTCTGGGATCGTATTCAAATGACTTTCCTTGTTGCACACACAAGCCAAAGTATCATCAGGACTGATATCAGTGCATTTTCTAGTTTATATTATGACCTACAGCATGATCATTAACTAAACAAAACATCAATTTTTCTGTTATATGAGTTATTAGTGCAAGATAAGAAATTGCCTTGCTATTCTCCCACATATAAATGTGTATATTATATGCAGTGAACATTGACTCAGTGTGGTGCATTAAACACTTTTCTTGATATGTACATCAAGGGATATCAATATGTATGATCATAATGGCTCTAATATTTTATGGACCATTGATATACAATGTGAAATGGTTTTTCCAGATGGTACTGTGGATAAAATACATCTCTTAGAGAATAATGATTGCCACTAAATTCATAGTGATTTTATAATTTTATTTAAAATTGTGATTTCTTCCTGTTTTTATTGTAAGGACTCCATTAATGTTGGAAAAAGCATTTATATTTATGTTCTCATCTAAATCTTGATTTACAAAATTTATTTATTTCATAGTTCAAAATATTACCTTAAGGTTGTTGTATTAAGGACTCCACTGGTTACCCTGAGAAATCAATATTATTTTTGGAAAATAAAATGAAAGCTTTTATGGTTTCATGCTACTGTGTGTCAGCACCATCTAGGATGGGAGTGTTTTTTTCTTTTCTTTTCTTTTTTTTTTTCATTTTAAATGCTATGGCGTCTTTCTAAATTATGTTTTGTGTTCCTATTTAATACCTAAGTGCATTTTCAGTTCATGGATCACTTTTCAGACACTCATCCACTTTTTTAAATTGAATCTCTCCAGCAGTAGAATAATTGTGCCAATTATCCCTGACCCCCACCCCAGATCCATTACCAGCCTTTCCCCTGCCTTGCTTTCTGCTGATGTGGAATGAATCCCCTGAGCCACCTTGTTGTGAGGATGATGCTGGTTGGGTTTAGCCACTGGAAGGCAGCACACAGAGATTAAAGATTAGGGAGAGAAATAAATCAGTGTATTTCTTCCTGCTTTCCTTGCAGGAGCTGGGTTCCTCCATACCTCAGATCCAGGCTGATGAACACTTTTCTACTTTCACACGGCCCCACTAGAATGATTTCCATGCTCTTCACCTACTTCCTGACATTGCCAGTACTTGAGTGTCTTATCTTTATTTGTTCTTTTAGGATGCCCAGATTATTCTTTAAATGTAAAAGAGTCATTTTATGGTAACCATCATACTTGACCTTCAGAGAACTGGTGTTCTGGGCAAGTTAGACATTTTTGGCAAGGTCCTAGGTGCCTTGCTCACCCCACATTACTTTGTACATTCATTCTCTCTCTCTCTCCCACTCTCTCTTTGCCTCTCAGCCCACACATGAGTTCTCCTTCCAGCCAGACCGATTTCCTCTGTCCCATATGCACTATTCACTGTCCTTCTTTCCTTGAAGACCAGGTCAGAGTTTCAGCGATCCAGTGAAGCCCACCCCATAGAAATTACTTTTGCGAAATGTTTGCATGACCTTGCTCTTTGTCCATCAATACACAGCAAGCTCTTTGAGGATAGCCTAGGAGGGAGCTCACTTATTGCTGTTTATTCCTTGGGAGTCTACCTTGCCCAGGTTAGGACTCATTGTCTGAAGATGGGGAGGAGGGCAAAGAAGATGCAAATGGTTATGAGCCCTTATACCTCTGATACACACCACAAGGCTTAGCATGGTGCCAATCACCAAACATTCCTTGATGAGGAGACAACTTTCTTTGGTCTGGAGGAATTTGGAAACACACATGTACCAGGTCACTACCAAACATGTGGAATGGGTGAGCTGTGGGGCTAGGAGGACCCTGGGTCAGATGAGGAGGGAAGCTTTCATAGTTTGGCTATTGTAAATAATGGTGCAATAAACCAGAGGTGCGTATATCTTTTTGAATTAATGTTTTTATATTCTCTGACTAAATACCCAGTAGTGGAATTAGTGTATCATATGTTAATTCTATTTTTAGTTTTTTGAGGAAACTCCATACTGATTTCAACAGTGGCTGTACCAGTTTTCATTCCCACCAACAGTGCAAGAGGGTTTCCTTTTCTTGACAGCCTTACCAACACTTGTTGTTTCTTGTGGTTTTGATTTTAGCTATTCTGACAGGTGTGAGATGATATCTCATTGTGGTTTTGATTTGCATTTCCCTGACATTGAGTGATGTTGAGCATCTTATCAGATGTCTTTTGGCCATCTGTATATCTTATCTGGAGAAAATGTCTGTTTGTATCTTCTGCCCATGTTTTAATTGTATTGTTTGGGTTTTTTTTGGTGTTGAGTGTTAAAAGTTTTGTATATATTTTGTATACTAACCCTTTATTGGATATGTCATTTGCAAATATTTTCTCCCATTCAGTAGGTTGTCTTTTAATTTTGTTGATTGTTCTTTTGTTGTGCAGAAGCTTTTTATTTTGATGAAGTCCCAATAGTTTATTTTTGTTTTTGTTTCCCTTGCCTCAGGAGACATATCTAGAAAAATGTTGCTACAGCCAATGTCAGAGAAATTACAGCCTGTGCTCTCTTCTAGGATTTTTATGGTTTCATGTTTCACATTTAGTTTTGAGTTTATTTTTGTGTATAGCTTAAGAAAGTAACCCAGTTTCTTCCTTCCTTCCTTCCTTCTATTCTTTCTTTCTTTCTTTCTTTCTTTTTTTCTTTCTTTCTTTCTTTCTTTCTTTCTTTCTTTCTTTCTTTCTTTCTTTCTTTCTTTCTTTCTTTCTTTCTTTCTTTCTTCTTTCTTCCCTTCCTTCCTTCCTTCCTTCCTTCCTTCCTTCCTTCCTTCCTTCCTTTCTTCTTTCTTTCTTTCTTTCTTTCTTTCTTTCTTTCTTTCTTTCTTTCTTTCTTTCTTTCTTTCTTTCTTTCTTCTTCCTTCCTTCCTTCCTTCCTTCCTTCCTTCCTTCCTTCCTTCCTTCCTTCCTTCTTTCTCTTTCTTTCTTTCTTTCTTTCTTTCTTTCTTTCTTTCTTTCTTTCTTTCTTTCTTTCCTTCTTTCTTTCTTTCTTTCTTTCATTTATTTTTGCATGTAGCTGTCCAGTTTTCCCAACACCATTTGTTGAAGAGACTGTTCCCCCCCCCACATTGGATATTCTTGCCTGCTTTGTGGAAGATTAACTGTCTATATAATTGTGGGTTTATTTCTGGGTTTTCTATTCTGTTCCATTGATCTATGTGTCTTTTTTTGTGCCAGTACCATACTCTTTGGATTACTACAGCTTTGTAGTATATCCTGAAGTGCTCGATTGTGATAGCTCCAGTTTTGTTTTTCTTCTTCAAGATTACTTTGACTATTAGGAGTCTTTGTGATTCCATACAAATTTTAAGATTATTTTTCTAGTTCTGTGAGAAATGCTTGTGGTATTTGATAGGGGCTGCATTAAATCTATAGATTGCTTTGGGTAGCATAAACATTTTAACAATATTTGTTCTCCCAATCCATGAACATGGAATATCTTTTCATTTGTTTGTATCATCTTCAGTTTCTTCCATAAGCGTTTTATAGTTTCAGAGTATAGGTCTTCCATCTCCTTGATTAACTTTATTCCTAGTTTATTATTTTTGGTGAAATTATATGGGATGGTTTTCTTAATTCCTCTTCCTGCTACTTCGTAGTTTGTGAATAGAAATGCAACATATTTCTGTATATTGATTTTGTATTCTGTGACCTTACTGAATTCATTCTAGTAGTTTTTTGGTGGAGTCTTTAGGATTTTTCTCTATATAGTATGATGTCTTATGCAAATAGTGAAAGTTTACTTCTTCCTTAATAATTTGGATGCCTTTTTTTTCTTTTGGTTGTCTGATTGCTCAGACTAGGACTTCCAGTACTATGTTAATAAAAATCGTGAGAGTAGACATCCTTGTCTCCTTCCTGACCTTGGGGGAAAGGCTCTCAGTTTTTTCCCATTGACGATGTTAGCCGTGGGTTTTTCATATACAGCCTTTATTACGTTGATGTATGTTCCCTCTAAACCTACTTTGTTGACGATTTGTATCATGAATTGATGTTGTACTATGTCAAGTGCTTTTTCTGCATCTATTGAAATGATCATATGGTTTTTATTCTTACCTTTATTGATGTGCTGTATTACATTGATTGGTTTGCAAATATTGAACCACACTTGCATCCCTGGAGTAAATCCCACTTGATCACGGTGAATGATTTTTTAAAAAATATTTTGTTGGATTCAGTTGACTAATTTTGTTGAGGATTTTTGCATCTATGTTCATCAGAGATATTGGCCTGTAGTTCTTTTTTTTTTTTTAAAGATTTTATTTATTTATTTGAGAGAGAGAATGAGAGAGAGAGAGCATGAGAGGGGGAGGGTCAGAGGGAGAAGCAGACTCCCTGCCGAGCAGGGAGCCCGATGCGGGACTCGATCCCAGGACTCCAGGATCATGACCTGAGCTGAAGGCAGTTGCTTAACCAACTGAGCCACCCAGGCACCCTGTAGTTCTCTTTTTTGTAGTGTCTTTATCTGGTTTTGATATTAGGGTGATTCTAGCATCATAGAATGAATGTGGAAGTTTTCCTTCTTCTTCTGTTTTTTGGATAGTTTGAGAATAGGTATAACTCTTTAAATGTCTGGTAGAATTCACCTGTGAAGCTATCTCATCCTGGCCTTTGTTTATAGGGAATTTTTTTTTATAGGGAATTTTTTGATTACTGCTTCCATTTCATTGCTGGTAATCAGTGTGTTCAAATTTTCCATTTCTCCCTGATATAGTTTTGAGAGGTTATATGTTTCTAGGAATTTATCCATTTCTTCTAGGTTGTCCAATTTCTTGGTGTATAATTTTTCATAACATTCTTTGATCATCCTTTGTATTTCTGTGCTGTCAGTTGTTATTTCTGAATCATTTCTGATTTTGTTTATTTGAGTCCTCTCTCTTTTTTTGTTGTTGTTTTGATGAGTCTGGCTAAAGTTTTATTAATTTTGTTGGTGTTTTCAAAGAACCATCTCCTGGTTTCATTGATCTGTTCTATTGTTTTGTTGTTGTTGCTACTGCTTGTTTTTTGTTTTAGTTTCTATTTCATTTATTTTTGCTCTAATCTTTATTATTTCCTACCTTTTACTGGTTTTGGGTTTTGTTAGTTCTTCTTTTTCTAGCTCCCTTAGGTGTAAGGCGTATTTGTTTATTTGCAGTTATTCTTGCTTCTTGAGGTAGGCCTGTATTGCTGTAAACTTTCCTCTTAGAACAGTTGTTACTACATCCCAAAGATGTCCAGTTATTGTGTGTTCATTTTCATTTGTGTCCATGTGTTTTTATTTCCTCTTTAATTTCTTGGTTGACACAGTAATTGTTTAGTAGCATGTTATTTAATACTTCCACATATTTGTGTTCTTTCTAGAATATATATATATATATACCACATCTTCTTTATCCATTCATCAGTTGATAGACATTTGGGCTCTTTCCATAGTTTGGCTATTGTTAATAATGCTATTATAAACATTGGGGTGCATATACCCCTTCAAATCTGTATTTTTGCATCCTTTGAGTAAATACCTAGTAGTGCAATTGTTATTCTACTATTTTTAGATGGAATGCTCTGAATATATCTGTTAGATACAAGATTAATGTACAAAACTCACCTACAAATTTCCTATATGCCACAATGAATAAATGGAATTTGAAATGAAAGCCACAATGTTATTTACAGTAGTACCCAAATAAATGAAATACTTAGGTATAAACCTAATAAAATAAATGCAAAAGATCAATATAAGGAAAACTATAAGACTCTGATGAACAAAATCAAAGAACTAAATAAGCAAATATTCCATGGTGGTACATAGAAAGACTCAACATTGTCAAGATATTAATTTTTTTCAACATGATCTATAGAATCGTTGAAATCCCAGTCAAAATTCCAACAGCTTATTTTGCAGAAATGAGAAACTGATACAAAGTTTATATGGAGAGACAAAAGACCCAGAATAGCTAATACAATATTGGTGGAGAAGCAAGTTGGAGGACTGACACTACTTGGCTTTCAGATTTACTTTAAGGTTTAAGTAATCAAGATATTGTGATATTGGTGAAAAAATAGGTAAATTAATTAGTGGAGCAAAATGGAGAGCCCAAGGGGCCAGGAGGTGTATAGGAACTCTCTCTACTTTCTGCTCAATTTTGCTATGAATCTAACACTGCTCTGAAAAGTAAAGTCTATTTAAAAACAATTCAAGGTATAAACTAATATGGAATTATTCCCTGGGTACCATTTTTATTTTAACCACCCTATCTTATCAATGAAACCATTTACTCATAAATAAACACAAATTTAGTGCTTATATTTATAAAGATAATCTTTACCTTATTTTTTTTTAAAGATTTTATTTATTTATTTATTTGAGAGAGAGAGAGAGAAACAGCATGAGAGGGGAGAGGGTCAGAGGGAGAAGCAGGCTCCCCGCTGAGCCGGGAGCCGGATGCGGGACTCGATCCCGGGACTCCGGGATCATGACCTGAGCCGAAGGCAGTCGCTTAACCAACTGAGCCACCCAGGCGCCCCTAATCTTTACCTTATTGTTCAACATAATTCTTCCTTAAAAAAAAAACAACATGGAATTACATGTAAATGGCATGTACAGTGTTATCCATTTTACTTTGCAATGAGACTGTATGTCATTTGTATGTTGTAGTGGATTGAACTGTATCTTCCAAAAAGATATGTCTAAATTCTAACACTGTAGAGGATGATTCATGCTCCTACAGCCTTATTAATCTTAGAAAGCTGAAAGAGTGGATCTTAGAAACTACTTGAAGTTCCACAGGTTCTAGAAAGTTATCATTTGAGTTTGTTCACCATCTTCCTGTCTAGTTTCAGCTACAGATTCCTTAAAAGCACACTTCTCGGCATCACAACTTTATATGCCAAATTCCTAGAGAAGGAACTTGTGAGCATATTGTTTCTCTCAGGTAAGAATCTTTGGGGTTTTGACAGCAATAGATATCATCAATATGAATAGGATTTTATCTCTAAAGTTAGTAATTTTTCAATTTCTTCATTCAAATGCATTATGAAATTGATAGATAATAATATGGAAGATTTTTGCCTCAAGAAATCTTTCAGTCTACTTCTGTTGATATATATGAATGCTTTCTAAAAGGCTGATCTTACATTTTATTAAAATTTCTGGGAGTTTTTTAAGTAACAGATAAAATTGATATTAAGAAAAACAATGTTTACAAGGAGACCTGATTATATCTTTTACATATATGCTCTGAGAGACTGAGAAAATGCTTTCCAGAACACCTTATCTGAAAATTAAACTGGTATCTTTTTTAAGCAGAATGATTCCTTTAATATGGACTACAAAAGTAACCCCTAAAATCCCTTCACGTATTACTGTATTGTGTCACACTCAAATGCATTGCACATTGATGGCTTTTGAAATGTCATTATCATTTATTAGTTGCTAACATTTATTTCAAGCATCGTGTTTTGTTGTTTCCTTTTATGAAGCCTTTTTGTCTATTTCAAAATCTTTCACATGAAAATCTTTTCTCTTTGCAATTTCTGCTTTTATTGTGTTTCCTTCAGTTGCCTTTTGGATGCCTTTCTTTTTTCTTAGGTTAGAGAGTTTTTTGGTAATTAGTTTTCATTATTTCTTTAAATGGCCCTCTGTGGGCTTTTTCATTCTCCTTTTATTGCTTTAGTTAGTTTTTTTTTTTTTTAATAAGGTATACTACTTTCTCTTACTTGGAATCTCCTTGACCCTTTCCAAAAAATAACAATAAAAATTAAAAGCAGGGGAGAAAAACACACAAAATACGAGTTTAGAATAACCTCTGTGTGTGTGTGTGTGCACTCGTGCACACATGCATGCATATGATGCATAATACTGTGTTTTTCTTTAAAGATAGGCATTGGTATTTTATTTGGTAGATTTCCTTTTCATATTGGTTTGAAATAACAGTAATGCATACTAATAAAGAACAAAGAGAATAAAAATATAAGAAGGAAAAACAAGAAAATAATATAAACTTACATCTTTCAAGTATTATTCCTGGTTGAATTGCTTTATTTCCTGGAAAATTAACAGTCTGAAATACAGCTTATGTTGGAGACTAGATAGACTTCCTACTGCTTTGTATCTGTGATAAATTAGTTTCAGGAAAAGAAGCTAGACATCTGCAGAACTCACAGAGCAAGTTATCCTTCATGCTTACTGCATGGAAGATGGGGAAAAAAGAAACCCACTTTTTGTGAGCAAGTCCATATCAGAGAGGGATTACAAAAAGGGTACATTTATGTCTATGCTGTATACAGCATGTGTTTGTGCACACTCTATGAAGAAAAAGGAGCATTATTTTAGAATATTTCTACAGGGCAGAATTAGGACCAGTAAGTAGATTTAAAAGTTGGGTTAGGTACAATAAATTAATTTTTTAATATTAACTTGGGGTTCTGTGCCCCACTCCTGCTTAAAACTAAATCTGAATAACCATCTCTATGACATAAAATACAAGGAAAGCTTGAAAATTGTGGCTTCTAATATATTCTAACTCAGAAAATTATAAAAGGAAATAAAAATGGTTTAGATAATAAGTAAGAAACAAAATTACTTGGGGTCAAACTTTATCAAAAATAGGTATATAGGGGCGCCTGGGTGGCTCAGTCGTTAAGCGTCTGCCTTCGGCCCAGGTCATGATCCCAGGGTCCTGGGATCGAGCCCCACATCGGGCTCCCTGCTCCACGGGAAGCCTGCTTCTCCCTCTCCCACTCCCCCTGCTTGTGTTCCTGCTCTTGCTATCTCTCTCTGTCAAATAAATAAATAAAATCTTTAAAAAAAAATAGGTATATAAAACATTGTTTTCTACTATGATTTTTGCCTCATCACACTTACTGCTATCTTTATAATTGTTTTTTTTCCCAGTATAATTATTTGGTACATATAGAATCTGATTATAGCATGTTTATTCTGATCTTTACCTTTTATGATACAAAATTATAGAATTCAAAATTTTGAAAAGAATTAACATGATACCTGTTGGTACCTGTGCTATATCACAAATTAGTAAAATAAGAATAAAATAATTGCTGGTTGGGTTAGAGCTAAAGTAAAAAGGTATGGAAGGGATGTGTTTCAGCAAGATCAGACTGCCTCACAATTTGGTTAGTATCAGTGAATTTAATACCTTCATGGAGTTTTGAAAATTGAACCCAAATACTTAGCAATATGTACTATAGGTTAAAAAAATCTATATTAATATATAATGTGAAACTTAAAATTAAATCACTAAATATTTGACAAACTTCCATAGCATATAGTAATATGAATTCTTATTATATGCATGATTATCATGATTTAGAGGTATATAAAGTATTAAAACTTATTTTGAGACAATTTTTGATATCAGATTCTTAATAGTTCTGTTTTTTCTTTTTTTTTTTGAGAGCATAAGTGAGTGGTGGGAGATGGGCAAAGGAAGAGGAGAGAATCTCCAGCAGACTTTGCACTGAGCATGGAGCCTAACATGGCCCTGGATATCATGACCCTAAGATCATTAACTAAGCCAAAATCAAGAGTTGGACACTTAACCAACTGAGCCACCCAGGCACCCCAATCGTTCCATTTTAAAGGTAAGGAAAATTAAAACAAATTGACTGAGAAATTTTTCCCAAAGAATGTACTTATTTTGGGGTAACAAATCCTCTTGTCCTTCTACTAAAATGTGTCATTTCTTTATTTCATAGGGAACTTGTAGATGCCATGGAGAAATAAAATAAATTAGGAAGTGGTTCCTGGCTTTAAAGGGCTTGTGATATAGATTGGAAAACAGACATATACATATAACACCATAAACAAATGGTTATACCTTAGGCATTATAGCGTAGGTATGAAGTAAAGGATCAATTGCAAAGATATGATGAGGATAGTCTTTTTTGTCAGACAAAAAGAAAAATATAGCGGTCAATGGTGAAACACCTGTATCTGAAATATTGTTCAGAATTTTTAACACCAGAATTTAAGAGGTCTTTGAAATGATGGAATGCAACTGGAATAACACAAGGGGAAAAAAGGTAGATGATTTGAACATAAAGAAGAGTGAGTTTTGAACAGGGTTGGGAGAGGAAGTGTGTGAGCATGATTTCATTGTGGTTCCAGCAAATGCTCTTATAGGAATTTTCTAATAATTAGCACTGTTTCAAAATGGAATTGGACATTATCATTCCCCTTATGAATTTTTAAATAGAGGCTGAATTATTTTGTCTCTCTGGATTAAGTGCATGGAAGGTTGAACTAGATTTCTTTCAGTCCTTCTTGATTCTAAGCACCTAAAAGTCAATTAATGAACCTAGTAATTAGATATTAGCAAGAAATTTCAGATAAATTCCATTTGTCACCATGCCTGCCAGGGTTTATTTGTTCTTTAACTCAATAAATGCTTGTTAAGTAACTATGTGCAAGCTGCTGGGATTGGGACTAGAAATGCATAATGTATCAAGTAGAATTAAATAAATATAAGTAAGTGATCATACTAGATTATGACAAGTGCTTGTTGCAGGAAATGTGAGTTGGCTACCCATAGCCTTTTTCCTTTTTATTCCCTGTTTAAAACCTCTAGAACTTGTTGTTGATGTTGTAGGGAAAGTTCTTTCACCAGAGAACCCCAGATGGACCTTTTCTCCAGCTCTAGGGATGAATCGTAACTATGTTAACCCCACTCTCTTTTGTCAGTTATTTGCCTTCCCATTCTCCCATTTGACTCAAGGTGACCTTATGGCAAATTCTAGCAAAGGAAAGAGAAGGGTTTGACTTAAGATTCCTGAAAAATCTATTTTTATAAAATATGGGAAAAGTACACAAATTAAGGGCCTTATTGTCACTAATTCCTCAATGCTCTATCTTGCTTATTTTTGAATATATTTGTGATGCCCAGAACTTCTGCAGATAACTTAGCAGTCAGGTAACAGGTACAATAAAAGGGAAAAAACACCCATATTTGAAGAATAGTGGCTCATAAAGCTGGGAAAATCCTGGGGCTTTACTGAAATCATTGAGTTGCTAAAAAACAACACAAACAAACAAACAAAAACTCTAAGATTACCCATCTCTGCACTTTCCTTGTAAAATTGATAAATGTTCTTAGTATAAGCTACCATTTGGTATCTTTTAATTGCATCTGGAATCAGTCCCAACTTACACAATATTGTGTGCGTGTGTGTGTGTGTGTATGTGCATGCACACCTCAGGTGAAAATTAAAATATATGATCAAGAACACTGATCACTGAATTTTATATTACTAGTTGTGATGTGTCATGTTTTTCTTTCTATTTTGGTCATGTTTCTCTGTGTGCATTAACCATGTGACAAAATTGCCAATCGCTTGAGTCTTTTTATTCTCCCCTATGAGCATCTGTGTCCCAATAGAAAACACGTAGTACACTCAAACTGGATAATTTGAGAAAATTCAACATAGAACTATTGGTGAAAGTATGGCAGGGTTTAGAGGACCTAAAAAGAAATAGAATAGGGCCCCTGGAACCACCAGTAACAAGAATCATCACGACTACCAGCCCTAAAGGCACAAGGAAAGAGGGATTACTATAATCCCCAAATGTAGCTGTATGGAAAGACATCAGGTCATGGCTGGATGTTTCCTGGAAAAGTTAGTTGTGGGTCTGTCCATAGAACTGACATGACAGTTGGTTTCCTTCAGAGGAAGCAATTGAAAGAGTAGGGGAGAGCGAGTAAATTGGAAGCCACAGTATCTTTGTAATCTGATTGTGAAAGTGCTATCACATCACTTTTGCCATTTTCTGTTCATGGAAATGAGCCATTAGGTCTAGTGCACATTCAAGGAGTAGCCTAAACAAGGGCTTGAATACCAGGAAATGGAGATCCTTAGGAGCCATTTTAGAGAGTACCCATAATGTTAGTGTTAATCATCTAAGAATTGGTTTTTATCAACTCAGATAAAGTGATTTACAGAGATGATACTGAGATATGATATAGCTGAAGCATAGTAAATAACTAGGAAACATGAAGGAAAGTAGTCAGAGAATATCCAAGACTCAGTAATGCAGTGACCTGTAGATCATGGAAATTAGTTCAGGGGCGCCTGAGTGACTCAGTTGGTTAAGTGTCTGCCTTCGGCTCAGGTCATGATCCCAGGGTCCTGGGATGGAGCCCCACATCGGACTCTCTGCTCAGCGAGGAGCCTGTTTCTCTGTCTCCCTCTGTCTGCTGCTCTTAGGCCTACTTGTGTGCTCTCTCTCTCTCTGTCAAATGAATAACTAAAATCTTAAAAAAAAAAAAAAAAGAAAGAAAATAGTTCAGGCATAATGCTATATTTAAGTGGTATCCATTGATGTATTTTAATTAAAGTATTGAGAAATTTTTAATGCAATTAAAATGAATTACTTTTGAAAAGAAATTACTTTTGTATTTAGATGGAGAATGGGTTGCCAAGAAGCAAAAGTGAAAGAAGGAAATCAGTTAGGAAGGCAATAGCTGTAACTCAGGTTAGAAGTAATTTTGCTTTGGTCTGGAGTGGTGGTAATGGATATGAAGTAGGTGGATTTCAGATAGATATATTTTGGAGATTGAATTGTCTTGCTGAGTATTTAATATAGGTTAGTAAAAAAAAAAAGAAAAAAGAAAATCAAAGGTCTGCCTTAGGATTTTGGTCCTTATATCTAGGTGACTTACAGTTCTATTTACTGAGATGTGGAAGACTGAGAATAGAACAGGTTTGTTATAAAACCAGTTAGTTACACTTCATCCATTTTAGGTTTGCCCTATTATTAAACAATCAGTAGGTGGTACCAAGTAGGAAGCAGGATAGAAGAGTTTGGAATTGATAGTATTTGTCTGGGCTAGAGATAATGATGTGGAAGTCATCACATATAGATGACTTATTATATCAACACAGAGATATTTTGTGTGGAACTTTTCTACCAGAGAAGTGCTGGAGCTTTTAGAGGGATGTCTCCAACTCAGATGGCCACATCATTTATTTTACCAAACCAGAAATCATACTCTTCCTGAATATCTTTCTTCGGGCTTAACAGACTTTACAGTTTTCTTCAAGAATAATATGTGAGCACTTGCTTTAAACTTGTGTAAATAAATGACTCAATCAAATTACTTTCTAATTCGAAGGAACTATCTACACCAATGATAAACTCAATTTTCCATTCCTGCGTGACAAAAAGTAACATACTATCTTGAAATTAAAGTTTGTATAGTTTCTAGTTCCAGCTTATAAAAACATGTAGGTATATTTATAAGGAACCATATGAAGCTTATAATTATATAATATTTATTATTTTGCATTCCTAATTCTTTACATTGCAAACTAAGTATTAAATTCACCATTACAGAGTTTCAATAAATATAATTTCAATCACTGTGTTATAGTTCAAATCATAGATACATGAAATTTTATGTGATAGAAAATAGTACATATTTCAGGTGATGAACCATAACTTCTGGGCCTACGTAATCACTGATAAAATGAAGTTTTTAAATATTTTTTTGCTTGATGAGTAATTATTTAAATAAACATTTATTCAGGATTTAATGATAAAACAATATAAGAAATACAATTGATTTCATTTCAGTAACTTACATCCACATGGGGGATCTAAGGTAGCAAGCATGTAACTATAAAGAAGCAATATAGGTCAGATTATAGTCTGAATCAGAATCATTTAGAGTTCTTTTTTAAAAGGAAAACAGAGTTTTCTAGTTTAGGCATTGAGAACCTGCCTTTTATGACAGGATTCCAGGTATTTTTATACTCTAAATTTTGAAAACATATGATGTAATACATACATTTTATAAATACGGTATAATATATATTGTGATAATGGATACTTACAGGGTATAATGAAAGCAAGAAGACCACCCTAACTTGATTCTAAGATATTAAGAAAATTATTACTGAAAATAGGAAATCTCCCTAAAATGTTTATCAGACAATAAAAATAAGTAAGATTATTGAGCTCTGCCCTTCTAGGCAAGTGTTTCAAAACACAATTGTGATGGTCTTTTTGAAAAAAATCTATACAGAACAATTTTTAATGCAATTAAAATGAATTACTAGAAAATTAAAGATTAAAAAATGCATGCAAAATGCATGTCCCAATTTTTTTCTGTAATTCACAGACATAAAATATTGGTCAAAGCGCCATATGATTTTCTAAATATTTACTTTCAATTTCTGCACTTAATTTTTTGCCATTTGATAACAGTTTGCAAACCACCACCAGTCTACAAGATACACTTTGAATAGCACTATTCCTGGTCATGTGGATAAAAATTAAATATGTCCTGTGTAGAAATAATTGTTAAAGCAATAAATAGGTAGGAGACATCCACATCCATCCAGCACAGTGAAGGAACTGGGCCTTTTAGTATTGGTCCAATGTGGAAATGCATGAATACGTATACATGTGTGGATATATGTGTAAATAGTGATAGTTTATTTGGGTGGAAAACA
Source organism: Mirounga angustirostris (assembly GCF_029215605.1). NCBI lineage: Eukaryota > Metazoa > Chordata > Mammalia > Carnivora > Phocidae > Mirounga > Mirounga angustirostris. The sequence continues at coordinate 89,176,835 of NW_026991716.1, read as the reverse complement.
AGAGCAAAAATATTATATCAACAAAACAAAGAAATAAGATGTTGTGAGCTCTGACATTATTCTCAGACTTTAAAAAATATAGTTTTATTTTACTATAGAAAAGATGTGAGTACTTACATACATGCCTAAAATTATATAAAAACTCTTATTTTATTTAATAAGCTATCATATTTTGACTTTTAATCCCAAAGCTGACATCTCAAAAACCATTACATGCCAATATCTAACCACTAAATAAATGTCTTCTTTTTAACCACTCCCGATAGGAATGCAGGGAGAAATTGTAGGAGCTGGAGCCTAAGATAGGAAAGGAGTTGGTCTCAACTGCTGCCATCAGTGGAGGTTCAGAAATATGAATTACCCTTAGCTCTTATGAATGGCTATTTGATACATCCTTAGAGACTCCTACTATAAGATTAACTATTTCTCTCATTTATTTCCTCCAACATCAATTAGGCTTGATAAGGCAGAAAAAGCCATATGTCACATTTGGTGTGTTTCTGGATGACTGCATTGATTTTTGGCTTGTGGATAAATTCAATTACATACAGCATTCAGAGATTTCTGTAATTGTAATTTTGTTGGATCTCCTCACTCAATAACTTCTCATTTCCTAATCTCCAGTAAGGTCAAAGTGGCAGAGTGTAGAGTAATTTTTTAAAGCAGTACATGAGTAAAATTCAGTATCTAATAATAGGCAAAGCAAATGCTATTATACACTCAACATTCAGCTTTTAAAATTCATAATAATTGCAAACTACCATCTGCTCAAGTTCTGTGGATGTCTCATACCTGAAAGCGTGGACTCCTGATTTAGAAAATAAAAGCTGTAATTTCTGCCTGAATGCTTTGGATTTAGCATTACTAAATTTTGCAAAAGTTAATTATGAAATCTTGAAGCTTAAGTTTAAATTATGAAGTTTTATAACAACGGGAATATGTATGTGTATGTATATATACAGTTAACATGTTATAAATATATCAAAAACATGCAAACCTGCAAAAAAGAGAACAAAGAAAGTGTTACATTCCAGGACAAGGATTAGGATGGAGAAAAGAAGAAGAGAGAGATTACCAGGAACATTTGTATAAAGAGAATGAGGAATGAAGTTGTTTCTCTGTCAGAATTTTTTGCTACTTCTCTTCATATATAGTCACTGATTATTGACTCAGACTGGCAGTTGGCTATTGATGGAATACACACACACACACACACACACACAATTCTATAAGGTACTACAAAAAATATCATTTATTTCACTCAGTTAGCTTTGGTATATTAAATTGTCAATGTTCCCTTCTGTTTCCAGTGTCATACTCCATATCATTGATACCATACATTGCTTCTTGAGCTCAGCTCTAATCTTTTACTTCCCCATGATCTCCTGGTTTATGGTCCTCTTGATTTTGTTTTGTTTGTTTGTTTTGTTTTCATCCCCTTCCTTGCTTTTTGTTGTGTATGGTACAGTAGAAGAGCACTAAACTAGGAGTGAGAACAAAGATTTGAATGCTAGGGCAGCTACTTAGTAATTCTTTTATGTTGGGCAAGTCTCTTTCTTCTCTCAACCTCAACACTCATCTGTAACAGTTATCCTACAGGGTACTTGTGAAGATTAAATAACGTAATAAATAAATGAATATATGATTGGAGCAAGACTGGCCAGAATGAATGGCCTCTAGAGCTTAAGACTATTATCTTAAATGACAATAACAGGATGCAAAAACTTATAAAACTTAGTTAAATTTTAAAAACCTTATAAATATATAATTTATAAATAAATTTAATGTTAAAACAAGTATTTTAGTAAGCCCTAAGAAGAAATAGATAAAAATGTAAATGCCCGTTGTTTCTAGGTTGGTAGCCATGGCTATTCATTTTATTTTTTATGTCTTTGTTTTTACAAGCTACTAAAAATAAGGATATTTTGATGGTTTAAAGAAAAAATATACATATACTAAATCACTAGGATAAATGAGAAAGGACTCTTCATACTCTGGGAGAAGAATGAAAAGAAAATAAGGAAGACAGTTGAAGGAAATGTTTGAAAATGCAGTAAAGCCAAGTTGCAATTACTTACTGTTACTTACCTCCTCTTTTCTCTGAAATAGAAGATAAAATGGCCCAGTGAGATCTAAAAGGAAACAGTGGATAAGGGAGCTTAAAAATACTGAGATACATGTGACATTCAGCCTAAGTAGTAGCCCAAGATAAGATTCAGGGACCAAGTATGAACAGATGATAAAACTTTTTGAGAAAAATCATTTGCTACAGAAACAAGGCTGATGGACTGAACATGTAATTACAAGACATTATGTTGCTATGTCTTAGAGGGTGTGGACTTAGGATAATCATTCAGCTACTCTTGTAATTAGTCTCCTAATGTAAAATTCATTCTTATTAGGACAGTTGAAATTATATTTTGGAAGTAGTGTGGAAAAGATAATAACATGAACCTAGGGCATGCCAATGAGGATGCTTGTTTGAAGTGTGATGAAAGACAAGATGTCTGAAGCTGGGATGGTCAAGGAACTGAGGAAACACTGAGTGTCGTACTGATATTTTAATGCAGATTTTTGAAATCACCGAAGATATTTATGGGAGTCAAGGTATAAAAAAGGGGGTCCTGTTGTTATGGAATTTTTTTTTAGTTATATGAATATGACTACATTAGCTAAACTATGTCTGCTGTGAAACTTGACTTTTATTATTTTTTTTAATTCCAGTATAATTGTCACACAGTGCTATATTAGTTTTAGGTGTATATTATAGTGATTCAACATTATATACATTTCTCAGTGCTCATCATGGTTAAGTGTACATTATGGACATTTTTTAATGTACTTGGTTTGGATATTTGTTCTTATGCAAAGACTATTTAGTTCTGATTTATGACTTTTATATTTTCTTGATATCTTTATCTTGAGACTTTGTTTGCTATTTGTTCTTAACAAATACATCTGTTAAAATTGGAGTTACACCAACTCAGTATGAAATTCCTAATTGCCATTGACTGGTGTTACAAGGCAGCATTTAAGGATTTCTCGGAGTTAAAAAGTTTATCTAGAAGATGCTGTGTAATGATGAAAATCGCATATTGGCCCACTTTTCTGTCTAACAATTCTTATGATGCTTTCTGACATGATTAGTGTATTGATATCCTGCAGAGAAGATATGTTGCATAGTTAATACAATAACATTTGATGGGAGAAAGTTTGAGTTTTGTCATATTTTACTGTAGTTTATTCCTAGGACATCCCATTATGTACTTTGAAGGTACCAGGGTCTGTAAGAAGGATGTTGAATTCTTCTTAGGGTTCTAACTAATCTGCAGACCAGTGTTTTCAAACTTCTTGGATGCAGAGCCCTTTGATACTTTTCAAAATAATTGAGGAATCTAGATAGAGTTTGATTATGTATATCATATCTATTAATATTTACTATTTTAGAAATTAAATATTTTTCTAATTAGTTGACTTTGTTTTTTGATTTAGGTATAATTGACATGTAACATAATGCTAGTTTCAGGTTTATAGCATGATGATTAGATATTTGTATGTATTGTGAAATTATCACCACAATAAGGGTAATTAATAGTTTTAAATACTTAGTGATTTTAAAATTACTGCAAAAATCCCCTATAGGGTGTCATAAATATTTTATGAGAACTAACAATATCTTCAAAAAATTTAAGAGAAAAGTCACATTGCTTTATATAAAGTTTTGGAACTGCCTTTAGTGTCTGACTTAAGAGAAGAAAGATTAATTTTCATTTTTGCCTCTGCTGCTATCTGTTTTGTTTGAAATTCATAGAGAAAATCTGGCCTCACATAGGTAATTATGAATATGCCATATAGTCTGTGGAAGACTATGCTGCACACTCATGAAATAATGAGTAAAGAAAATAATATCTTCCTATTATTATAAAAATATTTTTGACCTTCTGAACTTTGTGTGCAGTTCTCTATACAGTCAGTATCTGGGGATTGACACACACACACACACACTCAATACTCAATAGAGTCATGAAGTATAGCAAACAGTTCCGCTGAGGAGGGTGTGATCAGATAGAGAAGAGTATTTAGAGAAAATGGTGTCCGGAGGGGTCAGTAGAAAGTAAGAATCATTAGGAAATGCATGAGCTGTAGCTGAGTTAACAGTTAAGTGTTGTTGATGTGGGTGTGCAAGAGTCACAGTGGTCCAACACCAACCACAGTTAATTACAGATGGCCTCAAAATGAAGATGCTGGGTAAGCCCTTTGGGGCACAGTCAAAACACATGACCAAGAGGTTAACCTTATCCATCTACAATTGAAAACTGCAAACAGATTCTAACTATCCACAAAAGAATTGTTGTGTAAAGAGTAAAGAGTAAGACAGTCAGTTTAATTCAGCATAGAGGCGACATAAGGAAGTATCAAATGGGTGCATGCCCTAGAGCTAGAAACGCTGGGACACAGGAAAGTTGTGTCTTGTAGAGCGTTCAGTGTGTTCAGTGTATATTGCTCCTTCCTGTCATTATGAAAATGAACAAGATCAAAATTTGAAAGGAGAAAAAAATAGCTCTTAACTTCATTTTTTTCTCATTGTTCTTACTGTCATCTAAGTATTAGTCTAAAAACTTTTTATTTACTATCACCCCATAGCCTGCACACCTCCCATCCCCCTTTCCAATCAATTGTCCTTGCTGATACCAGAGTTAACGTCAGATGTTAATCTAATCAGGGCTATACTGCTTAAAGGGCTTCTCTGACTTATCTCTGATTTTATGATAAGCATCAAACTTCTTAGTCCATCATTCTTATCCTGCTTATTGGCACAAGCTCACCTTCACATTTCCCAGAGATACTTTTCTAATTTATTTGTTTAGAATTTATTCAGAATCTCCCTCTCTCTCCCACACACACACACACACACACACACACACACACACACACACACAGTTGAGACCTCTGGATGCTCCTATGTAGCTATGGGGCTGGCCACCCTACCCATCTCCCAATCACCTGTTGTTCTGCCTTTCAAAATAGAGATTAACCAAAGAGATCCTCCCAGAATAAATTAGAAAATGGAAACAGCAAAGACAGTATCCTTCCATGATGATACGAGAAGCAAACTCCTGGAGCGCCTGGGTGGCTCAGTCAGTTAAGTGGCTGCCTTCAGCTCAGGTCATGATTCCAGGGTCCTGGGATCGAGCCCCACATGAGGCTCCTTCCTCAGTGGGGAACCTGTTTCTCCCTCTCCCTCTACCTGCTGCTCTGTCTACTTGTGTTCCCTTTCTCTCTCTGTGTCAAATAAATAAATAAAATCTTTAAAAAAAAAAAAAGAGAAGCAAACTTCTTTTCACATCAACAGAATTGCTTCCAGATGACAAAAAACAGAGAACTATGTGCATGTAGGACTGCTCCACGGGTCATGTGAATAATCAAGTCCCCTTGTTTGTGGATGAAACTTTCCTCAGAGGACTATATGAGGCAGAACACAGCAAGGCCAATTCTCAGTATGCAATGGGTTCTTCTTTATCCCCACTGCAAAATTAAGCAATTAGGAAGATCAAGAAATGAATGTATCTACCTTTGGTCCTGGTGATGGGAAAGGTATAGAAAAGGACAAGAGTCATTTACTTGTTTGAGCAATTTATTTTTTAACGGTCTGATCATTCGGAGTGTTTAAATCTTCTGGTCCAACATATGAATAGGGAATATTGTTAGGGCAGGTAGGTCTCCCATGAATTCCAGGCAAATTTATATAAGGTACCTGGGAAGGTCAGAGCTACAACCATGATGATCCCAAATAAAAACAAGTGAGTAGAATATAAGTCCACAGAGATGGTATTGGCATATCTCTATCTCGATTTATATCTGTATCATATCCATTTCTGTAGCCAGGCCAAATTACCATCTCTTACAATGCAAGTATGTTTCCCCCGATATATTAAGTTACAGTAAAAAAACAAAAGAAAAGAAAACTGTCATAAAAATAGTAATGATACTTCTCAGTGCCTGTGTGTAAAAAATGTTCGTTTATTCTATGAAGACAATTAAGTGGGAAGGAAGCCAAATTATAACCATGAAGCAAATTCTGGGTGAGCATGAACTTGGAGGCAGACCAGCTATCTAAGGGAATTTTATGTATCTGCCTAGACTCCTGATATTATTTGCCAATAGATCCAAACATGATGGCTAGGAAGACTTAATCTGTTTGTGAAAGCTCCCTCTCCGGAGACAGCTGGGGTGCACACTGTTGTTGCTGGCTTCTGAGACTCATTTACTCATTTGTCTCTCCCCTCTTTGCCTCAGCACTCTTCTTCTTCTTCTTTTTTTTTTTTTTTTTTAAGATTTATTTACTTAGGGAAAGAGTGTGAGCAGAGGGAGGGGCAGAGGGAGAGAATTCTCAAACAGACTTGCTGCTGAATGGGAAGTCTGATGTGTGGCTCAATGCCAGGACCCTGAGATCGTGACCTGAGCCGAAATCAAGAGTCTGATGCTCCACCCACTGAGCCACTCAGGTGCCCCACATCATTCTTCTTTTGATTGAACTAACACATTCAATTAAATCGCGTCAAATTTTGTTTCTTTTAGATAACTTTGCTATCCTTTTATTGACAGAACATATATAGACTTTACTTTTGATACTCAAAAGACAATCTTTTTTTCTTCATGTTATATTATTAGAAGACTCTTAACTATAAACTTTAGTACTGTCTTCCTTTTTTTTTTCCTCTTTAAAAAAGGAAAAAAAAATGCATCCCATTAATGACTATCTGAATGGCACTTTACATGAATCATCCCTTTAAAATTTCTCAGTAACACAGATAAATTGAGATTATTATGTTTATTGATGTGAAAATACAGTGCAGAGGTGTCCAGTGACCTGCTTAAGGTCATTGAGTTATCAAGTGGCAGAACCAATATAGAACTCAGGTTTCTTTGGGCCCAGTACTCAGTCTGTACTTTTATTTATTTATTTTTTTTAAAGATTTTATTTATTTATTTGAGACAGAGAGAATGAGAGACAGAGAGCATGAGAGGGAAGAGGGCAGAGGGAGAAGCAGACCCCCTGCTGAGCAGGGAGCCCAATGCGGGCCTCGATCCCGGGACTCCAGGATCATGACCTGAGCCGAAGGCAGCCGCTTAACCGACTGAGCCACCCAGGCGCCCTCAGTCTGTACTTTTCTAACCTTAAGTTGAAAGACCATGGTAACTGTTCACTCAACCATGTAGTATGTAATCTATACATGATCATGTGCCATACTTACCAAATGAGATAAATATCTTAGGACAATATACTTGTCCTAAGTATTGTGCATTCAATATGAATGAGGAAATGATATATAAGAAAAACTGATATAGATTGGAAGAAAGTATGGAAACACCTGATATGGGAAGTAATACCTCTAATTATATAATACATAATAGTATTGTCCTGTGTGTTCTATACCTGAACGTATTTACTGTCCCTGGAAATGGTTTTGTAAATTCACTTATCAGCCATTTTAAGTCTAAAAGCAAAGACTTGCCTTGGCATTAATTGTAGATGACTAGTGATGGAGGGAGATGTGGGACTATTAATTCTAGTTATAACAAAAGTTAAAAGTTCTGTTGATGATTCATTTTGCCTAATCAACATCTTAATAACAGGTGAATAGATTAAGAGCAATAAGTAGTCTCAGTTTCTTATTGCTGATTGCTGTGATATTTTAAAGATTGAAATCAATAATTAAGATAATTAAGTCATTCAACGTCAGCCTTCTATGCAGACATTTAAAACTATTTAAATAAATAGCTGGCATACATCCATATGACATTTGGCTTATTCTGACATGCTTTGCTCTATACCTGATTAGATTAAAAAAGGGCAAATTATATATTTACAAATATACTAAAGTATGAGAATTTGCAATAGGACTTCATAAAGTAAACTCCTAAAGATATGGAATAAGGCATTGTTTGACTTGGATGCACAAAACTCCAACATTTCCATTTTCAAGAAACATGTTTATCATAATACTTTATTATCCATCACCATTTGGAGAATTGCAGGCAGCTGATAGGACACCCAGTAGTGTGTTCAACCCATCTGTTCATCCATCAAACTTATGGCAAATATGTGAAATGAAAGGTTTGCCTTAGGTTACAAAACCAAAGGCAAAATTTAGTCATGACAGTTAAGGAAAAAAACAAACCATACTTTAGCCTTTTGGCTAAATTTGTACTGAAATTACCTTGTCTCCTTTATAAAATAATCTGACAAAACCTGAATGACGGATCTTAAACAACTATGTCAAATCCTGTTTTACATTTGATAGCAATTTAGTTGACATTAAAAAAATTCAGTCAATAAATCTATGTAATGAAAAAATGGTCAGGACAATATATGTTTTTTTACATATGATTTATAATGTAAGGAGCTCTTAGATTATATACTTCTTTTAGTTGTGGGTTGGAGGGGTGCACACAACATCTTGGAAAATGGTAACTTAAATTTGTCCATCACAAGTGTCCATCTGGTCTCTCTTTATCACAGAGAGCAGCTCAAAAAAATTTTTTTTTAAGATTTTATTTATTTATTTGTCAGAGACAGGGCACAAGCAGGAAGATTGACAGGCAGAGGGAGAAGCAGGCTCCCTGCTGAGCAAGGAGCTGATGCGGGACTAGATCCCAGGACCTGGGATCATGACCTGAGCTGAAGGCAGAAACTTAACTGACTGAGCCATCCAGGCATCCCTCAAAAATTGTTTTTATAACCATCAGTCCTTAGTAGAGAATAATCTATAACTTGAAACATGGAATTATGTATGTTAAATTATCAAAAACCTCTACAATACAGCTACATGATTAAAGTTAAAGTGCATATATATCAAGCAAATTTATCTTTCAGTATAATCAGAAAAAGTATACTGTTATGCTTTATCTTAATATTTGGCATTATATTTATTGAAGTCTATATGAAATAACCTAGAATTCTGACTTCTATCCCCGTTTCTGTAATAGTATTTTTCTTATTCATTAATTGCTTCAACAAATGAAACACTTGAAACTCATGAAAACACTATGGTTAGTTTTAGATATTAGGAATGCTACAATAAATGAGAGTATCTGCCCTCAAATTGCTACTAGGAGAGACAGTAAGTAAATATGCAATTAAAGTGCAATATGATAAGAGTTATAATGGTTCCTAGTTCAAAAGGACAAGGCAACCCACAGAAAAGGCACATAATCTCTTCTTGAGTACCTAGAAAAACCTCACATTGGAATTCACATCTAAGATGAGACTCAAAGAATAAGTAGGAGTTTATCAATGAGAATAGGAAAGAGCATTCTAGGTAAAAGGAATTGAATGTGTAAAATTCCAAAAGAGATGAAGAATATGGTATCTTTACAAAACCACAAAGTTTTGGAAATGAAGAGGGCAGATTACAAGCAGTGGTGGTATGAGAATGATGCTTTTGTGGTGGTAAGAGAGGTCTGGAGGCTGTGAAATCGATTCAGTGAGAAATAATCATCACCTGACCAAAATAGTGACAATAAGGATAAGAAGAAATGGATAGATGCCAAGCATGATTGATTACTGATTTTCTATGAGGTTGAATGAAGGGAGTTTTGGAGGGGTGCACACAACATAATAAATCATAATCAATCAAAAATATACTGAAATTCATGTGAAGATATGGTTAGCAGTGAGTAGGCTCTTAGGAATGAATTCTGGAATGCAGGAATGATTTGGAGAACAATAATATATGGGAGAAAAATGAGATTTTGCATTTCTTCTTGTAACATTTTTCTCATTTGAACTCAGTGCTCAGTTCTGTGGAGGGATTTGACAGTTAAATCAGAGTTGCTTGCTGACATTTTGAGATTCCATCTGTAATCTTATTAGAAAATGGAAAGGGCTTATAGCAGAAGAGTCTCAGGCAAAATATAATAAGAAGTAATCTCAAACTTCCTGTCACAGCAGTAGGAACTTGTTATACCTTTGTGGATGAGGGAAAGCCATGACTATAGACTGAATGTTTGTGTTCCTCAAAATTCATATGTTGAAATCTAACCCCTAAAATAGTGGAATTTGGAGGTGGGGCTTTTGGGAGGTGATTAGGTCATGAGGGTGAACCCCTCATGGGTAGGATTAGTGCTCTTAAAAAAGACACTCTATAGGGATCTTTTGCCCCTTCCATCTTATGAGGACAAGGCAAAAAGACTGCCAGCTCTGAACCACTTTGAACCATGGAGTGGGCTCTCACCAGACACAATTTGCCAGTACTTTGACATGGACCTAACCTCTAGAACAGCGAGAAAAAAGAAAAAGAAACCCACTGTTTGTAATTCATCCAGTCCATAACATTTTTTATAGAAATCCAAATGAACTAAGATAGGCATCATGGAAGCAAGGAGAACATAGATGTGTTTGTATCTGTTTGTGTGTGTTTGGGGGAAGAGGTGGCTCATGAAGAGAGGAAACAGGAAGTTAGCTTCATGATCCATGTTCTAGGGAGGTGGCAAGGTAGATGTATTTGTTGATTTGTGGCCAGAAAAGATATATGCCCAATTTCCTGTTAAAAACCTTCTATCTGCTCGTAATAAAAATTAAGAGAAATTATTATATAGTTGGGTATATAGTTATATAGGTAACATATATATGGTTATATTTCTTTTATATTGAGGTATAACTTGCATACAGTAAAATATATTGACCTTAAGTGGTTCATTCATTGAATTTTCAAAATTGCATAAATCCTTGTAATCTGCACACCAAAAGAATAAAGACCAAAGCTATCATCCCAGAAAATTCATCATTGGCCCTTTCCATTCAAATGCATACCCTATTCCTACCCATGGATTAGTTTTGCTTTTACTGAATTTTATATAATGCCCTGGCCTCTTTTACTCCATATAATGTTTTTTGAAATTTATTATGTGTTTGTATGTATCTGCAGTTTCTTTTTTTTCTTAATTGTTGAGTAGTATTCTATTATATAGGTATGCCATAATTTCCTTTTTATGTGGATAGTTATTGGGATTATTTTCAATGTATTGGCTACTATGAATAAGGCTGCTATACACGATTTTTTTCAACCTTTTTTTTAGGGCTATATGCTTTCCTTCTATTCAGTAAATACCTGAGAGTTTAAATATGTATCATACAGTAGGAGAATGAATAATTTTCAAAGAAATGTCAAATACTTATCTATAACCTACCATTTAAAATTATAAATGTATGAATGTTCCAAGCACTCTGTATCTTCAGAGACATTTTGTATTGTTAATATTTTTAAAGAACTTCTCCACCTCTACCTTACTACTTCACTTTAATTTTTTAAACAGATTTATTATAGGATATTTTGATCTTTTTAAACAATTTATTGAAACATGATTAATATACAAAATGTTATACATATTGAGTGTAAATCCTCATAAATTTTGACGTATGTATAACTTGTAAAATCATTACTAGAATCAAAATGAACATATTTATCTCCCAAAAGTTTCCTTATGCCCCTTTGTAATCTCTCATTTCAATCCCTGGCTAATTCAAAGCGTCGCTTATGTACTTCATGTCACTCTAGATAAGTTTATATTTTCTAGAGTTTTATGTAAATGGAATCATGCAATTTATAATCCTTCTTACCTGACTTCTTTATCTCAACATTTTTGAGATTTTTCCATGTCATTGTGGGTATCAATAGTTCATTCATGTTTATTGATACATAGTATTCTACTATGTAGATATACTATTTATTTATGGACATTTTAATTTTTTTCTAATTTTCAACTATTATACTATGATCATTATTGGAAAATCATTTTAATGACATATTCTTTGTTTTATCTTGAGTACATCCACTATGGCAGCATTATTATATATAGCATATATTATATGTTTAACATTTTAAAAAACTATTCCAAAGTAGTTGTACCCTTTTACAGTCCCACCAGATCAAATTGCTCTACATCCTTGCAAACCTAAGTAAGTGTGCAATGATATCTCATTGTGATTTTAATTTCCATTCTCCTAGTAACTAGTGATGATGAGCATATTTTCATGTGTTTATTTGTATCTTCTTTGGTGAAATGTCTGTTTAAATCTTTTGCAAATTTTTATGGTGTTGTTGGGTTGTTTGTTTCATTGAGTTTTGAGAGCATTTTATATGTTCTGGATACATATCTACTTTTTTTTTTTTTTTTTTTTTTTAAAGTAGGCTCTATGCCCAGCATGGAGCCCAATGTGGGGCCTGAACTAACAACCCTGAGATCAAGACCTGAGCTGAGATCAAGAGTTAGATGCTTAACCGACTAAGCTGCCCAGGATACAGAACTATCTTAAGTTTCTTCCTGCTCTTGAAAAGGTTTCATTTAGCTGTGGTTGAATGAACTTTTTAAAAATGACAATTAAGGGGCGCCTGGGTGGCTCGGTCATTAAGCGTCTGCCTTCGGCTCAGGTCATGATCCCAGGGTCCTGGGATCGAGCCCCGCATCGGGCTCCTTGCTCCGCGGGAAGCCTGCTTCTCCCTCTCCCACTCCCCCTGCTTGTGCTCCCTCTCTCGCTGTGTCTCTGTCAAGTAAAAAAATAAAATCTTTAAAAAATAAAATAAAATAAAATAAAAAAATAAAAATGACAATTAAGACAAATTGTTTGATAATGCTAAGTCTGTTATATTCTTACTGATTTTCTGCCTGTCTTCCCTATCAAAAATTGAGACAGGTATGAAAGTTTCTGAAAATATACACATACACATATTTATATACACATATAATGTATATGTATGTATACATGTATATATACTATACATGTGTATCTTACTGTAGATATACACATATATATTATACATATATATACACACACATATATAATGTTTATATGTGTATCTATATACTTTTTACCTTTTACTTTTGAATTATTTGTGACTTCATAATAAAGATCATTTTTGGAGTCATGTTTTGATATTTTTTGTAATTTAACAAATGCTCTATTATATCTGGAGGCTATAATTTTTGCCAAATTATGTACAATTTTCAGCCATTATATCTACAGATATCTTTTATTTTCCATCCTCTTTCATCTTATTTGGGGACCCGATCACAGGTGTTTTAGGATACTTGAAGTTGTCCCACAGTTCACTAATGATTGATTGATTGAATTATTTTGTCTATATTTCATTTTGAATAGTTTATATTGCTCTGTTTTCAAGTATATTAATTCTTTCTTCTTCAGTGTCTAATCTGCCATTAATTTCATTGATGTACTCTTTATCTCAGGTAAGGTTTAACAATCTCATAGTTTAATCAATACCAGTTAACTAGATCTTTTAAGATTTTTTGTGTATCTAATTTTTTTAACATATAGAATACAGTTATATGGACTGTTTTAAGGACCTTGTCTCCTAATTCTAAAATCTGTTTTATTTTGAGGTTTGTTTTGATTGAATTAACTCCTCATCATGGTCATATTTCCCTACTTCTTTGCATGAATGTAATCCTGTGGATTTTAAATTTTTTGGGTGCTGGATATTTTTATATTTCTATAAATATCCTTGAGCTCAGTTTTAGAATACAGTTACTGTTGGGGTTAATGTAGAGCATGAAATCATCCATAATACTTGGCTTGCTAAAATGTAACAACAGAAGCCGCTGGGGGTGAGGGGAGTTTTCGGAGAAGGGCATAGGCCTTTAGAATGCCGAGGGGAGTTGCCTTCCGGGAAGCTTTCTTAGCCCAAACAGCCACCCTGTGATCTAAGAGACATATGCATTGTCCCTTAGGCTATGTTTAGCAGAACTTGTAGAACACACAGATTAGCATATCGTATCTTTCTCGTAAACAGATCCTCCTAGTTCCTGTAAAACCCTTTGTCACACATCACACATGCTTGAGAAACAGTGATAAGGATTTGTGATTATCCTGAAAGACCAATAAAAGCAGGAACAAAGAAGGGCAAAGTGTCGACCCCCTTGCTTCTCCTCTCTTTCACACCAAAGTTTGGGAGTAATCTTTCTTCCTTCAGTACAGGGATTGCTGGTCATTTCCGGGAAGTTACTTGGAAACAATTTGATCTTTTCAGGTCTTCTCTCAAGATTACCTTGGTGTGTCTGTAACAGTGCTCATTCTTACCTATTAATGGACATGTTTCCATGTTCTTGACCTTATGCCGCATTACTAACAATAATTTACAGACTGTCTGATGGAAACAGGTGTTCTTGCCAGCCCTATGTGAATGTTGCAGACCTACCTCCATTTCTTTCAAATACTTCTTTCCCAGATCTTGGGTGATTTCCTCACATATTTGCATTTGAGTTCTCTCTCTGTAGACTCTTTTCTCTCTGGTATTATGTCTTGTGAACACTAGTCAACTTGGTCTCCCAAGGACCTCAGCTGTCTCTCTCCAACTCATTGAGTAACCTCTTCTCCCCTGGGCTTATCTTACCCTTTCCTGTGCTGCAGCCTGGAATCTCTCTGAAGGCAATAAGTGGGGTCCATAGTAAAGCTTATCTCATTGTAAAGTATCTCAGGAATTGTCTTTCATTTCCTGATAATCTAATCACTGTGTCTTTTGAGTACATATGAAATCAAGTCTTCCATCCTTATTATTCTTTTTTAAAAGTTTTTTGGGGGGAGTGACTACTCTTGTATTATATTCATATTCTTGCTTTTTTGTGTTTCCATGCAAATATGAGATTGAGTCTCACAATCTCTTCAAGAAATCCCATCAGATTTTGACTGAGAACTTTTTAAATCTATAGATCCATTTGAGAAAATGGGTGTGTCAACAATACTGTCATTCTTTCCATGAACATGTTATATTTCTCAATTTCTTATGTCTTCTTTAATTTCTCTCATAATTATCATACTCAGTATTTAATTTTTATCCTTTTAAAAATACTATTTTTGAATTTTATTTTTCAAATGATTATTGTTAGGAAATAAAAACAAATAAATATTGCACATTAAAATATGTCTTACAGCCCCTCTAAATATACTTCTTAGTTCTAATATGATTTGTAGATTTGAGACTTCCTATTTTCAAAATCATGTTGTCTATGAAAAGGGATTGCTTTGCTTTCTTTTAAAACATCTATATTGATATCTAATTCACATCAAAACATTTACCTATTTAAAGTGTGCAATTCAATTTCTTTAGAAAATTCATACATTTGTATAACCATCACTGCAGTATAATTTTAGAACATTTTCATGACCCCAAAAAGAAGCATTGTCTGTACCTGTTAAGCAGTTACTCAATTCCCTCCTGCCTATCTCCACACAAAGCACTAAGCATCTAGTAAATTAAGGTCTACCTCTATAGATTTATCTATTCTGGAAATTTCATATAAATGGATTCATACTGTATGTGGTCTTTTTGTGTGTGGGGGGGTGACTTTTTTTTTTTTTTCTGTTTAGCACAAGGCTACAATGTTTCATCAATATCGATCATTACTGCCAAATAATATTTCATTGTGTTGATACACCACATGTTGTTTATCTACTCATTAGTTGATGGACATTTGGGTTCTCTCCACATTTGGGTGGTTACGGGTAATACTGCTAAAAACATTTGTGTGTAAGTGATCCTTTTTCTTTTATTTATGGAAGAGTTTTGAAAGGATTGGCATTTATTCTTTAAATGTTTGGTAGAATTTATCGGTGAACTAATCTGTACTTGGGCTTTTTCTTGTGAAAAGTTTTAAAATTACAAATCCAGTCGCTTAATTTATTAAAAGTATATTTGGATTATCTTTTTCTTTCTAGAATTAGTTTTGGTGTATTTCTAGGTTTTGTCCATTAATCTTAGTTGTCTAATTTGTTGGTATATAGTTATTCATAGTATTCCCTTATAATCCTTTTTTCTTTCGTAAGGTTGGTAGTGACATTTCCTCTTCTGTTCCTGATTGTAGTAATGTGAATTTTCTCTTTTCTTTTAGTTGGACAATCTAACTAAAGTTTCTCCATTTTCTTTGACCTTTTCAAATAATCAGCTTTTGATTATTGATTTTCTCTATTGTTTTCATAGTCTCCATTTAATATATTTCCATTTTATTACTATTTTTATTTTTTTCATTTAGCTACTTGAATTTAGTGTTTGGTTCTTTTGTTTGTTTCTAGAATAATGTAAAAGGTTAAGTTATTGCTTTGAGATTTTTCTTTTTTATGATTCAGGCCTTTTAACTATAAATGTCCGTTTAAACTTTGCTTTACTTGTATTCTGCAGCTTTTGGTATGTTGTGTTTTCATTTTCATTCATCTCAAAGTATATTCTGATTTATCCTTTGATCCTTCTTTTATTCTTTTATTTATGTTGTGTTATTTAGGGTTAGTTGTTTAATTTCCACATATTTGTGAGTTTCAGAATTTTCCCCTGGTTCTTTTTTTTTTTTTTTTTAAGATTTATTTACTTAGAGAGAGAGAGAGAGCATGAGTGGGAGAGGCAGAGGGAGAGAAAATCTCACGCGGACTCTGCCCCTGAGTGCAGAACCTAACTCAGGGCTTGATCTCACAACCCTGAGATCACAACCTGAGCTGAAATCAAGAGTTGGTGGCTCAAGCAACTGTGCCACCCAGGTGCCCTTTCCCCTGGTTCTTGATTTCAAATTTGATTCCACTGTGGTTGCAAAGGATACTTTATATAATTTAAATTATTTAAGTTTAGTGAAGCTTATTTTATGGCCTAGCATAGTGGCTGTTCTGGAAAATGTTCCATGCATGCTGGAGAAGAGTACATATTCTGCTCTTATTGGGTGGCATGTCCTACAGATGTCTGTTAGGTCTAGTGGATTTACAGTGTTGTTCAAGTCTTCTGTTTTCTTATTTAACTTATGCCTAGTTGTCTAGTCATTATTAGATGTGGGATATTGAAGTCCTCAACTCTTTTTTCTCAACTTCTTTTTTTTTTTGGTTGTTTTATGGTTTTATTAACACATACTACTCTCAACTCTTATTTTTGAAGTGTCTATTTCTCCCTTCAATTCTATCCATTTTGTGCTTCATGTATTTTGGAACTTTATTGGTAGGTGCATATTAATTAATTATTATATTTTATTGGTTTTTAGATCTGTTTGGCATTATGAAAAGCTCCTCTTTGCTCTAGTAACAATTGTTTTGTAAGTCATTTCCCCCCTGATATTACTATAGCCACTACAATTCTCTTTTCCCTGCTGTTTGCATGGTGTATCTATATCTATATCTATATCTATATATTCTGCTAATCTCTGCTTTTAGAGTTTTAATCTATTTACATATAATGTAATTAATGATAAGATAGGAATTATATTGGTAATTTTGCTGCTATTTACTATATGTCTTATGGCTTTCTATTTCTGTTTCATTATTGTTCTTTTTGTGTTACATAGACATTTCCTAATGTAACACTTTATTTTTTTTTTAAAGATTTTATTTATTTATTTGACAGAGAGAGGGAACACAAGCAGGGGGAGTGGGAGAGGGAGAAGCAGGTTTCCTGTGGAGCAGGGAGCCCGATGCAGGGCTTGATTCCAGGACTCTGGGATCATGACCTGAGCCGAAGGCAGATGCTTAAAGACTGAGCCACCAAGGCGCCCCTCTAATGTAACACTTTAATTGTAATATAGTATATATTTATATATATATATATAAAGTTATTTTGAAATAGTTGTGCTGTATATTATAATTATCATCTTTAAAATAATCTTGTTCAGATTAATACCGATGTCAATGAAATCTGGAAACTTTCTTTCAAATTGCTGTGTTCCCTCCATGTTCTTTTATGTTATCATTACCATATAAATTTGTGTTTTCATATCATAGTATTTGATAAATAATTTAATTCTATATAATTTACCTGATTTAAGGCTAAAAAGAAAATTGTAAAAAGATAAATACCTATAATAGGAAAATTTAGGTAATTTAAAATAGATGGAACCATAATCTGAATATAGAGATTAAGTCAATTTAGTTCTTAATACTTCCAGATATAGATCAGGCCAAAATTGATCAAATGATTTAAATATTTTTTTAAATGTCATTTAAAAAATCCATAATAATCAGTTTTCACATAATCAAATCAATGACACTACAGTTAATCTAAATCAGCAAATAATGGGAAAAATGAGTGATTTTTACCAAATTTTATATATTTATGTATTTATATGTACATGTATATATACACACACATATATATGAACAAATTTCATAGAGTGAGAAAAAATTAGGTAAATCTAAAATGTATTTAAAAATTATTTGTCTCGGGGCAGCTGGGTGGCTCAGTCCTTAAGCGTCTGCCTTTGGCTCAAGTCATGATCTCAGGGTCCTGGGATCGAGCCCCACATCGGGCTCCCTGCTCCACAGGAAGTCTGCTTCTCCCTCTCCCACTCCCCCTGCTTGTGTTCCCTCTCTTGCTGTGTCTCTCCCTGTCAAATAAATAAAATCTTTAAAAATTTATTTGTCTCCATTAAAAATTACTTTTGAGGTCTGTTCTTCCAGAGTGCTCTGTAGTGTGTGGTAATAAAGTTAAAAAGAGAGAGAGAGAGAATAAAAAAGTAGAAACCTAGTAACTAAAATGCCTTCTTTTGTTTTTGCTGTATTTACTATGTATAGTAGTATATATCATTATTGCAAAATAAAGGGGACTTTTTTCTACATATCTAGAACCCTGTGAAAATTCTCCAATGTAGGGTAGTAGCTTAGAAAGGGTGATATTTTCTTGCCTTTGCTTGGAGAGAGGAAGCTAAATTGGTAAACTGAGAAGAATTAACATTGAACACATACTATTTTTGATCATATTATAATTTTAATGTACTCCTCCCAAAACAGATGTTTTATGCCTCTAACCCTTAGTACCTATGAAGATTATCTTATTTAGGAAACCTTTGCAAATGCTATCAAGTTAAAATGAAGTTATTAGGGTTGGCCCTAATCCAGTATGACTGGCATCACTCTAAGAGGGAAATCTGGAGATAGCAATGTGCATGGAGAATGTCAAGTAAAGACTGAGGCAGAGATTATAGCAAGGCATCTGTAAACAGAGGAAGCTGCCATCAGAAATTGCATATACAACAGGTCAGGGAGTACTACGGACAGCTAGCTGTTCCCAGAAGCTAGGAGACAGGCATGAAATAGATTGTCCCCTAGAACTTGCAGAATGAACCCATCTTGCAGACATTTTGATTTTGGACGTGTAGGCTCTATAATTGTGAGACAAGAAATCTTTGTTGTATTAAGCCATCCATTCATGATACTACAGTAGAGCAGCCCTAGACTATCAACATACGGACTGTTCATAGATTTTACTTATTTCCGGGACTTCATAGTTTAAGAAACTTGAATGGATCATTTTACATTTCTGGATAACATATGACTCAATTTTTGTGTTGGTATGAATTGTTGGAAAAATGCCATAATAATTACACAAGACAATTTGGGGCTCAATTAATAGAAAGGTATTTTCTCAGATATTAACCCTTTTATTAAGTTGTTACCTTGCAAATTATATGTAGATTAGTATATGTGAGTAGTTAAATGTGTGCTAACCAACATTTAAAACCAGAATTTCTCATGTTTAATTCCCTACAAACTTAGTCTAAGTGCTAGAGTACTATGCATTTCTTTCATATTTTTCTTGCTTTCCTTGAAAATGGAAATCCTTCTTTTCATTTGAACTTTAATAAACTGCTAACATGGGAGATGCCACTTATCTCTGTGAGACCATTTTTCTTAAACATAGAGGGGGTGTAAATGTTTCTTTTCTGAGGTGAATACAGAAAACTATCACAAGTTTCAGAAAACTATCACAACTATCACAGCTCTTAAATTACTTTTAATCTTTAGATGGATTGTATTTTAAAGTATCAAAGAAATAAGATATAATTTAAAGCTGTATTTCATAGGAAGGTGTCTGTGTGTGTGTGTGTGTGTGCATATATATGTTTTAACTACATAAACAAAACTGCAAGCCTTTATTAAATAATATTAAAGGAATCCATGTAAATGTAGAGCATCTCTCCTCTGTCCAACCTTTAAAGAATGGGTTAATATACTATTTGAGAACTCTGGAACCCCCAGAGACATTTTTAAGTTATTTAACATAAGGCAGCTCATCTAAAGTGCTTAAGAAGGCATTTTAGGGACCTAACAAAGAATTAGATGTTTTAAATGTTTTCTCAAGTTTAATATTTAAGAAAAAAATAATTAGGTAAATTTCTTATACCTCATAGGCATTACAGGGAACACTCATAAAGGATAAAATGTCTGAGAGCAGAAAATACATTGACATTAAAGAGACAACATTTGGGGGGGCACCTGGGTGGCTCAATTGGTTAAGTGTCCGACTCTTGATTTTGGTTCGGGTCATGATCTCAGGGTCATGGGATCAAGCTCTGTGTCTGGCTCATGCTCAGCTTGGAGTCTGTTTGAGATTTTCTCTCTCTCTCTCACTCTCTCTCTGCCCCTCCCCCCACTTGCACTCTAAATAAATAAATAAATAAAATCTTAAAAAAAAAAAAAAGACATTTGGGAGGGTCCTACTTGTGCTCTTTCAGATAGGTTTAAATAATTGTGCTCAATACTTATTGGTGCCTTTCCCGGCACTGCTAATGGAGAAAAATAAGAAGTGC
This sequence comes from Mirounga angustirostris, assembly GCF_029215605.1. Lineage (NCBI taxonomy): Eukaryota > Metazoa > Chordata > Mammalia > Carnivora > Phocidae > Mirounga > Mirounga angustirostris. The sequence goes on along the minus strand of NW_026991716.1, from coordinate 89,156,264 downwards.
CTAGAATGCTCAAAGGGAAACATATGGCAGTAGTAACCTTCCACTATTATATATTAATTTCTTTAAACCCACTAAGAGGGGTGCCTGCATGGCTCAGTTGGTTAAGCAGCTACCTTCGGCTCAGGTCATGATCCCAGGGTCCTGCTCAGTGGCGAGTCTGCTTCTCCCTCTCCCTCTGTCCTTCCCCCTGCTTGTGCTCTCTCTCTCTCTCTCTCAAATGAATAAATAAAAATCTTTTAAAAAAATAATAAACCCACTAAGAGATGGAATAGGTAACTGAGGATTTATTATGTTGGAATTTACCAACTACAGAGCAAAGGAGATTATAATGCAGACAGATTTAAAATCAGATGTTTATTTAAAAAGAAGAGAAAATTTATGTTAAGCCCTTCTACAATTAGGATTTTGATGTGTATTGTTTCAAATAGCTTATCTACTAACTATTCAACAAATATTTAATTAGTGTCAGCTTTGTGTCAGATATTAACCTAGGTATTATTTCACACTGATGGTGTCTGCCCTTGAAGAATACACATTTTGGTATTAGAGATATGACTAAGCCAAGAGATAATAGTAACAAAGTATAGAAGGCATTATGATACAGTTAACACCAAATACTTTGGAGAATGCATATATGAGAATTGCTTTTGAAATTAATAATTATTTTCTACTGAAAGGTTACTTAATATTTGGTGTCTGAAAATACTCTGTTTGCCAGAGTACCCTGTTTGCATTATAAAATTTACAGAAAATATATGTCCAAATTTTTAAAAAGTTAAGAAGCTAATTCTCTGTTATGAAGAAGAATCTCAACAGGGGAATGTGTTCTCTATCATTGTTCTCTAAACAGGGATTTTAGAAGTTTCCTATGAGAATAGTTTCATTTTAAGTTTTCATTTTTATTATAATTTAAACATATATAAGTACATTCTGGATCATCCAGAAGAAACCTTGTAAATACATACATGCTACTTCAGAGCCTGAATTTATATATTTTTTAGAGCATTATAGTAGCACAATGTAAATGGGTATGGACTGATGAGAAAGTGCAGAAGTAGACTCATAAAGAAAAGCCTTGCTGAGGCATACAAAGAGTTCATAGTAATTCAAATAAAGAGAAAAGTTGGAAGACTTCAATGACACATGATACAGGGTGCCAACAGACATGTTGAAGTGAGTAAGATAATATTGTTACGTTATTGCAAATTTGAATGTCATTGACTTTATGGTTTTCCTTGTTTTACATTTATAAATATGTTTCATTATATAAATGTATAAAGCTATGTATATTCATATTTATGGTTTTATATATTTAAACACATTTTAATTAAAATTGTTTACATTATTCAAAGTCTTCTCATACAACTCTTGAGTCCTGGGCACCACTGCTGCTGAAAAGCTTTCAAAAAAGCAAATCTACTCTCTGCTGCTGAATTGCGGTGTTCAGAGTTCCCCAGAAATGCATCACAGAAGCCACCTAGTTTTGGGAAGTTCCCCCCTTTCTCTTATTTGTACTTACCCTAGGGTACCTGATGGGAGATTTTAGGGCATACCTATTTTTACTCACAATTCTAGGTATAGAAAGGCAAAGTTCCCATTACCGTCACTGAACTGGACTGTTAAATAGTCACATATCATCATTCAGGACTTTGTTTCTTAAACTTCAAGTACATAGAAACCATATAAAAAATGAAACAAAACAAATACCTTGAGTGTCAGGTGTTTCAGTACCTACTCCTCCTGGGACACATGGAAAAGTACAAATTAGTGAAAAAATTATCTTTCCCGTCTGAAATTATCCCGAGTTTTCAATAAAGATATTTTTAAAGTAAACAAAGCCTCATGTGGTATGTGTGGGCAGATTAAATGACAGGCTGGCTGGAGTGTAAAAGGTGTCCTATCATTTTATCTTCTGACATTTCCCAATAGAGAATTGGCATGATGTATTAAGAGGATTGCAACTCAGAGTCCCAGATGATGCCTGGAAGCCCAGGAGAGTGAATTTGTCTAAATATCAAATTTATGTCCAGCATATATGATTTAACATCTGACATGTTAGCTGAAAAACATCTGTGGAAAGTGTAAGAGCAATGAGTTCAAATAGTCCTACTCAAATCTTAATTTGGATACCTCTTACTGTGTAACCTAGAACAATGTACTTCACCTCCATATATGTTAGTTTTCCCATTGGTGGAATGTTAATGATGATAGTTCTGATTGCTATGGTATACAAGAAATTAATATGAAAAAAAATCAATAACTTGGGGTGGCTGGCATACGTTCAATAAGCATTTAATTAATTACAGATATTAGTACTATTGTTATATATTTTATTTAGTCTGAAAATAAACCATTAAAGTAGTTTTTTTTTTTTTTTTTAAGTGGAGAAAGTTAATATATAAAGTTAAGTATACAATAGGGGTGCCTGGGTGGCTTAGTCAGTTAAGCATCTGACTCTTGCTTTCCACTCAGGTCATGATCTCAGGGTCATGCAATCAAACCCCACATCCGGCTCTGCACTCAGTGGGAGTCTGCTTGGATATTCTCTCCTTCTGCCCCTTCCCCTGTTCTCTCTCTCTCTCTCTCTAAGATAAATAAAAAAATCTTTAAAAAAAATATACAATATAATGCCACATTTAAATGGATGTCCTTTGCCTAAGGATCTAAAGAAGACTCATTTCAGATAAATTTGCAAGTGAAGAAGATACTAGAACACATTTTATATTTTGGACTAATTTTTGGCAAGCATATGTATGATATCACTTAAAAACTATGCAAGACTGGAATTTCAGGGAATTTGATTTTCAAGCACTGAAAACACATGCTTCCTTTTTAAGCTGTCTTTTTATCAGATATTTCCTATTTCCTGAACCATATTTCTTTTAGAGTAGCCCTGGACTGAACAGAAATCATTAAATAGGTGCCCCTAGCTATGTTCAAATCTTCTATCTGCAGTACCTAAAACTGCTGTATAAAAAATGCATCTGAGAAAACAGCAGGTATGTATATTAATCTAAATTATTTAAGCCATTTTTCAAGTCCATTTATTTGCCATCCCATATTGCATTTAATTTATTTAAGTGTGCATTACCTTTTGTTTTATATCCTGCCAAAGGGAAAATCGTGTCTAGAGGGAGATTTACTGGGAGCCTCGTATGAGAAGAAGCAGTGTTAAGAACCATAAATACATTGGCTCGTTCAGTTGATAGAGCGGTATGTAGACAGGGATCCGCAGTAGGGGTGAAACGTATCCACCGTCTGTCTTTTCATCTTGTCTGTGTGGTTTTCTTTAGCACCCGTTTGCTTTCTGTTCCTTATTTCTAAATCCTAAATCATAAGAAACAAATATGCTTTTTACGTTCACTTGTGTCACTACTGAGTTTGTACTTTTGTATATCTATAAAATATATAAATATATTTTTTCTTTGTTCATTATTATTTAAATGAAACAGCTTCCAAAAAGATAAATAGTAGTGTATTCAAATTATCAACTTGGAATAATTTCTCATTGGCTTTAATTAATTTAACCATTTATCAATAGGAGACTGGCATATAAATATTTAAAAGACCAAAACCAAAATTAAATGACACAGTAAGTGGTTCTAGAGGATAGAAAACTGTATGTGCAGTCAGATTGTCTGGAGGTCAGTGATTGAGGAGCTGAATCTCCTACTTAGAATATATAAATGATTTGTTGGAATCACCTCTCTGAACCATTGCTGATTGTAAATATTAGATAATTTTTGAAATAAAACACTATCAAAGTATAAGTCCTGGCCCCCCTGAAAAGTTTGGTATCCTGAATTTTGTTGTTTGCATGGCACTTTTAATTTTAAAGACCTATTTTCTAGTCAACTACTGTATTTGAGTATATTTACTTTTAATATCAAATCTACTTAGAATGATCTTTTCTACTGCATCGTTGTCATGTAAGAGAGTCACTGCTTTGCCATTTAAATGCAAAAGAGTTTCCTCTTTAGTTTTTGGAGTACTGAACATTGATTTTAAATGACAGATATCTAAATCATTTACCTTGATGAGTGAAAAAATATAATTTGATGATTTTTTTTCTATCCATCAGTAATTGCTATAGTGCTTACCTAAGTGCCCCTTATGATACACAAAGGGAAGATTGAATATTTTTAAAGCCTGGTTGGTTTTAAATATTCATTCAATTGTACAACATTACACGATTTAAAGCTTGAGTAGTGTATATAGATATAGCCAACTTGACATAATAAGAAAAACTATTTAAAGCTTTAAACCATAAAAGAAACAAAGCTTTAAACGATTTAAAACTCTTTCATGAACAATGTGAATGCATAGCATTATGTACTTTGAAACTAACATTTAAAAAAATGAAATGATTATAGGATATTTATTTTGAATGGTTAGATTCTCATTTCTTTCTTCAAATGTCCAACTTCACCCAACTTTCCTACTTGTCCCTCCACAAGGATGGATAAGTCATCATGAATTCCCTTGTTTGTGTGAGTGTGTGCAAATCTTCCCCATACATAACTGTCCCCATAAAGCTCATCCTCTATCCATATTCAAGATGCATCTTTTATTTTACAAACCTTGTAGTTACCACTTAATCTTCTAATAATTTATAAACACGTTAGAGTTTACCAAGAAAAATCTGATTATTTACTTCACTATATATTTTTTTATTTACTTTATTATATTAATGGAAGTTCCACATGAGATGCTCTGAAAACATTTTCCATTATGAGCTTTCTATGAACTTAACCTCGACTCTTCCTTTCCAGCCCTCTTGCTAAACACAGATAGCCCATAGCTGCTAAATACCAAGAAAGATTCCCTCTTTTTCTGAGAACTGTTTTTGCCCAACTATTCATGAAACCAGCTGGACTTTTGCGGCTAAGCCTCTGTAAAAACTTGTCTTCCTTCCCCCAAAGTAGAACACCCCTTGACAAAGACACTTTCCTTGATCAAACTTTAGTCAAACTCTCCTTTAAACTCTCTTTTCAATAGGGCCTTAACCTTTGGATTGCATGATACTGTTCAACAGGAATACAATTAACATAAAAATTAACATGGTGGGAAATGTTCATAATACTTCTGAATGTACTTTCTTGCTTTGAAGTATATTGGTGAGGAAATGAAAAAGTAATAGCAATTTCCTTTTTATTTTAGGAAACTTAACAATTCAGAATTTCAGTGATTTGCCAAGATGATTCAACTAGTTAGAGAGAAGAGAGTAGAAAACATTACTTCTGACAAAAAAATGTTTCTCAGATCTATCACTGAGATGTAAATTGGAGGAATTAATAAATAGATATTACCTTAAGTTAAATTAACAATAAAATATAATAATCGAGTTTATTGAGTCTATTTTATAAAATATTTGGGCTTTATGTATGATTTCCTTAATTTTATACATCCCAGATTCCTTTATGTTACTGAAAGAATGGAGTTAGTGGTTACATATTGAGACATGAAGAAGAATAAACAAGGAGGGTTATAAAAATTATGTGTCTGTATATGTGTGCATGTCCTACTTCATAATCTTTTGTTATGTCTGTTGGAAATTAAGTAATTTTTTATTATTAAGAAAAATACAAATCTCTATTCATTCCAGCAACACACTGATGAATGTCATCAATCTTAATGGACCATTGAAGTTCACTTACCCTTATAGTACAATTAAGTATAAAATCAACTCCCCAAACTATTTATGCTTTGCTCATATAAATAGAAACATGTTTATTTGTTATAAAGGACTAAGAATGCAGAGAACTTAAAAGATATTTTTTTATGTAAAGGCAAATTGTATTTAAACATTCATCTACTTCCTAAAGGTTCTACAAATGTAATGCCGCCTTAAAAACTGAAGGTTTTATGTAAAAATGTATTTAAATGAGTACTTTATAACTGTGTGTTCTGCATTTGGTTAGTTTATTTCTACAGTTTGTTCACTGAGGACAGTTCTTTTGTTTTATTCATCTTTTCTAAACCAGCTATTTCATCTTTACCTCCAAGCATGCAGTTTGCTTTCTCAAGTAATAGCTACTTAGTAAATGTTAAACAAGCAAATGAATACATGAAGAATCTACCAAAATAGATAAATTTACACATGTAATCTATCAACAAACTTGTACATTTACTGAATATTAAGTGTTGTCCTAGGCAACAGAGTTTTAATATAAATATCATTTTTTTTTCAAAATATAAATTCAGTGGGAAAGGTAGGCATAAAAATAAATGGATATAATTCAGTTTTGTGATGGTGGTGATAATGAGAGGTTATTGCTGGGTATCAGAGGGGTGGCATGCAGGTACCAGGAAGTCTTACCTTACGTAGGTGAAACTAAAGCCAAACCTCAGAAAATCTTAGGTGGAACTCCCCTTTTCAAAGAAATTCACAACAAAAACATTCTATTTTGTAATACTTGAAACTCTTAGTCACAGTCTGTCTGCTTCATTTCATGGAAGAGAAAGAACGCTAGGCAGTGATATTACCTACTGCATGTGCTATTCAGGCTTTAAATTGGCTTTAAGTTGGACGCATAGAGAATTCCCATTTGTGAAAGAATAGTGAATGTATCACCATTGTCCACCTACAGTGTTACGTGTTTCATGGAGAAAACTGAAATTGAGATTCAGCAAAACAAAGGAAGAAGGATGGGGAAAGTGGGATTTATTTTGACAGAGACTATAGTGTATGATCTTAGGGTTTGGTGAGGTTGTGTGAAGCCTCCTGAGAAGTCAGGAGAGCTTTTTTGCCAGTGTGTCCATGGATACAGTACTAGCTTTTCTGGAATACCGCTGCTGTGGGAAAGTGAGAACGCTAAACTAGATGATGTGCTCTGGGCAAATTATGTAAGGAACGTCTCTTTTGCTTCGTTTTTGTCATCTGACAAATAGAAATAATCAGAGTATCAGCATCTTAATGTTTTTGTGAGGACTAAATAAAATAACACATTCGGTATACGTAGGGAAGTACTAATGAGCATCTACTAATTTCTCAATAAAGGTATTATCATTAATAATTTAAAAGTTTATGGTACCTACTAAGTATCCAAAGAAAACATAAAAATATCTTTCAGTCTCAAATTCCATATTTGTTAAAATATTTTTCAGGTGACAACTTGTACTCCCAGTCCTTGGAGGATTTCAGACTGTGTGTTTCTGCCAAATTATCCCTCTGTCAGTATAGTCTTTTCTATCTTATGGATTGATTAGTCTACTTGAGTGATTTTAAAAACACACTTTGAGAACAAACTCACTATGGAAGAATAAAAGCTATAAACTACATCTCCCACATAAGATGCTCTAAAATGAGAATAAAGTGAATAATAACAGTACTGTAAACAAGAAAAGTACCATTAATAGAGCAGAGATTTTAAGAAATTATAAAAAATTATTAAGAAGTAGTTGGAATTGAATAAAATCTCTAGAGAAGTAAACCAGAAAAACAAAACAAAACAAAACAAAACAAAAAAACAAAACAACAACTCAGAGTTCAAAACATTAGAACAGGACATCTGTATAGTTAAGATGTGTGTTCCAAGATCAGAATCTAATGCATGATACAATGCATTAGAAAAGTCCCTGAAAAATAGTCAATACTGATTATTTTTGGCAGAACATTCAGAGAAGCAAGATCTCCTCTAGGCTTTTGAAGATCAGTAAGCTCCAGGGTTTCCCCAGGAGAGATCAAACACGTTCAAGAGTTTAAGAGGAAAAGCTATGTTCCAGGTACCTAGACAACCAAGTAGTATGGGGGAAACACTCATTTAAACAAGCTTCTTGGGGTGCCTGGTGGCTCAGTTGGTTAGTCTACCTTCAGCTCAGGTCATGATCCTGGGACTCTGGGATCAAGCCCTGTGTCCGCTCCCTGCTTAACAGGGAGTCTGCTTCTCCCTCTCCCTCTTCCCCTCCCCACTCTCATGCTCTCTCTTTCACTCTCTCCCTTTCAAATAAATAAATAAATAAATAAATAAATAAATAAATAAATAAAATCTTTATAAAGAAAAAATAAATAAACAAGCTTCTCGTACATTTAAGCCAGCAACATACCAGGTTGGTCCCACCCTTGTAATCCTAGCCAGCATATTTAGTAGAGAAAAAGAAATAGTGGGGAAAAATAAAATAAAAAAAAAAAAAACAGGATTCACAGCTGACATTAATGTAAACATAAAAACTGAAGGGACACAAAGTGGATTAGAATTAGAAAGTTCATTAGATTTGCCAGATATAGCTTTTAAAAAAGAAAATCAATTACACTTCATATACTAGCAATAAATAGTAAAACATATTTTAAAAATTACCATTTAAAACAGTAAGAAAGCTATAGGATATCAAAGATGAGTAATGAAAGATGTATAGGACATTTGTGGAGAAAATTATAAAATGATTTTAAAGTATAATGAAAATGAATAAATGCACATAGAAATACATATGGTGGTATTTAACAAGATGCCATTTTATAAATTTCTCCAAATTCACCCACAAATATACTCAATTCTTATTAAAATCCTGACTTAATTTTTCAAGGATTTTTGCGACCTTATTCAAAAAGTTATTTGGAAAAGCAAAAGCTCTAGTAATAACAAAGACAGTTTTCAGGAGAAAAAATAACTCTGTAGGGAAAAATATCCTGTCAGATAAATAACAGCCTTATTATGATCTACATTTAATTAAGGAAATAAGACATTGGTATATGTATATATAAACAGACCAATGGAATACAGCCCAGAAACAGAACACTTACTCACTGTAAATTGGTGAGTAAAAGGTGGACTGTTCAAAAGTATTACATTTTTTTTTAATAGAGAAAAAAATAAAACCGAGTCATTTCATACCATTCACAAAAACAAATCCTGGAAGAAATAATGGAATGGTCTAAATGTCAAAAGACAACCTTTTTTTTTTTTTAATTTTATTTTATTTTGACAGAAAGAGAGAGTACAAGCAGGGAGGGGGAGAAGCAGGGAGCCTCACGCAGGACTCCATCCCAGGACCTGGGGATCATGACCTGAGCCTAAGCAAGACGCTTTCTTTTAGAGAGTTTGCTTCTCAAACCATTTCAGTTATCTGGACCAATAGGATTTTCTTCTCGGAAATTTAGAATTGTGACCCAGCTGCTTCTAGGTGATTGATGGTGAGAGTAAGGCATGTGAACAGAGGGCCGGATGTCTGGATGCTTGCACCTGGAGGGTTTTCTTATTTTCTCTTTTCCAAACGCATATTGTTTAGTTTGTCATGGAATTTAAAGTCTTTTGGACACAAACTGAAATTGCTCTTCATTTGAACTAATATGTGTGGATTTTTATCTTTGGATTCATTCATTTATTATTCACATTTTTCCCCCACATGTTCAATAATGTAGTTCTTTAGGAAAAGAAATCCATAAGAACAATAATAACAAGAACCAAAACAAATTTTTTCTGAAAATTAATCTAGTTCTCCCAAGTGCATTCTGTTGCTTTGATGTTCTAGTGCATATATTTTAATAATAAACTACCTGTTTAGTAATAGTTCTGCTTTAGGTCATGTACAGTACATTGGATTTCATCTGTCAGGACCATAAATTATTATTTCAATTATGGATTTCAATATATTTTCCAAATTGTATTTTCTTTAAATTGGTATTAAAATCATTTGAAATAATAATGAAAATTCAAAAAGTATTGCATAAAGAAAATATTTCTCATTGAATCAGCTTTTTATTTCTTTTCTGAGGGTTATTTTCCATAAAAATTTACATAGTCTGAATGAATTACTAAATAAATTGTGGATGTAACATCAGATTTGCATTTATCTTTTATTTTTAAGTGTTCCATTGATTAAATATTGCATATTTAATGATATTACTGGCATTACTCATGCACTTCTTTAGTAAATCACGTATAAAATAAAGACTAAATTTATGAAATATATAAATCTAACATGTGACTTACACTTGGCTAAAATTTAACTCAGAGGGTATATTATGAAGTACTTTCTAGAGTAAAAGAAATCAAAAAAGTAAAGTAGAAATGCTACTTACATTAAAGCAGTCAGCGATATTAACCAAATTTGTTTAAACAACTTCAAAAGTGATAATATATTACCATTTACAATATGCCACTCAAAAATAACTATAAATCCATACTATATATCCATAATCTTATTGTTCTGCTTTTACACTTCTGGTGACTTTGAGTCTTTGTTTTCCAACAGCAATCACAAAGGGGAATTATTGCTAATCAGATTGGTAATGTGTGGATGTAGGCTCTGGAGATAACATGTTGAATGGACTGACAAGGAACCTGAGACTTGTATTTGAAAAGGAGAGTCAGAAAATAGCTGTATATGGGGAGGTGTCACTGAAGGTAAGACCTGAAGGCTGAAAAAGTACAGTCTACACTGTACAGTGTGAGGGAAAACCTTCCAGGCTAAAGGAATAGCATATTCCAAGACCCTGAGGTGAAGAATAATTAGACATATTTCAAGGACTGAACCATAGTGTCTATCTTGGAACCCTGCAAATTTGAGATGTTACACTGCACTTTACAATTTCATTCATTTATGTATTATTCATTAAAGCAACACCTGTTACCACTGGAGAAATATTATTTAATAAAAAGAAAGGAAAGAAAAAAGAAAGGGGAAAAAGGAAGGGAGGAAAAGAAAAGCATCTGTTTTTTTTTAAAACTAACTTTCTAATAAAGGCAACCAACATTAAACAATCTCACAATAATAATTTGACTTTGTGGTATATAAACTTCTGACCCCTTTTATCAAAGAAAAGTGAAAACTGATATCAACAGATGTAGAATAAAATTGTGCTAAATTTTCTTGAATTATGTGATACTATTTTTACTTCATTTGAGCTTATAATCATCTACTCAGCACATTTACTGCTCTTAAATCTTCTTCATTTATGTTCACTTCTTACTTTCCACTGTCTCTATATTGTTATTTTTGTTATTGTTATTAAATCATTCATTTGCAAATAAAAATATGCTAAAAAACATACTTGAAGTCTAGGTCCACATCTTCTCACTTTTCATGCTTGAAATCATAACTAATAACCAGGAGACCATCACAACAAAAAACTTTTCAATGAAACAGAGAGCACAAATACATATAGCTGTGGACTAAAGCAATTGACCATATGAGAACACACCTGGGAAGTCTCCCTGTTACAGCACCCCACCCCATCCCCCCACCCCACCCTCCCACCCCTGGCAGAGAATGACTGAGGAAGTGGAGCAGGTCTACTAATGGTAGAAATCTGCTGGACATACCTACTCTGAGAACGAAAGGACTCACTCTTGAGTGGGAAAAGCTGCAAATAGGACTGAGATCCATTTTGACTGCTTCATTAGGGAAAACACATAGACAAAGCAGGAAGGTTATGTGATGGTAGTAGGTGTCACAAAAGTGACAAATCTCCAAAAAGCTGCATCTGCTACAATGGAGGGAGCAGTTAGGAAGCAGGAGCCCTCCGCTACAATAGCAGTTTCAGGTGAAGGAACTTTAGAAGCTCAGTGGTGGCTATAGAAACACTCCTGAACAGATGATGTTTGAGAAGCAAAAGAGATTTTAAGGTAACAGCCCATCATGTTAGAAATAAAAGGCAGGGGTGCCTGGGTGGCTCAGTCGTTAAGCTTCTGCCTTCGGCTTGGGTCATGAACCCAGGACCCTGGATCGAGCCCCTCATCGGGCTCCCTGCTCGGCGGGAAGCCTGCTTCTCCCTCTCCCACTCCCCCTGCTTGTGTTCCTGCTCTCACGGTCTCTCTCTCTGTCAAATAAATAAAATCTTTAAAGAAATAAAAGGTAGAGCTTGGGAGCAGAGAAACCTATAAAATTCTCCTGGCCCTTCACTACCCTCACCAGGAAACTTCTATTTATTTTTTTCCCCAGGTTTATTGAGATATAACTGAGAAATAACATTGTGACAGAGTAAGTTGTACAATATGATTTGATATGTGCATATATTGTGAAATGATTACCATAATAAGGTTATTTAACACATTTATCACGTCACACGTGTTTATTGGGGGAAGGATGATATGAGAACATTAAAAATCTGCTGCCCTTAGCAAATTTTAAATATACAATACGGTATTGTTAACTACAGTCATCACCCTACTTTGGATCCCCAGAATAAATTTGGTTAGTTTGTGTTTTATAATTGAACTATTTCTAGTAATACTTTTCAAATCTGAGTCTTAATTTTTGTCATATTGATATAATTGAAGAAATATATAAAATATGTAAGTAATATATTTTTGAATTACTATCATTCAAATTATCAATAAACATTAGCTGAAATGATATCTTAAAGAACACATTTAATTAACTGGAATTCACAGCTCTGTTCTGAATATGGAGACTACCTGCAAGATAGTGTGTGGATCACAATCTAGAGATAGGAAAGGGTGTTGTTATGGATATTTTAGTTTCATATAATGGCAGTATAAATTGTTTTGAATTATAAGCTACACAAAAGCTAGGACTATTTCCTACAGAGTACAAAATCATTGGGAAATTCAAAGACGTTATTTAGGTTACCAAATTTAAAATGACACTGTATATATACTGGTGCATCTCATTATTTCTGCTTTTATGTTGTGAAGAATATTATCAGGTTCACTTTATTTTGATAATCTTTTCCAATTTTCAAGTTATTTTTTGTTAAATTAATTTTAAAGTAAACAATAATGTCTTTTTGTCAATCAAGTTAAATATGCATAAAAATATAACTATAAATGTAAATAATTACTGTGGGGCGTCACAAGATAAAGCAGTTAAAAAGTACAGGAACACTGCTTTGGTAACTGCATAATGAAGAGTGAGAATATTAATCTGTTGGCTTCATTAGGAATTTCTAGTACCATTTAATTTTCATAAGGAAGTATATACTATATTATTATTGATATATTCAGTATTTAAATAAGAGAGCATTTATGTTGGTCATTAAATTCCCCTCAAGTTTTACTAGTTAATACACAGTTTGGTGAACTAAAAGAGGTGTTAAATATGTTTACTTATCTAGAGTAAAATAAAGGAACTGAAAAATGAACTCAAAATGTGTGAAATGAATAATTTCATTCACATTTGGCTTTAATTACCATAAGTGTAAATATGAAGATTTTAGACATGGCCCACTCCCCTTTAGATTTCTGTAAGGTAGGCAGTTTTGCTGTTGTGGATTAAATAATTTCTCTGTGCAATAGGTATCTTACTCTCATTGGACTTAACTAGTGGAGAGAAAGTTGTATAAAATGTAACTCTTGTTTGCTTTGTAAAATTGTTACTATTTCCTTCTACTTTGTAACATTTATCACATAACATTTTCCATTTTTGACTTCCCAATATTGGCTAGAATATTCACTTCTCAATTTCTTTTCCTATATTTTGGTTAATATCCTTATTCATTCTGTTCATTGTTGGTTATTTCTATATTTCCACTGCTTACTCGCTCACCATCTGTCATTCTCCCTTCCCACTCCCTGCCTCTTTCTACATTTTTTTTTCTTTGTGTAGATGACATCAGCCTAGTTTTCACTTGCCTTTCTTCCAGTTCTATTCTGTTCTTTTCTGTGTTCTTTATCTCTTCTTCTCTGTTGTGTGCCTTGAGAAATAACCAAATCATATCAACATTTTCAAATTCATTAATCTTCCAGGATTCCCAGGGCAGTGATGGTTTGGGGATAACATAAGAAAGAGACTCTTCTGATACTAAATTTAAAGAAACATGAGAAAGTTTAAATAACTTGTGAGAAAGTAAGTTTATTACCAATGTCAGTAATGACTTAAAAACAGGGTTTAAATTAAGAAGGGATTAAAGAATTTTAAGTGATAGAAATAGGGCCCTTGTTTAATTCACAGCACAGACATCACAGTATATCTTACAAGTGTTCTGATCACTTCCTTTGAGTACTAAACACTACAGCTAGCACAATATTCATACTCTGGTAATATTGCCATTTTTCCTTATTTATTGTGTGAAACCTTAAGCTCATTAAAGTTCTGCCTTTACACAATTACAGTATGGCTTATAGATTAGCATTATCAATCAGTGCCATGCTTTCTCTGAAATATCCCTATATTTTATTTTTTAAGATTTTAGTAATACCACCACTATATTATTTTTGTGAATAATGAGTCATATGATGTTTATAAAATTATTAGCATATATCTTACAATTTCATATTATTCCATGCTATTAGTATGTATTTTAAAAATATGTTTTAGAACATAAACAAATTTAACATTTGCTTTCATTCCCTTACCATCCTCACTAAAATAGTTACAAATGTTAAACATATTTATGAGGTAATAGGTTAAGGAAAAAATATCAGTTAATTGAAAAACTGTGGAATTATTGTCACTGGAATTTGTCTTTTGCTCTTTTGAAATAAAATGTCAGAATTTTCATATTACATTCATTGATTAACTCATATTTACTTCTTCTTATCTCAGACTAACCTGTGATGTCAAAGGGGATATTACTTGAAGTTTTAGGCTAATGCATACAATTTAAATTATGAATTGGAAAACTTCAGTGGAATAATTTTTCCTGAAAGATCATAACTTGCCTTGTCTTCCATCTATGTAGCATACAAAATCACATGTATAATAAATATATAATTTGATTTAAATATTTAACAGTGGAAATCAAATTCTGTTATTCCAAGAGACTTACAGGAGTCCATAGATGTTAAAACTGTGATTGTTATAGTAAACTTTACAGATTGCTACCATGACAAAATGATTTCCTTTATAGTAATATACCCAAAAAGCATTATGAAGGCCTCGCATGGAATGTTATAGACTAAATCAAATACAATATTTTTATATGAGACAAAAACCGTAAAATATAAGGTATTGACACTTATTTGAAGAGAAAACCAATACAAACATAACAAATATATTAATTTACTGATACTTATTAATTGCTTGTGTGTGTTAAGTGATTATTTTTAAAGATATAAATTATACATTTATTGAACATTCAATACAAAAAGTGTTTTGAATCGCAGTTTAGTGAAGCAAAGCAAATGTCATGAGAGATATGTCATTTCAGTTTTGGTCAATCAAAGGACAAAGTAAGAGGCTAAAATATCTTTGTAAGAGAATAATAGGACAAAACTATATAATGTGTTATTCACTTTATTTGTATAAAATATATTTGTTTTTCTGCAATTCTAGAGTATCAGCATATATTATTTATGAGCAGTAAAGAATAAGGATACCATTCATATTGTAAACATCATTATTTTGACATTTTTTATATTCTAACTGGGACTCTACTGACTCAATGGCATTATGATTTGTATCTCATTTGCTGAAGTTTTCCATCATAAGACAGTATTCTGATAAAATCTGTTATAGAAATTTTCAAAAAATGTAAGTTTCTTCTAATGGATGACTTTTTTTCTACTGCTTCTCCTTAGAAAGATATTATGAGCTTAATTAAAAAAAAACTTAATTGTTCAGATTCAAGAAAAGATGAAATTAACAAGAATAAATTACTCTCATACTTGAAACCAACCAAAATAGGTAAAGTGTATAAAACAATAGTTTTCAAGACACTGGGCATCACAAAATGAATGATAGTGAATCCTGAAAAGTGGAAAACAATAGTGCAAGCCCCAAATTTGCCCAAAATTACTGCTCTGAAAAAGTTTGCAGTCCATGCCACAGGGAGTGGGAAGTCAGGCAGAACCAGAGGACACCCTGGAGACAAAGCTTACAGTCTAGGTAAAGCAAGGTAGTTAGAGTTCACAGGACAGAGCAGCAGCAAGGAGAAAGCTGAACAGAAAGAGAACTCTGGCAGTCTGCAGAGGGTGCCCTGGGTAGTCTGCTTAGTGCGATCAGCCAATGTAGGTTAAGAAACTAGTGTGGAACGTGGATAGAATCACTGCAAGGTTTGGAGGTAAGAATGCATGCCGGTCACAAAGGATCAGAAATTTTTATTCATAAAATATAGAAATACGAAAGAGTGTAAGATGGATTGTTACCATTAATAAGTACTAGGGCTCATACAAATATCAGTTTTAACATAAAACAGTAACAGTTATAAAATGGCAGAAATGAAATTTTAAGTGATATCATATGTAAGAGCAGCAAGAAATCCTCAAAAACCTGGCTTTGTATCAAGCATTGACCTTTTCAAGATTCTTTGTTTCCAATAATTTATTTTAAATATCTGGGTTTTGTCAAGATGGCCCTAGCCCATATGATTCCTGGTTATGTAACTACTAGAATAACCCTTTTCAGTGGTATGAAAAGAAAGAGATGATACTATGATAAATTCTCATTTTCCGTATTCAGTTTGTATCTACCTTGTGGATAGGAAAATGCCTACATTTGAAAGCTTCATGGGATCTCACCACAAGGCCTTTTTATTTTTATTTTTAAAAATTTTTTAAAGATTTTATTTATTTATTTATTTGAGAGAAAAAGAGCGAGCACAAGCAGGGGGAGCGGCAGGCAGAGGGAGAAGCAGGCTCCCTGCTAGATCCCTGGACTCTGGGATCATGACCTGAACCTAAGGCAGGCGCTTAACCAACTGAGCCCCCCAGACATCCTGCCACAAGGCCTTTTTATTTATTTATTTTTTTATTATTATTTTTTTTATAAAGATTTTATTTATTTATTTGAGAGACAGAGAATGAGAGACAGCATGAGAGGGAGGAGGGTCAGAGGGAGAAGCAGACCCCTCGCTGAGCAGGGAGCCCGATGTGGGGCTCGATCCTAGGACTCCAGGATCATGACCTGAGCCGAAGGCAGTCGCTTAACCAACTGAGCCACCCAGGCGCCCCACACAAGGCCTTTTTAAATGATAATCTAAGAAGGTGATAAACAAAACTGTCTTTTTATTGTATGTCAAATGAAAGATATGAAAGGCATTTATACAGAGAGCAAGGAAATATTTTAGATATGTTATGAATTGTCTAATAAAGAAATGCATTTTTATGCATTCATATTGAAAGACTCAATGCTATTAAAAAATGTCAATTTCCTCCAAACATATGTATAGACTAAATGCTAACACAATAAAAATAGTAGCAGGATTTTGATGGAAATGCGAAAGCTGACTATGAAATATACATGAAAATTCTATTGTCAAATCTAGCTAATAATTTTGAAGAAAAAGTACAGAGAGCAAGAACCTAAGATAACAGAAACTTAATATAAAACACAAGTATTAAGACATAAAAAAGTATGGGTTGAAAGTGTAATTTAACTTAAGTTTATAGTTTCAATTATTTTGAAAATTTATCTATGTTAAATATTCCTACTGCTTTATAGTGCTAGATACATGAAATGTTAGAACATTACTTTCCTAATTGTCTTTAATATTAGAAACAATCCTGTAATTTTCTTTTTGTGTTATTAATCATCAATTTTACCTAGAAAACAGTTTCTGTAAGTGAGCTAGTTTTTTGCTAAACCTAGACATAACAGCAGTTGGAAAGTAAATAAAACAAAAAACGGACAGTTAAAAAATATTTTATGTCTTTTCTCATACTTAAACAAAATAGCAAAATACTGTCTCAACTTAATCTAAGTGCCGTTACTTTAAAAAGCTTAATAATTACTATGACTTGATTTGATGAACTCTACTTCCCATCCCCTAGTATATTAAGAACTGGTATTGTTCACTTAAAGCTTATTATACTATGGCTCATGTTATTTCTTCCTATCCTGGAATGTCAGCCCACATACATTATTCACAGGAAGCAGAGTGAACTTTAAATAGGGAGATTATACTGGAGGGAAATGAGAAAGCCATCATTCTCAATTTTACCCCATACTGTTATTAAAGGTTATATAGACAGTGATCTTTCTTTTCCCCACTTTTATTTAACGCTTTTTCTTCTTCCTTTTTTCTTTCTGATTATCTTATTCCTTTTCATCTCCCATAACATCCACATAATTCTTGCCTTTTTTCTGTATTGTGTGAAGGAACTAGTTGAGTTATTTTAAATGATTTACTGTCTTCATGTTGTGAGCTAGACATTGAAATAACTTATGATGAATAACATATTGTATACTATATGACTTCCTTCTATTCTTTGTCTAAAATGTGGTCGATCTGAATTTAAGTCATTAAGTATGAAAATATTTGCCTGAAGAATTTGAACAGCAAGTTTCAGGCTAGTATAAATTAAATTATTAAACAATGACAATTGCAATGGAAATGCTAACAGACCTTTTACTAAACAATAAACTATGCAATTATAGACAGTGTTCCCTGACAATCATGTGCTTACTTATCAGCAAAATGTTTCCATAACAGCATTTCCATGTTAGATGACTGACAGATACTTAAACACTGCAGGGAACATATAAAAGTTTTGCTTATTATTTATACTCAGTTCATAATTTCTGAGGAAGTATTTAAACTGGAAACTTATAAAGTGACATATTCAATTTTATTGATATTTGAAATTTTGGTCATAAAATAAAAAGTAGCAGTATAATCTAGAATCTTTTAAATTAAGTGTAAAACTCAGTGTTACTAATAATCACTACAAGAAAGTTTATATCCACACAAAAACCTGCACACATATTTTTATAGCAAGCAGCTTTTTTCATAATTACCAAAAGATGGCAACATCATGTGGCTATACTGATATCCATAGATTAAATCAATGAATTAGAAGAGACATCTTCCATGCAGAAGAATCCCAAATAATTTGGTAAATATGCCATCTTCTGCGAGATGTAACTTAATTCTCCACTCTTTAAGAGTGGACTGTACAAAGTGTTTTCCTTTCAGACTTGATGGGGAGCTAGCAAGTAATTTTCTGGTGGAGAAACCTCTCAAACACTACTTCCACTATTAACAACAGTGATACGTCATGTTGATAGTTTTTGCCCTTGATATGAAGTAATGAAGGGCACTTTACCTTAGTGGCCTTCATACCCAAAACACACAACCCCAGTCTAACAATGAGGAAAATAGATATAAATCCCAGTAGAAGAATATTCTGCAAAATTCTGCAAAAAAGGACCAGTATTCCACAAAACTACCAAGGTCATCAAGAACAAGGAAAGTCTGAGAAACCGTCATAGCCAAGAGGAGCCTCAGGAAATATGATGACTAAATATAGCGTCATGTCCTGGATGTGATACTAGAACAGAAAAATGGCATTAGGTAAAAAAAAAGAAAAGAAAAAAAGGAAATCTAAAAAAAGATGGACTTTTAGTTAATAATAATATGAAAAATACAGTTTCTGAAATTGGTAGCATCGAAAGAAAATATTAATAAAAGTTAGAGCAAATATCATTCAGTTGAAAACATGTTGAAAAGGTAATTTTCATAGACAATACATTCAAGGAATACATAATAACAATTTAGAAAACAAAACAAGTGGAAATTGAGAAATACATCAACAAAGAAATAATAGATGAGAATTACATCAGAAAATCCCAAGTCTTCATATGTAACTGGGCCCCCAAGTGTTCAAAACTGAAAACAAAGAAAGATCTAAACGTAGACACAATGTAATGACGTTTCAGGAAACCACAGGAGAGAGCAAAATCACATTAGTTTAATTAGGAAAAGGTAAAATAAAGATCATCACCAGAGAAATCAGAGTCATACTGGCATCTAACTTCTTATCCCCAACACTAAATTGCTACAAAATGCGGGTGAAATATAAAAACAATAAGATGCAAAAACAAATGGACCTTAGAATAACTAATTTAATACATAAATAGTGTTTATGTAAGTCATAAAATATAATTTTGAGAAAATAACATTTAAATTAAGAAATAATTAAATGTGTAGTTTAAGGTTTTTGATTAACACAAATAGTGCTACAACTCTCTAAGAGAGTTGCATGTGGTTACAACTTCTCAGGAAGCTTTTTCTCTCTTGTTTGGCTCAGAGTTGAGGCAAATTCATTTGCATTCTTTAGGGAGTTGAGAGAAATGGGGATAGTGCGATTGTTGTTTACCTTTACCGTTATTCTGAAGATATACATTTTTACGTCTCCAGCTTTGTTGGGAGGGCTGCTACTTGACTCCATACACTGGATACCGGACCTTCACAGCAGACCATCTTACATGATGCAAAACTAAAACTCAAATTTACATGTATCAACAAAGGTTTTCAGGATAAAAGTAGCTTCAGTAATCATTTGCCTTACTACTCCAGGCTCCTGAGTTTTCTTAGTATGACTTGGTAGGGCCTCTTATTTTTCTGTTATTTTGATACACTTGAGGATTTAAAAATAAAAATATTTTACACAGCATTTTTACTTTTTATGTGTGTGGAGGGATAGGTTCAAATAACCTAGCCATTCATGTTCCCAGAAATTAAAGTAACCTACACATGTAAGAAAGTTATTTCCATCATTGCAAATGGCAAGATTTCATTCTTTTTTATGGCTGAGTAATATTCCATTCCACATCTTCGTCGTCGTCGTCGTCTTCTTCTTCCTTCTTCTTCTTCTTCTTCTTCTTCTTCTTCTTCTTCTTCTTCTTCTTCTTCTTCTTCTTCTTCTTTCTTCTTCTTCTTCTTCTTCTTCTTCTCCTCCTCCTCCTCCTCCTCCTCCTCCTCCTCCTCCTCCTCCTCCTCCTCCTCCTCCTCCTCCTCCTCCTCCTCCTCCTCCTCCTCCTTCTTCTTCTTCTTCTTCTTCTTCTTCTTCTTCTTCTTCTCCCATTCATCAGTTGATGGATATTTGGGCTGTTTTGGCTATTGTAGATAATGCTGCTATAAACATCAGGGTGCATGTATCCCTTTGATTTAGTATTTTTTGTAATTGGGTAAATACCTAGTAGCGCAATTGGTGGATCATAGGGTAGTTCTATTTTTAACATTTTGAGAAACCTCCATAATGTTAGAGAGAAGCAAACCAGGAAATGGCCTCATAACTAAGAGAACACACTAACGGTTACCAGATGGGAGGTGGGTGGGGGGAAGGGTGAAATAGGTGATGGGGATTAAGGAGTGCACTTGTTGTGATGAGCACCAGTTGATGTGTGGAAATGTTGAATCACTATATTGTACACCTGAAACTAATGTTACACTCTAAGTTAACTAACTGGAATTTAAATAAAAACTTAAAAAAGTTATTTCTAACTATTAAATTCATAAAACTTTTGGTGGAGTTAGAGATGAATGTGTCTGGCACTTTGATGCAAAGTCTATTTCACCCTACCCCACCCATCTCCGTTACTATATTTATATCCTCTGATCTTATGGAATTGAATAGCTAAGTAAAACCATAATCTCATGGTTCAAATAGTGTTTTTAGAATTATATGTATATTTTTTTATTACATAAGCTCCACACCCAATGTGGGGCTTGAACTCACGATCCTGAGATAATGACCTGAGCTGAGATCAAGAGTTGGACACTTAACCGACTGAGCCACCCAGGCATCCCTAGAATTATAATTTTTTTCTGTGCAATGTTTAAAAGCTCAAAGACTCTTGATTTTCAGATCTTTTTTTTCATATTTGAATACTTCCTCAGTACAGCAAAACGTCCCTTCAGTTGATTTCAACACAAAGCTCCAAAAGTTTATTTACTCTCCCCCTACAAAAAATAAGCACTGAGACAGGCTAACAGTTACTATCCTGATTTTGAGAAAATGCCAACAAAGACACATCTCATTATAAATTTAAAGACAGTGGTATAAATAAATTTAGAGGCAGTAGAGGAGGAAGTCAAGAGAGGTATTATCAAATGGTTCATTTATTTCAGTAATGTCCAAGGTAAGTTTTTCTCTTTAGAATGAAGAGGATGTAGGCAGTCTAAAGAGGGAGATAAACTTAGAATAAAAATTTAGAAAAATGGGAGAGTTAGTAAGAAGAGGTACAAAAAAACATATAGGTGATATTTACGGTCAAGTTAAAATGTAGAAGGAGAATTGTAGTGAACCCAATACATAGATTTCTGTGATTTTTTTTTTTTTTTGGCAGCTTAAGAAAAGGACTGGGAATTTATAAAAGATTATTTATGGTTGTGGTGGTATTGCAGAGCATGTGTGCTGAAAAGACAAGAAAGACACTTCAGGTTTGGGAAAGAGAGTAAGTCATTGATTTCTCATGCAATTATGGCTCAATAGTGAAGAAAAATAGGTCAGAATAGAACTTATAAATATGAACAGATTGTGGTGATTTGGAGACTAGAGATTTGGTGAAGTTTTACATAAAATTTATTGAGTAAGAAAATGAAAGAGCACATAATAAATATAGACTTATTAAATACCTGTTGATTAACTCATGAGGCAAAGATGCATATTATTAAATTGAATTATGATTCTTGGTTATCAAAGTTTTAGCTAACTTTTATTTTTTCTGTTTCCCTAAATTTGGATTGCGTGTAGTTCATAATCACAGTTAAGTTTTAAAGTGAAGTATTTTCACCATGTGTTCCACTTGATTATTAACATTTTGCAATTGGCTGATTAAACATGAAGAAAAATAATCTCACTGGTCACATTTCTAACTTTTTTTCGTGTTATGAAACAACATTTGACCTGAGAAAGTATTCAGTTACTGAGAGCATGATTTTGCTCAGTGATTTTGCTTGTATTTGCTTCAAAAATGGATGCAAGAGATCAATTGGTATTTTTAAGTGTGAAACTCCTTGTGGCGTGATTTATCTCTAAAATTTTGAACATCCTCTGGACTAATTTTGTCATTATATCACATTAGTACTAATTGAAGAGACTCAAAGTTAGAGTCTTGTTGTTTCTAGATGAAACATAATTTAAATTCTAAGAATGCAGACTGTCATTGCTTCTTAAGTAAAATTGCTAGAAAATTATGCTGATATATCTTAAAGTAACTGGAACTTTACAGCTAAAACTTTGTATGAAATTTTTAAGAAGTAATCATGATCACAAAACAACTATTATGAGCTTGGTTGCATTAAATATCGCAATAGGACACATAGAGAAATAATGATTGATCTAAATTGTGGCCTTTGTTCTCCAAGAGCCTTCAAAATTAAGCCCTGCTTTAGACCTACGTGCAAGACATATAGAGAAGAGAAAAATATTATTAAAGCAAACATATAATTGAGCAAGCTATTTAAAAACATACATACACATGTGTAATTCACTAGAGCTTCCTTTTATAATGGCAGTTGTATTTACTTGTTTCCTTGTCTAATTCTCATGCTTCTGTGAACATCTGAAACACCCTTCTCAAAAATGTTTACTTCCTCCTAAAGAAACTAGTAGAGAGCTGAATCAATGCTATATTTACAAACTAGATTGTCTTAGGGGGTCATCTAGGTCTTTGACTATTTTTAGATTTCATTTCCTACCTTATAGTACAGTTTGTTTCAGAAGTAATTAGATAGGGCCATGAGCCAGTAATAACAACAGACATCATGAACAAGGTGACAAGTGAATATGCAGAGATACCTTTGAAGTCAGCTGAGTATAAAGATGACAATGATAAAATCTAAAAATGAAGAAGATGGCTTTTTAAATCTTTTTCTTGTCGTTGCTCTAGCTGGAATTATTTTTGAAAGTTCAGTTTACTGCTGTATTAAGGACACATTTAACTGAATGGAGACTTTCAGCTACAATTGACTATAATACAGAGTATGCATTTTTCCGGAAATATTATCTACAGCAGGAACAAACTTTTATGATTATTTTGACCATTACCTACAAAAATTAGGTATGTTTATGTGGGGTGTATGATAAGGAAGGCTAAAAATAACATTTTATTTAAATTTAGTGTAACATATAATTACTGTCCAAATCACACACGAATGACCTTATTCATCTAGAATAAAAGATATTTTCATAATGGAGTCCCTTCCCAGAAAATAAAATAGCATGAAAACACTGCATCTAAACTATGCAAATATTAATATAAAATCATAATTAATTTGAAAGAATTGTAATTCTGTTGTTATAAAGATACTATTGTTATAAATATACATTATAAAACCAGCACAATTTGATTGAAGTTTATTTCAAATTTGTATCCCACAAGAGTGCCATAGGCCCATGGTATTTTAGGTTCTATCAATTTTCATAAATTTCAGCATTAATACTTTCCCTTGATTAAAAAAATCTGCTACAATCTTTAATTTTGTTGAGACCTGAAAAGGTTTATTACAAATTAGCAAATGTATGAGGATTTGTATTATAAGAACTCATCTTTCTTCCCATTATTTTCCCTATTAACCTGATAGAAAATAAAATTTCTGAGAAATTCTTTAAGTCTGCAAAGAAATAAACTTTGAAGACAGTTATAATCTTATTGTTGGTCTATCCATTTTTAAAGTGTCCTCGGTGAAGTCATATTTTAAATACTCTAGGACATATTTGTCCATGTGTTGACTAAACATATTTTATTTTCTGTAATGTCTCTTGGATGCAGATGTGTTTTTTTCCAGTTTTGCTAGCACCACTTAAATTTGATAACCACTTCTTACCTGGATTCTAAGTGTTCTCTTTTTGAATATCCCTAATACCAGTTGCTAGTCCCTGCCAGACATGAATACTGTTAACCAGTTAGGAATATGATTACATTAGGCTTCTCCCTATATTCTTTAGAATTACTTCTATTTCCATACAACTAAAACACCCTTGGGGAGCTTAAACTGTTACTCTAATTTATGAAATTTGTGATTCTATATTACTACTTTATTACATAATATGTCTTATAGGAATGTGTTACTAAAAATTTGATTCTTGGTTCAATCACATCTTCACATAAAATTAGCTAAATTTTACACCCATAACAGCCTTATTTTGCCTCTCAAAGTTATTATTTCCTCTCTTTTTAAATTAAAAGTATGGTATAACAAGATGTTAAAAATTATTTTAACCAACTTCCCTTTCTCTAGTTGGAACAATTTTGCACTAAATATTTTTAGTATGTCAGACAATTACAGAGGAACACAATACATTGACAAATTATTACAATAAAAATATAGTCTATAAACCTACAATAATTACTTTTCATATTTCCATGTTTTTATTTTCATGGGCTTCCTGTATAGTTATTATCACCTGTAAATATAACATATTTTGTAGGCAATTATACAATTTTTTAATTTTTTCCATTTTGTTGAGTTACAATTCAACCACAATAAATTGCAAATAAAATATTAGATTGGCTCAGGTTTTTTTTAAGATTTTATTTGTTTATTTATTTGAGAGAGAGAGAGAGAGAGAAACAGCATGAAAGGGGAGAGGGTCAGAGGGAGAAACAGGCTCCCTGCTGAGCCGGGAGCCCGATGTGGGACTCGATCCCAGGACTCTGGGACCATGACCTGAGCCGAAGGCAGTCGCTTAACCAACTGAGCCACCCAGGCGCCCTAAATTGGCTCAGTTTTGATGCAGTGTATACCTTTTGACCAACACCAGAATTAAAAATAACAAAGTTACTTCACCCAACAACATTTCCTCATGTCTCCTTGTAATCTAACTTTTTCTTCATCCCAGGCACTCAGTCATCCAAACATCTGCTTTCTGTCACCATAGATTAGTGTGTATTTTCTAGAACTACATATGTGTGTTTATATTTGTGTGTATGTGTGTGTATGTGCGTGTGTGCATGTGTGTGTGTGTATAATTATGGGATGCATTTTTGCCTAATTTCTTTCACTAAGTGTAATTATTTTGACTTTAATTCGTACTGTTGCTATATCAATATATTTTTCCCATTTATTGCTAAGTAGTATATATTAGTATGGTAATATATTAGTATAGTAGTATGAATACACCAAAACCTGTTTATCCATTCATCTGGTGATGGACACTTATATTGTTTCCAGTTTTGACTATTACAGATGAGGCTGATATGAATATTTGTGTCAAGTCTTTTTGTGGACATAGGTTTCTTTAGTCTAGGGTTAATTCCTAGGGGTGGAATGACTTGATCACATGGTTGTTACATGCTTACCTTTGAAAGAAACTGCAAAATTATTTTCTAACATGGTTATACTACTTTACATTGCAACCAGTAGTGTATGAAATCTTCAGTTGTTCAACATCACCAATATTTGATAGTCAGTCTTTATAATTTTAGACACTTGAATAGGTATGTAGCAGCATCCTCTTGTAATTTGAATTTCCCTTACATATAATAATATACAATAATTTTTCAATTGACTTTTGGTCATCACATATCTTGACCATAGAGGTAAGTCTATTTTTGAACTAATTATTCTGTATCACTAATCAGTTTGTCTATGTTTTCACAGATACCCACAGTCTTGATTATCAACAGCTAAACGATAAGTTGTGAAATCAGGTAGGGTGCATTCTCCAACTATGCTACTTATTTGTAGAAATTGCTTATGTTCTGCTTGTTTCCTTTGGCCCTACATATAAATTTTAGAGTCAGCTTGTCAAATTAACAAAATTATTTCTGTTAGAATACAATGGAGATTATATTGAAAGTATAGGTTAATTTTGGGAAAGTGCCATCTTAAAAATATTGAGTCTTTTCATTATATGCTCTTTGTAAATCCTTTTATTTTATTTAGGTTTTTAATTTATCTCAGCAATGTTTTATAATATTTTTCCAGCTTTATTGAAGCGTGATTGACAGATAAAAATTGTATATCTTAAAGGTGTACAACTTGATGCTTTGTATATGTATACATTGTGAAATAATCACCACAATTAAGCAAATTAACATATCCAGCACCTCACATAGTTAATATTTGTGTGTGTGTGTGCGTGTGCACGCGTGTGTGGGTAAATGTGTCGGGAACACTTAAGATCAACCTTCTTAGCATATTTCTAGTGTACAATATATTACTGTTAAGTAGAGTCACATTACTGTACATTAGATCTCCAGAGCCTATTCATATTGCATAACTGAAGCTTTGTACCCCTTATCAACATCTTTTCATTTCACCCACCCTCTAGCTCCTGGCAACCACAATG
Source organism: Mirounga angustirostris (assembly GCF_029215605.1). Classification (NCBI taxonomy): domain Eukaryota; kingdom Metazoa; phylum Chordata; class Mammalia; order Carnivora; family Phocidae; genus Mirounga; species Mirounga angustirostris. Next base: position 89,129,406 of record NW_026991716.1, on the reverse strand, counting down.
GTACTCTGTTTCTGTGGGTTTGACTATCTTAGATTCCACACATAGATGAAGTCATGTATTATTTTTGTTCTTCTGTGTCTGGCTTATCTAACATTAACTTACATAATGTTCTGTAGTTTTACCTAATGGCAGGATTTCCTTCTTTTTTTATGGCTGCATAATATTCTTGTGTGTGTGTATTATATTTTCTTTAACCATCTGTCTGACAACGGACATGTAGTTGTTTCCATAGCTTGGCTATTGTGAATAGTGCTGTAGTGAACATGGGGATGCAGATATCGCTTCAAAATCCTGATTTCATTTCCTTTGAATATATGTTCAGAAGTAAGAGTGCTGAATCATAAGGTAATTCTGTTTTTAATTTTTTTGAGGTGCCTCCATACTATTTTTCACAATGGCTGTACCAGTTTACAATTCCACCAGAAGTACATAAGAGTCCCCTTCTCCCCACATCCTCACCAATACTTATCGTTTGTCTTTTAATAATAGCCATTTGAACAGGTGTAAACTAAGATCTCATTGTGTTTTTGATTTGCATTTCCCTGATGATCACTGTTATGAATTTGTCAACTCAACACTTACTAAGTGGGACACAGGTTGCAGGTTGGTGATCTGTTCAACAGACCACAACAGGAATTGAAATGAAGGTCCTGAAGGAAGTACCCAGAGGCCTCAGGGGGCCACACGGGGAGGTCAAGGCAGAGTGCAGAAAGAGAGATACAGGACCTAAAGCTCATGTCTTTATTAGGGTCCATGAATGAAGTACTTTGGGGTTCCCATGCTATGACCAGATAGGCCAATTCAAACTGAAAGAGTAGAGTTTTAGTAGCCACATAGGGGTTTTATCTAGGGGGTACATAAGGGGAAGGCACTGGGAGGCAGGGGAGACTGTGGATCATAAGGGCTGTTAGGGAAGTCATATCAGAAGCTTACATTGCTTGTGACTCTGCTACTGTTATCTAGGGCATGTGCTTGCATGAGGAGGCTACTGTCATTTTAAGGTCACTAGAGCCTGCTTTGACAATTAGAATGCAATTGAGGCAGCAATACCATGGAGTAGCTTAGCTAAACCCTTGACAGTAAGTGCTGCTGAGCACTTTTTCATATACCCGCTGGCCATTAGTATGTCCTTTTGAAGAAACATGTATTCCAGTCTTTTGCCCATTTTTAAATTGGGTTATTTGATTTTTTTTTTTTTTTGCTATGGAGCTGTATGAATTCCTCATATATTATGCATATTAACTCTTTATCATGTAAGTGTATATATATATACATATATATACATGTATATATATAAAACTATATACATTTAGTTTTACATACATAGTTTGCCAGTTTTTTCTCCCCTTCCAGAGTCTGTCTTTTCACTTTACTTTTTTTTCCTTTATTTGATCACAAACTTTTAGTTTGATGTAGTCCCATTTGTTAATTTTTACTTTTGGTGCTTGTGCTTTGGAGTTCATATCCAAAAAAATCATTGCCCAGACCAATGTCAAAAAGATTTCTCCCCATGTGTTCTTCCGTTATTTTTATGGTTTCAGGTCTTATATTTAAGTCTTTAATGCATTTTAAGTTGATTTTTTTATATGGTGTTAGATAAGGGTCCAGGCTTATTCTTCTGCATGTGTATATCCAGGTTTCCCAATGATATTTGTTGAAGAGATTATCTCTTTCTCAACTGGGTGATCTTGGCATCCTAGTTGAAGATCCTTGACTGTAGATGCATGGATCTATTTCTGGATTCTCTCTTCTGTTCCATTTATCTATATGTCTGTTTTTATTGCCTGTACAATATTGTTTTGATTACCAAAGTTATAATATATTTTTAAATCAGTAAGTGTGATGCCTTCAGCTTCAATATGGATATGTCTGTCAGTTCCATTTGATCTGTAGTATTGTTCAAGTCTGCTGCCTCTTTATAGATTTTTTCTATGGATTTTCTTCTCATTTTTGAACTGAGATATTGAAGTATCCTACTATTATTGTATTGCTGTCCAGCACTCCTTGTTGTGTTCATCATACTGAGGATCTCATATCTGATTGTATTTGACTCTGTCTTTGGGAAGTTAGCCAAATTTGTGGTCCACTTCTAACCATTATACAAGAGTTTGGTCTTTCATATTACTTTATTTTCTTCTTTGAAAGTTCCCTACATATTAATTATTTACTATTTTAATGTATTCATTTTACAAATAATAGAGATGGTTTCTAAAATTTTGTTGAAAACTGTCATATTGCTTGAAATATCTAGAGAATGTCCATTCCTGGAAATTCAAAGCTATGCCAAGAAGTTTGCTTGCAAGAGAGTAAGAGCAAAAGAAGGAGACTGCTGATCGGAACCTACATTTGACTCTCCCACATACCCTCACTGATCAACAAATTGCTAGTAAGGAGGAGGAGAATTTCCACTCTTCAATTAGCTCAATAAGAAGGCTCTTTGGCTATAGGCAGACTTAAAGGTTTGGAGTCTTGCTCTACCATTCACTAGCTGAGAAGTGGCTGGCAAGTTACCAACCTTTCTGTGTCTCAGTTTTTAATTCTATAAAATTAGAATAATAGCAAGATCAAGACCTACCTCATTAAGTTTTTGTGAGGATTAAATGTGATTAAAACACACACACACAAACATGCATCCATACATATGCACACATGCAAAATATTGAATAGTGCTTGATGTGAGAAGTATTAAATAGGTGTTAGCTTTTAATGTTGTTGATTAAATGATGTATGAAATAATTAGGAAACCATGTAATTTGGCAACATATAAGTTCCCACTGAATTGTTGTATAAAAACATATACAGTTGATATCCCAAAATAGGAATATTCTGACTATGTGAAATAATTTAAATTTGCCTTAAATAAAAAGCTGAACAAAATCAACTCTTACCATCTTACATTTGCAAATCTATACAAGACACAGTAGATACTAATTCATGGCAAAATTAGTAAAAATTTTTACTAATTTTTAATATTTGATTTGGAACCTTATCTTTTAGCTATACTCTTGATTCCTGGTTTTTATCAATTATATGTGTGAATCTTGACGTGAATAGATCAAGTCCTGTTATTTTGTTTCACTTATCTTTGAATAAGGGGCAGTATACTATGTCCCAACATAAAGTGTGCTATATGAAATTATATTTTTGTCATATTTCACTAAATCACTTGGCTTTGAGTTTATGATAATGTCTTTTTCCTACAAGTGTTGATTAGAAAAATTGTATAATGTTGCATTATTAGCAACTAGTAAAAGTCACAGTGACTGTTTATGACCACATGATTTGGCTCTCAGCATGTTAATGATCCCTTAAAGTAATGCAAACCAATTTAAATATAATATGGAAACTACTTATCATAAAAACCAGTAGTGAAAACTCCATGAAGTTTAATCCTCTTCTGATTTTATGTGTTTTATGCTGTGATTTTTAAGAGACTTGATTAGATTCAGGGGAAGAAGGAAGTCTTATTGAAATAAAGATAATGACTCACATTGAATAATTTCCTTTCCTCCAAATAAGCCATGGTAATTGAAAATGTTACTTTAGGGGTTAAGTTTAACCATCTTTAAAATGATTCTTTCATTGTTGACTAACTATTCAAATGAGCTCTGATTTGAAATAGTCATCCTTTTAAAGCCCTTTGGTAAATATTGCTAGGTGCCATGTATCCACATCCCCATTCTAATTATTTGTACCCATAATTTGGCTGTCAAAATGAAGTGCAGGCTCAGACTGGTCTTTCTGAGCCCATTCTGAGTGGGACCAGAGGTTATTATTAAATCTCTCTGTGTCTGACTTATATTTGTTCCATCTCTAGATGCTTTAGAAAGGTGTTACGATTCCAAATATCTGAAAATTAAGTCAACATTGTCAGTCTCTTTTTTCAGATCAAAATACACTTACTAGATGTTAAAAAATTGAATAGGAGGTCAAAGAGATACCAGTTCATGGAATGGTTAAGGCTGGATGTGCAGACTGAGGCTCTGCTGCTTTTGCTAAGATTGCTGTGCTCCACTCTGGAGGTTCCCCTTCATGAACAAACTGACAGCTGGCTCAGTTCTGCTTGGTCACATAGCTGCCCAGGAGCCCAGCTGCCTGTTTCTGGGGATGTGGTCAGCAAGAGGACTGATGAGATTTCAGTTAATCAAATTTCACACAGGCCAGTAAGTTTGATTCTTCAACTCCCATGCAGAATCCTGCCAAGTCCCCTTTATGTAAGTCCTGAGCTGTGAACTTAAAAAGCTGCTGCCACTGCTTTCTCAAGCAAAGGTTTTCTAATGCTGGGGCCGTACAGGTAGGGCACCCTTTGCCATTTGTTTTCAAACACTTGAGAACATATGAGAAGTGGAGTAGTGGTAGGAGAGAGTGTAATGTATATTTCCAATAAATCAAAAGACTTCTCATCCGAGGCAAAAATTATCAAGAAGACTCAGTCCAGGTCAAGTTGCCCGAAATGAGATGGAGATCTCATTTACTTTTATGCTTGGTGAAAGCCAACTGATTCCCTGGATATAGGAATCTTCTCTTCACGGTGGAGCCCACAATGCAAAGCTAAGGGGTGAGTCTTTGTTTTTTTGTTTGTTTGTTTGTTTTGTTTTTTGTTTTTGTTTTTAAAGATTTATTTATTTAAGACAGAGAGACAGAGCACATGGGGGGAGGGGCAGAGGGAGAAGGAGAGAGAATCCCAAGCAGTCTCTATACTGAGTGTGGAACCCAACCTAGGGCTTGATCCCACCACACTGAGATCATGACCTGAGCCAGAACTGAGTCAGACACTTAGCCAACTGTGCCACCCAGGCACTCCAGGGGATGAATCTTTGAATAGATGGCCAGGCATGGCACAGTGTCCTGATAACTACTGAAGAGCTCATGGAGAAAACACATTTTATTTGGAAGCATATTATGTCTGTGTCAAAGCACATATTTCCCCAATGACTATGTCTGCTTCATCAACATTTTTAGGCACTAAGCACAGAGAGCTTAAATAAAATACAGTTGAAAAATTTCCCTTTTTTTCCATACCTAACACCATTCCCATGGCTTTTCCCTTTATCAATTCTCACTATATTAGCAGAATATAACTGCCTTTATTGAACTTAGTATGTTGCCCTTTCAATCTATATTCTGTATTCTTGCCAGAGTAATCTTTCTAAAACATTCATTTGAATAATGAACTCCTTTCCTGCTTAAAACAGTTAGATGGTTCACTGTTTCCCTAAGGTTTTCCTAAGGATGATCTTCCATATGTCTATAATTGGTTCCACTCTCTTTTACCAATTTACTTTTCATCACTTATACCTCATCTCCAAAAATGTCCTCTAACCCGATGAAAAAAAATAAAAATAAACAAGACTCATTAGTCCTTCATACTGTTTCTCATTCATGTTTGTTCAGTCTTGTTCATGGTAAATTCTTTGAGTGAAATGTCCTTCTATTCTTCTTTTCTGCCATTCAGATTTCTAGTCAGGATGTAAGACTTTGTTTCCTAAAAGCCTGAATTAGTTTCTTCATTTATTCAACTTCACTGCAATTATTATATTTAATATCTATTATCCTTTATATTTAGTTTGAGAGGTTTCTGGTTTTAGTATGATGGGTGATTTCCAGTTGAAACATGTACAATTTTGATACCATGTTGTGAGACTCTAGGTATTGTTTGAGACTTATATTTTAGCTGTATTTTTGTGATGTTGGTCTGGCAAGAGAAAGAGGGCTCTACCTCATTATTGCTAGGTGGAGACAGAGGTCAATGGTCCCCACTTGGCTTCCATTGGCACCACGGGGAAGATCCTCATTATGTCCAGGTGGAGGTGACAGTTCTGCCTGGCTCCATGGTCTCTCCACTAACATCATGATGGAGCTGGCCTCTTTACCATTGGGCCATGGTTAAAGTCCTGAATTTCCTTCTGTGGCACTTGCTCAGCAAGGACAGGGAGGGGAGCCTCATTACCTGCTGAGTGTGGGTAGAAGTCCAGGATCACCATATAGTCTTTACTGAAACCATGTTAGGGGATAAAGTCTCATTAATGGTCAGCGTGGAAGAAAATCCCAGCTCCCAAATTGACCTTTTCTGATACCACCCCAACAACAGTGTTGAGACACATTGATTATAACCTTGCTATATTGGAAGTCTAGGCTCCCCATGTAGCCTTTTCTGGACTGAATGGGGATGGGATCACAGTTTTTTTCTGTGGTGGTTGACTGATGTAAAAAGGTTATATCGTGAACATTTTCTATCTTGTTAGTTGAACCTTTCCTGGCCCTTTGAGCTAGTGTGAGCAGGCATTTTTGGGGACTTTTTGTTGGTTGGTTCTGTTTTTTCCTTTAAGTACTTTAAAGATGCTATTCAACTTTGTTATGACTTTCATCGTTTCTCATGAGACTCCAATCTTTAGTCTCATCATTGCACTCTTGTATGCAATGAGTTGTTTTATTCTAATCCAACTTTTAAGATTTTTGTCTTTATCTTTGGCTTTCATAGTTTGATTATTTAATAGGTCCCTGGGTCTAATTATCTTTTTTACTCTTTTCTTTCTCTCTGTTCTTAAGATTGAATTATTTTTATTAATCTGTCTTTAAGATTCATATACTCTTTCATCTTGATTCAGCTATTAAGTTTATACTGTGATTATCTTATTTCAGTTATTTTAATTTAGATTTCTAGAATTTCTCTTTTTAGTAAATTTATTCTTTCTTGAGAATTTCAACACACATATATACAAAATATGTATATATGTATACATATATTTTCACTGTATTCATACTTTGCTTTACTTAATTGAAGGAAAACATAAGAACCTCTTTAAAACACTTCCTTTTATTTTTCCTCTGAATTCAACATTATTTCATACCAGAATCACACTTGGTTGATTTTTTATTTCTCTTGAGAATATGTTTTTTCTTTGTTCTTCATGTGTTAGTTAATTTGGGATTATTTCCTAGACATTATGAGTGTTGAATTGTGGAGAGTCTAGGTTCCATTCTTTTTCTTCTGATAAGTGTTGCCTTTGTTTTATCAGACAGTTACCCTAACTGTACTTTAACAGAAAAATTTTGGCAGGGGAAGGCAGCTTCAGTAACAGTTCAGACTTTCTGCCTTCATCATAGCTTCTTTGAGTGTGTTGCACATGTGTGAGATTCACCTATCAGTCATTGATGTGGGTAGATGGAACATGGGGATCTCCTTTCTGGTTCCTTTCCTTCTACATTTCCCCATTTTCTGTAGCAGCCAAAGTTCTCCAGCTTCCTTGGCCAGAAAGATTGTTTTTAATTTCTGGCATCACCATCTTATCACCCATGTTCTGTGAATAGCACTTTGATAAGGTTAAAAGCTGCAAACATGAGAACTTCATACATTTCTCTTTACATGCTTTGAGCGTGTCTCCCTTACCAAAACCTGACATTTTCTGTTCACTCTCCTGTCACTTCAGGTACTCACTTTTTGTTCTCTATTCAGATTTTACGATTGTTTTTATGAGAGTAGTCACCCAGTACGATCTTACTTACTCCATCATTCCCAGAAGTCAAAAGTAAGTTATCTAGTTTTTAATGAGGCACTAATCATTATGCTCTTTCCTCTCATTCTCAAACCTGTCGTTCTATATTCTGCTTAGAGATTTGGGGCCAGAGACTCCACAAACTACATTTCTTACTTGCCAGTTGACTCCTTATTGGGTTCAACAAATGGAGAGATTGGAAGTATGAGTAGAGAGAAGGGGCTTGATTCTTCTTTTTTGATGTTACTGAAAAATCACTTTAGCATCATCTGAATAATGCATATGATGCTTGGTTCTATTCATTCAAGTTTTGGCCTTTTTGTGGCACTCACAGAACCAACTTCATTGTGCCCCCTCAGAGACTTCCGCACCAATTGGTTAGGAATTCTTTCTCAGATTTCTGCATCCTAGCAACATCTGACAGTGATACACTTGAAAGCTGCTGAGATACTGACATAGTATCATCCTTAGAAGAGAGAGTCTTAGATCCCAAGACCTTTCTTCCAAGATTCTAGGTTCTAACAACCCAGATCCTCCATCACCCTTTACCCCCTATAGTCCTAGAGGTGGTAACTGCTTCTGTGGGTATTATTTTAGTGTTAGTGTATTCACTTCCTTTTTGATTACTTAATTCTTCAACAGCCGTTAAATGAATTTGTGTTCAATTCTGTGTTTTAAAATAATGTTTCTTATATGCATCCAAGATATTTAGTACCTTCTGGTCATCTGGACTATTCAGCATTATGTCATTAATGTAGCATACCATTGTGATGTTTTGTGTGATGCATCATAATCTTTGCAGACTAGAATGTTAGAGAGCTAAAAAAAGTTGGCATCAACCTGAGACAAATCCAAAAAAGATACATTAGGTAAAAATAAATTACTTCTGGTGGTTATTGAAAATTGGTATATGGAAACAACACCAACAATAACAGTATTTTCCAAAGAGGTAGCTTTTTATAAATTGCCACAACCTCTGTTTCTTTGTTCCAGTAAAAGATACCACATAGGGAACAGCAGTTTCAGTTGCTTTGTGTATATATTAGTCTACAGAAATCTCTAAAATCCCATCGACTTTTGCCCTATGCCATACAGGAAAGTTAAATAAGCATTCAATTAAGCATACCTGAATCTTTTGAGTCTTTTTTTTTGTTTCTCTAATCTGTACAACCCTGGAAAATTAATAAGAAAGATGACTTGTTCAGCTATCTTTATGTACATGCTAATGACAGACTTTCTGGCAAACATACTGATGGTATTTCTAGTAAGAGAATCCTTGATCCTGGAATGATTTTCAGCAGATGTACTTGATTTGTTTAGGATTGATAATAATAATAATAATAATAATAATAATAATAATAATAATAGAAACCTAAGAAATATTTATGGATTTGTGAGGTATGATTTCCTGGAAAATGTGTTGGAGGATGAATAGAACTTTTTCAGCATTAAAAAAGCTGTCATATGTAGAAATGATCCAACTGCAGGTATCACTTCACGAAATCATATGTGAAATCTGGGCCACGGTACATCCTACCACAGTGAGAAAGTGTCTGGCATGGCGGGTTGGCAGTCCTGATTAATCCCCGCTTCTCCTGTGCCGTGACATGAGTTTTATCCTTGAAATTGTTTATAAAGCTTTATATTGTATAGCACATGATTCTTGTGAATCTCATTTAATGAAAGGATTCTTGCATTACTTCAAAAGCATTACAAATTATGAAGCAGAATTCTGTGTGATTATATGAAATATCTTCAATAGCAATAAAGGGAAAATCATCAGAATTTGCAACACCAGGAACTGTTTGTTCCCCTTTCCTGTGAAATAGATTGAATGTAACTTAGGTGCCATGAAGTTGCATAATTGTCTATCTCCCAAATTTAAAGTTATACATATATATTTATACCAATATACATTTTATATTGATATATCTAAGCTCTGTTTATCTCTTTGTGGACACACAGATGTTCCGTAGTGAGGAGGCAAGTTATTTTGTGCTTATAGCATTTTGTTTTAGTGGAATCTTTAAACTGTTTATTGACTACTCTTATAATTAAAATAATAATAAAGCTCTTCATATTTTGCTAATGCTTAACCATTGTGAGACATTGAAAATACTTCACATTTTTCTCTGTTCACTTATATTTAACTATTGTAATCAATCTTACATTGATTGATGTAAGCAGGGAGCCCAATGCGGGGTGCTCCTCACATTACAAGATATGTGAAAAGATTTAAAAAGGTGAAAGTTTGAAACTGTAATACTCAATTACATGCCTGAAAGGAGAGCTGGGATTTCTATCTTCTCTCTCTATTACTCAGAACTATGCAGGAGAAAGGGTGGTCCTTCACATAGAATTGCTCTGCGAGGCATTCTCCTCACATCATCCCAGAAGGTTTACTAATGGGTGAACTCTAGCTGCCAGTTATTTGAAAAATTACTCATCAATCATTTATAAAACCTAAAATTAGTTTGCCAAAAAAACACATTAATTCTCATCAACCAATTGGCTATTGCTTGGTTTTACTACAAAAATACATCTAAGGGAGAAGGTAAAATTATTTTCTCTTTTATAATTAAAAAAATCTAATATCCTAGTGCCAATCTGAAAATTGTTGTTAGTGTCAGACAATAATCTTCCTTGCATTCTCCACAAATACCTTTAAACATGAGAATTTCAGGATGATGTGAATAAAATGCTGTTACATTAAGAAAATAAATACAGTTGAGTAAATACTGGTTATTTTTAAAACCTTAATACGTTAGGGAGTTGGCTTTTTATATTCTTTCTATGTAAGTAAGAGTTATTAACCAAGCAGAGCATGCATGGCTTTTATTGTTTAGATGACTGAGCCAGGTTTAAATGTCATTTAGGAATGCTTACAACATATGGCATTGATAGATGAAAAAGAAAATTGCCATTTCAATTCGACCTCTTCTCTCTAAAACCATGGCTGCCTTAAGTGAGTTTAGATAACTACCTAAATTAGTCATCATTAAAGAGTCGCAAGCTCTAAAAAAATTGACTTTAAGTTGTCTTACATTTAAAAACTTTGTTTTGAAAGAAAGGTAAGACTCACGAAAATTTAAAAAAGCATTTATGTATATTCTTTTCTTTTTTTGATTTGATTCAGATTTATTCATAATAATTCTTCAGATATGGGGTGCCTGGGTGGCTCCGTTCGTTAAGCATCTGCCTTCGGCTTAGGTCATGATCCCAGGGGCCTGGGGTCCAGCCCCGCATTGGGCTCCCTGCTCAGCGGGGAGTCTGCTTCTCTCTCTCCCTCTGCCTGCCTCTGCCCCTGCTTGTGTTCTCCCTTTCTCTCTCTGTCAAATAAATAAATAAATAAAATCTTTTTAAAAAAAGTCTTCAGATAATCTGCTTTATCTAGTCACTGTTAATATAAAAGAAAACCTCTCTGGAGCTTGTATTCATTATGGCTGAAATTTTATTAGAAATATTTAACTGTAGGGGCGCCTGGGTGGCTCAGATGGTTAAGCGTCTGCCTTCGGCTCAGGTCATGATCCCAGGGTCCTGGGATCGAGCCCCACATCGGGCTCCTGGCTCAGCAGGGAACCTGCTTCTCCCTCTCCCTCTGCCTCTCTCCCTGCTCATGCTCTCTCTCTCTGTGTATCTCTGTGTCTCAAATGAATAAATAAAATCTTAAAAAAAAAAAAAGAAAGAAATATTTAACTGTGGGATGTTCTTGTGTTCCCCCAATATTTCTGGGATGAAATTCGACCATGGCAAAGACTATGGTTGCAACAAGAAAGACCCTATATTTTCATAATATACATAAAATTTATCGTGTTAGGCTAACTAAAGGGTTTATTCTCTATCAGACTGGTTTCACTTATATAAAGAAAAAAAAAAGACAAATTTCTATTTTGGTCCCATTCCTGCTTAGACATTTGTTATATTCTTTATTTCATTTAATTTTGTTCAAATCAGTACTTTTCTTTATAATCTTATAATATCTATTAAGTACTTTTTTGAATTTTTCTTGATACTGAGAAAAAGAGGATAGAGAAACATACATATTGAGCATCAACTATGTGCTGGTGTCTGCTAGGCATTTAACATATATTATTGGCATTTATGTAGGACATAACCTCTTTTAAGGAGGCTGTGGGGACTTAAAAATATGGTTTGTGGAGAATTGAAAACTTTTTATTTAGTCAAACTAGCCTCTATATATGTAGTTTCTATTGCATTAACTTTTTCCATTTAATTTTCTTTTTTTTAATAAAAATATGTTCAGATAAACCTCACCAAGTGAATGTGAAACATAACAACCAGTTCCTAAAATTATAATTCATATACATGTGGAAATTAAGGTGTGGACATATATCTGGAAATGTTACGTACCCGTGTAGCCCACCAGCTCTTTCCAATGACTAACACGCACAAAAACAAAACCACTTCCATTGTATTTCTGTTTGTTGGCAAATATAGCCTGGCTTAAACTGAAAATATGTGGTTTTCTAAATGTACAAAATCATTCAATTATTCCATTTTCTAAAAAGTTATTTGTGATTTTGTTAAAATGAGAAAGACGGGGCTCCTGGGTGGCTCAGTTAGTTAAGCGCACTGCCTTCGGCTCAGGTCATGATCCTGGAGTCCCAGGATCAAGTCCCACATCAGGCTCCCTGCTCAATGGGGAGTCTGCTTCTCCCTGTGACACTCCCCCCTCTCATGCTGTCTCTCTCATTCTCTCTCTCAAATAAATAAATAAAATCTTTAAAAAAATAAGGAGAAATAATATAAACTAATGGTTTAATTTGGAGTTCTTGATTTTTGTTTTATGTTGTACAAGAACTGCCATTTTCAATATGATGTCCACAAACTACATGTGACTACTTAAGTTTAAATCAATTAAAATTAAATATAATTTAAAATTCTGTTCCTCAGTAACAATAGTGACATTTCAAGGGCTCAAGAGTCATATGTGGCAAGTGGTTATCATTTAGGAAAGGTTCAGATATAGAATGTTTTTGTCATTGCAGAAAGTCCTGTTGCATAGTGCCATCCAAACTGACATATATATAAGTTTAATTACAATAAGTAAAACTGGCAAAAGTTTAAAAATAAATTTGAATCTACTAGCATATTATACACGGTAGTTGTTTACTACTTGATTTATACTTATGTTTATATATATTTTTTTAAAGACTTTGTCAGAGAGAGAGAGAGCATGAGAGAGGGAGAGCACAAGCTGGGGGAGCAGGAGGCAGAGGGAGAAGCAGGCTCCCCGCTGAGCAGGGAGCCAGACATAGGACTTGATCCCAGGACCCTGAGATCATGACCTGAGCCAAAGGCAGATGCTTAACTGACTGAGCCACCCAGGAGCCCCCTATTTACATATGTTTTACAGTAAAATTTTCCAGGTTTGCACTTTTGCAATGTATCACAACCACACAGAATTGCTTCATATTATGTAAGGCCATACATGACAGCAGGTTCCTCACTCCTAAACATTCTAACATGTTCCACACTGACTCCTCATTTTTGGTAAGCTTTCTGCATATTCCCTTGAGTATTTTCGTTTCTGAATAGCTGCTTTATATTTTCCTAGTGTGAGGTTAAACAACTCCTTTTAAGTAGTTTTTACTTATTATTATTTTGGCTTCTGGAGATTTCTGTTCTGAGCTCATGTCTTGCTCTGCAGATTTAATACTGTGAAACTCCTTAAGTTCTTTCTTTTGAAGAGACCTCATTGGGCCATTTCTCTTTTGGAAGACTGGCTTAACAGTTGCAGTAGACAAGGAGAGTCGGTTCTTTGAGAGTGAGAGACCTAGGCTAAATCCCATGTTAAACCAGTGACTAAGTGAAGAAAGCTGGTTGATCTACTGTTCTCATCTTATTCTCCTTATATCTAATTTGGGCATGTTAAGTATACTTTTTTACTTAAAGATCTGTTGGGTGAATAAAATTATATAATGCATGCACATGGACCATTTGGGTATTTGAAATTTCTCTCAAATATCATTTGTTTTAATCTACATTTCTTACGCATGTTGCCACCTCTATATTTTAGATTTAAAAAATAATTATATTTCAACTGTTCTGCCTAGATAGAAAACAGATAAATTCTTGGGCACTAAGTTTCCAAAAAATGTAATAATATTTTTTCATATGTCATAAATGCAACTTTTTCATGAAAGATTATCATCCAACACCTATTTGGTGTCATTAATGGGCTGGTTAGATAATTTTTTTTTTTAAGATTTTATTTATTTATTAGAGAGAGAGAGCACATGAGACAGGGGGAGGGTCAGAGGGAGAAGCAGACTCCCTGCCGAGCAGGGAGCCCGATGCGGGACTCGATCCCGGGACTCCAGGATCATGACCTGAGCCGAAGGCAGTTGCTTAACCAACTGAGCCACCCAGGCGCCCTGGTTAGATAATTTAATCAAAAGAATTAAACTAGCTGTATATGCAGTTTAACACTGATCTTTAAGAAAAGCCCTAAAGACTTGACTTCCCATAATTTTCTTTATGAAATCCCATTAGTGGAAGAATATTATTTACATGATATAACAAGAATTTCCTAGTGTTGGAAATACTTTTACAACTAAAGACTGTTTTAAAAACTAACATGAAATATGATCTGAACAATTATAATCCATTGGCATATACTTACTATGCTCAGACTACGAGGGCCATAAACCTGAGTGGACTGAATTTTGCTGAGGCATGATAGTGACTAGTGCTTGCTTTGAAATTGGTGGACAAAAGCAGATTCTTGAGGTTTTGGTTTAAACAACTGGCAAAAGAATATTATTTAACTGGTAGGGAAAACTGAGAGAAGCAGATTTCATAAAAAATCATGTGAAAAACATAGGTTCAAGATGTTTTAAACTAGAAAACCCTATTAGCTACCAAGCAGAGAGCTTAGGATATGAATTTCAGGTCTGCACTTCAGGGAATGAGCTCAGAGAAGTATGAAAAAATTGGGGCATCTTCAGCATGTCAATTATATTTACAGTCTAATCTAGCAATGAGGTCATGAGAGAGGACAGAACAAGGAAGTGACGTTGTGCCAAAAGCTAGGTAAACTCTCTTCCCTGTAGAAGCACAGTGCCTGGGGGATGCTTGGGTTTAGAAACTCACAGTAGCATGTATAGCCTTCATGGCTGTGGCTCATGGTGGTGCATGGTCAGCGTGTGACAAAGCCAAACCCACCAGGAAGGCTTTACTCTACCTAACTTTACTCTTTACTCTACCTAACTACTGATGTCACTCAGAACAGTAAAGGAAGGGGCTAGGCTTTATGTTAAGTATTTTCATCAGTTGCTGTGGAGGATCTTCAGCATGTTTTAAGTTCTAAGAATCACCTTTTCTTAGATGTGATTAGGAAATAAATGTGGTATGGGATATAAATCTGTTAATGAAAATGACGTATTATAGCAATTTTAAAAAGCTAGGGGATTACAGTAAACCATCTACAGAAGTAGAGCATAGGAGGGTGTATGGTTTAAATGTTTGTGTCTCCCCAAAATTCATATGTTGAAACTAACTCTTGGAAGTTAATAGTATCAATAGGTGAGGTTTCTGGGAGTTGATGACGTCATGAGGGTCGAACCCTCATGAAGGGGATTAGTGCTCTTATAAAAGAGAATCTGCAGAGCTCCCTAGCCCCTTTCCCCATGTGAGGATACAACTGGAATTTTGAAATCTGGAAGAGGGCTCTCACCTGATCATACAGGCATTCTGATCTGGGACTTCCAGCCTCCTGAACTGTGAGAAATTGATTTCTGCTGTTTATAAGTCACCCACTTTGTGGTGTTCTGTTATAGCAGCCTGAGTGGACTAAGACAGGAAGCAACTTATTCAAATGTTACCAAATGTTCTTCATTATAAAAAAATAAAAAAGCTCATGCTAAGAGCATAAATTTGAAGGGAAATGCCATTAAGTTCAAAATAAATAAAAATAAATTATTCAAGTAGTTTGAATGCCAGCTCAATCACAAAATTTGCTTGATTCTTAACGTATTTTTTGAACATATTTTCTCTCATTTCTTATTTAGATACAGGTTAATTAACAAATGCAAAACAGGGGCGCCTGGGTGGCTCAGTCAGTTAAGCAGTCAACTCTTGATTTTGGCTGAGGTCATGATCTCAGGGTCCTGAGATGGAGCCTTGCCTCAGGCTCTGCACTGATTAAAATTCTCTCTCTCTCCCTCTGCCCCTCCCCCATCTCACTCACCTGTGTGCTCTCTTTCTCTCTCTCTAAAAAAAAAAAAAGAAAGAAAGAAAAGGAAATGCAAAACAATGAATTTTTTTCAGTTGTCTCCTTTGTCCGTTAGGCTGGTTTCATAACTACTATTCAGTTTGGAGTAGATTCACTATTATTTATCCACACAAAACTTGGAAGATTTGTAAGATAATAAATGAAACTAAACCATCCTTTCCCAAAACTTGGTGTAAGAGCGTGTATATGTAACTTCACTTGAATAGGATCTGACATATTCAATTAGGAAAAAAGTGTGTGTGTGTGTGTGTTTGTGTGTATAATGTTACTAGAAAATTCCAACACTCCAGATTTTGACATAAATCTAACCTAAACTTCTGGTTTCCAGTCCCTTATGTAAGAAACTTGGAAGTTGCTTCTCTGTCCTAACAACAAGTAAAAACTGAACAATAAGCACAAACTGAAAAATCAACTCTTCTTAGATCTGCAAGAGAAGTGAGGTCACCAGGCAAATCTGTACCCCCCAAGTTGGAGAAACAGGCAACGATGAATGCCTGCTTTAACTAAATTGTTGGAACTGAAAAGGAGACCACCTGGGTCAACATCATTTAACTGTTGGCTCCAGGAAACTATTGCTCAGAACATGAGACACCAAACTAATATGTAACTTCACTATTTACTTCTAAAAATTCGTGCAAAGAGGTTAATCCTGGCAAAATTTTTACATCTGATAAAACAGTTCTCTTATCATAACAGATTACTCAAGATTCACATTGAAACCCTCATCTTACCATTCCCAATTATTATATGAACTTTCTCTAATCTTAAACCCCTCCTGGAAAGGTTTTTCTTGACCAGTCTTGCTCCGAGCTCAAACTCCCATAAACAGACTGCTAAGATTGCCAGGATTGTGTTTTCCCTTGCTGCAGTAATTTTTACAAGCCAACTTTACTTGACTGACAGAAGTTTTCCTGGAAACTCTATGTCAGTTGATGTGCTTGATAGTATATTACATAAACCGAAATAATCAAACACAAAAAATATATCTTGGAGATTAGAAAGTCAGACACAGATACTTTATTTTCCCTCCAAAAGTATAATTTTAATTTAGAATACCACAATATGATGATAGAATATGAATAATAATAACAGGAATGCCTGGTGGCTCAGTCAGTTAAGTGTCCCACTCATGTTTCGACTCAGGTCATGATCTCATGGGTTGTGAGATGGAGCCCTACATCGTCCAGGCTTCATGCTCCAAGGGGAGTCTGCTTGAGATTCTCTCTCTGCCCCTCCCCCAACTCATGTGTTCTCTCTGTCTCTCTCTCTCTCCCCAAAATAAATAAATAAATCTTAAAAAATACAATAGCAGTGTAAATCCTTATAGTTAATGTACATGCAAAAAATTAAAAATAAAACTTCAAATATCAAGATACCTGGATAATTTTATGACCAGAAATTTTAGGGTAAACAGACATTTTTCTCAAGTAACTTATAGACATTATATATTTTTGTGACCAATATTTTTAACAATTTTATTTAGCTTTATCTGTTATCATAATTTGTATGGAGAAATGTTATTCCTTGTCTTAGATTATTAAAAATACACAGCCATTTGAGTGCAAATCAAAATGTTAATAATAGAAATAAAAAATGCAAGGGTAGATTTTGAATTATTAACAATTGCTTTATATCTTTTAGGAAAACTTTATGCTGTCCTATTTGTAAAATTAAATATTATGAGATGGAGTTACCACTTAAAATGAATACATATGTATGCCTATGTATGTGTAGAGAAATATTTATAATTTCATATCTGTACATATGTATGCATATATATTTTCCAATATTTTTATATCACAAGCTACAAATATTTTATATTTGGATATATTAACCCTAAAATACATAAGCTAGCATTATTCTACTTTTATTATCTAATATGATATCAAAACAAAATAAATGACAAGATACTAAATGAGATAAATAATTAGTTATGCAAAGATTTCATTTAGTAATACATGACATAGAACATTCTTTCTGGTATGCCACGGAGGCTTAAATGACCTTCGATGTGAAAAACAAACTGGAAAGTAAATCCTGTCATGTTTAGTTTCACAGCCATATAAAAATATAATAAAATGTCAGCACAACAGCTTGCACGCTAACAATATCAAGTCCCAACAAAGTGTTTGGAATGCTACATTAAATTATTGGATATTGATTTTTATCAAATTTGATTTTTCCCTTGAGAATTTGATAGAATCATCAGACACAGTCCTATTTTATGAACTGAATTCTATTTTTATTTTATTTTAAAATTTCCATTGATTTTATATCAGGTGTGTAAATAAATGTATGAAAACTAAGAAAAAAGCCAATAATTAGGGTATTTTAAGGAGTCTGTTTTGTATAATTATATTTTCTTGTTTAATAGTATAACATATTGTCTATACATCAGAAATCCCAAACTCTGTTCCAGAGAGACCACATCCAAAGAACATTTGTTTGTAATAAAGGCAATTCATTAAGAAAAATATTATGAAAACTTTCATCACTAAAAATCAGATTTTTCATATATTAAAAACCATATACTAAAAATCAGAGATATTTGTCTTTATCATCTCTAGTTTAGTAAGCTAATATTCAATATACTTCACAAACATGAAGAGTTATAAATCAAAATATACCTGATAAATTATAATCTTATGAGCATTAAAATTTTATAATTCTAGGGCATTATTTTTGTATCTGTGCTATATGTTTTGCATTACACTAGCTGTAATTTTACTTTTATCTGTAGTAGGCAATTGATAAACACTTGTTGAATAAATTATTAAATTTCATATATAAAACAAATAGAAGAATGGAAATATTTATTATTGAAAAAATAAATCAATAGAATTCAATTTTCAAGCAAAGGAGAAAAATCATACAATGATTTCAGTAAATGTTGACTATTTTGACAAAATTAAACATCCATTCACAGTAAAATTTTCTTAGAAAACTAGGAAAAGAAGAAAACTTAGTTCATCTAACTCACCTAAAATACAAATAAACACACAAATCTTCATGCAAACCCCATTCTTAATGTTTAAATGTTGAACTATTGTCCTTCAAGGTTTGAAACCAGGAATGATATCTACAGCATCTCTAGTCTAATAATTTAGCTTTGCGTTTTTTCCTACTGTTTTCTGTGTATTCTGTGATATTAATTATCAATAATGGCAGTTTTGTGTCTTCCATTTTCATCCTTGTTCTACTGCAGGAACAAAGAAATTAGGTCAGTATACAAAATATCTGTTGTCTGTACACATATGTATACAAAATTTCTAGATAGCAATAAAAATTTTTCAAGTGAAATTTTAAAATCTACTATTAACTGTTTACTTCAAAACATCAAAGGACTGAAATAAATCCAACATAGAAGTGAATGACTTTTGGGGCGCCTGGGTGACTCAGTCGTTAAGCGTCTGCCTTCGGCTCAGGTCATGATCTCAGGGTCCTGGGATCGAGCCCCGCATCGGCTCCCTGCTCGGCCAGGAGCCTGCTTCTCCCTCTTCCACTCCCCCTGCTTGTGTTTCCTCTCTAGCTGTCTCTCTCTCTCTGTGTCAAATAAATAAATCTTTAAAAAAAAAAAAAAGAAGAAGTGCATGACTTTTGGGGCGCCTGGGTGGCTCAGTTGGTTAGGCGACTGCCTTCGGCTCAGGTCATGATCCTGGAGTCCCGGGATCGAGTCCCGCATTGGGCTCCCTGCTCAGCGGGGGGGTCTGCTTCTCCTTCTGCCCTCTTCCCTCTCGTGCTCTCTGTCTCTCATTCTCTCTCTCTCGAATAAATAAATAAAATCTTAAAAAAAAAAAAAAGAAGTGCATGACTTTTGTAGAGAAATTTTTAAACATTACTGAAAGAAATGAAATATCTAATGAATAGGGCTACATGCCATATTCAAGATTTGGAATATTCAGTAATGTAAAGATAATGTAATAGCATTTTTATTAAAGCAGAAAAATTGCCTATGTTTATCAAATATTTTATTTGTAATCACATAATAAAACACATTATATCAGGGGAAATGAATGGACTCTGGCTACACACAACCAGGATAACTCTCATAAACAAACTGCTCAGTGAAAGAACCTAGCCTTAGAAAGAATACACTAGGTAAGATTCCCTTTATATAAATCTAACATTAAAAAATAACAAAACAGGCAAAACTAAACTCAAGGTTTAGGGATGCAAGGTTACATGATAAAACAATTTGCATCAAACTGATATCCAAAAATGTTAGTGTTAATTTTGGCAATGTGGAAGGGAATTTGTAATTGGAAGGTATGGGAGAATAGAAATTTATGGGAAAATGGAGATTTACATGTGTGTTTTGTGTTTCTGTGTTATATTTCAAATTAAAAATATTTTAAGTATATAATCCAATATAAAATGACTACAATTTAATATGACAAGTGATTATTTTAAATATTATTTTCAGGTATTTAATTTTAAAGAAATAAAGGTAAAAACTGCTATGAAATATGTTCTTTACATTGGTTGACACACGTATAATAAACATGTATGAATATATCATTCACATGACATATAAAATAGGCTCAAAGTAAAGAACTGTTATTATTTTTAATCCTCAAATTATGTAGATCTGTAAAAGGAACTTTATCTTAGAAAATTTTACCTTATTTTACTTGCAATTGTGTTTTACTGAAATGTAGAAATTTTGGAAATGCATACACATTAGTCACATAAGCCATATGAAAAAATGAAAATAATGTATGTCAGATTTTGAACATGGAATTTCCTGTAGTTATTTTCATCAGCTACTGATCTTTCTTATGCTTGTTTAGAATGATAATGTGGCAGTTTATTTGTATTTATTTTTTAATTTATTTAAAACAAATTAATTAACATATAGTGTATTAGTTTCAGAGGTAGAATTTAGTGATTCATCAGTTACATATAACACCCAGTGCTCATTACATCAAGTGCCCTCCTTAATGCCCATCACCCAGTTACCCCATCCCCCTTAGTGTAATAAAAATATCTGTTCTGTCATGCTTATGTGCCCAAGGAATTACTACCCTTAGGAATCTACTTCCTAAATTTTGTCTTTAAAATATTAATGCCAGTTTTAAGGGCACCGGAGTGGCTCAGTCGGTTAAGGGTTTGCCTTTGGCTCAGGTCATGATCCTAGGGTCCTGGGATCCTAGCAGGCTCCTGCTCAGCAGGGAGTCTGCTTCTCCCTCTCTCTCTCCCTCTTCCTCTGTCCTTCTCTCCCGTTCGTGTGCGCTCTCTCTCTCAAATAAATAAAATCATTTTTAAAATATCAGCACCAGTTTTAAAGATTCAAGTTTATCACCTAAATTTATATTAAGCATCAAGCTTATTATACCTTGCCAACTGTTCTGAAAAACATTTATTTGGAAAGCATATATCATATATCTACTATTAGCAATATAAATCAAAATATAAAATATTTGGATACTTAGCTTGCATTTAACAAACACTTGAAAAAAACAATAATAATTATAAAATGTTCCTATTCTCCTGACTTATTTCACTTTGCATACCTATTCTCAATTGAAGACCAGAGAAAGACAATACCGCCTCTTCCATAGTACACCCTTTCTCCACTGTTTTTCTCTTTTCTCTGCTCTTACATTTTTTATGTGCTCTATTGTATCATTATCTAATTTCGGCTTTTACGGCATTTGTTTTTGTACTTTCCTAACTTCTTTGATAAAAATGAAGTCTCTGAAGGCATTGTGTGTGCACGTGTCTGAGTGTGTGTGTGTTTCTGTGTTTTGTATCCTTTTGCCTAGCAATGCCAAGCTACGGTACTTATTAAGTAAGCTATTGTTTCTCAGCTTTAAATCTACCCTTTTATTGTCTGCTTAACAATGATTCTAGGACTGGGAATCTATAAACACCATTTCTTCTTTGTCAAAGAGTTCCTGTTTCAGATGCTACGGGCAGGGTTTGCACAGTAAGATTGGCAGGCTGGAGAAGAAAGAAAGGACTTGCTGGGTTTTGTTTGCTTCCTGTGGGGCTCCCCGTTCCTTTCTATTGGCTAGTCCTTTTGTCAGCTTTGTATTTGCGGTGGACAGAATAATAGCTGCTCTCCCAAAGGATGCCCATATCCTAATTCCTGAATCCTGTGAACACGTTACCTCATGTGGCAAATGAGACTTTGCAGATGTGTTTACATTAAGGGTTTTGAGATGGGAAAATTACCTGGATTATCCTGATGAACTCAATACCATCACAAGCATCCTCAAATGTAGAGACAGGAGAGCCAGAGTCAGCAAAGATTTCACAATGGAAGCCAAGGGAGAGTGGAGATGTGACCAGAGCACCAGAGGCTTATAGGCTTTGGTGATGGAGGAAGGAGACACAACCCACGGAATGCAGATGGCCTCTAGAAACTGGTAATGGAAAGGAAGTGGATTTTCACATAGATCTTCCAGAAGGAATGCAACCGTGCTAACACCTTGATTTTCTTTCTTTCTTTCTTTCTTTTTTTTTTTTTTAAGATTTTATTTATTTATTTGAGAGAGAGAATGGGAGAGAGAGCACATGAGAGGGGGTAGGGTCAGAGGGAGAAGCAGACTCCCCGCCGAGCAGGGAGCCTGATGCGGGACTCGATCCAGGGACTCCAGGATCATGACCTGAGCCGAAGGCAGTCGCCTAACCAACTGAGCCACCCAGGTACCCAACACCTTGATTTTCAACAGTAAGACCCATTTCAGATTTCTGACTTCCAGAGCTGCAAGATAATTCACTTGTGATGTTCAAAGCCAGTAACTTTGTAATAATGTGTTACATTGGCAATGGAAAATAATAAACTGCCCTTGTCATCACCATGCCAGCAATGCTGCTTTCTGCCAGCAGCAGCAGTTGGTTCCAGTAACAACGGCTGATTTATTTGCATTTTTCTGGTCCTTTCAGAACCAGCCTTATCGTACCCCCTCAAAAAAAATCAACACTCGACCAGCCATCACTTCTTCATTTGTCTTGGTTCTCGTCTGTGGGACTCCTTTTTCCTGCTCAGAAGGAGGCATCACAAATATCTGAGACAGTAGCAGGCTTTCAGAATTATGAATTTCTGCTCTGTGGGACCCCTCCCCCTTTTGCTCCCTATGGCTGCACTAGAAACCTGCTACACTAGAAAGTGCTACCACTGAGATACCTTAATGTTCTCTTTTTGCCTTTTTTAGTCAATTCTTTGTATTAAATTCCCTCTGCTAAAATAAGCTGATATAGTTCCTTTTTTTTTTAAAGATGTAATTTGTTTATTTGAGAGAGACAGAGAAAATAGTGCACGAGGGCTGGGAGGGATCCCAGGGTCCTATACTTCCTGCTTGGTGGGGAGCCTGCTTCTCCCTTTCCCTCAGCCCCCATCTCAAATAAATAAATACATAAAACTTCAGTTATCTTTACTATAATTTTAAATAATAACATCCCCTGTGTTTAGTCACATAACTACCATTTCTGGTGTTCTTCATTCTTAGCTATAGATCCATATTTTCCATCTGACGTTACTTTCCTTCAATAGGCAAAACTTATTTTAACCTTTCTTGTGGTATGGGTATGCTAGTAATGCATTTTTTTCTTCTCATGTTTGAAGATTCTTTATTTCATATTCATTTTTTTAAAAGATTTTATTTAGTTATTAGAGAGAGGGCGTGCACCAGTGAGGGGAGGGGCAAAGGGAAAGGGAGAAGCAGGTTCCCCGCTGAGCAGGGCGCCTGACCTGGGGCTGGCCTCCATCCAAAGATCCTGGGATCATGAGCCGAAGGCAGATGCTTAACCAACTGAGCCACCCAGGTCCTCCTCATATTCGTTTTTTAAAAACTTTTTTTTTCTATATTTAGAATATTAGGTTGACTGTTGTTATTCTTTCAGTGCTTTATAAATATCTTTTGTGTACTGTCTTATTGCTTGCATTCTTTCATACCAGAAATCTGCTGCTGTCCTTAATTTTGTTCCTGTCTATATAATGTGTCTTTTACCTCTGGCTGCTTTTAAGATCTTTATTACTGTTTTCTGTTTTGTTTTGTTTTGTTTTGTTTTAAGATTTTGATTTATTTATTTGAGAGAGAGAGAATGAGAGAGCGAGCGAGTACATGAGAGGGGGGAGGGTCAGAGGGAGAAGCAGACCCCCTGCCAAGCAGGGAGCCCGATGCGGGACTCGATCCAGGGACTCCAGGATCATGACCTGAGCCAAAGGCAGTCGCTTAACCAACTGAGCCACCCAGGCGCCCACTCCTATAAATATTCTTGAGGTTTCCCCCTACTACTCTGGGATGATGTTAAATTAAGTGGAGACAATTTGATCCTTTTAGGTTTTCTTTTGAGATTGTTAAAAATGGCCAGAACCATTTTGAATCTAAGTTTAAATATCCTCCACTTTTGAGGCAAGACCTTCTTGAATACTCTACCTACTGCCCCCTGAATTATGAGGTTATTAGAGTCTCTGAGTGCTGAGCATTTTTGCCTCTATTTATTTGCATGAATCATTCCCCTAGTTTTGGATAGTTTCCTGCCATACATGCACCAATTGCTGCTGCTAAGTAGTTGATGAGGATTCTCTGCAGATCTTCAGAATTCTTTTCTTGTGCACTTTCTCTCCTCTGTTAGTCTGGCCTACACATTGTAGGGGATTTGGTCTCCCTGGACTCAAATTTCCATCTCATCAATTAAGAGAGTATGCCAGGCATCCCTGGATCCTCCTTCCTTGTGCCTGGGAACTATTCCAAGGCAATAGCTTAAGGCAATTGTAGGGTCCATCACATTTGTTTCCTTTGTTTCAGGAAGGACTGTCTTTGTTGACTGATACTCAGTGTCTTGATAGCCATTGTTTTTTTGCTTGTTTTGTTGTTAGTGCTACTGCCTTTGGCAAGGGGCATAAATCTAAACCCTGTTACTCCATGTTGGTCAGAAATAGAAGCCTGTGTCTTTATTCTTAAATTATATTAATTTTAAACACAGTTGAGTCTTTTATCTTTTATCTTTATATTTTTAATCCAGTCTTACAATCTCACATTTAGTCACATGTTTAGCCATTTTATATTTAATTTTAGGTTTAATGCAATTATTTATATGTTTAGATTTAAGATTTCCATTTTTATGTTTGGCTTCTCATTGTGCCTCTTGATCCTTTCATGGCTTTATTTTTTGCCTAAATTGCTTTTTCTTCCTTTAGTATCTTTTTATTTCTCATCTATTTACTTGCAATGTATTTTTTTTTCTTCTTGCTAACTTTTTAGAGTCTGCTATAAGCCTCATAAACTTGTGTGCATGCGTGAATGGATGTGTGTGTGTATGTGGAGAGCTTCATGAACAATGCAATTGGTAAAACCATATGATCCTTACAAAGCTGCATTTCCAATTCCAATTTCAATACCACCACCTTTGTGCTCTTTTTGTCAGGTATTTTACTTCTATGTATACTGTAACCCAGTATTTCATCTTTATTATTTTGGGTTTAAACAATTAATAGTCTTGAAATGGTTTTAATTACAAATACTCAGAAAATTGCTTTATAGATAGTTTCCACTTTTTCTGGAGTTTCCTGTTCCTTCCTGCAAACCAGCCTTCTGCCTGACATCAATTTTCCTGAAAACTAAATAACTTTTTTGATGGTGAACTTCTGGGAATAAATTTTTACACTATTTGTCTTTCTAAAACATTCTTACACTTTCATTTTTGAAAAGTTTTTTTTTTTTAGTAGATTTCTAAGTTGATAATTTTCTTCCTTCAGCACATTAAAGGTGTCACTTCTTTGCCTTCTGGTCTTCATTGTGTCTTATGAGAAGTCAACCATCTATTGCATTATTGTGATCTGAATGTTATACATCTCATCTGAATGCTCTCAAGATGTTTTCATTTTCTTTGGTTTTTTTTGGTGGTTTTACTTTGATATTCTTAAGTTTTTCTTTCTGTTACTCTTTTTGGAATATGCTGAGTTGCTTGGATTTGTGGGTTTATGTTTTTCATTCATATGGAAAATCTTGGCCATTCTCTCTTCTAATGTTATTTCTGCACTATTACATCTGTCTTCTTCTTAAACTCCCATCTCACATATGTTACACCATTTGATATTATCCCACCAACTTCAGAATGCTCTATTCCATTTTCTTCTTCACACTATCCTTTTTGGTTTCTGTTTTTATAGTTTTCCTTGGTCTGGTTTCAAGGTAAATGAATTTTCCCGTGCTGTATACAGTCTGTTGTTAAGCTGAATTCTTCGTCTCCAATATCTTAGATTTCATTTCTAGAATTTACATTGGTTTCATACCTTTGCAGAAATTCCCAGCTAGTTCATATTGTTCATATTTCTTGTTCACCTTTTCCTCTCAGTCCTTTAACATGTTTATTTTAGCCAAAAATAAATTAAATGACACAATTTATCAACTTTTATAGTCCCTTTCTGAAAATTATAGCCCCACTGGAATACTCTCTTTGTCTGATTCTATGGATTATTCCCTCTCTTGATAATAAATCATACATTCTTGTCTCTTTAACATGTCTAGTGATTTTTTATTGAATATTAACCAATATGTACAAAATTCTGCTCTAAGTATTTAAGTATGGAAAAGGGAATGCTTCTTCTGCCAGGTATTTAGGTTGGGACACTTGAGTCAAACAAGTCTGTAGTGGACTGGTTCTTGGTATTATTGTGCTTCATTTACATTCAGTTCACGACAATATTCAAATTATTTGAGGCAGGGTTACACCTTTTCTTTAGCAGTGATTGAGACCTGAGTCACTGGAGGATTTGACTCATTTCTTTCCCGCCATTAGCCATCAACAGACCTCAGAGATACTCACTCTCAGGTCTCCTTTACTTCTGCGGTGGTAGAAAGTTTTGATGCCAGGTACTTGCAGCAAGGTCTTAGTGCCTTTGAGGTTCCCTTTAGTAATCCTCCCTGCTGATGCTGCATCTGAGTCTAACTAACAAGGCTTCTCTTTCAACTCTCTTGTGTCTTCACTGATAGCAGACACTTGCTGCCTGGTTCCAGTGTATGGCCCAATTGCCTGTGAATTTACTCTCAGTTCTCCTTTCTGCTCTCATTCTTTAGTGGGTTACATATGCCTATGACCTAGAATGGGTTGCTCAGCCCTCCTGACTTTCTCTGAGTCCTAAATACAGAAGTGTGCACTTTACCTATCACAAATAAATGTTGATAATCCCTGATGTATTTTTATTTGTCTGAGTTAGATTATTCCAGAGAATTTTTATTTAAAACTTATTTTTCCCCTGAAGCATATAGGAATTAGCTTATGTAATAGATATAATCTTGAAATCTGTTATCACACAGATTCAGTTTTGCTCACTTACGTGATTTGGATATATTACTTACCTATAAACCTCAGTTTCCTATCTGGGAAATTTCTTAAAATAACAGCACTAATATCTTCGGGTTGCTGTCAAGATGAAATGAAATAAAACATATCAAATCATGTAGCTTAATGCATGGACATAGTAATACACAACAAATTAGGTAATATTATCATTAGTATTATAACTCTAATATATGTAATAAAGATTGTAGGCACTACAGATATACCCAGAAATTATTACATAATAAAAGCAACATATAGTAACCTTCATCAATGGACTGTATGTATCAAGGTAGAGATTTTCACTGCATGCTGAACACTCATAAGTTGGGAATGGAATGATTTTACCATGCACCATATACCATATGACCTCCAGTGAGACTTACCAGCCTTAAGGATATAAGTTTTATTTTCTAAAAAACATTATTGCTGAAATATATACTCATGCAATATTATCTATTTACAAATGATGGTTAAAGAAGAAAGATAAGTTTGGTGTGAAATATGAGTTTCTCCCCCTGCCCCCATTTTCTTGGCAACTCAGTCAAATGACATAAATAAAATATTTAAATGATTTTGAGGCACAGAGTAGGTGATCAATAAATGATCCATCCCTTTGCCTTGTTTGTATGCATTTTACATTATCTCCTAGTTAGACAATACTGTGTGAAAACATAAGGACCCTATCTTTGTGTGTGTGTGTGTGTGTGTGTGTGTGTGTGTGTACGTGTGAACAAATGTTTACAGCAGCTTTATTTGTAATAGCCTAAAACTGGGAACAATGCAAAAGTCCATCAGCAGGTGAATGGAAAAACAAACCTTGGGATATCCATGCAATGGACTACTATTCGGTAATAGTAAGAAATGAACTATTTGATACATACTATAACATGGATGAATCTCAGAATCATTATGGTGAGTGAAAGAAGCCAGAAAAAAAAGAGTAATACTATATGTTTCCATTTATATAAAATTCTACAAGATGGAAGCAAATTGACAGTGACAGAAAGCAGATCAGTGGTTGCTGTAGGATGAGGGCGGGGGCTGGCAGGGAGGGGCAAAAGGAAATTTCTGGAGGTGATGGGTATGTTCATTATCAAAATTGTGATGGTTTCCTGGGTGTCTATATACATCAGAACTTTCAGTATATTTAGTATACACTTTAATTTGTGCAGTTTATTTTATATTAGCCGTATCTTAATATTCCTGTTTTAGAAAGGACCCTATCTTGTAGATCAGAGGATTTATCCCAATATTTTGCATAGAGTAAGTGGTTCAAATTTTTCAAATGAATGAATCCTCTCATTTAACTATGTGAATTCTCAGAAGAGGTGTTTAATGAAATTAAATTATTTTAGATAAGGAAGTTTGTATGAGGTGGGCTGACACATCCTCTAAGTACATTTCAGTTTTAATGATTTCTTTCTGGATATTAGATTGGCCCACTGTGCTACTGGGTGGATTTCTTACTAAGCATTATCTCTGAACGGGCTTGATTACTTTGAAAATTGAGTTGATTATGATTGGGCTATGACTACTTCCCATGCTTCCTAATCAGATTTTGCTCAAGTGTTCGCCATTATTCTTTCTTTTACTATCTTTCCTTCATCCCTCAGATTTCTTCTCATCCAAGGTAATCTCTAGAAAGTGAAAGGCTGATTGTTAAGGATGAGACTTCTTTAAGTCACAGATAGATACTTTCTCTTTGGTTTCTTATTCTGAATGTAGCTGGTAAATATAATTATTCTGGAACTTAGTTTGTCCCAGGTGAATGTATAAAACTCTAAGGCCAGAGTCAGACCAAAAAAATGTGTTAATTTACATCACTTTATATTCTGGACATTTATTTCCCAGAGAGACAACATGAAGAAGAGTGGTTTGTATAGAATAGGTGTCTACTACTAATGGGATCTAAAGCCATTCATTCTCAACACTGTCCAACTAGAAAATTGGAGAATAAGTTATGAGAGAACATATTTTACTTTAAACATTAAGTCCTTCCAATTATTGGCATTGTGGTATTGTTATGGTCTGATAGCTATAATCTGATATGCTTATCAAGCCAGAACAATAGGAATCATACTGGGAATGTAGTATCTGCCGTTAGGAAAGATTAAAGATGATTTTATTGTATTTTATGAGAAAGCTTATAAATTTCATAGAATAAAGTGTACTTCCACTATTCAGAAGACCTGTAAGATGCCCAGTTATGCAGTCATCGATAATGAGTCTCTTTAAACCATCACTGCCTTGCTTTCTTTTACTTTAATCTTCTCCATATGTAGATGTTATGAAAATTCATCATTATAAGCAACCCTAATTTTTACCAGTTGGAACTTCCTGATCCCTCCCCAAAGAAAGACATGTGTATTTTGTTAGTACTCTTGGTATTCTCTCTTAAAGGTGGCATGTATTGCAGAATCTTACTTTTACTATAAAAATACATAAATATATAAAATGTATTTCTTTTTTCCTCTCACAAAACATTTAGAATTTTTTGTTAAGTGTTTTGGTTGTGTTTTCAGATAAACCCACCTATTACATTGAAATGAATATTAATTAATTGCTTTATGTAATATTCCTATAAATAAAATACATTCCAGGACATATTCCATAGATACATGATAAAATTGTTTTCTTTATATTGCCATATTCTTGGGAATTATTATTGTCTGAGACAGTAGTAAGTAGGTATGTTCAATACATGTAACACTGACCATCCATTTAGACTCAGAATAAATATTTTGTTACATAAAATAAAACCCAAATGGATAACTGGGAATTTAATGTAGAATTTTTCATCTGTATATTTCTGGTTTTAGTTATAATGTGGTGGGACTTTTTTCCCCTCAGTTTTTTTTTTTCCATTAGCCCACACTTATATTTAAGTCACAGCATGCAATTGAGCTAGAAAATTATGAAATCATTGTAAACACAGTATGAATCCTCTAAAGAAAATATTTGTGAAAATTGGAGTAATGCACTATTTTACCCAACAAGACATGAGATGCTCTTTCTATTGCAGAAATGCATAATCAGGTGTTGCCATTCATCTTTAATGTTCCTGTTGACTCAGAGGCAAGCCATTAATGTATTTATTTATAGGAGCCACAGTTTGTTTTGATTTCATTTGTTTCAGCTGACGTTTTAGAGGTCAAATACATGACTTGATTATTCCATTGTTGACTTATACAGTAAAGGTTTCATTCCTACTTACCAAATAACAATTTAATTCATTTTCTTCTCTTTATTTTAGTTAATAACTGTTCACATCAGACCAGTAAAACAACAGAAACAAAAATCCTTAAAATTATCATGAACTAAAAGTAGTTGTGTTGTGGGAGTAACAGCAAGCCAAATGTGATTTATGGAGACCAATTTAGAAATTTCTATTACTCATTATTATTATTTCTATTATTTAAAAATGTCTACTTATTATTTAGTGTAGTAAAGATTTTTGTATTATAAAGCAATAACATTTCAATGGGAAATTAATTGTGGTAGATAATTTTTTATCCCATTCTTGTTCCTAATTTTCTCCCAAATCCTATCATAACCAAAATCAAAAATACAGAAAACATTTTTGAGCATTTTTAAGTGTTGTAGCAAAATTTTTTTTTGGACTTATGATACACCTTTGGTTATACTGATTATACAATTGTTAGTCCATTTGGTTACCCTCAATGAACCACAGATAGTCAGCATTCATGCCTCTGTATAGCCTTTTCCGTAGAATCTGTAATGGGCCGGTGACTTGCTTTAGCCAGTTGAATGTGCCAGATGGTACAATGTGGCAGTTCTGGGCTGAAGCCTTATGAAGGCTTCTTTGATCCTCTAGTACAAAGTTAGCTATTCTGTTGGAGCTTCTAAATAGAAAGACCAGGTGGAGAGACCATATTGAGAAAGAGATGCCTCAAAACTACTTGGAATAAGAGGGAAATCCAGCTGTCTCACTGTCCCAGATGAACGGTGGTTGCAGAAGACTTGCCAGCTAAACATAGCTGCTCTCATAACCACCAGCAAGAAGTGGAAAAGAACCACCTACCGAGCCTAGCATAGATTGATGATTTCTGAGAAGTAAGGTCATTGTTTTGTTAAGCCACTAATTTTGATGCTGGTGTGTTACAGAGGAATCATTAACTGAAATAGAAATAGCTAACCAAAATGGACCGCTGTTGCAACAAACACGTGGCCTTGACCTTGGGATCCGGCATTTAGCAGCAGAGGGCACTTAAGAGGAGACTGCTGGTGAAGGCAGGAGAAGCAGGGATGAAATTGCTATGAGAGGATGGAGAAAAGAGGACGGAGTTATATACTGGCAGTAAATTAATGATATTATCCTCTAGGGTAACATGGACACCAGGATATTTAATGAATTTGTGGACCTGGCTAATCATATTTCCAGGCAGACTGTGAAAGTGGCTAATAGTTTCTTTTAGCTCCCTTTGATTAAGAATGTGAGGAGAAATGAGATTAAGAAGGAAACGTGGAGTTTTCAGGGTAGAGAAGACATATACATTTCACATGTTCTTTTATTTTTCCTCTGACTCGAGGTTATTTAAATAATTTTGTAATAACTGTAGCTATTGTTTTCTTGTCCTTAACAAAGAAAGCTATGCAGAGGTGACTAATGAAATTCAGGTAATGTATGTGAATGGCCCTTAACCTCTTGATCAACAAATTATATGCTTTTACAATTCACATTCACATTGTTTAACTCTGCACAGAGATGTGTGCCCACAGCTCTTCTCTCAGCTCTGAATGTCAAGCATAGATTCACTGAATGATTAAACTTCTTCAAATTATTTGACTCCATTCTTGCCACCCAGGCAGGGTGTGTAAACTGCTTGGTTTTCTTAAATGTCATCTCCATTATTTTCTCTTAATTATAAGCAGTGCTGTAACAGACAGTTTTCTATTTAAATTTTTAAGCATAACTCTGCTTCATTCTATTTGATTATTTTGCCCCAAAATTTCCCTTCTTTTGAGATTCTGTATCTAGTGAGACATCATTGTGATGCAGTCCTTTAGTTCTTGAGGCACAGTTTTCTTTATTTCTTTGAGCATATTTAAAATCACTATATTAATGTCTTTGTCTAGCAAGTCCAACATCTGCGCCCCCTCAGGGATAGTTTCTATTGACTTTGTTTTTCTCTGCATATATGCATATTGTTCTTTGAATGGCTCATAACTTTGTGCCCAAACTGTACATCTTTGATAATACAGAGTGGCAGCTCTGGAAATGAGATTTCTCTTACTTAGAGTTTGTCGGTGGTGCGGCTTCTGCTTTTCGGTTTTTGCTGTTTACTGACTTTCCTGGAGTTTCTGCATTTCCTAAAGTGTGCAGCCACCGAAGTCTGGGTTTAGTTAGCTTACTGGTCAGATGATTCGTCAGAACTTTCCTTAAATGCCTGAAACATGTCTCCTGCCCTTTGCTGAGCGCTGTGTGTGTGTGCTGGGGCACGCCTGCAGCGCTCAGGCAGTTTACAAATCTGCCTCAAGCCTTCACGTCCTGCTTGTGCAGCCAGGAGTGGGACGTTGGTACCCTCTCAGGCCTTTCTTGACCATGTGCACAGCTTTGCATATGTGTTCCAATTGTTTAGCCTCTAAATTCTCAGATGTTGGAGCTTTTCAAAATCCCCAATGCACATTTAATTCTCTGGCTGTGTTTGGCCAGGATCTTGTTTTAACCAACTGGTAGCACAGCTTCACAATGGAAAACACTTGCCACTGATTTTTTTAAGATTTTATTTTTAAGTAATCTCTACTACCCAATGTGGGGCTCAAACTCGCAACCCTGAGATCAAGAGTTGCACGCTCCACCAACGGAGCCAGCCAAGCACCTGCCAATGATTATTTTTGACAAATACTCTGAAGATAAGTCTTTTCCAGTGGAATTCCAGACTAATCAAATAATGGAAACATCTGGGGAATGGGCTTTTCCAGAAGGCTGTGAGACAGAGTCAAGTGGTGGTAATACTCTCGGGTGGGAGTTTCTGAAGGATTTCAATACGAGTCTGCCTATTCCAAGGCGTGCAATGTGAGGCTGCTGGTTTTCAAGGGTGCCAAGAGGTACACATATGGAGATGAGAGTAGGCCTAGTTGCAGGGCCACAGACCCTGCTGCTTCCAAGTGCAGTGCTTTTCTAAAGGGGACATTCCTCAGATTGTCAAAAGCCTTTGTTTAATTTCTAGAGTACTGAAAATACTGATTTTGAATGTTTTTTGGCCAGGATTTTTGGTATATTTCTGGAGAAGTAGATTTATGGTGATCCTCACTCTGCCACTGTGAAAGTCCAGCCAACACTACTTTGTGCTTAGAATAGTTTTCTAGAAGATTATCATTTGATATAAGTATCTTTTAAAATTTTTTTTTATTGTTGTTAATCACCATACATTACATCATTAGTTTTTGATGTAGTGTTCCATGATTCACATAACACCCAGTGCTCCATGCAGAACATGCCCTCTTTAATACCCATCACCAGGCTAACCTATCCCCCACCCCCCTCCCCTCTAGAACCCTCAGTTTGTTTCTCAGAGTCCATAGTCTTTCATGGTTCGTCTCCCCCTCTGATTACCCCCCTTCATTCTTATTGGGGAGGGTATGTGCTATGGTGAGCACTGTGAATTGTGCAAGACTGTTGAATCACATATCTGTACCTCTGAAACATATAATGCAATATATGTTAAGAAAAAAAATGATATAAGTATCTTTATATAGCTTGCTTAATTTATTTCCAAAATGGCTATAACAATATTTCCACCAGAAGAGAATGAAAGTGATCATCTTGCACCCTACAGACAGATTGGAGTAATGTTTCTAATGCTTGCCAATATGACAGACCATAAATGCAACTGATTATTGTTGTTTTGCGTTTCTTTTTAACTGATAATGTAATTAACAGACACATGTGCACATGGACACACACATGTATAAACTAATCTTGCTTAGTTAATGTAGAAATTTATGTTAGTCACGTCTATAATGAGTTTCTAAGAATATTTTTAGAGACTTGGCGAGTCAGAAAATGTGTTCTTTCTCCAAGAATGATGTGAAACCAAAAGTACCATCCCTGCAAGACTATCTTTGTGAGTCACAGAAAATCCGCCTGACCAAGCAATTTAGTCTCAGATTTTGTTGCCTTTGTGTACGTACATCCACACTTAGAGGGACTTTTTTTTAATGGTAGTGTCTTGCATGTTTCTGTCTCATATTCTCTTTTCATTGGTTGTCATGATTTTCCTGGGACAAAGAAGGTTTGACAGGGTCTAGTAGATGAATTTCTAATGGGGGATGTGAATGGGAATTTGGATAGAGATAGGCAATTTGAAGGGGAAAATGATGAAAGATGTAATAAAAATGTTAATAAATTGTTTTCCAAATGTGGTACAATTTTCTCTTAATTCTAAGACACCAAAAGTTTTCTGGAAGCCATATATTTAATTGTTTTTCTTCTATACCGATAAGCCATCAATGAATACATAGCATTTTCAGTTACATTTCTGGACCTATTATCAACTTCCTGTGTAATTCTGAGAGAGCCTATTAACTCTTTTATAACAGTTGTTTCGGTTGTAAAATTAGAACTGAATAACTTGACTCATGATTTATCATATGAATAAATAAAGGTGATTGGAAAGTTTGCAAATATCGCCTACATAAAAACTAGAGTTTCTGCCTCAGGTTGAAAGTAGGCTCTTTATAACCATTAACTAATGTGTACTTTTGGGATGGGAGCAATATGTACTTCTGAGACTTGTGTATAAGTGAAAACTCTGGGTATGACATCATTTTGAGTTCCTCTTTTTAAAAATATGAACATTCTACCTCCTCAAGTTTTTTGGAGCAAAATTTCTTAAATCCATTTTTTGCTTCTTTTGAAGAGATTTGGTAGCAATGCATAAAGTAACTTGCTTTTGTCAACATACTGTAATTAGTCACTTATTTTTAGAGCTGAATGTTAATGAGTCATTTCATGTTCTTAATTAAAAATGTTTCAGAATGGCATTGAGCTATAGAACAAATGAACAAATTAAGTCTATTCTGCATGATAGTTCATTTACCCTTTTAAATACATAATGTATTTTTAAATGTTGAAATTAAGCACCAAGATTAATGCTATAATAATAGAGAAATAAACCTACTACTCAAATGCATTTTTTTCATGACATCAGTCACTTTAAGGTCATACTTCTCCATCTAATAACCTTTTAAAAAATTCTGGATAAATACATCTCAATTATCATTCGCTTTTATCTCTCTCTGTTCTTTTAGATCACCTGGCTACTCAATGATTCTCGTTCTCATCCTACTCAACCTTATGTCACTAAGCAACTTATTTATTTGTTACCATTTATTATTTGTGTACCACTCAGTTTATCCTATTTAGTATTTCAAATCCATTGTATCTCAGTTACCAATGCAGCTTAGTTTTCTACTTACTATTTTTTGTTTCATTTTAATTAAACGATTATTCTTTAAAATTCTATGTAAAAAATAATAATTTTAATAATTTTTATTTGGGAAAATTTTCAGAAGATGAGCAGTGGTAGGATCTAAGATTCAGGATCGATGTCAGAAGAAGTTGTAATATTACTTCTCAAACTTTAGGATCATTTTCTGTTACTTCTAAGGTTTTCCTCAAAATATCAGAAAGGCATATTTATTTTATTATTGATGTTGCAGTTGTTTTACTGGAAGCTAAAGGTGTAATAGGAAACCTAGTGTTTTCAATGATATTTCTGCACCTCTAGAGTATCTGTTCTGTAATTGTTGTATGTCTATGATAAGAGACATAACACACTGGCAAATGCATTTGTCTGACTATTGTGTATGTGTGTTGGTAGGGCGAGTATAGTTGCCAGGGATAGCTGAATGTATATGGGTATGGTATTCTAGAGGTTTTTTTTTTTTTTTTTTCGGGGGGGGGGTTTGTTTTTTTGTTTTAAGTCGGTTCCACACCCAACATGGAGCCCAGCACAGGTCTTGAATTCAAGACCCTGAGGTCAAGTCCTGAGATGATATCAAGAGTCTGATGCTTAGCTGACTGGACCACCCAGTGCTCTTAGAGTTGTGTGTGTGTGTGTGTGTTTAATGCCATAGTTCTATGAGGTTTTTATTGGGTTGGGAGTTAGTCTGCAAGTGTGTATTGTAAAATGTTATAACATGAGTTTTGGACTGAGTATCTGTTTTTCATTTTGTGTAAGTTTGTGTTTGTAATGTAGATTTGTTCTTTGTATACTACCTACTCTGATAAAATATGTCCCATTTCAGTTTCTTCTGCCTTGGAGCAATTTCTCATTCTTTTCTCTCCTCTATATGGCCATTCTCACTATTTGTTAGTTCCAGCTCTCACACTTCTCACCTGCCTCATAAGTATAGAAGCCCCTTGAAGAAGGCCCATTTATTGCTCTGTGAGCATGTCTCACTCCCACCTTCATGGATAGTAACCCTGACAGCTCACAGCTGTTTTGCCCCCTTCCTAATCTCCTTAACAGCTTGAAAGTGTTACTGAGATCTTTTAACAAGAATATCTCCTAGTAGTTG
This sequence comes from Mirounga angustirostris, assembly GCF_029215605.1. NCBI lineage: Eukaryota > Metazoa > Chordata > Mammalia > Carnivora > Phocidae > Mirounga > Mirounga angustirostris. The sequence goes on along the minus strand of NW_026991716.1, from coordinate 89,092,815 downwards.
AAAAAGTCATAATGGCAGGATCCAATAGAATAGACCCAGACCAAATAAGTCTTGAAAATACTAATTGAGGAAGTGGATTCCACAACCTGCCTCATTTGCATGCTTTGCAAAAGGATCTAAACTCTTGATGTAGCCTCTCAACATCTCACAGGCATTCTGGCCTGTGTTCCCGTGATGTCAGGGAATTTGTGCTGTATTTCCTTTTCCTTTTATTGTAGGCAATCTCAACGGTTTCATCATGAAGTTCCACCCACCCATTACTACATATTTTCAGTAAAGTGTGTGGGGGAAAAGAAATGAGGCAGCTGAGATTTGCTGTGCAATTAATATACTCTCTCTGTTGTCCTATCTCTGTTTCTAGGGTATTTATTTTATTTATTTATTTTTTTATTATATAAAATACTCCCTCGTGAGGCTTCTTTCACTTATCATTTTAAGAAATATTTCTTGACACTTCTCTTTCCTCTCCATCCTCAACATTACTGACATAATTCAAATATTCATTATTTTTTTTTTCTAAAGGTTTTATTTATTTATTTGACAGAGATGTGGCGAGAGAGGGAACACAAGCAGGGGGAGTGGGAGAGGGAGAAGCAGACTTCCCGCTGAGCAGGGAGCCCAATGTGGGGCTCGATCCCAGGACCCTGAGATCATGACCCGAGTGGAAGGCAGACGCCCAATGACTGAGCCACCCAGGTGCCCCCAAATATTCATTACTTTTAATATATGCTATTATAGAAGGCTTCTAAGCTGTTCTACATCTCCACAGTGGATTCTTAATACTTCTGCCGTGTTGCTCTTCCTAAAAACAGATTTGATTATAAAATTCTCCAGTTTAAAAGGCATGCTAATTCTCTACAACCTATGCTGACATATATGGCTCAGTATATGTGGGTAAACAAGCATTTATTTGGCACCATTGTTTAGAACATTGGAGAATATGATAACCTGAGGTCCTTCTTTCAAAGAACTTACATTCTGGTGGGCCATAGAGAGTGGTGCCAAAAAAAAAAAAAAAAAACAAGGAAATGAAACACAAATATGATAATTTCACTGAAAAATAAGGAGGGTAATTTGACAGAGCGTGGGTAAGAATGGTGCTTAAGACATTGTGGTCATGAGTGAATGAAGATAAATGAAAAAAATCAGTGAGCCAATAATGTAGGACCAGAGGTTCAGAGGCAAAGAGAACAGCAACAACAGCTTTGACCCATGAACACATTTTCTGAATGGAGGGGCCTGAATGGAAGTCAGTCCGACTGAAAGTTAGTGACCTGGGAACAGTATGTTACAGAATGAGTTCAGAATGTTAGAATCCTAATCATATGGAAATCTATAGGCTAGTTATTGTTTGAATTTTCATGCAAACTGCAATGAGAAAGAATTGGAGAGTTTGAGTAGAGAAGAGATGTGAGGATTTGATTTAAGGAAATCACGGTGTCTGCTCTGAGAACAATCGAGAGGGTTTTTGTGTGGAGGCAGGGAGACCACTGCAGGAGCTCAGATCGGAAATGCCAACTTCTTGGGCTAGGACACCACTGAGGAAATGGAGCCAAGTAAACAGATTTGGAATATACTTCGTAGTTAGGTCTGAGCGAATGCTGATGGCTGACAGACTGATTTACTGCAATGGGGATGACTGGAGCCGCAGTTGATTTGGAGGAGGAGTCAAAGTTCTGTTTTGGAGATGTTGGATTTGCCCTATCTCTTAAGTATCAAGTGGGGCGCCTGGGTGGCTCAGTCATTAAGTGTCTTCCTTCAGCTCAGGTCATGATCCCAGGGTCCTGGGATCGAGCTCCGCATAGGGATCCCTGCTCGCTGGGAAGCCTGCTTCTCCCTCTCCCACTCCCCCTGCTTGTGTTCCCTCTCTCGCTGTGTCTCTCTCTGTCAAATAAATAAATAAATAATCTATTTTTAAAAAAAGGATCAAATAGCCAATATAATTCTTGGACAAGGGAAGATATCAGTACTATAAATATTATTTGTGGACTTATTAACAAAAAAGTAACATTTGATACCTTATCTGCCCTTATGATACCTGAGAGTAGTTATCACTGTCTGGCATTGTATTGCATATTCTCTTTTGTTTTCTGTATATCCTCCCTACACCATAGATCCCATAAAGCCCAGGGGCTTTCTCTGTTTTGTGTTATACTTATGTACTTAGCCCTCAGACAGCATATAACCTATAGTAGCCACTCAGTAAATACTCACTGAGTGAATGAAATAAATAAATGATTATTTTTTTCTGCCCATTAGGCTAGGCTGTCCTTGATGGAAGAAAGTGCCCATGACAAATAATCTGTAATAGATATTTAAGAGATGTATGTGGAATCTAATTAAAAAGTTATCGGTGTAACTGACTGAGGCTTGTTTGTCTTCTTTATGGCACATTGATCTTTGCGTCTGTCCGTGTTGGTTTAGCATCACTGTTTAGCACTAAACTTAAACTATTACTTGTGCTGCACTACTACCACATGCATTTTTATTCTCATTATGGTTTTCACTTTCTCACTACTTTTCATTTTTTTGCTCACTAAAAATCATTTTCCTTTGGAAAAAAATATTACCAGTAACAACAGCCTTATACAAAACTATATGTGTGGGGCGCCTGGGTGGCTCAGTCGTTAAGCGTCTGCCTTCAGCTCAGGTCATGATCCCAGGGTCCTGGGATTGAGCCCCGCATCGGGCTCCCTGCTCCGCGGGAAGCCTGCTTCTCCCTCTCCCGCTCCCCCTGCTTGTGTACTCTCTCTCGCCGTGTCTCTCTCTGTCAAATAAATAAATAAAATCTTAAAAAAAAAAAAGAACTACATGTGTTCAAGGGGACATTTTCCAACTTTCAAGAGCTACATAATGGAAATACTGGTTTGATAACTCTAGGCTCTGAATATCACAGAATTATTTTAAAAAAGAAATAAACTCTAGACAAAATTTAATTCGTTCCCTTTACAGAAGCGAAAACAATGGGCTAGAAATAAAAAGGGACATTGCTATTTTGTGAGATAAATATGACTAAATTTTATGGATAGTTAAATTTTAGGCCCTCTTTCTAAATTTTTATTTGTACTGTTTTAATTCTCACCATAGTCCTATGCTATAAATGCCCACTCTCTCATCATCATTCTCCTGATGAGGAAATTGAGGCTACGTAACATTCCTGAGACCACCCTGTTTATAAGAGGCAAAGCGGGATTCCAAACCAATGCCAGTAGAGATCAGGAAAGAGTTATTGAATAAACTATTGTCATAAACCCATTTTTTTCATGCATCTTTAGGTTGAATTATAAAATTATCAATTTACACTTACCAACTATTATTTTTGACATGGTATTAGTTATCATATGTTATAATTTTGCTCCTTATAATGAAAAGACAAGATTTCTTCTTCGGGTCATGCCAGAGGAACTGGTGCTATACTTGGCAGGCTGTCATAAACAAGTGTATAACAGAACAAAATATAGGAGGTGGGTGTTTCTATGCAAGACCACTTACTGCAAGACCACTTACTACTATGCAAGACCACTTACTACTATGATCTTGAGAGAAGGGAAAGATAAAAGATGAGGCCTATACATGCCCTAGCTTTCTGCCTAAGGGGATTATTCCTGCAGCATAGAGGAAAAATGCTGGCCAAGAAGAGCCGCAGCCTGTCTGAACTCATGAGGAAGAGTTCCAAGTGGCAGAAGAACTGGGATTTTCAGAGCAGGGTGCTGGGAGCAGGGGACTGTGCCAAGGGGGCATACCAGCTACCTGCCTGGGGATTCCCTGAGAGTCGTTGGTGGAGTTTGGGCTATACAAGCATATGGCGAGCCTTGCTGAGGCCCAGCGGAAATCTCCTGCTGCAGAGATAAGAACTGAATGGAGATGCCAGAGTTGGAGCAAAGCTGGAAGTCACAGTTCTCGACCAAACAAGTGACAAGACCACAAGATCTTGAGCATTCAAGGCAGTCCACAGAAGGCCATACCCTAGAGTGGCCTTACTAGACCACGGGTCACGCTAGAAGATGAAGTTCAAAACCAAAAGCGATCTGCCCTAGCAAATAATAAAGCTAAGTCTGACAATAACAAAAACTGCCACACAGTCTCGAACATATAATTTAAAAACTACTAGAAATGAAAAAGAGAAATTTCAAACTGAATATAATAATATATAATATAATAATTTGCAACTTGATAATATTTATGGAATATAGCTAATGAGGTACTTAAAGGGAAATTTATAGTTTTAAATGTGTATAGAAAGAATAAAATTGTAAAATCAATGATCTGAGTTGCTTTCTTAAGAATATAGGAAAAAGAACAAATTAACCCCTCAAAAATGGAAGAATAATAATGACAAAAACAAATTAATGTAATAGTAAAAAAGGGCACAAAAAATAGTAAAAAAGGACACAATAAAGAAAATTAACAAAGTCAACTAATCACTATCAGGAATGAAAGAAGGAAAATCACTATAAATACTATAAATGTATACATTAAAAGAATAATAAGGAAATATTATGAAGACCTTTCATGGCAGTACATTTGATAACTTACATGGAATGCAAAAATTCTTTGAAAACCACAATATAATAAAATGGACACAAGAAGAAATAAAATTGTGAATAGTTCTTTTCTATTAATCTTTGAATTAATAATAAATAATTTAACTCAAAATAAACCTTGTTACCCAGATGGTTTGATGGGAAATTTTATCAAAAATTAAAGGGAGAGTGGGGGACCTGTGTGGCTCAGTCAGTTGAGCTCTGACTCTTGATTTTGGTTCAGGTCATGATCTCAGGGTTGTGAGATCAAGCCCCGTGTCAGGCTTCATGCTCAGCACGGAGTCTGCTTAGGATTCTCTTCCTCTCCCTCTGCCCCTCCTCACCCCTGCTTGCACTCTTTCATTCTCTCTGAACAAAGAAAAAAATTAAAGAAAGTGTAATATTAATAATATTCAGACTTTTTTTCAGAAAATAGAAGTGTACACTTCCTACATAGTTTTATGAATCCAGCATAATCATGATATAAAAATTTGACAAACATGTAAAAAAATTGAAACACAAATTCCTTACAAGTATAGGACACCCCCCCCCCCCACAATTCTAACCAAATAGTGTAAAATCATACCCAATAATGACAAAAAAAATTATTATGACCAAGTGAGTTTTATTGCTGGGATGTAAGTTCGATTTAACATTTGAAAATCAAAGTAATAACCACATTAACAAAATAAAGATTAAAAAGAATACCTGTGATAATCTCAAGTAAAAAAAAATCACAACACACAATCTAACACCTATCCATGATGAAATTCTCAGCAAAATAAGAAAATAACTGTAGTCCCTTAAACAGATCTATTAAAAACCTAATTAATGGTAATATACCAAGCGCTTTGCCTCTATAATTAGCAACAACATGAGGTCTGCAACCACCAGGGCAAGCAAAGGAATTAAAAGGCATACAGTTCTGTGAATTGTGTAAGACTGTTGAATCACAGACCTGTACCTCTGAAACAATACATTATAAGTTAAAAAAAAAAAAAAGAAGATGATAGCAAGAAGGGAAAAATGAAGGGGGGAATCAGAGGGAATTGGAGGGGGAGATGAACCATGAGAGACTATGGACTCTGAGAAACAAACTGAGGGTTCTAAAGGGGAGGAGGGTGGGGGGATGGGTTAGCCTGGTGATGGGTATTAAAGAGGGCACGTTCTGCATGGAGCACTGGGTGTTATATGCAAACAATGAATCATGGAACACTACATCAAAAACTAATGATGTAATATATGGTGATTAACATAACATAATAAAAAAAAGGCATACAGTTTTGAAATGAAGTAAAATTCTCTTTGTCAACAAAATACATTATTGTATACCAAGAAAACTAAAGAGTACTTAAAGAAAAACTGATAACTAGGGCGCCTGGGTGGCTCAGATGGTTGGGCGTCTGCTTTCGGCTCAGGTCGTGATCTCAGAGTCCTGGGATCGAGTCCCGCATCGGGCTCCCTGCTCCTTGGGAGCCTGCTTCTCGCTCTGCCTCTCTCTCTCTGTCTCTCATGAATAAATAAATAAAATCTTTAAAAAAAAAAAAAAGAAAGAAAAACTGATAACTAATAGTGACGTCAGAGAAGTTGAAGGCTACAAAGTCAATATTCAAAAATCAATTCTATTTCTGTATGCTACCTGTAAACAATTGGGATGTAAATTTTACAATTAATTTTTAAATACCAAGAATAAATTAAAAAAAATAAATAAAAGGTGTATAAGTCTTCTGAACTGTAAAGATTGAAAGCATTTTTGAAAGCAATTAAGATATCTAAATAATCCATGTTCATTAATTGTTTTAAATTAATTCCCTATATGTTGATGTATTCATAATATAGATAAGCTTTTGTTGTAGAAATTGATAAGCTGATCATTAATTTTTTGAAAATGCAAAAACCTAGACTATCCAAACAATCTTGAAAAAGAAAATGTAAATAGAGAACTCACACTATCTTATTTGACAAACTCATGAGTAATCAAGACATGGTGGTATTGGCATGTGGATACAAAAGTCCAATAGAAGAAGAAAGTGTCATGATATAGATCTACATATATGTGTGTGTGTGTGTATAAAATCAGTTGATCTTAAACAAAGGCACTGTGACAATTCAAAGGAGAAAGAAAAGTTATGTTCAACAAATAATGCTGGAACAGCTGGATAGATAGGTAAAAAAAATAAATAACATCATTTCCCATCTCATACCATACAAAAACATTCATTTGAGATCAATCACATTCCTAACATAAAAACCGAGACTATGGAGCTTCTGGAAGAAATAACAGGAGAATATCTTCACAGCCTTGTGATAAGCAACAATTTAAGTTTTTAAAAATAACTTAAATATTTAAAAACAAATTTTATAACTTTACTTCATCAAGAAGAATCTGCTCATCAAAAGTTAATACTAGCAAAATGAAAATTCAAGCTACACATGGGCAGAAAATATTCATAATAAAGATATCTGACAAAAAATGTGTGAGAAGAATACGTAAAGAACATGTACAAATCAATAATAAGACGAAAAATATTTTAAATAGATAAAGATTTCAACACAGTGGGACAAGATATCCAAAATGTCGGTAAACATATGAAAAGTGTTCATTGAGAAATACTAGTGAAAGACATAAGGTGCTCCTCAGGGAAAAACAAATTAAAGATACCTCTTTAGACACAGCTTTAGATAGAATTAAAGAGATTTAATTTCTAGGGGAATATGAAGCAACTAAAATTCTCATGCATTGCTGCTGGTGGTGTAACATTGTACAGTGTCAAAAACACTATGTTGATAGAAGAGCCCAGTGTAAAAGAGTATGCAATACATGATACCAATTACATGACAGTTAGAAATAATCAAAATTAACGCACAGATATGAAAATATGGAAGAGTTGTCACCTACAGAAGATTAAAATAACCATAAGAGGGACGGACACAGGGTAAAGTTTGGATAGTGGAAATATACTGTACATTGATAGAAGTGTTAAATGTACATATATACATTTGTAAAAATTTATTGAACTACACATTTAAAGTCCGTGCATTTCTTTTATTTATTTATTTATTTATTTATTTATTTATTTATTTATTTATTTATTTATTTATTTATTCTTCTTATGTTAATCCCCATACATTACATCATTAGTTTTAGATGTAGTGTTCCATGATTCATTGTTTGTGCATAACACCCAGTACTCCATGCAGAATGTGCCCTCCTCAATACCCACCACCAGGCTAACCCATCCTCCCACCCCCCTCCCCTCTGGAACCCTCAGTTTGTTTTTCAGAGTCCATCGTCTCTCATGGTTCGTCTACCCCTGCGATTCCCCCCCTTCATTCTTCCCCTCCTGCTACCTTCTTCTTCTTCTTTTTTTTTTTTTCCTTAACATATATTGCATTATTTGTTTCAGAGGTACAGATCTGAGATTCAATAGTCTTGCGCAATTCACAGTGCTTACCAGAGCACATACCCTCCCCAGTGTCTATCACCCAGTCACCCCATGCCTCCCACCACACCCCCCACTCCAGCAACCCTCAGTTTGTTTCCTGCGATTAAGAATTCCTCATATCAGTGAGGTCATATGATACATGTCTTTCTCTGTTTGACTTATTTCGCTCAACATAATACCCTCCAGTTCCATCCACGTCATTGCAAATGGCAAGATCTCATTCCTTTTGATGGCCGCATAATATTCCATTGTGTATATATACCACCTCTTCTTTATCCATTCATCTGTCGATGGACATCTTGGCTCTTTCCACAGTTTGGCTATTGTGCACATTGCTGCTATAAACATCGGGGTGCATGTACCCCTTCGGATCCCTACTTTTGTATCTTTGGGGTAAATACCTAGCAGTGCAATTGCTGGATCATATGGTAGCTCTATTTTCAACTTTTTGAGGAACCTCCATACTGTTTTCCAGAGTGGCTGCACCAGCTTGCATTCCCACCAACAGTGTAAGAGGGTTCCCCTTTCTCCGCATCCCCGCCAACATCTGTCGTTTCCTGACTTGTTAATTTTAGCCATTCTGACTGGTGTGAGGTGGTATCTCATTGAGGTTTTGATTTGGATTTCCCTGATGCTGAGTGATGTTGAGCACTTTTTCATGTGTCTGTTGGCCATTTGGATGTCTTCTTTGGAAAAACATCTGTAGATTTCTTCTGCCCATTTCTTGATTGGATCATTTGTTCTTTGGATGTTGAGTTTGATAAGTTCTTCACTGATTTTGGATACTAGCCCTTTATCTGATATGTCATTTGCAAATATCTTCTCCCATTCTGTCGGTTGTCTTTTGGTTTTGTTGACTGTTTCCTTTGCTGTGCAAAAGCTTTTTATCTTGATGAAGTCCCAATAGTTCATTTTTGCCCTTGCTTCCCTTGCCTTTGGCGATGTTTCTAGGAAGAAGTTGCTTCAGCTGAGGTCAAAGAGGTTGCTGCCTGTGTTCTCCTTTAGGATTTTGAGGGACTCCTGTCTCACATTGAGGTCTTTCAACCATTTGGAGTCTATTTTTGTGTGTGGTGTAAGGAAATGGTCTAGTTTCATTCTTCTACATGTGGCTATCCAATTTTCCCAACACCATTTGTTGAAGAGACTGTCTTTTTTCCATTGGACATTCTTTCCTGCTTTATCAAAGATGAGTTGACCATAGAGTTGAGGGTCCATTTCTGGGCTCTCTATTCTGTTCCATTGATCCATGTGTCTGTTTTTGTGCCAGTACCATACTGTCTTGATGATGACAGCTTTGTAATAGAGCTTGACATCTGGAATGGTGATGCCCCCAGCTTTGCTTTTCATCTTCAACATTCCTCTGGCTATTCGGGGTCATTTCTGGTTCTATACAAATTTTAGGGTTATTTGTTCCATTTCTTTGAAAAAAGTGGATGGTATTTTGATGGGGATTGCATTGAATGTGTAGATTGCTCTAGGTAGCATTGACATCTTCACAATATTTGTTCTTCCAATCCAGGAGCATGGAACGTTTTTCCATTCCTTTGTGTCTTCCTCAATTTCTTTCATGAGTATTTTATAGTTTTCTGAGTACAGATCCTTTGTCTCTTCGGTTAGATTTATTCCTAGGTATCTTATGGTTTTGGGTGCAATTGTAAATGGGATCGACTCCTTAATTTCTCTTTCTTCTGTCTTGTTGTTGGTGTATAGGAATGCCACTGACTTCTGTGCATTGATTTTATATCCTGCCACTTTACTGAATTCCTGTATGAGTTCTAGCAGTTTGGGGGTGGAGTCTTTTGGGTTTTCCACATAAAGTATCATATCATCTGCAAAGAGTGAGAGTTTGACTTCTTCTTTGCCGATTTGGACGCCTTTTATTTCTTTTTGTTGTCTGATTGCTGTGGCTAGGACTTCCAATACTATGTTGAATAGCAGTGGTGATAGTGGACATCCCTGCCGTGTTCCTGACATTAGGGGGAAAGCTCTCAGTTTTTCCCCATTGAGAATGATATTCGCTGTAGGTTTTTCATAGATGGCTTTTATGATGTTGAGGTATGTACCCTCTATCCCTATACTTTGAAGAGTTTTGATCAAGAAAGGATGCTGTACTTTGTCAAAAGCTTTTTCTGCATCTATTGAGAGGATCATATGATTCTTGTTCTTTCTTTTGTTAATGTATTGTATCATGTTGATTGATTTGCGTATGTTGAACCAACCTTGCAGCCCAGGGATAAATCCCACTTGGTCATGGTGAATAATCCTTTTTTTGTACTGTTGGATCCTATTGGCTAGTATTTTGGTGATAATTTTTGCATCCATGTTCATCAGGGATATTGGTTTGTAGTTCTCCTTTTAGATGGAGTCTTTGTCTGGTTTTGGGATCAAGGTAATGCTGGCCTCATAAAATGAGTTTGGAAGTTTTCCTTCCATTTCTATTTTTTGGAACAGTTTCAGAAGAATAGGTATTAGTTCTTCTTGAAATGTTTTGTAGAATTCCCCTGGGAAGCCATCTGGCCCTGGGCTTTTGTTTTTTGGGGGATTTTTGATGACTGCTTCAATTTCCTTAGTGGTTATAGGTCTGTTCAGGTTTTCTATTTCTTCCTGGTTCAGTTTTGGTAGTTGATACATCTCTAGGAATGCATCCATTTCTTCCAGGTTATCTAATTTGCTGGCATAGAGTTGCTCATAATATGTTCTTATAATCATTTGTATTTCTTTGGTGTTGGTTGTGATCTCTCCTCTTTCATCCATGATTTTGTTGATTTGGGTCATTTCTCTTCTCTTTTTGATAAGTCTGGCCAGGGGTTTATCAATCTTGTTAATTCTTTCAAAGAACCAGCTCCTAGTTTTGTTGATCTGTTCTACTGTTCTTTTAGTTTCTATTTCATTGATTTCTGCTCTGATCTTTATTATTTCTCTTCTCCTGCTGGGTTTAGGCTTTATTTGCTGTTCTTTCTCCAGCTCCTTTAGGTATAGGGTTAGGTTGTGTACTTGAGACCTTTCTTGTTTCTTGAGAAAGGCTTGTATTGCTATATGCTTTCCTCTTAGGACTGCCTTTGCTGCATCCCAAAGATTTTGAATAGTTGTGTTTTCATTTTCATTGGTTTCCATATATTTTTTTAATTCTTCTTTAATTTCCTGGTTGAACCATTCATTCTTCAGTAGGATGCTCTTTAGCCTCCATGTGTTTGAGTTCTTTCTGACTTTCCTCTTGTGATTGAGTTCTAGTTTCAAAGCATTGTGTTCTGAAAATAGGCAGGGAATGATCCCAATCTTTTGGTACCAGTTGAGACCTGATTTATGACCTAGGATGTGATCTATTCTGGAGAATGTTCCATGGGGACTAGAGAAGAATGTGTATTCCATTGCTTTGGGATGGAATGTTCTGAATATGTCTGTGAAGTCCATTTGGTCCAGTGTGTCATTTAAAGTCTTTATTTCCTTGTTAATCTTTTGCTTAGATGATCTGTCCATTTCAGTGAGGGGGATGTTAAAGTCTCCCACTATTATTGTATTGTTGTCGATGTGTTTCTTTGCTTTTGTTATCAATTGCCTTATATAATTGGCTGCTCCCATGTTAGGGGCATAGATATTTACAATTGTTAGATCTTCTTGTTGGATAGACCCTTTAAGTAGGATATAGTGTCCTTCCTCATCTCTTATTACAGTCATTGGCTTAAAATCTAATTTGTCTGATATAAGGATTGCCACCCCAGCTTTCTTTTGGTGTCCATTAGCATGGTAAATGGTTTCCCCCCCCTCACTTTCAATCTGGGGGTGTCTTTGGGTCTAAAATGAGTCTCTTGCATACAGCATATCGATGGGTCTTGTTTTTTAATCCAGTCTGATAGCCTGTGTCTTTTGATTGGGGCATTTAGCCCATTTACATTCAGGGTAACTATTGAAAGATAGGAATTTAGTGCCATTGTATTGCCTATAAGGTGACTGTTACCATATATTGTCTGTGTTCCTTTCTGGTCTATGTTGCTTTTAGGGTCTCTCTTTGCTTAAAGGACCCCTTTCAAGATTTCTTGTAGGGCTGGTTTTGTGTTTGCAAATTCCTTTAGTTTTTGTTTGTTCTGGAAGCTTTTTATCTCTCCTTCAATTTTCAATGACAGTCTAGCTGGATATAGTATTCTTGGCTGCATATTTTTCTCATTTAGTGCTCTGAATATATCATGCCAGTCCTTTCTAGCCTGCCAGGTCTCTGTGGATAGCTCTGTTGCCAATCTAATGTTTCTACCATTGTAGATTACATATCTCTTCTCCTGAGCCGCTTTCAGGATTTTCTCTTTGTCTCTGACACTCGTAAGTTTTACTATTAGATGTCGGGGTGTTGACCTATTTTTATTGATTTTGAGAGGGGTTCTCTGTGCTTCCTGGATTTTGATGCCTGTTTCCTTCCCCAAATTAGGGAAGTTCTCTGCTATAATTTGCTCCATTATACCTTCTGCCCCTCTCTCTCTTTCTTCTTCTTCTGGGATCCCAATTATTCTAATGTTGTTTCGTCTTATGGTATCACTTCTCTCTCGAATTCTGCCCTCGTGATCCAGTAGTTGTTTATTTCTCTTTTTCCAGTTTCTTTATTTTCCATCATTTGGTCTTCTATATCACTAATTCTCTCTTCTGCCTCATTTATCCTAGCAGTTAGCGCCCCCATATTTGATTGCACCTCATTAATAGCCTTTTTGATTTCTACTTGGTTAGATTTTAGTTCTTTTACTTCTCCAGAAAGGGTTTCTCTAATAACTTCCATATTTTTTTCAAGCCCAGCTAGGATCTTTAAAGTGATGATTCTGAACTCTAGATCTGCCATCATACTAATATCTGTATTGAGTAGGTCCCTGGCAGTCGGTACTACCTCTTGTTCTTTTTGTTGAGGTGATTTTTTCCATCTTGTCATTTTGTGCAGAGGAGAATAGATTAATGAGAGAACCAAATGCTAGCAGAGTAACAACGTCCCCAGAAAATATACTCTAAACAAATCAGAAAAGACCTGAAGCAGTGGGAAAAGAAAGGGAAAGAGAGAAAAAAGAAAAAGAAAAAAAAAGAAAAAGAAAAAGATAAAGATAAAAACAAACAAAAACAAACAAAACAGAACAACAACAACAACAAAAAACCAGAATGTGATCAAATATGATCAGGCTGGTATATAGATCAGTGCCACACACTAGATTTGGGTTGTATTTTGTTCTGTTAGAAGAAAGTGCCTCCCAAAATTTTAAAGAAAGAAAAACATATATGTACAAAAATAAGGGTTGATATGATGAAGGGATGGAATATGACTGTAAAGATGAAAATTATAAAAAATTTTATAAAAGGAATTGATAAGAAGTTGTTTGAAAAAAGAAAGAAGAGGATTTAAAAAAAGAAAAAAGAAAAAAAGGGGAGAGAGTGTGATCAGGCAGGGGAGTAGAAAAAACCATATACTAGAGATTTAGGGTATATTTTGATCTGTTAGAAGAAACTATCTCAAAAATTTAAAGAGAGAACAACTTATATATATATATGCCAAAAATACGGGTAACTACTATGAAGGGATAGAATATGACTCTAAAAATGAAAAATAAAAATGTTTTTTAAAAAAGGGATTGATAAGATGTTGGTTGAAAAAGGGAAAAAGAAAAATTCAAAAAAAAAAGAAAAAAGAAAAAAAGACAGTTAAAAAACAAAAAAAGTTAACTTTGAAAGACTAAAGAATCATGGTAAAAAAGCCATGAATTCTATGTGCAATAATCCCCTAGCGCTGGAGTTCTGCCGTTCTCATTGATCGGTAAACTTGGTCTTGGCTGGCTGTTCTCGCTGATCTTCTGGGGGAGGGGCCTGTTGCCATGGTTCCCAAATGTCTTTGCCAGAAGCGGAAGTGCCCCACCCTTGCCCTGTCCGGGCTAAGTAATCTGCTCAGGTTGCTCTCCAGAGCCTTTGTTCCCTGCGAGCTTTCTGTACAGCTTTGGAGGTGGAGAGTGAAAATGGCGGCCTCCCAATCTCTGCCCCGGAGGAGCCAAGAACTCAGGGCCCTGCTCCTCAGTGAGCCCCCAGAGAAAAGCCGTCAGTCACTCCCGTCTCCCCGGTCTCTGGCCGCACTCCGTGCTCACCCGGCCTGTTACCGCACGTTTCTATCTCTGGCACTCAACCCTGGGTGGAGTCTCCAAACCCAGCAGATCCCTGCAGTGCACTCCCGCGTGGCTCCTCCCAGGAGGAGCAGTGGCCCGACTGTGCTGCGGATCACGGTTTATGGCAACCCCGAGCTGAGAGCCCACGCCGGGGATCCGCCTCTGCAGCTGGCTTCCCTGCTCTGTTACCTGGGAGCTCTGCCACACTCAGGCACCCCCGGTCTTTCTGTGACCCTGAGGGTCCTGAGACCACACTGTCCCAGAGGCTTCCACCCCCTGCCTAGCCACCAGAGTGACGTCCCTTAGCAGAGCAGACTTTTAAAAGTTCCAATTTTGTGCTCCTTGGTTCTATCACTTGCGAGAAGCGGCTGATGGAGGCCCCTCCCCTGCCGTCTGTCCTCCCGAATATCACCTCGGATTCACTTCTCCGCACGTCCTACCTTCCAGAAAGTGGTCGCTTTTCTGATGAGAGAGTTGTTGATATTCTTTTCTTCGATCTCCTGTTGAGTTTGTAGGTGTTCAGAATGGTTTGATCCCTATCCAGCTGAATTCCTGAGAGGAGACGAAATCCAGATCCCCTACTCCTCTGCCATCTTGCTCCGCCCCCCCCCCCCCAGAATTTCTTAAATTTATGTTCTAGGAATATCAGGAACAAGAGTCTAGATCACCGGATATAAGTCAGAAACCGCCAAAGAGAAGAACTGCACAGGGCAAGGTATAGGTAGGGAAAAGTGTGTATAGCCTGCATGGCTCTCCCGGCCAGCCACTTGCCCCACACCTCTACATGTTCTCCATCCCGGATGCTCAAGTCTGTGCATTTCATTGTGTGTAAATTTTACTTCAGTTACTTTTAAAAGCTATTACGAAAGTACTTCATCCTCTGATTTAAAATTGGGCCAAAAAATAAATCAAAACTTTGCCTGAACTTATTTATAATTTCTAATTATTTTCTAATTATGTATATCTGAAATGACCACATGTATAGCATTTGTTTTCTTCTTTTTTTTAAAGATTTATTTATTTTAGAGAGAAGGAGAGAGAACATGAATTGGGAGGGGCAGAGGAAGAGAGAGAGAGAGAGAGAATCCCAAGCAGACTCTTCACTGAGTGCAGAGCCTGACATGGGGCTCAATCTCATGACCCTGAAATCATGACCTGAGCCACCAAGATTGCCATGCTCAATCAACTGAGCCACCCAAGAGCCCCCATAGCATTTGTTTTCTAAGAATATGTCCTTTAACAAACAAATCTAGGTTGCTAATGAAATGTTGGAACACGGAGTGGCACTTAGTGATAAAGAATATGGACCGTGTCAAAGCCTAAGAAAATATTTCTCTTTTAGAAAGGTTTTACAAAATTCCTGAATAAAAACCCACTATTTTGTGAACTATGGGAATTCCCAAGACAAAAGCTACCTATTAAAATTTTGTTTTTCACTATTAAAATTTTCTTGTTCCTGGCTGCAATCATGTGTTTAGAGTAATAAACATAATTTCAGACATGCCTGTTTTCAGGTGGATATGATATTTGTCTTTGAATTTTAAAGAATTAAAATTAATTTCATTTTATTTTCTCTCCTGAGATTGCAATTACATTAAAAGATCATCTTTTTAATTCCATTAAAAGGATACTTTTGTGGAGAGTGTTTTTCAAAAATTTGTTTGTAGTTTTGTTATATAATTCTTGGAAGCAAATACATAAGTTTATAAAGAAAGTACAGCTCATGCTTTTTTGAATTACAGAAACATTTAATAATAACCATGTAAAATTTTACCGAGACACTTGACTGTTTTTGTTATAGAAGTTGATAAGGCGATTATAAAATTTATTTGGAAATGCAAAAGACAAAGAACTGAAGTATTTCACTTTAAAAATCATATACTCCTTTTAGTGTGGTTTATATAGTCTTTATTTCCTTTGCTCTTTTTCCCTCTTTTTAAAAAAGAAATGTCATTTAAAATTAAGACAGAGAGTGGTAATTTGCTTCACAGGCTTTTAGCAGTGATAACCCTATATTAGGAGCTAAAAGGATGTTTTGTAAGGCAGTAAACATGCAAAGTCTTGATGTACATTGGAGATAAAAAAAGGCCATTTAGGTGAACATTGGATGTGTTTATCCTTAAATAAACAAATCTATTTCTTAGATGGGAGATGAAAAAAAAAAGTAGAGTGAAATCATTCACATTAGGCTCCAGATCCTTTTTATATGTTTACTTTTTTTTTTTTTTTTTAAAGCACTTTCACATATTAGACTCTGGCTTTATATTTAAATAGAAGACATGCAAACTTCTATAATTAGAAAATAGCAATTATCTCAAATATCATGAACATTTTATAATTTTGTTTCAAAATCTTTAATTAATAAAATGTTCCATGTGTTTTTAACATAAAGATTTTTTTTTTTTCTGTAGCACGTGAAGGATTTGTTTTAGTTGAAGATGATATGAGATAGTGATGCTGAGAATATGCTTGCACTGAAGGAGGACTGTTGGCCTAGTGTTTCACCATTAAGAGTCACTATTTGGAGGTGCTGATTATTTCATTTTGAATACTTAATAACACCCTTGATGATTAACCCTTTTATGTCTTCATAATAGTGTTACTCCAGCAAGGAAAATAAACCAATTTAAATACATAGAATAAATTAGTTATTACCACGTGTGTTACACATTTTTAGGTACAATTATTTGGAGAAATAGAACACACTGAATTATCAATTAGTGGTTAACCTAAATTTTTCCACTTTGGGGAAACTGTTTAAAAACAAATTGACATTATTTTATTTTTTTATTTGGAGACCCAGAAAAAAAGAAGTTTGATAAATCAATAATATGATTTTCAGTGAAAGAAGCATTTTATATTTATTAGTAGTAAAGCTTTAACGTTTCTTGATATAGATTGGAATTTTTGAAGTCTCTTGGCCTATTTTTGTTCCTTAGACACTAGGACAATAAAATGTCATCAGATAGGAAAACAAAGACAAAATGTTTTATAATTATACATTGAAGTTGCTATTTAAAAATTGTAAATGTCACTCTTCTTTCTCTTAAAAGATTAACCTTTTTTTAATGTAGAAAAGACAGGAGGAATTATTGAAAGGAACACTTTTTTATTATTTTATTTTAATTTTAAGCTCCTCTTAAAATTAAAGATTGTCCCAAGTACAACAAAATATGTCAATGGTAGTGATAATTACCATGTAAAATTTAATAACAGAATCTCAAGAAAAGAGGGAAGGCGTTCATCCTGAAGTTCAAGGTACACTCCAAACTCATAAATGCTTTTGGTTATTCTGTAGGGGGCAGCAAAATCTAAACAAAATAAATATTGAAGGACTACTGACAGGAACCGTTTAGCAGCTGGTTTGTACTATGAGCAAGGGGGTGGAATATACCTGAATTGCTGCAAAATTACCATCAAGCTAATTAAAATTCTTTACGTTAGCAACAGGGGTTGCTTGTATTCCCCTTTATCTAATCTCTTCTTTTATATACACAACTACTGAAGCTGAACAAAACCAGTGAGATAAAATTAACACACAAATTGTTTTTCCTCCCTTTGGGCAGGAAACATCCTGTTTACAAGGAAAGTGATATTATACATAAATATTTATGAAAAACAACAAAGAGTCAAACCAAATCATTGAGTTTTTGTGGAAACTAGCAAAAATAACATGAGGTAGAATACTTGATACTTTTATGAACGGTTCCATGGTGTTCTGAAATAAAAACCTATTTGGAAAATGGAGCAGTTTCTGACATTGTGTCAGGTGAAACTGAAGACTTAATTAACTGATATTGTAAATTAATTCAAGTTTCCTGTCCATCATACATACAATGCTTTCATTTTAGTGTATTGTCAAAAGGTGAGCTCTCCATTTTCTTCACCCTCAAAAAATTTTTCTAAGGAAGGAATTAAGAAAGTGAATGGATGCATTATCTTCATTAAGATTCTAGGGGGAAAATTGAATCTGATCAGAGGTATAGGAGGAATGACTTAAAGTAAAGGGCAACATTTTTCATTTAATGAGACATCTACATTAACCTATAAAATCATATGATTTTTAAGAGTGCATTAATTCATTAATTCTTTCAGAACTAAATTGCAGTCTTTAGTGAAAAAACTTACATAAGAAGCTCCTGGATTGAACCCTTATCTCATGTTCCTTAGCTTTATTTTTCAGCTCTTGATTTTATCCTAGGCATAATCAAACAAATAATGTGTGTTGATATCCAACATTGAACACAATATTTCTTAAGTATGTATTAAAATATGTAGATGGTAAATTAAGGAAGCACAACAATTTGTGACAAATAGTAAGTATATTCTTAAGATGTTAAAATGAAAACTTAAAATGACAAAAACGCAAAGAATACCAAATAAAAAATTGAAATTTCATTTATTTTTTTTTCTATTTGAAAGCATAGTAAATGTCTTAGTTTCCTCTTTCTAAATTTCCAACATGAATTCTTTTCCTTTCTATTTGATATTCCTTATTCAAAATCTTTTCCCATTGGGACATTATATGAGGAATGTTGTTTAGTATCTCGCATATGATTAAATCCCAAATTCTTATTTTCTAACATTACAAGAAAGTGAAAGATTGAGATGTGGACAGTTATTAAGTTGAGAAAAAGGACTGATTTATGTTGATTCTTCTACTATTGAAGACATTTTTTAGATGCAATTTTAATTCTCATTTCATTAGTTCATCACTATTTCAGTATGATTTATTAATATTATGAATAGTTTTTTTCTTGATGTGACAGGACAAATTGTGGGTAACATAGAGACCACACAAAGAAACCTCTTTATTTGTAAAGTATTGTGCATCATGTTGTAAAAATTGTATTTCAAGGGAAGGAAAACCTCCTATCATTAATGGAAGTAGAATTTTCCCAGATGATACTGATGTATTTTACAGTGCAGGAGCAATTGTAATGGACCTAAAAGAAGACTATCTAGTACATTTTAAAAACAACTGAATATGGAAGCAGAACTCTGTTAAATTACAAAAACAAAAAATGAATTCACTGTGATATACTTACAGTCCTTTTATTTCTAAAGTTGTATTTTATTTTATATTATTGAAAATCTGCATCTTAGGGTCTAATGACTTATTTAAGTCAACAATTTATAAATCATATTTGTCTTGGAATCTATTATTTTAGCAATCAGAAACTGCTTGCTAATAGTAATAATACTTAACTGAGCTCCTGTCAAAATGAAAAGAATAATGTCACTGCAGAAACTTCTTCATAAAGCCAAATGCCAGACGTCCTTCGCTACCCAGACACTCTCGATCCAGTCTCTGGAGATGAGGTCATATAAATAAATTGTTATGGAATTATTTTAAGGAAGCCCTCTCTCTGGCATTCTGATGTCAATGTCCTAACTTAGGAGTCAAACGGATTTGTATACTGAATGATACATGCTTTGATTTGAAATTATATCCTTTCTATATGCTTGGTCTTAAAAATATGCTTCAGTTAATGACACGGAAGAGTGTGTGTATGTGAGTGTGTGTGCGTGCATTTGTATGTTTGCTTTTTAGAACCATTACTTAGCAAAATACATAATTCACAAGCTTATGGTGGTCTCCATTTGACTGGGAATCATGTACAATTCATAATAATGGAACTTAGGACAAAATCTTTATGGAGTTCCCCTGATACATACTTCTCCACTTCCCAGTATTTGTTTACATAATACCCATTCCTTTTTTTCCCTTCTCCCTCAAACTTCCCAAAAATTTTAGAATGATTTTTGTGTGGCAGAATGGATACTATTTCTTTTCAATTTTCTTTATTTATGCAATAGATAAACACTCACATTTGATTTCCAGACTGGTGTTATTTCTGCTACACAGCACTTAAGAGCCAATTATTCAGAAAGTCATGAAATTATTGATATTTTCAAAAGTCTCGAGGAAAGGCTTAAATAATTCTGAGACTCACATTCAGATAAAACATTTAGAATATATAACATTTGTTTATGAAAATGTTATCAAACCTCTTTTTGAAAGGTTTTTAAAAATTTTAATTCCAGTATCAATAGCATACAGTGTTATATTAGTTTCAGGTGTACAATATAGAGATTCAACAGTTCCACATATCACCCAGAGCTCATCGTAACAAGTGCGCTCTTTAATCCCCATCACCTTTCACCCATCCTCCCACCCACATCCCCTCTGGTAACCATCAGTATGTTTTCAGTAGTTAAGAGTCTGTTTCTAGGCTTGTCTCTCTCTCTCTCTTTTGTTTGTTTATTTGTTTTGTTTCTTAAATTCCACATATGAGTAAAATAATACGGTATTTATCCTTCTTTGATTGACTTATTTCACTCAGCATTATATTCTGTAGCTCCATCCAGGTCCTTGCAAATGGCAAGATTTCATTCTTTTTATGGCTGAATAAGATTCCAGTGTGTGTGTGTGTGTGTGTGTGTGTGTATGCTACTTCTTCTTTATCCATTCACCTATCTATCAATGGACATTTGGGCTGCTTCCATAACTTGGCTACTATAAATAATGTTACTATAAACATTGGGGTACATGTATCTCTTTAAATTAGTGTTTTTGTATTTTGGGGGTAAATACCCAGTAGCACAATTACTAGATCCTAGGGCAGTTCTATTTTTAACTTTTTGAGGAACCTCCATACTGTTTTCCTCAGTGGCTGCATCAGTTTGCATTCCCACCAACAGCGCAGGAGGGGCTGGGAGGTGGGGAAAATGGGGAGATTTTGGTCAAAGTGTACAAACTTCCAGTTAGAAGATGAATAAGTTCTGGGGATCTAATGTACAGCATTGGGATTATAGTTAACAATACTGTGTTACATACTTTAAAAGTTGTTAAGAGACTGATTCTTAAGTGTTCTCACTTCCAAAATAAATGCTAATTATGTAATGTGATGGAGGCAGTAACTAATACTAATGTGGCAATCATTGCAATGTATGTGTATCAAAACAACATGTTGTACATCTTAAACTTACACAGTATTATAGGTCAATTAAAATAAAAGATAGTAATAGTACCTCCCTGATAATACATGTAGAGTTTTCAGTACGGTACCTTTCACTTGGTAAATATGCCAGGAGTATTTATTTTTGTTACTCCAACTGTTAGTGCTATTACTATTTGTAACTTGACTTACATAATTTTCTGGAGTAATTACCCTCTTCAAGTAAAACACAACACTAGTACTTTATTTTTTATCTGAGTCTAGAAAATTTCATTTCTTTTTATATATGCATTCTATTCACTATCAGTATATATGATTATGTATATATGGTTACATAAAATAAGCCCACTCCAAAACTTTAGGGTTAAATTTGTTGTCAATTTTTTTTTAACACTAAACTAAATCGATCAGTTTCTCTACAGTTTCCTGTGAAGTTCTTGGAATCATTAGTTTAAAATATCTCTATTATATGTCCTGCCCTTAGATCTGTCACTTTGATAGATGACACTTTCTTGCAGAGGACACCTATGTGTCATAATGGTTTGAAAAGAGAAACTTCTCTGAGAGGTCCTTTAGTGATCATGGATAGGCTTCAAAGGTTGGCAAGTCAGATAAATGTCACTTATTCTATTTTCAGATCTTCTTCCATTTGAATAATTTAAGTTTCTTTATTTTGTGGTCCTTAGAGATCTGTGAAACTCCGTTTGAATTAGGTGCTGTCAAATTATTAAATCTGTCAAAAATTTAAATTCTTTGCAATTCAATATTAAATTTTACTTGTCATTAAAAAAAAATACTGAAGACAGTTTTCCCCAAATGGGGGTGGAAATGTCAAAAATTCTCAGTTTTAGCATTTTTAATACTAGATTAATGAATGTCAATCAATAATCTTATATCAGGTCATCTTTCCTCCATGAAGTGGGTTTAAAAATAAAAATATCCTGCTACACTGTGTCATTACTTTTGTATATATTTGCATCTGAGAGTCTACTTTTTGAGTAGAGGACCAGAAATGTATGTGCTGTTGGACAACTTTCTAGCAGCAATGGAAAAGAAAAAATGTAAGCTGAAAAGAGGAGCAGGTGATCATTTATATAAGAATGCAAGCTAGTATTTTAGGAAACTCTGCTAGCATCATTCTAAAAATTTTCTGTAATGAAGATCTAAAAGTATGACAGGAAATTCAAACTTCTAATCTTAGATTCAGAAGTCCTACTCCTGTCTTTCAACTTCTCCTATCCCTATTCTCCAAAATACCTTTTTTCCCCCCACATAGTCAAAAATAGACAAACTCTCAACTCCAGCTGTATCAACTCCCCCCCGCCACCCAGTTTGTGAGGTCTAGCTAGTAAAAAGTTTTTAAAAATAATGACATTGCAGTTTTATTTTCTTATCCCAAATGTGATTCAGGGCTATTACAACATTTCATGTCCTTTCCCAGTCATATCTCTTTCTGTCCTCAGCACTGCTTATCTGCATGTTTCCTTTTGGATTCAGGTTCTGCAATCCAGGGCTACACAAACTGTGTTTGGCAGGCCAGAAAATGTCTATGAACTCTTTGCCACCATGCATTTTAAGAAAGGGGCAGCATTCAAAAGTATTTAGAAACCTTTATAGCAATTTAGCAGACTAATATTATATCAATTAAAGTGATATAAAATTGGGTATGTTTTTTTCATTTATTTTTTTTTAGTAATTCACATTTTATTGTATTTTT
The DNA here is from genome assembly GCF_029215605.1 of Mirounga angustirostris. NCBI lineage: Eukaryota > Metazoa > Chordata > Mammalia > Carnivora > Phocidae > Mirounga > Mirounga angustirostris. The sequence continues at coordinate 89,070,051 of NW_026991716.1, read as the reverse complement.
TATAAATAAGAGTTTGCATCACATAAGATATTTGTTCAAAATAAATAACTGGTTCCTCACCACAGATAGTTTGGAAACTGTTCTGATTCATCTCCAGTTCAATGACTCTCAAATAATGGCATTGAATGCTTTTATTTATTTTATTTTGTTCTGTTTTTACTTCACAATAAAGGAGAGGCCTGCATGTCAACACTACAATGAAGTATATCAGTAAGCTAAGTCAGATCACACTTTTTCCTGGACTTGAGAGCCTTGAGCCAAATGTGTAAATAAAATTTCTGGTCTCACCATTCTGATTAGAGAAAAAGCTGGTTCAAATGATATGCCCCAGAGCCAGAGGAAAAGAAAGCAAAGCAAACTGAGGCTGAGAGAAACCACATTTGCTTATAATGTATAGGGTGGAGCCAGATCGGGACAACTGTCCTAGACCTTCTTGAACTGATGCAGTAATTCTAGGCTTTTCTTTTTAAAACCCTAGCCCATCAGTACATGAAGATTAATACCATGTCCATCTACCCAGCCTACAAATAAGAGGTTTTGTATTTGCCCTCTATTTCTCCTTCCCATTCCCAATCACAAAAAGGTCTCCTGGTCCAATCCACTTTTTAACTATTTATTTTTCTTTTCTCTGCCCCTTTTCTCCAATTTGAGTCCACACTCTCACTTAGAGCATTGCCACATGCCCAACTCATCTCATTACTATTACCTTGTGCATTTTCTGATATAAAACATTAGAATACAAATGTACCTGCCCCAATTCTCTCACATTATGGAGCTTACTAAAATCACTGGTTTCTGCTTGTTAAAAGATCACTTCAGATGATTGTATCAAAGTTTGTAAAAGTCAGAACAAGACACCCTGCACATTTTTAGAAGCTTTTAGATGGTGTTTAGTGTCAACATGACATCAAGCCATCTACCCTAATAATGTGACATCAGGGACAGCTTTAAATCTCATCCTAAATAATAGGTTCAGAGGTACCAACTGCTTTAGGAACCTTTATTTTGAATTGCTGAGGAAAGCAGAATTCAGTGACAGTTTCAGCTCTGTAATTTTTCTTGGGAAGTAGTTTGCCTATAGAAAGGGATTTAATCTCTCCCTAGTTAAGAACTATGTAAATGAAATGCAAGAAGTCCTACGATTTCTTATTGCAGTGTAAATTTGGAAGATCCTAAATGCAATTATTATTTGGCTTGATGACTCTTAATAATAGATTACTCCATCTTATTTAAATTACCACCTGCAGAATATCCATACAATAAGAGTTACAAAGTCCTTTTTGAAGAAAGACAAACTATTTCCGTATTCTACTAACCTATTATCATCAAGGATCAAAGACTAAAATGACAATGTGGGTGGAGAGGTAGGATGGGAATTTGATTCAGGACATGTAAACCAGTGGTTTTCTAGCTAGAGAATATCCTTAGCATTCTCCAAGAGTATGTGCTCTAGTGAATTGCATTCTGGAAAACCTGAAACCATTATTAATGTAGTTGTTTGTTGTTTTTTTTATTATGTTAATCACCATATATTACATCATTTGTTTTTGATGTAGTGTTCCATGATTCATTGTTTGCATATAACACCCAGTGCTCCATGCAGAACATGCCCTCTTTAATAACCATCACCAGGCTAACACATCCCCCCACCCTCCTCCCCTCTAGAACCCTCAGTTTGTTTCTCAGGGTCCATAGTCTCTCATGGTTCATCTCCCCCTCCGATTCCCCCCCTTCATTCTTCCCTTCCTGCTATCTTCTTCTTCTTTTTTTTTTTAACATATAAAGTATTGTTTCAGAGGTACGGGTCTATGATTCAACAGTCTTACACAATTCACAGCACTCACCATAGCACATACCCTCCCCAATGTCTATCACCCAGCCACCCCATCCCTCCCACCCCCCACCACTCCAGCAACCCTCAGTTTGTTTCCTGAGATTAAGAATTCCTCATATCAGTGAGGTCATATGATACATGTCTTTCTCTGATTGACTTATTCAATTCCAGTTCCATCCACATCGTTGCAAATGGCAAGATTTAATTCTTTTGATGGCTGCATAATATTCCATTGTATATATATACCACCTCTTCTTTATCCATTCATCTGTCGATGGACATCTTGGCTCTTTCCATAGTTTGGCTATTGTGGACATTGCTGCTATAAACATCAGGGTGCACGCACCCCTTCGGATCCCTACATTTGTATCTTTGGGGTAAATACCCAGTAGTGCAATTGCTGGATCATATGGTAGCTCTATTTTCAATTTTTTGAGGAACCTCCATACTGTTTTCCAGAGTGGCTGCACCAGCTTGCATTCCCACCAACAGTGTAGGAGGGTTCCCCTTTCTCCGCATCCCCGTCAACATCTGTCATTTCCTGAGTTGTTAATTTTAGCCATTCTGACTGGTGTGAAGTGGTATCACATTGAGGTTTTGATTTGGATTTCCCTGATGCTGAGTGATGTTGAGCACTTTTTCATGTGTCTGTTGGCCATTTGGATGTCTTCTTTGGAAAAACATCTGTAGATTTCTTCTGCCCATTTCTTGATTGGATCATTTGTTCTTTGGATGTTGAGTTTGATAAGTTCTTCATTGATTTTGGATACTAGCCCTTTATCTGATATTTCATTTGCAAATATCTTCTCCCATTCTGTCGGTTGTCTTTTGGTTTTGTTGACTGTTTCTTTTGCCATGCAAAAGCTTTTTATCATGATGAAGTCCCAATAGTTCATTTTGTCCTTGCTTCCCTTGCCTTTGTCAATGTTTCTAGGAAGAAGCTCCTGCGGCTGAGGTTGAAGAGGTTGCTGCCTGTGTTCTCCTTTAGGATTTTGAGGGACTCCTGTCTCACATTGAGGTCTTTCAACCATTTTGAGTCTATTTTATATGTGTGTGGTGTAAGGAAATGGTCCTGTTTCATTCTTCTGCATGTGGCTATCCAATTTTCCCAACACCATTTGTTGAAGAGACTTTTATCCATTGGACATTCTTTCCTGCTTTGTCGAAGTTTAGTTGACCATAGAGTTGAGGGTCCATTTCTGGGCTCTCTATTCTGTTCCATTGATCCATGTGTCTATTTTTGTGCCAGTACCATACTGTCTTGATGATGACAGCTTTGTAATAGAGCTTGACATCTGGAATGGTGATGCCGCCAACTTTGCTTTTCATCTTCAACATTCCTCTGGCTATTCGGGGTCATTTCTGGTTCCATACAAATTTTAGGGTTATTTGTTCCATTTCTTTGAAAAAAGTGGATGGTATTTTGATAGGGATTGCATTAAATGTGTAGATTGCTCTAGGTAGCATTGACATCTTCACAATATTTGTTCTTCCAATCCATGAGCATGGAACGTTTTCCATTCCTTTGTGTCTTCCTCAATTTCTTTCATGAGTATTTTATAGTTTTCTGAGTACAGATCCTTTGCCTCTTTGGTTAGATTTATTCCTAGGTATCTTATGGTTTTGGGTGCAATTGTAAATGGGATCGACTCCTTCATTTCTTTCTCCTGTCTTGTTGTTGGTGTACAGGAATGCCACTGATTTCTGTGCATTGGTTTTATATCCTGCCACTTTACTGAATTCCTGTATGAGTTCTAGCAGTTTTGGGGTGGAGTCTTTTGCATTTTCACATAAAGTATCATATCATCTGCAAAGAGTGAGAGTTTGACTTCTTCTTTGCCGATTTGGACGCCTTTTATTTCTTTTTGTTGTCTGATTGTTGTGGCTAGGACTTCTAATACAATGTTGAATAGCAGTGGTGATAGTGGACATCCCTTGACCTTAGGGGGAAAGCTCTCAGTTTTTCCCCATTGAGAATGATATTTGCTGTGGGTTTTCATAGATGCCTTTTATGATATTGAGGTATATACCCTCTATCCCTATACTTTGAAGAGTTTTGATCAAGAAAAGATGCTGTGGGCGCCTGGGTGGCTCAGTTGGTTAAGCGACTGCCTTTGGCTCAGGTCATGATCCTGGAGTCCCGGGATCGAGTCCCGCATCGGGCTCCCTGCTCAGCAGGGAGTCTGCTTCTCCCTCTGACCCTCCTCCCTCTCATGCTCTGTCTCTCATTCCCTCTCTCTCAAATAAATAAATAAAATCTTTAAAAAAAAAAAAAAGGAAAGATGCTGTACTTTGTCAAATGCTTTTTCTGCGTATATTGAGAAGATCATATGGTTCTTGTTCTTTCTTTTATTAATGTATTGTATTACATTGATTGATTTGCAGATGTTGAACCAACCTTGCAGCCCAGGGATAAATCCCACTTGGTCGTGGTGAATAATCCTTATTTTGTACTGTTGAATCCTATTGGCTAGTATTTTGGTGAGAATTTTTGCATCCATATTCATCAAGGATATTGGTCTGTAATTCTCCTTTTGATAGGGTCTTTGTCTGGTTTTGGGATCAAGGTAATGCTGGCCTCATAAAGCGAGTTTGGAAGTTTTCCTTCCATTTCAATTTTTGGAAAAGTTTCAGAAGAATGGGTATTAATTCTTGTTTAAATGTTTGGTAGAATTCCCCTGGGAAGCCATCTAGCCCTAGGCTTTTGTTTTTTGGGAGATTTTTGATGACTGCTTCAATTTCCTTAGTGGTTATAGGTCTGTTCAAGTTTTCTATTTCTTCCTGGTAGTTGATACATCTCTAGGAATGCACCCATTTCTTCCAGATTATCTAATTTGCTGCCATAGAGTTGCTCATACTGTGTTCTTATAATTGTTTGTATTTCTTTTTTTTTTTTTAAAGATTTTATTTATTTGACAGAGAGAGACACAACAAGAGAGGGAACACAAGCAGGTGGAGTGGGAGAGGGAGAAGCAGGCCCCCTGTGGAGTGGGGAGCCTGATGCAGGGCTTGATCCCAGGACCCTGGGACCATGACCTGAGTTGAAGGCAGGCGCTTACGACTGAGCCACCCAGGCACCCCAAATTGTTTGTATTTCTTTGGTGTTAGTTGTGATCTCTCCTCTTTCATTCATGATTTTGTTGATTTGGGTCATTTCTCTTTTCTTTTTGATAAGTCTGGCCAGGGGTTTATCAATCTTGTTAATTCTTTCAAAGAACCAGCTCCTAGCTTCATTGATCTGTTTTCCTGTTCTTTTGGTTTCTATTTCATTGATTTCTGCTCTGATCTTTATGATTTCTCTTCTCCTGCGGCGTTTAGGCTTTATTTGCTGTTCTTTCTCCAGTTCCTCTAGGTGTAGGGTTAGGTTGTGTATTTGAGACCTTTCTTGTTTCTTGATAAAGACTTGTATTGCTATATACTTTCCTCTTAGGACTGCCTTTGCTGCATCCCAAAGATTTTGAACAGTTGTGTTTTCATTTTCATTTGTTTCCATGAATTTTTTTAATTCTTCTATAATTTCCTAGTTGACCCATTCAGTCTTTAGTAGGATGCTCTTTAGCCTCCATGTGTTTGAATTCTTTCTGACTTTCCTCTTGTGACTGAGTTCTAGTTTCAAAGCATTGTGTTCTGAAAATAGGCAGGGAATGATCCCAATCTTTTGGTACCAGTTGAGACCTGATTTGTGACCTAGGATGTGATCTATTCTGGAGAATGTTCCATGGGCATTAGAGAAGAATGTGTATTCTGTTGCTTTGGGATGGAATGTTCTGAATATGTCTGTGAAGTCCATTTGGTCCAGTGTGTCATTTAAAGTCTTTATTTCCTTTTTGATCTTTTGCTTAGATGATCTGTCCATTTCAGTGAAGGGGTGTTAAAGTCCCCCACTCTTTTTGTATTGTTGTCAATGTGTTTCTTTGCTTTTGTTATCAATTGCCTTATATAATTGGCTGCTCCCATGTTAGGGGCATAGATATTTACAATTGTTAGATCTTCTTGTTGGATGGACCCTTTAAGTAGGATATAGTGTCCTTCCTCATCTCTTATTACAGTCATTGGTTTAAAATCTAATTTGTCTGATATAAGAATTGCCACCTCAGCTTTCTTTTGGTGTCCATTAGCATGGTAAATGGTTTTCCCCCCCCTCACTTTCAATCTGGGGGTGTCTTTGGGTCTAAAATGAGTCTCTTGCATACAGCATATTGATGGGTCTTGTTTTTTTTTATCCAGTCTGATAGCCTGTGTCTTTTGATTGGGGCATTTAGCCCATTTACATTCAGGGTAACTATTGAAAGATAGGAATTTAGTACCATTGTATTGCCTGTAAGGTGACTGTTACTGTATATTGTCTGTGTTCCTTTCTGGTCTATGTTGCTTTTAGGGTCTCTCTTTGCTTAGAGGACCCCTTTCAAGATTTCTTGTAGGGCTGGTTTGGTGTTTGCAAATTCCTTTAGTTTTTGTTTGTCCTGGAAGCTTTTTCTCTCTCTTTCTATTTTCAATGGCAGTCTAGCTGGATATAGTATTCTTGGCTGCATATTTTTCTCATTTAGTGCTCTGAATATATCATGCCAGTCCTTTCTGACCTGCCAGATCTCTGTGAATAGGTCTGTTACCAATCTAATGTTTCTACCATTGTAGGTTACAGATCTCTTCTCCAGAGCTTCTTTCAGGATTTTCTCTTTGTCTCTGAGATTCGTAAGTTTTACTATTGAATGTTGGGGTGTTGACCTATTTTTATTGATTTTGAGGGGGTTTCCCTGTGCCTCCTGTATTTTGATGCCTGTTTCCTTCCCCAAATTAGGGAAGTTCTCTGCTATAATTTGCTCCAATATACCTTCTGCCCTTCTGTCTCTTTCCTCTTCTTCTGGGATCCCAATTATTCTAATGTTGTTTCGTCTTATGTTATTACTTATCTCTTGAATTCTGCCCTCGTGATCCAGTAGTTGTTTATCTCTCTTTTTCTCAGCTTCTTTATTTTCCATCATTTGCTCTTCTATATTACTGATTCTCTCTTCTGCCTTATTTATCCTAACAGTTAGAGCCTCCATTTTTGATTGCACCTCATTAACAGCCTTTTTGATTTCAACTTGGTTAGATTTTAGTTCTTTTATTTCTCCAGAAAGGATTTCTCTAGTATCTTCCATGCTTTTTTCAAGCCCAGCTAGTATCTTTAAAATTGTCATTCTGAACTCTAGTTCCAACGTCTTACTAATGTCTGTATTGATTAAGTCCCTGGCAGTCAGTACTGCCTCTTGTTCTTTTTTTTGAGGTGATTTTTTTCTGTCTTGTCATTTTGTCCAGAGGAGAATAGATGAATGAGAGAACAAAATGCTAACAGGGTAACAACAACTCCAGAAAAAGATACACTAAACAAATGAGAAGAGACTTGAAATTGGGGAAAAAGAGAGGGAAAGAAAGAAGAAAGAAAAAAAGGAAAGAAAAAAAAAGAAAAAGATAAAAACAAACAAACAACAACAAAAAAACCCAGAATATCATCAAATATTATCAAGCTGGTGCATAGGTCAGTGCCACAGACTAGATTTTCGGCATATTTTGGTCTGTTAGAAGAAAGTGCCTCCCACAACTTTAAAGAAAGAAACACTTATATATTTACAAAAATAAGGGTTAATACGATGAAAGGATAGAATATGACTGTAAAGATGAAAATTATAAAAGATTTTATAAAAGGAATTGATACGATAAGTTGGTTGAAAAAAGAAAGAAGAGGATTAAGCAGGAGACTAGAACAAAGCCATACACTAGAGTTTTAGGGTATATTTTGGTCTGTTGTGTCCCAAAATTTTAAAGAGAAAACAACTTATATATATATACCAAAAATAAGGTTAACTACTATGAATGGATAGAATATGACTCTAAAAATGTAAAATAAAAAAGATTTTTTAAAAAGGGATTGATAAGATGTTGGTTGAAAAAGGGAAAAAGAAAAATTAAAGAAAAAGAAAGTTAAAAAAAAAAGAAATTAACTTTGAAAGGCTAACGAATCATGGGGAAAAAGCCATGAATTCTATGTGTAGTATTTCCCTAGTGCTGGAGTTCTGCCGTTCTCATTGATCGGTAAACTTGGTCTTGGCTGGCTATTCTTGCTGATCTTCTGGGGGAGGGACCTGTTGCCATGGTTCTCAAATTTCTTTGCCAGAGGTGGAATTGCCCTGCCCTTGCCAGTCCGGGCTAAGTAATCTGCTCGGGTTTGCTCTCCTTAGCTTTTGTTCCCTGTAAGCTTTCCCTACAGCTTTGGAGGACGAGAATGAGATGGTGGCCTCCCAATCTCTGCCCCGGAGGAGCCGGGAACTCGGGGCCCCACTTCTTAGTGCGCCCCCAGAGAAAAGCAGTCAGTCACTGCCATCTCCCCAGTCTCCAGCTGCACTCTGTGCTCACCTGGCCTGTGACTGAGTGTTTCTATCTCTGGCACATGACCCTGTGTGGAGTCTGCAAGCCAAGCAGATCCCTGCGGTGTGCTCCCGTGCAGCTCCTCCCGGGGGAGGAAGGGGAGTCTCCCTGGATTTGCTGCTTGTTGGGTCCCTGCTTGAAGAACAGTGGCCTGATTGTGCCGTGGATCACGGTTTATGGCAACCTCGAGCTGAGAGCCCACTCCTTGGCTCCGTCTCTGCAGCTGGCTTCCCCACTCGGATACCTGGGAGCTCTGCCACACTCAGGCACCCCCTGTCTTTCTGTGACCCCAAGGGTCCTGAGACCACACTGTCCCAGCGAGTGTTCCCCCCCCGCTTAGCCACTGGAGCGACATCCCTCAGTGGAGCCAACTCTAAAAGTTCCGATTTTGTGCTCCACGGCTCTATCACTTGCCAGTAGTGGCTGACGGTGGCTCCCTCCCCCGCCATTTATCTTCCCAAATAACAGCTTGGATTCACTTCTCCACACATCCTACCTTCCAGAAAATGGTCGCTTTTCTGTTCAGAGAGTTGCAGCTATTCTTTTCATCAATCTCCTGTTGAGTTCGTAGGTGTTCAGAATGGTTTGATCCCTATCTAGCTGAATTCCTGGGACCAGACGAAATTTAGGTCTCCTACTCCTCTGCCATCTTGCTCCTCCCCCCGTGTTTATTGGTTTTAAACCAAGGCCTGGCATATTTTCTGACAATATGAATAGGTATTTTTATTCTAGACTTTTGTGAAAAATAGCCTAGAACCTGCCTTTTATATTTTAGTAAAATAATTCTAATTTTATAAATTTCATTTCCTTCTGCTGTTTACATTTTGGGAAGTGGATGAAAATAAGGGGTTAGACAGAATTTCTGAGCTTTTATTTATTTTTTTTTAAAGATTTTATTTATTCATTTGAAACAGAGAGATACAGAGAGAGAGAGCATGAGCGGAAGAGGGGGGCAGAGGGAGAGGGAGAAACAGACTACTTGCTGAGCTGGGAGCCCAATGTGGAGCTTGATCCCAGGACCCCAGGATCATGACCTGAGTTGAAGACAGATGCTTAACCATCTGAGACACCCAGGCACCCCATTTCTGAGCCTTTATTGACTAAATTCACTGAGACTTTCAAGTTAGAATAGTGGCCTGGGCTAAAATAGAAGGGGCTTATTCTGGGCCTTTTCTTTTCTTTTCTTTTTTTCTTTCCTTTTCTTTCTTTCTTTTCTTTTTCTTTTTTGAGAGAGAGAAAGAGAGTGAGCAGCAAGCACAGGAGGGGCAGAGGGAGAGGGAGAAAGAAAATCTTAAGCAGTCTCCAAGCTCAGCACAGTGACTGACGTGGAGCTCAGTCTCATGACCCTGAGATCATGACCTGTGCCGAAATCAAGATCAGACCCTTAACAGACTGAGTCACCCAGGTGCTCCTGGCTGGGCCTGATATTTTAATTAATATATTATCATAGTTCTGAATTGAAGTATATACCATAGCTTAATTTAAGTATGGAAAATATTTTACTATCATAGATTAAAGAATGTCTTTTTATTTATTTTGTTTCAAGTTGTTATTTAAATTCCATTTAGTTAATGTATAGTATAATATTAGTTTCAGGAGTAGAATTTAGTGATTCATTATTTACATATCAAACCCAGTGCTCATCACAAATGCCCTCTTTAATACCCACTGCCCATTTAACCCATTCCCCTGCTCACCTTCCCTCCAGCTACCTTCAGTTTATTCTCTATACTTAAGAGTCTGTTTTACGGTTTGCCTCCCTTTTTTCACCCATGTACATCTGTTTTGTTTCTTAAATTCCACCTATGAGTGAAATCATATGGTATTTGTCTTTCTCTGACTGACTTATTTTGCTTAGCATAATACACTATAGCTCCCTCCACATCATTGCAAATAGCAAGATTTCATTCTTTTTATGGCTGAGTAATATTCCATTGGGTAAATACCTAGTGGTTCAATTGCTAGGCCATAGGGTACCTCTATTTTTAACTTTTTGAGGAAATTCCATACTGTTTTCCAGAGTGGCTGCACCAGTTTTCATCCCCATCAACAGCATAAGTCGGTTCCCCTTTCTCTGCATCCTTGCCAACATCTGTTGTTCCCTGTGATGTTGATCTTAGCCATTCTGACAGGTATAATGTGATATCTCACTGTAGTTTTGATTTGTATTGCCCTGATGATGAGTGATGTTGAGGATCTTTTTATGTGTCTGTTAGTCATCTGTATGTCTTCTTTGGAAAAATGTCTATTCATGTCTTCTGCCTAATTTTTAACTAGATTATTTGTCTTTTGGATGTTGAGTCTTAGATTATTTCAGTATAGTGTGTAGAATTTCATGATGAAAGGCAGAAAATTGCTGATGAAACTTTGGCAAAGATACCTTAAAAAATCACTTTACTCAATAATAATAAACATTTATTGAGCATTATGTGCTGACACTATCACATTTTCTTTACATTCATTAACATATTTAATATTCACAATAACATTGAATAATAGTACTATTTTATTCTTTACAAATAAAGACATTGACACAGGGAAAGACTAAATTAGTTCCCAAGGTCTCATAAATAGAAAAAGTCAGTACTGAAATGGGACAAAGCCTATTTGGGTTTTTATGTTCTGATATGCTTGCTCTAATGATCACAGTTACTATCCTATTTTGTAAATTATTACGCATTTTGTTATTTAACTTTGTTATTTAACATGGCTTCATTCATTCAAAACTTGTTTACAAAGAGCAAAGAATGCTTTTACATGATGTGCTTTAAAATAGTAGGTGGGGCACTGGGTGGCTCAGTCAGTTGAGCATCGGCCTCTTGATCTCAGCGCAGGTCTTGATCTGAGAGTCGTGAGTTCAGGCCCCACATTGGGCTCCATATGGCATGGAACCTACTTAAAAAATAAAATAAATAAAATAGGTAAACCAGAGACATTATCTGCTCTTATGAAGTTTGCAGACATATCAAAAGGCAATCTAATTGCAGATTCAGGTATAAATAAGTCTTTCAGGAGATCAATGCACTGGAAGGATTTGGGAAATCAGAATGACTTGTGTTGTGGTCCCAAGATATGCAGAGCATTTTGGGAGAATAATCTCTTGAGGATAAGTGGCTTGGGAAAGTAGGCACTGTGACAACAATTAAGCAAATAAATGAGAAGTACACTGGATTTAGATGATGTAATCTCTGTAACACTATTTCAGAGGTTGTGGTATCTTGTGGAGATTTTGTTAGGCACTTGTAGACGTTGAACACAAACCTTGCAGCAATGTTTTATCTCTATCCTCTCTTATTTGGCCCAGGAATTACTGGTAAATGGTGTGTAGTCTCATTTTATTTCACTTTAGCATGAGATTTCATCTTTTGGGGGGGGCTTATTTGGAGCCCCATGATTAATACGAAAATTCCTTTAAGCTGAAGACATTTGAGATTCAACAGATATTAGAAAGAAGCCTTCTTAGATCTTTCCTAATCTGACTAAAAGCAGCAACTTCTGCAAAATGAGGCTGTCATAAATTCCCTCTTTGGGGCAGGTCTTCTCCCAGGAAGAAGACTTAGAGTAAACCAAACATAAATCCTCTCTCTCAGGGGACTTTCTTGGCCATGAAGAAGGAAAGACCACTCCCACCTACATAAACAGACATCGCAAACTCTTATCTCTTGTTTGTTCTTCTGAAAATCCTTTTGTCTTTCCTAAAGAGACCCATTTGTTTTTCTCATAGAAGCCTTTCTATCTTCTCCTTTTCTCCTACTAATTTAGGTATATAAGTCTCTAACTTTAACCATTTAGTGAGCTAGCTATTGCTCTTGTTAACTTTCATATGCATACAAATAAACCTTTTGTTCTACTGTTAATTTGACCTTTGTAACTTTAATTCGCAAGCCCCCAACATTGAACCTAAGATGATAGAGGAAAAGTTTTCCCTCCTTGACAATCTTTATACAGCCAACCCAGTGTAGATTAACTTCTAGAGGCAAATATGTCCACATATGCCTGGTTTCACATGCTGCAGCAATTTGGTGTCTATTGGCTCTGAGCCCTGCTCAAGATGCTAATTTTCCCTAGGGCTAGACTCTACATTTAGTAATTTATTGGTCTGGGTAAAGCCTGAGCATTAGTACATTTTTTCAGAGTTTCCCAAGTTAAAACTGATGTTCAGTTAGAGTGGAGAATGGAGATCCTAAAGAAAACCACTTGAAGTTTTATCTTTTCTAGAGGCTTCTGTCTTAATAAATGAGGCTTGGGGGTGCAGAGGTCTTATTTTTTTGTTTTGTTTTATTTTTCATTATTTTTATTTTTTAATTAAAATTCAATAGCCAACAAATAATACATCATTAGTTTTTGATGTAGTGTTCAATGATTCATTAGTTGCATATAACACCCAGCACTCATCACATCACATGCCCTCCCTAATGCAGAGGTCTTATAATGTGCAGTTTTGGGTCACCTGGGCTGAATGATATTGTCGACAGACAAAAGATAATAATCTGTCTGGCACTCTGCCAAGTGATAATGTTATAAATATGCTTAAATTATAGTCACTGCCCTTACGGAGTTTACAGTCTACTTGGGAATAGTTTTACATACAATGGAGTCTAAATTTGTGAGAAGGGGTATGATAGGGATGTATACAAATTACCAGAGTAATAAATAAGATCATTACTCTGTCAGGATGGATGAGGTACATATAGAAAGGAACACTTGACCCAGGACTTAAAAAAGTATAAATTTGACAGGTGATAAAGAAGAGGAGAAAATAAAAGTTTTAGAAACTAAGGATAGCATGTGTAAGAAAGAGACATAAATAAGGCATATTTTAAATGACCTTGGGTTTAGTGTGGATGAAGCATAAAGTGGAATATGGAAAAGTGACAAAAGATCAAGTTGATAAGGCTGGCTCAAGCTAGATTGTGGGATTTGGATTCTACCGCAGTAGTTAAGCCAGAATGAGACAACAATATCTTTGATCTAGAAAATCAGCATAGAAAATAATTTTTTTAAGTTTATGTGATTTTTAATATTTATCTGAAATGTCAACAACCTAAAAAAAGCCCACACATTTTAATCTTCTTGAATGTGAAATATATTGAATTGACATATGTCATATGTTGTTTAATAAAGGGATTTCATGTGAACTCACGGCTCACATTTTTTTCAAGCCTTCCAGCAAACTTTAAGTTCCATGGATTGTGTCAAATATTGTAAACGAGTATCAATAAATTCTTAGTTTAATAAATAGTAGGAATTATCAAATATGAAAAAAATACAATTCTGGCATTGCATAAGGAGTCTGTCAATAGGTATTCTAATGAATATTTATCATACTAATTAAATTGAATGATATTTATTTTTAAACTTGCTGACAGTAGATGACTAGTGACTAAAAGTGACAAATAAGAAAATTTTAATGTGGGAATAAAAAATGCTTTTTCTCATTGTGTATCTGGAAGCAAATGTTCAGCATTTGTAAGATGAGATTTACTAAATTGTGTTACATTTCAGTAGAGCAAAGCCTGGTAATGGCCTTTCAGTACAGAGAATACAGTTCCTATATAGATGTCTGCCCTATACATAAGTGGCTATGTCTACATAATAATTAGATAAATATACATAAAAATAACTATATCCAAAAAGCATAACTGGTTGAAGGTGTCAAACAATCTCGACTTGAAAAGAAACTGAATTGTTCATCATCTTGCCTTTTCTAACTGTTAAGTTTGAAGTAGTATATACTTCAGAGTGGTAAAATTAAATTGATAAAGTGAAAGCAATAAAGGTAAATTAATGGCGTGGGAAGGGTACTGTGTACTATAATGGAAGAATCTCATACAAAAGAGGAAATGATTATCCCTATGAAAAAGACATATGTATGTAGTCTAAGTCCTGGCTATTGATTGTAAAGGAAAATAACTTCAAAATGGTTCTATATGCACACACACATATACAGAGATCTGTACAAATATCAGCCTCATCCAGGGGTCTTGTGATATTTCTCCAATCACATTAAAATACTGAAAGATATATTTTACACAAATCCATGTGGAAACACTATAATTCTTTTCCCTAAATCATGGAATTCCAATATGGGCTTTCTATGATTCTCTTTTACATTCAAATGGGAAAGGAAGGGAGGAAGTAAGGGAGGGAAAGAAGAAACAAGACAGACAAATTAAGTTTTTCCCTGCAAAATTAATTGAACCTTATATTATTTTACAAACCAAAGGTAATATTATGTAATAACATTATAGTGTATAAAATTTTAAGACAATTTTGAAAAGGGCTTTTTATCTATGATTATCATTACTTAAGATGAGTAAGTACAGGGGTGCCAGGGTGGCTCAGTCAATTAAATATCTGATTCTTGGTTTTGGTTCAGGTCATGATCTCAGAGCCTTGAGATCCAGCCCCACATGAGGCTCCACATCCAGCACAGAGTCTACTTGAGATTCTCTCTCTTCCTCTCCCTTTGCCCCTCCCCCTACTCACTCGCATGCATGTACTCTGTCTCTCTAAAATGAATAAAATCTGTTTTAAAAAGTCTGTTTAAAAAGAAGATGAATAGGTACATGTGATGACCATGGAACTGAATAGAATGTTGAATAATGGAAATAAGACATTGTTCAGTGTTAGAAAAACTTAGAACACGAGAGTAAGATCCTGGGATATAATGTGGACAGTATATTCTACATTACCAACCAGACCATGTTAAGGAGAACAGATATAACCAGAGCAAAGAGAACAGACACACACACATACACACACACACGCAGTTAAATTGCAGAGTAATACCATGTACTAGGATCAAATAATCTTTTGCAAAAGGAGTACGTGATTTTAACTATGTAAGATGACTTTTATATCTAGCCCATGTGCTAGCTCTTGGAGGAAGGGAAGGTAAGGGAAGTTAAATTAAGGAGAAATTCTAATATGTAGCAGCCACTTAGATATGTCGAGAAAGAGATTGATAGGAGTTGAAAATTACTCAGAACTTCTCTATTTCAGTTTAAAAAAAAGTAGCAGTGTGTTCTATTGGAAAGAAAGTAAGAGAAGCAGGGCGCCTGGGTGGCTCAGTCGTGAAGCGTCTGCCTTCGGCTCAGGTCATGATCCCAGGGTCCTGGGATTGAGCCCCGCATTGGGCTCCCTGCTCCGCGGGAAGCCTGCTTCTCCCTCTCCCACTCCCCCTGCTTGTGTTCCCTCTCTCACTGTGTCTCTCACTGTCAAATAAATAAATAAAATCTTTAAAAAAAAAAAAGTAAGAAGCAGACCCATTACTACCATATTTAATGATGTCAGTCATTAGCATATATGTGATCTAATATTCAGTCAGATATTTAGAGAAGGGCAGATTATGAGAACAACCCAGAGGTTAAGAAAATTGAGTTCAGTGTTTGTCTGTTAGCAAATAACTTTACCTGGACTCTAATGTAGACGTAATAGGCTAAAAACAGAGTGAACTCAGGAAAACATCAGTACCTTTAGAGACATGGTAAAAGTGTCCAGAGAAAAGACAAAAAAAACCCAAAAAAACAAAAAACAAGAAAGATATCTGGAAAGCTTGGCTTGAAGATGAAATTGAGCATTATATCCATTAAATTGTATTATAGAAGTGAATGGAGATGGTGCTGTTTCATGCCATTACTTGGCGAATGGAATCAAATAGCTCAAATGGGTTTTGAGAAATCTTCTGTTCAAACCCCTTGCCTCAAGGCAGATGGATGTGTAAACTATGCAGGCTAGGTTCTTTTTGTTGTTCTTGAATATTTGAAAAACTTATCCTAATAACTTACTCCAGTGTTTTGTCCTTCTTGGGTTATCTTTTCTTTCTATCTAGTCAAAAATCATCCCTGCTGAGAGTTAGGACACAGTGTTAGATACAACCAAACAAAGAAAAAGAAATATTGAAATTGGGCACCATTTGTAATACTTACAACCTAGTATCTTGTGCTTACAATTGAGGTATTTTGCACAATTATTTTAATAATTAAGATAGAGAAGTTAGGATGTATATTTGTCATCATTTTAGTCCTCACTGCTTAGGTTAAAGAAGAAGAAACTCTCCCTATATTTGATAACTCCCCTAGTATTCTGAGCTCTTCTTCGTTTCAATTGTCAATTATAAGTGCAGTTCTCTTAAATTTAGGCACAAGTCTTTAATAGGGCTTGATGAATATAAACTATGTTAGAAAATTTCTATTAACTTCAGGTGGACTTCTTTTCTATTCTATTCAAATGGTTTACATTATTTTTTGGAGATGGAAAACAAATGTGTCTTAAATAAATAAAAAAGAAATATTATTTCTAGAACTTTTTCTTTCCTTTTTTTTGTACTTCCCGGAGCTTTGAGATGAATCCTGTCCACGTTGTTTAGTGATGCAGCTATAAAGGTGGCCTCACAAAACAAACAAGCAAATAAGCAAAAGATAATTTTGCTGTTTTTTTAATTTTCTCTCTCTCTCTCACACACACACACACAGTATACATAATGTATAGAATGAAATGATCATCCCAATCAACCATAATTTGGCTTTATTGTTGATTTCCTGCCTGGGGGGAGATTGGGGCTTAGTCTTGGAGTATTAAGAATGAAGTGAGAAATGTTTTTTGTTTGTTTTTTTGTACAGATAATTCTGTCTTGTGGAATAAGGCTGAAAATCATGTACTTGAATTTCTGAAAATTTAATTTTGTTGTTTAACTATAAAACTGTACTTGGAATTTTGAATTTTGATCCTTTCCTGGGCTAGCAGTTTGAAGTATGATCCTCTCTCATGATGCTGGCCAATAGCAGTGAGCTTCGGCTCCCAGTCAGCCATGTGATCATGAGGGTAAAAAATCAATACATGTACAACCATTCTGTACCCATAGACCTATTCTGATTTTCACTCTCAGTACAGTATTCAATAAATTACATGCGATATTCAACACTTTATTATAAAATAGGCTTTGTGTTAGAGGATTTTGCCTGATTTGTAGGTTAATATAAGTGTTCGAGTGGGTTTAGTGTGGTCTAGGCTAAGCTATTGATATTCCACAGATTAGGTGTATTAAATGCATTTTTGACTTACTTTATTTTCAGCTACAATGGGCTTCTCAGGACATAACCCTGTCATAAGTGAGGAAGATCTCTATCATTATTGTGAAAAGAAATACATTACACATGTTATTAGAAAAGTGCTTAGCACATTATAAATGCTCAAAAGTGAGAATAATCATCATATTTAGGTATAGTTACCATTATTATTGATTTTCAAAAAATATATAGCTATTTCCTATTTATTAAATATATTCTGTGTTCTATTTGACCACCTAGAGATTAGATACTCTTATTAGATTATAAAAAATATTCCAAAGATTTTTAAAACACAGTAGAAATATAAAATATACTAGTGCTGGATATAAAGATAAGTATTATGTATTGTACACATTATTTGCTAGAAAAATATGTTCCCCCTTCAAGGAGTCCTTCTCTGTTTAAAATACTATGTCTATTCATTTACCCAGCTTTGTTTCTCTTCATACCATTTACAACTACCTGAAATGCTTTGTTTCTCTTCATACCATTTACAACTACCTGAAATGATATTTAATTTGCTTTTACTCAGTACCTTCCTCAATTAAATTGTAAGCTCAAGGTACATAGAGACTGTCATTTTAAAAGATGTAATGTCAACAAATTTACAATGAATAGTAACTGAGTCCTGGAGATCTAATGCACACAGTTTGATGACTATAGACAACAATATTGAATTATAATCATCAGCTTGTTAAGAGACTAGATCATAATTATTCCAGCCACTAAAAATAAATGATAATTATGTGACATGATAGATGTGCTAATTATTGCTACAATGGCAATCATATTACAATATAAAAATGTATCAAATTAACATATGTACACCTTAAATTTACACAATGTTATATGTCAAATGTATTTCAATAAAAAATAAGAACTCACAGGTGGTAGATGCTTAATTAATGTTAGGTGTGTGTCAAATATTGAATTAATTGAGGGATTACTTTTAAAAGAATACACTAGCTAGGATATTGATTTGATTCTGGGACATATTTTCCCGGAATGCAAAGAGACAGCTTTTCTCTGTTATCAATTTGTGCAAGCTTTATAAAATTACTTAATTTCTCTGCCCTGGTTTTCTCATATTTAACAGGAGGACTTAAGTGTATGATTGTGTTTATTCTCTAAGAGAATATCTTTCTAAAATGGGGTTATACGAAAACCAGAAAGCTGAAAACCTAAATCCTAATCCCACCTTTGCCTCGTACTAAACCCAGTTTTTCCAAGTGTAAAAAGAGGTTTATTAGACCTATTCAACTGGATTGTAAAAGCACATAAACACAATGCCTACTCTCTGTATAGTTTCCATATGTTTTTTCATTTGTTTCCTTTAAGATACTTTCCGGTTCCAATAATTAATAATTTAATTATATAATTCTAGCACTAAGGTAAGCGTGAGTAAACTGGGCACTATCAAATCACAGCATTTTGGAAGCTTTAAACTCCTCTGTTAGAGCACTCAAGACCCCACAGGCTAGATTATAATCTCAAATAATGAAAATGCCAAACATATAGATCTATTTCAGTGCAATGCTCATTACAGCTTCTTAAAATCAAACTTGTTAGTGGTGTGCATCTCTGAAGACAGCTGATCCAAAGTCTGAGCCTGGCTTTTAAGACTGACTAACTCAGAACGACTAGACGAAGATAGCGTTGGATGACACTGGCTGGTCACAGATGACTAGTGAGCTGTCTTTGACTTCGCAGTGAGGTGCAGTGAGAGGTGTATTAGAGCCGTAATTGGTATCGAATATATCCAGGACATTATGCAATAATAAAGCAGTGAAAAGGTCTTCTCTCTGAATGTAATATTAGCTTCTGCCTAAAATCAGAAAATACACACATGTGGATTTCAGCATACTGACAATGACATGACAGAAGTTGGTTAAGTTTGTGCTAAGGCAGCTCCTGGCCTGACTCTAAATTTAGTCATCTCTGACTGAGATACTGCTGATGAAACTCGCAACTTAGTTCGCATAGTCATCCCAATATTATCTCAAGGCAGCTTCTAAATAGATATTTAAACCAATATTCACCAACATGAGCTTTCTTGTTCAACTTCCCTATTGGCACCCACTTATAATTGTGATAACATGGCTAAAATTAATTCTAAGTTGGGCGCCTGGGTGGCTCAGTCGTTAAGCGTCTGCCTTCGGCTCAGGTCATGATCCCAGGACCCTGGGATCGAGCCCCACACTGGGCTCCCTGCTCAGCTGGAAGCCTGCTTCTCCCTCTCCCACTCCCCCTGCTTGTGTTCCCTCTCTCGCTGTGTCTCTCTCTGTCAAATAAATAAATAAAATCTTTAAAAAAAAATAATTCTAAGTTCATGTGTGCCTACTGCTAAAACAAACACACACTCTTATTTTAATAATACACTCCATACTGGAATTAGAGACAAAGTTGAAAAAATCAAATACGTTTCAGTAAACTAAATTTAGTGTAAGGTTCCGAAGGGACAACATACAGGAGTGTACCGTCCTCTTTTCTACGCCACAAGAATGTCTCTTATCCTGTATACATTAGTTCAATTAAGGGTTCAAGTTTCCTTGCTATTCAATATAAAGTATTCCTCTGACCTACTAAAGTGTTACAGTTGATAATATTGACAAGGATTTTTTTTTTCTCTTCACTTCTGGGCACATGGTTACATCCTCTGGCCCCTTAGTATTAGATGTGACCATATAACTTGCTTTGGTAATGAAATGCAAGCACAAGTGATGTGTTTCACTTTTAGATTAAATCTCTAAGAGCCAGAGTACCGTTCATCATACACTTTCTTTCCTGCTCTTTTTAAAATCTGTCTATAGTGACAGATTAGTTTTCATATTATAGATGCTAATATAAATAAAATCATATGGCATGAACTCTTTTGTCTAGCTTCTTTAATTCTGCATATTTTGATATCCATACATTTTGTTGAATATCTCAATAGTAAATTTTTTGTTTAGTAGAATTAATGTGGTATAGACATAGCACCTTATGTTTACCCATTCACCTGTTGATTGACATTGACATTAGGTCGTCTCTATTTTGGTCTATTAGAAATAAATCTTTTATGAACTTTTACATACACGTCTTTGCATGGGCACATGCTTTCATTTGTCTTGAGTAAAAGCTTAAGAAACTGTTGTTCTATTTTCCAAAGTGGTTGTACTACTTCTCATTGCAGCCAACAGTGTATGAGGGTTTCAATTCTTCCATATCCTCACTAAAAATCATACTGTGTTTAATTTGCCCTTCCCTAATTATTAGTAATGGTGAACATATTAATGTGTTTGCCTTCTGCGTATCTTCTCTGATGAAGTTTCTGTCCAAATTTTTCCCCTATTTTTTATGTCAGTTGTTTTCTTATTATCTAATTTGAGAGTCCCCTAGACATTCTGGATGCAGTTTATCTGATACAAGATATGCAAATATTGTATTCTAGCAAATATTGTCTTTTCTTTCTCATAACTGTGATTTTTTAAGAGCTGGAACTTTTTTTTTAATTTTGAAGATGTTCAATTTATCAATTTTTTTAATGAATCATGCTTTTGGTGATGTATCTAAGAAATTTTTGTTGCTAAGCCCAAGGTAACAAGATTTTAGTCTATTTTTTTCCTAGCTTTTTGCACAGGGTTACGATCCTTTGAGTCAACACTTGTTTACCGTCCAAGGCATATATCAATTTCTTTTTTTTTTGGCACATAGATATCTAGTGTTTCTCCAGTATCATGCCTTTGAACCTTTGTGAAAAATGAGTTGGCCCTTTTCCTGCACACCTTCCTTCAGCAGTGGCGGATTGTGCAGACATGACCAAGATGAAGGCTCGAGATCTTCTCAGCAAGAAGAAGGAGGAGCTACCTCACCAGCTGGAAGAGCTGAAGGGGGAGCTGCCCCAGCTTGTGTCCCCGAAGGGACAGGTGGCGTGGCTTCCAAGCTCTCCAAGATCCAAGTTGTTGGCAAATCCATGCCCGTGTTCTCACAGTCATCAACCAGACGCAGAAAGAGAACCTCAGGAAATTCTACCAGGGTAAGGAGTACAAGCCCCTGGATCTGCGGCCCAAGGACACACGTGCCATGTGCCGCCGGCTGAACAAGCACGAGGAAAACCTGAAGACCAAGAAGCAGCAGCAAGTGCGGGGTCAGGGCCTGAGCATCAGCATCAATAGAACACAAACAAACTTGGGAAAAATAAATACATAAAAATAAACAAACAAACAAATAAATAATGAGTTGTCCTTATATGTGTCAATCTGTTTCTTGACTCTATATGCTATCCCATTGATCTGTTTGTCTATCTTTATGAAAATACCACATGGTCTTGATTACAGTAGCCTTAGAATATGCTTTTAAAACATAAATCCTGCAACTTTGCTCTTATTTTCAAGGTTTTTTTTTGAATAGTCTCAGCTTTTTAAATGTTCATATAAATTTTAAGAATCAGCTTGTTAATTTCTAAAAAAAAAAATGCCCAGTGGAACCCGTATTGGAATTGTATTAAATCCACAGATCAATGTGGGAAGGATTGACATCCTAAATATACAGTCTTCCTACATATTAACTCAGTATTATCTCTCCACTTATTTTTGTCTATTATTTTGATATATTTATTATTGAAGTTTAATTTGAGGACTCTACATATTTTCATTCTCTACTTTTAGAACATAAGAAGTAAAATTATAACTGTTGTAAAGTACTTTTCCTTTACTTCTAATCATGGCGTCATTTTTGGGGTGCTTTTACTAATTGATTTTTTTCCTTATTATGGACCATATTTCCTTGTTTATTTGCATGCCTGTTAATTTTTAAAATTTGTGCCAGACATTGTAAATTTTATATCATCGTATGTTGGATATTTTCTTATTTCTATAAATGTTCTGTATCTTTGTTTTGGGATTCAGTTGAGTTACTTAGACATATTGTTCCTTTCAGGTCTTGATTTTATGATTGGTTGCTGCAGAGCAGTTCCCAGGAAGCTAATTATCTCCCATCAATGAAATATGACTTTCCCGAGTTTTCCATGTATTGCCTCATGAATTATGACTTTTCCATCTTACTGGTGGGAACACACACTATTCCTGGCCCTAGCAAATACCAGACGCTTTACTCTCTCATCCTTTTGGATAGGTCTTTGCCCGGCCCCAGGTCATTTTCTCATGTGTGTACACTGATCAGTATTCTGCTGGCCATTTGTGGGGCCTTCTATAGCTCTCTGGCATTTTCTCTGTATGCAGCTTTCTTCCCTGCAGTACTTGGGCTGTGAACTTTAACGGCTTAAGTCTCTAGGAACTTTCAGATCCATCTCCTCAACTCTTGGAGTCTGGCAGGCTCCTCTGCACAGTTTGTGAGAAAACTCTCTCAAATGTAAAAATGATACTGTCATTTCCTTCATCTGAAATCTACTTTATATGGCTTGGCATAACTTACAGGAGTCCTCATGATTAGATTCTTGCCTACTCCTTCAATCTTACACTGTTAGACTCTGACACATAGAGCAAAGAATCCTAAGCACTGCTCATAACAAAATCTCCCAAGTGGATTTTTATGTAATTTGTTATTTTTATATATTTTTAGACGTACAGAAAAGTTTCAAGAAATATAGAGATTTCCCATAATCCTTTCACCAAATTTCCCTAATGTTAACATTTTATATAACCATACTATAATCATCAATACCAGAAAATTGACATTGTCACAATACTACAAACTAAGCTAAAATTTTATTCAGATTTTATCACCCTTTCCACTAATGCCCTTTTTTTTTTTTCTTCTGTTCTAGAATCCCATATTGCATTTACTTATTATTTCTCCTTGGTTTTATTTAAGTATTTTTATAGTTGCCAGATCTTAACTTTTTTTCATGACCTTGACACTTTTGAAAAGTACTGGTCAGTTATTTGGAGAACTTTTCCTAATTTGATTTTGGTTGATGTTTTTCCCATTTTTAAAATGAAGTTGTGCATTTTGGAAAAGAATGCTATAAAAATTATAGTACGCTTTTTTTAGTGGCTTAGGTCAGAATCTTCCTGATGTCAAAATATCTTAAGAGTGGTGATCACTTGTTCATGTTGGTATCGGCCAGGTTTATCCTTTTTAAGGTTACTCTGTTTCCCTTTGTAATTAATACAAATCTTGGGGTAGATACTTTGAAACTCATCAAATATCCCATTTCTCCTCAAACTTCCACAACCCTCTGCACTTCTTGTCTGCAACAATTGTTGCTGTGGTATTTGCCTAATGTTTGGCTTCCTCTTTTCCTCTTACCTTTTAAATTTTTAAATTGGAATTATTCTGGGAAAAAGTACTCTTCCTTCTCCCCCATTTATTTATTAATTAAACATTGATTTATATCAATATGAACTGATGCATATTGAATTCTATGGACTATAATTCAACACTATCATTATTTTATAGTTCAAATCATTAGGCCAGCAGGTTCTACTTTAGGTGGATTCCTGTATTCTTTTGTCAGCCTTCCATCCTTCTATGAAAGCTTTCTTACTTTCTAGCACCCCAAATATCTGTATCTATATTTAATTTATTTATTTAAAGATTTATTTATTTATTTGAGAGAGAGAGCAGGGGAAGAGTCAGAGGGAGAGACAATCTTCAAGCTGATTCCCTGCTGAGCCCCAAGCCCTATGTGGGGCTTGATCCCAGGACCCTGAGGTCATGACCTCAGCCAAAATCAAGAATCTGCCGCTTAACTGATTGAGCCACTCAGGCACCCCTAATATCTGTATCTATATTTAATCTATCAATCAACCATCTATCTAATCTCTTGCCATGTATTTATACTGACACTTCTAATTCCATCATTTGAGCTTTCTCCTTTAAAAAAAAAAGATTTTATTTATTTTTGCATGAGAGAGAGAGAAAGAGAATGCATGAGCGGGGGGTGAGTGGTGGGGGGACAGAGGGAGAAGCAGGCTCCCCACTGAGCAGGGAGTCAGACGCTGGACTTGATCTCAGGACCCTGGGACCATGACCTGAGCTGACTGAGCCATCCAGGTGACCCTCCTTTTCTTATTTACAACTTCTTTCTTAGGCAGTTATGTTATCAGCTCTTTTTATCAGTATTTGTATCTATATATTCATGTAATGCCAGTATATAAATAATATCAGAAATACTTATCCATTCCCTGGGTGTCTATTTTAATAATATTATTATATAGATTACAGTATTTATTCATAGTTTCTTTACCTTTAAAAAGTTTCTGAAGTTATATGTTGCTTTCCCCATTCCCTTTTATATAGTTATGTTATTGATTTGTAGTTCAGTTAGGTTAACTTTTTACTCTTGTATTCTGTTTTGGGATTCTCACCGCATGCTGGTAGGTTTTAATTCTGGGTTAAGAGTCGGAGATATATAAAGGATCTATTCACTGAAATGTCATCGCCTCCTCATCCCTACTAACTATTCCCATTCTTTTCCTCTTTCCACCCCTTTCCACCCACTCCTTGCAGGTAATCAGTATCTTTTTGAAACATTTTCCATTTCACCTCTTTCTTATCATGTTTTGTAATTATTTTTAAAATTTACTGGGCCTAGAGCCATGCTAAGGATTTTATATCACATTGTTTGATCTTCACAAAAACCCTATGAAATAGTTAATATTCATATCTCAACTTTATAGGAAACAAAGCTTCAAGTGTAAATTGTCAGGGGCTAGCTACACAGGTATGTAAATGGCTGAGCCAAGGTTTATTCGATTCAGATCTGTGTGATTCAGATCTCTCAAGTCTTTTTCAAGACCCCAAGGTATGTTTACATTGAGGCTTTCAATGACCTCCCAGAGCAGCCAGCTATCCCTCATCTTCCTTCCCTTCAGCTTTCACAGAATCCTGCTCCTACTATTCATAAAATATTTCTGCCATTTACTATTTTTATTTAAGTGGCCACAGTTCTGCCACGTACTATTTTTATGATCATGTATATTAGTTAACTTCTATGAATCTCCATTTTAATCTGTTATAATAAATTCTTCACATGGTTGTTTTGAATAATGAATTAATATTTTTAAACACTTATATCTCATATAGAACATAAAATCTAATAATTGCAAAGTATTTAAAACTAAGCCCAAGTCCTATTAATTAGTATTTAGTTAAAAATATATATTTTTGTTTCCAATTTCTCCTTTTTCTTTCAACTAGACTATGTGGAATTTGCGGATCATTCAATTATCTCTGCTGCCTAAAATTTGCCTAAGAAACAGAGCAGTACTCAGTATGTGTTTGAGAAGAAGTGACTACATAAAAAATCAAGGTCTAGGGTGCCTGAGTGGCTCAGTTGGTTAAGCGACTGCCTTCGGCTCAGGTCATGATCCTGGAGTCCTAGGATCGAGCCCCACATCGGGCTCCCTGCTTCTCCCTCTGACCCTCTTCCCTCTCATGCTATCTCTCATTCTCTCTGACTCAAATAAATAAATAAAATCTTAAAAAAAAAATCAAGGTCTACCTATAGCACTCCAAAAGTTTAAAAAAAGATTAAATATAATTGTTAATGTACCAATTATTTGAAATTCAAATTTAAAATGAATATGGAATTAAATATCTGCATTAATATATAAATATTTCTTGGGAAAATAGCATCCTTTTTTTGAAGATTGGGTGCAGTATAAAGTAAATTTCAGTAACAAAACAACTTTTCTAGAGCAACGTGCATTTTTTTCCTCCTAAATTTAGAAAAAGAGCCTTTTGGATAAAGATCTGGAGGTGAATCATTACACACAGCAGGCTCCCTTTCCTCTGGCATCAATCAACCAATAAAGCTCTTTGGTGTTGGGATTCCCAGGGACAGCCACAGACTAGGCGCGCTTCTCAAAACTGGTTCCTGAAGACACTCTGGAATTCAAGCTCTGAAATAAAGGGAGTAAAAACATCTCTCTTCACCAGAATTCTTGATTTTGTAAGGAATCATTACTATGTAGGTATTTGAACTGTTGACACAAATCAAAATGTTACCTTCCACGGGTTGTTTTAGAACTTTTACCTCCCTGTACAGGGGAGGGGGCCAAAGACAAAAGGAACCTTTCTACATGTTTAATGTTATTACGGGATAGTGACATGAAATGACACTTAAGTAGATTTAATGTACCCTGGGTCTATCCATTTATTTATCATTTTGCAGGAGTAAAAGAACCTATAGTTTAATTGTCAATGATAAGTTGCTTCATTTTTTTCTCCTCTTTTAATTTTTCTTTTAAATCAAACATATTAGGCCACTAGAGTAGTTATAAGTAATCAAGATCCCGCATTGTAGGAGATACTAACAAGAGCTGTGGCTCCTAAGGGGGTCAGCCTTGCTTAGCAAGTCCTGTCTCAGAGAAGAACACTGTAGGTTCTCCAGGGGTTGCAGAGCCCATTATGGTTTATGCATCTGGCTCTTCACTTCTTGAGACAGGCAGGGCTGTGTTTACTGCCCAAGTCTCACGGGAACAAAAACAAAAACTGTTTACCTAACAAACAATCTGGTGTGTGGCTATTTGGAAATGCGCTACTAATTCTAATAAAGTCAGCTGGGTTATTATTGGCTAAAGTGACTTGGGGGATTCATTGCAATTAAAATTTCAGTTTATTCATAATGCTGATTGTTCATAGGACATTTAGCCTATGTCATAGGACATAGACATAGTACCATTCTAATCCTTAAATGGCAAGGATAATTGTAAACGTCACATTCTTGTACCTGCAAGAAATGCTACCCGGTATTGCCAAAAACAAAGTTACACCTCATTCAAAATACCCAATTAAGTATAAATAGTGTAAAATCTCCTCCCAGTTACCAGTGGGGTTTTATTTCAATTCCCAGATCATGCAAAAACTATCTTGGGTACCGAAAGGGGAGGTCTCTCAGGTCCAAACCTTTAAGTTACCACAAGGGGCTTTAAGGTTAGACCTTGAATTCAGGTGGTTTTGCAGTTTCTGTGCCAACTCACATCTACAAGCAGAAGTCTGAGACCTGAGCATTCTAGCTCTCCAAATGTACTGGGGGGCCAGCCAGGCCTTTGGAGGGCCTGTTGCCCACATACTTTGAGTGCTCCCATTGTGGAGTTGGTTGCTCTTCACAGGTAAAGCATCATGTTGGTTTTGCTCTTCGCACAGTTTCTCTTTGCTTTGTGTGTGTGTTTCTTCTTGCTTATTTTTGGCGTCATTTTGGTTTTGGTTGTTTGCTTGTTTTTATTTTGTTTTCTCAATTTCTCAAGTACTTCCAAGGAAAATTTCAGTTTCAGAGAAATTTTAGAAAGTAACTCTGATGACGTAATTTTCAACGTATATAAAACGTTGGAAAATTGATTAGTTTGTGAAATGTGTGTGTGGGACTGTGAGCAGAACTGTGCCATAAACATATTAATTTTGAAATAAACATAATGGGATGCATTCATTTAAATAGGTAGTATTGTTCTTCCCAAAGTAGGGATAAAGGTGGGATCCCGGAAGACAGCTACCAGTGAAGCAATGCTCATTCCTTAAAATTGTGTCCCTTTTATAAAACTAGCGAGGGGAGTAAATAAGGTGGCATTTGTATAGTAAAATTTCTCAAGACAAGAAAGATAAAGCTACAAATGAAATATTTTATAGCATACATTTATTCAGTATAAACCCTTAGGAGTACCTAAGAGTATGGACTTTGCACTAGTTACTGGAATTTTAAGAGTGAAACATTATGGAATCCTCACTGACCACAGTTTATGAGTGAGGAAATAATTGAAACTTTAGATGTGTAAATCTAACTTCACTTCTCTTACTGGCAAAAAAAGAGAGTTTAAATGATTGGCCCAACTTTATATATGTTAAATGTCTTGTTAAGAGAAGAAGGTGAATAAGGATAAAATTTCCATTCAGCAGTCTACCTCTAATGCTGAAGGAATTCAGAATTCAAAGAATGTGTTCACATGTGCAACATTAAAACGATCATATTTTCAAAGCTTTAGAACAAATGATATGCACTAAAATACAAGATTAAACAGAATATAAATTATTCATCTCTTCAATTCATTTAGACACTCAGGTTATTTTATATGACCATCAATCGCCTTTGTATTACGCTTTAGTTATATACAGAGAAGGAGAGTAGGTGAATGTGTTCTATTCTTTTTTGTATCAGTTTTTTATTTACATTGTAGTTAGTTAACATATAGCATAATATTGGTTTCAGGAGTAGAATTTAGTGATTCATCACTTCCATACAATACCCAGTGCTCATCCCAACAAGTGAATATGTTCTAATCCTATGAGGAAATTTGAGCCTTTCTTAAAGTGCTTATTTAAAGTAAGGCACTATATTTTTTATTAAGTTTTTGCTATAATTTCATGATGTACCACAAATAAAACTCTTATTAAAATTTTTATTTTTCTGAATTTTCAAGTTCATCTACAAAGAAAATACAGTATTTCAATACTCTTTTCCTTTCTGAATGGACTTTTAAGTTAATGAGAAAAGATAGCTTATGTATTAAGTCTCATTCTAAATACTAACCGGAGGTCAACTCCTAGCAATGCTGCTAAACATGAGATAACATAACTGTCTCTAAAATTCTTCCTCTTCCTAGACTCGTTCCCAGGTTTACTATAGAATTTAACTGATTACTCTTTCCCTACTGCGTCTGTCCATTTTTCTCCACTTAGTTCTTTTCAGATTCATTCCAAACTTACACTTAACACTCACCAAATACCTAGATATTTGAATTATTATATATGTATATTTTTTGAAAAATGTAAAGCTTGCAATATTATTTATGTTACGCTATGAAGGTACAAATCACCGAGGTACAGGTCAACTTTTTTTTTCAAAATAGTTGGGGCAATGAAACGTATGTGTGTACTTAATGAAAATTTTTGATGATGATGATGATGATGCCTTTTGCGTGCCCAAATACACATAAAAATGTAATCATTTCATAATTTATATTCTGAAGTATTTTATATGAATGGTAAGGTTTTTTTTTTTTTTTTTTAAGTTTTAAAGTGGTGAGTCTATAACTAAGACATATAATAACCCAGCTGGCACTGAATTCCTAAACTGTCTCCTCTCTAGTGGAAGCAGCGTTTTTATAACAACTCTACCTGTAAGCACAGGCCACACTGTTGGTTCTAAGGTCTCTTCCTAGGGAGAGAAAAAAAAATGCAGAATTCATTTTTTTTTGTTTTTTTAAGTATGACACAGTAGGAAACACGATAGCTCACCTTGGTTATGAAACATACTCGTAGAATTTCAGATTTCTGGAACTTGTCACAGAGCTCAGTAATTATTTCTACTTTCCCCCAAAGCTGTCAAAACAATTTTTTTAAAAATTCATTTATTCTGTATTAACAGTCTTCAGATTTCATTTTATTCAATAGTACGATAGACCTAGTGACAGATTATATTGTTACATTTTAAGTGTTTTATCTCTTCTTTCATCTTGATGTCTTCTTCTCTCATCTTCATGTCTTCTTCTCTCCTATTCCTGATCTTTGTTAATAACATTGCCACCCTTTCTGTCATTGGAATAAAAACTGTCAAGTCAGGTTTGACCTCTCACTCACCTTCTAATCTTTATATAATGCTGATGATTCTACTTTTTTTACCCTCTTTCTACTTCAACTTATTTCTATTGCTACTGCCACACTCCAAGCCTTCAATAGATTTTACCTGGATTGTTCACGTTGTCTTAAATATTTTCCATGGTTCAAAACTATACTTTCTTATGCTGCACACAGGTTTTTCTTCTTAAATTACATCTTTGATCAAGTAATACTCCTTTTCAAAATGTAGAATTACTCTCTGCATAATGTCAAATAAAATGCACAGTTCTCAACCTTTTTTTTTTTTTTTTTTTTTTTTTTTTTTTTTTTTTTTTTTTTTTTTAAAGCTTTTTTTTTTTTTTTTAATTTTAATTATTTATTTATTTATTTGAGAGAGAGAGAGAGAGAGAGAGAAACAGCATGAGAGGGGAGAGGGTCAGAGGGAGAAGCAGGCTCCCCGCTGAGCAGGAAGCCCGATGTGGGACTTGATCCCGGGACTCCGGGATCATGACCTGAGCCGAAGGCAGTCGCTTAACCAACTGAGCCACCCAGGCGCCCCAGTTCTCAACCTTTTATTTAAGCTATTTGGGAGCCTAATTCCAGCCCAGCTTTCACTGTTCCTATTTTTTTACATTACATTTACTGGATGTTTTATTGTAAGCAAAATACTTGTTAAAGAAATTTGAAGATATAAAAAGTACAAAAAAGAAAACAACCTTGACTTATAATTCTTCTATGAAGAGATACCATAACTCATACTTACTTGTAGTACTTTTTGTGTGATGACCGTGTAAAAATATATCACCATATAAAGACACAGTTTTCCTGCTCTCCTCATTTACATTATATTGTTTTTCTTAAAAAACTTTATTTTAATTGAATGTTGTAGTCTATTTAATGATCATAAATTATCATAAGATGCACATAATTAACCTTTTCTTGTGTTATTTTTATTTTGCAAATCACATTTTCCAAAAATTGTATTTTATGTTCAGATTTATTTCCATAAGGAAAAGAGTTTAATAATTGTATCTTGTATTATTAATACTCATACACCTGACCTATTTTTTTTTAAAGTTTTTGTTTATCTCCAGTTAGCATGCACGTTGTACTAGTTTCAGGTGTACAATACAGTGATTCAAAACTTCTATATGTTACTCAGTGTTCATCTGAGTAAGTGTAGTCACCATCTGTCACCATACAACGTTATCACAATATTGAGTATATTCCTTATGCTGTACTTTTTATCTCTTGACTTACTTATTTTCAATCAGTTCTTGAAATAGTCCAGTTTTCACAGCTATGGTCACATAAAGTTTTTCAAATAATCTTTTTAAAAGATTTTATTTATTTATTTGACAGAGAGAGAGAGCGAGAAGGAGAGAGAGAGAGCATGCACAAGTAGGTGGAGCGGCAGGCAGAGAAAAGGGAGAGGGAGAAGAAGGCTCCCCGCTGAGCAAGGAGCTCCATGCAGGGCTTGATCCCAGGACCCTGAGATCATGACCTGAGCTGAAGGCAGACGCTTAACCGACTGAGCCACCCAGGCGCCCCTCAAATAATTTTTTATAGAAGAGCAAATAAGTGTTTTGTTTTATAAACTCCTGTAATATTATGTTTATTTTGATTAGCTATACAGTTGAACAAAATTGTATTTGTACATAAAAATATCTTGGAGT
Organism: Mirounga angustirostris; assembly: GCF_029215605.1. Taxonomy (NCBI): domain Eukaryota; kingdom Metazoa; phylum Chordata; class Mammalia; order Carnivora; family Phocidae; genus Mirounga; species Mirounga angustirostris. The sequence goes on along the minus strand of NW_026991716.1, from coordinate 89,038,570 downwards.
TAAAAAATTAAAAACTAAAATGTTTTTCAGTAGTTGTCACTGTGTTCTGTTATTTATAGATAGGAGCCTAAAGTCCTGCATGATTTTTATACTTGTGTATAACATTTCATATGCATTTCCTTCTTGGTGTTTTGTTTGCCTTATGTGTACTTTTCTTTTTGTTTTCTGACTGCCTAAAATTTGATAAAGGTATTTGGTCATGTATCAGTTTTATATAACTTAGGAATCACTGGGAGTTTTCAATTTCCTGTATCTCTTCTTCCTTGTTTTTCTTTCTTTCTTTTTTTTCTTCTGCCTACTCATAGATGCCTCAATTTTTTCCTCTAAAAAAATAACTGATAGGACGCCTGGGTGGCTTAGTTGCTTAAGTGTCCGACTTGATTTCCGCTCAGGTCATGATCACAGGGTTGTGAGATCAAGCCCTGGGCCATGGAGTCCTCTTGAGATTCTCTCTCTCCTTCTCCCTCTGCCCCCCCCCTTCCTCTCTAAAAAAAAAACAAAAACAAAACAACAACAACAAAAAAAACCTGCTAAGTACTTGAAGGTTACTATATGAGAAATAGCCTAAGTCTGAGATGCATTTGTATGTAACATGAAAAGCAATACGCTGACACATTTTCTATTGCCTGTTATTATAATGAATAACTAGATGCACATAACATAGTATTGTATATGTGAAAGCTCTTCATAAATATTTATGTAATTTTAATCCCCTTTTCATTTGACTAGAATACATGTGAGAGTATTTTTATTCAAAATACTAGTTTTCGGGCGCCTGGGTGGCTCAGATGGTTAAGCGTCTGCCTTCGGCTCAGGTCATGATCCCAGAGTCCTGGGATCGAGTCTCGCATCGGGCTCCCCGCTTAGCGGGGAGCCTGCTTCTCCCTCTGCCTCTCTGTCTCTTATGAATAAATAAATAAAAAATCTTTAAAAAAAATACTAGAGTTTTCAAAAAATTTTTGTATATGTGAAGATTTTTTAATTATTAGATGAGAAAAAGTCTCCAAAATACCTTGGAAGTCTCTACATTAAGAAAATGAAGAATACTCCCTTAGCTAACCAATATTTTAAAATAATACCTATAACAAACTTCCTTAATACAGAGCATAATGAGTGGATGCTTGAAGGTTCCCATACCTGGAAATTGGCCCCTTGTTTCTAAAGCGAATTCTGTCACTACTCTTTACATGCTGCTCTTTAGCCACTCAATGTAACTGTATTTCAGAGTTCTCATCTTTAAAATTAAGGTCAAAGATGTTGCAGGAATCTTCTTGCTCTAAACAATTTCAATTATATTAAATAATTTCAAATATTAACAGTTAACCCAGAAGTTTCTTTGGATTTTTAAATTAATTTTAACTTCCTATTACCTTCACTCTTTATGTTTTCTGCCCCCACTGCCATCGAGACATGCCATATTTTTTCCTAAGAAAATTAGCCCATTCAGTTCCTTCCGAAATTTATTTCATTTATCTCAGATACGTGATTTTTGCTGCTGGATATCTCTAAAACATTCTGTTTTTAAGTTCAGGTTTTAGAGTTGGCTCCATTCACTAAATAATGAGCTTCCTTCTTGACTCTAAGTTACCTTGCGATATTATAAAATACACATAGGCTGGAAAATGACGTGGGCCAAGATATTACACAACATTGAATAAGGAAAAAAGTTGGAGTAAATGGTCCTTTAAGCTCTTAGGATGGGGATTTCATATATTTTTATCATTTGAATTTGTCTGCTTGGTTCTTCACTCTTGCAAAAATTTCCTATAGACTTGTGGATTTCACTGTTCCCTATTTTGACATCTGACTGTTTTATCCAGTCAGTAAAACATTAAGCAGACACTAAGTATTTCTCTGTCACTCTGTTTTTGTCAAACAAAAAATAACAACCCACTGCCTTAGTTAAGTTTGGATATGTCCCTTTCTGTAATTACTGCTAGCCCTGATCTAGTTCAGACAACATTGCCATACATTACAATTGCCCATGCAAAATTTATGAATGTTTTATAATAAGAATCGTTGTATTCAATATTTACATGTAAGTTACTCTCTTTTTCTGGCCAGGCAAAGTCTTACTGAATATTGAATAAGAACTTGTCCTACAACTTTATATCAAGGAATTTTATGAATTGAAGAAAAATGGATACTAAATATATAAAAGTTAAGATAGAAACAGTAAATAATCACTCCATTTTCTTGGTTGACTTATAATACAAAACTTTGTCACCTAAAACTTTGAAAGACATGGCAAACAGGGTCTCCTTGAGGGACACAGAGCTTGGTAAAATCTGCTTATTTTGATTTTCTAATTAAAATTGGTATAAAAATAACCCTGCCAGTGCTAGCCGTTTTTCTATGTGCTTACATTAACCTCTGCTCTATTTTATGCTCATAGTGAATCCGAATCTGCCGTCAAGTAGAGAGTGTTCAGCTGGACTCTGGGAGAGGAATTATTGTTAGATACCTAGAAGTCCAGTGATTGACGAACCTGACACTTACCCTAAACTTTTAGATCTGAGTTGATGGCTCTGCTCCTGGGGCAAACGCCTTAGGGCATAGATGGCATTTTCTCTCCAAAGTTTCTGTGTATTAGGAGTAAGGTGCAATCTGTCATTTACAGAAGAGGAAGATTTCCCTATCCTCCCAAATCAGGCTATGGTAGCCTCTTTATAAATTATCAACAGATTACATTCTCATATCTACACTTTTATTATTATGCAGTCCTTTTCACAACAGAATTAAACTCCAAAGAATTTTTTCCTTAAGAGTGGCCCAGAATGCTTTAAAAAAAAAAAAAGTTTCATGTGATTTCATTATATAATGTGATTCACATGAGTTATTTATAAAAATTATTGCTGTACTTGACTACACAGGATAATTTATTCGATGGGAAAAATGCATAGACTAGATCACAGCATTTTCAGTATCCGGTTGAAAATTGATAATGACCATAATTAAAAAAAAATCTATCCACTCTAAAACTTTTAAAAATATAGCTTTCTACACAATTATTGAATCAAAGCAAAATAAAACACAAAGTTATTCAGAGAATCTGAAAAAAAATAGAAGAAATATTCTGATATATAGACAAAACTCCATTCACAGGAAAATGTGTAGTATTTTTTTAAAGGAAAAATAAAAAAGTATAATGGATGAGCATACTTCAATAAAAAGTTTAAATAATCTTAAGCATTAAATTTAAGTAAGCAGAAAAGGATTGTAAAATAATAAAATAAAACATGTTGAAACAATTTTGAAGTAATTAAAGAACAGGAAAGAAAGAAAGTAAAATAAAATCAAAAGCAGGTTCTTCCAAAAATGAATAAAATATACTCTCAGGTAATCCTTTTTAAGAGCCTGATTAAGATACCATTCATATACTGCACAATTCTTTTATTTAAAATATAAAATCTTGGGCACCTGGCTGGCTCAGTCAGTAGAACATGTGACTTGATCTCAGCATAGTGAGTTTGAACTTCACATTGGGTGTAGAATTTACTTAAAATAAAAAAATTAAAGTATAAAATTCATTTTTATATTAAAAATATATATTCATGAGGCTGTGCAACCATCACCACGGTCAAATATAGGACATTTAATTTTCTTTAAAAGAAACTTCATATATACTAATGGTCATCTCCCATTCTGCCCTCTCCTCCAGGCCTAAAAAACCACTAGTCTAATTTCTGTCTCTGTAGATTTGCCTATTCTGGACATTTCATATAAATGGAATCATACAATATGCAATCTTTTGTGACCAGCTTCTTTCACTTAAATAATGTGTTGAAGGGTCATCTATTGGTAGGATCAGATGATTTTTATTCCTTAGTCTGTTGATTTGATGGAGCACATTACTTGATTTTCAAGTGTTGAGCCAGGCTGCATATTTCTCCTACTTAGCCATTGTATATAATTCTTTTTATTCATTCTTGGAATCAGTTTGCTAATATTTTGTTGAGTTTTGTATCTATATTCTTGAGAGATACTGGTTTTTGGTTTTCCTTTCTTGTAATGTCTTTGTTTGGTGTTGGTATTCAGGTAATACTGGCCTCATAGAAAAGGTCAGAAAGTATTCTCTCTGCTTCTGCTTTCTGGAAGAGATTGCAGAAAATTTATATAATTTCTTTCTTTTTTTAAAGATTTACTTATTTGAGAGAGAGAGGGAGAGAGAGAGCAAAGTGGGAGGGGCAGAGGGAGAGGAAGAGAGAATCTCAAGTAGACTACACTGAGCTCAGAGCCTGAGGCGGGCCTGAGATCATGACCTGAGCCAAAACCAAGAGTCAGACGCTAAACCCACTGCACTATCCATGCACCGCTATAATTTCTTTCTTAAGTGTTTGGTAGAATTCACTGATTAACCCATTTGGACCTGGTGCTTTCTGTTTTATAGGTAACTGATTATTGATTCAATTTCTTTAATAAACATAGGGCTATTAAGATACTCTGTGTTTCTATATGAGTTTTGGTAGATTGCGTCTTTGAAGGAATTGGTCCATTTCGTCTAGATTTATCAAATTTGCAGGCATAGAGTTCTTCCAATATCCCTTATTATCCTTTTAATATCTATAGGATCTGTAGTGATAGTCCTTCTTCATTTCTAATATTAGTAATTTGTGTTTTTTCTCTTGTTCTCTTAGTTAACCTGGCTTATTGATTTTATCCATCTTTTCAAAGAATCATCTTTTGGTTTCTTTGAATTTCTCTACTGATTTCTTGTTTTCAATTTCATTGGTCTGTTCTAATTTTTATTATTTCTTTTGTTCTGTTTACTTTGGATTTAATTTGCTCTTTTTCTTCTATATCCCAGAGGTAAGCTAAAAACTATTTGTTTTAAATCTTTCTTCTTTTCTAATATATGCATTCAGTAATTTACATACTTTGAGCACTGTGTCAGCTACATCTGACAAATTTTGATAAGTGGTATTGTCATTTTTATTTAGTTCAAACTATTTTTAATTTCTCTTGATTGTGTATTTAGTAACTTGGAGGAGTAATTTTTGTGAAGTATATTTCCCCTGTAGTATGCAGCTTCTCATGTTCTTCCTCCAGTTTTTCTCACCCTTGTCTTTACTTCTTAGTCTGGCCACATAGTGGTCATCTCTGTATCATCACAATCCTCTTGTTGGCCAAAGATTTTGCTTAAGCCCCTTTAGCGTGTTAGATTTTTACCTTTACATTGGATGTGTGTGCTTGGAGTTTTCAGTCATAGGGAATTTGCTTTTTTTTTTTTTTGCTCCGAACTACTTTTTTTTTTTTTTTTAAAGGAGCTTAGAGGTTCTGTCTTTGATTACTCCCAAGAGGATACAAGTTCAAGCATGCACACAGTCTCCCAGACTACCAGGAATGACAATATGATTTTTAAGACTGGCTTCCATAGAGTCACCTCTAAGTCAGAGTAGCTTATGTTCGTTCAGTGTTTCAGTGTTGTCAGAAGTTATTTTCAAGTCCCTTGTGCCATGAGACCCCAGCCCTATATGGATTGGTCTGTGTGCAGATTGAGAAGAGTAAAGAAGAACCTCCCTTGAAGACAGCAACAAATCTCTTCTGAGGTCTCTTAGCTGAATGGCATCCTATACCCTTTCCTTAAGCAGTCCCTACTGAAGCAATGGAGATTACTTTTGGACCTCACAGTTCCCAATAGCATCTTTGTCACAAATCTGTAGAATTAAAAATGCAGACAGATACATGACTGTCAAACATTTCATTGTTGTAATAGCTTTATACCTATAACAAAGTGCCCTTACTTCCTCATGATAACTAACATTTCCCAAAAGAACAAGCATTTTATTACTACAAAGAGTGAAAAGACTATAATGTTATAATAAAATAGGGTCTTAAACTGTATAAACATGGAGAATTCCATACATTTCCTGTGTCTTTTTCATTTCCCCTCCACTGGGGGGCATCTTATAGCAGCAGTGGACAGTCCAGACCTTTGGAACCATTAACTCACCAACTACCTACAGGAAGCTTGCATTTCATTTCTGCTAAATAACCTTGGCAGTTGCTTGTCAGTTGTTAAGTAATTCATTCATAAAAGCAAATAATATTGAGTACCAGATACCGTTCAAGGTGCTTGGGATACATTAATTATAAAACACAAAAAATTAACCACTTGGAAGTTCCATTCTAGTAGACAATAAAAAAGAAAAGAAAGTATGTATGTAAATTATACAGTGAACTGAAAAGTGGTAGAGCTGAGTAAGAGAAAGTTGAAACAGAATGAGGGAAAACATGTTCAATTTTATATTATAAGGCCAGTTTTATTTTGAATGGTATGTGTATATATACACATTCACACACACATATATATACACATTTATGTGTATATGTATGCATGTGGTGACATATATACATATGTTCATATATACATATTGTTCAATCACCTAAACTTTTATGAACACATGTATATCTATTTGTGTGTATGTGTCTCTGTGTGTGTGTATATACATATATGTACATAAACTTAGATGTATACATATATAATCACTCTATTAATCTTTTATGATTATACATGTATATATAAGCATACACACACACAAAACTCTACCTCCTAAACTTACAATTAATTTCATTAGGACTCATAATCTTTTAACTAGATACTTAAAGTTTATATATTCTGAATTTTGTTTTTCTCTTTTTCACTATAGTCATCTTTGTGCTCTTTTCTGTCTTTTATTTATTTATCTGTTTATCCATTATTTATTTGTTTTAGTGCTGACACTTCTATAAATTACTCTGGTCCACCTCTTTCATTTCAGCTGCTTCAGCTCCTTAGAGTTCTCTTTTGCATTTTCTTCCCTTTCAGACTTGACCTCTCACTTCTGCCTTATTAGATGGCATGACATTGCTTTTATTTCCTTGCTCTCCTATATCAGTGAGCATGTAAGAGATGAGGAATGTCTAAAATTGTAAATCTTATACTTTTGCTAGCGTTTAGTAGACCACGAATCTTAGATGAGCTGTCCTTTTTTTTATTTTTTTAAGATTTTATTTTTAAGTAATGTCCTTCTTATAACATAGCATATGGCTTTTGAATATGAGCTTCATGAGACCCTTCTGTCATCTGCCTGCCCTTCCTCTAAAATGAACTTTTTCCTGAGTATATGTATTATGTTTACTTTAACCTCACAATTCTACATGTCTGGGTAGTATTGTGTGGACAATTTTTATTAGCAAGTTGAAAATCATATCTCCAGACATCCACGGTTTGTTTTGTTTTGTTTTTAAGTAGGTTCTTCACCCAAACATGGAGCTTAAACTCACGACCCTGAGATCAAGAGTCACATGCTCTACTGACTAGGCCAGCCAGGTGCCCTCCAGTGTTTAAATATATAGGTATTTACACTGAGTATTACTTTTAACAAATACATTTTATGTCCTTAACTTGATATTGCACATGTGTGTTCCTAATGATTTAAAAAAGCATATTTTCTGTGATAAAGTATCATAGTACCTATCTACCTCTTTTTATTTTTCTCTTGGTTCAAATTATTCCTTAAATAAGTCCAAAATTCCTCAGTCAATATCACTGATCCTTCCCAATGTAATGCATGAGAATTCATGAATGCTAAAGTAAGTTATTAGCCATCCCAGAATACTTTTGTTTGAGCTTAAGATCAAATTTTATGGTAGTCATTAAGGGTAAAATTATCTAATTAAATGTGTGATATAAAAGAACTGGAACATTTTTAATGGCAATTGTTCCTTCTTTTATTTTCTTCAAACAATACTCCTATAATCTATGTTTTTACATTATGCAAATATCCCCACATGTTCAATTAATAGCCATTTAGAGGAAGATAAACTATCCAAATTTGGCCACCGTACTGGTCCTCATTCTTTATTTCATCTGATGCTCCATATGTCAATAATATTAGTAAAGTTGTTATATATGTCAATAATGTTACTAAGTTTGTTATATATCATTATATATATATACATACATATATATATAATGAAATTTATCCATTGAATGTATCCATTATACATATGATGGAATTTATGTAAATTCCATTCTACTCCCTGAAGGATTTACACATAGTGTTAGTACTTGCTTTGGATTTGTTTAATGCAAGTATCTGTCTCACTTTGTTAACAAGAGAAAGTGGAGCATTTCCCTAATAGGAATTTACCATTACGTTTTATCTGTAAAATGTCATATTAAAACAGGTATCACAATCTAAAACTAATGATGTAATGTATGGGGATTAACATAAGAATAAAAAAAAACCAGGTATCACAGTATCATCTTTGTTGAATTATGTTAGCCACAGAGCCTTTATTGGAACACATTATGTTACGGCTTCAATCTGTTTTTTAATGAATATAGAAACTGCCTTATATATTAAATATTTCAATTGTTTACATAGAGCAGGATTGATCACTCCTTCTTTATGACCTCTAGGCCCAGGTGGGAATAGAAACATCTGATAGAATCTGGTAGTGCTATTTTATGATATTATGTGATCCCCAATATGCCTCAAGAATCACAAAATGTATCAGCCTATACCTGATGCCAACAGCTTTGCATAGGGAATTCACCATTCTCCATGATTCTCAAGTCCTCTCCCAGCAAATCCATTGTTTTCCTATCACAGTACTGTAACTAATCATATCCATTTAATAAGAAGTTGGTCACCCCCAAAGGTCCAGTTAATCTGCAGAGACCTGACTCACTATATGCTATTTTATTTATTGCTGAAGACCTAATGTCTGAAATTTTAATATGATAAACAGACCTTGACCTGAATCTTTTCCTCCTCATGCCATACAACAAATATCCTAAATAATCTTCATCATTGCTTATCTATAGACTTGTTGACAGCAACTATAGTAAACCCTAAGGATCTGGGTATCCTGATCTTAATATAGGTATTCTTTCTAAATTAGCTGGAAAAAGAAGAAACAAGGGCATTATGTAGATATTTGGACATGCAAAATTGTTCTTAAAAAAATATCTCTTGACAAATAAGAAATTCGGAAAACTATTCTATCTCGTGAGCTTAATATTAAAATTATTTTAAATCAGATAATCAGATAATATTATAAATAATATTGTTCCTTAAACTTTACCTCATATAAACAAAAAATAAAATAAAACTGTAGTGTAAGTATCTTCTCAATGTTTGGTAATCAGTACTAAGTTCTGATAAAATGTTCTCCTGCAATGGATATTAAAGATAGTGACTTACATGGTCATTCAATATGGTATGTAGTCCCTGGAAATACTGTGTTTTGAGTCTTCCTCTGTGTAATGAAGGGTATTTTGAAAGTGATTTAATTATATGCAAAAGCATTGCATTAATATCATGTGCATCCTGGAATGAGGACGATCATAACACTGTGATGACATGAGGCTGTGAGTGTGTCTATGTTGTGCTTTCTACCTCAGAGAAGTTAGCATTGAAAATAAGCAAATCTTAGTCAGTGTTCATATCAAAGTGTTGTGGTAGCTTTTTACGTACACTAAATTTTTACTTATGAGTTCACGATGATAATCACAGGAAAAATGATAGTAACAGAAAAAGATATAAATGAGAATAAGAGCATATCTAATAAAGAAATGAAATGGTCACATTTGTTTTTCTCCTAGAATGAAAGTACTGGAATTTTCCAAATAACTATCATTAATAGTTTATGGCTAAAGGACACTATTCCATCTGTAGAAGCCTTCTGAATTCACTACAGTTGTTGATGATAATTTACTACATTCATTTTTAGAAACTATAAGAATAAATCTAATTATTGCATCTGAATATGCATAAATGTTTGTTATCATAAGCTATACATCTTAGCATATTATTGAAAATGTTTTCCCCCATGAAATGAATTTTATGCATGACTGGAAATACTTCTGTAATTCTGAGTTATGGGCAAAACACATTTAGAGCAAAATAGCTTTAAAATAAAATTAACTTTTTATCGGTAATAGCTATATTTTATAATGTTTGTATTTTGAATTTTTCATGATGTCCTAGAATTTAAAAGTTGGAAAGAGCATTAGAAATTATCTGTTTGGGGGCACCTAGGTGGTGCAGTCAGTTAAACGTCGGATGCTTGGTTTCGGCTCAGGTCATGATCGCAAGGTCGTGAGATGGAGCCCTGCGTCAGGCTCCGCACTTAGCCTGGAGTCTGCTTAAGTTTCTCTCTCCTTTTCTCTCTACCCCTCCCCACCGCATGCTCTCTCTCTCTCTAAAATAAATACAAAAATCTTAAAAAAAAGAGAAATGATTTGTTTGAGTGATGTATTTAATCCCACCTCTATTATCTCTAGGGGAAAAAATACCCCCAAAATCTCAATGTTGTTGTAAAAACAAATAAGATATTTGCTGTGCCAAAGTATTATTATTATTATTATTATTATTATTATTATTATTATATAATATATAGTATACTTTTGTATATTTTATATACATGTATGTGTAGTATGTTTTGTATACTATACATGTAAATATATATGTAAAATAATTACTGTGGTAGTAAAATAGCAGTATATAAGGTACAGTGTCATTAGGTAATTTTTTTTAGAGTCTCTTGTCCAGCTTATTATAAAACCATGACACTTGACTGTTGGTTCAGAACCCAAAGAATTGATCCATTTTTTTTTTCTTTTTTAAAATTCAGTATATCATTAGGTTTCCATGCACCAACACTTAATATTTCCCCTGAACCCTCAACATAGCTATATATACAACTTAATAAGTTGAAACCCATTTGTAGTCCAGTAGTGTTTTCTTTCTCCTTTTTCTAATCTTCATAAAGACATATGCCTCTTTGTCCTCATGCTTCAGGTTAGACCGAGACACAGAATGTCAGTTGTCCCTGCCTTCCAGGTCATTTCAGGACCTCCCAGGTCATTTCAGGACCTCCCCATACCATCAGCCTGGAATTCCCCTCATAGATTTTCCTCACTGTTCTTCTGTTCTGGTTCACTTTCTACATTTACTTTATTTTGGAGGGGAACATCCATCCTCCAGCAGTTTTCTGTAGGTACACAGGAAGCAACATTTTGAGACCTTACACACCTCACAAAAGTTTTATCTCCACATTTCATAAATAATCTTGTTGGATATAGAATTGGAATTGCCAGATATAGCTGGAATTCATTTTCCCTCTGAAATTTGAAGACTTGCCTGTTCTGTTTTGTCTTTTAGCTTCCATGGTTGCTTTTGCAAAGTCCAGTGATGTTCTGACTGTTAATTCTGTGTGTAGAACCTGTTTGGTCTCTTTGGAAATTTTTAGAACCATCTCTTTATCTAAATGGTCAGGATAATTTATTTTGGTGTGGAATTTTTTTCATTTATTTTATAGGATAATATGTAGATTTTTTTTAAAACTAGAGTTCTGCACTAATATTCTTGGATATTTTCTTGTCTAAATTTTAAATATTATTTTCTTTCCAGAGTTTCCTTTTCTTTCTATAAATTAGTACTAATCAGATGAGCTACCCCCGATTTGATTACATAATATTTCCTTCTTTTCTCTCTTATATTTTTTCCTTGTCTTTTTTCTATGTTTTATATAATTTCTTCAGTTTTAATCTTGTAAGTTCTACATTAATTTCCCTTAAGGTCATATATTTTTTTAAGATTTTATTTCTTTATTTGACAGAGAGAGACACAGAAAAAGAGGGAACACAAGCAGGGGAGTGGGAGAGGGAGAAGCAGGCTTCCTGTGGAGCAGGGACCCTGGGATCATGACCTGAGCCGAAGGCAGATGCTTAACGACTGAGCCACCCATGTACCCCTTAAGGTCATATTTTTTATTGAAATAGTTTGTTCTTTTATACAATTTTATACAAAATTCCTTTGTATAGAACTCAGTATTATTTAATAAATGCAATAGCTTTTATCTAATAAATCTGAATTTTACTTTATATGAAATTTTCTTTTGTTCATTGTCCCTGTTTCCCTCTGAAATTTGTTTTTATCTTTGTCTTTCATGCTAGTGAATTTTCTCTTTCTGGTCATCATTGCCTTTTTATATAGTTTTAGTCAGATTCCAATCAGAAACCTCAAAGAACTTTATTTTAAACAGGTGGAATTAGTTCAGGGGATCAGTTATAAATATGGTAGAATATCTGATAATGCATTCATAGGACAATATATCACTTAAACTGAATCTGGCTGAATCACCAGCATGGGGACCTAGAAAATGTCGTCTATGAGGATGAGAATATGGGACCCAGCAGAGTGGGAAATGGTGAGGAACAAATTTGAGGGCAAAGAGTTCTAGGAATATGTATTAGAGTTCTCCAGAGAAATAAAACAATTGTCTATATCTATATAGATCTAGATATAAATAGAATATAGATATATAGATATAGACACAGATATAGGTAGAATAGTTTTATTATGAGAGATTGGCTCATGTGATTATGGAGACTGAGACATCCCACGATCTGCATCAGCAAGCTGGAAAACTAGGAAAGATGATGATATAGGTCTGAGTCCAGAGATTCAAGAATTGGGGGTGTGTGGGTACAATGGTGTAAATCCTGGTCTGAGTCCAAAGGCCCAAGAACCAGGAGTGATGATATCCAAGGACAAGATGAGATGGGTGTCTAAGCTCAAGCAGAGAGCAAATTTGCCCTTTCTCTGCCTCCTTGTTTTACCTTGGCCCTCAGTGGAATGGATGTTACCCTCCCACATTAGTGAGGGCAATTTCTTTTTTTCTTTTTTTTTCTTTTCCTTTCCTTTCCTTTCCTTTCCTTACCTTTCCTTTCCTTTCCTTTCCTTTCCTTTCCTTTCCTTTCCTTTCCTTTCCTTTCCTTTCTTTTCCTTTCCTTTCCCTTCTTTTCTTTTCCTTCCCTTCCCTTCCCCCTTCCCCTTTCCCCTTTCCCCTTTCCCTTTCCCCTTGCCTTCCCCTCCCCTTCCTTTCCTTTTTTCTTTTCTTTTCTTTTTTCTTTTCTTTCCTTTTCTTTTCTTTTCCTTTCTTTTCTTTCTTTTCCTTTCTTTTCTTTCTTTTCTCTGTCCACTAATTCAAATGCTAATCTCTTCTAGAGACATCCTCACGGACAAATGCAGAAGTAATGCAAGTAATGTTTTACCAGCTATCTGGGCATCCTTTAGCCCAATCAATTGACACAAAAAATTAGCCATGACAGACTAGCGCACTAAAGCTGCCTGGAAGCTCTTTTGTACATGGGTAAATCTCTACTGGTAGGTTTCACTATAGGGTGATTTGGTGTGAGCCAAACACGGCAATTGATTTCTCCAAAATTCACAGACTAACAAATGTTGTTTTTGTTTTGTTTTGTTTTGTTTTTAAAATGATCTGTCTCCAGAGGTGAATCTTTTAACTTCCTTCCTGGGGAATCTAAACTGAGTTGGAAGCTAACCATGGAAAAGTGGCTAGGGAAATCACCATTCACCAGCAGATATTCACTTAATTGCTCAGCTTTTTTTTTTAAGATTTTATTTATTTATTTGAGAGAGAGAATGAGAGAGAGAGAGCACATGAGAGGGGGGAGGGTCAGAGGGAGAAGCAGACACCCTGCTGAGCAGGGAGCCCAATGTGGGACTCAATCCTGGGACTCCAGGATCATGACCTGAGCCGAAGGCAGTCGCTTAACGAACTGAGCCACCCAGGCGCCCAATTGCTCAGCTTTTGCCTAAGATTTTTTACACATGCCCTAGTGTCTGGTTTCCTTTCTGGTTTCCCATTTGTAAAGAGTGAATTCCATGTCTCCAGCCACTATAGTGGTACAAAAGATCTGGCTGAGTGATTTAGTAGGAAAGAGGTAGGGTTTAAACCTCTTTATTCAGATTTTCAATCACCCTCCTCATTTTACACTCATTTCTGCTCTTACAATCAGAGATGACTCCAATTAGTGAAACTTTCTGGGGTTCTAAGACACAGACGGTTACCTCTTATTGAAATATTTTTAGAAACAGGATTTGGCTTTTGTCATTAGTACAGCTCTCATTTACTTGTTCATTCAGTTTCCATCTTCCATCTTTTTTTTTTTTAAGTTTTTATTTATTTACTTGTCAGAGAGAGAGAGAAAGCACAAGCAGGGGGAGCAGGCAGAGGGAGAAGCAAGCTCCCCATGCAACAAGGAGCCGGATGTGGGACTCAATCCCAGGACCCGGGGTCATGACCTGAGCCAAAGGCAGACACTTAACCAGCTGAGCCACCCAGGCACCCCTCTATCTTCCATCTTGTGTTCATTTCTTTCATTGTTCTCAGTTTCTCTAGAAACTGGTGGAGTTTTGACTCTGGTCCTTTGCTTTCACTTTAGTGGACATTCAGAAATGAACAGAAATAAATGTGAGTATTCAATATCTGTGTTTCCTATCATAACATCTTAATAACAGATAATGCTGCATAGATAACAACTTTAAAAAATGAAACCTAATGAGAGCGCTGCCTTTAGAAACTAGGCAGTCCTTAACAAACTTCATAATATTGCAATTTTTTAATGTTCATCTTCTAATCATATTTTTATGTCAAGATTGTGGAACTGGCACATATGTGGAAACTTTTCCCATTTGTTTTAGAATACAACATCATTCCACAAAGACTATGGAGTTAAGAATAGTATACATATTTTTGGGGGGTTAGCTTCTTTAATCTAATGTGTCTGACAGAAAAATGGCATATTGTGTGGGTGGATGAACAATACATTCTTCCGTCTGTATTTCAGTGTTTGTCCACTGATGACCACTCCAAGAAATTGTTGTCAAAGTGCAATTTCTCATGACACAGTTGGCTTTCCTAAGTTTTTCTAGGCAATCCATGCTTTAGCGTTTAAGCAAAATTTAGTCAAGTAATTCACACAACCCACTTTTGCTTTTTTGATTACTAAGAATTATATATCACTGGGCACATATGTTTACACTATGGTATAACTTTTTTTTCTGCCTTAATTTTGAAGATGGGAAAACACCTTGGACTATAGATTTGGTTATTGCATGACACTAAATGTAGAAATTAATAATTTAAGGGTGGGGCTGCCTGGGTGGCTCAGTTGTCAAGTGTCTGCCTTCTGCTCAGGTCATGATCCCAGGGTCCTGGGATCAAGCCCCACGTCGGGCTCCCTGCTCAGGGGAAGCCTGCTTCTCCCTCTGCCTGCTGCTCCCCCTGCTTGTGCTCTCTGTCTCTCTCTCTGACAAATAAATAAATAACATTTTTTAAAAAATTAAAAAAAATAATTTAAGGGTCAACCAGCTTGAAAATATCAATTCAATATTTGGAAAAAAAGTAGTTGATGCATACTTTCTAAAACTTGAATATGCATAAATTGCTCATTTATGTATTGTTCATCATCTCAATTTTACTGGAGTGGAGGTGGTTACAGAAGTGGAAATAGTATTAGCTTGCATAGGCTTTTAAAAAAATTGTTACTCCTTTGGTATAGTTTGTGAATACTGAATTGGTGTAAATTTGAGTAAGAAGTTAACACATAGTCTAGGGTGCCTGTCTAGATTGGAGAACCAGAATAATTTTCTATAAGGAATCCTTCCTCTATAATACAAAGAACATTACTATATTGTCAGTCTGGGGACAGAAGACTTGGTCAAGCTCTGCTCTGTTTGTGTGTGTTCCACCATCCTGTCCTCCAGTTCACTGATTCTATTCTCTGCTTCATCTAATCTGCTGTTGAGCCCCCCAGTGTAATTTTCAGTTTTGTTACTGTACTCTTCAGTTCTGTGACTTCTGTCTCATACTTTCTTATATTTACTTTTTTTTTTTAAAGTTATCACTGTGTTCATCTGTCTTTCTACCGAGTTTGTTGAGCATCTTTATGATAATTACTTTGAGCTCTTTATATTGTAAATTATTTATCTCTGTTTCATTAAAGTTTTTCTCTGGGGTTTTGTCTTGTTCTTCTGTTGGGAACATATTCCTCTGTCTCCTCAGTTTGCTTGAATCTGTGTCTATTTCTATGTATTAGGAAAAATGGCTATCTCTCCCAGTCTTGCAGGTGTGACTTTGTGTAGAAGATTAACCTCATCATTTAACCTTGCCCTAGCTTTTGGCTGTCCCTCAGACTTTTTTCATTGTCTAAGCAGCCTGTTTTTTTCTTGGTAAGTCCCAGTTGTTATGGGTGTGTCAAGAGTTGTGAGTGTTCCAGAGAGAGGAACCTAGTTTCAGGCTGATTGGAAACGAGACTCTCAGGCCCCAGTTTTTAAGGTATGCATTATATAAATCCTGTGGGAATGCAATTGTAAACTCTTCTGGCCTCCAGACCAGGTGATCTGGAAGTGTCTCCTTAGTTACAGTCACAAAATTAGTGGTTCCAGGTGAGCATATGAGCTTTTTTCTGGGAGGTACTGCTGAACTCTAATGAAGCCAACTGAGAGTTCAAAGATGGAATCCCCTAGCCTACACTTCATAGTTTCTAGATTTGTGGCTATTTCATTTTTCAGGCTGAAGCTTAGGTCAAGTAGATAGGTTTTTTGTTTTTTGTTTTTGGTTTTTTGGTTTTTTTCCCACAGGAAGACTAGGGGTGTGTTTCAGTCTGCTGTCTGTACTGTGCCTTGAAGGTATTAGCTTGCCAAGAACTGTCATTCCAATTGTTTCAGACCTATAGGGCTCAGAAACACAATCCTGCTTGGCCCTCAGAGCCAGGTGATTGAGAGGCACTTACTGTGTGGGTTTTACATGATGGTCAGCTTAGGCAGAGCTATGGTGGAGGGGTATTTGTGGGCAGGGTGTGCCCACCAATGCTTGAGGTTAGAGGGAGATTTCCAAAATTATGCCTGGCAGTGCCATTGTTAGCAGGGTAGAGGGAGTCCCCCAGGGTCTCCATCCCTGGAGAGAGTCCCAACAATCTCCTGTTCTTCTAGTAGATGCTTTAAGAAAAGCAAATGAATCTCCTTCACTTATGGTTTGGCACTTTTCAAACTACTACTGCTTTTGAGCTAGGTTCTAGGGTGAGTGAATCTGTGCATGAACCATTTAAGTGTGGAGTTTCCATTCTGTACAGTCCTGTGGATTTCCTGGACACACACCACTGTTGGTTTTCAAATCAGACATTTTCTTTCTCCTCAGCGTAGGTCCATAAGGGTTGGGGAGCCTGATGTGGGTCATAAACTCTCTACTTCTCAGGAAGAAGCTCTGTATTTGTGAGATCCCTCCCGACTGTGATTTGCTGTGCTGGGGACTTTTTTTTTTTGGACCACATCTCTGCCTCTCTTACCTATCTCTATCCTTTGTTGTGTGGAGGAGCTGTTCAGCTAGTTTTCAGGTCTTTTTCAGAGGGGATGTAGCTGTAGATTTGTTATGTCTGAAGGAGGAGATAAGTTCAGGGCCTTCCTAAGTGACCATCTTGAACTGCCACTCTATTGTGTTTTTAATGAAGTATTTTGTAACAGAGGAAGGCAAAGGATAAGAGAAAAGTAAAGCACGTTTATTGCATTACATCATGAGCAGATTGCAGTTGAAAGATCCTTATTAACCCTTGGAATCAGAATATTTACTCTGGTAACACAGAACAAAGGATATAAAACAGAACAAACAGTTCAATAATGTTAGTTTTAGTTCTTAAGATAAGGAAATGATTTGCCACAAAAGCAATTAGGTTCATCAGAGTCCTAAAATGTTAAGAGACTATGCTTCATGGCAGTATCTGGGATTCTTTGCAAATGTTCCTTTACCTTTTGAAACCAAAGTTTCTCATCATTAAATGGGAAATAAAAGTAAAACTTTCACTCCGGAAGAGTTTTTATAAGGATCAAAGAAAAATGTATGTGAAAGTGCTTGCAAATTATAGACTCAAGAGATAGCTCATGCATATTAATATCAATTCCATGTAAAATATTTTACAACTTACATTTATTTAATAATTTCAATTTATACATTTTTTTCAAACACACTGTCACATACGTGTCCATAATAATAATATAATAGGTTTTATTACTCCCATTTCTTAGATGAAGAAAGGGCTAACTTTTCAAAATAACATATGACAGAAATAGACTCAGTGTTAAAATTAATATTGTCATTTAGTGCTACATTTTTCTTAATAGCATCATCATGTTCTATAAAAAGTTTTATTATAATCTTGCTTAGAAACCTTATGAAAAAGGTATTTTATACACACACATATGAAAAGGGAAATAATATTTAGTGAGCTATAATGCATGAGCCATTTATGCATTTTATAATATCCAGTGTCTCTAAAAGTTCTAAGAGTCCATGTTTTTAAAAAATATACATTGTAAAGATGAAATTAAACATAAGAATATTTAAAGACGGTCCAAAGTCACATACCTATATACATTGTAGAACAAGAATACAGCCTCAAGTTCTGGACTGTGGAAGAGCCCTCACTTTTGCCTGTATAAAATGCCCTCCATAAATGCTACAACCACTGACAGGTGGATGATGGTGTTTGTGTTTGTTTTGTTTTGGTTTTTATCCCTGGCAATTCACTTAAGCACTCCGAGCTCTATGTTCCTTCTACTCTTCCACTTCTCAATGTTTTTGTTTGCTTGTTTTGAGATAATTTGAGGTCATAAAAAAGCATTTTTGTAAACCACAAAGTGTATAAATATCCTTTTGTGACATGTAAATGTTGGCTCATGGAATGATATCAGAAAATGATAACATGCTTTTATTTTCAACTCTGGAGTCATCACGCTGTTTTCATGTGAAGTGCATATTTCATATGACTTGGTGAGGACTTATTTTTTATTGAAATAAATTTGACACAATATTATATAAGTTTCAGGTATATAACATACTGATTTGATACATTTTTATATTGCAGTGTGACTGCAATATAAAATTGTTAGTTTTATATTGCAGTCACTAAAAACCAACAATTGTTAGTACTACCTGACACCTCTATTATATCATGTCATCATCATTTCTTTTTTTGGTGAGAATAATTAAGATCTATTCTCTTAGCATGTTTGATGTTTAAAATACAATATTGTGACCTATAATCACTCTTCTGTGCATCAGATATCCAGGAATTATTTATCTACTAGTTGCAAGTCTGCACCGATAAACAGCAGCTCTCCTATACCCCACCCCCAGCCTTTAGCAAACACCATTTTCCTCTGTTTTTATGAGTTGTGCTTTTTTTAGATTTTACATGTAAATGATTTTTTTGAAGCCACATTTGAGTTTAGATTGTTCTTTATAAAATGACATTTCTGCATAATTGTTTTTTTAAAAGGAAAATTACATATAACTAATGTAACTTTCCTCAAATGTCTTAATTTTATTTTTATGACAGAATCAATTCAAGCTTGAGTATCAGCATGTTGTGAACTACTATTTTAATTGCCAACAATGAAATGAAATGCAATTCAATTAAATGTAATTAAATTAAACATACCTATTATTGTTCTGAATATAAAACAACAGAAAGCAAATGCATTTATTCCAAAGAGAAAAGTAAATAAAATACTTTACAAACTCTTTAAACTAGTTTTGTATAAAAGGACAAATTTAGGCTACTTTGCTTAATACAGTGAAATTCTAGTTTAATCTTATCCATACCTATCCAGCTATTATTTACAGAGTCCAATGAAGGTTATTAATTATTAGGTAGGTTAATAAATCCTGGTCTTTAAACATCTGGCATTTAAATTACAAAATAAAATGGCATGTTGTGGTTAATCAAAATGAATTGATGTTGGAGAAAGCATGCCTATCTGTAACAATTTCTTGACAAATGTAAACCTGAAAATAACTAATACATTTTAAACTGCAGCATTATTTTCAGGGGTATAACCATTTTCCTTCATCTCTAAAATATCACAGATCCTACAAGTTAAATTAGACAGTGGTTAGATTTGTATAACATTATACATTTTAGAATATATCAAAATGTTTTGGTTATAAATTTTATTCATTTAGAAAATCCAACAGGAAGTTAGAGAATGTTTCCCATTCCCCACATTCAGCAATTCCAACATTTAATTCACATTGTGCCTTTCAAATGAAAATGCATGCACTTGTGCACACATACGCTTACACAAACTAATTTAGCAGTAGCAGAATTTCTACCTAATAGTTGTTGATAACTTTCCTTTAGGCTTGGACATTTCTCACAAATTTATTCATCCCTGATTTGTGTCCATTCAGTATTCCTTAAGATTGCCAGTTGTTCTCCTAAAGTAATATAGATGATGATAGATAGATAGATAGATAGATAGATATAGATATAGATATAGATATATAGATCAGCAAGTTCAAAATGATGGCCATTTATTTTCAATTTTTTCAAATAATCACTGTCAGTCATTTTGGACTGCTATGACAAATTATCATAAACTGGGTGGCTTCACAAACAACAGAAATTTATTTCTCAGCATTCTGGGGGCTAGAGGTGCAATAAGCATCCCCTTCCTGGTTCATAGACAAGACTTCTTCCTTGTGTTCTTACGCTGCAGAAGGGGACGGGAGAGCTCTAGATCTCTTTTATAAGGGCATAAACCCCATTCATGGGGGCTGTGCCATCATGACCTAATCACTTCTCAAAGGCCCCACCTCCAAATACTATCACATTGGAGATTAGGGTTCAACATATGAATTTGGGGAGAAGGGTACACACATTTAGTCTATAACAACCACTCTGTTGATAATAAGAAACACATATTGAATATTTACTATATCCGAGAACTTCTCAGATAGCTTTACATTTAAACCTTAAAATAACCCTTTGCAGAAGGTTACTGTTATCCCCATTTATAGGACATGGGACTTACAGCAGTTAGTGAACTTGTCCAAGGCTACAAAACCTTTAAATGTTTGAGCTGGTATTCAAAACCAGCACTCTTACCCTCCTAACTATATACTGCTTTTCCAGCCAACGTTGCTTAGCTTGTAAGATGGGCACAAAAATATTGGAGAGAACGAAATTTAAAAATAAAAAATATGGATGTCAATATTATTTCTTTGAACATCATAGCCATCTTGATTTTATTTTACTATCTTGAATCAATTAGAAATCACAAGCATAATTAACTTTTAAATAATATATTCGATATAATTTAAATTCCCATGGTGTTTTACTCTCCTTTATAAAGAAATCTACAAAAGTTCACCTGAAGGGTATATTCTGACAGGTGAGTGTTAAAAGGTAATATGAAGCTAGACAGTTTCTATAGCAAGATATTCCACCTATAGATATGTTCCAAGAAAATAATTGTATTAAGACAGCATATTGAGATCTTAGGGCAGGCTGTGAGGATATTTAAATGTAACAAGCACATACCATGCAATGTACAAATATAAACCTCATTTGCATTTTTCACACTGAAAGAGCTCTTGGGGAGAAATATATAGAAAGTATTAAATTGTGCAAAAGAATATGTCTTATAAAAATGCCATTCACTCAACAGAAGGATCTCAGTTTTAAGATGACATCGTTCCTCCAAAAGTATATTAAACCTCCTCCCACAGTTATTATGTTGGGATAGAGGCAAAGTTTTTACCAAGTCTTATTCGATCTTGCAGACTGATTCCAAAACCACTAAGCCATAAAAATAACAGAAGGAACAGGCTAATCCTTTTATTGCTTTTTTTTTTTTAAAGATTTTATTTATTTATTTGAGAGAGAGAATGAGATAGAGAGCATGAGAAGGGGGAGGGTCAGAGGGAGACGCAGACTCCCTGTCGAGCAGGGAACCCGATGCGGGACTCAATCCCGGGACTCCAGGATCATGACCTGAGCCGAAGGCAGTCGCTCAACCAACTGAGCCACCCAGGCGCCCGCTTTTTTTTTTTTTTAATGGCCAAAGAATTAGAGAAATTGGAGCAAGTCCTTATTTCTAGAATCTTACAACTGCCTTTTCTCTGAGGATATGATTGGCACAACCAGCAAAGACAGCAGTAAGTCATAGAATATGACTCAAGCTCACAGCTGCAGATGATTCTCAGGTAACGGCACTACTCCTTACGTAAGAAAAAGAAAAGAAGAAGAAGAAGAAGAAGAAGAAGAAGAAGAAGAAGAAGAAGAAGAAGAAGAAGAAGAAGAAGAAGAAGAAGAAGGACAGCACTATTCCTAGTGATTGTTAGAAAGTAAGATAAAAGAAAGCAGGAGAGTAAAAACAATGCAAGTAACAGAAGCCAGAATTCAAATTGAATAAAATACCTGTATTTCATTAATCAGTGAACTAAATATAAGATATACTCATACCCAAGTCAAAAAAGGTTGCCTAGTACAATGTCAAGGACATCTCAACCAACTTTGTAAAAAAAATTTAGTAATGCTGTTCTATTTGGTTATCATTTTATTTTAAAGAAACTTTAGGAAAGCAAAATATAGACTTCTAAAGACAAAAAATAAATATATATTAGTGTTAGCAAAACTTAGAGAAATTAGAAATAGCTTTATAGTTCATTGCTTTGTGATATTTATAGGCAAATTCTTAAGTTCCACTTGAAATGGTGTTAGGTAAAAAGAGGAATTTAGGGACTATATAGATGTAATTTCTTCTGGTTTAAAATTCTGTATATTGCATAAATAATTAAACAAGTGTCATCCCTTTGTAAGAAAAGTGTTGCAAACAACTGACTTGGTTTTTTCTTTCTTTTTTTTACTAAAATATAGGATTTATGGGGCGCCTGGGTGGCTCAGTTGGTTAAGCGACTGCCTTCAGCTCAGGTCATGATCCCAGAGTCCTGGGATCGAGTCCCGCATCGGGCTCCCTGCTCTGCGGGGAGCCTGCTTCTCCCTCTCCCACTCCCCCTGCTTGTGTTCCCTCTCTCGCTGTGTCTCTCTCTGTCAAATAAAAAAATAAAATCTTTTAAAAAATAAAATAAAATATAGGATTTATGACTGCTTTCCCATCAGCAAGTCCTTTTCCATTTTAATAGTTTGATTTCTACTCAGTTTATTAAGTTTGCTCT
Source organism: Mirounga angustirostris (assembly GCF_029215605.1). Classification (NCBI taxonomy): domain Eukaryota; kingdom Metazoa; phylum Chordata; class Mammalia; order Carnivora; family Phocidae; genus Mirounga; species Mirounga angustirostris. Next base: position 89,015,752 of record NW_026991716.1, on the reverse strand, counting down.
ACATTTTCTAAAGAAGACAGAATACTGTAATGGATACTGTAATCAAGTAATGGAAAGAAATGGAGGGGTGCCTGGGTGGCTCAGTCGGTTAAGTGTCTGCCTTTGGCTCAGGTCATGATCCCAGGGTCCTGGGATTGAGCCCCTGCATCAGGGTCCCTCCTCAGTGGGGAATCTGCTTCTCCCTCTCCCTCTCCCTCTGCTCCTGATCTTTCTTTTTCTCTCTCAAATAAATAAATAAAATCTTAAAAAAAATTAAAAGGAAAGAAATGGAAAGAGAACAGACATCCAGTCGGGTAGAACTGGGTTTGAACTGTATTTCTTAAGGTATGACTATAGATAAAGTTCTAAACGACCCTGTGTCTCAAATCCCTAATTCTGTAAAATAGGAATAATAGTAGCTATATCGAAAAGTGTTTACAGGATTTGAAATTCTGTTTATAATGCATTAAATTATGATTGATGTTGTAAACCTGCACTCTTCAATATGGTAGACTCTAGCTGCAAGTGGCTATTAAAAGCACAACGTGGATGGACCTAGAGGGTAATATGCTAAGTGAAATAAGTCAGACTGGGAAGGACAAATACCAAATTATTCTGCCATAAGTAGAATCTTAAAAACAAACAAATGGATGAACAAAATGCAAAATCAGACCTATAAATACAGTGAACAAACTGATGTTTGCCAGAAGGGAGGGGACAGAACTTTTGGCAAAAGGGTGAAGGGGAATGGGAGATACAGGCTTCCAGTATAGAATGAATAAGTCACAAAAATAAAAGGTACAGCATAAGGAATATAGTCAATGATGTTGGAATAGTGATGTAATGAGATAGATGGTAGCTACACTCGAGGTGAATATAGAATAATGTATAAACTTGCCAAATCACTAAGTTTTACACCTGAAACTGATGTAAAATTATGTGCCAACTATACTGAAGAAAAAAAAATGAAATATGGCTATTGCAACTGAGGTACTGAATTTCTAAATTTATTCAATCTATTAATATTAATTTAATTTATGTAGTGGATTAATATTAACTAACTCTATATTAGATTTTAATTAATATAAATTAATATGAATTGAATTAATATAAATTTAAATTTAAAACTGATCATTATCATTTCAAAATGTAATCAATATAAAATTTTTGATGAAATGATTGATAGAATATCTGGCAGAAAATTTAATGATGATTGGAACAACTTGGATATGTGAATCTAAGTTTTCAATCATAAATTTTATGATATCTAAATAAAAATCAAGCAATGATGAAATGTATTGCCTGATTTGAGATTTACTGCAAGTGTATATATAATATATATTATATATGTATGTGTGTATATATATATATAATACACACCATATTTCAAAAACTCGATACAAAAAATGACTGTAAAATATTCCTTTAATAAATTACTGCATCATTGCAAATGGCAAGATTTCATATTTTTGATGGCTGAGTAGTATTCCATTGTATGCATATGTGTGTGTATATATATATATATATATATATATATATATATATATCTCACATCTTTATCCATTCATCTGTTGATGGACATCTGGGCTCTTTCCATAGTTTGGCTATTTTCAAGAGGTTTGTATTAGCATTTAATATAGTCAGCCTCTGGCCATCTTCAGAACTGCTGAGCCAAGGTAAATTATATTGGCTCTGTCCTGATTCTTCTCCTGGGTTTGCCGTGGGATACTCTTTGTCCCTTCCTTCAACCTTTAGGCTCCAGTGTCTCTTCATCAGGGAAGCATCCAGCACCTTTAATTTCCCAAGGGTGCTCTTCCACAGCATTTTGTATTTCCTCCATAGTTCTTATCCCAACTACATTCACTTATGATATTTCACTATTAGTCTCCTTTCCCATCAAATAATGTGCTCTGTAAAGACAAGACAAGGATTATGTATATCTTTACTCATCAATGTTTCTGCAAAACAGAACACCTAGTAGATTTCAAGTATTTGTTAAAAGTGAGTAAATATGTTAATGCATAAATTATATAAATTAATATATGATGTAAATTTATAATTCTCACTCTCTAAGAAGTATGGGGAATTCTTGACCACATGTAATTAGACTTGTTTTTCTATTTCTGATGTCAGTTTTTTTTTATTATGTCCGGTTAGCCAACATATAGTACATCATTAGTTTTTGATATGGTGTTCAATGATTCATTAGTTGCATATAATACTTAATGCTCATCACAACATGTGCCTCCTTAATTCCCATCACCCAGCTACCCCATCCCCACACCCCCCTCCCTTTCTGTAATCCTCAGTTTGTTTTCCAGAGTCCAGAGTCTCTCACGGTTTGTTTCCCTCTCTGATTTCTTCCCATTCAGTTTTCTCTCCCTTCCCCTGTGGTCCTCCATGCTATTCCTTATGTTTCACATATGAGTGAAACCATATGATAATTGCCTTTCTCTGCTTGACTTATTTCACTTAACATAATACCCTCCAGTTCCATCCATGTCTATGATGGCTGAGTAATAACCCATTGTAACTGTGGAAGGAGCCAAGGTGTACTTCAACAGATGAACGGATAAAGAATATGCTATCCTGTCAGTTTTGATCATTCTGATTTCTGGATCCTCTTCTATTCTTGCTATATATAATATACACTATAAAACTTTTAATGTATAATATATTTATTCATTATAATACATAGTATATATAAATAACTTTATTTTTAGGGCAGTTTTAGATTCACAGCAATATTAAGAGGAAGGGACAGAGATTGCCTATATACCCCCTGTGCCCATGCATGCACAGCCTCCCCCATTATCAACGTTCTCCAGTAGAGCAATACATTTGTTATAATTGATGAACCTATATTGTCACCTAAATCTATACTTTACATTAGGATTCACTCTTGGTATTGTTTATTCTGTGGATATATAAAGAAATATCTCCATCATAATAATACCATGCAGAGTATTTTGGTGCCCTAAAAATCCTCTGTATTCTGCTTATTCATCCCTCTCTCCCACCCCCTGGCAACCATTGATCTTTTTACTGTCTCCACAGTCTTGCCTTTTCCAGAACGTCATATAGTTAGAATCATATAATATGGAGACTTTTCAGACTGGCTTCTTTCACTTAGTAACATACACTTAAAGCATATTGTCCCCATGTCTTTTTATGACTTGGTCACTCACTTATTTCTTTAAAATTTTTTTATTTGAGTAGATTTGACACACAATGTTATATCAGTTTCAGATATACAACATAGTGGTTCAGCCACTCTGTGGGTTATGCTATGCTCATCACAAGTATTGTAGCTCCCATCTGTCACCATACAATGCTATTACAGCACCACTGACTATATTCCTTGTGCTGTACCTTTTATTCCTGTGACTTATTCATTCCATAACTGGAAGGCTTATCTCCCACTCCCATGAAATAGCTTATTTCTTTTTAGTGCTAAGTACTATCCCAGTATCTGTTTGTATCACAGTTTATTTATTCATTCACCTACTGAAGGACATCTTGATTGCTTCCAAATTTTGACAATTATGAAGAAAGCTGCTATGAACACCAGTGGGCCCATTTTTGTGTGGACATGTTTTAACTCCTATGAGTAAGGAGTGAGACTGTTGGATCATACAGTAAGAATACTGTAGGCCCCCCTTATCCAAAGTTACACTTTCTGCAGTTTCAGTCACTGTGGTCAGCCATGGTCCAGAAACAGATGATCCTCCTTCTGACATATTATCAGAAGGTCAGCTATAGCCTAACGTCACATCACAATGCCCATGTCGTTCATGTCACTTCATCTCATCATGCAGGCATTTTATCATCTGACACCACCACAAGAAGTGAGCACACTACAATATTTTTAGAAAGAGAGAAAACACCTTCACATAACTTTTTTTTTTTTTAAAGATTTTATTTATTTATTTGAGAGAGAGAGAATGAGAGACAGAGCACGAGAGGGAAGAGGGCAGAGGGAGAAGCAGACTCCCTGCCGAGCAGGGAGCCCGATGCGGGACTCGATCCCGGGACTCCAGGATCATGACCTGAGCCGAAGGCAGTCGCTTAATCAACTGAGCCACCCAGGCGCCCCCACATAACTTTTATTACAGTATATCGTTATAATTGTTCTATTTTATTGTTAATTATTGTTGTTAATCTCTTATTGTACCTAACTTATAAATTAAACTTTATCATAGGTATGTATGTTTAGAAAAAAACATCGTATATTTAGGGTTCAGTATGATCTGTGGTTTCAGGCATCTGCTGGCGTTCTTACAATGTATCCCCCATGGATATCAGTGGATTGCTGTATGTTTACTTTGTAAAAAAACTCCCAAATTGGGGCGCCTGGGTGGCTCAGATGGTTAAGCCTCTGCCTTCGGCTCAGGTCATGGTCCCAGGGTCCTGGGATCGAGTCCCGCATCGGGCTCCCTGCTCCTTGGGAGCCTGCTTCTCCCTCTGCCTCTCTCTCTCTGTCTCTCATGAATAAATAAATAAAAACAAACAAACAAAAAAAACCTCCCAAATTGTCTTCCAAAGGTGGTTGTACCATTTTGTATTCAATTATCCTTGTCAGCATTTGGCTTTGACAGCGTTCAGATTTTGGCCATCCTAATACGTGTGTAGCGATATTCCATTGTTTTAATTTTCATTTCCCTGATGATGCATAATGTAGAGCTTCTTTTCATATGCTTATTTGCCAACTGTCGATTTTCTTTGGTGAAGTGTCTGTTAAGGTTTTTTGGCCTATTTCCAAATCAGATTGTTTGTTTTCTTATTACTGAGTTTTAAGAATTCTTTGTATATTTTGGTAACAGTTCTTATCAGATGTGTCTTTTGCAAATATTTTCTCCCAGTCTGTGGCTTGTCTTCTCATTCTCATGATAGTATCTTTAACAGAATAGAAGTTTTTAATTTTAATGAAGATCTGCTTTTGTGGATTGTGCCTTTGTCATCTCCATACCCAAAGTCATTTAGGTTTTTCTCCCCTGTTATCTTTTGGATTTTACATTTGGATCTGTGATCCATTTTGAGTTAATTTTTGTGAAGGGTGTAATGTCTATGTCTAGATTCTTTTTTTTTTTTTTTTTTTTTGCATGTGGATGTCTAGTTTTTCCAGCACAATTTGTTGAAAAGACTATCTTTGCTCTATTGTATTGCCTTTGCTACTTTGTCAAAGATCAGTTGAATATATTTATGTGGGTCTATTTCTGGGCTCTCTGTTCTGTTGCATTGATCTATTCATCTATTCTTCTGCCAATACTACCCTATCTTGATTATTGTTACTTTACAGTAAGCCTTGAAGTTGGGTAGTGTTAGTCCTTTAACTTTGTCCTTCTCCCACCATATTGTGTTGGTTAGCACATTTTGAATCAAGATTCATTACACATCTAAGAGAAACTTTAACTTTTGTCTACCAATAAATGTAGACTTGAACCTTAAGAAAACTTAATTTTACACCAGACGGAGGTGAAAAAGAATGTCACCACTTTTTTATGTTACATAAAATGGCGCTTCTCTCTGTGTACAAGATGCCCCTACAATGTACCATCTGCTCTGTGAATTCTGTGCTCCTGGTCAGTTTCCTTTGTCTTTCTAGTCCTTTTACTTAAAAATATTTTGTTCCATACTGTGATAACTACTTAAAGAGGATATCCACATTGAGTAGAATGTTACATTACCTATATACACCCAAGAAATGCCCTTCTTTATGAGAACAGATCAGTATCTAAGAAATTGGCATCCAGTGATGTGTCTAATTAACAGTTTATATTTTTTCCTAGCTTGTCTGAGTCTCCTTAATTTAGATGTTTAGCTCATTCATTTTTATTCTCTCTTTAAAAAAAAAAAATAGCCCTAAAGGCTATTAAATGTCCTTTTGTTTACCAAGTTTTATTATTTAGTATTTTTTATTGAAGTAAATTGACATTCAACATTTTATTAGTTTCAGGTATACAACTTCATGTTTCAGATATTTCTATTTACTGCAAAATGATCACCATAGTAAGTCTAGTTAATTTTCATCCCCATTCATAGTTAGAAAATTGCCTTTTTTTTTTTTTTTTTTTTTTGTGATGAGGCCTCCTAAGATCTACTATCTTAGCAACTTCCAAATATGCAATATGGTATTATTTACTATAGTTGCCATGCTTTACATAATCTCTGTATTCCAGTTATTTATTTTATAACTGGAAGTTTGCATCTTTGACCACCTTTACTCATTTTGCCCACTCCCCACTCCCCACCTCTGGCAACCACCAATCTGTTCTCTGTATCTCATTTAAGTAAGATCATATACTTGTCTTTCTCTGTCTGATTTATTTCACTTAGCATAATGCCCTCAAGGCCCATCCATGTTATTGCAAATAGTAAGATTTCATTATTTTTTATGGATGAATACATTCCATTGTGTGTATATGTATATCTATATAGATACATATATGTCTATATACCAACAGATACCATCTTCTTTATCCATTCATCCATCAATGGATATTTAGGTTGTTTTGATATCTTGGCTATTATAAATAATGTGCAATGGGTGCATATATCTTTTCAAATTAATGTTTTCATTTTCTTCAGATAAATACCCAGAAGTGCAGTTGCTAAATCATACAGTATTTTTATTTTTAATTTTTTAAGGAACCTGCATACTGTTTTCCACAGTAACTGTACCAATTTACATTCCCACCAACAGTGCACAAGCATTCCCTTTCTCTGCATCCTCTCCAACACTTACTTTTTGTCTTTTTGATAATAGTCATTCTGACAGGTATGAGGTGATATTGTGGTTTTGATTTATATTTCTCTGATAACTAGTGATGCTGAGCATCTTTTCATGTGCTTGTTGGCCATCTGTATGTCTTCTTTGGGAAAATGTCTGTTCAGATTCTCTGCCCATCTTTTAATTGAATTGCTTGATTTTTTGCTATTGAGTTGTTATTTAGTATTCTTTATTATTTAACTGCATTAACTATTAAGTTATGTTTTAGGTATATAAAAGATAAAAAAATTTAATAGCCTTGAATTGAATTGAATCTTTTAGCAATATGTACACATATGCACACACACAGACACATATTTCTATATTTAATTAAGTTTTGTCTTAAAGTTTATTTGGTTGAATATAAATAGTTATACCACCATCTTTTGATTAGTATTTGCCCAGCACATATATTTTTCATATATTCACTTGGAAGTTTATGTCCTTGTATTTTAGCTGTTTTTCATTTCATTTTATTTTTTGTTTAAATTTAATTTAGGTAACATATATTGTATTGTATATTGTATTATTGCTGTCTTTCATTTTAAAAACATGTGGCTACACTCTTTTCTTTTACTGTTAACAATCTTTATCTTTTAACTGACAATGTAGTCCATTTCTATTTTAGTAATGAATGAGAAACTTAGATTCATTTCTGACACCACGTTTTGAACTTGATTTTTATACATTTTCTTTGAAGTTATTCCCATTTCTTGCTCACTTTATGCACCCCTTTCTTAGCTACTCTTATTCAGTTATTTATATCCCAAATTGATTATTTCTCCCAATTTGTTTGGAAATTAACATTCTGTTTCAATTATTTTAAATTTATGAATTTTCACATTCATATATAACTAAGTTAAAAACAATATTTTCCACCTTCTTTGGGAATTTGAGGTAAAGTATTACTTTAAAACACTTAATTTTTTACTTATATATCATGTTTTATATTATCATTGTCCAATACTTTGACCCTATCTTAAATTTTTATAGACAAAAGTCTAATTTGAAAGCTGTGGTCCAGGATGCCTGGGTGCCTCAGTCAATTGAGCATCTGATGTGGTTTCAGCTCAGGTCATGATCTCGGGGTCATGAGATCAAGTCCCGCATTGGCTTTGAACTCAGCAGGAGTTTGCTTGAGATTCCCTCTCTCTCCCTTCCCTTCTGTCCCCCGACTCTGCTCTCTCTCTCTCAAATAAATAAGTCATTCTTAAAAAAAAAAAATGCTGTGGTCTGGTAATTCAGGTAAGTCAATTGTTTAACCTCAAGTGTAATGCTTTCTAAATTTTTTGAGAGCCAGAGTGCCTCTCTGTCAGCATACCCTTTCTTCTTGAAATAAGCTTTTAAATATTTCATTAATGAGAACTTATTAATTAAGACAAATGATTTCTTTTTTTTTTTAAAGATTTTATTTATTTACTCGAGAGAGAGAAAGTGTACAAGAGCCGGGGCGGGGGGAGCAGAGGGAGAGGGAGAGGGACTATTAGACTCTGCACTGAGCATGGAGCCTGAGGTGGGGCTCTACCCCAGGACCTGAGATCAGGCCCTGAGCCAAAACCAAGAGTCCAATGCTTAACTGACTGAACCATCCAGATGCTCCAAAACATGATTTCTTTACCTAGAAATGTCTTCTGTTATTCTTGCTATTGAGAAATGTTTGTTAAATATAGAATTCTAGGTTGATAACATATTTTTTTCTAACACTTTACATATTATTTCATTAACTTCCAGTTTCATTGTTGATTTTGAGGAGAATTTTGCCAATTTAGTGTTATTTCTTTATGAGAACCTTTCTTTTCTCTCTCTGATTGCCCTGATTTCTCTCCCTGATTGCCTCTGTATTTGGTATTCTCAAGTTTCAATAGGACTGACAATGTATGAATTCTCTTTTATATGTTCTCCTGGAGATTCATTTTGCCTCCCTAATCTAAGATTTTATATCTTTTAGCAGCACTACTAAGCATTATATCTTTGAATATATTGTTTCTATCATAATTTTAAAAAATATTTTATCCAGCTGGAATCTCAATTATGCTTATATTGGACCTTTATACTCTTTCAATTTTAAAATTTACTATCTCTTTGACTCTGTGTTACAGGTAACTTCACAACTATTCTCCAATTCACTATGTCTGCTAGCAGCAGTGCTTTTATTCCATCTATTTAGTTTCAGAATTCTCTACTATATTTTCTTTCTCTAGGAGTTTTATTTGTTTTTCAGAAATATCAATATTGAGGTCTCTCATTCCTTTATGAGATTTTCAATTCTTTTATTTTTTCAAAGCATTAAAAGTTTTATTTCTCAAACACACTAAACATCTTTATAATTTCCAGTCATCTACATTAGTGGAATGTTTGATTCTATAATTATTCTTTCTGTTGAATTTATTCAGACTCATTCATTTAACCATCCTGGTGGTGGGTCTATAGAGGTATGTCATTTTTGTTTTAATTTCCATTTTTGCTATGCTTTTTGCAACTTAAAATTATTCTACTCATATACTCAACATTTAAAAATACCCACACGTCAAGTTTTTGTTCCCTTTTTATAAATAATGTCTCATTTTCTCATATGTTTAGCAATTTTTGATTATGAGATAACAAAAATATTTAGAGGACTAAGTTAAGAGTTTCTTCATCTAACTCTGAGAAACAAACAGGGTTTTAGAGGGGAGGGGGGAGGGGGGATTGGTTAGCCCGGTGACGGATATTAAGGAGGGCATGTACTGCATGGAGCACTGGGTGTTATATGAAAACAATGGATCGTGGATCACCAGATCGAAAACTAATGATGTGTTGTATGGTGACTAACATAACATAATAAAATTTTAAAAAAAGATGATATGTCATGTCTCACAGTTATTTTTTGATATTAACAACCTGAGATCATTTAAAACTTTCAGCTGTGGGTGCCTGGGTGGCTCAGTCAGTTAAGCATCTGTCTTCAATGCAGGTCATGATCCCAGGCTCCTGGGATTGAGCCCATCGTATTCCCCCACTCAGAGGGGAGTCTGCTTCTCCCTCTTCCTCTGCCCCTCCACCCCATGCTCATGCTTGCTCTCTCTCCCTCTCAAATAAATAAATAAAATCTTTAAAAGAAAATTCAGCTGTATATTTTGTTTTTGTTGTTTTAAGCTTGAATCCCACCCACAAATGTTTATGTATGTAGGTTTGCATTTAGGAATTCTTTGTGAAGAACTTAACTTTTTTCATTCTTTTCACAACACAACAAAGTTAAAGATGGACATGTACCACTTCTGCCTCCATCCTTGGATAAGGTTTTAGTTTTTTTGTTTTGTTTAGTTTTTTGTTTTTTGTTTTTCCCCGGGTTTACTCTTTGGTGAGAAAACAACTTTGAAGAAAAGGCAGGTGTCCTGGCTCTAAGTTGGGTATCCAGTCCTACTTTCAACCTTGCATTGGTTCTTGAATTTTACCAATAACTTAAGGAAGCCTGGAAGCTAAAGGAGCTGAATGAAATTTTATGCCATTTTTAAGTAAAAGTTACTAATTCCAAATCTGCTTACTTCTTTCCTCCTGTTCTTAATATCTGCTGTCCATAGTCGCCACCTCTGCCTCAGGTCTGAACAATTAAAATAAGACTCAATGTGTATAGTAATAAAAAATATGTAATTCTATAGAGAGCCCTTATTCAGAAATTTAATCGATAATTACTCATTGCTTGGCCAGTTGAAAAGATGTGGTTTCATTTTTTTACTGATGTCTAGGAAACCATCAATAGATTTCATGGATATGTCTTTCCACAGCTTTCATTAACATTCTTATACTTGATTATATCAATTGCCTGAAGTCATACTATTTACATGAAATGGCTAGTAGACCCAACAACATTGCCAAATTATAATTTTTCTCTTCTGTGAAGAAGTGGCTTAAGTTTTAGAGAGGGGAGTTAGCAAAATTTGTTTAAAGTTTCCTTAAGAATAATTTAGGATAGTAATAAATTATGGATAAATTTAACCATTTGGCAACTAAGGCTGCATAGCAGCTTCTCTTTTAGGATTAGAAAAAAAATATCATTGTTTATCAGGGTATTGGATTAATAAATTGAACAGGAGTTTGAGGACTTGATGGAATTTAATTATCTTGCTGCCCTGGATTCTCACACAAATTAGTGGGAATCTCGCACAAAGTGAGTTTACAGAGATTACAGGAGATTATGCAAAATCATTCTCAAGTTTATGTTAATTTAGTGGAATGGAGTGATTATTTCCCTTTTTTTTAAGATTTTTTAAATTTTATTATGTTATGTTAATCACCATACATTGCATCATTAGTTTTTGATGTAGTGTTCCATGATTCATTGTTTGCATATAACACCCAGTGCTCCATGCAGTACGTGCCCTCTTTGATACCCATCATCAGGCTAGCCCATCCCCCCACCCCTCTCCCCTCTAGAATCCTCAGTTTGTTTCTCAGAGTCCATAGTCTCTCATGGTTCGTCTCCCCCACCGATTTACCCCCCTTCATTTCTCCTTTCCTACTATCTTCTTTTTTTTTTTTTTTAAACATATAACGTATGATTTGTTTCAGAGGTACAGGTCTGTGATTCAATAGTCTTACACAATTCTCCTTTGGTTTTAATCTTTCATTTTGCTCTGTTTTGTTTTTATGCATGCCTATGGGCCAAAGTTGAATTCAGGAAAGCTAAGTGTTTACATAGTGTTTACCTGCTATTTATAGTATAATCTACATTATACCTCTGTTTCTTTTTATGGTTCTTTCTCCAAAAATATGTTCATTAAATGGTATACATAAGGCATGAATCCTTCATCTTGGTGTCCTACTGCTTTCTCTTTATACTCAGTCCCTCAAGTACAGTACCAATTATCATGTCTAGAATCTAGGTATACTAATATACTAAATAAATGTAGTAATATACTTAACACCTGTTTGTGTTTAACAAACTCTTTCATGCAGTCTCATTCTATGTACTTACAGACATGCTTCCAGGTAATATTCTACCTGTGCCTGAACATCAACTGATTTTACTCCCGGGTCCATACTCTTACTAAATTTATGATTTCTCCAGATTGTCTCAGCAATTTTTTCTTCTATAGTCTTAGACTCAATAATTTTTAGTGGGTTTTTGTTTTTGGTCATCTTTTTCTGCCTACTTGAAGACTTTTAATTTAGTTTTTGAAAATTTCTATATACCATCTCTTTATCTAGGTTTTCTCCATAAACAATACCAGAGTTTCTTCATCATTTATTTGAATTATTTCAACACCATCTAGCTGCCTTTTGTTATGTTAAAAAAAAGATGATTTAAAATTCTTTAGAAGTTTAAATTACAAGTTCTGCCACTTCTCGCATATTTTCCTACATTAATTAGTCTTTCTGATCTCTTCAAAAAATATACTTCACTATTACTGTTTTTCAGCTAAATTCACATTTAACTGTCATTGTTTCATAGTAACTGCGCATAGTTATTTTACAATTTATTATAACCATCATTGTTTAAACTCTTTTTTTGCAACATACAAACACATGCTAAAAATACCTTATATTTAAAACATTAAATTATTCCACATACAAGTTAAAACCGCCTCTTTTATATGACATAACTTATTTTCATAAAAATAATTTTTCCTTGTCCATCTTCACAAAAGCTTTAAACCTATCTCTGTTCTTGTGTTCATTCTCTTTTATAATGGTCAGCTGTTTATGTGTCTGCATTGCACAAGACTGTTACTGCCTCAAGGACAGAGACCATGACTTACTCATCTTTATTTCCCTTTCATCTAATACAGTGCCCAGTAGATAGTACTTGTTTGGTAATTGCTTGTGAATTGAATTGAAATCGGTTTACAAGTGTTTCTCAAAATTAAAAAGCCAATAACACATGGCTCTCAAATGATTCTAGTAACTGGAACTGAATATGTTACATCTTCTTTCATAGATTATCATCTATTGTAACATAAATATTGACTTTTGAAGTATTTTTTTTAAAGATTTTATTTATTTATTTGACAGAGAGAGAGATAGCGAGAGCAGGAACACAATCAGGGGGAGTGGGAGAGGGGGAAGCAGGTTTCCTGCCGAGCAGGGAGCCTGATGCAGGGATCGATCCCAGGACCCTGGGTTCATGACCTGAGCCGAAGGCAGATGCTTAACGACTGAGCTACCCAGGTGCCCTGACTTTTGAAGTATTTTAACAGGTGTTTGAATAGTACATGCTATTGCAATTTTAATTCATTATAAGCAGACATATTTTGCATAACTTTTGCATAAACAAAAATATAGGAGCCATTAAAATTACTATTTATTACCACATTATATTATTTTAAGTATTAGGCACAATGTTGGATTAAATTTCTCATTGTTTTTGATGAAAGGAATATAAGTTCTCTTTACTCTGAGATTTTCTTAAGAAATACTATCCCTAACTTTAAATAAATAAAATATCCCCTAATATTTTTTCTTATTAACTTCTACAACTCAAGGAGAGAGGTTAAGAGAGGGGACAAGCACTCAACTAAAGTAATCCATTAATTAATAAGAACAAGTTTATGCCTGATAATTCAGATTTTAACAAATTCATATAATTAATAAAGTAATTTTTAAAATTGTTTCTGAAGATGGATAAAGGACTGCATTATTGATGATAGGCATTTTGCAATTTAAATAGGATTTATTTATTTATTTATTTATTTATTTTAAAGATTTTATTTATTTGACAGAGAGAGAGACAGCAAGAGAGGGAACACACGCAGTGGGAGTGGGAGAGGGAGAAGCAGGCTTCCTGCAGAGCAGGGAGCCCGATGCGGGGCTCGATCCTAAGACCCTGGGATCATGACCTGAGCAGAAGGTAAACGCTTAACCGACTGAGCCACCCAGGCGCCCCTAAATAAGTTTTAATGAAGCATACACTTTCTTTTTAAATGAAGTAAAATACAAACAAGGGTTTGGTCATATATTAAGTGTACCTGATTAAAGGTATTAGTTGAAGATATTGGATACATTATTGAAATTTCTTTCTCTCCTCATTCTGTTTCTTTCACTCTGTTTCTCTCTCTCTCATTCTTTAATAAAGTCTTAAAGTATAACAGATATTTCACAGAATACTTTGCTTTCTTCATTTTCCCTGTGACAGTAGGGAAGAGCCATTTCTTTTCTCTTGTTTCTATAAATGATGAGAAGTTGCTTATTAAAATATAGTTCAATTGATTAAAGATTATACTCTACTGACAGTCACTGCTTCCAAGGATGTGCCTATCCTTAAATCTGTTATTCAGTTTCCCTCTCTTGTTTCATGTGGCAGCATATGCATCTTTCAACAGATGTAAAAGTAGAGTAATTGACTGGAACAGAGATACACTAGGCTTAGGAATGTCAAATTGCCCAGTTTGGGAAAGAGAGTAGGTACAATTTGTATTAGTCTACAAAATGATCCCCCTGAAGTTTGAAACCTGTAATCTGCATACCCAGCAGATGTTATGGACCTCGCTGGGCTATACCATGGCTTTTTCTAGCTAAATTCAGATGAGTGAGGACTTTAAATTATTATTTGCACACAGAGCTACTATGTTTAGAGTTAGACTTATAAAGTAAAAGAAAGTTATACTTTCTGTGTTTATTGGTCATATTTGTATTTTCCGTCTTAAAATATGTAATAGCTGTTTTAAGATCAAACAATACATTCCATCAGCAGTCCAGCTAATGAATGTGTTACCTGAGTTTTCTTTACAATGGATCCATCTATTTACTTGTATATTGCATGCTATTTTCCAGACAATTTCTATTACCCTTGATCTTACATTTACTTTGCAATATCCATGCCAGTGAGTGGATTGTTGTTTGCCTTCCTGAGCATTTGAGGATTAAACAATAAAAGCAGGTCTCAAAATTCGTTTGGTGTGCACAAAATTTGACTGGTGTACCCAAGAAAAGGTAGGGTAGGCAGTTACTCTTCCTCCCAAGTTCCAAGATGATTTCTGTAACCAAGGAAAGAAGGGATCCTATTTGGTCCATTAATATCATTTCAGATATCTACCACTCGCAGTAATGATGGGCTTTCAGTAAAGATGAGGAGAACAGGGTAATCTTTAGACTTCCTGAATATCACATGTGACCATGGGTCAGAAGGGAGGGAACTGGTTTCTGTTTCTAACAATGAGGTCAAAGCAGAACTGGCCATTGCATAGGAAGTAAACACTCTGAAATTAGGAGAGATAATGCATCCTGATAATCTGGAGAGTAAGTTTCGAGTGCTACATTTTGGGATGATAATCACTTGTACACCAGACTGTGAAGCAGGAAAACATTATTACATACTGTATCTATTAAAATGTTAACCCTTCTGGTTACTTCTTTACTCTGCTGTGTACCAGTAAGAAGCTGAAACTTCTTGGGGCTCCTGGGTGGCTCAGTCGGTTGAGCACCTGACTCTTGATTGTGGCTAAGGTCATGATCTTAGGGTCCTGATATTAGGGTCGTGAGTGCATTGGCCCATGCTTAGCACAGAGTCTGCTTGAGATTCTCTCCTTCTCTCTCTGCCCCTCTCATGGCTCATGCACTCTCTCTCTCTTTCTCTCTAAAATAAATAAATAATAAAATCTTAAAAAAAAAAAAAAAAGGAAGCTGAAACTTCTTTTATCACATGAGAAAGTAGAGACCAGAAAAGTGAAGTAGATTAAAAAAGATCACATAAAAATTTGAGGTACTTCAAAATCAGGCCTTGAATTTCAGACTCTTGGCTACTAATCCTTTGTTCAATGTGTAAAAATTATAGTGGCCTCTAAGAGTTACATAGAGGTTGATGGAAAGTCCTGGTTGGGGGGAAGTTTACATAGGAAAGGTAGGGCCTGCAAAATCTTACATTTTTGATCCTGATGTCACTGGAAAAATTAGCACAGAATATATATAATAAAAATCAGCTTGCTAAGTTGTACATGGAAAATTAAATTCCCTAGAGGTCCTGAACAGACGGGATATTCTCAGTGTGACTTTCTGCTTAGTTCTGTTGCATGTCGTGAAACAGTTGCCGATTTTTTTCAGCCTCCCCAGGTGCACGCAATGCCATTGGCTCTTCCAAGACATAAATGCACCATCCTTAATTCTGGAGATTCCTCTGATGTGTTTTTCACTTTTTGGTTTACTTTGAAATTTACTAAATATTTCTAATAGTGGATAAAAAGGAATAAATAGATTTTTTTTTTTGGTTTCAAGTTTTTATTTAAATGCGTTAGTTAACATACAGTGTAGTATTAATTTCAAGTGCAGAATTTTGTGATTCAGGAATCATTTTATTAATAACCTGACACTTCTTTTTTCCATGTGTGCTGTGAAATATTTCTTGACTCTTCTTGATGTATTTGACTCAGTATCAAGATTCTTCTCACCTGGCTTAGAGATTCTCAGTTGCATTATGTACTTAGACATAGGAAGAGAGAATTTGCTCTGCATTTGTAAATTAAAAGGTCCCAGATATCAGAAAAATATATGTATATACACATATGTAGTTTTCGACATAAATCAATAAGTGGACAAATGGCACTCTTGCTATTTGGGATATGATGCTTAACACTGTCATAGCGTGATCTAAAACTTAAACACCCACCCTCAGGGGTTCACTAACCAAGTCATCTCGATATCTCTAGCCCTGTATTTTTAAAACAAAAGGCTATTGTACTCAAATGTTAAACAAGTTTTGAATGGTGCTACTACTGATATTGTAGACTGATACTGGTTACAAGTATGGGGAGGATTTCAAGGGTAAGGGTACTTAGTTGTGAAAAAAAAAAAAAAAACTAACTTGTCAAACCCTGCCTTTCAGATCTCATGAATGCAACAGATTATTGCAAAATAAACTATGGATGCATAATTTTATTATTTTATTACTTCTATTAGTGTTACCAAGGTTTAACACAATATTGCAAAGACATGTATAGCAGCTGTAAAACAATTTTCTATGTTAAATAATTAACATTACTCTTAAAATTTGAATATAGGTAAGTTTAGAAATAACACATGGAAAGTATGGTACTTATTCATCACATTAGCAAGTAGAAGGACATTGAATATTAGAATTGTGGATATTTTCATAGAAAATATTTTAATAACTTTCAAATATTTGCATAAAATTTATTCTTATTTAACTAGTTGAGATTTACAATTCAAATATTCACTAACAATAATTTGCTCTTTGCCTTTGAGTTTTATTGGATAGCATCAGATATTTAAAATATTTGAACTTTTTTTGCCATTTGTATTAATTTACATTTAATTAAATTTATTTACATTTTGGAAGTTTTAGTGCAATTATTTTTGTTTTTGTTTTTAGACCAGCACTATTCAGTAATATAGCCACTAGCCATATTCTTAGACTTAAAAATTGAAGCATGATATTTTCTTTCCACTAAACATAGCTTTATTATTTTGGTGAAATTACATTTTGCTTTAAACATTGTATTGCATAATGTATTACTGTTGTGTTGTAACACACGTGTCAAGAGTATGTGTAATTTCTAGAACTATACATAAACACTAATCTAGTCAGCATCAACAGATTAATTCAATTTAAATAATTTATTCTATACACCAACGTAACATTCTAATGTTTTTGAGTATGTTATGTAACATGGGTTACAAAGATACTAAGTAAATCATATTTGACCACTAAATTTAAAAATATATTAATAATAATATAATTAAATTTTTCTAATTAAAAAAGTATGGAGAATTTTTAAATTGAAAATTGGGTGACATTGTATTGGTAGTACTATAACTAGAACATTAAGGAAAAAAACAGGTAAGGGCAATATAAATAAATGACAAAAGTGGCAGAGATTACAATTCCATACCACTCTTGACAGCACATTATTTTTTTATTTAAAAAAAAATTATTTACAGAGAGAGAGTAAGCAGCAGGATGGGCAGAGGGAGAGGAAGAGAGAGAGAATCTCAAGCAGACTTCCTGCTGAGCACAGAACCCAACACAGGGCTGGACCCCAGAACCCTAAGATCATGACCTGAGTCGAAATCAAGAGTCAGAGGCTCAACCGACTGAGCCACCCAGGCACCCCCTGACAGCACTTTATAACATAACACACCCCATCAATAGTTGTATATATGGTTACAAATGGAAGTTGTGGATAGAGCTGAGAAATTCAAACTAAGAACAGTCCATCCTAAATGCATACTCTGTTGAAATATCTATCATTTCTTCTAATGGTTTAGAATCTTAATAGAAAAAGTATTCATTTTAGTTTCATTTTTATTCATAGCTTTGTTCATTTACAGTTACTCTATTAAGCATCTAATAATATGTTTTGAAATATTTTCTATTGTTTAAAATATGTATATATTCTGAAATATACTTTTATAATCCTCTGGGTTTGGTCAATTTGAAAAACATATGGAGAGTCAAATCTCAATATTTGTTAATGTCTTTTCCTTGACTTCTGGATATTTTCTTTTTTTGGGGGGGGGGGGGCTAGTATTTTCTAATTTCTTTAACTTACTTCTAAGTTCCAAAGGACAAAATTCATAATTTTTAAAGAAAATTGTCATTCAGTGTTAATGTGATATAAAGCAATGCACACTTGATAGGAATGGAATTTACAATCATACATAGAGGTTTCTAGCACAATGCAATGTTTCTTGTCCTGAAAAGAGACAACTAAGTCTTTTTTTCAATCTATCATGGTATGTATTCATCGTTAGCTCAAAGGCCATTACAGAATAAATTGCCTACATATTTAAGCAATTGAATAATATAATTTGAAATTGTGTAAGTTGATAATAAAGATCCCGTAAGTATGTTTCTTGTGAAATTACAAGAAATAACTAAAATATATGAGACAAGAATTTTGAAGAAGGCCATAAAGGATAGATGGCATATAGGACTGAACTATTAATGTGATGTAATTTTCCTGTTTATAAATGTTTTATGATAAACGTTCTATATACATAGAATTCAGTGCATTATTAATGTCAACATGTATAATTGTTGCCTATTCTCACAGATATTTTCTTCAGTGCATATAGATTTAAAATATGAATCTTAAATTATGATTTTTTTTATTATTGTGTTTTGCAACCAGTTCTATATTTGTAAGACATTTTCTGAGTCATATTCAATATGTATTGAAAATAATTTGTTTAAAGATACGAAGCATCTTCTTTTTATTATAGAATTAATAATTGTAGAATTTGGCATTTTATTTTGCATTTAATTTAGGATTGTTTTGATTATATTGATTAATTTTTCAAATATAGGAAATACTATAATTATGTATGGTATTAATCTTAGGAAATCCTTTGAGTTTCTGTTTCCTGTGAATAATGTTGATTATTATTATTGACTAAAATAATATCACAAATTAGTTATATATGTATAGTAAGAAATGCTTCTCATATATATTATACAATAATATTTTAATAGTTTTCTAAATAATTACAAGATTTCTAACTAATATAGATTAGCTACACACACGTGATATAGAGAAGAAAACCAGTGTACCATAAATCCTTAATCAAATATGAATTATTACTTGAAAATAATAATTATATTATCTTCAACTTTATGCATTAGATCAATTATAATCCCTAAGGAGCTTCACAATTATTATTCTTCAGATTGGTTTTTGTACTATGTGAGAAGTACCTACTCACAGCCCTGTAGTTTACCATGAGGGAAAAGTGCTCATTTTGTGCTTTCTGAAAATGCAAACTAAATTATGCTAAAGAAGATATAAAATTGTGTCATCTACATGTAAATTGGTTTTGGAGCCTGAGGGAGGGATGAGTTTTGTATATATTATGTTAAGATTCTATCATAGTATCTACTGGATTAGATTTTATTAAGTACAATAAAAACAACATTTTTTTCTAGAAACTAAATTGAACTGAAGTAGATAATTAATTACTGAAAATCTTTAATTCCTTCACAATGCAGCTATGAAAGTAGTAAAAGTGTGATGTTTTTTGAACATTAAAGTATATACCTTTCTTACCTAATGAAGCTTTTAACCCACTAGCTACTACATGAATGAAGGTTTTAAAATTCAATTATACCTTAAAATACTTTCCAACCTGAAACAGCTCATGAAATAAGATTATTTTTACTGTTCTTTTGTCTAACCAGAAAGAGCTTTGCTATTGACTCTTTGAAAAGGTCTCAATTTTAGAAGTCGTTAGAATTCTTTTATTTATTTTTTATTTTTTTTTAAAGATTTTATTTATTTATTTGACAGAGAGAGACACAGCGAGAGAGGGAATACAAGCAGGGGGAGTGGGAGAAGGAGAAGTAGACTCCCCGCTGAGCGGAGAGCCCGATGTGGGGCTCGATCCCAGGACCCTGGGATCATGACCTGAGCTGAAGGCAGACGCTTAATGACTGAGCCACCCAGGCACCCCTCAAGTCAGTGTTTTACTTGGTAAACATATCTGAGACCATGCATCCCTGGCTGCTAAGCACCATGGCGGACAGGGCTAGAAAGGTAACAGCTTTATTTTGAGCAGGGGGCAAAGACAAGGCAGCACAGAAGTCATTAGAATTCTAACTAAAAACTTCTGCAAATAGGAGTAACCCACAAATTTCCTTGAAATTGAAAGGAAAGTATATTTGCTTATATTTGTCTGAAAGCATATTTTAGCTAAACCACTTCAAATATACTATTGTTGAAACGTGAAGATAATACAGTCTACAAATATTTGTCATTGCACTGGGATTTGAGGGTGGAAAGATCTATATTTTAGAATATTAACAACCTAAATATAATTTTTAAAATCAGTTTGTTTTATTTTTAATCCTTTATTAATAGTGATGAGGCTATCACATGGTGATAAAAAAATATAGACCTACCCAGTTAGAATGTTTGCTAAAAAGTGCTTATTTGTTGGGAGCCTGACTGGCTCAGTCAGTTACGGTTCTGCCCTTCAGCTCAGGTCATGATCCTGGAGTCCTGGAATTGAATCCGCATCAGGCTCCCTGCTCATCAGGGAGTCTGCTCCTCCCTCTACCCTTCATCCCGCTCATGCTCTTGCTCTCTCCCTCTCTCTCTCAAAAAAATAAATAAAATCTTTTAAAAAAATGCTTATTTGTGACTGTAGAGGTAATTAACAATTTAAGTGTAAACTATTAAAAACTTGGTGATTATTTAGTCTAACATTTCTTATTCATAAATTAGTTAGGAAACTAAGGCTAAGATCTGTTAAAAAATGTACACAGGGTTACATAACAAGTTAGTGACAGGGCTGGGGTTACAACTTTGAACTTTTAATAACACAATAAATCATACCTTGCTGCTGAAATAACCACGGTCCACCAAAATTTCTGCCCTCCTTCCATAGTATCTAGATGCTATGAAGAAATAGCTACTTACTCCCTAGTCACTATAACATCCAGATTTGGCTATTTGATTCTAACAATGGAGTTCAAGTGAAAATAACCTGTATTATTTCCTGATTAAAGCTTTTAAAAACTTGGTGTATCTTTAATTCTCCCATTGAACCAGCTGGACACAGACAACAATGAACCCCCTAATAGATGACAATGCCACAATATCAAAGATTAGTTTTCTGAATCACTACTGGGAGGAAAACTGCCTTCTAACTTGTAGCTTCAACCTTGTTATCTTGAGTGAGAAACTTTTATTGTTAAGCCACTGAAATCTTGGGGCTAATTTGAAAATGCAGCTTGGTAAACTAATACAATATCTTTTCTTATGAAATTAGATGTTTAAATAGAATCAACTCTACTAGCTTTAATTATTTTAACTTATTCATATATGTTTTGCTTATAAAAAAAGGAATAGAACGTAGGTGAATTTTTTTTTTAAAGATTTTTTTATTTATTATTTATTTGACAGAGAGAGAGAGATAGCGAGAGCAGGAACAGAAGCAGGGGGAGTGGGAGAGGGAGAAGCAGGCTTCCCGTGGAGCAGGGAGCCCGATGTGGGACTCGATCCCAGGACCCTGGGACCATGACCTGAGCCGAAGGCAGACGCTTAACGACTGAGCCACCCAGGCGCCCCGTAGGTGAATTTTTAACTAATCTTTTTCCTGAATTATCTTTGTATCATGCCTTAAATTTTATAAACTAATAAAAACCTACAAATTCATTGTCTAATAAATCTTAACTATAGAGAACAAACTGATGGTTACCAGAGGGAAGAGGAGTATGGGTAAAATAGATGATGGGGATTAAAGAGTGCACTTTTGATGAGCGCTGGGTGATGTACGGAATTGTTGAATCACTAAATTCTATACCTGAAACTAATATAACACCATATGTTAACTAACTGGAATTTAATAAAAACTTGGAAGAAAAAATATGCATTAAAATTGAAAAAAATGGTATTTCTGTTGTGATTATTTTGTTAATAAATATTTTTGTTTTTAAAGTTGTGGTTTTTATTGATATTGATAAATATTTGTATACCATTTGGGGCTTATTGTTCTGTGTTCAGACTTTTGATTATCACAGATATATGGTAAAATTTTCATAACATATTACATTTAAGTAAGAGATGACAAGTTTATTTTATAAAATGTAGTTATAAACAGATATATTATCTCCTTTAAATCTGTCAAACTTAGAAGTTTTGACATTAAAATATTAAAAGTAAATATTGATATTTATGCCTATTCTCTAACAATTGTTTCCAGTTACCATACTGAGATAAGAAAGGATTTGACTGTCAAATCAAACTAAGATGAATCTGCAGTCTCACAGAGTGTGAGGCTTTAATAATATTTGCAAATATACAAGCAAACAAGAATCAGAGGTAAGGCAGAAAAAGATCTGGGACACTGAGGACAGCTCCCAGGGCTTTCTGTCCCATATCAGACATGGGCTCTGGCCCAGATAAATCCTGGATGTTTCCAATGGAGTTTCTTTTTTTGGATCACCTTACATAGCAGATATTTTTTTTAACATATAATGTATTATTTGTTTCAGGGATACAGGTCTGTGATTCATCAGTCTTACACAATTCACAGTGCTCACCATAGTATATACCCTCCCCAATGTCCATCACCCAGCCACCCCATCCCTCCCACGCCCCTCCACTCCAGCAAACCTCAGTTTGTTTCCTGAGATTAAGAGTCTCCTATGGTTTGTCTCCTTCTCTGGTTTTGTCTTGTTTCATTTTTCCCTCTCTTCCCCTATGATCCTCTGTCTTGTTTCTCAAAATCCTCATATCAGTGAGATCCTAGGATACTTGTCTTTCTCTGATTGACTTATTTCGCTTAGCATAATACCCTCTAGTTCCATCCACGTTGTTGCAAATGGCAAGAGTTCATTTTTGATCACTGCATAATATTCCATTGTATATATATATCCCACATCTTCTTTATCCATTCATCTGTTGATGGACATCTTGGCTCTTTCCATAGTTTTGCTATTGTGGACATTGCTGCTATGAACATTGGGATGCATGTGCCCTCTCAGATCATTACATTTGTATCTTTGGGGTAAATACCCAGCAGTGCAATTTCTGGGTCATGGGGTAGCTCTATTTTCAACTTTCTGAGGAACCTCCATACTGTTTTCTGGAGTGGCTGCAACAGCTTGCATTCCCACCAACATTGGAGGAGGGGTCCCCTTTCTCCACATCCTTGCCAACATCTGTCAGTTCCTGACTTGTTAATTTTAGCCATTCTGACTGGTGTGAGGTGGTATCACATTGAGGTTTTGATTTGTATTTCCCTGATGCCGAGTGATTGTTGAGCACTTTTTCATGTGTCTGTTGGCCATTTGGATATCTTCTTTGCAGAAATGTCTGTTCGTGTCTTCTGCCCATTTCTTGATTGGATTCTTTGTTTTTTGGGTGTTGAGTTTGATAAGTTCTTTTTTTTTTTTTTTTTTTTTTTTTATTCATGAGAGACAGAGCGAGAGAGAAAGGCAGAGGGAGAAGCAGGCTCCCAAGGAGCAGGGAGCCCGATGCAGGACTCGATCCCAGGACCCTGAGATAATGACCTGAGCCGAAGGCAGACGCTTAACCATCTGAGCCACCCAGGCGCCCTTGATAAGTTCTTTATAGATTTTGGATACTAGCCCTTTATTTGATATGTCATTGCAAATATGTTCTCCCATTCTGTCGGCTGTCTTTTGGTTTTGTTGACTGTTTCCTGTGCTGTACAAAAGCTTTTTATCTTGATGAAGTCCCAATAGTTTATTTTGCCTTGCTTCCCTTGCCTTTGGCGATGTTTCTAGGAAGAAGTTGCTGCGGCTGAGGTCAAAGAGGTTGCTGCCTGTGTTCTCCTCAAGGATTTTGATGGATTCCTGTTTCACATTTAAGTCTTTCATCTATTTTGAGTCTATTTTTGTGTGTGGTGTAAGGAAATGGGCCAGTTTCATTCTTCTGCATGTGGCTGTCCAATTTTCCCAACACCATTTGTTGAAGAGACTTTTTTCCATTGGACATTCTTTCCTGCTTTGTCGAAGATTAGTTGACCATAGAGTTGAAGGTCCATTGCTGGGCTCTGTATTCTGTTCCATTGATCTATGTGTCTGTTTTTGTGCCAGTCCCATACTGCCTTGATGATTACAGTTTTGTAATAGAGTCTGAAGTCCGGAATTGTGATGCCACCGGCTTTGCTTTTCTTTTTCAACATTCCTCTGGCTATTTGAGATCTTTTCTGGTTCCATACAAATTTTAGAATTATTTGTCGCTTTTCTTTGAAAAAAGTTGATGGTATTTTGATAGGGATTGCATTAAATGTGTAGATTGCTCTAGGTAGCATAGACATTTTCACAACATTTGTTCTTCCAATCCATGAGCATGGAACATTTTTCCATTTATTTGTGTCTTCCTCAATTTCTTTCATGAGTATTGTCTAGTTTTCTGAGTACAGATTTTTTGCCTCTTTGGCTAGATGTATTCCTAGGTATCTTATGGTTTTGGGTGCAATCATAGCAGATATTTTTTAGTTTAAGAAAAATAACTCTTTCACACCCAAGATCCTCACCTAGTTTATATGATATTGTCTGGAAAGCAGTGCACATAAATCAACAGATCCTAATTTTTTTTACCGTAAGTGATCCTAAATAAGGGGTATCCTATAAGAATATTCTATAGGTAAGAATTAACCTCCTGAAAGACATAACCAACCTACTTACCAGATGGTGTAGTTATTACTATGTTAGGGAGACTATTCCTGCTTACCTGCTTTTTTCCCCCCACCCCACTTCCAGGAATTTCTAGGAAAAATATGAAGAAATGGATCACAGGCCAACTATTTTAACTTATCCCACTGTCTTCAATATCATCTTACTACATGTTAGGTATCTTTTTTATACTTTCCTTGCCACATTTTCTCCAATATCTCATATAAAATAATAAATCAACAAATACCCACAATGACCATGATTTGAACTTTCCAAAAGGAAGTATACATTTCATCTACAAATAATGTTGGTTGTGATCATAACTCCTCACATATTTCTTGATATTCTTTTTTTCAGCTTGCTTACGATTTTCTTCTATCAGCCAGAATTATTTGGAAGTTTTACTGTGTGTTAATGATGATATTCAAGTATATATAATTTTTTTTCAAGTATATATAATTTTAAGAACTAATTTACTTATTGGTTTCCATGAGTTTATGTCAGTTGCAGTCTTTATTCAGTTTCCCAAAACTATTTTCTCATCTTGGGAATAGTCATTTATGTAAATCTTGTTTTTATTTAATTTTATCAGTAAATGTGTACAGCCTTTGCTACACTTTGTTATGCTCTATCAGAGGTATTAACGTAGTAACTGGCATTTAAACTATGGATCAGTTTAAATCACAGTACCATTCTTTCTTTTTCACCCCAGCAAGAAAAAAATGTTTCCCCTTGTACCATGCATTACTGATGTTCTGTGTGCATAGTAGGGGTTATTATTTAGTTTAGTAAATTCTGGATTCTCTTTGGTTTGTATATGTAATCATATCCAGATATTCTACAAGTTTTTTTAACACTTTTTGGGAATTGTTCCTTTCTCTCTCCAATCCCAATCAGTTGCCACAGAGTGAGAATAAATTCCTATTTTACCCATGGTACCTGAGCCATTAGAGAACATTGAAAAGGACCATATTATTCAGTTACACCCTACCACAGGGGTAGTTGATACAACCTGTTTATCTGGCTTGATTCTCTAGCATACTCAGCCACTGACCTCTAAAACAGATTCCTTAGTGATTAGATATCCAGTAGTCTCCTGAGAAAGGTTAAAAGCCAGCTAAAAGCATCACTGAAGGGAATGGTGTGACATTACAGTTATTATTCAGTGGGTCATTTAATTGGATCATTGGTATATCTCCAGTTGTACCACTATCCTAGAATTGAATTTCATCAGGTATCCATATTTGGTTAACAATAATGATTATTTGGTCATGATGATGAGCCTCCAGAAAAGTTATTTCCACCTGATACAATATCATAAATCTAGGTTTTAATGTCCCCAAAGGACATTTGGCATGGTAGAAATAGTGCTGATTAAGCCAACACATATTTGACACTGAATTTTGATGAAATTCATTAAAGTTCTATCGTGAGAAACCATTCTGTATTCAAAAACATCATGAGTCCCATGATGGCCAATTGGACATATTCAAAGCCAAATACAGCTCTTTTTTTGGTAAACTATATATTTTCCATAAATATCTTTTGCTTACACCTGGAGTGGAGTTGTCTATAATTCTATGCCACCAAACACACTTAAATTCATCTAACTTGATGCTGTTTTCAGTCTACATTGTTCTTAAATGAACTCTGTCCACATCCACAGTTTACACGTTTTCCTGAAATGTTTTTCATATTTTACCAGTGAAATGGATGCCATTGTCTTCTCTCTTTTTTTCTTAGTTAGCTGGGCTACAGGCTAATCAATTTATCTATGTTCTCAAAGAACCAGCTTTTGGTTCCATTGACTTTATTGTTTTTCTGTTTTCAATTTTATTTATGTCTGCTCTAATTTTTGTTATTATTTTTATTCTTGCTTTAGATTTAAATTATTATCTATCTAGTTACTAAAGGTAAAGCTTAGGTTTTTAATTTTGGATTATTATTCTTTTATATGTATTTGAGGCTATATATTTTGTCCTTTGTACACTGTTTCCCTTGTCTCCCAGACATTTCATAAGTTGTATTTTAATTTTCATTTAGATCAAAATATTTTCTCTTGGAACTTCTTCTCTGACCTATATGTTATTTAGACTCACGTTGTTTAATCTCCAAATATTTGGGTATTTTCTAGCTATCTTTTTATTATCGATTTTTGGTTTAATTTCATTGTGGCTTGCAAACATATTTTATGTTTCCTATTCTTATAATTTGTAAAAGCTTGTTTAATGGCCCAGATGTGGCCTATCTTGATGAATGTTCCATGTGAGCTTGAGAAGAACGTGCATTCTGCTCTTGTTGGAAGGAGTATTGCATGCATATTAATTAGATGAAGTTAATTGACAGGATTGTTATGTCATTTTGGTGAATTGACTCTTTTCTCATTATTTAGCACCCTTCTCTATCCAAGATAATTACCCTTGTTCTGAAGTATGCTTTGTTTGAAATTAATGTAGGCACTCCAGATTTGTTTTGATTAGTGTTAACATGCTATATTTCCCCCTTTCTTTATTTTTAACCTCTCTTAAATTTCTTGTAGACAACTGTTATGGGTTGAATGTTTGTGTCTCCCCTCTCCTCCCTACTCCCCAGATTCATATGCTGAACCTTACTCCCCAGTGTCAGAGTATCAAGCGGTGCAACCTTTGAGAGGTAATTAGTATTAAATAAGGTCACAAGGGTGGAGTACTCATGAATGGGATTAGTGCCCTTATAAGAGAGTTTTCTTCCCCTCTCTGCTGACTGCCACGTGAGGATACAAAAAGTTGGCAATCTGCAGTCCCAACTTGGAGCCTCACCAGAACTCAGTCATGCTGGCACCTTGATCTCCAACTTTCAGCCCCTAGAATTATGAGAAATATATTTCTGTTGTTTATGAACCAACCTATTTATGGTATTTTGTTATACAGCTGCTTGAGGTGACAAAGACAACATATAGTTGAGTCTTTTTACATACATTAGGGCAATTACTTTGCTTTATATGGTATATTTAGACCACATTAGAAATCTTATTAATATAGTTTGTTTATATCTACATGTTTATAACTGTAATTTGTTGCATTTGTTTTTTATTTTTGTTTTCTCCTTTTTTTTCTGGCTTTCTTGGCTTTAATTGATCATTTTATATGATTTAATTTTATCACCTCTCTTAGCATATTAATTATACTTTAAAAAAATGAGACATTGACTTAGAGGTGAAATATATATTTTTAACTAATCTAGTTCCACCTTTAAATAACACTGTAACTTGTAACAGAGTGCTTCTAATTCTTCCTTCCTTTCCCTAAGGACAGTGCTGTTATTCATTTTACTTATTTATAGCCTATAACCACTCAATACTTGATTGCTATTATTCCTTTAAACAAGCATTTTTTAGGCTAATTAGGATAAGAAAAATAAAATATTTCATTTTACACTTACTTATTCCTTTTTTGTTATTCTTCCTTTGTTTATGCAGATCAAATTTCTGACTTACTATCTTAACATTTCTTCTTGCATGACAAGTTCATTAACTGCAAATTCTTTCAGTTTTTGTTTGTCTAAGAAAGTCTTTATTTATCCTTCACTGTTGAAGGATGATTTCAATGTATATAGATTTCTAGGTTGGTGGTTTTTTTCTTTCAACATTTCAAATACTTCAGTCTGCTCTCTACAGTTTCTGATGCAAAGTCCGATGTAATTATTTTACTTGTTTTTCTATAGGTAATTTTTCCCCCTTTGGCTTCTTTCAACATTTTCTCTTTGTGTTTTTTTTTTTTCCCCGCAATTTATATGTGATATGATTAGGCAAGTTTGTATGTAAGTATGTACATATATTTGTATTTCCTTGTATCCATTCTATGTGACTTTATAGAGCTTCCTGGATCTGTGGTTTGGTGTCTGTCATTAATTTTAGAATGAATTTTTGGTATTATTTCTTCAAATGATTACTTCTAATGTTCTCCATTCTTTTTTCTCCACTTTCTGGTATTTCAGTCATGCATACATTACATGTTTTGCCATTGCCCCACAGTTCTTTAAGGTTCAGTTCTTTTTTTCTTTACATTTAAATTTAAGATGTTTCATTGACCTATTTTTAACCACACTAATTCATTCCTTTGCTGTGCCCTGTCCACTGACAAGTCCATCAAAATAATCATTTCTATTATAGTTTTTTTAAGATTTCTATTATTTTTAAAAATTTTTTTGGAGTTTTTAATCTCTGTGCTTAAACTTCTCACCTGTTCTTGCATAATGTCTACTTTTATTCTTTAGAGCCCTTAATATATTAATTGCAGTTATTTTAAGTTCTTCATCTGATATTTCCAAAATAAGAGTATAACCTGAATCTGGCTCTGTTTCCTTTGTCTCTTCAGACTGTGTTTTTCATTTTAGCATGCCTTGTGATTTTTTGGGTGAAAGTCAAATGTGATGCATCAGGGAACAGAAACTAAAGTAAATAGGTTTTAGTGTGAGGTTTTATGTTAACCCGGTTAGGATCTGGACAGAGCTAAACATTTGCTATAGTTATAAATGCCAGAGGATTCAGGGCTCTTTAGTATTCTTGTTTTGTCTCCACTGTTGTTTTTAGACTTCCTTTAGAACTTCTCCTTAGCAGAGCACCTGGGTGTCTTAGTTGATTATGTGTCCAACTATTGATTTCAGCTCAGGGCATGATCTCAGGGTCCTGAGATTGAGCCCCACTCAGGGCTCCATACTGGACAGAGAGTCTGCTTGAGATTCTCTCTTTTCCCCTCTGCCCTTCCCCCTGCTCTCTCTCAAAAATAAACTAATTAATTAATTTAAAAAAAAGGATATTCTCCTTAGATACAGTTTGACCTTGCTGTTCTTTCAGCTATAATTCAAAGTTATTTTGCTAGAGGACTGTTGGTTGGGCAGTAAGGTATGGGTGATAAATATTCTGTAATCTTATAAGTAAACCTCCATCTGTGTGCCTGGGTTGTGACCTTCAAAAGTGTTTGTTAGCTTTTTTCTTACCTTTTGGTGGGACAACAAAGTCATAGGGATTGGAATGGAACAAGTGTCTCCTTACCAAGTGGTAAAGTCTTTTCCCTTTGGCAGGAGGCCTTTGCTATGGAGAATACTCACAGCATATTTCACAATGGTTATTCTTCCCCTTTCTCTGTTAGCACCATGAGATAATTTTTCTTCACTCTTCATCATGACAACCTGGTGGGGTTTCTAGAGTTAAAACCCATTAAAGTATGTGAGCCTCCCTAAAACTACAGCTCCCAGAACTTTCTCACTGTCAAGCTAGTTCACACATAGACTGCTAATTCATCAAATTTACCATGTAAATGTTTCTGCCAGTTTATGGCTGTAGTGGCTTTCTTCAGGTAAGCCAATCTTGGCCACAACTCTTGGATTTGCCTGTCTCTCTGGATTTCAGAGTAGTGTTTTGCCTTGTGACCTCAGTTCTCTGATGGGTCCAAGAGAATCATTGATTTCAACTTGTTCAGCTTTTCCTTGATATAAGGATAGGAATCATGACATCTGCGTTCTTTACATATGACAGCTTAAACTGGAAGTCTTTATATCCAGTTTTTAGTACATACTCATTCAACCAACTAGTCCATATTTTACCACTTGTTTTAAATATAAAAACTGTTTCAGTTACCCACTCCAATTTTCAGTGAGGAAACTGCTCTGAGATTGATAAACAGTATTTGTCCATTAAATATTATTTCCTTACTCATGTCTGTACAATGGTATCAATAAAATGCATACCTTGGTTAGGAGAAATATATGCAAATGGATCGAATGAATAAAAAATTTTCTGTTTCAAACCTTTAAACTTATCTTCTAAAGTTTCTTATTTTATAAGGCAAGCAAATCTTAGAGTAGATTAATGACAGTCCAAGTTAGCATTCACTTATAGGGCTACTGGTAGATGCCCTGTGTAATCCACTTACCGGCTATGTGGCAACACTTATATATGGTAATTTTAGCAGTAGCCATTTTTGAGCAAGTCATTACCTTTTGACATTGGGTGGGGGTTTGTTGCTGTTGTTGTTGTATTGTCAATTTTATCTAGTGCAAGGGAGATATGTAGTCTTTCATTTCACTGTACATAACATAATCACCTGTATGCTTGTTCATTTCATGAATTCCAGGAGATAATTCTAAAGATTTGATTTAGGCCTTTGCCTTTGTATTCCTATTTCCTTCTGAGACTGCAGCTGTTTTTGTTTGTTCATTTGTTCATTGTTTAGTGGACTCATTCATTCTTACCCTGAATTCCCATAGAGATTGCCTGTGTAAAAATGTAAATAATCTCTAAATAAGCTTCTAGAAATAGTAAGTATATTTGCCTAGGATTAAAACAAAACAAAGAAACACAAACAAACCCCCCAAAACAAAAACAGCCCTGTATTCTAGTAGGAGAATTTGTTCCTCTTACAAGTATAGATTATTAATGCTGAAGCAACTTTGCATGTAAACTAGGTTGAACAAATAATTGAATAAATTTAGATAATAAGATTCTGATTTCTTACTGAGAAGTTATAAACAAGCAAGGAATCTGTCTCATATTAACCCTGTTGCCTCTAATTAAAGGCAGAAATAGTATGAACTCAGGTTCATTTTAATATATATACAAATCAATTGATATAGAATACATATGGATATATGTGTATTCATGATTTAGTATACACACAAGTATTTCCTTGTGCAAGTTGCTGACATGGCTCAGAAGCAATGACAACCCAGTAGAAACAAGCACACCCAGCACTCAGATCTTGGTTTCCAAATACCGCTTTCTACTAAAAGTATCAGAGCTCCTAGGAGAAATGGTTGATTTTAGTGCTAGGGAAGAGATTATACAAGCAGGCCTGCGGCATCTTGTAGTCCCAGAATGTAAGGGAGTTTAACAACAACAACAACAAATTAAATTAAATTAAATTAAAATAAAGGCATTTCAAAGTCGACACTAAAGCCAATCTAAAAGTACTTCCAATGGTAAAAACAGGCACAATTTGAGAAGCAAAATGAATAATAGTAGTGTTGGATTTTAACCCAAAGAATACGATAAATATCTGAGTCTATGATGATAGAAATAAATGATTGGGAAAAATGAATGCAGGAGAAAAGACAAATGTTCTTTCATGAAAAATTCCAAATAACAAATGTATATGGTTACTCGTCCAGAATTATTTACTCCTCCAGGATGCTTCCTCTTTCCTTGACTATATGCTGGACTTTTTGACTTTCTTTCAAAGAATAGGTAGGTTCTTGATGTAATGTATTGTGATTAACATAGCATAACATAATAAAATAAAATTAAAAAAACGAAAAACAAAACAAACAAAAGAAATGATAGCTAAATGCAATGTATTCTGGATGACAGATGTTAATAATGGGGAAACTGGTGCAGGTTTATGGGAACTACCTGTGATATTTTTGCAAATTCCTTGTAAACCTAAAACTGTTTTTAAAAATAAAATTTATTATTTTTCCTTCTTAACTGAAAAGGCGACTTTAAATGTCCCCTTTATCATTGCATATTTATTTTTAAAAATTTTTTAATTCTTATGTTAATCCCCATACATTACATCATTAGTTTTAGATGTAGTGTTCCATGATTCATTGTTCGTGCATAACACCCAGTGCTCCATGCACAATGTGCCCTCCTCAATACCCATCACCAGGCTAACCCATCCTCCCACCCCCCTCCCCTCTAGAACCCTCAGTTTGTTTTTCAGAGTCCATCTTCTCTCATGGTTCGTCTACCCCTCCGATTTCCCCCCCTTCATTCTTCCTGAGATTCAACAGTCTTGCACAATTCACAGCGCTTACCAGAGCACATACCCTCCCCAGTGTCTATCACCCAGTCACCCCATCCCTCCCACCCCACCCCCCACTCCAGCAACCCTCATAATATTATAGGAGGTGGATAGGTAGATAATGAAATATTTTTTAACTGTTGCAGCTTTGTGCGGTTATCCTCAGGAACGATATGTCAATCCATCTCTAAAGAATCACTAATAAAATCTCTATAAAAAATAATAATAAAATTTATTAGAAATAAAAAAATAAAAGAATAGGTAGGTTCTGGCAAACTTTTTCTTTAAAGAGCAGATTGTAAATATTTTAGGCTTTGTAGGCCATAGATCTCTATAGGAACTATTATGTTATTGTAAAAACATGTGAAAGCAGCCATAATTCATAATACATAAACAAATGGGTGTGACAATATTCCAATAAAACTTTATTTACAAAAACAGATGAAAGGCCTGATTTGACCAGTGGGCTACAGTTCTCCAACCTTTGGAATAAAGCATGGAAGAGGAAAAATAGTAACTTTGTAGTGGAGAAGCCTGTCCAACACTACCTTAACCAAGTAATGAAAATTCACACCAACACTGATAAGGCATCTAGATGTTATGTACTCCCTGAAAGAAGATGAGAAGGGCACTTCACTTTTGTAGTGTTCATTCCCCAAACATACAGCTCCAGTCTAATAATGATAAAATATTAGACATATTCAAATTGAGGCACATTCTATAAAATACCTTTTACTGTTCAAAACCATCAAGGTCATAAATAGCAAAGACCTAGAAACACACCTTTTAAAGTTCCCTGTCAACATAGCTTTTTATATTCCAACTTGAATAAATTTATATCTAATTATGAGGATTTACAATTTATAATTGAAATTTATAATTGAAAACTGCTTGAATAGCTATTGGATCTTTAAAAAGATTTTTAAAAGATAGAATGAGATCTATTTTCTCAATACTTGGAGTGGGGGAAATCCAAGGCTTTTGCAATGATGTGGGTCAAATGGCTTTAGATTAGTGTGCCAAACTTCTTGTGATTACATTTTGGACACTCTAAATGGCTCCAAGTTGAAACTTGAAAATGTTATGGTGCTATAGTCTTTTTGTGTCCATTCAAAACTCATATGTTGAAACTTGACCCCCAAGGTAGTGGTATTAGAAAGTGAGACCTTTGAGTGGTGATCAGGTCATGAGGGCAGATCCCTCATGAATGTGATTGTGCCCTTATAAAAGTTGCCAAAGAAAACTCTCTTGCCTCTTCTACCATGTGAGGACACAGCAAAAGAAGTTTACATTTATAAATCTGTAAGTGGACTCTCACCAGACACTAAATCTGCTGGCACCTTGATCTTAGACATCTCAGCCTCCATAACTCTGAGAAATATATTTCTGTTGTTTATAAGCTACCCATTCTCTGGTATTTTGTTATAGCAGCCTGAATGGACTAAGACACATGATGGTGGACAAAAGTCATTGGTACTGTATGATTTGAAAATTGACTGTAAAGAATTGTCTCAGTTGTAGAATGATTATCTGGATGTATGATTGAAAAGACTGGTGTGTGCAAATGGGAGGCTCCACCTTTTCCATTGAACGCCAACTAAGTGCTTTTTTCCCAGTTTTACATGGATGTGCTAAAGAAAGCCTTTTGGAATTTTCCAGGTCTTATGCTATAGTAAACATTAAGAAATATAAAATTTTAGGATAACAACAAATGATCACTGCTCTGATTGAGGAAATGGTGGAAATAGAGGCATTGATTTCCATTAACTCCCTTTTTAATATCCCCGCTAGGCTGATGCTCTATTCATATTATTCATAGAGACTCACAAAAAAAATCAGAGATTAAACAATCTGGTTTCCCACATCACCTCAACCAAATCTGATATGGTTAATACCACACAGAAATTGCAACAAGCCAAACATGATTGATAGAACTTAATGCACTGGTCTAATGCTTAATTTTCAATTTCTACCCTGGAGTACAGTCAGATAAAATTTGTGTTTTAAGGAACAGTGTTCAAAATTTAAGGTTTTTCCAAAGGGATATTAAATTTGTCTGCATACTGTCTGAACCTAGTGCAGTGGGACTTGGGCATCATGACTTTCCAAAGTAAGTTTATATACTACACTGATGATATCATAATTCCTTAGAGGAAGAATCACAGGATTTAAGAATTTAGTCACCCATAACACAATTAGAGAGTGGCTCACTCACCCAGCTAAATTCAAGGTCCAAGCCAGTCTGTGAAGTGTTTGTCAACTGCATTGGCAGGCATAACTTGGAATATCCTGTGTACTACTGTAAGAAATAATTATTTCTTATTGATAGTGCCACTGAAAAGAAGAGACTGATGAAAATATTTGGATTTGGACAAAATCACATTGCTCACTTGAGAATACTGTGGACCTCTATTCACAAAGTCAGCAGAAAGAGCTGTGAATTTGAATGGGGCTTTGGACAGAAATAGCCATTAAATTCTTCGTAAAGGTTTGTGGCCCAAGAATTCCCATTGGGATCTATGACCTGACTTTTCAGATGATAATGTATAAATAGTACAGGCCAGCCAACCAAACCAACAACAACAGTAACAACAAAACAACAGTGGTTGGCGATACATAGGTAATAAAAATAAAAAATGGGAAGAAATTATGGTGAAACTGAAAAGTTTCACACTGCGAGTTATCACCCACAGGTAGGTAGACATATCCTCATGTCAAATCTATAAATTGTGAATGTGGAAGGAATAGCCACAAGGAATGCTATTTATAAATTACATAGGCCTGAGCAGAGTGGTCTGAAGAGTGGTATGGTGGCCACTTAACATTAATGACCTACTTTGAAGTTTCTGAGGAGCCACTTGTAAGAAGCCTCGTGACACACCCAGACTGAGTTATACTTGAGGCTAGAATATCCCCAACTGACAGTTAGATGGAGTACACAGTAGTGTACTTGTGCACATGGTATGCTCAAAGTAGCTTTGTGTACACATGATATACTCAACCTGTGCTGAAGCCCAGGTTATACAATGTCAACAGTATATGTAGTTGATTAACACAGGTCTCATTGTGTCGAAAGTTTAGACCTAGTCTCAGATTATATGTCAAACAAAAATTACATTCCTTTTTTTCAAAGATTTATCTATTTATTAGAGAGAGAGAGAGAGAGAGCATGCATGTACAAGTGGGGAGAGGAGCAGAGGGAGTGAATCTTCAAGCAGACTCGCTGCCGGGAGGGGAGCCCCATGTGGGTCTCAATCTCATGACCCATGAGATCATGAGATCATGACTGAGCTGAAAACACGAGGCAGATTCTCAACCAACTGAGGCACACAGGTGCCCCCCCGCAAATTATATTCTTGAAGACAAGTTATCATAATTAGATTTGCTTGACTGAATAGGGACACTCCCTGGTGTGGAAGTAATTTTTATATTAAGGAACAAATATTTATGCAGTGCTTTCTATGTGCCTAACACTGCACCAGTAATTGGAGTAACAAAGCCATTGTGGCAAAAGCTGTAATGCTCCTCCCGTATCCCATGGTGATCACCAAGCATTCATTAGCTCTTTTCTAAGACATTGGCCACAGTTGGCAGTCACTATGGGAGATTAATGAAATACAAGAGGACTGAATGTATCCCCAACCTGACAGAGCACCACAGCTGTCAACAATTCCTGAAGAGGGCTGTAGGCTCACCCAGGAGGAACTATTGGATATTTTGATCACTCTAGTATTTAATGTAGTTACTGAGTGGATTTACAGTTGTAGTAGGAATGCTCTGTCTTTATCTCTGGGGATGCATGATATCTGGTTTTTGACACTTGGCCAAGATAAGAGCAGAAGGATGTATGATGTGCCGTTTAAAGTCTGATACCCCTGCTGATCCCCAAGGTTAGCTTCTTTACTGATGGTTTACCTCTGGGCTAGTTGGTTTGAAAACCTTGTCTTGGCTACTTGAGGGCCATTGAGATCTTTTTCTGACTGCTCGCTCCAAGTCAAGATTCCTGCCACAGACCATGGCAGTTCAAACCAGAGACAGTGTGGTCCAGGTGCACAAAATGTGTATGTGCATGGAGCTGTGCTGTGAGGTATTTCTCAGATCTGTGATGTTTGCTCGACTCTCTCCACTGCACTGTATCCTTTACCTTTAAATGAAGGCCTTATGTGAATGTACTCTGCAGGGTCTGGTGGAGCCTTTGAAATATCCAAACTTGGAAAACAATATAAATGCTCCTATAGATCAGTGTTAGAAACCCAAACTATCAGAGTACATTTATGGGAAGGATGTCACTGGACAGCGTGGCCTCATTCTTGTTCTCTACTGACATGGACACCATGGATAAAATGGGAACATGTCCTATCCCCTTGGGATAAAAAAAAATATTTTTAATACAGGCTCTTCCTATGGGGATACAGAGAATATTACATAATGATACTGAGAAGCTGATGTCACTAAAAATCTGTGTATGATACCTGGGGTACAATTAGGTCCATAAATTAAATAGGACACAGAATTTAATAAATCATGTTCTCTACTTACCTCTACTGTCACTGAGGATGGGTGGTAAGTAAAGATATTTCTGTTGGAAGGAATGAAATTGATCCTATAATTTAATTCATAGATGTTGAGTTAAACATTACTTTAATTGACAGGGCTATCTGATGTAACAAAGAGTATAGATTTATTAATAGAATTAAGTAAAAACAAAATATATGTAGCTAGTGATTCCCAGGATTAGAAAAGACTTCAGGGGGCCAATTTGAAGCCTGCAGCTGATTTGTCAACTATGAAAAATAATAGGTCAGGAAAAAAATGAAATGTTAACATGTCAACAACCATAACAAGATCATTGTCTAAACATGTTACTAGTAGTTAAAAGCAGAAAACTCCAGGTGTCTCTATCTGTACAATATATGTAGCATGATATATCTGGTCTGTTTTGATTGCTTATTAAAAACAAAAACAACAACAAACCTGGACTTTATGGATTTATGTGGCAGGGTTAACTGGAATGATGAAAGATAGTCATGTAGCTGTATAAATGGGGGAATCTCAAATGGAATCAAATTAAATGACCTTATTTGTGCCAGCATTTTCTCATATATTGTCCAAATCTCTCCTATTAAATTGAAACAAAAAAAGAGTCCCAATAGAGGAGAAATATAAATTTGGGGAAATTGCATTCGGCAGTTTCTTGATCCTTTAGGAAAAGAACATTTCATTTGTTTCAGGGGCTTGCTTCATCATTTGAGTCTTTCATAAAGATTGGTGCTGGGTAAAATGTATGATTTTTATTAAGTCCGCTTTGATAATTTGACCATTTGAGTTAACACAAAGCTGATATTAAAAGTATACTTTCCAACTCAAGAAAAAAATTCAAAATATATAAATATAATACAATTCAAATGGAAGCATAATATTGAGAAAATGAATTTGTAGCTTAAAATACACACAAACACAAAATGAACCTTTTTTCATGCATATTTTAAGAAAATTTCAAGTAAGGGCTTATACATATCTCATTAACAATCTTAAAAAATAAAAATAAGAAATTTCTCCAGTAAACATAATAAAAAGAAAAATATAAAGTATTTTTAATTAAGATAAAATTAAAATCCTATAAATATTAGTGAACTCATCCAATTAGTTTTAAACTCATACACACATAAACACACACACACACACATACACACACCATGCATCATTGGCCAATACAGTTCTAGCGGTGAAATGAAGGGTTGGTTTCACATTAGAAAATATGTTAATGCAGGGTAACATGTTACTGAGTTAAAAAGAGAAAACTACATGATCACATGAATAAATGCATCACAGATCTTATAGGTATTTAATACATTCAACACCTATTTTATGAAAATAACTCTTAGGAAATTAGGGATGGAAGAACATCTATAAAAACAAAAAATATTAAATAAAGCAGAGAGAAAAAGAAACACAGACAAAAAATTGTAAAGAAATGAAAAGTTTACCTCCAAGATTGAGAATAACTCAAAGATATCAATGAATGCCACTTCTCTTTAAATTATACAGATATTCATTTTTTTCTTTTACTTATTTAACTTTTTAAAAATTGAGATATAATTGACATAGAGCATTGTATTAGTTTTAGATATATGACCCAATGATTCAGCATCTGTATGTATTGCAAAATGATCACCATAAGTTTAGTTAACATCCTTCATCACATAGTTATAAATCTGTTGTTGTTATATTGTGATGAGCCTTTTAAGATCTACTTTCTTAGCAACATTCTGATATAGAGCATAGTATTATTACCATGCTATACACGTATTCCTAATACTGTAAAGTAAGAAAAACAAGTTATAAATATTGGAAATAAACAAGACTGCTATAGTTCATAAATAATAGGATAGTATGTGTTGGAAATTAAAAATAATATACAAGATAACTATTAACATTTCTAAAAAGAGAATATTTTAGCAAGTTTGAAAACACTTAAATAGTGCCAAATATTAATTCTCAGAATAAATCCTAGGAGAAAGCTGCAAAACTTGAGTAACATAAATAAACCTAAAAATGTTTATTAGTAAAATAATTATAAATTATATACATAATTTATATATTTAATTTGTATATAATGATATAATTATGTCATGGAAAAATATAATTAAAAATTTCATTACATTTTGGGGAAAAACATGATGATGCTCCTTAAGAAGTCTGATGCCCAAGCCTTGCCACAACAATTCCATTGTTGGTTCTGTTCTACAGGAACTACTGTACATATGATAAAATTGTAAGCAAGCTTATTCTGTGAAGCACTAACTATAAAAATAACACTTTTTAAAAAACCTATTCTCCAGTAACATAATAAGTCCGTAATTTATCTCTAAGATCGGATACTGTGCAACACAGTGAATATTATAGGTGTACATGTATATAAATGGATAGATCCTACAAATATAATTTCATAAAAGTAATTGCAGAACATAATGTTACATTTGATGGAAATTATTTAATGTGTAAAGATGTACTATATGATAATATATTTTTATATGGATTAAAACCCATATAATAACATAAGCATTCATAGAATGGATATACAGCAATTTCAGATAATGATTATCTCTTAGGAGGGTAAGGGATAAGTAGCACCGGAGGGTGGCACAGTTTCATTAATATTTGTGTTATTTGGGGTGCCTGAGTGGCTCAATTGGTGGGACTTCTGACTCTTGGTTTTGGCTCAGGTCATGATCTCTGGGTTGTGAGATGGAGCCCCTTGTCCCTTGTCGGGCTCCATGTTGAGCATGGAGGCTTGTTTGAGATTATCTCTTTCTCTCTCCCTCTGCACTCCCTTACCCCTCCCAACCCCCACACTCACATGCTCTTTCTCTCTCTCTCTCTCAAAAAAATGTGTTATTTAACTACTTAAAGATACTGAGAGAAAGAAAGAAAGCAAATATATCCAAATAACTCATTTTAGTGAAGAGTATATTTTGAATCTGTCATACTATATTTTGATTTTTCATTTTCTTTGAAAGAATTTATGATGAAAAGAAAAAATCTTTCTGAATTTATGACTAGAAATTAAAAAATTCTTAAATTTGTTTT
Organism: Mirounga angustirostris; assembly: GCF_029215605.1. Classification (NCBI taxonomy): domain Eukaryota; kingdom Metazoa; phylum Chordata; class Mammalia; order Carnivora; family Phocidae; genus Mirounga; species Mirounga angustirostris. The sequence continues at coordinate 88,975,560 of NW_026991716.1, read as the reverse complement.
TATGGAGAAATAGATTGAAAATATTGATATAATTGTTAACCTATGCCTAGGAATTTTCTCTTACTGGAATTTTATGATGTTTTTCCCTTCTTTTGAAAGTTAGATTTTATTATTTTACCTCAAAATAACTTACAACTCCACAACATAAAAGTGACCAAAAATACTCATATATGCATAGTACAAATTCCTATATTTATGATGAATAGAGCCAGAGGTAATGAATCCTTCATTGTTTTCTCTGAGTCTTATGATGGGAAAATAAGAGAAGTGAATAACTGAAACCAAATATTTAAAGAAATGATTGCATTGTTTTTCTTTTTAAGGTACCTTGCTATAAACTCTGAGATATGTGGATGGGCTAGAATGAATTAAAAAAAAAAAAAAACCTAGCCACTAATTCTTAATGTAAGGTTATACTGTGTTTCTGACTAACAAATCATTTTTATATATTAAATAAGCATTACTTCTGAGCAGAAGCACACAACAACAAAAGTAGATATTGCTGAATTATCAAACAGCCCTCTCAGCGAATAATTTCTGTCTCTCATTGCTGAGATTTCTTCCAGCTCTCTGAGTTCTTGCCCCTCCTCTGACTTTGTTGTGTACCTTACCCTTTGATACCCTGTGGTACTCCAATAGTGTTTTCATTAATGCACTTATTTAATTATAGTTTCTGTTCCTTGTGACTCTTGCCCTCTAACAAGAAGAATCTGTCTACTGATAAATTCTATTGTGCGTACAGTAGTATCTAGGACATGGTTTGTGCCCCCAAAATATTTGTTGAATGAAAGAATTGAATAAATCTGAATATTATCAGGACAATGAATGCATTAATGAAACAGAGGGTATAGTTATCAACTATGGACATTCAAGTGCCCACCAAGTATAATAATTGTCTGGAAGTAAGTAGTTGCTGTCATAAACAAATTTACAGGAAATGAAGAATGCAAGCACTGGAGATTAGGAAGACTACCTCAAGTAGCACTGATAAAGTATGGAAATAAAATTCTCATTTCAAAATTCATCATAATACAAATGATATGCAAGATCTTTCTTGACCTGGACAAGATAAAATTTACTCTTTGTCTGAGTGCTGAAAACTAAGCTCAGAAATTTAATTTGTGATACTGCATTTTAACAGTAGTTGAATGCATGACTTTGCCTTATGTGACAGTAAATATATCGATAAGAAAATAATGTGTATCCAACAATTAGAATAAGCACATCTGAAAGTATTGAGGGGACAGAAAAAATACTAGACTGAGACTTCCAGTATCTTTTTTTTTTTTTAATTTTATTTATTTGACAGAGAGAGACACAGTGCGAGAGGGAACACAAGCAGGGGGAGTGGGAGAGGGAGAAGAAGGCTTCCTGCTGAGCAGGGAGCCCGAAGCAGGGCTTGATCCCAACCCTTGGATCATGACCTGAGCTGAAGGCAGATGCTTAACAACTGAGCCACCAGGCGCCCTGAGACTTCCAGTATCTTCGAAACATTTTCTTATATGTCTGCTTTCTAAAAAAACTTTTCCTTCTCTACAGCAGAAAGTTAAAAAAAATATATGTTTCTTTGTCCTACACATTACTGTTTTAGATTGTTAATCAGAATGCAAATGCAACCTAGCCAGGTGGTATAATGTGAAATTAATGTAAGAAGAGAGGAGTTACACTCAAATAGAATTCCAAAGACTTACAAATTAAATCAATGGACATTGGGAAATAATTGAGGGAGTTGATTTTAAGATGCTTGGCCAAAAAAAAATTAAACATAAGTTTACTTAAATGGAACATATATAAATCTGAACCAAATTCTGGCCTTTCATGAGAGGCCAGAAAACCATTGGTACAATACAGAGGAGAAAGAATATTATTTCAGTAAGAACTTCCATTCACTCACTCCCTTGTAAACCCTTCCACATAGTTCTAGTGATTTGCCTTCATTCATGACATGAAATACTAAAATCTTTTTTTTAAGTTTTTTATTTTAATTCCAGTATAGTTAACATACAGTGTTATATTAGTTTCAGGTGTATAATATAGTGATTCTGCAATTCTATGAAATACTCAGTGCTCATCATGATAAGTGTACTCTTAATCCTCTTCACTTATTTCACCCATCCCTTCACCCACCTCCTCTCTGGTAACCATTGGTTTGTTCTCTATGAAACACTATGATCCTTTTCTTTCTTTCTTTCTTTTTAAGATTTTATTTATTTATTTGGCAGAGAGAGAGAGCATGAGAGAGAGAGCACAAGTAGGCAGAGCTGCAGGCAGAGGGAGAAGCAGGCTCTCCGCTGAGCAGGGAGCCCGACGCGGGGCTCAATCCCAGGACCCTGGGATCATGTCCTGAGCTAAAGGCAGACACTTAACAGACTGAGCCACTCAGGCGCCCCATGAAATACTAGGATCTTTTAACAACAATCACTTTTGTATGATTTTGCTGGATTTGGAGTGCTAGTTGGAAGAGCAGCAAATGAAATGGTATCATTAATATCAACAAGGATAAAGGAAGCTCAAGTCAATTAACCAAATCATCAAATGCCACCAGAAACTAGGACTATTTATCAAAATGTGCATCAAGGTGGCATAGGAATTAGCTCAAATGTAATAGTCTAATCCAATGATTCATATTGCTTAGTAGGCAAATGAATCACCAGTGTATAATGTTAAAATGTAGATTCAGAGTGAATAGGTCTACATTTCTGATGGATTGCTGAGATCTTGCATTTCTTTTTTTTTTTTTAAAGATTTTATTTATTTATTTGACAGAGAGAGACACAGCGAGAGAGGGAACACAAGCAGGGGGAGTGGGAGAGGGAGGAGCAGGCTCCCCGCTGAGCAGAGAGCCCGATGCGGGGCTCAATCCCAGGACCGTGAGATCATGACCTGAGCCGAAGGCAGACGCTTAACGACTGAGCCACCCAGGCGCCCCGAGATCTTGCATTTCTTTTCTTTTTTTTTTTTTTTTAAGATTTTATTTATTTATTTGAGAGAGAGCATGAGAGACAGAGAGCACAAGAGGGAAGAGGGTCAGAGGGAGAAACAGACCCCCCGCTGAGCAGGGAGCCCGATGTGGGACTCGATCCCGGGACTCCAGGATCATGACCTGAGCCGAAGGCAGTCGCTTAACCAACTGAGCCACCCAGGCGCCCGAGATCTTGCATTTCTAATAGGTGATGTTCATTTGCTTATTATCCATGGAACTACAGATTCAAGTATCATGGGTCTCACCCAAGGAGATCTCTGTCTGAAGTTAATGAATCATAAGTTTCTGAGAAATAATATTAGTAGGCAACCCCCAAAAGCATTGTTTAATGTATATAATGAAAACTTAAACAACTACTTATCAAGTCCAGTGAACAAAATTTAGCATTATTCTCCATCCTAATGTTAACATGTACAGTTTCATATTCAGTGGTCCTGACCTCACCCAATTTCTAGAACTAATCAGTTTATGGAGGGTTGGCATTTTGAATGAAAGAAAGGCAAAGTCCCTGTTATAATCCCCCAAGTTCATAGAATAGATTGTCCTGGTCTCCTTTAATGATATCCATGCTCATTTACTGTGAAAAGAGAAATCTCCAACTTTTTATAGACTACTAGATCTCTGTTATTCAGAGTGAGGCCCAGGCATGTAGGTGATTAATGTATTTTTATCTGAATTGACTTCACAGTAGGTTCACTGGGTCCCAGAACTCATCATGCAGTTATTTCCCTAGTTCCCGAATCTAAGATTAGAATTGCTATCCTCAGCAACAGGAACAATTCCCACTATGCCTTTCTAACCTATAAAGTAAGAACCATCATTGTAGAAGACCCAACTGAAAGCTATTTCAGCCACCATACTTCCTTGTCAAATAGTGCATCAAAAGCAAGGTTGAATCCCTGGGGAAACAGCAGAGAGCAGAGCCACAATCAAGTGTTTGAAATCAAGTTTTCAATTGATATTGTACAAAAGAAAATGCTGAAGAGTCTTATAAAATGACAGTGTTATTATGTATCTAATCAGATGGTGAACTTAACTGACACTGCTATTCTAGATATATGTTTGCTAGAATAAATTAATACAAGTTTGGCACCAATGTGCAGCTATTTACATGAAGTGACTTTTCTCCATGCTAATTAGATATGTGAAATCAAGCAGCTTTCACTAAGAACAGTAATATGACTACCATTTTCCCTCAAAAGGAGTCCAACTTCAACATTTTTGCTTTAAACTTATATAAGGATTTTGGTTATGTTGGGACAAGAAATCTGGACAGCATGAAGTAGCAAGGACCCTAGTGTCTTGTTAAGATTCTTGTGTAACTGGGGCACCTGGGTGGTTCAGTCAGCCAGGCAGCAGATTCTTGATTTCAGCTCAGGTCATAGTCTCAGAGTCGTGAGATCGAGCCCTGCTTTGGGCTCTGCACTCAGCTAGGAGTCTGCTTGTCCCTCTCCCTCTGCTCCTCCCCCTGCTTGTGCTCACTCTCTCCCTCTCTAAAATAAATAAATAATAAAATCTTAAAAAAAAGTTTCATGTGTAACTGATGGCAGAAGAGATATTTCACCAAAACACAGTTTGTCACACCAATCAGGGATCTGAGAGTCCAAACATCTAGGGATAAAGTGGTGCTTATAAACTGAAGGAAAAATTACTCTACTTTTAGTACTTCACCAATAAGGATGAGATATAGCTTTTGATGGTTCACACAGTTATTCTTATTTCCACCTATATATATAAATATATATATATGTATATATATATATTTATATATATATTACTTCATGGTTATTCCCTATAAACCAGTTGATGTATACACACAGCACACAAAAAATTAAAAGTCCAAAATCTGATATATAAAAATCTGTAAATAATTTGTAGGTAACAGAAAGAAGTGTATCATTGTGACATTAATACCCACTTGGTATTGGCACTGAAAGACCACAGAGAAAGAAAACTTCCCCAGAATTCAACCCTGTAGGCAGTGAATCTAGTTTTCAAATTCACCCAGGAAGAGAAATAGATTGAGGTTAAAATGCACCTCTACTGATTCTTGGTTAGTTCCAATGCTATGGTTAAGTTGGCAAAGATTATTAAGAAGCAAAATTGGAGGATGCTTGAAAAGGAATATTGAGGAAGTTTTTGTGGGAGAACCTCTCCAATTACCCCAAATCCAGAGGATATCATTTCTTATGTGAATGTCACAGAAGTCTTCCATTGCAGAAAGGCTTCTTAACAATCAGAATGCACAGGAATCAATTCTGTATATGTCAAGCATCCATCTTCCAAGAATATCCAATGATTATTTTGCGGGCTCACAAACAAAACCATGTGTGTCAAGGATAGAGATCATGCATGAGCTTAATAATGTGGAGTCCCTTTATGAATCTAACCTGCTGCTACCACTACTGAATGCTCAGTTTGCCTGTGAAAGCATTTTTGCCTCAAGTTCCAATATGTTACCTCACCAGGAAAAGACTAGCCAGTTATCTGTTGGAGTAATATTTATAATGGGCTCTATTTTAGGCAGAACTCTTTAGTTACAACTCACAATTACATATACACAAAATAGAATTTATCAGCTCATGATACTGAAAATTCTGTGGATAAACCTAATGTTAAGAATATCCAATTCCAGGGGCGCCTGGGTGGCTCAGTCGGTTAAGCGACTGCCTTCGGCTCAGGTCATGATCCTGGAGTCCCGGGATCGAGTCCCACATCGGGCTCCCTGCTCTGCGGGGAGCCTGCTTCTCCCTCTCCCCCTCCCCCTGCTTGTGTTCCCTCTCTCGCTGTGTCTCTCTCTGTCAAATAAATAAATAAAATCTTTAAAAAAAAAAAAAGAATATCCAATTCCAGGTGCTCATGCAATGTCATCAGATATATATATATAATCTCACAGTTCTTTATTGATTTCATTCTCAGTCATCTCTTCTTTAGATAGAATTAAAAATGGTCAGTGGCAGCTTACATAGTATTTAAAGTTGAAGATCACTGAGAAGGTCTTTCTATTGTGCCATTGGTTTCTTATGGCTGGGTTTTTTTGTTTGTGTCATGTTTCTACCTCTCAGTAAAATTCTATCCAGGAAAATGTGATTCCTTGATGGGCAAGCCTGAGAGGATCCATCATTGTAAGAGTGAATGTGGAGTCAACTGATTGGTAAGCCTGACAGAAGCACTGCCTTTGGGGAAAGGCAGTTATTAAATGAAAAAACAATGAGCCAAGAAGAAAAATGGAATTACAGACAAACATTAGAAATAGAGGAAGAAATTATTGGTCCATACTGGTACACAAACTTATTTTCTGTTTAGATTTGCATCCTCAATCTGCTTTTCCTCAGAAATGACTTCAAGCTTACTAGAAGGTAATGTTCTCATATTTTATATAACATTGCTTTTGACTTAGATATCCAGTTAAATGAAAGTAATTGAAATAATAAATCAATGAAGAAGGCATGGATACCATCAATCACTCTCATCCAAAGTAGCTAGCCTTATAGAACAGAAATTGCCCGTTTGGGATATGATCCTTTGTGAGTTTAGGATGCAGTCCGGTAGGATGTAGTTTAGGAGTTGAACAAAAGATCAATATATGGTTGTATTTTCCCTGCCAGCTGGAATGTGAGAGCTTGGGAAACTAAGGGTATAGTTGAGGTTGGCACCAATAATGGATATACCTAATGACTACTCGATATTTTGTTTCTTCTCTCTTTTACCTCTGTTGATTTAAATCATGGATCAGCAAACTATATCTCCAGGGCCAAATCCAGCCATCTGCCTTTTTTATAAGTAAAATTTTATTGGAACACAGCCACACTCTTTCATTTACATATTGACTGCTTTTTATCCCACCACAACAGTGTTAAGTGGTTATGACAGAGACTACTTGGCCTGCGAAGCCTAGCATATTTACTACCTGGATATTTACGGAAAAAGTTTGCCAAACCCTGATTCTATATTTAGATAGTCAAAGAATGAGTATACCCCATGAATCTTTAATTATTCCATTAAGGTGGAATCTAAGAATACCATGTAGACTTTCTGGACATGATCAAAAGGGATTCTATTGTTTTCTGTAGTAACTAACTAAATGTTAAGGGCAATCAAAATTTAAACTACACACTGGGGACCAGAAAAGGTACTGATGAAAATCCAGGGAACCTCCAATGGATATTAGCAAAAATCAGTAATAAAGTTTATTTGAAGGTAATTGCAGTTCTATAGAGGAAGGATTCTGAAATCTCAGATATGTACAAATCATGGAAAGGGAAAACTCACAAGAGCATAACACCAGTGACCTGAGTAGTAGGTCAAAACAAAATGAATATGGAATAGGCATGGAGGAGGAAAGTCATAAACCTCAGCTACACGGCTACTTTCACAACATGATGCAAATTATGTCTCTGTATCTATGGTTTATCATCAATGTTCCATTTGACAAAAATACAAATTTTTTTTCTATTTCCTGACCTCACACTAGCATGTATCTCTAGTAGTAATTATTAAATTCACTATTCATTTCAAAGTATTAGAATATAGACACAAGGCCATAATATCACTAAGGGAAACATGGATAACTCCTGTACTAGAAGGCTTCTTTTCTGTCCTACTTGGGAAGTGTTTTTGGTTATGCCTAGAAAGTATTATGTTCATGTTTGGCATTTTTAGAATTCAGTCAGTGAAAATAGAGTATGGGTCTGTGAACCAAAAAGCCAATATGTGGATTCTGATAGCAATCACATTTATTTGCAAACCTCTATCTTCTTCCCTTATCATAATCATTTAATTTTTGTGGAACTGCTTGTCCCCTGTGTTCACTACCCTGTCTCCCTACTCACCCTGCCCCCCACAGGCTTACTTTTTATAAGAATTAAACTTTTGTTAGGTGACCTGAAGTAAAGCAAGGGTCAAAATCATTTAGTGGTACATCCTAGAATATAGCCCATACATTCTTTTTTTTTTTTCAGATACCAAACATTTTTATTTAACTTATTAATTAATCAGGAATCCAGTGACATTTTTTAAAGGAGCGGAATAAAGCTAACAATAGTTCAAAGGCCAATCCAAAGGGCAGACATAGATATAGGCAATTAGGAATGCTAAAATCAATTAACTAATAGACACAAAACTGACCAATATCTACAGGACAAAAATCAATTTTATCTCCATTGGACAAAATTAATTTACATCTCTATTGACAAAGATAATTTTCATTACTGCCAATTTTATTTAATTTACAAAGTTGTGAAATAGCTCAAAGACAATAAAAAGCAAAGATAAATTTAGTCAGATTAACTCAAAGGGTGTACTAGACAATACCTAATATTCCACTGACAATGCCACCAGCAAGCCTTTGTCCACTTTAACATCCTTCACAATTTTTCTGACCTTTCAAAGGGGGAGAAAAACTGACTTTTGAGCTATGGAAGTCCATGTTTAGCCCACACATCGTTATTGGTAAGATCCATAGAGCTAAACTGCTCCTTGCTTTTAATGAGAGTTTGTTACCCAGCTCTTCCTGCAAACTTGGGAACTTTATACTTTTTTAATTTGGAAATTAGCATGATTTAATTTCTGTACCTGAGCCATAAAAATATATGCACAAATGAGACAGTGCCCTTGTCTTTAAAGAGGTCACATTCCGGTTGCGGAACAGATACTTAATAAATTCTATAATACCATTAATTTATCATTTTATCCAGTAATTAAAGCCTAGTAACTGGGGAATATTTATTTACCCATCCATTCAAGGGCATGCATAAATTACACTTTCATTATTTAGTTAAGAATGTCAATTTTCTAACTTCAGGCTAGGTTGCCAAACACTGTGATAAGCACTAAAAATTAAATGTAAAAATAAATAAATAAATCATAAATAAACAAGTAGAAATTACTTCTATCTTTAAAATATTTGTAGCATGAAAAATAGAGATGCAATTCAACATTCACACTGAAGTGATAAATGCTATGAGAATGTAATACTGCTATTGAGGTACAGGGTGTAGCATATGTCAGCAAGAAGGGTGAAGAAGGATTTTCTAGGAAAGATTATGATCTTGTTTTCAAACAATGCATAAAGTACAGCTAGACAGAAAAGGAGAAAGCATGACAGTCCAAGACAAAAGAACTTTATTATGAAAGAACTTTATTAAGTTAGAGAATTATAAACAAGCTGGAATGGATTAAGCCTGCTCTTAGTACTCTTAACAAACATGTTAATATTTTAGAATCTTTCAAAAGTGATGTCTAAAAATTCATCTCCTCAATTGCATTTTATAAATTCTAAATTTATTTTTTGATTACAAACTAAGTTACTCTGTAATATGAGATACTCCCTTGTTTTAAGGGCATGACTAAATTACACACACACACACAGGTGACCCTGGAACAACGCTGGGGTTTGGGTGCCAACCTCTGTACAATCAAAACTTTGCCTAAAGCTTTTGACTCCCCAAAATCTTGACCACTAAGAGCCTACTATTGATCAGAAGCCTTACCTATAAAAGAAACAATTGACCCATATTTTGTATGTTATATGTATTATAGACTGTACTCTTATAATAAGAGAATCTAGAGAAAAGAAAATGCTATTAAGAAAATCATAAGGAGGGTGCCTGGGTGGCTCAGTTGGTTAAGCGACTGCCTTCGGCTCAGGTCATGATCCTGGAGTCCCTGGATCGAGTCCTGCATCGGGCTCCCTGCTCGGCAGGGAGTCTGCTTCTCCCTCTGACCCTCCCCCGTCTCATGTACTCGCTCTCTCTCATTCTCTCTCTCTCAAATAAATAAATAAAATCTTTAAAAAAAAAAAGAAAAAGAAAATCATAAGGAAGAGAAAGTACAGTTACAGTACTGTGCTGTATTTATTGAAAAGAAATCCGTGTATAAAGGGACCTGCTCAGTTCAAACCTATGTTGTTCAAAGATCAGCTATATATTAAACCATGAGATAAATAGCCATTAATTGTAATTCAGTTGTGTCAATCATGTAGAGGACAATCTAAAAGTTGTACGTTCATTGGTAGCATAAATTATTGGTACTGTAATCAAATGTTTCTTCTCTTAGTCTTTATTTACTTTAAAAGCAAACCTTCATTGCTTTTTGTTGCATATTCATATCTTTTGAGTATTTCTGTTGAATAATTATGTGCTACATTTTATGTTTTATTCAATATATCTGGTAAAACTGAAAGAGATTTTAATAGTTTTCTGTCAAATTCATGTGTTTGAGATCTTATTCTTCTTTATGCATTGTATTGTTGTGAACATTAATAAAATGAGGTCTATATTTTATAGGAACTACTTGTAAAAAGTAAATTTTTCTTAAAATGCCATTTTATCTAGTCCTTTCAAAATCATGACTGATATTTTTGTCTTTTGAGGGACTTCATATTTTTGATGGAATTAGAAATTTAAATTTTCCCAATCATTTTGAGTTTCCATGAGCTCTGTTAATGGCTAATGAGTTGCCTGTTTATCTAACAATTTCAATCTATGGAAGTTGCAATCATCATAGGATCTTGATTATTTTTGTTCTACAGCAGGAAACTAAGGTGATAAAGAAGCATCTATAAGTATTATAAGATTTTTTAAAGTCCTTCACTTATTTAGTGAATCATTTTTGAGTGTCTATTTTTAGCTTTACAATTTAAAGACTACTATTAGCAATTGTGAACTAAATTGGATCACTTGATGAAATGATAAGCTCCTTGATATTTCTATACCATTCCTTAGCAGAGTAGCTGAATCAAAGTAAGCACTAAGTAAATACCTACTGAAAAATCGATTGAATAATGGCGATGATTCTCTCCAACTGTACTGTTTAAATCCTCAGTGAACCCCAAATCTCAGGCGCCACTCCCAGTAGATCTTTAATGAATTGCAGAAGTGATTGATTATTTGTTGTTGTGTGACAAGCTCCAACATCTTGATTAATATAGAAAGAAAATGAAAATTACCTACCTGCTGGCAGCATTTTCTCAGATGATTCTATTACTAATTAATGGTTCTTGGTTTGAAGGATTATTGCTTCTTTTGCCCACTGTCATCTACATGCAAATGTGCAGCTAACTTAAAACAAACAAAGAGAAGAAAACAAAACAAAACACAAAAACTATCCTAGTTTCCATAGTCTTAAATGTCTTTAGCTAAGAGAGACTATCTTCTTTGTAAAATTTAGTGTCTACATGAACCAGTAAGTTGGACTATTTGTTATTTACTTCCATTTGGTGATTGGGGCTGAGTTTCATTTTCTCTTGAGGCTTAGATTATTACAATTCAGATAAAGTGGGATGGAAAGGAAACAGCCCTCTTGTAATCTCATATGTCCTGGAGAATGAGTGTCTAAAGGAAGAAGTGAATGTGAACAGCAATGTCAACATTTCATTACATTTGTTTTCTGCGGTAGCAATTCTTAAAATATGGTTTGGAGACCTATGACGTTTTCTGAAAATTTTTGGAAGATTTCCAAGGTTAAAATTCTTTTCAAAAATAATACTAAAATTTTATTTGCCTTTTCACTTTCACTGTTTCTCTCTTTAATTTACCTTCTCTCATGAGTGTAGAATTTTCCAGAGACTACAGGATGTATGAAATCACAGTAGATGGAATGTAGAAACAAATAGAGAATCCAGATATCTTCTCTTTAGACAGACGTTAAAGAAAATTTCAAAAACATAAAACAATGTTATTTTTCTCATAGATTTTTTCTGGATAATATTGCTATTTTTCATTTAAAATGTTATTTTTATTAACATGTAGTAAGTTCATTATCATTTCAAATAAATTAATAAAATAATAGTTTGTAAAGCCTCAGTTTTCTTTCTTTTTTTAAAAAAAAAGATTTTACTTATTTGTCAGAAGGAGAGAAAAAGCACAAGCAGGGGGAGTGACAGGCAGAGGGAGAAACAAGCTTCCTGCTGAGCAAGGAGTCGGATGAGGGACTTGATCCCAGGATTCTGGGATCATTTGAGCCAAAGGGAGACCCTTAACCAACTGAGCCGCCCAGGCGCCCTCAGTTTTAATTTCTAAATCAGTAACTATCATTAGATATAACACACATGAACAAAGGCTCCTTCCTTCTTGAGTAGATTTTACATGTGTAATAGGGTCTAAAAAATAGAGAGAGAATTGCTGCCAAGAAGCAAGAAGTTGACAAACAAGAGATACAGTCTTGAGTATGGGAAGAGAAAAAAAAAAGTCGGAATAGTCTATCGGAAATCCAAGGCTATATAGTTTAAATTGCTTCAACAAATGACCAAACTCAAACTTCTTATTCTGCAAGATTTCCGTGTATGGTACTGTATTCACAAAGGCCCTCTCTCCCCCACCACCTCACATGCCTACACTATCATTACACTTTTCCTGTTGAAAGTCTCTCCTTTATTTTCCACTAAGAAATAATATTCTTCTTGGGGAAATGGAGGTCATGCAGGCTTAGGTTAAGACAGATTGAAACAGAATGTCACCATCTTGGGTATGTGGGAGGGAAGATGTTAGGGAGCAAGGCCCAGAGAGAGTCAATGAAGGAGCCATGAAAAGCTTTAAAAACTCCAGGTGTTTTCCTCAAATTTGGAAGTCAGAAGTGAAGTTACTTGAAAAACACTTGGCACTAAAATTAGGTAAGTACTTCTAATGTAATAGAATTAAATTTTATATTTCACTTAAAATGTTTGAAATAGAAAATTTTACAGCTTCTATAGTATTTTTATGGGCTATTTTAAGAATTCAGCATTTCTGCTTGTTGCCATGTACTTGAAATATCCTAATCTGTATTGTTCATTATTGCATTTTGCTTTAGCTCCACGTATTTATGCACTATGAAAAGGTCGTGCATATTATGACATCTTAAATGTAAACTATTTCTCTAGCTAGTAGAGTGGAATTATTATGCTAATGAAATAGACAATTTTGGATATATTCTTGGAAAATAAAGTTTACCTAAATGCCACATGTGATTTATCATCCATAACTTGAACACTGAATTTTTAGCAAAGAGAGTTTGCTAAGGGGATAATAAGGATTTCTACATTAGTTTTGCTGACATCAATTTAAAGATCTTTCAAATAATATCAATCAACTTCTTGAGATTTTTTTTAAGGGAAATGTGCTCTAGCATGATTGTTTCATCAGCCAAGTTGTTCTTCTTCACTTCCTTTGGGGCTGTAGGACATGATTGTGCAGGTATGGTACCACCCACCACTTAGCATAGAATTCACAAGGATTCTCAGGTGAGGAGTATTCCCTGGAGGAACTCACTGTGCAGCCTACACTATTATGTGCAATAGCCATGACTCCCTTTCCAACACTATTGCTGGGTACATCGAGAGGTGGACCCTCGTTTTATGTGTATGTATATGCACGTAAAGTAGATGTATTTATGTATATAAAATAGTATTAAATGAAAATTTAAAAAATATAGATACCTATTATTCTATTGATTTGGGGCAGAATCTAATTTTTCACCCTTGTTAACTCGCCAATTTTGAGAATTTGGCTAGTATTATTTGTTCAGTATTTCAATTGGTGTTTCTCCCACGGAAGAAAAGCAGTCAGTCCTGCTATTCCTTAAAAATCTACCATTATTTTTCACAATTGGAGGCACTTGTGTCATAGTCATCTTGAAGAATTCATTCAAAGTCTCCCACAGAGCCACACACACAATATTAATTTACCTACCACTAAAGCTTGCAGCATGTCATTGACTCCCCTTGGGATTTAAGCCTACCACTACATTCACTATGATTGTTGTCGTGAGATCAAGATCCCCTGAAATAATTTCTTCCAGCTTCAAAGCTCTTCCATCATTCAAAAACATACAGAAGAAGGAAAAAGAAAGAGACAAACAAAACCCCCAAACACCCTATTCTGGGTTAGTTTGAAGCGTTAAGTTCTTGATGAATTGATACCACAATAGCTTTTGTTAAGTAGAAATACATCCTTTCTTAATGATCAAAAACATGACTGAAACTTTTAATAAAATAGTTTTATAAGAACAGTGGACTGTAAGGAGCCTGCTTGGGCTTTTTTTTTTTTTTCACTTTATTACTTCCCTTAAAGAATTGTTTGTTTAAAACCTCACCACATCATGAAATAATTGCTTAAATACTGAAGGCCCTGTCTTCAGCTAAGATGTGGCTTGGCATTTCTGTCTGTGGTACACAGTGAACTGGAGACAAATAAAGGATTATTTGAACTTATTCCCAAGGACTTATAAACATGGTTGTTTCACAAATAAACTTTTCCTAAAAAGTCGCAATGAGGGATGAGCTTATGAAGATGGCAATTATTGAAAAACAGATTGTTTCAAGTCCTAGGTAGAATGAACAACTGATCAAGAATAGAGAGCTCTCATGCACATGACAGACAGACCAGATTTTCTCTTTACGCATATGTATGGGAAGGGGGGTATAGGTGATAATCATTAAACAACGATTACTTCACAAAGCAACATAACAAAACTAAAATTAATTCTATTTTAGTGATTAAAGGTGTACTGGGTGAGAATATCAATGTAATTTGTAAATTGATCTTAGAACTATCTGGATACAACTTCTTGCTTTTATTATTATTATTATTATTATTATTATTATTATTATTATTATTATTTTAATATTTTATTTATTTATTTGACAGAGAGAGAGACAGCGAGAGAGGGAACACAAGTAGGGGGCGTGGGAGAGGGAGAAGCAGGCTTCCCGTGGAGCAGAGAGCTGGACGTGGGGCTTGATCCCAGAACCCTGGGATCATGACCTGAGCCGAAGGCAGATGCTTAACGACTGAGGCTCCCAGGTGCCCCTTGCTTTATTATTTATTAGCGATGTGCTAAGACTGTATTTTTCTGTCTTTGAAAGGAATGAAGAATAAAATCCACATTTTATGGTTCTTAAGAATAATACACACACAAAAACAGAGAGATTTTGAAACAGGGAAGGAGGGAGGAGAAAAGGAAGGGAAAAGGAGAAAGAGAGATTTTGGCATAATTGTAGCAGCAGTGGAATTATAATTATTTATTTTTGTTGTTAAGTATTCCACTAAAATTTGATACTGTAATTGCTATTATAATAGATTTAATAAAGCAATGAATGTGACTAACTACATGAAATTATCTAGCAATGTTCTTCACATATTATAAATATCTAATATGTATTTTTGGAATGAGTGGTTGTATTTTAATTTCATCTCCCTTTATTTTATGTTTTATTAAATATGTAGTGTATATAAATATATAATATAGATGTAATAATAAAAAATAATAAAATCTACACGAGTGTACCATACCCAGCTTAAAAACTAGCATTTTCAATACCTATGAAGACCCCTGTGTATTCCTTTTGTATCTTCTGTCTCCTATCCAGAGGTAACAATTATCCTGAATGTTATTATATTCACGCTTTCCTTTATAGCTTTACATATATTTAAACTTTATGGAAATGGAATTATACTATGTACATTCTATGACTTCTTTAAACAACCAACATTATACTTCAATGGTTCATTCAAATGCATAGTTCATACATGTTAATACATATAGCTCATTAATTTTCACAGTAGTGTAATATTCCATTATGAGTTACACTTTATCAATCATTTCCTTGTAATAAATTGTTTCTGGGGTTTTTGTTTGTTTGTTTTGTCATGGTATAATTGTCCTGGTGGACTTAATGATGATTTTTCTCATATACCCAGAATCAAAAAGACTGTTGAGGCTATTTACCTATTCAGCTTCAATGAGTAATGCTAAATTGTTATCCAATTGGTACCAAATAAGTGGTACCAATTTACAGACATGCCAGTGATATAAATATTTCTCTTGCTCTATATTCTCACTAATGTTCAGGATTACAAGACTTTTTGTTTTTGAATTTTCTGAGTATAAAATGATATCTCATTAGCATTTAATATGCATCTCCTTGCAACAAATTTAAGCCAAGTGTGTGTTTACATGTTGCTAAGCCATTCTTTTTTTTATATTTTGTAAAAAATACGTATTTTTTTTCATTAATTGTTGATATTTAGGAGTTTTCCTCTTTGTACTTGGGGAAGTGCGCTATTCTACTGGAGACATTCAATTCTTTTATGACCATTTGAGCAAGAGGGTTTTCACCAATAGTCATATTTTCCTGTTTCTCCTCAATAGTCATTTATAGAATTCCTCCCCACTCAGAAGAAGTAAAAGTTAAGGATCTTCAGTCATTTTTTTTCTTTCCCAATATGTGATATTAAGAGAGAACGTTCAAGATTGTGTCTTCTGACTAGTATAGATAGAAACGAGCAGGTGTGCAGGAGTTAAGTCTTCTGTCCCAGTGCTTTGCTCCAGAATCTGTAGCTCTTTTTCTGGCCCAGTAGTTCGAAGTGTAGTGTGTAGGGATATGCACTTTTCCTTATGGTTAGATGGGAGATGGGTAATGATGAAAATTTATGTAACGCTGTTTCAATTCCTATGTTCTGTATGTGTGTGTGGTATATACAAAACTTGAATATATACATATTTGTTAGAGGACTTGAATATATACTCTGTCTAAATTGTCACAAGCCTTTTGAAATTACAATCATATTAATATTATTTGTCATAAAACAGAATTAGCAATGTAGAAGTATGGAAATATACTCACAGGTCATTTTGGTCATTATATGCTTATGAGGAGAGAAAGAATCATTGATTTAATAGCAAAACACTATATTATCATAAAATTTAAAACACAAGATATATAAAGCATTGTTGCAAAATTACTTTTCATTTTTTGCAAATTTTCAAACTATAACAATGTTTAAAAACAGTACAATGATCATACCTACATTCTTCACCTGGCTTTAGTTTTAACCTCTATTACTATCTAGTCAAAGCTTTCTCTCTCCCTCCCCTTCCCTCTCCCTCTCCCTCTCCCTCTTCCATTTGTCTGGAGGTTTTCTTATCTGTGTTCTCACCTTGGGGGCTACCCATCACCTCCTCTCTTTTTTTGTGCAGCTTCTACCTAACGTTTACTAGGCTCTGGACCTGGCCAGAGCGGAACTAGGAATGTATTTCTATATCCATATAGAATTTTAAATCCACTCTATTCTTCCCCTGGTTATATTATAGGTAAAGAATAGACATTGCTTTATTTGTTCTTAATCTGTGCTGAAATTTGTCTTATGTGTTTATCACCATCCTTTAGGAAACTAGCTGAAATGCTTCTCTCTCTCTCTCTCTCTCGTTATTTTTATTTATATCCAAGCTCTTCTTCTCAATCAAATCATTTACCTTAGCTGTAAAGAATGTTTAAACTACAACAAAATAATCCCTCTCAGAGCCTCTTACACTCCTCCAGTTATCCCTCTCATTTTCTCCTATCATTTACAGCCAAATTTCTCATTTTCTTAATTTTCTTTCACTTCTTCTACTTTTGGCTTTATCTCAACTTACTCCACAGAAGTATCTCACGCTCATTTCCCAGTACCTTCCACTTTGCATAAATTTTGTTCTCTTGATTTTTCAGCACCATTCAGTACTTTCAGTGACACTATCATTGTTAAAGTGTCTTTTTTAAAATATATATAAATCTTTTGTGAAACAATTGTCTTTTAATGTAATGCCTACCTTTCTGCCCATACCTTCTGTATCTCCTTTGGGGGTTTATTATTATTCCCCATCCAGCTTTTAAATTTGTGGTTAATTATGGTTTCATCTTAGGTCCTCCTCTCTCCTTACACCATACAGTTTTTAGGAGATGAGAATTGCCTAAACCTCTGATGACTACTTTCCTAGAATTCACTCACAGTTAACAATGAGGATGAAATTCACCCTTCCCAGATCCCTCTGGATAGCTAAAAGTATTTCATTCTCTGTTTGTTTTAAATCTTTATTACCATATTCCACCCACCCCTAAAATTAATTTTTTCCAGTGTTCCCTTTGTAGTGCACAATTCTTCCAGTAGTTATCAAACTAGAAACATCAAACGGGTCCATAATAACATTCATTTTTTTTCCACAGCATTATGCAGTCCTTCACCAAATCCTATGATATCAGCATCCTAGGTATCTCTGAGATTCATATATTTTCCATTTATTTATATCCCACCATTGTATTCCAAGTGATCATAATGTCTTCTCTGGACTCTCACACTGCAGTCCTAACTGATCTGTTCACATGCAGTCTTGCGTTCTTCTAATTTATTCTTTACATTGCTATCAGAATATTTTTTGTTATCTAAATCTGATTATGTCATCCCCTTACGACAAGATTATACAAATGAAAAGCTGACCATTTAATTTTGGCTAAAGATGATACTGCTTGTGACCTTCAAGCCTCTGCTTGGTTTGACCTCCCTCTCATTAACCCCATCTCCCAATATATCACTTTCTCTTTTTTCTCAAGTCCAGTTAGACTGATTTTCAGTTCCTAGAATTTTCCATATTTGATATTTTCATAATAAAATTTCCAAATTTCCAATTTGATATTTCCATAATCAAATTTTAAAATTTCCATATTTGATAACTCCCATGAGGAAAAACAACATTATAACCTCTATATTGTACGTCATCTCTTCCAAAGTAGAATAAGGTAGATTAAGGTGAATCTTTTTCAGATCATATAGTAAAGGAGAGAGTGTATATATAATGCTCAGTATAAATGCCCACACTTCCAAAGTATAGTTTATAGAGTAGGCAGTTGTTAGACACCTACTTGCCTACATAACTGATGTTTTTCTTATGGTTCTCCAAGTCTGTTAATACAGTGACTATGGATCTCACTTATGCCAGCTAAATAATACATTGTTTCCATCTTTAAGTATCAGGTTCCAGAGGCTAGCGTGCACAACATAATACTGTGTTTCAGTGCATCCAGGAAGTTTATGATGAACGCTTTTATTTTACAAAGTCTTAATTAAGAACAGCAGAAGGTAAAGCTGTGTGATCATTAATATGTCTTTGTGTTTTCCCAGAAAGTGACAGATTGACCCACATCCAGTATTTAATCCCAGTGCATATTCTTGGAAATTAATAAATACCATTACACAATTAATTTATTCTCAATTTACTCTGTAACACTGAAACCGCAACTCAATATTTAATAACCTTGATGGCATGTCTAAATATAAAACTTACTGCCCTTAAAGGAATTAGACACCCTCTTCCCTCTTCCCAGTTCTCCTCTAGAAGGATGATAATATATTGCAATTTACCTAAAATTTCCATAGTACTACTACTAGTTAAAATGTATCATACCTTTTGGGATACTGGCAAAAATATTGTGGAACAACCTAGTGGTAAACTGCACAACAAATGGGAAATCTAAGAGGTCTTCTTAGTTAACAGTTGAGAGAGGATGCAGGTTTTAGATCACCTAAGTGATGGAAAAGGATTATAGAAATGACTTTTGGTAACTCTGAACATTTGCTTTCCTTCTATAGATTAGGCAGTTGGAAGATACCAGTTTTGCAGTGTGTGTGTTATGTTTCAGTAAGAAAGAAACAAAACAATAATTGGCACTCCACGACATATTTAGTTCTCAACACTGTATCATAAGACTCAGTCATAAAGTATACTCATATTAGCTTTCAATGACACAACATGATCACTGAAACACAGGCCCAGAAAGCAGCCCGTGATAAGTGATTCCTGTCACAACGCAACTCTGCTTCACTAGATGCGTGTAGGGTGGATGACAGCAAGATGCCCAGCAGCTGCAGGTGCTGAACAGATGTGCAATGGCCCGGGGGCTGGCAGGCAGAATAAATTCTTTAGGATATGCTGAAAGGAACCATCATGACTTCACATAGGTGGAAACACTAAGAAATAATAATAGACCAACTTACAGCTAAGATAGTTCTTAAAAATTAGAGAAGTTAGAAAGTGTGACTAGACTAAATGTCAGTCAGATCTATAAAACTAAAACAGTGTTTGTTTGCAGAAGAACAGGTTTCGGTCATTAATCTCTTTTTTTTCAAGCATGTCCATGTACATATATGGTTTTTGTTTTGAATATTAAAGATTGCTATTGGTTTTGAGATATTTTTGTTTCATTTTTTAGACATGTTTACTTGCTGTTGAAGCAAAGTAAATAACACCTAGATTCGTTTTAGACAAAAATATCCAGTATTCCTGCAGACCATCCTAAAACAGTAATCGTTTAGTACCTTTTTGTGATTAATTTTGTCACTGATAAGACTGTCTTCTTTACCTGACAGTTACAGTTTATCTTTTCAGTAAATGCATTTTCTCTTTTGGAAAATTGACAAGGAGCGCATCCATGTCCCTTGTAGTTAATGGTTGTTATCACTTTAGGTTTATAGACGATAGATTTTCTTCTAAATACCCTCAAGGGTGATCTTTACATGTCAGTGCTTACTTTGCTGTCATCTCCTGAATTTGGATGTAGCTGGTGGGATTATGCCAGTGCAGCAATGAAATTGCCCCGTGTCCTAGATTTTACCATCATTTATATTGATAATATTACCAAAGATATATATTATGTGCTTTATTTATGAAATTATTTATGAAAGCTGAAAACTATAGAACAATACAAACTCATAAAAGAATTAACAAAAATACATCATAAATTTATTTTATTTCATAATGATAAGACAGGTACATTCAGTATCAAAACCCAAAAATATGGCCCATCACTTAACTGTTACATTTACTGCAATGTCTCTTAGCTAAATTATTTTTTCAGTGGCATGAAAATGGAAGTAGAAGAGACTGCAATCTAGTTTAATGTTTCAATTTTAATACAAACTACTTGAGAAGCCATGGTGATATGTCTACTCTCTATTACTATGTCAAAATAGTTCCTTAACCAGACTTCTTGAATATATCCATTATGCATGGCAAAACATCACCTCTTTTTAATAACCATCTGTAAACGTTCAGGTTGACAAATGGATTCATGGAATCTCATGGTATAGTGTCTGTGAATTCCCAGATAAGAACATAAATCTGTAGGGGCGCCTGGGTGGCTCAGTTGGTTAAGCGACTGCCTTCGGCTCAGGTCATGATCCTGGAGTCTGGGGATCGAGTCCTGCATCGGGCTCCCTGCTCAGCAGGGAGTGTGTTTCTTCCTCTGGTCCTCCTCCCTCTCATGCTCTCTACCTCTCATTCTTTCTCTCTCAGATAAATAAATAAAATCTTTAAAAAAAAAAGAACATAAATCTGTAGTATAACAAGTACAGTAGTTCATCATAAGATTTAAGAAGGGTAAAGCTACTGAATGTAACTGATAGTGTTCAAGTCTTCAGGGTAACATTATTAAGAAATAACCTCAACTTTTTGAGAGAGATTTATTCTGAAATGCTCTAGATTAAATATATTTTATTTGAATATTCTATTTGAAATAGTGTCATATTCTCTTCTGCAGCAGCCCAGGAGAGTGGCAATATTGCCTTACTCACTCTTCATCTTGACTCCAATACTTCCAAAGTCTCTTCCATGTTGGAATGTATCAACCATGACATATAACATGATCATAGCTAGATCTTTGTAGCAGTGGTATTGCTGACCTCAATTTGTTTTAACACTATGAAAAATATTTCATGTTATGTTGTGTATCTGGATTTTATTGGTTTCAGTTTATTGAAGGGTGGTAAGCAGAAATTGATATGCAGTTTCAACAAACATCTCAAGTTATACATTTATTTTTAAGTAAAGTATGCTTGTTTCCATATCACACTTTAATAATACTGTATATGTGTATATATTTCACATATCCTTATCACTTTAGAAGTACTGTTACTTTTAATTTGTAAATGAAGATGTGAAAGCAGAGGTTTAGAAATAATTCTTAAGCTAGAATGGAAATCATTGGTACAGACTTACCTAATCTTACAATATCTGGAGGTCATTCTCATAGCATAAAGAAAATGCCCAGCATGGAGATCATATCAATTAACCATTAATTTATTTAATATTTCAATTTAAAGGACCATGGATCTTTGAACATATCTAAAAACATGAAATTTCAAGTCTTTGTATAACAGTGACACCAGACTACAATATATGTGTCCAACAGTAAACCCATTCAACCTTTCATTTTATATGTATTAATAAATGTATAGCACTCAAGCAATATTTTACAGTGGAAAAATATACATCCCTGGATAAAATCAGTTTATATGAGAAAATTAATCAAAATGTAAACTGTTCCACAAATATCCAAAAACATAATTATGAAGGGTAAAGATGCCACTGCTCAGACATAATCATGCCAACAAGTCTCTTTTTATGAATAATATAATCATCAGTTTTTGGCAAATCTAATTAGGCTAATTTTGGCTAACCTAAATAGTCTTTGACAAGACTATTTGTGGGTTTAATTCCTAGGCCTTTAGCTTTCATATAATCTAGAATATTTTTATGACCTATCTCAAGGAAAAACAAGCTACAGTACGCACAATTCTAAAGGAAGATTGGCAGGTTACTCTGCCAGCTTTTTAACTCTTCAAACACTGGTGAGCACTATTGAAATCTCTATAACTATATAACTATAACCTCAGTATGTAAAGGACAAGTGACTGCAGATATGACCCAACTCAATCTTTCAGGTAAATGGGGAAGAATCACACTAAAGAGGAACTTGTAGTATTTGTACCAACCTGACTATCTCCAAGGTGGAGTCCATGCACTCTGACTTATTCCAGACTTCTGTGCCCCCTTTTCTCTACTCTGACCCTGGCTGGGATTGTTAGAAACATTTAGTCCATTTAGTCAAGATCATCCTTCTGCACCAGCTATTAGAATCCTGAAATGACACCGGGTTGGTAGTCACCTACAATAGTTACTTTCTGTAGTTTCTATTATAAGGTGGAAATGGGAAAAGAGAAGGTGGAGGAGAGTAATAATATTTATTCTAAAAAGAAATTAATATTTGAAGTTCAAGTCACATTTATTAAATTAAAATACTCCAATAAGTGCTATTTGTAGAGTATAGATTTGTCATGGCTTCCAAAATGAGGTTTCATTCCGCACACTTTTTCCTGTTTTGAGATGTGTGTGTGTGTGTATTTTAAGAAAATATTGGATTCCCAAGATATGAAATTTAGTATATACTTGTTATGCATAGAAGGAGGAAAGGTATCTTGATGAAGAATATAGAAGGAACCATAGTTTCCATCCCACATTTGTGTTATCCTTAGTTTGCCAACTTCAGAACACAACTTCAGAAGCAATGAAAGCTCACAAGTGTCGTGTGTGTGTGTATATTTGTGTGTTTATGTATGTGTGTGTTGCTTTTATTTTTTAAGTTGTGAAATAATAAGGTTGAATTCTAGAAATCCTGAAGTTCCCTTTCATTCTAAACTTTCATAGATCTGATATAACTTTTTATACAAAACCACCGCTAAATGTCCATAAAATAATTTGATGTTTTGCTTCTGGTGGCTGTTCTGGTTAACTGCCTAGAGGAGCTTTATAATGAACTTCTATTTGTGTGCATATATGTCTATTTTGTAATTTCTATAATAGTTACAAATAAAAGCTTAATTTAAAAAAACGGATTCAGCCATTTAGGAAAGTTTTGACCTCCATTACAATGTTTTATTATAGAGTTTAGTCCCTCTCTTCAGTTGAAGCCTGAGAGACACAATAATGGTATATATCCTAAGAAGGAATTAAACTTTTTCTGGATACAGATAAAGACCTAATATGACCAATGGAGAAGTACAGACACTCTGAACATAGATTTAGGAGAGTAGATTTTAAACACATTTTTAACTTGGTGAAGATTCTTTGCTGCTATGTAGTTTACCACCAAATTGAGTAGGCTGACTAGAGGTTAACAAGATCATATAGCCATCTGAGGAGGAGTGTTTTTTATATTTTTTATTTACTTTGTAAAGTTATATTGCAAATCTCCTCCACTGATCTAAGATTTCTTTGAATGATCTGATGATCTGGCTTCAAGGTTAATTGCTTGCCTGTTATCTTCACAAAGTTATTACTTTGGTCATCCAGCATTGTGATTGTTGCTGTTTTGAATATTGAATTGCTGACATGTATTTCCTCCTGGAAAATAATTGCATTTATATTTGATTTTTTTGACATGCGAACAAAAATGGAACAAAACAGCAGGATAATGAGCATCTATTCTAAGTAAATTGTGGTACTGTACATGATTTGTATACATGAATTCTGTTTTAGCATATAATTCGATCTGAGCTAAGCTTCACTAAGTCTAAACGAGGTGCCTCAGAAAAAAAATCACCCTATTTTTATCCATTTATTCATTGTAAACATGACAGGTATTGAAGGTCTTTGGACAAATGTGCAGAAATAATAATATAAAATTGAAATAGATTCAGTATGTAAAATTTCAAATTATTTTATAAAATAAAACATGTAAAATCATTTCTAAGCAAAGTTTGAAACATGAAAACAGGTTAAGTTTAGCATTAAAATTAATATCCAAACTGTTGCACCAAAGCAAATGGACTGTATATAAGCTGATGCGTATTAGATTCCACCAGCTCTCTGTCCCTCACCAAATTACCTGCATCTCTAAAAAGGTAATGACCTGCAATGTGTTAGTAGTGTATCCATAATACCTACAATATTTATTTGGTCCGAAGTTGTCAATTACATGTTTTGTGAAACAAGCAAATAAATGTTGTCAAAAGATACCAAATTAGCTATAAGAGAAATTGACATTTTGTGTCAGTTCATTCTCATAAGCTCCTTGATTATAAGAAATCTCACATATAAACATTAATGATAAGCCCCTCTCTATCTTTACTAATACCTTGTGAGGCACTGTGAAATCATGGAGGAAGCACATAAATTGGGAACAAAAATAGCTGGGATTAAAACCTTGATGCTGCTCCTACTAGCTACTTCATCTTGGATAGATTACTTAATCTTTCAGAACCTCAACTCTATCATATGTAAATTGGGATTGGCATTGTTAAGCAAATTTGAAATGTGTAAAGTATCTGAATTAGGTAAAATGCTTAGTGCACTTGAAATTGCTCAAAATGCTTTCTATTATTATTACACACAGTTAACTAAATAAAATAAAACAGTAGAAGAATGTTAAAATGTCACATTTTAAATGTTTTGAAAAAAATTTGAAATATATTGGATTAAACTCTACATTTAACAAATAACTGATAGCAAGACAATAAGTAAGATATCCTAAAGAATGTACTTACTTAGAGTCCATTTTGGAAAACTTCATAAATTATGAAAGTTGTAATGATACTTTAACAATATAATCTGCATTTATAAATTTATATAAATATGTAAATGCCTGTAAATTTAATTATCTACTGCTAATATTTTAGGGAAACTTTTTGAAGCTCTTTTTTGTTTAAATATTGATCTGTCACTTACCCAAATATATGACAAAATTAGATGATATTGTATGTATATTTTTAAATGAAATATAATTAACATGCAGTGTTAGGTATTAGGTAGTAGCATATCTATAATATCTACCAATACCAGTGTTATATTAGTTTCAGGTATAAGATATAATGATTCAACAATCCCATTCATTACTCAATGCTCATCACAATAAGTGTACACTTGGTCCTCTTTATGTACACTTTATCTGTTAGATGCACACTTTTATTTCAGATAATATTGTGGTATAAATTATTTTCAAACATAAATTTCAGTAACTACTTTATTATGTGGATATATGTATAAAAATCAGATAATTCTATTATGATGTCACATTTAGTATTTTGCAGTTAGTTGCAAATGGATAAGTTAGTATCAAATTATTTGTATTCATCTCAGACTATTTCTTTAAGATAAATTATTAAAGATATTATTGGCATATTAAAGTGCATAAACAATTGAAAACTCTTATATACAGACAGATTCCCCATTAGAAAGGTGGCACCACAACCACTCTGGAAAACAGTATGGAGGTTCCTCAAAAAGTTGAAAATAGAGCTACCATATGATTCAGCAATTGCACTACTGGGTATTTACCCCAAAGATACAAATGTAGGGATCCGAAGGGGTGCGTGCACCCCGATGTTTATAGCAGCAATGTCCACAATAGCCAAATTGTGGAAAGAGCCAAGATGTCCATCGACAGATGAATGGATAAAGAAGAAGTGGTATATATATATACAATGGAATATTATGCAGCCATCAAAAGGAATGAGATCTTGCCATTTGCAATGACATGGGTGGAACTGGAGGGTGTTATGCTGAGCAAAATAAGTCAATCAGAGAAAGACATGTATCATATGATCTCACTGATATGAGGAATTATTAGTCTCAGGAGACAAACTGAGGGTTGCTGGAGTGGCGGGTGGGGTGGGAGGGATGGGGTGGCTGGGTGATAGACACTGGGGAAGGTATGTGCTATGGTGAGTGTGGTGAATTGTGAAAGACTGTTGAATCACAGATCTGTACCTCTGAAACAAATAATGCAATATATGTTAAGAAAAAAAAAAGAAGAAGATAGCAGGAGGGGAAGAATGAAGGGGGGAAACTGGGGAGACAAACCATGAGAGACGATGGATTCTGAAAAACAAACTGATTCTAGAGGGGAGGGTGGTGGGAGGATGGGTTAGCCTGGTGATGGGTATTAAAGAGGGTACGTTCTGCATGGAGCACTGGGTGTTATGCACAAACAATGAATCATGGAACACTACATCTAAAACTAATGATGTAGTGTATGGTGATTAACATAACAATAAAAAATTAAAAAAAAAGAAAGGTGGCACCATTTTATACTAACATCAATTATCTTGTGATATAGCACATCTTTATTGAGGCCATTTTTTTGTTACTGCCATGTTTTTCATAAGCCTTTCCCACTTTCATGACATGAATTTTATTAATACTTATTTTTTAGATAGTGAAGTTATATCTATTGGTTATTTCCTTTTATAATTTTGTCAATTTCATTTTCTTCTATTTTGTCTAGTTTCATAGTTGACTATAAGAGTTTCTTATAGATAAAGAAACAAACCTTATATATAAACTTTGTCATACATGCATCCATAAGCAACTTTGAACAAAAGGGAATTCAAGAAAATATATGAAAACTAGAATTTAAATAAAAACTTTAAAAAACTTAAAAAAAGAAAATATATGAAAGATATATAATCATTAATTCAAATTCACCATGCATCTAATGAAGTTGAAGATTTAGTGCTCCTCACTTACGTGGGACATACTAAGGTCTTGAAATGGACACTGGTAATGTGGTCTATGGTTGTATGATTTTGGAAAATTTGCAAATATAAAACATTTTATTGCTGTATGTTAAGACTTTTACAGCTATCTGTTGATCCACCCCTATTTCACCATATAGCACATTTTTCTGCCTGTTGAGGGATTTTTTGGATCTGGCTAAGGAAAGGTTGCATTGTAGAATACATTTAGTTTGGCTTTATTGGAATACATTTAGTTTTGCTTTATTGGAATACATTTATGTTGTTCACTATCAATTCTGTGTTTAGTTGTTATTTTGCTTGTATATAATTTTATGCTCTTTAAAAATCTTTTTGCATGCCCAGATATATAAATCTTAACATCCACAAAAGTTGTAGCCATCGTAGATGATATTTCTGTGTGTGATTAACAGGTAACCTAGAAGATAATTTTCAACAAGAAAGAAGCTCAGCCAAAAACATTATGCTAAGATATGAAGTGCATTCCTTTTTAAATGTTTGAACTGCAGTCTCCATTGAGGTCTATATAATGTTCTCAGTAATTCCAACTCCCACCCTCATCCCAGATCAACTAGGCCATTTTGGAGTGAAAGTTAAAAAGCATTATATATTTCTCCCATATTCAGGAGTACTTATCCTAGTCCTGCTACTTTTTACTAGGTTTATCCTCATGCTGCTACTGTTTATGATCTTTGATTTCAGACTCCAATATGCTATAATAACAGTCATACTCCCACACTCAACATTCTGCCCTTATCCAAAAGACTTTATCTAAACATAATTCCTTTCTAGGAAAGGCTAAACAGAGCCCCTCTTTTTGTTATGTGCATGCACAATCATGAGAGTAGGGTGGAGTTAAAATAGAGGGAAGGCTTACATTGGGTGTAGTGTTCAGATTCATCTCTTCTGGTCATATGAGTCACTCTCTGTCACATGCATGGACTTCCTCACTGGGAGCACAGTCTCCTTCTCTTGCAGTCATGGAAATAGTGATACACCAAAAAGAAATATGAGCATTTCATAGAGGTGTAAAATAGTGAAGAAGGTGAACAACATGAGTTAGATTAATATTAGGGAGAAGGGAAAGAAAAAAGATAATGGAAGAGAAAGGCCATTTGAATAATTTTGGATACAGAAAAATAAAATTTAAAAGCTTAAAAAGTATTTTGCATCTTTGTTGCTTTAAATGGTATGTGTAACTTGTAGAATTATGGTGTATATGAGAACTAAACTCTAGCAAAAATATAAAAATAAATTGATATAAGCATATATTGATAAAATATTGATTTATAAGAAATCAAAAGCGTAAGATATTTTCCTAAACCAAGCATGGCTCTTATAGAAGTATTATAGAATAGTTTTTTTTTTAAAGATTTTATTTATTTATTTGAGAGAGAGAATGTCAGAGAGAGAAGCAGGCTCCCTGCCGAGCAGGGAGCCCGATGCGGGACTCGATCCCGGGACTCCAGGATCATGACCTGAGCCGAAGGCAGTCGCTTAACCAACTGAGCCACCCAGGCGCCCTAGAATAGTTTTAATAATAGTATATCAGAGATGCTTGTGAACAAATCTGTAGCTATTTGGATGTGTTTTACTTTGCCAAGAATGACTGACAAAGTAGATGGTAGGTCAGAACTGATAACATTTATACTACTTTCTTTATTCTAATTATTTTCTCCAAAATGTACTGAGTCTTTGTGTGTTAATATATTGTCAGACCAATTGGAACATACAGTGCAATAAGCTGCAGTGGCAAAAGTTCTTTATTTTTTTTTAAGATTTTATTTATTCATTCATGAGAGACAGAGAGAGAGAGAGAGGCAGAGGGAGAAGCAGGCTCCCCGCTGAGCAGGGAGCCCGATGCGGGGCTCGATCCCGGGACTCAGGATCATGACCTGAGCCACCCAGGCGCCCCAAAAGTTCTTTAATAATGCATCTTTTGAAGAAAGAAGAGAAAACTACAGAGAATTAATTTATCCTGATGGCAACTGTGAAATCATAATGTATTGAAAAATGAATAAGGGATCACATGTTTTAGTCCAGTGACAAAGCTTGAAATGAAAAGAGAAAATGGTAAGAAATTAATCTGCACTTGGAGCCTGAAGGCCTTCATCTTATAACCCCTCTAATGCTCTACATTAAAAATAATTCTAAGTTACACTCAATATATTGGATACGCAGGTATAATTCTTACTGTTCTGGGGGAATAGTTTTATTTACTTCAGTCAATTTAGTGTTAGCACTAGTAAATATGAGCAAAGGTAAAATTCTTTATACTGATTTGCTTAGGATACTTCATTATTACATTGGTCATTAAGAAAAAAATAGATTTATATGAATGTTTGCACAGCAAACATTCATCTGGAACTCAAATTCCATTTTCAACCAAGATGTTATATATTTATTGAAGAGATATGCAGGCTTACAATTTTATATATATATAATATATATATTTATATGTATAAATATATGTGCATATAAATGTTTGTGTATATATATATATATATACACTTAAATATTTTATCTATTCACTTGAGAGAGAGAGAGAGAGCATGCAAAATTCGGGGTGGGGAGGGCAAAGGGAGAGGGAGAAGCAGACTCCCCGCTAAGTAGGGAGCCTGACAAGGGGCTTGATTCCAGGACCAATCCCAGGACTGATCCCAGGATCCTGGGATCATGACCTGAACTGAAGGCAAAGGCTTAAACAACTGAGCCACCCAGGGGCCCCAATTTTATGTATAGATATAGAAAGATGTGTAGATAGAATTTTTCATATTTCAAAATTGTTTCAGAGATTTTGAAAGATGAGTGATTTTAAAACCATTATATATATAGATATAATGTTATTTTACCATGGGTAAAAAATAAACAAAACACATTAATTTTCATAAGACACTTTAATATTTTTATTATTCAGAGCAAATAATTATATTTAATAATTATATTTAATAATTATATTTAAAATGACAAAGAATTAATTAAGAGTTGTTTTTCCATGTAATTTCTCATAGGAACATGAGAACGTATATGTGTATTAAGACATACCATTTATCTCTACTACCCCAATGTACAGTGTTAGTTGAAATTTTGGCTTTCCCATGCAGAAAAATTAAACATTTAAAAACATTACTGCTGAAACATTCATTAAAATATATTCAAAAGCATCCTCTTTTATAAATGTAGAATCTATGTTAGGGAACCCAATGTGGTATTAAATAAACCTTTATTATATTTTTAGTTGTTTTACTAAAATTTTAGATTCATATTTATTCATTGTGAAAATTCTAAAACTATATGGATGAATATGGAGTAAAACACTAAAGTCCATCTACAAAAAACAAAAAATCACCAATTTACTCCTATCCCCAGAAGTAATGCTACACATATTCTTAAAATTACTTTGTATATTACATTCTCTTAGAGATCTTTATCATCTGTAAACTTCATTCTTTTTAATGGCTACTTACATTTCCTTAGAGTGGATTATTATATCCATGTTTATATTATAAATGATGCAATACAGACAATGATTATTTTTGTAAACAACTCTATAAAAATGATTTCAATTTTGTTTTGCTACTGTAAGCAATGTTCCAATGAACCATTTATAAACAATTTTCTCACTGTTCACATGTGATCATTTTTGTGGGATAGGATCCTGAAATTGGAAATGCTGGCTCAATGATTATACACATTAAAATTTTGATTGATGTATCTTGGTTTTTCTCCTAAACATGACATTAATGTTCATTCTCAACAATAAAATATGGGAGTACTTATTTCACCACACCCTTGTTTGTGAGAAATCAGATGGGTAAATGGCATATCATTTTTGTGTTAATTTGCATGTTCCTGAATGATAGCATGCTTGAATATCATATTTTCATTTTTAAAAGTTAAGTATGTCTTATATGGCTGCTTTTCTTAATCGTTAATAATGACTCTGAAACAAATGGCATTTATACTGTCAAGCAAGAAAAAAAATCCTTTTAGTAAGAAAGAGAAAAAGAGGGCAAAATGATTCAGTTATTTTCGGTAAACTAGTGCGAATCAATGCAAGCCAGTCAGAAGGGCGCTATTCAAGCCAGAAACATTCTGGTCTGAATGTAGATAAAGTGTGTTTGTATGTGGGTAATTAATTCAATACAGATAACTTCTATGTGGCTTTCAAGTAATAATTTTATAAACTGATCTGACAGGCCTCGTTTTGCTTTGGGCAAGGGCATTTTAAGTCATGGCGGCCATAGCAGAGGGAAAAATCTAAAGTCCACTCATAAATGATGAGCGTAGAGCGACTGTTTTTATGACATAATCTTATGAGACCTGGTTTAAGCTTGGAAGAGGGCATCCACATTACAAAGGTAGTAATGCACACATTTCATAGCACAGGGTTCAGATATTTCAATGTGGATGTTATCAGACCAATATTAATCCAGAGAAATTTCTCTCTCCACAGTGAAAACCAAAATAAATTTGTGTATTACAAAATATTAGTGATACTTTAAATTTAGCTTACTTTCCAGTTTGATCAGAAGGCAGATACTATATTCTCACATGATAAATAACTAATGATCT
This sequence comes from Mirounga angustirostris, assembly GCF_029215605.1. Lineage (NCBI taxonomy): Eukaryota > Metazoa > Chordata > Mammalia > Carnivora > Phocidae > Mirounga > Mirounga angustirostris. Next base: position 88,943,901 of record NW_026991716.1, on the reverse strand, counting down.
TTCTCAGCTATTTGAAAATCAATACCTATGTAGGAATTACTAAAGTCTCATTAACCTCAGATTTAAGAATGTCATTTGATAGCTATTTTCTGACCATACAAGATTCATATGAAAATATTAGAAAGCTATTCTAATAGGTAAGACAGATGAGGTACTAGATTAATTTTTAAGTTATAAATCCCAAGCAACCTTGCTTGCTCTTATTAAGAAACAGAGGCAAGGAGATTGGTTTCATTTGCCCTAAAATTAATAGGTAATGCTGAACCCATATCATATTTGTGTGTGTGAAAACATCCTTATATTTTCTTCACATTCCATTATGACATTTATAGGGTGTACTGTGACCATAGTCTGTATCTTTAAAGATCCAATACAATAAATTTAAATATTTTAAATATTTTTTTCATTCCATTTACTCCATTATTTTCCAGTAACACCATTACCTGTATAGTGTGTCTCCTCTCACAGTTTTATATTTCCTCATTTACCGATAGTTATATTTATTTTTACATTTTTTTAAAGATTTTATTTATTTATTTGGGATAGAATGAGCACAAGCTGGGGTCAGGCAGAGGGAGAAGCAGGCTCCCTGGTGAACTGGGAGCCTAAAGCAGGCTGGATCCCAGGACCCTGGGATCATGACCTGGGCTGAAGGCAGACGCTTAACTGACTGAGCCACCCAGGTGCTCCTGAGAGTTATGTTTAAATTTCTTTTAACTTTTATAGGTATTTTTTTTTTGTTTTTGTTGTTTTTGTTTTAAGATTTTATTTATTTATTTGAGGGAGAGAGAGAAAGAGAAGGTGCACAGAAGGAGAGGGAGAGGGAGAAGCAGACTCCCCGCTGAGCAATCTGATGCAAGACTCTATCCCAAGACCCTGAGATCATGATCTGAGTCAAAAGCAGACACTTACCTGATGGAGCCACCCAGCAACCCAATTAACGTTTAAATTTTAATTTGCTCAATTTTCTCAAGACTCTCTTGTATTTCCTGGATATAATTCCTCAACAGTGTCTCTTTTTATTCTTTGTTGTAATATAGACTTTTTTCCATGGGTGGTCTTATTTTTCTTTTACAAATGTTCTCAAGGCTCAAATTTTCATGCTTTATCTTCTTTAGCTCATCTTTTTATTTTGAATCTTTTTAGTTAATATTATACTTCTTTTGCTCTTAACTCCAAAAGACTAGTTTTATTTACTTGGATCCATGGAAATGTCACCTTTTTTCACAATTTTCATGTAATCTATTGCAAATTTTCCTATTTTTGCCTAGTTTGTTTTACTCTTTTGCACTTTTAAAATTTCAGTATTTTCGTTTTTAAGGTCCTTTTTTTATTAGTACTTTTATTTTAGTGTAGAGATTGTTTTTTCTTAAATATGTTTCAGGTAGAAAAGAGCATGGGGCATGACAAGAATTCTGGGCTTTCAAAATTTCACAGATTTACTCCATAGAAGACCCTTCATGATACAGACTTTTGTAAGAGGATTTGTGGTGGGACGGGCGTCACCTCTTACTTTGCTTACCTTGGTAAATATTTGAGGCTGTGTAACTGCCATCTTGCAAATTGCTACTAGCAAAGATAATGCTTCTGCAACCTTTTTTGTTTAGCTTTCTTTCTTTCTTTCTTTCTTTCTTTCTTCTTTCTTTCTTCTTTCTTCTTTCTTTCTTTCTCTTTCTTTCTTTCTTTCTCTCTTTCTTCTTTCTTTCTTTCTTTCTTCTTTCTTTCTTTCTTTCTCTTTCTTTCTTTCTTTCTTTCTTTCTCTCTTTCTTCTTTCTTTCTTTCTTTCTTTCTTTCTTCTTTCTTTCTCTTTCTTTCTTTCTTTCTTTCTTTCTTTCTCTCTTTCTTCTTTCTTTCTTTCTTTCTTTCTTTCTTTCTTTCTTTCTTTCTTTCTTTCTTTCTTTCTTTCTTTCTCTTTCTTTCTTTCTCTTTCTTATTTTCCAGTAACACCATTACCCTCCTTCCTTCCTTTTGTTTTTTTTTCAAGTTTTTATTTAAAGTCCAGTTAGTTAACATAAGGTTTAATATTAGTTCCAGGAGTAGAATTTAGTGATTTATCACTTACATACAACACCCAGTGCTCATCACAAATGTCCTTAATATCCATCACCTATCTCCCTTTACCTATCACCTAAATACCTATCACCCTTTCTATCTCCCTATCCTGTGATGTTAGTGAGGTTCTAAGAAGCATCCCAGCTAATCCATGTTCTAAATAAGAGACTGTTGATATTTTCTCTCAGGATGTGCCCCTTGATTTGGAAAGTTCTGTGTTTGGCTGACGTTGCCTGTGATCTATAGCTTCCAGCTTTCTGCTTCACTCTGGTCAATTTTGGTCTGCTTTTTTTTTTTTTTTTTTTAAGATTTTATTTACTTGACAGAGAGAGAGACAGCAAGAGCAGGAACACAAGCAGGGGCAGTGGGAGAGGGAGAAGCAGGCTTCCTGGTGAGCAGGGAGCCCGATGTGGGGCTCCATCCCAGGACCCTGGGATCATGACCTGAGCTGAAGGCAGATGCTTAACGACTGAGCCACCCAGGTGCCCCAATTTTGGTCTGCTTTTATCAGATCTTCATTCATACATAGATTTCATTTATAGGTCATTTATAGGTGTTCTCTGATTTCATTGAATAGTTTCTTTTTCCTGAACTTCTTACTCTTGGTTACTTTCAGAGAAAACATGAAGCCAGAGATTTGCCCTTCTGGAAGGAGTGAGTTTTGATCTAGAATACGTAGGAACACAGGATATTTTTGGAGAAAATAAGATTGGATTGGTTTGTCTTAAAATCTAGAAGCTAAAACAATAAAGCTAATTTGAGGAAAGCCAGTGTATCCATTTGACTAAAAATTGATATTTTAGAGTAATATAAATCTAAGATTGATGATATAGTAATGGCAGGCCAAATTGAGACTTGATAGTAAAAAGCAGTAAAAGGGGCACCTGGGTGGCTCAGTTCATTTTGTGTCCAACTCTTGCTTTCAGCTCAGGTCATGACCTTAGGGTCGTGAAAGGGCCCAGTGTGGAGCCTGCTTAAGGTTCTCTCTTTCCCTCTTTCTCTCTCTCAAAAATAAACAAATAAATAAATAAATACAAATAGAAAGCAGAAAAAGGCATAAATAGATATATTGTGAAGCTTAGTGACTTTACCGGTATCTAGGAAGGGTTTAGTAAAAATAGAAATTAACTAAAATAAATAAGTTCCTAAACTATGACTGGAATAAATATTCAAAGAAAAGGGAAAATAATAAGAAATTCATTAGCAGATGAAGATCTGTTAGCTTACATAAAAGACAAAATATCCAATATGCGTTTGATGTTTTCCTTCAATGTTATTAAAACTTCTTCTAATTTAAGATAACTTCTTTAAAATAAAAGATGAAAAATTGGATAGTCTAATAAGCCATATTTATAATTCCAAATGATCTTTCTACTTTGACCTTTTTAATATTAAAAAAAAAACCCAGATTGATTCTAATTGTTGTACTTAAGACAATTTAATAAGACACCTGGTAATAGAATCCAAATGAAAGAAAAAATCATGAGAAAAATTGAAATCTTTCTCTTATTTTTGCACTGAGTTCTTTAACTTCATCTAAGTGAATGATATGCCACCAGGTTCTTGAAAATGGCATAACTAGATATTTTGAAACTCCTGAAATATTTTTTATCTCTTCATTATTTTTATTAATTGCAAAATGTACAGCTTTTTTTTTAAGATTTATTTATTTTAAAGAGAGCAAGTTGGGGGGGTTAGGGAGAGGGACAAGCAGATTCTACACTGAGCATGGAGCCTTACACGGCACTAGATCTCATGATCCTGAGATTGTGACCTGAGCTGAAATTAAGAGGCAGACACTTAATGGACTGAGCCACACAGGTCCCACAAAATGAGCAGCTTTTTAGTTACATGAAACTTAATTGAATTTTTATATCTACTGATGTGCTTGTAGATTTCATCCCTGTAGATAAGTCACCTTAGAAATAAACTCTTAATTTTAAAAAGGTTCTTTTTATTTATATATTTTGCCAAAGTATTTATTTTATACATCTATTGATTTTTTAATTGATTTATAATTGGCATACTATATTTTATTGGTTTCAGGTGTATAGCATAGTGATTCAGTATTTTTGTATTATTACAAAATGATCACCTCAATAGGTCTAATTACCATCTGTTCCTATAAAAAGTAATTACAATATTATTGGCTATATTGCCTAAGCTGTATATAACATCCCCATGACTTATTTATTTTATACCTGGAAGTGTGTACTTCATGATCCCCTTCACCTATTTAATCCATCCTTCTACCTGCCTTTCCTCTGGCATCTGAGGTTTCGTTTGTTCTCTGTATCTATTTTTGTTTTATTTTGTTTGATCATTAGTTTTTTCATGTAAATGAAATTGTATAGTATTTGTTCTCCTCTTTCTGACCTATTTCACTTAGCATAATACCCTCTAGGGAAATACAAATCAAAACCATGAGATACCACCTTCCATCTGTCAGAATGGCTTTTATCAAAGAGACAAGAAAAAACAAGTATTGGAGATGATGTGGAGAAAAGAGAACCCTTGTGCACTGTTGGTGGGAATGTCAATGGTGCAGCCATTATAGAAGAGGATGTCTAGCACTGGGTGTTATATTCAACTAATGAATCATTTGAACATTGTATCAAAAACTAATGATGTCCTACAGTTTGGCTAATTGAATTTAAATTAAAAAAAAATAAAACAGACAAACAAAAAAACCCCAAAACCAAATAAAACAAAAAACAAAAAAATCAAAAATAGAACTGCCATATGATTTAGCAATTCCACCTGTGAATATTTACCCTAAAAAAAAAAAAAAGGAAAAAGGTTCTTTTTTGAACCCTCATCTACTACAAAGAAATAAGAAGCATAGACATCTGACCTTGCTTAGCCTACAGAGCCTATTCAGTGCTTGTGAAAATATAATGATCCTTGGAGCCAAAGCAATTTGGGTTAGAAGTCCAACTCTGCCATTTACTCTTTGGATGACACTGAGATAGTTTGTTTACCCCTTTGAATCTTATTAATTAACATCGCTAAAATGGGATTGTAATATATACATCATCGACTAAACGTTTCCAATTTCCTTACTCCTTGGTATAACACATTTTTTGAGCATTTGCTCTATTTTTGGCAAATATTTAAGTTCTAGGTTTAGAGCCCTAAAACGATAGCTAAGAGCTCTGCTTTCCAGACTGGAAGTACCAAGAAAGAATAGCAATAAAGTAATCAAATAAATAAGAAAATTATCGGAGAATAGTTAAGTGCTAGGAAGACTACAAAACCAAGTAGTGGAAGATAGTGACTGAGAAGAGAAAGATTCACTTACGTGTTGTGGTTAAGGAGAACTCTATGATGAATGGCACTTGAGCTGAGACCTGAATGCTAATTAGAATGAACCACATGAAATGTTGAAGAACACAGAAATATCCAGAAAAACAAAGTTGTTCAGAGAGGGTGGGGGGAGTGCAAAATGATTGGTGGCAAGGGGGATAAAATTATAATATTTGATGGATTTTAATGAGATCGGTGTGTCTAGACAAATAATAGATGTGAGAGAATCTAGATTAAGGTAAGGCTTGAGAGGAAGGCATGAGTCATGTCATTTAAAGTTTTAGGATTTTATTTTGATTACAATAGTTTTGACAAAATCACTTATGTTCTTATATGTAAAGGGAAGATGGACACAAATAATATATTTTTTATATATTTTTCTCATGTGGTAATTCTGACCTGACATCCGATAATTATAAAACCACCTGGCATTTGCAGATCTATCTACCTCTAACTTCTTTATCCCTTAGTCCATTCATCCATCTACTCTAATATTGATAAGAGAGTTTTGTAAAGAAGAAATCAAAGACTAAAACATATATATCAATTATTGGTGCATGACAAAACAGAAACAAACTCATTTGAATAATCCAATAATATAGATTTCTAACATGTCTGTGGGGCAGGTTGGAGAGATTCTGCTGACTCAGTTAAGAGTCTGTAAGGGGGCAGGTTAAGATTGGGTTAGCTGTATGAGTAGGTAATATTCCTTGACTTAGGGGGCCAGCAAGGACATGTACTAGTCACGGCAATGGCATAAGGTGCATGAGACTAGGCTAGAAATAGGCACATGGTCACTCTCATCTACTTTTTATAGGCAATTAGCAAGTCTATAACTATGACTGAAGTCAAGAGACAAGGTAATACACTCACTTTTAAAAGGAAGAAATGCAAAGTTATATGGCAGGGAGAGTAGATGCAAAGATGGGAAGAATTGTGGACAATAACCTAATCCACTAGGAATGAAAAAGCTCTATTTTCCAGAATAGCACAAAAACATTTAAAAAAGAAAGAAGGAAGGAAGGAAAGGAGAAAGAAAAGAAAGAAAGAAAGAAAGAAAGAAAGAAAGAAAGAAAGAAAGAAAGAAAGAAAGAAAGAAAGAAAGAAGAGAAAGAGAGAAAGTCTAATAAGTAGGCCCCAAAGAGTTATTATTTTCCTTACAAACCTCCCTTTCTCACTTGTAATCCTCAGGTTCAAACTTTATGTACATAATACCGTTTGCCGTCACAGATTCAGGCTTGAGTCAGTAAACCTTGTCTTCATTTTATATCTTCCAGAAAAATCTGTACTCCACACTCACTGGTTAAAACACTTGAATGTTTCTATCTGTAATTAAACACAAGCATTATTTTCCACATTACGGTTTAAATCTAAAATACTCAACTCTATCTAACTTCCTGCACTGATATTGACCATGTCATTTTATACCTCGACACATTTGCTGATGTCATTCTCTCTACCAAGAAATTTCTTCCAAATAGTAAGGATTCAATACACATTATGAAATTAAAGTACTGAAAAGATAACAGAAGGAATAAAATGTCATTTCATACACTAAATAAAATAGCATAAAACAAACCCATGTCACTTTAGTTTTCTTGCACAAAAATATAATTATGAGCAATGAGGAATGGGGAGAGAACTCTAGCAAATGTGGTATAAAATATAACTTAAATCTTCTTTCAAAGACGTAAAAAGGTAAATGTAAAGAGTGTAATTCTCTAATTACAAGGGAAAAAATAACCTAAAAGAGGCAAATCAGATGAATTAAAACTAAGAGCAACTTAACAAATAGAAGGATGTCAGACTTGTGAATGCTGCATATTGCTTTACTAAGATCATTGCAAAAGGATTGTTCATATTTAGTTTTTATTTGGATTAATGACAATTATTAGTAAGACAAAAGAATGAGTAATTGCATGAACTTAATGAAATAGATCTGAAGACTCCACCCTCTGACGAGAATGATGGCGTAAAATACTACAGCTCTAACTATCTGTAAAATATACATGAAAGATTTTATAATATCAAGATATCCAAGTTAAATACCTTATTAAATATCTGGTTATCAAAGAAAGAAATAAAAATTAAGGAAAAAAAAAAGAAATGCCTTCTGTGCTATGGGAACCTGAAATTAGCTTGAGCTTGTTTGTTCAAGTCAGAGGTGCACTGACTCAGTGTGGACACTTATACAAGGCATGGAATGTATTGGTTTATATATATGTATATATACGGGGGGGGGGGGTGGGCAGTAGCCACGGTTCCAAGGCAAATTACAAAGAATTTTGTACTAGCTTGTCAGCACGCTTTATTGGTGACATTGATATTCATTATTTGAACCCAGTTTTACTGAGAATTCCACAGAACACTGTCACTGGGGCCAGTCATGTAGGAAAAATGTGCCTATGTGACCAGCAGGGTATAAAGCATCCTGACTGAGAATCCCCATTGAGTCTCCTTGTCCCAGGGCGTTCCAAGCATATATCCTTGGTTTCTGATTCAAGAGAGAAAGCATGTCCTTTCTTTTGGATTGTTCGCTGTGAGGCAGCTTTTGGCAGAGAAATATCCTTACTCTAATGCTGTGGTATTAAACCGTAAAACAGCATAAACTGTAGCTTCAGAGGCATTGTCATTTAAAGTCCTGCTAGATTTCTTTAGGCACCAAATGGGTTTGACTGCCCTAGCACAATTACAGATACTAGAACTATAAAGAAAATAAACTTGCTCAGTGAAGTCAAAATGTTTCTCACCAGCAGGCAAATTCCCTTAATGATAGGGATCTAGGGGCTTACATTTTAAGCAAGTATTTCTTTTGTCCCACATTGATTGTAATAACTATCCTGCACACCGTGAATCAGATTTCTGAATGTACTAAGGGGGATCCTGCACTTACTTCTTGGCCACCAAAAGTGCAGCAAAACTGAAATTCTTGCAAAGATGTGTGACTACTTTGTTAAATAATCAAGATTAATAAACAAGGTTAATTAAAATCAATTCACCTTCTATCCTTTTTTTTAAACATATAATGTATTATTTGTTTCAGAGGTACAGATCTGTGATTCAACAGTCTTACACAGTTCACAGCGCTCATCATAGCACATACCCTCCCCAGTGTCTATCACCCAGCCACCCCATCCCTCCCACCCCACCCCCCACTCCAGCAACCCTCAGTTTGTTTCCTGAGATTAAGAAGATAGCAGGAAGAGAAGAATGAAGGGGGAGAAATCAGAGGGGGATTTTTTGATATTTGATCATGATGATTAGGACATATTTACATTTATGATCCAAACACTAAACCAATAAAAAAAAAGTCATTATTGATTTCTTGTATGCTTATTGCTCGATTAATGAGGGATCATTTTATAACTAACTCTTCTGAGAATTTTATATTAAAACAATTAGTATCTATTTCTTAATCTAAAATAGCCCTTGAAAGGATGCCTTCTGATAGGGGCATGATGTTTGTCTGCCTTTTCCTTTTACTAGCAGCATATCCACCATCAAAAACAAAAACAAACAAACAAAAGAAAAATCCACAGCTTTAAAAGCAGATTGTTTCCTTTTATGTACATGATAGACTAAAGTGATTGTAGATGTAAGAGAACATGCATTTTCAGAGGAAAAAGTGTATAAAGAAATCTCTGGAGATTAAATTGCTATTTCCTGCTTCAGCTGTTCGCTAGGTGGCTAAAGGCAGTGAGTTTCAAAATGTGGTTCTATGGAGGTGATCACATTACACTTTAAAATAAGCATATATATACTTTCCTCAAATCTTACATCTGAAGTGTGAACTCATATTTTTATGGAGGCTAAGAAGATGTCCCTAAGGTCTATGAACACACATAATAGCATGATTATTCAAAATATTTCCCCTGATCCAAAATTTGTGATTCCACAAATGTTTTTTTTTTTTTTTTTGCCTACTCATGTTTCTGTCTTGACGAAATGAACCCTGTAAGACCTACCTAGTTCATTACCTCTTCTTGCTAATTTACAATCATAATTCCCCTCATTCATTGTTGCTTCTGGCTTTGATTGATTTGACAGGCTACCCAGGCAAAAGATCTGAATCGAGTTCAAATTCAACTGTATTGTGTCACAGTGCCATTGTTGTGAAATTCCAGGTACCATATTGTCCATTTTATTTTCTACTTCTATGGCCCCTAATCCTTGAACTCCTCTATAGCTTCCTCCTCCTCTATCAGACTAAGAAAAATAATACAGTTACTAGTCCTCTCTGTCCCCTTTTGGATTTCCTTACACTGTGTTGACACCGTTGGCAATATAATCTGCATTCACAATCTTAATCTCAATCTATAGGCAGATACCAATTTATAATTCCATCCTTGGGAACTCGACTTCGAGCTCCAGACTTGAGTATCGAAGCCCCTATTTGTTCTTGACTATTAGATGTCTCAAAGGTTGCTCAGATTAATGCCCAAAACCAAAATCAAACCCTATTTCTTAATTTCCTGTAGAACTTTTCTGTTTCTTCAGATAGAATAAAAATTGTAATTATATGCACATTTTTGATTATTTGACTGATGCTTGCCTTTCCTATGAGGGTATAAACTCCATTAGGGCAGAGGTCTGTCTCCTTCTGGTCAACATCTCTATCCCTTTTGCTTAACAGAGCGTCTGGAAGGTAATAGACATTTGAAAAATATTTATTGAACATTTAATAAAGCAATTCTGGAGGATAAATAGCAGGATGAAGAAAAGATTGCAAAATACTCCTAAGTTTTTGTGATACTATTAGTTTTAGCAAGTAAGAATTGTAATTTTTTTAAAAGATTTTATTTATTTGACAGAGACAGACACAGTGAGAGAGGGAACACAAGCAGGGGGAGTGGGAGAGGGAGAAGCAGGCTTCCCGCTGAGCAGGGAGCCCGATGTGGGGCTCGATCCCAGGACCCTAGGATCATGACCTGAGCCGAAGACAGACGCTTAACGACTGAGCCACCCAGGCGCCCCAAGAATTGTAATTTTTACCACACAATAGGTGAAACAGTTTGCATATAAAAATTTTTATTAGTCTTATATCAAATAATTCCAAAAATAAAATATGTCTTTATTAGAGGCATGTCTATAAATAGTACAGAGATGATAAATGGGGCAATGGACAGAGATAGACATACATACATACATGCATGCATACATAATTTTTGCAAGAGGAGTCTTTGGTTTGGGGGCATGTAACAAGTTTAGGAAAGTATCGAGGATTCTGTGGTTTAGAAAACACATCGAGAATGTTAATAAATAGCAGGTTTGCTTTTTTGTTTTTTGAATCTTCCTTTTCAAAAAAAGGATATAATAAGTCCCAAAGCTTTGCCTAGGATGAAATGACACAATATGTGATTGATCCCTGGTAGTTTAGATTTCACCCCCACTCTGGACATATATCTTCTATGTCAAATAATCTTTTATTAAGGATGTGCTGGTGTCTGTCTTTGAAAGAGATGAAAAGACAATTTAAATCAATAGGCCCTTAGAGCTCTAGAGTTTAATTCCCTTATGTGATTAAACTCTTTATCCCTAAAGACTCTATTCCCTTGGTTTTAAAATGGATTAAGATTCAGCATTTGTTTTATACATACAAACACACATAAACACACAGAGTTATGAAATCATCTCTCTTTTAGGCAGTAGGCTGTGTATTTTCAATGAACAAATATTCAACCTTAAGAAGAAATAACACTAGAAATTTAAGAATTTTTTTTCAGGGAAGTGGAGAACACATTTAATATAATAGGAAGTTTTGTTATGTTATCCGAACAAAATGTCAAATAAAAAGAACCCAGCATATTATTTTTTGGACATTTAACATATTCTTTTTTTTTCTGATACCACATAATGAAAAAAAAGCCATATTTATGAACAGATGATAAAAACATGGCATAATAATGTTAAAATGCATGTATGGTTAGCTTTTTTCTGTTTATCACTTACCAAGGTATTTAATGAAATTGAAATCTTAGAAAAGCTTGAGAACTTATTTTTTTTATCTGTAGGTATTTGCAATTGTTGAAATTCATGAACTACTCTGCAGTTTTAAGACTATGTTACAGCTATTTTGGATTAACAATATTGTGGTTACATTGAAATAATTGTATTAAAAATACTGAAGTAATAACAGTTGTTGATTAATTTTAATTTACAGATTTGTAAAAATCTACTTAAAATTCAATGGATTTTTGATTTATCCATTTTTTTATTATTATGTTATGTTAATCACCATACATTCCATCATTAGTTTTTGATGTAGTGTTCCATGATTCATTGTTTGTGTATAACAAACAGTTTATCCATTTCTTATGTATTTGTTTACCCCTCCTTTTTTTGAGAGTTTATGCTTCTTTAGTACTTCCCTTTTTCCAGATGTTCTGCTATAGACTATATATGCATTGTTCCACTTGGTTCTCCCAACTTTGGGACACAGATAATCGTTTGTCTTGATTTTGTGAATGAAGGTATGGGGATTAAGAAACTTGGTCAGAATCACAAAACAAAAATCACAAAATTCACAAAAAAGAAAAGGGCAAAATACTTCTATCTGTGGCAGACCCCAGATATACACTTTATTGTGTAAATTCCTTTATACCTTCAAAGTGTGTTTAACAACATTGATAATTTGTTTTTAAGTTTCTCATCCTTTAAAACAGCATGAAAACCATTGCCTTAAAGTGAAAGTTAAAAACGAATATAAATACATCATCCTTATTTCTTTTAAATATCCTCAATTTGATTCTATATTGAGGCTTATCATTTCCATTTCTGTGGACTTGAAAATATTTTACTGCATGTTTATTTCAAATACATTAGATTTCTAGATATACACATATATCCTCATTTATGGCTGTTGCGTCACATTATATCTGCTTCCTTAATGCTCCAGGGTTTTGGTATATTTGTTTCTGCTTTTGTCTTTAAATAACAGTTGACTCTTTCCATCAATTCTGATTGTTCAATACATAGAATATACCACTGTGATCTCTCATCAGTAGTTGCACATGGTGTAGTTATTTTTCCCAGTTTGGAATAGCATATTGATTATTTTATGTAGAAACTCCCTACATTTGTTGATTCATCTCATTCAACAGGTATTTTAAAGTAAATTCTATGGTAAAACAATGTGTGAATTTCTAATTTATTGTTTTTGATGAGACTTTTGTGGTAATATTTTACAAGAAACTGCCACCTTTAAAAATTCATAAAAATGTTAATTGGGTAATTTATTTTCTATTTTTTCAGATAGTTAAACAACTTAAGGGAGTGAATTTTTAAAGTATAATCTAGTAGTTCAGAATCATGTGTTTCCATAACATCAATATACTGATCACAAATAATTCTTATTCATTGACTCAGTCCTATATTTTAAAGTAATGCTTTTAATCAGAATTGATAGTGAATGTAAATCCTGGAAAGTTATAAAGTTGAATCTTAATAAATATTCTATGTGTTATTCAAAAGTAGCTACTGAGTTCTTAATATATAGGAACGAATGTAGTAGATGAACAGATAAATATTCTATCCTCAAGAAATTAATAATTTAATAAATCAAGAATAACATGTATCTTAGTGTCTCAGTCTGCTCATGCCACTATATCAAAATACTATAATGGGTGCCGTAAACAACAGGGATTTATTTCTCATAGTTCTGGAGGCTAGGAGCTCCAAGATCAAGGTGACAGCTAATTCCAGCCCTGGGTGAGGGCTCCCTTACTGGCTTACAGCCACCTTCTTGCCATGTCCTTACATGGTGGAGAGAAAGAGAAAGAGAGACATTTATTATAACAAACTGGCTCACACAATTATGAGAGCCCAAAACTCTGCAACTGGCAAACCAGGGACTCAGGAGACTTGATGGTATAGTTCCAGTCTGAGTCCAAAGGCCTGAGAACTAGGAGACCCAATGGTGTAAGCTCCAGTCTAGTCCAAAGGCAAAAGAAATTGATATCCAATCTGAAAAGCAGTTAGTCAGAGGGTGAATTCTTCCTTATACCATCTTTTTCTTCTATTCAGGCTTTCAGTGAGTTGGATGAGGACCATCCACATTGAGGAAGGTAATCTGTTTACTCAGTGTACAGGTTCAGATGTTAATCTTATCCAGAAATATTCTCACAGACATACCCAGAATAATGACTAGCTATAGTTAGTGTCCCAGTCAAGTTGACACATAAAATTAACCATTGCAACATGGGCCTAAATAAGCTCCATATCAGGTAGAAAGTACCAAATGTCATAAGGTAGTTAAAAAGGTTGATAGATCAAAGTCAAGAAGAAGAATATACTACTTATTATTTTTCATTTTAATAGTTTACACCTCTTCCTCTTTACTCAATAACTCTCAGCTCACACATTTGAAATTTGTCTGAATGTTTTAATAATGTGTAAAGCAGAGAGCTGCATTCCCCCAAATCACCTTTCAAGAATGGATCTTATTTGGATTTGGCCAAAAGAGGAACTTGGGTGAAATTTGGAAGTTGGAAGAAAATCAGAGGCCATTATTCTTGGAAGGTTATCATGGTCAGACCCTGTGATGGGCAGAGGTGGGTCTCAGCTTATCTGTTTGTCCTCTGTTCCATTTCCAGCATGTCTCCACAACTGCTGGCCTTGCTTGCCAGCAGCATCCACTGGCCCACCACCAAGCACTCATTTGGGGCCTACAAAAGCAGCAGATGAAATACAGATGAAATAGTCATTTTCACTGATCTTTCCATGAGCTCCCACTTAGTAGTTCCCTTTACCATCCAGATCACCTCTCAGATTTTCCTGTAAACTCTAACTTATTCACCCATGCTGTGGCTGCAGGTGGAAAGTAAGTGATTTTTCTCTGATCCTCCAACTTATCCCTTCCAGACTTTAACCTCTTCAGCATCTGCCAAGTTTCTGTTATTGAATTTCTATAAAAGATTGCTCATTCCCAAAATACTTGTTGTAGTGAGCATTCTTGACTCTAAGGGTGTAACAATATCTAGTGTTCATAGAGTGCACACTATGCTGTAACTTGTAGATACACTTTATACTAAACTTAGCCTGCTGGATAAGCACTCTCATCCTTGTTAAATGGTTGAAAGAACTGGAACTAAGAGAAGTCACAGATTTTCTCAAGCACGCAGAGATCATAGGTCATAGAGCTAGGATTAGAACTTTTCTCTGAGTGTGCTTTCCTATCTACTATAACTAATTTTCTCTGTAAAAATGTGGAATGGCAAATGGCCAACTAACCTAAAAGTCAGATACTTTAGCTGCATAAGGTAGATGGGTGCCTGACAAAAATGGCATCTAATACATCATAAAAGTTGGCAGACACGTTGCTATAAAAATTGAACTACCTCAAAAAATGCATGAAGCAAATGATCTCAGGAAAACAGCAGTTTCCACTCTATACTTAGCTTGCCCAATGTCACCCAAGAATAGAGTACAAAATATATTTCCTAAAATGCTTGCTGCTTCTAACATTTTGGAGGACAGCGGCTCTTAGCCCTGTGCTGTTTTCTGCCTTGTGTTGTGCACTGACAGATCTAATCCCCACCAGAGCAGTATTTCCCATCAAGAGATATTTAGAAAGTGTTTTCAGTCCGAGGATACTTGAGTCTTAAGTTACTGACCTTTGTCCTGATGCAGAATCAAAAGTGTTTCCATACTGTTGTCTCCTTGAGTCATCTCAATTATAACAAAACAAAATAAATCTTTAGGACAGAAATGCACTTAGGATAGCTGATTTACTATTGTTCTAAGCTAACAAAAGTCTGTTTCTTTCTTCCTAGTGCATTTCAGATGTGATAATAACAAAATAAATCTCTTAGAAACAAACAAATCTCTTTGGGAGCTAGAGAAAAGCTCTTAAAAGAGTCATTTTGAGGTAGCCAATTTCCTCTCTTCCACATTCGGATGTTCAGATATGTTTTGGAGAGGAAGACACTAAAAGACTAGATGTCAGACACCTTGTCTCCTTTTTTAGGATGCTTTGTGAAAAACCACTTAAATGTGCTGCCTAGTAGCTCATTTTCTATTTATTTCTTCCATTCCTTCCAAGATGTCAAATGTGTTCTAATGGACTCATATTTAGACTAACATTTATGTATAATGAAAGGAAATGACTTTGAAAAAAAAAACATAGTAGTGTTTACTCCATACAACTCCAGAGAGAAATAGATTAATATGTTTCTCTCCACATTGCTCTCTTATTTTTTCTGATTACACTTTACCCATCATCACCTCTACACTATGATATTACCACTGTCCTACAGAAAACTTATTGTGGTGGAAAACAAACTCCTTTTTCCCCACCCATGCTCCTAAAGCTTTCTTTGAATGTGTCCTTGTCCTAGCTAATAAATGGCAGTGAGTTCCCGGCCGTTACTTCCCATACATCTCAACAGAATGTTGGAGAAGCTTGCTGTTCTGAACTGCCCACAGACACAGACAAGAAGCTCTAAGTTAAACCTCCTGTTCCCCCTGGCCAAAGGACCAGAAAAACAGGGTGACTTAACAACAGAAAACTTTTTTGTCAATACTCTCTCTGCTCCAGCCAAACACCAGTGAAAAAACTGCTCCCCTCCCCCACATCCTTCACCCCTATAACTTCTGCAGGGTCTAGTGAAAAGCTGACCTTCAAACTCCACCCCCAGCCATGGAAGCAGGAGGCAGGGTGGTGTCAGTTGGACCCAGCAGGGAGATGGTTTTTCACCCTTCAGACAACAAAGGCAGGTGGCACTCTGATTTCACTCCCAGGTAGTGTCAATAGAGTCCAGGGACTGAGCATTCACTACTGCTGGGCAGCACTGAGACTCAATGAGGCAGGTCAAGCAAGGCTAGTAACCACCTTGTTCCACACACAGCACCCATTTCCATCACTAGCATGAGGGGGGCAGGGACTGAGCCTCCACATCCACCTGATGTCTATGAGATGGAACATAGTTTTGCGGGTAGAGCCAATTAACACTCTCAGCTTCTCCCTTTTCTGTCAGCAGTGCCTTGCCAGGAACTGAGTCAGAAGGAAGGGGTACAACATTTTCAAGTATTAAAAGAAAAGAAGGGTCAGTCACAAAATCTATATCCAATAAAATATACCAGGAATGTGAAGTGTATCAAGAATGAGAGAGAAATATAGACAAGTTTAGATGAAGGAAAACAATTTGTTGCTAGCAGACCTATTCTTGAAGAATGGCTAAAGAAATTCTCTGAACAGAGAGAAAATGGTAACAGAAGAAGGTTGGAACTTCAGAAAAGGAAATAACAAAATGGTTTAAAAATGAAAGAACAACAAAATGACTATCCTTCATCTCATGTGTTTTTTTTAATACCATATTTGATGGTTGAAGTAAAAATTATGATACCATCTGATGTGATGCTCAATGTATGTAGGGGAAATACTTAAGACAATTATATTTAAAAAGTGTGGGGGGAGATAACTTTATGCAATTAGATACAGATCTAGTCATGTGACTCCCCTACATCAACACTTTCCATGGTTAAAATTGCACTTAGGATAAATTTCCAAATTCTTTTTTTTTTTAATTTTGTTTTATTATGTTATCTTAATCACCATACATTACATCATTAGTTTTAGATGTAGTGTTCCATGATTCATTGTTTGCATATAACACCCAGTGCTCCATGCAGAACAGGCCCTCTTTAATACCCATCACCAGGCTAACCCATCCCCCCACCCCCCTCCCCTCTAGAACCCTGTTTGTTTCTCAGAGTCCATAATCTCTCATGGTTCGTCTCCCTCTCTGATTTCCACCCCCTTCATTTTAATAAACCTGGGAGGACTTGCATACTCTGGTGACAACTACATCTTTTACCCTCACCTTAAACCACTTTCATCCTCCCTTCCTGTGCTCCTTCTGCTCCGACGTTCCTTCACTTGCCCTTCCAGGACTTTTGTACATGTGTTCCAGTTTCTGAAATGTTTTTTATGTAGCTCACTCTTACTCATTCTTTAGGCTGAAACTCAAAGGTCACAACTGTAGGGCAAATTTCTCTGAATCCAACCCAATCTAAATTAGATACCCGATTATGTTTTTTCAATCTCTTTTCATTTGACTCTGTAGCCCATATGGGCAGAGGACAAGTATTTTCACCACTGTGTTCTCACTGCTAGTGCAAGGCCTGGCCCACAAGAGAAGTTCAGTAGGATTTGTTCAACAAATAAATGAAATAGGAGCTGGTTTTTCTCAAGGATTTTGTTTTAAATACACTTCACATATAGGCACAATATCTGATGTTTAAATATTTATTTATATTAAGGGGTTATAAAAATGTTTAAAACCCAGAAGAAACATTATTAATTCAGTAATAAGTAATAAAATATATTGTAACATTAAGGTTGAGGAAATATTTCAAAATAAAGAAAACTCTAGTTTCATGATGATTAATTGCAACATATAATTTTGAATTCAATCATGGACCAGACATTTTAAAAGCTATTGAGAATATTATTGAGACATTCAACAACAATTAAATATGAATCAAGGATTAGTCAATTATTGAATTATTAATAAAATGGGGTATGATGTCAAAGTACTCTCAAATTATTTAGAGGTAACCACAAAATAAACTATTTATGTATAGGGAGAAAAAAAAGCATGAATAAGAGAGTGACTAAATGATGAAACAAATTGGGAAAATATGAACAATGGGTAAATTTGGGAAAGTAGCTGAGAGTACTTTGTAGAATTTTTCCAAGTTTGTAAATGTGAAATTATATCAAAATACAAAGTCTCAAAAACGGAGAATTATTTAAGCCTATGGAAAACCACTGTCTAGTACACTGGAATTATGTATTCACATACAATTCTTGAAAATTTTTCTTGATATTATGGTCTCTCTGGTAAAGAGATCAATTAACATTAAAAACTCAATAATAATCAGAAAATAAATATTACATAAAAGATAAGCATTTTAATTTACTCAATATAATTAATAATCATGAACCCATAGATAGAGAATGAATCAAATTATATTTTATTATATATTCACAAGTATGGAGTATTTTTTTCCACCCATGCCATTAGATATGTCAATAATGTAAAAAACAGAAAAATATTTAGGTCTTTTAAAAGATGTCGAAATTTCTTGGCATCAGGGAAATACAAATCAAAACCACAGTGAGATACCACCTCACACCTACCAGAATAGCTAGAGTTAACAACTCTCTCCACAACTCAGTGCGGATGTGGAGAAAGGGGAACCCTCTTACACTGTTAGTGGGAATGCAAACTGGTGCAGTCGCTCTGGAAAACAGCATGGAGGTTCCTCAAAAAGTTAAAAATAGAGCTACTCTACGACCTACCAGTTGCACAATTAGGTATTTATCCAAAGGATACAAACATAGTGATTCAAAGGTGCACATGCACCCCTTCTTTAAAGCAGCATTCTCCACAATAGCCAAAATACAGAAAGAGCCCAGATGTCCATTGACAGATGAATGGATAAAGAAGATGTGAGATGTAATATTGAAATATTACTCAGCCATCAAAAAGAATGAAATCTCATTTGGAACAACATGGATGGAACTAGAGGATATCATGCTAAGCGAAATAAGTCAGTCAGAGAAAGGCAAGTATGATTTCACTCATATGTGGAATTTAAGAAACAAAACAGATGAAAATAGGGGAAGGGAAGGAAAAATAAGATGAAAACAGAGAGGGGGACAAACCATAAGAGACTCTTAACTGTAGGAAACAAACTGAGGTTTGCTTGAAGGGAGGTGGGTGGGGGGATGGGGTAACTGGGTGATGTACATTAAGGAGGGCACTTGATGGAATGAACACTGGGTATTATATGCAACTGATGAATCACTAAATTTTACCTCTGAAACTAATAATACACTATATGTTAAATTGAATTTAAACTAAAAAAAGAAAAGAAAGTACAGAAAACATGGAAATATGTAAACAAATATTGCATCAACTGATATCTGCATGTGTTTAAAAAGAAACACTTGATACCTTTTTAAAAAAAACATATTGAATTGCTTTTAATTTTGTCTTAAATGTTACATACTAGAAAGAAATAAAATCTCTTTAAAAATGAAAAAAAGGGCGCCTGGATGGCTCAGTCGTTAAGCGTCTGCCTTCGGCTCAGGCATTGGGATCCCTGCTTGGCGGGAGGCCTGCTTCTCCCTCTCCCACTCCCCCTGCTTGTGTTCCCTTTCTTGCTGTCTCTCTCTCTGTGTCAAATAAACAAATAAAATCTTAAAGAAAAAAAGGATGTTGAAATTTTATAGAATAATGAATCTCTAGCATTTTATTGTACTGACAATTAGAAAATTAGTTTAGGACAGGCCATGTACACAGTATGAGAGAGTCATTATCCTCAGCTAACTGACAAGATAACATATGTAAATTATCTTGTCAATAATCACAATAGCAATATAGAAATTTTAAGAAATTATATAGGAATATTAATTAAATGTCTACTATTTCCTCAATGAAGTTTTTTGAAAAAAAAATTCATGGTAGGTATAACTTTATTGACTTCATTCCTTCAATTAAAGAACTCAACCTTACATATAATGGTTTTTAAATGTCGTTCTCTCATATTTATTGTTACGCTACAAGGTACTTTGCTAAAAATCAGAGACTATAGAATCACAAAATAGATGTTTTTAAACCTAAATTTTATTATAACACAGAATGTCAGGTTAAATTTGAAATCTTCATGAGAATGAAACAGGGATTAACATTACCAAAATGAAAAGAAAATATATTTTGGCTTTACAGTTGAGGTTTTAAAAATGTGGAATTTATATTCTAATAAAAATTAGAGCTCTCAGGGCGCCTGAGTGGTTCAGTGGGTTAAGCGTCTGCCTTTGGCTCAGGTCATGATCCCCGAGTCCTAAGATGGAGCCCCGCATCTACCTCCTTGCTCAGTGGGGAGCCTGCTTCTCCATCTCCCCCTCCCCCTGCTTG
The DNA here is from genome assembly GCF_029215605.1 of Mirounga angustirostris. Lineage (NCBI taxonomy): Eukaryota > Metazoa > Chordata > Mammalia > Carnivora > Phocidae > Mirounga > Mirounga angustirostris. The sequence continues at coordinate 88,923,619 of NW_026991716.1, read as the reverse complement.
TGCTCTCTCTTTCTCTCTCTGTCAAATAAATAAATAAAATCTTTAAAAAAATAAGCTCTAAGAAGGAGGGAAAGTGTCATATGGTGACATTATTACCTTAATTGAGGTTTTTTGAATAGGTCAGGCATAACTTATTCAGAGTTGAAGCTTAGGTGACAAATGACAAAGGACTAAACTAATTATTTTACTTTAAGAATGAAAATAAAGTATCAAGTAACAATTATTAAGAAAAGAGAGAGCACAGAAAAGGAAGTGAAAGTATTTAGAAAACATTAGAAAACAAAAAAAAAATTCTTTTTAAAGAATCCAGATTGATATGAAATTTTGTCATAAATCACAATATGACATCTATAACGATTAGGTAGCAGATCCCAATATATGGGAACTTTGGCTTCTGATTATGATTTGGAAAGCCAAAAAGAGTATCACTCCTACCCTTACAACAGAAGCAACAAAACAAATCCTCCAAACTACTTGAATAAATTTTCTAAAATCCATCAGAGGGTTTAGGTCACAGGGCAACAAGTTAACACAAAATCTAAGAAAAAATGGATATCCCTAAGTAAAGATCAATATACATTTGTTTATCTGAGGAAGATGACCCTGGAGAGTGATCAAAGAATTCAGGGGAAAACTTTAACGAACTGCCAAAGACTAAATAAGAAAATATGGATTCATTGGGAGACACAGGCACAAAGGGAATTAGCACCCACTCACAGGCTTTTTTTCCACGGACCTAATGTGTACTCACATAAAAATTGGGGTAAGTGAGAGCCCTGAGAAACATTCCCGGTCACCCAGTCCTGGGGACAGGGGACAGCAGGCCACTGCATAAAAGGCAAGGAGCCTGTCTGGATCCTTTCTCCTATCTCTCTTATGGAATAAAAACCTTAAATCACTAGGGAAAGGCAACAAATCCTGGCACCCTCGGACACTTGTGAAAACACATCATTGCCAGGGAGAAATAATGGAAAAATCCCTCTATTTCTAGGAGAGGAGAAGGAATATGTCCTCGGTATGGACCTCCAGCCAAGCATAGGGCAGAATGTCTAGGAAGACCTTATCCCAAGACACAGAGCCGCATTGAGAGTGAGGCCTAATTAAAACAACAGAAAAAAGGAGAAAAAATAAAACAAATAAAGCAAAACATTCAAGAACTGTGAGATAATACAAAAGGGTTTTTAAAAAGGTTTTATTTAAATTTCAGTTAGTAAACGTAGAGGTAATATTAGTTTTAGGTATACAATATAGTGATTCGACACTTCCATACAACACCTGGTGCTCATCACAAGTGCACTCCTTAATCCCCATCACCTGTTTCACCCTTCCCCCCCTCACCCCCGTGTAATTTGGAATGCCAAAATGAGAAGAGAGAACAGGGTAGAGAAATATTTGATGAAATAATGGCCATATTTTTTCTCAAAATTAATGACAAACCTTATGGATTTAAGAAACTCAAAGAATGGGATGCCTGGGTGGCTCGGTTGGTCAAGCGTCTGCCTTCAGCTCAGGTCATGATGCCAGAGTCGTGGGATCAAGCCCCGCATCAGGCGGGGGTCCCTGCTCAGCGGGGAGCCTGCTTCTCTGCCTGCCACTGCTCCCGCTTCTTGTGCTCTCTCTCTCTCTGACAAATAAATAAATAAAATCTTTTTTTTAAAAAGAAGCTCAAAGAATAACAAACAGGATAAATATCAAACATACACACATAGAGAGTCATATTATATTAAAACTAAAGACAAGACAAAGACAAAAGGCTTCATTGCAGCCAAAACAAACAAAACTCATTGGTAAGGGGAACATAGGGAAGTATTAAAAAAGACTTCTTATCCAAAACTATACAAGCCAGAATACAATGGAATGACATTTTTTATGTGCTTAAAGAATAAACAAAACAAAACTTTGAAAATAGTATTCTAAACCCAATGCAAATATATGTCAAAAATAAAGACTTTTCCAGGTAACCAAATATTGGGAGAATTGATTGGTAATGTACCTGTAGTTCAATAAATGTTAACAAAAGGCTTCAGGCAAAAGGAATATGATACAAGATAAAAACACGAATCTATTTCTGTCTACACAAAAGGCAGAGTGCTAGAAATGAAATGAAGATAAATGTCAAATTTATTTTTTCTGATCTTTAGTGACACTAAGTGACAACACCACTAAGTGTCTAAAACAGAGATAGTAGCAACATATTGTGTGTTTAAACATATGTAAATATTAAATGCCTGACAAAGAAATGGAAAGGGGAAATGCAAGTGGACTCCTGTAAGCTCCTGAGCCAACAGAAAAGCACAAGAATTAATAATTGAGATCGGTAAAGTTGTAAGATAAAAATCAATATGTAAAAATCAATTTGATACCTATGCATTAGCAACGAAAAATTGGATATTGAATTAAAAAAATACCATTTACAATAGCACTAAAAAAGGAGTTGTAGGTGTAAAGGTTTGGTATTGATTTTGTTACCTTAGAATTCCGAAAATGCAGATACAGTCAAGCCAACTTGCTCCTGGGAATATGTTTATTTTGCTTCTAACATCAGGTAGGGAATGGCTTTTCTCTGAGTTTTTGCTTAAGGATGTAGAAAATTAAATTTTAACTGCTGAAAACAGAATAATCACACATTAGGGAATTAGGGACTTAAGTGTTTCAGGTGTTTCAGAAAAGCCTTAAAAATCTGAAGTTTTATTTATATTTAATATATAACACACGAGTTCTGAGACTTTTGAGGTTCGCTTAGTCTACACACTTAACTCTAAAAGCAGCATGTGCATATTTTTGAGATATCAAATGTATAATCTTGGAACGGTATTTGAAGTACAAAATGCATTTAATGAACTAAAACGATTCAAGAAGAACATATTGCACTTACAACACATATTCTACACTATGGGCTTCTAAGAGAGGTGGGTATGATTCTGTGAAGAAAAGCAATTGCATTCTCAGTAGGTTATCACAGCGTATTTTCAGAAGTTTCTAATTGAAGGCATGCTTCATTTGCCTTGGCTCTAAAAAAACCTACATTTGCTCATGATTATGTCTGTAAATGCCCTCGTAAAATGTACTCTAGCAAACACACCCGCACATTTGCATATGTGCACACACATGCACATAGACACAAACATTTTACAATTTACCAAGAAATCTTGTCGTGCAGATTACTTCTTGTTCTTTTTATGGTTTTTCTGAGATCTTTAAGAATATAGAAAAGTTAGATATGAATACAAATTAATTTAAAAGTATTAAAACATATTAAATAGCCCTGCATTTGATTTATTAAATTAAATGATTTTTTCATTTTTTAAATTTTTTTAAAGATTTATTTTAGAGAGAGAGAGAAAGAGCAGAGTGTGCATGCAAGGGGAGGGGCAGAAGGCGAGGGAGAGGGAGAGAAGCAGCCTCCCACTGTGTGCAGAGCCCAACCCAAGACTAGATCACAGGACCCTGAAATCATGACCCAAGCCATGACCCAAGGTGAAATCAAGAGTCAAATGCTTAACAGAATGAGCCACCCAGGCACCACTTTTCAATTTAAAATGGGAAAATGTCAGGAAGGATTTCCTTAATTACATATTCCATACCTTGGCTTTTTAATCAATAATTTGATGTTTTTCTTTAAAGCATTTTGCTTTGTTTAAATTTTCTTTAAAACAGTAATACGCAGATACACACATATATAGAAACAGATAATATATATCTACTATCAATATTTCACTTTATTTTGTCACTTTCTGGTTCCTTGTTCAGTTTTTATTGAGGAAAAGGGATACTTCACAATATGCTCATCATATACTTTCAAGATAGTTGCATGGGATTATAATTATTATTATAGAAAAATAAGGACTTAATTGGGAATTGGATATTAGTAGTGCTTTCCAGAAGAAAGTTCATGTCCATCACTGATGGTATTCAGGTTCATCTCTCCTGCTCTCTAGCCAGAAGAGATTAGAGATCACTGGAAACCAAAATAATCTCCATTCTGAATCTCATTGTCATTTACGTGATAGGTTATTTTAATTCCTGAGAATCTCTACCTAACAAACTCTACTTTTAGGAATCCTATCCACTTTAAGATGTTACAACTTATTTCAGAAATTAGAAAGTATCTCAGGCTTATTGACAAGGAGATGTATGCCAAAACCTTGGACCTGCCACTTAATAAAAGCTTGTGACTTTGAACAAATTACCTAATCTGTGAGCTTCAGATCCTTCAGAGATAAAACTATAAAGCCTGATTCATAAACTGAATGGGAGTAGCAAAACACTAAGAATAGCATTCTTGGTCCATAGTAAGACCTCATCATTGATAAATATTGTGATTATTATTAGAGTGGAAATAGTATATTATTGGAAAGAGAGAATGAAATACCTCGGTTAGAACACAGATTTTACTTGGTGCTGCAAAAAATTATACTTTACAGATTATTACTAATGTATTCAAAATATAGAGATACACAAAATCAAGTCCAAGAAAGTCTTCAATCTTTAATAACTACAGGCAATGAACATAACCACATCTAGACATTATATATTATCATACTATGTCTGCGAAGAGAGAGATGGAGCTTTCACAACTACAACACATTCAGTTAATGATAGTTATAGAGCTTTAGTGCCAAATACTCATATTTCTCTCATCTGAGCCTAACTTTGCCAATAGAGCTAGATAGGATAAAGTCCTATCCTCCTCAAGATCATTCAAACTTACCCAGGTATGAGGAAGAGGAAGACGTGCATTACACAGGAAGAAATGCCAAGAGATTTCAAATTGAAATCCAAGACAAGGATGGTCTCCACCAACCCCTAAATTAGTCACTTATTTCTTTATTTAATAACTAATTATTGAATATGTACCTTGGTACTGGCATCATGCTTGACAGACTTTGGAGATACTGTGCTGAGCAAGACAGAAGCCTCTGCTTTTATAAAATCAGCATCTATCAGCAGAAATAAATTACTTTGTTGAAATTATTTAGTGACTACTCTAAACAATAAAGAGATATACATAATTTCAGAAAATTATAAAGGTTATGAAGAAAATGAAGCAGGCAGATGTCTTGGGTGATAAGATCAACTTTGGTTTGGATAGTTGGGGAAGCCCTCTCTGAAGAGGAGACACTGGATCTAAGAACTTCATGGGGCAGAGTTGAACTTTCAATGATTTAAAGGAATAGACCTGAAGCTAGGATGCTTTCCCTTATTCTGAATCCCATGTTTATTCTATTAGAAATTCTAAAGATCATGGTGGGTTGAGGGGGGACCCTTGCAGATGGGCAATATCTCAGATCAAGTCCTAACCTACAGAGAATATCTGAACATGATATGGGAAGCTAAAATTGGTTTAAGGAAATGAGATTTAGAAAAATGCTGAGATGAACTAAAGGAAAGGGGGATCATAAACACAAGAGACTCAACCAGATACTGAATATAAAGATTAAGGGGAAAGTAGAATAGAAATCCCTGGATTTCTAAATCCAGCATCTTTCTAAATCTCATTTCCTTGAACCAACTTTAGCTTCCTATATCATGTTCAGATACAAAGATACAGACGTAGTGAAAAGAAGGGGCACATACACCCCAATGTTCATAGCAGCAATGTCCACAATAGCCAAACTGTGGAAGGAGCTGAGATGTCCTTCAACAGATGAATGGATAAAGAAGATGTGGTTCATATATACAATGGAATATTACTCAGCCATCAGAAAGGATGAATACCCACCATTTGCATCGACATGGATGGAACTGGGGGGGGGGGGTTATGCTAAGTGAAATAAGTCAAGCAGAGAAAGACAATTATCATATGGTTTCACTCATCTGTGGAATATAAGGAATAGTGCAGAGAATCATAGGGGAAGGGAGGGAAAACTGGGAAGAAATCAGAGAGGGAGACAAACCATGAGACACTCTGAACTCTGGGAAATAAACTGAGGGTTACAGAAGGGAGGGGGTTAGGGGGATGGGGTAACCAGGTGATGAGTATTAAGGAGAGCACATGCTGAGATAAGCCCTGGGTGTTATACCCAAATAATTAAATATTAAACACTATATCAAAAACTAACGATGTACTATATGTTGGCTAATTGAACATAATTTAAAAAAAGGAAGATACAATAAATAAATAAAGAAAAAAATCCCAATACCTGAAGCCTGTGGATCATGTATTAATACATGCATTCATTCATGTATAAATGTTTTCATTTCTTCATTTAATTAGCATGTGTGCATTCATGGCAATAGTAAATCAAGAAAAAGAAGACAAAACTCTATATATAGCTTTAGACCTTCACAATCCAATAAAGTAGCTACTAGCACATGTGACCACTAAAATCAAAATTAAATAACATTTAAAATTCTGGGGACGCCTGGGTGGCTTAGTCGGCTAAGCGTCTGCCTTCTGCTCAGGTCATGATCCCAGGGTTCTAAAATCGAGTCCCACATCAGGCTTCTTGCTCAGCAGGGACCTTGCTTCTCCCTCTGCCGCCCCCCCCCGCCAGGCTTGTGCTCTCTCACTCTCTCTTTCTCTCTCTCTGACAAATAAATAAATAAAATCTTTTTTAAAAAAATTAAAAATTCTGTTTCTTAGTGTTGCTAGCCACATTTTAAGTGCTCAGTGTCCAATTGTGGCTAGTGGATACCATACTGAACAACACAAACACAGAATGCTTCTGTCTCCACAACAAATACAATAGGACAGTGCCACTTCATACTTTTAAGCATCAACAAGATTTTCTAGTGATAATTTTTTAAGTGTTCCAAAACTTAGAAAGCAGGTCATGGCTACTAATGAATTAATGTAAAATAATAATTATGATAAGATACATAAAAAGAGAGTATTGAACTTAAGGCAGGTGAGTTAAGAATAAAACTCTACAGATTATTCAATGCAGTAGGAAAAGCCAGAAATCCTGATGGAGATAGGAAAAAGGAGAAAAAAGAAACTTTGAAATCATCTTTTGTCATAGAAAGCAAAGGAAAAAAGTAGTTTCCTAAAGAATTAGATAATCTAAAAAATAAATCAACTAAATAAAAAAACCTAACAGTTATTGAAGACTGAAGATTAAGAAAAGATGACTAAATATGTGAATGAGTAGCTCTAATATATTTGTGTGTGCATTTGCAATACTTTTCTTAAATTAGAAGAGCCAGAGATGAGAACTTGGAGGGGACTCTAAAGTGTGGATTTTAATAATAACACATTTTAAATTATTTTGGTTCACAGTTTGTAATGGGAAATGAAATAGTTTTGACATACATAATGGAGCATGGTTCACATAATATATCTAATGGGAGATTAAAATGTCATTCCAAAGCACAGGTTGTCACTTTAATATACCTATATATATAATACACAAATACACAGACACACACACACGCACGTATGTTTGAAGTGTAAATGGGAAACTTAGACGTCTTAGAGCCCCAAATGCAGTTCTAGAATATGAGTAAGTAATAATAAAATGTCACCATATTAAAGTATCTTTGTTCAAGACACATGCAAAAGGAAGTTCACCATCAGTACAAAGACTGTATCATGTACAATAGCAGGGCAAATGCCAGTTTTGAGATTATTTAGAAATTCTGGGGGGAGGTGGTACCTGTCTGGCTCAGTTGGTGGAGCATGCAACTCATGATCTCAAGGTTATGGGTTTGGGCCCCACTTTGAGTGTAGAGATTACTTAAAAGAGTAAAATCTTTAAAAAATTATTGGGAAGGAATAATCATCATTTAAGCTATAATTTAGCAAGAACATGGTGCTGCTACACCAACTAGCAAGCAAGACTTCCCCCAAGGATTATCATTATTTATCACAGAACAGAGTGGCTATGCCCAAACTGTGCCATCATAGAGGGTCGTACCTTAAGGAACCAATCATTATTAGCAGGCAAGATTGACTTAGAAACTATAAAATTAGTTGAATAAAACCTGGCTTCACAGGACTATTTCTTTCTAACCTTCTCACTAAACTCCCTTAGATTGCACTAAGGAAGTTTACCTTACCCTCTCCTCTTGTCACTGATAATAGTATTGGTAGTGGTCTAACAATGACCCCTGGAGAAAAGGAAGAGAAACATGTTATCTTCAGCCCCGTTATTCTAGAGCTCATAAAGACTGTGTTCCCAGAAGACCTTGTCTTACTAGCCTCTACCAGACCATACCAAAATAACTATGATGACAAGGATACTTGATGCTCTTTCCCTGGAAGACTGTGTGATCTCAAGCATGTAGTACCATGTGAGAGGAAGAAAGATTGTAACTTCCTTTGGAGAATGCCTTGTGTCATGTGAAGTAGACATCACTAGGTTATAGCCATCTGGTTGAAGATGGAAGGTGCTCTGTGGAAGCCGACAACCTCTTAAAATCTCTCTGCCTTCTCCAGAACTTCAACTTTTCTTTCCTTCTGCCCATGCTCCATTCTTAATATTTTTCAGTCAGCTGCATTCACTCCTACCCTCTAGATACTATATTTCTCCTGAATGAAAATATATACTTTGTCTCTTGGTTCTTTTAACATCATGACCTGGAACGGAACTTTAACCTTAAGTTAATGAGGTTTGCCTTGGGTTTAACTGGCAGACTTCATCAGGGGAAGATAGGGTCCAGTCCAATGAAGGTGCAAATGGATGGTTCAACTTTAGTTCAATCTACCCTCCAGAGAGACCATGCCTGTTTTCTTTGTAAGTCACATAAGGAAAGCAAACAAAACATAGATCTCCAAGACAAGTTTTATTTTTCCTTGTCATTGTAGCAAGCCTTTTCACTAAATGTTAAGAAATACTGACACAGTTTTCTTTTTCTTTCTTATAAGACAAAAAAAAAAAAAAAAAGACAACAATACAAACCCTTTTTAACTACAAATGCCTTTTTCTTTGGTATCCAAGGTGATACCAGTGCCATAGATAATTTAAAATATCCTCTTCCTCTGACACAAACAACACTGGAGCAACAATGGTGATGTAGCTTATATAAAATTTTATATTAAATATAAGCAAATACCCATGGCACACCGCATGGACAGCCAACAGAAAGACATCAAAGTGGGATGCCTGAGTGGCTCAGTTGGTTAAGCGACTGCCCTCAGCTTGGGTGATGATCCTGGAGTCCTGGGATCAAGCCCTCTATTGGGCTCCATGCTCAGCGGGGAGTCTGTATCTCCCTCTGCCCCTCACCCAGCTCTCATGCTCTCTCTCACTCTCTCTCTCAAATAAATATAACAATTGGTATGTACCATGATCCATTTCTATATTTTATAATATGTAACTAATTGATTTGAAAACAGTTTATTATATTAGTAATATCTGGAGATTTATTTCATATTTGACTCTAAGGAAAATTAAGTTTGTCAAGTCACGGAGTTTATGAGCATGTCGACTAATCCCAGGCAACATGGCTACCAATGGTACAAAATGATGCAATTTGCCAAAAATGACAAAAAATGGAATCTCTGCTGAATTCTTTTAAGTGGGGTACCTATCTTCAGATGCTCTTAGTTTGCATAATGGCTTCTCAGATGAAATAACATAGCAAGAAGCAGAAAAGACTCACTAGTAATGCTTGACTTATTCCAATTGCTTGTGAATTAAAAGCAGCTGTTGACAGTAGGAGGTTCGTCTCTCCTTAAATACCATGTTAGTAACATGGATACATATATTATCTTTTGTTTTGATACAGAATGTTAAGAATCATGAAAAAAGGAGCAAAAGGCTTATAAATGTTATAAAACATTTTCAGTGAGGTAGTTATATCTTAGAGATATTTAAAATATTTTTATTCATCTATTTTCATCCTATTTATTAGTAACCTTTTTCAAACCACTTTTAAATCATTGCAAATACACCCAAATTGGAGCTTGTTTTTTTTTTTTTCATTTACAGAAGATTTGAACTGTGATTAATATAGATAGCCTTATATAATTCTGTAACAATAGGGGATATTTGTGAAGTACTCATCTTATGGGGTCAATAATTTCAGAAGTCGATCTTAAAAAATATGTTTTATCATTTCAAAAAGTAATACATAACACAATTGTCTGTATTATGATTGTATTCAATACTAACATTTTGAATATCTGTTTCTTTTTTGGCAGGTGTATGAATACAGATATTATTAATAACATTAACGGTTCAAGGAAACTAACATTGCTTACAAATCAGATGTTGCTCTGTTTCTGGAATATAACACAGAAATAGAGGATAGCTTTTTGCAAACTGAAACAAGAGAGTATTTTTAAGGGATTTATAGTAGTAGCGAGTTTTATGATTTAAAGATTTATTTATTTATTTGACAGAGAGAGAGAGAAGACACAGCGAGAGAGGGAACACAAGCAGGGGGAGAGGGAGAGGGAGAAGCAGGCTCCCCGCGGAGCAGGGAGCCCAATGTGGGACTCGATCCCAGGACCCTGGGATCATGACCTGAGCCGAGGGCAGATGCTTAACGACTGAGCCACCCAGGCACCCCGCAAGTTTTATGATTTAATAATGTGTGTTCATAAACAAAAAGTACCATTTCGGTTCTGTTACTTTTTTTTCCTCCTAAATTATTAAACATATACTCACGAAAAATGTAACTTATCTTCTGGAACTTTTTTTATTCTGATGTAAAATATGTGTGCTATGAAAATTTAGTAGTCCTGGAAAGGAAAGAGTGTAATCAATAAAGAGCCTGGTGGCTGTTCACTGGCTTTAGGTTCAGTTTAGAAGAGGCAGAATTGTAGGGACCGAATAAGACTAGAGTTAGGTACCTTAGCTATGGTTAATTACGTGTCACTAATTAGTTCCCAGACCTTGGAAAATCCCTTTAAAATTCCATTTCCTCAATAAGAGTTTGACATCACAACCTGGAATTTAGGAATTTTAAGAGTCTATAACTTCAATTCTTCAAAACACCTACTTAAAAAAAAAAGATTACCCATCAGAAAGCTGTACCAACAACCAAAACAAAGAATCTTTGCATTTGGGGTGCCTGGGTGGCTCAGTCATTAAGCGTCTGCCTTCGGCTCAGGTCATGATCCCAGGGTCCTGGGATCGAGCCCCGCATCGGGCTCCCTGCTCTGCGGAAGCCTGCTTCTCCCTCTCTCACTCCCCCTGCTTGTGTTCCCTCTCTCGCTGTCTCTCTCTCTGTCAAATAAATAAATAAAATCTTAAAAAAAAATAAAAGAATCTTTGCATTTGGTGGGGGGTGGATTATATCAATTCATCTTATCATTTCTGAAGTTATTGAAAGTTTAATCGATATTATACGTATACACATACAGACACACATATACATATGTGTGTATGTGTATGCATGCATATATACTATGATATTGTGAATATGTGCATGTATATAGTAAATACTAAGCATAAAAATACAAAGATATTGTATATCACTACCCGGAATTCATGGGTCAGAAAATAGAAGGCAGATATGTTTTAAATTAAACATTCGGAATCATTGAAAAGAATTATCACTATATTCCTTATATTTTACTTCTAAAACTTCTTCCTTGTCACCCACATCCTGATTTCAATTGTCATCTCAATGCTAACATACCCTAAATATATATCTCTCTTCTTTAGTTCTATCTCATATTTCAAACTGTATACTGCAATTTTAAATCTGTAACTTTATCATCACCTCAACTATATCTACTCTATTTTATTTCCTAGTTTCCCTTCCTTTCTTCTTTCATAGAAAGACTACTATCTTACCAGTTGTGCTGACTTCAAAGTTTAGCACTCATTTTTAATGTTTTTTGATGGAAGTATAACATATCCACATAATTTTACAAGTTGACTAATTTAATACAAAGTGAAAGAGCATATAATTTTCACCCAGGCCAACAAGCACAAAGCAGAGAGATTTATGAAGGTCCTGAGAGCCAAAGAGCCCAGAAATTTGATAACTACTACAAAACTGCCCCCAAATTGATTGATACTCACTCTGCTTGGAAAGATTGGCTCCTCAGTCTCAGAACAGCAGAGAAAACTCTGAAAGGACTTCACAATTGAAAGTGAGATTCACAGTTTGAGGGTGAGTGAAAGGTGACCCCAGTGAGACGTGAACTGGCCATTTGACCAACTGAGAGCAACTTTTCCAGGACAAAGACTCACATCAATGAGAAACTGCTGAGAACAGAATTTACGTTGGTCAGGACAGAGATGTTAGGGTCAAGGAAAGAGAACATTCAGATATAAAGTGGGGAGAGCTGCAGAGAAAGTAAACCTCAGAAAATACAAAAGTCAGGTTTTTTAACACTTTCTGATAATAATATAAGAGGGAGTCCTCATTTTCTGTCTGAGCTAAATAATACTACTCTTGAAAATGAAACATGCCAGAAAGACAAGCCTATATAAAGCAGGTGAACATTTTTGCCTCACAGTTCAATATGAAATAAAATAAAATTAGGAAAATGACAGAACCATGAAAGAACAGAACGAACTGTGGTCTCTCAGCTTCACATCCACCCTCCCACACTCTGCTTTATGATGCTAGAGCAGGAGTCTGTTTTCTTTGACACTTGCCTCCTTCTTATGTTTGACCAATAGAAAGTTCTGTACTACCAGGGTTCTGGGAGGCTGTAGGAGAGAGAGGAGACATGTGTCTTGATGTTTAGCCCTCATTCCCAATATCTCTGTCAGTATGACTCTACTAATGTCTTCACCTTGAAGCTGAAGTTCATTCTAGTAGCAGCTGTTGATTCTAGCTGACAGACTTTTCAACCCCCACAAAATGAAGTTTGCTGCACCCCCTCAGAGATTTTAGCACCAGCCCATTGGTGCTCTTTTCTCAGAGGTCTGTGCCCCAGTCCCATGGGGTCCCTCATCTGAGCTCAGAGAAACTGACACCAGCCAAATAGTGCAATCCCCTCAGAAATCCAAGTTTCAGCTCTGCAGGGACCCTCCTTCAATCTTTAAATATTCAGAAATTCCAATCTCTCCCTTTTGTTACCTGAGAGCTAGGGTTGTAACTTCTTTCTGTAATTTCTATCTCTATTATAATTCCACACTTTCTTTAAAAATATTAGTTCTTGAATATCTAGTTAATATGTTTGTATTAAATTGTTTTGTTGAAATAACTAGTGTGTTTCTATCTCCTACTGGACCCAGACAGATGCAAATTGAAGAAATCAGAATTAGAAACTCAGAAATCAAGATTATAAAATGAACAGAAGATATGAATGAAATGCTGAGAGAACTGAATTAGCAATAACAGAAAAAAAAAATAAAACTCAAGACAAAACTAGAAGAAAAATACCAGCTAATGCCTTAATACAAAACAATGTGGATAGGGGGAAATTTGGAAAAAAATACACAAAAAAGAAAGATAAACTGGACTAGAAAGATAGAAAATTGAACATAATTGGAACGGGGTCTCTAAAAAATAAAATCCAAACAACAGAACAGATGAATATGCAAACTTATTAAATGAAAAATTTCTGAATATAAAAGAAAACTTGAAATTGCATGCTGAATGGCACACTCGATTTTTGAAAAATTTAACAGATTGGCAATATGAAGGCATAATCTAGTAAAATTATTGGGGTTTATGAAAGGTAAACATTTCTATGATACACAGGAAAAATATAAATAATTTATTTTAAAAAATATAATCCGATTGACATAAGATGTTCAGCAAAGCCATATATAGAAAGCAATGTAGAACAGTATTTTAAATACCAAACAAAAGACAATGTGAGGCCAGAATTTTATATCAACCCAAACTAACCCTCAAATTTAATTCTGTGGAAAAGGTCTTTCGTCTGTAAGAATGCAGAGAATATCATTCCCTTGAGCCCTTCCTGAGAAAACAACTAAAGTATGGGCTTCAGATAGACAAAATCCTAGAAAAGTCTGAACATTTTACTGGTGCACAGTGAATATGTATCTATATCTGTAGAACTAACTGTAAATGGTAGATGAAGGGGATTATAAATTATGTAATGCTTACAGACTCTGTCAGTGTAACTATGAAAAAATAATTTAAAAAGTTCAAGAAAAAGGGAAAAGCAAATGAAGCAGAATAAGATCCCAGATTTTTTGCACAAATATTTTCTGAAAGTTGAAAAAGTATTACTTCAGTTAGATGCTGATGGGAGCTAAGGGAAGAACAAGAAAAGGTTACTAACATGATTGTTTATAGTAGGGAATTAATAGCAAATACTAAAGCTAGACACACACACACACACACACACACACCCTGTACAAAGAGATTAAGAAAGGGAACAAATCGTATATAAATTCTGTATATTTAAATAAAATACAAAACAATATCTGAACTAAGTCCAAATTACTGTTCATGTCAATAAAGGTAAATTAACTTTAATCATATGATATGCAGTGCTTAAAGTGGTTAACAAAACAGAAGCCAAACCTAGGCTTCAAGCAAGATAAAAACTTAAAGATATTCACAACGTTTCAAAGTAAAAGATGGAGACTTCCTATTTAAGCTCAGATGTGTAAAAAGGTCTGGAAAGTTGCCACTCTTGTCCTTACAGCAAGAAGAAGATGGGTAAACTAAAAATCAAAGACCTTTTCTCTGGACCCATCATAGAATGGTCATGGGACAAACTACCATCTCCAGATCTGGAGAGACAAGTAAATCCAGAGTCTCAGACAAGATCTACTTACCCAGAACAGAAACTACTAGACCCCATAAATTGATAGGTACAATTAAATGGTAATTTTCATGAATGGCTAGAGGCTGAATTTAGACTACTATGATAGTAAATCATTGCTGGCAACTGCACTATGAGGGGACTTCTGTCACTTTTGTCTATTTTTCATCCAGTAACCAAATAAATTATTATGGTGAGGATCTGAGAAAGATTTTCTCATAGCCTTGGCAGGGGTAGCCATCATGAAACCCACCCAAACTCTTGTTGCTAACAAAGACTCAGTATCTAGGGAAAAAAACACAAACAGAAAGTAATTTTGAGACATTATCCCATTTAGGGAAGATCATTCCTTCCCATTTCTGCCCACACCTGCCTTCCAGTCTCAACCTAAGGAGGCAAAATACACAGTTAACAAGAGACGAGGCTTGGAGAAAATAAATTGAAAATGCGATTGTCAGGGAAAGAAGTAGAGGGCAGAATAAAGGAGAGAACTCCTGGAAAAGGAACATAAGGGATTGTGAAGGCCACACACCGAATGTCTCACTAGTGGATTGAGAATTATCAGTTTTAGAATGATGCACCTCCCATACAACATGTCAACACTGCAGCAATAACACTATAAAATAAAAGTGGACTAAAAGCTGTAAGAGTTACAAGATACAGACTCTAAGACTACAAAAGGGAGCCCCAAAGCCAAGTAAAGAGACAAAAGCAAGGACACTAAAAGAATCTGAATTCTCTGGCACCTGCAACTACAACAATCATTAAATATAGTCCAGCTCCTAGCCAGATTAATACATATCTTTTAGTAAAGTCTTGTTTGGTTTAATATTAATTATCTGATACAACGTGTCCAAAAGCTACAGGACAGCTCAAAAAAGCAGGAAAAAATATCGAATTTCGCAGAAAACAAAAAGCTCAGGGAATTCATTGCTAGCAGATATATTCCACAAAAAGTGTCAAAAGAAGTTCTTCAGGTAAAAGGAAAGTGATATAGTCAAAAATTTGGATCTGCATAAAGGAAGGAAGAGTGTCAGAGAAAGAATAAATGAAACCAAAATAAAATCTTTATGTTGGGGGCGCCTGGGTGGCTCAGTCGTTAAGCGTCTGCCTTCGGCTCGGGTCATGATCCCAGGGTCCTGGGATCGAGTCCCACATCGGGCTCCCTGCTCTGCAGGAAGCCTACTTCTCCCTCTCCCACTCCCCCTGCTTGTGTTCCTGCTCTCGCTATGTCTCTCTCTGTCAAAAAAATAAATAAAATCTTTAAAAAAAAAAATCTTTATGTTGTTGTTGTTCTGAATTGATCTAAAAGATGCATGTTTATTTAAAGCAACAATGGTAACAATGTATGGGTTACTTTAGTTATGTTCAGCTAAAATGATTGTCAGTAATGTCACAAGGAGCTAGAGAAAGGAAATGGGAATACTCTGCTATCTTGTTCCTGTTCTACACATTAAGTGCTATGTTGCTAAAGTGGACTGAGATTATCTTAAAATGTATATTGCAAACCCTAGAGCACCTACAAAAAAAAGAAAATGACATCATAAAAAGTTAAATTAAAAGCAGAGAAGAGGGGCTCCTGGGTGGCTCAGTCGGTTAAGCATCCAACTCTTGGATTTCTGCTCAGGTCATGATCTCAGGGTTGTGAGATTGAACCCTGCCTCAGGCTCCACGCTGGTGTGGAGCCTACTTAAGATTCTCTCTCTCCCTCTCTCTCTGCCCCTCCCCACCAGCCCAGCTCTCACATTCTCTCTCTCTCTAAAAATAAATAAAAGCAGAGAAGTCATAAAGATGGGGGAGGGGCACAGGGATAGAATCGAAAAATAAATGCACAATAGAAAGCAGTTACAAAGAGATTTTAACCCAGTATGTCGATGAGCACTTTAATGTGAATGATCTAAACCAACTACTTGCAAGACATAGAATGTCAGATTAAATTTAAATGAAGGGGGGGAAATCGGAGGGGGAGACGAACCATGAGAGACTATGGACTCTGAGAAACAAACTGAGGGTTCTAGAGGGGAGGGGAGGGGGAGATGGGTTAACCTGTTGATGCATATTAAAGAAGGCACGTACTGAATGGAGCACTGGGCGTTATACGCAAACAATGAATCATGGAACACTACATCAAAAACTAATGATGTGATGTATGGTGATTAACATAACATAATAATAACATAACATAATAATAAAAAACTAATTATGTAATGTATGGTGATTAACATAATATATAAAAATAACAAAAAATAAAAATAATAATAATAAACTTAATAATAACTAAATAATAATAATAAAATAAAAATAAATAAATAAATAAATTTAAAAGAACTCTAATTATATGATGTCTACACAACACCAACTTCAAGTATAGGACTCAAATAAGTTAAAGGTAGAGGACTGGAGAAAGATATGTCATTAATAAAAAGGAAGCTCGAGTGTCTATATTAATTTCAGGCAAAGTGGAACTTCAGATAAGGAAAATTATCAGTGATAAAGAGGGATATTACCTAATTAAACAAAAGTTAATTTTCCAAAAGCCATAACAATTTTAAATTTGCATCTAACAGGATGTGACTAGTGACAAAATACATGAGGCAAAAACTGACAGAACTGAAGAGAAATAAGCAATCCACTATTACAGTTGGATAATCCCTCTGTCCATAATTGATAGATCAAATTGGTAGACAATAAGAATAGTTGAACTGAACATCACAATCAATCAACTTTTCTGACTGATATGTATAGAATACTCCATCTAACACTGGCAACATTCCAGTTGAGAAGGGCACATCAAACATTTGCAATGATAAATCATATCCTCTACCAAAAAACAGACATTATTTGAATTTACAGTTCCAGAAATCATACAAACTATGATCCCCAAATGCAGCAGGATTAAACTAGAAACCAATAAACTGAAGGTAACTGAGAAAGTACTATATGTGGACATTCAACAACACATTATTAAATAACCCATCATTCAAGGAAGAGGCCTCAAGAGAAATTGATTGTATGAGAAAGGAAAAGATCTCAACTCAATAACCTAAGCCCCTCCCTTAGAAAGCTAGAGAAAGAAGAGCTAAATAACAAAAAGAACAAATATAGAATATAAGTAGATATTCAACTATTACAAATTAAGCCAAAAATTTTAAGAAACATCAACATATGTGTAAGTGAGAATGTGAAGTGAGAGGAACTCAATACACTACTGGTCATACAGTCAGTTGATACAGCATATTTGAAAAGCTAACATGCATACACTCTACAAGACAGAAATTATACTTCTGTGAACTTAACCTAGAGAGATTCTGGTGCTTTGTAGGCTATTCACAGGTTTGCTCATAAATCTTTTTTAAATATGAAAAAAAAGTGTAAATGTTCTACAACTGTAGAGTGGATAAATAGAAATTAATTGTAATAATACAAGTGAGTTTTATTTGCATTGAAAATTAATGAACTACAACTAGACTCATCAAATGGATGAGGTTCAAAGCAAATATTGGACAAAACATAGCGCAGAAATGTAAAAATTGTCCTTTAAAGATATTTAAAACATGGAAAAATATTGGTACTTATGCCTACATATATATACATATGGCAAATCTATTCAAAGAATGAAAGGAATATTTCACACAATGAAAAAGGAGTGGGTGAATTAACACTTGGGTGCTGATAACACTGTTAGTGTTTTCTCTTAAGTTAGAAAGCATGCATGCAAGGCTTTGTTTTATTTCTCTTTAAACTGTATATATCCATTATATGCAGCTTTTAAGCATTTGTTATATTTCTCAATAAAAATGGTTTAAAAACTGTTTTTAGCTAAGATTTCTGTAATCAAGCACATCTAAGGTTTTATTAATTTGACAACCTAATGGATAAGCCAGAATGGGAAGTCAGAGAGTCTGTAGCTTTCAGAATAAATAGAAAAACAGTGGGCGAGAATTAAGACTGTAGATTACCCATTTAGGTTTATAAATAACATAATCAAAATGGCTTTTCCTTTTCTTTCACATTCCTTGATATGGTTTAGTTTTACCCTTTCATTTGATTGGGAGATAAAAGTGTCTGGCAGACGACTAATTGGAAAGTTCAACTCTTATTCCATTGAGTCCAAATTCTTTTAGTATTTATGTATTTTAATGCGTTTCCTGTAATTTTATAAATGTATGAAGAACTTTATAAAGCTCAATTAGTGTCATAGTTATAAATCATTGTTAACTACTAAAACTATTATTTGATGTGTTCTTTGATAAATTTTCTTCAAAGTTATATCCATTTAAACTTTCAGCTAATCATATGTAAATGAGGTGAAGTTTAGACTTAACTGGGAATGCTGTGTAAAATTAGTTTGAAAAAGAAATTATGACTTTTATTACTTTTTATTATGCATTAATGTAAGTGTTGTGAAAGAAGTTACTTAAAGTGCTGTATAATTCAGACCAGAAATATTTCTTCTTGGTTTGTTCAATTAAAAAAAAAATCCTTAATCCAGATTAGCTTTTTTTTTTAAGATTTTATTTATTTATTTGAGAGAGAGAGAGAGAATGAGAGAGCGAGAACACATGAGAGGGGATAGGGTCAGAGGACGAAGCAGACTCCCTGCCTAGCAGGGAGCCCGATGCGGGACTCGATCCAGGGACTCCAGGATCATGACCTGAGCCGAAGGCAGTCGCTTAACTAACTGAGCCACCCAGGCGCCCCAGATTAGCTTTATATGTATATGAGTTTGAAGATTCTAACATAAATTGGAAACATTTTGAAACCTCACCAAAATATTTCCAGAAATTCAAGTATTTTGTCCTTAGTAAACATTCTCTGTAAAGGGCCATATAGTATTTTATGTTTTACATGTCTCTTGGTCTTTGTCTCAACCACTCAATTCTGCCCTTGTATCAAAAGCAACCTTAGACAACACATAAACCAATGGGTGTGGTTGCTTTCCAATAAAGCTTTATTTACAAGGACAGGTGGCCAACTTGCAGGCTTTAGTTTGCCAAACCCTGCTGTAGACTTTAATTAGCAGATTCAGACTTTCACAAAATTATAAAGAAGATAAAGTTTACTTATGTGTAGCCCTTGTTTCCTTCAGTCATATTTTCAGATTTCTCCCTCAAAATCATTTTCCCCTTTTTCTGTAAACTCATCCACTTTAGATCATATTAAGTCTCATCCTGATTTCTTACTCCATTAACTCCAATTCACTGTCCCTGACTTTTGGTCTATGCCTCTTCTATTCATTCTCCTTATTTCAGCTAGAGAAATATTTCCAAAACACAAGGTTCATTCTGTCTTTCTACACCTTAATTTACTTTAATGGTATCCCATTGCTCTTATAACAATGTTTTATGTTTAAAATAATAATAATAATTATTCTCAAAAGCAATACTGATGTAATACCTTAATATTAATATAAAACTTAATTATTTAAACTATTTGTAAGAGGTTTAAAATAAAAACCTATTGAATTATTAACATTTAATGAATAAAATTTTAATATCTAATAATAAAATTGCATATTACATAAGCTATTTCATTTGTCAGCAAAGTATCTTTTTTCATAAAACAAAACACAGAAGTCTTGTCTCTAAAACACTCCCTCTATTAACTCTGTTCTCAGCATAATACATATTTTGGGATCACTCCATGTTACTAGCATTGATGACTTATGATATTATAAGAACATGATAATTAACTCAAGATATTTTTAGGAAGAGTAGAGATTATGGAGAATTTTTTAGAACATTTATCAACTCTCCCTATTTCATAATTTTCATGTAGTTCTTTCATTCTATTTAGAATGAGGAAATAAATCGTGAAATATCACAAATAAAAAATAATTCTACCACTTCTTCCCCTCAGTGTTTTCTCCTCCATGTCTGGGAAATAGGAGCTTTATGAATGAAACACTACAGAAAATGTCTAGGAATTACATATTAATATAAAGCATATCATGAAAATGTAATTTATTTTTCATATAGTGAGTAGAAAGATTTCACCACTTCAGATATTTCGGCGTACTCACAAGATCCCACGGGGCATATTCATGTAAGGTTTTTATTTAAAGGCAAAGACATAGTGAAGCAAGAGAAACGGAGTGCAGGCAAGTAGTCGGTGTCCGAGAGATATCGGGGTACAAGCTCCCCAGGTCCTTATTCACACATGGCCTCACTTATTTCCAAATTGAACCACGAAGACCTATGTGAGGAATCTTGCTTCAGGAGAGTTCAAGACAGAATTTCCCAGTAAGTGTGTTTTTGGCCCTAGGGATCACCAGGAGAGCTTTGGATTTTAAAGTATACATCATAAATTCCATTGCTCTTATCGTGGCCAAAGAGGGGTCGCAAGAGGTAAGAATAGCTTTGTCAGTATGGCTGTATATAAACTATATCCTACGCTGTGATATAAAATTCACATTAACATTTTATTATTTTATTTCATTATTTGGTTATTAAGATCTCTGTTGGCTTCCTTATGTTAATAATGAATAATTTATTAAAAACGAGGTTCCCTAATGCCATTAGAGACTTAGTTTTGAAAAAAAGATTTTGGAATGGTGTTTTTTTGTTTTTTTATCTCCTAACAAAAATAAGAGTGCCTCCATTTTTACTGATTAGCATGATATAAAGTCACTTTTAAGACTTGGCCTCTGCTTATCTTTAGTTTTTCCCTAACAAACCCTCCCTTCTTTTCTTTTTTTTTTTTTCCTTTCTGGTACTTTTTATTTATTTATTTATTTGTTTGTTTATTTATTTTTTAATTTTATTATGTGTTTATGTTAATCACCATGCATTACATCATTAGTTTTTGATGTAGTGTTCCATGATTCACTGGTTGCAGGTAACACCCAGTGCTCCATTCAATACGTGCCCTCTTTAATACCCATCACCAGGTTAACCCATCCCCCCACCCCCCTCCCCTTTAGAACCCTCAGTTTGTTTCTCAGTCCATAGTCTCTCATGGTTCATCTCCCCCTCCGATTCCCCTCCTTCATTTTACCCTTCCTACTACCTTCTTCTTTTTTTTTTTTTTTAACATATAATGTATGATTTGTTTCAGAGGTACAGGTCTGTGATTCATCAGTCTTACACAATTCATGGTACTCACCATAGCATATACCCTCCCCAATGTCTATCACCCAGCCACCCCATACCTCCCACCCCCCACCACTCCAGCAACACTCAGTTTGTTTCCTGAGATTAAGAATCCCTCATATCAGTGAGATCATATGATACATGTCTTTCTCTGATTGACTTATTTCGCTCAGCATAATACCCTCCAGTTCTATCCACATCGTTGCAAATGGCAAGATCACATTCCTTTTGATGGCTGCATAATATTCCATTGTATATATATACCACCTCTTCTTTATCCATTCATCTGTTGATGGACATCTTGGCTCTTTCCACAGTTTGGCTATTGTGGACATTGCTGCTATAAACATCGGGGTGCACATACCCCTTCAGATCACTACATTTGTATCTTTGGGGTAAATACCCAGTAGTGCAAATGCTGGGTCATATGGTAGCTCTATTTTCAACTTTTTGAGGAACCTCCATACTGTTTTTCGGAGTGGCTGCACCAGCTTGCATTCCCACCAACAGTGTAGGAGCCCTCCCTTCTTTTCTCCAACCTTCCAGTGTCTAATCCATCATATGCAAACTCCATTAATCCCTATACCGATATATCCTATACCTGCAGCACTTGACTTTCACTTAGGATGACCAACTAATCCTGTATGCCCAGGACTTACCCAGTTTAGCTCTGAAAACTCTATGGTCTGGGAAACCGAACTATTCTGGAAAACTCCACTCTATCATCTTTCCTTTCACTGAGTATTTCTCATACCTTCAGTTGTTGAGGGAAACCTGAATTCCTCCTCAAGCACTATAAGGGCTAATTCTAATCTAAGCTAGCTACCTAGACAGGAATAATGTCCTCCATTCCCAAAGAAAAGAGACCCAGCTCATTACATCTTTTTCCTCTTGCCAGTAACCTTGCTCCTTTGTGGTTCATGCTATTAGTTTGTACCGACACCCTACATTCTTCATCCCAGGCATTTCCAAATATTTTATCTATTTGCATATTATAAAGTGAACCTAAGCCTTATTTTGCCTAGGAAAAACTGTTGTTTATATCAGTTAACTTCAAATAATTATTATTTTCATTCTCAAAAGTATTGAGTAATTTTATTGAAGACTTTGGCATCTGTCTCAGGTTTTCTTTCTTTCTTTTTTTTTTAGATTTTATTTATTGTTTTGACAGAGAGAGACATAGCGAGAGCAGGAACACAAGCAGGGTGAGTGGGAGAGGGAGAAGCAGGCTTCCCGCAGAGCAGGGAGCCCGATGTGGGACTCGATCCCAGGACCCTGGGATCATGACCTGAGCCGAAGGCAGACGCTTAATGACTGAGCCACCCAGGCGCCCAGGTTTTATTTCTTTTTACTATTTTTGCCCAGTTCCTGCATTTATCCTGTATTTTGTTAATTTGCATACAGACTACCCATTAACCACTTTGGAATATCACTTTTCTTCTCATTTTAATGGATGTGTGCTTTCACTTTACTTTAGTCAATCTCTTCCATTGTCAAATAGAAAATTACTTATGTCTCCCTATGTGACCACAATTTCATATCCTTTTAAAGCACTTACTCATCATAACCTTAATTGTTTAATCTCAACATCTTTGATCATTTAAAAAAATCATTCATCATCCCCCTCACTTCTTTATTTACTTTTCAAGTTGGTTTATAAAATAGTTCTTAATTTTACTGTCCTGCTGCCAATACCTTAAGTATTGTAGCTCCATTGTATTTCTTCATTATATGATTAGGGCACTATGACTAGGATACTCCTGTTTCCCTCACTAGAGTTTGAGCACCAATGCATCTCTAGTATATTCCCATGCATGCATAATGTGCCTGGAACATACCAGTCACTCAATAAATATTTCCTGATTGATAGAAATGGAATATTTCTATATGTGATCTTTAGACCCTTTCTCATTAAATGTTATTCTCTTCATTGCATTTAAAGATGGATTCTATGTCTACAAAGCTATCTGAATTTATTGTATTTCCAGGTAACTAAACTCTTCAGAAAAAGGAATCTTCCTTAGTAGTTCTTCAAAATTTGCCTGATTTGCAGAGCAATCTTTTTTCCTCTGTAAAACAGAATATGACAAAAAGTTTTTCTATCAAACATGTAATAATATGATTGTTTAGTAACTGTTATATGCTTTCTGTTGATTATTATTCCAATATTACTGCATATGTATATTCATGGATTATACAAAAGCATTTGTGATTATTTCTAAAGATGTACAGATGAAAATTGTGCTTCCAAAATTTTGTTTTATGAATACATTGAATATGTATGTGTATGCATTTTGTAATTTGCCACCGTCGCAACATGTAAAAAGAAGAACAATTAAATAATGTAAGTCAAAACCTCATTTTTTTCCTTTAAGTAAGACACCAAGTAGACACCAAGGTCTCGATGGGGTGGGGACTTCCAAAAGACCTTCATTTATTCCATTGCCATTCAGGTAGAATCTGAGTCATGGCAAAGGGAATCGATATGCTCACACATCATGAATATTTTGAAATAACCCCTATCAAAATACTTTATAAAGTAAAATTTTTATTTTTTTATGGAGAATAGAATTCATCTGCTAGAACCAATTAAGAAATTATTCTTAGAGAGGTCACATGATTTTCTTTACAATTTGTAAATAAATACCCATCCAGAAAGAGATACCCAGTTGAAGCACCTATCAAAATACCATGTTTTTCTTTCTAATTTTACCATCATATTTAAGAAAATGTGGTATTATACATACAATTGAATATTCAATCTTTAACAAGAAGGAAATTCTGCCATTTGCAACAACATGGATGAACCTGAAGGACATTATACTAAGTGAAATAAGTCAGATGCAGAATGACAAATACTACATGATATCATTTATCTGAGGAATCTAAGATAGTCAAAGTCATAGAGGCAGAGAATAGAATGGTGGTTTTGGGGAGCAGGTGAGTGAGTGATGGAGAACTATTAGTCAATGTGTACAAAGTTATGGTGATACAAGATGACTAAGTCCTAGAGGTCTACTGTACAGCATAGTACCTGTAGTTAAACAATATTGTGTTGTATACTTAAAATCTTGCTAAAAGGGAAGATCATATATTAAGTGTTCTTAAGACACACAAATGTAATAATTTAAAAAGTGGAAGGAAACTTTTGGAGGGGATGAATTTGTTTATGGCATAGATTGTAGTGATGGTTTCACGGGTGTACACTTATCTCCAAACTCATTTGGTTCTATACATTAAATATGTACAGCTTTTTATATGTCAATTTTACCCCAATAAAGTGTTTTTAAAAATGTAAAATATGTTTTGTTTCAACCTGAAGTATTTTAATTATTGATAAATGATGCATCTAAGACAGGTGTTTATATTTTAAAAAGAAGAAGGGGAAGGAGAGGAAGAGGAAGGAGAAGAGAAAGAGGAAGAAAGAGAAGAAGAAAAAAGAGGAAGAAGAGGGAGATTTGACCTTCACTTGATGAAGATATGTCAGGGGTTGTTTAATTTTAGAACAAATTCAGTTCGCCACAGAAAAATATACTGCTTCATGTGACAAACTGAAGTTTAATTCTGATGATCCCACAAGTAATTTTGAAGTAATCTTGTCACAATATTGCATTAATTTGAAAGAATAATGTATGTTGGATGCTAGAGACCGTTTAGAAAGCAGAGCAATGTGTTGCTAGTTAATAAGATATGGATTCTATTTTTTATTGAAAGAGTATTCGGTCTGGATATCATTTTTAGAATCACAATTGAGAAATGCAATAAAATTCTCCCATAAACCATTATATTAAGGATATAACTGTAAGGTACTACACTTAGATTTTTCCCCAAAAAATCTTTTATAACTGGTTCAACTTTAAAGATTTTATTTATTTATTTATTTGAGACAGAGCGAGAGAGAGCGTACAAGCAGGGGGAGCAGCAGACAGAGGGAGAGGGAGAAGCAGGCTCTCTGTGGAGCAGGGAGCCCCATGTGGGGCTTGATTTCAGGACCCTGGTATCATGATCTGAGCCAAAGGCAGACACTTAACTGACTGAGCCACCCAGGTGCCCCAAGGGGGTGAATACTTTAGAGACAAATTGAGGGATGTAAAATATATAGAAATGTCCCTTATTGTGAATATTTTGATAATATTGCTTACACATTTCTTTAATTTTTTAAAGACTTCATTAATTTTAACTTATATATCTATTTCTACTAAATCTATAATACTGAATTAAATTGGGAGAAATAATTATTCAGTATTTTATAACTAGGAGTTAATATCTATTTTCTATAGATAACAAGGTAATCTAATTGATTTTATTTATAATTATGTTAATAAATATTTTATTGAATTTGTATATCTATGCACTCACACATATATATTTATATGCAGATCATGAGTTTAATGATTTATGGATTAGCACAAAGTGAACATCACTATTTTACCAACAATAACCTCAAGATAAATCCTTTCCAACAATCCTGAAGCCCTATGCATGTCCTCTTCCCAGTTACTACCAGCCTCTTTCTCCTAAATAAAACTACTGTTTTACCTCCTATGACATAGATTTGCTTTTTGTGTGTTTTTTAATTTGATATAAATGTAACATACAGTATGTTCTTTTGTGACTGGCTACTTTTATATAGTGTTATGTTTGTTAAACTCATGTTCTTCAGGAGTCTGATCATTTTGATTACTATGTATTACTCTAATATTAAAATATACCAAAGTTTATTAACCAATGTTACTATTGCTGGAGATAAAGTTTTCGCCACTTTGGAGCTATTATGATTATAGTTGCCATAAATATCTTAGTGCATGTTTTTAATGTTTATATAAGGACATATCTGTTGGCAATATGCATAATAGTGAAATTATTACGTGCAGAATATACACAATATACAGTATTAAGTGCTTACTGTTAAAAAAGTTTCCCACAGTAATTGTACCAACTGCCTCTGAAGAACATGAGCATCTAGGTGCTCCACATCCTTGCCAATACTTGGTACTGTCAGTCTTTCCACCTTTGAGCATTATAAGAAGTATGTAGTGGTATGTCACTATGCTTTCAATTGGCACTTCTCTGATGAATAATGAGGCTTGAGTATCTTTCTCAATGCTTATTGAGCATTTCAATATTTTTGCTGTGATATGCCAGTTCAAGTCCTTGGATCATTTTCTATTAGTATGAATTTTTTAATGCTTTTGGAGGGTCCTTTATATTTTTAGGACACAATCATTGTATGTTTTGCATATATCTCTCCTATTCAATGGCTTACTTTTCAATATCTTGATGGTGTTTTGGGATAAAGAAAGCTTTTAATATTTAATGTAGTCAACTTTATCAGTATTTTTCTATTATTTCTATTATTTAAATTATGATAGATATTCTTACTTGTTATAAAGAAAAATCAGTACAGTCAATTTCACTTTAAGTATTACATTTCTTTCTTTTTTAAAATAGAAAGTACATATTTCTGAATTTTTAAAGACATAATATTATTACTGAAAGAGATACAGAAGAAACAAATTTTTGACTATTTAGGATCTACAGATTAGATACTTTGAAGATATTTACACAAATTTTAAATTTGGGTTTTGTTTTTAATTTTTACATATGTGATTTTTAAATGACCATATCTTTTATAACAAAAAGTCTCTAAAAATACACCAAAAATTGAAGTGAGCTTCAATAATTCAAATTACTATGAGATAACTATGCTTTTGATGTCAAATTTGTGAGCAATTTGTTGAAATTCTAAGCAATAAATTTGAAGAATTCTAAGAATTTTGAAGAATTCTAAGTAATAAATTCATAGTCTTGATTTGGTTTTGTTATTTTAAGTATTTACTGTGTCTCTAAAGCTTAATGGAAGTCCTAAAGTGCCCTTATGTTACACTAATCAAGTCTTAAGAAATCTAAATTTGGAATAACATATAAAAAGTATAGAGCACAGGGGTGCCTGGGTGGCTCAGTCATTAAGTGTCTGCCTTTGGCTCAGGTCATGATCCCAGGGTCCTGGGATCAAGCCCCACATCGGGCTCCCTGCTCCGCGGGAAGCCTGCTTCTCCCTTTCCCACTCCCCCTGCTTGTGTTCTCTCTCTCGCTGTGTCTCTCTCTGTCAAATAAATACATAAAATCTTAAAAAAAAAAAAAAGTAGAGAGTGCAGAATAATTAATAATTAAGCTAGTATATATCTTTCCAGAGAAACCTATTTAAGCAGTCCTTTCCTCTTTTCATTCCTGGAAATGACTATAACATTATTACCTTTATTGTCTTGATCCGTTCCAATGAATATCTGAAGACCTAACTATAGTTTGGTTATTATGACTTGCTTTTTGACATTTTAATTTGCATTCAATAATAAGGAATTTGAAGTTCTATTTATTTGTTTTCTATTTCTGTGTATTGGGGATTTGTTGCCTATCCAGAAAGAGGGGAATATATTTATACTGGAAAATAAATTGTTATTTTGACATAACTAGTATTTTGAGGATTTGAGTATACTCTTCAGAAGAGTATCTTAGTCCACTTTTGTTCCCCAAAGTAGGAATAGTAGTTTGTAGCAGTAAGCGCTCCCTGAATTCTTATGGAATTAAATAAATTGACTATATCTAAATCCTTTTCTTCAGGTGAGTCTGTATTATATTCTTATACTGTAAAAGATATTACAATATGAAAATCTCTGGAGAAATTCATCCAGTTCTTATTTCTCCAGAAGAAAGTGATGCTTCTTCCAGAAAAATTAAGATGGGTAGTTGCTCCTAGGAAATAATTTAATCCAGCTATGCCATGGGTTACAGTATGAAAATAAAAATGCTTTTTTATCTTATTAAATGGAAACTCAATTTATTAGCTGAGTTTCACATCAGAGATATACAATACTAGAAAATATTATTGCATCTAATCAAACAATTACTTATCAAGTATTTATTGTGTGTTAGAATATTAGAAAAGCAGTATATTTGATGTTACTATTACATACACATATATTTATAACCACTTACATTGATAGCATTTGTGTTATAACCATTAAAATATATAATGCATTGTCTCTGCCCTAAAGAAGTAGTGTTTTATTAATTCATATTTAGAATATTTAGGTTTTTTGTATATTAAAAACGTCCCTTATTAAGCAAGTAAAACATACAACTACCACAACTACTATATATATATATACACATACACATATGTCCACATATATACACAGATACACACATACATGTAAATATAAATATAAATACACACACACACACACACACACTAATTCCCGATCCACAAAATAGATATAAGAACTGGATCAAGCAGTGCATATTGAGAAGAGAACATGGTTAAAGAGCTTAGAAAAAAAAAATGTGTGAAGTATGTTTCAAAAAGAGGAAGAATGGTAGCTGGAGAGACAGATGTTTTACTCAAGATACAACATGAAGTGATGGTGTTAGATTCAAGTTGATATTTCAGAAACTTTTGTAATTTTTGAAAAACATTCCTTCTCTCTGTTTTTATTGTTGTTAATGATTTCTCCCAGAAGAGTAAAATTATCTTAACCTAATTTGGTATCTTTTCACAGTTGTCTGTTTTAATTACATGCAAAATGCATTCTTTGCAACATACAATTGAATTTATGTTTATTTCTGTGTTTTCCAAAGTTATGAAGTTAAACAACTAGCAAAGCTAAAGAACTCAATTATTATTTTAATTTTAATTATTATTTAGCTATTATTTTAATATAAGAATCCAAAAGAGTCAGTCCAATGTGTATTTCTTCTATGTAAATGTGAAAGAGCAATGCTTTGCAAATGCCAGGTAGCTGTAGAGCATTTCTGTCTAAACAACACTCTTTGGAGGCACAGAGGTTTTAATGATAGCAAGGAGGAAGTTAAATAAGTGATAAAACAAGGAAACACCTATAACATCCCTTCTTTTCTTTTTCTTTCTGTCTTTCATTTTTTCATAGCCCCCTTTTTTAAAGATTTTTTAAAAATGTATTCATTTGAGAAAGAGAGAGAGAGAGATGACAGAGAGGGCGAAGCAGACCCCCCACTGAGCAGGAAGCCCCAGGCTCAATGCTGGGCTTGTTATGGGGCTCAGATCCCAGATCCCAGCATGATCCCCTGGGATCATGACCTGAGCCCAAGGCAGATGCTTAACCAACTGAGCCACCCCGGTGCCCCTTTAATAGCCCTTTCTTTAGAGTTTTGCTCTCTTGCATTTCTCTAAAATAATCCAGTACTCTTTATGAATTTTTCCATTTTATTTATTTATTGTTTTTTTGTTTGTTATGGTAAAAACATGAAATTTTTAATGAACTTTTAAGTCACAATGCAGTATAGTTAACAGGTATATTGTATAGCAGGTCTTTAAAATTTACTCATTTTGCATAACTGAAACTTTATATCCATTGAACAGCAACCCCTCTCAAGAGCAACATTGTCAAGGAAATTGTGGTACCTGGTGCTATTAGGGAATTAATAGTGCAAAATTTATTCAGATTAAAAGTGAATAATTTACCTTTAAATTTCTGTTCAGTCAAGTTTTACTTCTGTCAAATATATTATCTATAATATACAATGAATATGTTTATAAATCATCTATCATGTCATACTGGCTGTGAAAAACAGTTTGAATTAACCTGTTCTTCCCATTTGAATTTGTTAAAGATTTGCAGACACTAAAAATTTGAGGTTGCTTTAATGATACGGTATTGCAGACAAAATGGGTTGTTACACATGCAATCATGACAAAAGAGTTAAAGATTTTTTCAATGAAAATATCTCTTAGAGAAAACTGAATTAAATAACTAACATTAGATAAAAATATGACTCCATTATTCTCAAATAATAATAATAAACTTAACAGTCTTACACAATTCACAGCGCTCACCATAGCACATACCCTCCCCAATGTCTATCACCCAGCCACCCCATCCCTCCCACCCCCCCACCACTTCAGCAACCCTCAGTTGAATCACAGACCTGTACCCCTGAAACAAATCATACATTATATGTTAAAAAAAAAAAAAAAGAAAGAAAAAGATAGCAAGAAGGGAAGAATGAAGGGGGGGAAATCAGAGGGGGAGATGAACCATGAGAGACTATGGACTCTGAGAAACAAACTGAGGGTTCTAGAGGGGAGGGGGGTGGGGGGATGGGTTGGCCTGGTGATGGGTATTAAAGAGGGCACGTACTGCATGGAGCACTGGGTGTTAGATGCAAACAATGAATCATGGAACACTACATCAAAAACGAATAATGTAATGTATGGTTATTAACATAACATAATAATAAAAAAACTAATTATGTAATGTATGGTGATTAACATAATATATAAAAAATAACAAAAAAATAATAAACTTAAATAATAATAAATAACTAAATAATAATAATAAACTTCTCAAAATTATATAAAAATCAGATACTTCTAAGCAAATCTGATATGTGTTGAAGCCTTATAATCTGAAATATATAATCTATAATTTTTTAAATGTACCTATAACATAATATCAAAATAATTTCATTTTAAAGAGGTTGTCATAGCTAGGGCTGCTATAACAAAATACCCAGAACTGGGTGACTTAAACAATAAACATTTATTGCTCAAACTTCTGGAGGCTGGAAAGTGAGAGACCAAGATGCCTGCAGATTTGGTTTCAGGTGACAGCCCACTTCCTCATTTGCAGAAAGGTCCTCTCTTGCTGTCTCCTCACATGGCAGAGAGACAGTGAGCTCTGGTCTCTTACTCATCTTCTGAGGTCACTAATTCGATGGTCAAGAGGGCTCCACCTTTATGACCTCTTCTACACTTACATATGTCCCAAAGCCCTCATCTCCTAATACCATTACATTGGGAGTTAGAGTTTCGATATATAAAATTTGAGGGGCATGAACATTCAATTCTAACAGTTTTTTTTTTTTTCCCTATGAACATCATTTTCTTGAGGATTACTATTTATAATCTAAGTAGATGAGTAAGAAATACCACAGTCTGGCGGGTGGAAGAAATGTTACTCAAAGAGTACAAATACTCAGGAATGCAGGATGAATAAGTTCTGGAAGTCTACTATAGAGCAAGGTGACTATAATAATACTCTATTGTATACTTCAAATTTGATAAGACAGTTGATCTTAAATGTCTATGTAAGGTAACAGATATGTTAATTGGTTTGATTTTGGTAATCATTTTACAATGTATTACTTATATCAAAACAACACATTGTACATCTTAAATATATGCAATTTTTATTTTATATGATTAAGCTGGAAAAATTATAAATCCACTTTAAAATAAATAAATGATAAATAAATAAATAAATAAATAAATAAATAAATAAATAAAATTGCAGACTCATGCGAAAGAATTCTTCTATTTTAGGCCAACCTGTAACAAACCAAATTTTACAATGACAGAGAAGCTGGATTTCTTAGTCTTTCCTATTGGCAGATACTTGTAATTCAGAGCATATCAATCTTAAAGACAAAATGTACAAAATAAGTATATGCAATTGTATATGAAGTTAAATATATGAAGTTATTATAAATGAGGATTTCTACAAAAAGACCCAACAACTTACATGTAAAAATAAATCTAATTTCAAGAAAAAATCTAGCTTTTAAAAAATTTTTTCCTCTTCAGGCTCTCCTTTAAAATTCTCAGGAATAAACTGTTATCTACAATTTCTTTGAATCAAAGATTCAAATTATGTGTTTTTGCAATAAAATCTATGAAGCAAATAGAATATATACATAGCTGTATTTTCATGTTTGTATGTCAAACTATACTATAAAAATAGTATCATTTATTACATTTGGAAAGAGAAGAATGAGATCGAAGGGAAATATTCAAAGTTTGGGTATGGACATAGTCAGTAGCAATAGCCAATAAGACATCCTAAAAGAGCTATGCAGTATGGAGTTCCATGAGCTGTAAACTCCAGAAAAAATCCAAAATGAATATTATCTTGAAAATCAGACTATAATATGTTATTAAAGATAAGGTTATGGATGAGATTGCCCATGAAGTCTGTTTAGATTAATGATTAAATTCTAGGGCAGATTCTTGGAAAATACATAATTACAAGGAACGTGTATAGAAAGGAAATTCTCAAAAGAGAGTAGAAGTGGTATCCAAAAATCGAGAGACAAGCTATGTTCAAAAATAAAAATGTGTCCAGTGGTATCAAATAGACCTGAGAGTTTAAATAGCATAGAAGTACCCACTTGATTTAGTCAAAAGGAAGACAGTGACAATCTTGATTAGATATATTCCTCTGGAAAGTATCCAAATGACAGAGGGTTGAAGTAAGAACATGGACAAGAATTATGGACATCAAGGATTGAAAGTTAAATCTTTCAGAAAGTTATCTATACATGTAGGAAAGAAGTAACGGAGACAACGTACTGCTAGCAGAAGCCACGTGGTCAAGTGAAAATTTCTTTGTTAGTGGGAGAGATTTAAATTTGTAAAAATGATCAGAACCAGTGAATAGACAGAGTTTAAAAATAAGTGAAATGTGATGATCAATTAATCATGGTGTCTTACTGTAACAAGAAAGGGCGAGGAAAGAATGAATTCAGATTCAACATTTTTAGATTTAGTATCAAGGCACTGAGTAATGCATCTGATTGTGTCTATGCACTATGTGTAAGGAAGAAATGCAATCTTTTCAAACCAAAGGGAAATTTGTATGAATAGGATTGAGATGACTGGGGAAGTTTGAAATAGTCATTGTGTAAGATAGAGAGCTGATGTAGGAAAACAGAAGAATGGCTGCTTTGAGACATGAATGTCAAGATATGAGATAATGTTATTTTCTCTAATAATGTTTGCAACCTGAGTGCAAGTACAGAGAAGGCAGAGGACATGAGCTGATTCTTGATTAGACTGTAGTAGTTGTGTGACTAAATTACGTTCTTTTTAAAAAAAATTTCATTCTTAAATACACTTTTTTTTTTTGATGCATGTATTAGAAGATACTGGCAGTGTTTTCTGTACTCAGTTCAGTTCTATGAGCTATTGCTGCATTTGTACTTGTTGAAGGACAAGCCCTAACTGATTCCTTAAGATTTCTCTTGGGTGCAATTTACTAAGAACAGTTAATCTATAACAGTGGAGTAGATTTTTATATCATATGGAGGAAAACATTGTCTAAACAGGCTAATGTGCTTAGCTGTGCCAATCATATTATTTCTCCCCTGAAAATCTGAACTAATGATATGTTATAAAGATGGTTACTTTGTTCACAGTAGTAGCAGAACAATGTATATTCAAGGACAGGGGTAGGCCAGATTTATATATTCTTTTCTTTTCCAATAAACAAGGAAATGGACTAAACAAAAACAAGAAGATTTAGACAATAGAATATGAGTTTGGGGGCAGGTAGTTATAGGAGAGGTAAAAACAGAGACAGTTGGAAGTGGAATTAGGTAATGTTGCATGATCAATAAATTCTTGCTGCTAGGATTCCAAAAAGAAAAACCTTTCCCTAAAGTCACTTGAGATCACTCACAATCTCCTGTGACCAATATCTATAAGACGCTTTCATTCTGTGAGGCCTGATTTTATATTCTGAATTCTGGCCTGAGATGCCTGAGATCTCTATTCACTTTATTTCTAGGTCTTTATTATAAAATCCTTTACTAGGGCCAGTTGAATAAGGTTCTGTTTTTTAAAACTAA
Organism: Mirounga angustirostris; assembly: GCF_029215605.1. NCBI lineage: Eukaryota > Metazoa > Chordata > Mammalia > Carnivora > Phocidae > Mirounga > Mirounga angustirostris. The sequence goes on along the minus strand of NW_026991716.1, from coordinate 88,889,269 downwards.
AAAACAAGCAGCTTTCCTTCTTTTTTTCCTCAACTAATTGAATCAAAAAGCCAACGGAGTACTTCCTATTTCTACTGGGGGTGAGCCTGGGGTATGGATTATAAAGAAAAATGCTCCCAGTATTATAAGAAAAGTCAGACAAACAGTAATTTCATGATGTTTCTTATTCCCATCTGGATATTGAGGTCATAGGACAACTGGCCAAAAGCCTATGAAAAGCAATTGCCTGTAAGGAATGACTAGACATGAGCCCTGGGTTTGTTGGGGAAATATAATTAAAAGTAAATTCTTCTCCAAACCCAGAAAACTTCTCCACAAAGGTAGAAGAAAGAAAACAATTTTATCATTGCATATACTTTAAAACAGAAGGTGATGTGCATAACAAGAAAGCCACTAAGATATTGCAAAAACAGAGAGAAATCTCTCTGTTTTATAAAGCTAAGAGACACGCACGACCCATTATATAGATGTCTTCAAGATAAACAATAACTGATCTGTCCTCAAATAAGAGGACACGAAGCACTATTTGTCATACATAGTTCATCTTAAATTTATCTGGAAATTGGGGTGACCATCTGTCCTATCCAAAGGAAAAATAAACTATCTTTATGACAGAAAGTAGTTTTGAACCTTAGATGAGGCACCCTCTGAGGTTAGGATCCAACACTCCTACAGAAACTGGGAGATAGTAGTGCAGTCTTCCTTGATGATAACATTACCAAAAGATTGTTCTCAAGTCCTTGATAAAGACATTTCTGGGTCTTAAAGGTGGCAAGAGGCTTATTTAGCTTTTAAAAAGATTTGCATGCATTTCAAAGAGATAAAGAACTTATAAGTTCCTAAGAAAAAGGAATAGGATCATTTTCCTTCTTTGCAACAGAATTAAGCTCTTGTTTTAAATTTGTTTTGCTTTTACAGCTTCCTGGTCAAGACACAACTGGATTTAGCTACAGTGGGTGGTGAATCTGTAGAGATCAAGTATTCCTTGAAAGAGAAGATAAAGCCTCTGGGTGGGGACATCTCCACCTTCATGCAGCTTTTCTTTCTCAAACCTCACTGGCCACTCACAGATAAGTTCAGTGAGTTTTGTGGATGTCTCTGTCGTGGTGAAGGCCAGGAGGAATGAAAGAACAGTTCCTATAGGATGGGTACAAAACTTCACTGGGATCTTCTCCCCTTTGGAGGAGGGCAGAATGTCTTTCTGTGGGCAGAATGACAACAGACACTGTTGGCCTCCTATTAGGATGGTGCTGAAAACCCATTACAGCTAGGGAAAGGAACAGAAAAATAAAACAAAACTCTCTAGTCATGGGGAAGAAGCCAAAAAGTCAAAGGCTCAGAATTTCAGCCAAGAGAAGGATAGGAAAATTAAGAAGGCCACAGTCAAGATCCAAGAACATGGTACATGATTAAAACTCAGATTTAATTAGAATAAGAGAATGTCCACCCTTCCCATGGTACTAAAAGTCTCCAAGTAATATGAAGTACTAGAGCTAGATCCCTTCATGTCTTAGCATGAAGGGAAGATCTAAAACTGAGGATAGGGTAGACAATGGGAAAAAAGAAAAAAAAAAAAAACAAAACAAAACACTGTTAAATCAGCCTCTACCTTAAACAAAAGGAATCACTGCAAGAATTTCAGTCTAAAATATGCTGAAGATAACTATAGCAATATCATATCTCAAACCCAATCCAACTATTAATTAGGTTAACTCAACTCCTGTAGTTAAATCCTCCCTAAAAGAAAGACATGCGTGTTTCAAGGCATAAAATATATTTACCATGATCTCTACTGTCCTACATAAGATGCTTGACTTGCTTTTTTTAATTATTATTATGTTCAATTAGCCAGCATATAGTACATCATTAGTGCTTGACTTTCAATTAAAAAAAAAAAAAGGCATACATGGATAAAGGACCAGTAAAAGGACACATTCTTGAGACAACTAAATCATCAAAACTAACTCAGACATGAAACAGATACAGGAATTATCAGATAGGAAATTTAACATAGCTATTATTTATATGTTAGAACCTCTAATAGGAAAGGTGGACTACATGCAAAATCAATTAGGTGATTTCAGGAGAGTTACGGAAAGTATAATAAAGAGTCTAAAGGAAATGATAGGAAAGAAAAACTCAGTAACAGAAGGAAAACAAATGCCTTCAAGGACTCATCAGTAGAATGACACAGCTTTCTCTCTCTCTCTCTTTCATAGAGAAATAATCAGTGAATATGAAATGATAGGTCAATACAAATTACCCATACTGAAAAACAGAGATGAAACTATAAGTAAATGAAACAGACCATCCTAAAGCAGTGGGATGATACCAAACAAACTACCTCACTTAACTGTAATTTGAATCTCAGAAGGAGAAAAAAGAGAGGGGGGAGTTTAAGAAATATCTGTAGAAGCAACGACTGAAAATGTCTCCAAATTCATGACAGACAGCAGACCCAGGAAGTTCAGAGAATATCAAACAGCGCAAATGCCAGAGAAAAGGAAAAGATGGTGGAGGAGGAGGGGTCCCTATTCCAACCAGTCCCTGGAATTGAGCTGGATATCTACAGACCACTCTGAACACCCACGAAATCAACCTGAGGTGTAAGAAGATAGATATGGATCTCTACAAACAGAATATTGCAGATGGTTGGTTTTGAGGTATGAAGCAGGGAGCGGTGATTCTGTGGGCAGATATCAGAGGATAAACAGCAGCGGGAGGGAGCCTGGCTGTGGGGATCCTACACCCACAGTGAGAAATAACCTCCTGCGCTGGGGATGGGGCATAGACTCGCAGACCGGTAGCGGCAGGGACAGGACTTTAGGGTAGCCCCTTGATGGGAAACCAGAGCAGCAGGTCTGGGCATGGAAACTGGGGGCGGCTGGCAGTCTTAGAAGCACAAAGGGCAGAGACATGCCCCGACCTGGAGGCAAGGACTGGGAGTGCTGCTGAGGGGCGCACAACCCAGGAAGCTGCAGTTTATAGCAGCACAGACAAAAACAGAGACAGTGTGGCCTGGAGAGCTCACTGAAGGACAGACTGCGATCTCTCTGCTCTGAGGCAGAGGGCTGGAAATGGTCTCTTCTGCTCTCTTGGAAGAGACACGGAAAGCCACAGGGGAAAGCTGCCAGAGAACAAAAGCCCCAAAAAACTGGTTTTCACTGAGCCCACCCCCTGCCACAGGGGGCAGGGCAACTCTGCCCAAACAGGGCTGCCTGAGTAACAGTGCAGCAGGTCCCTCCCCCAGAAGACAGCCTGGGAAAACAAGAGGCCAGCAACCCTAAGGTCTCCAGAAAACAGGTGCATCTTGCTTGGGTTGTGGTCAATAATTTGGACTCTATACATCCCCTCAACCACCCATCAACAGAATGACTAGGAGGAGGAACCCCCAAAATAGAAAAGACTCAGAGATTATGATTTATGCTGCAGATTTACAAATGGATGCAGATATAACCAAGATGTCAGAGATGGAATTCAGGCTAGCAATTGTGAAGACAATAGCTAGAATGGAGAAATCAATTAATGGCCACATAGAGTCTCTAAGGGCAGAAATGAAAGCTGAACTGGCAGAATTTAAAAATGCTATCAATGAGAGCCAATCTAATCTAGATAATCTAACAGCTAGGGTAAGTGAGACAGAAGAACAAATTAGTGACCTGGAAGACAATTTAATAGATAAAAAGGGAAAAGAGGAGACCAGGGAAAAACAATTCAGAATCCATGAAAACAGAATCAGAGAAATAAGTGACACCATTAAGTGTTCCAATGTCAGAATTACTGGAATCCTGGAGGAGGTGGAGAGAGAGAGAGGACTAGAAGATATATTTGAGCAAATCGTAGCTGTGAACTTCCCTAATCTGGGGAATGAAACGAACATTCGTGTCCTAGAGGTAGAGAGGACCCCTCCCAAGATCAAAGAAAACAGTCCAATGCCCCAGCATGTAATAGTAAAACCTGCAAATCTTAGAACCAAGGAAACCATCTTAAGGGCCGCTAGGGGGAAGAGATTCGTTACGTACAGAGGGATGAACATCAGAATAATGTCAGACCTATCCACAGAGACCTGGCAAGCCAGAAAGGCCTGGCAAGACATATTCAGGGTACTAAACGGGAAGAACATGCAGCCAAGAATACTTTATCTGGCAAGGCTGTCATTTAGAATGGATGGAGAGATGCAGACCTTCCAAGACTGGCAGAAACTGAAAGAATATGTGACCACTAAGCTGGCCCTGCAAGAAATATTAAAGGGGGTTCTATAAAAGGAGAAAGACCCCAAGAGTGATATACAACAGAAATTTACAAGGGCAATCTATACAAAAAAGGTCTTCACAGGCAACATGGTGACAATAAATTCATATCTTTCAATCATCACTCTCAACGTGAACAGCCTAAATGCTCCCATAAAATAACACGGGGTTGCAGATTGGAGAAAAAGACAGGACCCATCCATATGCTGTCTACAAGAGACTCATTTTGAACCTAAAGATACATCTAGACTGAAAGTGAAGGGATGGAGATCCATCTCCCATGCCAGCGGACCTCAAAAGAAAGCTGGGGTAGCAATTCTTATATCAGACAAATTAGATTTTAAACTAAAGACTGTAGTTAGAGACACAGAAGGACACTATATCATTCTTAAAGGGTCTATCCAACAAGAAGATCTAACAATTGTAAATATCTATGCCCCCAATGTGGGAGCAGCCATCTACATAAGCCAACTGTTAACCAAAATAAAGAGTCATATTGATAACAAAATGTTAATTGTAGGAGACCTCAATACTCCACTCTCAGCAATGGACAGATCACCTAAGCAGAAAATCAACAAAGAAACAAGAGCTTTGAATGCCACACTGGACCAGATGGACCTCATAGATATATACAGAACATTCCACCCTAAAATAACAGAATACTCATTCTTCTAAAGCGCACATGGAACTTTCTCCAGAATAGACCACATACTGGGTCACAAATCAGGTCTCAACCAATACCAAAAGACTGAGATTATTCCCTGCATATTCTCAGACCACAATGATTTAAAACTGGAACTCAATCACAAGAAAAAATTTGGCAGAAATTCAAACACTTGGAAGCTAAAGACCACTCTGCTCAAGAATGTTTGTGTCAACAAGGAAATCAAAAAAGAACTTAAACAATTCATGGAAACCAATAAGAATGAAGACACATCAGTCCAAAACCTATGAGATACTGCAAAGGTGGTCCTAAGGGAGAAATACATAGCCATCCATGCCTCATTCAAAAAATAGAAAAATCCCGAATTTACCAACTAACTCTACACCTTAAAGAACTAGAGAAAAAGCAATAAACAGTGCCTAAGCCATGCATTAGAAGAGAAATAATTAAGATTAGAGCAGAGATCAATGAATTAGAAACCAGAAACACAGTAGATCAGATCAACAAAATTAGAAGCTAGTTCTTTGTGGGCACCTGGGTGGCTCAGTTGGTTAAGCGACTGCCTTCGGCTCAGGTCATGATCCTGGAGTCCCTGGATCGAGTCCCGCATCAGGCTCCCTGCTCGGTGGGGAGTCTGCTTCTCCCTCTGACCCTCCCCACTCTCATGTGCTCTCTCATTCTCTCTCTCTCAAATAAATAAATAAAAATCTTAAAAAAAAAAAGAAGCTAGTTCTTTGAAAGAATTAATAAGATTGATAAACCACTGGCCAGACTTATCCAAAAGAGAAGAGAAAGGACCCAAATTAATAAAATTATGAATGAAAGGGGAGAGATCATGACTAACACCAAGGAAATAGAAACAATTATTAGAAGTTATTATCAACAACTATATGCCAATAAACTGAGCAATCTGGATGAAATGGAGGCCTTCCTGGAAACCTATAAGCTGCCAAGACTGAAACAGGAAGAAATGGATAACCTGAATAGGCCAATAACCAGGAACGAGATTGAAGCAGTGATCAAAAACCTCCCAAAAAACAAGAGTCCAGGGCCTGATGGATTCCCTGGGGAATTCTACCAAACATTAAAAGAAGAAATACCTATTCTCCTGAAACTGTTTCAAAAAATAGAAACAGAAGGAAAGCTTCCAGACTCATTCTATGAGGCCAGCATTACCATAATCCCCAAACCAGGCAAAGATCCCACCAAAAAGGAGAATTTCAGACCAATATCCCTGATGAATATGGTTTCCAAAATCCTCAACAAAATCCTAGCTACTAGGATCCAACAATACATTAAAAGGATCATCCACCACGACCATGCAAGGGTGGTTCAACATTTGCAAATCAATCAATGTGATAGAACACATTAATAAGAGGAGAGAGACGAACCATATGGTCCTCTCGATTGATGCAGAAAAAGCAATTGACAAAATAGAGCATCCTTTCCGATTAAAACTCTTCAGAGTATAGGGATAGAGGGAACATTCCTCAAGCTCATAAAATCCATCTATGAAAAACCCACAGCGAATATCATCCTCAATGGGGAAAAGCTGAGAGCCTTTCCCTTAAGATCAGGAACACGTCAAGGATGCCCACTCTCGCCACTATTGTTCAACATAGTACTAGAAGTCCTAGCAACAGCATTCAGACAAAAAAAAGAAATAAAAGGTATTCAAATGGGCAAAGAAGAAGTCAAACTCTCTCTTTTCACAGATGACATGATACTTTATGTGGAAAACCCAAAAGACTCCACCCCCAAATTACTAGATCTCATACAGCAATTCAGTAATGTGGCAGGATACAAAATCAATGCACAGAAATCAGTTGCTTTCTTATACACTAACAATGCAACTGTAGAAAGAGTAATTAGAGAATCGATTCCATTTACAATAGCACCAAAAACCATAAGATACCTCGGAATAAACCTAACCAAAGAGGTAAAAGACCTATACTCTAGGAACTACAGAACACTCATGAAAGAAATTGAAGAAGACACAAAAAGATGGAAAAAACATTCCATGCTCTTGGATCAGAAGAATAAACATTATTAAAATGTCTATGCTGCCCAGAGCAATCTATACCTTCAATCACATTCCGATCAAAATTCCAATGACATTTTTCAAAGTGCTGGAACAAACAATCCTAAAATTTGTATGGAACCAGAAAAGACCCTGAATCGCCAAGGAAATGTTGAAAATGGAAAACAAAGCTGGGGGCATCATGTTGCCCGATTTCAAGCTATATTACAAAGCAGTAATCACCAAGACAATATGGTACTGGCACAAAAACAGACATATAGACCAATGAAACAGAATAGAGTCCAGATATGAACCCTTAACTCTATGGTCAAATAATATGCAATGGAAAAAAGAGTCTCTTCAATAAATGGTGCTGGGAAAATTGGACAGCCACATGCAGAAGAATGAAACTCGACCATTCTCTAACACCACACACAATGATAAACTCAAAATGGATGAAAGACCTCAATGTGAGACAGGAATCCATCAAAATCCTAGAGGAGAACATAGGCAATAACCTCTTTGACATCGGCCACAGCAACTTCTTTCAAGATACATCTCCAAAAGCTAGTGAAACAAAAGCAAAAATGAGCTTTTGGGACTTCATCAAGATAAAAAGCTTCTGCACAGCAAAGGAAACAGTCAACAAAACAAAGAGGCAACCCACAGAATGGGAGAAGATATTTGCAAATGACACTACAGATAAAGGGCTGGTATTCAAGATCTATAAAGAACTTCTCAAACTCAACACCCAAAAAACAAATAATCAAGTCAAAAAGTGGGCAGAAGATATGAAAAGACACTTCTCTGAAGAAGACATACAAATGGCTAACAGATGCATGAAAAAATGTTCATCGTCATTAGCCATCAGGGAAATTCAAATTAAAACCACATTGAGAGGAACCATGAGAAACTATGGACTCTGAGAAACAAACTGAGGGTTCTAGAGGGGAGGGGGATGGGAGGATGGGTTAGCCTGGTGATGAGTATTAAAGAGGGCACGTATTGAATGGAGCACTGGGTGTTACACACAACAATGAATCATGGAATACTACATCAAACACTAATGATGTGATGTATGGTGATTAACATAACATAATAAAATTTAAAAAAGATAAAAAAAACACATTGAGATACCACCTTACACCAGTTAGAATGGCAAAAATTGACAGGGCAAGAAACAATAAATGTTGGAGAGGTTGTGGAGAAAGGGGAACCCTCTTACACTCTTGGTGGGAATGCAAGTTGGTACAGCCACTTTGGAAAATAGTGTGGAGGTGCCTCAAAAAATTAAAAATAGAGCTACCCTATGACCCAGCAATTGCACTCCTGGGTATTTACTCCAAAGACACAGATGTAGTGAAAAGAAGGGCCATATGCACCCCAATGTTCATAGCAGCAATGTCCGCAATAGCCAAACTGTGGAAAGAGCCGTGATGCCCTTCAACAGATGAATGGATAAAGAAGATGTGGTCCATATATACAATGGAATGTTACTCAGCCATCAGAAAGGATGAATACCCAACTTTTACATCAACATAGATGGGACTGGAGGAGATTATGCTAAGTGAAATAAGTCCAATCAGAGAAAGTCAATTATCATATGGTTTCACTCATTTGCGGAACATAAGGAATAGCATGAGGACATTAGGAGAAGGAAGGGAAAAATGAAGGGGGGGAATCGGAGGGAGAGATGAACCATGAGAAACTATGGACTCTGAGAAACAAAGTGAGGGTTTTAGAGGGGAAGGGGGTTAGGCTGGTGATGGGTATTAAGGAGGGCACGTACTGCATGGAGCCCTGGGCATTATACGAAAACAATGAATCGTGGATCACCACATCAAAAACTAATGATATATTGTATGGTGACTAACATAACATAATAAAATAAAATAAAAAAAAACAGCGCAAATGCCAAAAAATAAACAAACAAACCAATATCTAGCTAGATATCATCCATACCTAAGTATATCATATGTAAAAAACTAAAAAAGACAAACTATGGGATTCTTACTAATTTTTTTTCTCTTGATCTTTCCTTTGCTCTTTAAACTTATACTTCTTTTTAGATATGATGGAAGTATGAATGCTAAATACTGTGAAGAAAGTTAGCTACTGATGCTATTTCTTGAGAATAATTATGCTAATTTTGGAAATGCTTACTGAAGTATTTTTAACAGAATCCCAAATCATGTACTTCATATTTAGTTTTGAATAATCTGAGGGTAAAAGAGGTTAAATGGCAGTACAATAGGTGTATATATAGAACTTTAGGAAAACTATGACAAGACTAGTCAGCAATTCTGAACTCAATTCTAGTTTCCTGTCAAAGGGTGAATTCTAGATTGGCAGTTCTCTTCGCCACGCAATGGAATAAACAGCGGAAGCAATCAGCAACCTAGTGAGGGAAAATATTAATTGGTGAGTTGTAATTAGGAACAGAACTAGTTGCCATTTTGATCATCGTTTGGCTAGATTTGATGGGATTAACTAATAGTTACTCTTTTTTTTTAAATACTTATTTCTAGTGTAAGTCAAACTGTATTTGGAGGCTAAATTATATCCAAAAGTCTTTATTAAATATTAGAAACTTATATATAATCTATATTCTTTTTTTGAAACCACCATTATAATGTTCCCTTGAGGAAATCTTTAGGCTCTCATGAACAAATACAGAAGATTTGTATCTATTAAAAATTCCATTATTATAAATATCAGATACCTAAGCTGTTCTTTAAGGTATGTGCACCATAACCATGCACTAATAAAATACAAATATTTGTCATGCTATTGTTACTGGTTGAGGAATTGTTCATTCTGTAAAAGAAGAGAATCTAAACTAACGATATATTTTATGCTTAAATAGCAACAATTGCTCATCCACTTATGGTTCTTTCCTCATTGAAATTTAAAATCCAGTTTCAAATTGACTGAAAGAAATCACTGATCATCTATTTCAATTCCTTCATTATACAGAGGAGGGAACAGAGCTGGAGGGAATAAATAACTGGTCTATGGACAGGCTGGTAGTCAACAACTAGCAATAATGACTCTGTGTGTGTGTGTGTGTGTGCACGCACAAGTATGCATGTGCACAAACCAAACCTGTAGTTAAAAAAATAAACAAAACCTGAGTCCATATTTATTGCTTCTGTGTCCTGGGACTGTGACCTAAACTTTCTGATCCTTGTTTATTTTTATTTAAATATAAAATATAGGGTATTAGTAATAGTAGTGGTAGAAATAAAGGCAGAGTATAAAGTAAAAAACTACTTGTGTATTTTCAGCCTGATGTACATGGCACTAAACCTTCAAGCGTGCTACACACAAAAGCAAAATAATGACTTTAAGCTCCTATTTTACTTTGATTGAAAAAAAACCAGTGTATCATTTCACAAATAGTTCAGTTAGGCCTTTTGTTTTCAAAGTACATGATAGATAGATAGATGATAGATGATAGATAGATAACAGGTAGATGATAGATGATAGATAGATAGATAGACAGATAGACAAAGTAGACTTCAGGATTATAAAGGGCAGAAGTGAAAGGGTTATTTTTTGATGTGTGTATCCCGTTATAATACATAGCACTAAATCTGTTTTGAAATAAAATGCATAATCCAGGATAATTCATTTTTAATACATGGATTTGCATGTGGATCGTCTTAGGTTTACATTCCATTCCTGTAACCATCATGGCAGCAACATAGTTACAATTCATAGTCCAAAAATCTAATCATGTCATTTGCTCAACTCCACTCTGACTCACTCTAACCTGGATGGTCAGTGCCATCTCCAGGAATCTGTCCCCCCTTTCAGGGCACCATCTTTTGATAATTAAGAGACTTCTAAGAAAGAAAAAAGTAACTGTGAGGATTGGAGCATTTTAGTTAAGTTAGTTTACCTGCTTTGCCTTTGATTTCTATAGGTCTTGGTGCCTTATTCTTAAAATTCTTAAACTATGATTTTGAGATTATCTGATTATATTAGGTTTTTTAAAGTTTCTTTTTATAACCATCAGTGGTTATCTAGTGGACTTAGATAAAATAACAATGTTTAAGAAATCTTCCTAATTACTAGCTTATAATTTATAATTACTAGCCCTCAAGGCTAGCCATGTTTTAAAATACGTAACAGTCTATCTTCTGCAAAATCAAAGTATTCTGCATAATGCCACAAGATAGTGTCACAGATAATTATTTCTTCCCTCTTTTAAAATTATATTGAACAAAACAAAGGTAATATTTAGCATTTAGTACAGGAAAACAGTTTATATTTTAGCTGTGTCATATGTTGTTTTTTATGTATTTAAATAACTTGTATTTTTCTGACTGAAGAGTAACATGTGCTCATTATAAATGTTTCAAAATTACACAAGCTTTTACATTTTAACTCTTCTTTCAACCCCAAATTCAAATTACAAGAAAAATGTAAAACATCCATAAATCAACATCCAGAAATGACTTTATGAACATTTTTGTGTGTTTCTTCCCAGTAATTGTGTACATTTATGCATATGTATATATGTACATATATATTGTTTATTAATGATGATATAGTATTCTATCATGGAAATAAAATATGCTTTTTTGGCTATTTGCACTATTTTGAGACTTTTTCTTATCGGGAAATGTTTCTAAAATGTATAAGAATTCATTATACATTAAGAAGATTAATATATACTATATCATATTATTTACATGTGTTTCATTTGCATCTTGACTATATTAATGTTATTTCATAGCCATACAACATTTAATATTTTCATGTATTAAATATCAAGTACGCAGACATGCTATTTACTATCATTTAAAATCTTTCTTATTTCATATCAGCATCTCTCCTTCATGTGAACAATTAGGAATTTGGGGAGGTTCTCTTTTATAGAACAGGTGGTGTTCCTTCCATTGTAGTCAGGAGCTGGAATCTTCTGTGATTAGCACACAAAGGCATTAGCTTCTTCATGCATCAGGATTTAAACAAAGAGAATGCATGATTCTTTAAACCCTGGAGCTCTTAATCACATAAAATTTGTAGTCTTCTTTGCCAGCATCCATGGGATGAAGCATCAGCCTTACTAAGAACTGTTTAAAGTCTCCCTTACTCTACCAGAAATCCATTCTTCCATGATAAAAGTCCAAGACACCTCTGAAAAGCTATGGTGTTTTGAAATACGCTTAATTACATTTTCTTATTAAGTCATTAATTCTCAAATTCTACTTATCACTCTCTAGGCAAAAATCTGGTATGAAAAAAGACCACTGTTTGCATGGCAGGAGACCATAGAGAGACAATCTGTGTATTGGAAAAAGGAAGTTAAAATAGGACTATTTATTTGAAATGCTTGCTATCGTTTACTTTAATTACTATAGTAATTCATGGAGTTATTTGTGTCAATCTGAGGAAGAGATTATACCTTATAACTCCCACGTCATGACTGATAGAGCCCTTATTTCTCCCATGGTCCTTTTTGGAAATGAACCTGTATGTCTACTAGCACACTCAATGTGCTTTCTGTTTCAAGACACCAGAATGCTTCTTAAAGAGTGTAGCTTAGCACTTGAAAACCTGGATCCAAGTCCTGACACGTTTATATGTGTGAGGAGATTTATTCCAAGTTATTAGACCTCTGTAAGGCATAGAATCTTTGACTGTAACAAGTTTCTCAGCAATGATTATCCCTAGACATGGAGCAAAATTGTTGGGAGTCTCGAGTTTAATAACATGGAGGTGTCCTGTAAACAACACATTACTATACAGAAATAACATGTTATTAATGCATGTGACCCTGGCTCAAACTAGTTATACATTGAACAGGTTTTATTTCACCAGTGCCTGATTTTTTTACTGGGAAAAAAAAAAAAAGGAGGCTTAGACTAAATCATCTTTAATCCCTAAGAATCTGTCCAATGCCATATCTTAAAATATTGCCATTCATTACAAAGACAGCCAAAAGAGTAAATGCCTACCATGCTTAGCACCCCTCTCAGTCATATGTAAACCATCTGGACTTACATGCATGGATTGAACTTTTTCTTCAAATGAATCTATACAATAATGTTTGGCTTAATTTATTTTTAAGTTCTTATTCTAACATTATGATGTATCTATGTTGAACAGTCTGTATTCTGAAAGAATACATTTGCTTAGGCAACTTATTTACAGCTGCCTGTTGGCTTGCAACCTTGGGAGCCTCCCCTGGTGAAATCTGAAACTGGGCCCCATACAGAGGGCAAGGAGAGACTAAAGAAAGAGGCAGGCCGTTCCTGATTGATAGGTAGCAGGTTTAATAACAAGGGAACGTACACAGAAGGCTTGTCTTGGTGGCCACAAGATGAGTAGATCTCTGTACCCACCTACCAGAATCTTTAAAATTTTATATAATGGCCTTAACTGGATATTGCCACTATCATCCAGATGGTCTCAACAACACATTAATCTCTGAAGGCTGTGTCTTTGAAAAGGGCTCCATCTGTGTGAAGGTTGGGCAGAGCCCACATTCCAAGGACAGGGAGGGGATGAGGAGCCTTCCATTGCTGGGGTCTAGCTCTGGGGTCAACCAGGGATCATGTCCTCCTGATGACGTCCTCCAGTATCATGATACACTGGTCCACATTTTCAGCAACTGCTAATATTTTGTATATTATCAAATAGAATTTTATTCAATGGACATGAAAACTTGTAAAATTTATATAGATGTGGAAGCTACATAGTTACTCATTAGTTTGCAGAGGTGATGATGGATTTCTTCTAAGTATATGACTGTTTGGGTGAGCCTTTTGAAAAACATTTTATTACTAAAATGCAAGGGTCCTTTGGGGAACATATGTAAATTAATGAGGAGTAGAAATACCTTTGAGGAGGTTTTAATAAACTTTAATAGCTGCTAACAGCCAAAAGTATCTTTCATATTCATTAAATATCCCCAGGAATAAGTTAATTTTCTCTTTATTCTCATCTATTCATCTTTGCATATCTATAAAATGGAGATCTTACTGAGATGCTGTGTGATCTTCAATGCTTGGATAGAGATGAACCAATATTCATGTCTGTCTCAAAGTTACATTTTTAAAATGTTGCATTTTAGTTAAAGTTCAATCATATTTTACTCTGTACAAAAATTTCGAGTATACCCCGATTCCTTACTTATTCTGCCCAAAATATATTTAAACACTCTAATTCAAGTTATTTATATTAAGAGAACTATGGGAATAACTCTAAGAGTATAAGAAGAAATGTTTAAAGATAACAGCATAAGAAAAAAAGAGTTTGTGTGTTTTGCCTTTTTATCAAATAAGTTATTAGGTCATTCAACTAACAAATACAAAATCATTGTGAAGTGTTACTAATTTTAAATCTTAATTATTTTCAAGATAGCATTTCCTATTAAATATTCCACATCTGTTTATATTATGTGATTTCTGTTTTTTTTTATAGAAATATTAAATTTTAGGGGTGCTGGGTGGCTACTCTGCCTTCTGCGCAGGTCATGATCCCAGGGTCCTGGGATGGAGCCCCTTGGAGCAGGGTCCCATCTCAGTGGGGAGTCTGCTTTTCAGTCTCCCTCTGACCCTTCCCCTCCCCCGTTCACGTTCTCTCTCTCTCTCTCAAATAAATAAAATGTTTTAAAAAATAAACATTAAATTTTAGTATTAGTTTAGTTGTTACTATTATTCTAGTGTTTACCTTATCAATACTTCTGTATTTTTATTTATTTCTCTTCTTCCTTTTTAAACAATCTTTTACTACTTGGTCTGTATATTTTAAATAATGTACTTTGAATTCCATCTATTATTTATACTATGTAATACCAGTGATTTCATTTTACTTTCCAATTTTTATCCCTTTTCCCATAAATTTAATTGTAGATTTCTAATTTGTCATAATAGGAAATATTTACAAAATTATTTCTCTTCCTATAACTCCACCTCTGTTTTAGTCTTAATTTTGCAGTTAAATAAATGAAATTTTCGCCATCTGACTTTTTCCCAAAAATTTCCCAGTCATCTCTTTGTTGTATGAAGCCCAACCTCCAGTAGAGGGCTTAGTGAACTACACACCTCTTTGTTGTTACTGTTAGCTTAACCCACAAGCTAAGCACGTTTTTTACATTTCTAAAGGATTGTAAGAATAAATAAACAGAAGAAGAAAAAGTAAGAAGAAGAGGAGCACTAAGAGTAAGAAGAGAAATGGGAGAGGAAGAGGTGGAGGAGGAGGAAGAGGAGAAAGATCAGGCAGAGGAACAAGAAACATTATATGACCCACAAAGCCTAAAATATTTATTATCTGACCCTCACATGTCACAGAAAAAGTTTGCTGAAGCTTGCTGTAGTAGATTTCTCAGAAAGAACATATGTGTACAGTATCCATGAACACTCAAAAAGTTATTTTAACACTGTTACTTGAAGGACAATGTGGATAGATATAATATCCTTTGTTTATATTTTCTAATATGAATGGCTAATAAAACAATCCACTAGATACTATCAAGGCTAAACTCAACATCTCCCCTAATCTAACCAATCCTGTTTGTTTCTTGAATAGCACCTTCATTTTTAATCATAGAGACATGAGAAACCAGTATTATACTTTCTTCCTCCCCTAAAATGCAATTAAACCACCAAATCTTATAGATTTGATCTTCTAGGTATTTGTCATGTTTAACAATTTCTCCATTTTGCCAAACTCTTAAATCTTCTGCAATCAGATGTGCTAGGTCCTCCATATGAAACATTCCCAGAACTCCAAGCTACAGAGTCCAGGATCCTGGGTTATATATAATAATGGGATGCGTATCTGTGCAAGTGTGGGAATAAGACAGTATAAGAGAGTATAAATGACAGGAGAATGTGTGCTACTGGATGCCATTAGAAGGCTCTGAGTTGGCTCACATCTAACTCCTGGGCAGTCCTGCTATGTGACTCTAAAATACCCAGATGACTTGGTATCATAAGCATCTGGAAATTCACCCCAATTTAGTCAGAAAAAGGAAAGCCTGCTGGTCCCCCAAAAGAATGCAAAGATACAGCTGGAAATAGCAAGGACCCCAGTCTTGTTTTCACCTGTGTTGCCACAAACCTTTCCGAAAGGCTAAAGTATCTTAGTTTTCTGAAGTTTCAAGCCTGTTTCACCCCTGTTCCTGCTTTGTCATGTTTCAATACTAATTTATTTATTCAACAAATGTGAAGGAACTGTTTTAGGAGCTGGGGGTACAGTAGGAAACACAACAAATGCCTACAATCATGGAAATGATACCTAGTGGGGAAGACAGAGAAAGAAAATGATAAATAATTAAAACATTTAGCATGTTAAAGGATAATAAGTGGACAGGAAATAACATAAACCAAGAAAGGAAAATGTGAAAAGGGAGGGTGGAGACTTCCGATTGTCAGAGAAACCCAATGAAAATGTGAACTTTTAGATAAAAATATGAATAAAGTGAGGGGAATGACCATGTGGGTATCTAAAAGATTAGCATTCTAGGTAGATGGTACACCAGCAGTAAAAGAACATGAGGTGAGAACATGTGTAGCATTTTCAAGTATTAGCTGACTCAAATATTGCTGGGGAAAAGATAATCAGGGGTGCGTAGTATGGATGATGCCAGAGGAGTCATGGGGAACAGATAAGATAGGACCAGATAAATTACTATTAATAATTTTTTAAAAAGATTTTATTTATTTATTTGACAGAGAAACAGCGAGAGTAGGAACACAAGCAAGGGGAGTGGGAGAGGGAGAGAGAGAAGCAGGCTTCCCGCTGAGTGGGGAGCCTGATGCGGAGCTCAATCCCAGGACCCTGGGACCATGACCCGAGCCGAAGGCAGACGCTTAACCGACTGAGCCACCCAGGCGCCCCCAGGGGTGAGTAGTATGGGTGATGCCAGAGGAGTCATGGGGAACAGATAAGATAGGACCAATAAATTACTATTAATAATTTTTGTTTTAGGGCGCCTGGGTGGCTCAGTTGGTTAAGCGACTGCCTTCGGCTCAGGTCATGATCCTGGAGTCCCTGGATCAAGTCCCGCATCGGGCTCCCTGCTCGGCAGGGAGTCTGCTTCTCCCTCTGGCCCTCCCCCCTTTCATGTGCTCTCTCTCATTCTCTCTCTCTCAAATAAATAAATAAAATCTTAAAAAAATAATAATAATTTTTATTTTACTTCAAATAACATGGGAGCCCATTGAGAAATTTTGAAGAAAGGAGAAGGCCTGCTCTTACTTACTTACAGGATCCCTCTGTCTGCTATGCTGATAATAAACTGTAGGAGACAGGGCAAAAACAGAGCTGGGCTGGAAAGTGAGGGCAATTATATGAGAAAAGACGGGAGCTTGGACCAGAGTTTCGGCCATGGAAATTATGTAAAAGGGTCAAATTCTGGAATAAACAACCCACTTTTTTTTTTTTTTTGAGGACTGGCTTTAATGTATGAGGTAGGAATAAAGTCAAGCTCTACACCATGATTATGAACACACAGGATGAATGGGGTTTCCAATAACTTACAAGAGAAAGAGCATAGCATAAGGTTTGGGAGAAGAGAATCAGGGGTTCAGTTTCAGACATGTTCAATTGAGATGCCTACAATAGTTCCAGTGTAGCTTTCAGACGGGAAGTTGGGAAAATAGGTCTGGAGTCTGGGTCAGAATTTCTGTGTGAAAATATAAGTGTGGTAATTAAAGCCACGAAATGCGATGAGATAACCCAGGCTGAGTGTAGACAGAAGACAGTAAGTCCAAAGTCAGAACTTTGAAGCGCTGGGTCACATTTCAAAGCCAAATGTTGAGGAGTCCCAGCCAAAGAGGGTGTGAAGAAGTAGCCAGAAATATTAGGGTAAAACCAAGACAAGAAAAGCAGAAGCAAACAGAGGAGCCAAAGAGTCTCTTTAGGAAATTGCAGGCCAGGGTAATGGATTTGTTTTTCCTGTGGCTGCTTTTACATAGGCATGATAGAAAGGGGGGAGGATAACAAAAATTAATGTAAGTGTTCCTTCACTGGTTAAAGTGATTAAAGACTTTGCCTGTCTTTTTGCTCTAAAATCTTTACTGCTTCAGGACTTTGGAGTTTCAATCCCTATAACGGAGAATTTATTTCATACTGGTGATTTGCTGTTGTCTTTCAGCTCCATGCTTATCTTCCCCCAATCTGCATGGCGAGGGATGGCGGTCTGCACACATGTCTAGATTCCTTGCTCATTATTGTGATACTGATTTCTGCCCTTCAGAGATACTTCAAAACTCAGAAGAGGTTGAGGCAGTCCAGAGATGTTGGCAGCTGCTGGCTCCTTCTCAGGTGGCAGCAGGAATGATTGCAGCAACCCGGGCGGAACCCTCTCTTCTTTCAGAGGTTTCAGTAACAGAAAAGTGCGTCTCTGCTCAGAAGTTCCCACAGCAACTTGGACAGCACACCCGCAGGTACAGGCTCATGGGCCTCATCCCAGGGACATGACGAGCTTCCGATCTCTGAGTATATATCACACTATCTTAGGTGTCATTTTTTAGCCCATCCATCAAATGTGTAGCCTCGATACTATGCTATATTTCTTCAGTGATTTTCGTAGGAACTCTGGGACTCAGTTCTTGGCTCCATTCTTGAATTTTGGGACTTAACTACTCTATCCTTTATTGTTATTTCCTATCCATTTGTTCTCATTTTATCTGTAAGGTCAATCAGGGCAGAGAATGAACTTGTCATGTTTACATGTGTTGTTAGCACTTAATGCAGAGCCTGGTCTAGGTTCAGTAAATAAATGTTCAAAAGATACCTAAGTGAATGAGTGTTGTAATGTAAATATATTTATTACCTTAAAACGTTGTATATTAGATGTTATCTTAATATGCACGCATGCACATACACCCTACTTTATTTTCCAGATGATGGTACTTTCTAAACCAATTCAGAGATGTGTTACATAAGAACTAGTCAGTTGAAGACTTTTCTTTTTTTTTTTTATCTTGGTAGCTTTTATTTTTTTATTTTTATAAATCTTTTTTTTTATTCTTATGTTAATCCCCATACATTACATCATTAGCTTTAGATGAAGTGTTCCATGATTCATTGTTTGTGCATAACACCCAGTGCTCCATGCAGAATGTGTCCTCCTCAATACCCACCACCAGGCTAACCCATCCTCCCACCCCCCTCCCCTCTAGAACCCTGTTTGTTTTTCAGAGTCCATCATCTCTCATGGTTCGTCTACCCCTCCGATTTCCCCCGCTTCATTCTTCCCCTCCTGCTACCTTCTTCTTCTTTTTTTTTTTTTCTTAACATATATTGCATTATTTGTTTCAGAGGTACAGATCTGAGATTCAACAGTCTTGCACAATTCACAGCGCTTACCAGAGCACATACCCTCCCCAGTGTCTATCACCCAGTCACCCCATCCCTTCCACCCCACCCCCCACTCCAGCAACCCTCAGTTTGTTTCCTACAATTAAGAATTCCTCATATCAGTGAGATCATATGATACAGAGAAAGACTTTTCATTTTAATGACCCCATAGAGAGGTGAGGTTTATACACTACCTCTTTGAATCTGCGCAGGCTTGTGGCTGCATAAAAAAGTAGAAATAATGCTGTTTAACTCCTGAGGCTAGGTCATTAAAAAAAAAAAAAAAAAAAAAAAAACATGCCACATCCTCCTTGCTTCCTGCAACACTATAGAGTTCTGAGCCTTAATGGAAGAAGTCTGACTAACCTGAGACTTCTGTGCTGTGAGGAAGCCCAAGTCACATGGAAAATGGGAGTCAAGTGCTTGCTTCTTCCCCGTCCAGACACCAGATATGTGACAGACATCTAGACAGTTCAAGCCCCAAGTTGTTTGAGTCACTCTCAGTCATTAACATTTTCTCAGGTTCCCAATTTTAGAGTCATTCTTCTGTTTCTTTCTGAACTTCTGATCTACAACACATGGAGGCATTGTAAAATGCTGTTTGTTTTGTTTTGTTTAATGCCAATAATTTTTATAATGGTTTTTATGTAGCATTGCATAGCTGGAACCAAAGTTATTTCACTTTTGAAAAAAAAAACTCGTTTTTAAAAAATGTGGTCAGATCTCAACATGAATCGCTTCTCGGCCTTTTGGCTAAGATCAAGTGCAGATCTCAGCATGAGATCTACGTTGTCAACAATTTTTCAAGTGCATTATATAGTAGTAACTATAGGGATTATGTTGTACAGCAGATCTCTAGGACTTATTCATCTTTCATAACTGAAACTTATAACCATTGATTAGCAACTTCCCATTTCCCCTTCTCCCAGCCCCTAGAAACCACTATTCTATTCTCTTTTTATATGCAATGCAGTATTTGTACCTCTGTAACTGGTTTAATTCACTGAGTATATTGTCCTCAAGTTCATCCATGTTGTTGCAGATAGCAGAATTTTCTTCTTTTTTTAAGATTGAGTAAAATTTCATTGTCTGTATATACCACATTTTCCTTATCCCTTGAACTGCTGATGGACACTGAGGTTGTTTCCATAACTTGGCTATTGTAAATAATGTTCAAATGAACATGAGCATGTACATCTCTCTTTGAGATCCAGATTTCAATTCTTTTGGATATATCCCCAGAAATGGGATTGCTGGTTCATAAGGTAATTTTATTTTTATTATTTATTTATTTATTTATTTATTTATTTATTTATTTATTTTTTTAAGATTTTATTTATTTATTTGAGACAGAGAGAATGAGAGACAGAGAGCATGAGAGGGAGGAGGGTCAGAAGGAGAAGCAGACTCCCTGCCGAGCAGGGAGCCCGATGCGGGACTCGATCCCGGGACTCCAGGATCATGACCTGAGCCGAAGGCAGTCGCTCAACCAACTGAGCCACCCAGGCGCCCAGGTAATTTTATTTTTAATTGTTAAGAATCCTCCATACTATTTTTCATAGCAATTGTACCATTTTGCATTCCCACCACCAATGTAGAAGTATGCCCATTTTTCCACACCCTTGCCAACATCTATTTTTTTTTGATGATAGCTATCCTAGCAGATGTGAGATGATATCTCACTGTAGTTTTGATATCCATATTTTTGATGATTGGTGATATTGAACATCTTTTTATATACTTGTGGAACACCTATAGATCTTTTCTGGAAAAATGTGTACCCAAGTCCTTTGCCCATTTTTTAATTGGGCTATTCCTTTTTTGCTATTATGTTTTAGTTCCTTATATATTTTGGATATTAAACCCTTATTTTCACCCATTCAGTAGATTGCTTTTCACTCTGTATCCTTTGCTGTGAAGAACCTTTTTAATTTGAAGTAGTTCCACTTACTTACTTTTGCTTCTGTTGTTTGTGCTTTTGATATTATAGCAAAGAAATCACTTTCTAGACCAATGTTATGATGCTTTTCCCTTAGATTGTCTTCTAAGGAGTTTTACAGTTTCAGATCTTATTTTTTTTTCTTTTTAAGATTTTATTTACTTATTTGACAGAGAGAAGGAGCAAGTGAATGAGAGAGTATGAGCAGGGGGGAGGAGCCCAATGTGGGACTCAATTCCAGGATCCTAGGATCATGACCTGAGCCAAAGGCAGACACTTAACCGACTGAGCCACCCAGGTGCCCCCAGATCTTATGTTTTAATCTTTAATCCATTTTAACTTAACTTTTGTGTGTGGTGTAAAGTAAGAGTCCAACTTCATTCTTTTGCATGAGGATATTCAGTCACACATAAGATGCTCCACCCACATCAGCAGACTACACATTTTTCTCAAGCATACACAGAACATCATCCAGGATAGATCACATGTTATGTCATAAAACAAGTTTTAACATATTTAAGAAAACTAAAACCATACCGAGTATCTTTCCAACTATACTGGAATGAAACTAGAAATCAATAACTCAAAACTGGAAAATTAACAATTCATTTTTAAATGATCAAACACACACTAAAATATACACCATAAAAAGTATTAATTTGACATTACATTTTTAAGGAGACAAGATTTTTCCATCAAACATTTTTCTAAAGAAATATTTAAAATTCCTCTTATCCCTCTTCTTCTTTCAATCTCTGTAAAATAAGTCATGTGGAAACAAAACCAACCTCACCCGGAAAATCCAGCACCTGGGATTTCCTAAAGGGCTTCTTTAGATATAAACTTATGCATCTGTTCTGCTCTCCTGGTTTTATTCCTATCTTACTTGTGATTTATTCATAACTCTTTGGATTGATATTCTCTCATTTTCCTCATAATATTAGAGTGCCTCGCAGAGCAGACCTTGGGCTTTTCTATTTTTTATTCCAATTTGAGTACAAGAAAGCCATGAGCCCCCACAAATTATAAAATTAGTGAAGAATATAATGCTTAAAGAAGAATGTATCTTGCAATGAATAAGTCACTTATGGCCCATCTCAATCTCCAACCACTACCAAGTCTCCCCTTCCAATTTTGGCAAGTACAAGGTTTTCCTATGTTAAGTTTTCTGAAAAAAACTGGATACATTTACTTTCAAATTGTTCTTTATATTATTCAATAGACATAATTTTCTATATGTAAAAATTGCTTGCCTATATTGTTTTGTTATGAGTTGGAGAATAATTTTTTCATTAAAATTCGTGAAAAAAGATAAAGCCATTTTTTCATTAACAACCTTTCATTTGGCATTAAGGTTTTCAGGAACAAATTAAAGTAGTTGAGGAGTAAGTGTGCTTCATGCCAAGTATGTATAAGCATTAAGTGCGTAGATATTCATGGAAAGCTAAAAGCTTGAGCCAAAATGTATATAGGTGGTAAAATGCAAGCCTTATTTGGCCTTAGTAACTGCACTAACATAGCTATAGCACAGAAGTCCTGTAATATAATGATGAATATAAGGTAATATAGCTGCTACAATTTGGACCTGTCAGAATCCTAAAGGCCAAGATAAGAAATGTGAATTTTATGTTATAATCAATTGTCATCATAAGGTTGGAACATAGAAAGATGTTTTAAAAAGTTTCCAATGCTTTCAATATTTAGCAGATATCGAGTATGAGTTAGAATTGGCCATATATTATTATTTTTAATTCAGAAATATTTTTCCGTAGTGTATTTTCCTTTTTCCTGTTTTCATACTATTTATTGATTGTTTTTTTTACAAATTATCTAATTTTATATATATATATTTCAATTGTTTATGTTTTAGAAATGTTTTGCCTATTTATCTTGCTGCAGTCCTCAATTTTAGTCTTCCAAATAAAATAGTAAATCTAAAACTTCAGTGGAAGAACTTTTTCTCTCTTCATCTCAAATGTAATTAAATAGTTTTATTTTCAGCAGGGGCTCAAGTTAAATGTTCTTCCACACAATTGACAAAACAAGTGTGGTGCCTACTTCTCATTCCTTCAAAGAATCTGCTAAATTACCCTTAGCATCTCTTTGTTTAACTACATTCTCATGTATCCTATAGAGTTTATTTTCAAGGATCATTTGACAAGAAGTATTCTTCAATGTTTTGCTTGCTGCTCTTTTAGTAGTGTCAATCTTGAACTCCCACTGCCCTACAAATTGTATTTCTTCAGGCAAAGTGACTTTTTAAACTAATTCTCTCTTACAAAGGAATGATTCAGGTAAGCAAAGACAACATATAGAACAATACACTAGGTCATTAATACACAGTGATTAATCAACTATAAATTTGTATGTATTTTAGAGAAATATATATATAAATAAGAACAAAAGTATATTTGGAGATATTTGACAACTGAGACATGACATTGAGACTAAATTCCTAAACAAATATATATTAAAACTGATGAACTGTGTCTTTTTTTTTCTAGTGTATTTTAGAAACTTTACAATTTATATAAGTTGTACCTTTCAAAATATTAATATTATTATATTGATAATAATCTTAAAAAACAGCATTTTAAAAGAATGCCATCACACCACCAAATGGAATGCTTAAAAAGATTTTCAGTACACAAAAACAGTAGAGATTAATAGAAAGTCTAATTCAAACGTCTTTCATATTACATGCTAAGTCAGAGGACTAGTAAATCAGTACTCAAATTTAGATTTTTTGTTCTTTGTGATTTTTCTGATTGAAAGCCAGGAACAGATTTCAATTATTGAACTTTTGCTTCTTTTTATGTTCTTCAAGTCACCAAAAAAACTTTCTTAAATAAATTGGGCACCCTTAAATTATAGTGTTGGATAATAACTGTTACCATTAAAAATTGATAATAACAATAATAGTCTAGTTGATGACACATCACTGTCTTTTGTCTGATAATATATGAATACTGAACAATATAATATTTGTGGAAATTAATGGTAGCTGATGTAACAAGGAAGTCTCAGAAACAAACAAACAAACAAAATTCTTGTTCACATCACAGACTCTTGCAGTCCAAGAAGCACTCCTAGATGATTCTCTTCTAATAGGGGTTTCAGGGCTCTGGTTCTTCCCATCATGTTACTCCAGCATGTAGGAATCTTTGGCTTCCAACCACCAAGTGTGGAAGAATGAGCAGAATCTAAGGTTAGGTCTTCAAAGGATGGATATCATGATCACACTTAAATACAAGGGGGCTAGGAAATGTAATGTTCTTTTATGCACGTGGAAAAAGGAGTGGTTTGGTGAAAACATTGTCTCTTCTACAAAATATATCCTATTGTTAATGCTCTTCAGACGTTTTGTGGCAGGGAATATGTGAGCTCATTTTATGTATGTCCACTGCACTCTTAATGTTTATTTATTTATACATAAACCTAACTATCTGTTTGTGCAGACTCATATAAACCAACAATATCAGTTTGGATGGGAATCCCTTCCACGAATACAGAACAGAGAGCTCAAGATCAGGTTATGTGATAGAAAAAGTAAGACCTAAGTAAGAAGTGGTTCAAAAGGCAAGACTGGTTTAGGGGCAGAGATAAAGAGATAGTAATATTCTACAGAACATACCAGTAAAGACAGTCTTAACTGAAGGTCCTTGCTGTGACTCTGAAAAATTGAAGTCATTTTGAAGAGAAAATTGCAAACTAAAAGAAAAGGATGCACTATGTAAGAGTCAGAAGGCTATGTAAAAATAGAAAATTAAGTGATACCTTATTTTGGAAGAATTCCCCTGTTGGAAATAAATAACATAAGGGAACATATTTTAAAACCCTAATAATAATAAGTAGCATTATAAACAATATCTATGATTTTACAGAAATCTCCAATTATAGTTGTGTATAATAAATCCAGGAAAAGAGAGAAATGTATACAAAATACAGAAAACTAAGCAAATGGGCAAAGGGACCAATATTGAACAGGAGCACATTCTGCAAATCCTTAGAGACATTTCAAATATTGCTTAGTAGAGAATGGTCTTTGGTAGTTGTTAATTTTTTTTTTAAAGATTTTATTTATTTATATGAGAGAGAGAATGAGATAGAGAGCATGAGAGGGGGGAGGGTCAGAGGGAGAAGCAGACTCCCTGCCGAGCACGGAGCCCGACACGGGACTCGATCCAGGGACTCCAGGATCATGACCTGAGTCGAAGGCAGTCGCTTAACCAACTGAGCCACCCAGGCGCCTGGTAGTTGTTAATTTTTTATAAGCAGATAGTAACAGTGATAATTGGTAGAGAAGGATAAGGAGGAAACAGCTTTGATTTATGTAGAAATGTTCAATAATGAAACAATTGCCTAGCCACATTCTGGTAGTTTTTGGTGAGCTAATATTTTTGATGCTATATCTGTGTCTTAATGAAATTCTTAAGGAAATAGGAATTTTGTCTAGGAATGTGTTTTAAGAGGGACTCTACTGCTTCAAGTTCATATCAGTAATAGATAAAATATTGAAAGAAAAATTAGATTTACACCTACTTAAGTAAAGACAAATTGAATCATGGAACACTTCATCTAAAACTAATGATGTAATGTATGGGGATTAACATAAGAATAAATAAATAAATAAATAAAAATGTCAGCAAAAAAAAAAAAAAAATCTACAGGCCAGACACATGAATGAAGCAAATAAACAAAAAAATTAGAGGCAAGCAGGGCAACTAGAATATTTATTCTGTGGGGAAATGAAGACCAAATGTCTTTATTTAGATGGAAGGCATGTGTCAGTCCTGCTAGCCAAAGCCAGATAATTTATTAGGGCTTGTTTATCCATGAAACAAACTCAGACTAGAGGAAATATAACTTATTTGAAGCTTCCTACCTGAGGAAAAAAATAGAACCAAACACAGGGTTGCAGGAAGGACCTGGACTGAGCGACTGTAATGTGTCCAATCACATAATATGGTACATTCCTAACCCACCAGTGGAAGACTTGATTCTGCTTTTGGAACTTGGGCTGTTCAGATGGATGCTACTGTAAAATAAGTAGTGATGGTGAGGTGAGTGGAGAAGAAAAAACAGGAAACAGTGAAAATGAATCAACTAGCCAATACCTGAAAGTCTTTGAGGAGAGCTGATGCAAACATTTTGTGTGTGTGTGTGTGTGTGTGTGTGTATCAGGAATGAATTCAGAAGAACAATAATAACAGAGTTAACTTGAAATTTTCAAGGAAATAGAGGATGTGAACTCTGAAATGAATGAAAATTATGAAACAATAACAAGCAGATATATAATAAGAAGGGAACTCAAAAAGAGCTTATTTGAAGCCCTACAAGTAATAAAACATTTATAATCATTGGGATAAAAATGCTCTGAGAAGCATAAACTGCAGACTTGACATGGCCAAAGACAATTGGGAATTCACCCAAAAATCAACTGAAAAGAACATTGGATGAAAAATAAAAAAGCTACAAGGTTGAAAAAACTGATGGTTTACTATGAAGAAATAAATTTGGCTGATAGTAACTCTGAGCAACATCATAGACCTGAGGATACAATGGGGTAATAGCCACAAATCATGTAGAAAAAATAGTCACCTTAGAGTTCTATACCTACCTGCACTATAAGTCAGTAGTGAGGGTAAATTAAATGCATTTTTCAGAAATATACACTAATATATTATTAATTATTTGCTGAAACTACTACCAAAATATAAAATTCAGGATTAAAAAAAAAAAAAAGAAGTAAACCTAGCAGGAGCAGGGAAAAATCAGGACACATAATGATGGGGCAAACTCTATAGGTATGGGCAATTCAAAGTTGATAATAAAAATTATTTTCTTTAGAAATATTCTGAAATTAAACTTCTAAAAAATATGCAAAGTAATTTGGGAGAATGGAGCAGATATTTATTGGGTATAATATGGTAACCCCCTTTTTTATTGTTGGGGAAGAAGATTGAGATGCTGAATAACTTACAGTTGCTAGAAAAAATATAAACATGTCCATTAATAATATGAGTGCATTTTATACCAAATAAAAATCAATACATTTCAAATTAGCCCATAAAAATAAGAATATGAAAATAACAGAAGCAAATAAAAATAGTTTTCTGTGGATACTACACTCTGAAGAATTAGGATATCTACTCTGATTCAATGATAAATGTAAGGAGCTATCTCTACCCTTAAAGCTCTCCACTGCTTTCTCAGGAAGGCTCTATAAATGAAAATTCCTGGTTAGAGCACCTAGAATACTGGAAAAGAAAGGGATCAGGGAGATAAAGGAAACAGTAATTTCCTGGATGCCTCCTGAGACTAAGTGCATAGAAGCTAAAAATATAACTGGTGAGAGGAAATAGACATTCTGAACCAGCCCCTACAATCTGGATGCATTTAGGATGCGCTAGTTAGATTGTTCTAGTCTCCTCAAAGGTAGAATCTTAATTGATTTGAAATGTATTTTATTTTCTAATATATAAGTTTCGAATGCTTTAAATTTCCTCCAAAGCACTGCTTTGTTCTTTCATTCTTCTCCTTTTGGGACTCTAATACATGTATGACACTTTGATAATGTCCTATAGCTTTTTTTTTCTCTCTCCCATTTTTTAAAATTGTGGTAAATACATGTAATATGAAATTTACCATATTAACTATTTTAAATGTACAGTTCAGTGGTATTAAATACATTCACAATGTTGTGCAACCATCATCACCACCCAACTCCATAAATTTTTTAATCTTATAACACTGAAACTTTATAACCATTTACAATAACTCCCATTCCCTCCCAGCATCTGTGACTATAAATGTTCCCTTAACACTTTTGTTGCATTGCATAAATTTTTGGTATGTTCTAGTTTCTTGTTTTCATTTATTACTCAATATTTTCTAATTTCCCAGGTGATTTCTTTGATCCATTGGATGTTTAAGAGTGTGTTGTTTAATTTACAGCATTTGTGGATTTTTCAGTTTTACTTCTGTCACTGATTTCTAACTTTATCCTGTTGTGGTCAGAAAATATACTTTGTATTATATTTACCTTTTTAATCTATTGAGACTAATTTGCAGCCTTAACATATGACCTTTCCTGGAAAATATTCCATGTGCATTTGAGAAGAATGTGTACGCTATTGTTTGGGGGTAAAGTGTTCTATATATGTCTGCTAGATAATTTACTGTGTTATTTAAGTTCTCTACTCCCTCATCTTCTCTCTGGTTATTCTGTCCATTTTTGAGAAGGATACTGAAATCTCCAACTATTATTTTAAAACTTTCTACTTCTCCCTGCAATTCTCTCAGTTTTTGCTTCATATATTTTGATCATTTGCCATTAGGTACATTAATGTTTATAATGGTTGTATCTTCTCGCTGTATTGAAAAGATTTTTCTGTCCCTCCCCAGCGGTAGCAGAGCCAGCCTTTCTTTTGGGGCAGAAACCGGGCTCAAGAATATTTCATGTGTGGGTGCCTGGGTGGCTCAGTTGGTTGGGCGACTGCCTTCGGCTCGGGTCATGATCCTGGAGTCCCGGGATCGAGTCCCACATCGGGCTCCCTGCTCAGCAGGGAGTCTGCTTCTCCCTCTGACTCTCCTCCCTCTCATGTGCTCTCTCTCTCTCATTCTTTCTCTCTCAAATAAATAAATAAAGTCTTAAAAAAAAAAAAAAAAGAATATTTCATGTGTCTCCAAAAGTGGCTAATGGCCATTGCTTCTACTCCCTTCTCCAGTTGCAGTGTATCTTTGTCTGGATCCTGAGGAGAGGAGAGTTTCATAATTCACTTTTTGATTCAAATAGGATTTTTAAAATATTTTCCTACCCTGACCCTAATCTTTCTCTTAAAAGTACCTGATGGAGGGGTGGCTGGGTGGGTCGGTCCGTTAAGCAGCCAACTCTTGATCTCAGCTCAGGTCTTGATCTCGGGGTCATACGTTCAAGTCCCACGTTGGGCTCCACTCTGGGCATGGAACTTACTTAAAAAAAAAAAAAAAGTACCTGATGGAGACCTATTGGAAAAAGCTTGAAATTGAGTGCACATTCTTCTTGTGTGGGGGGCCCTAGTTATTCAAAACTGACATAATTATCCATAGTCAGTCCTTAAGAATTCATTAAAAATTTAGCTTATTTAGTCTTACATGTTTATATGGTGGCTGTCATTTCCTCTCATGCCATACCCAAAGTAAAAGTGTGTGTTTCCTGTCTCTCCTTGAAGGAGCTTGTCATTTTTGAGAAATTATGGTTGCTTCATAACCTGAGTGTTGTAAGTTTTAGATCATCAGGCTCTTACCTGCTGTTTGATTGGGAACAAGGTTCTCATGTGGCTTTCTACACCATAAGAAAAAGCAAAGCGACTTATTTTTTTTCTAATTAAGTGAATAACAAAAGTGATTGACTATTGGAAAAAGACTTAAACTGCAAGATGAATAGTTATGAATGAGAAGGATCTGGAAGTTATAGTGTGCTATCCCACATTGGCTGTTATAGGGTCAACAGACAGGGCAAAATAGACATGACTTTCTTTATACTCTTCTGTTTCCTTTTTAATGACACTAAAGACATACTTAGGAAGCGAAGACAAAAAGGACTTTCTCCTCCCAGAGCCTCAGGGAGAATCAATTTCAATAAGGGATGGGAAAATGTAGCATTTATTTGATTTAAAGCAGAGCCTGAGGGGCTAACTTCAAGCTTAATTTGAAGCCTCAAGTGATAAAGATTTATAGGGGAACCAGGAAGGTTATGAATACGCATCCGTGCTATGAGAAAGTGAGCAGATTATTTTAAACTTTTCAGCCAGTGTCATGCTGATATTGGTCCAATGCACAGCAGGACATTAGATAGTACATATGCATGAGACAGATCCTAAATCTGAAAAGGATCAAGCTTTTATTAATTTGCTTTGGAAGATGATCCAAAAGTTGCTTTAATTTAATGGAATTAATAAAATGAGCCAGTGTTTAGAGGTAGGGGTAGAAATACGTCAAGTATTTCTGCCTAGCATTTCTGCTACTAAAAGACTTGTTATAGTCAAATATTTACATATATATGTAAAATACTGGTATTGATTTAGAAACACAATTACTAAATTAGCAACTTTAGTAAAGAGAATAGTTTCTATAGAAATAATTATATGGCTTCCCCATATACTCAATATGCATGCCAGGACAGGAAACTGTGACCACAAGGCTTCAATACACTAAATCTCTTACCCTAGTTAATGTTAAGTCTACCCAATATCCTCTAAGTGAGTCATGTAAAATGTTAGGATGGAAAGGAGGACAGATAGAGTATCTCTTCTGCTGACCTGGTGGTGGCAGGTCAGTGAAGAACAGCCACAAAAGTGACAATAGTACTTTGAACCGGGGCTAGTGGGAAGACTTAGAATCATTCTATTACAGCCTGTGATGGGCCTTAGATGAGCCTCTCCAAGGCAGCTGGATATTAGTGGGGGCCAGACCCTGCCCTAGACTTCCTGGTAGTTTCTACTATGGGTGGTACCTGTGGCATGATGGGATCTCATCATATCCTGGTTCACCTCCATGCACTGGAATTCTTTTGGTTGCACTACATAGCAGTTTTAGTAGGGCTTGGGGACTTTAAACTTTAGATTTTAAAAGAGATCCTTTATAACCCTTAGGAAAACCATTATACCTTGTCTTTAAAAAATGACTAAGAAGGGGCGCCTGGGTGGCTAAGTTGGTTAAGCGACTGCCTTTGGCTCAGGTCATGATCCTGGAGTCCCAGGATCGAGTCCCGCATCGGGCTCCCTGTTCAGCAGGGAGTCTGCTTCTCCCTCTGGACCCCCCCCCCCTTCATGTGCTCTCTCTCTCTCTCTCATATTCTCTCACTCTAATGAGTAAATAAAATCTTTTTAAAAAATGACTAAGAAAAGATGATTATGGAGATGGAAATGAGAAATTAGTAAGTGAAGGAGACCATAAAATAATTAGGTTGCAAGAATTCTGG
This sequence comes from Mirounga angustirostris, assembly GCF_029215605.1. Classification (NCBI taxonomy): domain Eukaryota; kingdom Metazoa; phylum Chordata; class Mammalia; order Carnivora; family Phocidae; genus Mirounga; species Mirounga angustirostris. The sequence goes on along the minus strand of NW_026991716.1, from coordinate 88,858,108 downwards.
GAAAGTTGGAAACCAGCTGTGTCCTAAATGTAGTGACTTCCGTACAGATTTAGAAATTTGTGTGCCATATAAGTGTTTCTGATGGGGTGAAAACATTTATCTTGTTTTTGTTGTTATGATACCTGAAGCGGACTAAAAAAATAAAAAAAAGGATAAGAGCCTAAATCAGTAGCAGAAACAGTAAATTTGTCATCTCAATCAAAACCACCTCCTCCCCACAAGAACATATATAAGTATTCAACAAATAAGCGTTGGTGTGAGTTAAGAATGTGTTCCAATTCCTGAGTAACAATTTATGAGAATTGATGGTAATATACCCGCAAAAGGAAGTTGAGGAACTGATTGGTATTAACAACCAGATTAGATAAGTGGATGAAAATAAGAAATAAGAAAATAAATAAGAAAATAAAGTGGGGATAGAGATTTTAGGTAGGATGCTTTAGATTTTTAAAAGTAATATATATGACAATACATCAAGATAGTTACAGAAAAATCTCCCTTAGAAGAAAGTGATTTTTTAAAAATTTTCCCACCATAACACACAATTTGAAAAAACAAATGCTGCTGAGATCAAATGAAGAAAGTAAAATCATTTCGGAACAGAATAACTAAACGCCTTGCAGTCCCTCTGGGCTATCTATGATATTACTGCCTTGAGTCTAGCTACAGACATGCTGAAGATATGGAATTGCAAACTGCACCCATATGCCAGTGACAATGTAAAACATCACAGCTTGTGTTCTGGAAGAACACAAGAAACAGTATACCAAGCATTCACCAGTTATAGGATATAGGTAAAGAAAGCATTCAGCAAGGTTTATTAAAACAACTAGAGTATCTTAATTGATGTTCCAAAGAAAGAATCATCTTCAACTACACTGAGAAGTAGTTCATATTAATGCATCAAACATCACGTCTTTGCATCTGGTGTTTTTAAGACTTAGATTCTTTTTTTATGTTATGTTAATCACCATACATTACATCATTAGTTTTTGATGTAGTGTTCCATGATTCATTGTTTGTGTAAGACTTAGATTCTTTACCAAGAGGTAGAACAAAAAGAACTTCAAATTTGGATTCCCATCAATTCTTTGGATAGGCCAAAGGTGCTGGGGCTGCCACAAAGCTGGTGAAAGTGGGAAATAGTATACTCCATTGTATTCTATTAGTGGAGAGAAAGCATAACTATCACATTACATGGAAGCCAGAGTTGATTGAATTATGCATGGTTCCTAAGTTTGTGGAGCATTGCTTTCAGTGGTACTCTTGCATGGCCTGAGTGTGAAAACTCTTTAATGCATTCTAGGAGCAGCCTTATTCAGAATGGATGAGTATGAAATAAATGTTAATGAGGATGCTTAGAAGTCCATAGCCATTTGGAACTAGACAGAAAAGTAGATCCAAGAGAGCTTTGGTTCACAAGGTAAAAACTATTACTAGGAAAAAAAAAGTGTGAATTCTCTGACTCTAATATTGAAGGCATAGAGGTTATCAAAAAAAGTACCAGGCATTGCAAAATTCCTCCGAAAGAGAATATCACTCTTGAGTTCAAGGAAGTAAGTTAGCCAGTCAGATACTTCAAACAGACACTGTCAGACTTTTAAATGTATATATTTCCTTCTGTGCAATATCATATTATCTCTACAATATAACATTAAAGGTATTGGCTCTTCCTTGAACCACAAACATGGTCAGAAGCCATGGATTAGAATCATGCATATTAGTCTAATCATGGATTAGACTGTGTATATTACTTTAACACATGGGTAAGCATAGGTGATATCATGTGGGCATTAATGTGCAATGTCCAAATATAAAATATACACCACTTTGTTTCAATTCTCTTAGGCTTTCTGTTTTGAAATTGTTTTAGATTTTTAAAGCTAGGTCTTAATAAGATTCTTAGAATTGTTTTAAGCAACAAGGATATTGCAAGTATCCAGAAATTTTACTATTATGTTACTTTGCATCTGAGAAACTTGTTTTACTATAAAAGAACTATCAAGATAATGTACCTTTAGTTAAAAAGCATTTGCCAACTCCACGTACAATGGATCTCGTATGTACAATAAACTTGTCTTAGCTTTAGAAATAACATGTTTTCTTCCCTGAAATTTGGTCTTCCTTACATACCCTTTTTTTAAGAACAAGAAAATATTAAACTAAGAATCTATGCATTTATATATGTATGTGTATATTTATTCATATTAATGTGATTTATCCAAATAACTCTATAACCTTAGATTTTTCTTTGCATTTAGTTACATCATTGGCCTGAAAAGTGGAACAGGTCCATAGATAGAGGTACCAAAAAAAAATTGTGTTCTACTTAGTTTTATAGGATATTGGGAAAAGATAAGCTCTTGCTACTATTGCTTTCTTTTTTTTCTTTTAAAAATTTTATTTACTTCTCAGGGAGAGAGAGTGTGTGTGATCACAAGCCAGGGGGCAGAAGGCAGAGGGAGAAGCACGATCCCTGCCGAGCAAGGAGCCCAATGAGGGGATTCAATTCCAGGGACCTGGGATCATGACGTGAGCCGAAGGCAGCCACTTAACGAACTGAGCCACCCACGCATCCCTACTATGACTTTCCTTAAGGCAGAGGGTTTAGTGCATTAAACTAACGTGTCTTGTGTGACACTATGCATCCAGTCATACTGGCTAAATAGTGATTGGATTACATTGAACAAAACATGAATTTTTCATACCTGTATTCTTATTTTCTCCTACTTTTTCCTACATACTCATTTCTGCAAGAACTCAGAACTTGCTCAAAACCTCGATCGATTTTATTAAATTTTATATGTGACAACAATGTATACTATAACCTATCACTAGTTTTACACTATTTGGAGCTGTTGCTAACACAACTGCAATAGTTTGAGGTTGTTCTGGGCAGAGGTGACACACTGACTTTATTTCACAAGGACATTTTTTAAAAAGATGTATGAGCTGACAAACTTGTGCTAAATTTGTTTTCTGCACTATAATTAAATATATTTTACACATCAGATACATTTTACATAGGATTTGGAGGTTAATTTACTTAAATAGGTTTATTTCTAAAACACAGTAACATTTTAAAATGTCAAATGTGATATGAAAAACAGCTTAGCAGTTTTGAGTGCAACATTTGCAATTATTCTCTGAAGGAGTTATAGGTCATTGAACAGGCTTTCACGGCCAACTGTTATTATCATTGAAAAAAAGGCATAAAATACACAGTGGTAGTGCATCTCACGGTGTTAGAAATGAGGGTAATGCTACATTACTCAAGTAGATGTATTTAAACAAACATCAATTTCCATAAAACCTTATGTTCAAAGCTTCACTGGGGTAAGTATTAAGGAAGAAAACATAACTTTTAGCATTTTACCTGTTTCTGTAATGTTAGTGATTTGATTAGTATTAAAAGTCATGCAAAAGATAAAATAAATGGATTTTTTTTCTTTGGAGACACCTAAAGAGAGCTACTATAAGTGTGGTCCATACATGAGAGGTGCCCTAAAATTTAGGCCTTTATTAGTAAGAAATCTGCTGTTAGCTGTCTTCACTCCTCGCCCAAATTCTCTTTATATCAGCCCACGGAAATGAACAGCTTTCATCCAGCTGACTAGCCATTGACTCTTACCAAAAACATTGGTAATATCTTTGGCCTCTGCTCTACCCTTCAAACTGTTGCAATACAGTTCATCTCTGTTCTCTGATTTAAATACCGTTTTAACCTCACTTTTGTGGTCTCACAATTTTAGGGTGATTTTTTTATTCCAACCTCAATGACTAGTCTTTGTCTGACATTTTAGAGAACTTCTCTATCTGAACTCCAAGTATGGGTTCCCAGGGATTTATTCCTTACCATTCTTCCTTCTCCCTTATATTTTTCTCCCTTACTGACCCAGGCCAGTCACATGGCATAAATAAAATTTACATGAGGATGACAGCTGAATTTTTATATTCAGTCTTGAACCTTTCTCTAAATTCCAGATTGATACATCTATGTACTTACCTGGTGTCCCTAATAGTCATCTCAAATGTATTTTGTCCCAGGGTGACATCTTGATAGCATCACTCAAATATTTTTTTTTCATTACTTTTTCTCTCTCTTTAAATGTTCTGAACATTCACCCAAATGCACAAGCTAAATATCTAAGAGTTATCTTTGACTTTCTGTCTTCTTCCTATAACCAATTCATTAATAATTCCTGCTTTGCCCCTTTCCAAAATATTTTCCAATACTGTACACTTTTCTCCACCTCCACTGCCATCCTCCCTCCCTCCAAATTCATCTTTCTTTCTTTCTTTCTTTCTTTCTTTCTTTCTTTCTTTCTTTCTTTCTTTCTTTCTTTCTTTCTTTCTTTCTTTCTTTTTCTTTCGACTATTGTAATAAGTGTTCCAATTGAGACCCCTGTTTCATTCTTGCCCATCCTTTCCAATCCACAACATATTCTCTAGACTGAATAGGTCATCTTAAGATGCTCTATCAAGTGAACAAATAAACTGCATAAATTTTATGTTTGGAAAACTACATAGATGTCATCTATCTCAGGAAAGACAGTTCAGTACATCCATCAGGTGAGAAACTCCAAACGGCAGAGCTGACTGAGGTCCAAGGGAAAGTGGAATGGTTAGTGAAAGATGAAGCATTATCTGTCAATTATGGCTTTATGAATGGTTACAGAAACTGGAACTATGATATCTACCTATATGTTTAGATTGCGGGGTCACATTCAATTATACGTTTTAACTAGCTTTTTAAAAAAACAATTCTTATTTCTTTACATGCCAGAGAGTTTATTAATATTGGTAAATTAATAATTTATTTGATAGATTATCATATAATGACATGAGACTTTAATAAAATAGGAAGAAACAGTAAAATAAAAATCCTGTATCAAAGCTAGATACAATAACGTATTAGACTTTACGTTTTTCTCCTTTGGTCAGAGGGAAGCATCTTTGTGGAATAACATATAATTACTGCACTGGTCTGCTAGCAGGAAACAGCATCCACATTCTGTTCCAGGAGTGATTCAAAAAAGGGATTACTTGTCAAAGAAGTGACAAAATGTAGGGAAACCGCAATGGATGGTACAGTAAGTACCTTGGGACTCTGCCACCACTAGACCCAAAAGGAAGAAAAAAAGTCAGCAATTACTGGAACCCAGAAGGAAATGATTGAGTTCAATTAGAGTTTCAAAATGCAAAGAGTCAACTTTCACGTGAGAGATGGAGCCAGCCTGGGGCCACCCCACAGGGAGAGAGCCAGGAGAAAACACACCCACTACCTCACTGTCCTTCCCTCTGGCCTCCTGACAGGACTCCCACTTAACCCAAAGCTGAAATCAGACAAGGGAGCTGTTGCGGTCCCTGCAGGTCAGCCACTTGGATCAAAGAGCAGGATGGAGAGAAGTGGAGAGTAGAATTGAAGATTTCTGGAACAGTGACATCATGTAAGCCAGGGGCATTTTGTGTTGTTTGGAAGTTAAGGAATGTGGGGGTTGATATGGGTCAGTGAGCAAGTTGGATCATATGCTTATTTGTGATGTGTGTGGACATGAGCAACTCTTTAATGTCATTTCTATTTAGGAGGAAATTCTCCACACTGAATCCTGTCTGGCCAGACAGAAGCCACAAACTTGCTTTCCCATCCTCACATACCACTGGGGCACAGTTACGTTAAATAAACATTGCTAGACTGATTACCCCATGATAGATGTGGACTTTAACAAAAATGGAAAAAAGCTGTGCCATGTAGAGGCAATCTTCTGTCAAACTCTCTTGGCAAAGACATCTGGCTTTCAGGGTTAGCAGAGTTAGCTGAGTGACTGAAGTTGAGCATCAGCATTCGCAGGGTCAGCTGCTGGGTTTGTGCCCATGGTCATAGCACTGGGCTCCTTCCCATGGTAGTTGCATCTACCATTTTACATCGTTTCTGGCTGCATAGCCTCCTATCCTGACTTTTTCGCTCTGCTAGAGATTCTGGATCTATCGTTCTGATTAAACCACTTACCATATTACCATACTTCTTATTATTTGCAGTTAAAATCTGGACTAATACATCATGATATTCTTTAAACAGCTGCACATGAATGATATAAATTAAAAAAAAAATGTCTGTTGATGGTCAATCAGGCAATTCAATGATGCTACTACCATCATTACCTATAAATTAAAATATTATGATCATTGGGGGGTAGGTGCCCCTTCAGATCACTACATTTGTACCTTTGGGGTAAATACCCAGTAGTGCAATTGCTGGGTCATAGAGTAGCTCTATTTTCAACTTTCTGAGGAACTTCCATACTGGTTTCCAGAGTGGCTGCACCAGCTTGCATTCCCACCAAGGTGTAAGAGGGTTCCCCTTTCTCCACATCCTCGCCAACATCTGTCGTTTCCTGACTTGTTAATTTTAGCCATTCTGACTGGTGTGAGGTGATATCTCATTGAGGTTTTGATTTGGATTTCCCTGATGCCGAGTGATATTGGCACTTTTTCATGTGTGTGTTGGCCATTTGGATGTCTTCTTTGCAGAGATGTCTGTTCATGTCTTCTGTCCATTTCTTGATTGGATTAACAAGATGAAAACAGAGGAGGAGACAAACGATAAGAGACTCAATCTCAGGAAACAAACTGAGGGTTGCTGGAGTGGAGGGGGGTGGGAGGGATAGGGTGGCTGGGTAAGGGATATTGGGGAGGGTATGTGCTATGGTGAGCGCTGTGAATTGTGTAAGACTGATGAATCACAGACCTGTACCCCTGAAACAAATAATACATTATATGTTAAGAAAAAAAAAATAAATAAAAATAAAATATTATGGAGTATTTAAGAAGTAATATCTTTTAAGTAGAACAGATATACTGTGATGATAAATTATTAAGTTAGAAAAAAACAACAAAAGGAAGATAAATAATAAAACCATATTTGCATGTATTTATATATATTTATCAAAATAACTTTTTAAAAAGATTTTATTTATTTATTTGAGAGAGAGAGAGCATAAGCAGGGGGAAGGGCAGAGGGAGAGGGAGAAGCAGACTCCCTGCTGAGCACGGAGCCTGATGGGCGGTTTGATTCCAGGACCCCGAGATCATGACCTGAGCCGAAGTTAGATGCTTAACCAACTGAGCCACCCAGGTGTCCCTCAAAATAACTTTTTTAATTAAAAGGTTAATAATCTTTGTTATTGATTGGGAGATTTCAATTTTTCTCTCTCATTCTGTCTTTTTTATTTTATAATAAGCATCCATCATTTTAAAACTTGAGAATAGGAGGCACCCAGGTGACTCATTCAATTAAGCACCTGACTCTTGATTTTGGCTCAGGTCATGATCTCAGGGTCATGAGACTGAGTCACACCTCCAGCTCTGTGCTCAGTGCAGAGTCTGCTTGAGATTCCCTCTCTCCTTCTACCTTTGCCCCTCCCACTCATGCTCTCTCTTTCAAATAAATAAATAAATAAATAAATAAATAAATAAATAAATAAATAAATAAATAAATAAAATCTTTAAAAACTGAGAATAGGGCTCTTATTGTTGATTTTATATGTCAATTTGATTGGGCCACAAGGTGCCCAGATATGTGGTCAAATATTATTCTTGGGTAAGTCTGTGAGGGCATTTCTAGATGAGAGTAGCATTTGAATCTGTAGGCTGAGTGAAGCAGATTGCTCTCTCTAATGTAGGTGGGCTTTATGCAAGCAAATGAAGATTGAATTAAAAAAAAAAAAGGCTAAGACGGCGCTCCTGTTGTTGGAGCCTGGAGGTAGCTCTTTTCTTGCCTTCAGGTTCCAACTGAAACATCAGCTCTTTTTGGGTCTTGAGCCTGCCCATTTTAGGACTGGAATTACACTACTGACTCTACTGACTCTCAGTCCTTCAGATCCTGAATGGAACCATGCCATCAGATGCCTGATTGCAGCTCAGCGCCTGCAAATCTTGGGATTTCTCAGCCTCCATAATTGCTCAGGCCATTCTATTAAATAAGTAAATAAATAATAGATAGGTAGATAGATATCGTTTTGGTTCTATTTCTTGGAGAACCATAATTAATATAGCATCCTTTTCATTTTGAAGTCAGTGATATTAAATGAGGACAATAATGACAAGGTAATAAGCTAAAAATAAAAGCATTTTTTAATTTATTAGAACCTCTGTTTTTATAGTTTTGATTTTTCTTTAATGATACCTCATTTTAAAATTCAGTTGATATTTTATTAAAGATGTAAAATTTTACATACTACCTTGAAATCCACTATTTTTTTTCTAACTTCTCCACTATTATCTTCTTTCTGCTATCATGAATTTGTGGCCCTTTCAGAGTCCTTCCAGGCCATGTTTCTACAACGTTATTCTACATTATACATCACTGTTTAACACGGATTTCAGTCCATATCATTGATATATTTTCTGTGCTACAAAACTTCCTTTTATACATATTGTAATTTTGAAATCTATGATTTTAAATAGAAATCAAGTTGTTTCATTTTAGTTGCTACTTTTTATTTCTATCATATGAATATACAACATTCTTCTGGAGATAGTAGTTTGGATTAATTTTCAGGAATACCCAAAGGATAATTGCTTGATCAGAAGTTATTCTGTTTAGCTTCCCACTTCAATTCTTACAGAAGTGCTTATACCAATTTATACTTCTGCCATCTGAACATGAGAGTTATTATTTCTACACAATTCCCATTAACTGATGTTTCAAATCTTATTTTTTGCTAATATCTAAAGAAGTGGAATATTATTTCTTTTTATTTAAAATTTTTATTTTACCAATTATAAAAATATTGAGATTACTTTGAAATTCTTATTAGTTATTTGAGATTACACTTCTGAAAATTGTTCATTCGTATTTATAGAAGATGCCTCTTGTTAAGAAAAAAATAAATAAATAAAGGGATGTATAGGTCACATCCCCTTGACTCATCTCTGATTTCAGCACTGGCAAGTTTAGTGGATATTTCTGTGCAAACTCACACACCCAGCAGCTGGTCTCAAGGTTGCAATAATAGACTTTATGTATTCTACCTCAGGGCTGTCTCAAGGCCTGACAGAGTTTCCTCTGTTCTTAAGCACTGCCCTGAAATGCTAGAGTTCATCCTCAGGGCCAGTCTTCATACAGTGGAATTTAGGAACCACTGCTAGGACTAGGATCCTCCAGCTTCCTATCTTTTTGATAGAAAAACTTGGTAGACATTTTGTTTGCTTCTCAGAGGTCCCAGCAGTAGTGAGTCCATAGCATCGAGCTTCATTACAGACCTCTACATTGGCCTCTCTTCCTTTCCTGTATCCCTTATTATGTTCCCCCACTCCCGTTTAGTGAGATTATCTCCCAAATACAGTGCCTGTACCAAAGTTGTTGGTCTTTGCTTTCAAGAGAAAACAAACTAAGAAACTATCTTCGTGTAATGTATTTTCACAGCTTTATTGAGATATTATTGATCTACAAAAAGCTGTACATGTTTAATGCATACAATTAGATGAAGTTGGACATATGTATGCACTGTGATACCATCACCATAATTAAGGTACCAAATACCTCCAAAAGTGCCCTTGTGTCTTATACTCTTTGTTGTCTTTTTTCTTAACTATCGTTATAAGTTTTGAAAACATATTAGGGCAATTAATACTTTGTCACATAGTGGCAAAATTTTTCAGGCAGTCGCTAAGATAAAAATTGTTATTAGTGATAATTTTATTCTTATAGAGTTATATATGTGTACTTTATAGTATATGTGTATTAGATACATAAATATGAATATAAATATGTATGTACAAACATTAGAGTCAATTGTGTCAGTCTTTACCTGAATAGGTTGTATTTATGTCCTTTCCACCCCACCCCAGTTTTATTGAGGTAGAACTGATTAAATAGATAAAATTACATATATTTAAATTGTACAACATGATTTGATATATGTATACATGGTGAAGTGGTTCCCACAATCAAGTTAATTAACACATCCATCACTGTCACCATGCATACATTTTTGTCGTGTTATGTTTTTGTGTGTGTATGTGATTAAATGCTTAAGACCTACTCTCTTAGCAAATTTCAAGTATACTATATAGTACTATTGACTAGAGTCACCATGCTGTACATTAGATAAAAACTGATTTATTTTTAAGTCGAAGTTTGTACCTTTGACCAACATCTGCCTTTTTCTTCCACTCTCCCTCACTCCCTAGCAACCACTATTATACTTTCTGTTTCTATCAGTTAAATTTTTTTCTTTCTTTCTTTTTTTGTTTTGTTTTTGTTTTTACATTTCACAAATAAGCAAGATCATACAAAATGTATCTTTCTGTATCTGGCTCATTTCACTTAGCATAATGTCCTCCAGGTTCATCTATGTTATCACAGATGGCAAGTTTTTTTTTTTTTTTTTATGGCTGAATAATATTCTATTATCTATATCTTTAAGTTCTAATTCTTGTCAATCACATTTCTGGAGAAAATAACTTATTTCCAATCTTTCTTGATTCATTTAAATCAAATTTTCTTGGAATTTATGTCTTGACTAATGAATTTCCCAAGATTTTGCCTCTAGGCTACTGACGTTCCAACCCTCTTTTTAGGCATATTACTCTCCTTCACAGGAATTGAACTTCTGACTATATCTGCCTTTACTATCATGGTGAGCAGCAGGGCAGGATGGTTCAACATTAAAGACAGGTTATGCTAAAGAACAAATAGCCTAGAGGATCTAGGATCCAGATATTTTTCCAGCTAAGTAGAGACTAATTAAGTTCATAATTCTGGCCACAAAAAATTGAGGTGGAAAAATGTCATTTGGAGTAGCATAGAAAAATCAAGTGAGATATGCTATCCAGAACACTGAAGCTATCTCCTATTTCCTTCTGCCTCCTTTTATTGTACCCTTTAGTCCTTCCTTCGTAATGCTCCCAGTACTCCCAAATCATGCTATCCTTCACAAGCCTTCATGCCAATGTGTAGATACTCATCTGCTTTTTAAATCATAGGTCTTAAAGATTCAGCCCAAGCTTACTGTCTCATTAGTGTCATCCTTGAATATATTAAAGGACTTTTACTATGCATTCATTATTCTCTTTCATAGCATTTATCAAATGGCCGTGATTCATAGATTCCCTTATTCTCATTTTTCTATAAGACTTTGAGCTCTGACTCTTTAATAGCAGGGGTTGTTAAAAATTCTAAATTATATCTGTTAAGTATGTTTTTTGAATGAATAAATAAATAGCAGTAAATAAGCAAAATCTAAAATTTGGGAGGTGAGATTGTTGAAAAATGGGCACTGGTAGGTAAAACTGAAGTAGAATCTGAAACTAAGACAGAAATTATTGGTTTTTTTTAATTTTTTAATTAAGTTTTTAATTTTAATTCCAGTATATTAACTACAGTGTTATATTAGTTTTAGTTGTACAATACAGTGATTCAACACTTGCATATATCACCTGGTGCTCATCACAGGTGTGTGCCTTAATCTACACATCATTACTCAATGCTCATCATGGTAAGTGTACTCTTAATCCCCCTCACCTGTTTCATCCATTCCCCACCCACCCTTTCACTTATTTCACCCATCCCCCACCCACCCCTTCACCTATTGCACCCATCCCCCACCCACCCCTCTACCCATTTCACCCATCCCCCTACCCACCTCCAGAAGCTATTTGGTTTTATATAAAAATATCTCTGGCAATTCTGAAATTTTTTTTAAGAGAGAGAGCAAGAGAGTGCACACAAGTGGGGAGCAGGAAGGGTAGAAGGAAAGGGAGAAAGAATCTTAAGCAGGCTCCATGCCCAGTGCAGAGCTCAACACAGAGCTTGATCTCATGACCTTGAGATCATGACCTGAGCTGCAATCAAGAGTTGGATGCTTAACCGACTGAGCCACCCAGGTGCCCCTCTGGCAATTCTGAAATAATGAGATAACCTACGTGTATTAAATAGCAAAATCTCCAAATCATATTTTTACATTTTAATTAAGTGAATTATCTTCAAATGTAACAAAAATGCATGTCAATTTTCTCTCTTAAATCTACGTAGCAATCTTTATTGCACAGGAGTCTGCCACATAGTAATACAGCACATCTTAATGTATTGTAATGACTGATTTTTAACTTTAATCAACATTTGTGCCCATAGCTACACATGAAACTATTTAGAACTTACTTAAAAAAAAATCCTAAACCATGTATAAATTATTCTCATGTTGCAAATCCTATGGTCAGCTTGCCTTTAATTTCTCTGGCATATATTTTAAGGTGTGACATGGATTGAATTGTGTTCCTCAAAATATATATGTTAAAGCCCTAACCCTCATATGACTGCATTTGGATACTGACCCTAAAACAAGATAATTAAGGTTACTTGAAGATACAAGTGTGGAGCTTCCATGTAGTTGATAATATATGTAAAACTTGACTCCCCAAAACTTAACTACTAATAGACTACTATTGAATACAACCCTTACAGATAACATAGTAGATTAACACGTATTTTTATGTTAAATGTGTTATATACTGTATTCTTATAATAAAGTAAGCTAGAGAAAAGAAAATGTGAAAAAAATCATAAGGAAGAGAAAATACATTTACAGTATGTACTGTATTTACCAAAGAAATCCACATATAAGCAGATCCATGCACTTCAAACCCGTATTGATCAAGGGTCAATTGTATTCCTCAGAAATATGTCAGGCTTAGTATAGAATGATAAAATATTTTATCACTGAACTAGTTAAACAATACTAATTGTATGGTCTTAACTCTACTAAAATCTGTAAACTTAAATAACTAAAACAATAGGCTGACACTCAGTTATTTAAAAAAATTACTGAGTCTTAAATCTTCATTCTAATCTTGCATTATTCCATAATAACAATATATTTATTGGCAATATAAAATTAACAATGAGGGGCACCTGGGTGGCTCAGTTGGTTAAGCAGCTGCCTTCAGCTCAGGTCATGATCCCAGGGTCCTGGGATCGAGCCCCGCATCGGGCTCCCTGCTCAGCAGAGAGCCTGCTTCTCCCTCTCCCTCTGCCTTCCACTCTGCCTACTTGTGCTGTCTCTCTGTCAAATAAATAAATAAATAATATCTTTAAAAAAATAAATAAAATTAAATAAAATTAAATTAACAATGAATTGTCAAGTCAAGGACAAAACCTTGTAATATTCTGTGACTCTTTTTTTTTTTTTAAAGATTTTATTTATTTATTTATTTTACAGAGACACAGCGAGAGCGGGAACACAAGCAGAGGGAGTGGTAGAGGGAGAAGAGAAGCAGGCTTCCCGTTGAGCAGGGAGCCCGACGCGGGGCTCGATCCCAGGATCCTGGGATCATGACCTGAGCCGAAGGCAGAGGCTTAACTACTGAGCCACCCAGGCGCCCCTATTCTGTGACTCTTTAAAGTGATTCATTGTACCCATTTATAGTCTGGAAAATATTTCTCTCTTTCTTTTGTGTAGGTAAATTAGTGTATGTGTTCTCATAAAGAAAGTCATTTAAATTTTAAAAGCTTTTGGACATCCATTTACAGAAAGAATAAATCCATCGTGTTAGAAGTCTGCATTTCGTTAAAAACTTTACATTAATGTGACAAAATAAAAAGTCAAAAACTAAATACTAACCATATTTAGTACAATTAAGTAAAAAGATTTTATTTTTATTTTGTTTTATTTTATTTTGTCTTCACTCTTCCTCGCTCCATGGCTTAAATTTAACTGTTATCTTTGGGACATTCGACACCATGGTGAAAATTGCCATCTTAATGAACTTCATTAAAATGAATGCACATATTTTTCACAAGGCAAAGAAACTCATAGGATTGTTTAATGAAATATCTGATTTATGACATGACCACATTTTCCCCTCAGTTCCAAATAGCTAATGTGTTATCACTATTAATTTCTAAATTACTTATGTAGTCAAACAATTTGGCATATGAGATATCAACTTGCTAATGCATTTCCAGGTCTTTTAAATTGTAAGTAGTAACAAAAAGGAAACATTTACAAGAAATCGTCAAACTTCTTATCAGGTAAGTAACAAAAAACAAAAGAACTGTGAAATCTAAAAACAGGTGAACAGAATGTGCGCCTTCCTTCCTCATATGCCTATCTTTAAAACATTTGCCAATTTTAATCCAGGAAAATTAATATGAATAAAGATTCCACTGAGATCTCTGTGGAGAGAACTGATAGGGACTCCCTTCCATGCTTAAGAATATTCCTAAGATATTCACTGAAGAAAGACATCGAATCCAGCAGCAAAAACAGGAGTCTTTGGAATAGCTGGTAATAAGGGATCTCTAATCTTTAAGTCCAAAAGGCACAATAGTGCTGAATGTTTGACCTGAGACTTCCCTGTCTTAATGCTGCAATTGTGCAGGAAAACAAGTGTGAAATATGCTCAGGAAATGAAACATTTTTACTGATGCACAGAAGACCTTAGCCTCAACTCTATCTTCCCTCCTCTCGTATTAAGTCCAAGTTGACTCTTAGCATGTCTTACTGTTTATGCATCCTTACCACAATTAACACAATCTTAATTTTCTCATACCTTTAATAAACTGAACAATTCTCAGAACACTCAACTTTGACTTTCTCCAATCTATCCCAATAATACTTCAAGCAACTTGTCTCCTGTAGAACACTCATCTTGACTTTTTCCATTTACAACATTTTTTAAAAGCTTGAATTAATAGTTTTGGTTGACTTTTCTCTTGATGCACAAGAGAAGCATTTACAGGAGCCCAGCCCCCCCCCTTTTTTCCCCACACCACAGACCATCATAGGAGCAGAAACCATTTTCTCTACTCACCATCTACAATAAACCCAATCTTAAGAATATCCAAGCAAGATGTGTTGACTCCATTAAGCTAAAAAAGATAAATAATGGCTAGAGAGATCAAATGATTTTTGAAATGCAAAACCAGTGAAACAGAATTGTTGGATGAAAAAGTCAAGTACATATATGTATCACTTATGAAGATGTACATGAAGGTAAAAATACGTACTGAAAGTTAAGAACACATGTTCAAACTAGAAACAAACAAAAAATCAGTAATTTAACCAAAAAGAAACATATACACTGTTGAAGCTAGAATTAATTATACGAAATAGGAAATTTTAAAATGATCTCAAAAAAGAAGAGGAAAAAGAGATAAAGGGAATTATGAGAAAAGGGGTAGTGATGTGGCCAGTATATCCAAGGGCTTTCATTTGTGAAAGCTAAGTTTTTCAAAAGGAAAAAAAAAAAAGAGCAGTTAAAAGATGAGAAAGAAAATCTGGAACTACTGGAAAGAAATATCCCTGAGTAGAGGGCAGACCTGTGCCTGAAGAATTAAGGAGTTTATAAATTCATAAACTGTATTTTAAGAATTCATTTTAAGAATGAATATTTATTTAGGAATAGTCTGTTTAAAATTTTTTATTCCTAAGGAAAAAACAAAACAAAACTTATAAGCTTTATGCCAGAAGAAAACTTTTTGTACAATGAGAAAAAAAGATATCATTGTATTTCTCATCTTCAATTCTGAAAGCTAGATGAAAATAAAGGAGGATCTACACACTACCAAGAAAAAATGACTGCAATCCTAGAATCCTATATCTAGCCAAGCTATCATTCTTCTATCAGGGTGAGTGGAAGATAGATGAGATCATCACAGAGACAGAGAATATCTGATCCAAGCAACTCATCTGAGGAAAATATTTGAGAAAAAACCCTTATAAATAAACCACAGCAAATGCATTAAGGTAGAAGATGATCAAGAAGAATGAGCAAGATTTCACTTAGTCCCAAATGGAGAACAGGCACTTCTTAGTTCTCCACAACACAGCACACACTGGGTTAAAAGAATTTTCAAGACTTTAAAGAATAGACAGAGAATAATGTAGTAAGTAACAGAGAATTACTATTTCTTTAAGGATTCTTTAAAGACCAGCTCATTACCTCAATCATGACTTGACTCCATATAACTAAGGAAAATTTAGTCCCCTAATCTGAAATTACCCCAGATTTTCTATGCTGGGGAGTTAGCTCAAACTGCCCCTGACACTAAACCTACCTCTTGGTCCCCTATTTTTGCCTTGGTCTTGACCACTTACTTCTGTGAATGGTTGAGTGTTGACACTGATTTTTTTTTTTTTCTTCTGAAGGAAAACTCACCATCACTCATAGGATCTAGCCATATTACCTCAACCAAATAATCACACAATAATCTGATATTTATGTTTACTCCAAAATTTGAGTTATTTGGGCTTAAATTCCACACTAAGTCTAGTGTTGGAATCACCAGATGCAGTCAATTTTCTCTTCAGTTTCTTCTCATCAAATGTTTAAAAGAATCTAAAATCCCTTTTGTGCTTGAATGGCATAAGTGGTTGGTGTTCCAGCCTCTCACTATGTGCCAAAATCCTCAGGGAAGCCTTATGCTCTGCAAGGGGTGCTAAAATACAGGACTTGCATTAAGAAATGTCCTGAGGCAAATACTTACCGGAGAACATAGTACCCTATATATTTTGCGAGACAATCCTTCCTTAGACAAACATTAAAATATGTCAGGAAATAAGGAGCGGTCAACCTGTCATGTTCCGAATCAGGAGGAAACACAAGGAGAGTGAAGACTATGAGGGGCCTTTCCTTGTTGAGCTATAGTTGGCCAGAAGTTGGGAAAAATAATACTGTTAGAACTAGTAAAACTCCTCAGATAATTAGGGAATTCAGTTTTCTCGAAGAAAAATACATTTAAATTCAGTCTGCTTCTTGCCTTAAGAGTTCATTTTTAAAATTTCTTTTTGATGCACAGTAACATTAATCTCCTATAGAGAAAAAAATGCTTGTAGCATAATTTGAATACTAAACTATTAGTATCAGTAGGAACATGTCTTTCTGTCTTCCATAGTCTTTTTTTTCCTTGGGCATCACAAATATAAACCATCTGGTATGCCAGATGCTTGCTTTTCTCTGTATACATTCAGAAAGTGTAGGTGGAAGGCCTCCAAAATCCCATTTTGCTTATCATCATCATCATTATCAACTTCCCAGCATTTTAATAAATGATGCTGTTTCTCTGGGTTGAAGTCAGTAAGATTTGTAGAGATTATTTACTTTTTTTCCACTTACAAGATGTCAGTGAAATTTTAGTGGGCCAGAAATCTGGAATATTGTTTATAATTTCTCTGTTGTTGATAAGCTCCGACTATAGAGTATGTTCCATTTTAAAATAAGTGCTGACTTAAGTTTTATTGTAGTATTTATCAACGTGTCTCTGCACCAGGGCTTACTTTTATAAACCAAAACCAGTTTGAACTCAATTATATGTACTTTCAAATAGGTTTTAATGAAAGTAGACTGGATTTTTCCTAACCCAGTTCATTATATCCAGATCTTTTGACCGAAAAACAAGTAGTGTGTGAGTCTGTGTGCATGTGCGTGCAGTTGCGCGCATGCACACGTCCTTTCATGTGTGTGAATGTATATGCATACATGCAAGAGAAACCATTTCTACATGTGGTGTGCATATCATAATTAAACAAGAAAACCTAGCAAAGCAATAACAGAAGGAAATAGTAGGAACTCGTAATACTTAGCGTGTCAGGACAGTGCTGGTATTAAGAGTTAAAATAACCCCAGACTAGACGATTCATTTGCAGTAGAATAATCTGTTGCAAGAACTACTTAGCAAAATATCCAGAAAGAAGCATTTTAGTAATGCAGTAGCTATCTTTGTACAATGGTTAATTTAGGAAATCCCCTTTGTAATCATAAAGCCACATAAATACACAACAGCACAGTAGTGAATACTCATAGATTTTCAGATGGAATTAAAATTTCAGGGCAGTAGGTTCACATCTAATATGAGAAACATGATTATCAATACCTTTGTCGCAGAGTTTATGAAGACTAAATGAAATATTACACATAAAAAGACTGCCACCCACCAAAAGCAGGTCGACAAGTGCTTGTTGAGTTTGAGATAAATCTCTTGAAGCTGTTCTTTCAAAGATTTGTAAAATACGTAAGCTTAAAAATTGAAAAATTAAAAGAGCTATATCATTAGACACATGATTACTGAAGTTTATAACTAAGACATAACATCTGCACTTTAAGGACTAACCTCTGAAGGTTATAGACATAAATAGAGAATAATCAAAACATTATCACTAAGATGAGGAACAAGCAAAATAAAACAGATCTGGAAGGAAACAATAGAAGTATGAGAACTCAGAAAAAGAGAATTTTAAACTGAATGAAGGAAGTCTGGATGCCTGGGTGGCTCAGTCGTTAAGCGTCTGCCTTCAGCTCAGGTCATGATCCCAGGCTCCTGGGATCGAGTCCCATCAGGCTCCTTGCTCAGTGGGGAGTCTTCTCCCTCTGCCTGCCATTCCCCCTGCTTGTGCTCTCTTGCCCTCTCTCTCTCTCTTTCTCTAACAAATAAATAAATACTTAAAAAAAAAAAAAAAAGAATGAGGGAAATCTCTGGCTCCACTGTCTGTAATGGCTGCAAAATAGGTTGCTTCTAGGTGGTTGAGAAAGAGTAGCGGAAGAGTATCAGGCTTCACATACTAAAGTCACTACAGATAAAGTTATTAAAAAGTGTGTGTGTGCTTTATAATCACAGTTTTAGGAAAAATCAGTTAGTGTGCCTTCTTTCCAAGTACATTGCTGCCCCCACATGCAGAGTGTAGAGTTGCCGGAATTTGGCTTGGTGTCACAAGCATGTTAGCTGCAAGTCACACATGCTATTTATAAATACATACCTACAGTATTTTACTAAATATATAGATTCATATGCAAATACCTATGCATAATTAAGAATTAGTAAATATTTTTCATTATGCAATGTTTGCTTATTATTATTCAATATCATATATTCTTAGATAATTCTGAATTAAAATGACTTTCTAAAATTGTTAAAGAGACATATCTGAACTATGTACTTCAAAGCAAGTGGTCCTATTTTTGCTATTATTCTGGTGCCATAAAGCCTTTTTTAAAAGTATACTTTGCATGTGACTGTGTGGTTTTGACTGTGTATGTCTGCATGGAAACACATATGCATGTATGTTGAATTGACAGAGATAGAAAAAAATGTAGTTCTTGGGGTGCATGGGTGGCTCAGTCGTTGAGCGTCTGCCTTCGGCTCAGGTCATGATCCCAAGGTCCTGGGTTCGAGCCCTGCATCGGGCTCCCTGCTCCAGGGGAAGCCTGCTTCTCCCTCCCCTACTTCCCCTGCTTGTGTTCCCTCTCTAGCTGTCTCTCACTGTCAAATAAATAAATAAAATCTTTTAAAAAAATGTAGTTCTTAATTTCAATTGTTTTTATACTTTTGTTTGAAGACTAGTATTGAGTTATTTTACTAGAACAGCTGTTTTCATTGTAACCATGTATCTATTCTGAAATGAAGATGTGTAAAATTCAAATGTTCAATTACTTGTTCCACTAATATCTTTAATGAGGCAAATTCAGATTTTAAGTATACATAGGTCCACCTTCCTAAGGAAATATATCCCAAGATATATTTATGTATGTATCAACTGACTTCCCTATTACAAATGTTAATTGTTGTTTTGTTGCCTTAAAATGTGACTCTGTATTAATTTTCCTATATGCAAATGCATATAGTATTCTACTTCAATTATTAAAGAAAAATATTTTTGATGTGTCATAATAGGCTTGAGTTAGGGATTGAAATATTTTATGATCGGAAAATGATATGTTATTTCCAATAGAGGCTGGGGGAAAAGCAGAGAGACAGATGAAGTAAAGACATATTTAACAGTAAGGATAAGACTTTATTTCAATGAAGTATCAAAAATATAAAAATGATTTCAGGGAATTTTTTTTGAATTAACTTAAAGATAACATGAATACTTTTTTAGGGCAAAAAAAGAAATAAACAGGAGTTTCCTTTGGCTTTATTAGCAGGGATGGAAGAAAACTGTCCCTCCGGAGTAGGTATAAGTGGGAGAAACAAAGATGACCATTTTCAGAGAAGGTTTTAAACACAAATTCAATGCTTTTCTACCGACAGCATCGTGGGACCAACTCATTCAGACCCAAAGACAATTTGCTGGTGAGGGAGGCTTTTTTCCACAATTCTGTGATGTACCTATTTGGGAGAAGATAATGGGGAAGGAAGAACAGTCTCCTATTTAAATGGGGAAGCTGAGACCTTGAGGTGGCCCCTGGGTGACAAACACTATCTTCACTGGGATGTTTTTTCTGTGATGTGGCTCATGGTCATATTTTAGGAAGCTACAGCCTCCTGAGAACCATGTAAACAGCAGTTCAATGACTACTGGCTGATCTCAAATGGTATTTTAAAAAGCACATGCCATGCTCACCAAGCTAAGAAGATACCACCCATCACCATGACTCTTGTAAGACTGTACAAGTTAACCAAAGAAACTAGGTGGGGCTTGATGACTTGGACCACTGCCGCCTGCACCTCGGATGTGTTGTACGCAGCATTATCAAAGCAGCAGTTAAATTTAAATAACTATATCAAGATACAGAGGAGGTGAGCCTGCCAGCCTAAAATCTTAATGGGGCAAGGCGACCAGAGTCTCCACATAGTTGATGGGGAAGAAGCCTGACTGGCCATGAAGCATTGCCCTATACCAGTGCTCATCAGTTTGGTTAGTGGGTATGATGATATCACCTTCTTTAAAACCCAATTCCCCTTCATTTGCTGGTTCAAAGTTGTACAGAACTCAGCAGGAGGGCTGAATAACTGGGGCAACTGGGAGTGTCTGTGTGGGAGAAGCTTCCACTGGGCTGGGTGTTCTGTCCAGTTGGAAACCTGGCTCATTTGCGGTTTAGGCTGATAATCCCCTGTAGGCTGAGATGAAGCTTGTATTTATTATAGGTCTAAATCCAGTTATGTCAACTTTTACATAAAATAGAGAATGAAGACTCCAATTAAAAGATAAAATTGTCATCTTGAATAAAAAAGCAAGATCCACGTTAAATATAGACACATATTAAAACTAGAGACCTAGAAAGATTGACAGTCAAAGGAGAAAAATAATTGTACTGTACCAAATAGTGAGTATATAAAAATGAAGTGTCTATATCAGTATCAGATAATATAGACTTTCAATAGTGGAATATTACCATAGATAGAAAGGGAAATTTCATAATAATAAAAGGTCAATTTATCAGGTAGACTATAATCACAAATATATGTGTGTTTGGCTAGTAATAGAGCTTCACAATAAATACAAAAATAAACACTTAAGTAGAATGAGAAATAGAAGAAAATACACAATCATTGTTGAAGATTCTAACATGCTTCTCTCATTATTTGATTGAAAAAAGTGGAGAAAAATTAAGTAAAGTTATATACCACCATCAACATTCTTGGTTTCATTGAATCTTATAGACATTTCACCCCAAAATTGAAGAATAAATATTTTCAAGTTCACATGGACTGTTCCCAAAGATGGACTATATGCTGACTGATAAAGAAATTTTTGGTAATTTTCAAGAAACAGAATTAAAATAAAAATAATTTTTAAAAAATATCTAGAAAAGCCACAAATGTTATTAGGTAAACAATAAATTTATAACTAATCCATTGTTCAAAACAGAACACACCCATTGTTCAAAGAATTGCAGGAATAATTGCAAATTCTTTGTACTGAATGATAAAGATAATAAATAAATGTACAAATGTATAAAGCAAGTACACAGAAATAAATTTACACTAACATTGGAAATCAAGAAATTAAGATGTAGACAAATGGTAGGGGTATTTTTTAAGAGGTTGGTTCTTTTAAACAAGTAATGAAAAATTATACAACTCTAGCAAGTTAGTATAAAAAAGAAAAAAAACACAAATTACTAATAATAGGAATGAAATAGAAATATAGATCCTTCAGATTTTAAATTAGGCAAAGGAAATTTTATAAATACTTTAAATCAATAAAGTTGACAACTTAGAATATATTGACACAGTCACTGAAAGCAATTTATAAAAATTACCCCCCCAAAAAATCAGAATAGCTTTATGTCAAAAAAAAAAAAAAATGAATGTGTTTTAAAAACATCTACAACAAAATGACTCTCAAGGAAATCTCCAGGACTAGATAGTTTTAATTATAAATTCGAACGAGCATTAAAACAAACAAACAAGTTTATACACATTTTTAGAAAGTAAAAACAGAGAGTAAAGTTTTCTATTTGTTTATTGAAACCAAAGCAACTGTGATTCCAAAAATTATAAAGATATGATAAGGAAAAAATATATATAACAAAATCCCCATAATACCATGCATAAATCCTTTACTAAAACATTATCAAATCAGATCAATCAAGAAATAAAAATTACAATACATCATGACTAACTGGGGGTTTATCCTGTGAATATAGATAAAATTCTGAACAAATTTTAGCAAAACAAATCTGACAGTATATAAAAAGGATAGTCATACAGTATAACCAACTGGAGTTTATCCTGTGAGTATAAAATTGTTTTAACATTAACCAAACTTAATTTATGTTGATAGCAACATAAATAAAAGTATTTGGAATTAAAAAAAATGAGAGTTAATATATATCCCAAAGAGAACAACTCAACTGATGCAGAAAAAAAGCATTTGACAACTTTTTTTTTTTTTGACAACTTTTTAGTACCCATACTTGATAAAAACTATCAGCAAGCTAGAAATGTTAAAAAGATTCTGAAATCTAATAAGGGGCACATACAAAACACCTACATTTAACATCAAACATAAATCATGAGGTATTAGACCCTTTCTTTCTAAGGTCAAGAACCAGATAAGACTGTCCACTCTCACCATTTCTATTTACCATTGTACCTGCACCTCCTGTCCATGCCATAAGTCATGAAGAAGGAATAAAAGACACAGATTGCAAAGAAAGAAAGAAAACAGGTATTGTTCACAAAAAGCAAGATTTCTCATGTAGAAAATCCTAAAGAATCTACAGACTACTAGAACTAATAAGTGAATTTATCAAGGTCACAGATCAATATTCAAAACTACATGCATCTCAGTATACTAACAGTAGTTGTGTTTATGCATACCAACAGCAATTTATTTACAGTAGTGGCAAAAATAAAATGGAGATTATAACAAAATATGTGAAATATTTCTGCATTGCAAAATTACAAAACATTGCTGAGCTATACAATGTCCATGGACTTGCTGATGGAATATTGTTAAAAATTCAATTCTTTGTAAACTGATGTACAGGTTTAATAGTAGCAATTTCAAACTAAATTTCTGAGAACATTTTTAAAGGAAATGTTTGGGTGCTTTTAAAGTATATATGAAAATGTGAAAAACCAAGAGTCTTGAAATAGAAGAACAATGGTTAGAAGACCACCTCTACCTGATTTCAATACTTAATATAAGGTAACAATTACCGGGATGCCTGGGTGGCTCAGTTGGTCAAAGTGTCTGCCTCGGGCTCAGGTCATGATCCCAGGGGCTCCCTGCTCAGCAGGGAGGCTGCTTCTCCCTCTCCTACTCCCCCTGCTTGTGCTCTCTCTCTCTGTCAAATAAATAAAATAAAATCTTTAAAAAAATAAAAAAGGAAAAAATAAGGTAACAATTATCAAAACAGTATGGTATTTAAATATAAAAACATTTAAATGGGAAAATAGAACAAAATAGAGTGTGTAAAAATAGACCCATGCTTTTATAATTAATTGATTTTCCCACATATACATTAAATAATCCAGTGGAGGAAGAAAAAGTTTTCAGTGATTGGTGTGAGAACTAGAAAACCATGTTTAAATAAACGAATATCAACCCTTACTTCACATGATACAAAAAGTTAGTTTGAAATATCATAGATCAAACATAACAACTAGAAATAACAAATCTTCTAGAAGGAAATATATGGGAATTATCTTCTCAAGCATGTGCATAGGGAAAAATTTCTCAAGACACAGAAATAATAATGAAAGAAAATAAAATAAATGAAACTAAAAGAATTAAAAACTTGTCATCAAAAGACAACATGAAGAGTTTTTTTTTTTTTTAAGATTTATTTAGTTACTTAGAGAGAGTAGGGGAAGGGGCAGAGCGAGAGAATCTTCAAGCAGACTCCCCTCTGAGCCAGACACAGGGCTCAACACAGGGCTCGATTTTATGACTCATGTGATGATGACCTGAGCCGAAATAAAGAGTTGGACACTTAACCTACTGAGCCACCCAGGTGCCCTGACAACATGAAGAGTATTTAAAAAAAATTTTGTTGTCTACCATGAAAACCATTTGAAATAGTTATAATAGTCAATTTACATAATTAGTTAACATCAGGGGCTATAAACATTGATTTTTCTCTATAATAGAGGATAAGAGTAATAACAAGATAATGTTTAACTATATTAAATCTTCAGTTCAAATGGTTATATTTATTCCAAAAAACTAGGTATATTCCATTAGAAACCTAGCAGAATCTAGACAAAAAATATTAATAAGATTATTAATAGTGTCAATGATTTTATCTCTATTTCCTAAAACCTTCAATCAGACTTGAGTATCTAATTGTTAGAACACTCTTCTTGATTTTGATCTATACAATACAGATCCACTGTAGTTTATAAGTGTCTAACTTTCATACTTGATACTCAGCGTAAAATGTGCTTTTACTCCTGTGAGTTTCCGTTCTCAGAAATATTATCATCCCCAACACTGTCAGGCAGAGCTATGATGATGAAGGATATTTATTTTGCAATTATATGCAACAAACTCTGTTGGAGAAAAAAATAGTAAATAAACAGTTCATGATATATAGGCTGTGTTTGCCTAACGGAGCTTTCTTTTTTTCAGAGTCATTAATTTAGAACTGTCCATTTATTACAAAACACCAAACTAATTTGTTAATTAAATGTTACCTTCAAATTCAAAACAATTACAAGGAAGGAAGGGAAAAGTTCATACAATGGTCATGTCAGGCTTGCTTGTTTTTCATAGGAATCAATGTAAAAACCCTTTAGTATAATGAAGTGACTATAGCTTAGACAGGAAAGCCAACTTCTACAGACCAAATACCAGTTATGTCACCTCAGGCAAGTCATTTAGCTTCCCTGTCACCATTTCAAATCTAAAACAAATGTGAAAATAATGACACCCATCTCATACATTTCTTGAGAGGATTAAATGTGTTAATAAAGGTCAAGGTTTTAGAATAGTTCCTGACACAGACCAAGTACCAAGTGATTTTTCTTTTACTTTTAGTAACAAAAATGCATGAACATGTTGGTATATTTCAACATGTGTAAGGAAAACACTACATTTAGAGAGCCTACAATTTATCTAAAACACCTTGGCTACTTAGATCAAATTACAAATAAAGATTAAATATATTCTTAGATTTAATTACTTGCACAATTTAGTAATTTTTACATAAGAGGAAAATAAAGTAATAATGTTAAAATAGAGAAAACAATGCTTAATTAAAAACAAAACAAAACAAATGACAATGGCTCATCCAATAAAGAATATGCAAAATTCAAACAGTCTTATAAATATAATAGCATAAATACACTGGACATCATCTTAATTTTAATTTGGGGAACTAATTTTGTCATGCAAATAATTTTATGGATACCTTTCCCAAGTTTACTCAGACACAACAAAAATATATTTAGTGAAATGAAGTCCAAAAAATATTTTTATGAAATAAGTATTTATATTAAATTTTATGATTCTGTTGTGATGCATATTACAAATAAGATGCTGTAGTCATTAAAATTTTGTATACTGAACAGTTATGGTTATCGACTTACAAAGAAAAATCATGTAATGAGTTTTTTTGACAAAGCCAATAGGTGGCATTAATCAATAAGTCCAAATAATATTCAGAAAATGCACTTATTTTCCAAGACCAGTAAAATAGTTGCATGATTGGACCTTGTATTAAGCCAAAATCTTAATAATTTTCCAAACAAAAGAAAACAAAACAAATACTATATAACATAATCATGGAGTACAGAAGTCTTTCCCAAGCAAAATGCAAAATCCCTTCAAAAGCCTTGAAGGAAAATTAAAGCCATCTGCCTGAGAAAAGACATTATAAACTAAGTTAAGTGACAAGTAGGAGTGGGACGATACATGCATTTTCTATGTACAATAAACAAAATGTCTTATCAATAATATAGGAGGAACTTCTACAGATCAGTAAAAAATATGATAAATAACAGAAATAGAAATAAATGAAGAAAAGTATAAAAAAGCAACGCTGAAGAAAAAAGTAAATGTATTTCCTAGAGATATATTAAAATATGATTAAAATCATACCAAAAAATTGCATCTTCTTCAAATTTTCTTGACTATTCTTAACCCCTTAATCTGCAATATTAATTTTAGAATCAATGTGTTGAGTTCCACGAATTATATAATTATGTTTGCATTGAATTTGATTTATGGATAACTTAGTAAAATGTGGAAATAATTGACACCTGTACAATGTTAAGGCTTTATATTTATTCAGACTTTCTTTTATGACAGTGAACAAAGTTTTTCAGTTTTATTCATATACGTTTTTCTGACTTTTTGTATATTATTTGTATTGACTTTTAAACTTGCCACTTTATAGATTTTTAAAACTATTTAATACTAGTGGTTAGTTGACTCTGTTGGGATTTATTAGGTGATCATATCTCATATAATATGTAAATAATAATAAGTATTTTCATTCTTACCTTACTAACCTCATTTGTTTATTTTATTTTATCGCATTAGCAATAAATGAATAGTAGAACAATAATGAATAGTAGGAGTAGTAAGGGGTATTGTTGCCTTGATGCTGACTTCAACAGGAATGCACCAGATGTTTTGTAGTATAGAGATTTAAGCTAACCCTCTATTTTTTAACTTATAAAAATCTTAAAGAAGATAATGAATATCACATTTTAATATCAGAACATTTAAAAATGTATACCTTGTATAATATTTTGAGTTTTGAAAAAAAGGCTACATTTGACACATCAGAACAGATATATGGTATATTTTGTTTTAATTTTTCTTTGTACTAAAATCCTGTAATCATTCAGATATTTCAGGTGGTGCCAGCAACATGGTTTTGATTTATAATATCCATTTATTCTATGCATATCAAAGTGTTTTAGATGATGTTTTTATATAACAAGCATGACTCAAGAATAAGTGAGAGGTAATATGCATATGAAGATAATTAATAAAGAGTTTTGATCATACAAAGAAAATTTTAATAAAAACACTATTTCTTAAATTTATGTATGGAATACTATACTGAAAACTGTATTGGTAGATATGACTCTTATGGGGTAGCAAAAGGAATTATATAGAATAATACACATGTGAAACAAAGTATTGTGGTAAGTTATTGTGGAAAGTTATTTGGATAAGACATGTTTCCATATGGGTCAGAGATATTATGATGGCAATTTCTTGTGTCTGTATTGTATACATTTATTGAATTGTCAGTTCGTAATATTAAAATAAATATGTGTCATTAAAGGACAATATATTTATTTTTATTTATTTATTTATTTATTTTTTTAAGATTTTATTTATTTATTTGAGACAGAGAGACTGAGAGACAGAGAGCATGAGAGGGAGGAGGGTCAGAGGGAGAAGCAGACTCCCTGTTGAGCAAGGAGCCCGATGCGGGACTCGATCCCGGGACTCCAGGATCATGACCTGAGCCGAAGGCAGTCGCCCGACCAACTGAGCCACCCAGGCGCCCCTAAAGGACAATATATTTAAAGAGGCGGATTTTTTTATTTATTTGAGAAGCAGTGGTTCCCTACGAGTATAAAAGAACTATAATGGATACTTTTCTACAGATCAGAATGTAAAACCGAAGGAAGAGAGAGAGGCAAAATGAGAAATACCATTGGTTACTGCTTCTAGGGCTCCAAATTCTCCTGAAAAATGAGCAAAGGTATGGTAGAGTTATCCTTAAATACAGAGCTATACTTCACTTGTAAATGTGTATTATAAATATCTTTTTAAAAGTTAAAAGACAAGTCAAAAACTGGGAGAAATATGAAAATGCATGTAGCCCCCACTTTTCAAAAGGTCACATTATATCACTTGGCCTGTACAAAAGACCTACTTTAGGGGCATCTGGGTGGCTCAGTTGGTTAAGCATCCAACTCTTGATCTCAGCTCAGGTCATGATCCCAGAGTGGTGAGTTCAAGCCCGGCCTTGGGCTCTACCCTGGGTGTGGAACCTACTTAAAACAAACAAACAAAACCCTACTTTAGTACAAGTTCCCCCTGCTATCTGAAAGAAATACAAAGAGGATTTTCACTCTAAGGATAAAAGTCAGAAAAGAAAAATAACTTTCAGAATTTGTTTTGCAGTGAGGCATTATAGAGGCGGCACCTACTCCAAGTAGTGAGAGTAGCACCACCAAGCTCCTTCCCTGGGAACTACACTCAGCATCTCAGCATCAAGCCACAAGAGCTTTGAACCGTGTCTGTGAGCTTCTGTGCTTTATCTAGATTTATTTTGTGCATCTGTTAACAAGATATGTCCTAAAGGATCAGAAAGGCCTAAGAGAGGTTAGTTTTGGCTCTGGGGATGCTCAAAACTTTCTCCATATAAATTAATGGTAATTGCTTCCTCACTTTACACCAGTTCAGCTTACAAAAGGTTTCATAAGAACACTCCACTTTCAGATAGTGGGGAAAATTTTACTACATAAAAGTTTAGTATTCAGAACAGCTATAACAAATCAACATGTAAAATAATATAAATAACCAAACAGGAAATCAGGCAAAAGAAACAGGCATTTCACAGATTAAAAACAAGATTGCCATAATTCTGTAAGAATGGAGTCAGGGATATGAATTTTTATTAGTTTAGTTCATATTTACATGCAGGTTTCACATGTATCAATAATGTAGATCAGAATTAAAAATATATTTGCTGGCATATCCATAATGAATGGTATTATAAACATAAATTTATACTATTTTTTTAAGTTTCTTAAGAAAACTATTTGAAGTATTCATTTCTTGGTATAAGATTTAAAAGAGAAAGACAGGCTGACCAAAGATGAGCTCTACTAAATCAGGAAAAAATTGATATTTTTTCACAACAGATCTAATGAAAGTTTCTTTCATTTCAACCAAAATGAGATAATTGAAAAAATAATAATAATTGAAGGCATAAATTTAAATTCATAGAAGAATACTAGAAAAGCCTGAACATTAAGTTGATCAAAAATTGTATTTGTTTCTAAATAAGTTACTTTAAATAATTGTAAAATACCCTATCAGTGGTAATATCAAGGCAGATTTTTTTTACAAGATTCTAGATAATGTCCCGTCTCTAATTTAGGCACTTCAGTTTTGACAGGTATCTGGCAATAAGCCAGGGGCATAGGAGAATGGCTCCGGGGAGAGAAACTCCAGATTTCAGCTGTGAACATGATGAGTTTGAGGTTCTTTCCTAATATCCACAGAGTTGTGTGTAATGCATTGTTGAAAATTTTATTCCCAAATCTTGGAGAAGCTGTGATGCAAAGGTACATTTTGGAGAAGTTACAAATGGATGAAAACCAAACCATGAAAATCAATGTGACAGCCCAGGAAAAATTCGTAGTATTAAGATGAGTTCTTAGAAGAGACATTTCAGAAAACAAATCAAAGTTTGGGAAGGAGGGACACCTGGGTGGCTCAGTTGGTTAAGCATCTGCCTTCAGCTCAGGTCATGATCTTGGAGTCCTGGGATCTAGTCCCCCATCAGGCTCCCTGCTCAGCTCTCTCTCTGACAAATAAATAAATAAATAATAAAATCTTAAAAAATACACACACACAAACCAGAGTTTGGGAAGGAAGAAGTTGTTTTTTTAAAAATTTATTTATTTATTTTAGAGGGGGGGGAAGGAGGAGGGGCAGAGGAAGAGGGAGAGAGAGTCTTAAGTAGACTCTGCGCTGAGGGTGGAGTCCCATACAGGGCTCGATCTCACCACCCTGAGATCACAGCCTGATCAAAAACTAAGAGTCCCAAGCTTAACCGACTGCACCACCCAGGTGCCCCAGGAAAAAGGGTTTTAAAGAAATGTTTCTGCAAGAGTGGTCAGAGATGTAAGAAGAAAAGTAGGTGCTGTGTGTGTCTGCATGTGGTGTGTGTGTGTGTGTGTGTGTTTTCACCTAAAGGAAAGGAAAAGTAGTGCACCTGACAGTTGTGGTAAACTGTACCATGCAGCAAAGTGGCTCTAAAATGAAGGAGGGGGTTTGACAACTTATCAGATAGGCCTGGACGATAGGTAGTTATATAGGGAGGGATAGTTATTTACCTTTTTCATCAATGAAACAACTGAATATTTTCAAATATTTTATAAAAAGATCCAGAAGAGAGGAAGAGAATAAAGATAAGAGTATGCTATTAAAGAAATCCCTGGGAAGACAAGATCATTGAATCAGGGCAGAGATAAGAAATCAGATTTTAGTTGCAGGAGAAACTCTTATCCATGTACGTATCTTTTCCTTTTCTTTCTTTTGTTGTCCTTTCTTTTCTTTTTTCTTTCTTTTTTTTTTCTTTTTCTTTCTTTCTTTCTTTCTTTCTTTCTTTCTTTCTTTCTTTCTTTCTTTCCTTTCTTCTTTCTTTCTTCCCTTTTTTCTTTCCTTCTTTCTCTTTCTTTTCTTTCTTTCTTTCTTTCTTTCTTTCTTTCTTTCTTTCTTTCTTTCTTTCTTTCTTTCTTTCTTTCTTTCTTTCTTTCTTTCTTTCTTTCTTTCTTCTTTCTTTTTGCCTTTTTGAGGGAGTTGATCCAGTTCCTATCTAATGAATGCATGTTATTTTCTCTCTGAAATAAGAAGGAAGGTCATCTGAGAGTGAGAGGATTAAACTGCATTTAACGGGATTGGGAAAGGAGCGAAAGAGTTAGTGTGGGGAATAGAAACCTCAGTAGGGGACTTAAAAGGATTTCCAGGTGGTGGTGAAGTCTGGTTCGATAACATGGTCTCTGAAATGTAATGAAGGAAGGCAGACCCCAAGTCCATCTCCTGCACATACGTGAGCAGTGAGTACTGAGAGCAGAGATCATTTCTTTATTTAGTTGCAATATGGTCCTGAATTAAACTTTACTGTTACTTTTTTTTATTATCCACCAAGTATTCACAATATCCAAATGGCATCGCCATCTGAACGTGGGAAAAATTTTTAAAAATAAATAAAAGCTGTTCCTATCAACAAGTAGATACATAAATGTTTCCTTTCACTTTCTTAAAACTAAATTCCCTTAACAGCTTCTGTCATTCCCAAATCCTTATAGAATAGTTGCTATATTTGTTTACTTATTATTCACTTACAATTATGTGTATATAAAGATTTTCCCTTACAATTCATATATACAAGGATATCTGGGAATAGACCAACCTTTATCTTCTTATATGTTTAGACATTTTGGTATGCATAGGCTTTCCAGCTTTCAACAGTCTTTGTTGTAGACTCTATTTGCATAGTCCATGTTTTCCCCAAATATTTTACTATTGGAACGTTCTGTAATCTTAGCATCTGTTCAGTTAAAAAAAAAAAAACAACTCATGTGTTACAATTTGCTGTACCTGTACATCAAAACTACAGTATGTAAAAAGGAATTTGCATAATTAGAAACAAATTAGCTGTTCTATTAAACTACTGGAATGTGAAATTTCGACAAGTGATAGAAAAAGAACATCTTGCTATATAAACATTTCCAGAAAACAAAGTATTTACTTATTTTAACTTCAAGTGAAGATATTGGAATGAAGAATAAGAAACAAAGCTTCTAACTGAATTTTCCATTTATAGTGCACAAATTTAAATTTAAAATTCCCAGTAGATAGACATAGATAAAATTCACAGTAAATAGAAGCAAGTTGTGTTTTTGAGTTGAAAGTTAAGATGAAGATGCACTGTTGCAAAGTAAGCATTGGAAATGCACAAAAACAGAAAATAAATGTGTATATTGTAATAGACGATATATCACAAGCATGATCTTCAGAATTAAACTCTTGAGATATATTTTCACTAGAAAGTAAAATAAGTGTTCTCAGATTTAGAAGTTCCCCAAAACAATTTCATAGAACATTTATTTTTATCCATAATTGAAGGAACTGTAAAAGTCAAATGATATATGTGGTGTAAGAATTATGTTTAAAATATTCATAAAATATTTCCTAAGAGTTCAATATTTAATAATTTGATTCACCAAATAAATCAGTGTCTGCAAGATCTCACAGTAGATGACAACAATAAAGATATAAAAGTCAATATTATGTTAAAAACATTCCAGATCCATTTGAAAAATTAAACCTTTTAAACCAGATAATTAAACAACTTCTAGATCATAGTGTCCCTCCAAACTATTTTGTTTGTTCATTCATTTCATCTGTCATTATCAACCTATATATATGGACCACTATATTCTGTGTATCATTTGAGAAGATGGAAATATCAATAGCAGTTCTTACTCATATATTGTACCCCAATCCTTACAGGAACATATACTCTGTAATAACAAAACAAGTTTCATAGTAGAAAATCATACACAGGTATTTGTACGGATGTGGGGAGAAGTATTTATGTAGATTTAGAATACAATACCATTTACGGTAAGACTAAGGAGAACTTTCCAGAATAGATTATATTTGTCTGTACTTTAAGAGTTAGCCACCTGTGGATATGGAAAGAGAAGGATATAGAATATGCAATGCTACAGGGACACAAAAGTCCGTGGATAAGACATCCTTGGTTAGTTACTAATGTGGGTATCTGGAACATTAGAATTGGAGGGTAACATCTGAGGAAACTCCATTGACTTGTGATGAACTAATATGAAGTATCAAATTCTGGTTTATTAAAAAACAAAAATCTAAGAAACTAGAGGGTATTTTTAATTTTTAAATGATCATAAATACACAGGAATTTTCCAAGATAGTACAGAGAGTCCAGTTTGCCTATGTCCCTACTTCCTACCATAGTCACATCTCACATAATTGTAACACAAAAAGAAAATCAGGAAATTGATAGTGATATAATACTGTTAGACTACAGATTTTATTCATACGTCAACAATTTTTACATGCACTCATTTGTGTCTGTGTGTAATTCAATGAAACTTTACCACATATAGATTTGTTTTACCACCACCACAACCAAGAAACAGAACTCTTTCATCATCTCAAAGAAACTCCTTTATACTACCCCTTTGTAGCTCTACCAACCCCACTGTTGCTAAACTCTGACTGTTTACATGAACAGCCAGTCTGTTCTCCATCCCCATGTTGGTTCAAAAATCTTACATAAATGGAATGTATAGTATGTAGCCTTTTGAGATTGACATTTCCACTCAGCACCTTGAGATCCATGGAGGTAGTTACATGGGTCAGTAGTTCATTCCTTTGTAATATTTCATGGCATAGATACACAACGGTTTGTTAAACCATTTACTAGCTGAACAACAACAGGGCTATTTACAATTTTTGGCTATTACAAATAAACCTTCCATGAACATCCATGTACAATTTTTTTCTGTGTGAACATAAGGTTTCATCTCCCTGAGATAAATTCCAGGAATGGGGCTGTTAGGTCATATAGTAAGTGTATTTTAGTTTTATAAGATACTGCCAAACTTTTTTCCTATGTGTTATAACATTGTACAGTCTTATCAGCAATTTATGAGAAATTCAGTATATCCTTCACCTGGCCAACATTCAGTATTATCATATTATTAACTTAATCTTTCTAATATGCCATGATTTAAATTTTCATTTCCTTACTGCTTAATGGTATTGAACATATTCATATGCTTACTTGCCATCAGTATGTCATGTTTGGTGAAATATCTGCTTATGGTATTTGTCCATTTTCTAATTGAATTCCTTATTTTTTCTAAGTTTCAAGAGTTCTTCAAATATTTAAGATGCTTATCCCCTGTCCAGTATGTGGTTTGCAAATATTTTTTCCCAGCTGTAGCTTGTTTTCTCATCCTCTCAACAGGGTCTTTCATAGAGCATGCATTTTAAATTTTTATGAAGTGCAATTTATCAATATTATCTTTTACAGATCATGAGATGCCATGCTTAATATTTGTTGAAAAGTCACTCATACTTCATTTAATTGTCTTTGTAAATTTGCCAAAATCCAATTGTGCATACTTGTGTGGGTCTATTTCTGGCTTTTCTACTCTTCCTTTGATCTATGTGTCTGTACGTTTTCAATACCACACTGTCTTGATTGCTGTAGATAACTAGTATTCCTAAAATTAGGTAGAGTGTTTCCTCTCACTTTATTTTTTTAAACAATTGTTCTAGGTTTTCTAGTACATTTTAATTTCCATAAATTTTATTATGTTTGTTGATAGGGGTGCCTGGGTGGTTCAGTTGGTTAAGTGGCTGCCTTCTGCAAGGGTCATGATCTCAGGGTCCTAGGATGGGGCAGGGAGGGGCCCACATTGGGCTCCCTGCTTAGGGAGTAATCTGCTTCTCCCTCTCCCTTGCCCCTCCCCTCCCGCTTGTGCTCTCTCTCTCTCTCTCTCAAATAAATAATAAAATCTTTTTAAAAAAGAATGTTGATATTAAAAAAAAAAATTTGCTGGGATTTTAGTAGGCATTGTGCAGATCCTAAAGATCAATTTGGGGATAATTGACATATTAACTATGTCAGATCTCCCAAATCATGGGCACAATATGTCTCTTCCTTTATTTATCAGGTTTTTTTGGTAATTTTTCTGCATATAGATTCTGTACATGTTTTGTATTTCATTTCCTTTGAAACAATTTTAAATGGTACTGTATTTTAAATTGTGGTTTCCAAATGTTCATTTCTAGTACATAAAAACAATTGATTTTTGAATGTTTTTATTGTGTCCTGTGACTTTGTTGAATTAGATTATTACTTCTAGATTGTCAGTTCCTCATGATTTTCTATGATTTTTCTATATCAATTGATATGATCATGTATATTTTCTTCATTAGCTTATCAATGTGGTTGATTATATTGATTGGTTTTCAATATGTAAATAATCTTGCATTAGTGGAATAAATCACACCTGGTCATGGAGTATAGTTATTATACATAATATATTTATTTTCTTTTACATGTTCCAAAGTAATAATTGCTTTTGAAAAAATATCCTTTAATATAAAAGTTTTCTTAACATTATTTTTTACTTAGGAATCTTTTTAATGTAATTGGTTTTAGTCAATGATGTCTTGCTTGCTAAGTTATTTGTGTGAATAGAATTTAATATGTTTTTCAAAAAGTTACCAGATATTTTATGTATTAACATGTCTTTTAAAAGTTTGAATTCATTTGATCTATGTTTAAAAATACTGTATGTGATCCATCAATACATCTTTTTGTATTAAATTTAAATAACAAAACATGAATCCAGTATTTAAACTCTTCCTTTTTTAAAGGATTATTAAAATAATTTCCAGGGCGCCTGGGTGGCTCAGATGGTTAAGCATCTGCCTTCGGCTCAGGTCATGATCCCAGGGTCCTGGGATCGAGTCCCACATCGGGCTCCCTGCTCTGCGGGGAGCCTGCTTCTCCCTCTGCCTCTCTCTCTCTCTCTCTCTGTCTCTCATGAATAAATAAATAAAATCTTTAAAAAATAATAATAATAATTTCCATTTTCTTTGCTTGAGAACTTTTGGTAGCATTTATTAAATAATGCTGATGATGACATTTAAATCGTATTAAAATGATTTCTTTGTAACATTTAGTAAGAGTGCTAGAAGCCTAGCATATGTGTTAACTCTTCATGTGGGTCAATGGCTAAAGCATTAAAAATGATTTATAATATTTAGTTTTGATTGTTTGTTTTTAACAGGAAGGCCTATTTGCTAACACCAAAGGGGTAGATACTATTATTAGGCCAGTTGACAGATAAGGAAAGTAATGCCCAAGAAAGCTAATTGATTTTCTATTTTTAGATAGATAGTAAAGATTTTATTATTTATTTATTTATTTATTTATTTATTATCTATCTAGAGCACGCACGCACGTACATACAAGTCGGGGGAGGGGCATATGTAGAAGAGAGGGAAAGAATCCCAAGCAGACTCCGGGGGGCTGAGCTAGGAGCCTGACAGATCAATCTCATGATCCTGAAATCATGACCTGAGCCAAAACCAAGAGCGGGGTGCTTAACCAACTAAGCCACTCAAGCGCCCCTATTTTTACATAGATAGTAATGATGAAATTTGTAACTAAATCTACATGCTTGCCAAACTTACTTTCTCTCTGCTTTCTATTTTGAATAAAGTATTATAATTCAGCTTGCTATAGTACAATTACAACATTTTCTTAGTGTCTCAGAATGATGTAACCATTTTAGGCTATTGTACTAGTAATTTATTGCCATATTATTGCTCTGTGAAAAAGCACCCCAAAACTGAGTACTTTAAACAATAAATCACTGTTTCTGGTATGTTAAAAAAATAGGCCAAGGTAGAGGGCTTCTTGTATCTGCTGGTCTCCCTTAAATGGCTGCTCCTGAAGCTAGGTGGCTTTGCATCTGGGAGTCATATGGTTCTTGGCTGGGGTACCTCAGCTCTCTTCCATGTATTTTTCCTCCAACAAGATAGTCCTGGCTTGCTTTCATGGATAAGACAAAGGTCTAGGAGGAAATGTATAAAATCCTGTTAAGGCTTAGGTTCAGAAATTCCACTGATAAAATAAGTCGTCTGGCTACATCAGATTCAAGGAGTGAATATATAGACTCTGCCTTTTGATGGAGGGATCTGGAAAGATATTTATTTATTTATTTCAGAGAGAGAGAGAGAGAGAGAGAGCTGAGCCCAGAGCCTGATGTGGGGCTCGATCTTACAATCCTGAGATCATGACCTGAGATGAAAGCAAGTCAGATGCTTAACTGACTGAGCCACCCAGGTGCCCCTGGAAAGGTATTTTTTAAAAGCGATGAATATAGAAATGTGTAGAGAATTAGGGCAATTATTCAATCATAGCTGACATAATTATGACACAGGGAAACTGAAGAGACCCCATGAAAGAAAAAGTTGTTTTTTCTTCTTTTTCTTCTTATCCAGTTCCTATTCTTGCTAAGATCTGCCCCCCCCCCCCGCCCCACTCTACACATGCCTTGTAATACAAATAGCATATATCCTCCTTGTAATGGACAAAGAGATAATGATATCTTTGGAGTCTTCCAGCACTATAAATAACATCTAAGGCATGACTGGGCAGGGTCCTCATTCTCCAAAACTACTGACTCCAAACACCTTGACACCAAGACCCCTGGCTTCAGGGAATGAGTGACTTACGAAGGACACCTGGACACTGTCCTTATTCTAAACAGTTCCCTGTATGACTAAGAGGACATGTGCACCAGACCACAATCACCAATAATAACCCAAGACTCCAAGCAAAGAGGAGATTCATGCTCTTTTCCTTTCCAAGTCTCCTGGATGCTCCATCCATCTCTCTCTCTCTCTCTCTCTCTCTCTCTATATATATATATATATTTATCTATCACTCTCTATATATATTGAAGATATATATCTTCAATAAACTCTGCTTTCACTTCCTGCTGGCTCACATTTGATTTCCATCCTACTTAAAGCTAAAAACCCTCTTAGCTAGTCCTGTGGGACCCCTGCTGGGTCCTCAACTGGCCTGCTTGCAAGCTATTTATTTCCAAACTTCATTTCACACTTTAAAATTACAGAGTGATATTCACTCTTGTTAAATAATTAGTCACACTTTTTATCAAAAGCAAAAACTAAGAAAACAGTAAAGACTTTATGATTTTGTTTTTATGAATTAGTGAATTGTATAACTGTATTTTGCTGGACAAATTAGAATATTTCTATCTATGATTTTTGTGGATTCTTTTTTTTAAATTTTTATTTATTTATTTATTTATTTGAGAGATATAGAGAGAGAGAGCACAAGTGGGGGGAGGGCCAGAGGGAGAAGGTGATGGACAAGCAGATGCCCCACTGAGCACAGAACCTGATGCAGGGCTCATTCCCAGGACCCCAAGATCATGAACTGAGCGGAAGTCAGAGGCCCAACCCATGGAGCCACCCTGACACCCCTGAATTTTGTGGATTCTTTACCACCATCACCACTACCATTTTTTCTCCCTATATGTGGAAATCATTTGTTATTTTCCCTAAGAAAATTAACTTTCATTGAGTGTCATCAAATATATTTTACCATTATTAATTCTGCTGATCTTTTAGCTGCATCATAGATAAATAAGACAAAGAGAGCCAGGGCATCAGGGACTTCCAGATCTATTTTTGAACTTCAGCTTTTTATACTGGTTTTGATACAGGTACAGCATTTTTGTTTTTGAGATTTACAAACTGAAGTGATTTTATGGCAAACTGAAGCAATTCTCAATTTTTTTTATTGTTTATAATTTTTAAGGGTTGAAAATTTAAATATAAGTTCTCCTAATACATATTCTTGGAATATATGCTCTCTGCAGGATTTGAGTTGCATCTATTGCTTGTAAATTTTTTGCTTGTTTTCCAGTCTGTATAGCAGTGTTGGAAAAATTTTATGACTCTTGATTCTACTGAGAATAATGGAGGTTCAAATACTGAGAATGACCTGAAAATAATTCTCATGTCCAACTGTATCAGCCTCCACTTTTTCTAATTAACTGTACATTGCCCAGTATGTGCCGGCTATTTAAGAATTTATATAAATGATCTGATTTGGATTTTTTGAACTGAAGTAATGCTGTTGTAGTGTGAACCCTTACAGACTTTTTTTTTTTTTTTTCTTTTTGGTAATGCAAGTGCCTGACTAAGCTTTGATTGCTAGTATCCATTTGAAAGAGTCATCCACTTCAAAGCCAGCTATGTTGAATAAACACCTTACCAGTCACAGGATTAGATAAAGAGCCAGACCACTCCCCACCTGTCTGAGGCTCCTGTGTTTTAGAAAATTTGATTTCAGTTACTCACCTCCATGTCTTTTCTGTTTCCCTCACTTTAAATTCCTGCTGTTATATTTTAAATTCACGTTAAAGAGTGAGCCTGTGAAACCTGAGGCTCCCACTCTTGACCCCAATAAAAGCAGAATCCCCAGTGCATGAGCTTTCTCTCTCTCTCTCCTCTCTTTCTCTACCAGAGGGCCCCAGGGATATTATGTCATTTGCAGGTCTTGCAAGTAATAAACATTTATTTTTTCAAAGTTTCCTGATGGTCGTTGCTGAAGGACATCTTGCAAGCGTAGGAAGAACCACAAGGGTGGGTTCAGTTTTAACACTGGTTTGGAAAGAGGAGATGTCTGTGGGAAGCTCACTGCAAGCCAGCTGAATGCTTTCAGGCATTTCTAGCCAGTAGGATTACACTCAATAGGCTAAGAGGAGCACAAAACAGTTGCATGCATTGGGAATTATATTTGTCTCCTAGAATAAATTATTTAAATAACACTGAAAGATAGAGGTTGTTGTCTCATGTAAAGGAATTCCAAAGTAGGGAGTCCATCATAACTGCTGTAGAAGGTCTATGGCATCAACATCCCAATTTCCTCACTCACAAGCATCATTTTAACTGCATCATCCTATTGTCAGGCTCACCTTATGTCCAATGTGTTTTCCTGTGTGGCTTCAGTCATCATCTCTATGTTTCCAACAAAAACAGAAATAAAACTTTCTGAAATAAGATTTCAGAAAGATAATGATTTTCAGAAAATCATCTTTCCATAAATAGCTTTTTTGGAAAACCAACCCAGTAATTCTCCTTATTACCAACTGATCCTACCAATATAAGACTAAATAAAACTAAGAAATGAGGCAAATATCAGGCAATAAGTCATCCAGAGTTCTGATACTAGAGAAGTTTGAAAAACAATGGCTATAGCATAAGTACTTTGTGCTCTGAATGCCAGTTAACCACAGTGCACTCAGTAAGATCCCACTGATGCCATGTAAGAGATTCTAGTCACAGCAAATAGGTTTGCATGTCAAAATTACACACAGCAGGACTTGGGGGCAGAGCAAGATGGCAGAGGGGTAGGAGACCTGGATTTCGTCTCCTCTCAGGAATTCAGCTGGATAGGGATCAAACCATTCTGAACACCTACAAACTCAACAGGAGATCGAAGAAAAAAAGAGCAACAACTCTCTCATCAGAAAAGCGACCACTTTCTGGAAGGTAGGACGTGCGGAGAAGTGAATCCGCGGTGATATTCGGGAGGATAGACGGCGGGAGAGGGGCCTCCGTTGGCCGCTTCTGGCAAGTGATAGAACCACGGAGCACAAAATCGGAACTTTTAAAAGTCTGCTCCGCCGAGGGACGTCACTCTGGTGGCTAAGCGGGGGGTGGAACCCTCCGGGACAGTGTGGTCTCAGGACCCTCGGGGTCACAGAAAGACCGGGGGGGGGGGGGCCTGAGTGTGGCAGAGCTCCCAGGTAACGGCGCAGGGAAGCCGGCTGCAGAGGCGGAGCCCAGGCGCGGGCTCTCAGCTCGGGGTGGCCATAAACTGTGATCCCCGGGACAGTCGGGCCCCTGCTCCTCCAGCAGGGACCCAACAAGCGGCAGATCCGGAGAGACTCACCTTCCTCCCCCGGGAGGAGCCCCACGGGAGTGCACCGCAGGGATCTGCTGGGTTTGGAGACTCCACCCGGGGTCGGGTGCCAGAGATAGAAACGCACGGTCACAGGCCGGGTGAGCACGGAGTGTGGCCGGAGACCGGGGAGACGGGAGTGACTGACGGCTTTTCTCTGGGGGCTCACTGAGGAGCGGGGCCCCGAGTTCTCGGCTCCTCCTGGGCGGAGATTGGGAGGCCGCCATTTTCACTCTCTGCCTCCAAAGCTGTATGGGAAGCTCACAGGGAACAAAAGCCCCGGAGAGCAAACCCGAGCAGATTACTTAGCCGGGAGGGGGCAAGGGCGGGGCAATTCCGCCTCCGGCAGAGACATTTGGAAACCACGGCAACAGGCCCCTCCCCAGAAGATCAGCGAGAACAGCCGGCCAAGACCAAGTTTACCGATCAATGAGGATGGCAGAACTCCAGCGCTAGGGGACTACTGCACATAGAATTCACGGCTTTTTTACCATGATTCTTTAGTCGTTTAAAGTTAATTTGTTTAACTGTCTTTTTGTCTTTTTATTTCTTTTTGAATTTTTCTTTTTCCCTTTTTCAACCAACATCTTATCAATCCCTTTTTTTAAAAAAAACATTTTTATTTTTCATTTTTAGAGTCATATTCTATCCCTTCATAGTAGTTACCCGTATTTTTGGCTTATATATATAAGTTGTACTCTCTTTAAAATTGTGAGATAGTTTCTTCTAACAGATTAAAATATACCCTAAATCTCTAGTATATGGTGTTTTCTATTCCCCTGCCTGATCACATTCTCTCCCTTTTTTTTCTTTTTTCTTTTTTTAAATCCTCTTCTTTCTTTTTTCAAACAACTTCTTATCAATTCCTTTTATAAAATTTTTTAAAATTTCCATCTTTACAGTCATATTGCATCCCTTCATCATATTAACCCTTATTTTTGTACATATATAAGTTTTTCTTTCTTTAAAATTTTGGGAGGCACTTTCTTCTAAGACCAAAATACACCCCAAATCTAGTGTGTGGCACTGATCTATATACCAGCCTGATCATATTTGATCACATTCTGGATTTTTGTTGTTGTTGCTGTTTTGTTTTGTTTTTGTTTTTATCTTTATCTTTTTTTTTTTTTCTTTTTCTTTTTTCTCTCTTTCCGTTTCTTGTTCCACTGCTTCAGGTCTTTTCTGATTTGTTTAGAGTA
The DNA here is from genome assembly GCF_029215605.1 of Mirounga angustirostris. Lineage (NCBI taxonomy): Eukaryota > Metazoa > Chordata > Mammalia > Carnivora > Phocidae > Mirounga > Mirounga angustirostris. The sequence continues at coordinate 88,816,403 of NW_026991716.1, read as the reverse complement.
TATTTTCTGGGGACGTTGTTAGTCTGCTAGCATTTTGTTCTCTCATTAATCTATTCTCCTCTACACAAAATGACAAGACGGAAAAAATCACCTCAACAAAAAGAACAAGAGGTAGTACCGACTGCCAGGGACCTACTGAATACAGACATTAGTACGATGTCAGATCTAGAGTTCAGAATCATCACTTTAAAGATACAAGCTGGGCTTGAAAAAAATATGGAAGTTATTAGAGCAACCCTTTCTGGAGAAGTAAGAGAGCTAAAATCCAACCAAGTAGAAATCAAAAAGGCTATTAATGAGGTGCAATCAAAAATGGGGGTGCTAACTGCTAGAATAAATGAGGCAGAAGAGAGAATCAGTAATATAGAAGATGAAATGATGGAAAATAAAGAAGCTGAAAAAAAGAGAAATAAACAACTACTGGATCACGAGGGCAGAATTCGAGAGATAAGCGATACCATAAGACGAAACAACATTAGAATAATTGGGATCCCAGAAGAAGAAGAAAGAGAGAGAGGGGCAGAAGGTATAATGGAGCAAATTATAGCAGAGAACTTCCCTAATTTGGGGAAGGAAAGAGGCATCAAAATCCAGGAAGCACAGAGAACCCCTCTCAAAATCAATAAAAATAGGTCAACAGCCCGACATCTAATAGTAAAACTTACGAGTCTCACAAACAAAGAGAAAATCCTGAAAGCAGCTCAGGAGAAGAGATATGTAACCTACAAGGGTAGAAACATTAGATTGGCAACAGACCTATCCACAGAGACCTGGCAGGCCAGAAAGGACTGGCAGGATATATTCAGAGCACTAAATGAGAAAAATATGCAGCCAAGAATACTCTATCCAGCTAGGCTGTCATTGAAAATTGAAGGAGAGATAAAAAGCTTCCAGGACAAACAAAAACTAAAGGAATTTGCAACACAAAACCAGCCCTACAAGAAATCTTGAAAGGGGTCCTCTAAGGAAAGAGGAGCCTAAAAGCAACATAGACCAGAAAGGAACACAGACAATATACGGTAACAGTCACCTTACAGGCAATACAATGGCACTAAATTCCTATCTTTCAATAGTTACCCTGAATGTAAATGGGCTAAATGCCCCAATCAAAAGACACAGGCTATCAGACTGGATTAAAAAACAAGACTCATCAATATGCTGTCTGCCAGAGACTCATTTTAGACCCAAAGACACCCCCAGATTGAAAGTGAGGGGGTGAAAACCATTTACCATGCTAATGGACACCAAAAGAAAGCTGGGGTGGCAATCCTTATATCAGACAAATTAGTTTTTAAGCCAATGACTGTAATAAGAGATGAGGAAGGACATTATATCCTACTTAAAGGGTCTATCCAACAAGAAGATCTAATAATTGTAAATATCTATGCACCAAACATGGGAGCAGCCAATTATATAAGGCAATTAATAACAAAAGCAAAGAAACACATCGACAAAAATACAATAATACTGGGGGACTTTATCACCCCCCTCACGGAAATGGACAGATCGTCTAAGCAAAAGATCAACAAGGAAATAAAGACTTTAAATGACACACTGGGCCAAATGGACTTCATAGATATATTCAGAACATTCCACCCAAAGCAACGGAATACACATTCTTCTCTAGTGCCCATGGAACACTCTCCAGAATAGATCACATCCTAGGTCATAAATCAGGTCTCAACTGGTACCAAAAGATTGGGATCATTCCCTGCCTATTTTCAGACCACAATGCTTTGAAACTAGAACTCAATCACAAGAGGAAAATCAGAAAGAACTCAACTACATGGAGGCTAAAGAGCATCCTACTGAAGAATGAATGGGTCAACCAGGAAATTAAAGAAGAATTAAAAAAATACATGGAAACCAATGAAAATGAAAACACAACTATTCAAAATCTTTGGGATGCAGCAAAGGCAGTCCTAAGGGGAAAGTATATAGCAATACAAGCCTTTCTCAAGAAACAAGAAAGGTCTCAAGTACACAACCTAACCTTACTCTTAAAGGAGCTGGAGAAAGAACAGCAAATAAAGCCTAAACCCAGCAGGAGAAGAGAAATAATAAAGATCAGAGCAGAAATCAATGAAATAGAAACTAAAAGAACAGTAGAACAGATCAACGAAACTAGGAGCTGGTTCTTTGAAAGAATTAACAAGATTGATAAACCCCTGGCCAGACTTATCAAAAAGAGAAGAGAAATGACCCAAATCAACAAAATCATGAATGAAAGAGGAGAGATCACAGCCAACACCAAAGAAATACAAACAATTATAAGAACATATTATGAGCAACTCTATGCCAGCAAATTAGATAACCTGGAAGAAATGGATGTATTCCTAGAGATGTATCAACTACCGAAACTGAACCAGGATGAAATAGAAAACCTGAACAGACCTATAACCACTAAGGAAATTGAAGCAGTCATCAAAAATCTCCCCAAAAAACAAAAGCCCAGGGCCAGATAGCTTCCCAGGGGAATTCTACCAAACATTTCAAGAAGAATTAATACCTATTCTTCTGAAACTGTTCCAAAAAATAGAAATGGAAGGAAAACTTCCAAACTCATTTTATGAGGCCAGCATTACCTTGATCCCAAAACCAGACAAAGACCCCATCAAAAAGGAGAATTACAGACCAATATCCCTGATGAACATGGATGCAAAAATTCTCACCAAAATGCTAGCCAATAGGATCCAACAGTACATTAAAAGGATTATTCACCACGACCAAGTGGGATTTATCCCTGGGCTGCAAAGTTGGTTCAACATCCGCAAATCAATCAATGTGATACAATACATTAACAAAAGAAAGAACAAGAATCATATGATCCTCTCAATAGATGCAGAAAAAGCATTTGACAAAGTACAGCATCCTTTCTTGATCAAAACTCTTCAGCGTGTAGGCATAGAGGGTACATACCTCAATATCATAAAAGCCATCTAGGAAAAACCTACAGCGAATATCATTCTCAATGGGGAAAAACTGAGAGCTTTCCCTCTAAGGTCAGGAACGCGGCAGGGATGTCCACTATCACCACTGCTATTCAACATAGTATTGGAAGTCCTAGCCACAGCAATCAGACAACAAAAAGAAATCAAAGGCATCCAAATTGGCAAAGAAGAAGTCAAACTCTCACTCTTTGCAGATGATATGATACTTTATGTGGAAAACCCCAAAGACTCCACCCCAAAACTGCTAGAACTCATGCAGGAATTCAGTAAAGTGGCAGGATATAAAATCAATGCACAGAAATCAGTGGCATTCCTATACACCAACAACAAGACAGAAGAAAGAGAAATTAAAGAGTCGATCCCATTTACAATTGCACCCAAAACCATAAGATACCTAGGAATAAATCTAACCAAAGAGACAAAGGATCTGTACTCAGAAAACTATAAAATACTCATGAAAGAAATTGAGGAAGACACAAAGAAATGGAAAAACGTTCCATGCTCATGGATTGGAAGAACAACTATTGTGAAGATGTCAATGCTACCTAGAGCAATCTACACATTCAATGCAATCCCCATCAAAATACCATCCACTTTGTTCAAAGAAATGGAACAAATAATCCTAAAATTTGTATGGAACCAGAAAAGACCCCACATAGCCAGAGGAATGTTGAAAAAGAAAAGCAAAGCCAGCGGCATCACAATTCCGGACTTCCAGCTCTATGACAAAGCTGTCATCATCAAGAGAGCATGGTAGTGGCACAAAAACAGACACATAGATCGATGGAACAGAATAGAGAGTCCAGAAATGGACCCTCAACTGTATGGTCAACTCATCTTTGACAAAGCAGGAAAGAATGTCCAATGGAACAAAGACAGTCTCTTCAACAAATGGTGTTGGGAAAATTGGATAGCCACATGCAGAAGAATGAAACTGGACCATTTCCTTACACCACACACAAAAATAGACTCCAAATGGTTGAAAGACCTCAATGTGAGACAGGAGTCCATCAAAATCCTAAAGGAGAACACAGGCAGCAACCTCTTTGACCTCAGCCAAAGCAACTTCTTCCTAGAAACATTGCCAAAGGCAAGGGAAGCAAGGGCAAAAATGAACTATTGGGACTTCATCAAGATAAAAAACTTTTGCAAAGCAAAGGAAACAGTCAACAAAACCAAAAGATAACCGACAGAATGGGAGAAGATATTTGCAAATGACATATCAGATAAAGGGCTAGTATCCAAAATCTATAAAGAACTCATCAAACTCAACACCCAAAGAACAAAGAATCCAATCAAGAAATGGGGGCAGAAGACATGAACAGACATTTTTTCAAAGAAGACATCCAAATGGCCAACAGACACATGAAGAAGTGCTCAATATCGCTCGGCATCAGGGAAATGCAAATCAAAACCTCAATGAGATACCACCTCACACCAGTCAGAATGGCTAAAATTAACAAGTCAGGAAATGACAGATGTTGGCGGGGATGCAGAGAAAGGGGAACCCTCCTACACTGTTGGTGGGAATGCAAGCTGGTGCAGCCACTCTGGAAAACTGTATGGAGGTTCCTCAAAAAGTTGAAAATAGAGCTACCATATGATCCAGCAATTGCACTACTGGGTATTTACCCCAAAGTTACAAAAGTAGGGATCAGAAGGGGTACGTGCACCCCGATGTTTATAGCAGCAATGTCCACAATAGCCAAACTTTGGAAAGAGCCAAGATGTCCATCGACAGATGACTGGATAAAGAAGATGTGGTATATATATACAATGGAATATTATGCAGCCATCAAAAGGAATGAGATCTTGCCATTTGCAACGACGTGGATGGAACTGGAGGGTATCATGTTGAGTGAAATAAGTCAAACAGAGAAAGACATGTATCATATGATCTCACTGATATGAGGAATTCTTAATTGCAGGAAACAAACTGAGGGTTGCTGGAGTGGGGGGTGGGGTGGGAGGCATGGGGTGACTGGGTGATAGACACTGGGGAGGGTATGTGCTCTGGTAAGCGCTGTGAATTGTGCAATACTGTTGAATCTCAGATCTGTACCTCTGAAACAAATAATGCAATATATGTTAAGAAAAAAAAAAAAGAAGAAAAGGAAGGTAGCGGGAGGGGAAGAATGAAGTGGGGGAAATCGGAGGGGTAGACGAACCATGAGAGACGATGGACTCTGAAAAACAAACTGAGGGTTCTAGAGGGGAGGGGGGGTGGGAGGATGGGTTAGCCTGGTGGTGGGTATTGAGGAGGGCACATTCTGCATGGAGCACTGGGTGTTATGCACAAACAATGAATCATGGAACACTTCATCTAAAACTAATGATGTAATGTATGGGGATTGACATAAGAATAAAAAAAAAATTACACACAGCACAACTTTCAGTGTTGTGGGTGGGAAATGGGCATTAAATTAGACTAGTATGTAAGTGGTACTAATTGAATTGGGCAATAAAGAAACTACAAAACCATAGGAAGCATTTCCAAAATCATCTGATTCAATCAAATGAAAATTAAAGTCAAAATTCCTTTCATTGTACCCCTAGAGATGTTTATCGTGGGTGAAACAAAGATGAGAGGTGTGCCTTTGAGCAGAACAGGATTATAAACAGTTTATTAAAAGGAAAAAGAAAAGTTTGGAGGTTCAACTGGTTCTATAGATAGTATATCTGAAACGTGGTTAGGCACTGAGAATTATTAAATATTTGCAGAAATAATAAGAGAAAAGAGAGCTAATCTTCAATTATTTGCCCTCAGGAAATTTGACATGTTCATATACATATATATGAAACTTACTTCTTCTAATTAAGAAGTAATTTAACACACACACACACTCTCACACAAATTTCATATCATTTTAACTCATTTCTATCATAAAATTTACTTGGTGAGTAGATCTGCTTTGTACTGGATTGTTGGTAAAGGTTGAAGATTTTTGATAGCTGAGATTTTCAGTGAAAAATAGTAAAGATGTCTTCTACCAGACAGAGGCTCTCTCCAGCTTCGTATTCTGCAGTCCTACTCCTGATCTGCTAACGCTTAGTGAGCATATACACTGAGCAGTGAAACCAAGAACTGAATTTGCTTTTAATTACCTGTCTGTTTTATTTATTCTTCTAAGAGATCGAGTCTGGAATCTCCTTATAGGTCTTTTCTGTAATCATTAAGCATTTCAAGGAGCAGTTGGTTTATATTAAAAGTTCAATAGGGCATAACTATTTTTCCTCATCTTCTGAAGTAAAATAATTCACTCTTGTTCAGGTGTTATATGAGACACCATTTCATTTGAAGAGGCAGCGAAAATTAATGAGTTTGAAGGCAATCGAGCTATATTTTCAAATAGTAAAAGCAATGAACTAGACATACATTGTTTATTTCCAACCCAAAGGCAATATAATTGTACTACATATTGGTCTATAAAGAAATAAAACCATGTTGCAGCAATCTTCTGGTCAACAAACATTCAAACCATCACAATATTGAAGGTGGAACCTGGCTACACCCAGAATTCAAAGAAGGAAACTAGGGAAAATTAACATCTTGGATTTCAAAACTTATTTTTTTATTAATTAATTAATTAAATTTAACTAAAAGTAGTCATTCTCTAAATATGTGCTGTTTATTAAAATATTTTTCAGTTGAGGAAAAGAACACAACGAAAATATCTCATTTTAGTTAGGTCTTTGGAGGCATGGTGAGTTTTCAGTTTCTAACACTGATTATGCATGATGAATTATACTAATCCCTAAATAGATATTTTTCCAAAAAAAACACACAGATGGCCCATAGACACATGAAAAGATGCTCAACATCATTAATTATCAGGGAAATGCCAGTCAAAACCACAATGATATATCACCTTATACCTGTCAGAATGACTAAAGTAAAAAAGACAAGAAATAACAAGTGTTGGGGAGGATGTGGAGAAGAAGGAAGCATTGTGCACTGTTGGTGGAAATGCAAACTGTTGCAGACATTGTGAAACAGTATGGAGATTCCTCAAAAAATTAAAAATAGAAATACTGTATGACCTAATAATGCCACTACTAAGTATTCATCCAAAGAACACAAAACACTAATTCAGAAAGATACATGCACCCTTATATTTTTTGCAGCATTTTTTTTTTTACAATAACCAAGACATAGAAGCAACCTAAGTAACCTAAGTGTCCATGAATGGATAATGGAGATGTTAAACACACACACATGCATGCACACACACAATGGAATATTATGCAGCCATAAAAATGATGAGATCTTGCCATTTCTAACAATATGGACGGACCTAGAGAATATTATGCTAAGTAAAATACATGAGACTGAGAAAGACAAATACTATATAATTTCACTTACACGTGGAATCTACAAAACAAACAAAAAGCAGAATCAGATCTATAAATACAGAGAACAAACTGATGTTTGTCAGAGGGGAGGTGGGTGGGGAGATGGACAAAATGAGTAAGGGGGAGTGGGAGATACAGGCTTCCAGTTATGGAATGAATAAGTCACAGGAATAAAAGGCACAGCATAGGGGATATAGTCAATGATATTGTAATAGCGTTGTATGGTGACAGAAGGTAACTACACTGGTGGTGAGCACAGCATAAGATATAAAGATGTTGAATCATTGTGTTGGACACCTGGAACTAATGTAGCACTGTGTGTCAACTATACTCAAAAAATTTTTTAAAAAAAGTACTAATCCTTTCAAACTATTCTAATTTTCAGAACGTATTTAATCATTTCTATTTAAATAAAGTTTATGGAACACTACATCAAAAGCTAATGATGTACTGTATGGTGACTAACATAACATAATAAAAAATAAATAAATAAATTTGAAAAAATTCCCCAGTTATGTAACTTTGTTATCATACTTAGCTCATGTGTGTGTTTCCAAATTCTTCCAAAATACTTTATTAACTATGGTTTTTAAGAGGTTTGGGGAACAATTTTTGTGATCTAAAAAGGTTTTCATAGTATTAATTTTTTGTTTAAATTTTAATGATAATAAAGAAGTTTAGTAACTAATTTATAATTAAAATTGTTTTTTCTTTAAAATAATTAAAATGTGTCATATTGCTAATTTTTTTGTTTCCTTAGTTAATAAACTATTTCTAGTTTAAGTTTACAGAACAACTGAGTGAAAAGTACAGAGACTTCATAAATACCCCCACATCACTCCAAACCCCCCAGTTTCCTCTATTATTAACATCTTGCTTTTGTGTGAAACATTTGTTACAATAGAGAAGCCAATATTGATACATTATTATTAACTGGTGTCCAGAGTTTTCATTAGAGTTCACTGTGTGTTGTACATTCTAAGAGTTTGGGCAAATATATAGTGTAATGTGTCCACCAATTTGAGTACCATGCAGAACGATTTCTGTCTAAAAAACCCCCTTTGCTTCTTCCTTCCCTTGAACTATTAGCAATCACTGATCTTTTTTACAGTCTCCACAGTTTTGCCTTTTCCAGAATGTCAATAGTTCAAATCACAATGTGCAGCCTTTTCAGATGGAATTCTTTCATTTAGCAATATGCATTTAAGGTTCCACCTTTTAATGCCTTGATAATTCATTTCTTTTTAGTGCTGAATAATTTTTCATTAAATGAATGTACCCCATTTGTTTACTAATTCACCTCTTGATGGACATCTTGGTTGCTTACAAGTTTTGCAATTATGAATAAAGCTTCTATAAACACTCATGTGCAGGATTCTTGTGGACATCTTTTAAATTCACTTGGGTAAATACCAAGGAGTGTGACTGCTGCATCATATGGTAAATATATGTTTAGCTTTTTTTTTTTTATTCTTATGTTAATCCCCATACATTACATCATTAGTTTTAGATGAAGTGTTCCATGACTCATTGTTTGTGCATAACACCCAGTGCTCCATGCAGAACGTGCCCTCCTCAATACCCACCACCAAGCTAACCCATCCTCCCACCTCCCTCCCCTCTAGAACCCTGTTTGTTTTTCAGAGTCCATCGTCTCTCATGGTTCGTCTACCCCTCCAATTTCCCCTGCTTCATTCTTCCCCTCCGGCTACCTTCTTCTTCTTCTTTTTTTTTTTCTTAACATATATTGCATTATTTGTTTCAGAGGTACAGGTCTGAGATTCAACAGTCTTGCACAATTCACAGCGCTTACCAGAGCACATATGTTTAGCTTTGTAAGAAACTACCAAACTATCTTCCAAAGTGGCTGTAGCATTTTGTATTCCCACCCATATCCTCACCAGTATGCGGTATTGGATTTTAGACATTCTAAGTAAGTTTGTAGTGGTATCTCATTGTTATTTTGTACCCTAATGATGTGATGATTAGCATTTTTTTCCACCTGTATATCTTCTTTGGTGAGGTATCTTTTGCCCACTTTTTAATCAGGTTGTTTGTTTCATTGTTTTTGAGTTTTAAGTACTGTTTGCATATTTTAGATTCCAGTCCTGTAACAGATATGTATTTGCAAATATTTTCTCCAAATCTGTGGCTTGTCTTTTCATTCTCTAAATAATATCTTTTGCACAGTAGTAGTTTTTAATATTAATGAGAATTAATGAATTAATATTAATGAATCAATTTTTCTTTCTTCAATAGTGCTTTGGTACTAAATCTAAAAAGTTGCCACTAAACCCCAAATCACCTATATTTTGTTATCCTCTAGGAGACTCATTGTTGTGCATTTTACATTTACACCTCTAGTACATTTTGAGAGTTCATTTTGTAAAAGTTTTAAGTTTTTTGTTTGTTTGTTTTTTGTTTTTTTGCATGTGGATATCCAGTTGTTCTGGCACCATTTCTTGAAAAGACTGTCCTTTCTCCTTTGTCAAAGATCAGCTATCTATATTTATCTGGGTGTATTTCTGGACTCTCTATTTTGTTCCTGTGGTTGTCTATTCTTTTGCTAATACTGCCCTTTCTTGATCACTACCACTTTATAGTAAGCCTTGAAGCTCTGTTATGTCAGTCTCCTGATTTTGTTTTTTCTCCATTAATATTGTGTTAGCTATTATGGTTCTTTTGCTTTTCCTTTTAAACTTCAGAATTAGTCTTTAGTAAATTTGGAAAAAAAACAACTAATGTTGAAAAGTGGCAAAGAGACTTAATCTTTGTGTTAGTATTATTCGGTTAATGATTGGTTAAGATAGCTTTTGTGTTTGTTTCAGTCAAAGAATATTAACAGCCTTGTTTGAGTATTACTGTATAATGTGTGTGTACATATAATTGTGTGTGTACATATATATATGTGTGTGTATATATATGTAAAAATGTGGTTTTATATTTCTGTTGATTATATAATCATATATATTTATATACAATTCATATATAATACATATTAATTAAACAAACACTTTGTTAAAGACATTATGTCAATACATAGGACATTCTATATTCTTCATGTATAAAAAAATGTGATGATATCTTTGGTTGAAACCTGGAATTTTTTGCTTCAATTATATAAAAGGCTAGCATATCCATTGCAATGAACATGAATTATAGTGGTAGAGATCCATGCATCTGGTACTATTATAATATAGTTAGATGTATATTCATTGATTAATTACTTGTCTGTAAAATGGCATCAGTGGACTAGAGAAATTCTGACCTTTTTTCCAAATTTCACATTCCAGGATTTTATTCCTTTCCCGTTTCTCCTCTTCTTTTCTCGTGAGATATGTGATAAAAAGGATGAAACTCTCATAAATGTTATTGTATTGCTATCTCTATGTGTAGCTTTGCCTATGTTTTTTTAAGTCTTAAATAAATTTCTTCAGAGTATTTAGTAGAGAAAACCCATTTTTGCAGGTCTGATAGAACATAGGTGTAAAATTCATGAAAAATTCTAGTTATCTTGGGAAATTGTCTTAGCTTATCTGTGAGTCAATATCAACCTTTAATACCTTATATTAATACCCATAATACCTTAGTGTTCACTTGCTTTAAGTTTTCTTTCCAAAATAAGAAATATACTTATATTTAATTTAATTTAATTTTTAAATTTTATTTTAATTTTTCCTTGAAAACAGGAAATGCTGTTATTTTTAATTTTTTCTACATTGTACAAATAAAACAACTAAAGAAGAAAGAAGTTAGACAATGGGACCAGGGAGATACAACTACTAAAGGAGAGAACCAAGATTTTAACCCAGCTATCTGAATCAAGAACTATACCTTACACTCTAAAGCACATGTCAAATGCTCAATGCAGATTTCTTATTTTTATTGTTAATGTTCATAACAATACTTACTGCTTTGTGAGACTTCTGCCAGGAATTCAGAGATCAGTTTAGTACTTTGAGATGTATGTAATCTAAAGTCAGACAATTTTATCCTAGATTTGCTCAAGAATTTTTAACAGGTCTTTTCTAATCAGACCTATATACCATGAAAAAGTATTCTCAAAACATAATCCACAAACTGCATTAGTATAAATTTGAGTGTGTTAAAATGCAGATTTTTGGATCCCAACCTAGACACATTGAATCATTATATGAGAAGTGAAATCACGAAATGAATAATTTAACCATCACAATTATCACTGCTGTAGATGAAGTGAAGAATTCCTTAGTTTTCATTGTTCATTTTAGACAATCCAATAATAACTTCAAATAACAAGATCCCAAGGTATAAATTAAAAAATGCAGTCATCCAGCCGAGTAGGCAATCAGACAGCCTTCCAACCATCCATTCATTCAAAAAATCTACATGGACTTTTTACTATGTGACAGATATTACACTGGAAGCTGGAGATAGGGCTTTAGCCTCTGTGGAGATTACTCAAATATGATAATAAACAAAACAAAACAAAATAAGGAATCAAGCTTAACCATTTTGAAAATATTTTGCTGAAAAGGTATAGTCGAAGTGATGACAGTCCTTCATTATTAAACATCCATTTATCTAATATTTCAGTGCCTGTCTTGCCAGGTTCTGAATGGAGTGTAAAATGATTTTTACCGATTAGCTTAAACCAAGTGTGTTGCTTGACTCTGTTGTTGTAGAAAGCAAAGCAACCGGCAAGATTCCAATCCTGAATTTGCCGTATATTAACATAAGATCTAGCACTAGTCAGTTTTATCTGTAATACAGATGTAGCTCCACATTTTCTATCTACGTCACAGACTCGTTATAGTACTATGTGATCTAAAAACTACTTATGAATAGATATAGAAAATATGCCATTCTAAATACATTCTGTTAGCATTATCAGTAATGGTCATTAATAAAATACATTTCTCAAGTTATAAATAACCTAGGTAGAACACTTACACTTCTTACACTCAGATTTCTAAGGCCCGGAAAACATGGAGAATTAAGGGGAGGCTACCTTGAGGCAGTGTTTTCCAACCTATTTTATATTTTCCTACTGCTATTGTCTTGCTACTGAGGTCTACATTTGCATAATTAATGCAGTTCAGTGTAAATAAAAAGTTAAAAATAGTTAATGTGTTTCATGATGCATATCTCTCCTTGACTTGATATAGTTGTTGGGATAATAATTTTTTATTACCTTGTTAAATCTATGGTCAATATTAATCTAAACCGAGATGAGAGTCTTACAGCAATAAAGGTGGCTAATGTCAAGGGTAGTACTTACAGCATCCATTTTGAGTGTGGCAATTTTAGTTATAACAGCTAAATCTCTGCTTTGGTGTAAGTGGTAAAAACAAAGGGAAGTGGACAGCCAAAATGGTACTGTATGAACAAATTGAAAATAAAAAGAAGCTGTAAACAAGTGTTTAAAATGAATACTTAGAAAAATAAACATTCTGATCTATTTTAACAATCACGCCTCACTGTCGTCATGGCAATAAACTCCTCTAGGTTATCCAGCAGCTTGAAATTCAGAATTACACAGAGAATAGAACAAGTGCAAAAGAAGGCTCTGTAACTCTATTAGGAGTCAAACCTTGGCACTGCTCTATGGGCAATCATCAAAGAATAGTGTCTTCAAATATAAATTGGGGCAACATTGTACCGCTGCTTTTATTTATAGATGAAACTTTTCTCAACTCTCTTCCCTGAGCTCTTTGCCTTATCCTGAACTTGTTTCACACTTTTTTCCCTGGTGAAGTTCTGTATGATTTGGCTTGTGAGAATTTCCCTCTTTCTTTTCATTGAGCCTGCTGAATCTAATGCAGCACAGAGTTGCAGACTGCTGAGGCCTCACACCAGGGAGGGTGGTCTATCTATGGGTATCCCTTAGAGCAAACCATAAGATAAAACAATGGGTCACACTTTCCATCCTGTTATGTAAAGATTGTCAACCATTAATCTTAGTTTAATATCCCTTTCCATTCTTCCAGAAATCTTAGTTTTTAGTTTTGTGTTTTTATTTTCCATTCACCATAATCACTACTAAAACATCTTATTACGTAAAATCTTAACACATAGTGGTTTGGGTCATTTTATGTTGGTAACATTTTATGTTAAAATGAGTTGGCCTTTGGTAGATTTTTTTTCCCCCTACTATTTCTTGATGGAAAATAATTTGAGAAGCAAAATGTGAAGTGTTCATTAGACAGTATCTATTAGCAGGGTGGTAAGAATTTAGGAATTCCAGAATTATTTGCCATCTCCAATTAATTAATCCCCCAAAGTAACTTCAGTCTTTTCTCATGGACTACGAGCTGTGGGCTATTTATCAAGTGGAGCTCTCATGGTCCCAATTCTATTTCTCACTGTTTTTTCTCAGCTTATCAGTCAGGCGTGATAGTTCCTCCAGGTGCTCTTGTAAGTCTAACAGATCACCATCATCACTGTCATTTATTGACTGCCAGATAAATACTTTGCAGAGCATGGGGTAAACTGCTTCTCTGGGAAATCTAGCTCCACATATAAATACATCTTTCTTTTCGAAAGTGAAACTCTGGTATGTGCTACTAAACAACAGCTCTCTCTCTGACAGATCTAGTGCTCTTTACTTTTTTCACGGGTCATGTAACCAAGACTTGGGACAAAGTTTTATGCTTTTTGATTGAAAGATGCTTTTAAGGACACAGAATTTTAAACTCCAGAAACTAAAAAAATCAGCTAGTTGACAAAAAGTACTACATTACCTAACTTTTTTTTTTTTTTAAGATTTTATTTATTTATTTGAGAGAGAGAGAATGAGAGACAGAGAGCATGAGAGGGAGGAGGGTCAGAGGGAGAAGCAGACTCCCTGCCGAGCAGGGAGCCCGGTGCGGCACTCGATCCCGGGACTCCAGGATCATGACCTGAGCCGAAGGCAGTCGCTCAACCAACTGAGCCACCCAGGCGCCCTACATTACCTAACTTTTAAGTAGAAAAGCATGGGCAAAGTAACAGGGAGACAATGCAAATCTCAGTTATCATTCTGAGTTTGGTATGGATTTACTAAACCTATTTTCCATATTGTGACCTTGTATGTGTTCCATGTCAATATCACCTTTTCCCTCCAGGGAGTGTATAAATAGCAAGTTGTTTTGTTGCTTGACAAGATTTATTCCCTCCTGTGCTAGTTAGCAATGTACAACCAGACTCTGTTTCAAAACCTATACTGGTTCTGGTGTTTCTGAAGTTGACCTGGAAATTAGTTTTATTTATATTTGATTGTTATGGTGAGTATCATAGAATCAATACAGATCTAGCTATATGATCTCTACTCCTTCTCTCAACTGGAATCCTTAACATAAAATAAAATAAAGTAAAATAAAATAAAATAAAACTGAACAAAAGTTCCAGAAACATTTTGCAGAAAAAAAAATTCAGGAGTAGTCAGCCAAAATGTGGACTTAATGAAGGAATATTACCTAAAGAGATTTGAATAGTGAAAAGGGATGTGAAATAAAACTTGTAAATGTGTGCATCACAACAAAGTAATAGATAGGCCAGGTCAATTTGGGTAGAACGTGAGCTTACATAAGTATCTGAAAGCTTCAAATGAAAATAGATCTGATACCCTATTGAAGAAAATAATATTACCTTAGAAAGTTTAAAATCCATCTCTAGATTGTTAAGAGTATAACAATCTATACTGTCTTCTATTGACCATGCTTTCATGAATTTCAAGTTCTCTGAAGACAAAAATTATCATTTGGTTCATATTTCATATTTCAATGTGGGTCTGGAATATTTAAACTTTGGAGAATTTCCCAAAGACAATATAATGCATTTTATGCACTAATAGATTATTTGATTTTATTAATTTTTATAAATCTCTCATTCCAACCACACTCGAATTCTATAATACCATATTGTTCTAGTTTTTACCTACTATCTGAATATTTCTTCTTTATCCTCTTCACTTGCTCATCCTTCAGTTTCTGCTCCCATCCCTAGATTAAATACTTCAGCAAATTTGGTCAAGTGTGGAAGATATGGTTAGGACTCCATAACCCCTCAGCATTCAGGGTATCCATACATGCCAGCAGCTTTACTCTGAAGTACTTGCAACACTCTGCCTGAGGGCTACCTCTGGCCACAGGGATGTTCTCCAGCAAAAACATGAGGCACGTCAGAGGTGGCAGACAATTAATGTTCTTGGAAGCTGTCCTCCACAAATGACAGGTAGGTGTAGTGGGTACATAACCCAGCTTCCTTGTCCCTTGGGAGGATAGGGGCAAGGTGTACCAATTCTGAGGTGTATTATACTCTACCCAAGTAATAGTGACTTCTTTTCCTTTTCTCCTCTGTCTCACTTCCCTACCAGTGCTTCATGAGTTTACTTTCCAAAGAAACTATCTGCGCTCAAATATATTTATTCGGCCTCTGCTTCTTGGGTTACTCAACCCAAAACAGTATGTTATTTTACTTCCTTAAGGTTCAATTTACTTACCATAGAAAAGAAAAGAAAATATTGAACTACGGGATTTTTGTGAGCATAATGAAATAAATTGTGTGAAGCATTTTATATAATAACTATTCTGAGCACAAGAAATATTATTTCCTCTCTTTTCTCTCACCATAAATAATATTCGCTTATTTCAAATCATCTGCTCATCAATTGGGTTGCTCTTTTTAAGATTATGTTTTCACTCTTTCTCCCTTGCTGGAATGTTCTCAGAAGAGCATAGGCTGGTAGACTATTGATCAAATGTGGCCTACAAACATGGTCAGTTTGGTTGTCACAGTAAAGGTTAGCCCAGTAGTATAAGCTACAATTTTCTACCAACATTTAAGACAAGGAAATTTTATGTTTGAAAGCCCAGATTCCTGGCTTAACTTGAAAAAAAAAAAAAACAAAAAACAAACAATGACAGCAGATAGAGAAATTTGAGCCTGGGTTCCTATATGGCAAGAGTCAGCTAGCATTAATAGAAAACTACCCACACTGGATGGAGCATGTACTCTGCTATTATCCCCTCAACAAGAAGATTGCCTGCCCATTGTTACTCATAGTAACATTTGCATTATTTTCCTTCAAAAAAAGTTAGGAATAAAGTGCAATGTTTCCTGTAATTACTTCTATATCCAAAGAGAGAAAACAAAGAAAAACAGACTGATAATGATATTGTTCAAACGTATGTGTCAAAATTTGTTAATTTATGGAAATGAAGGGGAATTCTATGTTTCTAATTTGCTAAATACACCCTACCTCCTTCAGTTATGCCTGCAGGTTTATGAGCCAAAGTCTGAAGGGGCAAATTCTAGACTCCTCAGCCTTGTCTTAAGAGACTCCACATTTTGGAATCTGTATGTCATCTTAATCCACTGCTCCTAAATAGCCTTTCTACAATTAGAAAAGTCAACTTGCACATCTCTCTTTTGTGAAGACACTTCTCAGAAGAGATGATAGACCTCATTTATCTACATTTCCCTCAGTCACATTCTTTTTTTTTTTTTTTAGATTATAATCAACTAATCCAATCCTAGCACATAATGTTTTATGGTGCTTCCTCCCTTTTGTACTTGTTTCACTATATTATTCAAGATCAGTTAACATAGTTAAGAGTTTGAAGCATTGTAAAAATGAGATCCCTACAACACAATGGATTAAAGACGCTAGAAATCAGTTCTTTCATGTACTAGTCTTAAGGTAAGTAGTCTGAATAAGCTGGGTATCTTTATTCTGCATAGTCACTCAGTGATGCAGGTCCTTCTATCTGTTTCTCTACCATTTTCTAAGGTTTTGGTTTTCATCTTCATGTTCACATCAGTGTTAACAGCTAAGTTACTGGAAGAGAAAAGAATATAGAAGAGCCCACCCAGTGGTGGGTTAATGCTGATAGTGACTTACTGCAGTTCTGTTTATATTTCATTGACAAGAATTTAGTAATATGGCTGTATCTACCTGAAAGAAAGATTTGAAGTGTACTTTCAATATGGTTGTCTGTATGGCCAGCCATAGTTCTGTCCTATAGAGAAGAAGAAGAAGAATTCTGATGGCAACCTAGTGCTCTCTACCATTGTCACATTATTTGTCATACCAGGTGTGTTCCTCCTGTTCTTTCTTTCTCTAACTCCAACCTATTTTTCATGATCCAATTTGAATAATACCGATCCTTTAAGTCTCCCCAGTTGGACTCACTTGCATTTCTTTGATCTTAGATTGTGATTATTGGCCCCATCATCTGATAAGCAAATGTGTTGAGAAATATCATCAGTATGCCCAAATGGGCCATATTCCTGAGAATAAAAGATAAGTCAGAGATCCAAGGTTTAATATCAGATTAATCTACACATCAATCTACACATTTTAAATTGTTATATTTTTAAAATTATCTCCTCATGGGTTCAAGGCTTATTTCAACAAATTAAGGGCTTTGTGTGTGTGTGTGTGTGTGTATATATTTTTATTTTTTTATTATTATGTTATGTTAATCACCATACATTACATCATTAGTTTTTGATGTAGTGTTCCACAATTCATTGTTTGCGTATAACACCCAGTGCTCCATGAAGAACGTGAAGGGCTTTGTTTTTAAAGGGAGTAAAATACCACCCGCTGCATTTATTTTACCCTCATCTGGCACAAGGTATTACATATGCTAAATATTTTTCGGTTTACATGTAGATTTGGAGAATACCCCCTCCCCTCCCCATTCTACTGTGTATCCTTAACTGCCTTTATACAGTGAGATTTTAGGTAAAATATGTGAAAGTACATTTGTATTTGAAGGGTTTTGACATTATGAGTTGTTGAATTGTATACACATACTATTTGGTGGTAGTTTAGTCTGGGAATCAGATTATGAGAGATTTCACATTGTTATTCCCAGACTGATGATTTGCAATTTTTCATATGTGAATTTGATTTTATTATTGTTTTTGTATTTTTAAGAGAAATAATTTGCTTTCATTTGCAGTAAAGACAGCAATATCCATTTACCTTCTAAACCCTTAACAAAATGCCTCCAGAAACAACTACTAAACTTTTAGACATTTATAGATAGTGAAATAGTTGATGTTTCCTGAAGCTGTAGCAGTTTACAGCTATGTCCCATTGTTTCTTAAGTTATGAAGGATTTAAAGAATATCCTTAAATCATAAACAAAAAGAAACTTAACTTTTTAAAATTTAAGAATGTTGATTACAAGAATAACCAAGAAAGATAAAAATGTCAAAAATAAATGTGAAATATTTGGAGTAGGAATCTGAGTAGTTGTAGACAATATTGGTATCATAGTAAATACCTCCCCAAATTCCCTCCTTAAATGATAAAAAATAACCTCACACCTATGGAACATCATACCATAAATATTATTTGAACACAGAATGCTGAAGCTGAAAAATAATTATATGTAAAAGGGATACATTTGAGCAAGTTTGAACAAAAAAATCATATAAAATACCCCAATATCATAAAATCTAAATAAAACTCCTAACATCCTTAGTAAACTAATACCAAAAATCATGAAACAAAGTTGTGTATGTATCAACTGAAAGAGATTGATCCTATAAAGTACATAAAAAATACAAGTTCCATGAAATAAAAATATTTTAATGCTCTAAAAATTAATATATAGTCAAAAAGCATTGGAGATATGAAAAACTAATCAGAAATTCAAACTAAAAGTAGAAATGGACAAAAAAAGGGAAAGAAATGGAAGAAAATGCAAACTTATCTCATAGGTGAATATTCTATTACAAGTTGCCCAAAGGAGAATAAATTCAAATAAAAATTTAATAAAGAATATTGTAAAAAGGCAGGAAAACAACCAAGAGATTTAAAATGACATAAAGAAGTAAAAACTGAGAAACTAATGAACATGAAAGATAGAGAAAGAAAGAATATGACTTACATTATTGGGGTTTCTGAAGATCTCACTAGTTGACTGAAAATATCTGAGAATAAGCAACTCTAAAACATATTCTAGTAAACCCATTAAAAGTCAAAGACAAAGACAAATCCTCAAAGTTTCCAGACAAAAGATCAAATCAAATCACTTATAGAAGTAAAACAATTAGCCTAGTATCACACTTTCTACAGCTGACATATAAAGTGAAACACCAATGAAGGAGCATTTTTTAAACATTCAGTGAAAGTGTGCACCAAGAATGTTACATATATAAACAAATAAAATTAGAAATGAAAGGGAGAACAGCACAACTGATGCTATAGAAATACATAGGATCATGAAAGACTACTATGAACAATTATATGCTAACAAATTGGACAACCTAGAAGATATGGATAAATTCCTAGAAAAATACAACCTACCAAGATTAAATCATGATGAAATAGAAAATCTGAGCAGACTGATTATTTGCAGAGAGATTCAATCAGTAATCAAAAACCTCCCAACAACCAAAAGTCTAGGACCTGATGATGGTTTCCCTAGTGAATTTTGCCAAATAATAGAAAATAAATAAATAAAAAGTATTCATGTGAGTATATTATTTAGATTTTGCCATTTAATAAACCACCTCAAAATAACATTTATTTGGCTCACAATTCTATGGTTCAACAATTTGGGTCAGGTTTAGCTGGTGGTCCTTATGTTGTTGGCTGGGCAGTTTTTGTGTTTGCAACCACTTTCTGATAATCAGGTGGCTGCTGCTCTGCTTGGCGGTAGATTCCTAAAATTAGACAGTTTGTGTCTTATCCACATGATTTTTAGTTTTCCAGCATGTTGGCTCAGGCTTGGTCACATGGTAGCAATAGAGTTCAAAGAGAGAGAGAGTAGAGTCATAAAAAGCCACTTCATCTCCTAACTCAGAGCTAGCACACTGTCACTGAAGCCACCACATTCTGTTTCCAAAAGCAAATAATGAAACTAACTCAGATTCTGGGTGTGAAGGCATAGTACCCACCTCTTGATGGAAGGATCTATGAAATCACATTGCAAGTGCCATGGACATAGGAAGGAGTGGGAATTGTGGCTATCTTTTCAGTCTATTTATTGGTGCATTTATTCAGGAAATATTTAATGAGTCTTTATTACATTCCAAACACTATTCTTGCCACAGTAAAGGGATTATAAATAAGCTATAAATATTTTTCTGTCAAGCTATAAGCAATAAAGGGAAATTCAGACAAACTTGCATAAATAAAAATTTGACATTTATGGTACTCAGCTCCAGATGCCTCTCAAAGAAATCACTGTCTCCCCATATTCATTCACTTGTATAATCTCCTCTCTAGTAGTGTGAGCGGGCCCTATCGACTTGCTTCAAAGGAAAAGAATATAGTAAAAATGATGTAATATCACCTTTGAGATTAGGTTACAAAAAGACTGGCTTCCACCTTGCTCACCAACTCTTGCTTTCTCACTTGCACACTCAAATGGAAGCCATCAGCTGCCAAGTGAGATGCCCCATGGAAAGAGATACATGGCATGGAACCACAAGTCATAGATGGTCTCTAGTCAGCAGACAGTGGAAAATTGTGGCCCTCCATCCAACAGTGGGGGAAGAACTGAATCTTGCTAACAACTTGCAAAAGAGCTTAGAAGTGGGTCCTGTTGGGGCACCTGGGTGGCTCAGTCATTAAGTGTCCCCTGCTCAGTGGGAAGCCTGCTTCTCCCTCTCCCACTCCCCCTGCTTGTGTTCCCTCTCTCGCTATCTCTCTCTATCAAATAAATAAATAAAATCTTAAAAAAAAAAAAAAAGAAGTGGGTCCTCTCTGAGTTTTTCCTGATGATAAAACTGTGGCCTTAGCCACCACCTTGATTTTAGCCTTGTACGAGACCCTTTGTCAGTGGACCAACTGAGCTGTGTCCAGAGTCTTGACTCAGAGAAACTGAGAGAAAATTACATTTTTTGTTTTTTGTTTTAAGCCACTAAGTTTTGAGGCAATATATTACACAGAATTGGATAAATTAATACAATATCTATAAGGTATAACACATCATAAAAATATAAGATACAAGACACCATGAACACATTTTTAAAACAGTGACTGACCAGAATTAAATGTTTGCAACAAATAAATAAAAGTGTTCACATATATAATAAGACATTTTTGAATATTAATAATTAATTCTTAAGGGATAATTAACAAAAGATGAACAACTTAACAAAGAAAAAGGTAAGAAGATATGTACACTAAGAATAAACCATAAAAAAATAAAACCTGGATAAAGTACTAGAGAACTGGACTCATACCATTCATTGCTCATGAGAATATAAATAGTAATATCCTTTTGGAAGGTGATTTAGTCATATCTGTGTCATCCCTGATTTGTAATACTGATTCTAAAACTGTAACTACACAATATTGTGAAAGTTTATATATAAATAAATACTCAGTGCAGAATTATCTATATAACAAAAATAATACGTAGCAACCTAATTGTTCATCAACTGAGAAATGGTTTTATTTATTTTTTTATTTTTATTTTTTTTTTAAGATTTTATTTATTTATTTGAGAGAGAGGATGAGAGAGAGCACATGAGAGGGGTTAGGGTCAGAGGGAGAAGGAGACTCCCTGCCGAGCAGGGAGCCTGATGCGGGACTTGATCCAGGGACTCCAGGATCATGACCTGAGCTGAAGGCAGTCGCTTAACCAACTGAGCCACCCAGGCGTCCGAGAAATGGTTTTAAATAAATAAGGACATATTTATATAGTTGAATATTCTATCACTATCAAACATTGACTTATAATGTGGAGAGGTTATTATGTGAAAACAATCAGTTCTAGATCTTTAATTCAAGGTAGCATATGATGTGTCACAAGAGGAACAAAATGTCACAAGAGGAGCAAAAATGCCACAGAAAAAATGTTTTCATCACTAGTTGGAATACATTATTTCTTGGGCACTTAGATAACACTGCATTATAAAATTTTTCCTCTGCCCTCTGAAACTATTTTATTGTATTTCATAAAACAATAATCTTACATCTTAATATGAGTTTCTAAATATATTTAAAAAACCTTATTGAAAGCAATTCATAATAACATATGAACACTTTTAAGCAAAATTGTTACTCTATAATAACCTGATGAGATAAATTTCCTGTTATTTTGTAAGTGGATAATTCTATATATGTAGTGATATAGAAAACAGGCAAAGGATTTTTCATTTTGACAAAAGTAATTCTCTTCATTTATAATGGAAGAGAATCACCATTTTCTCAAAAGAATTAAAAAGATTTCCCACAAAGCTTGTGCCCTCTGCATGTTCATTTACTTCTTAACTGAATAACATAGAAGATGGAAAATTAATGTCTTATCTATGAATTTTAACAAAATCGGTTACTAAATAGTCACCACAATCTATCTAATACTAATTTTATCCATATGGAAAGAATAAAATGGACCATTTAAGTATTTGTGTGTGTAATTCATTCTCATCTTACTTCAATTGAAAATAGTGACTGGAATGACTCTGACAGCAGGTAATATAAAAATAATTTCTATGAAACAGAGTTTGTGACTTTGTCCTTCAGTAACAGATTTACCACTTTAATTATGCTTTGTGAATGCATATTTTAAAATTATTTTTAATACTTGAAATACCTGTCAGCTGATAGGAGGAAACTGAAGGTCAAAAGTTCATATGGTGTGCCTTTAAATAGGAATAATTTTTAGTTTTCTCACATAACACTGAAAGTGGATGAATCATGTGTAGAAAAATGAGTCAACTTAGTCATGCAATTATCTCATATGATGCACCTTCTTAAAGCAATTTGAAAATATGCTAACCTTTTCCCACTCAAGGGACTTACTGAAGAGAATGACTAGCAGATTTAGGGAAGAGTGGAAGACAGTGTGGCTGAAGTGCTACAGAGTGGGGACCAGGAGAGATCAAAGAGGTGTGGATCCAGATCATGAATCACATTAGCTATCTTGCACTTTTCCTTTGAGTAAGATGAGAAGACATTGAAGAGTTTTGCACAGAGGAAGGACACAATCTGGCTTACAATGGGTTCTTTCTGGAGTTTGTGCTGTGAGAAACTGTGCAAACAAGAGCAGAAGCGGGAAGACCAGTTAAGAGGTGTAAGAAATAGAAAATATATATAGGTATCTGCCCCTGAGTCCTGGCACAGAGCTCCTAAAACCCTTGTAATTTCCTAAATCATAAGAGTGATAGGAGCATCTTTTGTTTTAATGAGGCGACTCTGAATGGGTTGCTGGCTGCTCACCAGAGAGACCAAACCATGACTAGAAGCTTGGGATTTTCAACTCCACCACTCTATTCTCCAGAGAGGGAAGAGGGGCTGGTAATGGAGTTAATAACTGATCATGTTTATATGAGAAGACTCCACAAAATTCCAATAGTGTGGGGTTCAGAGAAGTTCCAGGTGGGCAAACACATCCACACCAGGAGAGTGATGTCTCCCAACTCTGCAGGGACAAAACCTCCTCCACTCGGACCCTCCTGGACCTCACCTTATGTATCACTTCACCTGGTTGTTCATCTGTACTCATATTCTTTAATAAGTTGGTAAAGGCAAATAAGTGTTTCCCTGAGGTCTGTGGGCTAGTCTATCAAAGTAATTGAAACTGAGGAAGGGGTCACTGGAAACTCTGATCTAGAATAGGTTGGTAGAAGCACAGATGACAACCTGGGCTTGCAACTGGCATCTAAATTGAGGGTGGGGGTGTCATCAGTGAGACCCCTTGACTCCCTGGACTCAGGATTGACCCTTCAACTCAGAAATGACCTCCTGAACTCAGGAAACATCGAGAAGCTTCTGCCTGTTAATTTCATCTTTTAGAAACTAACATATTGCCAGAACAAGAAAAGAAATATTTGAGGACCCAACACCAGCACAAATGAATCAGAAAGTGCCAGACAGTTACCTCAGCTCCATTATAATGTTAAAATCCCCCTGTGAATAATCCTCTTGTTCTGTATACTTGAAAGCAGAAAATATTAGGATCCACAGTTGGTAAGGCAGTGACAATAATAATAAAATTAGTCTTAACTGATGTGGGAAACAAAGGCAGAAGAAAAATTATTAAATTTCCTTACTACTTAGAGCCCACTGACAAGTTCTTAAAATAGGTAGAGTGACATTCCTCTAGGAACTCAACTGCCTCGATGTTGACACTTTGCTAAGGGCAAAAGGCAATTTTAACCCCCACCCCCCATCCTGTAAGCCTACTTTAACATAAAAATTCCTTTGGCAACTTCATTTATCTCTAACCCCCCAAGATACATGTTGGCAATTATCCCCCCAAGCATATGGCCCACCCATATACATCTGAAGGGTCTCATGACTAAAGTTTTATTAGATGGTAATAAATGACCTTTTCCCAACAATAGCTAACCCCCTCAACCTCCCGGAAATCTTGCTTCCAAATTCTTTAGAGACTTATGCTATCCCTAACCCCCTCCCAACTTGAAAGTATATAATGGGCCACTCCTCATGACCCCGGTGCAGCTCTTTCTGGCCACGGGTCCTATCCCCATGCTTCATAAAATCACCTTTTGTTACCAAAGACATCTCAAGAATTTTCTTGGCCCTCGGCTCCAAACCCTAATGTCTTTCCCACATCATTAACAATGAGTAGTCAGCCTGCATGTGAATTTCTGGAATGCATCAAATTTGGGGAAATATTAATACTGGGATCTCAGATGGGTGCTATGGGTCACCGAGACTAAAACAATGGCACTACACAAATACAAAAGGTATGGAAAGAGCAAAATCACAGAAAAAGCAGAGAGAAAAAGATTCCCACGTGCAGAAATATAATCTGGAGGCTCCACCAGCAGCATTGAGTAGATTAGGGAGACATGTGGTCAGTATCAGGTTGACTAGCCAGCTGACTGTAGGTATATGTATGGTGCAAAAACCTAGTCAGCTTTTCAAGGTGAACTTGAAGGAATAAAACTTATCATTAATATCCTCATTCAAGAAAGAGTGGAATACTCAGCAGTATGACAAATTTAGGGATTAGGCAATGAGGTAAGGGAAAAGCTACTAAGACTGTATTCCAAAGACAAAGGCAAAGGCTCCATGAATTTCTAAAAGAATGCAAAAACCAGGAAAGAGGCAGAGATCCCAGGACAATGAAATTATCAATCTGGAGCTCTTTGAATTCTTTAAAGCTGTACAGGCTGGATCCTGGCAATAAAGGCTGAGGACAGACCTTGCAGGTAAGGATAAGTAGCTACTTTATGATGGTGCGAGGAACAAAGGGGCAGAGGTTCTGGTGGTATAGAAGTTTTCCATGCACATGTAGATAAAACATCCACCTAAGTAAACAGCTGAAAAAAATAAGTAAAGAGAATATAGAAAATGTTACTCTCATATTACTTACAAAGAAGCAAATTTGAAGTTACATATAAAAAGTAATAAAATCACTTGCTTATTTACTTCTAAATTGAAAAATCAATAGTGTTAGAGACTCCATGCATTTATGAAACCTGGTGCTGAATTCAGAAAAGTAGTCCTCACTAAATGTCTGGTACTCTTTCCACTTTTTCAATCATTTTTATTTTGTTATATGGAAATATCCTTTATAAAAACAAAATCATAAATGAAATATATTAAAAAAGATGAAAGAAGATGTTCTCTGGTTGAAGCAGGCAGACAGGAAAATGAGAGTCATATCTCTTCGGTCTTTCTCTTTTTCTCTGTGGTGACTGGAGGCTCAATGGGCCCTTGGAATTGTTGGAATATACATTAAAAAAGCACCATGTGTTGTCATGATGGTTAAATATTAGAGTGAGCTGATATTGTTTGAATAATATTTCATTCCTAAATATTTAAATCATTTTATTTCAGGAAAAAAAGAAGAAAGGATGGGAAGTAAACATTTGATTGATTTCTGTTATGGACCATGGTCCCACATCTGGAGTAGGTAATAAGTCAGCACATGATCAACATTACCCTGTTATGTCCCTGTTTCTTTATTGAGCACCAGATGCAGTTATCTTGCATTTAAGAATCTCTTGTGACATATTTAGACACCAGAGTCTTCCGAGTAGGGTGGTATTAGAAGAAGAAAGCAATCGAGGCCAATATAGATCAAAATCCATCTAGAACATAAATTGATTGAGTTAAAATACTACCTGGCATCTCACACATGTAAAATCAACCTTTTTGTCCATCTTTCATGTTCTCTCCTTTTCAAGTGCATGGTTAAATTTGTATAAGTCTTATAATACAGGTACTCTGTAGATGAACCCTTTAATTTAGGGAATTATACCTTTACATTAAAAAGTAAATTAAAAAAATGCCTATTTTAATCATATGTTCTATCTCTATACCTCTGATATGGTGGTCTGAAACTGATTAATAAAATTTTAGAACTCATTAGCATGCATGTATGATGTGGGGTGTGTGCTCGCGTGTGTGTGTATACACATTTACTTTGAAGTCTCAGTGAACCAGAAGTTTTTGACAAAAGAACTGATGATCGAACTAGGCAGAACTTAGGTTAAATGACTAGAAATTCATAAACTTGCAAATGAGGACAATGTTGGTATCTGAATTAATAGGGAAAAAAATGAACAGCCTATTTTTAATTATCACCTCTCCTGTATAATCCTCTTTTACAGATTCATTTTAATGACTCCCTATATTTAAAACAAGTCTTTACATAAATAAGCAATTCTTTTATCTTCTTATTTTTTTTCCTTTTATGAAATCTGCTCATTTCAACAGCTATTCCTACCATTTAAAAATTTTCTTCTAAACTTCTTTCATCTTTATCTTTTGTGCCCCTTAGATTACCTTCTTTTAATTATTCTATTGCTCAAAAAAAGCCTGAGTCAAAGTGTCACATAATATACTTTTCTATCTCTAGCTCATCCTTAAGGTCTTTTATTTTTATTTTTCAATTTGTACAATAATACACTAGTTTTATTTTTATTTTGAGCTTCCACACCTCCAATTTTGTAAGTAGTCAGAACTGTTATTCCAACTAAAAGTTATTAACAGCCCTGCACTTGTTGAAACAACACTTCTAAAAAACTTCAGTTATGATGAGCAATACACAGTTTGAATATACCCTTTTACCTTATATGAAATCTCATCTTCAAATCTAGGTTTTTGATTTAATATTCATAATACTCAAGTATATTTTTTAGAAATAGAAGCAAAATTTTTTAAGTATATCACCTTTAGAAAAATGTATAAACACAACAATCTTCCTTTAAAAATTTAACATTGAAAGGCTTATAACTTCAGTATAAGCACAATTGCTTCAGGTTTCAAATTCAAGCACAATGGCTTAAATCGCTATTATTCCTGGTAGGCAATTTATCTAGTGTTTGATCTGCTCACTGAAAGTAGAGCCTTCTCAGAACCACAAACAATCCCAGCCACAACAACATCCTTAGAGGAGCTGAGGCATTCCTGGAGAGTTCATGCCCACTCAACCCAAGATGTCTCCCTTTCCTGGTAGCCTTGTTCTCAAACCCAAATTTCACACTCTTATCTGAAAATAAAAAAAGGAAATCTCATTTAAAATGGAGTCAGGAAGCCCCGAAGGGAAAGTTCTCACATACATCCCACTCATTGCAGCCCACATAACCAGCAGGCAAAAGGAAGATAATTATTTCAACAAGAGAGGGCACTTTTCACATGCGAATTTATTTCCTGCCTTTAAGGAAGGAAGATCCATGCCTACCTTAACAACGCACTAACCACAGCCTGCAACCAATGAGAAATTTCCACATCAAACTCTTGTTCTTTTTCAATAAACTTTTGTTTAGAACAACCCTCCCCAGTTTCCTCCTTAAACCTAATATAACCTTCCCTTTGTCTCTTCAGACGTGCCTCTCTGGTTCACCATAGCTTGCTTGCCCTGATTGCAATTCCTCTGCTCTTCCCAAATAAACTCATTTTTCTTACTTAAATAAAACTGCTCTTTGCTCTGTTTAAAGTTTACACTTGTCTCATACTCTCATTAACAACTGTTTTTTGGTTTTCTGAGCCATTTTTTCACTTCTCTGCCCTCTAACAAACCTTTTTACTGTGTCCCTTATTCCATGGTACATATACTCTACCTCTTCAAATGTTTACCCAAATAGTCCCTTCATCTTTTTGCCTTACTGAACAAAAAATCAGGTTTTAAAAGAATCGTTACTTTCTTTCTCACACTCCACATATCACTGATATTCACTGTCCTCCTTATACCCAAATACCCCTTTCCCCTCCTTCTCTGAAACATCATTTTGCTTTGATGTTAACTCCATTCACTTTCTTTTTTTTTTTTTTAAAGATTTTATTTATTTATTTGACAGAGAGAGACACAGCAAGAGAGGGAACACAAGCAGGGGGAGTGGGAGAGGGAGAAGCAGGCTTCCTGCTAAGCAGGGAGCCCAATGCGGGGCTTGATGCGGGGCTCGATCCCAGATCCTGGGATCATGACCTGAGCCGAAGGCAGACCCTTAACGACTGAGCTACCCAGGCGCCCCAACTCCATTCACTTTCTAAGACTTTTTGTAACCACAAACAATAAATCTCCCAATTATAACCTCCTATTCTCTGGACTTTGAAATTGGCTCATGTGTTTCCAAACCAGGGTCTTCTCTTTTCTATTTTACTTGGTGAAAGTATTAATATATAATCCACTCAGAATTCATTCAAATTTTCTCTCTTCCTTTCTTTTTGATAGTCCTGAATTTTAACTACTTTTACCTAAATTTCACATTATCTGTTTACTCCAGTGGCCATATCCCGGATGTGTCATCACTGATACTTATTCCAAATCTGTTATCTCAAATTTAAACATCTCTTCCTTTTTTATACAATTTACAGTCCTTCTAGCCCAGAATTCCATCTGTCTTTTACCCCTTATTAGCCCACTCAGAGTTATAACTCACTATTGTAGAGATCACAATTCTCCTTCATATGGAACTTTAGATACAATGCAATCTAAATCGAAATCCTCCCCTTTTTTTTTCTTGGTTAAAATTGCCAGTATTGAATTGCTTGTATAATGTGCATGGAAATACAAAAATAAATTTAACATAAATGCAATATTTAAAACAATGTAGTAGTCATACAAAAATATACAAAGCAGACAAGTAATCAAACCAAACTGAAAATCTGAAGAGATTCATGAATATAAACATATCATTTACAGTAAAATGGCACTACAGAGCAATTGGCAAAATACACAATTTCAATAAATGCAGTTGAGACAAATAGACATCCATATAGAAAAAAATAGATTCCACTTTCATGCCATGCCCCCAAATTAATAAAGTATTGAGAGGCATATGAAAATATTTTTATATTCTAAATGTAAGAAAAATGTCCTAAATAATACACAAAAGCAGCAACCTGAAAGGGAAATGTTGGTAAATATGACTAAATTAATATTAGGATTTTCCATTTATAAGGTTGTTTTTAAAAAAATTATTGTTTGATTGTATTTTCATCCAGAGGTTATAGTTATGTTTGAGAGAGTCAGTTTGAAAGGAATTTACTAAACTATTGGGGAAATGTTATCTCTTTAAACATTTATGCTGCCCCATTGTTTCTCCCTTATTCTCTGTTTTTGTCCTCTCTTCTCCAATTACATATGTTTGACATTTGATCTTCATTCACAGATCTCCTTTCCTTCCTTCTTTCCTTTCCTTCTGTTCTTTCCTTTCTTTCTTTCTTTTCCCTTCTTTCTTTCTTTTTCTTTCTTTTTCTTTCTTTTCTTTCTCTCTTTCTTTCTTTCTTTCTTTCTTTCTCTCTCTCTCTCTCTCTCTTTCTTTCTCTCTCTCTCTCTCTCTTTCTTTCTTTCTTTCTTTCTTTCTTTCTTTCTTTCTTTCTTTCTTTCTTTCTTTCTTTCTTTCTTTCTTTCTTTCTTTCTCTCTTTCTTTCTTTCTTTCTTTTTATTCCCTCCCTCCCTCCTTCCCTCCTTTCCTTCCTTCCTTCCTTTACTTTTTGCTCATGTTTCAGTGTTCAGTGTGGATAATTCCATTGGCCTGTCTTCAAATTAATTGATCATTTCTCTGTTCTTGCCAGTTTTCTAATAAACTCATCAAAATATCTTCATTTCTGTTACTGCAACTTTTCTACTTCTATTGGACATCTTTTTATTGTTTCTTTCTCCCGAAATTTCCCATTTGTTCATACATTTTTCTTGCCTTTTCCACTATATCCTTTGATGAATTTTTCATTCTTTAAAAAAGTCCCTGTCTGATTATTCTAACATATGTGAGCTTTCTCAGTCTGAATCTTTTGAATATTTTAATCTCTTGACACTGTGTCAGATTTTCTTGCCTCTTCTATGTCTTAACGACTGAGCCACCCAGGTGCCCCTTCCTCTTCTATGTCTTGTAGTTTTTTTAAATTAAATATTAGTGATTGTGTGAAAGAGAACTATATAGACTATAGAGACAAGTAATTATTACTTCAGTGAAAGGCATGACTCTTCTCTCAGGCTAGTCTGTATTTTAAACTGGGACCGGGATTTTTGTTGCTTTAATAGACTCCATTTATCACAAGCTTTAGTTAATTTAAAGGGCAGAATATGATAAAACAACAACAACAACATTATTTTAGTAGGGCTCAGACTATGTCTGTCCACAGGCTTTTATATTTTATATTTTATATACTTTATTTTATGTATTTTTCTTGCACTGCACACAAAAGTTATCAGGTCCTACTTAACTAAACCTAGGTCTGGCATGGAGGTCTCTCTCAGCAATCCTGTTCCACCCCTAGCTGCATACTGTCATTGCTTTATACCACTGTTTCCACTCTTACTGTCCTATAACGTAGTATCCATATAACACAAAGAGCAATCCAATTTACTTGTAATATCACATCTTTCTGCCTGGAGTGTTCTTTCCTTAATTATCTGTGTAGCTAATTCCCCACTTCCTTCAGGTTTTTGCTTAAATGCTATATCAATAAGAGCTCACTTCATCATCTACTTAAAATTGGAACTATTCTTATCCCCACCTCCACTGATATTGCTCTCCTTTTTTCCCCCATAACTCTTTTAATCTTCTAACATACTTATATGTTGCTTATTTATTGTATCTATTGCATATTTTTGGTGTGCTGTCACTAGAATGGCAGTTCCATGAAGGCAGGCATCTTTGTCTCTCTTGTTTACTGATACATTATAAGCATCTAGAAGAGTGCCTGACATATAGTTAGCTCTCAATAAATGTTTGTTAAATGAATGAATGACTGAACACATTGCTATAGCATGAGGAGATATCTGGTAATAAGAATCTGTCACAGAGGTTAAAATTCTGATATTTACAGAATTATTTAGCATACATCATCTTTAAATTATTTAGCAAAGGGTTTGAGGCTCAGGGAGTTAGGGGAAAATAGAGAACTATAATTCATAAAACAACTAAGAAAAATTCATGTACCTCTGGGTCTCAATATTCATCTTCTAAGGTTCATTTTTGAATAAAATTGCAGGCTTAGTATCTAGCAGAATACTTGAATGTAGAGGATGTATTAATTTCACCACAAATGTATGCATAATATATGGGTGCATATATGTATATATGTGTGTTTAATGTAAAAGTATTAGTGAAACTAATTGTTCAAGAATTAAAATTTAAAAACTTCATAAAAATGTGATTTTGTTATTGTGGTTTCTATTAAATCATCAGGATCTTTTAACAAGTTTTGATGTTTTACAATCACAAAAATTGTCTGGTATTTTTTTTTTTAAAGAGAGAGAGAGAGTGCTTGTGTGAGCAGGGGGAGTGGGGACAGCCAGAGGGAGAGGGAGAGAGAGAATCTCAAGCAGATTCCATGCCCATTGTGGACCCCAACCTGGGGCTTGATCTCACAACCCTGAGATCATGACCTGAGCGTAAATCAAGAGTTGGATACTTAACTGACTGAGTCACCCTGGTGCCCCTAAAATTTTCTGGTATTTTAGGACATAAGATAATTTATTTTTTGAAAATAAAATGTTGGACTTTTATTTTATTTATAGATCATATATTTTAGTATTGGCAATTATCATCTGTCAGTAATGACAGATAAGCTTTTATTTTGCATTTTTTTAAGATTTTATTTATTTATCTGACAGAGAAAGACACAGTGAGAGAAGGAACACAAGGAGGGGAGGAGGGAGAAAGAGAAGCAGGCCTCCCCCCGAGCAGGGAGCCCGATGCAGGGCTCGATCCCAGGACCCCGGGATCATGACCTAAGCTGAAAGCAGACGCTCAACGACTAAGCCACATGGGCACCCCCAGATAGGCTTTTAAACTGAAAAAAAAAAATTTCTTTGCTATTTTACATATAATCTTCATTTATCTTAATTAAACTTCTCCTATGATTTAAAAGTAAATCTATTTATACTGATTTACTTTTATGAAGTTTGATCCACACTTTTATTTTGTATAAAGTTATTTTTAGACAAAGCTAAGGAAAAAAAATCATAAAAATATATAGAGCCATTCATTTTACTCCATGGCTAGAAATTAATGCAATGATTTGGCACCTAAGTTCTACCATGGGTCCCATGTAGATGTATCAGAAATAGCATTTTATTCTGAATTGATACAAATGCTTCGGGGTAAAATAGCAAAGTAAATAATGTTCAGATACATCTTCAAGAACTTGCTGTGTTAAAAGGTAGTAGAAATGAGAGGAATCTGATTTTTTTAATACACTGTCTGATATAGGTTAAAGGAGTAGAGATGATTTGATATAAACAGCTTCTCTCTTCAGAAGATGTTATTTTGAGTTTTAGGAATTTTGAGTACAAATGTTCTAGTCACTTAATCGCATGTAGAAAATTTGTTAGAAAACAAATTAGTGTTTCAGATTCCTGTGCATAAATATACTTTTTCATGAAATTTAATTATATATTCTAAAATATATATGAAAATTAAAAATAATTATCTTGATGCATTTATACTTCCTTCTTTTTTCTTGCTACTTTATATGAAGAGAGACTATTTTTAACATTCAAAAAATAAGCCACATAACTCATTAACTTTTGGGTCATGTATCTGTGTTTTGCTATTTTTATTATCCAGACATTGAAATAATTAGAAATAGGTTAAATAATTTAAAAATAATTTAAACAGTGGGAAGTAACAGGGAGAATGACAGCAAGTTCAAATATTTTTAATTATAATTTGATAGTTTATATTACATTTGGGTATGACAGAATACCCTTAATATAAGCAGGCAGAGTACATTACGATGGACAACCAGATATATAGTCTTAAAATTTGCTTAATTATAATAGTCATTCTCTAGAGAGAGCTGAACACTGAAGTGTCCTTTTCATCATGTAATGGAATATTAATGTCTCTTCTTCCATTCTCCTTCCCTCCAAATCCTCACAAACAGTGATGAGGAGTACTACCCTTCTTTTACGCAGGTTTTTACCCAGAAGGATAAGCACAGTTATAATCATATAAGCATCAGCCTCCAATTCTGCTGCCCTAGAGAGAGTAAACTCTTATGAGTTTATGGTCATTCAGAAAGGAGCTGGGGAACAAAAAATGACACATCAGCTTTAGTCCCTGGTTGTTTTCATACTATGGACATCGATTGTGAAAGGAGAACACCCAGCAGTTTCTGATTACAGAATGTAATTAAAGTTTTTTGAAATATTACATGACTTACTTTTAGGGAAAAAAACAGTAGTATTTGTAATTTTTATAGGCTAGAAGTTTTTACAAGATGGATTTCAATAAGAGACAGATGGCTTTTTAACAAGTGCCTCCTACATCAATGCCCTGTGGTATTATAGGAAATAAGTCATGATTAGATTTTGTTTCATTCTCAATGTTCCCAATAAGTGTTAGTATTAGAAACTTGACCACTGGATATTTAAAAAAATTTTTTAATTAATTGAAGAGTATATACTCAATCATGGTGACTACTGGGAAAATATAATTTAAAACAAGACAAAATCTCCTTTCAACCCAGAAATCTCTCCATTAAAGTAGAAGAGAAAGAAAACAATTTTATTATTGAATAAGCATTAAGCCAGCAGGTGATGTGCTAAGAGATTGCAAAGACAGAAAGAAATCTCACCATTTTAAATAGCAAAGCTGACATAACCCATCACATACATGTTCTCAAGATAAACAATAACTAGTCCTCAAGCAAAAGGACAGGAAGCACCATTTGTCACAGATAGATCATCCTAAATTCACTTGATAATTGCAATGACCATCTGCATTAGCTTTATCCAAAGGAAAATTAACTTGTTCTATGTTTATGACAAGTAATTTTGCAACTTGGAGCAAGGCCCTGCAGACACAGGCTTCTACTCTTCCACAGAAACTGGGAGATGGGGCACTATGATCCTTATGCATATATTTCAAAAAGAGAATTTCCAGGTCCTTGAGAAAAATATCCCTTCAAACTGGCAACAGTCCATTTAGCTTTAAAAAATACATATAAATTTCATAGATACAGAGAAAGAACTTAGATTCATATGTTTTCTAAAGTAAATGCTCTAAGAAAAGGGAAAGTAGGAAAGTCTATTCCCTTATTTTCAGCAGGGAGAATTATGGCTCTTGTTTTAACTTGTATTTGTCCTTATATGATGAGTCCAATTCATTTAGTCTATCTGCTAGATTACTTTTGAAATTAAAGTCCAAATGTAAACACACATACACACATATATGTATACACAGACACAGCAAATATCTATGCTAGAAACTAAGATTCTAAGATTACCCTTTCATTAGTACTGTATGTGGTGTGGGTTTAACATTCAGAGTGAAACTATTTCTGTTTTCCTATTTCAGTTGTACGTATCTTTTATTTTAAAGATGCCTTGGATATCATTTTTTTTCTTGAGGTTGCTAACAATGAAGAAGAGCAGATATTCCTGAAGACATTGTTTCTCTTGATTCTATTCAATCTTCAATTCTAGGGCATCCAAAAGCTAAACTCAACCCTCTTGTATCATACCAGGAGGGTAGTTAAAACTTTAACTGCTTATCAAGACTCATTTTAATGCGTGCCATCCCAAATGCATTTAGGAGTTGCAATATTATTTGACCTATTATATTATCATTTTAGTTATTCATACTGGGTTTGGATTAATAAGTATTTTTATTTAGATTTTTTTGCAGGAGTACTTTAAAGGAATTTTCAAAACCAAAACAGGTTATATGCGATGATCCTTTTAGTTTTTCCTTGGCACCAATTTCCCATTCCATTGCTTCAGAATAACATAGTCTTTGCATAATGGCATTTTGCTATTTTACAGCAAAGGAATTTTATTTTAGCTTTGCAATTCTGATTCTGTCAAGGTTGTAACTGTTTCATCCCCTTGCATTGATTCTGGCAATTCCAATTAAACATATTTGTTTCATGCAAAACTTCCTTTAAGGAAATCCTTTCACGTAGTTAATTGTCTTTTTTCTATGAGTAATGAAAAGGATACTATTGCTTAATCCCTCATGATTCTTTCAATCCCAATCTCTCTCTCATTCTCTCTCCTCTTCCTCTTCCCATTCTTCCTCCCCTTCTCCCTCTTTGTCTTTCTCTCCTCCTCTTCTCTTTTCTTCCCTGCTTCTTCCACCTCCCTCTTGAAAATTTTGCATGCTTTTTATTTCTGATTTTCTGTAATTAGTTTCTGATTTTTAAATATTTACGGCATGATTTGCAGTTAAAACATCCCACATTAAAAGAAACATTATAGAGCTAAAAATACCCATCTTAAAACATAGCTTATAACAATTAAGAACTCACAAGATGCAAAGTATAGCACAACAAAAACATCTAAGAAAAAAAAATCAGCAATGCTATGAACTCCTTTCCAATTATTTTACCCTCCTGACTTTTCAAAGGTAACCGCTAGAAAGATACTGTTTATCATTCTCCTTGAATTTCTTTACATTTTCTTACTTCTATACATGATTATCAAAGTGTATATATGTATCAAATTATTCTGCCTCTTGATTTTTTTCTGCCTTTTGATTTTAAAATACTTTTTATTCAATACTGTGAAATCATCCAATTATAAATTTATGAAACAAATGATCTAACACATTTCTTTTATTGCTCAATGAGAATCTATTAAATAAATATGTTGCATATAATTAGCATTGCAATAGACACTTAGAGCCCTTCCATTGTTTGTCGTTAGATAAATGGTACCATTAACATTGTTTTACACTTTATTATATATATTTGCAAGGGTCTTAATATAAAAATCATTAAAATTGAGAAAATGAAATCTTTATTCAATTCAATTCAATTTAAAGGAGTTTTCAAAGCCAAAACAGGTTATATGCGATGATCCTTTCAGTTTTTCCTTGGCACCAATTTCCCATTCCATTGCTTCAGAATAACATAGTCTTTGCATAATGGCATTTTACTATTTTACAGCGAAGGAATTTTATTTTAGCTTTGCAATTTTGATTCTGTCAAGATTGCAAGGTTGCAAGATTGTCAAGAATATAGGAGAGTCTAACACATTTTTCTCTGTATCGTTTTTTCTCTAATAGACTACTTTTTAGAGCAGTTTTAGGTTCACAGAAAATAGAATAGGGGGTACTGAGATTTTCACATATAGCCTTGCTCCTACTCATTCATAGCCTCCTGCAATATCAATGTCCCCCACCAGAGTGGTACATTTATTACAATTGATGAACCTACACTGACACCTCATTTTCAATCAAATTCCATAGTTCACATCGGAGTTCATTCTTGGTATGCAGTCTATGGATTTTGACAAATGTATAATGATATGTATCCACCATTATGATATTATAAAGAGTAGTTTCAATGCCCTAAAATATCTCTGTGTTGTACCTATTCCTCCCTATACCCCCTCACGCCTGTCACCACTGATAATTTTTATTGTCTACATAGTTCTGCCTCTTACAGAATATCATATAGTTGGAATCATACAGTATGTAGCGTTTTCAGATTGGCTTCTTTCACTTAGTAATATGCATTTAAGTTTCCTCCGTGTCTTTTACTAGCTTGATAGCACTAAATGATATTCCATTGTCTAGAAATATCAACTAGATTTTCTTAAGCCATTAATCTACTGAAGGACATCTTGGATGCTTACAGGTTTAGACAATTATGTATAAATCTGCTAAAAACATCCGTGTGCAGGATTTCGTGTGGACATAAGTTTTCAACTCTTTTCAGAAAATAACAGGAAGCATGATTGATGGATCATATAAGAGTATATTTAGTTTTGTAAGAAACTGTCGAAGTGTCTCCCAAAGTGGCTGTACCATTTTGCCTTCCTACCAATAATGAATGAGTGTCCCTCCTGTTACACATCTTCTCTAGCTTTTGATGTTGTCAGTGTTCTGGAATCTGGCCTTTCTAAGAAATGTATAGTGGTATCTCATTTTTGTTTTGATTGTATTTCCATGATGCCATATGATGGGGAGGATATTTTCAAATGCCTATTTTCTATCTGCATATCTTCTTTGGTAAGGTGTCTGTTAAGTTTCTTATTGGCGAGTTTAAGAGTTTTCTATATATGTATATATTCTTTATAACAGCTCATTATCAGTTGTGTCTTTTGCACATATTTTCTCTCAGGCTGTGGCTTCTCTGTTCATTCTTTTGGCACTGTCTTTAGCAGAGCAGAGTTTTTAATTTTAATCAAGTCAAACTGATCAATTATTTCTTTCATTGATCATGACTTTGGTGTGTATCTAAATAGTCATCACCATACCCAAGATCATCTAGGTTTCCTCCTATGTTATCTTCTAGATTTATATTTTTGCATATTATACTTAGGTCTGTGATACATGCTGAGTTAATTTTTGTGAAGTAGTGTAAAGTCTTCTTCTAGATCCAGACTTGTTTGTTTTTTGTGGGTCTTCTTTGTTTGTTTTTTGGCATGTAAATATCCCGTTGTTCTAGCACATTTTTTGAAAAAAATCTTTGCTCCTTTGTATTGCCTTTGCTCCTTTGTCAAAGGTCAATTTACTATATTTATATACTATATTCATGTGGGTTTTTTCCTGGGCTCTTTGTTTTGTTCCATTGATCGACTGGTCTGTTCTTTTGCCAATACCATATGGTCTTGATTTCTGCAGCTTTATAGTAAGACTTAAAGTTTGGTAGTGCCAGTCCCCAACTTTGTTCTCCTTCAATATTGTGTTGGCCATTCTGAATCTTTTGACTCATCATCAGTGAACTGCAAATCAAAACTACAAAAATAAATCACCTCACACCTGTCAGAATGGCTAAAATTAACAACACAAGAAACAACAGGTGTTGGCAAGGGTGTGGAGAAAGCAGAACCCTCCTGCACATAGGTGGGAACGCAAACTGATGCAGCCACTCTGGAAAACAGTACGGAGGTTCCTCAAAAAGTTAAAAATAGAACTATCCATTTAAATT
The DNA here is from genome assembly GCF_029215605.1 of Mirounga angustirostris. Classification (NCBI taxonomy): domain Eukaryota; kingdom Metazoa; phylum Chordata; class Mammalia; order Carnivora; family Phocidae; genus Mirounga; species Mirounga angustirostris. The sequence goes on along the minus strand of NW_026991716.1, from coordinate 88,777,856 downwards.
TAGAATCAGGGGGCGCCTGGGTGGCTCATTAGTTAAGTCTGCCTTCGGCTCAGGTCATTATCCCAGGGTCCTGGGATCGAGCCCCACATCAGGCTCCCTGCTCCATGGGAAGTCTGCTTCTCCGTCTCCCACTCCCCCTGCTTGTGTTCCCTCTCTCGCTGTGTCTCTCTCTGTCAAATAAATAAATAAAATCTTAAAAAAAATTAAAAATAAATAAATAAATAAATTTAGAATCAGTTTGTTGATATCTACAGAATAACTTGCTGTGATTTTGACTGGAATTACATTGAATCTATTGATCAAGCTGGGTAGAAGCATTATCTTGGCAAAATTGAATCTTCCTATACACAAACATGGATATCTTTGAATTTTTTTAATCCTTCCTTTATATCTTTCATTGGAGTTTTGTAGTTTTTCTCAGATACATGTTGTAAATATTTTGTTAGATTTATCCATATTTCATTTTTGGCAGTACTAATGTAAATACGTTTTTAATTTAAAATTCCGTTTGTTCACTGCTGGTATATAGAAAAGCAATTGATTTGTATATTTGCTTTGCATCCTTCAACCTTGCTATAATCACTTATTAGTTCAAGGAGATTGTGTCTTTTAAGGAAATCACTTATTTCATATAGGTTATCAAATTATGAGTCTTAGAGTTGTTCATAGTATTCCTTTATTATCTTTTTAATGTCCAGGGATCTATCATGATGTCTTCTTTTTCATTTCTGATATTAGTAATTCGTGACCCCTCTAATATTTTATTTGGCTGTCTGCTAGAGGCTTATCAATTTTATTGATATTTTCAGAGAAACAGCTTTTGTTCTTTATTTACCCAATTGATTTCCTTTTTCAATTCCACTGATTTCTGCTCTGATTTTTATTATTTCTTTCCTTCTGCTTACTTTGGATTTAATTTGCTCTTCTTTTTCTGGTTTCCTAAGGTGGAAGTTTAGATTATTGATTCCAAATCTTTCTTCTTTCTAATATATGTATTCACTGCAATAAACTTCCCTCTAAGCACTGCTTTCCCTGCATCACACACATTTTGATAAGTTAATTTTCCTTTTCATTTAGTTCAAAATATTTCAAAAATTTCTTTTGAGATTTCTTCTTTGATGCAAGTTTATAAGTATGTTTCTTAATCTCTAAGTATTTGGGTTCTTTCCACCTACCTTTCTGTTACTGAGTTCTAGTTTAATTCCACTGTGGTCTGAGAGCAGACATTGTGTGATTTCTATTCTTCAAAATTTGTTGAAGTGTGTTAATGTAGTCCACAATGTGGTCTCTTTTGGTAAATCTTCCATGTGAATTTTAGAATAGTGTGTTTTCTGTAGTTTTGGATGAAGTACTCTATAGATGTCAATTATTTCCAGTTGATTTATGTTTTTGTTGAGCTTAATTATGTCCTTAATAATTTTCTGCCTGATGAATCTGTCCATTTCTGATAGAGGAGTGTTGAAGTCTCCAACTGTAATAGTGGATTTATCTATTTCTCCTTACAGTTCTATCAATTTTTCTACATGTATTTTGATGTTTTAGGCATATTCTTATTAAGGTTCAATATGTATTCTTGCAGAATTGATCACTTTATCATTAAATAATGAATCCCTTTATCCTTGATAACTTTCCTTATTCTGAAGTCCATTTTGTCTGAAATTAATACAGCTACTCCTTGTAGACAACATATAGTTGTGTCTTATTTTTTGATCCTTTCTAACAATCTTTTATTTGGTGCATTTAGACTACTGATGTTCAAAGAAATTATTGCTATAGTTGGATTAAAATCTACTAATTCATTCCTGTTTTCTGTTTGTTGCTCTTGTTCTTTGTATCCCACTCTTTCTGTGTTTGTGGTTTTAATTGAGCTTCTTATATAATTCTATTTTCTCTCCTTTTTTAGCTTATCAGTGATAGTGTTTTATTACCCCTTTTTAGTGTTTGCTTGAAAGTTTGCAATATACATTTGCAACTAATTCAATTCCACTTTCAAATAACACTATACCACTTCATGGGTAATGTGACATTATAATAAAATGTTTTTTCTAATCCTTATCTCTCTTTTCTTATATATTGCTTTGTCCATTTTACTTAAAATAAGTATACATTATATATAATTGAATAGAGTGTTGCTATTGTTTTTAATTAATGGTTATCTGTTAGATCAATTAAGAATAAGAAAAATAAAGTTTTTATTTTATTTTCACTTATTCCTTCTTCATTGCTCTTCCCTTCTTGATGTAGATACAAGTTACTGACTGTATCTTTTTTCCTTCGCTCTGGAGAACTCTTTCAACATTTTTTGCAAGGCATTCCTACTGGCAACAATTCTCTCAATTTTTGTTTTTTTGAGAATATATTTATTTCTCCTTCACTTTTGAGGGATAATTTTGCAGGGTACGGAATTCTATTTGGGGGAGGGTTTTGTTTTTGTGTGTGTTTTGTTTTTCCTTTCTCAATAATTTAAAAATTGATTCCGCTCTCTTCTTGCTTGGATGATTTCTGAGAAGTTATGTAATTCTTATCTTTGTTCCTTTACTGGTAAAGTGGTTTTTGCCTCTGAGTTCTTTCAAGATTTTTTCTTTATCTTTAATTTTCTGTAGTTTTAAAATGAAACACTTAAGTATAATTTTTTTTTTTTTAATTCAACCTGGTTGTGTTCTGAGTTTCCCAGATCTGTAGTTTGGTGTCTGACGTTAATTTGGGGGAACATTCTCATATATTATTGTTTTTGAGATTTATTCTGTTTTTTTTTTCTCTCTCTCTCTCTCTCTTACTTTTTTCTGGTATTCCTATTACATATATGTTACACCTTTTGTCAGCATCCCACAGTTCTTGAATATTATGTTCTCTCTCTCTCTTTTTCATTTCTGTTTACTTTGTTTTTCAGTTTTAGAGTTTATCTAGTGAGATATCCTCACACTCAGAGATTCTTTCCTCAGTCATGTCCAGTCTATAATGTGACCATAAAAAGCATTCTTCATTTCTGTCCCGTGTTTTTTATCTGTAGTATTTCTTTTTGGGTCTTTGTGTGTGTTTTGTTTTGTTTTTGTTTTTTGTTTTTTTTTGTTTTTATTTTAATTCCAGTTATTTAACATACCGTGCTATATTAGTTTCAGGTGTGTGAGGTAGTGATTCAACAATTCCATACATCACCCAGTGCTCATCATGACAAGTGCATTCCTTAATCCTCATTATCTCTTTCACCCATCCCCCCACCCACCACCCCTTTAGTAACCATCAGTTTGTTCTCTATAATTAAGTCTGTTTCTTGGGTTGTCTCTCTCTTTCTCATTTTTTCCCCATTGCTTATTTGTTTTATTTCTTAAATCCACATATAAGTGAAATCATATGGTATTTGTCTTTCTGTGACTTATTTCACTTAGCATTATACTCTCTAGTTCCATCCATCGCTTTGCAAATGGCTTGATTTTATTTTTTATGACTGAATAATATTCCATTGCATATATATAGACCCTATCTTCTTTATCCATTCATCTATCAATAGATACATAGGCTGCTTCCATAATTTGGTTATTATAGATAATGTTGCTCTAATGAATTAGTGTTTTTGTATTCTCTGGGTAAAAACCCAGTAGTGTGATTGCTATATCATAGGGTAGTTCAATTTTGAACTTTATGCGGCATCTCCATACTGTTTTCCATCTTTTCTGTTCTTTGAATATTCTTTCACTTTTTAAATTACATTTACCATATTTTATTTCATGCTGTTCTACTTTATCCATTAAATCCCTTACTATATATATATTTTTTTTTTAAAAGATTTTTTATTTATTTATTTGACAGAGAGAGAGACAGCGAGAGCAGGAACACAAGCAGGGGGAGTGGGAGAGGGAGAAGCAGGCCTCCCGCCGAGCAGGGAGCCTGATGTGGGACTCGATCCCAGGACCCTGGGATCATGACCTGAGCCGAAGGCAGACGCCCAACGACTGAGCCACCCAGGCGCCCCAAATCCCTTACTATATTAAGATAATCATAATTGTTTTAAATTCTCAGTCTGATAATTCCAATATCCCTTCCTATATGAGTCTGATTTTCTTCAGCACTTGTTCCCATAGAGGCTGCAATAAGGTTCAAATAAGTTATGATTCTCTGTATTCCCTTGTCTGTCTCTCCAATTTTGGGAGCAGTGGTTTGACTTGTGACTCCAATTCTAGTACAGATGGAAGAAACACTTTTGATTTTTTAGTTTGTTCAGCTTTTTATATAATAAGGCAGAGTGACGGGGTGCCTGTGTGGCTCAGTCAGTTGGGCATCTGCCTTCAGCTCTGGTCATGATCCCAGGGTCTTGGGATTGAACCCCACGTCGGGCTCCCTGCTCAGTGGGAGTCTGCTTCTCCCTTTCCCTCTGCTTGCTGCTCCTCCTGCTTATGATCTCTCTCTATTTTTCTCTGTCAAATAAATAAATAAAATCTTTAAAAAAATAAAGTAGAGTGGCATCTTCTAAGCTTCTTACAAACTGGACTGGAAGACAGAAATCTTCCTAATTCTTTAACCCTAATTCTAATTTGCCCCAAAAGTCATCTCTGTATCAGGAATATTACACAGATATTTTGCTAATATAATTTGTAAACCTTCAATAAATAAACTAAACTTACATATTCTTCAAATCATATTTAAAAGTCTTTTTCTCCTTCTTTGGACTCAAGCTCTTCTTTTCTAGTAAGTAGTTATGAAGATTACTACTCAATTACAGATCTCAGTTTAGTTTTAATAGCAGAAGTTTCCTACACAGTAAAAATTTTATTATTATTTTTCTTTTGGAATTTGTGACTATTTATCAGGACTAGATATTCCTAAAGTATGCACATAATGATCAGCTTATTTTCAAATTTTCTGTGAGCAATGGAGACAGGCTAGATAGAAGAAATCTATTTTGACACACATACACACAAAGAAAAATTTTTACAGCTGTTTTAAATGATTTCTCTTTTTCACAAACATGTAATCTCCTAATGGGTTTTTTTTTTCACTTTTTTTCTAAGTACCTCTCAAATAAGTCTTACTTATGTCAAAATAATAAGTTAAGCAAGGTTTCTGGACAATAGATCAATGTGCAAAAATACTTAGCATTTCTATGCACTAGAAATAAAAATTTACAATTTATATAAAGAAAATAAAAGAGATTAAGAATATGAAAGAACCCAGATTTTTTTTTTATAATGACCCATTTAGGCTTTTCAATTTAGAGAATTAAAGATGACATAAGATCATCTTAATTTTGGCAGAAATTGTAGTACTTTAATACATGTCTGCTAGTAGTAATAATTTGGAGTGGTTCACACTTACAAATTATTGACATATTTAGTCTCAAATAGGAAACAATAAATAGAGTCATTTAAAAAGAGGTGAATCTTTAAAAGTTCATGAATCTGTGATAATGTTCATAGAAGGAGAAATACAATAAAGTAGGCTAAGTGAAAATTCACCAAGTCCAATAGGTGGAAATTAGTGTCCAATTTTAAAAAGTAATTATAAGTAACAATTTTTGTAGATGGATATATGATCATAAACAAGAGTTAGAAATTTGATCTAGGGAAATGGATTCCATTTTTTCTTGAATAAACTCAGTTCTACTATGATATATTGTTACTGTTTTTATCTACATAGATGCCTCTCTTTTGTCAAGTTCTATATCTTTGGCAAAAAAAAAACACATAAAATTTTGGTATCTTTTTGATAACTTAAAATCCTCTCATATAATACTGAAACCAGTGTTATTAAAGATATTCCTGTATTCTATAAAAAAATGCTTATCACTCATCATCAAGGAAATGCAATTCAAAACCACAATAAGATTCCACTTCACCTTGGTCAGATTGGCTATTTATCTATTTATCTAAAGAAAAGAAAACCCACCAATTAGAAGAGATATATGCACTTCTATGTTCATTATAGTATTATTTACAATAGTTTCCATATTATTTACAATATGGAAACAATGTAAATGTCCATCCATAGATGAATGGATGAAGAACACTGGTATATATATATATATATATACACACATATATATGTATGTGTGTGTGTGTGTGTGTATATAATGGAATACTACTCAGCTATAAAAAAGAAAGAGTGAAATTTTGCCATTTGCAACAATATGGATGGAACTGAAGGGTACCATCTAAGTGAAATAAGTCAGATAGAGAAACACAAATATACAATTTCACTTATATGCAGTATCTAAGAAAACAAAACACATGAACAAGCAAAACAAAACAGAAACAGACTCATAGATACAGGATACAAACTGTTGGTTAACAGAATGGGGAGGGGTTAAGGAGTAGGCAAAATAGGTGAAGGAGATTAAGAGGTACTGAACTCTAGTTATAAAATAAATGTTATTAGATGTAGTGTACAGCAGAGAAAATATAGTCAACAATATAATAATAATTTTGTATGGTAACAGATGGTAGCTAGACTTATCATGAGGTTCATTTCATAATGTATAAAAATATTGAATTACCATAATGTACACCTGAATCTAATAGGACATTGTGTGTCAATTATACTTCAAAAAAAGTATTCCCAAATTGCAGATACTATTGTAACTAAGGTTTAGTGAAAATTGTTGAAAATAAAGTATTGAGGCAGTTGTAAAATATATATCTAATTTCTTTCCAAGGGTATCTCAAGTGAATTTTCTTTTTTTTTCTTTTTTTAAAGATTTTATTTATTTATTTGAGAGAGAGAGAGCACAAGAGAGAGCATGAACAGGGTTAAGGGCAGAGGGAGAAGCAGACTCCCCATTGAGCAGGGAGCCTGATGTGGGACTCTATCTTGGGACTCCGGGTTCATGACCTGAGCTGAAGGCAGACGCTTAACCGCCTGAGCCACACAGGCACCCTCAAGTGAATTTTCTTTAAGTATTTAGTTATGTTTGTGGTTACATTTATTATGTTTTTATTATTTTATAACTTTATTTTTTATTGACTATGAATATTCTGCCCCTTACCTATTAGACTAAGCTATGTTTTTATATCCTGGGGGTTTTGGATTGTGCTGAACGGCACATGGGTTATTCTTCAGTGAGCAGCATGACTTTCAATGGAAGTGTTTAATGGGTAATACAGAGTCTTCCTCTCCACATTTTCTGATTCTTCCTCAAGGCAGCACAGTTATTTGTTTGGTGATCTCTGTCACGTGGTCAGTGCCTACTGTTTCTAAAATCACTTCTTTACAGAATGGCTTCTAGCTTGTCCTGTCAAAGGGATATGTAGCAGTTTAATATTAAACAAAGCATTATCCTTATCCATCCATCAGGTCACCACTTACATTTTTCTCCACACAGAATAAAAGCTGAACGACCTTGTGTGTAAGAATCTCTGGAGAAAGCTTATCTTTACTTTGAAAGATGGGTAATTATCAATCTGTATCCATATTCAACTTTTTCATTCCATGCACCAGATATATCTAAATTGATCTTTTAAAAATGTATAGATTTAATGCTTGTACTTTTTTGTTTGAAATCCATCAACGGATTCCTGCATTTTCTTGTTCTTTTTTTTTTCTTGATAACTTTAACATTACTGTTGCTCCCAAAATCTAGTCCCCACCTAGTTCTCCAACCTCATCTACAGTGCTGTTATTCTTTTCCTATTAGAATCTGAGCCCTAGCCATGCTAATCTTCTCTGAGTTTTCAAAATCAATACAACACCTTAAATTATCTATGCAATTTCAAATTTTTTTTTTTCATTATTTTCTGTCTGAGGTGATTTTAAGTACCTATCCTTGCTAAATCCTGCTCCTTTTCCAAATCTATTGGAATTCATATTATTTTTTATTCAGGGATACTTTTCTAATCTCACAAAGTATGCATTACAACAGAATGCTATATTTCTTCACCATAGCATACATCATGATTTTTAATTATTTGTTTAATATCTATTTTCTACAATATCCAAGATCCATAAGAGCAGGGACCATATTGGAACTCTGTATTTGTCTTCACGGTGCCTTGCCTAGTGCTTGGTGCATGGTAGATGCCTAATAAATATGTCAATATATGTGTAAACTAATGTATAAATGAGAAACAAGTAAACTATTTGAAATCCATTTTTATTATTTATTTATTTTCTAAAATTTATTTATTTATTTGAGAGAAAGAGAGTGAGCAAGAGAGGGGGAGAAAGGGAGGGAGAAGCAGACTCCCTGTTGAGCAGGGAGCCGGATGAGGGGCTCCATCCCAAGACTCCAGGATCATGACCTAAACCAAAGACAGACACTTCACCAACTGAGCCACCCAGATGCCCCTGAAATCCATTTTCTAAAAAGCCATGAAAATATTAAAATTATAACATTCCTAATGAATTAGAACATTTATACAAAGAAGAAAATCATTTAACATATTTTTCCCAATGAATAAGGAAAGGTAATTTAATTTATCAAAGGTTTATTTTTCAACTTCATAGTTTTATAGAAAACTACTCAGAAATTTTAATGTAAAAATATCACTATTTAAAAGACTTAAATTCATATTATTCTTCTACAATCATGTAAGCTTCATAACACAAAAGATATATACCCCAATTACTTTGGTTCTAAGAATGTACATCCAGATGAAGACTTAATTATTACAGAAAAGTATAGTGGATTAATCTGGTATATGGAACTTATATGTTTGTTCACATGTTGGAAGGTTAAAGTAATAACTGGCTATACAAGTCTCATGATTTGAAAGCGTAAAATGTACCAGTTCTGTGGAGAGATATTTCCAGTAACATTTATTTCTTAAGGGAAACTGTAAGTGTACATTCTAAAAGGGACACTAGGGAACATAGTGGATCAAATATACTTTATATTATAAAAACTATATTCATTTATTTTTAACGTGTTAATGCTTCTATGAAAACAAATTATTTTAGAATTAGCACATAAATTTTCTTTTAGATCTTAACAGCATGTATAATGATGTTGATTAAATAGTACCATACACAAATTATTTCAATTTCCAAAACTGATAAGGCATTTGAATTTTTGTGCAAAATACTTGAAAAAATTAAACAATTCCATGTGTGGGGAAAATGTAAATGTATTGTCACTTTATGGCTTATATATGAAATAATACATACTATTGAATTATGCCTTCTATCCCAGGGAAATGATCCAAACTGCAAAGTTGGACCACTTTTATTTTTAGTTTTATCTGTGAAACACTTCAATAAAGAAAACAGCAATAACATTGAAAATGAGAAGTAATCTGTATCCATGTTAAGATATGATAGCCTATGACTATAAATATCAATTTGTATTCTATCAAGACATTGATCACATATAAGTATATGCATCTTGTGTTTTACACTATTGAACTTTTATAAAAAGCAATTTTCTCTTTTAGCATTCATGAAAATACATAATAGATTCAGGTGAATGTATTCAGGCATTTTATATACTCTCCTTCTAACCTATTACAAAGAATATAAAAAACACATTATATATATATATCAGAGGGGAAAAAACAAAAAAATTACATTTAATTATGTAGGGATTTCAGATAAAGTAATATTCTTATACACATTTTTATTGGTAATATAAATTTGGTACAACCCCTTTTAAGGAAAAAAAGTTAGATTAAAACCATATTTTATCATATTCATAAGTATTATCAATTAAGTTACACCTAATCCTCCTTGATCTTGTTGCTCAGACTTCTAGAATTTCCTAATTGGTATGCCAATCCCAAGAAGAAAACATTCATGAGACTGTAAAAGTGAAAGTTTCTTAATAATTAATGTTTCCATGCAGAAAAAGCATATGACAAAGTACTACATCCATTCATGATAAAACCCTCAAAAAAGTAGTTTTAGAGGGAACATAACTCAGCATAATAAGGGCCTATATATAAAAAAAAAAAAAACACAGCAATCATCACAGTCAATGGTGAAAAACTGAGAGCTTTTCCCCTGGAATTGGGAAAAGGTGGGGATGCCCACTCTCATCACTTTTATTCAACACAGTACTGGAGATCCTAGCCATAGCAGTCAGAGAAGAAAAAGAAAAGCATCAAAATTGCTAAGGAAGAAGTAAAACTCTCATTATTTGCAGATGACATAATGCAGCACATAGAAAACCCTAAAGACTCAACCAAAAAACTATGAAAACTAATGAATGAAGTTAGTAAGATCACAGGATATAGAAAAATCCATTGCATTTCTATACACTAATAATGAAGTAGCAGAGAGAGAAAGCAAGAAAACAATCCCATTTACAGTTGCACCAAAAACAATAAAATACCTAGGAAGAAACTTAACCAAGTAGGTCAAAGACTTGAACACCAAAACTATAAAGCATTGTTGAAAGAATGGAAGATGACACAAATGGAAAGATAGTCCATGCTCATGGATTGGAAGAAAAAATATTGTTAAAATTGTCCATATTATCCAAAGCAATCTACAGATTTAAGGGAATCTCTATTCAAATACCAACAGCATTTTTCACCAAACTGGAAAAATCATCCTAAAATTTGTATAGAACCACAAAAGACCAAAATGACCAAAGTAATCTTGAAAAAGACAAAATTGGAGTTATCACAATCCCAGATTTCAAGATATACTACAAAGCTGTAGTAATCAAAACAGTACAGTACCAGTACAAAAATAGACACATAGATCAATGGAACAGAATAGAAAGCCCAGAAATAAACCCATGATTTTATGGTCATTTAATCTTTGACAAAAGAGGCAAGAATATGCAATGAGAAAAAGTGTCTTCAACAAATGGTGCTGAGAAAACTGGACAGCAACATGCAAAAGAATGAAACTGGACCACTGTCTCACACCATATACAAAAACAAACTCAAATGGATTAAAGACCTAAATGTGAGACCTAAAGCCATAAAAATCCTAGAAGAGAGAACAAAGAGTAATTTCTCTGACATTGACCGTAGCAACATCTTCCTAGATATGTCTCCTGAGGCAATAGAAATGAAAGCAAAAATAAACCTTTGGGACTACATGAAATTAAAAAGATTTTTCACAGCAAAAAAAACAATCAACAAAACTAAAAGACAACTTACTGAATGGGAGAAGATACTTGCAAATGATGTATCTGATAAGGGGTTAATATCCAAAATATATAAAGAATTTACACAAGTTCTTTAACACCAAAAAAGCAATTAAGCAAATTAAAAATGGGCAGAAGATATGAACAAATATTTCTCCAGAGAAGACATACAGATAGATGGTCAACAGATACATGAAAAGATGTTCAATATCACTAATCATCAGGGAAATACAAATCAAAATCACAATGAGATATTACCTCAGACTTTTCAGAATTGCTAAAGTCAAAAACACAAGAAACAACAAGGGCTAGGGAGGATGTGGAGAAAAAGCAACCCTAGTGTACTATTGGTGGGAATGCAAACTTGTGCAGCCACTGTGGAAAGTAGTATGGAGGTTCCTCAAAATATTAAAAATGGAATTACCACATGATCCAGTAATTCCTCTACTGGGTATTTACCTAAAGAATATGAAAACACTAATGTGAAATGATATATGCAGCCTTATGTTTATTGCAGCATTTTTTTACAATTGCCAAATTATGGAAGCAGCTCAAATGTCCATTGGTAGATGAATAAATAAAGAAAATATGGTATGTATATTGGAATATATGGAATATTACTCGACCATAAAAAGAATGAAATCTTGTCATTTGCAACAACATGGATGATCTAGAGGGTATGACACTAAGTGAAATAAGTCAGAGAAAGAAAAATACCATATAATTTCAGACATATGTGCAATTTAAGAAAAAAAAACAAATGAACAAAGAAAAAAGAGACAAACAAAAAACCAGACTCTTAAATATAGAGGACAAACTGGTGGTTACCAGAGAAGAGGTGGTTGGGAGGATAGGAATATAAGTGAAGGGGAATAAGAGTAGACTAATTGTGATGAGCACTGAGTATTACTGAACCCTTATATTTTTTGTACACCTGAAACTAATATAACACTGTCAATTATACTGGAATTAATATTTAAAAAAAGAATTAATGTCTTTAATCAATACACAATTTGCTTACATCATAGTATTCATTCTCAACCTTTAAGGTTGTCCTTATCTGGCCATGATTAAATTTTAATTACTATTTTTCTCAGTTGTTACTTTATCTTGAAATTCTGATCAGCATCAATTGCCATTATTATGCCATTTTTCTTTTAGACTTGCTTTTCAGTATTGTTTTCTAACTTTGATTAAAAGGATCTCATGGGTCCAGATAAGACACAATTAGAAAAGAAAAAAAAAGAATGGCTGTTATCTTGTGAATGAGTTCTGGTACTTCTGAGAAAGTAAAAAATGGCCCCTTCTGCATGCAAACCGTGAAGTTCCTAACTGAACATAAACTATGCTCAACCAAGTCATTTTGCAACCACAAAAATGACTAAACATCTCCCTCTTCTGACTAGCTTCTTTAACAATGACAACTTTGGCCATACTTTCATCCTTTTGGCTCTAGATCAAAATAATAATAAAATACGTAATCACCAAATTTCCATTATTTCTTAACACATCCAGTCCACACCTGAACCTGTCTTCCTTTTTTTTTTTTTTAAGATTTTATTTATTTATTTGACAGAGAGAGACACAGTGAGAGAGGGAACACAAGCAGGGGGAGTGGGAGAAGGAGAAGCAGGCTTCCCGCGGAGCAGGGAGCCCGATGCAGGGCTCTATCCCAGGACCCTGGGATCATGACCTGAGCCGAAGGCAGACGCTTAACGACTGAGCCACCCAGGTGGCCCTGAACCTGTCTTCCTTTATCCATACTACTTATAATGATGCTGCAATATCACAAATCGTTTAAGAAGACCCTTCCTCTGTTATGGAACAGAATAGAGAGCCCAGAAATGGACCCCCAACTCTATGGTCAACTAATCTTTGACAAAACAGGAAAGAATGTCCAATGGAAAAAAGACAGTCTCTTCAACAAATGGTGTTGGGAAAATTGGACAGCCACATGCAGAAGAATGAAACTGGACCATTTCCTTACACCACACACAAAAATAGACTCCAAATGGTTGAAAGACCTCAATGTGAGACAGGAGTCCATCAAAATCCTAAAGGAGAACACAGGCAGCAACCTCTTTGACCTCAGCCAAAGCAACTTCTTCCTAGAAACATCGCCGAAGGCAAGGGAAGCAAGGGCAAAAATGAACTATTGGGACTTCATCAAGATAAAAAGCTTTGTACAGCAAAGGAAACAGTCAACAAAACCAAAAGACAACCGACAGAATGGGAGAAGATATTTGCAAATGACATATCAGATAAAGGGCTAGTATCCAAAATCTATAAAGAACTCATCAAACTCAACACCCAAAGAACAAAGAATCCAATCAAGAAATGGGCAGAAGACATGAAAAGACATTTTTCCAAAGAAGACATCCAAATGGCCAAGAGACACATGAAAAAGTACTCAATATCGCTTGGCATCAGGGAAATGCAAATCAAAACCTCAATGAGATACCACCTCACACCACTCAGAATGGCTAAAATTAACAAGTCAGGAAACGACAGATGTTGGCGGGGATGCGGAGAAAGGGGAACCCTCCTACACTGTTGGTGGGAATGCAAGCTGGTGCAGCCACTCTGGAAAACAGTATAGAGGTTCCTCAAAAAGTTGAAAATAGAGCTACCATATGACCCAGCAATTGCACTATTTACCCCAAAGATACAAAAGTAGGGATTCGAAAGGGTACGTGCACCCCGATACTTATAGCAGCAATGTCCACAATAGCCAAACTATGGAAAGAGCCAAGATGTCTATCGACAGATGAATGGATAAAGAAGAGGTGGTATATATATACAATGGAATATTATGCAGCCATCAAAAGGAATGTGATCTTGCCATTTGCAACGACGTGGATGGAACTGGAGGGTATTATGCTGAGCGAAATAAATCAAACAGAGAAAGACATGTATCATATGACCTCATTGATATGAGGAATTTTTAATCTCAGGAAACAAACTGAGGGTTGCTGGAGTGGGGGGTGGAGTGGGAGGGATGGGGTGACTGGGTGATAGACACTGGAGAGGGTATGTGCTCTGGTAAGCACTGTGAATTGTGCAAGACTGTTGAATCTCAGATCTGTACCTCTGAAACAAATAATGCAATATATGTTAAAAAAAAATAAAAGAAGAAGAAGAAGATAGCAGGAGGGGAAGAATGAAGGGGGGGTAATCAGAGGGGTAGACAAACCATGAGAGACGATGGACTCTGAAAAACAAACTGAGGGTTCTAGAGGGGAGGGTGGTGGGAGGATGGGTTAGCCTGGTGATGAGTATTGAGGAGGGCACGTTCTGCATGGAGCACTGGGTGTTGTGCACAAACAATGAATCATGGAACACTACATCTAAAACTAATGATGTAATGTATGAGGATTAACATAACAATTAAACAATTAAAAAAAAAAGAAGACCCTTCGTCTGTTTATTGAGACACATCCATGGCTCTTCTATAATAAGTAAATAAATCTTTTGTTTTAAGTGAGAGAGTGTTCCTGGAGATGTTTGTTCAGTGAGCTTTACAATATGTATAGAATGTTTTTAGAATATCCCATAAAATTTTAATTTTTGCCATTACCAATGAAAATCTCACATATTTACAATTATTCCAGCTAATTATAGTATTAAAATAATATTTCCTTCATATTTGAACTGTCAGAGTATCTTACAGGATCTTTTAAGCCATTCTCACATTTAGTTTGTTGAACTGTCTACTCTTTTACCTAGGGTCATATACTTCAGTGGCAGAGCCAACAATTCCTTTAGTGTCATGATCCATGTTTTTGATAAATATAACATAAAAATATATATCACTCATAATAAAAAATATTTCATTTTACTATCGTGTTCTAGGTACAAATTTTAAGATAATGCATACAATTAAAAGAAATATATTTTCTTCATAAAGTTTTGTTCTTAGTTGTTCTGAACAAATGTTTATTTCAGCAATAATTTGCGTATAGAAATAGGTTTATTAAAACCTGTTTAATTTTAGCTCAAGCAATTATTCTGTGTTGGATATAAGCCAACTTTTAAATCTCAGATGTATTAAAATGTATCACGCTCTGTCTTTCATTGACTATATAAGTAAATTTTATCCCAATAGTAGATACTCTCTTACTTTGATAAAAGTTGCAAATTTTCCCTTATAATTTTGCCAGGCATAGAATTCAGATGTAGTTACTACAAAGACCCATCAGTCTATTATTTTTCTTTTTTTTTTTTTTTTACTGGACTCCTTTATATTTTTAAATAAACTTTTTATTTGAACAGTGATAAGTTTACAGAAAAATATTGAATGTAATAGAAAAAAAATTCCATGTATCCCAAACCAGTTTCTCCTGTAGTATCATCTTATATTAGTACGTACATCTGTTACAATTAATGAACCAAAAATACTGATATACTATTATTAATCAAAATCCATAGGTTATTATTTATTAATTTTTACTTAACATTATTTTTCTGTTTCTGGATCTAATTTAGACATCAGATTACATTTAGTGTAACCCATGTCTCCTTAGGCTTCTGTTGGCTATAGAAGCTTCTCAGACTTTCCTTTTTGTTATATCCTCTCTTAAGAGTTTTGAGGAGTACATGCTAGGTATTTTATAAAATATTCTTTCTTCCAAAGTGGTTATTCCAATTTGCATTACAGCCAGGAGTTAAGGAGAGTTCCTGTTGCTCTGCATCTTTTCCAGGAATTGATATTTTCAGTGTTTTGAATTTCAATCATTGTAATAGATGTGTAGTAGTATCTTACTGTTTTATTTCAAATTTCTCAAGTACTTTAATTATATCAAGAGACAAGATAGCCTTCTCAATTAAAAAGCTCATTGAATGTTACATTCTATAAGATTTTGTTACTATGGCATTACTGCATCTACCATTTTATACATAACTATTTTGGCTTTATTACTGTAAAACAGGCATAAACAATGGTGGTTTGAATGAGATTAGGTAGTCCAGGTTCTCTCAGGATTGGAGTCGCAAAGCGTTGGGTAATGTTCTGTAGGTATAATGGTAATATGCAATTAAATATCAGGATATAAGATGTGCACAGCACCCTGGCAGAAATCAGTGGACTGGTCATGTATTAGGGTCTGGCAAGTATTTAGGTGTCAGAATGTCTGAAAACATATAAAGCTAGCCCAGATGAATACATATAATATTAACTCAATGATAGATTATTTTGTCTTCTAAAATTGAGTAGGTTTCTTAAAAAATACATAAGAACTAGTGAAGTATCCAGATGTAAAAGAAACTAGGTAGACTTTTTTCCTAAGGTACCATGCTAGTTTCATTTTAAAGAAACATATTGTTAGAAAATAAAATACTAAGAAAATAATTTGTGATATAAAAATGGTTTAGAGTCTAGTATGTTTTAAAGTTGTAAAAAATAAGTTACTTTCTTGAAGATATTTCAATAATAAAAATTTCTTGTGTCTAGCACATAAATAGAAAACCCAAATCTAAACACAACTGGTGTTTGATAATGATTGGCCATTGCTTAAGAGTAATACTTTTTCTTGTAATATCACCATCCAAGACCAACATCAACACAGCTCTATACACTTACCACCTTTATAAACCACTGTTATGGCAAATAAAACATATGTCCCCTTAATCAGAGCAGCAGGCTCTCATAAACAGTATAGTAAAAGGGTTTTATTTTCCCTAAACCACAAACTAGAAAAAAAATTTAAATGATAATTTATAGCAGTGGAAAATATTATAAATATTTGGAAGGTTGTTATAAACAGTGGGAAACTGTTAAAAACAATAGTTGTATGCATAATGCAAATTGTATTCATCAATTAATGAAATCCCTTTGTTTTGTTAGCAGTGGTGTAAGAAGACTAATGCTGGGTAAGTTATCAAATCAGAAAGTAAAATTGCTCTTCTAGTTGGGTAGATTGGTTTTCAATTAATATAAATACCAGAGTAATGACTGTGAATATCTATTACCAGCAAGGTACAACTAGACATCATTTAAACAGTTATCATATATGTAAAATATATGATATGTTTAAAGGATTAATGGAAGATGAAAAATCATCATTAGAGAATCAGTTTAGTTGTTAGAAAATGTGTGCAGGACAATCAAACTCTCTGAGTTTTATTGACTTATTCTCCTTTTGTAAATTGAGAAAATTAATAAAGTCCATGGCTCAGGAGAAGAAGGAACAAATAGGATAAAGGAGGACTCTTGCATTTTACAGAAATAATGGTACTGAAAACAATCTGCTCTTTATCTGAATCAGATACAGCTGAGGAAAAACCCCGTGTAAGCACAATAAAGAATGATATCTGCTGAGGCTTCAGTGGCTAAAAGCAAACATGATGATTCACTGAAGCCATATTATGAAGAAATGTGATCAGAAATTATTATCCACAAAGGAGCTAGATTTAATAATTTATTTTATCTTGTTTAAATAGGAGAAAGGGAGAAATGTCTCAGGTCTATTTTAGGCAATTCCCTCAAATTTTCTTTTTAATTAGGAAAGCAATGTATTCTAGAATGATATTATTATGTGTAAAGAAACAAAAAAAAATCATATATAACCCACTTTCTAGGTTCTAGACAATGTTAAAACCTTCAAATATTTATTTCAATTATGTTTAATTAATTGTGGTTACTTAAATTTATCTATCTACACTTTACCCATCCTACCTCTGTTTTTAACTGATTGCTAAGCAGGACATTTTTAATAAAATTAGAAATTATTAATAATTATTGCATTAATTGCATGGTATCCATCACATGAATTTTCTCATAATATTACAGAATGAGATGGTTTCATATTTGTGCTATGTGTTAAAGTGACAATGAACCCTATGTAATTCTTACTATATGCAATGCTTCATTGTAATTATTTTGCTTAGGTAACTCATTTTATCCCTACAAAAGCACCTATGAATGAGACATTAATAGCATCCCCATTTCATATCTGAGAAACTGTGGGCACAAAAAGGCCAAATAACTAACACAGGAAATGTGGTAGATAGAATAATGGTTCCCCAAAGACACATCCTAATCCTGGAATCTGTGAATACATTACCTTATAAGGCAAAAGGAACTTACCAAATGTGAATAAGGTCTAAGGACCTCAGGATTATCCAGGTGGTCCCAGTCTACTCATAGGAGTCCCTTCTCCCACAGTAAATAGAAGGTCAATTAGAGAGATTCAAAGCCTGAGAAGAACTTAATCTACCATTGCTGGCTCTGAAGATGAAGAATGGGGAGCACAAGCCAAGAAGTGCAGTGCTTCCAGAAGCTGAGAATGACTTCCTCTCCAACCTCCTTTCCTCTACATTCTAAGCGAATAACTCATTGGAACTTTTTTCTACTTTTCAGTATTCCACACTGTGATTTCTGCTATATACTAGTTAACATGAAGATTAAATTCATTATTCCCTTCTTCCTTTCCTTTTTTTTTCTCCTTTTGTTATGTTACCCACTTGAATTTCCATGTCAATATGTTCTTGCTTCATTGGCATTTATTATTTCATTAGAGAATCTATTTCTCTCCCATATATTTCATTGATGATGATAAACATTTTTAAGCTAGCCTTCAATTTGTATTATATTTTTCAGAGAAACAAAAACAGCAAATAAAATTTCTTGTTTCAACTATTTAATTTAAATATTTAGTCAAAAATCCTGAACAATAAAAACATTAATTAAGCTAAAATAATATATAGAATGTTATTTTCCAATGAAACTCATAGAGACTGGAGATTATTCACTATTAAGCTTACAAATAATTTTAAAGATACAAATAATTGTTAAGACACAAGTGAATGTGGAGAAGTTGAAGAAAGTCAGCACTTGCCACATTGGAACTCAAACTGGCCAGGATTTGTCATATGAAGTCTCTGAGTGATGTATGATGTCACAAGTGTTTACATGGAAAGGAACTGTTTCAGTTATGAACTATCTTCACACTTTACTCCAATAGTTACATAGCTTACATGATATTTTCTGAGGAGCCTTGATAACCTATGGATTCCAGATTTGTTCACAAAGTAATTCCAAAGATACAAAGAATTGTATCATTGCAGCAAATATTGTTGTATTTGCAAGAGGTGTGCCTTTGGTAAGTTTATAAGGAGATTCAACAGGTCACCATTCTTCTTTCCTTCCCATTGGTATATCTCCCTTGTAAAGAGAAAGAATGGATTGCAAGACTGCTATATTCTTTCCATAAACATTGTGCATGTATCTTAAGATTTACTAATCCCCCTTCCTTAAAATCAGTCACATTAGGCATGTATAATGTCCATGCCCTAAATATGCTGGTAAAGAAACATTGTTAAAAACATTCAGATCCGGGGGTGCCTGGGCAGGCCAGTCAGTTAAGTGTCTGGTTCCT
This sequence comes from Mirounga angustirostris, assembly GCF_029215605.1. Lineage (NCBI taxonomy): Eukaryota > Metazoa > Chordata > Mammalia > Carnivora > Phocidae > Mirounga > Mirounga angustirostris. Next base: position 88,758,458 of record NW_026991716.1, on the reverse strand, counting down.
CTCAGATCATATATCAGGGTCCTGGGATCCAGTCCCCTGTGGTGCTCCCTGCTCAGCGGGGAGTATGCTTCTCCCTCTCTTGTTGCCCCCCCGCTTTGTGTTCTCTCTCTTGCTCGCTCTCTCTGTCTCTCTCAAATAAATAAATAAAATCTTAAAAAAAATTCAAATCCATATATTAATTTGTAGTTTAACCAAGAGTTTACAATTGCCAATTTCTTAACCTCTGCTTTGTCTTGACCCAAGTTTAGTTAGCATTTCTCTCCCCCATATACCCCTAACCTTGGGCTTCCCCTCAAGCCTGAGCAAATGCTAAAATGCCTACCCTACACCCTCCCTCCACGCACATTATCAAATCCCAAGAATCAGCTTACCAGGGAAAAACAAATTTCTTATTTAACCATGCAACTGTGCCGTCTGCTCATTCTCCTTTGCATGCCCAACTTTTCCTTTTTTGCTAGGACTAAGCATTTCACTGATTTTGAAGTGCTTGCAGATTTCTGAGATCAGAGTGTTCTCACTGCAATAGCTTTTTTGAGTAAAGTCTCTCTTTATCTAAGTCCATATTTGGGTGTTGTTTTTTTTTTTTTGACAGTTTCTACTTGAAAACTTTATCCACTGCTTTTACCAAATTATTCAGTTTTCACAATAGATTTGTAAACCATTAAGATATGTCATAAAGTGTCTAAGTATTTCTGTTTCATCATAGCATTCAAAAACACTGATTTCTGGAGTCAGACTTCCTAATTTCAAATATCAGCTAGCCACTTACTTGGGCAAATCACTTTAGGCTCATTGAGCATTTTCCTTATCTGAATAATGAGAAAAGAGATATAAAATCTCTCATATATTTGGTATGATGTTTAAATTAAATAATACTTAAAAATGATCAGATTAACTTATATAGAGAAAATACTCTTTTAGTTATTATTAATATCATAGTATTTCTTCACAATATCTTTCTTTCCAATATCTCTTATTCATAAAAACTGAATGAAAATACCTGTTTTATTTAATATCTCAAAAATGTCACATAAAAATCTGATATTATAGATATTAAATTTTTATTTTTCCAATTGGAAATTTTATTTGTAATATTCAACTAAAAATAAGTGACATTTTAAAAACAAAGTGATTAGCACTTAAGGAAATAGAGAATTATTTTACAACTTATTATTGTATGGGTGTTTTTTTTTTTTTTTACCAAAAAATGACATCAAAGGTTATTACCAAAACAACATATACTTTATTAAGCAAAATACTAACTTTGTAGCCTAGAATGCTGACTTGTCTTTTCTATGCTGAGTCCTCACAAACTAAGTGGATGTACATTTGAGAGAAGCTGTGTATATTTACATAATCTGTGATCAAGAAAGAAGGATCCCACTGTAACTAAAATGAAATTGCAATCAATTCAATTAGTCAATATTGGAGTAATTCTAGTATTTCAAGTTTCATGAATCTACAATTTCAATATTAAAGATCAGCTCAACTATATACCGGTTTAAGAGTGAACTATAGCATTGTATTTCTTGGACGAAATCCAAGTAAATATGTTATGAATAGATTATATTTCAATGCTATTTTTCCTTAAGTCACTGGATCTATTTCTTTCAGCATGTTCCTGTAACAAGTAAAAATAATAAAAGATTAAATGTTCAATTTTACTTCCCTGAGGGAAAAGACATTCTACATTTCTCCTTAAGAAACCCAGTCATGAAATACCTTAAGTGAAAAGTTAAATGACCATATGGAATGTTAAGCAAAATACAAAGCTAAATTAAAAAATAGATCTATTTCTATAAAAAAGATGTTGTAAGGTTGTCAAAAATTATTTTAAGAAAGTGACTATTTAAAGAATCACCTTTTAGTGGTGATGCTGGCACATCCCTTAAATTATTCTATTAGAGACAATGGTGGTAATCTTTAGCTTTGGCTTCATGACTCACTTTAACAGTATCTGGTACAGATTTCCAGTGAGCTTTGATGTATTATTGGTATAATTCAATAATGAATAATTCTCTTTTGCAGAGCCTTTCCCAGGAGAACTTCTTTCACAAAGATTTTAACCTGTTTGCATCCCACTATTTGGTAGCTTAAAAAAAAAACCCTCATTGCCCTTCTGTGGCTGTCCTCATACTAAAACGAGATTACTCTCTGGAAAGATGAATTGCTGGGGCTTGAAGACCACTGTAATTCTCTGCCTCCTAAAGACTACTACTTTACTATCCCTGATGGCCAGCACCATGATATCAAACTTGTGATAAAAGTAGAAAAAGGTATAAAACTAAAGACACAGACATGCTTTATTCACGGAATTGGTATTTGCAACACCAAATCTTGTCTTTTGAGTAAATTATATTAACCAATTAAGATTATAATTAATGTCTTTTTCATAAGTGAGTTATAGATTTTAAAATTTATGCCTAATATGCAAAGTATTTATTTTCAATGAACATTAATACAATGCATTAATCCTTTGTTGCCCAATAGCAGCCTCCTGGTGACTCTGTAAATATTAAATGAGAAAATACAAAATATATTCAAAACACTCTGGTTAAAAGTGATGATACTGAACTATTAGACTCATGATATTGAGATATGTTTATTCTTGGGGTGCCTGGGTGGCTCAGTCAGATGGGTGTCTACTTCTTGATTTCCACCTTCATGATCTCAGCATTGTGAAATTGAGCCTGTGTGGGGCTCCATGCTCAGTGGAGAGTCTGCTTGAGATGCTCTCTTTATCTTTGCCCCTCCTCCATTAAAATAAATAATAAATCCTTAAAAAAGAAATGAGTTTGTTCTTCCCTAAAAGAAAATAGTGTTTAAAGTAATCAGCTCCTGTATTTTAAACTTTTCTCCTTCAGGCACATGCACCCCAATGTTCATAGCAGCAATGTCCACAATAGCCAAACTGTGGAAGGAGCTGAGATGCCCTTCAATAGATGAATGGATAAAGAAGACATGGTACATATATACAATGGAATATTATTCAGCCATCAGAAAGGATGAATACCCACCATTTGCATTGACATGGATGGAACTGGAGGGAATTATGCTAAGTGAAATAAGTCAAGCAGAGAAAGATAATTATCATATGGTTTCACTCATATGTGGAACATAAGCAATAGCATGGAGGACCATAGGGAAAGGGGGGGAAATCCGAAGGGGGAGAAATCAGAGAGGGAGAGGAACCATGAGAGACTATGGACACCAGGAAACAATCTGAGTGTTTCAGGCGGGTGAGGGGTGGGGAAATGGGGTAACAGGGTGATGGGTATTGAGGAGGGCACGTGCTGAGATGAGCACTGGGTGTTATACACAACTAATGAATCACTGAACACTGCATCAAAAACTAATGATGTACTATACAGTGGCTAACTGAACATAATAATTAAAAATAAATAATAAAAAAAGAAATATATAGGAAATCTAAAAAAATTTTTTCTCCTTCATATTTATGACTTATTTTTACACAAAAACAAAGCACCAAAAACATTTGCAAACAGCACCAATTTGTTATTTAGTTTATATATGGATAATAACAAACATGGTAAAGAACTTTTAAGTATTTTTTCATTAAATTCAACTTTAGATTGATTTCTCATAATCAAGTCAATGGAAAATATCTTTTGTATATATAGTTGCATTTTCAAGCCTATCCATTCTTATATAAATATTTAATGGATATAAATATATATCATCTAATATTGTCTCCAGTTCAAGTTTTTCTTTTATGTGTAATTCCTACACATGTGTGGTCTTTCAACTACAGAATACAGTGTTTAGACCCAACTATATTTTAAAATTACTTAACTATTACTATATCTCTCATATTAAAGCATAACAGACGGTAGGAAGCTATGCCAATACAACCCTGAATATAAAGCAGAGCCCAGAACTATGCCCATGAGAGACTTAGAAACCAAAACTAAGTGAGACTTGGATCTTCATTTAAACTCCAATTCATTATGACATTTCATTTATGCTCAAGATTTGCTTAGTAGGTAAACCTGAGACAATTTGCATAAAGAAATTTATTTTATAATTATCTTAGTCCAACTCATAATGAAATTTCTATATGGTATAACGCTGGAATAATTGGATTGATCACAACAAAATCTATAATAATATCAATGATCAAATGTATTGGGTGATTGAGCTTAAACTTTCAAGATAGCCTCCCTATGGAAGCTAATTAGCCAGAGGAAGAACCGGATTTAGTGAACAATTAGTTAATTGTTACAGGCTGGAGAATTAGAAGAAATCTTTTGCACATGTACCCATGCTTCTGGATGGGAAGACATGTTAAATTGAGCATGTAAATTTCTGTAAAATTAAAATAACTACTGGGTTTTGTGTCCATGCATATCTTACCTAAATGTATAGAACACTATAATAATTACAATACAATAGGGGTTCATTATCCACAGGAGCAACTTAAATTCATATTTTATTTCAGTGGCCACAGAGTACAATAGTATATGTAGGTTATTTCATAAATGTACCTTTAGGTCTCATCAGAGACAAGTGAATGTGCATAGATAATGCAAACACATCAATACATCTCAAAAGATCTTTCTCAATATAGTTAAGTATGACCTGGGTTGGGGGGGGTAGTTTGTTTTTGAAAATCAGTATTTCTTTGAGTTTTTCATTTTGCTTCCATCTGGAGGAGCATACTTAACAGCCCATCTTGGGTCAATGCGTGCTTTTTCCTATCTTTCTTCTCTAGCATGCAGTATAATTACCTAGTGAGTTTGTTTTATTTGTTTTTCTAAAGCTGTGTTACATGTGCAAGCTAAATACCATTTTTTGTCTTCCTCTTGAAATAGTTTTCTTTCTTAGTGGCCAACCTAGGGCAGTACCCTCTTTCCTCAGTAGGTGTGGTTTTTTAAAAGTAAATTAAGCTTGACCTTGGGGTCTAGACAAGTGTCAATGTTGGTACTCCAAACATGTTGTAATCTGAGTTATAGAAATGTGTAAATTGATGCAAATTCCCCAAAGAACATAGTACATTGAGCAGGAAGAAGAAAAAATGGAGTGAATGACAGAAAAAAGAGAAGAAAAAAATTCAGATATGTTGGGACAAAAGAAGAAGAAAAACATAAAATAGAAAGGGAAAAGGCAGGAAAAAAAGATGAGAGAGAAAAAGGAGGTTAGAAGATAGGTATATTTGATGTACTCAGAGGCAGTACAATCACAGGCAGTAACTGTCCTGCAGTAGGAGAATCGTAACTCATTAAAAGATGTAAAAAAGATCAAAATATAAGTAGCAGAAGAAGGCATAATTCTAAACACGTATACTATGAGGTGCTAGGGAATGAGGGCTGACAATAACTTAATTATTTGAGACATTAGAGAATTCCTAACCATCAGCTCAGTCTTCCTTGCAAGAGAACATACATTGTTTGTTCAGAGGAGCAAACAGTGCTGTTGACTTTGGGAAGTTTTTGGTTTTCTTATACATGGAGCTTATGAGTTTTAGAAAGAAAGGAGAAAAAGTTTGCCAATAAATTTGGAGCAGGAAATTAACCTTTAGGAAGAAGACAATCCAAACACAGACTAAGGAGGAATGGTAGCCACTGCTCAAGTTCACTTCTGAATGTGACTATTAATGAACTTCCTGTGGCCTCTGGTAAAACTTAAAACTACACCCAAGTCTGGAGAGATCATTATGAAGGCTGACAGTGCTAACAGAACTAATGTCTAGTAGGAATCAAGTGTGAGGGGCAAAGCAGTGCTTCTATTAGATTAGTTAGACAAAATGTATGCTAAACAACAATACCAATAGCAGAGTGCAGACTTAACAATAAATAGCAGCTCATCAGTAGACGTCAAATTGCTATAGTCTTCATTTTTGTCCCTAATGGAAGTCAGTGTAGTTACTGAGTGATGACAGTGTAGGCTAGTGAGGAGTTAGATGTTTAAGAATTGTAGCAATGAAAGAAAGTTCTAAGATGCCTATTGTTTTGTCCACATTTAACATCTCTAAAATCAGGGTGCATTGCTCCTTGGGATCTACCTTAAGGTTGTTGGTGAGAGAGCAGTCATGGAATTTTCACTGCCTGTTCATGCATGCACTTGATGGTTTGTCCTGCCGGCACAACAGTGTAACTGCCAATTCCGTGTTATAAAAGTCAAAATATCATTAAAGAAACACTTTGGGGAAAGAATGTGAATATTAATTGTTGTCTGAAAACCTTTTATTAAACCTTCTAGTAAGATCAGGTAAGCAATAGCATCAAAATATGCAGAGAGGGTATCATATCTTGGAAAACATCTTGAGAGAAAAGTACTATTTTTTTTAATTTTTTAATTTTTTTAAAGATTTTATTTATTTGAGAGAGAGAGACTGAGAGAGAGAGCACATGAGAGGGGGGAGGGTCGGGAGGGTCAGAGGGAGAAGCAGACTCCCTGCTGAGCAGGGAGCCCGATGCGGGACTGGATCCAGGGACTCCAGGATCATGACCTGAGCCGAAGGCAGTCGCTTAACCAACTGAGCCACCCAGGCGCCCCGAGAAAAGTACTATTATAGGGAATATTGCATCACTAGGACTGCATAGAAAATTATACTCTGTGCATAAACATACATGTCAGTGTCTCTTAAGTCAAAAGGTGATCCAGAAAAAAAAAATGTGATCCAGAAGAGTCAGACTCTAATACATTTAGTATTAAAACTATCCTAACAAATATATTTTGTTTATATTCCTTTTCATATGTATACAAATTAGTACAATAAAATTTTGTATGTAATTCTAAGAGTTCTTCCAATGAGCATAAAATTTCTAACTTTTAAGAAAGAATACATTGACAGTAAATTTTCTTTTGTACTGGCTCATGAAAGAGGGCAAGTGTTACAATTCATAGTAACTTAAATTTGATGAAATCATGGTATTTAAAAGTACTATATGAATAATGTGGAGGGCCCACAATGATTGTTGGAATAAACAAGGAGATATGAAGAAATGAAAATCACTCCTTATAAGCAGGGAAGGCAACCTCCACAAAAATTGCTTCAGAGTGATTAAGCAGAGAAGAGATTTTATAGAGTTTTGGGGAGACAGGGATACTCTGAAGACATATAGCAAAAATTCCGAGAAAACAACAAATATGAAGAAGTACTAACAACAAATTCTCCTGATCTTGTGAGCATCCTTATGAAGATTATTTCTAATTCTCTGCCAAGTAAATCATATATCATGCTTTCATTCAGAGATTTATCTTGTTATCTTGTTATCCTTTGTTTGGAACATATTTCCTGATTTCTTTATTTTCCTTGACTCTCTGTGCTAGTGTCCACACAAAAGACAAAACAGCCACATTTCCCAGTCTTCATGAATTGACCTCATACAGTGGTAGACTCTCATCAATCAGCCTGGTTAGATTCTGAAGGCTTTTCAAAATTGCATTGTAGTTCAACCCACTTTCTTTGTTCTTAGTGGTCCCCGGGTATCTAGAATATTCTGGGCTCCATCAGTGCCAAGATAAGTGGAACCAAAGCCACTTCCTTGGGCAGTCCCCTGAAAATTTAGATTATGGGAGAGTCTGTCCAACTATTTCCCTCCCGGGGAGAAGCTGGTTCTGGTGTTTTTTTTTTTTTTTTTTTTTTTCTGTTTTCTCTGTGCTAAGCCAGGGAGAGGGGCTATCACAGAAAGTTGCATGCTAGATCAAACTATCATCTTTATTTCTCACTGGACCCCAGGTGGCTAGAATATGCCAGGTCTCCTTAGCACTCCAGGACAGTCAAAACAGAAACCAGTCCTTTGGGCAGCCTCCAGAGAAGGTGGAGCATTGGATGTATGGCACAACTCTTTGCTATCTCAGAGAGAAGCTCGGAGCTGGGTTTATTATCCACTTGCTTTGTGCTAATCTGGTGGGAGTGACTATGTTGAGTGTGTCAGTCCAAAACTCCATCTCCTTTTTTCCTAGCTCCCAGAAGGATAGATTATGCTGGGTCCTGTCAGCACTCTGTGACAAGCAAGACTGAAATCAGTCCTTTGTTTTTTTGTTTTGTTTTGTTTTTTTATTATGTTATGTTAATCACCATACATCACATCATTAGTTTTTGATGTAGTGTTCCATGATTCATTATTTGCGTATAACACCCAGTGTTCCATTCAATACGTGCCTTCTTTAATACCCATCACCAGGCTAACCCATACCCCACCCACCCTCCCCCCTAGAACCCTCAGTTTGTTTCTCAGAGTCCGTAGTCTCTCATGGTTTGTCTTCAACTCCGATTTCCCCCCCTTCATTTTTCCCTTCCTACCATCTTCTTTTTTTAACATATAATGTATGATTTGTTTCAGAGGTACAGGTCTGTGATTCAACACTCTTACACAATTCACAGTGCTCACCATAGCACATACCCTCCCCAATGTCTATCACCCAGCCACCCCATCCCTACCACCCCCCACCACTCCAACAACCCTCAGTTTGTTTCCTGAGATTAAGAATTCCTCATATCAGTGAGATCATATGATACATATCTTTCTCTGATTGACTTATTTCACTCAGCATAATACCCTCCAGTTCCATCCATGTCATTGCAAATGGCAAGATTTCATTCCTTTTGATGACTGCATAATATTCCATTGTGTGTGTGTGTGTGTGTGTGTATACACATATATATATACCACATCTTCTTTATCCATTCACCTGTCGATGGATATCTTGGCAGTCCTTTGTTTGTTATAGGAAGCTTAGAGTGTTGAAAGCACAGACTAACTCCTTTCCTCCACAGGGAGAGAAATAGGACTTCTGTGTTCCAGGGAAATGTGCATTTCCAGCTTACTAAATATTGCCAAATGGCCCTCCAAAATGATGTGCCAATTAACTCTTCCTCCAGTATTCCATGAATCTCTTCTTCTCTTTAGCCTGTTTCTAAACTCTCTATTCTGTTCCTCATTCATGGGGTTTATTCTTGCAAATCATCACACTGTTTCAATTTCCATGTTACCAGATTGATCCCATTGGTTTCTGTAGGATCAGTACCCTCGTTTTCTTCTTCATTATTTTCTTGGCCATTCCTGGCCCTTTTTCCTTCCACATAATTTTTTTGTGCAGCTTACCCAGTTCCAAATAATAATAATAACAATAACAATAACAACAACAATAATAATAATAATAATAATAATAATAATAATAATAATAATAAAAGGATGCTGTTGTGTTCTTGATTGGGATTGCATTAAATTTCACTTACATGAGGTGTCTAAAAATAGTCAAATTCATAGAAGCAGAGAGTAGAATGGTGGTTTCCAGGGGTTGAGGGGAAGGGGAAATGGAGAGTTGTTATTTATCAGGTATAAAATTTCAATTGTGCTTTCAGGATAAATAAGTTCTAGATATCTACTGTACAAATAATGCCTATAGTTAACAATCCAACAAATATTTAAGAGGGTCAATCTTACCTTAGTGTTTGTACCACAATAAAAAAGGAATGATGAGAAGAAATAACTTGTTTTCATATATATGAAATACATGTGTGTGTGTGTATACACATATATATATATTCTGTTTTTAACGTATTGTTATATTCATTTTGGAAAGCTTCATAAGTGATCTGACGTATTCACCTGCACTCAAGAATCTTGTTTTGATAAGATTAAGTTGAATTTTCTCCTTAATGTCTTGTATATCTAATATGACTATCTTTGATCTTTTTTTCCTTTTACTGGCATTTCTTTCTTTGTTCTCTTTCTTTGGATTTCTGTGAAAGATGCATTCACCTTCGTTTTCATTTAATTTTTGACTGTGCCTTTTACTGAATCTTTGTTGTCATATTCCTGATGTCTCTTTGTGGTTTTCTTTTTATCTAAAAATTCTATTCCATTCAGCTTTTAATCTTTTAAACCTATTCTACCAACACTGTCTCTTTTAATCTTCTCTTGGTGTCCCTTTTTGTTGTGGCTCTTGATCTTTTGATTTAGTTTCCCACTTTACCAAAAATGACTCACTGTCCCACTTTGTTTTATGATTAAGAATCTTAGATGAAAATTATTTTATAATAACTAGAAGAAAGTTATCACAGGCATAAAACTTTTTAATGACATGCTAATTCATTAGTTTACTGTCAGATTCAATTTAATTATGAAATACTCTCTGTTGATTGAAATATTTCACATTAATAACAAACCTACTTCATCCACGTACTGCCTTCCATAATAAAAATATAAGGATTCCCCCAAATCACAAAACAGGTGGAGGACAATCCAGTTAACATTTGTCTATAGTGTGTAAAGAAAAGGGAAAGAATTATTCTCCTTCACATAAAACTTACTTTTTATTTCTTCATAGTCTTATACATATATTTAATTCCTTCAATAGTTCTGATGGCTGTATTTTCAAAAATCATTCATGAATGTATGGAACAATATTGCTAAATTGCAGTAATTTAATGTAGTAATAGTAAACCAAAAATCATTTGGGATATATAAACTCCAAACATTGCTACAAGCAGAGGGAGCTACTCCACAAAATGTTAAAATAAACATTGTGAGTGAGCAGAAGTGAAGGTTACCCATTTTGGCATTAAGTGCTTTGAAACTCAAGACTAAAAGCTAGAGTATCAATCAAGCAGGGATTTTTTTTTTCCCATCAATTTTTCCTTTAATTTATACTCTATCTTTATGTGTGTACATATGTATATATATTTTAGAGTTCCTTTTTGCTAACCATAGCATAGTAAATGATTTTTATTTTTTTGTATTGCCTTCAAATTTAAACCATATTTACACCATAGCTGAAAATCTACTATGAGTAAGATTCTGTGCCATATCTGATACCTGAAGCCAAATAAAGCATAGTGATTTATTTGACTAATACTATATACTTATACTGTGTTGAGTGCTTTATATGTGTTAATTCATAAGATCCTAATCATTACTGCAATAATGTGAATTATAAGACATATATATTCAGTTGACCAAAATATATTTCTCATATATATTTGGTTTTCACCCACAATTCTTGGTTCACTGTTCCCAAAACCTTTGGAATTTTCTGAGTGATAAGAGCAATGGGGGCATCTTTTGTCCTCAGTTCCTGAAAATATCTCAGAGCCAGTGAAATGGGTATGTGGTTATTCATAACAAGCCCCTTTGCACCAGGAATCGGTTTATGTTAATGGAGTTGACTTAGGGAAAGCTCCAAGGATGAAGGCTGTTGTCAGGGGAACCAACTATAAATTAGAAGGTTGGAACTTTCAGTCACATCTCCTGATTTCCGGGGGGTGCTAGAGATTGAATTAATCACCAATGTCCAAGGTGTTAATCAATCATGACTATGTAATGAATGAAGCTTTCGCAAAAATCCAAAATGGGGTTTGTAGAGTTTCTAGGTTTGGGGAACCAGAATGCTTCCATATGCTACTGTGCCAAGCCACAAATCCCAGGAGGACAGAATCTTCTTTGTGTGAGACTTCACCCTATATATCTCTTCATTTGACTGTTGATTCCTACCCTTTAATATTCTTTTTGTAAATTGGTAATCTAATGAGTAAATGAGTTTCTTAAGTTCTGTAAGCTGCTCTAGCAAATTAATCTAACCCAAGGAGGGGGACTGTGGCAACTTCTAATTTATAGCCAAGTGGCCAGGAGGACAGGTAGTAACTTGGACTTGTGATTGGCATCCTGATTTGGAGGGGGGTTTTTGGAACCTCTGTTTGTCATGAGTTAGTAAGAAGCAAGCACACAGGTAACAACATGGGTTTGGGATTGGCACCGAAGTGGAAGTTAGTCTTGTCTGCCTGAGACCTTTATCTGTGGACTCTAATGCTAGTTCCAGGTAGATATTGTCAGAATTAAGTTGAACTGAGTTGAATTGTAGGACACCTGCTGGTGTGTGAGAATGCTTGCTGGTGTGGGGAAACCCCTCTTCACACATTGGAGTTGGGTCCAGAAACTCAAAAGACTTATGCCCCCTATATCTAATTAATTTTTGATCAACTTTTTCCAGCACAATATATGTATAAGTGCTTCTCATCTATAAATAAATTATAGTCATAGAAAATACTTACATAAGAACATTTTTAAAATGTATCTTGAAGCAAGCTAACATTGGTGAAGGGGGAAAAACAATTTAGAATTGAACTATCTATGGCCATTTTGATCTTAAATGAAGTTTCATAATTCATGCTGGTTGGAACTAACTCTCTCAACTGATTTTTTTACTTCACACTGGCTTCTAAAAATTGGAGATGGAACAATGACACTTTCCCTACTTCCTTAATTCTAAGAAAAAGAGGTTTCTGGAGTAGATAACAGTCATATTTTAGTGAGCCTTTCATTATGCCAGTTATACAAAGAACTAAATAGAGTGTGCAGAGATAACTTCCTCTCAATCATAAACAGCAGATAATTAAATATCAGGGAGGAGGCAAAAGAAGTGTCTCTTATAAAAAGGAAAAACAAAACCCTAAAAGTCAGAGAAGGGCAGAGAAATAGGAGGAGAGCTTAGAGAAACCATGGTCTACATGGGTGTTATATTTTCTTTGTTGTTGTTCCTGTTTATTAAATGTAAATGTCTCTGTGGCCCCAAAATTTCAGGAGAGTCTGCTACCATAGTCTGCTACACAGTCTTTATTTGTCTGTTTGCTTTTGGTGGAAATTAAAGAAGAGCCATAGTCTCATTTCTTATGAAATAGCATCACCTGGAAAAGGAAGAGTTGTTCTAGATACAGATAAAATATAAAAAATCAAATTAAAATTACCAAGTCATGTATTTTTGTGTAGAAGTGACAAAACAAACAAATAACAACAACAAAACATACAAAACAAAACAAGGGGGCGGAGCAAGATGGCGGAGGAGTAGGAGACCTGGATTTCGTCTCCTCTCAGGAATTCAGCTGGATAGGGATCAAACCATTCTGAACACCTACAAACTCAATAGGAGATGGAGGAAAAGAATAGCAACAACTCTCTCACCAGAAAAGCGACCACTTTCTGGAAGGTAGGACGTGCGGAGAAGTGAATCCGAGGCGATATTCGGGAAGATAGATGGCGGGGGAGGGGCCTCCGTCGGCCGCTTCTGGCAAGTGATAGAGCCGCGGAGCACAAAATCGGAACTTTTAAAAGTCTGCTCCGCCGAGGGACGTCACTCTGGTGGCTAAGCGGGGGGTGGAACCCTCGCGGGACAGTGTGGTCTCAGGACCCTCGGGGTCACAGAAAGACCGGGGGTGCCTGAGTGCGGCAGAGCTCCCAGGTAACGGAGCAGGGAAGCCGGCTGCAGAGGCGGAGCCCAGGGGCGGGCTCTCAGCTCGGGGTTGCCATAAACCGTGATCCGCGGCACAGTCGGGCCCCTGCTCCTCCAGCAGGGACCCAACAAGCGGCAGATCCGGGGAGACTCACCTTCCTTCCCCAGGAGGAGACGCGTGGGGGTGCACCGCAGGGATCTGCTGGGTTTGGAGGCTCCACGCGGGGTCGGGTGGCAGAGATAGAAAGGCGCGGTCACAGGCCGGGTGAGCATGGAGTGTGGCCGGAGACCGGGGAGACGGGAGTGACTGATGGCTTTTCTCTGGGGACTCGCTGAGGAGCAGGGCCCTGAGTTCTTGGCTCCTCTGGGGCGGAGATTGGGAGGCCGCCATTTTCACTCTCCACCTCCAAAGCTGTACGGAAAGCTCGCAGGGAACAAAAGCTCCAGAGAGCAAACCCGAGCAGATTACTTAGCCGGGAGGGGGCAAGGGCGGGGCAATTCCGCCTCCGGCAGAGACATTTGGAAACCACGGCAACAGGCCCCTCCCCAGAATATCAGCGAGAACAGCCGGCCAAGACCAAGTTTACCGATCAATGAGAACGGCAGAACTCCAGTGCTAGGGGAAAACTGCACATAGAATTCATGGCTTTTTTACCATGATTCTTTAGTCTTTCAAAGTTAATTTTTTTTTAACTGTTTTTTTTTTTTTGAATTTGTCTTTTTCCCTTTTTCAACCAATATCTTATCAATCCCTTTATTTAAAAAAACATTTTTATTTTTCATTTTTAGAGTCATATTCTATCCCTTCATAGTAGGTACCCATATTTTTGGCATATATATGTAAGTTGTTCTCTCTTTAAAATTTTGAGATAGTTTCTTCTAACAGATTAAAATATACCCTAAATCTCTAGTATATGTTTTTTTCTACTCCCCTGCCTGATCACATTCTCTCCCTTTTTTTTTCTTTTTTCTTTTTTTCAATCCTCTTCTTTCTTTTTTCAAACAACTTCTTATCAATTCCTTTTATAAATTTTTTTATAATTTCCATCTTTACAGTCAGATTCCATCCCTTCATCATATCAACCCTTATTTTTGTACATATATAAGTTCTTCTTTCTTTAAAATTTTGGGAGGCACTTTCTTCTAAAAGACCAAAATACACCCCAAATCTAGTGTGTGGCACTGATCTATATACCAGCCTGATCATATTTGATCACATTCTGTTCTTTTTGTTGTTGTTGTTGTTTTGTTTTGTTTGTTTTTGTTTTTATCTTTATCTTTTTCTTTTTCTTTTTTTTCTTTCTCTTTTTTCTCTCTTTCCCTTTCTTTTCCCACTGCTTCAGGTCTTTTCTGATTTGTTTAGAGTATATTTTCTGGGGACGTTGTTACTCTGCTAGCATTTTGTTCTCTCATTCATCTATTCTCCTCTGCACAAAATGACAAGACGGAAAAAATCACCTCAACAAAAAGAACAAGAGGTAGTACCGACTGCCAGGGACCTACTCAATACGGACATTAGTACGATGTCAGATCTAGAGTTCAGAATCATCACTTTAAAGATACTAGCTGGGCTTGAAAAAAATATGGAAGTTATTAGAGAAACCCTTTCTGGAGAAATAAAAGAGCTAAAATCTAACCAAGTAGAAATCAAAAAGGCTATTAATGAGGTGCAATAAAAAATGGGGGCGCTAACTGCTAGGATAAATGAGGCAGAAGAGAAAATCAGTGATATAGAAGACCAAATGATGGAAAATAAAGAAGCTGAGAAAAAGAGAGATAAACAACTACTGGATCACGAGGGCAGAATTCGAGAGATAAGCGATACCATAAGACGAAACAACATTAGAATAATTGGGATCCCAGAAGAAGAAGAAAGAGAGAGAGGGGCAGAAGGTATAATGGAGCAAATTATAGCAGAGAACTTCCCTAATTTGGGGAAGGAAACAGGCATCAAAATCCAGGAAGCACAGAGAACCCCTCTCAAAATCAATAAAAATAGGTCAACACCCCGACATCTAATAGTAAAACTTATGAGTCTCAGAGACAAAGAGAAAATCCTGAGAGCAGCTCAGGAGAAGAGATATGTAACCTACAAGGGTAGAAACATTAGATTGGCAACAGACCTATCCACAGAGACCTGGCAGGCCAGAAAGGACTGGCAGGATATATTCAGAGCACTAAATGAGAAAAATATGCAGCCAAGAATACTCTATCCAGCTAGGCTGTCATTGAAAATTGAAGGAGAGATAAAGAGCTTCCAGGACAAACAAAAACTAAAGGAATTTGCAAACACAAAACCAGCCCTACAAGAAATCTTGAAAGGGGTGTCTAAGCAAAGAGAGAGCCTAAAAGCAACATAGACCAGAAAGGAACACAGACAATATACAGTAACAGTCACCTTACAGGCAATACAATGGCACTAAATTCCTATCTTTCAATAGTTACCCTGAATGTAAATGGGCTAAATGCCCCAATCAAAAGACACAGGCTAACAGACTGGATTAAAAAATAAGGCCCATCGATAAGCTGTCTGCAAGGGACTCATTTTAGACCCAAAGACACCCCCAGATTGAAAGTGAGGGGGTGGAAAACCATTTACCATGCTAATGGACACCAAAAGAAAGCTGGGGTGGCAATCCTTATATCAGACAAATTAGATTTTTAACCAAAGACTGTAATAAGAGATGAGAAAGGACATTATATCCTACTTAAAGGGTCTATCCAACAAGAAGATCTAACAATTGTAAATATCTATGCCCCTAACATGGGAGCAGCCAATTATATAAGGCAATTAATAACAAAAGCAAAGAAACACATCGACAAAAATACAATAATACTGGGGGACTTTATCACCCCTCTCACGGAAATGGACAGATCGTCTAAGCAAAAGATCAACAAGGAAATAAAGACTTTAAATGACACACTGGACCAAATGGACTTCACAGATATATTCAGAACATTCCACCCCAAAGCAACGGAATACACATTCTTCTCTAGTCCCCATGGAACATTCTCCAGAATAGATCACATCCTAGGTCATAAATCAGGTCTCAACTGGTACCAAAAGATTGGGATCATTCCCTGCCTATTTTCAGACCACAATGCTTTGAAACTAGAACTCAATCACAAGACGAAAGTCAGAAAGAACTCAAATACCTGGAGGCTAAAGAGCATCCTACTGAAGAATGAATGGGTCAACCAGGAAATTAAAGAAGAATTAAAAAAATACATGGAAACCAATGAAAATGAAAACACAACTATTCAAAATCTTTGGGATGCAGCAAAGGCAGTCCTAAGAGGAAAGTATATAGCAATACAAGCTTTTCTCAAGAAACAAGAAAGGTCTCAAGCACACAACCTAACCCTCCACCTATAGGAGCTGGAGAAAGAACAGCAAATAAAGCCTAAACCCAGCAGGAGAAGAGAAATAATAAAGATCAGAGCAGAAATCAATGAAATAGAAACTAAAAGAACAGTAGATCAGATCAACAAAACTAGGAGCTGGTTCTTTGAAAGAATTAACAAGATTGATAAACCCCTGGCCAGACTTATCAAAAAGAGAAGAGAAATGACCCAAATCAACAAAATCATGGATGAAAGAGGAGAGATCACAGCCAACACCAAAGAAATACAAACAATCATAAGAACATATTATGAGCAACTCTATGCCAGCAAATTAGATAACCTGGAAGAGATGGATGCATTCCTAGAGATGTATCAACTACCAAAACTGAACCAGGATGAAATAGAAAACCTGAACAGACCTATAACCACTAAGGAAATTGAAGCAGTCATCAAAAATCTCCCAAATATCAAAAGCCCAGGGCCAGATGGCTTCCCAGGGGAATTCTACCAAACATTACAAGAATTAATACCTATTCTTCTGAAACTGTTCCAAAAAATAGAAACGGAAGGAAAACTTCCAAACTCATTTTATGAGGCCAGCATTACCTTGATCCCAAAACCAGACAAAGACCCCATCAAAAAGGAGAATTACAGACCAATATCCCTGATGAACATGGATGCAAAAATTCTCACCAAAATGCTAGCCAATAGGATCCAACAGTACATTAAAAGGATTATTCACCACGACCAAGTGGAATTTATCCCTGGGCTGCAAGGTTGGTTCAACATCCGCAAATCAATCAATGTGATACAATACATTAACAAAAGAAAGAACAAGAATCATATGATCCTCTCAATAGATGCAGAAAAAGCAGTCGACAAAGTACAGCATCCTTTCTTGATCAAAACTCTTCAGAGTATAGGCATAGAGGTTACATACCTCAATATCATAAAGCCATCTATGAAAAACTTACAGCGAATATCATTCTCAATGGGGAAAAACTGAGAGCTTTCCCTCTAAGGTCAGGAACGCGGCAGGGATGTCCACTATCACCACTGCTATTCAACATAGTATTGGAAGTCCTAGCCACAGCAATCAGACAACAAAAAGAAATAAAAGGCATCCAAATTGGCAAAGAAGAAATCAAACTCTCACTCTTTGCAGATGATATGATACTTTATGTGGAAAACCCAAAAGACTCCACCCCAAAACTGCTAGAACTCATACAGGAATTCAGTAAAGTGGCAGGATATAAAATCAATGCACAGAAGTCAGTGGCATTCCTATACACCAACAACAAGACAGAAGAAAGAGAAATTAAGGAGTCGATCCCATTTCCAATTGCACCCAAAACCATAAGATACCCAGGAATAAATCTAACCAAAGAGACAAAGGATCTGTACTCAGAAAACTATAAAATACTCATGAAAGAAATTGAGGAAGACAGAAAGAAATGGAAAAACGTTCCCATGCTCATGGATTGGAAGAACAAATATTGTGAAGATGTCAATGCTACCTAAAGCAATCTACACATTCAATGCAATCCCCATCAAAATACCATCCATTTTTTTCAAAGAAATGGAACAAATAATCCTAAAATTTGTATGGAACCAGAAAAGACCCCGCATAGCCAGAGGAATGTTGAAAAAGAAAAGCAAAGCTGGTGGCATCACAATTCCGGACTTCCAGCTCTATGACAAAGCTGTCATCATCAAGACAGTATGGTACTGGCACAAAAACAGACACATAGATCAATGGAACAGAATAGAGAGCTCAGAAATGGACCCTCAACTCTATAGTCAACTAATCTTCGACAAAGCAGGGAAGAATGTCCAATGGAAAAAAGACAGTCTCTTCAACAAATGGTGTTGGGAAAATTGGACAGCCACATGCAGAAGAATGATACTGGACCATTTCCTTACACCACACACAAAAATAGACTCCAAATGGTTGAAAGACCTCAATGTGAGACAGGAGTCCATCAAAATCCTAAAGGAGAACACAGGCAGCAACCTCTTTGACCTCAGCCAAAGCAACTTCTTCCTAGAAACATTGCCAAAGGCAAGGGAAGCAAGGGCAAAAATGAACTATTGGGACTTCATCAAGATAAAAAGCTTTTGCAAAGCAAAGGAAACAGTCAACAAAACCAAAAGACAACCGACAGAATGGGAGAAGATATTTGCAAATGACATATCAGATAAAGGGCTAGTATCCAAAATCTATAAAGAACTCATCAAACTCAACACCCAAAGAACAAAGAATCCAATCAAGAAATGGGCAGAAGACATGAAAAGACATTTTTCCAAAGAAGACATCCAAATGGCCAACAGACACGTGAAAAAGTGCTCAATATCGCTCAGCATCAGGGAAATGCAAATCAAAATCTCAATGAGATATCACCTCACACCAGTCAGAATGGCTAAAATTAACAAGTCAGGAAAGGACAGATGTTGGCGGGGATGCGGAGAAAGGGGAACCCTCCTACACTGTTGGTGGGAATGCAAGCTGGTGCAGCCACTCTGGAAAACAGTATAGAGGTTCCTCAAAAAGTTGAAAATAGAGCTACCATACGATCCAGCAATTGCACTACTGGGTATTTACCCCAAAGATACAAATGTAGGGATCCGAAGGGGTACATGCACCCCGATGTTTATAGCAGCAATGTCCACAGTTGCCAAACTGTGGAAAGAGCCAAGATGTCCATCGACAGATGAATGGATAAGGAAGATGTGGTATATATACACAATGGAATATTATGCAGCCATCAAAAGGAATGAGATCTTGCCATTTGCAATGACGTGGATGGAATTGGAGGGTATTATGTTGAGCGAAATAAGTCAAAAAGAGAAAGACATGTATCATATGACCTCACTGATATGAGGAATTCTTAATTGTAGGAAACAAACTGAGGTTGCTGGAGTGGGGGGTGGAGTGGGAGGGATGGGGTGACTGGGTGATAGACACTGGGGAGGGTATGTGCTCTGGTAAGCGCTGTGCATTGTGCAAGACTGTTGAATCTCAGATCTGTACCTCTGAAACAAATAATGCAATATATGTTCAGAAAAAAAAAGAAGAAGAAGAAGGTAGCAGGAGGGGAAGAATGAAGCAGGGGAAATCGGAGGGGTAGACGAACCATGTGAGACGATGGACTCTGAAAAACAAACTGAGGGTTCTGGAGGGGAGGGTGGTGGGAGAATGGGTTAGCCTGGTAATGGGTATTGAGGAGGGCACATTCTGCATGGAGCACTGGGTGTTATGCACAAACAATGAATCATGGAACACTACATCTAAAACTAATGATGTAATGTATGGCGATTAACATAAGAATAAAAAAACCCAAAAAACAAAAACAAAAACAAAACAAAACAAAAAACCTCATAACATCCTCAAATACCCTCTATTCAGGACCAATCTCTGAAGAGATTAGGGAGTTATGACTGTAAGAAATTTACAACAGGAGTGAGGTGTGATTCAAAATATCTTTTTTTTTTAATCATCAAAGGCAACCTCACTAGAAACATTGAAAATATATTATTATGTATGTCACATATTCTATTGTTATCTACTATATTCAAAGTAGGGAAATGGACGAGATGGGCCTGGATATCTTATAGTTCTGGAAAGTAAGGAAGCACTAAGGCAAAAAACAATTACATGGGAGTTTGAAGAGGCTTGATATGGGGTTTTATCTTTAAACTGAACACAACAGAAAGCCTTTGAAGTATGGTAAGCAGGGGATATAATGAAATCTGATTTGAATTTTTGACAGAATGCAGAATAAAACATTGATTTCGAGGAAGGTCAGAGTGGCTTCTGGGAGTTCAGCAAAACATTTTTACACTAGTTGAAGTAGAGAAATAACAGGGGCTTAGGCTACTTTGATGAGATTGCTAAATTTCCACTATAGATAGGTGTGTGTTTATGTGTATGTATATGTGTCTGTGTGTAAAGGGTGTGAAAACTGGTAGGTAGGAAGGGTTGGTAGAATCAGTGGAAATTTGGAAAAAAAAAATGTACCTGGAAATAAAGCTTTAAAGATAACAGAGACATCCAGTGAATGGATAAAGCAACTGTGGTGCATCCATACAGTGGAGTGCTATTCAGTGATAAACAGAAATAAACTATGTATCTGTACAAAACTTGGATGACTCTTAGGTTCATATCACTAAGTGAAATAAGTCAGTCTGTAAAGGCTACATTCTGTATAATAACATTTACATATTCTGGGAAAGGTAAAACTATTGAGACAGAAAATACATCAATGGTTGCCAGGGTTTTGAGAAGAATGGAG
Source organism: Mirounga angustirostris (assembly GCF_029215605.1). Lineage (NCBI taxonomy): Eukaryota > Metazoa > Chordata > Mammalia > Carnivora > Phocidae > Mirounga > Mirounga angustirostris. The sequence continues at coordinate 88,737,627 of NW_026991716.1, read as the reverse complement.
ATTAAATAAATGAAGCACAAAAACATTTTTAGGGCAGAGAAACTATTTTGTATGACATAAGGATGCCAATTAAAAGGCAAAATGCATTTTTTCATGTTGAGTGCATTTTTACATGATAAATGGTGGACACGTGACATTTTACATCTTTCCAAACCCTTAGAATCATACAGAACACAAAGTGAACCTGAATGTATGTGGATTTTTAAAAAATCAATTAGAAAATCCAGCAGTCCCAGGATGCACAGGAAACTATATGAGAAGAATTATAATGTTTTAAAGAGGTGTGAAAAAACCTTGGTGGGAGAGAGCAAAAAGGTGTTGATCTAAGTCATTTTGGAAATTACTATTGTCTTACAAACCATAGGCAAAAGGAGTGATGCATAAGCACTGTACTTTAGGTGATAAAGTAGTTTCCTGTGAGGATATGGGTCAACAATTCTAAAACCACTATATATATAGGAACTTAACAATTTAAGTAAATGGATGTCTGATTGTGAGAGATAGGTTTCTAATTGTTGGAGTGGGAGGTTATAGATAAGCCAGAAGAGGAGGCTAGGTGATCTAGGAGGTGATGGATTAAAATTGGAAACATCGGTGTGAGTGATATTTGGCTAAACATAGATTCAGATGGTTACATATATAAATATATATATGTATATATATAAATACCTATATAATCACTGATTATAAACACATATATATTTCCTTGCTCTCTCAGATAAAAGTGTCTGGAAACGATACTCCTGCAGCAACAAGCATACTTAGTGCTCATATCTTGGTTTCTAATAAAGCTCTTCAATATGAGAACAAGAAATTTCTAGATAAATCAATGACTCTAAGACCAGGCAAATGGACGAGATGGGCCTGGATATCTTATAGTTCTGGAAAGTGAGGAAGCACTAAGACAAAAAACAACAACCAAAGAAGCACTATAATTATAGGAATATGTCAAAAGATATGTAATCCAACTGAAAGAACTCTCAATGGGCAAAATCAGAACAATTTAAGGAAAAACAACAACAACAACAAAAAAGGATTATAACCCAGTGTAGCATATAAGTATCCACATATTCATAATGATACAAACAAATGATGGAGTAAATAATAAGTGAGAGAGAAGAGACAAATCTACTATGCAGAAGAATTCCAAATAATTTATTCTCCACATTTAAGGAAGTTGCTGATAATGTCCCATTCAAGTCTGGGCCTTACCTAAGTGACTTCCCTCCAAAAAGTAAAGTGTGGAGAAGGAAGGAAAAGAGAAACAGTACAGTGGAGAGACCTGAGAAACACTCTCTCAGCCAGGTAATCAAGTATGACATCAACAGTGACAAGTGGTTTGGACAGTATGTATCCTTTATAATGGCGTACCACAGTAATGTAAGATGTTAGCAGCTGTGGAAGTGGGTGTGAGGTAGATGGTAATTCTCTGTGCCATCTTTGAAGCTTTACTATACATCTAAAACAGAAAGTTATTAAAATAATAATGATGATGATGATGATTGTAGATTTAATACCTAAATATTTATCTATTTTTAATTTCCTGCATAATATGGAATTCTGTTCTATGCAAACTGAGAGATTATATTAGACCCATTTTTGGGCTCAGTTCTCCTACTGAGTCTGGATGCTCGACTCCCTCTTCCTGTTTTTTTATAAACCTCTTTGCCTTATAAAATCCAAACTGTGAATCAACCTCCCAATCCTTTTCTTTTCTATACTTTGAGAGCTATTTTCTACAAGGAAAAATAATCACAACACCAAGATAATGAAGATATTTTGACCTGACCACCATATCATTTGGGTCCCAGATAACTTCCAACTCTTTAGCATGAAGTTGTGTGGGCTATAAATCATCCCCCCTAATCTTCCATAATCTTTGTGCTTTTCCGTAGCTTCAGGGTGAAGAGTGCCTCCTTCTCACATGGTTTCCATGTCTGCGCAGACTTCTTTTTTTTCTGATTTCCTCAAATCTCTACTTCATCAAAATCTCTTCAATCTTCCGTGTATTTTTTCTACTCACAATTTCCTCAATTTGTAAATATCATCAAAAGATATGTATCATTTAAAACCAACCAACCAAACAAGCAACAACGGCAATGATAGGCGCATGTATTCTCTCCACTTCCTCATTTCCTTTTCATTGGTTGTCATATGCACTGGGCCTTTCCTGAAGAAAAAGTCTACTGACAATATCATTGTCTTTGTCATCACTGGTCTCTGAAGTTCTAGGGTCAATGACTAATGTATTCTTTATTTTCATTGCTCTGAGACTTGTGACACTTTCTATTCCTAACTTTAAACTCTTTTCCCTGTCATTTATTTGGCATTATTTACTAATTCACCTTTATAATAATTGTGATGGTGGGTAAAAAAAAGCAGGGTAAGATCATAGAAAGTGAACAGTGAAAATTTTAGAAAAGATGGTAAGAAAGTGCTGGGAATGGCCAGCAATCCCTGCACCGAGGGATGAAAGATTACTCCAAATTTTGCTGTGAAAGAGGAGAAGGCAAGGAGGTCAACACCCCCTTGCCCTGCTTTGCTCCCACTTTTATTGGTCCTTCAGGATAATCACAAGTCCTTATCACTGTTTCTCTAGCACGTGATGTGTGCCAAGGGGTCTTACTGGAACTAGGCAGAGCTGTTTACAGGAAAGATACGATATGGTAATCTGTGTGTTCAAGGAGTTCTGCTAAACCTAGCCTAGGGGACAATGCAAAATCTCTTAGATCACAGGGCGGCTGTTTGGGCTAAGAAAGCTTCCGGGAAGGCAACTCCCCGCGGCATTCCTACTGCAGGGTGGTCGTGCAGGCTTTGGTGTTCTCCAAAACCTTCCCTGGCCCTCAGTGGCCTCTGTGTTGCATTTTAGCAAGCCAGGTATTATGGCTGATTTCATGCTCTACATTAACCCCAACAAGAAAGTAATTCTCTCAGGTGTAAATCTGAGCAAAGATCAAGCCATTACAATGATATGATGATACGCGAGAGGGATAGTTAGGGCATATGGTACAGAAGGTGCTCAAGTAGGGAGGCAGGAACAAACCTGGAGTAAGGCAGTAATAAACAAGAAGGCCAAGGTGCCCAGGGTTAGTGAGCACATGTTAGTTAGTCAGGCACATGATAAAGGGAGAAGAGATGAGAGAGATACAAAGACCAAATTGGTGGGACTTTACATGGCAGGAACAAAATAGTTTATTGTATTCTGAATGTGATGGAGTAGTGTGTTGTGATAGAATTCTTTTAAAAGATAATCTCAGGGCGCCTGGGTGGCTCAGTTGGTTAAGCGACTGCCTTCGGCTCAGGTCATGATCCTGGAGTCCCGGGATCGAGTCCCACATCGGGCTCTCTGCTCGGCAGGGAGTCTGCTTCTCCCTCTGACCCTCCTCCCTCTCGTGCTCTCTCATTCTCTCTCTCGCAAAAAAAAAAAAAAAAAAAAAAAAAGATAATCTCAGCTATATACAAGATTGACTGCAGTGATATGAAAATGGAGATAAAGAGATTCATTTGGAGGCCAATGCTGTAGCCTAGCTAAAATGAGGGTAGCGTGGGAGGGAAACTGAGATATTTCTAGCTTCATAATTTAAGAAATGTTTATGTTAAAACTATTTTGTTAATTCATATTAAATCTTTAAAGACTCAATATACAAATACACACTAAACAAACTTTATAACATGTTACTGCTATAGATACAAGTGAAAATGTGACAGAGAATTAAAAAATGAAACTGACTTTTATATTTTATGCACATAAAATATTTTTGTAAAATTCTGTAATTTCATAATACCAAAGGAATTTTTCCTCCAAACACAAGCTAACAAAATGTCCTAATGCTGACAACCACTATCCTGATGTAGTTGATATACTTTCTTTATTGTGCCTGGTTCAGTGTTGTTTATAATTAATTGGCAGCTTAAAAAAGTATCTTTGGATAAAAATGCTTGCAGCATTGTATGAAAGTGTCCATTGTCTGTCAAATGCAAGAAATTTACTGTAAATATAAATATTTCAAATAATAAGATTATTCAGAAGCAAGGGAAATAGAATAAGAGCATTTTTGCATTCACAGTATAATATAAAATGAAGATTAAAGAACATTTTTTACTTTCAAAAATCTTTGCACTGGTAAAACTATATCACCTATTTTTTGTTGTTGTTTTTCATGTGAAATGGGCTAATATTTTCTTGGTAACTTATAAACTTTGTTTTTCTCTTATAACAAAGAAGCTAATAGCAGGTAAGAAATTTTGAAGTAAATATATGGGCACATGAACATTTTTGTATTTCTTTTTTTCTCCCTCACAAACTACTGTCCTTGTGGGAAACTTTTATGATTTTTTAAATTAATCTTTTCAGAATTATCTTATTTCTCCTATTTCAAAGAAGACTTCCTTACCTGTCATTATTCAAGAAATATAAACCAAGGTATTTTATTAAATTTTAGCTTTAGCACTACAGGAATGTACCTGGTATTGATTTGAAGTTTGAGTAATAGGAATGATGTGATTCATTAGAACATTGTTGTAGGTTGTATTATAAGAGAAGAGGTGGTAAAAGAATATTAAGTCCTCAACTTTCCTATATTGTTTCAAAGTTTTTCTTTTTTAAGGAATCCTGCACCAAATGTTGGGCTCCAACTTATGACCCTGAGATCAAGAGTCACATGATTTTTTGAGGGAGCCAGCCAGGCACTGCCCCTCCTATATTGTTTCAGGAAAAAAAAATCCACTGGGTATTCTATTTTTTACCTCATCTGTAATATAATACATATATGCATGCATGCATATATATTATATATTTTTTTTTCTTTAATAACTGAAAAGTATGGTAGCTATGCTAGAGAAGAAAACAGTTACCTTTACCACTGTTTCCCTTGTTAAATCCTGCTTCATGCTTTTCTGATCCCGCCATGGAACAGCAAATTCTGACCTGAGGAATCCTCGGTCCACCTAATGCCTGGTACACTGCTAGGTTTGAGTAGTTCTGGAAGATATTTAATTTCAGCCTTTTAGGATTTAATTTAATGAAAACCACTAAACCCAATAAATCTCATGCTGGGAACTGACTCTAAAATATTTGCTTTTATGAAGGGGCAAATCTCTATAGCAAAGACTTTCTCTTAAGCATCTTAGACATTTCTTACATTCAATTTATCATTAATAAATATTCTAATTGGTGTGCTAACACTTTTATTTTATGAAGACCTATTTGAAACACAAATATTCATTAACATGAATTTAAAGAAGCATAGTTAAAATTTTTTTGGGGGGGTGGTTTACAGTATTTTCAGCTTCAGGTCATGGTATAGATCTATTGTTCAAACTGAGTTCACTGAACTGTAAAGTGTGGGTGAGTATTTGAGAGCTGTTGGAAAAGGCTTTCTGCATAAATGCCTGTAGGAGCAATCTGTTCATGTTCAAAACAGCATTCTCTTTTCACTTCTCCTGATTTCCTACATATTCTGTGCTTTATTACTCTCAATATCACCCATTTAAAATATAGGCATTATTTCACAATTCTCAAGAGAATTTTTTCAACACTTTTACTACTTTCACTGGCCTTGTTAGCTCTATTATTTTCTATTGTAACTCCTCTGAATATCGATTTACTTCTAAATTTGAATTTTAACATCTAAGTTTGCCAAAGAAATGTTTTATCTGAGAATATATTTACTAGGTTCTTGATATAGGGCAAGCAGTAATGATGCTACTTTTGTGTGGTTGGTATCATGAACATCTTATAAATTTCTATTACATAAACACCATACAATAAACACATTGCAATGGCCTGGAATTTGACGATTCACCTGAACAATAAGTAAAATCATTAATCCTGCAGGTGAAATTAAAATAAATATTTGGCTGGCTGTAAAAAAGACCTATGCAGTGACACTAATCCCCTTAATACGAACCCGCATTCACACTGCAGATACATTTTGGTAAGTTGCTCCACTCTCTCTCATTTGCTCAGTCAAAATCTCTTTGTCATTCCCAATAGCGATCTCACTTTGCCTCAGCCATAATATCTAAACCACCAACATTACTGCTCTTGCAACATTCATTACACTGTTTACTTTTCTCTGTCTCCTTGTAAGAGAGTCATAAAAAGTCAGTTAAGGGTGGAAGAGACAGATCCAGGGGATATGGAGCCAAAACTAGCATAGTATCTATGTTTAAGGGCCACACAATCAGTGGAAAAAAATAAATAAGCCAGTCTTCTTCTAAATAAAGAAGCCAGAGGTCTTCTTCAAATTCAGTGTCCTTATCATTGCACTTTAGCAATTCAAATAAGGCATACGGGAAAGGTGGTATTTAACCTTTTATTTTCTAAATTGAACTGTATTATTAGAGCAGTAAGAGAAGGTGCTCTGTTTGATTTTATTAAAGATTTTATTTATTTATTTGAGAGAGAGAGAGAAAGACAGAGAATGAGCGGGAGGAGGGGCAGAGGGAGAGGCAGACTTCCCACAGAGCAGGGAGCCAGATGTGGGGCTTCATCCCTTGATCCTGGGACACCAGGATCATGACCTGAGCCTAAGGCAGACACTTAACCAACTGAGCCACCCAGGCGCCCTGAGAAGGTGTTCTTTTAAATCTAATTAGATTTCCTGTATTTTTCTATTCTTGTATTTAGTTTTACTTTTTTATAATTTATCTCCAAAATAAGATTTTTATCTAGGTTTTATAAGATACACAGAAAATAAGTAATCCATTTTAGCTACATAAAAATGTATCAGTATTACACAAGTGTGAATATTCATCTATAATTAGAGAAACTAAATAATCGCTTATATATTAATTTTGTATCTGCTGATTGACAGGTGTATGTTGTATATCTTAGAGCCTAATCTGTTCCCACTGACTCATACAGGATTTCTTTACATACAGATTCTAAAAAATGTACAGTAATGTAGTAAATGTTTATTCTCTTAGTTTTCCATATAATTTTAAAGTAGGTTTTTGCTTTTATTGATTTATTGCAGTTTCAATAAAATTCACTTACAAGGGAGGTCCTGTGAGGAATAAGTTAACCTAAGTTTGCAGATACGAAGTTCTATTTCCCTGCAATATGCATTATCAGAGTTATTATTGGGGATTATCATATTACCTAAAGAGAACAATTGATTTACTGTGCATTTACATGCTAAATTAATATATCAACAACGATTAACATAGATTAGATTAATAGAGCAATTGAAACCTAAGAGAAATCTTTGATGATGGAGCTTAGGCAAATAAACACTGATGTAAATAGTGACATGCTAGGGAAGAGAAGGAGGGAGGGAAAAAACGTGAATGATCACATGAGGAAGCATAATGTCATCAATGATTATACTGTAATCCTGTCACTGTTCTAAGTTTTCTTTTTTTAAGATTTTATTTATCCATTTGAGAGAGAGAGAAAGCAGGAGCAGGGGTGGGGAGGGGGAGGGGGGACCAGATGGGGAGGGAGAAGGGGAGAGGGAGGAGGAAAAAAATCTCAAGCTACCCTTTCTGAGAACTGAGATCCAACCTGGGGCATGATTTCACCATCCTGAGATCATGACCTGAGTCGAAACCAAGAGTCCCATGCTTGACTGACTGATCCACTCAGGCGCCCCCTAAGTGTTTTTCTTTTTTTTTTTTTAAAGATTTTATTTATTTATTTGAGACAGAGAGAATGAGAGACAGAGAGCATGAGAGGGAGGAGGGTCAGAGGGAGAAGCAGACTCCCTGCCGAGCAGGGAGCCCGATGCGGGACTCAATCCTGGGACTCCAGGATCATGACCTGAGCCGAAGGTAGTCACTTAACCAAATGAGCCACCCAGGCACCCCACCAAGTGTTTTTCATAAATAAACTTAACTAACATGGTGTCTTATATTTTGAACTGCATTATAGAAATTCATAAAATGTATGTGAAATACAAAAAATTCAGAACAGAGAATTTAAGTATAGGGTTTTATGATAATTTTTATATTAAAACCAACTAATAAACATTAGAAATTATATTATTAATAATAATAATACTGATTTTCAAGTGTGAACTATTTTGAATAAACCTAGTATTATTAGGCATAACTATAAATTAAAATAATTTATTTTTAATACATGCAGCAGTATCTTTATATAAAATAATGGTGAGGTTACAAGGAGACTGAATCACTTACATATTGCTGGTAGGAATGTAAAAGAGCACAGCCTCTCTGAAAAACAATTTGGTATTTTCTTTCTTTTTTTTTCTTAAGGATTTTATTTATTTATTTGAGAGAGAGAGAGACAGTGAGAGAGAGAGAGAGCACAAGCAGGGGGAGCGGGAGAGGGAGAAGCAGGCTCTCCACTGAGCAGGAAGCCCGATGCGGGGCTCGATCCCAGGACCCTGGGATAATGACCTGAGCCGAAGGCAGACACTTAATGACTGAGCCACCCAGGCGCCCCAATTTGGTACTTTCTTAACAAAACTAAACATACAATTAGCATTCAACCCAGATATTGTACTCTTGGGCATTTATCCCAGAGAAATGAAAACTATCATATTCACACAAAAACTTACACAAAAAAGGTTCATAGCAGCTTTCTTCATAATGTCCCATATAAAAAAAAAACAACCCAAATATCCTGCAACAAGTGAATGATTAAATAATGAGTGGGACACCCAACTATGGAATACTATGTAGCAAGAAATAGGTACAAATTACTGATATATGCAACAACCTAGATGAAGCTCAAAGACATGTTAAATGAAAAAAAGGCCAGTCTCAAAGGTTATATATGACTTCTGACTTCAGTTCTGACATCTAAAGAGAGTGGAAATCATAACTCCCATACTTACAACAAGAAAAAAAACTGAAAAACTGAAAATCAACATTTTTCTCAAATTCATCAGCAAACTGAGGTTGCAGTTGCTGCCCCTAAGTCTGGAAAGACAGGCAAGTCAAGGAGTCACGTCCAAAATGTGCTTACCCGGAGCAGAACCACTGGAGCCATCCATTGGTTTCAGCACTTATATAAAAGTATAATGAATTGCTGGAGGCAAAGTGTGGACTAACTCGGAAGTGGGAAACTCTTGGAGCTATTAGTGGGGGCCCACACTTTCATAAGTTTTACCTTCAGGAACTCCACCAGATTCTCACAACAAAGAACCAATAATGGAGGAAGGGGAGAAGTAGTCTTTGTGAAATATCCCCAGAGCATTTTTTATAAAAGGCTTATTCTCCAGGGAAAGAAGACTACCAGAACATTGTTCCACACAGCGGGGAAGGCATCTACCCTCTTCCAGCCCTGTCTAGTCTTCCTGTCTCCCCTAAAGGGGAAAAGCTGAGATTTAATCATCAGATTCTAGAACATTCTCTTACCCTCACACCGAATGACCATGCCAAGAGGGCTCTAGTATAATAGGAATGGATTACATTGGAAAGAGTGACAAGATGCAGATTCTATCTAAAGAGGAGTTATTAGAGAAATCCAGAGACAACAAGGGATATGAAAACAAGGACATTAGAGAAATCTGAACCTCTGGCCCTTTTAGCAATAACAAATTATTAAACATAGCAGAATTCAACATAAACCTCACATTAAAGTTCTCATTATCCAATATATCATGACCGACTTTCAGAAAAATTCTTTTTTTTTTTTTTTTTAAGATTTTATTTATTTACTTGACAGAGAGAGACACAGCGAGAGAGGAAACACAAGCAGGGGGAGTGGGAGAGGGAGAAGCAGGCTCCCCGCAGAGCAGGGAGCCCGATGCGGGACTCGATCCCAGGACCCTGGGATCATGACCTGAGCTGAAGGCAGTCGCTTAACCAACTGAGCCACCCAGGCGCCCCAGGGAGGAGGGTCAGAGGGAGAAGCAGACTCCCTGCCAAGCAGGGAGCCCAACGTGGGACTCGATCCCGGGACTCCAGGATCATGACCTGAGCCGAAGGCAGTCGCTTAACCAACTGAGCCACCCAGGCGCCCTTTCAGAAAAATTCTAAGGCATGCTACAAACAAAACAATATAGAGGTGAGGCAAACATCAGAATGAGACACTCAGCTAGACATGACAAAAGTTGTGGAATTATTAGATAGGAAATTGAAAATAACTGTGATCAATGTCCCAAGGTTACATACTCCATCATTCAATTTATATAATAATATTTTTTATTATGCTATGTTAATCACCATGCATCACATCATTAGTTTTTGATGTAGTGTTCTATGATTCATTGTTTGCATATAACACCCAGTGCTCCATTCAATACGCGCCCTCTTTAATACCCATCACCAGGCTAACCCATACCCCCACCCCCCTCCCCTCTAGAACCCTCAGTTTGTTTCTCAGAGTCCATAGTCTTTCATGGTTTGTCTCCCTCTCTGACCCCCCCTTCATTTTTCCCTTCCTACTATCTTCTTTTTTTTAACATATAGTGTAGTATTTGTTTCAGAGGTACAGGTCTGTGATTCAACAGTCTTACACAGTTCACAGCGCTCACCATAGCACATACCCTCCCCAGTGTCTATCACTCAGCCACCCCATCCCTCCCACCCCCCACCACTCCAACAACCCTCAATTTGTTTCCTGAGATTAAGAATTCCTTCTTGAAATAACAAGATATAGTGGTGGAGAACAGATTAGTGGTTGCCAGGGATTAGGGATGGAATTGTATATGAGTGCTATAAAGGGTAGCATGGGAAGCCTTTTTCTTTTTTTCCTTTGGGGGGAAGGGCAGAGGGAGAGGGAGAGAAAGAATCTTAATTGGGCTTCATGCCCAGCCTGGGGCTCGATCTCAAGACCCTGAGATCATGACCTCAGCTGAAATCAAGAGTCTGGTGTTTGACTGAGTCACCCAGGCGCCCTAAGGGTAGCATGGGAAGCCTTATGGTGATGGAACAGCTGTGAATCTTGACTGTGGTATGAAATTGTTTAGAACTAGATACACGCACACACACACACACATACACACATACACACCCCACACAAAAGAATACACATAAGACTGGGAAAATTTGAATACATTTTGTAGATAGTACAAATGGTATTTTTCTGGGTATGACATTGTACCATAGTTATGAAAATGTTATATTGGTGATAACTGTTGAAGGTACATGAAGCATCTATCTCTATATTTTTTGCAACATTTTGTGATTCTGTAACTATTTCAAAATAAAACTTCTTGAAAAAAGTGAAAGAAAATGTATGTGAAATAGGTTTGTCTGTTTTTTAGATATCTTGTTTCTTTGAAGCATTAGATCACTGAATTAAATTTATAGCTTTGAATGTGAAAGAAGGAATTACTATCTTATTTTTATTACTAAACACACATTTCACATATTACTAAATAAACATATCATTACAGTCATTAATGTCATAACTGGTTCTCTGATTTTTGTATTAGGAATAGGCAGGGATCTTATACTTTTTACAATGATAATCCTATTACTCCCCCTTTTTGGTAAAATTAGCTATAAAAATTATAGCATCCTCTTCTGACTATCTTAGTAGAGTCAATATTTTACTATTAGATTATAGATTTCATATTTGTAAGGAGGCACCAGGCCACTATATTCAAGGGTGGTGGTGAATAATATGGCTTAGTAAATTCTGGAGATAGTTATTAAAAACAAGTGAGCAAACAAAAAGTTCCAAAATAGTTGGGGGAAAAAAAAAAGAATTTTTAATGGACACAGAGCATCTAAGTATGATTCTTTTGAACTCTGGTATTATTTTGATGTAAAAATATTGCTCATACGTTTAGTTGTATGGGTAACATCTTAAGAATTTTCCTCAAATGTTCTATAAATACAGTTTATTGAATTTTCAGAGGTTATATGTACATAGCCGCTATTTTTTTATGTTTCATTTCCTGGGATACCTGAGTCTTACTGGAATGACTCAGTGGTAGCCAGGTATAAATACCCTTAAAATCTAGCCTCAATTTATACCTTCAGCTTCATTCACTGCTGTCATCCCTCTTAAACTTGGTGCTTCAGCCACACTAAACACCTATGTTATGTTCCTAGATATTTGTAAGTTTTTCGCATTTTACAGAATATTATTTTCTGTTCATGACATGCTTATGGGACACATGATAGTACAATTGTCGCTCAGACAAAATTGGAAACTGGTAATATTTTGTATATTATTGGAATTATTATAATTATGTTTGATGCTTTTCTTTCCACTATAAAACTACCAAGTACCCATGGCAAAGACATCTTGTTTATATTTTTACCCCAGGCCCAACAGATTTCCTGGCATATAGCATAGTCCAAATGCTGAATCAATTAATAGCTGATAAGCAAAGTCACCAAAAATTTGCAGTTTTACTTAAGAAGGTTTTTATTTTGGGGTATCTGAGTGGCTCAATCAGTTAAGTATCTGCCTTTGGCTCAGGACATGATCTTGGGGTCCTGGGATGGGGCCCCACATTGGGCTCTCTGCTCAGCAGGGAGTCTGCTTCTCCCTCCCCCTCTGCCCCTCCTCCCCTGCTTGTACACACTCTTTCTCCCTCTGTCTCTCAAATAAATAATTAAAATCTTAAAAAAAGAAGGTTTTTATTTTTATAGTTGGGCAGCATTAATCTATGTAGCATTATGCCAATCACTTATTTTAAGGGCAGCTGTATAATACTATGCTATTAAGTAATAAGGTAAATGTCCTACAATTTTTTAGTTGAAAATGCTCTGTAATTGAGCTGTTTTTTGCCAGTATGATATATTTTCTTATTTCATTACACGCTATCTGTGGAGAAAAGGGACTATATTCATTTTACTCTGTGTCTTGGTTTTATAAGATAAAGTAGGACAGGATGTAATATTCTGTATTCTAAAGACAGTGTAATCTTGAGTAAATGGATCCTGATTTAACAAAATGGACTCAAATTTTATATGGGACCTCAAAAGACATGCTACATTCTCATGTGAAATCATTTTTTAAAATAAGCTAGAAAAGTAAAGAAATGACCCATTTTAACTATAAAAAAACTTATCGGGGACGGGGGAAGTTAATCATTTGATAAGCGTGGAAACTTTTTACCATATGTGTATTTTGTAGATCCAAGTATTCCTCATCTTCTGCTTTTTTCCCTCTAACTAAAATTACTTACACAAAACTGCTTAAATAGTAGCATTTTTATCAATTAGTGATTTCAGCATAGTGGAGGAGTAATTGGTAGATGTCATGGGCCTAAAGTTCCCGAGACTGTTTTATAGATTTCAGTTTCCACTTGTGTCTAGGAGTCACCGTCGTGGTGCATATCCAGGTACTTAACTGTATATTTGAAATATAGTCAGTTGACTATATTTGTTTGGGTCTGTATCTGGGCTCTCTATTCTGTTTTACTCATCTGTCTATTCTTTCACCAATACCAGTCTTTATGACTGTAACTTTATAGTAAGTCTTGAAGTAGGTTGTCTCAGTCCTCTGAATTTCTTTTTCAGTATTGTGTCTACTATTGTGAGTCTTTTGCTTTTCCATACAAACTTTGTAATCAGGCTGATATGCACAAAATAACTTCCTGGCATTTTGATTGGGAGTATGTTGAATCTATAGATCAAGTTGGGAAGAACTAACATTTTGGCAAAATTGAGTTCTCACTCAGTATGAACGTGGAATATCTCTCTATTTACTTAGATTTTCTTCAGTTCCTTTCACCAAAGTGTTATAGTTCTCATACGGGTCTTGTACATATGTTACATTGGGTATATTTACACCTAAATATTTCATTTTTTTGCTGGTAATGTACATTCCATTGTTTTTAATTTCAAATTCCAAATGTTCATTGAGTAAAACAATTCATTTTTTTTTTTTTTTTTTTTTTTGTATATTAACCTGTGTCTTGCATCTTGCTATAGTCACTTTTTAAATTCAAGGAGTTTTTTTGATTGATTCTTCGGGTTTCCTACATAAACAATCATGTCTTTTGTGAACAAAGACAGCTTTAGTTTCTACCTTCTCAATCTGTATACCTTTTATTTCCTTTGTCTTATCATATTAACTAAGACTTCCCAGTATGAAGTTGAATGAGAGTGATAAGAGGAACATCCTTACCTTGCTATCACTTTTAGGGAGAAGGCATCTAGTTCCTTACCATCAATGTGATGTTAGCTATAGATTTTTTTGTAGATTTTCTTTATCAAGTTGAGGAAATTCCTCTGTACTCCTAGTTTGCTGAGAGTTTGTATCATAAGTGGGTGGTGAATATGCCAAATGCTTTTTTTTTGTATTTATTCATATGAAAATGTGATTTTTTTCTTTACCCTGTCAGTGTGAATTATATTAACTGATTTTCAAATGTTGAAACTGCCTTGCATACCTGTAATAAATCCCAATAACTGTGGTGTATAATTCTATTAGGCATTACTAGATTCTATTTGCTAATATTTTGGTGAGGATTTTTACATTTATGTTTATGTAATATTATAGTCTGTGGTTTCCTTTTTGTGACGTCTTTCTATGGTTTAGGTTTTAGGTTAATGTTGGCCTCATAGAATACGTTAGGAAGTGTTCTTTCTTCTCCTATTTTTCTGGAAGACGATGAGAACTGGTATCATTTCTCCTTAAATGTTTGATAACATTCATTTATGGTTAATCTATCTGGGTCTTGTTCTTTCATTTTGCGAAGATTTTCAGTTGTTTAAATTCATTTCATAAATAAAGATCTATTCAGATTATTTCTCTTTGTATGATTTTTGGTAGGTAGTGTCTTTCAACAAATTGGCCCATTTCATCTAGATTATCAAAGTTGTAAGTATAAGAATTGTCCATAATATTTCTTTGTTTTCCTCTTAATGTGCATGGGATCAGTAATGAACATCACTTTTTCATTTCTGATATTAATATTTTGTGTATGCTCTCTTTCTTTTCATGAATAGAGCTTTATGAGCTTTATTATTATTTCAAAGAATCAATTTTTGCCTTGTTAATTTTCCTATTGATTTCATGTTTTCAATTTCAATGACTTCTAATCTAATTTTTATTTTTATTCTTCTAGTTACTTTGGATTAAATTTTGTCTAATTTTTCTAGTATCCTAAGATGGAAAGTTAAATTATTGATTTTAGAACTTTCTTCTTTTCTAAATATGCATTCAATGCTATAAATTTCTCTCTGAGCACAACTTTCACTATATCACATAATTTTTTATTATTTATATTTTCATTTAATTTAAAATGATTTTTAAAAACTTTGTTTTGGGGTGCCTGTGTAGTTCAATTGGCTCAGTGGGGAGTCTACTTCTCCCTCTACCTCTGCCCAACCCCCCCACCCCCACCAGCTTGTGTTCACTTTCTCAAATAAATAAAGAAAATCTTAAAAAAAAAACAACAACTTTGCCTTTACATTTCTTTAACCCATTAAATAACCCATTATTTCAAAGTGTCTTGTTTAATGTTTAAATATTTTGAGATTTTTCACATACCATTTCATTACGGATGGAATTTCATTGTGATTTAATTCCATAGTGACCTAAGAATATATTTTGTATGATTTCTATTCCAAAATTTGATAATTTTTTTTCTCAGAGTGAGGTTTATCTTGGTGAGTATTGGGTCTAATAAAACCTCAGCCAGTTATACTCTCGTTAAATAGTTTCTCAAAGAAGCAGAGACTGCGCTGGCATATTACAAAATGGTTCTTTTACCCCTGCCCTGCTGGAATCATTAGGGGATTTTTTCTCCTATATTCACTATGAGAACCAGGTAGAGATCAAATAGGTAAAACTCAGAAAATTGTGACTTCAGGATGTCTATTTATGAATGTGATGTTTTCTGGAAATAGGGACTTTCCATTTGTAATCAAGTGAATATGATGTCATTCTGAATTTGGGTGGACCCTAATCCAATGACTTAGAAAACAGGGGGGATTTGAACAGTGACACTAAGGTAGCACACAAGGATGAATTTCATGTGACAGTCAGTACACAGACAGAGATTGGAGTGATGCAGCTAGCTAGGAATGCCAATGCTTAGTGGCAACTACAAGAAGCCCCGGGGAGAATTATGGAGCAGATTCTGCCTCTGAGGCTCCAGAAGTAACCAGCTGTGTCAGTGTTTTGAATTTTAAGTTCTAGCCACCGTAACTATGATTTATATTATCTTCAGTCACCTAGTTTCTGGTATTTTGTTATTGCAGCCCTTGATAATTAATATAATGACTCAAAGATGTGCTTATTTTCTCTTGTTATCAATGTTGACTGTTTTTTTACTCTTATATTTATAGGGTAAACATATAAGTTCTTATACATGAATGTCGTTTCCTTTATTCAACTCATTGTTATATGTTTCTATTATCTGTGTGTATTCCCATAATAAGTGCAGTTCTCAAAAGCATGAGATAATACTGTAAGGAGAAAGAGAGAACTGACTGGTAGTGGCCGCTATAACCATTCAGTAAAAAGCCTTGATAGTGTGTTGTACAATGATGTTTTCCACTTACAAGAAAAGGGAGGGGGGCTGCACAGAAAAATTTCCTTTATTTCTGGGAAACAGATGACCATGTGAGTTATAGTGTGATGCAAAAGGCACACTGAACTGAATACTAAACTAAAGTAACTCATCCTAGAGGTACCTGGCTGGCTCAGTTGGTAGAGGATGTAACTTTTGATCTCAGGGTTGTGAGTTTGAGCCCCACATTGGCATAGAGTTTACTTAAAAAAAAAAAAAAATAGTAACTCATCCTAACCAGGTTCTGATGGACAAGTCACTGGAGGGCAAATGCACTAAAGGATGAGTTCAAAATAGGGCACCTGGGTGGCTCAGCTGGTTAAGCAACTGCCTTTGGATCAGGTCATGATCCTGGAGTCTCAGGATTGAGTCCCACATCGGGCTCCCTGCCCTCAGCAGGGAGTCTGCTTCTCTCTCTGACCCTCCCCCCTCTCATGCTCTCTCTCTCTCTCTCATTCTTTCTCTCAAATAAATAAAATCTTAAAAAAAAAAGAAAAAAGAGAACCTACAAGAATAAACCCATTAAAAAAAAAAAGAATGAGTTCAAAATGGAGATGAAGGAAATTATATTTTCACTGTCTTTGAATGAAGATTGGTTGGTTAAAGGCTCCCTTAAGGACCAAAGGCTCTCATGTAGGAGTTGTATAAGTATTCCTTATTCTATCAATTCTGGTCTATTTTAATTGGAATCGTCTTTTTAAAGATTTTTTTTTTTTTTTATTTGACACAGAGAGAGTGAGAGAGAGAGAGAGCATAAGCAGGGGGAGTGGCAGGCAGGCAGAGGGAGAGGCAGGCTCTGTGCTGAGCAAGGAGCCCGATGTGGGACTGGATTCCAGGACCCTGGGATCATGACCTGAGCAGAAGGCAGACGCTTAATGACTGAGCCACTCAGGCGCCGTTAATTGGAATCTTCTAAAAAACACAATGATTCCCATAATTCTCCATAACTGGGCAGAGTACTAGTCAAAGTGTTTGATGCTATGGTTATGCATACTTGTAGTTTTAATGGCCTGGCTCTAGGTTAATAAGGAGGGTCAAATTTAGGAAGCAAGACAACTTCACTCCCTAGTTTAAATGCTGCTTATAGTTTCTGCCACATGGCCAGCTGGGTTCCACATTAGCATATTTGCTTCAAAAAAACTCCTTAATTGTAAATTTGGCATTAAGATGAGGAAATGAAGAAAAGAACAATTCTTCTGTCACATAGATTAACAAAAATATTGGACTTCTTCCAGAAGATAAAAGAGGGTGTCCATAAAGGAAGAAACCCCAGTAATTTTGAGTCCATCAATGAGTACTTTTGCTGTGCAGGAAATAATTCAGAAATGTATATTCCTTGATGTTTAATGTTGGATTTTAAGTTGGATACTATTCTGAGTTTTATCACCCTCCATTATCCACAAAACTTTAGTAAAATTAGTTTTCCTTTAAAACACTACATTATTGGGGCACCTGGGTGGTTCAGTTCGTTAAGCAACTGCCTGCGGCTCAGGTCATGATCCTGGAGTCCCTGGATCGAGTCCCGCATCGGGCTCCCTGCTCGGCGGGGAGTCTGCTTCTCCCTCTGACCCTCTCCCCTCTCATGTGCTCTCTCTCATTCTCTCTCTCTCAAATAAATAAACAAAATCTTTTTAAAAAAACAAAACACTACATTATTTATAAGTTGGTGAATAAAGGCAGAAATGCAAGCATTGCTTTTATTAGACTTTAGGGGATGAGTAGTAAGAAGGAAACAATTTCTAGGGGTGTATCAGAAATTTGAAGTAGTGATTGAAAAGGCAGTATTTTTCAATCACTCACCACCCCACTAATAACTTCACACTGCATTTGCTCAGAAATATTAAGGGGAGGAAAATTCCAGAATGTGAACACTAGTAATTTTATTTGGGTATTAAAGGAAATGACGCCTATAGAATGCATGAGATATTTGAGGAAAACTGAATAATTACCTTTTATATAATGATTGTAAAGAATTCAAGAGACATTTAATGGGTTTTTAGTATTTTCCAGAAACTGAACCATGAACAACTGTTAGAAACTTTAGTCCAACATAAAAGACTGATATATACAAAATTTACAATAGTTCAATGTGCAGTATAGAAATATTTTTAGGATCCTAAAAGAAGAGAAAATTTAAAGATGGTGAGAGTGATTAATCATGATAAAGTTCTAGAAAGAACCTAAGGATACCTAAGATTGAAAGTATGTGAAGATATGAAGATAGCAGGGTATAAAAGTTTTAAGAATGAGACGTTGTTGAAAAAAACACAGGAAATGGGATCTCTTCTATGCATTTCTCTTAGGATTGGTTAGATCTGTGTATAATTTTGGATTCACAAGAAAGAGCTAACAGCAAGTTAGAAAATAAAGTAAAGTAAATGATCCTCAAATTCCTCTCTGAGGGTCTGAAGGCTACCAGTTCTCTCACTTTCACTTGGGTTTTGTGTTATTGGATATAATGTGTGTGTGTATGTGTATCCTAGAGAATGGTAGAAAACTTGAATCAACTACACAGGAAAAACACATGAATTACTAGTAGTCTAAAAACATAACATTTGAGGGCGCCTGGGTGGCTCAGTTGGTTAAGTGTCTGCCTTGGGCTCAGGTCATGATCCCAGGGTCCTGGGATTGAGTCCGGCATCAGGCTCCCTGCTCTGCCAGGAGCCTGCTTCTCTCTTTGTCTCTGCCTTCCTCCCTCTCTCTCTCTCTCTCTTTCTCTGTCTCTCATGAAAAAATAAATAAATTTTTTAAAAAAAATAACATCTGAAAAGCATTATTTTTAGATTTCTCCACAATGGTGATTAAAATGGAGTCATGGTTCTCTCCGGGTACAATGTACCACAATTTTATAAAATACTCTTGAATTCCTCCTACTTGATAAAAGTCTTAGGAGATACTTTAGTTTACTTTGTCCTTGATAGTTACTATAAACTTAGAATTTTCAGT
Organism: Mirounga angustirostris; assembly: GCF_029215605.1. NCBI lineage: Eukaryota > Metazoa > Chordata > Mammalia > Carnivora > Phocidae > Mirounga > Mirounga angustirostris. The sequence goes on along the minus strand of NW_026991716.1, from coordinate 88,718,281 downwards.
CTAGTTATCAAACTAACAACATGGGATTTTGCCTATTTTAGGCCTAATAAGAGCTACTTATGATTAATTTGTATATTTATAAGTTATTCTTTATTGTGATGGATTGTGTGAAAATAGAAAAAAGTTTAAAGAAAAATATGTAAATCAAGCTTTATGCAATGAAAAAGAAGGCATCTGTCATGTATTTTGCATTTATTCTCTTTGTGGCTGTCGTAGAGGTTAAGAAAACTAATTAGTGAAAGGTTAGTTCAGTTTTTCACATGCTGACTTTTCATTAATCTCTTCTAAGTACTCAATAAGCACTCAGATTACTCAATCAAAAGTGTAAAAAATTGTTTTTAAATTCCAGCAGTCCAAAACTCTGAGATTAATGGATGTGATTACATTTTAGTTCATGCTTCAATTATAGAAAAGGTACACTAAAATCCTAAAGTTCTCATTTTATTCATATTAATTTTGCTGATGAAGACAATAGCTATAGGTAGAAAATAACCTTTTAAGTTCTGTAAGAGATTTATAATCAGAATTGTTATAATACATTATAGTCTCCTTTCTATCATTCGATTAACACTACTAATAACATCTCAATAAGGAAAGCTTAAGGCTTTGAAATTTGTGAGACCATTTCTATGAAACTGTAATTCCAATAAATTTCAAAGAGTCCACAAAAAAGGTGCTATACATTTAAAAACCCATTTATGGATTTTTTTTAGTTCAGATAATTTGACATTTATAAGTGGTGTTCCTTAAAATGATGAAGAGTGGTAGCAAAAAGAGAAAATTTTGTTCTTAGTCTATATCCTTTTTCCTCATGATGTACTTTAAGCAAAGTCATGCAAAATAGACTCAAGCTCTATGGAATCTTCTCCGGGTATTAGAAACTATATTTATAATAACTTCTAAATTTGGCTACATTTCAATTTTTAAGTTTGGCTACATTTCATTGGATTTAATTATTTGAACACCGTTTTCATATTTTTTTCTGGAATACCTGTAAGGTATTGTGTTTGTATGTATATAAAATAAAATGCAATATACACCAAATGTGACCTAAATACAAGACTTCCTGTTTTGTAATCACCCTCAAACAACAGAATTATTTTTACTGAGTAGCTAATGAAGGACTTTATTCAGCACTGATTTGAACTGTAAAGTCTGATACGTATCATAGGTCTATGAAAGTATCTATGACTAACATAGACCTAATGAAATATGGACCCAGATGCAGAAATTCTCCATTAGGTAAATTCACACTTTCCCTCCTCAGGTGTATTGACTTAGAATCATTCTGACTTAAACAACAAAAGGAATTATAATAAATAAGGAACACTGACAGTCCTTTAAATATAAAACAAACATCACTGAGCATCAATTTGACATATTTGTCAAAATATTTATGATACACTCATTTCCATTTTAATTGGAGTCTGCAGTGCATTTCAAGACAAGAGTAGCTGCTGCCTCTGATTGTGGCCCCCAGCTGGGTGTCTATTCAATAACACAGGTCGACTGTCCTACATCATCTGACCTGTGTATTTAACATATAATGATTCTTCTTCATGGATTTGACAAAATCAAAAAATTACCATCTGAATGTATTATTTTTATTTTTTATTTTTTATTTGACAGAGAGAGAGAGAGCACAAGCAGGGGGAGCGTCAGGCAGAGGCAGAGGGAGAGGAAGAAGCAGGGAGCCCGACGTGGGGCTCGATCCCAGGACCCCAGGATCATGACCCGAGCCGAGGGCAGACGGTTAACCGTCTGAGCCACCCAGGCGCCCCCAATCTATTATTTTTTTTAAAAGAGGAGATTTGTTACTTTAAACCAAAAAGATACTTGTTACAACAGTGGCTCTGTACAGAGCAGCATTGTGTCTGACTCAGCCGTCTATCAGTCTCTGGCCAGCACTGATCTCTCTTCGGCATTGCAGAACAATTGTCTATGGTCTGCCATCTGCATAATTTGAAGAATACAGAGGTGATGATCTGAATGTAAATCGACATATTGGGTATATAGTCCTTAATCATTGTGATTCCATTAATTTCTTCCTTTATATCGTCTTTAGGTATTTCAAAGAATTGGAGCAAATTATCACTCAAAATAGCCCCCTGGCTACTTGTTATTGTACAGTATGACCATGAAATACATTTCCTCCTCCAGTTATTAGCAAATGAGTGAGTTTGATAGGGTTAGCAAGTGACTCACATTCAAATCAGAACCAAATTCTGGAATAGCGTACTAGGGCCTTCCATGAGCACTGGAAGAACAAAGTCACACCCAAATAACTACAGGGTAATTATGTCTCCATTTAGTCTTCCTGAAATATCTCCTCCCTGTCATACAGGGAATGCAGACATTCCATTTTTAACATTTAAGGGAAAATATGCCCCATCTGTACATGCTAAATGTCCATATAAGCATTTGTTCTCTAAGCAGACACTACTAGAATTACCTTTTCAGACACTGTCCTGTTTCCTCTTTAAAGGAATATTTCCTGGAAAAATGGATGTTCACTTCCATTCATTCACCAAATAGTGATAGTGTCAATTTTGTCACCCACACTATTCTAGACACTTAAGACTATCTTGGTGAACAAAACAGACTAACTTCTTTGCTCCTGTGGTGCATACATCCTAATGGGTTGGGTTGGGGTGTGATGGGGAAAGAGATAAAACCAAAATAAATGAAAAAAAAATGCCTGGTAATTTATATGCTGAAAAGTTCTCTGGAGGAAAATAGAAAAGAGAAATGGAGAGGTGCACAGGCAGTATTAGAATCCACGAATGGGAGACCACTAACCGGGAGATGAAATGAAAGGACATTTAGGTGTTATATGCTTCAGATTTTACTTGAGAAGGAGACGTCATTGGAGGATTTTGAGCGCAGGAATATTATTCAACTTTAATGTGATCAATTTCACCACTTTGTTAAAATATGTTACAAAAAGGGAAAGGGTACATCTAGGTGTAAGGCTGGAAAAATTACTGTGTTATTTAGGCCAGGCGTGATGATAGTTTGGACTAGGTGGTGGCAATGGAGGTTTTGAGAATCAGTTTTATCCCGAATATGATTTGAGGCATGACATAGCCTTTTCTTATCTTTTGTGTGAATTTCTCAGGTCTCTACAGACTAGTATACTTACTTTTCTAGTAGAGATTTAGGGCTGCATCTACTACTCCCTATATTAGTTTTCTATTCCTAAATAACAAATTATCACAAGCTTAATAACTTAAAACTACACACATTTATTATCTCACAGTCTCTGTGGGTTAGGACCCAAAGTTGGCTAGCTGGATCTTCTGTTCAGTCTCATGAGGCCGAAATCAACGTGTTGGCCAGTGAGGATTCACCAGGAGGCTTGATGAGGAAGAGATCTGCTTTTTAGCTTCCTCAAGTTGATGGAGAAATTCAATTTCTGTCACTGTAGAATGAAGACCCTGTTTTCTTGCTGGTCATCAGCCAAAGACCATTCTTAGCTCCTGCTAATCACCCTCAGGTCATTGCCATGTGTCACCCTCCATAGCCAGTTCACAACATGAATATTTGCTTCTTCAAGTCCGGATGGAAGAATTTCTCTTTTTCAAATCTCTCCCTTCAAGAAGGGCTAAGTCCCTCTTTTTTTTTTTTTTTTTAAAGATTTTATTTATTTATTTGACAGAGAGAGACACAGCGAGAGAGGGAACACAAGCAGGGGGAGTGGGAGAGGGAGAAGCAGGCTTCCTGCCAAGCAGTGTGCCTGATGCGGGGCTCGATCCCAGGACCCTGGGACCATGACCCGAGCCGAAGGCAGATGCTTAACGACTGAGCCACCCAGGTGCCCCATGATCTGGATTTTAAAAAGTCCTTGAAAACTTTCAGATTTGCCATATGCACAGCAGCATCTTTTTATGTATTCTGTTATATAGGACACACTTTCCTGGGCACTGCCTAAAGGCTTCGTAAGTATGATTTAATTTAATGCCATTTAGTACTCAAAGTTCTTTTGAGAAGTTAGTATAATTAGCCTGATCTTACAGATGCAGAAAGGAAGCATATGAAAATTAAGTCACCTAGTAAGCCATATAGTTAGCTTTCTTTAGGGCTGGGATGTATATCCTAGTCGCTGCACTTTGGCACCTCTCTGGTCAGTCAGAGAATAAAGGACAAACCAGAAGCCCTGGAGTCAAGAACTCTTGGATTCAAGATTCCTTAGGATAAATACTAGAAAGGAATAAAGGTAGGGCATGAAAAGTCTATAGGAAAAGCAAAAGCAAGATCACTTTACTTCATCAGTTCTTTGAGGGGGTGGATCTTTCCATACCCCAGAATCTGTTCTTATGCTTCTTGAGAAGTGTTTCACTTTATGCCAAAAAGGTGTTTTTTTGACAGTCTCTGAGAAAATACAGTGATGAGTTCAGGTCATGGCTTATTTTTGTTTTATGTATTCATGATTCATTAGCTATTTTGACCAGAAAATCCTTTGCTGTGACACTACAGATTTCCTTCCAAGAGATAAGTTGAGATATTTTGGCCAGAAAATGGGTTAACCCCTCACATCTTGTAAGTTTGTTATTCCACTCAGAATTTTTTTGTTAATGCTATTTACTTATTTATTTACTATAGGGATGTGTAATATAAAGAAAACATTTCTGTTTGAATCCTGTTTACCCATGTTATGTTTTTTTTTTTTTTTTTTTTTTTGTAGGGCAATAGTAATTATGACTGTGTTATCACAATTACAATTCAGAGAAACAGACTTTTGTCCACAGGATTTTTATTCTAATCCAGACTCATTATCTTAACCCCCTCTGAAACAAACCAATTTGTAGTCAGAAGTGATGGTAAAGTGATAGTGGAGAGAATCAATAGGAAGTTACAGAATGCTTGAGAAATTTGTTTCCTGGTGTCTTTTGGCAGGATTCAAATGCAGAAGGTTAATAGGAAGTAAGGAAATGAGTCTAGACTACTTAACTATCACTTTAAAAAGTAATGAAGTTAGAATTACATTTGTAGTCTGTTTTGCTTGCTGGTGAGAGTAATAAGAATAAAAATATAATCCTGTGACAAAGACCTGGGTATTCAGAAATTTCAATTACACTTTGACTTGCAACGCTTTTCATAGGTTGCTACCCTGCTCCATGATAACGGATGCCTATTGTTCTCTCTGCTTATATATCAGCATCAGGAATTTCTTTATTTATCAGTTATTATTCAGATTTTGAGATGGAAAAGTAAGAATTCTCTTCGTATCATCTTGAAATTGTAATTATCAAATGTATTAAATGAAGATTAATTCTAAAAGCTGAGGTAACTGAAAAACATAGAGCATGCCATGACTAAGTTGATGTCTTCTTGTTAAGAAATATATTTTATAATGTAATCCCACTTACACCCCAACCAGTTATTTGCAAATAATGGTTGAACTTAATGCCAGCCTGATTGATTAAAAATGGGTAACATAAAAAAAAAAAAGGGTAACATCAACACAACCCTTTCTATGTGTACACAGACAGAGGGAAAGAACAATATTCCACAATTGATCTTTTCAGAGAGTTCTCACACTTATTATATGAATTTTTAAAGTACTCCTCTGAGGTCAAAAGAAAATAATTATATTTATCTTCAGTTTTCAGAAGAAAAATAGAAGACTGAAACTCAGGTAGAGTGTTTACCCAAAATAACATAAATGTTAGAATTGTGACTAGAGTCCGTGTGTCTCTAGTGCACTGCTAGCAATACGTGTCTCTATAGCAAATGCTGATTACACTATCCCGGGCTTTCAAATAGATTAAATTATTGATATGACAGCATACTCAGTAAATTACTAAGACACTCAATAAGTACTTAATATATGCATGCCAGGCATACTTACAGGGTTAGTGCTTACACAAAAGATAAAAACAAAATCCTTACCCTCATGCAACTAACATTCTTGTGGAGGAGGCAGGTGCTTAACAAACTAATGTATCTATAACCAAACAGTATGGATTTGTGCACCGTAAGAAGAAAAACAGAGCATCACACAAACTGGTTATTATATTTCATACCTTAAAGAAACAAAAAACAACTTTAGCTCATCTCCTTTTTTAGCCAGATTCCATTTTTGCTCATTTTTATAGGAAAAAAAATCCCTCAAAGAATTGAATATTACTATTATTGTTAAGGGTAAATGAATTGTTTCTCATGCCTGATGTTTCCTTCCTCTGAAAGGTGATTTGCTAGTATTTTTGGACTCACTCTGCCTTTTTTATTCCACTTCAGGAGAGGTGTTCTGATTAATCTTATTTGGTAAGTCACTTAGCATTACTACTATTTTTCTTCTTGAAGAAGAGTGGTCTGCAAGAACTTTGCATTCCACTGGTCCTTCAGAGGAAGGCCTTCTACAACAAACTGGGGCTGAGTCTGTGTATGATTCTGAGATTCAGTTAGAACACTCATCTGGCTGAAAGATATAAAGATACGTTGTCCACCTTAGCTTTCAGAATTAATAAAGATGTTATTGTGGTTCTGTATTCACTATATCCTTTATTTTAGTTCTCAACTTTTTCAGAATCCAAATGGGAAAGAAAATGCTAGGGGAGGGAGGGGGTGTGTTTTCTTTATCCTCAACCCATTAATGCTGCTATTGTGAGTCACCAGTGCATTCCACAATACAAAATCCGTGTTCATTCTAACACTTGAATTTAGTCACTCTCTCAAGCTACACTGAACACAGTTGCTTACTTTCTACCTCCTTAAGTCCTACTAAAATACTATCTATTTGATTTTTAGATACCACACTTACCTGGTTTTCCTTCTGCGTCACTGGAAACTATTTCTCAACTTCCTTTGCTGATACTTCTTATTCTCTACTTTGAGGTATGAGGTGCCTTAAGACTCAGTCTTTGACTTTCTTCTCTTCTCTGTCTAGATTTACTCTACAAGTGATGCCATAGAATCACAAGACTCTAAATACCAACGTATACGTTAATTCTTCCAGAATTACTATCTTCAATACTGACCCTTCCCTGAATTCTAGAGTTGAATCTGTATGTTACTTGACATCTCCATTTGTATCTCTACTAGGCATCTCAAAAGTAACATGATGAAACCCTCTTTCCCACCCCTACTACTCACACTTGATTATCCTTTAATAGTTCTATTTCAGTAAAGGACAAGACCATATACCCAGTTGTTTAGGACAAAAACCTTAAGTTCCTCTATATTAAGCCTATATCCAAAAAGTAGAAAATCTTACTGTCTCCATTTTCAAAATGCATTCAAAATTTTGACCACTCCTCATCACCTCCATCCCTACATCCTACTTCCAATCCAAGGAACAGCTATCCTTCATTCACTGAGCTACAATAGCCTCATCAGTAGTCCACTCTGCTCTATCAAAGGCCATTCTCCACACAACAGCTAGACTAAGCCTTCAGAACTATAATTCAAATTATGCCACTGTCCTGTTCACAGCTTCCGCTGGCTTCCATTTAAATTCAGAATATCACCAAAGACCTTGCCATGGTCTGTAACCTGCCATGACAAGCTTTGTGATCTTGCCCTAGGCTTACTCTCTGACTACTCCCTTGTGGTCTTGACATTTTTCACTGTTTTCCAGCCACACTGGCATCCTTTGTTTTCTGAATAGGCCAAACATGCTTCCATCTCAGGGCCTCTGCAAAAGAGATTGGTACTCTACCCCAAAGCTTATTGTTTCATTCACTTAAGGTCTGCTCAAATGTTACCTCCAAAGGTTGATTAATCTTCTATCTATCATCTATCTATCTATCTATCTATCTATCTATCTATCTATCTATCTATCTATCATCATCATCATCTATCTATCATCTATCAGTAAGTATCTCCCACTCGAATATAATATCTGTGCAGGCAAATACTTTGCGTTTATTCTTTTTTGTAGACAGGCTATAAAGTGATAACCAGCATATAGTAGAATCACAATAAATACTTCTTGAATAAATGTATAAGAGGACTCTCCAATCATATGAACACATAAAGTAAATGAAAAGAAATAAGAATACACAAAAAGTGAAAAAGGGCCAACTGATAAAGAACAGATTACAGAACTAGCCTTCAAATATTGGAGACCCAATATATTATTATATATACACACAGAATATCAGGGAACTTTTTGGTTCACTCTCCGTGATTTCAATTCCATAACATTTCTACTCTTGCTTCTTATTAAAAAGGAAAACACCATACCCTAAGTTCAGTCCCCAAATCTTGTCATGTACAATAGAGTTTATCAACAATTGAAGAGAGAGCCTAGATGCATTTATTCCAAACCTGCACTCCCTTTTAAATCTAATAGTTCTTTGTTTTTTATGATAAAATGTTTATCTAACAATTAGATAGTTCAATTGAGAACATTTTACCCATGAGGTATTCAGATAAATACAAACATCACAATAGGGGTGGGTTGAAAATATTCTTATAAGGTAATGATTTAAGACAAGAAAGGAATAACAATAACAGTAACAAAACGTAGGCTGAGAGAACAAAGCATTCTGCTTTGCGACCATTGCAATACTGCTAACAAATAAGATAGTGGAGGGTCTTTCTCTCCTTCAATAAGATGGCAATATTTTTGTCTGGAGTGGGGTACATAGTGGCCAGTACCTGAGGCCAAATCTACCTAAATACGGAATACAGAGAAATATCTGGAATTAAGGGTGGTGAGGGAGTTTTAGCAACATGGAAGACTGATCAATGATAAACTTTACATGGCAAACCCATCTGACAACCAAGAGGACTGCAAATAAAGGACATTCACAGCTTTTTGTTTTCTAAAGTATTTCAGACAGATTTTAGGTAGAGGATGAGTTTAAAAACACACATTTTTAATGTTAACTCTATTGAATCCCAATATTAGTTTATTTAATAAAAAATATATGAATTAAGAAAAGCAAAAATACTAGGATAATAGATAAAACTAAGTATAGGAGCAAGACGCTTGAGAGTTGTGTTGGACATCAATAACGTAGGCAGAGTATGTAGGTACCGAACATTGACAGAGAAAAGACCAAGAAGTAACAAATATTCATGATATAGTTACATGGGACATGTGGAGACGAGGATGATAATGAGACCGCAAAACACATGAGTTACACAAGACACTCAGCATGTATGTGTTCTCCATTTGTGACCCCCATTCTGGCCATATTGATTCTGGCCCCAAATGTCTTTGCCCTACAAAATCAATAGCTGATCAGCAGGTATTTTTTGCCCCCGTGTCTCACTCATACAGAAAATGTGTACTGGTTGCAGGCACCTTTTATCTGCTAAGCCCCTTTGTCAATCTCACCATGAGAGGAGACAGAAAAGAGAGAGAAAGACAGGACATATGAACATGGCTGGTGAAACAAGGATCCAGGATCCAGGTAGCAAGCCATTTCTACCACCTGTTATCAGTGTGTTACCATACTATTTGTTACCTTTCTCTTCCCCCTGCATTTTTGCTATCATTTTTAAGTTAATTCAATAGCCTGTGTGACTCATGTATCTTAATTCACTCAGTGAGCCTTTTTGTTCTGTGACCTCTGAAATAGCCTGGTTGGGAGCAAATGTGGAGCTACCGTTGCATCAGTGTATTTTCTCACATGACAGACGCCCTCATCTGATGATCAAAGCAACGTGTCCTATCATTTATCATCATAATATAATAAATTTGTTACTGCAGCTTTGATGGTGCCCTGCACAGAACAGGAATATAAAAAAACTAATGTTAATAGAGTGAAATTGATCATTTAAATCTCCTAGTAAATTGGTCCAAGGAAGTATTTTTCAATTCAAAAATAAAATATGTTTGCTTGACAAGTATATATTTTCTTTCCAATTAAATAAAATTCATATTATAGCATACTGTCATTTAATAGGTTCACTATTAAATAGGTTCACTGTGAAAGAAAGGCAATCACAAATAGCCCAAGGCAATGACTACACCCACTGAGGTTACCAACCAAGAACAGCTTTTTAAAATACAGGGTGGAGAAGCTTTTGTTCTACATTGATCTTTGAAATAGGAGTTGGAATGACAAAAAAATAAATAAATAAATAAAAGTAAGTGTGCATGTTTGCATGCACGTATACATGTGTATTACACTCATATCTATAAATTATAGCAAAGATTTAGGCTGACATTACCCAAAACAACTTGTTACTATTTAGCTAAATAGGGTTGAGGGTAGATTGGGAGGGTGGATAGTTATAGTTATAAAGGGCAGAAATGCCAATTTCATGATAAGTAAGGGAGAACAGTTTCGGTTGTGATATGCAGATGACTTAAGACAACTAAAAACAAATACAGGTGTTCCTCAACCAATGGCCAGAATTAAGATAGAGAGAGAACAAGAAAAGATAGAAAAATAGAATTGAGGAAGGTAGGGAAGATTGAAGAAACAAGGCACTTCCCCTGAATGTGCACTCTGAGAAAGGGGGGAGGGGAGGAAGTGAAAGGAAGGAAGAAAGGAAGGAAAGAGGGAAGGCAGGAAAGAAAGGAAGGACTGCAGATGTTGGTGACCTTGCAGTGACTGCTTTTGATTCTAAAAGCCCAGAAAGAACTGCAGATACATAAGATACATATTCTTGCTTGAGTGATTCATGAAAGTCTAACTTGACTCCCTAGTTGATGAAGCTTAAAACTATAAATCATGGGTGCCTGGGTGGCTCAGTTGGTTAAGCGACTGCCTTCAGCTCAGGTCATGATCCTGGAGTCCCTGGATCGAGTCCCGCATCCGGCTCCCTGCTCGGCAGGGAGCCTGCTTCTGCCTCTGACCAGCCCCCCTCATGTGCTCTCTCTTTCTCATTCTCTCTGTCTCAAATAAATAAATAAAATCTAAAAAAAAAAAACAAAAACAAAAAACTATAAATCATACTTCAATTTCTCTTTTTAGCTCAGGCAACAAGATACAGATAGTGTCACAAACCATTGTATTTCGAATGTTTAAGGGACTGATTTTTTGGTTATATTACCCAGGCCCCCCTGCCTCTTTCTCTCCTGTTTCCTGATGTCTGCCTTTGGGCCATTTTACTCTCATTAACACTTCCAGCTCTATGGGTAAATTGTTAGGCAGGCAGATTAAACCAAAATCCTTCTGTGCCTTGGATATAAGGAAGAACAGAATAGAAGTTATTAGTAGAAAATTAAATTTGGTGAATAAATATAAAGTTTAGTTACCCTGACTTGTTCTTTTTTCCATTTCTATGAGCAATTGAGAAGTTCTTACATTGAAAATTTATTCAATTTTATTCAGGTTCCTTCATATTTTCTCCAAAATCCATCAAATTACTAGGGGGATTGAGAATGCGTCAGCAGGCAGACCAACATGGATTGCATTTACTGTTTCCCTGCCATCAAGTATGAGGCCTGTGACCTTGGCAAGTGATGTGAACATTCGGATTCTGTTTTCTCCATAAAACACATACCTGAACACACTGTGACAAATTCGGTGGCATTTTAACAGCCCTACTAAAGGGGATGAAATATATTAGTGCTCAAAACATATTAGAAACTTTCCTTCCTCCCTTTTCTTCCTTGTCTAAGTAAAACAAAAAGAATGAAATTTAATAAATTTACTGATTTTCATTTTATTACCTTTGTAAAAAAATTTAAGGATAAGGTTATTTTTAGGACTCCTACTACTTTATGCTGATATAGTAACTTAAACAACTTTGTGGCATAATCTACCCCCAATTTTTTTTAAACAAACTGCACTTTTTGAGGTTCTGCATCAAGGGTTAAGTTTGTTTTACACAAGAGACTACACAAAAGGAAGCTTTCTTTCCAAAGACCATGACAAAAAAAAAAAAAAAATTTCCATCAAAGAGAACAAAATGATTTATGAATATCTGTAAAAAATACAATGCATGGTATATATATATATAGAAAAACAGTTCAAATTCTGATGCATATTTTTATAGGTGTGTTTTACTTATTTTCATTTTGTTAAACAGTAGTTTTATTCTTTAGCATTTTAATTTAATATTATTAAGAAGAACTGACCACACATCAAATTTTAACTTGTTTTATATAATTTCCTAGGCATTTATATTTGTTTTCTCTTGCTGCCATAACAAAGTATAATAAACTAAATAGCTTGAAACAACACAAATCATTATTTTTTTTTTAAGATTTTATTTATTTATTTGAGAGAGAGAGAATGAGAGAGAGAGAACACCTGAGAGGGGATAGGGTCAGAGGGAGAACAGACTCCCTGCCGAGCAGGGAGCCCGATGAGGGACTTGATCCAGGGACTCCAGGATCATGACCTGAGCCGAAGGCAGCCGCTTAACCAACTGAGCCACCCAGGTGCCCGAAACAACACAAATTATTATCGTACAGTGCTCTGCACCAATCTCACTGAGCTAAAATTAAGATTTAATTAGGACTGCATTCTTTTCTAGAGACTCTTGAGGAGAATTAATTTCCCAGTCGTTCAGGGCATTGAGAGAAGGCAGTTTCTTGTGGTTGTAGGATTGAGGTTCCTTTTAATCTTGCTGGTTATGAGCTACAGATTGACTGCCAAGATGTTTAAACTTTAAGGTGACACTCTCACATGAGTCCTTTCCATGTGTGGTCCTACAATTATGTCTTTCTGAAAAAAAAATAATTTATCATGATTTCTTTTCTAATTTTAAGAAAATTCACCTTTGTACAGAATTTGTTTTCATTAAAATTATGCCTACATGCCTAAAGAATACCTAAAAGTTGTGTTAAAAATTAAACGACTTTGGAAATAAGGTAAATAACCTCAAGGTTTTCTTCATTAAATGAAGATCTATCCTTGCCATAATTCATTTGAATTTCCATTACTCTTCTTGTAAGTAAAATAAAAATGCATTGTTGAGATCATTTTTATCAACAGTTATATATTGACTAATCACATAAGATTATACTGATTTTTTAAATGCTATATGCAAGCAAACATAGATTACATGTCTTCTGATAATATATAAGAATATGCATAATAAATTAAGAATAGTCAATGGCTTACTTATAAATTTAATACCATAGCCATTGCAAAAAATTGAATTTGTGTGTGTGTTCGTATTTTCTTCTAATTAATGGCAGAAATTAACCTTGATTTACAGTTTATACTCCTGAAACATATCTTTCTTTTCTGGGTAGAATTTCTTCCTTTGTTTTATATACACATGTATACACATGTAAGGATAATAATCCAAAGTATTTTAGAAAAAGAGTAAATTCCTTTAGAGATCCCTCTCAGATTATGTTCTTCCTTAAGCTAATAAAACCTTTTTTTATCAGGTCTTTCCATTTTGGGTTTTTCTTTTGGGGAGGAGTGGGGTGGGAAGTTGATTGTAAACCATTCCAAGTATTTTCTATTATTTATTAAGTAAGTACTAAATTATAAAAGCATATTTATTATCCTGGATAGAGAGCATAATCACATTTTTTTTTTTTTATTCTTTTCCTTGTGGTTGTTGCTGTTTTTGTATTTAGGAGTTTAAAACTCCTTCATCTCTGGAGGTGATTCGATCACCTAGGAGAAAGTGTGGGAGAATTAATTCTGGTGTAGCAGATATTGTGACTGGTTATGGCCCACCACCTCCAAGAGGATCTTGTATTCTGAGAAATCACCATCTTATGAACTAACATGGTTTGTTAAAAGTTGCCATATTGGACTAAGGTTATTTAGGTATAAAGTCCCTTTAGTAAGTGCAACTTTAAGATAGTTCCTCCTCATAAAGTGTGCTATTCCCACCCAAACAGCAGTGGACAGATGAAAAGAGCTACTTTTACTTGCCATGCTTCACACCTAACTTCCAAACAGGAAGAAGTGGTAGGAAGCACTGATTTATCCCCAAGTATACCGCAACATCTGCCAAAGAGATAAAACTGGTCCCACATCCTGCAGCCTGCCCTTTCCCCAAGATCACAGCTTTGGTACTCAGCTGTATACCCACAATCGCCTTAAATTTCTCCCTTTCTGTGGTGAGATGACAGGGAGTTACAATTTAACACAAAAGACTCTGGACATCTTGAGACTCCTTCATTTGATTGTAAAATACTGTATAAATATCCGAAAATATACACTCTTGAGAGCTCTACATATCATAGCAACGGCAAGTTCTAATAGAGCAATTTTGCCCAGAATTTCCTGATTTTCAAGAACACAGTAAGGAAAGTATCAAGCATCTCTTTGTATAATAAGCAGAGGTAGTGTAGGAAACATTTGGAAGAATAACAGAACAACAGGTGACATTTGGGTGAGTAATTTGCCCTCTACATTATGTAGAGTAACACATATGTAAGGTTAACTTGAGTTTTACTGTTTTAAAAGAAATGGTTTTCACCTATGATGAATCATTAAGCAGAGATTACATATAATACAAGTCACTTTTATTCCATTTTATTATATTGATAGAATATATAAATGTTTTTAGGTATTTTATATAATATATAAAATGTCTTTAGGTATTTCTACATGCCATTCTGAAATTCTTGGTAGACTTTGAAGTAACCTGGCACATTACTTTGGTCACAACTTACAAACCACCCTAGGTTTTCCCAATTATTATGCAATAGATTACATTTTTCTTTTTGTAGTTCATGAGCTCAATCAATCATAATTTTATAATGATGTCAGGGGTTAATTTTATATCTAGCTTCAAAGGTCACCATGATTTTATCATTGTTTAAGTTAACGGGATTAAATTGTTTAAACCTATATTCATATCAAAAAATAGTATGGGGTATTTCAGTTTTCTTTGTTTAAATCTTGATTGTAAGGAAATCTAAAGCTGGATTCATGGGAAACATAAAATTATATTTTTCTCCTTCCATCTCTACTTTTTATAAAATGTCACAATAGCCACATTCTCTATAACTATTCCTTAAAAAAAATAAACATGTCTAATTATAATATGCCATGGTGACTGACAGGCATTACATTCAATATTCAGATAGGCAGTGTTATCCCAATAAAATTATACAGTGCTACCCATCCTGGCCTTGTAGGGTATACTAATAATAGCTTTATCTTCCAAAATATTTCCACATGTGACAATTCTTATTTCCTGTGGCATTTTAAGAAAAGCAGTCCAATCAGCCGTAAATATATCAGTCTACCTATAAAGGTTCACTACCCAAATGGCAATTCCATTTTCAATTTTCCTTGCTAAATAGATACTGAATATTTGAAGGAGAAGTTTGTTTCAAAAGTCTAAAAGATTAAAATGACATTCCTGTTAGAGCTCCTTTTACTCAGGTGGGCAACCAAAGTGTCATTTGGAAAGTTACCTTGATATAGCAGTAGCCTCCCAGAACACTACCAAGGAGATTATCTGAGAAACAGGGTTATAAGCCAAATTAGAATGCAGAGATCATGAGGTTTATTATATTACTTTATGACACAGCAAGCCACAAAGCAGACATGAGGGGTTGGCTAACACTTAGGACAGGGTGAAAGTGGGTAGAAAGAACACTCTACCTTAATCCTGTATTAACCAATGTTCTAATATTCCGTCTCTCTTTCTCTCCACCACCTAAGGCTTCCCCTGTGATCAAATGTGTACAATATCAGAGTTATGGGCGAACAGAAGAGTTTGGCAGACAGAAGACACACAGAGCAATCACATATTCAACTCAGGGCCCACTCCTTGCTGCAGTTGTATCTCCTTGGACAGCCTGATGAACATTCATACTTTTTAACTATTTATGGAGAACAACACTTATGAGGCCAGAATAACATCATATCAGTTGTCCCTAGTTGGGGCAGGGACATGCAATTTAGGGATGAAAGAGCTACTAATCTTCATACTCATCCTCATCATACACCAGGTTACTTCCTGGTGTATGATGAGGTCTTTCCATCGCTTTCCATCTATCTGTAACATTCTTGTTTGTTCTATGCTTTTAATCATATATCCCATTTATTCTATCTTTAATGAGTCTTCTAAGTTTCTGACTTAGTCTCTGTATTTCATATATCTTACGATTTCTACCTATATATCACAAGCTATTAGATCATTTAATATCTATAATTAGCATTTTTAGGAATTTAATCTCATTTTTTATTTTGTTTGTTTTGTTTTTGCCCTCTACAGCAGAATTAAATATTTCCAAATAATACTGCAAAGAGTTACTACAAAAAAATGGCCTCCAAAAATTAATATCTTAATTTTAATAATATCTTGCCAAATTGATTCAGTCATTCATGACAAAAATGACCTTGTATCTGCAATAGCCTAGAGGCAATCTGACCTATATTGAGCAATATCATCTCGGCATAACAGATTGTTGAAGTGGCATAATATGACTGCCATGCATATTTCATTACAGTGTTAAAAATGTGTGAAATACATGAGTTACCAGATTCTGTTTGGGCTGCTTTTTGTTCTGTGTTATAATTTGATGGAGGAGTACCAGTGCTTTGGGCTTCACTCAACTTCTTTAATGACGACTTTCTTACTCAAGTTATCTAAGTCTTTATACAATAGTCAGATTGATTCCCTGCAAACTTCCCTAGTGGAATACCAGAAAAAAAAAAATGTTATGTCATTAAAGTAGGAAAAAAGACATATAAAAGTTACTAAGTTGGGCTTGGTTCTACTACGCAACTACTTCAACCCCAGCCATTTTGACAGTTGACAAACTCAATTCTGGCCTGATGAACATGGCCCAAACTTCACCCTATATCAGTCTGCTTAGAATTCCTGACATATCATGACTGCTATGATGAATGGCCATTTCCCTTGCTTTTAATTTCTGGTTTAACGTGTATTATTGTTACCCTAGCTAAAATATTTGCATCTTCTAGAAAAGTTTGTCCCTTCAGTGATATTACCTAGATTTTTCTAGAGAATGTCCTATTTTGGTTTTGTTTTTTCCTCAATTCCATATTCTTTTTCCTGATAATACTCATAATAAAATTACAAAATACTCCAGTCATGCAAGAGGAAATTAAGAAAAATTAGATTTAGTCTATATACAGCATTTATCAATCTGGCTAACTTTAAAATTTAAAAGATACTGACTCCTCAGAAATATTCTTCCTTCAAGAATTGCTGTTTCTAGAGAAATAAATTTGTGGGTGATGAAAATTGGAAATTGTTGCCGTGATGATCATTGCTAACTGTAAAGCAGTCCCTAAATTCCAATTACTGGTAGCTGATAACATATGCTCTTCAACATATCTCAGGCAACTATCAAATAGAAGAGTAGGAGAATATTTCTCTTTCTAATTATTTTTCCAGCATTTTCTCATTTTTCTCTTAGGATTTAGCCAGCATGGAAGGTGATAACCTTAATGTGGTAAAGTGGTAACACATAGTTATCTAACAGGTAATCATCAGAACATGCTGGTTGAAAGCTTGAAATATTTCATGCTGAAAATATGTATTTTATGATTGACATTAGTTGGAAGATGTCACAGGTGTAATCTTATTTTATGTGTTCTTGCATATTTAATTTTGATATTGAAATCAGTTGATAATATAAACTACCAAACAAAACTTTTAATTCATCATTATTAATTTAAATAATCTCCAGTCACTTCAGAACATATTTTTAAAAATCCACTTCTGTAAGTAATCATATATTTTTTCACGTTATAATTCAAATTTAGTGTTACCAGCACTAATCGCAAATAGTATAAGCACAAAGAATAGTAACAAACATTTTTAAAGGATGGCATTAACATAAATAGAATGTTTTATGTAAATATATAGTGATTGTTTATATTTGAAGAATTATATATGATGACTTAGTAAATAGATGCTCTCCTTGATATTCTAGTAGCTTTAGATAACTATATTAATCAATAAATTCTAAGCCAATAGTGAGTACTTTATTTTCCATCCTCAAAGTTCAAGGAATTGTAGATTTTAAGATGAAATGGAGATCAAATGAGTGAGTTTATGATTTACTGTAATATTACCCTTTTTGTTCTAATCTTAAAGCTACACTTCCAGAGTTGTAGTTCAGAATAATAATTACTTAAAGCATTGTTCCATAGCTAAGGAGTTTTTCTTTTCTTTTCTTTTCTTTTCTTTTCTTTTCTTTTCTTTTTTTCCCTTTCTTTTCTTTTCTTTCTCTACTGTTTGTTTTGAGCAATTACGTCATGCTCTTCATGCTGCTTAGGCTGTGACAAGACTTCAATCAAGGTGTTAGTTGAGTTCCCTGCTATAGCTTGGGGTCCTTTTCCAACTTTATACCATTTTGATAGTCTTCTTCTTAACTCTAGGCTCTTACCTCACATTTTTAAGATAACTTTTTTAGATAACTTATAACTGTGAATTCTTTCTCGAGATGTAAATACTTTTAAAAGCCTCTTGCCAGTTTTACTACCCAGGAATATCTTTCTCAGGAACCTGAAAACCTACTGAAAGGATCATATGGTTCTTTTCTTTTATTAGTGTGGTGTATCATATTGATTGATTTGTGAATATTGAACCACCCTTGTAGCCCAGGAATAAATTCCACTTGATCGTGGTGAATGATTCTTTTAATGTGTTGTTAGATTCAGTTTGCTAGTATGTTGTTGAGAATTTTTGCATCCATGTTCA
Organism: Mirounga angustirostris; assembly: GCF_029215605.1. Lineage (NCBI taxonomy): Eukaryota > Metazoa > Chordata > Mammalia > Carnivora > Phocidae > Mirounga > Mirounga angustirostris. The sequence goes on along the minus strand of NW_026991716.1, from coordinate 88,699,768 downwards.
TCAGGGGTATTGGCCTGTAGTTCTCTGTTTTAGTGGAGTCTGTCTGGTTTTGGAATCAGGGTAATGCTGGCCTCATAGAATGAATTTGGAAATTTTCCTTCCATTACTACTTTTTGGAATAGTTTGAAAAGAACAGATATTAACTCTTCTTTAAATGTTTGGCAGAATTCCCCCACCACGATGTGAAAGGAACTAGAAAGTATTATGTTAAGCAAAGTAAGTCAGTCAGAGAAAGACAAATACCATATGATTTCACTCATATGTGCAATTTAAGAAACAAAACAGATTTACATAGGAAAAAAGAAGAGAGGCAAACCAGGAAACAGACTCTTAACTATAGAGAACAAACTGAGGGCTGCTGGTGGGGAGGTGAACAGGCGGATGTGTTAAATGGGCGATGGGTGGGCGCCTGGGTGGCTCAGTCAGTTAAATGTCTGCCTTCCATTCAAGTCATGATTCCAGGGTCCTGGGATCAGGCCCAACGTGGGGCTCCCTGCTCAGTGGGGAGTCTGGTTCTCCTGCTCTTCCCCACTCGTGCTATCTCCGTCTCTCTATCTCAAATAAATAAATAAATAAATAAATAAATAAATAAATAAAATCTTAAAAAAATAAAAAAAATAAATGGGTAATGGGTGTTAAGGAGGGCACTTGTTCTGATAAGCACTGATTGTTGTAAGTTATGAATCACTAAATTGTACACCTGAAACTAATATTACACTGTATGTTAACTAACTGGAATTTATTTATTTTTTTAACATTTTATTTATTTATTCGAGAGAGAGAGAGAGCACAGAGGGAGAGTAAGAGGGAGAAGGAGACTCCCCACTGAGTGGAGAAAGTGATATGGAGCTCCACCCTGAGACCATGACCTGAGCCAAAGGCAGACGCTTAACCAACTGAGTCACCCAGGCGCCCCAACTAACTATAATTTAAATAAAAACTTGGAGAAAAAAAGAAAGAAAAAAGAACCTGAAAACCATCTCTCTGAAATGCAATCACCAAGGATGATAGAGCCCCTAACTCCCAGTTTCTGGACGAGGGTAGGAGCCTAACTTCAGTGGGAGTCTTGCTTCAAGTTGCTGGGTGATGGGCATTAAGGAGGGCACGTGATGTAATGAGCACTGGGTAATGAGCATTGCAACTGATGAATCGCCGAACTCTACCTCTGAAACTACATTATATGTTTATTAATTTAATTTAAATAAAATAAAATTTAAACAAAGTTGCAAAACTACCTCCTTTCACAAAGATATGCTTAGTTTTCCTTTGAATAAGGCCAGTTAGCAGAGATGAACTTGCTAGTTGTCTATTGCTGACCTGAATTTTGTTTTAGAAAAGAATCAAGGATGTTTAGATTCCTTTGAAGAATTTTTAAATTGTTCTAGTCTATGTTATTGATGGAATTATGTGCCCCTCCATTTATATATTGAAGCACTGACCCTCAGTGTCACAATATTTGGAGATAGGGCCTTTGCAGAGATACTTAAGTTAAATGAAGTAACAGGATGGAGGCCCTAATAGGACTGGTGTCCTCATAAGAGGAATAATGGATACCAGAGCTCTTTCTTTCTTTCCATGCGCAACAAACCAACAAACCACAAACCAACCTTGACAACACCTTGATCTTGGACTTCTAGCCTCCAGAACTGTTAGAAAACAAATATCTGCTGTTTAAGTCACCTAGTCTGTGTTACTTTGTCACGGCAGCCCAAACTGACTAAGATAGTATGGGAACCGTTATTATTATTTTTAATTATTATTTGTTTTGTTGTTGTTCTTGTTTTTAAGATTATGAGATAATGGAAACTCCAGAGCCCCACTAACACATTCACATACTCTTTTGGGAGTGACTGTAACACTTGACCTCTGGCAATATCAGGCCCTTCTCATAGGTTTTTTAGAATTAAATGAGAAAATACATGTGAAGTCCTTTTGAGCAAAAGTGCACAAACTGTATTTCTAGAAGAAAACATTTCTATAGGGACTTGAATTTAGTAATCAAGAATTTGTGATTATTAGAACAGATTGCTTTGCCCTTAGGGAGTTTATAATATACAAAGCAAAATACACATTTAATAAATAATAAATTGTTATGATTCTAAACAGGAGGCATTAACACACGCACCATGTGGCCTATACATTTTAGAGATGTTAACAACAAATTCTGTCAAATTAAATATAAATGAAAATACTAAAAAGTACTAAACATGAAACATTAAAGAAAATATAATTCACATTTAATTTAGGTGGCAAGAAAAACAAGATATGGAGTGCATATTGATTCCATTATAATTAATTTTCTCTTTTGTTTTTGCATATTAGATATAGTTATTGATGAGTTATCATTGACCATTCAATTACATGATGTATTTATAGAAAGTGAAAAGGTAAAAAGCATCTGGAAATATGTTTATCTTCAAGAATTTATGCCTAAAGGATTTGATTTGATAGAAATTATAAGAAAAGCATAAACAGTAACTTTTATCAAATTATATTTTTATAAAATTTAGAAAAGAATTATCTGGGGGTGCCTGGGTGGCTCAGATGGTTAAGCGTCTGCCTTCGGCTCAGGTCATGATCCCAGGGTCCTGGGATCGAGTCCCGCATCAGGCTTCCTGCTAGGCGGGGAGCCTGCTTCTCCCTCTGCCTCTGCCTCTCTCTCTCTCTCTCTGACTCTCATGAATAAATAAATAAAATATTAAAAAAAAAGAATTATTTGTATTTGGCTAAGTTATTATATTAAAAAAATATTCTTACCATTCAATTGATTCACACTTTCAATCAGTTGATTTTCATATTTTTACGCTAGGTATTTGTAAAGCCTATATATAGGGATAATGATTATTCAAAAACAATGTTTTAATGAACTACATATATTCCTACTGTGATGCTCAATATTTTTTTGTTCACTTAATAGATATGCAATGAGATTCTAATTCATTTCTGAACTACAGATACAGTTAAAAAGTACTCTGACCTTGTGAATAATATGCCCTTTTGAATTACATATTTTAATATAGTAGGGGAGAAAAACAGTAAATAAACAAAAATGTAATATAATTATAATATAATATATATTATAAAATGCTATGGATAGAAATGAAGCTTAATAAAAGTATAGAGAGTGAAGAAAGAAGGTGGAGGAAGGACCATTATATAGATATGATATGTGAGAAGAGACACAAATGAAACAAGGGACTGAACTCTACCAATTATACAATATATGGGGAAGAGTATCATATTCAAAAAACCAAGCAATCCCAAAGGCCTTCTTCTTGAAGAAGAAACAAGTAATAGCACTGTTAGAATAGCCTGGTGATCATTAGTGTGGCAAGAGAAGAGTGAGTGAGATTAGAAGCATTGGGAAATGAGGTTGTAGATATTTGCAGGGGCAAGTTCAAGATCACATACAGGGACACAAAGCCAGAAAAGTAGAGTGTAGTTTGGTGAGAATTTCAGATATGATTTGAAGGTAGAACAAACAGCAATATCTGATAAAATGGCTATAAAAGAGAGGCAAGAAAGATCCTTGGATTTATTTGTTTAGCAAGTAGGTAAACTGTGCCATCACTTACTGAGAAGAAAAATACCAGAGAAGAAGCAGCTTAGGTGGGGGAAAGCGAAAGCTTGGTTTTGAATAGTTTGAATTTAAGATGCTTATTAGACACCAAAATGAATATATCAAATAGGCAATTGTGCATACAAATCTAGAATTTAGATAAGAATATGGGATGGAATTAAAATATGGGAGTAATCATTATATTGATGGAACTTTAAAACCTTGGAACTAGAAATGACTACCAAGACATTAATGTAAATGATGAGTGTATAAAGTGCTAAACTCTGGCAAATTCCAACAGTTAAAGATGGGAAGGAAAAGATTGGGCAAGAATGATTAAGAAGAATAGGCCATGTGCTACATATTTCTTTGTTATCTAGAAGTGAAGTGAAGAATGTGTTTCAAAGAAGAATTGCTGAATGTGAGAGTAAGGTGAGAATTCTCAGTACATCTGGATTGGAAAGATGAAGGTCATTGTTGACCTTGACAAAAGTTGTTTTGATAGAATGGTAAGGATAAAACCCAATTGAAGAGAAAAGTTTGTAAATAGAGGGCACAGAAAGCTCAGGATGAAAATTAAAATGGAAAAAAAAAAACAACTTTTGAGTTGTTTGTCTATAAGAAGGTACAGAAATATGAATCAGAAACTTGGGGAGAGAAGAGTCTGTAGAAAAATAAGATTGACATTTTTGTTCTTAAGATGGAAGCTATTTTACCAATGAGGATTTTGATAGGAAGTTAACTTGAATGCAGCTGACTACCTCTTTAGCTCCATGATGGCAAAACATGCCCTGTTCTGGTTTCCATTTACTTCCTGTGGTTCCACAGACAGATCACCACAGATCAGGCAGTAAATGAAAATGAGCTGGTTGCAGCTAGGGATGTGAAAACTTGGAGCCATGGTTCTATCACTCATGAAAATATCTTCAGTTTTGGAGTCAACTGTAGCTACTCTGTAAGGAGCAGCATCTTCCCAGTTAACGTCCTGGTTCTTACTCTCCCTCCACCCGTTCCAGACACCTAGCTGAATCCCTCACTCTGGGACTTCAGACTGCTGAAGATAAAGACAACAGCTCCAACCACATTGCTGATGACTACCCAGTGATGGTTACTTCATGATACCATTTATGTGGAGGTCTCCTTCTGTCACAGAACAGGCTCTTACCTAGGGCTGATCCTGTGTCAGCATTGGGCCACATCCAGTACAAATCTTCTGCATCAGCTACAGTGGCCCATGCTGGGGAAGGGATGCCTCAAACCCAGAGATAATTAACCAACCCAATGGGCCCTTGTGCAGAAAGCTTGGATCTACCATTTCCTTCTCACCACTAGCACTTCAGCATTTTCACTCAACGTTGCAAACTCCATGGCAAAGCTGGAACTTAGGACCCTGGTGTATCTGCACTGCAATGCATTGGTCTGTCAGCCTACTGGGACGCCATCGTGTATGATAACCTGTCATGAAGATGAAGTGTTGACATCCATTTTTAGAACAGTACTGTTGGCATTTCTCGTTAGAATCCCATAATTCTACTCCAAGCCACTAAGGACTCTTCAGAAAACCCCCGTAAATACTCAAGTTCTCGGGCGCCTGGGTGGCTCAGTTGGTTAAGCAACTGCCTTCGGCTCAGGTCATGATCCTGGAGTCCCTGGATTGAGTCCCGCATCGGGCTCCCTGCTCGGCAGGGAGTCTGCTTTACCCTCTGACCCTATCCCCTCTCATGTGTTCTCTCTCATTCTCTCTCTCTCAAATAAATAAATAAAATCTTTAAAAAAAATACTCAAGTTCTCCTATAGACTCCATAGCTCTGAAGGTGGCAGGCCTTTTTAGGACTTAATTGTGGAGCCTTGTTAGTGTCCTACTTCACTATCAGGAAATTAGACACGAATTACTTATGGCCAATGTATTAATGAAAACAGATTGCATTAAAAAAGAGAGGGTTAGCCCTCTAGGACATGCCCTTTCTAGCTGTCTGCATCAAATGGCTTCTGAGATGGAAAGTGAGACTTTAATTTTTGGGTACTATTGGAAGGAAACATATCTGCATGAGTTTTACCTTCTTGAACTGATGAGCAGCTTGAGTACCAGGAAAAAAGTCTTGAAGCTAGAATGTAAATGTGACAGATGAAGCTTCCTCCCTAGAAATTCTTGACATTTGCAGAAAGTAAAAAATGACCCTATGGGATTTTTCTTAAGCTTATTAATTCCAAAAAATCTACTAAATATTTGGAATTGTTTACTGGCCATCTTCTTCCTGAAATTTGGAAGTTATAGAGAGATCTGGTAGGATGAAGGCTTCCTGAAAGTGCATTAGCGGGTGGCAGATGGCCAAGCTACCATTCTGCCAACCAACACAAGACAGCTTTACCCTCTACCTTGTTGTAGTGCCACCACACTTGGGGCATTCCAACAAGCATAACTGATTTCAATGAGCTGAAAAATAAAAGTAACCACTGACGAAGACTACCAGCCAGAATAAGAACATTAACTTGCCCTTTTGGAGCCACTGGAGAAGTCAGAAGACTATCTCATTAAACAAATAAACAAATATTAAAACATTTAAGACTATGTATTAGCTATCTATTATTGCATAACCAGTACCATAAACTTAGTACCATAAAAAAATACATGCTTATTATCTGAAAATTTCTGTGCATCAAAACTTGGTCATAACTTACCTCGGTTCTCTGCAAGGCCACAAGCAAAGTGTTTTCCAGAGTTGGATTCCTATGTAGAGGCTCAACTGAGGAAAAATCGATTTCCAAGCTCAGATTCCTGGAATAATTCTCTTCTTTCTCTTTCCCTACTCCTCCTTCTTCCCCTTCCTCTCCTTCTTGTCCATTTTCTTCTCCTTTTCCTTCTCCTCCTTCTCTCTTCCTTCTTCTTTTTCTTGTTTTTTGGTAAAACTGAGGACCCTGGCTTCTTCCTACCTATAGACAGCTCTCAGCTCCTAGAGGTTACCTGCTATTTCTTGCCACATGTTGGCTTACTTCATCAAAAGAACAAGGAGAATCCCTACAGAGATACTGCTAGCAAGACAGAATGCAATTTAACATTGCATAATGAAGGGTGCAATGTTCTCTTGGTCAACAAAGAAAGTTGCAGGTCCAGGAAGGGGAAAGTATTTTGTAAAGTCACGATCACCATGAGACAGGGAACATGGGTGCCACTTTATGATGTCCTGTACACAAATGATAAATACAGCAAGTGTTTTGAAGCTAAAATAAGAACCTGAATTCATATCAAAATTATTCAGTAGCTGAACTGAAGTATATCTTTAATGACTTTGCACATTTTGATGTTATCTGTCTCTAGAGAGGGCTCACTTTTTTCACTGCTAGCCAGAGAAAAGTGGGGGTTTATCATCTTAATCCAGTCAGGGATTGAGATAAATTGAAGGTGGGTTGCAGTTAGTGTAAGGCTCATTTTATATCTGCTTTGCTCTTTTTCATAGGGTATAGTCCACGGCTTTCAACTAAGAGCCTAATGTTTCACCAGGGACCCTTTCTGGAAGGGTTCTATATTTTAATCTTTCTTCCTAGAACTATAAGACTGAAAAAAAAATTCCTTCTCCACTTAGAGTTTTTAGGCTTATATTAAATCTCCCACTCTGCACAGTTTCTGCTTCACCAACTGTTTCCAGGTAAAAAGCTGCAGATCATTAGCTGGCCTTTCCTAAATTATCCCTTCCTTGTGATCTCTGTCCCTCTAATCCCGTTGGTTCCAGGTTTCTGATACTACCATATACTGTTTTTAAACATTATCCTAATTTTGAAGTTGTTTCTAGAAATATTGGTCTTTCAAAAACTTTTTTATCTTACAGTAAATCAGAAGACCTTCTGTATCTAAAAAAAATTATACACCTCACTTTCCCATTCTTCCTGTCATTTTATTACCTCATATTTCTCTATTTATTCTGAGTCCATTTTCCCCTGAGAATATAGAGAAGTATATTCTTTATTTTGTTTGTGTTTTTTTTTTCTTTTTGTTTTATTTACTATATGCTACTTGCTTCTATCACTTCCTCTCATTTTTGTGTCTATTTACTCTTTCGAGAATACTGTGGAAAAGGCTATTTGGAGTAAACTGGAAAACTAACACTCAACCTTGCATGTGTTGCCTTAAAAAAACTAATGGAAATTCTGAATATCTCTGATCTTATGTAGATCCGCCCCACTATCTATTGCTACATAACAAACTATCCCAAAATTTATTGGCTTGAAACAATGATCATTTTATTCTACCTCATCAGTTTGTGGGTCATGAGTTCAGGCAGGCTGACTTTTCCGTTTCACATGTTGCTAATAGATGTCGCTAAGTGGTTTTCAGCTGGCAGAGGGCTGCCTTGGATGATCCAAGATATCTGGCCTCCCATGTTTTGTGCCTTGGCAGAGATAGTTCCAAAGCTGGGCTTAGCTGGGACTCTCAATCAGAGAATCTACATTAAGCCTCACCACTGTTGTCATCAGACTTCTGCCATGGCAACTCAGAGATCCCTAAGACAATGAGGCCCAGGTGGAGGCTGGAGAGATTCTTTATGTCCTTGCTTCAATGTCCCAGAATGTCATTGTCGCTGTATTTGATTGGTCAAATCATACAGGCCAGCCCAGGTTCAAGAGAGGGAATTAGAGTCTGCCTATGAGTGGAGGAGTAGCAAACAGTATGTGATCATCCTTAATATATCACAATATCATTGTTGCATTTTTAGCATTTGCCACTGCCCAACCCCTATCCCTTTCAAGGAGAACAAGTTATAAAGTGGGTTTATAAAATAGCTCATGGCAATGTAATAAGTCAATTATTATATTGTAATATTTAGTGCTTAATTATCACTACTTAGCTTACTCTCTCTGCAGCTATAAAGCCAAATGTGCTTTATCTCTGTCATGAACTGATCCATAAAGCTAGGATATTTCTCAGGGTTAGGAGTCCTAATTAGAGTTTAAAATTATGTGTCTTATTCATGCTGGTTAGAAAACTATTTGAATCTCAGCTTTAAGTCTATACTTTTATACATTGATTTTTGATACTGCAGTGGGGATTCTGCAATGTATAATTCTTTGTCATGTGGATTCCTCTTATGCTTTTTCAATACAGGCACTGGAGAGAGACTGAGGCAAAAAGAGGAAAGAAGGGACTTGTCAATGCTTGTTGTTCCTCTCAGTGTCACTTTATCAATGTTGCTTCCCCCTTGCTGCAGCAGTGGTTTTGAATTCCTAGAATAGTTTGGCTCTTTCGGAACCATCCTCATCACCACCCCTCCCCTCTGGGGGGTTACCAGAATTAAGCTGACTTCCAGCTCTACACATCTGAAAAGATGTGATGCCAACATTAACAGATGATGCTATCTCCTGAGTAGTGTCTCAGCCCTGGTTCTGTGGGACCTTATTTTGAGCTTCTAAAGTACTAGGCATTACTCCTTGCTCAAAGGTCTTAGTTATTATCTATAGATTCCCCCCTGGCCACCTCTGGTTTACCAGACTAGCTGGCTTGGCAACCTCTCTTCACCCGCCTGATTCCCAAATCTGTGTAGATGCTACTCTTGGCCTCTAGGTTCTGAGAACTCCAAAGCTTTTTCCCATATCTAAAGGCAATACCCATTCTCTCATTTATTCCTCCTGCCTTACTTCATTTCTTCCCCTTCTGCCATTTAAGTTCCCCAATATCTATTTAACCAATTTCTTATATTAAATTTTCTCTGTTGAGATAGCTAATGTAGTTTCTTTTTTTCCAACTGAACTCTCCCTGATAACCTGTACGGATCCTCCTTCATCCTTCATTCCCTCGGGATCTGCCTCAGGAAAATACAAGGCAAAATTCTAACACATTTGTGGTAGCTCACTCAACTTTCTTCATTCCACTTGATAATTCTGAAAGAACCCAGTTCATGTATAAAGTCCTTTTCTGCTTAGAAGAACTTCCTTACTAAACCCAGGCTAATACAGAACACTTGAGCTGGAGAAAATAACTGAGATCAAGGCCTAAGAGAAAACACCTAATAGTAAGGCATTTTTACTCTGTATCTGTTTCCTTTCTGTTAGTAATAATAACATTTTCTAGAAGCACTTCCATAATAGTTTCTCTCTTTTCAGGAGTGATTCTTCATCCTTGACCTGAGCAGAGTAAACTTACTCTGGGTGTGTATCTTCTGTCCTCCCTTGTCTAGGTGACAAGTACATTAAAATTGACAATGTATTAAGTACTATAAAAAGTGTTATTGGAATTTTAGAAAACAGATAAATCTGTATGAGGGGCTTCAGATAAAACTTTATAGGCACAAAGATAATTTATTGAAGGGGTGTGTTGGAGGTTCCCAGAGTTAAGGGGATAGAGAATGTGGGCGATGAGAAAATTGCATGTGAAAACTATATTATTGGATCAATCCTTGGTTTATTCATAAAGATTTTGAACAATACTTTTATCAGTAAGTAATGAATTCAGAGTTTATTCAGACTTGATCAGATTTGTTTATCATAGTACTCTGACATTGGACTCTAATTCCACGCCCCCCAAAATGTATTTTGTTCTTTTTGCTTATGGCTTTACACTGCCTTCTTATTCTACAGCCAATATTTCTGTTATATCTCCCTCAACAGTTGATTGTCTCCTTAACTTAATCTTATTAATCTACATCTCATAACAAATATGGCTGCCAAAGTTACCAATTTCACTCTACACTTTATCTTCTCATTGCTGGCTCCTCTCATAAGGCCTCCATGACTGTGCTGCCAAACTTCCTTAAAGGTCTTCTTACCTGTAGCATCGTGCCTATTGTTTACTGCTGAGACTTCTGTATATTGGATAACTAGAAACTCTGTGTGTGAGTATTCCTTATCTAATCTAGAGTAAAAGAAGAATGAATAAAACTAACAACAATTTTTCATTTCTCATTAATAACTAAATTCATTTCATTTCTATGTTATGAGACTAAAACATAAGGAGCATAGGTAGAGAAATAGTGAGAAACAACTGAAGGTGAACAATTTCTGGGTGCTGTAAGAAAATGGAGAAATAGAAGAAAAATGGGGACTCAAAGTGAAACTTAAAGGGCTATTAATGGCAGTGCATAAAAAAAATCTGCTTGTGAATTTTATTATCTGAGCAAAAGGAAGTACTGACGAAAAGTCTTCTAGCTTCTATTTTCTAAAAGGCAGCTATTCAGGACAGTGGTTTTCTATTCTCCTATGTGAATGTAAGTTAAGGACATATTACAGAGGCCACAGTTTTAGCACCACTTATAAATTCTTCTGGATATCACATTTAAAATGGAATCATTAAATTGTCCTTATAAGTCCACCAAGATTGTATGTATGCATGCACAGTATAACTATGTTGACATGGCAATGAGAATAGAGTAAATCAAACCCAGGTACCCCTTATTCCAAATCTCTTGGTACTTTTCCCACTAAATCCTACTTAATATAGAGTACATTGGCATAGCTCATATAATAGTATATTCAAGGTGAGAGAAAAAATAAATGTACTATTCAGATACATTCCAGTTTTAAATTTCATAAGACAAATACCTTTAGTATGGTTTAGTTTCAATATCCCAACTCACTTATTATTCAATTCACTATGCAGTGATATGAATAGAAAAAAAATGAAGTTAATACCATCTACTGATCTGGCTTTCCCCACTAGAGACCAGCTTTCTTACTAATTCAGTCATCTTCCTCTTACTAGATAAAATCATGCAGCCACTCAGTCTTTTACACTAATTGAAAAAATGCTGATTTTATGCACTGATGGACTACAAAACTTCACTGGAGAGTTTCTGTGATCATAAGTACATTTGATCATTTTAAATAGTGCTCAGGGACCAGATAGCAGAGAGACTAATTCATCTCTGTTTGGAAGGTCTGTACACAGCATAAAGAGGCATTTCTAATTCCACTCATTACTTCTTCTGAGAAAAAGAATTTTAAGTATTTTATCAGAGTTCTAGTAAGAAAAAAAATTCATTTAAATAACATAATCTAAAATCTATATCTGATTTTTGGATATCATAATTAGAATGCACAGAAATTATCAGTGAGTAAAATTACTAATGGGCCTTAAAGTTATCTTATTTTTATTTAAATTAGATGTCAAAATTAATTTTTAAGAGTGTGCAATTCATGCCTTCATATCTCCCCAATCTGTGGGTACAAATTACGTCAGGATTATGTTAACATCAATAGTATATTTTCTTGTCTTCACAGCTGTAGTTCAGCTTGTGGATCCTTGTTCTATTTGCTACTTAAAGGAGTCACACTGTCACTAACTAAAGACATTCTGATACTCTTAAAGCAGATAATACTTAAGAATTTTTGTCCCAAAATATAAGCCTGGATTAGTAATAACTGCCTTTCTCCAAACAGTTTTACTTGTATTCTGAAGCATTATTGTTTTCTTTGAACAATGATTGTGTGGCAGCCTTTACATTTTACATACTAGGAGTTTAATGATGAATAAAAACATAAAGGAAAGACTCTGCTCTCATGAACTGTGCATCTTCAGAAGATGATGAGAGATGAATAATAAATAAGGAGACACAAAAAGAAAAGGAATGAAATTGTAAATGAGATGAGAAAATGAACAAGTGGATATAGCAAAGAGTGATAGGGGCAGATGCTTTTTTATATGGAAAAATCAGGGAAAGTCTTCCTGAAAAAATGATCTGCCCTGAAACCTAAGGAATAAAGAGAGGCTAGCCACCAAGCACAAACAAAATAAACAAATGAACCAAAACTAGAGAAAAAATGAAGGTAGCATGTACTGCTAATGAAAATCACTTAAGAGAGAATAAATGGATTGAATTAAAGAAAAATAAAAAACATAAAGGTGATGAGTAAACTATAACCAGAACCTCTGAATCACTCAAGGAAACAATTAACTATGGGGTTTTCTCCCATAGCTCCCTGACATAGCATCCTTTCTCTAGGTCTGCCAAAAATAAGCTTCTGCTTTCCTACTCCTTGTAAAAACAGAACCTTATATGATGTATAAGTATCTGTCATGGTCCCATTAAAAAATAGAAACCAGTTCAAATAATTCAAGAGAATATAATAAAAGGACAACTTTTAGACATGTGGTAAAAGTTGACACCCAATAAGGGATATTAAGACAACCAGACTAACAATATCTAAAAATTGCTATCACCCTTAAGAATAAAGAGATAAATTTGGAAAATTATGCTTTTGGAATCCAGACAGAGTTAGAATTACCGAGTAGTGGACAAAAGGAAATAAAATTAGTCCAAGAGAGATTCAGCTGTTGCCAAACACAGCCTGGAGCAGAGGACAAGAGGGAAGACTATCCCAATTTCTCTTTGTCTCTCACCTCCCCATCTCCTGTCAATATCTCCCATTGGCTGAATACAATGGCATACTAGCTAAAGGAGGAGCACAAGAAATGCAATGTCTTGAGGTAAACCTCTGGGGCATAGAACAATAATGGAAGAAATAAGAATACATCTGAGGTGTGGGAGGTGCTAATTGAAAAGAATAAGCACAGCATGCAGATAGATACTTGTGGATAAGATAAAGAAATCTATATTCTAAAAATGCAATATGTGAGAATCAAATTCAGATAAGGAAATATTCCTTGTACATATCAATTAAATTCATCAAAAAAGTGACCAAATAAGTTTCCCTGCTTTGGGAATATGTCCTTATAAAATTTAAAATTATAAAAGCAACTTATTGGTTGAAACTAGTCATTTGTCTAAATCTAGTCCTAAGAGATAATTTGCAACATTATTAATAAACAAGTTAGAGAGGGAGACTTCAGTTTTCTTTTGGGAGGAGAACTGGGGGGTGGATAACAACAAAAACAAAAACAAAAACTATGGCAACCATACATAAAGTTCATTTGATGACTGATTAATGGTTATTATTTTGACAATGAATGAAAATCTATAACTGATTATCCTGAAAACTCTTAGGAAAAAGTATACCTCCATCTGATTGATTGAATCAGAATGTATCTTAATAAGAAAAGAAATTAGTTCTTTTCACTCCCTCTGGTCTCAATAAACAAATTTCTCATTCACTAGTTCAGTTTTGTTCTAGGATCCTACTAAATACTGAAATAGAGTACATTCTTGGCTCATTCCACCAAGGTCCTAAAGAACTACAAGAGTGGTGGTGGTGAGGATCAAGATAAGAAGGAAGTAATGAGTGGAGAGTTCTTTTGAACCAGCATAAATAAACTGGTAGTATTAATCTTGAGCAAGAGGCTTCTGGCCTAGTTGTTTGAGGAAAATCAGATATGAAAAGGGCTGCTCCCGTTCTGCTCTTGCTTCTCTACCATCTTCACTTGGGATGATCAAAGTTGTCTTCTATATTTGCAGATGTTCAAACCAATGGTGCAGATGACTTAATGAGTAAAATCAAGGTAGTGCAAAGATTTTCAAAGATGAAGAACTGGAAAAACAGGGAAGGGATTTGACTTGCTAAAGGCAGTGATTTCCATATCCTCTCTCTAGACCACTAGGGTAGATGGACTGAAATACATGGAGTGAAACTCTCACTGACTATAAATAGAAAGCTTCATAAAATATGTGAAATAACTGTCATCAGAAATTAGACAAAGGCAACACAGAACTTGTGATCCCTGATAGAAGGAAAACAAACAAAATGAATCTCAAGATGACATTATATAAGAACAAAGGAAGAATTGATAAACTGGACTTCATTAAAATTAAAAACATCTGCTCTGTGGACAATATCCAGAAAATGAGAATGAAAGTCACAGATTAGGAGAAAGTATTTATGAAAGAAACAGATGTTAAAGGCTGCTATAAAACACATAGTCCTTTATATTTTGATAAAATATGCTATATTTTTATAGTAGCCCTTTATCAAAATATAAAATATATATATATATATGTCTATATATATATATACACACACACACAAAGAACTCTTAAAAACTGAACAGGTAATTAAAAAATGGAACAAAGACCTAAAGACCTCAACAAAGAAGATATACAGTTGGCAAGTAAGCATATGAAAAGATGTTCCACATCATTTGTTATCAGAGAAATACACATTAAAACAATGAGATACTACTACACACCTATTAGAATGGCCAAAATCAGGAATACTGACAATACTAAATGCTGACAAGGATGTGGAGCAATTCACATTCATTGTGGTGAGAATGCAAAATGGTAATGTCACTTTGGAAGACAGTTTGATGGTTTCTTATAAAACTGAATATACTCTTGCCATGTGATCCAGGAAACATACTCCTTGATATTTACCCCATGGAGCTGAAAATTTATGGGCACACAAAAACCTGCATATGGATGTTGATAGCAGCCTTATTCATAATTGCCAAAACTTGGAAGCAATCAAGATGTTCTTCAGTAGGTAATGGATAGATAAACTGTGGTACATCCAGACAATGGAATGCTAAAAAGAAATGAACTATCAAGCCATGAAAAGACAAGGAGGAAACTTAAGCGCATATTGCTAAGTGAAAAAAAGCCAATATGAAAAGACAATATATATACTTTATGATTTTAATTCTAAGGCATTTGAAAAAGGCAAAAATATGTGGACAGTAAAAAGGAGGAATGAATAGGTAGAGCACAGAGGATTTTTAGGACAGAGAAACTATTTTGTATAATACTGCAATGGTGGATACATGTCATCATAAATTTGTCCAAACTCATAGACTGTCCAACACCAAGAGTAAATTAATATAAACTATGGACTTTGGGTGATTATGATATGTCAATGTAGGTTTATCAATTATAACAAATGTATCACTCAAGTGGGGGGATGTTAATAATGGGGGAGGGTAGGCATGTGTGGGGCAGAGATAAGATGGGAAATATCTTTACTTTTCTTTCAATTTGCTGAAACTTAAACTGCTCTAAAAAGTTATCTTAATTAAAATAAAAAATCTGATAGTATGTTTGCCCTGGTATATTTTAGACTTACTTGGCACTTGTGATCCCTTTCTTCTTTATGATTTATCCCTTTTAGATTGGGTATGTTTAACCTACGCCTGCCCCACCATTGTATTTTATTTATTTATTTAATTTTAATTTTTTTTAAAAGATTTTAATTATTTGACAGAGAGAGAGACAGTGAGAGCAGGAACACAAGCAGGGGGAGTGGGAGAGGGAGAAGCAGGCTTCCTGCCTAGCAGCGAGCCCAATGTGGGACTCAATCCCAGGACCCTGGGATCATGACCTGAGCCAAAGGCAGATGCTTAACGACTGAATCACCCAGGCGCCCCCACCATTGTATTTTAGAAGCACATACCTTGTCTAGTTTCACAAGTTCACAGCTCAGGATGAGTCATAACTCAAGTCTCACCCATTTCTGATTAATATTTTAGATAAGATTTTGGACTAAGCTTTGATGATAGAATGAGATAAGACTTTTGGTAACTTTTGGAATAGGGTGAATATATTTTGAATGTGAGAAGGACATGAATTTGGGGGAGTAAGAAGGTAGAATGTTGTGGGCTGATTTGTGCTACCCCAATAATTCATATGTTGAAGTCCTAATCCATACTACCTCAGAATGTGACTGTTTTTGGAGATAGAGTCTTTATACAGGTAATTAAGTTAAAATTAGGTAATTAGGTTGAGTCATAATCCAATATGACTGGTGTCATTATAAGAAAAGAAAATTTGGATACCGACATGAACAAAGGGAAGACAACATAAAGACAAAGGGAAAAGATGACCATCCGTAAACCATAGTGAAGGCCTGGATGGATCCTTCCCTCTTGACCCTCAGTAGACAGCAACTCTGCTGATACCCTAAACTCAGACTTCTGACTTCCAGAACTGTGATAAAATAGATGTCCATTGTTTAATTAATCCAGTCTGTGGTACTTGGTTATAGCAACCCAGCAGACTAATATACATCCCAAGAATTTTTATCAAGAGGGCTATTAAGTAAACCTCTATCACCCAAGAAGCAAAGAATGAGATCTGCATGAGAGACAAATTATAATTTTTTTTAAAGATTTTATTTATTTATTTATTTGAGAGAGAGAACAAGCGGGGAGAGGGACAGAGGGAGAAGGAGAAGTAGGCTCCCCACTGAGCAGGAAGCCTGACATGGGGCTTGATCCCAGGACCCTGGGATTATGACCTGAGGCAAAGGCAAATGCTTAATTGAGCCATCCAGGCAACCCAATGTCTCTAGTTTTAGTATTGCTGTTTTTTTATTCCGTTGTTCTTTTGTGAATGCAATAGTTGGTTATTATTTACTCTTGATTTGGTACACCATACAACGTAATCAACCAACTATTGAGATTTTTCTCAGAGGCACAACTCAGCTTCTTTTGATATCATTATTATTTTACCTGAGTGGTTGAAGTCAAACATAAAGTGACTTGTAAAAATATAGCAATCATAGCTACAGCCCAGACAGAAAACTAAAGCCCTTCTAGCTAGTCTACAAGTTATTAGATTAGGGATGGGATCAGTTCTAGTGGTTTAAGTTTAGCACTCTTGGCTCCCTGTTTGGAAATCAATGGCAAACTATAATCATAATCTTTCCCCTAATACTGTCTGTATTATATTACTTAAGTGTGCATCCTCTCCAGAATCTTTATTGCTGCTGTACAGTCACTGTCCTTTAAATGATGCAATAAATCATCTTCCAAAGAAAAACAAGAAAATCTGTTTGGAACAATACAGTCAAAAACTCCATGCATGACTCAGATTTATCAGACAATGATATAAAACTATACTGATCACATTCCATGATGGAAATGATCTACCATTCAGCTTAGTCAATGAATGATCAAAAAAAGACTGAGAATTTGAACCAACATATGAGACAATTTGTGGACCAATTATACTCTCTCTGTGCTAAACAATTCTGTGACCAAATAAACTTCTCTGTTTCTGTGCTCAATCATACTTGTAACTGATGAAATAATTTAGCTACATGATCCAGCAAATATTTGTTCCTGGAAGATTAGACTATGAGAAAATTAAATTAGCTTCGTTGCCCATATGAATATTTTGATTATTAAGGCTTTTCCACCAATACAAAGCTACTTTGTTATAAACTCTGCTCAGTTCCAACTAGTCCTCTGCCTAGGATGATCTGTTTTAAAATCACTAAGTGATTTTAAGTCTAAGTCATGAAACTCTGCATGTATTGTGTCATAAATTCTGATGAGACAGAACTATTTTTGGTTCCATGTGATGTTTTCTTTGAATACCATTAAGTCCAATAACTCAGCTTTGCTTGATCTACTGGTCAATGGTTTGGACCAATATTTTTTTTACTGTTTTTTTTTAATTAACATACAATGTATTATTTGTTTCAGGGGTATAGGTCTGTGATTCATCAGTCTTATACAATTCACAGCACTCACTATAGCACATACCCTCCCCAGTGTCCATCACCCAACCACACCATACCTCCCACCCCCCTCCACTCCAGCAACCCTCAGTTTGTTTCCTGAGATTAAGAATCTCTTATGGTTTGTCTCCCTCTTTTTTTTTTTTTTTTTAAAGCAATAAAGAATTTTAAGCAGGTCAGGTATATGCAAATCTGCATTTAGAAAAGATTACTCTGAATATGATGTGCAGAGGCCAATGAATAGGTTTAAGCTTCTAAATTTTTAAGAACACTTATCTTTTCATAATTATTTTTCATGTAGACTTGCTTACAGTTAAAAGAACAGTTTTTAGGGGTGCCTGGGTGGCTCAGATGGTTAAGCGTCTGCCTTCGGCTCAGGTCATGATCCCAGGGTCCTGGGATCAAGCCCCACATCATGCTCCTGGCTCAGCGTGGAGCCCGCTTTTCCCTCTCCCTCTGCCTCTCCCCCTGCTCATGCGCTCTCTCTCTCTCTGTATCTCTGTGTCTGAAATGAATAAATAAAATCTTAAAAAAAAGAATAGTTTTTAGATAGTATTCTATACTTGCTTGATATCTTATATCAAGTACATTATATAACCAGATCAACAGTAGATTTTATGAAATTTCTATGTGATTAATATTAAGATTCAGGGCTATCAGAGCTAAGGACCAATACCAATACCAATACCAATTTCTAATAACTATAAACAGGAATTGCCAACCTGAAAGGTAAGAA
Source organism: Mirounga angustirostris (assembly GCF_029215605.1). Lineage (NCBI taxonomy): Eukaryota > Metazoa > Chordata > Mammalia > Carnivora > Phocidae > Mirounga > Mirounga angustirostris. The sequence continues at coordinate 88,681,139 of NW_026991716.1, read as the reverse complement.
ATCAGCCTGTTTTCCAGTAGCCACGTGAGGGTCAGTCAATCCAGTCATCCAGTTTTAAAGATAAAATGTTGATGTGAAAAATAATCAAATTATTTAATGGAAAATGCTCCTTCTTATTGCTCACTGAATAATTTTATATAATTCACTAGTCAAGAGTTCTCATTAAATTCACACTCCTTTCAATGTACATGGAATTCATACTGCATTTAGAAGCAGTCTCAGCACATTCTGATACATTGAACTATAATCCTAACACCAACCAGCTTTTGTTCATGTTCAGAACTTGTGATTACTAGGAGCATTTCTCCTAGAATTGTTCAGCCCCTAAGGCTATTGATCTAGTGCCAAACCTTACTGTATTTCTCCATCTATTTTCTCCATTTATTTTCAACTGATGTGCTGGGTTTGACCTTTGCTTTCCTCTGTAATTTTGCTTCTCTGTGGTTTCTTATAATGAGTATGTCTATGACAATAAATCTTTCCTTGAACATAGTTCTTGAATTAACTATAATTTATAACAGAGTAGCTTATTTACCATGGCTTATTTTGGGTACTTCCAAATGATTATCTTAGAATTCTTAATCACTAACTGAAGTTTTATTTATTTAAAAAGTCATGTGTAATCACATATTATTTAAAGCTTTTGTGATTTATGGTCATATGCACACATGAGATTTTTGAATTTGAAAGCTATGGAAATGTATAAATCATTATATAAATACTAGGTGTAATATTACCATTTCATTACAGTATATAAATTTTCATTCTTTAGATAAATCATATATAACTTAAATCTTTTTGAAGAAATTCTTCTGGAATCATAGTGATAGTAGATGTTTCTGTGTAGCTATGAATGAATCTATACTTCATTTTTACACTGCTGTGCTACTCAGTTGATTTCCAAATACTTCTTCCCCTTGGCCCTAAATCCACTGCTTTTCTGGTCCAGCCTTAAGCCATTAAAATTCCATTTACACCAAGTTCCAATATTAAAGGCTTTTGTAATGTCCAATTTCACTGAAAATTCTGCTTCTAATGCATTATTTGAAGATAATATGGAGCCAACCTTAAGGATGTCGGTAAACTTTAAGAGACGCTTCTTCAACTTTTCAAAATAGCCTTGGAAAGGGATGCCTGCGTGGTTGTTTGTTAAGTATCTACCTTCAGCTTCCCAGGATCCCAGTGTCCTGGGATCTAACCCAGCATCAGGCTGCCTGCTCCACCGGGAGCCTGCTTCTCCCTCTCCCTCTGCACTCCCCCCACCCATGTTCTCTCTCGCCCATGCTCTCGCTCTCAAATAAAATATTTTTTTATATATTTTTAAAGTGAGAGAGGGAACACAAACAGGGGGTAGTGAGAGAGGGAGAAGCAGGCCTCCCGCTGAGCAGGGAGCCCGATGAGGGGCTCGATCCCAGGATACTGGGATCATGACCCGAGCCGAAGGCAGATGCTTAACGACTCTATATCAAGGGAAAAATTGACGCATACTCTAAACTGTATAATCTAATGGTCCTTCCACTTTTAGGTGGCAATTTTGGACTCATTTGGAATCATTTCAGCCTTTAGATTAAAATTACATGGGATGATGTTGAGTGCATTGCAAGAAAGGAAGGTTGAGGATCAGCAGAGGGAGATATAGTGGCTTCTGGCATACTGCTTTAATACAACTGAAAATATGTTTATAAATTGTAGACATCATGCAGCAAATATATCTGGCTCTCCTCCACCTATGTATCTTCTTTAAAAGTTATGCAAAATTCTTCAAAGGTTATGCAAAAACTAATGATGTAATGTATGGTGATTAACATAACATAATAAAATTAAAAAATCAAGATATGCATATATATGTATATATACACACATGAATAAAAAGAGAATGAATAAAGGATGAAAAAAATAAAAAATAAATAAATAAAATATGCAAAGTCATACTATGGAAATTGGCCAGTGAAATGTCAATGTAAAGTAGAAGCTTAAGAGCCTCTGCTAAGCACCCATTCTCCTTTCTCTGCATTAACAATTATGGAAGCACGTGTCAAGATAGAATCTCAGTTTGCATCCCTGCAATGGATATGTACTGTGAATTATAGATCCACATATTTTTAAATTTTTTAAATTATATTTTAATTTATTTTAGTTAACATAAAGTGTTATATTAATTTCAGGCATGCAATATAGTGATTCAACCCTTCCATATATCACCCTGTGCTCATCAAGACAAGTGCACTACTCAATCCCCATCACCTATTTTACCCACCTCCCACCCCTCTCCCCTTTGGTAACCATCAGCTTATTCTCTATTGTTAAGAGCCTTTCTCTTGATTTCTTTCTCTCTCTCTCTCTAATATTAAGTATTTAATATGTAAATATTAAACAACACACTACTGCACAAGGAATGGGCTGAACAAAAAATCAAATGGCAAATCTAAATATGTCTCAAAACAAAAAGAAAAAGAAAACACAATATTCCAAAACCTATGAGATGCAGCAAAAGCAGGTGTTAAGAGTGAAATTTATGCTATAAAGGCTTGTATTGAGAAAAAAGTTCAAATAAACAACTTAATATTACACCACAAGGAACTAGAAAAATAAGAAATTTAGCTGAAATTTATTAGAGGAAAGAAATAGCAAAGAAAAATCAGAAATAAATAAGAGACCAGAATAAACAATAACATAACATTGAAATTAATGATGGGTTTTTCCAAAAAAAAATAAAATAAAATTGGCAATGCTTTAACTATATTAACTAAGAAAAAAGAGAGAAGACTCAAAAACCAAAATGAGCAATGGAAAAGAAAACAACACAACAGACAACCACAGAAATATAGTGTGATAACAGATTATTATAAGAAATCATATACTGATACATCAGATAACTTAGAAAAAAACAATAATTCCTAAAAATGCACAGGTTACCATGATTGAATCATGAATCTTGAATCCAAGAAATAGGAACTCTTAGACCAGTAACAAGAATGAAAGTTGAATTGGGAATCAAAAATCTCCCAGCACAGAAAAGCCTAAGACCACATAGTTTCACTGGTGAATTCTACCAAGCATTTAAAAAAATAATAATTAATGACAATCTTTATTAAAATCTTGTGAATAATGGAATAGAGAGAGCATATTTAAAATCATTCCATGAGTTCAGCACTACCCTGACACCACAGCAGGATAAAAACAATACAGATCAAAAAAGTCTAGTTTGATAAATATAAATATTGGTACTTCAAGTTTCTTCTAGCATTCCATAGGTGGCCTTTTAGTTTCCTTTGGTGTGCAGAATCTTTTTATTTTGATGTAGTCCTAATAGTTTATTTTTGCTTTTGTTTCCTTTTCCTCAGGAGACTTATCTAGAAAAAAAATTTGCTACAGCCAATGTTAAAGAAGTTAGTGTCTGTGTTCTCTTCTAGGATTTTTATGGTTTCGGGTTTCACATTTAGGTCTTTAATCCATTTTGAATTTATTTGTGTATGGTGTAAGAAAGTAATCCAGTTTTATTCTTGTGCTTGCTACTGTCCAGTTTTCCCAACACCATTTGTTGAAGAGACTGTCTTTTTCTTATTGCATATTCTCTCCTGCTTTGTCGAAGATTAATTGACCATATAGTTGTGGGTTCCTTTCTGGGTTTTCTATTCTGTCCTATTGATCTATGTGTCTGTTTTTGTGCCAATACCATACTGTTTTGATTACTACAACTTTGTAGTAAAACTTCAAGTCCAGAATTGTGATGATTCCAGCTTTGTACCTATGTTTTTTAAGCTATAGACATCTGTGGAAATTCTACTGCAGTTTACTTTAGCCCATCCTTTTTGACACAAATATTTGGTAAGTTCCATTCATTTTTATGATGATCTGTAAAATTATCTTAGAGCATTTACCTAATTTGACAAATCAGTTGAGCGTTCAGAGTAGAGTCCTGTTTGTATTATGTCTTTTCTTTGTTCATTCATTATTATTCATTTATTCATTGAGAGTTATATTAATTTTCATCCTTTCTGGCTTTCCTTTTACTTCTTAAACAACTAAAATCTAGCTTGCACCATGATTTCCAAAATGGAAATTTAAGCTGCTTAATAAACTTTTTCCTGACAAAATTAATCAATATTTTTCAAACCTCATCTTATTCATATTTTCTCCAATATTTGATTCTTCCTTTTTGGACTCCCACTTTTTTGGTTTCCAGCACATAATTTACTTTTGGATCATTACCTACCCTCCTTGGACACTCATTCTCAATCCCTTGATGGTTTTCCTCCTCTTGCCAATTTTCTAAAACTCTCAGGGTTTCATCCTTAGCAGTCTTTCTGTCATCAAACATTGTTTTTAAACAATTTTACTTACTCCATGGTCTTCAACTTTTCCCGAAAGACTCTTCAGCTTTCACATTTTTTTTAAAGTTTATTCTTTTTTTTTTTTTTTTTTTAGTAATCTCTACACCCAACGTGGGGCTCAAACTCATGACCCCAAGATCAAGAGTCACATATTCGTCTGACTAAGCCAGCCAGGCACCCCAAGTTTTCACATCTTCTACATGCTTTGGATTAGAATTTTTCACTACCCAAAGGATATCCTTTCTGTTGTGAGACAAATTACTTTTATCACACCTACTCTTGTCCCCATTATCATATAATCACTAAAACCCAAAGTTTGTCTTTAATTCTGTATTCCATCTTCCATCCACAGTCCCCAGTTGTTCCTTATTTCCTCCTATCCTACAGTTCACAAAAACATCATTTTTACTTGCTTAATATGTATTGAATCTGTTCCCTCCTTATGATCATCACTGCTGTTGCATTTATGTAGGCTTCATCCATTATTTCAGAATACTGTATTTATCTCCATATTGAATTATTACTTCAAGTCCCATCATTCCCTACCTTTTTTCATGAGGCAGAAGATAATTCTAAAATTAAAATTTGATCATATCTTTCTTACTTACACTATCTCCATGACTCCTCCACCAAATTCTTAAAAATTTCCCTTGATCTATATCTTAGGGAGACTTATAAACAAAATACATGAAGAAATATATAAATTTATCTGCTGATAAAGATGCAGAGTATTTTTCTCTGATCTCTTGCTCCAACTCCATTCCTACCATAGACAGAAATGACCCTCTTGGAATCAGGGCTTCTTGGAATTAAACTTTGAAATCTATAATAAAAACCATACTAATGTTAAACACCAATAACAATATGACATAAAGCACAAATTAGACATAGCACATGTTATTTTTCATGGTCCAGGTTTGCTTTATTTTTATGTCTTGTCTTTACTACATATCACATTTAGCACTTATTTTTCGTTTCATTTGTTATTTTGTCAGCTTAAAATGCTTTCCCTCCTGGGTATTCTTGGTTTACTCTTGCTAAGATTAATTAAAATTAGTTGAAAGCTTTTCTGTTGGATCTACACTAAAGGTTGTTGTGTGTACAGTCCCTGTCCTTCCCACTATTCTCTCCATGTGGTTATTTTAAAACAGATTAATCAAAATCTTAATTCACTATCGCAGGCTGCAATATTCAAAGCCTTCCCTGGAATTTTTGAAGTTGGTTCTAAAGAGAGCAAAAAAGAGTGTCCCTTATTATTTAAGATTAAAAAAAACTCTTGAGCTGTTAGATTTCTTTCATTTTCTGGGAAACATTCTGCAACGAAAGAAAATAAATTGACATGTAGAGCAATGAATGACGGAAAGGGAATTGTGGAAGCACTTGAATACTTGCTCTAATGGTTCCTGGGTTTTGCTGCATCCTTGCCCTTCCCATGGATTGAGTGTTCAATCTTTTCTTCTGTTATGTAAATTGCTTCAGTGTACCTAAAATAAATACCCTTTTTGCATTAGCTAATTTGATTTGGGTTTATCTTGCTTACATCTAAAATGTTTTCACATATATCCACAAAGAATGGTGATATATTTCAGAAAGTTAAAAATTTCCCTAGACCCTATTCAAGGATTCCCAACTTAAGGAAATCTCTGCTAGACAAAGTTCATCCCCCCTTTCCTCTATGTCCCCATAGTTCTTCATTCAGAAGACATTTATAGTTCAATCATGCTTCTTTAACTTGATTTATAGTTTGTCATTACTCTCCCCCATTCCCTCACCTTTGATTGGAAGGAATTGTGTTCTATTCATCTTCATCTAATTCTCTTCACTTTATGATTATTATTTAATATTTGAATGTAGAAGACAGGAGAGCAAATTTAACTTCTGTGATACTCTGAAGATTATTCAAGATTTTTGAATGTTAAGGAGAACATTAGAGGTCCGGTCATTTTGTGTCCCTACCTATATAAATATTTATTCTTGAGATCTGTTAACAGCTGGTCATCTACCTCTGCTTAAATATGGGGTTGACTTATGAGATAGCTTGTTCTATCGATAGATAACTATAGTTGATATAAATTAATACACAATTTCAATGCCAATTTTTAATTTCCACAATCCAGAAAATACCCTTTGAAGTTACTATATTTGTTAGTTAGGCCTGCCATGACAAAATACCACAAATTGTGTGGCTTCAACAATAGAAATTTATTTTCTCACAGTTCTAGAGGCTGGGAGTCCAAGATCAAGGTGTTAGCAGGGTTGGTTTCTCCTGAGGCCTCTCTCCTTGGCTTGTTTCTTTCTCTGTCCTCATATGGTCTTTGCACTGTGCATGTGCACTCCTGATGTCTTTTTCTCTTCTTAGAAGAACACCAGTCATATTGGATTAGACTTCATTTAAACTTAATTACTTCCTTTAAGGCCCTATTACCAAATTGGGGGTCAGGACTTCAACATACGAATTTGGTGAGGAACACAATTCAATCTATAAGAGTAACAAAAAGAATTATGTTTAGCTTAATTCCTGCTCACATAATTAGGGAGCCATATTGATATTTTAATTTTGAACAATGATCCTGAAAAATTTCCACTTGGTTTATAAATTTCATGTTGGTCTTTTTAAATCAATCTGTTACTATTAGTGAACTTATTCATGTTCTGAATAACTTACAAATATCCTGATTAATCAGAACTAATGGCAAGATTATTGTTTCCCTTATCACTTTTGTCATATTTTCTTCACTCATCTTTAGGAAACATGATCCATTTCCCACTAAATGATACAAATTTTATGAAGTATAAGTAAAGTAAAGCAGGAGAGCAATTTCTCTGAAGAGTCACTTCAAATTTTATTAACAGAAAACCAGTCAGTGCACAAAGCACAACTGCTTAAGTTTCCACTGAAATCGTTTTGGTTATAAATTACACAGAGTGTTTATTTGAAATTAAATATGCATATTTCATTTTATTCTGAATGACAGTGACCATATGCAGCTTTCAACCACATAAATTATATTAGATATGAATACACTAGTATGTCCAATTTAACGGCATATGGTTAGAATCCTATTTCTTTCATTTTTTAAACTTGAATGTTTGTATCATAACTAAAATGAATTTCATAATAATCTAAGACTTTATCTGAATATATACTAGTAAAAATCTCTCGACATTCATTTTTTAGTGATGAAAATGAAGCTTTTTGTATATATTTTTGGAAGTTATTGGTAGGATGAACATAAGAAATTTATGGTAAACTATTTTAATATAATTGATAAGGTGATTATAATGCTTTATTGCTTATAATATTTACCATCTCCCCACAATTTAGAAACTACTGCTATTTCTTTATGCCTTAGTAACAATACTAATTTCTATTTGAGTGCTGTTGATACGGATTTTTCTCCCAAAATGTATTGAAAACCCTCTGTACCATTTGAATCTAAAATAGGCAAGGGTATCAAAATAATAGTTTAGATAAAAAAATCACTTCCACACAGAAAAATGAAAGACACTTTCTTTAAATTTTGAGAAATGATGTACAGTTACTACATAAAAATTTCAGTAATTCAGTACCCTTTGTGATTATGCAAAAGTTCATTTGAATTGCATATGGCTGTATTTTATCTTTTCTATAATAACCTTTTACTATTTAGATAAAAAGGAACATTTTTACAATACTGGTAAATAAAGTTGAATATTATAAGTGGGTTCTATAGCCAATATATAGAATAAGGTTTTTATTTTTAACTGATTAATACAAATTAGAAGATTAGGTATGAAGCCTATTTGTTGAATAATAATGCACAATGTGTATGTTATATGATTAATTGAAAAACTTCTTTTTCATATAGAAATTCTATTAAAGGGCGCCTGGGTGGCTCAGTTGGTTAAGCGACTGCCTTCAGCTCAGGTCATGATCCTGGAGTCCCTGGATCGAGTCCCGCATCGGGCTCCCTGCTCGGCAGGGTGCCTGCTTCTCCCTCTGTCCCTCCGCCCTCTCATGTGCTCTCTCTCTCTCATTCTCTCTGTCTCAAATAAATAAATAAAATCTTAAAAAAAAAAAAAAAGAAATTCTATTAAAATAGAGACAATCCTTAACAATATATGATGAACTCCCTAAGGGATTCTTTAGCAATAAGGGATCTCTATCCTATCACAATCTGCCTCATACTCTTGGAATTCTCAACCTCTCAGAGTTATAGACAGGGTTTATGAGAGGAACTCTCTACACTTGAGACTAGAAGGAAAACAAATGGATAAGAGTATTAAAAAGGTTTCAGGTACCTACACTTCTCAGACGTTACTAAAATAAAAATTGTTGGCAGACACTATGTTTACCTCTGGTTAAGACAATGATGCTATGGTGGAGCCAAGATGTCTTTCTCCAGATTTTAGCTCTTAAGTATCTCTTTGTAAAAATTAAAATAACCTCAGAGTCAGGGAAATATGTATACTTTTGGAGATCTTTTGGCTACTTGAGATCAAATGAATGCACACCCTGTTAAAATAGTCAAGAATTTCTTTTCAGTCAATGGTATTATAATAGCCTTGTATGGTGACAGATGGTAGCTACACTTGTAGTGAGCATAGCATAATGTATAAACTTGTGGGATTATTATGATATACACCTGAAACAATGTAATATCATGTGTCAACTATACTCAATTTTTTCTAAGAATTTCTTCTCAATTTTTCTAGATATTTTCCAATGATTTTTTTTGGTATTTTCCAATGACCGCACATTGTATATATTTACAAATATGTTTAAAAATTTTAATTATCTTCCTTATTATAGGTTATATATATGTTGTGGCTTCAAAAAGTTTAAAAATTGTTATAGCAGGGAAAGAGCAATCTTTTGGTTGTTTTTATAAGGCAAAACATCTAATCTATTTCTGAAAAATATCCCCACATGTATAGACACACTAGGTTAACTGAGAAGAGAAAAAAACATTCATAAGGAAATCTGTACTGTGGAAATATTATTATGAATATTTACTAACAAAAAAAATCATACATGGAGATTAAGTTATCTACCTTTTCTGATACATAACTCTATAATTCCATTTGATCATTTAAAACTATTTTTTTTCTGAAGGGAAATCTAATCCAATATTACTTTTGGATATGTTTTCCTTTCTTGCTATAATTTTTAATAAACATAGAAATGAATCTATTGTTTGTGTAGTATAAATATTTTATGTACTGTGCTCATGTTATGTGCTAATCAAGGGCTTAGTACACTTATCAAATACATGTCCTGAGAGAGCAGCTTTCCTTTCCCAAGAAGTATGCATGTGGTATTTTTAAATGAAATGGATAAAAACAAAAAATTAAGTGAAAATGATGAGTCACTGTTTTTCAGTATGTTTTCTATAGATTTCCAGATATGTAATGCCTAGCAGTTTTCCTTCTTAAGTGTTAAGCTCACTTTTTTGTTTTTATTATATAATAATCTGAACTTATCCTGCAACATTTACTTGAAGTAAGTTGAAAAAAAACTAAGATAAGTAGTTTACCTGTAAGATACTATGATGTATAACTTCTCAGAATGGCTAAAAAGTCAGGAAACAACAGATGTTGGTGAAGATGTGGAGAAAGGAGAACCCTCCTACACTGCTGGTGGGAATGCAAGCTGGTGCAACCACTCTGGAAAACAGTATGGAGGTTCCTCAAAAAGTTGAATATAGAGCTACCTTATGACCCAGAAATGCACTACTGGATATTTATCTCAAAGATACAAATGTAGTGATCCGAAGGGGCACCTGCACCCCAATGTTTATAGCAGCAATGTCCACAATAGCCAAACTATGGAAAGAGCCCAGATGTCCATCGACAGATGAATGGATAAAGAAGATGTGATATATCTACAATGGAATATTATGCAGCCATCAAAAAAATGAAATCTTGCCATTTTCAATGATGTGGATCGAACTAGAGGGTATTATACTGAGCGAAATAAGTCAATCAGAGAAAGACAATTATCATATGATCTCACTGATATGTGGAATTTAAGAAACAAAACAGAGGATCATAGGGGAAGAGAGGAAAAAATGAAACAAGACAAAACCAGAGAGGGAGACAAACCATAAGAGACTCTTAATCATAGGAAACAAATTGAGGGTTGCTGGAGGGGAGGGGAATGAAGGGACGGGATAACTGGGTGATGGACATTAAGGAGGGCACGTGATGTAATGAGAACGAGGTATTATAAGCCTGATGAATCACTGACCTCTAGCTCTGAAACCAATAATATATTATATGTTAATTAATTGGATTTAAATTTAAAAATGTTAAAAAAATAAAATATAAAACAAATTCCAATATGCTTAAAAAAAGATACTATGATGTATAACTTCTGAATGTTTACATCTGATAGATTAAGAACATTAGCAAGTTTTGAGAGCATCTAAAATTTACATTTAAATATTGTGTATATATGTATATGTGAGTTATATTATATATGTTATGTATATTAATATTTACTTTATAATCAAGCCTGTAAAAAATAAGACCCATGTTAAGAAGAAACAAAAATAAATTATTCAGAATATTTTTCATTACTCTTAGTGTCATTAAAATATTTTTTATAAAGATTTATTTTTTTCTGACTATTCTAAGATTCTGAACCTATTTGAAACCTAAAATATAATTCTAAGATGAGATTCTGTGCAATAACATTAATTTATATAATCATAATTTGAGAAATAACAATAGAATATTTACCTAAATTAACCAGTATGTTCAAACTTGTCTATAAGTACCTATGCAAATCCAAGCCAATAACTGTTATAAATAAAATTAGTTTTTTAAATAAAAAAGGTAGATTTAATGGAAGAGTGAAAAAAGGTTTTATATTTTTTAAACATATTATTTGTCCTTGGTTCAAACATTGCTCTCTATAAACAGAATCTCTTTGGAGCCAATAATATAATGAATAATAGTCATTAGTATCAGCCTGCATTTATATGTGCTGACACATTTTTCATGTCACTGGTAATCTGTTAGTATTTTGCAACACAATGAAAACCTATTTGGTTAGAAAATTACAGAGGCATAGAAAAGTAGATTATCATCTTTCTGGGCAGCCTTTATTTATAAGGCAATTCCTTTAGCAGTATTTCTCATTTGATTAGTTTAATGTAGGAGTAGAAGTATAAATATTTAAGTACATTATGAAAACAAGATGGTAGGCAATTATTGGTAAGGCTTTTATTTTTATGATTAACTTCTCCTAAAAGGGAATCGTTTACAGAATAATTTTTGAAGGATACAGAAAGACTCGGGTTAATAGGGCATGGTACTTTCTGCCTTATCAAGAGAAACCAAATAAAGAAAAAAATGTTGCTGTATAAGGAAAACATACATTTGAAGCAGTCAAACTACCATCCTTCATTAACCTGGAAACTCTGAGTGGAAAAAAACAATGTCTAGTTCATAGAATATCAGCAATGTGAAACACTGGGCAAATCAGAAACAGGTATTTTTTGAATAAGGATTGGATATTAGTATTCAAATAACTTACATAATTTTAATAAATCATGATTTTTATTTTAGTTAACATAAATCATCTAATTTGCTCTTCACACCATCCTATCAACATCCTTTGTCTGTTTGAAGAATTATGTGAGAGAAAAATATCAGACAGATGATTACCATTACAGGGAGTTTTCTGAGAGCCAGTCCAGTTTTCTTTTTACTCATGCCATGATTAGAACTCCCACACCTTCCACACAGAAGGGTGATAAAAGATTTACTTGGGTACTACACTAAGAAAAAAATATGTAAATGTGAACAAAAGGCAGAACTTTTGTTAGTAAATCAAAATGAACCATACTAGGAACCCAGGAATAGCAGGCTTGTTCACTTAGCAATTTTAGTTCATTTTCTATGGACTCGGTTCATAGATACAAAACACGTCTTTGTGTTAAAAAATCAGGAAAATGAAATTGATATACCTTTTATATCAGTAGAAAGTATTTTTAGTCTCTTATTGCATTCTCTTTTTAAAACTCTGTAATATATAGTATAATCACCCTTTCTTATACAAGTGGAAAAAGTAAATAATATAGATGAAATGTCCAGTATAACTTCATGTAAATAGTGTTACAAATCATCTTAATAGCTCCAGGATTGGGGAAAAAAAATAGAGAATTGTGAACTTCTGAATTTAGTTTTTATTTTTGTATGTAAACCCAAACTTTCACGATTCTTCAAAGATCTGGATTTCATTTACTCTTGTATTTAATACTTCAATTAATAATTAACTCTATGGATGCCACAAGATGCATCTCTTTCTCTCTCTCTCTCTTTTTTTTTTTTAGCAGGCTCACAATTCTGAATATAAGAAAAGCTCTTAAATGAAGAAATGAGAAAATGAAGGATATTGATCTGCTAGTATCTGGAGCAAATAGTGCAATGACAGAGTTCTTTAGGAACTTTGAAAAATATACAGGACGGACATTTGTCCCTACTTTAAAGCACAGATATGTAGAGTGGGAGAGAAAAGATGAAGAAGTAATTTGTCAGAAAGCAAACCAAAAGTAAGGTATAGCATTGAAACTACTGGATGAGGCAAACCTGCAAAAATAATCATTAATCAAAAACATTAATCAAAAAGGAAAAAAGCAATTAAATATTGACATATTTTTTGAGCTTATGTAAAAGCTAAATGATGTTATAAGAACTGAAAAAAATAAGGTTTTCAGGAAGATATGTGATAAAAACCAAAAATTCTGGCTTTTAATTTTTACTCAAAAGTCCTCTTAAAATCAATTCTCAGTAAAAGGCCTGACAAAGCTTAGAAATCTCAAACTACTAAATTCTTATTATTTATATACAGATTAATAATTTTGTAATATTATTAAATATGCCAGAACAGCACATGGCTCGATAAATGGTTCCTGACACTTATCTAAACTTTAAAAAGATGTGTTCCTAATATGATACGTCAAGGTTATCACTAAATTCATTCAAACTATGCCTTGTAACAATATTTTCTATAATTAAATTATGTAGCTGATTAGCACAGGTGAGAGGTAACAGAGAAATTTATGTGGCTTAGCCATATTTATCGTTCATCTTTTATTTTTTAATACAAAATTTCCATGTTTTATTACCATAATGTAAAACCTAATATAGGCTCATCTTTCATTTTGTTGAATAGGTATTTCCACAATTCTGTGTAACAAATTGATCAGAATTCAGCTATGATGTGAAGTATCATCGGAGTCATTTGTGAATGTACTGGAATGAAATATACACAAAATATTTTCGTATTGTTTTTAAAATCAGTTAAGATGCAACTATCATCTCTTTTAATGTACTATTTGTAATAGGGAAAGGCAGATCTATTTATTTCCATGATTATGCACATATGTAAATATGTGAGAGATGAGTCTAAAATTAAAACAAAAAGCTTCCATATGCTCTTTCTTTGAGCTTATTTCACATTCATCTTTTCTTGCCCCTCCTTTCTTCCTTACAATCCAGGTAGTTAAGTCTACTCAGTGCCTTATTTCTTATTTAAATTTGGGGCACCTGTTCTTATATATGTAATTTCCCTTCCAGTTTTTTTTTTTAAAGTAGTTATATTACACAATGTTTTACACATATACACACACACACACAATGTAGATATATATACACACACATATATTATTTCCCTCAATCTAAGAACTGGGATATCACCAATAGTGCTGAAATTATCTTTATACTCTTCTCTAATTTCATTCTCCATCTTCCTCCTTCCCTCACCCAGTCATAAACACTATCCTACATTAAAAAATATCATTTGCTTTAATTTATTAAAATATGATTTATCATATTTATATATGATCAGAACATGTAAATTTAGTTTGTTGTTTGAATTTATATAAGTGGAATCATGTTGTATACATGATTAGAAACAGCTTTTTTCACTCAACACCATGTATATATAAAATTTACCCATATTATACCTATGTGTTATGGGCTCAGTCCTTTTCATCAATATATACTATTTTACTTTGTGAATAAATGCAATTTTATATTTTCATTTTTCTTATATTGGCTATTTGGCCATTTTCTATGGTAGATTGAATAGTGTCCCACCCAAAATTCACATCCACCTGGAACCTCAGAATGTGACCTCAACTGCAAATAGGTTTTTGCAGGATGTAAATTGGTTAAGAATCCTGAGAAGAAATTATCCTGGATTTAGAGTGGACCCTAAATCCAATGACTGGTGCCCTCATAAGAAGAGAAGAGGATGCAGAGACAAGAGGAAAGAAGCCATGTGAAGACAGAGAGGTAGATGCTGGAGTTATGCTGCCATAAACCAGGGAATGCCAGGAAATACTGCAAGCTGGAAGACATGAAGGATGCTCCCTTAGAACATCTGGAGGTACCATGGCCTTGTCCACACAGTGATTTCAGATTTCTAATTTTCAGAAGTGTGACAGTGCAAATGTCTCCTGTTTTAAGCCCTCACTCTATCCTCTATATCTCTTTAATCTCTATTTTATTTAATTTTTTAATTAAAGATTTTATTTATTTATTTGACAGAGAGAGACACAGCGAGAGAGGGAACACAAGCAGGGGGAGTGGGAGAAGGAGAAGCAGACTTCCCACCAAGCAGGGCTCAATGTGGGGCTCCATGTAGGGCTCGATCCCAGGACCCTGGGATCATGACCTGAGACAAAGGCAGATGCTTAATGACTGAGCCACCCAGTCCCCCCTTTAATCTCTATTTTATATTGTCCACTTTTCTGAGTCTCTGGGCTTCACCCTAGTAACATCTTCAGTTTGTCTTCCTGCTTAGTAGATACTTTTAGTCCTATCTTTAGAGGTGTTTCATATGTTGGTGAACCCATTTACTGAGTGGTAAATTTCAGTAATTTCATATATTGTGTTTTTTCTTCAATTTGCTATGCATTTTATACTTTCCCTTTCTTGATAATATTTCTTATTCTCTACATTATTTTCTATATGCATAGTCATTTAATACTCTGCACCTAATTTAAACATTTAAATTCCTTGGGGATAGATTTCTTATTTCTCCTGGCTCTCCAGTATTGTTTTGTATTATATAATTTGTGTTCCAAAGAGCAATACTGGCTTTCCAATTTTGCATAAGGATCTTGCAAGATTTTAGTTTATCTCACTAGTCCATGCCCTTATACCCAGAAATTTTGGTGAGGATATTTATTTATTTCATTACAAAAAGAATGCTGATAGTCCACTCTCTCTCTGTCTCTCTATCTGTCCTTTATTTATTTATTTGTTTGCAGAATGAACTCTAAGAATAATTATGCCAACAAACTATAGAAATCCTAATTGTTGCTCTTTTATGTGATTGACTCCTTTATTAACCATGGGATTTTTATGTGTATTTATGTTAAATGTATCTTAACCTAAAACATATTAATATCAATGTGAATATTAATATTGATAAAGATATATTTTATATTCAATTTACCCAGTAGTTTTTCTAGACTAGCAAACTCTGATTTATGAATATATTGAGTTATGAATGACTTGCATTTTTTTTGCATCTTTATTATTTTAGTGGATTATGTCCCAGATGGGATATAGTATATTGGTAGGGTAGCATCTGTATCATTTTACCTATTTCCCCCACCCCCAGCTCCTGCCAACCACTTTTGTACTACCTGTTTCTATGAGTTTGACTTTTTTGTTGTTGTTTTAGATTCCACATATAAGTAATACCATGTGGTATGTGTCTTTATCTGGTTTATTTCACTAAGCTTAATGTTTTCCAAGTTCATCCATGTAGTGGCAAATGACAGGATATATATAATAATATATTTAAGCATTTCATGACCCATTCATCTATTGATGAACACTTAGGTTGTTCCCATACGTAGGTTATTGGGATAATGCTGTTATGAACATGGGAGTACATATCTCTCTTTGAAATAATGATTTCATTTCCTTTGGATATATACCCACAGTGGGATGGCTGGATTATATGGTATTACTATTTTTAATTTTTTGAGGGATCTTCATACTGTTTTCCATAGTGACCACATCAATTTACATTCCCACCAACAATGCACAAGGGTTCCCTTTTCTCTACATCTTGCTAACACTTATTTCTTGTATTTTTGATAAGATATCCTAACAGTTGGAAGGTGATATATCATTGTGGTTTTGATTTGCATTTCCCTGATGATTAGTGATGTTCAGCACCTTTTTGTGTATCTGTTGGCCATTGGTATGCCTTCTTTGGAAAAACTATTTGGGTACTTTGCATATTTTTAAATTGGGTTATTTTTTATTTTGCTATTGAGTTGTATGAGATCCTTGTATATTTTGGATATTAACCCCTTATCAATATGTGGCTTGCAAATATTTCTTACCATTCCATAGGCTGACTTTTCACTTTGTTAATGGTATCTTTTTGTTGTGCAGAAGATTTTAGTTTGATGTAGACACACTTGTTGATTTTTGTTTTGGTGCTTTGCTTTTGTACCAAATACAAAATATTATTGCCAAGACCAATGTCAAAGAATTTATTCCCTCTGCTCCATGTTTTCTTCTAGGAGTGTACCATGTAGGTCTTATGTTCAACTCTTAATCCATTTGAGTTTATTTTCATGTATGCTGTAAGGTAAGTGTCCACTTTCATTCTTTTTCATGTGGCTGTCCAGTTTTCCCAACAACATTTATTGAAGAGATCATCCTTTCCCCATTATATATTCTTAGCTACTTTGTTGAAAATTAATAGACTCTAAATGCTTAGGTTTATTTCTGGATTCTCTCTTCTGTTCCATTGATCTATGTGTTTACTTTTATGCCAATAACATACTGTTTTGATTACTATAGCTTTGCCATATACTTTGAGATCAGGAAGTTTGACACATCCAGCTTTGTACTTCTTAAGATTGCCTTAGGTATTTGGAGTCTTTTGTGGTTCCACACAAAATTTAGGATAGGTTTTTTTTTTTTTTTTTTTTTTTTTCTATTTCTTTGAAAAATGCCATAGAGATTGCACTGAGTCTTTAGAAGGCTTTGGATAGTAGGGACATTTTAACAATATTAATTCTTCCACACATGAGCATAGAATATCTTTTCAATTATGTGTGTGTTTTTTTCATTTCTTTCATCAGTGTTTTATAGTTTTCAGTGTGCAGGTCTTTTACCTCCTTTGTTAAAGTTATTCCTAGGTATTTAATTATTTTTAATGCAATTGTAAGTGGGATTATTTTCTTAATTTCTTTTTCTGATAACTTGTAATTAGGGTATAAAAAAACACAGATTTCTGTATGTCATTTTGTATACTGCTACTTTACTGAATTCATTCATTATTTCAATCATTTCTTTAGATTTTTTTTTTTTTTTTTATTTGAGAGAGACTGATAGTGACAGAGCTAGCGAGAGAGAGCATAAGCCAGGAGGAGAGGGAGAAACAGGCTCCCACCGAGCAGGGAGCCCGACGTGGGACTCGATCCCAGGACCCTGGGATCACGACCTGAGCCGAAGGCAGACGCTTAACAATCTGAGCCACCCAGGTGCCCCATTTCAATCATTTCTTTAATTCAGTCTTTTAGGTTTTCTATATATAGTATCATGTCATCTGGAAAGAATGACAGTTACTTCTTCTATTCCAACTGGGATGACTCTAATTACTTTTTGTTATTCAATAGCTGTTGCTAAGACTTCCAAAACTGTGTTAAATAAAAGTGGAAAGAGTGGGCATCCTTATCTTTATCCAGATCTAAGAGGAAAAGCTTTCATTGTTTCGCCATTGGGTGTGATGTTAGCTGTATGCTTGTCACCTTTGGTCTCTATTATATTGAGGTACTATCCCTTTATACCCACTTTATTAACACTTTTATCATGAAAAATGTTAAATTTTGTCAAATGATTTTCTGTGTCTATTGAGATGTTCATATGATTTTCATTCCTGCATTTTAAAAAATGTGGTGTATCATATTGATTTGCAGATGTTGAACCATCCTTGCATTCCTGGATACACTTGTTTGATCATGATATATAATTTTTTTTTTTTTTTTTTTTTACCATTTGGTTTGCTAATATGTTGTTGAGGATTTTGGCATCTACTGTTATCTGGGATATTGTCCTGTCATTTTCTTACAGTGACCTTGTTTGATTTTGGTATCAGGGTAATCTTGGACTCATAAAATGATTTTTGGAAGTATTCTCTCCTGTTCTATTTTTTGGAAAAGTTATAGAAAGACTGGTATTAGTTCTTCTTCTTTTTTTTTTTTTTTTTAAAGATTTTATTTATTTATTTGCGAGAGAGAGAATGAGAGACAGAGAGCATGAGAGGGAGGAGGGTCAGAGGGAGAAGCAGACTCCCTGCCGAGCAGGGAGCCCGATGCGGGACTTGATCCCGGGACTCCAGGATCATGACCTGAGCCGAAGGCAGTCGCCCAACCAACTGAGCCACCCAGGCGCCCCTGGTATTAGTTCTTCTTTAAATGTTTGGTAAAATTTATCAGTGAAGCCATCTGGTCCTGGATTTTTGTTTTTTGGGGGGGGTTTTGATTACTAATTCAATCCCCTTACTAATAATTTATCTGTTCAGATTTTCTATTTCTGCATGATCCAGTCTTATTAAGTTGTATATTTTTAGAAATTTAACCATTTCTTCTAGGTTGTCTAATTTGTTGCACATATTGTTCATAGTAGTCTCTTATGATTTCTGTATTTCTGTGCTATCAGTTGTAATGACTCTTCCTTCATTTGTAAATTTATTTATTTGAGTCCTCTTTTTGTTCCCCTTAGTAAATCTAGCTAATGATTTGTCTATTTTGTTTATTTTTAAAAAACAATCTTTACTTTCATTGATCTTTTTTATTGTTTTGTTAGTCTCTATTTTATTTATCTCCACTCTGATCTTTGTCATTCCTTCTTTCTCCTAACTTTTGCCTTAATTCGTTCTTTTTCTAGTTCCCTGAGGTATAAAGTTAAATTGTTTGAGATCTTTCTTTTTTATTACTGTAGGCATTTATTGCTATAAACTTCTCTCTTAAAACTGCTTTTGCTGCATCCCATAAGAAAACATAGGACTTAAACTACATGTTAGACCAGACTGACCTAACAGACATATATAGAATATTCCAATGACCAGCAGTAGAACACCTATTCTTTTCAAGCACACATGAAACAATCTCTAGGATTGATCATGTTAGGCCACAAAATGTCTTGATAAATTTAAGAAGATTGATATCTTATCAAACATCTTTTCTGACCACAATGGTATGAAACTAGAAATCAATTACAAGAAGAAAAGTGAAAAAGTAACAAATATGTGGAGTTTAAACAATAAGCTTCTGAACAACCAATGGGTCAAAGAAGAAATTAAAAGAAAAATCAAGGGGTACCTGGGTGGCTCAGTTGGTTAAGCAACTGACTCTTAGCTTCCACTTAGGTCATGATCTCAGGTTTGTGAGATCAAGCCCTGAATAGGCCTTCACACTCAGCAGGGAGTCTATTTCTCTTCCTCTCCCTATGCCTCTCCCTCTGCTCCTCCACCTGCTTGCATGCTCTCTCCCAGTCTCTCTCTGAAAAAAAAAATAAATAAATCCTTTAAAAAAAAAGAAATAAAAAAATCTTGAAACTTAACATTTCTCAGTCATCTTTATAGTTTTGTAAATCTTGGGTATTACAAATGTGAAATACCTTTCTTTTCCTCCCTTCCATCTTTGTGGAGGTAAACAAAATGAACTTCCTTCACTTTGAGCTTCAAATCAGAATTCATTTTGTTATAGAAATAACTTTATGAATGACTGTTAGCTCCATAGAATAGCTAAATATATTATATCATATCCATAGTAATTTCACGGACAACCACGAAAACTTTGCAACAATTCATAAAATCCTTTTCCAGTCCAAGTATTTTCCAAACTATAATTTGTATTTTTGGGAACACAATAACTACATATGTAAATGCAGTTTTGATGAGTACTTATGTATGCAATAAATTTACTTATTATTGTAAATAGTAATCCATACTTTAATGTAAACAAGTATAAGTAATGTCAATAGTTTTAGTTCTACTAAATTGTCAATAATTTTGGTTATATAAGAAATGACACTAACAAAAACTTGATATTTTGTTGGTAAATATACTATACATCAATCAATATACACCTACCTTTTCATTTCCATGATACTGTAATAAATAATTTTTTAATTAATCACAATAATGCATCAAGCCCTACAGCAAGTGAAATATACATAAGCTAAATTAAAACTTTTTTCCCACTCAAATTTACATCAGAAAAACATCACCTATTGATATTTAAAGCAACCAGGGATTCAAAAACACGTGCATGGGGCAATTTCAGGTATTAGTTGATTAATTTTAATCAATTAATTGAAATTTTACTTAATATGTTTCCGTGCCATGTAATTAAAATTTTGTTTATGTAAACTAGTGATCCTTGACAGCAACTAGTATGTTTAATTTTATTTACTTAGATTTGTATATTTCTCATACTGTACAAGATCTTATTTACATACATTATCAAATTCCATATAAAAATATTTTTATGTGGTAGAATTTATTTCCATGAAGCATAAAACAAAGTTTATGTTTAATTTCTATGCTTATAAGTTATTTTCCAAGGAGTCACAGCTGTTAAGTTGAAGATCTAGGCACTGAACCCATAGTTTCTGAAAAAAACCCAGTCATTTGGCCTCCATTTGCTAACTTTAAAGGTTTGTCACTTTATTAAATAATTTGCATATAATGTTATTCCTAGAAATCTACTACACAGGTACATTGAATGATATTTAAAACAAGCAAAAATTTTAGTAAGATCTAGAAACTTTGCCTTTTTATTTTGACAAAATTACCACCTTAAATACAGAACTAGATAATAATTACATGTTTTTCTTCAACCTAGTAGTTATTATTATTATTTGGTAATAGCATCATTATATTTCTGCCTCTGCTGAAGTTCAGTTTCATTACGCAAAGTTAACACAGTACATACACTTTTTAAAATTGTGAGTACGTATAGTGTACACCTCTGATTTTATGGTGAATGGAGATAGTGTAACCAACATATATCTTTCATCAAAACAGCTATTGTCTTTCAGAGATCTGAAGAGTAAGTATTTAGAAGACTATATGTATCATTGGTACCCCCAATGTGAATGACAAATGTACTTAGCTATATTTGTTATGAATGTTATTCTGCTACTAAATATTGTATGCTTTAACTGTTCTCTCAAATGACAGGAAAAAACATAGTTGCCCTTTATAAAATTCCATCTTAATTTTTTGTTGTTGTTATATAGAAATGGATGACAGTAGTGATAAGTTAAAAAGAAAGAGCTCCTGTTTCCAAGGTAACCAATCTAAATTAATAGCAGGCCTACAGAACTTCATGTTCAGAATATAATGTAAAAGGTTCAATCTGTAGTTCAGAAATGAAAGCCAAAATTATTATATTTTTGGATTGGTTTGGAAACATTTTTAAATTTCAAAGTTTCAGCTGAGAATTTTAATTTGGATTAGGCAGTAATATTTCTTTTCTGAAGGAGAAACATTTTCTTTCTTTTTTTCTTTTTAGAGAGAAAGAGGGCATGCACATGCATGAGTGGGGCAGGGAGGGGCAGAGGAAGAAGGAGAGAGAGAATCTTAAGCAGGGTTCATGCCCAGCACAGAGCCCTATGAGGGGCTCAATCTTACAACCCTGAGATCATAACCTGAGCTGAAATCAAGAGATGCTTAACCAACTGAGCCACCCAGGTGCCCCAAAGGAGAAACACTTTCTGATTAAATTTCAAATTGAGGCAGAAATACCGCTGGTTAATCTCTATAATATCATTATCTATACAACAGAATATGATATAAGCATATAATAATTCTTCAGTGAAATATTCTGATGGAGAACTAACACTGATTCATTGTCCCCAAAGGCCATGTGAATTTTTCTTACTCTCATGCATATTTTTCTGCTTCGCTTCCCTTCTTTCTTTCTTTCTTTCTTCTTTCTTTCTTTCTTTCTTCTTTCTTTTCTTTCTTTCTCTTTCTTTCTTCTTTCTTTCTTCTTTCCTTCTTTTTCTTTCTTCTTTCTTTCTTTCTTTTCTCTTTCCTCTCTTTCTCTTTCTCTTTCTTTCTTTCTCTCTCTCTCTTTCTTTCTTTCTTTTCTTTCTTTCTTTCTTTCCTTTCCTTTCCTCTTTCTTTCTCTCTCTTTCTCTCTCTCTCCCTTCCTTCCTCCCTTCCATCTTTTTCTTTCATCTATCTGTCTAGATATCCATCCACACATACTATATATATCTATGCTTGATCAAATGCAGTCTCACTGCAGAGTCTAAATTAGCCTCTATGCTATAATGCCTCACAGAGGAGAGTGCAGAAGAGTGAGTATAAGAATTTATAGAGAGGGCAGGAATGATCCAGTACACTTGCTATTTCCTAAAAGAGTGTTGTAGAGGAAAGCTTTAAAATTTCAGAGACACTCAGTATTAAGACAAAAGCAGAGAGTAAGATTAAATAAATGAAAACAGTGAGCAATTAATTGATACTATAGAATTGAAACTCTAGTAGTTTCCAAGGGAAATTATGTCAATACTAAGCTTATTTTTTATAGTTTACCTTTAATAAATTGATGTGTGTGTGTGTTACTGAAAGAGACTTAGTTAATTTTGCACATAAAAGTTCATTCATATGACTGAGGTAACAAAGGTTAGTATGCCAATAACTGTGAGAATTCTTATAACTATTTCATCCAATTTTCATATTTTTTGACTTTCCTGACATAAAGAACCACATGTGATATGTCTTTCTCCTACGGCATATATTACAGTGCTGAAGTATTTGGGATAAGTCCAAATAAATACCACATATAATGTATTTTAATTATAAACCAAATTTGATCCTTTCATAATATGGAAGAATAAATTTAACAAGGCAAGTGTGTGAAGGACCCTTAACATTCTACTGTATAATTTGACTTTTAAAAATTTACTTTTAATATTTCTAAAATAATAGCATTATGTAATATAATTAAGATTCAGATTTTATTTTAATTTCTTGTGAAATATTTATGTAATGTTATCATGAATATCCTGTAACTAATTTGCTAATTGTTAAATTTATTATTCATTAATGAATTATTTTTTTTAAAGATTTATTTATTTATTTGACAGAGAGAGTACAAGCAGAGGGAACAGCAGAGGGAGAGGGAGAAGCAGGCCCCTGGTTGAGCAGGGAGCCCGATGTGGGGCTCAATTCCCAAGACCCTGGGATCATGACCTGAGCTGAAGGCAGCTGCTTAACTGACTGAGCCACCCAGGTGCCCCGTTTGATGAATTAATTATTAACAGACTTAATAGATATTCAAATGGCAAAATATTTTTGAAAGAAAAGACATGTGAAAATTGCCAAAATTCAACTCAACATAAACATGGTAGCCTCTAATGAATAAAGCTTTCAATGGGAGGTGAGGAACATGATCACTGAGTACTAAGCAAGATATAATTAAAATATTTAAAGGTTAATAATAGTATCAATTGTATTAGATAATATATTTTAAAGTTATGAATGATGTAACAATTCATTATACAAAATATTGCTTGACTTTAAGTATTTAATTTACTTCATTCTTTTGCAATAAAACTACGTTGATAAATTTTAAAAATTGACAACAGTAGGTGTTGGCAAGGATGGAAATGGAATCTCATAAATTGCTTATGGGAGTGTAAAACAGTACTGCTTTAAAAAAATTGCTTAGCTGTTTCTTATACTAATTGTACACTCACAATTAATGTGATTTAGCAGTTCCACTCTTAGGTGTTTTAGAAAGGGAAATAGCGGGCGCCTGGGTGGCTCGGTCATTAAGCGTCTGCCTTCGGCTCAGGTGATGATCCCAGGGTCCTGGGATTGAGCCCCGCATTGGGCTCCCTGCTCTGCAGGAAGCCTGCTTCTCCCTCTCCCACTCCCCCTGCTTGTGTTCCCTCTCTCGCTGTGTCTCTGTCAAATAAATAAAATCTTAAAAAAAAAAAAAAAGGAAATAGCAATAAATGTCCTGACAAATTCTTATACAAGAAGTTTCCTAACATACAAATTTCTTAAAGTCCCAAACTGGAAACAACTGAAATGTCCATTAACAAGTGAATGAAAAAAACTTATATATCTATACAATGGAATATGCTTAGCAATAGAAATGAATTATTGATACAGACAAAAAGAATGAATATCAAAAGGTATTATATTGAGAAAAAGAAGCTACCACTGGATCAGAGTAGGGGCAGGAGGCTCAGATTGACTGTAAAGAGGCACGAGGGAACATTTCAGGTGATGAAAATACTTAACATGTTGTTTTGGTTGGTAGATACTTGGTGGGTATACAGTTACCAAGTCCTATGAAAGTGAAACATGTAAGTTCTGTGCATTTTATATTATATAAATTATACCTCAACTAAAACTTACAATGAAAAAGCTTCTTAATAGGAAATTCATGTATCACACAAAATCTGTTTATTTCTATATATTGATATATTTTCAGATTAAACACATTTCTGAAATTTTGCTTGTAGAGTGATTCTTCTCTAAATAACAAAAGTAAATTGAAAAACATATTTAAGTAAGACCAGTAAACCAGTATAATACTAGATGAAAAATGTTGAAATATAGAGCTCTAATTTTAATTTTTCACTTGTATATTTGATTTTTACCTGTATATTAGTGAAATTATAACTTTGTTCTCTTTCTTTTTTACAAAAATGTATGTAATACTTCAGCCTATGTTTAAAAATTATTTACCTTGAAGTAGATTGCATCTATTGGGAATGTGACTACTTCAAAAAATTTCAATTTTGATATAATATGAACAATTATTGAATAAAAATAAACCATTAGAAATAGACTTCTGAAAAAGAGATATCTTGGTTTTAAAAAATCAGCCATCTATATTAAAGATACTACTGTATCATTTATTATGCATAAATTAAATCTAAAATAAAAATAATATTAACTACTGTATAGAGAGTTATGGGAGACTACAGAAAAGGAAGCTTGATTTTCTACCTTGGGGTTTAAGATACAGAAGGAAGCCTAGGTGACCCTTGACTGATGCTTGGTGAAAAATATGATATTATAGAACTTATATCTGTTTTAATATGGGAAATAGATGAGTTTGGCAAATAAATCTGTTGCCTCTGTTCTTATGAAAATAAAAATAAGACCCTTTATAGTACATACATTATATACATCTCAATGAGGAAAGTAACATGATGTTTTCCGTGTTTCTATGAGAAATCTCTTTTGATTTAAAAAATTTGAACTTACTTTCACTTTCTGGTTTTCTTAAAAATAAAAGAAGTAACTACTGACGATGCCTCAATGAGATAATGAAGATGGGATGGGATTTCACCACAGATCACCATCTTTCTTTTTTTCCCCCACAGAAGCTAATAAATGCAGTTGCAAAACTTATGTTCTTTAAAGTCATAAAGTTTGGCAGTAGTTGTTGGTCAAGTGCCCTGTTTACCCTCCTTCTTCCCCTGGAGAGCAGGTTAGTCTCATCATGCAATCTCAGTAGCCTGGGCTCCAATGGTGATAATTAATTATAATACTTACTTGGTAGTTTGTGTCTAATCCTAAGACCTTTACAAATATTAACTAATTTATTCTGCCAACATTCCTAAGTGTAAGTTCTTATTATTTTCAGAGATGTCAAGTGACCTGCCTTGGGACACCTTGTTAGTAAGTGGTGGATCTGGGCTTCAGCCGGGCCGACAGGCTCCGGGCATCTACACTACAGCTTCTCTGTTGTGTGTGGTATAAGGAAAGCAGTGCATGTAATAAGTGACTATGATTTGTCATTAACTTGATAAAGAGGAATGGAATAGTAATCTTTTGCTTTTATTATTATACAATAATTCATTATTGTATATTTATATTAAAATATTTAATCTCATAGCTTTAAAAAATATAATCAAGTAGGCCTTGTCCAGAGCAGGAGTCATCACTGATTTAGATAAAGTTCTAAAATGTATCTCCATTTGTTTTGGCCACTCTCTCATTTTTTACCTTTTGTCTGGATATCCCATTATTGGGCTTACTTTCCCACACTCTACGCTGTCCATTCCTGCTCTGTGGGATCTCTAGTGACTAAACATGGTTAAGAAAGCTTTTACTTTTGTAGTATTAGTGTTGATCACTTTTTTCTTTAAGGAGAACTGCTTTCAAGGAACAGTCTACTATTTAAAAGCACCCAGAGGAAAAGTGCTATCATCGGGTTTAGAACATTTTTTCCAGCCTATAGCATGGTGTTTGGTACATAATACACCCTCAATAAATGATGTAAAATGAATCTATAAATTAAATAGATGTATGAATCAATTAATTAGTTAAATGGTTTGCTCAGTTTAAAGTCAATGTTTAATCATAGTTGATTAGTTAGCTGATATCAATAAGCTGATTATGGGTCATCTTAAAGATCAGTGAGTTATTTCCTTAAAAAATATTTGTTTCAATCACAGCCATCGGTTACTTTTCTGCTATTTCATATATCATGAATAACTTCACTAAAATTTACACCCAGTGGCTTGATAAACTAATAACTAGAAAAACTTGGAACAAGGTTCATGTCTATATGTTATTTTGCACAGTCTTCTGTTAAAAAAGCAGAATTATTGAGATATGCTTGACTATAATAAACTATGAATATTTAAAGTATATAATTTGATAAGTATTTACACATGCATACCTCATGAAATGACTCCTAAAATCAAGATTATGCAAGATTTTTGTGACAATTTATAAAAATATTAACTATACCTATCTGAATTTGATATCCCATTGGACAACATTGTTAAACACTTTACATTTTGGTAGTACACATTTACTCCTACCTTTACCTGCATTAAAGTCATTTCCTATATGTGACAAATCTGTGTGTGTGTGTGTGTGTGTGTGTGTAAAACATTAAAATGTGGGTAAGGCTAAATAGCATATACACGTGTACCACACTTCAGAAGTTTGGCCCAGTGTAAATTACTCCTTTAGAAAGTTTTTTCTTTTTAAATTTTCATCTAATAGTATTACATTGGTTTGTGATCTATATTTTGATGTTCTGGTTTCAGAAGGAAATTGTCCATCCCCATTATAGGTCAATTATGACAAAATTTCACACTTTTATTATTTAATACTTTTTTATCCAAAAGTAAAGCATTTCACAAAACTTCCTTCAAAAAATAAGTGTATGCCATCACATTCTAGCCATTTCTTTATATTAAATCATCAATTATGTGCAAAAAATTCTTCAAATTCATTATAAAAACAAAAAAAAATAATCATAGAACTTGACTGATTTTTATTTAACTGATAATTTTATTAGGGAATTTTTCTCAATTTATAGGTCACAAATAGTAAATAAAAGAACTAATGAGTATATTTATAGAAGATATAGCAGGGAATCTAATATATGTATTTATCTATTACTCCAACCACAAACTAATGCATTAGGTATATCCTGAAGGATGAGTAAATTTAATATGATTAAATTCTAATGGGCAAAACTTAAAATATATATATGTATATATATATATATATACATATATATACATATATTTAAGCCGAGGCTAACACTCCACAGAAATTTTCCAAATACATTCAATGTAGAAATGATATGAAAAACATTCTACTTATATATCTGTGTGCTGGCTTAAATGTTTTTCACCCCCCTTCTTTGCTGGTCTCCCTATTGTTATTGCCAACACATACAAATAAACAGGAGTTTCAGTTCCTTGACGGTCCTTCTGTCTGTTTCTTATTCTCAGCATATCATCCTAATCCTTTCTTTGTAATTTTATTATCATTTTCTGAAGCCAACTGTGATAGGTAACATAGCATTTTGGATTCAGGTGGGGAAAAGATAACAAATACAGAGAAAGCTTTCATGTGGATAATCTGAGAGAGTGGGAGTATGGAGAAAGGAAACAAAGATAGGGCATCTGAATGTGACTGTGATAGTCATATTCTAAGTTATCCTGATTACTACAGTGTATTTAAACCAAAGCAAAGATTTGTATTTGTTCAATTTTACATTTATCATAAATGGCTTTGAGGAAGTTTGTTTATCCAAGCCAGTATCTAAAGGTTTTCTTTCATTTAAATATATTAGGGAAATGAAGAAGAATTAAATTTAAGAAAGAAATTACATAGGAATATCAGGAAGTCATATTTGATCATAAATTGAATATGAATTAAATAAATAAGGGCTTTATTTTTAATATGGGAAGGACTCTAGAGGGTTTCTCTAGGTTTTGGTGATG
Organism: Mirounga angustirostris; assembly: GCF_029215605.1. Taxonomy (NCBI): domain Eukaryota; kingdom Metazoa; phylum Chordata; class Mammalia; order Carnivora; family Phocidae; genus Mirounga; species Mirounga angustirostris. Next base: position 88,652,544 of record NW_026991716.1, on the reverse strand, counting down.
TCAAGCAACAGGGTACTCCAAACTAAACTAATTAGCTAAAAATATTTTTTTAAATTAGTACTTTTAAAGCTTTATTTGTAAATAGATTTTATTCTTATTGTATGAGCATGCCCTGCATTCATAGTTACCTAGAGTGAGATGAAATAGGAAATAAATGAATATGAATATGATAGAAGGGATCCACAAAAAGGTTAAATGAATGTGAGTCATTAATACAAAGAAGTGAAATGGTTGCCCTCTTCCTTAGAATTATATTATGATAACCAACTGCAGCAATGATAATGGTAATAATAATACAAATTAATATTTATGAATCACTATGTGCCAAAAATTTTTCCATTTCATGTGCATTAACTTTTTATCTTTCCAGTTTTATTGAGACATAATTGACATATAACATTCTATCAGTTTAAGGTATACAACATAATGATTTTATATATACATATACTGTAAAATAATTACCACAATAAGTTTAGTTAACATCCATTACCTCACAGTTACAATTATTGTGTGTGTGTGATGAAAGCTTTTAAGATCTACTCTCTTAACAACTTTCAAATATAAAATATAATGCTGTTAACTATAATCAAAATACTGTATGTTATATCCCCTGAACTTATTTATCTAATAATTGGAAGTTTAGACTTTTGACCACCTTTATCTACTACCTCCATTCCACACCCACCACATTTGACAATCACTGATCTGTTCTCTGTTTCCATGAGTTGTTTATTTAGAATTTACATATAGGTGAAATTATTCAGTATTTGTCTTTCTTTGACTTTTTTCACTTAGCATAATGCCCTCAAGGTACATCTACGTTGTCCCAAATGGCAGGATTTCCTCCTCCTGTTTTATACAATATTCCATATATATATATATATATGGGTTTTTTTTTTTTTGCTTTATCCATTCAGTGGACACAGGTTGTTTCCATGTCTTGCCTATTGCAAATTGCCTACTGAAATAAACATGAGGGTGCAGATATATCCTTGACATAGTGATTTTGTTTTCTTTGAATATATACCCAGAAATGGAACTGCTGGATCATGGTGGTTGTGTTATTAATTTTTTGAGGAGCTTCTATATTTTTTTTCATTGTGGCTAGAACAATTTACATTACCACCAACAATGTTCCCTTTTCTCCACATCCTTGCCAATACTTGTTATCTCTGGTCTTTTTGATAACAGCCATTCTAAAAGGTGTGAGGTGATATCTTAACATGGTTTTGATTTGCATTTCCCTAATGATTAGTGATGTTAAGCCCCTTGCATGTAGCTGTTGTTCATTTGTATGTCTTCTGTGGAAAAATGTCTATTTAGTTCCTCTCTCCATTCTTTTTTATCAAGTTGTTTGTGTTTTTGTTATCAAATTGTAGGAGTTACATATTTTTCATATTAATGCCTACCAGATATATAATTTGCAAATGTTTTCTTCCATTCTTATGGATGCCATTTCATTTTGTTGATGGTTTCGCTTGCTGTGCAAAGATTTTTTGTTTGATGTAGTCTTGCTTGTTCATTTTTGATGTTGTTGCCTTTGTTTTTGGTGTCAAATCCAAAAAAATCATTGCCAAGACCAATGTCAAACTTACCCCCTATGTTTTCTTCTAGGAGTTTAATGGTTTCAGATCTTACATTCAAGTCTTCAACCCATCTTGAATTGTTTTTTGCCCATGGTGTAAAATAGGAATCTAATATCATTCTTTTGAATGTAGTTGTCTCGTTTTTCCAACACAATTTATTGAAGAAACTCTCCTTTCCCCATTGTATATTCTTGGCTGCTTTGGAGGATACAACTCTTTCTTTTTAATTTTCACAATAATTTGAAAAGTATTATTGTCTTCACTCTCACTTTAAAGATAAAGAAACATGGGCATAGAAATATTGACTAACTTGCTTAAGATCTTAACAACATCTAGGATATAGTATAATAAGGCTTTAAGCCCATGAAGTTCAGTGTGAGTCTCAGTCTTACTGAAGGATGCATCAATTCCCATTCCTTGGTTTTATAATTTCTTTATAAGGTGTTATGTTTTCCTTTATTAACAAATAAATCTTTCTCTGCCCCACTTTCAACAATGTCTTCTAGTCATATGTATGTATTTAATGGCTTCCAACGTATTTTTTTTTTTTTAAAGATTTTATTTATTTATTCATGAGAGACAGAGAGGGAGAGGCAGAGGGAGAAGCAGGCTCCAAGGAGCAGAGAGCCCGATGCGGGACTCGATCCCAGGACCCTGGGATCATGACCTGAGCCGAAGGCAGACGCTTAACCATCTGAGCCACCCAGGCGCCCGGCTTCCAACGTATTTTGTTCTAGTGTCTTCCAAAGCAAGCTTGTCACATGATCTTTACTATCTAAGCCCAGAGCAGCACTTCAAACTTGTATCACAATATTTTCTTCTAAACATATAACGCTCTAGTCATTCTGGACTACTCTGTGTTCCAAAAAGTTGATCAGTATGACTACTCAAAACATGCATTCATAATATTCTTTCGATCTATCATGTCTGTTTCCGTTCTGCTTACCAAAGCACAACTTACTACTTAGCACAAATGTCATTCCTCTGAATTTTTTTCTAGACATCTGTGTCAGATTTAGTTGTTCCTTTCCTGATTCTAGCCTTTCATCTTATATCTTTATTATTGCACTTGTTTTATTCTTCTTTGATCATAATTTGATCTTTAAATCGCTAAGTTCATAAGGGATTAAATATCCTTGGAGTTTTTCCTTTGTGGCCTTGGAACAAATTTAGTATCGCCAACCACAAATGGTCAGACCCTGAATTGTACCCTCAAGTCATGCTGTTTTCAGGAATACTCACTGCCCAGGGGTTACAGGAAAAAGACTGTAAGAATGAATTGCCCTCTAGTTCAACCCAATTGACAGCATTTTCCCAGGGATATACTAGAACAGCCTAGTTCTAGCTCTTAATTGATAATAGGGTGAATAAAATTTTTCCAAGGCATCATGGAAATATGCTCTGATGAAGCAAATCAAGAGCACAGACTGGTGTCTCAGGGTTAGTAGCCTAAATGAAGCCAGAGGGTTCCATTGTGTGAAACTTAAGAGCCAGGAAAGCTGCACCATTATGTTGTGAAAATATATATTTTCTCATTTTATACATTCAACACTGTTTTAATGAAAGCACATCCAGACTTTGTGAAACTTTAAAAAACATTCTAAAATGTGTATAGAACGTAAAATGTGTAATAATGGCCAAGAATGTACTTAAAAATAAGAAATTTGATACACTTCATTACAATAACTGACTATATAATGGTGTCCAGGAAACAAATAGATCAGAGGAAGTACACAGAACATGTGGAAGGAGACTAATACATATATAAAGATATAGGCTATGATTCAGGTCACATTTCTAATTATAGTCAGTTCTGCTATCATGCCTGTTTTTACAATATGACTTTGTTTCAATACAATTGATATATCATGGAAAAAAAATAAATATAATGTAAATTTCCTGTTTGCTCATGTGTAATTTCATCCTAGAAAAGCACTAAAAGAATGCAGCAAACTGCACCTAGCAAAGTGGGGCCTCAGAGGAATATACAAAACATGCTCACATACACATTTCAATTACCAGCGTCTTTAGTTCATTGTGTACATTAGTGAGCCACACCCATGCACATCTGGTGTCATTTTCTCCACCTTCCACCACTTCACAATTACTCATCAACTGTAACCCTTCCAATGCTCACTTCTACAAACTTTTTTTCTAGATTATCATATTTACTACAGTGTTCATGTGCTTGTTAACTATTTAATACATATAAAACTGTGTCACTGTTTTTCCTTAGGGTTTTTTTTGTTTTTCTATGTGTTACTGATGAGGTTTTTTAGTATGTTCCCCCTACCCCAGTTTTCCAGTAAGATTGTATTTTTATTGAGCAACTATGCGCACCATAATGATTTTTAGGAATGCATATGTTGTATTATAGTGGAACTGAATGTAAATGGTCCAGGGGAATTAGTTATTGATTCTAAAAACAGATTTCTGAATCATGTTATAGGTAACATTATTCAAGGAAAATACTCATAACTAAAGTATTAAATAAAAAGGAAACACAATTTTTTTTATCTGGTGAGAACACTTAAAATCTACTCTCTTAGCAAATTTCAAGTACACATTATTATCAACCATATTCACTATACTGTACATTAGGTCTCCAGAACTTATTGATCTTCTAACTGAAAATTTGTACCTTTTGATCAATATCTCCCATTTCCCACCACCTCCCAGCTTCTGGTAACTGCCATTCTACTCTGTTACTGAGAGTTTGACTGAGAGTTTTTTTTAGATTTCATATATAAGTAAAATCATGCAATATTTGTTTTTCTGTATCTGGTTTATTTCACTTAACATAAGTTCATTCAGGTTCATCCACAACATTCACACAAATGGAAATGGTAGCTGTGGGAGGTGATGAATATGCTAATTAGTTTGATGGTGGTAATTATTTCACAAAGTATACACATACCAAAACATTATATCTTATGCCTTAAATATTTAAGATTTTTTTGTCAAAAAATAAATACAAGTAAAAAAAGTGAACATACCAAAGTAAACAAATGTAGATGAATCAAATAAAAACAATCCTGTGACAAGAAAATTACCGTTTAGCCTTGACTTGGGGAAACAAAACAAAATGTACACACACAAACACAAACATAATACTTCCTAAGGAAGATGCAAAACCTAGAAAGCATAAAAGTAAAGACTGACAAAATTGACTCCTTAAAAATTAAATTGACTACCTAAAAGACTGACCAAATTGACTCCCTACCTTATATAAAAGTCTCTAAAATCAAAATTAAAATATAGGTGATAGGATAAAATAATTTAATTATTAACATAATTAAAACATAATTCAAAAATGAGCAAAATTTAAAATTTTACTCCACAAGTAAATGTTAAATGGCCAATAAACTTATGAGGTTTTTATCTTATTTGATCATGTGAGCAGAGGCCTCTCTGCATTAGTAATTAGGCACAAGGCAAATCAATGAAATAATTTATTTTAAACTATCAGATAAAGAAAATAAATGATTGATAATAGTTACTTTTAGGAATGGCAAAGGATATGAGCACTCTGAATCATTAGTGCAAATGCTATTTTACGTAATTTTAGGTGGAAATTTGGTAGTGACCCAGAAAATTCATGTCTATGAATCTGTCCAAGAAATATAATAGTACATGTACAAACTGTATATAGGCATGAGGTTGATGTTTACATCATTGCTTATAATGACAAAATTTATAAAATGTCCAACCATCACAAGAGAATGGTAATTAGTCTATAGCCATACTCTGGAATAATACCAGTTTTCAATTATAATGAATCAAATCTATACATAATGATATAGAAAATCTGACAGCACTTATTATTACAAGGTGATAAAACTAATAAAGACAAGCAATCTGATCTGATTTTTTTGTCGTTGTTTTACAAGACTAAAACAAAAAATAATGTTTGTGTATACCTGGTGTGGCAGGCAGAATAATGGCCTCAGATGTTCACATCTTAATACCTAGCACCTGTGAGGTTACCTTAAATAGCAATGGAAAGCCAAGGTGGCAGATGCCATTGAGGTTGCTTATCAGCTGAGTTTGAGATAAAGAGAATATACTGGATTATCTAGGTGGGCCCAATCTAATCACTTGAATCCTTAAAGGTCTTTAAAAGAGCAGTCTTCATCTGGTTCTCTGAATACCAGATGGTAGTGTGGAAAAACTAGATCCCTCCAATGTTATCTTTGAAGATGAAGGAAGGGGGCCAGGAGACAAGGAATGCAGGATGTCTCTAGAAGTTGAAAAAGCAAGGAACATTTTTTTCTCTCAGAGCTTCCAGAAAGGTAAGCAGTCCTGCTGATACCTTGATTTTCATTCTCTGCAACCCATGGCAGATTTTTGAAATAGAGAACTATAAAATTATACATTTGTGTTGCTTAAGCCATTAAGATTGTGTTAATTTGTTTTAGTAGCAACAGGCAACTAAAACACTTGGAAATAGAAAATTTGCCTAGAAATATATACCAAACTGTCAATTGTTGTTTTCTGTGGGAGCTGGAATAATACTGGGAAAAGTGTTAGAGGGGGAGGCTGTCCCTTATTACTATTTGCATAATAAAGAGGAAAATAAATCAGAAATAGAAAACATTATGAAAACCAATTATATTGGGCCTTGTAGGCCATGTCATGGGATTTTTTTTTTTTTTTAAGATTTTATTTATTTATTTGACAGAGAGAGACACAGTGAGAGAGGGAACACGAGTAGGGGGAGTGGGAGAAGCAGGCTTCCCGCAGAGCAGAGAGCCCGATGAGGGGCTCGATCCCAGGACCCTGGGATCATGACCTGAGCCAAAGGCAGATGCTTAACAACTGAGCCACCCAGGCATCCCATGTCATGGAATTTTAATTTTATTCTAAATGAAATGGTGAAGTCTTTAAAACGTTTTTGGTTTGGGTTTTTTTTGTTTTTGTTTTTGTTTTGTTTTGTTTTGAGAGAGAGAGAAAGAGCATTCATGTGGTGGGGGAGAGGGCAGAGGGAGAGAGAATCTTAAACAGGCTCCACCCTACCATGGAGCCCGACCTGGGGCCCCATCTAAGGACCCTGAGATTATGAGCTGAGCCGAAATCAAGAGTTGGACGGTTAGCCAACTGAGCCACCCAGGCGCCCTCATTAAAAAGGTTTAAGCAATGGAATAATATGATCTAAGATTTTCAAAATCTCACTGACTGACTTGTAGAAAATACAGTTTTGGTGGCAAAAGAGGAAACAATATGAATGCTGCTGTACTAGTCCAGGCAAGTGATGTTGACTCACAGAAATGATATTTAGAAAATGATTCTGATGGATAGACAGGGGATGATTGTGCATGTGCACCTATGTACATAAAAGAGAAAAACAAAGAAAAAAGAAAACATTAAAATGTGATATTAAAAGAGCAAATACAGTCACTAACGTGTTTTAGCTAATGTGCAATTTAACATGCAGGAATGATGTAAAGCTGTGTTAGTTCATACAAGATTTTTCCCCAGAGCTTATTTTGTGCCACCGTCATAGCAGCTGAATGCAGCAGTCCCAAATGAAATACAGTACAGACATGATGCCCTTGGTGCTTTTCCTTTTGTCTGATTAGACCACCTAATTTGCCTTCGGAGTATTCATTGAATGGTGCTTACAGATTTTGTGCATTTTGTGTGTTCCTTTGGTGAATTCTTTCCCTATCTAACTATCTGGGATATGTGTATTTCTTTCTTTCTTCTAGTGATTACCTTAAGTTTTCTGAAGAAACCCATATTTTAAACTTCATAATCAAGTTCTTTTTATCACCATGAAACATGAGAAAATGAACAAAACTAATCTCTCCCTCTCACCACTCCCCCACCCCACATGACCCTTGCTAAATTCCTGTCGGCAAGCTTTGGGATCTCAGGAGGACCACCGTGTGATCTTTGTGATCCTCACCGTTCTAGCTGCCCCCCAAACACCCAGTACTCATTTGTTGGGATCTTATGCCATTCCAGCCCATGGAATCTTTCCATGGCATTCATCTGTTTTCTTTTTCAATCTTTGAAATGAGAAGGACTTATCTCACCTCTTTTTTTTTTTTTTTCTGGAAAAGTAATATAAAAATAACTTTCATATAAGAATAAATTTAAAAAGTAGTATTTTCTATGAAACCATTAAATATTGGGATGCCTGGGTGCCTCCATTGGTTAAGCGTCTGCCTTCAGCTCAGGTCATGATCCCAGGGTCCTGGGATCGATTCTGCATCGGGCTCCTTGCTCAGTGGAGAGCCTGCTTCTCCCTCTCCCTCTGCCCCTCCTCCCTGCTTGTGTCCTCTCTCCCTCTTTCTCAAATAAATAAATAAATCTTTATAGAAAACCCCATTAAATACTAAATGTTAAATCTTCCATTTCTGGAGCTTGATTGCCTCCACGTAGTTCAAAGACTACTAAGATTAAGAGGCTTGTTTCCTTTATCCTTGTTGACTTCTCACACACAAGTCAAAATACTATCCCTGAATCAAAAGTGTTTATCCTTCTAAAGTTATCTAAACTCACTCTCTGGAGCTTTTTAAAAACAGCAGATAAAGGAAAAATGAAAGATCACAAGTTAAAATTCTGTAGAGCATCTTCCTTCACTAAAATGGGTTTCTATAAGCTCCCTGTTCAAAATGTCAACAACAAATCTTGTGTTGTTTATTCTTTATTGATTATACTGAAACATGCTGTGACCTCTGAATCTTCAGAATAAGCTTTTTATTTCAGGAACACTAATTCTATTATATATTCTATTATATACTGTTTAATTGTAAAAAAAACATTATCCATGTAGACATTTTATCTAGCACTATAGTGTTTGCTGTTTGCTTTCACTTTACTAACTGTACTGGAAACATTCCTCTTAACTACAAGTCCTCTAAAAAGGATGTCTTCCTTCCATTATTACCTGATCTCCTTTTAAAATTTTCTTCATAATTTATGCATAAGATTTATGGTTTTAATATAAGTAGAGTGTAAATATTTTTATCATTTTTTTCTCTCTCAGAAATTAACCCACTTGCCACAGTGAATGAGGAATTGCAATGCAATTTAATTTTACACAAATTTTGTATGTATCTGTAACCTCAAACCATAACATAGAAAAAAGGGCTGCTAAAAAGGAAAGATCAATATAGGATATGAAAAGATGTCAGGAGAAATATAACTACAGTGAATGGCTTTCCACAATAAAGAGTACATCTGACGAGGGTTTGTGAGGGGAAACTTTGTCGCAGTTAATGGGTAAAATCCCCTTGCATTCACTCCCTCTTTTCAACCAAAATGTCTACAGTTTTTATCTTACGTCTGTTGCACCATTATAGTGGTGGTTATGTTGGGAACAGATAACTTCTCTCTTTAGTTTCATAGGTCAAAAGCTGGAGAGGAATTGTGTGCCCTAGAAGCTATATCTAATGGATTAAATCCAGAAAACTCAGTATCTGGATGCTGTTGAGATGATAAGGTTTTGATCTTTGAGCTCATGCTCTCATGTGATGAGGATCTTGATGTATCAATCAGAGAAATAGAACCAGTAGTAATACTCTTTATATATAAAGAAAATAATTTCATGGGATTGACTTTTTCTGTTGTGAGGCCTGAATAGGCAAGTCCAGAATCCACAGGGGAGGCTGGAACTTTCCAGCCTCCCCTATGGCACAAGGGGCATAAAGTTGAAGCTGCAATCCTCAAGCAGAATTTTGTCTTTAGGTAAACCTCGGTTCTGCTTTTAAGGCCTGTCAATTGAATGAATCAGGCCCACCCAGATTATCTAAAATAATCTTTACCTAAAGTCAACTGATTGTAGACATTAATCACATCTACAAAACACCTTCACAGCAACACTCAGGTTATTTTTATCAAATACTATGGATTATAGCCTGGCCAACTTGACATATAAAACTGACCATCACCTTTGAGTACTTTAGGAAGTTACTACATTTTATATGTGAGAAGGGCTTAAATCTTTAGAAGCCAGAGGGCAGACTGTGAGAGACAAACCCTAAGGTGACCACAAATGTTCCTGTCCTAACCTTCCAGTATTCATTTCCTTTTATAATCTCCTTCTCAAGAAGTGTAGGCAAGAGTTCTGACTTGCTCCTAACCAAGAGAATACAGTCAAGATAATAGAATGTCACTCTTATCATTATGTTGTGTAAGATTGCTTAGACTCTGGCATCATACAATTTTCTAATATTGCAAATATGATGGGGAAAACTGGGATATATCTCACTGTTGTCTTAAATATTATTTTTTCTATTCCCAATGATTTCAGAATTTCATCACAGATTTACTATCATTCAGGTTTCCACTCCTAAGTTTTTCCTATCCATATTCTTATCTGTGTTTCTATTGTGTTTCTGGGTGATTTTACAGAAATGTCTTTTTTCTTTCTTTCTCTTTTTTTTTTTTTTACTATTTTATTTATTTATTTGTCAGGAAGAGAGCACAAGCAGGGGGAGTGGCAGGCAGAGGGAGAAGCAGGCTCCCCACTGAGCAACGAGCCAATGTGGAACTCGATTTCAGGACCCTGGGATCCTCACCTGAGCCAAAGGCAGAGGCTTAACCGACTGACCCACCCAGGAGTCCCTACACAAATTTCTCAAATCATCTTGATTGTAGTTTTTATTTATTGTCTATATTTAAAATACCATTTTACAAGCCATTATTGGTCTGTTGAGTTTATGTGGTCACTCTTTGTGCAGAAATCTATAATTTTGATGAAATCAAATGAATCATATTTATTTGTTTCCTTATGAATATATTCATTTATTTATTTAGCCTTGTGCTAGAGCCCTTTTTGAAATTCTCCACACTACTAGGCTGAATATATTCTAAATAGTTATATAGTAAATACTAATAGCTACATTAATTTTACCTTTCACATTTAGATCTTTAACATATCTGAATTCCATATCTATACAATACATGTTAACAAAATTTTCAATTGAAATCTACTTTTATTTTCTCTAAATGAGAGTTCTCTCTAACACCAGATACAAAATCTTACTTTGCTTATCTGTTTAACATCAAGTCTTTAAAAACACATTATTTGGTCTCTTAGTTATCAATTCTATTTCATTAGTCATTGTTTTTATTCCTTGTTTGTTTCTATTACTATTACCATTATTACTATTACTATTATCATACCTTTTAAAACCTAAAGGACATACCTCTTCCCACATCTTTTCGTTTTGAAAAAATTGATTTAGCTTCTTATAGCTCTTTATTATTCCAATGAAATTTTAAAATAATCTTGTAAGTTCTGGTTATCTTAGTGCAGGCTTATTTTTTAAAACTGATTTAAGTTTGGTCATAGTTCTGCATTTTTTTTGTTTTCTATTTTTCTTATGCAAATACTAATATGTGATTTTATGATTTGTTATGAGATGGTGTTATTGTAGGATTTATTTGATTTTATTTAAGAGTTCTAATTTACTAGCAAAAATCACTGATACTAATCTTAGCAAATAACTTGTGGCTATTTTCCTTTATATTATCTTAGTCATCAATGTATTCACTTGTTTCATTGCTTTCCAGATTTCATACGCACATACACATGCACACATACACACAGCACAATGCTAAGATCTTGTGAAAATATTGGCAGAGGCTGCTTTAGGGTTTGTTGGCCAAGAGTTTTGGGTATTTTAGTGATTCTAGAGTAGTTTGGATATTAAGTGTTCACATTAAATTTTTCATAACATAGATAATATACATTGAAAATTCATATTTGTACATGATATTGGACTAAGGGTTTTTATTTTGAGCAGGTTGCTCAATATTGCCAATATTGATCCACAGTGCTGGGCATTTTATGATAACTGATATATATTATTTTAGGGCTGAGTTTCGTTTCTACACTTGATCTTAGCCAAAAGGCCGAGAAGCGATAGGGCTGAGTTTCATTTCTAAACATTATCCATAATAAGGAAGCCGTTACGTCATAAGAAAGTGGCAGACAATAACCTAGTTCCTAAACACTCCTTCCATTTTGGGAGAAGGTCTGCTCTGTTTCTCTCATAGCTGGTCTACCCTTCGGCCTGTAAATTGGACCTGTTCATCAGGGTCCTTTGTAACTTCTTCCACCTATTTCCTACCCCCTTCACTGTATCATAAAGTACATACTGCATATTGTTATGTATACATTTCTGGATCTGCCGTGAATTACCGAAGTTTCACTGTTATTTATCAGCTATTGTTCAGCGATTGTGTTTGAGGTTGGAGCTGTGTCTCTTCAGTGTACCTGAAATAGTCTATTCAAATGAGATGTGCCCTTATACTCCCATCTCTTCTGGAGATCAACCATCAAGTTGTTTTTTTTTTTTTCATCAAGTATTTTTTTTTTTTTTTAAAGATTTTATTTATTTATTTGAGAGAGAGAATAAGATAGAGAGAGAGAGAGCATGAGAGGGGGGAGGGTCAGGGGGAGAAGCAGACTCTCTGCTGAGCAGGGAGCCCGATGCGGGACTCGATCCCGGGACTCCAGGATCATGACCTGAGCCGAAGGCAGTCACTCAACCAACTGAGCCACCCAGGTGCCCATCATCAAGTCTTTTTTTATAGCATTGTTTTGAGCACTTCTTCCTCAGCATAAAAAGTATCTGCATAAAAAGGCTTACTGCTTACCTAACCTACATAGTTGAAACTGTACATTATTTTGCAGCTCTATGACTCTCTTTAATAAAAGTGTTGTTTGTCTTCTGTGATCTCTAACAAAATCTACTTTTTCTCCTAAATTTTAATTAAGTTGTTTTAAGTGAATTTTGCAGAAAGTTAATTTTTCACTGGGATCTGAACTAAAACTCACTCCTCCAATTTTATACAACCATTAAAAATGTATATGATTACATTTCTACTCAGAGTAGGTAATACAGTATTCTTGCGTAAAATGAAATGGAGTTCTCTTCAAAACTGCATGGATGTCTTGTGTGGAATTAACATTTATTGTTTAAGACAATTACTACATGGCTGTACAAAAAAAAAAAACTGTTCTAAAAATATGGAAAGTTTAGAATGGCATGACAGTGTTTATAAAAATGTTTATATGTGTTTCTTGTTAGCAAAAAAGCAAGTGATGACTATTTTTTTGGAACCAGAAAAAAATTAGATAGATAAAATCAGTGATAAAACAAGCAAAATGAAATAAAATGCATTTTAGAGCATTACACTAGTAGATCACATTAATTGTGCACATGCTATCTGCCAGGTTCAATTATAAATCCTTTATAGGAATTGACTCACTTAACTCTCAGAACAACTATATGAAATAGATACAGTTGATACCATTATTTTACAAATGAGGTAATGAAGGCATGGAGAAGGAAGTAACTTGCCCAAGACCATACACATAGTAAGTGGTGGGCGTAATTTTAGGATGCAGAAGATCTAACTCCAGAGCTCACGTTTTTAATCACTACGTAATACGTTTGTTCACCATAAAGTCATTACCTCCAGGGTGTTTGGAATTTGGAGGCAAACTAAAATTAGGGTTCTTTTACCATAAGTGTTAAATTATCTGTGTCCATAGGTATGGATGATATGCTCGTGCCACAACAAAGATGTAAGTCACAGCACTATCATTCTGTTGTCCCTGTTTATTTCTTTTTTTCAGTGTTTCAACATTAGATGTCTCACATAATATGGATATTTCCACTCCATCATGTATATTCTAATTATCCTGTAGCTAGTCAGTGCAATAAAACTAATTTGAGAATACTCCACCTAATTAGCAGTTTTTGCCCTAATGCCATACACAGCAAGTGATGTTGCCATTGATTCTAAACTATAAATATTGAAAACTGTGATTATCTCCTAAGCAGTAATATATATTTAATATATATGTAAATGAACTCTAAGTAAACCATGTCGTATTGAGCTTGTTTCTCTCCCTGATGTGCACTAGGGCTGGCTCTGATTATGAGCATCCCCAGGATATTTGACTTGCCCACTCCCATCCCACCCCCCAGTAATTCTGCTCACTAAAAATCTCTCCTAAAGGTTTTCAAGAATTCTTCTAAGTATTCACAGGCATTAAAAGAGTAAGAAGGCTATCTCAGCTAGATATATTGTATCTATCTCATTGTTAAGAAATTAATGAAAGTAAGCAACAAGGCTGCATTTTTTTAGCTGTAGAATTTCTTCATAGGTTGCAGCTAAGCCAAACTGTAGCATATTGTTATTTGTACCAGAGACCATAAATCATCTATATGTCTGTTTCTAAATTAAATTTGCAATAACACACGATATTTTAAAAGTTCATCTCCCTTTTGATTCACTTGGAAAATTTTGATTCAATGGACAATGATAGATTCGTGCATGCTTTCAAGACACCCTTTACCTGCTATTATATGTTGGACTTATTGAGTCCATTATCCTCTTTTGTAGATAGAGGGCAAGCTGATTTACAATCTCAAATTATTTCCCAGGCTAAGGAAGCTAATAAACTGAAAGCCAACTATTTCTTGGTTAAATACCTATAGTCAAATGATTCCATTTATCTTGTGAAATGGGTTATTTCCTTCTTTATTTTTTCTATTTCTTGATACCAGGAAATCCCTTTGGTTAGGCATTTTCACTTGCTCAAATGTACCTTTAGTTGAGATGTTTACTATGCTCAGAATTAGCTATGTCTTAAATATACTAATTTTCTAGAATCCTGGGCTTGAAAAATAAAGCATATACTATATAGATCTATGTTTCTGTCACTAGGAGAATGGAGTTAATTAAATTTGCCAACAACCATTTTTTTTGTGTGTGAATTTACATACTTAAGTGGTCAAATAAATGTTTTCTCTATAAAATGACAAGATTTTAATTTTACTTCTGCTTTGAGGTTTCCAGTTGTGTCAGGGTAACTTTCGCCCATAAATATTCCTAGTATTGGAAAGGTGATCTTGGACTTCCTACTGAGCTACATTTTGCATATTTTTTTACAGAAAGAAAAAAAGAGGGGGGGGATGTTATGTCTTTTTTTTTCCAACTCATAATAGAGGGTCAAGCACATAGCCAGTATCCGCCTTAAAAAGATGACTGACTGACTAGCTAAACCAATGCATGAGTTGATTTTCCAGTCACTATAAATCAGTTCTTTATGAACAGGAAATTGTGCTCTGAAAAAAGTAAAGTTTCTAGGATAAAACCCTCTGGTGTGGAATAATTATTTTATAAAGACAAATAATGCCTCATAGACATGAAATAACTCATTTATTTCCTAGAACAGGGTGGATAATTTGCAATCAAGTCATATCTACTTTTTAGATTCTTATTTGAGTAATTTGTTTGGGGCAGCTAGATTGGTCATTGAGTGATGCTTGTGAATCAAAGTTACTAGTTACCCAAAGTGGTAAAAAGTATTATCACATAGTTGACTATTATACCAGGTTATATTAAATTAAAATCACAATTAAAATGGATCTATTCTGAAAAATCTAAGATAATAGTTACTGGGTAGTAACACATTTTAAAAAGCACAATCAAAAGTTTAATGTAATATATTACTGCTGATGGGCCAGTAATAAAAGTTTTCCATTTTCCTGAGAAGTACCTTGACCATGATTAATTTCTGATACTGCCCTCCTGCCCCTTTCAGTATGGCATCAAAGACACTTTGCCTTATGGCCCCCATTAACACGTCCATTATCATCTTCCAGTACTCATCCCTCTTCTCCATTTTGCCACTTAGTATACACAAGCATATCTTATATCCTGGCATGGGAAAACACTCACAATCTCCTGAGTATACTTGTTTTCATGCATTTATTCAGCATATGCTCTTTTTGAAAAACTGTAACTATCCACCTCTACTTGTTAAAGCACAATTCACTCTTCAAAAGCTACCTCACACACCATTGGTAGCCATAAATCTGATGTTTTATTGAATCAAACTTTCTTCTCTATTTTATAATAATTTTTAAAGTGGAACTCTTATGTAACTAATCATATTTTCTTCACAATATTATGATTTAAATGTCTTCTATATTAAATAATAAACTCCCACTTTAATTGCATGAGATTTTCACATTTAATCCCCCATATTTAATATAGTACTTTGTGCAAAGTAAATTTTAAATATAGGTGTTGGGAATGAGTTTGAGAATCAAAGATAGTTATGCAGGGGTTGATTTTTCTAAAAGAAAGAAAATAGGAATAACTAATAAAATGTCAATTAATATTCTATGGTTACTTAACCTCTCTAAATGTAGAGATATTTAAAAATATGCAAAAATACTAGACCAGCAATCATGAAAATGTGTTCCAGTCTCTAATCTACTGATAAGTAGCTATCTTCTCCAGGTCATGTGCCTCAATATTAAAATGAAAGATTACACTTATTCTTGCTGTTCCTTTGTCACTAATATTTATGTTTCTAATTTGGACTCTCAAGACAAGTGAAAGGTCGATTCAAATTGCCTAGGCATTCCACACTTTCTATTTAATGAATGATGTTTCATTTATTATTGCTACATTGCAAATTACTCCAAAATTTAGTTACTTTAAACAATTTTTATGTTACTCATGAATTTTTGGGTCAACGATTCAGGAATGGTTTGGTGGGACAATTCTCACTTGGGTCTCATGAGGTTATGTCAGATGTTGCCTGGAGTGGTAGTCCCTTGAAGGCTCAACTTGGTTGGCCATCCAAAATGCTCACTCATGTGGCCATCTGTCAGGTGGGAGTTCAGTAGTCTGTTAACCTGAACCTTAAATATGGTCTCTCCAGCATGAGAGTTTCACAGTAATAGAATTTTTGACATGCCAATGTAATGTCCCCAAAACAAGTAACCTATGTAATAAGGCAAATGTTGCCTCACCTATTATGGTATAGCCTTGAAGTCTTGCAGTTTCATGTCTACCATATTCTTTAGGTTACAAGCAAGTTACATGCTTGCGCAAATTCAAGGGAAGGAAATTAGACTTCAGATCTTCATAGAGTAGTGGAAGTTTCTTGAAGATGTGCAATAGAGACATTGTTGCAGCCCTTTTTTGGAAGATAAAATTGATCACATTTCATTAAATATTAAATTTGAGTTTTATTAAACTTAAAATGCTAAAATGAAAATTTATTGATTTTTACTTATCAAAATACTGAAAATTTTAATGATAACTTAATGACTAAAAAAAAAATTAAGGCATATAGTATACATATAGTATATATCCCTGAAAAGTTCCCATGCAATGACTAGACTTTTATAAGTATCAGATGTGAATTAATGAATTTAACCTTGAAGAACAAGATAAAGTCATGTGTAAAATTTTCAAAGTTGTTACCTTAAATCACTTGATATATTTATATGGAGAGGTGGTATAAAGTGCCACATAGTTTATCTTATTAATTTTGTTCCAAACCATTATACTGAGAAGAGGATGCTAACTTATTTCAGGGAAAGGATTGCGAATATTTCTCAAGGGGAAATAGAGTTACTTTTTGTACCACAAAACTCATATACTGATTAAAAAGAGTAATTAATATACAAATCAACCTTATTATTCTAGCCAGTATTATACAGTTTTCAGTATTAATCCAACTTACATTCTACTCATTTGTCCTTACCTTTTACTTTAATATAGTCACTTCTTATTTTTTAAGGTTTATCTAGGTACAACCCATTTGATATACAAATAAGTGCACACATTTAATGTATACATCTTGATGAGTTTGGACATATGCATATAACTATATACCATCGCCACACCAAGGTACTACACATATTCATAATCTGATGTGTTTTTACATAATTTCTTCAGAGTTGTGCAAACATAAACACACCCACAAATTAATTTTGTTATTTATTTTCCAAAATTAGATTATATTATAAATATATTTCTGCATCTGGCTTTTATCATTAAATATTATGTTTGGAAAGTCTTTAAGTTAATTGATACACATTAAATTTATTCATTTCTGTACCTGCATACTATCATATGGAATGGAAAGACCACATATTATCATTTCCTTATGGTATTTTATATATTCCAAGATTTTTTAACTTCCTTAATTTATTCTAAAGATGCATCCTCCTATAAATATACTGATACTCTTAGGCATTTGTTACAATGAATGGATCCTCAAAAGTTGGAATGCTTAATTTAAATATGTGTATAATTTTATATTAATATTTATTTACGAATTAATTTGAAACAATAATTAAAATGTGTCTATATTGGGGTGCCTGGGTGGCTCAGTTGGTATAGTGTCTACCTTCAGCTCAGGTTATGATCCCAGGGTCCTGGGATCAAGTCCTGCTTCGGGCTCCTTTCTCAGCAGGGAGCCAGCTTCTCCTTCTGCCTGCCACTCCCCCTGCTTGTTCTCTCTCTCCCTCTCTCTCTCTGACAAATAAACAAAATCTTTAAAAAAAATAAAAAAAATAAAATGTCTCTATAGGTGAAAATGTCTCCCCCCCCCATTTACCAAAGGAATAAGTTAAATAACAATATTTTTTTGTCAAACTAGTAGGTGTAACTCAATATGCATATTTCTGGCTTAATAAACTAGGGAAACTTTTCCTATGTTAATCATTTTGAGATGTTTGGTTTGAAGTATGTCTTTCCATTTTTGCTTTTTTAATATTTACTGTCTTTCCTTTCTGGAAAAATTGTAGGCATACTTTGAATAGTATAAATATTAGCACTTTATTAGGTGCTTTGGAATATAATTTGATAATCAATAATGTATCAATATTTTCAACTTGTACAAATTTGATAGGTGAAAAGAAGTTTTGTATTACTTTCTTCTGTTTTTTGACATTTCCTTAGAAAATTTCATTAAATGCATTATTAGTATTATGTCTATATGCAAATTTTAAAGATCTAATATGAAAATGGTAATATAGGCAAAGCCAATTGATGAATTATATTGATAATGCCACTTGATAACAAATGTATAGAAAAGTAGGTTAACTCATATGTTTCTGATGATAGTTTTTTTTTTTAAGATTTTATTTTTACTTATTTGAAAGAGAGAGAGAGTGAGAGCACAAGCGGGGGGGTGGCTGAGGGAGAGGCAGAAGCAGGCTCCCCGCTGAGCTGGGAACCTGATGCAGGGCTCAATCCCAGAACCCTGAGATCAGGGCCTGAGATGAAGGCAGCTGCTTAACCAACTGAGCCACCCAGGCTCCCCACTGATGATAGCTTTTAAAGCTTCATCATGTTTAATGTAATCTAAGAGTAGCTATTAAAATTATGCATATCCATTGTAATAACTGAATTTTTTAAACTCTAATTGACATCAAAGAATAATGTGTCTGGACGATTGACTCTTGACTGAAGAGGCCAGTATTGGCAGAAATTTTATAATTTGTTTGTTATACCAACAAATAGATCTTACTAATATTTTAACAAAGAGATCTGTTAAAAAAAATAAAGTGGTATGCTTCATTTTAATTAGTCAAAAGAAATTGTTAATGGAAGGACCAAATCCATTTATTCTGTATTTGAATTATCTGAACATGTACAACAATTCAGCTGATTCAGTAAAAACACAATCAAAATTGTTTATTGACATCTTGTAGATGAAATAATTCTTTGGATTTTAGCTTTTATATAGCATTCACTGTCCAGCAATTGTAGAGAAAAATGTCTTAAGTTGAGCTTCTATAATGAGAAAATTTTAAGAAAAGTTTTGAGGGAAGAAAAGTAAGCTTAGTACAATTCAAAGACAGGAAACATTGAACTATTTTCCCTCAGTATAAAATGTAAAGACAGCTGAACAAAGGAGCTAACTCTTCATCCCCCTTCAACATCCATACTTACTGAACTTAATAGCCTACCTATGAAAACTGGAGTACAGCATAAGAGACATGCTACTTTAGCAAATTTCTGAAAGTATATAAAAGGAAGAGGTAAAATGATGTGTGTTGGGCTGACAAAATAAGGTTCAGGTTGGTTAAAAAAAATGTGACCAAAGATATAATATTCTGTAGCTTTTGAAATATGATTACCTAAAAACAGAGATTAGAGAAATAGGAGAAGAAATGCGTATCAAGCATTCTGGTTTTCTTGAACTCTGTATTCCTTTAAACTATATTTCCATACATATTAAGTGTTTTAAAACATTCAGTAAGCTATTTTGTGAACAGATGTGCTGTCATCCAGGCTTTGTTCTTCCATTTAAAGAGCACAGGCAGATTTAGCATAATTTTAGGTAGATAGACTACATAGAGTAGATTTAGCATAATTCTTAAGGATTTTTAGAATGGTAAGTGAGCACTGCCTTCAACTTAAAGTCATCAGCTACATTAGCTCCTAATAAGAGAGACAGCCTATCTTTTGAAACTTTGGAGACAAGCATTGACTTCTCTCTGGCTATGAAAGCCGTAGATGGCATCTTCCAATAGAAGTTTGTTCTATCCACATTGAAAACCTGTTGCTTAGTGTAGTCACATTCCTTAATTATTCTAGCTAGATCTTATGGATAAATTCCTATAGTTTCTTTATGAGCACTTCTTTCTGCTTCATCTTGCGCTTTTCTGTTATAAGGATAATTTCTTTCCTTAAGCCTCATGAACCAACCTCTGCTAGCTTCGAACTTTTCTTCTATAGCTCCCTTACCTCTCTCAGCCTATATAAAACTGAAGGGAGTTAGGGCCTTGCTCTGGATTAGGTTTTAACTTAAAGGAATGTTATGGCTGGAATTTTAGTATTCTTTCAATCCATGAACACAGGATTTCTTCACATTTATTTGTACCTGCTTTAATTTCTTTCATCAGTGTTTCATAGTTTTCAGTGTACTAGTCTTTCACCTTCTTGGTTAAGTTTATTCTCAAGAATCTTATTCTTTTTCATGATAATTTAAATAGTTTCATTTTTGGAGAGTTTATTAGTTTCATTTTTGGAGAATTTGTTATTAGTGTACAGAGAAACAACTGATTTTTACATGATGATTGTGTATCTGGTAACTTTGATAAATTAGCTTTTAGTTCTACCAGTTTTATTGTGGTATTTTTAGGGTTCTCTATGTATAAAACTGGCATCTGCAAACAGAGGTAATTTTATTTCTCTTTTGATTCAGATACCCTTCATTTCTTTTTCCTGCCTAAGTGGTCTAGCTACAGCTGTCCTTCAGGAAGGAAGAAAAATAAAGACATTCTAAGATAAACAAATTCCAAGGGAGTTAATCATCTCTAGACCTGCCTTACAAGAAATACTAAAGAAAGTTAAGTTGAAACAAAAGGACACTAAATCACAACACAAGCATGTGAAAGTATAAAAAAATCACTGGCTATACTAGGGTTAAAATGTCAAAAGTTTTAAAAATAACTATATAATAATTAGTTTAAGTATACATTGCATATAAAGATGTAAATTGTGACATCAAAAACATAAAGTGCATGTGGGAGGATAAATGTATAAAGGTTTTGTATTTGAGCAAAGTTAAACTATTAGCTTAAAATAGACTTACAACTGTAAAATGATTTATGTAAGCCTCGGGGTACTCATAAGGAAAACCTTATTGTAGAAACACAAAAGATAAAGAAAAAGGAATCAAAGCATAAAAACACAAAAAAATCATCAAATAACCAAGAAAAAAAACAAAACAAGAATGAAAGATCAAAATCAGCTATAAAGCATGTCTTTCACCTTTTTGGTTAAGCTTCTTTCTAGATATTTAAAAAAAATTAAGATTTTATTTTAATCACCCAGTGCTCATTACTACAAGTGCACTCCTTAATCCCTATCACCTATTTCATCCATACCCCCACTCACTTCCCCTCTGGTAACTATGTTTTAATAAAAGTGGGTCAGTGGATATCCTTGTCTTGTTCCTGACATTAAGGGAAAGGCTCTCAGTTTTTCCCACTGAGGATGATGTTAACTGTGGGTCTTTCATTAATGGCCTTTATTATGTTGAAGTATGTTCTCTCTAAACATACTTTGTTGAGGGCTTTTATCATGAATGGATGTTGTACTTTCTCAAATGCTTTTTCTGCATCTATTGACATGAACATATGGTTTTTATCCTTTCTCTTATTCATGTGATGTATCATGTTGATTAATATGTGAATATTGAACCACCCTTGCATCCCTGAAATAAATCCCACTTGATTATGGTGAATGATTTTTTTTAGTATATTTTTGGATTTGGTTTGCTAATATTTTGTTGAGGAATTTTGCATATATTGATCAGAGATATTGGCCTATCGTTCTCTTTTTTTGTGGTGTCTTTATCTGATTTTGATATCAGGGTGATACTAGCTTCATAGAATGCATTTGGAAGTTTTCCTTCTTTTACTCTTTTTTTGGAATAGTTTGATAAAAATAAGTATTAACTAAATATTTCGTAGAATTTACCTATGAAGCCATCTGGTCCTGGACTTTTGTTTTGGGGAAGTTTTTTTGATTACTGATTCAATTTCATTGCTGGTATTCAGTCTGTTCAAATTTTCTATTTCTTCCTGCTTCAGTTTTGTTAGGTTATATGTTTCTAGGAATCTATCCATTTCTTCTAGGTTGTCCAATTTGTTGGCATATAATTTTTCATAATATTCTCTTACAATTATTTGTATTTTTGTGTTGTTATTTCTCCTCTTTCATTTGTGATTTGTTTGTATTTTCCCTTCTTTTTTGTTTTTTGTTTTTGATGAGTCTAGCTAAAGGCTTATCAATTTTGTTGATATTTTCAAAGAACCAGATCTTGGTTTCATTGATCTGTTCTATTGTTTTCTTTGTTTGTTGTTTAGTTTCCATATCATTTATTTCTGCTCTAATCTTTATTATTTCCTCCCTTCTGTTGGTTTTGGGTTTTGTTTGTTCTTTTTCTAGCTCCTTTAGTTGTAAAGTTTCGTTGTTTATTTGAGATGTTTCTTGCTTCTTGAGGTAGCTCTGTATTGCTATAAACTTCACTCTTAGAACTGCTTTTTTCGCATCCCAAACAATTTGAAACATTGCGTTTTAATTTTCATTTGTTTCCATGTAATTTTTGATATCTTGTTTAATTTCTTGGTTGACCCATTGATTGTTTAGTAGCACACTATTTAACCTCCATGTATTTGTGTTCTTTCCAGATTTTTTCTTGTGGTTTATTTCTAGTTTCATTGCAGCCCAAGTGCCCATCATAGATGAATGGATAAAGAAGATGTGGTATATATGCAATGGAATATTACTCAGACATTAAAAAAATGAAATCTTGACATTACCAACAATACAGATAGAGCTAGAGAGTATAATGCTAGCTAAATAAGTCGGTCAGAAAGACAAAGACCATATGAAATCACTAATAAGTGGAATTTGAGGGGGGAAAAAATGAGCAAAGGGGAAAAAGAAAGAGAGGGTAAAATCAAGTAACAGACTCTTCACTACAGAGAAGAAACTGATGATTGCCAGAGGGGTAGTGGGTGGGAGTTGGATGAAATAGATAATGGGGATCAAGAGTACTCTTATCATGATGAATACTGAGTAATGCATAGAATTGTTGAATCACTATATTGTACACCTGAAACTAATATAGCATTTTATGTTAGTTACACTGGAATTAAAATTAAAAATTTAATAAATAAAAAAGCTACAAAACAGAAAACAATTAACAAAATGGCAATAGTAATTTCTTATCTATCAATAATTACTTTAAATGTAAATGGATTAATTTTCCTAATCTATAGAGTGACTGAAAGGATAAGACAAAAAACAAAAACAAATCTAATCATATCCTGAATCAAGAGACTCACTTTAGCTTTAAGAATACAAATAGTGCAAAAGTTATGTGATGGAACAGGCATTCCATGCAAATGATAACCAAAAGAGAGTAGAGATGACTATATTTGTATTAGACAAACTAGATTTTAATTAAAAAAAAAACTGTTATAAGAGACAAAGGTCATTATATAATGATGAAAGTATAAATTTATTTACAAAGACATGATAATTATAAATATATATTCACCCAATAGCAGAACACCTAAATATACAATGAAAATATTAATGGAAAAGAAAAACTGACAGCAATATTAGGACATTTCAATACTCCACTATTAACAATGAATAGATCATCCAGACCAAAAATCAGTAAGAAAACAGCAGACTTGAACACTTGGCCAAATGGATCTAACAGACATGTACAGAGTATTCCTTTTAACAGCAGTAGAATGCACGTGAATCTCAAGCACACACCAAACATTTTTTGGGAGGCAAGAATTCTACTACTGAACCACCAACGCTTCCTATAACAAACATTCTTTGTGAGAAATCACATACTATGCCACAAAATAAATCTTAAAAACTCAAGAAGACTGAAATCATATCAAGTATGTTTTCTAAATACAATGGTATGGAACTGGAATTGAATAACAGGAGGATATTGGAAAATTCACAAATATGTGAAATTAAACAAGACACTTCTGAACAAAGAAAAAAATCAAAAGGAAAATAAAATATATACTGAGACAAATGAAAATGAAAACATAACATACCAAAACTTACGGGATGCAGCAAAAGCAGTATTAAGAGGAAAATCTATAGCAAAGATCTGAAATAAACAATCTAACTCTACAGCTGTAAGGTACTAGGTAAAAAGAACAAACTAAGTCCAAAGTTAGCAAGAGGAAGGAAATAATAAACATTAGAACAGAAATAAGAGAAATGGAAACTAGAAAAACAGTATAAAAGATCAACTAAACTAAGAATTGGCATTTGAAAGGTAAACAAAATCAACTAACCTTTAGTTAGAATAACAGAAAAATGAAAGAAGATTCAAATTGCCAATGAAAGAGAAGGTATAACAGTTAATGTCACAAACAAAAAGTATCATAAGAGACGGCTATGAGAAATTATATGAAACAAAATAGATAACCTAGAAGAAATAGATAAATTCTTAGAAACACACATACTTTCAAGACTGAATCATGAAATAGAATTAGAAACTCTGAACAAACCAATAATGAATAAAGAGACTGAATCAGTAATCAAAACCCTCCCAATAAAGGAAAGCCCAGTCCACATAGTTTTGTTGGTGATTTGTACCAAACATTTAAAGAACTAATGGCAATCTTTTCAAACATTTCCAAAAAATTGAGAGAACGTTGCAAATGCATTGTTCAAGGCCACCATTACCCTGATACCACAGCCCCCCAAAAAACCTCTGAAACAAAATTACAGGCCAATATACCTGACAAACAGAGGTGCAAAAACTTTCAGCAAAATCCTAGCAAACTGAATTCAACATTAAGAGAATCATACATGATGACCAAGTGGGATTTATCCAAGGAATACAAAGATGGTTCAACATACACAAATCAGTAAATGTGATTTATTACATTAAGAAAATTAAGGATAAAAATTATGTGATCATCTCAATAGATGCAGAACAACATTTTACAAAATTCACTATACTTTTATGATATAAATGCTCAACAAATTAGGTATTGAAGGAATGTGCCTCAATAAAATAAAGGCTATATATAAGAAGCCAACAGTTAATATTTTATATTCAATGTTGAAAACTTGAAAGCTTTTCCTCTAAGTTCAGATACAAGAAACACAAAGATGTCCACTCTTGCCCTGCCATTCATATCATTTTATTATAACCTGTTTGGTGGTTGATAATATTCTTCTGGTTCTTTCTCATATTACAGTATGATGACAATTGAAGCTGGGATTATATGAACATTTCTTTATTCACCTGTCTGTAGTCTAGCCAAGAATGGATGAACAGCTGGAGGTTGTCAGGTATTTCTTCCTCCATATGGCTTCTTCAAGTTGTTACTTTTGACTTTTTTTCCAGCAGGAAATCTTAAAATAAATTTCTTGCAGTGTAGTTACCTTTCTCTAGAGTAAGTTCCAGAAAACAAAAACAAAAACAAAACCCACAAACAAAACAGGTGGAAGTTACCAGTCTTCTTAAAGGCTAAGCTTGGAAGTGGTATAACCTTGCTTCTTAGAAATTTAATGGTGAGAGTCATCACAGACCAATTAAGATTCAAGTGGATGGAAAACCATACTCCAATTTCATTTGACAGAGTACAAAGCAGATATTGAGAAAGAAGGCATCAGTGGTGACCATGTTGGAAATAAAGTGCCAAAATTATCATATTAGCTGCATTTTTCAATTGAAGAAATGAGTGTCAAAGGCATTATTTAACTTGATCAAGGCAAAAGTGAAACCCTAATAATTTAGCTCCAAAGCGCATCTTCTTAACTATAATGTTTTTCTATCTTTATATAATTATAGATAACAGAGGAATCAATTTCTGCCAAATCAGTATGACAACCTCTATATTTTCTTTCAAAATTATTATGACCATGATGGCAATTGACAATCATTTAAAATCTACTAATTCATTTATTTAGGTATTAAACCATGCTGTGGTTTTAAATATCTATTTCAAATCCACTTATGTAACTACAGAAAATTGGATAGTAGCAAGGATCATTTATAGTCTTCTTATTGACCTATTTGGATGACAGATATTTTAATTATCTCTCTCTTTTTTTTTTAAAGATTTTATTTATTTGAGAGAGAGAGAGAGAGCACATGAGAGGTGGGGAGGGTCAGAGGGAGAAGCAGACTCCCTGCTGAGCAGGGAGCCCGATGCGGGACTCGATCCCGGGAGTCCAGGATCATGACCTGAGCCGAAGGCAGTCGCCTAACGAACTGAGCCACCCAGGCGCCCTAATTATCTCTTTTTAATTTCATGCACAAGTGTTATCTGTTCAGTGGGGTCAAGAAAAGGTCTTCCTAGATTAGGAAAGCAAAATATATCTAAATAAATTTCATCTGCCTCAAGACATATATATATAACTATCTACTGAATATCTTCACTTTGTATAGGCCACAGAGACCTCACACTCAATATATCTTCCATTTGTTCATCTGTTCACCATCTTCAAAACCAATTCCTCAATTCATAATGCTGAGTCATCTTTTACTTCTTTTTCTTACCTCTACCTAGCAAACAAAACTGTCATAAAATTCTAATGATTCTAAAGTTTTTCTATATCTTAAATATAATCTAGTCCTTTTCTTGCTAATGCATACATTAGTGAATCCTTTTATCATATTTTGTAAGAGTTACTGAAACAGACTCTAATCTAATCTGGTCACGTTACATTTCTTGTCCATATAAATCTGTTTATGTTGTCAGAGTGATCATTCAAAACAGAAAATGCAAAGGGTGGCTGGCTGGCTCAGTCAATAGAACATGTGACTCTTTATCTCAGGGTTGGAAGTTCAAGCCCCACACTGGGTGTAGAGATTACTTAAGTAAATAAACTGAAAACAGAAAATGTGATCATTTCACTTCTCAGTTGAGAAATACTTATTGTATCTTCTGAGTTTTCATATATTTTTTTTAAGATTTTATTTATTTATTTGAGAGAGAGAGAATGAGAGACAGAGAGCATGAGAGGGAGGAGGGTCAGAGGGAGAAGCAGACTCCCTGCCGAGCAGGGAGCCCGATGCGGGACTCGATCCCAGGACTCCAGGATCGTGACCTGAGCCGAAGGCAGTCGCTTAACCAACTGAGCCGCCCAGGCGCCCAAAGAAACTTATTCTTTAATATGAAAACTCAGATCCTGATCCTGGAGTCTCGGGATCGAGTCCCGCATTGGGCTCCCTGCTCGGCAGCGAGTCTGCTATGCCCTCTGACCCTATCCCCTCTCATGCTCTCTCTATCTCATTCTCTCTCTCTCAAAATAAATAAATAAAATCTTAAAAAAAAAAAAGAATAAGTTTCTTAGAAATCCATAAAAATTTTGGTTGGCTGCTTAAAAACTTCATGTCTCAGCTGCATACATTATACACTTTCAATATCCATGCTGTCTATATCAAAAATACCAGAAGTTCATGTTATGCTCTTCTTAGATGCTTCAGCAAGGATCTGACATACCTCAAGTTAAACTAATTTTACTTTTTAATCCATAGCACCCTGTCATCATCTGTGTTTATAAGAACCTTTATTTTATTTTTTCTAAATGCATTTTCTTACTGTTTTGTTCATTTCATTCTCAATGCTCAATTTCTTATCATCTCAACACATTAGATATCCAGTTTAAGTGTATTTACTGTACGTGTGTCTAATCACTGCTATTAGATGTAATTTAAAGCATGCATATTCTTGGGAAAAATTTATTTTGTTATATTTGCCTATATATTCACTCAATAATTTACTTTTGAATTATTTTAATTTATTACTTCGTTTTTTAAAAAAGATTTTATTTATTTATTTGACAGAGAGAGACACAGTGATAGAGGGAACACAAGCAGGGGGAGTGGGAGAGGGAGAAGCAGGCTCCCAGCTGAGCAGGGAGCCCCACGTGGGGCTCGATCCCAGAACCCTAGGATCACAACCTGAGCCGAAGGCAGACTCTTAACTGACTGAGCCACCCAGGTGCCCCTTAATTTATTACTTCTTAGCATTATACTGTATTATGTTAAACGTATTTAATTTCAAATTATATTCCATTACAGAAAACACTGGATTAATAAATTAGATATCTGTTAATAAGTTAGATATCTGTTAATGGACTTATGTGATAGATCACTTGTGTTATAAAATAAATGTGCCATAGAGTGAAAGAGATGGTCTGGAGGTTACATGCATACCAAATTTCAATAGTACTTCCAAATTGCTCTCCAGAATGGTTCAATCAATTTATACTACCCTCAGCAGCATATGAAAGTTATCTTTTCCCCTCAATCACAGAAAGTTCTAGTTTTTACCAGTGGATGGGTATGAAGTGGTTAAATTTTAGTGTTTATTTCTCTGAGTTCTACTACGGTTCAGGGTTTCTCCACATATTAATAGCATTTGGTTTCCTGTTTTCTTTTTCACCTCTTCAAATCATATATTTGGCTTATTTCATTTTTATTTCTATTGAATATACTGCCTTTCTCTTGTTGATTTTCCTTCATTAAATAGAAATTTAAAATTAGTTTTGTACTAGATGGAAATTTGTAATTTCCCATAAGATTGAAATTATACTTGCTCTTTGGTTAGAAAATATTGCTAATATTATCTATTAAGCTTACAAAGCATCAATGCAATCTATCAATTTAATGTTTTCCTAATTATGATACAGTGAATAATTTTCTTTTTCAGACTTTATATCCTTGTCACTATATAACATACTCTACTCCAGTCAGATAATTGCTTTAGGCCTTGGTGTTGACACAACTTCCCTTGGAGTTTTCTTCTGTTCTAATTTTTACCTAGGAAAAACAAAACTTTGGGTCTACATCTAACCCAACCTGGACTACATCATTGATCTCCCACTATTCCTTAGGCTGTTCTTTGTATTACTGAAGATGCGAAAGAATATAATAGTCTCTTTTTGGGTCCCAAATAAGGACTCCACTCATCCCAAGTCTTTCTATAAGTGAAATTCTAATATTCAAAACTTGGATCCCAGGTGCCTGACTTCATGTTTTATACCTCCTTGGCAACCTCTAGTGTACTCTCTTTTAGAAACTGATACTCAGTATTTCTCAATGGATATTCATTTTATGACCCTACATTTAAAAACATGCCTAAGGCAAAAAACCTGTTTTTTATTTCTCCTGCCCCAACTTCTTCTTGCCTTCACCGTATTCAAATACCCACTAAATGGAACCCAGATGTATAAATCTGTGTTCAGTCTGGAGTCAGTTTCAACTGACTCTTTTTCTCATTTTTGTCATATTTTCCTGCTTTTTTGCAAGTCTAGTAATTTTTAGAATTAGTTTCCCAATATAATAGATTTTACAGAAGGAAAACATTCCAGCTATTGTTTTGTTTTAGAAACTTTCTAGTTGAGTAAAGTTGCACATGTGACCTGATAATTCTGAGAATACAATTTTATAATTCTGGATATTGTTGCCTTTGTTCTGCTTTTACAAAGAATTGAGTAAGCTCAATAAGCAGGTCTTGTTTGCTTTCCCTAGAAGTAAAGCAATTAAGGTATGTCCTCTTTCCCTTGAGGATGAACATGCTGCATTACAAAGCTAGTCAGCTTCAGTGGCAGAAAAAAATAGTGACATAAGTTTCACCTGCCATAAAATGAAATGCTCTACTGGGACAAAATGAAGCTGAAAAGCACTAAAATTCAGTGCAATGGAAATGTAACAGTGCCAGATTAAGCAATATTTTTTCCCTCAGCACTAAAAGAGTGCATTAAAAAATTCAAAGCAATGATGTTGGGGAAGTTATATTTGGAACACATTTGAAATTTAAGTATTAGTTCTATAGTACACCATTAACTAATTTAATAAAATGTTTCAAAGTCTTTGCATAATACTTCATTAAATATATTTATTAGTATAATATTAAAATAAGATAAAATTAGTATTTTTTTTTTCTTATAGAACATTTGGGGAAAATAACCTGTTCTCTAGCATTATGTTCACCCTTTTTCTAGTTTCCCACTTGGGGAAAAATAAACATCTTCATTTAAAAAAAAAACTTTCCTTCAAATATTCATTTGGACAGATAATTAAGGTTTAGAAAAAAGCTTTTAAGTTTACAGCTCTCATATTTCAAAACTAGAAACGTACTTACTAACATGGAAATGCAACATTTTCATAAACCTAAATGTATTATTTCCTTAGAAATTCAGATATGATTTCATATCAACATAATTATCTTAAGAAGATAGTCTTAACACAAAGTATATAGTTTGGCTGGTTAACCAAATGATACTGTCATATACAATGTTAGGATGTGTGAGATCAGAAAATATTGCTTTACTATTAAAACATAAAAATACAAAACCAAAACATGATTATAGGGTTTAAAAATACTACAGAGACAGTAGATAAAAGACTGAATTCTGTAGAAAATAGATTTACTGATTGAGAGCATTAGCCCAAGAAATCCTATCAGAACACAAGAATGAGTCACAGAAAAAGATGATCAGTGAAAGGTTAGACACAGGGGAATGGGTGGAAAAATTCAATACAAATGTAATGGAGATTCAAAAAATGAGTGCTCAGCAGAGGAATAAGAAGCAACAACATAAAAATAATAATGAAAACTGAAACCAACATAACCCCCTGTCTCTATCCAAACCAATACCAGGACCAAATATATCTTCCTGTCCTTGGGTTAAGCGATTCTGTGGTCAGGCATGCTTAGGAAAGCATGTCTTTGTATTGAATAATCTGCTTCTGGGCAAAGTAACTACTTGCTCCAGAAAATAGTTGGGCCCGGGGAATATGGCTGTAAACCAACTAAAATAGCATGTTTCTCAAGCCTAACAGCTTACTAGTCAAGTCTCTCTTCAAAACCCTTATCTTACTGTGTCCACCAATAACAAAACTGTAACATGATACATTCTGCCTAATCCCAACTAGTTTTCTACATTTTCATACCTACCTTAGAATAGAATAGCAGGTAACTCAGGGTATGTTTACACTTTGATATGAAGGGCAAGTGCTAAAATTTCTTTATATGTGTAAGATGTTTCCTAACTTAAAATTCAACTCCTAGAGGGGTGCCTGGGTGGCTCAATCCGTTAAGCTCTGCCTTTGGCTCAGGTCATGATCCTGGAGTCCCAGCATCCAGCCCCAGGTGTCTGCTCCCTGCTCAGTGGGGAGTCTGCTTCTCCCTAACCCTCTGCCCCTCGGCCAGCCCACACGCACACAGGCTCGCACATGCGTTTGCTCTCGTGCTCTCTCTCTCTCTCACTCACCCCCTCTGTCAAATAGATAAAATCTTAAAAAAAAAAAAATTCAACTCTATTTTTAAATTTTTGAGGAACCTCCACACTGTTTTCCAAAGTGGCTGTACCAACTTGCATTCCCACCAACAGTGTAAGAGGGTTCCCCTTTCCCCACAACCTCTCCAACATTTGTTGTTTCTTTCCCTGTCCATTTTTGCCATTCTAACTGGTGTAAGGTGGTATCTCAGTGTGGTTTTGCTTTGGATTTCCCTGATGGCTAATGATGATGTTATACGAAAACAATGGATCGTGGATCACTACATCAAAAACTAATGATGTATTGTATGGTGACTAACATAACATAATAAAATTAAAAAAAAAAATCAACTCCTAGAAGTTACACTTCATGTATTTACCTTCTACACAATAAAGTTTGTAATCTATTCTGCATATACTGCTGCAAGGTACTGGAAGACTTGAAGATAAGTACCACTGTCAAGGAACTTTTAAAAGAAGTAACATTTCAATATATATGGGTATGTATATAAAAGGACTGTCTCCAACAACTGGAGACCTTTCTCTCTCTCTCCTTAGTAGACTCTTAACTACTGCTGAGTCAGCTGCTTACTAACAAAAGGCACACATTTACAATTAGGAATAAGGCTGAATCTTTTAGGTAATACAGCTAGTAATTTATCTTCAGAAAGTGTTTACCTCTAATGGATTTATGGGATTTTTTTAATTCAAATATGAAAACTCATCTCCCCATCCCCACCGAGACTCTCTTCTTTGTTTGTATCAAACTAAAACTCATACACATTTATAGACATGGGCCATTTCTCATTAGTTTCCATGGTGTATTGTCATCCTATAATGGTAAACTTGGAATGCGGGTGCTCTGTGCATACTCTTGTAATTTGACACGTGTCTTGTTACTCAAAGTTTGCTCAATTGCTCTGTGACAAGAGCAAGTCAGTCTGCTGACACTCAGGGCTTATTCGAGCAAGCCCAGGAAATCTCTCTATAATAGGACAGGGCAGCTGTCAGCTCTCAAGTAGCTTAACTTTCTAAGTTCACCTTTTCTTTTAAATATCATAACCTATTTTGGAAGAGATACATTTTGAGTATCAGCAGTAGCATTTTTTCTC
This sequence comes from Mirounga angustirostris, assembly GCF_029215605.1. Classification (NCBI taxonomy): domain Eukaryota; kingdom Metazoa; phylum Chordata; class Mammalia; order Carnivora; family Phocidae; genus Mirounga; species Mirounga angustirostris. The sequence goes on along the minus strand of NW_026991716.1, from coordinate 88,620,260 downwards.
CTACCTCTTATTTTTTTTTTTCTTTTTTCCCCTAATTAACTAAGGGGCATCCCAGGGGAATAAAAGTTAATCTTATTATCCTACTGTTACTGGTGAATCATCATAAATTCATCAAACATCATATAGAAAATAACAATATGCTATATACACACTGTGCCTCTGTACAAAGAAATAGAATTTTTCTTGCTCTGAAGAAATTTTTGAATTATTTAATAAGAAACATGTTGGAATAGAACAATATCAGGCAGCAACCGATCGCTGCTAAAAAGGTCATTCAAACAAGATCTATAGGGGATCAGAGGAAAGAAAAAAAGTACAAAAGAAAGTGGAACGGGATCTCAACCAAATGAAGAGAGAGCTTTAGGTAGATGGAGGGAAGAAAGGATCGTATAATTTGTGAAAATGAATGCTCTGTGTCCCAGTAAGAAATTGAGATCCGTACTAATTTCTTTAAAGACAGATTTAAAACCATTATGCTGCCCAAACAGATTCATTTGAAAGTGAAAGAGGATACTAAGTTAAAATAATATATTATTTTTAAGTCGTTTTTTATTGTCCAAAATTGATTTTATTATGATGTGAACTTACTAAAAACTTACAGAATATTAAAATTATGTTCAAAAATAAACTTCCTTAAAAAATTAAAGAGTATCTGTGTATTCAAATGAAACATATGTATAGCTGGTATTGTGAGTTTAAAAAGATTAAATATCAACAATATCTTATGGGAAAATCAAATACATTACAGGAAACTTGAAATATTGATCATCTAAACATTAAAAATTACCATAAGGATATTTTCTATTGGTTTAGGTTTACATACTTAATTTGTTTCTTATGTTCATGTGTCCTTAATGCCTTATCGCTGATATATTTCAGAGAATGGTATTTTTTTTCCATACGGAATTAAGTTTTCATATAATAACCTGCAATTGCATTCAAAATTAGCTTTTATGGATAACTTTGAAACCACTGACACTATTATTGACCCTTTTCTGTAGACTGCAATAGGTTTTTTATAATATATTTTTTGGTGAATAGTTCTATGAATTTTAACACATGTATAGATAAATAGCCACACAATAATCTGGGTACAGAAGAGATCCATTTTTTGTGATACCCTTTTTTAAGTCATACTGTCCTGCTACCACTAGTCACTGGAAACTATTGATCTGTTCTCTGTCACTATAGATTTATCATCTTGAGAATGTCATATAAATGAAATCAAACAGTATGTGAACTCTTGAGATTGACTTCTTTCATTTGCATAAAATGCTTTTGAGATTCATCCAAGTTGAAGAATATTTAGGTTTTCTCTAGTTTTGGGGAATTATAAATTTCTTGAATACTCATGTAGAGGTTTTTGTTTTAAGATAAGTTTTTCTTTCTTTAGGGTGAACACATAGGAACGTGTTTTCTGGACCATATGGTAACTATTTGGTTATAAGAAGTCTTCAACTTTTTTTTTTTTTTAAACATATAATGTATTTGTTTCAGAGGTACAGGTCTGTGATTCAAAAGTCTTACACAATTCACAGCGCTCACCATAGCACATACCCTCTCCAGTGTCTATTACCCAGCCACCCCATCCCTCCCAACCCCCACCACTCCAGCAACTCTCAGTTTGTTTCCTGAGATTAAGAATTCCTCATATCAGTGAGGTCATATGATACATGTCTTTCTCTGATTGACTTATTTCGCTCAGCATAATACCCTCCAGTTCCATCCACATCATTGAATGAAGGGAGGAAAATCGGAGGGGGAGATGAACCATGAGAGACTATAGACTCTGAGAAACAAACTGAGGGTTCTAGAGGGGAGGGGGGGATGGGTTAGCCTGGTGATGGGTTAAAGAGGGCGCGTTCTGCATGGAGCACTGGGTGTTATACGCAAACAATGAATCATGGAACACTACTTCAAAAACTAATGATGTAATGTATGGTGATTAACATAGCATAATAATAATAAAAAAAGAAGTCTTCAAGCTCTTTTCAGAGGTGTACCATTTCCATAACCACTGGCAATGCATGAGAGTTTCAAATGTTCAGCATCCTTATTATCAACTGATATTGCCAATAATTTTTATTTTAGCTATCCTAATAGTTGTTTTGGTGGTATCTCACTATGGTTTTAATTTGCATACCCATATTCACTAATAATGTTGAACAACTTTTTATGTCCTTTCTTAACATTTACATATCATCTTTGATGAATTGTCTATTCAGGTCTTCTAAGCATTTTTATTTTATTTTATTTTATTTTTTTCTTTTTTTTATTCTTATGTTAATCCCCTACATTACATCATTAGTTTTAGATGCAGTGTTTTTTTATTTTTTTATTTTTTTATTCTTATGTTAATCCCCATACATTACATCATTAGTTTTAGATGAAGTGTTCCATGAATCATTGTTTGTGCATAACACCCAGTGCTCCATGCAGAATGTGCCCTCCTCAATACCCACCACCAGGCTAAGCATTTTTATTAATTGGGGTTTTTGTTTTCCTTCTGTTCAGTATTGAGAATTCTTTATACAACCAGATATAATTCTTTTGTCAGATACGTGATTTGCAAATATTCTCTCTCAGTCTTAAGAACTCTCTAACACCAGGGCACAAAGATTTTTCTCCCATTTTTCCTCCAATGTTTTATAATTTTACATTTACATTTATAATCCACTTTGGCTTACAGTATAAGCCAAAGAATCCAAATCCTAAAGATTTAAGATTTAGGTTGAATTTAATTATAAGCTTATGGATGTCTATTCATTCCAGCATCATCTGTTGAAAAGATATACTTTATACATCGAATTACCCCTTTATCTCCTTGTCAAAATCTTTTGCCACATGTATGTGGGTCTATTTCTGGATTGTCTGTTTTTTTCAATTGATCTGTGTATCAACTCTTTTGACAATAGTACATTCAAAATAGTTTATAGTGCATAATAACTATATTTTTATAAATACTTGTATGTATATAGATTTTGTATAGATCCTTTAATATTCTTCTAGGTATCAGGTTATAGAAAACGTCACATAAACTTGGTATTATTCTGGGCTATGCTACTTAATAGAGAAACTATGACTCCGTACAAGTTATATAGAAGATATAACTTCCATTTCCTCATCTATAAAATTGCCATAAATTATCTAAATTATAGGAGTAATGTAGGTATTAAATGAGCTAGTTTATTTAAAGTAAATAACATTTAATATATGTTCTCAGTAAATGTTATTTCTTTTTGTTCTTTATTCTATCTAGCACTATATGTTTGCCTGATTTTATTGGATATTATTTTAACAAAGTAACCCTTTAAAAATACATAAAGCATGGGAAAACCAATAAGCTAACATAAATATAATTTTCTCCATAATTGCAGAAAAACAAAAGAATTAATATAAAGCTAGCATGCTCATAATAAAATTTACCTTCGTAAGGGATAAGGCTTTCAGAGAATTACTATTTTCCACTTGTGACCTTGAGCTAAAGAAAAAGCAAAAAGAACATATCATGCAGCTCAGTACCCTTTAGATTTAGTGCGCAGAGAACTAATCCATCTGTTTATAGTTCCTTTTTTTGTCCCTAGATAACACTTTGTTAAAAGACACATGCTTCAACCTTCAAGATAAATTATCCTTTTAATTCTTAATGGTTGTAAGTGATGAAACCCAAGAGCAAATCAGAGTGTGCATTTAAACTGGTGACATCTATGCCTTTGGCTTGCTAAATGATTATCAAGATATTTAAAGGTTAAATGGTTATTTATACATTTATACGTAGATGGAGTTCATGAATATAGTGTCATTTGCTCTCAACATTTGAGTGCCATATATTAAAAAGTGGGTGATGGAGCAGAAGGATGGTTCAAATTAGGAGTAAAAATGAATAAATATACAAGTCTCAAACAATTTGATGTCTATCTTTAATGCAGTAGTCATTTTAACAAAAATAGAAAAATCTGGAGAAGGGGAACTGATTTCAGGGAACATGTTTCCTCTATAACCACCAATTGAGTGCACATCTGGGAGGTCCCAGAGGTAACCTCAATAAACTTGCTTTGAAGCTTTTTTTCTAAGAAAGAACTCAAACTGATGTTCTAGGAATTTAATTTGCTGACTTTTATTTCAATACCACAGTGAAAATGTTTACCCTTTAAGATTGCTATAGTTGTTCTCAGAACCTATGTTTTGGGACTCTTCTAGGTTATATGATAATAATTTATGTTCATGAGAGCATATTAGCCTGGATAACTATAGACAAAATAAAAATAATGATCTCTTTCAAAAATGTGTTTTTCAACTTGAATATACCAATTACTCATCCAAAAATAGAAGAATGTTTTTGGCCAAGGAAAATGGTGGCTTCTAATATTTGCATCTCTCTACACATTCTCAATAAACAAACATAGATCCTCCATAAGAACCCATACAACTACACAAGACCCTCACACTCAGAACATCTGGAAGAAAAGAAAACCACAATCAAAATACCCATAAGTTTAAAAAGAAGCCAAATAAGCAGCTATTTCTCACATTCCTTGGTCATACCTCTATATAAAGTAGTACTATCCAGGGAAACTTCTCAGAAGAAAAAAAAAAAGGACAGCAAGTAGAAGATTGACTTAAAAAAATAATTGTCAGAAAGAAAAATCCCACCATAAATGTCAAAATTCTGAAAAAGGAATATGGTTTTTCAGAGCCCTGAACACATTAGGCATGGTTCTTGGTGGTAAGCTTTGAGAGGGATCATGACTAAAGAAGAAAAAGGTGCAAGGAAAGGAGAGACATCTGTTTCCATATTCAATGATAATGGTAATAAGAGACAATAGTGGGAAATCTAGAGCTCTGCAGGAAAAAAAAAAAGACCAGAGTTGATAAAATCTCTCTTCCAAATACCAACAATAAGAACAAAAATCAAAATTACAATGAATGATTTAATATTTGTATTACTTAGGGTTCTCCAGAGAAACATAACCAATAGGAGATGACAGATTAGGTAGAGAGAGAGAGAGATAGGGGAGATTTATGATGAGAATTGACTCACATGATTATGGGAGCTGACATATACCATGAAATGGTGTCTGCAAACTAGAAATCAGGAATGCAGATGTTGTAATTCATTCTGAGTCCAAAGGCTTGAGAACAAGGGGAGTCACTGGTGTAACTACCAGTCCAAGGTCAAAGACCAAAGAAACTGCACAGGGGTAGGATTCTTGATACAAGTCCCAGAGTCCAAAGGACCATGAGGCAGGAGCCCTGTTATGAGAGGGTAGGAAAAGATGAATGTCCCAATCTAAGAGATCAAGAGAATTTACCCTTTCTCAATTTTCTTGTTCTATATGGGCCCTCAACAGATTGGATGATGACTCCCCATATTGGTGAGGGTGAATCTCTACTTAGTTTACTGATTCAAATGTTAGTATCTTCCAGAAATACCCTTACAAACAGATCCAGAAATAATGTTTTACCAGACATCTGGGCATCTCTTTGCCCAATGAAGTTGATATAAAATTAACTATTAAAATATTAAATACAAATCCTAAAGAAATTTTTAGCAAATACCATTTAATATCATTTAAGGAAAGAAATACACCACACCATGAACAATGGGCATTTACTCTAGTACTGCAAGGTTGGTTCAATATTTAGAAATCTATTAAGATAATATACCATTAATGAGTTGAAGAAAAATCATGTGATTACCTCTAAAGATGATAAATAAGTCCAAAAATATTAAATTCTCACTCTTCATAAAAATATAGCTAAGAAGATACATATTGATACATCCTTAACACAATAAAAACGAATTAGTTGTAAAATCAGTATTTTGTTTAATAAGGAAACAGTAGCATTTCCACTAATACCAGACACAAATTAAAAATGCCAACTAAGACCCCAAGTATTTAACAGTGTATTGGAAATACCTGCCAATCAAATTAAAAACCATAAATTGTAAAATAGGAAGTACAACTCTTTCTTTTGTACATGATAGGATAAAATACTTACAAAGCTGAAGTCAAAACTTTGAGTCAAAAATAAAATTATATACTCAAGTAGCAGAAAACACTAACATATAGAAATCAAAAAGCCTTCTTACTCATAAACAACAACCAGTTCAAAGACATAATAGTAGAGAAAAATCTATTCACTATAGCAACATCAAAGATGAGAAAACTGGGGCGCTTGGGTGGCTCAGTTGGTTAAACATCAGACTCTTGATTTCAGCTCAGGTCATGATCTCAGGGTCGTAGGATTGAGCCATCGGTTGGGCTCTGTACTGGGTGTGGAGCCTGCTTAAGATTCTCTTTCTCCCTTTCCCTTTGATCCTCCCCTCTCTAAAAAAAAAAAAAAAAAAGATGAGAAAACTGAGAAATACACTTAAAAAGAAACAACATTAGGGAGGGTATGTGTTGTAATGAGCACTGGGTATTATATAAGACTGATGAATCACAGACTTGTACCTCTGAAACAAATAATACATTATATGTTAATTAAATTTAAATTTAAAAAAATTGAAAAAAAAAAGGAAACTGTTTATGAAGAACTTTAAAATACTTCTGAACAACACAAATCGGACTTGAACAAAGGTGAAGAAATATGTCATTCTTTAATAGAATGACTCAACTTAATAAAGATAACTCTTCTCCCTAAGTAATTTTATTTTATTTAATAAATAAATAAATTAATTAATTTATTTATTTATTTATAAGATTTTATTTATTTATTTGAGACAGAGGGAATGAGAGAGAGAGAGCACATGAGAGGGGGGAGGGTCGGAGGGAGAAGCAGGCTCCCTGCCGAGCAGGGAGCCCGATGCGGGACTCGATCCCAGGACTCCAGGATCATGACCTGAGCCAAAGGCAGTCGCTTAACCAACTGAGCCACCCAGGCGCCCTCCCTAAGTAATTTTATGAATTTAATATAATCCCAATAAACGTACCTACAAATTTTTATGGATCTAGACACACTGGTTATAATTTTGTTAGAATAACTCATATAACTAGAAACATGAGGAACAAGACTTACACAATATTAAATATTCCCTAAAACCATGTTATTCAAAATAATGTGGTGCTGATGCATAAACAGACAAATAGACAATGAAATATATTAGGAAGACCAGAAATAGATCTGAGTTGTCAAGGGACATTTGATATATTATAAAGATAACATCTGAAATTACTAGGGCATAGACTGACTTTTTAATAAATGGTGTTCAGAAAACTACATAGCCAATTGGGAAAAGATAATTACATTATAATTTATAAGAATAAACTCTAAATATTTTAGAGATATAACAAAACAAATACCACAAATAGCAAAAGGAAACATAGGTAAGGTTTTATATATTATAGGTATAGGGAAAGAGTTTATATGACTTAAAATCCAAAAGAAATAAAAGAAAAATTAATATATTCAAATACATTTAAAAGTTTTACACAACTAAAAAGAAAAGCATTTTAACGCCGTAATTCCAAAGAAAACCAACAATTTTTTCTAAAATATTTATTTATTTGAGAGACAGAGAGAGATGGGAGGGGCAGAAGGAGAGGGAGAGAAGCAGACTCCCCATTGAGCACAGAGCCCAACACGGGGCTGATTCCATGACCCTGAGATCATGACCTGAGCTGAAATCAAGAATCAGAGGCTTAACTGACTGAGCCACCCAGGAGCCCAACAACCAACAATTGTTAAAGGTATCTGCAACATAAATCACAGATAAACATGATATCTTTAATATATAAATGGCTCTTAAAATTTAGGGGAACAAAGCAGAAAAGACTAGAAAATACAGTGAACAACCAATAATAGACAAGGCAAAATTATATAAAGATCATTTAATAATTTAAAAATGTTCAAGTTTTCTGTGTATAAGAGAAATGAAAAGCAAAACTAAAAGAACTATCATTTACCACCTATTAGATTGGCAAAATTTGCAAAACCTGACAACAAACTCTGTTGGCAAGGTTGTGGGGAAATAGGCTGACTGGAATTCAAAATCGTACAACAGTTACAGGAGTGGGTGTGAACAGGAGGGGAGAAATTAAAAGGGAAGTGAATTTTTCTCTCAGTATATTTATATAGTTTTGACTTTTGGAACCATGTGACTATCAATCTTAAAAATAAGCAAATCAAAGCAAGAAAAAGGAAATAAATACTAATATAGAATACAGACAAAAACAAAACAAAAAAATAACAGACACTAAAGGGGAAAAAGACCTACCCTACATATTAAACATAATACTTTTCTACATATACTCAGGCGAAAGACAAAAATGTCTATAAGCAAATATGGAAGTCTAGTTAGAAATTTGTTTTCACAGTGGTATGGGATAACAATCAAGAAAGTGCTTTCTGTGTATTTAAGGATTTGGCAATTGAATAAATGCATTGAGGATAATCAGAAGCTGGTTTTTCATTGTGGAAAAGAGACTATTAGAAAGAAGAAATATTAGAATAAACTCTTTTGTGAGTTTAATTGGGGTATTAAAAACCTATATATACAAATATACATACATACACATAAACATGGGCATCTTTCTGCCATGCAAAACAAAAGAAGCAGGGAAATGCAAATAAAATAATAATATATTAATAAGACAATGGGACTAACTTGAAGGAACTCCCAATAGAGAGACTGTAGAAAATCTGAGTATCAAAAGAAATAATAATAGTAACAGAATTTTTGTGAAATAAAGAATCTATTAGTGCACCCTGATAGGAATAAATAAATGAGCGGGAGTAAGGGTAAAGATCTCCTCTACCATAAGTGCTATAATGATTTCACATGACTAGATAATTGAAGACTCACAGACTTTGGAGAGCATATTCACAAGCATCTTGATAAATCAAAGGATATAGAAAGTATGCACAAACATTAATAGCCTGAGAGACTTCCAGGCCCAGTTCTTCAGAATTATTCTTATTTATACATGATATACTTCATTTCTGGAATTTGAACCGCTACAATTTGTGTGAGGCTTCTTGGCTTTAGAAGAGCTTCTGAAATGTTCCCCAGTGGGATCTTTCATGCCTTTCTAGTCACATAGCCAAGCCAAACTTGTAACTGGTTACACCAGGGGTAAGGGATCAATACACAACCGGCCTGGTGACACCAGAAAAGTTTCCAACTTTAAAAAGCATATTATAAATCATTAGTTAGCACTCTCACCCTTCTCTTGGCCAAGAGTCAGTTCCATACTTCCAGGTACCCCTGGAGATAAAAAAAATTGAGCTGTCCTAGTCCAGCCAAAAATAATTTACACAAGTACTGATATATGAAAGGAATGACAGAGTTACAAATAACACCATTTAGCAACTATCGTAATAATTAAATGAGACAAAATCATGAGTGGGAGCTAACCTCATGGGTAAAAGTTTGATGAGGAGCAGGATATTTACATACTCTTCAAGTAATTCCCCTCTAATTACTTTTTTTTTTTTTACAAGGAGGAATTAGCAATGTTACAGTGGATTAACCTAGTTGTTATCACCTTAGGCAAATCATCAAAGTTAACATCAGCAATAACAGAACAAGCTGACAGCAGGTGCCCCCTTATCAGTCATCGAGAAGGACACAGTATCACTTCTGTCAAAATACATCATTTGAATGAAATCATTAGCAAGAATGAATCAAAACTAAAATGAGGGACAGTTTACAAAATAACTGGTCTTTAATTTTTTTTAATGTCAAGTTCATGAAAGCTAAAGAAAGGCTAACGAACACTTACAGGTTAAAGAAGACTAAAGATAGGAAATAAATATAAATGGTCTGACCTGGAACGAGCACTGGGAAAACAAAAATTGCTAATAAGTACGTTATTGGAGAAATTTATGAAATTTGAATTAAATTATTTGACTATGGATCTCATCTTTTAAAGAGGAATGAAACATACAGGGAATCACATTATTCAGTTCAGATCAACTGATTAAAAATGTTAATTGGCTTAAACAAATTGTTGATGATGTTGGTTAATTTTAGGACTTTTAAAATAAAATATATTATATAAAGGTATATTTGCCATAAACCATTATTGATGAAGCAATCCAAATTCCTTTTAACATCAACTATTTTAAAACTCAGTTTATAGGAGAGGAAAATGAGTCTTAGCCATTTTAAATAAATTGTTGGAGATGACCCAGCCAGTAATTACAAAGCCAGAGCACAAACTTATATTTGTCTGATTCCAGTACCAGTGCTCTTAACCACTGTTCTAGGCTTTCTTATTTCCAGTAAAATCCTACAGTTCATAAAATGTGAAATGTGGTGAAAATTATACTGTGATTGGTATAGACCTAGATGTTAAGAGACCTGACAGTTTCCACTTTTTCTCTAGGAAAGCCTGCTGTTCTGCAGCAAATAGACTACAGGATAGACTGAAAAGAGAAGCACCACAGTGCCAGGTGGGTAAATCAAGTCTTCAAGGACTTTCTAGCCCAGCTAAGCAAAGTGATGAATGCAGCCAACCGAAAAAAATCTAAAAAAGAAATTACTGAGGCTACCTAAAAGAACTAAAGATTAGTCTCTCAAGCAGAATCTGTATTCCTATTTTCCTATTTTCCAAAATAGGAATATTATTGGTTAGATTAGGTAAGAGCTTGAATGATAGGTTTACGGAAATTACATACATATGGAATTATAGATTGATAGAAAAGGAAAGAGAGAGAGACTTCCAAATAGTAGCGGTAGTAAATAAAGATTTAGATTAAGAAAAAATTGATGAATGATAGCCTTTCTCATATATAAATGCTAGTAGATTCAGTAGTTTTTGATCATGACATAGGTCTAAATAATTTTATCAAAGTCTATCTGAGATACAAGAAATACAAAGGCACTAAGCAAGGTAGCATCAGAAACCCATTTTCTGCTGATGCTCCGTATCTCACACCATCTCTAGGAAAGATCTTGGGATGTTTGATCTTCTCATTCCTTAACAACAGGGGCTCACACCCAGTCCACAAGGTCCAGCTGAAGATAGAATATAACCAGCCTTCTTCACACTCCTCATCTGTATTTTTGCCTCACAATTATTTTATACCATGCAAATTATTTTCCCCTCACCTAAATGAGAAAACAGACATAACAAACAAGAACCAAAAAACTTCCATGCATTGGAATGTGGATTGAAAACTGATACTTTTGAGTGTGTGTGTGTGTGTGTGTGTGTTTATGCTTATGTCTGGTATCTTAGTAGTAACCCCCGCCACCCCAACTTGGATTTTATAAATACATGATAATCAGCTATGGATGAAGAGTTTTCTTTCTTTCTTTCAATCTGAACTGAATTTCTTTATTGTATATTTTAGTAATGGCTACATTTGTTGGTGGTGGGAGCTGACATTCTTGTGTTTGTTGGGTCTGGAGAAGCAGTCAGACAAAAAATACCCCCATTAAATATAATACTTTAGGTAAGGAATTACAAGTATTTTTCATTTATTTAGCATTCTTTTTGGATATTTGTCTTTGAGGGAGGAATAAGTGTATATTGGGACTGGTGCAGAAGATTAGATGTACAAGGAATGAAAAGAGTGGTTTTGTCTGTTTGTATGTATACACAGGGAGTAAAAACTATATTTTGTTGTACATAATGCATTTCTAACTTCTTTTTTTAAGCTTATTATGCATAGAAAAAATCTAAAAGTTAAAATAATAATCCCCATAAACTAATACTCTTCTGTAATTTTAATTTATAGAAAGAAATAAGATTAATGACATATATTGGATAATCACTCAGATATAAATATCCCTGTCCTTATGAATCAAACCAATACATTAAATATCTTATAACGTATAATTTTCAATAATATAACCTATAATTTTTCAGCCCTCTTCAGTCAGTCATAGGATAATGTCTGAATAAAATACATATTAGAACTTTCTTTTTTTAAAGATTTTATTTATTTATTTGATAGAGAGAGACAAAGCGAGGGAGGGAACACAAGTAGGGGGAGTGGGGGAGGGAGAAGCAGGATTCTTGCTGAGCAGGGAGCCCGAGGTGGGGCTCGATCCCAGGACCCCAGGATCATGACCTGAGCCGAAGGCAGACGCTTAACAACTGAGCCACCCAGGTGCCCCTGATCAGAACTTTCAAAATGACAAATGATGCTCAAATTTTCATGATTTTAAGTTTCTGTTTAAATTAAAACTTTTCCCTTGTCTGAGGAAAACGGCAGCATCCTCGAGATGGACTGGGAAGCAAGAGTTTTAGGTGAATGCGCTAACCTCTGCCTCTAGACTTCTTCCAGCCTCCTACCTCCGGGGCCCAGCCCTGCCGTCCCTGCTGCAGACCAGCTGTCCCCACAACCCATGTCCTTCTGTCCTACCCATGTCTCCTGCCTAGTGAGCATTTGTGTAATTCGGGACTTTATTTCCATAAACTGACCGTTGTATCAGTAGAGCCTTTAGGAGATTTAAGGACCTTCCTTCAGCTCTGAACAGCTTTTTCCCTCAATTCCAATCCAAAGATACATGAACCTTTCCAGTTGACTCTTTTGTGGGTGGCTCCTTTGCTGTTGACATTTTCCGTCCTATGCTACCTTTACATCTCAGAAATGGTGAAAATCAGTCCAATAGGGTGCCTGGGTGGCTCAGTTGGTTAAGCGACTGCCTTCGGCTCTGGTCATGATCCTGGAGTCCTGGGATCGAGTCCCGCATCGGGCTCTCTGCTCAGCAGGGAGTCTGCTTCTCCCTCTGACCCTCCTCCCTCTCATGCTCTCTGTCTCTCATTCTCTCTCAAATAAATAAATAAAATCTTTAAAAAAAAATCAGTCCAATAAGATACGAACTAAGTGTGCTGAAAAAAAATAAATTAATTAAAACTTCTCCCATATAATTAACCAATTGGAAGATGTTCAATAAATATAAAAATACTTTCCAGGAAATAATGTGAATATAATGATTTTCATGGAAAATACCATTTAATCAGAGAACATAATTCAGCTATTGAGGAATATAATTAAAATATAAATTTTTATCTAGTGACTAATTAGAAAAATCAAAATCAAAATATTCTGAAATCTTAAGTCATTTCAGAGAAAAGATTCTGATAAATCATCCAATGGAAGTTACATTGAATTTTGTTCCAGAATCACTATGCTACTTGGAAGAAACGTTACCAATAGTGTATCTTTTTCTTTCCCTACACTATAGAGAAAAGTTGGAATGTATGCTGAGACCTTATATAATTATAATAGGCAGAATGATCCCTCTGAAAGATGCCTATGACTTAATCCTTGGCATTTGTGAAAATGTAACATTATATGGAAAAAGAGGCTTCGCAGATGTCATTAAGGTTATAGACCTTCTAATAGGAAGATTATACTGGATTATTCAGGTGGACCAAATCTAGTTGCATGACCTTTTAAATAGAGAAATATAGCAGACAAGGGAAGTCAGTGAAATGTTCAGAAGCTAAAGTCAGAGCACTTCCTAGAAGGAGAAGAATCAGCATACTATTACAGGCCCTTAGATGGAGGGGCCCTTGTGGAAAGAACAGAGAGAAGCCTCAAGGAGCTAGGTAGGAGTGGCCCTCAGCTGACAACTAGTAAGGAAACAGGGACCTCAACTTTACAACCACACAGAACAGATTCTGCTAAAAATCTGAGTGAGTTTCAGATTGGGTTCATCCCTAAAGCCTCCAGTAGGAAAAACAGCCCTGCCTACATCTTGATTTTACCTTAGTGAGACCCATTCGGGACTTCAGACTTACAGAACTATTAGATAATACGCGAGTGTTCTTCTAAGCCACTAAATTTGGTAATTTGTTATTACAAAGAATACTAACACTGTTATATAAGACTAAGGGCAGAATAGAGCAACCAATCTTTTCTTATGCAGTTGGGAACTAAAAACAGAATAATTTAGAAGGAATAAATGATAGGTAAAGAGTTCTAGACACATCTTTGTTACAACCCACTGGATGGAATGATATAGTGTATCTCAGAGCTATTGTTGGACACAGATATGCTTAAGTTTCAAAGCAATAGACCTAAACACTGTTGGTGTAATGCTAGGATCAGTTGAAACATTTTGTTCTAAAATTTTCTGGAATTTCTCCACAATTTCCAGTTGGTAAGCTTAGAAAGATAATAAAAACAATTGCACATTAGCTAGGAACTTTGCATATGGTCAAGGAGGTAAAATCTGAAAATAAGCCTAGTTAATGCTGAAAAGAAAAGACTTTAAATGTGTGAACTCTCTTTCAGAGTCTGTTTGATTTTAAGCAAATATTTTCTAATTTGATGTATTTATTAATTCTGAAAAATCTCTTAATCATGGAATGGTGTTTATGAGATAACTAAATATAAATACATGGTCATGAAAGGTTGGCAATTCAAATGATGAAATGTGTGATTAGTGAAATCATCCTTTATACGAGGGCAGTTATCAAAAGATTATAAGGCATTTATGAGGAATGCAATTGCTCAATCAAAAGAAAGAAATTAAGAACTTATATCTACAAAGCACTATACAGAAATCTTGAGGGCTTCAAGTTTTATTGGAATTCTGATAAAAATTAATCCCTTATATTCATTTGATGTATTTTCTTAGTATAATATTATGAATCCTAATTTATTATTCACTCACCTTTGGATTTATCACTACATTTTATATGTTCTGGAGTTTGTAAACCAACAATGATGTTACTCAATGTCTATAAAGACTGTATTCTTTAAATTCATCATGGTTTCCTTGTTTTTAATTGTTATTAATCACCACAATCTAGAAAATTTTCATATGCAGTAATCTAGATAGGCAGAGCTCATTTCAGAGTACACAATTCTTCCTGAAGAAGGGAAGATGGTCATGGGTGAAGCTATGATCTAGGAGATCAGGTGATGATCTGAGTAGGTATAAAGAAAAAGTGGTCTTAACATATGGTCTCAAGGCAAAGACAATAAGGTCAGGTGTGTGATCTGATAATATAATGTATAAAATTGATATTTGACTGCTGGGTTAAGAATAAAGGAGTTGAGTAAGGAGAAAGTGAAAAGTGGTATACTTGCAAAAATCTATGACTCCTCAACCCATTATTTTTTCTAGTCTTTTGGTAATTCATCACTCTATGACCCTGAGGTGAAATTCAGCAATAGTAAAGAAATACAAGAAAAATTGTAAGATGTTATAGCTATAGTTATATTTATATTTTTATAGGTGTCTTGGAAAGAATATAAAGTCTTTACTGTGATAAATGAATTGCAAACTTTGTTAAATTTACTTAATGACACTGACAAAAAGTAGTCTACCAACAAAATAATAAATTCTATATAATATAGAGTTCCCAAGTAATAGACATGTGGAATGGTCTGTATATACATGATCCAACTATTGTTGCATTCTTGTTGAACCCCAGAATAAAATAGTTAAAAATGAAAGAGTTATGATTAATCATTTTACAGAAGAGAGAACCAGCTGCAGTTCTTCCATAAAATTTACCTAATGGGTTTGTACCTCACTACAGTTGGAAGACTTTGATCATCGTTTACTGATGATTACTATGGCCCTGAGGTAGTGCTTTACAAAAGATAGTTAATATAGAGGATGCCATTCCTCATTGCTGGCAAGTGTTCTTAAAGAACCTTCATGGGTGAAGATGAATATCATACTGAAATAGTCTCTTCTTTTTATCCAAGAGAGCAGCAGAGGTGAATGCCTTTGACTCTATCCCTTCATTCAGGCATAGCATAGAAGACTCCCTGCAGACTGTAGGCCTAAGGAGTCACCACCTAGCAGTTTTCTTATCTTGGTTCAGTGAACATTAGGTACAAGAGATTATTGCAAAAGAAATACCTTTTTGGTAATGGCACTACTGACATTTGTATATTTTCTTTCATAGTTTGTATCTGGAATATTGCAAAATACACACAAAACCACATGAATTCATATATACACACAAATGTTTAAAGTAGATGAGATGATTTTCAGTGCAAAATTTTCACGCCATTCTTAATTTCTAAAAAGTAATAAGAAAAGTTCTCTTCAGAAGGAAGATGTTTTAGATGCTCAGTTTATCACTGTCAATACTTACACCTACTCTTCATTTTCTTTTCCCCCTGAACTGAAAGAAACAACTTTATATCTTTTATCAAAAATAAACTTGTTTATCTAGTCTTGACTCCATCTCTATCCAACTTTAAAGAACCTTATATTAACTGTCTGCCTCTTTCAGTAGAGAGTATTTGTAGATGTAGGGTTTCTAGAGAAAAGAATATACATTAAAAAATATTTTTGTATGTATTATCAATTGCCTTCTAAAGGGTTGCCCCATAGTAGAATCCCAAAAATAATCTACAAAGGTTTCTTTTTAGGGCATATTTTTGTTGATACAATAAATACTATTGATTTTTTGAAATATGCTAATTAAATGAAATATGTCAACTCATTCTTTTTTTTTATTAAAGAAGATTTTTATTTATTTATTTGACAGAGAGAGACACAGCAAGAGAGGGAACACAAGCAGGGGGAGTGGGAGAGGGAGAAGCAGGCTTCCCGCCGAGCAGGGAGCCCAATGCGGGGCTTGATCCCAGGACCCTGGGATCATGACCTGAGCCGAAGGCAAATGCTTAATGACTGAGCCACCCAGGAGTCCCTCAACTCATTATTTTCTAAGTTATATTTATCTTACGACAATGATTCAAACAATTATTCACACTTCCTGTGAATTACATTTTTATGCCTTACATTTTTTACTTATTTACATTAGTGCATTAGGTAAGAGTCTTTACAATCAAATATGTGTGTGTGTATATATATATATATATACACACACACACACGTATAAATAGACATACAAGCATATTATAATTTAAAATTATCAAAAAGAATCCATTCTTGAATTCACTTCTATTAAGCTCCAAACAATACTGTAAGATTTTGGAAATAAAAATTAACCCCTTTGTGCCACTCTTTTCTTCTCTATAAATAAAGATTGAATAAATTAATATATTCAACCCATTTATAATAAAGTTTGGCAGAGCAGAAGTATTTAATAAATGTTAATAGCAAAGTAACATTAAATACTTTACCATCATTTCCAGTAAAGTAATTTATCTTTCTTCATTGGCTTGGCTCTTTGAAAAAAAGAGGCCCTGGCCCTGGGCACAGGCCCTGACTCTGTGCATAAGCAGTTCCCCTAAAACAGTTTTTATTTTTAAAAATGTAGGCCAACTTATTAATATTTAATTTAGTGGTTTCTAGATTTTCAGTCTTCAAAGACTTTACCATAACAACTAAATGTGCCCTTTCTTTTCTATTATGTTAAAAATGTAATTTGTTTTCTAATAAATATTTACATTTCTTTTTGTCTAGACTATAAATTTATTAAAAAGTATGAAATATGAATCCGCTTCTTTCTTTAAATTATTACCCAGGTGTCTCAGTACCTTTTATTTCTTCAGACCAAGGACAATTGACAGGAATTTTTAAATTTCTTTATAAAAATTATATAATTATAAAAGTATTTTGTATCAGATGTTGGAAACCGCAGTTAAAATTAATGGCAAACTAAAGCATTACAACTTAGATTTTGTTGTAACCAATAGAATAGACAATATTTTGAAGAGTTAAGCTTACTTTATTTTTTTATTTGAGTATAGTTGACACACAATATTACATTAGTTTCAGGTGTGCATATAGTGATTCAGCATCTCTATACATTATGCTCTGCCCACCACAAGTGTAGCTACCGTCTGTCACCACACATTACTACCATATCATTGACTATATATTCCTTATGCTGTGCATTTTATTCCTATGACTTATTTATTCCATAACTGGATGCCTATATCTCCGACTTCCCATCACTCATTTTGCCCATACTTCCACCCCTGCTCCCTCTGGCAACCATCAGTTTGTTCTCTGTATTCATAGCTCTAATTCTGCTTTTTGTTTGTTTCTTCATTTCTTTTTTATATTCCACATCTGAGTGAAATCCTATGGTATTTGTCTTTCTCAGTCTGACTGATTTCACTTAGCATTACACCCATGTTGTTGCAAAGGCAAGATCTCATCTGTTTTGTGGCTGAATAATGATCCATTGTATAAATATAGTGTATCTTTTTTATCTATCCATCTCTCAATGGGCACTTAGGTTGCTCCCATCATCTTGGCTAATATAAATAATGCTGCAATAAACATAGGGGTCCACATATCTTTTTGAATTAGTGTTTTCATTTTCTTTGGGTAAATACCCAGTAGTGGAATTACTGGATCATATGGATCTCTATATTTCATTTTTTGAGGAACCTCCATACCATTTTCCATAGAGGCCATGCCAGTTTACAATCTATGGACCCAATGAAATCCCTATCAAAATACCAATATTTTCACAGAACTAGAACAAATAATACTAAAACTTGTAAGGAACCATGAAAGATCCCAAATAACAAAAGCAATCTTGAGAAAGAACAAGGCTAGAGTTATCACAATTCCAGATTTCAATATATACTACAAAGCACTAATTTGAAAAGATACATGCACCTCTATATTTATTGCAGCATTATTTACAATAGCTAAGGTATGGAAGCAATTCAAGTGTCCATCCATAGATGAATGAATAAAGAAAATGTGGTATATATATATATATATATATATATATATATATATATATGTGTGTGTGTGTGTGTGTGTGTATATATATATATATATATACACAATGGGATATAACTCAGCCATAAAAAAGAATGAAATTTTGCCATTTGTAACAACATAGATGGACCTAGAAGGTGTAATGCTAAGTGAAATAAATCAGACAGAGGAAGACAGATACCATAAGATTACACTCACATATGGCATTAAAGAAACAAAACAAATGAATAAAGGAAAAAAAAAGAGACAAACATAAAGCAGACAAATACAGAGAACAGACTGGTGATTCCAGGGTGGAGGTACATTCGGTGGGTGGGTGAAATAGATAAAGGAGATTAAGAGTACACTTACTGTGATGAGTACTGAGTAATGTAGAATTATTGAATATTTTTTTTAATAAGCTCTATGCTCAACATGGGGCTTGAACCCGTGACCTTGAAATCAAGAGTCACATGCTCTACTGACGGAGCCAGCCAGACATACCTAGAATTATTGAATCATTATAATGTACACTAATATAGCACTGTATGTTAATTATACTTCAATAAAAAAATAACAGTATGGTACTGGCACAAAAAGAGACACACAGCTGAATGGAACAGAATGAAGGGCCCAGAAATAAACCCATGTTTATATAGTCAATTAATCTAGGAGTCAAGAGTATACAATAGGGAAAATAATCTCTTCAATACATGGTGCTGGGAAAACATTGCAACTACATGTAAAATAATGAAACTGGACCACTTTCTCACACCATTCATAAAAATAAACTCAAAATGGATTAAAGACCTAAATGTGAGATCGGAAACCATAAAAATCCTAGAAGAGAATCAAGGCAGTGATTTCTCTGACATTGGCCATAGCAACATTTTTCTAGATATATCTCCTAAGGCAAGGGAAACAAAAGCAAAAATATGCTATTGACACTACGGCAAAATTAAAAAGCTTTTGCATATCAAAGAGAATCAACAAATGTATTATATTCCTTATTCACTTATTTTTACATTATCCTTAATTTTTCTTAATAAAGTTATAGTTTTCAGAATAGACTTTTTAGAGGTAATTTTCAGATTTATTCCTAGACAATAGATTTCTTACATTATTGTAAATGGTATGATTTAGAAAAGCTTATGTTTGTTGTATAAATAAAATTAGTGTACTCTGTACCCAGTGACCATGATAAATTAATTCATTGATTCTAGTAGAACATCTGTAGATTCTTCTGGATCTCTATATAAACAATCATGCCATCTGTAAATGACAACCTTAATTTGTCCTTTCTGAAACACTTATCTTTTATTTGTTTCTATTGCCTACTGCACTTTTAGAAAAGAGTTTTATTTCAATATTAAATATAACTGATGATAAAAGAAGACTTTGTCTCATTTCAGAACTTCAAGGAAATAATTTGGTATCTTACCATTAAAATAACATTGCTAAGGTTTTGTCTGTGTATGCACATATGTGTGTATTCTTCATCAGATTAAGAAAGTATCATTCATAATTTGAGGAAAATTATCATAAACGTGCTGAAATCTTATCAAATGCCTTCCCTGAATCTGTTGAGATGATTGTATATTTTCCTTTATTAGGTTAACATGGTAACTTATGTTGATTAATTATTTGAATGTTAATCTACAATGCACATAACAAACCCCACCTACTGTTGAAGTATTAACTTTTTACATATTACCAAATTAAATTTTCTAATATTTTCTTTAATATTTTGGGGTAAATTTTCTTAATATTTTGCATGAAAGAGATTTGCCTGTGATTTTCCCACTATACAATTTCCCTTACCCTGATAGATTTGGCATCAAAATTATGCGGGCCTCAAAAAAATTGTTGGGAAGCATTTGCTCTTTTTCTGTTATGTAGAAGATCTTGTAAAATATTGCTATTATTTTTTTCCTTATATATTCAAATTCACCAATTAAGCCATTGGAATTTCTCTGTGGAAAGACTTTTAATAAATATATTAACATTCAATTTCTTACAAAATTTCTGACTCTTCAGTTTTTCTATTTTTTTTTTTCTGTCAGCTTTAACTATATTTACCCATCTTATATTTGGTTTTATCTCTATCGTATATTTTTACTTTATGTATATTTAAACATTATAAGACAATGTGATCATTTATTTTTCCATTAATATGCATATTTACCCTAACATTAACCCCTTCTGTTGTTTTCTGCATTTTCATCTTTCCATCTCAGATCATTTTCCAATTACATCTGTATTAATGACCTTCAGAATATGTCACACACACCTTAATACTTTATTCTGTTTGTGTGTGTGTGTGTTTTCTATTCTTGTTATTCTTCTCTACTTTAATTAGGATATTACTATTAACCTTTCTTCTAACTAATGAATTTCATTTTGTACTGTGTCCAATATGCTCTTAAATTCACTGAGTAATTTCACATATTTTACTTTTCATTCTAGAATGCCCATTAAATTCTTTTTGAAACATTCTAGATATTTTTTTAATCTTTTTTTTTAAGATTTTATTTATTTATTTGAGAGAGAGAATGAGAGAGAGAGAGCATGAGAGGGGGAGGGTCAGAGGGAGAAGCAGACTCCCTGCCGAGCAGAGAGCCCGATGCGGGACTCGATCCCGGGACTCCAGGATCATGACCTGAGCCGAAGGCAGTCGCTTAACCAACTGAGCCACCCAGGCGCCCAACATTCCAGATATTTTTAACTTCTCAACACTTTATACTTCTCACTTCTTCGTTAAAATACTCCATCTTTTCATCCATTTTGCCCAGCATAGAAGCTTTGGATCTAACTCTTTAGCTTCCCACATAGCCTCAGAATTAAGCAAAAGTATTGCTGGAAAAAACTAGTTGTGCACTTGAGATCCTCAAACACTTATTTTTGTCCACTCTAGTTTTGTACAATGCCTAATAGTTTTAAAGCTTTTGTTTTCCACAACAGCAAATTCTTGGCCAACCGTTTCTCCTCAGTCCATGAAAAAAATTGGCAAATGCTCCCAGAAAACAGAACAAAACAAAAACCAAATAAATCTGCTTTTTATTATTTCACCTATTAATTGCTTTTTCCTCTCTGAAATTTTAGTACATCTTCCACAAATTGCTGATGGCCTTAAACATTACTTAATAATTTTTTCCATTTTACTAGTGGTCATTAGGGACACTGATCTACTGCTACCTATAACATCCTATTTGGAAGAAGTTACAATCATTTTGATTGACTATTATAATTATTATATAAAGTTTTAAACTTTTTCTTTATTAAATTATATCTTCTTGCTTCTATATTTGTAAAACAATTTGCTTACATAAAGCAAGATGAACAAAATTTACATATCACAGATTTAAAGCAAAATAGGCAAAAGATTCAGGCTTCAACATTGGAATTTCACAAAGGCATTAATTACAATGGAAACACTTTTTTAAAATGCTACACTTAACTCATGAGTATTTTGTTTTGCTTTTTTTTTTTAAGATTTTGTTTATTTATTTGACAGAGAGAGAGACAGCCAGAGAGGGAACACAAGCAGGGGGAGTGGGAGAGGGAGAAGCAGGCTTCCCGCCGAGCAGGGAGCCCGATGCAGGACTCCATCCCAGGACCGAGATCATGACATGAGCTGAAGACAAACGCTTAATGACTGAGCCACCCAGGCACCCCAAGTATTTTGATATAATACTATTTTGATATAATTTTATTTTAAAGGTAAAAATGTCACTATGAGAATCATGTATTTATTAACCACACTATGTAACACTTTTGTTTTGTTTGGAATTCAGCATTGTCCTAGGAACAATCTTAATATCCCTGATAGAAGAATGCCGGTAGCTCTTAAAAGACCTCAGATATACACGATTATAACTATATATACTATGTGTAACTGGAGTGTTCATTTTCTCCATACATATCTTCTGATTTGATATAGGGTAATACATATTTAAAATTGTACTTTAGGCTTATTTTGCTTGCCTCTCCTCTATAAACTTATCCATTAGCAAGATATAGCAAGATCCATTCTCTTTCTCTGAGACTAAAATATCTTACTATATACTATGTCCTTTCAAAATCTTGGCTGAAATAACGTAAGTATAGAAGATAAATGGAATTAATTATAGTCAATTCATTCTTCAAGTACTTTAAAGCCTATTTTTATGTTTGGTAAGA
Organism: Mirounga angustirostris; assembly: GCF_029215605.1. NCBI lineage: Eukaryota > Metazoa > Chordata > Mammalia > Carnivora > Phocidae > Mirounga > Mirounga angustirostris. Next base: position 88,597,519 of record NW_026991716.1, on the reverse strand, counting down.
CTACCAAAAGGTATCAACTTCAAACTGTATTACTTTATTCCCTTGAAAAATCACCTAGTGTTTTAATATATATTCTTAGGTTTATTATTTTAGAAATCCTATAAGAGAAAATAATTGAAATTACTGAATTTTAATTTATAAGACCCCAAAATTAGGAGGGTTTTTTTTTTTTTTTGGATACTAAAATGGACATACTCATTTAAGTATTCTCTTTGATGTAAAGAGAAGTTTGCATATAGCACTTCTGCTTCCTGCCAAAATGCCACGGTGTCTGGAGGAAAAGCACTATTGCGATTGCTTTAGTTGAGAAAAGAACTAGCTACCTTTCTCATGAAACATTATTTTTACTAGAAAGAAATACTGACAAGCAAAAAGTATGGCTATTCAGACTTAGGTATTATGCAATCATGTTTTTGCAAATGACTGGTTATTTTAAAGAAAACAAATGATGATGGGACTTGCTGACAATGGTAAAACTTGCGTTGAAAAAAAAATTTAAAAACTGCCACAATGAATTTTAAAGCTTCTGGATACTTAAAAATTATACTTACAAAATTGTTAGTACTATTAATAAATATGATTTTTGATGTTGTATCATTAAGTATATTGATTTTTGAAAGATCTACCTAATTGCCAGAACTAATATTTTCCAAATGACAAAATATGATGCTACAAAATCACACAATTAAAGACCAATTCAAAGTTCAAGATGGGGGGCACCTGCATGGCTCAGTCGGTTAAGGGTCTGCCTTTGGCTCAGACGGTGATCTCAGGGTCCTGGGATCAAGGCTGACGTTGGGCTCCCTGCTCAGCGGGGAGTCTGCTTGTTCCTCTCCCTTTGCCCCTCTCCCCTGGCTCGTGTGCTCTCTCTCTTTCAAATAAATAAATAAATAAATAAAATATTAAAAAAAAAGAGTGCAAGGGAGACCAATGGATTATAATATAACAGATTATAAAATTGCCATCCATATGGTTTCAGATTCCATATGACAACTAACTTTTACGAAAATAATCACTTATCAAAATTTGGTATTGTATCCAAGAAGAGTATCACAACTCTATTAAATGTGCCTTTCTTTTCTAAGCACGTATCTGCGAGATGCCAAGTTTTCTTCAAACACAAAACAACATATTTCAACAGATTGAGCACAGAAGCAAATTTGAGGATATGGATATCTTCTAATTAAGCCAGATATTAAAGAGATCTGAAAAACAATAAACTATTATCACTTTCTCAATAATTTTTGTTTTGGAATATATAGGATTTTTTTTCAAAAAAATCTTATTTTCATTTATAAATAATTTCTTATTGCTATTTAAGTAAATTAGTAAATATTTATTTTCAACTTTTTAGTCTTATGATCTACTATGATAATCTTGATAGATATGAGCCACATAAACAAAATTCTTTGGGGTCCACACTAATTAAGTATAACCACCAAAGTAAACAAGTAAATTATAGTTGAAAAGTAAACACATTATTCTGAAAAGCCAGTTTATTGTAATTTGAAAAGCAAAAGATCTAGTATCCAAATATCTCAATTCAAAATTTTGCCCTGCAACTCAGTTTAAACAATTAGTTTAGTGATAATAATACCTACTCTCAAGTTTCTATAAAAGGGGAACCAAATTTGTTAGCATAATTACACTTGTCCATTAGCTAGATGAGAGAAGAAGGCAGCCCCATAACCAGAAGCATCATAAGATTTTTCAACAATTTTACTTAGGTTGAGCAATTTGGTGTCTACTTGGAGATGAGGTCATATCCCTGGCATAAAAAAAAATTTGTGGTGTAAAATTCTAATTGTGTAGCAGTATTTCTATTTTGGATTGATACCTGTCTCAAGCTAAAAGCTTACTCTTTTTTAAAAAATATTTTAATTATTTATTTGAGAGAGAAGGAGCAGGGAGAAGGGGGGAGTGCAATGGAAGAAACAGACTCCCTGTGGAGCAGGGAGCCTGACATCAGCTTGATCCCAGGATCCTGGGATCATGACCTGAGCCTGACATCAGCTTGATCCCAGGATCCTGGGATCATGACGCTTAGCGGACTGAGCCACCCAGGCATCCCGATTAGGCCACTCTTTTTTTTTTTTTTTTTAAGATTTTTTTTTATATGACAGAGAAAGACACAGCGAGAGAGGGAATACAAGCAGGGGGAGTGGGAGAAGCAGGTTTCCCGCGGAGCAGGGAGCCCGATGCAGGGCTTGATTCCACTGGGATCATGATCCGAGCCTAAGGCAAACGCTTAATGACTGAGCCATCCAGGCGCCCCCGTTTAGGCCACTCTTGAAGAACCATAGTTTAGCAACTTGTCACCTGTGCAAGTAGATTAAGAGAACTTTATTTTATTTCTAACACCATTATGACATTTTTAGTCAATAGTATCTGTAATGCTCTTTTCTCAAAAATTTCACAGATTTCTAAGCAAGTTGTTCCATTTTTGTCCTATGGTTCAACAGCACCCTTAGTCAGATGTTTGCATTAAAACACTTATTTTAGTTAGAAGTTTTACTGGATTTTTGTCTATAGAAGTCGTCCTATAATTCCATTTGTTATTATTTAGGATCTAGAATTACTTGGATTCTTTAATCCTATAAAAACCACATATTCTAGATTTCCTCTATTATCTTTTATGCCTGCTTAAAAACTGGCAAGTCCTTCCCTGAGTACATCTCCTTCTTATATCTTCCAAAATCCATCCAATAATAGACAACATCTACCTATTTATCGTTTTCAAACTCTTCCCTCAGAGCTATAGCCACAAGTGTCTGCTTTGTAAGTTAGAGCAGATGAAACCTTGCCATGCGTTTTAGACAGTTGACATGATTATATAATCTCTAATGGCTTTCTTCTCACCTGCTGCCCAACCTCAAAACTGATGCCACCTCTTGCAGAACTGTGTTGGCAGCCCAGGGTTTCAAGTACTTACGTCTATTACAGTTGGGGTCCATATGCTCAACAATGTGGATGCTGTTTGTGTGCCTCCAGATTCGTGATTCAAGACCTAGATACTGATTCTCTCAGCTGTCAGGTTTTCCTATGAATTGCCCTTGTCTAATGGTGAGGACTTTGTTGTGAATAAGGTTTTCATTTCTGTTATTTTAAAATATAAAAATTATTTATATTTCTGTTATTTTAAAATAAAAAAATTCATTTATTTTAAAATATAAAAAAAATTTATAAGTGGCTTAATACACTCGGTTATAGTACTTATTCTGGGAACTTGGCAAAGTGATTATTTCTTTTTAAAATAAGAAAAATTAGTTAGGATCCCTGGAAGTAGATAATTGTCCTTTGTAATGAAGACACAAATAATGTGAGGCATTTCATTTATGTGCAATATGGAATTTTACCATAATGATAATATAAAATTTGTCACATGACAAGAATGGTAGCAACAATATAAAGAGACCTATGTATAATCCAATTTTTGGTTGAAGAAAATATATATTAATAAATTGTATGTTGGAAAACCACTCAGTTATTGATAGAGTACTGTACCACTTTTATTTCTCTTTAGTGAACCTGAGGTTGGAAGAAAATTCTTACTGGATTTCTCAGGTAAATATTTTGTATAATAGCAAAAATAATATTGACGATAATAACTGAAACTTTTCCTTGAAGAATTATCTTTCTAATTTCTACAAGTCTCTACTCTTCTTTAATCTTAAATTTATTTACTTTGTTCCTAAATTTTAGCAATAATTAGAGAACTATTTTTAAATTTTTTTTAAGATTTTTTATTTATTCATTTGTGAGAGAGAGCGAGGGAGCGTGAGAGAACACAAGCAGGGGGAGGGGCAGCAGGAGAGAGGGAGAAGCAGGTTCCCTGCTGAGCAGGGAGCCCAATGCAGGGCTCAATCCCAGGACCCTGAGATCATGACCTGAGCCAAAGGCAGACGCTTAACCGACTGAGCCACCCAGGCACCCCAGAAAACTATTTTAAATGCTTAAACTTTGGCAATAATTGGAAACTACTTAAATTTATTTGAGTCTTTGTTGTGGGAGTGATGAGTCAAAAGTCTGAATCAAATATACATAGAATGGAAACATGAATTGAGAATTTAATGTTGTACTTTGAGATATAATAATAGATAACATTTAGTTAGCACTTACTACGTCAGACCCTGCTTTAATCATTCTGTGTGTGTGTGTGTGTGTTATCTCTAACTCTTTCAACAGTCTTGCAAGGCATATGCTTTTATTGTGCCTGTAACACAGAGAAGTAAACTGAGTCAGAAAAAGGTTAACCAATGGAATGACAGTGACACATCTAGTAAGTAGTGAAGCAAGGATTTAAACTCAGCTGGTCTGAGGGTAGAATACACTCTTTTATCTACATAATTCATTTCTTGAAAGCTCACAATGTGTCAGCCACTCTGTTAAGGAGATTAGGTATATTGTATCATTTAATTCTCATTACCACAACATGAGGTACATATAATTATCCTTATTTTAGAGAGGAGATTACTGAGGCTTAGAGAGTTTCAGTAATTTTTGAAGTGGCTCACACCTATGTAGTGCACAGTTGAGATATAAAACTGTATCTGTCGGGCTGGTCTGTTGCTTAATGTAGTAAAGGATGCTAATGAACCCTTTGGCATACTTTTCTGAAAATAAAAAAAAGAATAATAAGACATTCAATGCAATTTGACTCATGCTGGGACAGTTAATTTTCTACTATTAATCAGAAGAAAATCAAGGTGTGTCTGCTATTACTTCCGCCGGTTTTTCACTGTAATACTATATTCCAGACACCTATAAACTCGTGGATATGAACATAATCCAAAGCCAAGCAGCATCTTTCCTGTTCAATGTGACGCACTGGACTTTGACAGAACAGACATAGAAGAAAAATGTACTTTGCCATGTTTTATTTTTGTCAGAAAGCTATCGACAAGTCCAGCTGCCTAATACTGTCACTAGCCTGAAATCTGTAGGCTTGCAGAAAAGTGACACATGGAGATATTTACATATCCCAAGGCCACACTCTCAGCTATCATTGGACTGTAAAATACATTGTTCATGGAAACTTAAAAAAAAATTCTTTTTAGAATACTTATCCTTCTCAAACTGTCCATCCTACATGCCCTGGTGTATCAGTTTGCTTGAGAATTCTATCTATATTGTATCTATAGAAGCTTTAGCATAGTGAAAGAAAATACTCAAGCATTTTTAGATGTGTATCTAAATTATTTGCTTCATAGTTTCCAATAATTAGGACAATTCCTTTTTAAAATAAAGAATGGCTCCTATGATTTCATTAATGTTTTACTTGTTTTTTAATTGTTTTATTGATTTTTAAAGTGGTAACAATTGAACATTTTACAAATAGGGAGGTAAAAAAGGCACATAACGAATGTAAGTTCTGTCTACTCTCACCTCCCTGTTTAAGTAATTAAACAGAGAGGTCACTCGACCGAAGTGGCTCTAATGCTTTGGTACTCTATGCAAGCAAACCAAAACCTAAGCCAGGTCAATGCACCTGAATCTGAGAAAATGAAATTTAAGACCAACCAATCACAAATAGCTAACAAGGCTTTCCCAACTAGAACAACTGCTGAAGTTATAGCTAATCAGATGCTTTCCTTGCTTTGCTTCTATAAAAACCTCTCCTTTAGCTCCAGTTAGTGAAGCATTTCTAACCCCCTTCAATTTGTGGCTACCCCATTTGAATCTATGTTTGACCAAATAAATTCTTAAAAATTTTAATTTGCCTCAGTTTATCTTTTAATGCCCCAATCATCAGGTCCCCCTCTCCCTCTTTGTGAATCTACTTTCAGAACTATTCATATATACATATATATCTATATGAATATCCATGTATATAAATATATATGAATGATTCACATATATGAATATGTGTTCACATTATTATTGTTTTACACACACAGTACCATATTCTATACAATGTTCTGCAACTCACAGCAATCTTTCCGTATCAGTATAGTATGTGCACTATGTCTTTAATAACAGACACCATGATAGATAATGCTTATTTAGATTTGTTATTGCTATTTTATAAATGAGATAGTCTTACATACCTTCTATATAGTATATATTGTATATTAGTGCTAATATCTTAAAAATTAAAAACTTTTATTTTCCTTCTTTGATGTAAAAAAGCTTACACCAAGATATCAGAGAGTTCATAAACCTGACTGGCAAAAATTGACATCTATATTTCCACTAACATGAAATTTAGTATTTCCTTTGATCATGAAAGTAGACAGCAATAGGTAGCAGTATTAGCTATAACTCTGACTTGGTCACTAATAGCTATTGCAGATAATTTCATATGAAATTATATATACTACAGATATTTTGAATTATGGTTAACTGTATTACATTAATATAACAGGAGTTATTAAATTAGATGTTAGATATTTATGTGATGTGTTAAGCAATATATAATCTCTGTATCACATTTTTATAAAGTAATGTATTTGTATATATACAAATAAACAAATAAAAAGCATAATTGCCTTTTTATAATCTTATGAATTTTATTTTTTATTTAAGAAAAATAAAATCTCAGTAGCTATCCAAATTACAAAAGAGGTCTATGGCACAAACATCTCTCTATGTTTTGGAAACACTTACATGATTTAGTTTACATGATAATAGTCTCCTGTTTCTTAAAGTTAAGTTAGAATTGCATGACAAAAATTTGGGGGCCTGGTCCACTTTAGTGACTCTCTTGTATGTAGCTTTTTCCTGATTTGTATATTCAAATTATCCATTTTATCTAGATCCCTTATATTGCATACAGTTTAGTAATAAAAAATGACTATTCCTTTAAGTTCCTCTCTGACATTATGACCACTTTGTCATTTCTAACCTTGTGGTTTCATAACTTTTTCCCTTGTTTTTGAATGGTATATTCTTGCCCCACCAAGAAAACAGCTCAATGTGTTAACCATTTTCTGATTTGTTTTATTCTTTCATATTTTGACTTCAATTAATATTTTCTTCTATTTCTGTAGTTTTATATTCATTTTTAAGTTTCTATAGGAGGAAAATTAATACATTTATTCTAATTCTGTCTTGTTTACATTATATTTGTTCAAGGCTATGGATTTTCCTTCATAGCTATTAGGTTCTGGTTACAGTGTTTCTCTTTTTTTTCCATACATATTCTACAGTTTGAGTTTTGAGTTGGTGCGTTTATTTACTTTTAATTACTGGGAGCTAGGTTTTTCAATTTCCAGGGAATTTTCCTCCTAAATTAATTTCAGCTGTTACCTCATTTTGACCAAAGGGTATTATCTGTAATTTTTAAACATTTTTTGTAAATTATTAAGATTTTTCTTTAGTCTATTTATCAAGGTTATTATGAATGTTTTACGGGAGCATGAAAATGATATATAAATTGTGTCTAACTAATACTCATCACACTTTATTTCCTTGAAAAAATATATTACTATGGACAATTTTTTCCATATTTTTTTATAATTAATAGTTGCTCTGTTTTTTTTTTTTTTTTTTTTTGCCTGAGTGTACCTTAAAATGATGTGTATATATTTTGGAGGTTTGATATCAACTAAAGATTTAAATTTATTAATTTCTGATAAATTTTCCTTTTTATTTTTCCATTATTTGATTCTCTCTTTTAGGCATTTATGGGTTTTTTGTGTATCTTCAATATCTCTTTTAAATTAGTTTTTGCTTTTCATACCAAATTTTTATTAAAGTTTTTAACTACTTCCTAAGTAAATATCCTTTCTATTGAATTTTTCCCAATAAAAAAGAAATTAATTTTATGCTTGTAATTAGAAACAACACTTACAATGTGACTATACAAACTGAGGTAAAAATAAATATATATCTATTTTGTCACTTTATAAAACTGCATTTACCATATGTTTAAGGAAGCAGAAATAATAACAATATATGGATAAGTAATAAATGACTATAGGCAAGGCCAAGAAATAAGATCATACTTTTGCAGACTGGGGATAATGAAATGTTTATATATAACTCATATAAACAGCTGACGGATGATGAACGCATGCCGAGTTTTATCTTTTAATTTTGAATAGTTGAAATACTTTGTTTGCTCTCTTTTACTTTTTCCTTCAACACTGTCTTGCAAGGGCATTACTGTGTTTTCAACAGTCTTTCTTCTTTGTGCTGCTTCCAACTCTGCTTTCCTTCTTCATAGTTTCATTCTTCAACTCTGCCACCTCACACACAAACACATACCTCAAAATTTTATTTTTGTTTTACGTCCTTATTTTATAAATGAGATTGTTTTAGTAAAACGCTTTTAACTGATGGAAATATTTTAAGTGACAATCTTCATTTGTTTCACATTTACTTATGTTTCTCAGCTGCCATCAGTTTTTTTTTTCTCATCTTTTCTTTTATCTTACAATAGATGTATATTGATTCTTAGCTATTTTCTATTTTATGGCAAGAATATTAATGCTTTCTAACCAAATTATTTTCTGGATACTCATGTCAAAACACGAACAAAGGTATCTTCCAAAATGAAAAATATTTTCTTATAATCTACTATTTAGTGTGAGCTCTTTTAATTTTTGTCTTCACAGTCAGTAAATACTATTCACAAAAACTATTCACAATGCAGAATGTCTCATCTTTACTTCTCTCCAGTAAGAAGCTTCCTGCAAATATTTTTGTTTGTTTTATTTTATAACTCTGCCTTTCCAGCTTCTAAGTAATTAATACCAAATCTGACTCAAAAAACATGCCCAGCTAGGCTGCATGTATATTTTCATATTTCCAGAGAGAGATTATTAGATTTTATTTATTCATTTAGGATTATTAGATTTTAATTTCAGATTCTGCCACTTATTTTAAAGAACAATGTTTTGTTTGCCTTATTTTATGTATTTAGCCATGAATATCCCCTCTAAGTATCTTCCTGCCCACTTGAACAACACACATGCATGTGCAGATACATATATGTATACATATATTCATACATGTATGGGTGTGTGAGACAGAGAGATAGAGAGAGGAGGCTTTAGAATATCAGTATCTTCTACTCTCATTGATTACGGCTTTTTCTTTTTCTTTTTCTATTTACCTCGTTTTAGAGAAGAAGGAAACCATCATTATTAATCTGTTGATGAAAACTAGAATGAAAGTTATATTTTAATCTTATATTTTATTTTCTCAAAATAGAGGGTTATGTCATTATAATGTACAAGTTTGTTGGAAGTTGTTTTGCCAAGGAAATTTCTAAAAAACACCAAAAAAAAAGTGACATAGGTAGTTTGAGAGAAATTCTGCAGCTTGGTGCTGCTGGTAATTAGGTTTTGTCATCTGGGCCACATTTTTATTTGACTTCACACATTTTCACTTGAACACCAACTGTTACAAAGCATATGGACTTCTATAGCAATCCCATATGCCACATAATGGCTGACTGCTATCTATTTGGGATTCAAACAATGAGATTTCATAATGACTGTGAAGTAGGAAAACTTTTCACTCTTTATATAGTTTAATATATATTTTAGAGACTCTAAAGTATAGAATTATACTGTTTTGTTGGGTTAAGTTCTGTCCTCCTTATGTACATTTGAAGTTTGAGGAGAAAAGTTTATAAAATATTATGAAACACAGTACTCTAAATGAGAAATATTTTGTTCCATACGTGCCCTCTTTAATACCCTATTATATTTTATAAGTTATATATGAACTATATATATATATATATGAACAAAAATAGCTCTGGGTTAGATCAGGAGTCCTCTTCAGAAATTTCAGTAACATAGTGGAAGAACAACAACAAATAATCCTTAAGAATAACCGCACAAAAAGAGAAGGAGAACAGCGTCATTTTGCCTGGACATCGTTCCCCAGCCGGCACTACTCAATGCCAAGAGAAAACTCCTTGGCCCAAAAGAGTTCCCCCAACCAAGGAAGGGAGAGTGGAGGGAACAACCAGTACTTTTGGGGCACTGACAAAGGACATGCTTCAGTTTTACCCCACCCAGAGAGTGGCAACTCTGAGGTTTATAGAGATGTTTGGAACAAGGAAGAAGGCAAACTACTAATATCAGCCACATAGCAAGACAAACTTCAGTTCCCAGTGGCCTGGTGTCCAGGAGACCCCAGCAGCTTTTGCTGCCTAAGAAACAGTGTCCAGCACAGTCACTGTGGACCCTCTGAAGATTTGACCACAGAGGTTTCCCCCACAGGTTTTTGTGTTCACAGACAGCAGCCACCTCAGTCTATTCCCACTCCCTCTATCTCACTTTACTTAAAAATCCAGGATCCACGAGGGCAACCAGTCTTGGCCTCTGTGGCTATACAAATGTGAGACATTCATCTAGATCCCCGCAGCTGACTGCCACAACTGTGTATGCATTGGGGGTTAACCCTTCTATCTATGCACCTGCACACTGCTGGCCCAACTCCTGCCACTGGCCTTCACTGCTGTGCATGCCAATGGCAAGACCCTACAGCCATGGCGTGCATGACAACAGCTAAGATCCCCACAGCTGCTCATGGGCCTAGCTCCAGCCCTGTCTCTTTTCACTGAACTGCACTTCTGGCTTTATCTGCAGCTAGCCCCCAGAGCTGCACACCTGCATCCTGCTGGCCAAACTGCCATCACCAGCCTCTCCTGAAGTTACACGGTGATCCTTTGTGGTGGCTCCAGGTCTGTGGGGGCATGATGTCTCATTGGCTCAGGCCACTGGGGTCTGTAGCTTCGGCAACTATGTGGCCCTCAGCAAGCACTGCAGTGGGTCTGTAGTAGCTGTGAGGGATACTAAGGCCTTAGCAGTACCTCCACTTCCAGTGGCTAGGCTAGAGACCAGGGCAGGCACTGGTGGTGGCTAGAGCCAGTGGTGTGCACGGACTTAGCTGTGAGGGCTGGCTGCTGTAGTAATAGGGACACCTATGTAGTGGTAAGGGTCAGGACCAGCAACAAGGGCCAGAGCCAACTGTGAGCATACTAGAAGCTTCAGGGACCCTAGCTATTGGCATGTACTCCAATGGCTATAGGACTCCCTGCAGCACATGTCAAGGGCCATGAAGCTGTTGAAGTCATGGACCCCAGCAGCCTGAGCCAATGAGACATCATGTTTCCCTGAACCCAGAGCCAACACACATCCCCACCCCATTAGTGCCCTGCATCTCTAGATTTGGAGCTACAGAAGGCTGCAGTGTGCCTTCACACAGAGTTGAATGTCTTTCCTTACCAATGTCATCCCTCACCTGAGAGAGGTGATGGCTTCATGAGATTTGCAGACACCTACACAAGGTTATAGGGGTCATGAAAAATCAGGGAAACATGACACCATCAAAGAAACACTGTAGAACTTCAGTAACTGATTCCAAAGAAAAGGATACACACAAATTGCCTGACAAAAATTCAAAATAATTGTTCTCAAGATGCCCAAACAGCTACAAGAGAACACAGAGAAATTATTTAATAAAATCCAGAAAATAATACAAAAACAAAATAAGTTCAACAAAGAGACAGAAAACATAAAATAAAACCAAACAAAAAATTTAGACCTGAAGAATACAGTGACTGTATTGAAGACTTCAACAGACAAGTTTAATAGCAGATTGGATCAATCAGAAGAAAGAATGAGTATACACAAATGCAGATCATTTGAAATTATCTAGTCAGAGAAGCCAAAAGAAAAAAAGAATGAAAAGGAATCAAGAAAGCCAACAGGGCTTATATGAAAACAATCTACACATTAGTACAGTTCCAGAAAGAAAAGAGAGGGATAAAAGGGAAAAAAAAGATTATTTAAAGAAATAATGGCCAATAACTCTTCAAAACATGGGAGAGATATGGACATCCAAGTTCATATAAGTTCATGAAGTTCATATAAATCCCCATATAAATTTAGCTTAGAGAGATCTTCTCCAGACATATTATAATAAAATTGTCAAAATCAAAGACAAAGAAAGAATCTTGAAAGCAGAAAGAGAAAAGAAGCTTGTTACTAACAAATGAACCATAATTCTTTTTTTTAATTTTTTAAATTTATTATTATGTTATGTCAATCACCATACATTACATCATTAGTTTTTGATGTAGTGTTCCATGATTCATTGTTTATGCATAACACCCAGTGCTCCATGCAGAACATGCCCTCTTTAACACCCATCACCAGGCTAACCCATCCCCCCACCCCCCTCCCCTCTAGAACCTTCAGTTTGTTTCTGAGTCCATAGTCTCTCATGTTTCGTCTGCCGCTCCGATTTCCCCCCCTTCATTCTTCCGCCCCTGCTATATTCTTCTCCTTTTTTTTTTTTTTTAACATATAATGTATTATTTGTTTCAGAGGCACAGGTCTGTGATTCAACAGTCTTACACAATTCACAGCGCTCACCGTAGCACATACCCTCCCCAATGTCTATCACCCAGCCACCGCATTCCTCCCACCCCCCACCACTCCAGCAACCATCAGTTTATTTCCTGAGATTAAGAACTCCTCATATCAGTGAGGTGAACCATTATAATTCTATCAGCAGATTTCTCAGCAGAAACCTTGAAGGCCTGGGGAGAGAGGAATGGTGCATTCAAAGGGCTGAAATAAACAAACAACAAACAAGAATACTTTATCCAGCAAATATGTCTTTCAAAAATAAAGGAGAAAGGCTTTTCCAGACAAACAAAAACTAAGGAAGTTTAGCACTACCAAACCCGCCTAAAAAGAATCCTGAAAGGAGTTAGTCAAGCTGAAATGAAAGGATCCTAGTTAGAAACATGAAAACATTTGAAAATATAAAACATACCAGTAAAGGTAAGTTTAAAGTCAAAATCAAAATACTCCAATACTGTGCTATGGTGCATATTAATCACAAAGGTTAAAGGACAAAGTATTAAAAATAGCTATAGGGCTCCTGGGTGTCTCAGTTGATTAAGCGTCCAATTCTTGATTTTGCCTCAGGTCATGATCTTAGGTTTCTGAGGCTGAGCCTCACGTCGGGCTCTGCGTCGGGCTCTGTGCTGGGCATAGAGCCTACTTAAGATTCTCTTTCTCCCTCTCTTCCCATCCCCTCTCTCCCTGTAAAAAAATAGCTGTAACTATAATAATCTGTTAATGATTACAGGATATAAAATATGTAAACTGTGACATCAAAAACCTAAAAGGTAGGGGGAAAAGAATCAAAGGTAGATTTTTTTGCATGCATTTGAAGTTAAGTTGATATAAACAGTTGATATGAACAGGTTAACATAGACTGTTATATCTATAAGATGTTTCATTTAAGTCTCAGGATAGCCATAATGCTAAAACCTACAGTAGATACACAAGATAAAGAGAAGGAAACCAAGTATACCACTGTAGAAAAATATCAGTTCACAAAGGAAAACAAGAAAGGAACAAAAGAACTACAAAACAGCCAGAAAATAATTGATAATATGCATTAATAAGTCCTTACCTAACAATAATTACTTTCAATGTAAATGAATAAACTTCTATAATCAAAAGGCATGGAATGGCTGAATGGATTACAAAATAAGACCCAAGTATATGCTGCCTATAAAAGATTCACTTCAAGTTTCAAAACATACATATGCTCAAAGAAATGAGACGTAGCTCTACTTACATCAGACAAAATAGATTCTAAGTCGAAAACTATAACAAGAGACAAAAGCATCATTATATAATGATAAATGGTCAATACATCAAGAAGATATAATAATTATAAATATTTGCCTCAGCATAGGAATAAATAAATATAAAAAGAAAATACTATTAGAACTAAATTGAGAATTAATAGCTGGGGACCTTAATACCCCACTCTCAATACTGAATAGATCAGACAGAGAATCAATAAGGAAACAGTACACTTGAACAATACTGGGACCAAATGGACCTAACAGATATATACAGAACATTCCATCCAACAACAACAGAACATATATTCTTCACACAAATCATTATCTCGGATAGATCACATGTCAAGCCACCAAACAAATCTTAATAAACACATCATCAGGCAAATTATCCAAAATATATAAGGAACACATAGAACTCAGTATCAGAAAAATGAGCAGCCCAATAAAAAATGAGTAAATGACCTGAACAGAAATTTTTCCAAAGATGACATATAAATGGTCAACAGGTACATGAAAAAGTGCTTAACATCACTAATCATCAGTGGAAATGTAAATCAAAACCACAATGAAATAGCACCTCACACTGGTGAAGATAGCTTTAATCAAAAAGACAAGAGATAAATAAATGCCTTTGAGGATATGGAGAAAAGAGAATTATGTGCACTGCTGGTGGGAATGTAAATTGTTATAGTCACTATAGAAAACAGTGTGGAAGTTCTTTTTTTTTTTTTTAAAGATTTTATTTATTTATTTGAGACAGAGAGCATGAGAGGGAGGAGGGTCAGAGGGAGAAGCAGACTCCCCGCCAAGCAGGGAGCCCGATGCGGGACTCGATCCCGGGACTCCAGGATCATGACCTGAGCTGAAGGCAGTCACTTAACCAACTGAGCCACCCAGGCGCCCAACAGTGTGGAAGTTCTTAAGAAAATTAAAAATATACCTACCCCGTATCCCCACAATCCCTCTTCTGGCTATATATCCAAAAGAAATGAAAACAGGATCTAAAAAATGGTATGTGCACTCCTATGTTCATTGCAACATTATTTACAATAGCTACATACATAAATACAAATACATATTTACAATATGGAAACAACTTAAATGTCCATTAGTGGATGAAAGGATAAAGATGAGATAAATATATACAATGTAATACTATTTGGCCACGAGAAATAAGGAAATCCAGCCATTTGCAGCAACATGGATTTACCTGGACAGCATTACACTAACTGAGATAAGTCAGACAGAAAAAGACAAATATTGTATGATATCACCTATATATGTGGAACCTAAAAAAGCCATGTTTGTAGAAATAGAGAGTGGAATGGTCATTACAAGGGCCTGGGGGTGGGTGGTGGGTGGTTGAACTGGGGACATACAGGTCAGAGAATACAAACTTACAGTTAGGAGATGATTAAGTTCTGGAAATCTAATGTGGATAGTTAACAATACTATATTATGTACTTCAAATTTGCTAAGCGATGAGATCTTAAATATTCTTACCATAAAAATGAAATGATGAATATGACATTATGAAGTGTTAGCTAATGGTATGGTGGTAATCATACTGCAATATATAGATATATCAAATCAACACATTGTACACCTTAACCTTTCTCAATGTTGCATATCAATTATATATCAATTAAGATATTTATTTTTTAAATTAAAAAAGAATAAAAATGCAGACTAAAATAATAATAATAGAAGTCATCAGAATGAAAGATTGTTATATTTTTATTAAAATATATGAAAACAGTGCACATACCTTGGTTTTATTAATTTACCTGCTTTCTATTTATATAAGTAATTATTTGCATAAACAGATCTCATTCATATTAGAAACCCGATACACGCATTTCTAAAAGTAAATGAGCAAATGCTTCTTAGGAAACTTAAAACCGAAGACCCAGAAGCAACCGATCATAGCATTTTAGGAAAAGAAATAAACTGAATAGACTTCAACAAACATCTTTGCATGCACTATCCTTCAGGGTGTCTCCCTAAACACTAACAAATGGCCAACGTAATGTTTAAAGATTTTTTATTTATTTATTTGACAGAGAGAGACACAGCGAGAGAGAGAATACAAGCAGGTGGAATGGGAGAGGGAGAAGCAGGCTTCCCGCCGAGCAGGGAGCCCGATGCGGGGCTCGATCCCAGGACCCTGGGATCATGACCTGAGCCGGAGGCAGACGCTTAACGACTGAGCCACCCAGGTGCCCCTGGCCAACGTAATGTTATTATTGTCCTTAAATAAGGGCTTTAGGACAAGGCAGTCATTTATGGATGAATTAGACTCTCTCCAGTTATGAGCAAGCAGTAGATCTATTTCAGCAAAAGAAATCTGTAAATGTTAAAAATGAAATTTAAGTTAATGCAGTTAGAAAAACAAGATTATGTATTTTGCCTGTGGTTTTTTTTTTTAAGATTTTTTTTTTATTTATTTATTTGAGAGAGAGAATGAGAGAGAGAGAGAGCATGAGAGGGGGGAGGGTCAGAGGGAGAAGCAGGCTCCCCGCCGAGCAGGGAGCCCGATGCGGGACTCGATCCCGGGACTCCAGGATCATGACCCGAGCCGAAGGCAGTCGCTTAACCAACTGAGCCACCCAGGCGCCCTTGCCTGTGTTTTTAAAATATCTCAGGGAATTATCACCATAGTAAAAATAAAAGCACAACAGAGATTTAGAATACAAGAAAGTATTTCCAAAATGTTAAATAAATATAACAAAAACTTAAACAGTTGCCATTTTGAAAATTTAAAAAATGTCCACTCTTTCTTTTTTAGTTTTTAATTTTGTCTTAATCATATTAATACGTTGAACACTCAACAAAGCACTGAGATGATGCCAAGTCTCCTTTTTCTTAAAGACCACATACTTCCCTCCTCCAATATTATCCTTATTTTATTTGTAATAAATTTATAGTAAAAGCAACTTAAACATATTGAAGAAAATATGACCATAGTCCACAATTTTAACATAAACTCTTAGCAGCTAGCAACAATTTTTGGCAATCTATTTTTTTATTTATCCATAGGAAATAAATTAATAAACTTCCAAAAATTATGATAAACAACTTATAAAATAATTTATTACTTACTATAAAATATGAACTGTATTATCTAAATAATTATTTTTGGCAATGAATTTTTAAAGGTATCAAATATATAAAGTCTTTAGCAAATACTTGCATAAAACTAGAAATAATGATAGCCATCTTTTTCATTATGTAGAAAATTTAGCACATTTAAAGCAAACAGAACTTTATCGTATCATACTAACCACAAAAAATATAAGAAAAGTACATTGTGAATGATAGTTTGTACTTGAAAACATGTATTTGTCGGGCGCCTGGGTGGCTCAGTTGGTTAAGCGACTGCCTTCGGCTCAGGTCATGATCCTGGAGTCCCTGGATCAAGTCCTGCATCAGGCTCCCTGCTCGGCAGGGAGTCTGCTTCTCCCTCTGACCCTCCCCCCTCTCATGTGCTCTCTCTCATTCTCTCTCTCTCAAATAAATAAATAAAATCTTAAAAAAAAAAAGGAAACATGTATTTGTCAATCACAACCTCATAATTATTCTAAATATGTTAAGGGAGACAAGCAAATTCTGATTCTTTAAGGCTAAGCACCCACAAATGTTCTGTAACTACTATCATTTAAACTTTGATGTGCTAATTTGCTTAATAATACTCTTTATGGTTCTGTGAATGGTGACAAACCACTGGGGTGTATTAACCTTAGCAATGGACAGTTACGTATAAGTGTAGGAAATTTTAGACAATTTTGACAAAGTAATTAGATGTCTATGATAAGTAATTCACTGCTCTTTCAAACTGCTTTCCTGGTAACAAAGAAAATACTCAGAGTTACATATATCTGGCACATTTAAAAAAACATAAGTAAATTAAAATAAATCACTTGTGTCTGTGACTGAACTTCAGTGAGTTTTGTATGATCCTCTAAAGTAGGGCTCTTGAGACAAGAATCTCCAGTATTAGATAAGAACAAAAGCAAATTCTGCACTCTTCTTCTAGTAGACTCTGGGTTCTTTGACTAATAGTAAAATGTGAATGAGTCAAATCACGATAATTTATGCCATTAAAATATTAACTATGATTCATATAGCAATTCACAGTATATTAACAGAATCATATATCATATATTATTTATCATAAAACTATGAAATAGATAGTAGTGAATGCATAATGAATTTCAGTAACTTAACAAAGATCATATCTGCATAAAGAACTTGGAATTTGAACTTAGAATCTCTGATAATAACTGTGATTTCTTCCCAGAGTACACTTTTTCTGCCTATCTTTTTACTGGATACCTTATTTTCAATTCATAAAAGTCCAGTGAAATAGTTAAGCTATTTTCTGTAGATGATGAATGATTAATATCAAGTGATATTTTTATTTAACTTAAAATTTCCAACTTTATTTTATTTTTTTAAAGATTTTATTTATTTGAGAGAGAGCGCATAGGTGCATGTGCCACAAGTGGGGGAGGGGCAGAGGGAGAAGCACACTTCCCACTGAATAGGGAGCCCAACGTAGGGCTCATCCCAGGACCCTAAGCTCACAACCTGAGCCAAAGGAATATGCCCAACCAACTGAGCCACCCAGGTGCCCCCCAGCTTAACTTTAACTTTTCCTCCATAATGGAACAGAATTGTCCTATTTAGACTTGGTCTCTTAGAGCCTTCACAAAAACATACACTCTAGAGATTGCCAAATTCTGTCTTCTCTGGTTGCCAGTCCTTTCCCTATGTGGACCCTTTCCCAACAACAGGTAGACTCTTGTCACTTACTATCAGCTAGAGAAAACTATGAGCACTTAACATTATCTGAACTAAATACATGTTAATAGTTACACGATATTCTTTTTTAAAAAAGTTTATTTATTTGAGAGAGATAGAGAGACAGAGAGCGTGAGCGGGGAGAGTAGTGGAGGGAGGGGGGAGAGAAAATCCCCAGCAGACTCCCCACTGAGCTCGAAGCCCAGTGCTGGGTTAGATCCCATGACCCTGAGATCATGAACTGAGCTGAAATCAAGAGTCTGAGGCTTAACCAACTGAACAACCCAGGCGCCCCTACATAGAAGGTATTCTTAAAATAGCTCTTATTTCTGAACAAATATATCCATACATAATTTCTTTCATTCATTAATTCATTCATTCATGAATTGATCATTGAATGTCAATGTTCTTGGTGTTGGAGACACAGCTATAAATAAAACAGAAAAGTCTTAATTCCCATGGATCTTATTCTTTTTTTTTAAGACTATTTATTTTGACAGAGAGAGAGCACAAGTAAGCAGAGCTGCAGGCAGAGAGAGGGAGAAGCAGACTCTCCACTGAGCAGGGAGCCTGACGGAGAGCTTGATCACAGGACACCAAGATCATGACCTGAGCCGAAGGCAGATGCTTAACTGACTGAGCCACCCAGGCACCCCTACCCATGGATCTTATTCTTAACGGTTGAAGAAAGATGATAGAAAAATAAAAACAAATAAATATATAACATTTTAGGTTGTGATAACTGTTATGAAGTAAAATAAAGCAGAGAAATACTCTGGAAAATGAAAGGAAAGCAAAGATTTGAGTAAAGCTAGGGAGTGTGCTCTGTGGATGCCTACAGGGAAGCTTTCCATAAAGAAGAGATACGTGACCCACAAGGAGGGCCTGACAAGGAGTAAATTTTACAGGTTTAAGAGGCAAAAAGAAGGCCAGTGTGGCTGGAACAGAGTGAGCTAAAAGGGCCAGTGGTTAGAAATAGTGCCAGTGAAGTAGCAAGAGTGCAGCTCATTCAGGACTTTTGAATTTTCTTTTGAGAGATGAGAAGCTATTAGATAATTTTAAGCAGAGGAATAAGATTTTTTGATATACAATTTAAAAGAATCACATTGGCTGCTCTGTGGAGAACAGACTATAGGAGGGCAAGATGGGAAATGAGAAACCAAGTGAAAGCCTCATTAAGCAATCCAGATGAGAGAATAATGGTGGCTTTAATGAGCATAGCAAAGGTGGAAATGGTGAGAAGCAGTCATATTTGTAATAAATTTTGGAGAGAGAGCCTGACAGAATATACAATTAGATAGACAAGTTTTTTGATAGAGCAATTGGAAAAATGCAGTTAAATTCATTAAAGTCATTCTTTCCTAGTAGCATCTGAGATAAATAAAAGGGAATTCATACTATTTCATCTTATTTTGGTGTGCCTATAACGTATGTCTATAGTTTTGATTTTACAACACTTATTCAGTAAAGAGGCAAATAGAAAATAAAAATGTGTAAATGCCTAAAATGACCTAAAATATGGAACAGGTCAAGTGGAACTACAGTAAATAAGACAGGTCTTCCAAATGAGTTATGGTTTTTACACTGGTTGTCTGAAATCAAAAGCAGTGGCTTAGACAGTTGGCCTAAGCAGGACCAGATGGAAATGCATGTAACAGTGACATAATTGTATCACAACATAAACAACTTTGGGAAGTGATTCAAAATGGAGCATATCTCCCATAGTCATATGACTTTTCTTTTTTTTTTTTTTTAAAGATTTTATTTATTTATTTGACAAAGAGAGATAGCGAGAGCAGGAACACAAGCAGGGGGAGTGGGAGAGGGAGAAGTGGGCTTCCCGCCGAGCAGGGAGCCCGATGTGGGACTCGATCCCAGGACCCTGGGATCATGACCTGAGCCTAAGGCAGACGCCCAACAACTGAGCAACCCAGGTGCCCGTCATATGACTTTTCTAAGTGAATTCTGAAAACTGATCTCATTACTTTATATTGAATATCCAGGAAACTATATCTCTTTTGTTCTTTCCTTTTTGCCTGGAACTGTTAAGATGATAATACTTTCCTCCTACATATCTTCTTATCATAAATTAAGTTCATTCAACATTTCTATATACAATACCAGTGATTATGTGATTATTGTGATTAACAGCCTACAAAGTCTTAAGAGTGCAGTGTTCTCATAATTCCTTATAATCTTTCAGTCATATCTTTATTTTTTCAAAGATTTATTATTTATTTTAGAGGGAGAGACAGAGAAGAGGGGGAGGGGCAGAAGGAGAAGTAAAGGGAGAGAATCTCAAGCAGACAGCCTACTGAGCATGGAGCCCTGTGCGGGGCTGACCCCATGACCCTGAGATCATGACCTGAGCTGAAATCAACAGTTGAACACTCAACCGACTGAGCTACCCAGGCGCCCCTCAAACATATCTTTATGAGATTTTTTTTTCCTTAGAGAGCCACAGTATTCTAAGTTTATTTCTCGTATGACAATATATGTACAGGTTGTCAATCATCTTGTATTTTTATTCCACTGTAATTTCTAATTTTATCTGTCTCTGTCAATAGACTATGAGCATCATGAGATCAGGGAACTTTTCTCATTCAAACTGATCCCTAACACACAGCACAGTAACTTAATAAATATTTACAAATGAAATCAATAAGTGAATTAAAATATGATCTGTCTTATAAATAAAATTATCTATGAAAATGTTTTGAATTAAAAAGAAGTGAACTTTGAAGTAAATGTCTTGCAAGATTGATATCTATGAAGACAAAACAGTCAATTTCATATAAATGGAAACTCCCTGGCTTCTTTTGTTTAGCACAATGAGATTCATCCATGCTGTTGCATATAGAGGAAGATATCCTTTATTAATGAGAAGTATTCTACTTAATGGTAAGAAACTGAACACTTTAACCGTAATATTGAAGTCACTATCAATTTTCAATGTGTCATACTCTTTGAGGGGTTTGGGAAGACGAGAAACAAGTATGTTGTCTCCCAACATTTTTCTAAGAATCAGTTTTAATTCCCACATTCTTTTCTTTCTTTCTTTTTTTTTTTTAAGATTTTTAATTTATTTTTTAACAGAGAGAGAGACAGCGAGAGAGGGAACACAAGCAGGGGGAGTGGGAGAGGGAGAAGCAGGCTTCCCACCAAGCAGGGAGCCCGACGCGGGGCTCGATCCCAGGACCCTGGGACCATGACCTGAGCCGAAGGCAGACGCCTAACGACTGAGCCGCCCAGGCGCCCCCACATTATTTTCATTCATCTGTGCCTGGAGTAGAACACAGAACAAAACAAGTGTTAAGTAACATTAAATTAACTGAAATTCTCTCTCTTATGGTACTATAAGCTTGATTGTATAATCAAACCTTGAAATATCAAGGCATCTTTTTTTTCATTCTTTAATTTTATAAGTTGAATTCTGCCCCTTTAGAAAATAATATTATTTATTCTTCTCACAGCATGACTAGAACTATACTACACGATTTTTTACCACCTTTAGACTCTCAAATTTTACAAACTTTATTTAGAGTAGGTTCTTAACTACTTCCTAATATTTATGATTTCCTCAACTTTCATTTTTGAAGGCTCTGGCATGATGTAGGGGAAATAATATAGACTTAAGAGCCAAGTTAATTTAGTTGCTTTTTTTTCTTTCTTTGTTTTGTAATTTGTTATCTGTGTAAGCATAGAAAGTTACTCAACCACTCCACTCATCAGTTTTGTCTTTTGTGATACAACTATAATGATGCATAGAATTGTTGTGAGAAATATTCATGTAAGTATCCATAAATATTAGTACTCTCTTAATAATGACTGAGTTACCTATTTTGACAGATAATGGTTACTTTATTTCTAACCCCTGTCCAGATCGGTTGATTATCAGTTGCTGTTCTTTTATCAAGTATTTTATTAATGTGATTATATTTACCCTTCCCATCCTGCTCTGCTCAAGTTCTTAGCATTGAACACTCAGATATTACAGATTAAATAGGTAGTAAATTTAGAATACCTGAGAATGTTTACTGTATCTACAATGGTGATAATGTTAATATTGTGTAGGCTAAAAACTAAATAAAATTTAAAGACCCATGACCATGGATTACCATTAAGAACAAATACCATTTACCAGGAATTACAAGAAAGTTTTCATTTCATGCATTAGCCTCCAGTCATTGTATATAGTTCTTCAGTATATGTTTCTGAAAAGGAAGCTGAGGATGCGTCTACAGAATAGAGTAAGGACAGACATGATACAAAATTGTGCTTTACTATATTTTGTGGTAAATTCTAGTAAATGCTGCAGCATTTATATTAAGGGCAATTTGATTCATTTGAATGATAATAAACAATGTACTCTTTTATAAACCTTTGTGCCATTTGCATTGTAGGTTCAAGCAAGTAAGATAAGCAAGTTTCCTCTTTTGTAGTGTAACCCACTGCATGTGTAAGTATCCACCTGGTTCCTCGGGACAAGGGGGAACTGATACATACGAAATAAAAGTAACAGGAATTGAAAATAGAGGAATTTAGCTTTCATTGTTTGTAGATGGTATGATTGCCTATACAGAAAACCTCACAGGATATATAGACAAATGATTAAAGTCAGGTTCAACAAGTAGGTAGTTAAACATATTTGTTGTTTTAAGTTAAATGAATTGGACCATAAAATTATATTTTGTTTTGGGTCACTCAAAGCAAAATTCCACTTATTTGGGTAAGATTAAAAATTTTAAAGCAACATACATCATAAATATAAACCACAGATTGAGATTTACTTTAGAACTAAATATAATTTTTTTACCTGTTTCTACTTAATTCCAGCAATATTTCCCAAAAAGAAACTGCATATTTTCTCTTTGAAAAATAAAATGTTGGCAATAAGTATCAGGGAGATTTACAGCTCAGTATCAAACAGGCTGCGGCAGTGTATATGGGGGACAGAGAGGATCAATTGTACATAAGCCAAGAGAATAAGGCAAGAATTAGAGAAAACATTTTTTAAAGCATTCCTACACCTTACACAGTATACCAGTATGCCATCATTATATTTTATATATTGTATGCCAGTGAAAAACAGCTTGTCCATCAACAGACAATATGATGTTTGGAATAATTGAAAAGAAATTCACAAAAAAGTGTCACTAACTTGGAAGCATGTAAACCTCATTTTTTAAATTCTGCTTTTTATGTTAAAAACATATGTCTGTTTTGTAGAATAACTAAATAAAGCTGCACAGGTGATATATAAAATAAACAATTTCTGCCTGGTGTTCAAAGTGAACTATAGTCATAGTTATGTAATTACAGCTCTGTTATTTTCTTTCCTATCAACCAGATTTGCAATTGAAATGAAAAAGTAAAACCAAAATATAACACTAGAGTAATGTGTGTAGAGAACTATGCACTTACATATTCTTTGTGATAATTATTTCCTTTTAAAAGAACTATGATTTCACAGCTTTCTTATAATACTCAAATGCCAAGGTAGGATTTCAATATGATGCTGAAATTTCAATATGATGATGTAATCATCTTTTTTTTTTTTTTCAAAGAAAGGCACTTACTATACTTAATATATTGTTGCTGAAGGGTCAGTGGAAGAACATAAACATATTCTACATTAGGAATTTCTCTGTTATCTCAACCACTCTGGCTGAACTCTACAATGTGAGTTGTGTTATGTAGTTAAGCAGAGCTTGCAAGTTCAGTTTAAATGTCATTTATTTATGAGGCAACTCTATTACAGTTATCAAAACCCACAACCTCCCTGGAACAACTTTGCAGAACTCCAGATACACATCTAATGGATATAGTGAAGTTTATGGGTAGTAGGCATCTGCTTTTTTAGGTCTGAATAGCACTTGATGTTGCATAAGGAACTACTTCAGCTCCTGCTGATCTAGGTCTCTCGTGAAGTGACAAGTCACTCACCATTTTAAGAAATTTACACCACTAAATAATATATGTCAGACAAGGACATAGATTTCAAATCAGTCTTAAATAGACTCCATTTTCTGAAGATGACAATATTAAGTTAAAAATCAATAATGAAAATTTATTTTAAAACACAAATTGGACATTTAAAAGCAGTTTTAGATAACTGTAGGAAAACAGAGTTGCATGTAACTGAATAATAAGCAATTAGAACACAGTATAACAAATAGGATGTGACTTAAGCAGACTATTGGGGAAACTGTGTTGTTTCATGAAATATATTAGACAGTAATAAGACTGAAAAATAATAAGTTAAGCAAGTTAGATAGTAGAAAAACATCCATGGAATAATCTAAAGATAGACCCCAAAAGCCAATAATAAAGAGCAGAGAGTAATAAATTAGAAAACTAAGATATAAAATATCAGTAATGTAAACATAGATGACTTACAAGAATCAGTTAAAAATTGGCAAGACTGGTAAATTTTTGTTTAAAAATGGAGGGCACAGACAGATAAGATTAGGAATTAAACTAATTTTCACAACTTACAGACCTTAAAAATAAGAAGATACCATAAAATCTAAATATTAATAAG
Source organism: Mirounga angustirostris (assembly GCF_029215605.1). Classification (NCBI taxonomy): domain Eukaryota; kingdom Metazoa; phylum Chordata; class Mammalia; order Carnivora; family Phocidae; genus Mirounga; species Mirounga angustirostris. The sequence goes on along the minus strand of NW_026991716.1, from coordinate 88,572,599 downwards.
TTAGAAAATGAATAAACTCTAGATGACTGTAATATGCCAAAATTTAAAGAGGCAACCATGTGTACTGGGAGAGTTTCCCATGAGTCTCTTGTGTTTCAGCAAATCTTGCAAGCAAAGTTGATATCTTTGTTCCAAACTACCTTTTCAAGGATGTTTGTATAGCAAATAGCCTTGGAAAAATATAGTGTTTCCCACCAGAGTATAAGGCAAGTTTACCTACAGCATTTAACAGAAATAGTATCTGCTCCTGAGTAAAGGGCAGGCATGCTTACCGAGGAGTATAAAATTTTGGGTTCCAAATATAAAGGCAAGTTTCCTCTTTTGTAATGTAACCCACTGCATGTGTAAGTATCCACCTGGTTCCTCGGGACAAGGGGGAACTGATACATACGAAATAAAAGTAACAGGACTTGAAAATAGAGGAATTTAGCTTTCATTGTTTGTAGATGGTATGATTGCCTATACAGAAAACCTCACAGGATATATAGACAAATGATTAAAGTCAGTAAGAGCACAGCAGATGTGTAAAACATAAGAGTCATGTCAAAAAATTAGTTTTATATTTATATACTAGCAACAAAATCATCCATAGGTAGAGTGACCATGTGATTTATTTTTCAAACAGGGGCAATCTGAAGAGTGAAAATGAAAGTACTTAATAGTTAATAAGAGACAACCTAGATGGACCTCAGCAAATCAAGAGAGATAGAACTTCTAACTATAAAAGGTTAAACATGGAAGCAGGGAAAGCAGATAGATTGGTATTAAAATAATATAGATAGCTTGGACCAAGGTGGCGGAAATGCTGTTGGTGAGAAGTAGTAAGATACTGAATACACTCTGAAGATGGGGCAAGAGTGTTAGAAACAGACATTCTCTTGGGCGCCTGGGTGGCTCAGTTGGTTAAGCGACTGCCTTCGGCTCAGGTCATGATCCTGGAGTCCTGGGATCCAGTCCCGCATTGGGCTCCCTGCTCGGCAGGGAGTCTGCTTCTCCCTCTGACCCTCCCCCCTCTCTTGTGCTTGCTCTCTCTCATTCTCTCTCTCTCAAATAAATAAATTAAAAAATCTTAAAAAAAAAAAAAAGAAACAGACATTCTCTTAAGAAAAAAAAAAGGAAGAAAAAGAATTAAAGTGAAAGGACACTCAAAGTGTGAGAAGAATCTGTAGCACAGATAAAAGCAAAGGATTTTTATCCAAACGTATAAAGAGCCCCAAATAAATTTAAAGTGATAAAACACAACCAAGAAAAGAGAAATAGCAGATATTATAAAAAAGAAAACATGAAAAAAAATTCAATCAGAACTTTTAAGATCTACTCTCTTAGCAACTTTTAAATACATTATTATTAACTATAATCACCATGTATAGATTAATACTCAGAAATAAAAAGAAACAAACTACTGATACATTCAACAATATGAATAAATCTAAAAATCATCATATTGAGTAAAATAAGCCAAACAAACAACAGTACCTGTATATGATTCTATACATATCAAATTCTAGAAAGTGTAGATTAACCTGCAGTGATAAGTAATTCAGAGATTATCTGAGAAAAGTGCAGGGATTGAAAAAAAGGCACAGGAAACTTTTGGAGGATGGTAGAAATGTTTACTATATTGATTGTGGTGATGGTGTCACATGTCTTATATTTATGTCAAAGCTGGTGAAATACAAAAAAAAACCTGGTGAAATCATGCAATTTAAACAAGTGTAGTTTATTATACTTCAATTAAATGTCAATAAAGTTATAATAAAATGAAACAAAAAATAGCATTTTTTAAGAGAAAAAGTGCTGAGAAAATAGATCTCTAGTAAACCTGAATTGAAAGAAATGTTATTGAAAGTTCTTCAGTAAAAGAGAAACGATTCCAGATGGAAATTTGCACTTACAAAAGAAATGAACAGCAGCAGAAGTGGTAAACACCTGAGTAAATTTAAAAAATTCTTTAAAAGATCTTGACTAAACTATTTAAAGTCAAAACTATACTAATGTATTGTCAGGTGTGTAACCGATATAGAAATAAAATGTACATAGGTTGGGTATCAAATAATCAATTCCACTGAATACATTCAGAACTGTTCTGAAATGAGGCAAGTGAATTGGACCTCTGCATCTCAAATCAAGGAGGCATTTCCCCAGGAATTGCTGGAGGAGGGAGGGGGGTGCATAGCTGTGAACAGTCAGCTGGAGGAGTAAGTGCCTGTATAGAGAGAAGGGGGAATCCAGGCAGTGCACCACAGCTCCACTATAATAATACTTGGTTATTGTTACTGGATTGCAGGTTCAGGGTTATTTCTTATATAACTTTGTTTCATTGTCTCTTTGTATATATCAAATTATACACGCTTCTTTGTATATATCAGCTATTTCCAAATTAAAAAAAAAACACTATTTTAGCAATTCAAAACATCATGTGGATCAGAGAAAATCAGTGTTCACAAAAAGAAATGTGCACTAACCCTATGGAGTGTACAGGGCACAAGCTATGACCTAAAATATAACCAGTTAGAAGACATTATGTACATAATTTATCATTGAAGACATAAATTCTAAAAAAATATATACATGAAATATGAAATAATAGGAGGATTTACACATTCATGTAGTAGAAAGTATGCAGTGCCACAATATATCTTACAAACACAATAATGGATCAGGATTTCTATTCATTACTGAATGTCATTTTTGTGTCACTTATAATTTTATAGGTAACTTTATAAAATCCTCATCTCCTTGGCTCATAGCAACTTTGAAACTCCCTTTGTTTTGCAGGCCTCCTCAGAGACTTAGAGGCAAGTGTAAATAACGTGTTTTACTGATTGATGTTTTGAAATCCTACAAAATTCAGAATAAGATTTGCTAAGAAAGATACTTGGTTTAATTAAGGAAAGATACTGCATATGAAAGCACTGGGAATGAAATATTGGATGTCTGTGTATTCTTGATAAGCACTTTCTTCATCTGTCAAATGAAGGAGGGGGAATCATGCTTTATACTTTGCTAATGGATTTTCTCTCTGCTAACAAACTCAAAGCTTGAACTAAAGGAAAATTGCCACATACTCTTATTTCCATGATATCCATATCTATTTCCCTGTTACTTTATTCTTAAATTGCAGATTTGAAATGTACTCACACTTACTATTTATGCTTTATGCTTGAGGTTATGTTGTGTGATTAAAGAACAAACTTAACTGAAAAACCATATATTTGTCATTCCCCTTTATAAAGCTACTATGAGATTTCAGGAAAATGAGTTTAAAAATGATAGTTTTAATATTTACATAGTAGCTGTTTGAAGATCATACATATACCAAATAAAAAGCTAATAAATCATATTAGAGGGATATAATATCAAACACTAGATAGTTATATTTTATTTATTCTTTTAATTAATTTTAAAAAGGTATATTTAAAAGTCAGTAAGAACAAATTTTAAAAATAAATGGTTTATCATATAATTTCACTCACATGTGGAATTTAAGAAACAAAACAAATGAACATAGAGGGAAAAAAAGAGAGGCAAACCAGAAAAGAGACTCTTAACTATAGAGAACAAACTGAGGGTTGCTAAAGGGGAGGTGGGCAGGAGGATGGGTTAAATGGGTGATGGGTATTAAGGAAGGCACTTGTGATGAGCATTGGGTATTGTATGTAAATGATAAATCACTAAATTCTACTCCTGAAACTAATATTACACAGTATGTTAACTAACTGGAATTTAAATAAACACTTGGGAGAAAAAAGTAGTTGGTTTATTTATTTTTTTAAAGGAAATCTCTTTTTTTAATTTTTTAAAGATTTTACTTATTTATTTGAGAAAGAGTACAAGCAGGGGGAGTTGCAGAGGGAGAGGGAGAAGCAGGTTTCCCACTGAGCTGGGAGTCTGGACTTGGGGCTAAATCCCAGGACTCTGGGATCATGATCTGAGCCAAAGGCTGATGCTTAACTGACAGAGCCACCCAGCTGCCCCCAAATAGTTGGTTTATTAAATAAAAAGATATTCTATTTTCTTTCAGTAGACAAGTGATATTTCTTTTTTATTTTCTTCTAGAAATACGGTCTTTATATACATATATGAAGACATATTCTTTTCTCCCATTTTATACTTGGCAAGACAAGCAAATAACTCCCAAGACAATGATTGGGACTCTGATAGATATGGGAAGTACATAGATATAGAAGAGGAAGTAACTAAACCTAAGAAAGAAAGAAGTGAAGTCGAGCTTCTTTGTGGCACGAGGCAATTGTTTTATTTTTATTAAAAATAATATCAAAGTAATATAGATCTTGTGATCCAGAGAAACAGGTTCCTGCTACATAATTCCTCATCTCCAAGGCCATTCCCCTAAGGCAATAACCTGCAATTATTAATATTTCCAGTTTGTATTTCTTTTAATATTTAAACTCTAAAACTATAAAATGTCAATGGATGGTATCTATTGACTCTAAAATATAAAAAATGAGAGTCTAGTACATTTAAACTATCTTGACCTCCTCCCTGTTTCCTTTTCACAAGCTTGATAGTTATATTATTGTTTGAGTTCTTGTCTTGCAGGGAAAATCTTGCAATTTTCCTTTTTAATTTCTGTATGCCTTTCAGACACTTATCTCTGTTTTAGTTTTTTTACCTTACTGTGTAATAGATACATATATATGTGTATTTATATATGTACTTTACATAAAGTATATATATACTTTTATATTCTTTAAAAATTTAGTGAGAATATGGAACAGATTATTCCTTCCTTGTAAATTTATAATAAATCTTTTTCAAAAGCAAGTATCTCCAGAAGTACATAGAAAACCTCTTCCTCCAAACTCAGTTTTCAGAATCACCATAATATGTTTGTGTAACATTTCTGAATGTTTGATATGTGTATAAACAACTAAATGGATGCATTATAATATAGTTTTGTATAGTTAGGCTTTTAATTTCTATCTGTTTTCCTGATATAATCAAAGTAACAGTAAACAATATAGTTGTGAAACTACATACATTTGCAAATGTATTTTTAGGATAAACTTTTAGGAACAGAAATGATTAATCAAGCCATATGTGCATTTTTTTTAATTTTTAAAGATATTTTCAAATGGCCCTCTAAAATGTGTGCATCAGTTTATAGGATCATATCTTATATTCTCAAGTCTTATATGCAATTTATTTACCTCTTTTCCATATGATAAGCAAAGCATTTCTTCATTTTTTTTCATTTCCCATGTGTTTATTAGTAAGAGCAAACATCTTTTCATGTGCTGACTGGCATTCTTTTCCTATGAACTGTCCCCTCATATCACCTGTTTGTATCGGAATTGTTTATATCTATGACATATATTAGTATTTATTTTTATATTTGAAAATTACCATTACTTTTGTTGCAAACAATTTCCAAGTTTGTCCCATAGTATTTCTGCCATGCAGATCTTCAAAAATTTGAAGCAGTGGAGACACATTCATCTCCTCGAGCCTACAACCCACTTTTCACAAAAGTTTCTACCAAAGTTAGGGACTGGTGAATGCCTTGTCTAAAAGCAGGATAATCCGTGACTCTGGAGAGCCCTGCTTTGTTTTGTAAAAAGGACAGAGAAATAGTGTAGTTGGTGAGGGAGCACCAGGGGAACCGGTAGTTCATTTCAGTCTTTCTTCCTAAATATTGTTTTGAATCATTTAGAAATACTTTATAAATTATTTTACTTTAATCATCTGGGTTCTTTCATACTATTTCATTGTTTTCATTTATTTATTTTATTATTTTAATCCCATCATGAAAAAGAACAAACTGATGGTTACCAGAGGGGAGGCAGGCGGGGCGATGGGGGGAGTAGGTGAAGGGGATTCTGGAGTGCACTTGTGATGAGCACTGTATGTATAGAGTAATGTATGTATAGAATTGTTGAATCACTATATTGTAGACCTGAAACTAATCTAACAATGTATGTTACCTATACTGGAATTAGAATAAAAATTTTTAATTCATCATATATTTTTTTAAGATTTTATTTATTTATTTGACAGAGAGAGCGAGACAGGGAGAGAGGGAACACAAGCAGGGGGAGTGGGAGAGGAAGAAGCAGGCTTCCCGCCCAGCAAGGAGCCTGGGATCATGACCTGAGCCAAAGGCAGACACTTAAGGACTGAGCCACCAGGTGCCCCTCCATCAGAATTTTTAATATATTTTCTTATGTTTCTTTTTAGGATTATTTTCAAATTTATATTCTCTAACTTGACTGTGAAGTTCTTCTAAATGTCAGATTCTTCACAAAGACCTCCATAATATTATTGAGGCTGTTTTACTTTATTTTTATCTACACATCTTTTAGAGCTCAGAGTTCATTGGGACTATATTTCTCATAGAAGAGTTTTTGTGAATTTTTTTGTTTCTTTTGAAGCAAACTCTCTTTTGTCTATGTCTAGTATCTCTTTATTCTGCTAACTGCACCTCCATTTTCATTTGGGACTACCCTTTCCCCATTATACACATTTTCATTATGAATCAAGCTACCTTGCAATCTCTATCCTCAGTTTATTCATATTTGTTTAATGACTTTCTTTTTTGCTTATGTTAACCAGCTTTCGTTTCATTTAAAGAACCTTAATATAGAGCTCTCCTTGCTTTCACCAACTGCTATTAAAATACTCATATCAAATCTTAAACTAGAAGTTGGGCTGTCATTTTCCTATATGTGAAAGCATCACCTAAATCCAGTGCTTTTTTTTTTTTTAAAGATTTTATTTATTTATTTGATAGAGAAAGAGAGCACAAGTCGGGGTTGAGGAGGGGCAGAGGGAAGAGGGACAAGCAGACTCCCCACTGAGCAAGGAGCCCAATGCCAGGCTCGATCCCAGGACCCTGAGATCATGACCTGAGTCAAAGGTAGCCGGTTAACCGACTGAGCCCAGGTGCCCCTAAATCCAGTGCTTTAAGATACCTCTATTAATGTGAGTTACTGATTGGAATGGGAGCTTCCAAGTCTTTTTTTTTTTTTTTTTTCTAAAAATGACCACTAGAATCCATCAGATTAACAAGTGTAGCTGTGCTAACTGCCTTACATTATCAGTTCAGAAAATGTAAGTCTGTGGGTCCAATCATTTTCTCATGGGGCTTACAGATTGGGGCCATTTCAGCAGAACTAGCATTAGTAATCTCACTCCATACCTTAAAGCCCTTTCCTTCTAATCCTCATAGTCCTAGGTGGTAGCAAAGAGGGAAAAGGAGAAACATCACTGAGCATGAAGCAGTGGAGACACATTCATCTCCTCGAGCCTACAACCCACTTTTCACAAAAGTTTCTACCAAAGTTAGGGACTGGTGAATGCCTTGTCTAAAAGCAGGATAATCCGTGACTCTGGAGAGCCCTGCTTTGTTTTGTAAAAAGGACAGAGAAATAGTGTAGTTGGTGAGGGAGCACCAGGGGAACCGGTAGAAAACTTAAGTCCCTGCCTCCATTCAGTTTTGTAATTTATGGGTTTTTCCTAAGAATCAAATGGACAAGAAAGACTTAAATTATCCTGCATATACTCACAGAGAGGGTTATGTGCTGGGTAAGTGAAATCCCAGAAACACTGTGCAAAATGCAAACCAAGACCCGAAAGAAAACAAAGAGAAAAGGCCTCAATAAATGTTCTCATATATGCAGGCTAAGCCGTGCAAAAAACTAACAACAGTAAATTTATGAGAGACATTTGTGTATTTGTGTGGCTGCCTCAGAGCTAGAGTTAGTATTGTTTAGATTCATTCCTCATGTTAGAAGGAAATAATGGAGGAGACTAGATTACATTTGATTTTGAGGTATTTGTGAACAGAAAATCCATTCACATCTATTTTTAGTATATTAATTTAAAATATTCACTCAATCAAGCCACTGGAGGAAAAAAAAATGGCAGTTCTCAGAGAAACAGTTTTAACATCCTGACCTGAAACTGAACCATGAATAGCTAATCTTTAAATCAAATATGCTAATACTTACCTATTTTCATCTCCTTTATCTGGTATAACATGTGCATTGTATTATGATACAGACCTCAAACTCAAATTTTAGAGAAAAAATAAATATTACTACTTTTCTTTCTGAGGGAGCAGTTTATATCCAGCTAGAAGTTTGTTGTCCCAGATAACAATACCTGTCAAACGTTGAAAATATATGCCCCCACATACTACCTCCAGCTTTAAATGAGAATTGTTCTCATTGCTATATGGATGCACAACTACATAGCTCTATCCTAGAAAACTTTCCCTAGGCTTCTCTATTTTTGAGACAATGGAGTAAACATTTAATGTTTATCGGGCAGAATTTATGAAGCTGTCAGTGAACTGACACATGGCAATAAAACGTATTATGGCTGCAGTCTAGATAATCTGCAGCTGAATGAATTACACTAATTCTGGTGCTTGCATATTCATGCTATGGAAATAGTTCTTGTAACAGATTTCTTCATTGTCTGCAGGTGCCACAGCGTGGTAAGAAGTAAAGTTAATTGCACTCTAGGACCTGTGGGAATTCACACGTCCATAGAGTTGGCTTGTTTTCTGAAAGAGTATTCATGATTTGTGTAAGGAAGCCAAAACACCCATAATTAAATTATCACAATTGCAAACACTTAACTTTTGAAAAGACATTAGAAATAGAAATAGGAATTTTTTACTATCATGTTAATATCAGAATTTTATCTTCTTCTAATGTTCCAAATAACACACACACTTAGGTTTCAAGTTTAATGCCACTGATGGAATGAAAACATTGGGGGTATCACTCCAGCCGAGCTGCACGCATAGCTGCTTACCTCCTAGCTAAATGAGATTACCTTGTTCTGTAACTTAATCAGAAGAGGTGTTTTTCCTTATTGGGCATATAAAAAGCAAAGTGTTTTATTTACTTCAGCAGAAGGTAAGTTAGAGAATCTATGGAAATAGGGAAGTTAATCATAAAAAAGATGCACACACTATTTTCTTACTGTGACCCAGTATACCCAGCTACATTGCAGGATTCAGTTGAAAAAAATGTGCCAATTCTCTGGATTTTGCATTAGTTAATGACTAGGGAACTGCCAATGTTTTTGTTCCTTTTGAATATTTAAAAAAAATTCAGAATGATTTCATGTATTCATCCAAGCCCCCTTTATTTCTTTGTTACAGCTCTTCTTTGCCGTACAGCGATTTTCTTAGGAAGATTCTGACTTTTGCTTTTCTGTTGAATAACAACAAATATTTTGAGAACTCTATTTATTGGTAGATCAACATATTGGATATAGAGAAATAAATACATTTTTTGTAATATTATTAATAGAATAAATGTAATAAAATGTATAAAATTGTATATAGTCATTTACAAATAGAAAAATCAGCATCATATGCCATCTTGGAAAATTAAATCATGTTTTCAGGAAAAAGGTGGCAGTAGGGTTGAATTTTGAAGGGGAAAAAGGCATTAACTTCTACATAAACAAATAAAATGTATTTATTACAGTGATAGCATCATTCAAATGATAGAGATTTAAGGTGGTAAGTTATGGGAAAGTATAGGTACTGGTGAAAGATGTATCTAGGGTTAAAGCAGGGAATAATATGGGAGAGGTAACAGAATAAATAGTAGGCCTTAAGTCTCATGCTAATGCATTTGGAAGGGATACAAACAGTGACTTTGAGGGATTTCTAAAAGAGAAATCTGTAAATCTCTTTAATCTACAAATCTCTCGACAACTATGTGGAGATTGAATAAGGTAAAGAAGAGTGAGGGGCATCAGTATTGGAGCCAGATTGATGTATAAAGAGAAAAGATTTAACATCCTAAATGTTTAGATTGCAACATCAAAGTGAAAATTTGTAGAGTTACTGTTTTAGTTTCTGGTGACAACGCATTTTGTATGTTGTGATGCAATATATGAATTAATATCATTAATAATTACTGATGTAACATATTAATATAATTAATAGGCTTATAAAAGTTTTCTTTTTTCCTGAGTGTACTCTCGTGTGAAGTAGATATCCAGTGTGCCTAAATTTTTATTTAACCTCCTGAGGTATAACAAAGTTTTGCACTGTCTTTCAAAGGAATTTAAATGTGTAGATTATATGAATAAGGAAATATTGCTTGTAAAAACACTTGACCATGAAGTAGAACTTACTAGGACAGCCATAAATTTCAGTTTTCAGTTTGAAATTTCAATTTTAAATAAAAAAAGTTCAAGCGAAGAAAGTAATACAAATACATTGTAGAACATTTGGAAAATAAATATGATTTTACAATAATTAAAATTGCCTTCACTGATGTCTTACTCTTCTGAGGTCTCACATTTTGTTGGGTCCTGGATTCTGGGAGGAGACCTTTTCAGATACCTATGACACTATCTTTATGTTTAATATACTGTTTACTATGCAATGTTGTATGCTTAAAAATAAGGTGATATAGGAGCACAAAACTATAATTAAGAATATAAATATAAATACACATATTAAAATATAAACCTAATATATGTAATGTATTATAATACAAATACACTTGTTCATACTAACAAATATATACTTAAATATATTTATACATTTTCAAAATGAAAATCAACCTTGAATATACTTTGTGTGACACACAACTCACAGTAACAAAGAAGTTCTTGATTTTATTTTAAATATAAGTTGCAAACATTTTCTGTCGGATGGAATGTCAACCTCTGAGTGTTACTGGAGAAGACCCTTATAAACTAATGTTATAGGGAGATTCTATCTATATGATTCCTACAGGGAAAATATCTTAAACTGTAGTTGATATATAAACAAGACATACAAAAATATTTTGCCAGGTTTCTTCCTCTCATAGATTAGCTGGTTTACTGCAGTATCATGTAATATTGACTCTTTGAAATAAACTCAAAGCAAAATATATATCATATATTTATAATAACATGTCACTAAAAATACATATCTAGAACTAATTTTAAATATTTCATTGAAGATTAGTTTTTCCAAAGTTTCATTTCTTCATTCTAGGGGCAGTTTATTTTATTGCTAAACCTTCTTCATTGAGTTATAAACCTCCAAGAATCTTTGAGGCAATAAACTAAATATAATTAAATTTTTTGGAACAACACTCCTTGAAATACCTGTATTTAAGTATCAGTTGCTCTAAAGTTCTAAACAGGCAGATCAACAAACCAAAAAATACTCAAATAAATCATTAAGCTGTATTAGGAAGTGTAAAAGCTTATTTCATTTTATATTTATACAGTATTTGAACCATTTATTTTTTTATTCTACATATATATATATATATTTTAAAGATTTTATTTATTTATTTGACAAAGAGAGAGAGAGCGAGAACAGGAACACAAGCAGGGGGAGTGGGAGAGCGAGAAGCAGGCTTCCTGCTGAGCAGGGAGCCCGATGTGGGATTCGATTCCAGGACCCTGGGATCATGACCTGAGCCGAAGGCAGACGCTTAATGACTGAGCCACCCAGGCGCCCTATTCTACATATATTTATTAAGCATCACCATTATATGCCAGGAACTGATCTAGACATTTGGAACATATCCGTGAAAAAATGGACAGAAAGCCTACCTTTTTTGAGAGTTTGATCTCAAATTTGTATGAATCTCTTATACTTATATAAGAGACTTGTGTGTAAATACTTACTATAATTTAAAGAGCACCTTAGATATTTATTGTTCATTTGGCTCTTATAATACTTTATTTGTTTAAAGCCCCATGGTTTCTAAAAGGGCCATAATGCCATTACAACACCAATTTTACTTCTAACCACAAAGCCATATATCTCCTTTGGACATTTTCTAATTTAATACAGGCATTTTAACTTTATCACATTATTTTCATAATTAACTTTTATTAAATTCAGTTTCATCATGTTACTTAAGGTTGTTTAATTAAAATATTTGTTTGACTCATTAAAACAAATTAGAGATAGGCAATTAAAACGTTCATTTCATTCTGCCACAAATATACCATAATTAGTGGCTCAATTATGGGTTGATCAACCTGTTGTTAGGGCCAGTACTATAGAGAAATTTGTTATTTTTGTATTAGTTCCAACTAAATATTGAATATTTGTTTACTTTTTATACCTTCTTATTTGAAAATATGTATCTTATCTCCAAGATGAAGGCTACTTGGATTTACCATTTCATGCTCAATAATCCTATGTTGGTTTTAAGTTTTTTAATCAAAGGCTAAAAATCTACCTCAAACTGGATTATTAAGTAACTATTTTCAATAATTTTAGAAATTTTAATTGTATCCAAATTATCTCATCTTTGCCATTTTCTACCTAGTTTCTTTCAAAAGTTAATTCATCACACCAGAGTTTTAAATTGTGTGTGCAAATACATGAGTGCAAAAAAAAAAGTGTGTGATATGGGTTTAATGTTAATTTCTTAATGAAGAATATTTTTCTATCAGGTGATAAAAGTATTGTGAATTCAGAAGATTCCCAATATTTTCATCTACTTTGCCAACTCAAATGGTGAGTTGTATATCCCCATATTCCTTGGGAGATCCAAGATACTTTTTCTTCAAAATATTCTTCTTATTTGGCTTCTGGGACACTACATACTCCTGAATTTACTTTTTTGCAGTGGTTGTTAACGGCATGCCTGGACAGGAAATCCAATAGCTTGGTGTGAAAACAATAACAGAAATATAGAAATGTGTAAGTGTGCGCTTCTGAGTAACTCCCTTTCTTGTTATGAGTTACATCCTTGTGCACCACTGTGACTCGCCCCTCGCCTAATGCTATAAAATCCAGAGCTCCTGGTTCCTTGTTTCCTCCAACCTGAGAAGTTCCTCATTCCCTGTAGACTGTGCCCTGTTGTTTGTATACACATGTCATCATGAGGAATTGGGGCATCACTGGTGAGATTCTGCATCCACTGATTTACATTTTTGTTTTGTATTTTCTCTGTACTCAGTGTTTGCTGGATTGAGAGTAAACTGAAGTGAAAGCAACAGTAGAGTAAAATAAACAAACAAAACACCCTCAAGTCTGAGTCATCATTCTCCCCATAAATTATGCTGGGTTGGCTCTTTTTGCTTTTGCATATTTTACAGCTTTTTCTCAGGCTACTTTGTTAGAACCCTTTCATGTTCTCCAGCTCTCAATATTGGAGTTAGGGAAAGGCATCTAAATAATTCCCAAATGATAACATCCAACCTAATGACTTTAAATATAATCTATACACTTGTTACTCCCAAATTTTAAGTCTAACCCCAACCTAGACCTTGAAATCTAGTGTAATATATCCAGTACCATCTTAACATCTCCACTTGGATATTTATTAGATGACCCAAACTGAATATATGTAAAACTAAATTTTTATTCCTTTCTTACTTCAGTGCTGCTTCTCCTTTCAATGTTCAAACTCGGTAAACAACAATACCATTGACCCAATTGTTCAGGGCAGGTTCCTTAGGCTCACTTCATATTTATGTTTTTATTCTCACACCCTAAACCTAATACATCAGTGAATTGTTCTACCTAGTTAATATACACGTCTCAAATCTAACCATTGTCACCAACATCATAACCACTCCTATACAAGCCACCATCGTCTGCATTCTGGTCAACTCCAATGTTTTCCTAAATGATCCCATTCTTTACACTCTTGGACCCCTACGGTTAATGTTCCATACAGTAGCCAAGATGACTCTTTAAAAAATATGAATATCTGATTATGTTTGCATGTACAAAAAAATCCAATCATTTTCATTACACTTAAAGTTAATCCAAATTGACTATTTTGACATACACAAGCTGCCCATATGCTGAACGCTGGTTAATTTCTTCCTGGCTCACTGCCTTCTCATCACACTGAACTCTTTCCTGATCCTATAACTCAGACCAAACACTGTTCCATCACAGGACTTTTGCACTCATTACTTCATGTTCCTAGAACACACTTACGCTAAATAGCTAGATGTCTAACTCATTCTACTCAACAATTCTTTATTTCAAAGACATTTCTTCAGTAAAACACTTCTTAATTATACTGTCTCAAATGGCAAATTCTTATCAGTATCTATCCCTGTACCCTGCTTCATTTTTCTTCATGGTACAACTAACTAAAATTATATATTAATCTTTCACTGTTACTGCTGACACAAATGAAGACTATGCACAGTAGATATCCAATAAAAATTATTTAATGCATAGATAACCAATAAAAATTATTTAATGCATTATTATACTATTTTTATAATTACAGAGTAAATTATAGCAATATTAAAGATTACTGTTTTTCTAATATTTGCAATGACCTACTGGCTTTTCTAACCTCTGTAATGTGTCATAACAAATTACTTAAAGGTAATATAAAAAGAAAACTATGTCATTAATATCTTTAGTTCTAGAAAACATTTTTTTTTAAAGATTTTACTTATTTATTTGAAAAAAGGGAGAGAGAGAGCCAGCACAAGGGGGTGGTGGGGCAGAGGGAGAGGGAGAAACAGACTCCTTGTGGAGCAGGGATCCTGACACAGGGCTGGATCCCAGGACCCTGGGATCATGACCATGACCTGACCTGAAGGCAGACGCTTAACTGACTGAGCCACCCAGTGGCTCCTAGAAAACATTTTACAACCTGATTAAAATGGGCAAAATATCTAAACAGACACCTCACCAAAGAAGATATACAGATGAGAAATAAACATTTGAAAAGATTTCAAACTCTTATGTCATTAAGGAAATGCAAATTAAAAACAATGGGATACTATTGCACGCTTATTAGAAGGGCAAAAATCCACAACACTGACAACACCAAAATCTTGTGAGGATGTGGAGCAACAGGAACCTCATTCATTGCTGATGGGAACGCAAAACGGTAAAGTCTCTAGAAAACCATTTGGCAGTTTCTTATAAAACTAAACATATTTTCACCTTATGCTCCAGCAATCATATTTATTGGTCTTTACAAATGAGTTGATGTTTGTGTTTACATAAAAACCTGCATGCAGATGTTTATAGCAACTTTGTTCCTAATTTCCAAAAGTTAGAAACAATAAAAATGTCCTTCAGTAGGTGAATGGATAAATAAACTGCTGTACATCTACACAGTGAAAGATTATTCAGTGCTAAAAAGAAATGAGCTATCAAGCCGTGAAAAGAAATAGGACATGAAGTGCATATTACTAAGTGCAAGATGGCAATTTCTAAGGCTAGGATTCCAACTACATGGCATTCTGAGAATGGCAAAACTATAGAGACAGAAAAAGATCAATGTTTGCCAGGAGCTGGGGGAAGGAGATATAAATAGGCAAAGCACAGAGGTTTTTAGGGCAGTGAAACTATTCTGTATGATACTATAATAGTGGATACAGATACATTTGTCAAAAATCAAAGAATGTACAACAGAAAGAGTGAACCCTGAGTAAACTATGGACTTTGGGTGATAAGGATGTATTAATTTACGTTCTTTGATCATAACAAATGTACCACTCTGGAAGGGATGTTGATAATGGAGAGGTACATGTGTGAGTGAAGAAGGTATATGAGGACTCTCTCCACTTTCTACTCAATTTTGCTGTGAACCTGAAACTGCTCTACAAAAATAAAGTCTATTTAAAAAAATAATTTGAGGGGCACCTGGGTGGGCCAGTCAGTTAAGCATCTGCCTTCAGCTCAGGTCATGATCCCAGGGTCCTGGGATGGAGCCCCGCATCTAGAGTCCTGTATCAGCGGGGAGTCTGCTTCTCCCTCTGCTTCTGCCCCTCCCCACTGCTCCTGCTCTCTCTCTCTCAAATAAATAAATAAAATCTTAAAAAAAAATTTTGAAATTGGAGATGTAGCAAAATTCCTTAGTAACTGTAATGCTTTACAAATTATGCATTTTTAAACAAATTATTTAAGCAAATATTGTTTACTTATATCTTTCCCATCTGTCTTATAATAATTAAATTAATAACTGGAACTGGTTTTTCCACATGTTGTAAGGTCTTGGCTGAATCTCTCCTGAGATCTAGAAGTCTCAATACTAGAAGTTTTTAGAATTTTTTGGAAAGAAGTAAATGTTGTGCAGAAACACATGGGAGCAAGAATGTGAGAGAAACGGAAATTGAAAGAATACTATGAAATCTGATCCCTGTCCTGGCCCCTTAGTTAAGAAACAAGATCCGCAAAGATAATTCTAAAGAAATAACTATGTTTTATTCAGAAAATCTGTCAGGAATATATGATGTCTTGTGGACTAGATGACAATGTGTGATATATATTTGAGAGATTTTCTTCCAGATTTTAGAATATAGCATAGAGCAGTTAAGCGGAAACTAAATGGAAATGAATGGTGTTTGGCACATCTAAGATTTTGCACCTGTGATAACGCTCAGAAAAACATTTTTTTCAGCTCTTTTCTCTAAGAGTACCAGAGAAGCAGTAACCAAACACTGAAGAGTTCATGAAGCTGGAGAGAAACTGTATGTTTTCAATAGAACTTTGTACCAGGAATATGCCCAGGGCAATACAGCAGAGGAAGATGGGACTAGACTTATTTATAAATACAAGTAAAACTCCTGAGAGAATCTCAGAAATATTGTTCAAGGTCATTGAAGGAAGATGGAAGTCTTGTGTAAGCATGTGGAAGCAATGAACTAAAAATGTTATATTTGGGTATGTCCTACAACTTTTTTGTTACTTGAGTATGTTCAACATGTCAGACTAGTCTAAATAACTAATCTTATATTTGATTCAAAGGTTTTTCATCCTCCAGTTCTGTTCAATGAACTTAAAGTGGGAAATGAAGTATGGCCTGCTCTTTCCTCCACATATGTTTCTTGTTACTGACTAGTCACACTTTCAGTCCTCTATGTTGATCACAACTTTTCTGGCTAATAACTGACTGGTTGCTAATGCAGCCAATTCATTCTGTTCTGCTGGAGTACTTTCTTGGTTTCAGCACAGAAAGTCCTGCAATATAGAAATGCTCTCATTCTTGGGTAAACTGAGAGAATTAGTCACCCCCTACTGCTAATCTCTGGAGCTGAGGCATTGGTGAGAGTATTCCCCATAAATAATTTCCCTTGGGTTAGTTTGTCATATGATCAGCCTTCTTGCTTATTCACTTGACCCATAAGAAGCACAAATTTTTGCCTTTCCAAAAAATAAATAAATAAATAAATAAATAAATAAATAAATAAATAAATAAATAAATAACTGCTACCTGCTTCATCTCTCTGCCCCCTCCTGCCCCCTGCTCTCTAAAATTTCTTTCTAATTTTATTTTCTTATGTAGAGAGGCTCAGAGACTGGTGAGCTACTAAACAGACAAGCAACTTGAGAATGGGAGAATGGAAGGCCAATCAACCCTTTGCGAAAGCATCTCCAATGTCTACCAGCGGCCCTTTGGGAACCTCTGCTTCAGCTGACATTAGAAAAAGATTAATCCATTTCTTCTTCCAAGAAAAAGAGAAAAAAAAATATAAAATCTTTACAAATGTGTCGCCATTTCCAAAGTTACTATCAAAATTTAAATTGTTGCAGTTGCTAATATTTCATGGAAGTCTGCTGCCATCATCAACACAGCTACTAACAATAATATTGGCACCTCTAATTAATATTGTTTCAGAAGGTGCTTCCAGAGAAGGATAGGAAGAAAACTTTTGCTTTCTAGATGTCCTACACACTGGTAAGAATAATTGAGCTAGAATTGTTAAATGCATTGGTGGAGGCTGGATGTGGGTTGGTGAAAGAGTCTGAAGTTCTTTGGTAGCTTCAAATATTGATGGTGGTGGTATAAACTCATTTGAAGGTTCTTCTCCAGCAAACTCCTAAACTCAAAAAAAGAAATTTTTCAGAATCCTGAATAAGCATAACTTTGGTGCAATCCTGGGGGAGGAGAATATTAGCTACTATAAGAAAGACAGGAAGTTCTGATAAGATCGTCCCCTGCTATCTTTCCTATTGAACAAAAGGCTTAAAATATCAGGGAGTAAGGTGGAGCTACATACATGATCACCCTAAGGCAACAGTAAACAACAAATGCAATTGTAGAAAAGGAACGGAAAATAAATAAATAAATAAAAAGGCTAGGGATATGTGCTGGACCCAGAACTACAGCTATGGTAAGAACAGAATGCAGAGGACATACCCCCAAGACCCAAGGACACAGTACTCACGTAAGACCTAGGCTTACTAAGAACAACATAGAATTTTGCAGCCTCATTCTCAACTAGGCTAACAAGCAGAAAGCAGTAAGTAAAAGTGAAACACTGCAATAGAGAGTTACAAGGGCTACACAAGGGAAGATCTTTATTGAAGAGTGAAGTAGGAATTGAGAAAAATCCCCTGGCCAACTTGTCTCCACCCTAACACAAGGTATTATTACTTCAAGAATTTGAAGCTAGTAAAAGAGTCCTACCATAAATAGGTTATTTTGTTAACAGACACACATAAAATGATATTAAATACTGAGAGACCTAATGGTCACCATGAAAATCACACTACATTCTTCCTATTTAGTACATATAAAATTTAAGTAATTGCATGTGTATTAAAATATGCTTCTCTAAATGATTAGGTGTAACATAATTTTAATAAAAAGTAAGTTACTGGAAATTTAAAAACTACCGAAAATGATTGACTGTATGCATGTGTTTTCTATATATAATTTGATGGCACAGGATATTCCTTTACTTGACTATTAAAACACAGTACTGAAGAAAATGATAGAAACTTGTAACAACTCCAAAAGAATGGAACATATAATCCCACTTCAAAAGTTCCATTACAATGTAAAGAAATAACTACTTTTTTAAAAAATATTTTATTTATTTATTTGAGAAAGAGAGAGAATGAGTGGTGGGGAGGGGCAGACAGGGAGAGAGAGAGAGAGGCAGATTTCCTGCTGAGCAGGAAGCCTGATGTGAGGCTCCATCCCAGGACCTGGAGATCATGACCTGAGTTGAAGGCAGTTGCTTAACTGATGGAGACACCCAGGCATCCCAGGAAATAATGACTTTTTATTCAAATAAATAAACATCTAACTTATCCAAAAATATGATAACCTTTCAACCTTTCTATTATGTTCTTAAGATATATTGAATTTATTATATGTTTTTAATAATTTAGCCTTTAGCACTTTCTTCTTTCCACATTTATCCTTTATTATTACATATCAGAGTGAAAAAAATTTTATGATGGGGAGGAGAGAAGACCTAGTAATAATTAACATGTATTAGCTTCTTATTATGTGCTAGGTAGGAATCTACTTGCTTTACATTTTTAATTCCATTCCCACAAAACTCCCTAACCTCAGAACTCGACTTAATCCACATTTGGTAGGTGAAGAAACTTGCCTTAAATAATGAAAATAAAGAAGGTTGGAACTAGGATTTAAATAAGCATTCTGACTACAAAGTACACACTTTTAAGCACTGACTTTCTTGAATTACTGAAAATAAAATGCAAAAAGTTTCTAGAATACCTAGACTTAGGTCCTCATTTAATTATTTAAACTAGGCCTGTTTCCCTCAATGTAAGATGAACTATATAATTACAACTTTTCTCTTCAGAACCACTATAAGAATTAAGTGAAGTGATAGCTAGGGAAGGTGTTTTTTAAGCTAGTAATTAGTATACGTATGTGTCTGAACCCATTTATTATATGATACCAAGTTGTTTTATTTTGTTTTGTTTGGCTTATCAATTCCGGTTGACTCAACTCCTAGAGAATTATAATAATAATGCTTTTTAAAAGTTTAGTGGAATAGTATTTTATTTTTTAAATAAGAATTATCTTTTGATTTCCTAATTGTACGTCTGTTAGTTAAATTGATAGCTCAGGTGTACTTGTTTATTGTACTCGTTATATTCTGATTATTTTAAAATCAGAAAAAGAAAAAAAAGAATTCAGACATAATGAAGGGACATTACTTCTTATGTATTTTAATGATTGATTTAAAAGAAAGGCACAGTTAAAAGTAAATTAACTCATTCCTATTCATTAAAGATTGAAAGAGAATTACAATGATGAGTTCTTTATTATTCATAAATGCCTTTAGCTATGGTGACAAAAACTGTATCAATTTAAAATGCAATTATATATAAACACATTTTCTAATTTGTATTAGTAAGTATATGAGATTTTGTCATTTATGCAGGTTGGATAGTACAAAATTTGACTTCTACTCTGTTTTCATCTCCCTACTATCCAATTTCGTCAGCAATGCATATAACAAAACTTAAAACTGTAAGGTAATATATAAGAATTAATTAATAATTTTTGTTATTACTTAAGGAGAAGGAGAAGGTTATGAACATTTGTGAGTGATTCTGCCTCAGATAATTCTTCCTTTTAACTACAAAAAAAGACATCCCAGATACATGGAGAATGGCAGAGAGGAAAGTTGAAATTTCCTCAGTTGAACCACCAAAGCAACCCTGGAGCTACCTACTTCCAGATGGCTTATTAAATAAGTAATACACTTCCCTGCATTTTAAAACACTATTTGGGTATTTGTTTTCTTCTAGGTGGGAGAACCTCTAACTCATGCTTTCCTTTTTACTTCCTTTATTAATTCTCCACTAATAAATATAATTCCCCTTAGTATCCAAGGATAACTGATATATGATGATGACTAATTGAGGGAAGGAACCATGTATGTGTGTGTGTGTGTATACATGTACTTGCAGAGCTATGTGAATATTAAAGAAAACAAAAACAACATATAAAAACATCCAGAGATAGAAAAAAATTTAGACTCAAGAAAAGAACAGATGGGTGTAGTTAGTGTTATTAGGGAGACATAGGGGCAAGATTACCTTGGGCAGTACAAGGTATTATAAAGATTTTGTACTTGATCCTAAGAGCTACTGGGTAGTGGTTGTGATGGTGGTGTCTAAATCATTTTAAGTGATGCATTTGAGTTTATTTATTTTTTTGATACTATGTGAGACAGAATTAGAGGGTGAGGCAAAAGTAAATGAAAGTAACTCGAGTACAGTAGACTTTTTTTTTTTTTAAGATTTCTATTTATTTATTTAACAGAGAGAGAGAGCACAAGCAGGCAGAGCGGCAGACAGAGGGAGAGGGAGAAGCAGGCTCTCCGTCGAGCAGGGAGCCCGATGTGGGGTTCGATCCCAGGACCCAGGGATCATGACCTGAGCCGAAGTCAGCCACTTAACCAACTGAGCCATCCAGGCACCCCGCGGGTAGTAGACTTTTAGCTGTTCTGGAAAGAAACGAAGGAGTCTTGGGATAAGAATTCTCAGTGACTATGAGGATGTGAATGTAACAGAGAGGGATATATCAATTTAACTAATGGTTTCCCGGCATGAGGAGCTGGGTGTTATCTCCAAAAACAAAAAAAGTAGAGAAAGACATATGGTTCCTTCCTTTCTTTCTTCCTACTTTCCTTCCTTCCTTCCTTCTTCCCTCCGATCTTATTTTTTCTTCACTGGGGACTTGTCACAGAGGACTCTATTTTTCACATGATTCATAACTGAGACTTCTTATTTATTTATTTATTTATTTATTTATTTTTAAAGATTTTTTTTATTATTTATTTATTTGAGACAGAGAGAATGAAAGATAGAGAGCATGAGAGGGAGGAGGGTCAGAGGGAGAAGCAGACTCCCTGCTGAGCAGGGAGCCCGATGCGGGACTCGATCCCGGGACTCCAGGATCATGACCCGAGCCGAAGGCAGTCGCTTAACCAACTGAGCCACCCAGGCACCCCATAACTGAGACTTCTTTGTGGCAACTGTAGGGGCCAAGGACAGGCTGTCTCAAGATGGGTCTTTTGGCATGGGGATTATTTTGAGCTGAAGGCAATAAAGACCCTGCAGTCTCAAGAGAAACTTTTGCCCTTCCCTTAACTACACAGAAGAATCTATATTGGAAGGTCTTTTCAGAATAAGGGTCATTACCAAAGATAAATTTTACCTGAGTAATCCATCTATATGGCAGGGCAAACATTTGTTTACCAAACATCTTTTTCAACTTTCCGTGAATTGCGTTTCTTCCCTCTGAAGTCCCAGACACCTGCTCCTTTCTCCTTAGTTCAGAATGACATATATACCTCCTTTTGCCTCACTGTCTTTGGAATTTCCATCGTGTGGATTCCCTATACTTAACTCTATTAAGTTTGATTTTCTCCTGTTAATCTGTCTCATGTTAATTGGATTCTTATACAGCTAGAAGTACATTTGAGGGGACAGGAATTCTTGCTCCCCAACACCTCCATAAGAAGCTGTTAATTATCAGTTGTGTGTAAAGGTATGGGACTATAGAAATAGGTCTGGCATGAAGCTATTAGTATATTGTAACACTTAAAGCTATAGGCAACCAATAAATGAATTGACCATATCTCAAAAGGACAAAACCTTTAAGATATTTTAGAAAAGCCCAAAGTGAAGACTGCGTTGAGATGACAGAGAGGGAAGAGAAACCTAGGAAGGTGTGATGTCACAGAAATCAGCTATTTCAAGGAGAAAGTGTTCATCTATTGATTGCTTCTGTCATTAGGATATGGACAAAAACTGTCAACACAATATAGAAACATAGTCACTACTAACCAACCTGTGAGAACCATTTCAGTAGAGTAGTATAGGCAGAATCCAGATTAGAATGGTTTGAGGAGAAACTGATAAAGCATCTGTGAGTGCAAAGTGTAGAAAATATATATAGTATTTTTTTCTGAAAGAAAAAATTAAGATACGGTGATATTCCTAGAAAACTTAGAACACTGTAAGATTTGTTTAGGGAATTTATGTTTTTCACTTTTATTTTTTTTAAAGATTTTATTTATTTATTTGACAGAGAGAGAGAGCACAAGTAGGTGGAGCGGCAGGCCGAGGGAGAAGGAGAAGCAGGCTCTATGCTTAGAAGAGAGCCAGATGAGGCTGGATCTCAGGACCCCAGGGTTATGACCTGAACCAAAGGCAGATGCCCAACCAAATGACCCACCCAGGCACCCCTGTTTTTCACTTTTATTAAAAGAGAAAAGACTAGAGCAACCTCTTGAGCTGTTGAGCTGACAGTACATTAGGAGAATAGGTAGATACAGAAAAAAAAAGAGGGACATATAAGACATATAAGACATTCATCTTATATTTCCTTTGAATGTTGAGATAGTGGGATGGGATCCAGAGAACAGGTGAGGGATTGACAGGAAGGGAAATATTTTCTCCATTTAAACAGGTAATGAGTACATACGTAGATATGGCTTTTGTTTGTGGGCTTGTCTAGATTTGGAGACAACATTTAGAGAACTCTGTTTCTTCAATGTTATGTAAGCAAAGTCAATCACTAAAAGTGGAAGAGTCAGAAGGGATACAGATTATTTTTAAGAATAGAGGATAGAGTATATAATTGCTATTACAGGAAAGGTGTAGTGAATGTGTTGAGCACTAAACTAAGCTTTCTTATGATGAATTTGGAGAGATACTAATTTATTTTACTTTATGGTTTTCCCCAACAGAGGTCAGCAGACAGGTTATGATGAACAATATAGAAAAGAGGTGGAAAGAGGAGGAGGAGAAGGAGCCAACATCAGGCTTAGCATTTTGCCTGATCCATTTAATCCTTCCAACTTTATCAAGTAGGTGCATTTCTTATTTCCATTTTCAGAACATATAAGAGAGAAAGGGGCATAGGGACATCAAATAAATGGACAAAGCTTTTACAGTGAATAAGTGCCCAAGTCTGACTTGAACCCTGAACTGTCTAATGCAAGAGTCAGTTTAACCAGTAGGCATTACTGCATTCTATAAAAGTAACAATGTGGGGCGCCTGGGTGGCTCAGTTGGTTAAGCGACTGCCTTCGGCTCAGGTCATGATCCTGGAGTCCCGGGATCGAGTCCCACATCAGGCTCCCTGCTCAGCAGGGAGTCTGTTTCTCCCTCTGACCCTCCTCCCTCTCATGCTCTCTGTCTCTCATTCTCTCTCTCGCAAATAAATAAAAAAATCTTAAAAAAAAAATTTTTTTTAAAAGTAACAATGTGCATTGTGCATTTGGAGAAAAACAGTTTTCTTGGCCTGAAATAGTGATGAGTTTAAGGAGTAATGGATGATAGAGTTGAAAGTACAGAAAAGAAACAAGTCTGTATAAGTTATATAAAGTCAATCTAATGAGTTCTTAACTTAAACATTATTTGGAATTGCTAAAGTCCTCAGGGTTGAGATAGGGTAACATATGCAAACAAGAGCTTCAGGAAATTTACTCAGAAATAAAAGAGTAGAGAGACCAATATGATACTTCTGTATTACTGCAGGAATTTATCCAGAACACTGTCCAAAAAGAAATAAACAAACAAATGTTAAGCACAAGATGATATTCAAATGGCCAAAGGATCAATGTAGGATTATTTTTTGCCTAACTTTAAAAATAAAATTTTATTCACATCAATTTACCTGACTGCTAAATTCATCATCTTCACCATCTTCCCCCTTTTGATGTACCCAGTCCCCCAGTAGCCAACATCGTGTGTAAAAATGAAAATCTCAGTCCCTCACATTTACTGAGTTCTGTGGATTTTCTGGCAAGTGTGCTCACCCACACTACCACTTCATTCTCAGTGTTCCAAGGTGAGCTATAGTATTTTTTGTCATCTTCCCCTCTTGTCCCAGTTGATTGGTCCAGGGATCTGCATTTGATCTAGTCTGGGGTAATGAATCATCTCCTAAGAATGTTGAGTTCCTTGACAACAACAACAACATCAAAACCCCAGGGAGAATAAACCTTACTTACACAGAAAAATTCCAAACAAGGACAGAGAGATCCTGATGACATTGTCTTAGTCCTAGTCCTTTCTGAATCTGCTACATATTTGCCTTTCACCTTGTTTACCTGTTTACCTGTTGAGCCCTCTGAGAATTTTGTCTGTCAATGTAGGGCCCATTTTTCTGATGCTAGTCAGATTTCTGCCACTTGAAACAAAATTCATGTAAACACTTAATCAGTACTGGGCAGTGTGCAAAGAGTTAATCAAAGAGTATGTAATGTTGGTTTGGGCATGAATAATTCTAAAGTGATAAAGAATAAAATGCATTTATTTACCCTTTAAAAATACATTCTTAGTGGAATGGTTAAAAATTTGACTTTTAGCCTACTTCAGAACACCCCAGGTTATAAAATACTAATGTTGCAAAGTAAGTGGAGCTCATCTCTAATGAGTGTATGTCAATAGATTAGCATATTAAGTATGGGATGACAGCGTGATTGCAACAAACATCTGTAAAATTTTTGCTTTTCATCTACATTAATTTGCTAAATGACTGTCATGCAAATAGCCCCAAACCATAAATAAAGAAGGCATTCTGGAATCATTAGTAAATTAGACCTTGGTTACCTGATTAAAAATCAAAAAAGAAATTAAGTGTGTTGATGCATAACCTACAGTACTAAAATGTAATGAGGAGGTATATGTTAGTGGAAACCAAAGTATTTTGTGTCCAAAGAGGATTTCAAAGAATGACTGCATGCTGGTTTTAGTGGTTATTGTTGGCTATTTAAAAAGAGATTGATGTGGGGGCGCCTGGGTGGCTCAGTTGGTTAAGCGACTGCCTTCCGCTCAGGTCATGATCCTGGAGTCCTGGGATCGAGTCCCGCATCGGGCTCCCTGCCCGGCGGGGAGCCTGCTTCTCCCTCTGACCCTACCCCCTCTCATGTGCTCTCTCTCTCTCATTCTCTCTCTTTCAAATAAATAAATAAAATCTTAAAAAAAAAAAGAGATTGATGTGTATCACTCTGTTGTAAAAAATGTTTCACATGCTGTGACAGAGTAGTTACCTTCAAATTTCTGCCTATGGATGTGAATCTGTTTATTGAGATTGTTGCATTGTACTGAGTTTATACAGGCCCCATAGTTACTGCAACTATATTGCTGTGAAGTTGATGTCCAAAAGCAGGAAAAAAGACTAAAAAATAAAGGAAATTTGCTAAATAAATACCTATGTAGCTCTATTTCTATGCATCACACATGCTTGTCAAATATTTAAAAAAATAAACCATATATGTATTAAAAAGTTTGCGAACCTTGCTTCACTTTCAACCAGCGATTTTTGTTAAAGTGTCGTTGTGTTCATATATTCTGTTAAAAGGAAATTCAATTAAGGCAAACATTTTATTATTTGGGATGGAATTTAGTGTTTAATGACTTGTTCATTAAATTTAGAACTTTAAAATTATTTTGAATGTGTGAAGAGAGTCCAAAATATTAAATACAAAAATCCAGGTCCCTTATTATTCCACATTGAGTCCTAGGATGAACAGAATGCACATAGTGTATGGCAATAGCAATATTAATAACAACCATTAGTCACAGTGTGAACACTGTACTAAACTCATTGAAATTATTATCTCATTTAATCTTCCAGAACTCATATGAAGAAAATATTATAAGCCTCTCATTTTATAGAGGATAAACTACTTTTTGAGGGTGTAACTTTGCTGAGATTACAAAGAAAAGGTGTTCAGACTTGCTTTAGCTCCAACTCCAATGAGAACACTTTAACCACCCTATATTAGTTTGAATTAGACACCTATTTAATTAATTCCCTGTTCCTTCCCAACCCCAGGTTCCCTGTACGCAACACACCAAGTCTTCCTAATTCACTGACTCTGTCATTACTCTCACATATACATACTTTGATTCATGCTTTCTCTTTCCTGACATACACTTGCACTTACTATCTTAAGGCTCACCCTCTTTCATCCCAAGAGGCTCCACAGGTGATATTTTCTCCTGTGTTTTCAGAGAACAAAACAAAATCAACTAAACTAAATGATCTCTCCTGAGTAAGATGGTAATTCCCCCCACCCCCATTACTCTCCTATTACATGTCACATTGCCTTACATTCATTTAATTATGTATCAGTCTGCTCATAGTTGGTAAGATCATGGATGCACAGACATGACTTTTTCATCTGGTGTCCCCAGTACATGTATTCTACCTACACATTGTGCATTCTCAATAATGGTTTGGTGAATGAACGAATGAATGATCCTGATTTATCTACTATTACTGATGATCAACAGATAATATCTTTGTTGCATTGCTAGAAATTATGACAAAGTACTTACATCTTTTCCTGCTCTTAGAGCAAGCTCATATTGATTGACTTGTTATTGGCTTTCTCAAATATAAATGGTCATGTAATCTTTGGGAAGTTTCCTAATCCTTGCTTCTTTATTTTATAACTATCAAGATTATTTCTTTCATAGAACTATATAATTTACTTTCATAGAAATCAATCCCCTATAATTATATGCAAAGTTGAGTGATATTTTGTTTGATGTATGTCTTCCTCAAATCCTATATATTCCATGAGAACTCCATGATTTGATGAAAATTTTGTCTCTAAAAATTCTCATAGATTATGACACAGAAGTGGAATTCAGCACAAATGAGTAAATCATTGTCAGAATTCTGAATCTGAAAAAAATCAATATAAGTTTTTTTTACACAAAGTCTTATAAAAATATTATGTGTTGACTAGAATCTCTAAATGATAACATGTGAGGTTAAATCATGGTTAAGTTATAAAAATACTTTTAAACAATGAAGCTTTTTTGGATTTGGGTAAAAATAAACTCATTTATAAGTGCTTCTATAATAAATTTTACATTTTATTACAATTCTAGTGTAATTGGTGCTAGCAGCTGCAATAGCAACTTCCTCAAAATACATATTAAATGACCTTGTCTTCTGAAAATTAAGTGAATTATAAATCTAGGGGTATGATTATTATCTAGGATAATCCAGTGGTATGAAATCTAGATGAACCTGGTAATGCTAATTATTGCCAGAAAGCAAAGGGTTTTCAAAATGTCCAGGAGTGCTTAAGTGAAAGTTGAACCATTTTAAAGATATTTCTTTGTCAAATGGAGAAATTGTGAGCACTGTAATAAAAATAATAATCATAACTAATTGTCATAAAGTAAGTGTGATAATATCATGTGTCTTTAATCATATTTGTAAATAGAAATATTACTAGTAAATTATAGAAATAGGTACAAAAAGATACCAGTAATACAAAAAAGGGGTGGATTTTACAGGTAGTTTATTTTTAAATTAAATTTTGATGAGAAGATATCAACACATATGTATTCTATGAATATTCTCTTAAGTATATATTGGACTATGCAACATGTATTTATAGTATATTCTGCTGTTAGTAGGGAATTGGAAACTGTAAATATCTCCAATAGTTCTGAAAATATTAGGAATAGAATTAATAGTGGTTACACCGTACATAGATCATGTACAAAGCTACTCTAATAATGTATTGCAAGATAAGGGACCAGCTAAATGTCCTAAGAAAAATGCTGAAGGTATAGGTTCCATCTGTCTATTTCTAAAAGCAACAACAATAACAAAATTTCTAACTTTCACTTCTTATTATAGAAGGTAATTCAAAAGGAATACTGAAGGCTCCTTTAATGCATCCAGATGAGGTTGATACTTAGTAACAGCTATACAATGGACACTGATATTTGAATAACACATTATGCAGGTTTCAGGAAACTAGTATCTGAGAAATGAGAAAGAACTAGGATTAAAAAATTGTTGTCACTTCCAGTTGAATGTGGCTAAATATACCAGTTATTGTCTGTTCTAAAGAAATTAGGAGTTTTAAAATAACCAATTATATTTTATCTATGTATCTCCTTGCACACTTTACATTTAGTCAACTAGGACCTAAGTACAATCTGTAGATCCCCAAATTTGTATAGAATACCATAAGTGACTGAGATCAGGCAGAAGTCAATGCATATTGAGGTGGAGAGAAGGATGAAGGGACATCTGAGAGCAAGAAGGAATCAGGGAGAGCAAAACTCATAGAAAAACCAAGAGGAAAACATTTTTTAAAAGAGGTAGACCCTGCGGTACAAATATTATGTCCCTTATTTGCCACAAAAGGAGCCTGAGTAAGGAAGTTGCTGATGGAGTAGATTTATCTAACAGAGACAGAGAAGGGGCTCACCGAGATAACCTAGATTTTCAGGAAGCAGTCTATTTCCGTGGCAGTTGGAAATAAACTATTTGAACTGAAAAATCCATCTATACTGAAACAACGCAGCATATGGCCTTTCTCTACATATAGGAATCTATCAAAAAATTCTTCAACAATTTTCTGTTATCTCCTTAAGCTTGTGTTTGTCCCAAACATAACATGAAGTTTAGTTATATCTCTCTTTTTGCCTTCTGATTTTTTTTATTTAAGTATAGTTGATACACAATGTTACATTAGTTTCAGTATACATATAATGATTCAACATCTCTATACATTATGCTATGCTCCCCCACAAGGGTAGCTACCATCTGTCACTACAGAACACTTTACAGTATCATTGACTATATTCCTTATGATGTACTTTTATTCCCATGACTTGTTTATTCCATAACTGGAAGCCTGTACTGCCCACTCCTTTTCACCCATTTTGCCCATTCCCCCTCATTTTTTTCTACTCCTGTATTGTCCTCTTTGGACTCCTTATTCTTCCACTCTCTGACATTAAATACCCAAATAAAGTATCACTTTCTCCTTTCAGCTTTCCACGACCATTTGAAACCTCACTGACTTCTCCTAATGTTTTATTTTTATTTTTTAAATAAAAGATGATTGAATTTTGCTCTCAATTATATGTCTTAAGTTTTTTTTTTTTTTTAAGATTTTATTTATTTATTTATTTGACAGAGAGACAGCGAGAGAGGGAACACAAGCAGGGGGAGTGGGAGAGGGGGAAGCAGGCTTCCCGCTGACCAGGGAGCCCGATGTGGGGCTCGATCCCAGGACCCTGGGATCATGACCTGAGCTGAAGGCAGATGCTTAACCAACTGAGCCACCCAGACGCCCCATCAATTGCATGTCTTAAGTTACTAATCGGCCAGTCTTGACACTGGCAACAGAATGTAAACCACCGAATACTGATCCATTAATTATGTTCTTAGTCAGGGAAACATAAACTCTCTGAGTAGCATGGGGGAAAGTATTATTATAGGAAGTGGCCTTCTATAAATGTGTGAAGATCTCGGGAAGAAAAGACCCGGAAGGGAAGGATGGAGTTGAAGAATCAGACAAGTCATCAATTATCCTGAAGCATTAGCAAGGGTGAAAAGGCAGGGACATGCTGGAAGTCAACTAACTACCTGTGGTTGTTAAAGTCAGATTGCAAAGAGGGAGCTTGTGCAGTGGTTTATGGGAATCTGTTCTCTCTGTATAATTACCACTGCCTAGTATCTGCTGGTGGGTGTGGGGGATGCTGTTGTACAGCAGAGATGGCCCACAGTCAGGGAAGAGCTTGACAAAAACCAAAAGAACAAGAAAACAGGATGGAACCTATCTCTCTATCTCTCATCACAATCTGATCACAACAGAATGTTTTTCTTCACCTCCCAAATCTCATGCAAATTATTTTCTGGCTCTCTTTTCTTCAGTATCATGGGGTGCCTGGGTGGCTCAGTTGGTTAAATGCCTGCCTTCAGCTCAGGTCGTGGTCCTCAGGTCCTGGGATCTAGCCCTGCATCGGGCCTTCACCCTCTCCCCCTGCTTGTGCATGCTCTCTTTCTCTCTCTCTCTCTCTCAATCTCTCTCTGTCAAATAAATAAATAAAATCTTTACTTCAGTATCATACGGGGAAGGGGATTCGCAGATTTACTAAGTTGACAATGGAATTTAGCACAACAGAATAAATAGCTATACTTCTGAGTCCCCACTACACCTAAGAATGACAGACATTGCTAACTTTTTTTTGCATTCACTCATTATACAGTTATTTATTGCTCACATATTTATTTGTGCTGTCAGTGAAAATAAGGGATATTTTGGAAAACATTGTGCAGCCTGTAATATAGGTAGGCAGAAAAAACATCACTGATGCGAAAGCATATATAAGGTTAGGCACTGCATATTCTGTATGTCAAATATTTATACAAAATTAAGTATCTAACAACATTCTTTGTGTATTAGGTGCAATGTCTTTATTTTCCTTTCTTTTTTTTCTAGATTTATTTATTTATTTATTTATTTATTTATTTATTTATTTATTTATTTGACAGAGAGAGAGACACACATGCACACACAGCGAGAGAGGGAACACAAGCAGGGGGCATGGGAGAGGGAGAAACAGGCTTCCCGCTGAGCAGGGAGGCAAATGCGGCTCGATCCCAGGACCCTGGGATCATGACCTGAGCCGAAGGCAGATGCTTAACAACTGAGCCACCCAGGTGCCCCTATTTTCCTTTCTTTTTTAAATTAGATTTGGGCACTAAAATAGTAATTTAAAATTGTGATGGAAATATTATCTGTGTCTCAATAACCAAACTGTCCCAAATTGTTTATGTAGTAAATAATTCTATTGTATTCAATCATCTCTCCATATTATGCTGTTGTCAAAAAGTGATGACAAATATAAGCAATCAAACATGGTAAATTTGTTTTCATTAGAAAGCTTTTCAATGGTAATTCTGTTTTGCTTCCTAATCTTCTTATATGCAACCTCTAGGAACTGCTGGAAGATGAGAGGCACACAGATTGCCTGACTGCTTCTTATTTCCTCCCCTGAGATTTTTCTGCTGCTTCCAGCAAGCTTAAAATAATCTCTAAATAAACAAATCTATTCTTTTGTCTTTCTTAGTCTTATCTGTCAAGTCCATTTCAAGAGTGTGGGTATGAACGAAATAATGATATGGATTGAGAGATTCACTACGACTTCTACCAGACTTGAATATTAATGTGCTAAGTGCCAGGCTTTTGTGGAGGGAAATCATAGGAGAGCATCATATTGATATTTCTTATGGTGATACTAGATGTTATATTAGTTTCAGTAAAACACATAAATGAGACAAAATAGACCCGATTTAATGTGAAATATATCAAATTTAGTCAGTACCATAAAGTGCCTGATAGCATTTTTTAATATTTATGTTAAAAAGTTTATCCATATATATATATATATCCATATATATTTTATATTTATTTTATTTCCACAAATTATCCTGGGACAAAAGTAAGCAAGAAGTTCAGAAATATCTTGACCATGTACAGATCAGATCAGTGTACACAGGCCTGGAGACCTGAGTTGGACAAAGTCCAGACCAGTAAGCTTCCAAAGCTTAACATATACACATGTGTATCTTACACCAGTAAGGCACACACATTCAACTGACTTAAGTATATATATATATATATACCAAATAGCCAAACCCTTGAAACAAATCAAAGGTTCATCAGTAGTAAAATGAATAAATATAATGTGGAATATTCACACAGTGAAATACTATACTTCAATAAAATAAAATGAACTCCTACTATAAGCAACAAGAATTATTAATTACACAGAAATATGTTGAATGAAAGAAGCCAGACACAAAGGAATACATACCTTGTGGTTTAATGACATGAGTTTAAAAAACTGACAAAACTAATTTATAATGATGTTATTGATTAGGAAGAGTCAGAGGGCGGTTCTGTGGTGTTGGTATTTATTATTTCTTATCTCAATTTTAATTTTGTCTTTTTTTTTTTAGGATTTTATTTATTTATTTGAGAGAGAGAGAATGAGAGACAGAGAGCATGAGAGGGGGGAGGGTCAGAGGGAGAAGCAGACTCCCTGCCGAGCAGGGAGCCCGATGCGGGACTCGATCCCGGGACTCCAGGATCATGACCTGAGCCGAAGGCAGTCGCTTAACCAACTGAGCCACCCAAGCGCCCCTCAATTTTAATTTTGAAAGTTAACCTAGTTCTACCCTTAAAATGTCTGGCCTTATTTTATACTTATATTTTAAATATGTAAAAGAGGAGTTTCCAAATGTATTTTGAATATTAACTATTTTAAATCTGTTACATTCTCAGATAGATGACATGAATGTTCCTGTCCTCAACAGAGCTCATGTTTGGGTTGGGGTGTTAAATATTTTTTTTTAAAACAACAAACTATTAATTCCATATGACAGAAGTTAGATATTTTTTAAAACTATTAATTCCATATTACAGAAGTATTTTTATTGAAATAAAAAATAACGTATGCAAATACAGGCGAAAGATCAGTTAATTCCAAAGAGAGATCAAGAAAATGTCCGTGGTATGTAATTTAAACTTGTAAACGAAAGGTTGGTTAGAATTTTAATAAGTAGAAGGGCATTGGTAGGATTTGTTTAACAGTACATGTTAAACTTAACAAATCATTTTAACTATAAAACCGTAGGCTGCTTAAGCCAGGCCAAGTATGCTTAATTCTGTAACAAACACTGTTATCATATAATCAATCACATTTCATTCCACAGCGGTGACTCCGACATTTCTAAATGAGGAAGTTTTACTTTTCTGGCTAAAATATAACCAGTTCTTGGATATCCTTTCCAATCTACAGCTGAACATGGAGGAAAAGGAAAATCAACAGAGCAGTGAAACAGAGAGAACAGGGAAAGAAATCATTTC
The DNA here is from genome assembly GCF_029215605.1 of Mirounga angustirostris. Lineage (NCBI taxonomy): Eukaryota > Metazoa > Chordata > Mammalia > Carnivora > Phocidae > Mirounga > Mirounga angustirostris. The sequence continues at coordinate 88,539,221 of NW_026991716.1, read as the reverse complement.
TGGAATAATAGGGGGCAGGCAGTTCTGAAAAATCATTAGAAAGATAGTGACTCTTTTGACATACTACATATGGTTTCAGTGTCTGTTAGCAAAAATTGTATTTTTACATATAAAAGTGCATTAAAAGAAAAGATGGTGAAGTGTGAATAGTGAGAATTTGCACCCATAGGAGCCAAGAAATCTGCAGTCATTATAGAATCTCTGATACATATAAGGTAACAATTCTGCTGAAGAGCAGGGTGCCTTATAGACAGCAGTAGGCTCAAAGATCAGTGGTAATGCAGCCCTGTGACTGAGGGGACAGAGCCATTTTTCTTGAACATGTCTATAATGTGTCTAATTGAGGACAATATAATATTGAAATTAGATTTTTTTAAATGAAGTAATAAATTGCAGTTTATTCCATTGTTAGGTTAAGAAAGTCTCACCAAACTCTTGGTGCCGTAAATATCATTGATCCTGAAAAAAGGAAAAAGGTCCCTGTGTGAGATGATAAAGCTGGAGGGAGACTTCAGTAACGGTAAGACCTAAGACCAGGTTGCATCCATAGGAAAACCCTATCCTGAATGCTCACAACAGCAGTCAGGGGCAGCAGTGCCTCCAGGATACAGCCAAAATACCTAAAGCTCAGGATTTAGTCAGGGCATGACCAAATACTGCAGTTTCCAAAGGCAGAATGATCCTATCTGTGGATCCTATGTAGTTTGGATAAAACACACTGGAGCTTAGTTATCACAGGACTGGACTGATATAGAGAATGATAAATAATTAGCCATCATGGAGGGATAAAAAGACCCCACTCTTGAGGTGCTGTGCAGAATAAAAGAAAAGGAGAAGATACATGAGCTTGAGTAATTGCTGGCTCTAGATCTAGCCCTTTGCAAGGCAAACTCCTATAGAGGGATATTCTAGGTTATTGAATGCCTGATAATAAAAGGATTAGGGCAAATCCATTTTTGTAATAGGATTAGAATGTTTACATGGAGTGAGAGACCTGAAAATCAAGTATTGACAGTTGAAGCTTGGGCAAAGCTCCTGCATCTGAGAAATGGAATAAGACCTGAGGAAGTTAGGAACAAGACGGAATGTATTCTTTGTAAGAACTGACTACAGCAATTGCAGGTCTTGAGTGGTGTAATATTTAAAATACAGAAATATAGAAAAGTACCAACAGTCAACAAACACACATATTTCTTTTAGCAGAATAAACAACTCAATATTTATTTCCAGTCTATCTTTACCACACATACATTTTAAATATTCTAATATATGCATACATTCTCCTTTACGAACAGTTGCATAGAACAGATAAAGTAAGTCCCCTTGGAACATTTCCTCTACTGCTGACAAGTGTCTTTTCACTTTCTTCATCTTCAGAGGAAGTCACTGTCATATGCTTACAGTATATCATGCCAGATGGTTCTTTTTTCTAAATAATACCAATTGTTTTCTAAATTGACTATACTAATTCATTCTGCCATTAGAGTGATACAGCAACTATTTTACCTTATGTGTGTAACGTGTGATGTTTTCAAATTTAAATATTTTCCAAAGATGAAAAATGCAAATAGAAACATGATCCCAATCAATTTGCGTGTAGATTGCTTTGATGTCTCTGATAAAAATCAAATAACTGTGTAAATGCTGGTCTATTTATGGCTCCTCTATTTTGCTCCATTCATACAGCTGTCATTCCTTATGCCAGTATCATGCTGTCCTGTTGACTCGGATTTAAGTCTTGAATCAGGCAGTAGATTCATCCAACTTTGTTTCTTTCTTAATATTGTTTGTCTTTTCCACTCCCTTTGCATTTCACATAAAATTTTGGCTCAGCATGTCAGTTTCTTAAAAAAGCCTCCTGGGATTTTGATTGGGAATACACTGAATCTGTAAATCAATTTCAGGAGAACTGACATCTTAACAATATTGAGCCTTCTGATCTGTGATCATGATATATCTTTACATTTATTTATTTAGGATTTACCCAGTTTCTCTCAGCAATGTTTTATAGTTTTCAGTGTAGAAGTTGTGAATATCTCTTGTTAAATTTACTCCTATTTTGGGGCTTGATGGTATTATAATGTAATAATTCTACTTTTCAATCATTTACTGACAGTGTATATAAGTTTATATTTTTAAATGTAGACCTCCATCTTGCAATCTTGCTAAACTTACATATTAGGTCTAATGTAGGCATACTTTGATTTATTGTGTTTCTCAGATAATTGTGTTTTTAACAAACTGAAGGCTTGTGGCAAGCTTTCATCAAGAAAGTCTACCGGCACCATTTTTCCAACAGCATTTGCTCACTTCATGTCTCTGTGTCACATCTGAGTAATTCTCACAATGTTTTGAACTTTTTCATTATTATTATATTTGTCATAGTGATCTGTAATCAGTGATCTTTGATGTTACAGTTGTAATTGTTTTGGGGTGCCACGAACCTTACCCATATAAGACGACAAACAATCCTCTGACTGCCTCACCAACTGGCTGTTTCCCTGTCTCTCTCCTTCTCCTTGGGCTTCCCTACTCCCTGAGATACAACAAGATTCAAATTAGGCTAATTCATAACTCTGCAATGGCCTCTAGGTGTTCAAGTGAAGAGGCACACATCTCTCACGTTAAGTCAAAAGATAGAAATGATCAAGCTTAGTGAGGAAGGCATGTGGAAAGCCAAGATAGTCCAAAATCTAAATCAAACAGCCAAGTTGTGAATGCAGACGTAAAGTTCTGGAAGGAAATTAAAAGTGTACCCCAGTGAGCATACAAATAATAACAAAGCAAAACAGATTTATTGCTGATATGGAGAAAGTTTCAGTGGTCTGGATAGATCAAATCAGCCACAACATTTCTTTAATCCAAAGCCTAATCCAGAGCAAAGCCCTAAGTCTCTTCAATCTACAAAGGCTGAGAAAGGTGAAGAAGTTGCAAAAGTTTGAAGCTAGCAGAGGTTGGTTCATGAGGTTTAGGGAAAGGCACCATCTCCATAATGTAAGAGTGCATGGTGAAGCAGCAAGTGCTGATGTAGAAGCTACAGCAAATTACCCAGAAGATCTAAGATAATAAAGGTGGCTACACTAAACAACAGATATTCAATGTAGGCAAAATGGCCTTCTATTGGAAGAAGATGCCATCTCAGACTTTGATGGCTAGAGAGAAGTCAATGCCTGGCTCCAAAGCTTCAAGGGACAGGCCAATTCTCTTGTTCAGGGCTAATGCAACTGGTGACTTTAAGTTGAAGCCAGTGTTCACTTACCATTGTGAAAATCCTAGGTAAAAAAAAAAAAAAAAAAAGAACGATCCTAAATGTATTCTCTCTGAACAACAAAGGCTGAATGACAGCACATCTGTTACAACATGGTTTACTGAATATTTTAAGCCTGCTGTTGACACATACCACTCAGGAAAAAAAAAAAAAAAAAGATTTCTTTCAAAATATTCCTGCTTACTGCCAATGCACCTCGTCACCCAGGAGCTCTGATGGAGATGTACAATGAGATTAATGTTGTTTTCATGTCTGCTAACACAACATCCATTCTGTAGCCCATGGATCGAGTAATTTTAACTTTAAAGTCTTATTATTTAAGAAATATACCTTTCATAAGACTATAGCTGTCATAGATAGTGATTCCTCTACAAGAATTTGAGCAAAGTAAATTGAAAACCTTTTGGTAAGAATTCACCATTCTAGATGCCATTATAAACGTGCATGATTCATGGGAAGATGTCACAATATCAACATTAACGAGGGTCTGGAAGAAGTTGATTCCAACCTCATGGATGACTTCGAGGGATTCAAGGTTTCAATGCAGGATGTAACTGCAGATGTGACAGAAACAGAAAGAGAACTAGAATTAGAAGTGGAGCTTGAAGATGTGACTGAATCATTGCAATCTCAGGATAAAACCTTAATGGATAAGGAGTTGCTTTTATGGATGAGTAAGAAACTGGTTTTTGAGATGGAAACTACTCCTGGTAAGATGCTGTGAGGACTGTTGAAATAAGATTTAGGATGTGACATAAGCATAGTTGATAAAACAGTGGCAGAGTTTTCAGAGGATGGACTTCAATTTTGAAAGAAGTTCTACTGTCGGTAAAATGCCATCAAACAGCATCACATGCTACAGAAAATTGTTCATTAAAGGAAGAGTCAATCGATGTGGCAAACATCTTGTATATTCTTTTTAAAGATTTATTTATTTATTTGAGAGAGAGAGAGAGCATGGGAAGGGGTGGAGGGAGAGGGAGAGAGAAACCTTAGTCAACTCCTTACTGAGCTTGGAGCCTGAATGTGGGGGCTTGATCTCAAGACCCTGAGATACGACCTGAGTTGAAATCAAGATCCGGACGTTTAACCAACTGTGCCACCCAGGGGCCCCATTGTGTCTTCTTTCAAGAAATTGCCATAGTCACCCCAACTTTTAGCAACTACCACCCTAATAAGTCAGCAGCTATCAACATTAAGGCAAAACTCTTCATCAGAAAAAGATTATGACTTGCTGAAGGCTCAGATGTTGGTTAGCATTTTTAGCAATAAAGTAATTTTTTAAATCATTTTTAAGATTTTATTTATTTGACAGAGAGAGACAGATAGCAAGAGCAGGAACACAAGCAGGGGGAGTGGGAGAGGGAGAAGCAGGCTTCCCGCTGAGCAGCGAGCCCAATGCGGGACTCGATCCCAGGACCCTGGGAACATGACCTGAGCTGAAGGCAGATGCTTAGCGACTGAGCCACCTAGGTGTCCCAGCAATAAAGTAATTTTAAATTAAGGTACATTGTGTTTTTAGACATAATACTATTGCACACTTAATAGATTACAGTGAAGAGTAAACATAACTTTTACATGCACTAGCAAACTGAAAATTTCATTTCACTTGCCTTATTGCTTTATTCACTTTGTTGCAGTGGTCTGAAACCAAATCCATAATATTTCTGAGGTATGCTTGTAATTTTATAGTTACTTAAGACATTTTGTATATACAATGATGTCATCTCTGAGTTAAGATAACTTTAATTCTTTCTTTTTAATCTTTATGCCTTCCATTTTTTTTTATTGCATTACTGCAGTTTTCTTGAAGCTCTAATTAAAAGTTGAGTAAAAGTGGCACCCTTGCCTTGCTATTACTAATCTTCAGGGAATTTGGTATTTGGTCACTAAGCTTGATGTCAGCTGTAGAGTTTTGGTATATACCCTTTATCAAATTGAGAGTGTTTTATTAGGAATGGATGTGAAATTCTGTCAAATGCTTTTCTTCCATGTATGGAAATGATTATATAGTTTTTCTCCTTTATTGTGTTAATTTAGTAAATTATAATTTTTGTTCTTTGGATGTTAAATCAACCTTGTATTTCTAAGAAAAATGTTATATTCCTACCACATAGGGATTTGATTTGCTAATAATTTATTAAATATATTATGTGTATGGTCATAAGGAATATTCATTGGCACTTTTTAAATTTTTATTTTTTAGTATTCTGTCAGATTTGGCCATAGAAAATGAACTGAGAAGTATTCCTTCTTCCTACATTTTCTTAAATGTAAAACTGATGTTGTTTATTTCTTAAATTATTGATAAAATGTATTAATAGTATTTACCATTACCAACCATCTTTATTATTTTAGGAAGATTAGATTTTCTATATGATATCACTTACCTTCACTAAGGAACTTCCTTTAGCATTTCTTGTACTGTATATCTGCTAGTGACATATTCTTAGTTTTTAATTTATTTAATCTGTAGGAACCTTTATTTTGCCTTCATTTTAGAAAGATATGTTTGTTTTAGACAGAATTCTGTGGTCAGCCAGTGACTACAGATAATTTTGCACAAGGTTTAGGGTCCACCTTCTGTAACTCCTTCCTTTCTAGGCTTACCTCTTCACACTTCAGTGTTTGTGCTTTCTCCAAATTGTGATGTCTGGCTCTTCAAACCAGAAAAACTGCCTTTTTTATTGTAGTCTTAGCCATTCTGCACAAAAGTAAGACAACCCTTAAGAATAAAAACCCATAAAAATGGGAAACTCACCTGTGTCATAACCTTCATATGGACTCATTTTTTGAAGGGGTCCAGATTTTATAGTTATTATCTGCATTAAGCTATGTTTAGCAGGAGCTTAATCAGCTTTATGGCTGCTGCATTCTTTTATCTCTCTCCTTCACAATCGTCTTCTTTCCTTTTCCTTTTTATTTATAGGGCTATGTTTTTAAAGTCAGTTTTCAGAATGCAATGATATAAATTTGTATTTTGGATCAATTACATCTTATCTGGGTCTACTTTTTGCCTTCTTCCTTTCTGTTCATGTGTATATGTTTGTGTGTGTAAAGGCAAATTTATGACAAGTGAATTTCCTCCTAGGTTTTATTACTTTTTGTAAATTTTACATTAACTACTTATCAGAATACTTTGTAAAGTGTTGTTTTGTTATAAAATAAGATTTTTTTTCTCTTTTATTGAAGTATCTGTCTTTTCCACATACATCTGAAATGCTACATTTTCCAATATTTTCTATGTGTACCTTTATCTCTTTACAAAAATAAGATCATCATACTATTTGGTAGCAGGTACAACATAGACTTTTGAAAAAAATATATTAATTTACTACTTAAATTTTGGTGGGTGTTTTTTTTTTTTTTAAGAGGTACTGTGGTTTAATGTTTCTCAAACTTTGCATGTGTAAAATTTTCCAAGAAAGCTTATTAAAGCACAGAATTCTGGGCACTGTCTCTAGATTCTGATACAGTGGGTCTGGAATAGAGACCAATAATTTGCATTTATAAAATGATCCCAGGTAACACTCCTGCTGCCTGTCTGAGGATCACTCTTTGAGTAGTTCAACTTTAGCTTACCTGAACATTCCTTTAATTTGAACATTTATAAAGGTCATAGGTTTGTTACTGCCAACATACTTGACTGTATGCCACTGCATGTTTCTTAAAATGTTTTTGTATGATTTTAGTGAAAACAAGGATCTGGACATTTTAAAATATTTTATGCAGATTTTTGTAAGGTTTTCAGAAAGGATTTTTTAAATTTATAAGGCTATCAACAATCATTTTACTCCTATATCATCACTATGGTTGGCCATTATGATTATTTTTTATTATTTATTAATTTGACAGGTGATATGCATTACCATGTTTTTTTATTCGTATTCATCATTATTTTTCTTATGTAATCCTTATTGTGCCTAAAAGATATATTTCTATTGATTTATTTGTCAAATCCTAGTACATTCACAAAAGCGAGTAAAAACAGGAATGCTTCAGGAAACTGGCTGAAGGAAGATAGAATACAGGAAACCTCAGTGGCTATATAATACCTGAAACATTGATTTGTTCTAAACCAAAACTTCTTTTCCTCTACAGAATGCAACCCTCATTTATGAAATGGTTCATGACCACCAGTAAGAAGCTAGGCTGGATGAGGGATGGGGCACTGCATGATTTCCACAACCAGAGGAAGACAGATCCTAATGCAATACAGGACACTGCCATAGTCAGAGAGGGCTGTGCTGGCTAGGTTGTACAACTGAAGTTGAGCAGAATAAATGTGCCAAGCAAATAATAAGACCTTACTTCGAGAAGAAAAAAATACAAGATAAAAAATGCCAAGTCTCCCTTAAGAAGACCACTGCTGATAAAAATTTCATGAAACAAAACACTTGAGAATCAAACACTTCGTTTATTTAAAGGATATACTGAAAACCGCCATTGTGCATGTTGAAAGGATGTTGTATTTAAAATCTAGTTAAACAGGTTAAAGTTAACTCTGATTGGGAGGTTTCACATTAGAGGTAATGTAAATAAAGTCTGTTCTTTATGACAAATAAACTTTTTGTGTAGTTTCCTCTTATTCAAAGTAAAGAGATGTGTTCATTTTTTAAAATTTTTATTTAAATCCAATTTAGTTAGTATATAGTGTATTATTAGTTTCAGGGGTAGAATTTAGTGATTCATCAGTTACATATAACACCCAGTGCTCATTACATCAAGTGCCCTCCTTAATGCCCATCACCCAGTTACCCCATCCCTCTTCCTACCTTCCCTCCAGCAATACTCAGTTTGTTTCCTATAGTTAAGAGTCTCTTATGGTTTGCCTCCCTCTCTGTCTTTGTCTTATTTTATTTTTCCTTCCCTTCCCCTATGTCCATCTGTTTTGTTTCTTAAATTCCACATATGAGTGAAATCATGCTGTATTTGTCTTTCTCTGACTGACTTATTTCGCTTAGCATAATACCCTCTAGTTCTATACATGTTGTTATAAATGACAAGATTTCATTCTTTTTGATGGTTGCATAATATGCCATTGTATATAAATACCACATCTTTTTTTTTTTAAAGATTTATTTATTTATTTGAAAGAGAGCGATTAAAAGAGAGAATGCAGGGGTGGGGGGAAGCAAAGGGGGAGGGAGAGAGAGAATCTCAAGCAGACTCTGCACTGAGCTCAGAGCCTAACGAGAGGCTCGATCTCACAACCCTGAGATTATGACCTGAGCCGAAATCAAGAGTCATACTTAACAGACTTAACTGACTGAGCCACCCAGGTACCCCTATTACCACATCTTCTTTATCCGTTCATCTGTCAATGGAAACCTGGGTTCTTTCCATAATTTGGCTATTGTGGACATTGCTGTTATAAACATTGGGGTGCATGTGCCCCTTTGAATCACTATTTTTATATCCTTTGAATAAATACCTGTTAGTGCAATTGCTGGGTTGTAGGATACTTCTATTTTTAACTTTTTGAGGAACGTCCATACTGTTTTCCAGAGTGGCTGCACCGTTTGCATTCCCACCAACAGTGTAAGAGGGTTCCCCTTTCTCTACATCCTTGCCAACATCTGCTGTTTCCTGAGTTGTTCATTTTAGACATTCTGACCGGTGTGAGGTAGTATCTCATTGTGGTTTTGATTTATATTTCCCTGATGCCGAGTGATGTTGAGCATTTTTTCATGTATCTGTTAACCATTTGTATGTCTTCTTTGGAAAAATGTCTGTTCGTGTCTTCTGCTCATTTCTTGACTGGATTTTTTAATTTTGGGTGTTGAGTTTGGTAAGTTCTTTATAGATTTTGGATACTAGCCCCTACTCTTATATGTCATTTCCAAATATCTTTTCCCATTCTGCAGGTTGCCTTTTAGTTTTGTTGACTGCTTCCTTTGCTGTGCAAAAGCTTTTTATCCTGACAAAGCAATCTACACATTCAGTGCAATTCCTATCTAAATATCATCAGCATTTTTCACCGAGCTGGAACAAACAATTCTAAAATTTGCATGGAACCAGAAAAGAGCTCAAATAGCCAGAGGGATGTTGAAAGAGAAAACCAAAGCTGGAGGCATCACAAGTCTGAACTTCAAGCTGTATTACAAAGATGTAATCATCAACACAGTACGGTACTGGCACAAAAACAGACACATAGATCAATGGAACAGAATAGAGAACACAGAAATGGACTCTCAACTCTATGGTCAACTAATCTCCAACAAAGCAGGAAAGAATATCCAGTGGAAGAAGATCGTCTCTTCAACAAATGGTGTTGAGAAAATTGGACAGCCACATGCAGAACAATGAAACTGGACCAATTTTTACACCATACACAAAAATAAATTCAAAATAGATGGAAGACCTAAATGTGAGACAAGAATCCATCAAAATCTTAGAGAACACAGGCAGCAACCTCTTTGAACTTGGCTGCAGCAACTTCTTGCTAGCCATGTCTCCAGAGGCAAGGGAAACAAAAGAAAAATGAACTATTGGGACTTCATCAGGTGATGTGTTCATTTAACATTATATGGCAGGGTTGATTATTCCACAACCATGTCTATAGTGGGCTGGACACTAAGGACAATAGTGGCAGGTGAAAAAGTGTTCAGAGTTAGGGTCCAAAATGCAGAGAGAGAAAATCTGTTGTAAAACAGGTTCATAAGGAAGATGCATTAACAATCACTTGGTCTGAGAAAAGCACAACTGAAGGGGTACAGTAAGTTTGAATACAACTCAATATCTTCTTGGGTTCCAGGTACCCTTCAGTAGTCCAGGGTTCAAGGATAAGGCAACCAGCTTGGCCAAAGGTCAAATTTGACAACCTGTATATTGTTAAATATGGAACCCAATCCTTGATGACAGGACAGCAGAAAAGTAGACACAGTATCTCCACAAAACATATCTGTATTTATGAATAGCTGCCACAGTTTCACTAGGGTTTAGCACAATATTCAGGAAGTACCCACATATAATTAGCATCAAGCTCATCACTATTGCTCACCAACCTGATAAAACTATAGCAGGACCAAGACCTTCATTATTATGTGTTCCCATTCTGCCAGGCATACAATGGAGTCCCCACAAGCTATCCAAATAGTTTTCATATTTACTAAGCTGTAATTCAAGGTCTTGATAACCTGACATGGCATGTTCTTCACTTGATCTTAGCCAAAAGGCTGAGAAGAGATGACAAGGCATGTTATTATCTGTCACGCTGGAACACTTGTAGATTTAATATATTGCTCGATACTCAGTTTGCTCAATGATTGCTTACATCTGGTCACATGGAGAACCAGAGTCTCAATGTATTCTTCACAGCTGGAATTAATAAACACCCAGATGTTTTGAAGTATAGAGTGGGGTTCTACATCAAAGCTTTCACAGTTTGCATCTGATAGTATGTACAGCTAGGTTATTACTATAGAGATATAGTAATAACCCTCAAAGAGGTTGCTGCCTGTGTTCTCTAAGATTTTGATGGATTCTTGTCTCACATTTAGGTCTTCCATCTATTTTGAATTTATTTTTGTGTATGGTGTAAGAAAGTGGTCCAGTTTCATTGTTCTGCATGTGGCTGTCCAATTTTCTCAATACCATTTGTTGAAGAGACGATCTTCTTCCACTGGATATTCTTTCCTCCTTTGTTGGAGATTAGTTGACCATAGAGTTGAGAGTCCATTTCTGCGTTCTCTATTAGTTATTACCCTCAGTGTGTGTGTGTGTGTGTGTGTGTGTATACTATATATAGTATAATACTATACTGTATTCAGCTATATTTCCTCAGATACAAATTACTCAACCCTGACAGCATACCTAAATGGAAAGTTTGTAGAAATACTTTGGGGCCTTTATCAGTCAGGACTGAACTACTAAAACATAAGCCACTCTGAGTGTTTAGAACAGAAGGACTTTAATGCAATGGCTACACAGATGAAGAGAGAGACTAGGACACTGATCAGGAATAGGTATCTGGAGGGAAGGTACAAAGGTATAAGTTTACATAGATCACTTTAAAGTTGAGAAGAACTACTGTGGATCATATTCTTCCCAAGATCACTTTCTAACATTGACTTAGGGAAATCTAAGTTTTTTTCCTCCCCTGAACCCATATTAACACTATCATCCCCCACACCCACACACAAGTGCGTTCATCCAATCATATAACCAAACCTATGCATTAAGAACCGGAGTAACAGCTGAAGACATAAAGACTCCATTTCATATTAATTCTTCCTAGGTAAACTTCAAGGCCTGGAGCTAAGCTGACCATTTCTTTCCCTGCCCATATCTCCCTGACCCCCATATTAATGTAGATAGCTTGTGTATTTGTTTCTGCAAATACAGAGAATGGCATTAACCTTACAGTATGTAATTGTTAGTTCACTTTTCTGTTCTACTGATGGACTATGTCTGGTGCCCAGCACAGTGTCTGGGTCAGGTTGAACACTCAGTAAAAATCTGTTAAAAGAAAAAGATTAATGAATGACTCAAATGTCCTAAATCCTTGGGACCATTTCTGAGATATATAGAGAGATGTTTGTAGAGGTTTTCTTAGGAGGTTGCATGCCTCACAAAAGAAGAGAAGTTCAAGAATATCTCAAAGTATGTTTAGGAACTTGTAGATCGTGAAACAGTGGCAAAGGTATCCCAATAAACTGAATGTTTGTCTAGCATTAAGACGATGCGTTTTATCCCCGTTGGCTCTCTCTGAAAATGCAAACAAAAATGCAATTTGTCATGCAGAAAAGCAATCACTTGCCTTCTTTCTGGACCCAAAAAGGAGGAATTTTCCTGAACATATTTCTAGGATTCCCACAGGCCTGGTCTTTATTTAAGTGCCTTGTGTGTAGCCAAGCATCATTATTTTTTATTACAGTACTTCATAATATCTATTTGCCAATCAATCTATTTATCTATCAATAATACCTATCCAAATCTATATAATTTGGATTGACTCTCTCAACTTCCATTCCTCTCTTTCTAGCAGAAGAAGTTGTAAAGCTAAAACACTATACTTACAGACCCTTTTGGTGTTAAGATTCTGGATATCATTTAGGTTCTCTCTGTTAATTTTACTCACATGATATTTCATGAGCAGAAGAAAAGCAACAGCGATTCTCCATGAACTGGCTGATAATGGCAATAAGCAAGGTTATAGCTTTCTCTGACAGAGTTCATTAGCCATTGAATATCTTTGTGGCAGAAGCATGTACATTGTGACTTGAAATATGAAACTGCAGCAAACATACTAAGATCTACAAAAAAAACCATGCAGAAAGAAGAGCAAATACAAATGTTGTGAAATAAGGGCAGAATGAAGGCTAAACTAGATGCACTTCATGCATAGGGGAGAGGATGAAAGATGGAAACCAGATCCATTTCATGTACAGTCTTGCAGTCCATGGAAAATTCTTAAGGAAAGTTATTACTTAATTTGTAATGGAAATCCATTGGTAAGTTCAAACAAAGAAGTAATATGATCTGATAACATATTAGAAAACTGGCTGCTGATGAAAGGTGGTGTATAGGGGGCCAACATAGGACACAGGTGAGACATCAGTCATCTAGACAAGGATGATGATTCACATTAAGATAGTAGTGATGGAGATCATATGATAATTGTCTTTCTCTGATTGACTTATTTTGCTTAGAATTGGAGAAACAAGACAGAGGATCATAGAGGAAGGGAGGGAAAAATGAAACAAGATGAAACCAGAGAGGGAGACAAACAATAAGAGATTCTTGATTTCGGGAAACAAACTGAGGGTTGCTGGAGTGGAGGGGGGTGGGAGGGATGGGGTGGCTGGGTGATGGACATTGGGGAGGGTATGTGCTGTGGTGAGCTCTGTGAATTGTGTAAGACTGATGACTCACAGACCTGTACCCCTGAAACAATACATTATATGTTAATTAAAAAAAATGAAAAGGGCACCTGGGTGGCTCAGTCATTAAGCGTCTGCCTTCAGCTCAGGTCATGATCCCAGGGTCCTGGGATGGAGTCCCACACATCGGGCTCTCTACTCAGCGGGAAGCCTGCTTCTCCCTCTCCCACTCCCCCTGCTTGTGTTCCCTCTCTCGCTCGCTCTCTCTGTTGAAAAATAAATAAAATCTTTAAAAAAAATGAAGAGAAATATTTTACAAAACTAAAAAAAAAGACAGTAGTGATGGAAATATTAAGATATTACTAATTCAGAATGCATCTTCATTTATACCTTTATATTTTCTCGTTTGAGGTATGTCTTCTATCTGCATCTGAGTTTCTTTAAACTTTGGTAATGAGATTTTCTCATAGTTTCACCATTTAACTAAGATATAAATGATTCAGAAGAGTTTAATTTACATGTTCCTCTAATGGAAATTCAAACCTCCATTAACTGCGATCAACCCAGATTTATAAGCCATAGATTTTGCACACCTGTATTTTTTTCTTCTGATATCAAATTCCTGAAGGAAAATAATTTAATCTGGTTTTCAAAATATGAACTTTCCAGTGTTGAGTTCAAGGTTCAAGGAGCAAATGATACTATAATTCACCCATTGCATTATAATGATATGTAAAATCTGTAAAAAGGTGTTTCCTAACAACACCATGACTTGAATGAATGTTGGAAATAAATATTATGACCTGATATTTGGTAATTACAGGCAGATATTTTGGGGGGTCTGGAGATTATTAATTATGTTGAAAATACACCTTACATCCCTTCTCTCTCTTAAAGTAGAAAACACATTTTAAAATTTTAAACAGGTTACAAGGTATTAGGATGACATATTGTAACAAGAAATACTACCTCTCATAAAAGCAAAAATACCAAAAGGAAATAGGAAGCTAATTATGAAGCACTGTTCTGTGGCCAGTGCTGTGACATATTTAAAAAGCTTGAAAGATGAAGTTGAACGACGTAGCATGGCAAAACAAGCAGTTAAATATCCTTCTCTCTCTCTCTCTCTGGGAGTTGCCCGCCAGTCAAGTTATTGATTGCAAAGGAGAATAATATATACTGTTAGCAAACCTGACGAGACATCCTGATACATCATTCAATAATGAATAACATGAACTTGTCAAAATGGGAAAATGTTTTCTTGAGACTCAGTCCAATAGGCCTTAATGACTGTAATTTATGCAATGAATTTTCATACAGTGTGGAAATATAAAATGCACTGATCTTTCTTTAGTAGTGTGATATCACAGGCGTGCTCTAAGTCAGGGCTGTAAAGTCTCTAATAATATAATTATTCTTATTATCAGGATACATGCAGGAATATAGTTATCATATATTATTCAAATGAGTTATGGATCTTTTTTATTGTTGTTTCAATCAGTCTTTTTTTTTTTGAGGTGTTCTTTCAACATCTGATGATTCTTTGTGATTATTTTTTCATTCTTATAAACTAGCATTCCTATAAAAAAGCTGATAGAAAGCTCAGATGTGTGAACAGAGTTTGTCAACTGATAGGTCTTTAAATCCACTGTACACAATGAGACCAGGCTGCTTTATATGGAGCAGCTATTCTCATCTCCATCTACACCAACATCTGTATCTGTAGCCAATTTCCTGAAGAGGACTCTCAGTTTGGCTTAATGTGGTTAGTGAGTTTGAGGTGTGAAAAAGGAGTTTCATGAAATAAGGCACCTCTTCCCACCTTCATGAGGATTTAGTAGGCCCAGGACAGTTTTGCTGATTCCCCCTTCCTAAAAGTAAATTTCTTTTCAACAGGAGTGGAGGAAGGCATTCCCTTGGTTAGGTAGTGACAAGGTTTATCAATTCTCTTCATACACTTTCAAGCAGTCCTCTTCCAGCAACTCTCCCTCACACATATATTTTCAGAGTGGTGCATTGGCCCTAAATCACTGAACATTTTTAGGGAACTCTGTGGAAGGAATCTACAAGATTCTTGGACTATTCTCTACCCACTAGCCACTCATTTAGGCACTTGTCAGGCAAGGAGATATACATAAACCCTATTATCATTTATTATTTGTAAACCTACTTTTCTTCTTGAAAACTTGGTTGACATTTCTCATCTGTGGTCATCCCTGCTTGCTTCATACATCTCTCCTGGCAGATTTATTTTTTTTAATAGACATTCACTTTTCTTTTATTGTAATTGTGTGTGGAATAGAGAAAACCTATGTATCCAATCAAAGTTTATTAAAAACCCCAATTATATTTTATAAAAAATCTTCCAGACACCTTTTTTCCTTTATAATTTACAGAAAGCATATCATATTAAATTATCAGTTAATTAACCATGTACCATTTTCACATCTATTAGTGTATAAGAACTCATCTAAAATATGTATCTTCAGTTTCCTCCTAAGATTTAAAAATATTTCCTTAGTGTGATGTTTTGAACTTGAATATTCATAACTATAATATCTTTACTGAGATTTTTATCTTATATCAACACAAATTGTCTAATGATCTCAAACTAATATTCACTTGAATTTTATTATTTCATTCTACCCACCAACTATGCCTATTTTGCCATTTTATTTTATTTTTTTTATTTAAATTCCAGTTAGTTAACATACAGTGTAATGTTAGTTTTAGGTGTACAATATAGTGATTCAACACTTCCATACATCAGCCAGTGCTCATCACAGCAAGTGCACTCCTTAATCCCCATCACCTATTTAACTTAACAAGTTTGTCTTTTATAAGTATTTTATGGTTGCATGTTATTTAAGAAAAACTGAAAGAGTTTCACTTTTAGTTTATAAGTTTAAGTCTTTATATTCATTTTTATAGTAGTTATACTTATTTCTAATTTCGATGTCTTGTTTTTTACTTTTTTATGTTTTCTTGATATGTCTCTCTATTCTTATCTCTTCCTCTGTTTTGTTGCTTTTCATGCTTTTAAATGATTTGGTTACCAGATATCCTTCTTTAAAAATCCTAAAGTGCATTCATCAAGGACATGCCCATATTAATATATTATAGTGATTAAATAATATATTTAAAATATAATCAGTGTTCCAATATTGATATATTATTATCTCTGCAACCTCAAGTTGCTTATCTTTTCTGATCCTCATTTTTCTTTTCTGTAAAATGAATATCATAGGGGTGCCTGGGTGGCTCAGTCATTACGCATCTCCCTTCCACTCAGGTCATGGTCCCGGGATCCTGGGATCGAGTCCCACATCGGGCTCCCTGCATCAGGGAGTCGGCTTCTTCCTCTACCCCCCCCCCCCGCTCATGCTCTCTCTCACAGTCTCTCTCAAATAAAGAAATAAAATCTAAAAAAAAAAACCAAAAAAGATGGTTTAGGAATGTCAAAGGATAATGAGACTACAACTCAATCTCTGAAATAAGAAGATGAAGCTAAATTCATTGCTTATTATATTAAGCGAGAGTTTTGTCATATAAGTATAGTCTCTGAATCTTAGTAGAACAGATTGCTCATCTTATATAATTTTTTTTAGAAAGAGTAAGGTTTGGGGATTGGTGGAGTTTCAAAGGCATCAGTAGGATGACATAATCTGCAGAAGCATGATTACTCAGGTAAGACTAATTGGTTGCTAATTGCTAATTGGTTGGCACTCGGAGGTGTTTCTATTGGAGTAAGTCTGTGATTGGCTAACTTTGATAATGTGGTGCTGTAATTGATTGGTCGGTATGTAAAAGTATACTCAGTAAGGAAAGTTTTTGCTTATTGAATAAACAGGCTTAAAACTGGTTTGGGTTGCTACCTGTATCATAAGGCAATCAATCTTTTTCTAGACGTGTATGAACTTTCTTTTTCAGGAATTTCTGTAAAAACTAAATCAAGGATCATATATACATGAATAAGTACATTGTATGGTTCAGTTTAGTACTGAATACATTGTAGTGACTATTATCATTAATATTATAGTTACTTTTCAATTAAAAAAAACAAAATTAACACAGCTTTCCCTGTTATGCCTCTATATTGTGAAATTATCCTCTCGGAAACTTCTACTACAATGTACTTTCTCAAAACTCAAAAATTTGTATCTGTGTTATTCTCTACCAATATAAAACAAAGTATTAACATTCTTGTACTTTCTGTCTACAGTGAGTGCTCTTTATTTCTAATTTATCCATTCAACAAACACTTAAGTGCCAATAATGTGACCACGTGCCTATATTTATATATATATAAACATATATATTTCTTATATACATATAAACATATATGTATATATGTATACCAATCTGTGAGGCACATGGTTCTATATATATATATATATACATATATATATATATACACACACACACATATATATGTACATGATTATATATATATAAAATTTCCTCATCTTCTCAGCACGTTAACAAAATACACACACACACACACACATATACACACAGGGGTGCGAGGAAGAGAAAGAGAGAATATAGTCCAAAAGAAAAATATATTTTATTTTGTAAAAGATTTATTTATTTGAGAGAGAGAGAGTGTGAGTATGTGGAGGGAAGGGCAGAGGAAGAGAGAGAGACTCTCCTGCAGACTCTCCACTGAGTGCGGAGCTCAACACAGGGCTCGATCCCAAGACCCTGATCTGAAACCAAGAGTCCTCTGCTTAATGGACTGAGCCACCCAGGCACCCCAGGAAAATATATTTTAATTAAAAAAAATTATACAAGTACAGTTGATGCTTGAACAACATGGGTTCGACCTGCACTGGTCCACTTATATGAAAATTTTTTCCAGTAATATAAATGTATTTTCCCTTCCTAATGATTTTCTTAATAACATTTTCTTTTCTCCAGCTTCTTTTGTTGTAAGAACACAGGATATAATACATATAACACACATAATATGTGTTCATCAACAGATTATGTTATTGATAAGGCATCCAGTCACCAGTAGGCCTATTAGTAGTTAGGTTTTGGGGGAGTCAAAGTTATGTGTAAAATTTCAACTGTGCAGTGGGTCAGCACCCCTAACCACTGCCTTGTTCAAGGGTCAACTGTAATTCATTCTTTGATATTGTGATGAGTGCTAAAATGGAATGTATGGTATTGTGAGTTTCGGGGAACAAGGTCATTGAGAAATTCCATTTCAACTTAGACATAAAGTATGAGCCTGAGCTAACTAAGGAAGGGGTGGGTGTTTGGGAGAGAAGCAATTATTCCAGTAAGGGGAATGGTGTGTGCAAAAATTTTGATATGCAAAGATCTCATTCAAGTCATTGAAAGCCAGCAGTGTGAGGATACATTGAGAGGGGGAAAAATATAGAAAAAAATTCTGGGATAATAGAGGGAACCTTGGGATTTACTGTACAAGCAATGGTATAATGCCAAAATCTATAGTGTGAGAACTGTCACTGAAACTTAGACTCTTTGAACATGAATAGCCTGTTAAGTGATGAACAGATAGTAAGGAAGGAAGAGAGGATTTGTGGCCAGTAAGGAGGCTATTTTTATAGTCATGCCAGTAATAGGCACATACTTTTTCAGGTGGGTTGGCATGAAGGTAGTGAGGTGCATAGCATTCAATATCTATTTTGAAGGCAGATTTTATAGGATTTTGGTGATTAATTGGATTTGGTAAAATTTGAAAGGCCACACTTCAGAGTAGAAATTTGGAAGAGCCTGACTTACCTAGCAATTATAGCTGCAAACAAGATATGATAGTAATTTCCATAAAGAGTCTTTCCTACATGAGAATAATCAAGTTGATCTACTGAAAATTTTTCACTAATTTTCCTCCCATCTTTTAACTGTCAATCAAGAGAATAGTTTTAACGATTACCTTAAAAATGCCTTTTTGAGCAATCTGGTTCTGCTCTTGAGAAATCAGTAACTTCACCTGAAATATTTTATTTTATTTTATTTATTTATTTTTAAAGATTTTATTTATTTATTTGACAGAGACACAGCAAGAGAGGGAACACAAGCAGGGGGAGTGGGAGAGGGAGAAGCAGACTCCCCGCGGAGCAGGGAGCCCGATGTGGGGCTCGATCCCAGGACCCTGGGATCATGACCTGAGCCAAAGGCAGACGCTTAACAACTGAGCCACCCAGGCGCCCCACACCTGAAATATTTTAATCTGTCTCCCTCTCCCTCCTGAAAAAAAAATTTTGCCCTTGCATCAAAATAGAATCTCATAAAACAGAAATAAGCTTTCAGCCAGTCTTTGCCTCATCTCAAACTTGGTTATCAATTAAAAAAACTATGAAGTAGGAATCAAATAGTGTTTGGGTCAACAAACCCTACCATAAAGACAAGCCAAAGTCATTTTAATTTTTAAAAATCCGAGTCTGTGATTGGTAGAACATAATTTGATACTAATTTATAGAGTTAGAATTTAATCAGAAAAGCATCGAATTATCATTTACATTCTTTAGAGTTACTGCACTTAGAATTGATTTAAACTACTGAAGTTTTGACTTAAAATGACCCCAAATATATACATACATACATACATACATATATGTGTATTTAATACAGCACATCTATAGGGCTTCTACATATATCTTTAGCTTTCACTGACTCTTTCAAGAATGAATGTAAAATTAACCTTTGTGAAACCTACAGTTACTAGTCTGTTTGTTATGAGCATCAAAAAAAAAAAAAAATCTGTTGTAGTATCAGCATCCATTCCTGGAAATTGGACTGCTAACAGAGTCTGTTTTACTCAGTATTTTCATACCAGGTTCTTATCATGGAAGTCATTCTTCTGTTTTCTTCAAATTCCTTAAAGTCACAACATATTCCTGCCTATAGTTTATTCAAGCAACCATTCCTACAAATGAGGGACATGTCTCTCCAGCTGAAATATGATTTATATTGCCCTTAATGATACCAATGATTCCATCATTCCTAATTGTGTGCTAATATGTATTGTCCATTTCTCCAAGTGTTTCCCTGAAGGCAGTTTAAGCCTTGGAAACTTGCATTGTAGTATCCAGTATCAGATTTCATTTTGGTTTTTTTGTGCATAAAATTTGTCTGCCATTGTGAGTAAAAATGCTTCACTAAAACATAAAATAAATTAAAAAAGAGAAGCCACAAATGAATAAACAACACATATTGCAGAATGTAGTCAAATCAGAACAGCACAGTAGAATATGACTGTTGATTAGTTTGTTTGCAATGTGGTTTCTAGTGCTCTTTGATCCACAACTACAGTACAATCTGCAGCTGTACCCCTCCTACGTAGGGAACTTTCAATGGCCTTCTGAGAATCAAAAATAAATACACAACATCCTCAGCAGTTTACTGTTTTTCAGTATACCAACATTGCTTTGTTTCTAATACAAAGCATTTTAAAAACAAAGTTATAATGAACCAAAATACTGGGAGAAACAATATTAAATAGAATAGATTATAAATGTATTGAGCAATAGGATAATTATTCAAAAAATGAGAATACAATTAATGAATTTCAGTAAACTTTATCATTTATTTTGTCCCACTAATGGATAAGAAGATATGAGTGTGTAAATGCAGATAAAACTGTGTGATTGGAGATATCTAATTGCAATGCTACATTTATGAAATTAGTTTTTTTCTAAATTATTATTCTCAAATTACAAGTCTCAGATGTTAAACTTCATCAGTGATCTATCACAAAATCTTGAGAGGCATGTCTCAAAAATATTCCATGTGAGCTCACTGCGAGTCAATCTATGTTAGCAAAACTAAGAATTTTATGATGACATAAATGTATATGATGACAAAATATATGATGGACAGCATTCTTGTTCTGCCTATTTCATTCAAGTGCAGACTGCTCTCTCCAGTTTAATGTTTGGCTTCATAGATAATTAGAAGATAAATAGAAGGTAAATAGAAAGTGTTTGTAAAAGACAAATCATAAAAGGAAACCAAATAATAATGCAATGGTGATAGAATTAAAATGATCATCTACTTTTTATATTGAGATATACATCTATTTATTAATTTATATCCACTGTAGCTAAGAGATTGTAGGAGGAGCATGGAATTTGCATGGACTACTATTTATTCCCTCCCTTTATCTTTCTAAGATATTTAATATACATTGTAAGCACTTTTTCCTTGAGCACCTGATAGCCACATGATTTTGCTTAGGAAGTTTCTCTTTTTCCTTATCCAATCAATTAATAACATTTATGTTTAGATGAAGCATAAAGGAAGTTAAGAATATCTATTAATATAAAATTCTAACATGACCAATTCCCTAAATAGTGCTGGTGAAATTCCTAATCACCACTTTCTAAATTAATGTATAGTAAAATGCTGAAAGTCTCTACATGTATTTCATGTAAATTATAAACTTACATGTTGAAGAAAACATGGATTTTTTTAAAGCAAGAAAATGAGGGGCACCTGGATGGCTCAGTCGGTTAAGCATCTGCCTTTGGCTCAGGTCATGATCTCAGGGTTCTGGGATCAAGCCCTACATGGGGCTCCGTGCTCAGCAGGGAGTCTACTTCTCCCTCTCCCTCTGTCCCTCCCCCTGCTTGAATGCTCTCTCTCTCAAGTAAATAAATAAATAAAATCTTTAAAAAAAAAGAAAATGAGAGGATAACACAATATATTGTAGAATCATGTCTAACTGCAATTAAATGAAGAATCAAAAGATAAAAACATGTTTGTTTGTTTTTTAAGATTTTATTTATTTATTTGAGAGAGAGAATGAGAGACAGCATGAGAGGGAAGTGTGTCAGAGGGAGAAGCAGACCCCCCGCCGAGCAGGGAGCCCGATGTGGGACTTGATCCCGGGACTCCAGGATCATGACCTGAGCCGAAGGCAGTCGCTTAACCAACTGAGCCACCCAGGCGCCCATAAAAACATGTTTTTAATTAACTATTAACTATTAATACATTTTTTCTCTATAATGAATTCTTCTAATAGATTTATAAAGAGGCCGTTGCTTTTTTCACATTTCCAATTTGTTGGTGCAAATTCGTAAGTCATCATATCAGGTCCTTGTGAAAAGAAAAAAAAAAAAGTTTACCTGACTTTGCCATATAGCTTGTTACAAGACAGCCAACTAAAAAAAATAATAATAATAGGGAGTATATTCTGGATAAAATCAAGTGTATACATTGAAAAAAAAATTAATCTATACTGTAGAAATGTACTATACTGCTATAATGTGAGAGACTGGCTTCATTTATCATTTGTTGATAAAGAAGACAAGCCCTTGCTCTGGAGGCCTACAGTCTTAGGGAGGTAAGTTGAGCAAGTAAAGTAGTTGAAAAAGGAATTGCTGCACATGAAACTTTTATTCCCATTCTCCGTTTATCTTAGTTATCTGTTAAAACAGCAATTTGAAATGTAGACCTGCTTTAGAGGAGTGATCGGTTATCTAGAGAACTTGATGCCGTAGGTATTGGAAGTTTGTGTTTAGTAAAAAGGGTACCCTTGGGCTACAAAAAAAACATTGGCTAGCCATTCTTTAAAAAGGCAAGATTTTCTGGTATTAAATTATTTTCTGTAAGTTTGAATGACTCTGAAATACACAATTGATCACTGTGGCTGTAACATTTCAGTTTTAATGAAGACATTTGTTCCACATTTGAAAATTGAATACAACTGCATAGGTTGCACCTAGAGAAAAGAATACTGAAAACTCTTAGTGAGACCAGTAGCCAGTAAGAAATGAAAAAAAACCCAAAAATCATGGAGAAAATGACACTTAGAGAAGAGAAACTGGGATGGAAATGACAATAGTGAGTCTGCAGAAAAATGAACAAACTAACCTGGGTTTGAAGAAAGGATAATTCTGGGGAGAAGTGGGAAATAAACTTGGAATGCCTAGCATGGAGTATATTAGAACCAGGGCCATGAGATTAGCGACAACTCCTCGGGCGCCTCTCATTCTCAGGAGAATGAATAATATATTTAAGGTAGCGATTCTTAGCATCAGTGTCATATTAAAATAAATGGATCCAGAATGTCAGATTTCTTAGCTTAATATCTTCAGAGATACTTTTAGGTGAATTTGATTTGAGTTAGATGAATCATATTGTAGCAGAATTTTAATTGACAGGGCAGGAAAATAGTCTGTGGCTAAAATAGAGTAATAGAGGTTGTACTAAAATAAAGATATCAAATTGATTTAATCCACCCAGAAACATACAGAAGCATGCCTGTACACCCCAAAGGACTTATATATATGGGATGTTTTACTAAAATAACTAACCTATCTACAAATTGTGTAATGAAAATAGCTTTATATGACTTTCTCTAAGTATATATAATTGGTATAGCTAGATATGAACTGAATTGACTCAATATGTATCTATCAATATGCATCTATATCTATATCTATGGTTGAAATAGATTAGTATGTGCATAGTCTTCCTGTAATGAGTCTGTACTATATTAATAAGATTTTTCTGCAACAGGCAATCCAAAATGCAAAGCTCAGTCATTTACTACCTTTGTGCATTTTCTTAATTATTTTATGTGGGGTTTTACTAGATAATATTCAGTAAGGTTCATTCCAGTATCAATACATTCATGTATATATATCTACCCAATTATGTTTCACCTTGCACTATTTCCCAGTTGTTTTGTATTTGTGAATCTTGCCTTCTTTTAGGTTTTTAGTATTCATGAACTGTATCTTCTGGTCACTATTCTTTGCCCAGAATATAGATGTGCATGAATTCCACACTTTTCTCCCCCATAATCAATTATAGATATTAATATCCTATTGCTGATTAATTCAAAAGTGCCAACTGGTTCTCTTCTACATGCTTGACACTGTATCAGGTTGTGGAGCTCCAGTAGTGAAAAAATTGACAAAGCTCCTATTCTCATGGAGCATATTTTCTAGTACAAGAAACAGACAAAAAACAAATAAAGAAATTAGTGTACACCTTTTTACTTAAGCCTGATGTGGAGCTAATTTATTTTATTTTTTTTTTTTTTAAAGATTTTATTTATTATTTGACAGAGAGAATGAGAGAGAGAGAGCATATGAGAGGGGGGAGGGTCAGAGGGAGAAGCAGACTCCCCGCCAAGCAGGGAGCCCGATGCGGGACTCGATCCCGGGACTCCGGGATCATGACCTGAGCCGAAGGCAGTCACTCAACCGACTGAGCCACCCAGGCGCCCGTGGAGCTAATTTATAATTGTGCAAACTATGATACATTGTTTTTAGGAAACAATACAAGTCTTTGTTAAAAATTCATGGTGGTAGTGTAAGAGGGAAGTCTACATGATGAATGCAGGATGAATATGGAAGGTCTCTCTGAGACTGTGACAACTAAAAGATAAGAAAGGCCAATCATGCTTAGAATTGGAGAATGAGCATTGGTATTATAAAGAAACTGAGGAGCTACAGCTCACAGAGTTGGGGAGACTTGTATATGATGAGTTCAGAAAGAGTATGATGAAAGTGACTTGGTGCCCTTCATAGCTTTTATTTCTGCATTTTTTCCAAAAATATCTTGATTGCCCATTTTCAAATTCACCCCTCCCCATTCTCATCCATAAAGTTTGGAAGGGTTTACTTCCCCTTGATCTTCAAGGGTAGGCCATGAATATCTTAAACTGACCATTATATTCCATGATCCTGTTCACAGTGGTTGTTTCAGGAAGTGTATGACCTGGTTCTGGCCAATAAAATAAAGAATCATGCATATCATGGGAGAAAAAGAAAGAGACTCCCTGTCCTTACATGGTGTTTGCTGTTCCTGGTAAATAATAAAATTGTAGCAGATGGAAGGGGGTGCTGGGAGGAGACATTTTGAAGAGCCATGCTACCTTTGAGAAAAACATTATTTCTAAAATAAATATAATTGGGTGTACTTTAAAGCTCCTCATCAATATTGATTATCTTTAAAATTTCTAATTTATTGATCATCAGAAAATTACTATATAGTAAAACCAGATAATCATTTAGTAAATATTCACATACTTAATCAGTTGCTTAGGCTCTCTTTAATACCAAGACTAGTATTTTTCTGAGGATGATGTAATTTTAACCCGAATGATTATTTTTTAAATTTTCACAAATGTTTTTCCTTCTAACATTTTCTTCTTTTAAATTCTCTTACAATTTATTTAAAATTATGCCTGTATCCTGGCTATTGTGAATAATGCTGCAATGAATATGGGAGTAGAGATATCTTTTCAAGTTACTGTTTTTGTTTCCTTTGGGAAAAATACCCCAAAATGGAATTTCTGGATCATATGGTAGTTCTATTTTTAATTTCTTGAGAAACTGTTTTCCATAATGGCCGTACCAATTTACATTCCCACTGATAGTGCACAAGGATTCCATTTTTTTTAACATCCTTGAAAATACTTGTTATTTTTTATCTTTTTGATAATAGCCATAGTAACAGGTGTAAGATGACATTTCATTATGGTTTTGATTTGCATTTCCCTGATGATTTGTGTTATTGAGCACCTTTTCATATACCTGTTGGCCATACGTGTGTCTTCTTTAGAAAATTATTTTATTCAGGTACTTTGATCTTCTTAAAATCAGGTTATTTGTTTTGTTTGTTTGTTTGTTTGTTTTTTGCTATTTAGTTTAGCAATACCTTATGTATTTTGGATATTAACCCCTTACCAGATAGAAGGTTTGCAAACATTTTCTCTCATTTTGTAAACTGCCTTTTCACTATGATAATTGTTTCCTCTGCTGTGCAGAAGCTTTTTAGTTTGATATAGTCTTTCTTGTTATTTTTACTTCGTTGCCTTTGCTTTCGGTATCATATCCAAAAAAAGAAAAAAAAAATGCCAAGACAATGTTAAGGAGTTTTTTCCCTAACTTTTCTTCTAGAAGTTTTACAGTTTCAGGTATTACATTTTTAAATTAATTTTGAGTTTACTTTTGTGTATTGTGTATACAATTTCATTCTTTTGCATGCTGATACCCAGTTTTCTTAACACTGTTACTGATGAGACTAGACTATCTTTTCCCCATTGTGTACTCTTGGTGCCCTCGTCAAAAATTAATTGACCCTGTACATGTGGCTTTATCTCTGGGTTCTCTATTCTGTTCTATTGGTCTATGTATTTGTTTTTATGTACCATATTGTTTTGATTACTATAACCTTGTAATATAGTTTGAAATCAGGAAATGTGATGCCTCCAGTTTTATTCTTCTTGCTCAAGATACTTTGACTATTTGGAGTAAAATACTTTGACAATTTGGAGTCATTTGTGGTTCCACACAAATTTTACCATTGTTTTTCTAATTCTTTAAAAAAAAAAACTCACCATCAGTATTTTGAAAGGATTACGTTGACTCTATACATCATTTTAGTAGTATGGATATTTTTATAATATTAATTCTTCCTATCTATGAACTCAGGATATTTTTCCATTTATTTCTTTTTAATTATCTTCATCAATGTCTTATAATAGTTTAAAGTGCACAAATCTTTCACTTTCTTGGTTAAATTTATTCCTAAGTGTGTGTTTGTTTGATACTATTGTAAATGGGATTGTTTCCTTAATATCATTTTGGATAGTTGTTAGTGTATAGAGATGCAACTGATTTTTTATGTTAATTTTGTATCCTGCAACTTTACTGAATTTATTAGTTTTAATACCTTTTGAGTCTTTAGGGTTTTCTATATATACAGTCATGTCATCTGCAAACAGAGACAATTTAGCTTCTTCTTTTCCAATTTGGATGTCTTTTATTTCTTTTTCATTCCTAACTACTCCTAAGTAGTTGAATAGAAGTGGTGAGATTGGGTGACCTTGTGTTGTTCCTGATCTTTTAGGAAAAGCTTACAGCTTTTCATCTTAGAGTTTAGCTATGGACTTTTCATATATGCCATTTATTATGAGGAAGTACATTCCTTCTATACTTAATTTGTTGAGAGTTTTTATCATGAAAGGATGTTGGATTTTGTCAAAATAGTTTTCTATATCTATTGAGATGATCATATGATTTCTATCTTTCATTCAGTTGATGCAGTTTATCACATTTATTGATTTGCATATATTGAACCATTCTTGCATCTCAGGAAAATCCCACTAGATCGTTCTGTAGGTCTTTTAAATGTACTGTTGAATTTGGTTTGTTTGTATTTTGTCGAGGATTTTTGCATCAGGTTCATCAGGGATACTGGCCTGTAGTTTTCTTTTCTTCTGGAATCCTTATCAGGCTCTGGTATCAGGGTAAAGCTGGCCTTATAAAATGAGTTTGGGTCTGTTTGCTGTGGCACAGGCATGCATGACTCTTCCCAGGTCCCTTTGTGGGTGGTGCTGGTGACAGAACCAAAGCCAAACAAGAATGTAGCTGAATCCACAAGAGGTGGGGCTATTTCTGGGTCTACAGCCAGAATCATGGTTGGTGAATCTGCCACCTGGGCTTGGGCCTGCCTTGTCAAAATGGTTCATCTCAGTCTTAGGCTTCACTAGGGTTTCACAACCTCCTACATTCCTACACAACTGGATGGATGCCTGCCAAATTATTATGGCTATGAGGGGAACCAACTGGGAATCTTCTGTTATGTCATCTTGCTAACAAGAATCTACTGAGTGTACAGTTGCTGGTCAGGATCCTGTTACCATAATAATACCCCAAAGTACCTATCTTGATAGATACCATTTTATATATGATTCTAACATTTAATAGCACTATTTAATACAAACATAGAACAGTGATTTCATCAAATGATCAGTAGAAAAAAAATGGCTTACCCTATTGAAAGCTATCTACTTGAAACTTATAGCATATATTGTGTTGAAAAACTAAACACATTCATAGTTATAAACAAGGCTAGCAATTAGCATTATTATGGTTTAAGACTGAGCTACCAGGCAATAAGTCAAAAGTAGTAAACCAGTATATAAGAAAAAAATGAATATCAAAAGCTATGAAAAGAAGGAACTAACATAAATTGACTCAACTATTGGACAATCTTGCTCATAAGTACAACTGTAAATATAATAAACAACATATGAATCAATGAATTCAAACAGTGCTTTGAAATAATGTCACATCCAAAGTTTATCCTATCAATGTTTCAAGGTTAATTGGACCATTTTTGGTATAATTGGACAACTTATTTTTCATTTGCCACTTCAGAAACTTTTCTACCTTTTTATTTCTAGGGCTAGAAACACTGACCTCTATTGATTGCATCTGGCTTCTGTTCACTTGGCTAATGGAGTAAGCTGACAGGAGAACCAAGTGTACTTATTTCCCACTCTTTTATCTAGGGCTGCAAATTTAGCAGGCTCCATTCCTTTTTTAATGGTCAAAACTTCTGGCAAAGGGTCTATTTTCCATACTTGAATTTTTCGCAGGTTCCAGTAACACCATTCCTTTTCCCTTGCCTCTATGGGTAGTGAAGGAGTTCCTTGGTTTCTAGTCTCTGGAGGCCTCACTGGTCTTGGTTTGTTCCTTCACTCTAAGCCACAAATCTATGTGTTGAATAGTTCTTTATTTTCAATTTTCTTGTAAAATTATTAACACATGCATGTGCTATTTATTCTTGAGGTATTTTTTAATTTATATTTTTCATGAATTGAGTCATTTCGCCTCTAGTTTACAATGGTTAATGTGAAAATTTTATAATTGTTTTATTTTAAAACATCATTGTCTTAAGTTTATCTGCTTTCTGTTTTGTAAAATTTATTTTTTCTCCCCTCTTTCTTAGTTCATTCAAATTTCTATGTAGCTGTTTCATTATATATATTTTCTGAAAAAAATATTTTGGTTTTGCTGATGAGTTATATCCTGAAATTTTCCTTTATGTTAATATATGTTCATATATTGATTCATACATTTCTTCAATTTTACTGCTTATTTTGTTATTTTTTTCTAACTTCTTGAGTTGATGTCTTTGCTAAATTATTTTGTTTTCATATTTTTCAATAAACATGGAAGTGTATACATTTTCACACAAGCTTTATAATATAGTTTGATTTATTTCTAAACATTTCAACATCTGTTTTGATTTCAGTTCTGCATTAAATACATACTTGGCTTTTGCCTGTTTCTTGCATTACATATCTGAATGGGAAGATTCTTGTTTGTTTGTTTTTTGGCCATCACTTTGCTGTTAATTCTAACACCAGTGAATTCTGGTTGGTGAATATGTGTTGTAAAATGTTTCCTGTTTGGAACTTAATGGTTTGTCTTCAGGATTGCATATACGGTTTTTGTTGGGATTTCTTATGTGGGTGCCAGTTTAAACTTTGCATTTGTCCTCTATGACTTCATTTATTTTAAGTCTGCTTAACCTTTTTCTGAGGATAGTATTTAAAGTTATCTCCTTCTACGATTGTGCAGTTTTCAGATTCATCCTTATTTCAATAATTTAGAGCCCATCAAAGCTATATTACTTAGTAAATTAATGCTCTTATGTGACATCTATTATAACAGATGTTCTATTTTAGTTCCCATTGATATTTTTGTTTTGGATTTATTTTTATTAGATAACTTTTCCTTCATATGTTAGTTTATTTTTATCCTTTCTATTCAGTTTTGTTCATTGCTTTCTTAAACAGTATATACCTGAGTTGTAAACCACTATAAAAATTTATTTTATTAAAACTAATAATGACCCAAGGTACATTATACCTATTTTTTTATATTAAATGCAATAAAAAAATCCTTCTTCTGGGGAACCGTCTACTTTTGGTGGGAATGCAAACTGGTGCAGCCACTGTGGAAAACAGTATGGAGGTTCCTCAAAAAGTTAAAATAGAACTACCCTATGTAGGTATTTACCCAAAGGATACAAAAATACTGATTCGAAGAGGTACATTCAGCCTGATGTTTATAGCAGCATTATCAATAATAGCCAAATTATGAAAAGAGGCCAAATGTCCACTGATGAATAGAGAAAGAAGATGTGGGGTGTGTGTGTGTATGTGTGTGTGTATGAATAAAAAAAGAATGAAATCTTGAAATCTTGTCATTTGCAATGATGTGGTTGGAGCTAGAGTGTATTATACTAAGAAAGACAAATACCATATGATTTCACTCATATCATGAAATTTAAAAAACAAAACAGATGAACATAGGGGAAGGAAGAAAAAAAAGAGAAAGGCGTACAATAAGAGACTTTTAACTAGGGGAGGTGGGTGGGAGGATGGGCTAAATGGGTGATGGGAATTAAGGAGGGCACTTGTGATGAGCACTGGGTGTTATATATAAGTGATGAATCACTAAATTCTACTCCTGGAAGTAATATTAGATTCTATGTTAACTAATTAGAATTTAAATAAAAACTTGAAGAAAAAGAAAGAAAAAATTTTTCTTTTCTGTTGATGGCAGTGTTCTTAATATGAACATACCTTTTCATCCGCTATATTTATTCAGGATGTGCTACTTCTCTTGTACAGTCAAAAGGCAAGGAAAAGTATTTACTTTTTATATCCTCAACTGTATTTCAGCTCTAACCTGGTTTCTTAGGATCATTTAATATATTTTTTGAATTTGTGTTAAACACAGAGAAACAGATCACTTTTTATCTTTATGTACATCATTAGCTATATGAATATTATAATGCCATGTAAGTTAGTTAAATTAGGAAGCATCCCAGCATTTGAGTTTTGAGTAACTCCATGTGATCTCTGAAAAAGTAATTTATTTCTGGCAAAAAGTAGAGCAGCATCTAAAATCACTTGCAAGACAGTCTACCATTTGTGGTTCTCTACTTTTGTCATTTTCTGCTATCACCTAGAAGAGTTTGAGTATTTTCAAAGACTTCTGATTAGAAAACATCATGGTGGGGTGAGCCTAGGTGGCTCAGTTGGTTAAGCATCTGCCTTCAGCTCAGGTCATGACCTTAGGGTCCTGGGATCAAACACCCCCCCCCAACATAGGGCTCCCTGCTCAGCGAGGAGTCTGCTTCTCTCTCTACCTTTGCCCATCCCCCTGCTCCTGCTCTCTCTCTCAAAATAAATAAATAAAATCCTTAAAAGAATTAAAGAAAACATCATGGTGAAACAGTGAATCTTTGTAGTCAAAAATCCTATTCTCATTATTCTAACATTTGATTTTGTATTAGTGCTGAAATGTAAGCGTGGAACAAAATAAAAATAAGAATTCTTGAAAAAAAGTATTTAGAACGTTAGGCACATAGTCATTAAGAACAGGTTTGTACTCATTATTTGTTGTGCATATTATTTATTTGCTATTTACCATGCTTTTTTATTATTTCGTTTTTTAATTTTTCTTTTCTTTTTTTTTAAAGATTGTATTTATCTATTTGAGAGAGAAAGAGAGAAGGAAGCCTGCTTCTCCCTCTCCCACTCCTCCTGCTTGTGTTCCCTCCCTCACTGTGTCTCTCCCTGTCAAATAAATAAATAAAAAATAAAATCTTTAAAAAAAAAATCAACTTTTAATTTACTGTTTTCCTCTCTCAGTTTATGCATTACATCTGAGTTTTCTTATTATATCTTATTATTTGTATTTATTTTTTTCTTATTTATTTATAAATTGTTTTTATTGCACTTTCAAAATCTTTTGATGGATTGCTTCTTCATGCTAATAGTAAAATGGCCTAAATTTTTTAATTTTTTTTTTTAAAGATTTTATTTATTTATTTTGAGAGAGAGAATGAGAGAGAGAGAGCACATGAGAGGGGGAAGGGTCAGAGGGAGAAGCAGACTCCCCGCCGAGCAGGGAGCCTGATGTGGGACTCGATCCAGGGACTCCAGGATCATGACCTGCGCCGAAGGCAGTCGCCTAACCAACTGAGCCACCCAGGCGCCCCTAAAATGGCCTAAATTAACCTTTGCAGTTATTCCAAAATAGTGCTACTAAACAAGAAATTATTTTTAAAAATCTCCAACTAAGAAAACTGAGAAGTTAGTTTGTAACAGTAAAATTTTAAATAAAAACTCAATTTGACATTCTAACATAGAATTATGGTGTGTGCTGTCCTCTGTGAATGACCCATGATGTTATTCTGTCATCATTCCTTCACTATGACCTTTGAATTCTTTTCCTAATAGTTACAGTTAATTTGTATTGAGCAAATACATGGCTCTATCCAAGCTCTCTTACGAAGCAGAGCTCTCATTTTAAGATTAGCTGGAGTTGTGTAATCTATGGACAAGGCTTGATTTGTCATATGGCATTGAAGTACAGGTAGCTCTTTTACTTTTTTTTTTTTTTAAGATTTTATTTATTTATTTGAGAGAGAGAGAATGAGAGACAGAGAGCATGAGAGGGAGGAGGGTCAGAGGGAGAAGCAGACTCCCCGCCGAGCAGGGAGCCCGATGTGGGACTCGATCCCGGGACTCCAGGATCATGACCCAAGCCGAAGGCAGTTGCTTAACCGACTGAGCCACCCAGGCGCCCGCTCTTTTACTTTTGTTCAAATCTATTTTCTGCATGATTCATACTGGTCAATGAAAGGATTATAGAATGCCTTAACAGAAATAGAAGAATTTTTGAAAATCAATACTTTATATAACCTGAAATGTCAACATAAAAAGCAAAAGTTAAAGAGGAAACACTTCAGTATTAAGTCCCTTAATTCGAAACCATATAGAAGTAGAAATTTCTATTATAAATATAGAAATGTATCCAGACCAGAAGATAACTATCTACAGAAAATAATATCAGAAGAAATAACTATTATAGATATATGGAAAGAAGTAAGAGTTTTTCTCAGCTTTCAATCTCTTTAGAATTTGCCAATCTGGGGAACTGCTGGTCCAAGTGAATAGTACAAATAAGAAAAAGAACATGCTGTGCTAGAGGGGATGGTGACTTACATAATTTTCTAGGGGACTTGAGTCGAAGTATAGGAGTATGGAGCTTTGGTATGAATTTCATTTATCTGTCATTCCTCCTAAGCCATGACATATCTCACCTCCAGGAAGATTTATAACATTCTGCAGAAGGCCCTTTGTGGACAAGGACCAACAGGGAATAACAGTTTTGCTTCTTGAAAAAAATCATTCGGCTTCATTTGGGAGAGGAAAAAGGTCCTTGGTAGATATTAATAAAAGTATCAATAGGGGCGCCTGGGTGGCTCAGATGGTTAAGCGTCTGCCTTCGGCTCAGGTCATGATCCCAGGGTCCTGGGATCGAGTCCCGCATCGGGCTCCCTGCTCCTTGGGAGCCTGCTTCTCCCTCTGCCTCTCTCTCTGTCTCTCATGAATAAATAAATAAAAATCTTTATAAAAAAAAATAAATAAAAGTATCAATAAAAAGCCTTTCCTCCTAGTTGATGATAGATTATCACAAGTTTTCTGATTTTGAAAGGAATCTCAGTAAAGAAAAGTAGATGTACTTTATACCTTCTCCATTCTGTGAATCTCTTCTGGTCTCAATCATAGACTGAAGCCAATTATAAAATGTTTAGTTACATAGTTCAGTGAACTCTTTCATGATTTAAAAGACTAATTTGGACCTTTCTCTTGTTCATGTATTAATTTATGCAATCGCTGAACTAGTACAATCACTTTTTTAAGTACCCAAGACGCTTTCACTATAACATCACTTGCCTAGTATCATCAAAAAAATAAAAATAAAAATAATAAAAATAGTAAATTCTACATTTTAGGAATCTTACTGACTTCTTATCAGTTGGCTTGGAAATAAAAAGTTGTGATAGCCTTACCTAAATTGTTAGGCAATGAAAAAGTCAACAACTATATATGTATGTATAGTTGTGACATTATCTATGGGACTATCAGAAAATTACCTTAAATGAACCCACCCTTACACATAATTAACATGCAATGAATTCTCGTTGAACAAATTAATGGATTAAAAAATGTAGCCTTTTATGTTTGCAAAATATTTTATGCAGGCTGTCATAAGAAATTTCTATAAGGAGGTGTCAGGACAAAGAACATTTCAGTCAATGCAGCAGAAAATGAAAATATCTGTATAGTGTGATATATGATGACCAAATGAATTATCGTTTTATGTTGCTTGACAAACTCCTTTACAGTAGAGGACTACCTACTCCGGTTGTCCCCCCTGCCCAGCCCCGAGCCCAGAGAGGAAAAGGGCAGACGCACAGAAGTCCAGTGGACCTCTCCCCAAAAAGGCTGGACAACCAGGAAGCGAGTGGGTGGGGACGGCGAGCGGCGCAGGCCTTCTCTTACCATGGAGACGCCGCTGCCGGCCTTAGCTCCGACGGGCTCCAGGAAGTTGGACTGCTGGCTGTCCTCCTCAAGGATGAAGGGCTGCAGAGGCAGCAGCCCGAACTTGCACTTGTTCCTGCAGGGCTGCCTCATGTTGATGCCGAGTTCGGGGACTGAGGCCCCTATCGTGCTCCCCATGCAGCCGCGATGCGCCTTGCTGGAATTCTGCGGCGAGAGACTGCTGCGCCCCGTCAGCCCGCAGCCGCGCAGCCCCGCAGCCCCGCAGCCCCTCAGCCGCAATGGCGCTTAAAGTGTTCACAGGGCTGGTCCCAGCGTGAGGAGACCTCCGTTGGCAGAGGGGCCAGAGCGAGAGGCAACTTGTGTGCGTACCCTCGGCGAAAGCGAAAGAGCTGGCTTCCACCTCATAGGGACCCGTCACGTCCACTTTTGTGAGAGAAGGTCACTTTTTGTGAAGGGACAGGTGGTGGGTGGGTGTGGAGGCCCAATAAGACACTGCTCTACCCAGAAACTCGATGGTGGACTCCGTATAAATACTCCGGAAGGCTTGGCTGAACGGGGAGCACAGCTTCTCTGCAGCGACCCTGGTCTCCGCAGCCAGGATCGCCAGGCGGCTGGCCTTCACAGGCCTCACACTGCTTCCTGACTGGGAGCCTGAGGTGAGTGAGGCCCCTAGAACTTGGCGCCCATGGACCCCGGCTGGGGAAATAAATGGTCCTGGGCTGTCGACAGGACCGCCGGATGCAAGGCTTCCTCCCGGAAGTGGGAGACGGCCACCGTGTTTTGCGTGGGGGCCCGGCGATGGTGTCCTTCTGGTTCCTCCAGGCCAGCTTCACGTTGCAGGCAGACGGGCTGATCACAGCATGGTGCTCCTGCGCAAGTTCTGGGGAGCCGGTGGGATTTGCAGCATCTGTGAAGTGCAGAATCTCACGGAGGCATTCAAGTACCTTGGTATGTCTGTTAACAGAGACCTAAGTACTTTACCTCCTGCATGTAGTTGCTCAGCGCTCTGTCTGGCCCACACGCTCAGGCAAGGGCAGCACCACAGGGAGCGGAGGGCACCTCTTTGTCACCTTCTTCCAAGTTTCTTTATATTTTTCACCTTTGGGAATACTCGTGTAAGCGGCGACACAATTCCAGGCTTCTTGCCCTTCTTGCCTGGCTCGCCCCGTGCAGCTAGCTCCACGCTGAAAATTGAGAGTTAAGTGTAAATTTTATTCATCAAATTTTAATGCGTTAATCATGTCTTAATTTAGTGTTTTATCCTAGTGTTAGAGGGGAGGACTTTTGGCTTCAATTATAAGGAGAGCTATCTTTACCGCTCTTACATACAAAAGACAGTTAATAGCAATTTGTATGTTTGGTAGTTTATGATGTTAAAAACACCACGTTTTAATGATTCTGTACCGTTTTGTCTTTAATTTTTTTAAATCTTATTTTAGATATACAGATTTAATTTATTTCTGGGCATAATAAAACTAACACACTTATGAACACAAAAAGATTTTGGGTAACAATTTAAAAAGATGTTCTTAGATATCAATGTTTATCATGGTAGAAAATTTAAATTTTTTTGTTTCTATGTAAGAAATAATATATAGAACAGTTAAGAAAACACTTATAGAAAACAATTGATAAATTAATGTTTGTCATTAAAACTGAACTACCAAATGCCTTAAATTCATTTACAGAAATGGTATTATTTTATACATTTTGAATTTTATTTATCAGGATAATATGCATGGTTTCTTCTTCGACTGAGGTCCCCCAATAACCAAGTCTAGAAAACTGAGAAAGGATGAGGTGCTATTTAAATAAAATAAACTCAGATAATTCAAAACCATGTCAACATATTTTAGTTTCTATTTAATTTACATTTTTTATTAATAGATCTTTTCTCTCCTGAAAAAATGTAAATATGTAATGGTTATTTTCCTCCTCTGCTATATAATTTAGACTCAAATTTTTAATAAAAATTTATAAGTTGAAGATTCATCTCTAAAAAATAAAATATTATCCAATATTGACAATGCTTAAATACAATTGTAAACATATAAAATTAAATTTATAATAAATAATGTTAAGGGGTACATATTTATGTAACATAAGATAGCACTTAATAATATGTCCAAGAGTAGCACATTACTACACATATTTGTGAGTCATTTCAAATCCTGCTCTTTCCAAAACATTTTTGTGGTTTTATTGACATCATTTACCAAGAATTTATAATATAATGTACTATTTATGAGTATTTCTTTTGTTTTATTCATTATACTCTGATTTTATAATATCAATGAATGTTTTTCATCACATTGTGTGTACTTATTTATGTGTATGCGGTATTTCCTTTAATAAACAAAACTAATTATCATTTAAATATTGAAGAACTACTTCAACGACTTAAATAATTTTACAGAAATATGTAATTTCAAAATGTTTTTCCATGGCTATATTTTTACTTTAGCAACCTCACCATAATTGTAATAGTAAATGTACTTTGACCTTACAAATTTATGTTATAACACTTCTTTTATGACAGAAATTTTTTTCTACTTTATGAGTATGTTAGTAAAAAGTAAAAATGTATCTGAACACATAAGCGTAAATAATTTATAATGCAGTCATGTGTATGAATAAAATATAAATTCAGAATATTTTCAATGATCATGCTTTACTTTCAAAATTAGAATATGGTATATTATTCAGCAAAATGTCACTAGTAAACGATAGAGAAATTTTCATGGCATTCCATTTTTGCATTTAAACTCCCCAGATATGTTATTACCTCACAAATACTGACATTTCATCTAAATACTTCACCCTCTTTGATTGCTAACCATTTAAAACTAGTCATGGTTAATTACTATATTTCTTTTCCTTTTTACCTATAAAGAGCAAATAAATACAAAAGCGTTCAAAGATAATATATGATTTGGGAAACATACCCAAAGAAACCTACACTAAGAATCGGACCACTGAATGTTCAACATTGCCTAAACATAATGGAAATGGCTAAACAATGCAGTTTTTCATATTCTGAATTCTTCAGTACTTGTAAAAGATATATGTATGGAGGAAGGGGACCAAAAGTGATGAAAAGACAAAATTTGGTAAACATCCAGAGAATTCAAATTCCTATGGTCAGCTTTTGTTGCTTTAATTTATCCCTAATACAAGGTTTGGCCAGGTCTAAATCTATCAAGATCTCTCTTACATGCTTAAGATTGGTTTAACACTAACTTGCAATCCAATTGGCATCTGTTAAAATGGTTCTACGTAGAAGCCCTGTTAAGGTGGAGGAAGTCATATTGATATTTATGTAAAGCCAAGTTGATTCATGCTGGTTTGGGAAAGTTCTACCATTTTCTCTGGGGATACTGGATATTGGCTTTGACTCTTGGCCAAGATAAGAGCTATGGGATTAATAATGTGCAGTTTAAAGTCTAAAATTCTTCCAGACACATTCCAGGTTTGGGTTAACTGATGTTTTTCACTTGGTGTAGCCTATTAGACATCCATGTTAAACTATATGGCCAGAGTGTGTAATCCCCCTTTCTAACTTATGTCTTGAGTTCTTATGAGGCCAAGATTCCTTGCACAGATCTTGATGGTTCAATTGATATGGAAGCCTAGCTCATATGCCATTAAGGATCCTGGGGAGATTGTCCTTGAGTATGTTTCAGACCCCCCACACTTGCCTGTATTCTCTTCCTATTGCTATATCTTATTTTTACTTTAATAAAAAGTGTTATGTGACTATTCTATGGGAAGCATGGTGAGTCCTTTGAACTATCCAAACTTGGGAAATCTTTGTAGTATTTAATTCACTTTTTCAGGGCTAGGACTAGGATAAGGCAAGCCATGAGTCTATCTAGGGCCCAAAATTTTAGGAGGCACTCACTTGCAAGAATCTGAGGGTTCCTCCTTTAATTCTGTGTTGTGGGTTCCTCATTTGCCTCATTCTAGTCCAAGACATGCTATCTCTCTCCCTGGTCTCAGATTTCTTTCCAGTTAAATACATAGGACAACTCAGACTTCGACCTCTGTCACCAACTTGCCTTTATTGTCTTTCCTGTCTTTGTGTTACCTCAGACAAGGTATTCTTTATGAATTTTCAATCATAAATTCATTAAAATCTATATATTTATTAATGCTCTCAATAGCTATTGTCATTAAAACAATTTTAAATACTCTTCTGAAGTAAGCTATGCTAAAATTTTAGTGAGAAAATAAAAGAATGGATTAACTATTGCCATTAAAACAATTTTAAATACTCTTTTGAAATAAATTATGCCAAAATTTTCGTGAGAAAAAAATGGTTTAGAATCTGCCTCAATTATTTTAATTCTAGAAACCCTTTAGAAGTAGAACATTGTCTTTGTTGTTTCTCATCCAGAAGTGTGATACTATGGTGGCAATATCTTGCAAAGTGAAAGGATTAGGAGCACTTTGGCAAAACTATTATGTGTCGCATTCCATACATTGGAGAGTAGAGCCTTGAAGTACAAGTAACTCTCTTCAAGGGAAGAGCATTAGCCTTTGGTCCACAGCACTTGTTAAAACACATTATATTTAGGGGCACCTGCATGGCTCAGTCAGTTAATCGTCTGCCTTTGGCTCTCTGGTCATGATCCCAGGTCCTGGAATTGAGCCCAGAGCCCTACATCTAGCCCGGCATTGAGCCCCGCATTAAGGCCCTCATTGAGCTCCACAATGAGCCTCACAGTGAGGCTCAGTGGGAAGTCGGCTTCCTCTTCTGACCTTCCCCCTGCTCGGGCTTTCTCTCTGGCTCCCTCTCTCTCTCAAATAAATAAATAAAATCTTAAAAAAAACACATAATATTTAGTTGATTATTATGTGTTAAAATAGCAAATATGATAAATTCTAAGAGTTCATAAAAGATGTCACATAGTCAGAGTATTTTGGACAATTTCAAGTTTGAAATATTCTTGGTAACCTCGGTTGGTATCGTTCTTGAATTAGTTTCCACAAGCATTCATAAACCTAAAAGATTCATTTTAATTGTGATGGCATTTTCCCACCATGAGCTAGTCCATTAAAATCACACTGAGTGAGATTACAGGTAAAGTTCTCAGCTGTTGGTTAATTCTCAAGCCAAGATAAAATCGTTTAATGCCAAATATCCTGCTATGATTTTAAAGTAACCATATAAAACACTAGTCAGTGACATGTAAAACTGCTAAATGCTTTTCTTGGGGGCTTGGCTTGATAGCTAGCACAGTAATATATATATTTTTTCTATTCTTATGTTAATCCCCATACATTACATCATTAGTTTTAGATGAAGGGTTCCATGATTCATTGTTTGTGCATAACACCCAGTGCTCCATGCAGACCGTGCCTTCCTCAATACCCACCACCAGGCTAACCCATCCTCCCACCCCCCTCCCCTCTAGAACCCTGTTTGTTTTTCAGAGTCCATCGTCTCTCATGGTTCGTCTACCCCTCCGATTTCCCCCGCTTCATTCTTCCCCTCCCGCTACCTTCTTCTTCTTCTTTTTTTTTTTTCTTAACATATATTGCATTATTTGTTTCATAGGTACAGATCTGAGATTCAACAGTCTTGCACAATTCACAGCGCTTACCAGAGCACATACCCTCCCCAATGTCTATCACCCAGTCACCCCATCCCTCCCACCCCACCCCCCACTCCAACAACACTCAGTTTGTTTCCTGTGATTAAGAATTCCTCATATCAGTGAAATCATATGATACATGTCTTTCTCTGTTTGACTTATTTCACTCAACATAATACCCTCCAGTTCCATCCACGTCGTTGCAAATGGCAAGATCTCATTCCTTTTGATGGCTGCATAATATTCCATTGTATATATATACCACCTCTTTTTTATCCATCTGTCGATGGACATCTTGGCTCTTTCCACAGTTTGGCTATTGTGGACATTGCTGCTATAAACATCGGGGTGCACGTACCCCTTCGGACCCCTACTTTTGTATCTTTGGGGTAAATACCCAGTAGTGCAATTGCTGGATCATACGGTAGCTCTATTTTCAACTTTTTGAGGAACCTCTATACTGTTTTCCAGAGTGGCTGCACCAGCTTGCATTCCCACCAACAGTGTAGGAGGGTTCCCCTTTCTCCACATCCCCGCCAACATCTGTCGTTTCCTGACTTGTTAATTTTAGCCATTCTCACTGGTGTGAGGTGGTATCTCATTGAGGTTTTGATTTGGATTTCCCTGATGCTGAGCGATATTGAGCACTTTTTCATGTGTCTGTTGGCCATTTGGATGTCTTCTTTGGAAAAATGTCTGTTCATGTCTTCTGCCCATTTCTTGATTGGATTCTTTGTTCTTTGGGTGTTGAGTTTGATGAGTTCTTTATAGATTTTGGATACTAGCCCTTTATCTGATATGTCATTTGCAAATATCTTCTCCCATTCTGTCGGTTGTCTTTTGGTTTTGTTGACTGTTTCCTTTGCTTTGGAAAAGCTTTTTATCTTGATGAAGTCCCAATAGTTCATTTTTGCCCTTGCTTCCCTTGCCTTTGGTGATGTTTCTAGGAAGAAGTTGCTTCGGCTGAGGTCAAAGAGGTTGCTGCCTGTGTTCTCCTTTAGGATTTGGAGGTCTTTCAACCATTTGGAGTCTATTTTTGTGTGTGGTGTAAGGAAATGGTCCAGTTTCATTCTTCTGCATGTGGCTATCCAATTTTCCCAACACCATTTGTTGAAGAGACTGTCTTTGTTCCATTGGACATTCTTTCCTGCTTTGTCGAAGATTAGTTGACCATAGAGTTGAGGGTCCATTTCTGGGCTCTCTATTCT
Organism: Mirounga angustirostris; assembly: GCF_029215605.1. Classification (NCBI taxonomy): domain Eukaryota; kingdom Metazoa; phylum Chordata; class Mammalia; order Carnivora; family Phocidae; genus Mirounga; species Mirounga angustirostris. The sequence goes on along the minus strand of NW_026991716.1, from coordinate 88,498,176 downwards.
GTTCCATTGATCTATGTGTCTGTTTTTGTGCCAGTACCATGCTGTCTTGATGATGACAGCTTTGTAATAGAGCTTGAAGTCCGGAATTGTGATGCCACCGGCTTTGCTTTTCTTTTTCAACATTCCTCTGGCTATGTGGGGTCTTTTCTGGTTCCATACAAATTTTAGGATGATTTGTTCCATTTCTTTGAAAAAAGTGGGTGGTATTTTGATGGGGATTGCATTGAATGTGTAGATTGCTCTAAGTAGCATTGACATCTTCACAATATTTGTTCTTCCAATCCATGAGCATGGAACATTTTTCCATTTCTTTGTGTCTTCCTCAATTTCTTTCATGAGTATTTTATAGTTTTCTGAGTACAGATCCTTTGTCTCTTTGGTTAGATTTATTCCTAGGTATCTTATGGTTTTGGGTGCAATTGTAAATGCACTCCTTAATTTCTCTTTCTTCTGTCTTGTTGGTGTATAGGAATGCCACTGACTTCTGTGCATTGATTTTATATCCTGCCACTTTACTGAATTCCTGTATGAGTTCTAGCAGTTTTGGGATGGAGTCTTTTGGGTTTTCCACATAAAGTATCATATCATCTGCAAAGAGTGAGAGTTTGACTTCTTCTTTGCCAATTTGGATGCCTTTGATTTCTTTTTGTTGTCTGATTGCTGTGGCTAGGACTTCCAATACTATGTTGAATAGCAGTGGTGATAGTGGACATCCCTGGCGCGTTCCTGACCTTAGGGGGAAAGCTCTCAGTTTTTCCCCATTGAGAATAATATTCGCTGTAGGTTTTTCATAGATGGCTTTTATGATACTGAGGTATGTACCCTCGATCCCTATACTCTGAAGAGTTTTGATCAAGAAAGGATGCTGTACTTTGTCAAAAGCTTTTTCTGCATCTATTGAGAGGATCATATGATTCTTGTTCTTTCTTTTGTTAATGTATTGTATCACATTGATTGATTTGCGGATGTTGAACCAACCTTGCATCCCAGGGATAAATCCCACTTGGTCATGGTGAATAATCCTTTTAATATACTGTTGGATCCTACTGACTAGTGTTTTGGTGAGAATTTTTGCATCCATGTTCATCAGGGATATTGGTCTGTAATTCTCCTTTTTGATGGGGTCTTTGTCTGGTTTTGGGATCAAGGTAATGCTGGCCTCATAAAATGAGTTTGGAAGTTTTCCTTCCATTTCTATTTTTTGGAACAGTTTCAGAAGAATAGGTATTAATTCTTCTTGAAATGTTTGGTAGAATTCCCCTGGGAAGCCATCTGGCCCTGGGCTTTTGTTTTTTGGGAGATTTTTGATGACTGCTTCAATTTCCTTAGTGGTTCTAGGTCTGTTCAGGTTTTCTATTTCATCCTAGTTCAGTTTTGGTAGTTGATACATCTCTAGGAATGCATCCATCTCTTCCAGGTTATCTAATTTGCTGGCAAAGAGTTGCTCATAATATGTTCTTATAATTGTTTGTATTTCTTTGGTGTTGGTTGTGATCTCTCCTCTTTCATTCATGATTTTGTTGATTTGGGTCATTTTTCTTTTTGATAAGTCTGGCCAGGGGTTTATCAATCTTGTTAATTCTTTCAAAGAACCAGCTCCTAGTTTTGTTGATCTGTTCTACTGTTCTTTTAGTTTCTATTTCATTGATTTCTGCTCTGATCTTTATTATTTCTCTTCTCCTGCTGGGTTTAGGCTTTATTTGCTGTTCTTTCTCCAGCTCCTTTAGGAGTAAGGTTAGGTTGTGTACTTGAGACCTTTCTTGTTTCTTGAGAAAGGCTTGTATTGCTATATACTTTCCTCTTAGGACTGCCTTTGCTGCATCCCAAAGATTTTGCACAGTTGTGTTTTCATTTTCATTGGTTTCCATGTATTTTTTTAATTCTTCTTTAATTTCCTGGTTGACCCATTCATTCTTCAGTAGGATGCTCTTTAGCCTCCATGTATTTGAGTTCTTTCCGACTTTCCTCTTGTGATTGAGTTCTAGTTTCAAAGCATTGTGGTCTGAAAATAGGCAGGGAATGATCCCAATCTTTTGGTACCGGTTGAGACCTGATTTATGACCTAGGATGTGATCTATTCTGGAGAGTGTTCCATGGGCACTAGAGAAGAATGTGTATTCCGTTGCTTTGGGGTGGAATGTTCTGAATATGTCTGTGAAGTCCATTTGGTCCAGTGTGTCCTTTAAAGTCTTTATTTCCTTGTTGATCTTTTGCTTAGACGATCTGTCCATTTCAGTGAGGGGGATGTTAAAGTCCCCCACTATTACTGTATTGTTGTCGATGTGTTTCTTTGCTTTTGTTATTAATTGCCTTATATAATTGGCTGATCCCATGTTAGGGGCATAGATATTTACAATTGTTAGATCTTCTTGTTGGATAGATCCTTTAAGTATGATATAGTGTCCTTCCTCATCTCTTATTACAGTCTTTGGTTTAAAAACTAATTTGTCTGATATAAGGATTGCCACCCCACCTTTCTTTTGGTGTCCATTAGCATGGTAAATGGTTTTCCACCCCCTCACTTTCAATCTGGGGGTGTCTTTGGTTCTAAAATGAGTCTCTTGCAGACAGCATATCGATGGGTCTTGTTTTTTAATCCAGTCTGATAGCCTGTGTCTTTTGATTGGGGCATTTAGCCCATTTACATTCAGGGTAACTATTGAAAGATAGGAATTTAGTGCCATTGTATTGCCTGTAAGGTGACTGTTACCATATATTGTCTGTGTTCCTTTCTGGTCTATGTTGCTTTTAGGCTCTCTCTTTGCTTAGAGGACCCCTTTCAAGATTTCCTGTAGGGCTGGTTTTGTGTTTGCAAATTCCTTTAGTTTTTGTTTGTCCTGGAAGCTTTTTATCTCTCCTTCAATTTTCAATGACAGCCTAGCTGGATATAGTATTCTTGGCTGCATATTTTCTCATTTAGTGCTCTGAATATATCCTGCCAGTCCTTTCTGGCCTGCCAGGTCTCTGTGGATAGGTCTGTTGCCAATCTAATGTTTCTACCATTGTAGGTTACATATCTCTTCTCCCGAGCTGCTTCCAGGATTTTCTCTTTGTCTATGAGACTCGTGAGTTTTACTATTAGATGTCGGGGTGTTGACCTATTATTATTGATTCTGAGAGGGGTTCTCTGTGCTTCCTGGATTTTCATGCCTGTTTCTTTCCCCAAATTAGGGAAGTTCTCTGCTATAATTTGCTCCATTATACCTTCTGCCCCTGTCTCTCTTTCTTCTTCTTCTGGGATCCCAATTATTCTAATGTTGTTTCGTCTTATGGTATCGCTTATCTCTCGAATTCTGCCCTCGTGATCCAGTAGTTGTTTATCTCTCTTTTTCTCATCTTCTTTATTTTCCATCATTTCATCTTCTATATTACTGATTCTCTCTTCTGCCTCATTTATCCTAGCACTTAGCGCCCCCATTTTTGATTGCACCTCATTAATAGCCTTTTTGATTTCTACTTGGTTGGATTTTAGCTCTTTTACTTCTCCAGAAAGGGTTTCTCTAATAACTTCCATATTTTTTTCAAGCCCAGCTAGTATTTTTAAAGTGATGATTCTGAACTCTAGATCTGACATCGTACTAATGTCCGTATTGAGTAGGTCCCTGGCAGTCGGTACTACCTCTTGTTTTTTTGTTGAGGTGATTTTTTCCGTCTTGTCATTTTGTGCAGAAGAGAATAGATTAGTGAGAGAACAAAATGCTAGCAGAGTAACCCCGTCCCCAGAAAATATACTCTAAACCAATCAGAAAAGCCCTGAAGCAGTTGGATAAGAAAGGGAAAGAGAGAAAAAAGAAAAAGAAAAAGATAAAGATAAAAACAAAAACAATCAAAACAAAACAACAACAACAAAAACCAGAATGTGATCAAATATGATCAGGCTGGTATATAGATCAGTGCCACACACTAGATTTTGGGTGTATTTTGGTCTTTTAGAAGAAAGTGCCTCCCAAAATTTTAAAGAAAGAAAAACTTATATATGTACAAAAATAAGGGTTGATATGATGAAGGGATGGAATATGACTGTAAAAATGGAAATTATAAAAAGTTTTATAAAAGGAATTGATAAGTTGTTTGAAAAAAGAAAGAAGAGGATTTAAAAAAAGAAAAAAGAAAAAAAAAGGGAGAGTATGTGATCAGGCAGGGGAATAGAAAACACCATATACTAGAGATTTAGGGTATATTTTAATCTGTTAGAAGAAACTATCTCAAAATTTTAAAGAGAGAACAACTTATATATATAAGCCAAAAATATGGGTAACTGCTATGAAGGGATAGAATATGACTCTAAAAATGAAAAATAAAAATGTTTTTTTTTTTTAAAAAGGGATTGATAAGATGTTGGTTGAAAAAGGGAAAAAGAAAAATTCAAAAAGAAATAAAAAGACAAAAAGACAGTTAAAAAAAATTAACTTTAAAAGAGTAAAGAATCATGGTAAAAAAGCCATGAATTCTATGTGCAGTAGTCCCCTAGCGCTGGAGTTCTGCCGTTCTCATTGATCGGTAAACTTGGTCTTGGCTGGCTGTTCTCGCTGATCTTCTGGGGAGGGGCCTGTTGCCGTGGTTTCCAAATGTCTCTGCCGGAGGCGGAATTGCCCGCCCTTGCCCCCTCCCGGCTAAGTAATCTGCTCGGGTTTGCTCTCCGGGGCTTTTGTTCCCTGCAAGCTTTCCGTACAGCTTTGGAGGCGGAGAGTGAAAACGGCGGCCTCCCAATCTCCGCCGTGGAGGAGCCGAGAAGTCGGGCCCGCTCCTCAGTGAGCCCCCAGAGAAAAGCCGTCAGTCACTCCCGTCTCCCCGGTCTCCGGCCGCACTCCGTGCTCACCCGGCCTGTGACCGTGCGTTTCTATCTCTGGCCCCCGACCCCGGGTGGAGTCTCCAAACCCAGCAGATCCCCGCAGTGCGCTCCCGCGTGGCTCCTCCCAGGGGAAGAAGGTGAGTCTCCCCGGATCTGCCGCTTGTTGGGTCCCTGCTGGAGGAGCAGGGGCCCGACTGTGCCGCGGATCACGGTTTATGGCCACCCCGAGCTGAGAGCCCGCGCCTGGGCTCCGCCTCTGCAGCCGGCTTCCCTGCTCCGTTACCTGGGAGCTCTGCCACACTCAGGCACCCCTGGTCTTTCTGTGACCCCGAGGGTCCTGAGACCACACTGTCCCGGAGGGTTCCACCCCCGCTTAGCCACCAGAGTGACGTCCCTCGGCGGAGCAGACTTTTAAAAGTTCCGATTTTGTGCTCCGCGGCTCTATCACTTGCCAGAAGCGGCCGACGGAGGCCCCTCCCCCGCCGTCTATCCTCCCGAATATCGCCTCAGATTCACTTCTCCGCACGTCCTACCTTCCAGAAAGTGGTCGCTTTTCTGATGAGAGAGTTGTTGCTCTTCTTTTCTTCAATCTCCTATTGAGTTTGTAGGTGTTCAGAATGGTTTGATCCCTATCCAGCTGAATTCCTGAGAGGAGACAAAATCCAGGTCTCCTACTCCTCCGCCATCTTGCTCCGCCCCCCTAGTAATATATTTTTAATATGGAAAAATATTTAGAATAAAATTCTAAGAAAATATTTCCTTTTTTAGTAATTAATCTATTCAACACTAAGGAATTTAATATTACAGTTTAATCTTTATTTTCCCTAGTAAGAAGGCAATGGGTTAAAATAGTTATATCTTTATCTTCTGAGTACTAATTTCTTAGATAGACCATCCTTTGTCAATGATAAAGTATTTCACAATGATAGAAATTCATATAAATATATTATATTGGAGACCAATATTCATGACATAAAGAATGGTATTCTAATATATAGATTAAACCATTTCTCATCCATGAAGAACTGTATCTTAAAATACAATAACAGATAAAGTTTCATTGTTAATTAATTGTATATTAATCAATTTTATAAATATGCTGTTAACTTCAGTTTTCATTTTTATTATAATGTTTACAGTGCACTATTACATAAGGCATAGAGTTAAGTTTGGAACAAAAACATGGATTTTGCAAGCAGTAGTTTATTTACAAAGTTCAATGCACATTTTCCTGGTAAACTGTCAAAATTTTTTCCTCTTTCAGCATCCATTTCTTCATCTAAAAATGAGACTATTCCTACCATATAGGAATATTTTAAGATTAGCTTTCCCATTTTACAAACCATAAGATTTTACAACAATCTAAGTGAAGCCCATGAAAGAAATTACTTACAAAAGTAAACAAAAGGGAACAATTGTCTTAATAGGCAAAGTTCATTGAATCCAGTTATATATGGCTGATGAGACTTTCATCTTCCACCATGATTTTATTTTATTTTATTTTAAAGATTTTATTTATTTGTTTGACAGAGAGAGACACAGTGAGAGAGGGAACACAAGCAGGAGGAGTGGGAGAGGGAGAAGCAGGCTTCCAGTCGAGCAGGGAAGCCGACGCGGGGCTCGATCCCAGGACCCTGGGACAATGACCTGAGCAGAAGGCAGATGCTTAAGGACTAAGCCATCCAGGCGCCCCTTCCACCATGATTTTAGAGGTCTGCTAGAAGTGTTGCTAGCACTCTTTCCATTAAAAAAGAATAGAACAAACATTAAATCCGTCAACAGACAAATGGATAAAGTGTTACAGAATATTCTATGTCATATATTTATATATATTTGTAAATGTATACTATTCAGCCATTTAAAAATGGAAATTCTGCCATTTTTGACAACATGGATGAACCTCGAAAACATCATGCTAAATGAAATAAGCCAGACAGAGAAAACCAAATATTACATGATCTCACTTATATGTGGAATCTGTTTCTCATAGAAACAGAGATCATGATGGTGGTTGCCAGAAGTGGGGGATGGATGGTAGGGGAATTGGGTGTAAGTGGTCAAAAGATTCAACTTCCAGTAAGATTAATAATTTTTGGGAATATAATGTACAATATGAATACTATAGATAACAATACTGTGCTGTATATTTAAAAATTGCTAAGAGTGTACCTTAGAAGAAAAACATTATAAATGCTGAAGTAATGAATGTTAACTAAACTTATTTTGGTAATCATTTTGCAATATATACATATATGAAATCATTTTGTTGTACACTTTAAACTTTATGCAGTGTTATCAGGCAGTTATATCTCAATAAAATTGGAAAAAATAAAATTCCAAATATTATGAAAGAAATAGAACACCTAATTAAATAGAGGAAAAAGCTTTGATTCAATATTGCTAATGTGTTAATCTCCCCATTTTGATCTGTAGACCCAATGGAATTCCAATCAAAACCTTACCATATATTTTGGATATATTTACAAGCTGATTCTAATATGTATATGGAAGGTCAAAGGACCTTGAATTTCCATAACTATTTTTTCATAGCCAAAACCATTTTTCCAAAAGACGAATAAATTTGAGTCTCAGACTACCCAATTTCAAATATTATCATAAAGCTACGGTAATCAAGACAATATTTAGGAAGCACTAAGGGATTTTCCTTCATTCTTCACAGTGAGAAGCTAGTGGGAATCCTGGAGGTGAAACTGGTGAAAATGTGGGGGCCCTCCTAACACTGGGCTTCCCCGAGATTTTAACTTTCCAAATACTCCACACTGAGCTGCGAGCAGTTCTTCAAGCACACTGTAAGTTTACCTGCTGTGTCCTGGCACCAACAGTGGCTGTTGCTCCCGGTAAGTTATTCTTGGTGATTCTCTCTGGCCGCCTCTCTCTTCAGTTTTGGGGGCAGCGGCTTACCTTGTGGCCTCAATTCTCTGGTGAACCTTTAAGGAGTTGTTTTGCAGCTTGTTCTGTTTTATCTTATTGTGAGGCTGAGAGTGCTACTTCCACACTTTTTACATGTCAGAGCAGAGATTTACACTTGTATCTTTTAGAAACATAATTGTCTAGGAGACTTAAATTTTTAAAATGTTATTCTAAGGAAAATAGTTTTCACTGTATCTACAAAAGCTAATAATTAAATGAACCCTAACTGACTTGGTATTATATATATTAATCACATTTATACCTAAGAAACCTATACAGTGTGGAGAGTGCTGCTTTAGTTTGTTGACTGTCTGGAAAATTGAATCTGTCTAATTTGCCAATTCATTTTAAATTTGTTTAAACTATTTATACAAGTTCAAATGGACTATTGATCTTGCTTCAAATTTTCCTTATGTGTGTACACAATAATTCCCAATCCTAGAATAATCTTCAAATACTCTATATTTCTGCCTCAGTATTTTTTATATAACTTCAAGGGATTTCATTTTAGTTTTTAAGGGGTAAAGATGGTGTTAAAATGAAATTCCTAGGTGGGAATGCAGTAGACCATTCAATTCTTGACTTTATCTCCAAGATAATTGTGCTGTTGTCAGTTCATTGTTCCTATAATTTTCTCTTTATGGTGAGCTCCGAATATGGAAGCATAGCCAAACACATCAGTAAGTCTCTTAAGGTGCAGCCATATTCTTCCTTGTTTTGATTTTATGACAGTAGCTGTATTTCATCATGATAAAGAAAGTCTACTGTCCCTACTAATGTAAGAACAACTTTTTTTTGCCTGGCACAAATAGCCCAAAGTGACCAGACAACAGACATAGGTTTAGTTGAATCCTTACTGTATTTCCAGGTAGAAAAACTCTTCCCCAGGAAGTCAAAACCAAGAAATCAAATCAAAAAAGAATTTTTTAACAGAGTTGAAAATGTGGGGGATAAATTCCCCAGGGTGTCACTGAGAAGGGCTATTATAACTTCCATTTCTTAGTTCTAGGCCAGTAATGTTGAAACAGTCTATATTTAGCTCACAGCACTATACTGAGCTAGTCTAGCCATTAAATAGAACTAGTATTTTTTCTTTCTTTGATATCCGGTCTTAAGCAACTACTTGTAAAGTGAGAGGGATAAACACCAATACAATAGTGACAGGTAACAAGTGAGTCTAGGACACCTATTTATGTAATACAGTTTTGCTCTTTTTAATTGCCTGAGCTTTACCCAAGGACACCATTTCTGTTATATAATCAATTGGTCTTGAGTCACTCAAACTTGTTATCTGGTGTTTTAGAAAATATGCATTTATGATAAGCATCCTCAAGCCCTCATTACCTAATGTCTCGAGGCTAATGCCAGGGACTTAGAGTCTATGATAGATCCACAAACTGTTTTTCAATTGAATAATAATTCTCTGTTGCACACAACATAGCATTGCTTAAGAATCCCAGAAATCTATGCTGCAAGTTCCTACTAGGTTGGCCAGAAATTCTACATGATACCTTTTTTCCCTAGATGTATCTAGCATCATGGCATCTATAGAACCATATGACTCAAGTGACAGTACTCCTTAGTACCATAGTTTGAAATAGATAAAGGCTTCTCTCTTGCTCTTGCCCACTCAGAGCTCAAAAATTGATTCAGATGTTATCAATATGGAGGGCAGGAATGAATGTTCTGTACATTGTCCACAGGATCTAGCCTTCAAATGTTACTGTGACAGAGAAAAGAAAAATTAATATAGCTCTGAGCCCAAGTGTATGTGTACTGCTCTCTGTCCTAAGGGAGTCTAAATGGCTTCTGATTCCCCTTCTGGATTGAGGTTGATAGGAACACATCAGTAGCTATTTGGCAAGTGCTCAAGTTTGTGGGATATGTTTTAATAAAGATACTAAATTCATTAGAGCTGGGACTATCACATAGTTAAGGTTAAAAATAGACTACTCTCTTCTGCTATCTTCTACTTGCTTTTGAGGGGACCAAAGTATTGAATTAAGTGAGGATATAACAGGGACTATCATCCTTGTATTCTTTAAGTCTTAAGAAGTTTGCACTACACTATGCCATTCTAATTAGTGTTGCTGTTGGGACAGTGAGTATTTTGAGTGGGGATCAGAGGTATCATGGGCTTCTACTGAGGCTTTCCTACCATGATGACTCTGAAATCCACAAGTTAAGGAACGAAAATGAGGGTTCTGAGAGTGCCTAAGTGTATCCATCTTGATCATGCATTCAGAAACCATAGAAATACCCTAGATTCACAGACCTATTGAAAAAACTGTGAAATGAACTTGGACTGGTATTTGAATTATCTCTGTAAACAGGGGGCAAAGGGACAAGGAGGACTGATGATTTCCGAATTCCCTGGTATCAGTTCAGTGTCAGCCCAGACTCTGCATACAATGGCCCTGTGAAGATCCGACCTTTCTAGTATTTAGTTACTATGAAAGATGGTGGTACGTTCCTGTGGAGAAAAATTCTTGACCACTGAGATACATACTTCCTGTGGTTTTATAGGGCCCTTCTTCAAGGAGACTCAGCCTTCCATTAAATCAATGAGCTCTAGGTCTCAGAAGTGCTTTAAATCTAGAAGCTGGGAGTGGGATAGTGCTTTGTTATTGTTAACTGACACAGCTAGAGGTCTTGGTCTTTTCTGGTTATACATGTCAAGAAATACTTGTATGGGGTCCACATTTTTCTTATCTCCTGAAGAACCATGGTTTATTTCAAATTGTTTCAAATCCCTGTAGGTCATGTTCCCCTGGTATATATTCTGGCCTTGCTATCCATCATGTCTATCATCCCTTTCACAATTAAGTGTTACCACTTAGTCTGAGCTACTGAGATCCTCTTATTCACACTGGTAATAGGGAGCCTAATTTCATAGCAGCATACCATACATCAGTCCTGGCCTCCTACAGTAATGCAAAGGAAAACTGGGGGGGGAGTGGAGAGATGATTGATTGGTTGAGATTTTAAGGAATTTTCTCACACAATTGTGGAGGCTAGGCAAGTTCAGAATCTTCAGGTAGGCCAGTGGATTAGAGATCCAGGGAGAAGTTTCAGTTCAAGTCCTAAGACAGTCTTCTGGCAAAATTTCCTCCTCTTCCAGGGAGGTCTTTTTTTTCTGTTAAAGCCTTGGATTGGACAAGGTTCACCCACATTATAGAGGATAATCTGCTTTATTCAGAGTCTATTGATTTAAATGTTAATCTTGTCTAAAAATTACCTTCACAGAAATATCTAGAATAATGTTTAACCAAATATCTGGGTACTGTAACCTAGCCAAGTTAACACATAAAATTAGCAATAATGGGTAGTAAAAGTAAGAATTCTGAAACCATATTTTTCTGGGTTCATAACCCAGTTATTCACTTTATGGCTATGAGGAACTTCACTTTCCTGTAATTCAAATGCCTCATCTGTAAAATGTGGATAAGAAAAGTATCTTTATCAGGGGCCAAATATGAAGATTTAATGCAGTGAATGAAACATAGTAAATGCTCCAAAATGGTAGCTCTGATTGTTGTTAATAGTTTGAAAGAAGATAGCTTTTGTAGAACATTTTTGTACAATAAATGTCAAGTTGTGATATCAATGTTTTAATAATTTCATATGACTAATTCACTGGCTTTAAGCCTCTCTGTATGATTTGTAACTCATCCTTAAATATATAGAAACAATGTGTCTAAGGAAACAAATGGAGCAAGAGGCTTTAGGAACAATTAATTCTAGATTTAGTTATATTTATATTAAGATATTTATTTTTTGTTCCCATTTTAAATTTATAATCATGTAGTTAATTTCATAATGCTTTTTCAAACTAGAATATAATTGTGAATTAAAATTTTGATTTATAATTTTTACTAAACCATCCTTATAATTTTGTTATAATGAATTTTCATAATTTCCTACTCAATTTTATTTGTGGAGAAGGGATAGTGTTTAAATATTTCAATTCATATTTATTCTTCCTACTAATACATTTATTTCTACATTAATCTTTATTTTTCTATCTTGTTTTTCAATTGTTCTTGTTTTATTATTTCTGTAAAATTGTTATATATTTAGCTTATTTTCAGTACCTAATAACAATATAATTCTAGATAGATCTCATGGGTTTTGCTGCATAAATTATCCACTTTTATTACTTTAACATTGTTATTTTTAATTTTTGTTAGGATAAAAGTTATTTAAACTTTACTTTTTCTATGTAGTTTTAGAGACTGGAAGATTATTTGTTTCTATTTTTATTGCTTTATGGTCATAGAATACAGACTTTTTTTCATAAATATTCTTCAGATTGCTGCAAATCTTTGGTTAATTTCCAGAGTTTTGAAAAAGCTCATTCTGACAATTTTTACCAGAGGAGAGAATTTATGGAGGGCCTCACTCTGTCAGGTTCACTGATGTTACTCACCATTTAAATTTTTTCTTTCTATTAACTTTTGAGGATCTTCTGTATTTTGTATACAATTTTTGTCAGATATGTTTTTTTTGGAAAAAAAATTGTTTCTTGAATTTTCCTTTTTTAATATTGTCTTTAGGAGAATAACAGTTTTATAATGTCAATGCAATTTAACTTAAGATTATTCTCCTTCATAGTTTGTGGCTTTCATATTAATTTGTGCAAAATCATGAGTATCTTTTCCTATATTTTATTCTAAAAAGTTCTTGTTTTACTTTATAAGTTTACATGGATTAATTTTTATAGACATTATGAAGATTAAATCAAAGTTTATTTTTGAATATTTATGTCCAGTTATTTACACCATTTACTGAAAAGATTATTCTTTCTCTACTAGAATACTTTTCCATTGTCAAAAATTATTTGGCTGTATTTTTGTGGGTATATTTCCATTTTCTCTAATTTATTACATTCATTTATGTGTTTATCTCCTTTACCAATATAACCTGCCTTTATTCCTATAGAGGAAATCATTAACCAGATAGCTATTTTTAGAGATGCCTGAGTGGCTCAGTTGGTTTAGCATCTGCCTTCGGCTGGGTTCATGATCCCAGGGCCCTGGAATCGAGTCCCGCATCAGGCTCCCCGCTCAGTGGGGAGTCTGTTTCTCCCCCTGCCCCTCCCTCCACTCATGTTCACTCTCTCTCTCCCTCTCAAAAATAAATAAATAAATATTTTTTAAAAAAGAGGTATTTTTTAGCTATTTTATTCTATTCTCCCTGTTTTGGCTTTTTATATAAATTTTATAGTCAGTTTGTAAATATATACATAATCCTTACTGATTTTATAGATTAAGTTGGAGAGAACTGACATCAGTACTAGGTGTAGTCTTTCAAGCCAAGAATAAGTAATACATATACATTATTAAGGTCTTCTTTCATTTATTTCATTACATTTTCCATTTTAAGCATGTGGTGTCTATAGATTGGTTTATGAGAGGCTGTACTAGATTGTTCTTTTAAAATTATTATTTTGGTTTCTACTTGTTAGCATTTAGAAATATGATTTGTGTGTGTGTTCTAGTCTATTTTATAAGTTTGCTAAACTCATTAATTTTAGGAGGATTTATTTTCTTTCTTTCTTTTCTTTTTTTCTTTTCTAGATTTCTTGGTAGAAAATTATGTTTTTCCAAACAGGGCCAGTTTGTGTCTTACTTACCAAACTGTATGATTTTTGCTCTTTTTTCCCCCTTGCCTTATGGCTCTGACCTACACTTCTGGTACAACATTGAATAGGAATGGTGAGCAAGGACATCCTGCATTGTTCCTGACCCCAAGAGAACAGCATGCAGTCACTTACTATTAATTATGTTATCACTAAGAGTATTTGTAGGTGTTTGTTATTAGGTTGAAGAAGTTCTCTTCTATTCTTAGATTGGTGAGTGCTGAGTGTTGAGTTTTGTCAAGCTTTTTCTGTATTAATTGATATGATAATGTCCTTTTTGTTTGTAGACTATGAACATATGGTTATGTTATTGATAGATTTTCAAATATTTCCTGAGATAATTCTCGCATGATCATGGTATATTATTATTTTATGTATTGCTGGATTCAATTTTCTAATATTTTGTGGGGAATTTTTATATCTACATTCACTACACTTTCTCTTTTATTTGAATTTTTTGTTTTGTTGTTCTTTTTTAGTTTCATTTTAATACTCTTCTTGTACAGTTTTGCTATTGGAGTAATGCTGGCCAAATAAAATGCTTTACTTTACTTTCTATTTTATAGATGATAATGTGGTTGAATTGGTGCTATTTTTTCCTTAAAAGGTTGGCAGCTTTTGATATCATATTTTTAAAATATGTAAACTATGACATCAAAAACATAAAACATGATGGGGGACAGAAAAAATGTAGTGCAAGAATGCATTCAAACTTATGTTGTCAACTTAAAATTGACTGTTATAAATTTAAGTTGTTATATGGCCTCATGGTAACCACAAAACAAAAACCTGTGGTAGATGCACAAAAAATAAAGAGGAGGAATCCAAGCATACCACTCAAGAAAATCATCAAACCTCAAAGGTAGGGAGTAAGAGAAGAAGAAAGGAACAGATAGGAACCACAAAATAGCCAGAAAACAATTAACAAAAGGCAATAACTGTATACCTATCAATAATTACATTATATGTAAATGAAGTAAATTCTTCAATCAAAACACAGAGTGGCTGAATGGATAAAAATCAAGACACATCTATGTGCTGCCTACAAGAAACTGATTTCAGATATAAGGACATGCACAGACTTAAAGTGAAGTGATAGAAAAAGATATTCCATGCAATGGAAATCAAAAGAAAGCTGGAATAGCTATACTTATAGCAGACAAAATAAACTTTAAGACAAAGACCATAATAAGAGTCAAAGAAGGGCATTACATAATGATAAAAGGGTCAATCCAACAAGAAGATTTAACATTTGTAAATACTTATGCATCCATAATAGGAGCACCAATTATATAAAGCAAATATCAACATGCCTAAAAAGAGAATTAGCAATACAATAATAGTAGGTACATTAATATTCCACTTCCAATCACAGATAGATCAAGCAGACAAGAGATCAATACAGAAACATTAACTTTAAATGACACATTAATGATGGACTTAAAAGATATCTACAGAACATTGTATCCAAAAGCAACAGAATACACATTTTTTCAAGTGTATATGGAACATTCTCCAGGTCACATATTAAGCTACAAAACAAATCTGAAAATGTTTAAGAAGACTGAAATCATATCAAGCATATTCTCTGACCACAAAGGTATGAAACTAAAAATCAGTTATAGAAAGAAAACTAGAATACCCACAAATATGTGTAGATTAAACAGTATGCTGGTGACCAACTGATGGGTCAGAGAGGAAATCAAAAGAGAAATAGAAAAATACCTTGAGAAAAGTGAAAATGGAAATTCAACATGCCAAAACTTATGGGATGCAGCATAAGCAGTTGTAAGAGGGAATTTTATGGTGATAAATGCCTACATTAAGAAATAAGAGAAATCTCAAATAAACAACTTAACTTTACACCTCAAGGAACTAGAAAATGAGCAAAGCCCAAAGTCAAAGAAAGGAAATAGCAAATATCAGAGCAGAAGTAAATGAAATAGAGACTGAAAAGACAACAGAAAAAGATACTGAAATTAAGAGCTGATTCTCTGAAAAGATGAACAAAATTGATCAACCCTTAGCTAAACTCACGAAGAAAAAGAGAGAGTACCCAAATAAATAAAATCAGAAATGAAAGAGGAGACATTACAACAGATACCACAGCAATGCAAAGAATCATAAGAGATTCCTATGAACAATTATACACGAACAAATTTGACAATCTGGAAGAAATAGATAAAGTCCCAGCAACATACAATCTATCAAGACTGAATCATGAGGAAAAAGAAAATCTTAACGGAACAATTATTAGTAAGGAGATTGAATAAATAATCAAAAATCTCCCAACAAAGAAAAGTCCAGAACCAGTGGCTTCACCAAACATTCAAAGTAGAATATACTACTCCTTCCTAAACTCTTCCAAAAAATATAAGAGGAAGTAACACTTCCAAACTCATTTTACAAGGCCAGCATTATCCTGATACTTAACCAAACAAGGACACCACAAGAAAAGAAAATTATAAATATTCCTAATGAATATAGACCAGAAATATTCACCAAAATATTAGCACAGCAAATTTAAAAATATATAAGGGGGATCATACACCATGATCAAACAGGATTTATTCCAGTGATACAAGGATCATTCAACATCCACAAAACAATCAATATGATATACCACATTAACAAAATAGAGGATAAAAATCATATGATCTTCTCAATAGATACAGAACATTTGACAAAATTCAACATTTATGATAAAAACTCTCAATAAAATGGGTACAGAAGCAACATACCTCAATACCATAAAGGCCATATATGACAAGTTCACAGCTAATACCATATTCAGTGCTGAAAAGCTGGAAACTTTCCCTCAAATTTCAGGAACAAGACAAGACTACATATCTTACCATTTTTATTGAAGGGATCATGACCTGAGCTGAAGGTAGAGGCTTAATGACTGAGCCACCCAGGTGCCCCCAAATTCTTTGATCTTTTCAAAGAACTTGATTTTAGTGTCCCTTATGTTTTTCTACATTTTTCAATTTGAAATTTTATTATTTTCTTATCGTTATTTACTTTTTCTCACTTACTTTGGCTTAGTTTTCTAAAACCCCAGATAATAAAAGGGTAAATTTTTGTTGTTCTCTTTTTCTGTGCATGTGTGTTTCTTTAGTACCTTGAAAAATAGGTTGAATTGTTGAGAACAGGACTTGGATATGTATGAGTTATCTGGCAAATTATCACCATAAAATACTATCTATAGTGAACTTTTCCATACTTCCTTAATTTATGTATCTTTATATACATAGCTTAACCAGTACGATACTAAGAGCTGTGTTTTACATGATTTTGGTTAGTGTTTCTGAATCTTTGCTGAATAGCTTTAAGAGATTTTGAAAATTAATTTAATTAGTGAAGATCAATTTCATCAGGGTATAGGTGGGACCGAGGGATCATCCTTACTTAAGGCTGTCCAGGTGATTCCAATATGTGCACACTTCATAAAATCTAACATAGATCCTACAATCCCTCAATGAAATAAGTATATATGTGTATCTATGAAACAACTAAGTTTCAATATGATGTGATTCTATAACTAAAAATAAATATATATCACCAATTAATTTTCATTTCTGCTCTTGGTTTTGATATACCAATCATTCTGACTCTAGTGAGAACTCATCATTTATGTTTGTAAATAATGGTATGGTGGCCTCATAGAACTAACCTGGTAATATGAACTTCTGCCTGGGATAAATACAGGTCTAAAAGGATTTATTTCCATGCTTCTACCTCTATTCTGAGGCTAATCTGTGAAAAGTAGAGAGAATGATGAACAGTAGTATCATTATTTGTAGGCAATGGTTGTGCTGATATAAAATATATTATGTAAGTTCACTAGATGTTAAAAAGAATCAAGAAAACAAGGAGGAAATAACTAAGTTTAAATAAAGAAAAAGCAAATATGAGAATTTTTGATTAACTCACTCTTGATTTTTTTTCTCTTATGTGAGAGAAAGAAAAAGGAGAACAAATATTTGGCTGAAAGAAACTGAGAAAATGATCCAAGTCAAATTAGAGATTTTCTCAGGTTAACATTTTACGCTTAGTTGCACTGTGCCTTTTTATGCCTTATTTTATTTTATTTTACTTTATTTTATATTTTATTCTAACTTTGAATTTCTATGGTCTTTGAACACATTCTGTATCTGAGGTTCAATTCTCATTATATGGAAACTCTCAGTTTCTTCCCTGGAGTCCCCCCAGTGTGAAATGGGCAAGATGAATATAATTCTGCCTCCTCCCTTTTTTTTTTCTTTAAGATTTTATTTATTTATCTGAAGATAGAGACACAGTGAGAGAGGGAACACAAGCAGGGGGAGTGGGAGAGGGAGAAGCAGGCTTCCCGCCGAGCAGGGAGCCCGATGTGGGGCTCGATCCCAAGACCCTGAGATCATGACCTGAGCCGAAGGCAGACGCTTAACGACTGAGCCACCCAGGCGCCCCATGCCTCCTCCCTTTTTGACATCCTGATGAACTTGCCCAATAAATGTAATATGTATTCAATGACTTCCTGTAAAGATTAAGTCTCTGTTAAATATGGATAGAAAATTTAAAAAAAAAAACCGAAATATAATGTTACTACCAGAAATCCACTAGACTTTCAAAATCAAGATTTATATGTGAGAGAGTAAGTTCCAATATGTCTGATAATAGACATTGAAAGGAATAACAGCAAGTGAGCAAGGTGCATTGATGAAGACTACATGGACCCCATTCCATGATTAGGTACTTCTAGTTTTAAACTTCAAATAAAATATCGACTTTTTTAATTAAGAAAGATACATTTTCCTATGTGCTATCAGCATTCTGTACATACACAAAATATAATATGATATTGTATTTGTCTCCACATCTAAACTAAAAGTTTTATGATGAAATGAGTTATGAGTTGAATTTTTTTGTCTTTAGTGACTGGTGGACAGGAATGAGTTCGATACTTTTTCTCAGATAAATTAATGCATTCCTTCAATAGCTTTTCCTAATTAGATGATATATATACAATAATTTGGGGATTCTGATGTATACAATATTCAAACTAATATTTGATCAATAATGTTCTCCCACCTATTAAAAAAATCAGTTTATATCCTACATCAGAAAAGATTGCACTAACTCCAGTGACATCAGGTATTGATTTCAACATTTTGCTCTGAAATTATACAACTGAAAGGGGCCGTGTCCTTGTGTCTGTGAGCTGGTGACCTCATTGATTTTTGTCTGATACCTGAAATCCATGTGTGCTATTCTGTTACATTCCTCCTGCCTGTCTTAATTCCCAAGGATATATACTTTCTTCTTATGAAAGACTGTCTCAACCATTCCCATTTAGTAAAACAAGGTGAGTTCAATATCACATTTACTAAGACTAGCAAGTATTCTGTTTGTAATTGTTGCCAATTTCTCTTTTAGGTAGTGACCATAAATTCTGCCTTATATAGTGGAAATTATAAATAGGAGAGTGTGTAGGATATAACAACAGCGTGCATTTTTCCAGAGAAGGTAGGAAATGAACGTGAGGTAGAGTTTGGGATTGAAGAGATGAAAGCTAACTGCAGCTGGTGGAGAGACCTTGTGGTTTGCTGATGTACGTAAAGCTACAGATATTAGTAGATCCTGAAAGAAGAAACAATATACTAGTGATTTTGAACAAAAGAAACCCCAACACCTGATGGCTGGTATATGTGCAGCTAAAGAAACAGGGCAAAAATAGCTCTTTGTTTCTTTCTTAATTCCTGTTGTTGGCTTTCTTACCTTAGTCTATCCCTAAAGGCTGGATTGGTGTCTCTCAGGAGTCTGTGATCTATTTCTCTTTCTCAACATACCATCAGCAGGCAATTCCATATGCCCTTTTGTTTTTCTACCATCTATGTGCTCATACTTCCAAATTTGTATTTCTATCCCAGATATCATATTGAGTGCTAATCAATTTAACCTAACTAGTGGTCTTCTGCACTTAGATTTTTTAAAGGGACCTCCAATTCAACACTAAAATGTGTTCATTACTTATCCTCCAAATCTAATATTCCTTCAATGTTGTTTTTTCACATTTAACAATAGTATTCATTCAGGATGAAGGAGGATGATTAACATACTGGTATGGAGAATTTTCATTTTTATATATTTGTTTGAGTCTTTTTGTACACATGTCAGTTTTTAAAGTTATTATAAATCAATTGTGAAAATTGTCCCTCATGTAGGAAAAAATAAGGGCCTAAAATACTAAAATAATATTGCAGTGAAGATTAGGAATAATTCATATAATCCTATACATATTTGGTCATTTTTAACACTTTCAACAGAATTGATTCAGATTTCAAAAAATAAAATTACTGATCCATACTATTGTTTCAATTATTCTTATTTTCTTATTAACTATAACCTTCACTACGACTCCAATCTTGGTTCAAATATTCTTGGCTGGCAGTATTCTGATATTTTAGCTGATATTAAACAGTTTATTAAAAAATAAAAATATCACACTTTAAAGCCTTTCTTGGTTACTCCCTTTTCAATTGCTGTTCAACACATATTAGGTCATTATCTTAGAAGATTCAGCTGTCACACTGTGATCTCCCTGAAAGGAAAGGAAAGAGTGTTTGTTATACTGACAGTTAATTAGCAGCCTTAGTATTGAAATGGTCTGGGGATATTTAAAAAGACAAGGAAAACAAGCATGGGGAAAATTGCTTTTAAAGGAAATCACAGAAAAGCCTTCTCTATAACTCAAGTGTTCCTACAGATAGTCTTTTATATATATGAAGTCAAACCCTGGTTCTGTTTACAGTGCCAACACTGCTCATGATGTAATGTATATTCTAACTTCTGAAAACTGCAAACTACATAGTCATTGCCCATTGTAGTCTAACTGATACATATAGGACATTATTTAATGTTGCCTTTGTGTATATGAAATTCAGCAGTGGTGTTGATTTTTTTTCAAAACATTTCTAAGATGTTTCATAGAAAATTATAATGATAAAGGAAAAAGGGATAGTTCATAAAGTATTAAAATGATTCTGAATCTATCAGTGACCATTTAAATAAGACAATTTTTAAGTCTATCAAAATTTCAAATCTTTAGAATATTCTCAGTAAGCTCAAAATCTGAGCTGTCATTTATGTCATCAAAGGTTATTAAGTCCTGAAAAATGTAGCACAAATTAGGAAAAATATCAGTTGGATCCCATTAATTGAATTCCATACACAGTTGGATGCAACTGCATCCTCTATTTCTAATTGTCAAATTTCATTATTGAATTGAATGTTTTATTGATATTTAGATGATTTTAATTTGTGGATTATTAAACATATATATGAAATTATTTTAAATCTGTCTTTCATTTATGGAAAACTAGCCTAGTATGTGGCTGCATCCTACTGACCTATGAAACAAATTCAATGTGATTCAAAAAGCAGAAAAACCAATACAACAGGTATTCATATTTTTACTGTGGATTCCAAACTAAAATATGAGCATTAATCTATCTTTTCACAGAATTTGGGTTATCAACCTGGTTTATGACTGGTTTTATGTGGAAATAGCTATAATACAATTATTATGGGATCAACCTCTGTTACTGTTCTTATGTTCACCATCTTCTCACCATGTGTGAGAAACTTCCTTTTATACTATATTCATGCCATCTTTCATGCTGGGCACAACTTTCATTTCAATTGGTTTATGTGCTTTTCTTTTACTCTCACAACTCAGATGAAAATTACAGAGAAGTAACAGTAATGATATGCCATATGTTTACATGTGTCTATTCTTAAAGGCCTGTTCTAAAATTCTTCCATCACTTTGGTCACCACTCATATTATATAATAGTGTTGCTACAGTCTTCACATTTAAGCCATGCCCCCTCTCTGAAAGATCATTCTAATTTCTCTCATTGAAGAATACCCTCACGGATTGTTCATATTGCTCACCCCCTTTCTTGACCCGAGCATTTATAATGTGTGCTAACCAGGATGCAGCAATTATTTGAGGAATTCCATCTTTATAATGAGTTTCATCCCATACTATTTTTTTGCTGGGCTCCATATCAGGGCTGCTGGTTTCTCCTGTACAGATTGGGTGTTCCATGTTACTAAGGAGTATGAAGAGGTCCACTCATTCCCTGTTCATAAGTCTAATTGTGAACATATTCATACTTCATTCTCTAGGCTCTGTGGCCAAGCTATTAAGGCATCATATAAAGCTGATGAAACAAAAGAGCTAAAAACATTTTACTAATTTTTTATATTGGCTATGAACAAATAATTTAATAATGTAAGTTTCCTTTTAAGATGTCTTTAAAATGACACCTTTGAAAACATCATTCTGTTATTGAGTGGATAATATGAGAAATTTCTTGATTCAATAAAATCAAATCATCAAATATATCCTATGTCTGATATTCGTTTTCTATTTTTATTTTTTCCTGATTAGATTTTGTTAAATGTAAACTGTGTCTTTAGCATTATCATAATTTCTTTATACGCCCTTTCACAATTTGGACATAAAAGCTTTTGTTTGTGAAGATTTTCCTGCCTACCACTCTTACACATTTGATCAATACTGAAACTGAGAACTAAGGAAGTATTTCAGCTACTGGTAATGAATATTTAGGTGTTTTACTTCTGAGACATTTTTAAAAATAATTATACTTTATACTTTAGATATGCATTACTTGCAATATCTGAAAAAAGAAATATACAAGGTTTTGTTAGTGTTTTATTTCAGTTATTCTTATTGAGAAGACAAATATTGTTTCCTTTAGAAAGAGATGGCCACCTATTTTAAACTGTTAAACTCTAAGCATTTTATTTTGAAGTTTTCAGCACAGATAAATATCTATATGTTATTAAAGTTGGATATGGTTCTTTAGCTATATGTATTCACATACACTCATATGCATACACACATATATACACATATTCTCTCTCTCTCTGTGTATATGTATATATACATACATATATATATGAACTAGACAGTGACAACCCAAGTTAATGATAGCCCAAGTTAATGGCAGCCAGTATATAAAGGAAGATTAATTATCTCCTTCTAAAACTACAAATTTGTTCATCTTAAGGAAATAAAGTATATTTTCCATGTTTTTACCTTTAAAATATCCACTATAATGAATTTATTTTATTACTCATACTTTAATGAAATTTATCATATTTACTATTCCTGCAGAAATAGAGATGTCTTCTAATGAGACTTATAAGTAATTCTGGAATGGTACAATGACATTTTACTGCAGGTTGTATTCTGGTTGAAATCTTTTTTATTCTAGGAAAGATCATACCCAAAAAGGGAGATTTCTTAGAAATGGCAGAAAGCCTCCCATGACAGATTGGATATTGCAAGTTCTGCAGAATCTCTTTGTCTTGATACCTAGCTTTAGAAAAGCCAAATGTGTCTAAAATGTTAAAAGAGAAACCTCTAAGAGGGCACTTTAAAGAAACTTCGAGTATTTTGAAGTTCTAACACTTAAAATGTTTTTTACAAAAATTTGTCAGACATCCTACAACTTTTTCGCTTTTCTCAACTCACAAAATTATAAGAAACTATTGATGGACCATATATAAAATATATATAATTATATATATATTGTATATTTAATAAGATTATATTATATAAATATACAAATGCTATATAGCATTTGTATATTTATATAATATAATATTTAAAATGAAACTTAAACCATAATAAAATTAAAAAGAAAAATAAGTCCAAACACAAAGCTGACTTTTAAGATGAACATTTCCCAAACATGATAACATTCTCAGGTTCCAAACTTAGTTCCAATTTAAAATACATCTTAATCGGGCACCTGGGTGGCTCAGTTGGTTAAGCAACTGCCTTCAGCTCAGGTCATGATCCTGGAGTCCCGGGATCGAGTCCCGCATCGGGCTCCCTGCTGAGCAGGGGGTCTGCTTCTCCCTCTGCCCTCTTCCCTCTCATGCTCTCTGTCTCTCATTCTCTCTCTCTCAAATAAATAAATAAAAAATAAAATCTTTAAAAAAAATACATCTTAATCTCAGTCATTAATGATTTTTTCTTAACCCAGATCCACAGTAAAGGAAGATATCCTACAACTTTCAAGGAAAATATCTTTGAAACTCCCTATATTTTTCAAGGAAATTGTGTTCTAATTAATATATATCTCAATTGTATCTTCTTTCTTCTGGTTTATTCCAATCAGTATTTATACATATATAGTTATCTTTCATTTAAAATCAAGCAAACCAGAAAAAAATTTTAATAACTTATAAAATTAAATTTTTAAGTCATATAGAAATATACCAAAAAGAAAAATGAAAAACTAGATGAATAAGTGTACCTATTACTCAGCTCTATAAAATGCTATCATTTTTCATACTTAACAATAGTTATAGTTAAGTACATGACTTAGTTTATTTAATAGTCAAGACATATAGACCCATTTCCCTACTGACATTCCTGTCCTTCCTCCATCAGACAATCAGAACCTAAACCTAGTTTTTAGTCCACTCCAGATAGGATGGACATGTTTTCAAATGTTTACTGACCACTGGAGGAACCTTTGTAAATCATTATTTTCATGTTGTTTACATTTCCTTTGGTCTTTTCTTCCTCACTTGATTCTTTTGGGCTGTCTATATAATTGTAGGATACTAAGTTCTATTGGTTATATGGATTGCAAAGGTATTATTTGAGTCTGTGTTATGCTTGTTAAGGTTTATTATTGTGTCTATTTTTGAAATTTAATGTAATTAAATTTATTAGTATTTTATTCTTGTCTCTTTATGTTTAAGAAATTACTGTTTATTATAAAATATGTATTTTAAAATGTTACTTTACCTAGTAGGTTTTTGATCTACCTAAATATTTTTTTGGGTGTATGTAAGAGTATTTTATTTTGTTGCCATATGGAAAACCAATTCTTCCAGCATCACTCATTGAACATTTAATCTTATTTCCACTGGTTTGCAATGCCTTCTCTATAATACATCATCTTTTCATATATATATGTGAAACTATTACCAGGTTTGCTATTCCCCCTATCACAGGTATTTTTCACTGTGTAAAGTCATACTGGATTATTTATTGTGATTTCAGAACATGAAGAACTTCTATTTTTTTTCTTCAAAATACACTTATCTATGCTACATAGCAATAGCAATGAGAATAAATGCAGTTAACTGTATGCAGCAAAATGGATGGATCTCTCAAACATAGTATTTTGTAAAAGAATCCATATGCAGATGAGTATCTGCCTTATGATTCCATTTACATAAAATTCAAAACCAGGCAAACTAGTCTGTGATGTTAGAAGTCAGGATTGTGGTTACTTTAGAAAAAGATATGACTGGAAAGGGTAGGTGGGAGGTTTCTATCTTCTGATAGCTTTCTTATCTGGGTATACATTTTACTAGTGCTCACTTTATTTTAAAGATTTATTTATTTATGTATTTATTAAATTTATTTGAGAGAGAGAGAAGAAGCGTGCATGCCCAGGAGTGGGGAGAGGGGCAGAAGGAGAGGAAAAGGGAGAGAAGCAGACTCCCTTCTGAATGTGGTACCCAACTAGCAGTCCATCTCAGGACAGGAATGTGGTACCCAACTAGCGGTCCATCTCTCCTGACCTGAGCGGGAATCAAGAGTTGAACTGACTGAGCCACCCAGGCATCCCACTAGCGCTCACTCTGTAAAAATGTATTAAGCTGTGTATTTTTATGTTTTTATGTGATAAATGAATAAACAATTTACATTAAAACATTCTTTCTTATTCTTGACAATAGCACTCATTCTCAAGACTCTCTCTTATCTCTAGTTTTTTTTTTTTCAACTTTCATTCTTGCCTAAACTCATTATGATCTGATTTCTTTTCTTAGAGAACCACGACCATGCACTTGCTAAATTCACTAAGAATTTTGGTTTAGCAACACACAATGGAAAATACATATATAAACTGTCACTTACTCTCTCAGTAGCACAAGCTATGATTAAATGTCTCTCTTAAAAAAAAAAATCTCTCTTTTTGTGAGAGCATGGATTGATTGGACCAATCATATAAATTAGGATTATTGCTTTGGTTGGTGGGTGTGAAAGAAGTGGAGGAAAGCTAACTGATTGAGGGACATGATGCATTATTCTTTGGAAATACTTCGATTTATAAATATTCTAAATAGAAATTCAGTAAAATTAAACTTTTAATTACCAAGCATATTGTTCATTATTTAGAAGGTGAAAGAAAGAAAAGAAAGAAAGAAAGAAAGAAAGAAAGAAAGAAAGAAAGAAAGAAAGAAGAAAGAAAGAAAAAGAAAGAAAGAAGAAAGAAAGAAAGAAAGAAAGAAAGAAAGAGAAAGAAAGAAAGAGAAAGAAAGAAAAAAAGAAGAAAGAAAGAAGAATTTTCTTCTTTTGGTCTCAACAATGCTCTGTACTGATTTTTTTTGTACTCCTCTATACAAATTTCTTTTGGTCTCAAGAATGCTCTGTACTGATTTTTTGGTACTCCTATTTAATAAAGGTAACTTTTGGCTGAATTTTTTTTCTCTAAGAATCACTGGCTTTACTTCTTTCAGCTATTTCTTTTGAAGAGAGAAAGAGAAAAGGCAGTGTGGTTTGGCATAGGCAGGGGGTTTTCTTTTCATTATCTTGAAAATATAAACAGATGTCAAGCTGTGAATAAACATAGATGTAGTAACGCGGTCACAGAGAAGAGATTTCTTAAGAAAAGTTTTCAATATTTTTAAACTTCAGAAGTAAACTCATTTACCTTTATGTGGCATCTATCCTTAAATACACAGCCTCTTCTTTTTCTATCACTCTCATCATTTTTCCCCTCTTGTCAGTCTTGTTTTGATTTTTGCAGCTGCAAAGCATGTCTTTTTTTTCCAACTACTATTATCTTCTTTATATCTATGGTCCCCAAAGAGGCAATTTACGAAAGTACCTAGGCTTTCAGTCATCCAATTCTCATCTTGATCTCTTAAAACCGACTTCCAGCCAGTGTCTTCATTTAACACTCCTTTTGTAAGGTAGCTACTGCCCTTAAGAAATTAACTGGTCTGTGTTTTTTGTACATTCCCAAGCCTTCAACCTCCTTCTATATACCTACTCAAGATATGAGTACTAATTGTCAATACTTTGTGATCTTCATCATATCTTTATATTTTTCCAACTTGAAATCCCATAAATCTTCTTAATCTTCTTACTCCATTTCAAAAATGTCAGATATCTGTTCACCATAAAAGAATTCCCTTTCTTTGTAGTTATAATATCAGCAACTTTCCCAGTGATTTTTACTCATTCTACGTAATCTACTTACCATTTTTTGTCCTTTCATGCTCTCTTCTATTCCCTTACCACTGGTCTGTATCTTTTTTCCATGTCTTCAATTATCATCCAATCAATTCCAGTTCCATGTATCTCTCATTCCATGACATGTTCTGCTTTATTCAATTCACTATCTGTACCTTTACTGTGACATCTTCCTGTATGTTCTGTTGCCATCTAAAACTCAATGTGACTAGGTCAGACTTTTGAAATTTTCTGCTAAGCACCCTTCCACTCTTCCTAACTCCATTACTCAGTTTTACCAGCGTGAAGCTTGGGCATTAACTCAAATACTTTCTTAATCTCTCCCTCAAGGCCTTATTAACAGTTTTGCCTGTATAATCTTTATAAAGATACTTCTTTCTTTATCCCTAATTTTATAGTCTTATAAATGTTATTTTTTTTTAAAGATTTTATTTATTTGACAGAGAGAGACACACTGAGAGAGGGAACACAAGCAGGGGGAGTGGGAGAGGGAGAAGCAGGCTTCCCGCGGAGCAGGGAGCCCGATGCGGGACTCGATCCCAGGACGCTGGGATCATGACCTGAGCCGAAGGCAGACGCTTAAGGACTGAGCCACCCAGGTGCCCCTTAAATGTTCTTATTTTTATGCTTGAGTACTGTGCTTTTGTTTTCCCTGATGTTTTGATTTCTCACCTATTACACTATTTTCTCATAATATGCTCACATACTGTATTATTGAAGTTAATATTGCTTTTTCACAAAGACATGCATCCTGGTTTCATTTTATTATTTTGTAATTGTCTCTTAAAGGAAAAAAAAAATCAGAAGAAAAAATAAATCTTCACTTCTTGAGTTCTGCACTTTTTCATATACATTCTTAAATTTTAATATTTTCTAATATACTTCAGTATTTCATAGCTTTTTCACTATATGTAATCCATAAGGTATTAGGTGTTATTTTTCTGTAAGTGATATCTTGTTAAAGCAAAAATAACCCACAAGATTTATTTGTACTTAATAAGCACACATTCTAAAAATTAAGTTATTCTGTGCTCCAAATGTTTTTAAGGTGACAGAATAGTTAGTACAGTTTCCAAGTCTTATAAATAATTGTAGATATTGAAATAGACCTATTTGAGATTTTGTGAAGGTGTGTTTTCTTTGGATAAAATAATAAACCAGTTCTTTTCCAAGTTTCCTTTCTTTTTTTTTATATTTTATTTATTTGACAGGGAGAGACACAGCGAGAGAGGGAACACAAGCAGGGGGAGTGGGAGAGGGAGAAGCAGGGAGCCCGCCGAGCAGGGAGCCCGCCGAGCAGGGAGCCCGCCGAGCAGGGAGCCCGCCGAGCAGGGAGCCCGCCGAGCAGGGAGCCCGCCGAGCAGGGAGCCCGCCGAGCAGGGAGCCCGCCGAGCAGGGAGCCCGCCGAGCAGGGAGCCCGCCGAGCAGGGAGCCCGCCGAGCAGGGAGCCCGCCGAGCAGGGAGCCCGCCGAGCAGGGAGCCCGCCGAGCAGGGAGCCCGATGTGGGGCTTGATCCCATGACCCTGGGATCATGACCCGAGCCCAAGGCAGATGCTTAACGACTGAGCCACCCAGGCGCCCCTCCAAGTTTCCTTTCTTAACTCCATAGTTCTATTCTATTTCTACAGACTATCTGGAAACTCATTCTTATTGTTTTATCACTGCTAGAAGTGTTTTATATAATCATAGTTAAAGAAAGAAACTAATCAAATAATATAAACTTCAATAAAACTCTCAAACAAAATTTCCAGACAGTGTCAGATTACTTTTTCAAATTTTGGTAATAAGTTGAACTCCACCAAAGGAAAAGTTTGAATTTTATTTTTCTGAATTGTGTTGAAATATCTTAATGGTATTTATATTAATGTACCATAAATAGATTAAATGCTTAAGCTTTGTAAAAGAGAAAGTATTTATGAGATTGCTGATAGATAAAATGGAAAATTTATATAAAAGTAATTTCTAGGTTTTATTGTATTAAAGTTTAATTCTGACTACCACAAGCACACTAACAGGCTTTAATACTAAAGAGATGGTTTCAGAACACCTTATATGTGAGAGGGATATATCAGTATATTTCATCTTAATATTTATGTTTTATGTGGAGATAAGGCTGTGTGTATGTGTGTGTTCATGCACACATAATTATAGATAGTTGGCAATTGTGTAGTATTGTTGGAATAGAATGAAGAAGGGATGTAAAACCATTTTCTATTCAGTAATCTGAAAAAATACTTACAAAATTATTTCCTTGCCCAATGTGCAGCTAGAATTAAGTAAACTGTAATTTGCAAATACCAAGTAATCTCTTATGCCTGAATTTGTTATATTCTAACTGATAGTAAATTTTGAACTATGAGATCTAAAATATTACCAAAGCTAACACCTACCTTTTGTATTGTAATTGAGAAAATAGTGGTTGATATTCTGTTCAAGTAAATGAGTTCTCTTCCTTTTTTTTTTTAATTTCACCAGAAGACTCAGTTATTTATTAATGTAACTCTGCTTCCAAACTTCCCCTTGATGAGAATTTGAACTTTATTTTTTAAATGTATTCTTCAAGAAGAAAAGATGAGTCAAATTTCAGAAATTTCATTAGGTAGCTAAGTATAGCATATAGAACATTTACTAGAGAGTCACTTTGTGAAATAAAGGAATGAGACCCTCTGTCTACTTCTGGTAAGTCATACATATGTATATACACAGACACACATTCTAGCTCCTTCAATAGAAGCTTTCAAATGATCTCTGGATAAACATTATAACAGCTGTATTTTAAGTTGGCAGAAAATGAACTCAGTCATTTCAAAGTGTTAACTTGCTTGCATAAAGTAAACATAATTTTTGGTAAAGTATTTTCATTTTATTATACAAACTGTCAGGTCAACATAGTGGTATGAATCTTGGTTATAGGACCAATTTTCTCTAAAATATTTTATGTTTTATAATTCCCCAAACTCAGGGATTATGTTTTTTTTGTCTTTCTTTTCAAACACAAATTGAACATGTTTTTCATCTTGGTTTACAAGATGAACTTTATATATAGCAAAAACTAGACAGGCCTTGGCTATCATTTTGTGTCTTATTCTTACAACCTAGCAAACTTTCCCTTTTTTATGACTTTATGTACTAGTTGAGAAATTTGAAATGGTTTACAATTTCTTAAGCTTTACAAGGTATTATTTAAAAATTAGGGACATTCTTTTAAGAGCTATTAAGCAGGAGTTGAACTAAAAAGCCTGTGGAAATATTACTTGCTTGGGAAAATTTATGTAGGGTATTTGTCATACTCACTGTTTTTTTTGTGTGTGTGTGTGATTATGTATAAATATAAAGGTTGATTCTGCAATGACCATGTATCTCTTAAGAGTAACATGAATTTGGCTGTTCCTTATTTTACTCCTACTCATTCTTTGAACTAATCATAAATATCACACATAAGGGATATCTTTTCTAACCTTAAAACTAGGTCAGCCTCCTCAGCAACTTTTAAGCTGCCACAGCATTCCCTACTTCCCCAGTTGTAACTCACCCTCCTTGAAATTTCTCTAAAACATGAGATCCATATGTCTCATAGTCACCTGTCATCATAGTCAGGGATTAGGACAAGATTTATAGGTACAGCCATGAATACTTAGAACAATACTATAATCGATTACACTTGACAGTGTATGTCAAAATAAAAATGTTAATTATTTTGTTATAGAAAATAAACCTATGGATTCACTTATACAATTAATAAATGCATATACAAAGATGTTTTTCATTACTGTTAAAAAAAACCTAGGGGCGCCTGGGTGGCTCGGTTGGTTAAGCAACTGCCTTCGGCTCAGGTCATCATCCCGGGGTCCTGGGATCGAGCCCCGCATTGGGCTCCCCGCTCAGTGGGAAGCCTGCTTCTCCCTCTGCCTCTGTCGCTCTCCCTGCTTGTGCTCTCTGTCTCTTTCTCTCTGACAAATAAATAAAATAAAAAATCTTTAAAAAAAAAAAAGAAATCTAGAAATATAAGTAAACAAGTAAAATAGAGTGAAAGAAGAATGTCAATATATATTTTGGAAGTTTATTTTCCTTACAAATACTAATACACATATGTGTTTAAAAAGACAATATTGATTAATAAAACAAGAGCTCATTTTTATAATTTATAATTCTCTAAATCACAATTTAGTAGAAAATTTCATCTTTCATGTCAGCTTAACATTCTTGACACATCCAAACACTGGTAGTGAAACTAGTTATTCAAATCATCCCTTCTGAAATCTTTAAAAAATGATAACCATTGTTCATAGTTGGGGATAGAAACAACAATTAAACTGGAAGGATTCTTTTAGTCAGTTAATTTTCTGCTGTTTTTGCATAATGTACAAATACATGTATTGTTTTTTGAAGTTCCATGACCCAGAATCTTATTCCCTAGAATTATATTTTCTCATTTAATAATAAATAGAGCAAAATATTTTAAACTTTTTATGTGTATATTTTGACTACTGTTATCTTTTATTTACTGTTTATTACTTGAAGAAAATATTATTAGAAAGAAAATAATATTAGAAAATTATTTATTCATTGCAAATGACATATTTTTGCAGATCCTAAAAACATACCTCACTTTTGGAATTATTAAGATTAATCGTTCCTTGCTTTAAATCTCAAGTAAGCAATATTCTCAATCCTTTTAATAATGTTCAGAAAGCATTACATTTGAAAATTGTTCATCTCTAATTATGAGGAACTTGAATCTCTAAAAGGGAAAATTATACAAATAGGCCATGATGGCATACTTATTTAAATGTTATTTCTATTTGATTGTTTAAAATGAAAGATTTTAAAATGCATTTTGAACTCAAATTACATCATTGATTTCAATCATGTAGTTTTCTAGGTGGTTTTGAGTGAAAAGATGTGGATCAACAACATAGTGTGTATGAAATCTTTATGCAAATGGTTTGGGAAGCCCCAAAATGCATAAAATAGCTGAGGAAGAATATAGAATGAGATTAGGTGTGGGTCTAAAATTAGGATTGAGGAAGTCCCACATTCAATGACTTTACAAAATGTTTTCGAATAAAATACAGATCTTATCTATACCATACTTTTTATTAACTAAATTATCTTCTAATTTAATTCTTAACATTTTTTACGCTTCTTTCTATTTTTTCTTTTTTTTCTATTTTTTTATTATTATGTTATGTTAATCACCATACATTACATCATTAGTTTTTGATGTAGTGTTCCCTGATTTATTATTTGCGTATAACACCCAGTGCTCCATGCAGCATGTGCCCTCTTTAATACCCATCCCACCAGGCTAACCCATCCTCCCAGCCCCCTCCCCTCTAGAACCCTCAGTTTGTTTCTCAGAGTCCATAGTCTCTCATGGTTCGTCTCCCCCTCTGATTTCCACCCTCCTTCATTTTTCCCTTCCTGCTATCTTTTTTTTTTTTTTTTAGACATATAATGTATTATATGTTTCAGAGGTACAGGTCTGTGATTCAACAGTCTTACACAATTCACAGCACTCACCATACTGTGGATGAATATGGCCAACTAACATCAATCAAAGTACCGTCAATAGCAATGTTGGCTATGAGAAGTCTTAACAAAGAGGAAAGATAAAATATATAAACTCAGAATGGCAAAACTGAAGTCATACATACTTATTTTATAAATACTATAATTAGGGATCAATCCCTTAGGAACACTTCACAGATCAAATTGGGTCCTTACTTTGACTTATTTTCTGTTAATATCAAATATTCTAAAGATTTCCAGGCATTATTCACTCTTAATGCTTTACTGTGGCTGTGGTTGTTATTCATGGTTATGAAATACTATTTATTTAATACTAACAATATTAATTTTATTTTAATTCAACCAGGCCTATTCCTATAATAAGTGTTTTTTATAGTTATACTCTTTTATTTTAGTAGGTAGATGCCAAATAGCAAAAAAAAAAAAAAGAGTAATAAACAAAATAGTAAAATAATAAACAAATTAAATAAATAAATAATCCCTTAGGTGATTGACAGTTTTCACTGGTCATATGCAATATGCAAAATCCCAGAGGGAAATGTGTTAAATCAGTACTGAAAAAATGTAAAACCATAGCTAGATATGAGGTTTATGTGGAGTCTATTGCTCAGTGAAAGGCTGAGATTATAACATGTCAAAACAACAAATCAATACAAAAATCTTTTTTTGTGTGTGAAGACAATTACAATGCTTTAGGCTTTAAATATACAAATTTAACACATTTCAAATTAACATAATCTAAAAATACAAAACCAAGAGAAAATTTTTGAATCAATACTTTGAATGCTTTTAAATGAATTTTAAAAGAATGGTTTACTTTAACATTGACTACTTAGAGGAAAAAGAGATAATTAAATTCCAAAAATAGTTTATCCTCTCCCCCTAAGAAGTGTCTATTTTATTATTAAAAACAAACTATGTAAAACCAAACGAATAATCTGGGCTAAATCAGGTGTAAAGTGATCATATATTTTGACTTTAGTCTTTCTATATAATGTGGTTTTAGGTATTTGGGAGTTCAAATCTATGCTGTTCTTAAGGTATACCACTCAAATGAAAACCACTACTGGCAAGTCTACTTTCTATTTTCCAAGGAACTGAAATTATGTACATTTCAAATTAGGAGAAAATGAGCTCCTCTATACTTTCCAAGTTTAAAAATGTTCACTAATTCCACAATTTAGGCAGGTCTCTGCATGCATAGGATCAAAAAGCATAGATGTCAAATGACTCTCAGTATATTCTATATGACTAAATATTATACATGAAATTGTCACACTTACATTCTTCTTGCCATCTTAGCTTCTTGCCCCCCACCGCCCAAATTCAAACACAGAATGACTGCTTTTCAATAGAATGCTATGTATACACTAGTTTCATTTTACTTAATCTTACTTGGAAACCTTAATAAAGTCTATGAAGCCTCTCAGCATTGGTTGAATATAGTGTCAACTATTATTGGTAAGATAAGTCCATGTTACCTTATACACGTGCACACATGCAAACACACACACGAATGTATAATAGCACTTACCTTTTCTTTAATAATGAAAAAGTCACTGATGACATTTTTCTAATAAAGACAAATAGATATTTACTTAAATATTTTTCTCTAGTGCATCCTAATTCCTAACTGAGTTCTTTTAAATTAAAGTATTATGTGTGCAGGCTACACAATAGTTTTACAAAGATGCTCAGTTTCCATCCCTAGAACCAACTCTTAGAATATTTTATGTTTCATGGCAAAAGAGAATTTTTAGATGTGATTAAATTAGAGGTCTTGAGATGGGGAGATTATTTGGATTATCCAGGGTGCCCAATGCAATTACAAGAATTCTTAAAAGACGGAGGTGAGTCAAAGACAGAGAAGGAATTGTGACAATGGAATCAGTGAGAGGATTGGAGATTACACTGAAGGATTTAGAGACTGAAGAAGGGACCACCAGTCAAAGAATTAGACAGCCTCTGGAAACTAGCAAAAAGAAAATGATTCAACCCTAGAGACTTCGGAATGAGCAGCCCTGCTAACTTGACTTTAGCCCAGTGAGACAGTGAGACTGAGTTTGGATTTCAGACCTCTAGAACTGTAAGATAATAAATCTGTGTTGTTTTAAGCCACTAAATTTCAGGTAATTGTAAATTTCAGGTAATTTCAGCAGTAAGAGGAAATTAATACTCTATGTAACTATTAAGTTGCTATGTTATATTTTTAGAGATTTTACTGAATTACAAATGAAAATGAGACATTATTGTCTTATCTGGATTCATCTGCAGATGATTTTCATTCAAACTCTCCAATTTAATTTTTTTTTTGAAAAAAGAATTCTCTTAGAAATACATAAAATTATTTGCTAATGCAGAGTATATTTTGGGCTTGATTAGCAAAAAAATAGGAATATGTACTTAGCTTCTTTTGTAACTCAAATTTGTTTTTTGGGTACTTACTGAAGATAAATAACTACTTACATTTCATGGTTTTTAAAATAAAAAAAGTCATTTGATTAAATTATACACCAAAGGTTTTCTTTGAAGTCTAGACTTCAGCCTGTACACATGATATCACCTCAAGAAATTACTTAACTTGCTTGTAACATATGATCTACATATCACTTAGGGTTGTTTTCTTGGATTTTAAAGTGGGTTGCAAATGCAAAGTATTGTTACCATTAAATTGCTAGTTTTCTGTAATTCAACTACCACTATCCTTGATGTTATCTCATCAAGTAAATATTCCTATAGGAAAACTGACTACTTTCCTGAAGTTAATCTAGCTACAGAAATTATAATGGACATTTTTCTCATCATATTGAAAAGCAATGGAAAACTGGTCAATAACAGCAGGAGAAGGAAGAGAGTGATAAGTAAAAGGCATCCTAAAATACTTAAAGAGGGACACCTGGGTGGCTCAGTTGGTTAAGTCGGCCTTTGGCTCAGGTCCTGATCTTGGGGTCCTGGGATCGTGCCCCATGTTGGGCTCCCTGCTCAGTGGGGAGTCTGCTTCTCCCTCTGCCTCACCACCCACCATTCATGCTTGTTCTCTCTCTCTCAAATAAATAAAATCTTTTTAAATAAATAAATAAATAAGAGACTTAAAGAATCAGAATAAAGTAATGCTTATTTAGTTTGGTGATTTTACTTTCTGGTTGTAAGCACACAGGTAGAGGTGAGGAAAATTTTACTCAGAAGTAAGGACAGAGTTTGTGTGATTTATATCAGTGCGACTGGACTAGGCATATTTATTTTTACACTAAGACTTATGTTTAAGGTTATAGACCCCTGTTTACATACTAAGTGTAAATTTATAGTAGCAAACCAAGAGCCATAGAACTGAGAACTTCTGGCTTCTGTGCCAAGATGTAGAGAGCTAAATAGTGGGACACTTCCTCTCTTGCACCAGAAAAAGAGGTGAGCTAACTTCAAAATTAGCAGAACAAACAACTGGCTCCAGATCTAAGAAAAGATGGTGCTTGAAGAGAGAGAGCAGATATTCACACTTAGAGAGATGCAACTGAACACATTAGAGTTTAGCTTGAATTGCTGACAAATTATTGAAGGCCAAAGGCAGGCTGGCAGAATAGCATGAAATCCCTGGAGGGGTGGTGAAAATATACAAGCTGTTTTTTTCTGAGTCTTTACAGAAACAGCTCTGTGAAGTGTCTTGTGCTACAGACCTGGGGGGCGGCGGGGGGAGGGAAAAGGCAATCTTTCAAGAGGGACAAGAAACTCAACCCTGATTCTTCTCCTGCTAACTCTTCTGTGGAACGAAAGCCATAAGCTGTGTGGAGAGGAGAAGGGCTGGGGCCATGTATGTGCAACACTGTGAGCCTTAGGCCACTAGCGAAAAACTCACTGCAGCTCGAAAAAGAGAACAGGATGAAGGTTGGAGAGGCAGAAAAAGGGATGCCAAAGTATACTCAGATCTAATCGGTAAAACCACAGAGACATAAAACAGTTAAGTAGTTGTCGGTAGTTGAAGAAGAGGAGAGAGGCTGACTGCAAAGGAGTTTTGTGTGGGAAATTGAGGGTGTTGGAGTCATACTGATGGTATTGGGTGGGTGGATACATGACTATGCATTTGTCAAAACCCATAGAAGGGTAACATCATAATTTTGAATGTTTTAAGCTAAAAGAGTTTGAAAAAACGGTAGAAGCAGGAAGGTCACTCTTTCCTCCATTTCACTCTTCCCTGAAACAGTTCATAAAACCCTCTTGTAAGAGATACCCTCCTTTTACCCAGGGGAAAGGAGCATCTTTATCTCTGAAGACAAAGGGACATCAAGATGGATCTTAACAAATAGGCCTTCCTAAGTTTCCCGCAGTTTACTATAATTACCTTATACTCCTTAACCTATCATATTCCTCCACAATTGTCCATTCCTCATCAAAACTAGAATAAAAGTACACAAGTCTGTTTCTTTGGCTCTTCATTACCTTACAAAGGCTCCCATGTCACATAAAATTTATATTAAATATATTTTATGCTTTCCTCCTGTTAATCTGTCTTTGTCATTTCAACTTTCAGACTCAGCCAGGGACCCTAAAAAGGTAGAAGAAAACCTTTTACTCCCTTGCAGCTGATTTTTAAAAATCATCTAGAACATCAGGGATCCTAGCATTGAATACAAACTGTGAAAACTTAAACTTTATTATAAATATATGATACGAGATCACTGAATGAGTGGGAGGAAAGGACCTGATCTATAGAAGCTTGGTAAACATCATTTTGACTGAATATCATAAGGCTACAGACAAGTGCATAAACACTATATAATTCTGAAACTACATGTATGCTAGGGTTGAACAAATAAATAAATTACTTGTAGATAATGGGAGCCCAAATCCTCATGGCTAGAGAAAAAGTTACAAACACTCAGAAGAAAGAAAAGATTAAAATGAGACTTGTTTTGAATTAGAATTGGAAATGTCAGTATAAACTTAATTTTAATATATGTATATAGGTAGTTACAGAAATTATTATACATATGTTTTGTTATACAGACATATATTTCTCAGCTTTGTCCACTCAGAGGGCTAGAATCAGTGACACTACAGAAGCAATGAGAATACCTAACACTCCATCCTTGGTTTCTAAATATCATTTTCCAATAAAAGAAACTAGATCTCCTTAGACAGATGTTTAGTTCTACACTAGGGTAGGAAAAATGTAAAATAAGTCGAGAGTTCTTACAGTACTAGAAAGCAAGAAAATGCTTTAAAAAAAAAAATTTACATGCCAAAAGACATAGGAGCTCCTAGTGACCTGTCAAAGCCCCAGTAGCCAAAACTGGAAAAAAATTCCAGCAAAATAATAAATAATGATAATACTGGATTATAATCCAAAGGAAAAAGTCCATAAATTTATAATGATATAAATTTACGACTGAATAAATAAATGGAGGAGAAATAAGGGCCAAATTTTTCTTACAGAATAAGTTTGATTAATAAATGCTGATAGGGTTCAGGCCCTAGGTATAATCCCAAGAGAATGGAATATATGGCACCTTGGCATATTGAATATTTTAAGCTGTAGGAATTTGAAAAATGGCAGGTGCAGGAAGGACTTTCTCACCTTCTGTCCTGAAATAGATCATAAAATGCTCATGTGAGAGGTGCCCTCCCTCCACCAGGAGGGAAGAAGCATTCTTATCTCTAAAGATAGAGGGATACCAAATAATTTGCATGACCAGGCCTTGCTAATTTTCTCCTGGTTTACCACCTAACACTAAATTAATATTAATATTAATATTAATATTTAGTATTTTTTACTAAAGCTCATACTTTTTTGTCCTATAAAGTTTTCCCAGATCTTTCTACTTTTCATCAAACCTAGTATAAAAATGCTTAGTATTAACCTTCTTTGGGCCTTCATTTCCTTATGAAAGCTCTTGTGTCATATAAAACTGATTTTAAATAAAGTTGTGTGCTTTTCTGTTACTAATCTGTATTTTGTTACAGAGCTGCCCACCCAAGAACAGAGAAGGATAAAAGGAGAAGATTTTTCCCCTCCCCTACAAGTAGAAGAAATGAGGGAAATAGAAAATCATCATGAGAATACCATAGTAATATGACAAACTTAAAAGAGAAACTAGCTATTGCACACCTTAATATAGCTTTCCCTAAAATTTCCTAGTTACTCTGATCATTTAAAAAAATTATCATAAATTCTGTTGCCTCTCTATCAAGAAGGGATAATTCAGTTACCTTTTCACTGTGGGCTGGGCTTAGTAAATACCTTTTAACAATACAGTATGAAAAAGAAAAACTAGTTGATTGAAGAAGACTGGGTAGACATGACAACAAAATGCAGTGTGGGATCCAGAATTGGATCTTGGAACCAAAAAAGTATTTCAGGAAATGAAGTCTATGATTTTATTGGTATTGATTATTGTAAGGAAATTAACATTAGGAAATAGGTGAAAATTATATGTGAACATATAACTTCTGTACTATTTTTTAAACAACTTTAAGATATAATTTGTATACTGAAAATGCAAAACAATTAATAAATACAATTCAAGTATTTTTAGTATATTTACAGAATTATGCAACAATCATAAAAATCTAATTTTAAAACATTGTGTCACCCCGAAAAGAAACCTGTATCCATTAGCAGTCATTTCTCATTCCTTCCCACCATCATTCCTTCCCAATTTTGGCAGCCACTAATCTACTTTCTGTCTCTAGGTGTGCCTATTGTAAACCTTTCATACATATAAATGGAATCTTTCAATCTGTGTTTTGTGACTGGCTTCTTCCACTTAGCCTAATGTTTTCAAGCTTCATTCATCGGAGCATGTATCAGTACTTCATTAATTTTTATTCCATCACGTGGCTATTCTGTTGTAGAAATTGATAACAAAACCACATTTTAAAAATCCCTTCCAATCAGTTGGAAATGTGGGTTGATTCTACTTTTTGATTATTATGAATAATGCTACTATGGCTTAAATATACAAGCTTTTGTGTGGACGTATATTTACAGTTCTCTTGGGGTTATACCTAGAGCTAGATTTGCTAAATCAAATGATAAGTCTACATTTCACATTTTGAGTTGCTGCCAAACTGGGACAACTGTCTTATAGGGAAGGAGCTTCTACGTTGACTTTAAATGAGAAAGGAATGTTAGCTCTCAGTAGGGAAGATCAGGCAACTTCTTCAGGCTCAGGACTTGCAAATAAAAGGATTCAGCATTTGGAGGAGCCTGTTTCAAGTTATTTTTCCAACAATGCCTGAGTTTGACAGAAAATATTTTTGTATTTACTATTTATCTTGTGCCTCTCAAATTTCTGATAATGGCATCAGGTTATCACTCATCCCTTTTCACTGTTAAACTATGCCAATTCACTACCTGTGAGATATATATATATATATATATATATATATATATATATATATCTATATCTATATCTATATATCTATCTATCTATATAGATACATATATATATAATTTTTTAAGTAGCGTCCACCCCCAGCATGGAGCCCAATGAGGACCTTGAACTTACAACCCTGAGATCAAGACCTGAGCTGAAATCAAGTCAGATGCTTAACTGACTGAGCCACCCAGGCACCCCTTAATCCCTGTGAGACTTCTAACAAGTGGACCATTACCTTGTGGCAGGGGCTCTCTGTTCTCTGCTCATTACCAAGGAAAGGTTCCTCATTACTAGCAAGCAGGCTGACAAGAGATCCCATTTAAATATTGTTACTCTCTTTTTTGCACCACTCTTGAGAATTACTGTCACTAGTTTGTTTCTGAGGAAGCAGGAACTGAGACAGGCCTTATCATGCTGTGTATTAATTAAGGATCAACACCTGTGGAAGGATGAGGGAGGAAGCAGCACTGAGCAGAGGGGGAGGTCAAACTGATACAGGCCTGACAAATTTGGCCAACCTCATGAGGACATTTGGAATGAATATGACCTGTCAGCATTGTCCTACACTGAGATTGGTTGTGTTGATCCATCATTGGATATGAGCCACACAAATAATGCATGGCCTTGAGTGAGTTCATCTGTACAACTGAGTCAAACCCAAACACAAATGGCAGTTAGAGTGACGAGTCTTTAAAGAGGAATCTGGGTGGTATATCTTACCTGTAACCATATATCTAACAGGGGTAAAGTTAAAAATAGAACACTCATTTCTAACTCTTGGTTTAATACTCTGATTCACCTGTTGTTCCAGGTAAAGAAATGGAACAGCGTTTGTCTACAACTGAGAACTAGTTAAAAGATGGGTTTTATTTTTTCTGTAAATTTTTTCTTAAAGCAATACTGTTCTCAGTAATACCTTTATAAATTTTTATGGTAAAAATGGTTCCTTTCACTCAGTTTACAATGTGCATATGTGTTTTTCTTTTCCAACTGTGTGTCTTTTATAGTCCTAATATTTAGCTGTTTACATACAGAGTGCCTATTCAGGTGTCTACACAAATCATCCATGCTAGGGGCGCCTGGGTGGCTCAGTTGGTTAAGCGACTGCCTTCAGCTCAGGTCATGATCCTGGAGTCCCTGGATCAAGTCCCGCATCAGGCTCCCTGCTCAGCAGGGAGTCTGCTTCTCCCTCTGACCCTCCCCCATCTCATGTGCTCTCTCTCTCAAATAAATAAATAAAATCTTAAAAAAAAAAAAAAATCATCCATGCTAAATTATAAAGAAACCCAGGCAGAAGAATACATTTAAAGGCAAACTTATTATTTTCCGTTCTGTTATAAAAATAAAATATGTTCATTTTGAATAATTTGGGAAATAAATAAAATGTTTTTTTAAAGCAGAACTTCCACTTCTTAGAAATAATTTGTTTCCTAGGTATGGTGGGCTTTTTTGTTTGTTTACTTGTTTGATTTTTAAAATTTAAAAAATATTTCTCCTTATGTGTCACACGATATTTTGAATTTTAACAAGTTCACACTATGTTTTTCTGGTGAAAAAATAGAACATTTTCAGAGCATGTGTCTATAGACAATAAGGTACTTAGAGTTAGAGACTGAGAAGTTAAGACATATAGGACCCTTATCAAAAATACAAAACACCATTTTGTAGAAAACAACATAAAAGCCTGATTTTCTTGTCATTTCTAATTTTTAAATCATGGAATACCAAAATAAAAGCAAAATATATGGGATATATGCAAATTTAGATAAAAACAGATGAGTGAAATGTTTTTTA
Source organism: Mirounga angustirostris (assembly GCF_029215605.1). Classification (NCBI taxonomy): domain Eukaryota; kingdom Metazoa; phylum Chordata; class Mammalia; order Carnivora; family Phocidae; genus Mirounga; species Mirounga angustirostris. The sequence goes on along the minus strand of NW_026991716.1, from coordinate 88,456,807 downwards.
TATGGCTCCATTTATCTTTGTAAAAGTCCTTAAACAAATACAATTCATTCAATAATATTTTATTATTTGTTGTTTTACAGCCACTATAATGTCAATTTGATGCATGTAGTAAATTTTTCTTCAAGTTGAATAATATTCCTGTATATGTGTAGCGGATGCTTTTCTATACCAAATGATTCTAGTCTGTTCTCATCAAACACATAAAGTCATTTTGGAATTGCATGCATGCAAATGAGAATTGCATGCATGTAAATTTGCATTTGAAATGACTAAATTCTCTTGCCATTTCCATTCTTTATTCTCAATAGCAAACTATTTTTCATATCTTAAAAGAACATATTTGTTCTAAGCTCAGATGTTTATGACATTACAGCCAAAAGCAGATGTTTACATATAAGTAATAAGACCAAAACATTTGTTGTTATGATGATCTACTTGACATTTAAATTTAAAACATTTTAAATAAAGAGTATAGAGCTCCATAGGCCAAATTTTTATTTGGGACATTTTTCCAAAACAAAATATGACAACTATCATATCAAAACCATAATTATTTTATAAATCAAATATACTTTTAACAAAAAGATGTTTCCTTACAATATTATGAAAGGCAGAAAATTCAGGGACTCATGAAAATTGCTAGGAAATATGTCTAATGTTAGAAATTGGTTAAAATTATGTTCTTATTTTCAACTAGAAAAATTTCCAGTTAAATGCTTAAGATTAAGAGAGTAGCTTACATAAATTATCTAGTGTCCTATGATGTCCTAAGGCTTTTATTTCTTGTGATTTTTAAAAATAAATAATGATTCTCATATATTACAAAGCTATAGTCATCAAGACAGTATGGTACTGGCCCAAAAACAGACACATATATCAATGGAACAGAATAAAAAACCCAGAAATGGATCCACAACTATATGGGCAACTAATTTTTGACAAAGCAGGAAAGAATAGCCAATGGGAAAAAAAAGTCTCTTCAACAAATGGTGTTGGGAAAACTGGACAGCAACATGCAGAAAAATGAAACTGGACCACTTTCTTACACCACACACACAAAATAAATTCAAAATGGATGAAAGACCTAAATGTGAAATAGGAAACCATCAGAATCCTAGAGGAGAACACAGGCAACAACCTCTTTGACCTTGGCCATAGCACAAGTTCTTACTAGACACATCTCCAGAGGCAAGGAAACAAAAGCAAAAATGAACTATTGGGACTTCATCAAGTTAAAAAGCTTCTGCACAGTGAAGGGCACAGTGAAGGAAACAGTCGACAAAGCTAAAAGGTAGCCTATGGAATGGGAGACGATATTTGCAAATGACATATTGGATAATGGGTTAGCAGCCAAAATCTATAAAGAACTTATCAAACTCAACACCCAAAAAACCAAATAATCCAGTTAAGAAATGGGCAGAAGACATGAATAGAAATTTTTCCAAAGAACACATCCAGATGGCTAACAGGCATATGAAAAGATGCTCAACATCACTTATTATTAGGGAAATATAAATCAAAACCATGTTGAGACACCACCCCACTCCTGTCAGAATGGCTAAAATTAACAACACAGGAAACAATAGGTGTTGGCAAGGATGTGGAAAAAGGGGAAACCTCTTACACTGTTGGTGGGAATGCAAACTGGTGCAGCCACTGTGGAAAACAGTACGGAGATTCCTCAAAAAGTTAAAAATAGAACTACCCTTCAATCCAGCAATTGCAGTACTAGGTATTTACCCAAAGGATATAAAAATACTGATTCAAGGGGACACATGCACACCAATGTTTATAGCAGCATTATCAACAATAGCCAAATTATGAAAAGAGCCCAAATGTCCACTGACTGATGAATGGATAAAAAAGAGGTTTTATATATAAATATATATATATATATATATACAATGGAATAGGTGGAGGAGGTGATATATATATATATATATATATAATGGAATTTATATATATATGATTTATATATATATATAAAATGGAATATTACTGGTGATATATATATATATAAAATATTACTGGTGGTATGTATATATATAATGGAATGTGTATATATACAATGGAATATTATATATAATGGAATATATATATAATGAAATATATATATATATAATATATATATAATGGAATATTAGCCATGAAAAAGAATGAAATCTTGCCATCTGCTATGACATGTTCGGAGTTAGAATGTATTATGCTAAGTGAAGTAAGTCAGTCAGAGAAAGACAAAAACCATATGATTTCACTCACATGTGGAATTTAAGAAACAAAACAGATGAACATATGGGAGGGGGAAAAAGAGAGAGGGAAACAAACTACATGAGACTCAAAGATAGAGAACAAACTGAGGGTTGATGGAAGGAGGTGGGTGAGGGGTGGGCTAGATGAGTGATGAGTATTAAGGAAGGCACTTGTTATGATGAGCACTGAGTGTTGTATGCAAGTGATGAATCACTGAATTCTACTCCTGAAACCAATATTGCACTGTATGTTAACTAATTAGAATTTAAATAAAAATTTGAAGAAAAAAATAATGAAGATTCTCAAAGGAGATGATCCTAAATTATAGAATTTTTCAATTTTTGTCACTATGCTCTAAATACATAGAAATTCAATGACAGTGGAAATAAGTGTACAGCTATGAATATACATTTAGTTATCTCTAAAGTATTTTTTAAAGATTTATTTATTTATTTGTGAGAGAGAGAAAGAGAGAGATGGTGCAAGCAGAAGGAGGGGCAGAGGGAAAGACTCTCAAGCAGACTCCCTGCTGAGCAGGAAGCCCTATGCAGGGGTGCATCTCTCAACCCCTGAGATCATAACCTGAGTGAAATCGAGTCAGATACTTAACCAACTGAGCCACCCAAGTACCCCTAGATAAAGTATTAATATAACAGTTGCTAGAGTTAGACTTTTAAAACCAGCAAAAAGACCTCTGAGGCAGAAGTAGACTAAAAACCTAGAAGGTTTAAGAATTAACAGACCAAAACCTGAGCACAAGCCCAGAAGAAAAGCTGTTAATTTAATACAAGTATCAAACTAAAGATGGTTCATAAAAGTAAAGCATGAAAGAGTTGCAAATACATGTCCTCAGGTTCTTACCATGATTCCTGAGTGTAATTTAATGTTTTATATTTCTTAAATATGGATTTCCAGTTATTCCAGTATCATTTTGCTGAGAAAATGATCATTTATCCACTAAATTGCCTTTGCACCTTTATCAAACATCAATTGTCCATATAAGTATGGGTCTATTTCCAGACTCTCTATTCTGTGTCATTGATGTATTCAACTTAATTCCAATATAACGCTGATTTTATTACCATAGCTTTATAGTAAGTCTTTATTTATTTATTTATTTATTTATTTTTAAAGATTTTATTTATTTATTTGAGAGAGAGAGAATGAGAGAGAGCACATGAGAGGGGGGAGGGTCAGAGGGAGAAGCAGACTCCCTGCCGAGCACGGAGCCCGACACGGGACTCGATCCAGGGACTCCAGGATCATGACCTGAGCCGAAGGCAGTCGCTTAACCAACTGAGCCACCCAGGCGCCCTCTTTATTTATTTTTTATTAACATATAATGTATTATTTGTTTCAGGGGTACAGGTCTGTGATTCATCAGTCTTAGTCTTGAAGTAGTATTAACCCAATTTGCTTTTTCTTACTTGCTTCATCTGTTCTAGATAGTTTTCATTTCCAAGTGAATTTCTAAAACTGCAAGAACTAAAAATCCTGTTTACAACCTCATGAGGGAGCTTGGAGTAAAACCTTCCTTCAGTCTACTTTTGTAGTGAACATAATCCTAGCTGACATCTTGACTACAGTCTGTGAGAGACCCTAAAGACCCGAGAGACCCTAAAAGTACTAACTACAAAAACTAAGATAAGGACCTCCTCCAGTTTCTAGTCTGGCAAATAAGAAGCTTGAAGGTCACCATTCCATCCTAAGAAGTAAAAGCTGAGCAGACTGAAAAATCAACAACTTGTCAATCTTAAAAGTAAAACAGCCAGTTATTTTATTAGCAAAATGGGTTTATCCAGGAATAGCAGAGGAATTGCAATTTGGGACAAGTAAGGGATAGCCAAAACCACAGACAAGTCTGGAGAACAAAAAACAGGAATGCTTTTTTATAGAGGAAAGAGGGAAGTTGGGAAGGGCTGTTATAAACAAAGCCCATTGGGGGATGGGTAAATGGGTGAAGGGGAGTGGGAGATACAGGCTTCCAGTTATGGAATGAATAAGTCACAGAATAAAAGGCACAATATAGTCAATGATATCTCTATAGCATTGTATGGTGACAGATGGGAGCTACACTTGTGGTGAGCATAGTACAACATATAGAAAAGTTGAATCATTATGTTGCACACCTGAAACTAATGTAATACTCCTTGTGTGTCAATTATACTAAAAAAAAAAAAAGTCCATTAGAGTAAACTGGGAGTTCAAAATATAGTGGCTTTTCACTGGCTGAGTTGTTAGTTTTTCATTAGCTGGGCTCTTGCTAAGTAAAGAGAAAATCTCCCTTCCTCCTGCTGGGGTGATAAAATCAGCTTCCTCCTGTTGGGAATGTAAGAGACCTCTTTTCTTATTGGGGTCTGCAATTGACAGTGAGTGGCAGGACATGAGAACTTCCTCTTCTAGCCTCTGATTCCATTTTAAATGAAGCTCCCATTATCCAGTTTCGTATTTTCCCCTTTTGATCAAGATCTTTTCCCAAAGGAATCAGTGATCAAGTGTCAGGGTTTTCAAATTCAGTGGTCTTTGTACCTTGATGCCAAGAAGGACCTTTCCGGTGTGTCATTTCCCAGACTGTAAAGTGCACAAAAGAGAAAGTAGAATGGTAAATACAAGAAGAGGACATTAGCCTTTTATCCTCCAGTATGAAGACAATGAATTGCCCAAACATAGGCACCATTGTTAAGACTTCCAATTAAAAGGACCCAGGGGGTGTACATAGGACCCCATCATATGTATTAGCACCTATGGACCCATTGGCCAGTATAAAGTCATTAGCATCATTCAACCAAGACTTAGGTACTGTATTATTATATACTGAAAGATTACCTTAAAAGTATGGGTTTGTCAGAAAGCTTACAAATGGCTCAATTTATATAGGCTGCCTTACAGTGTCAAGAAATCTCTTATTTCCATTCCAGGGTTATGTTAAATTGAAGCAAGGAATAGGGTTAGGTAGGTTTAATACTTTAACCTTATAAAAATGATATGTGGAACAATTCAAGCATACAGTGACATTTGGAATTTCAGCAAAATTACTTATAGGATGAACTAAGGGCTCATTGCTGTCTTGGGCAGATCAAGGTTTCTGTTGGAAAATCCAACAACCAGAAAAGTTATCCCCTTTCTCAAGGAATTGGGAAATGTAGAAAAGGGCAATGTCTTTCCATGAAAGAGAGAAAGAGAAGAAGCAACAGTGAGGAAAAGGTAGATAGGCTTGGTCCAGAGATCTTGGGAAAGCTGTCTTGTTAGATAGCATCTGCTTCAATTACGTGGAATCTTTATTTTCAGGTCACCAGAAGGTGAGAAGGTCTAGTCGGGGTTTGGTGCTTTCTTTAGATGTGTCATATGAATCCAAGAATCTAGTCCCTAGAGTTTGGAGGCATGAGAGTAGGTTAACAGTACCTGGCAAAAGCCTTTCCAAAGAGGCTGAAGAGAGTCCTTCTGGGGTTTCTTCTCTACTAGATGAAATCCCTAGGTTGCAAGGTGTGACACTTAAAGCCTTAATTTTCCAGGAGTGTGCTATGAAAAGATTAGTGTACTAAAGCATGGTTAGTTTTAATAGAAGCAATTAGGCCTTTACAATATTGAAGCACATCTTCTTTTATCAATTGGAGATCATAGAGGCATGGGCCAGGTGCATTGGATATCCTGTGACTATCTCCAAGGGTGAGAGTTTAGGAGTTCCAAAGGGGATGTATTTTGAATTCCAAAGGAGATTTAGAAGGACCAATGGCAGTGCCTTTGCCCAGGGTATTTGGAGGATTTCTACAAATTTTGCCGGTTGAGTCTTAATGGTGCTGTTAGTGCATTCGACCAGCTCTTAGGATTGAGGATGATAAGCACAGTGAATGTGTGGTAAAACTGGCCAAACAGCACAGACTTGTCAAAGCACCTAACTGGTCACTGTAAAGTTTGAGAAGGGTTCCCCAATTAAGGATAATATTTTCTAACAAAATTTTAGCCATAGAAGAAGCAGTGGCTTGTCCATAAGGAAAAGCTTTGGTGCAGTGAGAAAACATACAAACCATGACTAAAACATATTTATATCCATGAAACAAGGAAAGCTGTATGAAATCCTTTTGCCAAAACTTGAATGCTCCATTGAGCAGTTTACAGTGTCTGAGAACAGGGCAAACAGTTTCCCTGGATTGTACTTTAGGCAGGTGAGACAAATGAGGTGGGCACTTCTTTGTAGCCTTACTGAAGTTTCCAACAAATAGTGGTTCATGTATGCTATCATTTTGTCAGTAGACCAATGGTTTAATGAATGTACAATGTTAAATGGTGAGAAATTTACAGTTTCTGGAAGGGCCAGATTGTTATTTGATCCAAACCAGACCTCTCTTTTTTATTGAATCAATTATAATATTTCCAATATTGTTTTTCCTTTGTTGAGGTCAGTTTTACCAAATTATCTCTGGCCAATTTGTCCAAATTATCATTTGGGGGGAACATCCCTTTGGACTATGACACAGGTTTAGCTATTGGTTCCTTGAGAGTAGCATTTTTTGGGGAAATATCAATGAGGTGGTTTCTCTTGGCCTCCTGCAAATTGAGTCTGGCATGATCAGGAACCTTAATAATAGCCAGAGCAGGTGGCAAAAGTATGGTGTTTAATAAATTTGGACATAGGAACCATTTTTAATTTTATCCCCTTTGGAGGTTAAAGAAACCTCACTGTTTCCATATCATCCAAGGTCATGAACTACCCCAAATGCATACCAACTATCAGTGTAAATATTTGAGCTTGATGCCTTGAAGGGCTTCTTTATAGGGTATTGATTAATTCTGAGGAGAGGTTCTGAGGGATGTATTTGAATCTTGATGGTGGTGCAGTGTGGCTTCTGCCAATATCAGTTGAAGATTTTATCCATAAAGAGGATGGTACCTCATCTAGTAAGGACAAATGATCTGTGTCCCCATACTCAGCATCAGTGCTGTCAGAGCAAATAAAAGATGTTGTGGGTCATTAAATTTACCCACTGGCAATTTTGATTATTACTGTCAAACTCTAGAATTATATTCCCTTTTGGTAGAAAGAAATTCCAGCATGATGTTTTTCTAAGAAATCTCAGACCAGTAAATGAATTAGGGTGAAGGAACTATAGGGAAAAGTGTGGGTATCTCAAAGGACCTGAACAAGAGGGAATAGGTTCAGAGGCAGGAAACTGTTGAGGTTTATTGGAGACCCCCACTATCTGAACCATTTTAGTACTCTAAGGCAGGGACTGTGTTATAGCAATGGGTTTAAGCACCAAGTGTATAGCTCCAGTGTCAGTAAAGACAGAGAGAAATTCATTCCCAATCTGGATTGTTGTTAATCTGAGCCGATTAAAATGAAGGATTGGGAAAAGCCCCTGTATTTCTTTGGAGCCCTGTTTGGGAAGTAGGAGGACACTGGAAAGACTGGCTGGAGGACTCTGGACACCTAGAATGCTTAAGTTTGTAACTTTTTTTTTTCTAATATCCTGGCTCTTTGCAATACTAGTAGGGACCATGAGGTTTTTGGTTTTGTTTGGAAGCCTCCATTTGCTGGAGTTGAAAATTAAGTTTTAGTAGTCTTCCTTTTAGTTGAATATCCAGGGTGTAGGCAAGCTGATTTGTCAAATTAACTAAATCTGCTGTGGACGTAGTTTCCTAGTCCATCCTGATCCTTTTAACTAAAAGAGAAAGATGCTATTTCAGCCCATTAATAAACACAGAGGTAAATGCTAAGTGGATTCGGTATCTAAAAGAAGACCAGAGTCTCCTTTAAAGAGAATTTGAAGTTGATTGTAATAGTCATGAACAAGTTAATCAGACTTTTGTGCGCAAGCCTGAATTTTGTTTCAATCAAAAGGCTTAGGAAAAGCTGATGGAATTGCTTTGTAGAGATTTCCAGTGAGTGTGCTAGCATCTTGCCAAAAGTTAGGGGTCTGTTTTTCTAAATCCCTTTAAGGATGTTCCTGGGGCACCTGGGTGGCTCAGGTGGTTAAGTGTCTGACTCTTGATTTTAGCTCAGGTCATGATATCAGGGTTGTGAGATCAAGCCTTACATTGGGCTCTGTGCTGGGCACGGAGCCTGCTTAAGATTGTCTCTCTCCCTTTTCCTCTCCCCACCCTCCCCCTCTCTAAAGAAAAAAAAAAAAAAAAAGGATGTTCCCATCAGCCTAGTTCCATTCAGTGTTTGGCCTGGCCATCATCAACAAGCATTCAGACTAACTGCTATAAATCTATGAAACCAGGTTGTAAGTTTGAATGACTGTGTTGAATTCTTCAGCAAACCTATGGGGGTCCTCAGTTACTCTCAGAAACTCTAACTATGGCTCACAGTTCACCTTTAGTCCAGGGAACATAAGGAATTTGGGGGTTGTTTGGATCCTCAGAAGACTTAACTTTAAAGAGTTAAACCTTTTAATAAGTTCAGGAGAGGAGAAAGCTGAGGAGGTTCAGAAGAAAAGGAAGTTCAGTGAAAGGATTAGAATAAGGGAAGGGGTGGCAAGGAGTGAGGATGGTGCAGAGGGCATAGATGAAAATGGTGCCAGAAACAGGGCCTGAGCACAAAATAGCTGCTGTGTGTCTGGAGACAAGGAAGATGGGAGCAGAAAAGGAGGTCTCAGAAACCACTTTGGCTTCTTTCAATTATGCATTTGCTTCAGTTAATTTAGAAATAGTATTATGCAGAGGCAATTTTAGAACCTTGAAAATGTTTGGAAGCCTTAGGTACCAATTAAAATAGGCATCCCATTCATGTTTGTGGTGGTGGTGGTGGTGTTTAATTTTGGAGCCACGACTCTCTAATTTGGTTTTGAGAAAAACAAGTTTGGGGAAATTGAAACTTCCCCCTAATGGTCATTGAAGCTCTAAATTATCTTTAGCTAAACTGGTCCAGTTAGTTAAAAATGTACATGAGGATGGATCATAGTTTTTAAACACAAAACCAGCCTTGGTTCCTGAAATGGGGTGCCCTCAGAGCATTTAATGTCTATAATCCCTTTTCCACAGGCTTTTCTCTAGAGCAGAAGAGAAATTCCTGAACAGCCTGATTCCAAAGCAGCTGAGCCAAATAAATCAGCACAGTTTCAGTAGAAACAGCTCAAATCCAAAGGAGTTGGACCAAATGCCAAACGAGTACTCACAAAAGAAGGATAAAACTTATTAAAAAAAAAAAAAATGGATCCCAAATAAAGCCTGGAGAGCTTAAGACACAGAGTGGAGCTCGAATCTAGGTGAAAACTTATCCTCAAGCCCTAGAATTTGAGAGAAAGCAATGAGCTCAATGGGCTCAATGAGTACTGGCACCTGTTTGCTCACCAACCTCCAAGTTGCTGGAGGGGTCATCTCTGGATCCCACTCCTGACATCAAGTAATGTTGATCTTAAAGTAAAAAATAGTTATTTTACCAATAAAGAGGGTTTATTCAGGAATTACAGGAATTGCAATCTGGAACAAGCAAGCTATAGCAAAAACCATTGGTAAGTCTGGGGAACAAAGAACACTTTTATAGAGGAATGGTGTGAGTTGGAGAGGCTGTTATAAATCAGAAGTCCATTAGAGGAAACTAGGAATTCAGATTGTAGTGACTTTTTTTATTGGCTGAGTTGTGACAGTCTTTCATTGGCTGGGCTGTTGCTGGGTAAGGAGAACATCTTTCTTCCTCCTGCTGGGGTAGTAAAGTATCCTCTTCCTATTGGGAATATAAGCTACATCTCTTCCTATTGGGGTCTGCAATTAATGGTGAGTGGTAATGGGTGAGAGCTCCTTCATCTGACCTCCCAACTCCATTTTATATGCGGTTTCCTTTATTCAGTTTTATAAACTCTTCTTGGATTCCTAAGAAAGAGGAAGACTGAAAAACTCTGCCCCCCCAAATTAGAGAGTCAGATGGGCATATATAGGCAGTCACAGCTTATCAGAGCAGAAGCTTTCAAGTGGAATTTAGAAATCAGGAATCAGAGCTGGGGCAGGAAAGCCTGAACAGTAAGTGATGAATTGTGGAGGCTCAGTGTAGACATGTTTGAAAGTTAAAATTTCCAGGAAGACTCAGTCTTGGGGAGACCCCCACTGTATAATGAGATTTACCTCAAGAAGTTTGACCAGCTTCCCACAGTAAGTATCAGAGAAAAATTTCCTCTGGCTTTTGGCAGGAAAAGAAAAAGGAATGATTTTGAAATACACCAGAGTACTCTTTTCTCAACAAGGCTTGCCCCTAGAGGAAACTGGTTAACCAGATGCTAACTTTTTAGGGTATTATCAGACCCTAACTGACCTAAGCGAAGAGAAATACCTAACTCTAGCCCACCTAGGCATCCTTTTCCATCTAAGGGGGGGGGGGGGGCGGGGAACTGAGAAACTCTTATGATGTTCATAGTCAAGGGGCATAGACTCACCAAAAGACTGAGACCTCATCATTGGACTAAGACAGTTTCTCATCCACATGACTTACCAGCACATTACTAGGGGTCATTTACAGCAGTTCTTCTTACCCAGTATATCATCTCCAGCTATCAAGAAAAAGTCAGAAGGCATGCCAATAGCAGAAAACACAATTTGAAGAGACGCAGCAAACAGTAGTCCCAGACATGCTAGAATTGTTGAAAACATCAGTCTGGGAATTTAAAACAAGTATGATTAATATGCTAATGGCTCTAATGGATAAAATAGACAGCATGCAAGAACATATGGGCAGAAAGATGGAAATCCTAAAAAAGAACTAAAAGGAAATGCTAGAGATCGAAAACACTGGTAGAAGCAAAGAATGTCTTTGATGGGCTTACCAGTTGACTAGAAACAACTGAGGAAAGAATCTCTGAGGTAAAATATAGAGAGGTATATATATTTGAATATATATAAATTCTAAATTTATAGATTTATATATATAGGTATAACCTTTAAGATATATGGAATCCTTAAGTATATGGAAATATATAGAATCCTTAAAAACTGAAATATATAGAATCTTTAGAAACTATATATATTATAGTTTATAGAATCCTTAATATATAAAATATGTAAAATCCTTCAAAGTATATAGAATCCTTAAAAACCAAAAAACAGGGGCACCTGGGTGGCTCAGTTGGTTAAGCGACTGCCTTCAGCTCAGATCACGATCCTGGAGTCCCAGGATCGAGTCCCACATCGGGCTCCCTGCTCAGCAGGGAGTCTGCTTCTCCCTCTGACCCTCACCCCTCTCATTCTCTCTCTCACAAATAAAAAAAAAAAGAAAATTAAAAAAAAAACAAAGAGATCAAAGACTGTAAAAAAAAACAGAACAAAATATCCAAGGACTATGGGACATCTACAAATAGCATAAAACATGCATAATGGGAATACCAGAAGAAGAAACAGAGAAAAAAAGCAGAGGAAATATTTGGAACAATAATGAATAAATATTTTCCCAAATTAATGTTAAACAACAAACAATAAATCCAGGAAGCCCAGAGAACACCAAGCAGGATTAATGCTAAACAAACAAAAACCACACACCTCTGCATGTAATTTTGAAGTTATAGAAAATCAAAGGTAAAGAAAAAAATCTTAGGGGAAACCTGAGGAGGGACAAAAAACACCTTACATATAGAAGAACAAAGATAAGAATTACATCCAGCTTCTTTTCAGATATCATGCAAGCAAGAAGAAAGTGGAATGAAGTATTTTCCCTCTGTACACTATGGCCTAGAAACTGTCTCAAGGACATAAACCGGGTTATTAAATTGTTCACATTGGATATTTCCCCTCTCTCAAGAATCATTTTCCCCCATCACTTGATGTCTACTGTCTTGAAAACACTGTTTTATATGTCATCTTTTTTTGTGTGAAGCTATATTTTTGAATCGAAATATCTATTTACATAATAGTCTATGATATTTTCTCTTGAAGTTCTTTGGTAAATGTAAACAAGTTTGGAACAGAATTAAAAAAAAACAAACTATTTCATTATCTTTTATCTATCTACTTTAGTGCAAAATACTCTGGTAAACTTAAGTGCTTCCCAGGATAGTGCAGAATCTTCCCTGTATTTACAATTGACCCAGAGATCTCTAAAACTTATTTCTACCAGTTAATTAATATTGTTTTAAAGAAATATTAAACATTCATATGTGTTTGCTATTTTCAAGGAAATGCAACCCCATTTTTTAAAAAGATTTATTTATTTTAGAAAGAGACCACAAGCTGGGGGATAGGCAGAGGGAGAGGGAGAGAAGCAGACTCCCAGCTGAGAGCGGAGCCCCACTAGGGGCTAGATCCCATGACACTGAGATCATGACCTGAGCCAAAATCAAGAGGCAGACGCTTAAGTGACTGAGTCACCCAGGCACCTCAAAGCAACCCCACTTTTAATTGCAATGAAATAGAAAAAATATTCAGTACACTTTTATTTCATAAGCATACTAAATGATTTAGATGGAAACAGTAATAAATACTGAGAGTTGATGCTAAAAACACCGCACCCTTCCCATCCTGATCTTGAAGTAAGTTTCAGCATGACTTAGGGGAAGGTACATTTTTGTTTTCCTCCTGAGATCATGAGAGAAAGAAGGGGAGACACCATATATTGTAAAAGGAATGGGGAAAAAGAGACAAATGACAGACTGACCAGATGCAGAGATCACATTCAAGTAAAATTTCTCCAAGACTGCAAAAGTGAAAGATATTTTAAGAAACATGATGCTTGTAGCACTCATTACTATTGATTTTATGACAGTGATATAAACCCCTTTTCCATCTGCCTGCAGAAATTGTCCAAATTTGAAAATACAAATGTATACTGAGAAGGATTATTATTGTAGGAGCTAAATTGAGCTTTATAATCACAGTGATAATAACATAAAGAAGCACAGGAGCCACAGAGCCAAGAGTAGAGGGGACCAGAAAACATAAGAAACATTAATAAAACTTGATGAGACATAGAAACACCTTGGTTTATGAAATTCAGGTCATGAGACAATGTTAACTGGATCTCCATAGGTGGAGAAATCTAAACAGTAAGTTTATACAGGCATAAACTCTAATACTTACAGTACTCAAATGGAATATATGCAGTTTGTATTGACATTACAGTGAAGAGAGTCTATTTATTTACACAAGAAAGCTGTACTAGATGAGAAACAATAAGACAATTATTTATTGATTATAGTAGAAGAAAATAAACACACAGATTTTATTAAATTTTTAGGCTAACTTCTGTAACTTTCTCTTCTATTTTTAACATTTTAAACAAAGACACAATAATGACTTACTTGATAATCAAATATAATCAATGACCATATGGCAAAGAATGGGTTTTTCTAAAGAATGAAAATGTGTTACTTTTTGGATACATACACTAATAAAATGTAAAGTTAGTGATACCTTAGACGTAATATCCTATTGCATCTTCATACTTGTCACTAGTTTATATAACACTTTCAAAACTAACAAGTATGTCATTCAGAGTCTAAAGTCCCTCGTTTTTGTTCGTTTCTAATAAAATTTTAAAATTGACATTGCATTTTCAGTTCTAAAAAGCTTTTATGTTTTGAAATGTATAACTCTAACTCAAAGAAATAGAAAAGTGAAAATCTCCTGAGAAGATGCATACAAGAGATAAAATGACATTTAAAATTTGGAATAGAAAATGAGTAACAAATATTCTTGAAACATTTAGAATTCAACATACCTTTAGAATTAGTGGAACATGCTCAGTGAAACCAATAGTTTACATTTCTCTTGCATTTAATTCTCCATTTTATAATCATCCTTTGTTCATTTTAGGTATGTTTCAGAATTCTGATGGCTTATGACCAAGATCAAGAAATTACAGAAAATATACACCACTCATACAGTCATGACATTCACAGTTGAGAATATGAGAAAAGGCAAATGTTCCTTGTAGTTGGCATATGAACGATTATGGGAAATTTTTGGTTAAAATGATAATATACCACTTTAACAATTGAAAATATGCATCTGAATTCCTATTAATCCTTCAATTAGAAGGGTTAGGAATGTAGCTGAACATTTTGAAAGTAATATTCTAAACTGAATTTCCAATGAAGAGCTTGAAAAATAGAATCTTTCTAAAAAAATTATAGCAATCTAGCAAATGAAGCAGTTTAAACTTCAAAAACTTCAGGATTTCTTTGACTAACGGCCAACATTTACAAGAAGCTCTATATTTTTTCTTATAACTTATTGTACTTTAGCAGTCTTAAAAGGAGAGTTCAGCTACTTTCAAGCTTAATGAATTTAAAATGTTATTTGTTACTTCTTTGAAAATCCTACCTTATCCACAGTGTGAAAACTCCCAAAGTACATGGGATTTTAAACATTTCTGGTGCAGGAAAAAATTTCTTAAGCTTTTCTGAAACAACAAAACAAACACTGAAATTCTGAAATAAACCCAGGGCATCATGTGGCTCATTTATAATTCTCTTCTCGTAACAAGCAAAACAAAAATCTTCCTTCAAGTATTTGATTAGATTCAGCACTTGTACTTTGCAGAATTTCCCAGTCACATAGGCTCGTCTTCTCAGTTGGTTGAGGAGGGTGGTATAGAAACAGATGATTATGATCATCATTTTAAAAATAACCAGTTTCATTTTACTTACCATACAACTGTAGTGTACTTTGTTTCTTTTTTTTTTTATGCACTCCATTCAACAAATATTACTAAAGCTCTACCTTTGATAAAATATAAGCAGTAGGTGCAGTGGGCCACAAAAACAAATGACAAATAACTGATAATCTTCTTAGGAATATATGATTATTTTTTCAAATAAATATAATATAAATAAAAGTACAATCCTTTCAATATGAAAGAGTAAAAATATCATGGGCTTCTGTGATGACCATGAATGTTTCCAGTAGAAGCAAGAAGGAAAGACCTTAAACAACTGACATTTAAGATGGTTCTTGAAAGATATGCGGAATTTCACCTTATATCACAAATGATCTGTTCTTTAAGCAGATTTTGCTAAAGTCTCATGAGAATTCAAGGACTCGGGAGCACATATAATTCTTGATACCCAAAGCTAAACTTGCTTCCAGATAAAAGCTGCCTGGTTGAGATGTGAATAGTGTTATCAATATTTGTTTAAAGAATACATCACCAACTTACATTCAGTCCACAAATATCGTTAATCTCCAAATATTCCCTTACAGAGTTTATTATTTGAAGCAGATGAAGAAAATAAAATAATCAGTGTAACAGTGTGAGATGACACTGCCATAGAGCAGAAACATGCATTATGGAAAGTATATTTCATGGTAAATATAAGTGATTAAAGGCATGATATCTAGTAATATAATTGTCTGCAATCTGAATTTCATATTTATTATATGCTTTTTGTGTTATCTTTGGAAAGTTACTTCCTTCCTCTGTGTTTGTCCCCACAACTGTAATAGTAGCCATATCAATGATCTATCCATTAAACAAACATTTGTTAAGCATTTAGGAGATACTGTTCAAAGTATCTGAATAAAAAAACATCGGCACATGTGGAACTTACATTCTGGTGTAATGGACAAAAAAATAAATATTATAAATAAGTATAATATATTGTGTGCTAGAAGTGTTAAGTGCTATGGAAATAAAACAATCTAAAGGGGTTCAGAAGTGCTCATGGGAGTTTTCCAATTTTGCTAGTATAATCCAAGTAGGCTTTATTGAGAAGGTATCAAGGCCATCATCAAGGCCTCAAAAGATGTGACAGAGTGAGCAATACTATATTGAGGAAAAGAATATTCCAGGCAGAAGGAACATATCTGGCATGTTTGAAATAAAGCAAGAAAGGCGTATATTTGGGAAAGACAGAGGGAGGGGGGCCCAAGGCAAAAAGGAAATCAAATAAGATGTCAAACTCTTTGGTGCTTTGCTGGCTGTTTTTAAATATTTGGCTTCTATTGTGAGATAGTCACTGAAGGTTTCTGAACAGAAAGTGACACAATTTGACTTATATTTAATAGAATGACCCAGGCTATGTAGTAAGAAGAGACTAGGTAGCAGGGTAGATATGAAATATATCACACATGAAATAGTGGCTACACTGGCTTGGAAGCAGCAGAGCTGGTGAGTGGTGATCAGATTCTTGATGTAGAATCAATGGGATTTCTAATGGAGTAACTATGGAATGCAAGGGAATAAGAGGAGAAGAATGAATCCAAGAATTGGACCAGAGGTAATGGAAAGATGGATTTGACATTGAGATGATACCCCTGGTGAAGAAGGTTTGGTAGGGAAGTTCTGAAATTTTCTTTGGCACATGTTCAGTTTAAATGTCATGTGGAGATAATAAGCAGAAGATGTAAATTTGGATGTATGTGTCTGGAATTCAGGGAAGAGGCTGTAATTCAGGTGGGAGATATAAATTTTGAAGTTGTCAATAAAGAGCTATTATTTAAAACTATGAGACTGGCTGAGTTAATTAAATTGATAAATGTAGGTAGAGGATAGAAGTTCAAGAATTGAGTCTTGAAGGACTCCAGTGATTGGAGAGTTTGGAGTGAAGAAGAAAAAAAACCAGAGGGGTCTGAAAAAAAGTCTATTCCATAAAGGTAAAACAAAAGAGCATGGAGTCTTAGAAGCCAGGTGATGAAACTCTAGCCAATGGAGTGTTATTTCCAAGTGGAAGTGATAAACCACAGTGAATGCCCCTGGCAGCTAAAATAGGATAGAGACTAAGATTTAACCTCTGGACTTAACAATATATAGGTAACTGGTGACTGACTAGAGTGGTTTCACTGGAGTGATGGTAGCAAAATGTTGACTATAGTCAATTTAAGAGAGAGGGGAAAGAGAGGAATATTGAAGACAATAAAATGGAAAATTATATCCAGGAAATTTGCTGTGATACTCAATGAAGAAACGGGAAAATAGCTGCAGAGTAAATGGGTCAAGGAGGAATTTTTTTTAATTGAATTCATCACAGCATATTCGTACATTTATTGAAATTGTTAGGGAGATATTGAGGATTGGGAAAAAAAGGGGAAAGTTCTAGCCAGGCTCTTGAGTGAGAGAGGGTGCGATTTAATGCACAATAGGAGGGGCTGTTATAATCAGGTGCACAAATAGTTCATCCTTGATAACAGAACAGGTGGTAATGAATTAACAAACAGATATTATAGAGTGAATTTTTTGTGATATATCTCTCATTACTTCAATTTTCTCATAATAATACAAAGCAGTACCATCTGCTGAGAGTAGATGGTGATAGAGATATGAGGTGATAGAGAGAGAGGATAGAGAATGAGATGTCAGGAATTTAAGATAAAGATTATATAAAATACCCCTATAGAAAAGTGGGTAGACTAGGGAAACTTTTTCAGGCCATGTTAAATGACTTTTTGAAGCTTATGGTCATGAATTTAAAATGAGAACAGCCTCCATGGTATATTTATTTCTCTAACCTTAATCAGCTGCATAGATGTAGAATAGAGAGAAAATCTATTTTCATTAGGATTGTAATTTTGACACGCTGGTTTGTAGAAATAAAAAAGGACCAAAAGAGCAAAGGATATACACAAATGTTTGATGATACAATTATTTTACACAAGCTGGGCAGGTATGTGAGAAAGTGGGAACATGGTAGAATAAATCAACTTTATTATATATGAAGAAAATTATGTATATTTTATAAATCAACCTCACTCCTTATACACACACCCACATTTCCATTCTAATCAGTTTTGATTCTCATTTATGTGAGCACTCATGTGTTTCACAACTTTTACACAGGTTACTTGAGCTTTAACAATTTCTAAGAAAGGTCAAGCTTTTTCAATAACTTTCTAAAATAGACATTGTTTTCTTCATTTTACAACTTAAAATGAGAATCAGAAAGATTGAAGGATATTCCAAAGCCCATACTTATATGTGGTTGAATGGAGACTAAAATGCAGATTGATTTTACACAAAGCCTATGTTATTTCTCTTTTACCAAATTTCCTCTTGTCCATTGTAACTCATGATTCTTAAGATATAACACGTTGAAAAGATATAACAAAATACACAAACTAGTATGTGGAATGACAACTAACAGCTATTTTCTTAGGTTAACTTAATCTATGAATAATAACAATGTCTAATATTTTCTTGCTTAAGAAATAATTTAAAAGGCATTCTATTCCAGCAACAACTCAATTAGATGGTTATATTATCTCTGTGGTAACGATTCAGAAATGAGCACTAAGTGTAAGGAACTTTTCTAGATACATATAGCAGAAAGAAACAGGTCTTATGATTTTTACATACTACGTTGCTCCATTATACCAAAATACTTTTCAAGTAAATTAGGACATGCAAAAAAATGCCATAAAATATACATAATAACATAAAGCTAATAACCTAAAAGAAAGTTTAAGGAGTTTAGTATCTTAGAAATGTGTGATTACATACACAATAAATGAAAGTGTGTATGGCTGTAAGGAAAATGAGTAAGTGATATAAGTAATAAGTTGTTTAGAATACTTTAAGTTAATCCTTTCTGCTTCTTCCATAGATAGTTTTGTAGGTCTACAAAATTATTTACAGTTGTAAATTGTCTCAGGGATTTGGTCCAAAAACCTCGGACTCATCTGTGAGTCAGTCAGTCATTTATTTTCTCCACACATCTCCCCCACCCCCATCTTGATCTCTGTCTCCTTAAAATCAACCAAGCAGAAAATCCTGTAAATACTGCCTTCAAAGTATTTCCTGAATCTGACTACCTTCACTCTTTTCATCCTTTTGTTTCTCATAGCATGCATTACCTGTAAATATCCTGATTATTTACTTCTTTGTTGATAAATTTTAATGTCTATATCTCCATGTTAAAAATATAAGCTAAGAGAGGACAAGGATCTTTGTTAGATTTGTTCCCTGATATATCCAAATGTCTAAAACAGAAGTCAATGAATATCATCTATTTAATGAATCGATAGAATTGTTATTTATATTATGCTGTTACTATTCAGCCAATGTTAAACACAGGTTTAGAATACAGCAGTATTAGAAGTCCTAGCCACAGCAATCAGACAACAAAAAGAAATAAAAGGCATCTGAATTGGCAAAGAAGAAATCAAACTCTCACTCTTTGCAGATGATATGATACTTTATGTGGAAAACCCAAAAGACTCCACCCCAAAACTGCTAGAACTCATACAGGAATTCAGTAAAGTGGCAGGATATAAAATCAATGCATAGAAATCAGTGGCATTCCTATACACCAACAACAGGACAGAAGAAAGAGAAATTAAGGAGTCAATCCCATTTACAATTGCACCCAAAACCATACCTAGGAATAAATCTAACCAAAGAAGCAAAGAATCTGTACTCAGAAAACTATAAAATATTCATGAAAGAAATTAAGGAAGACACAAAGAAATGAAAAACATTCCATGCTCATGGATTGGAAGAACAAATATTGTGAAGATATCAATGCTACCTAGAACAATCTACATGTTCAATGCAATCGCTATCAAAATACCATCAACTTTTTTCAAAGAAATGGAACAAATAATCCTAAAATTTGTATGGAACCAGAAAAGATCCCGAATAGCCAGAGGAATGTTGAAAAGGAAAAGAAAAGCTGGTGGCATCACAATTCCAGACTTCAAGCTCTATTACAAAGCTGTAATCATCAGGACAATATGGTACTGGCACAAAAACAGACACATAGATCATGGAACAGAATAGAGAGCTCAGAAATGGACCCTCAACTCTGGTCAACTAATCTTCGACAAAACAGGAAAGAATGTCCAATGAAAAAAAGACAGTCTCTTCAACAAATGGTGTCGGGAAAATTGGACAGCCACATGCAGAAGAATGAAACTGGACCATTTCCTTACACCACACACAAAAATAGACTCAAAATGGTTGAAAGACTTCAATGTGAGACAGGAGTCCATCAAAATCCTAGAGGAGAACACAGGCAACAACCTCTTCGACTTCAGCCACAGCAACTTCGTCCTAGAAACATCGCCAAAGGCAAGGGAAGTGAGGACAAAAATGAACTATTGAGACCTCATCAAGATATAAATCTTCTGCACAGCAAAAGAAACAGTCAACAAAACCAAAAGACAACCAACAGAATGGGAGAAGATATTTGCAAATGACATATCAGATAAAGGGCTAGTATCCAAAATCTATAAAGAACTTATCAAACACAACACCCAAAGAACAAAGAATCCAATCAAGATATGGGCAGAAGACATGAACAGACATTTGTCCAAAGAAGACATCCAAATGGCCAACAGACACATCAAAAAGTGTTCAACATCGCTTGGCATCAGGGAAATACAAATCAAAACCTCAATGAGATACCACCTCACACCAGTCAGAATGGCTAAAATTAACAAGTCAGGAAACGATAGATGTTGGCGGGGATGCGGAGAAAGGGGAACCCTCCTACACTGTGGGTGGGAATGCAAGCTGGTGCAACTACTCTGGAAAAGAAGTATGGATGTTCCTCAAAAAGTTGAAAATAGAGCTGCCCTATGACCCAGCAATTGCACTACTGAGTATTTACCCCAAAGATACAAATGTAGGGATCCGAAGGGGTATGTGTACCCCAATGTTTATAGCAGCAATGTCTACAATAGCCAAACTATGGAAAGAGCCAAGATGTCCATCAACAGATGAATGGATAAAAAAGATTTGGTATATATTTACAATGGAATATTATGCAGCCATCAAAAGGAATGAAATCTTCTATTTGCAATGACATGGATGGAACTGGAGGGCATTATGCTGAGTGAAATAAGTCAATCAGAGAAAGACATGTATCATATGATCTCACTGATATGAGGAATTCTTAATCTCAGTAAACAAGCTGAGGATTGCTGGAGTGGTGGGGGGCGGGAGGGATGGGGTGGCTGGGTGATAGACATTGGGGAGGGTATGTGTTATGGTGAGCACTGTGAATTGTGTAAGACTGTTGAATCACAGACCTGTACCTCTGAAACAAATAATACATTGTATGTTAAAAAAAAAAAAAAAGAAAGATAGTAGGAAGGGAGAAATGAAGGGGGGGAAATCAGAGGGGGAGACAAACCATGAGAGACTATGGACTCTGAGAAACAAACTGAGGGTTCTAGAGGGGAGGGAGGTGGGGGGATGGGTTAACCTGGTGATGGGTATTAAAGAGAGCACGTACTGAATGGAGCACTGGGTGTTATACGCAAACAATGAATCATATAACACTACATCAAAAACTAATGAGGTAATGTATGGTGATTAACATAACATAATAAAATTTAAAAAAAGGAAAAAAGATAAAGAAAAGAAAATACAGCAGTGATTTGAAGTATTTATGGAAACATGAGTGAATGAATACAATGAAGTGTGTGACCATTCTAAACTGTACTCCACTTGAGTAAAATGTACTTAGGTACAGAAACCCTTATGAAATTTATTTTCTGGCATCACAGAATTTAGTATTCTTTTTGACTCTATTAAAACTATCTGTATTCATATTCTAAATCAGATGAACTTTTTCTCTTTTGTTTTCTTTCTATTGTTTAGTTTTCTCTTCCATTCCATTTCATTTAAGCAATATTATTATCAATATTAATCAAATATTATCAATTACAAAATGACACAGACAGGTACTATCTTGCCAAACCTCACATTCCCAAGCACAGTAACAACCAACAACCTGTTCAGATCCTAGTCTCTAATGGATCCACTTATTTTGACAAAATGGAAAGAAAAATTTAATTAATATTGCTATGTCCATCAAATTGAGGTTCTCTTGCTCTGAGAAGAACTAAACAGTTATATATCTCTCTTTTACTTGTGTACAATAAAGTGCTAAAAAACAAAAACAAAAGTGTCCACTCAGACCTAGTGCTGTTTCAATATAATTTAAAAGAAAAATAATTATTTTCACATCAACATGAGCAGTGTCACCATTAGTTAATTTAAATTTTTTTCTGAAATTATAAAGAGCTTAGTTGCTATTTCCTTAATTGAGTATGAGTAACATACACCATCAGTCAAAATGATTTAAGGGGCGCCTGGATGGCTTATTGGTTAGGCGTCTGCCTTTGGCACAGGTCATGATCCCAGGGTCCTGGGATCAAGTCCTGCATCGGGCTCCTTGCTCCACGGGAAGACTGCTTCTCCCTCTCCCACTCCCCTTGCTTGTATTCCCTATCTCACTGTGTCTCTCTCTGTCAAAAAATAAATAAAATCTTAAAAAAAAATGATTTAAGAGCTTTTATTTAAAAAAATCCGCTCGTTTAAAAATATCCAGTATTGATCTATCATTCTCTCTCTCTCTCTCTTGCTCTCGCCATTGTTTTTCCTGAAATATTACTTTGAAATTTCCTGACAAAAAAATAAAATATTCTTCTTTAGGCTATTTTTTCTAATTTTTTAGTCATAATTTAATACATGCTGGTAAAATTCCAATAACTTTAGTGCTTTAATGTTCTTGAAATAATGATGAAGTAGTATAACATTTGGAATTTATGAAAGCTTGAATGCTATCCTTGAAGACCAGGTTTTCAAACTGAAGAAGGAATCACAAAAAAATTGATTTAAATTAATATGTCAGTATAGAAGCATATAAAAATGTTTACTGATTTTTTTATTTTTCAATGAGTTACATTATAAGTTAAAGTTCTCTTATTAAATTGACAGCTTTTGTCTATGAGTAAAATATGTAGGTCTAATGACTGACAATATGCTTGTTAGAAACAGGCCACATCACTTTGCCTGCTAGACCAGATACCATGGCAACACCTGGTTAGTGAAAGTTGAAGAAATATTTTGTAGTTTTGCATTTGTTAGAGCTGCTGGACTGTAACAGATATGCATTAATTGGAAGTAGATGTGACAGCTTGCAGCAGTTACTAAGATAGGAAGCAAACCATCAGCACCTGTCAAGGCTAAGGACTGAAAAAAGATGAATCAAATGCTATGATGTGTGACTTCAAACACAATGTCACTTTTGTGTATTCATCATTTGTAAAAAGTGTGGGGAAATGTGGGATTTTGTTAATATATAAATATTTTCATCAGTGTCTTAAGATATGAAAAAGAATCATCGCCTGTCAAGTTAAAAAGGGGTAAATTATAAATTCAAAAGAACACATAAAACTTTGACAGTTCTAATCATGTACCATCACCATGATTTCACAGTGCAAGATGCATGTATGCATGAAAGATATTCCAAATAGGAGTTGGCAGTTTAAGTACAAAAACAACATTGCCCTTTTTCTGACAGATTAAGTGTGATCAGACAGTTTTAGATAACAAAGCGCTCCAAAATTAAAATCATATTTTCATACTCTTCAATGATAGCCAGAAAACTCATTTTATCAATAGGGTCACTTTTTCAATATCCTGAAAAACATAAGATATTATTTCCATTCTTTGGTCAGTACATTTTCTGTAAATATATCTAACAATTCATTAATAATTAGGTATAGCCAACTCATAGCTAGAAGGAAATACAAATATATTCTTGTATATTTACTTGCTGTTGATTTCACTTCCCATATATTTTTGCTGATAAAGTAATAAGTTTCTATTTGACTGAACCATACCGTTAAAAATTTTGAGAATTGAAATTTTGAGAATAGTTAGCAAGGTAGGAAAGGGAATGGTGGAGCAGAGTTTCAGTTCTAAATATATTCTTCAAACCTTTCCAAAAAAATAAATTTGAGGTTATCATTAATGTGTAACTGTTAACTTTTAGGTCAACCAAGAGCAATTACACATAAAACAAAGCAAAACAAAGCATGTATGACATAATTTCATATTACTTGGGGATAATGTCCTATGGAAAAGAATTTTTTTTTCCCACAAAAACTTAGTCTTTCCTCTCCTCCTTCTCCTCCTCCTTCTTCCTCTTCTCCTTTAAAATTTGAGTATAGTTTACACACCATATTACATTAGTTTCAGGTACACAACACAGTGATTTAGCAACTCTATACATTATGCTATGCTTACCACATATGTAGCTGTCATCTGTCACCATTCAACCATATTGCAATGCCATTGCCTATATTTTCTATGCTGTGCCTCTTATTCTCATGACTTACTCATTCCATAACTGGAAGCCTGTACCTCCTACTCCCCTACATCCATTTTGCCTATCACCCCATCCTTCTCTCCCCAGGCAACCATCAGTTTGTTCTCTGTATTTATAGGTCTGATTCTGATTTTTGTTTATTTATTCATTTTTTTTTAGATTCCACATATAAGTGAAATCATATGGTATTTGTCTTTCTCTGTCTGACTTCACTTAGCATAACGACTTAGTCTTAACATCCCTTAGTAATGTGCCATTTTTGAGATGACTGTGTATCTGATAAAGGACAATATATCCTTTAATGTTGAGCTTGATTAAATAGCTGTTTTGCACTCTGAGACCATGTTATTAAAAAATCAAAATACAGGGGAGGAGCTAAGATGGTGGCCTAGTAGGGGGAACCTAGGCTTGCCTTGTCCCTTGAACACAGCTAGATAACTATCAAATCATTCTGAACACCCAAGAAATTGACCTGAAGACTAATAGACCAAACGGCACAACTAGAGAGAGAGGAGGCCACATAAGAAAAGTAGGAAGTGTGGAGACATGGTTTGGGGTAGAAAGAGCCCTGGTCACAAAGACGAGAGAAAGTGAAAAGCACAGAGATAGACACAAGGAGAACACTTCTCCAAAGCCACTGGCTGGAAAAATGAGAGAGGCTGATTTTCGTGAGTTTTTTGCTACCAGTGGGGCTCAATGACTGGAGTTTTAGAGGTCTGTGGGCTTGACTAGGATAGAGACCTGAGGGTGCTTGCCCTACTCCTGGAGAGAAAGCAGGCAAACAACCCCAGGGCAGACAGTGTAATCTGAGGATCTCCTAAGGTGCATGGGGAGAGACTGGTCCCTCCTCTTGGAGAGCATCTGTGAGAGGTGGCATTGTCTCTCTGGGGACAAAAGAACCAGTGGGCATCATTTCACTCCCTTGCCCCTTGGCATTGGCACAGAGACACCTGCTGAGAGTGGCTACCCCAGAACTCGCTTTTTAGCCTACTTTGCTCCAAATCCCACACCCCTGTGCTCTGGCATGACTGCCCTCCCAAAGACCAGTGCAGGTTCCCACCACACCAATCCCCTAAAGTTTGGAGTTTTAAAAGTTAGTAGGCTTGGCTGGGATAGAACCCAAAGTGTGCTGCATTGCTCCAGGTAGGCAAGCAACCCAGAGACAGACAGTGTGAAAAGAGTGATTGGAAAAACACCTAGGACACATGAGGGGAAATTATTTGCAAGCATCCACTCCCCTTTCCAGGGACAAAGGAGCTGGCTGGCACCATTTCCCTCCCCCAATCCTCAGCATAAAACAATTTAAGTGAACAGCACAGTGCCAACACTAGCTGTATAACCTGCTTATACCAAGTCCTGCCCACCTATGCTCTGCTGGTACTGCTTTCAAGTGTGCCTAAGGACCAGCACAGGAGGCCCCTTCTCCAGAAGACCAGCACAAACCCCCCACAGGTACCACACCCACTGACCATAGAGTTCTACAAAGCTTTAGTTCTAATGGAAATAGCATCAGGGCTCATTTAACAAGCAGACCAGAACACACTTAGTTAAAACTCACCACACTCTAACCAAGGTCCAAACACTGCCCACTGCCAGCAGGAGAAACTCTAGAGATGACTAACTTGAGGGATAGAGCAGCCATAACACAACAGCAGAGTCCATGCAGCACACACCAGAGAGACTTCCTGAAGCATCAGATCCTAGACACTATATGATCTCCTCTTCATAAAGCCATTACTGCAGGAGCAGGAAACATAACAGGATTTTATAACACACAGAAGAAGACAGAGACCTAGACAAAATGCCAAGATGAAGGAATTCATCCCAAAAGAAAGAACAAGAAAAGTTCACGGCCAAAGATCTAATCGGAAAAGATAAGTAATATGCCTGATACAAAATTTAAAGCAATAATCATAAGGATACTCACTGGGCTTGAGAAAAGCATGGAAGACATCAGGGAGATGCTTGCCAGAGAGATAAAAGAGCTAAAAAACAATCAGACAGAAATGAAAAATGCAATAACTGAGATTCGAATCCTACTGGATGTAATGACCACAAAGATGCAAGAAGCAGAGGAACAAATAAGTGACATAGAAGATAGAAACAGAAAATAATGAAGCTAAACAAAAGAGAGAAAGAATGATAGATCATGAGAGTAGACTTAGGGAACTCAGTGACTCCATCAAACATAATAAATTTGTATCATCAGGCTCCCAGAAAAGGAAAAGAGAGAAAAGGGGACAGAAAGTTTATTTGAGGAAATAACAGATGAAAACTTCCCAAAGCCATCTCCTAAATCCAGGAGGCCTAGAGAACTCCTATCAAAATCAACAGAAGCATGTCAACACTAAGACATATTAAAATTAAATTTGAAAAATATGATGATTAAAAAAATCCTAAAAGCAGCAAGACAAAAGAAGTCACTAACTTACAAGGGAAGACCCATAAGGCTAGCAGCAGATCTCTCCATGGAAACTTGGCAAACCAGAAGAAAGTGGCATGATCTACTCAATGTGCTGAATGGGAAAAATCTTTAGCCAAGAACACTCTATCCAGCAAGGCTATTATTCAGAATAGAAAGAGAGATAGAGTTTCCCAAACAAGTACAAAGGAATTTGTAACCACTAAAGCAACTCTACAAGAAATATTAAAGGGAATTCTGAGTGGGAAGGAAAGACCGAAAGTGACAAAGACAAAAAAGAACAGATAAAATCTCTAGAAATAATGATAAACAAGTAATAAAATGGCACTAAATACATATCTATCAATAATCACTCTGAAGTAAATGGACTAAATTCTCCAATCAAAAGACATAGGGTGTCAGAATGGATAAAAAACCAAGACTCATCTATATGCTGCCTACAAGAGACTCATTTTAGACCTAAAGACACCTCCAGATTGAAGGGGATGGAGAAACATTTATCATGCTAATGGATGTCAAAAGAAAGTCAGAGTAGCCATATTTATATCAAGCAGATTAGATTTTTTTAAGATTTAATTTTATTTATTTATTTATTTATTTATTTATTTATTTATTTATTTGAGAGAGAGAGCACATGAGCAGGGGGTAGCAGTAGAGGGAGAGGGAGAGAATCTCAAGTAGACTCCACACGAGTACAGAGCCCAAAGCAGGTCTCAATCTCACGAGCCTGAGATCATGACCTGAGCCAAAATCAAGAGTCTGACATTTAACTGACTGAGCCCCCCAAACACCCCCAGACAAACTAGATTTTAAACTAACAACTGTAAGAAGAATTAAAGAAGGGCATTATATCATAATAAAGGGGTCTATCCAA
This sequence comes from Mirounga angustirostris, assembly GCF_029215605.1. Taxonomy (NCBI): domain Eukaryota; kingdom Metazoa; phylum Chordata; class Mammalia; order Carnivora; family Phocidae; genus Mirounga; species Mirounga angustirostris. Next base: position 88,429,284 of record NW_026991716.1, on the reverse strand, counting down.
CAAGAAGATCTAACAATTGGAAATATTTATGCTCCCAACTTGGGAGCACCCAAATACATAAAACAATAACAAACATAAAGGTATTGTTGATAATAATACAATAATAATAGGGGACTTTAACACCCCACTTACATCAATGGACAGATCATCTAAGCAGAAAATCAACAAGAATGACACACTGGAACAGATGGACTTAACAGATATATTCAGAACATTCCATCCTAAAGCAGCAGGATACACATTCTTTTCAAGTGCACATGGGACTTTCTCCAGAATAGATCACCATACTAGGTCACAAATCAGGCCTCAACAAGTATAAAAAGATTGAATATCATACCATGCATATTTTCTGACCACAGTGCTATGAAACTTGAAGTCAACTATAAGAAAAATTTGGAAAGACCACAAATACATGGAGGTTAAAGAACATGCTACAAAGAATGAATGGGTTAACCAGGAAATTAAAGAAGAAATTTAAAAAATACATGGAAACAAATGAAAATGAAAACACAACAGTCCAAAACTTTTGGGATGCAGCAAACGTGGTCATAAGAGGGAAATATATAGTAATACAGGCCTACATCAAAAAGCAAGGAAAATCTCAAATAAACAGCCTAACCTTATGCCTAAAGGAGCTAGAAAAAGAACAACAAACAAAGCCTACAGCCAGCAGAAGGAGGGAAATAATAAATAATAAAGCATTATATAGAAACAACAGTATTAGAGCGTTATATAGAAACAACAACAACAAAAATCCCATAGAACAGATCAACAAAACCAGGAGATTATTCTTTGAAAAAAATAATAAAATTGATAAACCCCTAGCCAGATTTATCAAAAAGAAAAGAGAAAGATGCAAATAAATACAATCATAAATGAAAGAGGAGAAATAAAATCAATACCACAGAAATGCAAACAATATAAGGAAATATTATGAAAAATTATATTCCAACAATTTGTACTACTAGGTACAAATTCCAAAGGATACAGAAATACTGATTAAAGGGGGCACATGCACCCCAGAGCTTATAGCAGCATTATCAACAATAACCAAATTATGGAAAGAGCCCAAATGTCTATTGAATAATGAATGGATAAAAAAGAGGTGGCATATATATATGAATATATGATTTCACTCATATATGGAATTTAAGAAACAAAACAGATCAACATAGGAGAGGAAAAAAAAGAGGCAAATGAGGAAACAGACTCTTAACTACAGAGAACAAACTAAGAGTTACTGGAGGGGAGAAGATAGGAAGAATGGGTTAAATAGATGATGAGGATTAAGGAATGCACTTGCTGTGATGAGCACTGGGTGTTGTATGTAAGTCATGAATTACTAAATTCTACACCTGAAACAAATATTACACTGTATGCCAACTAACTGGAATTTAAATAAAAACTTGAAAGAAAAATAATTAAAATATAAAAAAACAAATAATACATATCTTTAATAAACCAGAATCTTACTTGACTCAAAGTAACTAGTAGACAACAATCATGCAGATCTTCCCAAGACCACGTATTTACTGCCTAAGAAAAAGAAAAAAAGAAGAAGACAGCAGGAAGGGAAGAATGAAGGGGGGGAAACTAGAGGGGGAGAGGAACCATGAGAGACTATGGACTCTGAGAAACAAACTGAGGGTGCTAGAGGGGAGGGGGTTGGGGGGATGGGTTAGCCCGGTGATGGGTATTAAAGAGGGCACGTACTGCATGGAGCACTGAGTTTATATGCAAACAATGAATCATGGAACACTACATCAAAAACTAATGATGTAATGTATGGTGATTAACATAACATAATAAAAAAAGAAGAAAAGAATTTATGTATCCCAAATCCCAAAGAGTCACCCATATGATAAAAAATATTCAATTTTGCCTTTTAAATTTTGAAACCATTTCATAACACATTTTGTTATTAGACAAGATGTTTACACTATTATGCTTTTTACAGGCAGATTTTTAAAGTAATTGAAAAATAAAAATTAAAAAATAAAGTAACTGTAATGATGTACTATGTTTCAAGGGAAAAAGAAGATTTACCAATTTAAACATGATTTACCCTATTTTTAAGGGTTGCATACTTTTTTCCTTGTGTACTTCAGATAAATTTTAATATATATTATTTTAGAAAAGCAGTTTAAACCTCAGTTTATCATATATAATGACAAATAGCTCTTCCTCTCTACCTCATTTTTGGGATACATTATGTGATAGGGACTGTGCCAGATGTTGGTGAAAAAATTCCAAAGAAATGCAGATCATGTTTCCATACAAAATTACTTTCTCCCAAAGTGGTTTCCTTGGAAATGTTCCTTAGCGTGATGTGTCCTCAAATAAGTCTATGAGGAAAGAAAAAGCTTTATTCTCTATTGCAACAAAACTACACTCTAAAAGGGTAACTGCTCTGCCTTCTGTCAGTCCATCAAGCACTTAAATTGTTCACCAAAAAGGAACTAAAAAACAGGAATATGAGGTAGGGAATAGGAAGCCAAGGTAATAGATGATTTGTTAAGATTAGTTAATGTGGAGCCTAATTGGGAGCTTGAACTCATGACCCTGAGATCAAGACCTGAGCTGAGATCAAGAGGTAGATACCTAACTGACTGAGGCACTTAGGCACCCCTAGTTAACATGTTATTAAATACCACAAGTGGATGGGCTAAGAGTGCATATGTCTGAGAATATAAATTCTGTGGTTTTGAGTTTAATATGAAAAATGTCTGCTTTTCATTTGGGATTCAAAACTATTCTCTCATTTGGATTGATGAAAGGTTCATACCCTTTTCCATTCCTTCGCTTGTTCAAAAGTGAACCCTCCCCTGTTGACCTAGTCCTAATTGCACAGCTCAGAATCCTTGTCAAGGCATGGCATTTGCAGGCTCTATTATGATTGTGAAGTGTCCTTCAGATTTTTGTGTTGTGTCATTTGCTGAATAATATGCTAGGAGAAAGGCTGAAAAGTAATCTTTAGACATTGGACAGGATATAAAAATTACTGCATATGATAAAGAAAACAAAGAAGAAAATTATTAACAGTCTTTGTGGAATTCCTTTTAATTATTTGAGATTTCATAGATAACCAGGGGATGAAAAAAACCTAGGTGTTACAGGTTTGACAATTTTTAAAGTTATGTCAAGTGAGAGGAAACAATTGACAAGTATTTGAGTTATGTGAACTACTTGGCATTATACTCGTAAGTAAACAGGTACAATTTAGTGATATCAAAAGGGACTGAATAAACTTCTTGGCATCAAAAAAATTGTTTTTGGTTTTGCTCAATGTATTATTATAAGTGTTACATACTTCAAAGGGACAATACAGGTGGTGAGAAAGACCTATAATGCTTCATAATGGGGAGAGGGGTGTTTTGTAGAGTAAATACTTTAGGTTTCTATATTTTCTTAACTCCTGCCTGTTGTGACAACCCAAGTGTCTCTGGATAGATTAATGGATAAACAAAATGTGACATATACATACAATGGAATTCCTTCCTTCCGTCCTTCCCTCCTTCCTTCCTTCCTTCCTTCCTTCCTTCCTTCCTTCCTTTTTCTTTTCTTTCTCTTCCTTTTTCTTTTTTCTTTTTCTTTCTTTCTTTCTTTCTTTCTTTCTTTCTTTCTTTCTTTCTTTCTTTCTTTCTTTCTTTCTTCCTTCCTTTCTTTCTTTCTTTCTTTCTTTCTTTCTTTCTTTCTTTCTTTCTTTCTTTCTGTCTGTCTTTCTTCTTTCTTTCTTTCTTTCTTTCTTTCTTTCTTTCTTTCTTTCTTCCTTTCTTTCTTTCTTTCTTCTTTCTTTTTTCTTTCTTTTTTCTTTCTTTCTTTCTTTCTTTCTTCTTTCTTTCTTTCTTTCTTTCTTTCTTTCTTCTTTCTTTTTTCTTTCTTTCTTCTTTCTTTCTTTCTTTCTTTCTTTCTTTCTTCTTTCTTTCTTTCTTTCTTTCTTTCTTTTCTTTCTTCTTTCTTTCTTTCTTTCTTTCTTTCTTTCTTTCTTTCTTTCTTTCTTTCTTTCTTTCTTTCTTTCTCTTTCTTCTTTTTTTCTTCCCCCTCTCTCCCTTTCCTTCCTTTTCTCCTTTCTTCCTTCCTTCCTATGCTTGCTCCTCTCACCTTGTATTTTGATGAACAAGAAAATAGTTGATTAAAATATCAAAAGTATATGAAATCATTTATTAACTTGTGAAACATAAGGCCCTTTTGTTTTATAACTATTCAAATTGCAATAATATAATCATTTTTCATTTATAACAACAAAGCTAAAAGTAAATTATTCACATATAATTTAATGACTGTTGTAAGTAATTGCTAATGATGTGCCTCTCAAAAGATAAATAACATTAGTCCCCACAGAGGCTAGAATCTTTGGGCCTAAAGGACAAAGGCCAGATTCCATACTAAAGCCCTTTTGAGTCTGCTGCCTCCATGATTTTAATCCATCACAACACTCCTTCCACATAACACACCTAATTATTAGAAATACTGTATATTTATTATCATCATGTTGCCTATTCCTGTGTACATACAGTTTCTACGGCTATCCACTAATAGCTATTGTCTGGATGACCTTACTAAAATATTTAATCCATTTCTCTTTCAAAATAAAACTGATGTTTAATTATTCAGAATCAGAAGGTTCTTTTTCATGGATATTATCTACATTGTTTTATTGTGGGACCTATATTCTCTCCATCCTGGCAAATTTGTAAGCTATTTGAGGTCAGAAACCGTTTAAGTATCATCTTTAAGTCTTTGCATTTAGTGCTAGCCTATTACATTGCAAGCGCTCAATAAAACTTTGTTGAAAGTCAATGAATGTGATACTAGTGAATCTATATTTTAATTTTGAAGTAGAATAATTTAAATAAAAACAAAAAGAAACACGATGACTGAATGAAACAAAAATATAGAATTATACTTCCTATATTAATTTACGTTTCTCATATATAATATGATGTTGTCATCTACATCTGCATTATAAAACAACACAATTGTTTTTTTTTAATTTTAGTTTATTTTTTTGAAATTTGAAATTCAGAGTCCATAAATAAAGTTGTATTGGAACAGAGCCACACTCAATCATTTACAAATTGTCAAGTTTCTTTTTTTCTTAACTTTATTGCAGTATGACTGACAAAAATTGTATATATTTAAGGTATACAATGTGATGATTGTGAAATGATTATCACAATCAAGTTAATTAGCATATTCATTACCACATATAGTTACCTTTGTGTGTGTGTGTGTGTGTGTATGTGAAAACATGTAAGAACTCCTTTGAGTGAATTTGAAGTATACAATACAGTATTATTAGCTATACTCACCATTTTATACATTAGGTTCTCAGAACTTACTCATCTTATAACTGAAATGTGTATTTTTGGCCAACGTGTCCCCATTTCTTCCACTCCTCTAGTCCTAACAACCAACATGCTACCTTATTTCTACAAGTTCCATTTTTTTTTTAAGATTCCACATATAAGTGAAATTATACAGTATTTGTCTTTTTCTGGCTTATTTCACTTTAGCATAATGCCCTCCAGGTTCATTCATATTGTCACAGATGGTAGGATTTCCTTTTTTCATGGCTGAATATATACATCTATCTATATCTATATCTATATCTATCTATCTATCTATCAATCTATCTATATTAGTTTTATTTATCCATTCATCTGTTGGATGGACACTTGAATTATTTCCATATCTTGGCTATTGTGAGGAATGCTGCAATAAATATGGGGGTGTAGATGTGTCTTTGCGATAGTGACTTCATTTCCTACAGATATATACCCATAAATGGGATTGCTGGATCACATGGTAGTTTTCTTTTTTTCTTTTTTCTTTTTTAAGTTTTTTTAATTTATTTTTTAATTTTTGAGGTAGTTCTCTTTCTAAAATACTATTGTCCATAGTGGTTGCACCATTTTGCATTTCTACCAAGAGTGCACAATACTACATTTTCTCTACATCCTTGCCAATACTTGTTATCTCTTCTCTTTTTGAAAGTAGCCATTTTAATGGTGTAACCCATGATTTGTTTTGCATTTCCCTGATGATTGATGATATTGAACACCTTTTCATGTACCTAATGTATATCTTCATTGGAAAAATGTCTATTCAGATTCTTTGCCTATTTCAATTAAATTATTTTTTCACTATTGAATTGTCAGGGTCCTTTATATATTTTAGATATTGATCCCTTAATAGATATCTGGTTTGTATATATTTTCTCTGATTCCATAAGTTACTTTTTCATTTTGTTGATTGTTTCTTTGCTGTACAGAAGCTTTTTAGTTTCATACAATCTACTTGTTTATTTTTGCTTTGTTGCTTCAACTTTGTCATATCAAAACAATTATTGATATTGTCCTATCAAACAATCAAGACCACTGTCAAGGAGTTTTTCCCTGTGTTTTCTTCTAGGAGTTTATAGTTTCAAGTCTAACATTTAAGTTTTTAATTCAGTTTGAGAATCCATTTATTAAAGGACTATTTTTTCCCCATTTGTGTTTCTGGGATCAAAACGAATACCAAACACAAAGGATGACCTTATATAGCTGGGTTTATTGCTGGGCTTTCTATTCTGTTCCTTTGGTCTATGTCTGTTTTTAAGCCAGTATCATACTGTTTTGAGCTATAGTTTTGTAATAAAGTTTGAAGCCAAGAAGTGTAATGGCTCCAGCTTTGTTCTTTCTCAAGATAGCTTTGGCTATTTGGGGTATTTTGTGTTTCTCCATGCATTTTAGAAATTCTTTTTCAATTTTTGTGAAATGCCATTGGAATTGGATAGATTTTGCATTGACTCTGTAGATCACTTTTGGTAGTATAGACACTTTAAAGTAATTCTTCCAATCCATGAACACAAGATGTCTTTGCCTCTAGTTGTGTCTACTTCAATTTCTTTCATCAGTGTCTCAGTTTGCAGTGTATAGATCTTTCACTTCCTTGGTTAAATTTATTTCTAAGTATTTTTATGTTTCTGTTGCTACTATAAATGGGATTTCTTTCTTAATTTCTCTTTCAGTCTTTTTTTTTTTTTTTAAGATTTTATTTATTTATTTGTCAGAAAGAGAAAGGGAGAGAGCACAAGCAGGGAGAGTGGAAGGCAGAGGGATAAGCAGGCTCACTGCTGAGCAAGGAGCCCAATGCAAGACTCCATCCCAGGACCCTGGGATCATGACCTGAGCTGAAGGCAGATGCTTAACTGACTGAGCCACCCAGGCATCCCTCTTTCAGGTAGTTTTTCATTAGTGTATAGAAATGTGACTGACTTCTGCATGTTGATCTTTTATTCTGCCATTTTACTGAATGCATTTATTAGTTCTAACAGTTTTTGGTGTAATTTTTAAAGTTTTCTATATATAAGAGCATGTCATCTGCAAACAGAGATAATATAACTTCTTCCTTTCATATTTGGATATCATTTATTTCATTTCCTTGCCTAATTACTCTGGCTAGGACTTCCAGCACTATGTTGGTTACAACTGGTGAAAGTGGGCATCCTTGTCTTTTTCCTGATCTTAGAGGAAAAATTTTTATCTTTTCACCACTAAGTATGATGTTAGATATAGGCTTGTCATATATGGCCTTCATTATGTTAAGGTATATTCCCTCTATATCGAACTTATTGAGAGTTTTTATCATGAAAAGATGTTAAATTTTGTCAAAAGCTGTTTCTATATTAAGAAGATCATATGATTTTTATCTTTCATTCTGTTAATGTGGTAAATCATATTTATTTTATTGATTTGTGTGTGTTGAACTATCCTTACATCCCAGAATAAATCCCACCTGATCATAATGTATGATTTTTTTTAAATATGCTGTTGAATTTGGTTTGCTGATATTTTGAGGATTTTTGCCGGTCTATTCATCCTAGATATTAGCTTGGAGATTTTTCTTTTCTTGTAATAATTGTATTTGGCTTAGATATGAGGGTAATACTGGCCTATAAAATGAGTTTGCAAGTATTCCTTCCCTTTCAATTTTTTTGGGAATAGTTTGAGAAGGATTGGTGTTAACCCTTCTTTATTTAAAGGTATGATAGAACTCACCAGTGAAGCCAGTTTTCCTGGGCTTTTGTTGTTATTTTCGGAGATGGGGGTTGATTACTGATTCAATTTCATTAATAGCAATAGATCTACTCAGATTTTCTATTTCTTCATACTCAGTCTTCATAGTTAATATGCTTCTAGGAATGCATTCATTTATTTTAGGTTGTCCAATTGGTTGGTTCTAATTGTTCATAGTAGTCTTTTATGATTCTTGTGTTTCTTTTTATTTTCCTTCCAAGTTTTTATTTAAAATCTAGTTAACATATAGTGTAATACTGGTTTCAGAAGTAGAATTTAGTGATTCATCACTTACATATAACATCCAGTGCTCATCGTAACAACTGCCGTCATTAATACCCATCACCCATCTAACCCATCCCCCAGCCATCTCCCTCCATCAACCCTCAGTCTGTTCTCTATTTTTAAGAGCCTCTTATGATTTGCTTCCCTCTTTCTTTTTTTCCCTTCCCATATATTCATCTGTTTTGTTTCCTAAATTCTACATATGACTGAAATCATATGGTATGTGTCTTTCTCTGACTTATTTTGCTTAGCATAATACATGCTAGCTCCATCCACATTGTTGCAAATGGCAAGATTTTATTTCTCTGATGGCTGAGTAATGTTCTATTGTGTATATATACCACCTCTTCTTTATCTATTCATCAGTCAATGGACATTTGGGCTCTTTCCATAATTTGGCTATTGTTGATAATGCTACTATAAACATTGGGGTGCCCGTGTCCCCTTGAATCAGTATTTTGGTATCCTTTGAACAAATCCTTAGTAGTGCAATTGTTGGATTGCAGGGTATTTCTATTTTTAACTTTTTGAGGAACCTCCATACTGTTTTCCACAGTGGCTGCACCAGTTTGCATTCCCACCAACAGTGTAAGAGGATTCCCCTTTCACCACATCCTTGTCAACACCTTTTGTTTCCTGTGTTGTTAATTTTAGCCATTTTGACAGGTGTGATGTAGTATCTCACTGTAGTTTTGATTTGTATTTCCCTTATGATGAGTGATCTTTTCATGTGTCTGTTAGCCATTTGGATGTCTTTTTTGGAAAAATGTCTATTCATGTCTTCTGCCCATTTCTTAACTGGATTATTTGTTTTCTGGGTGTTGAGTTTGATGAGTTCTTTATAAATTTTGGCTAATAACCCTTTATTTGGTATGTCATTTGCAAATAGCTTCTCCCATTCCATAGGCTGCCTTTTAGTTTTGTTGATTATTTCCTTCATTGTGCAGAAGCTTTTTATCTTGATGAATTACCAATAGTTCATTTTTGCTTTTGTTTCCTTGCATCTGGAGAAGTTGCTATGGCCAAGGTCAAAGAGGTTGCTGCCCGTGTTCTTCTCTAGGATTTTGATGATTTCCTATTTCAAATTTAGGTCTTTCATCCATTTTGAATTTATTTTTGTGTGTGGTGTAAGGAAGTCTTCTAGTTTCATTTTTCTGCATGTTGCTGAGCAGTTTTCCCAATACCATTTGTTGAAAAGACTGTTGTTCCATTGGATATTCTTTCCAGCTTTGTCAAAGATTAGTTGTTCATGTAATTGTAGGTCCATTTCTGGGTTCTCTATTCTATTGCATCAATCTATGTGTCTGTTTTTGTGCCAGTACCATAATGTCTTGATGACTACAGCTTTGTAGCTTGATTCTTGTGTTTCTATGGCATCATTTGTAATGTCTTTCACTTCTGACTTTGAGTTTTCTCTCTTTTTTCTCAGTTAATCTGGCTAAAGATTTGTCAATTTCATTTATCATTTTAAAAATCAGCTACTATATGCTGGCTAACTGAACACGATAATAAAAAAAATAAAAATAAAATAAATAAAAGTCAGCTCCGAGTTTCTTTCATCTTCTCTACTGTTTCTTTCTTTCTTTTTTTTTTTTTCCTCCTGGTCTATATTTCATTTATTTCTGCTCTGTTCTTTGTTATTTCTTTCTTTCTAACAACTTTGGGCTTAGTTCTCTTTCTAGTTCCTTGAGGTGTAAAGTTAGGGGGTTTTTTTTGTTTTGTTTTTTGTTTTTTTTGAGAGCTTTCCTTTTTTTTTTTTTCTTGTAGGAGTTTTATTGCTATACATATCCCCCTTAAAAATGCTTTTTCTTGCACCCCATAAATTTGGTATGTTGTGTTTTTATTTTATTTTTTAAGACATATTTTGATTTTTTTAAGACATATTTTGATTTTTTTTTTTTTTTAATTTCCTCTTTGACCTATTGGTTGCTCAGGGGCATGTTGTCTAATGCACATATTTGTGAATTTTCTAGTTTTCTTTTTCTAATTGACTTCTAGTTTCATACTATTGAAGTTGGAAAAAAATCTTGATATAATTTCAATTTTCTTAAATTTAAGATTTGTTTTCTGGCCTAACATATAATCTGTCCTGGATGATGTTCCATATGCACTTAAGAATGTTTATGCTTCTATTGTTGGGTGGACTGTTCTGTATATGTCTGTTAGGTCCATTCAATCTAAAGTATAGTTTAATTCCAACATTTACTTACTTATTTTCTTCCTGGATGATCTTTTCATTGATGAAAGTATAGTATTAAAGTCCCCTGCTATCATTGCATTATTGTCTGTTTCTCCCTTTGAATCTGTTAATATTTGTTTAATATATTTAGTTGCTCTATATTGGGTACATATATATTTATAATTGTTATATCCTCTTGATGAACTGACTCCTTTATCATTATGTAATGACCATCTATGTCCCTTGTTATCGTTTTTTACTTAAAGTATATTTTGTTTCATAGGAATACAGCTAGTCATACTCATTTTGGTTTCAATTTACTGGAAGTATTTTTTTCCATCTCTTTACCTTCAGACTATGTATGGCTTTAAAGCTGAATTGCATCTCTTGTAGGCAGTATATAATTGAGTCTTTTATTTAAATCCATTCTTATTTTATTTTTCCATTTTTATCCATTATTGGTTCTTTATCCATTCTTGTTTTTCAATCCATTTTTATCAATTCTCCATTTTTTAATTGTATAATTTAATCCATTTATAATAAAAGTAATTATTGCCATCTTGTTAATTTTTTATGGCCATTTACAGTTCCTTTGTTTCTTTTTTTTTTTCTTTTTAAAGATTTTATTTATTTATTTTAAAGAGAGAAAGCAAACATGAGTGCAAGAGTGGGGAGGGGAAAAAGAGGGAGAGACAGGATCTCAAGCAGACTCCATGCTGAGTGTGGAGCTGACATAGGGCTTGATCTCGTGACCCTGAGTTCATGACCTAAACCAAAATCAGGAGTTTTATGTTCAACCAACTGAACTACCCAGGAGCTCCAGTAGTTCCTTTGTTTCCTTGACCTCACTGTCTTTCTTTGTGATTTGACTATTTTTCAAAGTAGTGTACTTTGATTCCTTTCTCTTCATCTTTCTTATTCCACTTTAGTTTTTTTGCTTTGTGGTTACCGTGAGACTTACATGAAGTATTTATAACAGTCTGTTTTAAGTTATTAACAACTTCATTTTGATCACATACAAAAATTCTTCCCTTTTACCACAGAAAGTTTTCTGTCTTTATTCAACTTAACCACATGTCTAGGAATATTTCTCTGTAAACATATACAGCTTTTCGTCCTTCATTATATTCGCGTCTTCATAGAATTGTACATTATAAATTGAGCATTTGACCACTCCCCTTAACATGGACGTTTATGGACATTTATAATATTTTGTTTGTTTTCTTGTTATTATAAACAATATTGCAATGAACATTTGACTACATATAGCTGTACACAAGTGAAACAATTTGCATGATTAGATTCCTAAAAGTATTATTACTGGGTAAAATGTTCATAATTTTAATAATGAATAATTTTTACAAACAGCAATGATATTCTCAAGTGTCTCGTTATTTATTCCAATCTTAACATTTTATTTTATTTTTTAAAGATTTATTTATTTATTTATTTGATAGAGAGAGAGAGAGTGAGAGAGCACAATCGGGGGAGCAGCAGAGGGAGAGGGAGAAGCAGGCTCTTCACTGAGTAGGGAGCCAGATGCTGGGCTCAATCCCAGGTCTCTGGGATCATTACCTGAGCCAAAGGCTGATGCTTAGTTTGAACCACCCAGGTGTCCCCAATCTTACTTATTTTAAACCACAGTTTTCACCTTCTTTATTTGCATTCCACTTAATGAAGCAAACACTTGTTGCCTTGTATTCTTCTATATATTAATCACACTTATTTACCCTCACATTTTTTTTAAAGATTTTATTTATTTATTTGAGACAGAGAGAATGAGAGACAGAGAGCATGAGAGGGAGGAGGGTCAGAGGGAGAAGCAGACTCCCTGCTGAGCAGGGAGCCCGATGCGGGACTCGATCCTGGGACTCCAGGATCATGACCTGAGCCGAAGGCAGTCGCTTAACCAGCTGAGCCACCCAGGCGCCCCAGTAGTTTTCTCTAATTTAGACTGAAAAATGTTATCATGTTATGTCTGCCCTAAGAATATGTTGATTAAAAAATATAGCAGGTTTTCAAAGTCATATAGAACAGTGTTGCCATCAGTGTTGATATTGTGATACTCATATTCAGACCTTCATGAAACAAAAACCTACAGAAATGGCCTGAGCTATTTCATCTAATACCTCACAGGAGAATTTTAGGTTATAGTTTTTAAATGTCTCTTTCCAGTTTGTTTACTTTTTTTTAAAGATTTAATTAATTAATTTATATAAGAGAGAGAGTGTGTTGCAAGAGCGGGGGGGAGGGGCAGTGGGAGAGGGAGAGAGAGAGAGGGAGAGAATCTCAAGCAGACTCTGGGAACAAGGAGCCCTGTGATTGTGACCTGAGCTGAAACCAAGAGTTGGAGACTAAACTGCTTGAGCCACCCAGCCGCTCCACCAGTTTGTTTACTTTTAAGCAATTTTCTTTTTGTATTCATTGTTTTAAATGTTTTTTCTCTTAATTCCTTCATATAGTTATTTAGAAAACATTATCACTTTTGCAAAGTAAAGAAATAAAAAAGAGTAAAAATCACTAGAGATTTTATTATTAAATAATATAGATACTTTCAGTTTTATCATTGTACATATAATATCTTCAATGTTCACTTAATATTGAGATTATACTATTCTAACATTTTTAAAAGTAATTATCTTAACATTTTACAGAATGTTATGGTGAATATTAGCTCTCAATGATTTGTTAGCTCACTTTGTTTTCAGCTATGATTGGTAGGTTGAATAAACATGGCTTGTTCCATAATTCACCCATTTTTGGTCTTCTTCAGAAGGTACAATGTTAATCTTCCTCTGTCCTTAGTAAAAAGACTATGAAATGGTTCACAATTTCTCTGCTCACCCTTGGGAAATAGAATCTCTTATGATAACTTTAAGTTACAAAGTTTTGCCAGTATAATATTTAAATTTTGGTTGAAACCCTTCTCTGTCATAGTGTTGGACCTACTGCAAGCTCAAAACGTATAGAGAGTAAGGAGCCAAGTCTGAGCAGGAAGAGTAAGCAGTGTCAGTGATAGGAAAATTATTACTTATAGTGATTTTGATTAGCTTCTATTATAATGCAGATTTTAAAGCTGACTCTTCCTGTCATTGGACACTTTATTTGCTTCTTTAGAGTTTTCCTGTGAGAAACTTTCCTTTGGAATCCTCTTGACCTATGCAGGTATATAGATATAAGATACATCTATTTCTGTATATATATCTGTATCTGTATGTATGTACATGTATATATTTAAATATATATCTGTATCTATATCTATGTATATATGTATGTGTGTATGTATGTGTATATACACACATGAGGTGTCTCATTCTGCAGCATTCTAGTAACCTAAGCTTCTCACCTCATCAGTTCTTCCACCAATTTAAAAACTATTAATTTGATAAAACACAAGAACACTTCATATTTCTTTTTTCTTCCACAAGGCTCACATCTGGTTATTGGAGAAAACTTCAAGTTTCCCAGAAAACATGGGGAATACATATTTTTTGTCTTATTGGCCATAATTCTAAAGTATATCCAAATCTGACCACATATCTATTTCCTTTGATACAGCCTAAATCTAAACACCATCACTGTTCACTGAGCTATGTCAAACTCTTCCTAATATTTCTTCCTGTCTTTATTAGCATCTTCTATTCCATTTTCCATAATCTATACAGAAATCATAGTGATATTTCTCAAGCATGAGTAAAGTACATAAATGTTTCTTTAAAACTCTTCAAAGGATATATGATATACTTACAAGATAACCTAAATATCTAAGTTTACATGATCTAATTCATGCCTAACTTTTACATTTGCTCAGTTCATTTTATCATTCCTGCAGAATTTTGATGCAAGATTTTTAGAATTGTGAGAAAAGATATTGGTGATGTAGACTTATCCATAATTTTGTATATTCCTTTGTGGTTCTTTTCCATTTTAGCCATTACTTAGGTTAAAGGGATAACAAAGTTACTCCTACTTTACATGTTACTTAATTCTACACGTGAGTGTGGGAATTTTTTTAGAGATTTGAGGTAAACCCTAATCCATTTAAAAAGTGAGATTTTTTTCTGCCTAATTCTTAGGTACTTAAGGATGTAGCAAGAGTTTATTTGATAATTCAAAGGACACCTAATGAATTTGATAATTCAAGGGGGCTAATGAAACTTCTTTCAATTAAAAATGTTAGCAATTAAAAGGACAAGTGATTTATAATGGCAAAACATTTTGGAATAGGTCAACATCTTCTCAGAAAGTTAAAGTTTTAAAGCATATTGTTTTCTTTCCTTCTTTATTTTAGAGAGGGAAAGCGTGTGTGAGCAGGGGAGGGCCAAAGGAAGACACTCCTCAAACAGACTCCCCACTGAGCAGGGAACCCAACCTGGGGCTTGATCCCAGGACCCAAGATCTTGACCTCTGCTATAATCAAGAATCAGACACTTAACCAACTGAGCCACTCAAACACCCCAAAAGCATATTGCATTCTTGCTTTCTCTTATTATCTCACATGCAATAAATATTTCTCAGAATTAAATGCAGACATGACAATATTATCAAAAAATTATTTCAGTTGGGAATAAATGCTTACGTTGAGTGGATACCATTTTCTAATTAAATCTGTAAAGATTACTGAAATATGTTTAATGGTAATTAACCTAAATCATTGCCACAGAATTATGGAGCACTAATTGTCACTTTCTCTATAAACCACAGATCTTAATTAAAGAATACAGAGAAAGGCATATGCAAACAAATGTGTTTAATGAGATTGAAAAGATTTTGCTAACTTCCAGTGGTTAATATCCTTTTTTTTTTTTTGTAAATTTAACAATATCATATAAATATGAACTCATAATTTCTGTCAGGTATTACATTTTCAGGGCATACCTTCCGAACTCTTCAAGGAAATCCTCTAACAGGCATTTATAAAAATCAGCATTCATTTATATTAACTGCACATTTTCTTATTTTGTTAGGAAAAAATGGCTCATACTTTTAGAAAATCTGGCATATGCAGAGTAATGCATATTCAATTATTATGTATTAAATGGACTGTTCATTCTTATTACTCTGTGAACATTATTAGCTCCTTATATTGTTTTGTTGCATCACTAAAGTGCATTAAAAAAATAGGAAGTATAGGCAAGTTTATGGCCAAACAGATAAATTTAATCAAATAACCACTTTGAGGGCGCCTGGGTGGCTCAGTCGGTTAAGCGACTGCCTTCGGCTCAGGTCATGATCCTGGAGTCCTGGGATCGAGTCCCGCATCGGGCTCCCTGCTCAGCCGGGAGTCTGCTTCTCCCTCTGACCCTCCTCCCTCTCGTGCTCTCTGTCTCTAATTCTCTCTCACAAATAAATAAATAAAATCTTAAAAAAAAAAAAAAAAAAAAAATAACCACTTTGAAAATTTTGTCATCTAAACAGTTTCTTACACTAAAAGTTTTTACTCTGAAGTTTTTTACACTATGCAGTTTTTTACATTAAACAGATAAGTCTATTTCTTAACTATGACTGAATTGATGGATTAATTTAGTGTTGCCATTGTTTAAAATATGCAATTAATAAGAACTATAACAACTACTAATTAGTATAAAGAATGTCATCAACATGATAAAATTGGTGTGAATTTCCTTTTTTCCCTTTTTATATAAAAATAGAAATGAGGAAAAAATACAAATTAGGAAGAACAAGAGTAAATATTTAGTAGGTTTAAACAGTTTTCATTCTCTGTAATCATTTCAATTTCCAGCATTCAGCAGTCTGCTTAGCAAACATAAAGGCAAAGCCAACTCATAATTCTTATAAAATCTTAGTGTAAACAGGGCTTGGCTATTGTCTCTTGATATTCCATTTTATTGAGTTCTGCTTCTTTTACTATTTAATGTCAGTAAGTTATTAGAATAGAAATAGCTGAGATGTCTGTAAGAGCAGAATAAATGATAAAGTATTATACACATGGATAAAAATATTTATCTCTAACAATTATAATTAAGTCACATAAAGCACTCTGATACAGAGTGACACATTCTGCTTTGATATGTTCTGACAAAAGCAATATAAGAAAATCAGATTAGTAATATATTCAGTTAAATAAAAAAGAGATAGGTAAAGACCAATATAATTATATAAATAGATAGGTGATAAAGATATATGATATAAATGTATATATTCCTACAGTAACAATGAAAAAACCTAGGTAATGTAAAATGCAAGCATATTTATGAACCAAGCAGAGAGCTAAAGTTGTAAGACAATGAACTACACTGAAATATAGGGAATGACAGAAGAGATGGGATGCAAGCACTGGCTACTTGAGGCCCAGCAAGTGAAGCACTGAGTATTATTTGCCTCGGTCTCTGTTATCCTACACATACAGTTGGCTTTAATCCAACATTTGGGAGGCATATGAAAATGCAAGACAGAAATAATATCAAGAGACAAATCATTTAACAGAACAAGATTTAGTAGGGGCGCCTGGGTGGCTCAGTCATTAAGCGTCTGCCTTCGGCTCAGGTCATGATCCCAGGGTCCTGGGATCAAGCCCCACATCGGGCTCCCTGCTCGGCAGGAAGCCTGCTTCTCCCTTTCCCACTCCCCCTGCCTGTGTTCCCTCTCTCGCTTTGTCTCTCTCTGTCAAATAAATAAATAAAATCTTAAAAAAAAAAGATTTAGTAAGACATAGATGTTGGAACTATCAAGGAAATTAATTATCTGTAAGTGATTTGTTAGAAATTATATTGAAAAGATAGACAAAATTCATGGACAGATGGGGGATTTCAATAGAGACATAAAAATTATAAGAATGAGTTATGTAGAAGTAAGAACTCTAAAGTATAGTAAAACAGATGGAGAATAGCTTTAGGGAGCTCATCATAGCTGAGGAAAGAATCCGAGAACTTAAAGATAGACTAATAGTAATTGCGCAAACTGAAACACAAAGAAATAAGTAAGAAAAACTAACAGTTTCCAAAAGCTGTGATACAACATCAAACTAACCGTCTACATGTGATTGGATTTCCAGAATGAAAAAAGGAAGATAAAAGTTCAAAAGAAATACCTAAATCAGTACGGCAGAGAAATGTTCAAAAAGAAAGACATCAAAACACAAATCCAGTCATCCAAGAAACCCAGAGAACACAAATCAGAAAAATATCAAGCAAATAAATAAAACAAAACAATTAAAACAACAACAGCATTATGATAAGTGAAAGGTGCTAGGCTAAAAAGGCTGCATACTCTATGGTTCAATTTATATAATCATGTAGAATACCCAAAACTAAAGCGGAGACAGACAAACCAGTTATGTCATACATGCTAAATATAAAACACATTTTCTTGGGGAAAACCTGCACAGAAATGTACTCAGGTCAGGCGAAGCTACATCTGTTTTGAAAAGGGTGCTGACAGAAGTTATCTAATTTTCATAACCTTCAATATATTTATAGTTAAAGGATGGCTTCTAGCTGACTATGTAACAACGGGAGCTACCTGGTATAGGAAGTGGCCTTATTTGGACTAAATCAGATGCTGGAACCATTATCTTCTTCCATTAACTTGAGTCAGACCTGCCAAAACAGCTTAACCTTAAACTATGTATATAGATATTAATTTCCTAAGTTAGATACTAATTTAATATTTTTTCTTCACATAATGCCATTTGTTCTTTGCCTTGTGTCTTATATTGTGTTTCCTGTAATGCATCTGCTTGCACATTTTTGAGGGGATGATCATGGCCAATATTCAATTCAGCTCTAAAACATTGAGAGAAACTTACCGGAAATTAAGATGTAATCAGAATTGTAAGTTATTACATCAGATTAATTCTGAAGAAGCTCTTATATTTATTTCTTAAAAAAATATTTATTAAATGCCTACTCTGAGAGAAGTACAATGTTAATGACTTTAGGTAATAAACAATGATCTGCCCTAAAACAGCTTAAACTTTGTAGATAATTTAGTATTTAATGAACAGATTTCATTGTACTGAAAAAAATCAGCAATTTGATGTTCTACCTAAATTATTAGTGATTTGATATGCTTACTCTGAAACAGATATGCTTTAAATTGATTTCTAGCCAAAACATAAACAAGTTTATACATGAATGATTAGTCTTGTACCAACTTTTATATAGGAGTGTGATTGGAAAGAAGCAAGAGGAATAAAATGAAAGCAGGGCTGAAGGAACAGTTTTCTGTAACAGCTATAACCAGTTTCATTCTGAACTCTTTCCTGCATCATAGGGCTGATTTGTAAGTATATCATCTCATATTTACTGCTAAAATATCTGCATTCGCAAAAAAATTTTTAGTGTAATTTTTATTTTTTATACTACATTAAATTGCATATGATATTAACATCTCAGTATTTCTTAGAAATGGAACTTATTAATGGAAAATCTAAGTTTCACAAATAACAAAAACTGCAGCAAAATAAACACACATATGATGCGGAATTCATTAATATTTCATTTTTCACATAAAATATCCCACATTCGATATCACTTCTGATTAACTAACCTGCATAAGGGAAGCCTCTTTTTTTTAAAGATTTTATTTATTTATCTGACAGAGAGAGAGAGACAGTGAGAGCAGGAACACAAGAAGGGGAAGTGGGAGAGGGAGAAGCAGGCTTCCCGCTGAGTAGGGAGCCGGATGTGGGGCTCGATCCCAGGACCCTGGGACCATGACCTGAGCCGAAGGCAGACGCTTAACGACTGAGCCACCCAGGAGACCCTAAGGGAAGCCTTTAATGTGACGACATCATCATCTATAAATACAATAAAAATATGCGTTTTTTTGCCATACCCTCACTTATACAATATCTTGGTAGCCTCATGTTGATATAAGCTATATTTTAGGGAAACATTCTCGTCTCAGGATTCATCCTCTAAATCAGTGTTGCTGAAAATCTATGAGAAAATGTCTTAATAAAAACTTAGACAACTTCTTACCATTTTTGGTTATTTTCCTGGCATTTACAGTTTCTTAAATATATATAGTTTTTTCCTGAAAATGGACATAACCAAGGCATAGGTGAATGGGAAATAACAAAAGGTAGGGACTCTTTCAGAAAATATTACAGTCAAATAAGTAAAGGTGATTTTAAAAGATTTAACACTGCTGGTATGGATGCTATTACCTGATGCCTCTAGCTTTGGTTGAGGTAATAACCAGCCCACTCAAAATGATATTTGCTTATTTGTTTCTATAAAATGAAAACTCTGTGTTATAAGTAAAAAGCTATAGCCAAAAGCTAAGGCAGTACACGCATATTCAATGCCATGTTTGTGAATGTAAAGTCATTCAAATAAAATGTTTATGTTATCAAATACTTGACCAGAAACAGCTGAATGTATACACATAATCACACATACATAAACACGCACATTACAAACCTGTATACCAACACAGAAATAATCCTTCATAGATCGTACTGAATGATGGGAATTATAGCGGAGCAAAATTATAAGCATGTATTATATAGAGATTTTAAGTCATGGAATAAATTAACCAATTTCCAAAATCTAAATAAACACACATATTTTAGTCAATATATTGTTCTTATTCAAGATATTTTTAGTTTTTTCCATTTTTTGTCATATGCTTTTTATTATTCAACATTCTTGTGTCGTTTTTTTTATTATACTGAAAACTTTACAAGATTCATAAAATAATGACATTATTCTAATAAAACAAAAGCAATCAATGTATAATTCAAGCATGGAATTACTTTTTGAATTATTTCCACTACTATTTTTTTATTCTGCTAAAAATCATGTCACTGGTTTTCTTCACTGCAATATTTTTGGCTGATTAGTGGACAGCTTTGCTCATGAAGACCCAGGACTTCTCGTTGCCTGAAGCAAAAAGAAGTTAAGACTAATGGTAATTGGGATCTTGTGGATTTTATGTCAAGGTTGACATACATCTGGAAATTCAACACCATTTGATATACTTATAAGTGAGAACACTTTATTCTAAGGATATGATACTACTACAACTCTCTTTTCTTTCCTAAATCCTCTTTAGCTTTGTAAAATAGCAAGGGTGAATAGTTGTTAAATTCCAAACCACTCATGTTTCTAAAACTGTCATTTTGATTAAAATAATTAATTCTGAGGAAATTTTTTTTAATTGGACAAATTTCTAATGGTAAGAAAATTAAACCTTTTGCTGTGGTTTAAGAAAGAGTTGTCTGGCAGGAATAATTCCCCAAAGTATAAATTAACTATTTCTTCCTACATGGTTGGAGTACTATGAATACCAAGTGAACTTAAACTGGAATGTTAATAACTGCGGGGAAACAATTTAATGCTATTGATGCAGATGATAATGGATGTTGCGATCAGAAGGATTCTCTAATCATGTGCTTTTTATGTAAACTTGCTCTTGGGAAGCCAAGAGCATACTGAGGCTATCTCAGCTTGCTGTATAAGCAGCTGCATGGTGGGAATTAAAGGGTGCATGCCATCAAAATGAAAGGGGGACAGGGGCGAGAAATGAGAAGATAGAAAAGGAAAAATAACTGGTGCTATTATGTAGACTTTTCAGGTGACTTTTGAAGAATGAGATAAAAAAGATGGATGTGCATAGGATTCTTATTATGAAGTTGGTAGCACATGAAAAAATATGAGGGAAATGGAGGTGTTCCATCAGCACTCCGACTATTAAAGTGTCAGAAAATTTGTTCTATTTATCCCAGTTTGGAGATTTTCAAATGAAATTATGAGGATCATGATTTATAATGAAAAATGCTTGAAAAAGACTTTTGATTTCAGCTCTGACATGTAAAGAGGTTGGAGGTTGTCATTCCCATTTTAACAAAGAGAAAAAGCTGAACAAGTTGAAAATCAATGTCTTTTCTTGGACTTTTTAGAGACCTGAAGTGACATGGCAAACCACCATCCATAAACCTGGAGACACTGGCAGATCTGTCATAATAGAGATCAGCTAGACCAATAAACATGTTCTAATACTTAAATGCTAATTTTGATGAAGTTCTGGATTGATTCTATGTGTGGGCTACATTGAGATTAGGGACCTCCCAGGGGCCATAATCTTAGGAACATCCCACACTTTCGTAGATTTTACCTCCAGGAATCCCACCAGATTCTCATGGTGATGAGCCAAAAAAGATTCTCTCATGTCTCTGTAAAAGGGAAGAATAAACATGGTGTAAAAGATTTTATCAGAGCATTATTCTACCTAACGAAAAGACATTTCTCCAAATCCAGCCTACTCTAGGCTTCCTATTACATTTGAGGAGAAGAAATAAGCTATGAAATACATGTGCAGTTCGCAGCTCAGGGACACAGATCCACTAAAAGATTGAGAATTTATCATAATATTACAGGACATTTTCTTTCCCTTACACCTTACTACCATACCGACAGGACTCCAGGGTAATAAGTGTGGATAGTAGCTAAAAGATCTGCAAGCCACAGTATATCTGAGAAGAAGTTCCTAAGGAAACCCAAAGATAACAAGAACAAATGAGTAATGAAACCTGAGAGAAGGAAATTCAAAGGAAGAATAAAAAATATGGGCAATGTACAGATACAGATTTAAAGCCTCTGGTATATACATCTACAGCACATTAAAGAAGTCACAGCCAGATTAATATAAATTCACATTAAAAGACTATTTACCACAATTCCTATGACCCAGTATATCATATCTGAATTTCAACAAAAATTTACAAGCCTTGATAAAAGGTAAAAAACAAAAAACAAAGCAGTCAGAAGCATAAAGTAATCATTTAAAGGGAGAGGTATGATACAGATTTTCAGACTATCTAATAGGGAATTTAAAACAGTTAGGACTAACATGTTAAGGTTTATAATGGAAAAAGTGGATATTACTCAGAACAGAAGAAAACTGAAAAATAATTAATAGGAAATGCTAGAAATCAAAAACACCAAAAAAATTACGAAAGCTTTTATGGACTATTGTATTAGGAGTGATGAATACCTTTGATAGGCTCATCAATGAAGACTGGACATTGCTAAGGAAAGAAACACTGAGCTTGAATATACAGCAAAAGCAATTTTCTAAACTGAAAAGCAAATTAAATTATAATAATAATAATAGGGGCACCTGGATGGCTCAGTCGGTTAAGTGTCAGACCTTTGATTCAGTTCAGGTCATGATCTCAGGGTCATGAGATGGAGCTCGGCATTGAGCTCCACAATCAGTGCAGAGTCGACTTGAGATTCTCTTTCTCCCTCTGCCCCTCCCCCCACTCACGTTTGCATGTGTTCTCTTTCTTTCTCTCAAATAAATAAATAAATAAAATCTTTAAAAATAACTATAATTACAATGGTAATAATAATAAATAAAACATAACATTCAAGAACTGTAGGGAAACTTCAAAAGGTATAACATACACGTAATTGGAATACCAGGAGGAGAAAAGAGAGAAAACTGAGCAGAAGAAATACTTTAAGTAATAGTGGCTGAAATTTTTTCAAAATTAATTACAGACACAAAGGCAAAAATCCAGGAATCTTAGAGAAGACCAAGCAAGATAATACCAAAAATTCTACACTCAGGTATATTATGTTCAAATTGCAGAAAACCAAAGACAAAAATAAAATTTTCAAAGAAGCTAAAGAGAAAGGACATCTTACCTACAGTATAGGAATAAAATATACAGGAGACTGCTCAGAAACCACGTAAGAAAGAAGAGAGTGAAGTGGAATGTTTAAATTGTTGAGAAAAAAAAAAAAAAAACCCTCAATAACCTAGAATTCTTCAGAAGTATGATCCTTCAAAAGTGAAGGATAAAAAAAAAATAGTTTCTCAGACAAATAAAAATGGAGGGAATTTTTTTACAGAACTGCTCTGAAAAAAAAATGCTTAAAACAAACAAACAAACAAACAAAAAACTCCTCAGGGAGAAGGGAAATAAGATAGGTCAAAAACTCCAATCTACATAAAAAATGCAAGAGCGTAGAGAAGGAAGAAATAAAGGTAAATAAAATCTTTTACTTTTACCTCTTAAAAATAAAGGGATGGCAAAAGATGTACCTTGCTAACACTAATCAAAAGAAAGCTGGGATCCCTATATTAATTTCAGACAAAACAGATTTCAGTGCAAGTGAAAATCTCAGGGAGAGAGACTTCACGTAATGATAAAGGAGTCAATTCTCTAAGAAGACATAGCTATACCTGTGTGTATGTGTACTTGTATGTGTATATACTTATAATTATACCTATACACCATGTATGTACCTAATAAGAGAGCATCAAATACATGATACTGATATTGAAAGAAATTCCAAGAAAAATTCACAAATTCAACACCCTTCTTTCAGTAAATGATAGATCAAGTGGACAGAAATCACAAGGAGTTTGTTGACCTAAACTGCCCTATAAATAATCTTGATGTAATTAAAATGTATACAATATCCCATCCAACAACAGCATAATATGCATTCTCCTAAAGCCCACAAGAAAAATTCACCAAATAGACGGCATTCTGAGCAATAACCTGTACCTTAACAATGTATTAAAGATGTTGTTATACAAAGAATATTAGACTAAAATGGAACTAAATTAGAAATCAGTTACAGAAAGATAGCTGGAAAAATCCCCAATTATTTGATTAAGTAACACACTTTTAAATAACACATGGGTCAAAGAAGTTTCAAACAATCTTTCATAAACATTGAAACTGAAAGCAAATGAAAACAGTCCTTATCAAAATAAGTAGAAGGCAGTAAAACCAGGATTTAGAGGGAAATTTATTGCATGAAAAGCATACATTAGAAAAGAAAAAAGATCTAAAATATCCTAACCTTCTACCTCGGGAAACTAGAAAAAGAAGAACAATTTAAGCCCAAAGCAAACAGAAGGAAAGAAATAATAAAAATTAAAGCTGAAATCAATGAAATCTAAGAGGAAAACAAAATCAACAAACCCAAAACCTGGTTCATTAAAAAGATCAGGAATATTGATAAACTTCTAGCCCGTTTAATCAAGAAAATAACACACAAATTACCAATATCAGAAATGGTAATAACATCATCTATATTGATCTGCTGGAAATTAAAAGGGTAATAAAGGAACACTACAAACAGTTCTCTGCCTTAAAATTTAATAATTTAAATAAAATCAATTCCTTGAAAGACATAAACTACAAAAACTTACACAGGAGAAGCAGATAATCTCAATAAACCTATTCCTATTTAAAAATATAAATCAATCAGTAATATTTTTCCAAAAGAGGAAACAACAGCCTATATGTTTTCACTAGTGAATTCTGCCAAAATTGAAGGAAGAAATCATATTAATTCTTTACAGTCTCTTCCTCAAAACAGAAACAGAGGGAACTCTTCCTAATTCATTTTATGAAGCCAACATTACCCTAATACCAAAAGCAGATCGAAATAAAAAGAAATGAACAATAAAGTCACAGAAAAACTTAGATATGTTTTAAATCCATGTTACTAAGTTAAAGAAGCCAGCTTCAAAAATCTCTATATAAATCTAGAGGAAGTACTGGCATAAGTTATGTAGATAATCACCCAAACCAAGCAAAAACAGAATAAACAAGATGTGCTGGCTCTTAGGAAATTGGAATGAAAGTTAAGATGCTCTTTTCTCATTTCTGAGTTAATTCTTTGGGTTCAGGACATGAGAAGGCAGAGGGAGACATAGACAATTCACCAACAGGTGAGTGAATGGGAACTGCACTAATATCAACAGGAAATAAATTGTTTGAAGCTGGATATACAATAAATCTCTCAAGGACAAAGGTCAATGCACATCAGGTAAATGGATTACATTGGATTTCTTTTAGTAAACCCAGTGGATTATACATTGATGTCCTCTGGGATAGATTTATTCTACCCTAGACTTTATGTATCCCATAACAGAAGCAATCTTGCAAAATAAAATTAAATGTTTAGAATGATGAATTATCTATCATTCAGGTAAGGAAATGGACAAAGAAACAACATCTATGGCAATTCCATATTACTTGAAAATACTACATTTTAACAAAAATACTTGCCAATTAATAATAAAAGATAATTTTTAAGGATTAGGATTTTATTTAAATCTGTTGGATTGAGTATGAAAGGAAGTAAGGCCAAGAGTCAACTGAAAGATTTCTGAGTGTGGGAGGTCAGAACATGGGAGTAAGGAAAGATGCAGTTTATACAACTACATATATTTCCCATCTAACAAAAAATAATCTCTTTTTGTTTTATCTGGTGGTACCTGGTCTTTTGTTTAAATTTACATATACCTCCTGTAATTGATACACTATCAATATTTGATCCATGTAGACAAATAAGAATCAAATGTAAAAAGTGATAATAATCCATGTAGACAAATAAGAATCAAATGTAAATTCAAGCTGGGGCAGTCATTTGATTTTTGAATCTGTCAAATCCTATTGTGTCATCCAGGCAAGGAGAGCTGAGGAGAAACATTGGTAAGGTTATTGAATGGCTGGCTCCATGAGTAAATTATTCCTCTGAACTAGAAAGCTTGATCATGAGGAAAAGTGGGGTGGGGGTGAAAAGGTGGTCAAAACAGGTGATATATAGCAATAAGCACAGATCATAACAAATAAGAATGATGCTTAAAAGTAAATCACCCTCCCAGTTATGATGCAATTATACTATTTCCAGGAGAGAACGTCAGAGCCTTAGAATAAAACCCATAGCTCTCTCCTACAAATGTGGTGGCAATGCCAGAAGCTTTCAGATCTGGTTCCTATAGAGAAGGGAAATTAAACTATTGATTTATAAACTCTATCTAAAGATTCCACTTACATAATTTGGAGTATAGAAGAGACAAAAGATATCTTGATGACTTGATTTATGGGCCTCAACTACTGCTTTGTTCACTGTTAGGGTCCTATATTTACCATTCTATTTATCAGATATCCTGTGAAGTACTACCAATGAATGACATAGGATAGACAGTAGTGAAGAGCAAAGCTTATGCGTTATATAAAACCAAAGATCAAAATTATATATTTTTAAGACAGCTGCCTGAATATAATGAGAAGCAGATTGCAGCTGCTGTCCTTATATTTTACAATTTAGTATGCTCATTTAAATACATCAGTTGTGAATTTGGGTGAAATTTACTGAAGGACAGTAAAAATGGAACTTGAGCAGCCTTGAAGTGGGTGCATTTGGGTATGAATTGTGGCTTAATACTACCTACAACCATTCAGAGGTATGCAAAAGACAATTTTAAAATTGTGGTGCACACAGACAGTCTCATTTAGCACACAACATTTTGGAATCCAGATCATGTTCTCTAACTACATGACTCTCATTAATGTTCAAAGGCAACACTGTATGTAGAGCTTTAATCAATAGTTCCAGATACTTTGTTAGGGCTTTATGAATTGCTCATGGGTTATTGCGTCAGGCTGTAATAATATTCCTGGAGGCAAGAAACCATGTTAAGGAAACTACCATTTTTCAGAATATCAGAGGAATCTATATTCTAGAAAATAAGGAAGATGGGTTAGAGCTCAAAATCAGCTTATTATCTGGATGGATAATAAGGCCATAAGTGAAAGGATTAATAATAACTCTGAATAATTAATCTAATGCAGGATTTATCAACCTTCATTTGGATTAAATAATTATTTGTTGTGAGTGACTTTCCTATGCATTTTAAGATTTTTAGTAATAATCCTAGCTTCAGTTCCCTAGATGCCAATAGCAAGACTCCAGTTGTAACTACCAAAATGTCTCCAGACATTGCCAAATGTTTCTAGAGGACAAAATTACCCCTGAGAACTTCTGCTCTAATGGATGGATAACCATACCCATCAAAAATTATGGGGAAGGCCTATATACTCACAGATGAAGAATTATTAGATATTCTAATCATGAATATCATGATTTGAAGATCCGTGGCTAAAGAATAGTCAAGAAGTAACCTAAAAAGTGCATTTGTGATAACACACTATGGTAAGGCTAAGTTTTAGAAGGGCAGCACTGGTTATTATGATTTTTATTGTTGCTCTTTAACAGCCCAGATACATGTTAAAAAAAAAAAAAAGCCTATCTTCCCTGTTCCACAATTAGTTGGCATTGGACAGATAAAGATCAAAACCATAGTGCCTTATGGGAAATAAATAGGTGGAACTATATAATGACAGCGGGAAGCCAGTATCTTTAAAAACCTATGCTATGGGAATGCCTGGGTGGCTCATTCGTTGAGTGCCTGCCTTCGGCTCAGGTCATGGTCCCAAGGTCCTGGGATCGCGCCCCGCATCGGGCTCCCTGCTCAGCAGGAGGCCTGCTTCTCCCTCTCCCACTCCCTCTGCTTGTGTTCCCTCTCTTGCTGTGTCTCTCTCTGTCAGATAAATAAATAAAATCTTTAAAAAAATAAAAATAAAAATAAAAACCTATGCTATGATAGCTGATATAGCTACCTTCACTAACAAAAAATAATCCAGACTTTAGTGAGCATTGACCTCTAGTCACAATCTGCCATCAGGAATATGTGATATATTTAACTGATGTATGGTAAGTGAAACTTTAACTTCTCTGCCAGAAATATACATTGTTGAAATAAAATTTTCTGTTGTTCCTGATAAAAATAAGTGAAAAGTAAAGTCATATAGACATGATTTCCAAGAAAATATGTGGGTAAATGTATTTGAACCTCATGATTGTTGAAATATTTGTGGAAAACCATTGTTCATGAAAGAGGTATATACTGGGGCGATTGGGTGGCTCAGTCAGTTAAGCATCTGCCTTTGGCTCAAGTCATGATCTCAGGGTTCTGGGTTTGAGTCCCATGTCAGACTCCCTGCTCTGTGGGGAGTCTGCTCCTCCCTCCCCCTCTGTCTCTCCCCCTGCTCAGGTTCTCTCTCTCGCTCTTGCTCTCTCTCAAATAAATAAGATCTTAAAAAAATGATGTATGTACTGAATGTGTGTATACTATATATATATATATATATATATATATATATATATATATATATATAGTTTGCATCAAGTTTTTATTTAAATACTAGTTAGTTAACATGTAGTGTAATACTGGTTCAGGAGTGGAATTTAGTGATTCGTCACTTACATATAACACCCAGTGCACATCATTAACAAGTGCCCTCCTTAATATCCATCACCCATCTAGCCCATCCCCCCACCCACCTCCCCTCCAGCAACCCTCAGTTTGTTCTCTATAGTTAAGAGTCTTAATGGTTTGTTTCCCTCTCTCTTTTTTCCCCCCTCCCATATGTTCATCTGTTTTGTTTCTTAAGTTCTACATATGAGTGAAATGATACGGTATTTGTCTTTCTCTGACTGACTTATTTTGCTTAGTCTAATACACTCTAGCTCCATCCATGTCATTGCAAATGGCAAGATTTCATTCTTTTTATGGCTGAATAATATTCGCTTGTATATATATGTATACCACATCTTTATCCATTCATCAGTCCTTGGACATTTGAGCTCTGTCCATAATTTGGCTATTGTTGATAATGCTGCTATAAACATCTGTAATGAATATATTAAAATATTCAAATTATTGATGATTTTTTTAAAAAGTTAATACCTAGCAAGTTAATAGCAAAAGACCAGTAAAGAGATACAATCATGATTAACATCCTTTGTAGAGGGAATTCTTATTCCATATTGGATTATTCATTCCTAATGCTTGTTGGAGTCTTTGCAGGCTTGTTCTTTTGTATAATATTTTGCAGAAAATGCTTTAAGAAAAATAATGAAGATACCTAAGAAATTTATGGAAAGGCTGTATTGACAAAGGACAAAGGGTGTACTGGGAAGAAAGAGATTAAGTAGCAGATCTTTATTCCATTCCCTCCTTTTGGAAAGATGCCCATAAAGAAGATGGCTGATGTGATCTATCAAATTCCCTCATAAATATGCTAATAAATATACAGACCTCCTAACAAACAAGACAATGATATTTGCTAATAGCAAAGCCCTTACTTAAGTACTGCTTAGAGATTTCATATATTATTTTGGTCCCAGAGCACATCTGATGCTACAAGAAAAAAAGTGGGAAATCAGGCTGTGGTCATGAACTCTTTCTCTTCTTCCTTGTATCCTTGTGTTGAGCACTGGGCATAATATGTAAGTGATGAGTCACTAAATTCTCCTGAAACCAATACTACACTATACGTTGAATAACTAGTATTTAAATAAAAATTTGAAAAAAAAAAAAAGAAGTTCAAAGAAAACAATTGCTGAAAACGGTCCTTGGAGAAGAAAGCAAATTCTCTTGAGTTTGAAATATATATGAAAGAGATACCATGCGTTAAACTCTGGTGAAGTTGCTAAACTCTAAGAACAAAGAAGATATACTATAAGCTTCCAGAGGGGAAAAATTGGACTTTAAAAAGGGAAGAGATTCATAACTGACACTGAATCTATCAACAGTACTGAAATGTAAGAAACTGAAATACCATCACAGTATTTTATAGCTATGAGAAGTATCTCAGAAGTGACACATTTGCCATATTTTATTTTAAAAGCAGGTCACTAGGTCTGGCCCACACACAAGGAGAGGGGCTTACACAGGGCACAAATACTAGGAGTCAAGAATCACCAGAAGGCACTTTGAAGATGATTACCACAAGCACCTATGATAATTAAATTTATTATCTAGTTTCTAGACATTCTTGGAACATTGGATTCATAGGAAATAAGGGAAGAAGTCAGCTGTTAAACAAAAATCTGTAGAAATGATATAGACCTACGCATAAATCAAGAGAAGAAGATTCTGGCATACTTCATAGAAGACCATTTTCATATTGATTAGAATATCTAGTTTCATTACATGCATATATAGATCCAGTTAATAAACTTTTTATCATTAATTGATTTTTTTGAGTTTATTTCAAATTTATTTCCATCATGACCTTTTCCAGATCATTTTCTTCTGTATCTATTTAAAAGACTTGTACTATGGTTTCTTGAGATCTATAAATTTTTTCAATCCCCTAAAGTCAATAAATAAATAAATATTAATAAAATTTATATTTGAGCAATACCTTTGAGGTTTTTAAATTAGTTTTAACAATCTGATCTTTCATAATACTGTAGGAAGATTCCTCATATGGACCTATCTATTGATTTTCATGTGAGATAACTCTGCATCATGGATTTCACAAAGTTTACAGAATTTATCAGCTACATCAAGCGGCACTTGTCCACAGTGAATTTTTTTTGATAATTCGACTTCTATTTCTTTGTTTCTTGAATCACTTCTCCATTACTCTGCTCAGGGTCTCTGGCTTCACTTCCCACACAAACTCCTTGCGCTCAAAGTATTATAATTCTAATGTCCCAGACACCAGGTACTTGGAAGAAAATTATGAAAGCCACTATCATGACTCATAAAATCTCACATTTTTGTAATGATGAGATGAGTTAAAAATTTTCATTAATGTGTGAGAAGACCTACAGTGAAAATAGGTATTAAGTACCATAGAAGTAGCAAAGAATGGACTATATTCTTTAATGTCTGCCTATGTTTACATCTGCTAAAATATTGTATGTTCTATTTACCTTAAAGTGTATATTTAAATATTCATCTCTTTAAAACAGTAATATTGTTAATAGATCCTCTTCTCAGGACTTTGAAATGACACAGCAAAGACAATGATTACAGAAATTTGAAAATCCAAGGTTATTCTTTGGACAAGTTTAGTAACCAGTATACCAAGACATTAACTCTGGCAGAAATTAAAGTATAGGATATTAAATGGCTATTTATAAAGCCACCATAGTTTTTGCTTCGTGTGCACGTGTGCATGCACACACACACAATAACTCATACATGCACATGCATACACCCACATGTTCATACATCACATAAATCCTTAGTTTTAATATCTTGCCAAAACATTGCAGTAAAATATGTTAATAACAGCTATTTATTGGAAGTAGAGCAAGATTAACAAATACTTTAATTTCCAGAAAGTATTTAAATATCCACTCTACATTTCTAAACATAAAATGGAGGAGAGGACATTTATAATAAGATTAACAAAACCTGAGTTTTTCTGAGATGAATTCCAAGTGTCTAGTCAAGGATTACTTTTGACACATGGCTACAATTTGATGTATTTTTCTTTTAATTTGATACATCAGGTTTCTGGAGGTTTTTAGTTTTTAGTTTTTTGGTTTTTTTTTTTTTGCTTTTGTCTTTTATTTGCCCCATGATATTTCTTTTTTTTTTTAAGATTTTATTTATTTATTTGACCGAGAGAGCATGTGCAGGGTGGGGAGGAGTGAGGGGAGAGGGAGCAGACTCCCCGCTGAGCAGGGAGCCCATTACTATTACGGGGCTCAATCCCAGGACCCTGGGATCATGACCTGAGATGAAGGCAGACGCTTGACTGACTGAGCCACCCAAGTGCCCTGCCCTATGATATTTCTGATTTAACTTCACATAGAACCCCTTTCATTTTTTAAATTAATGACTTATTTTTATTAGTTTAAACAAAGCACGTAGCTTAAGAAAAATCTTACTTTAATATAAGTGGGGTTTTTTTCCTCATACTCATCATATTCCTCTCTTGGCTTCAAACAAGTAAACTTTTTCTGATTTTTTATTTTAATACAACTTGCTTTTTTTCACAGTTTAACCACATACAGATGAATCATTAAGATATACTTTATTTAATTTGCTTAATTTAGCATTTACATAAAGATCATGCAATTAAGTATGTATCTGTAATTTTTTTTAAGATTTTATTTATTTATTTGACAGAGAGACACAGAGAGCGCACAAGTAGGCAGAGCAGCAGGCAGAGGGAGAGGGAGAGGCAGGCTTCCCACTGAGCAGGGAGCCCAATGTGGGCTCAATCCCAGGACCTTGGGATCATCACCTGAGCCAAAAGCAGCCGCTTAACCAACTGAGCCACCCACGCGCCCCTGTATCTGTAATTTTATTTTAAACTTAGTATGATGCTTTTTGCACTTATTCTAAGTCATGTTGCCTTAGTTCATTCACTTTTATTGTTTTATGATATTTTAGTACAAATTTATGGTATAGATTATGGCCATTTAAAGGAATGTCAGTTAATTAATTGCTCTTAGAAATGTTACCTGAATATTCTGCTGGCACACACATGTATAAAATGTGAAATTTCTTGGTGTTAGGAGATAAGCAATTTTAACTTTACTAGATCATGTATAGGGTTTTTAGCAGACACTTAAGAAAATATTAATTGTGCATAATATGAGTTTCAAAGTCTTTAAGCAGTAAGTATAGTGTGTACAAATCATAAGAAGTGTGTCTGAAATGTTGAATGGTTTTCAGAAAGGCTGGGATATAAACATTGGGGACAAGTTATGCAGAAGATATAAAGATGAAATCATACCAGTCATTACAGGCCTTACTAAAAATTTTAGAATTTTTACTTCAGTCAGGGAGACACTAGTGATTTTATTGACCTGAACTTTAAGTATGACATGATTGAATGTTAATTTTTTAATATCATTTAAACTCCTATATGGAGAAGTGCATGGGAGATACAGTGGATGTATAGAGACCAATTAAATGACTAAATGGTACATCAAACAAGGAATAGGTTTTTAAAAACTACAATTTGGCAATGGAAGTGGAAAGATGGACAGACAGATATTTTAATGGGGAAGCAGTACAGTTGGGCATGAGGTGAGGGAGAGCTAAACGAAGTTCTTAATGAAAATTTTCAGTTTTGTGATGAAGCAAAATTCAATACTGACAGAATTTGTGAAATGGGAAATATTGAGAATGGTAATTTGGGGAAGAGGCATTGTGCAATGATTTGACATTTGTTTTGAATATAGTATGCTGAGATCCTCTGATTCATCCAAATGGAAATTTTGAGTATGCACTTAGATATATAAATCTAAAATTCAGAAGAGCGGTATAGACTGGAAATATAGGATTGTGTATAACCACATGTGAATTCTAATAAAAACCAAGAAGAGGAATCAACTCTGTGATGATAAGAAAAGGATACCAAGAAAAAATAATTGAGCTGTTCCATGACTAGAGAATAGTCTTGACGAAGAAGTGTTGGCAAGAGACATGAAAAGATCATCAAGAGAAGTAAGAGGAAAACCCGGAGCCTATGTTGACCCTATAGAGTAGGGAACAGTGTGATTAAAGATGAGTAGTCTGCTCTGCTAAGTGCTGCTTTGTAGTAAGCAGGTTAGAAAATGAAGTTTACCCATTAGACTAGTGATGCAGACATGATTATCTTTTTTTGAAAGCATTACTTATAAGATAGAAATAACCTTAATAAGCAAACCCTGGTCCCTCTGCATGAAGCTTTTGTTGTATCCAGATGGAAACAGTGCTCTTTGGACACAAGAATCAGATGCAATTCAAAATACTATGTTTATTTCACTTAACAACAAGCTAATGCTACCAGAACGGATGAACTACGCAACCAAAACAATAAAACAATCACCTCTGGCCCTTCATTTGCTTCATTTTTTTTTTTTCTAAGAAAAGTCC
The DNA here is from genome assembly GCF_029215605.1 of Mirounga angustirostris. NCBI lineage: Eukaryota > Metazoa > Chordata > Mammalia > Carnivora > Phocidae > Mirounga > Mirounga angustirostris. The sequence continues at coordinate 88,395,294 of NW_026991716.1, read as the reverse complement.
CCAAAGAGGGACTGTAACTTAAACAGAACTAGAAAGTCTTCCAGATTGAAATATTTGCTAGAAATTATCACACCAAACTCACCTTACAGAATTATCTATTTTCACAAGTTCTATTTCCAGTAGAATTCCCAAAGAATTGGTACAAGCTGATGATAAAGGTCTCTTTCAGAGAGTTAGACTGTGTGTTGGATGATTCATAAAGGAATCATCTCAATAAAATTGGTAAACAATTTGGAATATATTATTTTGTTTAGCTATCCCTGAGGCATCATTTTAGTGGATGATTACAGGCAAATGAACATTATCTTATAATTTTTATGTGAGCACCAGAAGCTTTCCTCCTAGCTCCAGATTGCTATTTATTTTCTAATGATATTTTACAAAATCCTATCAGTTTAGAGGGAAAGCTTAGGGGATCCTCAATGGTAGTTAGAGCTTCATTTTGTTTTCTTACTTTTTGAATATCTGAAAATGAAATATTTAATAAAATACCTGAAAAGGAAATATTTAAAAAATAGTTAATTATTTGTTATATATTGGTAATAAGAGGAAAAAAGCAGGCTGAGGACCCTTTTCTGTCTCTCTAGATTTTCAAGGGCTTATTTTAAATTATTTTTTGTCACCATCCCACCCAAAGAGAAGGCTACTTTTTTTTTCTAAGATTTTATTTATTTGAGAGAGAGAGAGAGAGAGAGAACATGAGGGAGATGGGGGAGGGAAAGAGAGAGGGAGAGAAGATCTCAACCAGACTCTATGCTAATCTCATAGCCCAAAGCAGGGTTTGATCCCAAGACCCTGAAATCATGACCTGAGTGGAACAAGAGTCAGAGACTCAACCAACTGTGCCACCCAGTACCTGAGAAGACTGCTTTTTTTAAGCACAGAATTAACATGTCATTCTGCCCTTTGCAATATCTTTAGCTTAATTATTACAAATTCTTCTTCTTTGAAAGTATCCAAGACAAAGTTTCTACCAAAAGTAATAATTTTTTCAAGGCTGAAGAAAATCTTTAAAAAAAAAAGATTTATGTACTTAGAGAGAGAGAGAGAGCATGTTGAGGGGGATGGGCAGAGGGAAAGAGAGAATCTCAAGCAGACTCCCCGTTGGGTGCAGAGCCTCACACGGGGCTCTATCTCATGACCCTGAGATCATACCCGAAGCAAAATCAAGAGTTGGACTCCTAACTGACTGAGCCATTCACACGCCCCAAGGCTGGGAAAGTCTTAATCTTTGCATGATGTATACTAAATGCAGTACTTCTTCAACTCTGTACAGAAGTTGATCTTATAGTGAAACTATATTATTCCTGTTCTTTCTCATGAAATCAGATTAAACTTTGCATTTTTGTTTGTGTTTTGTTTTTAATTTTTGTTAAATTCTCCCTTAATACCTGTTTCCATTTGGACAGAATTAAGATATGCAATTTTTAAAAAGATTTTATGTATGTATGTATGTATTTATTTATTTATTTATTTATTTGAGAGAGAGAGAGAGAGAGAGCTTGTGCGAGTGAGGGGAGGAGTAGAGGAGGAAGGGAGGAAGAGGAGAAAGACTCTCAAGCATACTCCACACTAAGCGCGGATACCAAGGGGAGATCAGTCCCATGACTTGAGATCATGACTTGAGCTGAAACCAAGAGTTGAATGCCTAACCAACTGGGCCACCCAGGCACCCCAAGGTATGCAATTCTTAATGTTTCCTTCTGCTTTATCCCATGTCCCTATGTTACACTCATTCCTCAGCAAAAACTTATGTAATGTAACATTACATAATAATAATATAGTATTATCTCTGTTTCTTTGAAAGACTGTTAGGAAACAATATAAATGAAAATATACTACATAGTAATTTTTTTCAACATTTTATTTTGGCCATTAAGAGACAGAAGCTAGTCTTCTTTTTTAACACTACTAGGTATTGTTCCACCTGTTTTGGTTTGTGCCACAGTAGATCTGACTATATCAGAAAGCACTTCTCACACTTGCTCTTACACATTTAGATATATGTTGCCAGTGACGGAATGCTTTGTCTCGATATCTATTCCTACTGTATTATACTCCAATTTTCTTGTTCTCTTTGACAATTCCTTAATTCATTTTATTCCAAAGTTTCCAACAAATAGTTTACTACTTTTAAAATTGCCAAGGGTTGTAATACTGTGGCAACAGGGTAGAGGGTGAATACAAGAGGATTTGATTTCACGAACTTGTTCTAATACTATGCATGTTTGGACAAGTCTTTATTTGTGGCCCTAACACTTTCCTCCATTAACAAAATGAAAATAATAGTGCCCCTATAGAGTATTGTTTAGAATAAACAATGAATAAATAAAAGAAACTCACTCATAGTTGATATCTGATAAAGTATTATGGGATTTAAACCTGCCAGACTTCACATTTTAGATTACTTCAGGGCCATCATTATAGATATAGGGTAATATAATTCTAATTGAATTGGAGACATGGAGATTTTGTTCATAGAGATTCAATTAATCAAATGCCACATAACCAAGTTCATTTATTTCCTTACATTCATATTGAACATACGGATTTTATTCCCATAATCATGACTTAAATATACAAATGATTATATGAGCAAGTTGCCCAGTTACTTCCATATTGCTATCAGTATTTTGTCATTACCACTCAGTCCGGTGAAACATTTAAATGCATTCTGGGGGCGCTTGGGTGGCTCAGTTGGTTAAGCATCTGCCTTTGGCTCAGGTCATGATCCAGGGGTCCTGGGATCGACCCCGATGTTGGGCTCTCTGTTCAGTGGGGAGACTGTTTCTCCCTCTCCCTCTGCCTGCCACTCGCCCCGCTTGTGTGCTCACACTCTTCTTTTTGTCAAGTGAATAAACAAAATCTTAAAAAAAAAAAATGCATTGTAAGTGCAACTGGCATGAAGAGTATGAGGAGTGCAGCTTCTTCTGCTGGTGGCTATTCTTCATGCATATTAGCATATCACATTAAACTCTCAGTGTGGACAGAATTGGAACTTAATATTAAATATAGTGGTATGTTTAGAATTGGAGGTTGCCCCAGCACCTAGGTATTTATGCAAGATGTGAGAAACTTAGAATACTAATTCTATGATATATAGAGTTCTGTATGTATTTTATCTGAACTAAATTTAAGATTACATACCTGCTAGTTTTTAATCCAAGTCATACATCTATTTTCATAATTATCACGTAATTTTAAAAATGAGCCCAATAACCACAGACTGTGCTTCTCCAAAACCCGCTATATATATATATATATATATATTTTTTTTTTTTTTTTTTTTTTCCAAAATGAGAGCTATCTCTCCTAAAAGAGCCAAGGGCCTTTTATGGTTTTCTTCAAACAAATTTCCATTTTGACAAACAATCTCACAATGGAGAAAACTTTGTTTTAAAAATGCACAAAATATGTTTTTAATAAATGTATCCCATAAATTTACCATGCTTAACATAGTTATAGTAATCTCATTATTTGCACATAGTAATCAGGATTCAGTTGAATTGCAAGCTATTTAACAGACTGCACACCACCAGTTCTTAGTGGCAACACAGCTGGATTCATTTTTCAGGATGAAAGATCACCCACTATAAATTTGCGCTGCTGGTGAGATTGAAAAATACTCAGATGTAAGCTTTAAATTGGCTACAAGGGTAGACATTTCTTTGCAACCCCTGTGTAGTATATTAAGCAAAACTGAAACATTTAATTTTAATTAGAATATTGAATTAGATTCTAAGTCAAATCTAAGACAGAGTTACAAAGGAAGCTGTCTCATGGTTAAAAATGTTAAAATGAATGTACTGCACCCCATATAGAACATGTACAGAATTTCAACTACAAACCAATGATGGAAAGTGGCTGATAAGAGATATTAGAAATTGCCCCATGGGCAGAAAAAAAATGAAGAATTATAATGCTTCAAGAAGAATATAAATAGGCATTTAGATGATAATTTTCCATATGAATCCAATTATAGAAGAAGTTTTAACCTTCATATTAAAACAGTTTTCCTTAACTAGCCTAAATAATATAATCTATATTATGGTTAATATCCTTGATTAGCATGAGAAACTAATGATTGTATTGGACAGCTCTTGTAATCCTTTCAAATCCTCTTATTCCCTCCTCCTATTCTGCCAACCACTGCTTCAGCTTCAACCAATTTCAAAGCAACCCAACAGTTCTTTGCATTTGGACCAGAGCCATGTAACTCCTGGCTTTTTGCTCTTGCGCTTCCTTGAGTTAGAGAAGTAGGAAACCTAGGATAACCCACTCAGGACTAATATGTGAATAGGTTGGAAGTTCACAACCACTTTTGAGGCCCCCTTGACCAACTTATGAATGGAGGCTAGTGGGTATATCATTCTGAAATGTTCATGGGGTTAGTCAGAAGATTTCATGGAGGGGAACACTGGTCTTAGAACTAGTTCTCTATCCTTTCTTGCTTACCTCCTCTGTCACTACTGCTTCCTGGAATGATTTTTCAAGTAACTATTTCTATCCAAGCCTATGTCTTAGAATCAACTTTCAGAGACCCAGCCCAAAATATATTTCAGAGAATAAGCAATAAAAGAACACATTAAATTCATGATGACCATAACCATTAGTGATACTTAAAGTTTATGGTTAAAACCTTTAAAAGCCTAGTCAATGAGTATATTCTCTTTTAATATTCCAACTTTAACACTTATAAAATTTATCTGTAAATAATTGAGGGTTTTGCATATTGGAAATAGTCACAGTTTATTGTAGTTACCAAATTAAGGAAGTTTATGTTCTTGAAAAAGTCACTGCAAAATCAAAAGATACTTATCAAAATTGAATTTCTCCAGAATCAATGTGGCAACAATGGGTATGCTACAAAATGCTTCCTTTATTTGATAAAAATGAAAGTAGTGGGGATAGGCATGAACTCTCCCAGTTGCACTGTGCTATTTCTGGAATCATAGACTACCCTTTCTGGCTGAATTAATTGAGGTTACTGTGGCTCTGATTGTGATTGTAGTGGTCATTGCTGATCCTCCTGAAGAGGCATGTCAGATTTATAGGTATACAGTTTTAATGGGTGACATATTTTTTGTAGTATTTATTGAGAAATAATAATGCTCAAGGCTCTGCGACATACACTATTTTCTATCTATAACAAAGGTGTACAAGGATTGCTATCTTATATTAAGAGAATACAAAGGTAGAGGAAAGTTAAGTAATGTAACTGTTCTATATTGGTAGAAATTAGCTGATTGATATGCAAACCTATGTTTACTAACTCAAAAGCAAGAGATCATTCCTCTGCTCTTGCATAAGCTGGGGGTTGGTGTATTGATATTCCATGATATACATGACTTTCCTGAGCAATTTGTTCTTTTGTGAACTAGAGTCCTAGTTCACATATATCTTTCACAATACTAGTGGAAAAATATCTCGGTCATATCAGGAACTCTTGGATAAACTAAATGTATAGAAATTGATGATTTGTTGTTCTATTTCACCTTGTGCTTCTTTAATACTACTCAAATTTAATATAAATATAGAAGCAGTAATTGTACCCTATCTTTCACCATAAGCATGTAATTATGAGCTTTTGCTAATAATTCCTGTAAATCTTATAAATAATTGCAATTTCTGGCAATGACAGTAATTTCATGAATCTCCTTTTTTATGTGGAAACAGTTTGATCTCACTTTCAAGTCAATCTCATTAATTTTTTACTGGCATCAGATCTTTTCTTCCCAATCAACTGCCTTGGAATCTCTTCTACCTCCCATTTCATGTGTACTAACTTTTCCTACCTGATTGGTGCTCCAGGGAACACTATTCACATTAACATGATGTGATTGATACCCCTATAATTGGGCAACATGACACATCATAAATTCTATGGGTTTTTGAAAATTTTTATGGAATAATCACTTATTAGTTGATGATTCTGGACAAACCACATACCGATGCCACCAACTTTATAGGGAGGAAACTACAATAAGACTTTGAAGTTTTCTTTCAGTCCCATCCAATTCAAATTATATCTAACAACATATTTATGAAATTTCATACAATATGGATAGTAAGTTCTTCCTACTTTGTATCATTTATAAATTTCATTGAGGCTATAGAAGAGCAGAATAACTGTAGTAGCAATGTGATTTACTCATTTTCTTTTTTCAGGCATAATTTTGTTAAAGATGTTTATGGTCACTGTTCACTAGGCTCCCTTAGGTACTTCATGGGCTTTGAGATACTAGTATAGTATTCTGTTACCTTTTATTTCTCTTGAAACCAACTTGAATTACACACAGACTTTAGATACCAAAACATTGTTTTTAATACTCTTCAGAGTTAACATCCAGAAGTCAAACTGGAAAGATAGTGGCATAAGAAAAGTTTAATAAATACATGCATAGAAATTCTTATTGAGAAACAAAACAGGCAGAATCAAAGGTAGAGCTTTACCAAGACAAAAATTCAGGGATATTGCCAGTCATATAGGAAACTTGGGAGTATACTGTTAGATACAAATACATTTTTTTTAGTTTTCTATTTTTAATTTTTCCCCCATCCACTTGGAGGAGAAACAATCCCTCTTCTGGTTGTAATATTGTGAGAAATAAATGGAGGACACTCTTGACAGCACTCAATAAAAATGAAAGAACATATTCTGGAGGGATGGGATAGTCAGGGAGATTTTTGACATCTATCTGCTAGCATGTTACTTTATATGATAAAATAGCATACTGATGCACACGGACAGAACTAGAAAGAATAAAATACAGTCACAATATATTTTTGTTTGTTTGTTTCATAGCTAGAACTTTTCTAACAAGGTCAAAATGTATATGAGATATAGAGAGGAGACCCATTTACTTGGAAGTAACTTCATGCCATCAGACATTTTTTGAACCCAAATTCGCTCCAATGCCGCTGATTTGCCCCTAAACAAGAAAGCAGTCTGGAACCAGAAGAGCATCTCTGCCAAATGGCAAAGGTCACTAGGCCAACTCACTGAGCAAAAACTACATTAATGTGAAAAAGTGCTACAATGTCTACCAGAAATAGAGGCTATTTTAAACAGAAAATTTGACAGATGAAGTGGTAGTTTGTGGCAGACTAATATGAAAAAATAGAAAACTCTTTGAGGAGAAAGTACTCAGAAATGTATCAACAAGATGCTAAACTTGGCCAACCCCCTGAGGTTGATGGTAATTTGAACTAGTAATAATGTAGAACCAATTATCGAGTTTCCCCACTTACAAAATTTATATCCCAATTAACTGAATTATACCTTTACCTCTGTAAGACTCACTTTCTTTACCAACGTCAATAAATAATAATACTACCTATTTAACAGATTTGGTGAGAAGAATACACTCGTTAATGCATGTAACATCTTCAGTACAGTATAATCCTTCTGTGAGTGTGTGTGTGCTTGTGTTTATGTGTTTCTGTGTGTTTAGAATGAGCATGTGAAATCCTTAAATTCACAAGACAGCTACTTGAAAAGGTAGCTTTTCTTAAAAGAAAAAATATTAACATTCTGTTTTAAAACTGGCACAATCATAAAGACCAGAGTGATGAAAAGCAAGTAACTATAAAATAGCATACAAAGACTTAATTTGCATTGTCGACTAAGATAAAGTCCCATGAAGACTTTTGCTTTGAACAAGAAAGCATTCTGGAAAATATGTGAATATAGAGGGAATATGTATATGCACAGTCATAATGCTCTATCAGAAGGCCACAATTGGCTGAGAAACCTAGTCAGAGAACCAGGCTAACAGCAGGCTTATTGCACAAGAGCAGATATTTTGATCCAAACTTCTACAGCTTTGGCATGTAAAACATTTTAGATGCTAAGATGACAGAACTGCTCATAAAACCATCTGCTATTTACTGATCCATCTGTTGGTCAGCAGAGAGCCATCATAACCCAAGAAATTGTTTGGTCTGAGAAACAGCACAATTTCCTGTTTTTTAAACTGAGAAATAGCTTTAATGACTTGCAAAGGCTGTGTTTTATTATAAAAGACCACAAAAATATCAGTCTGTACTCATTATTATCATGATTTAGAATTAAGAAAATTTAGCATCACATTTATGCCTTCATATAAAATATATATGCATAAAAATATTAAATGAAAAGCTTATACACGAATTCATTAGTTAAGCAGTCATGATATATGAGAAAATAATATTTTTGTTAAGCACTTTGTAAACAACCATGTGCTGCCTAAATAGCAGATGCAGTTAATATAAAAGCATTCTAATCTGAAGTATGTGGTTGATATAATTCAATAAAATAAACATCAGGTCTTCAACAGTTTTCACATATTTTAAGAAAACTTAAATGAGAGATCATAGCAACTTGTCATTTATAAAACTATAAAATACTCAGTTATAAAATGAAGAGGTTCAATTTTAAGTATTAATTGGGATTCGAAGCCTACAGAACCTTATGATATTTTAAAATAGATTATTAGCTTACAGTAATACAAAGTTACCTTATGCATATTACAAAATTGAACTTATGGTACAAAGCTCAAAAAATTATAAAAAAAAAAAACACAAGCCCAAACATATGCACAAATGTAAGCAAATGTTTGTATACTATACCTTTCTCTCTGCAAATAACACTGTCTAGAAGTTTATACCAAATAAAGATATGTAGAGTTGCCTCATTCTTTGACAGTTGTCTAGTATTCCATCATGTACTATAGTTGTATTACAATGATTTAATCAGTTGTTAAAATCATTTAGATTGTTTGCAATTTTACTGTTGCAAAAGAAGCTGCAATGAACATTCATGCACAAAGGTTACACATTTAACAAGCAAATTTGTAAGATAGATTTCTTGAGGTATAATTGCTGGCATATTTCTATTTTAATAAATATTGCCAAATTGCCTTCCATAGAAGCTATACAAATTTACCCTCTTACTACTAACATGTAAAATTACTGTATGTCAATATCAACAAAGCCAGTTGTCAATGTTTTATTTTCATTAGTTGGATAGTTTGAAAATGACATTTAATTGTAGTTTTATATGCATTTATACATTTATATGCATTGCTGATTTGCTTTTATTCATGTCTTTTTTGATATTTTAAATTTCATTTCATTGTTAGTTTTTTACTCGATGATGTAAAAAAATTATTTATATGTTACATTGGTCCTTTGTATTAACACTTATAAATATTTTTTCTGAAGATTATTTTTCCCTTGAATTTTTTTTCTATTTAGTTTCATATAGACACAATCTAAAAACTTGATGTAATAAAAATGTTAATTTTTTATTGTTTCTAGGTGATGTTTTTGGTCATATTTTCAAAGACATTGCACATTTAGATTCTTTTTATGTATTCTCTTCTAATGTATTCCTGAATTCATTTTAAGAAATGAATCTTCAGGGGCACCTGGGTGGCTCGGTCGTTAGGCGTCTGCCTTTGGCTCAGGTCATGATCCCAGGGTCCTGGGATCGAGCCCCACATTGGGCTCCCTGCTTGGTGGGAAGCCTGCTTCTCCTTCTCCCTCTCCCTCTTGCTTATGTTCCCTCTCTCTCTGTCTCTCTCTCTCTGTCAAATAGATAAATAAAATCTTTAAAAAAAATAAAATAAAATAAAAAAAAAAATAAAATAAAATAAAATAAAATAAAATAAATTAATCTTCAATCCATTTAAAATGGTTTTAAGATATGTTGACTTCACAAATTCAGTTTTTTTTTTTTCCAATATGGCTACCTAGTCATCTCAAAGTTTTTGAAAAATCCATCTTTCCTCACTAAGTTACACCACTTACGTATTTTGGCCTAATTTTAGATTTTTTTTTTTTTTTTGTGAATCAACATATTTGGCTATTCATGCACTCTAATACATTTAAAAAATATTTTAGGGTGCCTGGGTGGCTCAGTTGGTTAAGCGACTGCCTTCGGCTCAGGTCATGATCCTGGAGTCCCGAGATCAAGTCCCGCATCGGGCTCCCTGCTCGGCGGGGAGTCTGCTTCTCCCTCTGACCCTCCTCCCTCTTGTGCTCTCTGTCTCTCATTCTCTCTCTCTCAAATAAATAAATAAAATCTTAAAAAATAAATAAATAAATAAATAAAAAATATTTTAGATGTATAACATTTTTAAAATCTGGGAAAGTTATCCGTTATCCATTAGGTTTTTTAAATGAATTTTTCTGGTTATATATAATTTTTTTCTATGAACATTAGAATCTACTTGTAGAAAATCATGCTTTTATTATTGTTTGGAATGTAGATATTAAATTAGGGAAATAAAACAATATTATTAATTAAAATATGTTTATCCAAAAACATGGAGGGCTTTCAATTTGTTTGATTCTTCCTTGGTGTCCCCCAGTAGCCACAAAGTATATCATATAGAAACCTCATGAATTCTTAAGTCATTACAATTTTGCTTCCTTTCCTCATGCTTTTTTTTTTTTTTAAAGGTTTATTTGTTTATTTGAGAGAGAAAGAGAGAGTGTGCATGTGTACAGTGGGGAGGGGCAGAAAGAGAGGGAGAAACTTAAGCAGACTCCACTCTGAGAAGGGAAAGCCCAATGGGGATTGCTGAGCCCAATGTGGGACTAGATCTCACAACCCTGAGATCACGACCTGAGCTGAAACTAAGAGTCCCATGCTTAATAAACTGGACTACCCAGGCACCCCTTCTCATGGGTTATTTTTAAATCACAATTTTATGTTTTCCTTTTTCTTTTGCAAAATGCTTATTTTTTATAGGTATTTTGTCATAAGTTTAAACTTTTATTTTGAGTGTAGAAATGAAGGCAATTGATTTATATATACATATTGTGCATCCAGGATTCAAGAATTCTCTTGTTTCCATATGTCTATATAACTTCACTATATTTTTTCTCACTGTTATTATTTTATTTTCTAATTTTTAAAATTCACTATGAAATATATTTAAGAAGTAAACTCACTGAAAAATATTTTTTCTTCTATTTATTTTTATTTTCATTTCTTCCAACTATATAAATCAGTCTTATATGAACTATCGGTCTTATATGAAATTTTTGTATGAACTATCCATCATTAGGAAATTACACTGGAATCAAAATTATAATTTACCATGGATTCTAACATACATTTTATATAGTACATTTGTCTTCTATAATTCCAGAGGTTTGTATAATTTATTCCATCAATTGAGATCATTTTCTAAATTAAACTTTTAATCAATATCCTTGAAAAATAAGTACTATCTTCTTTCCTTCCACCAATAACCTTTAAATAATAAATTTAAAACAAAACCTTCATTGAATTTTGACATAATTTGAAAATATTTAACATAATAAGCCTGTGCCTATTACAAATTATTGTTAATTTTGCCCTTGAATCTATCAATCCCATTTTATTCTGTGAGGACTTAAACCGTTTTTCTCAACCATTTCTTCTGAGTACTCAATCAAGGTTTTTGAGATTTTTGTGGACATGAGACAGCTAAAGAATATTAAAGCATTTTATTCTAGAACACTGAAGACAGTATCACTTTTTAAAAGTCTTAGTTGTAATCCATTTTTGGTTTGTTTGTTTGTTTTTTAAGATTTTATTTATTTGCTAGAGAGAGAATGAGAGACAGAGAGCATGAGAGGGAGGAGGGTCAGAGGGAGAAGCAGACTCCCTGCTGAGCAGGGAGCCTGATGTGGGACTCGATCCCGGGACTCCAGGATCATGACCTGAGCCGAAGGCAGTTGCTTAACCAACTGAGCCACCCAGGCACCCCCATTTTTGTTATTTTGAATCAGCTTTTACATTTGTGGAAATTTAGCCTCCTCACAAAGCTTGTTTCCTGTTTGTTTTAAATTGCAACAAATACTGACATCGTTGCCTCCTGTGTGTCCTTTTCTCACTACTCCCACTCATTTTCCCTCTGCCCCTTTTCCTTCCAGTAGCTTGTCTTAGTTTCCATTCCTACTGCAAGTGGTCTACAGGGGTAGGCCTGACTATACAGTTAGATGACATCAATAACCTGTTATATTGTCTTCTACCTCATGATCTTTTAGGTCCTTTTCTTTTTCTATATTTTTTCTCCTTGGAACTTGTTTGGCCTCAAATTCGAGGCCTCAACTACTTCAATGTATCAGTTCTTGAGCAACTTCAGAGCACATAAATAATGAACTTCATTATATTCAATTTTCTAGAATGTGGACCATCTCATCTGTGTACAGATCTAAATAAAATACTTCACAGTGTAATTTTTAACATTTTTACTCCTGAAATGCCTTAGATAGCTAGTATTGATGCAGAGTTTCAGTGAAAGCAGTGAAGTCCCTTTATACCTAATAACCTCTGTGGATAGAGGCTATTTTGTTGACTTTGTCCTTAGCCCATGCCTTTTTCAATGCAGAAAAAAAAAAATAGCCATTCTAGTTCCATGGTGAGATAAAGATGTTTTAATATATCAAAAAAAAAAAATCTGCTAATCAAGCTACTACTTTGAAATTATAACAAGTAATAGAAATTTCCACTTCTGTCTATACTATGGGCTATCATGACAAGGCAAAGCTTTTCTGAAAAAATTAGGAACAATTAGGCATATTACAAAAAATTGTATTTTAAATGTATCTCAGGCTTGCAAAGCAATAAGAACCAAAGTTTCCAAGAAAGGAATACCCTCTGAGTGAACTGACCTGCCCCATTCTCTTCCCTGATTTCATTTGCCAATTATGGATGCCAGCTGAAGTTGGAGCTGGCCTTAACGGAGGAAATACACTGAAGGAAATAAAACCAACAAATAAACTTCAGCAGTTACTTGAGCCTGACGGGAAATAAATTTGGAAATGAGGAGCCCAAATCCATGGTTGTCTCATCTCAAAATATTTGCCAGATTTTAAAGCTACATGGAACCTGAGAATTGTCTGCAAACTTTCAGGCTTGTATTTAGTAGTCATCTCTGTTTTTTCTTAAGTTTGTATCATTTTCCATACTTCCTATATTATGTTATTTACATTTTTAAGATAAAAAATTAAATAAAAAATTACCAAGTCATTTTTTCTACTAACTTGCATGCCTCTTTCATGGAGAACATTTTCTGTCAAATGCTAACATGCGGTACCAAGATTTTAACATTTTTTAATATATATGCATATAAATTAGGAATTCTGTTTTCAATCTTTCTAATCTTCCTATCCTTCTCCTTATGGCCTCTGACTATCCAGCCAAGACATAGACAAGTGATTCTGAATCCACATATATTCTAAATTCCAGTGACTTCTCTTTCCACACCAGCTAATTGGCCAGGTCTACCGTTCTCCCTTGTCATTCTCTTTCAATGTCATCCCTAAGTAGAATGGTTGTACAGTTGTCTATTTGGCCTGCACTAGTATATCAAACTGGCTCATCTGTGAACCAAGCTTGAGTTCTCCCTCCTCCATCAATAAATTGGAAAATATTCCCCATATAACTTTATTTGTAACAAAAATACATTAACATATGAATGGATGACATGAAGATGGGCTCCATACTCTAGGAGCTCACTTGTACCCTCTGGTCCTATTTATCTTGAAATTCCATAATTGTCACTTTTAACTTATAGTAAACTGTCACCAGGTTTGGCTAATTTTATGACTTGGTGAGTCTGACAGAGTTAGGTCATGATAAGCCACATGGTCAGTCATCTCATTTTCACTGAGACTCAGTAGCAATGCTAGGGGTTGTTTTTCAAAAGATGTGTAATTCTCTTCCATAGATTCTTAGTCTTTCCCTGGAAATCTAGGAGTCTGGATTGTGATATTCCCCTAGAGTTTTGCTGTTCCTTTCACATGGCAATTTTTCACAGTATTGATACATCTAATACTGGATAACTCCTGCCTTATAGCTCAAGTCCAGGGAATTTTGCGCTGGAGCCTTAACCTACTATAGAACATTTTCCTATTCTGGCAGGCTTTCGTGTCGGGCAGTACCTAAATCAAAGTAATATTTCCAGTGTGGTATGCAGCCTCCAAAATCCAGAGAGGCCTACTAGGTACTATATTTCCTCCATAATAGTGACAGGTGCAAGATGCAATAACATATTCTATTCTTTCATTAGTTTGTCTTGCCATGCCCATAACCATTCAAACCCTAAACATTTTACAGAAATGTCAAGCTTCTGAATCTTATTGTTTGTATCCCACCATCTGGACTACATGTGCATACTGAGGCCTGAAATGTAATATCCTCTTCTTCCTCTTCTGGTCCAATTAACATGATACCATCAATGTAACAGATCAAGGTGATGTTCTTTGGAATATCCAGATGACCCATATATCTTTAGGCTATTTATGAAAGAAAGCAAAAGAGTCAGCAATACACATGAGTAAAACTATAAATATCTATTGTCACTTCCATGTAATTGGTACTGGTTCTGAGCAGTAATAGAAAAAAGAATCCAGGGTGTCTGGGTGGCTCAGTCAGTTAAGACCTGTACCCCTGAAACAAATAATACATTATATATTAATAAAAAATAAAATAAAATAAAATATAAAGTGTCTGCCTTCAGGCCAGGCCATGATCCCAGGGTCCTGGGATCCAGTCCTGCGTCGGGCTCCCTGCTCATCGGGGAGTCTTCTTCTCCCTTTCCCTCTGCCCCTACCCCCTGCTTGTTCTCTCTCTCTCTCTCTCTCTCAAATAAATAAATAAAATCTTTAGAAAAAAAAGAAAAAAGAATCCATTCATCAAATCAGTGGTGCAATACAATATGTATGAGACTTTGCTTTAGTAAAGATATCATGGCGGCTACTCTCTGGGGTTTTTTTTGGTTGAGTTTGGGGTAACCTACTTTCATTCACCAGAATCTTTTTGGTTTTTGCAGAAGTGAGGCTGGTGAATAAAATTGGCATATGACAGTGGTCACCACCATGTATCCTTTAGATCTTTAATATTGGCCAAACCTTAGGGATACAATACAGTTTTATTTACTTTTGGCTACTGGAGGGTTGAAAAGTGTCACAAACTTTCACTTGGAAATACTAAATGTGACTATTTTTAAGAATTTGTATTTTGTTGTGGTAAGAACATTTAACATGAGATCTACCCTCTTAAATCTGTAAGTGTCCAACTCATTGTTGAAAATAGGTATAATGTATAACAGATTTCTAGAGCTTATTCATCTTGCTAAAAATGAAACTTTTGTCCTTTTGATTAGTAACTCCCCATTTCCTCCTTCCCCCAGCTTCTGGCAACCACCATTCTATTCTTTACTTCTATGAGATTGACTATTTTAGATACCCCATTTAAATAACATCATGCAGTATTTCTCTTTTTTATAATTTATTTATTTTACTTAGCATAATGTCTTTAAGATTCACCACGTTTTTATATACTATAGATTTTTCTTCTGTAGGGCTGAACAGTATTTGTATGTATATACCACATTTCCTTTATGCATTTGTCTGTCAATGGGCACTTATATTGTTTCTACATCTTAACTATTGCAGATATTGCTGCAATGAACATGAGAGTGCTAATACATCTTTTTGAGATCTTGATTTCAATTCTTTTGGATAAATATCCAGAAGTGGGATCCTGAATCATATAATAATTCTATTTTTAATTTTTTGAGGACTCCCCATACTGTTTTGTATAGCAGCTGCACCATTTTGTATTCATACTACCATTGTGGAAGGGTTCTTATTTCTCCACCTCCTGGTCAACCTTTGTTGTCTTTTATCTTTTTTAATAGTAGTAATCTGACAGGTGTGTGGTAATAACTAACTATGGTTCTAAATTGCATTTCTCTGGTTCTTAATGATGTTGAGCAACTTTCATATACCTGTTGGCCATTCATAAGTCTTTTGAAAACTATGGTGCAACAAAATAAAATTGGACTGTCATCTTACACTATACACAAAAATCACTCAAAATGGTTTAAAAACTTAATTGTAAGACCTAAAACTGTAAAACTTTAGAAGAACACACAAGGTAAAAATTTCATAATATTGGTTTTGACAATAATTTCATGGATATAACACCAAAAGCATAAGCAACAAAAATTTAAAAGTGGGACTACATCAAACTAAAAAGAAAATAATCAAAATAATAATAATCAAGAGTGAAAAGTTAACCTGTGAGATCAAAGAAAAATTTGTAAAACATATATCTCATAAGAGGTTAATCTCTAAAATATATAAAGATCTACAGTGCAATAGCAAATAAAGCTAATAACCTAATTTAAGGATGGTCTAATCATCCAAGTGAAATGATTCATTTTAAAAACCAAGGTCTCAGTATAAGGTTTTTACCAGTTACCGAGTATATGTTTATTCTAATTTTACGTTTGAGGGAATATCCAATGGAATCACTGTGATGCCAGATCCTGGCCAGAACTTTTTTTTCCTCCCACCCCTAACTTATTCTGAGATAAGTTTGACGTTTTGAGTCTTTGGGCATCAATGCTGATGTGGACTCTTTATCCATAAGTCCTTAAAATAGTTGGATTACCCCCTTTCCCTAGTATTCTATTCCCTAAGTAAATGACTATAGATGCCTTCGGAGAAGGACTAAGTGAACATTATCATGTTGACTTGTAGAATTACAAACTTCTTCCTCTAAGAGATGAGGCTTTTTAATAAATCATTTTGTTTCAGATTTTGAAACTGATTCAGGTTTAACTGGGTGAGGGATTATAACTTTTTTTTAATTGGAGCTCTGCTCTCATTCTACTGAGCCTTCATCCTTGATTGTTTTGATGATACAAATTGAGTAGTCTCCTTGCAGGTCCATCTGATTTGCTTATAAGAATGCTAATTAGGACCCTCTATACATATGTAGCATCCTCCCCCCACCCTTTGCCAACTGCTCATCTGCTCTCACCCTTGATTATCATAATTATATTTTTATATTTTCATTTATTCAGTCAGTTAGGTGCCATCATCTGACTTTCATAGTTTCAGTGTCCTTTTAGACCCATTGTTGTCTATGAGCCTAGTTATGCAATGATGTCTCCTACCTCTGGCCATAATCTATACAGGTAAGATACCACTGAAATTCTTAGTAATGCTTGTGCTCTTCTTCTTAGTGTATTTCTTATGGCCTTCATAAATTGTGTACTTTTGGTAGTTTTGTGGAACAAAGTCATCTTGTGGGTCTCCCAATCTTACATAGACTATCACTCTATATTGACCACCCTGAGCCTTTAATCCCTTCTTCCACTGACTGCTACAGTAATTCACCACCACAAAGTGTGGCAATCACTATTTTATGCATCTCAGAGCTATCTTAGTAATGAATTCACATCACAACGAAAGGTCCTTATTGTAATGTTAAATTCTGCGACCCAGGAAATTACTCCAAAATCGATAAACTCTTGTTCATCTAATCTTTTGTTCAAGACCTTCCTTCATCAGGCGCCTGGGTGGCTCAGTTGGTTAAGCGACTGCTTTCGGCTCAGGTCATGATCCTGGAGTCCCGGGATCGAGTCCAGCATCGGGCTACCTGCTCAGCAGGGAGTCTGCTTCTCCCTCTCCCGCTCCCCCCTCTTGTGCTCTTTCTCTCTCTCACTCTCTCTCTCAAATAAATAAATAAAATCTTTAAAAAAAAAAAGACCTTCCTTCATCACTTTCTAAATATTATGAATAAAACAATTATAAATATTTATTACAAATTTTTGTGTGAACTTCATTTTTTTAGGAATGAAATTGCTGGATAATTCAGTAGGTGAATACTTAACTTTATTAAAATAACTTTTAAAAAAGTTTTGAGAATGAAAATCACACAAAATATGTCTCCTCTGAGGATTTTCATTCTAAACTCTGTTTTAGTTCTGACATCTAGGGTTTTTCTTTCAGCTGCATGAATAGGAGTGGCAAAGCAAAATCTAACAGATAATCTTAGAGGTTAGTCCTGAAATTTGTACAAATCACTTCTGTAAATGTATATTGACTGGAATTAATTATATAATATCTAGATGATGTTGCTAGATATAGATACAAATATAGATGACTCAGCAAAGGAAGCTGGGATGTAATCTTTCTCCATACACAGGGAAGAGAAAAGGGAGAAGTTAGTATCTAGCTCTTCTTTTCCGAAGGCCATATTATTGCTTTTTTATAATATATCAGAGAGTAATAAAGCACATATGTAGCCTCATGCAAACTGAGAGAGGTCTTTCTACAAATGTATAATTAGTAGCAAATATTTTGATTAATGTAATGGAAGAAAATAAACAAACTTAAAAACATCGCTTATGAAAAATTGGCAGTAAAAGTGGTATTTAATGTGATATTAGAGCAATTGAAAGTAAAGAATGAATTTAAAAAAATAATGTAACTCAAATTTCCTCAGTCATTATGAGTCTGTGGGTGGTAATGATTTCATATTAGTATTTATATCCTAAATCAGAAACAGGTGGCCACTGCTGTTTGGCTGCCAATTTTCTGATGGTCATTTATTTAATATCCTGGACACCAAAGTTTCCACTGCTACTCTGTCATTACTTCCCCTAAAGCAGCTATGATGCCCAGAGTGCCACCTCTCAGGACCAACCTGCAAAAGATTTAAAGAATCAAAAATAATGTTTCATTTCTTTCTGTATTTAGAACCCTGGGGCCACCCTGTATTTAACACAAATATGTGTTTCTCTTCTGTCAAACTCAAAACTCATAGGTCCATGATGTTAGGATAATCTTTGCATATTTGTTTCTTTCTTGTCTTTCACTCTCAGAACATGTACAATATACTTTTTCCTGGAAGATTTCTTCATTTTATGCAAATCAGTCATGCAAATAGATCCTAGCAAGTTGATAACCAGTGTTAATTTAGGACCAGCCAGGGCTATCCTTCTAGACTAATAAGGTCTCTGTCACAAGATATGGAATAGGAACAAAACATATGAGGGAGACTTGTAAAATGAAAATAGACTATGTCAAAATAGAAAATATTACTTTAGTCAAATGGCTTTAGGGTTTTCACCAGTTATAGAATGGAAAATAAATGTCTGTCATTCATTCATGATGTGTGTATACTTAATAGTATTTATAATATTATAATATGTATGCATCCTAATAATTATTACAACTACTGTTAGAGAGAACCATTTGGCCAGAAAGGACTCTGCCTATAACTATTAAAATTAATATTCTGATGCCCAGAATTTGAAAGATCCTTAATACTTTTCCCACAACATACAAACATATTTATGTGTTATGATAAATTATGAGCCATGTCACAAATAATTTGTTGTTATTACTAATTAAAATGCTAAATACTGTAAAGACTTACTATTTTAAATGTTAGCAGATTCAAGTTAATTCACTTTTTTGTTATTTTCTGTTAAGCTATCATAAGTGAGAAATATTCATAAATGAAGAAAAACCAGTGTGATAGAGTTAAGAATAATGGCTATATACATCATTACTTTAGTAAAAGTTACTTACCTGAATGTATGATGAAAATACATTTTTTATTTACATTATCTCATTTTTTTTTCAAATTTTTATTTAAATTCTAGGTAGTTAATATAGCATAATATTGCTTTCAGGAGTAGAATTTAGTGATTCATCACTTACATATAACACCCAGTGCTCAACATAACAACTACCCTCCTTAATACCCATCACCCATCTAGCCCATGCCCCTGCCCACCTCCCTTCCAGCAACCCTCAGTTTGTTCTCTATAGTTAAGAGTCTCTTATGGTTTGCCTCCCTCCCTTTTTTTTTTTCTCCTTCCCTTAGGCTCATTTGTTCTGTTTCTTAAATTCCACATATGAGTGAAATCATATGGTATTTGTCTTTCTCTAACTGACTTATTTCACTTAACATAATACACTGTAGCTCCATCCACATTGTTGCAATTGGCAATATTTCATTCTTTTTGATGGCTGAGTGATATTCCATTACATATATATACCACCTCTTCGTTATCCATTCGTCAGTCAATGGATATTTGGGCTCTTTCCATAATTTGGTTATTGCTGATAATGCTGCTATAAACTTGAGCAGTGCATCTGCCCCTTTGAATCACTATGTTTGTATCCTTTGGGTAAATACCTAGTAGTGCAATTGTTGGATTGCAGGGTAGTTCTACTATTAGCTTTTTGAGGAACCTCCATAATGTTTTCCATAGTGGCTGCACCAGTTTGCATTCCCACCAGCAGTGTAAGAGTGTTCCCTTTTCTCTACATTCTCACCAGCATCTGTTGTTTCCTGTGTTGTTAATTTTAGCCATTCTGACAGGTATGTGGTGGTATCTCATCATGGTTTTGATTTGTATTTCCCTGATGGTGGGTGATGCTGAACATGTTTTCGTGTGTCTGTTAGCCATCTGGGTGTCTTCTTTGGAAAAATGTCTATCTGTGTCTTCTGCTCATTTCTTAACTGGATTACTTGGTTTTCTGTGTGTTGAGTTTGGTAAGTTCTTTTTAGATTTTGGATACTAACCTTTTATCAGAAAAGTCATTTGCAAATAACTTCTCCCATTTTGTAGGTTGCCTTTTAGTTTTATTGACTATTTCCTTCATTGTGCAGAAGCTTTTTATTTGGATGAAGTCCCAATAGTTCGTTTTTGCTTTTGTTTCTTTGCCTCCGGAAATATGTCTTAGTAAGAACTCGCTACACCAAGGTCAAAGAGGTTATTGCCTGTGTTCTCCTCCAGGATTTTGATGGTTTCCTATTTCACATTTAGGTCTTTCATCCATTTTGAATTAATTTTTGTGTATGGTGTAAGAAAGTGGTCCAGTTTCATTCTTTTGCATGTGGCTGTCCAGTGTTCACAATACTGTTTATTGAAGATACCGTCTTTTTTCATTGGGTATTCTTTCCGACTTTGTCAATGATTAGTTGACCATATACTTGTGGGTCCATTTCTGGGTTTTCTATTCTGTTCCATTCATCTATGTGTCTGTTTTTGTGCCAGTACCATACTGTCTTGATGACTACAGCTTTGTAATACCTTGAAGTCTGGAATTGCGGTGCCTCCAACTTTGATTCTCTTTTTCAAGATTGCTTTAGCTATTCAGAGTCTTTTGCGGTTCTATACAAAATTTAGGAGTGTTTGTTGTAGCTCTGTGAAAAATGCTGGTGGTATTTTCATAGAGATTGCATTAAATGTGTAGATTGCTTTGGGTAGTATAGACATTTTAACAATACTTTTTCTTCTAGTTCATGAACATGGAATGTTTTTCCGTTTCTTTGTGTCTCTTCAATTTCTTGCCTAAGTGTTCTATAGTTTGCACAGTACAGATCTTTTACCTCTTTGGCATAATGTATTCAACGTGCTGAATGGGAAAAATATGCAGCCAAAAAAATTTACCCAGTAAGGCTGTCATTCATAATAGAAGGAGAGATAAAGAGTTCCCTAGACAAACAAAAACTGAAGGAGTTTCTGACCACTAAGCCAGCCCTGAAGGAAATATTAAAGGGGACTCTTTGAGTGAGAAAGAAATACCAAAAGCAACAAAGACTAGAAAGAAACAGAGAAAATCTCCAGAAACAATGACTTTACAGGAAATACAATGACATTAAATTCGTATCTATCAATAATCATTCTGAATGTAAATCTAAATGTTCCAATCAGAAGACATAGCATATCAGAATGGATTTAAAAAAAAATCTATACGCTGCCTACAAGAGATTCTCATTTTAGACCTAAAGACCCCTCAAGATTGAAAGTGAGGGAATGGAGAACCATCTATCATGCCATATCCTTGACATTGGCTATATACCCAATGTCAAAAGAAAGCCAGAGTAGACATACCTATATCAGACAAACTAGATTACTTTTTTTGGGATGGGGGAAGGCAGAAGGAGAGGAAGAGAGAGAATCTTAAGCAGGCTCCACACTCAGCACAGAGCCCAATGCAGATCTCGATCTCATAACCCTGAGAACATGACCTAAGCCAAAATCAAGAGTCAGATGCTTAACCAACTGAGCAAGCCAAGTACCACAAGACAAACTATATTTTAAGCCAAAGACTGTCACAGGAGATCAAGAAGGGCACCGTATCATAATAAAGAAGTCTACCCAGCAAGAAGATCTAATTGTAAATATTTTTGCCCCAACTTGGGAGCACCCACATATATAAATCAATTAATAACAAACACAAAGAAACTCATTGATAATAATATAATAATAGTAGGGGACATTAACACCCCACTGACAGCAATGGATGAGATCATCTAAGCAAAAATCAACAAGAAAACAATGGTATTGAATGACACAGATGAATTTCACAGATATATTCAGAACATTTCATCCTAAAGCAGCAGAATACACCTTCTTTTCTAGTGCACGTGGAACATTCTCTAGAATAGATCACATGTTAGGTCATAAATCAGGCCTCAATAAGTACAAAAAAGATTGAGATCATACCATGCATATTTTTAGGCCACAATGCTATGAAACTTAAAGTCAACCAGAAGCAAAAATTATGGAAAGACCACAAATACATGAGACATCCTTCTAAAGAATGAATGGGTTGACCAGGAAATCAAAACACACACACACACACACACACAGACAAAAGAAAATGAAAACACAACAGTCCAAAACCTTTGAGATGCAGCAAAGGCAGTCCTAAGAGGGACGTATACAGTCCTACCTCAAGAAGGGAAAAAAGTCTCCAATATACAACCTAACCTTAAACCTAAAGGAGCTAGAGGGGCGCCTGGGTGGCTCAGTCGTTAAGCACCTGCCTTCGGCTCAGGTCATGATCCCAGGGTCCTGGGATCGAGCCCCACATCGGGCTCCCTGCTCGGCAGGAAGCCTGCTTCTTCCTCTCCCACTCCCCCTGCTTGTGTTCCCTCTCTCACTGTGTCTCTCTCTGTCAAATAAATAAATAAAATCTTTAAAAAAAAAAAAAAAACCTAAAGGAGCTAGAAAAGGAAAAACAAATAAAGCCTATAGCCAGGAGAAGAAGGGAAATAATAAAGATTAGAGCAGAAGTAAATGATATATAAATAAAAAACCCAGTAGAATAGATCAGCGAAACTCAGACCTGGTTCTTTGAAAAAATTAATAAAATTGATAACCGCCTAGCCACACTTATAAAAAGAAAAGAGAAAGGACCCAAATAAATAAAATCATGAATAAAAGAGAAGAAATCACAACCAACACCACAGAAATACAATTACAAGAGAACATTATGAAAAATTATATACCAACAAATGGGACAATCTGGAAGAAATGGATAAATTCCTAGAAACATACAGACTACCAAAACCGAAACAGGAAGAAATAGAAAATGTGAATAGACCCATAACTAGCAAAGAAATTGAATCAATAATCAAAAATCTCCCAACAAACAAAAGTCCAGGGCCAGATGCCTTCCCAGGGGAATTCTACCAGACATTTAAAAAGGAATTTATACCTATTTTCTCAAACTGTTCCAAAAAATAGAAATGGAAGGAAAACTTCTAATCATTCTATGAGGCCAGCATGACCTTGATTCCAAAACCAGACAAAGATCCCACTAAAAAGGAGAATTACAGGCCAATAACCCTGCATTATCTCACTTAAATCTGAGTAACACATTCACTGTCTTCTTGCTTGGGATTATACCAAAGCCTGCCTATTCCTCAAGGGAGTACTAATTCAACCACTAATCTAGAATACATGATTTTCTTCTTTGAACATTTTATTGCTATTGCTTATGATTTAGGTTTAGTCATAGTTGAAATTCTACATTATAAATGGAACAATAATTTACTAGTGTCAACTTAACTGTTCATTTACTAATATATACATATCCCCTGGCCATCCCAAACTAATGACACTTGCTTATATTATACCATCTGGAAAATTATTTTAGTTTGGCTCCGTGCATGTGTTCTAAAATGGAAAGACTAGTAGCCCTACAGTATAGTTTTTTGTTTTATTTTTAATTTAAAATATTAATGCTATTTTCACTTTCACTTATTCAATCAGGTAACAATAAATCCATTTCCTAATCTAAAATTTCTATTTCATTATTCTTTAAACTTCAAAATAAACAATTATAGTTATATATTTTGATCAAATCAAAACTGGATGCTTTTCAAAATTATCATTTTCTATGTATCTATAATTTAATTTAAAATTATGAAAAACAATTTTCAGATGAAAGAGACTTTATTTTACTCTATATGAAGAAAATCTAAAATCAACGCACAGGCTTTCAGGTCAGAAATGATACCAGAAAGTGAAAATTCCAAAGTTACATTCTTGGAAATAATCCTAAAGTTATAGGAAAATTTAAGAATCACAGCTCCATGTTCAGTGAAGCAAAGAAATAGTTAAAACCAAACCTGTGACATAGGTTGAAAGCTCAAAAAAGCAGTGCAAATCACAGAGCAGTGTCCCTTTGGGAGGAAACAGAAAAGTATCAAGGTACAGAAGGTATCTTGATTCAGGTTCAGAAATAGCCAGCAGAGCTATGAACTAAAAATTATACTTGCCAAAGTTGGCAAACACAAACTGAGGTACTACACCTCTTTTTTTTTTTTTTTTTTTGATTTGCAAAAGTGGGAATAATAAAGTTATTTATTACCTTACAGACTAGGATAAGGGATGAAGCACGCAGGAATTCCTCTATATAAAGTGTGGTTCCCAGAAGCCATCTAGCCCATCCCCCTGCCCATCTCCCTTCCAGCAACACTCAGTTTGTTCTCTATAGTTGAGTCTCTTATGGTTTGCTTCCCTCTCTCTTTTTTTCCCTTCCCTTAGTCTCATCTGTTCTGTTTCTTAAATTCCACATATGAGTAAAATCATATGGTATTTGTCTTTCTCTGACTGACTTATTCTGCTTAGCATAATACACTCTAGCTCCATCCACATTGTTGCAAATGGCAAGATTTCATTCTTTTTGATGGCTGAGTGATATTCCACTGTATGTGCATACCACCTCTTCTTTATCCACTCATCAGTCAATGGACATTTGGGCTTTTTCCATAATTTAGATATTGTTGATAATGCTGCTATTAACATCAGGATGCATGTGCCCCTTCGAATCACTATTTTTGTATCCTTTGAAAAAACTCATAAGTTAATTTAAAATATAATTCCATTAAGAATCTGTCATTTTGAAAATAACCATAATCTATAAAATAGGCCTAAAATATTAAAACTGTCTAAAATGGAACATTTTAAACTGTCCTTCTCAAAAAATAATATAGTGTGGAATAATCCCAGATTAGCATGATATAATTGATTTTACATCTCAGATCATGCTTTCTTGGTTGATCTAGTAAATATTGTAAAATAGTGATGGTAGTAGGTATTTTTTTTACTCCTGATTTTAAAGAAAATGCATCCAAGGTATTCCATTAATTATGTTGTGAATTCCTGGGTTTTGGTTGAATAGGTTTTATCAAATAGAACACAATTTCTTGAATTCCTGTTAAAAATAACTTTATCATTAATGTATTTTGAATATAAAACATGTTTTATCTGTATTAATGAATTGATATGTAATTTTTTTATAATTTTGTTCACTTATGTGATGAATTATGCAGAGATTTATAAGTGTTAATTATCCTAGACATATAAACCCTCTTAATATTGTAATCTCTTTTTTAAACTGTGGTTTGTATTGGTTTTCTATTGTTGCTATAAAAACTTACCTTGCCACAAACTCAGTGGCTTAAAAACAAATCTGTTATCTTTCAGTTCTGAAGGTAAAGTTCAAAATAGGTCAACTGAGCTAAAATCAAGGTGTGGTTTGGACTCCTCTCTTCTGGAGGCTGTAGGTGAAAATCCGTGTGTGTGTGTGTGTGTGTGTGTGTGTGTGTTTTCAGCTTCTAGAGGTTCCTTGCATTTCTTGTCTCCTAGCCCTCTTCTATCTTCATAGCCAGCAATGGACAGTTGAGTCTTATACATCTCAAAACTTTTATAAAGTCCCTGTGATTGCACTGGACCTACCAGATAATCCAGGATAACTTGTTTATGCTAAGGTCAGCTAATTAACAACCTTAATTTCTTCCGCAACTATTACTTCCCTTTGCCATGTAACATAACATAGTCATAAGTTTTGGTGATTTAAATGTAGACATCTTTTGAGGGTCATTATTTCACCTACCACACAGTTCCCATTGTGGCTTTTATCTATCATCTATCTATCTATCTATCTATCTATCTATCTATCTATCTATCTATTTATCTGTCATCTATTATCATCTATCTATCACATATATGTATGTACATATACATATATATGAAAAATGAAAGAGAGAGAAAGAATCAGAAAGATGGACAAAGAGAGAGATTTATTATAGAGAATTGTCCTTCACAGCAATTGTGGGCCTGGTTAAGCAAACCCAAAGCCCACAGGGCAGACAATCTGGAAAGGAAGATGACAAGCTGGGACCCCTTGAGAATGAACTTAGTGACAATTCCAAGCCAATTGAGAGTGTTTTTATAAATGGTCCGTTATGTAAGGTGTTATTATAAGGAAAAGCTGGATGAAAGGCAATAATGACTGTGTGTTATGTTTACAACCTTTCTATAAATCAAAAATTATGTAATAATAAAAAAACAGCATATTGATTAAAGAAAGGATAATACAGGTATGGAAAAGAATAAACCGCATATACTATTGAGCTAGATACATATATTATTCAGAATTTATTAGACTAAATCTTTCTAGTTCTTCTCAAATGTTATACTTTATATGGCATTTCATAAATTTAAATACATTAACCAAAAAGCAGATGGAAAATAAAAGACACATTACATTCACTGAAACACAATAAAACTGAATGCTGGGTCCTTAATAAATGTAATAGGTGAAAAAAATAATATATTCAGAGTGCGGATGGGTGACAGGGGATGAGAGATATAGGCTTCCAGGTATGGAATGAGTAAGTCATGGGAATAAAAGTCACAACATAGGGAAGAGAGTCAGTGATATTGTAATAGCATTGTATAATGACAGATGGTAGTTAACACTTGTGGGTAGCATAGCATAATGTATGGAGAAGTTGAATTGCTATGTTGTACACCTGAAACTAATGTAACATTATGTGTCAACTATACTCAAATAATAAATAAATAAGTAAACAAACAAATAAATAAAAATGGAAAAAATAAAGTGCTGAAAAATCTTTTAATAATTATTAACTGTATAATAAAATAATAGAAATCTATGGAAATAAAGTGATGCAAGGTCAGTGACAGGGCCTACCACACATACAGTGAAATGCATAGCCTCAATAATGATTAAAGTTATCCAAAGTAAATCGATAATTACAGGGGCGCCTGAGTGGCTCAGTCGTTAAGCGTCTGCCTTCGGCTCAGGCCGTGATCCCAGAGTCCTGGGATCGAGCCCCGCATCGGGCTCCCTGCTCAGCGGGAAGCCTGCTTCTCCCTCTCCCACTCCCCCCACTGTGTTCCCTCTCTCGCTGTCAAATAAATAAATAAAATCTTTAAAAAACAATTGACAATTACACATAGGTATATACACAAAGATGGCTAAAATTAAGAGTGTTGGTGAAGGGCGCCTGGTTGGCTCAATTGGAAGAGCATGCAACTCTTGATCTCATGGTCATGAGTTTGAGCCCCACATTGAGTGTAGAGATTACTTATATAAATAAATACATTTGAAAAAAAGTGTTGGTGAAGATGTAGAGAAACAGAACCTTTAACAGTTCTGGTTGGGGCATATAGTTGTAAGCATTTTTTGGAAAACAGTCTGACTTTATCAAATAATACACACATACGTACTGTGTATATTATCTATTACTGCATGGTAAGTCTCCCCAAACTCTGTGGCTTAAAACAATACTCATTTATTTTCTTTTGTGTTTTTGTGGGGCAAGGGATTTAAGTGTGATTTGGCATGATTTTGCAGACATACAGTGTCAGGATCATCTCAAGGTTTTCTTCACTCAAATGTTTTGTGCATGGACTGCAAGTGCTAAGAACTAGAAAATGAAGCTTTTCTCTTTATCTTAACGTAACCATAATCTCTTTAACATGGTAACTGTAGAGTAAGCAGACCTATTACACGTCGGTTCAGAGTCCTCACATGCATGGTCCAAAAGAAAGAACTAGGTAGATATCATATTGCCTTTTATGATCTAACTTCATAAGTCACACCGCATAATTTCTAACACATTCTATTGGTTGAGAAAATTTCAAAAGTCTATTCATACTCAAGGGAAGAGAATATAGCCTCTGCTTCTGAAGGGGGATTGTCAATGTCATGTTTTGAAAATACAATCTACCACAACCTATAACCAAGTAATTCACTCCTAAGTATGTAGTCATCAAAAATCCATGCCCATCATACCAAATAAAATATGACAGTATATTTATCATCACATTCAAGTGGGAGAGCCCTCTTGAAATTAGAAGCACAAAATATAAGCAATAATTCTAGCACACTTAGCTACATTAAAACTATAACCTATACCACTAAGGTAAATAATATTAGCTAAATAAGTCAGGTTAGAAAAGATATCTGGAAAATATTTAAGACCCTATTAATCAGAGTTGCAAAAATTACAGGATCATTTATTCTTTCATACCCACTAATCTAGAAGTTCGGTAATATCAAATGTTCAGAAAATATCTAGGAATGAGGTGTAGATTATTATAACCATGGTGTAACTAGCATCTAGGCCTCAGATATCCCACTTCTGAGGATGTGAATCTCAGAGAAGAACTTCCAAACACAATTTACAAATATGATATAAATATATCAAGTCTGTTTTTTGTGTTTGTGTCAAGACAACAACAACAACAATCAACCATCAATCTACCAATCAAAACACTGCCATAGAGGCCTCACATGTACGCACAAAGACATGAACAAGAATGTCCATTGCAAAATTGTTTGCTGCAGTAAAAGAATTGAAAAAAATTAAAAGGATATTTAAAATGTGATATAACACAAAGACCAATAAAAACAATGAGAAATAAATGGGTCCATTTTATATTCACAAATACAGAGAAATCACAAAAATCTTGAGTAAAAAAGAAAAGTTGCAAAAGGGTAAGCAGGGTAAAGGTCATTTATGTAAATTTAGAAACAATAGTACCATTAATTACAATATTATGTATTAAAATTACTAATGCCCTTTTGAAACTTTTTTCCCCAGTTTCATTGAGAAATAATTGACATATATCACTGTTTAAGGTGTACAGCATAATGGTTTGATTTACATATACTGTGAAATTATTGTCACAATACACTTAGTCAACATCCATCATCTCATACAGATACAATAAAAAGAAAAGAAAAAAAAATCTACTTGTGATGAGAAAGTTTTAAAACCTAAATACCTCAGCTTCCTCTAATATCTACTCATCAGATAATGAACATTTTTCTCATGAAATCATGATTAGATGTTTGTCTACAATTTTCTTCTTTTTAATAAAATTATAGCTCTTCAGTGGGAATACTCAAGGACTTAATGGACATTTAACTGGTGAATCTAATAGAATCAAAATTGAATTTTTAAAAACTAAAGTATCTACTATAGTTACCCAACTTTTTTTACACTGAAATGCAAAATACATTTATTATTATTATTAATCTACTACCAGAAGCTAACACATACACATGACTTACTCTATTATTTACACACCAAAAATTTTTATGTGAACCCAGAATTAAACAGAAAATCTATAAATGTAGACAAGGTATAGCAGATTCCATTGTGGTCAGAGCCAGTTTCCTGGTTCATAGGTGGCCATCTTCTCAAAGTGTGTTCACGTATGGTAGAAGGAGAGAGGGCTCCACTTTCACGACCAAAGTACTGCCCAAAGGCCTTGCTTCCTTATGCTATTACATTGATAAGATTTCAACATATGAATTCTGGGGCAACACAAATATTTAATCAGTAACACAAGCACCTAAAAAAAATGAAACATGAAGCATTAAGGAACAACCATTTCAACATGATTGCAAAATTATCTGAAAAAGTGAACATAGTAATTTTTAAGTTTTTAATCTCTCCTATATTTCTAGCTCTATTACTCTGTAATTGTTATTTGTTTTGTGCTTTTTTTCCACAGAGCTTTTTTTTTTTTTTTTTGGTGTGGTTTCTCACTATTACATCTGCCAGAATTTATAGATATCATTGTTTAGTTAAATGAATTGAGTTCTATTTCAAAAGTTTAAAGAATTAATTTTTGCTAAGTTCTTCCCTGTACTTTCTAGTCCCTGAAGTCAGTAACTCAATGATGGACATTTTGGATACATTCAATCTCCCGAAACCATACTCAATGCCATAGCCTGTGAACAAAAACCACTATTAGTTGTTCATTACACAGGGCTTTCTCTCTGTGTCTATGAGGTGGAGTGGTACTTGTTTGGCTAATGCTACTATAAAATACACATTTTTTTTCCCCAAGAGATTACTCCCACTTTTTGTTTTTTACTCTTGAGTTGATTTTGAGTTTATCACTGGCTCAACACTAGTCTTGTCTACCTCCAGTCCCATACTAGTGTTCTGTAATGATGTTCTGTGTGCATATTGTTGTGTGGTTTCTTTCAGCTATTTATTCATGGTTTTTCTCTTACCTATTTTTTTTTTTTTATCTTTCAAGGGTTTTCCCAATTCCCTGGACAGTTAGTGTACATTATGCTGTTCTCCAAACCTGTTAATTGACTTAACATTTATAAAGAATATGCTTTCTCATTTTATGAGGTTTGAGCTGGCAGACCTGTGTTTAGTTGACCATGTTTTCTCATCTCTGATTTAGAATTTATATGCTATAAAAATAACATATATATTCTCCATGTCATCAAATGTTCTTATAGAATATGAATTTTAATGGCTATAAAATAACCAATTGTACTAAATAATACATATTTCATTTAATCAATCTTCCATTATTAGGTTTAATATTCTATCTGAAGAATTTTATAAATAATGCTTCAAATAAATTATTCTATGTAAAACTTTGTGAACATTTTAATAGTCCCTCAGAATAAATGCCTAGCAGCAGAAATGCTGAATCAAGTACATAAGCATCCAAAAGTATTTAAATATATATTAGATAGGCCTTTATGTTCTTATTTCTGAGGTTGTCTCAAATGTTATAATATTTTATAACATTTTAATTACTGCTATTAATTACTGCTATTTGATTCTTAACTAAGAAGATCTGATGAAATATTTATGGGAATGTTTCCTTAACCATCTAGTTACTTTATGTGTTATTTTCTCATACTATCTAATGCCAAAAATATTGCAATATACACACATGCACACACACACACACACACATTGTGTTCTCAATGTTTGGCATCAATTCTTCCATATTTAACTCAGTCCTGTTTAGGAAAATAATATTTTTTTATTCCCTTTGGTTTAAAATGCCACACACAGAAGAATAAGGGGTTTCACATTTTTTACCTCACTCACTGTCAAAATAGTTCTCAAGTAATTAACTATTCTCTTGTGAAAGTCACTAAAGCAAATTTCCAAATAGAGAAAAAAAGCCCATGTGCTATTTTGGGTGCCCCCTAATATGCTACCTCTTTCCATTCTTCCTCTTTCTAAGCCTACACGGCCACTATTGAGTATCCAATGGCTTCACGTCTCCCTCATCATAAAAGATCTGGATCAATAGCTTCAAAATGCTTTAAGGCTGTGCCAACCTGCATATGTAAGAGGAAATCTACCATATACCACACTGAGAATCTACCACATACCACAGGTGATATATTAGGCACTATATATACAGAGAAGAGTAAGGTAGAGTTCTTGTTCTTGAGACTTCAAAGTTTCATAGAGAAAAATAAGGCTTAAAAAATTCTAATGCCTCTGGGTAGGTATGTATAAAGAAATCACATATGGAGTGCCTGTGAGTGCACAGAGACTAGTTATCTACAGAAAACCTCATTGCTTCACAAAGGAGCTACTAATTGAATAGATTTTAAGTGAATGCACAATAATTAACCAGGCAAAATGAAAGGAAAATATATTTCAACAAAATAAGCCATTTTGTCCAAGAGGACAGAACTGTGATTTAGATCGAATAACATGGAAACTATTCCCAAGTGGTGTGGTTATTATAAATGTATATTTTGAGAGAAGACAGTATAGTGAATATGAACAGGTAAGTGAGAACTAATCTTTGCAAGGTCTTCTATATTAAATCAAAAAGTTTGGGCTTTGCTCTACAGCAAGTTGGAAAATGAGAGAACGCTTAAATAGAAAAGAAACATATACTACATTTTGTTTTAGAAAGATGTTGAGCATATAGGCAGGAAGAATGAATGACGCAGATATGATGCAACAACTAGGGCCACTTAACAAATATGCCTGTAATAGTCAAAGGAAGAAAGATGATAATGGCTTGAACCAAGAGAAGAGTAGGGAGTAAAAAGAGAAAACATATCTTCTATTTTTTTTAACTTTTTCATCTTAAATAACATTGTTGCTTCATTAAGAGAAAATAAATCATTATTAGAAGTGAGGACAGAGATTTTACTGCTGTGGGTCTAGAGAGATCTTTCCAATACTGTGAATGGACAACTGCTGACCATGCCTACGAAAAGAACATTTCGAGGAGGCTATCACTTGGGTACCACACCTTCAAGGAACAAAGGAAATAAAACAACAGAAAGTTTATGAGCATTATGCATTCATATATGAAATAAGAAAGAATAGGAGTAGACATCAGTTTGCAAGGCTTCTTGATGATTCCCTCCTATTTTATCCAATATTTTGCATAACAGGGTAGAAGGAAACAAAGAGAATGCACAATGAAGTTAAGAAAAGTCTGCTTTGTTCAACAGACACATCAAATTCTAGATATTTTCAGTGAATGTTTTTGTCAAATTCTTATGCAACTAGCCAAGAACTAATCCCTTCAAATTATGAGATTTGTTTTTCATTTATATTAACATACAAATTTTTCAACCGAACCTAAAAGTTTTTAACTTGGCTGGTCAACAAGTCCATCACCATGTATGTTTAGATGGATTTTCTTCTTGTGTCAATTAAAGAAAAAAACAAACAAACAAACATGAACTCACCTGGAACCAACTGATTACTGTTAGTATATATGCATGAATGTATTGGAATGCTTATTTTGATAAGTCTTTCTAAAATACAACTCAAATTATTTGGCTCCAAACCAGGATTAAGTGTTAAGGAAAGCTGTTAAGTTTTTAAGAGGGATTTTCTCTTTTGCAATTTGATAATTATAGATTTTTCTTTTAATTCCAAACACTTCCACATTGCTTTTTCTTAGCAGTGGAGGATGTTAGCTATTTCTCAGGGGTACCTCTGTGCTCTTTTCCTGGATCACTTTAAATAATAAAGACACAATAACAGGTTAAAGCTAGGGCTAGCCTCACTAATTCTCTGAACATATAATGTTAAAGACCCAGATGTGGGAATGAACTTCTCAAGTGCCAGCTCCTCAAATTTAACTGATCTTTAGGATCCTGACCTTAGGGATACTACTGTTATCCTCTAACAACCTCAGGATTATGATCAATCTAAATAGTAGCTCATATAAGTTGGAAGAGATTGGATACTTGTTCCATTTACAGTCTGTTCACCATATGTGATGGTTTGTTATAGTCCCTTGACTATACCCTGGTGTAATGTGAACTGCCAAAGGATGGGATTTTTTTTTTTTTTCCCCAGGTAAGCTAGAAACAAGTTCAAAACTAGATGCTGTTTTACTATATCTAACTAAAGCACATAGTGTTTAGGCTGGCTTTAGAGAAAGAAAGAATGTACGTTATAAAGTCAACCATTATTGATTTTCCAATTTTAATTGCATCAGAAAAATATAGAAGATAGGGAATATATGGTTAAAGAGAAGATACCAGAAATTTGGGTTAGAATCATTCAAAAAACAAAAGTAAAACCATTAAGGACTTTAAATTATTTGGAGGATTAATATAAGGAATATATTGTAAGGCATTATGGAAATTTATGGAAGAAAAATGAGAAAATTAACTATCAGCTTTCATTAATACAGGAAAGAAACATTTTGTAATTTAGAAGAGAAATGTCTATCAAGCTGAAAAAATTCTGGAAAATACTGTTAAGGATTTAAAAATAATTATCCCCAAATTTCTCCAGAAGAAAAAAAAATCACACATTTTTGATAGTTTATCTCATGATTTAAATGAAAATAACAGATGTTTAATGAAGTTAGCAAATGATTAATGAAGGTTTCTATCATTTAATATATTACCAGTGGCATAATGAATATTTTTTTACAAGTTTCACATGATAACATCGCTTGATTAAAGTCTTCTATTGAAATCCTACTAAACCATTTGTTTTTTATAGCAAATAATAGCTAACCAAGTGCTGAGTGTTTATTGACCAAATTGTTACTAGAATGAGCAAATGGGCTGTACCTGATTTCATCTAAGGCTCACTCACAGAAGGGTTGAACAGACGACCCACCAGATGTATTTTCATATTGAAGAGATTGCAACTACTTAATTTAGCTATAAATCTAAAAACAGAAAAAGGAAATCCAGAATTATCCCTGCAATATCTATTTTGCTCTTTCCTCAATATTTATAATAAATTCTATAAAATAAATAAAATTTGAAGATGTGTAAAAAAATTCACCTTTGCATATAGTAACATGATTGACTTACTACATTTCCAGTCGCTTAGTAATCCAATAAACACTTGTTGAAAGCTACTGAGTAAGACATTGTGCTCTCCAAGTTGGGGCCATATTCTAAAGATTATTTCCATTTCAAAAAAAATCTGTAAATTATGTATTCAATTGCAGACAAATCAATTTGAGCAATATTTTGAATAAACTGTAAATTCTTAGAATTATGTTTACAGTAGAAATCCACATCTAGGCAGTTTTTCATGACTGTATGATTAAACCATATGTCTCTAAAAAAATGATGGATATTGCTGAAGTCTTCTTGGGATACTTTCCAGTAGTTTTTTAGCCTATCTCCACCCGAAAGAAAATAGTTTTAACAATTTTTAATTATCAATACTATGTATGTATGCTTTAAAAATAGGTATTATGCAAAGACTAATACAAATAAAAATGAACTTCTCTCTCATCACTAAATCTAAGTTTAGCTCAACGATTTCTTCAGTGAATTGACTTGAGATCTCTAAAAATTATACTTATTCTGGAAATTTCCTATATATTCTAATTTATGCATTTGTTTCTTTATTTTATTAATGTAAAGCATATACACAATCAGAAAGAATCAAAGATTGGGGTGCCTGGGTTGCTGAGTTGGTTAAAGGTCTGTCTTCAGTCAGGTCATGATCCCAGGGTCCTGGGATCTAGCCTACATTGGGCTTCCTGCTCAGCAGGGAGTATGCTTCTCCCTCTGCCCCTCCCCCCAATCTCTCTCTCTCTCTCTCAAATAAATAAAATCTTTATTTTTTAAAAAAAAAGAATCAAAGATTAAGAAAAGTTCATAATAAAGAAATAGAACTCTGCCTTACCACTTCCCAATCAAACTTTCATGTCCTACATGATACATTTCTAAACATTTCTTTTGAGAGTTAACTCCTGATATTATTCTCGTTCCTGGAGTTTTTCTTGTCTCGTATTAATAGAATTAATTCAGTTTCTCACCATTAGGTCTATATGGTATATCATTTTCCATCTTTGTACTTTTAATTATTCTGTATAGTTGTGTTTTATAAGTATTTCCTTAGGCAGTATTTAGTTTGCCAATATTTTAGTGTTTGATTATTTTAACTATAGTATTTAATCCATTTGCTTTCAATGTCATTAACAATATGTTTGACTTTAAGACTACCACTGCATTATTTATTTTAGTTTCATGTTCTTTTTTCCCTATTTCTTGCCTTTTTAATTAATTGCTCATTTTTCACTATGTAGTTCTCCTATATTGAGTTAGTTAATATAACACTTTAATTTTTATTTTTTGTGGTTTTCTAAGATTTTACTATATGCATCTTTAATTAACATGATCTACCCTAAAATAATTATCTGATATTTCCTTTTTTTTTTTGTTCTAGTTGTTGTTGTTTTAGTTTTAGGTTTCCTGTGTGATCACCTTTCCTGTTTTTATATTTTGATCTTTCTTTTTCACATTGTGAGGTCTCCTCAAGTATCTATGACTTTCAATTACCTAAACATATTTAATGATGAGGCAATAGAAATTCTGCTGTAAACATTAGGTAAAAAGGGTTAGCCTTGTTGACTAGAAGGTTCTGCTTTTGAGTGTGGTTAAGTGGCATTCATAAGGATTAAAAAATATTTGGGTTCATTTGGTTGCTACAATTATTGGAGAGCAATGTGAATAAAAACAGCTAACCCCAATTCAGTGCTTATAATGTCCCTTTATGAATATTTGCCTTAATATTTTAACTAATTTAATTCAATCAACTGCCGTATGACAGAGGTATCAATATTTTTGCTCTTTTCCCTTTTTTTATTATTAACATATAATGTATTATTTGTTTCAGGGGTACAGGTCTGTGATTCATCAGTCTTACACAACACACAGGGCTTACCATAACACATACCCTCCCCAATGTCCATCACTGGGCCACTCTATCCCTTCACCCCTTCCCCTCCAGCAACCCTCAGTTTGTTTCCTGAGATTAAGAGTCTCTTATGGTTTGACTCCCTCTCTGGTTTTGTCTTGTTTTATTTTTGTCTCTCTTCTACTATGATCGTCTGTCTTGTTTCTTAAATTCTGCATATCAGTGAGATCATGTGATAATTATCTTTTTCTGGTTGACTTATTTCGCTTAGCATAATACCCTCTATTTCCATCCACATTGTTGCAAATGGCAAGATTTCATTTTTGATGGCTATGTAATATTCCATTGTATATATATACACCACATCTTCTTTATCCATTCATCTGTCAATGGACATCTGGGCTCTTTCCATAGTTTGGCTTTGTGGACATTGCTGCTATAAACATTAGGGTGCACATGCCCCTTTGGATCACTCCATTTGTATCTTTGGGGTAAATACCCAGGAGTGCAATTTCTGGGTCATAGGGTAGCTCTATTTTCAACTTTCTGAGGAACCTCCATACTGTTTTCTGGAGTGGCTGCACCAGCTTGCATTCCCACCAACAGTGTAGGAAGGTTCCCCTTTCTCTGCATCCTCACCAACATCTGTTATTTCCTGACTTGTTAATTTTAGCCATTCTGACTGGTTTGAAGTGGTTTTGATTTGTATTTCCCTGATGCTGAGTGATGCTGAGCACTTTTTCATGTGTCTGTTGGCCATTTGGATGCCTTCTTTGCGGAAATGTCTGTTCATATCTTCTGCCCATTTCTTGATTGGATTATTTGTTCTTTGGGTGTTGAGTTTGATAAGAGTTCTTTATAGATTTTGGATACTAGCTCTTTATCTGATATGTCATTTGCAAATATCTTCTTCCATTCTGTCGGTTGTCTTTTGGTTTTGTTGACTGTATTTTTGCTCTTTTCAATAGAAAACTTTTAGTCTAGTTTTGATATGTAGTGTGGCAAGTGCCAGACATTCTTACATGTAGGAAAATCTTCCTCCCTTCTACCCAGTTTTTTAATTGGCCTTCACATGCCTATTCCTTCTATGCAATTAAACTTTGACAAAATAGATAAAATTGGAAAGTTGATAGAGTTGATTAAAGTTTTTAAAAATATGCAACCCAAAAGTTAATGTGCAGTGCATAAACACCAACAACAAACCAGGAGAAATATTTATTTATAAATATTCATTAATACATATACAACATACTTAAATATATATGCAATATATACAGTATACATGAGTACATTTATACGTATGCAATATATATACTCTACATATGTACATATATAGTGAAAATGATACAAAACCTCATTTATAATTATATAAAAAAGTGTTAAAATGCCCCTCAAACATATTAAAAGATGTTCAGTCTCACTTGCAGTTAAAAAAATACAAATGTATAATGTAGTGAGACACAACATCTCCCTTAACAGATTGGCAAAATTTTAAAAATTTTATAACACATTATTTTGGGAGGCTTTGGGCAAACAGGGACTCTCAAATATTGCTGGTAGGCATGCAAACTGGTGCAACTGTTTCAGAAAGGAATTTGGAAATATCTAACAAGATTACATATGCATTTCCCTTTTGACTCAGGCATCCCACTTTCGGGAATTCACCCTAAAGGCATATATGCAACAATATAAAAGTGCCTATGCACCACATAATTCATTACAGCATCATTTGTAATTACAAAACATTGGAAACAAACCAAATGCCCATTCTTAGAATTGTTGAATAAAATTATGATACTCTGCAGACTTATGAAAGAAAAGATTTTATTTTGTAATAACTTCTGGTTAAAGACAGTTGAACCTTGAACAGTATGAGTTTGAAATGTGTGGGTCCACTTATATGCAGATCTTCTTTACAATAAACATGGTACAATACTATAAATGTACTTTCTCTTGTTTATGATTTTAATAACATTTCTTTTCCTTAGCTTACTTTATTGTAAGAATACTGTATATAATACATATAACACACAAAATATATGTTATTAGACTGTTTATATTATTGTTAAACTTCTGATCATCAGTATTTTGTATTTTTTAGGATAGAAGTTCTGTGCGTACTTTGTTAGATTTGCACCAAAGTATTCAGCTTTTTTAGAGATTGTAAATAGTATTATATCTTCAATTTTGGTGTTCATGGGTTTGTTCCTACTACCCATAAATAGTATGTATATTTTTATCTCACAACTTGCCTAAATTACTTATTAATTCCAGTTTTGCTTTTTTGCAGGTACCTTGGAATTGACTATAGCAACAATAGTGTCATTCTACAACTAAGGGGCAATTTTTTTTTTAAAGATTTTATTTATTTATTTGAGACAGAGAGAATGAGATACAGAGAGCATGAGAGGGAGGAGGGTCAGAGGGAGAAGCAGACTCCCTGCCGAGCAGGGAGCCCGATGCGGGACTCGATCCCGGGACTCCAGGATCATGACCTGAGCTGAAGGCAGTCGCTTAACCAACTGAGCCACCCAGGCACCCAACTAAGGGGCAATTTTATTTCTTTTTTTAATTTCTGATCTATAAGCTTTTTTATTTCTTGCTTAGCATCATTACATTAGCTGGAACTTTTAGTAGTATGTTGAGTAAGATGGGTGAGAGTGAGCATCCTTGCCTTGTTCCCAAACTTAGGGAGAAAGCGTTTAGTCTATCAGCAATAAGTGAGATGTTGGCTATAGGTTAATGTTAGATGTTCTTTATCAAATTTAGAAAGTCCCTTTCTCTTCTCACTTACTTGACAGTTTTTATCATTAATTGGTATTGAATTTTGTCCAATTTTTTTTTAATTTTTAATTAATTAATTTTTATTTAGATTCAATTAATTAACATATACTGTATTATTAGTTTCAGAGGTAGAGTTTAGTGATTCATCAGTTGCATATAACACCCAGTGCTCATTACATCAAGTGCCCTCCTTAATGCCCATCACCCAGTTACCCTATCCTCCCCTCCAGCAACCCTCAGTTTGTTTCCTATACTTAAGTCTCTTATGATTTGTCTCCCTCTCTGATTTCATCTTATGTTCTTTTTCCCTCCCTTCCCCTATGGCCCTCTATTTCTTAAATTCCACATTTGAGTGAAATCATATGATAATTGTCTTTCTCTGATTGACTTATTTTGCTTATCATAATATCCTCTACAAGTGGTAAGATTTCATTTATTGATGGCCGAGTAATATTCCATTATATATATACACATACCACATCTTTTTTTTTTTTAAGAATTTTATTTATTTATTTGACAGAGAGAGACAAAACGAGAGAAGGAACACAGCAGGGGGAGTGGGAGAGGGAGAAGCAGGCTTCCTGCAGCAGGGAGCCCAATGCGAGGCTCGATACCAGGACCCCAGGATCATGACCTGAGCTGAAGGCAGACGCTTAACGACTGAGCCACCCAGGCACCCCATACCACATCTTCTTTATCCATTCATCTTTTGATGGACATCTGAGCTCTTTCCATAGTTTGGCTATTGTAGACATTGCTGCTATAAACATTGGGGTGCAGATGCCCCTTCAGATCACTAAGTTTGCATCCTTTGGGTAAATACCTAGTAGTACAGTTGCTGGGTCATAGGATAGCCCTATTTTTAACTTTTTGAGGACCTTTATACTGTTTTCCAGAATGGTTGTGCCAGTTTCCATTCCCACCAACAGTGTAAGAGGCTTCCTTTTTCTCCACATCCTTTCCAACATCTGTCATTTCCTGACTTGTTAATTTTGTCCAATGCTTTTTTTCTCTATCAGTTGATATGATCATATTTTTCTTTTTTAGCCTATTAATATTCTACTACATGGATTGATTTATTCCAGTAATAAATTCCACTTGTTTGTGGTATATACTTCTTTTTATACCTTGCTGAATTCCATCTGCTAATATTTTGTTAAAAATTTTTTGTGGATCACCTGGGTGGCTCAGTCGGTTAAGCGTCTGCCTTCAGCTCAGGTCATGATCCCAGGGTCCTGGGATCGAGCCCCACATCGGGGTCCCTGCTCCGTGGAGAGCCTGCTTCTCCTCTCCCCACTTGTGCTCCCCACATCGAGCTCCCTGCTCCACAGAGAGCCTGCTTCTCCCTTATCTCTGTCTCTCTCTCAAATAAATAAATAAAATCTTTAAAAAAAAAAAAGAATTTTTCTGTGATTCTGTCCATGAAGGATAATGGTCTGCAAAGGCTTTTGTTTATTTGCTTGTTTGTTTGTCCTGTCTTTGTCTGGTTTTGGTATCAAGGTAGTGCTAGCTTCATTAAATGATTTAAGAAATTTTCCCTCCTCTACTGAGAGAGATTGTGTAGAAAAAATGTTGATTCTCTTTCAGTGTTTGATAGTATTCTCCAGTCAGTGGGGATGGAATCCCAGCAATCTACATGGCCTTTTCTCACACTCCTCCAGCTAGGCTGTTGTACTTTCTTCCTATAGTTTCACTCCACACTCAGCCTATGATGGTATGAGGTGGGGGGCACCTTTCTGTTGTGTTTTGGTGGAGTGGAGTGCTTATGTCTAAAAGTTTTTTGTTGTTGTTTTGATAGGTTGCTCCTTTCCTTTTGCTAGAAGGAGCAGGCTTTGGAAGGGGGGGGGGTTCTTTTTTGTATCTGTTGGTGTTTCCTGTTTGTCAGCTTCTTCAGCTCCAAGTTTGAGAAACATGAGGCAAAAAGAAAACCTGGGGGACCCATCACTGTTCTGTTCCTTACGTCCTCATATCCCTAGCTAGTGTACCTTCTTTCTTTCTTTTTGAATCTTCTTTTCTTCATACTTGCATATATATATATATATATATATATATATATACACATATATATATGCATATACATATATATATATGGGGTCTTGTTTTTGTTTATACAGGCATATATATATATATATAGGGGGTTGTTTTTGTTTTTTTCTCTTACATGATGAGAGGATGGGGATAGTATGTCTATTCCATCTTTCTGTAATTGGAAATCTCACTCTTTCCAGAGCTTTTAATGTGAAATGTTAAAACCAACAACAATCTGTTCTAACACATATGCTAATTTAACTCTCAAACCTTTCATCCCAATTATGATAAGTGCTTGAGTCAAATTTAAACAGATCATAATATTCAAAATAGGGAGTGCTCAGCCAAAATATCAGTCAATATCAGGTTATGGGATTACATGGACAAATACTTCTGATACTTTCATACAGTGAAAACATTATCCAAGAAATAAAAAGACTTGAGATTCAGGAAATAGAAGAATTGACTTAGGAGAGCCATAGAAAGAAATACAAAAAGAAAATCAAGAATATTAACTGGATACCATTAAATTATTAATTTAGGAGTAGATTAGAATGTTAGATAACTATGTATACTCCTACCTTAAAAAACTTAAGTCCCCATTAATATACTATAACTAATAATTTGAATGATTTCAGTTCAAAATTGGAGACATGGTATAATAAGTACACATTAAAAATTATGATATATTTACTCATGTTCCTGCCTTTTCCCCATATTTAAAGTTCTATTTTTGTTCACAAAGTACAGTTTTATGCTATATAATAACACCTTATTATTTAGGCTTTTTTATTATTATTATGTTATGTTAATCACCATACATTACATCATTAGTTTTTGATGTAGTTTTAGATGTATGATTAAATTTTACATATATTGTAACATATGCATAATATCATGAGCACTGATTATTACAGAAATTATTTTTAAAACTGATTAAGAAAAATATAAGACACAAAGTTAAAATGAAATATTGGAATAATTTTAGACAAAAGAGTTTTTAAATAATAAAATACTATAAAATTTTACATTTTCAGTGTAACAAATTATAAAATAATGACTTGAAAAAAATGTAAAATGCAAAGTAAAAGAAGAAATGGAAGATGTAATTTGACTAGTGGCCAATAAAAATAATAGTAATAAAAAACATACCTCTATCCCCCTCTGCCAAAGTCCTACATTTTTAGAATTTTTTTAAAGGATAGAGCTACAACGTTTGCTTCAAAAGAAAAATGTTGCCCCCAAATTGTGCCATGTCGTAGAACAAGGGAAAATTTACAACTAATTTATTTAAAAAAATAATTAATATAATTTATTTAAATCAGAATGAATAAAACTTACATATACTATTGTGGAAAAAATAACACAGAGAAAAATGCATATAGTTCAGTTTCATTTATCTTTGAAGGCAATGTGCACATCTGTTAAACTATTGTATAAGCAAAGAAATTAAAGGAAAAATATAGGAAATTTTCTTCTAGTGATAAGATTAAGCAGGTAAATGTAGATATGTTCAACTGCTTAAGCTGGGTGTTGAGTACATAGATAGTCAGTGCATTTGTGTTCTTTAATCCAAGTATATATATGTGTATATTATATGTACATCATATAGAGATGTATTATAAGAAGTTATTTCTGAGAAGTTTGTTTCAAAAATAGAAAAATGATTACTTTTAACATAAAATTTAATATGTATTTTTGCACCTTATATATGCGTGTGTGTGTGTGCATAGAAATACCTGATGTTCAATATATATTGAAAAAGATGGGATGCCTGGGTGGCTCAGTCAGTTAAACATCTGCTTTTAGCTCAGGTCATGATCTCAGGGTCCTGGGATCAAGTCCCACATTGGGCTTCTTGCTCAGCGGGGAACCTGCTTCTCCCTCTGCCTGCCACTCCCTCTGTTTATGTGTGCTCTCTCTCTCTCTAATAAATAAATAGAATCTTTAAAATATATATATATGTATAATGAAAAAGATTTGGAAAGCTATACATCAAATTCTGCCAGTGTTATACCTGAGGTGTTGGAATAAGCACTGGGGATTCAATGATGTCGGAGTTTTATTTTGTTTTGAACAATTTATATATTGTTTAAATTATATTTATAATATTAGATTTCTTTCTAATTTAAATATTTTTTAAAGAAATTAATTTAAATTAGGAAAGTTAAAAAAAGGAAGCTTACTACCAAGCAAAGAAATTTTTCATTTTTCCTAGATCAAAATAAAAGTCAGTTATTTCTTAATTTTAAATGGAATATTTAGTATGTGATATGTCCTTTTCAATTCTTCTAGTTCTTATGTAAATTTGAAATGATTTCTAGAGACCCTAATAAATAAAAATTGATTTTATTACTTATTTTTCCTTTGTCTTAGAGGAAACTCATGGGAACATTATAAATCATCGCTAGCCATATATATGTAATATGAAGATTGGCCATTTTTTACTATATAATTTCTTATAGTCATTTGGAATTCTAGCTATCCTCTACAGTTCATCAGATATCTGTGTTAATAAGATACCTATTTACCAGAACATCTT
Organism: Mirounga angustirostris; assembly: GCF_029215605.1. Taxonomy (NCBI): domain Eukaryota; kingdom Metazoa; phylum Chordata; class Mammalia; order Carnivora; family Phocidae; genus Mirounga; species Mirounga angustirostris. The sequence continues at coordinate 88,351,597 of NW_026991716.1, read as the reverse complement.
TTAAAAAATCTCAATCTTCTGTGACGTACAAATACCACACACTGCTACTGCATGGTTTTAGCCCATTAAAGGGTATAATCCTTATTCTAGTCCTTACAGCCCTTGTAAACTGAGTGTATCTTCTTGCATGTGTGTTTGCCTTTTTTCTTTTCATTTAAGTCTGCTCTATCCACTGTGTTCTTCCTTTCCATATTTAACAAACACCTCATTTAGTCAAAATATCTGAATTACAGAGAGCCTAATGTATTCTCAGTTCTGTTATTTAAAAAAAAGATGGACCTTGTTATTTGCAATATCATTACCCAAATATTTTTTCTTTTATTATTATGTGTTAAGATCTAGTACTTCCATTTCTTAATTGTTTCATTTTTTCCCATTATTGTTTCTATAACCAATAAATGAATATCAATATACATATGAAATATATTTTTAAAAACAACATCTAATTATCATTTCAAATTTATTTTTCCAAATGCACATTTAATAAATGAGGGAAAATAATATGTTATGGATTGTCTTACATTTTGAAATTTATAACTTAGATAATTATTTCATAAGAAATAAGGATTTGGCCTGCAATCTGGAAAGGTTATAGCCATTGTTTTTATGTCAAATTGTGCAGAAGGAAGCTAAAATCATATGGTCTTAAAGGTAGGGGAGAAATAAACCAACAATTCAGGTAATATAAAAGTACATGTAATCCGTTATAATTTGGAAGATAAATAAATTAGTTAAACCATATCTCTAAAATCTGTAGATTAGTTATAGTTCCCCTAAAGTTATTCTAATATATTGCTAAGCTAATTTTCAAAATTTTACAAAAACTCCAAACATTTGCTGAAAACTGCATTGTATTCTAAAACCACAAAAGATTTTGTTGCATCACTATTGAAAAACTATTTTGTTACCCATGAACAATCTGGAGCAGATCTAATTATACTATGTAGGCACAATGGCCTAAAAAAAAGCAAACAGATACCAGATGGCAATAAAAGGGCAATTATCAATAACACAGCAAGAAAAAATTGTCCACATCAATTAAATCTATCAAACCAGTAGGAATTAAAATAAATAAGTTAATTTGCATGCACATTCTACTCCCAGAAACATAAAAATGTTAGATAAAATATCTATCAATAGGCCTCTTGCAATACTCAAGACTGACATTCCATTTAAACATTTTGTTTGGCAAAAAAAGATTTTTCATAGATTAAAAGTAAGATCCCAATTAGCATCTAATGATTTTTCTATGTTAGGACTGGCAGAAGGCTACTTGGCAGAGATTTTCTGTGGTCAAAAGATAAGGATCCACATACTCATTATACTCTTGAGAATCTACTACAAGTATGATTAAGACCATGGCACTACTTCCCAAAAGCCAAGTTTTCTCTCATTTAATGTCCACCTACTGCTATTTTCACAGTCTTCATCACAGTAGAAATAAATATTAAAAGATTCTAAATACTATATTTGGATTGCAATTTTCTGGGAGCAAAGTAAAAGCCATTTTTAAAAAGCCCATTTGGCAGCCGTTGATTAAATTCTGTTCTATCCATTATTTTAACCATGTAGACTTTGTTCTTTTTTGGTGTCTTATCATCTTTAGAAAATTTGCAGAAAAGATATTCAATCTAGATAGTGGCTATACTTGCAGATTGATTGCCCTTTTGTTACTAGTTTATTTTATGTTCACTTTCATAGGACTTTTTCTCCATAGAATTGTGTTTAAACTAGTAGACCAAAACAAGTTGAGCTGGAAAGAATATGAATGACCTTGTGCCTGGCTGGTTTGGCTTAATACCTGGTCATTAACTAGACAGTTTACATTGATATTCCAAGAATTATTATTTGGGAAAATAATTTCCTTTCTCCTGCCATCTGGTTTAGCATGATATTTCAGCAAGCCAAAGTAACCTTAAAAACAAAAATCTGTAGTGTGGCAACTAGCATTGAACATGATGAGGTCACAGACTTAGCCCTGATCTAAAGTTTAGAAAATGTTAAAAGCCAGGGCATAGTAACCTGGCTCAACATTTAATAAATATAATTGTTTCTAACTTATTCTACTAGTCATTATGATGTGGTAGTTCCACTGAAAGCCTGTGTTATTGTGATATATGTCATATTTGTGTAGTGTTGCCACTGCAAACAAAAGATTCATTCTTACAGTCTAGGCAAAATGTTTAAGGGCTATCAATAATCTACATGATGGTTTAGGTGTTTATCTGCCTAAAATCTGAGATAAACATTCTGGATTAACTTTCCAGATGATTATTTTATGGACTTGTATATGGTTACTCCTAACCCAGAAAATATCTATGTTGCCTGAACAAGAGATTTTACAAAGTATGTTTATAAACATGATCTCATTTGGTTTCCTCAGCATCTCTTAGAAATAGTTTGTTTTAATCCAGTTTAAAAAAATTAGAAGACTGAGGTTCATAAAATTTAAAGAATTATCCAAATGTGTTTAACTTGAACATGAGAAATCTAAGATTAAGCCATTAGACTTAAGACTGAAACACCATTAATTGCCTTTCTTTTGAAACTTTATTTGCATTTTTATGTTTTAACAACATAAAATAGGGCACATTTAATTATAATTATTATTTACATTATTATTTACTCAATACAGAGACCTCTATGTGAATGTTTATGATAGCTTTATCTGTAATCACCAACAACTAAAAACCCAAAGACCTATCAACTGGTGAATGGTCAACAAATTATAGTATATCCATGCAGTGGAATACTACTCAGCAATAAAAAAGAACTAATTACTGATAGACTCAATAAGGTGGATGAATCTCAAATTCAAGCCAGACTCAAAAGCCAAATGCAAAGTCTACACAGTATATGCAGTATGTGTTCTATTTTTATGACATTTTAGAAAAAGACAAAATTAGGGGAAAAAAAACAAATCAGTAGAGTTCACAAGCTGGTGTGGGAGAAACAAATGGAGTATAAAGAAGCAGAAGGAAAAGTTTTTGCCATGATGGTAATATTCTAATTCTTGATTATTCTGGTTGGACATGTGACTGTATACATTTGTTATGACTCATAGAACTGTGCAACTAAAAAAAGTGAATTTTTTCTGTATTTAAATTATACTTTAATAAATCTGACTATAAGCGGCGCCTGGGTGGCACAGTCAGTTAGGCATCTGACTCTTGGTTTTGGCTTGGGTTGTGATCTCAAGGTCAGGAGATCGAGCCCCATACTGGGCTCTGCACTGGGTGCAGAGTCTGCTTGGGTTTCTCTCTCCCTCCCTCTGTCTCCTCCATCAAATAAGTAAAAAAATCTTTATAAAAATCTGATTTGAAAACATATATATTTGTAAATTTTCTGAATATATGAAGGGGTATACAGTTTTCATAATTTTTCTATGTGAAGTGGAGACACATGTAACAATTTGTTCTAAATAAATCAGCCTTAGGCGTACACATAGATATTATTAGCAGATTTTCATTTAAGATTAGCTGTGGATTTAAAATATATTTTAACTTAAAAGCAGATGAGAGATAGAAAATGAAAACCTGGCTGAGAGCAGTCAGAGGTGACAAATACAGTGGCAGCAAAAATAGAAAACCCTTATATTTTTGTGTTATGATACTCCTTAATAAAGCTTACATCCTCAGAAGTGATACTCACTGAAAAGATAAATAAGAAAAATCTACCTATTGGCAATAGTCTTTAACTGGAAGAACAGTCCTCCCCTGACACCCAGAATCTAAAAATCCCTAACTATAGCTTAAGCAGGTTTGTGCCTAAACTTTTATAATTCTTGTAATTCACAAAGTCAACATTGTCAAAGAAAAAATGGGCAAGTTAAACAGGGAAGGAAGGATTTATTCAAGACTATTGCAATAGGGGAGAAAGATTGAACTCAATGCTACAGAAGAGATTTTAAGCACTGGGATGAGCTAGTGTCAAAGTACTGGAGGACTTCAGTGGGAAGACTGAACAATGTGAATAGCCATCTGTGTTTGCTAACTGGGACTTATTGAATTTGGGCTCCTACCCTCCCACAAAGACAGTAAAGTAACAGTACTCTCTTTCCTGGTGGTTACATTTCAAAGATACGGCTCTTGGGTCCTGGAGAAAGATATTTCTGGGTCATGGAACTTGCAAAAATTTTGGAGAATATTTATATCTTGGAGAGGCAGAGAAATAATTTATATAATTTTTCTAAAGTAAATAGTTTAAGGAAGGCCAGGAGACTATAGTCAGGAAGAAACCTGTCTAAGGGGAATGTTAAGGTAGTCTTAGTCAGAATAATCCAGGTTCTAAGACTTTCAAAACTCTAGGAATCCCCAAACCACGTTATATAAGCATATCATTATACCTGTTCCTAGAGATTTCTTCACAAAAATACATGAGAAGATGATCCTTAATAATTATTAGACAGCAGAAAAACAATAAGAAGAGGAGAAGACCAGCTACATGACAAAACAATATGTAAAATATTTGTAAAATATATATATTTGAAATGATGCCATACACCAAAAGAAATTGACACAATAAAAAAAAAAGAACAAGGCGGTGTAATATTTTAAAATTAAATTTTCAAAAGAACGTTTTGATAATGAAAACATCCCTTCCATTATGTTCAGTAGACACTTCTTATATCCCTCTTTTGCTGAACATCACCATTATACCTCAACACTTATTATATTCTCTGCCCTGGCATTTCATATCTTTCAATAGGACTATAAACAAAAAATTGACTCAATACTTGGGGCAGTATTTGCGTGGCAACCCCCTTGAAACAGGGCTTGACACTTTGACCCACATCTAAAAAGTACAAAACAAAAATGAAAGAAACAAAGATTCAGACCCCAAAGAATAACCACCAAATGGATATTTTAAGAAAGGTGTCATGGATATATGAAGCAGGATATACAAAACACAATACCCAGTCAATTCCCTTAGCCTACAGACAGCTCAGACATTTTCCCTTCCTACACTGGGTCTTTGAATAGTACCTTCTATTGTCCTATTAATTCAGCTATCAACTTTATCTTGCACATGTGACTTGGCAAAACAAAAGTCCAAATATTAGCCAAACTATCATCTGTCTTCCTTAGGCACCCTTTTTGGGGTCTGCCTACTCACCCCAACTGACCAAGTTTGGCCTTTTCCTTTTATGTTCTATCTTATATTGTTTTGTCTTGTTTTGTTTTTTCTCTAGAGGTGATTTTGATGCTTTTATCTATATCTATATCTATATATTAAATAGAAGATAAATGATAGATAGATATTCCTTCCATATTGCTAATGGTTAATTTGACTATTACTCTTCTACCTTTAGACTATTTGAATCTTGAATAAAAATATTATTAATAAATAAATATGCATAGATTACAGGAATGAATGAATAATGTAAGTGTATTCTAAATAGAAGCCAAACATTGGAGAATAATGTTTGACATAGAACCAACATTAGAGAAACGTGTTTTGGATAGAAAACCTGGAGTAAGATTCAGTATGAAACTTTGGTTTACAATATGGAGATACTTGGATTTAGAAAACAGAGCAAATATATGATAAACATTTTTTACAGATATTAAAATGATAATTATATGTAGAATGAATTGAAGAGAGACTCTTCGTTTCAGAGGTCTCATTTTCTAACACAAATATCTGAAAAATAGTTATGAGTTATATATTGCAAGAGCATTAGTTTTCAAGTTCCAGAAGGAAAGGGGGGAATAAATATATAAATGAAAATTTGCAAGACACTTCAGAGACAGGTATTTTTTTTTTTTTGGAATTCTGAAATAGTTATACTGTAATTATTATCAGTAATAAAATAGGAGAATGGAATGGTAAATTGTAAGTGGTATTCAAAATATTAGTTTTGTGGGGCACCTGGGTGGCTCAGTCGGTTAAGCTTCTGCCTTCAGCTCAGGTCATGATCCCAGGCACTGGGATCGAGTCCCACATGGGGCTCCCTGCCCGAGAGAGCCTGCTTCTCCCTCTTCCTCTGCCAGCCACCCCCCTCTGCTTGTGCCCTCTCTCTCTCTGTGTCAAATAAATAAATAAAATCTTTAAAAAATATATTAGTTTTGTGATGATCAATTTTTAATTCAAGTATTTATATTATTATTGTTACTGAATTACAGGGATTAAATATGAACCATTTTATGCTTTGCATGTAGAATACCTATTAAAGGTACACTAATAATGTCCCACTATCACTGTAAAATATTCATCTAAATCTGGTTTCTTGAAAGGTTTCAAGGGGGCACATGTCTTTTCAAAATGAGAATCAGATCATTTTGTGTGCTTGCTCAAAATCTTATATGTAATAAAAGGCCATTAGTGTGTCAAGAAAAATAACAATAGCTTCCTGGCATAAATATGGAAACATCTCCCACATAACTTCAATAATCCATTACTGAAAAGCAATAATTATGCCAAAAGATGCTATCAGATGGTCTATTCCCATTCTTCTAAATGGGACATTTATTATTAATTCCCCATTAGCCTAAAATCCCCAACTAACTTCCTAAAATGTAATTAAATACAATAAAGCACCTGTGTAGCAATTTATTATGTAAAATACCTAAAACTTCGTTTCCTGATGACTGATTAAAATGGGTTGTTAAACTTTTGGCTTGTGTGCTTTAACACATACAGTTTGCACACTGTGTCATGAAGCATCACACAGAGAAATATATAAATACATTAGAAAACAAGTCAAATATTTAAGTAAAAAGCAATGCAATTTATTATTCCTCACCAAGTAAGATGGACGATAAAGATGCAGAAAGTTAAGGAAGAAGGGAGAAGAATAGAAGCAGTGATTGCCATGGGTGTGGAAGATGATGCTGCATAGGAGCATGCCATGAAGGATTAATTTCAAGCAAACTCTCAGACTCAGAGCAATTAGTAGATCATCTTTGTTGCTTTGATGCTGTTAAAAGGAAGGCTATGAAAAATCTTCTGGGAAGGTGATGTACCATTTAGGGTAAAAAAATTCAAAGTTGTCCTTTGTATACCTATGCTTATGTTTGTAAATTCCTTATCTGATGAAAGATATTGCATCCTTTTTAAATAAAAGTCATCTCAACATATCACTTTCATATTCGTGATTGTTAATTATTTGTGTCAACTTGACTCAGTCATGGGGTGCCCAGGTCTTTGGTTAAACATTATTTCTGGGTGTGTCTGTGAGGATGTTTGCAGATGAGATTAGCATTGTGGTAGACAGAGTAAGGCAGATTGCCCTCCAAAGTGAGTGGGCATCCTCCAATATGTTGTGGGCCTGAATAAAACAAAAAGTCAGAGAAAAGGAGAATTTAATCTCTTTGCCTGGTTGCCTTAACTTTTCATGGATCTTCTCCTGCCCTGGAACTTAGACTTATAACTTAGGTTCTCCTGGTTCTCAGGCCTTTGGACTTGTACTCCTCTGGCTTGCAGACACCCTGATCGCATGAGCCAATTCTTCATAATACATCTCTTTATACACTTGTATGTATACATACATCTACCCAATACACACATACACACACACACAAACACTTATGTATATATACCTGTGTATATATATATATATATATATAGTTTCTGTTTCTCTGGAGAACCCTCATGCAGATTTTGGTACCAGGAATGGGTATCATTGAGTCTATGTAGTCCACTACCCTATAGTGCCTGTCTTACCACTAGCCAAATTCATGAAGCACATTCATTTGCTAGACATGCTAGTGGTCTTTTGGAATGTAAACATTCATTTTTAGGGTGACACTTGAGAATTGTCTTGGTCATCATTTTGTTTAAAATGTATTAAAGTAGGCAAAACACATACCTTTTCTTTTAAAAAAAAGGTTTTATTTACTTATTTTATTTACTCTCTCTTATTAGAAAGAGAGAGAGAGAGCATGAGTAGGGAGGAGGAGCAGAGGGAGAGGGTGAAGCAGACTCCTCACTGAGCAGGGAGCCCAATGAGGGACTCAATCCCAGGACCTTGGGATCATGACGTGAGCTGAAGGCAGATGCTCAACCTACTGAGCCACCTAGGTGCTCCCATACTTTTTCTTATAGCAATAGCCAGAATCATCCAGTTTATTTTTTATTATTAGTTTTTAGAGATAAATATCTATAAAATGTGAGCATTAGAAACCAAGAATCTGGGGCGCCTGGGTGGCTCAGTCGTTGAGCGTCTGCCTTCGGCTCAGGTCATGATCCCAGGGTCCTGGGATGGAGCCCCTCATTGGGCTCCCTGCTCGGCGGGAAGCCTGCTTCTCCCTCTCCCACTCCCCCTGCTTGTGTTCCCTCTCTCGCTGTGTCTCTCTCTGTCAAATAAATACATAAAATCTTTAAAAAAAAAAAAAAAAGAAAGAAACCAAGAATCTTTTTACCAGCAAAACCTACCTGCAGACCACTGTTTAAGGCTATTATTGATTATTGTTCTTGATTTAAATACACACATTTTTCTTATTTATCTTGTACCTTCAGGTACATTCCAGTCAAACCAAGACTGTAGTTAGGCCATTAATAATTTTAATATCAATAGAAAGGATTAATTATTAACAAATTACACATTCATAAGGTACATTTAATACTTTTATTACAAAAACTGTTTTATAAAAATTAAATAAGAACTATTATATTTTGGAGATTAGTCATTTTAGTGACAGTTAAATATTAGTTATCCTGAACTGTAGCTCATTATAGAATTTAATTACCTATGTAGAGAATACCCTAATTTTAGAATGCTTTCAAATTACTTGTATTCATCATTTCCATATGAATTAATAATCCAGAATCATTGTATATACTTGTGTGGAATCTATTTTAAAAAAATAAAGGGATGCTTTCTAAAAATCACATCAAGTAGAAATCTTAATTTGTAAACAAGTTAATTCCAAAGATGTTTAAAATAGATTTTCTTAATGAGGACACATACTGGAAATTTCATTTATTTTATCAGTTTGGTAGTGAACAGCTTGTAAAATCTATGGGAAACTGGTAAATTTTATTATGACCATTTTCAGAAGTATTATCCCTTTATGAATCACCCTTATGTCAGTGAAAGATCCAAAATCTTTAGCATGGCAGACAAGTTGTTAGTGTTTTGATCTTTCTTAACTTCTCAGCCTCATGGATTTAAGTTTGAATCGCTCCCAAATGTGCTATGTTCTCTCTACTACTATATTCTATGCTAGCTTTCCTTGACTTTCGTCTCATCCCCTAGGCTTCCTGGATAACTTCTACTTGTAATTCAAGATTCCACTGATATCACTAACTCTGAGAAGCCTTTCTTTATACCTCCTCAGTCTAAATTAAGTTACATCTATACTGACAAAACACCCTCCTTAATCAAATCACATCATGATTCATTTTCTTACCCTTCTACCCTCCCACCAAAGATCATGAGCTCTTTGAAATTTAGAAAAATATTTTATTCATTTTCATGTTTCAAAAGCCTGGCTTAGTGTTAAATATTTAGAATTCCATAAATGTTTATTTAGAAAGATCCGAATTAATGAACCAAAGAGTATAGCTCAAAAATAATAAATTCCAAACTGAAGATTCATTGTGTGATCTAGAAAAAATAATTGAGATAAGTTGTCTTTTTAAGATTTTTCAAAATTCCTGGAGAAATCCTTTATAGTATTTTAAGCTCACTGTCTTTAGGGGTATGTATTTATTTTGTTATATTATAAAGTAATGTCTTTAATTTATTCTCTCCAAAAGTCAAAGTAGTAAATTCTATGCCATAGTTATAGCATTAAATGAGGCATGTTTAAAAACCTGGGACCTATTTACGTTATTGAAAAATTTAAAACCCAGGTATGTTAAAGGGTAGATCTTGTTTATAACTTTAAAAATTGATGCATATATAATATTTACAACTTCGATTTTCATCCGTTATAGCAGAGGAAGACAAAGAGAAAGTAACTGGGAATTGATGCGTATGAGCCATCTTCATTCTCTACAGCATAGGAAGAAAAATCAAAAAATCCAATAAAAGGTATTGTTTAAGTTTCATTTTTAGTGTCAAGCAGGGTGTAGTCTAAGTGTATACAGGGAGTGGAGAGAGAACAGCGGAGGAGAGAACCACTTTTAAGAAAAACCATGAGCCCTGGGTAAATCTATAACTAATTCTATGTAGGTGAACAAAGAAGAGATGTTTGGAGTGGTATAACCTGAGACTAGAATGTTAAGCAAGAATTATGCCATGAGATGTTTTCTAGAGTAAGTTAAAGAATTTGAATTAAAATACAGCAAAAAATTAAAATACCCCTAACAAAATGTCATATGATCTTATTTGCATTACAGAAAGATCATTCTTATAGAATATGAAGGATGAAATAAAGGGATGCCAGACTGATGTTAGGTGAGAAGTCTTGAAAGTCAGAGATATGAATAGTAAAAATATGATTGAAGTCAGTAAAATATAGTTAAGACATATTAAGGATTATATCTATTGAATATATAAATGACCAGATAATAAGTAGTGGATAAAGAGATAATAAGAAGAAATCTAGGATGTTTGTCATGATTGTGGGTTGATAAATGAATGAGAGTCAATCCATTTACAACATAAAAAATACAAAAAGTGGAGCAGATACTGTGAGAAAGAAATCAAGTTCCTTTTGTATTTACTGAGTGTTAAATGTCTCTGGACATCCAAATTCAGGTACCCAGGTTGTGGACGGGCAAGAGTAATAGTTTGAGAATATGGGTAGTAGTTGGAATGCTGATTATAGATGAAGTTTACTGCAAATTTTATGGAGAGAGGGAAGAATAAGACCTTGGGAGGAATATCAGTATTCAAGGGCTGTTTAAAGGGTGGTGGCCCCATTGACTGTAACTAAGAATAGATAGCCCTCTACAGACGTTTAAGAATACTTAAAGGGTTTAGTGTCACAGAAATTGGCAGCAGGTATGGTCAAGTGAAAGCGATAAAATAGAGAAGTCAGTAAGGTAAGTACAGAAAAGAGCATATTAAGAATGAAGTTTTGAGGGTGCCTGGGTGGCTCAGTTGGTTAAGCGACTGCATTCGGCTCAGGTCATGATCCTGGAGTCCCGGGATCGAGTCCCACATCAGGCTCCCTGCTCGGCAGGGAGTCTACTTCTCCCTCTTACCCTCCCCCCATCATGCTCTCTCTCTCTCAAAAAAATAAATAAAATCTTTAAAAAAAAAAAAGACTGAAGTTTTGAATATATTAATGAGTGCTGTTTTACTAGTGTTGATAGAAAAGACAGACTAATGAGTGAGGAAGAGAAGTACATGTAGATGGAACAATGAGTATAGAGTATGCTCTCAAAAACACTTTCTGAATCATATATATGACCCAAGAGAGCCTATTCATCACATTATACTGACTTATTTGAATGTATGCATTTTCAGTAGAAATGCATAACGCAAAGGTTTTTAATACTTTCAGTTCTTGGGGCGCCTGGGTGGCTCAGTCATTAAGTGTCTGCCTTCGGCTCAGGTCTTGATCCCAGGGTCCTGGGATCGAGCCCCGCATTGGGCTCACTGCTCGGCGGGAAGTCTGTTTCTCCCTCTCCCACTCCCCCTGCTTGTGTTTCCTCTCTCGCTGTGTCTCTCTCTGTCAAATAAATAAATAAAATCTTTAAAAAAAAATACTTTCAGTTCTTTTGATTTCCCTCTCCTACCCTGTATTTTTCCAGTTTTTTACTCCGTAACATACTGCTTCTCCAGCTTTAAAATGGGCCTGTGTCTCGCTTGAACTTACCAGTTAGTTATTACTGATTTCAGCCAATCATTAAGTAAACATTTATTAATCCATCCTATCTTACTCCATGAACACATTATCTTAAAACTGAATAGAGTCATTGTGTTAAAATAATTTATATTAAATTATAAATGTTCAAACTGTTACACATGGTAGAGTTGCTTTTTCAGTGTTTTAATCTAATGAGATCTCTGTTGGTGAAATGCATAAGGGATGTATTTGAACATGAGCCTTCTTTGAAATCAACACATTTTTTCAGTCCTATCCAGTTATCTTCCAGAACCCAGACATTTTATCATCTTTCAAATGCCAAATTCATTATCTTTTTTATTCCTTCAAAGCACAATAAAACACAGATATCACCTAGGGAGAGACTGAATCAGTACAAGGTCTAAACCTAGAAAATAGAAATGCCACAATTTACTTATTTTTATACCAATGCCCTTTCTTCAACTTAACATAGCACTTTGAATACATCGGGAAAATAATATGAGAATATAAAGTAATTAATTGTGTAATCACACAATCACAGATATTTATTTTATATAAGAAAGGATTTTACAAATGACCATGAATAGAGTTCAAATGAAGAAATATTCTTGAGTACATAATTACCTCCTATGAGTGCTCTGAGAATTAATGAGTTAATGTTTGAAAAGCAATTTGAAATATTTTGATGAGAAATGCCATTAAGTACTTTATAACCCCAAGTTGTTAATTAAATTTCCTGAGGAATATCATTTTTTTACTGTCAAATGAAAGTACAGGTGTCCCCTTCAATGTGACCTGCAGTATAAAATTAAATCTTTTACCCCTGAAAATTGCAAATACAATAGAGTGTATTGTCAAACTTACATGCATGGGGTTAAAATCTGGGGGAGAATAAAAAAAAAGGAAACTCTTTTTATCCAGAAGAAAAAAAAAATTCTTTAGTCCATTTTAGAACATGGACCTTACCTGAAATGAGGCTTTTAAAATATAAAATAACATACAGATTTTTGATAAAGTGGTTGATCATTTATAAAATACCAATTCCTAGATGAAAGCTAAATAAATAACTATATGATACTCAGCAGAAGAAGCTGATATGAAAGCATTTTAAATTCTGTGCAGTTAAATCTGGAAGATACGGCAAAACAAGAAGTAGTTATTAAAACCTCTGCAAAAGAGATGTTTCCATATTAAAAAAATATATGCAGGGCAGATAACCAATTTCTCTGGGGCTTTTGACTCAAGACACATCCAATGCTCATTCCAATCTGTAATTCTATAAAATTTACGAGAGAATTAAAAAATGTATCATTAGTACTAGTTCTGATTTTCATAATTTATATAATTCAGAACTCTAGGCAATAATAAAAGCAGCATGAAATAGTTTGGTTTATGTCATTTAGTGAGTTTCTTCTTACATAATCATGGTTAATTCTTTCACTTAAAAGTACTTCAAATCTTCTATTAAAAAAAAAAATCACCAAAGCAGCATCACCAAATCAGGAATCAACTGAAATTAACAATATTTTTATCATTTACAATATTACAAGGTTTTCAACTGATAAGGAGAGTAACACAGAATATTGCCTGTACTTAATAGATCTTGTTTCTGTTAAGAAAACTCAATCTTATTTATTTATTTATTTTTAAAGATTTATTTATTTATTTGAGAGAGAGAGGGAAAGAGTGCATGTGTGCACGGGGAGAGGCAGAGGGAAAACGAGAGAAAGAGAATCCACAAGCACACTTCCCTTCCCGCTGAGCACAGAGCAGGATGGGATACTCCATACCATGATCATGATCTGAGCCCAAACCAAGAGTCGGTGGATTAACGGACTGTGCCACTCAGGTGCCCCAAGAAAACTCAATTTTAAAAATTAATACATTTCCTTTTTTTAATGTTATTTGAAGTATATGCAGTCAGAAAAGTGAGATACTGCCTTAGTGGCTATATTAGGAGGCAAAATGTCTTCAAAAGTGCTGAACTGGTCTAAACACCAAAACCTTGGCTTTATAGTAGGGTCTGTGTTAATGGATAACTTAATTGTCTAACTTTAAAAAAAATCTACCAAGTATCAATTGAAACATTTAACAATGTAATATGAGACAAATACACTTTAATGGTCATGCTATTTAGGCAGTCATTGACAAATATTAATTTCTGAAATATTAATGGACTATAAACATATGCTTTTATATAGTTTTATGTTAACTCTAGAAAAATTTAAAGATTTCCATGTTGCCTCTTTTCTTAATAAGACTGAAAATTTTCTATTACTAGATGCATTTGAATCAGAATACTTTTGTAACATTTTCTTATTTTAAGAGAGTTTTAATGCATTTTAAAAATAAATTTCAACAGTGAACTATTACCTACAGTTATAGGTGCTGGGGTATATTCTACTTACGGTAGAGGATTTTAAAACTTTACAAGCTCACCAACATACTAGGGGCAAAATAAATCAGTAGTCATAATTTTTTTTCCCCAGCTACATGATTTATTTTTCTCTTGTGAAGTGGTCAGAAATCTCACCTCTGCTTCTCTGAAAGTGTTGGGTCATGGCCTGAGCCTGGGGCAAAGGAAGCAGAGAGATTTCTTAAGGCAAATACTTTCTGGAGGTTCTGGAAAAGTAAGCCTTGGGGTAGATTCAACTGACAATTATCCTTGTTAGATCACAGAAAAAAAATATTTCTGTGCCTTGAAGGGAAATGTTCTCAAAAGAGATGAACTTTGAACTGGCTTCCTAAAGGACTATAGAATTCAGTTAGGTAAAAAAAGGCTGTGGAAGGCTAATCGAAATGGGAAAATAATATGAGATATTAAAATATTATAGAAAGAGTAATGTATAAAACATTATAGGGGTGACAAGAAGATGGGATATATAGGAAACAAAATAGGTTAGAAAAATAACTTAATATCTTTGATCTATCAACAAATTAGTGACATATTTTAATATCTCCTCCAGATTATGGAGGGCATTCAGTTCTAAGTTAGAGTATGGCATTAACCTATGGGTTAAAGATCACAGAACTTTTGATCACAGAACACATTAGGTAAAAAGAAAAAAAAAATAAACATGCACCTTTGTATGTTATCTATTTCTATGTAGTAAACTACCCCAAAATGTAATGTCTTAAAACATTAAGCAACTTACCTGTTCACTATTCTCTAGTCAGCCACCTAGGCTAAGTTCACCTAAGTGCTTGCTCATCTATCTATTTATCTATGATCTTTCTATTTTTACTACATGCTGAGTACTCCTCTAAGAACTTTGCAATGATTATAATTCTTCCGGAAAACTCTTATGTAGTTTTATTATTATTCCTATTTAGAGCAATGGAAACTGAAACAAACACATTAGAGACATGCCCAAAGTCACAAAAGAAATAATGGATGTAATCTGTCTATAATTATAGAAAAGTGGGATTTCACCTTTCAATCATAATTGATGGCAGAGGAATGTGTGAAATGGTCCCTAGAGAAAAGTAAACTGGGGGCTCAGAACAGAATCCTGAAGAATACCAACATAGAAGAGATAGGCAAAGGAAGAAAAGCCTTTAACAATGGTCATAAGCCTGGCAATACAGCAGAACCCTGAGGAGTTTTAATGAACAAATCCTTATGCCCCAGGACACAGTAAATATGGCATGGGGCCACAGAACCTATATTTTCTCATACTAAAATTAGGTAATTCTAGTGCATCCTCTTCACAAACATGCATTTAGGAACTTTAGAGATTATCTAAAAACTCTACATGAGGGGGCTCCTGGGTGCCTGGGTGGCATAGTCAGTTAAGCCTCTGACTCTTGGTTTCTGCTGAGGTCATGATCTCATGGTCCTGGGATAGAGCCCCGCGTGGGGCTCACACTGAGCATGCCGTCTGCTTGAGATTCTCTCTCTCTCTCCATCTGCCCCTCTCACTCATGCTCTCTGTCTCTCTCTCTCTAAAATAAATTTTAAAAAATCTTAAAAAAATAAAAGATAAAAACTGTACATGAGTAGCCAGAAAATTGGTAGACAATTTGCGAGAGTTCAGGAAACCAAGAGAAAATATTTCAGGTAAAATGTGTTTGCTACAATGGTAGAAGACACTTGAGCATTTCAAATTCTTTTTTTTTTTTTAAAGATTTTATTTATTTATTTGACAGAGAGACACAGTGAGAGAGGGAACACAAGCAGAGGGAGAAGCAGGCTTCCCGCTGAGCAGGGAGCCCAATGTGGGGCTCAATCCCAGGACCCTGGGGTCATGACCTGAGCTAAAGGCAGATGCCCAACGACTGAGCCACCCAGGCACCTGAAGCATTTCAAATTCTAATGAGAAGAAATTAGTAGAAAAAGAGAAGTTGAAGACATAGAAGGGTGAGCTGATAGCTGTAGAGTAAGAACGTAGAAAGATAAGAAAGGGTTAAAGCAGCGATTGAGAGTTTAGCTTTTAACAAGAGGCAAATTTCCCAAGTGTACACAAATGTGATGTTTCAGTATAGAAGGTGTGAACAAATCAATTTACAACATATGAGAAATAATTGCCTAAGGATACAAGTGAAACTTATAGAAAGATTTCAAAGCCTAGTTTTAGTTAGAGGAGAATATATTTCCTTTGTACTGGTGTGAAAACTTGTATATTTTCCCCAACAGCTCCCAGCAAACATTGTATAGGACAGATAAATTAATCTAAGTTCAGTGTTTTGCCAGATATTTTATAATGAAAAGGAAGTGAAATTAATTGACTGCTTTGGTAAGGGTGGAAACATCAAGTCTAGGTTGCATAAGGAAAGGAATTATCAGTGGGTAGCTGCTTCTTTGGAGATGTGGGAAGAGACAAGATTTAATGATTTTTTTAGACCAAAATATTTCAAGACAGAAGAGACCAAGTACTCATGCCAGTTTTGCCATGAACTAGTTTGACGATCTTGAATATAATTTATTCCTCACTGTCCCTTCTCTGAGACTAATTTTCTGCAACTTTATCTCTTTAGCACAAAAATTCAGTCAAATGAATATATTCAATTATTCAACTGTTGTGCAATCAAAGCTTTCTCTCCAAGTTTTGTCCTCTCACCTGGCAATCTGAGGAGAACTGACAAAGATCCCTAGCACTGTTTTCACCTTGTGCCCTGGTACATTTTTCCTAAAGTCTTTCTTTTACTCTTTTTCTGTCTTCTTCAGGCTAAACACCTGCACACAAATATTGGTGGGCTATTTATTTAAGTGGAAACTTAAAAGATCTCAGCAGAATTTGAAGGGAGAGGATTACTTTCTCAGTCTTCTTAATTTCAAAGCCTGATGCTGCCACTTACCCCCATCTGGATGAGTGTGTACTTTATCTGTTAAACTTTGCTAAGTTCTCTTTCTACTGATACTACGATTCTCTACTTTCATTCACTTACTTCTCATTAATTCCTTGCACAGTTTTGCACCCTTTCTTTCTCCTTCCTTCCTCCCTCCCTCCCTCCCTCCCTCCCTTCCTTCCTGCCTTCCTTCCTTCCTCCCTTCCTTCCTTCCTTCCTTTTATTCGACAGAGAAAAAGAGAGAGAGTGTGAGCACAAGCAGGGGGAGCAGCAGAGGGAGAGAGGAGAAGCAGGCTCTCCACTGAGCAGGGTGCCCAACATGGGGCTGGATTCCAGGACGCTGGGATCATGACCTGAGCCGAAGGCAGCCGCTTAACTGACTGAGCTACCCAGGTGCCCCAGTTTTGCACTATTTCAAAATGGTACATTCTTGCTTCGGTCATTCAAATGTGTCTTGCTATTACTTCATCCATCTAACTGTTATGCCTGATAAACTTTCATTGATTTTATTTGTGTGTGTGTGTATATATATATATATCACTGTACAAATTAATGTGTTTTTTTAAGTTTATTTATTTAAGCAATCTCTACACCCAACATGCGGCTCAAACTCATGACTCGAGATCAAGAGCTGCATATTCTACTAACTGAGCCAGCCAGGTGCCCCTGAAATTAATGTTTTCACATGGTCAAGAAAGTGTGTTTTCTCTTACTTATTTACTACCTAAGTATCTACATAACCTTAGAAGATATCATTTAATCTTTTATTATCATTTATTTTTTTCATTAGATAATTCAGATATATTACATCATTAAACTAAGTGTGCCATCCTCATCTCATTGTTATCCATGGTCACAACACAAGACAGAAGCCACCCTGGGGATGTATCCCCTCATGTACTCATTGCCATATTACTTTTTTACTACTTTTCTTCCAACCCAAACTTCCCTTGCTACCCCATCACTGTCTAATGTGCTAGATCAAACCCCTATTATTTTATAAACCAACAGCTGGCATCTTCAGCCATCTTGTTGAAGGCTTCACTTTACTACAACTTAACTCAAAATCGTCTCCATTCTGAGGACACAGTTTTCATGGTTTTTCTATCAAGAGGAAGAAAATTGCTTTTTCACAGACCATGAATCTCAGGAGTAGGATGTAAAGTACATGTCCTCTTCATTCTACACTGATGAATTAAGATTTTCATTCATGCACTCTTATGGGGGAAAAAACCCCCAATAACCCAATTCCTTTTATTTTCATACTACTGGCTATCTCAACACTTTTCACTTGCATTTGTATGTTGCTTTGCTTGTTCATTTGTATATTTCTTAAGCATTGAGGCAGAACCTACAAAGTGATCAGAAATCATATTTTCATTTCCTCCTAAACACACAGCTAGACATCATTTTTAAGTCTTCTTAGCATGTGCCATGGAATTGAGTTCTGGCCAGTAGAATTTAGGCAAAAGTGATATATGGCATTTCTGGGACTGAAATAAATCTCCAGTGTTCTTCTCCATACTCTCTCCCAATCTGCAAGCTAAATACGGAGGTGGAAGAGGTATTTGGATTGGGTATTTGGATTGGTCAGTTTGAATCAGATACTCCTCCCTGGATTGAGATAAGAGTAGTGTAAGTTGGGAGAGAGTCAATATCCCAAGTAACTGAGAGCTTTGGATATCATAAAAAAGAAAAAGGGACAATAAATAAAAACAGATACAATAAATTATGACAGTCCATTGACTTCTTGTTACTGGTTAGTAAAAATAAAGAATTAAATTGAAATGAGCAATTCAATTAAAGAGCATTGAATCTAACATAAATGGGGATTTTATTACACTTTTCTAAAAATTCATCTTACAGCAGTTTACAAAAGTATCCATTTTCAATGGATTTCAGTAAAAGAATAAACACAATCTTTCACCATAGTTGGAGAAAAACTGCACTATACCTCCCAAAATTTTCTCTCACCTTGCAAAGAAAAGCTCTTGATGAAGCCATCAAAAGCCTTTTTAAACACTTCTTATAAATTGTAATATGTACTAACATTTTCTGTGTTGGTCATCATCATCAATTCATTACTATTCTTTTCTGTTATTTGATGATCTGTCTTTCAATTAAAATCCACTGATACTAGTCAAATTTTGTTCTTTAAAGTGACCAGAATATTCTGGACTCAAAAATGTAAAGCATAAATAATTGTAGTAATCAAAGAAAGAAACATATATTTGCCTTCATAATATTGATTTACAATTTATTCTAGTACAAATGTAAGCCACCTTAGACATTTTTCATTATACCCATATAAGAATAAAAAATGAAAAGAGAAGAAAGAGGCAATGAGAGAGAAAGGTAGAAGGAAAAACCATCACACTACTCTTCAGAGATTTAACATTTCCTCCAATGAGCAGTTGGAGACATATTTTTTTCCATAGAACACCTGCAAAATTATTCAATGAAGAAATAATTAAACTTATTTTTAAAATTTCACTTAATGAAAACATACATGTTAAATTATACAATCTTCAATTCTTAGATTACTTAAATTTCAGTGGTTCCATGGAGCTTGAATAAGTAAACTACTATTGTCCTTGCTTCAGGTATTTAGTAGCACTCAGTAAGTGGGTGAGTCATGTTGCAAATGCTGGTTGAGAATGAATTGAACCAAGATAAACAAAATGCTTAAGTGAACTCTAAACAGTAATGAGACTTTTTTCGTATTTTACATCTCTGAAAGGAAGGAAGAACGAGGGAAGGAGGAAGAGAGAGCCAGAGGGAGAGAGAGGGAGAAAAAGAAAAAAAAGAAAGAGGAAAACAAAAGAAGGAAGAGAAAGTGTCACATAATTTTTTGATAGGAATGTATCATGGATATATTGCTCTGATGAAAACATCATAAAGATAGATAAAATCATGTCATGACCCATTTGAATCTTTTTTTAATCAAACATACAAATGATCTACTTTGTTATAGGCTAAATTCTTTTGGAATCAAAGACACATGATTCATTTTAAAATATTTTAATGGATTAGTTCAACTCACCACATAACTTTGGTGTTCTTACTCCATTGTCTTATGGTAAATATATTGTACATATTTACATAATTTTTATGTCACTCTACTTTCTAAAAATATTTTCAACTAAAAATAATTGCATTTGCACAAATTCAGTAAAAATCTGAAAATACAGTGAACTCAATTCCTTTGAAAGGTGTGTTATCTACTCATATATTTAAAATAGGAATTGGATTACATATATTTGAACAAACTTTGTTATCTTTATAACACAATAGTATACATTCTTATAAAACCCCCCCAAAAGGCAATTCACATGAAATAATTATTTAGTACAATTTTACTAAATCATGGGCCAATCATTTGGAAAAAATAGAGTATGTATAGACTTCCAGAGATATCTAACTTTTTCTAAATTAAACTGTCAACTAAGAAAAAAGATTACAATAAAATTAATGCATTTAAAAGTTATCCTTGAGCATCACAGAATTTATTATTGTACAAACTCTCCCTGTCTCCCATTTTAGGTCTCAACATCATTTTCTTCTCTTAACCTTACTTCCTTTTTAAATAAAATGTTTAGCAGAGATATACAGTTTTATTATGACTGTAATACCACAATAGACAATTAATGGAGAAAATTATTGGGGTTTTAGTAAAAATACAGTAAAGTGTCATTCAAGGGGCATAATTAGTACACTTCACAATGCCCAAAACTAAGTATTTCATTTATTCCAGAAGACATAGAGATTAATTATTATAAAATCATAGCTTGTAACTACAAGTAACTAATCCAAGAAGGATCCCCAACTATCAGCATATACTTGTTCTACCCTTTAAGAGAGTCAATCTCTTCATAAAATTTAATAGTACTATGGTAAATACATATGATCTGATCCTTGAATGTAAAGGATACTAAAGTCCTTACAATATCATTACATTTTGAAGTATTACTAAATATATTAATTTATTTAAAATGTTTATTTGTTAAAATTTCTATATCTGTAAATACATTTTATTTTCACACATTATCTGTCAGGTTTCTCTTTTTTTCTTCTTTTCTTAGAGGGGGGAGGGGCAGAAAGAAAGGGAGAGAGAGAATCTTAATCAGGTTTCATGCTCAGCTCTGAGCCTGACACGGGGGGGAGGGGAGGGCTCTATCTCACAATCCCGACACCATGACCTGAGCTGAAATGAAGAGTCAGATGCTCAACCGACTGAGCCACCCAGGTGTCCCTAAAAAACATGTTTTTGAGAATAACAGTGTATTGGTTAGCTAGTGCTGCATAACCTATCCTCCCAAACTCTGTGGCTTAAAAGAATAAGCATTATTAATGTTCATGAAGCTATAGCTTATCTGGGAGGTTTTGATAATGTGAGCCATTTTCTGTTGATTTTGGCCAGAGTTACTCATATGTCAACTGCTAATTTATCAGTTGGCTTGGGGGATAAATGGCTTATGATTACCTTAAGATATGTCTGCTGTTGGATTGATTTGAATTACTTAGCAGTATATCTCTTATTATCCAGTAGGTTAGCCAGGCTTCTTCACAGGGCAGTAGAATACTTTTTAGAAGCTAATAAGACCTCTTGAGCTTTAAGCTGGGCATGGGAACACCATCATGTCTGTCACATTCTTTTGGTAAAGGCAAGCTCTAAGCCCAGACCAGATTCTACGAGTAGGACAGTCTAAGAGACCTGATCTCTTGATGTGAGGAGACGCAAAATCACATTACAGAGGGTTTGATCAGTGGAAATGTGGAGAACTGGAACCAGTTTGAAGCCAATCTATCACAACCAGTCACGTAATTTTTAAAACCATAAATACCATCTAAAAATATTTAGAAAATAATCTCTAGATTATTTAAGAGTTTAGATACTCTTAAGAGTTTAGATAAATAGATTATAATATTGTTAATTATAAGCATAATTAGCAAGAAGGTTATAATTTAAAATCATCCAGACTATTTAAAGAGAAGGCAGAAGTGAAATATAAAATTACAGGACTTGGATAGAGAATGGATCTTCTGGTACTTAAATGGACACAGCTCATTAATTAAGTTTATTGTCTTTAGTAGGAAGAGTTTTTGAAAAAAGAAAACACAAGTAAACATATATTAGAAAGAGTAAATACAAGTTAGTGGTGATATTTTGCCTTAACAAAAAAAGATACAAGTAGAAAAAGTTCTTTCTGGCAAACTGAAAGAATGATTTTAGCAGAAATAATTCACCAAAGATATAACTAAATCCCTGTAAAAGGATTTAAATTGACTTTAAAGACATGGGAACACAATCCACCACTTCTGCAATTTTGCATCAAATTGTGTCAAGCAATATGCAGAGAATTGATAAGCAAATGAGTTAAAATAGAAAGCAAATAAGAGTACACATGCTTTTTAAATTCATTCTTATAAAACTAGCCCAAAATAATCACAACCTGAGATCCCTCAGGTGCCTTTATTTATATAGGTATATAGGTAGTTTGAAAATGAGAGGTTCCTAGTGAGCCAGTGATAACTTGATAAGCAGAAAGCTATTTCAATCATGGGATAGTTCACCTGCTTTGAGCTTTAATTCCAGTAAATTTCCCTCAACAAAACAAAAATATGATACATTTTAAGATTTACATAAATTAATTTCCTTACCTATTCAAGTAGAGAAATTCTTCATTCTAAGTCACATTGTGAATGAAATATACACTATAGAATACAGTATTAAGTAGAGGAGCTTACTTGTTTCATGAATCAAATAATCTATTGCTTTCAGAATTATTTATATATTACTATTCTCTTAAGAGAACCTGTACACAATTTAGCTGTGTTCATTCAAGGTGTTTATTTGGGGCTTATTTAAAAGTAAAATGTTATACTGAGGGGCGCCTGGGTGGCTCAGTCAGTTAAGTATCTGCCTTTGGCTCAGGTGTCTGCCTCCCTGCTCAGCGGGGAGTCTGCTTCTCACTTTCCCTCTGCCTCTGCCCCTCTCACTCGTTCTCTCTCTGTCTTAAATAATTAAATAAAATATTCAAAAATAAATAAATAAAAGTAAAATGTTAAACTGAGCTCAGGATATGTTTTTGGGTGTAGTTTATCCCCATGAGTTTCACATTATGCAACACAAGAATAAATAAAAAGTATGATATATTCAGACAATGAACTATTTTCCTTCAATAAAAAGACATAAACTCTTGATATTCTCCACAAACGTGAGTGAATATTAAAAACATTAGGATGAATGAAAGAAACTAGAACCACAAGATTCCTACATTGTATACTTCTGAAGAATAAGTAAGAGCATGGGTTGACAGAGAAAGGCATGAGGGAACTTTCAGTGTTGGTATAAATATTCTAAATGTTACTAAGGGTATGGATTACATAGGTAAATGAATATTCCAAATTTCACCTAATAGCACGCTTTAGTTTTGTGCATTATACTTAACACATATAAATACCTAATAATAAATAATGTGTAATTCACAATACATACGTAAATACTAAATAATAAACAAATACCTAAGTATAAAATAATTGTAAACAAATATTGCTCTTCAGTTATTTAATTTGGTATTTCCTGTGGTATGGGTTAGCAATCTTGAAATTTTTGTATAAGTTTGAACAAATAAGTAAGTACTTTAAAGAAAATGAGATGCAGATTTCTCATTGTTGGGGAAAGGGGCCACAAATAAAAAAAAAAGATTAGAATGAACTTTGCTTTTTTTTTTTATTATGTTATGTTAATCACCATACATTACATCATTAGTTTTTGATGTAGTGTTCCATGATCCATTGTTTGCGTATAACAGCCAGTGCTCCATGCAGTACGTGCCCTCTTTAATACCCATCACAAGGCTAACCCATCCCCCCACCCCTCTCCCCTTTAGAACCCTCAGTTTGTTTCTAGGGTTAGGGTTAGGGTTAGTGTTAGGGTTAGGGTATTCATGGCTTTAAATGTGGATATTTGGGATGCCTGGGTGGCTCAGGAGATTAAGCCTCTGCCTTCAGCTCAGGTCATGATCTCAGGGTCCTGGGATCAAGTCCCACATCAAGATCCCTGCTCAGTGGGAAGCCTGCTTGTCCCTCTGCCTGTTGCTCTCCCTGCTTGTGCACTCCCAATCTCTCTCTTGATCTCTGACAAATAAATAAAATATTTTAATAAATAAATGTTGATAGTTAAGGGGCACCTGGGTGGCTCAGTCAGTTAAGCCTCTGATTCTTGATTTCGGCTCAGGTCATGATCTCTCAGGTCAGGATTGTGAGATTGAGCCCTGCGTCAGGCTCTGTGGTGAGCGTAGAGCCTGCTTAAGAGTCTCTCTCTCTCCTCTGCCCTTCCATTCCCATACTCTCAATCTCCAGAAAAAAAAAAAATGTAGATAGTTAAATACATAGATAACTTATAAATAAATATGTAAATATATACATATGTGTATTATATAAACATATACTATATACATATTTTATATATATAGGATATATATTAGATAATAGTTGACATGATATATGTATATCTCGAATTACTCTGTCTGCTAAGAGGACCTAAGAGGTATAGAAGTATTAATGAGTACTCTAGCATGAGTACCATGGTTCATAATAACATTCCTAGAATAAGGAATCTGACTCTTAAGATTTGGATGATTCCAGAGCTGGGTCATTAGAAAACATCTTATAAATTAGCAACATCTTGCTATTGGAGAAACTAAAGTAGGTGCTAAAAAAATAATAAAGGCTAGTCAAAAGGTCAGGGAACCAGCTTGAAAGGGTTTCCACTGGCCAACAAGATAAGTATTAAAATTCTGATAATATCAACTTACACTTTGTAATGTCTAATTCACTGGTCAGAGGATCAGCAGCATTTTTAGCAACGGCTCCTCGCAGTGACAGCAATCAATATAACTGAAATCAAAGGAGGTGCAACACTTCCTTTTTTTATTTTTTATTTTTTTTTTTTGATATTAACATGGAACAGCTCTGTTTCCCAACAGTCATATATGCTCAGTTGGTTCAGTCTTCTACTTCACAATAAACAATTAGTTAAACAATTAAAAACCTCAAAGAAACATATAAGTCTTCATTGCGTTATGCAATTGTCCCGTGCATTTTTAGGAGTCTTATTACAAGAATAAAAGACTGGAAAGCCCTGTCCAAAGTTAATTTTCTGGCAGTTTTGCTAAAATGGCAGAGAATGTACAATGAGAAATCCTGAGCTTAATCTTGGTTCTGATACTTTAAAATGCTTTAGAATATTGGGAAAATCACTTTATTGCCAACATCTGTCATAGCTAAAAATATAGGCAAAAAAATTGAATCTACCATATCTCCCTCAGAGAGTTTTTGTCAAAGTTGCTAAGAAGATCTCTTTATAGCTGTGTGATCCTGTCTTACTTCAGCCCTACTTCAAGGCCCTGATAAAACTTCTTTATCATCCAACAAGGTTTTACCCCTATTCCAAAGTCTTTAATAATATGTATCCTTAGAAATTACATCACGTGGAAAATGCTTTGTTTTATTACAAATAATGTAAAAGGAGAATGAAAGCCCAAAGAAAAGCATTGATTAGTAAAGAGTGATGGTTTAAGTGTTTGATTCTCTGAATTTTTTTTTATTTTTTATTTTTTGTAAGATTTTATTTATTTATTTGACAGAGAGAGAGATAGGAGAGAGGGAACACAAGCATGGGGAGTGGGAGAGGGAGAAGCACGCTTCCCACTGAGCAAGGAGCCCAATGTGAGGCTCGATCCCAGGACCCTGGGATCATGACCTGAGCCAAAGGCAGACGCTTAATGATTGAGCCACCCAGGCATCCCTCTTCGAATTTTTTTAATTTATGTTTTTCTTGTGAGCACATTACAAATTTTTCATACAAGAATAATTGAATGGGAAAGGAAAATCTTCAAACATCTCTAAAAAGGTTTTATACAAGAGACCTGAAATTTGTTCAATATATTAAAATTTTAAATTAGAAGAGACAGTCATATTAGATTTCATTAAGAGGATAAATGAACACAAAGCCTACACACATATTCCATTGGTGCTTCATGTCAAATAGCAAAATAAAATGTACTGGAATCTATGCGCTTGTCAACCAAACAACAAAATGCATTTTGTTATAATCCCCAGTCAAAAAAGACTCTGCAAATCAAGTTTGCATGCTGAAATGCTATTGTAATGTCCTAAGGTTATATTCCAGCATTCAAAATACTCAGTATCCTCTCTGTGGGATAATATAAATATAAATAAATGCAAATATAAATTCCTTATTCTAAATCCACATGTTTACAATGAATCCCAAATGTCCCTTTAGGTTATAAAAATGTTATGGCCTAAAATCAGAATTGGATTTGAACTTTGAAATTTTAAATTTTAAATATGCATATTATATAAGATTTTAAATTGTACAAAGGTCTTTTTAATTTAAAATTGTAAATTTTGTGGACTTATAAATATATGTAATTCACTTCATTTTTTTCTCTTAGCATATACATTTTAAGAACAAAGAAATTCACAAAACAGAACTTTTTCATATTGCTTCATTCTTTCCACAGTGGGTATATTACAGATCTCAAATCCTTTATTTACAATTCAGAAATTCAAAAGCTCTGAAAACTAGAAGTTTTGTTTCAAAGGTTTGGAGTACATTTATTTGGTGGTAAAATATGTTCTGCACTGGCCTAGATTATTTATAGTCTTTTGTGAAAATCTCATCGGCTGTGAATATTCATCATTTTGTTGAAGAAATATTAAAGTGCTTGCTTATGGAGTACTGCTCCCTGGCAGTGTTACCTAATCTATTCTATATTACCTTTCTTCAACTCTGAAATATTCTGAATAGCAAAACACATCATGCCCCAAGTTTTTAAATAAGGGACCATGGACCTGTGTAATCCAAGCTTTCAGTTCAGATTAAGATTACAGTACTTGGCTAGCATACAAGGAATAATTTAGGTAGAAGTAGGATATCCATGCAGTTGAGAATATTTCAAAATATTATTTAGGTAAGTAACCTAAGTAAGAACATTTTAGATTCTGATGACTCCATCACCTGGAATCCCTTAGTTTTCTTCCTATTGTCCTTACTTTTCCTTTGTTGCATTTATGTGTTCTTTCCACCTTTTGTGCCTGGTAATTTTTTATTGTGTTTTGGATATTGTTCATGAAATAATTGTAAATATAATTTGAGGCCTAGAATTGTATTATCTCCCTCTTGAGAGGTTTCTGCTTGCCTCCAGCAAACCTCAAGGGAAGCTAGGGATTCGATTCACTCTTAGTCCCAGAGTGTTGCCCCCAATGGGACTCCAATCAGAAACAGGCTTTGCAGGTATACCTCCTAATCTTGAAAGACCTCAAGTTCCAATGTTTGCCTGTCTATCAATGAGATGCTTTTAAGTGTGTGATTTGGCTTCTTTACTTCATCCAGAATTAAAAATAGCTCTAGAGGAAAAACAGCCCACATTAGCCAACTTAACTCTCTGGATCACTATCTTCTCTTGGCTCTTGGTTCTGTAATTCCTCACTACCTTTTAAATAGACAATGCTTCCATTTATATATTTTTTTAAATTCTCATATTTTCATTTTCCTTATGTTAGAGGTAAGTCCTGTTCCCTGGCCTGGGTTCTTGAGAAAGAATTCAGAGCCAAATCTTAAGCAAGCAAGCATTTAATGGTGCTTAAAGCAAAAGTACACATTCAAGGTGGGAGAGCCAGCAGGGCCAGATGTGGCAACACTACCAGGGTCAGGGTTGTCTTGTTCTTTATACTTGCATGGGTTATGGGTCATAGCTCGAGTGGTCTCTGACTGAGGTTGCCTCCAATCATCTAAAGGACTCCTCCTAACCATGGGGTGGGGGAGTTTTGGCCCAATATGGTCCTTGTCCAAACTGTTATGGTAACCATCCTCCACAAGAAAGGCCAAAACCGCAATATAAATGTATTATAATGAAGCTATAGGTTACTTTAGGGCAGCTGTTATAGGGAAGAGCTCATGAGTGTTCTCTGGTTTTCCCTGGCTGGTCATGTTTCAGGGGTGGTTGGCAGTTTCTGTCTTTTTCAAAAGTTGGAAAGTCCCATTTCCTGCTCCTATCTAGCTAACTGCCTACTCTATCACTTAAAGGGAAGGTTGTAAGATTACCTAGTCTTCCATTTTCATAATCAGATATCCTTGCATAATATCAACCGAATATATAAGAGAAAATGCAGAGATTGCTAAAACAGATTCCAGGGTCCAGCTTGCCAATTGTTTACAAATAATTTAATTTTTATTTTTCTTTTATTTATTTCTTTTATTTTTTTTTAAAGATTTTATTTATTTATCTGACAGATAGACAGCAAGAGAGGAAACACAAGCAGGAGGAGTGGGAGAGGGAGAAGCAGGCTTCCCGCTGAGCAGGGAGCCCGATGCGGGGCTCGATCTCATGACCCTGGAATCATGACCTGAGCCGAAGGCAGATGCTTAACGACTGAGCCACCCAGGCGCCCCTTTATTTTTCTTTTAAATATAGTGAGCCATAAAGCCCATTGAAAAATTACATAACACATCTTGTATCATCTCCTGGTATCATTTTCCTTCTTAGAGTATATTCCTTTGATTTATTTGTTTGTTTATATATATAAAGATCTGTTGGCAGAAACTTGCTTGATTTTATTTATCTGAGAAAGTCTATTTTGTTTCCATTCTTAGAAAAGACATTTTTTTCTAAATAATGAAATTCTGGGTCGGTGGTTATTTTTTCTTAGTACTTAAAATATATTTTTACTTTCTGATAGCTTCCATATTGATAGTGAGCATTTAAATATCAATCTGATTATAACTTACCTTTAAGAAGTCTATTATCTTTAAGAAATCTGTTATTTTCTCTGACAAATCTATTTTTTGTTCTATTTTTGGAATTTGGAATTTGATGTTTTCATATATATGTCTAGGTGTGGATTTCTTTTTTTTTTTTTAAAGATTTATTTATTTGACAGAGAGAGAGATAGAAAGAGCAGGAACACAAGCAGGGGGAGTGGGAGAGGGAGAAGCAGGCTTCCTGCCGAGCAGAGAGCCCGATGTGGGACTCGATCCCAGGACCCTGGGATCTTGACCTGAGCTGAAGGCAGACGCTTAACGGCTGAGCCACCCAGGTGCCCTGGATTTCTTTATATTACTGCTTCTGGATATTTACTGAGATTTTTGAACCTGAGAATTCCCAAAATACTCATATTCTTCATAATCTCAATTGCTGCTTCCCTTCTTTTCTTTATTATTTCCTTATGAAAATGTGGTTAGGTAAGTTTAAGCCATTTCATTCTCTCCTCTAAATCCCTTAACTTCTCACATGTATTTCATCTTTTTTCCTCTCTATACTGAATTATCTATGCTTTGTTACAATTTATCTTTGGTCCACTTATTCTCATTTTTTATATTTCTAATGTATGTTTTATGTTGCTTATTTCATTTATCATTTTTTATCATATATTTATCTCTATAAAATTAGTTGCATTTTTATATCTGCTTAATTCACTTTCATGGTTTCTTGCTGCTTAATAATATGATATATGACATAGACTTAATATTCTGTAGCTGATACTTATAGTGACCAGAGTCTTGGCAAGTATAATTCCAAATTCATTGTTTTTTCCAGCTATAAATACTGGCTTGTTTTCTCATGAGCTTCATATTTTACCATGAGCTCACATTACTTGTAATTCTAACACTGCACATTTTTTGAGCTCCACTTATAAGCTATAATACTTCAGAGAGGCTGTGGTTTTGCTTCTTCCAGGTACTAGAGGGGAACTAAAAATCTATGACCAACTTAAATTAGTCATCAGCTTATTCATTTTAGAACCATAAGGTATTATGTACTCTGGTCTGAAACCCTTATAAGAATAAGCTTTTTCTTAGAAATTATAGGGAGAGACTTATTTTTCCATCCTCACCTAGAGTGTGAGACAAGTATCACTCTCAGCAAAGCAGGGATGTGTGTGTGTGTGTGTGTGTGTGTGTTTTGGTGGATTTACACACCAAGGTAAATTATGATTTGGGAACCTCAGAAGCAAGCTCAGTCCTTGTTTTGACCCTAGGCTTTGTCCTCTGCTCCCAGTGAAAACAATGGTCTGGGATAGTCACCAGAAATTAGCAGATGCCCCCAGGGCAACTGCCAAATTCTTTACAAGTTCCTTTCCCTGTACTTCTGGTTTCATGCTGCTCTGGGGCTCTGATTTCCTTGTGCTTTCTCTACAACATGGTAATACAGTCAAAACCATGATTCTCATACTTTATCTAATGTGGTTGCAAAAGTCTTTCAGCACATCATTTAAGATTTAATTTAAAACAGTATGGACCCAAATTGCTTAGGTTTGAAACCCCCTCTTCCAATAATCATCTATAAGACCCTGAACAAACTATAAAACTTCCAAGTTTCTCGGTTTCTTCATCTGATTTATTAATTCTTTGACTTAGAGAGAGAAAAATAATAGTAACTGCATCATGGCTTAAATGTGAAAAATGCCTGATTTAAATTATATAAAATACGTAATCTTGATATTGTTGGAATACTTGGTAATCAATATTGCTGGAAATGGATTCAGTTATTTTTTTTCAATATAATAAAACAATCAGATTTTAGAATCAAAATTAGAAAATAAACTACTGGAATCCAACATGAGATTTTTAGGAAGTAGAAACAATTCTCCTGAGATCAGGAAAAGGATGACTTCAAATTAGTCCCTTATGTAGAGTTGCCTTGATTTCAGAGAACACATTCGTTTTAATCAGCAGGCATGGTGGAGAGTTGTCATATTACTAAAGGAAATAATTCTGCCCTCAAATATATTTAAACACATCATACGAAAAAATAGGATTCTTAATGTCAAATACTTGGGATGAAGCTTTCCAGTGTTAAATAATTATTAAGTTGCTTATGACTTTGGAAAGTTTGGAATCAGGGCTCTTGGTTTATTTCTCAAAATGATTAGTTTAGGTATTTTATGCATATGAAAAGCCTCAACTTCTATGGCATATTTCCTAAGGACCACTTAAAAAAAAAAAAAAAAAAGCATTTTTGTGAATTTGATGCCAGGTTTAGAAATCGTGTTCGTATCTGGAAAGTTGTCACGTGATACATGTCTGTTAATAGAGCATTATGATGATATGGAACCAATAGATCTCTCTAGTTATCTATTTTGAGATTTCAAGTCAAAGACACAGTTAAGGTAATTTTAAGAGAATAATAATATAAAATGCAAATGTCAAAAGCATCAGTTTATAGAAACCAAAGCAGGAAAAAATAGTTTATTAATTTCCATTTGATTATGACTTATTTTGTCATTTATCAATAGCTACCTATCTTTACAAAGTCTAAGTTTAAGAAAACTTGTCATCTAGAAGTAAAAAAAAAAAATTTAATTTAGATTTACTTCAAGTCAGTCATTAAGATAACTCAGTCACTGAGTTTGACACCTTCCTTCTAGGTATTCATTAAATATTTCAGAAGGAATCTGTCAATAAATTATCACCAGTGAATTGAAGAGGTAACTTTTCTGAACTTTGCCTTATTCATAAAATATATGACATTCTGAATTTTACTCTGTTAATTTCATTCTAAATACTTTACTATACTTGCATTTTACAGAATAAAATAGACATCTATTACTTTTATATATTTCTTGGGTCTAATTTTCCAACCAACCCTTTTTCTTCACTCATTTGGCATTTTAAATGATTTATATCAGTTTCCAAATCAGACAAATTTCACAGATTGTGATGTCTTAAGTTCTACTGTTGGTTGTATCCTTCTCTTTTTAGCACGGTGTTTATATAATTCTATAATGCTAGCATCCATTCCATATATATTACCCATTTTTCTAATTCTAATACAGCATTAGTAACTGCATTCCTCTGTACACTTTCTAACAGTCCCTTTAAATTCTTGATCAAATGCTTTAAACTGTAAGGAAATATTTTACTTTCATTTATTTCATCAGCTTTTCAGAAGTGTCCATCTCAGCAACTTCATTAGATATGCAACAGTTAGGGCTTTCTTGAACTATACAATTACCTATGCTTCTATTTTTTCTAAAGTAGCTTTCACAGTGAAAGTCATTCTCTTCGCATTAGGCCTGCAAGTGGCAGCAGATGCACTCACATGTAATGAAACACAAGGCCCCAATTTGGCACTGCTAGTCAAGAGTTTCCTCTTATAGGAGATGTCACTTTTTGCACTCAACAAGCTCTCCTGCTAAATTAATCTTTGGTTGGCATTTACGTCTACTTGAAACTAGCTTGCCACTTCCTCAGTATGGCACCATGACAGCCTAACAGATGGGCCTGAGGACATGCATGCCAGATGATCTGAATGACAACCAGGTTTAATTATTATGGGATAGATTCCCATCCTCAAATATCGAAATAATGATCCACACCAAATATGTGTATATTAAAAAAATTAGAAAGTGTCGCACTTCAACCTTACATAAATTTTAAATACTTTCTTCAAGTATATGTGTAAATTAAAGATACATCACACCTCTTATTTACACCTATGATTTTGTATGTCCAGATACCAGTTAAATGAAATTGAGGCCAAACTTGTATCTTAAGAGTTCTTAGAATTACAGAGGATGTTAAAGTCACCTTCCCTCTGATGAAACATTGAAATTACTAAGGTCAACTTCCTACTCAACTTCTTAAATACCTTGTCTCAGTTACAAGCCAGTTTTCTGTCGTATTCCTTAGGATAGGTGCTGTGCATCTTCCAGCTACTGATTTACCATACTCTAAATTGTTTACTTTTTCTTATTCTTTACCATCTGTCTCTTTCATATTTTTTCCTCCCAGCGTAACTTTTATTCCTTGTTATTACTCCAAACTGTAAAACTTTGACTCCTTATTATCAATCTAGTTGTACTTATTTTAATTTGTATTTATTAAATTTATTTATTAAATTATTAAATTATTATTATAATTTTGTGGCATTAACTTCCCCTTTAAACTGTGATGTACCTTGCCATAGGATCCAGTGTTTGCCCAGCTTTCATTACCAATACTTGTATGCTTTTACCTCATTTTTATCCTCTTTTTTGTTTGTTTGTTTTGCACTTCTTGTTATCCTTGTGAAGAAACCTCAGGTTTATATATTTCTTGTGCTTAGTGACAGTATTAACAAAATTGGTTGCAAAATGTGGGTGGATTAATATTTGAAAGTGATATGGTTAAATGTGACTGTATGCTTCCAAAATAATCATATTTTCTCCTGAGGATAGAAGGATTTAAGGGCTCTATAATTTGGTTAGGTTTACCCAATACAGGTTAAAATAGAAAACTAAGTCAATTAGACAATTTGGAACCAAAAACATTTTTATTAAATCATTGCTTTAGGATAGCCTGATATATGCTGGAAATGTTTTATTGTCCTAAACCTTCCCAGCTATGAACTTGGATTTCCACTATATTTTCATAAAGTTTTATCATGTAGTTAGAAAGGAATTTCCATGATAATTTACACTTTTAAGAAGTTAAGACCACATGTTATTTTATAGGTATATTAGTAAATCTCAGAGACCTTAAATGTTTCCTGCAGTCATTTAAAGAGCTTCTTTTTTTTTTTTTTTTTTAAGATTTTATTTATTTATTTGAGACAGAGAGAATGAGAGACAGAGAGCATGAGAGGGAGGAGGGTCAGAGGGAGAAGCAGACTCCCTGCTGAACAGGGAGCCCGATGCGGGACTCGATCCAGGGACTCCAGGATCATGACCTGAGCCGAAGGCAGTCGCTTAACCAACTGAGCCACCCAGGCGCCCTTAAAGAGCTTCTTAAGAAGGCTTATAGCCCTTCTTTTTTTATACCTTTCATAGATTCTTTCTAGCACATTTATAACTATAGCTTATACTTTAAGGTTATTATTATTATTTTAAAATAAATATTATTATTTTTCTCCAAACATATTTAAGATAATTCTATAAGTAACAATTAAATAATTCTGTTAGTAGCAATTTAAAGCATACTGAACATTTAGAAAGAAAGAATGACTAATAGAGTTAATTCAATGTAGTCTACATTCAATGTAGACTGGCTAAGTTGAGCTCTTGACTCCAGCTCCAGGACTAATTCTTTCTTTCTGTGAATTTCTCGGACCTTTATTGCTCAATTTTCCTTCTTGAACTTAGGTCTTTTTACAATAGCTTATTGCATGACATTTTGCTTAGTCAAATTTTGTTGTGCTGGGTTTTAGAACTACAGTTTTATTTGAAGATGATGCCTAACCAAGACGAGAGCATTGCCTATCGGAAGCTGGCTGCCCACTGGTCTAGTTCAACCCTGTGACATTACCTTAGTGCTGAATTGGGCTATTAGAATCCAGGAGCTGGACCTCATCTCTGCAGTCTCAGGATTTCTGCTATTATTATATCAAGAGATTATTAGAATATCATGGAGTACTCACTCATTTACATTAACAAAACTCAGAGAGACTGATAAAAATTTCATAATGACTGCATTTATATATAGTTAAACATGATAATCGAGTGCACTGGATATCCATGTCACCAGTTTTCTCCTTGTGGGCATATCCAGGTAGGAAGTGTAATTCTAATCAGAAGATTTCTCAGTGAACTTGGAGGCAAAGCAATGGTTTTCCATGTTCTTTTAGGTAATGGTCAGTCAGGTACAGCCAAGGACCGACAGGAAAACAAAGTTTATTGTATTCACAGATCCTATAGAAGATGTAGAGCTGCTGAAAGGGCCACATACTCATATTTAGAGCACCTTCCACCCTAGTCAGGGCTTGGAGGGACACTACCTTTTTTTTAATTTACTTGTTTATTTATTTGTTTGTTTATTTATTTATTTTTACTTTTCTAACCCTCCCTTATCTGTGCCAGCATTGCTTCTGATGTTCTCTTTGTTTTAGATATGTTAGTAATTTTATTTAGAGTACTATCCACTCAGGTTACAGACCTATCTGTGTCTTCTAACAATGTATATTTTGTTTATCTCCCAAAAGGAAAAGCACCCCCTTCTTCAAGTGTTTGGATTAGGAGATCTTTATTGATGAAAATAACTTGCAGCAATGTAGAAAAGAGATTTTTAGTGTGTAACTTGCACAACCATGCCACCTAACCGAGGCTGAGCTTTCACCCTAAACTTTTAGTAAAGTACTACTTCCTAGTTTCTGAAATTCTGAAATTGCACTGAAGTGCAATGAATTATTGAAGCCTTTTAGCTTCTCTAAGTCTCAGGCTCTCTGGCTAGTTCCCTGCAGGAGGCTAATAGCCTGGCCAAAAGCCTGCAGATCAAAATATCACATTTTGAAAATTGGGTCAAATATACTCCTTGTTTTGTCTACAAGTCTGAGTCTCAGATTAGTCTCTTGAGACAGAGGTGCCTCAAGCTTATTACCATATATTTGTTATAAATTTCATCCTTTATATCCTACTTTTACCATATAAGCTCCCCATCCACCTTCTTATATCCTAGTAAGGCAGACACATTAGACACCTGTGGTTTTGGTTTCTAAAAACCAGTTGCTGGCTTTTGCTTCTAGTATCTATGGGCTAACCATGAACACGTATTTAATAATCTCACCAACTTTGATCACTATTTTCTTCGACCAAGCAAAATCTTCTTTGTCATATTGATACTGCTGACGGGTTCTCTTAGACAATGGAAACATTTGTACACATGATCCAATATTGGGCTCATCTTTTTTATTAATGTGTTAGAGGCCTAAGGATATCTTTGACACCAAGGACGATATCTATTTGCTTTCCAGCCATCATCTCTTTTCTACAGCCTGAGCATGCCATGCCTAGAAATTATCTCCTGCTATGGAGAAATTTCTATCAATGCATTCATTTCTTTGACTTTGACTATTGTCTAGATTTTCTTTATGGACTAAAACTGTGACAGCTCTTTTGAAACTCATATGTTTGGTTGACATTTGTCCCCTTCCTCACCTATGTAATGGAGCATTAGGAACTCTAGATAAAAGATAAAAATGCTGTATACAGATGCACGTTATCTGAGTAATTTCTCACCCAGTGGGGAAAAAGAGGCAGTCAGAGATTAGGATAATATTCCACACTGTATTTTCTACGGTAACGATAATAGCACTTGTCTACAACCATCTCATTTAGTAGCTGCCAAGGGAACAATAATTTTAAGAAACATATAAAAACTTTTGAAGTTCTTAAAAGAAGAAAAACTTGAGATAAATTCCAAGGAGATGTTTAACTTACAAGTAATGCAATGATGGCAGTATCTTTTTTTTTTTTTTAATCTTTACCTTTGCTATATTCAGTTCCACATTTTTGCCAGTAGACTATCTTGATTTTCTTATAGTCTCCTCAAAAAAGAAAGAAACAAACAAACAAAAACAGTGAACAAAACTATACTAGATTCACATATACAAAAATACATTCTTAAAATGAACTCTAAGATTGCTTTATTCATATATTCTTATTTAGAATTAATTGGATGTCATTATTTTAAAAGACAACTGAAATATTCAAGGTAAAGTTCATATGAAATTGATAGTATTAATATTATAAATTGTTAACCTCTTTTTTCAAACTTCTGAACAGCAAAATTATACTGAGTATTTTTTTTTTTTTAAGATTTTTTATTTATTTGACAGAGAGAGACATAGCGAGAGGGAACACAAGCAGGGGGAGTGGGAGAGGGAGAAGCAGGCTTCCCGCTGAGCAGGGAGCCCGACGCAGGGCTCGATCCCAGGACCCTGGGATCATGACCTGAGCCGAAGGCAGACGCTCAACGACTGAGCCACCCAGGCGCCCCTATACTGAGTATTTTAATTTAGACAGTTTATGGACAGATTAGTGATTTCTATCAAGAAAACTAACAAGTGAGATTTTATTATTAATAACACTAGAAGGAATTCCTGACTTGAAATCCATAGCACTACACATGCAGCTTTATATTACTTTACCTTCTGTTAATAAGAATGCACCAATCTGATTTTTCTTATTAGACTGCATGCTCCTTGAATATCGAGTCCACATCTAAGGCAAATTAACATCACCTATGGTGCCATACGCTTAGAATGAGCTCAATAAATATTTGTTGTATAAATGTCTAAGAAGCAATAAGCAAGGATCATCTCTGGCTTGGGGTAAAACAAAATAATAGCATAAACATGAATCATAAAGTTGCCATGCCAACCATTACCCATCTGAAACTGAACATGCTCAAGTTTTAACAATTACTCAGATTTCTAGTAAATAATTTTTAGAAACATTTTATATAAGGTTAGAAGAATCTAGCCACGCAGATAGCTCTTAACTTTTCATAATTGCATCATAGTCTAAACCTCAGCCAGTCGTGTGGCCGTCCCATGTCTTGCCATTGTCCCCTAACAATAAAGTACATAATGTGGGGATATAGGTTCATAACCATTTGGAGAGCACATCATAGCGAAAGAGCAAGCAATGAAATAAAATATCAGTCTTAAAGTTTTTAGTGCTTCGGCTAAGGTCCCTGACAGGTTATCTCCTACATGGGATGAATTCGGGTCTCTGTCACGTAGGTAAATTCAAGAAGTATATTTAAGTAGACTTTCTGAATTTGAATTTGGTAGCTACAGAATCTTAGTAAAGTCCTTTAAGTTTTTGGAGTGACTTGGCCAAATATAGGTGGGAATAAAGAAAGCTTGGGACTTGGCAATATTTGAAAAGTCAAAGGCTTCTTAGCCTGATCTTCAGAGGTGCATTCTGTGATCCAAGCTTACACTGCCTTGACTGGCTGCATTGGGCAGGGATGGTGTGTACTTGGCACTGACTCAGGAATGTTTTTAAAAGCCTCTGATATTTTGTTTCTGTTGAGTAGGGACATGAGAGATGCTCTTGAACCTTGAAAAGTAGATTCTGTACTTTTTTCTTTTTTTTTTTTTTTTCCTGGAGCTGTGAGCAGCTATCTTTTCTTGGTGTCCCTTCAGAACTTCAGAGAGTGTTACTCCCAGAACAAATCATTAGTACA
Source organism: Mirounga angustirostris (assembly GCF_029215605.1). Lineage (NCBI taxonomy): Eukaryota > Metazoa > Chordata > Mammalia > Carnivora > Phocidae > Mirounga > Mirounga angustirostris. The sequence goes on along the minus strand of NW_026991716.1, from coordinate 88,313,626 downwards.
CATCGGCGTTTCTTGAAACTATGCTCTATATTTAATACTTGGTCAGTTATAACTGAGATGAAATCCCACTCATGATTAACAGGAATTTTTCCCAGAGGAACTGTCAAAAAATTGGGACCCAGAGAACAAAAGTTAGTGGCCTTAGCCTTTTAAGAGGATTAGCCTTGTTTATGGTCTGGCCATTTGAAGAATTAAAATATGCCAGAAAGACAAGAAGATGCTAAGGAATAAGTAGGAGAAGGCTAAAAATGATAAAGAAGTTACTTCCTCCGTTGAAAAAAAAATATTTAATAGACAATTAGGGAGACTGGGAATGAAGTAGTGTGGGAGTTTTCTGAAAGGGTGACTAGTTTGTGTATGTTTAGGCAAAGAACATACTCCTCTTGGGGGTGGGGTCAGACAACCCATTTGAGACCCAATCACAGCTATTCGAGAAATTATCATTGAAAATGAACTAGGAAAATCCTATAACAGATAGATACCACCCAAGACAGAGGGAAAAAAAAAAAAAAAAGGTGCTGGTGGCTGCTAGAAGGGGCGATAGCAGGTAACCTTTGCTGAGAATAAGCAAGAAAAGCAAACCAGGAGATAGGACACGATAGAGGAAGAATTGGGATTCCCTGGTGGATATTGAATAGAAAATCTGCCTCACGTTCTGCCAGGGTGAACTCTGTGTGTCAGAGATCACGGTCACCAAAGTAAATGACCCAGTTGGGAAGTTTAACATTCCAAAAATAGAATGTATGAGTCTTAAGCTCTGTTGGATTCTCCAAGTCAATGGCTTTGCCTCAGGGTCTCACATCTGCCAATCTTGGATCAAATGATCAGGGGCAAAAAAGTGGAAAGTGTATTAGAGAAGGGAATGTTTCACTAACCTTTTTGATGTAGTTAACTAACAAAGAGAAGAACATGGAAGAGAATTTTAAAAATGCTCTCACGTGGTACCTGGACTAGTGGCAAGTAATATAATTTTCCTTGATTCTATAAGAATCTGCTTAAAACTGTGAATTAAACTTTTTTTTTTCCCTTAATGGCAAGATATGTTTCTCTCAGAGAAACCCTACCTTTGAAAAAAATCTAAATTGGTTCACAAAATCCAGTAGTAAGAGACTGAAGAGTTTAAAAACTGTTTAATTTGGGGAAGTTACCTACAAATGAATGATTAACGCTGCTTAACTGGAAAAAGAAAATCTCATTGTTAAAATTATGAGTTTTCTCACTGTGAAACCATGAACTGGGCATGTGTTTGGTTCATGTGTTTCCTGCTCAGAATCTTCTGCATGTTCTCCCCAGCTGTTGTGTGCATTTATAATTTCTCACTTTCCTCTGGGGCTATGACTTGATCAGTAAAAATTTACACACACTAATATGATTATTATCATTAGTGGATTAATTTAGCTGGAGAAAAAAATTGACTTCCACCAAATTTTTATTAATTAAATATGCTTAATCACTCATTAATTTTTATCCGATCATAATTTTCCTTTTTGGTAGCAATTTCTTATTTTGCATTTCAAACATAATTTCTTGATTTTAGAGTTGATTTGCTGATGCTACCACTGTTAGCATTATCATCATTTGTGTTTCAAGAATAATTTCCTCTGCCTTTCAATTAGGAATTTTTTTTTTTCATTTTAAAAACAGAATTTATTGATCTGTAGAGTTGGAAAGCAACGTTAAACACATACTATCTGCTATCTAACTGCTATCTCTCAGTAGTTAGGTAAATACTTTTACACCTCTTAGAATCTTGCACGGTAGCTCAAGGAGTAAAGGACAGAAGACTAAACAACTTCCTCCCTTCTTTAGAAATAATAACCTCAATAAGTGATTTTATTTTAAATTAAAAATAAAAGGTGAAAATAATGCAAAACATTTTTAACCAGGAAAATTATTTTTAACCTTTGGAATTTTTTCACCTGAGTATCTCAATTACAGTAGCATAATTTTATGTTTGATAATTAAATTTGTGTTTGTGTGGTATGTTGGGGGTCTTTAATGTTGTGTAAGTAAATATATATTTTTTATCTCGGGGTAACAGTACTATTACCAAAAAAATGCTACATTATGGCCTGCAAATATTTTGGAGAGCTTAGGAAAACAAACATGACAAACTTTCTCTGTCTATGTAAAGCACTTTGGGTATAGTTTAAAAATATCTGAGAATAATAATGTATAAATATAAAGCAAATATTAAGAATTCTCATATAACTAAACATATCATGTCACACATATTGTGTCCTTCAAAAAACCCACAAGAATTGTTAAAATTATCTTACTATGATTAAGAGTAATTCAGTTTACACATATTTAATCCCTTGATAGTGGGTCCAAATTTCCTCATTAAATTACTAAGAAAAAAGATTCTGAATTTATCATAGAAATATCTGGCCCAGTTGAAAGGAAAAGAAGTTGTGTTTCTGTTGCAAGGGATGTGAGCAATAAGAAGAAGTTATGGAGAGATCATGCAATATCAAATGATGTTTTCAAAGTCTCCTACATATTTTATCATAGTTGCCATAATCTGTCAAATCACCCTTGATTATAATCTCTAAACTTGCTCCTAAATCTATCTTTTTTTTCAGCTTTCCTATTCTGTAAGATTTTTCCTGCATAAAACTAGCAATAAATTAGTGATTTTTATGTCATTGATTTATAATGTAATATTCATCTTTATATCTGATTGTCCCAAAACTGCATAATGGCAAGAATTCTCATATTACATAGTTATTTTAATAACTACCCTAACTCTAAGAAACAATCTCCAAAATGTAGTTTCTCAGAACCTATGCCCAAGATGATATTTATGCCAAATACATAGAATTAATCCCAGATCTCTGTTTCTACCAGTACTTTGCTTTATACTGTCTTATGAAACTGAAATAAACATAGCATACACACAAGAAAAACTTTATGCAACTTAAAGAATAATAATAGTTGGGACTCCTACTGTTTATACTCAGACCTATGAACGAGAACTTTACCATATCTCAGAAAATCCTGAGAGGTGTCCTCCCCATCAGGATACCTCTTTCTCCCTCAAATAACAACTACTATCTTGAATTTTCTATAAATTATTCCCTTGCTTTCCTTTATAGTGTTTATTATCACTGTGTGTATTCCTTCCCAAGTATATTGTTTATTTTATCTCTTTCTGAAGCTCATATACATGAAATCTATTTCACCTATTTTTCTGACTTACATTTATTTTGTTTTGAGATTGATGGTTGTGGTCCATTTTTTTTTTTTTTTTATTGCTACAGACTACTCTCTCCTGTAGATACCCCAATTTATTCTTCCAGTCTACTATTGATATTTATCATTTCCAGTTTTTACTATTTTACACAATAGTGATATTAATCTTTTTGTACATGTCTTCCTATGTCCATGTGTTACTACAGCTTTTAGGGTAAGCAAATGTTTAACTTTACTAGGGAATGACAAACTATTTTGTAAGATGAATATATCAATTTACATATAGGCTGGCAGGGGAAGAGAGTACACTAGTTTTCATTCTTACCATCATTCCGAATTATCTGCTTTCTGCCTGTCACTTGCTTGTAAAACTTGTTATATTGTGACTATTTTGCATTTCTCTTTTCAAATACTTACTGGTAGTTTGCTTATCTTAAAAAAAATCTGTGTTTCATTGGTTCACTTTCTATTAGGTCATATCTTTTTTGATTCATGCCTTCTGTATTTCCATATATTATAGACATTTATCATTTCTTGGCTATTTGTGGTTTTTTGTTGTTGTTTTTTAAGATTTTATTTATTTGAGAGAGAAAGAGCATGAGTGGAGGAGAACGACAGAGGAAGAAGCAGACTTCCTGCTGAGCAGGGAGCCTGACAAGGGGCTCAAACCCAGGACCCTGAGATCACGAACTGAGCCAAAGGCAGACACTTAACCGACTGAGCCCCATTTGTTGGTTACTCATATCACAAATATCTTTCATTGTTTGAACATGGATTTCAATGAACATAATTTCATAATCAGATATCACCAAAATTATCAGTATTTTCCATTATTGTTTACACTTTTGGATTTTATTTTTATTTTTTATTTTTATTTTTTTTAAAGATTTTATTTATTTATTTGACAGAGAGAGACACAGCGAGAGAGGAAACATGAGCAGGTAGAGTGGGAGAGGGAGAAGCAGGCGCCCTGTGGAGCAGGGAGCCCGATGCGGGGCTCGATCCCAGGACCTTGGGATCATGACCTGAGCCGAAGGCAGACGCTTAACGACTGAGCCACCCAGGTGCCCCGGATTTTATTTTTAAAAAAATCACTGCACACACCAATATCATAAAGAAATTGTCCTATCTTCTAAACTTTTATTTTTTTAATATTTAACCATATATTATTTATGGAATGTATTTGTTTTGAATGACGAGAGGTAGGGCAATGTATTTTATTTTTCCACATGGCTAGCCATTGTTCCATCACTTATTTAAAAGTTCAGGTTTTTGGGCGCCTGGGTGGCTCAGTCGTTAAACGTCTGCCTTCGGCTCAGGTCATGATCCCAGGGTCCTGGGATTAAGCCCCACATTGGGCTCCCTGCTCGGCAGGAAGCCTGCTTCTCCTTCTCCCACTCCCCCTGCTTGTGTTCCTGCTCTCGCTATCTCTCTTTGTCAAATAAATAAATAAAATCTTTAAAAAAAAAAAAAAAGTTCAGGTTTTCTGATTGCTCTGCAACTCCATCTGTCACATCACAAGTGTCCATATGTAGGTGGTTTTCTTCTGGCTTGATATTTTATTTAATTGTTCTATTTGCATAATAAATGCCATTTCTTTTTTTTATACTATAGATTTCTAATACATCAGGATGTATGATAGAGCTAGTCCTCTAAATTTGTCTTCATAAACATTACTACAGAGTGATTATGTTTTTGTCTCACTCCATCATGAACAAAGAGTGACTCTGTCTGATATTGCTATTCTGTAAAATTGTTTGGGATTTGTAGGGAAATCCACAGCATTGCCTTTTTCCCCCCTTTTTTCTAATATTCCTAATTTTCATACATTTTTCATAGCTTCCTAAACAGTACAATGCTGAGTAGAAATGATAATACTGGGAGTACTTGTTTGTTCCTGATCATAATGGTAATACTTCTTTTTTTTTTTTTTTTAAAGATTTTATTTATTTATTTGAGAGAGAGAATGAGAGAGAGAGAGTGCTTGAGAGGGGTAGGGTCAGAGGGAGAAGCAGACTCTCCGCTGAGCAGGGAGCTCGATGCGGGACTCGATCCCGGGACTCCGGGATCATGACCTGAGCCGAAGGCAGTCGCTTAACCAACTGAGCCACCCAGGCGCCCCCATAATGGTAATACTTCTAATGTTTTATTATCAAGTACTCTGCTGTGGAGGTTTTATAGACATCTTCTATCAGGGTAAAAATAAAGTTTCTATTTTTCAAGATTGTTTATGAATCAATTAAGATAACCATAGTTGTTACTTTTGTTTCTTAAGGAACGTTTTGTGTCTGTTTTCTTTTAGAATGTTACAGTTTGATATTTTAGATTCATATCTATTTTCCATTTTCAGTTATATTTTGTTATATTTTCCTATATATTGATTCCCAATTGTTCCAATACCATTTCCATTTATTGAAATTAACTTTTCTTCATTTAATTACCTTGGCACACTGTATAAAATCAATGGTCGTGTGCAGAGGCATAATTTTGGATTCCTTACTGTTATCCATTGATATATGTGTCCACTCTTTCGCCAGCACCAGACTGTCTTGATTATATAACCTTTATAATATGTCTTTAAATCAAGTAGTTTGGGTCCTTTATGTTGCAATTTAATTACATGTTTTACAACAGTATATAATGCACAATACCAAATTTTATGGAGTGTGTGTTTGTATGTGGGTGTGTGTAAGGAGCCATTATAAATCAATCGAGACCATCAACATGATCTAATGACTGTAAGAATTTGTGAGAATACTCCATCAGTGACACAAGAAAATATTTGCTGGAAATTCCTCTGGTCATTTTATCAATATATGCGTAGCATCCAGACTCTGGCCAACTCACTTTTACATCCGATAGAAATCAGAGCTTTGGTGGTACGTTGGCATACCACCACAAATAAGGACAAAAGAAGATGACTCTCAATTTTGTTGTGTCAGAAAACAAAATTGTTTTCAAATATGCTTGAAGTGTGTTGAAAATAAAGTAGGAGTCCAACTTAGAGAGGACACCCACTGGAGAAGTAGTCACTAATTGAGATTTTTTTTTTAAAGATTTTATTTATTTATTTGAGAGAGAGAGAATGAGAGACAGAGAGCACGAGAGGGAAGAGGGTCAGAGGGAGAAGCAGACCCCCCCGCCGAGCAGGGAACCTTATGCAGGACTCGATCCCAGGACTCCAGGATCATGACCTGAGCCGAAGGCGTCGCTTAACCAACTGAGCCACCCAGGCGCCCTAATTGAGAATTTTAAGTAAATAAATCTAGATACATGTTACATAGGCGTACACACATCGCTCCCCCCCACACACACCTTTTTTGATGAAAATATGGATATCACTACTGTTGTCTGACAGAGTGCCACAGAATGTAAAATTAAGAGGAGGGGCTACACGCATATCATGCTGCAATCCATAAGTACCATTTTATGAATTATTAATGGAATAAATCTAAGTAATGAGAAAATGATTAAAATAACAGAAAGCTGCAGTTAAAATATTGATTTTCAAGGTCTATGAAAATAGACTGTATATGAATGAATCTTTGCTCAGTAAAAATTTTTCTCTAGGCCTGACATCCTTTCTAACAATAACTGAAACTTAATAGAATGAGAAGGTATAAATAAAGTGGACCAGGAAACTCATAAAATGTAAAAGATTATTGGAATGATATTCATGTTGACAATCTAGAATTTAAAACACTGCTGTTGTAAAGATCTTCACAATTCTGTATCCATATTTTGTTCACAGAAATATTTTTCCCAGCAGTGTGTTTTTATATGCCTCTTTATACCCTAGAAGTACTTATTTCCTCCTCTGCTCATTGTACTTTTGTCCTTTGTAAATCAATCCAGTGACCATCAGCGATGCTTCCTGTGGGAGTGTTCTGGAGTGTATAAAGTACACCAAGAAAGAAGAATCACAGGTGTTAATTACAGTGCAAAATCTCAAATTACTGATGGTCATAACCTACTGCAATATCTGGAGCTTGTCTTTTAAAAATCACCCAAAAGGTTACTACTTTTAGATTTTAGCATTAGTATAGAGAAAAGTTAAATCATAGGTGGCATAATTCTTTTTATATATCACCAGAGAGCTTTCATATGTCATATTACAATAGAATGCTTTAGACATATGAGCTTCTTAAAAAATAAAACTTATCATATAATTTCTTAAACATATTCTCTCAAGCCATAACATGGAGGTCAAGCATTATTAACCTTGAAAAATAGAGACAATATAAAATGGTAAGGAAAACAGTGACAATTCTTTTCAAGAAATGCGATAACCTTATCTTCCATTTTTTAAATAAATAGCAATGCCTCCTCTCCAATTATGTTCAATTTTCATGAATTTAAATATACTATCATTGTATTTAATTATGTAGATGTAGATATATTTGCTTTTAACAAAGGTACTACCTCTCTGAGTCTTTTTATATCATATGTTTATTAACTAAATGTACAGTCTTATAGACATATAATGTGTGTGTATATATGAAAATAAAAAAAAGACTAGGAATCTGTGATCTTGGTTGATTAATAAGACACTAGATGAAGAAACATAATAAATAAAATAAAATGGATAATATAAGGGAAATATAAACTATAAACAGAAATCAGTGAAACAGAAATATATATTCCTATATATAAAATCAACAAAGCCACAACTTACTTCTTTGAAAAGATTAATAAAATTCCCTAGATATATTACTTTAGAATGAAAGCAATAATAAAATATTTTTTATAATCAAGAACATAAAAGACAGTTACCACACAATCTCTGGACATTAAAAAGTTAGTAAGATAATACTATGAACTTGTTTTTGGCAATAAATTTGTCAATGAAGTTAAAATGGAAAATTTCTCCAAAATATAATGTTTCTAAACTGACAGAAAGAAAATTGAAAATCTGCATATTCTACCATTTAAGGCAACTGAACACATTCTTAAAAATTTATCCATAAACAAATCCCTGATGAAATTAATTTACCACTAGGTTATTCCAAACATTTAAGGAGAAGGTACTACCAATATTACCTAAAAACCTCCCAGTAATAAAAAATAATAATAAAAAATAAAATATTGAGGAATACTTTCCAGCTATTTTGTGTATCCAGCATACCTTGAAATCAAAATCTGACAAAGCCATTTCAAGAGAAATTAAAGATCTATATCTCTCATGGGCCAAGATGGAAAAATCCTAAAAAAAAATGAAGTATTATACAAAGTGTGATTTATGAAAAACTTTGACATGTAAAATAAGATAATTCAACATGACCAATAAGGTTTATTCTTCAAATTTGTGGATAATTTAACATTTTTTTAAAAAGGAAAAAAGCCATGCAATCTTCTCAATATATTTTGAAATCATGTTTGCTGAAATAAAATGGTGTCGAATTTCAGCAAATATGATTTCTGTTTAGGATTTTTTTTTTCTATTTTGTCCAATGGAGATATAGAAGGCAGAAATGAGGGAGAATAAGCTCATTTTTTGAAAGAATCAATAGATGTATAAAATTGATAAACCTCTAATCAGTTTAAACAAGAAAAAGAGAAATGACACAAACTACCAATATTAGGAATGAAAAAGCAGTCATCACTCCTGATTCTGTAAGACATTAAAAGAATAATAAGGGAATAGTACAACCAATTCTATGCCCATAAATTTAATCGTAGGTGAAATGAGCAAATTTTTTGAAAGATACAATTATATATATATAATATTATATAATTTATATATATTTATGTATTATATATCATAAATTTAACTATATATTTAATATTTATATATGACTGGGCTTGTATCTATTTTCTTTTTTTTTGGAGGGGAGAGAGATGGGGAGGTAGGGAGAGAGACTATCTTAAGCAAGTTTCATACCCAGTGTGGAGCCTGATGCAGGGCTCAATCTCACAACCCTGAGATCATGACCTGAGCCGAAATTAAGAGACGCTTAACTGACTGAACCACCCAGGCATCCCTGGACTTATATCTATTAAGGAAATAAAATTCACAGTTAAAATCTTTCCCCTCCAAAAAATTCTTGGTCCAGATTTTTCACTGGTGAATTCCACAAAGCACTAAAATACAGATATAACACCAGTTCTATACAAGATTCACCAGAAAATAGAAAGAAGGAAATACTTCTTTTTTTTTTTTTAAAGATTTTATTTATTTATTTGACAGAGACACAGTGAGAGAGAGAGGGAACACAAGCAAGGGGAGTGGGAGAGGGAGAAGCAGGCTTCCCGCGGAGCAGAGAGCCCGATGCGGGGCTCAATCCCAGGACCCCGGGATCATGACCTGAGCCGAAGGCAGACGCTTAACGACTGAGCCACCCAGGCGCCCCAATAGAAGGAAATACTTCTTAACTCATTTTGTGAGGCCAGACTTATCATGATACCAAATTCAGACAAAGAATGCATAAGAAAATAAAACCATAGACCCATATTCATCACAGGTATGGACCAACAATTCTCAGAAAGAAAATTAGTCCATCAAATCTAGCAGTATATAATAAAACCTCACATTTAAGTAGGACTCATAACAGAAAACAAGGCTGGTTCAATGTTCAAAAATTAAAAATAAAAAAATCATTCTTCAATAAAAGGAACCAAGGGTCTTTGAATAAATGGCTTACTCTAGGACTGGGATATGGAATATACAAGATGAGTTTGGACTTCTTGCGTAATGCCAGAAAACAAAGTGTCCCACCCCTCACAAAAACAAAACAAAATAAAACACAATGACCAGATCATGCCAAAGCACCAACTAATAGAGATGCCAATGGCCAAATCTGGAACAATTTGAGGAACAGTATCAATAATGTGGTATTGTATTATACTACATTACATTACTACATTACTATAAAATAAATATCCTATGTCGATATTGATATAAAAATGATTAAATAAAATTCTGAAAAATACACGGATATTTTGTGCAGAAAAATTCCAAATAATTTATGTAACTATCCCTCCCTCAAGCAGGTGTAGTATAACTTCCCATCCAATAATTGTGGACTGTGCATAGTGACTTCTCTTCAAAAACAACAGTATGGAAAGAGGTGAGGGAGAGAATAACTTTATAATGGAGAAATCTAACAAAACTAATTCAACCTGAAAAATCATGATAGTATGTACCTTGATAGGATATGATGAGAATAGAACTTAGTCTTTTGATCTTCTCTCCATTTACTAATGAGGAAAAATAAGACAAATCCCAGTTGAAGGACACACTCGAAAATGTCTGATCAGTACTCTTCAACACTATGAAGGTCATCAAAAACAAGAAAAGTCATAGCCAAATGGAGCCTAAGGAGATACGATAACTAAATGTAATATGGAGATAAGATCCTATAACCGAAAAAGGATATTAGATAAAAATTAAGGAAATTTGTAAAAAGATGGACTTTATTAAATAATAATGTATTTATATTGATTCCTTAGCTGTGGCAAATTTAGCAAACTAATGTAAGATGTTAATAAAGGAAAATGAGTGTGGCCATCTAGAAACTCTATATTATCTTCACAATATTTCTGTGTATCTCAAACTATGATCATATTATTTGGTCTAGAAAAAAAATTGACAATATTCAACAAATATTCATGTTAAAAATTATCAGCAAACTTGGAATAGAAGAAACATTCTTATTCTGATAAAGGGAATCTAAAAAATACTCACAGTCAACATTACACTGTATGATAAAAGATTGACTGTCTTAACTCTAAGATCAATAACAAAGCACAAAGTTCATTCTCATCACTTCTATTCAACATTATATTTAAAGTTTTAACAGTGCTCTCAGGCAAGAAAAAGAAAATAATTGCAAGCAAATTGGAAAGGAAGGAAGAAATAAAATTGTCCCTATTCACAGATGGTAAGATTTATCTAAAAAATCCTAAATAATCTACAAAATTCTTGAAATTAATAAATAAGTTTAGGAAAGTCATAATACAACTTACAAAATATTACAAAATCTTATTTCTATATCTCGAACTGAAAATGTAGAAACCACAATTTAAATAGATACTAATTATAATAGGTTAAAAAATTGAAATGCTGAATTACAAATCTTACAAAATATGTGCAGAAAATGTGGGCTGAAAATAAGGAATCAAAGACCCAAATAAACAGATAAATATACTATGTACATCGATTGGAAGACTCAGCATACTGAATAAGTCAGTTGTCCGCAAATTGATCCATAAATTCAGTGGAATCACAATAAAAATCACCTAGGGATTTTTTTTTTTAAGTATCCACATACTAATGCCAAAATTTATGTGGAATTCATAAGAACCAAAATTACTAAAACATTTTTGAAAAAGGAGAATATAGTTGAATGACTCACACTAACAAATATCAAACAACCTACAGTGTTACATGCTACAGTAATCAAGAAAGTATGATAGTGGCAAAAGTATGGTCAAAAAGATTGATGGGAGAAAATAGAGTCCAAAAATTAATCCATACAAATGTGGTCAGTTGGTTTTTGGCAAAAGTCCAAAAGCATAACAATGGAGAAGGTATAGTAATTTTAACAAGTACTGCTGATTCCATTTATATAAAATTCTAGAAATTACAAACTAATCTAGATTTCCAGAAAAGAAATAAATCATTGTCTTATAATTAGGAGATAAGAAAAAAAGATCGCGTCTTTGGGGGAAGATGTAGGTGTTTGATACTTTAAGGGGCATGGTTTCTTGGGGCATATGTACAGTTTATTCTATGTCAATTATACTTCAATCTATAATTTTTTAAATAATAATGGCAAAAAAGCATATTTCATGTTATTATTTTAGTTTATGGCATCCAATAATAATCAATTATTGAAAGAGATGTTTTAGCATACGAAAGATATATTTTTTTTAAAACTATTATCGAACAAATATCTGTCAGGCAGTGTATTGGTGCTTTTCCCACTTAATCCTTACTCGTACCCTTTGAGGCAGTAACTTTATTTTAGAAATAGAGTCAGAAGTTCAGAGAAATTTGTAATTGCAGGTAACACTGCAAATTACAAAACAATGTCAAAGGAAAGTTTATGAAAATTGCTGAATTAACTTCTCTAATAAAATGTGTATCTACCTAAGAATGTACTTGGTATGTCTGGATATGACACCATCAGATGTGCAATTTGAAAATATCACTCTAGGGGCACCTGGGTGGCTCAGCTGGTTAATCGTGTGACTCTTGATTCCAGCTCAGGTCATGATCTCAGGGTCCTGAGATGGAGCCCAGTGTTCAGTTCTCCGATCAGCAGGGAATCTTCCTGAGAGTCTCTCCCTCTCTTCCCTGCACCACTCATACTCTCTCTCTCAAATAAATAAATAAATCTTTAAAAAAAAAAAGAAAATATCATTTTAGCTTTAATGTGGAAAACAGATAGAAAGGATATTTAGGAACAGATCATTGTAAAAAGACCAGATAGGAGGATAATTTCATTATTCTATCCAGCAAACAATTACCGTCTGGACTACGACAGTAAAAATTAAGATAAATGGACATTGCCAAAATATATTGGTAAGAAATCTCACTCACACATATCCTCGTGACTCTGAGAACATGAGAAAGTATTTTCATTGTTTAGAGCAAATAAAATTATTAATAAGAAAATTAATTACCTTTGTTCAATTTTGGGGAGTCTCTGAATATATTAAAATTATAGTCTCGAAATATCACTTAATCTCAACTCTATCTTGGAATTAATTTAAGTTATATTAAGATCCTACATTATTCATACTACCTGGCTAAGAAAATGTAATGAAAGCCATGTTTTTGGTTATATGATTCTAACAAATACCAAATCCAAACACATTAATATTTGTGTGGATTTCAGTTATCAACTTAGTATCAATACCATCTGCTTTCAGGAACTACAATTTCCCCAAACCCCTTTTTGATATGATTCCTGGATAGAGTCTGCTAATGAGGCACTATTAGGATATATGTAAGGTGGAAGAAAAGGAGAGACCATTGTTCTCCAGAGGCAGTTGCAGGCCTATGGGATGTTCAAAGCACCTCTGAGCAGTCCTCTGTGAAGTATTTGCTTTGATGCTGTAGCTGCTGGGGGCTAGCAGGAGCTCCCTCAGAATCATTGGTCTGCGGGTAATGGGGGGAGTTTCCAGTAGATTCTTGCTATTTAAAACAGCTGCTGTGGAAGACCCCTTGTGAAACCACATGATTTGTTTGTTGCTGCAGGAAGAATCCTTTAATGATAGCTTCTGGCTTCCTTGATCTGTACTCCCTCGAACCCATATAATGGGTGAGTTAAGTTTCTAATCCCCTGTATGCAACTTGTATACTTGAAATGCAAATAATACTTTCTGCTCCTCCTGGTGGAGCCCCAATTCGAGATCTACTTTCAGACTTTATCAGACTATGTAAGACTACTTCAGGTGAATTCTTAAGTTTTTACTGTGTTTCCCCCTGGGTTTTCCCACACCTCTCTCTCTCTCTCTCTCTATATATATATATATACCAAATCCAAACAAATATCTATCTATCTATCTATATAGCTCCTTTTATTAGACCCACAATTTTTAAACACAGAGATCTTTACCTTTGGATCTCAGTCCCTGGAACTGCTGGGCCTCTTCCTGGCACCAGCAAACATTCATTTAGTGCCTATTGAATGATTATTGAAATCTTTATAGCATTAAGTAAATTTATTTTTACCCAGGGATCAACTACTATGCTATATATTTTGAAAATAATAAATAGGGTGTTATGACAGTATCTACATGGACTGGGGAAGTATAGAGATATGTTTTATATAAAATTTTATATTATCCTGTCCTCTATATTGTAAAAGAATATCTGTAACCAGTATTGGAGAATTAACGGTGTGCAACCATAGTTTTATTATTTTTAACAGGTCTAAAGTTTGAGTAACCCATAATAGTTTTTGATAACTTAAAAAAGCAAGAAACTTATCTCATTCACTTAAAAGAGAAATGTGAAATTAATTTCATGAAGAAAAATTACCCAAGGGATAGTCCGAATTTTGCAGTATAAAAGACTTACCCATTCTCCTTTTATTAGCTTTGTAGATATAACTGAAAATTAACAAACCATGAAATTCAACACCACACCAAACAGTAACAGATGCCTGATTTTGCAGTTGCTAGAGCAAAAACCCACGAATATATTTCAAGAATTGGAAGAGAGATCGTTTTGTTTCCTTTGAACATTCAGACATTTTCATGCTTTATGCATACCCACTTAGAAAAGATTCTTATTAAATGTACACTCTAGATCACTGGTGAAATAGAGAAAACATTTCAAAACTCATTGAAGCATTACCATCATGTCATACTTGCAAATATGGGTTGTACACAACAGTGATAATCACAGATATTTTACAGAATAAAAATTAAATGCCACATCTTTTTGTGTGTTATTGCAGATCTACTCACATCTCTTTCAGATGAGATATTAAAATTACAAGCTAAATTTTATCTCTAGTTAAAGTAATGTGATAATTATTAATGGAATTTTTTCCTTCATACATTCATAGGATTACCGATATTAATTTTGTTGAGAATTTGGTTACTGTATGTGTTTAAAATTCTTTTAAGATACTTAAACTTTTTAAAATTATTTTGAAATTACTGAGATGAAATTTAGTCCATTTATAAATCAATTATTGCCTTAAAAATAAAGTCACACACCCCTTAAAAAATAATAAAATAGTAAAGTAAAATAAAATCATATTTTGATCCAGATATTCAATTCTTAGGATTTTATCCTAAGGACAGAATCAGAGATGCACAAGAAGATTTATATACAAATATGGTGAGTCACATATTGATGATATTCCTAATAGTGAAAAATTGTAAATAAGCCAAATGGTTAAATACAATTATCCATATAATGCATTATGTGGCCGTATGTGTATTTTAGAAGAGTCTATTAAATCACATGGAGAAAATATTTACATTGTTTTTTCGGTTTGTTTTTTTTTTACTTTATTAAAATACTGAGCTTATTTCACAGGTATGTTTATGTGTCCCCACCATTTCCTTTGACCACCACTACTACTATGTCCTATCATAACATTCCATACATACTTAAAACCAAAGAGTGGAGGAGTTCCATCTTTAAAACTAAACAGGCATTTGGGACAACACATTCTGGACAGTGAAACCTGGACAACATTTAACCAGACATGGTAGGGAAAGTTCTCACTCTGCATTATAAAAGACAGCCAGACATCAACTGTTACAGAAATGAAATAAGAGAAAATTTTAACAAACTGTTTAAACTGTTTTCTTAAAGAGACTTCTTCCACTGCCAGAGATCTTGAATAGCCTCTTGGGCAGTCATCTGAAAACAGTTCTTCACATAATTGATGAGCTTGGCTTCCACTTTGGGAAGAAAACCACCTTTTTCTATAATGGCTTGCATTTTTGCCTTAATGTCTTCTACAGAACTCTGTCCTTTTGGTGTTTTGGGAGTCTTTTCCTGTTTTTTGAAGGATTCTTGACCTTTTGATCTTGTTGTTGATGGTTTTGAGTCTTTTCCATTCTAGTTTGATTTTCGTGCATTTTTGGCTAGAGTATCTCATATAGATTTCTTTACTGAAGACTTTTCTCCAGCTTCCTCATCATCAAAATCATCATCATCATCATCATCATATCATCTTCATATCATCTTCATCAGCAGCAAGTTTTACTTTTTTTCTGTGGAAACTTGCTACCACTTCCAGGGGTAGAATTCTTTCCAGATAAACTAAGAGTTTCACATCCTCTTCCTCTTCATCTTCTGACTCTGCTTCTTCCTCCACAGCTACTAAGTGCTGTCTACTAATATGCAGGGGTCCTGAACCACATTTCAACCTAAGACCACAGGTGGGGTTATTTCAAAGTCTCCAAAGAAAACCATTCAGACATTTTCAAATTTGCCAGTGTGACTTTAATTGGACTGCCTTCCTAATTCACTGCCTCTGCTTCAACAATGTACAACTCATCCTTTGCACCAGCCCCCAAACTGACCAGTCTTAAAGATTACTGGTGCTCATTTTTTTCATTATCCACCTTAAAGTGATCATCTTTCAGCCTTTAGTTCACAACTGAAAAGATAGTTCTGTACAATAATCAAAGTATTTATATTTTGTGAATTTATATGAACTGTGTAAATGACATTATGAGACCAGCAGATCTGTAAAGTCTTGACTTAAAAATTAAGAGATTGCACAATTTTTTTTATATAAAGATCAGGTACAAAGTTTCAGAATATTAAAATGTACACACTCAAATTCAATACTAACCATGGAAATATCAATTTTCTATAACATGCTAGAGATAAGAATTCAGTGGTTATTGAAAAAAAGGAAAAACAGGTATATCCCATAGGTTATGTACTATGGTGAAGAGTAGACATTTTTTAGTTTAAAAATATTTTCAAGTATTCAAAGTGTTACCAAAAAGTTTCAAGTATAGAAGAATTCATAACAAGTATACCTACCCACATATGGAAGGAAGGGACTATTTTGTGAAGCCTTCTCAGAGAAAAATATTTGAGCTGAGACAATAAATGAATAGAATAGATGTAGAATAAAAAAACATTTTGAACTGACAATAGCTTTAGCTAAGATGCAAAGTTGTAATAGTGAGCGTTTAAAGAACTGTAAAATCCCAGCATTGGAATGAAGATGACATTGACAGAGTAATGCAAGGTGTTCCTGGAAAGGTAGCTGGGACCTGTTCAGGCAGGATCTTCTACCATCTGAAACAGATTGTCTTTTATTCTGAGGACAATGAGAAGCCACTGCCTAGTTTTTAATGGAGAAATTCTGTTATCATATTTTTTTGAAGTTTATTCTCTCTGCATTGTAGAGACTGGATTGAAGGAGGAAAGATGTTGCTAGTAAATGGATGTTAGAAGATTACCAATAAATTGAGAATGATGGTGACCTGGACCATGCTTGTGGCAATAAAGATGGACTGTATTATGCGGATTTGTGAGATTTGGGGCTGATGGAGTAGAAGAAATCATGCGTGACTCCAAAGTTTCAAGCTTGAGCAACTGGATAAATGATGGTGCCATTTATTTAAACTGAACATTCGAAGTGGGAAAGATTTAGAAGGTAATAATTCTAGTTGACATGTTTAATTTGAGGTATCTTTGTGATATGTAGGTGGAGATTTTGAGTAGATGGTTTAATATTTATGGATGGAGCTCAGGAGAATGTCTAGGTATCAAATTTGTGAGCTTTACTGGAGATAGTTGGGCAAATTTCATTTTGTGGCCATGGGTATCTATCTCTTATCACTTGCCATTCAAATAATGACTTAATTTCTTATCCTTGAGGAAAATATAGGATTAATAAATTATACATATTAAGTAAAATATACAAATACTTGTGTGACAAGGGAAAGAATAATAATAATAATAATGTCAAAATTCTGGTGTAAAAATGTATGTATGTGTGTGTGTGTAGTAGGATAGTAGAGTAGGATGTTCCACTTAATCTTGCAAATGAGATAGGCAGGTTGTGATAGGATATCACTAATATATCCATTCCAAATATTAATGTATGTGATACCTGGGGTCTGCCATTTCTGTCTCAAGGGTTATGATAAGAATGTATCAAAAAATGTACCCAATTTGAAACAAGATCCCAGCCTTACCTTGAGAGCTTGTCTACTAAATATAGATAAATCCCTCTTTGTCCACCCATTTATTAAAGTCAGCTCTGATAGTTTGGTTGCCATGAATACTTGGAAAATCTCTCATGTGGTAGAGGGCTAAAAGCAGTGCTAATAACATCTAATTAGCATTTACCTGAAGAGGAAACAAGTGGTCTGTTTCAAACACTACAAACAGAAACCCCATCTCTTGGAATCCTGAAACATCCTTTACATTATGCATAAAACAAACAAGGCAGATTCTATGTCTTTATTAAGATCTTTACTATTTCTAAGAAATCCTTATGAGTTCTACCTGTATTACCTGAGGTGCTAGACACATTAGAATATTTTTCTATGGATTATAAGTTGGCTAAATATTAATTTCTTGGAGTATACATTTTACCCCTCAAAAAATACATATACATGACTCTACTATTTCCCAGATTTAAATATAATTGTAGAGAAGTCTGAGGCCAATCAATTTTATTACCTGTGTCATTGGCATGCTTTTTCTTGCCCTGATAGCTTTCATTTTGTCCCAATATTTCAAAGCTTTCTAACTTCACCCAAATATATCTACATATTGCTGATTTTCTGTGTGGTTTTTTCCTGGAACATTTATTTTCTTTTGACAGATTTCTTTCTCTAATTATTACATATAAATTTAAAAAAAGAAAAGTAATTATCTTTCCTCTATTTTGGCTTTTATTCTATCAATCAGTCATCTTTTTCTTCTTTACTTGAGTTATATGAGTTGCTGTGGTATTGCATTTGTCATAACCATCCCTATAACTTAAACTTCTCATCTACATGATTTTCGTCTCCATAGTCCACATGTTTATTTCAGAATTCTCTCCCAAGTCATTGATTCACTATTAGATTTTCTTCTATTCTTCTCGGTTTTCTTTTTCTTTTTCTTTATTTATTTCTAAGTTCTGTAACAGTTTTGCTTCAATTTAACTATTCTTCAACTTGGATCTTATTCATCTATGTCACATTTCATAGCCCTTAAATAATCTTATATTTGTTATCTTTTCAACCATTAATGTTACTAAGAGAGTATAAAATATTTATTGTTATTTGTTTCTCTATATAAAAAAATGTTGTTTATCTGTCTCGTATAGTTTATATTACTTTTTACTTTTTAATATTTTGTACTGTTTCTGTGCAGTTGCTACTTTTTCTGGTTATTTTTTTAAGCAGAGGCTTTTCACATGTTTTTAATTTAATTCAATATTTTTTCTCACCAAATATATCTTTGGTGTATTCTCTTTCCTTGTGTTTACTACCATAACAAGTTGTTATTTGTACAATTACTTAAAAACAGAAGTTTGGGGGCGCCTGGGTGGCTCAGTTGGTTAAGCGACTGCCTTCGGCTCGGGTCAGGATCCTGGAGTCCCGGGATTGAGTCCTGCATCGGGCTCCCTGCTCGGCAGGGAGTCTGCTTCTCCCTCTGACCCTCCTCCCTCTCATGCTCTCTGTCTCTCATTCTCTCTCTCTCAAATAAATAAATAAAATCTTTAAAAAAAAAAAACAAAAAACCCACCAGTTTGAAGACTGTGGGCTGATGGTCTTTATTATGTGTTTCATTTTTTTTCTTGAGATTTTGAGAGAGAGTGAGCAAGCAAACAAGCTTGAGTGACGGGGGGAGGGGAGGATAGTGTGGGCTTGCAGTAGTTTATAAGAAGGAGGTGGGTGGGCAGAGGAGAAGGAGAAGCAGACCCCCCACTGGGCAGGGAGCCCAATGTAGGGCTTTTTCCCAGGACCTCAGGATCATGACCTGAGCCAAAGGCAGTTGCTTAACTGACTGAGCCACCTTGACGCCCCTCTGTGTTTCCTTTCTATATAGCTAAGGGATATCAGGTCGGGGGATATGGGACATATATGCTTATTTTAATCTTCTCTCAACTGTCAGAGTCCCTTGGGAAGGCCATTGTGAGTACACATTAATAGTGAATGCAACAATAAGCTTTTACTTCTGCCAGGGACAACCAGTCCATTCCTCTAATTCAGCTATCTCCTTTCAGCTACTTTTCCTATTCTCTTTGCAACTAAAATTACAGGAAATAGACAAAACTTAGGTACACTTTTATTTTAGCGTACTGTTATTATTATTATTATTTTTTTACTTTATGGTAATTTTTATTATGCAAAAGCAGCAGCTTGCCCAGAGTCACTCAATTGGTGGGGACCATGGTTTATTTGAGGAAATAAAAGTCCAGTGTGACTAGAAAGCAGAGAAAAAGACAGCATGGGTGAAATGGAAATGTTGAAGTTAGAGGAATACACAATGACCAGTCTACACAGTCTATGTATTAAATATTTACAAAGATGTCATGATTAGATCAGTATTTTTAAAAGCTATATCTTGTTACAGTATGGATAATAGATTAGAAGTGTTGTTGGTGAACAAGGCAGTCAAGCCCAGGATGATAATCACTTTTATTTGATTGGCATAATGAAAATTGACAGAAGCACATGAATTTATGATTGATTTAGTTGGCAAGATGATGGAACTTAGAGAAGCCTAATTAGGAAGTATAAATTTGAGAAATACTGACATTTGTAAGTAATTAAGACTATAGGTATGGGCTCCTTCAGAAATCTAATATTGATTGAGGAAATCTGGGAACTTAGATCTGAGCCTTGCTAATTCCCACTATGCAAAGAGATGACAAAGAAAAATATTACGGGGAGGGGGGGCGGGGGGGTAGGGTAGGGAAGACTGCAAAAATTTGGTTAGGAATCTTGACAATGTCAACTATTTCCTTTGGAATACATTGTTTCCCTTAGGCAATATCTTTGTTATGCAGTAGTTTTACAAGAAGGCATTAGCCTGAAGTGGTTAAGAGCCTGAGTTCTAGCATCAGGTAACTGGGCTATTCTCAGACCTTGGCCCTACTAACTGCACTATGGGATCTTCCACAACTTATAAATCTCTTTATGTCTCCATTCCTCTTAAGTATAATAATTGATTTTATGACATAGAGTTTTGAGAGTTAAAATATGCACCTGACATATAGTAATGCTGATGCTGACAAAAAGCAGTAGCTACAACATCTGCCATACTGAATTCTAGAACTATGTTACCAATCTCACACTCTCTGTCAGGAAAGAGCTAAACTACATAGTTATGAAGACAAGGATTGTATTTGTGAAATAACTCTAAAATTATAGAAAAAAACTACATATTCAAAGATTATGCTAATCCATTTATTTTTATATATTTTTTAAGATTTTATTTTTAGTAACCTCTACACCCAACACAGGGCTTGAAACTTCAACCCTGAGATCAAGAATCACATGTTCTACCAACTGAGCCAACCAGGCACCCGCATATCAATCCATTTAAAGGAAAGTAGTCAGAGGTCTACAGTAATTAGAAAAGTCTGCATGAAGTTCATCCCTTTAAATAGCTTACAATGGAGTGCTGTGTTTGCAGTATGAAAAGGAATGAAGTGGTACCAATTATCAATTCCTGAATAACAAAACATCCACAGGCTACAAAAATATCATTCAAATTCTTTATGATTCAGTGAGTTACCAATTTGGATTGAGTTCAGCTGGATGGTTCTTTCCTGATATCACCTAGAGTCACTTGTGTGGCTGCAGACATATGAAGCCTTGATTGCAACTGGGTTGTCCAAAATGTCCCCAGTCACATGTCTGATGCTTGGGGCTTGCTGTCAGATGGTTGATACAGGGACATTTATCTGGGTTGATTTGTCTCTGCTCCACTCAGTTTCTCACCCTCTAGTATACTAGACCAGGCATCTGCACAGCTAGTGTTTGGGGCAGCATTCCAAGAAAGAGAAAATAGAATCTGTAAGACTTTTAAAGACCTACGTTTAGTATTCCCACAACTTTGCTTCCTCTGAATTTTGTTGGTCAAAGAAAGTCATAATGCAAGAGAATGGAGAAACGGGTTCTACTTCTTGAAGGGAAAAAAAAAGTCTCATTGAAGAAGTAAGTACATGCATATAGGGATGGGAGAAAAGTGCATTCAAGGGGATATTGCAAATGACAGGAAAGAAGAGCATACATGACAATAATATGAACTACTGCATGTTGAAATGTTAAGCCAGGTTGGTCTGCTTAGAGTGGAAATTTTTGTGTGAAGTCTTGAGTTATATAAAGTATTAACTTACGGAGTTTCTAGAAAAACACTATCTGATAGAATTATAGTCTAAGCTATAAAAGTGAGCCAAACATAAAATTTTAAATCATTAAAAAAGTAAAAAGAAGGTGAAAAGTATTTTTCTTGACCCTATACTAATATTCATATATTATTATTTAAATGGGTAATCAATACCTTTAAAGTCTTAGAGACATTTTGCTTTCTTTTGTTTGTACTAAGTATTTTAAATAGGGTATGATCTTAGGCCATTTCAATTCAGACAACACACCTTTCACTTGCACAGGAACCAAATGTAGCTACTGGTCAACCTATTGAACAGTTCAGGTATATAATCCCGGACTTAGAACTTTTCATTTTGACTATTTTAGAAAAATATAGTTTCAGGGGTGCCTGGATTGCTCAGTAGGTTAAGTGGCCGACTCTTGATTTCAGCTCAGATCATGATATCAGAGTCGTAGGGTGAAGCCCCATGTTGGACTCTGCACTGGGCGTGGAGCCTGCTTAAGATTCTCTTTCCCTCTTCCTCTGCCCCTCCCCACCTCTCTATAAATAAATAAATAAATAAATAAATAAATAAATAAATAAATAAATAATAAATAAATAAATAGAAAAATATAGTTTCCTGTTTGTAGGAATAGAAAGATACTAACCTGGAATGACTATAACTCTGGCTTCTAATTCTGGCTAAGCCACTAATGTGTATTTATATCATGAAGTTATTAAATGCTGTTTTTATTTCCTCATCAAAGAGTAAGGGGATTGGCTAATATTTGCCTTAATGTGCTTTGGATCTCTAATATTATATAATCTTATTATTCAGAGGCAATGTGGAAAAATAATTTAACTTCATGGTGAAAAAAGAAGTATAGAATTAAAGTATAGAGTAACACTGTGAAAAATTGAAGCATAATGCAGCTAAAACGAGACCACCAATTAGGAAATGTCAGTGTGAGGAAAAAGTACTGAAAGCAGAAAGGAAGTGAAAAGCCAATGATTAATCCTCAGAGAGAGAGGGGGATGGAGCCAACACCTGTTAAAAGGCTTAGTAACTGAGAAAAAAACAAATAGAAAGCAGTTATCAGCAAGAGTGAATCTCAAATTCAGAGAAACTGAGTGCCTTTACATAGTGATCATATTTGAAACCTGGAGAGAACCTGGAGAGACTTTTCTCTTTAGAAGTTAAGGGAAAAAACTAGGACAGTGGCTACATTTGGTAACAAAAAGAAAAAAAAAATACTCAACTATCATTGATTAAAAAAAAAAAAAAAAAGGAAGCAGCCCAGTATAAGGTGAAGGAAAAGTTAGGAAAATATTTAAGGAAAAAAGGTAATATTTAACATATTCAAAAGCTACAAGAAATTAAGGAAGCTGAAGCTTAAAGAAAATTAGGTTGGAATTAAGAAGTAATTGGTATATATATATATATGTATACCACATCTTCTTTATCTGTTCATCTGTCGATGGACATCTGGACTCTTTCCATAGTTTGGCTATTGTTGACATTGCTGTATCTTTGAGGTAAATCCCTAGAGGTCAATTGCTGGGTCATAGAGTAGCTCTAATTTCAACTTTTTGAGGAAATTCCATACTGTTTTCCAGAATGACTGCACCAGCTTGCATTCCCACCAACAGTGTAAGAGGGTTCCCCTTCCTCCACATCCCTGCCAACATCTGTCATTTCCTGACTTGTTAATTTTAGCCATTCTGACCGGTGTGTGGTGGTATCTCATTGTGGTTTTGATTTGTATTTCCCTGATGCTGAGTGATGTTGAGCACTTTTTCATGTGTCTGTTGGCCATTTGTATGTCTTCTTTGGAGAAATGTCTTCTGCCCATTTCTTGATTAGATTATTTTGTTTTCTGGGTGTTGAGTTTGATAAGTTCTTTATAAATTTTGGATACCAGTCCTTTATCTGATAAGACATGGTATGTATGTGTATATATACATATATATACATGCACACAATGGAGTACTACTCAGCCATCAAAAAATGAAATCTTGGGTGCCTGGGTGGCTCAGTTGGTTAAGCAACTGCCTTCAGCTCAGGTCATGGTCCTGGAGTCCCAGGATCGAGTCCCACATCGGGCTCTCTGCTCAGCAGGGAGTCTGCATCTCCCTCTGACCCTCCTCCCTCTCCTGCTCTTTGTCTCTCAATCTCTCTCTCTCAAATAAATAAATAAAATCTTTAAAAAAAAAAAAGAAATCTTGCCATTGGCAATGACGTGGATGGAACTAGAGGGTATTATGCTAAGTGAAATAAGGCAATCAGAGAAAGACAATTATCATGTAATCTCACTCATGTGGAATTTAAGAGACAAAACAGAGGATCATAGGGGAAGGGAGGGAAAAATAAAATGATGAAATCGGAGAAGGAGACAAACCATAAGAGACTCTTAATCATAGAAAACAAACTGAGGGTTGCTGGGGGAGCGGGTGGGGGGATAGGGTAACTGGGTGATGGGCATATAAGGAGGGCACGTTATGTAAGGAGTACTGGGTGTTATATACAACTGATGAATCACTGAACTCTACCTATGAAACTAATAATACACTATATGTAAATTTATTGAATTTAAGTTAAAAAAAAGAAAAAAAAAGTATATGGCCTGAAACTGTGACAGTGAAAAGACAGCAGAAAATGTCATACTGATTTGGGAAAGTATATTACTTCTAGAACTCATATGATATTGCTTCTTATACTATTTGTTTCATCATATTTAACTCAGGTTTTTCACAGGATTTCCATTAGGCATATGGACACGTCTCATAAGAAATCAACCTGTTTATGTAGATGTGGGGGAGGTAAATAATTTTCCCTTTACTCTTCTGAGTTCTTGGCTGGGACCCACCCCTACAATAAAGGACCATTAATGGGAGAAAAACAGAAGTTTAATAACAGGTATACCTTCTATATACATGGGACATACCCAGAAAAACTGAGTTAGCCCCCAAAATGGCTCAAGCCACCACTTTAAAAACTATCTCCAGCCAAAGTCAGAAGATGTTTGGGGGATGGGGTGTGGGTTGGGGTGTGGCAGGGGGGCCAGTTATGGCAAGATATCAGTAAAAGCACAGTAAACAAAGATAAGGTTGTACCCAGATTTAGGCCATTGCCTTCTCCACTGATGAGAGTTTCTATAGATTCTCTTCCTGATACAGAGAGGGAGACACCCTTACAAATGGAGATTTCCCTTCTAAATGTAAATGTCTCTTATAAAAAGATAGCTTATATACAGTTTTCAAAACTTTCCTGTCTGCTGTTTCTTAAGTGGGCAGCCTATAATAATCCATATGCCCAGGAGACATATTTTGGGGTGGTAAATTTTGCTTCCATTCATAGATAAACTTTTCTATAAACACAGTTGCTAAATGGCTAAATTAGAACTTAAATGTTTTAATAACCTCTAATAACAGATATATGGATTGGGATTTTGCTAAGTAATAAATATTAATTGAATCAAGCATATTCCTGGCAAGCTACTCCATAAATTTCCTTCTTGTATAACCCAAAATTTTATAATAGTTTACTAATGATTAAAACTATTATCTGCACTATCTTGTCAAATAAAAACTGCAAAAAATTTAAGTGACATGTGGTAGTATATATTAATATAACTGACTAAAAAAATCTGAGGATTCCAATTTAGCAGTTTGGAAAATTCAAGTAAAAAACAATAAATAAGATAAAAGTTAGTGTGTCAGATACAATTAAAAGAGTTATAGATTAATAGATAGATATGCAAATTAAAGAAAATTAAAATTGTTCTACTGTGCATCAAAAGGTGTTAAAGAACGAAAATTCAACCTAGTAAATTTAAAGATCTGATTGGCTTTAGTCAATGACTTATGGAATGGGCAGCGAAGCTTCTTACAAACAGAAGGGTACTCTGAGGACGTGTACAAAATGGAGGCTTTTATAGGCAGAAATGGGGCAGGACAAGGAAGCTATTAGCTAAAGAAAAGAAAGTTCACCTACCCTTAGAGGGAAGGGCAGAGGTCTTATCCTGTGATTACCTCACAAGTGCTGATCACAAATTCCAGACTAATTGGTTTAAAAATCCACTCCTAGGAGAGGCTGACTCTGCAATTAGGTTAGGTATTAAGCCTTGGTGGCCCTTATCATAAGTGACTATATTTTGGACCTGTTTCTTTTTAACAAGGATAAATTATTAAAATAAGAAGAAATATTGGATTTAAAAGATTTTCATGTAGGTAAATTAAAATGTTAATGGGTTCCCTGATACAGCTAAGTTTAAATCTTATTGTAGGTAAGTTAGTGGGCATTAGAACTTTGAAATTAGAGTTATTCTTAGCATTTTGAAAGCATATATATGGTTTATAGTCCCAAGACAACTATATAGTTTGGCCATAGGGAACTTGGTCAACTATATGAACAGTATTGAAATACTATTTGGGATCTAATCCCAAGTCCCTACCTACCTGGTTTGCTACATCCTAATATTCCTGCTAGTCCTCCAGCTAATTTCTCTTCACAGTGGATCCTAACTAACATCTCTTCCTTGCTTATCACTGACATTTTACTGCTGCTGATCCATCTTCTGCTGATGACACAATGTGTGCCGATATAGCTATATAACTTTGCTTCCTCTGCTTGGATGCACAGAACAACTATGTCTCTTGCCACCCCTTACTGTCCTCTCTGCAGTGCCCTAGAATTGGAGAACAGTTATTTGTTCTAATGATTGCAGGACTTTTAATCAAATCTGCATTGAGTTTTTCTTTTGATTACAGATCAGTAAGGGAGTGAGTCTTGTTTTCAGTAAGTAAGTAATCTTTCTTCTCATTTTAAAATTCTGTTTATTAGGATACATAAAAGATTTTCCCTCGGATATTTGAGGCACATCTGTTAGTACAGTCCCGCACATTCCTCTTTGTTCTTAAATGATGTCCCAGGTTGAGTCACATGAGTTTGGGCTGCCTAACACTCAGAGTAGTTTCTTTGCTACCCCTCTGAGAGACTAAGCAATTGTGTTCTCCTTTTCATGTTTATTCCCCATGTTACTGGAAAATGCACTTGTCACCATTTGTCACTAAAGTCCTAGGTTTTGGTGCAAACAAGCCTCCTGGGGGTGAAGGGTAGGAGAATTTGCCACTCAAGTATATGAATCCTTGACATAAGGATTATCTTGAGCTGGTTGTTATTTGTTTGTTTGTTTAAGATCTTATTTATTTATTTGAGAGAGAGAGACAGAGATAGTGAGAGAGAGCAAGAGTGGGGAGGACAAGGAAAAGCAAGCTCTCTGTTGAGCAGGGAGCCTGACTTGGGGCTAGATCCCAGGACCCAGGGATCATGACCTGAGCCGAAGGCAGATGCTTACCAACTGAGCCAACCAAGTGCCCCAACCCCCTAACCCTAACCCTAACCTGCCCCCCGCCCCTAATGCCCTCCTCTGCCCACCCACCATCCCCAACATCTTTCTTTTGCCTTTAGCTGAAGATGGTATTTAGGGTGGTGACTTGGGCCATTTCAGGGAGTTACTCAGTTTTCCTGGGCATCTCCCATGTGTACAGGAAGTATATGTATTATTAAACTTCTGTTTATATTTCTCCTATAATCTGTCTTCTATAACAGGGTGGTCTCAGCCAGGACCCTAGAAAAGTAAAAGGAAAATTATTTTTCCCTCCCCCTACAGTGGCATACCTTGATCACAGTTTCTGAGTCCTGAAATAAACATGTTGATTAATGCTATGCTTTACATTCTTCCAGTCCTCTCCACTTGCCGCTCTCTCTAATGAGACTCTGACATGTTTTTTACCTCATAAAAACTTTAGTCTATACAATAATCTATCCATTTAATAAAACTTTATTTCTTCCTTAAGAAAAACTAGACAAGGGACATTATTATTCTGTTTTTTGAGAATCTGCATTTACACGTTTCTTATTTTAGATTGTATGAATTTATAGAGGAGAGATTTATTGGACATTTTCTTTGGTAAATCATTCTCTAGATTGGAGATATAGCCAAATAAATTACTCTGACATAGTTATAACTTAGTGTATCTTCTCAAAATGATCAATTTGTCACAGATTTTTTAACAAGACTATTCTAAAATGTCTTTTTCAGAATTGTATTTTAAGAACCAGTTTTACATGATATTTTCAAACTTATAATGTTCTTGGTGACAATCTTAAGCTTCTCTGAGAGAAGAGCTAATGATTCTCTAATTTAGTCTACATTGTATAAACAGTGGGAAGTTATATATTTGAGAAATGTATTTGTCATCTAAAAACTGAAAGTGACCCAGTTCAAAGTATAAGTTTATGATGTAACCTGACAAGGATAATATTGAATAAAAACTATAGGTTAATTTTACTTATGTGTAGGGTAAACATATAACTTCTCATCCAAACTGTGATATATTTGAGAATAAAATTATGTGCTATTAATGATTATGATAGGAAAACAGACATAAAATTCAGGGTTTCTGAGCAAAACAGAACATATGATCACCATACTTATATGATTTTGAAGTGTTAGAATATTAATTGAAAGGAAAAATTCATCACTTCCAAGCAAGGACTGTAAGAATAATTTTATAACACCCTGCTTCAACTAAGCTGTTTTTTGTGAGATATAGGATTGATTTAATAATATCATCCGTTATGGGAACAAGGAGAAAGAAAATAAAGTCTCCTATTGCAATTCTGTATCAATTATAAGATACATCCTAATAGTTGAAAATTGAAAATGCTAAAAATGCACATCTTAGAATTAAGGAAAGACTGTATCATGAAGATATTATTATAATATACCATATTACGTTAACAGACAATATAAGACAATATGAAAATTGTTAATAAACATTGAAAGGACAGTTAAAATATATAATATTTTTGTTACAAGGAAACAAGTTGAAGACCAAGTTTCCATGTTAAAATATATCTATTTCAAATCATCATCACATTTCAAATCTGATACTTAACAAAGTACTATGAAAAGTACAATAAGCAGCATCTTTTATTTCTCATTTTAGTAGGAATAGTAGTAGGCTAGTGCAGTACACAATAAAAAAGAAATGATGAATTTTCAAAACAATTGGAAAATGGTGGCCAAAGTGTTTGCCATTGAAAGGTAAATTTTTTACTGCACAGGGAACAAATCAGCCATAATTCTGGCATTTGGAAGACATCTTTACTGAGTACAAAGAAACTGCCAATAGACAGGTTCCTCCCACTGGGAGAAATAATAATGTTTATTGAAGATGCATTTGAATAAATAGAGCATCTATTTGAAAACAAGCCCCATTACCAATTTTATAAATACCCTTTTTTTAACAGCCACATTTGATGTAATGAAACTATCAATTTTATACAAAGTTTGAAATATCAGATATGCCAAGACCATGGTAGTGCTTGTTGGACTCGAACAATTGCAGGTCTTCAGATCTTCATGAACTTAATTATCCATGGTTGGTGCTGTGGATACTAATCCCTTCCCCTCTGCCTCTACAGGTTGTGATATAATTTGTGAAATGGTCAAAGAGGGTATATAAGGATGAAAATATCAGCTTTATTAATTGCAACATTTGATTAGTAAGTATCACCTGAAATGAAATCAGATTCCTGTTATGGATTGAATTGTGTGAGTTGAATTTATATGTCGAAGTTCTAACCACCAGTACCTTGGGAAATATTGCATAAAGAATTAGTTAAGGGGCACCTGGGTGGCTCAGTCGGTTAAGTGTCTGCCTTTGGCTTGGGTCATGATCCCAGGGTCCTAGGATCAAGCCCACCTCAGGCTCCCTGTTCAGCTGGAGCCTGCTTCTCCCCCTGCCTGCCGCTCCCCTGCTTGTGCTCTCTCTCTCTGTCAAATAAATAAATAAAATCTAAATTAAAAAAAAAGAATTAGTTAAGATTAGACTATATTAAAGTAGATGGACCCCTAGTTTGTGTCACTGGTGTCCTCATATAAAGAATGCTCTTGAAGAAAAAGAGTCATACAAGAAAGATGATAAAAGAATACAAGAAGATTGTCATCTACAAACCACATAATACCCAAGGCTATCAGAAGGTAGGAGAAAGGCATGGAACAACATAGTCCTCAGAAGGAACCAGGTCTGCCAAAACCTCGATTTTGGCCTCTAGAACTGTAGTAACAA
Organism: Mirounga angustirostris; assembly: GCF_029215605.1. Taxonomy (NCBI): domain Eukaryota; kingdom Metazoa; phylum Chordata; class Mammalia; order Carnivora; family Phocidae; genus Mirounga; species Mirounga angustirostris. The sequence goes on along the minus strand of NW_026991716.1, from coordinate 88,283,535 downwards.
TAAATTTTTGTTGTTTTAGCCACCTAATATGTGGTTCTTCCTTATGGCAATCTTAGGAAACTAATATAATCTCTTACTGTTCTGTGCTCACCCATTACTCCCAACTAAATTTAGAAAGTGGGATTAGATTATGTGGATTTTTGTTATGATTTGTATTAGTTCTTTATATATTTTGGATATTAACCTCCCCCCACCCGCTGTATCAGATATATGATTTGCAAATACTTTTTCCCATCTAGTAGACTACCTTTTCATTTTATTGATGGCTTCCTTTGTTCAGCAGAAACTTTTTAGTTTGACGTAGTCTCACCTGTTGATTTTTGCTTTTGTTACTTTTGCTTTTGGAATCAGATCCAAAAAATCATTGCCAAACCACTGTCAAAGAGATTACTGCCTATGTTTTCTTCTAGGAGTTTAATGGTTTCAGGGCGTGCTTTCAAGTCTTTAATCCATTTTGAGTTAATGTTTATGTATGGTATAAGATAGTATTCTAGTTTCATTCTTTTGCATGTGGCTGTCCAGTTTTCCCAAAACCATTTATTGAAATACTGTCCTTTCTTTATTGTGTATTTTTGGCTCCTTTGTCATAAATTAATTGACCATATATGTGTGCATCTATTTCTGGGGTGTCTATTCTGTTCCATTAATTTGTGTGTCTGTTTTTATGCCAATACCATACTGTTTTGAGTACTATAGCTTTGTAATATACTTTGAAATCAGGAAGTGTGATGTCTCCAGCTTTGTTCTTTCTCAAGATTGTTTTGGCTACTTGGGGTCTTTTGTGGTTCCATACAAATTTCAGAATTGTTTGTTCTGGTTCTGTGAAAAATGCCCTTTGAATTTTGATAGGGATTGCATTGATTCTGTAGATTGTTTTCAATAGCATGAACATTTTAACAACATTAATTCATTTAATCCATGAACATGGAATAAAAAACAGGCTTAGTGGAAATAAAATCCTTTAACTTTTGGTTTTCTGGAAAACTAGTTATCCCTCATTCAATTCTGAGTGATAACCTTGCCAGGTTTTCTTGGTGGATTTTTTTTTTTTCCTTTCAGAACTTTGAATATACCATTCCACTCCTTTCTGACCTGCAAAAATTTCTGCTGAAACATCTGTCTAAAAGGGGTTCCCTTGTATGTAACACATTGTTTTTCTCTTGCTGCTTTTAAGATTCCCTCTTTATTTTAGCTTTTGACATTTTAATTCTAATGTGTCTTAGTGTGGATCTCTTAGGGTTCATCTTAATTGAAATTCTCTGGGCTTCCTAATCCAGATATCTTGTTTCCTTCCTCAGCTTAGGAAAGTTTTCAGTCATTATTTCTTCAAACAAGTTTTCTGCCCCTTTTCTCTTCTCATCCTGGGATCCCTATAATGAGAATGCTATTCCACTTGATGATGTTCTATAGGTGCCTTAAGCTATCTTCACTTTTTAAAATTCTCTCTCTCTCTCTTTTTTTCCTGCTCTGCTTGGGTGAGTTCCACTGCTCTGTGGTCTGGACCACTGATCCTTCTTTTCTGCTTCATCTAGTCTGCTTTTGAACCCCTCTACTGTATTTTTCAGTTCAACTATTGTATTCTTCAGCTATGTGACCTCCGTTTGGCATTTGCTTATATTTTATATCTCTTTTTGTTGAAGTTCTCACTGTGCTCACCCATTTTTCTCCTGAGTTCAGTGAACATCTTTATGACCATTTCATTGAACTCTTTATTAGGTAAATTACTTATCTCTGTTTCATGAAGGTATTTTTTTTTCTGAGGTTTTATCTTGTTCTTTTGTTTGGCATATATTCCTCTGTGTTTTTTGTTTGTTTCTTTGTTTTGTTTTGTTTTTTCATTTTGCTTGACTCTGTGCTTGTTTTTATGTAGGAAATGAAACAGTTATGTCTTCCAGTCATGAAGGAATGACCTCATGTAGGAGATGGAATTTATTATTCAAGACTGCCCTAGCTCTTTGTTGTCTCCCAAACCTTCATGATTGTCTAAGTAGCCTGATTTATTTTTGTTAGGCCCTAATTTTTGAAGGTGTGCCAAGACCTGTCAGTGTTCTAAAGAGAAGGATCTCAGCATCTCATTTCAGGCTAATTGGAAGCCAGAACTTCAGGCTAAAGCTTTTAAAGTGTACAAATGTATAGAGTCCTGTGGGATCATAAACTCTGCTGGTCTCCAGACCAAATAATCTGAAAGTGACTCCTGAGCAATAGATGCAAAAACTGAAGCTCCTGACAAGTATATAAGCTCCTTTGGGGGGGTACTGGTGAGCTGCAGCAAGTTCAAGGGAGAGCACAGTGATGGCATCCCTCAGCCTGCATACCCTAAGAGAACCTTTGTAGCCTCTAGATATGTGATAAACATGAAGCCTGCTAGCTATTTAGCTAGTTTTCTAGTCTTTTTCAGGGAGAATTGTTCCTTATGTACTATAGATGTGGTTTTTCCATGGGATTTGGTGAGTTCAGGATCTTTCCATACTGCTATTTTTTGAAACAATCCTAATTTAGATTTTTAAACAGAATGCCCGATCAGTTAAAATTTGATGATATGGCAAAATAGTAACAAATATAACATTGAAATTGTAACTTGAAAAAACAACATCTCTCCAATAATTGGATTATAGGTTTCAAGTCCTAATTTAGGCTCTGGAATAACACTTATTGCTTGAATAACTAGAATTATGTGCAATCTATTATTAGCTACAAAAATGAACCCATATTAAGCACAGTTTTTTGTAGGAGTGCCTATATACTTATTATTAAAGTATATTTATTTTAATGTAAAGTTTTTAGTTTATTTGTATTTTTTAAGATTTTATTTATTTGACAGAAAGAGACACAGCGAGAGAGGGAACACAAGCAGGGGGAGTGTGAGAGAGAAGCAGGCCCCCTGTGGAGCAGGGAGCCCAATGTGGGACTAGATCCCAGGAGCTGGGATCATGACCTGAGCCGAAGGCAGACACTTAACGACTGAGCCACCCAGGTGCCCCAGTGTAAAGTTTTTAAAAAAATTTCAGGTGATAATAGTGGAAATGGATAAGACTGACAATTTTTAAACAATCTTTCAAGGTAAAAATGTTATTATATTTTCTCATCACAAAATATGAACATCTACAAGTACAATTTGAAAGAGTGGTTAGTGGGCGCCTGGGTGTCTCAGTTGGTTAAGCGACTGCCTTCGGCTCAGGTCATGATCCTGGAGTCCCGGCATCGAGTCCCGCATCGGGCTCCCTGCTTGGCAGGGAGTCTGCTTTTCCCTCTGACCCTCCTCCCTCTCATGCTCTCTGTCTCTCATTCTCTCTCTCTCTCAAATAAATAAATAAAATCTTTAAAAAAAAGAAAAAAAGAAAGCGTGGTTAGTGTTGTCATGGAGACATTCCTATGGCTACCACTCCATGAGGCTGTGGCAAAATTTCCCAGACTCTGTTCTTAATAATCTTATTATTATCCAATAATGCCATTGGATGTGGTGCTTGCCTCTTGTACCACAGATATTGAAATTGATATAAAATCTTTTATTTTCATTCTAAAAGTGAAAAAAATTAAATTATTTAAATTGGCAGTAAAACATTTTTAATTCCTATGTTAGTAACAGCTTACTTAGAAACTAGAATATGGCAAAAATTTAAAAATTAGTATTTTTCTATTATATACTTTCAAATGGCTTTATATATATAATGAATATCTCTACATATGTATATTTGTGTATTTTATGTACATATAATGGATTTGCTTTTGATCATTAATTTATATTAAGACTTTTGTAGCAAGATGGCTCAAGTTACTGCAAAATTTGCAATCATGTTTTGAGATGGTTGTAATTGATGGCGGAATTTGAATCTGAGTAACATACATTAATAACTATTAAAATTAACTTTCATTATACTGGGCTCAACTTACTGATAATTTTCCAGGCCATTTAACACTCAACTTGTTCTTTGGGAATGAAAACCATGTAAATAGGATTATAATGACATTGATAAGTTATGTATAATTTGTAATACATGGACAGGGAATAATAATAACAATAAGAAGAACTCTTATGTATTTTGTATTTTCTCCATACAGACACTTTGATTAGTAGTTGCAAATCTCTGTTTAATTCTATGAGATTTTATTTCTATTTTACAAACTAGAGAATCTACATTCAGAAAGATTATGTAATTTGTCTAATATTGCAAAATTATTAAGTGGTTGGATATGGAACTAAAACACAAATTTATGACATTGACACCAATTCTTGTAGCACTGATATATACTGTTTCTCAAAGCAATGGACTCTGGTTATTAAAGTTGAAGCTAGCTACAAACAAAATACAAACATTAATTTAGATTTTAAAAGATAAGTAAGAATTCATCAGGCAAAAGGAATCATGAACAATAGAATAAAAAATATGTGTTCTAAATCTTGCCCCACTGTTTATCAGTTACTTAATGGGTAAATATATCAAAACAAGGAAAATAAGATTATGTAGTTATAGGCTCATTTTGATAATTAAGTAAAATTAGTGTATATAAGGAAGGTAGCCCAATGCCGATCAAAAAGATGCACTTAAAAAATAAGTACATAAAAGGTCCCATATTATTAAATAACTTTAAAAATCCTGGAATTACTTTTTTAATTGCACCAAGAAGGATGATGGTATAAATTAAGGCTTATGGGAAGTCCAGTTTTATTGAAGTAATCCATAGCAAATATTTCATGATGCTATGAACAATGAACTATTAACATGATTCACTTATTGATCCTACCAATACTACGGTTCCTTCTATGGGAAGCCATAATGTACAAACTCCTATGGTGTTATGGGTTAAATTGTGTCCCCCTCAAAAAAGATATGTTGAAATCCTAAATAACCCAATGCCTTAGAATGTGATCTCATTTGAAAATAGAATTGTTGAAGATGTAATTATTAAATTAAGATGAAATAATACTGGAGGAGAGTGGTCACTTAATCCAATCACACATTAGCTGAAGTAATAATTAAGAAAAATTTTAAATAAGTTATATCACAGTAAATAACATATATATAGTAGAGAGAGGTAAAGTCACATGTTAGTTGAAGTGTGAACAGAAAGACCAAGCTAGAGATAGATGTGAAAAGAACGGCTGGATCAGATTAAGAACAGTATTGCTTGAATGAACATTGGCAGATCCTAATTACTGAGGTTCCAGAATTTCTTCAAATTTTAGAATGACCCTTTAATCTCATACTCTTTGGGGCATAAAATTTATATTGAATTAGCCCAAGATTGTTTTCATTATTGCTCCACATAAATCCTTATGATAACTCTTCTCTTCTGACTTTTTAGTTGAATAATCTACATTTCTTGTGGAATAAAAAGTTCCTACTAGCAAAAGTAATTTTTTCCCTGATAAGAGAAGTATTTTAAAAAACTGATTTATTTTTGCTTTCTTAAGTCTTTATATTTGTCTCTTTCCTGCCCATCACTCCTTTTGTTTCTTCCTTAAATCTTTTGCTCACTTATAAGACAGAGAAGCGAAAGGCTGGAAAAAAGCTCACTTGATAAAGTGAACTAAGATGAATCCCACGCTTAAGAGACCACTGATGGTGGGTACAGTAGATAGCAGGAGACATACACACAAAGAATGAAGATGGACATGTAGGGAGAGGTATGAGAAGTAAGAGATTGGGAGAGTTTGAATGATAAGGGATTCTGATGAAAGAAAATGGGATATTGGTTTAGGGAGAAATAATTGCTCTTACTATAAAAGTAATAAAAGGGTACCACAAGCCATAAGTTCATACTGTTAAAATTTTAAATTAATCTTTCCAGATTCCTTTACGAATATATTTTATAATACATGGATATGGATAAGCAATATATATCATATATATGTGACTATAGGCGTGGACTGCATATGTGATTATATATTATGGATACACACACACACATACACATACATAGGAAACAGATTTATCCGCCAATTGTAGTAGAGCAGAGTGTTATAAACATCTGTAGAATCAAAATGTATGAATTTGAATATTTTCTTCACAATTTTCTAGCTATATGATTTGTGGTATTATTTACATTCTTGTTGCTTCAGTTTTCATATCAATAGAAGTGATATATTACATTATCTAAACAATCTATTTGTACTAAAAATTAAAAAGAATAAAGCATACAGTGTTCCTTAGACATAGTAATCATTCAACAAATCTCACTTCAATTTTAACTAAATATGTCTGGACATGCTGCCATCTTTATGCAGCAGGATAATAGAATTTAATGTAACATACTGTAAGCTGAAAGTTTAAAATCCATCTAAAATCTGGTTTCCTAAGGTTTTCTCTGATTAAGCCATTATGTTGCCCTCTATTTGATGTAATAATTCTTGATTGAAACTCTTAACTGCTTAAGATGTAGTGTGATTTATTAGGTTTTAGGAGTTCCTTAGTTCATGTATGTTTATGAACTTCTGTTGAAGAGATGTAATACTATATAAATGCAACATAAGAAATCAAGTGGTACGTTGGTGATATAGTGGTGAGCATAGTTGCCTTCCGGGATTCAAGTGGTTTTGCTTTTGTTTAGGGTTTAAAAGGGCACGAGGGAACATCAGTCCTAACCTAAAATTGATTAAAAAACTAGAAAACCTTCAAAATCATATTTTTTTGAGTCCATCAGAGTGCTAAAGTCACAAGTTTACTAGGTGAACTGAATTCCAAGGGATGACAAGTGTCTGTATGTATGGAAAGAGACATGCAGACTGTTTCACTTTGGGAAGATCATGGAAGGAAGAAGTAGTTACCATAAAAAGTATGTAAGAAAAAAATAACTAAAAATTTAGCAAATTTTTAAGGGCTGAGTGGACTTGCCTGATACTTTGGAATCTCTGGGAGTCCCAAGCAGAAGAGGAGTCTATCCCAATTGCCATCATTTGCAAGAACTTTCCTCTTAGACTTTATTTACATCTGTGCCACTAAACAATCCTGTTATTTCAACTTGTAGCTTTTAGTTTCTTTCCCAAGGTTCACATTGCTGATCACTGAATCAAAGAATATTTTCTTTTCTAATCATGCTCCAGCTACTTTTTACATCATCCTGGGTTGTGCTCCAAGGAGATTTTAGGAATTGAGCCTTAAACTTGAAGCATTATTAGCTTACAGCTAATAAACTCAAATGTTCATTTTTATCATTCAGCAGGTAGTAAAATAAAAACACTGGAACTTTATGACAGTAGTTTGTAGGCCATAAGAAGAGAGGATAGTCTGATGGAAAGAGGACAGATTTTGGCATTAGACAGACTTGGTCTTACCCACATACTCACTGTGTGACCTTTAAAATAATACTTTAATTTTAGCTTTTGGTGTCTCATTTTCCCCAATCTATAAGGTGGGATTAATAAAGTCTATCTTACATATGTTGAGGATTAGAGGTATTATATGAAAAGTCATTCTGTAAATAGTAGTCATTATAAATTCAAGTTATATTTCTTAACACTACATCAATTGTTATTACTAACCTTTGGATTTTCAACTTTTTGTTTATGTTAATGGGCTTGTGAGAGAGTTGGAGAGGATTATTTTTATAAAAATAAAATTATCTGTTAGTATTTTACATGTCAATTAACATTTCTAATATTGGCATAATTTTGTCAGTAAGCTACATTATCATCATCATCATCATCATCATCAATTCTGTCCCCCTAGCCTAATGGAAAATCCATAATGACCCATAAATCTACATGAAAGCCTAACTATGTAGAAGCTATTAATATTTTATTAGCAACATAGCTGTAGCTGTTTTTACAAAAATTTGATTTTAAGAAAAGTTTTTGAAAGATTTTTCTCCATTAAACAATTGAGGATATATCTATTTTCAGGTTTTAAATTATGGCTTTTAACTTCAATTGTGTCATTGGATTCAGAAAGGAACATTCAATCATGTTTAATGGAAATAACTTACTAAATATTGTAGAGAGATGACTTTGATGATACTTTCATTAATTGAAGGTTGCCATAACAACTGAAGGTCTACATTCACCACCTCATAGTTACAAAGGGAACTAGCTGTCCTATATCACCTTTATTATAATTCTTAATACTCGCACATGTGTGGCATGCCTAATTTATCTCAAAATGATATTGAGGTGAAAAGGACATGATAAAAATGCAAATACAGGGACTCATGTCCATTTTTGTTAGCACAAAGTATCACAACTTAACTAATTTCTGTCTCTCAATATCTTAGAATGTATTTACTGTTTTCAAACATGTAATTGTACCCAGGCAATACTCCACATATTGGATCTTTATGAGATTTTCTGAGTATGTTATTTATAAATTTCTTTATGCATACCGGACAGATCTTTTTATCCTATATAACACTTGCACTAGTTAAGCAGTGAAGACATGTTTGTTGAATGAATATCACATTAGAAAGTAAATAAGGGATTTAGTTAGCAAATAGAAAAAATTAATGTCCTCTGGAAAGCAACATAATATAGGGCTGCCATATAGTAGTATGTATGTAGCTAAGTCATCATCTTTTGAGGCAAGACATATGGCAATCCATATAAATCTATATAGTTTCCGCTAGATACAATATATATTCTGAATCCAAATACCTATTTGGAACAAATCATTTAAAATTTATCTTCAGCCCTGTCCAGCGTTCCTTCTCCCATCCTTTGGATTGATCATTATATTTGATTATACAAAAAACTAGCTAGTATTTTTATGGAATGAGAAAATTTTTCTGTTCTATTTTAGAATGGTCAAAGGCCTTTCTTTTACTCAAACTATTTACTGATTGCTATTAGCAACCCAGAATTCTCCCTTACTATAATATTCAATTAGTCGGATTTTATTAATATTTTTAAAATTCTGGGTAGGAAGGCAGTTTTAGTCAGTCACATCTTGGCTCAAATATTGTAACAGGACCTGCCTTCATCTGAACCACCAGACCTACCTACCTTACCTGAATATTTGAGCTCATTTTTCTCTGCCAATATAGTTTCAGACATACTAAAAACATTCTCTACTTTTTCCTGCCTTAAGTCCATCTTGCATGCTCCTTCTTTGATTTGCACTGTCCTCATTTCAGTGTGATGGAAACTTTACCTAGGCAGACATAGCCAAGAATGTGGGGCTCCCATCTCCCCACAGCTCCCAGTCTGCAGGGATGGTTGTTGTAGGAGGGGCAGGTGACCAGCATGGCTCATCACCCTCAGCCCCATGTTGTAGAAGCATTATTTTAGGAAAGTACAGCTGAGATGTATTAGGCTTTCTTCTTTCACTCAGCTTCTACTTGTAAGGTAGAAGCCTAACCTAGACATGGCAGGTCAAGGATACCATGCTTTGTTTGCTCTCGGTCTATCTGACTCTTAGGATGGGAGTTCCAATCCAGGAGGGGCAAGCGGAGATCAGGACTGCCGTCACCAATCAGTGCCTCACTAGTAGAGTAGAATAGTCACCCTGAGAGAAGCAAGAAAGAAGACAGAGTCCTTAGTCCTGGGATCAGATATATCTGGCAATTTTTATGGCAAATTCTTATTTCTTTCTACTTGTTGCTTTCATAATGTCATTCAGCTCAGAACCACACAATCTGGATTTCCAGAAACAATATCTCTGAGTTTCTTTCTAGAACTCTAACAATCTTTTTTATTTCTTGCTCCTTCATCCTGTTGCCATTTTTATTACTAATGAGAAAGAAAATTTCTCATTTTCTTTCTAGATTCATAGATGCAGAACATCTATACATATAGATAGATAGATAGATAGATAAATCATGCAACATTATATTTTCAATGAAAAGAGCAAAAATTTGTTTGAAATACTTTTCAAAGTGCATGTAATACACTAAGCAATATTTGTTTAATTTTCTAGAATGGGTAGCACAAAAATTCTGAGTACATTTATCCTAGCTGGAAATCAAGGCTTTGTTTTTGTTTTTGTTTTACATACTAATATGTTTAATTTTTAAAACTCAAGTTTAGTATAATTTATTCTATTATTCTGCTCAGGCTGCCATAACAGAATACCATAGACGAGGTGACTTAAACAACAGAAATATTGTCTCACAGATCTAGAGGTTGGAAAGTCCAAGATCAAGATGCTGGCAAATAGGTTTCCTCTGCGGCCTGTTCTCTTGGATTGTAGAAGGCTGCCATCGTGCATTGTGCTCACACAGCCTTTTCTTTCTGCATGGGTGGAGAGAGAGTTCTCTCAGTCTTCCTACAAGACCACTTAAAAGATCAGAGGTTCACCCTAATGACCTCATGTAAGCTTAGTTATTTCTTAAAGGACCTATCTCCAAATATGGTCACATTGAGGTTATGGTTTCAACAGATGAATTTGGGGGAGGGGGAGGCACAATTCAGCATTTATATGGAGCTTTTACTATGAATATGTACTGGAATATTCAGCCATTGCAATAGTAGGAGTCTATTTTAATAGTTTATTTTCATATCCTTGAAAACGTTTATTGGTGAGATTTCCTAGCTTCATGCAGTTTAATATTTGACCTCACTTTCCTTTTAGGATGGTTGCCAAATGGTCTATAACTTCTGCTATGACTAATTTTATAGTCACTTTCATAGCAAAGTCATTATCTTCTAGCAGTTTCTGAATGATTTTCCAAGGATATTTCACATGTTGAGCCTGTAAACATTCCAGTGTGATATTTGCTTCCAATTTCATTGTAGCATTTTCAAATATGCCTGCATAAAATAAATTGGCTAAGACTGAACTTCAATTTTTGCTTTGGAGAGGAGAATAGATCACAAATGGCAGAAATCTAAAATATATTTTCCAAATAGTGGGTGGTAATCTAAGGATACTATGGAAATGATCTGAATTAAAATATTTGATTTGATGTTAATGAAGTTTATATGTGCAAAATGTCAAATGTTTTAATAAATGCAATATTGAATTATTACTATTTTCCTCTAAACTGCTACAACTGATATTCACTGGAAATATCAACATGAAATTTTAGAAAATTGTTTCATTAAAGACTTTTATTACAACTACTAGGAAATAGAAATAAAAATAAGCAATAAAAAGACAACACAGTAAGAAGATATAGGAGAACAAGCAGCTTCAAGAGAATTTTGGGGTAAATTAATTTATAAATAGCATGAAGATAATAAATCTGATTTTTGATAATTATAACTAGCAAGATTTTTTATTAAAGAGTGACTACATTGCTTAAATATTAAATAGTTGCAGCTGAAATGTTTAGCATCTATAAATTTGAGATTCCAGTACTTAAGATTTCTTTTTTCCTTAACCAAACTTGTGATGCTTATTAGGAAGCAAGTGTGTTGTCTTGAATTACAAATGTTTTCAAGGAGATAATTAATGTTACCTGTCCAGGATAAGTGACAGCTCTTTAGTTTGGCCATTTAATTGTATCAAAATTCAGATTGATAAAATTAATCCATTTTAACTTTACTTCGCTATTGCATCTTAAAACTGTATCCTCCATGGCAACAAATCAACATACATACAATGTTAGAAGCAAAAACATCTTCACAGGACTTGATGTTTTAAAACATTTTTTTATACATTCCTATTTTTAGTGTTTTCAACTTGCTGTTTTTTATACTATATTTTCTTAGTTTAGCTCATGCACATGACAAGCATAACTATAATTTGTTCTGTATTGGAATATTCAAAGAAACATGGGTAGCCTGTTCTGATTAAACCAATTTGCAAGAAAACATTTCTCTTAACTCTAAGTCATATGTTTCTTTAAGTTCCCTTTCATTTCAAAAGTCATAATTTCTTATTCTGACCTTCAGTGAAGGGGGCATGAGTTAGAACCTAATGACTATTCACTTTCTTCTTCACTTTCAAGGTGAGTGTAGGAGGCCCATAAAGTCTATATTGAGACTTATATCCCTATACCTGGGCTTTAATAGAAACAAATAGTTGTTCCAGAATAAAAGCAAAATATAAAGGAGATGGAACTATATCACATGGGAAGAGGAAATAAAGGACATATCTTCATAATTCTTCATAGATGGAGAAGTCAGCAAGCTTCTAACAAAAGGAATGTAGTTTTGAAGGGGGGAGGAGTATCCTAAATCAATACCCCTGCTATTTTGGATTCAAAATTTATATTTATGTATTTAAATTTATATGAATTTATATGAAAACACAAAAGATTGAGAATGACCAACACAATATTGAAGAAGAACTAAGAGTACTAACACTACCTGCTTTCAATACTTATAAAGCAATAGTCTATCAATACAAGTTGGAATTGGTGAAAAAATAGACATACAGATCAATAGAATCAAATAAATAACCCCCAAATTGAGTGGCACAAATTTAGTTACTTGATCTTTGGCAAAGGACACTCTCAACAAATAGTAATGGGAAAACTGGAGTCCATGTTCAAGAATAAAAATGACGTAGATGTAGAATGCAGCTTATACTTTCCACAAAAAATAACTTCAATGTGTTATAGCTGGAGTACACAACAGATTATAATAGTTACAAAGTATTCATTATAACTCTATTTTTTGTTTGTTTCTAATTATATATACCCAGGTTTGCCTAATCTATGGATATTAAACAAACAAAATCAGTGATTATGTTTGTTAATTCTATTGTTTTACTAATGACTTGATTTGTCATTTATTTTTCAACATACATTTTTAAATCAAATTTACACATTTGCCTCTAAATATTTCTGATATTCTTGAGTTTGGTTATTAGGCATTTTTTGTTATTTAGTTTTAATAGTGTTTAATTTCCATTATAATATATTTTTCTACCCATCATTCATTTTGTTATTTTCAAAATTTTACTTCCTGTGTTTAACACTCTTTGCAATTTAATTGATATATTTATTATTTATTTTCATTTTTTGGGGGTCCATGATAATTATGATAATTATTTCTAAACTTCAAAAAATGGAAAGTGTTCATTGACCTAAGATATGACTGTTTTGGAAAATTGTCAATGTAAATGTAATCAGGAATATAAGATCAATTTAATAAATACACATTTATGAGCAAACATGTTAACACGTCACTTAAATTCCCTATATTTCATGATTTTTCTGTTAATATATAACAATAGAGGCATGTTAAATGTTTTAATTAGAATCATGGATTTACCAACTCACTCTTGTGATTTGGTTTAATTTTTTCCAGCTTTATTGAGATATAATTGACACATATCATCACTAATCATCAGGGAAATGCAAAATAAAACCACAGTGAGATTTCATCTCACACCTGTTAGAATGGTTATCATCAAAAAGAGAAGGGATAACAGGTGTTAGCAAGGATGTAGAGAAAAGGGAAATCTTGTGCACTATTGGTAGGAATGAAAATTGGTACCGTCACTATGGAGAGAAGTGTGAAGGTTCCTCAAAAAATTGAAAGTATAACTACCACGTGACCCAGCAATTCCACTTCTGGGTATTTATCTGAAAGAAATAATATCACTATCTCAAAAAGATATCTGCATCCTTATGTTCACTGCAGCACTATTTACAATAGCCAAGACATGGAAACAATCTAAATGACCATCAAATGATGAATGGATAAAGAAAATATGATATAGGGGCACCTGGGTGGCTCAATTGGTTAAGTGTCCAACTCTTGATCTCAGCTCAGGCCTTGATCTCAGGGTCATGAGTTCAGCCCCATGTGGGCTCCACGCTGGGCATGGAGCCTACTTTAAAAAGACAAAAAAAGGGGCGCCTGGGTGGCTCAGTTGGTTAAGCGACTGCCTTCGGCTCAGGTCATGATCCTGGAGTCCTGGGATCGAGTCCTGCATAAGGCTCCCTGCTCGGCGGGGGGGTCTGCTTCTCCCTCTGACCCTCCTCCCTCTCATGCTCTCTGTCTCTCATTCTCTCTGTCTCAAATAAATAAAAATTAAAAAAAAAAAAAGAAAAAAAAAGTTATATATTTGCCTGATGATTAATGATGTTGAGCATCTTTTTATGTACCTTTAATTTTTTCCTCTCTTTTAAATAATAATACATAGTATTCCATATTTACTGTTTTGGATGCAAAAATATTTGTAGCAAAAGTTTTGGTAAGATTGAGAAGGAAGGAAGGAGCATAGGACTTAGTATGTAGAAAGACTTTTCAGTGTATGAAATTATGTACTATTGAGTTCTAAGCAAAAAAGGGTACTCTCAAGTGATAAAGATTTCAACTGTAGTAAGAAGAGATTTTTATGTTGTGATAATTTGTACATCATGTATGGATATGAGTCTTCTTTGTACAGAAACCTATGAACAGTCTGCTCCCAATTCCTACACACTCATACAAAGGTAGCAGACAAGGACAGAATAACCACAACACTCTCATTTGTGGGAAATAGGACAGTTCTGAAATCCTCCTACTGGGAAAATACAGTGAAGTTTGCAACCCTGTGGCAGAAGAGCGATCCTTGATTCCATCCAGCTTCCACTTTCTGCACTATTTTGTTCGTTTTTCTCTGTGGTTCTTCTGGGAGAACTCCTTTTTCCATTACCTTTCTAAAACTCAGGATGAAATAGGCACTGGGAAATACACGCTTTGAATGGCCTGCATATATACTTTTTTAAGATTATTTATTTATTTATTTGACACAGAGAGAGAGAGAGAGAGTACAAGCAGGGGGAGCGACAGGCAGAGGGAGAGGGAGAAGCAGACTCCCTGTTGAGCAGGGAGCCTGATGCGATGTGGGGGTCCAATCCCAGGACTCTGGGATCATGACCTGAGCCAAAGGCAGCCACTTAACTGACTCAGCCACCCAGGCACCCTAGCCTGATATTTTTAAGATTACTTCAGCCTAAAGGAGATCTGCGTTCCAAAGTTCCAAGTCTCAAAGTCACAGCCACAACCACTAGCCTGTTTTCTCTTGGAAGTACAACTCTCACACAAATACTGTGGAATTTATGTCTCTTTGACGCCTAGCAACTCCATTTGCCAGGAACCACCCTTACAGTTGTTTTCACGCCTTAGTCCTCGAATATGAATGTTGTGGTTCTCCTTCTATTTTCTTGCTGAAGTTTTATTCTTTCTGTTTAAACAGGACTACCTTAAAGCCCTGGGATTCTGTGGGAGAGGTTTAATCAGGACTTTGCCTTGAAATACTTTTTTCAGTTAAAAAGATCTAACAGATGTCACACTTTTGGTCTGATATTAGCTCTGATTCAACTTTATTTGTTTAAAATTTTACTGGGTGTTTGTCTCTCAAAGACTTTCTCAGTAATTTTGGGGGAGCTTAGGGGTCTCAAATCAACTGGCTTTTTCAGCTTTGAAAAGCTTGCAATTTCTGCATTTTTCTATCCCATTTCATTTCTTCTTTCAAACCTACCAATTCTTTCCTTGACTTATTTTTATTTCTTTAACACCTTCCCTAGTACAGCCAATAATAAAAATATCACTGGTTTCTGTTTTCTGAACTCTTTTCCTCTAGCTAGAGAGTCAGAAGGTGAAATCTTATGACTTTTAAATTCTCTCAAGTAAGTTTTGTAAAATGTTTTGCCACTGTATTATGTGGATTGCCTTTTTTTTCCCATTTCCAAAATGTTTTTCCAGCAGCTATTTTCCTACTCACAATTTTCCTAATTTTGACCCTTATTTCTTAAGAGATACATTATTCAAGTGACCTGATTTTTTGGTAAGAAAACAGTGTGAAATATATGTTTAAAGATTTATTTAATAACTGCTGAATTTAAATTTAATGCATTACACAGAGACCATTACTTATCAAAATTGCAGTAAGGTAAGGTAACCTCTTCCATAAACATCAGATACCATATCTTTATCTTTGTTTTTTATGGAATGAACTAAGTTGAGAAAGTCTCTATGATGATTGATCATTTATACTTATAAGAATACAAAAGATAATTTAAAAAATTCTAGAAAATGGTTAAAAAAGATTAGATAGCAGGAAGAATAATGATGAAATTCCTTGAACAATTTTAATCTTTGTAATTATGTCCATAACAGTGTTTGGGTAGTAAAAGTGAGGAATTGTATAAGTTTTTTTTTAAAATTTTTTATTGTTATGTTAATCCCCATACATTACATCATTAGTTTTAGATGTAGTGTTCCATGATTCATTGTTTGTGCATAACACCCAGTGCTCCATGCAGAACGTGCCCTCTTTAATACCCATCACCAGGCTAACGCATCCTCCCCCCCCTCCCCTCTAGAACCCTCAGTTTGTTTTTCAGAGTCCATCGTCTCTCATGGTTCGTCTACTCCTCTGATTTCCCCCCCTTCATTCTTCCCCTCCTGCTATCTTCTTCTTCTTCTTTTTTTTTTCTTAACATATATTGCATTATTTGTTTCAGAGGTACAGATCTGAGATTCAACAGTCTTGCACAATTCACAGCGCTTACCAGAGCTCATAGCCTCCCCAGTATCTATCACCCAGTCACCCCATCCCTCCCACCCCACCCCCCACTCCAGCAACCCTCAGTTTGTTTCCTGAGATTAAGAATTCCTCATATCAGTGAGGTCATATGATACATGTCTTTCTCTGATTGACTTATTTCACTCAGCATAATACCCTCCAGTTCCATCCACGTCGTTGCAAATGGCAAGATCTCACAGTGAGTCAGCAATCACTTACAGAACCTGAACTCAAGTAGAAAGCTCCAGCATCCAAAAGCTTATACAGGCTGAGAGCCACAAGGATGGCAGGAAGAGAATCAGGGCATGGGTTCAGGTTAGCAGGAATTACATAAGGCCATAATCAATGAAGGTACCAGCTCATCCAGTATATTTGTCATAGACCAGTAAATTAGTTACTATAACCAATGTAGGGAAATGTAGCAAGGGTAATTAAAAGTTAAGCTATTGATAAGACATTTTAAAATGCTCATTATCTAATTTAAAAGTTATCATTGAACTCATAGATACAGAGAACAAATTGATGGTTTCCAGAGGTAGAGGTGGAGGTGGGTGGAATAAGTGAAGGGGGTCAAAAGTACAAACTTCCAGTTATAAACTAAATAAATTCTGGGATTGTAACGTATAGTATGGTGACTATAGTTAATAGTACTGTATTGTGGGGCACCGGTGTAGCTCAGTAGGTTAAGCGTCTGCCATCAGCTCAGGTCATGATCACAGGGTCCTGGGATGGAGCCCCAGATTGGCCTCCTTGCTCGGCGGAGAGCCTGCTTCTCCCTCTCCCTCTGCCTGTAGCTACCCCTGCTTGTGCTCTCTCTCTCTCACTCTCTCTGTGTATCAAATAAATAAATAAATAAATAATCTTTTAAAACAATAGTACTGTGTTGTGTATTTGAAAGTTGCCAAGAGAGATCTTGAAAGTTCTCATCGCCAGAAAAAAAATGTAGCTATGTGTATTGATGGATGTCAAAAAGACTAATTGTAGTGATCATTTTGAAATATATACAAATATCATTTCATTATGTTGTACACCTGAAAATAATATAATGTTATATGTCAATTATATCTCAATTCTAAAAAAGCTTATTGAAGTCTGGGATGCATCTCAACTACAGGTGGGTATTAAGTGGTCAAAAATAAAAAAAAAATAGTAAGATGCAGAAATAATAAAGCAAATATATCATGATACAAGTCACTAGAAAATACTACCTTTTATTTGTAGTATTCATCATTTTAAAATACTTTTTTTCTATAATAAATATTTTAACTATATCATAAATTGGGGCATAAACCAACTGATCCATTAATTTGACTGATTATTATAAGTAAAAATGAAACACGTATTTTTTATTATTGAAGTATAATTGACATAGAATATCCTATTAATATCAGGTACATATACCTGATATTAAAAAATTAACATTTTAGGGGCGCCTGGGTGGCTCAGTTGGTTAAGCGACTGCCTTTGGCTCAGGTCATGACCCTGGAGTCCCAGGATCGAGTCCCACATCAGGCTCCCTGCTTGGCGGGGAGTCTGCTTCTCCCTCTGACCCTCCCCCCTCTCATGCTCTCTATCTCATTCTCTCTCTCAAATAAATAAAAATCTTTAAAAAAAAATTAACATTTTTATGCATTATGAAATGATCCCACAATAAGTTTAGTTATCATCTGTCATAATACAAAGTTATTACAATATTATTGACTATATTTCCTATGCTGTACATTATATACCCATGACTTATTTATTTTACAACTGGAAGTTTGTACCTCTTAATCCCCTTTACCTATTTCGCCTGACCCCGAGCCCTTCCCCCACCTGGTAAACAACAGTTTTGTTTTTTGTATCTATGAGTCTGTGTCTGTATTGTCTTATGTGTTCATTTGTTTTGTTTTTAAAATTCCACATATCAGTGAAATCATACGGTATTTATCTTTCTCTTTCTGACTTATTTCACTTAGCATAATACTCTCTAGGTCCATCCATGTCATAAATGGCAAGATTTCATTCATTAAAAGATATTTATTTATTTATTTATTTGAGAGGGAGAAAGAGTGTGCATGAGCTGGGGGAGGAGCAGAGGGAGAGGCAGAGAATCCCAGACTCCACCCGAGCAGGAAGCCTGATTCAGGGCTTGATTCCACGACTCTGAGATCATCTCCTGAGCCAAAACCAAGAGTCGACACTTAACCGACTGAACCTCCCAGGCATCCCAAGATTTCATTCTTTTAATGGTTGAGTAATATTCTATTGTAAAAATACGTACCACATCTTCTTTATCCATTCAACTATAGATGGGCATAGGTTGCTTCCATATCTTGAACATAGGTGTGCATATATTTCTCTGGATTGGTGTTTTCATTTTCTTTGGATAAATGCACAGAAGTGGAATTGCTGGATTGTATAGTACTTCTATTTTTATATTTCTGAGGAAACTCCACACTATTTTCTATAGTGGCTGCACCATTTATTTACATTTCCACCAATAGTGTACAAGAATTTCCTTTTCTCCACATCCTCACCAACACTTGTTATTTTTTGTCATTCTGATAATGGCCAATTTGACAGCTATGAGGTGATATTTCATGGTGGTTTTGATATGCATTTCCCTGATGATTAGTGATGTTGAGCATCTTTCATGTGCCTTTGGCCATGGGTATGCCCTCTTTGGAAAAATGTCTATTCAAGTCCTTTGTCCATTGTGTGATCAGGTTGTTTTTCAATAGCAAGTTGTGTAAATAGTTTATGTATTTTAGGTATTAACTCCTTGTTTGCAAATAACTTCTCTCATTCAATAGGCTGCTTTTCCATTTTGTTGATAGTTTCCTTTTTTGTGCAAATCGTTTTAGTTTGATGTAATCCCATTTGTTTATTTCAGCTTTTGTTGCCCTTGAAAACACAGAAAGCTTGAACATTATAAAACACAAAAAAGGTGAGAAAGGTGGATTGTAAATATATGCCAGGCACCGCTAGGTGTTTTATTCATATTATGCCATATAATCACAAAGAATGATTTATTATTATTATTCTATAACATTTTTCATAAATATACTCAACCATAAGTTAATTAAGTGCTAACACCTCTGGGAAAATTACTGAGAGCTATGATATGAAATCAAGGCACAAATATATATATTGTACCACTTAAAGTCTCTATTGTGAGCTTATAAAATATTTCCAGCTGGTAGGTAATGGTAGTGTGCGATTATCAAACACTAATATATTAAACAATGACGACTTTAGTGCATGTTCCAGCAGCACAATAAGCTACTCTTATATAATAAACCCCTCCGGTTTTATTGTAAAGCTGGGAGCTGTTTCACTATTGTGAAACACACGAACTAGAACATTTATTGCTATTATGCCAAATAAATGAAGTGAAACAACAGAGAGGCCTTTAAATGAACTGTATTTTATGGCTAAAGCACAGAGAAGATGAAATGAAAAACCAACCTGGACTTCATTCAATCATTTTACTTATTCGTGTGTCTGTGTGAGAGAGCAGTCCATTCTGAACAGGAGGAGAAGACCTAAATTCTAGTACTGTCTTATTATGGCAGAGTTATGAGAGAGCCTAAACCAAGAGTGAAGAAAATAGGCATAGTATATAATATCTGAATGATATAATTTAAAATACAGAGATGAAAAGGAATAAAAACTGGTCATTTTCCAACTTCATATGGATATGCTAAAGCCAAAGAGGTTAAAATTTCACTGGGAAAATGCTGATATTTAAGTATACAGCACGACTACAAATAACATTTTTATTTATTTATTTTTTAAAAGATTTTATTTATTTATTTATTTATTTATTTATTTATTTATTTATTGTTTATTTGAGAGACAGAGAGAAAGAGAGATGGGGGCAGGAGCAGAGAGGGAAGGAATCTCAATCTCTGTGCTGAGCGCAGTGCCCAATGTGGCGCTTGATCTGAGGACCCTAAGATCATGACCTGAGTTAAAACCAAGAGTCAGACCTGTAACTGACTGAGCCACCCTGGCACCCCTCAAGCAACATTTTTAAATATCCTATTTAAAACCCAGATTCTTGAAACTTTAGTTCCCAAACTTTAAAAAATGTAACTTAAAAAATAATGTAATTTTTTGAGGGGCAGGTAAAGTATGAATTTGTTTTTTCATATCTTGATAAATATCTTCTGTCCTATTTCCTTAATTCATGTCCCATATTTTTTACATTATTCTTTATTCACCTAAAAGGTGCCTGTTCCCATAAAATAATTTTGCTAATATGGGAATATTAACTTGTGTGGACCTGTGTCAATGTTGACAGTAAAGACAGCAGCACATACTGTCATAAGAGTTGCAGAAAATCAATTGTCATACATATTTAAAATCAGTATGATGCTGGAATGGGTTACAATGATATGTTATTGATCTCTCCTTAAAATACTATAACAACCATAAATCAGTTTTCTGGAACCACAGCATTATCTATATATGAGGCCAGCAGCAGTGCCCATTTTTACATCTTTGTTGATTATTTTCTAATCCTTTTCTTTCATAAAAACAAAACTAGAGCAGAAATTTGCTGTCCAGAAAGCAGCAAAAAATATCTGTCCCTCTTAGCACTGCTGGGATTTGTTCTATCTGTATGTTTAATCCCTCCGTTCCCTGAGCCACTAGCCTTGATAAATGCACAAGAATTTGAAAGAAAAAGAAGAGGAAGAAGAAGGAGGAGGAGGAGGGGAAGAACCAGCAAAGGAGAAGGAGGAGGAGGAAGTAGAGGAGGAAGGGAAAGGGGGGGGGGAGGGAAGAGGTGAGAGAGGAAAGGGAAGAAGGTAAAGAAGGAATGTACCCAATCCCATTGCTAATGGTATACTTTTCTTTTCTCACTGCTAATAGTTTTGGGGAAAATATGGTTTATTTTAAATATCTCCATTCTTCTTTCAATTCCTTTCTTTTTCCCATGTATAATTGTCCAGTGAAATCCATCAGCCTATCTCCCATGGATTTTATCATTACTTTGGCTTTGGGTACACATATTTTCCTAGTTTTTTGCTGTATTTACAGTAGATGCTTCTATCTCACTCAACGTTTCATATTCTGATCTAAGGTTGATCAAAATAGTCGATCAACTTTATTCTTACCAGTGTTTATATATCCCATATGAATAGTAAGCTGGTTTAAATCTTTCCCTTTTGTTCTCTCTCTCTCTTTTTTCTTTCTTCTTCTTCTTTTTTTTTTTTTTTTCCTAAAATAAAAACAGCATATATCCTAAAAAGAGTAGTATAGTACTGGTATTATTGCTGGAATTTTTGAGTGGTAATTTAGCAAAAATAGTATGAGGATAATGTACTTGTCTCATAGGAGCTAGAATTCAATCAGGGTTGTAGAGATGTACCTTATCTTCTAGGTGACTACAGATATGCCAGTTGAATAATTAAAAAAATAACTTGGCATTTTGCCCAGCAAAAAATCTACCCTAATATGGATTCTATGTTCTTATTACCTGCATGTAAGCTCTATATGAGCCCAAATCTATCAAAAGGATATAAATCATTTTGGAATAAACACACTGCCTGTTTTCCAGGGTCTCCCAAGGAGGGAATAAAAAGGGACAAGTAAAGGGAATTGACTTTTCTTTTATCTAGGTTTTCTGAAAATAAGTTATTTTAGAGGTCTCCATCCTAAAATGGTGTGGGTGTTGTCAGCTGAGCCTGATGCTTACAGCATACCATAAAGTGTTTCAGAAAAAAAATACAATGTGAATGTGTATATGTATACACACATGCCAAGGAACAGAACAGAAGAGAAAGAGCCATAGAGAGAATAAAAACCAAACGGTGCAAAATGAAAGCAATGTCTGAATCAGGGAAAGAGGGTATTGGAACTTCTTGCACTATTCTTGCAACTGTTCCATAAATTTGGAAATAACAAAATTTGTAAACACATAAAAATTTTTAAATATAAAAGGAAAAAGATTGAGCAAGATGGAGAAGAGCCAAGATGACTTTGGAGAAATAAATAGGGATCATCTAGGGCTTTGTGGCCCGTGGTCTGGGCTTAGATTTTACTCCAGCTGCATGAGAAGCATTAACTGATTTCTAGTAAAACCTGATTCGATGGAGGGGTTTCAGATCATTGAGCTGCAGCTTGGATGAGATGAGTTTTTTGTTGGTTTTGGTTGTTTTGTTATTTTCATTTTTCCCTAATAACTGCTATCAGCTGTGTAATGTGCACTTTGTTTCCCAGTGGAAAGTCAGTTTACTTATTGACATGCGTCTAGTTCAGAGCTTTTCAATTGCTTTTAGTTTTTACAGCTGTCCACTTAACAAAGCTTCTTCCTGCCTGCAGGACAATATAGGATTGTGGCTCCCAAAGAGTGGAGTAGAGGACTGAAGAACTCTCACATATTCCATTTTTCCCCTCTTTGTTTGATTCTCTGCTCTAGTGTCTGAGAGAAAACATCAGAGAACAAAGGCAGTTCCTCCTTTAGAGCTTTTGGGGATTCTTGTATTTGTTTTTTTAGAATCAATGTTTCTAAAAGGGGGCAACAATATATCCATGGGAGTGAACAAGCTGACCCCTCTATGCTACCTCTCATTATTTAGCTCAGGTTTTAGCGCCTGCTGAGAATCTGACTTTAGTTCGTATTTAGGTTGTCTTTGTTAAGCCAGTCCAATATTTTTATCAATAGTTATATTTAAACATATTTATAATTTTTAACTGAAAAGTACTGCTTTAGAAAGCAGCATAATTAAAATAGATGTTGGTTCACACAGATTTAAAAAAGTTCAAAAAAGTTTATTATGTATAAAAATAGGAGTCTGGCTAACATACCATATATACAATTATGGATATAACTGATAGAAGAAAATTTAAATAGCAAGAAAAATAACAAAATGATGCTGAATGTAGATCATTGATTATGTTTCCCTAGAATCCTTCATTCAAAAAAAAAAAAAGTCACATGGAACTCAAGATAAAATAGATGAAATCTACTATGTTCTGGTAAAGCATTGGTAGTTGTCCTAAGCCCCACCTCTTCAGCCCTTCCCAATTCCTATCACCTGCAAACTCTTCAAATCACTTCAAAGCTCTGCAGAATAAACTTTAATACTTGCCTAAGTGATAGTGTTTTCCATAGCTCTCATTTTTCTTCCTAAGAAAATATGTCTAAAGTTTGTGTAATAGTTTATTAAATGGGATATTATAATTAACATAACATTTTTATAAAAACAAAAGTGCATTGACATTATATTTTTAAAAACCATGATATAAAATGTATTTGCACTAGGCCTTAATTTTCTAAAAGAATAGAGAGAAATATAAAATATATTGAAGTTGAGAAAAATGTTAGCATGTTTATCTCTGTGTTGTGAGATTTTGGAGTGAGTTTTACTGTATTTTGAAAGTGTGTATGTTTTCTCAATTATCTATATCACATAAATACAATATCAGAAAAATATTTTAAACTTAGATCACTCTTAAAAATCACTGTAAAACTTGTGTTTAAGTTTTATTTAAATTGTCTTTAATCCAACCTTTATCCTTATAGAATTGTTTTCTTGGAATTATAAAATATTATAGTTAAAGAAAACAATATAGATCTTCTACTTAAGTCCATATAAAATCAGTGTTCTTGAAAACACTGCTATGTCATTATATAATGTAACACTTCAGGAAATACCACATAGTATCCTTTAACTTTAGAGATTCATAATTACATTAGAATTTTAAAGGCTAAAAAACTGGAGATTTTTAACTTTGTTTAACTGATTATTTTCCAAATGTGTCTTTGTTTAACACTCATAATTTTTGGTAGCACAAGGTGTAGTATGAGCAATATTACTATAAGCTGTTCATTTTGTAGGTGAGATGACTTAAATCTAAGAATGAGGTTTCCTGCCTGAGATTACATTATCAGGGTTGGAATAGGAACTAGAACAGAGGCTTTTATTTTTATTTTATTAGAGAAGGAGGGGAAGGCAGAGGGAGAGAATCGCCAGCAGGCTCTACCCCCAGCCTGGAGCCCTACACTCAACTTGATCTCACAACCCTGAGGTCATGATCTGAGCTGATATCTAGAGTCAGCTGCTAAACTGAGCCACCCGGGCGCCCCACAGAACAGAGCCTAGGGTTTATAGTCTGTAGATACAGTCCAATGCTTAGTACTCGGCTCTAGTAGTTCCCAAAAATCTAAATCCTGGATATTTAATTGAAAGCACACCAAAAGGTTTATTGTACTTGGACAAATAGTTAAACTTGTAAAAAAAAAAAAAAAGTATTTATTATATTTGCTACAGGCTTTAGGAATTATCACAAGTTCATAGACTATCATCCTATTTCAAATATTAATCCTACAAAAATGCCTTTCCTGCTAGATAAACAGGAGATGGAGGCTAAGAAAGACAGCAAGAAAAAAGGGTGAATATTAAGAATCCATTCAAAAACAATTATAAGGAAGACTTACTATGTATCTGCAAATGTGTTTAATTCAAATGTAACTTTTTGTTTACCTCCTTCACAATATTTCTTTATTCATATTTTTAACTCAAATTCCAGAAGGACATTCAAGAGAAATGGTCACTACATTTTTTTCTTTTCTTTTTGTTACATATGAATTTTTAATCACTGTTTGATTACATAAATACCATGATGTTCTAAGGAATTTTGTTCCTGACATCTATCATTTTATGGAATGAAAATCCCTACCTGCTTATGAAGGATTCCATGGCTTATATTTCCCTGGAAAAATCACCATTTATATTCAGTTTTGTTTAATGTAAATAATGCTATCTTAATGATATCTTTTATCTTCAAAAGAAATAGTTTGAAAAAATAATTCATACAAGGAAGAAAATATTCTTTGGAAAGAAAAATGTTCGATCAGCAATTTAGATAAAAATTAACTGTTAAGAATTAAATTGAATATAAATTAACAAAGCCATTGTTAGAACAATCTTCAGTTTGTGTTATGGTTCAGTTATATTAGTTAGATAAAGTTACTATAACAGATAGATTCAAGATGCATATTGGCTTAAACATAATACATATTAATTTTTTACTGATATTGCCATCCAGTTTTGGTATTACTGATCAGTAGGTGGCTCTATTCCACATGTTGACTCATACATGGATATAGATTTTCTCCATGCAGTTTTTTTATTCCCAGGTGGCTTATTATCAGCGTGCAGCTATGGGAAAGAGACACAGCTGTCCCTTAAAAGTTTTAGACTGGAAGAGCACATTATGACTTCTATTCATATTAAGTGATAAGAGCTACTCACATGGGACAGGACTAGCCATGGGAAATGTAAGCTTATTAATGTAGTCCTTGGCTGGACAGCCACCTTTTAGCTACAATTGTATACCATGAATGGAAGATTGCAAATTGATAGAAAACTAGACATCTCTACCATTAAAAATATATACCAAGATATGCATGATAATTGCAAACAACCCTTAAAAAACATTTAGTTTTTACTAATTGTAGTGTATTTAAATTCCAAAAAGCTTAACTGAAACTAAGAAACATTTTTTTTCAATTTCAGATTATCAGATAGTAATAACAACATCCACCTAAAATGCAAATATATGTGAATCCTAGCATATCTGGACTAAAGTAGAAGTTATTGATTATTCTTTTAAATAGTGCTTAAATGTACTTAAATGTGACCTTCCCAGCCTCATCTTTCTTTACTGTGGACAGTCACCCTTCTCTGAACAGGCCATTACTCTCTCCTACATGTACAGGATGATAGAATGAATTCATTTTCTTTACTTGATAAACTCTAAATTTCCCTTAAGTAGACCACTCAACTATTACCTATTCTAAAACATTCAGTGGCATTAGATAAATGAATGCATTTCCACACTGTGTTCCTACAACACAAAGCATAAGTAACTAGTGGCAAAACCTAAAAGAAATTAACCTCTTAAAACAACTCAATCTAAAGAATACTGCTAATACTACTCACTGGGGCCAATTACATTTTTCAAAAATGGCTACAGGAATATTGCGATCTTACACGATCTTACAGACATGGGGCAGAATCTGTTTTCCCTTTGAATCTGTGCAGAATTCTGTGCCTCAAGAAATACATAGAAACGATGCTGTATTACTTCCTTTTAGGTCATAAAGATGGTATGGCTGCTTGCTCTCTTACTCTCGCTCTCTCTCTCTCCGTACTCTCTCTCTTTGAGAACATCTGCTACTGGAGAATAGCCAGCATTCTGAGAGAAAGCCCAAAGTAGCCCTCCCAGAGAGAGCACATGAGAAGAGACACTGGAGACCTCTAGCCAACAGCATCAACAGCTGGACCTGTGAGTTAGCTTGAAACCACATGACTCCAGCTTCCAGGCTTCAAGTCTTCCATCTGTGCCCCAGACCTTGTGGCAAGAGACAAGCAACTGTGCTATCCCCTGCCTGAACTCCTTGCCCTCAAAAATCTGAGCATAATAAAAGGTTGTTTTATGCCACTAAGCTTTGGAATAATTTATTAAGTAGCCAGAAATACTGATCTACCCATTTTAGACACAAAAAGCCAGGTAGGTTGACACACTTTGGATACTTATGAAATATCAAGAAAAGGGCGCCTGGGTGGCTCAGTTGGTTAAGCGACTGCCTTCGGCTCAGATCATGATCCTGGAGTCCCTGGATCGAGTCCCGCATCGGGCTCCCTGCTCGGCAGGGAGCCTGCTTCTCCCTCTGACCCTCCCCACTCTCATGTGCTCTCTCTCACATTCTCTCTCTGTCAAATAAATAAATAAAATCTTAAAAAAAAAAAAGAAATATCAAGAAAAGATTAGCGATATCATGGGATCAGTAAAGAGTGTTGAGAATGAATAACATATACAATGGACTTGGGTTAGAAACACATTACAATATCAATAATGTAAGAATAAACATACCCCAAATCGACACAATCAAAAGCTTTGTGTTCTGAGGCACCTGGGTGCCTCAGTCCCTTAAGTGTCTGCCTTCAGCCCAGGTCATGATCCCAGGGTCCTGGGATGGAGCCCCGTCAGGCTTTCTGCTCAGCTTGCTTCCCCCTCTCCCTCTGCCTGCTGCTCCCACCACGGTGTTCTCTCTCTCTGTCTCTCTCTTTCTGTCTCTCTCTCTCTGTCAAATAAAAAAATTAAACTTAAAAAAAACCTTTGTGTTCTAATAATAATTTATAATTATCTTCTCAATAAGGAATTAGCAGAGAATCCCTAATATTATTCTGATCACATTCAAGTATTTTCTAAGTTTTGTTCCTTTTCTTACCCCCATTCTTTGATTTTTGTTACCACATGTAAATTTATATTGGGCTATCCCTCCCGTGTCTAAGACCCATATTCTCAGTCTTTGTTACCAAACATCACAAAATTCACTAAAAATACAGCTTCTATCAATTAACTGCAAGCAGACTGACTGCCTCCAACACTTTCTGTGAAATAGCTGACCACTTACTGCCAGTTAGCTTTAGGGTGGCCCTCCTTTGTATCTTTGTGACCTGGCAGCTTTCCGATCTTATTTCTAAGCCCAGGGTCAGGATACTGTGTCCTGCCTATGCTGTGGGGATGGTCGGGATTAACTCTCATTCTGGTCAGCCATGAAATGTACCTCCTTGTGTCAGAAGCTAATGATTGACTTTCTCAATTGGACAGCACAGAAAGGCTGACCCTGTCGGTATGGCATTGTTAGATACCTGCCCTGGAGCAGGAAGCTTGCAAGCACTCTCTTTCACTCATTAGGGACTATCAAACCCAATTATTTTTTTATTTTGTTGTTATCCACCTGGCTAGAATCTCAGCTCCGTAAGAACAGAAAACCTGTCTCATCTTCATTTCCACAAGGTTAAGAACAATGTCTCACGCTCAATAAATATTTCTGAGTGAATCTTATTATATAGAAATATTATATAGAAATCTTAAAATTAAAATTAATATCTGGCAAGAACACTGTTCTTTGAATTCTTACCAATTATTCACTCTACAGTTGTTTAACTTTTTCAGATATCCAGTTTTTAACTCCTCTCCTTTCTCTCAAACTATAAACCCTGCCATGGGCACTTTTTAAAATATAGGCTGTTCTCCATGTGAGCCACTTCAACCAAGCCCTTATCTATACCTACAACCTCAATATGCAAAACTGCAAGGACAGAGTAACCAAGATATATGCTATTTTCACCCCTTACTAAGGTAGCTAAACCTGAACACAGAAACATGTCATTGAATATGTAATGAACTGTTAGCTCCAAAATTCTCATTCTCTGATCTTCATGGCCCTTTAGAGCTACCAGACAATCATTCTGTTTTCCCAATAAGTCCAATCTCCCATTATTTCCAAGGCTACTTCAAACCTTCTTCACTTATTTCCCTTTACACATTACCTTTCTACCACTCTGGATAGATGATCCCCAAATGACTGAAAAGATAGAATCTATCAGGCTCTTTGTCAATCCGCTGTGCTCTTGTGGTCCTATGGAAATTTGTCGCTATCCTTCCATCCATCTGTCCACCCATCCTTTTTTCACAACCTAACAGATGAAAATGTGTCTTCCACCATTTGCTCCAGATCAAACCTACCATCTATGCCAGCCTTTTTACTACAAAAATCTGAGAAATTATTCCAAATGTCTCATTCTTCAACCTTTCACTTTTTGTTGGCTCATCACTTCAACATTTAAACACAAATTTCTTGCAAATTTTGTAAAAAAAAAAAAACCAGACTCTTTCTTCCTCTCGAAGTACCAGCCTATCTTTCTATCTCCTTTCAGAAATTATCTTCTTTACTTGAGGTTTCTACTTCCACACTTCTAATGAACTCCTCAAATACTTTTTCTTCTCTTTTTTCCCTTCATTCCCTATCCAACCACTTCTTTATTGAAATAGTCACTTACTTATGGTAAATGTGATTGGTATAGCTGATATTTATATATGTATATTTTAAAGATTTATTTATTTGAGAGAGAGAGCACGTGCACATATGTGAGCGGGGGGGGAGGGGCAGAAGGAGAAGGAGAGAGAGAATCTCAAGCAGACTCCCCGCTGAGTGCAGAGCCCCACAGAGGGCTCCATCCCAGAATGCTGAGAGCATGACCTGAGCCAAAATCAAGAGTCAGATCCTTAACTGACTTTGCCACCCAGGCGTCCCTGTATTTTTATATTTTATCACCGGACCAGATTCTAGCTTTTGATAGTTTTAATTTTGCCTTGATGTTTTCACTTCCATTTACTCCAGTTACACCACTCTGTTTTTCCTGTTTTTCTCCAAGAACTTCTTAATTTCTTAATAAGTTTGTTTTTCTCTTACTACACCTTCAGTGCTTGTATGTTTCTTTGTGTAAAATACTATTTTTCCTCTCTTCATGCTTATACCATTTCTCTGGGTGTATTGTCTGTCTCCTATTTTAATTATTGTATCTGAATACTGTTAAATTCTAAATACATATATTCATCCCAGATGTATTTAATGGGTTCCAGACATATATATCCAGTGGATATATACCTAAGGGACATCTACACTTGGGTTTTCCACAATTCTTACAATTCATCTCAGTTCTTATAAGTTCCAGTTATTTTTTAAAAATTTTTAAAAAGATTTTATTTATTCGTCAGAGAAAGATAGAGATAGCACAAGCAGGGGGAACGGCAGGCAGAGAGAGAAGCAGGCTCCCCGCTGAGCCAGGAGCCCAATGCAGGACTCTATCCCAGGATGCTGGGATCATGACCTGAGCTGAAGGCAGACGCTTAACCCCCTGAGCCACCCAGGGGTCCCTTATAAGTTCCAGTTATTACAAATACTCAAGTGACCTCCTAATTTATGATGATGATGCTCCCACTTTGTTCTCTTCCGCACAACACGAATTGCAATGAAACAGTTGACACTTCATAGTGTTTCAAGTTGAACTCCAATTAAGTGAAAAGTAATCTTCCAGAAAAGAGTTTAATACTTCTCATTAGTCAATTTGTGTTAAAAAGTGTAATAGATCTGTATTATAAAATAATAATCTATTGTTAATATATTTTGAATTTTTCTCTTGTTATGAAAGTATTTAATTACTTTGATGTTGAGTCTTGGCCTACACAGCCTAAAATATTTACGCTCTGGACCCTTAGAGAAAAAAATGTTGACTCTGGCAAAGATGAAATAAATTACTTGAAATATACATATTACCAAACAAATGTAATACATAGAAAACTGGAATAGTCTTCTATCTATCAAATAAAATGAATTTATAATTTAAAAATTTTCCACAGAAAAAACTTCAAGCACAGATGGCTTCATTGATAAAAATTCCATGAAACATTTAAGGAAAAATGAATGTATTTAAGAAAAAAAAATACATATATGTATAGAATTATCTACACAAACTCTCATAAATTAGAAAAAGGTGAATCACTTCCCAACTAATATTATGAGACAATCTCTCTCTGACCAGACAAAATATCACAAGAAAACTACAAAAAATAGCCTTCATAAACCTCAACCATGAAATCAAAATTGGCAAGTGAAATCCAGCCATATATAAATGGATCAGATATGATGACAAAGTGGGGTTTATTTAAGGAAAGCAAGTTTGGGTTAACTTAAAAAAAAATTAGTGTAATTCACCATACTAAATTAAAAAAAAAAAGAAAACTTGATGCCCATATCAATAAAAGAAAAAAATCTTGATTAATTTAATACTCATTCATTATAAAATCTCAGCAAACTAAGAATATAAGGGAGCTTCCTGAATCTCATTAATGATGACCATACATAAAATCTACCACCATGCTGAATGGTGAAAAGCTGAATGCTTTCTCCTTAAGATAGAGAACAAGTGAGAAAAGCCCTCTCACACTTCTATGTGTTCTAATCTGTTGCATACGTTTATATGATTATCTTTATATCAGTACAACACTGCCTTGATTGCCATACCTTTCCATACTATGCCTTCAAATCAGGTATTGTGACCCCTCAAATTTGTTATTTTGTTGAGAGAGAGAATGAGAGAGAGAAAATGTGCGTGCATGGGGTGGGGAGGTACAGAGGGAGAAATAGACTCCCTGCTGAGCACAGAGTCCTATGCTGGGCTCCTTGTAGGGCTCTCTCTCAACTGGGGGCTGATCCCAAGACCCTGAGATCATGATCTGAACTGAAGTCAGATGCTTAAACTGAGCCACCCAGGTGCCCTAAGGTTCTTTGCCTTTCTATATAAATTCTAGAGTAAGATGGTTAACTGCTTTAAAAAAAAAAAAAAAAAAAAAAAAGGAAAGAAAGAAAAAGAAACCTACTGGAATTTTTATAGGTGGTGTGTTAAATCTGTAGATGCATTTGGGGAGAATTGGCATCTTAATATTACTGAGTCTTCTGATTCATGAATGTAACATCTCTTTCCCCGTATTTATCTAGGCTTTTAAAACATGTAATTCAGGGTGCCTGGGTGGCTCAGTTGGTTAAGCGACTGCCTTCGGCTCAGGTCATGATCCTGGAGTCCCAGGATCGAGTCCCGCATCGGGCTCCCTGCTCGGCGGGGAGTCTGCTTCTCCCTCTGATCCTCCCCCCTCTCATGTGCTCTCTCTCATTCTCTCTCTCAAATAAATAAATAAATAAAATCTTTAAAAAAAAAAATAAATAAAACATGTAATTCAGAAATATATAGTGTTCAGTATATAAATCTTGCACATATTTTTTTTAATTTAACCTTAAATATTTCATGTTTGGGTTTTACATTTCATTTGCCAAATTTTTCATTGCTAGTATATAGAAATAATGACCTTTGTGTAATAACCTTGTATTTTGCAGCCTTGCTAAATTCACTTATTATTTCTAGAGGCATTTTTTTAGGTTAGTTAAAATTTTTTTAATGTACAATTATATCCTCTGTGAAAAAAAATCAGATTTTTATCCTGTTCCAATCTAATATTTTCATTTCTTTTGGTGCCTTATTGCATTGTCTAGGATGACCATATGGCACATAACAATACTGCATTGTACCTATATTTCCTTCTTTAATGTTCCCTATAACATGCAAAGTATTTTCTCATGTTTTTGGACTGCTGATCTCTAATCTGATACCACCTATTTCCTCATTGTTTACTATTTTTACTTCTTATTTTAAAGGCAATGCATATGATTAAGGGAAATTTGAACTGTCAAATTTTATAATAGTACTTACTTCAAACACTCTAGGCACTCTCCCTATCCCGAGTCTTCACCTTTGCTGTTCTTTCTGCAGGGAACAAACTTGCCCCAAATAGCCAACAGCACATTCCCTTGCTTCTTTGAGGTCTCTGCTCATGTTTCCTTATCAATGAAATCTACCACGACTACCCTATATAAACAGAGCAATCACTTTCCAGAGGCTCACTTAGACCCCTGCCATGCCTTATTTTTCTCAGTGTCGCTTATTAACATTTACTGTAATATTATATTTATTTTCTCTCCACATTAGAATTTGAGCATCGTAATAGGGACAAAATATATTTTGTTCATTGTGGCATCCTCATCAATTATAACAGTGTCAAATTATGGGTGCTCAATAAATATTTTGTGCAGGAATGATTGAATAATGAATCATCCAATGGGAATTCAAAATGCTTTATGTGCATTTGTTCAATATATGAACAAGTGCTAGTTATGGTCAATGCAAGGGCGAGATAATTTGAGGATTTATAGAAGCATTTTAAAAAATATATAATATTTTGGTGAACATTAAACATGTACATAAAGTATATAAACAAAATGTGGGATAGAACACTTATTTATTTTATTTTATTTTTAAGATTTTATTTATTTATTTGAAAGAGAGAGAGACAGAGCACAACCAGGGGGAGAGGCAGAGGGAGAGGGAGAAACAGACTCCTCGCTGAGCAGGGAGCCCGACATGGGGCTCGATCTCAGGACCCTGGGATCATGACCTGAGCTGAAGGCAGACGCTTAACCATCTGAGCCACCCAGGCGCCCCTAGAACACTTATTTTAAAAGTGGAATGAATAGCATGTGTTTCATGAATTAGTAGAGGAAAATATGGTAAAGGAAATAAGTTGTTTCCTAAGTCCTTCATGAAGCTCAAAGCTGTTGCTTTCTATGGGCCAGATTTTGACATGCAAGAAATCATATTCCGTATTTTCCAATACTACAGAAAGATTTATCATACCTTTTCTAGACCAGAAAGAAAAAAACTCAATTCTTTTAGTGAATAACTAAATCTGATACATCCCATTTTCATTCTTACAATCCAGTTTAATTTAGATACTACAAAATGACCAGATTCTCTAAACCCTTGAAGTGATTATCTACATGGTCATCAGCAGTGGTGGAGTAATTATAGAGAGATACAAATGATTTAAAGGAGCTAACATTGCTGCATGGGGATGGATCCACTCAGTGGGAAACAATGCCCTACAGCCCTGGTCAGAGATGCACTTTGCAGGTCCCCCAAGGTTTTTACAAGGTCATAGAGCTGCTGCATGCCGTGTGGTGAATTCCCTCCAAGCCCCAACATGAGTTCTGGCTGTGTCATTGCTCTTTTATCAGTATTTTGGAAGAACTGACACTAACAATCTACATAATATTTTTTAAATAAAATGTTAACAATAGTAGGAACTTACCAGCAAGGACACATATTTTTCCCTAGGCATGGGAAGGAAAGGTGAGAAGAGCAGAGGAAGAATGCAAGTATCCCTAAACGTTTTGCTTGTCTTCTGTTTTCCAGGATCCAAGAAAATCTACTTCCAAGTAAAACATGTAAACCTACAAGGAGAAAGACACTGTAAATGATGGACCAAGAGTGAGGTTTACGCATATATGTTTGCCTAGGTAAATATTAAAATAGGACATGTTAAAAATTTAAAAATAGAAAAGAAGGTTTTATTTCATTTCTATTTACATCTCAGAAGGAATGAACCATATTAAAGGAAAAAGAAAGCAGGCTGTGAAATTTCTTACCACGGCTATTACACTGTTTCTGACACCACAAGTATTTCCCCACTCTAAATATAAATATATATAAATATATTTTTATTTATTTATATTTAGTATATATGTTTATTTTTAGAGTAGGAAAATATATAAATACATGTGTATACACACACACACATATCTATTCACCAATATACAGTGCGTAGGAATATATAACAGAGGTAAATTATTTTTTCCAAAAACTGAGGAATTATTTAACAAGTTGGAAAGTTCATTTATCATTTTCAGATATAATCACAGCTTTTTCTGTGAGTTAATCCACATGCTATTGTTCAGTATTGCCCACACTAACATTATTCAGCCCTTTTCTGGGTAATAATAGTTCCAGGACAAATATGTAAATAGAGTACTTTTTTATTGTAAGTTTTCTGGAATTTAGAATTCTCTCAATTAACTATATTTTGTCTTATTTTTGATATTTTTTTTCATTGAGAAGTTCTAGCAATTCCAGGTTAGGACTGAGGAAAAACCAACAAAAATTGGAAATAAAAGTTAAATGTAAGACTGGCAAGTGTCTGGCTTTCAAGAAATAAATATTTTCAGGGAATTCAGGAAACATATATTTTTCTTAAGAGCACCTGAATGAAATTATATAGTATTAAAAAACATTAATACGGTTTTATGTAAATAAATGTATATTATCTTTATAAAGAAACCAAAGGTTTTGACATAATTATTATATTCTTATAATACCAATAGTATATTTTTATGATTAACAGTATTTATGAACTGTTTTGTGGAAACCAGGGAAACTGGAAAAATAGAGATAAATCTCAATGAACAAGTTGGTAAATGAAGCAGCAGAAATATAAAGGTCAAAATGAGCATTTCTGGGGGCACCTGGGTGGCTCAGTCGTTAAGTGTCTGCCTTCAGGTCAGGTCATGATCCCGGAGTCCTGGGATCGAGCCCCGCATCGGGCTCCCTGCTCGGCGGGAAGCCTGCTTCTCCCTCTCCCGCTTCCCCTGCTTGTGTTCCCTCTCTCGTTGTGTCTCTCTCTGTCAAATAAATAAAATCTTAAAAAAAAAAAAAAGAGCATTTCTGGCTACTTATATTAAGATCTTTTATTCTTTTACTCAATTTGTTTAAATATTTTCATGTTAAAAAGTCAGAGTGATTCATATTAAAATTTTATAGTGGAGTTTGTCTTCCACAAGCATGGGCTAACAAATCACCTAAACCATGGAGAGTAAATAGAGTTGACAATGAAATTAGATTTTGTAAATGAACTATGACATGTTCATCTTTGATATTCTAGACTTAAATTTCAAGGAGCAACCTCATATGCCCAATATGGTAGGCATATTAATGGCCTCTCAGAGAGGTCCACATCCAAATCCCTGGAACCTATAAATGTTACCCTACAAGGCAAAGGAAGAATAAGGTACCAGATAGAATTAAGGGTGCTAATCAATTGCTTAACACAGGGAAATTATCCTTGTGGGTCCAATGTAATGGTAAGAGTGTTTAATGTGAAAAAGGAAGACAGAAGTTTCAGTGTTTGAATAATGCTATATGAGAAAGTGCCGGGAATGGCCAGCAATCCCTGTACCGATGGATGAAAGATGACTCCAAACTTTGCCGTGAAAAAGAGGAGAAGGTAAGGGGGTCATTGTTCAGAGACGAAGACCCTCTGCCCTTCTTTGCTCCTGTTTTTATTGGTCCTTCAGGATAATCACAAATCCTATCACTGTGTCTCAAGCACTGATGTGTGACAAGGGGTCTTACTGAAACTGAGAGGATTTACGGGAAAGATAAGATATGCTAATCTGCGTGTTCTACTAAACATAGCCTAAGGGACAATGCATACGTCTCTTAGATCACAGGGCAGCTGTTTGGGCTAAGAGAGCTTCGGGGAAGGTAACGCCCCTCGGCATTCCTATGGCAGAATGGTCACACACATGGGCCTTGGCATTCCAAAGGCCTACACCCTACTCTGAAAGCCTCCCTTGCCCCCAGCAGCCTCTGTGTTACATTTTAGCAAGCCAGGTATTATGGCTGATTTCATGCTCTACATTAACCCCAACAAGAAAGACTCCCCCAGATATTATTGACTTTGGTGCTAGAAAGGGATCAGGAACCAAAGGTATGTGAGCAGCCTTTAAAACTTGGAAAATACAAGGAATTGGATTCTCTCCTAGATTTTCCACCAAGATATGTAGCCCTCCTGACACCTTGATTTTAGCCCAGTGAGAAAGACCCATGTAAGATTTCTAACCTACATAACTGTAAGATAATGAGGATAATAAATTTATGTCATTAAGTTTACAGTAACTTGTTATAGCAGAAATAAGAAACTAATACATTCACCATAGATATTAAAGAAAAGAAAAAGTTTGCTATGAGCCAAATTTATACTCTAATTTTATTTCTGTATAAATATATATATAATAAAGTATAAAAAATTTAATCTATCAGGTTGTTCCCAAATGTATTTTTATATCTAGTCATGTTTTCAGACTCTGACCTTCTCTGTCAGAACTTTCCGGAAAAACTCAAGATAAACCTACTGTTTCACATTTTCTAGTTTACATGAAATTAAAAAGAAAATTTTGAGGTGTAATACATAACATCTGCATAATCAATTACATAAATCTTAAGTTAACATTCAATCAATACTTAAATTTTGAATCATTTAGAGCATTAACTGTTTTTTAGAATCTCAGCTAGATTTAGAATATTATCAGAAAACTCAGATGGCTTTTACATTCTTCTTCCCAGACGATACTCTTGCCAAAGGTAAATACTATTCTGAATAGTACCTTTGATTTGTTTTGTTAGTTTTTGAGCCTTATTTTTTTTAAAGATTTTATTTATTTATTTATTTTAGAGAGAGAGAGAGAGAGAGTGTATGCGAGCTGGGGAGGGGCAGAAGGAGAAGGAGAGAGAATTTCGAGCAGACTCCATGCTGAGAATGGAGCCTGAAGTGGGGCTTGATCCCACGACGCTGAGATCATAACCTAAGCCAAAATCAAGAGTCCAACACTTAACTGACTGAGCCACCCAGGTGCCCCAGTTTTTAAACCTTATTTACATAAATAGAATCATATAGTATGTACTTTTTTTACCTGGAATGTTTTACTCAATATTATATCTGTATTAATCATCCATGCTGTGTTTCCTGTAGTTCATTCTTTTTGATTGTTGTGTGTTATTTTGACATTTGTATATGCCAGGTACAGATGGAATTAAAGTTGCTAATCAATTAACTTTAACATAGAAAGATTATCCCAAATTATCCAGATGAGCCAGGGTAATCACAAAAGTCCTTAAATGTGGAAGAGGAAACACACACACATCATCTACTGAGATAATTATTAATGAATTAATGAATCAAATCTTTAGAACATTTTGGGGAGAAGTGACATCTTCACAATATTGAGTTTTCTACTATGTGCCTTCCAATCTATGAAACTCTCTAACCTCTAATTATTTGGGTTTTTAATTTATCTCAAGTAACTTCTATATGTTTTCTTGTGCCTATTGTTCAAAAGAAGAAAACACAAAGACAAAAATTCATACTCAGAGATAACACTGATGCCTTGGAATTGTAGATATTTTTATTTGGATTGATGGTATTCTGTCAAATACCATTCCCTGAGGTAATAAGAAAACTATAAATAAAGTGCAGTTGAGCAAACATCTATCTATTATCTATCTATCTATCTATCTATCTATCTATCTATCTATCTATCATCTTTCTATCTATCATTTCTTAAGTGGCACATTATTCTTGTGTGATATCCTTCTTTAAATGTAAAGGAAAAATAAATTATAGTATATATTACATTTTCCCTCCCAGACTTTCTCAAACATCTGCAATGTAAAATTCAACTTCTATGTTTGTAACTGTTGCTTGGCAAATAATGCCAACTTATGAAATATATTCTTGTTATATTAAATTATATGATAAAAAGATAAAATATATGTTACTTGCTTTTTGCTTTCTGTTTTTGTTTTTCTAACTAAGTATATGTGTATATATACTTTTTTATGAAAAACATGGTGAGGATATTAATATTCATTTCTGGACTGATCTTTCCATTCTTGGCAACATATCTTTTTCTGGGAGGTAATAATTCTGTTACTTCCATTTACTTAATTTTATCAATTACTATTTTTTCCCCTTAATTTGCTGCATCAACTTTTCAAATACATAGAAATACCTTACTTTTCTACAAATGCCTAAATTTATCCGATAATCTGCCAGTTGCAAGGCCCACCAGTCTCCTGTTGTAATCTGCAACCGGAAGTAGTTTTAAAAGTCTGATGCTAAATTGTGGTTCTGGGACTCCTATCTACTATTCTCCTGTGTTGGATGCTTATTTCTTTTTAAATGCAATGTCCTATTTTTTCTTGGTTTTATGCTTTATTTTCTGAAGAAGACTCCTTCAGTTGATTCACAAGGAAGACTACATAGTATATAACACTGTTAGTCTTTTTACATCTTAAAAGTATTTTTACTCAACTCTTGCTATTAATTAATTGTTTGGCTTAATACGTCAGTTTATAAAATATATTTGTTACATTCATTACATATTAAATATAATAAATGTCTTTATTTTGTTTTTTGTTTCCTGTTTCTGTTCCCTTGGGTTTTTTTGTGTTTTTCTTTTGCTTATTTTCCACATGTTTGATTCTTTGCTCCCTTTGAACCCTTCTGCTAATTTGATTTCTAATTTTTAGTTGTCATGTTTTAAAATCTTTAAAGGTGTCTCTTATCCTCAAAACCTTCATCATAGCATTACTTTCATGTCTTATGGCAGCAATATATCTTATTTCTCTGAATAGGATCAGTACATTAAGTTTTGCTCTGCTCCCTGCGCCCCCTTCTTCCTTCTGAATGTGTGGTTTGTCTCTTTATTTTAGTTTGTATTTCATCCCTAAGGATCTACTTAAATATCTGGTGATCTCCGACTCTTCTTGTTTAAGGTCACTGAAAAGTGAAGAAGCTCTGACTGTATCTGTGCAAGAATGTGTGAAAGACATGCTCACAATTTTACGTGTGATTCAGTCTTCTCATTTGGAGATTCCCATGTCTCAGATGTGATGGTCTTTTTCCAGGGGCAGTTCAGTTTTTGCAAGATTTGGGGATGGGGACCATGAACTACCTATGTCTGTCTACTTTGTTAAGAACGTACAATGGAGAAGAGGATACCAAAAGTTAATAGCTACATTGGTATTATACCATTAAGTATAGCTTCAAACCCCATGTCCCATGCCTGTGAGTTTGGTGTCCTGTGATGTCTGGGGTCCTTTGGTTCAATTTCCCCTGTGAGAAAACCTCTGTTTTCTTATGGAGGACATGGAAGTTTAGTTTCTGGTTACTTGGTACACGATTCTCTGTTTTCTTTAAGTTTTGAATATCTCAGGGATTCTGTAAAGAAACTGATTTCCATGTTAGTCTCTCCCTTTCCTGCTTAGACTGTAAATTCTTTGGCTCTCAGAAGTCAAGTCACGTTCTTTTTCCTAGTTTTTATCTTTCAAAGAATTTTAAATATTTTATTCATTTTTTTCCTCTCTCTAGTTCTCGTCTTTGCAGTATAACACTTTTTTTTGAAAGATTTATTTATTTATTTATTTATTTGAGAGAGAGAGAATGAGAGAGAGCAAGCACATGAGAGGGGGGAGGGTCAGAGGGAGAAGCAGACTCCCTGCTGAGCAGGGAGCCCGATGAGGGACTCGATCCAGGGACTCCAGGATCATGACCTGAGCCGAAGGCAGTCGCTTAACCAACTGAGCCACCCAGGCGCCCTGCAGTATAACACTTTTATTCCTCTAATACCAATTTATAAGACTGGGGAAAGAAGAACATATAAAATATGTTTTCCTGGAAGTCTCTATTTCTATTCTCCTTATAGAAAGATCCCAACCATTATTACGGCTTTAAAATTGTCAAATATGCAGTTAACTGCAAAAACAGTCACTTTATTTATAACGTCACTACTATCCTGCAGCTTTCAATGTCTGTGGTATACCTGACATCTCACTGGATGATCTATTACTACTACACATGGTACTAACTTAAACACAAACTTACTAATTCTCCAACTTCCCACTCCATTTCATGTTTCTCCACGTTAATGGACATTTGAGTTGTTTTGAGTTTTAAAATGTAATGAGTAGTATTACTATAAATATTTTTGTACATGAACTTTGTGAGATATATTCGTAATATCTTAGGAACTTATTTAGGTATGAAATTCCTGATTTAAATGTGTTGTTTGATTATTGCTGCCATCTTTAGATCATGTCTAGAATCGTCTAAAGTTGCAACTGAACCAGAAATTGAAAATGACTCAATCCCATAACAGACAGTTAATGCTGTTTGCCAGTTGGGAGTTATTTCAAATAAATCACTTACTCATTGCTTTTGCTTCTGCATGTTGTTTGGGATTCTCAAAAAATGGACACTGGGATCTATGAGGGAATGTCAAAGGTGAGCATTCCAGGAGATCCAACAGGATGTTGCAAGGCTTCTGAGGGCCAAGATTAGATATCTCAAAATATCACATCTGCCTTCTTCAGTTGTTCCAGCCAGTTGCAAAGGGCAGGCTGAGTCAACAGCAATAAGATAAGGTTTGAATGCTAGGATTGGGAGGCCATCTTTGGAGACCAGCTACCAAATATATTACTTCTTGTAAACATCCCAACAGTTTTCCAAAACAGATGCATCAATATATGGATGCTCCAGGCCCTCCACACCCTCATTAGTTCTTGAAACTTTCAGTACTTTTAATCGTAGCCATGTTGGTGAGTGTGTATAGCCATATTATTGAGATTTTAATTTGTATTTTCCTAATGAGTATTTTGCTGAGGAACTCCAAGTGTGACCACTTGACTGTGTGGTCTATTTAAATTTGTGCCTATTTTTTTATTACTTTGTTTTATTTATTTTTCTTATTTGCAGGAAACTCTTTATATATTTGAAATACATATTCTACATCAAATATATCTCTCTCATACACTCTTGTATGTGGTTTGTCTTTGCATCCTGATAATGTTGTCCATTTATGAAAAACAGTTCCGAATTACAATAAAATCCAAAATATTTTTTCTTTTATATCTAGTATTTTTATATTCTATTTAAGAAATTTTGTGACCTACTCCAGGGTCATACAAATATTTTAGAAAGTTTAATTCTAGAAACATTATATTTTATGTTTATTTTATTAGGATCTACAATCCACTCAAATTATGTTTTCTATTTAATTTGAGGCAGGAATAAAGGTTCACTTCATTCCATACAAAACTTTAACTGTTCCAAATTTCAGTGGAACTTTTGGCATAAATCTGGTGACTATATATGTTCAGGTCTATTTCTAAAATTTCAATTATCTTTTTGTAGTCCATCTGTCTATATGCTTTGTACATGCTTTGTTATACTGTATTTTTTTTCCCAGGTACCTATGTTGGTGGTATTTTAACCTCTAAAGAAAGTATAGATGACAAAGTCTAAGTAATTTGCACAAAATTAACAACTGGCAAGTGATGGAACAAGGCTTCATGTCCTGCCTGTTTGCCTAAATAATCTGTGTCATTGATACTTCCTAATACAAATTTCTGTGATAATAATATTACTTTCACACAGAGTTATGGTGCAAATCAAACAGAATAACAAATGAATCCTTTACTAGCTGGAAAGCACTAAAAAAACAAACAAATTATTAAGAAAGATGTATTTTTTATTGGCTCAGAAGACATCAGTTGTGAGTCTTGTTTATATTAGTTATATGGCATTGCATAAAGTACTTACATTTCCTGTGACAGAGCATATTTGCCTTCAAACTATCTTAAATTCTTGGCATAAAATTAGACTATACATTTTCTAACATCCTTTGTAGTTTCTTATGACTATGTGGTTAAATTTTGGCCAATGAAACATGGTCAGTGAGGTGCGGGGGTGGCTCAGTCGATTAAGCATCTGCCTTTGGCTCAGGTCATGATCCCAGGGTCCTGGGATCGAGCCCCGCATTGGGCTCCCTGCTCAGCCAGGAGCCTGCTTCTCCCTCTCCTCCCTGATAGTGCTCGCTCTCACTATCTCTGTCACTCTCTCTCAAATAAATAAATAAAATCTTAAAAAAAATATATGGGCAGCAGGGATATACAGCTCTTCCAGTGCCACCCAGTGAAAGCTTCCCATGCATTTTCCCTCATCATCTACCTTGCTTAATGTTCTGGTTGGATAATAATACACAGGAAAAACTCAGAAACCAAAGCTGAAAGAGTCAGAGTTTTCATCAGCCTGCATTCCAGAATGTCTATGTGAACCAGAAAACTTCCCCTCATACTGATTCCTGCAAGCTTCTATCAGA
The DNA here is from genome assembly GCF_029215605.1 of Mirounga angustirostris. NCBI lineage: Eukaryota > Metazoa > Chordata > Mammalia > Carnivora > Phocidae > Mirounga > Mirounga angustirostris. The sequence goes on along the minus strand of NW_026991716.1, from coordinate 88,240,968 downwards.
AACACCAGGACCAAGAAATAAATGTCTGTCAAATTAACTCTCTCGGATTTCAGAGTTTACCTATTTTATAGTATATACTGTATACTATTCGCATTTAATCTGTATAGTATTTTGCATTTAGTTTGGTACCCATATAAAACCCTTTCTGAATATTTTTAAAAATGTAAAATTTACCCTTTTGTGTAAGTTTGTTTTTTCTTATACTAGTTATAACATTTATGAATCATATATCATAGCAGTAGCAAAAAAAAAAAAAAAAAACCAAAAAACAAAATCAAACCCCACAGCACTATCTTTGTATCACAAAGAGAAAAACAAGCTCTTATAATAAACAAGTAGGTGCTTATAGTAAATTTTAGACAAAATGCATATTGAAACATACTCCCTCATTTCTAAGTCTATTGCCTTTTATTATATGTTAGAAATCCTAAAATTAATTAGAACTGCACAAATGATAAAAATAAAATCCCCAAACTACAAGCTTTGGTTTCAGCACCAATCCAGATATCTAGATACACTAATATGAAATTTTATATCGCACTTCCAAGTTGAGAATAGCTTCTCTGGGGCACTTATACTGGAGTTTTACATTGGGGCTCTTTTCTGGGATAAAAAAAATATATATTGTTTATAGAAGCATTCATGTGTAAAATGTAGCTCAGAAAAATATTCTATAAACTTACGCATACAATTTTCCATTTTAAAATGACTGGCTCCATTTTTTTTTTTTTTTTTACTTTGTGGAATAGTTAAATGGTCAAGTGTTCAAAAAGACTAAGGAAAGTAGCATATTAATTCTTGATTTATTTGCATCACTTTTTCCCTCTTTTTATCAGCATGAGTCATAAAAAATAAAAAGTAGCTTATAAGACGTAGTTCTGTGGCTGTTCCGTCTCTCTCATCGGCAGTACAATTGACGGTGGTGCGAGCATTCCAGCAGTTGCCTGGGGGGCTCTGTCAAAGATTAATCTGCTGAGGATAAACTGTCTTTAACACATTGCTCTTTCATAATCTCTTAGATTTCTGTGATATCACATTATATTACAACTCCTACTTCAAAGATCTCAGAGTGCTTCACAGATGTCATATATTTCATTCTCGAACTCCCTCCAAGGTCAAATCTACAAAAAAAAATTATTTCCCCTTTTTTGTGACGGGATTTCTCTAAACACACAGCAACCATAATGAAGTGTTCCGCATAAATAACTCTCAACTGACAATCACAATTATGAGGAGGAATATGCAAAAGTAAAAGTAATCATAAGATAACTGAATTTTTAGTTGTAATAAATTTTCCAATTATATCATCATGATTATTAAGATAATTGATGAGAAAATTTTACAAAACCTTCATTATTCAGTTATATGCATCCTTTAAAATTAATTCTTACAAAAATAGTTTCGCTATTTTTTTTTCCCCAAAACAAGGCAGTATGCTCTCATGGAAAATAAATTCGATTTGTTTTGAATTGAATCAGCTTTCTATTTTGAATCTGACACTAGCCATCTATCTTCAATATGAGGATCATCAACTAAATATTGAGTTTTGTGCACCATAAACTATAACTGAAATTAATCCAACCCAATGGATAAAATGGGAGATAGGAAAATATTTATGTATACATGTATATATTTTTATTTAAAATTGCAGGAAATAAGGATAATATATAATAGCTACCTTTTGATGAGCATCTACTCTGCATCAGAAAAAAAAAATGAATAAACTCTATTCACCAGCAAAAACAAAAGTAGTATTTTGTAGGGTGGGATATTGAGGATCAAGTGGGCTTAGTGACTTTCAAATTCATCTAATAAGTGGATTAGCTTAAATGTGAATCAGAGATCACTAACATTTGAATTTTCTGTGATATTCTAATGACATCTGTTATGCAATGAATATCTCATATAGTTTAAGGGAGAAAGCCAGAAATATATATAAAATTGCCTTCAAAACTAATGGGCATTTATGCTGAAATGCCCACTATTCTCAACCAGCAACAGTAGTCTTGGTCCTGAACAAATGTTCACAGTCCTGGCACACAGTAGACCAGGTTTATTTAGCTTTAATGAAACACAGATGACAGCCCATAGAGCACACACATCAGAAGAGCAGATGTCTCCTGACTTTCAGGGCAGCTTCTGATTGTCTTCATTACTTGGTACTGAGTCACACATGGTCAAAAGAGACTCAGCCAAGTAGATGAGGAACTACTCTTCAGTTTAGGGAATTGTCATCGCTGGCACCCCTTTAGGTCTTACTTTGCTGGTCACACAACCTTCTCAGAATGACATGAGTAGCCCCTATTCTCTAGCTTAGCAACATTGTATCATTTAATGGTTACTCATCAATTCTACATTATAAATTATCAATCTGAGCAGCCAGATGGCTACACGGCAACCTCAGCAGGATTGTCATTTATTTTGTAGCTGATATATTCCTATATATTGCTTGAGTAAGGGATACAAGAAAGATTATAGGGAGAGTCAAATTCTCAGGCATTCTTGATGTTAGAGGAAAATCTATAGGACAGTTGTTTAACCATTCCTTTTCAGATCCTATCAAGCTTATGCACTTGACTTAATTGGAAATACATAAAGCCAATTCCTTTCTGCCAAGGGCTCCCATAGATGCTGCTTCTAATCTTCTATTGAAGTGTTAGATTGTTTGTTTTCTCTTCATACAAATTCTATTCACATATACGTCTAATCTGCTCTTTTCAGGTTGGAAAATGTTCCAAGGGTAAAGATCTCATGCAAAAGAAAAAAAAATAATAAAGTTAGAGACAGAGGACCTATGTTCTTAACTTTAGGACATCAAGGAAATTTGAACTCTCTGATTCTTTTTTTTTTTTTTAAGATTTTATTTATTTATTTGACAGAGAGATAGAGAGAACAAGTAGGCTGAGAGGCAGGCAGAGGGAGAGGGAGAAGCAGCAGGCTCCCCACTGAGCAGGGAGCCCGATGCGGGGCTTGATCCCAGGTCCCTGAGATCATAACCTGAGCCGAAGGCAGCCGCTTAACCGACTGAGCCACCCAGGTGCCCCGAATTCTCTGATTCTTAATCCGTACAATAAATGGGATTGACTAGATGATATCAAAACCTATTTATAAATCAAATATTCTTTTTTTTAAGATTTATTTATTTGTTTGAGAGGGAGAGCACAAGCAGGAGGGGCAGAGGGAAATGGAAAGAGCATCCCAAGCAGACTCCAAGCTGAGTGCAGAGTGGGTCCTGATTCCATGACTCCGAGATCACGACCTGAGCCGAAAACAAGAGTCAGATGCTCAACCGACTGTGTCATCCAAGCTCCCCTACAAATCAAATATTCTTTGTACCAAAACACCTTACACAGAGTACAACATTAGTTCGGAGGGAGATTTGTAATGCATTTTATATCACAGTATATATTTTTGATGCTGAAAGGAAAAAGGGAAAATCTGGGACCAAGAGAGGCAGCTAGCTTATATTTTTATTTTCTATTATTTTCATTCTGAGACTCTGTAACGATTGCACACGGCTGCCCATTGCCGTGTAACTTGCAGTGCTTTCCTGTGGGTGGAGCTGTTGTTTGGCTTGGCCATGTGAATTTGTTTGGGGTAAGAATCTGAGTAGAAGTGACATGTGACAGTTTTGAGGAAAACCTTTAAGAGCCATTACATGTTCAGTAGCTTATTTGAACTTTTCCCTCTGTTCCAAAGCCAGCATGTTTCAATAGTGTTGATCCCATTGAAGACACAGAGTACAAAAGCACAGCAAACTTGTAGCCTACATGTGATGAGAGAAAATACATCTTTGTTTTGAAAGTCACTGAGACTAGAGTTGTTATCAATTCATGAATTCCAGTGGTTCAATAAGCAATATTGGAAACCAGATTTCTACATAGCAACATCTAAATAACTTACATCTCAAAGGAGATTCATGTGTGTATCTCATTTTGTGAAAATTGTTAAATTACATAAGCCTATGTAATTTAACCTCCCCCAAAATATATGTGTGCATGTATCTGAACATAATAAACTAATTCAGCCTGACACAAGAACATAAAGTAAAATTAATATTTGATATTTTAATGCATCAGATGAAAGTAAGAAGCATCAGCTGACTGTAATTAAATTTATACTACTTAACTATTTGGATTTGGTGATCATCAAAATACCACATACTAAATTGTTAAAATTGGATGGTTGAAATAAACTCATTTGACAATTTCTTTACTTCATAAACTCCCTAATATCATCCCCCAAAATTGTCATTAGCATTGTGATTGTCAATGATTCATGATAAGAATTGATTAGTAATAGATTGTAATAAAGGAATAAATGACATTTTGAGTAATCAATTTCAGAATTCTTTCTATGACTCTAAACCTTACTCAGATGCAGCATAGAAAGTAACATTGAGCAAATGTTAGCAACGATTTTGAAATCATTTAAAGTTCATTTTGGATATTTTTTCCAGATTGGTTAGAAAAATATATGATCAAAATACTATTCTCAATGAGCTCTATAAATGTAGATCTAACCACTGTATTCATTTGCTTTATATAAAGAGAATTAATACAAGAAACATTGAAATATTGCTGATTAGGCTGGGCTCTGGCTTCAGGTCAGTGGAGGGCGAGGCGGACTGGACAGCAGCCCCCACCCTGCGCCCTGCTGCCAGGCCGAGGCACGCGGAGCCCGAAGAAACGCCCAGATGCAGGCCATTAGGTGTGTAGTGGTGGGAGACAGAACTGTAGGTAAAACTTGCCTATTGATCAGTTACACAACCCATGCATATCCTGGAGAATATAAACCCACTGCCTTTGATAACTACTCTGCCAATGTTATGGTAGATGGGAAACCGGTGACTCTGGGTTAATGGGATACAGCTGGACAAGAAGATTAACAGATTACAGAGCCCATCCCATTCACAAATAGATGTATTTGCTTTTTTCTTGTGAGTCCTGCATCATTTGAAAAAGTTGGAGCAAAGTGGTACCCTGAAGTGGGACACCACTGTTCCAACACCCCCATCATCTTGGTGAGGACAAAACTTGATCTCAGGGAGAACAAAGACACGATCAAGAAACTGAAGAAGAAGCTGACTCCCATCACTGACCCTCAGGTTTAGTTTTTCCATAAAACCATTTTGAACCAACCAGTAATTTTTAGGCTTTGTTGGTTTAAAGTGTAAGACTACAAACTTTCACATTATATTAAAATTTAGCCCTAAAATGGCAATATTTCTTAAAGCCATCTTTTTTCAAAAGTCCCTATTCTTGTTCACAATAAGAGTTGCCAAAATACCTTGTGAACTAAGTGGCATTGTGCTGAGAACACTAAGCACTAAACCATTCAAGACCTTTGTCTTTAAGAAGAGACTGCAGCATCTCTTTGGAAATGCAGACACACTTCTTAAGTAGTTTCTGATAGAAAAGCAGCACAGCCTCCTTCCTGAAATGTTGCTATCTAACGCACCCCTAACTTATCAACCCCTGTCCATTCCCTAACATTGTACTGTATGTCATAATGGAATGAGTGTAATGACTCAACTCTTTGGATCAATCTTTTTTTATTTTGTAGTGAGATTTAAAAAAACAAAAACAAAAACAAAAAAACAAAACAACAAAGCAGTGTATTTGCTTTTGCTGAGATAGTGAACACACCTCTTACTTCCGTGTCCCTCCGATGAAGTGTCTGCTCTAGCCCTGGGCGCACCACGGTGGGGTGTATGCAGCACGCGTCCTGATCAAAGAATGAAGACAGTATTTTGACAAAATATGGAGATTATTTACACTGTATTGGACACGCCATAATTAAAATGAGTAAAAGTGTCATAGGTGAAATTTTAAAAGGTCAATCTCTGTTAAATGCAGTAAATGACAAAGGAAAGTCAGTATTATCACTAAGTAGTTTTAAGCTTTTCCTTTATTCTTAGACTTGCCTTCCTTCCTGAAATTGGTCATTTAAATCATCTTTGAACTGGTCATTCCCATAGTTGCTAACAGTGCTCTTCTTATAGAACCCCTTCTTAATGAGCAATATGCCTCCTTGTATTATAAAATCCTTCTGATAATGCATCAGACATTTTTTTGTAGGTTAGTAAAAGTGCATTCCTGTTTCTTTGTTACTTTATTCAAAGCTAATAAGTGCTTTCCTTCGTTTTCTAGTAACTAGGTGTAAAAATCGTGTGTGGCAGCTTTATAGTTTTTGAAATATTTTAGATATTCCTAAACTATGAACTTTCTTAACATCACTGTCTTGCCAGATCACCTACGCTGTACCTTGACTAATGCTGACCCTCCTCTTTGCCTCACCCCGATGGAAGCACCCTTCCTATTGCTCTGCCTAACCATGTTCCTTTGGGTCTGTGAGGTTCTGTAAGCCCCTGCTCGGGTTAACAAAGTTCTGTAAAACACACTGGAAAGAAGACAAGATTGGATCTTTCAAGCACTGGAACAAAATTTTTAAACTGACAGTTGTAGAATTGTGGGGTGTTTTTACATTGATTGTTTGCTAATGCAATTAGCAGTATGTTTTGCATGTATGACTTAAATCCTTGAATCATAAAAAAATATTGCTAATTAAAAAAAATCCTAAGTAAACCTTTATACTTAGTAGTCTTCTAAATAGAAAAATATAGGTTTAGGGCGCCTGGGTGGCTCAGTCATTAAGCGTCTGACTTCGGCTCAGGTCATGATCCCAGGGTCTTGGGATCGAGTCCCACATCGGGCTTCCCGCTCTGCGGGAAGCCTGCTTCTCCCTCTCCCACTCCCCCTGCTTGTGTTCCTGCTCTTGCTATGTCTCTCTCTGTTAAATAAATAAAATCTTTAAAAAAAAAAAAGAAAAGAAAAATATAGGTTTAATGTCTTAAAAATTTGTCAGTATTTTAAAATTTTATAAGGATAATAAAATCTTTCACCCATGTGCTATTGCCATATCAAAGTATATTCTTCAGATACATTTCTAATTTTTTTGATTCTTGCATGAAAGAAGCGCATGGAAAAGAGAAATACCTACATTATTTATTATAGTACTTAAAAATAATACCTTTTCTTTAAAGATGTCTGCAACCTGATTCCTGGAATCTGTGAATATGTTAGGTTATATGGCAAAGTTAAATTAAGGCCATAGGTGGAAGTAAAGTTGCTAATCAGCTAATCTTAAAATAGAGGTTATCTTGAATTATCTATGTGGGCACAGTGTAATCACAAAGGTCCTTAAAAGTGGAAGAAGAAATTTGAAGGGAGAGTCAGAAAGATGGCACTATGAAGACTGGCCCAATGTTGCTAACTTTGATGATGGAAGGAGAAGGCCATGAGTCAAGGAAAATGGAACCACTGGAATAATAATAACAAAGACAAATGGATACTAGAGAAATGGATACAAGAGCCTCCCTCCAGAAAGGAATGCACCATGACAATGCCTTAATGTTAGCAGTGAGATCTATATGAGACTTCTGATCTATAGAGCTGTAAGATAATAAATTTATGTTGTTTTTAAGATACTAAATTTGTTATAATTTATCACAGTGACTATAGAAAGTTAGTACATCTCTCCAATAAATCTCATTACAATTCTTGAGCAGTATGTAATTTTATTATATTCAAATTATGTTAAGAATAAAAAGAAGAAAAGAAGAAAATGGAAAAAAAATTGAGAAACAAATTCATTCACTTATTCAACAAACACGTATCTGTATGGTAGTACAGATATATGATAGCATGTATCTATAAATAGTATGTCTATAGTCTATCTCTATATCTGCATATATAGTGTAAATGTATCGATAGCAATAATATAGAGAATCAAGTATTGTGGGGAACAGCCAAGACAGAGATCAAGAGACTGGTTAGGAGGCTGTTTTTTCCAAAGAAAGGAAAATACATAATGATCCATGCTTCTTTATTAGTGCATTTCTAAGTAGTGATGAGTGTAAATAATGTGTTTAGATATCTGCAACATATGTGTTGTAACATCAAAATACCTATGATTTCTATTGGTGACAAAGCAGTTAGGTTTTAAAACTACTACTGTAACTTGTAACAATCATAATGAAGTGCTAAAATTTTGTTCGAGATTAGTGAAAATAAAAACACAATATCCCCCATCTATGTTCAAGGATCCTTCAAGTTCCAACTATAGATCTCTTTGTCCCAGGTCTGGGTCCAATGATCCAGGATTAACTTTCTTTAAATGCCTTCTAGAAGCAAATACAGTTTTTCTCTGGAGGAATATAATATCATTCTTAGGTATCAAGTCATGCAGGTAAATTTCCATATTGAAAGTCTGAACACTCAAACAAACAAACAAACAAAAAGAGAACACTTCAGCCAACAGTAGTAGAATACATATTCTTCTCATGTGCACATGGGATACTCACCAAAATAAACCATATTCTGAGCTGTAAAATAAACCTGAACAAATTTAAAAGAATATAGGTCATATCAAGCATTTCTCAGGACATAATTTAATTAAACTATAAACAAGTAACAGAAAGATACATGGAAACTTTCTAAGTAATGGGAAATTAAATGATACACATCTAAGCAGTTCATGTACTCAAGGGAGAAGACTCAAAGAAAATTAAAATTATTTCAACCAAATATAAAAAATACAGTATCATTTGTGAAATGCAGCTAAAGCAGCGACTTAAGTGAAACTTGTAGTATAAAAATACTTGTATTAGAAAATAGGACAAATCTGAAAAAAAAAAAAAAAAGCCAAAAGCAAGAAGGAAGAAAATAATAATAAAATAATAAGAAATCAATGAAAATGAAAACACAGAACAGAAAGTCAATGAAAGCAGAATCTAATTATTTAAAAAGAATAATTTAATTGATCATTTCTAGGGGCACCTGGGTGGCTCAGATGGTTAGGCGTCTGCCTTTGGCTCAGGTCGTGATCCCAGCGTCATGGGTTCGAGCCCCACATTGACCCCACATTGGGCTCCTGGCTCGGTGGGGAGCCTGCTTCTCCCTCTCCCTCTGCCTCTCCCCCTGCTCATGCTCTCTCTCTCTTTTCCTCTCTCTCTATCTCTGTGTCTCAAATGAATAAATAAAATCTTTTAAAAAATAAAATAAATTCATCATTTCTAGCCAGACTAACCAAGAAAAACAGATAGAAAATAAAAATACCAATATCAAGAATGAAAGAAGTATATTACTACTAATCTCAAAGACTTTCAATAGATGATAGGAAATACTGTTAACAAATCTATGCTCATCAATTTGAAAATTTAGCTACAATGAACCAATTCCTTGATAAGTGCAAACTATCAAAACTCACCAAAAAGGAAGTAAATAAACTGAGTAGTTCTCTATTAAAGAAATTTAATTTTTATCTAAAATAATCCAAAAAATATAACTCCAGGCTCAAATGACTGCACTGAAAAATACTGTTAAATATTTAAAAATATATATAATATAAATTTTACATAATTTTTTTCTAGAAAACAGATTAATATCAGAAGCAGATAAAAATCACTAGAAGAAAACTACAGAACAATAACTTTTATAAATATAGATGCAAAAATCCTCAACAAAAGACCATATTTGCCTTTTTGCATATAATGAATATATATGTATATATATGAATCTATGTATATGTATGTATATGCGCTAGCTCTTTCTCTTGAGAAGGGCTCCAACAAACAGTTACAACATAATAGTGATGAACACATTGAACACATCTAGTGCTCATATCTTGGTTTCTAAATGTTTTTCTCTAACAAAAAGAACCAGGATTCCTTGACAAGATGACTCACTCTAGCTAGGGAAAGGAAAAGACAAGATGAATATGGAGAATCTTGTAGTGTCATAAAGAAGTGTTTAAAAAGATAAATAAATAAAAAAGGATTGGTGGCATATCAAAAGGACACATGAGTCAACCCCGAAAGAGCTCCCAATGGCCAAAGTTGGAACAATTAGAGCAGCAAAATAAATAATGCTCATTATAACTCAAAGAACCAAATAAATACACATCTATTCATGGGTCCAAAATAATATAAATATACTATTGAAAAATAAAGAAATTGGAGAAAAAGGGCAAATCTTCATTATAGAAAAAATTTAAATAAATATTATAGAAGCTATGTGGTCATAGAAAATCACCATTGGTACTTCGTAGTAATGAGTACTGCAGGTAAGATCCACTGATGAATACTACATTAGCCAGCCTAACCAAAGATCTGCATACCCTCAAATAATCTTGAAATATATATTAATTGATGTGGTAACTTTAACATATATTTACAAATTCATTAATACTCTTCTTTCTGGAGATAAATTTTAAATACCCTTTCTTTGAATATTGGCTGGACTTGGTGAATTGCTGTAACTTTAGAGAGGAGAAATCTGGAAAACACCATCTTTTAAAATTTTTTATTTCAGTACAGCTGACGCACAATGTTACATTAGTTTTAGGTGTACAACTTAGTGATTTGGCAAGTTTATACATTTTACCATAAGTATAGCTACCATCTGTCCCATTACATTGCTATTACAATATCACTGACTATATTGCTTATGCTCCATTTTTTATTTTCATGACTTATTCTATAACTGAATGCTTGTATCTGCCTCTCTCATTTACCCATTTTGCTCAACCTCCAACCCCCTCCCCTCTGGCAACCATCAATTTGTTCTCTACTTACAGTTTTGATTCTGTTTTTTGTTTGTTTATTCACTTTTTAAGATTCCATTTATGAGTGGAATCATATGATATTTGTCTTTCTCAGTCTGACTTATTTCATTTAGCATAATCCCTCTAGGTCCATCCATGTTGTCTCAAATGGCACAATCTCCTCCTTTTTATGGCTGTGTAATATTTTGTGTGTGTGTGTGTCTATAAACCACTAAAATGTGGTATGGCATATATATATATGTGTATATATATATGTATTGTATATATATGGCACTTACTATATATATAATTTATATATATATAATTTCTTAATTTTGATAAAGGTAGTGTTTATGTAAGATGTTAACATTTGGAGAAGCTGAGTGAGGAGTATATAGAATCATTCCCTACTATCTTTGCAATTCTTCTGCATATCTAAAATTATTTCAAAATTAAAGTGTTCAAAAACAAGAACAATAACAAAAATAACCAGAAATGCCATAAGCCAAAACTATCTGACAAAAGAATATGAAGAACAACAGTCAGTAAGAACAGATTTATAAGTAACCCAGATAATGCAATCATCATAAGCAGACTTTAGAATAAGTATGGTTAAGATGATCAAGGAAATAAAGGACAATATAAAAAATTTCACCAAAGGGCTGGAAAATATAAAAGAAGAACCAAATGTATATTTTAGAACTTGAAGCTACAGTAACTAAAATTAAAATTGTCAAAGACCACAACATCACTTTTTTGAAAAGACACTTTTCCGTCCCTATTTTATTTGAGTTTCCAGAGTATTTGAAATTGTTGACCAACTGTCTCTTTTAGCTCTTACCGCTTCTTTTTTTAATATTATTTATTTATTTATTTATTTATTTATTTATTTATTTAAATTGTTATCTTACGTTAATCACCATACATCATTTGTTTTTGATGTAGTGTTCCACGATTCATTGTTTGCGTATAACACCCAGTGCTCCATGCAGAACGTGTCCTCTTTAATACCCATCACCAGGCTAACCTATCCCCCACAAACCTCCCCTCTAGAACCCTCAGTTTGTTTCTCAGAGTCCATAGTCTCTCATGATTCATCTCCCCCTCCGATTTCCCCCCCTTCTTCTTGTTATTTTTCCCCCAAGCATTCTTTGTCTGATCAGTCTCTAGAGTCTGTGCCTCCTAAAACTCCTTCCATTATGTGATTTCACCTCTATACAACCAAGATTTTAAAATTTGTGTTCTGTGTCATCCTATACAATTTCTGATCAATTGCTTTTTTATGTGTATCGCGTGCACCTCAAATCTGACAAATATTTACTTACCAGCATTTTTCTTTACTTTTTAAAAATTATTTGTTTTCCCAAAAAGAAATTAAGTTCCTTGAGTATTTGCGTTTCTTTGAAACCCTAAAGTGTTTAATGCATGATTTGCACATAGTAGACATTCAAAATATATTGACAAATACAACTTTTACGAGGATCCTTATTACAGTTTAGTGTCACATTATTACAGTTTCAGAACAAATGCAAATATTCTTAGTATTTACGGCAGTATCAGGCTTTCAAAATTAATCTTTAATAATCTTTTTCTTTATGATGACATCATTTAACTTGTTAATGTTTTAGAAATGACTTACTTGGGAAACTAAAATGTCAGTTTTAAAAATCCTCTATGCAAAGTGGAATTATTTTATTTATGGTTCTTAATTTTTAAGCTAAATAGATTATTTTTCTCATGTTATTACATTTCACCATTTTAATTATTGAACGTGTTCAAAGATGAAAATGACTATGAAATGAAATGCCTTTTTTTTCCACAAGCAGCATTTACTGATTATTTTGCTCTAACAGGTACTTTGGGAATGAAACACAGTTATTCTGTGCTTACAGCCTATTTGTCTTCTGAATTACCAGACATAGTCACTAGGCATCCACTTATGCAGCAGAGGAACTAATATTCCTGATGAAGGCAATATATATAAGGCAATCTGTGTTCCTAGTACAGAATGTGTATAAGCAAAATGCAAAAACTAATCAAGCTAACTAGACTGTGCACTGATGAAATGAGATGAAGTATATGAGTTCACTTTTTAACTGGGAAAGCAAGACACAAATGTAAGATAATAGAAGCATAATTATTCTCATAACTTCTGTTTAATGGCTTGTTGAATTTAAAAATATACCCAAATTTCTTATTAGATGTTGTACATTGATAAAAACTTCAAAACATTTCACATGAGGGAAACTTGAAGGAAAATGTCAGTTTAGAACATTTAGTACCTCAAAGCCAAAAAAAAAAAAAAGGTGGGGGAAGAGAAAATAAAGAAGGGGGGAAGGGGAAAGGGTAATTCCTCCACAGGACAGTATGGCTGAAGTTGAAAAGGAAACTAGCACAAAAAATATTTCATTTATTATTATTATTTTTATTATTATATAAAGCAGTCGGTTGGGCTCTGATGAACTTAATTTAAATACATGTATTCTGTGTAAGTCCCAGTGTACCTCAGCACTCTAGTCAACCATATCACATTTCTCCATTGAAGGATGAACAGCATTTTCAGAGCTGTTTAAATTCTGGAAAAGAGGATGCAAAGTTATAGATTGGTAATACATTATTCAGGATCATGAATTTGGAAGAAATCCTTTGAGTATACCTTGAGATCTGTGTTTGAGATTAGATTATGATGTGGTTTAGTGTCAACTAGCGTGTTTTGAAGAATCTGGTCCAAATGCATGTGCTTTACTGTTCTTTTCTCCATGTAAATTTCCCTGCATTAACTTCCATCAGATTGTTGATCTCTATGTAGGCAGCTACTCATCAACAGTTTTTTAAACCATAGGATTATAGGAAGTATATCAGTTTAAAAACATGTCAACACAACTTTAATTTCCTCCACACTTTACCCCTCTATTTGTGTTGCTTCACAATATTAAAAATCCCAAGAACCTTGTTTTATAATATGACCCAACTCAAAAGTACAGAATGGAAAAATGCATTCCCTAGTCTTAGTATCAAGACTTTGCATGTTAGTCCCGATACTTGTTCATTGCTTTATAATAGAGATCATGACAACAACAATTTTACTAACTTTTATTTTCTTGGTGGTCTTCAAAGTTTGAAGCATTATAAAAGCACATGAAACATTAATATTTCAACTAGTCTGTTTTCTTCCTTCACCTAGATATTCTAAGATTTGTACATCCAAACAATTTTTGACCTTTAATGTAGTGAATATATTTCAACCATTTTAATAATATTTATTTGGAAGTGGGGTCTAACGTAGATACATCCAGCTGAAACAGCCCAAATATTGTATGTTATCATCGTCCTCAAACTTGTTCTTTTTTTATGCTTTAATTTAAAGAATCAATTCTCCTTGCATTTATTGGGACTTTAGCTTTTTTTTTTTAAGATTTTATTTATTTATTTGACAGGAAAGAAAGAGAGAGCACAAGCAGGGGGAGCTGCAGGCAGAGGGAGAAGCAGGTTGCCCACTGAGCAGGGGGCCCTCCTTGGAGATCAATCCCAGGACCCTGGGGTCATGACCTGAGCCCAAGACAGATGCATAACCCACTGAGCCACCGAGGCACCCCTAGCTTTTTTTTTTTTAAATTAGTGACCTGTATAATTGCTAAGGGGAGGCACAGAGACATAATGCCCTATAAGAAAAGAGCCATACATTTGGAGTGAAATGAGTTTGCCTTTTAACTGTGAAACTTTTAGCCACATTAACTTATACAATATACTTAAATTTTAAAAACTCAACTTCCATAGATAAGATATAACAGAGTTTACATATAAAAAATGTAATTATGACTTCTGTATAAATCACTACTGCAATAAGCACATAGGGTTTACACATGAAAGCATTTTTAATTATAAAAGGCTAAAAGTACATAAAATAATATTTTAATAGACTAGGCTGTGGGAAATATATTTATATGTCTACATTTTGTGCATTAAAAATAAAAGTGGATAAAATTGGGCATTAAATGTGAAATGATAAAATAGTTAAGACTCTATAAATTAGTTCATATTGAATTCACTGATAGACAATAAGCATATTAACTAAATTCCATTGTTTTAGGAGTACTAACCACCTTGCCAAGAGCTTTATTTTTAATTTGTAGTTAAAATAATGTAACTTTGCAGAATTTCATTTGAAATGTGAAGCAAGATACAATCAACAGGGAAATGCATGTGCAAATTAATGGTTTTTTTTCATGAGGGATTTAATCTTCATGTTCATTTAACAGTAGGTGATTATTGTGTGTCTAAAATTTTACTGTGATAAAATATTGGTCCTAGGTGTATAGAATAAAGAATTCATACTGTTTAAAATATTATGATTTACTTTTACATTGACACTCTTCCATATTATATTCTCTGAATTTTGTATGAGAAAGTGAAAATTCATTTCAGGCTTAAAAAATCCATGTGGCATTAAATACAATTTCAATACTTTCCAATATGTCTTCTAGGTAAATTTGATCTAAAAGGAAACAAATACTTAGAGAATCAAAGAAATATGTTGAGTTGATGCACAGACACCGCATCAAAATTAATTCCATATAGTCACTGTACACTGAAAATATATAGAGAAAAAGATGAATAAAATGAGATATGTGTAAACATCCCAGGTTAACTTACAGTAGATGTCGATTCTAATAATGTCTCTAAATAACTTCCTCTGCCTGTACCACTTGCTTTTGGTCTACAAAAATTAAAGACAATTCCATGATTAATTTAAAGGATGGTAGCATAGTCTGTCAAAATACATTAGAAGATAAAAGCATCTACAATTGTGGGGCGCCTGGGTGGCTCAGTCGTTAAGCATCTGCCTTCGGCTCAGGTCATGATCCCAGGGTCCTCAGATCAAACCCCGCATCGGGCTCCCTGCTCAGCGGGAAGCCTGCTTCTCCCTCTCCCATTCCCCCTGCTTGTGTTCCCCCTCTCGCTGTGTCTCTCTCTGTCAAATAAATAAATAAAATCTTTTAAAAAAGAAATCTACAATTGTGAAGCAAACTTATTTCTTCCCTAACAACAACAACAACAAAAAACCATTAGTCAGTAACATCAATATTTTAAATGGTAGTTTTTAAATATTTGCTTTTGCTAAAACAGTACGAAGATATACATGTGTTGTTGCTTCACTTAGAATGCTTCCAATAAATTAAAGTAGTCTCCGAACTCTTTCTTTTATCAACATTTCTAAGGTAATTAATAACTCTTGTTAATAAGGTAAAAGTTTAGAAATTAACACATATTGGTAAATTCATCACTTAAACATAATGGATGACATTTAAAATTATGTGGTACAATAAATCACCTGGATATTCTTTTTCACTGTAAACCAACTTTAAGCACACATTTTGAAGCATAAATATTTTATCACATTGCCATCAATGGAAAAGCCTCTTGATGTTGGAACCACTATTTAATGGCTGTGGAGGATAGTTGTATCTGAGGAAACTCATTTATGCCTTTCAGGCAACCATATAGGTGAAAAAATGTTTTATACCTTTAAGTTACGACTAATTTCAATATTATTTTTGTTCTGTTTGTGCCTACATACAAACTATGTCCATCAGTCTTTCTAAAATTAAACCAGCTGTCAGATATATTATTAAAATAGTTAGGTGAAGGTCAAATCTTGATTTTAAACGTCTTTGCATATTTGTTTTATAGAAAATTCTTTGTATTATGTTTGCCTGCCAAAGGCCACCTGTACTGAACTGAAAAGACATGACTAAAATGCACAAATTGTATTACTGATGAGAGAAGAACTGAATGTGATAGACCTACATGATGGGAATTATCAGAAGAACCCACTCAGTGAGAGGACAGGGTATTTTTATGAGTTGTCACTGTGACCTATAAACCTATAGGCCTTGGAGAAAGCAGGGCACACAGACAATTTTGAAAAACCTCACATTGGTTTCAATATTTCTATACCATGAGTCATTGCCCTAGAACACTAGTTTTCAAACGTTAGGAATCAAATCAGATCACTTGGAGGACATGTTAAAACTCCGATTTGTGGCCCAATCCCAGGATTTCTGGGTGGACTCTCAGAATTTACATTTCTAGTAAGTTCCCAGGTTCTGTGGATGTGGCTGGTCCAGGACCCATATGCTTAAGAACCACTGCCCTAGAAGGTCCTGCTTTTCTAAGGCACAGCCATCCTTGCAAGACCTTATCCGGGGGTGGGGGGTGGTTTTTTTCTCCATAGATGATTCTACTCTCTGGATCTTCAGTTGATATTAGGCACTTAGGCCTGCCTTTTTGCATACTAGAAAGATAAAGGACTGACAATTTTTACATTTTTTTAATTTAGTATCTATGATATAGTAGACATGGGGACACTAAAGTGAATTAGCTGGGTCCTTTCTTTTAACCTAGTATAACCTAGTGCAAACTAGTGGGGTTATAACATGATAAAAATGATAAGCCCATGGTAAAGAAATGTTCAAGGAATATAGAGCATACAAGTAATGCAACATGGAATCTGAAGCCAAAAAGGCTTTGTGAACAGTTGACTGAAAGGTTATATCTTAAAAGATGAATGGCAATTACCTAGTGAAATATTTTTAACAATGGAATACTCTGTGATGTAATCTATCCCATTTTTCTGATATATGTGAAAAAAAATTTAAGACAGAAAGGAGTTTTCTATTATAATCTCCCCACAAAATAGTTGACTCTGGTCTATGCTCTGTTCTTTTTTTTTTTTTTCCTTTTTATAATCTTGCCCCAATCTGAGTATAAGTTTTTTGTTTGTTTTGATTTTTTGTTTGTTTTTTAAGTTAAGTTGGAGTTATATTTGTATTTCCTGTCTGATTCTAACTTCATTTTAAAAAGTTTAAGATTAAAAAAAAATGTTTAAGGTTTCTTGACTCACACTTGGAAAAAATTGCATCTTCAAAAGTTCCAAATAAATTCCAAGGTGTTGTTTTTCAAATATAAACACAGAGAGGCTCACTCATATCTCTTACAGTGGCACGAATACCAGGACATGGATATCACTGAGGGCCACCTTAGAGCCTGCCTAACACAGTAGCATATAAGCTGAGGTCTTACTGCCAATGCAGAAATGAGCCATGACAAAGCCAGAAATAATAATATTTCAGACAAGACAATGACATCATGTAGTTTGTAAAACCACTTTAACCAAACTGTATTTATAGACTTGGGAAACACACACACCACGCACAAATATTTTTACCTGTGCCCCTGCCACTCTGGGGGTGGCCCTGTCTCAAGGTCTAATGTGTTTTACTTATTATTCTCCTTCAGCTTCTTCCCTGGCAGTTTCCCCTGACATAGCCTCTTTCTGCTCAAGTCACCACACTTTGCCAGGTTACCTTTTGAGCCAATCTGAGCTGTACTACTCTCCTTGTAGTCCACTTGGCATCTTTGCCTTTCTAAACTCCGAAAATGCCGGCCGCATTCCAAAACCATGTTTTGCACTCTTCTCTGTTAGCACTATGTGGTGGTCCTACATGTGCGTGCAGCTGAGTGATATCTGGTGCATCAGCTGTCTCTATGAATCATTCTCCTAAAATATCCCTTATTTGGAACACAGGGAGAGAAGGGAAGATACCACAGCATTCCCCATGGAGTAAGACATCCACTTTTTTTTTAAGAACCAAATTATTTTTAATTTCTTATATTTATATACATAGAAGAATGATGACTGATATGTCAGGAGAGCAAAATCAGTTTTCCTAATTCAGAGTATTCTTATAGATGCATATGGCATCTCTATTTAGAAGGAGGAGGTACTTAAACACTAAGACAAAAATATTCCTGTGTAACCTCCTGCTACAGTATCATAAGTAAAACCTTGATGAGAAAGTTTGGTAGAGTAAATGATAGATGGATAGATAGATAGACAGATGCCATAGAGATTTATCTTCCATATTTTAGGTTATTTAAAGAGAATTTCCTATGTATAGAATTACTGGATAAATATATATGAAACATCTTAAATCTCTTCATAAACATAATTTTTAGAAGAGACCTTGGAAGATTATCTTATGAAGAACACAACTAAAAAATAAAAACACTCAGAGAATCAGAGAGAAATAATGAAATCCAAGGTGGTATAGTGTAAATATTCCTAAAACAATAAAGAACTTCCATAGGGCATGAGACAGGAAAATATAAGTCAGCTTAGGATACCATTTTTAAAGATCATGGAATTGGAATATAATAAGTAAGAACAACCCTCATACATTTCAAGGATGAACTTCCTTCAGCATTGGGGTAGAGAGCCAATACTTGGATCATAAATTTCTCTTCAAATGTCCTCTTGGAAGATTCTCTTCAGCATTACATCTTGTCCTATTTCTTCCATTTTAATGCAGTCCACTGTTGACGTTGTTGCTGATCACTGCCTAGAATGATAGGTTCGCCCCTCAGAGGATTTTACCCCTCTCCACAAGTGTCTGAGAGAGTTCTGTGAAAGGCAGTTCTCTCTCTTCTGTCCTTTTCCAAACTTTCTTAATCTTCTGTTTACTTTTCCAAATAATTTTATTTTTCCTCATTCAAGATTCCATATGCATATCAATCATTCTTTCCCTGACATTCCTTGTTTTCTTACACAGAAATATTACTAATCTATAAACAAAAAATAATAATTACCTAAAACTTTATTTCCTCTCACCAGTGTGGGCAATGGCACCGAATTTATCTTTGTATACTGACTTGCTAAAATTTCCTTCTAATTTTAAAATCATAAAAAAACAGTATCTCACTGTAACTAGGAAAGTGAACATGATTTATAATGACAAATTTAAGTGTCAGGAGATCCTTATTTCTGAATGAAAGCAATATTGAAAGATTCAAAAAATTTTCTAAGAAAACTAACAAATTTACATGCAGTTGTACATAAAGAAAAGAAACATGTTCTCTAGAAAGAAAAGAAACGTCTAAGTACAATCAGTAAGAACAACTAATGTCTCAGGAAAGATAAAGGGCTTATTTTTTTTTTTCCTCTACACACTTAAAAAAAGAAAGAAGAAGAAGTTGGGCTCTGGATGTTGCTCATTAATAAAATGAAAATGTGGAACACTGATATAAAGTTTTGGTTGTTTAACTAAAGTAAAATTGTAAAATTTCTAAATATTTCATAAAGCATTAAATTGTATAATGTTAAAAGTATAAAGTATAAAAGACATATGTATCTGTATGAGAAACTAAACTGGTTGAAATTTCTAAAGAAGCAGATTAACATGGAAATACCATCTGGCTGAGTGATGATGTACTTCCTGTTATATGAATCCTAGAAAAATTAGAAAAGCTGACACTAAAATATGCATAATGCTATATTGTTTTGAATAATGACATTATAAATGATAGTTAACACATTTTGACTGCTTTTTATATAGCAGGAACTGGGGTAATTGTTTTATATGTAAGTCTTGAAAATCAGAAGATTTTAGATTCAAACTACGTGTGCCATTTATTATATGATCTGAGGCAATAACTTAATCCTTGTAAAATTCATCTCTAAAGTGTGGTGATAATAGCAAATAGCAAGAAGTGTGGTGTCTAAATTAAATGACACAATACACATGGAAATATCTGGTAAGAAATGGGTTCTCTTTAATTAGCATTTCTAATTTGCAGGAATAGGGTGAAGCCTGGTTAATTTTTAATTTTTAAAACTCAATAGTTTCAATACTTATATTTATTTTAAAATTTGCTGCTACTCTAAATGTTAAAACTAAAATAAATTTCAAAAAAAGCCAATTGCTAAGGGTTATTCAAAGGGAAATTATATAAGCAAGGATATTAGTTTATAACTATGCTGCATATATTGTCAATACTGAATGCCTGTCTAAAGACAAAAAAAAAAAAATAGCCAAATCTCAAAAAAAAAATGTCTCCTATGATTAGGAATGTTCAAGACATAGATGAAACATTAAAAAAAAAGTGAAGGGATTCTGGCTGCAGTTACAAGTCTTTTGTTCTTTTTTTTTTTTGATTCTCAGAAGATTAGGCACTGGAAAGATGAAACTTCATAATTGAGGGAAAATATAATTAAGACAGCAGGTTTAGAAAAAATAAAGAACCAAGAAAAGATGATTTAGGCCAGATATAACTCTCTCTCTCCTGAGTAAGTAAGGTGGTTCAAGAACAGAGAGTTCATGTGTGAACTCATGTGGAAACTCTAACAGAGAAAGTAAAAGGAGAAATCCTCTCTTAATTCATTACATCACTTTACTACTGCATGCAAACAAGAAAACTACAAGGAAGCAGTTTGAATGGTAGCAGGAGATGTTATTTATTTCAGTTTTTGGCTTAAAAATCATCCCAAAATGAGTGGCATAAAACAACCACCATTTTATTGTGTTGGGCAGGAATCATGATAGGGCACATCTGGGAAGACATCTCTATTTCATGCCTGGGACCTCAGTGGAGAGACTCAGATGGCTGTGGGTGACTTACACAACAGAGGGCAAGAGTTATCTTAATGCTTCATTCCCATTTCTATCATTTAGGCTGAGATGATTTATAGGCCACAGTCAACTGTGGATGGTGACCTACATGTGGTCTTTACATGTGACTTGAGCTTCCTCACAGCATGGTGATCATCTAGAGGCTGAACGTTTTACAGGGTGGCTGAGGGCTTCAAGAGTGAGTATTCATGCAAACAAGGCAAAGACTAAAGGTTCAGGTAAAGGAGATATAGAGTGTACCCCTTCTCGGACGGAGAGTAAAAGACGTAGTCCTATGTTAAAAACACCATACGGCTTTGTGCCACATCCCCTCAGTCTGTCTCTGATTTCAGATTTATGTGCTAAGGGCATAATACCTGTGGTGTGGGTTCGATGGTTTACTAGGAGAACTCACAAAACTCAGAAACACTATTATAGAAAAAAAATGTATTAACTGGCATTGGTCAGTTCAGATATATAAGGTATTAAACTATGAGAATTAAATATTTTAAAGAAAATAATAATAAAATGAGATACCTTGGGCCTCCACATTAAAAAAATACATACACCCAAATCATAGATAAAAGAAAGAAAATCACAATGACAGTATATATCTCCAGGACAACGTGCACAAAAAATACAGCAGTTTAACAATACATCTCCAAAACTCATAAAATGAGTGAGCTAAGGATTACACACTTAGTTGAATTTGCCTTTGGTCATCAAGGTTACAGAAAACCACATTTAAATGTGCAGGAACACAGGGAATAATGTACCTGTGAGCCCTTACTTAGGAATCTCACCTAGTGCCTAGAGTTTGGAATCCAGTGTCCATTCTCTAGTAAAAGGGACACTGGGCAATAATAACTGATTACGGGATCTGCGGCAGGTAAGGTACAAAGAGGTCCTGGGATATTTCTTACTTGAGAACAAGTAAGAGAGCAAAGAGTAGTGAGTACATATACAAAGGATACAGGATCCAGTTTGAAGGAGTTCATATGTGCAAATTTTGGGACAATTTGAGCATCAAGAAGACTAATGTCTTCAATTGACTGTCACGTAGGAATAAATATAAAAAACACTGAGTCCATACTGATTACATACAAAAAGAGAAAAAGGACAGAAAAAACTTACCTGATAGCATTTGTAGCGATTATAATATCATGTCCTTATTCTGGAAATTGCTAATTAAAAGAAACAAATCAAACTCTAATTCTCATCCTCAGTTGATGAGAACAGCTCTTCTAATGGAAGAATGCCAGCTAATTAATAAAGAAAAGATAACAGATTTTTTTTTTAAAGCAAACATCTGCAGCCCCTGATAAGTAGGTGATTCAGGCCATGATCATCAATAGATGTTGAAATCATTAGATAGTCACATAGTGCTAGAATAAAACCGTATACATTTTTTTGCTATTCACAAGCTGAAATTAAATTTAAAGTATTTAAGGTATCTTTCAGTACTTACCTTAAACACACAATAGTGTAGCTTTGCTAATAGAGTGTCCACCAGCCTAATGTGTTTCCCGATGTCACGTCACCTGTGAAGAGTCCACTCCAGATGAAGTTTCACCTGAACCTAATCAGTTCTTTAAACCTAACTTCCAGTTCCTCGAAAATTCAAGACATGGAGAGATCAGTTTAATACCCAGGTGCACAATCAGACAAATCCAAACTACATGACATTCTACAAGACAAAAGCCCTTGTTTCTTCAAAAGGTAATGCCATGAGGAAAATGTAAAAGGATGGTCTCTTTCTAGATTCAAGAAAGCTAAAAAGATATCCAGTATACAACGTGTGCATGTTGAAAAAAAGCATAAAAATGGTATTTTTGAGATAATTACAAAAATTTAAATATGGACTGGATGTCAACTGTTTAGAGAATTTATTTATTTATTTTTTTTTTGCTTAAATGGTATCATTTACTTAGAAAATATCCCTATTTTTAGTAGATGCTGCTAGAATTGGTGCTTCAGGTATATGTAGCAAATGTGGCAGTGTGTTAAAAATGACTGAATCTTTTTGATGTGCATATGGGTGTTCACTGAAATTTTATTTTTATTTAAATATTTAAAATAAAGTTTGTAATTATCAGGATGCTTAAATTTATTTATTTAAAAATGTTGAAAATAAAATATATTGCCTCTAGCTTCTCAGTCTCCATTAAATTCTTCACCTTGCTGTCAGAATTAACTTACTAAAACATAGGTCTGATTAAGCTATTTGTTCCTCGAGACTTAGCTTAAATAGCACCTCTTCTGAGAAGTTTTATTTAACTCCTCAGGAATAATCTATTGCTTTGCTTTTTTTTAAAAATATATCCCCTCTATTTTGTGTCATAACAACTACATAGTTGATATCCTTAGTCTAGTTTTTAAATTTTTCTTTCCCAACTCTAATTAATATCTTTTGGTATGCAACTGAACACTTGAGATTTTGTCTGCTAAAACTCAACATTTAGTTTTATAATATCCAAGGTTATGAAGTTAGAAATTTCAACAATTATGACGTTATTCAATATTAATATGTAGGTGTTTAATTTGTTGAACTACCATTTCATATTTTATATATTAAAAATAATAAGCACATTGTTATAAGCATATCTAAAATATTCTTGGGATGCCCAGGTGGCTCAGTCAGTTAAGTGTCTACCTTCAGCTCAGGTCATGATCCTGGGGTCCTGAGATCGAGCCCCATGTCGGGCTCCCTGGTCAGTGGGGAACCTGCTTCTCCTCTCCTTCTGCCCCTCTCCCCTGCTTGTCCTCAATCTCTCTCTCTCTCAAATAAATACATTAAAAAATAAAAAATAAAATAAAATCTTCTTAAACATTTTAGCATTTTATTTTTAAGTATTGAATCAAACAAAAATACAACTTAATTAAAAAGTCATTATTAGCTATTGTATCAAATATGAAACATAAGTTTCATAATATATATTGAAAAATAAAAAAAATTCTTAAAGGTCTAGTATATTACTTTAAATATTGGCAATATCTACATAAAAGTTACTATCAAACATGATACAGCCTAATACATATATTTTGACATAAGTTATGAAAATTGATACTCAGAGAGGTGTAAGCTTTTTTATTTCAAAATGCCTTGGTAATAATATAGAAATTTTATGCTAAAACCACAAATATTTTGAAAGACCCTTTCGTCAGTGTTTTCCTCCTGAGTTGTTTTTAAAATAATGTATAATAGATGTGAGATAATATCCTTCAATAATAGAAGAAATTCTGAACACCTAAGCTACTCTAATATTATTTCTGCATCTGGATCATTGATTCCATTTCTGTTGGCTTCTTAGGCTGTTACTATTATTGACAGTTTAATACCATCCTTTGTTGAGAGAAAATTTAGGTAATGAAAGTTTTGCATTTAATTAGCTCTCATGGATTTTATAGTCTGGATGACAAATCAATTCCCTTAATACACAAAACTAAATGAAAAACAAACACTACCTCATCTAGTCTATTGATTTCCCCCATGTTTTTGCTGTCTCACTTTTATTTATCTATTGTTCATATTTTTCTTGTCATGCTTGAATTGAAGCCTAAGCTTCCAGCCACAGTTGCCACCATTCGAGCTCGTCCTAAAAGTGAAATGAAGTATGTTCCTCTCGCTGACCTTCCTGGCCTTCGCTTAGAATTAGGTAACATATTCCCTCTCTTATACCAATGGCAGCACTACTCCCTCCATGAAAAGCTGCCTCTTCCATATGTATTAGGGAAGGCATAAAGCTCTGGCTGCTATGAAATGCTTTTCTAGCACATAGAGCTTGCTCCCTGCTTATGTCTCAGCTCAGGGGATAGACAAAAGGCTTAAGAAGTCTTCTATTTGTTCTGAGGTCTTAGTTTATTGTGCCAAGAACTACAAACGGTTTTATATTCCTATATAGTTTTTGATGATGAGTCTACAAAGGAAATAATTTACATGGCTTCCTTCTTGATACATTTCCTCTTACCCAAAAGAAATCCACTTAAAAATAACGGATATAATTAAATTAAACACTCCAATAACACTCACAGACTCTAGCCTCTGCTTTGGAGATGGACTCTGTCAAGATTCTATGGTGGTACAACAGAAATAAATATTATTTCCTAAACTGATACTGAAACAAATGAGAAGACAGTTGTCATTTTTCTTTTGTCATATTGTATTATTCCACACTGAGGAATAGCAACACGGCTATTCTAAAACATTCCCCCATAATGATTGTAAAATGACAATGTTTCCTGTGATCATATACATTTACCAATGTATGCCTTGGATTCTGTGATATGTATATGCATTTAATTTTATATTTATATTTGAGGGACCTCTTGGGTCAAGTATGTCTTAATTTATTTATGTCTGAATTGACAGACCACTCTTTTATATTCTGGATGCCATTTTCTAGAGGCAATATATCAAAGTGGTTAAGAATTTGGATGTTGTTGTGGCCATTTCTTTTGGAAAATACAATTTGTGACAACAGAATGTTCTCTTAATCATGATACATTTTAGTAGTCTTAAATTCTGTTGTTTCCCAAAAGGATATTTTTAATTCTTCCCTAGTTATTAATACATTTAAAATGTGTAAGACATAGGTGATTTTTTTTAATTTTATTTTTAATTTTTTTATTCTTATGTTAATCCCCTACATTACATCATTAGTTTTAGATGTAGTGTTCCATGATTCATTGTTTGTGTATAACACCCAGTGCTCCATGCAGAATGTGCCCTCTTTAATACCCATCATCAGGCTAATCCATCCTCCCACCCCCCCTCCCCTCTAGAACCCTCAGTTTGTTCTTCAGAGTCCATCGTCTCTCATGGTTCGTCTACCCCTCCGATTTCCCCCACTTCATTCTTCCCCTCCTGCTACCTTCTTCTTCTTCTTCTTCTTCTTTTTTTTTCTTAACATATATTGCATTATTTGTTTCAGAGGTACAGATCTGAGATTCAACAGTCTTGCACAATTCACAGCGCTTACCAGAGCACATACCCTCCCCAGTGTCTATCACCCAGTCACCCCATCCTTCCCACCCCACCCCCCACTCCAGCAACCCTCAGTTTGTTTCCTGCGATTAAGAATTCCTCGTGTCAGTGAGATCATATGATACAAAGACATAGGTGATTTTTAACATATATTTAAACATTTTTATTTGATTATAAAAAGTAATTATGTTGACAAGCAATTGATTTAAAAATGAGAGAAATTCATGAATGTTCAGTGTTATTAATGGGCATGATAACTCTTAAAAATGTGATAATAAAATAAATAAAATACAGAAGTCACTTTGGCATAACTTCTTTGGCATAATTTTCAAGCTTTATAATTTTTCTTATAGCCAAATAATAAAGGAGTCTTTCTTGAAATCTGTAATCACCCATATTGAAGTTAATTAACTTCGAACTAAAGATTAGCCGTGAGCTGGGTAAATGGTTTTAGAAGATAATAATATTATGAAACCACATAGTCATGACAAGAGATACTTAAGATATTAAAGAAATTAATATGGTCTGTTCTCAGTGAACTAATAGAGATTCAAAGGATTTAAGTAATAAACACTTACATACTTGGAAACTTTACAAGATGGTAAAGGAAGCTGTGGGATACAAACTTAGACTCCCGGGTCAAATGTTACTCCGTGATGTAGTCCTTTTGAAATTGATAATTAAACAACCATATTTTCCCAGATGACACAGGCATACTTTCTACATGATGAAAGTTTATCTAACTGTGTATTTTAACTGGAAATCATGAAAAAGTAATAGACTCTCATTGTTTGGAATGGTGTTTTATTTGAATGGCTTAATGATTCCTCACTCTAAACTAAAAACACAAAGTTCCGGGTGAACAGGCTGGCAATCTGTGGAAAAGTTTTAACTTTGTCTCACATAGTATGGAAAAACACAACAGCAACAAAAAAGATTCTTGCCTTTTATGACAGTTGAAACCCACAAGTGAGAAGAAGCTGATTATAGATACCGAAGTTTAGAGCTGGGTAATGTGAGAAGTTGAGCAGACACCGGAGGTTTAAAAAATAAATTAAGAAGGCTGGAGGGATCATTTATTCTGAGAAAATTTAATAGCCGTTTGAGAGCCTTTAAAGCTCAGAATCAGCAGCAAAGGCGTACTAATGAGTTACTTAATACCTTTATTCCAACTGTTAGCTGAGCATAAGCAAAAACGATGGTTAGAAAAGGAGAATGGACTGAGATTTATCATGGGTAATAGAAAAGATTTTTAAAAACCCCACAAAAAACAAGCAATAAAAGAGATTAAATGGGAGTGAGCGCTGTGGCTAATAATACAGTCCTTCAATTTCAAATTAGATTTGTGTTTCTTTTAATACTTAATTCTAACATCTTCCATCAGTTGTTTAAAAACAGAATTAAGCAAGTGGGGAGACATTACCTAAAGCAAGACTGGTATTTTTATGTATTAAAAAGCACAATTAAATAAGCAAACTCATATTTAATTAAGTTAGGTATCTCTTGTTTCCACTTCTACCCGTGTTGGTATACATCCTTCTACTCATCCCAATTACTTGCATCTGATAGGACGGTTCAACGGCTGGCAAATTACAGAACTACGCAGAGAAATTAAAATAATTTGTCGCTTGCGCCAGTAGCCAATGTTAGGTGTTCGGGGGAACCTTCCTTATCCTAGTTCTACATGCGTAGCTGGTTCTGTTATTTATCATGGAACTTACCACACAATAATAAACAAACAAACAAACAAATAAAGTTTGTTGCTTTCATATCACAGATTGTTTTTAAATATAGCAACCTCTTGAGCTAGGAAGGAAAAAGGATAAAGCAACAGTTTCATGAACTAGGTTAAAAAAATCCATAATTTCTTACATTATCATGGGCATGTAACAAAGCGCAGGTTAGGTGTTTAAGCAGTGCTGAATGCAATTACAAGTTTATCTGGCTTTATGTATAAAATGCCCCCTAGAGCTCATCAGTGTGTGGTTCCAGTAAGAGTTGCCTCAATAGTCCATCCCTAAACCTTCCAGTTATTTGAAGGCCTTAGGCCTTTCCCTTCCTCACACTGTAGCTTGTTAGAAATGAGGATGAGGATGAGGTAGAAAAATGGATCCCAGTAACTGCATATGCCTCGAGCAGTTCTGCAGACCTTCTCACAAAGGCTTGGTGCCCTACTGTAAGTCCCCTACAGATTCTCCTGCCTAGTGAAGAAGTGGAATGGCCCACTCCTGATCTTTTAGACCCATAATTTAACAATGTCGTCAGCTGTAAACAATTGAAAAAGCAAACAAACAAAAAACACCTTACCCTTGTAACATCCAGTAATTTTAGATGGTTACATAGGCAGATAGCTAAAAAAATTAGCAATTCCCTTCCTTCCTTCCTCCCCTCACTTTCCCTCCCCTCCCCTCCCCTGCATGCCCTCCCCTCCCCTCCCCTCTCCTCCTCTCCTCTCCCATTCCTTCCTTCCTCCCTCCCTCTTTCTCTTTCTCGCTTTCTCCCTTTCTTTCTCTTTCCCTCCCTCCCTTTCTTTCTCTCCCTTCCTCCCTTTCTCTCTCTCCCTTCCCTCCTTCCTTTCTTCCCTTTCTTTCTTTCTTTTTCTTTCTCTTTCTTTTTCTTTCTTTCTTTCTTTCTTGCATTTTACTACCACACTCCTCTTTCTTAGGATATATAAGTTAGTAAAACTCCATTTTTTTTCTACAACTATGCATCTGAGGAATATGGCATATTCCTCTTTTTATCAATGAATCACCATTTAGTAATTTAATGACAAGTGTATGAGTTTCTGTGTGTGTTGAGTGGGCTGGTGAGAATATGAGAAATAGATGTGTAGAAGGAGAACAACTTTTAAAAGGTCATATTCATATCTCCAGGGGATGTGCAATGGTTGAAAAATTCACCTCACCACCACCACCACCACCACTATGATTCTGATAAATGTCCTTGGCTTAGCGTCACAGATAACAGGCAATGGCAGAAGCATGCGGAGAGAGTCTTGAACTATGAGGAGGCTTTATGCTCACCTTATGCTTTATCTACAACGGCATCTGGCCCACTTCCTGCACGACACAAAAATCATCTTCTGTCCTGTGTCCCATTGCCCTTCACTGAAATTTGACTTCTATTGCCCCTCTCCAGTCTGTCTGTTTGTATGTCAAACCAACTGTTAAATGAGAACATTTGACTAGATGCCCATTGAAATGTTTCAAGTACCCTGACAGTTGAAAAGGCTTTGTCTGCTCAGAACAGATGGAAGCTCTGGGCAGGGCAAAATGGAATGTTACCTGATCCACATATTGGCACTT
The DNA here is from genome assembly GCF_029215605.1 of Mirounga angustirostris. Lineage (NCBI taxonomy): Eukaryota > Metazoa > Chordata > Mammalia > Carnivora > Phocidae > Mirounga > Mirounga angustirostris. The sequence continues at coordinate 88,211,626 of NW_026991716.1, read as the reverse complement.
CAAAGTCTAAACTTCAGCCAAAAAAACCTAAGAAACATTGTCACAAATATACCAGACTCTTCAAACCTTGTTTTCCCCCCTCCCTCTTAAAAAAACAAAAAAATCAGTTAGGTCCTGGATTAAGATCTAAAAAAGCTCTTATATGGATGAAATCTATTTATAATTGCTGCACGTAGGCTAATAAGTTGAAAAGTATCTGAAGCATCTGTTTACACTAGATGGCCAGCTCCTTAGGGACAAGGAATGAGGTTCTATCCATTTTTATACATTCAAAATTTATCTACCCAGTAGTTTATGTCAAATATTTAAAGAGTGTTGTATTAAGCAATTTCCTAGGAGCTATACCCTTCCATCTGGGTGTTACGGTCTCCTTTCTCAAAGAAAGTCAATTAAACAAATCAGCTTAATGTCTTTTCATAACTACTGGGCTGGAGGTCTAGACAGTGTTCTATGGGAGCACAAGGAATGTTGGGGTGGCAAGGTCAAAGTTTTCTGGAGGAAGCCACACATGAGGTGAGTTATGAAGGATAGCAGAACACAGATAAATAAAGTTTGCAGGGAAGAGAGATGAAGTGCCATTCAGGGAAATATAACAACACCGTAACAAACTGGTACATTTGGGGAAGTAAAGGTATGGGCCAGGTTGAGCTTGAGAGGGAACACAGGACGAAGGATTGTGTTCTTTATTCTGAAACATATGGAACCACAGAAGGATTTTATTACAGGGACTGGTATGATCATATTTGGATTTTATAAATATCCCTTTTGTAGCAGCAAAATTTATAGGAGTGGAACAAGACTGAAAGCCGAGGTACGAGTTATATTTTAATAAATATAGCATTCTTATATGGTTCAGATATTGCATCCAATACAGTTTTAAATTGGCTAAACTTATTTATTTTCTTATCAAGGCCTTATGATGAATAGTTTTATTAAAATAAGCCAGGATGGGTTTGGTACTCGGTACTTCCGGCTCTAACATGGTCTTCTCTGGTAACGGGTGAGACCCATATGCAATGAAGAGCCCCTGCATTTACACATGGTAAAATCAGAAAGACAGCCCTTCTCTCTTACCCCTACTCTTGTGACTCGGTGTAACACCTAACTCTCTCAAGAGCAGGTAGCAGGGCGCACACTAAAAAACACGAAAGGGACTGAGATCTGAGCAGGTAGCAAGGACTCAATGGTTGAATGAGTGGGAGATGGTGGTGGGAGACGCATCATTGCCATTTGGCAGGGTAATAAGTTGTACGAGAGTGGCCAGTGGCTTAAACCACATGCAGTTGACCCCTCACCAGGCCTGGCTTCGATGGAGTCACTAGGAAATGTGGAAAGTTATCCTAGGAGAACATGAAATGTGTGTAGGAAATACAGACTGAGGTTCCCTATCTGCACTATCACATTCTCCACATATAGGAACAACCACAGTATGGAATTCCTATATTTAATTGGGTAAATAGGATACATTGAATAGGCTATGATTTTTCAACACTGGAATTTGGCAAACTCTATTAGGTAATTAGGTATTCAACACTGGAATTTGGCAAACTCTATTAGGTAATTAGGTAACATTTTGATGGTTTTGTCTCACAAAAATATGTTGAAGAAAGCACTCTGGTTGTATCTTTTTGTGTCTTTTACGACAAAAATATCCTCGTTGTGCAAACATATGATCTGAAATATTTATACACCTTAAAGAAAAATCTTAAATTGAGACTATCCTCCATTCTGCAGCGTTGGCTCTGAGCTTATCAGGTGAACATCCGTTGAAAAGCAAAAGGGAGTATGCCGATGCCTTAAATTGGCTTTCCTAAAAACAGAGGCAGCTCTTGAGAAAGGGATTGACTGAGGGAGTGCTCTCAGGAGAGGAGTGTATAAAGCAGGGAAGATCACAGGAAGAAAGGTAACAAGGACTTTGTCTTGGCAGGGGTTTAATGTCAGCCTGGCCCTAAGGGAAACTCTGGAGCACAAATCACACCAAGGATCTGTCCCATGTAATGCCGGGGAGCTAGATTTTTTAACTCCTTTGGTGGAGAGGGTAATGTTTTTCAGCAAGACAGGCAGAGCTATTGTCTGCCTGTTGAGAGCTATTCTCTAGAAGGATGGAGCAGATAACAGTATGAGCAGCAATACCCACCAGAACCCAGATGAGATAACTGTCCTGCTGAGAGGATGGGGAGGAGGGGCTTAACAGGATCTGTTACAACTGCAAACCAGATTTGTGCATTTATAAGTTAATTTTCTATTCATTACATCTGAATCTTCCACAGAGTTTTACTTATACTGTGCATGTGCTGCTACATTTATATATATATATATATATGTATATATATATATATATATATATATATAAAATCTTCAAATGGTAGCTTAAAAATTATGAAAATACTTTCTTATTCTTAACTGGCTCATCGGTCCAAATTACCCTGTAATTTTTCTAATTTAATTGGAAAAAATACACAGTTACCCTTTAAACATTAAATGCCAATTTTCAAATTTTCATAGTACAATTTAAAATCCTTGAAAAATAGGGGTTACTGTGGAGGTGCCAAGACAGCTTTAATTATAGGCCTGGGAAAAGTAATGCTCTAATAACTGAATAGTAGATTATATTTCAAGTGAAGAAACAATAAAATTGTAAACCATGAAGTGCAAGTGGGAGGATGAGACATATGTCTCATGCATTCAGCCTCGACTAAAGTGACAATTTTGAGACCCAGTTGGATTCTTAATCAGATAACTTTGTCAGGTGCAAAGAGCTGTCATTCTCACTGGCCATTAAAAAATAGCTTATAAAATGGTGTTAAAAGGGGATCCCTGTTTCTTTCCTTCAGTCACTGACACCAGGGTCTGCCAGCAGTATATCCATGTGTTCACTTCTATGAGTCCAGCTCGATCTCATTTAGGTCTCTTTAATTTTTTCTTGGAAGTAATAAAATGACAAACACTAAAGAGTTTAACCAGACAGTATCCACAGCAAAAGAATTAACTAAAACGTTTTCACATTTGCAATGATTTTTCTTTGAGGGCTAAGTCACAAGTTCTTTCTAAAAGGGATAACCTCGAAATTTTGATAAGGGTTGAAAGCCTTCTGAACAAAAGACAAGGAAACCTATATGTCCAGCGTAGGTCACTATAGCTAAAACAACTATATAAAACTATTTCAATCTATTATATTCAGTGACAAGTTTCCTCTAAAAACGAAATAAAATGCAAACATAAGAGCAAAAAACCATTTTTAGCCATAAACTAGATTACCCTCCCCTTTAAAAATAGCCACTTTTAGGAAAACTATCATATTTACTATTCTTTTATTACATCCTGCAGGCTCATGGGAAAGATTGAATGATGAGGAAGGAGTGATGTATGTGAGATTTGGTCTCTTAACTCCCCTGTTCTTGTTCAGTTTGAGGTTTTAATTCCCGTTACATGGCCTCCTGTTTCCAAGATAAGATTGAAAGGAGGAAGCCTAAAAAAGAATGAATGATGAGATGAAGGAATATATATTAATGTAGGTTACATTCATATATACACATATATATGCACATAGATATCACATAGTCACACACACACATCATTTTATACAAAACTTATTCCCAACCGCAGAATATGTTAACTATGTGTCTTCATTTATCACAAACAATGAAATCCAAATTTATTTTCATTATCAGGTTCTATTCCCCCAATATTTACTAATTTTTTTCAATTTAACCAAGTATGATAGGAAATAGTCCATACATTAATTTAAGTTAGACAATGAGTCTTACATTTCTGAGGCTTCCAGGGGTGAGATGACTTGCTTACATTCACATGGCCAGAAGTAGAAGAACTGGGTTTGCATTGCAGGGATCATAAGCTTTCTATCACACAGAACTGATAACATCACACTCTCAAGGGCAGGAAAAGAACCTGAGAATTTTGGTAGGATTTGAGAGATGGTGCCTGGGTGCAGGGGACAGGGAGGCCCCCCCTCCCCTCCACACTGACAAACTATTGGGAAGTGGGGATATTGCAAATAGAGGTGGACAACAATAAGGCTCTGGAAAACAATGACAAAAGCAAATATAAATTGTGCAAATATAAATATGAAAGCAAGTATAAATACAATAAAGATAAATATAATAAATCACATTTATTAGAATTGTTTCACAATTTAATATACATGAAGGCTGATAAGGAGATTAAAAAATAAAGCCAAGCTTAATTGATATAGAGCATTGGTGTTTGGATTCTTGGTCCCCAGTCAATCAATGTGTATATAGACTGACTATAACACATTCTTAGAAGCATGTTAATAAGAATTGCTATGGTCATTAAGAAGCTTATACTTCCTTAGAAATTTGAATTCATACTAAAAAACTTCCTTCCTGGAAAAAGCAGTTGGTTACTAAGAGAGACAGCCATACCTAGCTGCCAACTCCAAAGGACCAGTGCCTATTTTTCTCGAAGCATGGGTTTCTGTTAATTCACCTGTTTCTGACAGCATTTATGATTTTATATTCAAAATCTTTACAGATAAAACATTTTCGTTCTTAAAATAGAATACAAGTGATTTTATAATTTATGAAGTGAAAAAATAAAATAAGAAGATTACAGATTATCATAAAATCTTCATGCAAGATGTCTTTCTTTTAGGGATTTTTTTTTTTTAAATCAAAGGAGATTAAAGATATAAAAAGGGGAAAACAATGAGCTAGCAACCCACAGAATACCACCACAATTTGCATTATTCTTAAAACATTTAGAATTTAGTGAAGTAGAAAATGAGAAAAAATAGTAAAACAAATAAACACAAAAACCAAATAACATAAGAAATTAAACTATTCATAAATGTGGCAAAGCTTGATATAAGCAAAATGGGAATTGGCTTTTAAAGCTCAATCTTCTGAAAAATTAAATATGGTTTAAAAAATGGGTATCAATATGCACCATACACCAGTAGCTTTTCTTATTTACACTGTTGCATTTGTCAATAATCCCTTCATATTCAATAAATATTAACATATAGGAAAGAACTCTAAACATCTTAATTTTCCTAAGTAATTATATCGTAAAACTAAATGTGAATGCTTACATGTGTAATTCTTTCAATAAATGGACAAATTTTTAAAATATTTTTAGAAAGTTCACTCATAGAATCTGAGTGAAAAACTTACTGAAGACAAATAAGGGGATAAGTTTTATGGTTCAGTTATGTGATTCACTGATTATAAAAATTGCCTATTAGGAAATATCCCACAGTATTATGCACAGACACTTATTTGGAACTAATTACATTATGTTGTGAGTAATTCTTTACAAGTTTGTTTTATTTAGGAGTCTGCATTAATATGAGGAGGAGTATTTGCTACAAGGAGATAGCCAAATTCTTAGACCGGATGAAAGGAGTACATTTAGAAGAGCCAAAAAATATATAAAACATAAAGAATTCTGAGAAGAGTAGATTGGCGAGTTTATAACAACAAAAATTGTAGTTCTCACTCCCTCTCCTTTTTTTTCTCACTCTACTTATGGAAACATAATAGCTTATTTAAGAGGTTATATAATACTACCCAAGTTAGTCCTCTAAATACTTATATGTGAAATATTTACCTAAACATATAGACATTTAATTTCAAAACATATGCAGTTAATTTCAAATTTTTGCATGATTTTGAAAGTTACTTATTTTGATATTGAATAAATTTTAGAGGAAAGTGCAAATTATAACATGATTGAAAATAATATAGTGTAATCTTATTTAGATTATTTGAAATTTATGTCTATGTTAAATATCAAAGGACAGTACAATAGAATTAATTTTAAAAAGAAAGAGTATGTATTTCAATATTCTCTCTCTTGGCATTATATTTTGCTCAGTTGAGGTCAAATTAAAAACATGACTACTAGCTGGGCGCCTGGGTGGCTCAGTTGGTTAAGCGACTGCCTTCGGCTCAGGTCATGATCCTGGAGTCCCTGGATCGAGTCCCGCATCAGGCTTCCTGCTCGGCAGGGAGTCTGCTTCGTCCTCTGACCCTATCCCCTCTCAGGTATTCTCTCTCTCTCAAATAAATAAATAAAATCTTTAAAAACATGACTACTAGCAAATACAATTTTTCTACTAAGAAATATAAATAGGTCAGTTCTTCTGGTTCTGTAATTTGTATTTTAATTATTTTTTTCTTTCTGAATGTGATTTTGCCACTTGACTTTATACTTAGTTATTACATGATCATTGTAACAGAAAATAATGATATCAACATCTCTAGAAAATTCATTCATTTTTCCAAACTGAAACTCTGATTATAATTTGATCAGCTAATGAATTAATAACAAATCTATTCCAAAGAATATACCATTTGCCATTGATTCTGAGGCTATGCTTCTTATATGTAGCAGTACCATGTTAGAAATAATGGAATACTAGAGGTAAAAGAATACTTCATCAATTCAAGTAAAAGTGCTCAGAATATGAATTCAGTATTATAATATAATCAGTATTGCAGTTTTGAACTTAGAACATCATCCAGTAACTCATTTTATTTTTTAAAACTTTCCTCAGGTTATTAAGCAATGGCTCAATTCCAGAAAGTCACTAGTATTTTCATTAAAAATTATTGAAAAAAAAAAAAAACACAAGCTTTGACTTAGTTTTAGCAAAAAAGAAATCTTTCCAAGGATAAATAATTATATCAATATAAGAATACTAGAAAACTCTAACTCATAATTGAAGATAAAAAGAATACAATCAATTAAAATATTCCAAAGAATTAGAAAATCACCTCTAGCAATTTATTTTTAAATCAATTTGGGGATATCCATTGCCAGCAGGAAGTGGTACTTCAATGACCATATTCTACAAATGCTGCCATGAATTCCTCGACCTTCTCAATCTATAAGCCAGATTTAGACTGAATAACGCAAGGCTCTAAATGCCGTACTGCTCCATTCAATCTTAATAGGAATATTTCTAATTAATTAGAAGAAATTTCTCCACTCCTAGCTTTCATTTAGCCATATCAATTCTTACGTTCAAATTTGCTCAAGAGCCACACAATTAAAAGGAAGAAGTATAATACTAATTATCTCAAATCAACTTTTTCATTTCTTTATATATATATAACATAATAATATGTAATGTATATGATCTGATATAATATATATGATCTTATTATATATAATAATTATATAATAATATATATATGATCCAAAAATATACAACACAATCTTTCTTCATGGTTTTCTGTTCTGTCAAGAGAAAAAGCAGAAGGAATCATTTTCCATTACACATGCACACAAAATATATTGGAGTAGGTAGATAAAACACTCTTTTTAGAATAATAGGGACATGTTAAGGTGACATTTAATATCTTTGCTCTAATAATCACTTAGCAATACCTACAGATAACTCAAGATTTTAGAAGTCAAAGGTTTTAAATATTAGGCAAAAGCCTCAAGCAGATTTGTGAATAGACTTCATAAAGTCTCAGGGTTTGAAGAATCTTTTAAAGGTTTTTAGTAAAAGTACTTACATGGTATTTGAATTTCTTCTAATAGATCCCCACCAAGTGGTTGCACAGGCAGTGTGAAAATCTGTGACAGAGACCCCATCATTCCCGAGGCAGCCCATTCCATCAAGACTATTACAAAGTTCATCTTTATAAGCCAACATTTGCCTTCTTGTAGTTTTCAGTAATTGTACCTCATTGCACCATATAAGCCAATATTTCACTTGAGTATCTGTTATACAGTTGTAAGCATTATATGTCCACATGTCTCTTTACTTCTCTGCCTCACCACTATTTTATGAACTTTATGAATTATTTGATGTCTTAGTCATAGTTCGATAATCTTTTTATTTTTAGCCCTTAATATGGAGTTATACATGTAGTGAATATGCAAAGCAAATGATTGTTAAATGAATGAATTGCATCTGAAATGTAAGCTCATCTCAAAAACAAGACATAATATTTTGTCATAAAACTGATATGGACATTGTGGGAAATATAAGGGAGAAGTGAATTAAGGGACAGCTGTCGAGAAGCATGGTCAATATTTCCAAACATTTCCCAGATACTTGAATCCAAGGCATGGTCTGGATTTGACTTGGACACATGGAACACTGATGACATCCAAGCAGGAAAGAATGTTTTTAGCATGTGTTCGAATGTGTTTCAAGAGAAGTAATAATCAAAAATATGAAATTTTGATATTTGTTTACATCACTGGAAGATTATAATCCTTTCAAAATCTAGTAATATTCAACATATCTGTCTTTGGGAATGCAGAGTAAAATTTTAAATGGCAAAAATCTCTAAAAATACATTGAAAAAGATTTAAAAAATGGTCTATAAAGAACACCAATGGAAAGATATCTTGTGTTCATGGATTGGAAGGCTTAATAGTGTTAGAATATCTAAAGTGATCTACAGATTCAATGCAATACCTATCAAAATTCCAATGGTGGGATGCCTGGGTGGCTCAGTTGTTAAGCATCTGCCTTCAGCTGAGGTCATGATCCCAGGGTCCTGGGATCGAGCCCCGCATCGAGCTCCCTTCTCAGCAGGAAGCCTTCTTCTCCCTCTCCCTTCCCCTGCTTGTGCTCTCTCTCTCTCTCTTGCTGTCTCTCTCTGTCAGATAATTGAATAGAGTCTTAAAAAAAATTCCAAAGGCATTTTTCACAGAAATAGAAAAAAAAATCCTAGAATTTGAAAGGAACCACAAAAGACTCCAAATAGTCAATGCAATCATGAGAAAGGAATGCAGAGCTGGAGACATCACAGTTCTGGATTTTAAAATATGTTACAATTCTGTAGTCATCAAAACAGTATGTATTGGCATAAAAATAGACACATAAGGCAAAGGAACAGAAATAACCCACCCGTCATATACAGATCTTTGACAAGGGAATCAAGAGCATACAATGGGGATGGAAAAGTCTTTTCAATAAATGGTATTGGGAAAACTGGATATCCACATGCAGAAGAATGAAACTGGACCCCTATCTTATACCAATTCCAAATATTAACTTGAAATGGATTAAAACCTTAAATGTAAGCCCTGACACCATAAACCTCCTACAAAGAACATAGAGAAACATTGATCTTGGCAATGATTTTTGGATATGACAGTAAAAGTCCAGGGAACAAAAGCAAAAGTCAACAAGTGGGATTACATCGAATTAAAAAGCTCTGCACAACAAAAGGATCTATCAACAAATTGAAAAAAAGCAGTCTATGGATTGGGAGAAAATATTTGCAAACCCATATATCTGATGTGGTGTTAATAGCTAAAATATATATGGAACACATACAAGAAAAATTAGATTAAAAATGGGCAGAGGACCTGAATAGACATTTTTCTAAAGAAAACATCCAAATGGCCAATGAGGTACATGAAAAGATGCTTAACATCACTAATTATCAGGGAAATGCAAATCAAAACCACAAATGAGATATCACCCCATTTGTATTAGGATGGCTATCAAGAAGACAACAGTGTTGGTGAGGTTGTGGAGAAAAAGAAACCCTTGAACACTGTCAGTGGAAATGCAAATTGGGATAGTCATTACGTAAAACAGCATGGAATTTTCTCAAGAAATTTAAAACAGAACTACCACATGATCAGATAATCCCACTCTGAGTATATACCTAAAGAAAATGAAAACTCCAAGTTGAAAAGATGCATGCACCCTTATGTTCCTTGCAGCATTATTTACAATAACGAAGATATGGAAACAATTTAAGTGTCCATCAATGGATGAATGGATAAAGAAAATGTGGTTTTACCCAGCCATAAAAAAAGAAGGAAACCCTGCAAAAAAATGGATAAACCGGGAGCGGGGGGACATTATGCTAAATGAATAAGCCAGACAAAAAAGACAATTGCTGTATAATATTACTCATATGAGGAATCTTAAAAAACAAACAAACAAACAAACAAACAAACAAACAAAAACTTTGAACTCATAGAACAGAGTAGAATGGAAATTACCATGGGCTGAGGGGTGGGGGAAATGGGAAGATGTTGGTTAAAGAGTACAAAGTTTCAGTTATAGCATGAATACGTACATTCTGGGGATCTAATATACAGCATGTGACTATAATTAATAATACTGCATTGTATACTTGAAATTGGCTAAGAGAGTGGATCTTAAGTGTTCCCACCACACATACAAAAAAAACATGGTAACCATCTGAGGTGATGAATGGGTAAAATAAACTTAACTGTAGTAATCATTTCACAATGTATACAAAAACAAACAACGTACTACACTTTAAATGTATACAACTTTGTCAGTTATAACTCAATAAAGCTGGAAAAAAATATATAAAATACAAAAAAAAAAGCCCACAAAATAAAGTCACTACATGACACAAACAGGGTTGCTGGAGTGGTGGGGGGTGGGAGGGATGGGGTGGCTGGGTGATAGACATTGGGGAGGGTATGTGAATTGTGTAAGACTGATGAATCACAGACCTGTACCTCTGAAACAAATAATACATTATATGTTAAAAAAAAAGGGGGGGGATGCCTCGGTGGCTCAGTCGGTTAAGCGGCTGCCTTCAACTCGGCTCGGGTCATGATCCCAGGGTCCTGGGATCGAGCCTTGCATCGGGCTCCCTGCTCAGTGGGGAGCCTGCTCCTCCCTCTCCCTCTGCCTGCCTCTCTGCCTACTTGTTCTCTCTATCTCTCTGTCAAATAAATAAATAAAATCTTAAAAAAAAAAAAGAAGATAGTAGGAAGGGAAAAATGAAGGGGGGGCATCGGAGGGGGAGACGAACCATGAGACACTATGGACTCTGAGAAACAAACTGAGGGTTCTAGAGGGGAGGGGGGTGGGAGGATGGGTTAGCCTGGGGATGGGTATTAAAGAGGGCACGTTCTGCATGGAGCACTGGGTGTTATACACAAACAATAAATCATGGAACACTACATCAAAAATTAATGATGTAATGTATGGTGATTAACATAACATAATAAAATAAAATTTAAAAAATTAAAAATAAAATAAAGTCACTACATGACATACAACTAGAATTTTTAAAATCTTTATAGACATGATCCTTGAAAAATGGACCAGAATTCTTTATCACACATGCTTGCACACACATTTTTAAATTTTTATTTAAAATTTTTTTACTGGGACACCTGGGTAGCTCAGTCGTAAGCGTCTGCCTTCAGCTCAGGCCATGATCCCAGGGGCCTGGGATTGAGCCCCACATTGGGCTTCCTGCTCCGCGGGAAGCCTGCTTCTCCCTCTCCCACTCCCCCTGCTTGTGTTCCCTCTCTCACTGTGTCTCTCTCTGTCAAATAAATAAATAAAATTTTTAAAAAATAAAATAAAATAAATAAAAATAATTTTTTTACTGTTTTAATTTTTAGCTGAAATATAGTTAACATGCAATGTTATATTAGTATCATAGGTCCAACAGTGATTTGACAATTCTTCACATTACACTACACTCACACTCATTTTCCTTTCGATGCTGCCACAATTCTTTAAATACCTCCTGTTACACCCACTGGCAGAAAGGGACATGCCTCTGTGACAGCCAGGGCTCCAAACCAGTGGTTGTCAACAGCTCTGTCACCACACACTGGTGTGCAGTGGAGGCTGAAAAGGAAGAGGAGAGTTAGAGCCGGCACAGCCTGCTTGTGTCCGCCGCATCCTCCCCGCTCCATCTGTTGTCTCCGCAGTGCGCCACTGAGCCTCTGAGAGGAAGCTGTGCGTTCAACACCATCCTGTAGTATCAACATTCACGTGGCTGGTTCAGACATACCTTTCCCTTCACCACCATGAAAATGGATTTAACAATTTGAGCAAAGGTGCTAATGTCTTAGTTACTTCTCAATTCTCATGCCCTCAGATACATCTGCCATTAAATAAAACTGTGTTATCTTCTTAGACATTGCTTGTTTCAAAAAGATTGAAGGAATTTTAATAAAATAAACTGGGCTTCTGCTTCAAAACGAGAGAGTAAAGAAACATGCCCACCTTCTATTTGAATAAACAAATAAACAAGTATCTTCTTGTAACAACAGAAAATGTTATTAACAGGGAAAAATCCTGCAACACAACACATATCGGGGGAAAATGCCATCAATAGACTTCGCCACATAGATGCCATATCAGATCATCACATTGATGGGTAAACTCATATTTGAAATTAGGAGGGAGAAAAAGGGGAAAGCAGTTTTTTTTTTTTCCATAAGGGAAATGCAAAAGTGCTGTTTACACTATGCAGTCATTCTAAAATTGGCATTCAGAATGAGTAGGTTCTCTAGCCTGCTTGCCAGTTCCCCCACCAAAGTATTTCAAAATGACGATTGTAAGGCACTATTCCTTTTGCTTACGGTATGCCTTCTATTTGTGGAGAGACAGATTGGAGATTCACAGAGTTACAAAGAAAACACATAGTAGCTCTATATTAATGACATATTCCCTTACTTAAATTTGGAGAAGCAGGGTGAATGAAAAAATAAGCATATCTAGGCCTGTTTTGGTGAAATTTTGGATAATCAAATAGATTCCAGAGAGGAAAATACAGAACCAGGTGCATCAGCAACATTGTGTGCAAAAGAGAGAAAGAGCATGCGCCTGCAAATGTCACTTAAATTTATGGGGAAAAATATTTGCAAGCTAGAATTCTATACCACACAAAATTAAATGAACGGACAATTTTAAATATAAAATATCTCAGAGATTTTCAGAAATATGTTTAAAAATGTACTCTAGGGTTTTGCACAAAATATATCATAGGTTTTCTGAAACACTCATTAAAGAAAATGCTCCAGCACCATAATATGGAATACACCAAAGAGATGTTTTGAAAATCCTAAAAACCATGGCACTAATATATATATATCATGTATATATAAAATATACATGATGTATATATATTTTATACTCAATATATTATATAATAAATACATTTAATCACTCTATATGTCACTAAAATAACAGAGAAAGATAAAGATAAAACAAAAATTCAACCTAGGAAAAAAAAGAGATAATTTAAAAACAGAAGAGAACTTTAAACAAATTCTAATTAATATAGTCAGTGTCATATAAAAGGCTTGCTTTAGGCCCCTAAGTTTTGCAATAATTAGATTGGTAAAAATAGTAATTGGAACATTCATCGTAAGATAATAAACTACAGGTTTCCCCAACTACCCCAAAGTAGGATGTTTCTACAAAAAACTTTCATAAGTTGAAATGGTGTAAGGTAAACAAGAAATTACCATTAATTTATATGGAAGATTTTTTTTTTTAGCACTGCCAGACCCCAAAAATAACCTCTTGTAGGCTTTTCTGATACCTTAGGACGCATCTAGTTAATGGATGCACAAAGCAAATCAAGATAAAGCACATATATAGTGACATATATAGTGATTTATATGGGTAATACATCAACTGATTCTAGTAATATCATCAAGGTTATGAATAAAGATAGTGGGAAAGAAAGTGGAGGTGGGCTTCCTCTGCTGTTGGATGACTAGTTATTTTTTAAATTAATTAATTAATTTTTTTATTACATTCAATTAGCCAGCATATAGTAATTCCATCTCCCAGTTGGTACCTCTCTTTAGCACAAAGTTGGAGTGATAAACGCAGGAACAGGTTTTGTGTAATTGTGTGATTGTTGTGTTCACGTGACAGTAAGTGATCTTGAACATGCTGTAAGGTCTTCAAATGCTGGGAAACCTGAACCTTGTTCTGAGGCATTCATAGCCACAATAGAGCTATTTCTATAGAAAATTGTCTGTTTTTTCTTTTACATAAAGGGCATACAGATTTTGTCAGATGATAAGCCTTGTATTAGCTCTACTATGGAGAGGAGGTTTAGGATGGTCAAGGAGCAGAGTTATACCATAAGGACTTGAAGTAACTTTCCTGAGCCAGTCTTATTTCTCATCTTGGCTCTCAGTTGTTTCTGCTGATGTAGGAAAAAACTACTGGGATTATGACAACCAGGACTCTTTTTGCCAGTGCAGATAATTTACCTCTTATTTTATTTAATAATATAGATTCTTATCATGAAAATGTAAATACATACTCTCTTTGACCAAATTTGGATGAATTTCTAATTAGCTACTCCTATACATATGAAAGTTAAAAAATAGAAATTTCTTAATTCTTAATTCTTAATGAGAAATATTTTACCCATTCTACTTCTGAGGCTAAGGATTACATTTTCATTAATATCTTTGGTCATTTTAATAAAAAATATACTATAGTATAATAGATTGTTTTCAGTATATTAAGCTAATATAATTCATTTACCTTAATAAATGGATAAATATTTTAGAATGGAGCTTCAAAATATATGTGTAATCATTTGAGTAGTGAAGTACTGTTTTCATCTATATCAGAGCATAGATGGATTTTAGTTTGCTATAAATGTTTAACATCCTGCTTAGTTTATAATTGCTTCACCTCCAGATTAATATGATTTTTAAAGCTTAACAATATCATTTGAAAATTAATTTAAAATAAGAACTATTTTGTCTAAGTAATTTGAAAGTCTCTGACAATCAAACTTAATATTGACCTCTGAAGTAATCTCAAGAATGCCCTGACTTCTTATTTTCTGATGATTGAAAACTGTGGTGATACTATATTTCTGAAGACTACATACCTAGTATTCATTTGATTTGATTTGAATTATTATTTTTTTTGTACAAAATATAGTTTGTCGATCTGAACCCAAAACAACCGAAGATTTTGGCGTAGTAGCGGGGATATTTCACCAAGCAAGATTTTGTTTCACAGTTAAGTCTTTGTTCCAAACCTAAAATAACACAGACATGCGTTTGTGCAAACATCACACCACATCAAACAAAATCAAACAAAATACAATATATGTGCACAACTCCACACACATACATGAAACTCTACCATTTTTAAATACCAAATTGTTCTTTTATGTTACTTGTAGGTACTTAAATGCTAGGGTCCACTAAATCTTTTGAGAATTGTAAAATGTAAGTTAAATTAACTGCATCTAGGCAAAACCCAAGTCCATAGTAAAAGATATAAAATTTCTAAACAGCTTTTCTTTTGAAAGGGGGCACCTGGGTAGCTCAGTTGGATGAGCGTCCCACTCTTGGTTTCTGCTCAGGCCATGATATCAGTGTCCTGAGATCAAGCCCCATGTCCAGCTTCCCTCTCAGTGGGGAGACTGCTGGGTGTTTTCTCCCTCTGCCCCTTCCCCGACACGTGTGTGTACGCATGCTCATACATACTCTCTCTCTCTCAAATAAATAAATAAATAAATCTTTTAAAAAAAGGAAAATAGCATACTTAGTCAACTTAGGCAAAGATTAATCTTATCTAATGTTAGTTTTCAAACTATATATCCTGCTATGCTTTTGCAAAGTAATAAAATTCTTATGTTTATTAGGCTAGCACTAATGATCCCCCCAAAAAGTGATAGTTTACAAAGAAAGTGATCACATATAATTAGCAGAAGTGTTGTTAAATAGTTTATGTTTTAATGAAATTTCATATTAAACTAGGCACCTATGTTTTAATCTACATAGTTTAAGTGTATCTTATTTTTTAAGTTCTTATTCATTGATCCACATATGAATCAAATAATCCTTATGAACACTCACCAAAGTATGAGAGATTCAAATATAAATTTGATATTAAGTGATTGATTTGCATAGAAAAGACATTTGAAAGTAAAACTAAATAACTGCTAAATTCATCTCTAATAGAAGAAAATTCAACTAGAGGGATTTTAAGCTCAGTGCATTTGGCATAGAATTAATTTAAATTAAAAAAAAGGAAGAACTTATAATAAAAGTTCAAATTATTGAAAGATAAAATTAAAATATTTAGTTATTTAATCAAAAAATTGGAAATAGAATTTTCAGAATTAGGTGTTAGTTTCACAGAATTCAATTTTCTAACTGTCGAGTTACTTCAAAAGTTGAAAGTTATGTATTTAGGAACAGATGTTGTATTGAATTATATGCTCTTGTGCCTGAATGAAACAAAAATTATAAGGATATATAATAGGATTTTCATTTTCCAGATAACTGGGTCTGCCATGGGCCACAGACAAAGCATTTTAGATGGCTGAATTCATTCATATGGAGGAAAAACAGTTTCAAAAGATGAAAATGGAAGTATTTCATTTATAAGGAGGAAGATTCATTTATTTTGAGGATTATAATGTTATAAGAAACATAGCTTTTATAATGCCAGAATAGCTGTTTTGCAGTTTAGGAACCCCAGAAAACATTCCTTAGACTATAAATAAAGAACACTTTGAAGTTTAACCAATATCTGAAAATCATCCTCACATTAAATAGTCAGTAGCTGTATTTCTTCTATGCTCACTTTAAATTAGGAACATTTCAGGGAATTTTAGATATTCTGTGTTTCTTGGTGTCTTATTAACTTATTAAGTCATTCTGACGTTTTAGCAATGAAGTGCTAAAGGAGGCTCCTATTACATCTGAGAGCTGATTTTTTTTTTGTTTTGTTTTTTTGTGTTGTTTCATTTTGAGAGCTGATTGTTAGTGTTCAGGAATTTTGTGAGCACATTGGTAGTTTGAAATCAGCCATGGTATGAGTATTTACACCACGTACTTGCGACAAATCAAGTTTTCTTCCTTCATTTCTTTTTTTTTCCTGTTTTTCTCCTGGAGAAACTGTTGTTAATTTTTTATCAGCACATTAGTGGTTTTATCATTCCCAGTGCTCATATATGTGAGAAATTTTTTAAATAGCCCTGACTGTAAATACAGTGACTGGTGAATTTCTTTGTGAATGAACCATTGGTTTCTTACAAAATTCTACTCTCACTTCTCTACTCCTGTCACTCTACAGAAGGCCACTTTCCACATCCCAAAATATTATTCTTCACAGAGCCATCAGATACATCTCACCAGATTTTCAGCATATAATTTTTCTGTTTCTTTATCTGATACTTCTGTTTATCTTAACTCTGTCCTGAAACTCTCTGTTCAATGTTCCGTTTCTTTGCATCCCACCCTCTACTCTAGTCAAATGGGTCAGCTTTCCAGTGCTATCATTTTTGTTATATATTTCTCTTTTCCTTGGGGCGCCTGGGTGGCTCAGTCGGTTAAGCGGCTGCCTTCTTCTCAGGTCATGATCCCAGGGTCCTGGGATCGAGCCCCTGCTTCTCCCTCTCCCTCTGTCTGCTGCTCTGCCTACTTGTGCTCTCTATCTCTGTTAAATATTTTCTCTTTTCTTTTTTTAATTTAATTTTATTATGTTATGTTAGTCACCATACAGTACATCATTGATGCAGTGTTCCATGATTCATTGTTTGCTTATAACACCCAGGGCTCCATGCCATATGTGCCCTCCTTAATACCCATCACCGGGCTGACCCATCCTCCGCCACCAAAACCCTGTTTGTTTCTCAGAGTCCATAGTCTCTCATGGTTTGTCTCCCCCTCCGATTCCACCCCCCTCATTTTTCCCTTCCTTCTCCTTATGTCTTCCATCATAGGGTTTCTCTTATTTGTTTTCTCTTTTCTTAGAAAGTTCTTTATGTTCTCTGAATATTTGAAATCCTACTCATTCTTCAAAGCCCAGGTCTGTTTTTTTCCAATTTGTAGGAAGAAATACCAATATGATGGAAGTATAACACTGTAAATATATCTTCTTGCATAGGGGTTAACCAAGGTGTTATGGAATAAAGCATATATGATTTAGGAGGTACCTGTTAAGAAAGAATGCAAATTTTAAATGTGAATATTAAGTTATGGTGAACATGAAAATGCACTGCTCAGATATTCTGTTGCAGGAAGCACAGATCTTACGGGGCAGGAAAGAAATTACGTACCAAAGGAGCTGCAAGAATTGACTATATTCAGTGACAGAAGCTAGGGAAAGATCCTGGGATTAAATTATGTGGGTGCTAGTTTGAGAGGGGTGTTTTGAACTTAAGAGTGGAGAAGGAAGGCATTGATTTAGGGATACTTTTTCATGACATGAGATTAAATATTCTGGCAAGAATTCCAAGAGATAAGGCAAACACACCACCAGCGTGGCTCTTAGAAGACTTGAGAAAGTGGGGCGCCTGGGTGGCTCAGTCGTTAAGCATCTGCCTTCGGCTCAGGTCATGGTCCCAGGGTCCTGGGATCGAGCCCCGCATCGGGCTCCCTGCTCAGCGGGGAGCCTGCTTCTCCATCTCCCTCTGCCTGCTTCTCTGCCTACTTGTTCTCTCTCTCTCTATCTCTCTGTCAAATAAATAAATAAAATCTTTAAAAAAAAAAAAAAGAAGACTTGAGAAAGTGATGGTCAATACTGGAAAGTAGAATGTCCAAGTTGCCCTGGAAGATTATATGGGAAGGAATAAGGGGACATGCATATGCTGTAATAGATATATGATGTCATGTCAGAAGACCCACCAGGGGGTTATGTTCCATGAGAGGACCCGTGGACATGACACTCACAAAGGCCATTAGGAATGAGTTCGTGGGAGTTTTATTAAACCATAAAAAGTTCCATCATGTCTCTTCTCTGCAGTATGGTGATGACTACAGGACAAGCAGTCACAGAGCTGGGCTCTTTAATATCCTGGGGGATGATAGAATCCTGAAGTAATAATGACCATAAGTGTCACTGAAACACAAGAAGCTAGAAGGTCACGATTACAATAATAAATGGCAAATTCAGAGGGGAAGCAAAGGGACCTAGGTCTGGAGGAGTTTTCAGATACAGTTAACAGAGTCTGGTACCCTTAAAAACAAATTAGATGAATGGAGGATAAGGATGCTACTTAACATTCATAACCAGGAAATAAGAACAAAGGGGCAAAAGGCTGACAGCAATCATCCCAATAAAATGTCATAAATCCCTTTCTCACTTCCTAGATATGAAACAGTTTTTAGATTTGAAATATGTTGATTGAAGAATTATCCAGGAAAAAAGGACCCTGCAACAGCAGAGTGATTATATAAAGTACTGATCCCCCCAGTCCTTCCCCAAAGGGGTCTATGACAATTATGACTCTATACTCAAAGGAAAGATAAATACTCAGATGGGTATATATGGACTATAGGACACAGCAACTGAGCTGACCCTGGAAACTCAACTACCCTCATGGCCTACTTGGCAGAGTGGGAATTTAAGCACCAAACAATAAATGGATTTCTTGTTAAAGTCTATCTCAGTAGGCCCACTGTTCCCTGGACTTGCTCTATGATCATTTTCTCAGTCCCTGGGGATAAAACTGGAACAGATATACCTGGCAATTGGAGTAGCCACTACATTGTTTCTTTGACCTTTGGGAATAAGTTTGATAGTGGGAAAGGTCAAGTGAAAAACCTCTGAGACAAAATTAAAACTAAAATTACATTCCAGGGGGATGCATCAAATTAGCACCACCATTAAAAACTTAAAGTATTCAGGATCAATGGTTCCTCTTATGCAGCTGTTTAACTTACTATTCTGGCCCTGCAGAAACAGAATGAAACCTTGGAGAATCACTGTAGTCTATGACAGGCTCAACCAAGTAGAAGCATAGATTGCAGCTACTCGGCCGGTTGTAGCTTCATTGCTAGAAAGATTACTACGGTGCAGGGCATACAGCCATTGATTCAGTGACTGCATTGTTTTCTATTCCATGTACAACAGAGAATCAGAAACACTTTTCATTCATATGGAGTGGAAAATAATAGTCATTTATTGTTTTGCCTGAGGATTATGTCACCTATTTTGCCTTCTATGATAATATAGAAAGAGAAATCTGTACAGACTGGGTATCTCATAAAGCATCACACTGATCCATTGTATTTACTGATACCGTGTTGTTATGATATGTGAAACATGAGGTGATTAGTACACTGGAGAATTTGGTAAGATACATACCATCCAGAAAACACATGATAAATCTACAAAGTTTAGGAAGCATTCCAATTCGGCCAGTTTTTAAGAGTATAATATTCAAGGGCATGCCAGATAGATATCTTTTTGATATAAAAACCAAATTAATAAGTGCTGCATCCTCTACAACAAAGAAGAAAACGCTTCAAAAATAGCATGATAAGTACATGAAAGGGTGGTCACACCCACAGAGATAAAGATTATATATAGACCCAGTAGTATGGACTCCATCTTACCAATACCAATATAACTACTGTGGTCTATGAATGTCCACATTGTGAGCAACAGAGATGAATACTGAGCCCCCAATACAAAACTATTCCCTTGAAGAGATCAACTTGTAACTTGTCTCAATTGAGTCCCTTCCATCTTGGAAGGGCCAAAAGTTTTTCTTCATAGGGATAAATATCTATTTTAAGTATAGGTTTTCATTCCAGTCTTCAGAGCCTTAGCAGGCAACCATTCAGGGTGCTTACGGAACACCTGATTCACAGGTGCAGGCATAGCATCTAAGGTAGGCTACTGACTTCACAGTGAAGGGTGTGTGGGAGTCAGCCATGACCCATGAGCTACTCCATCCAGAAGCGGCCAGACACAGAGAAACTTGGAAGGCATAACTGAAGTGACAGCTTGAAGGCAATACTCTGAAAGGAAAAAGTGCCACTTTTCAAGATGTTGTGCATTCATTAAATCGGAGATCTTAATTGGTGTTTGTCCTTAGTAGGAATAATATACTGGCCCGAGAACAAAGGGCTGAAAGCATAAGTAGCTTCTCTTACTATCCCTTCCATTGAACCCATGGGGGAAATTTGTGAGAAAATTCCAGTCCCCAAAACTCTGAGTTATGCAGGGTTGTAGTTTTTGTCTCCAAAGAGGGAAATTCCCTCCAGGGAATATAGCAAGGAGAAGTTCACATTAAACTACAAGCTATGGCAGCCACCAGGATACTTTGGATTTCTGAAACCCAAAGACTAGCAGATAGATAACAAAGTTGCCATCTTTGCAGGAGCAATTTATCTTGACCATCAGGAGGTAGCAGGGCTGCTTATACACAATGGGTACACAGAAGAATATATGTGGAGCTCATGGGATTGATTTAGGTGCCTCCTGGTACTTACTTTTCCCATATATCTGTAAGTAGACAAGTCCAGGATCTCCAGCCTGAGAGGATATGATTTGCCTCAGGCTTCCCAGGAATGTTGGTTTGGATCACATTACCAGATGACAGCAGAGGGTCAGAGGAATTTTGAATGCATAGTCATGGAGGAAGAGGATGAGTATCAATTGCACCCCAATGTCAACTACAGTATTGAGATCTGTAGTTCTTCTTATTAAACTCTCTCTTTTAAATTCCCACTAAGTAAGAGAGGTTCATGGGAAAATGGAGGAACTATTCTTCAAACTCACATTGAACAGGAAATTCTGCATCATATGCTGTATTTTGGTAGACGGTAGTGTCCATAGAGATGCGCCAATCAGATCTACTATTTTGGAGAGTCCAGTTGAGTGATAGCTCCAGCTCATCCCTCTAATTTACCACTTTATTTATGCTGAGGATACATTTTCCCTAGGATGGTCCTAGTCAGTGATAGAGCTTGGCAGAGGTACTGGTTCGGACCTCTTCCAAAAGGATGCCTCTCAGGGACAATTTGAATGCATATAACTTTTATTAGAATTTTTATACTAATTTTGGAAAATATCAAGTTTCTTTCATTCACAAACTATTACATAGAGATGAAACTATCATAGGACTGCTACAGTTTGGTGCTCTATAAACACAGGAATTCTTTTCAATTTTATTTTTACCAATCAAGAAAGAGAAAAGTATATGGAAATATAGCATATTTATAGTTTTTATGCTACATTATTGAGTGTATTCCTGACATGAAAAGTGATACATTTTAATTAGGCATCAGTAAGAACTGAATTGTCAAATCACTTTGTTGTATACTTGAAACTAATATATATCAACTATACCTTAGTTAAAAATTTAAAAATAATTCCTGAAGCCCCGATTTACAATTTTATATATCTAATGATTGGACAAATTTTCCATAGATTACCCTCTGACTCAGCACATCTCAAATCCTGTTTCTCATTCATGACTATATATTGCCGGTGTCAAAAAACATAGAATATGTTAGTATAAGACAGTCAGCTCTATGATTTTAGGTCACATTGTGGGTGGCTTGGCACACAGTGGACAGTGGAAGTATTTCTGGAAGTCATTCCTACAAGAGGAGGGTTAATGGTAAGTTTACCTGAACATAGAAGGTTATCAATACAGAAGTGTCACAAATCCCACTAAAAACAAACTGTGTCCCCAATTCAAAGTCTCCTTAGCCAAATCTCAATAATCTTTGGTTCAATATGTGGGCACTAAAAGAAGCCAAAATGAAGTGTGATAGAGAGGAAGTTTGAGTTGAAAGAGATACCAATTGCAATTAATTTGGATCTAAGTAACAAGCAAATCTTACAAAAATTAAAAATTAAAAAAAAAAAAACATATTCTTGTGAATACATTGCTGCTAAGACTATCACCCAGTGTCTTGGGAAGGGTCTGGGAAAACACGTGGGCCTGAAATTTACACTTCATTAATCTCATGTTACCTTATTCTTTTGCTTCCAACAAATTATTAAATTTACTTCTACTTTTATATTGTCTATCTTAGTTAATAAAATTATCTCAGGTTCAAGATAGACCCTCAAACCCATCTTTGATTTTTGATTTTTCTTTCATAGGAACCAGAAAGAGAACAAGGGATTAGTGAAAAATCCCAAGTGAAAAATTTAAGAAATCATTTAAAGGAAGAGAAGAGAGTAGTTAACATGGTACTGGATTCTTAAAAGCCAAATGGGAAGTTCAATATCTGATAATACTAATTACACCAAAAATCCCTTGTGAGTCATCAATAGCCATAGCATACAGAAGTAACATTAACTGACACCTCTACTGCTCT
The DNA here is from genome assembly GCF_029215605.1 of Mirounga angustirostris. NCBI lineage: Eukaryota > Metazoa > Chordata > Mammalia > Carnivora > Phocidae > Mirounga > Mirounga angustirostris. Next base: position 88,188,811 of record NW_026991716.1, on the reverse strand, counting down.
ATGTTGACTTGCCATCCAAAGTAACCATCCTGAGAGAGTGACTTAGTGACACCAGAGAATTCTTTTAGGCACTGAACAAAATACATACACATTTTGGGACATGTTCTGGAACCTCAAAAAAAACCTGTAAATCTGAGGAGATGGACCAAAATATATAACAAAGCACACATGTAATATGTGGGAGAACTAAATAGAGAGTAAAAGATAAAGCAGAGTAACATATGTCTCTTTAACCAAGAAAGTCAAGGAGACAACAGATATAAACAAATCCCATCATATTTTACATGTCCTAAATAAGGAAAAGTTTGCATTACGCACATTTATTACATTTTTTATACACTGACCCTGAGATAAGTGAGGGTCAGATACAGAGATTTACCATCTACTTAAGGAAGAATGTGATTATGATGATGAATTTTATATGTCAACTTGACTGGGTCAAAGGGTTCCCAGACTCTTAGTCACACATTATTCTGGGTATATCTGTGAGGGTTCAGATGTGATTAACATCTGAATCAGTAGACTCAGTAAAACAGCTTGCCCTGCTTCATGTGGTTGGGCCTCATCCAATCTATTAAAGACCTAAATACAACAAATAGGCTGAAAAGCGAACTTCTCCTGCCTGACTGATTTAAGCTGGGACATCTTTCTTTTACTGCCTTGGGTCTTGAGTCTGCTGATTTTCAGACCGGAGTTTATATATCATTAGCTCTCCTGGTTCTCAGGCCTTCAGACTGACTGGAAATCACTGTCAGCTCTCCTGGGTCTCCAGCTTGCCAACTGCAGATCTTGGGAGTCTCCATATTGCCTGAGCCGATGACTTACAATAAATCTCTTTTGATATATCTATATCTATGTGTGTGTGTCCTATTGGCTCTGTTGCTCTGGAGAATAGTGACTAATACAATGATGTTGCATGGATCCAAATGCTAAGTGTTCTGTAATTTTCCCTAAACCTTTCTCTTCATCATATAGCTAGACAGATACCAAAATATACTAAAAAAGTATGTGAATCACTTTGGTACACACAATAACAAACTGGGAGAAATGTGGTATCTTTTTCTTAATTTATTTTTAAAGATTTATTTATTTGAGACTGTGTGTGAGAGAGAGGGAGAGTGGCGGGGGGAGGGGCAGAAGGAGAGGGAGAGAAAGAATCTTAAGCAGCCTCCATGCTCAGTGCAGAGCCTGATGCGGGGCTCGATCTCACCACCTTGAGACCATGATCTGAGCCGAAATCAAGAGTTGGACGCTTAACTGACTGTGCCACCCAGACACGTCTTATTCTTAACTTTTTAATTGCCTGTGCTTCTCTTTGCTTATACTCATTGTTTTACAAAGAAAACTCTGCTTCTTTTTTTTTTTGCATGTATTAATTTTTTATTTAAAGCCACACCTACTTTACAATTCTTTATTTTGTGTCTCTCACGGTGAATGACTGTAAATCTTATTGCTTGTGATTTTGTATAACACTTAGCATTTGGAATCATACAATGTCACATTTCTTAAGTAGATGTGAAGTCTGTGTTGTGTACCTATCAACACTTATCTCTATCTCAATATACTGCAAATATAATAAATGAGAACAGTGTAACATTTTCCTCATTAAGGATCACTAAAAATAGTAAACCTAAATAATATTTTCTGTTCTCTTGTTTGCTCATTTTCCTTTTAATCAGAAAGCAAATAGGGTATTATTCTTTTCAGTTCCTCACCCAATGCCTATTACATATAACTATATATGCATATTTGTACACATACCCTTCATGACCACACATATTGTTGCATGTCATATTATAATATTTAATTCAGTTAAGTGTTATAAATATGGATCACTAACCATGGAAAACAATGCTGACTGGCTAATGCAACTGCTATAATAACCAGTAATTTTTGCCTTGCCATTTTTTCCACTTTACAGACTACAAAAGGCCAGATAATTGCTTTCTTAGGTTCTCTGATAGCTTTTGGTGCCAGTGTGATACCTATCTCCACAATATGTAAAGAAAATTTATAATTCAATAATAATAATGCAAACATTTCAATAAGGTGGTCAAAATATTTTAACACTTCATAAAAGAGGACATACAAATGGCCAATAAATACATATACTAACCAACATTAGTCATCTGAGAAAGGCATAGTAACACCAGAACAAAATATCATTACACACCCACTAGAATTGAATCTACTGTGTACTGGTGAGATTGTGAGGCAATTGGAATTTCAAACATTATTGACGGGACTAAAATTTTACAACAACTTTGGTTGGCAGTTTCTTATAATGTTAAACATACACTTAATCATTATGAACCAGGAATTTCACTCATAAGTATTTTCCCAAAAGAAATGAAAACACAGGCTCAACAGAAGAATTGTATGTGAATGTTTAAAGCACTTTTATTATTAATAGCTCCAAACTAGAAACAATTCAAATCTTCATCAACAAGTAAATGGATAAACAAATATTGGTAGAGTCATACAATTAAAGTAAAAATGAAAAGGAATGACCTACTGACAAATACAACATGAATAAATTCAAAAGCATTATGTTGAACAAAAGAAGCCAGACCCAAAAGAGTACCTACTGTATGATTCCATTTCTTTTATTTTTATTTTTTAAGATTTATTTATTTATTTATTTATTTATTTATTTATTTATTTATTTATTTATTTATCAGAGAGAGAGAGAGAGCACAAACAGGGAGGAGTGGCAGGCAGAGGGAGAAGCAGGCTCCCTGCTGAACAAGGAGCCCAATCCAGGACCTGGGGATCATGACCCAAGTAGAAGGCAGACATTTAACCAATTGAGACACCCAGGAGCCACATGTATGATTCCATTTCTGTAAATTCCAAAATCCACATAACTAATCCATGGTGATAGGAAATAGAGTGGTGGTGACTAAGAGCCGGAGGTGGAAGTGGGATTGACTGCAAAGAGTCAAAAGGAATTTTCTTGGGTGGTGGAAATACTCTATATTTTGGTTGCATTGCTGGTTATAAAGTTGTATTCATTTGCCAAAATGAATCAAACTATACATTTAAAATAGGTGCATTCTGTTTCAGATAAGTTATAGCTCAATGAAGTTGGTTTAAAAGTTTAAAAATAATAACAAAACAATAGTTTTTGTTTTGTTAAACTAAAAATAGTTTAGTCAGATTCTCTGTACTTTTCACTGATTATGTCATAAATAAGGCATTAGGTATCAAGATGTCCTCCTTCAACAGTAGGTCTAAGCATATATAGATTTTGATCTCTCTAGTTAAATATCTGTACTTCTTATGGCCAAATGGTACCACGAAATGTGTGTGTGTGTGTTTTGATTTGTACTATTTCCACTCTCAGAATTCAGTCAAAGATTTTGAGGATGAATATAAATTAATTTGACTATAGATTCTCATATTTTAAATTGTGTCAAATAAGACCATTACAATCCAATATGAACTTCAAGGATATTCATTCCCCCGGAAGATTTTTGGTCTACTTCAGGAGGTGAATACCAATGCAGTAGTAATGTGATAATAATTGTGATGGAGGAGGTATGCCCACTTGCGGAGCTGAGAGAAGAGTAAAATGCTTTACACTGATGCAACTACAGTAATTGGTTTGTTCTGCTCTGAGTTCAATTTAAAATGGCAATTATTTTTTGAATATGTGATTTAAATCTTTCAAGATATAGTACAGTAAAAAGGGGGGGAAAAAAGCTTTAGAATTGAAATGTAGGCTCACACAACTAGGTATGGCAGAGAAAATTAGTGTCCATGAGATAACAATTAAATTTTATGTTGTGACTTCAAATATGAATTTGAATTTTTAGGGTGTATTATAAGAGCATATGAATATATAAGACTAACCTTTTAAAAATGACTTTTAAACTTACAGTTAAACCCTAATTAAAGATATTAAATGAGGTCTCATTCAAGATGGCCAGCTGCGCCACCGTCTGAATACAAGAAAAATCCATCTAAGGCTTTCCACATAATCACATTCATGTTTCCACAATTACACGATATTATATTGCAGGTAAAGCTATCTAGGTTAAATGATCTCAGCTCACTAACTCTAAATTTTAGAACTGTTCCAGGCAAGGAATAATGGTTTATTCCTTTTCATCACAAATGTTCATCTGCAAATAAGTGCTGTAGAGGCGAATATTGAAGAGTCCAATATTTGTGATTCTACAAAATGACTAAGCCTGCTTCAAATAATTCACGATGTGGTGTGAAGCAGAAACATTATCATTATGATCAAAATTCAGTAGGATAAGAATCTTAGGAACAAATAAATTACAGTGAAACTGGTGATAGTTAAATTACACTGGAGTTACATCATTTCCATGCAAACCAGGATAACGTCATTTAATAACTCAAAATCATATTGAGGAACCTTCTTTTCTATGCATAAAAATAGGAGATTGGTCCAAGGAATTTCTTTAAATTTCTTACTGAAGAGATGTCTATATTATTGTTATTATTATTATTATTATTCCATATCATTATTTTTTCTTTTTGTGATGCACTAGAATTTGTAATATTTCTCACTTTTATTTTATAGTGATGCACCCATTTTCCTATCTAGTTTACCAATAGTTGGACAAATTAAATTAATCTATGGCTGCCTTATTACTATCATTATTATTTCATATTTATTGTATGGAAGTGGACCTATAAGAGTATACTTGTTACTCTTTCAGTTTGCCTTTTAATTTTCATTTCCCCATTCTTAGCCCCATCCCCTACAATGATTTTAACTAGCATAATTACTAATGCTGTGTTGTCAAAAGGATGAAGGAAGGAAGTATAACATGTTTACAGGAGACAATGGAAAGAAACTGGCTTAATGTCATTACAAGGGCTCTAGCAAGGGAACATCTTCAAAACAAATGAGTCTTTTTTTCCAGTTAGAATTTAATTCGGAACAAAAGCAGGGTAGTCTTGGTGGGGAGGGGCAATAAGAATTCCACTTGATTGCGTAGTTTTTATATTTATTCTATATCTCCCCCAAAATTTATTAGCCTGATTATTACCATCAGTTTGCAGATGAAGAAATTGAACAGGATGTTCAAACCATATGCCAACCTGAGGATAAAAGTTTGAACTGTGATATTTTACTCACATATACATATTTTCCAAAAAACTTAACCAATTTTTCAAAGAAATCTGATCTTTTTTTTTTTAAAGATTTTATTTATTTATTTGAGACAGAGAATGAGAGAGACAGAGAGCACATGAGAGGGGGGAGGGTCAGAGGGAGAAGCAGGCTCCCCGCCGAGCAGGGAACCCGATGCGGGACTCGATCCAGGGACTCCAGGATCATGACCTGAGCCGAAGGCAGTCGCTTAACCAACTGAGCCACCCAGGTGCCCGAAATCTGATCTTTTTAAAGATTTTTTATTTATTTATTTGAGAGAGAGAGCAGAGCAAGCAAGAACAAGAGTATGGGGAGAAGGAGAAGCAGGCTTCCCGCTGAGCAGGGAACCCGATGTGAGGCTCGATTCAAGGACCCTGGGATCATGACCTGAGCTTAAGGCAGACGCTTAACTGATTGAGCCACCCAGGAGCCCCAACACATCTGATTTTTAATTTTATATTTGGAACTTCTCTATGCCACATACTGTTTAGTGAGATACACATTATATCTGCCAGGTGCAATCTTGCAGACACTTTGACAGAATTAATTAAGCTTTAATAAAAATATATCCACCAATTCTGGATGAACTTCAATTGTATTAGTTTCTTGGGGCTGCCATAACTAAATATCACAGACTGAGTGGTTTAAACTACAGAAACTTAGTTTCTTACAGTCGTGGAGGTTCGAAGTCCAAGATCAAAGTTTCAGCAGGTTTGATTTCTTTTGAGGCCTTTTTCCTTGGCTTGGAGATGACCACCTCACAGGGTCATCTTTCTGTGCACATGCATGCCTGTGTCTATCTCTTCTAAGGATACCAGTCGTATTGGATTAGGACCCACACTAATGACCTCATTAACCTTAATTACTTCTTTTAAGGCCTTATCTCCAAATATTGTCTAAATCCAAGGTACTCAGGTTTAGGATTTCAACATATGAATTTACTGGGGGCAGGGGCATGGTTCAACATATATACCAGCTCATCAAGTTCTTTCAAGTTATTCTTTTTTTTTTTTTTTTTTTTGCTTTCAAGTTATTCTTACCTGATTTTTTCCCTTTAATATAGCTCAAAATTATTATTTTACACAAGCATAAAGGCAATGCAATTAGTATCAAAATAGGAGAAATACTTCCAATTAGAAGATCTCTTTTTAAAATGTGTTTATTTTCTTGTTAAAATACAAATATTCAGAGGGAGGAAAAAGCAATTAGTATCATATATTTTCACTACATTATGAAACAGTTCAGATTTTTTTTTTTTTTTTTGTAGAACCGCTATATCAGATCAGAGTTTTGTAGGGACAGACTTTAATTACTCTGAAAATCATTTCAAAATACATTTGGAGAAATTAGGAGAGGCTATTGTCTTAACTTCTTGCTACTAAATGTGTGGTTCAGACAGAAGAATAAACATCACCTAGGTGCTTACTAGAAACGCTGAGTCTTCTGCTCTACCCCAGTCTTGCCAAATCCAAATACACATTTTAACTATTCCTTGAGGTGACTGTTATGAATGGTAAAATTTGAAAAACTTCGATCTAGAATGTACCAGGTTTTCCCAAAAAGCAGTATATATAAGGAATCAATGGAGATATAAGTGGGAATAAGGTCAGGAGCAAGAGAAAATTATGCAGAAGATTGATTTTCCTTTTGTTGTATTTTTGTTCTTAGAGCTACCCAACTTATTTATGAACAGACGGTATATCAAATACTATTATTTAAAAATGTGTGGTAATTGTTCTATTTGTTGCTTTGGAATAAATGTACTCCAATAGTCATGGTTTTATAAGTGTTATTATAGTTGCAGCTTAAAGATTAATTCCTTGAAATATTGGTACTGAAAATATTTTGGAGAAGGAAAGGCACTGGTCAATAACTTTAAGCAAGTCTGAATATTATATCCTTACATAATGTGCATTAACTCACAATGTGTATTAGCATATCAGAGACTGAACATTTCAGCAATAAAGCAACATGTCTAATGTCTAACTCTGCCCATGTGCCAAACTAATTTTATTATGGACACTTTTTATCTCAACCTCTACCAACAGGTGAGAGGATCAGTGTAATTGACAAATGTGCATAGACTCTGCTGTGCCCACTTCCAAATTTAAACTCCAGCTCCATTACTTTGTAGATATAATTTTAGGCAATATTAAACATATCCAGGTCCCTTGTAAGTAAACTGAGGTGTGATGATATTAACCTATATCACAGAGTCTCAGGGCAGCAAAAAGTTACCCAGATTCTGAATACACGTAAGCTACTATTTCATGGAAGGTATTTTGGGGAAAGCTGAACAGTGTATATATGGAAATAAATGCTTCTGTGTGTGTGTGTGTGTGTGTAGATATGACATATGCAACATATATACAACAGTATATGTATAAATAATTGCACTGTGCATGTATACATTTATAATATATGCATTTATATATAAAATAATTATAAATAAAATCATGATAAGTTATATACATAATTCTATAGTAATTCCATGATTTCAAAGCTCATATGACATTAACACTTTCCATGCTTCACTAAAACCCCAACTTCATATATAAAAATGTACTAACTTCATCAATTACTTTCATTTCAACATGCATAAGAATGCATGGTTTTATCAAGTTTTATCAAAATTATTTTGTAATTCTCTTTGTTCTCATTCTATAACTCTCCTATCAGAGTGGTCTTAAATGATTGATTTTTTATAACTCCCATTTGGTCTTATAAAAAGAAAAGAAAAATCACTGGAAGCCTAAGACACAGTTTGGAAAATGAATTTCTAATCTTGTATAATAGACAAAGTTACAGTTTTTCATGTAGACAGAAAAAAGTCTATGCTTAAGTTTTAAAGGGATACAGCTCAGTGATTTCTTCAAGAAGCCTGGCAAGTTAGTATTCACATACTCAAAAATATAACTAAAGAATGATACTGAACAAAAATTATGATGTTTGCATAAAAACAGATTAAGATACTCTCAAAGTCTCCTCTTTCAAGTCATCACTATTAGTGACCTGAAAACAAAAATAAAAATTTTCCTGGGGTGCCTGCCTGGCTCAGTCATTAGAGCATGCAATTTTTGATCTTGGGGTGGTGAATTTGAGCCCCACTTTGGGCTTAGAGAATCCTTTTTTAAAAGCCACAAAAGAAAGTAGTCACACATACACACACACAAAACAATCATACAAAAAAGTCACACAAAAAAGAAACAGTCACAAAAAAGTCACACACAAACACAAATTTTCTTTAAGAAATACCAAAGAATATACAAAGATAATTTCTAATTAATAAGGGTCAAAAATGGAAATTTTTCCCTTGAATTCTACATGTTCCAGGTAAATATTCAATCTGACAGAATATAGACCAACTTCATATACATTTTACGTGGTATGTTATTTGCTTTTTAAAAAAATTACTTTTATTTATTTTGCATTAAAATGTTCTAATTAAATTTAGACTTACTGCTAAATTGTGATGCCTTTTGGCATATGTTCATTATAAAATAAATATAGATTTCCTTTAGTTGAGAGCTTTTATCATAAAAGATTGTTGACTTTGGTCAAATGCTTTTTCTGCATCCACTGAAAGACTTGTATAATTTCTATCCTTCGTTATATTAATGTGGTGTTCTTGACTCTTTTTAACAATTCTAGTTAGTTTCAACAATTGATTACAGAAATTCTCAGGAATAAAATTACTAAGTTCAATAGTATGAAAATTTTTGTCCAACTAAACAGAATAAATTCATTAATTTTAATAGAATGTGAAATTTCTGACAGGATTGTGCCAGTATCACTTCTGCCAATATTGCTTGACTCTTTTTTTTCAACAATCTTAACTGGAATTGAATATCGCAATATTAAAATGTTTTCAAAAATTGTTAATTTGTTAGGCAAATTAAGGGATTTGGGGTTGTTATGTACTTATATATTTATTTGTTTATATTGTAGTTAAACATTGAGAAAATGCTTGGAAGTCCTTGTGGGGGTTTTTTGGGGTTTTTTTGTTTTTTTTTTTTTTAAGATTTTTTTATTTATTTGACAGAGAGAGCACAAGCAGAGGGGGAGAGGGGAAGAAGCAGGCTCCCTGCTGAGCAAGGAGCCCGATGTGGGACTCGATCCCAGGACCCTGGGATCATGACTTGGGCCAAAGGCAGCCGCTTAACCAACTGAGCCACCCAGGCATCCCCCTTGTGTTTTTTTTAAATCTAAATGTTCTCTTGCTTTTTGCCATTTTTTTTTTCAGTTGAGCCTATATAGTATTTCTATTGATTGATATTATATTTACTTAAGAGTATTGATCTATTTTTATAGTTGTAGCAAATGTTTTTCATCTAAATTTGTTTAGCCTTTTTATTTCAATTTTAAGCTTGTTGTGGTTCTATGGTTTTTGTTTTGACAGGAACTTTTATGGCTTTATAGAGACAAATTTGTCAATATCTTATTTTGAGATGGATTTTGTTTTTAAACAAAACATTTCTAAATTCATATATATGTATATATTCTAAATTTAACTCCCCCCATCCTGTATTTTGTCTGTACTTGTAAATGTGTGTGTGTTTTGGCCTGATGATCTGGATATCTATTTCCTTCTGAAATTATTGACTCACTTGTTCAATAATTATTCTCTTATCACCATGTTAAAATTTTATATGAATTAAGATTTATTTCTGGAATATTAAGCCAATCTATGCTATCTATTACTGGCTATGACAACATCATACCATTGGTACTTTTCTGAGGAGAAGTTGTTTCTTTTACTTCCTGTTACATAACATTGATTAGCACAGTTAGAAAGTAAAGAGGAAATGTCTTTCTTACTCAAATATGTTTATCAATCTCTTTTCTATTAAGTCATTTCTCTTGAGTTCCATTCATGTGGAAACCAAATCAGAGCGAAATGACCCCTGAAAAACCATTCTGCAGTGGATCAGTTGGCTTTCCTTTACCTCAACACCATCAATCCAAAGGCAGAAATGTAGTCACAACTACCCTGTTTATTTCATTTTTGTTATTATATAACCCCAAACTGAGCCAGGTGAATATAGGGAAAGAGAGGTCAAGAGACATAATTGAAGAAGAGTGACAATATATATTTTCTGTATTATATATGTATGTACCCAGTATATTTATATGTTTATATAAATATATAATTTATATACTTAGAAATTTATACACTCATCTATTTATGTTACATATAAATAACTATATGTATTAAGTTATATAATTGTAAAAGTTATATTACATTGTATATTATTCTCTCTCTGTATATATGTATATATAAATTTATACCTATATAATATTATTGCCTCTGTACCATCCTCTTTTTCTCCTTTCTCTCCTTTTTACTCAAATACTATATTATACAACTGTACTTAGGTAAGATATTCATAAAAAATAATCAAATTTCACAGCAGAAGTAGGTGATTGCTTCAAAGAGAAAACGTAGGAAAAATGTATAGAAAAACATTTCTCCTCCTTTTTTTTTCTTAAGATTTTATTTATTTATTTGAGAGAGAGAGAGACAGCGAGAGAGGGAATACAAGCACGGGGACTGGGAGAGGGAGAAACAGGCTCTCCTCCTTCTATTTCCATCAGATGTAATGAATATAGTAACCTACAAATCCAGAAAGAGAAACCGGGGGTGAATGACAAATGTTTTCTTTTCCTTCCAACAGCAGATTTGTGGCAAAATAGATCATTTTAGAGCCACTACATAAAATTATATATTTTCCTTAGAATTGTGAGATTTTGATATGCTCATTTATATCTTAAATCAATCTTTCATCATCCTACCTTTCTGTAGTATTTTGGTCATCTGATCACTTCTTGTCTTTTGCTATTTCCCCGGTTATGAGTTTGGCATCTTTCAGATTCTTTAGCCCCATAGATGGTCTTTTAACTATGGTCTCAGTTGTGCCATAGATTCAAGGGTCAACACCCACTAGGTTCATAATTCAATGTCTCTGTGTACTCAAGGGTGTATTTCTTTCCTCGAATATTGTTTCTTTGATTGTTTTAACAATCGATGTCTTTTCCTAGGGTTCATCTATCACAAAACAATTTACAGTGCCTCACAAAACCCCACTACCTTGAAAAGAATGTATTTATGTTTTTTTTGGCTCAGAGTGAATGACTCAGGTAGTACCATATCCCTGAGGCCTTGTTCTTTAGGTTCTTTTTGTTTAAAGAAAATATATTTAGGTCAGATACTGAAAAAGGAACTATGTTTAGACAGCTGTGAGAACTGGTGAAAAATTGCTTGACAAGCAAACTTAGCAAAAGTTTGCTGAACTTAAGGTTTAAAGAGCCTACAGTCTTACAGTCTTTAAAATTGAGAAAATTTTAAATTAGTATTAAATAACGGCAACCTTTAGTTAATAAAATAATAAGATATTGTTACGGTTTTCTATCCATGTCAACTATATTTCTCCTCCTTGATTCTAAAGAAAAATGAAGTACATTGTTTTCATTCCTTGGACAATCTAATTAGCATGTAATTATATACCTGACACGCCCTACTCAGTCCATAGTATAAGAATGCATTCATATGCAGAACCTCAGGGAATATTTTTCTTATTTTTTACCAATATAATTTTGTCAGCCCACAATCAAAATAATAGAGCTACACAGTGCAGTGGGGTTTTTCAAGGAACTGCACATTGCTTTATGATAAGTTGAAGCTAAGTTGGAAATATATTGTCTAGTTTTCCCTTCCTTGAATGTTTCTGGGTTAGGCTTGGCCATGAGAGAAATCTGTGCTAGATCGGAAAGGGAGAAGCAAAGCTGTAGCCCATTTCCCTGGTGATCAGAGCTACAGGCATCTTGGCTGCCGATCTCCTCACTCCCAGTGCAGCAGGTACCTCGATTACGGGTCCTCTATGCAAGACCACTTCCTCTAGTTTGAGTCCTAGCCGACACATGTGTGCAGGTTTGTGAAATAGGCACATTTTTCTTACAGATCATGTCACCGGGGTTAAATGTGGTGAGAGGCAGAAGTAAAGTCTGGTCTATCCTCACAGGTCCCACTTCGACTTTGTGGATTCCAGTTGGTTCTTGTGGGTTCCTGTCTGTTCTATGTTTGGATGGAGCGTTTATTCTTGTTTCACTCTTCTGCTGATCTACAACATCAGGCCAACAGCCTTCTACAGACTTTTTCCCCAGCTGCTCTCAGTAGTCCTTGATTAGTGCCTTTTCCCGTACCTGCTGGATGTTACTTTCCGGGAGATTACTTTCTAACTATTCCAAGGACTGTGTAAGGTTTAAATCTAATAATTTACTTTTAATTCCTTTTTACTCTCAGTGGTTCTCTTTTTCTGATCTAACCATACTGATACGTTTGGTGTCAAGAAAGGTGAACTGAGACAGAGGCAACTCTCGTTCGCTAGACATTTTTCTTATGTTTCCCGGGCCCAGAGTTAAATTATACTCCCCAGATATTTCTGCAGTTTGGTGGGGACATGTTCATCAAATCCTTTAAAAAATTCTGTATTACTCTCTAATGCTCTATCCTTACTCTTCTGCTTATTGAATGCAAAGCGTCCCAGGAAGTTTTCTGAAGACCATAAAGAAACCTGAGCCAGTAGAAGAAAGGAGACAGGTCCCTGAATGATGACATGCAGCAGAGCATCCTCCTCTTCAGTGCATGCTGCTTTATGACATAGTGTGAAATAAAACTTATTTGAATAAAGCTTTGCAATTTCAGCATTGTTCATTGTTTGTAAAAGCAGTTAGCCCACCCTAAGAGGTTCGGAATAAAAGAGGAAGAACAGAGCTTACAGATACACATTTTTAAGGTATTTTTGAAGTTAAGAAAGTAGATAAGTTTCCATAAGGGAGTGGAAAGAAACAGAGAATCACACAATGGAAAGAATTTCCCAATTAGTTTGCCAAAACTGGGTGACAAGTGTTTGAATATATATCCCCTCAGCCCTCCTCATGACCGGGCAACATCTGAGTTGGATGGAGCTCCTGGAGTCTCAGGGAAGACTTATTAGTGTATTCCACAGTTACAATAAATATCACTATTAGCGCTTATTGTTATTATTATGCTTATTATTAATTTTCTCAGTATTAATGAAGATTTAAATTTTTATTCATCATAGCATTTGTAATTAAAACTGATAAATCAAAAAAATTTAACCACACACTTTTTGATAACTATATTTACCATATACCAACTTTATCTACTCTGTTATGGGACCTAGATTTTGTCCTTAAAATAACAAATGAGCTAATGTCCATGTAAATTTAAAATCTAAACTTCCAAAATATTTTGTGATAATAGTAAATTATTTAGATTTCTTCAATCTTTTAAAATATTAATGTCTAGGTTTTATGAAGGTAGCTCTTGGCATTTTATAAAGTTTAACTCTGCATTAAGAGAAAAAGGTTTATTCAAAGACATTGCATTTATGGAAGTTTAGTACCCTATGTTGTTCTTAAAATGTTTAGAATGCCTCTTCTTGTTGTGCAATATCAAGTTAAATAAGATTCTATAAACACTGGAAGCATCTTATAATCAGTACAATTTATCAGTTGTTTACATTATAACTGACTTTAGTGAAATTCATGCAAATGGAAGTTTTCAAATCAAATGTGTAATGGATGCTCAGCCTGACATCAAGAATACCTACTGGTTGCCTATTTGCTCAAAGGAGTAGAATATTGAATAAAAAACACATGTTTTGGGTTTGTCATCTCTAAAATCTGTACGTGAACAGATAATCTCTCAATTTTAATCAAAGAAGAGGAAAACAAACAACCAAAGAACAAAAAAGAAATATAGGCGGGCGCCTGCGTGGCTCAGTCGTTAAGCATTTGCCTTCGGCTTGAGTCATGATCTCAGGGGGTCATGATCTCAGGGTCCTGGGATCAAATCTCCCATCAGACTCCCTGCTAAGCAGGGAGCCTGCTTCTCCCTCTCCTACTCCTCCTGTTTGTGTTCCCTCTCTCGCTGTCTCTCTGTCAAATAAATCAATAAAATCTTTAAAAAAAAAAGAAATATAGGCAAAAAAAAGACCTGGAAGAATAGATTTGGGGAAAATTAAGAATAGAAAACCTTATGAACAAGGTAATTTAATGTTAAGCTTATCTGTATTCTTATCTTTTGTATCTTACTGTATTTTATCTGTATCTTTTGAAAAAGATAATTTTTAGTAAATGTAAATTTTTAATAATTTATAATTTTAATAGTTTTAATATTTCACAAATAATCCCCTTTAGAGGATGTAACAGTTTGTTAATCTTTTAGAAAAAATAAGGTAATACAATGAAAAGAACAATTTGGATATTATGTATTCTTAAAAGGCAATTTCGACATAATGACCATTGAAGAATTACACAATTTGAATTTAAATATTTAGGTTTCTCAATAAAAATAATTTCTCTAACATTTCTTACATTATATTTCAGAAAGGCTGTTAACTCATTTTGCCTCATTTGAACCTAAAAACAAGCCAGGAAAGTATGCCAAATGAAAGGTTTATTATTTGTATTGCCTCAAATTCAACAAATCAAATTGCAAATATTTCATTTACAACAATGGAGATGTATATACCAGGAGAAAACTAAATGAAGAAACAGCTACACAAATGTTCTGAGGAAGAAACAATAAAGAGTTAACAATGAACCATGGAACACTACATCAAAAACTAGTGATGTAATGTATGGTAATTAACATAACATAATAAAATAAAATTTAAAAAAAGGGCGCCTGGGTGGCTCAGGTCATGATCCTGGAGTCCCGGGATCGAGTCCCGCATCGGGCTCCCTGCTTGGCAGGGAGTCTGCTTCTCCCTCTGACCCTCCTCCCTCTCATGCTCTCTGTCTCTCATTCTCTCTGTCTCAAATAAATAAATAAAATCTTAAAAAAAAAAAAAAAAGATAGTAAAGAAAAAAAAGAGTTAATAATGAAACATTGACCAAAACTTAAATCAAAAATTAACTTTTGTGTATATAGTGAGACAAAATTTAGCAAAACCCGCACATTTGCATTAATTTAAAGTTTTATGACATTTAAAAAAACTTATTCAGGTTGGGGCGCCTGGGTGGCTCAGTCAGTTAAGCGGCTGCCTTCGGCTCAGGTCATGATCCTAGGGTCCTGGGATCGGGTCCTGGGATCGAGCCCCGCATCGGGCTCCCTGCTCAGGAGAGAACCTGCCTCTCCCTTTCCCTCTGCCTGCCGCTCTGCCTACTTGTGCTCTCTATCTCTCTGCCAAATAAATAAATTTTTAAAAAAAATCTTAAAAAAAAAAACTTATTCAGGTTTACATATCTATGCTATCTTTTTGCAATTTTCCAAGCAATTTCCTTTTCATTTTCTTGACATTTGAGTTACTTTCACAAAAAAACTTTTTGCCAAATAAAAGTTGTTTTTCCTGCCAAAGGAAAAAAAAATCTTTAAGACAATTTGAAAATCTGAGCTGAAATAGAATATATCTTTTCTATTCTTTACAATATAAATCCAATGTCATGTTCATAAATAACTACTTTAAAAGAGATATCCAAACTTCCTAGGAGATATATTCAATCTAGTTCAACAAATGATGAACATCAACTCTGTACCTCATGGCACTGTGCTAGTCACTAAATACACAGAGAAGTTTATATCATGATAACATCATTGGTCCTCTTTACCAAAACAAAGGTTCAGCCTGGGCTATTATTTTGATGTCTCGGAGTTAATATACCAAGTGGTATATTAACTTTATCTTATCTTCATAGATACTGGTGGTCAACAAAATAACTATTATCAAAAAAGCCCTACTACTGTTCATTCCTTTGGCAACATGTATTCTAGAAGACTACTGAAGTGGCAACTGGAAAACTTTGGTCCTGAAGCAAGCCACTTGACACATTTGTTCTTAAGTTCCATCATCTAGGTAATGAACGTCTCATTCTGGGTGAACATTCAATAAAAAATATTTTACATTGTGTTCCTCTCTCCACTACTAGAAGCATGAGTAGCTTCCTTAGCACCAAACAAGCTGATTCTTGTACTGATTCTTAAGAAACAAAAAACGTAAGTTCAATAATAAGTGATTCAGTAAGTTGAGTACTCACCAGTAATGTTTAGTTTTAAGAATTGGTTGTGAGTGAAAACTCCAATTGTTTTTCTTGGGTAAGCATATAGATGACCCCAAAAAGGAATGATACATCATGTCTTGTTTTATATTTTTTCCTCAAATGTTCATTTCCTTTATTAATTTAGATATGTTACCATTTAGATTTCATTATAGGCAGCTGATGATTGGTTAAATTTTATATAGGGTAATGCTTTCAACTAGAATAGTCTTTTATATCATACAAAGAGAAACTAAAATACATTGAAGGATAAAGTTTATTTTTAAAAGTTCTAAATTTATCTCCAAAGTTTCTTGCAGCATATTTTAAACTATTTTCCTCCTTTTTGCTTAATCTTCTTATTGACATAGCCAATGAGCCAAAAAACTATAAATATTAGAAAAGTAATCTTTAAGGAATGTTGCCATATTTTTTTTTAACAAAACAATTGAAGACCTCCTTTTCTGAATAAAATTGCAATCTTTGGAGAGGATTTACCTTATTTTGTACTTTAAATTTATACCTTCAAAGAATTCTGCCAATGAAAAATTGCATTGCGCATTTTTACACCTTTCACAGATGCATAAGGATTTAAGCACATTTTTTTAAAGATTTTATTTATTTTATTTGAGAGAGAGAGAGAGCATGCACAAGCTGGGGGGAGGGGCAGAGGGAGAAAGTGAAGCAGACTTCCCACTGAGCAGGGAGCCCAATGCTGGGCTCAATCCCAGGATCCTGGGATCATGACCTGAACCGAAGGCAGACACTTAACTAACTGATCCACCCAGGCACCCCAGATTTAAACAAATTATTAACGTATAGCTCTCCTGTTCTACTCTTTACTCTCATAGTGGATAAATCAACCTATGTCTTTGCTCTTTGAAAATCGGTTCTTCAAAACTGTCTCTTATATTCAGTAGAGAACACATTTAAAGTTATATGCCAGGGGCATCTGGGTGGCTCAGTCAGTTAAGTGTCGGCCTTCGGCTCAGGTCATGATCCCAGGGTCCTGGAATCGAGCCCCACATCGGGCTCCTTGCTCAGTGGGGAGTCTGCTTCTCTTTCTCCCATGCCTCCTGCTTGTTCTCTCCCTCTCTCTCAAATAAATAAATAAAATCTTTTTTTAAAAAATAGTTATATGCTGAACATTCCTCAAAATGTAAGAAGTGGTGTTCAACATTTACACTGGAAGAAAAAGTTAATTGAAACATTATAAATACTGTCATGACTATGTAATCTAATGGATTAAAGGATAGCAGATTTTATTGCTTTGCATTTGCAAGCTACTTTAAAGATTTTTAAAACAAGATAGAAAAAATATTTTTGATCTTTCTTTTTTTAACATTTGAATCCATATTCTGAGTAAAATTCTTATATCATTTGATGATCATCAGTGGGCATGTTTTCTCTTTTTTACTTACTTCAAACACATATACAATTGTTACTATGGAAATATACACACTATTACATTTTATCAGCAAATTGAATACATATTCCATTTTACTTATCAAAATTTTGTTGCAGAAATTATTTTATGAGAAATAAAATTTTGGCAATAGAAACATTTTAATGATAACAGTTTGTAATAAAATAGTAATGTTATTAATACTTTCAAAGCTTCTCATCTGAGGTACGAAGTATGAAATAGCACTCTGCTAGGCAAGAGAACAGGATTCTACTTAGAGAATCACTAGTTGATTGTCTTGGGAAATTTTTTCTTTCTTTCTTTCTTTCTTTCTTTCTTTCTTTCTTTCTTTCTTTCTTTCTTTCTTTCTTCTTTCTTTCTTTCTTTCTTTCTTTCTTTCTTTCTTTCTTTCTTTCTTTGTTGAGATATATATAATTGACATATAACATGGTATTAGTTTTAAGTATACAACATAATTCTAACCCAATTCATTATCAGAGTTCACATAAATGAGCAATCATCATCAGGCTTTTAAAAAAAGTTTAGAAGTAAAGTTAATATGTATTATGACCATTGTTAAATCCAGGTTTGGTATAACCCAAATCTTACACAATTTACAGTCTCACTTTAAAGAAAAAAAATTCAAATTAGGCATAGGGCATCATAGAAGCAGCCTAAGTGAGAGTCCCTGAAACCAAAACTTCATTTGCTTCTTAAAAAATTAATGAGAAAAATGGAGGTAGATTAGAAGGAGTTAGATGGATACAATGGAAAAGAGGAAAATGTGTTCCAGGACCCTGTGATGGAAGGCAATACGATGTATTCAAGGAACTAAAAAAAAAAAAAAAAAAAAATCTGTGTGGCTGGAGTAAGGAAAGCTTGGGCGAATGTGAGCATTAATTTAGATAAGGTTTATAAAAATGCTTTACAAGCTGCCAAAAAGTATGCAAATATTGAAAATAATTATATGTTTAATATTGCCTAGACATTGAGCAAAGGGAAGCATGGTTAGAGAAGACTCCAGTGGAGTAGAGATGGTCCAAGAAATGTAAGGCTCCATAAGACATTTTAAGAGATTCTAAGATGTAAGACCAAGTAGGTCACTGAGAGAGGTCTAGAGCTGCACAGTCTAATCAGTAGTCACTAGCCACATGTGATTATTTAGGCAAAATAAAAAATCTAGTCTCACTAGCCACATTTCAAGTCCTTGATAGTTACATGTAGCTAGTGGCTACTGTTTTGGTCAGTAGAGATAGAGAACAATTCCAAGACAGTGGAATATTCTGTGTGATCTAGAGAAAAATTCAGTTTGTGATTTGTCTGTAGAGAAGTGTAAATACAGACATTATGAAGATTAATAGGCTAAGTGGCAACTTGCAGACTTCCATCCTCTAATGAGAGGAAAACAATGCACAGAGCTAATTACAAAGGCCAGGAAAAATTGGCATCATAAATCTAAGGGAAGAAAAGCTTCAAAACACAGAAAACTGTGAACAGGTTTGAGTGCTGTTGAGAAGCTAAGTAAAATGAGAGAGATATTTTGATTCTGGGTTTAGTTACAGAGGGTTTAGTAACAGAGGCCTTTGAAATAATTTCTGAGACTTCCCACTTTCAGGAGAGTGTTAATGGTGAAGGCTAGAAAGGAGAGGTTTGTAGAGCTAATGGGAGGGATGGGGATGGGCACAGCATTATGGGTAGCTCCTTGAATTCTTGGTTGTGAAAGCAAGGAGACAGAGTGCAGTAGCTCCAAGACCATGAGAGGTCAAGTGGGAGATTGATGTATTTATTTTTTTTAATTTTTAATTTTTTTATTTTTATTTTTTAATTTTATTATGTTATGTTAGTCACCATACATTACATCATTAGTTTTTGATGTAGTGATCCACGATCCATTGTTTTCATATAACACCCAGTGCTCCATGCAGTACGTGCCCTCCTTAATACCCATCACCGGGCTAACAAATCCCCCCTCCCCCCTCCCCTCTAAAACCCTGTTTGTTTCTCAGAGTCCATAGTCTCTCATGGTTCATCTCTCCCTCCAATTCCCCCCCCCATTTTTCCCTTCCTTCTCCTAATGTCCTCCATGTTATTCCTTATGTTCCACAAATAAGTGAAACCATATGAAACCACTTTCTCTGCTTGACTTATTTCACTTAGCATAATCTCCTCCAGTCCCATCCATGTTGATGTAAAAGTTGGGTATTCATCCTTTCTGATGGCTGAGTAATATTCCAGTGTATATATGGACCACATCTTCTTTATCCATTCATCTGTTGAAGGGCATCTCAGGTCTTTCCACAGTTTGGCTATTGCGGACATTACTGGTATGAACATTGGGGCGCATATGGCCCTTCTTTTCACTACATCTGTGTCTTTGGGGTAAATACCCAGGAGTGCAACTGCTGGGTCATAGGGTAGCTCTATTTTTAACTTTTTGAGGCACCTCCACACTGTTTTCCAAAGTGGCTGTACCAACTTGCATTCCCACCAACAGTGTAAGAGGGTTCCCCTTTCTCCACAACCTCTCCAACACTTGTTGTTTCTTTCCCTGTCCATTTTGGCCATTCTAACTAGTGTAAGGTGGTATCTCAGTGTGGTTTTGATTTGGATTTCCCTGATGGCTAATGATGATGAACATTTCTTCATGCGTCTGTTAGCCATTTGTATGTCTTCTTCAGAGAAGTGTCTTTTCATATCTTCTGCCCACTTTTTGACTTGATTATTTGTTTTTTGGGTGTTGAGTTTGAGAAGTTCTTTATAGATCTTGGATACCAGCCCTTTATCTGTAGTGTCATTTGCAAATATCTTCTCCCATTCTGTGGGTTGCCTCTTTGTTTTGTTGACTATTTCTTTTGCTGTGCAGAAGCTTTTTAATTGATGAAGTCCCAAAAGTTCATTTTTGCTTTTGTTTCACTAGCTTTTGGAGATGTATCTTGAAAGAAGTTGCTGTGGCTGATGTCAAAGCGGTTACTGCCTATGTTCTCCTCTAGGATTTTGATGGATTCCTGTCTCACATTGAGCTCTTTCATCCACTTCGAGTTTATCTTTGTGACTGGTGTTAGAGAATGGTTGAGTTTCATTCTTCTGCATGTGGCTGTCCAATTTTCCCAGCACCATTTATTGAAGAGACTGTCTTTTTTCCATTGCAGGTTTTTTCCTGCTTTGTCAAAGATTATTTGACCATAGAGTTGAGGGTTCATATCTGGGCTCTCTATTCTGTTCCATTGGTCTGTATGTCTGTTTTTGTTCCAGCACCATGCTGTCTTGGTGATCACTGCTTTGTAATATAGTTTGAAATCGGGCAACGTGATGCCCCCCAGCTTTGTTTTCTTTTTCAACATCTCCTTGGCGATTCAGGGTCTTTTCTGATTCCATACAAATTTTAGGATTGTTTGTTCCAGCACTTTGAAAATGTCATTGGAATTTTGATTGGGATGGCATTGAAGGTATAGATTGCTCTGGGTAGCATAGACATTTTAACAATGTTTATTCTTCTGATCCATGAGCATGGAATATTTTTCCATCTTTTCGTGTCTTCTTCAATTTCTTTCATGAGTGTTTTGTAGTTCCTAGAGTATAGATCCTTTACCTCTTTGGTTAGGTTTATTCCGAGGTATCTTATGGTTTTTGGTGCTATTGTAAATGGAATTGTTTCTTTAATTTCTCTTTCTACAGTTGCGTTGTTAGTGTATAAGAAAGCAACTGATTTCTGTGCATTGATTTTGTATCCTGCCACAGTACTGAATTGCTGGATGAGTTCTAGTCATTTGGGGGTGGAGTCTTTTGGGTTTTCCACATAAAGTATCATGTCGTCTGCGAAAAGAGAGAGTTTGACTTCTTCTTTGCCAATTTGAATACCTTTTATTTCTTTTTGTTGTCTGATTGCTGTTGCTAGGACATCTAGTACTATGTTGAACAACAGTGGTGAGAGTGGGCACCCTTGACGTGTTCCTGATCTTAAGGGAAAGGCTCTCAGCTTTTCCCCATTGAGGGTGATATTCACTGTGGGTTTTTCATAGATGGATTTTATGAGCTTGAGGAATGTTCCCTTTATCCCTATACTCTGGAGAGTTTTAATCAGGAAAGGATGTTGTATTTTGTCAAATGCTTTTTCTGCATCAATTGAGAGGACCATATGGTTCTTCTCTCTCCTCTTATTAATGTGTTCTATCACATTGATTGATTTGCGAATGTTGAACCACCCTTGCATCCCGGGGATAAATCCCACTTGGTCGTGGTGGATGATCCTTTTAATGTATTGTTGGATCCTATTAGCTAGGATTTTGTTGAGGATTTTGGAATCCATATTCATCAGGGATATTGGTCTGAAATTCTCCTTGTTGATGGGGTCTTTGCCTGGTTTGGGAATTAAGGTAATGCTGGCCTCATAGAATGAGTTTGGAAGTTTTCCTTCTGTTTCTACTTTCTGAAACAGCTTCAGTAGAATAGGTATTATTTCTTCTTTGAATGTTTGGTAGAATTCCCCAGGGAATCCATCAGGCCCTGGACTCTTGTTTTTTGGGAGGTTTTTGATCACTGCTTCAATCTCGTTACTGGTTATTGGCCTATTCAGATTGTCAGTTTCTTCCTGTTTCAGTCTTGGCAGCTTATAGGTTTCCAGGAAGGCCTCCATTTCATCCAGATTGCTCAGTTTATTGGCATATAGTTGTTGATAATAATTTCTAATAATTGTTTCTATTTCCTTGGTGTTGGTAGTGATCTCTCCCTTTTCATTCATAATTTTATTAATTTGAGTCCTTTCTCTCTTCTTCTGGATAAGTCTGGCCAGTGGTTTATCAATCTTATTAATTTTTTCAAAGAACCAACTTCTAGTTTCATTGATCTGATCTACTGTGTTTCTGGTTTCTAATTCATTGATTTCTGCTCTAATTTTAATTATTTCTCTTCTAATGCATGGCTTAGGCATCATTTGTTGCTTTTTCTCTAGTTCTTTAAGGTGTAGAGTTAGTTGGTGAATTCAGGATTTTTCTTTTTTTTTTTTGAGTGAGGCTTGGATGGCTATGTATTTCCCCCTTAGGACTGCCTTTGCAGTATCCCATGGGTTTTGCACCAATGTGTTTTCATTCTCATTGATTTCCATGAATTGTTTAAGTTCTTCTTTGATTTCCTGGTTGACCCAAACATTCTTGAGCAGAGTGGTCTTTAGCTTCCAAGTGTTTGAATTTCTGCCAATTTTTTTCTTGTGATTGAGTTCCAGTTTTAGAGCATTGTGGTCTGAGAATATGCAGGGAATAATCTCAATCTTTTGATATCGGTTGAGACCTGATTTGTGACCCAGTATATGGTCTATTCTGGAGAAAGTTCCATGGGCGCTCGAGAAGAATGAGTATTCTGTTGTTTTAGGGTGGAATGTTCTGTAAATATCTATGAGGTCCATCTGGTCCATGTATCATTCAAAGCTCTTGTTTCCTTGTTGATTTTCTGCTTAGATGATCTGTCCATTGCTGAGAGTGGAGTATTGAGGTCTCCTACAATTAACATATTGTTATCAATATGACTCTTTATTTTGGTTAACAGTTGGCTTATATAGATGGCTACTCCCATGTTGGGGGCATAGATATTTACAATTGTTAGATCTTCTTGTTGGATAGACCCTTTAAGAATGATATAGTGTCCTTCTGTGTCTCTAATTACAGACTTTAGTTTAAAATCTAATTTGTCTGATATAAGAATTGCTGCCCCAGCTTTCTTTTGAGGTCCGCTGGCATGGAAGATAGATCTCCATCCCTTCACTTTCAGTCTGGATGTATGTTTAGGTTCAAAATGAGTCTCTTGTAGACAGCATATGGATGGGTCCTGTCTTTTTATCCAATCTGCAACCCTGTGCCATTTTATGGGAGAGTTTAGGCCATTCATGTTGAGAGTGATTATTGAAAGATATGAATTGATTGTCATCATGTTGCCTGTGAAGATGTTGTTTTATTTCTGCTGTAGATCACTCTTGGGGTCTTCCTCCTTTTATAGAACCCCCCTTAATATTTCTTGCAGGGCCGGCTTAGTGGTCACATATTCTTTCAACTTCTGCCGGTCGTGGAAGCTCTGCATCTCCCCATCCATTCTAAATGAAAGCCTTGCCGGATAAAGTATTCTTGGCTGCATGTTCTTCTCATTTAGTACCCTGAATATGTCTTGCCAGGCCTTTCTGGCTTGCCAGGTCTCTGTGGATAGGTCTGACGTTATTCTGATGTTCCTCCCTCTGTACGTAAGGAATCTCTTCCCCCTAACTGCCCTTAAGATGGTTTCTTTGGTTCTAAGATTTGCAAGTTTTACTATTACATGCCGGGGTGTTGGCCTGTTTTCCTTGATCTTAGGAGGGGTCCTCTCTGCCTCTAGGACTTGAATGTTTGTTTCATTCCCCAGATTAGGGAAGTTCTCAGCCACGATTTGCTCAAATACATCTTTTAGCCCTCTCTCTCTCTCCACTCCCTCCGGATTCCAATGGGATTCTGACATTGGAACGCCTCATGGTGTCAACTTATTTCTCTGATTCTATTTTCATGGATTCTGAGTTGTTTTCCCCTGGCCTCCTCTTTTCCCTTTTTATCTATTATACTGTCTTCCAGATTGCTTATTCTCTCTTCTGTCTCAGTTATGCTAGCTGTTAGATTATCTAGACTGGGTTGGATCTCATTGATAACATTTTTAAGTTCTGCCAATTCCCCTTTTATTTCTGCCCTTAGAGACTCTATGTTGCCATTAATTGATTTCTCCATTCTAGCCATTGTCTTCACAATTGCTAGCCTGAATTCCATCTCTGACATCTTGGTTATATCTGCATCCATTTGTAAATCTGCAGCATAAGTCATAATCTCTGAGTCTTTTCTGTTTTGGGGGCTCCTCATCCTAGTCATTCTGTTGATGGGTGTTTGAGGGAATGTATAGAGTCCAAATTATTGACCAGAACCCAAGCAAGATGCACCTGTTTTCTTGGGACCTTAGGGTTGCTGGCCTCTTGTTTTCCCAGGCTGTCTTCTGTGGGAGGGGCCTGCCACACTGTTACTCAGGCAACCCTGTTTGGGCGGAGTTGCCCTGCGCCCCTGTGGCGGGGGATGGGCTCAGTGGGAATCAGTCTTTGGGGCTTTTGTTCTCTGGCACCTTTCCCTGGCGGCTTTCCGGTCTCTTCCATGAGTCAGAGCAGAAGAGACCATTTCCAACCCTCTGCCTTAGAG
The DNA here is from genome assembly GCF_029215605.1 of Mirounga angustirostris. Taxonomy (NCBI): domain Eukaryota; kingdom Metazoa; phylum Chordata; class Mammalia; order Carnivora; family Phocidae; genus Mirounga; species Mirounga angustirostris. Next base: position 88,164,024 of record NW_026991716.1, on the reverse strand, counting down.
CAGAGAGATTACAGTCTGTTCTTCAGTGAGCTCTCCAGGCCACACTGTCTCCATTTCTGTCTGCAGTGTCCTGGGTTGTGCGCCCCTCCACAGCACCCCCAGTCCTGCCTCCAGGTCAGGGCATGTCTCTGCCCTTTGTGCTTCTAAAACGGCTGTGCGCGCGTGACCCCACCACTCGGGGTTCCCACCCCGGGGGTTGCAGTTCACCGGCGGGACACGGTGCACCGGGTTTCCGTCTCGGAGGCTGCAGTTCACGTGCGCGCGACCCCGCCGGTCTGATTTTCCAGGGGCTGCCCTAAAGTTCTTTCTCGACGCTACCGGTCTGCAAGTCTGTGCCCATCCGCAGCGTGCGAGGCTGTCACTCACCGGTGGTGTAGGATCCCCACGGCCAGGCACCCTCCTGCCGCCGTTTATCCTCCCATATCTGCCCGCAGAATCACGGCTCTCCGCTTAGTACCTCAAAACCAACCGCCTGCGATATTCTGTTTGTAGAGATCCAGATCTTCTTACATCTCAGGCTGGTTTGGTGGGTGCTCAGAGTGGTCTGGTAGTTATCCAGCTCAATTCCGGGGACCAGTTGAAATAGGGTCCCCTACTCCTCCGCCATCTTTCCCCCCTCCCTATTTTTTTAAAAAATTTTTAGAAAGAATAAAATGAATTTAACTTGAAGGAAAATGATCTTGTTGAGAAGACAGACAGATGAGTATATAAGAGTGAGAAAGAATAATCCATACTGTAGAGTCCTGAGAAAAGAAAGAAAATAAAACAAAGCAAAAAATGGAAAGATTAACCTGAGATAGATTCATATGATTTACCAGAGTTTCTGTGATTTAAACACCATCTGAGTCATCTTTCAATTCATTGGTTTGTTTTGGTTTTTCTATCATGAAGCGATCAGAACATCTGGTTTCTAAACACACAAAATATGTTTACTTACAGGTGATTCTGGCACCATGTTTGCCTATTATTTATATTTTTTTCCACAACAATTTCACCTAAATGAGTCAATGAAGTTCAGTTAATCCATGCAAGACTCCTCTGTATTTCTCACCCATGGCAGTTATTTACCAAATGTTTCCCTCAGAGAGGGAAAGGAACATTGTTAAGGAGTTAAATTTAATAACTCCATGGTCAGGTTTGTGTTTTAGGTAATTTCTTCCTCAGGTAGAGGAAATTTCTAAGTCAAGGGAAGACTACGCTAGGGAGAGTACCAGTAGGTGAGTGCAGTAAGCAAGAGAAATGACAAGAGCCAGTGTTATCAGAGATGGGAAAGAAGAACAGCAAGACAATAAGCAGTAACAGACGCATACAGAATTACCTAGAACAGAAAGAATTCCATTGGCTTCCTGTGTCATTTCTTTAATAACTTAGTCTAAGATTTAATATTAATTACAGGATTACAGTATATATTAGTTCTATCTAGCATTTGTATGCATTAATATATTATAGATACATAGTATATATCTAAATATTGAATAGATACAGATTATCTGTGTATTTATAGCTATACTCATACATATGTATTAACTAAATTTATATCAACTTTGTACACCAGATTCTCATTTTATGAATGTTCAGTCTTTTTTAATTAATTTTTTTGCCTTTATATAGTTTCAATCTTTTCATATATAGTCAAAGATTAGGACTAGGTAGACAAATTTCAGCTAATAAGTACAAACTATTTCAGAAACTTGGAGTAGCTGGTGCAGCTAAGTAGTGGTAATTATAGATAAACTTGGGTTTGCTATATTTTAGAGCATATTGAGATACAAATTACAGACAGGAGTAGGAAATCAAGAATATTTTGAAATAATGAGATTTAATCATCTAAAATGTATATATAGATCTCAGCATGTTGTGTTTTCCTGAAGTGGAAACCTATGTCTTTCCTGGATATTCATGCACTTCTAAGGTTTGGATAGGACTTAAATTATTTCTCTGTTCTCTAAATGTTCTCCTAATCATAAAGCTGAGTCTTGATTCTTTGTCTAGTTTTGGGTTTACACATATAATTAAATTTCTCCATCTGACTGCCTCAAATTACTACAAATATCACAAAATATCACAAATGGAACCAATCATTTTCATAACAAAATATTTTTTTTCTATCCATTTCTTATCTAGGCTAATGTCTTCAGAATGTACCCAGTCACTGCATCCAGAAACTTGGATACCTTTATCTTTTCTCCATTCTTTTAGTCAGAGGTTATGATTCACTTATAATTTCTATTCTAAGATAATCGTGTTCTGTTCCACTTCACTTGACAATATTCCCTTTAACAACAATGACAACAACAACAAAAGAGAATTGTAAACTCAGTTCAAAGATGGTATAAAATGTATTTCCACTATTTTTTCACCCATATGCTCTGAATACCATGTGCTAGGAAATGGAGTCTATCCTGAGCTCCTACTCCATTTTTTGGTTCATTCTCATCTCCATTGCCATAATAAAATAGTTATGCTTTTGGAATTTTCATGTAGGAGTAATTCCCAGGTTAGTTCTGAACTAAAAATGTCTCTCAATTGCATGAACTCTGTCAAATAATCTTCTAAGCTACGATTTCTGAGACTTTGTTAAATAACTACTTCATGTCCACTACATTTTTTTAGCCTTCATTTTTTTCTTCAAAGTTTAGCCCAGATATTTCAAAAATATATTTGTGACAGTCAGGAATAGAGTTACAAGTAGGAAAAAAAAACTCAACTAAATTATTGGAATCATTGACTAACGTAACTTAAAAGAGCAAGTAGGAAACTGACCCAACATACTACCAAAACCAAGGTTTCTCTACTCTGTTTCCACTTCCCTTTTGTCTTTTTTCCTGTCATTCGACTGAATTTTCCAACCATGATAAAGATATTCTACATGGCTATGGAAACATTTTTCTAGAATCCTGAGTTTATATTCTAAGAGCAACACAAAAAGATTGCTTGTTATCATCCATGCTTAGAGATATGCTAGGAAGATCCTTGATTCACTGACTTAGCTTGTATGACCACATTCATAGGTTAATTAATAGGGCTACAAGTGTAAGTTTTGTTACATGAAGAAAGAATAGAAAAGGCAGACACAATTAGCAGCAATTCTGGTAGTTACAATAAATACATTCTATAACAAAAATATACTCAACTTGTTTTGTAGTCTTTAACTTTAAATATTACCTTCAGTCGACACTTATATTTAGAAAATGTGTTGTTTGAGTCTTTCATTTATGTATTATAAACAGAAAGGAAAAATAATCCCTTTCTTCTACATCTTGGTACATTTAGTTCTACTGCTTTAACGAAATAGAAAACAGGAAGGTTCACCTTTTTCTTCTTTGTTCTTCCATAGTGACTAGAGATAATGTTGAACATGAATGGATATACACAGAGTGATGCTAAAGTCATCATGGCACAGCCAAAAAGTCAAATAGGCCTGATTTTAAAATGCCAGCACCACCACAAACTGAGTATAATTAGAAAATAATAATGAAAATATTCAGATGCCAGGATTTGTCTTAAACACTTTGGATATATGAGAGCTAAGGGTTAACTTGTCTAAGATGGATCCTCTGTAGGTTGGTCTCCTACAAATTTCCATGGAAAACTAACTACCACTGAGCTCTTAGGGAGCCAAACCTGGATGAGATTGAAATGAAGGAGCATGATGCTGGTCTGGCATGTGATACAGATGCAAACAGAAGGCTTGGAATCCAGCCCGCTGACATACCATGATGGTCCCCACATTGGTATTTCTCCAACCACAGATGCTGGGCTGGGACATTGGACTGGAGCCAAGGTTCTTCCCTTCAGAGTGTTGTACAATCCCAGCTCCTTGTCAGGCCAGGGAGGGGAGGCTGATTTCTTATGATTGCAGTTTAAGTATCCTCACAGCACAATGCTTAAGTCCTCCCAGAGACTGGCAATGTCCTGCTCTATTCCTGGGCTCCACCCCAGAATGTAATGGGTGACAGGGGATCCACATTCTTGTCACTGATCCAGTTTCATTGTTTTTCCCAATAATTTTTGTTCCACCAGCTTGATGTGTGTGTTCTCTGACCATTTATTTGACCTTGTAGCTTGATATCATATTCACAGTTGTTATTCTCATTTTTCACAAAACTTTTCTATATGTTAACTCAACCCAGCATTATAGCTTCCTTCTGCGGCATTACACAAACTTTCATCTCTATCCAAAATATCCTTTCCCTTTGCTTAGTAAACACCTATTCCTTAGAACCCACGTCGGGTGTCATTTTCTCTTTATGCTTTACCATATTTCCCTGACAGAAACAGATGGTGATAATCCCTGTACTTTGTAACAATTTTGTGGCTTCTACATATTTCTAGAAAGGCATAATAAAACTCATAATCTGAATTATTTGTCTAAAAGTTTTGACTCCCCCAGCAAGATATGTTTTTCAAGGACAGACAGCATTCATTTTTTTTATCTCTGTCTCTTAGCAACATGCCTGGACTAGAGTAGACATGTGATAAATTTGTTTAAACTGAAATCTACATAAAAACACCCTTCGGAATCCAATGTTATGGAAATAACCAAAATATTTAGATAATAAAGTTCAAAGCTACATTTTGAATGAAAATGACACCACCATCTGGCTCATCTCAAAGGAAAAGATCTACAAAAGTAATCAGAGTACTGATTACAAAGTCAAAATGTATTTTAATAACATTTGAGGAAATAAAATTTTACCAGTAGCATTTTCTTAAAATGTCACTCATAATTTCAAAATTGAGCTGGGAAACTTGAACAACTATCTGGTTAAATATCCATGACAGTTGATAGAACATCGGCGCATACTGACCAAATGGTCTCATCTGGTCACAATACTTGACACACCGGACAGAAAAGAACCTGCTATTACTGTCACTTGCATCATTTATATAGTGATGCAGTTGTGTTTTGTGCTGCTTTGTTTTTTCAGAAATTGGTAGCTTAATGATAATTATTGACCTAAAAATATGATTTTTATCCAGTCATTCATCCAACAAAACATCTCCCTTAAATACGTGTTGCAATCATTTCCTAAGTTAGTGGCTAACTTACACTATAAAACATACATTTTATTTTTCATGAAGATTTATCTTTCTTCTCTACCACACTGCATGCTCATACATCATTGATAAAGATTTACAAAGATATTTAGATAAATTTAGGTTTCTCATTTTGGAATGTAGGTATGGGTTGAGGCAAACATGGAACTTGTCTTTTATCACATGGGGATAATTATATAAATAGATATCCAATGAAAATTCTTCCAGTGGGAGGAAAGCCCAGAGCAGTTACAGAACTAATAAAAGGAAGGCAGCTGCCCAGTATTCCCCGGGGGCACTTAAACCCAGGTAATACATTCACCAAACATTCTAAGTATTCACATTTTCAACAATGGAGAAATTGTTCTTAGACTGAAATTAAAATAAGCATGAGAAAACAAATAAGAGCAAATCTTCATAGAGAAAACTCCTTTCTGCCTGATTAATTTTGCAATGAGCATACAAATTCTCTAACGAATTTTTAAGCTAAATGTCACATGGTAGATTTTAGTTAAACTGAAAAAGTGAACAGCCTTATTACCTAAATCATAGACATCTCTATTCTTCCAAAATATTATCTAAATTGAAAATTTTCTAAAGGAATCTAAGGAAAAAGCAAAACTATAGAAAATTCAGAAGTGTTTTATAGATTTTCTTAAAAACAAGAAAGGTGGACAAAAAACTAGTCTCCTTTTGTGTGTACTTTTCATTATTAGAAAATAAACATGCCGGGGCGGCTGGGTGGCTCAGTCGTTAAGCGTCTGCCTTCAGCTCAGGTCATGATCCCAGGGTCCTGGGATCGAGCCCCGCATCGGGCTCCCTGCTCCGCGGGAAGCCTGCTTCTCCCTCTCCCACTCCCCCTGCTTGTGTTCCCTCTCTCGCTGTGTCTCTCTCTGTCAAAATAAATAAATAAAATCTTAAAAAAAAAAAAAAAAAAGAGGGGCGCCTGGGTGGCTCAGTCGTTAAGTGTCTGCCTTCGGCTCAGGTCATGATCTCAGGGTCCTGGGATCGAGCCCCGCATCGGGCTCCCTGCTCCGCGGGAAGCCTGCTTCTCCCTCTCCCACTCCCCCTGCTTGTGTTCCCTCTCTCGCTGTCTCTCTCTCTGTCAAATAAATAAATAAAATATTAAAAAAAGAAAAGAAAAGAAAAGAAACATGCCAATCCCACTAAACACTTGTTAAGCATGAGTTAACAGAAAGGATCCAATTGAAATCCAACTCACACAAATCAAATCTTTTATTCAGTTTCAAGCTTTGTTAATAATTTCAAGTATAAGCCTTTAAGAGGCACAGGTGATACAGAAAGAGGTCCAGTATTTTCAGTGTGTTTTTCTACCCACACTGGATGTATCCTCCTGCCCAACTTAAAAGTTGAAGTCTCAAGTTAGGGAAGTGTGTAATCTCCTAACTTACAGAGTCAGGATCAAGTTCAGTTACAAAGATCCCTGTTTTTTATTCAGCTAGATATACAGCTTATGTGACATTTTCCAGGGAGCTATGCTTTATTCATCTATTCATTCCAGGTTTGTTTATCATAAGCAATCTTAGATCATGGGCATCCAGCATTCAATATACTTAAGGGAGCATATATTTTACGGTCATAGAGATCCTTTTTGCTGGTATATATCCTTAGTTTGTTTGCCAGAAGTTCAGTTATTACTATGTTCATAAAGAAATTACAACAGAATCAACTGCCCTCTTCCTGTTGAGTGAGCCCCCCAGCCTCAGGAATGGGAGCAAAATGGATTGCAAGTTGTTCCTTAACCTCTTTCTTTCCAGCGTACAATTTAACAAATGTAGTTTGAAGTAACAGCAGACCATTAACTTTCTCTGGTCACTCACCTGACCTGGACATTGGCTGAGCCCAGAGCAAGAGACTTATCAGTAGCAATTTCAGGTACAAACAAGTAGCAGTGAATCACTAGATAGTGATGTTAAACTGTTAACTTGAAAGAACCAGTTGCAACTATGGTAAGGTACAAAATACCTTTCCTTTCACTGTGAACTCCTCAAGGATTTAGCACAAAAGAGAAGCATGGTAAATATTTATTGAATTGGATTTTTTAAGCAGAGACATCCGTGATTTTTGAAACAAAAAACTTCAGTTTAGAGATTCAACTTAGCTTTCATATATTCTAATTTAAACCTCTAAAAAGTTTTTAATCACTTTCTCATAGGTAAGCTAAATTTGACGAGTTTCAGCATTATCAAATTTTGTATTTTAGCTCTAATAAAAATATATAAATTCTCTTTGGGTAGCTGATAAAAATAAATAAAGCTGGCAGAAAAAATAGTGCTGTTTTCAAGCTTTCAGAAATATGTTACAAAAATTAATAGTGGTAGTAAAATGTATACACTGTGATAAATATAAATACACCTGACAGAAGTGTTGTTTTAATAGTAGTTGATTCCTACTATATTTTATTAAACAGCGTAAGTATTAGCCACAATCAGCCATACTTCATATTATCAGTTTAATTTATTTAAAAAAAATGTTACTGTGATCATTTTAATAATAGTTTAAACAAATACGTATAGCTTTCCTAAAAATATGCATTGTCTCTTTCATAATTTGGCTACTGCTTTGTAGAAACAAAAACAACAAAAACACTCATTAACCCAAGTATCTATTTTAAAAAATGAATTTCTAAAAGTTCTTTGTCGTCTAAAACTAACTATTGTAAAGTGAAACTATAAATAAGTAAAATGAGTACTATGAATTATGAGAATTAGGTATTTCAAATTAAATTTGAGGTAGTTTAATAAGAAAATATTCCTACCAGCTTATTAGCTAAATAAGTAAACAAAAATAAATAAATAGATACATTTAAATAAAAATAAATAAATTGAAATAAGCAAATCTATGCATAATTATGACTAATATAAATTTCTACTTTACTTTTGTCTATGTTATATTTATTTAAATATCTGTACACTGCTTATAAACAAACTCCTCATGATATGTGATAACTTAAGAATGAGTAAATCTTTTTGGAAATAATTTGCCACGCAAATTTGTGCAAATTTCTTAAATAATGAAAATTTCATCATTATTTCATATATGTTCACCTATTGATTTCAGGTGATTTCCAGGCAAAGCCAGATGAGACTATAAAACAGTAGACTGTAGGCTTCTATGATTATTAGTTTTGGCACCAATTTGAGAATTGATATTTTTTCTTCTTTGAGCTAATGTATTGTGAAATCTTTTCTTTTTTTTTTTAAGATTTTATTTATTTGAGAGAGAGTGAGAGAGTCATTTCTCTTTTAAATGAGGTATAATTAACGCTGTGAAATCTTATAAACATTCAAAATTGACTTTGTTTTCACCAATTTAGGAGTAATATTAGAATGTCAGGATTGCTGAGGTTTATCTGCAACAAGAAATTGTGACCTTCTTCATCTTAATCTTGATTATTTTATATTTTTACTTGCATTGAGATATCTTTGTAGATATGCTAATCTCAAATAATAGACTTGTCTCTTTAATAATTGCTCTCTTTTATCTTAGTTGATATGGACTAGGCAAGAGCGTATTTATTCATATACATTACTATTTACATTAAAATAGTATAAAAAGTTATGAATTAAGAATTATCAGATCATTGTACTATTTTTCTCTAATTTTCTATACTGTGTTCAAAATGATTATAAAAATTACTCTAATGATGAACATATTAACTTACGTTGTATATATGTATTCTACATTTATCTTCACTGTGTTTTAACATTAGAAGACCACAAAAACATTTAACTTGGAATTCACTGACTCAGAGAAATTTTTTGGTCTATTCTTTAATATCACAGAATGATTTTGTGATGGAATTGGAAAGTTCTAGCAGGCTTCTTTTGTTTTTTATTTGCTTAGCTTTGAAACTATATTATTAAAAGTTCAGAGAAGAAGTAATCTAAGAGGGAACAAAAATTACATTCATTTTTAATATGTATTATTAAAAAGTATTGAAAAAGACAATATATTTTGACAGAAACCACAATACATGCTAAGTTGTTTATTAAGACTAGTTCTAATGTATACTGAAGTATAAAAGTGGGTCAAAAACAATGGCTCTTTTATTTTTGAGGACATATTTTTCTGGAATTTCAAATTGTTTGAAGTTTCAACAAATGACTTGAAAATGAAGTGATGAAATATACACATATTAAACATGGCCATAATGACCACTTAAAACATTTATAAAGATAGTCAAAGAAATCCTTCTTGTTTACTCACCACTGTTTGGAAACCATTGCCGTAAAGAACACCACCAGAGGGGTTGGCATGGAGGCATGTGTAATAGAGGACCACTTAAATCATGTTTCCAGATGTTCTCATGAATTAAAAAGTAATAATAATTCTGGAAACTTAATAACTAGAGATTTGTTTCTTAAGCCTAAGGTTTTTATATCAGATTAAAGAGAAATATATCTTAGTCAAATCACACTTGAAATTTTTTCTTCATTGTAAGAGTATGATTAAGTTTCCGTGGAAGAAACTAGAAAGATAGAAAATGAAGTTCGCTGGATGGGGCCTAATAACTGAATTTAGGTACTGGCTTTTGTACAAATCTTAACCCGTACATTTGAAAATGTAGAATATTGGTTTATCAAGAACGAACTGGCCCTCAAACAGACTGCGAAAGTGTATATAATTTGCTTACAGTGCTTCCTCCCTTTTTACCATTAATTAGTATGATTCGCTGGGATTGTAACACAAGTCCCACCTCATTGCTGTGGGTGAGCCCATAGGATTTGCTTTAGCCGAGAGAATGTGGGTAGAAGAGACAAAACACTAGTAACAAGCGGGGCATTTAATAAACATCACCTGTTCCCGCTTGCGCGTATAATGGTCCGCTGTCGCTGTACGAAGGCTCGTGCTGGGAAGTCACGGATCCCAGAGCAAAGACACTCTAGCCTACATCTGAACCTATAACCACCCCTGCTGCTTACCAGCTCACGAGTAAGAAAACATTAATTTTTTGCATCATAAGCCAATGTGACTTTGGGGTTATTTGTTATTAGCTGACCTCCAATCAGTTTCTCTTTTAAAACAATTAGCTAGCCATGATAATATATTCTAGCTATACTTGAACATGGATATATTTAAAAACTTAGTGAGTTAATTTTTTTTTTTTTTACCTGTAAGGGAGAACTGAGTGTTGGTCCATGCATTGCTCTGCTGCTTTTGCCTTCATACACCGAGAATTCCCACATCTATGTTTACAGTGTCCCAGTTACACCCTCTACAATATTTTACATAACCTATGCATACTTTTTCCCATCTTTGCACCTGGAAAACGTTTTATTTTGTTGTTTGCTATAAACTCTAGCCTGACATTCAGGACTCTTCACAGAATGGTTCCAACCTATGATTCTGTGCTCATCTTTGTTCTTTCCAATACATGCAATGTAGGTTAGTCAGTTAAGAATGAATGCCCTAATGTGTCCAAAATTTCAGGCAATTGTGCCTTTATTTATATGTGCCTTTATTATATTCTCTACCTGGGAATCATTCCATGTTCTACCTTTTGTATTCAGCACACTTAATTCTTGCCCCAGGACCAAGATGAAGATCTCGAATTGAACTAGTTTTAACAGTTTCTTACTGAAAAATAAAATAAAATATAAAATAAAAAATAAAAAAATAAAACCAACTCAGAAAATGATATATATATATATATATGAGAGTAGAAATTATTTTCCTCTTGTTTTCTTTTGTAAAAAAATATCAAAGAAAATGAAAGGTGATTATAAGAAAGATGCAGAAAGTATGAAAAGATACTGAGAAATCCTGGCTTACAAGAAAAAAAGATATAAAGAAAAAGATATCAAAGCAGATAGCTTCAAAACAATACCAATGGAGCAGGAAAGAGAGTAAAAGAGGTCACCTCTGTGTGCAGTCTTGCCCACAGCCAAGAAAGAAAACGATAACCCATTTTTGAGATTTTATTTTAAAGACCAACAAGATAAGATACAAGCTATTATATTCTAGAAAAAAATACTTCTTTGAATTTTCTTTTAGTGTCTATCATGGTACATTTATTTACTTTTCTTTGTATTAATGGTCATTATTTAGAACAAACCAATTTTAATATCTGTTAAAGACTGAGAATATAGAAAAATTAGCTCAGCAAAACCTGTTGATTAAGAGTGATATGTTTTATGAATCTTGCAGATTTGTTGTGGCTATGACAGTAACAGAAGACTAGTACAATTTTCCACATAATGAAAATTCAGTATTTATTACAGAATGTCCTTTATGAAAATATGTGAATGTAAATGCACAAATGATTTTTTCTAGGGTGGTGGAAGATACATTTGCCTCTGCAGAATCTAAATAATACTAATTATGTGATCATTGCTTCTACTGGAACAAATTCTCTGTAAGTTTTCCTTTCTTAACCCTTATATCTAAACATAGCACTTTTTACATTTATAAATTAAATATGTGCCAAGAAATTATAATACTCTTTTCAAATAAAATGCATTTTAATCGTGTGCTAAATTGCAATGAAGTGAACAATTTTAAAAATTCTAATATTTTTATTTCCAGTAAATTAAAGCAACATAATATTCTGTACAAAAGGGCAAGGCAGTTATATGCCTTGTTAAAGTGATTACAGTGCTCCATTATAGGGAGCTCAAAGAGCTCAAAGGTGAAGGTTGACCCTAAGAAAATTTGACAGGATTATATAGAGGAACATATATCTTTCTGATATTTTATAGACTAAAAGCTTCAATGAAACAAAAGATATTTCTATTTAAAAATATTATCAATAGGAAAATCCCAGTTAAGTCAGAATTTGAGGGAAATTGTTTGGTATTGTACAATTTTCAAAAGCTTATGTATTTTAGAAAATGATCACATTTCTTAATTTAGTAACCCTAACAAAATATATAATAATGGAGACAAAAATCAGTCTAAGCATGTTTATATTAAGTCCGTGAGGTAAATTAAAATTGTCAATAATTTAGAGCTCTTGCTAAATGTCCTAGGAACTATGCTAAGAATATTATAGATTAGCATCATTTGATCATTGTAATGATTCTATAAAAGATACTATAATTATTTTCCAGAAAAAAACTGAAGCTTAGGTCATCATTTACCTAAAATTTCAAAGTGATGGACCTGAAACTTAAACCTACATTTATTCAAGTTGAAATACTTAGCTATTTTACTTTAACATTTATTCATTTACACTTTATCATTCACTCATTCTATTAAGGTGAGATCAAAGAAATAGTTATTGAACCACTTCTATGTTCTAGGCACAATTCTAGTTAAAAGAACAGTAACAAGCAGGAAAAAAAAAAAAAACCTGCCTTCCCCATGAAACAGGTCAGAAAATGCTAAGGAGGAACTAAAATGGGGAATGAGAAGAGGGATTATGGGGTTGAGATATTTGTAGTTTTAGAGAGTTGGCTAGTGAAGCCCTAACTAAAAAAGAGATAGCTGAGTAAAACCTAAATATGGCATGGGAAGAGGCCTTGTTAATATTTTGAGGGAGAGAATTCTAGGCAGGAGGGAAGTGTGTAAAAAGCTTCAAGGCAGGAGCATGCCTGCTGTGTTCAAGGAACACCAGAGTATAGTATGGTTGGAGCAGAGGAAGCAAGAGAGGATTAACAGGAGATGTGTTCAGAGAGACAATGAAGGGCTAACCATGCATATCCCTGTAATTGGTGGTGGTCAATATTATGTTTCACTCAGAATGATTTATGGAATATTGAGAGCTTTAAGCAGAAGATAACATGAACTGACTTGTGATTACTAAAGGATCACTGTAACTGCAGTGTTGAGAATGAACTGAAGGGGAGCATGTAACAACACAGTTTACTACTTTAGTTTACAACAGTATTAATTTTTAATTAAATGCACAATAAATATGAAAGTGGAATGTGAACGATGTGTTAGGACAAGAATAGAGTAAAAGCTGTAGAGTCCAGAATCTGGGTAGACATTTTACCAAAGAAGACATATTGATGGTCAACAGGTACATGAAAAGATGTTCAACATCATGAATCATCAGGGAAATACAAATCAAAACTGCAATAAGATATCACCTCATAACTGTTAGAATGGCTATTATCAGAAGAACAATAAATAACAACTGTTGTCAGGGATGTGGAGAAAGGGAACCCTTTTGCACTGTTGATGGGAATGTAAATTGGTACAGCCATTATGGAAGAAAGTATGGAGATACCTTAAAAAATTATACATGTAAGTACCATATGATCCAGTATTTCCAATTCTGGATATTTATCTGAAGAAAACAAAAACAGTAACTTGAAAAGATAAATATACCCCTATGTTCATTGCAGCATTATTTACAATAGCCAAGATTTGGAAGCAACCTAAGTGTCTTCTGATGGATGAATGGATAAAGATATGGTGTACACACACACACACACACACACACAGGAATACTATTCAGTATTTCAAAATGAAATATTGCTTTTTGGGTGTTGAGTTTGAGAAGTTCTTTATCGATCTTTAACTGTAGTGTCATTTGCAAATATCTTCTCCAATTCTGTGAGTTGCCTCTTTGTTTTGTTGCCTGTTTCCTTTGCTGTGCAGAAGCTTTTTAATTGATGAAGTCCCAAAAGTTCATTTTTGCTTTTGTTTCACTAGCTTTTGGAGATGTATCTTGAAAGAAGTTGCTGTGGCCGATGTCAGAGAGGTTACTATCTATGTTCTCCTCTAGGATTTTGATGGATTCCTGTCTCACATTGAGCTCTTTCATCCACTTTGAGTTTATCTTTGTGACTGGTGTTAGAGAATGGTCGAGTTTCATTCTTCTGCATGTGGCTGTCCAATTTTCCCAGCACCATTTATTGAAGAGACTGTCTTTTTTCCATTGCATGTTTTTTCCTGCTTTGTCAAAGATTATTTGACCATAGAGTTGAGGGTCCATATCTGGGCTCTATCTTCTGTTCCATTGGTCTGTATGTCTGTTTTTGTGCCAGTACCATGCTGTCTTGGTGATCACTGCTTTGTACTATAGCTTGAAATCGGGCAACGTGATGCCCCCAGCTTTGTTTTTCTTTTTCAACATTTCCTTGGCAATTCGGGGTCTTTTCTGATTCCATACAAATAATCAAGTCAAAAAATGGGCAGAAGATATGAACAGACACTTCTCCGAAGAAGACATGCAAATGGCTAACAAACACATGAAAAAATGTTCATCATCATTAGCCATCAGGGAAATTCAAATCAAAACCACATTGACATATATTGCATTATTTGTTTCAGAGGTACAGATCTGAGATTCAACAGTCTTGCACAATTCACAGCGCTTACCAGATCACATACCCTCCCCAGTGTCTATCATCCAGTCACCCCATCCCTCCCACCCCACCCCCCACTCCAGCAACCCTCAGTTTGTTTCCTGCAATTAAGAATTCCTCATATCAGTGAGATCATAAAGGTAGCGGGAGGGGAAGAATGAAGCGGGGGAAATCGGAGGGGTAGACGAACCATGAGAGACGATGGACTCTGAAAAACAAACTGAGGGTTCTAGAGGGGAGGGGGATGGGAGGATGTGTTAGCCTGGTGGTGGGTATTGAGGAGGGCACATTCTGCATGGAGCACTGGGTGTTATGCACAAACAATGCATCATGGAACACTTCATCTAAAACTAATGATGAGGGATTAACATAAGAATAAAAAATAAATTAATTAAAAAAAAAACACATTGAGATACCACCTTACACCAGTTAGAATGGCCAAAATGGACAAGGCAAGAAACAACAAATGTTGGAGAGGTTGTGGAGAAAGGGGAACCCTCTTACACTGTTGGTGGGAATGCAAGTTGGTATAGCCACTTTGGAAAACAGTGTGGAGGAGCCTCAAAAAGTTAAAAATAGAGCTACCCTATGACCCAGCAATTGCACTTCTGGGTATTTACCCCAAAGACACAGATGTAGTGAAAAGAAGGGCCATATGAACCCCAATGTTCATAGCAGCAATGTCCGCAATAGCCAAACTGTGGAAGGAGCCGAGATGCCCTTCAACAGATGAATTGATAAAGAAGATGTGGTCCATATATACAATGGAATATTACTCAGCCATCAGAAAAGATGAATACCCAACTTTTACATCAACATGGATGGGACTGGAGGAGATTATGCTAAGTGAAATAAGTCAAGCAGAGAAAGTCAATTATCATATGGTTTCACTTATTTGTGGAACGTAAGGAATAGAATGAAGAACATTAGGAGAAGAAAGGGGAAAATGAAGGGGAGGAAACCCGAGGGAGAGATGAATCATGAGAGACTATGGACTCTGAGAAACAAACAGGGTTTTAGAGGGGAGGGGGGAGGGGGGATTTGTTAGCCCGGTGATGGGTATTAAGGAGGGCACGTATTGAATGGAGCACTGGGTGTTACACGAAAACAATGAATCGTGGATCACAACATCAAAAACTAATGACGTTTTGTATGGTAACTAACATAACATAATAAAATAAATTTAAAAAAAAGAAATATTGCCATTTGCAATACCATGGATGGATTTTGAGGGCATTATGCTAAGTGAAATAAGTTAGAGAAAGATAAATACTCTAAGAGCTCATTTATATGTGGAATTAAAAAAACAGCAATAACAGCAAAAACAAGTTCATAGATACAGAAAGGGTGGTTGCAAGAGGTGGTGGGGGGCGGGGGGCAAAATGGTGAACGTGGTCAAAAGGTACAAACCTCCAATTATAAAATAAATAAGTCATGGATGTAATGTACAGCATGGTGACTATAATCAGTAATACTGGATGGCATATTTGAAAGTGGCTAAGACTAAATTTTACAGGTCTTCATCACCAGAAAAGAATTTTTGTAACTATGTATGATGACAAATGCTAACTAGATTTACTGTGGTGATCACTTTGCAATATATACAAATGTCAAGTCATAAAAAAAGAAACTGTAGAGTCCAGCAAACTGTGGTCCTTAGAAAAACGTATCATATGCTTTATTAAAAATTAGAGACACTAAAGCAAAAGTTATTAATAGCTCTTGCCAATTCTAATTGAAATGATTGAAAACTATAAGATCCACAACAAATTAAGTTCAAGTAAAGCACTTAGGAAATTACTGATAGAGTGAAGGGAATAGAGATCAGCTATTTGCATTAGGGTGGTAGACATGAAGGAAACTGGAAAGTTTTTAAAAATACTTAGAGCATAAAGATCTACAGAATATAATGATGGGTTACATAAGAAGCATCTAAGTGGAGAGGCAAGTGTCAAGAATGTACTTGTCCTCTAAGTTTCTATTTGTGAAATAAAAATGAAATTCGAAAAGAGAAAGCAGGTGCCTTGCACTATCCATTCCTTGTTACATGGACATGGGGAAAGGACAATAAATAGGAGGGGACAGAACAAATATGGTTCTAAACATAGGCAGGAAGTAATGGTTTTTAAATGTGCAAAAGTGGGGCACCTGGGTGGCTCATTGGGTTAAGCACCTGGCTCTTGATTTTGACTCAGGTCATGATCTCATGGGTCATGAGATCGAGCCCTATGTCAGGCTTCACACTCAGTGGGGAATCTGCTTGAAGATTCTCTCTCTTTCTCTCTGCCACCCACTTGCTCTCTCTCTCACTCTCTCTCACCGCCTAAATAAATAAATAAATAAATAAATAAATAAATAAATAAATAAATCTTTAAAAAAATAAAATGTGCAAAAGAAATGCCAAGTTGTCAGGTCTTCATTCATAAGAAGAGTATTGAATGAATGGAATAATTTATGATTGATTTGGCTATGAGGGATATCCACTAATGTGGATAAAATCACCTGAGGAGGAAATAAAAAAACAGCAGAACTTGATGCAAGGAGGCACATGCCAATATTTACTGAAACGGTAGAGATAGGGCTAGAGTGGAGACATGGAGAAGCAACTTATAACGTATTTTCTATGGAAGCAGTGTGTCATTCAGGGAAGCATAGGATATTCTGCGGGGCAGAATCCCAGTAACTTTTCCTAATTTTGAACACATATGCCTGGAGGCCTGGGTAGACCACAGGCTAGACAGGGAACACAACAATAGGAATTTATTTCACCTGCAGAGCATCAAAAGCATTCAAGAGCCGCTGAATAGGGAAGACCTAAGATTATGCGGTGACTGACAGAGAGGTTAGGGTTTTCCCTGATGTACCAGAGGGGAGGTTGGGCTAAGCTATGAAACAGATACAGGGTAGCCGGCAAGAAAGCCAGGTCAATCATGAAGCTAAATGCAGAAGCCTTGCTCCCAGGGCAACCACCTCATTCACACAGAGAATAAACAATCCAAAAATGAAGTTCCTCTGCTGGAACTGCCCAAAGCTATGGTTCCCTTGCTATTAGAGTCATTCTGTTAAATTGCTGTACAGGAAATGTAAATTTATATCAACAAGCCCTCCAGCTTAAAATCTGAGGAGAGGACTAAAATAGCAACTAGGCAAACAGTGAGGAAATTTCAATAAGAACACACCGTTACACATTATTAATATAGGCAAGATGGGGTATATACATAAATTCAAGAGAAAATAAACAGAAATTAAAGAAGGGAAAAGGGAAGGAAGAATGGACAATCAGTTTAATCAATAAAAGAGTCTATAAAATAAAAGGAAGTGAAATAAATCTGTGAGCTTTTGTGCAGAATAGTTACAAAAATGCCAGTAATTTTTCCTATCCCTGTATCCTTACCTACCCTTATTATAAAACTTTGAGAGCCCTCTCCATCTGGCTCTGCTCTGTCCTGTGATTTGCTTTACACTGGGACATCAGCAAATGATTAAGCACTTGAGAAGTGATTGTGCTTTGGGGCTTAGCCTCTCTTGGAGCCCTGCTGCCCTATAAGACGTATGGGCAAGCTTGCTGGATAAGAGAGACAAGTGATCCCAGGTACACAGCCTACAGCCAAGCAATTGCAAGTCACTTGAGTAAGGCCATCTAAGGCCAGCCAGGTGAACAGCACAAGCCTAGATGAACTGAGCAAGGCTCAGAGCAAAAGCCGGCAGAACTGTGAGCTAAATAACTTGTTGTTGTTTTAAGCCACCAAGTTTGGAAGTGACTTATGTGAAATAAAAACTATTGATGCAGATATTTACCTTCCAAAAAAATGCTCTAATAAAGTTTCAAAAAGAATATAATCTAACTCTGATTATGTGTCTACCTATGATCACGTGCCAGTTGATACAGATCCGAGCCAAATGAGATAAAATTAGGGAGTCGTGGCTTATCAAGAAGGATAGATATTTATTTTATTTTATTTTATTTTTTTAAAGATTTTATTTATTTATTTGAGAGAGAGAGTGAGAGAGAGAAAGAGCACAAGAGGGGGGAGCGGGAGAGGGAGAAGCAGACTCCCTGCTGAGCAGGGAGCCCGATGCGGGACTCGATCCTGGGACTCCAGGATCATGACCTGAGCCGAAGGCAGTCGCTTAACCAACTGAGCCACCCAGGCGCCCGATATTTTTTTTTTAAAACCACTGACAGTAAACTATAGTTTTTAAGCAAGTTGAAAATGTAATAAATAACTTTTTGCAAATAAAAGTATCTAGCAATGAGAACATGAAAAGAGTCATACAGTAATAAGGATCTGGAATTCCATATTATGTCAATAAAAACAGAATGTGGGCTGTGACCAAGGAAAAAGAATAAGTAGCATGGTTAATATTTTGATTTATACAGTAGAGACTTAAGATATCTGTTTTAATATTATTAATTAAAAATAGGATCAACTATGTATTTATTAAGTGCCATTACTAGTAGACTTAAAAATAGAATGAAAAGGGGCACGTGGGTGGCTCAGTCAGTTAAGCATCTGCCTTCACCTCAGGTCATGATCCCGGAGTCCTGGGATATGCCCTGCCTCGGGCTTCCTGCTCAATGGAGAGTCTGTTTCTCCCTCTCCCTTTGCTCCTCCCCCCACTCATGTTCTCTCTCTTTTGCTCAATCTCTCTCTAATAAATAAATAAAATCTTTAAAAAAGTAAGATGAAAACTTAAAAGCATACAGAATATGTGTAAACTATATCTTAAAAGCAGGCATATAAATTACATGATAATAAATGTGAGATAAAACACATCATTTTCTACAAAATACACAAAAGGAATAAAATCAACATTGAAAGACAAAGCCTCACAAATTAGTTTTAAAAATCCATGTATTGGGGCACCTGGGTGGTTCAGTTAGGCATCTGACTCTTGGTTTTGTCTCAGGTCATGATCTCAGGGTCGTGAGATGGAGCCCGGAGTCAGGCTCTGTACTGGGCATGAAGTCTGCTTAAGATTCTGTCTCCCTCTCCCTCTGCCCTCCGCCCCATCCCACTCACGCTCTGTCTCTGTCTGTCTCTCTCTCTCAAAAATAAATAAATAAATAAATAATTAAAAATAAAAATCCACATATTATTATTTACCAGGGGCCCACTTAAAACAGATTAAATATAAAATAACAGGAAGTATATACTGGGCAAGTGCAACTAAAAGTAAACTGGATTACTACAATACCGTCACAAGAAAAATAAGATGAAGACAAAACTCATTAAAAGGTACAGTTGTTTGATTTTTATAGAGGGTATAATCTACAATGCAGATATATTATAACACCATCAACCTTTACAAGCTGAACAAAGAATTGGCAGAATAAAAGCAAACAGCTAAAAAGTAATAACCTTAGAAATGTAATAAGAAATTAACATAAATTCTGTGGTATAAGATTTCATCACACTTCTCCTTCCCTCTGGATAAATGAATTAATAAATAACTAAATAAGAAGTCACCAAATCTGAATTATTCAAATAAAAATCTAGTGTTTTATCAAATTCTGAATCCTGCAAAAGAGAATATGACTGCCTTTTAAATATCCTTGAGCAATTTGCAGAAATAATATCCACTTCAGGCTGCTAAACTAAAGCATTTTAAGTAACGGAAAGTACATAGTTGTTTTTCATAATTGGAATGTATGAACATTAAAATTATTATTAAACATATCAACAGAAAGAATCCAGTCACCTGAAAATATTTTAACTCTTTTATTTTTTTAATTTTTTTAAGAATTTTTATTTATTTATTTGAGAAAGAGAGCGAGCGAGCACAAGCAGGGGGAGTGACAGGAAGAGGGAGAGGAAGAAGCAGGCTCCCTGCCAAGCGAGGAGCCCGATGCAGGTCTGGATCCCAGGACTCTGGGATTATGACCTGAGCCGAAGGCAGCCCTTAACCAACTGAGCCACCCACGTGCCCCATTTTAACTCTTTTAAATAATATTTCTTACCAAACCCCCCATAAAATTGTGATTGAACAATATTTACAAAAAATAAGGACATGTCAAAATTTCTGGAATGAATCCAAAGCTATATTCAAATAAAACTGCTCAGATTAAAATACTTTCACCTTTAAATTTAGAGACCCAAGAAGGACAAATGTCTCTCAGACCATAGACAGTGCATGAAGAGAACAAGGAAGTGAAGAAGGCTCTTCCATCTCACAAGACTCCTTCATTATAACATTCCCAGGATCGTCTTCTTTACCTGCTGGATTTTCTCAGAGCATTTCATTTGAACAAAGATTTCAAAGACCAAAAAATGTTTAGAAAAGACTGTTTTAGAGCAATGCTATTTGTGGATGTTGGTGTAACTGTTTTGTTTTTAAATTTTATTTTATTTAAATTCAATTAATTAACATATAGTGTATTATTAGTTTCAGGGGTAGAGTTCAGGGATTCATCAGTTGCATATAACACTCAGTGATTACTATTGTAATTGTTTTGAATAGATGTCAATCAAATACAAAAATAACATTATATCAGCTATAGATATAGTAACTGTACTGCAATAGCTTACTATTATAAAATCTAAAAATAAAGCAAATCATGTATTAGTCAAAGTCCAACAAGAAACAAAAAAATCTTCATGGATATGAAAATGAATTTAATAAAATTCACCATGTATATTGATTAAAAAAAGAACTTTAGGTTGAATAAGATACAGATAATTTTAAAGTTAGGAATAAGACTAAGCTTTTGTATCACTACTATTATTTAAAACATTTCTAGTAGTTCTTGTTAATACAAATGGAGGAGGAAAATAACAATCAAATTAAGTGTTAGAAAGAAGGAAATAAAATTATCACTGTGTAGATTTTAACAGTATCTCTTGAGCAAGCCCAATAAACATCAAAAGTTTCAAGGTTTGGTTTGGGAAAATTACATATTCTATAGATATTTATTAACACATTTTCACATTCTGTAGTTTACCAAATAATAATAACTGATCATGAAGCTTCTTGTCACAAATATTTTCTTTTATGATTTACCAGTGCCCAAACTAAAACATAACTGATGTTTCATAAAATATAAATCCAAGGTCTCCACCTCAGAAACTTTCAAAGTTGGATACAAACAAAAACTGGATAACAATAAAAATCCTTGTTTAGGAACATAATTAAAGTTCAAGTCAATATAGGATTTAAAAATGAGAATGTTATTGTTTAATGTAAAAGCAATTCTTGTAGATTCAAAAAAATTAACAATTTTTTTTTTTATTTGAGTCTAGTTGACACACAACGTTACCTTAGTTTCAGGTGTACAACATCATGATTCAATTTCTTTCTAGAGTGTTCCATGTTCACCACAGGTGTAGCTGCCATCTGTCACCATACAACACCAATACAATAGCCTTGACTATATTCTCTTTCTGTGTCTTGTATTCCATGACTTCTTCATTCTATAATTTGAAGACTGGATGAAGAGATTACTATTAATCTAAATAGTATCATTGTCTTTCAAGCGCAGAAATACATCTGATAAAGGCAATGATATTTCAATTCCTTTACTGGTTAGGTAAGCTTTTCTTACCACACTCTTCACTATTTCCTAGCAGCACTGATTCAAAGCAACCTTTTCAGCTCTTTCCTTGTGAAGGTAATCTAAGAATGATGGACAGTGGATTGAGATGATGAGTGCATCGCTGCCATAGCAGCCGCTGAACATTTGGCTTGCTGGCAGATGGTACGTTTACTCCAGCATTGGGAACCTACACACGTTAAAAGGACTCTGTGATATACGTATGTATATTAAATGTAACATGGATTTGAACACTATATGTTTTCTGAGAATACACCTAGATTTATAGGCTTACATTTTTTTGCCCTCTGAGAACTGGGTAGCTCTATGCAACTCTCAATGAACATTAAGCAATTTAACAAATCTGATTACACAGACTGTTCTCCATACTGAAATGACTAAATGAATCTCTCCACTTGACGATCATAAACTCAAATGCCTAGCCCCACCAGGAAATAGCGTCACTGCATGAAAGGACCGGGCTGGAGTAATGTTGGGCAGGATAGCACATCCTTTCTCAAGGAAGGCGGCTGCCACTGAGCTTTGGCTCATTATTGCCTTGGGTGGATGTGGCTCTTTCATTTTTCACATAAAATCTCCCTGTGCTTGGTTATTAGAAAATAGTTCAATTTTGTCCAAATGGCGTGCAGGTCGAATGCACAACATTTGGCGTGAGAACTATTAGTCGTAATCTCAGTTTTACCCATGCAGATACCAGTAAAAACATAGGTATTTTTTGTAAAATAACAAAGCGATAGAACTTAGGATGTGGCTCCTAAAATCTCTAGGACACAAAATAAGCATAAAACTACACAAGGAAGACATCCAAATGGCCAACAGACACATGAAAAAGTGCTCAATATCGCTCAGCATCAGGGAAATCCAAATCAAAACCTCAATGAGATACCACCTCACACCAGTCAAAATGGCTAAAATTAACAAGTCAGGAAACGACAGATGTTGGCAGGGATGCGGAGAAAGGGGAACCCTCCTCCACTGTTGGTGGGAATGCAAGCGGGTGCAGCCACTCTGGAAAACTGTACGGAGGTTCCTCAAAAAGTTGAAAATAGAGCTACCATATGATCCAGCAATTGCACTACTGGGTATTTACCCCAAAGATACAAAAGTAGGGATCTGAAGGGGTACGTGCACCCCGATGTTTATAGCAGCAATGTCCACAATAGCCAAACTGTGGAAAGAGCCAAGATGTCCATCGACAGATGAATGGATAAAGAAGATGTGGTATATATATACAATGGAATATTATGCAGCCATCAAAAGGAATGAGATCTTGCCATTTGCAATGACGTGGATGGAACTGGAGAGTATTACGTTGAGTGTAATAAGTCAAACAGAGAAAGACATGTATCATATGATCTCACTGATATGAGGAATTCTTAATTGTAGGAAACAAACTGAGTGTTGTTGGAGTGGGGGGTGGGGTGGGAGGGATGGGGTGACTGGGTGATAGACACTGGGGAGGGCATGTGCTCTGGTAAGCGCTGTGAATTGTGCAAGACTGTTGAATCTCAGATCTGTACCTCTGAAACAAATAATGCAATATATGTTAAGAAAAAAAAAAGAAGAAGGTAGCGGGAGGGGAAGAATGAAGCGGGGAAAATCGGAGGGGTGGACGAACCATGAGAGACGATGGACTCTGAAAAACAAACTGAAGGTTCTAGAGGGGAGAGGGGTGGGAGGATGGGTTGGCCTGGTGGTGGGTATTGAGGAGGGCACATTCTGCATGGAGCATTGGGTGTTACGCACAAACAATGAATCATGGAACACTTCATCTAAAACTAATGATGTAATGTATGGGGATTAACATAAGAATAAAAAAAAAGAAAAAAAAAGAAAAAAGAAAAAGCACAGATATTCAAATTGTTGAAAAAAAAATACACAACATGTAATACAACAAGCAATAAGTATGTCAGTTAAGCATCCAAATGTTGGTTTCAGCTCAGGTCATGATCTCATGGGTCTTGGGATAAAGCCCCATGTCAGGCTCCATACTCAGCAAGGAGTCTGCTTGAGATTCTCTCTCCCTCTTCCTCTGCCCCTCCTCCCTCTCTAAATAAATAAATAAATCTTTAAAAAATAATAAAATAATATATAAAATATATAGCGCACTATACAAAAAAACAAAAAATTCAAATACTAAGAAACATACAATAAAAATTCTGCATTCCTAACTATAGAATCTTTATCTTTCCAGAGGTAACCATGTTTAATAGGTTTTTATGATCTCTTACAAATTATATATATAATGTATGTGCATGTAGATATATGTCTTTCTCTCTCTATATGTAAATATATATGTGTACATATGTATATATGTGTGCCATGTGTTTATATATGTATATAGCACATGAAAATATAAATTCAGTGATTACTAAAGTAATTACCAAAGAAGACAAATTCCCCTGAACTTTAAGCTTATTATTATTTCATACAGAACATTGCATCAATTAAATTTTATTGTGACTTCAAATATATCTATATAAAAATAAGATTAAAAGTGTATCTATAGGGTGCTTAGCACCCTTTTTTGTGATTGAATAAAATGGAAACCTGCTGTCTCAGTACAAATAACATAATTGAAATATTTTCTGAAATATCCTTGCTTTCTTATAAGTAGAGAAGAAAATATTTATATACATAAATGCTGAGGAAGAAGAGTTTTCAATAAAAATAAAAGTCAAGAAGTAAAGTACAAGTCAGTATTCAACATGTTCTTCTAGTACTTTTAATTCTTTTTTTTTTTTAAGATTTTATTTATTTATTTGAGAGAGAATGAGAGAGAGCACATGAGAGGGGGGAGGGTCAGAGGGAGAAGCAGACTCCCTGCCGAGCAGGGAGCCCGATGCGAGACTTGATCCAGGGACTCCAGGATCATGACCTGAGCCGAAGGCAGTCGCTTAACCAACTGAGCCACCCAGAGGCCCAGTACTTTTAATTCTTAATATAATTTCATCTGCTTGGCATACTCATTTTGGTTTTGTTTCATCTTTCTGCAATTTTGTATCCTCCTTAAGAGAGCTTTCATGAAATAATAACAGATGCTATGCCATAGAGTATAGAAAAAGGCTTTCCTAAGATATGAATATTAACACATGTGAAGAAAAAAATGCTTCTATTGGTATTAGAATGTTAGTGTGTGGGGCACCTGGGTGGCTCAGTCAGTTAAGCAGCCAGCTCTTGATTTCAGCTCAGGTCCTGATCTCAGGGTCCTGGGATCAAGCCCTGTGTAGGGCTCTGTGCTCAGCAGGGAGTCTGCTTAAGATTCTCTCTCTCTCTAAAAGAAGAGAAGGAAGGAAGGAAGGAAGGAAGGAAGGAAGGAAGGAAGGAAGGAAGAAAGGGAGGGAGGGAGGGAGGGAAAGGAAAGAAAAAGAAAGAAAGAAAGAAAGAAAGAAAGAAAGAAAGAAAGAAAGAAAGAAAGAAAGAAAGAAAGAAGGAAAAGATATTAGTGTGTGATTATATTAAAAGTTCTGTTAGAGATTTATTTTTAAAAATAAACTACTAATTTTTTTTGCTCATTCACTCAACAATAATTTTTGAGACTTTAGTGGTTTATTTACAAAAGAAAAGGAATTATTCCAAAGCTTTTTGTTTTCCAGTTTGAAGTCACTAAGACTTCAGACTAAAACTAAGAATTAAAAACAAAACAAAAAGGTCAGCTCTGGGCATTGGCCTAAATGTAGATACCCTATAGCTATTTACAGCATGGTCATTAGAAATCTTCATAACTGCTTTGTCTCTGAGAAGTTTGGAATCCATCACATTTTTGTGCTTGCCCCAATTTCACCAAAAAAAAAAAAAAAAAATCTCAGTTTTATGTTGATCCAAGTAATAAGGCCTAGGTTTTTAGAACTTCAGCTGGTTCTCTTTCAAAAATATCCATCATTTAATGAGGGGCTTGTCTTAATAATTTCACTAGGAAATTTGTGCTAGATTGCTAACCTCCACAATTAAGAGGAAAAAGACAACAAAAAACCTTTATAGCTTATCTCATTGCTGCCCCCACCTAACAGAAATGGAGAGAAATCACCAGGGAAGATCATTTCCTTAGGGGAAAGACTCAGTGTTTTTACACATGTTCTTCCTTCTACCTGGGATGTTCTTCCTCCCTCCTTTGTCTAGCTAATGTTTATCAGGCATGCATTTGTTTAAACTTTATTTCCTCAGGGAAGTAAGACTGTGTCAGTACTCTGTGCCATCTCTATGAACCCTTCCCATTTCACCAGTGCAGATGTGCAAGGCTCTGCTGGACAGACCTGTGTGTGTCTGCCTTCCTGTCATCACATACCTTGCTGTCTCCCTTTCACTCACCACCAGCCACACTAGCCACCTTGCCCTTTCTCGAGCATGCCAGGTATATTCTTTTCTCAGAAAACAAGTGTGCCTTTGCTGCTCCATCTCCCAGTACACTCTAGTTGCCACAAGTTTGGCCCCTTCACCTCATTCAAGTCTTTACTCATGTCATTTTCTCAGTTTTGTCTTCCCTGAGTATTCTTTCTAAAACTGAGTCTCTCAGTCATGCAGCAAACTCCTTTCCTGATTTGTTTTCCTCCATAGCATCCACCATCTTATATAATTTGCCCCAGACAACAAACTTCAAGAAACCAGGGACTTTTGTCTGTTTCGTTGCTGTTGAATCTCCCCCATATTGGAACAATGCCCAGCTTTTAGCAGGTGCTCAATAAATATTTTCCAGTAAACAATGAATGGATGAAATACATTAGGGACTTTTAAACTTGGATCTATTGACCCAACTTGGGCCCATAGATTAACCTCACGGGTTCAATGAACCTCTTGAAATTGATTACAAAATATGCACAGGTCTGTATGTATTCTGAAAAATGTGTGGTGAGCTATCACCATTCTGAGGTTTAAGAGATTACAAAGATAATGTGCCTTTCAATACTTAACACATATCAGATGCTCAAATTAGTACTATAGTAAATGATAAGCACCTATTTATATATCTGTTTCTCATATTAGACTACAAAGTTCTCAAAGAATTTTACATTCATGTTATTTAAGGTAATCTTTGAACTTGTATTATCTCATATTTAAAATTATCATTGATGGGCGCCTGGGTGGCTCAGTTGGTTAAGCGACTGCCTTCGGCTCAGGTCATGATCCTGGAGTCCCTGGATCGAGTCCCGCATCGGGCTCCCTGCTCGGCAGGGAGCCTGCTTCTGCCTCTGACCCTCCCCCCTCTCGTGTGCTCTCTCTCTCTCATTCTCTCGGTCTCAAATAAATAAATAAAATCTTAAAAAAAAAAAAGATTTAAAATTATCATTGAGCTTATATTATCAAGCATAGAGCAGCTAATCTTGCTTAACAAATATTTGAACACTTATATTAACAAAGTCCATAGAGAAAAAAGAGAACGAAGTCAAGTTGGTAGATTGAGTGAGCACACATGCTCATCTCCTCTCCTTCCTAAGACCCCATTGAAACAGGTTAATAAAACAAAACATGTAAGACGATCACAAAAATTAGAATAGGATGTGAAATCATTGAATATGTAATTTTATTAAAATTGTGGAAGATGGAGAGTTACTGATGAACATGATTTCAAGAAATTGGAACCTCTAACCTCCAGAAAGGCTAAAAGATACCTGAGATGCCTAGGACTTCAGAGGCAGGTGGTAATAAGGGAGGGAACTGAAATCTAAATATTATTTGAAAATCCATAGCTAAATAGTCACTTTAAGTTTAAGGACACTGATACGCTGAGAATGAAGAAACAGAAAATTATATTTCAAGCATTTGGTAACCAAAAGAATGCAGGGGTAACTATACTTATATCAGACAAATGGACTTTCAGAAAAAATGGACACAGGAGACAAAGTCGATCATCACATAATGATAAAAAGGTCATTTCATCATGAAGATATAACAATTGTAAATACTAATGGACTCAACACTGCAAGACCTATAAACATCTATGAAGCAAAGTTAATAGCTATAAACACATATACCTAGAAAAAAGAAAGACCTAAAACAAACAACCTAATATTACACCTGACGGTCTATAAAAAGAACAAACTAAGCCAAAACTTAGTAGAACAAATGAAATAATAAAGATTAGGACAGAAATAAATGTAATAGAGAATACAAAAGAAATAGAAAATACTTTAAAAACTAAGATTTGGTTATTTCAAAAGATGAAAATGACAAACCTTTAGCTAGACTAACCAAGGAAAATACAAAGTACTCAAATAAATAAAATTATAAATAAAATGTTACAACAGATACCACAAAAATACAAAGAATCATAAGATATTACTATCAACAATAAACAAGCACCAGCAAACTGAACAACCCACAAGTTTTGGATAGTTCCTAGAAACATACAACCTCTCAAGACTGAATAATGAAGAACAGAAAATCTGAACAAACCAATCACAAATATGGAGACTGAATCAGTAATCAAAAACCTCCGAAAGAGTAAAAGTCCAGGGCCAGATGGACTCACTGGTGAATTCTATCCAACAGTTAAAGAAGAATAAACATCAATCTTCAAACTCTCCCAAAAAGTTGAAGAGAAAGAAACATTCCAATTTCACTTTATGAGACCGTAAAATGATATCATCTGATATTTTTATGATACAAAAGCCAGATAAGGAGACCACAAGAAAATAAAACTACAGGACAATAGCCTTACAAATATTGATTCAAAAGTTCTCAACAGGAACAACTTGGTGGTGCAGTTGGTTAAGCATCCAACTCCTGGTTTTGGCTCAGGCTGTGATCTCAGGGTCATGAAATCGAGTCTTATATCAGGCTCTGTGCTCAGTGTGGAGTGTGCTTGTGACTCTCTTTCCCTCTGTCCCTCCCCACCACTTGCTCTCTCTCTCTCTCAAATAAATAAATCAATCTTAAAAAAAAGTTCTCAACATATTCTAGCAAATCAAATTAAATAGCACATTAAAAAGATTATACACCATAATCAAGTAAGATTCATTCCTGGGTTGCAAAGATGGTTCAACATGTAAATCGATGAATGTGGTGCATTGCAGTAATAGAATGAAAGATAAAATTCAGATGATTATATCTCAAAAGATACAGAAAACACAGCTGACAAAATTCAATATCCGTTCACAATAAAAACTCTCAGTAAATTGAGTATAGAGGAATGGACCTCGACATAATAAAGGGTGTATATGAGAAGCTTATAGCTAACATCATACACAACAGTGAAAGTTTGAGTTCTTTTCCTCTAACACCAGGAGTAAGACAAGGGTGCCCACTCTTACCATTTCTATTCAACATAGTACTGGAGTCCTAGCCAGAACAATCATGCAAGAAAAAGAAATAAAAGGCATCTATCAGAAAAAAAAGTAAAACGGTCTCTCTTTGCAGATTACCTGATCTTATATAGAGAAAACTTTAAAGACTCAACCAAAAAAAAAAAGAAAAAAGAAAATCTCACAAACTATTGGAACTAATAATCAAAATTGCAAGATACAATACTAGCATACAAAAATCACTAACAATGAACTCTGTGAAAAAGAAATAAAGAAACTATCCCACTTATAATGGCACCAAAAATAATTTAAAAATTTGGGAATAAATTTAACAATGGAGGTGAAAGACTGTGCACTGAAAACTACAAGGCATTGATTAAAGAATTTGAAGATTCACAAATAGAAAAATATCCTTCAGTGTTCATAATTCAAAAGAACTAATATTGTTAAAATATCCATACCACCCAAAGTGATCAACAGATTCAACCCTATCAAAATTCCAATTGCATGGGGGCGCCTGTGTGGTTCAGTTGGTTGGGCAACTGCCTTCAGCTCAGGTCATGATCCCGGGGTCCCGGGATCGAGTCCCGCATAGGGCTCTCTGCTCAGCAGGGAGTCTGCTTCTCCCTCTGACCCTCCTCCCTCTCATGCTCTCTGTCTCTCATTCTCTCTCTCTCAAATAAATAAATAAAATCTTAAAAAAAAAAAAATTCCAATGGCATGTTTGTTGGTTTTTTTTTTTTTTTTTACAGAAATAGAAAAAACAAATCTAAAATATGTATGGAATTACAAAAGACCCTAAATAGTCAAAGCAACCTTGAGAAAGAAGAATAAAGCTAGAGGCATCACACTTCCTGATTTCAACCTAAACTATAATGCTATAGTAATCAAATAGTGTGGCATTGGCATTGGAAAACAAAACAAAACACAAAGATGAATGAAACAGAATGAGAACCCAGAAACAAACCCACACATATATGGTCAATTAATATTTGAAAAGAAAAGAAGAGTACTCAGTGGGGAAATACAGTCTTGTCAACAACTGGTATTGGGAAAATTGCGTGTTCACAGACAAAAGAATAAAACTGAACCCCTACCTAACACCACTCACAAAATTTAAATCAAAATGGATTAAAGACATGAATGTAGACCTGAAACCATACATTCCTGGAAGAAAAGAAAAAGGTAAAAATCTCCTTGACATTGCTTTTGGCAATGATTTTTTTAATATGACACCAGAAACACAGGGACAAAACAAAAACAAACAAGGGAACACCGCACGCCTGTTAGAATGGCTATTATCAAAAAGACAAGAGATAACAAATGGGGGCAAGAATGTGGAGAAAATGGAACCCTTGTGCACTTCTTTGGGGAATATAAATTGGTACAGCCACTATGGAAAATATTATTGATGTTCCTTAAAAACTGAAAAATAGAACTATCATATGATCCAGAGATTGCACTTCTGAGTATATATCTGAAGAAAATGAAATCACTATCTTGAAAAGATATCCATACCCCGATGTTCATTGCAGCACTATTTACAATAGTCAAGACATGGAAACAATCTAAGTTAGTCAACAAATGAATAGATAATTGTGTGTGTGTGTGTGTGTGTGTGTATTAAATTAGCCATAAAAAAAATAAAGAAAACCTGACATTTACAACAACATGGATTTGGAGGGCATTATGCAAAGTAAATAAGTTAGACCAAAAAAGACAAGGGCTGTATGATCTCCCTTATATGTGAAATCCAAAAATATCAAACTCACAGAAACCGAGCAAATTGGTTGTTGCCAGGGCCAGAAGGGGAGGAAAAGGGTGAAGGTGGTCAAATGGTACAAGATGGCCATGTTCCAGGAATGTAATAACATACAGCACAATGACCATAGTTAACATCCTGTATTTTATACTTGAAGTTGTTCTCACAACACACACACACACACACACACACACACAAACACATACACAGGTAACTATGTGAAGCGATGGATGTGTTCAGTAACCTCAGTGTGGTGATCATTTCACAATATATACACATATCTATTCATCACTTTGTATAACCTTAAATTTACACAATGTTATATGTCAATTTTATCTCAATCAAGCTTGAAAAATTAATACAGCAAAAATAGCATTTTGGAGATATAAATTAGAAGAACCATATTCAAACAGGCCGTGAATTTATTTCAGGTAAGTGGGTCCATCCTTACAGCTAATCCAGTAAGAATTGTGGGGAGTCAGAGGAAGGCAGTGCAGGAGGGTCTTGGATTTTATGGAAGTTCTTATGGTTAAGATTTAACTTATTAATATGTACATGTGACATATTAAGAGAATATATAAAATATTTAAGATAAAAATAGCTGATCTTTTGCTGGAATACTTGCAGTATAAAAGGGGGTATGGGAGAAAGGAAATTCTATAATGTAAATATTCTATTCCTATTTTAAGAGAGATTAAAAGACAACAGGGATCAACCCATTTTGACACGTGACAAATTTATGTGAATTTTTTCCTTAAAAATAAATCAATCAAAGGGGGTCAATAGCAGTCCTTTGTTTTGATTGTTGAAGAAGCAGAAAACTACTTGTGGCTACATGAAGGACAGAGCAAAGGGAGGAATCTTGATTATCTCTTCCATCTAAGATGTACAATCCAATTAAGGGCAATAAACTTAGCCATTGGTACTAACCTCCACAGAATCTTTGACACAGAAGTCTCTGCAAGAATACACACTCGTTTCCTGGGAATAGATTAATGTAAATTCATAAATTGCTAATTAGCAGTTAACATTTAATAAATAGAGAAGGTACTATATTTTCTCTTAATCCTTATACTTAGGTGTATTCTAACTGTTCTATCTGTTCAGAAATTTAACACCATAATTTATGGACTTTTCTTTTCTGAAAAAAAAAAAAAGAAATCTCTTTTAACTTGTCACTACTAATAAACTATTTTCCATGGTTATATTTTCTTTCTGGACCATCTGCCTACGAAACAGGAATTCAAAATAGTAAGACCATCTCCAAAATCTCAGTTTGAGTTCAAAATAGTAGGACCATCTCCAAAATCTCGCATTCACCTTTAAACCTGAATGTCCAAAATTAAATACATCATCTTCCCACAGCTTGCCCTCCTCCCTCACCACCAGGTCTGTTCAGACTGCTTTCCGTAGAGGTCTCCAAAAACTAATCCATTCATGTCCCACCTCTAACTCCATTCTGTCACTTTCTTTGCTACAACTATTCTCCCAACTTTAGTTCTTACGCGTTGGTATCTAAAAAATCGTAACAGCTTAAAACTGATCTCCTTGGGCGCCTGGGTGGCTCAGTTGGTTAAGCGACTGCCTTCGGCTCAGGTCATGATCCTGGAGTCCCTGGATCGAGTCCCGCTTCGGGCTTCCTGCTCGGCAGGGAGTCTGCTTCGTCCTCTGACCCTATCCCCTCTCAGGTGTTCTCTCTCTCTCATTCTCTCTCTCTCAAATAAATAAATAAAATCTTTAAAAAAAAAAAACTGATCTCCTTTACTCAAAGAGTTGTCCTCTTTGACAATCCCTACAGATGACTCTAAAGCAATCTCAATTTTAAAACCACTGCCTTTGAATATTACAAGCTTTGAAAGATAGAAGACACCGTAGCATTCATTTAGTATGATTTTCTTTTTTCACCAATAAAGAAACTAGAGGTTTCGATATGGTTGCCCTTTTGAAGTTCTTATAATTAACAAGTGGCAAAGTGAAAACTAAAGTCAGGATATCCTGATTTTCAGTTAAAATCTTCCATTGCATCTTAGTGAGAGATTTTTACTTGTAGCACTTGTCACATTTTGACTGTCAATAGCATATAAGTTTTGTTTCAAACAGAATCAAAAGTGTATATACATGTATAAACTTATCTAAATACACTGAAATGACAATTGCTCTTGTAAGGACACGTGCAGGGAATTGGATCTCAGCAGGCTAGCAAATCCAGCTGGAGTAGGGCAATGACAAGTGAGGTTCACAGAAGAAACATGTTAAGGACACATTGAACCAGCATGGTTGATGAGGCATGATTATAGAGTGCTGAGACATAATCATAGCATAAAGAACAGGCTGGAGTACCAGAATCAGAAACATGAACAAGGGCTCTGCAAACATCTGCTTTAACGCAACTCAAGATTACTATTCCCATTTACCCAGGGTAGGAAAACCAACTGGTCGCACTTTATCACACTTAAACGACAATTCTGAAACATGACAAGGCAAAGAAAATGCATAGGTGTGTATGTGTGTTCAAATGTACAGAAATACCCAGAAAACAAATTTTCAAAAATATATGTTTTATATATACACACACACACACACATACAGATACACATATATATACACACACAAACAGATCTAAATACATCTGTATATACATATGTAGTCATATTATTCTTCACCTGCATGCCCACTCCCATATGTAGATATGTATATACAGATGTATTTATACACATGGCATTTTAGTATTCCCAAAGCCATGAGATATCTTTTAATGCTTTGGTACGTTTAGGAAAAAATTAATTATTATAGTCTCCTCTTGGAGGTTTATATGTATTTTCATGTACAAATTATCCTTAAGGTGTCCTACAGAAAACAAAACCTGTCTTAAGCCTTCATTACCCATTCTTATTTGAAGGAAGATTTTATTTTTAATTTACAGCAAGTGTTTCATCTGCCACTAGGGACAGACACCCACCTCTTACTCTCTTGAGCTCAGAGTCCCCATTGCCTATTCTGCCGTGGGAAGAGAAGCAAGAACTACATATGCCAAGCAGCACTAACAATCCTGTGGAAAAGAAATGACAGGTTGGAGAGATTTTATGTAAAAATCCTCCTTTTGCCTGTTCTTGAAACAAAGAGAAATCTGGAAAGATGGTGCTCACCTTCTTGCAAGGTGACAATGAACTCTTGCCCATTAGTAGCTGCTGTTTTGCAGAGGCAAGTCCTCTTCTTTTGGCCACAGTGCCCACCACAGCCTGACTCACTCCATTATTTTATCTGCTTGCCCCTGTAAGTTTCAGAATTTGTTATCCTTGCTGTGGGACCTAGAGGGAAAAGACTCATCCACTTCAGATGACAAGAAATTGTCAGTGATTTAGGTGGAGATTTGTCATTAATTACTTTGCAGCTTAGTGAATTTTACTTTTGCTTAAACTATGTGCTGATGATAGCAGTAGGTCAGAATGCAAATAGTCATATTATTCTTCACCTGCATGCCCACTCCCATCTTCTCTGATTTTAGATGAAAATAATAAAGGAACCATTGATAATTTGTAGCCTGAAATATACATGTAAATCAAAACACTTTCCCCTATGTTCTAATAAGATGATTTAAAAATCATATCATCTCTGCTCTTTGGAAATCTACTTTCGTTAATTAATATTACAGGCAATGTTATTCCTATCAATGCCTTTTACATGAGGGGATCAGATTGCCATTTGCTTTTATTCTATTTAAACATCTATGAGGAGCAAGAGTAGAATGATAAATATGTTAAACTTCTTGTTTGAATTGCTATTTAATACAATGCCTGGATTTTATTGTTTGAAGAGTATTCCTTTGGCAATAAAATAATTATTATTTAAAACGAAATAGAGAAAGTGTGGGAATAATAGCCTGTATTCAGTTTTTCTCTCCTCTGGTTTCTAAAAGCTGACTTTCTTCTTCCTTCTGGGCATAAAAAGAGGATAAGCCACTCTGACTTTCTCCTTCTGCTCATTTTTTTTCTTCTGGCTATGTCAGTTCCTGAAGGGAATAGAAAGTGTCAAGAAGCTTAGAAAGCAGCTTATGTGTTATCTGGGCTGGTTTTTCCATTCTCTGCCTGCTCAACAGGGAACCATGGAATAACTGTCATCGTGCTCAGTACTGTTGGGGCCTTTTTGGACAAAGAAGATGGTAATAGGGAACAGTCTTTAAAACTCTCCGTGTGTAGATGGTTTTAGATCCACAGAAGAATTGCAAAAATAGTACACAGAGTTTCTACATCCTTTTCAACCTGCTTCCCTTATGCCTACAATTTACGTAACCATAGAATATTTATCAAAATTAAGAAATTAACACCGATATAATGCCATTTAAACTAAAATACAGAATTTATGTGAATTTCATCATTTTTTTTCTACTACTGTACTTTTTCTTCTCCAGAGCCAATTTGGGTTCCACACTGCATTTGTTGGCATGTCTCCCTAGTCTCCTCCGATCTAGGAGAGTGCCTCCGTATTTTCTTGTCCTTCAAAAACTTGGCACTTCTGAAAATACTGGTCATTTTGTAGAGTGTCCCTCAGTCTGGATTTGCCTGATATTTTCTCTTGATTAAATTGAGGTTATGCATTATTAGGAATGATATCTCAGAGATCATATGACTTTCTCAGTGCATCATATCAGGGATACATGATGTCCATATGTCCTGTTACTGGTGCTGTTAACCTTGACCACTTAGCAAGAGTGGTGTTTGCTAGGATTCTGTACAGTTACTTTTCCCCCTTTTTAATTACTAAATATTCTTTAGGTGATATCTTGAGACTATACAAATACCCTGTTTCTACTTAAACTTTTACCCACTAATTTTGGCATCCATGGCTGGATTGGTGATTTTCCATTTACTGCTTTCCTTCCACCACTAATATTTGAAATTCCTTTGTGAGGAGATATTTGTCTATTTTCCTCTACTTATTGGTTTATTCTATTATTTATTATATCATATAGACTTATTAATTTCTACTTAATTTGGGGGGTTAGAATTCAATACCATTTTTATTTATTTTGTTGTTCAAGTTCTGTCTTTGGACATTGAGAGCTCTTTCAGGATGGCTTACATGCCCTTTTAATCAAGGTAAAAGAGACAGGAGAAAGGGAGTTGGAGGAAATTTCAATTTTAAATCAGATAGAGTAGATCTCACTAAAAAGGTGATTTGGGGGGCGGGGGAAGATTTGAAGAAGGAGAGGGAACAAGGCTTGAAAAAAGCTGGGAACTCAGAGTCCCTAGGAGAGATAAGAGTCAGTGTGAGATCTCTAAGGTCCTGAGGTCAGTGTGCCTGCAGCAGAGTAAGATTGGGCAAAAGTAGCAGAACTGAAGACAGAGGGATGAAGTAGACTGTTTTGATTTAATTCTGTGGAGACAAATAGCTTAAGTAAACAAATGGATGTCAAAATTTAAGAGGAAGGAAGGAAAGAAAGAAGGAAGGAAGAAAGGAAGGAAGGAAGGAAGGAAGGAAGGAAGGAAGGAAGGAAGGAAGGAAGAAAGGAAGGAAGGAAGGAAGGAAGGAAAGGAAAAGAAAGAAAGAAAAGAAGAATGGAAGAAAAGAAGGAAGAGAGGGAGGGAGAAAGAGAGAAAGGGAGAAAGGGAGAAAGGGAAAGGAAAGGAAAAGAAAGGAAAGGAAAGGAAAGGAAGAAAGAGAAACAGCGAGAGAGAGAAAGAGGAGAAGGAGAGAGAGAGGAAGAGAAGGGGGGGGGAGTAGGAAAGTGTTAAAATAAAATGAAAGGTAGATCAGGCTTGAAAATCTCCCAAACAGAGAAAACCATTTAAGCCATGTAAGCAAAATTAAATCTAATTTATTTCATGAACAAGTAAAACTTAACAGGTTATTTCTTCCAAATGCTGCTGACAATCATTAAAAAAAAGTACATCATCTTCTTTAAAGTGGTATAAGATAATCACTTTTAACCAATCCTCTAATGTCTGGAACCCCCATTCTAATAAATAATCATTGTAACAATTGGTTACAATCAAATCAATGTAACTAATCAATGTTAAACGATTTCCTCATTTTCACTTTATAAGCCATCCTGTAACGTTAAGCCTCTGAGCTTCATATCAGTTTTGAATTTGAAGGCTCCCAGTTTATCAACTGTTCTTATATGCACAATAGACTCTTACTAAATACTATTTTACTGATCTGGTTTTAAAATTTACTGTTTCTGGATTTTTGACAGAGGGAAAGAGGGACGAGGAAGGGAACAAGGGAAGCAGGGAGGGAGAGAGGAAGAGAGGAAGTAAAGAAGGAGGCAAAGAAGGAAGGAAAGAAGGAAGGAAAGAAAGGAAGAACAAATGTACTACTTAAAAGAGATTTAATATATATTAATATAAAATAATCTCAAGTAAAATCTAAACTCAAACAGGATTGTATTTTTGTAACATAATATTAATAAAATATAATATTTAAAAGAGGTAAACTTCATTTTGAGTTTATTTTGTACCAAGCATTTTCATGAAGCATTTTCTACACATGTTCTCATTTAATCCATGCGATGTAAGTAGAAAATCTTCATGGCATTGTTTTAAAACATCCATAATTTGGAAATTGGTGACTGATGACTATATATCTATTCAATGTCACACTAGAGTATTGTCTAACAAGACTAGCCAAGAGTTCTGTAATTGTCTAATGCTATATACATTTTATTTTATTTTACTTTACTCTATTTTATTTTATTTACTAATTACTATTGATCGAGGATTTAAATACTCTGTAAGGAAGCTATTGATCTGTATTAAATAGATAGTACTGTCAGTATTTCATGTAAAATAACAACACACATTGATTTTGAGATGTAAATAGAGATTCAAGGATGATAAAGATGTCATACCAAAGTTTTATTTTTTAACCAGTTTTATATATGATTAGAAATCTTATTCCAGCATCTATCTTTCTGAATAGAAAAGAAATACTTTGAATAGAAATACTTTGTTTTTCTTAAACTTTTAAAAGCAATCTTACCATTCTGCAGGTTTCTCATTAAGGAGCTTAATACATTTTGACAAGTGTTTATTCTACATCTCTATGAGAATTATGCCTTCAATTTTTTGAAAAGTCTACTTTGACAATTTAAAATGCCATGCCCCCGAAGAACCTAGGTGATAGGAGAAACTCTCAAATGGCTGCAGCTGGACGATAAAGATTCTAGAATTGTTCTTGAATACTTATTGTTCTTATGAATACTTTTGTGGACCAAAATTTGGAAGGAGTGGGGTCTACAGAAAAAGAGAAGATCAAGAGGCATAGGGAGGATAGAGACAAGAGGTGGAAAAAGTCTTGACATTATTCAAGTACTTGAGTCCACTCTTTCCTTAAAGCTCGGTCAGATTTCATTGCTGACTTCCATTAGACAGATGAGGAATCATTATTTTAACATCGCTATTTCTCAGGCTAATTTAAGTGGTTGTGCTATTTGGTTATTTGTTTGTAATGCAACTCCAAATATGAGAAATTAAAATATTTCAACTATAACAGATCTCAAACCTATAGCTGGCTATCTGGTGCATCCAAGAAAGGATTCCTTTATAGTGGGGTGACAGACACCAGTCTTTTTGCTATTGCCTATTTTCTCTAAGGCACATGCTAGAAAATCACAGGAACTAAAGATTTAATGTGATTGGTGGAAAATAGCAGGTTACTAGCTCATATATCAAGTATCTGCTCTAAGGACTTGGAAAATACTAGTAAACTAAACTGATAAAAATAAATATTTCACTTCAACAAGAAGCTTGTATTTTGGTAAAGAGTTGTTCTTAATGGAATCTTACCCTCTTCGGTATGGCCCGCATAAGAGTAATTAAGTACAAGTAGAAGCTACTTGTCCTCCATAGACTCCACAGTACAAGCTAACTTAGTAAAAGGAGACCCTTTTGTCTGCCTTCAGATATATGTGAGACAGTGTGAGATTTCCAAGATCAGGAAAGACATGGGAAGGGGGGTGGTGTGGATTCTAAGTTTGAAAACAACACAATTGCTGTGAATCCTTTCCAGGAGACAAATGACAATACATTTAAAGACAGAAAGACTGAGTCTCCACACCTGTTACTAAGAAACAGAGCCAAATAATGGGGCCAAATTAAACAGCAGGGTTTCACAAGATTTCTGAATTGTGGTTACCAGCAAATGGACTTAAATCCTTAAGCAAACTTTTAAGGATTATAAAGTTTAAAATTAATTGATATAGTTTATATCATTTTTGAATGATTGCTATTCTATAGGAGCATCCTGAATTTACCAAAAGCTTTAATTAAAATATGGACATGATTCATATCTTTGAGGAGCTCATAATTAGGTTATGTAAAGCAGTGAGGAAATAAATAACAGAACAGAGTAGAGAAGAAAAAAAACTCTGGAGGGATGAGCAAAATCATAGATACTGCAACTGCCAAAGGGCCTAGATTTACTCTAAGCCTGAATCTATACACTTGACATTCAGAGTAAAGCCAAATCGCACTTTAATGAGACTATTTTATCATCAGCTTCTGCTTTTCCTCACTTAAGTAGCTAGCTGGTAAGAGCAGTATGTTAATAATCTACTTTCAAAGCAAACTTTGAAATAAAAACTCCTAAAAAACATTTCCTTATTCATGCATCATTACATTTATATAGCAGAATATTTTTAATCAGTGTCTATGCTTTCTACTATGAATATACATTTCAAATAGTGCCTTAGTGCCTTGTAGAAAAAAGACACATAATACATTCAAAAATAACAATAATAAGAAAGGAAGAGAATAGGATAAGGAGACTTAATCCATGGACTCACATTTAGAGTGAGAAGAGAATTTAGAGATTGTTTCTCTCATTTTGAAGTTAAGAAAAAACCAGATAGGTTAATTCCACATATAGAGCCAGGAATAAACAAAGATATTCCAATGAAAGTGGAAGCCAGAACCACAAAGGAGCCATGGAGTTCAGTACAGTCTTATAGCTGAAAGAGACAAAGCAGAGAGAGAGAGAGAAACACACACACACAAGATCCCCACTCTCTGGTGTTCTTTGTTCTCATTGCTCTTTAATGTACCAAAACACCAAATTTCATTGATTCAGTAAATATGTATTAAGAACGTACTATATACCAGGCACTCTTTTAAGTATTAGCAAATGCAGTGTCTGCTGAAGTATTTGTCTTCTGAAACAAACAAAACCTGCGTGACCATGCATTGAAACAAAGATTATGTTAAATCAGGCTTTACCTACACGATGAGGCTATGACTCCTAATTCAAACTAACATCTAATTCTAAAGGCATAAATATTACTCGCAATATATGTTCAGAAAACTGCAGCGTATGACATAAATTGATAGCATGCCATGCTAAAATTTACTATAAGAGAGCAGATTAAGTGATGATTGCCACAAGATGGGAATCAGAGGAAGCAGGAGAAGGATATTAGTCTCCTGCAGGATCAGGCC
Source organism: Mirounga angustirostris (assembly GCF_029215605.1). Classification (NCBI taxonomy): domain Eukaryota; kingdom Metazoa; phylum Chordata; class Mammalia; order Carnivora; family Phocidae; genus Mirounga; species Mirounga angustirostris. Next base: position 88,123,717 of record NW_026991716.1, on the reverse strand, counting down.
ATTAATTCAAGAGTAAGACATAGAGAATTCAAATACCATCCAGGCTAACACTAATGGCCAACAATGTTCACTCTGAGATTATAGAGAGTAACACGTGTGGAGAGATTACTGTAAAACAGCCATTTGCCACAACAGCAATTTTTCCAAGTTATAGATTTGGGAGGTTATCTGGTTTAATTAGAGGGATACTAAAAGATGGCAGTAACAATAGGAAAGGTCCCAGAAAGCAGAGAAGAGTGTGAAGAGGTCAAGGTTTCTAAATAAAATCTGCATCATGGCCAGGTTCCAAATGACACGGAAAACAATTCCGAGGACATAGTGGGTACCTCATTAGCTTGTTGAATTAGTGAATAAATTAATGATGTCATCATTCACCATTGTAAGTAATCCATTACACTCAATCTTTTTTTTTTTTTTTTTTGAGCCTATGTTGCTTTGGTACCTACAGTATTTCAAGTATTTTGATAGGTTCTATTGATGACACAAAGTAAAATGGATACAACTCTGACCTCAGAGAGTACAGAGTTCTGCCAGAGAGCTTATGATTTCTAAGTAGGCACAATAAATGCAAATAACTGACAGGTATAAGATTCAAAGGAGGGAGAAATCACTTGAGGCCAAAAGGGAATGTGAAAGCTATCATGTGATTATGAGCAAGAGAGCACGTGAGATGGAATAGGCAGATATACACTGGCATCTACGGGTTCTAGTATAGGGCTATGGTTGGGCAGAACATAAAGTATAGAAACAATGGGTAGAGTCATAGAAAAAGCTTTTACAAGCTACAATGGAGTCAAATTCTGAAGCGTCTTGTAAATGATTCTTAATTTTCACTTAAATGGTATGAAGGATCTGAAGGGCTATGAACAGTAGAGTCAGATCCAAGTGGCTTCATAAGGTCACTCTGACAATCATTAGCAGGTTAGGTAGAAAAGAAAGAAACTGGATGCATATAAATTAATTTGATGTCTACTACAAAGGTCCAGATTAATAAACTTTTAAAAAATTATTATTTTTCGGGCGCCTGGGTGGCTCAGTTGGTTAAGCGACTGCCTTCGGCTCAGGTCATGATCCTGGAGTCCCTGGATCGAGTCCCGCATCGGGCTCCCTGCTCGGCAGGGAGCCTGCTCTTGCCTCTGACCCTCCCCCCTCTCATGTGCTCTCTCTCTCTCATTCTCTCTGTCTCAAATAAATAAATAAAATCTTTAAAAAAATTATTATTTTTCATGAGTTTCAATGTAGGAGAATGTAATTTCATATAAAATAATACTCAGGTTCACATAAACTGGATATTTTATAGTAAACTCTAAAAAGTCAAATATTGAGTGTTTTAGAAATGTCAGAAGAGGTAATAAAAAATCAACATCATATTAGTTATCCTACTTTACATATAGCAAATTCATAAGCACTAAAAGCTTTGAAAGTTCTTTAAGGAACATTATAATAGAGTTTTTAATGGAAAAAAAGAAGGTCAGTTTCACAGCAAGAGAGGTCTCCAACAAATGATAGGAGAAATTCACAGTTCACTGCCTTTTCTGGAGTGCATCTTCTGCTTCTGTTTCTTGCTTGAGTTTGGGGCCAATAACAATGGCAGGTGGAGATGGCAAAGGTCAAATTGCTGTGGAGGTGATGAACTAAATCATTATAGAGAAAAAAATGATAGAAAAAGCATGAGCAGATTTCTCCAGGGAAAGAAATCTTAAAATAAAAACTATTTACAGCTGTCCTACAAAAACCCAGATTTCTGTTCTCATAATGTTGCAATCAATTCTTGATTATCTACACTAATTGGGGAAGCAGGGCCACATTAATCTCAAATTCATTTGTATGTGGTGACTGACTCAAGGACACTTGATCATATTCATGGCCTGTTGAAATTCTCCAAGGACCATGTTCTAATGATCTAATACTAGTATTCTAACACCAATTCTTAGGAGTCTTCAAGTGCCCTTGAGAAAAGGAGTGAACAAACAGAAAAATGAGTATTCCATTTTACTTCATTAACTGTAGAGAACAGGATGGGCATGGCAACATCAACCAAAAGACAATTTTCACAGGGCTGTCCTGGGATACACTACCTAGGCAAAGTTATGAATTCAGTTCTCTAACGGAACAGCTGTTCTTCTAAAAACTTACAGAAAATAAAATCTAAATCAACCTACTGTATGATGAAGCACTGTACAACTACATCAATTCAAAATCTGACTCCAGAGACCAACAAATTCTGCCTTTCATCATATTCAGATGAGTTAAACTTACAGGAATTAATCCAAAAGCATTTCTCTCTCTCTCCATATGCGCACGTGTGTGTATTATTTACAAGTCAATTTGCTGAAATTCCTCTAGTGTTCATCATTAACCAGTTTGTAACCAGACATTTCCTTAGCAACTGCCTTATCAGTTACAGGATTTATTAGTCAAAGCAGACTCACATAGAACGTTTTTGGCTTAGCCTGGTTTCTTATAATTGGTCTGTTTGTAAACAGATAATCTGCAGTAGCTGAACATTTGTGTTACAGACCTTCTGTAGCTACCTTGGACCTGAATCCATGCGATGTTTCAAGTGTGAAGCTGATTACTTGGTGAGGTTTTCTTACTGTATCAGTGAAATCCATACTGTCATGACAGTTCTTGCCAGGAATTTCTCAACAAAATGGAATTTTTTTCAGTATTTCAATAAATATCGATATGCACCCCCCAAAAAAGTCAATTTGCAATTCTGATGAAAGTTATAGACCCTAATTAAAAAAATGTGTCAAATGTGCCTTATAATTTGCATGCAGTTTGAGGAGTTCCGCAATCCCCTAAAAGTCACTCCAGTCCAACAGCACAGTTTTTTGTTTCAGGCACAAGGCCTTCAATCCCAGTCAATGCTACCCAGTAGTTAGTAATGCCTTGTGTTACTGAGAGTTAACTGTTCTGTAAGTTTGTCTATGTTCCAGTGTGGATGATCGGGAAGTGAAAACAATCATAGTACTACTCATAATTATAAAAACAACATCAATGCTAATACCAGTAACTGAAGATTTTATTTACATTACTTATTTCAAAACAAGCTTCTTCTTTAAAATAACTAGGAGAAACGCATCATTTGTTTTTATAAGTGCTGATAAAATAGGAAACTGTAAGGTTTTTAACAGCTACTTAATCCAAGATTGTAAACTTAGTCTAAGTGTTCCCTTAGAATATGAAGTTCTTAATATCGAACCTGTGTTGGGGCGTCTGAGTGGCTCAGTCGTTAAGCGTCTGCCTTCGGCTCAGGTCATGATCCCAGGGTCATAGGGTCAAGTTCCACATCAGGCTCCTCGCTCAGCAAGGAACCTACTTCCTTTGCCTGCTTCTCCCCCCTGTTGTGCTCTTTCTCTCTGTCAAATAAATAAATAAAATCTTAAATTAAAAACAAACAAAAAACAAAAACGAACCTGTGTTAACTAAAGCAGAGCTTTGTCCAGGATGTAGTTCTTTAAAAGCCTTGCACTACTTTTCTTCTGATTTTAGGTACTGTAGGGGCCAAGGCTGCCCCAGAATGTTCCACTTTGGCAAATTGATTATTTAAAATAAAAGTTACTTAAGAGGAAGCCTATACAAGAAAGGTAATCAGCCCCCCCTCTGTCCCCTGAAAGCAGAAAATAAATCTCCCATGTAAAATATGTCCTCCCTGTACCAGGGAGTAAAGAGACAATCTTATCCCCAGAGATGGGAAATTTAGAGCCAAGTAACCCTTGTTACTTTTTACAAATTTACCACGCCAGCCCAAATTCTGTTTAGACTCCTTACTCATTGGAGCTCCCAAAGTTTCTTTGTCCTGTCAATTCCTCACAGATTTATTATAGCTTTGTCTAAAAATATAAAAACTGCCTGCCTTGGTCATTTGTTTGGATTTTAATTTCATTATTGGGCCTCCATGTGCATGTAACAAAATTGTTTTTTTTTTTTTTCTCCTGTAAGTTTGTCTTATTTAAATTTAATTCTTAGTCCAACTGGAAGACCTTGAAAGTGCAGAAGAATTTTTCCTTCCCTTTAATACTTTATCAATTTTATATCAGTCATTTCTCTAATCTATGTGTGGCTTTGTGATACACAGGACAATTTTTAAGTTATTTTAAGAAGAGAACCAGGCATTCCCTTTCTAGAAACCTAGAAGAATGATAAATGTGAATATTTCACCATTAAGGAAAAACCACAGTGTCTCTGGTGTTATAAGCACCGACTTGCTCAAGGGGTGGGCAGAGAGATGGAAAACCAGAAGCCTCCAAGCAGTTGGAAGATCATGGGAGGAATGACAAGGGAAGGTTTTGCCAGTTTGGTGGGATCCTCACTCAGATTAGGTGACATCAAAAGTAGTGCGATGTGGAGGCCAGGGAGCTTGACCTTCCACAGGGGGCACTGCTATGCCCTCTGTGTTCTTTCCCCACAAAACATGTGAGGGGCGCCTGGGTGGCTCAGTCGTTAAGTGTCTGCCTTCGGCTCAGGTCATGATCCCAGGGTCCTGGGATCCAGCCCCGCTCCCTGCTCGGCAGGAAGCCTGCTTCTCCCTCTCCCACTCCCCCTGCTTGTGTTCCCTCTCTCACTCTCTATCTCTCTGTCAAATAAATAAATAAAATCTTCAAAAAAATATTTGCCTGGGGATTTTGGAATATTTTTCTTAACCATTTCCTTCTTCTGGACCAACACAGTTATGCATCTATTTTAATGTGAATTAGAAAAACATGGGCATTCTATTCATAGCAATGTTATGAAGTTCATTTTAAAATATATCAAAGTAGAGTGCTCTTTGGGGTCATCCCAACACTCATATACACCTTACTCTAGTTCCTTGATGATGACTTCCTTCCTTTACCCATCTTTATAAAGCATACTTCTCAAGATTGTACCTTTGGTTTCTTCTCTTTCCCCCTTTCTCCCATATGTGGTGCCAAAGCAAAAAAAAAAAAGAAAAGAAAAGAAAAAAGAATGAAACAACAAAAAAACATTGACTCTATTTTCTTAAAAAACTGTGTGAATTATTTTCTCCTTTGTGATTCCCACTATCTATTTTAAGCATTCATTACCTCTCCATCAGACCAATGCACTAGCCCTCCACTGGTGCCCGAAGGTATGCACCTCTCCCTACTCCAGCCTTTAAATCACTCCTTTGCACAAGAGCACTCATTAGGACAGAACAAATTCCAGAGGTTTTTCCGTACCTTGAAAAATTTGGACCTAATCTTCCTTTCTATATGTATTGTCAATCCTCTTGACATCCACCAAACTTCCTTCTCAGAACATGTGTTTTCATACCTTTGCTTCTACTTAAGATGCACAATCTCTTCCCTCTATCTTGCTTTTCTTTTATAACCAATTTTTTCATGACCACTTCTTTTATTCCCTCACCTATAATTTCCTATATTTCCTATTTTCTTAGGGGCCACAGGACTATAATTAATTTTCCATTTCTATTTTCGTTTGCATTAAATTTGCTTAGAATTCCTTGAAAAAGCTTTGCTTTTGGAAAAGGCTGCCCTTTTATAAATGTTTAAATTTGCGCCATTAAATCTATATTCGCTGTTTCATGCTATTTTCATTCCCAACTTACCTCTTTCCATCCCACTTTTGGTCATCTTTTTCCATTTCAGAATAATTCAGGAATCACTCACTTATAATGTTTTTCTTCCCTGATGTTTGAGGGAGGAAAGTTCCATTGCAGTGAGGATGAATATGATCAAATTGTTTTGTGAGCAGACAGAGTTGTGTTTGAATTTTGCATCCGATGTTGCCTAGCTGTGTGGTCTTAAGTTACCACTCTTATCAAAATTGCCTCATTTATAATAGTTACTATAGTGCTTGTCATTCAGGAATTTTTAAAGCTAAATGCATGAATGTATGTTAACTGTTCAGCCAGTAAAAGACATTGAAACATGTCACATCTCTTCTTCCTCTTGTTTATGTCCCAGCACAAGTAAAGAAATGGGTAAACTTAATTATAAACCACATAGAGCAAAATTCCCACACCAGGCTTTAATTATAGCATTAAGAATATTATTTTATGAATCATACTTAATTATGTCAATATCCCAAGTGTCCTGCTTGTGAAAACAAGGTGATACAGTGAAAGAAGCCTGAGTTCCAATCCCAGCTGTGTCACTCCCATGTTGTATGACTCTGGGCAAGTTAATTAAACTGAGTTTCAGTTTACATATCTGTAAACACTGTAATAATGCTTACCCCTCAAAGGACTGTTTGAGGATTAAATGAGTTTGATGCATAGTTATACCAATGCATGTTGTTAAATAACAAAAATTCAACTGAGTACATTTTAAAGGTCTAACTGGCATTATTAAATGATTCATGAATTAGGCAGTACCCCATCTAGCAGGTAGAGGGGAGCTCTGGGGTGTTGTACAAAATGGAGAGTTTTTAGAGAAGGAGGGTGGAGCAAGAAAGTTATTAGCAAAAGAAAAGGATTGTTCTAGTCAAGGCCCCTAGGAAAAGCAAGAGGTCTGATCATGCAGATGACCTCATCTTCCTTTTGGGGGATGGATAGGGCCCACATGGCAGACTGTGGCACTGACCTAAAAACTCCTGACTGACTGGTTAAGATTACATTTCTGAGGGAAGTTGGAACAGCAATTAGATTATGTATTAAGCCCGAGTGTGGGAACTCAGTCTAAATGATACTATTTTAATCCTTCAGTTTTCTTTTTATCAATGTATAGATGATGATTCTCAATGGAAATAGTCCTATGGTTTAACTGTTTCATAAGTTGGATAACATGCTATCTAGAATTGACACCAAATCTTACAGAAAAATCAAGTCATTCCTAGTAAGAGGCTCTAGAAAACATGTTCTTCCATAATGTGCTCCTCTCTTCAGGGTACAAATCTTACACACCTTCTTTTATTTTCATTTTATTTTTATCCATTCTGCTTTTGTTCCTTATGAATTTGACTCTGTATATACATACATTTCTTCTTATTCCCTTCTGCTGTTTTCATGGTTCACAACTCTGGCTGCATGTTAAAATCATCTGAAGAGCCCTAGAGCAAATATATTCCAGATCAATTGAATCAGAATCTCACAACTACTCTTTAACTTTATCATGAATTAGAATCATCTGGAGAGCTTCAAAAAATACAGATTTGGGGGACTTATCCCCAAAGTTTCTGGCTTAGTAGGTGTGTAGTAGAGCTCAAATATTTGTATTTCTAACAAATTCTCATGTAATGCTGATGCTGCTGGTCCAGGGAGCATTTTTGAGAACCACTGCACTCAAGAGTCAGACTCAGATGTCAGTGTTTTTATAAAAAGTTCTCACATGATCCTGATGCATACCAAGGGTAAGAAACCCCTATGCTATCCTTTCTTTGGCTTCAAAAGCTACTGATTGTACCCTTCATTCTGTGCCACCATTTTCAACCCACAGCCTATACCTGCTATCATTCGTTGTCAAGGTAGTAGGGATAAGCACATCATCCATTCACTAATCAAGTCATCCATGTATCCATCCATTCATTTAACACTTAAAATTGAGATAAATTACTTGCCATCAAGATTTCAGGGCCTATTGAGGGAGACTAACAAACAAAATTTCAGTGTCATATAAATGTGTTTAACCTGGGGGCATAGGGTTAGGGAAAAGTGCTCCTACTGACCTCATAGAGTACACACAAGTCAAATCTTCCATTTCAAGTACTAATTCAAGAAGTGAGCCAAGTAGGGAAGACATTTCTAAAACACACTTTTGGTTTTGTTTTGGTATTGATTTTTCTTAGAAGAAGGATGCACATTATAATTGCTTCATTTCTTAAAGGCTTATTTTATTGTGAGTTGTTTATCACTGAGTGATCTAAACTGTGAGATACTTGGGTAGGGTGTGGGTGGAAAGAAGACAAATACATTTGGTCAAGCTATACTAAAATTCAGTACAAGTTTTAAAGTCAATGTCAGCACAAATCCACATTCTATAACTCAGAATAATCCTTACTTAGCAGAAAGAGTAATAGGACAGAGGTGCAACAATTTTCATCTAAAAATTTATCACAGCTATTTATCGCTGGGCCCCTCCAATGCCCCAGTGCACTTGGCATCAGGAGTTACTTATGCCTGGTCAGTAGTAGCCTAGCTAGGCTATAAATCAGGCTCTATTCCTTGACCTCTGTTGATGCCACGGAAAAAATAATTAGCACCTGCACCACAGGCTCAGATTCCAACTTTGCTGCCTGTTTATTCATCATTCCAAGTAAAAAAAAAAAAAAAAACTATTTCTGCTGCCTACTCTGACCACCTGCCACCCTGTTCTTTACTCTTTTCTGTAAAAATAACCTTCAGAAGTAGTCTGAGGTGTGACAGACAACCTAACAGCTTTTTTGAAAGGCACAGTTCATGTGCCTGTTCATGTGAATGCTAAGTGCCAATTAGGTGCTTTTTTGTACTAGTGCCTACCTGCGAAATTGTTGCCGCCAGGTTCCATATTCTTGCTATTAACAATCGCTGGTGTGGCCAAGTCTCCGTTTAAATATCTGAGGTGAATATACAGTTCAAATACACTTGTGACAAACATAAAAATGCTTAATTTGTTCTAGTGACTCCAGCCACTTCCTTGAAATATTTCACTTGCCCGTATTTACCAAGCTGTTCCCATTAATAATTCAAATTAACCTCATTTAATTTACATTATATGAAAATAATAATACACATCTCTTTGTCATGCATGCAAGGCTAAAAAAAAGTATTTTGGCATATATATCCAATACAGATGGAATATTTACTAAATGAAAATCATAGAACTTTCAAGAATCTTGGATATAATCTAGTCTTAATTTACACATAAAAAAATCAAGACCTGGTAAGTTTGTATAACACAATCCCTCAATGAAAGAACTAAAATTCCAGATTTTCAACTTCATAATCAGGAATATTTTCATTAAACTTAATTTTCAAAATGTATCTTAATAAAATGACTGCTTGATAATGGCAAAGCTGAAGTATAGAAGTAAAATAAGATTATTTATTATTGAATCAAAATAACTTTTTTTAATTTTTAAAGGTGTATTTGTTCAAAATCCTAAGTTTGTACTTTAGCTGTTGCCTATGTTCATTTGTTAAAGATGCTCTTACAGGGTTATCGTCATTTATTCATTCTGCTTTAATGATGCCATTTTCTACACTTTTAATTTGACAACAGTATTCACTTGTTTTTTCAGAGAATCACAGACTGCTGCAGAAGAAAGATCCAACTGCTTATTGGCAGGAGCCCACTGATATATAAGGCTATTTGGGGTACAATTGCAGTGCAATTTAGGTTGATGAGAAAACACACCAGAGTTTGCTTGTCAGGAATTGGCCACATCTTCTGCTGAATATTTATGTGCTTCTAAATTTCTACAATTCTTTAAAAATACATTTTTTTTAATCTATTAACAGTCTGTATATTGAAGACCTTAGAGATTTCTCACAGGTCTTATAAACTTTGGGTTCTAAAATTTAGTGTAAGCAGAAATCTCACAGATAAGAAGACAGATCCTGAGAAGTTAAGGGATATTCTCAAAATCACCAGCTAGTTTATGGCAAAACTGAATTTCAGGATTCCCAGTTTATTCTAATGACCGCCAGACCATGTCAGGAGGCATTATTAAGCAAGAATCACGTTTGAAAATGGTGTTTTCTTAATACAATTATGCAAAAGTCATGACTCTTCCTTACCTCTAACCCTCTCACCTCATGTAAATTACCATTGTGCCCTCACAATAACTGAATAACCATGCAGTAATTTTCTGCTCTATTTTGTCTAACCATAGTTTTCTACATTTATCTAAGGGTCTTAGAATTAGGCCCTAAGAGTCATCTTGGATTGTCTTTCTTGTACTTTGTAACCCTACACACACATCCTTCCAATGCATGAATTATCTACTCTCCTTGAACACTTTCAGTTTGTCTCACAAAGTTTCCTTTATTAGGCAACTCTAAGACATTCAGTGGTTATTTTATTCAAGTTAATCTAGGTTTACCATGGGCAAAATCATGAGATATACATGCCAATTGGTGACATCAGTAATTTACAGTGCAGAGGCGGACAAAAAATAATCCTTGAATGCACATAAGCATAATGCAAATTAAAACTGATACATTTGATAAAAAATCTAGATGAAGTAACTAACATTTCTTGAGTCATTTCTCTCTACCAGACACTGTCCATGGAAGAGTGAAAAGTGCCCAGGGAGGCAGAGACTGTCATCCTCTAAATAACACTCGAAGAAGTCAGAGCTTGGCATGTCGAAGGCCATGTCAAAGCCACACAGTGAGTTAGTGGTGGGTCTGGAGTTAAAACCAAAGTCTGTTTCTGACCAACACTTCCACACTATGATACCCTGGCTACTCTGGCAATCTTAAAGAAAAAGGAAGATTAGTAGAGTTAGAGGTGGGGAAAAAAAGTCATATTGAAAGAATAAAATGGACAAAAGCTCACAGAAAAAGGCTTAGATCATGAACAATAAAAGTGTTTCAGTTTCAAGAAAGATGACCAAGAGGCAATAAGGTAGAATATGTGGACCGCAGCCAGATTACAGAGAACCTGGAAAGCCAGCCTAAGATGTTTGTTGGTTATTGAGGAGCTATTAAATTTTTGAGGACAAAAAAAAAAATGACATAATGAGAGCGAACTTCAGGAACATTAATTCTGGAGAAGTTTGAGAAAATGTTGAATGAAACAGAGCTGGAGAGGCACATAGGCTCAGTGGTGTCAGGGACAATGAAAGTGTTGTTGTTTTACCATGAGCCAGCGTATTTTTCCGTACATTTTTTATATTCTTTTTTTTTAAAGATTTAATTTATTTATTTGAGAGGGAGAGAGAGAGCAAGGAGAGCCCAAGAGCAGGGGGAGGGAGAAGCAGACTCCCTGCTGAGCAGGGAGCCCATCATGCATGCGGAACTCGATCCCGGGATGCTGGGATCATGACTTGAACCAAAGGCAGATGCTTAACTGACTGAACTTAAGCAGCCCGGCACCCCCATTTTTTTTTTTATCTTCTTTATTCTATTTCTGCCTTCTGGAGTGACAGAGAATACATGCTCTGATTTTATTTTTTACAACCTAATATGAGGTTACAAGAAAAGAAATGTATATCTTAATGAATTCAAATCACAAAATATAAAAATTGTCTAATGCTTTACTTGCTAAATATTCAATTCTAAAAACCTAGCTTATAAATGAATATGTGCTTCCAGCTCCCTTTAAAATATACAAGTGCTACTTACACCAATGGCACTTAGACAGCAATCATATATCAGATTTATTAATGTTTTCAGGATTTATACAAATGTATTAGAAAAATTTCCTGAATGCATAATGCACAGTAATACACATTTGCATTTGATTAAGTGATTTATGAGAAAGATAAATGGAGTGTTTATGGTCTGACAATAGGAGTACAGGAAAAATATTTTTATGAGGTCCAGCACTATAGTGAAGTATATAGAAATTGATTATACCAATTATTAGAGAACTTATAATATTAAAATAAACATAAACATTTATTCTTAACCTGCATTCCAATACTCTTTGTCTTTAAGCAACAGAACAAAAAATAACAAAAACAGTACTTATATTTTGACTTCTTTTATACATCTATATTTATATTTCACATGAAAAGAGGATGCTAAGACAATTCTTTTGTTAAAAAATTGATCCATGTAAATATATTCAGGATAAATGTCAGAATCCCTACAAATGCACACACAATATGAACTATTAATTTCAATTTATTCTAAGGATAGACTAATGGATATATGCCAAAATGTAACTACAAGAATGTTTACTATTCCCTTGTGTATATTAAAGAAAATTTGAGGGTCCATTAAATAAATAATACCCTAACAATTTTTTAAATTTTATTTTATTATATTATGTTAATCACCATACATTACATCATTTGTTTTTGATGTAGTGTTCCATGATTCATTGTTTGCATATAACACCCAGTGCTCCATTCAATACGGGCCCTCTTTAATACCCATCACCAGGCTCACCCATTCCCCCAACCCCTCCCCTCTAGAACCCTCAGTTTGTTTCTCAGAGTCCATAGTCTCTCATGGTTCATCTCCCCCTCTGATTTCCCCCTCTTCATTTTTCCCTTCCTACTATCTTCTTTTTTTTTTTTAACATACAATGTATTATTTGTTTCAGAGGTATAGATCTGAGATTCAACAGTCTTGCACAATTCACAGCGCTCACAATAGCGCACACCCTCCCCAATGTCTATCACCCAGCCACCCCATCCCTCCCCACCCCCACCACTCCAGCAACCCTCAGTTTGTTTCCTGAGATTAAGAATTCCTCATATCAATGAGATCATATAATACATGTCTTTCTCTGATTGACTTATTTCACTTAGCATAATACCTTCTAGTTCTATCCACGTCGTTGCAAATGGCAAGATTGCGTTCGTTTTGATGGCTGCATAATATTCCATTGTATATATATATACCACATCTTCTTTATCCATGCATCTGTTGATGGACATCTTGGCTCTTTCCATAGTTTGGCTATTGTGGCCATTGCTGCTAGAAACATCAGGGTGCACATACCTCTTCAGATCACTACATTTGTATCTTTAGGGTAAATACCCAGTAGTGAAATTGCTGGGTTGTACAGTAGCTCTATTTTCAACTTTTTGAGGAACCTCCATACTGTTTTCCAGAGTGGCTGCACCAGCTTGCATTCCCACCAACAGTGTAGGAGGGTTCCCCTTTCTCTGCATCCTCGCCAACAGCGGTCATATCCTGACTTGTTAATTTTAGCCTCTCTGACTGGTGTGAGGTGGTATCTCATTGAGGTTTTGATTTGGATTTCCCTAATGCCAAGCCATGTTGAGCACTTTTTCCTGTGTCTGTTGGCCATTTGGATGTCATCTTTGGAAAAATGTCTGTTCATGTCTTCTGCCCATTTCTTGATCGGATCATTTGTTCTTTGGGTGTTGAGTTTGATAAGTTCTTTATAGATTTTGGATACTAGTCCTTTATCTGATATGTCATTTGCAAATATCTTCTCCCATTCTGTCAGTTGTCTTTTGGTTTTGTTGACTGTTTCCTGTGCTGTGCAAAAGCTTTTTATCTTGATCAAGTCCCAATAGTTCATTTTTGCCCTCTGTGCATTGATTTTATATCCTGCCACTTGACTGAATTCCTGTATGAGTTCTAGCAGTTTTGGGGTGGAGTCTTTTGGGTTTTCCACATAAAGTATCATATCATCTGCAAAGAGTGAGAGTTTGACTTCTCCTTTGCCAATTCGGATGCCTTTTATTTCTTTTGTTGTCTGATTGCTGTGGCTAGGACTTCTAGTACTATGTTGAATAGTAGTGGTGATAGTGGACATCCCTGCCGTGTTCCTGACCTTAGGGGGGAAGCTCTCAGTTTTTCCCCATTGAGAATGATATTCACTGTATACCCTAACATTTTTTTTTAAGATTTTATTTATTTATTTGACAGAGACATAGCGAGAGAAGGAACACAAGCAGGGGGAGTGGGAAAGGGAGAAGCAGGCTTCCCACTGAGCAGGGAGCCCAATGCGGGACTTGATCCCAGGACCCTGGAATCATGACCTGAGCCGAAGGCAGATGCTTAATGACTGAGCCACCCAGGGGCCCCTATACCCTAACAATTTAAAAATTATTTTTGTAGATGTATATTTAATAGATAGGAACATATTTTAAATTATTTAGGTAAAAAACCCAGGCTGATAGAAAATGAATAGTGAGTGATAAATTATATGTAAATCTAATATATGTAATATATTAAACCAATTTTCACTGGGTAATACTTCCATAGTTTTTTTTTTTTATGCTTTTATCTATTTGCAAATTTTCTGCATTAGGACAGATTGGAAAAGGCATCTTTTAATAGTTTTTATGTGAACTGCAGTCTTTAGTCTCCATACTTTGAGGCTATTCATTTCACTGAAGTTTTCTTCAATCATGTGTTTGACTATGGCTTCCATCCCAAATTTTCTGTTTCCACAGGAACACATAGAATTCTCAGCTCAGATTTTTTTTTTTTTTACTCCAAGTGTACTAGCTTCTCACTGGTTATTTTTATTCATTCTTAAGCAATCTGTAAGAAATCAATTTTACCCCCAAACTAATCATTCCATATTCTACATCGTTTACTCATCTTTACTGCCATGATATTGGTATTTTTAGTCTCTTTTCAGTCACCCACTTCACATATAATATTTTAGTAGTATTTTTTCATCTCAATGTATATCTTCTTCATGGTATTTGTTTTTCTCTCATGATGCTCTGCTTATTAACAAGTGAGGAATGTGTACTAGACTTGTTCTGAGTCCTTTTCCAGGTGAGTCTTGATCAAGTCTCCTTCACGTACACAGATTAAAAACCTGTTGAAGTGCACCATTCCCAGCTTGATTTCTAGTATCTAGTGAGTGTCTTGGAGCAAGATCATCCTAGTGTAGTTGTTAAGAGCATGTATTTTGAAACCAGAGCTTGAGTCCATTTACAAATTGAACTTGGAGAAGTTATTTAAACCTTTGGTGACTCCATCTCCTCATTAAAAATGAAAATAATATAACACTTACTCTATTGGTTGTTGTGAAAGTTAACTAAGCTACCGTGCATGAGGTGTTTAGAATAACACTTCTTACATAAGAAGTTTTACAGAAGTGTTGGCTACTATTTTTATACCTGGGATTCCTCCCTCCCACCACCATTCCTTGACTCTCTGAAACTAATCATAGAAAAAAATAAGAAAAAGGATAGGTTCAAGTATATAATACCATTTTGTTTGGACTTCTCTGAACTCTGTCCCAATTTATAGCATATAATTGTTGGTATCAAACCTTTGGAGAAATGACTCACTCTCAGGCCACTTCACCCAACCCTCTTTTACCCACTGTGCTGTCTTATCCAGGAGCGTTTTGTGACTTATATTTCCAGGTGATTATTCAGAGATACCAATATAGGTAGTGATGGTGGTGTGAGGACAAAGCACTGTGGGTTACTTAAAATGCAATTTACACACTATAGAAATGCTATTCATTTTTTTAATATTCATTTCTGCTTTTCATTATTTTGAGCCAAGGACTAGACATGAGGAAGAAGTAGATCCACTTATTATTTTTTAAGAAACAGAAACACTACTTTTTTGTCCTTATTATACACTTACACGATTGATATTTTTATGATTATTTGTTGATTTTTGAAATCCAGACCATCATAGTTATCATTAGTAGAAATGTTTCCTGAATTTTAGTAATAGGTTAAATTTCATATCTAGTTTTGGGTTCCATTCTGAGTTTTTAAATTTTTGTGTTTTTAAAGGTATTTTAATGGGAATTTGGAAGAGGCAGTAGCAAGTGTGGTTAGTTAGATTCAACTTTAACCAAGGTTCCTTATAAGGGATAGTCCATTATGTAAGGGTTTGAGATACCAGATTTTTGTTTTGTTTTGTTCCTTTCCTAAAGAGCAAGAATAATAGAAGGAAGTGCAAATGATTTATAGTGCTAAACATTTAACACTCCCTAGGAAGAGAGCAATTCTGATGCTTATTAACTTTCCTGCCAAGAGGCCATTAATATACCCAGTATGAATTTCACAGTGAACTAGATGAAATTATAGATTAGATAGATAGATAGATAGATAGATAGATAGATAGATAGATATCCTTTCAGATGAAGCTCAGTGGATGAAATTAGTGACTAAATGAGAAGGTCGCTAAGCTGGGGGTTAGAGAGGCCTCTTGTGTTTCTAGTTTGAGTAACTGAGTTCTTTGTTACCATTTAATAGGATAACAAATCATAAAGAAGGTGCAGAAGTTTGGGGATTGATAATAAGTCAATTTGGGGAAATAGTAAACTTGGTAAACCAGTTGGGCATAAAATAGGCAGTAAACTATTGGAAAGAAGGTGAGGAGTATGGCCATATGAATTTGCAATTTATTTAATAAATATTTAATGTGACATACAGTGTGACTGATACTGAACCAAGATCTGTGCTATGACAATGAGTAAGATGAAATCCACTCTCCCTCTCCTGCTAGCTACTTACAATTTAGCAGCATGAGCCAGAACAAACTCCACAGGCTATCATTGATAAATGATAACAAAGGACAGCTTAGGTTCTGTTAATTGTTTTTGTTCTATTTTGTTGTTCACTTTTGTTTATTATTAAACCAAAGCAGAACATACAAGAGGTCATAAAAGGATGTGTGAGAGAAAATGACCATCAAAACCTCCCTGTTCTTTACAGAGATGAGTTCAAAGTTCTAAGTGTGTGACTAAGGAGTAAGAAACCCTCCAGACAGAGCCGCCGAAAACTGAGGACTCCCTGTCTCATACCCCTATAGACTGAAAGACTTCATTAACGCTCAAGAGTCTATCTAAGGAAAATCTTGATGTACCACAATTACACATTTGCATTCCATTTCTTAACATGTCACTTTCTACTTGATGTTTCAACAGAGAGGCCTGGGTGATCCAATCATAGACATGCAATAAGTGATTGCATCCCAGTCGGGTATATGCTTCATGCAAAACAGAGAGAACAGAGAACTACAGTCTAGTGCCTGTGTCCCTCATCTAATCTCATTGGGGAAAAGCCAAGGTAACTTACCTCAGGAATGTCTCAAAGATATGAAAAGCTATCTTACCCTGGAGGAATTATGTTCTAAGAAAAAGAGATAGCATGAACAAAGTCTAGAATAAAGGAAACATGTGGAGCGAATCAGGAAACTGCATAATATGGCTATAGCCTGGTCTTGCCTTCCTTGGATTTTCGGAGGTAGATAATTTTAAAGGTATATCCTAAGCATTATAATCCAAGAAGCAAAATTAATTATTTTGATAATTGAATTCATTAAAAAATTTCAAATATTGAAAGACTAGCCAAGAATAATAATTGATGGACTGTGATATATTCTAATTTAGAGTTCAGATCCTAGTTCCACACCGAAAACTACTTCTACTACTTCTGACAATACTAAGTATGATTTATTAAATGTCTTTTCTATACCTCCATCACATTAGCAATATTTGAGTATATCCAGGAGGAAGTTAGCATTTTATATGACATATTGTTTTACTTTAGCAATGATCATAATTATAAGCACTCAGTCCTCAACACCTTTTCCTCCCAAGTCTCCTATACATCACTACAAGGAAAAACAACATGGAAAGGGATGTCAGTCTCTATTTCTGAGATGACAAAACTGAAGTTCTGAGAGCCTAATTCACTTTCAAAGGTAACACAACAGCACAGCCAGAGTTTCAACCCATTCCCCTGCCCAGGGTCCATACCAGTTATCCAGAACTATAGAGGGGGTAAGATTATACAACTGTTTCTGAGCATATTTGTTATGTCTTTGCTTTTAATATTTAAAATATTTCAGTGTCCTATATAAAGATGCCATGAGTGGTAGTTGAAAGAGACCTTACAAAGAATAGCCAACTAGCATGGTGGCAACATCATCCCACTGCAGTCTTTCTGATCCATTGACAATACATGACTGCGCAAACCTTTCCAAAGTGCCATTTCATCCATTATACGCACATCATTCCTGTAATAATTAGGTACAAAATAAACTTCTATAATAAGGAAATTGATCTGCAAAACACAGTGTCTCAAACAAAGTAGAAGTTTATTTTTTTATAACACTCTAGGGTTAGGTATACAGTCCAAGATAGGTAGACAACTTGGTTTCTTAGGATTTTTTCAGGAATGAAGCTTAATTACACCTTGTTCTGTCATCTTCTAGTATGTTGTCCTTGTCTGTATGATCCAAGTTAGCCCCACTTCACCTTTGTGTTTCTATTCCAGGTAGTAGGTAGTAGGTGGGTAGGGGCTAAGTGAAGAAGTGAAGGGAGAATATTTTCACATTAAGCAAGTGTATTTGTAATGGTTCATCCAGAGAAGCAAAACCAATACGATACATGTATGTACACATAAACACTCACACATACATATATATGTTGTAATATATTTTTTTATTATATATCATATAAATAGCTTATTGCAAGGAATTTGCTTATGCAGTTGTGGAGACTGGCTAAGCAAATACAAAATCCACTGGGAGAAGAATATCATGGGCAGGATGGAACTCCATGGGTATGGGCTGAAGCTGAAATTCTTCATTCTGTCATTTCTTCTCTTCGTCCTCCTACTTTTCCTTCTCCTCCCTCTTCCTTTCTCCTTCATCTCTCTCTCTCTCTTTTTATCTCTCAAGTCTCTCTCTCTCTCACATATGGGAAGACTCAGCTCTGCTTCAAGGCTTTCCAACTGATTAAATCAGACCCACACAAATTATTCAGAATAATCTCCCTTACATAAAGTCAATAGATTAGGGACTTTATTTATATCTGAGAAGTCTCTTCACAGTAGCCCTTAGTGTTTGTTTAAATAGTTGGAAATGATGGTCTAAGCAATTTCATATAACAAAAAGACCCATCATAGCAAATTACCTGAAAATTGTGCATGTTAATTCCACTCACCTTTCACTGGGAAAAATATAATTGTGTAGCTCCACACTGTTGCAAATGAGACTGAGAATGGTAGTCGTTAGTCGGACAGTTGTGTATCCAGCTGAAACTCCGTTAGCTTCGCTGGCTGCAATGTCTCAAAACTGCATTTAAAACACTTTCTAGGGGCGCCTGGGTGGCTCAGTCATTAAGTGTCTGCCTTCGGCTCAGGTCATGATCCCAGGGTCCTGGGATCGAGCCCCGCATCGGGCTCCCTGCTCGGCGGGAAACCTGCTTCTCCCTCTCCCACCTCCCCTGCTTGTGTTCCCTCTCTCGCTGTGTCTCTCTCTGTCAAATAAATAAATAAAATCTTAAAAAAAAAAAAAAAACACTTTCTAAATTCATATCACCTTGTCTAGTAAAGATTAATCTTTTAATTTTTCTCCATTTGGCCCTTCAATTCCAATCATCCATAATTTATCTTTTCTATATAATTTGCTTCTTTCCAACACCTATTCCAGCCTTCATCTTATCCTTCTTTCCCTTTTCCCCCCTCACTGTCTTCTGGCTCCCCAGTAATTAGAGAAAGGGTTTATGCATCAAGCTAGGCCCAGTTCAATGTTTTAACTATATTTATCTTTCTGAATCTACACACAATGAGCTTTCATCCATTTCCTGTTCTCCCTTGTAGTAAGTATCCCCTTCCTAGGGCCTGATTCCTAGCTTCTCTTCCATGAGTAGATGAACTTTAAGTTAGAGGAAGGAGATAAGGCGGATCTTACTTATATTTCCAAGAATCCATCCCACTTCCCATAAAAACTTACCAGAGAAGGCCTTTAGCGGGAGAGGAGTGGAGTGCCTGCCTGAAGATGACATATCAATTGGTGTTCCCCAGACATACTTTATTTCATGTATTTCATGTTAGGATATATCTTTAAGTGTATATGGAAACCCTAGAGTAGCAATCTAAGTGATTAGATTAGGAAACTAATTCCCCACCCTTGACATCTATTAGCAAAAGTATAGAAGGACTTTGAAAGAGTTTACAAATTGTCAGAGACAATCCTCATCAATTTTTTACTGTCCTTTTTCTGATGAAATTTGACATAACTTGTTCTCATATCAGAGGACTCAAGTTAAGACCCCAGCAAAACTAAGGTTATATTTATTCTTATTGGCATGAGTCAAATATTTAATCTGATTGGTAACACAAGGACCAGACACTTCTATCAGAATATCCACTACCTGGGCCATACTACTGGTTTTCCTTTGTGCACCTATTCCTCTTATTCTTCTCTTTCTCCCTCGCTCCCTCCCTTCCTCTTGCTTTCTACCGTCCTCACTTTCTCCCTCCCCTGTGAATATTTATGCCTTCATGGTGAAACCCAAGGGAACTGCAACTGGCTCTTAAAATCAAGCAGCTGTGCACCTACATTCAGCCCAGATGTTAGCTGTACCTCCCAATTCTCAACTAGATGATTTTGCATCTCGTAAACACCATCTCAAATATTCTATTATTTGTTTTCCTTGTTATTAAGGCAACTACTTGGCAACAAAGTGGCTGTCTCTGTTCTATCAACACACTTCAGTGAAGCTAATTTAGCACCATGCATGAGTCAACTGCACTTCAAGAGACGAGCAGTCGTGGTACTTTACTGGGACATTACCAAGTCCTGTCCGCTGAGAAAGAAGAATTCTCCAGAAACACTGGATGGAGAAAATTACACATGAACTAAGAACCCAGAGGATTGTGTTACTTAAGGGCCATGAATTTACTTGGAAACTTAATTATGAAAAAGCATGAGATGATTCAAGGGCAGGAGGTCAACTTGCCTCTGATTTTTACTCCTATTAATATGGAAAAAATCTTTTTACGTGAAATAAAATTCCCTAGGCATCTCCATTAAGTTTCTTATTATATACTTACTAATTAAAAGTCTTTTGTAACCTTTAAATGATGAATTACCAATAAATAGCTCCATAATATTCACATACCTGATCTGATATAATTTCTTTTAGAGCAAAAGGAAGCCACATGGCATTATTTATTAGGAAGAGAAATTGAGTTCTTCATAAAGTACTGGGAATACATTCCTCTGGCATATTCTAAACACAGATCTTTGAAAACACTCAATTAATAATGTGTTAAGATGTATCTGTGCCCTACCCACTAATCATAGGACGAAAATATACATTCTTTCTGTTTTTTTCATTTTTAATGTTTAATCTCAAAACGTAAATTTTCCCCTACAGAGAACATCAAAAGACAAATTCCCTTAGTGGCATTTTACAATTAATTTTAATATCCGTGAACTAAGCACATAAATTCTTCTAGTCATAGCATATGCAAATGTATTTCTGCATATCTTTGAAGTAGCTGTTATTAAATGCAGATACCATCTCTGCTTGGGGCTGAGCATTAAAATAGTTTTTATAAAATAACAAAAGATGCTGTATGTTATTTTCTAGATGGTTTATTTTATTCAATAAATCTCTCAGACAAGAGGCATAAAAATGCTGTAACTCAAATTCCATAACTTGTAACTCATGGAATGTGAGTCTTAGTATGAATAAAGGTTTTTAGATCATTAAAGCCCATATTCTCAATCTAGAGAAGAAAGACAAAATAAAGAGGAAAGCCTGGACAAATCCATTGCAAATAAAAATTCTACTCAGGAATTTAAATTAGATACATGATAAAATGAATTATCCCAAGTGATGAAAAGCTTGCAGTATTTTCTGTATCTGTGTCCATATTTTGGTAATATCCCCTTGTATTAATCAGTGTTCTCCAACAAAACAGAACCAAAATAAGGTATATACATATATATATAATTTATTATAATATGGATTTATATAATAAATTTTATAAAATATGTATTTATATATTTATATATAATATGTATATCCTTATTATATATCTTGTATATGTATATATATAAAATAAGAAATTGGCTCACACACTTGTGGAGGCTGGCAAATCCAATCTGCCAGGCGGGCTGGACAGGCTGGAGACCCAGGAGGAACTGTTCCAGTTGGAAGGCCATTAGTAGGAAAAGCCAATGTTGCAGATCTCTGAATACAGTCTGCTGGAGAATTCTCTCTTACTTGGGTGAGGGGAGGGCTTTTTTGTTCAATTCAGACCTTCAACTGATTAGATGAGGCCCACTCACATTATGGAGAATAATATGCTTTCCTCTACTAATTAGAATGCTAATTCCCTCCAGAAGCACATTAGCAGAAACACTCAGAAGAGTTTGACCACCTCTCTGGGCACCCCATAGATTGAACAAGTGGACACATAAAATAAACTATCACCCACTCTCAATCATTTAAGATGAAAATTCTTATCTCTATATAGCAAGCTGAAAATTGATCAGGTTTTTTTTTTTTTTAAGATTTTATTTATTTATTTGAGAGAGAGAGAAAATGAGAGACAGAGCTGGAGCAGAGGGGCAGAGCAGAGGGAGAGGGAGACGTAGACTCCACACTAAGCAGGGAGCCCGATGCGGGACTTTATCTCAGGACCCTGGGATCATGACTTATGCCGAAGATGGACGCTTAACAGACTGAGCTACCCAGGCGCCCCTGATCAAGTTTTCACATCAAAGTATCAATTGGAATAAAAAGAAATAGTCAAATATGTATGCCTGATACGTTCTATAAGGTAAATTAAAAAAAAAAAAAACAACTTATCAAACCAAACTTGAGAGAAACAAAAATTAATTTTATTTATTTATTTATTTATTTATTTATTTATTTATTTAACTGGGTTTCATGCCCAATGTAGGGCTTGAACTCACTACACTGAGATCCAGAGTTGCATGATCTACTGACTGAGCCAGGTGCCCCCAAATATTAATTTTAAATTGAAAATCTCATATCATATTCAGTGCACAGAAGGGACTAAGAGTTTGGCAGTAAGATAGAACAGTGTTTTTCAAATGACAAGTGACTGCCATTAAATGCTACTGGATAGTTTTCAAGAAGTTGTGAAATTGAAACCTGGGGCAATGAGTTAACCCCAAGGGAACACATGGTGGATTTGGTTAATTTTGTTCTAGGCAAAGAACCTTAAGATGATAAGTGTTTATCTTATCTTGAACAAAACATATATAGAATAGTGGAGGAAGAAAATATTTATGAATTTGGAAAACTGGCTCAGCATCTAAAATTTCCAAAATTCTAGAACTTATTATTAAATAGATGCATTTAGGGCATACTAGAAGTTATTTAAGTAGTAATTGAATCCCCTCAGTTTTTTAAAGAATTAATAAATTTGTACATCAAAATAATGACATTGGTAAGTAAATTTCTATACAGAATAGGTCAATAGTGTGTTAGACAAGTTGGAATTAAACTGATGATTCAATGTCAACTCAGAGTAATATTTGGTGGAGTTACCAAAGGCTTTTGCCATATTTTTCTCCTGTTTAGTATTTTTCTAATGAATAGGATACATTTTGTAGGGGGGATTTCTGGTATAGAGACAGTTTCCAAAAGAGTGAAAGTTTAGTTGGTGAGTTGTGATTTAAAAAAACATAACGAAGATTTCAAAATTATAGCAAAACTTTTTTTGTTATGGAACAAAACTAGGGAGCTTTCACAGATATAATTGTGTTCTTATATTTTAGTTTTAGAAAGCAGTATTTCTTCAGTAGCTCATGGCTGAGATTGTGTGGAAAAAAATCTAGGAAGAGGCTTCCATTTCTGGCTGTATTACAGACCGGGAATCCTAAAAAAAAAAAAAAAAATCATCATTAAAAAGCAATTAAAATAATGGCTAAATACTTTTTAAGATTTATTTATTTATTTTAGAGAGAGAGTGAGAGAAA
This sequence comes from Mirounga angustirostris, assembly GCF_029215605.1. Classification (NCBI taxonomy): domain Eukaryota; kingdom Metazoa; phylum Chordata; class Mammalia; order Carnivora; family Phocidae; genus Mirounga; species Mirounga angustirostris. The sequence goes on along the minus strand of NW_026991716.1, from coordinate 88,100,442 downwards.
GCATGTGCCTATGCACACTCATGTTTGGGGTGGGGCAGCCTCCCAGCACTCAGCTGAGTGTGCAGAGCCTAACACAGGGCTCAATCCCATGACCCATGAGATCACAACCTGAGCCAAACCAAGAGTCAGTCGCTTAACTGATTGTGCCACCCAGATGTCCCATGGCTAAATATTTTTAAACATACTTTTAATTTAAAGACTGTAAGGCAAGAAATTAATTCCCTCAGGAGCCAGACCCAGTTTTTCTTAAATAGTTTTACTGAGTTATAACTGACATTCAATAAACTGTGCATATTTAAAGTGTATGATCTGATAACTTTCGAAAAATGTATACATCACAAAACCTCACCACATTTAAGAAAATGGACTTATCTATCTCCCTAAAAGTTTCCCTGTGACCCTTTTGTAGTCTCTTCCTTACATCCCTCCCCACATTCCAGGCAACTATTAATATGCCATCTGCCACTATAGTTTAGTTCTCATTTCCTAGAATTTTCATATGTATCAAAACATACAATATGGTCACATTATCCCATATTGACCAGAAGCAGAATTTGATGCAGAATTTTTTAGTTGATTAATTGAGATGACAAAGGACAGAGACACGATCTTATACAAGGTGAAAAGTCAGAATGAAAACTTCTGCCTAAATGCAAATCCTCTGTGGAAGGGTGAAGAAGAAAAAAAATAGTATCTGCAAGGGAGACAGTATGGAAACTTGCTTTTACAGCTATTGTCTCTTAGATGAAAAGGAAATAATTAAAACTGAGATTGTTTCCATTACCTAAAATTTATGGTTCAAAATAATCCAAGCTGTGAATTTGGTCTAAAAATATTGTCCAACAGTAGTGATTTCAGATACTTGGGAGAAATATAAGCAAATTCTCTCAGAAGGAACATTAAGTTTCAGTTCATGACATCTGAGAAGCTAACAACGTCAAGACTAGATTAGATTCAGCAAGGGTTTTATTTGAGACAACACCTGTGAAATATAAAAGGCTTAGGAGAATAAGTGGTTAGGAGGAGTTTTCAAATTGTCATACAGGTCTGACATCTGTGAAAAGTGAGAGTGAGAAGAGAAGATTGTGTAGAAAGACTGCAGCATAATCCAATAGCTAGTTCCCTTCTGACTGGTGTCCTCAGTGAATAGTGCCATATCGGGCACTTACAGCGGTCTCTGTAGCTGCAGTCTGATGTTGTGAGCAAGCGGTGGCTTCTCAGTGGCATATGGATTATCACATAGATCAAGAGAAACGAATAGGGAAGTCAGAGATAAATTCAGACATATATGGAAACCTGATACTTATGTAACAAGGCCATATTTATGATCAGTAGCAAAGAAGGGTATCAAAAGAAACACTAACTCAAAAAGATAGATGTACCCCTGTGTTTATTGCAGCATTATTTACAATAGCCAAGCTACAGAAGCAGCCCAAGTGTCCACTGATAGACGAATGGATATAGAAGATGTGGTATAGATACATATGAATATTACTCAGCCTAAAAAATGAATAAGATCTTGACATTTGGGACAACATGGATGGACCTAGAGGGTAATATGCTAAGTGAAATAAGTGAGACAGAGAATGATAAATAGCACATGATTTCACTTATATAAAAAAAACAAAACAAATAAATAAACAAACAAAAAGCAAAATCATACCTGTAAATAGAGAGAACAAACTGATGGTTACTAGAGGGGAGATGGGTGTGGGATGGGCAAAATGAGTGAAGGGGAGGGGGAGATACAGGCTTCCAGTTATGGAATGAATAAGTCATGGGAATAAAAGGCTATAAAATATATAGGGAATACAGTCAATGGTATTGTAATAGGGTCGCATGGTGACAGACGGGAGCTACACTTCTGGTGAGCACGGCATAACCTATAGAGTCTTGGAATCACTATGTTGCACACCTGGAACTAATGTAGCCTTGTGTGTCAACTATACTCAAAACATTTTTTTAAAAAGTACTATAACACTTTCCTAATTAAGGTGTTTTCCTAATTAAAAAGAGCAAAAAGGAAAATTATAAATTAGTTTACAAGTACTTATAATTCCAAATAAATTTTGAGCTGAAATGTGAAATGCAAATGTTTAAAATGCTTCAAACATTGTAGGAAATATATTCATGATTCTGAGGAAAGAAAATATACTTGCTTTGATTATTTTATAAATAAGATAGGCAAAATGTCATGGAAAATTGATAAATTAAATTATAATAAAATTATAAAATTCTGTTGTCTTAAAACACTATAAAGTTAAGTGAAAAGGCAAGCCCCCAACCAAGAGGTAATATTTCAGCATCTATAACAGAAAAGTATTAGTGTGGAGAATATATACAAATTTTTGCAAATCGGCAACATAAAAAGAATCAGTCTAGTATAAAACTGAAGAAACCATATGAAAAGACATTTCATTCAAAAGAAAACACAGATGAATAATAAATGTAAGGAATGATGTCAACATCAGGAAATGCGTATTAAAACTGCAATGAAAAAATATTTTATAGTTAACAGGTTTGCAAAATGCAAAATGTGCTGTTGGGACTGCGGAGCCGGAATAACTAATATACTGATAGTACAAATGTATACTGTTGCAGACCCTTAGGGAAATAATTTATCATTAGCTCTTAAAATTGACTATGTGTCCATCCTGGACAGGCAGGAATGTAAGTGCAGCACAATGGCTAGGAGAAGAGATTCCAGTTTGCAGAACAACATGTTTATCAGGACTTGGTGGTAAAAATTTAGGGATAATAACAAATGTAGGGATAACAGCAATCTGTCACAGGTGCAGAAAAGGAGCTGCATCTTCACTCCAAGCCATCTGGGGAACAGTAACAAGACCCAAGGAAGGCTTTTAAGATACAGATTTTTAAAAATTAATACAGTTGTCTGTGGAAGAAGCATTATTACTCAGCTTGCTCACAGTAACAAAAAAAAAAAAATCCAGTTAATGATGAATGTTCAAAAATATTATTTGTGCCTAATTAGAGAAAGAATAATTTTTAAATACTAGATCAGCTTTAGAAAATATTGCCTTTCAGAGATAAAGTGGAATATCTCCAACTTACCGCTAAATGATTGAATTATTGAGAAAAAAATAGAGAGAGACAGAAAGAGAGTGAGTGCAGGTGCTCAAATAGTCTCAAGATACTCCCCCCCACCACGCACACCCAGTGTGCACATCCTGTATAATCCCACCACAAGGGTGCAGGCAGAGCCTGTGAATATGATAAGCTATCACTCTCATAATTAGGTTACTTATCAATTAATTTGGAGCTAATCAAAAGGGAGATTATCTGGTTGTGCCTGATCTAATCAAGTGAGCCCATGAGGTCATAAGATTGGAGGGAACCATGTGGCAAGGACCTGGGTGACAGCCATCAAGAGAATGGAGGCATCTAACCCGCCTATGGCTTCAGGGAGATGAATTCTACCAACAACCATGTAAGCATGAAAAAGAATCCGACCTTAGGGCGCCTGGGTGGCTCAGTAGGTTAAGTGGCTGCTTTCAGCTCAGGTCATGATCCCAGGGTCCTGGGATCGAGCCCTGCGTCAGGCTCCCTGCTCAGTGGGGAGTCTGCTTCTCCCTCTCCCGCTGCTGCTCCCCTGCTTGTGCTCTCTCTCTCTCAATTTCTCTCTCAAATAAATAAATAAAATCTTGGGCGCCTGGGTGGCTCAGTCGGTTAAGCGACTGCCTTCGGCTCAGGTCATGATCCTGGAATCTCAGGATCGAGTCCCGCATCAGGCTTCCTGCTCAGCGGGGAGTCTGCTTCTCCTTCTGACCCTCCCCCCTCTCATGTGTTCTCTCTTTCTCATTCTCTCTCTCATATAAATAAATAAAATCTTTAAAAAAAAATTAAAAAAATAAAAATAAATAAATAAAATCTTAAAAAAGAAAAAAAGAAAAGAAAAAGAATCCAAACTTTAGAAAGGAAGGATATCCAAACAACTTAATTTCAGCCTTGGGAGACACTCAACAGAGGACCCAGTGAACCCAGGCCCGGATAGGAAACTGTGAAATAGCAAATTTGTATAAGCCATTAGGTTTGTGATCATTTGTTATACAGCAATAGGAAGTCAATGTTAAAGCTAAATAAGAAAGATGACTGATACTGGTGATCTGGGTAAGGTAGGAGGATATTGTTTGCACACACATGCGCACACACACACACAGAACCTGGGCTTCTAGTTTACTTGAGAGCCAGGTTTTTTGGTTTGTTCTGTTTCAGGTAGTGCTAGTATTAACTGCAACATGTTCATGCAATTGACATAAGGCGTTTAGACAGTTTTCTGAGATTGCTGTGTTTCCATCACCCTTTCATTTATATGCAATGTCTGAGTCCCCTAAATCTTACCCACATAGATTCTGCAGAAAATGAAAGAACATGCTAAATTCTTAAACTAAAAAAATAAAGATATAGCTCTCAAATAAAAGTAAGACTACTGAAATGACTGGTGCTTTTCTAACACTCTACATCTTAAGAGTTTAAAATATTTCATAAAATTTAGATCTTCTGGTTCAATATTTTAATAAATAAAAAATGTTCTTCTAATACTTCTTCCCTCCACAAATTTTTCATCTTTTTCTCTCACAAATATTAATGACTTACTCCAACATGGAGGAGAGAGAACACTTCAAAGGACCTGTGGTATACACAGCATGGCAGGTGGTACAGGAAATCCAGCTACGTAAAAGACCTGGTTTGTCTTTCATGTTAGTGGAAAACAAATAATTTTAATATACACCATGGTAATGCCAATGGGATATTTATGATTATTATTAAAGGCATCACACTCTCCATTACCTTTGTTTCTTTACAAATACTGTGACAATTCTTACCTCCTTTTTTGTTGGTCCTTTGGTTACAATAAAGAACAAATCTGCTTGTCACTCAACCATCATCTTTACAAATAATCTCATACAGTAGTTGGAAAGATCACTATTGAACTGGTCATCCACTCTTCATAGAAACTGAATATGGTTTTATTTGGCTAAAAGAATCTTCCCAGAATTTCCTTGCCCTAGTAAGATGTCAGTATTGTTGCATGTTAATTTTTAGTAAATATCAAAGTAAATATCTGCCAGGAACTGGAGACACAAAGTATTGCCAATTTACCCTAGAGAAAGTTTGTGCCAGTCTGAACTCCCTCCTGTACCGTCAGATGGAAATGTGTCACTCTCATAAATTTATAATAAATCTGCTCGTTATCATGTTAAAAATAATTTCCCAGTTTGATAAGCAACACATTTTGATCTTAAAATATTTTAATTATATTTTTGTCATTATTAATAAGGCTGTTAGCTATTTTTTCATGTAATTATTAGTCATTTATTGTTTCTTCTTCCTTGAACGAATTCATGTTTTCACCTAATCTTAAAACACTTGCTTTTAATTTAATTACCTTGAGCTTCACACAGGATTCTCCACAGATTGCTCAAACAACTTCCTTTTGGTTTCTCTAAAAAGGTAACTTGTAAAGGAAAATTTTTGGCTTTCTCAGTAGGATCCACATTAATATATTTGAAATAATAAAATCCTTTAAAAAATTTTTTGTATTATTAAATTAATAACTGTTCACTATGGCAATTACCAATAGACAAAGGTTCATAATTTATTCTTTTAAAAATACTTATTAACTAGAAGTTATTGTTCAAAAGATAAAATGCATAATTAACCTTAGTAGAAAGAATTGCTATATAATTTTAGCAATGTTGCAATTCAATATTGTAAGATTTTTCCCATATCTTATTTTTAAGTTTTAATATTTGCTAATATATGATAATATTGACATATTTTATCATTAAGAAATTCACCATCTTCATATAATTTCTATTACAGTCTTTTTCTATGTTTCTCTTCTTTTCCAGTTCAGGTACGCTTATAGTTAAAAAAAAGAAAGGATTTAGACAAAATTGAAATATTTGTAAACAAACTATTTGACTTTATTTATTAAGATTTAGTATATCTATATAATTCTAATCTATGAGATGGCAAATCAAAATAGTTGCATGTTTCAATGAAAATGCTTATTAATCCCATTAAAAATAAATTGTATATACTGGATTTTAAATAAAGCTGTATATGTTCTATCTCAATAAAGTCCGCTGTTTTATGAAATACTTTTATCATTCAAGGAAATAAACTTTAAAAAATTTCAAAGTTTTTCTTACTCGTAACGTTCCAAAGAGATTATAAATGCTTTCATCATACATATATTTCAACATATATATAATATATATTTTCAGCATATATATATATATTATACATAGAATAGCTGCACTTACAGATTTTCACCTTAGCTTACTTAAAACATTTATATAAAAAAATAAATTTATCACTTAAAAAAAAACAAGTGTGTTAGTTTTCTGTTGTTGCTGTACATATTACTACAAATTTAGTGGTTTAAAATAACACAAATGCATTATCTTAATAGTTCTGGAGATCTGAAATTCAAAAAGAACATTACATAGCTGAAATCAAGAGTTTGGCAGAGTTCTTTGCTTCTAAATGCTCCAGGAAAGAATCTGTTTCTTGCCTCATCCAGTTTCTTGAAGCTTCTGGCTTTCCTTGGCTTGTGATCACATCACTCTGATATCTGCTTCTTCGATTACCTCACCTTCTCCTCTATGTGACTTCCTGCCTTCCTCTTATAAGGATCCTTCTCACTACATTGGACACACCCAAATTATCCTAAATAATCTCCCCGTATCAAAATCCTTAACCTAATCAGACATTCATATCTCCCTTATCACACATATGGTAATATGTTCTAAGGAGTAGGATGTGGACAAGTCTGGGACAGGGGTATTATTCAACCTACTACAAGAAGCACCTATGTATCTTTTAAAATGAGGAAATATGATATAAACTGCTATCTAGAAATCAGTAAAGCTTTATCTGCTTTTTGGAAGAGGAGTCTATATTCCCTGCAATAAACCCATATGAACTGCACATTGCACCAGGTAGAAATCAGTAATGTAACTTATTTTTTACCCACAAGCACAACTACCGAAGTATTGTTAGTACCCTGAGAAGAGTTTGATAGATTTATAATTGATCTATTTTTGTTCCATGCTTTTTTTTTTTTACTAAATATGTATTATTCTGTTCCATACATTCAAATATACCGAAAAATAAGCTTAAGTTTAAATAAGCAGATGAAGGAAATTTACCTCAGCTTATAGTATACACTGATTTTTGGCTTGAAGGTTATCTTTACTACTAGAAGGACTGTAAAGTGTACTTTAAAGAAGAGTTTATAATCTATAGAGTTCACAAAGTGTGAGGAAAATACCTTAATATAGAATTCATGGATTTCCTCTGCCCATGCTTATCACTCCACTTGGCCTTGAAAGAAAATTATCAGCAAGGTTCTTAAGAAATAGGCAATATTTCAAATAAGTAAATAAATGTTTGTATGAAAATACTGTCAGGTCAACTGTGTGTTTACCTGTCCTGTTATTTAAATATTCTACTCTGCATTATTCTACTCTGTTCTGCTCTGAACCTGGGAATAAATACAATTAATCACATTTCACAGAACACAGTCCCCATTTTAATTCAATGACATGTATATTCTTGGTATGAATCAATTTTCAACATATTCTCTGTCTCTTACTATTAATATTTACTCTGTAAGGTATAGAAATTCATATGCTAAAATAGAGAAAGAAAATATTTCATTTTCTTAGACACATTCCAAGTTGGCAATACAAATAAGTGAACTTTGAAAAGTGAAGTTTCTTTCTGATTCAAAAAAAGTTGAAAATTTTAAAGCATACGTGTTTTTAAAACAATAGCTAATCAGATAAGTTTAAATTAAATTACATACTAAATTCCTACACAAAATTATGTTTACTTAGCCATATTCAGAAGTTATTTATCAACTGAATACATATAGTGATTGCTATTTTTATCCCATTCAGAAAATATTAATTAATTAATATTATTAATTAAGCAACAAACAAACAGATCAAATCCCTGCCTAAACAGAGCTGTGCCAGAGCAGGCTAGGATAGCTGTGAGAACTGATGGTCCCAGCCTCAGTGGCATCATGTTGATTAATGCATATAAGCCATGATAAAAGTATCAACACCATAGAGAATAAATGTATGGATTCAGGTATATTGGGTAAATGTACATGAAAGTAGGAGATGATGAACTCTCTATTGAGATTTCTTCTTCGTTTTTATTTCAGAGAAGTAGGAAATAAGGTCATGAAGTGGGAGTGAGGATAGAAAAAAAATTCCAGATCATTTGAGAAGATTGGAAAAGGTAGAAACTAATTGTATGAGAATGGGAGAAAAGTATCATTGTCAAACAACATTCAGGATTTTTTTTCTGTTACAGATGGCACAATCAGTGTAGCATAATTCAAAGAGAATTAACACTCAACAAGGTTATTTACAAAGGTGTAGGTATTAGTGCAATAGGTCAGGGCTAGTATTTGTCAAGCATTCACCTTGAGTCTGAAAGAGACAGAAAAAGTTACTAAAACCAGTCGCTTAACCAAAGAGAGAAATGGGTTCTTCAGAGCATACTGCCTTGAAAGTATCAATGACATGCTCTTCTTTTCCCTGCAGTTGCCTCCTGGGCCAAATCCAAACAGAAGTTAAAAGGGTCAAGGGCCTCTGTTGATACAGTACACGGTCTCCTAAAGCAGGATTTAAAATGAGTGGATCTAGGAACAATGGGAAGACATCTTTTAAAGTCCCACTGAGCTCACCATAGCACATACCCTCCCCAATGTCTACCACCCAGCCACCCCATCCCTCCAACCCCCACCACTCCAGCAACGCCCAGTTTGTTTCCTGAGATTAAGAATTCTTCGTATCAGTGAGATCATATGATACATGTCTTTCTCTCATTGACTTATTTCGCTCAGCATAATACCCTCTAGTTCCAACAATGTTGTTGTAAATGGCAAGATTTCATTTTTTTAAATAAATTTTAAAAAAAGCCCACTGAAGTTAGTAATCATAATTTTAAAGTTAGGAAAATCAATATTTTTCTTTATTTTTTGCAGTCATGTTTATATTCAAGCACAGAGTAGCAAAAAAATTGGATTTCAGTGAGACAGCAGGAACTCAAATCTGTAAGGAAGGAAGAGAATAATTCCATGGAAGTAGAAGACTGAAAAAAGAGGTTTAGCAGGTGGAAAGTCTCTAAGAGGACTTTAAAATTTTGGTGCTGAGAATCTTAAGTTCATATTTCTACATGAAAGTGTTCAACCTGAAAAGGCTACAAACTGTCTGATTCTAGCTATATGACATTCTAGAAAAGGCAAAACTATGGAGACAATAAAAAGATGAATGGTTGCCACAGGGAGAGGAGGAGAAATGAATAGGCAGAACACAGAAAAGTTTTAAGGCCGTGAAAATACCCTGCATAATATTATAATGATGGATATATATCATCATACTTTTATCCAAACCTGTAGAATATACAACATCAAGAATGAGCCTTAAGATAAACGAGGGGCTTTGGCTGATTATCATATGTCAATGTAGGGTCCGTTCGTCTTTGGTAAATGTAGCATTTTGTTGAGTGGTATTAACAATGAGAAAAACGATGCATGTGAGGGGGCTGGGGATATATGAGAAATATTTATACCTTCCTCTCAATGTTGTTGTAAATCTAAAACTGCTCTTGGGGCTCCTGGGTGGCTCAGTTGGTTAAGTGACTGCCTTCAGCTCAGGTCATGATCCCAGAGTGCTGAGATCAAGTCCCGCATCCAGCTCCCTGTTCAGCAGGGAGTCTGCTTCTCCCTCTGACCCTATCCCTCTTGTGCTCTCTCTCAAATAAATAAGTAAATAAAATCTTTAAAAAATAATAATAATAAAAAATAAAGCCGCTCTTCAAAAATAAGGCTTAACAACAAACAAACAAAAATCTGGGTGCTTTAAGAGAGAAGAAAGGGGGTATGATTTAGATTTAGAAGCAGGGATAAGAAGTAGGTCAACTAGCTGAATAGTACTCTGTGGTTTACAACATGCTTTAAATATTATCCCATTTTTAATTTGATTATCTGAATCAAATACCTAAAACCTAAGTAGCTCACTCTTCAATCACATAATAGGTTGACTGAGTGACTGACGTGTGCCACGGAAGACACAGTGAAGGGTAATCTCTGCCGTCTTAAAGATTTTTGAGAAACTAACTGGTATACTGAGAGGTGAAATGACAATTAAAAGGTTTTTCTCGAATTAAAAAGAATCTGTCTCCACCCATGAGGCGCTTTTATACGTTAGCATTTCACATTGTCCTGTGTATTTTTGAGCCTGCTTATCTCTGGATGAGGAACTGAGATGTACAGATTGTCACATTACAGACAGGCCTTTTCAATTTACCAAACACTTTCCAATTTTATCCTCAAGGCCATGCTGTGAGATTATTTGAAAATTGATAGAGAAAACTGCCTTAGGGATTCTAATCAAAGCTGAAGATTGGAATTTGTTGTGATTATGGTGTATTGAGAATGGTTTAATAGATAATACAAAATGATACAGTCATGGTCGAAGGAATTTTAACATTTAGGTTTTTTTTTTTTAAGATTTTTATTTATTTATTTGACAGAGAGAGATAGAGAGTACAAGTGGGCAGAGAGGCAGGCAGAGGGAGAGGGAGAAGCAGGCTCCCTACTGAGCAGGGAGCCCAATGCGGGACTCGATCCCAGGACTCTGGGATCATGACCTGAGCCGAAGGCAGCCGCTTAACCGACTGAGCCACCCAGGCACCCCTTAACATTTAGTTTTATGTCTGTAAATTTGGGGCTACAACACCAGAGTTTATAAACAATTTTGTAAAAACGTCAATATGTTATTTTTAAATATACTTACCCTGTGGTTTGGAGGAACAAAAGGTAACCCAAGAGATCCCAGAGTCCACTTCATTATTTTAAGTGTTTAAAAGAAGCATAACTGCAATGTTTCCCGTTTGTATATTAAAGAGTAGAAAAAGAATTTCTTCAGGATTACTCCTATATAGTGAAACTTTCTCAAAATCTGGATATATTCTTCATTCTCAGTTTTTTTCGTTGTATAGAAAGTACCAGAAATAAAGTAAGACAGTAATAAATTAATGCCAACATAACAAACTGAATATTTAAAATTCAATATTTAGTTGAATCTTTTAAACACAATGATAAAAATAACTTTGGGGAAAATATTTGATTTTTTTGTTTTTGTGGTTTTTCTGCCACTTAAAGGACTGATGTTAGGAGTTAATATTTCTCTGGACGCCTGGGTGGCTCAGTCAGTTAAGCGTCTGCCTTCAGCTCAGGTCGTGATCTTGGGGTCCTGGAATCGAGTCCCATGTCAGGCTCCTTGCTCAGTGGGGAACCTGCTTCTCCCTCTGCCTGACGCTCCTCCTGCTTGTGCTCTCTCTCTGACAAATAAGTACATAAAATACTTTTTTAAAAAGGAGTTAATATTTCTCTCTGTTACCTAAGTTATGTAATTTTTATTGTTCTGTCTTCTGGTTTATCAATATTTTCCTCTGTCTCCTCCATTCCACCGTTGAGCCCACCCACTGAGCTTTCATTCAGTTGGTGTTTTTTAGTGGCAAAATTTGGTTGTCCTTTATATGTTCTATTTCTTTGCTGAGATTTTCTATTTCTTCACTGAGGCTTTTCTTTTTTTTAAATTTTATTTATTTATTTATTTATTTATTTATTTATTTATTTATTTATTTGAGAGAGAAAGAGAGAGCACAAGCTGGGGGTAGAGGCAGAGGGAAAGGGAGAGGCAGACCCCCTCAGGGAGCCCGATGTGGAGCTTGATCCCAGGATCCTGAGATCACGACCTGAGCCGAAGGCAGATGCTTCACCAACTTGAGCCACAGAGGCACCCTGAGACCTTTATTTTTCATTTGTTTCAAGAATGGTCATAATTGCTGTGAGAACATTTTTATCATGGCTGCTAATTTTTTTTAGGTAATTCAAATATGTGTCATCTCAGTGCTGGCATCTACTGATGGTCTTCTCCCATTCAGCTTGAGGTCTTCCTGTTTCTTGATACAAGAGATGTGTTTCAGTTAAAACATGCACATTTTAATATTATGTTATGAGACTCTGGGTCTTATTTAAACCTTTTGTTTTCATTGGATTTCTCTTGACACCATGCCCACAGGGGAAGGGGGACGATCTTCTCAAAAATCTTCAAGGAGACAGATGCCATTTGTCCTCCACTATATTTCTCATGTGAGCACATACTGGCCCATGGAAGCCACTCAGTAAATGTGTGTGTGAGTGAGTGAAGAGTGAGCTATCCAGCTATTAGGAGTGTTCAGATGATTACATTGAAATGTCTAGTGAAGGTAAAAGTCCAGTTTCACCAATCAGCCTCCAGTGACACTCTGTAGTGGGGGACAGGGCAGAACTCATAACTGCTAGAACAGGAAGAAGGTTCCAACTCTTCACATGGTCTCTGCTGATACTCTGGTGAAGGTCTCCTCATTACAACTGGACAATGGTGAAAGTCTTAACTCTCTACTAGGCCTCCTTTGATAGCATGCCCATAGGTGAAGGGAAGAGGCATCTTGAAACTGTGGGTGAGAGCGAAGATGCACATTCCTCATATAGTGTCAACCAATGTGAACAGGGTGGTCTATTATCAGCTGGCAGAGACGAAAGTCCCAGCTTCCTCTTTGGCCTTCTCTGACACTACTTCATGGTTATGTTGGGAGACCTCATTATAACCTTGCGAGGGTGGAAATCTAAGCTCTCTACTCATCATTTGCTGGCACTATGGAACCACAGGTGTTTTTGGTTTTTTTGTTTTTTTTTTCCTGTGGTATTTGCCTGGAGTACAGAGGTGATTCTCTAAAAGGTTTCTGTTTTGTTAGGTTAAACCTTTCCTGGTCCTTTGGCTAAAGAGCACAGCTTTTATTTGGAGTTTTTGTGTCAATTTCTATTACAGTTTCTGGTATGCTAGATCTTTAATTCCAAGTCTAAGATATTTGAAGGAATAGGAAAACCTGGGAAACTCACATTTTGTCATTTCCTGGGTCTCAAGTTCCCAAGCTAGTCTACCTTCTTCTCTCCATTTTTCAAAGTCCCCTTATTTTTTTTTTTTAATACATAATGGCCAGGGATTTTGTTTCATTAGTGGTTGGAATAGGGAAAAACACATTGTTCTGTCTTAATTTTTAAAATATTTTTGATGTATATTATTAGTTCAATAAATATATTTTAATTTGCTTGTTTTGTTCTATGTTGTCGATGCTTATTCTGCCTCTGTTTGTATGCAGAATGACAGGAAATTATTAGTGGCTGTGAAATTATTAAATCCTGACAAAAAAAGAAAAGAAATGCTTGCTTGGTCCTCCCCCAGGAAATCATTTGAGGATAATGTATTTGGCCATTGAACAGCGAAGCACTGGCTGGTGCCTATCATGAATAGATTTTCAGGCAACTATATGAGAAATAAGCTAAAAACATTAAGTGTATGATGATCTATTACTGGGAAAAACAAAAGTTAATTGCTTATATCATAAAGTCTTTGCTTTTGACAGAGTTGTAAGAACCTATAAAAGTAAACAAAAAATAAAATAATCTCACTTCTATGATATAAAGCAAAAATGATTTCCATATTTCAAATAAAATGATAATTAAATTCTTCATAGAAGCCCTCAGTGAAGGACCCCGGAATGTTTTCAAGAAGAACCTCATTAGCAGTATATAAATTTGGGGAAAATGTATTCAAAGCCAGACAGCCTAGATAATAGATTCTGAATCCTAATGTAAACGATGGTGTCAACTGCAAAAACAAAAACAAAGCTGTTTGCCTACATTCCCAAATGGAAAGGTGTGGTTCTATGGAGCCATTTTAAAATGTTTGCCAACTTTAATGGTCTGATGATTTGGTAAGCATCTGGATTAGACTCTCTCACTTACATATCTTTTATATTAGAAATTACATTTTAGGGGTGCCTGGGTGGCAGTCGTTAAGCGTCTGCCTTCAGCTCAGGTCATGATCCCAGGGTCCTGGGATTGAGCCCCACATCGGGCTCTCTGCTCTGCTGGAAGCCTGCTTCTCCCTCTCCCACTCCCCCTGCTTGGGTTCCCTCTCTCGCTGTCTCTCTCTTTCTGTCAAATAAGTAAATAAAATCTTAAAAAAAAAAAGAAATTACATTTTAGTAAAGTTGCTCTGAAGGTCAGATTACAAAACAGACTTGATATATATTCAGGATAAAATTTTGTCTCTTAGTAATCTGAAAGTGTCAAGGCAAAAATAGTCAAGGAAACAGGCTAAAGCTGTTTTGTTTTATTCTAAATATAAAACATAAACATGAATTCAAGAACTTGTAATCAAGAAAAAGTGGTTTTCATTCTAGTTCTGTCATTGAACCATCACTCAGCCATCCTACAAGTCCTTCATTTGTGAAATAATTTTTACTATGTGTGTCTGGTGAATTGCATCATTTGTGTCCTCAGAGTCTCAAAGATCCAGTGGGAGGACCAAATAAATGCATTTATTTCATTCATTCAACACATAAAGATTATTTGCCCCTTACATGACACATACTGCAGAATCAGAAATGAGAGAAGCACATCTGGGCCCTCAAGGTGATCTCATTGTCAGAAACAATAATATCAAGAGATCAGGAAGACTCCTCAGGAGGATGGCACTGCAGGCTAGGGGTAATTAAATAGAAGAGATGAACTTTGGAATGAGAGTAGATTCGGGGGCAAGGGGAAAGATCATTCTCCTAAATCTTGAGCAAAATGCGTATGTATACTTTGTTTTGTTTTGTTCTGTTTTGTTTTGTAAGAGTAATTCCATGGCTTCCACCTGAATAGCAAAAGGTCGATGACCCCCAACATGTCAAGAACTGCTGCCTTAGAGGAAGAATAAAATTTAACCCAAGTTAGAAGAAGGAAGAAGGGAGAAGGAAGGTGTCCTAGGCAGAGAGCAATGATACAAAGACATAGAGAACAAGAAATACATCCCAGAGCACAGTGTGCTTATCTTAGAGATAAGACTTTACCTTATCATCTAAGGGGGAGGATATTAAAAGGTTTTAAAAGTAAAAGGAAAGCATATTCAGTTAGGATCAGAAAGATCACTCTCACAGCTGCATGGAGGATGAATCTAGGAACTAAAGTAGAAATTGGTAAATAGAAGCCCAACACTATATTCCAGGCCACAGATGATGATAGTTGATGTTAGGCAGTGTAGGTAGGAATGTACAGGAAGAGATGGATTTCAGAAAAATTGAGACTAAAAATGACCAAAAGTTGATATGACTGAATGAAAGAAATTCATTGAAATCTATAAAAATCCATATAAAAGTGAAACTTCCATTTCTAGCAATATGAAAAAATAGAGATCCACTGTTTTAGGATGGTTTCCCTAGAAAATACAGCCAGATGCAATGTGAAGGCTTTACTAGGAGGTGGGATCCTAGGCAAGAAAGATGAAAATAAGAAGAAAGAGGTTGGAAAGAAAACAAATACAAAGCGATAAGTGGCTGAGTTGGCCCCAGTTCTCACAGACACATGGCTGGTTGCTCAGTTGCAGGGGATATGTGGAGGAGACACTGCACCTCAACACCATGGTTTGGGGAGAAGGAAAAGGGCTTATCCTCTTTTTCCCAGCTTCTGCTGTTCATTGTACAAAGCTTCCCCACGGAGCATTAACTCTCCGGTGCTTTCCAGAATTGTTTCCTGGCTCCTTCAGTCAGCTGCTGGATACATCATCAGATCCACGTCCAGAATAAGGGAGAAGTTTGTTTCCTCAAGCCCTATGAAGGCAAGCCTGGGTGCCAGAGCTCCTCAGGCCCCTACTACAGCAGGCATGAGGAGCCTCTGGGACAGCCCCAAGCTTAGGAGATGTGACAAATTGGCTCTCAGATGGCGAAACCAGCCTGAGCAACAGAAGCAGCTAAATCAAGTACCAGAGTCATGTCTTATACCACAACAGGAATACAAAAAAGGAGGAGAAAGTCCAATCCTTCAGTGTGGTGGCCAGCTACAATCTCCTAAAAGAGTTATAAATATAATTATAAATCAAACTGACCCTATTTTTAATCTGTCTTTTTTTATCACTCCAACTTTAAATATCAGTGCCCCTTAAAGGATTTCAACAAGAATTGACCCTAATTATGTTTCCCTCCCCCCCCACCCCCTGCCCTCCTCTCCTCTCTTCTCTTTCCTCCACCTTCTCTTTTCTTCTCCTCCTTCTCCCTATCTCCCTTCTTCTCCCATTCCTCCTGCTTTCCTTCCTTCGTTCCTTCCACCTTCCTTCTTTCCCTCCTTCCTTCATATTCCTAATGGAAAATTGAGGAAGCCAAAATAAGCATCACTTTCTTTCCTTTTGACTTGCTTTTTATTTTAATTCTTAGAATTCAGTGAACTGGACATATTCCATGTAATTTCTCTCCACTTTCACTTGGTATTTTCACTCTCAAAGTTTAATTACTTGAAGACAATTTTTTAAAAATTTGAATCTCAAACAGTGAAGAAAGATAAATAGCTATTTATATAGAGGAAAGGAGTTGGAAATGCATCAGAGTATAGTTATATATACTTGTGTGTGTCTGTGCATGTGTGTAGGGATGTGCATTTGTTTGTTTTTCCCCAAAGTGTAGGAAAGTAAAATCATACTAGAGCAAGCAGAGGTGAACTAGAGGGTATTTAGAAACTGAATAATTTGAACTCCATGATGAAGAAGAAGAAAAAAATCTCTTACAACAAAAGGTCTTTTGAATTGATGGGAATCAGAGAAACACAAACAAACTAGAGATCAGCATGGAACTTGGAAAAATCACAAGTAGAAGCAGATCAGTACTCTCCCCTATTATCAATAGAATTTATAGTTTCCTGAAGACATCCAAATAAGTTCAAAAAAGATGTTGCATTTTGTGTATTTGGTTATGATGGGATACCACCTGTCTCAGAGACATGTAGAGCTTAAGTACTTAATATTATGGTTACTTATTTTACTTTGTTTTAACTATTTGCCTGTTCATATGTTCTATGCTTTCTAAAGTTGTTTAACTGAAGTTCAGTTTTATAATTAAGTGTCACCATCAACTCCTGAATAATCTGTGTCTTTTATAATGAGAAAATAAATATATCCGCCTGCACTTAGACTAGGGTATTGGGCAGGGATTCAATTTGTACCATTGTGGATATCCTCTAAGAGATGGAAATAAGTAAGGCAACCTCTCAGTTTGCCAAGTAGTCCATAAACCATAAATAGGTTTATTCCTATTGCTCTGTCATAATTATTAATAGTGCATCTGCTCACTCTCAAAAGTATGCTAGTTTGGATGATAAATAAAAGAACTCAAAAATGAGAGTGAGAAGATCGTCATCAGGGAGCTAAAGTACAAAATTAACAGAATGGATCAAATCAGAGACAGATAGGTACATCTGAAAGTTAGAAAAAAAGTAATTAGAAGGTAATAGCATATCTAAAGAAATTCAATTTCAATTAGGAAAGAATTATTGAATAATAGAAGCCTAGAAAAATCATTGTCACAGATTCCGTTTGTGCAAGCATGACCCACGTGCCACAATGCCTTGGATCAGGACATTTTTATAGCATTTTAAGCCCACAGAAGTCCTCACTGTATTGTGAAGATGAATGTATATGGCAATCTCAACCAGCGATATTAATCATTTGGAGTCTACAACTTCCTTCTCTTGCTCTAATTTTGTGTTTATCAGTCAGCCGTCTGGTTATCTTTGACTTTTCATGTATAGATATGTATACTCTCTTTTTTATTCAGCTTTTATTTAACACCTACCATGTGTCAAGAATTATGATGGACACTGGGGATACTAAGATGGATCCTGCTCTCATATACAGCTCACAGGCCATGTTGGGAGAGAGAAGGAGATGAGAAAGGAAGAGGGAGAAGGAGGGAAGAGAGAGAGAGAAAAAAGGAAGAAAAGAGGGAGGGAGAGAGAGATAATTACTGTTTGGGGTGCTGTGGGAGCACCTAACTATGGGAGCTGGGAATAGGGAATAAGGAATGTCACGGGAGGCTTCCTGAAGGAGGTGGCATTTAAGTGAAGTTAAAAATAAAATGAATGGAAACAGGTTGGTCAAATGGAACAAGAGAATGTATATTATAGGCAGAGGAGAACAATAAAAGCAGTTAAGGGGTTTGAAATTTACACTGGAAGATACAGTAGCAAGGCTTTTTGTTTTATTTTTTGTCTTTACTGTTTTAGATTTATTCTCTAACTGATCTATGTAGTCCAGGGAGGATAGCAACAATATTTCTCAAAAAAACAAGTGAATTGCATTCCCATGGAGTTTTGACTAAAGGGACTGCCATCCTGATTAGAGTTTTATTAATAAAAAGATTTTGAATTTTATTCTCAAAATGGGAAAAGGCTAAATATGCATATTATGGTTTTATTTTGAAAATATATCCATTTTTAAAATTTTATTTACTTATTTGAGAGAGAGAGCGAGCATGAGCAGAGGGAGGGGTAGAGGGAGAGGGAGAGGGACAAGCAGACTCCCCACTGAGCATGGAGCTCGAGGTGGGCTGGATCCCAAGACTCTGGGATCATGACATGAGCCGAAGTCAGACGCTTAACTGACTGAGCCACTCAGGTGCCCCATCCATTTTTCTTAGATCATGTTCCTTGGCAGCCATTCCAACATCATGGACCTAGAATATAAAAGACACAAATAACATACAAGAAAGAAGGACTACAAAATGTAGGCAAAATCACTGACTGATAGGAAGGGTAAATGTAAGGAAAATCCTGGGTCTTTGTGAAAGAGAAGTTAAAAGCAAAATAAGGAGTGTCTAAATATGGACATCCTTACTGGCACATCTGGGATGAACTTCTAGAGATGGACTTGGTGCCAGAAAAGGAGAAGCAAGAAGTCTTTAATATTGGTTCCCAATTTTGAATATCTGGGGAGAGAAAAGTACAGAGTTGCTTTGAATCAATATAGGGCAGTCACATCAGGACAAAAGGGGCAACATGCCCTGATTTGACAATGTGAAGAGCTTAAGCCCTCTCAGTCCTACACTCTTACCACTCTTATAGCTCCTTTGGCTCCAAGGAGGTATGGAAGAGATTCAGATTTGTGGAAGCTCCATGAGGTTCTAAGAAGATAGCTAATAGAAAGAATAGGATTATGTCTGGTAGGGAAAAAGTGTTTCTGAAACCAGACTCAGGATCAGCATCAAATAGCAGTAAAACATCAAAAATTTCTATATCGCTTACAACAGAGAAAGGTGGTACTGAGTGATCACAAAAGGATGAGTAAACTTTACCAAACCAGGAGAAAAACAACAAATTTCCCAGCTACGGTAATCCTACAGGGCAGACAAGCCACCTCACCCAGGGATCAGAGAAGATAAAAAGGGGAGAGGGCAGATAACAGCTCCTGCCACAACACCATCATATCTTCTTTCTCAATACCTCACCGCCATCTTGGGGAAGAGGACATGAAAGGGAAAAGATATGAAAAACTAAACACTTACCCCCCCCCCCAAATCAAAGGATTATAAAAGGCTCTTTAAATCAGAAAGGTCCAAGAGTAAATTGACAAGTACTAGTCAGACAATTGGACTCCAGAAGTTGGTCCTCTTATGCCACTTCCGTTCCATGAAGTATGGAAGGATTCTATAAGTTCCTCCATGTGTGGTGGTGATACTGGTTTGAGTGTGGATTGTGGACGGTGGCAAATCGCAGAGCCAGAGAGAAATGATGGATTTGTCCACTGTGAGTTGTTCAGTTATCTCTTGCTACACTTAAGAAAATATAAGAGCCAAAGCCAACACTGTATTATTTTTACAATTCTGTAGGTTAGGATTACTTATGCATCTGTAGTCATCTGACAGCTCTACCGGGGCTGAAGGGTTCAAGATGTTCTCATTTATGTGCCTGAAAATGGGTCCTGGCTAGCGAAGGGGCACCTTAATTCTCTCCTACACTTCCCACTTTGCAGTGGGTTAAACTGGACTTCCTCACAGCATACTGCTCTCAGGATCCCAAGAAAGAAACAAAATAAAATCTTAATTTTATGCAATTCAGGTAAATAGAGGTTCCAGAGGAAATGTAGATTCTGTTGTAATAGTGAAATTTTCTTCTAATAATTACATTGTTCTCATATTGTTCCCTGCTTGTTGGCTTTGAATGATATAATTATTTCTCTGGGGTTAATTAACTGCAAGGGAAAGATGGGTTTCTGGTGCTTGGAACTCATTTTTTTTTACATTTTTTTGGTATTTCACCCATCCCCTCCACCCACCTCCTCTCTGGCAACCACCAATTTGTTCTCTGCTTCAGAGTCTGGGGTTTTTTTGTTGTTGTTGTTTGTTTGTGTCTTTTTTCCTTTGTTCATTTGCTTTGTTTCTTAAATTTCACATATGAGTAAAATCATATAGTATTTGTCTTTCTCTGACTGACTTATTTCACTTAGCATTATACCTTCTAGGTCCATCCACATTGTTAGAAATGGCAAGATCTCATTCTTTCTTCATGAGTGAGTAATTTTCTTTATATTTTATATACTTGGGCACAGAATTTATATACCTGACACTAAAATATCAAGTCAGAGGATGAGTAGCCCTTAGAGAATCCAACTATGATATGCGAGTTTCTTCATGTTTGCCTGTTTGCCAAGCTGCTTTTCACAGTACATTTAACCACAAGGTCAGGGGTATTTGTGACCCACAAAGTTAAGAGCACTGCAGAAGTGAAGCAATGGGCAAGAGCTGACAGTGTAAAGGAGAGTTGAAGGGTTGTTGGTTAATACCCCACCACTCGGCCCCATTCTCATTTCCTTTTTCCATATTGCCTTATTTCTATAATTAGTTGTGAACTGCTCAAGATCTCTGGCCTGTTTCCTGGTGTCCCTCTGTCAAGCTATCTGACAAGGTTGAGGATCAGTAACATATCACATTTACAGATGTATTTGTGATAAAAAACCAAAACTGTTCATTATATAAAATGTGCCATTTAAAAAAAAATTACATTTTGGGAGTTCGGCTAATTAGCTGGGATATTGCTATTGTTCATTCTGATAATTTCAAGGAATTCATGCCATCTAACACCACATTCCTTCAGAGTTTCAAAGCATTTGATTTCATAAATTTAGGTATTTGCCTGTGGTGGAATCATTAGTATGAAAGATATTTCTCAAAACTCCATGTAGGTCAGGCGCCTGGGTGGCTCAGTTGGTTAAGCGACTGCCTTCGGCTCAGGTCATGATCCTGGAGTCCCTGGATCGAGTCCCGCATCGGGCTCCCTGCTCAGCAGGGAGTCTGCTTCTCCCTCTGACCTTCCTCCTTCTCATGCTCTCTGTCTCTCATTCTCTCTCTCTCAAATAAATAAATAAAATCTTAAAAAAAATTTAAAAAA
Organism: Mirounga angustirostris; assembly: GCF_029215605.1. Lineage (NCBI taxonomy): Eukaryota > Metazoa > Chordata > Mammalia > Carnivora > Phocidae > Mirounga > Mirounga angustirostris. The sequence continues at coordinate 88,079,090 of NW_026991716.1, read as the reverse complement.
AACTCCATGTAGGTCAACTATTATTCTTGCTGAATAAAAAAATTAATTTTATTAATCAATTTTTAACTAAGTTAATTAATTAAATTAAATACATAGCAGGGACACAAAACGTCCTTCTAACTGATCACTTGTACACATATATTAAGATGTACATTCTTCCATCACTTTAATAGTTGTTTTCTTCATTTTACAATGAACTCTATATTAAATTTTTGAATTTATAGAAAATAACTTTTCATACTTGATGTTGATTTGAAAGTCACATTGTATCTTTATGGTCACAAGATTGAATCCATAGCAGAGAAGAATAATTTTAAAAATTCATGAATGGTTTCTACTTTCTCAAAGTTAATTGCTTAAGCAGGTTTAATCTTTATTACAGATTGTTCAATAATTGAAAGCTGTTTGTATTTCACACCAGAGAGGTCAGGTTTATGTTCACAGTAACACCTCAGATTAAGGAATAGACCTCAACTAAAGAAAGAATTAACCTAGAAAACAGAAATTTATTCAAAAGCACAGCTTGTGATTTTTTTTTTTCTTTTCAGGTAAGCCCTAGCTCTTAAAAAAAAAAAAAAATGGCTATAAAGTCTGCCAGAACATAAACCCTTCCAAGTCACCACTCTGCATTACACACACACACACACACACATGCATTACACACACACACGGACACACGCATGCATGCACGCGCTCCCACCCATGCACACACACACATCTGCACGCACACACGCGCGTGCTCACACACATACACACACAAGCTCATACTCTACTAATTTCCCCAGGGCTTATCTGATATAAAAGCAATTTTCTTCCTTTTCCCTCATAAAGTTTGTATTTTCAAACTGCTGTGAAACCACGCATTTAGTATAGCTCTTCATTTCTTTTTCAATTACCTAAAAGAAATATCCATCTTTTAAGTGCATTTAGGAATGTATCATCATAGTTCTATAATTGGATAGCCTTTCTTATATTGACTCTACTTCTTATACTTATGGTTGTAATTGATAAGCCAATAGATTTACATTGAAATTAGATTCCCGGACACTGGCAGTTCCATACCTGTGGTGATTTTGCTTATCTTGACCTGAATGTCATTTGTTTTCCGCTTAGATTCCATCAGCAACTTTAATGTAGTATTTACAAATAAATAATGGTGAAAAGTACACTAACGTTTAATACTATTAATATTAACTAAAGAATGTACGTTTGTTGCACAAGAAAATAGGTATTTTTTTAAGCTTTGTGTAGGAAAATATTTCGATTAATCACATTAAGAGTTTATATATAGCAATACTGTATTTATTTTATTTTATTTTATTTCGTTATTTTCTTAGTTACATGTCCTGTAAATTCTGGTCCTAGATGATAATTCCAAAGTCAAATATTAGTAGTTTAAAAGCAAAGTATAATTTTACTCATATTATTGGAAGTTAGACATTGGTTGCAAATAATGCCTTACATAAAGAGTAATGCTAACATACTGGTGTTTATTACTTATGTTTTTTTTAAATCAAGTGGCCTAAAATCTATCACTTAAAGTATACACTTTGTTTTTATATGAGAAAATCGGCCACTCTTACTAAGATAATGATAGCTAGTATACTGTGTGTTAATTATATTCACTGTGTCAAGTACTTTATATATATATCATATGATTTAATTATTACAAAAAATAAGTAACGTTTTATTATTTATTTATTTTTGAAGATTTTATTTATTTATTTGTCAGAGAGAAAGTACAAGCAGAGGGAGTGGCAGGAAGAGTGAGAAGCAGACTCCCCACTGAACAAGGAGCCCAATGCGGGGCTCATGACCTGAGCCGAAGGCAGACACTCAACCGACTGAGCCACCCAGGTGTCCCGATGTTTTATTTATTATTATAAAGATGAGGAAAAACAGCTATGAGATGGTTAAATAACTCAATTAAATTCAGACCACAGTGAAGCCAAGATTAGACCCAGACCTCTAGCTATCGCAAAGTCTGTTCTTAACCACTAGGCCTGTAGAAAAATCAGTTCTGTCCTTCCCACAGCACATATTTGAATGCTTTACTATATGCTAAGACTTCAAACAAAATAGCTAAATAGATGCAGGCCAAAAAACCCTGGGAAAATATGTGCTAAAACATATGTTAAAATATTAGTAGGATTCGTTTGCAAAACACAAAATTTTGAATGATCTCAACTTTGGTGGTTATAAAAATGTGGTTCAAGATCACCTACATACAAATCATCTGATTTTTCTTTTTTCTTAATCCAGACCCCTGGCACACATTATAAAATTGACCCCAAATTATGAAGTAATAGGTCAGAAATGTATGATTTAATAAATTTCTTAGGTAATTTTCAGGTAGACAAATGTTTAGGAAAACTGCTCTCTTTTTTTTAATATTTGTATTCTTTAAAGTTTCATAAAGGTTATACATATTTTAATCTGAGTAAAAAATACAAAATATCGCTTGTGGATTTCTGCTCCCCCCCCCCCCGGATGTTGTTTGACTACATTCTACATTTATTTCTTCATTACATGCTTCTAAAATTAAACACACAAATAAATACATCTTTTTCTAAATTATGTTTTTTTAACTTCATTTTTATTTGCTCAAAAATAAAGTTGAAATCTAATTATTTCAATTTTTGTTATGGCTCTCCTTGCTCGGTATCCCTGATTTCTTACCTCCAGTTGTTTGAGATGAATATGAAGGTGCAGGCAGTAAAAGAATGTCACATCCACTCACATTCAAGGATGCCAAAATATAGCTCCAGAGAGATTCTAAGCTCCGAACTCTCTGTTATCAATGGAAGTGAAAGTGATAAGTTTGGAGCTACCAGATTTTGGGATTCAGAGTCATCTTAACCATCATTTGAATTATCCTAGCTGGTAGGGTGGATGCAGTCCTTTATCCTTTAAATATTCAATGTCACTAAACTTTATGCACAATTTTAACCCACAATCAGATGAGTGGAAATTGAAATTAAAATACTTCTTTGGTCTATTATTTTTTATTTAGAGTTTTGTTTTCCCTTTTCAACTCTGTCTAATGTTCTTGGTACAAAATCGTCTTTTGTGCATATAAATCTATTTATTCCATTTAGCAAACGTAGCAAAGGAATCTAATATAATCTGAAGGGTCAAAGTACGATCTCTGGAGGAACTATAAAAGACATGAACAAGGAAGATGAATTCTCCAGGCAGACAAATTTTTTTTTTCTTTTTTTATTTGAGAGAGAGAATGAGAGAGAGCAAGCACATGAGAGGGGGGAGGGTCAGAGGGAGAAGCAGACTCCCCGCCAAGCAGGGAGCCCGATGCGGGACTCTTTGAAAGGGTACTATCCTCACTCATGAGAGCTCCACCCACATGACCTAATCACCTCCCAAAGGCCTCACCTCCAGATACCATCACATGGGTGGCTTATGAGTAACGGAAATTTATTTCCCACAGTTCTGGAGGGTGGCAAGTCCAAGATCAAGGTGCTGGCAGATTCAGTATTTGGTGCGTGCCTCCTTTCCAGCTCATACTGGCTGTCTTCTCTCTATAAGGTATAACCTCACATGGTGGAAACAACAAGGGAATTCTTTGAAAGGGTACTATCCTCATTCATGAGAGCTCCACCCACATGACCTAATCACCTCCCAAAGGCCTCACCTCCAGATACCATCACATGGGTGGCTTATGAGTAACGGAAATTTATTTCCCACAGTTCTGGAGGGTGGCAAGTCCAAGATCAAGGTGCTGGCAGATTCAGTATTTGGTGCGTGCCTCCTTTCCAGCTCATACTGGCTGTCTTCTCTCTATAAGGTATAACCTCACATGGTGGAAACAACAAGGGAATTCTTTGAAAGGGTACTATCCTCATTCATGAGAGCTCCACCCACATGACCTAATCACCTCCCAAAGGCCTCACCTCCAGATACCATCACATGGGGGATTTGGTTTTAACATATAAATTTGGAGGGATATACAAACATTCAGTCTACAGCAAATGGTGGTGGGAAATTTTGGACTAGAATCAGACTTGATATTCTCCTTGTCCAAGACTTGCTATTTCTTCACTTCTTTATATAAAGCACGGAATAAAAAAATCTCAAAATTCCTGAGATAGGAATCACTCATATTATTTTTTTTCTGGTAATATTTTTATTATTATATAATTTAGATGCCATGTTAATGCACAGATTTTGACGGTTTTCTTGAGATATACCTGATGTACAAGTTTAAAGGGTACAGTTTGTCAAGTTTTGACATATGTGAACACTTGTGAAACATTAGCTCAAAAAAAAAATAGTGAACATATCCATCATCTCCAGAACAATGTAGTGTAGAATTAGAAAGAGCAGTCATCCTGGTCCTGTTCCTGATCTTACGGGGAAAACATTGTCTTTCATCATTATGTATGATATTAGCTATAATTTTTCAGGCAACATTTACCAAGTTGAATAAATTTCCTTCCATTTACTTTTTGATGAGGGTTTTCATCAGGAATGAATGTTGGGACAAATTTTTAATTTCACTTATTTTCTGCACTGTGTTTGGTTTCCATTTCATTGATTTCCACTCTGATGTGTATTATGTTCTTTCTTCTACTTTGTGTTTTTGTTTTCTTTTCCCTTTCTTGTTTCCTAAGGTGGAAACCATGGTCATTGATTTGAGATGTATTTGTTTCTAAAAAGGCATTTTGTTTTATAAGTTCCCTTTTATGTTCTGCTATAACTGCACCCCACAAATGTTGACATATTGTATTTCATTTTCATTCAGTACTAAATATTTTAAATTTATCTTTTGATTTCTTCTTGGACTCATAAATTACTTAGAAGTATGGTGTTTTCCCAAAATATTATAATATTTGGCTAAAAATTTTATTCTTGAATTTTAATTCATTTCCATGTGGGCAGAGAATGCATTTTGTTTTATTTAAACACATTTCAATTTAATAATACTGGTTTTATGGCCCAGGATATGGTCCATCTTGGTAAATGTTCTATGTTGCTAGTATCACAACATTAGAGTAGTTTAATTAGATTTCTTCTCTCCAAGATTTGGCATTATTCGTGTCATGCATTTTACTTCCTACATACGTTGTGTACTTTGAAATACACTTTTATTATTTTTTGCTTTGGTCAATTTATTTAAAGATGTTAAATAATAGTAACTCTTTATATTTACTCATGTAGTTACCATTTTTTACTGTTCTTTATTACCTTTTGTACAACTAGGCTTCCTTCTACATTATTTTCTTCTTTCAAAGGACTCTTTAAAATTTCTTATAATGAATGTCTCCCTTTGTCTGCATAAGGCATTATTTTTTTTAAAGATGTTTCACTGGACAAAAATTCTAAATTGACAGTTGTTTTCTATATTACTTCAAAGATGTTGCTCCACTGTTTTCTATCTAGCATTGCTTCTGAAGAAGTCCTTACTTTGTTGTTGTTGTTATCCTTTTTCTCTTTTACTGTTTTAAAGATTTTCTATCACTGACTTGAAGCAATTTGGTTATAATGTATGTTGGTGTAGTTCTCTTAATATTTCTTGCTCTTGCAGTTCTTTGAGCTGTTTGAATAATAGCTTTCACTCAATTTGGATAATTTTCAGCCTTTATTTCTTCAAATAACTTTGGTCTTCTTACTTCAGGGACAATACATATCTAACCGACAGGTTAAAGTTGTTTCTCAGATCACTGCTTGTCAGTTCTTTTTTTTTTTTTTTTAAGTGATTTTCCTCTTTGTATTTTATTTTGGAAACTTTGTATTGCTATATTCAAGTATACTAAACTTTTCTCTTGAAATGTTTAATTTAACATGGTTCCACCCAGGATATTTTATTTTTCATCTCAGACATTGTCATTTTTATCTCCGGCATATCTTAAGATCTTCAACCTTTCTTCTAGCTTCTTAACATATGGTATATAGTCAAAAAAAGGTTTTAAATGCCCTTTGTAATATTTTCATACTGTGAGTCACTTGTGGGTCTAGTTCTATGAGTCATTTTTCTTTTCACTTGGGTTGCATTTGGCTGCTTCTTTACATACTTGCTATTTTTTTTTAATTGGATACTATACATTGTGAATTTTACCTTTTTAGACATTGGCTATTTTTTATATTCCTATAAATGTTTTTGAGATTTGTTCTGGGACAGTTAAGTTATTTGAAAATCATTTAACCTATTGAATGGGAATGTCTTACTCTTCATCTTCACCGAGTATAAATTATTTCTCATTGCTATCAAATTTTAGTTAGAGAAGCATATAGAATATAGTATTTTGTATCTGGTTTCTTTTGTTTGTTAGTCTTTTGAGTGTCAACCATATTTTCGCACATATCAGTAGTTTTTCTTTTTAGTGCTTTAAAATCCATTGTATGAATACATAATACCTCGTCTATCGATTCTCTTATTGATGGATATTTGAGTTCTTTCTAATTTTGGACTATTCTGAATAAAGCTGCTACGAACGTTCTTGTTCAAGTATTTATTTGAAAATGTGTTTTATACTTTTATTCTTTATACCAGTGTGTGGAATCACTGCCTCATAGGGTAGATGTATAAGTACTTAAGAAATTGTCAGACACTTTACTGGAGTAGTCACGTTCTCTTACAGTCTTACCAACAAGTTTTGTGTCAATTGCTCCAACATCCCACTATCATTTGCTTTTGTCACATTTTAAATTCTTTTTATTTGTAGTCATTCTTGTGAGTATAAAGTAGTAAACTTTTAATTTCTGGAGGAAGTTGGACATCTTTCATCTTTTTTTTCATTTTTATATTTTTACTTATGAAGAACATATTTCATACCTTTATTTTTTTTTCAGTTACTTTGTATTATTGATTTTTGAAGCTCTTTATATATTCTGCCCAGGAGAACTTGAATTAGATATCACTGTTGTGCAAATTTTCTCATAATCTGTAGCTGGTCTTCCCATTTTTAAGTGGTGTCTTTTAATGAGCAGAAAATTTTAATTTTGATGAAGTCTTATTAATCCATATTTTCTTTTATATTTAATTAGTAGTATGTATGTTCTCTGTAAAAACTCAAATATAATCTCAAATTTAGAGTTGCCCATATTGGTATTCCCATACCCATCTCCCGAAAGTTCCTGATTTCTAATAGACATGTGCAGTTTCAAGCCACAGCTCTATCACAAGAACCTACAAAATCACTGAGTAACAGAAGCAAATCACCACTCGAATGAAATCTGATTTCATTTGTATGAAATCTGATTCATTGTGTATCTTCTAGAATCAAAATAAGGGAGGATGTTTTTGACCATCAACTAATTTCTTTGTGTTGATATTAAGAAACAACTTTTTTCCACATAGTAACATACTTTCTTATCAAATGTCCCATCATAACTGATCACTTGGCACCTTCGCACATATACAATGTGGCTTACAAAATCATCTCTATTTAATAGAATCTACTTTCTTGTTTCCAAATTTTCAATATTAAGTAAAGCAAAAAGTCAGAAAGCATTTTTCCATTATATATGAATTGTGAATATGCTAATAGTTATTTTTTAATGAATATATGATTTAAACCAACTAAAAAGCAAAATATTTTGTGGCATGTCAACAAGACAATAATTGCTTTTACACACATAATATTGTTGATACATGACAACCATAATATTTAACATTAGAATTTTCTCAATAACTCATCTGCTTTATTTTCTGATAAAGCTGCCATTAATTTAGGGAGCTGATTTCATTAGTGGCTTAGTAATAGTACAATGTGAATATCATTATATCTTTTTAATGTTTTTCTATAAGCAATATTAGTTTAAATAATGCTTTTTAAATTATTTGTTAAATCATTTAAGATTTCTTGACAGGTCAGATGAATTAAATCTAATGATTGCTCCCTGATTTGATCAGTTAAGCAAAAACAATAGAGAAATCTTGGATACGGAAGCATGACAAAAGCCATCGAAAAGTTTAAGAACTTGGAACTTGTGAATAGATACATTCTGAGTATTTTTAGTATCTGACAGAGAAACTAGAGTGGGTCTGTAACTAAAAAGATGCAAAAATTGTTTTTCCTTGAATGAGAAAGAAAGTTTAAGAGGAAGGAGTCTTAGTCCATCTGAAGCGTGGAAAAGGAAATTTCCAGTTAAATTAAAATCCATATGCCTGCAGCATTCTCCCAGTAGATGATGTGTGGTTCACTAGTAGGAGAGATCTTTCCTTCCTAGGCAGGTACACAGAGTGGGTTCCCTGATGATGGTTCAGGAAAAAGGTAACTTTTTCCAAGCTGCTTAGAGTCATAAAACTCACTACCTATAGTCTGATTTTCATATCACTAGCAAGTCTTGTACCATTTCTGAAAATAATAATTGATTTCTCATTTTTCTTCCCAATTCTCACCTTTATTAAAGAGTAGAGAATACCTACAAACCAATATACATTTATAGTCATCTCAGGTAATCTGAATTTTCATTCAGATTAAAACATAAGTATATGGTGATTTTGGGATAATGATAATTGGCACAATCTGAATCCACTTCTAGAAAAGACATGGCTGCCAGAGGTAGGATGCTGCAACTGAGAACCAGGTACAGAACCTCAGACTAGGCAATACTTAATGCCAGGGATTCTCTGCAACTGAGATTGGGAGAGGCAGTTAAAGAGATCCAAGATAGGTTTCTTAGGTACAATAAAAGAAGGCAAGTTGACAATCAAATCAGGCAAACAAGAGGCAGATGCAAAACCTAAGGTAAAAGTAATATATAATTCTATACTAGAGTCAGTTAAGACTCAATAAATCAACATGGGAGAAAAATTTCCTTCCTTATTATAGAGTTGCACTGTGCAATAAAGTAGCCACTAGCTACATGTTGCTATTCACACATAAATTTAAAATAATTAAATAGAATTAAATGCTCTGTTTATCAGATTGTCATTTCCTTTCTCAATAACCACATGTGGCTAATGGCTACTTTATTGCATAGAGCAAGTCTAGAGTATTTTTTTTTTTTTTTTATCACAGAGCACTCTACTGGACAGTGCTGCTCTAAAGTAATGGCCTCAAACATTTGTAAATCGCATAGCAACTTGCATTTGCATGGATAAATCATCTGGTTTAAATGTACAGCTTCCCAAAAGACAATTCTACAGAGGCCAACTCAATACAGATGAAAAAAATAGTTACGGACTTTAAACTTGTGACTAGATCTCGAACTGTGATGCAAACTTCAAGGTCTTGTGGAAACACATGTATGTCCTCCCTGACATCTCTCTCTAAAACTTCAACACATAGGGGTGTATTTCTGCAAGTTAGTCATGGGGTCATTCATTCATTCACTCATTCAGAAAGCATTGAGTGTGTAATAAATTATGGTAAGGAGTAGAAATACAAAAAAAAAAAAAAAAAAAAGGAAGATCCACATTGTTCCTACAAGAATCTCATAGCCCAAAGGTGAAGGTATGCCTGCAAGAAAATCATTCCAATATATTATGTCATTAATGTTATAATGGAAACAGTTTTAGCTGATTTTATTTTATTTTTTTTTAAGATTTTATTTGTTTATTTGAGAGAGAGCACGCATACAAGCAGGGGGAGCAGCAAGCTCCTCACTGAGGAGGGATTAACTGATTTTAAAAAGGCAATTCTTTCAGCAATTTTGAGGGTGATTTAAGGGAAGATGAAGATTGGAGAAAGTAAGTTAATGTACCAAGTCTGAAGTAAGGCAGTAGTAGAGGTAATAGAAGATAAATTCAAAAATACTCAGAAGGACAGTAGATTATAAACTCCTTGATTATAGGTACTAACTCAGTATATTATCTCAAGTATATTACTTAACTAAATTATCACTTGTTGAATTAAGAAAATGGGAGGAAAAGTTGATACAATTTAATGAAAACTGAGTGTAGTTGTGATGGAGAATGAGGTCTGAAAGAATTCTCACACATCAATTCCATCCTATATTCTCTTACCCTATTATAAGATATACTCCCCCATGCTGTTGCCCAAGCCAGAAACTCTGGAGTCACCTTTTTGTCCTCCTGTGTCTCTTCTCCACAAGCACTTATATCTCATGACTCCTACTCATTTCTCTCGAAGTTGTTCAAATTTCTTCATCCCCATTTCTATTGATTTAGTTTTTTCTTTTCGTTTTGCTTTTCTTTACAAGGGTTAAATAACAGCCACCATTTTTTTTAGACTCTAATCTAGGTCCCCTCAAACTGATTCTCACCCTGACACTGAGGTGACTCTTTTTTTTAAAAAAAGATTTTGTTTATTTATTTGAGAGAGAGACACAGAGAGTATGAGTGGGGGGTGGAGGGGCAGAGGTAGAGGGACAAGCAGACTCCCCAGGGAGTGCAGAGCCCCACGTGGGGCTTGATCCCAGGATCCTGAAACAATGACCTGAGCTGAAGTCAGACACTTAACCAACTGAGCCACCCCGGTGTCCCTGAGGTGACTTTTTTTTAAATCTAAAATATGATTATAATTAAATCATCCCCCTCTTATATTTCAATGAGTATTCATTCCTTAAGAGGTAAGTAGAAACTCCTAACAATGGCATTACTTTAGAACATAGCTTTATTTCTTCTCCCCATGTATATTCACAACCTCAAATGTAAACTTTGAACCGTATTTAACCCCATCCTTTGGTTGTTTATGTTGGTTCTCCCAAGCCATTTTCTGTACCATCTCCTGAGGAGGTTTTCCCCATTCATTTTTCCTGGTCCCCCATCTGGATTAAGTACCTTCTCCACAAAGTCATATAATCCTATACAAACCTAGAATAGTACTTTTTACAAAGGATTTTAATCTGTTTATTGTAATATATTAGCTTTACGTTCTTCAGCATCTAACAGAGTGCTTAGCAATGACTTTTACCAGGAAATGGAATACAGAGAGAAGAGATTTGGGGGAAATTTATAAATGCTCAGTAGTTACATAGAGGTGTCTGGCAATCAGAGAAGTAGTCTAGGCTCAACATAAATGTGAAGTCACTGAAATCTAGCTAGTAGTTTAAGGAATGAGGTTGTATAAAACACCCATGGGGAAAAGCAAGAAAGGCAATGTCTCTAGATGATTTCTTGATTTCCTCTTCAATTTTTTTTTTTTAAGATTTTATTTATTTATTTGAGAGAGAGAGAGAAAGAGCACGACCTGGGGGCGGGGGGTGAGGCAGAAGGAGAGGGAGAAGCAGGCTCCGCGCTGAACAAGGACCCTAATGAGGGGCTTGATCTCTCCCAGGACCCTGAGATCATGACTTGATGCAAGGCAGACGTTTAACCGACTGAGCCACCCCAGGTGCACCTTAAAGTTTAATATTAAAAGCTAAATTAAAGAATTCATTTATACTGGTAACCCATGCTTTCTTCCATCTTTCTATCTGCCTCTGTTACTAGTTTAGTAATATTAATGACATTTTTCATATTGTATTTTCTTTATACTATTTATTATAATTTCTTTAATTCTGAACTTGATTTTCCTAACAGTTGAGCATCACGAGGTGACCAGCACGACCTTCTCTGCCACTCTCCATTCATTTTTTACCAATGGAGTTTTAGCTATTAATTGGTGACCTGTTATTTTCCTGAGATATCGCTGTTCACTTTTTTAGCAAATATTTATCGAGACTCTAAACCTTGAATAGACAAAACTAAGTCATGTGAAGGAAAATGGGACATTCCTCCCCAGCTGCCTATTGAATAATCAAGAAGGATTTTTCCCTACTAGTAGATATAAGATTTTTTTTTTCTTTTTTTACTGGAAAACTCAGCAAAGTAAGTCTTTGCAAATGTAGGTCCATGCATTTCCAACATTTTGCTTAGGGTGACAGGCTCATGAATGCCCTAAGGGTTTTCTGGGTGCTCTTCTTAGAGTCACAATGGCCAAAATTGCCTATGAAAAACTCAAATTTGATCATGTAACTCCCCTAATTAAAAAATTCTAATGCTTCTGACTGTACTAAAAATACAGAATTTTTTATGTGGGCAACAAAGCCTCCAATGATTCAGTCTATAGTGAAATGCTAATCTTACTCTCAAGTCCTTTTGTCCTTGCTCACTGTTTTGGCTCTACCAGTCTTCTCTCTTCCCTGACCGTGTTTTCATCCATGTTATTCTTTGAGTGGTTCTTCTCTAGAACTTTCATCCTTCCTCTCTCTCTTCTGGTGCAATTCCAATTTTTATAGTTTAACCTAGAATTTCATTTACTCAGTCACCCTTCACTCATGAATGTAAGCTGCTCTCTCTATAATGCTCTCTACTCACTACATTGGGTAGTTGGTTTAATATGTAACAATATATTGATTTGTGTAACTATTTGTGTAATGTTTGCCTACATATTATACTGTAAGCCGTATTACAGGAAAACCCAGCCTGCTAGCCATAATCATTTAATCCTTAGCTAATACCATAATATCTGGCTCACAAGAGGTGTTTAGGGAACATTTGTGGAATTAACATTCTTCAAAATATTTTCTTTAGAAGGAAGTTAATCATAAATCATAATTTATGAACTCTCAACTAGTCTTAACAAAAATATTACTGACACATGTAACAAATAAGGTTTACTTCAGTAGAGATCAAATAGTAAAACCATAAGCGTGACAATGTAGGGGCAGATCCTTAAACATATCATTATACATTTGAAACTATCATAAACGAATCATGTATATCAGTTCTATGTCTATTGCCACTGCAATCACAAGAATATTTTTCCTTAAATTCTGTTTCTATTCTTCCCCTACTGGAATTTAACTAGTTTTAAAACTAACTTGCTTACATTTTTCAAGCTATAAAATAGAAATTAAAATTATTTTCAAAAGAAAAATTCACATATCACAAATAATGTTCACCTACTATATTATATTAAAGACTGTGTTGAGTCCTGGAGGACTTCAAAAAGAGATCTTAGATACATTTCCACCTAAGAATTAGACCATGAAAGCTGAGCAGAAAATTCTGATAGAGAGACGGGGTGACAACCTTTCAGGTATAGCAAGTGCATGAAATGGGAAAATTCTTGGCAAAATTATTAATCAATTATTTGGTATGTTTGAAATATAGAGTATATGAGTGTAGTAACGAAAATGGGAGCTAAAAAGACAGTTTAGAACAAGTTGACGTGGAGTTCAAAGTGTCTCTAAATGACTTGTCAAAAAGCTGTTATTTATATTGCAGGTAATAGGAAAAAAAAAAACAACTAATGACCATTTTGCTCTTTGCAGCGATCAAATGATTTATCAGGTTCCATTTTGTAAACATATAACTATATTGGGGGTGTGAGGAGTAGATTAAAAAGCAAACTATTGGAAACAGGAAAAGATAGAAAGTGCTAACATTGGGATAAAGATAATGAAGGTCTGGCTCTGTATAGGTGTATGGGAAGAATCCAAAATATGTACTTGTTTGCTTCTGCACCCCTACATAAAGTCTATCCCTGGGACAGACTGTAGTTCAAATACATCCGTTTAACTTGGAGGTCAACACAGTCTCGGAAACATACTTGGAGATCTAGACAAGTGCTGAGGGGGAACGGACCTGGTGGTTTCAGCAGTAAGTTTAAAAGAGGGAGGTGAAATGAGAAATGCCAAATAGGTTGGAAACATCTCCCTTAAAGTCAGGAAGAAACAAAGATGTCTACCAGCACCTATGAGGTTCAGCATTGCGTTAAGGGTTGTAGACAGCTCTATAAGACAAGAAGAAACTTAAAAACAAAAGATTGAAAGAGGAAATAAGACATTCATTATTTGCATATCATGTGACTGTTTACATAGAAAATCCAAAATAATCTAAAGACAAATGCGTAGAAATAAAAGGAGAGCTTAGCAAGGTGGCTGAATATATGATATCCTTATATACCTTTATATACAAGGAACAAATAGTATAAAAACAGTATTTTAAGAAAGACACCATTTATAATAGCTACAAAAATTATAAATTACCTAGGAACAAATGAAACAAATATATGCAAGAACTATATGCAAAATAAATTGCAAAGGACATTAAAGAAGGCAAGTGAGTGTTCATGAGTAAGAAGATAATATCAAATAAATACAAAAATTATTTCCAAATTGATACAAAGATTTGACTTCATTCTGATTAAAATTCCAGCAGTTACGTTTTGGTGTGTGTGTGTGTCATTTAAATGATTGATTATGAAATTTAGGTGATATAACAAGATACTTCTGAAGACAGAGAATAAGAAAAGATTAAATACAAAACCCAGAAACAGACCCACACATGTATGATAGGTTCCAGATGTAGCATAGCGGATCACTGAGAGAAGGAGATACCATTCGACAAATTAAGTGAGGGGGAAAAGATGTTTATACAGGTGGGGGAAAAAGGAAGTACACATTTGAATTAAACTAAAATTATAAAGTAAAACTTTAAAATTTTTAGAAAAACATATAGATGAATATCATTCTGTTATCAATAAAGGAGGCATTTCTTAAACAGAATATCAAAAGTGTGAACAAGAAAGTAATAGAAGATACATTTGGCAACATTAAAATTAGCAACTTATGTTCATCTAATAGACTTTTTAAAAAGTGAAAACACACAGGTAACACAGGAGAGGAGATGTTTGCAGCAAATAAAACCAAATAACAGTTTAGATAATATCAGTAGTATTTAGGCGCCTAGAAATCATTAAGAAAAAAAAAAATTCAATAGAAAACTGGGTAAAAGTCCTGAGTAGACATTTGAAAGAGTATGAAACACATGTAGCTAATACACATGGGAGATGATCAATAGCACTAGACAACAGGAAAATGCAAATCAAGACCACAATGGCATTTGACACATTTGATAAGAAAAAATTAGAAAAAAAATCTGAGAAAGACCAAAATTTGGAGAGGAAAGGTTCTCCTACATATTGATGATTTAGGTGCTGCCCTGTGCAGGTTTGGCAGTGTTGGAGAGTAGAACTTTGACATACTCCAAAGCTCAGAGTATGTATATCTAATAAATATTTTAATACATGGATACCAAAAGATATATATATATATATATACACACACACACACACATACTAGTACAATATATGACATAAAAAAGTTCTAGTAGCCACTGACTAGAGAACAAATAAATAAGTAATGGTAGATTTAGTCAAGAAATATTATACAACTGTGAAAAATGGTGAACAAGAGCTATCAGAAAAAACATGAGCAAATCTTAGTAACATAATTTTAAGTTAAAAGGAAGTTTCAGAAAACATAGACTATCATAATTCTTTTCTCTATACATCCCTCTGCCTCTCTGGAAATTCTCATTTCCACTGTTTATTGTTTGGAGGAAGTAAGTAGAGGGGAGGAGAGATATAAGGAAACTACTGAAATTACTGAAAAGCTTGGGAATGATGAGGGTATAGGCGAAATGGGAGTAAAACAAAGTGGGGGAAAAAAGAGCTTTCGTTCAGAGACAGTAATTTCAGAGTTTGATACTCAAGAGTGAGGGTTTATTCCTAGTGTCACTGAAGGCAAGGATGCGGCTAGACATGTGGGTTACTAAAATTGCTTTGGAGTAAAGGGGCTCAGGATTGTTACTGGCTCCCTATTGTAGATGAAGTTTATTCTCATTGATGTCTTGTTGCCTTAAAAAAAAGGGGGGGTGTATTTTCTATCAATCTTATAGTCTGTTTAAGAGCTTGTCTGAGAACTCAAGAATATGCTACAGCTATGTGTACTTAGTCAATAGCCTAACGAGTGGTTGCTGCACACCAGTGTTTTACCACAAGGTGAACACTCCAGTGTTCTGTAGGGAACTGCCAAAAAGGCACAGAAAGTATCTGCACACCTTTAAATTCATATGCAATCTTGCTTGGGCAAGAGAAAGTGTTAAGAGTTGGAGCGTCTATTCATTATGAATCCCTTCCTGCACACAGCCTTTTCAGCGGGGTCCTGCTCTTCCTTTCAACCTCTTCTGGACCTTGACATGGAGATCGGGCATGACATTGGTGGATGCTCACAGGAAATGGCGCCACTTATGGGCAAGACTTCCTAGGATGGTGTTAATTACATGAGACCCACTAAGTGAGTTTCCTTATGTTACAGGATGGCAAGGTTCAAATAACATACAGACTTAATGTTACCCAGAGCAACGGTGGGAAGACTGAGATAAAAACCCTGTCTGCTTGAATTTGGTTTAGCGACAGTTCCAGAAGTGAAGCACCCAACCAACTTGACTACCACGTGCTGGCCAGAGTTTCAGGAATATGTGCCACTGATGTCAGTTTGATTTCCAATACCAATAACAGCCTGAGCTGCCAGCAGATGCCAAGTACTCTTCCTATTTACAACATTATATCATTACTGTTCTTCTGGTCATCAGAGCTGGTACAAGTAATCACATTTCCGCAGCTAAGAATTTGAGGATGTTCTCATTTTCCATTTGAGACATTAAGGGCTGCAGACATTAACCTAAGACAAGGCTCTATAGACCCCTCCCTGGGTTGCTGGGAAAGATGATAAAGTTGTGAAACATCACAGTCCCATTTCTCTGGCAACGCATTCACTATCTCCTTTATAAACCCACCCCCATTATCCAATAATTAAAGTTTAGAAGTAGGCTAAGCTTTGTCCCAGACCCTCATCTCTTCTTACTCAGTGCTCTTTATTGAGACATTCTTGTTTACATTCACTGTTTCAGTTAATATGTTTTTGATGCTGACCTTACTATTTATGCATTTACTCCAGACTCTAACTCTAACTCATACATGTATAATGAATTGAAATTTCTTACAAGAAATTTCCACTTGGGTCTTTCAGAGGTATCTCCACCTGTGTCAAAAACTACATGCATTCTCTTCCTTATGAATCTAGAAATTTCTTATACTTCCTTCTATTTCTATGTGAGTTGATGAAAATTAGTTGGGAAAACTATAAATCTGATATAGATTTGAATAGCATAGTTAATATTACTAGTTCTCACAAAACCAATTTTCTCTCCTTCCGGACTGCAATGCCCTACAGCACTTGTGAGCCCCTTAAAATAGGTCAGGACTATGTGAATAGATCCTACTAAGCCTTTCTGAAGGTGTTGTAAGAGAAGGCTTCATGAGGGTACTAAAAGACTGAAGCAATCTGGATAATGAATTACCACAGGGAAGGTAATGACCATAGAAAGACATGCAAAAACAAAAACAGAAACAGAAACAGAAATGAAACCAAAACGCACAGCAGAGTTTTCATGAATAAGAAATAACCTTTCATTATGATAAGCCAATGAGATGTCATTGTTGCTTGTTACTATGACCAAATATAGTAGCAAACAACATTGCAGTCATCCTGTCGGAGTTTGGTAGCTGTAAGACTTCTAAATTAAGTTCTCCTGTCAGTAGCTTTCTTGTCCATAAAATGTTGATAGTATTAATCCTAATCTCATAGGGTTGCTCAAAGTATCGGAGGAGATAATTCGTATGAAGCACTCATTGTAAGTTATGACACAACAATTATTAACAACTTTTATATTTATTATTGAAATCATCAGGAAATTATGTGAATTTTTGCCTGCTAAATATCTTTTGAATCTGTCTCTTTCTATTCATTTTTACTGTTACCAACTTAGTTTAATCTAAACTAACCAGACTACTTATTGGTAGGGCCTTTTCCCTAATCTCCCCATTTCCACTCTGGTACCTATTTAAACTGTGCTCTAAATAGCAGCCTGAATGGTTTTTACAAAATGAAGGTCTTATCCAACAATCTTGTTTCTGCTTAAGAGATTTAAATAGTTTGCCATTGCTCTTTGGATAAAGATCAAATCATTAAGGTCCCTTGTACTGCTTTGCTAAGGTCTGGCTCCTAGCTATATTTTAAATGTATCCCAGTTGCATATTCCCATGTCTTCTTTGCACTCCATCAACACCATCTGTTAGTACATACCATGGTCCCTCCTGTCACAGGACGTTTACACGTACTTTGTCAGAGGCTTGTGAATTTTTTTCTCTTTGCTGAGTGCCTACTTCTCATCATTCACTGTCAGTGCAAACATCACTTACTCAGAAGCTCATCCCAATCCTCTAGTCGAAAATAAGTTTCCTTTATTAAAAACTGATAAAACACTATATCTTTATTTTCCACCATCTGTGTGAGAAAAACTCAAGTGCATTTTTTGGTAGACTTTAGACAGGGGCCAAATAATAGGGATTTGACTCTGTTTCATCCTGTTTCAAGAAGGATGTTGTCAGTGTTATAAAGTCAATTGTTGGGTCACTGCTTACCTCTACCCTGGAAGAAAAGTAATGACCTTTTTAAAATTGGGGAGGGGAGTACTGGCGAAATTTTTTCTTGTACCTATGTGAGGACAAAGGGAAAAAATCCACACAAATGGGAATAGCAAAGGTCAAAGAAAAATTTAGGTAAAGTTTCGGTGTCATATTTTACATATAATGGGAAATTGCCACCCTGAGTAATAGAATGGCAGTAATGTCCTAACAGTACCATTAACATCTCAGTTTATGTTTTCCACACCTGGAAGACTCCTACCTTGTGGCAAGGTTTGAAGTCAATAAAAGTTATATACTCCTGGGAAGAAGATACAAATCAATAATATGTCTCATTATTCCAATATTTGCTTCTCTGTGAATCTTTTATAAATATAAACCAATTTTTTTTTATTTTTACCTCTTAAATTGTGCTGCTTAAGAGCTACTGAGGAAAGTCCCATCATTCATCAGAATCTAACAAAAAAGAACACTTCTCTGACATCATCTTATAATTCCTATTTATGTATTTAGCACATCTGATTAAGATCAGCATCCTCTTCTAGGCTCTAAACAATGACAGTGAGCAACATGTCTCTTTTTCAATTAGCACTGCATACACAGTATATAATACAAAACTTGGTTAATAATGTGAATTCACTATTTTTTAATATAAACAAATGGGCACACATATAATCAATTAATGTTGGGAGGGCACAGAATAACAGGCCAATTCTAACCAAGGTGTCCAATTTTTTAAAGAATGAGAAAGCATATCTTGGAAATCAAAGTAATGGTTAATATAAGTGTAATTATTCTGCAGAGCAAAGAAATTGCAAACTACTTCTTTTGTTGAGTTTCAAACAAATACTGCAATAATGGAAAACCCAGGTTTCCATTAGGGAAAGAGATACAGGAATGTAAAGGAAAATAGTAAGATATGAGAGTATCTGATAAAAAGCGAGAGAGAGAGGTGGTGGTAGATGACACAGGAATGGTAAGTGAGCAAAATAGGGGGTTAAAAGAATAAGGTCGGGTTTGGTGGGCTGGGTGAGAGACTATAAAATACCAGGGATGGCAGAGATTGTGGTTTGTTTCCCGGGCTTGTTTATACATTTTCTTCAGTAGTCGAACCCCTGACTTCTAGCTGGCACATGGCTCTCCGAATTCAAGTCTACATTTCTGAACCTACCTTACAACTAACTGTGGGCATATGACTAAGTTGACCAATGTAACATGCGACTTGTGTGTGATATGTTACCTTACAAGAAAGGAACAAGACCTTTTTTGTTTCTTTTTGTTCCTCCCTCCTTATAGAAATGTGGATACAGGGCTGGAGATACAGCAGCCAGACTAAACTATGTGAAAACCTTAGGTTAGAAGCAAGATATAGGTAAATGTTAAAAAAATACTTTTAAAATATTATAGAAGGGGGGCGCTTGGGTGGCTCAGATGGTTAAGCGTCTGCCTTCGGCTCAGGTCATGATCCCAGGGTCCTGGGATCGAGCCCCACATCGGGCTCTCAGCTCAGTGGGGAGCCTGCTTCTCCCTCTCCCACTCCCCCTGCTAGTGTTTTCTCTATCTGTGTCTCAAATGAATAAATAAAATCTTTAAAAATATATATATATAATATTATAGAAGGAACATATGTGCAGTGTGTCTTTTATTTCTCCCTTACCTTATGAATTTTTATCAAAATGAGTGGAATATATGATTTATGATAGATTTTTCAGTGCATTAACAATGTTGGATTAGATAGTAAACTCTACAGATTGACTTTAAGATAAACTATACTGGTAATTGAGAGTGTTATATTTTTGGAAGTATAATATTATAGAAATCTCCAGTTGAAATATAGGAAAACAGCAATTCTCCTTTGTAAACAGGCAGGGATATATTTGGTTATAAATATTTTTTTTAAGTTACCCCCATAATAAATGTGAAAGCAAGATATAGTGTAAGGCAATATATTAAAAAGGAATTCTTAAAATCTTACAGTTCAGCATGGTTCACTAACAAAGTGTTCCTTATCTACATTATAACACATGTTTCTTGAGCTTTGTATAATAGAAATTGGAATGTTTTGAATTAGATCTAAGCCCTTAGGGTATAAATTACACTGGCTTCCAAATTTAGCATTATTTGACAGATACTAAAATAGGAGTATTCCCCATTTCAGAAATATTCTTGGACTCCATTTTGTGAAATTCATTTTTTATGGTGAAAGTATCCCCTTTACATACAAAGTTAGAAAAATTATTTAGTAAGAAGAAAACATTGGCGATAATATGTTCTTTACAATTAGAAAAACAAGGTCTGTTCTGCTTCCACTGTATGTGAACCAAAGCATTTCTAATTTTGATTTGCTTCCTATATTGTATTTCTGCATAATATTTTCTTTAAAAGGAAGTCTTGTTTCAGGTAAGAGTGAAGGATTGAATGCATGCATCAAATTTTGCTCCTTATTCAACCATAAAAATTACAGTAGACAGATTTTTTTTAATACATGGAACTCCAAGAATAAGAATAGAGAGGTGAAAATTTCAACAAAATTTTGGAAGGAGATGGGCATATGAACAAATGGTAGTTAACTAAGCAGATTCAAAAAAAATAGAATCCCAAGTGGGCAGTGTGAGGAACTGTCAACCAACCAGATTGTATCACAGAATTCTTTGTTTTTAAAGATTTTATTTATTTATTTATTTATTTGAGAGAGAATGAGAGAGAGAGAGAGAGAGCATGAGAGGGGGGAGGGTCAGAGGGAGAAGCAGACTCCCCGCTGAGCAGGGAGCCAGACTCTGGACTTGATTCCGGGACTCCAGGATCATGACCTGAGCCAAAGGCAATCCCTTAACCAACTGAGCCACCCAGGCGCCCTGTATCACAGAATTCTTAAAGGCACAGGAACCAGTTGTACAAACCACATTAATAACTTGTAATAGAGAAGGGAGAACACAATAAGAAGGACTTAATGTATTTTGAAAACAGTGGGTCCCTATATTCCCCTCCCTTTTCTTCACCTCTGGGAGCCTGTTCTCGACCAATTCAGTGAAGTGATAGTGTGTTATTCTCAAAAGAGAAAAAAGTGAAGTACTCCAGGCTAGAGGATGCCAGGTCCAGCTGAAAGCCCAATTACTATATTTGAAACAGGTGGTTAAGTGACCTTAGTCATTCTGAATTCAGAATGTGGAGAACTCCGGTTCTCTTAAACAATGCTTACCAGAACACTGGCAGTCAGGGCCTTAATCTCTAGGCGAGAAACTTTTCATGAGAATCTAATAGGCCCAAGAGGAAAGATCAAAAGATATGGAGATTTTGAAGGATTCATCAACAAAAAGCCCAATTAGATTAATCTATGGCAAAGCTCAAATTAGATAAACATTCTCTGTTACACCTTTGTGCATGTAGAACTTCCAACTCAGATTTTAGTCACCTTTTCTTAATCATTAACAGGTTGCTCAGAATTAAAGACAAACATTTGAAGAAAACCTCTAAAATAGAAGATAGGTAGGAATCCAAATAAGCAAGCAGAAAAAAAGCAACTGGGAGGAAACAGAATTCTTTTCAGGAAGAAGGGAATTTCATAGGATTGCTATTAGTTTTCAGAGATAGAAGATATGGTGGCCATAAAATAAGAACTCATAAAAATTAAAATAATTCAATGTTAAGAGACATTATCAGAGTGAACACAGGAAGCAGAGAAAAGGAAATTCTCAAAGTAATGGGTCAGAAAGTTTTCTCCAAACTCAAGGACAACAGTGACTAAATTGAAAAAATTAGCAAGAGCTCAGCCCGGTGGATAAAAGTAGATACATGCCTATCACTTGGGTATTTCAGGATGCTGAGAATACAAACCTAAAATACATATTAAAAAATCACAAAGCATCAGGGATCTGAATGATTTTAGGTTTTTCCACAGTAGCCTCAAACTAAGAAAGCAATGAAAGGATACTTTGAAATTTATCTAGTAAAATTATTTTCAACTTAGAACTCTATCTACACCCAGCGAAACTAACACTTATCTATGAGAGTAAAATAAAAGCATTCAGACATATACAGCGTTTTTCAGAAATATCTCAAAAAATGGACCTGTCCTGGAATTCTCAAGAAGCCACCAAAATTAGAGATAAACTTAGAAAAGAGAGGACATATGTTAGAGGCAACAGGATATTCAATACGGTTGAGACTAAGGGGATCCTGAGAAGGCAAAAGAAGGGAGGAATCTCACAATAATAATTATGCTGCAGACACAGAGGGCTAATCAGCAGTCCACATTGGAACAGTGTGATTCAAATGACAGATATATTCAGCACTGTCATGACCAAAATCCTCACTGCTACTGTACTACTTTTTAAATCTGAAAAGATAATTCTCAGGTGAACCTAGTCCATATTGTCATTATACTTTGTTTCTCTTGATCAGACACTGATGAGGTTCTTCTTGTACATTCTGTGCCCTGTTTCCCTGAAACAGCCAGGCACTCTCTTCTCTCTATTTCAGTACTCTGCTTAAATTTACATTTCAGAGTTGGAGGTGAGCGGCAATAAGCCTAGTCACAGAATATATAGAACAGCCTATTCCCTGGGAACAATTTCTGGTGCGCCCAACAACCAGATGTGTGATTCTGCTGTGTACATATGCATTGTATACAATTTGTTGTATGTATATTTCATAATAAACAGATATTAAAAAGTATCTTATGCTAAAATACTTTTAAATCATTAGTGTTTAGTATATATACTCACTCAATAACAAGAAACTTGTATAAAAATGTAACTGAGTTGCAAAATATTAGAAACATTTTAATTAATAAAATATCCTTATCCAAGTTATTATATTTGTAAGATAAAATATATCCACTTGGTGTTCTCATAGTGGTTAGGGTTGTTCATCTGTAAATATGTGAATACCTCCTTGGTATTCTCATAGTTGTTAGGGTTATTTAGCTGTTTTATATATATATATATATATATATATATATATATATACACACAAATATGGATTTGTGTGTATATATACACACAAATATAAATCATTGGTATTTTCATCTGGTTAAGGTTATTTAGTTATGGCATATGTAAATATATCCACCTCGTGTTTCATAGTGCTAGAGTTATTTGTGGTATATGTACCTCCACTGATTACCTGAAGTTGTCAGTTTATGTTGATTGTAACATGTGTTCTCTTCCGTTCCTTATAATTTAAGTGTTATGCTAGAGAATGATCCTTACTCCAATATACTACCTTCCCAAAGAGAGGACACATTTTTTTCACTGGTTGAAATTATTATTATTTTTTAAAGATTTTGTTTATTTATTTGACAGAGAGAGACACAGTGAGAGAGGGAACACAAGCAGGGGGAGTGGGAGAGGGAGAAGCAGGCTTCCCGCTGAGCAGGGAGCCCGGTGTGGGGGCTCGATCCCAGGACCCTGGGACCATGACCTGAGCTGAAGGCAGATGCTTAACGACTGAGCCACCCAGGCACCCCTGGTTGAAATTATTTTGAAAGTAATCAAGATTTTATTAAGAATAGTATCTCAAAAAAAAAAAAGAAAAGAATAGTATCTCATATATGCATAAGTACCTAATAAGTACGGAAAAATCTGTTTTGGCAATGACGTAGAAAACCTTTTAGGAAAAGGATAAAAATTAAATATTATACATTGTTTATATATTTTAAATTACCATTAGAGTAAAAAATGCAGCAGTTTTTTTACACTTTTCAAAATTGTTAAATCTAATACTTGATTAAAATAATTGCCACATTTTACCAAAAATCAAAATAATTATTTCCTGTCTACTTAAAAAAAAGTTAAAATTGTCATTTCTAGCCTATTATTAAGTTTGTTTAATATAAGGAAGAATTGATCTTAAAAAGTGCTTTAAAATCTGATTAGAACCTGATTGATAAGAAACTTAATATTATCCAAAATCTGAACATTTTTATGAGATATATTGAAGCTATTTACCATGGAAAAAAAAACAATGCTGAGATTTTTAGTAGTGGCTTGTGTAACTCTCTAACATTAAATTTGGGGACAAAATTATCATTGAAATATGAATTTTAATTGAAAATAACTGACACTAGAAATTTTTAAAATACTTGGGCATTTAATTTTTAATTTAATCAGATATTAGCAATTTGATTATGCAAGTTCTACATGTTTAAAAAATACAGAGCTTTTTCTTATTTATTTATTTATTTATTTGGGTGGGGGGTCACCTGTAATTAAGATGGTTACCTTATTTGTTTTAAACAAATTCTGTTAGGATGTTACCATCTAAACCACATCATTACTAATTGTTGGTATTGAGCCTGTCTTCTCCTCTCCCTTTGCTGAATTACACTGAATTACCAATGCACAAGGCAATTCTTAAATTGGACATAAGTTGAACTTCAAATATCACATAGTAAACATGATACAGTCTTACACAACCCTATCAAATATAGTCAATATCTACTCAGAGAAGAAGCAAGATCATGACTGCTACTTCTAGAACTGCTCTTTTTCTCATTTAAATTGCCCTAAACTGAAAGATTACAGGTTCTATCCCAGTCCAGCTTTTCCTACATCTGCGTAGTTCATCACTGAGCCTTTTTCTTCTTTTCTCCAGGTGGTTGGGCAGTGGCCATCCTTGATGACCTAGAAGGCTTCAGGAAGTGGACTTCTCCTCAAGCAATGAACATACTGTGCATTCTTATACACATACAAGAGAAAAATGAAAGTCAAAGCTGAAAGTAAAATGGACATAATTTTAATGATTTTTTTTAATTTTGTGCATTGGATTCAAACAGCAAACTGTGTGCACTCAACTGTTATCACAATATTGTCAAGAGGTCTGTGTCTTTTACCATTTTACACACAACTGTTCATTACAGTATGTTATCAGCCTCGTGGAAACCAGGGGTGTGGCATGGTAAGCAGTGACGGTAGTGCACCTAGCTTTTATATTCTCTAACTTGAAAATATTTCTCTTCTATGATTCCTTTTTTTCTTGATAAAAATAGTTTTCACCAAACGTTGGTGGTGCACACGCACTACCATTCATGCTTGACATCACACCCCTGACAGGAACACGTGCTCTTATTTTGTTGATAAAAAGTATTACAAAAATTTCCATACAAAAACTATTTTCATAGAAATCTTGCATTTCCACAAATAAACCTGAACATGTTTTTGAAAAAAACTGCTCAAGAATTTTGTTCATTTAACATTGTGACTGTACTGATAAACGCAGTCCACTTCAAAGTTCTCCACACATCCTTTTCTATGGTTGACCAGTCAGTCCCCTTTCTCCTTTCACCGAGATCTGCCCAGGCTCCATCAAGTTCGTTTATAGCAGGAACAAGGGCTTAGATTAACATATCTGAATGTTAGAATGAAAGCTTCAGTCTTCCACATAGCCATCGATATCCAGCCCTCTTTTACAACTTACAACAACGATTGCAAAACATCATCCTTTTTAATTCAGAATCTCTGAACCAACTGTTGCTTTTTTATTCTTGGTACGGGGTTGGGGAAAAGGCGTAAGGGGATAGGTGGGGACCTGGTAGAGTTGTATGTTAAATCTCCTGCCTTGGTAAAGTTAACAAAAAACATTATTGCCTTGGTATTTGACATTTCTATCTCAATCAGTGACACAGACTGTCAAAAGAAAGAAAGAAAGAAAAACACTGATGAATATCTGCTTTATATTCCACTTGCCATGAAATTCAGATTTGTTTTGCATTACATTTTTTTCACATCCTATAAACACGTATCACTATTCAGATGATCATTATACTGAGTAGTTGGGGGCTAGTAACATCACCACCTATATTATCTGGGTGTCAGAAGACTGTACTGTTTCTTGTAACACTACAGTTTTTGCTGATTCCAAGTATTTTTATTCCTAATGATTTTTTTTTTTTTTTTTTTTTTTACTGGTTACCCTTGGGGCATTGATATTCCACCTCCTGGCAACAGTTGGACTTCAAAAGGAACCTGTAATTTCTTACTGGACTGCATTTGAAACCAGCCACAAAATGCGCGTGTAACATTCACTCAAAAGAAGGGAGGAACCCATGATAAACAGTGTAACCCAGTGTAACTTGGTTGATCCATGATGCTTGTAAATCAAGTCTGATCATTGCAACTGCTTAGATCACAGAGTCTCTAGTTCATAGACACAGCGGCATGAGGTAACTCATTTTATTTTGCACAGGTTGCATATTTCCACAGGAAACATTCTCGCTAAATTGTTTGGAAAAAAAGGACGACAGTTTGTGCTTGGGTGTTTGGCCTCCCAGCTTCATGCCATGGTTTCTTTACCTGGCAACCTTCTGTCGTTAAATGTGTGCATGTTGATGACCTCTTCTGTTTTCACAATAACCGGGGCCTGTGGCTTGTGTTTTAACCGACGCTGGCATTTCAGGGACATCCTCAGCTCTTCCACCATGGCGCTACAGAAGGACCTCTAAGAATAACACAGAGAGTGAGATATTAAAACACAGGCCAACTGCAACCACCCAGCAATAATATTAAAATCACTTTCAAGAGGCTTGTCAACACTGCAGCCTTGAAGGTTTGAAAAATTTCATTATAAAGGTGAGAGCAGGTGTTGCACTTTTAATACACAACTCGTGATCATTAAAGTATCTTTGCCAAGTGGGCTAGTTTAAAGAAAATCTCCAGCTGATAGTGAAATAAACTGCCAACAAGGAATGCATAGAAGATGTCTATGTTGAGTAAGATTTTCAGATGTAAAATTGACTAACATCATAAAATATAGATCTACCTTAAAATTTAAATACAAACACATGTACACAAATCAGTAACCAGAAATCCATTCTTGATCTTTTAACAGATTAGAAGAAATGTACTACTTTTTTAGATCACAGCATGAAATATGAAAATTTTCTTTAAACATGGATTCTTCCATTGTGCATCTCAAAACAGAACAAAAATAGTACTCACACATTTAGACATAAAAACATGGAAAATAATTTCTGGTACTCATTATATCTTTGTGTGATTATGCCTATAAAACTATTGATGATGATTACAAACAAACATGATTTAATCATGAAATGACAAACTGTAGCATGTTAAAAATACATGAACAAATATTAACTTTTTTTGGTCAACATCAGCTTGATAATTGAAAGCTGGCAAATGTTTCATCCCATCAAGATAAAATGACCCTATAAATATTATTTTTAATTCCCATTTCATTGGCAATAGATTTGCTAGAAATTCTGTGTATCTGGGGCTCATTGTTACACACTCCTCACAATTCCTATTACAGAGTCATATATGTGAAACAAAATTTTATCAGTCCTCTTCCCCAACTAATTGAGATACACGTATGTTAGTTACATATAAATCAGATTCATGAACCAGTTGCATATTGTAGTTGGAATTCAGATGGGCTGAGACTTAGGCTCTTTCTGTGTAAGAACTAAAAATGCGGACAACGACCAAAAATGTGGACAAATGTGAAAAATTTACACAATTCCAAAAAGTGATATGAAAACATAATGAAATAAACCTAATCAAATTTGCATGTGAAGACTTATTTTTTGCTTTAGATGTTGCTGCTTTATTGTTTATCAGCTTAGGCTAATTCCAAACAATATTTAATAGCATATATGTGGTTTTTTAAAAAATATTTTG
Organism: Mirounga angustirostris; assembly: GCF_029215605.1. NCBI lineage: Eukaryota > Metazoa > Chordata > Mammalia > Carnivora > Phocidae > Mirounga > Mirounga angustirostris. Next base: position 88,051,273 of record NW_026991716.1, on the reverse strand, counting down.
CACACATAATCTTTTGTGACAGTCAAACCAATACTTTGAATTAAAGTAAGCATCTCTTTGACAAAAACTGATTCAGAAAAAAGGGAAGTCACTTTCTGCAGCTCATACCTGAGATGCCAGCAAGATATCCTGATAACCCAATTTTGTGATTTTTGACCCCATCTTAGTATCTTCTTGTCCATTCCTGGCTATATGCTCATTTCTCTTTAATGCGTTCCTGAACAGTTTCCTTAGTGGTCTTCTCAATTGTATGTCTAGGCTATTCCCTCCCAAAAGGCTCACAGATACCAGAAAAATCTATTTTTAAACCACTTATTAATAGCATTTCTTTGTCTAAGAAACAGGTAAAATCCAAATCTGTTTTTTGGCGGTTTTTTCCCCCATCATGACTTCCATGATTTAGCTCTCCACCCTCCCCATTTGTTTTTTCTCTAACACACTCTTTTTTGCTTGGACTTCCAGGGTTTTTCTCCTTTGCTTCCCCTTGCTCTAGGACCCTGCAGAGTTCTTTCATCCTTCATAACAATCCAACTTTACCCCTTTACCTCAGGACATGATTCACTCTTTAACTTATTCAGAAATCACTTTCCAATTGACCAGGCTCATTATTTTCACTCAATTTGGTTTTGTCCCTTTAGTATTTTGCACTCATTGTCATGTTTTTTTTCTATCTGGCCTGGGACTTCTATGTATCCCTCTCACTAAATTGTAAAGAGCAGAAATCAAGTTCTCATGGCACTGACTGAACACACATGTATCCTTTAAATGTTGACTGAATTTTAACTGTAGCTACACATGACCCTAATATTTGAACTCTTAATTAACAATGTGTTTAATTCAACTGTTTAAAAAAGTTTTTTTCAGAAGCTTAGTAAGCATGTATACAAGATACCTGATTAATCAAGGTAAAACTTTGGTATTTGTTTAATAACATTAAATTAGTAAAAATATTAATTTATTAGTATTTATAGTGGGTGGTGATTAAATGCTACACATGAATTCCCCATTAACTACAGTTACTGCCATGCATTATTTATAATGTGTTAAATTATACAGTTCAGAAGTTCATGAATTATATTTCTATTAAAGGATTTATATGACACCTGACAGCCAGTATATGGACACAGTGTTTCTCATTGCTTAATACCTACTATTAGATGTACTTATTAAGAACATGATGATAATGATGATGAAGATGGTGATGATGACAACACTGTAGAAATGGAAAAATCTGACTCCAAAAGGGGGAAGAATACATAGTCTTGAGGTAACTTAGTCTTGGCTCTCTGTTGAAACATTTAACAGAAGAATTGATTAGATAATATAACAAGGTCAGAACTTGATGCCATTGACACTTTAAAATGTTATAGGATGTGAATAACGTTGAATTGTTTGAAATAAGCCTTCATTTAAAATGAATAAATTTCCCATATGTTAAATAATTGATCACACCCTCTTCTTGGCAAACTCGATTTGTAGACATTTTGAATATATTAGTTTCAAAAAATAATGGAATAGATATATTAATTATTTTTTTGTGCATACTAAGAGAGTGGCCTACACAATTGATTTCCTTTGGAAAAAAAGGTCTTATAAATATACATATCCATTCAAAGATGAAATGACTCAATTTTATTTCTAGTAAGTTAAAGAGTAAACTGAACTTAGTACCCTAGACTTAACTTCAGACTACAAATAAAGGCATATAAAGCTCTTTTTAGACAATTTTATATAATATATAACATTTATAATGCTGTGTAATATAAAATGTAGGTAAAAAACCTGCACCAAAGATCACAATACTTTCATCTTTCATAAATTAAATTATCTTAAATGAATTATATTTACAAATTTAAAAACTCTGAAAATTATAAACATGTAACCCCACCAATACCATTTTAGGCTTTATCTAACCTACAAAGCTATTAGAAAGTGAACATTTTAATCAAACAGCCTTTAATCACCCAACCAATAGCTTTGGTTATTTATTGTCAAATTACTACTTTTATTAAATTTTTTTTCTCTGAATGAGCTAAATTTTACCAGTTCTCTTTTGATCTATCACTGTCAGTTTACCTAAAAAGTAGTTTTACTTTAGGTTACTAATAAAGTCACTGTGAGACCATAGGTTCTCTTCTCACATGTAGAATATTTCTAATCCTTCACAAAACTATGAAAACCTTAAGATCTGAGCAGGAATTTAGAATAAACGGGAAATTTAAAGAATTTAATGATATCATAAAGTACTGTTCACTTGTGGCACCAGGCAAACACATGTTCTTTACTTTTTTAAAAGCTTTAGAATGCAAATTCCATATTGTAATCTATGTAAGAATTTAAAGTTGAAACTATAGATATGCTTGTGGATTATAGTTGCTTCTCTGTGCTTTGTGTTGCCCAAAAATTACTGTCTCACTTTTAAATAAAGTTCTAACATTATCATTCAAGAGACAATATCTTTCCTACTTCATATAGTAATTGGAATTTTGAAAAATGTCTTTTTTGTTGAACTATGAAATCAGGCTTTGAAAAACCCAAGTGCACTTAACAGGAGTTTCCTGGCTTGTAATAAAGAAGAAGGAAAAGGCGGGGGGAGGGGGAGGAGGAGAGGAGAAAGGAGAGCAGAAGAAAGAATAAAAGAAAAAGAGAGCAATAGAAAAGGAAGAAAGGAAGGAAAGAGGGAATGTGGGAGGGAGGGAAGTGGGGGAAGGAAAAGCAGGAAGGGAGGTGGGTGGGAGGAAGGAAACGAAAACTATGTTGCTTTTTTTCAAATCACTTTTCCTTAGGAATGGAAAACCACAAATTGTGTCATTAAATAAGGTAAGTTTCTTAGGGTGAAAACAACCACAAAAATGTTTCTCCACATTAATATAACAGACTACAAAAAGAAAAAAGAAAGGCACAAGGATACTAACCATTATTAAAAACCTCTTTTAGTAAGTTTCAAAAGTTTACTAAACAGTGTCTGGATGGTAGGGTGGCACTAACCATATAGAAGATTCCTGAAAATGAAAATTTAAATCTTTGAGCTGTTAGCATGTATAATTGCATTTAAATTAGTAAAACTCATTATAAAATTCACTATATTTAATGAGGCAACCTGTATTTACACATCACTAATTCTAGAAATGATGAAGGCCTGGAAACCTTAAAAGTATAAATTTGGCTATATTTACATTATTTTTTAATAAAGACTGTATTTTTTATTTTGAGTATAATAAGACAACATTAATAGTCCACAGAAAATTGTTCTCAAGAATATCATTATTGGTGTATAGAAAAATTTATTCTTAATAGCTTAACTTTCTAACTTATAGATGTGTTTATATGATCACATGATGTGACAGCACTTGGTGAAGCACATGATTTTTTAAAGAGTAGAAATCTAGGTGTAAATATGTTCCACATTGAACACTGACATAAACTACATTTTTAAGTTAAGATCTTTATATTTAGCAATGTCTCTTTTAAAAACAGCAACTGATGAAAAATAACCAATTTGAATTTTTAAACTTTGAAGCTCATCACTTGCATGTTGAATATATGTAGTCATTTATCACCCAAAGGCAAAATAATCAAGATATTATGCACTCTGTATTTATTTTTTAAGGAGAAAACTCTATCTTATGTGTCTTGCTGTCCTATTTTTTGATAGTATAAAATGAACTAAATGATACTCCATTTTCATTCAGAATAATTTCCAACCATTTATGCATACAGTTCCTATCGGAAATCCCACCAAAACATCTTCAAGCTACTTCTATCAGATTTATAGCTCAATATTCTAGCATATATTAACTAAACTTGTTTTGAGTTTGTCCTTCAGTTTGTTAACTGATTATGGATAACCAGCCCATTCTCAGATGCTTTTCTAATTAATTTCTGATGCCATAGGCCATTTGACCAAGAATTCCAAGTTGCATGTCATAAAGACAAATCCAAACAGTCACTGTGATCCCTGCATAAAATTATCCCACATTAGATAAAACTAAATCAACTCAATAATAACTAAAATGGCATAAAAGTATATAGAACATAATATGTGATATTTTGTATAAATATTGGTGTATTAAATGAGGAAAGTAGTTGTCATTTAATATGACACATTCCTTTTGATTTATACTCTTCTTAATTGACAGGATTTTAAAAATATCAAAGTGCTAATGCTATATACATCAGAAGTATAAATTGACCTCAGGCTATATGAATGTAACAGTGAGCAATGAAAGATGGAAAATGACTAGTTAAGACACTCATGTCAAAAATGTATATAGCAACTTTGATCTTGATATTCAGTTCCAGAGCAGCTCTCATTTTGAAAAAAAAAAAAAGTTATTTAGATTAGCTGCGCGGCTGTCAGGACATTTTACGCGCAAGTTCTGCAGTGATCTTATTGCTTCATCACTTTAATTTTACAGCTAGAGAAACTCAAACTCAAGAAATCATCTACCCAAGGTTATGCAGACAACTGGTATCAGAGCTCAAAGAAGAGCGCTATTCTCTTGACCACAGTTCTTTGAATGCTTTTATTATTTCAGCCCGCCTCCTGAAGAGGTACTTGAATTTCAGTGGAGCCTTTTACCTGGACTCTGCTCTTAATCAATGTTAATTTTTGAATAGTAAGTAATAAATCAGACAGAAAAAAAATATGGGACAAAAAGAAATACATTTTTTAATGAATAAAATGACAAAGCATCCTATGCTTTAGCTGCGGTTATTTTACAATGATAAACTTAACCAAAGATTAAAATGTTCTCAGAAACCTGGGCTCTTACAGAAACGGTTACTGAATATCTTTATATTGCATTTAGCAAATACAGTGAGACAGAGAAAAATGAAGCATCATTATACATTTTTACACTTCCCCTACTTAAGTTCGAAAAATCAGTGAATAAGGTCTGACAAGCTTCAACACCACTTTAGTCAATACAGCTATGAAATACATTTTAAGAAAAAAGCAACGTTAATCATCACATTTTTGCTAGTAGTCATAATGATACAATTTTCAACAAAACATGTAACATCCAAATATCTAATGCTGAATTCCAAGAAAGCTCTCTCTTTTTAAGATCCAGCAGTTAAAATGTACCAGCTTTATGAATAAAATAAGTATATTATAGCAATAGCTGCTTATTATATGCCAGACACATGCAAAATACTCAGTGTATATTAACTATCTTAATTTTTAAAACACTTTCATTTATGGTATATTCCTAACCCATTTATTTGTTTATTTTAAGAGATGTATAGAAAGGTTAAGTAATTTTATCCAAAGTTGAACAAAGTTGAGAAAGGAGCCCAAATCTTCTTCTTTTTTTTTTTTTTTTAATTCCAAAACTCATGCTTAATTGTCTAGGAAAGTGAAATAGCTAGCCAGTGCTTAAGATCAAAGCCCACAATCTGTTTATCTAATTCAAACTCGCACTCCACATATTGCATCAATGCAACTTCAGGAAGAAAAACTACCAGGAAGACTAGCTAAATATTCTACCTCCATTTTGTGCAAAATGCTATAGCTTAAAAGTGTGAGAGTAGGCATCTTTGACTTTGGGAAACACTTGACCCTTGAGATACTTACCCTCATGTGCACAATATGGATAATGATATTTGCATAGTTCTCAGGGTAACTTTGTATTCAAATGAGATATTACTCTTTAGAAACTCTAAAGTCATTTATAAAAATAAGGTAGTAAAATTATTATTATCCAGCTACAATCTTAATTTTAAAACATCATTTATGTGCATAAATAGAGGCTGGCTTAATCATAAACAAATGACTTAAAAATCCTTTGGATGATTTGGAACTAAATTAGTGAATGAAAAAAGATTGGCATCTCATTTTTAAGTATGATATTATATTTATATGTAAAAACATTTTTAAAAGCCATCTAGTTAATCCTTATATAGGTCATTGGTAGAAATTGAGAGATGTTCTGCTCTCAGAGAAAGGCAGTAACATAAAAACAATACAAAATGGACTATTTGTCCAAAGTCTATTTGCAGCTTTTAACTTCTGAATAGCAACATGCTTTATGGCTAAATTTTATTATACTGAAAATATACTTAGAACTTCTAACTTCTAAAAAGTTAAATGCTGTTAAAATTCCAAAGCACACCTTTCTGTGGTTTGCTAATAGGTATTACTTGCAAAAGGTAAATATTGAAATAAAATCTTTACTGATGATTTATAGCAGTGTTGCATTCCTATGCCTTGTCCAATAAACGGCCTCTTTTAAAAAGCATTGGTCCCAATAGAACAAATTTCTTCAGCATTCTGAAAGTGACAACCTGTTTTCATTCTTCTGATTCCATGATATACAGATTCAGCCAGCTTTGAAAAGCGTTTTCCTTGTAAATAATCTTTTACCCAGGATCCCTAGTCTTGCAGGATTAAACTAACCCACTTTGACTTTCTCTGTCATTCCCCCAAATTGTACTGTTTCATTCATTGGTCCTTCTACTCTGAGTTACAGCTTCCTTCTACATTTGTTATTCAACTATAGACTGTAGAGCATTCTATGTGCCCTCCAAAATTTTTTTAACTTTCAGTGTCTGGAAAAACATCATTATTTAGAGATTATCTGGAGTATGATAGACCAGTGTTCTATAATACAAATAACAACATTGACTAAAATATACTATATCCTGGAAAACAACAATACCAAGTAGTTCTTAAAATGTCCTCCAATCACCTTAAAGGAAAGCTCAAATCAAAACAAATTCAATATCTGAGCAATAATTTACATTTTTTTATTTCTCAGACATTTTGACTAAATTTTGTTAATACTTAAGTAATAAGAAAGAATATTTTTGTTGCTAAGTCTTTTCATGTCAGGAAACTCAAAGATTCATGTTCAAACTGTTCAAGGAAACAATCTTTACAGGCAAATCCATTTTCAATTGCATGGGAAAGAAAATATTTCTGTATATAAATCAGACAAAAAATTAAACTGTGTAAGTTACATTACTATTCTTGCTGGAAATCAAAAGAAGTCAGAATTATGTACATCTTTTAAAAGAGGACATGTTAAAATATTTAAGAAATGTTGAACAATTTTAAACATGAATCATAATTCTGTCATAAAATAGTTTAATTAAAATTAAAATAATTATAATCACTTCTAATTCATGCTGACAAAACCAATATATTATCATAAATATTACTAGACAAAACAAAACTCTGTATCTTAAATAGCTTTCTTCAGTTATAAGTAAGACTTAGGAGGGAGAAACAGGACCTTTTAAGCAAATCCACATAACCTGAAATTCGCTGATAATTGCCTCAAATGTATAACAGTTTCTTGGATTCTTACCAAATGAAACTTAAGTATTAATATTTTTTAAATCAGGGAATAGGTAAGACAAGAAAAAAATCAATTAGAAAATGTACATGTTGATTAGTTACTTTTTCAGACACATTCAGAAAGGAAAAACATTTTGAGGATCTTTCCAAATGGTCAGGTTATACTTTGGAAAAATCAGAAAAATAAATACCTACTTATTTTAAAAGTTCAAATAAATGAAAAGCAATGTATCTTTGATGTATTAATATTTGCATCAAAATTAAAACCATGAAATATTATCAAAATTGTAATACACCATCTTGTGGCTATCTGAAAGGAATGCAATTTATGGTTTTTGAAGTTCTAGGGTCTATATATATCAGCAATTTCTTCTGTTTTCAGTTTTAACCTTCCTTCATTTAAAAATGATACTTTCTTACACTATTCCTAATTATCAAAAATATAAAAAAGTTATAGTCACAAGACCTATTTGCTCCACTAATATTTTACAAAATGCATGCTATTTGCTATTCATAAATTTTATCCGTAAGATTCATATTCAACTAGAACTGTGTGTATATCGTGTCTGGCAGCCTATTTAGATAAAGACGGGAAATTTCTTTTTTTTAAAAATCCTTGAATACTATAGCCTACAGAAAGAAGGAAAAGAATGAAGAAAGAGAAGGGAAAAGAGATAGCAAAGTACACTGGGGCTAGAATTATGAATACTATATCATTGCTTACATTCAATGTGCAAAATATAATTTCTTGCATGTTCAGTTCTCAATAAATAATTATTGAGTAAATGAATGATCACAAATATTTACCTTACTTTTAAAATTTAAGAAATATAATTAAAGTCACAATTATAAGTGTAAATAAACTTGACTGTGATACAATCTAGGAATATTTTATGGTTAATTTTAATAAATTAAGTAAGGTGTTAAACAAACTGTATAGCTCAACTAAATAAAATCTTTTCCTCAAGAAAAATAAAAAAGAATGGAGTCCAAGAACCTAATTTATCACAATACATAAAATGGGTCACTTCTAATAAATCCATAAGTATTTATTTTATAAACACAGTTCTTTTGAACTATATAGAAACATAGTTCTTTTTTTATTCTTTATGATATACTTTTCTAAATAGTTTCCTGGAACCAACTTCATTATTAATTTAAATAGATAGAAAGAAAGATATAAATAAATAAATAGATGATAGATCAATCTATCTTACGCCAACAGGCACTGTTTGGGACCTTGGAGATACAAACCAAAAACACTAGGTCTTTGTCCTAAAGGAACTGGGAGTCTAGTAGGGGGAGAGGCATCCACACAGAGAAACCAACAAATATGAATAAAATAGTGTGCTAAGGGAGAATGGAGATGTGCATAGGCTTCACAGAGAAAAGGTATCTAGACATAATGATGGATGTGGTTTAAAATGGGCAAAAAACTTTCCCAACTTCCTCAAAGGGGTAGGAAATGTTTTTGGAATGATGGCAGTACCTGAAATCACCGAAGTAAAAATGAAGTAAGATATGCACATCATATTTTTTTTCCACCAGAATAGGAAATAAAAACCTTGTGGAAACAGCTGTGTCCTGTACTCACGTCCATTACCTCTATTGATTAGGGAAAGATTTCTGGGCAAGTTGATACCTAGTCTTGAATGATACTAGTCTAAAATGACTAGTGGGAGTTTGCCAGGTAGAAAAATGGTCAAGATTTGCTCAAGTCAAATGGAAGAAAATTTGAAAAACTGGATGACATTGGAAAATTGAAAGTAATTTAGTTTGACTGGAGTAAAAGTGCAAATTGGGGAGAAACAAAAAATCGAACTATAATGGTAGACAGGGACAGCTCCTGAAGTGCCTCGTCTGCTAAGCTAGGGAATTTGGATTTCATTATGGAAGTTATGTGGAGACAGAGTGTGAAAGCATTGGGGAATGTGACTAATAATCCTCATGTAATATCAACACAGTTGTCTCTTTTGTTTCATCTGCTTCAGTCAAAAAAGGTACATTAATTTCCTTTTCCTAATTGTTTTAGAAGGTCATACAGGTCCACAGAAATTCAAGAAAGCTGAATTTCAACTAAACTAGTTTTTTATAGTAAGTATGAAGAAGGTTATTTTAGAGAATTAAATCCCTACGTTCTTTGTTTTGGGTTTTTTGTTTTGTTTTTTTAACAGAATGCTTACAGACTAATTTTGCCTTAAGACATGGCCTAGGCAAATCATATGGCTAGGACACAAAGAGACAAGGGCAATAGAATACCACATATATCAAGAGATTAATTCATTGGTTTTATTTTAACACTGAGCTATAACTGAAAGAAAATCATTGCATATGGAGATTTAGGGTTCCAATTAGAAAACCCCAGATTCCTTCTGTAATTTCTGGACTCATTTTAAGTATTAACTACCCAAATGACACATTTATTGCCAAATTATAGTAAAAACGGACATTGATGAGCTAATGTTTTTTTGTCTTTGATTTGTTCTTTGGATTTTATTTCAAAACTGATTTTGACACTAAAAAAAGGATCATAACATAAAAAGCATATTGAGACTTATTCGTCAGTCACACTAGTGCAACAAATATTTGATTTAGCCAAGTCAGCAGATACAGCCATCCTGAATGTTGTGGGGAAATAAATCATATGATTTCTAAATTTTTCAAACTTCTGAATTGGTTATTTTACTCAAGGACAAAAGGAAACTATCAAAATACTCATTTATAAAAACATTATTTCTAAGTGTTAAATACTGTAGTCAAGTAAAAATATAGAAACGCTGTATCCAAAATTTTGGTTTCAGAAAGGAGAAGTAATTGCAACAAAAATTACCAAAGACAGAGGGAAAATGTTTTTGTTTTTCAAAAATAGTTTTACAGATGTCAGTGTTCAAAGAACATTAGCAAATATATATTTACCTTATATTAATGTATGACATTATCTTTAATTTCATATTTTGCTCCTCATATTTACCAGTAAAAGTTCATAAACCTCTTAAATATGAAAGAGAATATAATCTCACTGTGACACAGGGTCTAAAGGTTAAGCCCTAAAAAACTTTTTTTTTTAATTAAAAACAAAAGAGATGTTTATATACAAAAAGTAAATGAGGTGCCAGAAGACTTAAAAATGGTAAAGCAGTAGTTCATGTTCAGAGCTATAAATTTACATACAAAAAGGGTCATATACCATCTGAGAGATTTTTCTATAAATATTCTTCATATTTATAGAACCGAGGAAATTATAGCACTAGAAATATATAATTAAATGAGATTCACAAATTTTTCAAGAATGGAACATAAAGACACTTGTACCAAAGACTAAATGTATTAAAATCTCGGGTAAAAGTGCTATAGTCTCAATATTTTTGAGGTTTATATATATTCTTCTAAAGACTCTGGTGCAAAGGAATACAGGACTTATTAAGAATAGCATTAAATGGCATGAAAGGAACGACAATATTTTCACACATTCACTAATTTAGAAAATTAACTGTAATTTCCACCATGCAAGTTAAGATTTTTTTTTCAATTAGAAATTTATCAGACTAAAAATCTTCAAATAAAAATTTCATCTACCCTCTAACTTGAAACCATTCTTAAGGATTGTATTTTAAAACCCATTTTATCTATAGAGAAGTATTTCTTCCTTCATATTACAATTTCCGATATTTGCTTCCTTCCTTAATTGCATTTCTCCATTAAACTAACTGCAATGAACTTTACACCGCAAAAGTGTCTCTTTGCCTCCGGCTTCAATAACAGGAGAAATAGTCACTTGTTCTGAAGCTAGCTTTAATTTAAACAGATTCTTGTAACTTAATCCCGATTCTTTTTGTGAACCTCCCTTAGAGAATGAATGGCAGAGGACAATTAGCGGTCACCGTTCTAAGCATTACCCTTGCTTGGAAAGATCAAAAAGAATTTGTTGTAGTATAACAGCAATTGCTTTGAATCGTAAAAAAGTGACATTTACCTTTTCCAATTGAGCGTTTTTTTTGGATTTGTATAAAAACTCGCCCACTGCCACAAAAACTGAGAGCACCAAGCCGGCTGCCAGAACAATGAAGATGCCACCAATATTTTGAACCCCCAGGGCACTGGCCTCTTTGCTCTCCTCCTCCGGGCAGCCATTGCCCCTCCACCATTTCTCCTTCATCATGTGCAGCTTGCCTTCCTCTTGTAGCTGAAGAATTGCTATGGTGATTTTGTCTCTATATGGAGAACCTAAGAAAAGAGAGGGTATGTTAACTCTTTCAAGGAACCCAGAGTTTTAATAATTAAGGGTTAACGTGATGAGAGGAGGATAGAGCTTTGTCCAAACACTCCAGGGTATGCCAATATTTATTTTCAGTAGAGAAAAACAACTGGAAAATGATGAAGGATAGACATTTAATGAGAGAACTAAGTAACAACATGAAGTAATGCCGTTCTGATTTTGAAGGGTACAATAAAAATTGTTTTTGAGGAAGAAAACGTCTCCTTTTAAAAGGCAGGCAGTTCAGAGCACTGGAAAATAAGTAAATAGGAAGTAGAAACCCAAAAAAGAAATCAATAGAGTGCAAGGATATTTAGCTAATATATAGGAATCACTCCACACTGAAACAGAGCATTGATAAACCAGTAATCTCTATTTTTAGGAAAGTTGTGGGAAAAATTGTGTTTCCCAGGATTAAGCGCAATAATTTAAGGCAATCATGATCAACAGGCTGCATTCAGGGGTAGCTCATACTTTGCAAGTAATAGGTAATCACTCCTATTTCTTATTTAATCTGAGTAACAGAAATAACAGGCTTGTACAGACTTGGATCCTTCAAATATAATCATAGTAATGCATTGTAAGGGTTTTTTTGATAGTTTATTATTTTATGTTTTGGGGGGAAATGTTCTCTCCAGTGGAGGCAACAGTATAAATTAAATTTAGTATTTATGCTGATGGGGGCAGATATTCATCTGTATTAGCTATTACATGATAAGTAATAACTTTTCTAATTGGTTGCCCAAAAGCATAGAATAATACCGAACTGCATGCATCTTTCAACACCTAATCCAAGGGATGGGTGTTACCTCTTTTTCCCACCCAGAAATAGCCTGTATCTAAAGTTTCATCTTCTTTCCTAAAACACTATATTGCACATTCCATTTTTCTGCATCTTCTCATTCATAAGTTCTGCTTACAGAAAAATACTAATTTTCAAATTTCAGTTTGTATTCAATAATGCCTGTGATTTTTTTTTTTTTTACTTAAATATACCTACAGGGGCCTATACTAAAACTTTATTTTTGCTAAAAGTGATTAAAAACTTCGTCAAGAAACTTTTCTGCCTCATAAGGGACACCACTATATATTTCGTTTTTTACTTGTTTAATATAACAAGACCAACTTAGCATCATTCTCTTAGAATAGTCAAGCTAAAAGCAGAAAGACAAGGGGAATCATAGGAATTAAGTAACCTGTTGAATGTTGGAGGGATGGTCTACCTAATCCAGCTGGAGAGCTGTTTCTTTAACATAATCCTTAATCTTACTCAGAAATGTGTAGGCATATGGCTTCTATACAACATTTTTCCAGTTTTCCTTAAAAGGAGCATTATCCACTCCTATATTTAGAACTCAAATATTTTATTTTCATTGTACAATTAATCCTCATGATAATAGAAGAATTTCTGCTTCTCAGCTTCTTTGCTGTGCTCTTCTCTTCCAAATGCTATCTGATGAAAATATTCAATTTAAAATCTGCCCCTCAGCCACTTCAGGTCTCAATGGATAAGCCTTGCCCAGACTACCTTCTACCTTGGTCACTAACTGGCCACTCAGTCTAGGTCACCTAGTATTATCATTATTTTTATTATTTGCCTTTCAGAATGTGACTTATTTTCCTATGTAGATTATAAACTCTCTGGAATAGATGATGTTTATCTATGTATATATATCATTTATCTCTATCATCTATCATCTCAATATTTTCTTATATAATTGTCACTTCTGAATATTTTTTCACATAACAGGATCTCAACAAATGTTTCATATTATGAGGAGCATAATATCTGACTGAGGCATTCCTACCATAATGTAAGAGTAATAACCTAGTCCTTTTGGTCTGTCTGACATGTATTTCAAAACCATAAATTAAGGCCATCTGTTGGGCTATCCAGTTTTCATTAATTCACTGCACCTAACCTAACACCAGCTTCAAGGTCACTCTTACTTTGAATTATCATTCTGATTAACCATGTATATTCTCTGTAAATAAATATTTGATTGAGGAAAAAATATCCTCTTTAAGCAGAATTGCAGTTCGTCAAATATGTTTTTTAATTTGAAATACAGCAGCTGAAGCAAATTTTATGCTGATAGTACTTGTGAAAATGGCTACATGTGACTAATATAAAATGTGGTTTCTCCTTTGGAATTTCAACTGTAAGTAAAATTTGGGGTGATAGTGACTTGAAAAGTAGACTTCAAATATGGAAAATTCTTGATACAGCTAAGTAATATTTTGAGTCAGCTTATTTCTCATCCTGAACAATACTGAAAGAACATTATTTTATTGCCAACTCACCATACCTATTAAACTGTATGAGAATGTTTATTCTAATATCTTCAAACACAGTATTCTTCCCTACATTCTTTAAATAAGAAACAGACTAACAGAAGCAACCCACTTTTCAACAAATGATAGATACACCTTGATTTCTTGCTTGGCTGAGCTTCCTATTTCTAGCACTTACAGTAAACATAAAAATTTCCCATTGCTAGCAAACCTCCCCAAACTTGTTTTCCAATATAAATATGGTAATGTTTAAATGGAATTTGGTTTAAACCAAAGCTACAAAATTAATATACCTTATTTTGAGGTGTTTAACAAGATAAAACAATATAGGGAACATAATTGATGAAAGTAAATCCTTGCCATGTTTTACTTGTCATTCTGTCATTGATTTAGTTTAAGTAATTATTTTTTTAAAATTTTTTAAGGATTTTTATTTATTTATTGAGAGAGAGAGAATGATAGGGAGAGCATGAGAGGGAGGAGGGTCAGAGGGGGAAGCAGGCTCCCTGCTGAGCAGGGAGCCCCATGTGGGACTCGATCCCAGGACTCCAGGATCATGACCTGAGCCGAAGGCAGTCGCTCAACCAACTGAGCCACCCAGGCGCCCTAAGTAATTATTTTTTTTTTAAAGATTTTATTTATTTATTCATGAGAGACAGAGAGAGAGAGGCAGAGGGAGAAGCAGGCTCCCAAGGAGCAGAGAGCCTGATGCGGGACTAGATCCCAGGACCCTGGGATCATGACCTGAGCCGAAGGCAGACGCTTAACCATCTGAGCCACCCAGGCGCCCAGTAATTTTTTTTTTTTTAAAGAAATAGCAATTCAAGAATAAATTATTACTTCTTTGGCACATCATTTGATGCTCCTGGGGAAGCATTTCTATACAGATACTAGTTGAAGTCCAACATGGACTGAAATTTCATCTCGTTGAAAAATCTCAAGGGCACATTGAGATCAAAGAAGAAAAGTAACTTTCATCCTCCTTGTGACATGAACAGCCATGCGCTTAGCTCTAATGAAGTGAACAGCCATTAGTTAGATAGATAGAGCTTACGCTTTGCCCAGACCCCAACCCAGCCTCAAACCATATGCCAGCAATGAGAGAAGCTGCCTCCAAGGAATATGAGTATTTTTGCAAGAGGACTCTAAGATTGATTGGAGAACTACTGAGGAAATTGTCAATATGTCTATTTTAACACATACTATTGTACCTAAAAGTCAATCCTCAAATGCTTAAGGTACAGACAGATAGCCATAAATAAGTGAAGAAACACTTTAGACAAAAATATCTGAAAAACTGCAACATCCACAGTGGATAACTTTCAGCTCCACTTTGAGAATTTCAACACAGAGTTGCCAGATTTTTTTTTTTTCTTTTTTTGGTGAGAACACATGAAACAGTCTGTCTAAAATTCTCTACATTAAAATGTTGGCAAATAAATCATTTTTTGAAAAAATCATGCAGGATATGCCAAATACCTCTTAGAGCTGAATTTAGCCTTTTGATTTTCACTATGCCATCCATCTCCGAGTATTGGTTCTTTTATATTCTTCCTAGCAATGAGATTTTCTTTGGTTGTTTAAACATATAGTTCATACTGACAGAACATGACTATCATGTTTAAAAAAATTTTTTTACAAGTTGCCAAAAACCCTATTTACCAGATAGAAAAGGTTGTAGCTTATAAAAAGAAGGGAGGAAGGGAGGAAGGAAGGAGGGAGGGAAGGAAGGAAGGAAGGAAGGAAGGAAGGAAGGAAGGAAAGGAAGGAAGGACGAAGATCAAACAAAACATGATTATTATACAGTGAAGCCTCTTATATGTCAGATGCCTAAGACTTGGGGCTCAAAATGAGCACCAAGGAGGCATAGAGACAGTTTTAAGTGATACATAGTAATAGTATATGCATGGGCATAAATAAAAACTAGAAATTCACCTATTCAGAATGTCCTCAATAAAAGAATTACTGTCTCTAAACGTCCCTAAATGTTAAATTTTGATCAAATAATTTTACATAAAATTATAATTTCATTAACATCCCTCCCAACAGATAGATTAAAAGCTCCTTAGGAAAATAAGCTGTGATTATTATAAACAATTAATACAAATCTCACCAAGTATTTCAGAGCTAATTTGCTGGCTGGGCTTAGTAAATTGAGCTCCTTCCTTCCTTCCTTCCTTCCTTCCTTCCTTCCTTCCTTCCTTCCTTCCTTCCTTCCTTCCTTCCTTCCTTCCTTCCTTCCTTCCTTCCTTCCCTCCTTTCCCCTTCTTCTCATGACTCTTCCATTCCTTTGCCTTTCTTCCTCTCTTTCTCATACTTTCCTCTTTTTGTTCTTCTTGCCCTCTCCTCTTGTGTCCTTTCATTCTTTTCCTTCCTTTCTCTTCCCTGCAACCCTTCCTTTCCTTTTCTCATCCGCCTCTCTTCCCTACCGTTCTTCCTTGCCTTCCTTTCTACCATTCTAAATTTCTTGCTTGTAGGATGAAAGCCACATGTTATTGTATATACTTGGTTCTAAGTCGATACACAATTTATTGATTTGCTCATTTGATTGTCCTTTTCATCTTCTTTACAAGCTCGCAGTTTTAAGTATGTGCCAACATTTCCTTCTCCTATTTCAGAACATCCAGACAGTATAGAAATGATAAAACAAATGAAGTCAGCATTATGTGTAATTCCTGGGGAGGCAAACTGATTGATAAACAGCTTTTCTTTAAAGGTTGCACAGCAAGTTGTCTAATACTTGACATGCTTTAGTGAAATATGCTAAAATCACATTATCCATATACTGGCAATCTCCCATCCATCCAGCCAAAATTTTCTTTACTTTCAAATCAGGCTTTTTGATGCTTTAATCAATTACAAAGGTCAGAAACAAGATTACCTTTGCTTTCTATAAATGTCTCGTTCTAAAACTCATTACACCAATATTTCCCAAACTGGATTTTCCCCCCACAGACTTCTTTTTTTTTTGGTAAATGTACACCTATGTTTCATTTTTAAAGGATTCCTTGGTCAGATAAGCTTGGAGAATACTCCATAACAAATGCATCTCCTATAAATTCACATTATACAATAGCAAAACACAGGCTGCCATCTACCCATTAAAAACAGGAAAAAGTTTCAAAAAGCTTATTTAAAATGATTAAACTATTTTTAAGGAAAGAATTTTTTCCTGCACATCTATTAATGTCCCCTTCAATTATTTTGTTTTAACTTCAATTTGAAAAGTACTGCCTTAGAGAAAAATAATTACTACTCTTTTTTTAAGATTTTAATTATTCATTTGAGAGAGAGAGAGAGCATGAGTGGGGGTGGGGAGGAGAGGGAGAAGCAGACGCCCCACTGAACAGGGAGCCCAACGTGGGGCTTGATCCCAGGACCTGGAGATCATGACCTGAGCTAAAGGCAGATGCTCAACCATCTGAGCCACCCAGGCACCCCAATAATTACTACTCTTATTCCATCAGTACTCTGTCAAAAATATTTTTCCTTGTTAGATCTTTCGCTTGTCCCTGCTTAGGAATCTTCCTCCCTGTCTTTGAATTTACACATCATTACACCACAGCTCATCCAGTTGCATTTTCTTTTTTTGTATGCTCTTTTTCATTTTTGCTCTATATGCTTCATGAAACATCAGCTCATAAAAATTCACATCACACTGCTCACCTTAAGACATGTCTCCACACCTGGCTTTCAAGTCCCTTTATAACATACTTTTGGGGATCAAGAGTTATTTAAATATATTTGTATATCAAATTGATAAAAAGAAAAGGGGGGAGTACACTGTCTTCATTCTTCCTAATTGCACTCAAATCTTTCAAACATTTGTTAAATGTTCTGAGGGGCTCGCTAAGTACTGTTGTTTTTCATAATGACCAACCCTTTCTGTCCACTTCCTAGAGGACTTCATTTCTTTTGTTTTATATTTTGTAGTTATCCAGGTCATCATGATAATATTACATGCTGTGAATGACACAGAATTAGGTAACATCCTGGTAGCTGCTCTCTTTGAATCTGGGAAGATATTTCTATGAAGTAAATTACTCATAATTTTAGATTTCTTCTAGCTGGTCATTACTCCAAGAGATTGTGCACTTTCTGTAATATAGTTATGTACATGTCTTGTGGGTATGAGACTATACCATAATCAATAAGCATATATTATTCCAAGGACTTGACCCACAGAACTTTAATCATTCCTGAATTATTTCTCTTCTTGAAAGAGTTTCATCTGATCAACGTTTCTAAGGCATATACCCCAAAACGTGAAGCCCTTTAAGTGTTGGCCTAAGGCCAGGCTACTTGTCACTTATTGGTAATCAACCATTCCTTATTCACCTTATTTCATCCACCATCTAGCATGGTGCCTATCACACAGCAAACATTCAACAAATGCTTTTTGAATGAAATACTGAATCGATTATAATATATCAATTATGATATAGCCAAAATAATTCAGGGTAGAACTTCTGATATTGGATATTTCTCAGGCTCTTGTTAAATCTAGTAGAATGAGTACATAAACAGACTTATTTCACACATCTAGTATTGACCATAAGTTAGGGCAACAAATAAGTTTATAAATTCTTATGCAGTCCTTGCATTTAATCACCAGCTGGCAGTTTCCCTTGGCCAGTGCCTTAATAAGTAAAAGTCTGATTAGCCCAAAAGATCTGAGGGTGTCTGCTGGAACCCTCAACTTCTATTCTTTTTTTTTTTTTTAAAGATTTTTTATTTATTTATTTGAGAGAGAGAGAATGAGAGAGAACACATGAGAGGGGATAGGGTCAGAGGGCAAAGCAGACTCCCTGCCGAGCAGGGAGCCCGATGCGGGATTCGATCCAGGGACTCCAGGATCATGACCTGAGCCAAAGGCAGTCACTTAGCCAACTGAGCCACCCAGGGGCCCTCTCAACTTCCATTCTTAAATTATAGTGTTACTGGCAACGTTACATTTTATGAAGTGGCTCCCTGCTTCCTATGCTGAGATGAGTGCAAGGTGCCATAAATGCACAATAAATTTCAGGTGCTTTTAGAGCTGTATCTCTCTTTACCATTCTTTCCATGATAAAATCTTCCAATAAAGATGGAACCAAATCACATTTTCTTAGAGCCTCTGCCTCAGCAGAAGATGGGTTTTATTATCTCAAAGGACACTTTCCCTCCCATATTTGTTTTTAAGAAGTGCTAGGACAAATTTTACACTTACATTTCAGATTCAATTTTATATTGCTGTATTTCCAGTTTTATGTTTTATTGAGTCAATAATGTTGTTATACAATACCATAGCATCCTTGTTCATTTTCTCTTTGAACTTGTCTCAGTTTGTAACTAAAAAATAACTTCTGTGATTGTTCAATGCCCATTGACCCTAACAAGCTATAAAGTCCATAAGGACAGGGGTTTTATCTGCTTTGTTGGTATAACACCTGAGACACAATAAGGACACCATATTTGTTGAATGAACACACGCATAAATAAAATAAGGTGTTAATTACTAAATAATTGGTCATTCATGTTTGCAATGTTATCTTTAGTCATTTCTTACGAACCCAAACTATGTCTAGACCTTTAATCTATATCTGATAATTATAATATATTTATTTCAAATGAAGCATTTAATATATGTGGCAACTAAACACTTTCATGGGGCCCATTTCACATTTACTGTTAGATAACAGCTAAATTGGTTACTATCTCCCTCTTTGCATTTTCTTTTGCAGGTCTCCCATCAAAAACCTTCAATTTGATAGGAGTATAAGGAGTCTATTAATGAGTATCACAGAAATAGAAGAAGAGTAATCTTATCTTGAAATCAAATTATCAACATTTTAATCACAGAATAGTAAATGACAGATAAAAGTGATCCATTCTCCATGATACCTTGTAGTCTTTCCACATTGGAAGTCTAGGAACATTATTTCCTTGTTTAAAATTTTTCATTGGTGCTCTAGGGCTATAGAATAAAATCTCCATTCCTAAATGTGTCATGCAATCCCTTTCTTCAAACTATCACAGGCTTCTTCTCTGATTTTACCTCTTCTCATTACACCTGATCTGCTAGCAATATACACTATTTGTACCTCCCATTGTCTGGAAAGCCCCATTTTCACACTTGTCCAATTTTCTGGTTGAACTTCATCTCATTCAGATAAACTTCTGCTCATCCCTCCCTATATTTGCACACTTTTTCTTGACTACCATGGATATATACAGGATCCCTCTTCTCTGGTGCCATAGCACATTGCAGATATTCTAAAACAGTATTTGGTGCATCATATTCTAATGTTTTTCGATATCTCTTTCTCTCCTAGATGATGATATGAATGCCCTGGGGGCAAGGAACATGTCTGAATCATGTGTTTTGTTGTTGTTGTTGTTTGTTTTTTCTTTACTATATGACACACACAAATATTACTTACACAGGTGTTAGATTCTAGGCATATAGTAATGGACAATGTCACATGAGCCCTGCCCTTCTAGAGTTTTCACTGCAACAACAACAAAAAAACCCACACACATTGGATAACTTTTTACAAATATGAGGATAATTATAATAAAGAACACAACATTATAGAACCCTGTAACAGATGGAACTAGGTCTGCTGAGTAAGTACACAAAAGGGTTGGGAAAATAACTCTCTTTGGCTGCTTTTTGCCTACTTTTCTTTCTTTTTTTTCTTTCTATCACATTCCTGTTTTAGGAAGGTATATGTGGGAAAGAAAAATGATAGTAAAAGCATCCCAAACCCACTTAGTTCATTTCTTCTAGATATAGAAGATAGAACTAGGTACAAGATGTCAGGGTCATGATGGAATGGAGGCAAAAATAAATGGCATTGTTAATGTAGAAATGAGAAAGGAGAAGTAAAAAACTGTAAGGCAGAGACTGTATGGATTTAGAGAGCAAATATATATATGGATATCAAGTGGA
The DNA here is from genome assembly GCF_029215605.1 of Mirounga angustirostris. Taxonomy (NCBI): domain Eukaryota; kingdom Metazoa; phylum Chordata; class Mammalia; order Carnivora; family Phocidae; genus Mirounga; species Mirounga angustirostris. The sequence continues at coordinate 88,030,486 of NW_026991716.1, read as the reverse complement.
TGTACCCCCCAAGGATGTGTGGATATAGTAAATTTTCAAGTTAAGTACTTAAATTCAAAATCAATAACTGGCTTAAATTGGATAGAGGTTGTGTTTTTTTCCTCTGCTGCAGACCTCAAAATGCAATGTCTTTATGACCTCCACAGAAAAGCAATGTAAATGTACTCTACTTGAAGGGATATTTGAAGAATCCTCAGGAGAATATTCAGTATTTAAGATCAAAAAAGGAGATGTTTATATGAGGCACACAAACTATATCAATAAAAAATTCAAATTATACAGGATGAGTTTTAGCCAGTTGCCTTTTATTCATATTCTGAATATTCTCTAACTTATGTGAAAAGAATGACGAATATTATCAGCATATAATGAAAAAGTAAACTATTTTCACTGGTTCTGACATCTTTCGTATGTATTATTTAAAAATAGCTGGTGAAGTAGATTTGTAGTCACATTTCTTCTCTGGGTATTAAATCATCAAATTCTGACACTAAGTATGAAAATAGAAATAGTTTTATCCTAGAAACCCTATCTTCTTTACAATTTTTCATCTGCATAGTAATCATTTGAATAGTAGTAAGAATGGAAATGTCAGGAATACTTTTCTAACTTTGCTGTTTTCATTCCAAATCTAATATCAAACTCTAATGAACAAATTACCAAAGTTGCACCATTTTAAATAAAGTCATCATTTTAGTTAATCATCAAGAACCCAAAAACTGGAGGGCACCTGGGTGGTTCATTCAGTTAAGCATCTGTTTTGGCTCAGGTCATGATCTTGTGGGTCGTGGGATCGAGCCCTGGGTCAGGCTCTGCTCTCAGTAGGGAGTCTGCTTGAAGATACCTCTTCCCACTCACACATGTGTTCTCTCTCCCTTTCTCTCTAAAATAAATAAATACGTCTAAAAAAAAAAAAAGAACTACCAAATTGGGAGAGAGGATAACATTTGAAGACAGTAAGTACCTATCCTTTAAGGTAGAGCTCAAGTCTGTTTTCAGTTTGGGTCTGACTGCTTTCTCCTTACTGAAATCTACCCACTGAGTCTCTGCATTATATAACAGACCACTTGTCCATGTTGTATTTTCCCCATTTGGTGTTAAATTTGTTTTTTCACATTTGTCTCCTTAAGAAAGGGGATGATTCATATCTATATTTTGTGTTCATTATTTTACAGAGCCAAGCAGGTTGAAGAGTAATAAAATTTCTAATAGATTAACCAAATACTAAGGAAGAATAAATGTCTTTAGAGATACTCTTTTCTGAAAACATCTTGGGACTCAGTTCACTAAAGACTCAGGAAATGTTTGGAGAAGAAAAAACTTCATTGTACTTATTTATATAATGCTCTACAATTGGAACTGCCTCATCTTTATCAATCACCTTCTTCTCTCAAAATGATGGTTAGCTGACTACAGGATACTGATTAAGTGATGATAAAACCCTACCTCAATCCCACGACCCATGAGATCACGACCTGATTCGAAGCAGAGAATTGCATGCTTAACCTACTGAGCAACCCAGGAACCCTGAAAAACATTTCTAATTGCTTAGGAATGGGTCATATTAACAATCTGCCTTATCTACAACATATTTAATATGTCTGAGTATATAAAGAGTAGAGAGCACAAAAGTAAGATACAAATAACTCAAAAATCACAGATACATCCTTTGTAATTCTTTGTGGTACATGTTTTCTGATGCAAATACTATAAATATAATATGTTTAATCCTTATTACAACCCAATTGTGTAGACATGATTCCTCCATTTACAGATAAGGATGCTGAGTCTCACTCAGAGAGGCTCAGTAACTTCAACCAAGACATCTGCAACACTCTGGTGAAATGAGGATTTGTACATAAGTCATCTGACTACAAAGGTCACATATCCTATATAGCATGTTAAGAAAAGGCCTTTCACATGAGGGCCAGCAAAAGCAAGGCAACCATCTTTGGAATTTAATATTTACACATTTCAACTCTGTGCCTTGACTTTTTCTTTTTTCTAATAAGAGTGATCAGTGATCTTACTTAGTCCTACTAACCAAAGGATAACAATCTGGCATAGTCAATCTGGTTAACTAATCTATAATAGAGTTTGAACCCATGGCCTTGGACTAAGCATAAGACACTAACTAAATGAATGAAATGATCTAATGTTTGCACAAAAAATCATCAGAACTAACTCTGTTTTCATGAAAATTATCCATTTATGCATTGTTTGGGCATCATTTGGTCAGTATTTACAATACTAATGAGGACTGCTCACACTGGTGCTTATAAATCATCAAATTCCCTCCGGAAGCTTCCTAGATTCTAGCACGTGGAGTCTATTGATGATGTCTGTGGAGCAGGCATAGCTTACTGAGACTCTCATCTGTTTTCAGTGACATGAAATCTAGACTTTAACAATATGCCAGGAATATACAACTTCTACAAGTATAATTTGACTTTTTTTGTTTTAATTCAGGATCTGAAAATCATTAGATCTTGATTTAGCCTTGCAAAATCACTTCACCAACATTAAAATTATGCTGTTTATGAAATGAAAAAATAGAATGCATTTTAATGGAAGGTTTGACCTGCAGAAAGATGAATAATTTGCATCAATTTTTGTGCATTATGTTCAACTAATGAAGACAAATGTATTCATTCATTTCAGTAAAGCTGAAGAACTGAAGGCCAGCAATTTTATGCATCTATAATGATAAATATTACAGTACTTATTAGATGATGAATTGGGAATTCTAGAAATGGATGGTGAGCAAAACAGGGAAAAGACATGCTTCTCATACTGATTTCTATTTTTATAAACACTGGCATCTGCTTAAACAAACAACATGCCTCCCCTAGTACCAATTCTATATCTCTCACTTCATCAAAGAACAAGAAATAAAGAAGCAGTGAGATCTCATGCATTTAACATTAGAATAGAGAAGTGAAGAAAGAAATTTCACATTGTTCACATGTCAAGGTGGTCTACTTCTACCATAAAAGAGTCAATGATGCAACCTATTGCAACATTTTTTACTTTAGGCTAATCATTATAAGGAGATAAACACTACCTGAGAATCATTAATAGGACTACTGCTATTTTGTATTCATTAACATAAAATATGTTATAGAACAGTTTATAAAGGTAACATTAAAATCCTATTATGAAATAAGAATATATCCTAACATTTATAATTAAACAAGTCAAGGGGCGCCTGGGTGGCTCAGTTGGTTAAGCGACTGCCTTCGGCTCAGGTCATGATCCTGGAGTCCCGGGATCGAGTCCCGCATCGGGCTCCCTGCTTGGCAGGGAGTCTGCTTCTCCCTCTGACCCTCCTCCCTCTCATGCTCTCTGTCTCTCATTCTCTCTCTCTCAAATAAATAAATAAAATCTTAAAAAAAAATTAAACAAGTCAATATGACAGAAATAAAATGTATATAATAATTTTGTGTGTGATACAGTTATCTTTAGGGGTGCCTGGGTAGCTCAATCGGTTAAGCGCTTGACTCTAGGTTTTGGCTCAGGTCATGATCTCATGGGTCGTGGGATCGAGTCCTGCATTGGGCTCCCTGCTCAGCAGGCAGTCTGCCTAAATATTGTCTCCCTCTGCCCCTCCCTACACTCTCTCCCTCTCTCTCAAAAATAGATAAATGAATCTTTAAAAAAATTATCTTTAAATCTAAACTTGGTATTAAAAATCACATAAATACATCCACTTTACATGAATCTCTACTTCATTTTCATATTTCTGCTTTATATTCTTCATGTATACCTTCATGTAGGTCGTATGATTATGATATGGCTAAGTTACTTTGCATTTTGTTTACAGAAATAATTATTCACTGACTGCATGAAACTTACTATCGATTTAACCCAACAGGTAAAATGGGAACAAATGATATTATAGAAAATTTTAGCATCAACAATATGCACAGTCATGAACACAATCCCTCCATCTCCCTCTTCTCAGCTGACACATATTTCATATATGTTATTAAAGTCATGAGGGACTAACGAATGAAGCATGCCACTAACTCGTTAAAAATAGAAATAGTTTTAATGATACCCTTCAGTCACTTCACAATATTTCTACCAAATTGAACATAGCAAAGCAAAATAATGCCAACTGGCCATAATGATTTTTTCTAGACAGCTGCTTTCCTACCAGCTCATGGACTGCTGAGTCTGCCTAGTCCTCGAAATGCAATGTGCACTCAACATTCGAAAGAGAGAAACCAAGAAGGCTTTAGTCTGGGCAGTAAGAAGGGAGATGATGCAGTAGAAAATGCCATTAGAGAGAAAAGCTCCCTTTTCAGATAAATAGATTATCACCTATGGTGAATTAAAAGGCAAGAGACTGCAACTGCTCACACCTTTTAAATACTCCCTAATGAAAACTGCGGTGATTTGCTTTTATGCTTTACCCCACCTAGAGTTGTTGTTTCTTTTTTTCTTCTTTTTTCAAATTCTTTTGAATGAAATAGAAAGTTCAGTTAACTTAAGAGTAATAACACCTACAACTTCAAAAATCTACCATACAGTAAATATCATGTTGAAATAACATTGCTGCAGTCAGGAAAACTGAAAGGGATATAATGTCACCCCAAGCTTAATTAAACCAGCTTATGCTTATTTAGCATTTACCTTCACATCATTGTTGATTGCTCCACTAAAGTTATTTTTGTGTAAACAGAGCTTCGCTAATTAAATAGCTTATATTGGAGTCATTCAGAGATTTCACAACACACTTGGGCAGTTCTCATCATACTCAGAATGATGAATGGTGATGGCAGGCCTCTAGATGAGTCACACTGGAAGAGGCCTAGCAGGCGAACAAGAGACTACATGGGCTTTCGGGGGGTAAAGGAAAATATATATAATTTTTGAAATATTTTTGATTTCCCACTCCAAAAGAGACAAAGTATTTTCTGTTTCAACCTCCTGCACTTAACCACATGTGCCTCTATGACAATATCTGATAATCTGAACAACAATAAAAGCAAAGGGAGTTCCTCTCTTTAATCACATTTACAGTATTAGTAAAGATGAAATTTTCACTATAGATTATGGCTTCTGCAGAATATAAACTCAAAATCCTCAGGAATTTCTGGTACTGATCTGAATTTCCAGAACTTGAGTCCATATTGCTCTGCTGTGAAGATATTTATCTCATTAATTCTTGCTGCAAAAAGAACAAGAGCCTCAAACAACATTTTTTTCACACCTGAATGCATTTTTTTTTTTTGGTTTATGATTAAACAAAATTTTGAAACTAAGTAAATATGTATTAAAATTATCTTCAATATGCTTGAACAACAATGATATAAAAGGCAAATGCTAATTAACTAGTTGAAAAATGCAGATTATGATATTGGTTGAAAGTTTATGGGAAGTCAGAATCTCTTTCAAGTACTAGAGTTACATGTCCTTGTGTTTATTAATGACTAAGTAAATATAAATAATTCATGAAGCCATATTTCTAGTAGAGGTAATGACAGAGCAAATCATAAATTACTGCCTGGAATCTTTTTCTCAGAAGTAAAGTATTTAAGGGAGTGAAGTATGAGATGCCTCTTTCTAGATTATACTTCTCTGATGAAGTTATATGAGAGTTAAGACTCACCCATAATGTACTGAGTCTCAAAATTATTTTAATTTTATGACATGTTATGAATGAATAAAACATAATTTGCTAAAGAACTTAACGTTATCATGTCAAAGCAAAGTTATCTGAATAAGAAAAACAAAATATATATTATAATACCTGAAGGTGAGTGATTTAAATATTATTCCTTTACATTACTGTTTTCAAATATATCTCATTCAGAATTAGACTAAAAATAAAATATATGCTACATGCATTAAATAACCTTTAGTGATAATGAGAATTTGATAAATTTAAATTAATATTTGGCAGTGAAAATAAAGAAGAATATGCTAAAATATTCCTCTTGGTCTATCATTTTGCTATATCATAGTATTTTTCAGAATTTTTATTCCTATATACTGATAATTTTACAATCAAATTCCAAGACTGTCCTTATAAAAGTTAGAAATTTATCATGTGCCTAATTTAAAAAATTACTTTAATGAAAACATTAATATACTATCATACCCCACTAATCTACACACTACAAAAAATGATTCCACTTAGATATATAATACATGATATCTCATGCATTGCCCCTGCCAATATCAATGAATATTTTCCACAATAACTCAGCTTTCTTTAGAAGGACAAGAGTTAATCTGATTATCTAAACTGAACAGATAAAAGAAAAAAAAATCTACATCCTAAGGCTTATAGTTTAATTTGTTTTGTTCTTTCATCTTATCTATAAGATAAGCTTAAAATTAGAGGAAATAGAAATTCTAAGTGCTATGTCTGGTATTCTCTGCAATTTAAAAAGTTACATTAAAAATATAGCATATATATCTATTAATATTTTGAATTGTTTTATATTTTATTAATAAGTCGCTTCCTTTTAGTAAAGAGTGTCAGGGATAGGGAGGGATTGAAAATTTCTTTTTGTATATTTCAATAAACTATAACAGAGTGCTTCCTTAGAACTGATTCAACTATTATCTTTCTTTTTTAGTTTTCAAATCGGAAATAACCCAGTGGGTTTTTGAGATTTGTATAATATACTATTTTGATTTATTTTTAGTAAGCACTTCTTCAAAGTGAGAGTATGATAGGGATATTTCTGGTACACTAGTACACTGTATTTACAAAACAAACAAGTGCACAAACAAAATACTTCAAGTTTAAGGTTTTCTATTAAGTAGAAATAAAAATTATTAAGAAATTCTGAAATCATGAGTGTTATGTGACTATCATTAAAACACCTGTGCTAAAGATTCTGCACAGTGAAGGAAACATTCAACAAAACTAAAAGGCAACCTACAGAATGGGAGAAAATATTTCCAAATGACATATCTGATTAAGGGTTAGTATCCAAAAATCTATAAAGAATTTATCGAACTCAACAACCAAGAACCAAATAATCCCACTAAGAAATGAGCAGAAGACGTGAATAGACATTTTTCCAAAGAAGACATAACAGACACAACAAACATAACAAAGAATGACTAACAGACACATGAAAAGATGTTCAACATCACTCATCATTAGGGAAACACAAATCAAAATTACAGTGGGGGGCGCCTGGGTGGCTCAGTTTTTAAGCGTCTGCCTTCAGCTCAGGTCATGGTCCCAGGGTCCTGGGATCGAGCCCCACATTGGGCTCCCCGCTTAACGGGAAGCCTGCCTCTCCCTCTCCCACTCCCCCTGCTTGTGTTCCCTCTCTCGCTGTGTCTTTCTCTGTCAAATAAATAAATAAAATCTTTAAAAAAAACAAACTACAATGAGATATCACCTCAAACCTGTCAGAATGGCAAAATCAGCAACACAAGAAACAACAGGTATTGACAGGATGCAGAGAAAGGGGAACCCTCTTACACTGTTGGTGGTAATGCAAACTCGTGCAGCCACTGTGGAGAAGAGTATGGAGGTTCTTCAAAAAGTTAAAAATACAACTACCCTATGATCCATCAATTGCATTACTAGGTATTTACACAAAGAATATAAAAATACTGATTTGAAGGGACACATGCACCCCAATGTTTTTAGCAGCATTATCAACAATAGCCAAATTATGGAAAGAGCCCAAACACTGATCGATTGATGAATGGATAAAGAAGAACTGGTGTGTGTGTGTTTGTGTGTGTGTGTGTGTGTATAATGGAAAATTACTCAGCCATCAAAAAGAATGACATTTTGCCATTTGCAATGACGAAAATGGAACTAGAGTATAACATGCTAAGCAAAACAAGGCAGTCAGAGAAAGAAATATATGATTTCACTCATATGTAGAATTTAAGAAACAAAACAGATGAACATAGGGAAAGGGGGACAAGAAAAGAGAGGGAGACAAACCATAAGAGACTGAACTATAGAAAACAAGCTGAGGGTTGATGGAGAGGAGGTGGGTGGGGGATGGGCTAGATGGGTGATGGTCATTAAGGAGGGCACTTGTGATGAGCACTGGATGTTATATGTAAATGATGAATCACTAGTTCCTGAAACCAATACTACACTTTATGTTAACTAACTAGAATTTAAATAGAAATTTGTAACAGAAAAATAATAATAAAATAATATACCTGTGCTATACTGCAAAGTTCTCACACATCCTTCTCAAATCTTACTTCTCATTACCCTGGATTACTCAAGCTTGTTTAATGAGGTCATCATATTTAATAATGTAAAATGCCATATTTATTATTTGCTCTAAAAGTTATGTGTTTTCGGGCACCTGGGTGGCTCAGTTGGTTAAGCAACTGCCTTCGGCTCAGGTCATGATCCTGGAGTCCCGGGATCGAGTCCCGCATCGGGCTCCCTGCTTGGCAGGGAGTCTGCTTCTCCCTCTGACCCTCCTCCCTCTCATGCTGTCTGTCTCTCATTCTCTCTCTCCCTCAAATAAATAAATAAAATCTTTAAAAAAAAAAAAGTTATGTGTTTTCTCTGTTTATAAACTTACCGCATCATCATATTTTCAGATGTACAATTCATGTGCTCAACAAATACTAGAGGGTCCATAGAATGCAGGTGCTGTTGTGTAGGCTTACAACAAAGAAACAAAGATCTATGCCCTCATCCAGATAATGTAAAGCAGCAAAAGATGGTAAGGACATATGAGAATCTCACTCCTTTCGGAGACAACACTGAGAAATGCATTTATTTGTCCCAGCTCTTTCCAGATGAAACTATAAGGCAATGGGAGCCTAACAAGTCACTGTTCCTACCCTTCATAAGTGCAGAGTTTGCTTGATTTTAGAAATTTGTTCTAAGACATCAGCTAACCATATTTCTCCATGTAGTTCTTAGCCCAGTTTAGAACAAACTCTCAGAATTTGTCAAGAACAGTATCAGAAAAATTGTTTTAAGTTTAAATCAAAGAGACCTTAGGTTTTCCTATAACCTTCTAATTTTACTAATTAAAAAAAGAAATCTAGAAGTCATAACTTTCATGTGACTTGTCCAAGATTACAATAAATGACAAGGCTAAATCTAGAATATCATTGTGAATACTACATATGAGAGTTTCTTTTTTTATTTTTATTTTTTTTTAAGATTTTTATTTATTTATTTGAGACAGAGAGCATGAGAGGGAGGAGGGTCAGAGGGAGAAGCAGACTCCCTGCCAAGCAGGGAGCCCGATGCGGGACTCGATCCCGGGACTCCAGGATCATGACCTGAGCCGAAGGCAGTCGCTTAACCAACTGAGCCACCCAGGCGCCCGACAGTTTCTTTTTTTAATTGAAGTGTAATTTACATACAATATCCTATTAGCTTTAGGTGTACATCATAGTGACTCAATATTTTTATACATTAAATGATCTCCATGTAAAGTCTAGATACCATCCGTCACCATACAAAGCTATTACAACTACTGACCAGATTCCCTACGCTGTACATTACATCTTCATGACATTTATTTTATTACTGGAAGTTAGTATTTCTTAATTCCCTTCACCTATCCCACATACCCTTCTGCCCCTCTCCCCTGGGGGAAGCAACAGTTTGTTTCCTGTATCTGAGTCTGTTTCTGTTTTGTTTTCCTTCTTCATTTTGTTTTTTAGATTCCATATACAAGTGAAATCACACAGTATTTGTCTTTCTCTGTCTGACATACTTCACTTACCATAACACCCTCTAGGGAACTGCAAGGTTGTTGTACATGATGATACTTTCTAATAGCACATTATCAGACTATTGTCTAAAATATAAATTTGCTTATACTCCAATTCATAGATGAGTGAAGTATACTTGAAAAAATGGCAAAGAAGTCACTCATCACAAATTCCAAATAAAGGTACATGAAGTGTTTGAGTTCATTATGTAATTCTTCTGAGGGTTAGATCATACCAGACCTAACCATGGCATGCCACAGTTTGAGCACTCCATCAACAAAAAACTTTGCTCCTCAAGTAGTAATTATGAACACTCAATCATTAATAAATATTTATCATATATTAGAGTTAAATATAAAACTTCTGAATTAATATATGCATTTTGCCAATAAGGCTTTGTTTAGGAGGTTTTCCCCCGGTTCAGGCAATAAATGGGTTCGTTTTGTGTGCAGAATTTAAGAACAACAATAACATCAACTATTACCACACACTAGCAAGTCAAACATGTCAAAAATAACCTCAAAAATATCTTCTGTGCACCTAAGTTCTAAATTATTACCATTGAGTTTTAATAACCCAACTTTAATTAAGCTTTGAATTAACATACATGTCATTTCTTATTCTTTAATAAACATTGTATTCTACTTGGAAACTAATTTGGAGAATGTCCATTATATAGTTTACCCCCACCACGGCCTGACACGTGATCTCAGCTACACTTGCATAACTGGAGAATAAGAATCCAAGGTTTTGTGGGGTTTTTTGTTTGCTTGTTTTCACTTCTACAGTGACTGTGGAATCATTATTTGGGTCTATTATATAAATATAGCAAGATGTTGTGGCGCCTGAGTGGTTCAGATGGTTAAGCGTCTGCCTTTGGTTCAGGTCATGACCTCCAGGTCCTGAGATCAAGCCCCAAGTTGGGCTCCCAGCTCTCCCTCTCTCTCTGCCTCTCCCCTTGCTTGTGCTCTCTCTGTCTCTCTCTCTCAAATGAATAAATAAAATCTTTAGAATATATATATAGCAATATGTCGTGTTATAAGAGCTAGTGTCTCAAAATTCTCTCAAAGCCAGTCCAAGCTATTTTGAACTACATGATAAATTTGAGAAAACTCTACCAAATATAGTAGAATTTAGTGTAGAAATTTTTTGGTGAAGTCATTATGGTGGAAAAGTCTTGGACTTCCCAGACATTTGAAAGCTGCTAGAAATGATCTCAAAGAAACAAAGACATTTATAGTATTGTAATTTCTGGAATTGTTTATGAAATTGGATTTTCATAAATCTATGCCCAACTTTCTAACTATTGTATGTATGTTCATTTGAAAGAAATTTTTCTAAATTAAAGTTAATCAAATTTATGAGTAAAGATAAATTGATAAATATAGCTATGCTATTTATTGAATATGAATACTTGAAGATCAGTTTTGACCTGTCAACAAATTTGCAGAAGTTAAGCCTCAGAAAAATTATAATGTTATTATTTATTACTGTGATGGGCCAGTGAATAGCTGTTTTCCCCTTTATTTCAAAAAATACATTGATGTAATTAAAACATGTTAATGTTTTTTTTTTTCCTTTTATATAGTATTAGTTTCCTCTTTCTGCTATAACAAATCATCACAGGGCACCTGGGTGGCTCAGTCAGTTAAGCACATGCCTTTGGCTCAGGTCATGATCCTAGGGTCATGGGATTGAGCCCCACACCAGCTCCCAGCCCCTCCTCCCGTTCTTGCTCTCTCTCTTTCTTTCTCTCTCTAATAAAGAAATAAAATCTAAAAAAAAAAAAAAATCACCACAAATTTAGTGACTTCAAACGACATAAATGAATTATCTAATAACTTTAAAGGTCAGAAGTTCTAAAAGTGATATGTCTGCAAGGCTGCATTCCTTCTTCGACCTCTAAGAAAGAATCTGTTTCCTTGCATTCTAAACTAACTCTTAAAAGTCATCTGCTTTCCTTGGCTTGTGGCCCTTTCCTCCATGTACAGTTCAGCTGGTAGCATTTTCAAATCTCTCTCAGTCTCTTTCTCTTCTCAACTCCCCAACACCATGGTCTGAATGTTTGTGACAGCCCAAATTCCTATACTGACACCTAATCTTCAATATGACGGTATTTGGAGGTGGGGCCCGATTAGTCAGTGGATGGTGCCCTCATGAAGGAGATTAGCGCTTTTATAAAAGGGACTCCAGAGAGATCCCTGACCATTCTGCCATGTGACGACACAGCGAGAAGACAAGCCATCTATTAAACAAGAAGCAGGTCTCACCAGACAAGGAGTCAGCTGGCCCTTAGATCATGGACTTCCAGTTTACAAACTGAAAAATAAATTTCTGCTGTTTATGTGCCACCCCATCTCTGGTATTTTGGTATAGGTGCCTGAATGTATTAAGACGCTTTGGGGAGCCATTATTATGCCCACCACATGTACACATGTACTGTAATGTTATGTATGATTGCACTTGTCATATGAATATATAGACATATTCATATATATTATACACATATATTAATTTCAATAAATCAAAATTTTCATTGTCTCTTCTGACAGTTGTTATCCTTTTTCTTTTTACTTCTTTTTTTTTTTTAAGATTTTATTTATTTATTTGACACAGAGAGAGAGCACAAGCAGGGGAAACAGCAGAGGGAGAGGGAGAAGCAGGCTCCCTGCTAATCAGGGAGCCTGATGTGGGGCTCGATCCCAGGATCCTCGGATCATGACCTGAGCTGAAGACAGACGCTCAACCATCTGAGCCACCCAGGTGCCCCATTTCTTTTTTTAACCTTTATTTCATTTCATGATAATTATTGAAAATAATTTTGTCATGTGAAAGAAAAAGGTTGTCAAAAATAATTATTGTTTGAGTTCATTATGTAATTGTTACTGGTATGTTACTGGTATGTTACTGGTAAATAGTCTGCAATTTCTCTTAAATAAAACAAATACCATCTCTAAAATAGAACAGTAAAACAAATATCCATAGAAACCAATGAACCACTTGTGGCTCATTCTTTTAATTAACTTTCTAATACTATACTCAATACTATACTATAATAACTCAAATACTATACTCATAAAGCACAAATCTGAAAAAATAAAATACAAAAACTTTTATTCATAAAATATTTTTTAAATGTAGAACTGAGAGGGTCTTTTACATTGATGTGGGTTTTTTTCAACACTGATACAGTAGAAATGTCTACTGACCATTTTGGTAGAAATCAATTTTTCTTTTGTTACTTACCTATTTAGAAGCAGATGTCCAAATTGCTTCCTGATTTTATACAGTAACAGAACATAACAGAATAGATTTGTTAAAAACAGAATTCCTAATCACATATGGAGGCACTGTTTTTTCTCCTTCTCACAGCAACTAAGATTAATGAACAAAGAACCAGTGACTGACATAAAACCTACCCATGGGGGTGCCAACGCCATAACCTTTGGAGTCTATAAGGCCGCCAATCTGTGTCAGGTTACAATTCCGCTGGGTAACAAACTCAATGGTTGTTGACTCCATTAGGAAAGCATAATCAGAGGTGAGGACTCTCTGGATTCCTTCTTCATTATTTTTGACGAGTACTGACTGCCTCCTGCTACTCATAAAGGCCCACATTTTGTCATACGTAGATATTTTTGATTTCTAGGAAAAAATAAAATAAGTAAGAAAGATATTCCTTAGTTTCCATGTGATCCTACAATATTTAGATGGAACTGACTGTATTTCATTGACTCATACTACCTTATAATTGTCTTATTAATAATAGTGATATCTACACAAAGAAATTAAAATCTGTATAAAAAAAGTTTCTCATAGCAATTCCATATCGCATATTTCCAGGTTTAACACTGAGTTATTTAACAAACATATAAAAAATAACTTAAAGTTCAAAAATGCATAGCTAGTAAATCATAGAAGGCAATAATTAAAAATAACAAGATTAATAGGAGGAACTTTTATGCTTGTATCTCACATGAGTATCTCATGTATATAATTGTATCTTTCACCATAACTATAAAATCAAATTTGGAAGACACAGACACTGGACACCAAATGACACTGCAAAACTTTGAGTTTTTGTTTGTTTGTTTTTGTTTTTCCCAGTATGGTTGACTATAAGACTGATGTCACATTATCCTCCAAGTATGCACAAAGATATAGGCTGAACAAAAAAAGCAATTTGTAACAAATAAAAATCTCCACTGGGACACAATCTGGACACCACAGAACCTCTTTTAGCCTGACTCAGGATAACAGGACATCTACCATTCAGATCTACTAACTAAATATTCCTGGACCAATAAAATTGAATAGTTTTTATGTCTACCTGAAAATTCTCAATAAGGCTTCACTAGGATTTCATTAGTGAAGGAAAGAAATGGGTTTTGTTCAGAAGGCACTGGTAAAAACATAACCATGGACAAGGTTAGCATCTGCTTATGAAAAGTTCATCTGTAAACGCTTACCCTAGTTAAATCCTTATACAAATACGAAAAATAATACTGAAGCTATAAACACAAAGAGGATATACACTATATTGGTTTCACTGGCATAAAAACTTAAAACTGTTTTCAAATAAATACATATGCAATCTTGCTACAGTTTAAGCATGTATTTAGGTCCTACATGTGCCAGGTCATAAATGAGATATTACCACTCCTTCCACTAAAATAAAGGTGCACGATAATATTTAGAAAAATTCAGACACTATTTCAATGATGATAGAAGAAAAACCTTACATTTACTGGGGGCAGGGGGGGGACCTAAATGTACAATGAGTGTTTTCTAAAAACAAGTATAGCATTAGGGCTAAGAGAGGGTTCAAATGCAAACCTTTGCTCTCCAGTGAAACACTAAAGCATGCTAAAAGGCCAGCAGCTCAAAGTTTAAAAGATAGCAGCTAGAACATCTAGAATAAGATTGATAGGATTACAAATGTGAGAAGCTATGGCGGCATTTCAATTATTTTAAAGTAAAATAAGTATATGTTGGAAATAGGAAAGAAAAATGAAAGGAATATTTAAGGTTATGATGAAATCCTTATTGGAATAGTTAAGACCAATAGTGAGATTTTGCATAGATTCATTTGACTTTCCAAGTCAGTAACATACGAGGATAGCTAGAATAAATTCACTTCCTTTCAAAGGTAAAGAACTTATCTCCTAAGACTTTGCATTAAGAGAGACCTAAATACAAAATAAAATCAAAATTAAAGCTCACCTGCAGATTAAGGAGCTTTTATATTTAAAAAAATAAATTGGACAGTTTTTGATTTAGTAAATCTGTGGCTGATGATAGATACACAGTCCCATAAATAATAATTCTAAAAATGTATGTCTTCAAAACTGCACTCTCTTTCAGTTGGCAATTTAAAAGGTAACTCTTTAAAGGAGAGGGCTAGTGTAATATCATAATATGGGCATACTCTCCGAGGCCAAAACCAAGCAGAAAGATAAGAAAGTGTACAAAAAGTTATTTTTACTTGTATTGGCCATAAATTGCCTAAATTCTCTTTTTTGTTTCAGTTATGAGAACATTAACAATCGATGTTTTATTGCTTTAGTTACATGATTTCCAATTTCTGATAACACATTCCATTCATTGATAAAAGATAATTTAAGGGCACCTGGGTGGCTCAGTTGGTTAAGCAACTGCCTTCGGCTCAGGTCATGATCCCGGAGTCCCGGGATCGAGTCCCGCATCGGGCTCCCTGCTCGGCGGGGAGTCTGCTTCTCCCTCTGACCCTCCCCCCTCTCATGCTCTCTCTCTCTCTCTCAAAAAAATAAATAAAAATCTTAAAAAAAAAAAAGATAATTTAAATAAAACTTGAGCACTAGTATTTTTGTCTCAAAGAGGGGGGAACAGAATATTTACAATGGCACTAATCATTTAAATATGTCTATATATTTATAAAATGATACATAATTATGTCTTTCTCTTTTTATAACTTGTTATATATTAGAATTTCATATTATATATTATAAAAAATTATATTAGAAGTAGTATTTTCTAATTTAAAGACTATGTATCACAAGAAATTTTAAAAAAGAGAATTACATTTTTAAAGGTATAACATATCCCTTATTAATATGTTGCTGTGTAAACAGATCAAATTTTTTAACAACTGAAAACCAAGAAATTAAAAACTAATCCTAATCTCCTTTGCAGATATATATAGTTTAATTTTAAATTAATGTGAATGTAGAATTATTTTACATTTGAAATATCTAATCTATGACCTTTAATTGATGAAATAAGGATTTTGCAAAATATATTTTCATACGAAATTCTTTGACTGCTTTCCTGCACTGATATTTTATTTCTGTGAGTACTTCCTAGAATTACTATTGACATTCATTTTGAAACTAATCATTTCCAATCTTCCATTGCTACACAAGTACCTCCTACTGATTTACTTCCAATTTTCAGAAATCTATTGTCTATGATTTTTGTACAGCTTCACTCATCTTTCCTACCTGCAGAAGATATAGATATTTCTATTATTCTTAAAACTGTAGAATAGGTTTAGATAGAAAAGTCACCCAAATTGTTTTGTTTCTCTTAATAAAAATAAAAAACCCAAATAAGGAATATTTCAATTTAGAAAAATTGACTATCTGATGGTCACAGATATTCTATGTGGCTTTTTGCTTGATTTGTTGTCATTCTTCGACCTCAATTTCCAATTTAGCAGAGTCACTTCTTTGCACCTCCCATTTATGGCTATAAAGAGATATTATTAAAAATCATCACTGCCTCTGTGGGCTCTGTGTGTGTGGTAGTGGGGAGATGCCATTCGGGCAATCTTATTACTTCTATTATAGTTAGTAGTGAAGAGAATCTAGTGTATCAGGTTTAAAAACAAAAGGTCTGCACAACATGAATTTCACTGAAACCCTCAAATTTAAAGAAGCTAAGACAACTTACAAAGTATTTGAAAAAGTATCTGAACAAACTCATAGGCTGAATATGAAGCTTAGGATTTTGTTTTTCTAATAAACCTGACCATTCAGAAATAATTACTTACTTATTACTTAAGTAATATATAGATTCTGAATAATGTGGGTGAGTCAGAAGTAATGATCACTAGTTGTGTATCTCTTATTAATGGAATCTATGCAAGTCATTCTTATGCAAGCCCCTTAATATCTTTGAATTTCAGTTTTCATAATAGTCAAATAACTTTGCCAACCTCTCAGTGTTTTTTGTGAGGATCAAATAAGACACTACGTGTAAGCACGCTATATGATAGTGAGATATTTTTATAATTCCAATTATTTTTTAAACAGAGAGCATACCACCAAATGCTTATATGTTAATTTTCTTAAAAAAAAAAAAAAAAGACCAAGAACTGTGGCAGAGATGGCAAGTTGAATACAATCTTTGAGTACATGTTCTCTCCCATGGTATGAAACCACAAGGTGAAAAAGAATGGGACAATGTACAACAGAAACAAAATTTTGGAAGCTGGAAAGAAGATAGGTGAATTGTAACTTCCTTAGATTTAAGTAACCTTTAGAACCCTTTCCTGCCCACAAAACTTTCAGAGATTGGCATTTTTATATCCCTCTCAAAGCCAGAATGATCAAAGATCTAACAAAAGTAAAATTTATTGAAAGAATGTCTTTTAAAAAGTTAGATCCTTGATCCCCTTTCTTTCTCTGAGCAGCATAATAACTGCTCCATCCCACCCAAACAGAGGACTAGAGGATTTTATTCTCTAGAGATGAAACGAGCACACTGCACACAGGTGAGCCAGGGGAGCCCATACTGAAACCAGAAGAAATAAGTTGGAGTCTACAACCCAGCCCTGTTTCTGTCCTGCTCCTTAGAATTCCTCCAGTAGAAACAATAGAAGTTTTTTTCAAGCACCAACTGAACTTCACCAGAGAGATAATGATGAGCAGTTAACACAGATAAAGTTCAACATGTGTGAGACATTATTCTAAATTATTTATAAATATTAAATCATTTTAATTTTACAAGATTTCTATTAGGTGATAGTATCTTTCCAGCCATCTGACAAATGAGGAAACCAAAACACAGAGAGGTTAATAATTTGCTCAAATTCATGTGGCTACTTAGGGCAAAACCAAGAATCAAACATGGGCAGATTAGCTACTGAATTCATATTCTTAATCATTACACTACATTGATTCTATGTAAAGACACATATCATGGATTCCAAACAAAATGATCCAACATATCATGCTATAGCAAAGCTCACAGTTTTTCAGCCTTGGGCAAGCACCCAGAGTGTCCAGTGAGCCTTTTAGAGTCTTCTATATATCATCAAACACCAACAATAACCAGATATTTGAAGGAAGCCTCTAACATGAAATATAAAGAAAAAAAACAAAATGGCATAAATGTTTTCAGAGAGGTAAAAGATACTGCATAAATCAAAATGAATAAATAAATAATAAATAAATAAATAGACTCTGTTGAAAGAAAACACATTCAGGGAACACATATATATTAAAAATCTCGTATCAAAAATGAAAGCCTCGGGCACCTGGGTGGCTCAGTCGTTAAGGGTCTGCCTTCAGCTCAGGTTGTGATCCCCGGGGCCTGGGATCGAGCCCCACATTGGGCTCCCTGCTCTGTGGGAAGCCTGCTTCTCCCTCTCCCACTCCTCCCTGCTTGTGTTCCCTCTCTCACTGTGTCTCTTTCTGTCAAATAAATAAATAAAATCTTTAAAAAAAATGAAATCCTCAAGTGAAATTTTAGAAAACAAAGTTTAAGGAAATCTCCAGAAAAGTAGGAAAAAAAGTTAAAAAGACAGAAAGAAGGAAAGACTGCCCTGAAGAAGGATCATGAACTGACATCTAAAGGCTGAGTCCAAGTCAACTACATAATGAGAGGTGAAGAACTTTCTAGACAGGGGGAAAAGCAGTTAAGAGATGCCATCTTGGACATGAATTTGATGGGTTGGCATACTTGAAGTATGCTTTGACTGGGGCACATAGAGTCAAGGAACATGGTACTAGAAGATGACAGAGAAATAGATAAGGGGTGACCAAGATGGCCTGTTTCCTTCAGCTTTCTCAACTTTAGATGAGCCTCTTCCTGTGTCCAGGCCCCTGACTTCACTTTTACCCTGGCCTTTCCAGAAACCAGATGGTCTAACCACTGAGGTCCCTTCTCTCCTTTTTCTTAAATTATTCACTTTAGAAAATATGTAATTGTAAATTCTTCTTTTGCATCTTTCAGATGCAAATCTTTAAAAGCCTCTCCATCAGCTTTATAGTTTAAGACTAAGGAGCCATCCTTGAAATATAATCATCAAAGAAGAGGAGCACCTCTAATATCCAGTCTCTCTGGGAAGAAAAGAGCTTAATCTATGTGGGCAGTTTAAGTTATAAAACTACCTCCTGTCACGAAGGCACTAAAAGTTTATTTTTCCTTTGGGTAAGACCAATTAACAAATACAGATGGCTATGATGCCCCCACCACAGCTCTTAGGAACACACAGCAGCAATCTGGGTGGGAAACAGTACTTGCACTAGGCAAGTGGTGTTGGAGATAAGGAGAAAACTAAGACTTCAAAGTGTGTGTGTGTGTGTGTGTGTTATGGCTAAGGCTTGGTCATTGTTAAACTATAGGAAGTAAGAAGAGGGTTAGATTGAAAGACTCATTGGTTTCTGGTTTAAACTGAGAAAGAAAAAAATAATATCAAAACAAGGTTGGGGGTGGGCGCCTGGGTGGCTCAGTCGTTAAACGTCTGCCTTCGGCTCAGGTCATGATCCCAGGGTCCTGGGATTGAGTCCCACATCGGGCTTCCTGTTCGGCGGGAAGCCTGCTTCTCCCTCTCCCACTCCCCCTGCTTGTGTTCCTGCTCTCGCTATCTCTCTCTCTGTCAAATAAATAAATAAAATCTTTAAAAAAAAAAAAAAACAAGGTTGGGGGAAAAGGCTATACCTAGTAGGTTGGAGGTACCTAAGAAACACCTAAATAGGTCTGTCATGTGAAATTAGATATCTAAGTCTGGAGTACAGGGGAAAGGTAAAAGCTAAAAATATAGATTCTGGAGTTCTCTTGGGTATACAAGGCAAAGTAGTGGATAGATGAGGAAAGAAGATCACAGAAGAATCCTAGGATCAAACTTAGTGCAATTTTGAATTTCAGTGGCTGGCAGAGAAAACAGCTTGCAAATGAGACACACAGAAAGGTGAACAAAGATTAAAGAAGAAAATATGGAAATTTGGTGCTGCAGAAATCAAGGCAAGAAAATGTTTAGTGAATGAATGCTCACTTGTAGTGATTTGCAAAAAAAAAAAAATGTATACAATGAGAACTGAATAATATTCTTTGGACTTGGCGAGAGAAAGCTCCTTATTAGCAAGAGCTAATTTAGTGGAGTGAAGTATTTAGAAGTCACATAGAAGTGGATTAAGGAAGGATTTGGAGAAAGTTAAATGGAGCCAGTAAGTGTCAAAAAAGAAAAAATATATATATATATCAGTAAGTAGGACTCTGAAGAATAGGAGATCCATGGCAGTAGTTAGAAGAATATTTTGGTTTAAGTAAGATTTTCAAAGATTAAAGATATTGAAGCATGTTTAAATGCCAGTGGGGGAAGTTCCAGGAGAAAAGAGAGGTTTAAAAAGTCAGAGAAAGAAAGACAAGTAATAATGCAAAGTTTCTAATAAGGTGAATCTCAAGTAGAATAACAGAGGATTTAAAACACTGCAATTAGCTTGATCTTTGATTTCAAAATATTTATATTAAACACATGTGGAATTATATTGATACTCTACAATGTACTGTGTAAGGAGAAAACAAGAAGCCCCAGCTGGATTTATTTTTAATAAGATAGAAAAGTGTTGAACATTTTCAATGTAAAATAGACTATAAGATCTTTGAGGTTAAAATCAATAGGTGGAAGCTATACAAATTAAAGATTAGGAATAAATATGCATTTAAAGTTACTAAGCAAGTAATTAAAACTGAAATCAACAAAACAAATATTTGCATACTAAGTGTGAAAGTCATATGTAAACTTAAGAAAGGACATATCAAGTTGCAATGTGAACTAAAGATTGGAGGTGAAAGATGATGGGACATGTTGAAAGAACCTATGTTTTGCTTAATCTGCTGTGTTTAAGATTGGTTTCATTCAATGAAGTAGCTACTGACCATCATCAAGGGACAAGATAAAATCATGGATGGGAACTAAGCTGCTGAACTAAAATGTACAGTCTTTGAAGGTTTTCTAGCTTTAGTGTTACAGAGAGGTAAGGACCTACATAGAACACCAGGAAAGACTCAGGAATTGGGACATAGCTTGGCCCTGTGCATCACTGCTGCCAATCTGATTAGGAAAGACTTTCCAGAAGAATGTATTATTTAAGAGAAATATGAAAAATGAAAGTCAGATAATGAGATAAGCATGAAATAACATAATTCTCTGTAAGAAAAGCATTGAAATAATGACAAATTAGAGCATCATGGAGAAGCTGTTCAGGTAGAGGTTTGTCAAATAAAATAAATATTCAATTAGTGAAAAAAGAAATCTTGTTTTACTCCTTTACTACACAGATGAGAGAACTAAGGTTACTTCATAAGAAAAAAAAATTGGCAGTGAAGATAGATTTATAAAGAGAAAAGTGATGATAGGATTTATAAGATCGTGATTTTATAGAAGAATTTTAATTGCATAATAAGATACTTATTTAGCAAAAATGAGAAACATTCTTAAGTATTATCCATACAGTTATGTTGTACATAATCATTTAGATAAATAAAGTTAAGCAAATAAATTAAATCATGACTCAGATATTTTTTGAAATGCATATGAAAGTCAAAGCACTAAGAGGAAAAGCATATTTAAAATTTTCTAAATAAAATCTTATTTTTTCAAGCAGCTTACCCCGTCATTCTGAACACCAGAATCAGTTTCTTTTTTGTTGTTGTTTTTGTGCCTCACATTAAAGACACCTTTTCTTCTATGTTAAATCGGATGGATTTAGGATGTCAATGTTTAGCAGTGTTTATTTTATCAAAATGCTGAGATTTGTAAGCTGACTTGGTTTTTGCTACATCAGCACGCAAAAAAATAAAACTAGTTCATAAGGCACTGTCTTTTTATAATAGTTTTATGGGCCATGAAACATCAACAAAGGATAAAAGAAAAGATTCTTGTCAAGAATAAACTTAAAAAGAACAAGAAATACAACACTTCCTAAAAATTCACAGATGCCAAATGATTTGTGCTTTAAAAAGAGCATTCAGTGTAAATATTTTAAACATAGCTAATGATTTAAATTTAAGGATATATTATTTCATGATTTAAAATTTAAGGACATATTGGTTTTGGTTTCTGGCAGAACTCTAAGTTTGCAACCTGAAATTATTTGGCTCTTTGCAAATCTCAAATCACTAATGGTTTCAGGCAATGCTTTTCCTGATCATTTTAGAGAGAGATTTTTAGAACTGGTAAGATATTACTGTAAGGATAGTGCTTTGAAATTTTGTTTCTGTGTCTTGTAAAACGTTATGAAAGCTAATAAAGTAAGGATTACTCTTGTACCATTTGTACAGATCTTTTCTTATTGGGAAAAACATATTTTACAAATACAAAGCCATCTTTTTAAAAAAATATCTTTAGCTTAAATTCTTTAGCACACAAATGAAATCTTTCTTTTTACAAATGAATTCTTCATCTTCGTTTTGCTTGCTCTCAAATACAAATTAAAATTTAGAAACCATACTGTGATCATTAACCCTGTAAACATAAAAATGATAAGACAATAACATTATCAGTATTTGTGTGACCTCCAGAAGCAAGAATTTAAATTTACTTTTTAAGTACGTTCTAGTGGAAAGTTTATTTTCATGAATGAAATGCAAAATCTTTAACATTAATCTTGTTTGAACTGTCATAGCCACAAAGTATCAAGAACACAGACAATTCAGTACTATTTTTGATATGGTCTATTTCACATTATATTAGAAGTATTGACTACAACTCAGATTCTTTAAAAATGTTAATCAAGTGGTTCGACAACCAAAACATCTTGAAATAACCTAAAAAAGACTTCCTGTTAAGAATATTCTTATTTTGATTTTTAAAAAAACACTCAGGAAAAGATGTTTTGCCTTCTAAACCATAATGTCTGGCAGAATCTGTTGGACTTTAGTGTATGGATGAATATGGTGAAATTACTAAAAGACGAGACAGGAATTTCTGATCATTTTTCATAATTACCAAAGTAAATTTGGTGATATTGGACACTTACTCAAATTATTCCCTCTCAATAAATCCCACATTACCAATTCTGTTTCTAATATTAACCTAAATATTTGGACATACATGTTATAATAATATTTCCTGTTTTGTTATGAAAAAGTCACATGTAATAGTCCCTAATGCATGGTTTATGGTTTGAAAATGGCCCCGACCAAGGTCTCCCTTGGTAAAGGAGAATTTGGCTGAGATTTGCATTTTAATGTTTTATTACAGTAAATAAATTACCAACAATACTGGAACATATGTGCTAGGTAAGAACAGCTGAGCTCTATCTGGACTCATCTGACCTTGGTCACTAGGAAATTAGAGTTAATTCAGGAAAACAGGACTGAAGCCATATGTGGTTCATATTAAAGGTGGATTTGAGGCTAGTGCAGTGATCTGAAAGCATTTGGTTGTTAGCAAACCTGTCAGTCCTTGGAATAATTCTGGCAGTTTTATCTCAAGGCATCTGCAATCTCTTAAAACAGGATATTTGAAGAGAAGGACAATGAAACAGAACACTTTTCTCCGTGTTACTGAGAGCTAATAGAGGAATAAGAGACAGCTTTATGACTGAGCATAATATGATGGCCAGCAAGTTTAAAATGATCTGGTGCAGTTAAAGGCAGTTATTGTTTTTAGGTGGTTGAACCAGTATTTGATAACTCATTCTGCACTATTCAGAATCTCTGATATAATGAGTTTTCTGGTTATTGCATTTTATTCTTTAAATGAGATATCTTGAGCTCTGGTCAAATGTTTTCTTTTCTTATAAATAATAGTAATCAATAGTATATTTTACTGTCATTTGGCTAGACTTAAATAAAATTAGGAAACTTGACTTCACCAAGTCAATAAAGGACCTTGAATAAGTTACAATTTCTTGGCTATGTCTAATAAAAAGCTTCCCTACCAATTTCACAGAAATATTATGACGAATAAATGAAAAAAAATTATTTGAAGTCACTTTGACAAGCTATCAAGCTCTCTAAAGATATCAGGATATCACGATTTTATTCTTATCTCAAGTTTCATGTAATCAAATCAATGGAGAAACATAGTAAGTCTATACTATGACTGCAGCATTTTACCACCATGTTATTTTATTTATGCTTTTACCTTTAGAGTAATTTATAATTTTTAGAAATATGGAGACATTCACTTGCTTACTCATTTACTCAGTTGTTCTTTCATTCTGATATTTATTGATCACCAGCTGAGTGTAAAGG
Source organism: Mirounga angustirostris (assembly GCF_029215605.1). Classification (NCBI taxonomy): domain Eukaryota; kingdom Metazoa; phylum Chordata; class Mammalia; order Carnivora; family Phocidae; genus Mirounga; species Mirounga angustirostris. Next base: position 88,006,330 of record NW_026991716.1, on the reverse strand, counting down.
ATCATGCTGAGGCATTGTGCCTGCAGAGATTAGCCAAAAACAAAGCATGGCCCTTGTCCTAGTAAAGCTTAAAGTCCCATAATACATGACAAGTAAACTAAGAATTATTAAATGGTGTGAATAATGCCATGTCAAATGACAGATATGGTGTAACCTAAATTGATGAAGGAAGACATGACAGAAAGTCAGAGGAAGTAATTTCCTTCAAGATTCAGATCAGTCATAGTTTTTCTGGGTCCTTACTCTTCTCTAATTGAAACACTGAGCTTTTGAATAGGTGTGGGAAACACACACACAAACACATACACCACAAAAAATCCCTCAACATTTGAAACTCTTTTTTTAAAAAAGACTTACTTACTTATTTATTTATTTATTTATTTATTTATTTATTTATTTATTTATTTGACAGAGAGAGAGAGAAAATGAGCAGGGGTGGGCAGAAACAGAGGGAGAGAATCTTCAAGCAGATTCCCTGCTAAGCATGCAGCCCAACACCAGGCTAGATCCCATGACCGTTAGATCATGACCTGAGCTGAAACCAAAAGCTGGGTGCCCAACTGACTGAGCCACCCAGGTGCCCCAACATTTGAAATTCTTAAAAGAGTCATCATTCTCACTTTTAGCCAGCACCTTTCCTAGGGTTTCTTAATTTTATTGGGAGATGAGGCAAACCTCACCAAAATACCTTAAAGATATGTATAATAACTGTTTTGCTATAACCTTTATACATTAAAATATACCCAAAATGAATGTTTTATTTCTAAACAGTAAATAAATGGCCTCAGTTGGGTCCCAGGGACTTAAGGGAGAAGAGATAAACAGCCTTATTAACATCTCCATTCACTGACTGGACAAGCCTATTTGATTTAATATTCATGAATTTAATATGTATAAAGTAATTGTATTAATTGTATTAATGACTATATGACTCTAACCTAGGGGCTTGAACTTGCCATTTTCTCCAACTGGAACCTACTTTCCTTGCATATTTGGGTGCCTCACTCCTTCACTTCCTCTGATCTTTGCTCAAATATCACCTTTTCAAGGGAACTTCCACCATTTATCTTATTTATAATTCCCACTGCTCACTTACTACAGATATGCCTCCTGCTTTATTTTTATCCATAGCACTCAATAACTATGTAGTATATTATTTATTTCCTATTTTTACTTATGCATCTGTTCAATGTCTATCTCCATCCACTAGGAGATAAACTCCATGAAGATGGAGATCTTTGTCTTGTTTTGCTCATCCTGATGCCCCTAGACCTAGAACAGTGTCTTGCATATACCACTGGGTATTTTTTGGATAAATGAACAAAAAATGCATAGATAAATGAATAAATGCATACAATGGAATTAGTTCTATTGGGCTAAAATTTAAAAGACAAGAAGGTATCTGGTATTACCAAGCTAAGTGATATTTGGTGAGTAATTTCATCTCTCTAGAACGCAAATTGCTCATATGCAAAATAAATGGGTTAAACCATATAAATGTTAATATTTCTTCCATCAAAGAAGGTCTACATAACTATGTGTATTTAGAAGAATAACTAGGTAGATTTGCTTCTCTCATATTCTATCCATGCCTTAATTTAATAAAGAAAAGAATACCGCTGGCCTAGTTTTAAAGCAAAGCATAAATAAAGCCCCATCATTGCACTGCATACAGAAATTTAAGTTTCATTTCAATGTTGAAATGTAGTTTTAATGTATTAAGAAAAAAATTCTTGTGCAAGACTGTTGAATCTCAGATCTGTACCTCTGAAACAAATAATGCAATATATGTTAAGAAAAAAAAAAAAGAAGAAGAAGAAGGTAGCGGGAGGGGAAGAATGAAGCGGGTGAAATCGGAGGGGTAGACGAACCATGAGAGACGATGGACTCTGAAAAACAAACTGAGGGTTCTAGGGGGAGGGGGGTGGGAGGATGGGTTAGCCTGGTGGTGGGTATTGAGGAGGGCACATTCTGCATGGAGCACGGGGTGTTATGCACAAACAATGAATCATGGAACACTTCATCTAAAACTAATGATGTAATGTATGGGGATTAACATAAGAATAAAAAAATAAATAAATAATGTATTAAGGAAAAAATTCTAGAATGTATTTCACATACCACATATCTCAAGAGTGGGAAGTAGGATTACTGTCCTCTTTGTTCTTTTTTTTTTTTTTTAAGATTTTATTTATTTATTTGAGAGAGAGAGAATGAGAGACAGAGAGCATGAGAGGGAGGAGGGTCGGAGGGAGAAGCAGACTCTCTGCCGAGCAGGGAGCCCAATGCGGGACTCGATCCCTGGACTCCAGGATCATGACCTGAGCCGAAGGCAGTCGCTTAACCAACTGAGCCACCCAGGCGCCCCCTGTCCTCTTTGTTCTTTTCCCAGTTCTAAGTCATCACTGTCCTAACCCCTTTTGAAAACAAACCAAGGTACAAAACCCTACTCTTTCAAGACCCATGCCCTATAATCTTACTACCTAATCTCTCCTACTACAGTCTTCTATTCATTTCTGGGTATTGCCATCATTCTTAGAATATTGTAGGACCCAGATGTTTGTTTCTATCAGTGATGTACTAGCAAATGTTTAACAACTGGCTTCCTACAAAAGGGGAAAAGGCCCGGATTTGTAGTGTTTCCTGGTTTTTATAGTTTAAATATTCCTATTATTGCCATTTTAAGCTATGGATATGATGTCAACCAAACCATAAAATTCTTGAAAAATTAATTCCTGCAAGTCAGTACAAGCCAGCTCCAGTACACCCCTCCTCATCCTTCACTGAAAGTTCTGAGTGACTTTACAGTTATTTGACAATCATTTCCAATGACTTACTTAGTAGAGCCTTAGCCACCCAAATCCATGGTCATATAGTTTATCAACACCTAAATTTTCTTTACTTTTAAAATCAATTACTCAAATATCCTACTCCATGATTATAAGCTCTTCCTTTCCTAAAGTGCTTATTCAATTTCTTTACTGTTTGCATTTTCCAAGCTCATTGGTGCTTCATGCCCATTAATGGCCTACATTCCAATTCATTAGTACTTTCTACTTCTTTATATTCCACTTTGTTCAAGTGAGTGCTCATGATCTGTAATTCCAAAATTAATGTTGCTAATATCCTAAACACAACAACCTCCCTCTTTTCTTTGGACCACCTAACCTAACCTCAATCTTGAATAAACCCAACTACTTCTTCTAAGTTTTCTATCAAAGCAGCACAGCATTGCTGGAAAAAGTCATATTACAAAGTGTGAAGCTAAAGTACATGCTCAATACTGTCCAAAGTTTAAAATTTCTCAATTAATTCTCTACAATGCCAATGTCAACTTTCTTTCCTGAAACTCAAAACCTTTTGTGGACTTATTCACTGTTGGTGGTTGACCTTGCCTTTACTTCATAGTGAAAAGTGAAATCACACATGGGAACTGACTCAAGGACTAATCCCCCTTATAGCAAAAATCTTGTATCTTATATTGCAATCTCTCCTCTTCTCTTTCTGCTCTGTTCCCCTTTCTCCCAGAGTGAATCCTTCATTTTATGGTTTAGATTCCACCATGTCCTTTTATTTTTTTCAAGAATCTTACATAATTATTTTACTCATATCACTCCCCTTTAACTGATAACACTTAAGTATGTTTGAGTCTTCTAGATCTTAGCTTTCCTTTGAATAATTGACCTTCTTTCACCGGACAGTTACCATACTTTCTCTTTTCTCATCTTTACAATAGAGTTGTCTTCATTACCCCATTTCCTGATTTCCAGCCTGGTCCTCTACCCACTCCAATCTGTCTTCCAGTCACATCCTTTTAATAAATCTGATGAAATATACTATTGACCTCCATATTTTTTAATTTAGATGAATTTTGTTTGTTTGTTTTCAGGTTACCTGTCACCCTCCGACATGCAATGCTCTTAACCATTCCTGACATCCTCTCCCAACAGCTCTGTTCACATCCACTGCTGCACCTTTCAGCCTGTTCTCTACACTGAGCCAGAATGATCTTTCTAAATCTCAAACTTGGTCATGTCAACCCACACACCCACACTTTATTAATCCACTGATAATGCTCTCTGTTACTCCCAAGCTGAAAAGATAATAATAACACAGGCTATAAATTCTAACAGGCAAAACTAGTCGTCTACATATTTTCTTCTTACTCCTTTCTAACAAACTTCTTTCTAAGAGAATATACATTTCCTATCCTCTCAATTCTTTGCAAGTTATCCATGTGACCCAGTTTTGCCCAATGATAATATTCAGAAGTTGTTAATGGGACTCCTGGTGAATTCTTCTCAATATGGATGATTCAATTGGCATGTTTCCCATGCCTTTCTAGACTAACTCTGTGTTCTCATAATACATTGAAGGCAACATTTGTAGATTTAATTATACATTCTACTTAATGATTATTTGGTTAATTTCTGTATTCTTCATGACTCTTACTGAGTTATGGTGTCTAGGTATAACTTTACACCTATTACAAGTACTGACAGAAAGACATCCATAAATATTTGAAGGAATGAATGGAATGCACTAATGAATTGATAGACAATTTGCTACAAAACTCATTAAAAATGAATCCTAAGGAAAAATTAGATAATACAATATTATTAATTTTAAAATTTAATTTTATAAATTCTAAAAGTTATTAACTATACACAAAGGTATTATAGAATAGCTGAAGAAAATATGCAGATCAATGGTGAGAATTTATTAAATCTCATTTTCATGCAGAAAAATTTAAATAATAGGCTAATTACCATTAGAATCCATTAAAGGAAGATGGGTCAATATTGCTACTGATAATATATACACCCTATATTCTTAGCTGCTTTCCTTAAAACTTAATTGTGAACTCATACACAAAATGCTATGCTAAGCATTTTAAGAACATGATGTTATTTAAATTCTCATATCCCTGTGAGATAGGATTTGTGATATCCATCACAAAAATGAGCAAAGTAAGATGAGGGTAATAAAACACCTAGTCCAAGATTTAAGGTAGATTCTTAACTTATATGCTAAAGTAAGTTGCTGTGAGTTACAACAGTAGGCACAATTTTGCTGAAATTGCTTTTCTGTATTTAGTCTTTGGTATTATTTAAGGCAGTGATTTAGAGATAGGCCAAAATATACTTTCCAAAATAACTACTATAAGATGAAGTAAAATAGATACAAGACAATAGATTCAACAGTAAGATTAGAAAGAAACACCCTAAATACTTATGCTGAAGAATAAAAGATGTAATGAAATGCAGAGAAATACCAAAGGAAAAAATCCAATAGAAATACCAAAAACAAAAACAAAACCCAGAATTATATGCATAGTACAACTGAGTTGATAGCTTTTAAAAACCATCCTCTGAAGTTAATTCCAAAAATGATAATTCCTAGTATGTGTTAAGTGATTACTAAGTAAAGCTAAATTTAATCTTTAGAGCATGGTAAGAATAGTTTGGGTGTGTGAGTGGGTGTGTGAGTGTGTGCGTGATATGTTGACAACCTGTTCAACTCCCTTTATATGCTCTGTGCAGGATTAAATCCACTGGAGAGTGCATGAAGACTATTTTAAGAAGCTAGAGCCTAAAATTGATCCAATCCCAGGCCAACTTATAAGAAACATGAGAAAATATCTACCTTGTGCCAGCATGGGATTTCTCCCAGGCAGCAATGCCAATGAGAACAGGTGAGGCAAAGTGGATATACAATTATATGGTTTATCACTTTGCACTGGTATCCACCAAAGACAGTAAGAGAAACAATTTGTATGTGTTCTACTCTTAACAATTTTATATTTAACTGAAATTACTTTCCTCATGACTTCATCTTCTCTTTTAACACAAACTAGACTACTGGAATCTTCTTTCTCCCGTCTGCACCATAGAGTGAAGATAGCTAGGTCATATGTGGCTATGCCCCTAACTAGCATTCACTTCCTATCATCCGATAATCATTACAATTTGGTAAACAGACTTTTGTGTCACCTTTTATGTACCTCCTCAGTCATATTGGCAATTAATTTTGCTGCTTCTTCTATCCAGGTATTCAATTTGGTATATGCTTATTTAAAAAAAAATAACTTTCCATCTCTGAGTTAGAATCCCATACCTGAATGACTAGGTCTGATTCCATTTTGTTCCTATTTGCAAAAACGTAAGCTTTCTTTTTGGTCAGTAGATTCCATAATAGGGATTTCTATGCCAGACCTCTCTTTTTCCACACCACAGTCATTAAAGAAGAGTAAACCAAACCAAACTTTTTATACCAGTACCTATGTTGTTTTCCAAATAGGTCCAAACTTGAACTTATTTGATCACAGATAACTTTCTATGTAATGCATTGAACTTTCAACTTTTCTTCCAGATGGAGTGTCTGCATATTTAGAATGAATTAGAAAAGTACAAGATACAGACTTGGGAAAAGATGGTGGAGGAGTAGGGGACCCTATTCCAACCGGTCCCCTGAATTGAGCTGGATATCCACCAGACCACTCTGAACACCTACAAAATCAGCCTGAGATGTAAGAAGATATATCTGGATCTCTACAAACAGAATATCGCAGGCGGTTGGTTTTGAGGTATGAAACGGGGAGCTGTGATTCCGCGGACAGATATCGGAAGATAAAGGGAAGGGGAAGGGAGCCTTTGGGATCCTGCATTGCCAGTTAACAAAAGCCTCCCACACTAGGGACAGGGCACAGACTCTCAGACCAGTAGTGGTGGGGAAAGGACTTTAGGGCAGCCCCTGGACTAAAACCTGGAGTGGCGGGGCCATGCATGCTAACTGGGGGTGCCTGGGGGTTTTAGAAGCTCAAAGGGCAGAGACGTGCCCTGACCTGGAGACAAGGACTGGGAGTGCTGCTGAGGGGCGAACAACCCAGGATGCTGCAGTTTTTCACAATGTAGACAGAAATGGAGATAGTGTGGCCTGGAGAGTTCACTGAAGAACAGAATGTGATCTCTCTGTTCTGAGGCAGAGGGTTGGAAAGGGTCTCTTCTGCTCTGACTCTTGGAAGAGATGGGAAAGCCACCAGGGAAAGCCGCCAGAGAACAAAAGCCCCCCAAAACTGATTTTCACTGAGCCCATCCCCCCCACAGGGGGCAGGACAACTCTGCCCAAACAGGGCTGCCTGAGTAACAGCATGGCAGGCCCCTCCCCCCAAAAACAGGCTGAAGAACAAGAGGCCGACAACCCTAAGGTCTGAATTAGTGATCTAGAAGACCAATTGATAGAAAAGAAGGGAAAAGGGGAGGCTTGGGAGAAACAGCTCAAAATCCATGAAAACAGAATTAGAGAAATAAGTGATGCCATGAAACGTTCCAATGTCAGAATTACTGGGATCCGTGAGGGGGTGGAGAGAGAGAGAGGACTAGAAGATATATTTGAGCAAATTGTAGCTGAAAACTTCCCTAACCTGGGGACTGAAACAAACATTCATGTCCTAGAGGTAGAGAGGACCCCTCCCAAGATCAAGGAAAACAGACCAATGCCCCAGCTTGTAACAGTAAAACTTGCAGATCTTAGAACCAAGGAAACCATCTTAAGGGCAGTTTGGGGGAAGAGATTCCTTACGTACAGAGGGAGGAACATCAGAATAACGTCAGACTTATCTGCAGAGACCTGACAAGCTAGAACGGGCTTGCAAGACATATTCAGGGTACTAAATGAGAAGAAAATGAAGCCAAGAATACTTTATCTGGCAAGGCTGTCATTTAGAATGGAGGGAGAGATGCAGAGCTTCCAAGACAGGCAGAAACTGAAAGAAAATATGGCCACTTAACTGGCCCTGCAAGGAATATTAAAGGGGGTTCTATAAAAGGAGAAAGACCCCAAGAGTGATATAGAACAGAAATTCATAGAGACAATCTATAGAAACAAGGACTTCACAGGCAACATGATGACAATAAATTCATATCTTTTGATAATCACTCTCAACGTGAATGGTCTAAATGCTCCCATAAAATGGCACAGGGTTGCAGACTGGATAAAAAGACAGGACCCATCCATATGCTATCTACAAGAGAATTAATTTGAACCTAGAGATACATCCAGACTGAAAGTGAAGGGATGGAGATCTATCTTCCATGCCAGTGGACCTCAAAAGAAAGCTGGGGTAGCAATTCTTATATCAGACAAATTAGATTTTAAACTAAAGTCTGTAATAAGAGACACAGAAGGACACTATATCATTCTTAAAGGGTCTATCCAACAAGAAGATCTAGCAATTGTAAATATCTATGCCCCCAACATGGGAGCAACTAATTATATAAATAAACTGTTAACCAAAATAGAGTCATATTGATAATAATATGTTAATTATAGGAGACCTCAATACTCCATTTCAGCAAAAGACAGATCATCTAAGCAGAAAATCAACAAAGAAACAAGAGCTTTGAATGACACACTGGACCAGATGGACCTCATAGATATATAGAGAACATTCCACCCTAAAACAACAGAATACTCATTCTTCTCGAGCGCACATGGAACTTTCTCCAGAATAGACCACATACTGGGTCACAAATCAGGTCTCAACCCATTCAGGTTATTCTCTGCATATTCTCAGACCATAATGCTTTAAAGCTGGAACTCAATCACAAGAAAAATTTTGGAAGAAATTCAAACACTTGGAAGCTAAAGACGACTCTGCTCAAGAATGTTTGGGTCAACCAGGAAATCAAAGAAGAACTTAATTCATGGAAACCAAGGAGAATGGAAAGACATTGGTCCAAAACCTATGGGATACTGGGGCGCCTGGATGGCTCAGTCATTAAGCGTCTGCCTTTGGCTCAGGTCATGATCCCAGGGTCCCGGGATTGAGCCCGCATGTGGCTCCCTGCTCACCGGGAAGCCTGCTTCTCCCTCTCCCACTCCCCTTGCTTGTGCTCCCTCTCTCACTGTGTCTCTCTCTGTCAAATAAATAAAATATTTTAAAAAAAAACCTATGGGATACTGCAAAGGTGGTCCTAAGGGGGAAACACATAGCCATCCAAGCCTCACTCAAAAAAATAGAAAAATGCCGAATTCACCAACTAACTTTCCACCTTAAAGAACTGGAGAAAAAGCAACAAACGATGCCTAAGCCATGCATTAGAAGAGAAATAATTAAGATTAGAGCAGAGATCAATGAATTAGAAACCAGAAACACAGTAGACCAGATCAACGAAACTAGAAGCTTGTTCTTTGAAAGAATTAATAAGATCAATAAACCACTGGCCAGACTTACCCAAAAGAAAAGAGAAAGGACCCAAATTAATAAAATTATGAATGAAAGGGGAGAGATAATGACTAACACAAGAAATAGAAACAATTATAAGTGAAATAAGTCAAACAGAGAAAGTCAATTATGGTTTGGTTTCAATTATTTGTGGAACATAAGGAATAGCATGGAGGACATTAGGAGAAGGAAGGGAAAAATGAAGGGGGGTAAATCAGAGGGAGAGATGAACCATGAGAGACTATGGACTCTGAGAAAAAACTGAGGGTGTTAGAGGGGAGGGGGGTGAGGGGATGGGCTATCCTGGCAATGGGTATTAAGGAGGACACGTACTGAATGGAGCACTGGATGTTATACGAAAACAATGAAGCATGAATCACTATATCAAAAACTAATGATATATCGTATGGTGACTAACATAACATAATAAAATAAAATTTAAAAAAATAAATTATTGTCAACAACTATATGCCAATAAATTAAGCAAATGGAAGAAATGAATGTCTTCTTGGAAGCCTATAAATTGCCAAGACTGAAACAGGAAGAAATTGACAACCTGAATAGGCCAATAACCAGTAATGAGATTGAAGCAGTGATCAAAAACCTCCCAAAAAACAAGAGTCCAGGGCCTGATGGATTCCCTGGGGAATTCTACCAAACATTCAAAGAAGAAATAATACCTATTCTACTGAATCTGTTTCAAAAAATAGAAACAGAAGGAAAACTTCCAAACTCATTCTATGAGGCCAGCATTACCTTAATCCCCAAACCAGGCAAAGACCCCATCAAAAAGGAGAATTTCAGACCAATATCCCTGATGAATATGGATTCCAAAATTCTCAACAAAATCCTAGCTAATAGGATCCAACAATACATTAAAAGGATCATCCACCACGACCAAGTGGGATTTATCCCCGGGATGCAAGGGTTGTTCAACATTCGCAAATCAATCAATGTGATAGAACACATTAATAAGAGGAGAGAGAAGAACCATATGGTCCTCTCAATTGATGCAGAAAAAGCATTTGACAAAATACAGCATCCTTTCCTGATTAAAACTCTTTAGAGCATAGGGATAGAGGGAATATTCCTCAATTTCATAAAATTCCTCAATGGGGAAAAGCTGAGAGCCTTTCCCTTAAGATCAGAAACATGACAAGGATGCCCACTCTCGTCACTATTGTTCAACACAGTACTAGAAGTCCTAACAACAGCAATGAGAGAACAAAAAGAAATAAAAGGTATTCAAATTGGCAAAGAATAAGTCAAACTCTCTCTTTTTGTTGATGATATGATACTTTATGTGGAAAGTCCAAAAGACTCCACCTCCAAATTACTACAACTCATACAGCAATTCAGTAATGTAGAAGGATAGAAAATCAATGCACAGACATCAGTTGCTTTCTTATACATGAAAAATGCAACTGTAGAAAGAGAAATTAGAAAATCGATTCTATTTACAATAGCACCAAAAATCATAAGATACCTTGGAATAAACCTAACCAAAGAGGTAAAAGATCTATACTCCAGGAACTACAGAACATTCATGAAAGAAATTGAAGAAGACACAAAAAGATGGAAAAACTTCCATGATCATGGGTTGGAAGAATAAACATTGTAAAAATGTCTATGTTCTTCAGAGCAATCTATACCTTCAACGCTATCCTGATCAAAATTCCAATGACATTTTTCAAAGTGCTGGAACAAACAATCCTAAAATTTGTATGGAATCAGAAAAGACCCTGAATCACCAAGGAAATGTTGAAAAAGAAAAAGCTGGGGGTATCATGCTGCCTGATTTCAAGCTATATTACAAAGCCATGATCACCAAGACAGCATGGTACTTCACAAAAACAGACATATAGACCAGTGGAACAGAATAGAGAGCCCAGACATGGACCCTCAACTCTATGGTCAAATAATCTTTGACAAAGCAGGAAAAAATACGCAATATGAAAAAAGACAGTCTCTTCAATAAATGGTGCTGGGAAAATTGGACAGCCACATGCAGAAGAATGAAACTCGACCATTCTCTAACACCATTCACAAAGATAAACTCAAAATGGATGAAAGACCTCAATGTGAGACAGGAATCCATCAAAATCCTAGGGGAGAACATAGGCAGTAACCTCTTTGACATTGACCACAGCAAATTCTTTCAAGATACATCTCCAAAGGCAAGTGAAACAAAAGCAAAAATGATCTTTTGGGACTTCATCAAGATAAAGCTTCTGCACAGCAAAGGAAACAGTCAACAAAACAAAGAGGCAACCCACAGAATGAGAGAAGATATTTGCAAATGACACTACAGACAAAGGGCTGATATCCAAGATCGATCAAGAACTTCTCAAACTCAACACTCAAAAAACAAATAATCAAGTCAAAAATGGGCAGAAGACATGAAAAGACACTTCTCAAAAGAAGACATACAAATGGCTAACAAATACATGAAAAAATGTTCATCATCATTAGCCATCAGGGAAATTCAAATCAAAACCAAACTGAGATACCACCTTACACCAGTTAGAATGGCAAAAATGGACAAGGCAAGAAACAATGAACGTTGGAGAGGTTGTGGAGAAAGGGGAACCCTCTTACACTGTTGGTGGGAATGCAAGTTGGTACAGCCACTTTGGAAACCAGTGTAGAGGTGCCTCAAAAAATTAAAAATAGAGCTACCCTATGACCCAGCAATTTCACTCCTGGGTATTTACCCCAAAGACACAGATGTCGTGAAAAGAAAGGCCATATGCACCCCAATGTTCATAGCACCAATGTCCGCAATAGCCAATATGTGGAAAGAGCTGAGATGCCCTTCAGCAGATGAATGGATAAAGAAGATGTGGTCCATATATACACTGGAATATTACTCAGCCATCAGAAAGGATGAATGCCCAACTTTTACATCAACATGGATGGGACTGGAGGAGATTATGTTAAGTGAAATAAGTCAAGCAGAGAAAGTCAATTATCATATGGTTTCAATTATTTGTGGAACATAAGGAATAGAATGGAGGACATTAGGAGAAGGAAGGGAAAAATGAAGGGGGGGGGGGAATAACCATAAGAGACTATAGACTCCAAGAAACAAACTGAGGGTTTTAGAGGCGAGGGGCGTTAGGAGGATGGGTTAGCCTGGTGATAGGTATTAAGGAGGGCACGTATTGCATGGAGCATTGGTGTTAGATGACAACAATGAATCATGGAACACTACATCAAAAACTAATGATGTACTGTATGGTGACTAACATAATATAATAAAATTAAGTTAAATTTTTTAAAAAAATACAAGATACAATAGTATTAAAAAAAAACCATAAAACAGGGGCACCTCGGTGGCTCAGTTGGTTAAGTGTCTGCCTTTGGTTCAGGTCATGATCTCAGGGTCCTAGGACCAAGTCCCGCATAGGACTCCCTATTCAGTGGGAGTCTGCTTGTCCCTCTGCCCCTCCACCTGCTTGTGCTCTCTCTCTCTCTAATAAATAAATAAATATTAAAATAAAAAACCCATAAAACAAATAAGCAAGGCTTCCAAAGTATGGTTCAGTAAATGTGTGTGATGTGTGTATGTTATTTAATCAGCCAATTTTATCAAATTTTGGAAAGAAAAATCCATAACTGAAAAATCCATCTTCCCTCTAATTCATTAACAAAGTACATAAAGCTTTTTATCATACATTAATGACTTTATTTTGAAATGTTACCTAGCTAAGTGATAAGTGATTTGTCAAATTATAACCAAAACAAAAATATTAAAAAGAAAAGGAAAAGAGATTAATTTTAAAAATTAGAGAGGAGAATTATTCTCTCTTTCTTTCTTTCTCTTTCTCCTCAACCTCACAACAATACAATAATGATATTATTTAACTCCAATCAAAGCTGAGAAAACTGACTTGTCAAAGATCACATCATAAAAGGTGGAACCAAAGGAGAATTATTTTTGACAATGTCAATGAACTTAAAAAACAATATGGATTACTTGGATGAATATCTAAATCTACCTATACTTATAAAAACCAATATAATTTCTGACATGCTTATATCCATAACTTTCATCTTTAAATGTGTCAGCATCAGCCTGGCCATATTGTGATTGAAACAAATGAAGAAAAGCATAATCAACTATTTACCACAAACTAATCCACACTCACAAAATTACCTCTTTGCAATTCAAAAATCATTTCAGAATGGGTTGAACTTTCAAGGTCACTTTAAAAAAATTATAACAATAATTCAACCTTCTTAATCCCACGGGAGCTCCATTCTGACTCAAAATGCATTAAATTAGATATGGATGAATTTAGTTAAATAAAAGAAACAAGAACTGCAAATATGGTACAAAATGAAATAAAACTAACCTAGAAATATGAGTAAAAATACCAATAAATCTCTAAAGAGTTAAAACAGTAAAATTCTAGGTCATCACCCCCACTGTTATTAATGAATATTATAATTCTATAAAAACATAAATGAACAAATTCATAACTGAGAGCTAATGAATAGCACTAGTGAAAATTATGTTATGAATAAAATTATCCAAAAATAAACTAAAATTCAATAAATATAACATAGACTTTTTATTTGTAATAGAGTTACATAATTATTCATCCTGTAAAAAGTATAATTTTAACCATTTAAATACTATCAGCAAAAGTAAAAATGAAAGATTATTTTACCCTCAGTATTTCTATGTAATAATAATTTGGTACTCACTTATGCATTTAAGAATTTTATGAAAACAACATACTTCTTTGCTCTGATATTTAGTAGCCAGGGAAACAATAGTAACAATAACAATACTTAAGACAATCATGCAATATTTTTTTTACTTTTACTATTTAGTTAGCTATCTTTACCTGCCAGATTTTCTATCCTGCCTAAGATAACAAACAAAAAAGGAGAGGTCTTTCTTAAAAAAACATTAGTCTTTTCACTAGAATGTGTTTGTTACATTCTTTACTTCCCATGTGACTGCTTGGGACCATGTCCAGAAAGCACATAGTTCTCTGTAAAGAGAAAATGAAACGATAACTTTTTATATGGATATTGTCAAATTCACACATGCAAATGATTGTTGCATCTTTAAAACAGTCACTTTTGGGGCGCCTGGGTGGCTCAGTTGTTAAGCGTCTGCCTTCGGCTCAGGTCATGATCCCAGGGTCCTGGGATCGAGCCCCACATCAGGCTCCCTGCTCAGCAGGAAGCCTGCTTCTCCCTCTCCCACTCCCCCTGCTTGTGTTCCCTCTCCTGCTGTGTCTCTCTCTGTCAAATAAATAAATAAAATCTTAAAAGAATAAATAAATAAAATAAAACAGTCACTTTAAATTTGCTGCATTTTTAGAAATACCTTTTCTGGAATTGCCTTCAGATGTTATATTATTTTGACTATCCTTATTAGTAACTATTTTAATCATATTAGGGTAGATTTTCATTTTGAAAATAAGTCAAGGCATTTGGAGTAAAATAATGCATGTGTAATCCATTCACTATTTTTGTTGTTATTGTTCTGAAAGCAGAGGTAACTATAAAGTAAAGGAGTGGGTTTTATTGTGTTGTAAGTGTATCCTAAAACCAATTCCAAAATGAAAGTTCTAAAAATTTTCTTAGCAGTCACAGCATAAAGGCAGTCTCTTCAGGTGTTTCCTCAGTGAGATGGTATTCATTTCCTGTACATAATCTACAGGATTTGTACACAATGTAGTCTTTTTAACCTAAATTTTTTTTTTATTATAAACATTTTTTATCTAGCAAAAAATATATTTATAAAAAAGGAGATCAGCCTGTAATCTTTTAACATTTATCTGTATGGGTAACATAATGTTAAACTGGACATTTCACTTGAAGTGCCAAGAAAAAATTGACATAAAATACTAAGTGTGAAATAGATAACCATGAAGACATTTCATAGGCGATCTAGAAGCAATTGATGATTGATCCACAAAGAGATATAAAAAATATAATGAAAGATTAAGAATGGATATTTTAAGGACAGGTTAAGAAAGAGCTATTCTCTGACTGTGATTCTCAACACTCTTTTGCCTTGGTTCAAGTGAGGATGTGTGCGTGGCATGTACCTCATAATCCCAAACTGGTTGAGAGGCATCAACCTGAAGAGATGGATCCAAATCCCATTCATTGCTTAACACAGAAAACTGGAGCCCCTCACACAGTTAGGAAAGCTAAAGAGTAAATGCCTGGAGAAGGAACTGCATCCATTTCTAGGGTGGCAGAGAGGCATTTGAACCCCCAGGATGAAATGCAGGCATCTGAGCAAGAATGTTAGTCTGGGGCCAGTGTGATAGTAAGTTCGCCCAAGAAGGCAGTTAGCAAGGGAAAAGGCAGTTTGCTTTCCAGTTAGCACAAAGTCATCGATTTCTGAGGTAGGTGTCATAGTTCCTTCACCAGAATCTTGTTGATTCTAGAGAAGTCACAGATGTTGAGAAACGCTGTCTTTGCTGATGGAGAGTTTCTGTTACACCATCCATCAAAAAGATATTATGTCAAGAAGGCATCAAACCAGATGGTAAAGACAAGTTTTGAGATGGCAATTTGACTAACTCCAGCCCTAAATTTTGGCTGATAACATCTTTTTGACTTGATAAAAGTAAGCAGAACTGCTAGCATAACCAATTAATTTGCCTAAGTAAGTGCTACTAACAAAATATCTATTTAAATGAAGCCAAGTCAGATTTTGTTTGAAAAACTACAGGTAGTCAACTGAAAACCATAAAAAAAAAAAAATTCTTAAATTCCTTTTATAAGAAAAAAACAAAATATTTGAAAATTTATTTCAAGCAACAAAAAATTCCATTAGAATGCCTCACAGAATATTTTTAAGTATTGCTTACTTTTAGAAAACAAGTTGCAGTGAAGGGGGGGAAATTGGAGGGGGAGACGAACCATGAGAGTCTATGGACTCCGAGAAACAAACTGAGGGTTCTAGAGGGGAGGGGGTGGGGGGATGGGTTAGCCAGGTGATGGGTATTAAAGAGGGCATGTACTGCATGGAGCACTGGGTGTTATACGCAAACAATGAATCATGGAACACTACATCAAAAACTAATGATGTATGATGATTAACATAACAATAAAAAGGAAAACAGGTTGCATTGTTATTCAAATAATTGAAATAAAATTTTATTTGAAATCTTTCCTAGCAATATTGCCATTTAAAAAAAATGTTGCTTAATTGTCATAAAGTTGTAGTTATTTATTGCACTCAAGTTAAGCAAATATGCCTTGCTCTTATATTGCATGATTTCCAAAGTCTCCAAAATAATGATTTTTAATCATTTTCCCTTCAGAGGTTGCATACAATTATTTGACTAGGCATCTGACACTCAGGGATATGATTCCCTACCAAAAATAGTATTCAGTGTTCTTCAGTGCATCCATGTAGCTGATACATAGCAGACATTAGACAGTTATACAGAAAAAGTTCAGAGAAGTGAAGCCAAGGATAGGGGGATATGTGGGTAAGAGGATGCTCATTGGGTGCCTGGGTGGCTCATTGGTTAAGTGTCTGCCTTTCACCCGGGTCATGATCCTAGGCTCCTGTGATCAAGTCCCACATCTAGGTCTCTGCTCAGTGGGGAGTCTCCTCCCTCCACCCCTCCTCCCTGCTTGTGCTCTCTCTCCCTCAAATAAGTAAAATCTTTTTTTAAAAAAAAAGAGGATGCTCATTAACTCAACAAAAGAACTTAGGGCATCAAATATGTATGAACTTTTCTGTATATGATGTTTTAGGTAGTAATTTTAAGGCATTGTCTTCCATTCAAAGGCCTCATCATTCTATAACTTTGCTTCACTGCTGCCGCTTGGGGAAAGAGAAGTTTCTCCTCTTTAACAATGCCTGTTGAAGGCATTTCACAGAGAGTGACATGTAAATAAATCAAGAACTTTATCTTTAAAAAAAAAAAATCACATTGACCTAAGCTTCAGTAAGCTAGGAATAGCAATAGTACAGAATTACAGAATTACAGTTTCTGGAGAGGCACACAATCTCTTAAATTTAAACAACTGTAAGCAGAGATGGAATAAACTTGGAGTTTATATAAAAGCCCTGCCAGAAATACCATTTCAATAAAAGTAAAGTGGGACAATGTTCAAAATGGGTCAAACAAAAGTAAGTCCATGGTACTAAACCACACACATACACACAAACATAAACACATACACAAAGATTTCATTCATTGAATCTGCCAATTCTTTTTCTTTCTTTTTTTTTTTTTTGCATTTAGAGAACAGAGAGTATATATCTACATGATCATGAAATAATCAAAACAAAAACAAATGTAATAAATATTTAAATATAATTTTTTCAAAATAACTAGTCAGACTAATTTATTTCAATTAATTTAAACAAATAATCACTTGTGAGGTCAATTTTAGACAATTTTATCTAAACCTACTCTTTCATAATTTACATTAGTAGAGAATTAGTTTTTCTGATATACTTTATTACTTGTTCTCTGTCATCAGATGAACTTGCCTCCAATCTTGCTGAAGCCATTTAAGTCAGTGTCTTCAAATTCCTTATGTCCACCTTGTACATTATCAGAATTATTCCCTCCTGCATGTTTTATCCTTCTGTGCTGTTGCTTGATCATGGTTCTTCTGCCTCTACAAGTCTTCATTCCAAAGAGTATGCTTTCTCTTCCTTGTCTTTTCCATCTCTACCTTTCAAATGACTCCTTCCTTTTTGCACACTGAGCCTTTACAGCTACAGACGAATAGTTTTCTCTGTTCTTCACCATGTCTTATTGACATGTACACTCTCCTCTCTCGCATTATATAACAACACTTTATTTCCCTGGTTCCACCTTTCTAATCCACTTTAAGGTGTTCTTCTTCTTCTTCCTTTTTTATAAGATTTTATTTATTTATTTATTTATTTATTTATTTATTTATTTATTTAGGGAAAAAGAGAGCATATGAGCAGGGGAGGGGATAAGGAGGAGGTAGAGAGAGAATTTCAAGTAGACTCCTTGCTGGGCTAGAGCCCGACATGGGGCTCGATCTCACGACCCTGAGATCATGACCTGAGCCCAAACCAAGAGTCAGACCCTTAACCGACTGAGCCACCAGATGCCTCTTTTCTTTTTTTCTGCCTTCTAACATTTGATTTCTCTGAAGTTCTGCCATCACCTCTTCCCCCCCACCTCACCTTTAGTGAAACTATTAACTTAAAATTTGAATAATAATATGCTAATGGCATTGTTATTCTCCTCTAAGTCGCCCTTAGGAGGCACCAAAACAAGTCTAAAAATTTATTTAACATTGCCATCTACCTGTAATTCCAGCCCCTCACACTTTAATTGGCTCAGAGTGAATTCATCTACCCCAAGAAAATTTTATTTCCAGCTTGTGTTTACATAAATGATATTATCTCTACTTTGCTCCCTCACTATCACCTACAAGCACAATTGTGGATTCCACTCATTTCCGTACAATTCAATTTTTAAAGTTTCCTAAGAATGTTTTTTTGTAAATTCTTTCATGCTATTTTCTGTGAGAGAAACGAAACATGTGCTACAATGTTCTGCCTCCATGAAGCTTAGATTCTAATAGGAAGGCAAGCCAAAAGAGGAATGCAAATTTGGTGATACAAAGTAAAAGGTGTAGAACCACAGAGTGAAGGTGGCAGGAAAATAACACCCTAACAGATTGGAAACCCTGTTTCTAAATGTTTCTATCATTTACCTTTCCCTTATCTATTCCTGAATGTTACTTTATTTCAGGACCTTATTACCTCTCACTAAAACTCATACTGTGAATTCTTAAATTGATCTAGTTTCCTCCCATTTCTCTCCTTTTCAATTACCTTGTAAAAATATATTTTCTGATCACCCACTCTGCCCCAAACAGTTAAAATCATGCATTTCCACAAAACCTCATAGGCTGTAACCACACTCCATGGAGTGTTACCTTTAAGGAAACTTCCATATTCAAATTGGTATACAAGCCCCACTAGAAACAATTATCTTAAAAGCTGAAAGTAAGTTTTGCTCACATTTTAACATGCACAGCACCCAAGGTAGTATTTTTATATACAGCAGGCACTTAACAAATATTCATTGATTTCCACAGAATTCAGATACAGTAAAATTTTCAAAGTATTGATGATTCCTATAAATTTTCCCAACAAAATTAATACTATTTATTTTCAATTAAAATGACAGAGAAAACATATATCCATTACTTTTAGCAAGAATATTTTGCACAGACAGAAAGATAATTCTGAGAGTAAGTAACATCAAATGATAATATATAATTATTTACAATTACAATTTGAATATACATAACTCATTCTGTCTTCTCAAACATTGTTCTACTGAACATACTATGGAAAAGAATGATAAGACTAGAGATGTTAAGGGACTTAATAAGGATCATTAGTCTACAGAAATGATATTGTGTCTAGAAGCCTTATTATTGATTATAAGTCAAACACTCTTTCTATCAAAATCTCCCAACTGATTGTACCAAAAAATAATAAAAGATAGATCCCGCTATTTAGATGGAATATTCAGTCCAAAAAGCATTAATTTTTTTAAATTTTGTGTTATTCCTTATGATATAATTCTATTTTTTACATTAATGTTATGCAAAATCTTTATTTAGTAGCAACTTTGATGTTATGAACTGAATTGTGTCCTGTCAAAATTCTTATGTTAACACTCTAACCCCAAGTACTTCAAAATATGAATGTATTTGGAGATAGGTACCTTTAAACAGTTGATTAAATTAAAATGAAACCATTCAGGTGGGCCCTAATTTAATCTGACTAGTGTTCTTATAAGAAGAGGAAATCTGGATATACAAGGAGATACCAAAGGTCACAGCACAGAGGGAAGACCATGTGAACATAACAAGAAGGCAGCCAAGGAGAAAGGCTTCAGGAGAAACCATCCTAACTAGAGACTTGATCTTGGACTTCAACCTCCAGAACTGTGAGAAAATAAACTTTTATTTCATAAGCCACTCAGTCTGTGGCATTTTATTGTGATAGCCCTAACAAACTAATACATTTGGGTAAGATATAAAACATATATTCACTTATTGTATCTGATGCTTTGGGTATAGTCAATTTATTGGACAAAATGCTATGCTTTAGCATTTTAAGCCATAATCCAATAGAAAAATTAATGCACCAGGGAAGTCTAATACAACAATGATTAAACTTATTTACCTGAAAAAAATGGGTCAGTAAAGATATTTATTCCTTTGAGTTATGCAAAGTAATTGATGATGTGCAAAAAGCAAAAGAAAATTGATTGAGTATAATGCAAATATAAAGAAGATGGGAGGTCCTATATAATCACACATGATAGTTAAAATAATCACTAAAATAAATGTATAGCTACAACTTAAAGAAAGCTTACATATTAGAACTCGTCTAGAACAAGTTGGTTGAACTAAAAGAAGTGGGAGCAGAAAATAAGAGAAACAAAAACAAAATTGTAATACTTTGTCATTGGAAAATACAGTAAGTCAGATTAATAGAGCTTTTAGAATGCTAAGTATTATAAAAATTTAAAAATCTGCTTCTAGTTACACTGTGTAGATTTCCAAAAAGAAAATCAAATCAATTGAAAGGAAAAGGTATTACTGTTTATTGGTCTTCATAAAAGCAACCTTAGATATAAGAAGCCAAAGGAGTAAAGTGTTAAACAGTTGACAGAAAAAAAAAAAAAAATCTAAGAATATTTGTCTAGCAAATGAGCAGATAAATTCAATGACAAAATAAAGCAGTCTTTGATATATAAGGACACTCTTTCTTAAGGCACTTGAGAGAAATTGCCTCAGTGTTTCATAGATTTGGAATATGAACAATAAGGATCAATAAATTATGGTAGAGACTAATGCTGTCAAATGAACAGGAAATAAGAAACTGTTTTAAAATATAGTATATCCATTATAGTAGAGAATTAAATTTTAACAATATCAATAAGATATGTGTTTTTAATCGTGTTGCATTTAAGAACCAGAGAGTTCTAATATGATGCTAAGCAATGAATAAATAAAACACATAACTATGAATATATATATATATATATGTATTCATAAATATAAAATGCATATATATCAAGGCAATTAAAAAATCTCTTTACACTTTCCAGATAAGGCTAAAAAAAGAAGGGAAAAAGGTAATAGTGATAAATGAATATAAAATGAAAAAGCAATGGTAAATCATAACTTAACAGTAATTAAAGTAAATTTAACTAGGCTAAAGTTATGGCCAAGGCATTAACTTCATATTGAATAAGAAACCAAATTGTAGGTGTCTATTGCCTATAAGGAAAGATTAAAAATAAGAGGATAGGAATTCATATAAAACAATTATGAACAAAGAAATCCATGTAAGCTATTTTATACTTAAAAATAGAATTTAAGTATGCAAATCATAAAAGAGGTACTTGGATGCAATGTAGTAAAGAGAAAATATATCAAAAGAATATAACAAGTATAATCCTATACACGTATCTAAAAATGTAGCCTCCATATAAAGGAAAAGCTGATAGAACTATCTATCTACATATGGAACTTTTATTATATTACGTATAATAAACATTAAATGCTATCATATTGTATAAGCAAAATGTAAGTTGAAAATCTCCAAAAGCAATTCCTGATAAATACAATTAGAAATCAAATTAACAGAGAGACTAAAATCATCAAATTTTCAAGAACTAACAACTCCATACAGCCCATGAGTGAAAGAAGAAATCAATGAACGGAGAAATTGAAAAGTATATTAATCTGAGTGAAAATAAAATGTATCAAAATGTATTGGAGATAAAGTAAAACTACATATACATATTTTAGAAAAGAAAAAAAAGAACCAAATTAATTACTGCAATTTCCACACTAAGAACTAGAAAAAGAAGGGCAAATGAAACCAATGGTGAGCAAAGCAAGGAAATAATGCAAATGAGAGTGGAAATCAGTGAACTAGAAACAGAAAAACCATAAAGTCAATGAAATCCAATCAGTCTCTTTCAAAGATCATTAAAAGTTGTAAACTTCAAGCCAGCTGATCAGCATAAAAGAGAGAAGAGACAAATCACCAGTATCAGGAATAAGAGCATTGACACCACTACAGTTTTTATTGATTAAAAATAATAATAAAACAATACTGTGAACAAATTTATACCAATAAGTTCAACAACATAAATGAAATGGATAAATTTCATGAAAGACACAAATTACCAAAGCTCACTAAAAATAAAATAGATAACCTGAGTAAATCTATGTCTATGAAAATAATAGAATTTGTCATTACAAATTTCCAAAAATTAATTCCATAAAGAAAACTCTATGCCTAGGTAACTCTATGAGAGAATTCTACCAAACATTTAAGAAAGAATTAATAAACAAACTCTTCACAAAATTGAAGATGTTATACTCCTAACTTATTCTATAAGCTTATCATTGCTCTGATACTAAAACCAGAGAAAATATAAGATGAAAACTGTAGACCAATACCTGTCATGAATATATATGCAAAAGTTCCTAAGAAATCTTAGCAAATAGAATCCAATAATATATAAAATGGATAAAGTAGAGTTTATCCCAAGAATGAAAGTAGAAAACAATATCATTTACCATATATACATATGATCATCTCAACAGATGCAAAAAAATCATTTGGAAAAATTCGATTTCCATTCTTATATTAAAGAGAAAATTTCAGGAAATTAGAAAAAAGGTAAATTCCTCACCCCACTACAAGTTTTCTATAAAGCCAAAAGCTAATGTCATATTTGATGAATACAAAATGTTTTCCCCTAAAAAGGGAACAAGAAAAAGACACCTGCTCTCACTACTCTTAGTCAACACTTTAGTGAAGATTCAAGCCAATACAGCAAAGTACACACACACACACACACACACACAAATGCTTATTTATCTGGCTTAGAAAAGAAAAGTAAAATTCTTTATTCACAGATCACATGGCTATCTATGTAGAAAATCCTATGGACTCTACTAGAACTAATAAGTGAGTTTACTGAATATCTTAGTATATATAGATGCTTTTCAATTTTGTTTCTACATACTAACAATGGAAAAAATATATTTTTTTAAAATACTATTTACAACAGTATCAAAATTATGAAATACATAGTGATAATTTTGACAAAATTTATGTAAGATCCAGACACTAAAACTAAAAAGTATTGCTGAGAGTAATTAAATAAAATATTAATAAATGGGAAAATATACTGTATTTATCAAAAGTCTCAATATTTTGAATCAATTCTTTCCACTCCCTACCAAATGATCTGTAGATTCAGTGTGACCCCAAAGAAATTATCAGTAAGCATTTTTGTAGAATTTGACATCCTGATCCTAAAATTCATATGTAAATGTAAGGACCTAGAATAGTTAAAATAGTTTCAAAGAAGAACAAAGTTGGAGGATTTTATATTACCTGATTTTAATATTTATTATAAACCTATGGTGGTCAAGAGAGTATAGCATTGGCATAGACAAACAAATGCAATAGACAGGAGAGTACAGAAAAAATCTAACATATATGGTAAATTGATTTTCAGACTAGGCACAAAGGAAATTCAGTGAAAAAAAAAAGAATAGTTTTTTCAATAAATGGTGATGGAATAATTGAATATTCATATGCAGAAAGAAAAAGAAAACATTGACACGGTATATCTTCTACCACATACAAAAATTAACTGAAACGAATCATAGACTTAACTTTAAACTTAAATCTACAAAAACTTATGGAAGAAGACATAGCAGGAAAATTAAGTGACTTATTTAAAAGAACACAATCCATTAAAAAATATAAGATTTTACTAAAATTAATTATTTCTGCTATTTGAGCGCCACTTTTACATGGTTAAATGGACAAATCATGGAGTAGGAGAAAACAACATGGGTGAATCTCAAAATAATTATGCAGAATTCAAGAAGACTAAAAAAGAGTACATATTCTCAATTATATTTACATAGAATTCTAGAAAATATGCACTAATCTACAAAGAAATAAAGCAGATCAGTAGTGGCCAGGAGTTAGTGATGGTATTGAGGAGAGTTAGGGAGAACAAATTACCACAGGGAACAAGGAAACTTTGGGGAGTAATAAATAAGTTCTATATTAAATATGGCATTGTCTCATGGGTATATTCATATGTCAAAATACCAAATTTACGCTTTAAACACACGCAGTTTTTTGTATGTTAATGTTAGTTCAATAAAGAGAAAATCAGGCAGATTTTTTTTTTTATTTCTTCAGCAGACTTACAAGTTTATATATCATAATAAACTACTATCAAAAGGCTAATTTTTAAAAAGAAGAGAAGAAATTATTTACCCTATCAAACATTAGTATATACAGTTGACCCTTAAACAATGTGGGAGTTAGGGGCCCTGACTCCCTTGCAGTAAAAAATCCACATATAACTTTTGACTCCCCAAAAACTTAACTACTAACTGACTGGAAGCTTTCTAGTAGCATAAATAGTCTATTGACACATATTTTGTATGTTGTATGTATTAAATTCAGTATTCTCACAATAAAGGAAGGTAGAGAAAAGAAAATGTTATTAAGAAAATTATAAAGAATGAGGCTCTTGGGTGACTCAGTTGGTTAAACACCCAACTCTTGATTTCAGTGCAGGTCATGATCTCGGGGTCATGAGATCCAGCCCCACATTGGGCTCCACACTCAGCAGGGAGTCAGCTTGAGGATTCTCCCTCACCCTCTGCCTCTCCCCCTGCTCATACACATACTCTCTCTCTCTCTCTCAAATAAATAAATAAATCTTTAAAAAAAATCATAAGGAAGAGAAAATACATTTATAGTACTGTACTGTACCTACGAAAAAAATCTGCATGTATGGGACCCACAGAGGTCAAACCTATACTGTTCAGAGGCCAACCATATTACTAATATATATTAGTAAAAATAAGTTGGGGGAAATAGATCAAAAGATCAATGGAATGTAATTAATTAAAACTTCAGAAATAAATCTATTTGGATGACACAGATAACAGATGATAAATGGATGGATAGATAGATCGAGATAGAAAGATATAGACAGACAGATACTTTGATACTCAATATAACTGGCACCATAAAGCAGTCAGGAAACATCTATCAATGTATGAAGACAATTACTGAAGAATAGTTTGTGATAGCAAGATAGTTTGAAGACAGTGTATCTTCCTATCACTAGCAGAAGAATAAATAGTATGTGATGGACACATAGAATGTAAAAATATGTAGAAATCAGAAACAAGAATAATATTGAATGAAAAAGAAGACAAAATGGTAGATACAAATTTAAAATTTAAATTTGAAAGCACATATATCAAAAATTTAAAAGAAACATTTTAAAATATATATCTTTTAAGGATATGGCCATAGTTAAAGATATACATTATATACATTAGAATGGCTTGTTACAGGAAGAATAAAAGGGAGTAGGGCTTGGGGTTCAGTGGGGCTAAAAGGGTAACAAAATAAAGTTCTAAAAATATTTTTAAAACACTAAAATAAAATAGGGGCCTTGCATAGTGTAATGATAATGTAACCAGGGAGTAAGATCAATCTAATGCACCATGCTTCTAAATAAAAGAAACAAACTGACCTACTCCTTACCCTAGTTGTTTAGCATAGTTTTCCTTTAGAGTTCTTGCTTTTTACATAAATAAAAGAATGGAACTACTAACAATTTTAGCAAGTGATAAACATTTCTACAAGATAGTATGGAAAAAAGCACAATTGACTATGCTTAGTATTTTTTTAATGGAGCTCAAATATGGACAAACGAAAATATATCTAAAAATTATGTTTTTAACAGAGTTAAATCCAGGGCTTAAAATAAATCAAGTTATTTGAAAAAATGAGAAAATTCTACCATTGCCAACACTCATCAAAATAGGCCAATGGTGGAGGAAATTCAGTTTCTAAGTAATGATTCAATGCAACAAATCCATGGTCATGCCTTGATGAAGAAGTGTAAGGGGCACAGATCTGTAGGGAAGCATCTCCAAGCAACCAAAAGAACACTAAGGCCAACTAAAGAACTCTATTCCTCTGCGTCTGCTTTCTGAAGCAAGGGCATTCTCATGAGGGCATAAGCAGATGCAAATTATGATGCCTAATCTTCAGCAATAATAACCTCTTTCTTGTCACTGGTGAGGCTCCATTTTATATTGGCAATTACAAAAAATAGTGCTGTCAAGGTAACACTCAAAGCAAATGAAAATACCTTTGTGCTCATCCTGCACATGAAGATTGTCCTGCTGAAAGATTTTAGTGGAAACAGCATTTTTGGATATTTTTTGGCTGCATACAAAAATAACTAGTGAATAACTGGACCATAATTATCAAATACAATAAGAAAGAAAGAAACCTGATTATAGTAGTTGTAAAAAAATTACTTTTCACCGTTTGAAATATTCAGCCCTACCCATTCTGTTGTCAAGCATTTTCGCTCAAACTATAATGACCTCTCTTGATAGAAAATCTAATGTAAAAAAAAAGGAGGGAATGAGAACAGTTTTTAAAATAATTTTACCAAACTTCTCACTGTCTCTATTACACTGGATTTTAAACTTCAACACAGTGGGAAATTTCCAGTAATCTTAAGAACACAATTAATCAAGTAGTAGTATAGTATTATATATGGTAGAATCTTCAATAATAGTTGAGGGAATCAATGCTAAAAAAATTTATTCAAGGAGCTCATTGTAGATTTTCACTCCAGTCACATTCAGTAATGCTACAGGAAACCTATAGTTCATATCTCCTTGAAATAACTCCAGTTTAAACATACTACAAACTTATCTAAATAGGTGTATAAATGTTAAGCCAAAATAGTTATCTGGGATGATATAAAATAATAGTTATGTTGGTGTCTTGTTTTAAACCAAACTTATTTAAATGATTTTGTGAATAGAAATGTTCATAGATTTTTCATTATTGTCCTGTGTTTTCCATAACAAGATTGTCAGGAGCAATTTTCTCAAGGGTTTGTTCTATTTTCAAGGGTTATGTTCCCTTCACACACACACACACACACACACACACACACACACATGCACACACACTTCTCTCATATCTCACATATATATCATATGCATATTGTGTGCTTAATAAATTGGAACATATCTCAATCTCTGTAAAATCTTTTCACATTTGGAAATAGATTTTTAAAACAACCTATTCTGAGGGGCGCCTGGGTGGCTCAGGTCAGGATCCCAGGCTCACGGAATAGAGGGAGCCTCCTTCTCCCTCTCCCACTCCCCCTGCATGTGTTCCTTCTCTCGCTTTGTCTCTCTCTGTCAAATAAATAAATAAAATCTTAAAAAACAACAACAACAAAAACCAACCTATTTTGAAAAGATATTGAGGAACATTTAAGTAGTCTGCTTTTTGCTATTGAATAGTAACAAAAATTATAACTTTCTAAACAAAATAGATTTTTGGAACTGGACAAAGGAGCCAAAATCATTAACATCAAGAGTTCATTTCTGAAGAGAAATAGATGAACTACAAAAGAAAATAAGCATCTCTCAATATACACTCAGTTTTCATACCACCATTTTTAAAGTTTTTAGATCAAAGAAAACTGGAAAAATGTTAGTTGTTTTGTTAGCCAATTATCAATTTATATAGGGAACGCAGCTTAATGTCCATTATAACTTGTGTTCCTCTTATCAGACTTACATTCTGATTAATCAGAAGTAGCCTCTCTCAATTCACTCAGCCTGACTCAGATTCCCCATCCCAGCTGCTGGGTGGCATGTTGAACTTGACTAGTTTGGATCGAGCTAACATCTTAAAATTGTTTAGACAATATTTACAGATTCTCATAATTTTATTTCTAAATAATAAATAAAATAATAAGGATCTATATCACAGTAGTGTATTGTTCATATGGTAAGTTTTCTATCTTATGAGTCCTTTAAAGAAGACTATTACATCATTAATGGTCATAAACAAATATGATCTGATCAACACTGACATCAAAGTATCTTATCTTTGGTACAACCTCTTTCTGATTTTTTTCCCTTACTTCTCACTGTGAGCTATAGTCATGGTGACCATATCATTTATTGATGCTATTGAGAGTAAAAAAAAAAAAAAAGTCAATTAATGATCAGTTCAGGATACCAGGTACTAAGTGAGACTTTCCTGGAAAAATTGTAGCATATGTACAACCTATCTCTAATGGAAAAAAATGAAGGATTCATGGTCAGGGGTGCCAGATGGCATTACTAGTTTATCATTCACTAGGGGAGAAATCTTGGCTAAGTCACTTTATCATAAAATTTCCCCTCTATAAATTAGAATATTTATTCTTTCTGTGTCTAATTTTCAAGAATACTGTGAAGATTTAATACATATTGAGCTCTTTCTATGTTCCAAATAAACCAAAAATGTATTAAAAATATTAGTTAATTTTTACTGTAATTTTGTGTGATTTTGAAACAAGAGAACAATGGGTATTTCATTATCAATATTTAAAAACTGTAGATATGCATGAAGTAGAATAAGACATCTTTTCATTCTTTATGAATTATTTTATCTAATAAGCTATGTAAAATATTATGCACTAAAAATGCAAAAGCAAATAATTGAGGCTTGAAATGTAATTAAATGTAGAAACTGGATATTGAACCTGAAATCACTGAGAAGTTAGGAATGACTATGGGCAGAAGGTCCAATAGAAGACTACAATAATCCAGGATGCTTCATTGAACTAATTGGTTGGCATGGTGAATGTACAGATTGCAACATTAGCTTGGTAAAATAAGACAATAAATATTTATATAGTAGTACCTAATATGATCCAAAGACATGCCAGTATCAATAGATTCAATTATAGTTCAAGAAATACTAAAAACAAACAAAAACAAAACAACAAACAAAAAAAGAGAACTACAATCTATGTATAGATAAATAAATGTGTTCCCATTGCTAAAGGGAAAGGACCAGGAATTGTGAAATTATTTTAGCACAGAGCTATGGCATTAACCTTTAAGTACAATTTGCATAAGCAAATTTCCATATTTTGTTCTAGTACCCAAAATATCCAAATTTATGGCTACTTACGAAAATCACCTTAGATTGAAAACATAGAATATATATATTTTATGATCATGGAGCCCTCTAGTCTTTGAAAGATACCTTACTAGGTAAACAAACTGATTTAAATAATAGTAAATATATTTGAAAAGAAATCCTGAGAAAAACAGAACATGTTTAATGCTCAGGAGAATTAAACTATTTGTATTATACACAATAGGATTTTGTATTCCTGTTTCTGTTTTCCTCCTGGTCCTCCTGGTCCTCCTTCTCCTCCTTGTTTTTAAATGTAGACTACAAATGGTTTGATGAATTGAATGGGTTAGAGAATGAACTTCATTGGTTCTCTCACTCAGCATTTATCAAAAAGGGATTTAGGAAGCTCAAGGATACAATTTACAGAAATATTTTAAAATACTTATAAATATGAAAAGTACTTATATTTAATTTTGGAAAGTATCTTATAAATACATCTTTAAAATTATATATGCACACATATATACATATTGCTCCTTTGTGATATAAAACAATATCTAAATTATCTGTGCTGAATAAAACTGCACACATTTTATTTTATTTTAAATCCTTTCTTAAAAGAAGCTACTTTAATCATCCAAAGTAGTAACATTCCCTCAATAAAAGCAACTTTTATAATTTCATTTAATCTTTAGAATATTCCATCTCTTTCCTATTGATAAAAAAAAAGTTTAGTTTGTCTGAATAGTTCAAACTTGAGTGCTTTCCTTAAAAAGCTCTGCTGAGAAGTCATTAAAACTTGCCCACTGTGCTTCTGCAAACTGAATCTGATTTTGTGACCTTTATGTCTCACTTTTAAAATTTCAATCTGTCTGAAATCACTAGCTTAGTTTTTCTTTTTGCCTTTACCAAAATCCTCTCTATTGACCTCAGCTGCTTTGACCCTCACCCACATACTGTATGATTAATACCAAAGTGGAGCTGCATTAAGCATTTGCTGTGACGGGCTCATTATCTTTCCTCTTTGTTATTTTTCTTTGAGTCCTTTTTGATATGTATGAATTCATTGGAAACTGACAAGAGGCTTATGGTGATCTTATGCCCCCCTAAATAGGCTTTTATCTACACCATTTCAAATGCTACAGCAACATTAGAATGTATCACCCCTTTTACTTTGAGAACATAGAGCAATCTATTTATTCAAAAATATCAAATAATAGGGAAGAAACTAATCTGAGGTCATGTAACTGTGTCATTCCTTGGGAACAACATCCTGACTCTCTGTGTAAAAGCTATTTACAGCTGATTTCTGCAACTGACTGATCTTTATTTTTATCTCAATTAACATAAATATTAACACTATTAACTCTAAGGACACCTGCACAAAAAAAAAAAAATTTCCAATTATTGCAAATACTATGTAACCCAACTATAACTGATTTAACAGGAAACAAATTTTACCATTTCTACAAATTCAAAAGCAGCATAATTTCTACTAATAACTGTAAAATTATATGTGTAAATATGGCATATATTATATTAAATATATTCATACTAAAAATAAATCTATTAATAAATGTAAATTTTTGTATATATAAATATATTTATATTTACACTAAATCCATTATATTTATACTATAAATCAAATTCTTGGCTCTGGCACATTATATCTATATGACTTTCAACAAGACTTTTGATTCTAGAAATTTTAATTGCATTACTTTTATATGTGGATAATAGGAACATCCAGATCATAGCTTGGTTGTGAGGATTATATAACAAAAATGCATGAAAAGTGCCTAACATGGTGCCTGGGTGTACAGTGAACATGCACTGTTGAAAAAAATAAAATAGTGAACACTCACTGCCATATTAGGGTGGCAGAAATAAATCATTCCTGCAAATAAAAGGAAATGCACATGTTGGTGACCCCATATAATTAAAATACTGCCATTGCTTAATGTACTATACACATTAAAATGAAAGGTAATAGGTTCCTATTATAGCTATATATAACAAATATAAAGAATAAATATCTATATATTTACAAGAATGTTCTTGAAAAATGGTTTATTTCTTTGAATCAATCTCACATTTCTTCTAGTGACTCAGGAGCTTTCATGAAACAAACTCTAAGTTCGTATTAAATCCTTTGTCTGCTGTAATAATATTTAGTAAATGCCTGCTTTTACAATCTAATATTATTAAAATGTCCTAAAATAGTAAAATCTTTTTTCTTTAAATTTCATGGTTTCCACTAAAGAAATAACAAAATTAACATTTATTGTGGGGGCGCCTGGGTGGCTCAGTGGGTTAAGCTTCTGCCTTCAGCTAAGGTCATGATCCAGGGGTCCTGGCATGGAGCCCTGTGTAGGGCTCTCTGCTCCCAGGAGAGAAGGCTTCTCCCCCTCCCTTTACACCTCCCCTCCCCCGCTCATGTGTATGCATGCTTTTTCTCTCAAATAAATAAAAATCTTTAAAAAACAACAATAACAACAAAACCATTTATTATGTATCAATGAGGAGTGTAGCCTTCTGTTGTATGTTTTATAACAGCCAGCTATGTTTTATCCTGCAACGTAGACATGTGGTGTACTGAGGAAGCTGAGGCTTAGGTGAAGCAATTTTTTAAGGCAGCACAAGTGATAAAGAGTCACAAGTTCTTATAAAATAAAAAGTACTTTCTTAAGGTAATTGATTTTTTTTTATTTGGACAAAACCATTGCTAGTCCCAAATCTACTAATTTTTCCAACTCACAATTCATTTGCCTTCTTCTCCCAAATGAATTGATTGAAAGAAGTGATATCAAAAAAAAAATCCTAAATGATATGACGAGTTAAAAATCTAATGTTCTATCCAAGCATGCATGTCTCAATCCATAATGTAGATAACATACTCCAAGACTCTAACTTAATTAAGAAATGTCTTTGATAAAGTAAGAATCTGAAAACATCAAAACCACTGTGAAGTATTCATGTACAAAAAGCTTTGAGGTGTGCAATAGAAATGGAATGTTTGCAAGGACATCCAAAAATAATTAAGTTCCTTAAGGTTCTTTCATAAAAATACATAAATTCAATATACTTTGAAATTGGGGCTAAAAAATAAATGTATGGTATTTAGGCAGTTCAGTATCAGATTTTATTGACATTTAACATCCAGATTATGAATTTAGAGATGTAAATTAAATTTCTCTTTAGATCATCAGCAATGTATTACCATAGGTTTTAATTAAAGTTTAAGATCAATTCTTTCCAAGTCAGTTGGTTTGATCTACAACATTCATGAACCATATATTCTAAGTACTTACAAGAATTAACTCATACTAACTCTGTGATGTGAGGTCTTTTATTATCCCCATTTTGTAGATAAATTACAAAGCACTATGTAGCTCGGTCAAGGTCAAACAGCTAGTAATGTGGTAGGAATGCGATTCAAATTTAGGCAGTGTGGCCCAGCACCTCTATTCTTTGTTATTATATTATTTTGCAATCTCTTTTGCAATCTGTGATTTCAGTCTGCAATCCCTTATAGAACAGATTAGAGTTAAAAATAACCCAAAACAGACTGTCTAATGCAAACTATTATAATATTGTATATATCTTACTGGTGAAATACCACATACTACAGATTCAGATGTTAGAATACTCATAAAAGAAATTATCTCAGAATCCAGTTTTTAATCACACAGGTAGCCTCCGCACCAAATAATAATGGTGTGAAGCAACGTACAAGATCATTATGATTAAGTTGTTATGAATCATTCACAAACACGAACATACACATATACACACAGGTCTAACACTGGCATAAACCCTGAGCTTATCAATTCCCACAGCACTGAGCTATTTGAAGCAGGAGATGAAGGAAAGAAGGCAGTTTTATGATCTGATAAAACAAATGGTAAAGAGAAGATGTTCTTTAAACAGTTTCCAAGGTAACTGGTTATGGACTTGGAATCTATAAGAGGTACAGAAGATTTTAAGCCCAAGAAAAAAAGGGAAATTAATGCTACCATTTCATAAAAATGAATGCAAATCAAATGAAAGGAGAGATGAAGCCCATAGAAAACAGGAAAAAATAAGTTACAAAAAATGTATTTATGTTGATTATATATAGGCCACATTATATATACTTCACCAACTTACACTTATTGAAATTTAGAAAAATAAAGATATTAAATGTAAATCTAAGTATCATCTGATCAGTATAAATATATTAATATAATTAAATATAATGATGCATAGTTATATATATTTATGCTAATTAATATATTTATTGATTATAATAGAGGAAACTAATGATGTTTAATTGGAATTCATTAATAGAACTTAGCACTTATTTAATTAATCCCATATGTCTTATATTAACTATCACACACATAATAGGAATTTAACAAGCAGTTATATTTTTATTACATTTATACAAATGTAAAGTTACTGTTAAAAATAGTCAAAGATCCATCAGCATTAGGCTTTAAAATTTAGACATAATACAATTACTAAAGCAAAATAAGGTAATTACCTATGGAATTAATAATGGATTACCACCTATCTTTTTGGTTTTGTTGTGTTTGCTTACTATTAGGAGTTCATTTGCTGTGATTCTAAAGAACCACTAATGAAGCCATTCTGAATATAGCCATCCATGACTTCACGAATGCATTATGCATATAAAGGTGTTCCAAAAATTAGTATAAATTGAATAACAATATACTTCTCATGTAGTGATATGTAGACTATAATTCTTAAGCTGAGTGGCTTTTAAATTTTTTCATATATGTAAAAGATTTTTTTTTTTTTTTTTTTACCAATTCATTCATTCAGTGAGTGCTAGGTGCTGTTTCAGGCATGAATTATAATAGAATGATTCTTTGCTAATGGTCTGATGCAGTATCATACTCAAGCCTAGACATAATATTCTTCCACAGCCTCACCAGCTCATCAGGAAGTGAAGTACCAATGCATCAAAACAAGATGGAAAACATGGACATCCATGCTCAAGTTTACCTAACAGAAAAAGCAACTAATCCCCCAAATGTTTCATTGTGACATCATTTAAGATACTTTTTACCCTGGGATGCCTGGGTGGCTCAGTTGGTTAAGCATCTGCCTTGGGCTCAGGTCATGATTCCAGGGTCCTGGGATCAAGTCCCGCATGGGGGGGGTGGGGGGGGGTGGGGGGGGTGGGAGGGTCCCTGGGGGGGGGGTCCCTGCTCAGCGGGGAGTCTGCTTATCCCTCTGCCCCTCCCCCTGCTTGTTCTCTCTCTCACAAAATAAATTTAAAAATCTCTAAAAAAATAAATAAAAATTTTTAAAAAGATGCTTTTATCTCTTTATGACTTTTATCAGGGCTGTTGCAATGACAAGAGAGAGTTGTCAAGGTCAAAATATGATTAACTAATGTGTGGTTAGTTCAGGTAAAGTATCCAGTCAATCCACACCAATATATTTGCCAATTGCTAAATCACTCTTCTCTGTTTGAGTGTGAGACATAACTTTCACACGTACTCTAAAATATAATGAATTTAAAATTAAAAGAATAATTTAAAGATAAATCTCCATTATTCTGGTTCTGAGTTCAGTATTCCTTTGTCACTTGAAAAAATAAAAAATAAGTTTTCATTGTAGCTCACTAAAATAAAATCATCATATTTATGAGTGCTCTGAAAAAGAATCAAATGGCATTTAAATCATATCAAAAGTGCATTTAGTTCAATTTAATTGCTAATTTGAAAGAGATTGAAATCCAGACATTGAGATAAAAGTGCATAAATTCATATTCAAATACAGTTCTTCATACTATAAAATGCATATGGCATGAACTTTGTAAGAGAGACACGATTTCTTAATAGCATGAGTATAAAATATGCCATAGGTTTTATATCTTCTCTTGACAGAAAAAATATGATGTGACTACATGAGGGCAAAAATATTACATATACCTCACAATTTTTTATAAATTAAGTTTCAAACCAATACGAACCTTCTCATTGACTTCCTTTTATTCTCCTTTCTATTTCTCTACCACTTTTTTCCCTCTCTTCCACACCTTTGTATTACAATCTATGTTCTCTGCTACAATCCTAAGAACTTCCTTTCAAGGCCATCCTGGGCTACTACTTCACATTTTTTTTGCCACCCAATGATTACATTTTGGCTTCCTTTTTTAAGGGCTAAGAATCCGGGGCACC
This sequence comes from Mirounga angustirostris, assembly GCF_029215605.1. Lineage (NCBI taxonomy): Eukaryota > Metazoa > Chordata > Mammalia > Carnivora > Phocidae > Mirounga > Mirounga angustirostris. Next base: position 87,970,872 of record NW_026991716.1, on the reverse strand, counting down.
TGGGTGGCTCAGTTGTTAAGTGTCTGCCTTCAGCTCAGGTCATGATCCCAGGGTCCTGGGATTGAGTCCCGCATTGGGCTCCCTGCTCAGCGGGAAGCCTGCTTCTCCCTCTCCCACTCCCCCTACTTGTGTTTCCTCTCTCGCTGTCTCTCTCTGTCAAATAAATAAATAAAAATCTTTAAAAAAAAATAAGGGCTAAGAATCTAATGCATATTTATAGTCCCATAGTTTGTCTGATAGAAATGAACCTCCTTTATTGACCACCTCTCCTCCACTAAACATAGCTAACACACACACATTCAGGATAAGGTCCAAGACATGCAGATTTATATCGGAAGGCAAACACTCTCCAAAATGCATGGAATGGAATATTTCACACTCTGTACTCAGAGGGCATATAAAAAAGCCAGAATATCACTGAGAGAGATATGGAACTATATGGAACTACTTCTCTAGACAGCTTGAAAGGAGTTAGGACTTTATCATATTATTGGACCTGAAATATTAAAGAGAATGATGGCTTTTTGGAAAAAAAATGTCCTACTTACAATGAATGAGCAAGGTTCTTCTAACAATGTAATAATGTCTGGTCTAGAATATATCACAAAAGTACCCCTCAGAGACAAAATATGGTTTATAAAAGTATTTTCTCTGACCTGCAAAATTTTTTCACTGAATTTGAATGCTTTCCAGGATGGTACAAATCCCCAATTCTCTTCAATCTTACCATTGCTGATTGTCCAGGACTGGCACATTGGCTTAATTTGCTTATCATCTGACCATTCACTGAGTTTGATGACCTCTACTTCACAGCAATATTCTATGGAGCCCGGGATTTAATAGAGAGGTCCCTAGAGTTTCTGGAGAGGAAGACAGGGTGTGGAGAAGAGCTCAACCTCCACACATTTTATATATTGGATATCTATGTATTATTTTGAGAAGAGTATATTGCTTTGTTAAAGAAGAAAATCACTGCTCTAAAAACGTAGTTTAATTTCATTACTGGGGTCTGATTTGTGAATCATCTTCCTGGAAAATAATTTTGTGAGAAGGCCCTTTTTTGCTTCCATACTAATTGTCCTTGGGGTGATTCTGAAATGGAATAGATTTTTTTTTTTTTTTTACTGAATTCCATTACAGAGAAGATACTGTTAAAAATGAAGGAGGGGCCATGCGTGTGAGTGTGTGTGTGTGTGTGTGTGTGTGTGTGTGTGTGTGGTGTGGGTATTCGTATAAGTATAAACCACAAATATATCTGTGATTCTATAGGGTAACTGTTTCAATTTAATTCTTCCTAAATAATTGCTGAAGTATTGCAGAACTAGAAATATCCTTGAAGATTCACTGAGGCCCAGAGAAAATAAATGAATTTGAATTCCAATGTTCTAGTCAAGGGAAATGCTATTAAAGATACATTTTGCTTGCGACAGTTCTTTGTTGGGCAGGCACTACTCCACACACAGGTACAGGGAGTATAGCATTCCTGGTGCCCTGTGCTATGATAACATCCAAACAATAAATCTCATTGCATACATTTCCAAATGACTTTTCTACTGGGGATGGTAAACTCTCCAGTTTAGAATGACAGAATATCATTTAAAATTTAACATGAGCCAAAGCTCTGCGTTCCTAGTTCTGTTCTTTCCCCTACATAACATTCCCTTTACATAAACACCTATCAATTATTTTTTTAAGATTTTATATATTTATTTTTGCAAGAGAGAAAGAGAGAACACGCAGGAGCGGGGGATGAGGGGCAGAGGGAGAAGCAGACTCCTCGCCAAGCAGGGACCCTGATGTGGGACTCGATCCCAGGACCCTGGGGTCATGACCTGAGCAGAAGGCAGACGCTTAACCGACTGAGCCATCCAGATGCCCCTAGTTAATTAATAACTTTAAACATGTTGGGCATTTTTAGTAATCTTACCTATTTGCCATATGAATATTAAATCTAACCTATGAAGGGTTACTTTCATGTAGCTATACTCTATATGTAGAACATATAAGATTTTTTTAAAGCCCAGTTTTGATCTGTCTGCAAAAATATTTAATTTGCTTTTATTTTGCTCAGAATGACAACAGATGTCTGTTATAAGCAATCTGGCAAACATGTTTTCCAAATTTTCAAAAAGTATGGAGATTCTCAAGCTCACCTTCTGAAAATAAAACCAGCATGTGGATTTCAAGAATTCAAAACCTAAGGTTTAAAAAAATCAACAAAGCCAGTTTAAGGAATTATAGGTAAATGATAACTATACATTGCTCACATAGTCTTACTCAAACACAACATATTCTCTTTGAGACTGATAGGAAATTGAAGGGTGCTCTCAGGTGAAAAAAATTAATATCTCTGTTTGCACATATTTTATATGAAATGAAAGAGTGATTTCAAGTAAATTTCCCATCAAGCAAAATATTTTGATCATTAAATCAACAATTACATTAATATACAAGATAGTAATAATTTAAGCCAATGAGCCATGTAATGTTGGAAATTCAATAAGATTTTGACAGGACACTTATTAGTGCACCAATATGTTTAAGGAATAGAGGAAAACTACATTTATGGTTGCACTAAAGATTTTGTGCCCTATAAGATGATGACAAGAAAACAGCAATTAGAGACCTAGCAGCAATGCTGTCTTTTCACCTCACACTGACCTATCTATCCAAGATTGATGCAGCAGGCATGAATGTAAACACTTAAACCAATATGCAAAAATAACCGTGATTTTCTTTAGCTAACTTCATTATGCTGTGAGTTTGAGTTTCCAGTAGAAGTGGGCTAAGCAGGAAATCTTGGAAGAGGGATAGAAAACGAACCAAAAGCCAATTGCTGACTAAATTTGCCAACTTTCTCTTTTCTAGGTTAAAACCATCACTTTAGTGTATATATTAAACAAATTAAAAATTCAAGCTCCCTGTTACCAAGGTGGTCATTTATTGTCCAAATTGGAGCAATTTTGAGAATGAAGAGAGGGTGCTAAAATAATTTAAAGGACTTAACTGATTTAAACAGGTGAAAATCAGGACTATCTTAGGAAAACTGGGTATTTGTATTCCCCCCACCTTTTTTTTTTTTTTTTTTTTTGAGAGAGAGAGCGCGAGCATGCGCTTGTCACAGGATGGAGGTGCGGAAGGGGTTCTGAAGGGGCAGAGGGAAAGAGAGAATCTCAAGAAGGCTCCAAACCCAGCACAGTGCCTGACACAGGGCTTGATCTCACAACGCTGCGATCATAAGCTGAGCCAAAATCAAGAGTCAGACACTTAACCGATGGAGCCACCCAGGTGCCCCTGGACTCCACCTTTTAAAGGTGTTTCTCCCCTCTCAAGGGAACTTTTCTCTTCCTCCTTTTTTCCAAATCCAGCATTTGAGTGTAGAAGAAAGCAAATTTATCTCTGTGGGAATGAAGTTTGAGGTCTGATTTTCCTACTGTCTCTGGGCTCTTACATGCCACGATCGAGATGCCATTCATTTGGTAAGTCAGGGTATGTGCAAATGGTGCCATTTGTACATTTTAAGCATTTGCTGTAGCCTGCAATTTTTGTCTATCCAGCCACCTTTTATCCCTGATGTGGCACTGAAAAAGTTCTGGGTTCCTGTATACAACACAAGGTGTGATCGCATCAGTTAATGATGAGAAAAAGGCCACGGCTTTTGCATTTCCATTCCTGGTTTTTCATTTTCTTAAGTTTTACTATCCAGGATCAGAAAGGCTTTCCTCCTTTCTGCTTTAAATTATGTATACAATTTATATGAAACTGAAGAGAAGCCACCCTTTAGCTTGTCTTCCTTCACCTTTAGATTAAATGGCTGATCATTCAGTCTACCACCCAGGTTAAATCGGGACAACTTAACTGCCGTATATGCATGGTAGAGTGACCATAAATGCAAACATCATGATGTTTTAGCTTAACTCCACGCCAGAAAATTTTATTTCTGAAGAGACCATTGAGGCAACAGAGTAATTAGAGGAAGACATGGGGAAATAACATGAGTTATTTTCCTCCTAAAAGAGGAAAAGACTAAGCCCAAAATATCTGAACTGTCAACGTTAAAGGTCAAAAAAACCACCAACCAATTCTCTTTGCTGAAATTTGATGACAAATTAATATAAATGGATCTTCCCAGCTCCTCCAAAATTGTAAGATTTCAGTCTCCTTTTATCTTTGATTTGACTTGAAATAGTGATACGAAAATACACTGCCTGGAAGAGACTAAGAATTCAATAAATGTTTGTTTCCATTTTTTCTGTATTTCTTTCTTTCCATCTGTCCATCAACATTCACATCCACTCAGCTACCATCCTACCTTTGATTTGCTACCTCATTCTCACTGACATATAACTCTGCCTTCCATCTGCTCACCTAATAAAACCAAGGCTATCTATGTGAATTCTACTTTCTCATTTCCATTTTAAAATACTTTTTAACTTCCACTTTACTTCTCCTCTTCCTATTTCATCTCAGAGGAAGAAGAAAGCATTTCCTTTTTCATGGTTCCCTTGAATCTGTTCTCTTCTTCAAGGCATTGTTCAAATGATAGTTCCTCTGTAAATCTACCCCAATTTCCCTCTTTTCCTGATTTCCCATGTTAGACTTAATCACCATTTCTTTGAATTCCTAGAGAACTTTGAGTGTATCTTCATTGTAGTAACTATTTTTTCCCCTCATAGTATTATATTCTACATGGCTGACACCTCTATAAACTATAAAATCTTTGAATTCAAGAATCATTTACCTCTTCAAATTGGCTATTAATGTCCAATAGACTTGGAGCATTAAAGATGCCTAGCCAATGATATTTGAGCTGAATGATGTTGATGATGTAGACAATGCACCATATTACCTTTTAACTTTCCATATCCCTATGCTTCTAACTGAATGCCTGCACTAGCCTTTCCCAGGTTTCTAAGACGTTAAATTTTAGTCAACTTGTCTTTTTTTTAAAGATTTTATTTATTTATTTGAGATAGAGAGAGTGAATGAGAGATAGAGAGAGAAGGAGCAGGAGGGAGGGACAGAGGGAGAGGCTGGGAATCCAACACAGGGCTCAACCCCAAGACTCTGGGATCATGACCTGAGCTGAAGGCAGATGCTTAACCAGATGAGCCACCCAGGTGCCCCTCAATTTGTCTTATATCATGTATTTTCCCTAGATTAATTCATAAGTTAAGAAATATATCAGAATTTCTGATAAAGGCAGCATTATAAAAAGAGAAAATTTTAAATCCATGATGCTAAGAAAAGATGAATATATTTATAAACTCAAAACAAACAAAATAAAACAAAACAAAATATGAAAGGTGGATGGAATAATGCCACCAGCCTGCTTGGGTCTGCATCAGGAGTCAAACATGGGTAGCTGAGAATTCAGACTCATGTTGTAAACAGAACACATGTGTTCCAGGACAGGTGGCAGAATGGAACCTGGCTCATTGTTCTACATGACAGATTGAAGCAGAATTCTATTGCCTGGGGATAGGGTTTATAAAAAGCTGCCTGAGTGGGGACTCAGGAAGATATAGAGACAACCGACTGACTAGTAACAGAACCAAGCTGCATGTTCTGAAAAAAATTTTTTTTAATTAAAAAAAAAAAAAACAAAAGGAGAGAGGGGGGTCATGATTAATTTGCTGCTTCTAATATTCTATTTCAAAGAAAATTAATTTTCACTTATTTACCATATGTCCTGTGTTGTGGACTGTTTGTGTCCCTCTAAAGTTCATATGAGGAAGCCTTGACCCCCAGTGCGACAGTATTTGGAGTTAAGGCCTTTGGGAGGTAATTAGGTTTAGATGATGTCATGCAGGAGAGGTCCCCATGACAGGATTAGTGCCCTTATAAAAAGAGGAAGAGAGGTCAGAGCTCTCTCTCTTTCTCTCCTCTATATGAGGACATAGCCAGAAGACAGCTGTCTACAAGCCAGGAAGAGAAGTTTCACCAGGAACTGAACTGGCCAGCACCTTGATCATGGACTTCCCAGCCTTCAGAACTGCACGAAACAAACGTCTGTTGTTTAAGCCACCCAGTCTATGGTATTTTGTTACAACAGCCCAAGTCGACTAAGACACTCTATTTACTTTCTTGTCACTAATGCAAATCTTTTAAGCAACTCTAGGTGGCATTATAATTATTTCAGAAAAACATCAACAAGCTATCAGAGATATGAAAGATCATATTTATATACTTAGGAATCCAAATGAGGTAAACCCAGAAATCCTGATATTATTTAAGTTATACATATCATATCTTTTAAAAAGTGATATTGATCAAAGCAATATACATATTTTGGTGGCACACAGTAAGGAATTAGTAAATATTGCTCACAATTTCCTTAAAGATTGTTTATTGTGCAAAGTCTATTATTTTAAAAAAGAGAGAGAAAATAGTTTTAAAAGGCTTTGAGTAAGTAATAGTACTGCTCTTACATCCCTTCCATGCTCTTCAATTCTTCTGCCACTAACATAAGGAATTACTTTAGAAATATAGCAATCTTCAGTTCTACTTAGGGACCTCTAAGAAACTACTTCACTCAAAAAGAATTCTCCCTTTTCTTCAGACTCGAGAAAAGCAGTTGGAAAAATGTGAATGATGGTAAATTCTTCCTTCGTCCTGCTGAAAATAATCATTTCTACTTGGGCAAGTTCTCTTAAAAACTTTCAGAAGGCTTTTGTTCTTTTTTGTAATCTCAGAAACTATGTGTATTGGGGAGAATATGAGATTTAATGGGAAGTGGTGGGGAATTATGTAGAATGCATGAAAAACACCAAGTTTAGAGCTGCTTCAGTTCCTTATCTATGGATGTTCTTCTTGATGTGCTTGCTTACCTCATCATCATCCTTTCAAGAAATGTTAAATGCCATTTCTTCAAAGAAACCCCTCTGACAATAAAAACAAATCTAGATCCCTGGTTATATGCTTTCCTGACAAATGCAATTGTCCTCTGTGGAAATTCCCAAAGCTTTAATTTGGTCATTATATGTGAAATAATGGGCTTGGTCTCTTCCTATGCTCTTGGCTGTAGTAGGGCAGAGACTAAGCGCTCACTACAGTACCCAGACTTAGGAAAGATTCAATGAACATTTACTGAGTGAATAAAGAGAGGGACAACTACTTAGGGGCTTAAGATGTAGAGAATATTAACTTAAAAAAGAAATTATACTCTTTAGGGTCCTTCTATCACCAAGGTGAAGAGGGAGCTCACATGCTAGAAGTAAGAACCAGCTTCATCAGAACCTCCCATGCAGTATTAATTCATCCCTTCCCATAGCAAACATGAATCCTGGACAACTTTATCTCTATCAAGAGGGACAAAGAGGAAGCTACTTCTGACCCAGCTCTTCTTATACCCCAACACTCATGAGGTTTCCAGTGTGCCTTCTGGCACTCAGCAAAAGCCCATCCATGTTCCATTACTTCCATGAACATTCTATTCATCTTGTAGCTTTAACAGATGTCTAGTTCTCTCCTAATGATGGAACTTCTGCCATGGTCCTCTCCAGTGGTACCTGTTCTTCCCAACACTCCTTGTGCCACTGGGGTGGATTATTGACTCTCTTTTCCTATCAGCCCTTTCCCCTATTTTTGTTATTCCTCCCTAATTATGCCATGTTTTAAAATCTCATATCACCAGGTCACTTCACATTCTCTGTCTTGATGCCACCTTTACCAACTTCCACTTTTCAGTGAGTTGGCCTCCTTGTTCTAAGCCTCTCTCTCTTATGTTACTTCTATCTCAACTCTTGGTATATTCACTCGTAGTTGATAATACCCATATCCTGTCCTCAAATTTCTTGAACTTGTTTTTTTTTTTTTTTCCTGCAGCTTAGGCATTCTCTCTCCCATAATAATATCATAAACCTTGCCATCACTAAAAAATGCAATCCTTCCATAATCAAATTCCTGCATGATACTCTTATATTGATACTTCTAATTTTTCTAAAAATCCTTCAACCCTAACACTTTCTTACTGTGTCTTATCCTTTAGTACCCTCTCTTTCCTCCTTACCCAGCTTAAATTTCCTGCTCAATTATAAAATTTACTACCTATTTATAGACCACAGTTGACTTACCCTTTTTATATTTCTTCATCTATCTTGGCAAAAACACAACCCAGGTTATATCTAGCTTTCTGCCTGTTTGCACCCACACAGCTGAACATGGTTAGAGAAAAATTCACAACCACAAGAGCAAGTCTCATTTTAAATTAATAACCAAAAAACCTCAGGTAAATTTTACTTACTCATCTACCTACTTGCATCTACACCAACACATTCTGCCTTCTCTTCCTTAACTGGCTCCCAAAGAAAGTCAGTCACTTCACTTGTTCTAGACATCATCCCCTTTTGCCTACTCAAGGACATTATTTCAAAAGTTCCTCCCATTTCTACATCATATTATCTTTTCTACTAGATTATTTCCATTAGCATACATATGATATTTCTTCCATCTGAAAAATAAAATAGAACAAAATAAAGCTATTCTTTATCTTTATTGTGCCAATAAATTATGTAATGTTATGTCAATAAGTCATATTAACACAAGACAACTTATGTTTGTGATCTCAATGAAGTTTGGGTATCCAGCTATGGTGGATATGTCTAAACGTGTCTTTGCCTTAACCCCTCTTCACCATTACTCAAGGAAAAATAAAAATGTCAATGCTATTTCCAACCAATACAATCTTGCCAAAAATCCAGTTCTTTCTGCGCTGGCTACTGGTTCTCATCTTAGTCATTCATCTCTCAATCTTTCTGTCATCAATCTGTTGATATTCTAACTGTGAATACCAAAATTGGGAGAAATGTGGAGAGCAGAAGGAATGGTTTATAAGGAAACAAGAGCCATGGGTTGTGGGGGAGGAGGGAGTTGTCTGCTGGATTTGATTGATAGTTACTGATAAGGTCTTTCATCCTTTGATTACCTCTGACCAGGAATTACATTTGTAATCCAGCCACTTTACTGACACAACATTTTAAATAAAAGTATATATCAAAAGACTTTTCAAAGAGTATAATTTAGCTTCAATGGAATAAATTTGAATTTAAACTTCACTTTACTAAACTTTATAATTCCCAAATGGTATTCAGGAGAAGTAAAATTTTGCTCACGCTATCTGAATTTGGAGAACGTAACTCCTTGAATTTGGAAAATTATTACTGTTTGTATTTTTACTATGCAAACATCTGCTTACATGACTACTGGATACAACTAATTGGTTGAAAATATGATGTTATCCAAAACTGACCATGGGGAATGAGATGTTCTGACTCATGATTAACATATAGGAGTAAGAACAAAATAGCACTTGAGATATATCCATAGTTATACCATTAAGTGGTATAAGGAAGTAGAATGGAGGAGAGATTTACTAACAGTAAATAAATACAGTTTTCTAAAAAATAAAAAACAGGTTGCTAGTAAATGATTCTAAATGTTATGTACATGCTTTCCATACAAGTGAACTGAGTATTAATATTTATGGCCCATTGACACAGTTTAATTCAACCATTCTTTCATAACGTTTATATGGTTGTAGAAGTATCAGCAATAGTACCAGAAAAAAAAAAAAAAAACACCCAAGGGAAATTGGCTTCTATATTCTAACTTCTCTCTGTCAGAAACTGCCAGATTGCTTCAACTCTTTGACATAAAGATATTGAAGATATAATGCGCTTTAAGTGAGCAGTATTCAAAGAGAAAAAGTAAGATGAGTATAAGTACCCAACAGCTGCCAATCAGAATTAAAAAAATACCATGAGGTTACTATCTGACAGTCAAAAAAAAGGACAACTTCTAGATTCAGTCATTTTGTAACAAATGCCATTTTTAAAAGATCCAGGTAATATATGACAGAGATATGGATATACACTTCTTAAACTCCTCACAATTGCGGTAGAAATGTACAATCCAGTACATACATCAACCAGTATTTCTCTGATTAGGAACTCCCCCCACTTTAATATTGAAACACCAGGATGTACAGAATTTTGACCCAGCAGATTTGATCCTTAACACCTTGACATCTAAGCCATACTCTGCATGAAGAAAAGAAGCTAACTGGTAGTTAGGCTTATGGTCTTAAGTCTCTGAGACAAAAATATTTGGGGCTCAGAAAAAAACTTTACATCAGCAGGAATGCAGTTGTCATTTTTAAAAAAGATGTTTACATCCAGAATGGAATTAAAATAACTTTCTTCTACAAATAACCAAATACATTGCTGCATTGAACGCACAAGAATAAATGTTTGGGCCATTTCAAATGTGTTTATCATGTAGTCCACTTCCAGGAAATTTACTCAAAGATTTTTATTTAGCAGATTTTTTTTTCTAGAAAAGTATTTCTAGCAAAGTAAAATAAGTCACAAAATAAATGAAACGAGGAAAGACTTAAGAGCTAAATGTCTGTGTGGATGTAGTGGGATGTATAGAGTGTAAAGGTCTTCTGCTCAGATCTCTCTTCGAGAGAACTCTGTGGAAGCAGAGTTGGCTGATGGCCTCCAGTTGCTGCACCTTTAGATCCACCCCGGCCTTCACACCAAAGCCACATTTCCTAGGCTTTGTTCATAAACAATGACTGAACATAGTGGGGCTTCTATGTCTGGATCCTGCCTGCCTGATGTGGGACTCTTCCAATGAGCAGCACTGGCTTGGGGACTTTCCGTTGGCCAGCCTATGGCTTTTCCAGAATTGCTGCATGGTCTTAAGTTCTCCCCACCTGGTCCTCCTTCCTTCCTTTTATCCTTTCACAGGGGCCAGGCTGGAATTGCTGCCTGAAGGCATTTCTTGCCCACTCTTGCTCCTCTCCTTCTCTTTTATCCCTCACAGACATTTCCAAACAAATCTTGACACCTCTAATTCCATCTTGGTGTCTTTCACAGAGGACTCAAACTCACTCACATAATACATGCCCAAATTAATAGGAACGCAGTATATTCTTTTTTTTTTTTAAGATTTTATTTATTTATTTGTCAGAGAGAGAAAGAGAGAGCACAAGCAGGGAGAGCGGCAGGCAGAGGGAGAAGCAGGCTCCCCACAGAGCAAGGAGCCCGAAGCGGGACTCAATCCCAGGACCCTGGGATCACGACCTGAGCCAAAGGCAGATGCTTAACCGGCTGAGCCACCCAGGGGTCCTGGAATGCATTATATTCTACTCATTCCACATTACACCCTCTCTTATAAAAGAGTTCACACCACATGGCTTTACAAGTTCCTCTGTCACCTCATTATTGTCATACTTAATCCACAGCTCCTTTACTCATTTAAGACATTAGCAACTGGGCCACAGGGTTTTCTACTCCATTTCTTGATACAATATTGGCAATGTTATGCCCATACAGACAGCTGGTTAAAGGCCTAATCTCTTTGTCTTCTACAAAAATCCTCTGCTGTTCCTCAGCACTCCCCACTCCTGTAGTAAGTCATCTTACTGTACAACTACAAACTCTCATCCTTCTTGCTTATTTGCTTAGTATAGTCCACTCCCCTTTTGTTTTGGAGAGGAGGTCAGTCTGACCTGACCTTTTTACGCCTTATGTCTTCTCTATCTTCTAAGATTGCTTACTTCTATTCCAAATTCAGATTCCACAGACCATTTTGCAACTACTTTATTTTTCTTTTTCTAGAAGAGTCTAAACTCCTCTGCTTCATTATCCTTTCACAACAGTCATCTAAAAAACCTGTATAAATCCATTACTATTTATTCCATGACTATATTTAGGCTCCTTAATTCCACTGGGAAAAAATATCCTGGAACAGAAGATAGATAACTTCAATGTCACCCATCCCCACAGTGTTCAAAATTGCCTCATTTGCTGTTACTCAGTCAGCTCTTCTGCAATTCTTCACAGTGGATCTTAACGCAATTTCCATTTCCCTGAAATCTCTGATCTTCCTACCCTCCACCTCACCTTGACCTCTTTTCCCTCCTCCTCTTTTTCCAGTACAGTGAGAGACCACCCTACTCCCGCCCTCTATTCAAAGCTAAATAATTTGTTTCTGTTCTGTATATCACCCTCCTCAGCTTTTTAAGGGATCTTATGTTATCAAATATTTCCCTGTTTCTACTTTTTCATTTTTTCTTAAAGATCTTATTCATTTATTAGAGAGAGACGGAGAGCAAGCAAGAGAAGGAAAGAGAGAGAGCATGAGCAGAGGGAGTGGCAAAGGGAGAAGCAGACTCCCCACTGAGCAGGGAGCCTGATGTGGGGCTGGATCCGGGACTCCACTCTGGGATCATGACCTGAGCCGAAAGCAGATGCTTAACCAACCGAGTCACCCAGGCGCCCCTGTCTCTACTTTTTCAATCGCTTTTCTACTTTCTCTTTCGTCATTTAAGCCAAGAGAAAAAATACAGTAGATAAAAACATAGATAATATAATTAATTGTAATTAAAAGACCAAATAACTAATCCCTCTTCCCCTTCATCACTGGCACTCTTTTCCCACTATTCGGCAGTTAACCAAACCACTTCTCCACTCATACTATTTTCTATTTATTTCTATGTCTCTGTTTTCTCAGCTCCCATTTTTCCTCTCTCACCTCCAGTTGTGCTTCTGAAATGGGATCCATGTCAAAAAGTCTGATGGATTCTTCCCTATCTCTGACTTGTTTGATTTCTAAGCAGCACTTTACATTGTTGATCACAACATCTTTCTTAGGACAAGCCCTTCTGGTTTCCCAGACACCATACATTCCACATTATCTTCTTACCTCTCTGATAGTTTTCTCAAAGTTTCCTTTTTGGGTCACTGTCCTCTCAAATACTGGCTTGTAAAGTGCCACAGATCATTACCTAAACACTGTCTCTTTACCCTACAACTCTCTAAGTGATATTATCTATTCCTAAAGTTTTAATTACACGAGTTAATACCTATTACACCTGGGCTCCCTGGACCCCCATTCTTATCTTTTTTTTAAACATCTCCATATGGAGGTCTCAAAAACATTTTAAAGTTAATAGATCCCACATTTAAGTAATGATTTTTTTCTACTCCATCTCTCTGGGCTTCCATAAATTAGTGTATAGAACCAAGACATAATCCATGACTCCTCTTTTTTTTCCATTCCTATGTAAAAACAAGCATACAACACAATCAGCACTATTCTTTCCACTTTGGACTATTTCCACCTAAAATTTCCTTTCTTCTTGAACCAACCTTATCCTACACTTTACCCTTAATTTTTTCTTAGCTAACTCTATTTTTGACTTGTTTCAATTTCAATTTTTATTTTTTAATTTTTTTTATTTTTTTTATTTTTATTTTTTTTTAAAGATTTTATTTATTTGACAGAGAGAGACACAGCGAGAGAGGGAACACAAGCAGGGGAAGTGGGAGAGAGAGAGGCAGGCCTCCCGCAGAGCGGGGAGCCCGATGTGGGGCTCGATCCCAGGACCTTGGGATCATGACCTGAGCTGAAGGCAGACGCTCAACGACTGAGCCACCCAGGCGCCCCTCAATTTTTATTTTTTATTTATTTTTTTAAGTCTTTTTTGCTTTTAAGATTTTATTTATTTATTTGACAGAGACACAGCGAGAGAGGGAACACAATAGGGGGAGCAAAAGAAGGAGAAGCAGACTCCCCACCAAGCAGGGACCCCGGTGTGGGGCTCAATCCCAGGACTCTAGGATCATGACCCGAGCCAAAGGAAGACGTCCAACGACTGAGCCACCCAGGCACCCCTAAATGTCTATTTTTAAAGGAAGCCTATCTTACACCTCCCAGACTGACTGGTTAACTGTTACATATATACAGATTCAATTATGAACAATAACTTTTCAGAATTTGAATTAGTATAATTTAATATAGAATATGCTGAGTGTCATTTAAAAAACACTAATTCTATGATTCACATAATTTAGTGCATCCAAAAGTATATTTCCTCATTATATAACATATTACTTATGGCAAAATACCTTTTAAGTTAAACAGTATTGGAACAGAATGCAGCACTCTAAGTTTTCTTAGACCCTTGATATATTAATGTGCATTGTGACTCACTGTACAAGATGTGCTGTACAATGCAACATTTCTCACACTACTTGATTACCCTAAAACTTTTGGTTCATACTATATCCTAAGGAATAGTGTTCCAAGGATTTGCTTTGGGTAACATTGATAATTTGATGATTTATAAACCTCTGAGAGATGATTTTATATGTGCCAATATTATTGCATGCCTGATCCTTTAAAATTATTATTTAATACAAATAATCTTATAATAGGTAAATATGTTTAAAAAGAGATGAAAAAATGACATATTTTGAGTCTCACAAACCTTTTGAAAAATCTTAATGATTCTAAATTTCTAAGGAAAAGTCAACAAAAGATCTTTCCAGAAAGGTGATGACAGCAGGAATATTTCTGAATATAAGTCTTCCTTTATAAAAGACACCTATGTTATTGGATTTATAGATTAATAGTGAGATTGAGTTTACTCTATAATGCATATTTGCAATGATAAGCATAAATGTATTTAAAAGTAGGTGTCGTCTATCAAAGAGTTCTGGCTTTAAAATATAGCATTCATAAGCAACACTTGGAGAGTTTGTTAAAGATGGAGACTTGTAGACCCAATGGTAGAGTTTCTGAATCGGTAAATTGGAGAAAAGGCCCAGATTTTTACATTTTAAACAAAAAATTCCAGGTAATTTTGTGGCCAATGAACCTTTTTTTATGCTCTAAGAAGATGATTATAAGCATAGAGGTATTGTTATAACTCAAATCTCTCTCTTCCAGTTCTCAAACCAAGCAGTTGCTGGCCAAACCCTTTTTGTTATTCTTTACCATTATTCTAATTTATACTTCAGTTGGGCTTATCTGAGAAATGCATTAAAATTTTATCTGCAGAGATTATTGTTCTAAATTAAATATTATATACTCAGGCCAAATATATCCCATAAACAAAGAAAAGAAATAATTCTATTAGTGAGAAAAACTGAAATTATCTTTTTGCAAATGATTCTTCATGCCATTGAAGTGACTATATTCTTTCAAATACTGACAATTATCTCAACATTACCCCTTAGATTTCAAATATTGACAATTATCTCAAAAGTACCCTTAATTCTGCCTTTCAGCCCTTTTATGGTCCAAATGAACTATTGAGGCCATTGTTAATATTCTCATAGATCTTTCTCTTAAAAATAGCAAGTAACAACTTATGAGAAAATGCAGATAAAATCAAAAGTATGTTTTTGAGAAATAACCTATAAATATAATACAGGCTACAAAGTAAGTATTTTAGAAGTTACAAAAATCTAAAATTTTTATCATGGGATTAAAAAATTACATTTGATATAAATTCTAGCATCCTATAATTATTTATATTTTAAAGAAAAGTATTTTCTTTATATGTTTTTAAATGCATGCTGTGAAATATTAATACTATGGCAACTTGCCATCCATAATAATATGCTTTGAATATATATGAGCAAAAACCAAAAATACATAATCAAACCCTTTAACAGTTAGAAATTATATATAGTTCCTTTTTTATTTGAAATCATATTGTTATTCCACATCTGCCATAAGATTTTATCCTAAAGTAATATACTTAAAGTTCTAGAAATGCAAGTGTGAAAGGGAAGTGAGAAGAAAGAATAAACGTAAAAGTTGTACCTATATGTTAGTTTTCAGAGAGATCAGTGTTAGGAAACATACAAGGTAAGGAGCTAGAAATATTAAAATTATCGTTTCATATTAAGGAGGGCTGGATGTTATCTGGCAGAACCTTGAGAATTATCTGATTCTATCTGGCATCCTCCTTTGACTGATTTTCTACTGACCATACTATTAGCAATTTTGTAGGGATAGAAGTTATCTTGTAAAAAACTAATAGTAAGGCAAATTATTCTTGCCCATATCAATGCAAATTTGTTTTATGTCCTAGAGGAAAAATTGGTTTCCACCCTGTAGATAAGTTAACCCCATTTAAATTTATTGCTTCGATGGATTTTAACCAGTTTTACATTTATTAGCAAATGCATTTCAGCATTCCTAATTGTGTGTACCTATGTTTGTGTTCAAAAATCCTCTTTTGAATAATTAATATGTGAGTAAAGTCTTCATCATGTGTTCTGTTTCTATTTACATGAGACTCATGTTTTTAACTTTTTGGAAATTATACTTTAGTATTTTTGTAGTTCATTTACCAAGATACCCAAGTGGATTCACCTGACAGAGCCAAGTAAATTTTATTGCTGGAGAAGTGTACCTATGGGGCTACTTAAACTGAAGCACATCTCTTCTTGGTTACCAGAGTGATTCCAAGTATCAACAGAACTTTAACTTTTCTAACTCTTCAATTCTCAATTCTTCTTTTTCCCTTTCCCTCTGCTGTTTTTATGTCTTGTTTCTGTTTCTAGATCTTGCCTGACCAGTAAATTATCCCCACTGATGACAGTAGTGATTGCGGATTTGGTTATCTGCTTTGTCCATTTGATGATCTCTGTCGTATGGATAATGGAAGTCTATTCTCTCTTGGATGAAAGATGATTGAGAATCTGGTTTATCTGCTTTTTATTTGTCTGCTTGTGAGTTCAAATTCACTAGGAAAATGTTTCATGCCCACTGGGAAGGAAAACACTTATTTGATATCTGAACCAGGAAGTTTTTATTTTTCTGAGTTTATTTTGACCACTGACTGAGGTAGAAAGACTGTAGCTATATAGGGCCTTTTTTTTTTTTTTTTAAGGTACATTTTGACTATGAATCTCTGTGTCTGCAATTGAGAAAGGTCTTCACTTCTACTTCCAGAGGGTATTAATAAATTATAGCATCTTTTAAATTAAAAAAAATCACTGTTCTGATTAGTTTATAGAAATACATATGTGCTTATATAAGCTGAATATTCCCAAATACTCAGAAAACACAAATAAAATTTCTAATAAATGAATTATGATAACTACTAAAAGATGTTTGCACAAAGGCCATTTTTTATAAAAATCAAAATGAGCCTGGTTTAATAATTATGATTTAAAGAATAAAAAGCAGTTACATTACTTTAAATAAATTATCAATATTATATAATACACAACAGCATATAAAAATCTCATTTGATTTAGATTTGGTTTCTCATACAAAATCTATTTAATCTAAATTTATGAAAGTTATTATGCTGGTTTACTAATAAATAAACTAAAATTACTATATAAATATTAGTATTATTAAAATATAAATTTTTAAAGATTTTATTTATTTATTTATTTGGGTGGGAAGGGGCAGAGGGAGAGAGAGAATCTTAATCAGGCTCCACACCCAGCACAGAGACCCAACTTGCGGCTTGATCTCACAACCCTGAGATCATGACCTGAGCCTAAATCAAGAGTTGGATGCTTAACTAAGTGAACCACTTAGGCACCCCTAAAGATTTTATTTTTAAGTAATCTCTATACCCAACATGGGGTTTGAATTCACAACCCCAAGATCAAGAGTTATAGGCTCTACCAACTGAGCCAGCCAGGCACCCCCAAAAAATAATTTTAAAAATAAGTTGAGGGTGCCTGGGTGGCTCAGTTGGTTAAGTGACTGCCTTCGGCTCAGGTCATGATCCTGGAGTCCCTGGATCGAGTCCCGTATCGGGCTCCCTGCTCGGCAGGGAGTCTGCTTCTCCCTCTGACCCTCCCCCCTCTCATGTGCTCTCTCTCATTCTCTCTCTCTCAAATAAATAAATAAAATCTTTAAAAAAAAATAAATAAGTTGAATTGTAAATTTTTCAAACTTCTTATATAAACAATAATTTTGTTTTGTAGTGTGTAACATGTCAACTACAGTCTACCTTATTAGTGACACCATTGGTAGGGTGCCATTTTTTCACTCTTCCTCTAACCTGCTAGTGCAGGCCTCTTTACTTGTCCTGTAGCTTCAGCCTGACAAGCAGGCTTCAGATTTACCATAAATCTAGAGTCTACAGAAGTGCTCTCAAGTAACAGAGGTCAAGGTACAACATCTTTGTGCTCTCTTGGGCCTCACTATAGCTCACTGGTACCTCCCGGAAAGGAGCTAATACATTCATCTGGAAACCCAATTCTTGCAACAGTCACCAAAGGGATACTTCTAGATCTCTTGGTCTGGAGGCCAACAAGGTTTACAATTGTATCCCCAAAGGACTATATATATTTGCATATCTTAAAAACTGCTGCCTGAAGGACTAGGCAGCCTGAAAGTAGGTGCGGATTGAGATCTCTCTGCCTGGAATACTAACAGGTCTTGGCGTACCCTAAACTGGGACCTATCAAGAATAAATCAGGCTGCCTAGACAACCACAAAGGTTCAAGAGACAACCAAGAGCTAGGGAAAGATTCAATAATAAAGTTTATCTCCTACACAAGGCCACTTTTTCAAAATTGGAAGAGGTAGCTGTTTTGCCTCAGACATAGAAACAGATGAGGAGTCAAGCAGATAGAAAGAACAGAGGGATATATTCCAAATGAAAGAACAAGATAAACCCCTGGGCTGGGGGGAGGGCTGGAAACCTTAATAAAATGGAGATAATGGAACTCTTTTTCTTTTTTTTTAAGATTTTATTTATTTATTTATTTATTTATTTATTTATTTATTTATTTATTTATTTATTATTTATAAGAGACAGAGAGAGCACAAGCAGGGGGAATGGCAGGAAGAGGGAGAAGCAGGGTCCCCCATTGAGCAAGGAGCCTGATGTGGGACTTGATCCCAGAACACTGAACCAAAGACAGATACTTAACTGACTGAGCCACCCAGGCATCCCTCTTTTTCTTTTTTTCAAAAACAGAATCCTAAAAGCTTTTATTATTGGATGATCGGTACCTACAGAAAGCACATTCATACCCTGATATTAATCCTTACATCTGCCATAATTTCAAACAATTTGCAAATTTCTTATTTTCCAGAACCAGAGACTGGGAATGCCAGAGACAGAGAATAAACATAACTACAAAATTAATTATAAATAGAGTATAATTAGAAAGCCATGTGAATCTAAGCTATCTTAATATTCTAATTGTTTTGGCTTTCAGTAGCTAAGGCTCAGATCACATTCATTGGGCATTTCTACAGTTTGGGCAACAGGCAGCACCTTCAGCCAGTTTTAAACTAACTACAGCAGTACTGTTCCCTGTTTTGTTTTATTTTGTTTAAGCCAGCCTACTGCACTTGAAACAAAAACCTAAATTGTTTGCAAAACTACATTAAGTACAAGTACATTAGCATGGAGGAGTAGGTTTAGAAGAGCACAAAATCATTTAAAATGATCTCTATGAAGCATTTACAAATAACCACAGAAGGGACTCCGCAATCTAAAAATGTACCAGGGATCAGCACTGAAATGGTTTGTCCTGTGGTCCTGGCCAACTCCTATTTTTCTACAACACACTAGCTAAAAATAATTAGCCATTTTTAAATGGCTTAAAAAATCAAAAGGATAAATTTTCATGACACATGAAAATTATATAAAATTTAAATTTTAGTTTATTAAGTTCTACTATAACTCAGCCATTTATGTATTGTCTGTGGCTACTTTCATGCTACAAAAGCAGAGTTGAATGTTAGTAACAGAAACCATATGGCCCAGAAAGCTATAATATTTATTGTTTGGCCTTTTACACAAAAGTTTGCCAGCACTTGTTCTAAAAGAACCTAACTGTGTGAACTTAAACAAGCTATTTAAGCTCATCTTGCCTTAGCTTTTTCATATGCAAAATGGAGATTATAATAACTTCTTCAGAGAACTATCTGGAGGATTAAAAGAATTCAATATAATGTTGGGTTTTAGGCTTTTAAATCCTTTTTGACTGCAGCCCACAAGAAGAAATACATACACACATAAGTAAAATGGAAACAAGTGTTACAAAACAATACCTATTCATATATTTATGTGCTCTGAGGGTTTCGGTATACTTCACCCCCTGCCCTTTAATGTTAGCATTTTACATAATCATGGCACACGAAACTCTGATATTTTTCAGAGATAATGGAACTCTTTACCTGATAAAAATTTCAAAGTGATGGTCATAAACATGCTCACTGAAGTCAGAAAAATGGATAAACAGAGTAAGAAATTCAATAAAGAGATAAAAATATTTAAAAATACCACACAGAAATCATAGAGCTGAGGAATACAATAATTGAACCAAAAAAATACACCAGAGGGGTTCAACATCAGTCTAGATGAAGCAGAAGAAAGAATAAATGAACTGGAAGACAGATCAGTGGAATTCACCCCAACAGTATGGCAAAAAAAAGAAAGAATTTTAAAAAATGAAGATAGAAAAAGGACCAACAGAACAACATGAAATGAAATAACATTCACATTATAAGAGTCCCAGAAAGAGAATAGAGGAAAAAAGGGCAGAAAACTTATTTGAAGAAATAATGGCTAAAAACTTCCCTAACCTGAGTAAGGAAACAGATATTCAGATCCCGGAAGCTCAGAGACTTCTAAAGAAGATGAACCCCAAAAGACCACACCAGGACACACTGTAATTAAAATCTCAAAAGTTAAAGGCAAAAAGAGAACCTTAAAAGCAGAAAACAAAACAAAACAAAACAAATATGTTATGTACAAGGAAACCCCCATAAGACAATAAACAGATTTCTCAGCAGAAACTTTGCAGGCCAGAAGTGAGTAGTATGATATATTCAAAGTGCTGACTGTTAAAAACTTCCAACCAAGAATACTCTATTTGGCAAGGTTAACATTCTAAACTGAAGGAGGGATAAAGAGTTTTTCCAGACAAGCAAAAGCTAAAGGAGTTCATTACCATTAAACTGGTCTTACAGGAAATGTTAAAGGGACTTCGTTAAGCTGAAGGGAAAGGGCACTAATTGGCAACCAAAAAAACCCACATAATAGTAAAAATCTCACTGGCAAAGGTAAATATATGGTAAAGGTAAATTACTTATAAAGCTATTATGAAGGTTAAAAGACAAAAGTAGTGAAAATAGCTATAAGTACAATAATTAGTTAAGGTATACACAAAATAAAAAGATGAAAAATGTGACATTGAAAACAGAAAAAGTGGTGTTGGGAGTAAACACGTAGAGTTTTAGAATGCATTCAAATTTAACTTGCTATCAACTTAAAATAGACATATATACATATGTGTGTGTATACATATGTATACCGTACATATATACAGTATGTGTATATATATATATACTATTATATGTGGTAACCATAAAGCAAAAACCTATAGTAGACACACAAAAGATAACAAGAAAGAAATCTTAACATATCATTACAGAAAGTTAACAAATCACAAAGGAAGAGAGCAAGAGAAAAAGAAAGGAACAGAAAGGGACTACAAAACAGTCAGCAAGCAATTAACAGAATGGCAATAAGCCCATAGCTATCAATGATTACTTTAAAGACAAATGGACTAAATTCTCCATTCAAAAGACAGAATGTCTAAATGGATAAAAAATAATATCCATCTATATACTGTCTACAAGAGACTCACATCCGAAGTAAGATCACAAAGACAGAAAGTAAAAGGATAGGAAAAAATGTTTCATTCAAATGGAAGCCAAAAGAAAGCTGAGATAGCTATACTTATAGCAGACAAAATGGACATTTTAAAAATAGACTAATAAGAGACAAAGATGGGTATTACATAATGATAAAGGGGTCAATTCAACAAGAAGATATAATATCTGTAAATATTTATTCGCCCAACATGGGAGCATCCAAATAAATGGAATAGAGAAAAAAGACAAAAGAAAAAAGAAAAGATCAATAAAACTAAAAGCTCGTTCTTCTAAAAGAGAAACAAAATGGATAAGTCTCTAACTAGATTCACCAAAAGAAAAAGGGCTCAAATAAACAAAATAAAAAAATGAGACATTATTAATGATACCAAATAAATACAAAGGATCATAAGAGATTATTATAAACAATTATACCAACAAATTGGACAACCTAGGAGAACTGGACAAATTTCTAGAAACATACAATCATCCAAGACTTAATTATAAAAAAATAGAAAATCTGAATAGAGAGATCACTAGTAAGGAGAATGAATAAGTAATCAAAAACCTCTGAACAAACAAATCTCTAGGACCCAAGAGCTTCAGAGGTGAATTTTACCAAACATTCAAAGATGTAATATTTATCCTTCTCAAACTCTTCCAAAAAATTTTAGAGGAAGGAATGCTTCCAAACTCATTTTATGAAGCCACTATGTACACTGATACTAAAACTAGACAAGGACACCATACACACAAAATATTACACACCAATATCCCTGTACACATTTTACAACATAGATATAAAAATCCTCAACAGAATTTTAGCAAATGTAATTCAACAATACATTAAAAGGATCATACATCATTATCAAGTGGGATACATTCCAGGGAAGCAAGGATAATTCAACTTCTGCAAATCAACATGATACATCACATTAACAAAATGAAGGATAATATCATATGATCATCTCAATAGATGCAGAAAAAGTACTTGACAAAATTCAATATCTATTTATGATGGAAACTCTCAACAAAATGGGTACAGATGTAAAGTACCTAAACATAATAAAAGCCATGTATGATAAGCTCACAGCTAACATACCCAACAGTGAAAAGCTGAAAGCTTTTCCTCTAACATCAGGAACAAGACAAGTATACCTATTCTCACTACTTTTATTCAACATAGTTTTGGAAGTCTTAGCCAGAACAATCAGGCAAGAAAAAGAAATAAAAGGCATCTAAATTGGAAAGGAATAAGTCAAACTGTCCCTATTTTCAGATGACATGATACTATCTATAGAAAACCCTAAAGACTCCACCAAAAACTATTAGAACTAATAAATGAATTCAGTAAAGTTGTAGGTACAAAATCAATATACAAAACTCAGTTGAATTTTTATATACTAATAATGAACTATCAGAAAAGAAAGTTAAGAAAACAATCCCATTTAAAATTACATCAGAAAGAATAAAATACCTAGGGATATCAGGGTGTCTGGTTGGCTCAGTTGGTTAAATGTCTGCCTTCGGCTCAGGTCATAGTCTCAGTGTCCTGAGATCGAGCCCCGCATCAGGTTCTCTGCTCAGCAGGGAGCCTGCTTCTCCCTCTCCCTCTGCCTGCCTCTCCCTCTGCCTGCTACTCCCTCTACTTGTGCTCTCTCTCTCTTTCTCTGTCAAATAAATACATAAAATCTTAAAAAAAAAATACCTAGGGATAAATTTAACAAAGGAGGTGAAAGACCTGTGCACTGAAAACTATAAGGCATCAAGGAAAGAAATTAAGGAAGACACAAATAAGTGGAAAGATATTCCATGTTCATGGATTGAGAAAATTAATATTATTCAAATGTTTACATTACTTAGAGTGATCTACAAATTCAATGCAATTCCTATAAAAATTCTAATGGCACTTTTCACAGAACTAGAACAATCAAAATTTGTATGGAATCACAAAAGACCCCAAATAGCCAAAGCAATCTTGAGAAACAAATAAAGTTGGAGGCATTATGTTTTCTGATTTCCAACTATACTACAAAGTTATAGTACTCAAAACAGGAAGGTATCAGCATAAAAAGAGACACTTAGATCAATGGAACAGAATAGAGCCCAGAAGTGAACCCATTCATATATTGTCGTTTGAATTATTACAAGGGAAGCAAGAATATATAATGGGGAAACAATAGTCTCTTCAATGAATAGCATTGAAAAAATGGGACTGCCGCATGCAAAAGAATAAATCTGGACCTCTACAAAAATTAGCTCAAAATGGACTAACAATTTGAATTTAAGTCTTGAAACCATAAAATTTCTAGAAGGAAACATAGATGGTAAGCTTCTTGACTTTGGTGGCTGTAATTTTTTGGACCTGACTCCAAAGCAAAGGTAACAAAAGCAAAAATAAACAAATGGGACAACATGAAACTAAAAAGCTTCTACACAGTGAAGAAAACCATCAACAAGATGAAAAGTCTAACTACTAAATGGGAGAAGACATTTGCAAGTCATATATTTAATTAGGGATTAATACTCAAAATATATAAAGAACCCATACAACGCAAGAACCAAAAAAACAAACAATCCAATAAAAAAGGACAGACATCCTGAATAGACATTTTTCCAAAGAAGACATACAGATGTCCAACAGACACAAATTCATTTTATAATTCTAAATAAAGATATAAAGGATTATTCTTCAGATGTATAATCTGCCTAAATAACAGAGATACTGTATCTTACAAGAGTAACTTTCTTAGCTTTATTTTGATTTTAACATGTCCTTATTTTAAAAAATAGAAAAAAAGAGTTCTTATTGAAGAGTTAAGATACAATGATACTTTAGGTTCGTTTAAAATAAATTATTATTGGGACGCCTGGGTGGCTCAGTCAGTTAAGCATCTGCCTTCAGCTCAGGTCATGATCTGGGCATCCTGGGATCAAGTCCTGCATCAGGATCCTTGCTCAGCGGGGAGTCTGCTGCTCCCGCTGCTTGTGCACTCTTTCTCTTCCTCTCTCTCTGACAAATAAATAAATAAATTAAATATTTTTTTAAAATAAAATAAATTATTATTAAATAGATAATTAGGTACTGTTGCTCAGATATCCATGATCCTATCTTTATCAAAAGACCAAATCTTCTCTGACAACTTTTAATTTTGATTTCACTAGGACAGATTGTAAACTTTAAAAAAAATGTTTTAATAAATTATCAGAATCTTTTATAAGAAAATTATCTTTGAGAGTTCCCAAATGATTCCTAGAGAACCTGGAAGATTTGTTCTTTTACATTATTTTTTAAAATGTGAGGAATGATTAGGTTCACTTGTATACTCCATATTACTTACTAAGCACTGAGCTAAATGGGAAGAGCTGAGTGAGAAGGGGTTTCAAATTACAGACACTCTTCCTTAGGTTGTATAGGTTTCATATTATTAGTATAACTACTAAAGTAATTTTAAGTTTTACTAAAAGCCCTGGAGGTTTTACAGTGTCCTCATTATCTACATAATATTCTTACCTTCAGGGGAAATATTGATCAAGTTTTCATAAAACTGTTATGTACTATACTCTAATAGAGAATTTCATACTTCTTCTTTTCTATATTATTGGTTAACTGAAAAAATTATTCAGACTTTGATGTATGTCTAAAGCCTCTACTGTAAGTTACAGGACAGGATTTGTATCTTTAACAAAGCCTTCTTAAAGTCTTATGGAAAGGCTTTACCAAGTACTTTGAATTCTTCATACTTTAAAGAATAGAATCTAGGTTTTGAGGTGACATTACTTAGAAAATATTCAGACTGTGGGGCACCTGGATGGCTCAGATGGTTAAGCAGCTGACTCTCTGGTTTGTCTCAGGTCATGATCTCATTGGTCGTGGGATTAGACCCCTCATCAGGCTCTACAGGGAGTCCAGGAAGTCTGCTAGAAGATTCTCTCCCTCTGCACCCCCCTCCACTCACACGCACAGCACTGCCCCCGCAAATAAATAAATAAATAAATAAAAAATAAATAAATAAATAAATCTTTAAAAAAAAAGAAAAAGAAAATATTCAGACTGTAACAATGGACTGAATCAGAATTTCCAGGTCTCTTTCACCCAAAAACAGACATACTTCATGGAAACGGATTGCTGTTCCTTGATTAAAAGAATAAGAATCAGGGGGTGCCTGGGTGGCTCAGTCAGTTAAGCAACCGACTCTTGATCTCAGCTCAGGTCTTGATCCCAGAGTCATGAGTTCAAGACCCGCATTGGGCTCCACACTGGGCATGGGGCCTACTTACAACAACAAAAAACAAGAATTAATTATAGATGAGTGGGGCGCCTGGGTGGCTCAGATGGTTAAGCGTTTGCCTTCAGCTCAGGTCATGATCCCAGGGTCCTGGGATCGAGTCCCACATCGGGCTCCCGGCTCAGCGGGGAGCCTGCTTCTCCCTCTGACCCTCTCCCCTCTCATGCTGTTTCTCTCTCGCTCGCTCTCTAAAAAAAAAATAAATAAAAAATAATAATAATAATAATTATAGATGAGTGAAGGAAATTTATTGTGGCTATTAGTTCAGAATATTATCTATACTGTTTTTTATGTTCTATTTTCATGCCCATACAAAGAGACCCTTTTTCTTTCATGAATATTGCTAACATTCAATTTTGTAGACTTTGGTTTTGTAAACGGAAATGAACACATTTAAATGATTCTGACTCATCCTCTGAAATTCAGAAACTCTTATTAAGTCATCTTATTCTTTATAGTAATGAATTATTTGTGTAGGTTCTATAAGAATATATTTTCATTTCTACTAGTATGTAATTGGACAAATCATTTTTGCAACCAAGACCATACCTGGAGTGTCACATTTGATAATAATTCTCACTTAAGCAGGTATGACAAGCCTATTATTTTAAAATAAGGGTTGACTTTAAACGTGCAGCCAATAGCTACAAAACTCTCTTAGGAAAACAGGCCTGTTCTTTGGCTTAAAAGTTCTAGCCTTACCAGTAGAAAGGAAAATTACTTCCTCCCAGGGCAGGAGACTTAAAAAATTCAGAGAACCTTAAGAACAAAAGAATTCATACAAATTCATTGAGACAGTAGGTGAAATTTGGAGGGAAATTAGCAGCTTTTAAAATTGTGATACAAGTCTATTTATAAAAACTTGCAGTTAAAAGTTACTTCTATGATTTAGCAGCTGGCAAATAGTGCCTAGCTTTAGATTTGCAAAGCAAAATCAAGGAAGCCTACATAGTTAATTAAGACTTTTGCTACACTATGTAAATAATGCAGCCTAACCTAAGAGACCAGTGTTTTCTGATCAAGAACAATCTTTAGAATTTATGTAGGATAACAATGGGGGAGACATTCAGAAAATATTGTCTAAGACTTAGAAATGGATAAAAGAATTCCTAGGTGTTCTTTCAATGGAGGTATTGTCTAGTGGATTACCTGGGGATTATCTGATTCTATAATAGTGTGCCCTGACTGAATTTATACTGACTAAGCTATTAACAACCCTGTAGACATAGATATTATCTTATAGAAACTGATAGTGATATACACAGTTCTTGTCCATAACAATGCAAATTAATTTTATATGTTAGAGGACTGATTTACAACCTGTAGAAAGGTTACTCCAAACATTATATTTTATTAGACTATAAGAAATAAACTAATTTTACATATATTAGCAAATTCATTTTTGTATCCCCAATTGGTTCAAATTCTCTTTTGAATGAGTCTTAACAATAAAATCTTTGATACATGTTCATTTACATTCTCATAAAAGTCATGTTTTTAACTTTAAAAAAATTATTCTTTAGCACCACAAATATTTGGGAAAGTGGCTATGTACCCCCAAGTATATGCTTACCCAAATTTGGAAACTGAAAATATAAAAGAGTCAGTTTTCAACAGTGCCTCACTATACACTATGAAATAGCTTTCAATCTTTGTATGTTTTTCAGAATCATTGGCAGATTAAAATATGAACAAAAATAAAAACTATTTTGGCTTCACTCCTAGAGATTTTGTTTCAATTTGTTTGAGCATTTATATTTTTTAAAGCTGTCCTTGTGATTTTAAGGCATAGCTGGGATTGAGGAATTTCCTTCAAGCATCATCTTGGACCACCGCTGAGAAAAGAGGGGAAGGGGACAGGCCTGTCAAATACTAGTTCCTCTCCCCTGTTTCAACACAAATTGCTCTGCTTTTAGGAGTTTTATATTTGGACACTTTTTAAAGAAAAGCTTTCATAGCTTTAAGAAGTTTGAAAATCACCCCCCTTACCTAAAGTCACCCAGCTGTAACTCTTACTGTTCCTCCCAAATTCAACACTTAATCCAAACCAAACCACACACTCTTGACTGTATATGTTCTATTTTCCTCTTCTTATCCTACTCTAAGGACAGTATTCCCCTCATCTCCACATTTCCAAATCTTGCACGTCTGTTGGTACTCAGCTGGAAAGTCATGTTCTCCCCATGAAGATTGCGTAAGTTTTTATTTTTAAAAAGTGGAGTTATTTAATTTTCTTGATTTCTCCTAACAGTTTATCTTGCATATATATATTGATTATAACATTACTTTCTATCACGACAATACATATTTTAACAATAATAGGGTTATATTCTCTATATCTAGAAGTCTCCTTCCTCAACCCACAGTCTCACATTCCTTCCTCAAAAAATATATAAAATACAAAGTCAGTAGAAGAGCTCATACAGTAAACATTGTCCCATCCCTTGTGAAATAAGTGGATAAAAGAATAAAAGAAATATAATGTTCTATTAAAACACTGATCCAGTACTGCTATATGCTTTTCTTTTATAAATATTCAAACAAACTCATAGAACAAAAGATTTATTCAATGGATTAGGTACTGAATTAAGCTCTTGAATTCTTTTACTATTTCACTTGCTTATCTGACTCAGTTGAATATTAGTTATAAATCACTTATCTCAGTCTCTCATTCACTGAATCATTTATGCATTGGTAGTTTCTTGAGCACCTATGATATGCCATTGGTTCCATATGTGCTCAGGAAAATCAGGTTACTAGAACATCCACACCCTCAAAATATCTTGTTGGAGGAGTTAGGATCCAAAAAAAAAAAAAAAATTAAAATAGAGTGGACTTAGTAATGTGCTTATCTTCTTCCACAAACTCCCTTCAGTCCTGTCAAATCCTTATTCATTCTGTCAATCTAAAAATCTATTGGGGCATCACTTCTTTCAATTTTTCTAATTCTTTCCCAGCCTATAGCATTTATCCAGGAATATAAGATTGTTTTAAAATGCAAAAACCAATTAATGTTGTTCATCTTATCAATAGAATAAAGGAGAAAAGCAACATGACCATCTCAAAGACTCAGAAAAAGCATTTGACAAATCCAGCTCCTCCTCAAGATAAAAAAACATTCAAAAATAGGAAAAAAAATAGGAAATATATATATATGTGTGTGTGTATAGGCACACATGATTATGGATGCTGTGAACTCCCATGATCTGCCATCTGCAAGCTGGAGACCCAGGAAAGCCAGCAGTATAATTCAGTCTGAGTCTGAAGGTCTGAGAACAAGGGAAACTGATGGTGTAAATCCCAGTCTAAGGGCAAAAGACTAATGTCTTAGCTCAAATATGCAGACAGAGAAAGAATTCAACCTTTCTCTGCCTTTTTGCTCTATTTGGGCCTCCAACAGATAGGATTGTACCCACCCACACCGGGGAAGGCAATTGCTTCACTCAGTCCAGAAACACATTTACAGACACACCCAGAAATAATATGTAACCAGATATCTGGGCAATCTGTGTGCCAGTCAAGTTGGCCCATAAATTTAACTATCATAGATTATCTTCATTCTGATATGGAACAACTATAAAAAAATCTATACTTAATAACAATAATAGTGAAAAACTGAATGCTTTCTCCTTAAGATCAGAAACAAAACAAAAATGTACACTCTTGTCAATTCTAATCAACATTATACTGGATTTTTTTTTTTTGTATTCAGGGCAGTAAGGCAAGAAAAAAATAAAAGGCATTCAGATTGGAAAGGAAGAATTAAAACTCTCTTTTTTGATGACATAATGTTACATATAGAAAATTCAAAGCGGTCTACTAAAAGATATTAGAAGTAATAAATGAGTTTAGGCAAGTTGCAGTATATAAGGTCAGTACACAAAAATCAATTCTATTTCTGGAAACTGGCAATGAACAATTAGAAAATAAAATTCTAAACATGATTCTATTTATAATAGCATTAAAAAATACAGAGGAATACATTTTTAAAAAAAGCACAAGATTTATATCATAAAATTTCAATACATTGCTGAAAGACAATTAAAGACCTAAATAAATGGAAAAACATTCCATGTTCAAGGATCAGACAACTTAACATTGTTAGGATAACAATACTTCCCAAATAGATATACAAATTCAACTCAATCTCTATTAATATTCCACCTGGCTTTTTGCAGAAATTGACCAGTTATCCTTAAATGCATATGGAAATACAAGAGGCCCAGATAGTCAAAACAATCTTGAAAAGAAAAAAAAATAATGGACTCACACTTCCTAATTTCAAAATGTACATCAATGGAATAGACTTAACTTTCTAGAAATAAACCCTTACGTTTATGGACATTTGGCTTTTCACAAGAGAGTCAAAACAATTCAATGGGGGAGGGATGGTCTTTTCAACAAATGGTGCTAAGACACCTGGTTATTGACATGCAAAGGAGTAAAGTTGTCCCTGGTCCTCATGTCATACACAATAATTAACTCAAAGTGGATCATAGATTTAAATGTACAAGCTAAAATTATAAAGCTCTCAGAAGAAAATATAATAGTAAACCTTTAGAACCTTAGGTTAGGAAAAGTCTTCTTGGATGTAATATTCATATCACAAGCAACTAAAGAAAAAATATATAAATCAGAATTCATCAAAATTAAAAAACTTCTGTGCATCAGTGGACATAATCAAGATAGTCAAAAGAAAACCCAAGAATGAAACAAAGAATTTGTAAATCATATTTCTGATAAGGGGTTTGTATCTAAAAAGTGTAAAGAACTCTTAAAATTCAATAAAAAGATAAATAACTCAATTTAAAATTGAGCAAAAACTATGACTAGACATTTCTCCAAAGATATACAGATGGTCAATGAGCACATAAAAAAATGCTCAGTATCATTAGTATCAGGGAAATGCAAATCAAAACCACAATGAGACACCACTTCATTCTCAATAGAATGGTTATAATAAAAAAGATAAAAAGTGTTGGTGAGGATGTGAAGAAATTAGAATCCTCTATACACTGTTGCTGGTAATATCAAAATGTGCAGCCATTTGGAAATCTGTCTAGGAATTCCTCAGTTAGTCAAACATAGAGTTATCATATGATCCAGCAATTCTATTTCTAGGTATCTACCCAAGAAATATGAAAACCTATGTCCATCAAAAACATGTATATAAATACTCATAGCAGCATTATTTATATATCCAAAAAGTGTGGTAAGAACATATAAGATCTCCACTTTTAGCAACTCTCAAGTATATATTACGGTATTATTAACCATAATGTTAATTATATATTCAACCCTTTTCAGTATCTTATATCCATCATTTTAAAGAAGACTGGATAGGAGATGTAGAAAGTTTTCTTCATAGTTCAAGGCTTATAATGACTATAGTTTAGAAGGCTGTTTCATGTAAATACAGAGAATAACATTTAAAAGTAAATAAAGATTATGGATTTCCAGTTTTAAAAAGCATTTGAATAACTGCACTGAATGATTTCTCTAGTAACATTACAGTACAATATATTAATATGGTAAGATACACCAAAAGATGACTCTTCACAACATGGAAAATTAACACAGATAGACATCTTATTGCTGGAGTCTGAGAGATTTCTTTTAAGTATAATGATGCTTCAACTGTAGGAAGGGAAAAATGAAGGGGGTGGAAATCAGAGGGGGAGATGAACCATGAGAGGCTATGGACTCTGAGAAATAAACTGAGGGTTCTAGAGGGGAGGGGGTGGGGAGATGGGTTAGCCTGGTGATGGGTATTAAAGAGGGCACATTCTGCATGGAGCACTGGGTGTTATACGCAAACAATGAATCATGGAACACTACATCAGAAACTAATGATATGATATATGGTGATTAACATAACATGATAAAATAAAAAAAGTAAAAAATAAAATAACATAAAATAAAATAAAATCAGTGACCCACCCTTGTTAGAATAAAACACTACTGCCGGGTTGAAATGACATAGGTACACCAGTTTCCACCTATACACTATGTTCCTTTTAAATTCTCTTTGTCCAATAAACTTAGTAGCCCCTTTTTGCCTTTGTAGATACTAATTCTGAGACAGAGTGTTTCCTGGTTCTATTGTCTGGACTTGTGTGTTAATTTAGGGGCTACAGATGCTAGAAAATAACTGGACAAGCAGTATAAGGGGGATTATCTGTAGGAAATAGGGGTAGGGGGAGACTGGGGCATGGTAGAGTACTCCTGATTAGAAATGCTTTATGATATTAAAATTATGTGGGCTTGGTTCTTCCTCATAGAAATGTTGGGCAGATAAGAAAAGCAGAAAGCAGAGCTACTTCTCTTTCAGAGCATCAGAAAGCTAGAGACCCTGATGGTAAGAGAACATCAATTCTGTCTTAGGTAAGACATAAGAAGAACTCTGTAAGAAAACAAACAACTTTAGATACTGAGAATCGGGCCACAAATTATGCATGCAATCCTGCTTTCAAGCTGTAATGGATAGAGAGATTTGTTCAACTGGTTTGTGGTCAACATCAAATCCCCATCAAATTCTTCTCACTTAAGAGTGAGAAAAACCTAAAACTGACAAAGTAGGATCAACGAATGTAGGAAGAAGTATCATCTTGGTTACTCAAAGGGAAAAACATATTTCTGAAAATGACTTATCACTATCAACAGAAGAAGAATTTGGAAACACATTTTTTCAGTCTCAATGTGATGTGAGACTACAAGATTTTATAAAACTGGTGGAAACTCATAAAGTGAAACAGGTTGGGAATTTTAGTGTGTTTTTGTAATGTGAGATATTAGTGAAAAAACTAAACATACTGCCATTTCCTTAATCTTTGATTATTAAAAATCTGGCAGTCATTTCTTTAATTTCATGAAAATTTTGAGTTGAAGTTAACAGTTCAGTACATGTTTGTAAGACTTCCATGACTCAAAGGACATTGGCCAAAAAACTGCAAAATCATCACTAAGCCACAAAATTGTTGTCTTGTATTTCTTTCAAGAGTTCTATAAACTGCAATGAGTCATAGCATCAACATGTATGCTAAAAGATACTAACAACTGTGCCTTAACACTTGTCATAGAGTCAGCTTCAAAACCAAGCACAGATAATTTTAATATCATAAAGCATAAGGAAAACATCACTTTTGTTTTAAAATTCTAATAAACCATGGTTGTTTTACCTAACATAGCTGGTGCATCAATCATTGTGAAAGAAACCAAATTTCCTGGTTTTAGCTGAAATTCTTCTTTGATATCCATAAAAGATTCAAAAATACCTATGCCACTAGTTCTTTTTTTTAGTTCAAAACTTGACATCTCTTCCTAAATTTGGAAGTCCTTTCAGAAAAAACGTACCCAAAGTAGTAATTAAGCAGTGTCTCTTACATAGCATAATTCATCTACATCTACAAAAAAGTGCTTGCAATTTTTAAAATTTTAAATCAACTGATATTTACTATTGTTAGAGAGTTCTTATATACTATGGGCAATTGTTTGGTGGTTTATTTGAAGATCTTTTACTTATAGTACAATATTCCTTTTAATCTTTTCTTCATAATTTTCTAACATTTCCATAGTTGAAATAATATCTTTTATCCTCTTCTCATCTACTTTTTTTCTATGTTTAATAATCTATGTTGTTCAATAGCAGTCCAAAGGTATAACCTCAGATCCTATTAAAAATCATTTTTAAATTCTTGGAACAGTTGACTCTGATTTCAGGCAACTAATTTCATTGATTCTTTTACTGTCAAGAGAAACTATTTATCAAATTCACTATGTATTTTCTGAGAATATTTCTTTCTTTCTTTCTTTCTTTCTTTCTTTCTTTCTTTCTTTCTTTCTTTCTTTCTTTCTTTCTTTTTGTTAAAGATCTTTATTTATTTATTCAGAGAGAGACACAGAGAGAGAGGGAACACAAACAGGGGGAGTGGGAGAGGGAGAAACAGGCTTCCCGCTGAGCACGGAGCCCGATGCGGGGCTGGATCCTAGGACTCTGGGATCATGACCTGAGCCGAAGGCAGATGCTTAACGACTGAGCCACCCAGGCGCCCCTGAGAATATTTCTTGATAATGACTTTATGATTGTTAAAAATCTGTTTATGCAATAAACAGCTTTTCCACTTTGCTCTGCCTCAGCAAGTTGCAATTGCCATTTACGGTGAAATCTGTAACATAGCTTCATCCAGACACTTATTCTTTACTGTTCCAGTTATCTTACTAGCTTCTCCCCTTCTACTCAATTCTGCTTCAACAGTATACCTTCATTTTAAATTTGAAAATTTGCCATATGTACTTTTTAAACTAGAAAAATACTTTTATTATATTTTGTTTAAAATAATAGTATGTATTTCAATTTTTTTTTAAGATTTTTACTTATTTATTTGAGAGAAAGAGAGAGAGAGAATGTGCACAAGCAGGGGAAGAGGCAGAGGAAGAGGGAGAAGCAAACTCCCTGCTGAACGGAGAGCCTGACACCGGGCTCAAACCCAGGACCCCAGGATCATGACCTGAGCTGAAGGCAGATGCTTAACTGACTGAGCCACCCAGGTGTCCCTATATTTCAATTTAATTACCAGTTATGGCTTACATAGTTATCACTGTAGCTTAGGTCACATGCATAAACTGCTAAACAAACACTTTACAATGGTATATCAGTACACAGAAGAAATCACTTGAACTGGATCAATCCATTGCCGCTGCCGTCGCTGATTTGTTTATGAGTAATACTAAAAATGACACAGGCACTGATCACATGCTCTACAATACAACATTTAACATGATGCAAAATTTAAAATAAATATACAATTTTGTGTTTAATGTGAAAATGTCTACACTGCCTCAAGTTCAAATTTCCAATTAAATGAATTAAATAAAAGTTAAAATTGTGTACTAGTTACAGAAAGAATAAATAATGGAGGTAAAAGTACAGCATAGGGAGTAGAGTCAATGGTGTTGTAATAGCATTGTATGGTGACAGGGGGTAGTTGGACTTGTGGGGAGCATAGCATCATGTATAGACTCATCTAATCACTATGTTGTACACCCGAAACTACTGCAACATTGTGGGTCAACTACACTTCAATTTAAAAAAAAAGAAATTTTGTTCCTCGGTTGCATTAGCCACATTTCATGTATTTAACAGCCGTGCATATTTTATTAAAAGCCATAACAAAGCAGAACTCCAGTCTTATTTCTTATCCTGAGATAGTGATATTTCTTTGAAGAGTTTTGTAGCAAATTACTGATCTTGACACTCTTGAAAGTGTTCCCAAATTCAAAGAAAGAAGCACAAGCAAAATGCTCAAGTGTTTCTTGAGGTAGTAACAGTAAATCATTGCAACCTTATTTTCAAGATATAGCAGGGGCAATAAATTAGGCCTGAGATTTGGGAAGAAACAGTTGCTAATAAGGGTGAGTGAGAAGGATGGTATGATAGCTATTGCATGTCTACTGACAACACACACAAAAAGATAAAGGAAGAGTTTAGCTACCATTATTATTTTCAAAATGCAATTAATTTTGTTCTTCTAGCTATTAGAGGTCTACTCTAAGAATTATGCATGTTATGGCATCAGTGTAAAGTCAATGGAAGTGGCAATTTGCAATGATTGGGCCCCAGAGAAAAAACAGCTCTGAAAGAGAAGCCTAGCAGGCTTGATGCTTATGCACAAGCTCCTTCATCATGACAAAGTTACATCCCATGATCTTAGGATTCCTGTTTCCACAAAATTAGTTTTCAGA
This sequence comes from Mirounga angustirostris, assembly GCF_029215605.1. Classification (NCBI taxonomy): domain Eukaryota; kingdom Metazoa; phylum Chordata; class Mammalia; order Carnivora; family Phocidae; genus Mirounga; species Mirounga angustirostris. The sequence continues at coordinate 87,935,392 of NW_026991716.1, read as the reverse complement.
CACCTTCAAATAAAGATGTCTTTCTGACTTTGTAAGTTATCCTCTTGCTAATGCTAGTTTATTTGATTCCTTGAGAATAATTTTTGCTGGTTTTCAAGTCATCTCTATTGCTTTTAATTCATAGATATAAATAGCTCTAGTGTTTTCCCTGGATTCCAGGGGGGGTCTGTGTCACGAACATCAACATCTTCAATATCATCATCATCATCATCATCAAATTTGGGGAATCCTTTATGAAACGTCTTCCTAAAGGTTAGAATGTATCAGGTAGACCTAAAAATGGTTGTTTTTAAACATGATCATTTCTTAGTCATGGCCATCTTAGTCACTTCCTTTCATTTTGACAATATGGATTCCTAATGCACTCCACTAAATTCTATTTGTTAGAGTTAGGCTGGGTTATTTTCTTCTAGTGTTGAAGAGAAGGCTGATATAACAAAAATATCTGTATAAGAATAGTTAAAGAATATGAACTAACATGATACCAGTGTGTCTTGGGCATCCCAGTAACTGAGAAACTGTATTCCAACCCAAATGCATTCAGTGTCAACTCTTTATGAGAGTACAGCCATGCAAATGTTCTTTCTCATTTATAGACATGGAAAGGCTAGGTAAATTGCAGCTAATGTAGATTAAAAAAAGATATCTCTATAATCATTCTTCTAAATATATACCAATATAGCTTCACTGAAAAAGGTTAATGACTACTCCTATATATTTCTATTACCAGATTTTTTTTCTCTTTCACTTACAGACAAGATTGTATTAGGAAGCTAAACAGATAACCTTAATATCATCTCTCTACCAATTTTCCTTTAAGGTTTGATTAAAAACATGTATTAAATTTAATATTTTAGGGGCGCCTGCATGGCTCAGTCGGTTGAGCGGCTGCCTTCGGCTCAGGTCATGATCCCTGGGTCCTGGGATCGAGCCCCACATCTGGCTCCCTGCTCAGCAGAGAGCCTGCTTCTCCCTCTCCCTCTGCCTGCCACTCTGCCTACTTGTGCTCTCTATCTCTCTGTCAAATAAATAAATAAAATCTTTAAAAAAAATTTAATTTTTTAAAGCATTAAATTTTCTGATACTTTAATGCAATGAACATTAAAAATGAATTTCTCAATTGGTATCTTAGGTATTTAAGTTATAAGTTATTTCTTTGCTATACATGTGTGTTTATATATAAACATACTTTGAAAGTTTGCAATGACTAGGTGAATGGGTTTGGAAATTATCAAAAGGCTTTTGTTTCAGACTTTATCTCAAGAAAAAAAATTATTTCTGACAGTATCATAAGAACATTCTTATGACCCTATTTTACTGATAATCTTTGAAGCATATTCCTGAAAAGAGCATAAGTACCTGTGTTCAATGAAAATATGATATTTGTAAAACTATATAAAGCCTAAAAGTCTTTAACACTGAAACAAGAAAGAAAAAAAAAAAACGAGGTAAAACTATATCCATAGAGAGCGGCACCTCGGTGGCACAGTTAAGCGACCAACTCTTGATTTTGGCTTAGGTCATGATCTCAGGGTTGTGAGATCAAGCCCTGCGTTGGCTCCCTGCTCAGCAGGGAGTCTGTTTTCCCTCTCCCTTAATTCAACTATTAAGGACCTTAAAATAAGGAAAGCAGTAAATACATACTGGGAGTTTATCACATGTTTAGGGCTTTATGTTAACAATCTATAAGATATATAATTATACCCCAGTTTACCTACAAAAAGTCTAGAGAGATTAAATAAATCCCCAGTGAGTGACAGATATATTAATTCATGACCCAACCTAGTCTATGCATTTAAACATTTTGTTAAACTGCTTTGTATTGACTCAACAATCTTTGTATCTATTATTAATAATGCTTTCTAATTATTTGGTCTTTATTTAATTGTTTTTGTAATAAATTAAAATGAAGCATAAACTCCTAGTGTTCTGAAAACAGTCAAGGGACCTACAGAGCACACTAATTTATTGTGTAACCTCTAATTAGCTGTAATTACAATATTTAATAAAGGGAACACCTACCGTTAGAGATAATCAAGTCTTTTCACTGAACTCCACTAGTGCTATGGTATATACAATAGGCTAATAACAATCAAAGTATTATTCAAATGCTGTCAGGAAAAATAAATTACTATTTTTTGCCAACCCTGAACTATTCTTCCACTAAAACAGATTTAATATGGAAACTGGGTATAAGAAAGATAAATTATGTAATCATTCATAATTTAATTCCAATTAAGGTAGCATATCTTTTTCCTATAGGACACACTCACTCATGTATGCGCATACACATGCAGACACATTCACTCATCTGGATAGTTCTTTACTTATGAAACCGTTAAGGAATTTCTCTGAATACAGGAGGTCAATGAAAGTGCTCACCAGTGTGCACTGGATATTTACCAACTGCCACAGTCAATAATATCACAGCAAAAAGACCTTGAATTATTTCAGAATCTGACTTCTTTACTACTAAGACATTGCTAAATGTCTTAAGCTTAATCTAGTCATATTTTTAAAAGCAATATTTTTGAGGAATCTATTATATTCAGTTTGCAATTATCAACACCTATGAATAAGCTCTAAGGTTTATTTTGTTTTTCTTCCAATCTATGTCAGTGTAGGAAAAGGGTATAAAAAAGAAAGGATGCTTTATGAGTTATGTTTGCTACTTGTGAATATGTGTGATGAAGTGAGAAGGTCATTGACTATTAGAAGGGCCGAAGACCCTACATTTTGCTTGTGGCCAAGAGGGAAAACTGCTCTGTTTTGTCTTTAAATGAAAGTCTAAACATCAAAGATGGCAGTAGCAGTAAGTAATAGTAAGCCTCATTTTGCTTTATGGTATAATCAAAGAACCAACTTAACGACCATATGATGTCTTTAATCAGCTCTTAGTATCAAAGAACAAAGTGGTATTATTGCCATTAGCACTTTTGGGAAAGAAATGGGAAAACAAATGAACAAAAGAATATTCAGCTGACCAAAGATGCTAATTAGTTTAAAGTGCATTTGCAACAACAAAAAAATAGCTCCCCCCTAAAAAAGGCATCATGGTGCATGAAAAATCAAGAACATTAACTGCCAAGGGTATTCTGGATTAAGTACATGTTTCACAGTATTCAATCTGTAATTAATTGACAATCTAAAAAGATAATACGTTTTTGTTGACACTCTATAAAGTTGGATTCCCCCTACCAAAAAATAAACCCACTAAGCGTGATTAATAGATACTTCTTAGCCACAGTGCCAATTAAGATAATTTTCTCAAAGAATTTACAAAGCAGAGAAACTGGGTTTTTGTTTGTACATTTGTTTTAGAAATACCAAGTGATGCTTTTATGTTACAATTTCTATAGAAGAAGAGAAATTTTCATTTTAATTATTTTTATCTGAGAAATAAAACATTACACATTTTAAGTAACAATTTTTATATTTATCTAAGCCTATATTTTTAGGTCCAAAAATATGCCTTTCTCAAATCCCTTTCAAATTGTTGCCTAACCAGTGGCTATAAACTCTTACAGTGACAACTATTATCCATTATCCAGTACTTGACATGCCAGCTCAACGTTGCTATATTAACTGACTTTTCAAGTTTTCTCACTCCCTGTGGGGCCCTCTCTCCTAAGATTGATGAGGTGCAATGTGGTGTTTGAGCTGCCATGCTGACTTGACAAACAGCAAGAGTGGTCCCTGCACAGAGTGGAGGAGGGAAGGCAAAAGAGAGACAGAACCACAGTGTATCCTGGAACGACAACAGCCTCATACACTTGCCTTTCAAGGCAATTAAAACAGTGTTTCTCAGATTTTACAGTTCTGTCAAACACAAAACTTCTTTCTTCGATTAAAGTCCCCCAAAGCTTCGTTGGTACATATTGAAAATTAGAGAGGGATTAAACTTTTGTCCCTCAGACATTTTAGAGAAGCTAAGATAAAAGTTGCTGCTCTTTCCGAGTTTAAATATGTTGAAACTCTGATCACTTCTTATAATTCCCAAAATGGTGTTCTCTCTTACTTTTTAACTATTGAATTCACTCTGGCAGAGCTAAGGTAATAAAACCCATCATAGTCTAATTTTCAGACAGCTTGATAGAACCAATGTTCTCAGTATAGATAAAGTGTAATGAAGCACTTTCTTTCCCATAGGAAAGTCTTCGACTCATATGCTTTGATGCCAACTAGCCTTCACATCTGCTGTTTCACCATTGATAGCTGTAACTTGGCATGCTAAACTAGGGTCTGATGAAGCAGCTTTACTCAAAGGCACCATTTTATTTCTTGCAATGGGAACAGAGTAAAATGGTGTTGGTTTCCTGTAGGCCTTATGCAAATCCCTGTAATAAACATAGGATCAGGCCTCACATACAATAAATTGTATGTTAGATGAGAATGGGGGAGGGAGACAATATCCTTGAGTGAAAATAACCCCCTTACTATGCCAATAAATTAAATACATTATAAATAATTATTTTAAATATTCATTTCAAGACTAATATTAGATACTAATAAAAATACAATAATAATTGTAAAATGCCAACCTTATTTTATTAAATAAAATATTGCTACTTAACTTAATGTCAACATTAATCCATTACCCACAACCGATATCTTAAAACAATTAATGAAGAAAAAAATTATTTGGGAGTAAAAGAAAAATGGTACAGCTACAAAAATCTTTGCTGAGAGATTTCTTTTAGATTTCTAGAAAAGCTGTTTAATTAAAAATGAAGAAAACATCAACTTGGACAGATGAAATTTCAGTAACAGTATTAATCACTAATCTAAACTGACTGCCCAGATAGTGTTCAATCACATAAAGATTTCAGGTTTTGTTTTATTTATTTAAGCATGCAGAAAAATCAAAACAATAAACCAGATTATATACAAACCTGAAACATGAGATAAAAAATTCACAATAAAGTTTCTATTGATTCTACATAGTCATTGAGTTATTACTTAATTGGTAACTTGCAAAGCAAGTGAGCAAGAACAGTTTTTGGCTTGGAAGCTCTAGTACATCTGGTTTTCGATCACCCACATCAGAGCAGAATGCCATGTTTGAGGAGAACTTGGTTTCAGCTGAGATTTCAGAGGGATAATGAGGAATTCCAAAGTAACACACACACAAAAAGATATCAATTAGAATTGTGTGATAATTTGTCCTCATCAATTAATATAAGTGCATTTTTTTCCACAAGGGAAGAGTGGCAGTAGTTCACCAAATATTACAGAATAGTACACTAAGCTCAGGAAACAAAACTACATGAGCCCAAATCTCGAACTGTTGGGTAGAATCTAACTCGATATAAAACTATAGAGTAAGGTACTTCATTTCTTCTTAATCTGGTCCCCATAATGTAAACACAAAAGTCACATGTACAATCCTTCCAAGACTTTAATATGCCTGCTCATGGGTCTTTATTTTCTCCTCCCTCCCCCATGGTAGAAGAACCTGTAATAAAGGCTTACAAAGAAATGTATGCACTCCCTAGATCCCATAGAATATATATTTTCTCAACTTTTACTCAGAGACACAAACAAAAGTCAGGTTTTACATCCCCCCCATAATTCCCCGAGAAAGGAGAAAGTTTTAGTTGTTTTCATCCTGTTACATGGTAATTCTCATGCCCACCAACTGGAGACTTCCAAGAATGGTGTTAGAAATGAAGATGTAATTAGATTATTTACTCTCAGCAGATCTCTTTTGAAAAAAAGGCTTTAAACACAACCCAGGTAAATAATTTGAAAGAAGCAAGACTTTAATCAACAGATTTATCATCATTTCACTCTTCTGTCTGATATTTTGTGAGGTCTGGGTTTCAGAAAAGAAGAATGCCCAAACTAATATGAAAGAAGCAGAAGTAAATACAATTAGTTATTAACTATCAATGCCAATAATGAAGGGATTATTTATATTTCAAATTAATTTAACTCTTCCTGCACATTGGAATCACCAGAAGAGGTTATAAAAAACTCAGATGCCCAGAATCCCACCTGAAGATATTTTTATTATTTAGCCTAGAGAGAGGGGCCTGGGCCTCAGTATTCTCTAAAAACCCCCAAATTCTAATGTTCTAATGTGCAGACAGGTTGAGACTACTGATTTAAACAAATGGATATTTCAAAGATTTTTTAAACTTAGTGAATGATATACCCAAATAAGACAAAATAATGGTTCTATCCCTTGAAAAAGAAAAACTGATGTGAAAACCAAGGCTATACTCTTGCTTGTCAAAGTAATGTGATTGCCTATCACAGATAAGACCATATTCCCATGTAGCATCCATGCCATCCAGTCCCACTGGTTGCAGCACATCTACATCTACCATTTTGATGGATAAAAGACTGGCCCGTAAGTTGAAGTAAAGCTTTAACTGGGGATCCTGATAAAATAGTATTACTGACTTTGCTGGGCTATGGTCTAGAATTTATGACGCATACATAGGGAGGTACAGCCAATCAACAAATAAAAAATTTTGATGCCAGTATACATATGCTCGTATTAATACTCCATTTTAAAACGTTTTTAGGCACAGAGACGATATCCCCCAGGTGAGACCCAAAGCTGAAATTTGAGATCTAAATTATTGAGGAGAAAAGAGCAGTGTCATTTACTAAGCATAAATTGACCTGAAATAAATAAAAATGACTTGAAAGCAAAACTCTGTGGCAAATTAGACACGGCAACTCTTACACAAGCAAGTAATTAAGAAAGAATCCCTGAACTCACTGAGGTAGCATAATGAATTTCTAATTATTATATTGTCAAAGAATCTCTCCCAGACATGTGGTGGAAAATGATTAGAAAACATAATAGTAAATTGGGTACACAATGAAAGACATACTCAATTACTATCCATGTGCAGATAGTTATTGAACCTTCTCTTTGTGATGACCATACTTAACTGGGAATTTGCTACATTGAATATGAAAGGCATTTAAAGAATAAGTTCTGGAGATCTAATGTACAGCTTTGTGATTATAGTCAGCAATACAGTAGTATAAACTTTAAACTCACTAAGAGACTAGATTTTAATTGTTCTCACTACAGAAAGGAAATGATAATTATGTGATGTGATGGAGGGGTTAGCTAATGCTACATAATCATATTGCAATATATAAATTTATCAAATCAACATGTACTCCTTAAACTTACACAAGTTGATGTCAATTATATCTCAATAAAAAAATAAAGTGAATTCAAAAGTCATTTCAGATTATCTTTCTCATCTTTGTAAACTATTTTAGGTCAATTTTATGTATACACAAATGGACTTTCAAGATGTTTTACCACCAATATATTAAGAAGAAACTAAACACTCATTTTGGAAAACCCTTTTTCAATGTGAAAAGTAATTATAGATGTCATTCTGAAAATTTACTTCTCCAATGTGTAGATCACTTTATAGTAAATATATTATACTTTCACAACTAACCGCTGTTCTAAATAAAAACAACAAACAAAAATTATGTTTTGTAGAAATGAAGACAAATATGAGAAATGTCTAATGAATGGTATATGTTTCTAAATCCATTTATTAAGTGTAGGCCGTAAACTGCCAATTTTTTTATATTCTATCTCTCAACTCAAAAATTACTTATGTTCTTTTGGCATTTAAGAAGCAAAAATCACTCAGTCTTTAAAAAAATCATTACAGGCATGCCACACAAGCAATTCAGGCTTAAAAACCTATACTGATTATAATCTAATTTTAGAAGACCATTGAACTGATAAGCTCAGAATAAGTAGCAGATTATAAAGAACATGTGATAGCTATATCTGCCCCAGTGGCTTAAATCAAATGTTGTAGAAATTTAATATGATCAATCAGTTGGGTCATGTGGGTGAGCCAAATGACTAATGCACTTAACTCTTCTGAGTAATGATGGTTATGCCATGATATCTTTGGCTATTATTTTTATTGTTGGTACTAAGAGTCCCTTGGTTATTGCTTTCATAATTAATAAGTCACTTAACCTCTCCATGGCCCAGTTTCCTCATCTGTTAAATGAGCATAATAATTGCTCCCTATCCTTAGGGGTTGCAGTAAAGATTAATGAGCTAGCATTTAGAATGTACTTTGAGTTCTCCTAAAGAGGGAGACTATGCACAAAGTAAAACAAAACAAAACCCTCTCTGTGGCTAAGTACCAAAAGATAAATCTTTCTCTCCAGATAGATTAATCCACTTGTTTGCATTCCTAACACTATAACCTATACTTCCGAAAAAGTGACATTTAACCCAAAGTTAAAAATGAAAATGCCACAGAGGGCTACGTATTTTGAAAAAACATTTTTAATTCTCTACAGATTAGCAAACTTTTGAAGATAATCACACATTCTACCTAAAATCCTTTGTCATAGGTTTTCCATCAATGAATGCAATACTCATTGTGCCAAGGGATTACTGTACAGAATTGGTAAAAGAAGTGAGTTGCTGGGGCCCCTGGGTGGCTCAGTCATTAAGCGTCTGCCTTCAGCTCAGGTCATGATCCCAAGGTCCTGGGATCGAGCCCCACATCTGGCTCTCTGCTCCGTGGGAAGCCTGCTTCTCCCTCTCCCACTCCCCCTGCTTGTGTTCCCTCTCTCGCTATGTCTCTCTTTGTCAAATAAATAAATAAAATCCTAAAAAAAAAAAAAAAAAGTGAGTTGCTGCCATAAAAAGAACCTAAATATGTAACACTGACTTAAGGTCACATAGTAGATTGTAATGAAATTATTAGAAGAAAATGGGGAAATGAGGATCTATGAATATAGGGGGAAATAATATTTTTAAAGTGTGCCTTAGAGTAAGTTGGAAGCTTGAAATGCACTAATGATCTTTTGGACTTGGCCAAAAAAATTCTAGACAAAATGACAAAATATTCAAGGTATCAGTTAGTTACTTTTAGCTACATAGGATAAGGTAGTACTAGAAAGATATAGAATATTAACAATCATCATTAACAAACCATCTAGAAAGATATAGAATATTCACAGTACTAGAAAGATACAGAATATTAACAATCATTAACATGAAGAGCAAGGACGAGAAGAAGGTGGGAGAGAAATAATTTAAAAGAACCGAGTTGTTTGCAAACAGTACTTAGAGGTGATACAGTAGAGTTAGAATTTGCATGGTTGGGTAATTTTAAGTGTTCCTAATCTTCAATGTCTCAAGCCAGTAAAAGTTCTCCAGATTGTTTCAACATGGTGCCAGTCCTTAGTTAAAGAACAAATTAAGCATGTCGCTTGAGCTGCTTCGTTAAGACCTCTGAGAAAGTTAAGGCAATGCCTTGTAGATTTTCTACTCCAGTAAAAAGCTTCTATCCCGTTGCAAAAATTAGTCTAGAGAGAGGCACATTTTAAAAAGAACTGTGGGTGTGGTTTTTAGATTATAAGTGGACTCAACTGGACATATTTAAAGGCCACGAAAGTTTAGCAGAAATGGTATGGGCAAAAGCACTGTCATCTTGGTGTAAAAGGATTTAATTTTAGAAGACCAATGAATTGGTAAACTCAGAATAAGTAGCAGATCATAAAGAACACATGATAGCTATATCTGCCCCAATGGCTTAAAGCAAATGTTTTAGAAATTTAATATGATCAAACAGTTGAGGTCATGTGGGTGAGCCAAATGACTAATGCGTTAGCTCTTCTGAGTAATGATAGTCATGCCATGATATCTTTGGCTATTACTTTTATTGTTGATACTACAAATCCCTTGGTTACTGCTTTTATAATTCTGTTCAAAATGTACTAAAGTCTCTGGGCTTCCAAGTTTCTAGAAATAGGACTGCTGACTTATAAGCTAAATAAAGGTTGATTTTACATGCCCCTGAGTTTTTTGTTGTTTGTTAAGCAACATCATTGTGGCAATCGGTAACTAACAAAGCCCAAACCATATGCAAAGCCTGTGCAGGGAAATAGAGATCCAAAAGTGAACGATACAGATTCAATCCCTGCCCCCCTGCTATGCCGTGTAGTGTAGAAACAGAGGAACTAAGCACACAGATTGGGTTGAAAATTTAATGAGAACTGAAGTAAAAAGTGCTCAGAGAATAGAAAGGAGGATCACCTTACCCGAACTGGGTAGGTTTGGGTACAGGAAGGATCAGGAAAATTTATCTGGAATAAGTGAAGTATAAATTAGGATTTAAGGAATAAAGGGAATAAAACCAATTAGGTTGATAGGAAGGGATAAGGATGAAAAAAAATGCATAACAGGCATTGGAGAAGCAGGTGCATCATGTACTTGTGGCACAACCTGGGGCTAAAAACACAACAGTTTGGCTATAGTTGCAAGTGTGAGAGCAAGTGGCTATGAAATAAGAAGTCAGTCCATAAGGTATCTTATAAACACACCGAGGAGCTAGGTTTATATCCTAAAGCAAAGGGGAGAGGGTAATTTTGGAGGACCTGAAGTCACTCTTGGTAGCACCAGTGAGAACAACAGGGACAAAATTGGGAAAACAAAGTTAAATGGTTCTACAAGACCCTGGTCAGAGATGACACTAGGTCTTCTGAACCAAGACAGTAGTAAAGGAAACAGATATGTAGGAGATAGAATGGACAGGTGTAGGGAGTTGCCTGGAGATGTAGGGTATATGTCTAAGATTTAAGACAATTCTTACCACATAAGAGATGATCAGTAAATATTTCTTGATTAAAAACTTGATATCTTACAAATGAACATCCAGATGATGTAACTGAGAACATAAGATGCATGGCAACACTGGCTAAAGTAGGACATCTTGATCATTGGGTTAAAAAAAAGTTAAAATTAAGGATAAACATTTTTAAATTAAATGTTTTTATAGTTCCCTTTACCTATGATTTGCAATAAATTTCCCAAAGAATTGCTACATGCACCTCAATATACCATTTCAAAATACGCAGTCTAGAAAAGAGCTTTCATAGTTTCTTTTTATTTTACTTATCAAATTACATCTTCTTCATGACAACAATAATCAGAAAACTGAAGCAATTTCAATTAGATAAACATGATGTGATCTCTTTTTAAATCCATTTTGAAATGATTTATCCTACTGTGGGTCATAGAAATATAATTGACTTGACTATGTTTAAAATCATCCTAAATTCTGAATATTTTTAATTAGCCATGTATTCTAGTAATGCTAACATATAACATCTGTCAAGCTTTAACTGGATGGTTAGCATATCATGTAGAGCTTTCATTTAATATTCAAAAAATACTGTGAGAATGGTCCTATTAGTCATTCCAATTTAGAGATGAGCAGTCAGAGGTTTACAATGAATAGTATCTTATCAAAACACAGCCAATAGGTTGTGGAGCCAGGAATTAAGCCCAGCTTTTCTGATTTACCGTTGTTTTCATTGGTAACAACTATTCTAAACTGTAGCCTCTATGTTTTTAGAAGTATTAAGTGATTTACATTAGATATTTGATACTATTTTGATGTCCTTTTAATATGTGGCAGGACTTTTTTTAATAACCACAAAAGAGAACACACATCTCCTTTGATACCACATTTTTTGGAAGACAGACTGTATTAGTACATGCAACAAGCCAGAGATTTCAGGTAGACCAAACCCAGAGAGAGAATGTGTAGAAATTGGAAAACCTGAGTCATGGGTTGCATAGAAATATAGGTGATTCAGCATCATTTTGTAAAACATATAACTCACTTTGAAAAATCCAGGGATTCTCAAAAGAAACCATCACACCCACAGGCTCTAGCTGAGGTATTTTTGAACGTGCAGTCTATCAGTATTCATTCTTTTAACCTTTATACTTCAGGGAGAAAAGAATGTGCTTGTTGCTTGGTAATATTTTGTATAGCGTTCAGCCCTGGGTTGAGATTTCAGTTGTACTACACCCAAGTTCCCAGATTTCAAGAAGGAAGTTTTGGCAACTCCTTTATTGTTTTTCAATAAAATCCCTAGGCCTTCAGTTATTTTATCATTTAAATATGATTAAGAACCTATTGTTTATGTCATATAGTTTTCTATTGTTTACATGGAATGACACTGAAGAACTACCAGTCTGTTCAATTTTGAGTTATTTTACCAGTCATGGCTTTACATTTATCCTTGGGAAGAATTTATATGGAGTGTAATGGATATAAAAGAAAAGAAGAAAGAACTCTTCTGGAAGACAATATACATGTAAGCTCAATAAACAAAGTCAAGCATGTTCTTTGGAAAAATAATTATTTAACGTTGTAGAATGGCATGACTCAGCTTTTGCAATACTGAGGACTTACCCCTTTAAGACCAGGTATCTTGAGCCAGCTCTTCTTGCTTGTAGTAACAAAACTATACCATTCTTTAAAATAATTTTCTGGAACTGAGCATTCCAGAACAATTAACTAACAGCAGGGTCTTGTTAAATTTGTAAAAACAAGTTGGAAATTCCTTTAGAAATCAATGCCTTAAGGGTGCTTCCTAGAGTGTTTGTATGCATTGCTGTTAATTAAGAAATAAAAGAATGGTATCAAATGTAAATAGAATACACACACTACTCCCTGGTTCATTGCAGAGTTGCAAAATGAGCATGCAATTACTTCAATTCCAGATTGCTAGGAAATATTTTTTTTTAATTTTATACCCATGGCTGGTATAAGTGTATAGTTTAGTAAGCTAAAGTATGAGGTTGAAATTAGTATCATTTAGGGGTATACTAAAATAACTAAAGAAAAATCAACATCTAATGATTCTTTTAAAATCTTTTTTTTAATTTTTTCTAATTTCAACAGTAAGAATTCAGTATGTGATCAAGTTATCAACATAGGGTAATTGTCAACTTAGTGATTATCACTGTGTGGTTTTTATTGTGACTAGTGTAGATTCCAGAAGGCCTTAATTCTACAGAAAGAAAGTCTGTGCTGTTGGAAACAGAAAATTGTTCTATATCAATTTTCTCTTGGTGCTAGAGGTAACCCTGCATGTGAGAGCAAAAACAAGAGATGAAAGAGGGAGAAGAAAAGTCAGTAGCAAGGAGAAGTGAAAGGAGGGAAAAATGACACTAACACTGCAGAGTAATTGAGCTAAAAAAAATTTAAATAAATAAAATTTAAAAAGAAAGAAGAGAAAATTGAAAAGACTGAAAAGACAAAAAAGGGAGAAAATAAGCTTAAAGATAAGAAAAAAAGAATTTTCAAATTGATTTTCCAGAGATAAACTTGCTCATAGTATAAAAGAGCTTCAAAACTTAAAATATTTGACTCTTCTGGAAAATAATAATGAAATGAAAACTCTGATGTATTTTTGAAACAGAAATACTCAACTTCTGGTATCAAATCACTTGCTTTAGGCACTCTGTGTTATTTTACAAACCTTCTTCGAAAGTCTCAGATACTGTAATAATTTTAATGCATCATATATTCACTCCCTACAAAATTATTGACACTGACAATGTGCATTTAGCATTTTCAACAGCTGATTTCTTTTTGAAAACAAAAAAGTTATATAAGAAAAGCTATCTCTATTATTTCTGAATATCCAATCAGGGAAAAATTGATCAATTACAATTAATATAGTCAAATAGCACTATACTGATCATAATACTTTGCTCATATTTGGTTATACAATAAATGTGATTAAATAATAATGATTTTCCAGTTAAATGTAAAATACACATTCAAGTTTTCATCTAGCCATATGACAAATTCACTTTGAAAATAATTAAATGTTAAGAATTACATAGATTTGATTAAATACTCTATCTCATTCTTTGGATATTCAGTGTCCTCTTAAACTCTAAAATAAGAGCTAATTTAGTTTTGTAAGAATTCTTACAATGAAAACTACATAATTATTGGGCAAAGTTGCTGTTTTAAGTCACATAAAACCCAGTTCCATGATTGTTGATTTAGTCCTCCGTGTGTCCAACTAAACTATAATCTCCTTGAAAGTGAGAAATAGATGTTATTTGCTCTAGAATACCAACGTGTAGTGTAACTTTTGGTACTCAATAGGTACTTGATGAATGTTTGATGAAAGAATTTATTTTATAGCTTGAGTCAATTATTTTTAAAAACTCTACACTTCTGCATACTTAAATTGCCAATTCCATCTGTATGAACAGTGAAGGAAAATACCCAATGCTTAAAATTTTTGCCCAACCTACAAAGAATTTAAAAAGACTTGGTAAAATATAAAAAGACTTATGAAGTGAGACTGGCTCCCGAAAGTGAAATCTCCCCATTTAAACTACTTTGGTCCAGTGAGATCAGCTGGAGTAAGAAGAAAGGAATAACAAAGAGGAGGGGAAAGCACTCTATATGCCTGGAATTTGGTACAAGCTCTGTTTCCATTTAAGTGTCCCACAGGGCTGTCCCTCTGGAAACCATTGATAGTTCAGTGGCATAACCCATTTTCAGACTCTGTGCCTTATAGAATATTAGGCAGATGAATATATGGATAACAAGCATTGTTTCTACTTGTTTCTAGCATTTATTTTCCTTCTTTTCTGCAGGCTTTTGGACAAGTAAAACTTGTCTGACCTTAACAGAAAGAAATGTATATATGAGAAATATTCTTGCATGTAATCATTCTATTCTTCTGGAATAGCTAAGCCTTGTGGAGTCTGAATCTACTACTATTTAATATACATATATTAGTAAATATATGAATATATAACTAATACACTATATTAATATACTCATTACATTAATTATATGTTAATACATTATATATTTATATACACTAATATATATTCATTTATTTATATATATTTACAGTCAAAGATAAAACCTTATTGAGGAAAAAAGAACGTTACCTGTGGGCAGATTTTCCTTCGAACAAAAAGGGAATCCTTGTAAAGCAAAAAACTCCTTGCCATTTGCAAGTATTGAAATGTTTTGCCTTGATCACCATGTATTTAGTTGTATACCTCTCTATTCCCTGAGGTATACATTATTGATTATTCTGCACAAATAACAGTGTTGCTACACACTTACATTCATTAAGAGAGAAAGGTTTATTTGCACTCTCATTTTAATATGTAAATTGTAAATAATCAGAAGGACTTACCTTGAAGAAAGTCATGGTTGCACCATCCTCCACTGTACCATACTCTATCTTGGTTTGTTTAGCTAAATCATCAGCAGAGTCAATAGGGGATTCCATGCGTTCCACTGTCAGAAAGGCGGCTAAGTTAGCAGTATACGAAGAAATGATGATAAGTGTGAAAAACCACCAAATGCCTCCCACTATCCTGGTGGAGAGCGCTTTGGGCATGAGCTCAGAACCTAACAGAGATTGGGGAGGGAGGGGAAAGGTGAAACGAATACAGAGAATTTGATCAGCAGTCAGATACTTTTGGTCACAGTGGCAGAATGGAATCACTGTGTCGTAAAAGCTTAAATCATAGGTTCACATATTGCTTTAGTAAGCAAGCAACAACCATTGGGAGAGCAGAGGCTAATTTCAGATAATAAAAAACAGTCTCTTGAGACACTTTAAGTATAGTGGCAGGAGACTCAAGTTCTACCTGAGACAGTATAAATTAATTAGTAATAACATTTACAAAAATAACATTAGAAGGGAGAAAAAAATCTCTCTAGTTTATAACCTACTTGTATAATTTTTCATATTCTTGTTAGTTACTTCAATTTTAGAAGAAATGGTTTAACATATGTTCAAATCCATTTCTTAACAAGCTTTACGTAAAGTTTCATTTTTCATGTACATGAAAGCTCATAAATTTTGTCTATCTTGCCATTTTAAAAAGTTATGTTTTACAAAAATACATTTCAATTACCTACATTCCTTGAGATACAGGGTTTTAGTCCAGGTTTGTTTTAAAATAAGGTAGTAAATTATTTCCTTTTGTATAAACAAATGTCTCCCATCACTATAGTTAGCCTCAATGAGAGAATCAGAATAAGAGTAAAGAGTTAAATTGTCACATTTATTTTTACATATATACAAATATTTCATAAATATATTACAAACATGGCTGGAGTTGCCTGCTCATGGTATTAGTAAGAGAATGGGATCCGAGAATTCTATTTTACTTTTGATTATTATTAATTTTAATTAATTTAGAATATAAAATAAAATCCTAACAATTTTAAAATCAAGTCTTACAGTTTTAGCACATTGTTTACATTAAACACACTATTTACAGTCTTAATGTTAAAATGAATACATATCAGCATGTGTGATTTTTTTATAAGAGAAGTATACTAAATTTATGGATTTATGTAATATATTACTATACAATTTTAATCATTTTGAATCTATAATCAAGAAAGCACTGATTACAAATTACTTAATTTTTAAAGGGTTTGAGTAAAATGGAATGAAGCAAAGATGGACTGCTTTTGCTGATTTGTTTTATAGTCATGTCTTTAACATAATCACTGATGCAATAACGTTAACACATCTTTAGACGGAAAGAAAACTACAATCATTCATGTTAACATTGAAGAGAAGTGGTATCTCTTCAATGTTAACTGAATGTGAAGAGAACTGAAATATATCAAAACAGCCCACCTTACACTGCAGTTCATCTTACTCCTGTAATTTCAAACAAACAAACAAAATTTTAAAAAGCAGACAGACTTGGACATGACAGCCAACTCCAGCTCCAGACTCTGCCTACCACTCTGTGAGGAAAATAAAACAAAAAACAAAACAAAACAGAAAAGTACCTTTCTGATGTAGTTGCTCCTAGGCCCTGTCAGACACACTCGAACACTGTAATACTAAAATACTCCCAAGATGATCAGCGGCAGCTTTGGCTGCCCGTTCTACTTTTTTTTTTTTTTTTTTTTTAAACACCACCACCAATAAGTCAACCAAGACTGGGAAAGAAAAGAACAGTGGAGACATTCGACAAAAATGGCCCAATTACCACAAGTTCATATCTTACCCAAGGACTTAAAGCAAGTACCTCCTAGGCTTGTGAATCAGAGCCTGGTTAGGGGCTGACTGTCATGTACTCAAGGTAACGTCATGTCCAGCACTATATCCCACTAATTCCTGGGGAGCTGGGCATCAGCCAGTTTAGTATGGGTTCCTCTTTCATGTATCCACCAGCAGTGAAGTAGTTATGTGGCAAAGCAAATGTATATTTGAATTTTTCATTCCTTGGATCACTTGTCATCAATTTCAGAGATATCAAATATTGTCTTATTTCTAACTGATAGATTGTATAGATATCAAGGTAATCTTATCAGTAAACAAATCTCAAAATCCTCCAAATATTTTAGAAAATAGAAATGAAAAAAAGAATTTTATTTTTTAAAGTAGTAGCAAACATAATTTTGAAAAATCTTTGTTATGTTTGGGTCTTATTATCAGGATAATTTACTGCAGACTGTTAAAGTTAGTTATCAGCACGTAACTAGCAGTTTGCCTGGGTGAACCGTATTGCCCAATACTGCTTGTAAGAGATGTCTGTCTCCTATGACAGGCTTTTATTCACTTCTAATATTTCCTAAGAACTCCAGTATTGTCTTCCAAGTGTTGAGTAAGTCTAAGGAAAAAAAAAACATTGGACCCAAAATGTAGGAAAGGGAAAATATAACTGTTGACTATTCATTTTATTTAGAAATAGATGCCACAAACTTAGATTAGTTCATGTAAGAGTTCTCTGATTTCTCAAGTTTTAGGTTTAAAATATTTATAAAGCTATATATATGGATGCTCATATTTTTATTTTTTAAATTTTTTTAAAGATTTATCTATTTATTTGAGAAAGAGAGAGCGTGCACAGACGCGCAAGTAGGGGAAGGGGCAGGAGAGGGAGAGAAGAAGACTTCCTACTGAGCGCAGAACCCACACAGGGCTGGATCTCACCATCCTGAGATCATGACCTGAGTGGAAATCAAGAGTCAGATGCCTAACTGACTGAGCTACCCAGGCGCCCTGGATGCTCATATTTTTAAAAGAAAAAATTTATTTCAACTTGATAGGCCTTTCTTACAACATGTATTTGTTAAATTAATTTTTTGATATGTAGCTATTTATTCTCACCTTAGGAAATAGTTTATAAAGCAACAGTAATGAATTAATAGATCTATGCATAAGATTAAACATGCAAGAACAAAGTACCTTTTTATAAACAGCCTTTTATAATTTAACCATAAATTTTCACCTCTTCAGATCTGTAATGCAATTACCAAAATAATTTCTTCAAAGTGGATAATAAGTACACAACTAAATCTTAAGGTAAACTCTGATAATAGGTGTGGTAACTCTCATGAAGGAGTACATTTTTCTCCCTAATCCAGTCATTGTCACTTGTTCAAATTTGGGGTATTTTGCTTTATTTGCTAATTCTAAAACTTAAAAACATTACATTTTTAAAGCATAAAATAGTCTTAGATCCTGGCTAATGGAATCTTTTGAATAGAAGGTCTGAAATATCACTTAATTGAACTTTATCTAAATATTAAAAGATTAATTAAAAAAACATAGCAGCAAAAATAAAAATAAATTCCACTTGGGAGAACTGAGACTAAAATAAGGAATTCATAGTTATATATAAACCCTTAAGACATATTGCATGTATTATGTCATTTTCTAAGAAGTATTGCCTTTTACTTTTAGCATTAATATTATAAATTTTAAATAATTATGAAAGTATTTTTGCATGCACATCTGAGCATGCATTATTTTATATTCTTATATGCTATCAGATGCAGCTAATATTTTACTTGTAAAGGAAACTAAATGGTTAAATATTTTAATTTTGTAAATTTATACACAGTAGATTTATTAGTCATGCAACACAAATGCATCTAATCATCAAGAATTGATATAAAATAATTTTTTACATCAAAATGAGTCAGGAAACAGAAGCATTACACTGTATTCCTGTCTCAAGGAGATGTAATCTTAGTAGTACTTTAAATGGATCAGGTTAGCTTGGTTAACTATGAAATAATGTACCTACTGTGGGTTAAGAAAAAAAAAATTAGATGAGTATACTGTATGTGCATTTGCAAAAGCTAGTTATTTTCTCAGAATCTCTCTTGGATGGGATTTGAGAATACCTAAATGCATTAGGTAGATGGAGAAGCTGGATTATGGTTACATGCACAGAGGCACCCATGCAAGCGACTTGAGCTGTCACCCCCAGCAAAGAGTGGGACATGGTGCCCAAGGGAAATAGCAGGCTGAATCGTATACCTTGCTGCATGAGAGCTCCAACTCCAAACCAGAAACTATTTAGCAAGGTAAAATTATTTTCCACCACGTCTGAGTCAGGATTGCAAGGGTGTGGGTTATACCACTCATAGGGACTAAACCTGTGGTAATTGACAGAAGAAAAGAATATATTTAAATGGCAGTGAGAAGAAATTTTATCCAGCATTTTTGCTGCAAAAGAAACAGAAAGACAGGTAAGATTAAGGAGAAACCAGAAATAAGCATTTCTATAGTACAATTTCATATGCACGACAGCAAGTGTGAGGTTTTAAAGATCCCTGTCCTAAGATGATAAATGGCATTTCTTTATTATATACTACTTGTGAGAGGAAAATCTGTATATCAGAAAACCAAGATTATCCTTTAAGACTTAGGTTTTTTCAAGTACAAAATAAAAATAAAAAGTCTAAAAAATCATTAAGGAAGAAAACAAACTTAGTTATGAAATAAACATTTTTAAAACTGTGGAAAAATTGTTAAAGACAGAAGAAACAATATAAAATCAGCTTAAGATTTTTTTATGATATAATAGAAACTACCAAAGTGACAGAGTTTAAAATAATCAGTGAATAATTATATATCTAAGAAAATAGTGCTATGAATTTACATCTTTCTGTGTTAACAAACTCAGCTCTAAACAGAAAACCAAATCAGAGTGAACTGCATTCTAATACATGCCTCTGACATAATTATAGGTTTCAGAGGGTATGGAAATATTCATGATATCAAAGCAGTGTTAGAAGCAGGAATACATATTGAGGCTGATTGGTTTCCACTTATTACTTGGTTTCAAGTCTATTACTTCATTTTGAATCACTGTTTTAAGACAAAGAAAATCGAATCTAATTTTTGAGGCTAGTTCTAGACGGTTTTAGAAATATTGGTAACGTCTCTCAAATAATTCAAACTGAGGAACTGCTAACTTGTACACATAAAGTAATTTATTCTAATTATAATCCAGATATATTTATTAATTAATGGTACTATCCAAAAATATCACCACCATAATTAAAAATACTTCGTCTAATTACTAAACTAACAAAATATTTTCCCTAATATCTCAAATTTTAAAGCCACTCTTTTATAAACCAAATTAGCATGCATGCCCTTTATGAAAGCGTTAAAAAATCTTACATTCAATCAAAGTTATTTGAATAATGTATCTGTCACTTCAGAGAGCCCAATTTCCTTCACAATAATCTTTTACATATTAAAATTCAGAGGATCAAACAAACCATTTTCATCTTTCTAATGCAATTTTAGAACAGCCCTGTTTAATAGCCTACCCTTGACAAACAAAGAAATGTTTTGTTTGGTTCTCCAAGTTAAACTGATACACTGAACAGAACGGTTGACTGGATAGTAATTAAACGTTCTGATCTGATTTGTTGTGTCTGACGCAACAGGAGAGCTGGCTTTGGTTGTAGATATTTTATTTTTATTTAAATTCCCTTATTACTTTTACCCTAGTGAAAATAATTATATACATCTTTAAAAGTATTTCCAAGTATCAGAATGGTAGCCATCAATGTTCACACAATAGTATCTTCTTTCAAATATTACCCATTTTAATTAACTATCCAAAGAATGCATTGCTCGTCAGAGACAACGTGATCTTGCCGTTATCACCCAGCTCCACACCCTTGACAAATTGCATAACCTCCCTGTACTGTGTCCTTATCTGAAAAAGAAAGACAGTGGTAAGACCTAACTTTTCTAGGTGCTGTAAGGACTGCATAAGTTAATAGTGCTGGCAGACAGCAATCATTCAATAATTTGACACAATGGTATTATTGAATATTGTTAAATGTTGTGACTTTGCCTGTAGTTATATACTCATACTTCTATTTTTATTTCTTAATAATTAAACCATTCTTTCCCTACTCCTGCAAGTTTGTTAGCATACACACAGAGCTGGTCTGTAAAGGTGGGTTTAGTGTTCTCACATGGCAGATTATAGAAACAGAGTGAGAACACATAATTTGACTGATTGACATCCCTAGTTTCACATAGAATTCCATGAGCCACTGAGTTTTATATAGGTACTTAAAAGGATGCCATGAAAGGATGGACGAGCAATGGGGTGGCAGGGATTGGAGAAGTGGAAATAAAAATATGCAACATTCTGTCCTCCCATCCCAAATTTATATATACATTTTTTAATTCTGAGAAGGAAAGAAGGAAGGAAGGTGGGAAGGAAGGAAAGAGGAAAAGAAGAAATGAGAAAATAAAAGGAGTTAGGGAGGAGGAATCTGGAAATGATGGCACTGATTTCAACGGACTAATATCTACTTCAATGAGGGAGTCTCACATAGTTTATTTGAAAGAGGGAAAAACTTATGATAAACTAATAATTAAATTTGAATTATGTGCACTTCTCACATCGTCCACTTCCTTCCTCTGCTTTTTCCCTTAGGATGGACAAAGTCCCCAAAAGATGCAAATCTAGCCAAGAAAAACGCTGTCTAACTTGAATTTACAATTTGCTCCTCATGGTGACCCCGAGGAAGCTTTTCCTCAGTCTCCATTTGATTCATTAGCATATACTAATGGTGGATCCTAATGTAAATCACTCCTTTCCTCTTTAAACCCCTACTCCCAAACAACACCCTCACCCCGAAACACACACACACATTCATGCTCACTCCCTCACTCACTCACTGGCCTTGCACTGCTTAGTCTGTGGTCAGCTTTATCTCCTTCACATTTAAATAACACAGCTCTGATTCTAGTTTCATTCTCTATTATTTTCTAAATTAAATTACCTCTCACCTCTAAGAGTAATTGCCATGCTCAATTCTATCCTCTCTATTTTCAACAGGTCTTGTTTCAGTATCTGTCGCTACCTTCCAACTCCTTCAGATTCAATTTTAAAAATTCTATTGGCCCC
Organism: Mirounga angustirostris; assembly: GCF_029215605.1. Taxonomy (NCBI): domain Eukaryota; kingdom Metazoa; phylum Chordata; class Mammalia; order Carnivora; family Phocidae; genus Mirounga; species Mirounga angustirostris. The sequence goes on along the minus strand of NW_026991716.1, from coordinate 87,913,374 downwards.
CGTAATATTTTTTCTGTTCATAAAATATATTTCAGCCCCCTTAAGTCTATATATTTAACCCTAATCACTCTCTTGACCTGATGTGAATTCCCAATAGTCTGACAGTAGACTTTTCAATATTAATATGCCCAATGTGAACGTGCAATCTTTCTCCTAATCCTGCCCTCTTACTGTCTTTTCCATCTCTGTCGAATAGCATCACCTGGAAGCATCCCTCAGTTAAAAACTGCAGTGGTCCTGTCGATAGCCCTTAGCTCACTCAGCCTTCACACTTTTTGAGTCAACTTCAGTTCTTTACATTCCTTTGCCCCACAACCCTGACCTCCAAACATTTGTCAAATTGTATCAGTCTGCCTCCAGAATGTCCCTTTCATTTCTTGCCTCCCTTTTCCCTGTTCATTTCCACTGGCATTAAGGTTAGTTCAGGTCCTCATTTCCTATAGCAGTTGTCTCCGAACTGGTCTTCCCACTTCTATTCTAAACTTATCATCTTGACATATTGCTTCCCAGTTACTTTTCATGTAGAAAAATTCCCATAATGCCACATCTCTATTAAAAACAAATCTTCAATCATGCCCAGTCTATATACAAAATACCTACACTTTTAAGCATGGAATTCACGATCCTCTACACCATGCTCCAAAATACCACTCCATGATTATGTTCCATTACTTTTTCTCCTAACCCTTGGGCTACTGGCCACTTTACAAAAAAAAAAAAAGAGTCCTATATTGATTTTTAACCATCTCTTTGCTCGTATTATCCTTCAGCCTATAATTCCCTAATCTCCACTCCGTAGATATTTAAATCCTATACCCACCCCTCAATTCCAAAACCGGACCACCATCTAGTTGTAGTTGTCCTGATTCTTTCACGGAGGCCATCTAATGTAGAGACTGGCGATTATCCCTAGGATTCACTGCCCTTCCCTGGTTTTAGCAGGAATATTGCTGTCCAGCTAATAAAACTATACCTCTTATTTTCCCTTGAATGCAACTAAATTTGAGCCACTGGAATTTGAGCAGAAATAATGTGTACAGTTTCTCAAAATTCTCCATAAGGATATTTGCCCTGGACTTTCTTTTCCCTATGCATCTTTTAGGAGATGGTGATGACTAGAGATGTATTAGAAGCCCTATGTTGAGAATGACAGAGCTGTTCCACCAGCCTTGAACTGTACTCCTCTGGACTGTGAAGTAAGAGAGAGACATGTTTTCTGATTCCAAGCACTGGGTTTTTTGTTTTGTTTTGTGGCTATCTTTGTTAAAGAAGCCTAACCAGTATTTGAATGACTTAGGTTACTCTTTCTTTCTTCATGTCTATAGCACTAAGAGCTTCAAGTCATACTTATTGTAGCCTGGCTTCTTCACTGCAAATTAGTACATGTATATCTCCCTTCTTCTATTAGATTGTAAATGAATACATCCAAATACAATTTCTGATTTATCTCGTGTATCTTAGAATATCTAGCACAAAATTTTAAACCTAGTTGGCACATAAAGCATTTTGAATTATTCTGATGCTCCTTCTACTTCTCCTCTCTTTCTTTTTCATTTTCTGGCCATACATATAAAATGATAATCCTATTTTTCCACACCTAATTCCTCCTTAACCCTGAGCTTCCATCCCTATAAAAATATTGTTTTTGAACTCATTGCATTTTTAAATGTCATCTTTTAATTATTTTTCAGGTTCTAATAAAATTATTATTAAACACCAGCCCTATGATACCTTCTTTTTAACTTCTGTGACATGGACTCCTGCTTCTCTACCCTATGCCCCACTAAAGGGAGATCCCTTTTGGCTAAGTCTTGACTCTCAGATCTTTCCTCCATTACTGATGACCTAACACACTCATGGCTTTAGCCTCTGTGCTGATAATTTCAAAACCCTCTCAATTTATAGCCATCAATTCTTACTCAAAGTATTTCCATTCCTACTTAGGCAGCTCATCATTACCTCATACTTCAAAGGCTTTAACATTGAACCCAACAACTTCTCCCATACTAGCTCTCCTTCCCAATGTCTCAATTTCTAAAAAGCATGGCACTTCTCTGAATTCTTGAGGCTTAAAGTTTATCTTTCTTTTAACCTCCTCCTTTTTTTTTTTTAAAGATTTTTTATTTATTTGACAGAGAGAGACACAGCGAGAGAGGGAACACAAGCAGGGGGAGTGGGAGAGGGAGAAGCAGGGTTCCTGTGGAGCAGGGAGCCCAATGCGGGGCTCGATCCCAGGACCTTGGGATCATGACCTGAGTCGAAGGCAGACGCTTAATGACTGAGCCACCCAGGTGCCCCTTAACCTCCTTCCTTAAATACAAATATGTATAAGCCATATCAACTTTTGTTTGATGATGTTTCTTTGCTTTGTCCCATCAACTTCCAGTGCATTTTCATCTCAGTTCTGAATCATGGGTTTTCAAAAATCAATTCCTACTTGGTTCCCCCTTTTTTCCATTTTGTCTTGCAAACTATCTTCATATTTAGGTTTGCACCATGCAACTTCCCTTCTCTAGAACCAGTCGATTTCTTTTAGCTATTGAACTGGTTTAACATTCTATGCTTCTGGATTTCCAGATTCTATATGATATGACTCAGTATTTTTAACCTTTTCAAGAATGTTGTGTAGACTGGCCAATTGTCTCATTATGCCTTTGCTTATGCTGTTTCTAAATGAGAAGTCATCTTCTCTTCAGTTGTTTCACCCAGCTAGCTACTATCCTACACTTTTCTAAAACTCCATAGTGGGGGGGGATGGGGTAACTGGGTGGTGGGCATGAAGGAGGGCACGTGATGGAATGAGCACTGGCTGTTGTATGCAACTGATGAATCACTGAACTCTACCTCTGAAACTAATAATACACTATATTGTTAATTAATTGAATTTAAAATTAAAAAAAGGAAACCTCCCCCAAAAAATAACAACAACAAAAAACTCCACAGTGTTTACTTTTTCCCCAAAGCTTGCTTGTTTCAAATCTCTATATATGATCTACTACTTTGGGCTCTATAATTGATATTTTATGTAGCAATTTTATATTCCCACAGTTTTATGAGGTCCTTGAGAGATGGGATTTTTATTATCATTATTATCATCATTATTAATATATTTGTATTACTTCAGTTGTCTAAAAATGTCATAATAAAATGCCTATAGGTTTGGGGACTAGAGGACTTAAGCTTTAGCAACATGTATGTTTTGTACTTGGTGACAGATTGCTAATCTAATTCTGGAATTCTTTTGTCACTTTCCACTTCAGCCATGCTTAATTGTTCGTATTACTTAAATGAGCTGTAGAGTTTGTCAGCATAGTGATCAGGCCAGGTTAGTGCTAATATAGGTTAGCATGGAGCCACTGGTATGTTGAGAATTTACTTGAGAAGCAGAGTATAGGAGTGGGTGTTATAACTAACTTCAGCATAAAAGCACATAGCTGTAAATACAAGAGTATTTCTAGAAATTGGATCTAAATGGATTGAGAGTCACAAGGGTAACTCTACTTCTAGAAGATGAAGGTGCTATTAGTTTAATTCAGGAATGCCCTGAAGAGAAATAGTTATAAGAGCTATCATACTTGGGTAGCAAAGTAGATTAAAATCCAGAAAGAGAAAGGATAAAGTATGCATGTTCTGCTAAAATTATGCCATTTTGATGGCATCACTTGTGGGAGCAGACATAAAGTGGGGACTTCTCAAGCCTTTAAAAACCAGGGTTGCCTTTTACTAAAGGAAGATTTTAAAACAAGGCATGAAAAGACCAGTTGAGGCACTCCAAGTAAGGTAAGCTTAAATAATTGCCTATGGAAAATGAGGCATACAATTAAAAATTACACTATTTCCTTATGTTTGTGTCATACTTGCCAATTATAAAAACAAGTTCAGCTATATATGATCTTATCTTGAGCTGCAACAAATAGCCCAAGATAAGAGAAATATTATTATTATTATTATTAAAAACTGAGATTGAGTGAGATTCAGACGACTCAGGGATCTGCTCAAGTGCATAGAAAGTTGGAACCAGGTGTGCAATGAAGGAGTCCTGCAAGCAAGTCCCTGCTCTCTTATTACTCTCATTCTAGTCAGCATTCAGTCTTTATCATCTGCCACAAAAAAGAAAAAAGAAAAAGAAAGAAAGAAAGAAAAAGAAAGAAAAGGGAATTTCTATGATCTAATTCAGTTCCCAGTAATAGAAGAATCTTATTTCTAGTTTGCCTGCTCTCTGGTCAATGAGGAATTGCTTAATTCTCATGCAGAATAAAAAAGACTCTTTGTTTCTATCACTTTTGTTTTTAGCACACTTATACCCTGTGCTCCATAGAATTAAATTTTGAGCACTGAAAACACTCAAAAATTAAGATTTGGTCATGACTTGATGTCATTGGAGCACAAAGAAATATTCACAAATGTTCAACAAAAGATCATGTTTTGGTTAAAAATGTATTAACTGCCATCTGATTTCTATTCAGAAATATTACAAAATTAATGTTATTTTTCTATTTACCACTATACCAAGCTTAATAATATAAACTTCTAATGTCAAAATTATTTAATATATGCATAGATATAAAATCCTTAAAGGATGTTCAAATTTATCTGAAGTCTGAAATATTTTCACACTATTATCTTTGCTCTATATTTTGCCATTGCCACTTCAATTCTAACTATTTTGTACATGGAATATAATATTGCTTCTCTTACACTATCAGGAAAAGTTATCTCTTTGAATCCATGAAAAGAGGCTAAAAAGCAAGAGTCTCAGCAATTTTTGTGAACCATCACAGTATCTTCGAGATGAAATAAATCAAGTTAAAGGAGTTTAACTCAACATATTGGGAAAAGAAAATAAAACCTTCTCAGGTAGAATGCTTATTTTTCAAAACTGTTCATTTTTAATTATCTTTGCTTTCAGAAAAGGAAATATCAAGAAGTAACCTTAAAAGATTTTTATATGCCTATTAAAAATAATAATCAAAGATAGTACCACATGACTTTGGGAAATGCACCATGTAAAACATGGTGCTGTCAAACATGGTGCTGTTCAGCTCTCTTCCTAACACCTGTATAAGACCAGGGGTTCATGACGAGAAAGTTCTCTAAAAATGCCCTTGCCATTGCAAAGCTTAGTCTGTCCAGTTATCTCTGAGGTTACTCAAAGTCTAAGAAATGCAGACATTTCCTCCATTACTTTTACTTGATAGCAAACAAAACAGTACTGTCTTCAGCAGCATGTTCCACCAATATATAAAATCTGACTCTGACCAATTGCTTTATGGGCATGATCTATTTATATTCAGCAAGTATCATTTACCTTTCAGTTTTTCTTCGTTTGATTGCTTTTTACTTTCTGAATCCATACTACCAAGCAGACCACTTCCAGTGCATAATTAATGCTAACAATTATCCTTAGCCAGAAACTTCATATTGTGATCATTTCAAATAAAGTTTCTCTAATTTAAGTAACACTTTTTTTTATCAGAAATTAGGATGATTGATATTCTGCGGCATTTGATATTCTGTACTTTATGCTGCTAGTTATCAATAAAAAACATATATCCCAAAATAATTTCAGTTGTTCAGTATGTTAAATTCACTTTCCTTAAAAAGTAATTGTGTGTGCATCAGAATATGAGTCACACCAGCCCACGTTGGAATTTTTTTAATCGAGCATATATTAAGTACTTTGAGAACTTGTTTCTAAGAAAAAGACTTCCCTATAGTTAATTTTAGTTACCTTCCAAATCATTAATGAGCAGGATATTAGTTAAGGTTGTATTGTGTTTTCTATGTTCAAACGTAAAAGGCTTCATAATGTAAAAATAATGTGGTGAGGTTTTGAAGGTGGATGAAGTTAAACTGTGGTTAAGAAAGAAATGAAAGGAACAAAACATTTGGAAAAATTGTTATATAAACTAGGAATACACGAGTTTGCAATTTAGAAAGATAATTTTTTTAAAAAACACAATTGAACATAAATATATTTAGCTCACTTAAACATAGTTCAAAGCTTAAGAATAATCTATCATACACTCATGACCCCATTTAATAAGAGTAGATAAACTCTAATGCAACATATTAGCTAGTTAGCACTGTATCAAAAGATGTCCAAATAGAGTGACCATTGAAAAAATTTAATTGAGAGAAATAACATGACTTCACACTCCAAATCAAAGTAATGCCAATACTGTAAGAACTATGGTATCAATAGATTCTTCATGCTGTTATCATTATTCATATCCTGTAAAACTAGTTCTGTGCTCTTTTTTTAGTATAGTCCCTGCTGACATTTAATTAACTTGAACATTTATGTATCTGAATTTCACCCGAATCTCACCAGTGCCCCCATCCTATATTTCCAGCTCTCTACAAGAGATTTCCACCTGGTTGTACAGCCAAACCTCAAGCTCAGCATGACCAAAAGCAAACTGGTCATCCACCCCATACTAAGTTGACCCCATGTCAAAGCATGATCAATTTTGCAGATAATCTAGGCATTTTCTGACAACTGAGATGAGAATTCTTGAAGTCATCTGTCTTCCCTCTCCTTCAATGTCTGTATCCAGTATATCACCAAGGTTTATTATATTTTTTCTTCAAAATAATTATTGGATTTGTCTTTAAATTCACATTTTATAATCTCCTATTATTATAATTTTAGCTTAGTCTTTGTTTACCTCTAACTCAACAGGTTTCTTTGCCTTTTGATTCTCCCAACCCCATCTCTTTTGTCCATCCTACATATAACTATTAGGCAAATCTTCCCATACTGTAATGCTGTTTATTCCTTCATCAAATACCTACAAGAAAACAGCATTTCTTTCTGATAAACTACAACCTCTTCTGCCCAATTTTCAAGGCTTTAGAAAGCTGAGTCATCTCATCATGTTACCTACTGTGACCCCCAAATCATAATTTATGCAAATAAACCAATAAATATCTCATACATGATATTCATAGTAACATTCCCATACTTTTCCTAATGCTGTTCTTTACAGCCAAAATATTCCTTATTCCAGTACATTAATTAATATCCTGTTTATATTTTAAATCATAATTTACCTATTGGATGATAAGGTCTTTGACAAGAAGGAATATACCATGTTTATTTTAATCTCCACCCAAAATGCTCTCTCCATTCTCCTCTATTTAATATAATTCCTGTCATCTTTTAAAGCCAAATTCACCTATTGGGATAATAGACTCTTTAAAGGAAGCAAGTATGTCATTTTAATTTTATATCTCCTATAGCAGTAGAATAGTACTGGAAATAGGATAAGCACTCAGTAAATACTATCATTTTATTGCATATATATATATATATATATAAAATTCTTCAGCACTTTGTTCATTGTTATTTGAATGTGTGATATAACTGGATATAGAAGATATAGTGCAGAGTTGCTTTCTTAGTGAATAATTAGCATAACAATGCTTCTCAATTAATAGCATAAAGAAATTTCTTAGTTACAACTAAGATATAAAGGTATATAAGGTATAAAGGAATTCTGGAGTTTACAAAACAATTTTAGTAAGAATTATCTGGTCTTCAATCTCCATGTTATCAAGCAATTGCAATGTGGTAATATAGATGGCTAGTAGCAACTTTGGACAAACAGTATTTGTCTTAATTCCTGTTTACTCTGCCTACCTGTGTCTTTTGTGATATACTTCCTAAGCAGGATTGCTTCACATTTACACTACTTGATGGAATTACTCCTACTGCCTTAAATACAGAGATAATAATATGTACTTAAAATCATATCACTTCTCTATTTTATTCAGTTAACTCTTTCTTTGAACAATAAACAAAACACTAGAATGACTATAAGCTTATGCATGCAAAAAATGGGCAGACATTTAAAAAACGGAAAAAAGCTTTCTATGACTCTCATCATGAGCTTGAGTTTCCTCAAAAGAGTGATTGGTGGGACTTGTTTTGCAACACTACCTCATAAATCTCATTTTCTTTTAAAAGTAGAGAATAGTAAGACCTCCAGGCAGCTGCTAGATGGCCAGCCCAGTAGAAACAGCACACCAAAAAAGTGGGCATGAGATGTTTTTATTGACACAAGAAAAAAACAACATGAAACTAAAGGAGGTAGCTCAGCAATACTAAGAAACAACAGATCTCTTCATGAAACTGAAGCCTAGGCACAATAATGCCCCTCCTGTCCTGGTTAGGATTTTGGCTATGAATGAAAGCACTGCTTTAAAATGGGCACGGCAAGAAGTCTTAGCCATTATTCACCCCTTTCAGGCACAGCTTTCCCACCACTGGTGATCATTGTTGATAACATAATCCTTGAGCATGACTTAAAGAGGTGCATGGAAATACTGAGTGCTGACAGGGATGGAGGACTGAACCTGGGAATCCCTTCTGCACTTAGTAATTCTAAGTACTGAGAGCTGAAACATTTGTTTAGAAAGTTTATTTATTTTTTTATTGTCCTGAAAATGACTGAAAGAAAAAAGATTCTAATCTTTCTCTGATTATCTAAGATTACCTTTTCGTTATATTTGCTTGGCACTTCTTAAAATAATGCTTTAGGATAGCTGTGCAAGCTAGGTGGATGCCCAACAGAGAACATAATTGATTACCGCCTTGGTAAATCAGATTACATAGTTTTGTCTATGGTGCCCCCTGTTTCTCTCTCTTTCTCTCATTCTCCCTCTAATTGTGTAATAAGACACGTCAGTTTGCCTCACTCATTTCTCTTGTACTCAATTAAATGTTCTCAAATTCTCTCTACTTCCCAAATGTCATGATTTCTACACATGGAACAAAGAATGCTTTGTGAGAAGCTTGGATGGGACCATTGTTTGCACTACTTTTAATGTCAGATTCTGAAGAATAAGGACTTCCATTGGGTTAGATTCAAGATAAGGTAGAAGAAGGTCAATGTTAAAATATGTAATTATCTAACAATATTTAAACATTAAAATGTTTGAACAAATAAATGTAAGAGTTACAAATAATGATTACCTATAAAGTTTAGGGAATGTCTAGATTAATCTTCAATTCAATATCTCCTAAAATAAAACCTTCTAAACCAGCAGCAGATGCCCTAAATCTACCTGGATAATTTTTATTACATTTATAGAAAGATACATTTTTTTCCTGAACTCCTTAAACTTTTAAAGAAAATTTTATGTATATTTATAGGTCTTTCATTCATTTGATACAGCTAGTGCTTTTCTCCTTTACACTACATTAAACTATTCACTGAAATATTTATAAGACACTGCAACAAGAGTACAAAACCTTATGTATACTAACACCTCAAAGAATCAAGTCATCTTCTGCAACTTTAAAAATATGCTGTTGATTTCCCATAGCAAAATATAAGAAAAACCGAAAAATTAGTCAATTTGCATTCAGTTTTATCATCTTCAAATATTTTGTTTATCAAATATGGACAAATCCATGAAGACTTTAAATTTAAAATATATTCCATATGTATAAGATACATATGTGTGTAGACACTTTTACACACAAAAATTTAAGAAAAAAATTGAAGCAAAGTTTAAGAATCAATTTTATCATCCTCAAATATTTGTCTATCAAATATGGACAAATCCATGAAGGCTCTAAATTTAAAATGTATTTTCTATACATAGAATATATATGTGTGTACACTGTTGAGCAAATAGAGAGATAAAGAAATAATTCTCAAGAGGTGTTTTCCATTACTATTAGTACTATCATCTGTCACCACCTGTCTCCTCTCTCATCCTCAGTTTCTTTATCTGTAGAGTGAGGAGGCTGCCATGGGGCAACACTAAAGTTTCCTTCTAACATTGACAATCCAAGATTTCATGTAGATGGGTAATTACTTAAATAGCATAAACAGGACAAAATTTACATTTGTAAGTAGGTCCTTGTAAAAACTTTAACAAAATACTGCAATTAAATCTCATCTCTTTCAACATACATATTCAAGTTATGATTGAAAAAGAAGATAGTTGTATAAATTTGCCCCTAGTAAGAAGTTAGAAAACTTTATCACCCTCAGAGCATAATTTAGTGCAGATTTGTCCTTTATTCCTTACTATTGTATCTTAGAGAACTGGAAAACGGGTTTAGCTTGCAAAATTTTTCATTGGGACCAAATTATGTTGATTCTCTTTTGTTTACTTAATGAATATATAGATAGATGGAGACAGAGACACAAACATAGATATAGAAAGATATGAAGATAATCACTAAATTCTACTCCTAAAGCCAAAAATAAATAAATCAATAAATAAAATAAATTTTATTTTTAAAAAGGAGATATGAATATATATAAAGGAGATAGGACACTTCTTACTACAATAACGAAACATGTTTTTCAACCAAATAAATACAAATCAAGAATCTATTGATGAAATGTAATAATCAATTAGGTCTGAGCATTTGAGCCATATGTAAAGAGGCAGATGGTTCTGGGTTGTGGCAGGCAGCCCATGCTGGGGAGTGAGGAAGTTGTAGTTAAAGCACTTGGCTATAGCTCTAACTTCCAGACAGGTATTAATTATTTCTTCTACTATCCTATCTTCCTTGCATGTTCAACACCCCCCCAAACTGGCTATGATTTTTCCAGTTTATTGTCTCCTTTCTGGCTTTCTTCTGTATTTACTGTATCCCTGTCAGAAGATAAAACAGCCCTTATATTTAAATTACAGTGACAAAAAAACAATAACACAAATACAGTGATTAGCTGCCTCTCTCTAAAGGACCACTACACATATTTGTGAAATAAGTTCCTTGAAGGGTAAAACAAACATTATATTTGACAATGCACAAAGTTACTTGAAGAATTATTAGCCAGGCCAACTGTATGTGTGTGTGTGTGTGTGTGTGTGTGTAGTATTTACTTTGAAGCCCTTTGGGTATGGTCATCTGATTATTTTGTTAGGATACCTACAGCATTCTTTAGCCCTCTATCTTGTTTGTTTCAATTTTGAGATAAATGGTAAAATCTAACATTTAAAAAACAGTATGTTTTATTAGCTAGTCACTGTAATTTTTACAAAATGAAAAAAAAAAAAGGAATACATCTGAAAGCCATATGATTTAAATGTACCACACTCTCAAATACATAATATGATTAGAACTCTGTGCCTTATAAATACAGGCTACATGCGACATATTTACCACTAAAAACACCTCACAAAATTACAAACTGTTTAAGCTTGATTTGAATTGATGATATTCTATCTTTATCTACTTAGTTTCTAACTTTTATCAGTTTAAGTTTGGAAGAATAAATTGTGTTTGTTATGTTTTCACTTAAGGCCCAAACAAAGTAAACATTAGATTAGCTTGGATTTTGCACCTGGTTAAATTATTTTAATGCTCTAATGCATGAATCACTAATATGTTTAGAGCTTTTACCTTCACTGTAAAACAGATTGGTTTTGATTCAATTAAAATTCCTTTTTGCAAATATGAATTAAAAGTTCCTCATATTAGAACAAAGTTAGATAAGAACTTAGTATTAGCAGTACATAGCAACTTTGATTCATAGCCACTGTGAAGATTATCTGAATATTATAAAAACGGGGATAAAAGTAATAATGGATTTGTATGCAGGTGGTGGTTTAGAAAACTTAAACATTAATGATTTGACTTGTTATGTGGTTTGATCATCAGAAAGTAAAAATAGCATTTGGCATATTTCCTTAACACCAGAAAAAGAATTATTTCCCGAGATTATTTTATTAACATTGGAACAAGCTCTAAAATATAATAATATTCTTTGTTTGGTGCAGGTCTTTAAAAATTTGACACATATTTGGAAGAAAGATCATCTTTCTGATTATTTTTACACATAGGACATCATGTGAACCTCACCATTATTAAAAAGCTTTGTAATAGCATTTAAAATTTTACCCTGCAGCTCTCCCCGTCACCCAACTCTACCTATTTCCCAAAGCTTGCTTCCCATCTTGGAAATTACAGTAAGCTATATTGATCTGGAAGATCATATATGGGTATCTACTATTTTTTAAATCTATGCAAAGTTTGACCATGCAATTATTTTAATGATTTCTTATGATTTGCCATGGGTAATAAACAGGAGGGACAATTTCAGGTTGCAGATATATTTCATTTGGTCAAATCCATGCCTTAATCACTGTATTACATTTGAAACCAAGATTATCCAGTTGTTCCCTAAAATCTTTTTCTTTCAACCATACTATCAGAAAATAACTATGCCTAATTTTATACTTGAATGCTTATTTTAGTTCTACCATATTTTTCTTATTTTTGCATCTTTAGCAAAGCAATGTTTGTTGTTAGAAATAAGTTACACCAAATACAACCATATATAATTAGATGCATCCTGTATAAAGCCCACACAGACTCTGTGATCACCAATCCTGTATGTAATATTTGGTTTATTGGATGCACAAAGAAAGCAGCTTTAATTTCTCAAACTGTATAAGCTACACTGGACACTAGGGGTCAGGAAGATAAAATGGAATATTAGTTATCTTTAACCATGAAAGCAAGTATTTAAAGGACATTTTATACTTAAAAGTCAATAACTGATTCCAGTATTTCTATTTTAGTCAATCAACCAAATCAACTGATAATCATGACAGATAAATTTATAGGGAAATTATGAAGTAGCTTTAAAAAGTTATCTAACACTTACTCAGATTAACATAAAATATAGAAAAGTAGATGATAAAAAGAGTTGCAGTTTTAGGACTCAAAAAGAGATGAGTAGATACTAAACAGTAATAAATAGATTAGAAATCATTCACTAAAATTTAAACATGAATTTAGACATGAATTCTCTATCACTTTAACCTATGAAATTATTTCCATTTGTATTATTTCCTTCTACATCAAATGTAAAATTTTAGAATACACTTAATAATTTTAAGGGAAAAATTAACTTTTTCTAAATTATACTATCTTTTTTACCAAAAAAATTTCCCTGATTATGTGGACTTTGAAAATGGCATAGAATTACATTGGTCAATAGTCATGAAATTACCACTTACTTACAATATTTTAACTTGCAAGTAATAGTTTAGAGTGGAAATAATGACTTTAAACTATTTAGTGTATATGACATGTTTATGCATTAGATTATAATCACATCTTTTTTTCTTTTTTTACTTCTTAGATTCTTTTTTCCCAGCTTTATTGAGAAATAATTGACATACATCACTGGGTAAGTCTAAGACCTACAGCACATGGTTTGATTTACGTATATTGTGAAATGCTTGTCACAATAGGTTCAGCTAACCTCTATCTTCCCATACAGATTCAATAAGAAGAAAAGAAAGAAGAAAAAAGAAAAAAAAAAAAATCTCCTTGTGATGAGAACTCAGGATTTACTCTCTTATCCACTTTCCTGTATATCATAGAGCAGTGTTAGCTATAGTCATCATGTTGTACGTAACACACCTAGTACTGATTCATCTTATAATAGGAAGTCTGCACATTTCCATCACTTTCCTCTAATTCTCTTCCCCCGCCCCCCACTCTCTGCCTCTGGTAACCACAGGCTTGATCTCTTTTCCTAGGAGTTTGGTGGGGTTTTTTATAGATTGCACATATAAGTAGATTTTGTCTTTTGTTCTTTATTGTAGAAAAATATACCACTGATAAATGTTTCTTATTCTTTACAAAATATTAAAGATAACTTCAAGTGATTTTGTTTAATGCTCAAGTTTTATAATTGCATATAACAAAAGAGTTTTTAGAATATATGCATTTATAGAATAATTAAATAAGAACTTAGGTACATTATAACATTTATATTAGCTTGTGTTCTCAAAACTAAGCATTTCTAATTTTATCATACATTTTTTCTGTCACTGCTTCTTTATATTATGTTTATATAATTGGGTTTTTTCTTATTATGCGATTAAGAATTGACTTCTGGTCAACGGGAGTTCATATATGGTGTGTGTAAGTACATATACATATACACACATGTGTATATATTTACTTTTTTCAAAGAGGCAAGAACATATTTTATGCATTTCTAAAAGATGCATTTTTCTTCTGCATTTTGATTCTTTAAATAGATTTACTTATCCCAAGCCAATAAAATAGGAAATGTGCTCATGAAAGAAGGCCAAGAAGTCCATCTGTGTCTGTTCATTTCTCTGAGCTATCAGTTCCTTAATTTCTCAAAATATTTTTTCTTCTCAAGCTTGCCTATCTGCTTCGCTAAACAGAGATTGTTCCAACTTCTAGCAGTGGGAACCTTTTTTTCTAAATCCCAAATGAACTTATTTATAAAAGAAATTATCTTCTTCCCTCAGCATCCAAAAATTCTCCATTCATTCTGAAACTATCTTAGCATGTATTGAAAACATTTAAATTACTACTTCCTGTCTCTCTTTATAGGGATTTCCAGGACATTTTCTCAATAATCAACTTTTATAAAAAGTTGGTTTATCATTTGATGTACTTTAATAGAATTTTTCATTTAACATCAAAATCCCTTCTGCATTTATGACAGAGTCAATGATTCAATAAGATTCTTATTAGTGATGTTTTATCCCCTTTGTAACACCTCGTGGTTATTTAATAAACTTTTAAACTTTGAATTTGGTTTTACTGGTAATTTAAAACATTCTTACTTTATAGTCTCTTTTTTTAAGAGAGCACTTTAATTTCTAAAGTATATTCAAGACCAATACTAGTCTTGTTATGTCTTTCCCTCTGTGACTTCCAGTAAGTCTGTTAACCATTCAGTGTCTCTGTTTTCTTATGTGTAAAATAAGGGAATCACATATAATCATCTTATCATTTCAAAATAATTTTATAATGCTATTAATATGGTTGTTTTATTTTATTTACCTTCATTGTCTGTATCTGCTACATTTTGGGAACATTAGGTCTCCATTTCTATTCTTTTTCTCTTAGCTCTGTCTTTTCATAGGAATGCTTCTACTTGAATGAATGTTCTCACTTGTTAGATATAGTCTATTATGCAAATGTATTAATTGAATAATAGTGAATTTAATAAATTATTCTATACTTCTTATAGAATTATTTGTTATTTCTACTAAATCCTATTATCTATTTCTCTTGTGCTCCTCCCCTGACCTCTCCTGAGGTAACATTGACTTATAGTTCCTGGAATCTTTACAAAAGTGTCATGTTATAACTAAGCAATATTTACTTTTAGTCATACTCAAACATGCTGAAAAGAGATGATAATCAAGGAATTAGTAAACAGGTGGAAACAAAATCTTACCTCATTTCAATTACCTTAGATAGGGCATGCACACATCCTCAAAACTACATGAAAGATAATAAAGAGTAAATGTAATCAATATTGGCATGTAAGGAAGCTGCACATAATGAGATGACACTAAGATTTCCTGATGAATCTAGCCTCACTGCATATATTTTATTGATATTTTAAAATAACCAAAGACAATGTAATAAATCAAATTGTCAGAGATTTTAAATTAGATCTGTACCAAGCAACACTTTGGACCAAACAATAAAAGACTAAGAAAAAATAGTCAAATGGTGCTGAAAAGCTCTGACCAATCAATGATTGAGAGTCAGGAAGGGAAGAAAGAAGGGAGAAATTCAGAATCATGTACTTTATATTAAACGGAAGACAAACAAGGCAGAAGAAGGTGGGGAGAGGAGGAGAAGAAAATTCCAATGGCCCTGAGCACAATGAAAGATGCACATTTCATTAGGATGTATTTAATGGCCTCAAAAATAAATGAAGAAGTAAAACAAGCTAAAATGTAATCTATAGCCTAATGCTATGTAACTGATAGAACTCTGAATTTATGCCACAGTCATGTGTCAAAGATTAGAAACATGTTAACCGGTAGAGAAAGAAAAAAGTAACCAAAATGTAATAACCCAATCCCTAAAATATTAATTTTCAGGAAACAGATTTCTATTAAAAATTGCAAAACAAATTGTTAGCTATACCACCTCTTCAAGTCTTGCAGGTTTGAAACTTTAAACTTTGAACTTTAATTATAATTGTGAAAGTGGAGTTCTGTTTACAGGTGCCTCAATTTTGTCCTGATTCTATGGTGCCCTGCATGCTGTTAACACTCTGGCTCCAGTTCTATGATTAACTATGATTAACTACTGGACCTTTGTCAGGTTGCTTTGTTTCTTTAGACTTCGATGTCTTCATTTATTGGCGTGAAGTTCTATTGATTATATGTCAAAATTTTGTTTACCAGTCACAGACCTAGAATATTATAGAAGGTCATTTTATTTAAAATGGTGTTTGTACTTTTATTGTTATTAAACATATAATTCAGTTTTCCTAAATGTCATCATACATTTAAATGACACAGACAATTCCTGTCATTCCACTAATCTAATTTGTTCTATTTGAAAGTACTTCAAGAATTTGACTTTGTACTGTAAAATAACATACATGTGTCTCAATGTCTTATTTACATATATATCTGAATTAAATTTTTTAATAGTCTTGTATTGTTACTACATTTCCTTTATACTGCAAATCTCTGGCAATCTCTTAGCAAGCGTTTTAAGATAGTCATTTTATTGTTTTGTTCATGATGCTCTATGCCATTGCTCATAACTTGATGAGTATACAAGTGCTTGGTTTTTAAAACAATAAATGAGGGAAAAACAACAATCAAAAGCAATGTGTTGTTGTTTGCTATGCTACAACCTCCTAGTGAGGACTAACAGTCACTAATATTTATTAGGTCAGTAAATCAAATCTCAGGTAGGTAACAGGTGGTTCATAGAGTCAGAGACTGCAAATAGAGTCGCTGTTTGTTGTAGTCTAGCATATGGCCTTTCAATACATTACAATCATATCAACTGGACGACATCCTCTATAAGCAATGCTTAACACTGAAACACCAGTAATTCTTTTTTAACTTCTTGAAACTACAGTGCAGATTTTGTGCCTTTTTGGAATGCTGCCTCACCTTTCATGCCTTTTAGAATACTGTCTCTGGATGGACTAATTTCTTATTTTCTGGTACTTTCCCATGTATGTTTGTCCTTTTGCATAGTTAAATTTTAAATCCTTCCATACAGACTGAACGCACATTAAGTCTGCATTTCTCCACATTGCTTAGTTAATATTCTAGAAATAGTGGGTGCTCAAAAATTGAGGGGTGGATTTAAGTCTCTGGAGTTTATGTTCTTAACCCTAGGGTTTAAAAAAGACACACAAACATACACAGGATCTTGCTTTCCGAGTAAAATTCAAAAGCTAAAGCATCAGTAGGAAATCCTTTCACACAAAATTCCTTTAAAATACCGTGTTTAAAAAGAAAAAGAAAAAAAATGCAGCTTCTCTAACAAATTGGATTTTTGAAATAATATTTTCTGTATATTTTATTGTACAATGGAACTTCTGAATAGATTTTCATATTTGAATCAAGGAGATCCAATTATTGTCTCCAGCTGCTGTATTTTCTATTAAAAATCTTTTTTATCATCCACAATGTTCATCCACATAAGTAACTGTCTTATGTAATACCTTTTCACTTAATCAAACTTGAAAAATAAAAATTCTACTTTTATATTTCTGAAATAGCTTAAGTATAGTTCCTTAGCAGGTTATCTCAAATATATATTAGGTTTTATGAATGGGAAATACATAAGGAAACATATTTATCATATTGTGATTTATATAGCTAATACTTAGTGATACATTGATGGACGGATGGGGAGAGAAAGAGACAGAGAACTGATAGACCCAGCTGGAATAAATTTCAAACAACGAACAACAACAACACAAATCATGGTGTATTATCATTTAGGATCCAATCAGAATTTATATAATCTCAATTTTGTTATAAGCCATGATCATTGACAACACTCTGGGTGCATATTATCCTATGATTACAAAGACATAAATAAGATACCTTCATTGATTCTAAGAAAGGAATAAGCAACACTTGGTCTAAATTTGAGAGAGAGTAGCTGCCATTTATGAAGCTTTTATCTAACAACATTTTTTATTTGCAATAGGCTAAGACCTAAGCTATAATACTTTCCATTAACTACAAATGAGAATGTATAAGAGGAGCTAGAAGGCTGCAAACAAAAGATTAAAATGAGTGAATGCCTCGCAGGATGGACCATATAATCCTTTGATAATTGCATTTATTTTAAGATGAGCCATTCAAAATTGCTAGCTGTCCAACCTGCATAAAATGAGCAAACTAGAAATATGGAAATAAAAATGCTGGTTGTCCCCAAACAGGCCATTTTTATATCACTATAGTTGAGTTTTAGACACTCTAGGCTTACATGTGTGCTGAATATGCTTATTTTCTGGCTTTTCGCAATTATGCTACTTGTGCTCTATATAGAACTAGAACAATAATAACTATCATTTGAGGTTGTCCGATATGTAAATGAGATTTAAAATACAGTGACCTCCTTCAGTCCTGCTTACAGAGTGTGGGTCATAAGGTAGACAAATATGACTCTAACAGAAAAGATTACAACCTCATAAAATATGTAGCTTCAAAATATTATAAGTTTAAACTCTACCTAGAGTGCTGATCATTTATAGAAGAATAGATAACTAATTTCATCCTTACAATAAATACAAGATAAAGTATCGACCATTTTATAAAATACTTCTTCCTTTAACAAATAAGGTAAAATTACTAATAAAACTGGAATTTATTGAAGCCATGTGCTTGCTCTCAAATCATAACTTGTCAGTATGAAAAAAGCTTTATTGCTAGGTTTATCATTATTCCAAAATAAGGTCTTTTTGCTTTTTCCAAATATCTAATTTTCTTAAAACTTTCAATAAATGCAGGGGACTTTTAAAATATTCAACGTCTTTCTGACAATTGTAAATCTTGATTTTATAACCAAATTCACAAATAAGTAATAATGAGTTGTCCTGAGACCAGGCATTTTTAAATGAAGGTTAATTTTTGAAATTCCATAACGGAGTTAACAATTTTTCACATTCACTATTTTATTTTTAAATAAAGAGGAAAAAATGTCCCATGGCCAAAAAATGTGTAGAAAATGCTGAGTTAAACAAACACCCAAATTTCTTTACTGTAAAACTTTTCAGAGCCTTTAATCTGCTAATAGTGAATCTTTAAGAGGAGGATCTAGTACATAGTTCTCCTGACTTTCTTTAATCATAGAACTCTCTTGGGTTCATTTTTTCCCCCTAGAAACAGTTTAGCATCTGATGTTTTGTAAATACTGCCCTATGATATGCTATCATACATTTATCTTATATAAGTATTACGGAGCCTACTACATTTAACAATTTTTTGCACCAACTTCTTCATTACTTTATAAAAATTAGGGAAAACATTGTTGTACTGGATATTCCACATCAGAAATAAACCAGAAATGTTTTCTATGGGATTGAAAATTTGATGATACTAGAATAACAATTCATGCTTCCTGCACAAAACTAATTTGGTAAATTCATGTCTCAAGAATATAGTCAATATTCTAGAAATGGTGGCTGTGCAAAACTGGCCAGAAAGAAAGTACAAAAGACCGCTAACATATGAAATATCTACACTTAACTTTTCATACGTTTTTAAACAAGCATCTTTAACTTGTTTTAAAGAGAATGCCAGTTGAAAATAACTAACAGGAAGGAAATAGTCAGGCTACTCAGAAACAGGCACCCTGATAACAGATGAAGAAAAGGGAGAAAGAAAGCTTCAGAAATGTACATTTGAAATAAGAACTTTGAGAGAATTTCATGCGTGGCTAAACATTACTTCACAATTTAATAAACCCTGTGGCAGGCACAGCTAATTCATACGTGATAACATCGCTCTTACTTACAAAAGAACTGAGCCAGCAGTATACCCAGATAAAAGAAACATATCTGCATCCTCTTTTTCTGCTAGGAAATAAAATAATTCGAGCCAGTAAGATGTAGATAAGAAGAAACGTTCCTTTCCGAAGTAAAGGGCATTGTCTTTTGTCTTTTGCTTTTCCTTTCTACCTTCTTCCTGCCTGAGACACGGATAGGATGCCTGGCATTGCAGTGACCATTTTGCAGTGTTGAGGATAAAAGCCTCAGTCTAGGAACAGTGTAGCACACAGATAGAAGGTGCCAAGTTCCTTAACATCACCTTTCAGCCGTGGTTTCAGTCTTGCCCTGCCTACCTTTAGCCTCCATGAGAACAGTAAACCTCCTATGTATTTAATAACTATTTAGTCAGGTTTCCTGTTACCTACATGTGAACCTATTCCTACTGACGTAGGCTCTGAAACTATTACTGAACTTTCAGGGGACATTAACTCATGTATAAAATATTATTACTGAATGATCTTGGAAAATTTTATTCCTTTATTCCTTTCATTAAAATTTTTTATTAAAAATTACAAGCAAGGAAAACCATTTCATAGTTAAAAACTTCCCATGTAAAGAGTTGAAGACTTCAAATTTAATGATAACATCTCAGTAATTCAGAAAATACTAGAATCCACAAGGACTCATTCCATGAGATTGTCACTTAGCTTAAGTTTTTCTTAGTGTATATTTTCTTTTCCCTAGAAATTTTAATATGCAGTTAACTTCAAAAAAGTCATGCTAATTGTTTAGATATCAAATTATTTTCACGAGTGAAAGGATTATTTGGTATTTACTTTAAGTTTAGAATTACCTCAAAGATTCTAATTGTATTAATAAAAATCCAACTCTGTAATTTTGCTTTAAGGCTCCAGAACCTTGCCATTACCTTCCACATATTTTTCTGATACATCCTGCATATCTGTATAAGCACATCCATTGGGCTACCTGCTATTCACTTTTATGATATATGCTTATCCTTTCATTTGAACATGTTATATATTAGCAGTATTCTGGAGCCAGCTGATATGCTCTAAGAGCCCATTTTGCACCTATCTTTCCAACTCCAGATTCAGTAAGACTCCATTGGTAGCTTGATACTTGTTATATTGGTAATATTTATACCACAAAAATTGTCGATTGCTGCAAATCAGATTCTCTCCTTGCTATAGCAGTCATTAAGCCATTACCATCACATTACTGAACAATATACACCATTTATATTAAATTTTCATGCCATATGTTGCTCATTAATTAACCTTAGCATTGTTTAATTGGTAGCTTTAGTACCAGAAGGTCACCAGATTTACACAGAATGAAATACAAGGATTATCTGTATATGAATGCTACAATAATATGCTATTGAACATATTATTTAATAGATCTAAATGGGTTGAAAGGGTTTAATGAGATGGTAGCAATGATCAGTTCCACAGATTTGTAAATTTATTAATGGCAAATTTAAATTGTGATCAATTTTCATTAAAAATATAATCTTGAGGAAAACTAAACATTACTATCAGCTACAGATGTATAACTAGAAATAATATAAGTGTTTTCAAAATGTAAGACTTCCTCTTAATTCCCATTTAAAATTTATATTTGACATAGGAAATTAACTTCAACAATAGGTTGATTTCAGATCCATATGACCTATTTTTATCCTAAGTGATTTTTTAAATAACATTAAGTCATAATGGTATACTGTAACTTATTCAAATTTTAAACTACCCAGGATTGTGTTTATTGTTATGGAATAAAAAAGTCCTTATTATAATCATCTACTGATCATTTTAAGACTCCTGAAGGAAAGGCATTATTTTTGTTGCCATAAAATTAGGATTTAATTTTACAAAGATAAAATAAAAATACATAATTCTGTATTTAAAGCTGGAATCTATTTTTTAAACTATGCAGTAGATTTTATATAATCTCATTAAATAGTGACTAATACAGTGTTTTAAACAACTAATTGTCCAGATTAAATTAAGAGTGGCTTTAAATTGGGAATAATAAGGAAAATGTCCCACATAGCAACATTGCATAAGAAAGCATAGGTTTGTCCTATCAATAATTTCTTACCAATATAGCTGTTTGTTTGCAAGTGAAGAACCAAACATTAAAAACAGTTTATTTTTAAATTGGTTGGAACATACTTTACATTTAAAAGAATTCTTTCTTAGACTTCGATATCAGAAGCAAGTGTTTAGTTGGCAACACACTTGCTAAGCATTTTAGAGCAGTAAGTCCAGTATTAAAAAGCTCAAGGCAGACTGTCCTTAGGTCAGTCAGGTGGTTATGTGGTTTCTAATACTGGAAAATGAAACAGACTATGCTTTTAGAAAAATGGATGCTCAATAAGTAAATGACGTTATCAATAAGAACCTGAAGCTAGCATTGGAAAGGTAGCATCTGAATTTCTAACATCACTTGGATGTTTAAATTGATAGCTAATATGCAAATATCTGGATTATAAAAAAATACCAAACCAGCTACCATGAACATGCAAGGCACATAAGGTTTTTTTTACTCACTGAACTTTTAACTATAAAATTAATTTTAATAAGTTTCATGAGGTTTAATGACTTTTGGGCTTTCTTTTCTTCCAACTAAATATCTTCTGAAATTATACTCTATTGAATCAAATATACCAATAAAATATTTAAAAATTAAGTGTATGTACTTCATATGCAGTTTAGTATCTAAAACAACTGAAGTATGTTTGGAAAGCATTCACCGTTTTTGTTTTCAACTCAAATATCTGAATTAAGAAACATCAACACGAATGTTTTAAAATTTGGGGCAGGAGGAATATTTTAAGTATAATTTTTAACATCTTCATGATTGAGAAAATTTGAAGCTTTAGTTGAAAATGGTAGTGATATGAAAAATTTGAAACCAACATACATTTACCTGAATGTGAATATTGATTTTGTATCTCCTTCAAAAACAAAATTTTCACTATTTTCTTTTCTTTCTTTCTTTCTTTTTTTTTTTGGTAATCTCACTTTAGTAATACCATTCCAAAACATATCTTCAGTCAGTCTGGTGAATTGCTAAACTCATATTCAAACACACCTCCCAGCACCCCCTTTCTCAGTACCAGTAATAGTAAGGAGAGCAGGGAAACACTTACCTAATTTTATTATGTTAAAATAATATTCAGGTGCATATTCTGAACCAACTTAGATGACAGTTGTAGCCCTATTCTGTTTATAATGTTTATCATGCCAGTAACATTCAAACCTATAATTTCACCTTTGCTTCAAATATTAAGTCCATTAACTTAATAGGAAAATCTATTGTAAATTCATTCCCCTCATTTTATCATTTTAGAGTAATCAGACAGGGGCACATAAAAATGGGAAATATTTTTAAATAATTAATTAAAGGTTAAACATGTTTCATAAAGAATAGCAGGAAACTAAGTTATATCCAGGCTGGGGAGGGGCAGAGAGGATTACCTTCTACATATTTTATAAGGCATTGAAACTAAAATTATGTTTCAAACCAATGTACATTGGACTAAAAAGAAACAATTACTATAGTTTTAAATGCAGATGTGTATAATTACTTCATTAATAAGGCTTTTGTCATAAAGTTTGTCAGGTTAATTTCTAGGCTTCCATACAAAACTCTAAAAGTATCTCTAACAGAGATAACTTCACATTTTAATAGTGTTCCTCTTTATGTAAGAGTTAACTAGCAATATTCAAAATTACAGGTGTTGAAAATCAATAGAATAGTTTGTGTTGTCATTTTGCTAGTTCTATTTATATACAAGATAGATATCAAGCACTTAGTATTTAAATATCATATTGAAATTCCTATAGCAATTTGAGAGACAGATGATATTTTTCCTAAAAAATATATATATGTATATATACCCAACAGGATTGATATGAAAACAATTTAACTTGAAGGATGTAATTATGTAATGGAATGTAAAAAATTATAGCAATTAAGGTGCTGTGACATGCTCTAATGAATGAAGTTACACTGGTTGATGACACTATACCTCCTACTCATTAATTATTTGGATAGAGTGCATTATTTTACATAACATGAAGAAATAAGTCATAAAGTACTACTAAAAATTACATCCATACATTGTCATTTAATATTAATGACATTTTTCCCACACCCATGAATTATGAAAAAATCAAAAAAAATATCAATAACATTTGAGTCTCTAGAAAAGCTCATAATGTGGTGCAATTCTTTGACTATATGCAGCTAGTAATTTTCGGGGGAAGAAAGTGAGCATTCCTAGAGAACTGGCTTAGAAAGCAAATAGGTTTATATGTTTATGAAGCAAATCTGCTCATGTGTGGCTTGCTAATGTGTTCTGTTTAGGTGCCTAAGTGATTGGAAATATTTTTTAAGCTTTCTTATTTGCAAATCTAAAGAGAAAGACACATTTCTTAAGTGCAGCTAACTGAAGTGATTCTTTCAAATTATTATAAAACAACATACTGCTAACATGTAGTACAAATATTTTATATGGGATTTTTTAAAAAAATATTAATTAAAAAGGTAGCCAAGCTCTTGTTTTTCCTAAAATCTTAGAAGGAAACATGAAAGGTGAATTTAACATGATAGTCAAAAGAACAAAGTGATTCAGATTTCTTTCCTGTTTTCTTCTAAATCTGTTTTCTTTAAAGAAACTTCCTCCCTATAATAAATTAGAATTTAAAAAGTAGAATGCTAGCATTAAACAAAGGGAAAATATTTCTAACCTCATTTGCTAGGAGTAAGGGGGTGTGGTTACGTATACCTATTCATTCCTTACATCAAAATGTAAAAACACACAGTTACTGAAAAAAGAAGCTAATAAATTAATGTCTCCATGGTTCTCAGATAAAATCTGGCCACTGTTGACATGCAATTTGTATTAGTTTCCTTCCTTTTATCTTTCAATGATTTCTTTCACATAACCCACCAACCCAGTACAAAACTACATAGGAAAATGTCCATCTGACAGAACTCTTACACCAAAGAATCTACAGCAAAAGAACAGCTTTATCTAGGTTAAAAAAAAAAAAGTTATTAATTTAGGTGTCAAGCTTACTATTAAATTTTTACTATTAAAAATATTTTACTAAAAAAAATTGACCTATTTCTCTACAAGTTTCAAGACAACTGCCTTTTTTTGAGCAGAATGCCCTCAATCATTGTACAAAGACATATATGTACACACACACATATGTTTCTATATGTGTTTATGTTTATATATATGTATGTATATATACACATATATATATAAACCCTAGTTTCAGATTGCAAAGAATTTTCTTAGGTGACTGAGCCCCCCAAAGTCTGAGGGGACTATTTTTCTGGGGACTGTAGAAATAGAGAAGCACAGTTTTGTTTTGAGAATTAACACATAAAAAACAAGTTGGGAAGATGGCTTCTTACAAAGAATTCACAGTACTCTGCTGCTATGGGAGAAGTAGCTATCTAGAGACTGCAAAATAGGGAAGAATAAGTGTATCACTTGATAAAAAATGCTTGGTTCTCTTTATCTTGTTGATTCTTAAGAGTCATCTCAAAGAATTTCTTTCTTATGGTTAAAAAGAAAACCCTAAAAAAAGGAAAGAAAAAAACAGAGCAAGAGAAACAGCCATTCACAGTATCGTTCTTGTCTTTTCAATCTGAATTAGCTAATAAGAAGTATATGAGACGTGGTGGCAACTGCTTGATGACACCACACTGCTTTTCCAAATCTTCCAAAGAAAAAAAGTAATTTTTTACAAGAATACCGCTTCTCATCAGGACGTGTGTGTGTGTGTGTGTGTGTGTGTAAAGCGGAATTACATATTCCATAAAGGATTCACTAAAAACAGTGGTGTCGTTTTTGGTAGCAAATATAAAAGTTAATAAACATTCATCTTCAAGATTTTAGCATTCTCAAGTTTCTTAACGTGACTCTATATGCTGTAATTTATTAAAATTAGTAACTGTGATTTACTGAGCTAGACACTGTGGAACTCCCAAATTGAAACATATTATAGTTCTCAGAAGTTCATTGGCCAAGATATTTATTGAGTGGACACACTTGCAATGACTAGACAGAGAGGCAGCTTTTTTCGCCTCTAGAAGTCTTTGAATTCAATTTGGCGATGGAGGCGAGGAAAGACAAGGAGGCAAATAATTTATCCACAGGGTCTGAAAAATAAAAATGGGCTATCAAACTTCTGCTATTGTTGTATTTACTTTTGCCCTAACAATCAAAAAAAATTATGTCAAAAAATACTTTTGGAAGAGATCAAAACTTCTAAAAGGTATTCAAGCACAATCAATTCATCTTTAAAAGAAAATGTGAACAAGCATTTGATTACAGACTACCAAAAAAAAAGCACTTTAATTTTAAATTGTTTTTTCTTACTCAATTATTTCCAAATTTTTTATTCTTGTAAATGTCTAGCATAATTATAAAATTGAGAGGTGGAAAATATGTTTATTTTTTTCTTAACATGATTGAGATTCTGTCCTTTATCCTACACAGATAATTTTAGTCAAAATCTCCATTGTCTCAATTATCTAGATACAATATTCTCCATAAGCTAAAAAGAAATCACCAATTCAACTTACTTTCACTTAGTTTGGTTCTATTAATTATACAAATGGAATTTTTTTTTCTGGGTTAGTGACTCCATGCCTATTTTACAACCATGAACATCAGTGGAACCACTACAAATAAAGAGGTAAATTATTTTTTAACAGATTTACCAAGTAAAACTTGTGGAAAAAAACTATTAATGTAGAAGTAACCTCATTTCCTAAGGAAATGTAGTTTGAAAGTGCATTTAGTTTCAATCAATGGTGACTTTTAGGTCCATAATTGAGGTATTTGTTAATATAATCAATTTTGATAATCACTTTCATATGTGTGAAAGGCACACTAGCAAAATAATATTTCCAACCAAATTTTCATTAAATTCTAGGAAAATTGCTAAATGGAAGGAGTAATAACAGATAGGGTTTCCTGTAATTTACTTAAGTAAAAAAATGACTAAAAAATAAAAGTAACATATATCTAAAATTATGTAAAGGTAAAACTGAAATGGTTTTCTAGTAAGAGGTGGGGAATTGGTGGCAAAAGCACACAACAAAGTTGGCATTTCATTTCAGTGTGACAACAGTCTTTTGGACAGCATATTAGTTTAACATTGAACATCCCACCAAAACAGTTATCCATTTCCAAGTGTGTAATAATTCATTGTTGCTCTTCACTGTACATTAAATGTCACCCATCACTGTGACAAGAATATAAAAGCTATTGCACGCTAGTCGGGAGCCTAGATCAAAGCTGTTGATGCAAGCACTTTGGACATGGTTTGCTATACTCAGTTAAACCATCAAAAACACTATGTTGAGAACATCTTTACCTCTGAGTACCAAGAGAAATACAGAATATTTCTATAAGTAGAACTTTCAGTAAGACAATAGCCTTGTCATCTTGTGACCGCCGACCATGTTAGTCTCAAAATGTATGTCAAAACAGTCCTGGTGGTCACTGTATTAATAAACCCTCGAGCAGATTCTAGGTAGACCATCTCCTGCTCTCTAATCCAGTAATACAATAGATGATACTCTAATATTCTAAAAAATTATGCAAAGTAATTCAACCCCACAAAATACAAGAAACTCCTATATTCTTTTTAACCTGGAAAAACTAATATTATGTACTTAACACATTGAATATTCTTTGATTTATCTTTACTAAGAAAGCCAGGTTAGTCAATATCACTTGCCTTCTTTTCCTCTTTTCTTATATTTGATCATATTCACTTGCTCATTTAAGTAGCCTAAGAAAATTCTGTGTAATAGTATTCTTACTAAAAAAAAAAAAAAAAACTGGTATAATATTACTTTTCTTCTCCAGTTTATTTGTATTTAATTTTAAAATGTCAATCTCAGAATAAAATATGCAATATTAGTATAAGCTTAGTGAATTATTACTAAGGTTCCATCAATCCTGTTGGAGGGAAATATGTACAGCATTATGCGCTTCTTTTAAGTCTGGTCCTCAGTTATGCACCTCTATACCAAACTACAAAGAACTGTAGACCAAGATTTACATGCTGAATTTCAAAATAGCTCTGGTCTTGTTAAAAGCAAAAAAAACCCAAAAAACCAAAAAAACAGCTCTAACATTATGGGCATTTAAATTGATTCATTTTTAAAGAGTGTCTACTGCATCAGTTTATCTGTTGTTTAATAAAGGAAATATTTGAAGCAAGGTGAAAAATACCTCTCCTTCTGAGTATAAAGGGTGGATTTCCTAACCAGACTCTTTATATGACTAAATGCTATCTCTGTACTAATATATCTAGATCAAAGGAAAATATAATAGAAAGAGAGAGGGAAAAGGTTTAGGGACAAATATGATTAAGTGCAAGTTTGTCACGTACAAGATTTCTTCCTACTTCTCTGTCAGCCAAGAGCTATGGTTAGGATATCCGGGATAAGGCCATTCCATGTCCAGAATGCCGAACCTCAGGCTCATCTTTACTGTCAAGTAAGAGTTCTCCACTAATTCAGATAAGCATGCTGATTATGTCATTATGCTATAAACAATAATGCAACTGTTCGTAAAAAACCATAGCTTATAAAACCATACCAAGACAAATAAGACCACATATCTCTCAATACTGGTTAAAAAAAAAAAAAAACTTAGAACATTTGTTAAGGCTTTGTTAGGTAATTTTTCTTATGCAATAAGGGTGAAGGGAAATTTTTAAAAGCCATCACAATAACAATCTGCTTTTAAATTTAATTTTAGAAAACATAAATTCCAACAATTATGATCAGTACTTAATTTATTATAAAATTTTGTTGGCATGGTATTATTTTAGAACTTCATGATTTTCAGTGAGAATGAAACACATATCTGAGAATTTTTTTAATGTAATTTGTCTTTTTTCTGTAATCATTATGGAGAATAAAGACAAAAATATACATAGAGATAAAGAAGATGCCACATTTATTTTGACATCAATAATAATGCTAATAAGTTCATCAGTGATCTCTATACGACATAAGATGCAGTCCTCATCATAGGTTAAAAATCAAAATACTATATTTATTTTGAATTGATAACAAAGATCATAATGCCACTTAAATTAGGAAGGTAATTAAGTTCTGCAGTTGAAACTTGGCCATTTTGTCTGCATTTGCACGTCATGAACTTCTTTCATGGTAATAAGAATTCAATACCATATCAGAGTGTATTTTTTTATTGAAGTAAAGTAGATTTTAATTTTATAAAGTTATTTAGCTTTGGAGGTTCAGTTTAGAAGTTAAATGGACTCTATTCAAGAAATTTTCTTTTAACTTGAGTTTTTAGTGTGTGGTTTTTAAATTTAGCAATATTTATACAAGATTATTTTAATACTGAGAATTGAACAAAATATTTCAGAGACAATCTGCAAATGATATGTTTCATATTGTGTATTATTTACCAAAATATCTAATATTATTTCTTACTTAATATAGGATATCTAACATTGTTTATTATTTAGTAGAATATATGAGCATTTGTCCATAAATGAAGATATTATACTTAACTTTTGAAACTGTATGAGACTGTTTTCACATCATTGAATAAGATGCTGAAATAGAATCACTTTCAAGTCCATTCATTTAATAACTAATAATAAAATATAACAGTAATACTCTAGAATTTAATGACACTAAAAAATGGCACACGAGTTAATGTTATATTCTCAAAAAGAATGACATGGAAGTATTTATTCTGTGTAAAATTAGTATGGGTTACAATAATTATACAGATGTTATATTATTATTTTTTTGATGGTTTATCAAACTGAGAGTTAAATAAATATTTTGAAAATTAGATGAGTGCATAGCCAAACCACATGCCTCTATCTGCAAATGTACTTTTAAGCTGGGAAAGAATTCAGATGTTTCAGTATTTGCTTTTGAATGTAATCTCAGAAGATTTGGGCTCAGAAAATTAGTAATATCTGAAATTCCTAATACGAATTTGAGGTAACTCAATAGTCTCTACTTAAGGTCCCCTGGAAACTACAGTAGACTTAATTCAGCTTGATTGATGCCTACACAATTGCCTCAGAATGGTCTCAGGACATTTACCCTTAAGTTTTGATTTTATCCTTCCTGGGAACTTTCATTAATTTGATTAAGAAGGAGCAGATATACCTGCAGACAGGAAGAAAGGCTTTTTGTATACTTTGGAGTATTTATTTTTCTGTCTGCCTGTGGGCAGGCTGTAGAGTTCTCCAGCCATTGAATTATTTAAACTGTAGTCCTTGAACTTGTTTATCTGAAGACATATAAAACAGGATGGTTTATATTGGTCACTATAAAAAAATATGTAACCGATGCAAAGATGTTCAAAAATGAAAAGGTTGTTTTATCTTCACAGATATGGAAAAAGCTGGAGAGCTAAAAATTTATGAACTTCATACTCCAAATTCTCAATTTTGGGGGAAAATTCTAAACTTCAAATAAAAATTTTACCATGATCTACCATTCAGCTACAAATGCTATGTGTACACATTGTTCCAATACAAATTTTCCGCCAAACACAAATGATAATTATCTGAAGGACTCATGTGTTAATATTAAACCAATTAGGTAGAAAATTATGAATTTGCATGGCATTTATACGTAAGTATCAAAAAAAATCGGTGTATAACTATAAAAAGGTACATATATCAAAAATACTATGTTACTTCTAGAAGTGATTTCATTCCCTTTTTAACTGAATGAACTAAGCGTTTTTTTACTGCTAGTAACAAATACATGACTTCATTGAGAACAGGATATGTTCAAGAAATGATAAATATCCTTAGTGGTAAATTTATCAGAAGAACCTATACAATAGCATTGAAAAAAATAACCCTCTTACTTAATATTTAATTTTGATGATAGAGCAAAAAATACTTGTAGTTATACATTATATTTATTTTGTGAAAAAAATGAGAAATTTTATGTGGAAAATAATGGTAGTCTTTTTATAGTTAAAATGCTTATTTTTAATTAGCCCTGGCTCATTAAAAAAAGCCTCCTTTTAAATTTTACCACTTAGGTTTTTTCTTATGACTGATTTATTAGTTCAAATTAGTAAAATACATTATTGTGTTCTCTGGCTCAAGAGAAATCTTCAAAATGAGGAAATAATTTTTATGGACTAATTATTTGGACTGCTTTTAGATGCTGATTAAAAAGAGTAAACTCTACCAAACCTATAGCTTACTGACACAACCAGCATGCATTCTGCCCCAAAAGGCAGCGTAGTATATTTTAATAAGTTATGTGACTCTTCAAAGTTCATTATTCTTCAGTACCCCAAGGGAGATAAAGAAAAAGAAAAGTAAAATCATTGTGACTTTTGACAATTATTAGTTGGAAAAAGGAGGTAACAATTGCCAAAAAAATCACAAAAGTGAGCATGTTACCTGGCTATGACAAAGAGCACACAACTGACACCCAAGTAAGCCAGCAGAATATACATCCAGATATCAGGGGAGAGAGGATTCAGGAAGGAGAAGACGCCTGGGTTTGTACCATTGGGCTTGCGGTACAAAATACTTATTCCAAGTGTCATAAAGGGCTTGGAAAAGTCGATGACCTTCTCTCGAACGTAGGTAATAGCCAGTGGGGCAACTGCAAGGTCAGCTTTCTGTAGAGAGAAACAGAAGAAAAGGGGGGAAAATTGGTTTTAAGTCTCAAGAACGAAGTCAATATCCAAATCAAACAAAACAAATACTTTACACTTGAAAATTGTCTAAGTATTACGTTAACATTTAAAGCATTCTTGACTCAATTAAAGCATCTGCTTTTTCTGCTACTCATTTCTTTGTCCTTCTAGATTAGCAAACCAGAATTTATTGCCATAATAGAGAAAGAAAAAAAGCGCACAGAATGAAAAAACTGAAGAAACTATTGTACATTCAGTACCTGAATTATTATGCTATGGGATCTTATAATTATTTTGAATCTAAACTTAAAAAAACACTTAATATCAGTTATTACTTCCTAAATACCTTGGTCAGATTCTAAATAGTAATAATAATAATATCTACTTCAAATTATTTAGGTGATAATCAAGAAACATGTTTTCCTGGTTATAAAACTATAAAGTACAGTTCAAAGATTTTAGTCTTTAAATAGTTAACATTTTGAAAATCAACTTTTAATGTGATTGTGTTTACTGCCCCTGAGTTCTGTTTCTATCCCTCTAATTTGTTTTCTATTATTTAATGAAAGTCCTTGCAGCTTTGCCTAAATCGCATCAGGAAATGAGTTTTTCAATTTTCACAAAGTTGCTAATTTTCCACGGTAGCTTAAATATGTTAAATTACTAATGCTCTTCACTCATCATGTTATAACCATCTGTCAGGATGAACTTCAACTCCAATATATTGAAAGAAATAATTATAATGTTTTAAAATAATAAAGGCATCTATTCCCATATATGACAGGAAACTATATTTCTACATTCCTTTTATTTTCATAAACACACTGGGATTTCAGAGAATAAATAAGAAGTGCTCCTTGTAGTGAGCTACAGAAAAGTGTACAAAATAACGAAATTGGGCCTCCACAGTTTCCTACCGCAAGGACTGTTGGAGAATTTAAAAAAAGAAATTCTCGAAGAAGCTAACTTTGTTGACAATATTATTCTGGGTATGTGTGTGTGTGAGCATCTGTTTGTTGGGTGTATATGGGGAAGAGGGAGCAGTCAGATGCCTGAATAGAGTATCTTTGAGTAGCAGTGGAGAGAGAAAAACATTTCTCTAAAAAGTAGGAGGGGGAAAAAAAACAGGTCTTTAGGGCCCTGGAGAGGATATCATCATATTTCATATTCATAAATCAAAGAAAATATCAATTTAGCAATCATAATTGTTAATGTCCTTTAAGTATCTGCTATGCAACAGGCACTGTGCTAAGAACTTTACATGCATTGTCACATTTAATCCTTACATAATCCTACTATTATTCCCATTTTCAGGTAAGGAAACTGAATGTATGAGAAGTCAAAAAATTGTTCATGGTCATAGCGCTAATTGAGCATTGGAACCAGGACATAAACACCGAGCTTTTGGAAACTAAACCCAAAACCAACCATGATATGCACCTCAGAAGCCAGAAATGGAATCATGGAAACATTCATTCATTCATTTATTAAGGAGTTCGTAGAGATGGAAAGGGGAATATATAGAAGCAAGGACAGAGATGAATAGATTACAGTCACTGAGAATTTCGAGGGTTAGGTGAAAAGTTTATACAGAATATTTTCCACAAGGAAGAGATAGCAATTCCTCTAAGACAGAAGGGAAGGAAGTACAGATGGTTTGAAAAAGCAAACAAGTTTGTTAGGGAAAGAAAGTAATCATTTAAGAAACAAAGATTCTAGTAAAAAACGGACAACATGAAATGGTGGTTTGTTCCTTTGTAACCTCCCTCATCCTAGGCACATGAAAAGCAAAATTTTACCACATGTAAAGCATGTAAGTGAATATGATTTAAATTGGTAAAATATTTTAAAATTCATGATCAGTGTCAACAAAACTTAGGAAACAATTAAAATAACATATGTTAAGACAAAACTACTACATTATTCTTAAAAAGTTGTTTAATAGGTATGTATTAATATGACTGACTAGACATACACCAAATTTTATTTAATTTTTTTAAAGATTTTGTTTACTTATTTGACAGAGAGAGCAAGAGCACAAACAGGGGGAGCAGCAGAGGAGAAGGAGAAGCAGGCTCCCTGCTGAGCAGGGAGCCCAATGCAGGACTCGATCCCAGGACCCTGGGGTCATGACCTGAGCCGAAGGCAGACGCTTAACCATCTGAGCCATCCAGGTGCCCCAACATACACCAAATTTTAAAGATTTAAAGAGAGAGCACGCACTCATGCATGAATGGGGCAGAGGGGCAGGGAGAGAGAGAATCTCAAGCAGACTCTGCGCTGAGTGCAGAGACAGATACAGGGCTCGATCTCATGACCGACACAGGGCTCAATCTCATGAGATCATGACCTGAGCCAAAACCAAGAGCCGGACACTCAACTGACTGGGCCACCCAGATGCCCAGTAAATTTTAAAATTTACTTAGTATTGCCTAAAATAAAATTTCTCTTCCAAATATAAAATGGAAAAAAAAGACAAAACATTACACAGTAAAATATTTTCAATGATAAAAGAAATCAGTCATTTGAAACAAAAGATAGAGTTTTAGACATTTAGTCAAAGAAAAAATAAATGCATTGACAGACTGTGGTACATTCTTATGACAGAACATTATCCAGTAATAAAACGAAATTAACTATCAAGGTGTGAAAAGACATGGAAGAACTTTAAATGCATATTGCTAAGTGAAAGATGCCAGTCTGAAAAGGCTACATACATATGATATGATTCCAATTATATGACATTTTGGCAAAACTATACAAGCAATAAAAAGATCTGTAGCTGCCCCAAGGACTCAGGGAGCAGAGTGACAAATAGGTGGAACGAGAAGATGTTTACGACAGTGAAACCATTCTGTAAGAAATCATAATGGGTACATGACACTGTGCATTTATCAAAAGCCATAAAGCTGTACAACACAAAGAGTGAAGCCTGATGTAAACTATGGACTTTAGCTAATGTCTCAATAATGGCTCAATTGTAACAAATGTACTACACTGATGGAAGCTGTTAATAATAAGGGGTACTGTGGGCCAGGGGGTAGAATGGAAGAAGGTATAGAAACTCTACTTTCTGCACAATTTTTCTATAAACCTAAAACTGCTCTAAAAATATTTATTTTTTTAAAAAGTAACAGGTTGTTTTAACCATATCCTCAGTTAGTAGTATTTAATGTTATTTTGATTAAATTAATTAGAACTTAGTTGTTACTATTAATAGAACACACAAAACTTATCAAACATCAATCGTCAAAAATAAGTAGTCTCTAATTACACACTAAATATGTTTTTTAAATTCATTTAAACAATCAGACGTCCAGATTATCTTGTAGTAAAGAACATTACTTATACATAATAGCGCTGTCTATGAAAAAATCTAACTTCATTGCAAGTCTATCAATAATATAATAATTTTGAAATATAATCAAGATGCTGTATTAAAGATGCTTATAATGACAGATGTGATATTTTCCCATCAACTGCCATGCTATTAAAGACTAAGCCATTGGAGAAAAGAGCCTGATGGTAAATTGCATAATCCAAGAATTTTTTATCTCCATAGGTAAAGGTTATGATTTCATGAACATAGATTTAGTAACTGGCATTTCATTTTATTTTAAGATTTTAAGTTTTTATTTAAATTCCAGTTAACATACAGTGTAATACTAGTTTCAGGTGTACAATATAGTGATTCAACACTTCCATTCAACATCGGGTGCTCATCACAACAAGTGCACTCCTTATCCCCACTCATGTTTTATTTTAAAGAATACAGAAATAAAGTAATCTTGCATTAGGAAAAGCCAATGGTCAAAATTGTTTAAAAAATCTATTTCAGCCAAAGAAAAATAAATAAGTAAACTTTTATGTGTCATATGAATAGCACAAAAGAAAGAAGAGCTCACTTCTACCTGATCGGGTCGGTGAAGCTTAAATGGTTACACTTGTGTTGTGTTTTGAAGAAAGAGTCTGAGATGACAAAGGTCAGAATTGAGAGGGTGGCAACAGCAGGGAAAAAAAATCTCATTGAAGTGGCTTAAATTAAATGTGTCCATTATGGGCCAAGACCATATTCTTTGCTCATATCACTTCCATTAATCCTCACAACAGTTCTACCAAATTTGTAGTGTGATTTTCTTTTTTACAGATGAAAATCCAGAGTTGTGAGAGCTTAAGGGATATATGGCTCCAAAGATGACTTGACCATACTCATTTCTCACTATTTTTCTGTGCAAATTCATTACTATTTCTTCTGCTTTACTGTTTCTATATTTCCCTGACCAAAATAATCTTCCCTTTCCTTCACTATACGCATTCTATAGGACACATCTCTAGGTCTTTTCCTCTTATGTAGCCCTCTTTGAACAATCCATACACATTAATTTCTCCTGAGTGAATTTTTATAGCACTTTTAAACTTAACCATATAATTGGAACTATATTTATATTGTATTGTTTCTAATTTTTTCACATACAAGTCAACTAATATGAGACACCTGAACATACATATTGTAATTGTGTTGTCCTTGTTATGGAGAGTGTAGGCACTTGGGAACCTGCAGATATGCCCTTCAATCAAAGCATGTAGCTCTGAATTGAGAAAATCATAAAGTATCCCTCCCTGGAAATTTCACAAAGATGGCTGGCCAGCAGCTATCTTATTAATATGTTTTAATTTAATATTATATCATTCTATGGGTAACTCTTCCAAATTGTTTTACAATCATAATAATCAATCTAACATCGCTGGGGCATTGGACAAAATCTGACACCAAGGACCTCCTTGGTAAATGTTTGCTAAATACAGTTTCAACTTACTAAAATACAATTTAAATTACTAAAATTTTCAAAGTAAATCACTCAGAGAATTTCAAAATTAAACTTTTT
This sequence comes from Mirounga angustirostris, assembly GCF_029215605.1. NCBI lineage: Eukaryota > Metazoa > Chordata > Mammalia > Carnivora > Phocidae > Mirounga > Mirounga angustirostris. The sequence continues at coordinate 87,877,012 of NW_026991716.1, read as the reverse complement.
TACTGATCTTACTCTAGAAATAAGATTTATTTGTACATTAATGTAATTTCTAGTGAACTAATTCATCTAGGGGAGATCAGAATAATTCTTTATATGGAGTTATATAGCTAATAGCAATCCTTTGATTAAAGTTTTATAGAACAATGGTAACATTTATTGGTCTAATTTCCAATTACCTAATACAAAAATTAGATAACAAAGCATAATCTTCATGAATGTCACAATGACTCCAAATTTGATCATGTTGAGAAAACCTTCTTTATGAAGTCCTAGTATTCAAAGAACCTTATGATATTATTTTATAATACAAGCTCTGGTGAGACATCTTATGCATGCTACTGAAAGTTCTTATAATTTAACAATGGGAAACCAGTTCTAAACATTTTTCATTTCCATAATGTTGTGATGTGCTTAGGAAAATGGATAAAATATAGTGGTAAGTGCATTTGAATAAGTTGTAAATATTTTAACTGATTTAGCTAAGACATTTAAGCTAGTTAATTATGATATTAATTTTAATGTTACTTTTAAGTGACACCACACTCTCCTAAACTCTTCATAGTGCTGTGAACGCATGCTTTCACCTCTGTGTGCACTTTTAGGGAAACGTAGTTCGCTTTCTATACACACGGCTTACCACCTCCATCACTATCCACCTAGTCACACCACCTGCAAGCTTGCAGTGGCCTCCTCATTGGTCCCCTGCTTTCATTCTTGCCCAACTAGAGTCTGTTCTTCATCCAAAGACAAGTTCTTTATAAAACACATACCAGATTATCACTTCTGGCTCAGAATTCTCCAATGACTTCTAGCACACATAGAATGAAACCTAATCTTGGCCTAACAAAGCTCTATGAGAGATGGCCCCTAATTATTTAATCAACATCAGTTCCTATCACTCTTCTGGTCTTAGGAAGATCACTCTTGTTCTAACAACTCTGGTCACATGGCTAATCTTTAAACGTGTACACATTTCTGGCTCAAGGCTTTGTACTTGTTTTCCTTTTGCCTGGAAAGCTTGTCCCTCATACATCTACATGGCTTATTCACTCACTCAAATGTTCTTATGTGTCTGTTCTCTAACAGTCACTCAAAGGGATCTTGCTGACCACTCAATCTATCATTCTTTACCTCCTTACCATGTTTTCAGTTTCTTCATAAAACTTATCATGACCTGAAATTATGTCATTTCTTGTTGGTCTCCTTCCAATAGTATGTCTCTTTTGAGTAAGGAGTTTCTCCATTTTGTCCACTTCTGCATCTCCAGTGCCTACTACAGTGTCTGGGTCTTAAATATTTTTAAATGATTGAATTAATGCATAAAACTATCCTTATTGCTAATTCTTTCCACAGTACTTCCCTAAACTTCTTTACAGAAGAAAATATTCCTGAGGTTTATCTTCTTACAACAGTGAGATTTTCCATGTGCATGATTTCTATTTTTATATAACAAAAATAATAATTAAAAAACCGATAAACTATTTCATGTTTCTGTGATAAACTGGGCTTCAGTTTTTATAATAAACAAGAAGTTCCCTCATACCATTATGTTAGTTAGTACTCACTAGATTGTGTTTAAGAAAAAAATGTAGAGATTAAAGTTACGTGTTTCAATATGTGAAAACCTAACTTCAAATTATATATGTTATATACAGTATACAAACTAATATCTATTTGTAGTTTTACAAAAACATAACCTTATATTTTAGAAATATGTCTTCAGTTGCTTTTCACCAAACTAAGCACTAACTACATTGTACATAGTGTACAGTGGGCAATTTAGTTATAAAATACGGAGATTTCTTTTACACATGAAAGGCCTGAACAGGGACAATTAAGAAAGAATTAAACACAGACGGCAGTATTAAACACAAGCCGCAGCTGTTACTTTATTAATGCTTAAGTAAGCCTGCTGATAATTTCAAGCGATATTGACTACATCTACCAAGCTTGCCATTAATGCCAGAATAAAAAATAAACTTCTCAACTGGTAATTCTTCAGAAGATCCATGCCTCCAAAATATTTCTAGAGTTTGATGGTTTTTTTGCGGGGGGTAGTGAGGGTTGAAGGGGATTTAACGGTTTTTGTTTTGTGTTGTGTTCTTCACATTCAGTTCTGATTTGTGAACTCTCAACTGGATGATTTATAAATATTAATATTTCTGTACTAGAACTGTTATGATATCTTCCTTTCTCCCTTCAGTATTCCACGGGACTTACTTGTTTTCTAATGTAGTAGTTTAATTAATTTAGTTCCCTTGAAAAAATAGGGTACACAGAAATTGAGGAGTGTTTCCCACATTGATAATTTCAAGAAAACTAAATTTCAATGAAAAATAATCTGAAATCTTCATATCAATAATTCAAAGTGGAATTTACTATATCTGTTATTCATGAGCAAAGCACTGAAAGATGGTGTCTCTGACATTTTTTGTTCTCCATTTTGGGTATATAGATTTCCTGATTTTAAAATAACTCATATCTTTTAAAATTATAATATAAATGAAAACACTTTATTCTGTTCAAGAGAATCACCCAAATGCGAAAAATATTGGATTATATTCTATAATCCTTATAGTTATATAAACATACATAAAACAAGGAAAAATCCACAATATTACTCAAACTTCATGTTATTATATATTTATCAAGCAAATAAGAATCTCTTGAAAAGAGAGAAGAGAATGAATGGCTTCTTTGAAATAAATTTATATTAAAAGTTTCAAATAGAAAATAGAAACAACCCAAAATAGTATTAAAATCTCATGTTATTCCTTGAACCTATAAAACATTTACACAATTTCTTGTTACTGATTGAAGGTATTATTTCACCTATATATTTTCTGCTAAATCTTTTTTCATTTCCCAGTTTACATGCTATGGGATCACTACCAGTGGACCAAGAAACAACAACCAGCACTAAGATGACTATGAACTATAGGGAAACTTCCTAATGGAATTGTGAACTTGTAATTCTGCTCTGTAAACTGTTCTTCAGTGGATAAGGGATTAAGCACATTGAATTCTCAGGATCTATTTTAAAATAATAGGTATACTATAACAGCTGTAAGTAATCAATGATATAAAATGTTTTATTATGATCATTTTATTTTAAAACTGGATGTTAATTAATTTCAAATAATTTTAGAAATAATTTTAGAATCAATGTATTTAGAACAATAACAAATATTCCTTGACAAAATATTATCAAGATTCACTCTGCACCAGGCCTGGGGCAAAGTATAGGATACAAAGGTATTTAGGACAGTCTCATTTCTCAGGTGCTCACCATGGCAATGGAAACAAGCAGCTGGAAAGGTCTAATAAGTATTTCAGCTGGGGGGCGCCTGGGTGGCTCAGATGGTTAAGCCTCTGCCTTCGGCTCAGGTCATGATCCCAGGGTCCTGGGATCAAGCCCCGCATCAGGCTCCCTGCTCCGCGGGAAGCCTGCTTCTCCCCCTCCTTCCTGCTCGAGCTCTCTCACTATCTCTGTCTCTCTCAAATAAATAAATAAAATATTTAAAAAAAAAGTATTTCAGCTGAAGTGTGTATGAGTAAGTTGAGCTATGTACAGTTATGCTATAATTTTACTGGCTTGCCCACTTGTTGCTTTAATGGATTAATATAAAATGATATTCATTATTAGAATTTACATTAATTTTGCAAAAACCCAGAGTTGAAATGGGACCTATACACAAACACTTGTTGTTAGTATTTTATAAAAAGTGCAATGGATTCAAGAGGGAAAAATGACAGTATTATAACCCGTCTTATAGCTTCTGATTATCTATTCTTTATTACTAGATTTTTTAAAACTATGACTTAAAATTTAAATTAAACTTCTAATTTTAAAATTAAAGTGATCTTTAGAGTAATCAATATGAGAGCAATAAGAAGAGTCGAATGGTAACACTTGTAAACCACGTAAGTAAACTGGAAGGCACACCTAGCTCAACCTCTTCTATTCCCTTTCCCAGTTAAAATAAAAATAAACACTGATTTTCCTATATAGTCTCATTAGTCTCACCTGAAGGCATTTGTTACACTCATTTAAATACTGTAGAGAATAAATTATAACAAGATCTTCAGTATATCTTCCAACAGAACATGGATTTTTAACTCTTTATTCCATAGAACATACCTTGGTTTATAAATAGATTTACATCATATGCTGAATTACTAAGCAAACCTAGCTTTGAGTGGGTCAAATTAAAACATAAATTTACTTAAATCTCTACATTCAAAATCTGTATCATATGCTCATACTTAGAACATATTGGTATTTGTTAAATGGGTAAATTGTTAATATACAGGGTAAGAAAGAACTTTGTGTAATTAAAATATTTATATTGATATAACAGCTAGTCATCATTGGTGTTGCGTGTCGATATCTTTACAATTAATTCTCTAACAGGGTTCCCATGACTAATAAAATTCCCTGAATCTGTACTATTTAATCATTAAGTTTTGTAAAGTTTTAACTATACTGATTTATTCATTATCTGTTAAAATTTTTGAGGTATGAAGGAACTCAAAATCCTGCCCTCTATCTTAAGTCATTCATTTACTAATTTATTAAACAATTTGTTATTACAAATTTACTAATTTATTCAACAAATATTTATTCTCGAGTGACAGTTCTGATGCTCATAGTACCATAGGGCCAGACAAAGTGAAAAAGAAGACAGACACTAAGCATGAAAAAATCAGAGGATGTAATTTCAGGTAGTGAATGAATGTTAATGAGTGAAGGTAAAGCCAGTAAGAGGATCAGAGTATGACTAGGGAGAAAGGAGGGCACTCTTTTTTTATAAAATGGACAGAGGAACCTCTCCATGGTCCTGACATTTGAGTCCAGATTTCAGTCAAGTCAGACATAAAGCCCTGGGAGGATCTGAGCAGAGTTCTCCTGGTGGAGGAGATTGTGAGTTACAAAGGCTCTGGCGGTGGAAGCAAGCTGACTAGGCCAGAGGAACAGCGAACATGTCTCTAACCCTCCAGACCTCCTCCCACATTAATCATCCTGTCGATCCTCTCCAGAAAATCTCACTGATTATAGAAACATCACATGAAAATGCATTCCAACCGTAAACAAAAAGCGTCAGATTTAGAAGAGAAAATTTGTGTCACTGCACCTCTCATGTCATTCTCAGTGTTTTTTTCCACTAAAATTAAAATTCCATTCTGATTTGTTCTCTTATCTTTATTCTATAAATGTGATCCTTAAAAATTATTGTGCTCAAATTCAACTGCAAGAAAAGTACTTGTGCCTTAGAATTTGTTAAAATACCTAACTACCGATTAAAAGTTTAATCAAAACACTGATCCCATGATGTTGTAATTCAGTATTATATAATAATAATAGAAGAAAAAAAAAGATTACATTGTGCACAATATTTCTGAACCCGTGACATGACCTTGCTCCCACAACACCTATGTGATCTCCTGCCTGTACAAAAATCACCCATTGATTAATAGGAATGACTTTATGCCCTCTGTAAATATCACTGGGGAACAGCAATTTCTTTCTAGATTATTTGATTTTCCAAATAATTCAGGTATAGTAACTGAATTTAGACCACTTCCCCATGTTTGTTAATAAAAATTAAGGTCATTCTATATTTGTTCATGAGATTTTAACAATATATCATCACCATGTATTTAAGGAGGCTTGCATAACTCACAGGTAAATTTGAATATAAAGGTTAAGCAAAAACAAAACAAACAAACAAAAAAAACGTAAAATAGCAAACGAGTCTTTCCAATACTATTGCAGTTGCAATAGTGTTTGATAGTAGAAAACTGGATACAGATAATAATAAAAAGGTCTCTAAGAAAAAGGTTAGAATATTCCATCTATTATTTTATCCAAACTGCCCTTCTTTCCTTCCTTCTTTCCTTTTTTTCCCTTTCTCTTCTTTCTTTCTGCTAAAACCAGAGAGAATGAGGTTTTTTTTTTTTTTTTTTTGAAGGGCATTTACAATAAAATAAAGTGTCAAATAGCAGGATTTCATAGAAGGATTACATAAAAGGATTTAAGACAGAGATCATAAGCAAGGAAATTTTTCTATTGAATGGAAGTGGACCACCAATTCCAGGATGCAAGAGCCTTAAATATATCCTTAATACTTAACCCTGGAATGTCAAACCTAGACTATTTAAGAAATAATTCTAAATTCAGAAATAGGCTAATACACAAATGTATTCCCCCAAGATCACCTATAATCTGGAACTGTAAGTAGCCTACGTGCCTCAAAAGGGAATGGTTAATAAATCAGGGTATAACAATAAAGAATTACTATCCACTGTTTAAAATAGAATTTTATGATGTCTCTGATAAAAGGGAATGAACGCCAATAATGTCAGTGAGTATAGAAACATACAATATTAAACACAAATTCAACTGAATAAAAACATAATAAGAAAGGGAATCTACAGATTAAAATGGGTCTTGGGATATATCAACTGATCACAAATTAAAGAGAATTTTTAGATCCCAATTTAAACAAGTAAATTGTAATGAATGAGTAAATAAATACTATAAAGCAATCAGAATCAGAAAAGTGTAAATAAATACTGTTGGTTGAATACTTGATGTCATTAGGAATCATATTTTTTTTTTCCTGTGGGATAATGACAGAGTGGCCATTTAAAAAAAACTTTAGTCCCTTTCTTAGTGATAAATACTATTTATACATAAACTTATGAAAAAATATGACATGATATGAAGTCTAGGAATTGCTATAAAATAATGCAGGTGGCAAGAAAATTGATGAGAGTTGAAATGAAATGAGATTGGTGAAGAGTTTTCTAATCTTCAAGGGTTGGTGATAGGTACATTGCCCCCCACTTTCCTTTTCTGTTTGCTTATGTTTGAAAAGTTCTATAACCTTTTAAAAGTATAAAATCAATAGTGGAAAGAAATCGAGCAAAATGTTAGTAGTGTTTGTCAATAGTTGTAGAATTATGGTTTTACCTAAATTTTGTAATTTTTGTATAAGGAAATATATGACGTATGAAATACATCACTAATCAAATAAAACACAATGATAAGCAATAAAGTAAATCCACAGAATTTCTGTGGTCATTATATTTAAGAATATAAAGTTTGAGATACACATGCAAAGAGTTTTATTTGATCTAAACTTATAGATTAACTTCAGGACAAATACAACTATTTTCTGAAAATAAACTATTAAAACAAGAAATGCGGAAATAAGGTACTGCTTTGTTTTAATTTAATTTCTGAAAAGCAAATGATATATTTTGCATTTTGAGGATAAGGAAAAATAAGCTTCACCCCCCTTTTTTTAAAAGATTTTATTTATTTATTTGACAGAGAGAGAGCAAGCACGCAAACGCAAGCAGGGGGAGCGGCAGGCAGGAGAGGGAGAAGCAGACTCCCCGCTGAGCAGGGAGCCTGACGCTGGGCTCTATCCCAGGACCCCGCGACCATGACCTGAGCCAAAGGCAGATGCTTAACCAACTGAGGCACCCAGGTGTCCCTAAGTTCCCTTTGCATAAGTATTTTAATCTGAATGATTCAAATGGAACCTCTGACATCAAATATTAAGTAATATGTTGGAGAAAATGCTACCGTATTTCAAGGCTACTGATTCCTATCTTTTTCATACATTCATGTAGTTTTTCCATGTAGGATTAAGAGGGAGCAATAATCAATCAGATTACCTTTCTGTAGATGTAAAAAAAAAATGTCAAAGAGTAAATTTTAAAGTAACAACCATGATTTTAGAAGGTAATTACTATTCCTTCACCAGTTTAAAAAGTTTGCATAAATATATCCCTTAGTAAAGTAAAATCAGCTTTTATTTTCTCAGCTGTGAAATAATATGACAGGATCTATCAATCAGTATTTACTGGTAGACTAGACAGAATAGGGATGCAAAGACAGTTAGGCATGATCCCTCCCAGAGCTTATATAAGAGTCCTTGAAGCAAGAAATATTCAAAGGAACTATAAAAACACAATGAATTGTATGAGGAAGAGATCAATGGAGTGGTTAGGAGAAGATTCATGGAATATTTGAGACTTACACTATGAATGAGAAAAAACAATATAACAGTTAATAGGCCTAAATTCTGAATTCATTAGCAATCCAAACTTGCCAATCAAGAGCCACAGCTTGTTTCGATAGTTGGTGGCCCAAAAGAGGGCTATCTGCCAGTCTTTAGCTTTCCAAAGGAAAGACTAAAACCCAAGCCATTGGCAACAGCTGGAATCATAGCTAGAGTTCTAGCTAATGGCCTTGAGCTCTGCCCACCAGTAAGAATGATCTGGCCCAGTTTTGGTTCTGCATAGCTAGCACTGATAGCTGGATAGCTATAGGAGCCCAGTGAACACCATCATGTTTCAACTTGTCAGGCAACCAAGCCCAGGCATTTAGAAGAACTTCTATGAATCAAGGTTCCTATTGAGTCAGCAGCTGCATTTCAAGCTGTAGGGTGGGGGATGAAATTGCCACCAAAGGTGTAGCTACCTTTTTTCGTGTAAAGCCAAGATGTCCCAGCTGCCTGGCTAGCTGAGTTCTTAAATATACTATTTCAATTTGACAAGAGAAACTTTTGAGGTCTTTCCCACATTGTTAGTTATAAATTCCAAGTTGACCTACCTCAAAATAGGCTCATCAGGCCATGGAATCACAAGATTTCTGTGGATCAGGCATTCAGTTTCTTTTCTTTTCTTTTCTTTTTTAAGATTTTGTTTATTTGAGAAAGAGAGAATGAGAGACAGAGAGCATGAGAGGGAGGAGGGTTAGAGGGAGAAGCGGACTCCCTGCTGAGCAGGGAGCCCGATGTGGGACTCGATCCCAGGACTCCAGGATCATGACCCGAGCTGAAGGCAGTCGCCCAATCAACTGAGCCACCCAGGCGCCCAGTCATTCCATTTCAACAAGGGTAGCAGCAAGCTAACAGCTGCTTTTTAAAAGGGGTTTACTTGGTAGCTATGTCTAAAAAGTGATTAGTACAGAATCTGAAGGAGAACTTCAGGTATAGGATAACAAGAGGCAAAATCATCACAGAAGGGTCCTTAGAGCTAAGCGGTCCCAAAAGTACTAGGACTTTTCTACATGTAACTGTTTATGATTGAGAGGATCCTCTCTGAACAAATTCCAATAAATCCTCAGCTATCATCTTTTTAAATATTACCTCCTTCCATTTTCTTCTGGAACTCCTACTAGAGACATGATGGAATATATCACCTAATCCTCTTCCATGCCTCTTAGCTCTTCTTTTAGAAGTTTATTTTCTTGTCTTTTTGTGCTGTGTGCTGATTAATCAGTGTATTTTTCCCATTTAACTTCCTTTTTAGTATATCTTATCTATTGAGGTTTCTTTTTAATACCTTTTCATGATACGTTAAAAATGTTCATTATTTCATTATTTTTCATACTTTATTTCACTATTTTTACTACATACTTTTATTTTTTACAAATATTATAGAATTTTAAAAGATATTTTGCCTTTAGTTTTTATTTTAAAATCTTTATCAGATATGGGGTACCTGGTCGGCTCAGTCAGTGGCACATACACTCTTGCTCTCAGGGTTGTGGGTTCAGGCCCCATGTTGGGTATAGAGATTACTTAAAAAAATAAAATATTTTTAAAAAAGAAATAAAAAATAAAGTCTGTCAGATAGATCTATAAAATGTATTTCATTAGGATAAAATTCATGTTCAATGATATTTTTCAATACAAGCTTGTTTTTGTCATTTTTCTCTACTTCTCTCTCTCTCATCTATTCTTACAGGTACCTTTCTAGGGCTTCTATTATTCCTTTCACACAGTGCCTCCTCCCCAGTCTTCCAATCCATAGCTATGTTTTATACGGGTGATTTGAGGTTCACATCTCCTGATGATATTGATAGTATTTTGAGTCTAATTGCTAAACAATTAGGTAGCTTGAGAAAGTTCCCAGTTACCTGGCTGAATCTAGGCCCACAACTTTCAAATAAGCCAAAGCCTCCAGCACCAGTATTTTCATGCTGCTTTCACAAGTAAGGAAGCCACATTCAAGGCCCTAGTGTCAAGCAGTAAGCCTGCCTTCAGACTTGGATATTACATGGAGCGTTTTTAATCCATGGATAATTTTAGACCAACATGCCCTGCTTTGAGATCAGAAGCCCTGAGTCCCATAGCTTTAGTCAGTCTTACTCTGCTTCTTTTGCATGGATTTTGTTATGGGTATTAATCAAACAGGAGTCTGTCAAAGCTTGATATTACTACGTCATCCAGACAAGAAATAAAGCACTATTTTTTTCTAAGTTTATTATAATATACACTCTTTCTAGTAGCACTTAAAAATTAGTCAGAAGAGGTAAAGATAGCAAATAGAACTGGGAAGCAGTTACTTAAGAGAGGCAATTGGAAAATGAAGAGAATGTTATGGGGGCAGCTGGGTGGCTCAGTCTGTTAAGCATTGGACTCTTGGTCCCCTCAGGTTATGATCTCGTGGGTTGTGAGATCGAGCCCTACCTCAGGCTCCGTGTTCAGCAGGGTCTGCTTGAAGATTCTGTCCCTCTGCCCCTCCTCTCTCTCTGTCTCTCTCCCTTCTTCTCTTAGTCTAAAAATAAATACATAAAACTAAAAAGAAAAAAAAAGAGGATGTTATGGAAGCCAGTAGAAAAGAGTGCTTCAAGAACAGAGCAGTAAGCTGAAAAAAGAGCTTCTTACAGCTCAAATAAGATAAAGCCTAACAAATACCCACTGTATTTAACAACTTGTAGACATTACTAAGACATTTTTGATGACATGTTACTTCAAAGATTATCATGGGTAAGATGTGAGACAATGGAGTAGGTAGTGCAGCCAACTGGTAAAGATGTTTAACTCAGAGGGTAAAAAGAAACACTGGGTGGTGGTGGAAAGGGATTTTTTTAAATTGAGAAATCAAAATCTTTTAAAAATACAAATGCAAATAAATCAGAAGAGAAAGGCCCAGACGTCTAGAGAAAGAAAGAGACATGGGTGTAAAAATTCCTGAACAGGCAAGCTGGAATGGAAAAGAAAGATGAAGAGAATATGTTCAGTAAGAGAAGAGCAATTTCTCCATGAAATGAAGAAGAGAGAAGAACGGGTGTTAATGAAGCAGTGCTTGTCATTTTGATGATGGAGGTGAAGGCAAAACATTCTCATCTAGTCATTTCTACTTCTCTTAGAAGCAGGAGACCAGGTTTTCTGCTCCAAGTTAAAGAGGGACTGTTAAACTTAAGAAGTAGAAAGAAAAATTTGAAAACAAGTGTTGCAGAATAGAAGAGTGTGGTGACCAGAGTTTATAGCAGTTGTGGCAGTGTTGACAACTCATTTGGGATTACTGACTATCAGTTAACAGTGGGTCCATTCTTCATAATTGGTTGATTTTCTCCATCTGAGTTTATTCTTCTAAATCAGGCACAGTGAGGAAGATCATGACATTAATACAGGAACAAATCTTGAGGAGGTAAGTGCTTAGCAACAGAGATAAAATAAATTTGGTACCAGAAAAGAGTGGTTTTAAGAATAAATCATACAAACTAAGCTGGATATGGATAAATGTGAGGAGAGAAGAGAATTAATATATGGAAACAAACAGATAATCAACCCCTGGGTCTAATAGGGTCAAAAACAAATGTAGTAGAATCAAATGAATTTATAAACAAAAAGGAAAAGAGTTGAATTTCTGAGTTATTGATCTAAGAGTTAGTGTACTTTGGATCATGATAATGATTACGATGTAATTATAAGCATCTGTAAGTATTAGGTGGCTGAGAGGTTCCTAGAAATGAATAACTCAAGAAGCTTAGAGCCCATGGTGATGGATGAGTCTTCTGTAAGGACACTGAATTATCTAGGAACATGAAGTCAACCATCTTAAAGTGAAAGGCCATGATCCAGTGGCTGAAGTCAACATTGGAAGAGTAACTGTGATTTAGAAGTGAGTAGAAAACAGCATAAACAAAGAAAGAATATCCAGAGAGATGAACCTCAAAGAAGCATGTTTTTTTTTTTTTTTTCTCTTTTCTGGAGCTTAGAGGATTCATGAACTAGGAACAGCAATGGGGAGTATGGTAGTAGGGCTATTCAACTGTATTGCAGTCTGTCTTTTTCTGAGCACATGGTAGATTGCACCCTCTCTCTCCTTTAAAGTTGACCACAGCCATATGATTTATTTTGGACAATGGAATATAAGCAGACATGGTGTGCTTTCCTTTCTGGGAAGAAACTTTTTGAGTGTCCAGGTCACCGTGTTCCCCTCTCTTTCCCCAGTGAGATAATCAGCAATGCTCCAGTGGGGCATCTCCATCAGCTTGGTTTCTTGAGTGAGAAAACATGGAGCAGAGCCCTCAGCTGGCCTTCGATCTATATGTAGTGGGAGTAAGAAAAAATTTCTGTAAGTACAAATCACTAAAATATTTGAACCTAGTTCATGCTGCATAATTCAGGCAGCCAAGAGGATATGACCCAGTCTCTTGAAGTAAGTAGAAGTGAAAGAGATAGAGTAGCCATCGTTGACAGGGAGAGAAATTTCAGCAGTAGAGAGGCCAACCAGGATAAAAAATAATCAAGTGAGAGATTAGAAATGAAAGGAGATTATCAGTGATGGAGGGAATAGGGATCCAGAAGGTATAATGAGTGGCTTGTATGAAAGGGAGGGTGGTAACTTGGATCAGAGCAAAGTCAACAGAATACAGCACACTCTGGAAGTAAAGACACAGGGAGAATTACACAGACTGGATAGTCTTAAAATTTTTACAATGTCCAGTAATAAGTTGTGAGATACAATTTGTTTAGATTAACTAAGAACTCATTTTCATGTTTAAAAATACACTACTGAAGATACAAATTGCAATCTCATGGCTTTCCACTAAATTCTCAACACACGGCTGTTTTGTGAGAGTGGGTTCACATGTCAACCTTCTATTTTTTCTTCTCTTTGGTCTCATATACAAGAAGAAAAAGAAAAAAGAATGTCATTTGGATGGCCCCAACCCTAGATTCCAGAGTAAGTGCAGACTTTTCCTTATTTGTTTATTCTACTGATAATTTCAATGAGAAGTAGGGTGAATGGAAGAGGAAGTGAGATGTCTGAGTTTGGGCTTTCATTCATTTCAGATATTTTGCTGCTATTTCTATCAAGAAAAAAATGCTAATGACAACTAAGACTTATCGAATGCTTATAATATACTTGGTATTATTCTAAGAACTTCATATGTTTTATGTCATTTAATCTTTAGCATGAAGTGCATGCTTTTGTCAATGCTCTTTATAGTTATGAAAAATGAGACTCAGGATACTTACAAGTTGCCCAAGATCACACTTCTGATAAGAAATGGAGGGGGATTTGGAAATTTGGCTGAACTCCAAAGTTATTCTACTGGTTATAATTACAAAGCTTTTTTAATATCAAAATATACCAGTGGACTGATTATCTTTCAACATAGAATAAAAATCTATTAAGTAATAATGAATTGAAAGTAAATTTCAGTGAGAATAGCAAATAAATCTGTGATCGAGTCTTCACTAAATTATCCAAGTTCAGATTGACATTTAAACAAGAAGCCCTGTCCTTGACAACACCCTGAATCTTAGTTCATTCAAGTGATACCTGTTTTTTACTCAGTTTTATTCTTTTAAAACTATTTTTAGTATATACATACACATATGTATACTGTTTGTGTGCATTAATAGACATATATATACAGTATGTGCATATATATGTGTGTATATATATACACACACACTATGTGCATATATAAATATGTATAAACATGTATGTGGGTGTGCATTTGTAATATTGTACCAATTACTTTAAAAAATTGTGAAAGCCAAGTTTATTTATTTTTTAAGTGCGCCATGATTTATATAGAGGCAATAAGAGAACACATCAGAACCCTGGTATTATTTATATGCATATTACGGTATTCTGTTTTATTTAGAAAATTCAACCTCACCTATTATGACAAACCATAGCATAAATAATTTATGTAAAGAGATGTATGGGAATGAATCCATCTATGAGAGCATAGAAGTAACATCCTTCACTCAGAGTTTTGGAATGACCTACAAATACTGACTGGCAGCAAGATTCATCATAATTCAAAAAATTCCTTACACAATGACAGATTGATTTGAAAACAGAAGGACACTGGTTGTTTTGCTACTATGGCTATTCCTGGCAGTTATCCAGGGATTACAACTGCACAACCTTACAAACAGCAGAGAGATGGACTGTTTAACAAAGGGTCTCAGCAGGGTAATGAGTGGAGCACATTAATTCTCACTGTGCATTGATGAGCTCTCTTTGAACTTTGCCAAGGTTTAGACAATGGTGACAGGGCCCTGGCACTGCACTGGCAGAAAATTTAGGCCTTGAAGAGCGCTTCAGGGATGAGGGTTTTTTGTTTGTTTGTTTGTCTGTTTTCGTTTTTGTGTGAAACCACATTTTAATCATTTAGACTAGTTATTGGTTCTAATTAGATCTGGAGTCTTAAGAAAGCTTGTTAATTATCAGAAAAAAAAAATCTTTGCCACAACTGTCCTCTAAAGGTAAGGATCTACAAGTGATCTTAGATGAACCTTTAAAAGTTATATATTTAAATTTCAAGGTAGGAAAATCTGCAAACTTTTTAATGGTATCATGAATAGGAAAAATGTATAGGATGGAGCAGGTGAAATTCTTGATATATCATCTTAATCTGCAAAAATGACAATTTTATGTTTCAACCTAATATTATTATTTACATAATTAACTATTTGCCTACACATTTTTTTCTTAAATTTTGACTTCTCAAAAACTGACTTCAGATTTTACATGTGTTTCAAATGACATTTTTATTTGTAATGTTGATCCCAAGGTGGGAGATCATTATCTTATATTTTTAAACACTAATTTGCTTTTTTAAGCTAGACAAATTGAACATAATAAAATATTTGTGTGTGTGTTCATATGTGTGTGCTTGCGCACTCACATGCATATTCCTGCAATTGATTCATCACAGTTGTTGACTGATAGATATTCTTGATCAGTGAATAATATCTTCGGAGGAAGTGATTAGAAAGCATTTATACTAATTTCAATGCAGTGCCTTCTTCCATGGCCTGATTGGTGTTTATAAAAAACGGTTTGCCTGAGCATATTTTTCTGATACACAACTTTGATTGTGTTAGGTCGACCTTTCAAGGTCCATTCAGTGTCACCTTCCCACAGAGCTTTTCACATGCCTCCTTCAAACTACATATATTCTCTCCTTGCTTGAGATTTACTCTCCATCCCTCATGTGTGCATCATGATACTTCCATCAATCTGTTATGGTGATTCTATAATCATATCTAGTTTCTGTACTGTATTAAATATGCGGGAGGGAGGAGTCCAAGTCTAAGTGGTCTTTATGTCATTGTCAGGGACTTGCACAGAACACTGCATGAAGTAGTCCCTTCAATAAATAAAAGAAGTAAATGTAATTTGGGCTTCTTGTTTAATATAATTAATTATACAGTGATATTAACCATACCGCTCTTTTTTAGTCCCATTTTTTTAATAAATTAAATACTAAATTTTTAATTTTCATGTCCTCCCACTTAGGGGTTGGGGTCAGGTAAATGTCATTTCCCTGAAAATGACATTAACAATACCAAAATCCAATATGTAATGTGAAGAACTAAGTATTTGTAGAAACATCCCACCAGACACATTTCCCGAAAGATTAAATGACCAGAAGAACACTTTTAATTCATAACAACTCGAAAGAAGAAAATATAAATCCAAAGATTTTGAGCTGACATTTGCCCTGAGGGCATCTGAAATCCTGTAATCCTCATAGGCTAGAGTTTGACATGTGATGGGCCAAAAGCCCAAAGCAGAAGGTAAATCCTGGATCCCATGCAAAATGATCAGATTGAGACTTTATTATATAAAGCCAACACACCCTAGCACACCCATACTCAGTGGGCCACATAGAATAAAGCCCAAACAGAAATAGATGATGGGGACTCATTCCTGATTTAGTCTTGGCTTTAATTAAATGTGAGTAAAAAGGGGGAAAAAATGCCTTCTCTGGGAATTCTTAACTACTAATCCACACTCATATGGTGATCTCCCAAAAAAAAAGGTCAAATACAAAATTTCTTTTAATAGATTCTGGTTTGGTTGTGTCACTGAAGACCTAATAGAAGCTCATATAAAATTTCTCAGAAGAAATTCATATTAACAAAAGTCTCAGGTCTTCCAACAAATGATGTTTCAAGGGTTATGTGTACCCCAACAGTAAAATATCAGAAAGCACCCAATAAAACAAGTCACTCTGGGCAGAGTCAGCAGAAATAACAAATTGCAGGATCAGATACTCAAGCATTCAGATATTAAAGTTATCTATATATAACATAAACATAAAATAAGTATTATATATCACATTTAAAGGAATGAGAAGACATGTGAAACACAAAGAGATAAAAAACTATTAGAAATTACAAGGGAGATGTGCAGGAAAAAACAATATGTCTTTTTAAAATAAAGATTACTATAAGATCAGAAATTCAATGAATTAATTATACTACAGATTAGAAAAGCTAAAGTATAAACTAGTGAAAAAGCAGATATGTCAGAAGTAATTATATGAAATGCAGCCTGGAGAGAGGGCAATGGGAAAATAGAGTTGAAATGCCATGGAAGTTCTAAAATAAATCTAATCAGATTTCCATAAACGGGTAACATATAATGAGTAATGGCTGAGAATTTTTATGGAATTGATAGATGTCATGAATCCTCACATGCTCTGTCAATGTAAATTAAGCAAGATAAATAAATGGGAACTGAGATTCACTCAAATGAAGCTAAAAATACCAAAGACATGGAGAAGATTTTTAAAAGCAGACAGAGGAAAAAATAGGGAAATATGATGGAATAATAATCATATAGCAAACTTCACAAGAACAACAATGAAAGTCAAAAAAGATTGGGCCGATATGCTCAAAACTCTGAGAAAAAATAAATTAGCTTAAAATTGCATAGCAGCAAAACTGTCAAGAATGAGGGCAAAATGAAGACATTTCCAATTTAAAAAAAAAGTTATTAAGAGAAAGAATTTACTACCAACAGAGAGACACTACTTAAGTGTATTATTCTAGAGGAAAATCTGATCCCACAGAATAATGTCTGTGACATACGAAAAAATTGAGAGTAAAGCAAATCATTGTGTTAAATGTGTTCAAGCTAAACAAATACAAATTATATGAAATAATAGTATTAATGAGGGTGCCTGGGTGGCTCAGTTGGTTAAGCGGCTGCCTTCAGCTCAGGTCATGATCCCGGACTTCCAGGATCGAGTCCCACGTCGGGCTCCCTGCTCAGCAGGGAGTCAGCTTCTCCCTCTGACCCTACCCCCTCTGGGCTCTCTCTCTCACTCTCTCTTTCTCTCTCAAATAAATAAATAAAATCTTTAAAAAAATAGTATTAATGGAGTGTTTTTAATATTAACTAAAAATCAAGTTATAGCTAAAATAATAGTAGATGCCAGCAGGGGGTTGATCAGTTTAGTTTTCTAAGGTCCTTGTATTGTTTTGGAGAAAGACAAAGTATTGATTAATTGGCATTTTATTAAGTATTCTTGTTAAAATAGCCACTAAAATAATAAGTAAAAATAAAGTTTATAACTGCAAACTAATAGAGGAAAAAAGGAATGAGTCCAAAGAAAACTCATTTAATCCAAAAGAGATCAAGAAAAGAGAAAAAAAAAAAGGAAGTGAATTTAGATGATAAAAATGAAACTGTTTTAAGAGATTACTGATGTGTTACCACTCTCTTATTAATCTAATCAGACAAGCAATTGTTTCTTTAAAAAATGATAGCCCACTTAATTGTATTGTAACATCCTTGAGATAAGATATTTTATCCAACCAGATGTGTGATGATCTGCCTAGCCAAATGAGAGATAAAATAGTACGTCTAGATTTTTATCACCAAGAAAGGATGCTCTGATTCTCAATGCCCTGCAGTAGTAATTAGAAGGAGACATCACCAGAATACAGGACAAGAGATCTGATTACCGGGGCTTTGGCCTTTGTCTCTTTGTCCACTGATTTGTAAGTTGGCTTCTAATTGCATCTCTGGAATAGGAATAAGAACGCCGCAAAGCACTGGTCCCTGGTACACTCACATGAAAACTAATATTCGGATTTAAAATCAGTGCTATGTGTTTAGTTAGCTCAATAATTCCTGAGTAACTGTGTAATAAATACTGGGGACTTGCATAACTATGGTCCAAACCCAGATTCATGAGATCTCTGCTCTGGAATCCTTACCATGTGTGGGTAGCTCTACCGAGCCATCAATGCCAGTTTTAAACATATTTAACTCGATCTTATCCTCGGTTCACCAGGCACAGCTCATCAATCAGCTTATTATCAACACATTTCTTAAAAGACCAACCTTCAATTATTTACATGCTGGTTGAAAACACACATAAAAGTTACCTAGTCTGTGTAACAGTTTGTGTAGGAAAGCAGGTAAAATGTATGTGAGGAAGTTTGGGATAAATACAAAATACTAGGTAGTAAGGGGAAGGAAATAAGCTGAGATACAATGTTAAGCAAGCACACAGCTCTTTAAAGGTGATGGGAAGTCGGGACAGGGTGAATTAAGGGCCCATTTGAACCTATAGAAGAGGTAAGAGAATAAAAGTGTATGGTTACTGAGCAAATGTTTGCAGCATTTCAATCACAAACCATTTCACAAAATCACAAAGAAATTTTGGTAGACATGAATTTCATATTCATGGGTGATGGCAAGGGTAAAGTGTAAAATTATCATGAACGCATCAAGACACACATGAAGTTTTCAACTGGAATTTGAAAAAAAAAAGTGCACTGCAGTTTCAAAGAGTGAAATATTTGTAATGCAGTCTAAAAATGCTTCCATCCAAAAAGACTGAATTAAGGTGCTTAAAAGATCAACTTTCAGATGACCAGGATGACTTGTTTTCTAAAGGTGCTGGTGCTAGAATTGTGACTTTTATACTGATGCCCCTTTGATTACAGAGCACACATTTCTCTTCTGCTCCTGCCCTGAAGACATGCTATCATTCAATACCGTCAGATGCAATCAAGTCTCATTTGACTTATACAAATATAATTGTGACCATTCTGACCTTTGTGTACTATTATTTGGGGGGATTTAAGGACAAAGTCACTTTGTTAAGTGTCTTACCCTGAGTGTTTAACTCATGTTCTCCTGTTCTCTCATTGTTTACTGTCTGATATCTGATGGTTTCTGTTTAAGAAACCTTTGAAAATGACTTTCCTATGTGTCTACATTAGGAATAGTAAGTGTTTCAGAATGTCTTTATCTTTTATTCCATAGGTACGATTCATTTCTCTACTTTAAAATTCGAAACTTCTAATGAGTTCAACAATCTTACCTGATTTTACTTTTTTCAGAAGGAATGCAATGATACATAGCTATCGTTCATGGTAATCACAGGTATAAAGGAAAGTTTATTGCATTTCCTTACTGTGGAGAGTAGAAGAGGCTGGGTGGATACTTTATATTCATCTATTTATTTTACAGACATTTACTGACCATATTCACCATGTGTGGGACCCTATGGCGGGTATGGTGAGAGATGCTAAGAAGAACATGAAATCATTTCTGCCTCAGTCAAGACATCTGCACAGAGGAGACAAGGCATGTGTGTTAATAGCTAAAATATGATGGTTGGGGAAATTCATTTGAGGCATATCCCTATTTGTAAGTAGTTTTGTAAGTGGAGTTGGCTAAATTGGCATAGATAAAGAATAGTTAATTTATTTAACAAACCCTCATTAAGTATCTCTTATGTGTTAGCCAGTTTTAAGTCCTGGAGATGCAGTTTTCCCTAGAGTTTATATTCTGACTTGGAGAAAAGCCTGAAGATGTATGCATTGGAAAACAGAAAGAGACACCAGAGAGAATATTTTTTAATCTAAAGGTTGCTAAAAAATTAATCAACAGTGAACAAAGAGAGCTGAGTGTATTATCAGGTATCAAAATTAATCACTTCCATGGAGAAGAAAATACAAGGGTACAAATGATAGTTTTGTATTATCTAATACTAAGATA
The DNA here is from genome assembly GCF_029215605.1 of Mirounga angustirostris. Taxonomy (NCBI): domain Eukaryota; kingdom Metazoa; phylum Chordata; class Mammalia; order Carnivora; family Phocidae; genus Mirounga; species Mirounga angustirostris. The sequence goes on along the minus strand of NW_026991716.1, from coordinate 87,856,924 downwards.
AATACTATCACATAAACAAGTAAATAAATTTGCACTTGAATAAATCCCACAGACAATACATTTGATCGTCCAGTGATCCAAGTTGGATAATGTTTAAAAAACAAAACTTGATCAGAAATATCATAATTAAATATGTTAAAAAAGCAAAGACAGACAAAAAAAACTCTAGTTCAGTGACTATATCTTTAGCAAAAACTGAATTCTTAGGGGGCCAGGAAACCTTAAAATGTATTTAGAAATGATCAGGAAATTATATGGTGAAGACACATGATTTTGGCATAAAACAACAGTGGTTAATGTTAGTGTAATGGTATACTATCAAACAAATATTTTGGTAATAGATTGTTCTTAATTAATAAAAATAAATCAGGAAAAAAGATGTAGAAACCTTTTTTTACTTTATGTTAATCTTCTTGAACAATTTTCTGAATCAGATCAGAGTTTATCTTAAATTGAATTGTTTTTCAATATATTTAAATGAACCTGACCAAGTTATAGTTCACTCCTTTAGTCACGTGTGATGTTATATATAATAATATCCTTCAGGTAAAACTTCATGCTGAAATTAAATTAACTGCAACACTAAAAATAGTATATTGGAAAAGCATCTGTCATTTTCTTAGAATTAAAGCTTAATGGCTTTCTTGACCCTTTTCCTTCCAGCCAGGATTAGATATATACCCTTCAGGTTTCCCAAAATATCTTGGGACTATCTCTATTATTGCATTACCTGAAGTATATAAAAATTATTTAAGTGCCTATCTCACCTAGGATTCAAGTTTATCTTTATATTTTTAGTGCCTAACTTTGTGTTAGGCACAAAAATGCTGAACTAATACTGAATTATACTTCCATTAGGGGACATCGTGAAGAATATCTTATTTTAGAAATTATATGTTCCATTGTTCGAATTTACTCTGAAAAGAAATCCCACATTAATTTCATGTGATAGGAAAGTTCAATCACAGTTAACAAAGAATGATATCTGTTCTATTAAGAAAATTTATGCTGTGGTTTCCCTTTTTAAAATTTTATTTTTTTGTTTAGGGACTTGGTTTCTGTTTAGATTTGTTTTATGTTCTAAAGCAAATGTCGTTTTTGAAAAACCACATTTGTTTATATCTGTTTTCAGTTACATTTATTTTTCTTTTCTGATAATAATAGATGCAAATCAGTGTTTATTATTTAATAACACACAGATGTTCCATATACCATAGATAAACAAACTTTCCAGCCCCCTGCTTCAATAGTGCCACTGAAAATTCACTCTCTGAGTCAAATGTAAACTTTTTATTGTTGAACTCAAATAATTCTAGATTTTAGATCAGCTCATGTGGGTAATTTTCTCCCAAAATACGCTTGCCTTTAATTTATATTTCTACTTTCATTTTTATGTAACTCTTTGAGTTATCAAATTCCCAACTCAAGCCTTCTCCATTCCAATCTGTTTCCTCTGTTCATTTATGAATCTTTTGGGGTTCAGCTACTTTTTGAGGTTTTTCAAAAGATTTATTATTGTTTTAAAAATTTATTTATTTGAGAGAGAGAGTGCCCGCGTGCATGCAGGTGCACACGAGCACATGGGGGAAGGGCAAGGGGAAAGGGACAGAGAGTCTTAAGCAAACTCCATGCTCAGTGTGAGCCCGCTCAGGAGGCTTGATCTCACCATGCGAGATCATGATCTGAAGAGAAACCAGGAGTCCAAAGCTTAACCAACTGTGCCACCCAGGTGCCCCCAAAACATTTTGTTTTTAAGTAATCTCTACAACCAACGGGGGACTCAAATTTACAATTCCAAGATCAAGAGTTGCATGCTCTACCGATTGAGCCTTCCAGGCACTACCTCCCACCCCTCTTTTTTAAGAAGCCTTCCCTAAGGGTTAGGGAAAAACCTAAGGAAAAGTTTCAATGCCTGGCAGTGTGAGACTGATACACCGTATACTGTTTTGTAGGAGGCAAAATTATGCATAGAATGTAGAGGAGTATACAGGAATTTCTCTACATCTATAGGAGTCTCTAAAATATCAACTTTAGCATTGTACTTCCTCTTAGACTTCAAATTATGTTTTTGTACTATATTTTTCTGGTAATATTTATGTCCAAAACATTTACTTTGCTGATATTTGAAGCATCTTAAATTCAGGAATCATATTTGAAGAACTTAAGTAGTATCCGTGAGAGATATTTATTCACTAATTTATTATATAATTGCAAAATAAAACAATCCTTAGCTCTGTTTGTTTGCTATAAATTACAATTAAAGAGCAAATTAGCAAAAGATTGCAATTAGGGAATGAATTCTTTTAAAAATCTTGAGACTATTGGGGTGCCTGGCTGGCTCAATCAGTTAAGCATCCAACTCTTGATTTCAGCTCAGGTCATGATCTCAGGGTCCTAGAATCAAGTCCTGTGTCAGGATCTGTGCTGAGCATGGACCCTGCTTGAGATTCTCTTTCTCTGCTCCTCCACACCCTCTCCCCACTCTCTCTCTCCAATAAGCAAATAAATAAATAAATAAATAAATAAATAAATAAATAAATAAATAAATAAAATTAAAAATCTTGAGAGTACATGATAAAAAAAAAAAATGTTGAAAAACCAAGTATTTCTCAACATAACCTCAATGTTACTGGGCAATCACATAGATGGAAAATTCTTTTTTACACTAGTATTAAAAGAAATATTTAACACTTATCATGTCTTGGGGTGCCTGGGTGGCCCAGATGGTTAGGCGTCTGCTCGGCTCGGGTCATGGTCCCAGGGTCCTGGGATGGAGCCCCACATCAAGCTCCTGGCTCAGCAGGGAGCCTGCTTCTCCCTCTTCCTCTGCCTCTCCCCCTCCTCATGCTCTCTCTCTCTCTGTATCTCTGTATCTCAAATGAATAAATAAAATCTTTAAAAAAAATGAAAACACTTATCATGTCTTATTTCCTTTTTTACAAAATGTAATCAATATTTTAAGAGATATTGTTAATGCTGTAGTTAACAGTATCTTTCTCAGAATAAGCATTCAATAAATGGTTGTTGAGTATCAACTGTGGGATAATTTCCAATGAATCATCATTTCTTATATGGTACAAAATCAGAATTATACTGGTCTGTGATATCCAACTTCTGTATTAACTCTCATCTTTGCCTCTGAACTATCTGACAGTACATTTTGACTGTGACAGCTTGCTGTTTAAATCTGCTTTGAGAAAAAAGTTCAGTCAGAAAGAATGCATTAGCCCTTTTTAACATGTCATGTACTTTTCCTAATTCCTTGCCTCTAATATCTGAGATAATAGTCACAGGATTTCTCATTAAAAGCAAAAATCATTTGCTTTCCAAACTGCTTTTTTTTTTTTTACAAACAAAGGAAAATTATTAACAAATATGTTGTAGCTTAGAGTATTTGGGGTCTATCTCTCATGAAGGGAGCAGAAGGAATTGAGACTTTTACTTAGGTTGAAGTCCAACCCATGTAGACTTAATGAACAAATTGTAGGTGGACAAAAGAGCTAAATTTGAAAGACAAAAATCTTAGACTCTTAAATAAAATATATATATATATATATCTTCATGAGCTCCAGTTAAGGAAGAATTTTTCTAACAAGGCACAAAAACATCACAAGCCATAAGGAAAAATTAATAAATTTGAGAAACTCAAACTTTAAAACTTCAAAACCAAAACACACACATGCACACACACTTTAAACAAATAAAAAAACAAGATCCTAACTGGAATATTTGCATTATTAATATTCAGAAAATATAACAAATTACTATGTATCAGTCATAAAAGTCAAAGGAAGTAAATGGGAAATTCTGAGGAGAAACTAGTCTATAAATATAGGGGGAGGAGAAAGAGGCTAACAGGGAATTGCAAATTAAAGCAATGAGATTTCATTTGCATTCAGATTAACTAAATTAAGATAGTGAGAACCTGAAGTTGGTGATTTTGCAGACAAACAGAAATTTTATTCTATTGGTGGAAGTGTAAATTAATAAAATAATTTGGAGAACAATATTTTCAATATCTTACAAAATTCGAAATGAAATCTGAACAATTCCTTTCTCAGTACACCCCTTAGATAAGTTCTTACATAGGTGTTCTAGGAGACAAGACAACAAGACTGGATCTTCATAACAACATTGATTTTTGTTAACATAAGACTGAAATTAACTTGAGTGTCTCTCAGTAGAAGACTAGTTAAATAAAAGCAGTGTATTCTTATTATAGAGTACTACTGAGCAATTTACATAAAATGGGCCAGAAAAACACCAAACTTAAGATAGTGGTTACATGTGGAGAGGGATGAGGGAAATGTAATTCAATCTTTTGTGCTTGACTTAGAATATTACTAAATTGAGAAACTTTATGGTGACTAAGGGACCTCAACATGGTCTACCAATGTCTTATATTAAAAGAGAGAAACTTGAAACAAAAAAACAAACATGCTAAGAGTTGTCACTTTTGGTTCATGGGGAATTATAAATAAATTTGCATGTTTATTTTTTAGTTAATTTTCCTAAAATTAAAAAAAGTAGTGATCATAATATTACTACTCTTCAGTGTATTTAACTGAAAATACTAGAATGCTTCCACTAGAGTGCAAAATTGAGACAACATACCATCAAAATTCAAAGCTACAGTGCAAGTCAATTCCCATTTATTTGAAACTGTTTTTTGATTTAGCCTTTCCATTTTTGTGATAATACCTGGAGCCTTTTTAAGTTCCCTGAAGAACAAATATTTGATTTCCTCCCTAGAATATAATAAAAGAGCAATCAGGAGACAAAAGCAAAGTATAACGAGGTCCTGTTAGGCTCATTTATGAATCATAAAAGCCTTGATAATGTTAAATACCAATTGCAATGCTAAGACAGCATGCTGGGAAGCATTCATGCAGCTGGAAATCCATCGCATCACGGGTCTTCTTCAAAATAATGTAAAATAAGAGTGAATAGATCCCAATAGACTTCCCACTTTGCCATAGTTGTTTTATAAACTGAAACTGAATTTCTTTCTCACTGTTTTTTTTTTAAGAAATCTGTCAAATGATCAAGCTTTTGTTTGTTTTTAAAATTTCAACAGCACTTGAAGCTATAAAAAGGAGCCCCATTAAAAAGAAAAAGCTTTTATTGACCAATACACTCTTACCAACCACAAATGGTTAATGATATCAAAATGCAAGTATCTTTAAGCACAGAGAAGTTGTAACCTTTGGAAGGTAAGTTGGCCCCTCTAAAAGATCTAAGTGTCAAATGCATTTAAAAGAAAACATACACTTCTAATAGACTAATACTTTAATCTACACAATTCTCTTTTTTTTAAGATTTTTATTCATTCATTTGAGAGAGAGAGAGAGAGAGCATAAAGGTGGGGAGGGGCAGAGGGAGAGAGACCGAGAAACTCAAGCAGACTCCCTACTGAGCGCATACACCAACGCAGGGCTTGATCTCACAACCCTGAGATCAGGACCTCAATAGAAACCAAGAGTTGGTCGTTCAACCAACTGCTCCACCCAGGAGCCCCTAATCTATACAATTCTAATGAGGTAAAGGGACCCTGAATATGGTTTTAAGAACCTCTCATTTTTTAGTTGTAATTATAAAAAATAGATAGCATCCAAATTCCCAAATTTGCCCAGGTAAGAAGTAACTGTGGACTTGCTGACATAATATTCCCTCACACAGTTTATCAGCATTATGACACTAGGTCAGAAAAGGCCCAGAAGATCACTGGTTTAAGAGTGTGCTGAAATTTGCCTCCAGCTGGGGCATATTCTGCTGGAAAGATGAAAAAGCAAAGAATTTCAAATAACAAGGAGTGTCTGTGATCTCTGGTTTATTTTTAACCTGCACATACAGAGACTTTGCATACCACTGTATGGATGTTTACAAGTATAAATTTTCCTGACGTTTTCCACTGCCAAGGCAAACATCACCAGAGATTTGAAAGTAATTTAACCGCCCTTGTCTCCTTTAAGTAGTCCCATAATAATATGTGCTGCTAGCTTATTGCAGCTTAGGTGTTTTCCCTCATGCTTACGAAAACTCTAGTTGGCTTTATGAATAACATACAACAGTAGTCTCATGAACCCATAAATGAGTTATTAGCTATAAAGAATACACAACCCAAAGCTACAAGTAAAATTTATGCCTAGCTTAATACAATGGTTGCATTAGCAAGTTTGTGTTCTCACCTCTACTAAGTTAGGCTCTGATAGAGTCTGCAGTAAGTTAGACATAAGCTGGAGGCAAGGGGAGTGATAAATAGGTTACACATTAGAAACCTGAGGGCACAATATCCCCACTTTGTGGCTTTCAACATCCTGGCCTAGTGGCTTCCAATACCTTGGGGTTGACAGACCAAGAGCCACAAGTGCAGAACAAGTGTTCTGCTCTTCAACCTCTGCCCCCATCCACTCCCCCCGGGGCAGCCTATAGCTTCATTATAATATCTTTACATTGGGGTCTCAACCCCTTCCCCCCAGAGAGGGAAGATGGCCATGACAGTTTGGGCAAGAACTATCTAGGGCAAAAACTACCCCTCCCAACCAGGAGATAGGAGGAGTCTCTTAGATGATTGGAAATAACCTCAGTCAGAGACACTCCCAGCTATGACCCCTAACCAATGCAAACATAAAAGGAAAAGACACTCCTAACCCTTTCCCTGCCCCTACACTTGCCACCTCCAGGCCTGCCCACTCTCCCATCTTGAGCATGTACCATCCTTAATAAACTGCTTTGGCCTTGCTACTTCCTTATTGGCTGTATTTATTCGAGCACGGGTCCTCACGTAGATCTTTTGTGGGGAATCCAAGAAACTGAGACCTCCATTCACACAACATAGACTCTGCCACCTGGAATAGCTCAATAGCTAACTTTGGTTTAAGACTGAAACACTTTACAACGTATTTCATAAAATTTATATAAAAAGTTCCGATGCTTTAATTTCAAAAGGAAAGGCGGTCACTGTGTATTTCTTTACTTGGTCCTTGAATGGAAACTTTCATTGGGGCCTTGGAAGGCAACATAAAAATAAAAGCATTTGGAAAATATGTAGCATTTTCTCTAAGGAGAGTGGTGCTTGAGTTTAACATCTGTTGTGGAACACTGTTGAACAGTTATGCCATTCTTTCAGTAAATATTCTTTAATGCTGAACACTTCCTGCAATTGTATTATTTGTATCTCCCGATTATTTTCAGGATATTGGAAGCAAATGAATACAACTAAGTATACAGCACTATACAGAGGACCACAGATGCAGTGAACTGATAAGGTAAAATAGTGTCCTGATTTAGATTTTAATTAGTCTGATGACTCACAAAAAATATCGACTTTTAGAGCTGCCCAACAAACTTCAAATAAAATGGCCCATAGCACCAATCAACATAAAAACTCAATAGATAGCCTGATGGAAAGACCTAAAAAAGCAGGTCACCTATATAAAGGGAAAACTGCCTAGATTGCTCCTCTACTTCCTCTGTAGTAGGACATATGCTACCAATATTTCTTTTTTTGAAATTTACCAAATCATTTGTTTCTGAGTGATTTTTATTTTAAAAATATATTTAAGAAGTGCTGGATTGAGATTTTTAAAAGATTTAAGCAAGGATAATATAGCTCTTCACTTTCAGTTTTAATAGAATTCAAATATGACACATTACCAAACCATAAAATAAAGACAAAGAGGTCCAAACATGTTTTGATTTTACCTATAATGATTACTTTGATTTAAAAAACATATATATTGGGGCGCCTGGGTGGCTCAGTCGTTAAGTGTCTGCCTTCGGCTCAGGTCATGATTCCAGGTCCTGGGATCGAGCCCCGCATTGGGCTCCCTGCTCGGCGGGAAGCCTGCTTCTCCCTCTCCCACTCCCCCTGCTTGTATTCCCTCTCTCTCTGTGTCTCTCTCTGTCAAATAAATAAATAAAATCTTAAAAAAAAAAAAAAACATATATATTGAATAGTAATTTTTTTAAATTGGGTGTCTCTGCTTTGCCGGTATCCTAAATACCATCCCTCCCAACCACCATTTATCTTCCCCATTGCTAATCTCACACTAAATTTGACTCTCTATTAATTCTTCCTTATATTTAATTCTAATATAAAACCACCAAGACATAGATCATTTGGGTAGAAAAGTAATGAGATATTTGAACACCAAAGGTTCCAATTAATAAACAGTTTTACTATTAAAACAATGTCGATATTACTGACGACTCTGATTCAAAATTAATATCAATAGCAACCCTAATCCCTGCTTTTTTCACACTGTAAGAGTGTTGACATGTTTTACTTTTTAGTCCTCAATAAGAATCCTTATTAACAATATAGTAGAAAGAGTAAGTAAGAAGACACAAATTTTGTACTTAATGTGTCTGTATTGCTTATCTACTATCTGTCAGGCACTGCATTAGGGAATTTATATATATCTTCCTAATTATTAATATGATATTATCTATTTTATTTTTGAGAATAATAAGGATCAAAGAGCTTAAGGCAATGTGCCCAAGGCATAAAACTACATAGCAGAAGAATTAGGATTTGAACCCATATCTGCCTTCACAGGGACTTACTAGTATGCCATGTTGTGCAGGCTTACTGTGGAGATGATAGAAGAGGAAGGTGCTTGGGCACCTGGGTGGCTCAGTTGGTTAAGCGACTGCCTTTGGCTCAGGTCATGATCCTGGAGTCCCTGGATCAAGTCCCGCATCAGGCTCCCTGCTCGGCAGGGAGTCTGCTTCTCCCTCTGACCCTCCTCCCTCTCATGCTCTCTGTCTCTCATTCTCTCTCTCTCAAATAAATAAAATAAAATCTTTAAAAAAAAAAAAAAGAAGAGGAAGGTGCTTTCAGGGGGAAGGCTTGTCACTTTTTAAGGACTAACTGCCTCAGGGAGCCACATTCTCCTAATATCTTTCTTGTATCCTCATATTACATCATCAAGGAATCATCTCTCATTAGATCATAATAAATTTGAGAGATTATACCAAGCCCTGTACATTGAGGATTTTCTCAAAAAGGAGATATGGAGAAGAAGGTGGTTAAGACCAACTTTACTAAAATAACAAAGACTTGCAACTGTACAGTTAAATACAAATTAAACACAGGAGGCTCAATTCTCCCCTTTTCTTAGAACATTTATTTTAGAAAACTTGTAAGTCCTTTCTCTCTGAGATAAAAAGTTAATTAAGCCTCTTGCCAGCTTTATGACCCATGAATGCCTTTCCCAAGGATCTGGGAAGTATCTTTTTGAAATCTAATCACCATGGAAGATAACACCCTATTTTTTTGTGGGAGAGGAGGAGCCTAACTTTGGTGGGTGGGAGCCTAAAGCCCACCTTTCTCATAAAGACCTGAGAAGTTTATTTTTCTATTGGATAAAACCAATTAGCTAACACAGATGGTCACTCCAGTTTCCAAATGAATTTAGGAGTAACTATATGTGATAAATGGTGCTTTCAAGCCTTCTTACTTGAGGACTAGGTATTATTTAACTTGAGAACATGTATGCAATGGGTTGTGCCTTCTTGGCTATAAAAAAGAGTAAGATTTCTTTGTTTTTCCAATCTCTTAGTGAATTACCTGCGCTGTGCATCTCATTATGGTTTAATGCTTATTCATTAATAAAATTATTTTATTTTTCATCTACCTTCATGGAAAGGTTTTCTGGGTTAGAAAGAGATTTTATTTTTATCTGTATTTCCTCATCACAACACTTGTGTAAATATAGCCTCTTGATGGTTATCTCCCTTCTACTTAACCTAGTAAAGCCAAAAAAAAAAAAAATTAGAAAATGGACTAGCACATAGTTCATATAAGAGAAATATTAGTTACCTCTGTGCCCAAATTCATATAAAAATAAGTAGCATAATTTAGATGGGTCTGACTCTATCCCATAGTTTCAGGTATGGACACATGACCCAAGTCTGGCTATTCCAACTACCACCTCCCCAATTTTAGCCTTTTGGATTAGTTCAGAGAATGAGCATCTTGTCCAAGTTGACCCAATTGATACCACTCCCACCCTAACCCAAACCCCACCATGGATTTTGCTGAAACTTTGGCAAAAGAAGACCTCTGTCTCTTTCAAAAGGAGAGACTTAAGAACCAGGTAAGCCCAAAATAGAGTTTCTTTAGTTCAGCATGATTGATATTGGGGCCAAATAATTCTTTTTGTGTGTGAGGGGCTGTCTTGCACATTGTTTAGAGGTTAGCACCACTAGCTTCTACCCTTAGAAGGCAGTAGCAGCATCTCCCTCACATCCTTAAGACGATAAAAAAGGTCTTTTGACATTGCCAAATGTCTCTTGGGGAAAAAAACAAAAACAAAACCTCCCCGAGGTTGATAACCATTGGCCTAGAGCCACCATAGTTTACCTTTGTTACCATATGGAAGATAGTACTTAAGAATAAAACATACAGAGGGCGCCTGGGTGGCTCAGTCAGTTAAGCGTCTGCCTTCGGCTCAGGTCATGATCCCAGGGTCCTGGGATCAAGTCCCACATCGGGCTCCCTGCTCTGTGGCGAGCCTGCTTCTCCCTCTCCTCCCCCCTTGTGCTCTCTCTCTCACTATCTCTGTCTCTCTCTCTCAAATAAATAAAATCTAAAAAAATAAATAAATAAAACATACAGAGAGGAGAGTAAAGCCAAGAGATAACAAGGCAGCAAAAGAAAGGTCAATCATTAATGACATACTGTAAGACCCTGGAGTCAACTACACTTGAAGTGAGAACCACCATTAGTATTATGGGACTTTTAAAAAAGTATATTTTTGTAAGCTATTTTTAGACATGTTTCTGACACCTGCACCTGAAATTGTCCTGATTGATTGTATAACTACCATACAACTTACATATAAATAAGTGTGACAGATATTATGAAGTTGGTAATTAAAGTGTGACAGATGTTATGCAAGAAGGGTAGTGTAAAAACTCATAGCAGGTGGGCTTTCTGGGGTGGGGTGGGGAAGCATCACTGGGGAAGTGTTTCCGAAGTTAAATAGAAATAATTCAGATGAAGTGATTGAGGTGGAGGTTGAGGAGAGTGATGCACAGAGAACTAGGCTAGAAGCAAAAGAGAACAAGACTTTAAAAAGTCCACATGGGTTTGGCTGGAGAGGGCAGAATAGATGAAAATATAGAAAGGTGTGCCAATTAGAGTCTCAATAGAAAACAGATGGCACACTCAAATGATAATAACTGAGCAGGATTTATTTACAAAGGAACTAGTTAATTACACAAGTCTGGGTGGTGGGTAGGACATTGACTCTCAAACTTCAGAGAATATCAGAATCACCACTGAAGCTTGTTAAAAGAAAGACTACCAGTCTCCACCCCAGAGTTTTATATAGTAGTTCTAGGGTAGGGCCTGAAAATTTGCATTTCTAGCAAGTCTGAAACTGATACTGATTCTGCAGGTCTGTGGAACACACTTCAAAGACCACTGGTGTCAGGAAATTTTAAGGGGTAGTGCAGGATCCTAAGGCTAACAGCAGCTAAACTGTAACTACTCCTAAGATCTGAAGAAACAAAGCTATGTATGGTGTAAACTGGAACTGAGAACAGGAGAGAGATTTGTGCAGAGCAGGCATCATAATGAGAAACTGAAGTTCCTTGTAAGGATGCAGCCAGCTCAAGGCAACATCTCAGGGAGTGAGGAGGGAAATAAATATTCTGACCTCACTCTCTTCCCTCCCTTGGATCTCTTGCTGGGAACCCTGTTGATTTACACCATGTAAGACAACCTCCCAATATAGAAAGTATGGTGGAGAAGATCTGAGACTAGATCTGCAGGGTAAAAAGAAGATTTCCATAACAGATAAACAATGACCAAATATGGAAGGGTTTTTATAAATATATAGTTGGTCCTATATCCTTAGAACAATGGAAACTACTGAAAGATTTTATTGCAAGAGAAGGGCATGATCAGATTTTCCTTCTGAAACAGGAAACTCTGATCATGCCCTTTTCTTGCATAAAATCTTTCAGTAATACACACACATACACACCCACACACACAGATAATGGGTTAGAAAGGAAAGGACCTCATATTGGGTTATTATTCCAGATGACAGCAGAGATGGAGATAAGTAGGCAAGTTTTGAAATTATTTAAGGAGCACACTCAATAGAACATGGTGGAGTGAGAAATAATTTAAAAATGACAATTAAAAAATTACTACTAAATTTTGGCTTGGGCAATCTATTGAATCATTGCTCCACGTACTAGGAAACTCTTCAAAAAGGAAAGCTTCAAGAAAGAGAAATAATAAATTCAGTCTGGAATATGCTACCTTTGAGATGCTTATGAAACATTTAAGCAAAAAATATAACAGAGGTGGGTTGATATATGGGTCTAAGGCTCAGGGCTGAAGATACAGAATGATAAAATTTCAGTAGGAGAAAGGTAATCAAACTATGAGACAAGGTAAGCTTATCCAAGGAAAGCAATGAGAGCAAGAAGTTTAGGGTATTTATCTGGTTATCAGTAGGAGTTACTATCTTGTGTTGAAATTAACATATTCATAAATATGCAAACCAGGTTGAGGTTGTACAAAGAAAAATATACCAACTGTAATCATCATTCTATTTTAATATGACTCGTGCTAAATATGAAAAACCAAGGCTAGATCAGCAATATGAGACATGAGGAGGGCACCAAGAAAGGGGATGCTAGTAAGGGAAAAATGGAAGGTGAAGTGACAGATTTGGCACCAAGAAGAATAGAATGATTCAGTAACTTGAAGCCTTCATCAGTGGTCTCAACTCAATACCACAGGTAATTTTCTTGAGAAACCAATATTAACTGATAATATCCCCCTTACTATTCCCTTATTTGGTGTTCTATCATCTTTTATGCCATAGATCTAAATAATTATTTCCTAACCTTCATTTTTTACTTTTAATTTCCTTGAAGAAATATAGATAAGAAATCAAAAAGGAACAAATTCTAGAAAACTAAAACCTTCAATCCATTTTGAATCTCAAAAAGCTTAATTAAAAGAGCATTAATTGAACACCTATGACAAATATATACATAAAGGCAATGGTGATCTAAAACTCCTGTGCGCTGACTAAAATAAAAGCTTCCTATAAGCTACTTACGCAAAGGTCTGATAGTAGATATCCATTGTATTGATCTGTGCAGCATCCACTCTACTTTCTCCAGGTATAAAAATTCTAATTTTCCTTTAAAAACCCATAGTTCCTCAAATCTAAATCTACATGGTTTTAAAAAGAGGTTGACCCCACCTCCTACTTTCTTGAATGAATATATATATGGTCCCACACTATCCAGTGAGAATAACACTTCCTTCTGAATGGGATAACTGGTTCAGGATTTAGTTTATGACCTACCTCAGGCCAATGAAAACAAATTTGGGGTCTCTTGATGAAACACCATCCAGGTGTTTTACTTCTACCTGGATGTTTGATCTAGAACTGTTGGTGGCAACTGTTCTTGCCACCTGTTGGGAGGCACATGTCCAAGAGTAAAACAAATAAAAGGAAGCAAAGACTAAATTGAGGCAAAATATCAGAAAAACTGAATATTGATAATCTAAATCCAGCCACACTACCTCTGGACTTTTCAAATATGCAAACCAAAAAATTAACATTTTTGCTTAAACGCTTGAATTAAGATTTTTGATGGTTACTGCTATATTAATAGAAATGAACATAAAGCTTAAGGTTTTATATTTGATTCCAAATCATATACATTGTCATCATCATTAATGGATTTTACAAAGTTAAAATATAAATGGACCGTTTAAGCAGAATTTTTTAAAAATAATTGATCGAGTCTAGAATTTTAGGACCTTACTGAGTAAATTTCAAATCATTAAAAGAAGTATGTTGAAGATTTAAAGAAAAATAAATTTTAAAAATGATTGTTTGTGTTGTTATTCTGCTTCCAACCAAAGCCTAACATCTCCTTCTTGATAGAGAGATGATATATAGATAGATAAACAGAGAGATACATACATACATACACAATACATACATATAGATAGATTCAGATCTCTCTTATTCCTTTATTCTTGATAATGAACTTCATAATTAATAGCAATGAAATATTTCAAGGGCGCCTGGGTGGCTCAGTTGGTTAAGCGACTGCCTTCAGCTCAGGTCATGATCCTGGAGTCCCAGGATCGAGTCCCGCATCGGGCTCCTTGCTCAGCAGGGAGTCTGCTTCTCCCTCTGACCCTCCCCCCTCTCATGCTCTCTCTATCTCATTCTCTCTCAAATAAATAAATAAATAAATCTTAAAAAAAAAGAAATATTTCAAAATCCTGCAAAATCTGCCTATATTTGCTACTTCCATTAGTAAGAACTTTCATTTAGGATACAGTTCACATTGTATTTTTTTTTTAAGATTTTTATCTATTTATTTGAGAGAGAGAGAGCATGAGCAGGGGTGGGGGTGAGATGGAGAAGCAGGTTTCCAGATGAGCAGGGAGCCTGATGTGGGACTCGATCCCAGGATCCCAGGATCATGACCTGAGCCAAAGGCAGACGCTTAACCAAGTGAGCCACCCAGGCACCCTAGTTCACACTGTATTTTAAAGGAAAATATATTTTGTTATTTTGTAGAATATTTAGCAAGGATTACATGCCTTAATATTATGCAAAATGTCAAAAGAAACTTAAATATTACAAAACACAAAACCAAAGGCCATGTTATTATTTTTTTACATAAGAGCATATTTCAAAGGGATGAGTTAATTGATATTACTGACTGAGAAATTATGAAATAATGTTTTCATTATAAATGAAAATTATCAGTTATAAAATTATAAGTTATGAAATAATGCCAAAGAAGGAATGTCTGGCTTATTCAACTAACTAAAATAAAATGTCTATCCTCCTGCTTCAATATGCTTAATATACTTGCTTTATTTTGATACAGTATCATATTCTATCCTTATAGATTTCTTTCATCTCTACTCTAAAGATAAGAACTATCCTATCCTCTAAAGATAAGAAATATCAAAAATAAAAAATAAAGATAAGAAGTATCCTATCCTAGTCTAGGAAATTTTTTATCATAATATTTAGAGTTTGCATCACTATTCCTTCTGTTGATTATGAACTTAGCATTATAAAAGTGAAAAAGAAATAAATTGTTGGGCATCCACATTGTAATTTGCTAATTAGGACTAAATATTTTAAGATATTAAATCACTAAATACTAGTTAATTTAAAACAGACAACTGTCTCCAATAGAACCACACATCCCTCTTAGATTCTTTATATTTAAGGGCAAAAATAATATATATTTTCAATAGAATTATTTAAGGATATACATACTTGAAATATATTATTGCTCGTGTCATTAACCCCTGACCATCAAAAAATTCTTAAAAAGTAAACCTTTTAGAAGTCAACCAGAGGTAATGATAATAATGAGAAAAGAGACTTACATGATCAATCAGTTCACGGACCATTCCATTCCACTGTCCATTGGCATCATCCTGAGCTCCATATTTCCCATCCTCCACAAGTCTAATTTCATATGTAAAGCCAAGGATTGTAGATAACTCTCTGAGGAGGTCAATGCAGTAGCCCTCAAATCGATCATTCCCATAGAGAGGTTTGTCAGATTTCTTAAACAGGACGTAGGGTTCTTCCTGGAAACAGTAAACATGAAGGTAGGAGGTATTAGTTAATCATGAAACTATGAGAATTATAGCTTGCCTTAGAAGATAGAATATTTCACATTAATTTAGAACAACAATTTTATTTTTGCTAATTGTAATTAATATAGGGTGAAATCCTAAGAAGGCAGACTACTTTGGGAATATTTGTGCTTCAAAAGAGAATATTTAACTATAATAATTTCACCATGACTATATAATAAAAATATGTTTTTATCTTATATCATATGTAAGAAGTAATATATAATGTGATATATGCTATAAAATACGTAATACATTAAGATCCAATTTCACATGATTACAATATCCCAATTTGAATCATATCACTTATTCAATATCTGCTGTGCTATTTCAGTGGGATATATTGATGAAAGAATGAAAAAAACTCACTACCTAATTGCCTACTATGCACTGAAAACTGGAGTAGGGACTTTTACATATTACCACATTTCGTCCTAACAAATATAAAAATTGTAACTACTATATTTATAGAAAAAAATAGTAACTTACTTTGGAATATAGAAAAAGAAACAACATTTATCAAGTGTTTATGCATTCATCCAACAACATTTTATGGAGCACCTACTATGAGCCAGCCCTCCTCTATATAAAAGAGAAATTTCTGAGTCATAAAGTTCATGATATAGATGAAGAAATCAATAATAAATGTCTAAAGAAATAGAACACATAACTTCTGATGCTGATAAATGGCATGAAAGCATAAAATAGGGCAATAGGATACAGAACAACCTTAAGGTACTTGGCAAGATAAGAGAGGACAAGACAATATTGAGTAATATGTCTGGAAGTCTTTACTGAGGAGATGAGAGATGAGGTAGAACCTAAAAGATGAGAAAGAGTTTAGCCATTTGAAAATCTGAAAGAAGAGCATTTCAGGTCAAGGACGCAGCAAGTAAAAGCCCTGAGGCCAATATGATACTGGTGTGTTCCAGAAAGAGGACTCTTGCCATCAGAGTGACTGAAGTCACATCCAGGAAGTGAGGGAATCAGTTGAATAAGGTCCGAATGAAGAGAGAGTGAGGAGCCAAATCCTGTAAGGCTCTGCACAACAGGCCCTATTAAAAATTCATGTTTAATTAAGTACTAAGAGAATCTATGTGTTAGCATATTTTTGTGGGGCAGGTGGAACAGGGTATCCTGTGAATAAACCAGAGTGCAATTGGCTCTAATACTTACTATCTGACCATGGGTAAAGCCTCTGGAATTTGCTCTCTTAGAGAAAGATACTGCAGAGTGGAAAAATTTAGAGGAGGTTGCCCTGCCAGTCTGTCTAGAAAGGTGATTACCCTCTTCCTGACCCCTGGAGAACAACAATCATCCCATGAGGGTCATCACACCTAAGGGCATTTTGGATATGATAGTAATGTGTCCTCTTGCCTATACTCACCTCAGAAATAAGACTAATTCCATTTTTCTTCCCACCCCATTGACCTGGCTTATCCCTCTACTGTTTCATACACACTCTAGCCTGACCAGTTGCTGTTCTGATGTTCCCACACACTGCCACTGAATGCTAAAGAACTCCTGTTTAGAGATCAGCACACTGTTCCACATTTTCAACTAATTTTTGGAATGCCCTTCCATCTTTCTGCTTTATTGGACCATATCCCAATAACAGTGCTTCTCCTTCAGCCCTCTTTCATGGAGATTTCTTTAGTGTCACCCTTCCATCACTCAGGCACAAAGGCACATTTGGTGTCTTCCTTGACCCTCATTGCTACCCCCAGATCATTTCTTCCCTCTTTCATGCTTCTGCTCCTCTAAGGCTCATGCCATTTTACTATACCACGCTCTCTCTTTACAGTTGCTGTTATCCAGTGAAATCTGAATCAGAAGATGTACTAAGTGGGAAGGGAAGCCTTTACTTTTCAAATGTTTACCTACTGGATGACAATTTTGCTTTCTTTCCCAACTCTTATCATTATTCTCTTTGTATTCAAAATCCACCTACATGAAGCATCCAACATGGTGTCTCCGTCCTTTTACCTCCTCATTGTCAAATCCTTTCCCTCACTAGGATTTAGCTTCTCTCTCCCATGAACACAGCTACACTCTGCAATTGTCAGAAAATGATCTATCTCTATATTAAGATTTCTAAAATCTCATTCATCTAGCTCATTGTTCAATCACACCCATGCCTATAATTCTTTGGTCCTATAAAGACCTCTAACCCAGTGACCCCCTACACTTTCCCACTATCCATCAATCCCTTTCTAACCTCACTTCTGACCTCCAAACCTTGTCTGGCCTAGGTCTCATGGTCCATTAGCATAATTTCTATGCTATACACATCTTCAAGTCTCTCACCACTTTTGTGCTAGCGTACTTGGCCTTACAAAAAACATGCCTTACATGACATTTTTTTTCACCATGCCAACTCCCAAAGAGCTGAACAATGTTAATTGTTTACACTTACAATTAATACCCTCAAATGTTTGATGGTAGGATCTATTTTCAACTCTATGAGATGGACATTTTATCCATTCTTCTTTAACCTCACAACTTCCTGCTCTAATACTTAGTTGATTACTTCTGAAAGAAAACAAAAGCAATCACATGTCATGCCCTTACATGCCCACTGCAAACCCCACCAAACTCATCTACCTGTATTCATTTTCTCTTCCTTTGTCTACTGCTATAGAGGAACTAGAACTCTGCTTATTGGGCCAGTTCTAATAATTATGTTCCGATTCTTGTATTAGGCAGGGTTCCAACACAGGATGCCACTTAGAGCAGAGAAGTGATTTCAGCTGAGAAATACAACCAGTCTAACCCAACTACAGAATATTTCCATGTAGATAGAAACCATGACCTCATTTGTCTCCCTCCCTTTGATCTCTTGCTGGAGCTTCCCACTGGTCAAACCGAATCAAAAGCCAGGGGACACATGAATCTATTGATATAATCCACACAAATCAGATACCTGGGACAGACAATAGAACAAAGAAAAGTGGAGGATGGATCTGGGGACAAAAAGGATGATACATAGTATATTCCCACCACCTTTCACTTGCTCCAAGTCCTGATTAGCTGAGTTATCTTGTATCTCCTTCATAACCAATCTGTCCCTTTACATAGAATCATTTTCAAAGTATATATACTTATTCCAATAACTTTCACTTAGTCCCATGACCGCCTTCTGCCACAGCCTAATTTTTGTATTTCTCTTTATAGACAACTATCCAGAAAGATTTGTCTACACATGCTACCTTAATGTTCCAGTTATCTGTCCATCCACTGGAGTGACTTCTAGACTCACTCCACTTAACTGATCTTGACACAGCACTAACAACTTCCAATTTGCTGAATCAAAGAGATGTGGCTTTATTCTCTTTTTACTCAGCCTCTCAGCTGCATTTGCAAAATGAACTATCACCTCCCCCCACACACACACACGTACTTTTTAACACTCCCCTCTCTAGCTTGTGCTTCATATTCTTCTTGGCTTCCCCCTACCACAATGGGAACTCCTCACACGGTCTTTTGCTATTGTGTTTTTTTTTGTTGGTTTTTTTTTTTTTTTTTTTTTTTTACCTTATTCTAAATGTTGATCCTCAGCACTTGGCTATAGCCCCTCTCCCCCCCCCCCCTTTTTTTTTTAATTTGTCCCTAAATGATCTTACCCACACACATTAAATTCAGTAACATCTTAAGCTGATGACTCCAAAATTTATATACGTGACCCAGACCTCTCGTAGTGAGCCTTAGGCCCACATATCCAACAGCACTTGTCAGTATCACTTAATGTCTCACAGACATCTCACATTTAATGTGCCCCAAATGGAATTCATCTTTTTCTTAAAACTTGTATACCTTTTCTCTGCTTTCAAAAAATGACACCATCATCTACCCAGTTACTCAAGCCAGTTACTGAGGCATCATCCTTGCTTCCCTTTCTTTTAGTTCATTCACTAAAGTGTAACAAAATGATCTTAAAGTATGTATTTAATTATATCCCCACCACTACTTCAAACCAACTAATAGATGACCAATGCATTTAGAATAATATTCGACTTCCTTGCCATGACCCCTGAAATCTGTTTTACCACTTGTTTTCAAATTGGCAAATGGCTCCAGCATTCATAAAATTGGTCAAGTCTAAAGCCAGGAAATCACTCTACCTCTCCATCCCATCCTTTGGAAATCCTGCAAGTTATTCTATCAATACATATCCCAAATCTATCAAGCTCCTTCCATCTTCCCTGCTTCCATCATGGTTCATGTAATCTTTATTTCCCCTATGGATTCCTATAGTAGCCTCTTATCTCTACTTTCCATTTCTATGTTCCCATAGTCAATTCTCCATAGAAAGTCTTGGTGATCTTTTAAATATTAAATATGATTTTATCATGCATCTGCTTAAAACCCAACAGTGGCTTTTTATTAAAACTAAAAAAAAAAAAAAAAAAAGGCAAAACTGCTTACCCTGGTGGTCACAGGCCTGCACACTTTTCTCTCTGACCCTAGCTTTTCATTCCTCTCTCATTATATCCCAGATATACTGGTTTTCCTTCTGCTCCTCAAACTTACCAAACTCATTCCTGACTTGAGGTCTTTGTCTTGCCTTCCTTGCCCCCCCCTTTTCTGACTGGAAAGATCTTTCTAGGATCTTCACATGGCTGTTTCATTCTTGTCATTCAGGTCTCTGCTCAAATGTCGATTCTTCAGCACTAGATATAAATTGTGTGTGTGTGTGTGTGTGTATACATACATACATACATACATACATATATACATATATGTATTTCCTTCTAAGTTACTTCTTTCTTTGCAAATGTTTTGTTTTCTTCATAGCATTTACTTTAATATGAAGTTTTATTATTTAATCTGTTTATTTATTATTATTTAAATTATCTTTTTTGGGGATGTGTGTTTCTTTCTCCCCCTTTTAGAATATAAATAATGAGTGGGCGCCTGGGTGGCTCAGTTGGTTAAGCGACTGCCTTCGGCTCAGGTCATGATCCTGGAGTCCCGGGGTCGAGTCCCGCATCGGGCTCCCTGCTTGGCAGGGAGTCTGCTTCTCCCTCTGACCCTCCTCCCTCTCATGCTCTCTGTCTCTCATTCTCTCTCTCTCAAATAAATAAATAAAATCTTAAAAAAATAGAATATAAATAATGAGTGTAAGGACATTAGAGATTACATTCATTAATATATCTCAGTGCCTATAAAAATGACTGGCAACCACGCTCAGGAAATGTGCTGAATGAATAAAATATTCATCATGATGAAGGCTTATATTCTACATTTCCTTCTTTGACTTCATCTTTTCCTTAAATTCTAAATATTTTGTTTTCATTCAGTTTCTCAAATAAAAAGCAATTTTCTGCCTCAGAGTCTTTTAACATATTGTACTATGAGTCTATAATGTTCTTCAAATGGTGAGTTCCCTTCCTTCCTTTAAGGTTCAAATTAAATGTGAAATCTTTCCTGAACTTATTTAAAGGAGTCCTGTTATTCCCTATCTCAACACTTTATTTCCTCAATTAATTCATTTTTAAGTTATTTTATTTGTTGGCTTACTTGCTTTTTGTTTGTCTCACTTGTTTGGAATATAACATCCATATTGATTAATTTTAGTATCTCCCATGCTTAATATGGCCTGACACATAGTAAATGCTAAGTAAATATTAGTGGAACAAATGATTGCTAAATTAGTGAATTCTCTGACTCAATTTTCTCATCTCTAAGTGGATTTAACAATTCTTTTAAAATTGTTTTGAGAATTAAATAAAAGGAACCTAGTAAATATCAGCTTCTTAGTGTTATTTTAGCTTCGAACAATTTTCAATGGACTTTTAATTTCTTTTTTTAATTTTAATTTTTTCTTAATTTTCATTTTTTTAAAGAGGGAGGGAGAGGGGCACAGGGAGAGAGAGAGAGAGAAAATCCCAAGCAAGCTCTACGCCCAGTGCAGAGACCAATAGGAGTTTCAATCTCACAATCCAAGACCATGAACTGAGCTGAAATGAAGAGTCGGACGCTTAACCAACTGAACCATCCAGGTGCCTCAATAGACTATTTTTTTAGAACAGTTTTAGATTCACAGTAAATATGAGTGGAAAAGAATTCCCATATACTCCCTGACTCCACACATACCTAGCCTCTCCCACTATCAACATTCCCCACCAAAGTGATACATTTGTTATTTTTGATAAATCTACATTGACACATCATTTTTAAAAGATTTATTTATTTATTTGAGAGAGAGAGAATGTGTGAGCATAGGGAGGTGTTGAGGGAGAGGAAGAGAGAATCTCAAGCCGACTCTCCACTACGTGTGGAGCTCAACATAGGGCTAGATCTCACGACCCTGACATCATGACCTGAGCCAAAATCCAGAGTCAGTTGCTTAACCAACTGAGTCAGCCAGGTGCCTCTATGTTGACACATCATTATCACTCAAAGTCTATAGCTTACATTAAGGTTCATTCTTGGTGTTGTATTTTCTATGGGTTTTCACAGATATATAATGATACATTATAGTCCACCATTGAGGTATCATACAGAACATTTTCAAAGCCCTAAAAATCCTCTGTGCTCTGTCTATTCATCCTTCCCTCCCCTCTAACATCTGATCTTTTTTATTGTCTCTGTAGTTTTCTCTTTCCCAGAATTCATATAGTTGGATTCATACAGAATGTAGCCTTTTCATATTGACTTATTTTACTTAGTAATTACATTTAAGTTTCCTCCATATCTTCTCTTGTCTTGATACTTCATTTTGTTTTAGTGCTGAATAATAGTCCATTGTCTAGATGTACCAGTTTATTTATCCATTCACCCATTCACCTACTGAAGTATATGGCTGTTTCCAAGTTTTGTCAATTATGAATAAAGTTATTATAAACATCCATGTACAGGTTTTTGTATAAATTTGGTAAAACTCCTTTGGAAAAATACCAAGGTATTCCATTTTTAGATCATATGATAAGAGTATGTTTACTTTTGTAAGAAACCACCAAACTGTCTTCCAAAGTGGCTGTACCATTTTGCATTTCCATCAGCAATGGATGAGATTTCCTATTGCTCCACACCCGCACCAGCTTTTGGTGTTGTCAGTGTTCTGGATTTTAGCCATTCTAATTGGTATATAGTGGTTTTTCATTGTTGCTTTAATTCAAAATTCCCCAAGGACATATGATGTTGAGCATCTTTTCATATGCTTGAATGGAGTTTTATT
The DNA here is from genome assembly GCF_029215605.1 of Mirounga angustirostris. Lineage (NCBI taxonomy): Eukaryota > Metazoa > Chordata > Mammalia > Carnivora > Phocidae > Mirounga > Mirounga angustirostris. The sequence goes on along the minus strand of NW_026991716.1, from coordinate 87,834,077 downwards.
AGAACTATCTTACTATTTAAACTATTTTACTAGTTGGACTATTTTATTTACTAGCAGGACTATTTCACTAGCTTCTTTTATTCATTGTCATTTTTCAGAGAGGCTAGATCATTTTCCCAGGTCACATAGCCAAGAAAAGATAAAGAAAAGCTAAGAAGAGGCAAAGCTAAGAACTCAGGTTTTCTAAATTCCAAAATACATACTTTCCCATTATTTTATGTTGCTTTCTATACCAGAAGAACATTTGTAGAAAATCTATATGTGCTGGATTTTTAAATGGAATTAGGTCAAGCACATAGGTATCAGAAATTAATTAATTAATTAACTGTAAATTCACAGCTAGATATTTGGGCTTACCATAGGTAAAGGACAGTAAGAATCTTAATTTTTAAGTAATATGTTATCACATATAAAATTTATTCTCCAGGGGTACAGAGAGTACTACCAATGTGACAGATACGGTTTTCTTCCATCCCTGCAGTTATTATACCCTTTTTCCTCTCTACTCTTAGTGGCATGCTAGCCTTTTAAGTTAGAAAACACATTTCCAAGGATGACAATTTAAATGCCCTTGTTACCTTGGAAGAGGAAGAAGCCTTGCAGTTAAACAGCTTTCTTTGCTGGGTATTTACATTTCAGGAATATTCAGGTGTCTCTTTTTCTGGTTTCCCCACAGAAACATTTTGAAAACTTTTGAATATGTTAACTATAGTATTTATCTTATTGAGTAGTAAGTGCAGATACATATATATATCATATATATATGTATGTATAGTTCAGAAGATATTTCTTGAGCAATTTATATGGCATGATAATTACGTAAATTTCCATCAAAAGCACCAAATATTATCACCAAGCACATAGCAGGCTTACAAATAAAATGACTACTATACTGAACTAAGTGGAAATAGATTGCTCTCTTCAACTGGGGAAGCCAAGGGAACTCGAACTAGAAACAGAACATTATAAGACAGGTAAATTGCCCTATGAAGTAAATTGCCCTATCCTTAGGTCTCTAACCCCTGGGCAGAAGGTTAGAGATTTGAGAAGAACATAACATATTCCCCTGCAGAAGAGGGGATGGCCTAAGAATTTGGGGCTAGTGGAATGGGAATCAAAAGAAGCATGTCGGCATAATATATTAATCCTATCGAATTCATTCTTTGATTTCATTCAGTTTCTGGTTTATAAACAAATGGATGTGTTGCTGTTTTTTTAAGTCACAAAAGGTGACCATTTTTCAGGCTCTATACACTAAGTAATAGAACTATCGAATATTTTCCAAGCACCTACTTTGTGCCAGACCCTGTTCTGGGTGTTTTCCTTGGATAAACTTATTTATTTCTCACTATAACCATGTGAAGCCCCTAATATTATTATTTCTATTTTACAGATGAAGAAACTGAGGGCAAGCGTGCTTTTGCCCAAGGTCAATAGCCAGCATACAACCTAGGGAGTCAGACTATTGGGCTATTTACCTCCACACTATATTTTCCACATTAAATGGCTTCTAGTGATCATTACCAAACTCCATGTGAATGCATAATTGCACATACCTCGTTAGATAACTTAATATATATTGTATGACTTTATTATTTTTTCAATCAACTGAGATTAGCCACTAGGTTAATGTAATGCATGCAGAATGGTAATGCATTTACTAATTGAACAATGCAGTCAAAACAACATTGCTGAAAATAAGTAAATATATAATCCAAAAAATTCATTTTCTACATCATAAATGATCTCCTTTCCAAGTAAGAACACATTTTTAACATAAAAGTGCTTCAAGAATTTGTGAAAGTAGCCTATTTTAAACCCAACAGATTTAGGTAGTAATATATGAGTTCTAAAAAATGCTTTTCCCCTCATTTGCACTATCAAGTCATCATTGTCTCTATTTAAAATTTTTGTTCCGAAATATTTACAGTATATTTTTTACACAAACTCACATGAACATCAGGAAAAATATGATGGAAGTTAGTGATTACTGAAGTATATTTGAGGCATGTGAGGGATTTTGTGCAAAAGGTACAAAAGCAGAGCAAAAAAATTTTTAAAAATTATTAAGCTATTTAAATCTCATTAATTCAGCTTTTCCTAGTAACCATCCTACCTATTAACTTGAATCTCATCACCTATAAGCTAATAAGAAAACTTCTCTCATGGGCAAATAAATGTGTTGATCCCTGTGAGATTAAAGTCTATTTAGGTATATATTTTAAACAGCTTTTAATATCACTAGAAAAAAAATGTGATCTAAGTGCACCTTTCTAGTATTTATGGATCTCCACAATGTAAAATATCATTCTTCCTATATTTAATTCTGATAAGTAAGACACCATTTTCCAGTTGTGTTTCCTATGTCCAGCAACACTATGTCACAAAATAGTTTACATCGAGTTATGACTCTCCTTTAGACTCTCTTTCTCTGTTTCACAGAGCATGAGGATAAATAATAACCTCATGTAGGAAAAGAAAAATGGTACCAGAAGCAATTACTGTACCACATACTGAGTTCAATGAATAATATGATAAAACTCTCCTGGGCAACTTTACTGATTTCTCATATAGTCTTAAATCTCCACATCAGCATTTGCTAGAAGTAAAGGCACTTCATTCCACTGGCATCTGTAATAAGGATTTGTCAGCATTTCCACTATCAACCCCAGTTTTAAGGAACCCAATAATTCATGTATTTTTATCTGCATTAGACTGGGAGTTGGCAAAGAATATAACCAAAATGAAGTTCTAAAAAAGTAAAATATGTTTTAAGGTTGAGGGGAACAAAATGTTTTATTTAAATATAATAAAACTTTATAATTTTTAAGCTCTAACTCACATATCCTCCAGCCCTTACCTAGAGCTAAATTATTTTTTCATATGTTAACCCCTGAACTTTCACTGCCCTACTCATGATATTCAAAAGTTAGGGTCATAAAAATGTAATTTAATTTTAGAGATGTATAAAATATATCCCTTGCCATTTCAAGGATAAGGCTAACCTAACTAATTTATTTATTTATTTAAACATGTATTGAACTATTATGTACCTACCATTTTAGGTATCAGATATACAACAATGAAAAACAAAGCAATACAGAAAATTTTCTGCCCTTCTGGAACTCCCAATCTAGTAGTGAATTTGAGATTTTTATCTATTTTATAGCATTCTGTATTATTCACATGGCTACTTTTCTTCCTTAATTACCAGAGGGGAAATATTGCCATAGTGTACATTTTTGAGACATACTACTATGCCTTATTTTAGAGTAGGACCTATGACATGGTGACCCTCAAATAATTTATTTGGGAAAACAGAAATGAATATTCAGGGCACCTGGGTGGCTCAGTCGGTTAAGCGACTGCCTTCAGCTCAGGTCATGATCCCAGGGTCCTGGGATCAAGTCCCACATCGGGCTCCCTGCTCTGCGGGGAGCCTGCTTCTCCTTCTCCCCCTCCCCCTGCTGGTGTTCCCTCTCTCGCTGTGTCTCTCTCTGTCAAATAAATAAATAAAATCTTTAAAAAAAAAAAAAAGAAATGAATATTCAGTTAGCCTTAGTCTGGTTCTGAATTTACCCTTATGACAAGAAAACTTTTAAATGGCAACCAGCTAAAACTCCAGTTGCTATGGGTAACAATATTCTCAACTAAGAACAGTATCAAAGCATTTAAAAGATATTTTTCATGGTTATTAATTTTTCCTTAATGAAGATAGGGTTTGCTCTCTGTCTCTCTGTCTCTCTCTCTCTCTCTCTCACACACACACACCTCTTTAAAAAAAAAAATAGCATTCCTATAGGTCAAATGAAAAAGGCACCATGGTTACAATAATAACATCAGATTAAAATGAAATTATGGAGATTAAGTTTAAAACTGAGCAGTTCATGTATTCCTGACAATCACTTATCTCCCTCAGTCTTCTTAGTCTTGTATACACACTCTGTGTATCCTATCACTGCCTTCACACTGCAAGCATTAAATCATAAATACTACTATAATAGAGCAGCTCGGTTTTCAAGGAGATCAAGGTGGGTGCTATGAAGTTGATTGGAAGTGGAAGGCTAATGAATGGGCAGCATGAAGGGCAGGGGCAATGGTGCTGCTGACATTGGCTCCTGAGGAAGGTGAGTCAGCTCTGTAAAACTACAGAACTTACACATTAACATGAGGGAGAAAAAAACAGACCTCAACATCTTGCCCTGGCATACTTAAGAGAATGCAAAGTGGAGAATTATACCTTTAAAAGGAAGATTAAGGGTGAAAGGACATTACCATGGACAGCAATACTAAGATGGGTAGTTCTTCAACAAACAAGTCATCAACTCACTGTACCTATCTGACCATGGCAATCTATTGCTCTAATTGGCAATACTTCTGGGTAGATTAAGAATACATAATGCTTGATGTGATCTAGAAACAAAAGAAACAAGCGTATGATAACAATCAGAATGCTTCCCCAATACTAATACATATTTCCAATTGGCATGTTTTAATTTTAAGTAGCCACCACCATTTCTGTATGGAGTAGTGACATATAGGTAAAAACAGCAACTCTAAAAAGCGTCAATGAATTACCATCCTCTTAAGAGTACAATTCTAAGCTTATCTGATGCTTAGTGAGCAACAGGTAAAATTTTGTAAATATCTACATTTGATAATTTCATGATAAAATATAAATATAAAATATTTTTGTTTTCCACCTAATATTTCATCCACCGATTTATCCATCCATGCATTCATTAAACAAATATTTTTATGTGAATTCTGTATAAATAGACCTCTAGAATAGAGGTCAGCAAATTTTCTCTTAAAAACTAGATAGTGGATATTTTTGTCTTTGCAAAAGTTGCAACCACCCAGCCGCCACTGTAGAGCAAAAGCAAACCTAGAAGCAGTGAAGAGGCTGGTAAAACTGTTAGAGTTTTTAGGAATGCATTTTTTAGGAACTCTGGAATCTAATTAAAAAAAAAATCAAAAAAACTTACAACAACCAGGGAGATGCTTTGTAAAGAGAAAAACTAGAATTTTGATCAGAGAGCTCTGGTGGCATATCAATTTACTCTGTTAGGACTATCCTCCACCCCCAGTTCGGTAACAGCTTTGAAGATGGCAGCCTGCATTCCTGGTGCAGATCATGGGTATTGGGGGAACAGTATGGGCCTAATTCTCAAAGAAGGTAATTCTGTGTTTTGAGCTGTGTAATGGCTCCCTGAGGAGACTGACTCAAGGGCTTGCCTTTGTTTCCCCTACATAGGAATTCCTCAGGAGGAAGCCGCTTCCCAGGTGGTGTTTTCATAAACATTTAGAGGCAAATATATTGGCCACTTCCTCCTGTGCAAGATACAGCAGAGACAAGAAACAGAGCAAAATGCCTGGACAGAAGATGCTGGGGAAGAAATACAATTAGGGCTATAAAATGCTTCGCATATTCAAGGGATTCTAGAAGCCCATGCACAGGCCTATGGCAGGAAGTATGCTCAGAAAAGACCTGGGAAGACCTTAAGCACCTACCTCTGGCTGGACTTCAGGCTCTGTACAAGCAGGAAAGGAGGGATAGGGCATAATTCTAAACTGCTTGCCTAAACAGTGAAAACTAAAAATATTTATGAAAGAAGCTAAAGAAGACACAAATAAATAGAAAGACATTCTGTGCTCATGGACTGAAAGAATTAATATTGTTAAAATGTTTATACTCCCCAAAGCAATCCATGGATTCAGTGTAATCTCCATTAAAATTCCCATGACACTTCTCACAGAAGTAGAATAAATATTTCTAAAATTTGTGTGGAACCACAAATCACCCAAATAGCCACATAATCTTGAGAAAGAAGAACAAGGCCAGAGGTATCACACTCCCTGATTTAAAACTATACTACAAAGCTATAGTAATTAAAACAGTATGATATTAGCATAAAACCCCACACACAGGTCACTAGAACAGAATAGAGTTCAAAAATAAACTCCTGCATATATAGTCTATTAATTTATGACAAAGGAGGAAAGAATATACAATGGAGAAGAGAGGGCCCAACAGTATGACGGAAACTTTGCTAGGTTTAGTACTCTGCTGGTATCCTTTTGAAATTCTTAACTTTTTAACAAGAGATCCTCATTTTCATTTTATACTGGGGGCAGAAATTATGGAGTCAGTCCCACATGCAGTCAGCAATGAGAACTACTGAATTAAACAAAGAGTAAATGAAAATATTTTGGAGAGAGAAAATGATTCATATGGATGTTGGAAAGAATGAACAGCTCTGTATGATTTAAGTGATAAGAAAGCGTGGAACAAAAAAAAGATAGGGGGTGATAATATCATGAGGATCTAAGTTAAGAAATAAACTTTATTCCTATAAAAGTCTGAGAAAGCCATCTAGATGTAATCACTGTGGATCAGCAGTGCTTGCATTCATATCCTGCTTAGAATGACATTCTCTTTCCTAAGATTATTTTTAAGCATTTGCCTAAAAATCAATTTTGGTGTAGGAAATGAGGTTTAGAATTTCCTTCTCCAATATTCTCCCTTTAGGTATTTTCTCACTGTTTAGATATTGGATAAATCTGAATGCATGCTTGAGAGAGTGAGAAAGCAAGCCAAAAGAAGGAGGACATGATTTGTCACATGATTGCAAAGTGTAGTCAATCATTAGGATTCTGTTCCTTATAATTTAGTGCAACAATTTGAGTTTGAAGGCTCTTTGTCTTAGAAAGGATCCAACATTACCTATCCTCAAGCTCTATTTACATTTCTCCAAAAAGAGTGGAAATATGAGAAAGTCCTTGTGCAATGAGAATTATCCATCAATGGTCAGTGGTAGTTAGCAGCATGTGTCTGCTGAAAATTCTTTTTTACATAATGGATGGTGAGCTTTCAGCTGCTGCCCTTTTGTAATCAGTAAAATCAACAAATGTTTATTGAGTACCTATCATTAAAAGAATATACCTACTATAAAACAGAGTTGCTTCTCCTAACCACCTTTTAATCTAGTTGAAAATAGAGAACTTGCACAAAAAATGCAAACTAATGATACAAGTTTTCATGTAAGTGCCTAAGAAATAAATTATATAGGTAAAAGGACCATTAGATGTGAGCAAAAGGAAAGTCAAGATGTCCCAAGGAAGTTAGATAAATCATCCTAGAGAAAAGGCCACCCGAGAAATGGGTTGTAGAATGAGTATACATTAGATAAATGGGGAGAAGTAAGAGTTGTTCAGGCAAGAGAAATGAAGTGAGAAAAGTTGTAGAGAAGAATCTTACTGGTGCATGGCCTGAAGAAGAATGATGGTTCATAAGAGGAAGATGTTATAAAGCCTTGGGGGAAAATAGTAAATGTGAGCACCATTCATTGCTTTTTAATTTTTAGATTACTTTGTACCCATTTAATATTATCATTTGCTGATAATTTTGTACCAGGAACTATGTTATATATTTTTCAAGTTTTTATTTATAATACTTCAAGTTGCATATTATTACCCATATTATAAAGTTATGGTAATTTGCCCAAGGCAAATCATCTACTAAGTGGCAGACTCAAGATTCAAACCTAGACTTTCTGACTGCCATTTGTCCCTTCAACCTGCAGAAAAACTCTTTCTCAATTAGGTATTCAATTCAGATACCAAATACGAACTCATTTTAGAAACAGTCTGCTCATCTGCTGTTCATTAGTAGGTTAAACAATTCATGGATTTGCATATGTAAGTAAATTTCATCATATTTATCAATAGACTTCAAAGTTAATATGGCCTAACCTAATGTTGTCCACAGTATATTCTTCTGGGAAATTATCCCACAAGTTTTGATTTCAACAAAACATTGTTCAATTAAAAATATTTGGAAAATTACATATTTTCATTCCTTTAAGATATCCACAATACATATGAACTTACTGAAGACTCAGTGATAAAGAAACCCAATGAATTTACCTTAACACAATATTTTCCAAAAACTATTTAACCACACAATAGTTGTAGTGTGTCCCTCATCACATACCTATCAGAACAGTGGAGCATACTATGAAATTCTGATGTAACCAAATGATGAATATTGCTATAGAGCATAGAAAGTGCTCACTGTATTATGGAAGTAGTATTTTGTTTGTAATGTCAGAGAGTATCATATTTGCCAAAAATTGCAAAATTAGATGTTCAAAAGGCAAGATATAAATTTGATTTTTTTTGAAGAACGCAAAGCTGTGACATATTATAAGCAAATATTTTATGGTCAGTGATTCTAGTCACATTTGAATGAAGTATAAAATATTCTGCATATAATAGGAAATGTCCAAACAGCCATGTGGCAAAGACATTTCTTTTCTATTAGTTCTCAAATGAAGTGGTAAAAAACATTTTGTTTGCTTGTTTGTCCAATACTGGTTTATTCAAACAAGATGGTGAAAACAAATTCATGAGTTTATTTTTTTTAACTATTACTGCATAGAACCAAAGCTAAGAGAGCTCAGAACATACAATTTATAGGACTCAATACTCACTTTTGTTTAGGCATCTGATTAATGACATAAATTAATGGCATGAATGTCTTATGAGGAATGCACTTAATGAAATACATTGACTGATGAATGGATAAGGACCTGGGGACTCATCTGTTATTCTGGATTTCTAGGGGAAATCACTTTAGTGATGCTAGTAAAGCAAAACTCGTATACATTTTCTACCAGGAGAAGAGGTCTGTACCTTCCTTTTTGAGTCATTGTGGTGGGGTTAGGATATAGTCTGTCATTAAAATACCAGTTAAATCTCAAATAAAGAGAAGCAATTAGGAATCAATGTCAAGTAATCAAGTTGTGATTGAAAATGTAAAGATCAGAACCTGATAATCAGATATTGATCAGAAAGTAAAATTAGGTTGGGGGTACCTGATATAATTTAGGTCTATGGGTCTTGAAAGTCTCATGATTGTCCCTTTATCAATATGGATAAAGGACTCTTGAGCCTGACTCAAAAGACAGTGTATTTTTTTTTTCTATCCCAGACTCTTATCTTCCTGGGAAGCTCTGAATGTATAGCTATTTAGCCAGAAAGAATACAGCAAGTTTTAGGAGATAATCCATAGAAATATCAGGAAAGAAAGAAATGTGCAGTGGTGTAGAGTCACTGATAATTCACATGTGCTCTCTAAGTGAACAATATCACCTATATTCATGATGCCAACCATGATCTATTTTGGTAACTCCAAATCTCATCTCCAGTCCAGATCGTTCTCTTCAGCTATGGAACTATATGTCTAACTGCCAACCAGATAAATACACCATAGGAAATTTAAATGTAATATGTTCATCTTTTATTACCCCAATTCTGCTTTTTTATGTCGATTATGTTTCCAGCAATGTTTATCAGGAAAATAAAAATCTTCCTAAACTCTGATCTCTTTTTAAACTTCAATTTGTAAACTGTTACTATATAGCCCCCATTCTCCACCCCATATATCTTTTGAATCTGATGTCCTTCCCTTCCAACCCTTCAGATATCGCCATAGTTTGGACCTTAACAGCTCTCACTCTTGTAATATTCTCTTGGTTGGTCTCACCAAATCCTATCTCATAGACTACAATTCTATCTCCAATTCTAAGAGAGATTTTTTAAAGTCCTGACTTGATCATATTGTTTATGTACTTAAAATCTTTCAAAATTGCCCCATTCTGAATAGATTAAAATCTAAATTTCTTCATAAGACCTATAAAACTTCCACTCTTCAATTCTGTTGTCTGTCTGCTCACCCTCATTCATAATTTCTCTTCCACATTCTTTGCTCTCTATCTGTAGTGGACTACGTGCAGTTATTTATAAAGCTCAAAGACTTGTGAAAAGCAAGCATTAGCTCCACCTCTCCTAATTCCTTACTAAAGTAGTTCTGAGGCTATGGGCAAATATAAAACCTCACAACAGTGAACAGTAAAAATAACAGAGTCTTAGAGGCTCATAAGGGAAGGGAGGGAAAAATGAAACAAGATGAAACCAGAGAGGGAGACAAACCATAAGAGACTCTTAATCTCAGCAAACAAACTAGGGTTGCTGGAGTGGTGGGGGGTGGGAGGGATGGGATGGCTGGCTGATGGACTTTGGAGAGGGTATGTGCTATGGTGAGTGCTGTGAATTTTTTAAGAGAATGAATCACAGACCTGTACCCCTGAAACAAATAATATATTATATGTTAATAAAAAAAAAGAATAAGAGTCTTGCCAAAAGTTGAGGGCATGGAATCACATATGTACAGACAATTATGTGTGGAGGTTAACCGGTAGTGTAGGAATATTGTAAAAACACTGGAAAAAAGGCATAACCATGTCATCAAAAAATGGCTTCGTTTTACTTAAGAGATAAAGCTTGTTATATTAGGGCTCTTAAGAAATAAGTTGTCAAGCAGAATGAAAAAGGAGGGCCAAATGTTGTAATGAATTCTATTTGAAAAAGAAGAATGGCCTCTTGCAATGGAAAACTATAGATACAAAATTCAGTCTGCTTTCTTGTTAGATGTAGGTGGCACCACTGTTCCATCATTGTCATAGTGTATTGACAATGGCAGGGAAGGGTAGTCAAGTTGGTCTACTCATCCAGCTAGAATTCATAACCTTTTTGATTTTATTTCTTGAAAATAGACAGAGTTGGGGTACCTGGGTGGCTCAGTTGGTTAAACGACTGCCTTTGGCTCAGGTCATGATCCCGGAGTCCTAGGATCACGTCCTGCATTGGGCTCCCAGCTCAGCAGGGAGCCTGCTTCTCCCTCTGACCCTCTACCCTCTCATGCTGTTTCTCTCTCTCTCTTGTTCCCCAATAAATAAATAAAATCTTTAAAAATATATATATACAGAGTTATAACGCAATTGATGAAGAAACTCCACCTATCATTTTGAAAGAATTGACATTAAATATAAGACAACAGAAAACCAAGAAGTTTGCACCAGTCAAAAGTAAGTTCTCTAGCCTGTTTTCCCTTCTTGATTGAGAATACTAGCTGCCAATCTGCAGGATTCCTTTCAGAAATTATGCAACATAGAGAATAGATACATAGATTTAGGTATCTGTCAGACCCTCCAGATGGAAGGCCAGATTCCCTCCCAAAACATTCCCATTATAGTGCCTTACTCTAAAGTGTGAATAGACATTTGAGAAAATTTGAGTGGAGCCTCTAACATCAAGATAGAAATAAAACAGAAAAATAAAAACAAAATAAAGAAACAAGGAATAGAAAAAAACTTCAAAAAAAGGAAATATAATGAATCAATGCTACTAAAAAATCAGAATGTATAAAAGTTCCTCAAAATTAAAAATAGAGGTGAACATAAATAAAGTGCACTAAAAACAAATGAGCTACCAAGCTATGAAAAGACATGGAAGATTCTTAAATGAATATTAGTAAGTGAAGGAAGCCAATCTAAAAAGACCACATACTGCATGATTCCACTTATATGACATTCCGGAAAAGACAAAACTATGGGGACAATAAAAAGATCAATGATTGCCAGGAGTTGGGTAAGGGGGTTAACAGGCAAAGCACTTATTTTCAGGGCAGTGACAATACTCTATATGATACTCATAATGGTGGATACATGTCATTTTACATTTGTCCAAATCCACAGAATGTGCAACACCAAGAAAGAATTAAAATTTATACTATGTACTTGGGTGATTATGATGTGTCAGTGAGGGTTCATCAATTGGAACAAATATACCACTCTGGTGGGGGATGCTGATAATGGGAGAGGCTGTGCATGTGTGGGGGCAGGAAGTATAAAGGAAATCTCTGTACCTTCCTCTCAATTTTGCTAGGAACCTAAAACTGCTCTAAAAAAATTGTCTTAAAAATATAAACAGGGGTGCCTGGGTGGCTCAATTGGTTAAGCATCAGACTTGGTTTTGGCTCAGATCATGATCTCAGGGTTGTGAGATCAAGCCCCACAAGAACTCTGCACTGGGTGTGGAGCCTGCTTAAGATTCTCTCTCTCCCTCTCCCTCTGCTCTGCTCATACTCTAAATAAATAAATAAATAAATAAATAAATAAATAAACATTTAATTAAAATTTACATTTTACAATATATAAAATTTTTATATGTATCAACAATTGATGGGCTAAAGTCGAGGAAGTCTTTCAGAAAATAGAATTTAAAAAAAAAACAAGATGAAATTACATGATAAAATTAGAAGATCATTATCATCTGGGGAGATTCCAGACAATACTAATGTTTAAGGAGTTCATCAATTAAAATAGAATGTTTGGGTATAGGACCTATGCATCAACATTTAAAACAAAAAAACAAGGGAGCTCAGTCGGTTAAGTGTCTCTGCCTTCAGCTCAGGTCATGATCCCAGGGTCCTGGGATAGAGTCCCACATCTGGCTCCCTGCTCATCAGGGGGTCCTGTTTCTCCCTCTGCTTTGCCACTCCCCCTGCTTGTGCTCTCTGTCTCTGACAAATAAATAAAAAATCTTAAAATAAATAAAAATAAAATGAAAAAAAACCAGAAACTGTCATTTACGTGGTGCTGAAAAGTGTAGTACTCAGTTAAACCACATCCGGAGGGAGAGAGACAATGAGAAAAAGGCAAAGAGGAAATTATTAAATAAATAATATTTAAAAATATCTGAGAACTGAAGAACATGTGTTTCCAGATTGAATGATCCTAGAAAGATTCTGGACCAGCACTGTTGAATAGAAACATAATGCAAGCCACAAATAGGAGTCACACATGTAATTTAAAATTTTCTAGTAGCCACATTAAAAAAAAAAGTTAAAGTAACAGGTAAAGTTAATTTTAATGGTATATTTTATTTACCCTAATATATCTAAAATATTACATTTCAACATACAATCAATATAAAATTGAGATCTTTTCCTTCTTTTTTTAATATCAAATCTTTGAAAGCCAGTGTATATTTTGTACTAACCACACATTTTTATCCAACCTAGCTAAATTTCAAATGTTCAACATCCATGTGTGACTCTTAGCTACTATAATTGGATAGCCTGGATCTAAACTCTAGACAATGTTCAAAAAGATTAATTTAAAAAAGTTCCACACACCAGAGCATATCATTCGTGAAATTTCCAAGCTTCAGGAATAAAGAGATGATCCTAAAATTGTCCATAGGAGAGAAAAGTACAAAGGATCCGGAAGGGATCAGAATGACCATGCACATCTGCATGATTGCAACAGGAGAAGACAAATGGAGTAATGTCACCCACAGAATTCAACCTGTAATTCTATCCACAGGAGGCAATGTTTTTCAATATACAAGGGCTAAAATGTGTGTCTCTCATGTGACCTTTCTCAGGATGTTATTACAGCACATACTCTAACAAAATTAAAAAATAATTAAAAAATAAAAATCCTAGGATCCAGGAAGTGGGGTTCCAATAAAGAAGAAAGGCAAATAGAATTTTCAGGATGATGGTGAAAGGAAGTCCCAGGATGACAGCTGGGTAAGAGGCCTAACGCAGAAGGAGATCGGTTTGCAGCAGAACACATGACTTCAAAATATGCCTCCAAAGACATAGAAGAAACTCCTAGGTAATCTGATACCTCTGCCTATACTAACAGAAGTTTTTTGAAGCGTGGTAAGAACATTTGAAGATGAACTAGTGATATTTTCATAGAAAGCTGCAAATTGATTTAAAAAAACTTAAATGTTTTATTTATTTATTTGAAAGTGAGAGAGAGAGAGAGAGAGAGAGCACAAGCAGGGGGAGGCACAGAGGGAGAGGGAGAAGCAGGCTCCCCGCTGAGCAGGGAGTCCGATGTGGGGCTCCATCCCAGCTGAAGGCAGACAACCAACTGAGCCACCCAGGGGCCCCTAAAATAATTTTTTTTACCTAGGCCCACCCTGGCCAAAATAAATCTATAAAAATCAATCACAAAGATAAAGGAAGAAACAGTTTCTTAAGCATTAAATAGTGGAAAATAAAACTGGCTAACCAGAAAAGGAGAATTATACCAATGAAAAAAATATCAAAAGTGTTTTCAAGAAAAAAATCTTGAAAAACTTAAGAATTTTATGTTCTAGCCATTTTGCCATGTAACTTATGAAAGGAATGAAAATTAGCAAACATGTACTCTTCATTAAAAAAGAGGAAAAAGTACTTTCTGACACCAATCAAATAATAGCCCTAAAAATGGCAAGGGTGATACTTAAAAAGACCATAAACACTGCATTTAGTAAAACTAAGTTAAATCTAAGTTTCTCTCAATACAGGTAAAGAACTGTGTAGAATTTAAAAAGAATTTTCAGAAAACATATTATTTAAATGCATTATCTAATGACTATTACCTGAATTTCAAAGCCTGGTGCAGTTTGAGGGATGAAGGTTCTGCCTGACTCCATAGCACTCTGCTAACCATAAAGCTATGCTACTTTCATTTAACAAAAAAGAAGAAAGGAGGAGGAGGAAAAGGAGAAGAATCTTCAAAGCACTTTTCAGAGAAAAATTAGCCCTTATATGAATTTATCATTAAATAATTAAAAATAAAATAAATAAATGGAACCTTTAAATAATAAAAAGCTAGAAAATTGACAACTAAGAAACACAAGAAAAGCAGGAGGAAAATAAGGAAATAGAAAAAAGTGAAGCAGTAAATAGGAAAGAAAGGAAATGACTAAATTATAGACATCTTTTAGTAAAAGCAACAGTAATAAAATAAGCTCTCTTAATTAACCAACTCTAAGGAAAAAAAAAATTTAAAAACACAGAATTTCGGGGCGCCTGGGTGGCTCAGTCGTTAAGCGTCTGCCTTCGACTCAGGTCATGATCCCAGGGTCCTGGGATCGAGCCCCGCATCAGGCTCCCTGCTCAGCAGGAAACCTGCTTCTCCCTCTCCCACTTCCCCTGCTTGTGTTCCCCTCTCTCACTGTGTCTCGGTCAAATAAATAAATAAAATCTTAAAAAAAAAAAAAAAAACACAGAATTTCACATGAGAAAGGGACTCAGTAGAGATTATAAAACTGGTATGATGACATTATGTGAAAATATGTTGATAAATGTGAATACCTTGATATATATCAATCTACAATATATCATTGATTCAAAAAAAAGTAATAAAATGAATACGTCAATAGCTATAAAAGAAATTCTAACATTTCAGAAATCTTTCCAGAAAATATCTAAATAGTGTGGAATTTTTATTTTTAACCTAATATGAAACAAATGATCTCATGATATGCAGGCTGCTTTAGAGCATAGCAAATGCTGAGAAATCAGTTCCAGTCTTCCTAAGTGAAGTTAGCATAACACTGACATAACAAGCTAACAAGATGGTTAGATGCCCTAACTATGGAGCAGTCACTACCAAATAGTACGTGAAAGCAATATAGCAAATAAAACAGAGCTATCCACTGAAATATGTTTCAGTCACCACCAATAATATAGTTTATCTCTGGAATACAACTATGATTACCATTCAGAAATTGATTAATACATTCATCAGAATAGTAAGTACAACTAGAAAAATTAATGATAACCTGTATAGACAACCAATGTATTCAGTAATTCCTGAAAAATAATTAATTTGAAAATGAGGTATGTAAAGTCTTCTTGAGAATAAATCTATTATCATGTAATAATAAGAAAAAATACCATTAAAATAAGGAAAACAGTCTCAGAGAATGAAGTTCTCACCAAATGCAAATAAAAATAAAACAGACAAAAGCAATTAAAAATTAGTAAAGGGAGATGAAATTTAGCTATCTATAAGATGTATGATTAAATTTCTAAACTACTAAAGATAATTATAGATCTCTTAAATATAGAAATATTTCCACAAAGTGACTCAAGGTAAGGGAAAAGTAAAATAAACTATTTTCCTATAATTTTGGCATAAAAACATAAAATCACATCATTTGAACTCCTAAGTAGGGTCCACAAACATGCTATTTTAGAAAATGATCAGCAATCTGTCCCCATAAGCTCTATTTGATGGATGTTCTCCTGAAATTATGGCATATGTCTCCTTTTAACTTTAGTTTGTGTATCACTATGGTTTTGTTGCTTTTAGGTTGATTTTTTCCCCTGAATCCTCCTGAAACTTTTATTGGAAAGTTAAGAGGAAGTATATCTTTTACAGTGGTGATGAAGATCGCTTCCATTATAAATATCTAGTGAGTACTTCGATTACAAATTTGCAGACAATTATAATAATTTACACTATAAAACCAACACTGGAATTTAGAAAAGGAACTCCAATACTGACAGAGAAAATTAAAGATGAAAAATAGAGGACAAGCCTAAACAGAAAACCAGGTTCTTAATGAAGGGGAATGCTATGCTTTGTTCCTTCAACTTCTGTTTTGCTTTATTTAGATCTGACCCAAGAACATTGTAAGCAGCTCTTCTAAAGAGTCCAGCCCTTGTGTCTGCTCCACAGCTGGTACAGGGATGCCAGGCCGTCTGCCAGGCGAGAAGCCAAGCCATAGTCAAACACCTCCAAGTAGAATAAAGAAGCGATATTCTCACGTTCTAACTTCAAAAGGTTTGCATGTTTTTCCTCTGAAAATGGTTGATATTATATTCACCCTAAATGGCTTCAAAAATATATATATATTTTTTATTATTTAAGAAAATTTCATGGAAGCATTTATTATGATGGTGAAAAATAATAGAGATTTTTGGAGGCTTATTTTTAATTAGCTAACTTTTGGTTAGTGAGGATGAAGGAAACGGAATCTTATAATTGGAAGATGATTAAAAAATAAAAGAATTCTCTATCAATGTTATGGAATGAAATATATTTACGTGCTTATTTAGATGATCATGTTTTATAAAATATTTTTTTAAAAAATCGAAGTGAAAATTGTTATATTATACATAAATGATTCATTTATAAGGTATTCATTTGCTTCAATTTAAAATTTAAACCTGATGACATTTAACAAGCATCTAGTATCATTAACATTTGTAAAGAGCAATGACTATTTGGTTTTATAACTTCTTATACTATCCAAGGTCTGCAGACAATTTCAAGCTTGTAATTTTACTTCCTTACCACCACTGTCCAAACTACATTTTAATCATTCTAAAATAGTCTTGTAATTTTTTTCTTAGCTAAATTAAGGAAGTTTCATAAAATGTATGTAGTAAACTTTGATCTTAAAAATGGAAAGGGATCATAGATTTAAGGGAATTAGTTTAAGTACTAGTATTTCATTACATTTTAATGATTTATACTATTCTAAATGTTGGGAACATATGTAGAAACTTAACTGGACAGGCTAACAATATTTTCCAATTCACAGTCCCAAGAAATGACCAACAAAAATAAGCAAAAGATCAGCACAAATAACAGCACAGTTGATTGTTATTACCCCACTGACAGGACAGTGTTATTTCTTTCTTCCCTTAGCCTCTGCCATTCCAACTGTGGTGCTTTTACTGCTGTAGAGCTAAGAAAGGACTTGCCATTGTCTGAGTCCTGGTCTTTCAAATTCCTTCTATTCACTGTGGCTCTTCAAGTCTGAGTTCTGCTATCACTAATTAACATTCATGTCAGAAGCCTTGGGTGCACTACAGGTTATCACCATGGGAAGTGAGAACACCAGGAGAAAAAAAAAAGTGAAAAAACCCAGCAGCTACCATCAGTACAACTTAATAGAAAAGGCAATACTAAGGATGACTGGTTTGTTAGGATCAAAAACTACCATCGAGAGAATCTCCACATGTGCTTATCTATTGTTCTCTTGACTGGAAAACAAACCCCATTTCAATATCTCAAGACGTTACTAAAAAGGCACTTTCACATGAACTTCCTGGATAGAAAATGAATAACTCTTAGAATCCGGAACTTATGGTTTAAAGCACCCACAAAACCATGCAGTGGACCTGGAGAGCAAAGTTTTACCTTAATAACTTTTTTTCTTTTTTTTTTTATTGTGTTATGTTAATCACCATATATTACATCATTAGTTTTTGATGTAGTGTTCCATGATTCATTGTGTGCGTATAACACCCAGGGCTCCATGCAGAGCCTGGCCTCTTTAATACCCATCACCAGGCTAACCCATCCCCCCACCCCACTCCCCTCTAGAACCCTCAGTTTGTTTCCCAGAGTCCATAGTCTCTCATGGTTCGTCTCCCCCTCCGATTTCCGCCCCCTTCATTTTTCCCTTCCTGCTATCTTCTTCTTCTTCTTTTTTTAAACGTATAATGTATTATTTGTTTCAGAGGTACAGGTCTGTGATTCAACAGTCTTACACAATTCACAGCGCTCACCATAGCACATACCCTCCCCAATGTCTATCACCCAGCCGCCCCATCCCTCCCAACCCCCACCACTCCAACAACCCTCAGTTTATTTCCTGAGATTAAGAATTCCTCATATCAGTGAGATCATATGATACATGTCTTTCTCTGATTGACTTATTTCGCTCAGCATAATACCCTCCAGTTCCACCTTAATAACTTTTTTTGTATTCATTTGAGACACAGAGATACAGAGAGAGAGAGAGAGAGTGCATGAACGGGGGGAGAGGCAGAGGGAGAGGGAGAAGCAGGCTCTCCACCGAGCAAGGAGCCGGACATGGGGCTCGATCCCAGCACCCTGAGATCATGACCTGAGCCAAAGGCAGACGCTTAACCATCTGAGCCTCCCAGGTGCCCCTTTTTAATACACCATGTTTATTATTTACCTTTTACTTTTTTTTTTTTTTTCAGAATTTAAGTGCATTCTGAGGCAATCGACGAAGTTTCATTTCCTTTCTTTGATTTTGCTGTGCAAGATTATTAAGCAAAGACATTTTTTTGAATTCCTGATTCACACACACACAGATCCTTTAGGACACTACTGCAGAGGCATAATCACCACATTCTCAGTTGCAGCCAACTGTGTTTACCTACTTTCGGACATGTAACTACAAAGAATTTACATAATGTACAAAAAAAAATCTAAGTCTTTATTGGCCATAATTATTGTTCCAAGATGAGTTTTTGTTTTTACTCAATATCTACAGAAAATCTGCTGGGATTTGGGAAGGTGAAAGGACATCTTTCTCCCTGAAATGTAACATATAATTATTTGAAATTGTAGCGAATCTTATAGAAATAATAACTGGGTAATATGTTGAAGTTAACTTTTAAGGAAAGGGTTAGAGTTTTGTTCATTGTGCTGTTCACCAATATTTCAGGAAAGATACTGATGTCAGAGCAATAAGTGTTTAAGGGAGGATTTGGGTTAGTGATTATCACTCATATTTTAGTAAATACTTGATCTGTCACTTAATTCTGTCACTTGACTGAACTATCAGTTTAGATTGGAGATTTTGGCTGTTACTGTCTTTCTACTGGTATTTGTATTTTGGCCTTTAAATATTTCATTAGCTTAATTCCTAAGTGAAAGAAGAAAGAGGAAAAGGAAAAATAAAAAAAAAGAAAACCTCAAGCTCAAATCACTCAGATATGCCATTTCACTGCTCTTCCAGTAAAAGGTTTGATGGGAAAGGAGACTGTACCTATTAGCTAATCTCTAAACTGCATCTCATTTCTGAATCTAATTTATTAGCTCCTCACATGAATAATCAAGGTTTGACTACACAAAATTTATTGCCAACATTTCCATTCATAGATGACTAAATAGAGCTCACTATCTTCCTTCCCAACACCCTTATGCTCTGTGACAAGGCTAATGCCCATCCCTTAGCTTTAACCAGAAGTCCTCATCCACATTCCTCAATTGTTTTGCCCCTCATGTAATCCACCCCCAATAAATCTCATACTTAAGTTTTCAATGTTGTCATCTCGTCCTCTTCCCCACAGGTACTATGTCTCTCAGATCAGACTCTAAAATCTCCCATTCCATAGTACCCTTGAACACACCATATCTCACTAGTTCAAATTGTTCCTTGACTCACTTCTTTTGTTAAATTATCTTAGAATAATCCATCTTTTTTATTATTATTATTATTGATATCTAAATTGTGAATATGGGGTTTAAAGAGACTGAGGTATCTGAGAAACAAATCCTTGGTTTGAGTGAATAGAAAAGTACTGGACACATAAATAGAGTTTGGAAATAGAGGAGGAAGAGGTATGGTAAGGCCTGAATTGAAGAAGGAGGTTTGATGCACGTTGAGTTTGATATTGGACATCCACTCAGATCAAAGCGGCAGCTAAAATTGAGATTGTATAATTTTACATGGTTCTATCATGACAGTATCTTTGACAATGGGAAAACTAGAGCAAAAATACTGCATTTCCATGTAGCTTGCTGTAGTTAAGCTGAACCAGAGATTCAAACTTAATACACTGTTCATAGTAAAATAAGCTTCAACAAAATTACAGTATTGACAATACTGTTGGCAATGAAAAAGAATAGAACAAAATAAAAATACTTAAGGATCTTTATTATGGTGGCATCTGTAAAGTAGATTTAATAAGAAGGATGAAAGAAGCATGTGTGTGTGTGTATCAGATATTATGTGGTTAAAAAAAGGAGATGCTGATCCCTTATAAAACCTTTAAAGACTAAGACCCTAGGTTTTCAACATTATGCCTTGGGGTGCCTGGCCAGCTCAGTTGGTAGAGCATGCAACTCTTGATCTCAGGGCTGTGAGTTTGAACCCCACATTGGTTGTTTACTTTAAAATAAAGTCTTAAAAAAATTATGCCTAATTTCACATTAAAACACAGCTTTCTTTCTCTACGTTACCACCACCAGTAGTCTTATAAGTTTATCTAGCTGATCTGGAGGTCTAAGAGAATATTAATAGTGATTTGAAATAAAATACATTGAGCTGTTAAAGCAAGAATGAATGAGAGAGAGAAATGTAATGCCAGCAGGATCCCTGAAACAGAAGAAAAAATACAGTGAGAAAAGGTTTGGTTGCCTTTGAACAAGCCAGTTGCAGGAGTCGGGTCAGAGGAGTCTGAGTTTGAATGAAGCACTCTCATCTCAGACGTTAACATTTAAGTAGTACTTGAGTGTGGATATTTACTATATGTTTCTTAAATTATTTTGATCTTATTATCTCCACAATACATGTTTAAAACTGCTTAGAAATGGTGGAGGGGTTGCTAAGAATGAAAATCTTTTTATCTGTGAAGCTGCAGTGTCTGGGTTTCGAAGCCCGGATGCTAGCAACTTAAAGAAGAACTACGTGCTTGACAGTCCTTCTGTAACAATGGAAAGAGAAGAATCGAAGGGAAAATGTATTGCAGTGGCAGATTTGAAGCCCTAGAAATCTGCTTTTGTTGACATTATAGAAGAACCTGCAGAACCATTTAGGAGATGATTCGGTCACTTCATCTTTTGTACCGTGAAACCTTCCCATTGTCCTTGGAAGCTTGCTCCCAGATAAGCCTCTGTATCTGTGGGCTGCAACAATAAAGCTTTACAAGCCTAAGCAAGTAAACTGGAGACTGAACTATATAACCCTCCAGGAAGTGCTGGGAACATTAAAAAAAAAAAAAAAAAAAAAAAAAGACTAAGTTGCAGATGCAAGCACATTTTTTTTTAAATTCATTGAGCAACCAGGAAGAAAGAACTTCCATAAGAATAAGTGAGTTTTCTAAAAAAAATAACTAAATTCATAGTCATTTGTACACTGAGGTGCTACTAGCCACAAAGGGAAAGAACATGTGCAGTGGCATTTAAGTGTTAGTAATCTTTTGATGGACAAAAATCAATTATTATACAGGAGCAGCATAGCGGGAAGCACTCAACATATTTAGATAGGACTGAAGAAATCTGCTGCAAACCAAGAACTCGGAGGGAAAACAGGCATTCCCTGTCTGAACTTAAATACTCAGTCACCTGGTACTGCCCCAGCTAGTGGGTCCATAACAGTAAGGACAACAAAATAAGATTATAAACTGAAGATAAGAGCACATACTATTCTTTAAAAGCACTCTATGTAAAAATAAATAAATAAATAAATAAATAAATAAATAATCTCAAAAAGTAAGTAAGAGCACTCTCTGTCTTGTTCACAATGAGTATTTTTGTTATTATTTTTGGTGATTAGGAATTTATATTTTAATGTTGCTATGAAATAAATAAAATCCTCATAAATAAAAAGATTAAATTTTTAGATCCATTAATAACAACAAACATAAAAGCAAGGGAATTTTTTTTTTCTCGGAAAAGTAACGGTCTACATGGAGTGTTTTTTTTTTTTTAATTGTATTTTATTATGTTATGTTAGTCACCATACATTACATCATTAGTTTTTGATGTAGTGTTCCATGATTCATTGTTTGCGTATAACACTCAGTGCTCCATGAAATATGTGCCCTCTTTAATATCCATCACCAGGCTAACCCATCCCCCCACCCCATCCCCTCTAGAACCCTCCATTTGTTTCTCAGAGTCCATAGTCTCTCATGGTTCGTTTCCCCTTCTGATTTCCCCCCTTCATTTTTCCCTTCCTACTATCTTCTTTTTTTTTTTAACATATAATGTATGTTATATTTGTTTCAGAGGTACAGGTCTGTGATTCAACAGTCTTGCACAATTCACAGCTCTCACCATAGCACATATCCTCCCCAACGTCTATCACCCAGCTACCCCATCCATCCCACCCCCCATCACTCCAGCAATCCTCAGTTTGTTTCCTGAGATTAAGAATTCCTCATATCAGTGAGATCATATGATACTTGTCTTTTTCTGACATATTTCGCTTAGCATAATGCCCTCTAGTTCTATCCATGTTGTTGCAAATGGCAAGATTTTGTAATTTTTTGATGGCTGCATAATATTCCATCGCATATATATACCATTGTGTGTGTATATATATATATATATATCTTGTTTATCCATTCATCTATTGATGGACATCCTGGCTCTTTCCTTAGTTAAGCAAGGGAATTTTAATAGCAACTGAACTTGAAATTTGAAGATCAGAGAGATAATATGAAGTATATTAAGGAGAGGACATGAGGGGTGCCTGGGTAGCTCAGTCATTAAGCATCTGCCTTAGGCTCAGGTCATGATCTCAGGGTCCTGGGATCAAGCCCCATGTCAGGCTCCCTGCTCAGCGGGGAGTCTGCTTCTCTTTCTGCCTCTGGCCCTCTCCCCCAACGCCCCCCACCGTCCCAGCTCATGCTCTCTCTCTCAAATAAATAAATTAATTAAATCTCAAAAAAAAAAAAGGAGAAGACATGAGTAGACTGAAGCTTTAGGTCCAGAACTGCAGGTAAAGTTATATAAATTTCCAAATTATATGATATCATAAATCTTCATTCAAGATTTTAAAAAATAATGAACATTTTTTTAAATGTTTCAGGCTTTCTAAAATGAATTATTCCATGATATAACCATATACTGCACCCATACAAGGTATTGGGCATAGGTTTTGTTGTTGAGGGGGAGTAAAAGATATTTATAAATAAGTTGCTTAATCTCAATTCTAAAGAGAAAAAATAAGGTGTCCAGATTGTCCAGAAAAATGTGAAATTATGGTTTAAAGAGGCTGAAAGAAAACTGAGTGCTACATTAAAAGAGGAGAGAAATAAGAGGGGCAAAATATCCAACCAAGCATAGTCTAATCTTGGCCTCTACAGAGGGGAATGTCTAGATGTTTGAGGATACACCCATGATAGTAATACAGTGCTCTAGCATATGTGGAATTTCTGGATAAGAAGTGTTGCTTTAGGGGAACAATTCTCAATCAAGATGTTATTTTGGTCATAAACTATAGTTGCTAGACTTCATTTCATAGTACTCGTTGTTCAAGTTGGCTAAACACATGGGTTGAAATCACACTACTCTACGTTTTAGCTGTGTGCCCATGAGTAGGCTATTTAGGCAATCAGGACATTAGCTATATCAATTGTCATAATATTAATAATGGTGTCTACCTCAAAAGGTTATTGTGACAATTAACCAAATAAATACATGAGTAGTGCTTTGAACAGGGTCTAGCACGTAGCAGGCATTAAATAAATGTCTGCTATTTTTTTTTTTTTGTAATGGACTATGTGATCTTATTCTATAAAGCTGAGAAGCTGACCAAGGCACCAGCCCCAGCCATCCTAGTCTTCTTTGCATTTTGCAAATTTTTGAAGATCCTTCTTGCTTTAGGGTCCTTGAGTATCCTATTCTCTCTGCCAAGAACATTCTTCTTCTCTTTCTTTACCTTGCTAATTCCTTCTCAAACTTCAGGTATCTGCTATCTACTCCTCTACAGGGAGGCCTACCGGATTAGTCCTTTCACTCCTGACTCCCAGTATATCTCAGGATTATCCTGTAAATGGCATTAACCCATTATCTTTTCCTTATATCCTAATCAAAAGGTTTGGTGTGCATGTGTGTGTGTGTAAATGTGTGTGTAATCCTCCCTATGAATCCTTACCATTTTCTAAGCTCCCTGAGGGCAGACACCATGTCTATTTTGTTCATCAAACAAAGGCTTTTAGCATGTCATCATCTTTCAATACATATTTGTTAAATAAAAGAATGAATAAAAATAAATTCAAGAGAAATGGAACTGATTATGATTAGCACACTGATAATGCCAAATCCTAGAATACTTACTGTTTTTTCTTAAGACACACAATAAATATATTGAAAAAGAAGCATAAGTGAACTTCTCTTTGGTATCTCCACAACTTCTCTTTGTGGAGATACCATTATTCACAACACAGCCAGAATCCCCTCTGAGATTTTTCCAAGAGAAAAAAGAACAAAATAACCAAACATAAATCAAATTATCATAACCTCCTTATAAAATATAAATTAAACATCAGTAAATTACATCAAGTATAATGCTTACTAAGTAAAGTAACTAATCTCTTAAAATCTGTTCTTTTCTCGATTGTGGATATTTTGTAATCAGAGTATCCAGAATAAGAATTTTTTCACTAAGTGATATAAAAACAAAGTGACTTTCCTTTTAATAAATATGAGAATCACTTAAAGACCAACAGAGGGACATACTCTAAAATAGAAATAACTGGGCGCCTGGGTGGCTCAGTTGGTTAAGCGACTGCCTTCGGCTCAGGTCATGATCCTGGAGTCCCGGGATCGAGTCCCGCATCGGGCTCCCTGCTCGGCAGGAAGTCTGCTTCTCCCTCTCCCACTCCCCGTTTGTGTTCCCTCTCTCGCTGTGTCTTTCTCTGTCAAATAAATAAATAAAATCTTTAAAAAAAATTAAAATAAAAAATAAAAAATAAAATAGAAATAACTTCAGGGCTCCTGGGTGGCTCAGTCGTTAAGCGTCTGCCTTGGGCTCAGGTCATGATTCCAGGGTCCTGGGATCGAGCCCCGCATCGGGCTCCCTGCTCCGTGGGAAGCCTGCTTCTCCCTCTCCCACTCCCCCTGCTTGTGTTCCCTCTCTCGCTGTGTCTCTCTCTGTCAAATAAATAAATAAAATCTTTAAAAAACAAAAAATAAAATAAAATAAAATAAAATAAAATAAAATAAAATAAAATAAAATAAAATAAAATAAAATAAAATAGAAATAATGTCTCTTTCAAAATGTAAGCTTAGTGTATTGCTCCACAGTCGATCTTACATCTTAGTTACACAGAGTAATGATCTGAGCAGTTGTTCTCAATCATTGTTATAGATCAGAATTACCTGTGGAATTTTTTTAAAAAATGAAGATTTCCAAAGTCCAAAGCTCAGAAATACTGTTTCAAAAGGTATGAAATGTGTTTTGGGTACAAATACGTTTTTAAAAACTTTATACCTGGCTTTAATATGAAACTAAGGTTAAATACCACTTGCTTAGGGCGCCTGGGTGGCTCAGTTGGTTAAGCGACTGCCTTCAGCTCAGGTCATGATCCTGGAGTCCTGGGATCGAGTCCCGCATCGGGCTCCCTGCTCAGCGGGGGGTCTGCTTCTCCCTCTGACTCTCCCCCTCTCATGCTCTCTCTCTCTCAAATAAATAAATAAATCTTTAAAAAAAAATACCACTTGCTTATCAATAGACACAAAATTGTTCATGATTGAGAAAAATACCTGAATACTTCTTATAAAACAACCCTAAGTAATTAAGATTGAGAAATTATATGGATAGTCTTAATCACCTGCTTTGTTTGGACAAGAAGTTTGCATTAACCTTCATAGATGAAAAATATTTAAGTATAATCATTCAAAAGTTGCTTACTTCTTCTAATTTTCCATTTAATTAAATACTGTTTATTTAATTTAATTTGACAAATATTTGAGTGCTTGCTATGCATAAAGCACTTTTCTCTAACATTAAAATATCAAAAGAGTATAAAATTTGATCATTGGCCTTATATAGATTCATGTCAAATGGACATACAGATATATACATATTTTTAAGATAAAAAAAACAGTGCCTAGTAAGTGCCATAATAGGGTATTATGATACATAAAGTATACATCCCCCAACCCCACACACCCCCCAACGACATACACACAACTTAATGGAGAGATCAGACAGTTTCATGGAGTGGTTGTCATTTGACATGAGTCTGGAAGGATGAATAGGATTCTCACAGGGAAATGTAAAGAACTGAGCAAAGTTTTGGAGCCATAAGATAAGTGATGTATCTGGGAGTTTGGCTGGATCAAGGAGAACACCAAAAGAAGTGTCAACTGCTGAAGACTACAGATATCTCTTAATATAGCGCTCATTATGAGCATTGTAGAGACACATATGATGTAAAAATAGGAGACATAGTCAGAGCCTATGCCTCAAAGAAATGTTCAGTGATGTTTGGAGAAATATTGCACACATGAAATAAGCAAAGAATAGTGTAATATTAATTCTAAATAATATAAAATACTGACAAGTACAAAAATATCTCAGAAATGGAGAGAAACATATTACAGACAAAAGGAACAGGGCTAACACAATCACGGGAGTAGGTTAACTGAAAGGAAACAATAGGAAATGATGAAGGAAAGGTGGGAGAAGACAAAATTATAGAAGGTCTTGAACATCGGGGTCAAAATTTGGGTCACTTTTTAATGGTCAATAGTGATTCACTATAGACTTATAAGGAGGGTAACAGGAAAATGACAGATTATTATAATGAAGAGTGGGGTGCATTGTAGAGGGAGAAGGCTGTCAGCAGTAAGAATGGTTACATGGTTACTGCAATAGTCCTAGCAGGAGGAAATGTGGTCCAGGACATACAGGCAGAAAAGAGATGTATTAGCATCTTGTGGAAGCATTTCAACTGAAGAACAAGGCCAGTAAATTGGTGGGTATGAGAGTAACCTTTGAAAACAGAGGGAGATATAAAGAGAACTTAGGAAGTTTGGATATGATGGATAGGGAGCAAGTATTCACTGAGGTTCTCAGCAAGGGAGTGATTAAAAAAACTCATGAACTTCCATCACTGTCATTTCATGATTACCAGCTTTGCTTCATTATCAAGAGTCTTTAACCCAAGTTATTTTATTTTGACATGCCCAGAGATCTGACATCCCTCATTGTTAATAAAAGGACAAGATTATGAATTCCTCCTGGCTTGATTTGCCACCATAAATCAAATTTAGAAATTATACAAATGCTAAAAGTGTGTGGTGGTTTGTTCTGAACATTAATCTCACATTCTTATTGACTACCTGGGAAGACACAAGAACTAGCATTGATAAGCTTATTCTGTAGGTAGAAAGTACTGACTTAATAACAGAAGAGCTCCTTGATTATTCTAAAATTAAAATTCCCATTTCAAATGGCATTGTAGGAATAGGTAAATATTACTGTGTGATCTACTTAAGATATATAATTATAAAAGGTGTAAAAATACCCAGTGCATTGGTATTAAGTCTGTTACTGGTGAAAATTTTTCTGGCTTAAAAAAGTACTTGTCATATTTAATTTTATTAGAGAGATAAATAAACCAAAAGTGATTTTCCACAATGAAAACAATTGAAAGCAAGGTTGAAATATAATGATAATAGAAAAAAATCCTGAAAAATAAATGACATGCCCTCTAACATATATTTGTAGGAGATGAAAGCAGAAGTAAAGTTCACATGCAGTCCCTCACATAACTTATTTATACATCTGCAAGTCAATACATTTTTCAAATCTTAACATTGAAAATTCTTCAATGGTACCTAATTTTGCAGAAATGTAATGATTTCTAGTAATACATAAAGCTGTATTATTAATCAACATAAACAGCCCAAACATTAATATAAGTTACATCATTGAAGACTAACATAATAAAATTGTGGCTAAATTAACCTTGACTCCTCTGTTACACAGTAATTGCTAAATAACTGCAAAATACATTACATTATGTTCTTCCCTGTTCAAATTATAATGTCCTTTTTAATCCACTTCCATGTTTATCTACATTTATCTGAAAAAAATGGAAAAGCAAATACTTACCAAAATGGTGGTAACGATCAAAGAACGATTAGATAAGGAATCTGTGATGTTGGTTGGCTTTCCCTTTTGACTTTCTGTCATATTCAGGCCACTGGCTGGATCCCAAGTTCCAATCTATAAAATAGCATATGGACTTTGTAAATTGTCCATCAGGCACCTGGGAGAAAGTACTGCAAGAGAAAGTTAAGACGGCTAACACTTATTATTCACCTCTGCTGCATTATCTGCTGTCGTTAAAGTAAAGGCTGTTTGTTTTAAGCATGATTCACTGCTCTGTGAAGTGTGTCCAGTGAAGTGTGACATTAAAGAACAAAATGATCCACAGGACCTCTACAGTCAGTATGGGAGCTTAATTTTCCATTCAAACTTTCATTCACCAAGAAAAACCACATTTGATGATACCTTGATAGCTGGCTAGAAACTCATTAATAGTGCATATCTTTTGCTGTAATGGATCTACCTCATCCTCTCATTACAAAGATAACATGCCATGTTATATAGACAAAGCTAAAAGACAGAGCAAACCCTGGAGATCCAGGATAAATTAATAGGTGAAGGCAAACTTAAGAGCGGCATTGATTGGTTTTTTGCATGACCTCCGATAGGGCAAAATCATACCCAGAATTACCTTTGGAGCTTTTACAAATACACCTTTGAGCATTCAAAATACTCCAAGGAAACATTACAGCACAATCTCATCTGAGCAACCTATTCTAATACTTCTACCTGTTTGCTATTTAATATGTACTTTAATTTAACTAAAACTCTCCGATAATTAGGCCATATATTCTCAGTGTTCAAATGTTTTATACCCCCCTGAATACAGCCTATAGGATGATACCAGCACACCTCTGGGGGACATATATAAGCATAGAATGCCACTGAATGTATACGCTGGGTGGTTTATGTACTCCAGCACCATCACCCTGCCATATAATGATGGTCAGCACTGAAGAAGAACAGAGGCAAAAGAAGATTCAAGTCAGTAGTTCTTTTCTCCACCCTCTCAAACCTAGGAGTCATGGATAATAAACTTTGCTTTCCATATCCCTCTAGCCAATTACCCAATATGCTTATTCAAAGGAAAGGAAAACTATCAATTATCAGTTTATCTTTAAAATAAAGCTTCAAATATAAATTAAATAATTTTAAAGTGACATTGATTTAGCAGGTAATATTTACCCTGGTCTACCTAAACAACAAAGTTACCTATGCTAACAAAGGTCTAATCAGCGTAACCTTATCCAATTAAATATTATGATCCTTTTTATTTTTATTTTTTTTATATTTCATCACATTTACTTTTGATCCTTTTTTTTTTCATTTCCATAGTTTTCTTAGTAACCTATTAAGATGTCTATCTCCCTCTAATTGGAGAAACACAAATATAGAAACATTAGTAATTTCTGTACTTCATAAGAATAGATATGCCATTCTAATAGTTGTATGTTAAGTGCAAACCCAAGTATATTTTTTTCAAAAAATGCATTAACTAGGGGCACCTGGGTGGTTCAGTTGGTTAAGCAACTGCCTTCAGCTCAGGTCATGATCCTGGAGTCCTGGGATCGAGTCCCACATCGGGCTCCCTGCTCGGCAGGGAGTCTGCTTCTCCCTCTGACTGTCTCCCCTCTCATTCTCGCTCTCTCTCTCAAATAAATAAATGAAATCTAAAAAAAAAAAAGTGCATTAACTATATCAGGGATTCCATATAATGTTTTTTTAGTGATGTCTTAAAAAAACCTCCTGGGGTGCCTGGGTGGCTCAGTCGGTTAGGCATCTGACTTCGGTTCAGGTCATGATCTCAGGGTCCTAGGATCAAACCCTGCGGTCAAGCTCCCTGCTCAGTGCGGAGTCTGCCTCTCCTTCTCCCTCTGCTCCTCCTCCCTGCTCATGAGTGCTCTCTCTCTCTCTCTCTCAAATAAATAAAAAAAATATTTTTTAAAAAATAAAAAATAAAATAAAATAAATCTCTTACCATAATTTCTTATATTGAGTTAATTTTCCTCCTACCATTAAAAACTATATATTCCTGATGTTTGTGTCAATATAGGAAAAAGTCAGATAATACAGTGAGAAAAAAATACTGATTTCAACATTCTCTCCAAAGTAAATTATTTACTGGTCAATTAAATTTATTTACTTTAGACTATGAGGACCATGATGTCATAAAGATGGAGTCTAATTGTAATTTAGGGTCAATAATGAAAGGCCTTCGGGGCCCAGAGAGGTAACATCCATGTGTGAAGAAAAAGGGCATAAGCCAGTAGTAAGAATTTCCAGGCAAAGGTATGCAGTTTCTAAATTTTACAAAATATCAAGGCAAAATAGCAAGTAATAGCCACAATCCAGACCCTCCTCTTCTCACAGCTGTGTACCTTGGGGCTGCATGCTCCCAGAGCAGGTGATTTTTTCAAGTTCTTAATAAGGCATCACTAGAGCTAATAGAGGCCTCATTAGGAACCTGGATGGGGAAGGACAGAAAGGATATTGTAAAACCCAGAATGCCTGCTGACCTGCTTGAAGTGTTTCAAATTCAAAATCATTAAAAAAACACTCTGTTGGCTAAACAAGACACAACACATCTGCAGATCGGATTTTGCACTGGACTGCCACTTTTCTGCCCCTGGTCTATAATTAATACCTATTACACATTTGTCCCTTCAGATTTTCTTTTTTTTTTTTTTCACCATTAGCTAAATAGCTAGATTTTTTCAAATGTATAATTCTACCAGCTAAAGCATGGGCAAACATCATTTGCCCACTGTCGTCTGGCCTAATGACATCCTCAAGCTTGATCAATTAGTTTTTTAACTTTCTACCCAAATCACTAATACAAAATATTGCCAATTTCACTTACCATCATCCTCCAAGATTACTTTTATAAAGAATAACTTAGCTAGATGTCCACTCATCTAAATATATTTATCTAGTTTCATTCTCTGTCACTTGCTTTTCTAGTACTATTTGGATGGAGGGATTCTGGTTCATAGTATATGAATCAATAATTTCCTATAATCATAGATATTAAACATCCCCTTTTATAAGTCTAGGTTTCTGAACAGAATATTATAAGTTTCAGAAATTTCAGTGACATGAAATTTTAAATAAAAACATTTTGTATGATCCCTAGATTTTAAGTTTACAGGAAATGTATAATTCAAAACTTTTTAGTGATTGAGGGAATTGTCACCAGTGGGTCTTTTGATTTGTTTTGTTTTAATCACAAGAACCATAAGCTAAGTCAAGATGATCTTTTTTCTTTTAACCTATTTTCAGAACCATAATTTTCTCATTAAATGATTTAATCAAATTTTACAGTACTTTTTTCAGCTCTAAAATGGAATAAAGATATCTAAGCACTCTTGACTTCACAGAGATGTTTTAAGTAGAGTGATAACTCTCAACAAAGTGGTATAAAGGGAATGTATCTCAATATAAAAAAAGGTCATATATGACACGCTTACATGTAATGTTATACTAAATGCTGAAAAGCTAAAAGTCTTTCCTCTAGGATGAGGAACAAAACAAGGATGCCCATTCTTGTCACTTTTATTTAACACTGTATTGGAAGTCCTCATCATGGAATTAGGTAGGAAAAAAAAAATAATCTGAATTGGAAAGGAAGAAGTAAAACTCTCACTATTTGCAAATGACATGATATTATATATAGAAAATTCTAAAGACTCCACCAAAAAACTGTTAAACCAATAAACAAATTTAGTAAAGTTTCAGGATACAAAATCAATATATAAAAATGTATTATGTTTTTGTACACTAATAACAAACCACCAGAAAGAGAAATTTTTAAAAATCCCACTTACAATTGCATCAAAAAGAATAAAATAACCAGGAATAAATTTAACCACGGAGGTGAAAGATCTGTACATTGAAAATTATAAGACATAGCACAAAAACAGACACATAAATCGATGAAATAGAATAGAGAGCCCAGAAATAAACCCATGTTTATATGATCAATTAATCTATGACAAAGAAGGCAAGAATACACAATGAGGAAAAGACAGTCTCTTTAATAAATGGTGCTGGGAAAACTGGACAGCTACATGCCAAAGAATGAAACTAGACCACTTTCTAACACTATGCCCCAAAATAAACTCAAAATAGATTAAAGACCTAAATGTGAGACTTGAAACCATAAAAATCCTAGAAGAGAACACAGGCAGCAATTTCTCTGACATCAGCTGTAACAATATATTTCTAGATACCTCTCCTAAAGTAAGGGACACAAAAGAAAAAAATAAACTATTGGGACTACATCATAATAAAAAATTTTTGCATGAAAAAAATCATCAGCAAAATAAAAAATAAACCTACTGGATGGGAGAATATATTTGCAAGTGATATATCCAATAAGGGGTTAATATCTAAAATGAATAAAGAAACTTATACAACTCAACATCAAAAAACCCCCAAGCAATCCAATTTAAAAAAGAAGACATGAACAGACATTTCTCCAAAGAAGGCATACAGATGACCAACAGACACATGAAGACATGCTCAACAGCACTCATCATCAGGGAAATGAAAATCATAGCTACAATGAGATATCACCTTACACCTGTCAGAATGGCTAAAATCAAAAAAATAAGAAATAATAGGTGTTGGCAAGGATGTGGAGGAAAAGGAACTCTTGTGAACTCTTGGTAGGAATGTAAATTGGTACAGCCATGTGGAAAACAGTATGGAGGCTCCTCAAAAAATTAAAAATAGAAATACCATATGATGCAATAATTCCACTACTTGGTATTTACCCAAATAAAATGAAAACACTAATTCAAAAAGATATATGCACCCCTATGTTTATTACAGCATTATTTACAATAGCCAAAATATGGAAACAACCTAAGTATCCAAGAATAGATGAATGGATAAGGAAGTGTGATAGGTGATAGATGATAGATAATAGATAGATAGATAGACACACACATAATATTACACAGCCATAAAAAAAGATATTTTGCCATTTGCAACAACATGGATGGACCTAGAGGGTATTATGCTAAGTGAAATAAGTTAGACTGAAAAAGACAAATACCATATGATTTCACTCACATGTGGAATCTTAAAAACAAAATAAATGAATAAAGAAGCAAAAAGCAGAATCAGACCTATAAAGACAGAGAACAAAATGGTGGTTGCCAGAGGGAGATGGGGTAGAGTGGTAGCAAAATGGGTGAAGGGGACTGGAAGATACAGGCGTCCAGTTATAGAATGAGTAAGTCGTGGATATAAAAGGCACAGCATAGAAAATATAATCAATGATATTGTAATAGTGTTGTATGATGACAGATGGTAGCTACACTTATGGTGAGCATAGCATAATGTATACAGAAGTCGAATCACTATGTTGTACACCTGAAACTATTGTAACATTGTACATCAAGTATACTCAACCCCCCCAAAATAAACCTACAAGGCATTAATGAAAGAAATTGAAGAAAACACAAATAAATGAAAGATATTCCATGACCATGGATTAGAAGAATCAATATTGTTAAAATGTCCCTACTACACAAAGCTATTAACAGATTCAATGCAATGCCTATCACAATTCCAATGACATTTTGCAAAGAAATAGAACACATAACCCTATAATTTATATGGAACCACACACACACACACACACACACACACAAGCCAAAGCAATCTTGAGAAAAAGGAACAAAGCTGGAGGCATCACACTCCCTGAATTCAAACTATACTACAAAGCTATAGTAATTAAAACAGTATGGTATTGGCATAAAAACATACACATGGCTCAATGGAACAGAATAGAGTCCAGAAATAAGTCCACATATATATGGCCAATTAATTTACGACAAAGGGGCCAAGAATATACAATGGGGAAAGTATAGTCTCTTCAATAAGAACTGGACAGGCACATGCAAAAGAATGAAACGGAACCACTATCTTACTCCCTACACACAAATTAACTCAAAATGGATTAAAGGCTTGACTATAAGACCTGAAACCTTAAAACTCCAAGAAGAAAACAGGCAGTAAGATCCTTGACATAGGTCTTGGTGATGATTTTTTTTAATCTGATGCCAAAAACAAAAGCAACAGAAGTAAAATTAATAAATGAGAATACATCATACTAAAAAACTTATGCACAGCCAAGGAAACCATCAATAAAATTAAAAGGCAACCTACTGACTAGAGAAAATATTTTGAAATCATACATCTGATAAGAAGTTAATAGCCAAAATATATAAAGAACTCATACAACTCAACAGCAAAAAGAAGTCCTACAAACAATCCAAATAAAAATGGGCAGAAAATCTGAATAGTCCTTTTTTCTAAAGAAGATATAGAAATGCCAACAAGTATGAGAGTATTCTCAACATCATTAATCACCAGCGATATGCAAGTCACAACCACAGTGAGATATCTTACACCTGTTAGAATGGCTGTTATTAAAAAGATGAGAAATTACAAGTATTGGCAAGGATGTGGAGAAAAGGGAAGCCTTGTGCACTGCTGGGGGGAATGTAAATTGGTGCAACAACTATGGAAAATAGTATGGAGGTTCCTCAAAAAACTAAAAATAGAACTACCATAGCATCCAGCAATTTCACTACTGGTTTTTACCCAAAAACAAAACAACAAATATACCCTGAGAAGATATATATGCCCACATGTTCACTGCAGCATTATTTATAATACCCAAGATAAGAAAATAATCTAAGTGTCCATCAATGTATGAATAAAGTAATTGTGGCATATATATGTCTTGAGCAAAGAGCCTAAGTGATACTTTTCTAAAGAAGATCTGTGTGGCGATCACAAGAAACCACTCTGTATATTATGTTTAAAGCAGTCTTAGCACAATGTTCAAAAAAATATTCCCAATAATTAGTTGCCTCTAATCATATGACACATTAAGTATACTTCGATTTGAAGGGTATTTACCATTTCTTTTAGAAGAGAGGACATCCCTGATAGTACTATTTGAAGGTATTGAGAAATGGAAATCACAAGGAAGGTATTGATATTAAATGCTAACTCATATTTGGGAGATGAGGATTCTCTCCAATTGATCAAATGTACACTGGCAGAATGTATATTTTTCTGTTAACTAGTATACCCATTCTTTCTAGATAATTTACAAAGTCAGGTTTCTAGCCTATATGGTGTGATATATAATAGTAAAAACAGAACTTTTTCAACATTGTAGTTGTTTTGCTAAGTGTTGCAGGCAAATTAGAAACTTTTTTCTCTTCACTTACCTCCCCCTTCCAATGTTAAATTTTTAAATGAAAAGTAGAGATAGTTATTTGTATTACTGTCCAATAAAAGTACTGTCTAATAATAATTAATAGTTGTTTATTGCCATTGGATCACATATTAACAGATCACTTTGGAAGGAATTTACACCTAATGCCCCAGAGATAAACATGAACCATTTCATAGCAATGCCTACCTGCTGCCTGATAGGAAGAATTCATAGTAAAATACAATTACCTGGGAACTGAGCTACCTTCATATGTTAAGTAATTTGGCCATGAGGACCATGCAGAGAACCCCTCAGTTAATTACTTTCCTAAAACCAGCTATCCACCAATTTCCACAGGATCTGGAATTTCACCATTGAGAACTACAGTGTTAATATGAGGACAATAAATCAATAAGTATGCAATCATCTAACAGAAAAGGATGAATAATCCAAACATAAATTTTTCACCTTTATGATTTTTATTTTTGTCTAGGGCAAAGTCAACCCTAAATATTAAGAAAGAGAGACAGGTGGTAGTTTTGATTTTTTAAATAAAATT
Source organism: Mirounga angustirostris (assembly GCF_029215605.1). Lineage (NCBI taxonomy): Eukaryota > Metazoa > Chordata > Mammalia > Carnivora > Phocidae > Mirounga > Mirounga angustirostris. The sequence goes on along the minus strand of NW_026991716.1, from coordinate 87,798,021 downwards.
TAAATCATTAACTGTTCTCAAATATAAAAATGTGGTAACATTCAATTAATTAAGGGCCATTTTTCCAAGATTAAAAATGTAGTTCAGATAATACTTTAAAATCAAAGCAATGCTTTAAAAATTATGTTTAGTATACATGTTTAATTCAAATTCAGTAGTTGAAAGAAAAAAAGTCAATATTTGGTATTCTCTGATGGGACAAAATAAGAAATTGTATGCTCTCAAATTTACTGATTTCCAAACATAAATATCATATGTAAAGAGTTTTCTTAAATATTTCATCCTTATGAAGGTTAAAAGTTATTAAGCAAAATCACAATTATAAACATACTGACACACAACCTAAAAATGTCAGTGCAAATGTAAGACAGGGCATATAATGAATTCTATATAAGAGTAAGACAAATTAAATGGTTAACATCTCCAAAGAAAAATACCAGGCTCAGATCTGGACTAGGATGCATTTTTGCCTTTTAAGTAGCAAACAACACATTTCTGACTAGTCAACATCACCATTAGCATTGCTTTCCTACAGAGAAGCAAAAGAAATCTCAGTTCCTGGGAAAGTTGGGGGTCACTGTTATCATGGGGACCAGAATATATGTATCAAATGCCATCAAAGAGGGAACGATTAAAAACTGTTATGCATCAGGTATCTAGAAATCTATCAAAGAAATAGTTCTCACCTATCTAGTGTGGATTTTCACACTTAGATAAATTTTGAAAACTGTAAATTCCATCCTGACACCTTTTTCCTAGGGAGTTAATGAGTAGAGGATTCTACAGGCTAGAGAAAGGTCAACAGCAAAGACTTCTACAGAAATTACTTGTTCTAAAAATATGTATGTTCTACAAAATGGTTTTCAAAAAGCAATTTGAAACATGTTCTGATCCTGGACCATCTATGCCTGTAAACTCAGGCAGGCAGGATTTCACTACTAATTCTCACCCTCTCCATACATTATAAAAATATTTGAGTTTTTAGTAGGAAGCCTATACATTACTGACACCAGTTTCTACTAGTGGGTCCAAATGCAGGCAGTAAATATTCAGAAAAAAAATTATGTCAAAAGTTGAAATGAAGCTTCACTTGAAAGTAAAATATAGGAGCAGAGAAAAGATGGCAGAGGAGTAGGGGACCCTATTCCATCTGGTCCCCAGAATTGAGCTGGATATCTACCAGACCACTATGAGCACCCACAAAACTAGCCTGAGATGTAAGAAGATCTGGATCTCTACAAACAGAATATTGCAGGCGGTTGGTTTTGAGGTACGAAGTGGGGAGCCCTGATTCTGCAGGCAGATATCAGAGGATAAACGGCAGCGGGAGGGTGCCTGGCCGTGGGGATCCTACACCGCCGGTGAGCGACAGCCTTGCGTGCTGGGGACAGGGCACAGACTCGCAGACGGGTAGCGGCGGGGAAAGGACTTAAAGGTAGCCCCCAGGGCAGAAACACAGAGCTGCGGGGTCACGTGTGTGAACTGGGAGCGGCTGGCAGTTTTAGAAGCACAAAGGGCAGAGACGTGCCCCGCCCTGGAGGCAGGACTGGGAGCGCTGCGGAGGGGTGCACAACCCAGGCCGCTGCAGTTTATAGCAGCACGGACAGAAATGGAGACAGTGTGGCCTGGAGAGGTCACTGAAGAACAGACTGCGGTCTCTCTGCTCTGAGGCAGAGGGTTGGAAATGGTCTTTTCTGCTCTGACTCTCAGAAGAGATGCAGAAAGCCGCCAGGGAAAGCCACCAGAGAACAAAAGCCCCAAAAGACTGGTTCCCACTGAGCCCATCCCCCTTCACAGGGGGCAGGGCAACTCCCCCCAAACAGGGTTGCCTGAGTAACAGCATGGCAGGCCCCTCCCCCAGAAAAAGGCCAGGAAAACAAGAGGCCAGCAACCCTAAGGTCCCTAGAAAACAGGTGCATCTTGCTTGGGTTCTGGTCAATAATTTGGACTCTATATATACCCAAGATGTCAGAGATGGAATTCAGGCTAGCAATTGTGAAGACAGTGGCTAGAATGGAGAAATCAATTAATGGCAACATAGAGTCTCTAAGGGCAGAAATGACAGCTGAATTGGCAGAACTTAAAAATGCTATCAGTGAGATCCAATCCAATCTAGATAATCTAACAGCTAGGGTAACTGAGGCAGAAGAACGAATAAGCGACCTGGAAGACAGTATAATAGATAAAAAGGGAAAAGAGGAGGCCAGGGAAAAACAACTCAGAATCCATGAAAATAGAATCAGAGAAATAAGTGACACCATGAAGTGTTCCAACGTCAGAATTATTGGAATCCTGGAGGGGGTGGAGAGAGAGAGGACTAGAAGATATATTTGAGCAAATTGTAGCTGCAAACTTCCCTAATCTGGGGAATAAACAAACATTCGTGTCCTAGAGGCAGAGAGGACCCTTCCCAAGATCAAAGAAAACAGGCCAATGCCCCAGGATGTAATAGTAAAACTCGCAAATCTTAGAACCAAGGAAACCATCTTAAGGGCAGTTAGGGGGAAGAGATTCCTTACGTACAGAGGGAGGAACATCAGAATAATGTCAGACGTATCCACAGAGACCTGGCAAGCCAGAAAGGCCTGGCAAGATATATTCAGGGTACTAAACGAGAAGAACATGCAACCAAGAATACTTTTTCCAGAGGGCTGTCATTTAGATTGGATGGAGAGATGCAGAGCTTCCAAGACCGGCAGAAACTGAAAGAATATGTGACCACTAAGCCAGCCCTGCAAGAAATATTAAGGGGGTCCTATAAAAGGAGAAAGACTCCAAGAGTGATCTACAACAGAAATTTACAGGGACAATCTATAAAAACAACGTCTTCACAGGCAACATGATAACAATTAATTCATATCCTTCAATAATTACTCTCAACGTGAATGGTCTAAATGCTCCCATAAAATGGCACAGGGCTGCAGATTGGATAAAAAGACAGGACCCATCCATATGCTGTCTACAAGAGAATCATTTCGAACCTAAACATACATCCAGACTGAAAGTGAAGGGATGGAGATCCATCTTCCATGCCAGTGGACCTCAAACGAAAGCTGGGGTAGCAATTCTTATATCAGACAAATTAGACTTTAAACTAAAGTCTGTAGTTAGAGACACAGAAGGATGCTATATCATTCTTAAAGGGTATATACAACAAGAAGATCTAACAATTGTAAATATCTATGCCCCCAACATGGGAGCAGCCATCTACATAAGCCAACTGTTAACCAAAATAAAGAGTCATATTGCTAACAATACGTTAATTGTAGGAGACCTCAATACTTCACTCTCAGCAATGGACAGATCATCTAAGCAGAAAATCAACAAAGAAACAAGAGCTTTGAAAGACACACTGGATCAGATGGACCTCATAGATACATACAGAACATTCACCCTAAAACAACAGAATACTCATTCTTCTTGAGCACACATGGAACTTTCTCCAGAATAGACCACATACTGGGTCACAAATCAGGTCTCAACCGACACCAAAAGATTGAGATTATTCCCTGCATATTCTCAGACCACAATGCTTTAAAACTGGAACTCAATCACAAGAAAAAATTTGGCAGAAATTCAAACACTTGGAAGCTAAAGACCACTCTGCTCAAGAATGTTTGGGTCAACCAGGAAATCAAAGAAGAACTTAAACAATTCATGGAAATCAATGAGAACGAAAACACATCGGTCCAAAACCTATGGGATACTGCAAAGGCGGTCCTAAGGGGGAAATACATAGCCATCCAAGCCTCACTCAAAAAAATAGAAAAATCCCAAATTCACCAACTAACTCTACACCTTAAAGAACTAGACAAAAAGCAACAAACGATGCCTAAGCCACGCATTAAAAGAGAAATAATTAAGATTTGAGCAGAAGTCAATGAATTAGAAACCAGAAACACAGTAGATCAGATCAATGAAACTAGAAGTTGGTTCTTTGAAAGAATTAATAAGATTGATAAACCACTGGCCAGACTTATCCAAAAGAAGAGAGAAAGGACCAAATTAATAAAATTATGAATGAAAGGGGAGAGATCATGACTAACACCAAAGAAATAGAAACAATTATTAGAAATTGTTATCGACAACTATATGCCAATAAACTGAGCAATCTGGATGAAATGGAGGCCTTCCTGGAAACCTATAAGCTGCCAAGACTGAAACAGGAAGAAATGGACAACCTGAATAGGCCAATAACCAGTAACAAGATGGGAGCAGTGATCAAAAACCTCCCAAAAAACAAGAGTCCAGGGCCTGATGGATTCCCTGGGGAATTCTACCAAACATTCAAAGAAGAAATAATACCTATTCTACTGAAGCTGTTTCAAAAAGTAGAAACAGAAGGAAAACTTCCAAACTCATTCTATGAGGCCAGCATTACCTTAATCCCCAAACCAGGCAAAGACCCCATCAAAAAGGAGAATTTCAGACCGATATCCCTGATAAATATGGATTCCAAAATCCTCAAAAAATCCTAGCTAATAGGATCCAATAATACATTAAAAGGATCATCCACCATGACCAAGTGGGATTTATCCCCGGGATGCAAGGGTGGTTCAACATTCGCAAATCAATCAATGTGATAGAACACATTAATAAGAGGAGAGAGAAGAACCATATGGTCCTCTCAATTGATGCAGAAAGAGACTTTGGCAAAATACAACATCCTTTCCTGATTAAAACTCTTCAGAGTATAGGGAGAGAGGGAACATTCCTCAAGCTCATAAAATCCATCTCTGGGAAAAACCCACAGCGAATATCACCCTCAATGAGGAAAAGCTGAGAGCCTTTCCCTTAAGATCAGGAACACGTCAAGGGTGCCCACCCTCACCACTATTGTTCAACATAGTACTAGACATCCTAGCAACAGCAATCAGAAAACAAAAGAAATAAAAGGTATTCAAATTGGCAAAGAAGAAGTCAAACTCTCTCTTTTTGCAGATGACATGATACTTTATGTGGAAAACCCAAAAGACTCCACCCCCAAATTACTAGAACTCATACAGCAATTCGGTAATGTGGCAGGATACAAAATCAATGCACAGAAATCAGTTGCTTTCTCATACACTAACAACACAACTGTAGAAAGAGAAATTAGAGAAATGATTCCATTTACAATAGCACAAAAAACTGTAAGATACCTTGGAATAAGCCTAACCAAAGGGGTAAAGGATCTATACTCTAGGAACTACAGAACACTCATGAAAGAAATTGAAGAAGACACAAAAAGATGGAAAAATATTCCATGCTCATGGATCAGAAGAATAAACATTGTTAAAAATGTCTATGCTACCCAGAGCAATCTACACCTTCAATGCCATCCCGATCAAAATTCCAATGACATTTTTCAAAGTGCTGGAACAAATAATCCTAAAATTTGTATGGAATCAAAAAAGAACCCAAATTGCCAAGGAAATGTCGAAAAGGAAAAACAAAGCTGGTGGCGTCACACTGCCCGATTTCAAACTATATTACAAAGCTGTGATCACCAAGACAGCATGGTACTGGCACAAAAACAGACATATAGACCAATGGAACAGAATAGAGAAGCCAGATATGGACCCTCAACTCTATGGTCAAATAATCTTCAACAAAGCAGGAAAACACATGCAATGGAAGAAAGACAGTCTCTTCAATAAATGGTGCTGGGCAAATTGGACAGCCACATGCAGAAGAATGAAACTCAACCATTCCCTAACACCATACACAAAGATAAACTCAGCATGGATGAAAGACCTCAATGTGAGACAGGAATTCATCCAATCCTAGAGAAGAACATAGTAACCTCTTTGATAACGGCCACAGCAACTTCTTTCAAGATACTTCTCCAAAAGCTAGTGAAACAAAAGCAAAAATGAACTTTTGGGATTTCATCAAGATAAAAAGGTTCTGTACAGCAAAGGAAACAGTCAATAAAACAAAGAAGCAACCCACAGAATGGGAGAAGGTATTTGCAAATGACACTACAGATAAAGGGCTAGTATCCAAGATCTATAAAGAACTTGTCAAACTTAACACCCAAAAAACAAATAATCAAGTCAAAAAATGGGCAGAAGATATGAAAAGACACTTCTCTGAAGAAGACATACAAATGCCTACAGACACATGAAAAAGTGTTCATCATCATTAGGCATCAGGGAATTTCAAATCAAAACCACATTGAGATACCACCTTACACCAGTTAGAATGGCAAAAATGGACAGGGAAAGAAACAACAAATGTTGGAGAGGTTGTGGAGAAAGGGGAACCCTCTTACACTGTTGGTGGGAATGCAAGTTGGTACAGCCACTTTGGAAAACAGTGTGGAGGTGCCTCAAAAATTTAAAAATAGAGCTACCCTATGACCCAGCAATTTCACTCCTGGGTATTTACCCCAAAGACACAGATGTCGTGAAAAGAAGGGCCATATGTACCCCAATGTTCATAACAGCCATGTCCACAATAGCCAAACTGTGGAAAGAACTGAGATGCCCTTCAACAGATGAATGGATAAAGAAGATGTGGTCCATATATCCAATGGAATATTACTCAGCCATCAGAAAGGATGAATACCCAACTTTTACATCAACATGGATGGGACTGGAGGAGATTATGCTCAGTGAAATAAGTCAAGCAGAGAAAGTCAATTATCATATGGTTTCACTTATTTGTGGAACATAAGGAATAGCATGGAGGACATTAGGAGAAGGAAGGGAAAAATGAAGGTGGGGGGGAATCGGAGGGAGAGATGAACCATGAGAGACTATGGACTCTGAGAAACAAACAGGGTTTTGGAGGGGAGAGGGAGGGGGGATTGGTTAGCCTGGTGATGGTTATTAAGGAGGGCACGTACTGCATGGAGCATTGGGTGTTATACGAAAACAATGGAACATGGATCACCACATTAAAACTAATGATGTATTGTATGGTGACTAACATAACATGATAAAATTTTTTTAAAAAGTAAAATATGATAAAGTTACACTTTAGAAAAGTTTGCAAATATGAATTATCTTGCTTTATATTATATATATAAATTCTTAACTTTGTAGAAATTGGCAAACATATATTCCATAAAATTGCTTTTTGTAGCCACTTTGCTTTTTCAAAAATTCCCCTAAGGATATGTAAGTTAGAAGCTGATTTTATTATAAAAATATGCTGAGGCAAACACCGTGTTATTGTTCATTGTCCTAAACACTTGCAAGGTCCTTAGTACTGTCTCTGGACAGAGAAGTGTACTGGTTTTATCCTTACTTTTTTTTTTTTCAAAATTAATATAATATTAACACACAAAGCCAATTTGCATAGGGATTAATTAAACAATTTCCACCGAGGAGACAGAAAACTCTATTCTCCAAGTCCTATTTTAATATAAATATCACATTCAAAAACCTATCAGCAAAATAACCAAAACAAATAGCTAATTTTGATGCTAGAAAAAAGATAGGAGAGGTATACAAGAATGATTTTAGTTTAATACCTCTACTTAGAATTTAATATTCCTAGTACAATAAAAATCCATTTGAACAGAGACTTTTGTTGTTGTTGTATTTTGTGGGTTTTTTTTTTTTTTTTGGAAAGCACATGACATATACAGTGGTTACAAAACACATTTGATAAGAAAACTCAATCATGTGGTAGGAATAAGTGATTTTATTATTATTTTATTTATTTTTAATTCAGGTATAATTAATATACAGTGTTATATTAGTTTCAGATGAATAAGTGACTTTATTATTGCATTATAGCTCCTTAAAAAAATTCTTGTTTAAGTATAAGTTGTTATTTTCCCAAAAATGGCCTCTAGATAATTCACCTTGTGATGGAAATACACCATTATCATGGAGTGTCATCAACTCAATTCAAACCTCTCTTATGTAAAAGATTCCAACTGTTTTTGCTCTACACAGAATCCTTGTGAAGCTATATTCTAAGCATCTTCTCAATATTTCTTAACATCTTATGCCATTTAATCAAGTGTTTAGTTCCAACTAAAGCTGGTCTTTCCTAAGCACATAGCTAACCTTCAGAGGACTAGGTAAGCAACGTTAAACCATTTCCAGTGGTAAATCATACCCTAATTACATATTCAAAGAAAAAAAAATAAAAAAACTTCATTTTATTGTCAGTTATGATGACATTTTTACTTTCCTCATGTCAATTTTTCTTGACCTTACTATTTGTGCTATTTCTTCCTCTCCTTCCAAGAGACTTCAGTAATTCCATTGACAGACTGAGTATATAAAAAGAAAACAGTCTGACCATGTATGAAATAGAACTTGACCCAGGGCCTCTGGAGAAAACCATCTGGGAAGCCAAACCACAACCTCTGCGGCAATCTGCCAAATGGTCAAGATCTACTCAATAACCCCCAACTTGCCTATTTTTTGCCAGTGGTCCACGTTTCCTCCTGCCAACCATCTCCAATCAGACCGCATCTGAGGCCTTTCTTCTTTTCCACTGTAAAGCTTTCCCACTGACCTACCAGCCTTTGCATCTCTGCCAAATGCAAGTGCTACAGCAAGTTCTGAATAATAACTTGTGTGTTCTCGTTTAAGTGGTCTTCGTTTATTTCTGTACCATAAACTTATAAGATGAAAAAACGGAACTTTTATAAATAGAAGAATTATTTTTCCTCTTTGAGGAAGAACTGGGGTATCAGGATTACACTGTACTATGGAGGGTGCATTGTGCATCCTTGCAAGCTCAGACTTCAGTGTTGCCTTCTTGGGCATTCTAAAATCCTGTACCCCTTGAAGCCTTGACTCACAACCCCAGCCCATTGACTAAGCACTGGATTTCTCTGTTCCCACTGTGTAGGTAAGGGGACAAATTGGGAACAAAATAAAAAATAAAATAAAGTAAATGCTGTGCCATAGGAAAATAAATTTGCACCAGACACTTGAATATGGGAAGTATTTCTTATGATTCTTACGGTGACCCTTCCTTCATTTGCTAGTCAATAAATATTTCTTGAGGATATACTTTGTGCCTGAGACTTTGCTAGGCCTTGAATATGTAAACAGTGGGACTGGGAGCATATATAATTACACATTGTGATAAGTGCCAGGAAGGAAAAGCACAAGGCTCTATGAGAAAGTTAAATTTGGTCAGGCTTATGTGACGCCTATCTAAGGAAGAAAGATTTAATCTGTGACCCCCCCGGGAAGAGTAAGAGTTAGCCAGACAAAGGGCTAGGGGTGGGTTTTCCAGGCTGGGAAAATTCTACTACCAAAGTAATAGAGAAAACTTTGTGTCTATGGATAAAGGAGCAGCAAAAGCCAGTGTAATTAAAGCATAGAAAACATCTGAGATGGTAGTGAAAGGTGAGGGGGAAGGGAGGCAATAATCATATTTGTAAATATGGATTTTAATCAAAATACAGTGGAAATAAGTGAAAGGACTTAAACAGAGCAATGACATGGATCGATTTGCTTTAAAAGACACTGGTCTGGCTGCTGTCATCTGGGGAATGAATTGTAAGGGGGAACAGAACAGAGATGTTTGTTGGCGCTCCAACAAACAGATGTCCAGGCGAAAGGTACCCTGGCTATGATTGCAACAATGGATGTGGAGAGAAATAGATGCATCCTAAACATTTTGTGTTTAGGATCCATCTAATTCTACTTTGGGAAGTAGAATACACAATATGGTCTTTGAACTGAACAGAAGAATTCAAGCTGGGAAAACCACTTATTCTTATTTTCCTTTTCTAAGTCTTGGGTACTGAACACCAGGACTTAAAGAAAACAAACTGTCCTATTGCTGGAGGTAGACAAAATCTGGAATGGCACCTGCAGTTTCCTCCTACCCCCTTATTCCTCCTCCTCTGCTCCAGAGAAGGCACTGTCACGGCCTGGGGAGCTTGTTTGGACAGATGTGACTGGCTGCATCTGCAGTATTAGTGACTCTTCTTGGACAATCGCTAAGTGGGCTGGGTTCCAACCAAGGTTCTTGTCAAGATAGAATGGAAAAGATTCAATCTGATCTCGGGGCGCTAAGTGGAAAAGATGTGTTCATAGTCTCATTTCAACCCCAAACTCAGTTCCCTGAACATATAAACAAGTCATCTTTCTTTTTAGCACTTATTACTGCCTAACCCTATATTGTACCTTTGTACATCCATTTATTATTGGCAGGTTCCCTTCACTAAGATATAACCTTCATAAGGGCACAAAATAGAGGTTCACTCTATATTTGTTAGAGGATCAAATGAATAAATGAAGTGTGCTGGACAAAGATGACCAAGATAAAGCTAGGAAAAGGCAGTAGGCATGAGGAGAAGTAATGGATAAAACTAGCATTTTATACATTTTTTTATCCATTTTCCTCACCTAATCATGATAAAATAGGATAATTAAATTCTTAGCCTTGACACCTATAAAGATTGCATTTCCAGGTTCTCTTAGAGGCCATGGTATTCTCACTTTTGCCTGTCCCAGAGGGAAGTCCTTTGCACTCTACATTTTTTGAGATGAGGAATTTGGCACAGAGAACTTGGGTGGAAGGGTGAAGTTCACACACTTGTGACAGAATTGGAATTGGAATTTAAGCCTCTTGGATCATTATCTGTTGAACCTTCCAAACTGTGAACTCTATCAAGGTAGGAACTCTGTCTTTACAGCTATGGTTTGGTAACTATATTTTGAGGACAAAATAAAAGTAAAGTTGGCAAGACTCATTAGTCTTCATGAATTAGATACTGCTATCACCCCCTGATGCAGTTAAGACACTGTGTTTTAGAGAGGTTAAGAAAGTTGTCCATAACTAGTAAATGGCAGAGCAAAGATTTGAGCCCAGTTCTGCCTTAATCCATACCTGGATCTCTTAACCATTCTACTAGATTACAAAAATGCATACCTTTTGCTACTTAGCAGCACCTTATTCCTACGACTCAAAGCCAAGTCTGTCACAATGGCATTGCCAAAAAATTCCCATTATTCTTAAGATCTGTCTAAACTAAATCCAACCACCCTCTTTTAGCTGATGACTTATGTACTATTTTTTTTTTTTTTTTGAGAGAGAGAGCACATGCGATGAGGGTTGGGGAGGTGCAGAGGAAGAGGGAGAGAGAGAATCTGAAGTAGACTCCCTGCCCAGCGCAGAACCCCATGCAGGGTTGGATCTCACAATGCTGAGATCATGACCTGAGCAGAATTCAAGAGTCAGACGCTTAACTGACTGAGCCAATCAGGCGCCCCCTTATGTAATAATTTTTGAAGATACTGAAAGCATTTGATTCAAACTTTTAATTCCCCTTCTCTCTAACTTACCTTCACCCAACCTCAGTACTTTATGTGCCTCTTCAGATTTGTTCCAATTTCTTTCTAATGATAATTTTCCCCACTATTTTCTTCATCAATCTTTGACGGATGCCTTTATTCTCCTACTTTTATCACCTGGTTCCTCCATTACTCCTTAAAAGCATAATCCCAATGCTCTGCTATTCCTTGAACTAACAACACTGCTGAAGATTCAGTTGCTGCCTCTGTCACTGTTTATTCATCTCTCACTTCTACTCAGAATAGTTTGAGATTCATGGCTCCATATTAAAATTAATCCAAATTTCCACACATCCCATACATAGACCTCCAGGCTATTCTCTCTTTGATTTCATATTGTATACTAATACATCACAAACATCTCAACATGGTGCTTACTTTATGACCTAAATCTAGCATTTTAAAATGCTCTATCTCCCACTTCTATGTGCATATTTGCGTGTGTGTGTGTGTGTGTATAAAATGATCAAATAAAATACGATGATATGTCTTTCCCCATATTGTTACCGCTTTCTGCAATGACTCAATCTCTACCAATCAATAATTCTCCATTATTCAAAGGCTAGTTCTAAGTACCTCATATACCGTGACTCTTTACTTAATTATATCCTTTTTCAGAAATACTCTTTTATTACTCTTTTAAAGCTTGAAACAATTTTCCATTGTATTTATTCTCAAGTGTGTTATCTAATCACTATATAAAAAGCCCCTTGAAGATAAAGATTGTGTGTAATTAATTTATCAAAACAAAATTTCAAATGCCAGAGGAATATACAAAATATTTTTGAAATCTCAAGGCAACGTGTCTAATTCACACTGTATCTTGCTTATCAGTCTGGTTGATCATCCCATGTACTTGGTAACCATTATATTCAGGGTCTTTCTATAATCCCCACTATTGCTTAGAGAAAGCTTCTCTAATGTGTCCTTTACAGGGCCTACAGTAACAAGAAAGTCATTGCCATTTCTTTATTGATGTATTGAAATACAAACAATGGCCAAAGCTCATCTTAGTGACTTGTAAACGTCCAAGAAAATAAGATAACAACTCCGGTAAATACTGGTATAAAACCCATTAAGAGCTGACTAAACCACACCATTATCAATTCCAGTCTTGGGTATAGAATAATATTCTCATCATGGGAGAAAGGCAGTTAGGAAGTGACTGCTGCATGCATATTTGGTTTGCAGTTTGTTATTTTGCATGGTCTTTTAAAGGGTACAATCTAAAACTCTCAGTGGGTGGAGGTAATATTCCTGTCAACTTTAGTCGTCAGTTGGTCATGATGTATTTCTCCCTACCTTGGCAACATTATCAAAAATGTATGTTTTCTCTCTCCAGAATCATTTGAATCAACATTCAAATATGCTACTGTCTCTTAGGTTAAAAGACCCCTTCTTCTGACTCAATTTCCTTCTTTAGTTTCCATTTATAAGTAATGCTTCATGTTTAATAGCTAGATGAAATATAAGACACCTTATTATCTTGAAAACAATATTATCTCAGTCAAATATAATTATTTTCTTAAGTTCTTATAAAAATATATTTTAATAAACTTTCAATGAGTCTATCAGAAAAATATATTAATGCATATATTATTTATACTTATATTATTATTATATTATTATGTTATTATATTATGTATATTTATATTATTATATTATTATGTATATTTATATTATATTATTTGTATTTAAATAACTTACACTAAAATATTTTCAAAGTAAGCATATACCCAAATTCTGTAATCATTGTCTGACTTTACCCTAGATATAGAATCAAATAAGATAGACCAGTGTAATGTATTTATGTTCTTACCTAATTTACTTTGTGTACATTAAGTCAGACATTTCATTTGAATATGGCCCAGCAATGGAAATATGCTTCTGTATTTAATCTTTATGACCTGCTCCAAATAGGAAAGTCTATGCAAATACAAGTATAAATATTTTTAATTATTATATTAAATCTTAAGGCTAATAAAGATTATATGCATTTCACAGTATAAGAAAAACTTGGTGAGAAAATAAAATATTTAATTGTCTTAAGACATTTTTTATGCTTGAATACTAATCCTCAATTATTATATTCAATATAATGAACTGAATATGTATTTTAAGAGTTAGTCAATAAAGTTAAATATTAACGAAATGTGACTACAAGAGGGAATATTTCCTTATTTCTTCATTGGGATCTGTTTCATTTAATAATTAAAGTAAATAAGTTGAATGACTCAAGTACCTTTTCCAAACCTTCTTCCTTGAGGCTAATCACATCCAAATCAAAATCTGTTCGTAAGCCATTGGTTTTGTTGAAAGTTATTCTGCCTGTGAGACCTTCCCAATGTGCCTATAGGAAAAAAAAATAATAATAAAATAAATAAATACATACATACATACATACATACATACATACAAAGGATTAACAAGTAAAGGACGATAAAACATTTTTTTCACACACAAAAAATAAGAAACATTATTTTCATTACTTCTCATAAATTGACATCACTACTGATTTTTTTTTTTAAAGATTTTATTTATTTGACAGAGATAGACACAGCAAGAGAGGGAACACAAGCAGGGGGAGTGGGAGAGGGAGAAGCAGGCTTCCCGCTGAGCAGGGAGCCCGATGCGGGACTCAATCTCAGGACCCTGAGATCATGACCTGAGCCAAAGGCAGCCGCTCAACGACTGAGCCACCCAGGCGCCCCTTGACATCACTACTGATTTTTAAAACATTTTTTCCTCTTCTAAACTTTGGAAGATTTTTGTCTACAGATATTGTCTTAGTCTCAGTATAAAACTTATTATATTAAAATAATGCATTTTGTATGTATAATTTTTATGAGAAATTTGAAGATTGTTTTAAGAAGCAAATCTCCTTTTGCAAACAGAATAATTTAGTCACTTATTATAATACATGAGACAGTGAATGTGTGACTGGAGATTGCAAACAGAATTACTGTTATATAATACGAACATAAACTTATTTTATTACAGAGAAAGAAACTGAATTTAGGAAAACCTACATTATATAACTTCAATTATACACTTTCCTCTTAGAATAATTAACTTATTACTTTATTTTCCCTTAAGTGAGATTGGGAGAAATATATCAAAATTACTTCATATCAAGCTATACTTCCTGTAAAAGGAGATTTCTATGTAGAAGGAAGTAAAAATATAATAATCTAATTACATAATGGGTTGAACCCATCACAGGTGAGCAAATTTCTGAGGGTTTTTTTTTTTTTAAATACAAAAAGTCTTCTCATTCTCCTGGCTATATAAAAAAAAATAATGTTTTCCATTATTTGCCATTTGGAAATAGCTTAGGAAAATAGTTACATATGAAAATTTTAAATAATGTAACATACTCACAACTATAATGTTTGAAAGAATCTACACCAAGATCCAAAGAAATGAAACCAAATAGATTATGGGTAACCTTTCAACAAGGACTACAAATGGATATCATTATTGCTACATTTGTTAGTCTACATGTATTTCTGTTCTTAGGTATAAGGATTCGAAAATAGTTTTAGGCTAATAAATTACAAATAAAACAGAAACAATTATAATACATATCTATATACATACAGCAACATGTCATCACTGAGTTTAAACATGTGTTAACTGGTCTCCAATAAGGAAGCAAAAGATATTTTTAACCCATCCTTTTCCAAAGAAAATAATTTAAGGTGATTAACAAAAATGCATATTAGTATAAAAATAGTTAATTTGATCAAGAAATACAGAAGTATAAGTAGACAATAGTTAAAAAAAACAATCTGGGATAGAGGCAGCATAAAGAAATGTTTATCGGGTAAGAATGCACAACTAACAAAATACAATCACAAATTTAATTCTGAACTTTCTAGACACCAAAGCAATGAAGAAAATATGATATAAACACAATATACAGGGTCCATAATTTGAGACGTTCCAACTGCCCAGGAGAAGCTCAGCTTTTCCTGGCATTAAAACCTGCGAGGAATGTCTCCTGTTGGTCCTCATAAAGAGGCTCACCATGTGAGTTAGTGGACAACGTCCTCGACAACAACTTATGATGAATCCAGTAGTGAGTTTCATACAACTGTTTCTTATAGGACCGTGTGACACACACCTCAATACTCAGGTGCTGCACTCAGAAAGCAGTTCTTTCAGAAGCCAAACCCGTGCACTATGTCTGCAGCTCTCCGATGCTCAGTTTTAAACCAGACATAAAGGTAGAATGTGAAACAAATAAATGAACTACATATTCATCAGGGAGTGTCATTTCACCCATCTGAGAGGACATTAAAAATCACACAAGGAAAATTCCTGGATATTCTTGGCAAAGGACCTGGAGATTCTTAATTATGACCCAATTTCACTTTTATTTTCGAGATGAATAATTTATTATATGCTGAATTGATGATTTCTTTAAAGCCATTAAGAAAAATCTTATATGGGGATAATCCCTGTGATTTTCCTAGCAAAGATTAAATTTTTCCAGTTACATTTTCATAGAAAAACTCCTGTTATAATCAAATGAAATGTATCCTAAGCTGACATAAGATTTCCTTCATGATAGGATAACTAGGAATAACGTGTGTATGTGTGTGTGTGTGTGTGTGTGATCTTCAGAATTTTGCCTTTTTTTTCTTCACTGTGGGCATTCTTGGTCTATAACCATAACAGTTGTAATCAGAAATGATAAATGGCCATAAGAATGATTGCATTAGGCAATATGAAGTAAACTTTGCACTCTTGTGAATCCAGGTATCTGTTTTATGTTAACTGCTAATAGAATTAAAATAACTAGACATTATATTTAGGAACCATAGATCTAAATAACAATTCTTTAAGACATATGATTTATTGGAGTGCAAATGGCATTCATGTTAAAAACTGTTGCCTAAAATATGAACATTCTTTAAACTGTATCTCCACATAAATGAAAAGTAATACACATAAAGATTCAGGAAGGTGAAAACTAACAATGTCATGAATCATAGGTCACTTTCATCTGTTTACACAATCATAGATATTCTGAAAGATACCCATTTATTTGTCATGTAATTTTCCCCCTTTTGTCCCACATCATTTAGTTAAATTGTTAATTTTGCCTGTATGGAGGAAGACAGTAAGTTTAATTCAAAAGATAAAGGGAAAAGGTCACCTGTTAGGAAAACTGAAATAATCTCAATGCATTCACCTTGAGGACAAAAGAGACTAGGCAGATGTGCTTCTTCTGACATACCTCTTTAATTAGGCTCATAAAACGGGTCCCGAAGCGCCAGGGTTTGTGTCTATTACACTGTAAGGAGCTGACTGTCATCTGGGGAAACTGTTGGACGCCCACAGACACCACGTGCACAGCATCATACATTAGAGCAGCATCAGTCTGAAAGCCGAGAAAAGGGAAATATGGAGTCAACACAACAAGCGAAACCCACGGTAGGAGGTATGAAAGGGGAAGGAAGGAAGGAGTGAGAGAAATATATACTCATTTTATCTTCACATAAGGGAGACAACAGTGTTTCCGATGCTCTGGTTCTCTTAAATAAGATACTGTGATCAAATTACTACATCAGCTCCCTTAGAACACCTGACCTACCCTCCCTTTCCTGAGGTAATAACCCAGGTTCATATTGTCCTAGGATCTCCGTTAAAGTAGGCAATGTGTGAAGACATTCATTATTTTATTTTTTTGTCACCCCCTCTAGCTCTGTTTGATTGTCTCACTACACACACATACACACACACATGCACACACATAGGCTGAATGCAATTGGAAACATTTTGAATGTTTACATAAATGACATATTGTATATAAAAGTAAATAAACAATTTCCTTGCACAGGAAAAACAAAAGAGATTTGAAAGGAGATTCACCTAAAAAGCTTAGCTATAATCCCCGATCTTTTCTTCAACTTAATTTTTCAAAAGGTTCAATCTCAGAAATGATGCTACAGTTTTGAATCTCAATACATGTAGTAATTTTAAGAAACTAAGCTTAATCCCCTGTACTGTTTTCTTTTCCCCAAATTTCCATATGAATAAAAGTTCATTTTGTCTTCTCAAGTAAGACGGATATGAATTCTACTGTTTGCACCTGCTCAAATGACTGACCACTTTAGAAGTTGATGTTAAAAAACAAAATGTTTATAAGTCATAACAAACCAGAGGCTCAGTGACAGTTAACTGCTGTGTTAAATGGACCCTTGCTTTGTGTCTGACGGATCAATGCCAGGCTCACAACCTACAGAAGAGGACCACTCTAACTGTAATGCTAGCAATGAACTTTTGGGCCATCTGCTTGGCATGCTTCAGAATAAAAGCATATATTTCCTCTTCTCATTCACACAATTAGTGAGCTGTGAAATGAATTCCAAAATGAATAGGAACCCTGTAGATTATAGCGTTTGCCACCACACAATACAAAATGAGTACACACAGTCGCTTTCATGCAAATGGATCCTAGGGAGCTTTACCACATAAAATGGAAGACAGCTAAAGAGCACAATGCAGTGACAGAACATAACAAGAATGCCATTTTATAGTTCATAAATCTTTGGGGAACATAGCTCAGATTCCTAACCTTCACTTTGTAAATACCAGCTGATTACTTTCGCATCCTCTGATGGCTGCAGAGTGTAACTAGGATCATGGAGTTGATACGGGCATACATCATGAGCCTGAGGATTAGACTGATATTTGTCTTTGGCCTGAGGTAACATTCAGGGGACATATCTTAGATAGCACACAGGTGGTCATAAAAACAGTTACCAAGATATGAAAGACACATTTGATTTCAAAATAAAATGAATTAAAAAAAAATCACTGTGAACAAAGGTAAAGAGGCATGAACACTTTCACACACTACTCGGGGGAAGGTAAAGGACAATTTTGCAAAACCACAAAAGAGCCTTAAAAATATCCATGTTCTTTTTAACCCAGTAATTTCTTTCTGGAATTTGCCCTAAGCAAATCAGAGATAAGAACAAAAGCTATATACATGATTTATTTTTTTTTAAAAAGTGGAAACCTGCTGAATGTTCAAGCTAAGGAAATAGAGTAAAATCGCAATGATGTTTTATATAACCACTAAGAACCATGTTTTGAAAAATAATCAGTTAGACGAGAAATCACATGTGAATATGATGCTAAGTGTAAAAATTGATTATACAGAGCTGTATGTCCAGCATAAGCCTTTATATATCTTTATGGGTACTTCATATGTACTACTTAATTTATATAATTCTCACAATAATGGTTTAATAAAAGCGCTACTCTTGTTCCCATTTTACAAATGATGAAACCAAGTTTGATAGATGTTAAGGAACTAAGCAAAGTCATACAGTTAACAAATAGAGAGGCCCCAGACTCAGCCTCTCTGCTCACAGCTAGTATTCTTAACCACCATATAACATGTTATATCAACAGCAACAGCAGATTGAAATGAAGAAAATACACTAAAATGAAACCAATGATTACTCTTGAAAGTTAGTTATTAATAGAATTTAATTTTTTTTCTTTTTATTTATTTTCTACAGTTTCTTTAAGATAGGAGTTTGCTAAATACCATTTGATAATTTTCAAGATGAAAATTTTGATCTAGTTCCACAAAATAACTAAAATAAATATGATATTTGTTACTATTCTGCCATGATTTACTGACTTACATGATCTTATATGACTTATATGAAAATCCTAGAAGAGTAATCTTATCTAAAATGACAATGTTAAGGAAGAATTTTGTCAAATTAAGCATTTGAAAAATTGTTTTTGGTACATAGTTTCAGCATCAAGAGCAGAGGACACACTAGTTGATAATAAAACTATTTGAGATCTGTGATTTTAAATGTAATTATAAAAGAAAGATAGTATTTATTAAATAGAAGGTAAATACTAGAGAAAAAAATTCTAAATAGTTAAAAAGTTGCTGAGCAAATTACTTCTTCAATTTCCAGTTTAAAATATGTTGATTTATGATAAGGGGATACACAGAACTTCTGAAACTACTCTCTATGATATTTTCACCAGTTTAGAGTGTTATTTCTGTCCTACTTTTAGACTGGTCGTTTTATGTAATAATATGGAGTTATTTTCCATTTATACTTGCTATCCTGTCAGACTCAACTTTACTGTCTTCTTTGCAAAACCATACATATGCAAATTCTTTCACCTTTGAAAAGTAGTGAGAAAACCCTAGTGTTTCAAAAGTGTTTTTCTTATTTTCACAGGAATGCATATGCTTGAAAATCTGTCTTATACTAGTAATAGTATTACTTAACACTCATTTAGTATTTACTACATATGAGGCATTCTCTTTAAATCATTCCCTTTAAATTTTTGCAACCATCATCCAGGTGAAAATCCACTGAGTTTGTACCAAGTAGAAAATTGAGGCAGAGAACAGTTAAGTAACTGGCCTAAGCAACTAGCATGTAGAGGTGGAGTTAGATTTGAATCCAGACAATCTACCCACAGTTCACAGCTTTCTCTCTGGTTTTTGCTCAGAGCTCTACATTTAATAAAGCAAAATGGTTTAAATGATTTTTAAAGTTACAAAATATGAGAAATATCAGTAAGTACTTGAATGTATTAATCTACATCATGTTTTGATAAGTGGTAAATACATAACAAAAATGGGCTGCAAAGTAGGGAAATGTATAGATTGTGGAGAATGGATAAATACAACCTCACAAAAAAGGAATACATCAATGTATGGGGTTGGGTCAATAAGAGGTTAGTCAGGAAGTGACATTAACCAGGAATGACTTCATGAAAGTAGATTTCTTCTATGCAGTTGCGCTCAGGGGGTTCTCAAAAGGTAAAGGTTTTAGAATGTCTTTCAAGATCAGGTTTAAGGGGCGTCTCTCACTCCCAACTCTAAATTGTAGAGATTGAATGAGCTGCTCTTGCTAAGTCTTCCACCCTCTCATACTGGCTTTATAGTCCCTTGCCTTGACTTTTCTCTTGATGGAAAATAGGAGGGAAAAAAGGGAGGGGTGGAAGAGAAGAGGAAAAAAGTACAGGAGACACACAGGTTAATTACTTTATCATTTTGATAATATTACTATTACCATCAAATTATATTGCATGCTTACTCTATACTACACAACTGTGTCAATTTCTTTACCTGCATTGTCTCATTTAATTCTACCAAGACCATATGTTTTAGGTGATATTACTATTATGATTTTAGAAAGAAGGAAACTGAAGCTTAGCAAGGTTAAAGTAATTTTCTCAAGGTCTCATCACCTGGAGAAAAAAGACTCAGAAAACAAGACTCAGGCAATGCTTGGCTCTTTGAACTACTGTCCAAACTATCATAACAAGACTCTGGCAGAAATAAGACTTAGAAACAAGACACCGGCAAGACCTAATTCTTAGACCCACTATCTGAACTATCATAATCAACTACCTCTCTTAAGCTTATTCCTACTGAAACTATGAAAGGCAATGGAGGATAAGCTGATGACAGCAGGTCTCATATATTTGGAGGCTCTGCTGAACACGAGACAATTATGTCCCCAGGTCCCAAAGAGGGTATGTCTCTGAGCTGAGATACAAATAAAAGTTCCTTTGACTCCCAAGTCACATTTTTTTCTTTTACAGCATAGCTACCTCTAAAGAAAGCTTCAGGGTTACACATAACTGTAATTTAACTGGTTAAATTAAAATGGAATATGTTTACAATTTGGTCATTAAAATCCATATGGGGGGGCGTCTGGGTGGCTCATTCCTTAAGTGTCTGCCTTCGGCTCAGGTCATGATCTAAGGGTCCTGGGATCGAGCCCCGCATTGGGCTCCCTGCTCGGCGGGAAGCCTGTTTCTCCCTCTCCCTCTCCCACTCCCCCTGCTTGTGTTCCCTCTCTCGCTGTGTCTCTCTCTGTCAAATAAATAAATAAAATCTTTACAAAAAAAATCCATATGAGGGGTTTAGATAAAATTGTAGTCACTCGCACCCTAAATTACAAAGACAAAAGCTAAGCAGAGAAAAAAAAAAAAAGTCAGCAATGAAGATAAAACAATCTGTCCCATTTTCTCACTTTTAAGAATAATTACTCACTTATATATAAATAGATCACACTTACTGGAAAGATAGAATATCTCTTCACCCTGGGAATACAGCTCAGAAGGCAGTGCAGACCAGGTAGGTCTAGACAGATCTAAGTACAAACCTCCATGCTTCACTGCTAGGTCAAGTATCTATCGATAGTAATAGGAACACCCTTGAGAGACTACCTCAAACTAGACTGCAGTTGGAACTTTATTTTTCTTTCCAAAATAAGTTAGTTAACCTACAAAGAATGTCTGTCAGCCAAAAACTTGCTTTACAAACCTTTAAAATTGTGTGAGGTAGTCCTACACATTTCAATTAAACTAGTGATCTAAACGGGTGGCTTGAAAAGATCATGAGAAGTGCCTTCACGTACATTTTAAATATGCACTAACCATCTCCCTAACTTACTGCTGGGTTTATCTTATACCTAGTCTAATTACTTCCAGGCATGGAGTGTGTGCAGGAAGTGCAGGTGGCAGAGTGACAAATGCTAATTTCTATGGCTGAGCTATTGGCACAGATATTGGTTTAGTCACCCAGGATGATTTCATCTATCTCAAGTAACCTCAAGTCTGATGAGACTTGCAAGTATTGAAAGAACAGTTCATATTTCTTCTACGCTGTGGAAAAGTCCACTATGCATTTTTAAGTAATTGAAGAATCAGGGGAATTAGATGCTCTCAAAAGTCTCAAATGACAAAAATTACCATTGTTTACTACTTTTGATTTGGTATGTATAATTGAAACATTTCCCAACATATAAAAGCAGGAATAATCATAGATGCTGTGAATGGTCAAAAGGTTTCCATATATTTAGATTTCATTTACAGAAGCATTTAGTACAAAGCAGTCGTTACCAAGGATGTCCATGTCGACTGCATATGTTATTTCTGGTTTTGATCACTCTAATCATCATCATTAAACACCTCCTTGGTGAAGTTCTGAGAGAGACAGGAGTTACAACAAATTTAAAGACAGGTTTTATTTATGTGAAACATGAAGCAAATAGCTGGAAATGAACAATCCCTGAACTCCATATAAACATACAAGGGACTATTGGTACATAAAATCTCTCAGAAATACGAAAGACTTCTCTTAGCAAAAACAAAACAAAACAAAACTACCAAAAGTATTTATTTTTCTTTCCAATGAGAAGAGCATTCCTCTGTTTCCCAAGTAGTGTGTGTTTTGGGTACCCCGACTGAATTTTCATGGAGGGAACAGAACATAACCTTTCACAATTTATTTCTCTATTATGCTGAGCAGAGTTACATTTGTGACAATGTCATTCTGCTTAAGCAGTTTTTGCATAGTTGGGCTCTTGGCCTAGGTTCCAAACACACCCAATGTTGTATGCAATAATTTACATTTAAATGTAATCACTCTTAAGAGCGATGTGATACACGTTTATATCTTGATTTAGTGATGGTTTCATGGGTACAAACGTATGTCAAAACTTATAAACTTGTACAGTTCAAATATGGGAAGTTTATATATGTCGATTTTACTCCGGCACAGCTATTTAAAATTAGAGAGTGATCATGCATTTTTCTGAAAAGATGGTTCCTAGATTTCATTTTATTCTAGAAGTATCTAGAATCCGCCCAAACTAAGCATCACTGATCCGTATCTTCTTTCTTCATTGCACATTCTAGTTTTAATAAAACTGTTTATGCTTCCTCACTTTTTTTCTTTCCTTCTAGACCACAAGCATCTTTTGGGTAATAACCATGCCTATTTTTGTAATACCCTGGACGGTACTCCATACATTGCTGTGCCCACAGTAAGTGTATAAAAGCATTTTTCAACAAATTGACAAATTCAACCCAAAAGTTCAGTTGAATTGTAAAAGAAATGGGTATTAGGAAGCCCTGAATAGTAATCACACTTGGCCACCTAGCTAGAATGCATTACCTCCCAGAGGTCCAGTGAACCAAACCCACCAGCAGCTCAGACCTGGGAGGAATGTGAGTTCAGCCTCTGTCCCGTTTCCAAATGAATTTATAGTAACAGTTCCATGAACACATTTATCTTTCCATTAAATAAGTGCAGGCAGGTGCCCTCTGAGATCTGAACGCTAGCTGGCAGGTGGCAGATCCATTCTGAAACCCCTGGGTCTCAGATTTTGCTCATGTCTGAATTCCCATCTGAAGTACAGTGCACAGCACAAAGAGCACCATGGGCTAACAAATGGAATTTAAGTTTATAAATTCTGGCTCTTTCATTGACTTGATCCTTTAGCTAAAAGAAATAATAAAAAAAAATTAAATCCACTTTGCCTTGTTTCCACCTTTTATAACTGGACATAAAAAATGATGATCTGCCCTCTCTCGTCCTTGTTGGAAAATCACTTTTAAAAACCTGATAGTTCCAGGAGATAAACAATTACAAATATTATCCTTCAATTAGAAGATATTAAGGACATTAAGGGCAGGGGAGAAAGGGTGGATTCTGACCTCTGGAGCTCCCTTGTGCAGTCAGCACAAGCCTAAATGCGACAGAGAATCATCCACCCCTCTGGGCAAGGGTGAGGATCCCACATGGAAGGCAGGCTGGTGTTCAGTCATTCAGCTGGCGCACTGAACCCAGCACCCTGCCCGGCTCAGAGCAGGTGCGCAGAGGCTGCTAACTGAATGGAGGGGACTGGAGAAGAAATGCCCTCAGACCCAGTCGGGAGCCAATTGTCAGAGACAATTCTCCCAGTTACGCTGCAGCTGCCGTCATGCTTTCTCTGTTGCCGGCTCTTTGTACTACTCCGAAACAGAGTTCTTTACCAGCAGCTGCGTGGACCGCACAGACTGCATGAGATAATACATTAAAGCAGTGTGCACAGTCTCTGGCCCATGGTGCACAGGCAGGTGTTAGACGATGATGATGATGATCACCAGAAGAGCGGTAATCTCTTCAAGATGGCTACGATCCAAAACAAGGAACTGGTTTAGAAAGTATAATGTTTCAACCCTTCTGCACCCACTGTTACCCTAAATGAGGGAACAGAACTCATGCTGTTCAAGAGAGCAGACCAAGTTCTGAAAGGGAAAGGAGCAAGAAGGAAATTACCATACAACAACAATGTGATCCCTATAAAATGTGACATGCACACAATGCCACAATTCAAAGCTAAAAAAAGACACACACTAAAACTACATACATACACGTTACCTGACGAATTTAGAATTTAAGAATAAATGTAAGTGGTAAAGTATTATTGTGTCTTGAATTTGTTACTAAAGGAAGGACTGCTGTAGGATAGTTACTTACACAGCCAACAAATCTGTCTCGTATTTTTTCTTGTCTTCAGTAAGTCTTTCTTGTCACCCGTAAGAAGAGGGGCTGGAACCAGCTGGATTTTAAGGTGTCTTGTGGCTTACATGTGTAGTCCTAGGAAACTTACATTTCATTCCAATTTTATTTTGGCCTTTGTAATACAATCGTAATCTTAATTTATCTATCTTCTCCCCAAAATTATTTATGCTTTATGTGCTTGTTTGATAAACTTTTGTATCAACATTTCCTATGAATTTATAAATAAGGGCAATCAAAAGTCACTTTTCTTTATCCATTGTCTGTGCTCCATACTCTACCTAATTCCTGTGTGACCCAATAAAGTCTTCTAATACTTGTATTATATTTTCTTTGTTGTTTTAACTTCCCTGTTAAAGTATCCATCCACATTAAAGCCCACCCTGGCTTCCCAATACTCTGCAGAGGAAAACCAACACCCTTTCTCTCCTATCCAAATTCATTCACTAAGATCCCAGGTTGTTATCTTCTTTTGTGTCCTCTTACACAGTAAGAATATGGATATGCCAATACTTCATGTTTTTTAGCTGACCAGAGGGATTCCTCTATTGCAGATTAGTTGAATAAAAGGAGATGCCAAAAACTGCAGGATGAGAGATCTTTAAAAGGAATATGAATTTTTGTAGATACCCGTATGGTATTCAGCACCTATGAAGGCTAAAAAGGGGAAGATATTAAAAAAGAGAAGGGAAAAGAATAGAATGGGTTTCAGCTTCACAGCCAAATTGATGAGTTACAAAAATCAAGTTTCAGCAATGCTCTGAAGATGAAGTGAAGAAGATGGTACTGGAAGATAGTGTTGCTGGGATTCAGCAAAGAAACAGGTCTGGGCCAGGATTAATGCCAAGAATGATTAACAGATTCATTTGCTTGATGTCCCTGTGAATTTGTGAATTTGAATAAATGCTTATGTCTCTTCAAACCAATGTTCTCTGGCTAAGCTAAAAGCTACCAGAAAGTAGTGACAGTTAATTAACCTGTTTTGAATAGCAACTAGTAAAATACAATCTAAAATGTGATTTACGCTAATTTTGACAGTAAGAGTTTTCATTGGCCCTTGATGTTTATATTATTCAATTTTTGGCCCTTAATTTTGCAAGAACTTTTGCTGGATGACATTTTCCTTAACAACACTCAACAAAATAATTTCACAAACAGCAGTATTTTCCTGTGAGCTTTTAGAGCATTATAAGGTCTGAAATTCAGTCCATGGAGTTTTAACATTACAATTGTGAAAGCTTTAGGAGATGACTATTTTGCATTATTTCCAAGAATTATATGTATTTACCATGAATATTTCTATATAATTTTCTTTCTTTCCTACATATATCTTTAAAATGCACCATTTCCCAAGCAGAAAATCCTATTTTTTTTTTTTTTTTACTGCCACACTTTCTAAATTCCTTTAAACTATTATATACAAATTCCAGGATGTTTAGATGTTTCTCAAATGCCATGTAGAGAAACTCTTCACTTCTTAAATATAAATGACTAGGGAAAGCTGTGAAGCAGCTTAGAAAATGCCAACAGGTTTTCAATTAAAAGTTTCATTTAACTAATGTAATTATTCTTACCTAATTAAATTTTTTCAACCAAGATCAGTCCTTTGAGATACCTCATTCTCTTTTAAAATGTTCCATGAAGCTCTTACTAACGTCCATGAAGAACACTGTATTGATAGGATTGTTAATGAACTCTCTAGCAACAATGCACTAACCTTAATAATTTAGGCCCTGTTAAATCTCATCTGCTTTTTACTACATTTGGAACTACTGTTGATCTAGAGAAGAGTCAATATCAAGGGGAAGTATTCTTTGTCCTTCCAGCTGATCTCCAATATATCCAATTATTTTGATATTCGGAGCTCAAATTAGTTTCTTGCACTTAAAAATTTATATTCATCGATATTGTTTATATTTTCTCTTTTCAATATGATGAATTAAATTTGATTTCTATGTTGTTAACAGACTAATTATTTCTAATTTGAGATCTAGAAATATGCACACCAAAAATACACCAGAAATTTGGGTACATGAGTTTAAACCTTCATGTAAATACTAAATCCAAATGCCAATAAAAATTGAGAACCTAAACTTCATATATCATTTACTCAAACCAAAAATCAAATTATAGCAAAGATCTATTTTAAGCATGATTTGAAGGATAGCGAAGAAATTAATAAAGACATTTCTGGAAAAATAAAACAACAGATATGCAAATAAATCATATTCATATATGTCCCTTATAACTTTTCATGTTCTTATTGTGTGTTTTGTTTTTTTTTTGTATTGTGCTTATTATTCTATAAAAAATTGTAATAGTTAGCTTCTCACAGAAATGCGAAAAAATAAAATTTTCATTTAGTATTTACGTGAACATTTAAACTAATGGGACTTAGTACTTTAATTCTGTAACCTATTAGTCATTATGGGAAGTCATGTTATCTTCCTTAGTGTTATTTCCTCATCTTTAAAATAAATAGAATAATAATCTACCTTATAGAGCTGTAAGGACTGAATTGGATAAATTTACAAAAGTGTGAACTATAAAGCTCTTTATGTCATAATTTATAGAGAAGAGTGAGACTCTCAACTATGTTAGCAATTCATATCAATTTAGATGAGGCAAACATCTTTGAGGAAAACAGAGGGATTGATTTGCATACTCATATTTTACAGTGTACCTTAGATCCCTAATTTGAAGACTTCCCATCTCTTCACTATTTTAGTTAACATGATTATTTTCTGCATTGGAAAATACGTTGATTTAACTAATTATTGTTTTAGTACCACGAAGAAATGCCTTTGCTTACTCATTCTTAGGTCACTTGAATCTCTTTTCCTATATGAACATATACTCTTCCAATTGTCTTTTTTCATTTGTCTCTATGTGCTTTACAGTTTGATTCACTCATTCAACAGCGTTTATTAATGTTATTATCGTGTTACTGACATCAAACACAATTATAAGCTTAAGCAATAAAACTGAGAAATCAAAGATGATTTAGACCCTTGGGGTATTCATCGTAGGTGAGTGGAACAAACAAGTAAACCAAAATTCTTCATAATGCCATATGCAGGCCAATATGGGGCTATCTAGTTTTGTATGCAGTAGTACCTACTATGTTAGAAAGTCGTCATTTGGAAGAGTTTTCTATCAATATCCATAGCTTCAAAAAACAAAGGCGTGGGAAAAAGCTAAGAAAACAAAAGTTGGAAAGAATGGTGGGATCAAGGGAAAAGATCAATCAGAATTCTCATAAGTTTGTTTGTTTTTTTTTTAAGATTATACTGTGTTCACATTCTGAGCTTCCGAACATCTCCTTTCAGACATTAGAATATGCTTGTCCTTTTACAGGATAAATATTAAAGGACTTCCCTAAAGTTGAGTCTTTATATATCATTTCATGTGAGAACTGATCTAAGTGGAAGACTAAAAGAATAACATGGAACTGAAGACCAAAAACAGGATTCCAATTAAGTCATGCAACATCTTTGATGGAATCTATTGTTTTGCCTGCTTGGCATCTCTTCTTTTGAAGCAGAACCTCTTCCCCCTGAGTCCATTCTCTGACCCAATAGCTTAGCTCCAAGTGTTCCAGACCTGATAACAAGCACTGCTTCAGGCATGGCCAAGTGACAAGGCTTTCTGAGGGAGCCATTTGGGAAAAAGGGTACATTCTTTCTCTCGGAGTTCTGTGTCAGTGATTTTTATAAACCTTGATGCCACCTCTGCACTGTTGCCTGAGAATGAAGCCAATATAAACAAAAGAGGAGGTGAAAGATGTAGAGGAACCTGTTTATGACTTTCTTTGTGCACCTGAATCCAAAGGTATCTGAAGACAGATTATCCCGTACGTTACAAGCTAGAAGACCAATGTGCTTTCTTTTTGCTATTACTAAAGGAATTTTAGACAACTGGAATTGAAAGAATCATGAACAATACAGTCTTAGGCTTTGGTTTGCCTCAGGGCAAAATGAGATCATGATTTTTTACCTCCCCATAGAGTTGGGATACACATTTAAAAAAATAAAAAAATGTATGTAAAAGCATGCCATATACAATTATACATATGAAAATACTAAAAAGATCTGTTATACTAAATAAATTCACCAAATATATCATTATTACTTCTAATTGTTAAGACTATTACTTTGTAGAAAAACATTTAATACGGTAGGAAATTTGTAGATAACTGCTAAGATATCTGTATAGGATTGTCAGTTGGTTCCACTTACAAAAGCACAAAATGGGGCAACTGTGATATGACATAGAAGTATACACTATGCCTGCCAAAATACATGGATCAAAATTTTGTCTGAATCAACACTACCCTTCCCACTGTGAATTACACAGGTTCAGGGACAATAAGAATGTGAACTGAAGCAAAAAACTGTAATGGTACACTGCTGTGAATATTATTAAGGAAGAAATCATAGAGGACTCTAAAACCAAATGCAAACTAATACTCTATGATGCCCTTTTAGTCAGCAGGTTAATAGACTGACATCAAAATTGGAAATGACTGATTAAGCAGTATCAGTTAACTCTTGACATTTATACTTCTGAGTTTTATACTTGATCAAACAAATTATAAATCACAAACCAGGACATAAAAAACTTTCATTACAACATTTTTTTTTTTTTAACTGAATCCCATGCCATTCAGGAAATTAATTCAAAGAAGGCAAAGAGCAGGAGGTGAGGGTGATGCAACTTCACTCGGGAGAGAAAATAGTTTGATAATCTTCACCTACTGGATTTGACAACTGAACAGTTGCAGCCAAAAGAAGAATGGAGGGTGATATATGGCAGGGACTCAGGGAAAAGCCAGAAGGAATAGCAATTCCACAGAGAAATTAGCAGCAAGAGGATGTTAGAAATGTTTTAAAAGGCATTAAAAAAAATCATCAGAAGAAACAAAAAACAGTTTAAGAAATGATGAGGCAGTATTCTTTCCTTGCTTGTTAAAACACAGACATTTGATAAAATTTGAGCACTGTGAATTATGTAAGACTGTTGAATCACAGACCTGTACCTCTGAAACAAATAATACATTATATGTTTAAAAAAAAAAAAAAAGAAGATAGTAGGAAGGGAGGGAAATCGGAGGGGGAGACGAACCATGAGATATTATGGACTCTGAGAAACAAACTGAGGGTTCTAGAGGGGATGGGGGTGGGGGGAAGGGTTAGCCTGGTGATGGATATTAAAGAGGGCACGTACTGCATGGAGCACTGGGTGTTATATGCAAACAATGAATCATGGAACACTACATCAAAAACTAATGATGTAATGTATGGTGATTAACATAACATAATAAAATTTTAAAAAGCAAAAAAAAAAAGAAATTTAAATTAAAAAACATTCAGAATGTGTTCAACTTTATCCTTGAGCTTTTTGCTTATGAGCTAGATTTGTGGGTCTCATGGAAAGGAGTCTTATAAAGTAGGCATTGACTCAAATCTTACTAATGACACTTGAATATGTCCAAGGAACCTCAGTACAAGGCTGTAAACTTGAGTAGACTCCTGTGTTTCCAGAGTTTGGGGCATCAGATGATATTTCTTCTGCTACTTTGCATTCCAGATACTAACTCTCTCCATTTCTCTCTTACACAGCTATATATCCTTCACTGTCTTCTCTTTCCTTTCTCTCCACTTCAATATGGGCCCTAAGGAATATTCACATTTGGTTGCATTTTGAAGGAGAAATGACTGCAAATATAAGAATCATTTTATGTTAAATGCTGAACAAAATTCAACACGTTTTATACTTAGGCATTTGCACCTACTTGTGTTCCCAACCAATACAAAGGTTTTGCACATATCCATCATGTAAAGAAGAGTGAAGTTTAATTTCATTATTCTTTGAAATTAGCTGAATCACAAGGACTATTCTTTTTTTTTTTTTTTTTAAGATTTTATTTATTTATTTGACAAAGAGAGACACAGCGAGGGAAAGAACACAAGCAGGGGGAGTGGGAGAAGGAGAAGCAGGCTTCCCGTGGAGCAGGGAGCCCAATAAGGGGCTCGATTCCAGGACCCTGGGATCATGACCTGAGCCGAAGGCAGACGCTTAATGACTGAGCCACCCAGGCGCCCCACAAAAGGACTATTCTTGACCAAAAGTTAAGAGCAAAGTTTCAAAACAGATGTGAAAAACCAGAGTAATAAGCACATCAGCTATAACTTTAGCCTATCAGATCTGTTTTTAACTATATGGATAATATTGCCCCCCCTTTTTTTAAATCAGAAA
Source organism: Mirounga angustirostris (assembly GCF_029215605.1). Taxonomy (NCBI): domain Eukaryota; kingdom Metazoa; phylum Chordata; class Mammalia; order Carnivora; family Phocidae; genus Mirounga; species Mirounga angustirostris. Next base: position 87,767,139 of record NW_026991716.1, on the reverse strand, counting down.
GAAAATGAATATTTCATAAAGAAGTTATTTGGTCAAAAGATTGGTTTCTATAACACCTACCATATGGCACAGTGGTAGAAAATTTACAGATATTATTTAGTTTAATTTTCTTTAGCAATCTAATCATGTAAGTAGTAGATCCCAAGGAGCTGAGGTTCAAATCAACCCAGTAAAGGACACACCTAAAGTCTGAACCCAAGCATATCAAATTTCAAAGATTCTATTTTTTCTAATAACCATGATAATTTATGCTAACATAAATTGCTGCTATATACAACATGCTTAAAAACATAAATTAGATATCTACTTTAGAGATTAGCTCCACTTATGTTAAGATAATCCATAGTACTCTATAAAACAAAGATCATTGAGGGGTACCTGGGTGGCTCAGTCAGTTAAGTTTCTGCCTTTGGCTCAGGTCATGATCCCAGGGTTACAGGATCAAGTACTGCATTGGGCTCCCTACTCAGTGGGGGGAGTCTTCTTCTCCCTCTCCTGCTTCTCCCTTTCCAGTGCCCCTTCCCCTGCTTGTGCTCTCTCTTTCTCAAATAAATAATTTTAAAAATAATAAAAAAAAAAATCATTGAAAAGACAGCTTTCATTTTTTGATGATATGCATTCACTTTCCTGATTCAGAGGTGAGAGAGAATCAGTAAAATTTCTAAGTAGGAAAAATCATAATTTCCTTACCAGACATAGGTCAGTAATGGCATGCTAACATCCACAGTCGGCTACTAGAAACAATTGGTACAACCATTCTGGAGAACATTCTGGAAATATGTGGCAAGCACAAACTGGGACACTCTAATTTTACTTGGAGAATTTACTTCATGGGAATGAAAAGATAAGTGCACATAGATTTATATACAGATATGTGCATTATAATGTGGTTTATATTTTTAAAACAATATAGCAACCTAAAGGATCCTCATAAAGTTAAGCAAATTACATTATATTTATATAACTGAATATATTGTAGCACTATTAAAATTATTGCCCAGAGGTATATTTATTGACACGTAAAGATGGATGTTAAAATTTACACAGTCACATTACAAACTAATATATTCCTATTAAAATAGTACAGCATTACATCCGGTAAAATATTTGAGAGTCCACTATCTGTGCTCTAAATTTCCTAAAAGGTAATTATTCTCAACAACATAGATCTAAAAAGATACATATACATAGATATTGTGTTTATTTTTATTGTTTTAATCAAAAGTGTGATATACTACAATTTGCTTAAAAAAAAATAACTCACAAATATGCCCTTTCAAGTTAGTATTAATAGACCCACCTCACTTTTAACAACTGAACAAATTTCGATTATGAACCTTTTTAAGATACATGTTGTTTCAGTATAAAACAGAATGTAGCTTATGCCCCTAGTTTTAATCTAAATATATCTATAGCTGTTTAATTTCATAAATACATAAAGGGAGAGAAATAATGGGATTATAGGAAAGTTTATCTTTCTTCTTTATATTTTTATATTGTATGAGAATACTCTTTTAGGTAGGAAAAAAGGGCTACAACTATTATTCTTTGGCATAACATAAAAATAAATAAAGCACAATTTTACTCATGTTTGATATTTAAGTATTATGTGCTGTGCTTATAAACAGCAGAATTAATGGACCAAAGGCAAATTTGAATTTCTAATTAAAAGTAGCAGTTGTTTCTTCTGAATTCTAGGTAATCCTCATGTTTACCTGAGTCACTTCTAATTTCTCTGAGGTCCCAAATTGTCCAACTTCTCCTACGTAAACCCAACCAGAAGTAAGAGTCAGGCCCCAAGATTGCCAGGTGAGTTTAAAAAATGTGCCTGGATGGCACATTAGTCTGAAGACAGGCCCTTTGGGATGTCTACCACCAGCCAGGCATCCCCTGCATCAGGGAACATAGAGACAGGGACATCAAAAGGAATAAGTGATTAATCAAGCAGTATCTTAAAGCTTTTCTGCAAGCATTGTTCTGTTAATTAACATGGTGTCTGCTTCCTGCAAATGAAGCCCTGAGCTATTAAATAAAATTACAGCAGTGCTCACTAAGAATGGGGTTCATTTGGAAAGGCACTAATATGCTTTCTTTCTGTCTTGAGCACAGTTGTTAGCAGGCAGCTCAGTTCTAGAGGATGACTCTCCCAGAAGTCATTTGGTTATGAAGACATGCTGTATTTACCTAAAACACAGTTTGACAATTACATGTCATGGCTAGATGTTTTCAAACATAGTTGTTTGATGTATCTTATTTATCCCCAACTTTATCATAAAAAAAGAATTTGAGGTAAACATAGCAGATCTTATTCTCTCAATTGAAGGCTATAGAAATCTAAAATGTGCTCATTTATGTCAAATATGACTCTAGGGAGGTTTAAACTATTTCAAGAACTGTTGAGGATATTATTTTGATACCCTCAATGATAGCAAATCATTAGCCATAAGAGTTAGAAAAAAATATTCATGAGTAACTATTAGAAATATGTAATTAATGACATGGCTGTTTCATTTTTTAAAAACATCTGTTAAATATTAAGATTGATTTTCTCAGTCTTCTTTTTTTTTTTTTAAAGATTTTATTTATTTATTTGAGAGAGAGAGAATGAGAGAGAGCACATGAGAGTGGGGAGGGTCAGAGGGAGAAGCAGACTCCCTGCCAAGCAGGGAGCCCGATGCGGGACTCGATCCCGAGACTCCAGGATCATGACCTGAGCCGAAGGCAGTCGCTTAACCAACTGAGCCACCCAGGCACCCTGATTTTCTCAGTCTTTAAAAGCAAGTCTCCAAATCATGAGCAGTTATATAAGGATAAGTGGAATAAGTACATAGAGTATATCAGGCAAATAGTGTTCTAATGATGACTGTCCATGTTTATCACTTTCTTAAACAAATAATCTCTTCATGTTAAAAATATTTTAAATGGGTATTTGGTTCCTTATTCTAATCAATGAAACTTGCAAAACAAAGGTAACTTAAACTGTTGTTTTAATCAAGAAATGTTTAATTTAAATTTTGATAGGATTAAATTTATGTACATTTTAAAATTTAGCCTTTATTTGTGATGCAAAAAAAAGAATTTCATAAAAATGACTCACAGCATTTTTTTGAGAAACTAAGTTTCAGTAGATGCACAGGAAAATCCAAATTTGCCATGTTCCTAATTTCCAAATAAAGGGCCATTTAATTATATGCACCCAAATTAACATCATTTAAAGATAGTGTCTGCCATTTCTACAGATTTTCAATAGATTACAAGTTTAATTTCTGCTTCGTGGAGAGAGAGGAACTGATTTCATCAGAAAACACTTCCTGAAGGACAAAATATCTTGCCTTTGTTTTCTTGTGCCCTCAGATCTCTGCCTCTGTGTTAGGCTGATCAACTTCAAGACAAACCTGGGTAGCTCTTGCAAAAGAGGCAGTAAATGTACTCTCTAGAACTGAAGTGCAACTGGATCATTTCACTGTTCTTCCTCGAAAAAAATACCAATGATGAAAAATCCAATTTGATGTGCCCAGCTGCTGTCAGCATTTGTATTCAGATAAGACTACACTAACATATACATAACATCATTTAGATTCAGAAAGAAATCCGAGATAGACACAAATAAATGGCACACATACAATCCATAATGAGCTGCCCCATGCTAGGCACTGTGCTAATGCTAGAGACAAAAACATAAGCAAGATGGATGTAATGCCATGTCTTTATAGACTTTATGCCCAGTAAAATGTAATTGAAGATGCACTAAAGATAAGATGCATTCCATCCTAAAATTGAAACGGGGGGACAGGGTGCTATAGCAGCCACATAGAAGAAACCCTAATTTAAACTGGGTGACTCAGAGAAGGTTTTCAGAAGAAAGTGATATTGACACTAAGGAGGTGTAAGATTCAGGTGGAAAGGGAAAAGGATGTACGATAGCTCCGAAATGAGAGAGAGCAAGACAGTTTTGAGGAACCTGAGGAAAATTCCTTATGGCTGAAGCACCATGAGGATGGGGGTTTGTAGTGATGAGGAAGAGATGGAGTTACTGGCAAAAATCAAAAAATTGAGGATTTTGTCAGCCACATCCACGAATACAGGTTTTATCCATAGGCTAAGGGAAGCCATTGAAGTGCTTTCAGGGGAGACACATGATCAGATCTACTTTCAGAAAGGACTACTCTTGTGATTGTGGCAAATGACTTGTACTTTGGTGTGAAACTAGAGACAAGGGGACCTAGAGACTTGTTAAAATAAAATAAAATAAAAGGTGAGTGATGACAGTTGTTTAGATGAGCAAATTAAGAACAGGGAGGAAAAAATGGATGAATTCAGGAAATATTTACAAGTAGACTTGATCATTGATTTTTGGGGAGATGAAGGGAGTGGTGACAAACAGAAAGGAGGGTACAGTAACTCAGGTTTATTAGTATTTGGGCTAATGAGAAGATGGTCATGATATTCATGGAGATAAAATAACATAGATCAATGCTATCAAAAATATGCCTTCAATTACTCTTTATTCTCTTACCTTACTTTTCTTCAGAGCACTTATCACATACAAAGGATTATTATCTCCCCCCTCCTTTAGAACATAATCTCAAGGTGTATAGAGACTTTACCTATTGCTGTATCTCCATCAGTAGACAAGGGGTTCCAGGAGGGAAGATGATGATATGTTTGAGTTGTCTCTGAAACTTGCAAGTAGAAGTGTCTGGTAAGTGGGCTGAATGTATGACTTCGTGTCTTAGGAGACAGGTGTGAGCCAGGGATATTAAGTTGGAAATGATCAGCTCAGGGAGAAAGACTGAAGCAGAGAAGCAAATGATACCCAGGAGTAAAGGTAGAATCAGAAGAGAGCCAACACCTAAGGACTGACAGGAAGAGGACCATAGAGGGGTCCTCTATGGTCTGACCATGAATACAGAGAACCAGGAGATGGTGGTGTCAGAGAAACCAAGGCACAGGAATTATTATTTTTTTTTCAATTTTCTGTGTTTGTGTTGCCCTTCCTTAAAGGCAAATGTTTAACTGTCCCGCTGTCAAGTCAGACAAAAAAAATCCGTAAGTTTTTGCTCTTCAACTTACTTAACTGTGCAAATGATGATTCTACTTAAATATTAGCAGCAGTCAGGACCGGTTAGATAATTTGTAGGGCCTAGTGAAAAAGAAAAATGCATGGCCTCTATTCAAATATTAAGAATTTCGAGATGGCAACAGCATAGCATTAAAATGAACATGGGTCCTTTTTTTTTTTTTTTTAAAAGATTTTATTTATTTATTTGTCAGAAAGAGACAGATCACAAGCAGGGAGAGCGGCAGGCAGAGGAGGAAGCAGGCTCCCCACTGAGCAGGGAGCCGGATGCAGGGCTTGATCCCAGGACCCTGGGATCATGACCTGAGCCGAAGGCAGCCGCTTAACCGACTGAGCCACCCAGGCATCTCAGCATGGGTCCTTTCTAAGCCTGGGATCCTGTGTCACTGCACAAGTCACATGCCTATGACGCAGCCCTGGATACAAACTTTCTCTTTCAGTTTCAGTCAGGTTTAAATCAATTAAGGAAGAATATGTTAATTTCTATAAAATACTTATACTATTTCATCTGGCCAAATTTCTTAAACCTTGAGTGAAAAGGGGAAAAGAATTCCCCCTGGTTACTTTAAAGTTAATAGCACAGGAATATAGCTCCATTAAAAGGGAATTGATTTGAGTAGAAAACACAGATGATTTTGAATGGTTGAATAAATTACACATGATTATAAGATGGTAACTTCCTTATACTAAGCGGGGAAAAAAGGGAAAAAGGATGTTTATCTTCTGGGATACATAAGCATTTACAATATATCCAAACTGCCAGTTAATTTGAGTTGTTTAGTCAGATAGCTGGTAGTGAGCAAATAATAGGCAGTGACTATATAAGGCCAATATTCCATTTCTAGAAACCTCCAACTCAGAGTCATTTTCAGGATCAAGTGAATTAGGACAGTTACACCAGCCCAGAGCTTTGGCGCCGGGGGAATCATTCAGTTGTTAAAAACAAATCCTGCAACTCCAATGTTCTTACCACACTGTCACTGAATCAAAGCAGTAGGGAGAACCCCTTTGATTTTCTGCCAAGACCCTCGATCTATACATTGTCCTTTTGTCATTACTTGTTCCTCTGGAGGATGGCCTTGATGTTCTCTGAAACATTATTTCATTTGTACATGAGCGTCTCCAAGGAACACCCAGCATGATTTGTCCTGGTGCTGCAGCTTCTTGCAGACAGCCCCAGGATCTGTACCTGCTGCTGACACAGGCCGGTCTGACTGCAGGAGATACACAGTTAAAAGCAAGCTCTTTATGTCTGATGATCCAGTCATAATAAAGTTTCTCAGCCAAACGATTACCCAAATAAAAAGAGCAGAATGCACTGAAAACATTATACTTTGATGGTGACTTTGGTTTGCTTCTAGATTAACCTCACGGGTGTCTGAAACTGACCCATATGACATATCTACTTTTTAGCTGAATATTAACTGGACAAGAAAGTTGTAATTAGCATCTTGAATTTGGACAAACTTCAAATCCTGTCAGGACATGTACCTAATGACACCATTTTAGACTAAGTCATTTATCAAACGAGACCAGGGAAATGCTGGTCCTGTCACCCTGAATACCCAGATTCAGAGGCAAGTATGAACCTAAGTCATCCCCTCTAATTCTGAGGAAGATTAGGAGACACCTAATTAAAACAGGAAATGGGGACATTATGGTAAGATATGATTAAGTAAAACCTTTGCATCTGGTTTTGTTAAAAATGTAACCCTGAACTATCCTGGCCAGAAAAGCTTTTACTATGAGGATGAGGAAAGGCAAAAGCTTAAGGTCATATTCTAGTGAATGATTTTGTAAGATTGAAGTTTGCTGCTACATTATGGAGTTTTGCTGTAGTCAGGAAAGGAATATCGCAGAATGATGGGGAAAAAGAAGCACAACCAACAGGAATAGAGCATGTGGGCTATCAGGAACCCTCTGGAGAAATGTAGGGGCCACAATTATACAATTTTGTTTTCTCCCCCATTTTCTAATGGGTCCATTATATTTGTCTTGAGGGTACCTGTTTTAACTTAGCTTGCTGCTAGAAAAAACAAAAAAAAACCAAAAAACAAAAAACAAAAAACCAATGGTCAATAAAACCACAAGACACACAGATGTTAAGAGCTCCTGCTTCCCTTTTTTTTTTTTTTTCCCTATAAGTGATCAATACCAGATGTAACCAAAAAGGCTGCCCAACAATTGACACTATTTCTGTTTGTGACCATGGAATACAACACTGGCCCTAGAGGCAACTTGTGTGTGCAGGTGTGTTTGAAAGACTAATGTGTGATCTGCACTCCTCCTGGCTGAGCGCCATGATCTCTGTAACTGGAGTCAAAAGAGGACACTGACTATGTGAGTTCTTGGGAACATTTGGACTGGCTTTGAACAGTTTTGTTCAGATTCACTACTCACGTATCACTGAGACTTCACGTAGTCCGTCCACTAACAGCTCACATTTGATTCTCATTAGTGTTTAACAGGTATTAAGTATCTCATGTGGGACAGATATTGTACTGATGATGTAAAATACGACTGTCAACATCAAGAGATGAAAAATTAATTTTGACTGACTGTTAACTTTCTCAAAAATTGCACTTCCTAAGCAAAAATCTCAAAATAAAATGATACACAGCACCACCATAATTTTTGTTAACCTTGTTACATATATTTTTAATTCTAACATTTCACTCGTGTAATTAAATATAGGTAAGATCATATTTAGGTAGCCTACTTTCACAGGTATATCAACTCAAGAAGGTTAAACAATTTAAAATATGTCTTTGTTTAAAAGTAAAGTGCTGTGGTTATCTAGCTAGCGATCACTGAAAGACAAACCTTATTCTAATAAAGTGATTACTGGAATTGTTCAAGAGGTTTGAATAATTATAAAATAAAATTATAACTCAAATAAAATGATTTAAATCCTCAAGAACTAATGATATTAAACGTTGCTGTTTAATATACAGCAAAGAGCCTTAATAATGTTTTTATAACTTGAACTCAAATGACCAGGACCGAATCTATTCTACACTTAACAGGCACATGTCCTCTGGTAAATCATAACCTCTCCAAACTCCATTTTTTTCAGCTATAAAATAGGGGCAATGATACCTGCCCCACTTACTGCACCATGGTGTAATGAGGCTCAAATGACACAATGTGTGTAAAAACCCAGTTAAATCTTTACACAGTCATTAGCTGCTATTTTTGTTTTGCAAATCAGGAGACATCCAGCTTTGGGGAAGGCTTCTTCTAATCAGAAAAAATTTTTTCAACCCCCCAAAATGAAAAAAAAGGAGCAATTTTAGATGCTATATAGGATGAGATCTTCTAATTATAACTTATTATACTCTTCAATAGCATGTTTAAACCACTTAATACTTCTTTAATATGAAAGGTAGGGAAAAACAAAACAAGTTTTAAAATACAGTATTGTCAATTTTTAGCAAAGCTTTAATGGAACTGATCATTACAGATGCAGAGAATATGCCTAAGAATTTTTTAATATGCTACTTGATATGCAAAAATTACACTATTCAAAACTGCAATGTTGTCAGGCATCATTTAGTTTGGGGGCACTGTAAATGCATTAAAAAAACGAAAATTGGCCAATACTCCTTGAATACAAAATACTTTAACTTGCATTTAAAATATTTCAGCCATAATCTCGTAAGATTTCAGTAGGGTAGTTTTACGCTTTTGAAATTAAACAAATAAAGTTAAACAAAAGCTTTCAGTTTTTTCCAACTTATTTATTTTGTTTGCAAAAAGCTTTCCTATGTAAGCCAATTATTTCTAAAGAATGAATTAAGAAGAAATAGCTCGAAAAAAAGAGAATGATTCCCCTATTTTATCAGGTAATAAAATCTATTACCCCTGAAATCATTTCACTTAATTCTCACTTGCTCTCATATCACATACTCCATTTTGCTGAGTGAAATTTAATAAATCTCTCAGTCCAGGATTAAATTTTACTGTTTTATGAACTGTTAAATTGCATTGTATGCTTATTAAAGCCGGTGTTCTCTCACTTCTAGACACATTCCCATCTCTACCCTGGGGCACAATTAAACAAACAGCAGAGATTTTGTTTTCACCATTGGAGTGTCTTCCAGCAGGGAGCAATATATGAACAACAGCAGGTCATTTAACTATAAACAATGTGCACCTAATAATCTGCATATGCCTTGAACTACATAAACCATATTTTAAAGAGGATAGTACATCAAAAGAATAATAATACCTGCATCACAGGCTCTGACTTAGTTAAAACACGATAGTTACTGAAATGCATTGTAATATCTTAAAATACTTTACATCACTTATACATACTTTCATGTAACCTACTGTGATTTAATTATAATTACTTTTTCATACTCCTACAATGTGTTTGGCTTTTAATGCCAGAAATGAAGCTAACATTTATAATTCAGATGCCAATTGTAAACAAGAAATTCTACTAAAGGTATAGAATTGAGTGATTAAAAAACAAAACTTTTAAAGGAAATGCATTTGAAAAAGAAAATGCATGAAAATATTATTTTCCATCTGCAGACCTCATTTGAGTAGACTTTCCAATCTGTACCCAGGAGAATCACAAGTCTGCTATAGCAAGGTCTCCACAATTAATGCCTGGACTTAGAAGAAAGAATCCTTAGGAACTCAGATTGTGAGACAGGAGGGAAGACAGGCTTCACTGTTTAAATCTTGGGCTATATGTCTATAGGCAAGTCGCTCATGCCTTCTGAACTTCAGGTGTGCTGACCCATGAAATAAAACTAACAATTGTGTTTTCCTCTACTGGATGAGGGGAAATAAGTGAAATTTAGTCCCCGTTTGAAAATTTAAATGAAATAGTGCATGTAGTATGCTTCACTGGATCATCCACTCAAGAAAAGTTAGCTATAATTATTGTCATTATGTGTAATAGAAGAATTGTCTGATTTTTATTTAATGTTTACATTTTAAAAATTCATATTCATGACTTCATATACTTACTATATTGTATGTTCAAGGAAAAACTTTTTTATTTCTCCCGTAACACATTAAATACTACACATTTATTGATTTAATCAGAAAACAGTGGCCTAAGCCTCAGCTCCCCTGTTCAAAAATATATTTATTTTGATAGATAATGTAACATATGTTGGTTCAATGCCCATAAAAGCACGAAAACCCAACATGATATCAATAGCTGAACAAATGTTTTCTATTTTCCTTCCCTGCCAACACTCTATGTCTCATCAGCTTTTTTTTTTATAATTTTTTTTTTTAAGATTTTATTTATTTATTTGACAGAGAGACAGATAGCGACAGCAGGAACAGAAGCAGGGGGAGTGGGAGAGGGAGAAGCAGGCTTCCCGTGGAGCAGGGAGCCCGATGTGGGACTCGATCCCAGGACCCTGGGACCATGACCTGAGCCGAAGGCAGACGCTTAACGACTGAGCCACCCAGGCGCCCAATGTGTCTCATCAGCTTTTTAAGTCAATTTTTTTTGAAACGAATCTCAGTCACTGGAGCTCTTAGCAAGTAATTATTTAGAAGATTTCGGAAGATCAAAATTCAATGTGCATATATACATTATATTACATTATATTATGTTATATGTAAATATATATTATACATTACATTAATTTTATGTTATATATTAATACTATATATATCAAAGACATTTTTGCTTTAAGAACCTCCATTTTGTTTAAGAATTATAGGAATTAATTATTAGTAAGTGCAATAGCAAAAAATTAATGTCAATTGGTTGACTAAGCTTCATGAAAATCAGATAAACTCATGAATAGTGACTGTCAGACAAGTCAACTCTGTATTTTAAATTAATACTGTGATTAAGCCTACTTGCCTAACAAACTCTAGTACTCTGGTATTTTCAATTAACTCAGAATTGAAAAGAAAGACAACTCTTAAAATTCAAATGTTGGCTAACTAAAGAAATTGTTTTCAAAGAGGGCTGAGTATTTATTTTCCTACCAAGCCCTCCTAAACCTGTCCTTTGTTAAGAGTCTGTAGCAACCTTCCAAATAAGGATTAGAGCAGTCTCTGAGATTCATGATTGGCATGAAGTCTTTGCTTAGGCACAAACATATCTTTTAAGCAATACTGAATAAAACGTTTAAATTTTATAAATGTAGCCATTTATAAATGTACATTACTGTGGGAAGACGAAATTTATTTTCCTAAGAAAAATTATCATCCATGTTTCTTTTAGAAGAGTGATGGGAAGGCCACACAGCAATCTTGGTTCTCCCATGATTCTTATTGCTCTTTTTTGTTCTTGCCTGTGTTTGGTCTTGACTCTAATTTGTTTTCTAAATATCCCAGTGCCTCCCTCCATTTAATTAATTTCCTAACTACTCTCTTAGGGAAACTTACCTCTTCTGCTAGTCTTGTCTGAACTGTGCAGCAATGGTACTAACAAGGAATGGCATCACGGTGGCCTCAGATGTTATTAAGGAACACAAAACCTGGAGGGAGGGAGTTTTACATCTCCTATAAAAGTCCTCTAGTATAAAACCTTTCAAATGAAGTGCCTACAGGTCCTCTCTTAACAGCATTCCATATAAACATTTTCCCCCAAGTGTTAAAATCTTCATGCTCAACAACTAATTGAAAAAACACAATTTCCATTATAATAATGTTTCATAAATTGCTTTCCTAGGGTGAAATGCACTATATATGTCAGTTTTGCCAATAAGCTGAATATACCTATAGGTATAAGAAAATGTTTCACAATATTTAGCCATTATTTTATCATATTTTATTAATGTTATTCTAGTGTTACATCTGCTACTACTCTGCTCCAGATGACTGAAAACCTACCATACCCACTTGGTAGATAACACTTTCAAATTAGGTTTTTATTACTGTGCAGTGTGATTTCTGATATATCTGTCAAGCGAGGGCAGATAACACACTAGTTTATCTGGAAGATAGAATTAATTTCTTCTCATCATGTCTCCATGGAGAAAACTTTCCTGAACACTCTCTAGCATCTACACCGGTTAGAAGAGACTTTGGATTCGTATAGTGTCAGGAGCAATTTCAGAGATGATTTATGCCAACCCTGTTGTGAAGCACAGCAAATTTAAATGACAGCTTGTCCCTTGCTTCTGGTATCAATCTGCTAGAATCCATTCTCCACACATTTAAGCTTGAGTGAATTTTAAAACTCTGCAGAAGTGCCTCATTGCTGACAGGCTCAAGTCCATATTCTTCCATGTGGCTCAGGAGGCACTTCACGGTCTCACCTCTTCTCATCTGGCCCTTTTCATGTTGCCCTGCCCCATCACCTGGATTTTATGATCCAGCCATACTGAATAATGTTTCACTTCCTCACAGGACCCACATTTTCTTACCTCTGAACCTCTGCATATGCTGTTCCTGCTACCTGGATCACTCATCCTTTCTCCCTACAGCCTGATTCCTAGGTAGCACAGGCCTCACCTCCCTGACCACTCAGGATGTGGAATAGGAGCCTCTGCTCTGTGTCCACCTGGCACCCTGTCCTTCCGTTTCACAGCACTCATAATACTATATAGAGATTAATCAAATATTTGTCTGTTTTCTTCATGAGACCTTAAGTGCTGTGAGAAGAAGGGCTATGGCTCCTTCAGTTACCTTTACATCATGGCCGGGTATCACTAGTCTGGTGTATATAAGTGCTAGCTAAATGTTCAATAGCAAATTGAAAGACAATTCTATTCATTTTTCAACAAAAGTTTACTTTGATATAAATTAAAGTACGTTTTTGGGGTGAGATTATCATTAAACATTTATATAGGCTAATTAGAGTACTCAGTACTTTTACCTAAATCCTAAATTCTAAAAATAATCCTAAAAATATACAATGGATGACTTTATCAACATAAATTTTGTATCATGAAAATCATATGCTTATGGAAGGAATATTCCCTATTGAACTGTTAATTTGATAGTTTCTTCTATTATTAACTCTCATTTCTTAACTCAACTGACATAATTTTTAATAATATTTGATAGCCTCAATTTATGAAAGCAAATATACTAATTGAAAGTTTAAAAGGTACCATGCAAAACATTCTTAAAAATTAATAAAATTTTAATTAACAAAACTACTATATCCAAGAACATAGGACTATTTTTCAATTGATTTCATTTGTACTAATATTTTAATGTATTCTACATTATCAATATTCTATATCATTTCAGACAGTGGAAACTCCCAGCAATACTCAATATGTAAGGAAACTATCAACTATCATGCAGTAGATATACAAGCCACAAATTTTCAAGAGTTCTGGTCCCTCTTTTTCTTTCTCTTTGTCATATAAATACAAAACTAACTGATTAGTAATTATTAATGGCCAGAGTCTTTTAAAAGCGAATACATAGTAAGAAAATAAGTATAATAAAGTATTATGTCTGAAAACAAATATTTATCTTTCATGGGTGGATTCATAATTATATACCAAGTTCAGTTTCCCCACAGACTTTGGACCATCAATAACACCATGTAAGGAACATATCAGATTGTATTGTAAATTTAAGTTCTTGATCTTAGGAAAGAAGAACAAAATGGTTTCTCCCCTTAAAATAGAATGTCATCTTTCTTTGGAAATCTTATAATATTCATAGAAATATCCCAACAAAAGGTTTTGTAAGTGAGATGATGATGATCGTCTTATTATTTTCTGTGTTGACTTAAACGATGTTGCAGATTTACAATGAAAAGTTCACCTGCTAATATAATATATATCTAACAATCTTCTCCCTTTGGAGACTCCGGGAAATACGTCCAAAGTATGTTCATGATTCTATTTAAAAACAACTTATCTTTGTACAGAACCTTGTATTTACAGAGTACTTTTACATATACAATATCATTCCTCATATTTATTACCATTTCATGTGTAGTGTTGGTATTGGTAATTCCAAAGTTAATGTGTACGTATGTGGGATAAAACAAATGCCTTACTAGGTGGTATTCTAATTGTATCATTTCTGGTATCACTGAAAAACTGAATTCTCACTGTTGGGAAAAGGAGATGTAGATGTAAAACCGAAGAGAATAAATAAAATTTCTGTAGCTCTAAATTTGAATTTTCAAAATAAACTCATGATGTGTTTTATTATAATTAAGAAGAAAATAAATATTTCCCAGCTCTACTGAAAAGGCCTAAAAACAAGCCCAACTCAATAGCAATGAGTACCCCAATGTTCATCTTATAATCTTGATATACCACTTCCCAATAAAAGGAAATAGATTCCTTGGCTATATTGCTGATTCTAGGGCTGATGCAAAATAATATATAAGATAAACCTGGAAAAGCTTGTCAGTGCTTAATAAAGGAATACTATTGGTGAGAAATAAGTCTGAGTCAAAACTGTTTAGAGGCTCTCTTGAAGAGATTCAGAATGGACAAAATAAAATAGCTTTCAAATCAAGAAAAATAATAGCTAAAATGGATTTAAACATAATAAATACATTTCATTATAGTTTGTAATAATACAAAAAATAAACTAATTGACCAGAGTTGATATATGATAATGAGTCAATTTATTATTTGGAAACTGGTACATAAAGGGAAATAAGCATTTATCTTTCCTACATGAAATTGTATAACTGGGAAACAAAAGAGCAAGATTTTTCTTTCAGAAGTATCCCAGCTAACAAATGAGGAAGAAATGAAAAAAATAGAATCTCTCCATTTGGCCCCTTTGAATTAATGGGTCTGAACATTGATCATCATTGATTCTTAATATCAATAGAAGCAACCAAACATTAAGTGCCTTCTGATAGAAGAACACAATACCATCTAAAAAGTAGTTTTGCCCAAAAAACAAGCAAGCAAAACCTATATGTGATTAAGTCTAGAACTAACCACCAATTTACAGAAAATACAGAGGTCAGAGGAACACATTAAAGAGTACCATGGGGATGCATTCAGCAAAATCCAGACAGTGGAATAATGTCAGCCTATCATAATGAGTAGATCTTATTTGGATCCCAATTCTAAAAACCCAACTGTAAAGAAAAAAAAAAAAAAGAAGAAGAAATCTATGAGATGACTTAAAATTAAAACACTGTATATATGATGATAAAGAATTATTAGTTAATTTTAGGTACTGTACTATTATTTCAGTTATATGTGTTTTTAAAACATCATTTTTCAGTGATACATAATGTAATATGTATGAATAAAATGATGTGATAGCTGAGATTTACTATGATATAACATGGGAGAAGAAAACAGGAGGGCATAGAAATAAAATGAAACGGCATGGTGAACTGGTAATTTTTGAAGCCAGGTAGAGTACGTAAGGGTTTGCTATGAATATTCTGTCTGCTTTTACACCTATTTAAAATTTACCATAATAAAAAGTAAAAATGAAAAATAAACAAAGTTTATGACTTTACAGATTTACAGTTAGTACATGGTAGAAGAGAATCTCAGTGTTTTGCTTCCAAATCCAATATGTTCTTCCCTATACCACAATAGTCCATCATGTTCAGAGAACTTGACATTAAATGACAGTATACTTTCAGAGGAATAGTCTTGAATCAGCCCTGTTTAGTTTAGAAAAGACATGAGAAGTAAGCGAAAAAGCAGGGAAGAAATAGCCAGCAGGCGTGTGTGAAAGAAAACATGTGGAGTCTACCATTCTTCTACGGATCCTATGTCCAGCAGCAACTAATCCACGAGCCTTGACCAAATTATATGCAGTTGCAATACTTCTCTCCCTCTGACCATTCGGCTGCTAAGCGTCCAAAAACAAGACACTTGGAACTACAGGAAAATAACTGCATCATTCTTCTTGAATGCTTTTTCTTGCCATAGCATCAAGACATTGATGAATCTTATAACTACAGCTAGTACTACAGATGTGTGCAATAGCCCTGCGACTTGGGGTGCCATTAATCAGCACCCATGGAAGAAATACTGGTCATGCCATTGAGAGGAGAGAGGATTCTGCTACAAGGTTTGATATTTTTATTTCTACGCAATTTCCAATGGATATGATTGAGCAGTTTTCAAACACATTTATCTGAGCTTCTGTGAGCAGGGTAGAAAGAGAAAGCATCATATACACATCACAAAATCTGGCTCTTAGGAGAAGGAAAGTAGTATTTATTGTGATTACTGAATATGGGCTTTAGATTTCAAGAAACTTATGTTCAAATCCCAGCCCTGAAACTTACCTACTGTGTGAAACTAGCCAACTTCATCTCTCTAAGCCTAAGTATATACAGCTGCAAAATGGTAAAAATGATATCTCAACCAGGAAATTATCAGTTGAATGAGGCCATTTTTAATAAAATATTTATCATAAAAGCTGGCATATATAAGTATCCAATAAATAATATTGTCTTGTCTTGCTATTGCTGTTGCTCTAGAAAAAAAACAAGTGAATACACCTTGAACAGTTGCTTTTATTAGCCTTGCTCTTTCACCATGAAAAGACCACCATTTTTCTTTATATAGATCATACAGAGACAAGATGCCTAAATATATGAAACAAGCTCAATTTTTAAGCCTCACTGATAGACAACTATGAACAAATATTATCATCATTCTCAGTTGAAGGGAAGCCACATGTTAGGCGCTTCATTATCAGGCAGGTTTTAAGCCTGGCTCTGGATCTAACTTCTCGAGACTCTGCTTTGAAATCTGTTTAGCAGAAATAATACTTCTTGTATTGTGATGTGTAAATTTATAAACTTAAATAAATTTGCCTTTCTTACCCAGCCACTTAATAAACATTGGTCCCTTTTCTTTGCTCTCATTCATCTTCTTTAAAATAAATAAAGAAAAGCAAAACAGCCAGATTTAAATTAGGTCACTGGTTCTTTTAAACAATTGTTGCAAATTTAACAATTATTTTTAGACTAAATTTGGGAGTTTTTCTAAGCCATTCTCCTCTTCTTAGACCAAAAAAAAAAAAAAGTTAAAAATTTCAATACTTACATATATGTTTTATCATGTACATAGCATTCCGATGAATTAGAAGATAATTCATAACTAAATACACATACATTTATGCCATAAATCAAAATGCGGGAGATGATTATCCTGGAAAATAGTGTCAGGTTCTTATCCAACTAATCCCTTCAATTCCACATTTTTTTTTTTTTTTTTTAGCACCTACTGGGTATCAGATACTGTGATATATCCTGGGGGCACATACATCAATAATCCTGCCCTAGCTGAACTCATAGTCTGGTGAAATGGGAGAAATTTATATAAGTATTTATAATGTAAATAATGTATTAAAACTATTTAGATTGAAGCATTTGAAATTATAGAACTCAACCATTTTTGACTTATAAAAATGGCAATTTCATATGGTTTAATGAATATATTTAATGTCCTTCTTAAAGTCTTTAGTTGTACCAGAGTTCCCTAACATTAATTTGTCCTTAATTGAACAGGGATGATTAACTCCCAGAATACACATTTTATCACCACTAAATAATTTTTATTCAATTATCTGCTTTGTGCTGAATTGGTCAAAGAAATGGTAGAACCAAATTATGACTGTATTCTATGACATTACCTAATAGATAATACATCTTGGTCTATTTTATTTCTAACAACACTTAAAATAAGAAATAGCTAACTCCAAAGTATTCATTTATTTTGCCTATATGAATATTTTTCATTTATATGCTTTCCACTTCTACATCATGCTATAACTTACATTATTTCAAGCAGGATTTGTCCCTGGTTTTATATGGTAGGTACTATGGTAACATCATTTTGTTTATTTTTGCCTAAAATATGAACATTTTCAGGAGAAATTCTAGCAATTGCAATGCCAGATCCCTTTGGCTGGTATCTCCTTCTGACTTGGCAGTATTTGAAATCCTTCTGCAGAGACTCTGGCTGTGCTCTCTACAGCACATGGCCTGCCAGCCACAGAACAAAGTAAGATATAATTGTTGTTTAGTAATATCCAAAGATAAATTCTGTATTGCAGCTTTCTCTCTTAAATGCACTGTGACCTCAAAAGCCATAGAAATGGTCGCTCTCTCTACTTTCAACTGAATTTAATTAGTATCCAGATATAATTTTTTTTAAAGATTTTATTTATTTATTCATTAGAGACAGAGAGAGAGGCAGAGGGAGAAGCAGGCTCCCAAGGAGCAGGGAGCCTGATGCGGGACTCGATCCCAGGACCCTGAGATCATGACCTGAGCCGAAGGCAGATGCTTAACCATCTGAGCCACCCAGGCGCCCCAGTATCCAGATATAATTTAAACAACCCAAATAATAGTGAATGATGTGTCTACCAATATTAATGTCTATATTGTTATTACAAAATAGTATTATTAATTTTTGAATTATGTTTTTCAAATGTATTATTATTGGCTCAATAAATTAAGACATGCATATGTATATGAATTCACAGAAGCACAGACATTCCAAAAGATCTAAGAAACCAAATGTCAATGACTTAGAAGGAAGTAACAGTCTATTTTCCAAGAAAGAATGAAGGCCATCTAATTGGATAAAGCCTATCATTCACCAAGAAGGAAGAGTGAATTTTATGTAGACTTGACATGGCCAAATAGAAAGCACAGTGTCTTTCTAGAATATACATCAGGGACATGATTGAAAAAACGTGAAGACTTATCTATCACACCTGCTTACAACCACTCATGCCTGCCGGTTCATGCGGGTATGAATGATGCCATCATGATAAACATACAAACAGTTTCTAGAAGTTATGATGTCCTAGGCAGGAAACTAAAGGGCTCCCAAGAGCCAAGTGCTCTTTTAAACTTTCCTCTGATGTAACATGTGATTTAGGAAAGGAACAAATGCTGAGTTGTTAGTTAAATAGTGGGAGCAAATTCATGTTTTAAGGTACCAAAATAGGTGGGCATTGGCTAAGTATAGAATGTATTTTCATATGGAAGAATATTAATTCTCTGCTGAACTGCTGATCTAATTCAGAGTATTTTAAAGTAAAATTTATGGAGAGAAAAAATACATAAAAATATTAACAAAGCTTATAAAAATTATATTAGATATGACAGAAAGAAAATCATTAGGAAATTTCCCAAGGTGTTCATAGGAGAACATCACTGGATTATAAAAAATACTTGTGTCCTCAGATAACTATATATGAATGGCCAGAATATTACAATAAAAAGGATATGTGTGTGCATGTCCATTCACTTGTGTGCATGTGTATTTGCCAAGGGAAATTGAGAGATTCAATATTAGAATGCAGCAGTGCAAGTGCATAGTTTAACTGCAGAAACAAGTCTGTTAGAAGGAAGGATAGTATAATGAAATCTATCTTACCTGCTGAGATAGAAATTTGAAGGTAGCAGGATGGTGACAATAAAAAGACAGGATTGTAAAGTGGAGCCATTTGTAAGGATAATATAGACTATGCGGGTACATGATTGGAATGGATGATTATTCCATGTTCACATACAAAAACGCTAGAATGATGAGTTATACAAATGATAGGAAGGAGGGAGGAAAAAGAGCACTCAACTCTCCTTGGAGTGTTATTCAATTAAAGAAATTATTTCTTTGCTTGGCTGGCTGGCAATTTAATGCCTCAGATGCCAGAGGAAGCAGTACAATGACTTTGAATCAATAAGAAGAAACTGGTGGCCAAGTTGGAATGATGGGACTCCATATGACTTGCCATCCTAATATTCAGGATAATATTGAGGAAGGGTAGTTAGGAGATGAGAATTATGGGATTAAATTATAATTTAGTCCATATTTTAAGAAATCAGATTTCAGGGCGCCTGGGTGGCTCAGATGGTTAAGCATCTGCCTTCGGCTCAGGTCATGATCCCAGGGTCCTGGGATCGAGTCCCGCATCAGGCTCCCTGCTCCTTGGGAGCCTGCTTCTCCCTCTGTTTCTCTCTCTCTCTCTCTCTCTGTCTATCATGAATAAATAAATAAAATCTTTAAAAAAAAATCAGATTTCAAAACTTTCAGAAAACAGAAAGATCTAAGATTCTGATGATGAGATAACTCAATCAGAAAGAAATAAAAAGTCTTCTGAAAATCTAAATTAAAATGTTACAGTGGTAAGTGATCCTGATGAGGAAGGATACTGGGGAAACATCTAAAAATGTAGCTTCATGGGAAACACCCTGAACAGCTCAAGTTTTGTTGTTGCTTGTTTTTTCCTAGATTATTTATTTATTTATTTGAGAGAGAGACAGAGAGAGAGCAAGCACAAGCAGGGGGGAGGGGCAGAGGGAGAGGGAGAAGCAGACTCCCCACTGAAGAGGAAGACCGACGAGGGACTCGATCCCAGGACCCCGGGATTATGACCCAAGCCGAAGGCAGACGCCCAATCGACTGAGCCACCCAGGCACCCAACAGCTAAGGATTTAAAAAGAAATTTACAAGAGACAGAAAAGAAAGGACAGAGCTAAGAAATTTTTCTTTCCTTATTTTTAGTTTTGTAAGTGGCATCAAACTTTGAGACTCATTAAAAAAAACCCACTAAATTTTGCAATATAATCTCATACATCTATTCATAAGTAAAATGTTCTTCTGTCCACTTGGGTAAGAATACCAATCAGCCTTTATAAGTGTATATTTTGCCAGGTGCTTTTTAAACACTGACACTATTGGTAATCAGCACTTGAATAGCAGACCCACCATGTTCAACTGTTTGCTATGCTGGTGCTCTCAAATGGAGAGGGCATATGGCAGCTATTCACTCTGTTGTATATACCTAAAATTTAGATCTCCAAAACCTAGTCTTGTTTATAATACTCCTTGCTACCAGAGACTATTCTTTCATTGAACAATATGTTGATATTACACCCTCAGCTTTTATCAAAAGTTGAAAGAAAAATGAAATAACTCTGAAGAATGTTATATGCAGTCTTTTAAGATCATGTTGTTTAATGTTCCTTATATAAGGATTAACTTAAGAAATTTCTCTTAAAATGTGAAAAAAAAAATCTTTGCAAATGAACTAATAAAATATTTTTTCCTTTAGCTATGAGAATTGCATAAATCATTTTGCTTGCTTTTTCACCTTACCTATAAGGAGACTCAAAATTAACTTAGTTCCAGATAAAGCAACTATAATGTCTACTCTAATATTTCCTTAAGTAGCACTTACTTTTTAATTATTTTCTGAGTAAGGACAAAAAAATAGAAATGATAGAACCTACCATATAGGGTACTTGGCATCCTATGTTGAAGGTTGGTGTTGATGAGGTTCAGGACACACCACCCCAAAATATGGCACCTTGTCATACTGCATAGCTTAAGCTGAAGGAGTTTGGAAAAAATGGCAGAAGCAAGAAGGTCACTTTGACTTCCTCCCCTCAACTCCCCATCTTTCTTCTCTGAAACACCTCACAAAACCCTTGTGTGAGAGGAGACTTCTCTACACCGGAAGGAAAGGAGCATCCTTAACTCAGAAGCCAAAGGGATGCCAAGAAAATCCTAACAAACAGGCCTTGCTAAATTTCTCCCAGTTTATTACAATTACCTCATACTTCTTAACCTATCATATTCCTCCACAACTATCCACACTTCAACAAACCTAGCATAAATATACTCAGGTCTGCTTCTTCTGCCCTTTATTTCTTTATGAAGACTGCTGTACCACATAAAACTTATATTAAATATATTTGTATACTTTTCTTAATCCGTCTTTATCAGTTTAATTTTCAGACCTAACCAAGGACCCTAAGACGGTTAAAGAAAATTTTTTCCTCCCCTACAGTGTGTGTGTTAGGGACCAGAAGGAAAATAAGAAACCATAGGACTCCAATCTTAATTCCCTTTTCTGTGACAAAGAGAACACAGTTTAGATGGGAAAGGAGGAAAAGATACGGAAAGAGGCCTCTGAAGGCCAAAATAGCATTAGAAAGACAGCTCTTAAATTTCTACGCTCAAGTGAATTGCATTCTGGTGTGCTGAGAAAATTTTCAAATCAAGTGATCAGGCCCCTCTAAGATGCTAAAAACTGTAAAGAGGCCTAAATTTGCTATTTCCAGATACAGGAGAAGGTATTTTCTGATAATCATCCCTAGTAAAATTTTATGATGCCTTATTAAAGCAATTAGAACTCTAAGGAGAGCAGTGATCACTAGGGAATATTAAGAACAGCAGGGTATAATGGAACATTCACCTTGGAGTCAGGTAAACCTGGGTTTAATCCTGGCTCTGCTATTTATCAGCTATTGACTATGGGCAAATTATTTGGTTTAGCTGAACAAAATTAGGACACAGTGAGCACTCAGTTATGCCGTGCAAATATAATTTGGTTTTTGGATGCAGTTATGGGCCATTCTATACTTACTGGTTTTAAAAGTTATCAGATGAAGGGATCACAGTTTTGGCATACAAACTACTTTAAAGTGAAACATCTGAACTATAGAAGATACAGAAAGAAATCTGAATCAGCCTCATCTGACTAAACTGGACTCAGCTGCCATTAATCCTGCTCCAACAAAGTTTCTTAGGAATTCAGCTGCTGTGGAGAAAGACTGCCCATTCTATTAGCTTCAAAAAGTCCAATAGAGTCTTTGATAGTTTCCCACTGAAGCCTGAAACCTAGCCCCCTTTTTTGTTAGGATGCTATATAACCTTTACTTCTGGCTATTCATCAAGTTACTCATCACTGAGTACTAGTCCGTGTCCTCATACGTACGCACATCAGAGTCCTTGCTCCTTTTTTTTTTTAAAGATTTATTTATTTATTTATTTGAGAGAGAGGATGAGAGGAGAGAGAGAGCACATGAGAGGGGGGAGGGTCAGAGGGAGAAGCAGACTCCCTGCTGAGCAGGGAGCCCGATGCGGGACTGATCCAGGGACTCCAGGATCATGACCTGAGCCGAAGGCAGTCGCTTAACCAACTGAGCCACCCAGGCGCCCAGTCCTTGCTCCTTTTAAGGTGTCTATTGTCAGTTAATTTGCAGGGCCCAACCCCTCGAACCTAAGACCGCAGAGGAAAAGTTTCCCTTCCAATAGACGAATTCCGTAGACAAGATGTATCTGGATTTCAAAAGGGTACTATATGAAAAGTCTAGTAATATCCTTGTAAAGGTAAAGAGAAATCTGGGAGAGATGGTCTATTTTAATGGATTCTTTACTATTTGAATATACGGTGGCCATTGACAGCTTCACATTATAATCACCTGGTGAATTTTTAAAAATGCCAACACCTAGGTCATTCCTTAGTCCAACTTATACAGTCAAGGCTGAGAACCACTGTCTCAGGGGAAATCACCAGTTGGATACGGGCATACTCGTGGCTCTCCCTGACCTTGTCCTCCCCAGCGTAGCACTTGGTTTATTTAATTTATTTGTTTTTTTTATCTGTGATGAGAACCGTAAAAGCCAATTATGTTTGCAGATGACAGGCTGAAACATGGAGTCAAATCTAATAATATAAAAGAGAAACAGAAGCAAAGGTCAAGCTCTGAATATAGCTTTAAAAATAAAAGGAAAATAACCACCGCACAAGTACAAAGCACAGCGGTGTGACGTAAGAGCAGCAGTCCCCCCACCCTTCTTTTCCTTTTCTATTTTTGCCTGTTGTTATTATGTATCAATAATAAAGAACATTTGTGTTTATCATGTACCATGCAGGCGCTAAGTGCTTTCTAGGTATCCCCTCACTTAATCCTCACAACATTAAGAGCAGAAAATAGAATGCCATTTTATAGCCAAAGAACTGTTCAGATATCAAGTGACTTCAGAAGGATTAAACCAGCCTGGAGAGCAGGGGCTTACCATGAGATCCTGTTAGCTGAGTCACGGTCTCACCCCACATAGCCACGGTAGATCTGGACTAGAGGAAGCTGCTGAAAACCTGCTGGGGATGTAGACTCCAGCTAAAGAGTCTAGAGACACTAACCCCTGCATTCTCACTGACGGGGGAGGGAAGGCTTTGCCACATCACTCCCAGAGGGCAAAATTGGTTCTTGAGCAGGAACAAATGTGTGGCATTAACATTTCCTGGGGTGAGCAATTAGGAAAACAATGTCTAAACGGGCTCCTTGGGGGTTGGTGAGTAATAATGAAAAAGAGAATCACCGCTCTAGAACAAAAGCTTTTAACAGTCTCACCCCAGCTTGCTGGGTAAGCTACACCTTACAGAAAATTATGTTAAGCTTTCAATAGAACATGCTAAATATGTCAAACTGGAGGGAAATTTACCAGAGTAGCACAGGAACCTAAAAGGCTAAGCAGGTTAGATGAGAAAAAAACACGGAGTGATGGGAATAGTTGACAATTGCTCCCCCTGGGCTTCAAGACTATCTGAGAAATACAAAATTGTCCTTAACAGATTTACCAACTTACAAAATACATATATACACATAAGTATTTTTTATTCATAATATTTTTTAAAATGCTCTTACATTTACTACATCATTTCTTCATAGAAAACCATGAAGTAATAAAGTGTAATAGTCCCCCCCTTTTTTTTTTAAGATTTTATTTATTTATTTGAGAAAGAGAGAATGAGAGAGAGAGCATGAGAGGGGAGGGTCAGAGGGAGAAGCAGACTCCCCACTGAGCAGGGAGCCCGATGCGGGACTCGATCCCGGGACTCCAGGATCATGACCTGAGCCGAAGGCAGTCGCTTAACCAGCTGAGCCACCCAGGCGCCCCAGTAGTTTTCTCTAATTTAGACTGAAAAATGTTATCATGTTATGTCTGCCCTAAGAATATGTTGATTAAAAAATATAGCAGGTTTTCAAAGTCATATAGAACAGTGTTGCCATCAGTGTTGATATTGTGATACTCATATTCAGACCTTCATGAAACAAAAACCTACAGAAATGGCCTGAGCTATTTCATCTAATACCTCACAGGAGAATTTTAGGTTATAGTTTTTAAATGTCTCTTTCCAGTTTGTTTACTTTTTTTTAAAGATTTAATTAATTAATTTATATAAGAGAGAGTGTGTGTTGCAAGAGCGGGGAAAAACCTGGCTTATGGAAACAGTTAAGCAAAAATTTATGGCAAAATTTATTGCATTCTTGATAATGCAAATATTGACATGAACAAAAATGTAGGAAAATCAGCCTATGATTGAGTTATGGTATGTCCGTACAATGGAAAAACTTGGAACCATTCATCTAACATTTATTGAACGTCTCCTATGTGACACATTTTGCTTAGCTCTGAATAGAATATTAGCCATCAAAAAAAATCCTTTGAAGCATAACTAATAACTTAAGAATGTTCATTATGTAGGGTTAAGTGCTGTAAAACTTAATTTATTAAACATGATCCTAGTTTTATTGATATGGATAGAAAAAATTGAAGGCAAGAAAAGCATTTTATTTTTTTTTTAAGATTTTATTTATTTATTTGAGAGAGAGAATGAGAGAGAGCAAGCACATGAGAGGGGGGAGGGTCAGAGGGAGAAGCAGACTCCCTGCCGAGCAGGGAGCCCGATGCGGGACTCGATCCAGGGACTCCAGGATCATGACCTGAGCCGAAGGCAGTCGCCCAACCGACTGAGCCACCCAGGCGCCCCTGTAATAGTCCCCTTTTAAGAGAAGATGCCCAAGGGGAAAATGATTTGCCCCCTTCCCCTCCACCAGTCAGGAACAGAGCCCAAACTAGAATCCACACCCACTGTTCTTTGATTTATTGAGGTATTACAGTCTTTCCCAGAGTTCTGACAATTCTGAAATCAAAAACCGGCAGACCTGCCTCCAGAGAGATTAAATAATGTAATAAACAAAAATTAACGAAGTGCTTTCAAATAAATATACCTTCCAACCACCCACTGAGGGCCTACGTGACCTATTGATCCTCATGTTTCCCAGTGGCAGAAACAGGACAGCCAAATCAATAGCAGGTGATAGTCCATTTGAAGTTATAAATGCTTTATTCAGTTGAGGTACTTACTTGACATATTCAAAAAACATCTTACTGTGACTGTGGCATTTTGTAAATAGTCAAGAACCAGAAATAATTTAATCATATAAATAATATAGCAGGGCTCTCGCCTTAATTGACAATTTCATAGACAGGCTCTCAGTGAATGATAAGCATCTGTGAAAAGAGATACAGGGCTTCCTGTGTCTGTGCACTCTGCCCACTGCTGTCCTTGATGAGAAACCTTTAGAGCTCATGCCCCTGCTACCTCTCTTATCACAGTCCTGGTTTCTATGTTACTTCACGGCACTTCCCAGCATTGGTATTATGTTTATTGTCTGTTTCCTCCCTGTAGAACAGTGGTTCTCTATAGGGGTGTTTTTTCCAAATAGGGGACATTTGGCACTGTCTGGAGACATTTGTGGGAGGTGCTAGAGGCATCTATTGGGTAGAGGCCAAGGATGCTACTAAACATCTGATATTTCACAGGACAGCCCCCTACAATAAAGAATTATCTAGCCCAAACTGTCAACAGTTTGGGAAACCCTGCTCTAGAATGTAAGCTCTGTGAGAGTGGAGACTTCCCCTTTTGCTTAATAAATATTTACCACATGAATGAATGCATGGGTGAATGAGTGAAGGGTGCCAGTGTCTCAGAGGATAAAGAAGGTAGGGGGTCAAAGAGCTGTGAAGATAGAGCAGGTGGGAACACCAGAACAATTCTCAGGGAAAAAATACAAAACTGAAATTTGCACTACATCATCGAAGTGCAAATTCTAAAGAGAAAAAAAATGTGCTATCAATCTCTTAAAAATTTACCTCACATAATTTTAAACTAATTTGAAAATAAAAAGGGAGATGATTTTTTGAATGTATACATATATGTGTATTCAAAGTACCAATTGTATTGTATTTTGCCTATAATGTTATGATTTTCCAATTCTTCCACCCAACAGTTTATTTCTAGGTTTCAAATGAGAAGAGTTGTCTGTTTCTTTTTCACTAGGGGAAGAAGAGGAAGTCATACATCTCAACCTCTATCTTCTTGGACCTGATATTTCTGCGTAATCAATAATTCATTTGCCTCTAAAACTCATTTAATTATCCTCATCCTAAATACCCTGTTGACATTGGAAAATTTTCCTGATTTTAATCGATTCTGAGGTAGATTGATTTTTGCTCAACCTCTTCCACAGCATGCATGCCATCCACTTTCAATCTACAGAGAAAGTAGACCTTCAGCCTATAAACCCTTTTGCAGTCAGGTGCAAAAAATTAACATAACAGCCATAAAAGTAGAAACTCATTAAAACATGACCCAAACCTAGAGATCAAATAGAGTCATGGTTTCTACACAATTTTCACCACGATGCCATTTTTTTTCTGGACCCTGATATTTCTGAGATATGAATGTATGAATGTTGACCTATTGAATAGGAGCAAAGGACAACTGAGGGTGCCTCCAGTGCCCTCCTGCTCTGTCCATTGAGTACAGGATATCTTTTCATTAAATACTCTTTTTCATCTCAACATCCCCTCCACAGGGATTCTCGGCCACTCACAATGAGGAAGATCACCCCAGGCTACACATGTGGACCTCATACCAGCACAACTCCGATGTGCTCACCAGCTCCTCAAACTTCATCTATCTAAAACTGGTATCAGCATCTTTCCCTCAAACTTACTCCTTCCTTCATTTTCTTTTTTTTTGGTAAATGGCACACCATAAATATATTTGCTAAAACTGAAAACTTGGCAGCCATTCTTGACTCCTCTCTCTTATATTCCACATCATGTCAATCTCTACTCACTTCAGAGAGACAACTTGAGACCAAACCACAATTCTGAACTATAATATTTACTACCTTGTTCCCTGCCTTTCTTCACAACAACCCCACCCCACCTCATGATCTCTATTTTAGTCATATTACCTCTCTCCTCCTTAAAATTCTCCAGTGACAAAAATCAATTCTTTAATGTGTACTTTAAAGCCCTATAAAATCTGCTCCAACCTCTTTCTACCATTTTCCCTCAGGATTTTTATCTCTAGTCTCCCTGTGATGGTTAATTTTATGTATCAAATTTGACTGGGCCACAGAGTGCTCAGATATTTGGTCAAACATTATTCTGAGTGTGTCTGTGAGGGTATCTGCAGATGAGATCAGCATGTAAATCAATCAGAAGACAGAGTAAAGCATATTACCCTCCCTAAGGTAGGTGGCCCTCAATTCAGGCAAAAGCCTCAATTCAGGCAAAAGCCTGAATAGAACAAAAAGATATACCTTCCTTTGAATAAGAGGGAACTCCTCCTGCCTGACTGCCTTAAGCTGGGACTTCAGTCTTTTCCTGCCTTTGGACTTGAATTGAAACATCAGCTTTTCTTAAAGCTTGAGCCTGCTGGCTTTTTGACTAGAACTATACATACTGACTCTCCTGGGTTTCCAGTTTGCTTAGTACAGATAGATATTGGGAACTTCTCAACTTCTATAATCACAGAAGCCAATTCTTTATAATTAATCTCTCTCCATATATGTATATGTGTGTGTGTGTGTGTATATAGACATACATATATAAAAACATGTATTATATATTTTAATATTTTATATATTATATATACACACATCCTCTGTTTCTCTGGAGGACCCTGACTAATACAGATGATTTTGGTACTGAGAGTGCTACTCTAAGAAATACTTAAGCATGTGGAAGCAGCTTTGAAACTGTGTAATAGGTAGAGACTGGAAGAGTTTTGAGATGTATGCCAGAAATATGGACATCAAGGGCAATTTCTGATGGAAATGAGGAATGTATTATTGGAAACTTTCAGAAAGGTGATCCTTGTTACAAGGTGGCAAAGAATTTGGCTGAACCGTATTCTACTGTTTTAAGGAAGGTAGAACTTGTGAGAGATAAAATTGGATATTTAGCTGAGGTGATTTTTAAGTAAAATGTTGAAGGAGTGGCTTGGTTCCTCCTGACGGCTTACAAAAAATGCAAAAGGAGAGATGAATTAAAGAAGGAATTATTAACAAAAGGAACCAGACCTTGAAGATTTGAGAAATTCTCAGTCTATCCATATTGCAAAAAAGTGAGAAAACTTATTCTGAAGAAAACACTTAAGGGTGTGGCTGAACAACCATCTGATAAAGAGATCATGAGTGGGACTGATGGACTTAATCAGCCACCTCAGCAGAGACCAGGAATAGAGATAAAATTGTATTAGCCAAGACACTGCTAGTTTGAACTAAAAGGGACAGAGAACATGAGACAGATTCAAGTATGGTTGTTGGACTTCTTGGATTCTATACATCTGGACCATAGAGCTATTCAGCTACTAAAGAGGGCTATTCTCCAATAAAAGGTAAGAACAATCCCAAAGGCAATTCAGAGATCATCAGGGCTTCCTCCTCAGTTTCAAAGGGTGGGACCATCATGTCAATGTCAACAGGCCAGAGGGCTTCTATCTGTAGCCTTGGAGGCAAGCCTGCCCAGAGCCTTGGGGACAGGACACCTACCTAGCATAGCCTTGTGGGAGGGATCCCCACTTTGCAGAACCTCGGGAGAGTGACCTCCACCCAGTTGAGCTACAGGGGCAGGACAACTGTTCCACTGGGTCTGGAAGACAGGACATTGAGCCAAAGATGATTATACTCGAGCCTTAAGATCTAATGGAATTTGCCCCTGCTAGGTTTGTACTGTCACTTCTTTCTTTTGTAGTTCTTCGTTTTGGAATGGGAATGCCTACCCTATGTCTGACTCATTACGGAATTTTGGAAGCATATAACTTGTCTTGTTTCACAGGTTCACAGCTAGAGAGAAATTTTTCATTGGGATGAATCAGACTTTGTCTCACCCAAATCGGATTTAGATATTTAGATGAGACTTTGGAGTTTAGCCTTTAAAGTTGATGCTAAAATGAGTTAAGCCTTTTGGGACTCTGGGGATAGAATGAATGTATTTTACATGCAAGAAGGACCAGAATTTGGGGGAGGGGGGCCAGAGAGGAATGTTGTGGACTGGATTGTGCCCCCCTCCCAAATTCATGTATTAAAGCCCTAACCCCTAATGTGATGGTATTTGGAGATGGGGCCTTTGGGAAGGAATTAGGTTTAGATGAGGTCATGAGGGTGGGGACCTCATGATAAAATTAGTGCCCTAATAAATGAAGACACCAGAAAACTTGTTCCCCCCTTGCCTTTCCCCACCATTCTCTCTCTCTCTCATTCTCTCTCCACCATGTGAGAACACAGAAAGAAGATGGCCATCTGCCAGCAAGCCAGGAGGAGGGCTCTTACTAAAATCCAACTATGCTGGCACACTGATCTTGGACTTACAGTTGCCACAACTTTGAGAAAATAAGTATCTGTTAAGTCACCCAGTCTATGGTATTTTGTTATGTCAGCTACAGGGGCCAAGGGCAGGCCTCCCCAAGATGGGCCACTTTGGCATGAAGATTATTTCAAATTAAAAAGCAATCAAATCCGGCAGATTCAGAAAAAGCTTTTCCTCCCCTGCTCAATGCCTAAAAGGAATTCAGAGAACCTGTTCCAGGAGAGCTATTACCACAGATAACTACATTATGATATGAACTAGGTGTAATAGACAGGGAGGAACCTCGCAAGGCCTGTTTGATCAAAGTCCTCTATGTCCCATTGTTTCCGAGGCCCTGCAAACACCTGTTTACCAGTCACTCCTTTCATCTTCCTGTGAACTACATTCCTGCCCTTTGAAGTCCCAGACCCCTACCCCCTTCTCCTTAGTTCAGAATGCCATATATACCTCATCTTGCCTGACTGTCTCTGGAATTTCTCTGTCTGTGTGGATTCCCTTTACATATGAAATTACATTTGATTTTCTCCTGTTAACCCGTCTCATGTCAATTTGATTCTTAGTCCACCTATGACCCTTGTAGGGGACAAGAAATTCTTGCTCCCTGACACAGCCTAAGCAGACTAGGACACTCCCCAATTACATTAAACCTCTATTTTCCCAAAAACTTAAATTCTTTACTACCTCAAAATACTACAGAAATTGATTTCCTCCATTTACATTGCCAATTTCAACCCATTATTCATGATGCAGCCTAAATATTAAATATTTATTAAATATTAAATGTTTCTTCCCTCTTCATTTAAGTGGAATCAAATATTAATAACTGCATCCCTTTTGGAAAAATAAAAAGTATAATCCAAATGGAGAAAAAGACACATGTTATTCAAATAAATTGCCAAGACACAACTGGGCATCATTTAAATAAAAGAAATTTCTTCCATGCGAAGAAATATGAACTTAAACATGTCACAGGCAGATTACTATTTGCAAAGATTTTATATATATCATTGCTCTTCTTACTCAAAGGTAATTAGACGAGTTAAAGATAAGAAAGTATAATAATACAGGAGCCATGGTGCTTCTGTGTAGAATTTTCCCACATTTCATTTATTTCAATTCTCTTGAGATATCTTTTTTATATATTTATTTATTTATTTTAGGAAGAGAGAGCACACTCATGAGCATGGGTGGGGAGGGCAGAGGGAAAGGGAGAGAGAGAATCTTAAGCAGGATTCCCGCTGAGCGAGGAGCTGGAAGTGGGGATCCAGTTCACAACCCCGAGATCAAGACCTGAGCAGAAATCAAGAGTAGGGTGCTTAACTGACTGAGCCACCCAGGTGCACCTCACTTGAGATATTTTTATTTGTTTCTAAATATTAAATTTAAAATACACCTATAACTAATCCATTATATAAAATGATAACTTTAAAAGCTCATCTTGTTCATTTTCCAAAATCTTTAGCATCATTTTCCTCCAGATGGCTAATGTGCTATTGAATTTTTTAATATAAAATAAATAATTTGTAGATATAATAGGTAGAAAATAATTTGGTATAAGAGATATAAAGATTTCCGGTAAAAGTTCTTCAGAAATTAGTTATTCCACAGAAATACAGTTTACCTGGTGAAGTAGTTAAAAACAAATATTTATCTAAGTCAATAAAAGTTTTAACATTTGTAATCACTAGTTATTTTAATTAATGCCATGTATTCTAAAGGCATAATGAAAAGAACTCTTGACAATTTTCTTTTGTGGGACAGTAACAGTCATTACTTTGGACATTAAATTACTAACAGACATTTTAATTGTCATATCACATTCAGAATGGGAATTAATGTCAAACACTACATTCATTTATTAAACAAATATTTATTAAGCACCTACTATATGGCATAGATTGTGTTAAGCACTGAAGATAGATACATGAGAGGAACAGATAAAGTGTCTATTCTCCGTGTAGTTTATAGTCCAATGGAGAAAGTAAAGAATTATCAAGTAATATAACAAGTAGATAGAATTACAAGCTGCGGGTGCCTGGGTGGCTCAGTTGGTTAAGCAGACTGCCTTCGGCTCATGTCATGATCCTGGAGTCCTGGGATCGAGTCCGGCGTCAGGCTACCTGCTCAGCAGGGAGTCTGCTTCTCCCTCTCCCACTCCCCCCTCTTGTGCTCTCTCTCTCAAATAAATAAATAAAATCTTAAAAAAAAAAAAAAGAATTACAAGCTGCAATAAGGGCTAGGAAGGGAAGGTCAAGATGTGCTTGGGATGATTGACCTAGATTGAGACATCAGGGAGGTTGTGACCTCAGGAAATAACTTCTAAAAGTTCAAATGCAGGATGAATAGTTGACTAAGTAAGTAAAGGGTGTGGGCCAAGATTAGGTGAGAGAAGAGCCTTTTAACAGCTGGCAGACAGTATTTCTACAGGACAAAAGCAAGGAGAGGATGAGGAGATAGGGAACCAGAGTCTGCAGAAGGCAGAGGAAGCAGAGCCTGGTACACCTCGGTAAGGCATGTGACTGAAGGGTTTCCAGCAGGGAAGTGAATGCTCAGATTTGCTCGACTTCTTTTAAAAAATAATTTGAGAGGGGCGCCTGGGTGGCTCAGTTGGTTAAGTGACTGCCTTCGGCTCAGGTCATGATCCTGGAGTCCCGGGATCGAGTCCCGCATCGGGCTCCCTGCTCAGCGGGGAGTCTGCTTCTCCCTCTGACCCTCCTCCCTCTTGTGCTCTCTGTCTCTCATTCTCTCTCTCTCAAATAAATAAATAAAATCTTTAAAAAAAATAATAATAATTTGAGAGATATGTTTGGATTTAGACATGTTTCTTCCCAAAATACAAAAATAAACTATTATATTCTAATCAGAATCGATCATAAAGATAATGAAAACACAGAGACCATCAGAATAGAGTATTCACAATTCTCTATGATATGTGATTTTTTTTTTTGTCTTGGGAAAATTCCGTATTGAATTATCCGAATGGGGGTTAAAAGAAATTGAACCATAGAAAAATGATATATGTGTAGTTGTTGTATTGACACAAAACTGGATACTTAATAGAATCTTTAAAATATTAGGGAAAAACAACCAAGTATCTTCTCTATAGAAAAGTGAAGAAATAAGATTATAATTATTTAATGCAGTCTCAGTAAATGATAGTTCCCCAAAATAGAGCCTAATTAACTAAATAATTATACCACTTCCTCTACTTCAAAACAGATCCTGTAACTCTACCATTAATCAAACCTTTACACATTTCTTTTAAAGATCCAGACAGGAGGTTAATTTGTTTTATCCACAGAAGAAAGAAAATACATCATCCCAGAGGACTAGATCAATTGATTAGAATAAGTGAAATGTTAAATTCCCCATAAAAGGCATAACCAAAATATAAAGCAATTATCACATTAGGGGAAAAAAAGTGTGGGTGTGAGAAAAATGTGTTATATAATACAATAATTTGTGTAGTCAAGGTTTCTGTCTTTTGTAATGTTCATGAGATGCTGTTCATATTCACTTAGAGATGATGCAATGAGTATTATTAAGGTTCTCTTGGTTCTTGATCTTACTATTTGAGAGGAAACATTTGTAATTCAAAGGAAAATTATGTATTAACTATAGCACCCTTGACATTGGCAGGCCAAGATTATGATTCTATGGAAAATAGTTTAAAAGCTGGTAAGCTGTAGGAATCTGAGAGACATACAAATTCTGTCTTGTCTGGTAGAGGATCCATTTGACTTTCCTTCCCCCTCTTTGTGGAAAAAACCAGTTTTGCCTCATTTTGTATATTCTTGAAACGGTGCCATATAGGGTTGAAACTAGTAGAAAGTTTAAAGCTTGTTTTTCAGAGAATTATTTTCCCCTGATCAGCTATTGTCTCTTTTTGGACCCCACTGACAAATCTACTAGCCGTCTCTGCAGAAGCCGGGATTCAAGATTCCAGCCTAGGAATAAGCAAGGCCCTGCATTCCTTACCAGAGATAATAAGCCCGAGACCCCGTTCAGTTTGTACGGGCTCTCAGCGCATGCCCATAGCCCCTTCTCCTTGTCCTGACATAACCTCCTGACATCAGGGGCTGAATTTTACACAGTTCTGATGTTAAGTCTCCATCCCAAAGTGAACCATGGGATTTATGTTACATAGATGTTTGCTTCATGCACATGCTCCATCTTTCCTCTTGAATAATAGTAAGTTTCCTAACCTTTTTCATCAGTATGTATGAAATCTCAATGATTATATGATTATAAAGCCCTGTTCTCTCCTCCTTCAGAGAGACAAGGTGATTTTGGATGCCTCTGGAATAAACCCTTTCCTTGATGCATACTTGATGCTCAGTGATTGGCTTGGTTGTATATCGGGCAGATGGACTTGGGTTCAGTTACATTCCTAGTCTATAAATCTGTTCTTTGGCTTCTCTTAACTGTCATTAACATCTGCCTGGTTCTTTTGTGAGTTAAATAATATGTGTAACGCGGTGTTCATTTTTATATCTGTGTGAGACTCATGATTTTTACCTTTTTATTTAAACGTCATTATCTATTTTGCTGCTTATATAAAATATGGGTGTTTTGTTTTTTTTTACCAAACTCCCTAAAAGAACCCTTAAGTGTGAATGTTTTGTCATGAGTCTCTCCAGTTTTTTCATGCTAAAATTTACACTGTATTTGTTTTTATTTACATAGTCTTTGAAATCATTCATGAGTCGTATCATTGTGTCTATCTTGTTTTCCCAATTATAGTGAACTTAGTAGACTTTGTGCACACTTTATGTTCACTCCTTCCTCAAGTTCTCAGTACAAAGAGATTTTTCTGGTGGTCCCCTTTCAGCACTCATCAGAAAAACAATAAAGTAACTGAGGGCAGGGATGAGAATTAAGTGAAGGAAGCAGAACAGTTCCTCTGGCAACGGAGTTAGGGTGGGAATTGCCTATTTATAAAAGAGTCACATTTCCCTTTTAGTTTAAACCCATTCCTTCCTTAAGATGTGTAATGCTCTCTTCACTGCTGGGATAATTTCTAAGACTTGCTAGCTACTGGGACTGAAACCACATAGAAGTACTTGAGGATCTGCTTGTAAAGAAAGTTGAAGAACTATGAATAGTAATCAATCATCTACTTTGCATTTCAAAGCAGTGATAAGATATAACACTTTGAAGACGAACACTGAAGTAAATTGCAGTATGTGAGGAGCATGGTTTACTAACACTTCAGACTCCAACTGCTTTTTCCTCCTCTCTATTTCCCTCAGTCTTTTAACTATTCAATATTCTCAAGTTCTGGTGGATCCTCTCATCCTTGCTTCTTTTTATGTGGCTCTTTCCCCTCCGTGGGGTAGCTGTTTTTCTCTCCTTTTTCTTGTGTTCCTCTCCCTTTCTGTTCTCTTCTCCCCTCTTGTTTTTCCTCTCTCCCGACTCTCATTTTCACTTGCTTCTGGCTCATATTAAGAATGCGGGAGGGGCGCCTGGGTGGCCCAGTCTCTAAGCGTCTGCCTTAGGCTTAGGTCATGTGGGATGGAGCCCCCCATAGGGCTCCCTGCTCAGCAGGAAGCCTGCTTCTTCCTCTTCCACTCCCCCTGCTTGTCCCTTTCTCACTGTGTCTCTGTCAAATAAATAAATAAAATCTTAAAAAAAAAAAAAAGAATGCGGAAAAAACCCGGAAAGGGGCGAAAGCCAACTGCTACACAATAACTGTACATATGAAGGGCTTAGTGTATGTTCATGACAATTATTTTATAATAACTCTTTTTGTTGGGTGGCAAATAGCACACCTCTGAGCACTTGTTTTTACTTCCAGGAGTCCTTGTGGGAGAAGAGAAAATGCAATTTAACCATCCAGGGAGGAGGTAAATAAACTCCCATCGAGACAGACCAAACTTGACTTCACGAGGCTACCTCTGGCTGCCTCAAAAGAGAGACTTGGAGCAGGATTTATATTATGTATTTTTAATTTATATATAGTGTCCATCACATTCTCACATACATGTTAAATATGCTCTAACATGTGAGTTTCACTCTGGTGTGACTGTTAATTTATTCTGCTCTTTAAAGATCAGGAGTTCTCGGGCTGCCTGGGTGGCTTAGTCGTTAAGCGACTGCCTTCTGCTCAGGTCATGATCCTGGCGTCCTGGGATCGAGCCCCGCATCAGGGCTCCCTGCTTGGCAGGAAGCCTGCTTCTCCCTCTCCCACTCCCCCTGCTTGTGTTCCTGCTCTCGCTATGTCTCTCTCTGTCAAAAAAATAAATAAAATCTTTAAAAAAAAAAATAAAGATCAGTAGTTCTCAAAATGTTTCACTGCCTCAGATGTAGACATGATCTGGTGCATCTGCACATCTAGATTCTGCAGAAGTAAACAGTTTTTTATTTCTCATAATGAAATGAAAAAGAAGGTAATAAAAGATAGCTTAGTTTATCCTTAGCTATTCTTATGAAGCCTCTGACATTCCATTTATTAAAATTTATGGATCTAGGGGTGCCTGGGTGGCTCAGTCGTTAAGCATCTGCCTTCGGCTCAGGTCATGATCCCAGAGTCCTGGGATCAAGCCCCGCATCGGGCTCCCTGCTCGCCTGCTCGCCGGGAAGCCTGCTTCTCCCTCACCCACTCCCCCTCCTTGTGTTCCCTCTCTCGCTGTGTCTCTCTCTGTCAAATAAATAAAATCTTTAAAAAAAACAAAAAAAATTTATGGATCTAAAAAACCTAAGGCTATTTACAAATAACTTGCAAATAATTATGTAAACATTGACTCAATAGTCAACCAGTTGCAGTTCATGCGGTTCATCACTGCTGATAGTAAAATTAAAATATAGATAATGCCTGTCTTCTTCAAATGTTTTTTAAAATACTATTATTATTATATTAAAAGTAAAATGACTTTAAATTTCAAATGTCCTATTACTGAATAAATGTCATTAGATAAACCTATTTTTACAATATGAAAAACAGAACATATCATCACATCAAAACTATGCCTCAAAGATTGGTCTTTTATGCATGAGAAATATCAGAATTGTTTTTGTTTTGTTTTGTTTTGTTTTCTATTTCCAAAATATTACTTCATTCATTGGTAAACTCAGTAGTTCAGGATCTGACAAATGGTATCTTTCCATTTTTCAATTCTTTGGAATGATAATCAACAAATAATATCTTAGTATTTTAAATACATTTACTAATATAAAACATAATACATCTAGAAAAGCCAATGAAACAGGAAATTGGTTCCTAGGTTATTCTTAACATAAATTCTATAATTTTATAATTATTACTTTCTATACATACTCCATGGAACAATTAGCCAAGGAATTTTAACTCTTTCAAAGCAATAAAATTAATATCTAAGAAATGCTTTGTATAATTCTGTGGGAGTGTCTCTGTGTGTGCATGTGAGTGTGTGTGCGTGCGCGGAGATAGGTGCATAGATAGATGGATAGAAAGATTAGAAAAGTGGGGAAAAGCATACTTTAATTAAATGCATAATCATGGATGCTGATCCATCTTACTGATGCTAAATGGTTTCCACTTTAATGAGCCATTTTAAATGAAATGGTTGCCTGCAATTAGACATCTGCAATCCAAGGAAAGCAAGCCAACTCTGTAGTCTGGCTGCCAGAATTACAGTGCATTCCTCAGCAGGACAATGAAGAGAAAGGATAATTGTAATTATAACATATACATCTTTGGTGTTCTGTGGTTGAAAGAGTGTGCAAAACAAGGCTTCTTAATATATTTAA
Source organism: Mirounga angustirostris (assembly GCF_029215605.1). NCBI lineage: Eukaryota > Metazoa > Chordata > Mammalia > Carnivora > Phocidae > Mirounga > Mirounga angustirostris. The sequence goes on along the minus strand of NW_026991716.1, from coordinate 87,729,171 downwards.
TTGCTAACTATTAATAAAGGGTTGTCAAAAAGAGTTGCTTTTAATGCATCAGTATTCCATTAGCAGTATTACTACCCGATAGTCACAAAGTATGTATTTCAACACAGGAACCTGCATAAAAGGAAATAACAATGAGCTTTCACATTTTATGAGCCTCAGCTATATGTTTGGGGTCACAATTAAGAGATCGGGTAGGCTTGGGGCACCTGGGTGGCTCAGTCATTTAAGCGTCTGCCTTTGGTTCAGGCCATGATCCAAGGGTCCTGGGATCGATCGAGTCCCACATCAGGCTCCCTGCTCATAGGGGAGTCTGCTTCTCCCTCTCCCTCTGCCCCTCCCCCTACTTATGCTCTCTCACTCACTCACTCTCTCAAATAAATAAATAAAATCTTTAAAAAAAAGATTGGATAGGTTATCATGTTCCTAATTGAAGGCAAGTAAAATAGCTCTTAAAATATTTGGATGAGGGCGCCTGGGTGGCTCAGTTGGTTAAGCGACTGCCTTCGGCTCAGGTCATGATCCTGGAGTCCCGGGGTCAAGTCCCGCATCGGGCTCCCTGCTAGGCAGGGAGTCTGCTTCTCCCTCTGACCCTCCCCCCTCTCCTGCTCTCTCTCTCTCATTCTCTCTCTCAAATAAATAAATAAAATTTTTATAAAAAAAATATTTGGATGAATGTCAAGTGTTGTATATGTCATGGATAACTGAGTCAGTAAGGGCAACATATCCATCCTACTATTAACGGTATTTAGTGTTCACTATATGCACTGTTATCCACATGTTTACAAAAGAGGCAACTCAGGCACAACTTGGGTAACTAATTCACCCAAGTCCACACAGCTACTACCACCAGTGGTAGTCAGAATTCAAACCCAGGTCTGGGGTGCCTGGGTGGCTCAGTCAGTTAAATGTCTGCCTTCGGCTCAGGTCATGATCCAAGGGTCCTGAGATCAAGTCCTGCATCGGGCTCCCTGCTCAGCTGGGAGTCTGCTTCTCCCTCTGCTACCTCCCCCTGCTCATGCTCTCTCCCTCCCTCAAATAAATAAAAAAAAAAGTAAGTCTGGCTTTCCTTAAAGCCCTAATACTGTCAACCATTCAATTAATTAACTTAATTTCATTTTCTTTTTAAAAACAACTCCTGAAGTCAGAAATGTGGATGCAGATCTTGGCTGAGTCATTTCACTGTGTGATTTGGGTAAGTTGTTTTACCTTCTAAATGTCAGCTTCCTCATGTATTAAATGGAAATGCAAATACTTACGATGGGGAGTTGTTTATATAATTCAGTGAAATAAGGGGCATATTGTATCTAGCACATAGTATGTACTCAATGGGCTGATCTATTATTATTAGCTGATGACAGCTATCTGACTCACATCATTTAATTTTTATACCTGCCATGTCTATGGTAAATTAGTCCGATTAATTTCAAATGTCTTTGGCTTTCAGATTAGATGCTTTTTATTACCTCAACAACATAATTTATTGAAATCATTTTTAAACCTAATGTTACTGCATTTGGGCAAGTACCATTTGGTAATTTACTCACAACCATCTGCACATTTTATCATTCTGTTTTAGCTATTACTTTGTGTACAGTTCTCAACCTCTAAAATACACACACACACACACACACACGCGTGTGCGCATGCATACTTTATGTGCACATAGATAACTCTCAATTATCTATAGGCTATAACTTTGCTTTTCATTTTTAAGCCCTCGTCTCTAGAGGTGGAGTCACAGGACCTTTTTCCCCTTCCCATGTCACTTCACACTCTCATCTCCTCTCTGGTCATGTGTATTTTGTATTCTGTGCACAGCTCAATGGGAAACGGACTGGGCCCTCATTATAGCACAGTCACAAGGAGAAGCCCTAAAACCAAGATTTCAAATAGTTTCCTTTTCCTCCCAGGAAGAGTAGAAATCAGCCAGACAAACCATTAAAAGATAAAAAGTTGAAAGAGCGCTTACAACAAGCGATGTGCCTATCGTGTACCAGTTTGGTGAGCAACATCAGGCGAGCTGTGTGGAAGCGAGAACAGTCACAAAGGAGAGCCAGGCCAGGCCACCCGCATGGAAGTTTCCCTGATCACTTTCCTGGTGAGGTTTTTATGTACTCCAAGAACATCAGATATACCAGTATTGGGCTTTATTCTTTTTTTTTTTTTAAAGATTTTATTCATTTATTTGACAGAGAGATAGAGAGCACAAGCGGGGGGGGGGCAGCAGGCAGAGAGAGAAGCAGGCTCCCCGCTGAGCAAGGAGCCCAATGTGGGACTGGATCCCAGGACCCTGGGATCATGACCTGAGCCAAAGGCAGATGCTTAACCAACTGAGCCACCCAGGTGCCCTTGGGCTTTATTCTCTAAAATACATTCTCATATCAAATATCCCATTCTATTTTCTACTAGCTCTGCATCATTCAGAGCAGTATTACTTGAAATAGGAAATAATATTCATTTTTCTGTGATATATTCCCCCAAAGGATTGCCTATTACTATGTATCAATATGTAGAGCATGTAAATCAGAATTAGTTGCCTCATATTATTAAATAAGGCATATTTGGAAAGAATTCATGGTTCAGTTGTTAAATATAGCTTAGTGCCTAGTGTTCAATAAATATTTAATTAATTGTATATATTTGAATGAATTGATAAAAAACGTGCTTATATTTTACCATATACAAGATAATTTTAATATTTAATATAAAACAGGAGATACTGAAAACAAAGAGCAAAATACAGTTTAAGGCAAATATTGTGAAAAATTAATATGTTGATACTTTCAAGAAGTTTCCATCTAGGCAAGATGGCAGGCAGACCAATAAATATAACAAATTCAAAATCTAATATTACTTTGCTTTTCTGATTTGGTTCCTATGTTGTGGAAATGTTATGAACATAAAATGATTAAAAAGTACAGGCTTCCATTTCAAAACACAAACTCAGTGTTTTGTTCCATCTGTATTTTTTGTTTTTAAAATATGTAAAAGACATACAATTCAACCAAAGCAAAGACAGTTGTGCACATAAAATGCTAAAAATACATAGCACTCACATAATTTTATAGTCTCTTTATGTACATTTTTCAAATATGCAATCATTACTTGGTATTTTTGACAATATGCTACTTTGGATATATGATATAATTCCCACCAATATAAATTCCTATCTTTGTAGGACTGCAGACATTAAACTGTCACAGGTTTGGTTCCTACCAAAGCAAGTGATTATAAATGTTTATGCTCCTTGCTGTCATAGTTGATTGCTGCTTGTATGCATATCTGAATTACAAGTTCATTATCAAAACGGAACTATAACCAATTCACGAGGATATTATGCATTCAAGTTTTCTTTAAGCATTTAAAAAATGCACCAGTTAGATTATTGATTTGTTTTAGTACCTTTCCTTGGCATCTAGAAAATCACTGCTATAATCTTCTGAATCAACAGACACTATCTTTGCACTAGCGAGTCTTGATTTTCTATTAAACATAGAGGTTAACCAAGCATAACCACTTTTAATGAGGATTAGATCTTTTGTCTGGACACTGTCTGCATAAGAGGTTATCCAATACATGAGGATTATTCTTCATATCCTCCTATGAAGAGAAAATTACAATAATTATCTAAGGGCTGTCTTAGTGTCATTATGTATATAAGTGCATTTTTCAATCTTTAGGAGGTTTTTTTTTTTTTAAAGATTTTATTTATTCATTTGACAGAGAGAGACACTGAGAGAGCGGGAACACAAGCAGGGGAGTGGGAGAGGGAGAAGCAGGCTTCCCGCAGAGCGAGGAGTCCGATGCGGGGCTCAATCCCAGGACCCTGGGACCATGACCTGAGCCGAAGGCAGACGCTTAATGACTGAGCCACCCAGGCGCCCCAATCTTTAGGAGGTTTTAAACATCCTGAAAAACCAAAGGCTCTATTTAAAATTGAGTGGTTGACTTTAAGATTTAGATAGTTTCATTAATCAAATTCTTACAAAAGTATTGCTGCAAATAAACTACAATAAAAACTGGTTATGGGGGCGCCGGGGTGGCTCAGTCATTAAACATCTGTCTTCAGCTCAGGTCATGATCTCAGGGTCCTGGGATTGAGGCCCACATCGGGCTCCCTGCTCAGCGGGAAGCCTGCTTCTCCCTCTCCCACTCCCCCTGCTTGTGTTCCCTCTCTCGCTGTGTCTCTCTCTGATCAATAAGTAAACAAACAAAAAAAAAAATTAAAAAAAAACTGGTTATGTAATCATCATGTAATTTACATTATGAAAACCAAAGACAAATATCATTTATCTTAAGAATGTACAAAATAAATATTCATTTTCCTTGTTGGGTGGAACAATCAGGTGAATACAATGTGCCAGGTTAAAAATATCAAAATCAAAACAGTCTTTGGGCTGTCAATGACCAGTGTAAAGTGATGATCTCTTGAATTATGTCCAGAGAGCTGGGGACTTTGTAAACATTGAAGATGAAAATTGTACATTTAAGAAATAATGGTATAGCTAAGGTAAACATCCATTAAAGGCAAAATTAACCACTGAGTTATTATTCTGATTATACTACCTATATAGCAACATAAAAATATTACATCTTTTCCCAGATGATTCACTCATGAGTATAAAAGAAAAAATGTCTTCTGCACAGAAATAAGTAAAAAATAATCAATGTGTCTAGTGGTGTCCATAGATGTCAGTTCATGATTTGGATAAAATATTTCAGAAATTACAATAGTGATGACTCTAGGTTTTACATTTATGGAATCCCATAGAACTAAAATCAGACAACCTTCAAAATATGGGACAACCAACCACTCAAATGTTCTTCCTAATGGTGATTCCTTTGGGAAATCCTGCTTTGGGAAAAGGTCAGACAAAAGGAAAGAAATCAATAGCTGTATAAGTTCACTTTGAAGGGCCACATATGTTGGGTATAAGAGCAGCCATTTAATATATGAATAATTGTTATCTGTGAAAAGCCATAAGCCTGGATCACCATTTCAAAATAGCTGCTTGATACACTGAATTCACAAAGGTGAAAATAGCTTTTATGGAGGTTAATGCTGAAGGAGATGGCAGCATAGCAGAGATACCAATATAGAGAGAGCAATAAAATAAAGATAGGAAAGCCATGTCCAGATTGTAGGGGTCCCTCAATGAGATACCTATAGGATAGGAAATGTCAGAATAGAGAGAAAGGGGGAACTTCTCATCATTTCAGCCCCCAAATTTCCCACTTCCCTGAGCTCTTACATCAATTGATCGTATCACTTATTCTGTCACCTCTTTAGATTTGTCTTAACCATTTAAAGTGTCTCCTCTTCCCCCAACTAGGGACCAATTTCTAAATACAGGAATTATGACTTGATCATTTTTCGTTAATGCCTTCTCACCTACCCAAATGCTCTTATGCACATCTTATGTGCCCAATAAATCCATTTTGACTGCATGTCAGAAAAAAGACTGTACCTAAGACAAGACTGTTGAATCACAGACCTGTACCTCGAAACAAATAATGCATTATATGTTAAAAAAAAAAGAAGAAGAAGAAGATAGCAGGAGGGGAAGAATGAAGGGGGGGGAAATCGGAGGGGGAGACGAACCATGAGAGATTATGGACTCTGAGAAACAAACTGAGGGTTCTAGAGGGGAGGGGTGAGGGGGTGGGGGGATGGGTTAGCCTGGTGATGGGTATTAAAGAGGGCATGTACAGCATGGAGCCCTGCGTGTTATACACGAACAATGAATCATGGAACACTACATCAAAAACTAATGATGTAATGTATGGTGATTAACATAACATAATAAAAAAAAAAAGAATGACCATATAATTTTTTATCCAAGCTGAAGCATTTTTGAGAATGGAGTAGGAGGGCACATTATTAACTATTATTCTCTGACCATCAGGAATGTCCAGGACACAAGAGAATGTATGACCATCCAACCTAAGATAAATATGGCCACCATGCAACTTCACTGAAGGTTAATATAAAGTCAAGACAATGTAAACAGAACAACATTTACTGACCTACCTGAAGGGTATATATGCTTTAAATATTTTTGAGACCACACCATTCTCAACTTCAGCAGGAATGTGATCTTCCAATGGTAGGAAGATTTTCTCCACTGAATACCACCTTAAAACTCATTAAATAATGGCACTGATTCTCTGACCCCTAGAACATATTAAGTATTAAATGATCCTAGAACTGCATTTAAGCTGTTCTAGTTTTTTCAAGTTGACATTGGCTCAGTCCTGGTTTTTCTCAAGAGAATCAAAGTATTGTAAATGAGTTTTTGCAACAGACATGGTAATGATCTTCATGATCGCTATAAGTTCCTTTCAAGCATTTCAGCTTGAAATAATTAGTGGAATTAGAATGTTAATTTAACAGAAAATAATATCATTTCTATTTTTAAAAAGCAAAGACTAAATTATAAGTTAAGTCAATAATGACCATGTCCTAGAAAATTACAAATAAATGATGCAGGTAGTTGGAATGTAATTTAGAAAAGTCTTCTGGAAGTCAATTTATAGTATTAATTTTAATGTGAACATTCACTGATTATTCACTCTTTTTCTGTTTTGGCTTCCTCCTTTTAATTTCGTCCTCACTATCTCTTCTCAAATCATACCTATTTTCTGTGGTATATTCAGAGTTTTGTCTTTAATATTACAAGTCAAAGATTTACTTAAAATGTGACACATTCACCCAATTCCTACACATCCACACACAATTGAGTGAAGTAATAATAATAATAATAATAAAGGAATAATGTTGAAAGAGGAGAGATAACATTAGAAAGTATTGTAAATATTATCAGTGGTGGTATAGACAGATTTAGTAACTCTATACAATGTAAACTGAGAAAATGGCAGCAAGAAGAGTTAAAGGAGAGAGGCTTTATAATAATAAATGTTATAATCATCTGTGGGAATTTTCTGCAGAAGATATTAAATTCAGTTAGAAAGGGAGAAATCTAACTTCTCTCCTTAGCTCTCTTTGTTGCCCAACAATGATGTCATATTTTGAGTTCATGTCTAACTATTATTTACTATATAAGGGCTGTTGAGTTTCTCACATGTTTCACTGGATTTCACTTATTTATTCACTTAAATGCTTTAGTGTTTAGATTCCTCAGCTGTAAAAAGAAGGGATCACACCAGTCGATCACTAAGGTTTCATTCAACTCTAGGATTATGATCTTATAATTACAGATACTCTAGGTGGTACAAAATATATCTGCAGCCAGAGACACAGGCGCTTGCAAGATATTCATGAGATAAATATATTCTCAAGTTTCTAGTAATTGGCTTACTCAAAAAATGTTGCTTGGCATTTTGCAACCTATTCTTAATTTTTGAGATTTCTAAAATAATTTTCTATCTTAGATGCTACAGTGGAAAATTTTGTCACTTTGTTGTTATGACTCACAGTTGAGTTCTATTATGTCTAGAACAGAATGATAAACACTTTCTCTTATTTGTGTGTATGTGAGAATTTTACTTTTGCAGTTTATAGAGTTAGTTTCTGTGAAACAATAGACTTGTAAAGAAAAAGATAAATGTTGAACATGAGTCACTTCTATTTCAACCTTAGCTATCTTGTTATTCTTTGTATTTGAGATAATACTACTGACCCACTCAAAGTAGTGAGTCCATTTATTTGTTTTTAAGTGGCTATGGATTTAACTACTTATCCAATCTTTCTATCTTACCTATATCCGGACATGACCAACTATGCCTTTCTGTAAGATGTTTGGTATCAGGATGCAATTTCTGAAGATGGTATCTTTAAAATGGGAAAATTGTATGTATTCCTGAGTAAGAAGCTCTGATACCTTAAAAGAAGAGTTGCCAGAAAAAACAACTGGCCCCCCTCCAAATTATTCTATACTGATCACATCTTAAATAGCTAGCTCCCACATCTTGTCTGTTTGTTCTGTCCTGTCAACTTTGGACTCAGATTTTCTGGGTCTCTGACTGATGCCACCATCCTACTTATTTCCTTGAACTAGGAATAAGGAGTTTCCCTTCTCTTCACCATCTCATAGCATTTCACTCCTTTGGTCCTCAATTTGCCTACCAATGATCAATCCAAAAGTAGCTCTACAGATGGCATCCATTCCACCATGCATATCATCCACTTGGGCTATCTGGCCAAGGAGGAGGCAAAATCCAATAAAATGGAACTAAAAAATAGAGTTTGAGTCACTGGACTTGAACTCATTAACATCACTTGTAAACTCTAGAGGCATGAGTTATTATCAGATCTAGTCACTTTAACTATATATACAAACAATTTCATCAGTAATAAAAATGGTGAAAGACTTATAAATAAATATAAGGACAACAGATTATGTAGAGTCAAAAACAAAGATTTACATCATCTGAAAGTAAAAAGAAGAAGGAAAAAAACAGCAAGAATTAGTACATTTCAAATGTAGCACTATAAAGTTGAATCACGAAAGTTATTTTTAAAATGGACTATTAGAGAGATTTACTAGATATAAGTTCCAGTCTAGTTCTGCCATAACCAGTAAAATCTTGAGATAGTCACTAATCTCCTCATACTATAATTTGTTTTTTTTTTTTATTTAAAAGAGAAATGCTACTAATGACTATATTTTTCAGAAATACTTAAGATGTGGATGTAAATAATAATAGCAACTACAACACCACCATATTTGATCCTCACGACTGGTGCTTTTAATAAAGTAGAAACATTACTGACCCTCCTGATAGTATACTATGGTTTAAAATAATATTTTTAGAGTTTACAAAGACGAAATTTTTTGTGAAAATGTAAATCTGGAGAAAAGAGATGAGTGAAAATATTGAATTCCTTGAGAAGCATGAAATATTGGATTTTGGAAGTAATTTCTTTAAGACTAATAAAATAGATGATACATGCATGTTGTATATTTGACAATATATGTGTTGTATATAAAAATGTCAGAATTCCATAGTGGGTTACAAAAAGTTAAAGAAGTATGAAATGAAAATATGGAAAGACGTGAGCAAAGAAGTATAATTTAAAAAGGAAATGATAAAACCAAAATGTAGAATAACACTGAATAAAGAAGAGAATATGCAAATAATTAACAAATATTAACAGTTTATTTCCATGTAAGTCGTTGCTATAAAACCTGCCTTTTAAAATAGAAAAAAAGGGGGGGGGGCGTCTGAGTTGGTTCAGTGTCAGACTCTTGATTTTGTCTCAAGTCATGATCTCAGGGTTGTGAGATTGACCCTGCGTCAGGCTCTATGCTGGGTGTAAAGCCTGCTTGGGATTCTCTCTCTTCCTCTCCCTCTGCCCCTCCTCACTCTCCCTCTCTCAAACTCTCTCTCAAATAAAATAAAATAAAATAAAAAATGGAAAAAGGGACATTCATATGTTCTGACAGCAAAAAAAGAAGCAACAATCAATAAACTAAATTAGTCCTAAGTACCTATAAATTAAAAGAAGCTCCCTGTTTTAAGGAATGGCAACATTATTAAAAATTTCTCATCCTGATAAACAAATGGATGCACCTTATCCAAATGTTTAAATACAACTATTCAATTTTGCCAGTGAACTGAGAAATTACAAGATCACTTATGGTCAATTTCTTAAATCCTGGCATGAGTAGTATCTTTACTATCTTTACACAGTGAAGGAATCTAGATGTGAAAATAATTCATCTTTGATACAAGAAATACAAATGCTAAGATTCTGGCCCTAAAGGTTTTATAAAGTGATCTGAAAATAATTCTTTTTAAATATTTTTCCAGTTGTATTGAGATGTAATTGACATATTACACTGTGTAAGTTAAAAATAACTCCTAATATAATGATTTCATCCAGCAGCAAAGTAAAGATGAAAGTACAGTTTTGAGGGGTACCTGGGTAGCTCAGTCAGTTAAGCATCCAACTCTTCATCTGGGCTCAGGTCATGATCTCAGGGTCATGAGATCAAGCCCTGCACTGGGCATCTCACTCGATGCTTGAGATCCTCCCTCTCCCTCTGCCCCTCCCACTGCTCTCTCCCTCTCTCTCTATAATAAATAAATAAAATCTTTAAAAAAAGGAAAGTACAGTTTTGAATTTTAATTAGTCTTTTTTTTTTTTTTTTACCAGTGTGTAAAGTGAGTTCAACTCAAACTTATTATTTTTTTCCTTCCAGGCTCTACAAATTTTTTTTACTATAAATTTGTTTTACTATAAGGCTATTTGAAGACTGACATTTCCATATCTAATCTTAGATGACTGAATCTTAGATGACTGAGTCATTACTTGTCTGATTATTTTCAGAAGTACATAAAAATATATGTCATATGAGAAACATGATGCTAGTAAATAAACAAAGATGAAGAGTTTAGAATGTTTTAGTGGGAAAAATACCAGTGTCTCAAGTTGCTTTTAAGACCCAGGGCAGAAATACCAGGAATTATTAATAGATAATGCCAAATGTATATTTTAATTTAAATCTAAATTAAGCAAAATTCTGTTAGCTGAGTAGAATGTTTAAGAAGAGACAAATTAATTGTTATGCTTTAACAAATGATGAACTAATAAGATATTCAGGTATATTCAACCGACTTACTATGAGAATATAGAACATAAGAAAGAGAAAAATAATTAATATGAAAATGCTTTCAATGTAAAAATTCATTAGCTATTTAATACACAAATGACAGTCTGAGTTGACAAAACACAAACTCTTTGAGGGTATTAGGCTGAGACTCTCATAATTACACTGGGAACACATTTAAGATACAATACCCTTTTCTGAAATTTTGCTATAGCTCCATAGATGTTGAATGACCCAGGTGGGGTGGAGGAAGGGAGAGAGAAAGAAAAAAATCATTCTGAGCTACAGCAAATATTCAATAAAAATAAAAACATCTCTCTTAAAATGAATAATTGAATTAATTGCATCTATCTGTAATGCAAAACTTAGTGTTCTTCCTTCCTCTCTCTCTCTTTCAGAAAATGTATGAGCTCAAAAATATCACAACAACTTGTGCTTCTTTGTGAAATGAAAATAAAGAGCAATGTCATCACCACAGTGGCTCTAGGAGGAGAGTCAATGGACTATTAAATGGGAAATCATCTGTTTTCAGATTTTGCTTTACCACCATTACATTCCTCCAGTGAGCTGTTATCTGGTAAAGGGGGCCTTAATCGCCTCCTATGCTGGCAGAAAACCTCCATGCATTTAGTACAGTTATTCATACTGTAATGTGCAATCACCTCCACACAAGAATTCCAACTAAAGTATATGCTTTCTCAGCAAAGCACTGCTATTAGGACATCTAACTGCCCACTGAACTCCAAAGACTTAATGTTATTCTATCCCAGCCTATCGGAGGCTCATTTTTTAATCTGGGCCTATTTGATGGTCCACAGTTACTTACTTAATTTCTCCCCTTTTTCTTTCTCATTTTGGGTGTTAGTCCCTTGTTATACGACATACACAGACCTAAGTAAATGATATAAAATCAAATATTACCACTAGGTCATGTATATATTTGGCTAGCAGTGAAAGCATATTTTGCTCTAGATGCTGTATAAGCTAATGGTGAGATGAAATAAAAAGCATAACAGCAACCAATGGGCCTGAAGGGAATGTGCCCAATACTTTCCCTAAACAGCTGCTATTTGATTCAGAGAATCTGCCATGCAACAAATTAAAAACACTTAGGACAATTATGTAGTCATGAAAAGAAAGCCCTTGCAGTATGTTGCACATTTCAGAACATATATTTATATGGCTTCTATAAAATATATTAAAATAAAAATATTTCATACATATTGTTCTTGGGAAGTAGAATGAGAAAATCACAAATTTGAGGGAGAGGGAATGCAAACATTGAAGGAAACATATGCTTTGCAGAGCATTAGGCTTATATTTTGCATGCCTAATAATTGCAGAAATTTTCATCAATTTGTATTTTTTCTTCAGCGATAGATAGGACTGAGTTATTGGACAAGTTATATAATAAAGTGATGACTGTATTCAGAGCATGAACACAGTATGTCAGCACTGAAAACCCTCCCTTGGGTGAGGATCACATATTAGATTTGGTATCAAATCTCCATTTCTAAGAAGCACTACAACAGGATAAACTAAACTAGCCTCTATGGGCCTCAGTGTCTTCACCTAAAAGCAAAAGTGATAAATTAGATAATCTCAAAAGCCCCCTTCCTATTACAAGAGTAGAGTCTTCTCCTTATTGGCAGCATGGTCTCACAAGGATTTTTCACAATATGCTAAGAGAGTCACAACCTAAATAAGGGAGAAATGGCCATAGTTGGGGATATAAAATTTATAATCTTTTGTCTTTCTTCCTAAAAATCTTGTAGCATATGGATAATTTGCAGTACTTGTATATTTTCAATTGTTCTTGGAATATCAGTATTCAGTAATAGTAAAAAGACTTTTTCACAACCAAATTAAGACCTGAATGTCTGACCTTTTTTCTCTGATGTGTGAGATTTGTCACTATTATCCATAAAAATGTTTATAATAAAATGGTTCTTCTAATTCCTATCATAATCATGCATCTGACACTCAATTGTTTCCTAGTTGTTTTCTGGTGTATTCTCCCTCCCCCAGTATATTATAATCTCCTAGAAAATAACAAATATGATTTCTCTTCATTTTTCTTAAAGGGCACCTAAAATAAGATAAGTGAATTTGCCAATAGAAGAGTTGAGTCTTGTTGGGGTACTCAGTTAATATCAGTGTGCAGTTTTTATTCTATTTTAATAAAATATATAAAAGCCATTTGGTAGTTTGGTAATCACCCTCAGAGAAAATGCCATCCTGTAAAGTAATCTTGAAACAACCAACCCATTTTTTTGGCCTAGTATAACTTTCTTGTTCTCACTCCCTTCTGCCTTTAAACGTCTTCTCTTTAGTACAGCTCCTTAGGGCTCCTTTCTATCTGCTAGGTTGGATGCTGTCCAGGCAATCTGAATTGATTTTTGCTCCAGTGAACTCTTAAAAATTTTTAATATGCCTCAGTTTATCTTTTAACAATTCTCATTGCAACAAGTGACTTTTTTCCTAAGGAAACTTCTTGTAACATAATTCAGAGAGTCAATTTTTTCCTAATTAAAAAAATGTCCTATAAGTTCTGAACCCTTCATGAAGTTAGTAATTTAAGTTTGAATATATCCATTTTCCATGAATACTATGTCAATGTTAATACTCAGAAGTGTGAAAGGAAACAAGATCTTTCTCATTATTAAAGTTTTATTTTACTTTTAAAAATGTATTACCATTCAGGAAAGAATGAAAGATGAAAGGTGGTTTACTTTCCCATGAAGGTCTGTCAGCCATTACACTTGAGTTTTCTCATCTTATGCCACCCCCTTGCCTATTTTCTCTGCTTTCATTGTTTGCTCCCACTCAGAACTTCTTTTTCTATACCTCATTCACAGGGCTTGCTAAACTAGAAACACCCCTAGAACAAATCCAAACACTTTCCATTCTTCTTTCAAAAATCCATTTCCTCCACAAAGCTACTTAATTAGATGGAAGTAAAGTGCTAATTTGCTAAGGGGAAAAGATCATTTGCATATCAATTTACACACTTTTCTCCAAGTATTTATAATTAGAGAGCAATCAACAAGCTTTTGAAGGCTGATAGAAAGGGAAAAATGATTCCTGTGGAGATTAAGGAGGCAGTAAAATATGGAGATGAAGGGGCATTGGAGAAGGAGCCAGACATCCTCACATTGAGCAATAAATTTAACCTTTTGGGATCTCAATTTTTTAGCTATAAAATGGGAATATTTGAGCCTATTTTAAATGTTCATATGCTGTGAGAATTAAGTTCAGTGTGCATGAGGGCCCAATACAGAGGACTGTCTGTCTATTGTTTGTTAATGGAGTCAATAAGAAGCCATTATTTAACCCCTTTTATAGAATTACTTTCTCTGCAAAGAGGAATTAATGTATCTACCTTGGGGCAATTGGATATTTAAATAAGACCAAAATATTTAAAATATCTGAAACATAATAATCAATGAATAAGTATTTATAATTACAATTTTAGTTCCATATTTTATTGTATCTTAATGATTTTTCTAATCAGTCAGAGCATCAGAACTTCTAGAATCTTCCCTGGTTAGTGCTTTCTTCCATTATAGTATACCTTTATTATTCATTAGATCCTGCCTCTGCAGAAGGGAAATGTCTAATTGAACCAACTGTATTTTTTGTCACTGCCCCCTTTGCTCTGTTCCTTTTCTCCTCGTTACTATTATTATTATTTTTTTTTTTTTAAGTAGGCTCCACACCCAGCATGGAGCTCAACATAGGCTCAAACTCACAACCATGAGATCAAGACCTGACCTGAGCTGGACACTTAACTGTCTGAGCCACGCAGGTGCCCTACTATTAATTATTAATTAAAAACCATTCAGGTATGAAAAAATACTGTCTTAGAATATTAGAAATTATCTGGGCAAATAATTTTCAAACTGTATTCATGAAGCCTTAGGTTTATCCATAGATACTCAAGAGTCGATTAGGAAAGAAAAAGTAGAAACGAAACTGGGGATGGAGAAGAGGAGCAGGTAGAGGGGACAGGGGTGGAAGAGCTATAGAATGATGGACTATGAGTAGAAAGAGTTGGATTTCAAAATTTCTTTCAGGATTTCCAACAGAGACAATCAATTTTTATCCCTTAAGAAACACAGTTTTGTGAAAACGCACTAACATACACTACTTATTTAGGTCAAATATTGTTCTATATTTAAGAAACATAGGAGAGTATATGACTTGTTTAAGAATACAAAGCACGTTTATGAACTGAACTGGTATTAAAACCAAGTACCAGGGGGTGCCTGGGTGGCTCAGTCAGTTAAGCCTCCGACTCTTGGTTTCAGCTCAGGTCATGATCTCTGCAACGTGAGATAAAGCCCCATTATCGGGCTCCACTCTCAAGTCTGCTTGAGATTCTTCTTTCCCCCTCTGCTCCTCCCCCTGCTCAAGTTCTCTCTCTCTCTTAAATAAATAAAGTCTTTGAAAAAAAATTAAAAAAGAAAAGAACAAAACAAAACAAACAAGTACCAGCATTCCCTTTCAATGGTTCTTCCACATTTGTTACTAAATCTCGTTTCTTTTTTTTTTTTACATTTTTTTTAAGATTTTAAGATTTTAAGATTTTATTTATTTTATTTTATTTATTTATCAGAGAGAGAGAGACAGAGGCAGGCAGAGGGAGAAGCAGGCTCCTTGCTCAGGACTCGATCCCAGGACCCGGGGATCATGACCTGAGCTGAAGGCAGACGCTTAACCGACTGAGCCACCCAGGCGTCCCTAAATCTCAAGTTTCTTTTCAGCTTTCTTCTTTCTTCCTTCCTCAACTTGCAAGCACGCTAGTTCAGCAGCTATGTTAGAAATTATTCTCTTTCATAAAGGAATTAATGAAAATCACTAAAAAACAAACAAACAAACAAACAAAACCTCCTGCATAACTTAAACATGTTTGGGCAGTTTTTTATTATTATTATATTTTACTCTTGGTATAATTAAAGATGTTGGTTTGATCTTTAAATTCCTAGATGTAAACTAAACTATTCATAGTTTCCTAAGTATTCTGTACTGTCATGTATTTCCATGACTTTGGAGAAATCAATTTCTCTGACTAAAAAGCTCCCCATCAGCCTTGCCTTCCCCCTTCTCTGCCAGTGAGTTCATCCTCATGGTTCAGCGCAGCCTCACATGCTCTGTGAGGGCTTCCTTCAGACCAGACTACATGCTCTAGACTGCTTCTCCTTATTACTTGTTCAATTTCCATAAGCACTTAGCACCATGAATGACATTTATTTGTTTACAGAACTGTTTACTCACTAGTCTGTGACACCTGGATATGCACTTTATTATTTCATTTTCATTTAATCTGTGCTTACCAAAGAATCTAGCAAAAGGCAGATTTTCAATGATGTTTTGAATTTGAACAGAAACTGAAAACAAAACTTACAATCTTAATGAAATTCTAAATTTCAGCTATAACATCTCAAAACCCATATTTGTGGTATTTTTATCTGAATTCATTTTATATGATTCATTTCCTGAATTTGAACAGTTTTTTTTAGTACACCATTCCAACTATGCTCTTAATATTAGAGCCACACAGCTTATACATTTTTATATTAATGTATTTCTTTACATTTTTTTTTTTACATTTTAATTGTTATTTAGACTTTGGCAACACTTCATATTACCTTAGTGTGTTTAATTTTATAATATTTTGTTTGCTTTATATTATATTTTAAAATCAATTCTTCTGATTTGGAATTCAAAATGAAAATCGTTTTTTTTTAAAGATTTTATTTATTTATTTGAGAGAGAGACTGCGCGCCTGCATGAGTTGGGGGAAGGGGCAGAGGGAGAAGCAGACTCTCTGATGAGCAGGGAGCCCAACATGGGAGCTGTATCCCAGGACCCTGAGATCATGAGCTGAAGGCAGACACTTAACCAACTGAGCCACCCAGGCGCCCCAAAATGACAATCATTTTTTAGAATTTAAGTGGATAAAAGATAAAAAGAAATAAAATGGCTACAAAACAAGGACTTGTGACAGAGCAAAAGAATTAAGTGTTAAAAGTGAAAATAGACATTGTATATGATAAAACTTAAACTTGAGAACAGCTACTGTATCAAAAACAAATGAGCATGTGTGTGTGATCATCTCTAAAGTGAGTCTCCAAAGAGAAAAACCCAAATGGGTAATTCAAGAGAAAACATAAACATTTTAAAAGTTAATGTCAAAATAGAATTTTTGAAAGAATTTCTCTAGAATAAAGTATTAAAGCCAAATTTTTAATTAACTCAAAAATTAATTTTTGTTAAATTAGGTTTAAAAGTTTTGTTGAATTATTAGTTGAACACTTTCCTTAGAGAAACAGACACAGAGTAAGATAAATCAATTTATTAAAAGCATGGGAGTCAAGGCATCAAAAAGCATGTTCATTTCTGGTTACCAACCATCAGAATAGACCATAAAAGTCTAATAACCAATAGTTATTGTAAAACTTGATTTGTTAATTCATTTAAATTTTATTCTTGCGGGTATGAGTGAAATTTTAATTTTGGAGGTACGATCATTTTGGTTCTCCTCATATTAAAAAAGAACCTTCCAACAGTTAAGAGAAACACTTCCTATAAATGTATAATGCTAAAGAGCTTTATCAGGTCAGGAAGAGTGTTCTCTTCATTCTGTATGACCCCCTTAAATAACAAGTGAATATATTACTCTAAAATGCATTAGATATTCCTTTGTAATTAAATTTAAGAAAGGAGGGGGGAATTTATTTCACTAAGAAGAAAGCTTATTTGAAAGCAATAAACTTCATCTGACAGCTTAAATAAAAAAGGGTTTCTAATTTTAACTTAATGTAATATAAAGGAAAGAAAGCAATCCCAAGGCAAGCTTAGGGTTTTAGGATACTATACTTATCCCATTTTCACTTTTTAGAGAATAGATGACAAGGAGACAAAGGACAGCTACGTTGTTTTCTTTGGTTCAAAATGGAGAGATATTTCAAAAGACAAGGATTAGAAAGTTTAAGTTTCTCTGTCACAAATATAGGCATATTTGCTTATTTCTAATCTTAGTCATTAGAAAAAAACAGAGTTTTAAAGGTCTTGATTGATCAAAGAGATTAAACACCAGTACAGAGGCTAGCAAGAAATAGTTGCTCATCATGCAGACTTCAACTAAAGGAAAAAGTCCTGCTTGCTAGCTTTTATCACATACTATTTTGGCCAGTTGTTGCTGGTTTGTGTGCCCAGAACACATGAAAATGTCACTATATGTTTTTAGTTAGGATCTGAGATGGGAATTCTCTAATGATTCTGATTTATCTAACATAACACACTTCTCTTTTGATTTTGCAGATCAAGATCCTTTCCTTCCTGGAAAGGAAGTGCCAAAATAGCTACAGTGAAAAGAAACTGATTCATCATTATCTTCCACTGAGTATCTTTATAGCTTAATAGACCTCATTCTAGAGGATGGTAAAGCTCACTTTGAGTCTTTCCTTTGATAAATATACTTCTTGAGTAACATCTATTTATTTTTGTTAACTAGAACTCATATTATGACATTATTTATTTATAAACAAAGTATCTAATTGACTTGGGTCTCCACTAACCCAGTTACCTGAAGGAAATTTCACCATTCTGAGTCTTCAGGAGAGCAATAGCGCCATTTAATAAGTCCTTAAGGAACCCTATTCATATGTTATAAAATTTAAAGAAAAAAAGGTCAGGAGATTGTTGTTGTTGTTTCATGTATATAAGTCAGTATTGATGACAGAAATCATGGCTCTAGGTAGAAAACTGGTATAATTTTTATTTTTAAAATGAACAGTCTCACAACCTCAAGGATATTGGGCATTTAGTCATAGCCATCTTCTTTCGGACACCCTTCCCTTCTACACTCACAAAGAGGAATGCATTCATGCTTTCCTTTTTCTTTATTCTTTGTGACAAGTTTCTATTATAAAAGGGAAAACTGTAGGTTTTTTTTTTTCCCCCGATCTCCACCAAACATCTTAGAAGTATATTTTAGCTATATACGTGCCCCAATATTAGTATGGAGATAGGCCTCGTCTTGAAAAACTCTGCTTTTATTGAGAAAGCATATAAAATATCCGAGGAAAAAAGTTCTGATTATATGAATATTTAATTATTGTGTCTGTTGTATGAATTTTAAAACATACAAGAGCCCTGTACCTAAAATCCAATTGGAATCTATAAATAAGGTCTTAACAGTGTGTTGTTTAGCACTGTGGTTTGAACAGGAATTTTCTGGTCAGTTAATGACATTGGATGACTGTAAGAATATTGTGTCCCTCAATGGTGGTAAGAGTGAAAATTTAGCTCTGCTACTTTATTGCCAACAAACACTTTGTCACCTGAATGAAGCATTTAGATAGTTTTAAATCTTTATTAGTAACAAAATATCAATACCTAGTTAGCAGAAAATAAAATACATATTGCATAGCTCACTCTTGGGAATCTGGCTTTTCTCACCCTCAGATAGATCTAGAAAGCCTAATGGATATTTGACATTTTATGACAAAATTAATATTTTTATTGCAGTCCACCTTAGTAAGTGGTGTACATCCATTATTGTAAGAAAAAAATGAGGAAGTCTATAGTGATGTTCTAAATCATTGCTTCTCCTACTTTAACAAGCAGACAAATCACTGGGGATCTTGTTAGGAGGCAGATTCTGATTTGGTAGGTCTGAATGGAAGCTGATATTCTGTATTTCTGCACTGGTACTGATGCTGCTATTCAGTGGACCACACATAGAATAAAAAGGTTCTAAATGACAGCAGTCAACTACAATCCTATGGTCCAAACAAAAGAACTTTAAAGTGTTGAGAAGCTAAATGTAATTTTTTCTATGATTGACTCCATTCAATTTTAATTATGTTTCTAATCATGACTGAAAATTCTAATTTCAGCTTGGCTGCAAATTTACTCCGTCATTTGGAGTGATTAATTTGGCCTATCTAGGGGATAACTTATAGTTCATATTTTAGCAGTTGAAGGAAATTTGGAAAGCAAAATAAATATAATTTTAGTATCAAATTGCAGTAGAAATATTGATAGAAACAACTACTATAAGATGCTTTTCTAAATGTCAAGTATAATGCCACAGTCTAGCATTTTTGAGGAAAAAGTCCTGCTTGCTAGCTTTTATCACATACTATTTTGGCCAGTTGTTGCTGGTTTGTGTGCCCAGAATACATGAAAATGCCACTATATGTTTTTAGTTAGGATCTGAGATGGGAATTCTCTAATGATTCTGATTTACCTAACATAACACACTTCGTCTTTTGATCTTACATGTAAGTCAATAGTGTCCTCTGACATTCAAATTCTCATCATAGCATTAAAGAAATTTTATCTTGATGCTTTGCTTCAGAGTGTTTGGATGTAAGTCACTGGCTTCCCAAGGAAAGTATAAGTAATGAAAAAGCTATTTAAATTCAATTGTCTCTTTTAGTGCAAATTACTGTATCATGTAGTTTATTAACAGTTAATATTACTACCACATATTTAGAAAGAACATGTATAAGCATATGGTCATGAATATTGCTCTCTGAAATTTATATTAAAATTACAAACTTTTTGTATCTCAAATTATGGAACCAAATTTAGGACACAGATGGACAGAATGTAAGCTCAGGATGATTTTTAAATATATTTGGCAAAGTATTTACTATCTAGTTGGCGAATTTTATCATCACACTGAATTTAACTCGAAGAATGTTTGAAGTTTTCTAATTTTAGTCATCAACATTCACAGTTTATCTTCTAAAATTCAGCAGCCAATTAAGTTGACAATGTAAAACACAGCAAATGTTAACCGGGATAGACAGGTGTAATCACAAAAGCCAGCTTAGAAAAGATGTGAGTTTTTCTTAGGTACTCCTTTATCACTGTCTCAGTAATTCCTACTGCTTTAGAGAATCCTTACAAATGTAACACCCCCAAAGGAGTAGGTGGCTATCTGAAGGTGTCCACACAGCCACACTAGCAAGGTTTCATGCATTGAACAGAAACGTTAAGATTACTAAAACCCCAAGTGGGTGGCAGAGTTGAGCAAGATACAAACAGTCTGAGTAAAACAAGATAGTTCTTCGCAACAATTATGCTAAGGTTAAGAAATCAGATATAAATCTAAATACACTTATTTAAATTACACTTTCCCTTTCTATCTCAATTTCCCTGATCTCTCCCACAGAAAATCAAATAATGTTTTTACCCTGGTGCTGCAACTTTCCTCCTCTGGATAGGCTTTTTTTTTTTTTTTTTAGGCTTCATGCCCAGCGTGGAGCCTAACGTGGCACTTGAACTCATGACCCTAAGATCAAGACCTGAGCTGAAATCAAGAGTCGGATGCTTAACTGACTGAGCCACACAGGCACTCTTGGATAGGCATTTTTAAAATACGAGTATTCATTTCCCTTAACAATCAGTATTTATAGAGTCATTACTAAGCACTGTGGTAAATAGTTTACACATGTTTACATTCATTGTTTCATATAATTACTGCAAGAACCCTATAAAGTAAATGTTATGATATGTATTTTTTCAGAGGATGAAACTGAAGTTCATTCATTTATTCATTTAGTAAATGAGTTTGTTCTAGAGGCAGTGGCTACAGTGAAAACCATGCCAGGCAAGATCTCTGCTTTTACAGACCTTACATAGGAAGAAGAGCAATTAGACAATTAACACATAAACAGAAATGAAAACTGTGAGGGTGGGGAAGCAGGTGATTCGGGGTGTGTGTGTCTGCAATGAATTACATGGACATTCCCTGACATTAACTTCCCTGAGGAAGTGTGATACTCAAGATGAACCCTGAAGACAAGAAGGGGTCCACCAAAATAGATGTGGATGCAAAAGAGTAGTAATACTCCAATATTTCATCACAGGAAATCATCTCCTGAGAGAAGAAATATTCTCCTGAAATATTCTGAGCCAAATGCCAGAGACTGACTGATCATTTACTTGTATAACAAAAGGAAAGAAAAAACATAAAGAAAGCAGCAGGGTTCCTAAAATATAAAAATTAATGGCTTACCAATGTTTCAGTCTGGTTTCTAGGTTAGGGAAATAGTTATAGAAAGTCTCAATGATCTTCATTAAAAGAGTTACTGATACAGGGTCTTCGTAATTGTTACAGTAATAAGTGCCATATCATCAGGAACTTTTTTATCTCCCCCATTCACAACTAATCTGAGCTCTCACTCTCATAAACACAACTGAGCCTCCACTTTGAAGTCTACATCCGTGATGGCTGTGACTCATTTCTTTTCTTCCTGGTTTAACATTTGGAAGAGAAGGTGAAGTGTCACCAGGATTGTTTTGAAGGTTCAACTCAGCTGTCAAAATGCCTCTTAATTTTCAAGCAGTGTACAGAGTGAGCCCTAGTTGAGAAGAGGTGGATCAAGGCAGATTTATATCTTAAATAGTTTTTCCAAATATCAACTATGCAAAGATAGTTTATCAAGATTATTAGCTATCAGTTTGTCTCTTTTGGAACACATAGACCTCAGGTTTATAATGGGCCCACATGGAAAGTAAGGAATTCTTAGGATTAGGAGAGCAAGTGAGCCACAGCAGGGACTATGAGCAATCTTCAGTGACAGTTCTCTAGAGCCAGCCCCAATCAAACAAATTTTCATATTAGTGTTTACTTTGTTTTTAATCTGTAGATTAAGTATGCCTCAGAGATTTATTTTAAAAAGGGGCAATAATTTAGATCACAAAGTCCAATCACTCTTGATTCAAACTAAAATGCTACATACGAAAACATTTTACATATGTTTTTAGCAGTAGGCATTTCCAAAACATTTGCATACATGTGGTCTCATTGGATCCTCACAATCACCTTTTGTGATATAACTTTATAAGCCCAACTCATTGACTAGAAAACAGAGGTTCAGGTTATCTTTCTAAAGACACACAGCAAGTAAGCAGCGAAGCCAGGACTCGAATGCAGGTCTGCATGTGACTACAAAACCCCTGCTCTCCCATTTCACCATTCCTGCCTCTCACACTCTGCAACTAGCTTGTCATCCCAGGAGATGACACTTTAAATGCTTCCTATTTGAAAAGACTTCACAATGAGGGCTCATCAGTGGGCTTTTCTTTTACTTAAAACAGTAAATGTCATCCTGATTAAATCAACGTGAGACCAACTATCTCTGACAGTGGCATTGATGAATGTTTTGTACGAGGTTTTGCCTCTCAGGAAACAATTCCCAGAGGCTAAGGGTAAACCCAGAACATCCCCGCATTGACACTGTCAAGAAGCCCTTTCTCATCCAGAACCAATTCTTACTTATTCCAGCAGCATAGACAAACTCCTATGAGAGCGAGGCTGAACATTAATGGCAAGAATTCTCTGCCTTCTATCCCACAGAAAAAGCAGATGATTCTCTGCCATCCTAGGCCTGTGCCAAAACCTGAAGCTAAGAGATAAGAGCTAGCCAGAAATCACAAACATAAGGTTTTAACCCCACAATCCAGTTACCACTAGAGCCATCAGCTTAAATACTTAGACCTTGTGAAGCCCAGTTATGCAGCTTGGGAGGATGACACCTGAGCTAAGCTACCTATTTACTTAATGGAAATTTCCCTTCTTTAATTTTAGAGCATTGTTCTATACTAGCTGGATAACAGTTTCTTAAATCCTTTTATAAAACAAAGCAAAAAAAAAAAAAAAAAACCTGATACATAGGTCTGCTTAAGGGGTGAATGAATGAAATTTTAACTAACCATCAAAGGGAGAACACCTGATTTGCTTGCCTCATGTATCAGCATTAACCAGGACAATGCCTGACACATGATCAACACTCACTATACTCTGTTTTAAGAGTTTTAAGCTATATTAATATACAATAATAAATTTAAAAATAACTACAATAAATTGTCATCTAAAAATACTGAAAAATCCAACAATCTTTGTGATTAATTTTGTGAATCAAAGACTTCATAATCAAAGACTAAATTATGATTTATTAATTAATAAGGTAAGTTGAGCACCCTTCAGAAATCAGAGTAGGAGATCCTATTCACTGCTTCTGCTATAGAGTTTTAGTTTCAGTGGAAGTATACTATCACAATTCTTTAAAACTATATAATGCATGTGTAGGTCACATGACTATTCTCAGTTAACTCAATTATTAAATCTATGTGCCTCGTTGTCTGACTATACGATTTTCCATGCTTACTTCCAGGTTTTTCTCCCTGTTTTGCTGGACACTGCTGGGCATTCCTCATTGAAATATAATAACCCTCTTACAATTTTGGATTAGCTTCTTAATAGTATTACGTGTCAAATGAAAACATGTTTATTCATTTGTAAACACATATAAGCCTATACTATCCTATAATCAGGATATATGTTTTGAGACTGATTAATTGATTTTCTATTTTTGTTGTTTTTTAATCCAGAGCCCACGAGGCAGCTATACAGTGCCTCCTCTTTTTCTCACCTGATAACACAGCACCCGGTCAGTTAAGGGTGACCATTATAAACTGAGGAAACCAAGAAAGAAAATCTGTATCTCTTGACAATAACTCCACTAAAAGGCCCAGAATATGTATGTGTGATGGCCATAGAGATGCCCTACTACTTGAATCTTCCTTCAAGACAAACTACTACAGGAAATTTAGCTGATTAATAGCCTCCAACTTCTGCACCTTCGTATACACCACTGTGTTTATGACTGAGCCGGTAGGCTTGCTAGAACCAGCTCCGTCCTTCCTGAAACAAAATTTCCTTAGTGGAAGCTCTGGCTTAAGGAATCCCCTTCAGCATGGCTAAGAATTTCTGCATCGCAGTCTAAGGCTCTTCCTATCCAATTCTAACCCTCCTCTCTCCTTTCACAGATTTCAGACCTGCATCTTGGACTGAAGACTACCTATTCTAGCTTCCTCCTTCTTTATCCTTCACAGGCACATCTGCCAATAAATCTGCTGTACATCTAATCTCATTTTGGGATTTGCTTCATGGAGGACCAAAACAGACACTATATTCAATATATTCTGAATTATAAAATTTAAAACTAATGTACTGCATAGTATACAAAGATGTTTGCAAATACACAATATGAGAAAACAAAATTTCTGAATAATAAATATGCCAATAGGCATTTCTTGGGGTAGTAGTACATGTTTTAAAGGGTGGGGAAACCTACTTTAGTTTTATCTTATTCTGGTTAATATTCCCTAATACATTTTTTTAAAAGAGCTTATTTTTTAAATTATGCATAGAAGGTATTTGGTAGAACAAAGACAAGAAAATTCCGTTTTTACCATAAGAGATCTGAAACAAAACATGATAAATCTCTCTCTGGGTGGTGCCCTCATGGTGTTCAATCTTTGAACTAAAAACAAAAATCAAAGCCTGAAGCACATTCACTGATTCATAGCTGAGTCATTTATGGAGCAATACAGAGCTGCTAAAGATCAGAGAAAGATATTCTGTCCAGCTGTGTTCCTGTGGGTATGTACTGATGAAGGCAAAATATTGAATACAATACCAGCAAGAAGATTAGAATTCTGCATGTCTCCTTACATATTTCCTAACACTGTTGATGTATTCTGTATCACTGCACTTCTTAAAGAATTTATTTTAAATAACTCATTAAAGACACAAAAACAATGCCATTTAAAAAACTGTATGTTCAGTATTTAATATTTAAAAAGCATCAAAGCAGATGGAGAAATTAATTGCTACGCAAAATATTTTTTACCACATTTAACTTTGTCATTTGCTGGCAATTATAAATGATTACTGTCTTACACTGGTAGCATATTAAAACAGTGAATTCTTACTTTAACTGTCACTGGTTTTATTTTTTCATAAAATTTGATACATTTACCAAACATATGTTTCCTTCAGTTTGTCACCACTAGAAACATATGTACGCTGTTCATAAAGATCTTTCTATTCCTCCTGAAGTAATATTGTTCTATTATGCAAAGAGATGGACGTAAAAAGAAAATGTCCTAACAACCAATGACCAGTTAAGTCCAGTACTCATTTGTAAAATCCCTCCAGGCCTTTCCCGGCATTTTGATCAAAATACAAATTTACACGTCATTCAAAGACCTAAATCACATATCTCATGACCACTTTCTGTTCTTCTTTCATTTTCCCTCTTATTCCAAATTATTTAGTACACTGATCAACTCAACTCACCTGTTTCCATTTCAGGGATTTTGTACTTTTTCCTTCTGCCTAGATGTTCTTCTGATAAATCTTTGCAAGGCTACCTATTTCTTATTATTTGGACCTATCCCACACATCAGCTCCTAGCAATACTCTAGCTAAAGAGCCTTCCCCACCCCTAATCACTCTCTATTTTCTTACACTAGTTTTCTTTAACTTATTCTTCCATTTACCAAATAGAAGATAAATTCCATCCTTACCACTATAACTCTATAGCAAGAACAGTGCTTAACACATAGATTTTTAAAAATGTTAGTTTAACTTTAAGAAAACATCATGCAAACTATATACCATATGATCCCATTCCTAATGAAATATGTACAAGGGCACAAAAAATTAATAGAAATAAATGCATGGATGACTTCTTTTCTAAAGTAAGCAAAGCTAATATTTGGCCAGTTAATTAAGATGGTTGGTTAAAGCATATATACTTTAAAAGTTTTATTTTAAAGTAAAACATCTAACTGTAAATCTATCCCTTAATATATTAATGTAGAGCCAAGACCCTTTTCATGGGTCTGCTGCTTAGAACCCCTCTCCCGTTTTGCATAAACCCCAAACATAATGGGTTAGCCACGATTTTCAGCTTTGGTTTCTTTCAATTGAAAGAAGAATAAAGAGACTTGCAAAACAAACTATGTGCAGAATCCACCTTTTAGAGCTGTCTTGCTCACACTAATATAAAAAAAAATATATCTAGATGGCTTGGCTTTGCCAAATTTTTCAATGTAATCAACTTAGTTTTCATGGGCACAGTTCTGAATTACCCTTGTAATTCACTATTTTATGCAATATTTATCTGAATTATGTCATTAATAAATACAACAAGTATAAACTGGTTTTGGAAGAATCATTACTGACCTTTTTAAAGAATATACAACTGTGAGAGAAAAATACAGAAACTTGATAGAGTCGGCTGCTAGCAGTTAATTCTTGGGCTGCTTATGGACATCAATTAGTTTATTTTAAACAGTGGATAGAGAGCGAGCTTTGGTTACTCTTAAGAATCAGTTAAGGGAAGGCAAGTTAAGAGAGCTTCTACTAGTTCCTAAAATGGTAGTTGTCATTCTCTTGACTTGTCATGTTAATAATTAGAAAATTTTAATTTTCCTCCACAAAATTTTTTAGTTTACAAATTTTCTACAGTATCATCCATATAATAAAATTTAAATAATATTAAATATTCAACATATTTATGATACTTTAAAAAGTGACCAAATGAGTAACATCCATTTTCACCTTATTGTTATTTTGGTTATTTCAAATTTACTTAAAATGAAATTGTAGCCCAGCAAACTCTCAAATCTAGAAAACTATGCATGGTTTTTGTCAGCTAAATTTATGTGTACATTCCTTAGGGGCTAGAGAAGTTCATATTTTAAAGGTATTTCACCGTCTCTAATTTTTCACTTATTCATTTCCCTTTTCCCTTTGATAAAGTTAAAGGATTTGGAGAGAGGAATAAATATTTAAAGCTGAAGGACAGAGTCTGAGAAGTTGATTTTTAAAAGCAACATTTAGCAGCAGTAATATTTTCCTTGAAAGACAGCACCAGAATTCAAATGAACATCTCGTTTCCCAAGGCATATTCCCAAGAGCCAGGACGCATTTGGTGAGCCTCAGGCTGTTGGAATACAACTGCCGAGAAACAAAGGCACTAAAAGACACAGTAATTCCTTAACCAGTATTCAGTAGGGCTTAACTTTTCTCACTTTCAGGGTGGCTTAGTCTAGGAGGTCAAACATGTTGGCTAGATCCTTTTCTATGAAGGGTTGTAAACATACACCCTTCGGATCTGGGATGTTTCCCTCTGTTTCTGACAAGGAAACGGAGACATTACTGCAATGAGAAACAATATTCCAGCTTCTAAATTTTTGCCAGACCCCTCTCCTTTTAGGGATTGTCATCATCTCAAATCCTACATGTCTGTAATCAACACCATCCCCTTTCCAAACCACCTAGTCCTCCAGATGGCCCCATTTTTATTAAAAGATTAAGTGTTCTCCCAGTTACCTAAGCTGGAAAGTTCAAAGGCCTCTCTTGTCTCCTTATTCTCCTTTCCCATCTCAAAAAAGTCTCCCTGTTCAATCATTCCTTTGAGCCCTCTCTGCTCTACTTCCAGTCATTATTACTGTAGGCTTGAATTACAGCTTCCTGCCTCCATTGGAGTGAGTCTAATGCACCTGCAGAGAGTCACCAGACAAGACTTTCTGGGAGCAGGGTGGAGCAGAAAGAGCCCAAGGCCTTTCAAATTAGAAAGGCCTAAACATAAAGCTCAGCTCCACCTTCTGATTTGAATGTCCTTGGACAACATACTAAACATATTTGAGCCTCACTTCCATCATCTGTAAAGTGAGAATTAATATTCACCTTGTTCTTCCTGTTAATTTGGGCATGTAACATTCTCAAGCTGTGATTTTATGTGAAGTTGCAAATACGTCCTAAACAAAAAGTGGGTAAACTCCCATCTATCTAAACACACTATTTTCTACATATATTCCTCATTACATGTCAGTGTTTTTTTTTTTTTATTATTTAAGGATGTAATTTACTTCCCTTACCAAATTGATAATTCATTATGTTTATATATTTTTTTTCTTATCATCCATATGATCTAATACCGTGTGGTATTAGAAAACCATATAATAGGTTTTCAATAAATATTTGGAGAAGGAATTAATGAGTAACAATACACAGGGATTTTTCATGAAGGACTGATCTGGTACCATTTCAACATCTGTGTCTATTTAATAACTTTGCTTTTCCCTTCTGGTTCAATTTGGTCACAGGGTCTTCTGAAGATTAATGAATAAAATATTTATGAATTCTTTTAGAAAGGCAAATGAAAGATCAACATAATATTTCCTCTCTGCATAATAAAGTAAGAGAATTCCTAATATCCTTTAGGCAAATTCACCTTAAAACTCTTCATTTCATTTTGTCTGAAATATTCTTTTGATTTATTAATGTGGATTTAAAGAGTACTAGCCAAGCATATCTTGGATATTAGTGCATCAGAGTAGGTCTTTGACCATTTCTTAAAACTTTATATCATAAAACTGCATAGGCTACACTTTAAAAAAGAAGTCTTTCTAATGTAAATATAGTTACTTAGGTACCAGTGTTATGAAACTAACATCAACAATTTGATAGTAAAACTAGCAATGATTCTTGTTCATTCATTTACTTAACCTCATCCAGCGCATCAGAGGAAGCAACTACCTATTCAACTAAGCATACATATTTGTGTGCTTATTCACTTGTCATATTTGTATAAACAGGGTATCATAAGACTTTGAGAAAGATGAATTTTACTCTGAACAGAAATATCACTTACACTACGAGGCAGAAATGATATTTGTCTTGAAGCAAATGGATGCCATTTTGGGAGGATTTACTATGTGCCAGACACTGTCTTTGAGCAGTATCAAAGTTATGTATTTAATCTTCACAGTGACACCTTGTTGTAGGCATTACTATCTCCACTAAACAGGTGAGGTAATTGAGGCTCAGAGATGTTAGGTAATTAGCAGAATTTCAGAAAGTAAGTAATAAGTAGATCTCAATTTCAATTGTCGGATGATTCTGATACCAAAGTTCTTGCTCTAAGATAGAAATAGATTTAACAGTCTTTGATAACTGACATAAAAAAAAAATGAGCAAAAATCCAACCTTTAATTCTATGCCAAAAAGCCATCTTTTTAATCTAAAAAAGAAGGGGCCTGACATTGGGAGGAAATAAGTGACACATACAAACAGAAGTTTTTGTAAACTTCTAACTATTTAGAAACTTGTTCAAAATAGGGATATGTCATTCCAATAGCACATTTCAAATTATTGTGATTGGGTACATTTTTAAAAAAGACTACTAGATTCAAGTACTAAGTAGATTCTGTATGAATCTTCCTAAGTTTTCTATGTCAATTAATCATCCAATACATACACATATACATCTACTATGGTGTTAACACATATAAGAGATAACAAGTGATGTTGGAATAATATGATTGAATTTTGTTTTTAAGTAATCTCCACCCACAACATGGGGCTCAAGCTCACGACCTTGAGCCCAACAGTTGCATGTGCTACTAACTGAACCATCCAGGCACCCCCATGATTGAATTAATTAAATTATAAGCACCATATCAAAATTTGTTCTATATTTGGAAGGCACGAGGAGCTTAAGAAGAATCAATAATATAATTTATAATTATAAAAATCCAGGTAGGTTTCCAATATTTTTATATGTTAATTCATTATCCCTTTCAATCTTTAGAACAACACACTAAAATTTATTATTTCTATTTGACAAGTGAGGCCCAAAGAGGTTAAGTAACTTGCCTAAGGTAACAGTATTGGAAAGGGTTGAAAATGGGATTCAGATGCTGGCTTCGGATCCCTATTTATTAGTTTAATTTATTTGGGAAGAAAATAGGAGGGTTTAGTAGACCAACTATCCACCAACTCACCCCAAATTGGTGTGAAACCCTATACATTAAAGTTGAAGAAGAAACAATGAATGTAACATTTTTTTGCTGGTTTCTAATCCATTGTGCTTAACTTTTACCTCTGGATGCTTAAGGATTCCTTTATATTTGCTTCAGACTATAGTCCCAGGATCTTCCTTTATATATAATCTACCTATTCTATATACCTGTGTCTATAAAATGAGGATTATAACTGCTCCATGATGTTGTCATGAGGCAATAATAGTACTAGGATGTAGTAAGTGTTAAATACATTTCACGGTTAGGTCATTTTATAGTAGAAATTGTCAATACAAAAGGTAACATGCATCAGGAGCCAGATTCAAAGTTTGTTTGGATCAAACTTCCTAGGGCTATTATACATGCAAATGTCCTCAGTATTCACACTTCATATATGTGTCTGCTCCTACTTCTAATAACAGAGTCAGATAATTCTTGGATCAAACAGGCAAGAGAATTTCTGCATTGGTAAGGTAATTTAAAAACAAAAAAGAGGAAAATATCTACTGTTGTATATATCTACACGAAAAAAAAATAGTTATGATTGTTGCTTATTATATATAACACAAATTTCATTACATATCATGTTCTTGATTTATTTGCAATATTTTCTAGCTATCTTAATAATTCTTCTAAAATTGAGCATGACAAAACAGGCTGAAATTTGTTATGAATCACGGTAGTGAAGAAGGAAAATTTGTTAAAATTTGACAGACATACACTGCCCAAAATTAACAATATCTACAGTTAAATATGTTAACCTGTTTATACGTACATATTTTATAGTTAAGAGTTAATATTTAATAAAAAATCTATCAAAATCTTTTATAGTTTTAGTGTCCTGAGGCCATATATTATAAATGCTAATTAGCCTAATAATATTATGGCCACTAACATTGTCTTTCTAGTAAATAAATAAGGATATAGCTTACCTTTCATGATAGTATCTAAAAGTAATATAAATCTGTATAAATATAATAAACATTATATACTTTTGTATTATTTGTTTTCATATAGAACTGTATATAAACATAAGTATTTAAATAGCAACTTATGTTATTGTTATTGTTTATTATTTAAAAATTTGGGGCGCCTGTGTGGCTCAGTCAGAAGAGTACGCAACTTTGATCTAAGGGTCATGAGTTCAAGCCTCATGCTGGATGTAGAGATAATAAATTAATAAATAAATAAACTTTAAAAAAATTAAAAATGTATTTTATTTAAAGACTATATGAGGCCAAGATATCTTTTATCTATTATTTTTCAATATTTTAATATAAATTCCAAAATCATAAAAATAACAAAATTCCTAAAATAAATTCCTAAAATTGTGAATAAAATGGAATAATATGAAAAAACATAGTTTTCATAGTAATTATCACTCCCTGTCAGTCCATCCCCTATTTCCAAATATAGAATGTAGCTTAGCTCTATGTATTTTATTCTGAATGTAAACAGTCAAAAAACACGTTCTGTGCATTTTAGAAATAGATCCACTCTTTCTTTTTATTTTAAAAACAGATCCTATAAAGAGAAAGTACTATGGTTTATAGCAATTGTTAATCGTTCTTAGCCAGAATTTTTCTGTAGTTCATTATGAATCTGTATCTGAGTAATAATATTTCTTATTATTTATATGCCTCAGTGCCATCACTTACTCTCTGTTTTTACATAATTTCAACCACCTGACTTTAACTATTCTGTATTACTACATGTTAAATGTTGCACATTTATAATTGTCTATTAATTAGTTGCTATGCAAAAATTTTATCCCACCTTTTCTCCCATTGTTTCCCAATCCATTTTCCTCTAATCCAGGAGAGTGATCATTATGTCAAACTTGTTGTTAGCCCCCTTCTAACCTGAGTGCCTGCTCTAGTAAAAGAATTTATTACTTATTGCTTATTTTCTTAACCACCTTGTATTCCCTTTATATTGTGCCCTGTACTGACTTTCCTTATATCATCTGTGATTGATTATATCTATATGTAACTATATAGCTATTAAATGTAAAATAAGAAGCTGAGGGAAATTGTGAACAGAAATGTATTAATCCATTACAAGTGTGTATTGCATGATCTTAGATCAGTACTTTACAGATAAATTTTGTTCTTGAATCTCCTGATTCAACCTTCCTTTTTCCAAGTGAAAAGTTTAAAAATTGGCCTAAAAAATAACATGATTATGAGGGAAATGATTCATTGCAACTGTCATTTTTCATGTAAGGAATAATTACTTAAAATGGAAATTCCAACTCTTTATCAGCTTTAGATAAATGCTGATTATTTAATCTGTCAATGAGGAAAGGCAATTAAATGGAATGTTGTATGTTAATGCAACAATGGAGGTTGTTAGGTCATCTCAATTATTTATATTCATATTTAACTTGCAGCCCAGCACATCATGGAAGATTAGTAGGTATATACAGTGAAGGAATATAGTGCCATCCCGTTATTCATGCCACAAACTCCATGTCCTTTTACTATTCATTAAATCAATCATATGCAAATATAATGAGTGTTGTGCTTGTGACTTCATAACATATTCTGAAATATCTTCTACAAATACTTCTGTCACATTTGATTACGATATAGACTCCTAAAAATTTCTTCTGTGGTAAAGACAAGAATAAAACTAGCAGTTATGTTGATAAATATTGTGAAATGTTACACATTTTTCATCAAAACACTAAGAAATTACGCAAAACTCCTGGTAAATATATGTTTGTCTCTTGCTATCAAAAAATGAAATAGAAAACAGGGAATTTTAACAATTTTGAAAGAAGACTTAGGAAACTAAATCAACCAAAGAAACACAAAATTGGGAAGAAGTCAAGAATTAAAGTTTGAATATTTTTTTTGTACTACTAAGATGTGAGATGTGATCAGTAATACACTATCTTCTAATTTTGTCAATTCCCTAAGATCTGTGAGGAAATAGATATATTATCTTCATCACCAAACCCTGAGTGCCTGGTATCAAGTCTGGAGTACACAGCATACGCACAATTAAAATTGATCAAAGAAAAAGTAATTAATTCATCATTTGCTACTTTTTACACCTTTGGTGTTTTAGTGGAATATAGGATAAAGTCAACATTTTCAAAATGCCTCTATTGATTAAAAAGTGGAGAATTAGTTTGATCCACTGTCTGGCAAAGTCTTATATTCTCTTTACAACGGAATTGAAGAAAATAGCTCCAGCTAATTAAGAAGACAGTGGCAAGGACAGACTTGTAGTTCCAGGAGAACATGAAAGCCTGCCTGGTCATACTTTAATTTTCTGTGATTCTATTTCCTAAAGGTAAATCTTTGTACAGTAGCAGAGTGATCACTAGTCCCCTCTTAGTACATAAGCTAACTCCCTGTCATGAATTGGGTATACAAGACATTGATCTTTAAAGTTAATCAAATGATGAAAGAAATTATAAAATTTCTGGGCTATGGTCTGTTGTTACAAAAGAATATATATATATTTTTTTAAGATTTTATTTATTTATTTGACAGAGAGAGACACAGCGAGAGAGGGAACACAAGCTGGGGGAGTGGGAGAGGGAGAAGCAGGCTCCCCGCAGAGCAGGGAGCCCAACGCGGGACTCGATCCCAGGACCCTGGGATCATGACCTGAGCTGAAGGCAGTCGCTTAACCAACTGAGCCACCCAGGCGCCCCTACAAAAGAATAATTTTTAAGAGGACATTGGAACTTAAATACATAAAGACTCTTCTCTCATAAACATGTTCACTTTTTTGTAAAGGAGAAGAGAAACTCCTTTTCTAACTCACTAAACTTTCACTATTTAATCAACAGTGTTTCTAAGCTTTTGCCTTTTAAGATATTTTTCTAACAAATATTTGACAGTAGCCTAATTGCATTTTCCAAATGATTAGATATCTTGACAATTAAGTGTAAGTACATAAATTTTTTTAAAAAAAGCTCTCCAGAACATATTTGGGAAAATGAGAGAACCTAGTGATTAGAGCACAGATGTAGTGTGATTAAAATAAATTAACACGTTTTTTTCAGTCAGGCAGGCCCTCCTTCATTATGAACACCCTCACAATGCATTCACTTTGCACCAGGCACTTAACTGGGTACAGGGCCTTCAAGGATGAAGAAACCTAGGTCTTGCCTCCAAAGAACTACAAGTCTTTTGGAAAAGAGATGTGAACACAAAACTACCAGTGTTAAACTTCAACATGCAGTTAAACAAAACATGCACAAATGAAAGAGCACACAGGTAAAATCACCAACAGGTTACAGATGACCTGAAAATTAGAGCACAAGTAGGAATATGCTATGCATTCAGACTGTGGGGCCAGCCTGTGCTGAAATGAGGAGGACACAGCACTGTGGTGAGATGGGTGACTTCAAAGAGCAGGGAGCAGGCAAATAGGAGGCTGGACAAGCAGCAGAAGCCAGATCATGGAGGGTCTTGCAGTCTTGGCAAATGGATACAAATTTTATTTGGTAAATGACGAGGAGTCATTAGCAATGTTCACATAGAAAGAAGGTAAATGTAGAGGGGGGATGTTAGGAGTGAGACTTCAAGAAGGAGACTATTACAACAGCCAGAGGAGAGATCATGGGGTCCTTAACTAAGGCATGGGTCTGGGGGCGAAAAGAAGAATGTAGTGAAGAAAAGTATTGAGACAGCAGACTTGAAAGTCTTTGACGACTGACTGATGGATGTGAAGAGATGGGGAAGGAAATGGAGAAAGCAGTTGGCATCCAGAGTTTATATTTCCCAAAGAGTAACCTCCCTGTAGAAATCCAAATAATATAGCCAACTAACACAGTCATTATTGACTTGTGTTTTAAATTTACATTATCAAGGAATATGTGTGGTATTACATATCGATATAAGAAAAAATGGTACTTTTAAACTACCAGATAAAGTACAGGTCCGTTAGTATTAATATACATTGGCATAATGGGGGAATTGGGAAAGATTTCTAAGACATAGCTAGACTGTTTAAAACTACCTTGAGGTAGGGGCGCCTGGGTGGCTCAGTTGGTTGAGCGACTGCCTTCGGCTCAGGTCATGATCCTGGAGTCCCTGGATCGAGTCCCGCATCGGGCTCCCTGCTCGGCAGGGAGTCTGCTTCTCCCTCTGACCCTCCCCCCTCTCATGTGCTCTCTCTCATTCTCTCTCTCTCAAATAAATAAATAAAACCTTAAAAAAAAAAAAAAAACTACCTTGAGGTATTTCTACTGGGTTTTGTTCTCTTGAATTGAGATTATTGCAAACTCAATATATCAATAATAAATACAACCACTGTCAGCTCTGATGGATTCAAAAAAGTGAATTCCTGCCCTTGGGAACTGTGCTTGGAGAAGGCAGACATCTGGGCAGAAGACTGGGAGCTATGTCATCTGATCTTTCAGTAGAGAACAGTGGTAATGTCCACTTAGAGGACTTCCATACTCCCAGGAACGTGGAAACGTGTATGTTTATACTCAGCAGACAATTCACAGTAAAGAAAGGGTTTTATAGGACGCCTGGGTGGCTCAGTTGGTTGAGCGACTGCCTTCAGCTCAGGTCATGATCTTGGAGTCCCGGGATCGAGTCCCGCATCGGGCTCCCTGCTCGGCGGGGAGTCTGCTTCTCCCTCTCCCGCTCCCCCCTCTTGTGCTCTCTCTCTCTCTCTCTCATTCTCTCTCTCTCAAATAAATAAATAAAATCTTTAAAAAAAAATTAAAAAAAAAGAAAGGGTTTTATAGTAATGGCTCATGTCTGGGGAGGAGTCTAGCACACTGACTGGATGGTAGTGTGCAGGCGTGGGGAAAGTGTGAGAAAAGTGTTATCATGAGTTAGAAAAAAAAAACAATAACCCTTATTTGTGAAGGAAGGGGGTTGGACTTCTTTTTTAACTTTCTCCTTAAAGAGATCGGGCTTGGATGTATTGTGCAACTTGGTTTCTTGGTTGGATTTATACCAAATGGAGATAAAAATTTTACTGAGCTAATGACATTAATATATTTATTATGATGACCCCAAACCATAGAAGAAACCACAAGTACAGGAGAAATGGTCTTGTATTCAATAGTCACTTAGCAGACAAACACTTAACCCAGGGGTCAGTTAAGATGCTAACTCAACCAGAAAAATTCTTATGAATCCAGTTCATTGTTTCCTTTTATAGCTCAACGTGAAGAAAGAATGTGAAAGTCTAAGCACTATGATCTTACATACTGACAAATGACTATGATACTGATAATAATAGGTCTTGCTCCAAGCACCAGGCTCCAAGCACCCATTTCTTTATGGGATCATAGG
Source organism: Mirounga angustirostris (assembly GCF_029215605.1). Classification (NCBI taxonomy): domain Eukaryota; kingdom Metazoa; phylum Chordata; class Mammalia; order Carnivora; family Phocidae; genus Mirounga; species Mirounga angustirostris. The sequence goes on along the minus strand of NW_026991716.1, from coordinate 87,692,633 downwards.
GAGAAAAAAGAACAAGAGATATATAAACACTGAGATCTCATGAACTGACTGGAGGGAATGGTGCCAACACCACAATGCCAGGCTATAATTCCTTTCTTTTCTAACTAGACTCCTCTTAATTTCCTGACTCCATTCATGGTGGAAATAGCCTATTAATTCCTTTTCCTAAACACTTAATGACTGGGTAAATGCTTACAATATGATCTTAAATGAAAAAGAAAAATAATACTCATGCAAGGCATAAATATACCAACATTTTTATACAGATCCTATGCTGGTTTTATGTTTATAATAATCATGTGCTATTTTATAATTAAGAATTAATGATTTATAATGAAATATTTTACATATAATATTTATGTCATTATATAATGCTATATAATGAGAAGATTTTGAAAGATATTATCATTTTCCAAAAGAGAATTTTTAAAAAGTAATCAATCTGTATCCACTCTTGAAGACATTTTTATTTTAATGGCAAACTTCATGCTTACTTCCAAAATGGTTTGCGTTCCATGCTCTATTTATAAATAAAATAAATAGCTAGTACACATTTTTAGATAAGAAATATTATTCAAAAAGTGCTCATACAAGTAAATTTATCTTCAGCTCACTCATTTTAAAAATGTTCTCACTTTTAAATCTCATCTCAAGTTTTCTGGTGAAATTTTTATATTTTGCAGTAACTTAAAAATATACAAATGAAGGGGTAATTATCTCTTATATGTGAACATTTTCATTTTTTAAATGTAATATGACACTTGGAAAGCACTTCATGACTATAACAAAGGTAAGAGTGTTGGCATTGAATATTCTTCTAAAGATTTCAGAATCTGTTCTATACACAATGCCCAGAGTTTTCAATAAATAGGCTAATTTTCTCATTTTCTTATCAATGCATTTTTTTCCATCACTTACCCATTCCTACTAAATCACCTGCCAGTTCAGAAGGACAGAATTGAGGAGGAATGGACTCATGGCTAGAAAAGAAAAGAACCCAAACCTGTATTCCTCCTAACACCCTGTCTTTTTGTTCCATCTTCTGAAGGTTAATTCCCTCTAAGAGCCCCTGCCTCCCTGGACAAGAAATTAATAACCTTTCCTTTGTACTTAACTGTCTTTCAATAGTCTCTATAACTTACTTAGAAGTCAGACAGCACTTTGTTTCAGGGGATGACATGTAACATCATATAGGGAATCATACAGAAACACAGAGAATACCTAAGTAAAGTTGGATAATTTTTGTAGTTTTGATATATAAAGGAGAACAGTAATCCTTGGACATATTAGTAGAAGTCTTAGAGTTAAGTGCTAAGTAAAAGTGTTAATACTGTCATGATACCTATTGATTCACTTTTCTTAAAATCATTCAAAAATGGTTTTGAGGAACAAATAATAAGACATCCATCTTGAAATTAAAGAATGATAAAGACAGCTAGAAAACATATATTGAAAAAAAATATATACATGATTAAAATAATAATTTAAAGAATAGTACATATTTTATTTTTAAAAAATAACATTTTTCTTATTAAGTTCCAAAAGTTTAATTCAACATCTTTACACTGAGAATAAAGAATAATATTTGTAATTTTTTTAGGTTGTATTTTATTTTTAATCTGGATATGCTTTGGAGAAAAAAGTATCTTCATTTTAAAGTTATTTAGGTATTTTCCTCCCAATAAAGTTTCTCAAATATAGCTTAGATTAATACCAAAATACTAGAACTAGTCAACGATCTCTATTTTTAGGCAAAAGAATAAAATTCCCCTCATACTATATCTTTAAAAAAATTAATGTGGGTATAAGACATTTTCAAATTCTAGGAGATTGTTTTCTCACTAAAAGAAAAAAATTGTCCTTTTTTTTTTTTTATTAGAAGTTTGGTACCATGAGGGCAACTATGATTTCAGTCTCTATGAAGATACTCAATTTTTATGATTGAATCTACTTTTAAGGAAAAAAAAATATTAGAACTTTTCCTTTATTTTGTTACAACATTAAAAACATACTTTGAATCTCTATTGAAGCAATTAATGGAAAAATTATTATCATAATAGAAAAAGCTTTCCACACATCAGGATAGAGAATGTTATGCTTATAAAAGTTCCATTTAGACTGACACTTAATAAAAGTAGGTTGCAATGACCTAGGAAACCTAAATATTGCCAAAGTGCTTAGCTATTTCCTAAAATGTAGCAATAATTTGTTCTATACAAAACAGATTTGATGAGAATGTATCAGACATATATAATTTGCTTAAATAACTATAGTATAAAAATAGTATAGTGTAAACCTACCTGGTCTTATAAGATAGCCAGTACTTACATTTGGCTATTGAGCACTTGAAATGTGACTAGTCTGAATTAATATGTATGGTGTCAGAGACAACCTTCAAAGACTTAGTAGCAAAAAGAAAACGCAAATATCTGTCATAATTTTTATATTGATTATCTGCTCAAATAATAGTATTTTAATATAATCAGTTAAGTAATATAATTAATAACATTGAGTTTTACTTGTTTTTATGTTTTTTAACAGAGATATCAGATATTTTTTAAATTATATATGTGTCTTCCATTAGGTTTTCATTGGCAGCAGTGGTATAAACAGCTAAACTTATACCAGAATGTTCCCTTCTTTTATAGTTTCTGCCTAAATCCAATTTCTGAGTTTAAAAAAGGACTTGAAAAATAACAAATGTGATTATTGGTTAGTCTTAAGCCTTAAAGAATAAATAACTCTAAGGAGATTTTTGTGTGATGTAGGTCATACATATGACATCACAAACCAACATGATGAAGAATAATCATGTATTGCTAGTTAAGATCAAAAATATAACTATCAGGTTAACGTCTTCTTCTCAGTCTCTAATTTATCCTATATATGGCACTCACTAATTTTAGAGAAATCCCTACATTGTAGTATTCTAACAACTAACAATAGTTGTAATGTATTTTGAGATACTTGTATAAAAGTATAAATTTGCCACATAAATTAATTTAGGAAATTGTTAATAGAATTATTTGCAATAGTAGTTCTGATACCATGCCTTTAACGTCAGTTAAACCCAAGTTTGTATCCAGAAGATTTAATAATTTATGCAAAACTACTTAGAAACCCACAAACTAATCTGTAAGTGGGAATTCATACCGTCATAAATCCATCCAGCAAACCTGAATCGGGTTTCGGTGGTGCCTGCAACCGTTCCATTGACCACTTTTCAATGATGGAGGAGACTTGTGTATTTTCTGTATTTAATATTCTGAACCCTGTCATGTTAACACCACTGTATCGGTAGGGCTCTACATCAAGAGCAAAGAGGTCCTGAAAGACAAATTTTTTGTGTGTTAGTACCAATAGAGTATGTTCACAGATATGTATAATTAAAAGTCAATTATTACTTTCCTTAGAATAGTTAACATGATTGTTTCTCAAATGATGTTAAACATCAGAAATCACCAAGATTCAAATAGACTATTTTCATGCTTTTCCAATGCAAACATACATATTCTAGATGAATATGCATGTATATGTCATATTCTAATTCTACCAATGGAAAAACAGGCTTTTCTGTAACCTACATTTAAGATTTGCATGAGCTTTCTTCTCCATGTTAAGGATAGCTTCATTTTAAAGTTATTTAGATATTTTCCTCCCAATAAAGTTTCCCAATATATCTTAGGTTAATACCAAAATACTACCTTAAATTTTATGCACTATCACTTTTTTTTTTTTTTAACTGACTAGGTTTGTTTTGTTTTGTTTTGTTTTGTTTTCCTATGCTCTGCTTCCTTGACTGGTAACTGCCACTTTTTTATTTTGTCTTACCTTTTTTTTTTTTTTAAAGAAACAGTTCATGAAATATGGCTTCTAACTAATGAAGATTATATTAAAGCTGAGGGCAACACAACTGGCCTTTTTTGGTTGTGGAACCCTTGCAGTTCCTTTGTTTTATACCTTACCCAACAAGTTCACCATAGGGAACCCTTCATATTTTTGTTGTGGGTTCCAGGCTGTAGTTAATGCTCTGGCTTTGCCTTTTGGTTTTCCCAGGAAAGAGGAGGCCAAAGCATCCAGAAGAGTTGGATGTCACCACAAGAACATACAGCATGTGGGACCCCTACACTCTTTCAAGTTGTCATTAACTAATCCTCAGATCTTACAGACAATATTGGGAACCAGACCAACAGTAATGCCATTGGTCCTGTGAAGTTTGTCTTGGATTTATACAGCTACATAGGCTACAAACTAGAAATAAATTTCAACGGAGAGCAGATGATATTGGTCTGCACTGTGCTCTGTGCTGTGAAAAAATATAAAGAATTTTTTTAGGTTTTTATTTTCAGTATTTGCAATCTAGCCAAGGAGACATACACTCATACACACTAAGGGGCAAAAGAGTAGAAGTGTTAAGTGCAAGGAGTCAGAAGCAAGACAAATAACTTTGAATTTTTGTAGTCAAAAATAACTTCATAAAGCAGATGGGATCTAAGCTTCCATTAAAGAATGAATGGGTTTTTGATAGGCAAAAGGAAAAAGGATGTCATTCAAAGTGTCAGTAAAGGCACAAAAATTAGAAAACATAAAACCTATTCGGTAGACTGATCTAGATCAGTTTTGCTATAAAAGAGGACTGATGAAGAAGAATAACAACAAAAGAAAATAGGAAAGTTAGGTTAAAATCAAACTAAAAAAAAGCCTTCAATTATAGGCTAATGAATTCTATATATCCTAAACTACTTTTTCTTTCTTTTTTTTAATTTCTTTTTTCTTATTAAGAGGTACTTTTGATTCCTCTAAAATCTTATGATTATGGTGAAACTGAGTTGTAACTGCACTGAAATATAATTTGCTGATGAGTAAAGTCTTCTAAGCCCTCACCTCCAGCCTATCACTAAGTTTCTTACAGGCTGCAAAAAGTGACCTGGTGGGAAGTAGTATCTCTATTAGAGTGAACCATAGTATTTATCAGTAAAATACAGACTACTGTGTGAAGAACCTCTATTGGAAGAGAGTTGTTATTACAGGTAGCTATTGTGATCAAGTACATTTTAGTAATTTGATCTAGTAGCTTCAAGACTCCTAAAATCAAGGAGACCAATCAGAATACTTCTGAGTTAACAGAAAGCATTGGTTAGACTGGTCATTGTGGGGACGGAGATGCATGCTAGAGACAGTATGGAGGAAAAAACTGTCGAATTTTGGTGATGATGTAGGAGTCAGACAATGGAAGCTTTGAAGGAAGTCAGAAGAGGGGTCAAGTTAGAGGACAGTACTTTAAGGTTTAAATAATTTGAAATTAATGTGACAACAGTTAGATTTGTTCTGTAATGTAACAGTATATAACAACTCAGAAATGTTATAGAGGGAAATTTAGATTTCATTTCAATAAAGGTAATAATTGAAGTTCTAAATACATACCAGTTCTGAAGAAAATAACTGAAGGGGATAAAGGAAAATAGAATAACGGCTCAAACTTGAAGATACTCTCATACTTGGGGCAACAGGCAATAAAGGGGAATAGAATATGCCACCCCCAAATATGCCACTTTGGCATGTGGATTACTTTGATTTGAAGGCAATCAAGACCCAGTAGACTCAGGAAAAACTTTTATGTCTGCCTTAACTACCTAAAAGAATTTATATAGGGGGCCAGTACCAGAAAAAAAAGCTATTACTAGAGATAACTTATTTATCTGAAAGATCTTTCTGCACGGCAGGGCAAACTTCTAATTACCAAACATCTGCTCTTCTTTATCGGTCTGTGAATTACCCTCCTCCCCTTTGAAGCCCCAGGCCCTCATCCCATTCCTTAGCTCAATTACCTGACCTGACCTTGAGTCTCATATCTTTGGGGCTCCTTACATATGAAATTAAATTTGTTTTTTTCTCCCATTAATCTGTTTTATGTCAATTTAATTATTAAACCAGCCAAAGAACCTAGAAGGGAAGGACAAATTTTCTACCCTTACATCAGGGAAGAATTAGTGACAGAGACAGAGGGTCGTTTCACAGAAGAAGGAAAATCAGTATAACATATTAGCAAAGAAATAGAGCCAAGAGTAAGTAGGTTTGACAGAAAGGTAAGGTCATATTTTCATGCATATTTAAGAAAAAACTGTGTGGTGGGTATGTAAAGACAAAAGATAAAGGTAACATTCAATTTGCTAATTGTAAATTAAGTCAGACTAACTTTTAAAAATCCAACTAAACATGGGCGGAAACAGGATAGAAAATTTAGTCTACTAAAAGAGCAGTTTCAATGAATCTGGTTTTTGTAAATAGAACTGAGATAACAACATAAAAATGTGTGGTTTTCTAAAACACTGATTTCTCAGCAAACTAATTTTAAAATCTATTATGTTATGTAAGTTCTCTAAAGCAATATATAAATAAGATATGATATTTTGAATTGATTCTGAAATAATATTTCAAAATCATCAGCTTCCCACCAAAAATTATTCCCCATGAGGATCAATTCCTCCTGAGTTTTATCAAAATAAAATAAATGATAAGTACAAAGGAGCTATCAATGCTTCTCACTCAAAAACCCATTTTCCATACTGAAGGTCATAATAATAAAATTTAAAGCATTAACTTTATGCTTTAATAAGTTACTTACCAGAGTAGTAAAGATATAATGATAGTATTCTGTCATCATTCCCATAGCTAATGCCTAGGAAGTAAAAAATTAAAAAAAAATAATATTTAAGGTACACATCATATGAAATATGTCAATAACAAAATAGTAGGATGTAATGAAGAATCTGGGTATAACATTCAGGTTACGTTAAAACTGGGTCAAACTAAATCTTCTCTCCATAGTTAAGGAAGATTAGTGGTTACTGAAGGAATTTCTGAACCAACTCTCTTGATAGAAAAGCTATTAGCTGAAAGTTTGCAATTGTAAAGCTTACGGCTTTACATATTAAAGGAGGCATTAAATTTGAAACAAACTTGAAATTAGCACATCTTAGTTCATTATATTTGTAACATCTCCACTACAAATACCCTAATGAGGAACATCATTTTATTTTGACGATCACTATTATTCAATTAGGAAAAAAATGCTATAAAGTGCAATGCCAGTAGGAATTTTTTTTAGCACTTTAGAAACTTTCCTTAGCATTGATGAAGCAACTGTAAATCACCACAGTTATTCGAAAAGTACAAAGAAATGTTTTTTACTTTTTTACTAATAGACCAGTCGTAAATTACTGTTTTATTTCATACTTATACAGTCCTTGTCAATTTTAGACTATCAATCTTAAAATAAGGACTTTCGGATTAGAACTTCCAGTCACAGAACTGTCAATTTTTCCTCTGAAAATGAGAACACTTTTGAAATAGCTGTTTATCAATGAACAGTAGTTGGTGATGATAATTGAAAATTGATGCGTTTTTGAGCTGAATGAAGAGCTCTTGGTAGGAAACAAGTATTCTCAGGTGCATCTAATACTCTTCCATAAAATACCAACTACCCAAATTCATTTGCTAAATAGCTGCCCCAGCTCTATCCTATGTATTCTATGCTCACAGGTAGGTATTAACCAATTAGCTAAAATAGAATCTGTATATCTAGAAGCGAGTTGTTCAGTTAAGAAAGAATGGATATTTGTGAAAATTTTTGGAACAATAAAATGCACTTTTTTAAAAGGGAGGAACATTTGTAAATGAAAGGCAGCAGCAAAGAATTAAGCAGAAGAAAGGAATTTAGAAATTGTGATACTGTGATTTATAATAGGAATATATATTTGGTCTTCATTGGTGAACTCCTCCCCCTGACCCCCGCCCAACACACGCGCAGTGGAATTGTGTGCACAACACCTAGGAATCAAATTATCAAATCATATTTCCTGAATGGACAAAGATTGTATGAGCCAGTAACACTCTGATGAAGTCTGAATCTTAATTGAAATAAGAGAAAATTTCTCTTATTAGATAAAGGTTTATAAGATTATCGTTATAGAAGGTAGTTATTGTTCCTGATGGATATGTACCAAAGGTTTCTCAACTCCAGAAATGTGCAATGATAGCTCAGCATTATCCTTGTCAATAGTTTTTGTCAACTCAATAGGTATAGAGATACAGATAAAGATAATTGAAGATAATTGAAAGAAACAGTGATTCAGATGCACAACTATAAATAGCATATAATGCCTAAAATGTGTTAAGTACTATTCTAAGCACATTGCACATTTTAATCAGCCTTGTAGAGGCTGAAGGCAAGCAGACCCAAGATGGGTCATTTTGGCATGAACATTATTCCCAGCTGAAGGCAACGGAAATCCTGTGGGCTCAAGAGAAACTTTTGCCCCTCCCTTAACTACATAGAAAAATCTAAATTGGGGATCTTTCCCAGAATAAAGGTTATTAGCAGAGATAAATTTTATCTGAGTGATCCATCAGTATGGCAGGACAAACATCTAATTACCAAACATCTGCTCTTCTTATCGCCCTGTGAATTACATTCCTTTCCTCTGAAGTCCCCCTTCCTCTTAGTTCATCACGACATATATATCTCATTTTGCCAAACTGTCTTTGGAATTTCCATATATGTGTGGATTCCCTATATGTATGCTATTAAATTTGCTTTTCTCCTGTTAATCTCTCTCGTGTCAATTTGATTCTTAGTCCAGCCAGAAGAACCCTTGAAGAGGAAGGAATTCTTGCTTCCTGATAGCCTCATTAAAAACCTTATGAGGTAGGTCCTATTATTACACTTATTTTATAGGTAGGAAAGTAGGACAAAATAAGGATGAATATATTGGCCAACAAACTGAGATAGTGAGTAAACATGAACTCTAGGTCTCTAACTCTTGAAGTTTGGGTATAATATGCCATTTTGTAAAATGGCATATTTTATATTCCCAAAAATATAGATCCATTGTAGAATCTATATAATCTAAAATTTTTGCTTGTCTTTTTCCTTGATAGTTTGAAAACCTCAAGCATCTCAAGCCAGTTTGAAAATTGTGTTCTGGAGGTAGGGATGGCAGGGGTTAAGGAGATGGTGGTAGGGAGAGCGGTTTGCTTCTGACACGGGTATTCTGCACTAGCTACAGGTTTCTTTTTCATCTCCTTGAGAAGAAATCTGTAGGGGATAACTGAGGACTGCTTATGCCTTTCATTGACCTTCCTTCAGCCTTTGATTCTGAAAACAAGAATCAATTATGGACTATGATATCTGATCTAAATAGAAAAGGGTAGTTATTTTTGATTGAGTACTTACACTATAACATTAACAAAAATGGACAACAGGGATACTCTCTTGAAAGATAAATAAATACTTTCCAGTGCAATTAAAAAAAGAACTTTGTGGAAATTAGACAACAGGATTGAGCAATGGAAACTTGATCAAGGCAAAGGGACCCACAGCGATGATCACCAGAATGAATACAGACAGGCCTGACAGGCAACTCACCTCAAGATATCCACCTAGGCCTAAACTGACCAATGGGCTACTTACAACTAGGCCCAGGTAACAAAAAAAGGGAAAATTCCATACATCACTGTACCTCTTCACCTTCCCTCTTTAAAAACAGCTCCTACCCACTGCCGCATAGCAGGTAGCCTCTCCTTTGCTGTCTTGCCTACCACTCCCTTGGCCGGTATTCAATAAACGTCTATCTCCTTTGTTCTGGCTTAGCTGAATTCTTTTCACTGCCCCCCGCACCACTGGCTTCCAACCAATTGTTGCCCCACATTTGGGGACCCATCTGATCTGGAGAGACACCACATTTAGATACCACAAACTTGTTCTGGATGTTTTCTAAATTATAACATTTATGTCTTGCCACTGTTTTTAAATGAACTATATGCACACTTTAAACCACATTAATAATAATAAAATTAATATCTTCTTGTGTATAAGTAATATGAGAGTAGCTACAATAGAAAAATTGGATGTACAATAGAAAAATTGGCTGTACTGTATTATCCCTCCTGGAAAGAAATACCACAGATTCATTTTTCCAAAATCAAAATATGTCGGGAATCTACAGGGTACTGGTTGCAAAAAAAGGCATCAGGACCCACACCAGTATCCAATCAGTAGGTGGTATCACAAAAACAAAGCCACTCTTTTTTAATAAGTAGGAAAATCTTCCTAGAAGCTACCAAAAGAAATCTTACATCACATTGCCCAGTGGAATAGAATCACCTGTACATGTTTAGACCAATGATGACTTGGGGGTTAAGTGATTTAACTTCCTTAACATCAAGATATCTCCACCTGTTTTCTAAACAAAATAGCTTGAGGGCTTGCCAAAAATTTGTGAGGAGGATTTGGCTCTGGTTTTCCAGTTTGCTGACTCCTGGTCTAGTTCACATAATTAGAGAAAGGAAAGACTGGACAAAATACACGGAAATTTGGAGACAATGATTGACTAAATGCTCCTCACTGCTTAAGAACAAACAGACAGGCTTTTTGTTTATATTTGGTAACTGATAACTTTTTAAAATAGTTCATTATGTAGGTCAAAGCTTTATATCATTAATATAATAATATTCTAGTTTGGCTTGATTTCTTTATTATTCAAAGACTATAGTCTTTCATGGAATTTTCTAGCACTTTAATATTTCAAGGAAGAAAATATTATTAGAAATTCCCAACATTAACTAACGTAGCATTAACCATGCTATATGACAAATATATGACAAATGAACACATCTAGGCATATAATTTGTAATCAGTTTATCCTTCAGGTTATATCCAGAAGTTATATTGCTCAAAGTTAACAACTGAAGAGGTGGACTTTATACATATTTCTTAAAATTTAATTTTCTTCTTGCTGATGTGGTAGTTTATTTGCATCTGATTATACATTTTTCCAATCTAAAAATTTTGATTTCACCCTCTCTATTCTAGACTTTCAAGGTCTTAATTAGTAATTTTTCTCTGGGGTAGAATGACCTTGTGAGGTTTAATTGCAGATTATCTTGACCCTGCCATAGGGGATTCTCTTTGACAAATTTGGGCAGAAGTGCGATCTTTTGTTATTAAGGCATGTGTGCCAATTAGTGCACTCAAAGTAGGGCCAGCCCCAAGTTTCAATCACTTTTAAAGTTTTGAGGGAAGAAAACTTCAAATCCTCTTTTGTTCAATATTTAGGAAGAGCTCACTTAGTTTAAATAAATAAAACAATGAAACAAATAAGGCTAACCTGATAAACTGATCCATATTTCTGGATACTCCTAATATTTGTTCTTAGATTAAGCCAGACAAGCTGAAAGCCCATCTATGCCTGTTCTCCAACTCTTATACCATTTCTTTGGACTTCTGTCATTAACCAATGTTGAGAAATCTCAGAAAAATTACATAAGTCATAAAATAGACTCCTATTAAATGGACTGCTTCATTTACAAGAAGGAAGCTTTTGCTTTCTTCTTGGATTGGTTTCTAGAATAACTGAGATCCAAATGTGGAACAAGTTCTCTCTGGGACAAGGTAAGTTAAAAAACAAACACCAGGCCTTGGAGGAGCAATATGGCGGAGGAGTATGAGACCTAAATTTTGTCTGGTCTCAGGAATTCAGCTAGATAGGGATCAAATCATTCTGAACACCTACAAACTCAATAGGAGATCAAAGAAAAGAGTAGCAGCAACTCTCTGAACAGAAAAGCAACCACTTTCTGGAAGGTAGGATGTGTGGAGAAGTGAATCCGAGGCGATATATGGGAAGATAGATGGAGGGGAGAGGGAGCCTCTGTAGCCAATACTGGCAAGTGATAGAGCAGCGGAGCACAAAATCGGAACTTTTGAGAAGTCTGCTCCACTGAGGGACGTCACTCCGGTGGCTAAGCAGCGGGTGGAACCCTCCCTGGGACAGGGTGGTCTCAGGACCCTCAGGGTCACAGGAAGACCAGGGTGCCTGAGTGTGGCTGAGCTCCCAGGTATTGGAGTGGGGAAACCGGCTGCAAAGACAGAGCCAAGGAGTGGGCTTTCAGCTCGGGGTTGCCATAAACCATGATCCACAGCACAGTAGGGCCACTGCTCTTCCAGCAGGGACCCAGAAAGCGGCAGATCCAGGGAGATTCCCCTTCCTCCCCCAGGAGGAGCGGTGTGGGAGTGTACCGCAGGAATCTGCTGGGTTTGAGACTCCAAACAGGGTCATGTGCCAGAGATAGAAATGCTTGGTCATAGGCTGGGTGAGCATGGAGTGCGGCCAGAGACCAGGGAGACAGGAGTGATTGACTACTTTTCTCTGGGGGCTCACTGAGGAGTGGGGCCCCGAGTTCTCGGCTCCTCTGGGGCAGAGATTGGGAGACTACCTTCACTCTCGTCCTCCAAAGCTGTACGGAAAGCTTGCAGGGAACAAAAGCTAACGAGAGCAAACCCGAGCAGATTACTCAGCCAGGCCCCCTCAAGGGTGGGGCAATTCCGCCTCCGGCAAAGACATTTGAGAACCACTGCAACAGGCCCCTCCCCCAGAAGATCAGCAAGAACAGCCAGCCAAGACCAAGTTTACCGATCAATGAGAACAATCAATGAGAACAGTAGAACTCCATCAGTAGGGAAATACAGCACATAGAATTCATGGCTTTTTTCGCCATGATTCTTTAGTCTTTCAAAGTTAATTTTTTTAATTTTCTTTTTTTTTACTTTTTCTAGTTTTTTTTTATTTTTCCTTTTCCCTTTTTCAACCAACATCTTATCAATCCATTTTTTAAAAAATCTTTTTTATTTTTGATTTTTAGAGTCATATTCTATCCCTTCATTGTAGTTAACCCTATTTTTGGTATATATATATATAAATTGTTCTCTCTTTAAATTTTGGGATACAGTTTCTTCTAACAGACCAAAATATACCCTAAATCTCTAGTGTATGGCTTTGTTCGAGTCTCCTGCCTGATCACATTCTCTCCCTTTTTTTTTTTTTAAATTTCTCTTCTTTCTTTTTTCAACCAACTTCTTATCAATTCCTTTTATAAAATCTTTTATAATTTTCATTTTTACATTCATATGCTATCACTTCATCATATTTACCCTTATTTTTGTATATATATAAGTTTTTCTTTCCTTAAAATTTTGGGAGGCAGTTTCTTCTAACAGACCAAAATATGCCCAAAATCTAGTGTGTGGCACTGATCTATTCACCAGCCTGATCGTATTTGATCATATTTCTTTTTTCTTTCTTTCCCATTCTTTTCCCCTGGTTTCAGGTCTCTTCTAATTTGTTTAGTGTATGTTTTTCTGGGGATGTTGTTACCTGTTAGCATTTTGTTCTCTCATTCATCTGTTCTCCTCTGGACAAAATGACAAGATGGAAAAACTCACCTCAAAAAAAGAACAAGAGGCAGTACCAACTTCCAGGGACCTAATCAATACGGACATTAGTAAGATGTCGGAACTAGAGTTCAGACTGACGGTTATAAAGATACTAGCTGGGCTTGAAAATAGCATGGAAGATACTAGAGAAACCCTTTCTGGAGAAATAAAAGAACTAAAATCTAACCAAGTCAAAATCAAAAAGGCTATTAATGAGGTGCAATAAAAAATGGAGGTTCTAACTGCTAGGATAAATGAGGCAGAAGACAGAATCAGTGATATAGAAGACCAAATGATGGACGACAAAGAAGCTGAGAAAAGGAGAGATAAACAACTACTGGATCACAAGGGCAGAATTCGAGAGATAAGTGAATCCATAAGATGAAACAATATTTGAATAATTGGGATCCCAGAAGAAGAAAGAGAGAGAAGGGCAGAAGGTATATTGGGGCAAATTATAGCAGAGAACTTCCCTAATTTGGGGAAGGAAACAGGCATCAAAATCCAGGAGGCACAGAGAACCCCTCTCAAAATCAATAAAAATAGGCCATTACCCTGACATCTAATAGTAAAATTTACAAGTCTCAGAGACAAAGAGAGAATCCTGAAAGCAGCTCGGGACAAGAGGTCTGTAACCTACAATGGTAGAAACATTAGATTGGCAACAGACCTATCCACAGAGACCTGGCAGGCCAGAAAGGACTGGCACGATATATTTAGAGCACTAAATGAGAAAAATATGCAGCCAAGAATACTATAACCAGCTAGGCTGTCACTGAAAATAGAAGGACAGATAAAAAGCTTCCAGGACAAATAAAAACTAAAAGAATTTGCAAACACGAAACCAGCCATACAAGAAATCTTGAAAGGGGTCCTCTAAGCAAAGAGAGAGCCTAAAAGTAACATAGACCAGAAAGGAACACAGACAATATACAGTAACAGTCACCTTACAGGCAATACAATGGCACTAAATTCATATCTTTCAATAGTTACCCTGAATGTAAATGGGTTAATGCTCCAATCAAAAGACACAGCGTATCTGATTGGATAAATAAACAAGACCCATCGATATGCTGCCTGCAAGAGACTCATTTTAGACCCAAAGACACCTCCAGATTGAAACTGAGAGGGTGGAAAACAATTTACCATGCTAATGGACACCAAAAGAAAGCTGGGTTGGTAATCCTTAGATCAGACAAATTAGATTTTAAACCAAAGACTATAATAAGAGATGAGGAAGGACACTATATCCTACTTAAAGGGTCTATCCAACAAGAAAATCTAACAATTGTAAATATCTATGCCCCTAACATGGGAGCAGCCAATTATATAAGCCAGTTAATAACAAAATCAAAGAAACACATTGACAACAATACAATAATAGTAGGGGTCTTTAACACACCCCTCACTGAAATGGACAGATCATCTGAGGAAAGATCAACAAGGAAATAAAGACTTTAAATGACACAGTGGACCAAATGGACTTCACAGATATATTCAGAACATTGCATCCCAAAGCAACAGAATACACATTCTTCTCTAGTGCCCATGGAACATTGTCTAGAATAGATCACATCCTAGGTCACAAATCAGGTCTCGACCAGTACCAAAAGATTGGGATCATTCCCTGCATATTTTCGGACCACAATCCTTTGAAACTAGAACCCAGTCACAAGAGGAAAGTCAGAAAGAACTCAAATACATGGAGGCTAAAGAGCATCCAAATGAATGGGTCAACCAGGAAATTAAAGAAGAATTTAAAAAATTCATGGAAACAAATGAAAATGAAAACACAACTGTTCAAAATCTGGGATGCAGCAAAGGCAGTCCTAAGAGGAAAGTATATAGCAATACAAGCCTTTCTCAAGAAACAAGAAAGGTCTCAAATACACAACCTAACCCTATACCTAAAGGACCTGGAGAAAGAACAGCAAATAAGGCCTAAACCCAGCCAGAGAAGAGAAATAATAAAGATTAGAGCAGAAATCAACGAAATAGAAACCAAAAGAACAGTAGAACAGATCAACGAAACTACGACCTGGTTCTCTGAAAGAATTAATAAGATTAATAAACCCCTGGCCAGACTTATCAAAAAGAAAAGTGAAATGACCCAAATAAATAAAATCATGAATGAAAGAGGAGAGATCACAACCAACACCAAAGAAATACAAACAATTATAAGAACATATTATGAGCAACTCTATGCCAGCAAATTAGATAATCTGGAAGAAATGGATGCATTCCTAGAGATGTATCAACGACCAAAACTGAACCAGGAAGAAATAGAAAACCTGAACAACCTATAACCACCAAGGAAATTGAAGCAGTAATCAAAACTCACCCAACAAACAAGAGCCCAGGGCCAGATGACTTCCCAGGGGAATTCTACCAAACATTTAAAGAAGAATTAATACCTATTCTTCTGAAACTGTTCCAAAAAATAGAAATGGAAGGAAAACTTCCAAACTCATTTTATGAGGGCACCATTACCTTGATCCCAAAATCAGACAAAGACCCCATCAAAAAGGAGAATTACAGGCCAATATCCCTGATGAACATGGATGCAAAAATTCTCACCAAAATACTAGCCAATAGGATCCAACAGTACATTAAAAGGATTATTCACCACGACCAAGTGGGATTTATTCCTGGGCTGCAAGTTTGGTTCAACATCTGCAAATCAATCAATGTGATACGCTACATTAATAAAAGAAAGAACAAAAAACATATGATCCTCTCAATAGATGCAGAAAAAGCATTTGACAAAGTACAGCATCCTTTCTGGATCAAAACTCTTCAGAGTGTAGGGATAGAGGGTACATACCTCAATATCATAAAAGCCATCTATGAAAAACCCACAGTGAATATTGTTCTCAATGGGGAAAAACTGAGAGCTTTCCCCCTAAGGTCAGGAACACGGCAGGGATGTCCATTATCACCACTGCTATTCAACATAGTATTAGAAGTCCTAGCCACAGCAATCAGACCACAAAAAGAAATCAAAGGCATCCAAATCGGCAACGAAGTCAAACTGTCACTCTTTGCAGATGATATGATACTTTATGTGGAAAACCCAAAAGACTCTACCCCAAAACTGCTAGAGATCATACAGGAATTCAGGAAAGTGGCAGGATATAAAATCAATGCACAGAAATCAGTGGCATCTCTATATACCAACAAGACAGAAGAAAGAGAAATTAGGGAGTCAATCCCATTTACAATTGCAACCAAAACCATAAGATACCTAGGAATAAATAACCAAAGAGGCAAAGTTAAAATACTCATGAAAGAAATTGAGGAAGACACAAAGAAATGGAAAAAGCATTCCATGCTCATGGATCGGAGGAACAAATATTGTGAAGATGTCAATGCTACCTAGAGCAATCTACACATTTAATGCAATTCCTATCAAAATACCATCAACTTTTTTCAAAGAAATAGAAAAATAATCCTAAAATTTGTATGGAACCAGAAAAGACCCCGAATAGCCAGAGGAATGTTGAAAAAGAAAAGCAAAGCTGGTGGCATCACAATTCCGGACGTCCAGCTCTATTACAAAGCTGTCATCATCAAGACAGTATGGTAGTGGCACTAAAACAGACACATAGATCAATGGAACAGAATAGAGAGCCCAGAAATGGACCCTCAACTCTTTCATCAACTCATCTTTGACAAAGCAGGAAAGAATGTCCAATGGAAAAAAGACAGTCTCTTCAACAAATGGTTTTGGGAAAATTGGACAGCCACATGCAGAAGAATGAAACTGGACCATTTCCTTACACCACACACAAAAATAGACTCCAGATGGTTGAAAGACCTCAATGTGAGACAAGAGTCCATCAAAATCCTAAAGGAGAACACAGGCAGCAACCTCTTCAACCTCAGCTGAAGCAACTTCTTCCTAGAAACATCACCAAAAGGCAAGGGAAGCAAGGGCAAAAATGAACTATTGGGACTTCATCAAGATAAAAAGCTTTTGCACAGGACAGGAAACAGTCAACAAAACCAAAAGACAACCAACAGAGTGGGAGAAGACATTTGCAAATGACATACCAGATAAAGGGCTAGTATCCAAAATCTATAAAGAACTTATCAAACTCCACACCCAAAGAACAAATGATCCAATCAAGAAATGGGCAGAAGACATGAACAGACATTTTTCCAAAGACATCCAAATATCCAACAGACACATGAAAAAGTGCTCAACATCGCTCAGCATCAGGGAAATCCAAATCAAACCCTCAATAAGATACCACCTCACACCTGTCAGAATGGCTAAAATTAACAAGTCAGGAAATGACAGATTTTGGCAGGGATGCAGAGAAAGTGGAACCCTCCTACACTGTTGGGAATGCAAGCTGGTGCAGCCACTCTGGAAAACAGTATGGAGGTTCCTCAAAATTTGAAAATAGAGTTACTGTACAGCCCAGCAATTGCACTACTGTGTATTTACCCCAAGGATACAAATGTAGTGATCTAAAGAGTTACGTGCACCTCAATGTTTATAGCAGCAATGTCCACAATAGCCAAACCATGGAAAGAGCCAAGATGTCTATCAATAGATGAATGGATAAAGAAGATTTTGTATATATATATACAATGGAATAGTATGCAGCCATCAAAAGGAACGTAATGTTGTCACTTGCAACGACATGGATGGAACTAGAGGGTATTATGCTCAGCGAGATAAGTCAGTCAGAGAAAGACATGTATTATATGATCTCATTGATATGAGGAATTCTTAATCTCAGGAAACAAACTGAGGGTTGCTGGAGTGGTGGGGGTGGGGAGGGATGGTGTGGCTGGGTGATAGACATTGGGGAGGGTATGTGCTATGGTGAGTGCTGTGAATTGTGTATGACTGTTGACTCACAGACCTGTACCTCTGAAATAAATAATACATTATATGTTAAAAAAAAAAATGAAGATAGTAGGAAGGGAAAAATGAAGGGGGGGAATTGGAAGGGGAGAGAACCATGAGAGACTATGGACTCTGAGAAACAAACTGAGGGTTCTAGATGGGAGGGGGTGGGGGGATGAGTTAGCCTGGTGGTGGGTATTTAAGAGGGCACATATTGAATGGAGCACTGGGTGTTATATGCAAACAATGAATCATGGAACACTACAGCAAAAACTAATGATGTAATGTATGATGATTAACATAACATAATAAAGTAAAATTAAAAAAAAAACAAACACCATATATGTGGTTTGTTAGTGTTACAGAATCTAAACACATGCATTCTGTGTACTAATGTTACTCTGAATTCATCTTAACTCTCATATTATCATTTTACCTTTGCTCTGATATTTCATCTACTAATCTTGCTAAAACTATTAACTTCTTTTGCTGTATATATTTTATTTTATTTTTTTCAAGATTATTTATTTGGGAGAGAGAGAGAGCATGAGCAGAGGGAGAGGGAGAAGCAGTCTCCCCGCTGAGCAAGGAGCCAATGCTAGGTGGGGCTCTATCCCAGGACCCAGAGATCATGACCTGAGCTGAAGGGAGATGCTTAACCGACTGAGCCACCCAGATGCCCCTGTATATATTTTAAATATTATCTTAATTCTGTTTTTATTTTGCAAACAGAGCAGGTTACATATAAGAAAACAAT
The DNA here is from genome assembly GCF_029215605.1 of Mirounga angustirostris. Classification (NCBI taxonomy): domain Eukaryota; kingdom Metazoa; phylum Chordata; class Mammalia; order Carnivora; family Phocidae; genus Mirounga; species Mirounga angustirostris. The sequence continues at coordinate 87,673,742 of NW_026991716.1, read as the reverse complement.
TATAAAATAATGGATATATCAAATAGAAGGCAGAATGGCAATTCTATTTTTAAAGTTGATGGATACTGTAAACTTTCAGATATGCAAAATAAGTCAGTTACTTTAGAGACAAGACAACTGATCATTTACATACTTGCTGGAAGCCTAGAGAAAACCTATCAAAGCTCTGTCCTGACAAATCCTAGAGTGCTTCTCACTCTGGGCATAAAGTAAAGCTCTCCTTTCCAAGTCTGTATATTTTAAATATGACCAAGAATTGTTTTTAGTATATATGAAAAATAAATCCCTAGTCTAGATTTCACTGCTTACTTTATTGTATCACTTTATTCACTACCAAAAAAGACCCACAAGAAACAAAAACACACCCAAATTTCATATGCTTTACTACCCAAATATAACACTAGAGCAATTTTCCAAATCCAATTAAAGATTTTACTGTAGTGAAACCAACATTCATATTGGAAGATTAGACAAACATCTGCTTAGTAAACTAACCATGTTGTAACAGGCATTTACTGTTGATAGTTACATTTTATGGGGTATAATTTGACATCTGAATCTGTATAATTCTCTAGTAGAGAAATTTATCTTATACATGAGAGGTTTTAGGACAGTTGACTAATCCCAAGCCACTGTGATATCAGCCAGTATGTATAAAAGAGCTTAAAAAACAAAGTCCAAAGACTTGGGTCCAAATCTAGACTTTATGCATAGTAAGTATATTGGCTCATACTAGCCATTTAACTACCAACATCCATGTCTTGCCTCATCTGTAATATATGGGAGAATAATAATTGCTGCTTTGCAGTATGCTCTTAGGGTGGAATAGTGCCGAAACAACATTAAAAGATTTCACTGCTATGAATTATTTCATTTGATCAATTTAGTATTATCTTTTGAGTCAGGCAACGCTTTGTTCTGGAATGAATACTTAACATCGTAGGTGAGATATCAATCCCTCTGCTATTTCTTGCTCCTGGTCATTGATCAAGTTACTCAATCTTTCTAAGACTCCATTTCTTCATCTCTGAAGTGAAGATAGTCTCTACTTCATGGGGTTGCAGTCATGATTAAATAAGATCAAATGTGTAAGGCATCTCCTGGAAGATGCCAGCTAAATAGCAAATCTTTTTTTCTCTTTTTTCAATGGGTTGATTGTAATGGTTGAGATGCTCAGTCATTGACTCTCAGTTTATTCCTTCATTTCAGTACGAAACAGAAATATCTCAATAACCAACATTCATTATAGCAAACAGCATTGTATCCATTTGAAAGTAATCTCAGAACTTCAAACAATGTGCTTTGAAGAGCATCAATATTTGCTTACTTTTCCTTTAAGAATTAATTAAAAGCAAATGTCAGATTTTTATCAGAAAATTACATCAAAGTGACTTCTCTGGCTCATTTTAACTGTGTGACAATAACACTTTGATTTAAAAAAAAAAAAAAAAGGAGCACCTGAGTGTCTCAGTGGGTTAAGGGTCCGACTCCTGATTTTGGCTGTGGTCACCATCTCAGGGTCCTGGGATCTAGCTCTGAGTCAGGCTCTGCCCTCAGAGGGGAGTCTGCTTCAGGATTTCTCTTCCTTTCCCTCTGCCCCTCCCCTGCTTGTGCTCACTCTCTCCCCTCCCAAAAAAAAACCAACCAAACAAACAAAAAAACCATGCTTTAAATGCAAATGTAATAAAGAAACCAAGAATTTAGGTAAGTTAAAGATTACCTGTTTCAAAATGCCTGCTGCCATTTCATGGCTACAGTCAAAGATTACATGGAACTCCTTGCCTCTTTTCATTTCCTTTAGTAAGGGTTTTGCATCCTTTGTATCAGCAGGTAGTTGACGGATTTTAAGCCTAAGATTATACCTTGATGGAGCTTTGATGAGCTCCTGCAATCGAATGAGACCTATAATGAAAAAAGGGGAGAAAAAGAATATTAGAGAAAAAACAGAGTAGGTCATAGAATCATAGAACATATTCACCTCAACACCTGATTTTCTTGACCATGTATATGTGCATTTCATGGTATGACCACTGAAATTCCTACTTCCTAACTCCACATCCCCAGTTATTTTTGTTAAAATGATCATTTCTCAAAATTCTTTAAGAAATTCTTTTACAAATTATGGAAGACATACATGATTGTAAATTGATGTGAATAATTTAAATAAATAAAAGGATATAGAGCAAAATAATCTCCCTCTGTACCCCAATTCTGCTCCCAAAGCGTTGTCACAGTTAATAGCTTACAAATATTATTCCTCCATACATTTTCTATGCATTTCCGCATATATACATAGAGCTTTGTTTTGTTTTGTATTTTACAAGAATAGTAGCTTGTGACAATGTCTTAAAAGTTGTTGTATGTCAGTAACTATTGTTCTAGTTCATCCATTTCACACTGTATTTTATAGCAGACGTAATTTATGTTATTATTCTCTGGTGTTAGAAACTCTGGTTACTTTTTTGTTTTTGGTTACAAGTAATGGGCTAGTAATTTGGTATATACGTAAGAGTAAGGTAACTTTCTTTAATAAAATAGACTCTAAGTAGTAGCCTGAACCATAATTAAATTAAAGAAATAAAACTTTTTTGTACTATTTGCAAGATATAACATTAACTTCAGAAATAAATATAACCACACACATTATTAGTAAAGCAAATATTTTCCTAGAGAAGTAGCTCCCAAGTATGTGTTTCAAAAATTATATCAAATTAGTAGATACATGTTTAATATAGAACTGTAAGATATTTTTATTTATTTATTTTTTTTTAATTTTTTTTTAAAGATTTTATTTATTTATTTGAGACAGAGAGAATGAGAGACAGAGAGCACATGAGAGGGGGGAGGGTCAGAGGGAGAAGCAGGCTCCCCGCCGAGCAGGGAGCCCGATGTGGGACTCGATCCAGGGACTCCAGGATCATGACCTGAGCCGAAGGCAGTCGCTCAACCAACTGAGCCACCCAGGCGCCCACTGTAAGATATTTTTAATTAACAGAGACAAATCATCAGATTTATTCTTTTATACAAACTTCAAGTAATGAAACCTCTTCAAGAACTCATATAAAAGACCCAATATATAAAAAATGTGATAAGAAAAAAAGGATCATCTAATTCTATCCTAGCTTGAATCAAATTAAGCAATTTCCTTGTCTCCTCCTCCTCCTCTTCTTTCTTATTTACCCTTTATCCCATCTCATCTCTGTATTTCTCTCAATTTCTGTCTTCCCTGAAGAACTACCTTCATAAATATTAGTAGAACAAATAATAATAAAGGAATATATTTGTGAATAACTAATCTGGAGCTTTCTCTTTGTGAGTTTGTGTGTGTGTGTGTGTGCGTGTGTGTGTGCGTTACTTTATGGAAACTGGAATAACAGGAATAAAAATATATCTTATTATGAGTAAAAAAACTGTATATTAAAATAACATATGATCCAGAGAGTAAAATCTAATTCTAGGACTTTTTTTCATTCATTTTTTAAATAAATAGACCTTCATACATATAATGGTACACTTCAGTATGTTTCAACATAGTTAATAAAATTAACATGACTAGTTTTCAGTATTTGCATCCTCAAATGAGACATACAGTTTAAAAAATATGTAAATTCACAAATATACCTAGTATCTTTTGCTTTTAAAATATTGTTTCATAAAATTTATTTATTTTATAATTTTGCCATTTAAAATTCTATAAATAATATTACATAAATTACACAGTATACTACAATTGTCTCATTTTGTTTTATAAATTTAAATATTTACTAACTTTAGTAAAATTAATATTACATAATTAACTGATATTAAAGGTACCCATTAAACATAATACAATTCAGTCTAGAGAATTAACATGTATATAATGAGTACAGATGTTAACAAGCTAAACAAACATAAAAACAAATATTTGAATTTGTAATACCTGTAGTTGTTTAACACTGGACTTAGAAAATCCTCCAAAACATGTATAAAAGTCTATATATTTATTTGCACATGGGAATGCATTGTTTAACTACTTTTTATAAATAAACTAGAATATAATTGCAGGAAGGCAATGGCTCCCAAACTTTGGAAGGTATGACAGTAATCTATGAAGCTGGTTACAATCTAAATAGCTGAATCAGACTCTGCAGAGGATTACAGTCTTCCCAGATGATTTTCCTGGTCATCAAAAAATGAGGCCAATTTCCAAAGATAAGTCTGGTTTCAGCTAAGTGTCATATGGGAGTCACTTTTGAACCACTTTGGCATAACGATATTATAAGATAAGAACTATATTAGCTAGTAGCATAAGACAATAAAATAATTCAAAGAATGAATTCCAACTTCATTAGGAAACATGAATCAGAAAACTGTAAATACAGCTGACTGTAGGAAAAAGAGAAAGAAAAGAAGACACCATTCATTTACTCCCACATCAAACAAATGTTTATTAAATTCTTACTATGGGTCAAGCAGTGTTCTAGATATTGGCAATACAATGAAAAGTAAAATAGACAAATTTCCTGCCCATACCATGTTAAAAATATGTGGGGGAGGGCAGGTAAAGGCTATTAAGCAGGCAATTATAAATGAAAAATGGCAAATAATATTTTGGTGGGGAAAATGCAATTACTGATGAAGAATACAGCAGAATCATTGAACTTGGAATGAGAATGCTCACGAAAATTACCTCAAAGGAAGTGACATTCAGTTAATACCTGAATAAAAGGAGTAAGAGTGGAAGGAATAGATAGGAAAAAAAAAAAAAAAAGTTTTTTTATACTGGTAGGGAGGTGAGAGACCGTGGGCAAAGAATCTTAAGAAACAAGGAAGAAGTGGTGACCAGTGTAATTTCAGAGGGCATGGGTTCCTTAAGAAGCCCATGTAAATTATTTCAGAGTTAAGGTCTTAAGGGTAGTGGAAAATGCCCACTTGGAATCCACATTTCAAAAGAATCACTCAGATGCCCGACTTGGTTAAGTGTCCGACTCTTGGTTTCAGCTCAGGTCATGATCTCAGGTCATGACTGAACCCCATGTTGGGCTCCACACTGGGCGTGAAGCCTGCTTAGGATTTTCCTTCTCCCTCTCCCTCTAACCCCTCCCCTCTTACTCCCCCCTCGCTCTCTAAAAAAGAAAAGAACGAAAGGAAAGGAAAGGAAAGGAAAGAAAAGAAAAGAAAAAAAAGAAAAGGAATCACTCACATTTTCAATATGGAGGACAGATCAGAAGAGCTAAAACTGGAGGAAGAAAGAGTTGGAAGGCAGTTATAATAAAGCAGGTTAGGAAAGGCCAAGATGTGTGTGCAAGGCAAGATGGTAGGGAGAGATAGAAGTGGATGGACCAGAGAGAGATTTTTGAGAAAGTACTGACAGTACTTGGTGAGGGAGAGGGCTGAGTCAGGGAAGTGTCCCAGGTTTCTGGTTTAGGCGGCTAGGGAGAGACAGTGCTTCCATTGAGCATGAGATCATAGGAGGATCAGGTCAGCTGAGGGTTCAAAGTGAGAGGAGTGATCAGCCATGTCAAGGGTTGCTAGTTAACAAAGAAATAATGGTAAACACTTTAAAATGTGTTTATTAAATTTAACTACAAAATCATTGATGACCTAGGTAAGGACAGTTCTACTAGGGTGGTTTGGGTAGATTGTTGTGCCATTACTAGGAGAAGGAGGGAGGTGGAGGTAGATTATTGTGCCATTAATAGGAGTAGGAGGGAGGTAAAAAATAGACCCCTTCAAAACCATCTCCATGTATTTCCATAATGTAACTTAGTGCCCATCCTAATCAGATAGTGAAGAAACAGATAGGAAAATCCCGCTTCCTCCCATTAAATCAAATATTAAAGAAAACCTATGAAAATATCTTACAAATGCTTTTAGAGATCTTCAATTATTATTAAAAATGTAAGATGATATAAAACCCAAAATGTCTAAGAATTACCAAATTGGATTATCTTTAAACTTTTCCTAGCTCTGAATTTCTATTATTCTCATAAAATTATTTATATAGATGCAGAATGTTCTAATACTAACCTCTGCCAAATAAAGGCTTACTTATCTCAGAAGATTTTATACAAGTTAAATATAAATTTTGGGGATTTAGTTTGTCATTGTAGAAATAGCTTGAGTGTTGGTTTGAATCTCAGTTCAAAAACATATGATCTGCATGACTTTGTGTAAGACATTATATCTCTCTCTGCTTTGCCTTCCTCTTCTCTATAATAAGGTAAAACCATATATGTATTAATATATAAAACACCAAAAAAGGAACTGTCACATATCAGACTCTCAAAAAGTGGCAGTTGTCAATGTTTTTGTTATTTTTGCTAAGATTAGGAAAAATATATATTTTTAAAAAGTGCTGGTTATTAAATCTGTCCTTGGAAGTTATTTTGACACTAATTTAGACTGAAAACTTAATAACATCAAAATTTTAATTGAAATTTTAAGAGATTAACTCATTACCAAAGAAAAAGGAGCTACATAGTTAGAGATTAGTCCAACAGTTTTGAACTGAAAAATCCCAAATGATTCAAAAAAATAGAAATTTTCAAAGCATAAAATCCACATATAGTAATTGCAGAGTCCACCCTAACTATAAATACTGCCAAGTATTTCCAAGTCTCTTAAGAGCTTATGTGGATGGTCCATTGAGCCATCAGGTACAATAAATGTTTACTTATTCTCTTCACACACATATATCCCTGTTGGCATTAATGTAACAGATTTCAGTTTGCCAGATTCCCTGAGGAGTAATATTGAAGAGCTAAAATAGAAAAAAAAAAAAAAATGAAAACAACTGCTGCTAGTAGGAACTGCCATCTCCTACTTAAGAATTAGAGTAAAATGTTGCTTTTATTCATTCATTCAACATGTATTTACTGCATGTCTACTATGTGCAAGACATCATTTCATGGATAAATATAGTGATTGGAATCATAGCATTTATTCAGTCTTGAACTGCATGAGATATAGTTTGACTTTGGCACTTTTTTTTTTTTAAGATTTTATTTATTTATTTGTCAGAGAGAGAGAGAGCACAAGCAGGCAGAGGAAGAAGATGCTCAGGGCTGAGCAGAGGGTGAAGATGCTTGGGGCTGAGCAAGGAGCCCAATGCAGGACTCAGTCCCAGGACCCTGGGATCATGACCTGAGCCAAAAGCAGACACTTAACCAAATGAGCCACCCAGGCGTCCTGACACTTTAATTTTTAATACAAAAGTTATTTCTGTAATGCTTCTCACCTTCAGTTTTTGGAATAAAATTAGTTCAGCTTTCCAATCAGAGGAAAGAAATCCAGAGAGCTTTTGAATACTGAAAGTAGAAACATGATTTGTAAATTTTGCTTTTCACCATCTCCTGCACCAGGTGCTTAGACTTCTCTCTTGGCTTCCAAGTCTTCGTTGCTCTGTCCTGCGATATTGTTTCTCTTTTAACCATATTTTCACTCTAGATCCTTTGCCTTCCCCATTATCTGGCAATTACATACAAATCTCTGAGTTTTGTTATTTAAAACAACTATTTATAGTAAGAGAGAGTTGACAAAAAGGAAGATGGACTCAAAATATTCAAAGAATGCATGTTTACCCACTTTATTTAATGAGTTATTTGATGGCATCCTTGCAATTTAATATATGTGGATGGGGATTTTATCCAAAGGGAAATGGGCTTAAACAGCAGGAATGTCTAATTACAATACTGGGTATGTATTTTCCTCTGTAGATCTCCAGCGATCTTCCTACCTCCCCCAGTATTCCTCTGAAAATTATCATGTTCTAAAAAATTCCTATCTCAGAAAAGATTACCCTAATCAAATTCATCATATATACTTAAATATGCATGCTTTGTAAAATATAATAGGAAAAAAGTAAGCTTCTTAAAATAATTGAGATGATTTACATGTGGTCATTTCCTATGATTCCTTGGTCAAAATAGAGAAATAAAAAGACCCATCTATGAGATGAAATAAAAGAGTGAAATTTATTTTGTTGAAAATGTGGTTAATACAAATAATTTCCAAACAACAATTTTCAGAAATGTAGTATACTTTAACAAATTTGGTACCCGATTAATTTATTTAATGGAAGAGTAGAATTATAACTCCTTAAAACAATCTTTTAGTTAAAATGCCCCCTCTTTCCCTAATGTAATTAGTTGGTGTAATGATAATAAAAGAGAAACAATCTGCACAGATGGGTTCCTGAGAATCTTCTAACGAAAAAGAGCACCACATTGCAATTATCCCTTTATTTTGGTAGATGAGTAACATTCTATTCCCTCTAATTTCTTCACTGAGAGTGCATGTTTTTTAACCTTTTTCTGCTTTCAGATATTGTACAGTAGCTGAAATCAAGGTTTATCGTCAGCTTACAGCAGGACAGAGACCTGCTCTTTTCAGAAGGTGCCATCAATTCAGCAAATAAGGAGAATCCAGAAGGAGCCATTTATGCACACTCCAGCTGGCACTTTCTTCTAAAGAGATCAATCACACCCCCCTCTCTGCAGGCCCAGCTTCCCCCAGCCCCAGGAAGGGAGTCCCAAGGTTCCTCCTATATCCAGGTATCCACTTCAGTAGCTACACAAACTAGAGTCTTGCCACCTGGCTCACTCATCAGGGCTATTTATCATTTTAGTGAATGGGGTCCTTGTGCAGGCCAGACCTCTCCCCTACCCTCCAAATGCATTGTATAATAAACTATACAAAAATGACTCATCCACAGTCAGTGTTTCATCATCAACCCTACCCCCTTTTCTTTCAGTTGAGAAAAGAGAATTCATTGAGAGACTGAACATCTCAAGGAATTATTTTTATTGGAATGCTTTATTTGTGCCACAGAGTGTTTTAGACTTTTTATTTTTCTTTTTTAAAGTAGGCTCCATGTGTAGCATGGAACCCAATGTGGGGCTTGAATTCATGACCCTGAGATCAAGACCTGAGCTAAGATCAAGAGTCAGATGCTTAACCAACTGAGCCACCCAGGCACCCCTGTGCTACAGAGTGTTTTAAAGAAAACTGAATAAAATATCTACACCAGGATTTTGTAGTCTATCCTAATGCATTAAATACCGACAAGGGAGCTAATCGTATTAAGAAAATCAAAAGTGGCTTAGACAAGAGAAGATTTCCATTGAAAAAAATTCTGTCTCCAAATTTTTGTCTGCCCTCCTCCCTTTGGGGATGAGATAGATTTGTTCATTAGTACAGGGAAAATAGAAAATAAAGAAAATTGGAGTCTAGAATAAAAAGGGAGAAGAGGAAGGGAAAATGAGAAGAAACTTCCAAAGTGGTTTTCATCTTCTTAGAAGAGGGAGAGAAAGTTATGTGGAGTAAAATTGGAGGGCTGGTCTCCTGGGAAAATCTTCAGATTTTAACAATAACCTGACAGAGAGGGAATGCCTTCTCTCTTTTTGAAATTTGCTGTATATTTAAAGTAGGATAGAGCCTAATATATTCAAAACTCAAAACATGTAAAACACTTTAGCATTATATATTAGAAACCAAGCCACAAATGAGTTTTAATTTACATGCCAAGGTGAATTGACTATGTGTGGCTCCCTAGAGCACTGTGTAAAAAAAATTTTTGAGACTAGTTCTGTGTTCAGGGGCATGTTTCAATAAGGGATTTGAACCTGAGGTATGGGGTAGGCATAGTGGCATCATGTATTGGTCATCCTTATATTAAAATCTCCTCCTTACTTATTAGTGTCATCAAATTCTATCCATGATATTGTTTTATTGATGGCAAAGCCTTTCTATGCTTCAGAATGGAAAATATTATAGTGCAGACCATACATTTTAGGCACCATGCTCTTTATGTGAAGGCAAGACCCATGGTTCAACATTGAACCATGATGCATTCAAATAAGTAGAATCCAAACAGGAATTCTGACTCTTACAGTCTCCTAAAAACATTAAAAATGTGTATAAATTGTCTGAAGCAAACTCATTAAAATTCTATATTGTTTTTTTTCCTCAAACTCCTCAAATTCTGAACACTTGCATTGACACATAATGCACATACGTGTGTACATTTGTGCACACACACAGGCTCACTTGCATACACACACACACACACACACACACACACCTCTCCTCTGTCTCTATTTCCCTGGGAAATTTTATTTATGTCTGCCCTGACTTCTCCCCACAGGATAATCTGGCCATGGTGTTTCTGTTCTTTCTGTTCTGTTTCCATTTCTAAAGTCCATACCACACATGTTCACAATATTGATCTAGAAAGGCAGAAGCCTCCTAGGAAGGCCTAAGTGGGGAAGGCATAAACTAGCGGTACCTGAATAACCTTTAGCAGGTTAGTCATGGAGAAAGGCTGAGACCTTTCAAACATATTTGCAACCTATTCATAAGTCAGTCTTATACGTTGCATCATGATGCCAAATTTCTGAACCATATTGTAGCATGGCAGTCTGCATCGATCCCACCTCATTAACTTTCTACTGAATGGCTACAGACAATATTTAAATTTTCCAAATTTTAGTTTTCTCACCTGTAAAAATGTGATCACAATAATTATTACAATACAGAAAAAATCAAATGAGCTAGTGCATATGAGTCAGTTAGTACTGTGCCTGGCACAGATTCACCCTCCTTACTGGTTTCTGGTAATTAGTTCTCCCCGGAACTCAAAAATCACTGTTGTGTGTGTATATGTGTGTGCGTGCATGTGTGTGTGTGTGTGTGTGTGTGTCAGGAGGCTCTGTTTTCTCCCCAAACTCTGCCTGGTCTCTATCAAAATCTCTTCATTTAAGCATCTAAGTAAATCCTGCTTCCTGCTAGGAACTCCTTCTACATGCCATTAACTCCCAAATTTGTATCTCTTGCCAGATACTTCCCTGAACTGAGTCCTAAATTCATTTTCCTATTTGACAATTGTGTAGTAAAAAATTAATCTTGTCAAAGAGAGGTCTGGCCTTTGCTATTGGCTCCTGGGAGGTAATCTCTAAGCCCTTGGAATGTCCTGTCTGATCAGAGTGTCTTTATCTGGGAGCCTTGGGCCACACAGGATAGACTAACAATGTGATTTACGGTAGGGGTTTTGAGTCATGAAGGAGCAGCTCAGCCTCTGGAGGGGCTAGAAACTACAGGTGGGCCAAGTGCCTAGTTAGCCATGCTTACGTGATCAACCCCAATAAAAACTCTGGACACCCCAATGCTCACATGAGCTTTCGTAGTTGGCATTACTCCATGCATAGTGTCACTCACTGTTGCCTGGGAAAGTTAGCAATGTCCACAAGTTGAGTTGTTGGGAGAAGACAACTGGAACCTCTGAGTGTGGACCTTCTGGACTCTGCTCCATGTGCTTTTTCTCTTGGTTGATCTTAATCTGTATCCTTTTGTTATAAATTATAACAGTGAGTATAATAGTTTTCAGTCATTCTGTGAGCTATTCTAGTGAATTATCAAACTTGAGGGTGATATTGGGGATGTTTGAAATTGCAATCAGTCAGAAATTAGGGTGGTTTGGGGGACTCCTGAATAATGCAACATCTCTACTTTGATGTATAGTAAATACTACACAGCATTCCAAAATTGGCTCTTCACATCCCCAGCCTCCAAAACTGCTCCCCACTCAGTCTTCCCCACATAGTATAATGGCAACTCTTATAATTCCAGTTACTCAGGCCAAAAACCTTGGTGTCACCTTTGATCAGCTCTTGCTAGCATACCTTACATCCAGACTATTAGAAAATCCTTTTCTACCAACTCTTACTGCTTCTAACACACTGGATTGAGTTTTACGATCTCGCAAATGGATTATTGTAAAAGCCTCCTAACTAGCATTGCCCTTACACATTTTTATGTCCATGTATATCTAGTAGCAATTCATAACCCGTTAGGCTTATTTCATAAGTCTGGTGAGTGCAGTGATTGGGAGCTTTTAAAATAGTAAGCTGGGGATGAAGATGGCAGGAAGACACAGAAGAGTTTAAGTACAGGCCTGGATACAATAAGAGCGGTTAGGTGGAACTATGCTTAGTGGCCACTGAAATATGGAGTCCTGAGGCTCAACTCAATTGCAAAGAACTGAGTCAATTCACAACAAATTCTAAAGCATGAGATACATTATGAGAGTGGCTTATGGTTCTCTAGGACAAGCGGAGGGAGATATTGTGCTTCCAGACAACTAGTCCATCTAAACTTATTCCAATAACAATACAGAGAGCACAATGCCATCCTGCTGGATAGGGTCTCAGAGAGCTCTTGAGTTCAGAATGGGGGAAGCAACAGGGATAATGGGGACAAAGTAGAGAATACCAGAACTCCTTCCATGTGCTTGAAGCTGGGTTCAAGCTGCAAGACTAGCTCCACACCATCTCACAACAGCCTGCCTCACAAATGGACTGAACTGGGGTGTTCCATGGAGTGTGTTTATGATCCCTGGAAGGCAGAGGATGCCAACCTGATTACTACTCCTGAAGTCAATACTAAAATATGTTGTCCCCATTTCTTCCCTCACTGTTATGAAAAAATAGTAATTATGTCATTATTAGAAAGCAAACAGTGCTTTTGACCATGCCAAGGCTGAAACTCTTTGGCTGCTATAGCCTCAGGGTCTAAGTTCAATATGTGCTAAGGTCAATTTTCTATTTAGAATGCTCCATTTGTGAGGAGCCAATGGAATAAATGTTGTATTTGTATCTTGCTTGCTGTTATTACAACCTGTTCGCATCTGATTCATGAGAGGATAAGCACGTTAGTGACTGGTTTCCAGCCGAGGTAACTTAAGGGCTGTGCATTTGAGGGGTGCCACAGTCACGGTCGAGCGGCTTGTTCTAGGCTGACCCAGCCCCAGGTCCACCCTATCATCTAATTTCTCTTTGTCCTCTTCATAGAGCTGCTGAATGTGGGCCTATGCCTGGTGTAATGAGAGAGGGCAAGTAAACAGCAGGACAGTTTAATAAGGCAGTTGTATTTGCCAGAACTCTTTTGGTAATACGTGCAGACCTTATTCACACTGCGCTGAACAAAAATGGAACTCACTGCCTCCTATAAACTCCAGGCATGGCTGGAGACAACAATTCTTTCTCCGTTGCTGTTCTCTCTTCCTCTGTGTTGCCTTTGCTACCCCTCAACATTTTCCCATTTGATGGCACAGATGACCAACAGACTCCCACTCTAACAACAGAGATTTTTGTCTCAAATTCTGTCAAAATCCTAAGAAGGACTGCATCTGGCCCAGATTGGGATTATGTGGTGGGAGTAGAAGGGCTGAAGTTAGATGCCTTAGTGGGTTGTGTGACATGAAAGTGAGGCTTGCCTGAACCATAGAGACTCAAAAGATCCCCTCAAAGAGATTCTGGACAAACACGTAAATGCCACCCAGAAATGCATCACAACAATGTTTTAGAAACTCTCTACAAAGAAAGTACTTCAACTTGTGACCAGAGTTTGGTTATATTTTGATTTAATGGTTGTTTTCCATTAATGTTACTTTATTATATTTCATCAGACTGGGGCCCTTTCAGGAGTCTAAGAGATAGAGATATTAAGTACATAGTAATTAGACCAGGACAGCAAGCACAACTCAGGAACATTCTAGGCAAACCAGTAGTTCTCTATGGTCCTCCCACTTCACCGCATTCTTTGTCCTTCATCATAGTCACTTCATCACCTGCTGTCTTGGCATTGTTACTGACCCATCCTGAGTGGGACTGCCCCACCCCATTGTTCAATTCTGATGGTCACGCTGCAGGCTCTTTGTCTCAAGACAGTCCTGCTCGGGTGCACACCTGTCTTTCTATCACTCTACCCGCCCTCTCAGCTTGCAATAACCCAACTTCCACCCTCCAGACAGGGGCTGATTAGCCAGCCTGCTGTCATTTAATCCCCACTTATGTCCAGGTCAGTGCAGTTACGAAGCCACAAATGATCCTTCCCAGCTCTTATTTTGGCTCTGTCCCAGGAGGCTGCTGTTACTGGGTTTATCCTGCCACTTCATACATCAAATATGATTTAAAATTGATGCTGATGAAACAGCGTGAGAAGTTTTTTTTTTTTTTAAAGATTTTATTTATTTATTTGAGAGAGAGAGAATGAGAGAGAGTAAGCACATGAGAGGGGGGAGGGTCAGAGGGAGAAGCAGACTCCCTGACGAGCAGGGAGCCCGATGCGGGACTCGATCCCGGGACTCCAGGATCATGACCTGAGCCGAAGGCAGTTGCTTAACCAACTGAGCCACCCAGACGCCCCAGCGTGAGAAGTTTTATGTGGTGGGCCCATGACTAACAATAAAGGCCAGAACTACTACGTGCTGGTGGGATTGCTGAGTAAAACGTGACCCTTAAGGAGCTCAGATTTTATTTCATATTTTTGTTCCAGAAAAGAATACTATTAACCCCAATGCCTTCAGCAATTATGCTCATTCAGCATATATGAATGGTTGAAAGATGTGAATATATCAGAATTATGTGGCAGCACATAACATGTGCTTTGAATTGGGAATGCAGAAGTAAAATATGAAACATAAACAGTAGATGTTTGCCATCTATGAGATTACAGCATAGTGGGGAGATAGGTATGCAAATCATTTTCTACAATGAATTCTATGTAATAGTGTGAGTGTCTCTAAAGTGCAGTGGAAGTGGTAGGGATAGAATGCCTAAGGAGGGGTAACCATTTGGTACATGGAAAAAGATGGATGATCTTGGAAAAAAGAGGAAAGTGCATGTACAAAACATAATGATATGAGAGTATGGGAGTTCCAAAATTTTGTGAGCTATTTGGTTGGTACTGCTGGAAAATCAAGTATAAGCTGTGATATGGTGGGAAGTGAGGCTGGACCAGCAGCAGGCAAGAACTGGTTATGAAGGACATCTCCTTAGATTATACTTTGTAAGTATAGGAAGGAAGGAACTTCATAGTTGCAAGTACTTAAAGAATTCAGGCTGGCTTATGCAGAAAGAGAGAATTGATTAGAAACATTCAGGTAATTTCATGAAACCCCAGCATGGGAATTCAGTCTTTCCTTAGAGACCAGAAACAAGTAGGAACAAGGTTAGAAAGGTATCACTATCTTTCACTTCTGCTCTTTTTTGTGTGCTGGCGTCATTATTCTCTTCCTAATGAGACTGGTTTTCTCTGATTCACAGTTCAAATAGGAGACATGGCCATCTTTCAAATTCACTCCTGAATTTACTTGTTATAGGTCCAGCAGCTGGCAGAGACCAACTCATCTCTCTTGGTTCCAATTCCAAATTCCTGGATAGGGAATCTAATTGGCCCAGCTATGTTAACTCTTGGTCTACTCAACTGTAACCAGAGACACAGACTTACCTTAAGCTATGAGAATCAGCCTGGGCCCCACCTCTGAAGGTGAGGAAGCTAGGGGATTTAGGGAGTTAGACGTGCTTCTCCTGCCCACTGTGGCATCACTAAGGAAGTTAAGGCGAGTGAGATGAACAAATTTTCCTGTTAAAAAATCACTCTGGTGGTATTTCTTTTTTTCTTTTTCTTTTTTTTTATCCAAAATCTGTTTATTGGGATAGTGTCCCACTCATCTTGATTCAGGGTGCTTTTAGTGCTGCTTCCACCTGAAGGAGCATCCTTCTGTAAGCCTTGCTTTTCCTCCTGTGGGCTGGCAGAGGACAGTGGAGCAGCCGACACACAGAACTACCATTTGTGCGTGGCTAAAGACGGTGGTTATTTTGTAGCATTTTGGGCACTTCACATCCGTGAAGTAGGAGTTGGGGCTCTGCACCAGGCACTTCTTCTTGTGCTTCCTCTTCTCCTCTTCCGGGGACGGGTGCAAGAGATCCTTCGCGAGGGGCATGTTCTCGTGGGGAGGTCGTCACCGCCGGAAAGGACTCTGGTGGTATTTCTGAGGATGGATTTGTGCGTAGTAAACTAGGGGACATTGACAGTGAAAGATAATCATGAAAAGGAGGTTGTCTTGTGTTTTAGCCTCTCTCAGCATAAGTGAGAGAATAGCAGGAGGCATTTCCTCTACTCTGCTTCATCCTTGGTTTGACTAATGTCCTACCACATGTCTGGATGCATCCTCTATTATTTATCTCTCTGGAAACATATCTCGTATAAAGAAGAATCGTCACTGAATTTAACTACATCCTTAAGTGAGGCAATGTGTGTTGATTTTTTGAATTTCGACTTCAGCTCCAAAGACTTTTAGGTTGCTCTGAAACACATGCCACATGGCTAACATAATAGACTTACATTAATCAAGATCAGGAGAGTGACGTGTAACACCAGAAACCCAAATCTACTAGTTTGTAATGAGGACTATATCTATCACAAGCGTGGCAATATTTGAATTGCAGGACCACAACATTCTCAAATTACATCAGAAACCATATCATAATCTGAAGATTCCTTAATATTATTTTGGCATCAGAACAAAGGGAATTGGCCCAATGAGTGTAATAATCATTTGTTGTGGGTTTGTGTTATATCCATAAGAACTCTGTGAAGAGGTACTGTTGTCAGCCCCAATTTGCAGATGATGTGAAGACACTGATATCTGGGTTATTATGTTCAAAGTCTCATGGCTAGAAAGTCACAAAGCCACATTCAAACCCTGGGAGTCTTTTTCTAAATCCAGTACTGAGTCTTTGCATCCTGAATGCAATAACTTTGGTCTTACTGGTAACCCATCAGCTAAGAATCTATGTTTCATTAACAATTTTTAGATGTGTCATCTATGTTTTCCTGTGTAAATCTCTGTTTTTAAGAAACTCAAATATCTGGGGCGCCTGGGTGGCTCAGTCGGTTAAGCGACTGCCTTCGGCTCAGGTCATGATCCTGGAGTCCTGGGATCGAGTCCCGCATCGGGCTCCCTGCTTGGTGGGGAGCCTGCTTCTCCCTCTGACCCTCCCCCCTCTCATGTGCTCTCTCTCTCTCATTCTGTCTCAAATAAATAAATAAAATCTTAAAAAAAAAAAAAGAAAGAAACTCAAATATCCAACCAATTCTCTTTCTGATGAACATATTCTTTTTTGGTTATATTGGTACCTTCAGACAGGATATAATCACATCGTGTTTAGTTGGAAAACATTCTTTTAAGGTAGTTTTGCAAGTTTTCATTTTCATTCATTATGTTTTGATTTCACTATTTTAACTCTCAGAGGGTGACTTAATTTCCAGGTGTTTCCAGAGTACTTTACTCCAGCCTCCAACAGTGACAATGGCATATAGAGTCCACTGAATTGTGCTGTAGGTCGTATGATATCCGTTCATAATGAGTTTGGGAAGTAAAATTATTCTATTTGCTACCTATTTGTTATACAAACATAAATTCTGTCATTGCATTTAAGCATAAATCTTATTTCTAAATTTCTATTCTAAAATATTTTTAGAGATTAAACATATACATGTTTAAATACATGTTAAACACATACATATATATCTTGTATATATCTTGCATATTTTCCTTTTTTGCTTCTGATTATCATTTTCCACTTCTATGGCTTTTCAAGCCCTCTCCACTTTCCCATAAGTCAACTAAGAATCTTTCAGTCTTAGGAAGATGAAGGAGGAATCCTTTTCTACTAAATCCTTCTCAAGCAATAAGCTTATGCATTGTATGATCTCTCATAACTAATATTAAGCAGTAGTCCTTAATTGTCATTCCATGTGGAACTCTGAATATAGGGTCTAGCTGGCAATCCTCTGCCTCCCCCCACAATGCATTGTTCCTTGCTCCTGTTGCTTATCAGTATGATGCAATCTTGCCAGCTCCACTAATTCATCCCTTAATTTTACATCCATAGTCCCTTGAGATTCATTCTAAATTCTTTCATAAAAGAAGAAAGTAAAAACAAGTTGTTCATATTTTTATTCTTTTGCAACCCAGAGGATTTTTGATAATGCTATTTGATAATATTTAGATCACTTAGTATATACAAAATTTGTTTTACTAATTCTTCACAAAACTTTCCATTGTCAAGGAAGGGCTGCAAGTAGTACATGCAAGGTGAAGAGTAGAAATGAGAAAGATTTCAAAGAAGAGGTAAGTAGAGGAGTTGGCTGGGCATGGAGAATGGTTCAGAAGGCAGAAGTGATGGCAGAGCCATTGTAGGTCACGTGGTATGGAAGCCTGAATGAATCCGTAACCAGGCCTCATCCACGAGACAATATGTGGGTGTAAAGGAAGCAAAGTATGAGTGGGAAGTAGCATGGCTGAGATAACGCAGTAGTAGGACAGCACTTCCTCCCAAATTGAAACCTAAATCCAAATCATAAACTTTGCTCTAATGTGGGCTGATGTCGACCTTACATGAGTCACAGAGTTGAGTGAGAAATAGGAGTGAAAAAAGTCCAGTAGCAGTGGGTGGTATATAATTTCACTCTTCTAGCCATTCAGACACTAGAGATCCTAGGCCAGCTACCCAACCTGGGGAAAGGCTCTTTTAGCTGGGGATATAGAAGTAGACATCAGTGAGAATAAAGCTTGAGGTTAGTATCCTAGTCAAATTAGTTGTAATTCATAAGCAATCAGTCTTTAATTCCAGCAGAAGGTTGGCAAAAAATGTAAAACATAACAAAATAAACAAATAAACATCAGGATCCCAGTTGTAACTTGGTATAGTTGTAGGTGCCAGAGAGTCACCATAAGATACAAAGATCTTGATTAAAAACAGGAGATGAACTCTAAACCCAATTTGTACAAGGTCAAGGCTTATGTTAAGCTACTAGGCTTGCTATTCACAAATTTTAATATTAGATATTTATTTGATTTATGATACGCATTTATTAAGCAGCTGTTATGTAACAGACCTTATCCTAAGTGCACAGACTACCATGAACTGAGGATCATTGAGACCTCACAGTTTAATGGGGGAGATGGTTGTTACACCATCAGTTGCAATGCACTATGGTAAGTACTACCAAGCGGGAAATGGAGAGGCAGGGACACTTTTCTAGTAGAAAAATGTGTTAAATGAAATTTTAAAGAACCATGAGTAAAACAGGCAAAGAGGGGGGCTTAACTCTTGGAGAAGAAGAAAAATATCTTAGAGGGAATTTAATGCACAAAGGTATTGGTAACAGCATGGTGAGTCTGGGGAATTTCAAAGAGTTCAGTTTGCCTGGCATTGAACAAGAAGGAAACAGGGTGGTGAGAGAGGAGGAAGGAAAGGTAAGCAGATGCTGTGCTCCTAGGTAGGCTAGAATGACAGCTCAGAAAATCAGAACCAGGTAAGTAAGTAAATTAGGAGTCTGGGGTATATGTCGCCAGGAGAAACTTTGAAGAATGAAGCAGATATAATGTTCTGAGTGGGTAATTTGCTATAAAATAAATGAGAGCTGCCTAGGGCAAGCAATGATGACAGAGGTCTGGTAGAGGGAGTCAGTTACATAATCTCAGTGTGGTGTCCTTCCACGGGTAGGCTCTGCTTTCACTCTTTAAATCTGTTTACAACCTTCAGGCAACTTTCAGCACATTTTGACATTTTCCAAAAGAAAACCTACAAGCAGAGATTCTACTGAAAAGTTAGTGAAAGAGACAGGAGAGAAGATTATATCAGAAGACATACCCAAGTCTCTCTTCTTGGTTATGTGACACATAATCTCCTTCCAAAGCATGTTTGGCTCTTCACTGCATACGTTGTCTAAGTCTGTCCCTCTTTCCTGTGGCAAACATGAACTCCACCTCACCTCTCTCAGTCTTAAGGACCAGCTGACAGAGAAGCCCCAGAGGTCTATCCACCAAGTGGGCTTATTAGAGCAATCACAAATTGGGTCTCTCCTTCAAGGAGACTGCAATGCTACCTGCTATGAAAAATCCTTCATATTATTAGAATTGGCCACAATTCTCTCCGTTCTGCACTATCAAGTCTTTCTTCTCTACTGGCTTATTTTCTTCAGAATATAAGCATATTATTATTTAGTTTTAAATAAACTTTCTCTTGACCCCAATTTCCCCACCAGCTATCCCCTCATCCTTCTGTTTTCTTTTGTAAGAAAGTTCTGGAAAGAATTACCTATATTCACAGTATCTGATTCCTCACCTCCCATTCTCACTTAAGCTCACTCTAATCAGGATTTTGGCCTCTCTACTCACTCCCCTGAAACTGCTCAACATCACCAATGATCTCCAGGTTGTTAAATTCCATGGTCAAGTCTCAGCCTTCCTTTCTCTTGACATATCAGCAATACAGCTCCCTGCTTCCTTGATAGGATTTCTTCACTGATTTCCAGGATACCCCATACTCTTGGTTTTCACTTTCTCTTACAGCCATCTCATCTCTTAGTCTTCTTTTAATTCTTTACACTCATTCCTATGGTGATCTCACCCAGTTTTCTGGTTTTAATACTACTCTCAAATGAATATTTCAGCCCAGACTCTACTGGATCTCCAGACTACTATCTCCAACTGCTTATTCCATCACATCTCTATTTGAGACACCCAAAACTTAACATCTCCAGAGCTGTACATTCTGTTCCATTCCCAGTTCCCTGTTCCCATTTTGGGAACAGAGTCAGTTGGTGGCAACTCCATTATTCAAGTTCCACCTCAAAATGTTTTCTTTGCTTGTAATGCTCTTCTCCACATGCTTTGCTCTCTCATCTGCTTTGACCATCCTATTCTCTGTCTTCTTCCACTAGAATATAAGCTCCACGGAGGCAGGGCTTTTTGTCATTATTTCTTGGATGCATCTCAAATGATTAGAGCACATCTAGTACATGATAGATGTTCAAACCATTTGTTGAATGGATGAATGAATTACATGATCTTTAATCCCAAGAAGTTTGCAGTCGTTTTGGGGAAAGAGATTATATGTTGCAGAAAAGAATGTTTCCCAGGCAGAATGTGCCAAGTGATAAGTGAGTAGAATAGACCCAAAGTGCTAAGACATTGTTTTTTCTAAGGATTCAGAAGATTGGACTCAATTTGAATAATTCATTCTGGGGGAAAATTGATCATAATCTAGGGAAGTGAGATGGGAGTAAAACATTTTAGATGAGAGCAATTTAGGGCCTCAATGCCATTGCATTTCTGAATTTAAAAGGAAGCTATTTGTTGCCAAAAAAAAAAAAATACAAAAAGAGTTTGTTCCAACTGGAGGTCTCTTTCTTCTTTGTCTACAAAACTGCAAAACAATACCCCACTAATGGGTCTTTTGGTTAATGCATATGCAGTGGCTGTTACTAGGTGCTGGGTGTGGGTGTAAAGAAGGAAAGAAAAAAACTGGTCTATAATCCCCATTTCAAATCAGATTTTTTTTCAAGTCAGTTAACTGCAAAACAAAGAGGAAAGGGAATTAAATAGTTACTTCGAAACAAAAGAAAAAATGTTAAGTGGGCCAAGGGAAAAGCTTTTAGCAAATGTGAAAAAAAAAATCACACTGGCACTGATGATGGGCTACTTAGGAGTGATTATTTCTAATGGAGCAAAGAGGGGCAGTGGGTGCTGTGAGGTGCAGGCTAAAGTCTCCTCAAAGAGACCCTGGGCTTCCTGACTGTCACTTTCTGCTGGGGCCAGGGTTGACTTTCTGTCAAAGCACCCCCACGCCTGCATCAGCTGTTCCTAGGCACAGCCAATTATGAAGTGAAACCATTTGAGGTACAGCTTTTCTTTGTCCATTGAGGATTTTTTCAGGGGCAGTTGAGGGCTAAACTGAAGTGGAAGCAGACAAAATTTATCTTTGCCTCAAGGCTCCCCTCTTGCCCTTCCTTTCTCATCCGAGACCACTCTAATGCTTCAGGAACCAAGCGGACTGCAGACTTTTCCTTCTCCTAGCCAAAGAGAGGAAGATATATTTCTGATCATTTAGACTGACATCTTTACTAATTGGTTTCTAATCTTTCCTCTCTTGGGGATTATTAGTGTTTTAAACCTTTGCTCTTCAGTTGTGAGATCTAAAAAAATTCTGCCTACTCTGGAAGGTTAAAGAAAAGTTAAGCGTCTCAATTAATTCTAACAATAGAGTCCAGCCTGCTTTCAGGTTGCTTTGGTCAAAGGAAATGGTAATTTGTCTGGATCTCCCAAGAAGTTCTGTTGTAAAGAATTTATCAAGGAGCACTGAATCAGTTTTAACTGTATGAGACATCCCTGGAAGATCTAGGGATGGCAGAAAGGCTCTCCTGGCCTTTACTCCTCTCATCTGCAACCCTAAGGTGTGGTCTCTGTTCAGACTTGGTACAGAGGACCCCCTTGCACCCTCTTCCTCCCATATTATATAACCTCTTTTTCTTCCCTTCCTCAGCCACCTGGTATCAGCCATCAAGGATCCAGGCCTCATACTCCAGGCTTTCTCCCTTGACTCTTGGCTGATAACTGGTTTGATTTCTTTGACTCTACCCTGAAGCATGTTGACCCTGCTGGTACCTTGAACATTTTGTAAACTCATTTGCCTGTTTGCTGTAAATCTTAAGTCTTCAAGTTCATTAGAGGGAGGATGTCCAGAGTAGTTTAGGAAGGAGATACAGTTCTAATAATTTATGAGAATACAGGTAGAAGCTCAGGTATGGCTTGTACTTATATGAGGACTAAAGTGATCTCTGAAAGTCAGGACTGATTATCAGCTAGTAAACATCTTTTAGTTGTATCAGCTGTTGGTGGATGCCTGTGAGGAAATTGGTTGTGAAATATTTTTAATATTACTCCAACTTACTGTGGCCCAGAAGCAAGGTGGTAGAATGGGAAAGCATGGACTTTAGATTCAGCCAGACACGGTAATAATGAAATGTGTGACCTTGGCCAAGTTACATAACTTCCTTACTTCTATGCTCTCTGTGGTTTTTCTGTGCCTCCTGCAAGGCTTAAATAACATGACAGGAATAAAAAAATATATATCACAGCTTCTGGAGCTATTTTTATTTTGCTTATTTATTCATTTATTTATTTATTTGTTTGTTTGTTCATTTGTTTTTGTTCCAGAACCTGATCTCCTTGGAGGGAAGTAAGAGGGGGAAGTAGTTAGAAAGGAGCTTCTGGAAAAAGAGTGGTTCTGGTGATTATTCAGAACGTGCAGTCCTTTTAGTTCCTATAATTTTAAAAGTATAATTACTATTATCTCAAACAGTAAACACATAGAATCATAGGTTGATAAACAACCCTTATAGCTTTAAACTCAAGCCTTAGTTTATCAGGTGAATCTCCGCATTGAGGACATTGAATAGCAATGGTACACAGTATCCTGACTCATAACTAAAAAAAAAACAAAAACAAAAAAAACCACTAAAAAATCATTCTAAAGGAAATTTTCACATCTACCTACCAGAGAAATCGAGATAACTCGGTGAAACTATCTCTATTCAGATATGAGGTAATAAAGCCTGAAATTTGTGGTTTCTGATGATCTAATAGAACACCAGAATAGAGCTTTAAGAATCTGATGAATAGGGCGCCTGGGTGGCTCAGTTGGTTAAGCGACTGCCTTCGGCTCAGGTCATGATCCTGGAGTCCCTGGATTGAGTCCCGCATCGGGCTCCCTGCTCGGCGGGGAGTCTGCTTCTCCCTCTGACCCTCCCCCCTCTCATGTGCTCTCTGTCTCTCTCATTCTCTCTGTCTCAGATAAATAAATAAAATCTTTAAAAAAAAAAAAAAGAAAAGAATCTGATGAATAGTTTATGTATCTTTGGTCTAATTCAAATCTCAAATATGTTCTTCATTTTTGTACCTCCAGAAGCTGAAACAGTGTCAGGCATTTAGTAGGTGACTAAAAAATGCTCATAATAGAGATACTGCTCCCCAATCCTAATTGTATTGAGCCTATGTATATTAATTTCTAAGCTACAGATAGACTTCTAAGCCATACTTACCCTGAAGCTATGGTGTATCTTTATTGTAAATCTGCAAAGTAGTTAACAAAAAACAATGCCTAGGAACATACTAGGAGAAGCCAGTGGGTCTTCATCAGGGGTGATGTTGCCTCCAGGGGACACTTGGCAATATATAGAGATATTTTTGATTGTCAGAACTAGGAGTGGGGAATGCTACTGGCATTTAGTGGGTAGAGGCCAGGGATGCTGCTAAACATCCTACAATGTACAGGACAGCTCCCCACAGGAAAGAATTATCTGGTCCCAATGTCAGCAGTATCAAAGACGAAAAACTCTGACCTAAGCATTGGATATTTGAGACTGGCTCTTAGCACATCACTGTTATATATAATTCTGCTTTCTGCTTCCCATGCCAAATGCTTTATGTACTCATCCATAAGATGTGTATTCCAGCCATTCAGGTAGATTTTCCATTATCTAACTTCACTTTGCCTTCCCTTTTACAATATGGCAGAAGCTTTTCATCTCTAGTAAAAAAAGCAAATGACTTAGTGAGTTGTATGAGGGGCATTATGCATCCTTTTTACAGTGACAGTCTGCTGGTTCAGATATAATCTTTATCTCTGGAAAAGTGGAGATACTAAATGTCATTTACTCATCTCTGCTTATCTCCTATTTTTGTTTGTCTGGCTGCCGTTTTGTAATCTCATAAAACAAAACCATGGCTTAATGTGCACTTCTATAGCCCAGGAGAAAACTTTGGGTCTTCAAAAACATATATAGTGCAAAAGTTGCAAAGATCATATCATACTATTACTTCTGTTTAATGTTTTCTGCAGACATTAGCACTTCCCCACCTGGAGTTAATTGTCTACATCAGAGCATAGTTATGGAGAGATACACACAGATAAATAAAGACCCTGGATCCTAGTTTGTCTTCAGATGCTAAGTCCCTCCTTACCTGTCAATACATGTAGGAATCTATGTATTTTTGTCATCACCTCTTACTTGAAGTTTGTTGGATTTTCCTTCCTTGTGTCTGTTGTGAGAATGTACAGAGTTGTAATGAAGACCATGAGTCCCAGATTCAACATTTGGGGTTGATTCTGATTCTGATACTTAGTAGTATTTTACCGTGGAACGTTTCTTTACAACTTAGATTCCACATTTGTTTATATGGGAACAATAACAGGCTTGTTGTGAAAATAGAAAAATTAGGAATGTGCTAAGTACTTAGATTGTAACTGTCATGCAGCAAGTTCTCAATAGCAGTTAATGTCATGATGATCAATATTGATATTTATCCCTCATGCATTATTTATGTCTTTCCTTTCTTTCTTCTCTGTGTTATTAGTAATGGGATGATTTCCTCTCCAAATGTCTCTGTTCTCTCCTTCCCATATATTCCTGGTTGAAGATTGCAAACTTTAAGATAATGCTGATAGAGACAGAAATGTAGCAGTTTTAATTACCTGGCAGGAAATTTAGCATATCCTATTACCTAAGAATCTCAAAAGTCATCTTCAAATTTCTGTAGTGATATCGGTGATATTCTGTAGTGATATGTAGTGATGTAGGAGCAGCATATTTACAGAAATGTTGTAAGAGAAAGCAATTTGATATGTATTTTGTTTCCTTTTTTTTTCTGGTATAAAGTAAAGTGCACACATTTAAAGTGCAAAATGTGATGGGTTTTGACATCATGAAATTATCACTACAATCAAGATAATAAATATTTCCATCACCCACTAAGATTTCCTTATGTCTCTTTGTAATTATGTTTACTTTTTACTTTATCATAAGGCCAAGAGGTAAAAATTAATTAGATATAGATCAACACAAGTAAATCTTGCACTTTTTCTACTAGATATACAGAATTATAATTTAATCATAATTATAATTAAATCACCATGAAAATAACAAAAACTGTTTCTTTGAAATCCAAGTGGGACATGTAATTGTATCAGAACATAGGTTCTTGGACCCATAACTGTGTAATATTTACTCATTTATTTACTCAACAAATATGCATGAAGCATCTACTATGAACCAGGTACTGTTCCAAAAGATGAGGACACAGTGCTAAAGAAGATGAATTCCCTGGAATGGCTTACTGGGGAGAAAAGCAATAAACTAAAAGTCTTATGAGAAGAGTAGAAACTTCCACATTACTTCTTTCTCTAATGTAATGAAAAAAGAAATGGCAGAAAGAGAAAATACTCCCCAAAGCACTAAATTGTGATAGGTTTTTTCACATACACACAAAAAAGAGTTCATTAATATCATTTGTATGTAATCAGGCTTCAATAACAAAGCCAGATTTTTATATTTGACCCTAGTGGTAGAGACAGAGGAGAGAGCAGAAGTGCTACTCATCTTCAAAGTAAGTGTATAGCAACCAATTTTAAAATATTATATTAACATCAAAATTCTTATAGGGACAATAGGACTAATCAAAAACAAAGAAGTTCAGGACTTTTTAGATAATAGTGCAATAAAAATTCATCAACTTATAAAATCAGTTCTATAAAGAAAATTTGCAACCAGTTAAACAAGTCCATATATATTTTTTTAAAGAACAACATGTTTACTTGCTCAGGAGAGATGGGGAATTTTTATATTATGCTTCAGTTTTGTTGAACAAAAGTGGTTTATATCTTAAAGGTATCAGATACTTAAAAATTTTAATAAGCAAACCTTAAAGACAAAACAGACCCTTTAGCATTTATTGTTTAGCTTACCATGTGATACTTATTTACATAATGTCTTACATCAGTCTAAAACAACTCTGTTACGTATCGTGTTTTCCCATTTAAGGGAGAAATTGATGGCAGCCAGGTGACACATTTTGGGACAGAAATCTACAGTCTTTTCATTACAAGGTGGGTCATAATATAGCAGTTAGTGACAGAAAAGCTAATCTCCTGAGAGAGATAGCAAGAGTGCATAACTTCAGCAGATGAACATCTGTCACAGTTAATAATTGACATGATGAATTAAACTTCTGTGTAAAATTAAATATAGTTTGAGAGAGGTAAATATCAAAATAGTTAATGGCCCTTACTTTTTTGGGGGGGGTAAGATTATGGTTGATTTTAATGTTTTCCTTCTTCTCTTTGTTATCTTTTTAGAGCCAATATGTCTTACTTTCTCTACCCAGTCAAGATAGGCTAAATTATGTTGTGATAAAAACAGCCCCAAATCTCAGAGGCCTAACAACATATAAGTTCATTTCTTTTTCCTATAACTTGTTTAACATGGATTGGGAGGATAGCTCTGCACATTGCAGTTACTTCAGGACCTCTGGACACATGCTTGTCACCATCATGGCATGCAGAAGAAAATGTGACATTCATCAGTGGCTCCTAAAACATCCCCTAAGAAGTGATTCAGTACTTTTTGCTCACATTTCCTCGGTGAAAGAAAATCACATAACTTTGCCTCACTTCAAAGAGGATGAGAAAATGCAAGCTTGTTCTGTGCCTAAAAGCAGACCCAGAAATATTTGGAAAATAGCACTAATGACTATAAAATTTAATTAACTGTATAATTTTCTAAAATGTGTTATATAATTTTTAGGAAATCTTATTTAAAATGAATTAAATCAATTTTAATCCAGTTTACTGATTCCTGGTAACCAACATTTTGAAGCCCAAACCAAAATTATTCCTAGTGTTCCCTAGGGGTGAACCTGCTCATGCCTCCAACTTGTCCAGCGACAGTCTGTAGTCTCAAGTTCCAGGGTTAGCTCTTTCCACAGAGTTGCTTTGCCTCACCTCTCTTACTTCTTAAATGGTTTCTTGGTATGATTTCAGGACATGCCAGACTCTTCATGATCTCTTTTAAACTACTTGTTCTTATTATTGGGCGCCCCTAGCTGACATACCCTGTATTTCAGCCACAGTGGACATGTCATAATGCTACCAATTCACCACACTGTTTCACAGCTCTCTCTTTGCATTTTCTCTCCTACCTACACTTAATATGCCTTGAGACACACTTTAAATGTCATTTATACTTACTTTCTCTACCCATGTGATTTCCTCGCTCTCACCTCCTGTTTTTTTTGTTGTTGTTTCTTTTTTATATTTTATTTATATGATAGAGAGAGAGAGTGCAAGCAGGGGGAGCCGTAGAGGGAGAGGGAGAAGCAGGCTTCCCGCTGAGCAGGGAGCCCGACGCGGGGCTCGATCCCAGGACCCTGAGATCATGACCTGAGCCCAAGGCAGATGCCTAACCATCTGAGCCACCCAGGCACCCCTCTCACCTCCTGTTTCGCCATAACATTTTTATGTTACTCTTTTAGTGCTTAGCATACTGTATCACAATTTGTTTGCAACATCACATTTTAAGTACTCTGAGAATAGGAAACGTTTGGTTCTTCTTTGAACAACAAAGTGATTGATAATGAATTAGTTTATGGACTCAGTATATTTCATCAATATGTAATAAGTTTTTGAAGAGGGAAATAATTTTCAAAATAATACTTAACTTTAACTATGTTTTCAAATTAAATATGATATTGCAGCAGTTAATAAATGATGGCCTCCCTTCAGCTACCATTGAGAACTGATGAAATGAGGCCAAAATAATGAAGAATGGTAAAATCTAGCTGAAGTACCACATGCACTCTTTGGCATCTAAAGTCAATAAAGGTTCTCTGTTAGTTGACTTCCTATCAACTAGGCTAAGAAATTTAAAAATCAATGTTGTATTATTTATAAAGTATACTTTAATATAACTCAGGTTTGACTGGATTTAGAAAATCCAAGTACGTTATCCAAATCAATCTACAGATTTAAGGCGATCCCTATTAAAATCTGAATGGCATTTCTTGCAAAAATAGAAAAATCCATCCTAATACTCATTCAGAATTTCAAGAGATCATAAATTTAGGTGTGACTCTGTGAACTGCTTTGGTTGGTGAAATGTGAGCAATAGTGTTGCTCATTTTTTAGGTGGAAAAATTTAATTGGCTGGCACTTAATTCTCCAGCTTACCCGTTTTCTGCCATAGCAATTGTGCTATAAGTTCAATGCATCCTAAAATGCTGAGCCAAAATGTCAAAGATAGTTGCCCTGGAGAATTATTTAGATTTACAGTAGACCTTACATTTACGAGACATAAAGTCTTGTTCTATTAAATCGCTGTGATTTGGGGAATGATTTTTCCTATAGCATAACCTCATCTAGTAATTCTCAAACTTTGGTGTACTTCGAAATCATTAGGAAAATGTGTTAAAACACTGCTTGCTGGCCTTACTCCCAGTTTCTGATTTAGTAGGTGTGGGATGCAGCCTGAGAGTTTTTCCCTTTCTAATAATTTCCCAAGTGATCATGATGTTGCTAGTCCAGTGACCGCACTTTGAGAATCACTGATCCAGTAAATCTTAAATAATATGCAAATTATCACATTTTGAAAAATACTTGACAGTAAGTCAAACTTGTCAATATAATAGACAAAAGCATACATTTATAGATAAAAACAAAATTAAAAATTTTAAGCAAACCTACAATGATTTTATAGTGATTTAATATTGATAAAATTATCACTTATGAAAAATATTTATTCAGTTGTCTGAACATTTTCACACTGAGTAGTTTTAATTCTGCTGAAGATTCTTGTCCTTAGAGTATTTTAAACAGTCTCAAATTAGATTTAATATGGAGGAAGAACATTTTACCATAAATATAGTAAAAAATTGTCAAGTGTATATTAATAAGATTTAAAATCATCTAGCATTGATATAATGTTTTATAATATCTGTTTCAGCAAATTTATAGTTTTACTTTTTAATTTAACTTTAAAGAATTTTGCAAAAAGTATTAATTGCATGACTAATGATTCTGATTTGTCAATTAAGCATTTTAAAAAATTTCCTGTTCTATTTTTACAATGAACTTTTTATCCTTTTATCCAGTTGAAATAATTGGGTTGGCATTAAAGAAAGAAAATTAAGTCAGCCCTTGAAATCTTAACACTAACTTGTTAATTGCCCCCATTAATTACACAATGAGGAATGACAAGCAATAATTCCCTTTCCTAAAGTATGGCTGAAGGTCAGAGAGCTATCTCATTGGCATTGAGAGACCAAACAAATGATGCAAATTTTTTCTTTTAAATACTATCAGATGTCATTGGAAGCTCAGCCAAGGAACTAAATTAATGTGGGTTTTTTGTTTTAAGATTGATTTATTTATTTTCAAAAGACAGAGAGAGCATAGCAGGGAGGGGCAGGGGGGTAGAGAGAAGCTCAAGCAGGCTCTGTGCTGAGCATGGAGCCCTACATGGAACTCAATCCCATGACCCTGAGATCATGACCTGAAATGAAACCAAGAGTTAGATGCTCAACCGACTGTGCCACCCAGGTGCCCCCTAAATTAATGTTTTAAACATAATCTTTAAACATCATTTTTATCTATTCTTAAAGGAAACAGTACTTATTATATATTAAGAAGTAACATGGCAATAGCAAAAACACAAACAATTCAATTAAAAAATGGGCCGAGGACCTGACTGTTCAGTTTTCAGAGAAGACATACAGATGGCAACAGGCACATGATAAAATGCTTAATATCACTAGTCATCAGGAAAACGCAAGTCAAAACCACAATTTTATCACCTTACAGCTATTAGAAGGGCCATCACCAAAAAAGACAAGAGATAACGAATATTGGCAAGAACATTTGGATTATTCATTTGCAATGTAGATAATTTTTCCCCAAATACATTTTACATACCTTGCATTTAAAACAAGATAAACATTTAAACAATGTTGAGTAGGAAACAGAAAACTGTTTTAGAAGGCAGTTGTGTTAATCCATTCAGTATCTAAATTTTTAAAAAGTGTTTCTGATACAGGGTCAATTCATTTTTAATCAAGTATCCAATAAATGATCCAAAACATCTTGCAGAAATGGATATGTACTAGACTTATTTCTCTGCTTCTTTATCTCAAGTCTCATTGCAATTTAAAATGAATGCTGTCTTTTTTAGGGGCCAGTGCTTTAGACCATAGTTATTATAAATAACTCATATTAAAATGAGCACCTATGTTGAAGTCTTTAGAGTGAGGTATTTTTAAAGAAATAACATTGTTGTTAGTTTGCTATTAATTTCTAAGGCATCCTAGAATAGTCAATAATGGAACATATACATATAAAACTACATATGCACATATACAAATATAAACACATATACACATATAAAATAAGTGCTAAATATCTCAAAAATCTTCAGCTTCCCAAAAATCCTTCTCTAAACTAAAAAAACCCCAAAAAACAAAAAACAAAAACAAAACAAACAGCAATGAAAATCTTCCTTGCTTTGAAATTCTTTATTTCTTTCTCCCTTGATGCTTTTTTTCCTCCTTGATTTTTGTCTGAAACACTCTTAGCTTCAGATATTCCCATGGCATATTTCCTCAGCTCATTAAAGTCTTAGCTCAAGTGTCACCTTCTGAGTAAGGTCTCTTCTGACAACCCAACTTAATATTGTAATACTCACTCCCTTGTACTCCCTATACATTTCCTTGCTTTATTTCTCTCCATAGCATTTACTACATTTGATACAATACAATATATATATTTATTTTGTTATTGTTTATCACCCTTTACTAGAATACAAACTCTACAACTCAAAAATTTTTATCTATTTGTTCACTCTTGTATCTCCAGTACCTAGAATAATGATGACACATAGTAAATGTTTGATTATTATTTGTAAACTAAATAAAGGAATAAACAAAATAAAGCAAGAAGAGACAAAAAAAATAGATGAATTAATTATAAAATATTTAAAATTCTCATGCCCAGGAAAGCATCACTCCTGCATGAATATGCTGAAAATAAGATTTACTACAGAATTGATGATGAATTATTTTATCAACCAAAGTCTTGCATCATACAAAGAACAGAATTATCAACTCACATGGGTAAGAGTGAGGGAAGTTTGCTTCACATGTATACTTTGTAAGAATATTTTAAGGTGCATCCTGAAGGTGGTGAATAGATCACCAAATGGGAAGGGCATATCAGGCAGAGAGAACAGTTTGTGCACAGCAAAGAGACTTGAAACAGCAAAGTATGATTGGTAAGGGGGAAATAAATTACTCAAGGAAGGCTGTGGCATAAGTATTGAGAGAAGAAATACCAGGAAAGCAAAATCAAAGAGGCATGAGAATGACAGTGACAGAGGCTGCATGTGTCATGCTGAGAAATTAGAACTCATTCTTCCAAGAACCGAGGAGTCACCAAAAAGTGTTAAGTCTAGGAATGACATCACCAGATTGTCATTTCAAAAAAGACCATTTTGTCTGCATCAGATAGATGAACTTAAATAGGGTACCAGGTAGAACATGGTCAAGGCTGTATATAGTAAGTGTGTTAACTAAGACAGGTGGTGGGAATGGAGAATAGAGTTAAATTTGAGAATTGCAAGATAAAAATGAGAAGGATTAAGTAATCTATTGGAAATGAGGGATGAGAGGGGTGCCTGGGTGGCTCAATCGGTTAAGCATCTGCCTTCGGCTCAGGTCATGATCCCAGGATCCTGGGATCGAGCCCCACATCAGGCTCCCTGCTCAGCAGAGAGCCTGCTTCTCCCTCTCCCTCTGCCTGTCGCTCTGCCTAGTTGTGTTCTCTCTCTATCTCTCTGTCAAATAAATAAATAAAATCTTAAAAAAATAAAAGGAAATGAGGGATGAGAGAAAGACAAGAATCTAGCATGATCACTATGGATGTGGTTGAGAAACCCAAGAAATAGAGAAAACCAGGAGAAAGAGCAAGTTTTGGAGTAAAACAATGAGTTTGGGTTAGATGTGTCTCTGAGACATCCAAATAAAGATGATCAATGGTGGCTAGATCTATGAGTATGGAACATGGTAGAAACAACTGAAGGTGTAGATCAATTAGCTATAGAATAGAGGCAGAGGAAGGTATGGGTTAGAGGAAAAGCTTTAGGGAGAATGAAGTAAATAAGCAGAGAACAAGACTGAAAAAAACTTGAAATATTAGTTTTTTAAGGAGCAGGAAAAGAAAAGGGAGTTTATGAATATAAAAATGAAATAAATGGCTAAAAGGAAGGAGGTAACAAGGAGAGAATGATAGCACAGAAACCAAAGTATGAGAGTTATTTTTTCCCCTGAAGATGGAGTAGTCAGAATTGTCAAGTGCATCAGAGAGATAATACAAGCACTCTCCTTCTCCCTATGCTGCATAGAGAAGGAGACAAACAACAGGAAAAGGCTAGGGGAAAAGTAACTACCAAGAGGCTCAAGCCAGATTTACCACATTCCAGATTTAAATTTAGGAAAATTAGCAGTGTCTATCACCAGGGAATTATTCTCACTTTATTATTATTATTTTCTTCTCTTCCAATGAAAGCAAATTCTGCTGATCACTGGGTCTGGTATAAGACCTGTCCCTTCTATTTCGTTAGACCCGCATATATGTAGGAATATGAATTGTGTGATTGTTGTGGATTAGAAATTTTATTTTCATGTTTTAGGGTTGGCATAGATCTTAAAACCTAAGAAAAATTAATTCTTTGAACATGTTTAAAAATATTCACTGTCATATAATCAGAGCCCAAGTAATAGTATTCCAAATAATTTTTATGCTTGCTTAAATAGGAATAAAGAAACTATGTTCAAGCAAAACCAACTTTGTGGAAACTCTAATATACCAAGCTATGTAATCAACTATGTCCAAATAATTAGGCTTAACTCATAATTGCTAATTACATGTGCACTTTGAATTAAAGAACTTGAAGTTTTGTACTTAGATTGTACAACGTATAATCATCTTAGATCCAAATTACCCCACTTCCTGAAATAAAATTGAAAATTATTTGGTTATAAATTTTATAATACACAAATTGTCATAGTATTGAAAATTAGTGTCTTCCAGGAATATATATTTTCATATTAACTTATTCTCTTGAATTATTTTATTTTATTTTATCCTATTTAAACACAGGTCCAAGATAAAAAAAAATTACTATTAATTGATTTTACATTTTATTAAACTAACTCCAAAAGCACACACAGATGTATCTGGAACATAGTCTATACATATACTTCATCCAAGTTAATAAATTTAGTGAAGAAAGTATTTCTGCTTTTCTTTAGGATAAGGACTTTTTTTTCTATATTCATATCATAGAAATTACTCAAAGATCAGCCTGTTAAATATTATAATCCCTTAAAAAATGACTGATTTCGGGGCATCTGGGTGGTTCAATTGGTTAAGCATCTGCCTTCGGCTTGGGTCATGATGCCAGGGTCCTGGGATTGAGCCCCGCTTTGGGCTCCCTGCTCAGCAGGAACCTGCTTCTCTCTCTCCCTCTTCCCCTCTCCCCTGCTCATGCGCTCTCTCTCTCTCAAATAAATAAAAAACTTAAAAAAAACCTTAAGACCTTTATTAAAAAAATGATTTCCTTCATTAATTAATTTATAGGCTCTTCCTTAAATTTTCCCCATGTCTATATTGATCTCCATGACTGCCTACTCACTAACATAACTGAATTTTCTTGAACCATGACCTTGTTTTTTGGCAATTTTTTTATTTCCTCCCACCACAAAGAATTACAAATGACGGGCAGAACAAAACGGCAATGAAAGTATCATATGTCCATTTTTTTAAAGATTTATTTATTTATTTATTTTAGAGAGGGGCAGGGAGGGGCAGAGACAGAGACAGAGAGAGAGAATCTCAAGCAGACTCCCTGCTGAGCATGGAGTCAGATGCAGGGCTTGATCTCAAGACCCCCAGGTCATGACCTGAACTGAAATCAAGAGTTGGATGCTTAACCAACTGAGCCACCAAGGCACTCCCATATGCACATTTGAAAATTCCTGTTTCCCAAGATGCATTTACGATACCTCCAACACCAAATGTACCCTACCCTCTCTGAAATCTCTTTTTCTTGTTTTCCCCTTTTAGATAAATATGCCAATGATTAAGAGCCCAGACCAGAAACATAAAGGTCATTCTTATTTCTCTGTCTCCATCACTCCCTCCTCTTACTTACTAAATCCTACAATCTGTATCTCCTATAACTTCCTAAAATTCTCTACCTCAATAGCATTCCATCAAAAATTCCTTAAGTAAGATTGTCATCTTTTTTTTTTTAACTTGATTAATTTAGAAATTCTCTTGCTTCTGGTCTTGCCTTATTCCCCACCATATTCCAATAGCCCTGATATGTTCTCCACACTATAGCCAGAGAGCCTTTACCAAAAACAGTTCTGACTGTGTCATTCCTTTGCTTCAAATAAGACAACAAAATGAACCAAACCAAACCAACTAACATTATATGACAGTATTTAATTAAACAGAGTGTGTTCTGAAGTTGACTGCCTAGGGTCAAAACCCAGATCTACCATTTACTTGCTGTGTGACCTTGGGCAAATTATCTCAACTCTCTGCATCTAAATTTTCTCATATTAAAAAAAAAGTGGGGTGAGTGCTGTGAATTGTGCAAGACTGTTGAATCACAGATCTGTACCTCTGAAACAAATAATGCAATATATGTTAAGAAAAAAAAAAAAAGAAGAAGATAGCAGGAGGGGAAGAATGAAGGTGGGGAAATCGGAGGGGGAGATGAACCATGAGAGACGATGGACTCTGAAAAATAAACTGAGGGTTCTAGAGGGGAGGGGGGATGGGGGGATGGGTTAGCCTGGTGATGGGTATTAAAGAGGGCACATTCTGCATGGAGCACCGGGTGTTATGCACAAACAATGAATCATGGAACACTACATCAAAAACTAATGATATAATGTATGGTGATTAACATAACAATAAAGATTTTAAAAAATTAAAAAAAGGTGGGATTAATAATTCCTTTTTCCTAGAGTATAGTAAGGAGTAAATAGCACATAGCCATGACATTTTCATTATTGTGAGTTTTAAGCCACTATTATGTGGGCTCTATGTGGCACGACAATAGTCCTCTAAAGTATGTATTATCTTCACTTTACAAATGCATCAATTCACACTTTTAAAATCAAGTAACTTGCTGAAAAGTATACAACAGAGCCAGGATTTCAATGCAGAATGTTTTGACATCAAAGACCATAGTAACCATGATAGACCAGGCTACTAGATGTCCCTCTCTCTATGTTCTTTTTTGAGTTCATAGGAAGGAAACTGAATAGGTATATGCCCATCTCTAAGACACACTCAATGGTGGTTTGGGAAGCAGGGTCATATCGTGCAAACATGATAGATATTGCTATAGCCATGCAGATATCAGGGCAGAGGGGGAAGAAAAGTCAGAGTGGTTAGTAAGAAAGCTCTTTGTGATTTCTCCTATGCGGGCCTTTTATAAATTCTCCCTCATTTTTCTTCATCATCCTTGTTTCTGAGGCTTAGTCATAATTAAGTTCTTTCATGTCCCTGAACACTAGCTCCCTCAAGCACCATCACGTGTATACATTTTGCTCCCTTTGGCCTCTTCTCTATCGGAACCATTTATACTTGTCCTTCATGAAAACTTCATGGTAATGTCACCTTCTCCAACATTCTCCTCTACCTTTACCAGGCACTGTAATACCTTCCTCTCCTGAGCTACCACAATATTGTTTTCTTGTCTCTAACTGCACTTGTTACACTGTAATAATGCCCTGATTACATGTCCTCTCTCTCCCTCACTCTACTCTGAGCTCATGGACACAAAGTTTTTTCTATAATACTGACCTTATGCCTAACATACCACCTGGTATACAGAAGATGCTTGATAATGACTGCTTAAATAAGTAAATGAATAAATATATATATTTAATTATATTTGAAATAGGATATAAGCATAATTCATGCTAGCTGTCTTATAAAACTTTTTATTTTTTTTAAATTATTTATTTATTTATTTATTTTTTGAGACAGAGAGAATGAGATAGAGAGAGCATGAGAGGGAGGAGGGTCAGAGGGAGAAGCAGACTCCCTGCCGAGCAGGGAGCCCGATGCGGGACTCGATCCTGGGACTCCAGGATCATGACCTGAGCCGAAGGCAGTCGCTTAACCGACTGAGCCACCCAGGCGCCCCTGTCTTATAAAACTTTTTAAATGATAGAAGAAATCATGTCTATATATTATTTCTGAAAATTGTTGAATCTATTTATTCAATGCAAGTACTAAGAAGCAACCTAGGGCGCCTGGGTGGCTCAGTCGGTTAAGCGACTGCCTTCAGCTCAGGTCATGATCCTGGAGTCCCTGGATGGAGTCCCGCATCGGGCTCCCTGCTTGGCAGGGAGTCTGCTTCTCCCTCTGACCCTCCCCCCTCTCATGTGCTCTCTCTCATTCTCTCTCTCTCAAATAAATAAATAAAATCTTTAAAAAAAAAAAAGCAACTTAACCTAAACTGACCTTGGGCAGACCACTTAATCCATTTGAGTTTCATTTTCTAAACAATGGATATAATAATACCTCTTTAAGCATTCATTCCTTAAATATTTATTAAGGTACATTCATGAGCCAGGTAATACCTAGGTGCTGATAACAAAATAGTTCATAGCTTTAGGGCTCATTCTGCTCAGATGTGTATTTGATCCAGTGTAAAATATAGCCAAGGAAAGTCATTCATAATGTGATGAAGGTTCTCATGGGTGAGGGTCAGGGGTAGTACCAGCTGCTGGGATGTGTTGGAGGAAACCTACTCCAGCCTTGGGACCCAGAATTGAGGTAGACTTTCTTTGTGACATCTAAGGCAGATGGTATGCATGAGCATGTATGTGTGTGCATTTAGTGGACAGGAGGAGTGGGGACCAGAATGAGAACTTCCTAGGTGAACAGAATAGGATATTGGGCAACTTGAAAGAAGTTTAATGGCTCATCTGAAAAGACATAAGCGAGGAATTCAGACTCAAATGTCACAGGAGAGCTACAGGAACTAGGTCATGTCAGGTCTTACAAGGCTCTTTAAAAAGTTTTGACTTTATCCTTACAGCAAGGAGAAGCTATTAATAATAAGAATGGATCACAATTGCATTTAAAAAAAAATACTCTAACTGCAGTGTGGAGACTGGATTAGTGGATGCAGACTTGAAGCAGGGGGGCCAGTTAGAAGGCTGTTAGTAATAATCCAGGTGAGAGATGATGGTGATCTTGACCTAAGAAGTGCTAAAGAGGATAGAAGAAATAAATTTGAGAGATCATAGAGGTGTAGCATTGACAACTGTTAGAGCCTGATTGATTGAGGGGCTTGAAGAAGGGAAGAAATGAAGGAAGATATTCAGGTTTCTGTCTTAGGCTGTTGGTGGACAGAAGAGCCAGTCACTGAAGGAAGCAGGAATGGTGTGATAACTTACTTCCTTTGGGACTCATAGAACTGTTTTGATGATTAAGTGAAATAGTTTATATAATAGCAACTATCACAATGCCTAGTGCCTTATAGCTCTTTTCTGTAGTTATTTTCATTCTATTCTCCTCATTTCCAAAGTTGTACCAGTCATTTAGTAGCAAAATTGGGAATAGAATTCCAGGCTTCTGTTTACCAGTCCAGAGTTCTTTGTTAATGGACTGCTGGTCTATAAACAAAGATGAAACACAGGGATTTTAAAGCAAATATTCAGAACTTATCCTGGAATTGCTTACTAGCTGACAGCTATCCAACTTATTTTTAGTTTATATTTAAAGTGAATCATATGTTCCAAAATGACTGACAGAAACACAGCTTTGTTTCTGAAGCCAATTCTTCTCCATCATTTTTGGACATCATTCAGAGCTGTAACAGACTTTCAGGGTGTTTAAAAGCATTCATCCACGACAACAACAAATGCTAATTATCATAAAAAATAAACAGCTCCTGTTAACATCATTCTAAGAATTTCTCCTACTCTAGCACTATATTTCATCTATCATCCCATCTGTTTTGGGGGTGGGAACAAAGACTGGATGAAAGTATAATTATCATGTATCAAACTGGACAACACAACAAAATAGAAATGAGTATAAATGGGAGGAATAGCATACATAATAAATAAATCTGGAAAGGGAAAAAAGAAATGTAAATAAAATGGCACAGTGTGTCCTGCAGTAAATAGCAGATACCTAAGTCCATTATGGAGTCAATAATGTTTATCTTGCTAAGTATGAGGTGGATTTTTCCCCATTTCAGTTCATAGTCCTTGCTATAACCAGATTTCCTCCCACATGATCAAATAGACATCTTGTTCACTTGGGAAGTTTACAAATCCTCTCTGTTGAATTCTATTATTAAAATTCCACCTTGAGACTTTTAAACATACCTGAAAAGAAAAAAAAAAAAGTCTACTTCCAAATATTTATGAATACATTTGAAAAGGGAATCTTAGGGTCAGTTCTATCTTATAAAAATATCAAGAATAGACACATTCTCAAAACTTTGTTAAATTAAAAGGGATTAGGGTGCCTGGGTAGCTCAGTCAGTTAAGCATCTGCCTTTGGCTCAGGTCATGATCCTAGGGTCCTGGGATCAAGCCCTGCATCCGGCTTCCTGCTCAGCAGGGAGTCTGCTTCTCCCTCTTCCTCTGCCTCTTCCCCAGTTTGTGCTCTTTCTTGCTCAGTCTCTCTCTCAAATAAATAAATAAAATCTTACAAAAAATAAAAAACAAATAAATTAAAAGGGATTACAAGGGCGCCTGGGTGGCTCAGTTGGTTAAGCGACTGCCTTCGGCTCAGGTCATGATCCTGGAGTCCCGGGATCGAGTCCCACATCCGGCTCCCTGCTCGGCAGGGAGTCTGCTTCTCCCTCTGACCCTCCTCCCTCTCATGCTCTCTGTCTCTCATTCTCTCTGTCTCAAATAAATAAATAAAATCTTTAAAAAAAAAAAAAAGGGATTACAAGTGGCCAGTTGCAGATGGAATTAGCTCATTACAAATATAGTAAAAACATGAACAATCACATATCCCTAAATAGGAATTAGAAGCTCAGCCAGGGCCATGACTTTGTTTAATTGGCATAAACACGCCTGCACTGGTCCCTGGCATGTAGTAGATGCCTTATCAATATATTTTAAATTGCATATTGCATGAAAGAGAGCAATTATAAGCTTATATTCTCCTCAGAGTACTTTTAAAGTACACCTACTCTACGAATAATTTTGTAGTGACTCTTAGTATTAATATTTAAATAATCAGGTTTTAGAATCTTCCAAGTATCTATGTCACTTTCAAAGTGAGGAGTATGGCAAAGTTTCTCTTAAATAGTAACAAACTATTTTAATAAATTTAATCTGAGGTCAAGTTTCCATTAAAAGTATATATACCAGGGGCGCCTGGGTGGCTCAGTTAGTTAAGCGACTGCCTTCAGCTCAGGTCATGATCCTGGAGTCCCAGGATCGAGTCCCGCATCGGGCTCCCTGCTCGGCAGGGAGTCTGCTTCTCCCTCTGACCCTCCCCCCTCTCATGTGCTCTCTCTCATTCTCTCTGTCTCAAATAAATAAATAAAATCTTTAAAATAAAAAAAAAGTATATATACTGAATTAACTAATTACATTTATTTCTCTATTTAAATTTGCTTCAATGATATAAATGTTTAGAATATTATTTAGAGCAAAAGATCAATTACATATGAAGCTGTGCTTTACCAAATTGTGATTTTATTTTGGTCACAAATCCCATTATCTTTTTAGCCAATCACTCAAGCATTACATACATGAAATAAAAATGTCACAATACACACAAAAACAGAATAGTGAAGAAGGTGTTATATCCATAAACATTTTGAACACTTGCCAATATCCTTTCTACCATGAGGAGTTTTAAGATAATAAGAAATAAATATAAATATCACATGTACAACATACACCTATATGCATTCATATGTGTGTATATACTATGTGTGTATGCATGTATATATATGAAAATATGTGATATTTGGACAACATTCAACTGAATTAAATCAGAGGGATTAGGGAAGTAAATAACCCATGAATTCACAATGTGTGTGTGTTCATATTTACACAGTTCTGTATATGACCACTCATAAAGAGTTATGGACCAATTTGTAACTGAGGATTCCCTGGACCATCACATTATAACACCCCCGAAAAGCCATTACCATTTATAACCTGACACAGAGAACTTTATCAATGACAGAAAAGTAATGATTTGGGAGTAAAACATCATACAACAAACTTAATAAGTCTTATTTGAGTTAAAAGACACATCAAAGGTACTTACTAAGTTATTTTTTAAGGGCTTTTATTTATATTTCTAAGTTAAAATTGTTTATGAACATTTCATTTTTTTTTAAAGATTTTATTTATTTATTTGAGAGAGAGAGAATGAGAGAGAACACATGAGAGGGGGGAGGGTCAGAGGGCAAAGCAGACTCCCCGCCAAGCAGGGAGCCCGATGCGGGACTCGATCCTGGGACTCCAGGATCATGACCTGAGCCGAAGGCAGTCGCTTAACCAACTGAGCCACCCAGGCGCCTGAACATTTCATTTTTTTAAAATCAGAAAAGTGAAATTACTCTATTAATGTGTATTGAAACTCACTCTTTCTTAGCCTAATGAAAATCTTTTTCAAATTATAATCATTATAACCATATACTATATATTTACTATATATTATAACTATATACTATAACTCCCTGTTCCCTTGTCCTCCTGGGAGAATTCCTATCTGTCTATTTGGTCAATTTTATGGGTAAAAGGACTAATTCCTGCACATAGTTCTAAATCTTGCATGCATGAACAAAGTGTGCTACTAGATTACTTTGGGAGAATTTAAATTCAAATGAATTTCAATTTTTGTCTAAACATGAAGGTATAGTGAAATGTCTTAGAATAAAATATTATTTTCACATTCTGTTTTAAAGAGCACTATTTGGACCATTGATAAACATCTTAATGCAAAATTCTTATCACTGTATAATAACCAAAATAGTATGAAAAACTTCTACCAATATAACTGCCAAGGAAAATAAATACTTCATTTTTAATGTTTACTTTCATATATTTATCTATGAGACTTGTTTTTAATTCAAAACAACGATTTATATATAAAAATAATAACATACATTAAAACAAGAAAGCACAACCTCTAGCCAGCAAAAATTCATTGAAATATTCATCAAAGACACTATAATAAATACCACTTAGAAAACTCTATTTTCCAAGTCCCTAAACTGTGTCTACACATAAATAGTTCTAAAAACTTTGAGTATTTTAATAGGTATTACATTTTTTCAAATTTGAGAAAAAAATTTTTTTAAACTTTAACATGCTATACAGATATAAAAATTATTATTTTTCATACACATTTTTTTGCACATAAATACCAGAGAAAACGTTAAGGCAAAATCCTGAATTTCTTGATAAGTTTCACTAATGGACAATCATAAGAATTTACTTTGGGAAACTATCCTGAACCTAACAGAAGGGTTCTTTGAATAAATATTTCAATATTATATTCCATGCTATCTTTATCCTTCATCCAGTATTATAGTTCATGCTAACTGATCCTTCACAGGAAAGAAGAGTGCTTATCTCACAAATACAGAGAGAAAGTATGTGATTTAGCTGTTCTTTGGATGTGTGAAATTAGTGTTGATGTTTGATTCCAAATGTCTTTCCATTCCTTACCTTAATTTAAAAAACCAAATGAGAACAAGTAAGAACCTTGAATAAGTTTCAGAACATCACGCGTATTTAAAGCATAGCCCTGAAGGCTACTGATTTTTCTTACCAGTGCTGTCATCATATACAACCGTGACGGTTTTCCACTTGAAGAACTGCACCAAATCCAAAATGGCACGGCTGAGGGAAGAGAAGTCTGGGTAAAGACTGACATAGAAGGAATCTTTGTTGTCTGACACCTGGTGCTTCCAGCGGGTCTGTATGTGGGGAACCCCCAGAGCGTTGCAGATGGACTGCACAGCATTTGCTGAAGAGCTGTGTGAGGGCCCGAAGATAGCAGCTACCCCAAGAGACAGCTGATCGCAGGCTGAAGAGGAGACAGAAGTCTGTCAGTAATGAGGAGAGATGCCGGCTTGCCAACATTTTCACATTATTATTGTAAGCCTAAAGGTCTATCCTGAAGAAAGATTTTGTTTTCCTTACAAATCACATCTACATTTAGATAATTTTCATATTTTGTCGAACTCCAAACATTTTCAGTTTGTTAGAAGGGAAATTCTTCCAGACATCTGCACCTCAATGTTCAAATAATTCTACAAATAACATCAAAAGAGTGACAAAGGAAGAATATTCTAGAATTTAAGAAGGAAGCAGAGTGTTCGTCTTGCAAAAATAGATTATAGTAGGGAGTTGGAAGAATAGTGTTCCTTCCCAAATTCACTGACCATCCTCTACAACTTCAAATTCTTAATCAGAAACAATTTGGTTCCTCCTCACCATCTAAGAAGCCAGGGCCACACATTGCTAAGCTAAGTATTTGCACATATCTGATGATATAGGTCAAGCTATGTGTACAAATACCCATTCAAAACCTGATATGGCTCATCAAGGGTGATTTCATATGGATTAATCTCATTGCGTAGAGAGAATAAAATCATTAGATAAGTATTTAAGCATCTTTATTTACTTGGCTTTTGTATACTATAGGTCTTTTATATTGTTCTAAATTATTTTTTGAAGTTTATATTCATTCACTCATAAGAAATTTTATTCACATCAGTAATAATTACAGTTACCAAGAGAGGCATAAACAAAGTAGAAGCTATTCAGATGAGGATAAATTATGATAGGACTTCAATTTCTTTTTCTTTTTTTTTTTTAAAGATTTTATTTATTTATTTGACAGAGAGAGTCACAGCGAGAGAGGGAACACAAGCAGGGGCAGTGGCAGAGGGAGAAGCAGGCTCCCCGCCGAGCAGGGAGCCCGATGCGGGGCTCGATCCCAGGACCCTGGGATCATGACCTGAGCCGAAGGCAGTCACTTAACGACTGAGCCACCCAGGAGCCCCAGATAGGACTTCAATTTCTATAAGGTCCTCCAAAGCAACTAGGGAATTTGAGCCTAGAAAGTAAATAATTATTGGAAATGTGAAAATCACCTTTAATATTTAAAGATCTGGCCTATTAAAGAGGCTTAAGTTTGTTTCATTTGGCCAGAAAAGGAAGAATTAGGACAAATGGCTAGAAGTGTCTCATAAATGTTGACACAATTTAAATTAAAAAAAAAAAAAAAGGAAGTAGAAAATATCCAAGAAAGGAAGTCTGTTCCAAGAAGCAATAGTTTACCCATCCCTGCAAATACTTAAACAGGAATAAGGAGAGTTATTATTGGGATTTAGGCATCAGGTAGGTGTTTAGACTAAATCTCTCCAAAATACTTTATAATTCTACTGTGTGAAATCTTCTGATATTTTCCTTCAGAGATTTTGCTGCACAAAACACAATGTGATGGAAGGATTCTGAAGCATAGACATATTTAATAAGTAAATAAATGATAGTTGAAAAAAACTCATTTGTTTAAATTTTCTTCAAAAATTCCAGTATGATCTAGTAAATTTTTTGAATATGTAGATTCTTACTTTTTAAATAGTGATTGGATTTCTGAATCCGTAGTAAGGTTGGAGCTTGAAATTTTTCACTAACATGGATTTTAATTCGTATACATTAAGAATAAAAGATCTTCCTTTACCAGGTTTTTGACAAGTCACAGATCAAAAAAAGGTAAAAACATTATAGTAGTTTATATACAATGTTCTAAAATGTGTTTCAAATAAGAAACAGTTTTCAGTTATCAGAGGAATCATTTAAAAGCGATATGATTCAAATAAAAATTCAAGCTCTGATACATCAAAGCATCTACTGAGCTAAACATTATTACTTACTAAAAATATAAGACCATATATCAGAAAAAAATGTTAAAATGTAAACATCTGATTTCTTATTATTGTCTCTCCTTGGAAAAAAAATTTTAAAAAATTTTAATGTCCAAAGTAATTAAATCATTTTATAATTAATCATTAATATCTATATCTATATATATGTATTGAGCTATCCCAGGTTCAAAAGTTTTATCAGATCTCTCTCTTATAGTATCTTTTTACATACTGCTGAGAAAGGGACAGGCAAGGCTAGGTAGGGAGAGATAGGTAGGGGGCCATAGGATCAGGCTCACAAAATTCAAAATGTGGGAGATGAAAGGAAGCCAGAGAAAGGGAACAAACTAGACCATCCTGTCCTAGGTGTCAGAGGTGAGG
Organism: Mirounga angustirostris; assembly: GCF_029215605.1. NCBI lineage: Eukaryota > Metazoa > Chordata > Mammalia > Carnivora > Phocidae > Mirounga > Mirounga angustirostris. Next base: position 87,628,910 of record NW_026991716.1, on the reverse strand, counting down.
TCTTGTTTTAACAGCCACTTGAGAGCAACCTTGAATTACCAGACCCTAAAAAAGAAGTAAGCCACTGAAGGTATTATCACTAGTCCTTACTCAATGGTGCTATCAATAGAGATGTTAAAAAGATTTAAGTTCCTTGGTTAGCTTTCTATAAAAGACCACCCCTAAAAGCCCTCAGTGGCAACCCTATTGGGACCCTTCTCACTTCTGAGATCTTTTTCTGTATCTTGCTTAATAAATGTCTATCGCTTTACTCTCTCCTTTGTCCGCAAGATTCATTCTTCGACTCCATGGGACAAGAACCTAGCTCTCCCGCATCACTGCTATGGCCTCCAACCAATAATAGCCCAGAAGCAAGAGCTTCACAAGGTAAGACCCAAACCATGACTTTTACCCTTTCAATATCTCACAGAGAAAGTTACTTATTAGGCTTATTTGAGCTTTCCCTACCTTCAGGCAAATGTCAGTTAATGAATTTGATTCTCAATGGATTTTAGTGGGTGACAAAATTTGTAAACCTCTTTTAATATTTTGGAACCCAAATGAGTTTAACACCTTATAATTCCCAAGATAGTAACCTGTTTGTTGTTAGAAGATGCTAGTCTGGGAGCACCTGGGTGGCTCAGTCTGTCAAGTGTCTATCTTTGGCTCAGGTCCTGGGATACAGTCCTGAGTCAGGCTTTCTGCTCAGCAGGGAGTCTGTTTCTCCCTCTCCCTCTGCCGCTCCCCCCACCCCGCTAGTGCTCCCGCGTGCTCTCGCTCTCAAATAAATAAATAAATAAATAAATAAATAAATAACTTTTTAAAAAATTTTAAAAAGAACATGCTAGTCTGTTTTTTTTTTTACATTGCTCCTTTGAATTCATCATTAAGAAACCTATTAATATTTTTTTATACTTCACTCATATTCCACATTCTTTGGTCTAAATGATTTCATTTGAGACAGAGCTTCTTCTTCCTAATGGAAATAATCATGAACTATGTCACTAATCAAATGCACTTGTCTTGCAGTTAATGACTTATTTTGCAATTATGATGACAAATGTAGTATTTCACAATAACCTTTACCCTTTTTTTCCAGGCTTTAAAACCTTTCATCACCCTGACATGGTTCTGAAATGTGGAAACTTATTCGTATTCATAAAGATATGAATTCAAAGGGCAGGCAGAATATAGGCCTTGATAAACACTAGTTAGCTGGGGGATAAAAAGGGTATTTTCATCTTATGGAATATTGTACCTTATCAGTTGCCATTAATATTAATGAAATTAGAAGAAATCTAGACCAAGTTAGAGTTATAAGTAATTATGTACATTTCTATCAAGTACGGTAGCTAATAAGACAGTATTAGCATTACAGAAAAGTAAATATTGTTTTAAAAATATGAATTTAGAACAAATGCTTTGTAAGCCCATTCCTTTGAGAAAAATCTATATTATGAAATTTAATTCCTGTTAGATGAATGCTAACTATGCAAAAGGAAAGATCACCCACTTAGACAAGGAGGACTATGGAAACACAAAATACAGTTACTACCAAGACTGTTGTTTGGTTAAAATAATACCTTGATAATAGTTCTCTATTACCTTCCTTACTTTATAAATGTTAAAGTCATATTCCACAAAGTTATGTTTCTATTCTTATCATGAAAAACACAGTTTCACAACATAATAAAAGAAATAACAAAATTTATAAAGTATTATATCTTCCTATAATTCAATTTTCATATCATTAGCCATTTATTTTCAGTTACAAGAAGAAACATCAACTAGCTTAAAAATGAGCATGGAGTTCACATAAATGAAAGGTTGTTGAAAATTTCCAATAAAGTTTTAAGATTAGTCTGACATTGTGAACTCACTTGGAACTACAGGACTCTCAAGGTAGTCAGTAAATTGAGACAACAGTAATAATGTAGTGGAAGTGACAGATAATAGAAATAAAAATGTAAGAATAGATTCCAAACTTGGTAAAATCTACTGATGTATAATTTTATTTAGTGGGTTCTTAAAAATAGGAATAGTTAAATAAGAAAACAGAATTATTGGGGAAAAAACCATTTCACAACAATCATAGACCTAATTGCATTTCATGTTTTTTTTTTTTTGCATTTCATGTTATAAGCATTTTTTTTGTAATAGGTAATCATACCACCTTACCTTCCCTGATAAAATTTATGTGCATTTTGAAAAGAAACATTTGCATGAAAATATTCCTAATGACTTATTAATTACATTTGGAATTAAATCTCTCAAGAATACCTGGAAATTTGAATTCCAGAAAATGTAATGTTAAATATTTGTCAATTACCTTTCTTGGATGCTTCAAAACTGTCATAGAGGTTTATCTTCTGGGTGTCATAAGTCAGGGTGGTATTGGGCAACAACGTTCTATTTCTGTTGATTGTATTCACGGCAAATCTGAATGCAAGTTCTTCAGCTCCCATTGGGCCAGATTCCACATATTCAAAAATGCCCCCTGGCAAAAAGAAAGAATAATCATACAGTTCTTAGAAGATAGAGAAAATGTATAGTTTTCTTTACTTTTATGTACATGTGCATTTATGTGTGTGTGTGCGCACACATATGTATGTGTGATTTGCTTAAGTACATGGAGTTTGTGCTTACTTTTTCTATGAACTTGAATATTCGAGATGTGCCCTTCTAGATAAATCCATATCGTAAAAATTTCTTTGCTATTGTTACCATAATTTAACATGATTTAAATATGATTTTGCTTTTTTTCTTTTAGTAATTCCTTCTTTTAGAGCCTAGGTATATATAGATCTTGCCTTAAGTACCGAGCATTATCCCTCAAACTTTTGCACAGTTCCAGAATAATCAATCCTCTATACTGATATAAAGCTATGAAGTTAAGCACCAGGGAAATTATATTAAATTTGTCTCTATTAATTGAGAAATCAGAAATCTCTAGCATAATTTCTATGGCACTTATTGTGTTAAAAGCCCAAAATACAAATTCACTTGCAAATTCTAACAAATGAGCTTGCAAGAAAAGACAGCAAAGTAGCCATTTCTCTATTTGTTCTACTCTCAGGTTTTTTTTTTTTTAGAAGATACTTGGATATTTGTGAAAGATAACTTTCCCAAACAGTGCAAATCCCTTAATCAGTGAATAACAAGGAAGCATATAATTTAGGCCATAAAATGTAGAGTACAATTCAAAAACATGTCCTTTCCATCTGTCACTTTTACCAATTATGTCTTAGTTCAGTTTCCTCATTCTTGTCCCAGCCTTGCTTCTTCTTAATATTCTCTCTATTCAGTTCTGAGTGACCTATGGGACATTTGCCTCCAACAGAATCTTTTCTTTATTGTTACTCTGGTAAATGGAATGAAAGTGGAAGCATCTGATATTTGACACTGTCCAACCTCTGTCTTTGGAAAACTAGTACTACTTTAACAATAGAGAGCATTTATCTTTTTCCCTTTCAGATTTCATTCCATGTACTCTCAGCACAGTCATTCACAAATTAAACTCCCTTGAATAAGCCATTTCCATAGTTTGCAATTCATACCTCATCTAAAGTCTTCTGACACATAAATGTCAGGTGACTATACAATCAGCAAACTACCTATTCTAAATTAGTAAGAAGCCATGGTATGGGGCGCCTGGGTGGCTCAGTTGGTTAAGCGACTGCCTTCGGCTCAGGTCATGATCCTGGAGTCCCGGGATCGAGTCCCGCATCAGGCTCCCTGCTCGGCAGGGAGTCTGCTTCTCCCTTTGACTCTCCTCCCTCTCATGCTCTCTCTATCTCATTCTCTCTCTCAAATAAATAAATAAAATCTTTAAAAAAAAAAAAGAAGCCATGGTATGGTAACAATTTTAAATTAGAAAGAAGCCATGGTATGGTAACAATTTTAAATTAGTAAGAAGCCATGGTATGGTAGTAATTCCTCTAAATATGAGGAATTAGGACTCAAGAAAATACCAGAGTACTCAGACAAATTTATATTCAGGAAGAATTAGAAAATTTGTTATTTGACACCATATTAGTTTGAAATATTTCTCTTACTCTTTCATCTAAATTGATGGTATAATTACCAGAGCAAGCAACTTATTGTGAAATAGTACTTTGAATACATTTAAAATCTTTGGAGACTTAGGCTAAGCAGAACAATAAATATTTACATGTCTAATTGGTATCAAGAACCAAATTAGATATCTTGTATATATGGAGGAGAATAGTGGTATGAGCCTAGCCTCTGAAGCCAAACTGGGTTTACATTCTGTATCTGCCATTTGCCATCCACGTAAATTTGGTCAGTTGCTTAAATCCTCAGTCTAAGTTTCTTCATCTCTAAAAAAAGGATGATAATGAAGATGACTACACAGAGTTGTTATAAAAATTAAATGTTATCTCATAATAAAGCACTTAGATCGGTGGCTACCATAGAGTAAGAACCCCATAAGTGTTCTAAGGTTTCAGTGAATCTTCAAAGTAATCACAAGTAGTAGTGTTTTATAGGAAAGAGCTCTTTTGGCCAAAGATCATATAACTGTCAAATGATAGAGCCAACATTACAATCTGTTCATGCAAAAACTTCAAAGCCCTTGCTTATTCTACTACAAACTAGTATTTTTCTTCAAAGTTTCATTCAGGTAAAATACACAAAACCTCCTAAAGGCGAGACATAATGACTTTAATAATAATATGTAATTAGAAATGTAAGATCCTACATATGGAACAGAAAAATAATTGAGCAATTATAAAGTACTTCTTAAAGTTAATTAGAAATAAAGAGTCAATTATAGAAATACAAACCTGAAGTTGTTTCTTAATGGCAAAATAAAATGAAAAACTAATCTTCTACTTTCCTCAGTTCAAATTAGAGTTTCTATGTGATATAAATACAAAAGAAGGATACAAAAATGATCAATATTTGATGATAGTGGGTTAAAATATTCCTATTCTTTTTTTTTTAAGATTTTATTTATTTATTCATGAGAGAGAGAGAGAGAGAGAGGCAGAGGGAGAAGCAGACTTCCCGCAGAGCAGGGAGCCCAATGCGGGACTCGATCCCAGGACTCCAGGATCATGACCTGAGCCGAAGGCAGACGCTTAACCATCTGAGCCACCCAGGTGCCCCTAAAATATTCCTATTCTTTATCTCTCTTGAAAATAAATAATTCAAATTCAAGTTTACATATTTATTACTGGTTTGAATATTTAAGGAAATCTTTGTAATTCCTCAAGATAACACATATTTATCTTAGTAAAATAAATAATTAATTTTTATTGATCCAAAGCCAGAATTTAAAATTTTGTATATAAAAATCAAAAATGTCCAGATAATGCAAGTTTTCAAGGCACAATATCTTCTATAACACCTTTCAGCCATGTTAACTCAAAAAAAAAAAGAAAGAAAGAAAGAAAGAAAGAAAGAAAGAAAGAAAGAAAGAAAGAGAAAAAGAAAAACAGAGATCACTACTCCTGATTTGTGGAGGGCAAGTATGGACAGGGAGGTAAAAGAATTTAGTAAAGAATTACTTTCCAAAAACTATTGGGTGGGTGCCTTAAGCTTACATGGGAAACAAACAGAGTTTTTGTAATTCTGTTTAAAATTTTGGACAGTTTAGTAACATCTAACATAGTAATTGATCAAAGAAGTAAAAAGTACAATCACCATATTAGATGATATAAAGACACCTGATAGATATCACTAATTATTCTTGATTAAGAAAATATTTTTAGAAAAAATAATGGAGTCATAATGAAACTTTACTAAGATAAAAATCACATATTAGGGGCACCTGGGTGGCTCAGTCGTTAAGCGTCTGCCTTCGGCTCAGGTCATGATCCCAGGGTCCTGGGATCGAGTCCCACATCGGGCTCCTTGCTCAGTGGGGAGCCTGCTTCTCCCTCTGCCGCTCCCTGCCACTCTGCCTACTTGTGATTCCTCTCTCTCTGTGTCAAATAAATAAATAAAATCTTAAAAAAAAATCACATATTAATAGTAAATGTTATATTTAAGAGTAAAATAGAAAGGAAGTCCCAGTAATGTCAGGAAAAAGATAAGAATGTCTACAATATCCACTTTTACTACTATTCTGGAAATTTTAATAAATGTAATTAGAAATAAAAATTACTTATTAAAACATAGAGTTTCATTTTTACTTCATTATATATATAGGAGAGACACAAATATCTTTTGCCAATGGTGTTTAATCATAACAATGAAAATAACAAAATTGAGAGAATTTATCACGAATAAACCTCCACTAAAACAAATATTAAACAAATGAGTTCTTAGACAGAGGAAAAATTATTCCAGAGGGAACCACTACACTGCTTAAATGAATGAAGTATAAAGAAAGGGTAAATATGTGGGTGAATATCAATAAATTTTAACTGAACGAGCAAGAACAGTAACATCTTATGAAGTCTGTAATGTGTTTAAATCAAAGTATATTCTAATAACAACACAAAAGTTGAAGAAAGCATAAATAAAATTAAAGAATGTTAATGTTCTAGCAATATTGGTAGGAAGGTAAAGATAATTATTCTAGACTGTAATAAATAATGCAACAAAGCATATTTAAATTCCTAAGATAAAGACTAAAATAATGAAATAGCATATGATCAAAAATTTAACAGAGGAAGGGTGGCATAATAAAAATAGTTTATTTGTTCAAAAAGAATGAGAAACATAAGTAAAATAGAGAAAACACTAAAAGAACTAGTGGTATAAGTGATCTAAAACAAAGGTATCAGTAATTATATTAAAGGTAAATGAAATAGGTTCACATTTTAAAGTTTAAGATTACCCAACAGGATAAAAAGGCACAAAACTGTAAGCTACCTGCAAGAGAAATAGTGAAAAATAAGGAAAAAGGCAGAGACTTGTTCTAAAACCACACTAGCCAAATAAAAGCTGGTGAAGCTATTCCAATGTTAGATAAAGTAGACTTGAAGGGAATAAAGGGCGTATATCATAATGATAAAGAAGTCAATACACAAGAATGATAAAATTCAGACTCAACATACACTAATAATAATAATAAAAAACAAACCCTCCAACATATTGCAGAATTGGAGGAGATACAGATCATAGTGGGAAACATTAAAATACCACTCTCAGTAGCTCATAGAAGAAGCAGACAAAAAAATCAGTTAAAATTTAGACGAAATAAATATATTTGACCTAATTAACAAGGATGAAACACAGTACCTCAAAATGACAAAATATTTTTTTCTTTTCAAGTGTATCTTTACCAAAATTGATCATAAGCTAGACCATATCCTAAATCTCAACACATTTAAAAGGATTAAATTAATTCAGAGCATATTCCCTCACCACAGTGATATTAAACTAGAAATAAATAAAAAGATAACTTGGAAATCCCAAATTTAGAAATTAAAGAATATATGCCTAAGTATTCCATGGGTCAAGAATGAAATCAAAATGGAAATTACAAAATTGGGGAACAAAATAAAACTGAAAATTTGGCACTTAAAACTTGTAGAATACAACTAAGTCCATGCTTAAAAGAAAATTTAAGACTAAAAATCAAAATTAAAATTAAAAAAATAGAAGACTAAATTTCAATGATCTAAGATTCCATCTCATATAGCTAGGAAAGAAAAAAGAACAAATCAAATCCAAAGGAAATAGAAGAAAAAAATAATAAAGATCAGAGCAGAAATAAATAAAATAATAAATAAAATACCATAGAAAACACACACACAAAGCCAAACTTTGGTTATTTGAAATATTATCAAAATGTATAAAACTTTAACAAGTCTAATCAAGAATAAGAAGATAGAACTTACAAAAAAAAAAAAGTTACACACCAAGTCCTCATGAACATATAGATGCAAAAATCCTAAATAAAATACAGCAAATTGAATCTAGCAATGTATAAAGACAATAATACATCAAAACCAAATGGGTATGGAGGTTCCTCTAAAAGTTAAAAATGGAACTACCCTAGGATCCAGCAATTGCACTATTAGGTATTTACCCAAAGAATACAAAAATATTAATTCAAAGGGATACATGTACCCCCATATTCATGGCAGCATTATTTATAATAGCCAAATTATGGAAACAGCCCAAGTATCCACTGACTAATGAATGGATAAAGAAGATGTGATATATGTATTCAATGGAATATTAACCATAAAAAATAATGAAATCTTGCCATTCACAATGATATGGATAGAGCTAGAGAATATTATGCTAAGGGAAATAACTCAGTCAAGGAAAGACAAATACCATATGATGTCATTGATATGTGGAATTTAAGAAACAAAACAAACAAGCAAAGGGACAAAAGAAGAGAGAGAGGTAAACCAAGAAACAGACTCTTAACTATAGAGAACTGATGGTTACCACAGGGCAGATGGGTGGGGGGAAGGGTGAAATAGGTGATGGGGATTAAGGAGTACACTTGTGATGAGCACCAGGTGGTCTATGAAAGTGTTGAATCACTACGTTGTACACCTGAAACTGCACTGTATGTTAACTAACTGAAATCTAAATAAAAATTTAAAAAGAAAAAAATAGGTTTATTTTAGGAATTCAAGATTGCTTAACATTTAAAAATAATTCTATATAGTTTAAAATATTAACAGAAAATGGAGAAAACTGAACAGTCCTTTTGACAGTTATGACAGTATCATTGATAAATTTCAACTTCAAATCATGATTAAAAACTCTGAGCAATTTAGGGGCGCCTGGGTGGCTCAGTCGTTAAGTGTCTGTCTTCGGCTCAGGTCATGATCCCAGGGTCCTGGAATTGAGCCCTGCATCGGGCTCCCTGCTCCACGGGAGTGCTGCTTCTCCCAATCCCCCTGCTTGTGTTCCCTCTCTTTCTGTGTCTCTGTCTGTCAAATAAATAAATAAAATCTTTTAAAAAAAAAGACTCTGAGCAATTTAGGAATAGAAGAAAACTTGAAAGCAGATACACAGTATCTATAAATAACCTACATCAAACATCATACTTACTGGTATAATGTTGAAATCTTTCCTCTTAAAACTGGTAATGACATAAAGGAGCTTACTATGACCACTTTTATTTAGCATTGCAGTGAAGGTCCTCTTCAGTGCAATGAGTAATGAAACTAAAATAAATAAATATAATATAATAAGGTTTGAAAGGGAAGAAACAAAATTATGGTTATTCTCAGACGAAATGATTATATATGTAGAAAAATAATACAGATAAATCATTAGAATTAAAAGAATGGATTTAGCAAGATTTCATGTACAATCAATGTACAAAATAGATCAATGTACAAAATAGATCAATGTACAAAAATAAATGGTATTTCTACACATCAACAACAAACCAAAATAAAAAAAATTATAAAGTATAATTTTCAATAGCATCAAAAAACTTGAGATACTCTGAAATATAACAAAGATGTGCAAAATATTGTGGTGAAAACTATAAAACATTATTGAGAGAAAATAAGAACTAACTAAACATTTATGAAATAAAGAACTCAAGATTTTAAAGATGTTAATTCTCCACAAATTGATCTATAGTTTAGTACAATCCCAGTCAAAACCACAGCAGACTAAAATACATACAGAAATGCAAAGGGCCTAAAATAGTAAAAGCAATCTTAAGAGAAACAAAAGCTGGAGGACTTACACTACCATATTTCAAGAATTGTAATAATTAATTCAATTATAAATTACTCAATTTTGGTATTAGTATAAAAGTAGACTAATAGAGGGGTGCCTGGGTAGTTCAGTCAGTTGTGTCCAACTCTTGATTTTGAAGTAGGTCATGGTCTCAGGGTGGTGAGATCGAGCCCTGCATAGGGCTTGGAGCTGAGCATGGAGCCTGGTTAAGAGTCTCTCTCTTCGGGGTGCCTGGGTGGCTCAGTCGTTAAGCATCTGCCTTGGGCTCAGGTCATGGTCCCAGGGTTCTGGGATCAAGTTCCGCATCGGGCTCCCTGCTTGGCGGGAAGCCTGCTTCTCCCTCTCCCACTCCCCCTGCTTGTATTCCCTCTCTCGCTGTGTCACTCTCTGTCAAATAAATTAATAAAATATTAAAAAAAAAAAAAGATTCACTCTCTTCCTCTCCCACTGCCCCTTCCATCCTTGCTCATGCTCTTTCTCTCTTAAAAAACAGAAAACAACAACAAAAAATACATAAATAGAATAGAACATACAGTCCATAAACAGACTTTCACCTACATAGTCACTGACATATAAGTGATAATATTATAGTATCAAAGAAAAAGAATTGTATTTTCAATAAATGTGTCTGGATCAATTCAATAATCACACCTTAAAAAGTAATTTCAATCACATGGCTAAATGTGAAATTTAAACAATAATGTTGTTAAAAGAAAAGCAGGCTAGGAAAAGATTTCTTAAAAAAAAAAAAAAAGACAAAAAGTATTAACCGTAAGGTAGAAATGTAATATATCAGACATTAAAATTAAGAATTTCCCAGTTCAAGAAAAAATTCAGAGGATGTGTGTGTGTGTGTGTGTGTGTCTAAGAGATTCATCTCTTTAAAATATTTATAAAAAGAAAATGGCAGGCAAATCAATAGAAATGTGGGTAGAAAACTTGAACAATCACTCCCCCCTAAAAAATTCAAAGAGACAATAAACATACGAAAAAGAGTTCAATTTCATAGTAATCTGGACAATAAAAATGAAAAATTACAGTTCAAAACAATTTTACATACACTCAAATGATTACAATGAAAAAGACGAGTAGTACCAAGTGTTGTTGAAAATGTGGAGTAAGTAGACCTCCCATACATTGCTGGTCTCTCTGGAAGCTGGTACAACCTACTTTGAAAATTGTGCATCAGAGTCTTCTAACATTGAAAATCCACAAACCCTGTGGCCAAAATTTTACTCCAGGATATATACCCAACAAAAAGTGCATGCATGTTCATCAAAAATCATGTATTCAATAACCACATGTAACAATATAAGATGAATCTCATAAACAAAATACTGAGTGAAAGAAGTCAAACACAAAAAAATACTGCTGTATGAATTCATTTTTCAAAAACTTCAAAAAAGAGTGGTGGCAGTAGGGAGGGTACATGATGTGCTTCTGAGGTGCTGGTGATGTTCTGTTTTTTAACCTCAGTGCTTGGATATGTATTATTAAGGCTTTACTGTATAATTGTGCCCCTCGGTATATATAGGTCATCCTTTAATAAAATATTACTTTAAAAAACTATTGCATAAAAGCATTAAGGCGTTTCTAAGTTTGATAGCACAAGCAGTAAAAATAAAGGCAATATTGCTAAATGTAACTTGAAAGTTTGAAAAATAATCCACAATCAAACACATAAATATGATTAAAGACAAGATATATGAAAGTATATTAACTAAATATAAACATATCATTAAAAAACAAAAGAGAGGGACGCCTGGGTGGCTCAGTCAGTTGAGCGTCTATCTTCAGCTCAGGTCATGATCCCAGGGTCCTGGGATCGAGCCCCACATCGGGCTCCCTGCTCAGCAGGGAGTCTGCTTCTCCCTCTCCCTCTGCAGCTCCCCCTGCTTGTGCTTGCTCTCTCTCTCTCAAATAAAAAAATAAAAATCTTAACAAAAGAGTTAGTATCTTCAATATATAAATAATATTAACAATAAAAAATATGATCACTGCAACAGAAAAAATTGGCAATGAATATGAATAGATAATTTATAAGTAATATAGGCAAATAACTAATAAACATATTAAAATGTTCAAAAATAGGAAAGGAAAGACTAAAACAAAGAATTGAATTTTTAGAGATTAAATTTGTTAAGAGAAAAAGCACAGCTGAAAAGAAAAATAAATTGATGAACTTTCTTGAAAACCTTTCTTTAAATCTATCAGGCTTTAAAAACATTATACACTTAAGTCTGTTAATTCTACTTGTCGGGTGTAACCTGAAGAAAAATGTGGGTGATTTAGCTTCAAGGACGTTCACTTTGTTCATAAGAACAATATGATTAGAAATGCTCTAACCATCCAGTGGTAGAAAATTATTTACATAAATTATGGTACATTTAATTAATAAAATAATAGGTATCTAGCTATTTTTAAATTCAATAGAAGTTATTCGATGACAAAAATGCTTTATAAGCAGTTACAATATGTACTTACGCATAACAAAATATTAAGTATGGTTTATTTCAGATGATAGCCATCTGATTAACTTAAATTTTCTTCTTTTCACTTGTTTGTTCATTTTATTTATGTATTTATCTATTTACTTGCTTACTTATTTTGGGGGGAGAGAGAGAGTGAGAGTGGGAAGTGGCAGAGGGAGAGGGAGAGAATCCTAAGCAGTCTTTACACCCAGCCCAGAGCCAGACACGGGGCTCCATTTCATGATCCTGGGATCATGACCCTGAGATCATGACCCCAGCCAAAATCGAGAGTCAGACACTTAACCAACTGAGCCAACCAGGCGATCCTTGTTTGTACATTTTAAATTGTTAACAATGAATCTGTATTAATTTTATACTTTTTAAAAAATGAATAAAATGTGTTTGAAAATAAAGCTAGACTATTATTAAGGGGTAGCAGAAAACAGGAGAGTAGCTAGAGGATACTATGAAATCTGAGGGTGTTTATGCATTTGTTTCTTTTATGATGAGAAAGACCGCATGTTTATATAATAGGGAGAGAACAATAGAAAGAGAAAGGTAAAAGGCAGAAAAGAAGGTATTACTGATGAAGCCAGGTGGCTCAGGAACCAGAGAAGATCAAATCCAAAGGAAATGGTAGGTAAACCTGGGGAGGAGGACACTTCATTCATTGATGCAAAAGGCAATTACCTGTGATCTGCTGGTGTGAAGTTGGGCAGGACACTAAAAGAATACATATTTTATGTATTTTCTTTGTGAAGTAGAAAATAAGGGCCTATAAATTTGGTTCTCTGAGGAAGAAATCAGCTGTTTTTTTTCCTAAACGTATATCTTTGGCTTTAAAAATTGCTAATAAAAAAATTGAAAGGCAAAGCATTTTGTCCACTTGTTCATAAACCTACAAAGGATAATTGTTCACATGATTTTGAACAGGCCTTTTTCTCTTTATATAGCTTGAGAAAAATAATACTCAGTTTGCACTACATACCTCCTATAAAAAGTGCTTCTAGACTTATTAATTTTATTATGAAGTGTCAGAATTGCATGTAGCATTTCATAAGCATGTGGTACATGAAGACAGAATTGCTACCCTAAGGAGTTCACAGATCATGTTCTGTGAGTAAAGTACATCCCAAAGTAATAAACACAGAAGAACTATATGATCCTACAGCAGCATCTTAGTAACTTATAATTATGGGCTTTCCTGAGACTTGCACCAAGATTCACCCAATTTCGCATTTTCAAGAACCTAAAGCCTACTTTCTCATTATCATCAAATTCCCTATTCTCTACTGGATACAAGCAACACTTCACCGCTCTCTTATACTTACCTTTGGCTTTTTGAAATTAAAAAAGAAATCAGCTGTGATAATCATTCTCACAGCTTTATTTTTTTTGTTTAGTTGTTTTGTTTTGTGTGTGTGTGGTTTAATCCAGAAAGAGACACCACATCTCACATAACCTCTATATCAAACAATAAAATGCCTGCAGTTCTTTCTCCAAGCTTATTGTAAAAGTTAATAGTTCTCATCACTCTATAATAAGCTTGATAAAGAAAGAAGAAAAGAAACAGAGGAGAATAGCCTTCCTTTCCACAGGTCTATTTGCCCAACCTTGTTTTGTAGATATGAAAGAACAAATGGCAAGGAATCCCTTGTTTACACAAAACTTCAAACACTGAAACTTTCCCCATCACAGAAAAGCAATATTAAGCAAGACCTGAAATAAAAGTTTTATATTAGCTAACTACTGAAGCCTATCCAAATCTTTTCTCTTTTAGACCTATTTTAACTACTCCTGAGGATTTTATGACTCATAAACCTGTGACAGATGTGCCAACCAACATCACATCTAACTTCTGAGACTGTTCAAATATGTCCTTTCTTAAAGTAGGTAAAAATCAGCATTTTACAGATGTTTAATTTAATAAAGAAATCAATGCTATGAGTAACATGATATTCTCTCAGAAGATATGCTAGTTTTTCTTCCACCAACTGTTATAATCTTATTTTCTATCTAAATAAATGCAAAACATGTTCTCTTCACTTTAATTTTGTACAAATCCTTATCCAAAGGATAAAATCTTCATGCTTCTTTGTAAATATGAAAGGCTATTTTTAAAAATGCCCTAGATATTAAATGGCATTAGGGAATTATTTCTTTTTTTCCTTAGGCAAAATGATGCTATAGTGGTTGCATAAGAAAATACTCTTGTTCTTAGGAGATTCATGATGAAGTGTTTGGGTGTCATAAGAACAAAGATGGAAAAATGTTAATTATTTAATCAAGGTGATAAGTATATGAGCATATATGCTACCATCTGATATTTTCTGTGTATTTTTAAAGTTCATAATAAAAGTTTGGGCAGAGAGAAGAAATAAAACTTCTATACTTACCATTTTTTATTACTGCATGTTTTTAACAGATTTCTCAAAAAGACCATTAAATTAATCTGCAAGCATTTATAAAAATACTGTATACTAAAATTGTGCTATTATTGTAAGTGTAATAGAGAGAGGAGTCTAAGAATGACATAATGAAGAAATCATTTGGTCTACCCATCCTTTGGGTACTTAGATTGCTTCTACTATTACATATGGGTCTCCAGGAATGGCAAATTTGCTGCCATTTAAAGTTTTCTCTTACTTCCTGGGAAAGCTCTAGCACCAAGTTCTTCTCCATATTTATCCATCATCTGCTTCTCTGACCCTTCTAACCATTTGCTCTGATTAAAGTTTTTGTTTTGTTTTGTTTTGTTTTGTTTTTTTATTCATGAGAGACAGAGCGAGAGAGAAAGGCAGAGGGAGAAGCAGGCTCCCAAGGAGCAGGGAGCCTGATGCGGGACTCGATCCCAGGACCCTGAGATCATGACTTGAGCTGAAGGCAGACGCTTAACCATCTGAGCCACCCAGGTGCCCCATTTGCTCTGATTAGAATAAACTTAAGTCCAACTTTCATACGATCATCATCCAGAATTTGAAAACAGATACCATTTTCCTACTGTATTTTTTTCCAGGTTAAAACTTTCAAATCTTTTGCTTATCACATGAGTATTCTGATCTTTCATTTTTCTAGTTATTTTTTCTCTGAAAATACTCCAGTGTATCCACAGCTCATTGTGGGTCAATTTTTTAGCCATATTCCAAGTGGGTCCAAGCAAAGCAAAATGCAATGCGGCTGTCAATTTCCTAAACTCATGTTGTATACATAATATAAATAGATTCTTTTTAGAATACAATATCATAATGTTGATTCATCTTAAGCTTATTGTTAAAAATGTCTGTTTCTAATGCACTATTTTTTTTTTTAGTTTTTCATATATGTCTCGGATAAATATCATCTATTTATTGCTTGTCTAATTTTCTAATGAAGACTATTTGGATTCTGATCTTATCAACTCTTTATTAATATTAGTTTATTCAACATTCTAATGCATCAAGACAAGTTACTAATACTACAGAGATACAGGAAATGTGTTCCTTTTTCTTTTGCCATGTGAATGGTCACATTCAGTTTTGTTTCTATGTCCAAGTCAGTGATAAAAATGATGAGCAAGACACAGTTAAAGACAAAACTTCAGATCCTAACCCCATGGATACCCCACTGGAGGCTTTTTCTACTATTAAACTACCTAATGATCTTCTTAATTATTCTAGCTAACAGTTAATTGGTCCTCATCATTTCTGCTGGAACATCACTGTAAACCTTTCCACGTGCTTGACTAAGTTCAGAAATACTACATCTTCCATGCTGTAATAATGCATCTGCACTGGATTTTTCAGACTTCTCCCTACTCTGGCTTTCTTCTGCAACTGAAGTAATATTTCTAAAATGCAACTTTAATCTTGTCATTTAATTCCTTAAGATATTTCAATAACTGCCTAATTTTTAAGCCTCGTGCCATTTACAAAGTTCTCCACAGTCTATCTTCAGCCTCTCTCTCCGGTTCCTTTCTTGCCATTCCCACATTCCCAGTGCCACAGCGTATTAAACCACCTACCTTTCCCTGAGTGAACCAGAATCAAATGCCACCATTCCTTCCAAGTGATGTTCCTCTGCCCAGGAACCTAGTTCCTACCACAGATACACATGCAAACAAGACACACACACATTGACACACACATCTGCAACTTTCTCTCTCCCCTAATATATCATTAGCCTTCGGCATAGTCACTTTTTCTGGGAAGACATTCCTCACTGGCCCCAACCCCCACCTAAGTTGTGTCTCTGATTTGCATTCCCTCAGTTCCAGATCACTTCCAAACATCATAATGTATACTTCTGCACTCTGAAGCTTAAGAAATTTAAATCAATATGAAACATGTTAAATTTGAGCTCACTCTGAAGAATGAAATCTTCTAATAGTCAACATTTACTGAGAGCACACTCTCTATCAGGCATTGAGATAAATATTTTACAAACATTAATAGAAAGTCATCAAAAATGTAATTGAACCATATTTTCTTTAATTAATGTATTTCCCATTGTTATAATATTTTATATTTTAATTCTGAATATAACTCTGACATTTAAGTTGTCTGCATTGTTGAGTCTATGAATTGCTTTGCTCCTTTATGCTCCATGGTCTCTAAGGCAGTTTAATTCTTAGGCCAAATAACTTGCTTTAGAGTCTATTGTGTTCTGCTTCAGCAAGATCTCGGAGCCGGTTCAGCACCCTAAGTATCTTGCCTTAGGACAGTTACACAGTCAGTAAGTGATGGATGCTGGATTAGGACACAGGAGACCATAATCCAGGCCCCATCTTTTAATCACTATGCTGTACTGCTTCCTGTTAAGTAATACTGCCACTCTGTTTTCAATCTCTGGTTATTTTCTCAGCAACTTTCCTTTTTCTGAATGGTAAGCACTTTGAAAAAGAGTCTTAAAGTTTTATATTGATATGAAGTATGACTAACATTCTGAAGCTTATTTTGTGTGAATTTGATGGATGCCATCCTAGTGACCTAGGTATATGCAGGTAGAAAATCTCATGTGCACATGGACCTGGTTGACTGACACACCTTGAAAAAAATGAATTAGCAGGTCACAGCTCCCCAAAGGGGGATTGTGTGGGAAGCACATAGTATAAGGCATGAATTTTCCAAGGAAAGAAGTAGTGACCCATCTCTACTGTATACTGAGAGATACCTCCTGTTCTTCCCACTTGCTTTTGAATCCCCTCAGCCATGAAGCAACAGGTAATTCTAATTTAATGAATAGACTGACTCCAGTATTTTGAACCATATTTCTAGTAACAATAATGTTCTTCACTCTAATGTTACTAAGTCTCATCCAAACATACAAACTAGCAGCTTTGTCAATATTTCAAGTAAACTAAATACTATACAAACATGTGACTAATGAAAATTTTGTCTGTAGAATGTCCTGGAATTTTTTGAAGTTCTAGCACTCTGAAATTCTTCATCTATAAAAGGTATGAAAGCTACTCTTGTATACCTCCTCCTCCTCCATCTATCCTATTCCGTGCAACTCAAACTTGTGCTGGGCATTTGGAAAAAGGGAGCTGCTGATGCAGTCTAAAATAAAGAATATCTACCTGTTAGAAGGCATTATATAAACCAAAATCAAGTTGTAGGAAATAATGTCATAGTCCCACTAAACAAAGATTGGTTGTGCTCAGGCATGTAAATGTGCTTTCTTATTATAAAAATAAATAAGCTTTTAACTTTACAAACCTCCTACTGTTTCCAACATATTTTTTGCCAGTGGATAGAAAATAGGGGTTGATTTTTCCTTCTACAAACGGACCCTTGAAATCATAGAGAGAACCATGGAGATACACATTCAAATAATATTACTTTTAAAGCAGATGCACTACATACTGTGAGGAAAATTGGGAAATGGGTACTTAAATGTTAGCAATTTAAGACCTAGAAGGAATGCATACTGATTGGGAAGGCAGATGCTTGAATAATATCAAGATATAAATAGGACAGATCAAACTGAGATAACAGGGAAGGCAGCCACATGAATAATCACCATATACACAGTATAAATAACACCAACTATTTGAGGCCAAGAGCACACATTTTAATTATATTGATTTTTAAAAAATAGGTCAGCTAAATAAAAAGAAAAGGCAAAAAGTGATTGAATGAGCAAATCCCTTCACAATCCAGACCTCTGTTTTTTTCTTCTGCAAAATATAGGGAATAGGTGAAATGATCTTGAAGATCCAAGAGTCAGAAAATTTTCATAATTCTAAGACGGCTTAAGAACTGCAAAGTAAATTGGGAGCATCACTGATTATGTCAGAATTTAAAATGTGGTTAATTGCCAATCTCCTGCAAATATGGCACACTCTTTAACACCCTAACATTAGTTTCCAAAAAATATATAGATTTGAGAAACCATGTGTCCAAATATTACTGAGTTTAATTTGCATGGAGCACTGGGTGTTATACGCAAACAATGAATCATGGAACACTGCATCAAAAACTAATGATGTAATGTATGGTGATTAACATAACATAATAATAAAAAAAAATTAATAAAAATATAGATGGAAATACATTTTGAGTTTGCAAAGAGCTATGCAAAGATGTTAGGAGGGTAAATTTCTTAAGTTTTAATCCAGAAAGAGTAATTAAAAAGATGGTTAGAAAATTGATATTTTAAAAAATCAGAAATCAATTTAATAGCAATAGTGTAATCCATAAAGCAGCTTAAAAATGTAATTTGATATTATATACAATAGAATTTATATTACTTATATGGACTATTACTTCAAGAAAGTCTTTTAATTCCCTCTTATATAATTATTTTGCAGAATTTCTTTTAAAACTATTATGCTATTAGTTGGACAATTAACTATCATATATGAGCTGTGTATTTTTGTGTGTTTATTATTTTGTTTTAACTAAGGAGATAAAG
The DNA here is from genome assembly GCF_029215605.1 of Mirounga angustirostris. Classification (NCBI taxonomy): domain Eukaryota; kingdom Metazoa; phylum Chordata; class Mammalia; order Carnivora; family Phocidae; genus Mirounga; species Mirounga angustirostris. The sequence goes on along the minus strand of NW_026991716.1, from coordinate 87,609,930 downwards.
GGAAATAAAAAAAGTAACTGTTTACTTTCACCTCTTTTTAGGCAAGTTTTCTTAAAACCCTTAAAAATATTTTTCTTTAATAATCCAATCAAAAATTGGGCAGACATTTCTCCAAAGAAGACATACAAATGGTCAACAGACACATGAAAAAATACTCAACATCACTGGCACCAAGGAAATACAAATCAAAACCACGATAGATACCACCTCATACAAGTCAGAATGGATAAAATTAACAAGTCAGGAAATGACAGATGTTGGTGAGGATGCAGAGAAAGGGGAACCCTCTTACACTGTTGGTGGGAACGCAAGCTAGTGCAGCCACTCTGGAAAACAGTATGAAGGTTCCTCAAAAAGTTGAAAATACAGCTACCCTATGACCCAACAATTGCCCTACTGGGTATTTACCCCAAAGATACAAACATAGTTATCTGAAGGGGCACATGCACGCCAATGTTTATAGCAGCAAAGTCCACAATAGCTAAACTATGGAAAGAGCCCAGATGTCCATCGACAGATGAATGGATAAAGAAGATGTGGTATATATATACACAAAGGAATACTACTCAGCCATCAAAAAAATGAAATCTTGCCATTTGCAATGACGTGGATGGAACTAGAGGGTATAATGCTACATTAAATAAGTCAATCAGAGAAAGACAATTATCTTATGATCTCACTGATATGTGAAATTTAAGAAACAGAACAGAAGATCATAGGGGAAGAGAGGAAAAAATAAAAGAAGACAAAACCAGAGAGAGAGAAAAACCGTAAGAGATTCTTAATCACAGGAAACAAATTGAGGGTTGCTGGAAGGGAGGGAGGTGGGGGGATGGGGTAACTGGGTGATAGACAATAAGGAGGGCACCTGATGTAATGAGCACTGGCTATTATATAAGACTGATGAGGGCGCCTGGGTGGCTCAGTTGGTTAAGCGACTGCCTTCAGCTCAGGTCATGATCCCGGAGTCCCTAGATCGAGTCCCGCATTGAGCTCCCTGTTCGGCAAGGAGTCTGCTTCTCCCTCTGACCCTCCCTCCTCTCATGTGCTCTCTCTCATTGTCTCTCTCACAAATAAATAAATAAAATCTTAAAAAAAAAAAGACTGATGAATCACTGACCTCCAGCTCTGAAACTAATAGCATATTATATATTAATTAATTGAATTTAAATTAAAAAATGAAAAAAAAATTTTAAGATAGAAAAAAAATTTTGTTTGACCTTTTTAACAATTGTAGTATTAATCAGACATAAAGTATTTTGAGATTGCTAAAAAGGTTAGCATTCATGTGATTATTAATAATATGTCATCATCTCCTTGGTGAAGCCTACCTATCCACAAACTCCCCAGACAGATTTCATGCCTTCCACTTAAAAACTTTTTCATTCCTATTTCTTGGTACTTCTAACAGCATCCCTGGCATAACCTTCTATTACCATGCAGAATTCCTCTGAAAACCCTTTGAGGACAGAGAAGATAACTTATTCATCTCTCACTTGTTGGACTTAATTTGGTACCTGGCATACTTTGTGTGTCTAATGAATGTTTGAAGATTAAACCACTAGTATGGGGAGGGAATACGACAATGTTGCAAGTATTAATACAAAATAAATGGAAGGAGGGGCATCTGAGTGGCTCAGTTGGTTAAGCATCGGACTCTTGATTTTGGCTCAGGTCATGACCTCAGGTCCTGAGATCAAGCTCCGCATTGGGCTCCATGCTGAGTATGGAGGTTGCTTAAGATTCTCTCTCCCTCTCCCTTTGCCCCTCCCCCACTTGTGTGAGCTCTTTCTCTCAAAAAAAAAGGAAGGAAATTATAATATTTTTATATCAATAAAAATAAATATTGTAGAAATTGATCAAATTACCATTATCTATTTTTCTTTTCCCAGGCAACTAAGAGAATCATGTGGGTCAGACTGTGTCCCTTCCTCTGTATTTTTCTTCACAGCAATCCAGAAAGCCTAACTTATTTGCTAAAGCCTTTTGTAAAATACAAAGTATTATGAGTTATTTTTATAATTGGAACAGTCTGTAAAATAGGGGACTTTATCTTTAAGGCTAATTGGAATTTATGCAAAAATTCCTACTCTTCAGAACTAGTTTTAAGATTCAATAATGGATATTATTTGCTGAGAAATTTAAAAACTGAAAGAATCCAGAACAGGTGTGAAAAGAAAATATTGTAGAAAACTGTTTGTCATGGAAACTGTAAATATATAAATAAAGTGTTAAAGTTAGTAGCTTTCCTTTTCCAAACATCTAATTCAAACAAGCATGTGGAAATTTTAAATGCGATAATGTGGCTAAGCCAGTAGAGATCTAATATAGAACTAATGTACATGTGAGTGTGCATGCAAAAGTGGTATACACCTACAGAGACTCATACATAAGCAAGAGCTAAAGAAAACTTAAATGACCAAGTAGTTAATCCAGAGATAAAGGTGGGAAGAAAAATACAGTGTCCTAACACTATGAAACAAAGCAATAGGTCATTGGCAAAAATGTTTACACTGACTCTGTGTAGACACAACCTAACTGAGTCTATCCTATAGTCAAGTGAAATGACCCAGTTGTAGATTATCAGTCTCTGTGTGTTTAGGGTGGAGAGTACATACACATGTGCACACACACACAACAGATTTTCATTTAAAACTGATACTACTCATAAAGAGCTCCTGAGAGTAAACTGTAGATCTGTAATCAAAAAACCCCTTTATTTAAAAAAATGCTCCTAAAATTCATTAGTGAGAATAATTAGCCTATAAACTCTTGTGAATTTGCCCCATGTTGAATTCCCACCTTTTAGCTGTCTGTCACTACATAGATGTTGAAGAGTTAGACAAATTATACTAAAAATTATGCATGTTCAAAGACATTTCTAGCAGTACTATTTTTAATAATGAAACAAAATAAAAACAATCTAAATGTGTATCACCTGGGGATTGGTTCTAAATAGCATTGTAAACCACTGGAAGAGTGTGCAATTATTAAAATAGTTGCATAGATGTACATTTATTATCATGTAAAAATATTCAAAATAAATTGCTAATGAAATAGCAGGTCAAAATCAGCATTTTTTAAGAGACAATATTGTGTAGTGGTTAAGAATAAGATCTGTTGTTGAATCACTATATTGTACACCCAAAACTAATATAACACTGTACGTTGACTCACTGGAATTAAAATAAAAACTTAAAAAAAAAGGTCTCTGAAGTCAGCCTGCTTGAGCTCATAGTCCACTTCAGCCTTTATGCTGAGCAGCCTTAAAGAAATCACTTAATTTTTTATACCTCAGTTTCCTATGGGAGAAAATACCAAGTTATTTGTATTACCAAGTACCAACTTCATAGGATTGTTGTGAAGGTTAAATAAAAGAATAAGTTAAAATTCTTTTTTTTTTAAGGTTTTATTTATTTATTTGACAAAGATAGAGAAAACAAGCAGGGGGAACGGCAGGCAGAGGGAGAGGCAGAAGCAGGCTTCCCGCTGAGGAAGGAGCCCAACACAGGGCTCGATCCCAGGACCCTGGGATTATGACCTGAGCCGAAGGCAGCCGCTTAACCAACTGAGCCACCCAGGCGCCCCAAGAATAAGTTAAAAGTCTTAGAACAACAGTGCAATTTCAATAAAACTTAGCTATTTCATTTTAGTTATGTCTAAATATTTATTTATAGATATATAAATATAAAATAAATATACATATATAGAAATATGTATGAAATGATAGACATCAAAGTATTAATGGAGGACAGTTATGAATAACTGAATTATAGATAATTACTATTTTCTAAACTTCTTGAAGTAAAAAGAATTTTATGGATCTGAGATACCTTTACAGGCAGAAAACAGTTTTTGATGATAGAGTAATTTGGGACAGAACATTATATATGATTTTAGATTCTTAGTATACATAGAACCCAAGCAAAAGGGAGAATGTTTCCAATCTTAGGGAAATATCTAAATATAGATTCAGCAAATTTAGCTCATCACTATAGAAATGAACCACTTTAGTTTGGGATAATCCCATTTGTTTATTTCAGCTTTTGTGGCCTTGCCACCAGGAGACTGGTCCAAAAATATATTGCTAAAACTGCTGTAAAAGAGCTGCCCATGTTTTCTTCTAAGAGCTTTACAGTTTGAGGTCTCACATTCAAGCATTTAATCCATTTTAAATTTATTTTTGTATATGGTGTAAGGTAGTTTCCTAGTTTCATTCTTTTGCATGTAGCTGTCCAGTTTTCCCAAAATCATTTACTGAAGGGACCATCTTTTTCTTACTGTATATTTTTTTCTCCTTTGTTATACATTATTTGGCCATATATGTGTGGGTTTACTTCTGGCTCTGTTCTTATTCTATTGATCTATATGTCAGTTTTCATGGCAGTACAATACTGTTTTGATTACTATATCTTTATACTATAGTTTGAAATCAGGAAGCATGATACCTCCACCTTTGTTCTTCTTTCTCAAGATTGCTTTGGCTATTCAGAATCTTTTATGGCTCCATACAAATTTTAGGATAAGGATGTGGAGAAATGGGAACCCTCATGCACTGTTAGTGGAAATGTAAATTGGGGAAGTCACTATGGAAAACAGTATGGAGGTTCCTCAAAAACTTAAACATAAAACTACCATATGCTCCACTTCTAGTTATCGACCCAAAGAAAATGAAAACATCAATTAGAAGTGATAGATGCACCCCTATGTTCACTGCAGCATTATTTATAATAATCAAAAATTGGAAGCAAACTAAATGTCCATTGATAGATGAATAAAGAAGATGTGGCATGCCATTGTGTGCTATCTATATACACCAACAATGGAATATTGCATAGCCATAAAAAAAAAAGAATGAAATATTGCCATTTGTGACAACATGGATAGACCTAGAGGATATTATGCTAAATGAAACAAGTCAGATGGAAAAAGATAAATACCATATCATTTCACTTACATGTGGAATCTAAAAAAGAAACAGATGAATAAATAAAGAAAAACAGAAACACTCATACATACAAGAAACAAACTTTTGGTTACCAGAGGAGGGAGGGGCTTAGGTGGGGGGTAAAATAGATGAAGCAGATTAAGAAGTACAAACTTAAAGTTATAGAAAAAAATAAGTCATGGGGATGTAATGTACAGCATAGGGAATATAGTCAATAATATTGGTGACAGATGACAACTAGACATCATGAGGATCCCTATACATTTATAAAAAAATACTGAATCACTTTGATGTACACCTGAAACTAATAGAATATTCTGTGTCAATTATACTTCAATTAAAAAAGAAAGAAAGAAATGAATCACTTTACCTTTATGGAATAATGATCTTGAAAACTGAACAAAAAAAATGACTTAGTTTGAGAGAAGCAATTCAGATCAGGCAGAGATAATGTCACTTTAGCATCAACCCCCAGAACACCACTTTTCAATATTCACTGAGATGTGAGTAACTTGGTTAAAATTTTCTCCCAAGTCTCAGATGTGTTAAGCCACTCAAAAATCAAAATTGTTGCTGTTTAAATTAGAAACCAAATATAAGTTGGTATATATTTTGTTTATTTATTTAAAAATCAATGAATACATGAAAAGTAATTCTAAAATAGTATGTAAAAATGTCTTCTGCTTGCAGTCACACCAATAACGGGAAAGGTCACTGCTAACTCTCCTGAGATTCGCTATCATGCTGCAGTGAAGAGGGTTTGCAAGAAATCAGAAGAATGGGCAGAGGTTCTCATGCAAGGTGAGCTCATCATCTGCTCCTGGATCTAGGGTCTGCAACTAATCATTCATTTTGGGAGAAGAATGATAAGTAATATTCATTTTATCCATTCTTACCCCATGGCTCCTGGCTCCTTAGCCCAAAATTTACCAAGGACAGATGGAATTGATGCTGATTGCATACTGAAGAACCTTTGCTGAGGTCCTGAGGTTATCCGGACATTATTGGTTATTCTAAGCTGGCGCTTTCCTGCAGGATCTAGAGTACTTAAACTGCTACCCAACTTGCTATAAAGGTTAACTTAATTGTTTCCAAGAAAGACAGATAACTCCCTAACTGGGCAGACACTATGCGAGAACAATAAAAAACAAGCTGTCTTTCTACCTCTGGTAAGTTAAAGAATGACAGGTTTAGCAACATTTTCAAACACTCTGATTTGCATAAAGCCACAGATCAGCAGAGTGACTTTTAGTACTTTACAATGCAAAAATCAACTTTCATTCACCGTTCCGTTTATCATAACAGATGTTCTGATCAGCATTCCCAGGTCACTGTGTACAGTGTACATGTTTATATAATTACAAGAGAAAAGAGGTTAAAATGTTGTGCCTCATCCAATACTGTCAAAATGAAACAATACAACAATTCACACCGGGGGACAGCAAGAGAGTACATGTAAGCACTATAAATATACATAAACCACAACCTAAACTGTTTCCCAGCCCAACCTCCAGAAATGGATTTCTCCCAGTAGACATATAAGAACCAATATATATCCCTAACTGCATCGTGTGACCTAGTTGAAGGCAGCCTAGAGACAAAGATGGAATTTCCACTACATTTGTAGGATTCCATGAATATGTATTTAGCTTTTGTCAGAGGACAACAAATATCCCATAGTTGTAATGTGAGTAAAAGTGCCATTTGTTTTCCTTCTCACATACCTGCTTGTAACACAGAAAATGTGGCATAAAGTACACTTTAGAGGAAAGAGAGAGAGGGTTATTTATGGACAAATTCACAGAATGAAGATATAAATGTACACAAATGTAAAGATACAAATCTAGACAAAGATATTCTTGCTCTAAAGTGGAAAAACTTTTCTTGGGCTGTGATATACACTACCCGCATCTAAATCCACCTGAGTTTTCTTTGGCATCTGTTGTTTAACTTATATATATTTAAGTGCTGATACAAATCTATGATGCTCAATCATACTACACCATGCTTATGTGAATTTATAGGGAAAAAAATTAAAAAGCTTCATAGTTACGGTAAGTGCCAAGCAGGGTGGTAGTTTAGAGACTGAGATTCTAGTCCTGGCTTGGCCATTAACTAACTGAACTTTAAGAAAGTCAGTTAAGTGTTCTGGGCTTCAGTTAACCTTGCGGTGAACTGAGGAGTTTGAAGGACTCAGGTGATGTCAAGGCTCATGCTGTTCTTTATCATCTCCTTCTTAACTCCAGTACCCAACACAGCACTTAGCACACCGGAGATACTCCATGAGTATTTGTGGAAATGGATGAATGAATTATTTAATGAGTCAGTGAATAAAGGCACCCATAAGATCCTAGCCAATCTAAACCATCATAACATTATGTAGTTAATTTGCATGACAAAACCTTTAAAATTAAATCCTCGTTCACAGGCAAATGTGTGTTTTCTGAAATGCGTGATGGTATCTAGAAAGTAATATTACAGCATCACAACCTAAATCCCCTGTCAATCTAGTCTGAATCATGTACCTATCTGGAGGAAGCAAAGTTAATATAATGACATAGCTGAGTCATCTAGTGAGAGCTCAGTAATACAGGCAAAGTTGAAGACCTCATCCATGATCAAATTTCCACCGATGGTGACTTAATTAACCATTGACCTTGCACTGAACAGCAGAAATCATAACTGTGGATTTCTGTCAGCCTACTGCCTTTTCTATTCATGCCACATCCACTAGAAAATTATTATCTTATCCAAGAACAGGAAGTGGGCTCTACTTTCTAGAAATAGGTTATGTATTTGAAATAATCCAATCATTATATTTCTACCCTATGAAATTATTATGCTAATCAGATACTTTCTATAAAACCATTTTCTATGACTTTTATTCAAGCTTGGAAGAAAAGGTTAGGAAGAAATAACACTGATTTAGCTTAAACCAAGGTAATCACAGAAGGTATTTAGTCACTTTGGACCTATAGGACACTTAAATATTTGCATAAAAAGCCAAAAATTGAGTTTAAATATTTTTAAAATCATACCCAACTTTTAGCAATTTAGAGCGCAAGTATTTAAGATTTGATTTCTTGTTGTTGCTATTGTTGTCATTTTTAGACACTTTCCCTCTATGGATTGAAAGGAAAATGAAGGAAAGATAGAAGGAACGGAGGAATGAAGGGAGGGAGGGAAGGAGGATGGAAGGAAGGGAAAGGGATGGGAATACAAGAACTGAAGACTGCAAAGTACTTGGTAATGACCACAGCAGGAAGGTGATACAGGGAGGATTCAGGTCTTATGTATAGAAGCATCAAACCTTTCCACTGTATTTCAGCCACACTGCATGTATTTTGTTGAGAGGTAGCAGAAAACAGGAATTCAGTAAAAAATGTAAATAGTGACAATTTATCTCTCATAGAATGGTATCCAATGAAAAGGGGAAGGTATAAATCAATGGGATTGTTTCATCCAGTAATTACATAAAATTTGAAAAATTATTAACAATTGTGAACCCCCTCATTTCACTATCTTGTTGTTGTTATTTCTACAGATTTGTAGGCCTGCTTTAAATCTCAAGGCTCAAGCCACCCACTGTTTTGAGGACTTAGTACATTTAACTGTATCTAAAAAAGGAAGCTATTCAATATGATTTTTTTAAGTGTTATGTATTACCATAAAGAAATTAAAATATCATTATCTTGTTTAGTAAAGAGCAGAAAAAAGTGTTCATCATCAAATAGGTCATTACATATTTAAATAAATTATTGGCTTTTTAAACTATCATTATGTGGATAATTTACCAGTTTTCTTATCTTCGAATGGCCCTTCAAATAGCAGTTTATCATTCTTGGGTCTGAAACTTCCTTTTGGCCATTGATTAAAATGAATAAAATGAGTGTTACAAAATCTGGAAAATCTCTATGTTTCTTAAAGGCGATATGTACTTCTGCTAAACTCTAACAGCACTTCAGGCAGTGCCATTTATCACTTAATTATACATTGTCTTGCCTTGTTCTTTATTTCCATCACAGTTTTGTGTATACTAAACTAGGCTCCCATGAAATCTCATGGATCCAGAAGGGCAAATGGAAAGATGTCTGGATTGTTTTTTTAAACTGACTTATTGTTATGGGGCACCTGGGTGGCTCAGTCAGTTGAGCCTCTGCCTTCGGCTCAGGTCATAATCCCAGGGTCCTGGGATCGAGTCCCCCATGGGGCTCCCTGCTCAGTGGGGAGCCTGCTTCTCCCTCTCTTTCTGCCTGCCGCTCCCCCTGCTTGTGCTCTCTCTCTCTGTCTCAAAAATATAAATAAAAATCTTAAAAACTGACTTACTGTTAGTTACTAATATCATCCATTGGATATATCCATATACATGCCTCTCTTATCATATTATAATTGCACATTACATATTACATTACATTTTTACTTTAAATACTTATATATTTTATGAGCAGGGAGATTTTAAGCCAAGTTTTCAAATGGGAACAATTAACCTTTTAATGAGAAGCAAGGGATACAATCTGCTTTTTAATTTTCTTAGAATCATTTGTAAATATCCTTTTCTACTCCTAACAAAGATAAATCCTTAAAAGAATTTCAATTCTAATTTTAGTACATTGCTACTATGATACTGTATACTTTCAGAACACATATAGACAAACTTATACTTTATATAAGCATTAAAGCATTACAGAAGTAATCATTACACTTTATATTTTATATGACATAGTATCTCCTTACACCTAAAATCCAATCTGAATAGAAACTACAGGTGTAAAAATTTAAAGAAAATGCATGCACCCAGTTCTTTTTTTTCTTATTTTTAGCAATTATAAAAGTAATTATGAACAAGATTGCTGGTCAGATGTGTGAAATTCCTAGTTGTTAAAGACCCAGCTCATAGCCTCTGCTTTAATGAAATATGTCATACAATGCATAGTTCTCTAATATCATTTAACCTATAAATTGTGCTTCTGACCCTTTCATCACTCAAACAGAGAATACAAAGAATAGAACTCATTATAAATTCATGGAGCTTCTAAAACATGAAGAGATACTGGTTATAATTCATTCATGAGTTATTTTCAGTTTATGAAGGAAGGTCTTGCTAAAAGAGAGTAAAAAGCAAAGCATATTAAATCATAAAATTAAATGCAGACTTTGCTGAGTATGGTTTTTAAGTTCCTCCACAAACAGTTCCAGCCCCCATATCAGTTCACCCCTAAAATTCAATAATTCTTTCTCCTCATGTGAACTTCAATATCCCAACCAAAAACCCAGCTTGCCAAAATTGAGGTTATGCTATTCTCCACCCTTAGAATGATCTACAAGACCATGTCTTATCCAGAAGCACAAACTCCTAACCACCTCCTTCAAACCTTTAACAAAATATTCACCTGTTAGCTATCATTAAGCCAGCCAAGCCAACTACTCTATTCACCTTGGCTTGACGTGAACACATTCGAATTTATGAAATTTCTGAGAGCAGAAATTTCTGTTCAGTTGACACTGATGATGTACTTGTTGATTATTTGCCCTCTTGTGTCCATTTCACACCCATTATTTTCAGTTGACTGGTTAAGGTCTTCAAAACCAGGGATTGTGTCTGATATGCTGACTAAAAAGAAGTTAATATATTAAAATACTTTGGAATATATTACATAAATGAATGCAACAGTAGACTGTTTTCAACAAGAAGTAGACTGAGAGCTGTGTAAGATCCTAGTATAAGAAAATAAAAGAGAATATAGGAGATACAAAGATGTCTATCTTACCCTTAAAGATAATCTTCTTTGATTAGGGCTTAAACCAATGTGGTGTGACTCACTTAACATTCAAATAAGTGATGAATCCACATTATTGTTGACCATTCACCTTGAAAGAAGTATGAAAACAATTGTTTTTTCTATGCTGATTCAAAACACTACTGATGTTGAATTTTATTCTAGAGTTATGCTAACACCAACATGGAAGAGTGCAGGAATAGTAGTATTTAGAGTTGCTTGGCTCCAATCCTGACATTGAGACACAAGACTCTCTTCAAGTCATCTAACTAAATGGGCACAAAGTCTTCATTGTCAAAATGTAGGGAGATATACTGTATTATCCAAAGTTATATTCCATCTCTAAAAAAATCTATCATTCATTGAATCTCCCCCTCTGAGAATCCATATCATTCAATTTTTTCTTTTTCTTTTTTTTTTTTTTTGAAAATCAAAGCCTGCTTTTATTGATGCGCCCACAGACAGACCGGTGATTTGGAAGGGATGGCGACACTAATATGACACTCGTGGTTAACGCAACTCAAACACAGGGGGAAGGAGATGGCTTTACAGGGACATGATGCCTTCATAAGTTAGGGAAAGGGACTATTTGTTGGCTGCCCCTCTCATTTCATGTTCTTCACGAACTCCTCTCCCTTCTTGATGGAGGCCTTCAGCTCAGTAACAGGGTGGAGAAATAGGCACAGTCTGCTTCTGGGGACTTAACAAAGGAAGACTCCACAACTCCTTCCTTTCCGTTCATCGCACCCACAAGGGAGAAGACAAACTGGGTTCCAGCGCACGCCATGGACAGGGTGGCTGAGGCTGCTCCAGTGTTGGCCTTCACCACCTCGGTGCCGGCCTCCTGGATCCGCCCAGTCATGGCTGTTAGCTGGTCCTGGGGAAGGTCCACCTGGGCAGTGCACTGCGAGATCAGGGGGATGATGGTCTTCCCAGCATGGCCACCAATGACAGGAACATTGACTCGAGTGGGATCCAAACCCTTCAGTTCCGCAATGAAAGTGTTGGCTCTGACAATGTCCAGGGTCATCACCCCGAAGATTTTATTGGGGTTGTAGACCTGTGTTTCTTGAAAACTTCCGTTGCAATTGGGATGGTGGAGTTCACCGGATTGGAAATGATGACGGCCTCGGGGCAATGCTGGGCGCAGGCAGCAGACAGGGTGGCCACAGTGGAGGCATTGGTGTTGAACAGGTCATCCCAGGTCATGCCTGGTTTTCTCGGGACTCCTGCTGGAATAACCACCACATCGCAGCCTTTCAGGCAATGCGGCAGCTGCTCAGGTCCGAGGTAGCCTTTCACCGTTGCTCTGGTCTGGATGTGGCTCAGATCTGCGGCCACTCCGGGCGTATGAGCAGTATCGTAGAGGGTCAGGCGGCTCACCGAGGGACTGCTCTTGAGGAGAAGAAGTGCAAAGGGCTGCCCGATTCCTCCCGAAGCCCCTAGCACCGCTACGTTCGCATTGTTCTGGGCCGAGGTGCTGAAGCTGCGGCGGAGAGGAGAGCGGCGCGGGCAGGGCGGGCGAGGGCGGAGAACATAGTTGGAGCGGGCGGGGAGCGGAACTGCAGGCAAAGGAGCTGGCAGCTGGCACGTGACACCCCATATCATTCAATTTTTTTAAATGAGAAAAAGCATGAAACAATTTCTGCCTAAGAGGTATCGTCTGGTGTCTTAATCATTGTTAGAAGAATTGCAAAAGGAATCATTATTCTGTTCAGTTATCACCAAAATCCTGGAAGCTACATTTTTACAACAAAAGTGAGGCTACACAATTATACCATAGCATATCTAAAAAAGTGAACTCACCATAAAAAATAAAAGTAGGATGATCACTTTCCATAGTTGGAGAGAAAAACAAATGATCAAAATTAGGGTATGATGGCTTCTAGTTTTAGAGTAAAGAACTACAATTTGTTTTCTTTAGCCGGGAAGAAATAATTTTACTTTAATGTTGACTACTGAATTCCTTGTGGTGAGTATATTTATCTCTGTTTAGTGAAACAATGATAGGGTACTTTTTAAAATGTTTTCTTTTCTTCCTTTTTTTTCTTTTAGGATGAGAACCCTTGAAGCAAGATAATACTAATAACTAACATTTAATGAGAACTTTCTACCATACTATACTTTTCTAGATGCTTTATGTTTATCAATTCATTGTATTCCTGCAAAAACACGTAAGAAATGAAATCAGGACGCAGAAAAGTTAAGTAAATTTCCTAGGGCCACATAGCTAATAAAAAGCAGAGGAGGGTGAGTACCAATGAGGGCTCAGTCCAGAGCTCACACACTTAAACACTGAACTTTGTTGCCCCAAGGATATGTTGAGACAAAGGAAAGACATACTGTTCTGCTTAAGAAGGAGTAAAGCAGGTTGGAGACAGGGACAAGTGAACTAGGAAGAAGAGTTATAGAGGGGGTTTACAGTGACTGGGAAGTCCAGCAACAAGCCAGGTTGATGTCATACAAACAGGAGGAAAAAAGTGAAAATGTGGAGGAGAAAAAAAGAGCATTGTCCAAATAACTTTTGAAACTAGATAGGTTTAGTATTCAATTGAATTTAAAAGTTACTACGTGTGTTCTAGCCATACAACCACTCATAAGTTCTGTCCTACTTCATGTCTTTGGGTGGATGGTATTTGGGGAAATCAAGGAGTAGAGACTTTGTTTCATATTTTGAGGGATGTGAAAACAGCTGCAAGTGCTTACTGAGATTGAAGAATTCAGAGGAAACAATTACAGCCACAGGTGATTGGGTAAAATGCCAACCTCACCACTGCCAAAGGATCGTCAAAGGACTGGGAAGGGTCAAGTGGCCCCAGTGACATCTTGGTTTTACTTCAATGCTCTATCGAAAAGCTCTTTAACAATTCATACTAAAAACAAAGAAAATCCTTGCTATGATATGGAAAACCCTTGCTATAATGATTGCCAAGGGGACAGCATACAGGACATGCATGGAAATCATGCAGAAACCAAACTCACTCTGAGACTGGAAGCTAACTTAGAATGCTTCCTGACGCTTCTAACAAAATAGATACCAATAACTCACAATTGTTTGAGAATTGAGGATGCTCTAAATTAAATAATTCAATAAATTAGGATGCAGGATCTACTTAGTGTCAGGGAATAGAGCACTGTAAGAAAAATCTTTGCTCGTGTGGTTTACATTCCAATGGGCTAATATTCTGATTCAGGATTTACTACTGGCCGGCTTAAATGATAGTGATCCAACCATTGTCTTTTTTACATATACTGAAGTCAACATGAAAGTGCAGATAGGGATTTGTTCAAACTTACATAAAGACATTTTTTTTTAGTTATTCACTTTGGCTATACTATCTCAGGGATCACCTGCATTTTTATTAAAGAAATGTCTCCTGGGATCTAGAACAGCCTTAATTATTGTTCCTATCTCCCCATGTAGTTAAAACATTGCCTCTATTCAAGGGTTTCTCTGATTACTTTTATGGGAAGGTGGTAGAAGGTGAATCAGGTGTTATTAATTATCTCTCATCTTAACCTAGAATATTATCAAGTCCACCTCCCAAAGACACTGAATTCTAAATCACCTCACTCATTCCTAAAGAACCTGCTTTTGCTCTTCATTTTGACTGTATCTCTTGACCCTCCTCAATTCTTTCTGTCATCTCTTTAAGTGGAAAGGACAATACCAACCATACAGAGTTGAAATCACACAGAGTGACATAAATGAGATGATCTAGCAATCCAGACCCTAGTGGAAAAAAAAAAAAAAAACCCAAAAAACAAAACTGATATTGCTTAGAACAAATTAGGCCTCTTAGGTAAAAAGGTGAGTTTCTAGAAGAAGGGTGTTGGTAGAAATGAAAATAATGAAAAAGATAACTGAATCTCTCTCTATGACACACTATTCATTCAGTTATTTTGCCTGGGAGTGGGAAAAAGAAAAGGACACAGACAGAAAAATAAACACCAGTTTAAAAGCTAATTCTGTGTGGGTCAGTTAACCACTGACCTGAGAATCTCCTGGTGACGTGATGACTGAAAAGCCTTGTAAGAATGTGAATGTCTAAAAATCAGTGTAAAGTTTGAAGTTGTTTGCTACATAATTCATGAAGTGATGACTCTTGGAGATCCACATACCTTTAGTAAAAGAAATGTAGTGTTCCATACAACATTTTTATATTTGTGGTTTGGAGTCGAGGTATGGGGAAATAAGGACAAGAAGTTGTAAATCATAGTTAGGCTAACCCTGGGGCAGAGGTAGAGAGGGGTGCAAAACACAGAGGAAAATATCAGTAGAAACAAAAAATCAAAACCAGAAATGACCAAGAGAACATAAGGCCCAGAAAAATTGGGTCTGTGACAGGCTGATCTTACGTTCAAGAAGTTAGAGATTTTGGATGACTTCTGGTATGTGTATATATGTATGAAAATATATACACACATACATATAAATATTTACATATATACATATGCATATGTATATGTCTGTGTGTGTGTGTACATAATGCCTGTTCTTACATTTAGGAATGTCATAAAGCCACGCTAGTTTCGTTTATCTCTAACCAAATAGATTCTGGCATCATCTGGATCAGGTGTCAGCAAACTAGTCCCTTAGGTCAAATCTGACCAGCCACCTAGTTTTGTAAATAAAGTTTTATTGGAACAAAATAAAACCCATTGGCTTATATATTGTCTAAAACTGTTTTTGTGCTACAAAGCAGAGTGAGATAATTGCAGCAGGGTTCATGGCACTCAAATTCTACAATATTTACTCCCTGGCTCTTTACAGAAAAAGTTTGCTTACCTTTGACCTGGACCATCACCCTCCCAATCTCCTGACTTCTTGCCTTCTATCTTTCCTCCATCTCCCACCTCTCTTCTCTCTCCCTTCTCCCTCTCTCTTTTCCTTCCTTCCTCCTAGTTTTTATTTATTTATTTATTTATTTATTTTAATTTAATTTTTTTTTAAAGATTTTATTTATTTATTCACGAGAGACAGAGAGAGAGAGAGAAGCAGAGGGAGAAACAGGCTCCCAAGGAGCAGGGAGCCCGATGTGGGACTCGATCCCAGGACCCTGGGATCATGACCTGAGCCGAAGGCAGACGCTTAACCATCTGAGCCACCCAGGCGCCCAGTTTTTTTTTTTTTTTAAAGAACATTCATTTACTGAGTGCCTACTATTATTATTTTGTCATTATATTTAAAAACTACTTTTAGAGCAGTTTTAGGTTCACAGCAAATTTGAAAGGAAGGTACAGATATCTTCCATATCCCTCCTGTCCCCATACATGCACAGCCTCTCCCATTATTAACATCCCTTACCAGAGTGGCACTTTTTTTTATAATTGATAAGCCTTCACTGACACATCAAAATCACTCAAAGTCCATCATTCACATTAGTATTCACTTTTGGTTGTACAAGAGTTTGAACAAATGTGTAATGACATAAATCCATCATTACAATATCATACAGAATATGTTCACTGCTTCTAAAAATCCTGTGTTGCACCTACTTATCCTTCCCTGCCCCCCACCCCTGAAAACCAGTATATTTTTGCTGTCATAGTTTTGCCCGTTCCAGAATGTCATATAATTGAAATGAAACTGTATGTAGGCTTTTCAGATTGGCTTCTGTCATTTAGTAAATAGATATTTGAGTTGCCTCCATGTCTTTTCATGGCTTGATAGGCCATTTCTTTTTAACACTGACAAATATTCCATTGTCCAGATGTACCATGGTTTATTGTACATTTATTGTACCTACTGAAGGGCATCTTGGTTGCTTCCAAGCTGTGACAATTATGAATAAGGCTGCTATAATTATCCAAGTGC
Source organism: Mirounga angustirostris (assembly GCF_029215605.1). NCBI lineage: Eukaryota > Metazoa > Chordata > Mammalia > Carnivora > Phocidae > Mirounga > Mirounga angustirostris. The sequence continues at coordinate 87,593,387 of NW_026991716.1, read as the reverse complement.
AAGTTTTTGTGTAGACATAAATTCTCAACCTCTTTGGGTAAATACCAGGGAGTGTGAACGCTGGATTATGTACTAAGAGTATGTTGAGTTCTGTAAGAAACCATCAAACTGTCTTTCAAAGTGGCTGTACCTTTTGCATTTCCATCAGCAATGAATCTGAGTTTCCACTGTTCCACATCGTCACCAGCATTTGGTACTGTCAATGTTCTGGATTTTGGCCATTCTAATCAGTATGTTGTGATACCTCATTGTTGTTTTAATTTGCATTTCTCTGATGATATATTATGTGAAAGAACGTTTCATACTTGACAGCTGCATATTTTCTTTGGTGAGGTATCCGTTAAAGTCTTTGACACCTTTTTAAATCTAGTTGTTTTCTTATTGTTAAGTTTTAAGAGTTCTTTTTATATTTTGGGAACAGTCCTTTATCAGATGTGTCTTTTGTAAATATTTTCTCTCAGTCTGTGGCTTATCTTCTCACTCTCTTGAGCTTCCTTTCTTTTTCCCTTTTGTTTCCATGTTTTTGACTCCCCATCATGTTCTTTAAAGTAACCATTACAAACTTTTCAGGATTTTGGAAAGTCTGAATATTCAACTTGAAGTTTCTCTGTATCTATACTTCCCTCCTTCTTTCACTTCTATGTTCTTCAAGCTTAATCACCCAACTCTGCCCTGATCCAATAGCTTCCAGACTTCATTACCCTGCCCAAAGTTATTCCCATGTGCTTGTCTACTAATGTTCTCTGTTCTCCCTTAAAATCAACATAAAAACATTCCTCCAATTCTTATTCCCTGTAATTCACCACCCTATCTACCTTTACCCATGTTTTTAAACTACAAATATTTCTTTAAACATTACCCATAGTCACTGCCTCTACTTTATTACCACCCACCCACACCATAAATTCCTTCAATCTGGCTTTGAATTTTACTTGGAAGTCACCAAGGACCAACTGATAATCAGTTTGCTGTTTTCTTCCTCCTTAAGATCTCTTTGGAATTGGATTTTGTCATATCTTTATTGAAACTCTTTTCTCACATGGTTTCTGACACTAAAAATTCCACTAGTGCCCAAGTAAAATACATTACTAACTTTTCCTCAAACATAGGCTATATTTTACAACCTCAGGTCAATTTTTTTTTTAGTTCTGCTTTCTTTGAAATAAACATGCTTTTTGTGTGATACAAGCTCTATCTACTCCAAGTTGTGATACAACAACCTGTCAAATACATGATAGTGGTATATAAGATCCAGGAGCACAAATGTCTTTTTAATTCTCTGTTGTGTCTCCAGTAACAGTTACACATTAAATACTAGACAAAAATTGAATAAACATATTTAATATCTGAAAGAAAATTCAGAGATCATCTACTCAAGCCCCCTTCAACTTTCGCATCATTAAAAAAAAAAATTACTGGGAAAACTGGAACATTAGAGTTCATTCCAGTATTTGTTTCTACATTTTAATGCGGCTTCTATTATATACTAAATTATTATGGAAAACTTTCCCTTTTCAAGGTATCTTTTTTTTCTTTTTTAAATTTTATTTATTTTTTTAAAGATTTTATTTATTCATTTGAGATACAGAGATACAGAGAGAGAGAGAGCATAAGCAGGGGGAGAGGCAGAGGGAGAGGGAGAAGCAGGCTTCCCACCGAGCCAGGAGCCCGATGTGGGGCTTGATCCCAGGACCCCAGGATCAGGACCCGAGCCGAAGGCAGACACTTAACCATCTGAGCCACCAAGGCGCCCCTTTAAATTTTATTTTATTATGTTATGTTAATCACCATACAATACATCATCAGTTTTCAATGCAGTGATCCACGATTCATTGTTTTCGTAAAACACCCAGTGCTCCATTCAGTACGTGCCCTCCTTAATACCCATCACCGGGCTAACCAATCCCCCCTCCCCCCTCCCCTCTAGAACTCTCAGTTTGTTTCTCAGAGTCCATAGTCTCTCATGGTTTGTCTCCCCCTCCGTTCTCCCCCTTCATTTTTCCCTTCCTACTATCTTTTTTTTTTTTTAACATACAATGTATTATTTGTTTCAGAGGTACAGGTCTGTGATTCAACACAAGTAATGACATACTGAATGAAGAAAATCACCTACTGTGATTATCAAAAATTGTGAACTTAATGTGTTATCCAACACCCAGCACCTCATCATTTTACTCTTCTATATATTTTTTTTCCCTGTGATTTGGTTCAGGTTATGTTGGTATGTCCAAATATACATACATTTTTCACTGGGGGTATATTCATTTTAGAGAAATACTTATAACACATTCCATCGGAAAATTCTGTAACATTTTTCAATAGCATGAGACAAAGGTCCCCCAAATATGATATTACACCTACAGTAACATATGAAGCTGTCATCTATTCAAAAACTAAATCTTGCTCATTCAGAAGAAAAAAATGAAAAAGTCAACTCTAATATTACTTGGAGTCTCCTGTTGGCAGCATAATCTATAACACCTAATTTTATGAGATTGAGCTCAAATATAAGCTCCCCCTCATCCCATTAAAATTTGTTGACTGCTTTTCATATTCAAGGCACTATTCTAGGTTCTATAAGGATAGAAATAAACTCTGTAGCTTGAAGAAGTTATAATAAGGGAATAATAACATTATGCAACTGGGCTTTTGCTTTCATATCTAAAAATGATGATAAAAATTCCTGTCCTGCCCAGCTCCTTGTATGCTTGGAGGACTCAGATGAGCAGTGAAAGCAATCTGTAAAATAGAAATAATTATACAACTCTTAATTATTATTTTTATGCTGACTACACGATAGCAAATTATCAGAGACCAAAATGTGTAAAGAAGTGAGGCCTGTGGTAGATACGAGGGGGAGGAATCGGCATGGAGCAGAGAGTTAGAGATATCTTTATAGAGGAGGTTGCTTCCTTCCATCATCACCCCTGCCACCTCACCTAGACTCTGGAAATTGTCTATCAGGGCCCGACATTCCTCCAGTCTCTTCTTACTCTAATCCATTGCTACCACTCCCAAAAAGTTCTTACCAAGTTTTCCTGATCCTTTTGTCAACACCTTCAAACACTCATAGAATTTGGGAAGAAATAGTTTAAATTCCTTCTTTGGAAGCATTTCAGCCTTATTTCCCACTGCTCAGTTTTCCTTACTTTCCACGCCAACTAAACTCTTGCAACAACTATTGCCTGTATCATTAATTTGGTAATTTATTTTTATTTGTTCCAGCATAGATTTAACATGGCTCATTTGGCAATTAATCATGTAATATAATTCCTTGTGGCATCTGTTCTACTGTTGCATCAAACTGTTACTTATATTCTCTTTTCATTTATACAGTTTCCTTTTTTAAACTTTTTTTTTGGGGGGGGGGTCTTCCATTTAGACACTAACTGCTGGTAAATACTGACACCATGTTTTAATCTTCCCTCCATACCACACCCCAGGGTCATGCGTATGGTTTTGCTTTGATCTACAAATTTATTGATGGACAATTCTGCAAAGTTCAGTTCTTCCTACTAAAGAGAGGTGATATAGTTCTTGTCTATGAAAAGCAAAAAATATGAGATATTAGCAATTCTGTCCTGTGCCTCCCAGATCCCTTTTCAAGACTGAAGGGTTAATTCCCTCAGTTGTTAGGAAGGTTGTCTGCTGGCCTTCCCGGGAGCAGTCCTGCTGAAGAGTCCCTCCCCCAATATCATTCTCATCTCTTTCTCAGGGCACATCACATCCAAGACCTCATCAATGCCAGCAAACAAGGTCCCAGCACCTCTCCCCAACCTGGGGTGTCTCTGAAGTTTACCTCAGCTTCACAGCACCCCCGAGGGGTCAGCTGAGTCCTTCTTGTGACTCCAGTGCAGCCAAATTTCTCTCTTTGCACAATCCCACTTCTCTCTTATTTTTTCTATAGAACTTACTACATGCAAATATACATTTGTCTCCTTCCCAAAGAACCCAACCTCTGACCAAAAATATGAAATAAACACAAATGAACACAAAGCTCATCTCATGTTGCCTTTTTTGTTCACCAACCAGGACCTCTTAGGTAAATTTAATGCTCAATTAAGGTAACTTATCATGTTTAATTTACAGTCATTCCCATCTCCTTGCTTCACTGTTAATCCATTTCTTATATTTTAACAAGTATCTATTATATATCTTTCTTATCAAAATCAGTTGTTAAAATGTTTTTTAAAGTACAGAAAAAAAAAATATTGGGTGCCTGGGTGTCTCAGTCGTTAGATGTCTGCCTTCGGCTCAGGTCATGATCCCAGGGTCCTGGGATCGAGCCCCGCATCGGGCTCTCTGCTCGGCGGGAAGCCTGCATCTCCCTCTCCCACTCCCCCTGCTTGTGTTCCCTCTCTCACTGTCTCTCTCTCTCTGTCAAATAAATAAATAAAATCTTTAAAAGAAAAAAGAAAAAAATAATATTAGGAGGAGAAAAAAATTCCCTATGAGTGAAATGCAAAATTCCACAGAATTTCAAGAAAGGAATATTTAATGTTTGGTTATAGTTATCAGGAAAATAACAAAACAAGAATCTTTAAATAATTTGAATATGAGATGGATCTTAAGATTGGAGTTGGCACCTAAAGGAGTAGCAGATGATCTGCATGAGAAGGGGAGGGGTAGATAAGCCTAGAAAGATTGGTGGCCCCATAGCATGAGCTATACCACAAAGGATGACTAGCATTAGAAGAGTATAAAAGGAGAGAGAGAAGTACTAAGTTGTATTACAGAAAATCTAAGTTACAGAGATGAACTCTATGTAGACTTATGTGGAAGAATTAAAAGGCATCTTAGCTGGAAAAAAAGATCGCCCATTGCTTCTGAAATCAATGCCACATCCAAAAGTCAGATATAGAACCTGATAAAGAATTCTGAAAGTACAATTTTTTAAAAAATGAAGGTCAGCAAAAATGTCATGTGAAGGCACCATTATTTTAACAGATGTCAGATCATCATCTTTGTTTCCTACAAAAGGATAATGTTTTACTTCTCTGCTTAGGAAAATTTCTGCTTTCCAATTAACTTCTGTAGTCCATTTATTAGTCAGGGTCCAGTGAAAGGACACAAACTACGCTAATAATTTAAACAGGAAAATTTTTAGTATAAAGGACTATTAACTCGTAAAAAGTAGTTAATGTCTAAAAGGGGTAAAACAATTCTTTAAAAACTACAGGAATAGCAAATTCAGAGAGAAAGTTCATTCTCTAGGGCTAACAGGGAAAACCTAGGAAAGGGCCAAATTTTACATTCTCCCATCCCCTTCCCACAAAGCTAATATTCAAACTTTGTTGCGAAGGGTTTGACAGGAGCCCACTGGATGGCCAAAACCTTTCCCCAGGTATCCTGGCTCAGAGCTGGTTCACTGAAAGTCCCCCCTCTGGGTTGCCTTCAGGGTTCACTGGAGCACTGTGGCCTGGAGCTGGTACACAGGGAGCTACCTGCTGGGTGGCGTGGGCTGGGGTCAGTCCGCAACTGTTTGGGTGCTGCAGAAAGTCTCCAGGAGTTGAGTGGAGAAACTTCCTGAAGGGCCAGCACCATAGGGTTCTTACCTACCTATCCCCACAAGCTAAGAGGAAGAGTCACACCAGAACTAGAAAGAGAAGCCCTTTCCTCTGCTATAGCTTACACTGCCCTCCAGGGTCCTCTGTTGACAAAACCTAACATTGAGTCATCTGACAAAGGAGAAACGTCTCTAGGGTCCAGCTCCAGTATGTCAAAAGTGGGGAAAAGAAGGGTGGATTTAGACCCGAGAGAAAATAAACTGACAGCTGATGCAGTCAGTCATAGAATTAACTTTGTTAAATGAGATAATAAGAAACAGAAGCACAAACTGAGGAAAAACGAACCAGAGCTTTTTCAAATACACTATGTTTTAAAAATGAAGAATGATGCCCAAATGCATCCTGAGTATGTTATATAGACAGAAAAGCACATTTAGTTCTACATACAATATAAACTTCAAAGCCAGGCAAAAATCAGTCCACCTTTCTGAAGTACTTAAGAATATTAAAAAGTTAGGGGCGCCTGGGTGGCTCAAATGGTTAAGCGTCTGCCTTCGGCTGGGGTCATGATCCCAGGGTCCTGGGATCGAGCCCCACATCAGGCTCCTGGCTCAGTGGGGAGCCTGCTTCTCCCTCTCCCTCTGCCTCTCTCCCTGCTCATGCTCTCTCTCTCTATCTCTGTGTCTCAAATGAATAAATAAAAAATCTTTAAAAAAAAAGAATATTAAAAAGTTATTATCCAGGTTATTATGAATATTCTCTCCAAGTATGTAAACAAATTGAGTTAGTAAATAAATAACTCAGTTACCCAAAATGCCTCAGACCAAATTTTCTGTCTCCAAACTACTTTCCTCCTGAGCTCCAGACACATTCAATCTATTATTTACTAAACATTACTATTTGGATGTCCAATTGGTACTTCTAACACCAACATCTAAATCTGTTATATGCTGGTAAACTAGCACTCAAAAATAAAAAACCAAACTGGAATGTATCTTTTGCCAATTTCTGCAGGGCAAATACTCCCAACATGGGCTCTCTCAAGCTTCGGACAACTTCACCACCATTAAAACTATTACCTGTTCAGTGTCTCGGTGAATCTCAGCCCTCCTCACCACTCCAATATCCAAGCCAGAAACCTTGTTTTCATCTATTTCTCTTCCCCTTCACCACTCCTACACTTTTCTAAATCATAGCAGTTTTTCAGTTTTGTTTCTCCAGTCTGTCACTGCCTTTGTTCCCACTGCCACCATCTTATATCATGCCATTTGAGTTTCATTAGCCTAACTGCTGTTCTTGTGTCAAGTCTGTCTTTCCCTCATACTGTTCACTGCAGGCAAAATCATCTTTCCTTTTTTTTTTTTTTTACTGAGATATAATTGACATAAAACACTGTATGAGTTTAAGGCGTACAACTTTTGATATGATACATTTATATATTATGATATGATTACCACAATAGCCTTAGCCAACACCTCTACCACGTTACATAATTATAATTTGTGTGTGTGTGTGTGTGTGTGTGTGGTGGGAACATTAAAGATCTGGTCTCTTAGCAACTTTGAAGTTTATAATAAGTATTACTGACTACAATAACTATGCTGTGCATTAGATCTCCAGAACTCATCCGTGTTCTAGTCGTGCCGTTATACCATTTAACATTTCCCTCATTCCCCTGCCCCCAGCCTCTGGTGACTACCATCCTACACTGTTTCTATGAGATCTGCTTTTTTACATTTGACATATTAGTAAGATCATACAGGATTTGTCCTTCTCTGTCTGGTTCATCTCACTTAGCATAATGCCTTCAAGGTCCATCTATGTTGTTGGACATGGCAGCGTTGATCTTCCAGTGCACGTAAGTCTCGCTGCTCCGCTTCTCTTAAAACACTTTCGCCGCTTCTGGTATGAAATAAGATGATTTTTTTGTGGCTCCTGATCTCCTTTCTAGCCTCATCTTGCATTACACCCTAATTCTTTTCCCCCTGCACACCTCAGCCTGTCACCTCTTCAGCCACCTTGATCTACTTGTAGCTCCCAATGGGAGCTTTCTCTGGTTTTCAGGTATTGACATCTAGAGCTTTGTGTGCTTAGATTGTATTTTTTGCTTTTAATTTATACTTTTTGTACCTTTTTTTTCTTATCAATGACCTGATCAATTTTTAATTCCCCCATTGTTCTTCTATCAGCTTCAAAGTTGTATCCATTTATATTCTGATTACTTTTATATTTTAAGTTGCATTCATATTTAGCCTAATGAAACAGAACATTAATGAAATTTCTACTCTCCTCCCTAGCACAAAGACCTGAGAATGCTTATGTACAGATCTTCCCTGACAATACTCTTGTATTTTATTTCCATCTTCATTTTATCTGCCCCAAAGTTATTTTTAGAGCTAATTATTAACATTTGCTATATGCTTACTAATTCTTTGCTCACCATTGTTCATGATGTCTCGCATTTTTTCTACCTGGTTTCAATTTCTCCTTTGTTAAGTACATTCTTTAGTAGTTCAGAGAGTGGCTGTGCATAGAAACCTCTGCCGTATTTGTTTTTCTGAAAATGTCCTCATTTTAACCTCAATTTTCATCAACAATTTAACAATTCTAATTTAGGATTCTAGTCTGACAATTATTTCCTCTCAGCACTTTGAAGATACCATTCTCTTGTTTTCTAGCCTCCAATATTGCTTTTAAAATCTATTGTTCAAGTAGTTATAATTCATTTGTTTATAATATTTATACATTGACTCTTATGTGCTCAAAACTCACTGTGGTTTTCAATCTGAGGGTTAATATATTTCATTAATTCTGGAAATTTCTCAATCATTAGCTCCTTAAGTATTACTTCTTCCTCATTTTCTCAGCTCCCTCCGGAAATCCTATTTCAGATGAATAGGTGGGTAAATTCTGTCATTTCATTCTCCATATCTTTAATTTTTTTCCCATATCTTCTGTCTCTTCTTCACTTGTGCCACATTTGGGGAATTGCCCCCAGATTTTTTTTTCTTGGGCATGGGAAGTTTAAAGAAAATTTTAATTATCTTTAAATTTGCCCTATAACCCTAATCTTATGTTTTTAAATTTTGATATCTATAATTTTAATTTCTAGAACACTTAGCTTTTTTTTCCAATTTTGCTTGTTCATTTTTTGTCTTGTCTGTTTTTTAAAGATATTTATGTATGCATGTATTTATTTTTTTGAGAGAGTGTACGCAAATGTGCACACATGCACGAGCTGGGGGATGGGTGGAGAGGGAGGGAGAGAATTTCAAGCAGACTCCCCGCTGAGTGAGCATGATGGGGCTCCATCTCACGACCTTGAAATCATGACCTGAGCTGAAATCAAGAGGCGGATGTCAACAGATTGAGCCACCTAGGCGCCCCTTATTTTTTATTTTTTAATAAATTCTATTTCTCTTTGAAACTCTTTGTCTTAAATATACTAGTCCATTCAACAAATTCTAAAATTATCCTCAGCACAGTGGATACACAGCAAATATAACAGACAACAATGGGGCACCCGAGTGGCTCAGTTGGGTAAGTACCTGCCTTCAGCTCAGGTCATGATCCCAGGGTCCTGTGATCAAGCCCGTGGGGCGGGGGGGGGGTCCCTGCTCAGCAGGGAGTCTGCTTCTTCATCTGTCCCCTCTCCCTGCTTGTGCTCCCCCCAGTAAATAAATAAAATCTTTGGAAAAAAATATATAACAGACAACAAGATTCTTCTCATCATTAAGCCTATATTCATATGTTACAGTCTTTTTTCAGACTGTCTTATTAAATCAAGTTCTCAGGGATCCTGACTGTCCTATTTTTTGTGATTTCTAACTCTCAAGTTGGTTGACTTTTGTTATGGTGTGGGGTGGGGGTAGGGCTCACCCTGACTGGGAATTGTTTTTCTCTATGGGACTCTGTGTACAGCTGGGCTGGAAGTATTCCTTCAGAGCAGTTTTGCATTTGCATTTTCTTCTGCCAGATGTCCAAAGGATTTCACTGTCCTAAGATCAATTTTTATGTTACAGTGTCTACTTAGAGATCCCTGTACTATGAAAAGAGTGAAATTTGTATATCATACTCTACATGAAACAAGTTTTGAATTTTGATTTCTTATAGAAACATGTTTTTTCTTCTTTCTTTCTTTCTTGCTTTGTTTGGTTTTGTTTTGTTTCCCATTCAGAGCCCTGGGCAGCATTATGCCTTTTACTTCTTTCTGTGACCTTGTAGCTAGAGATTTTAGTTCCTGATCCATGGAAGATTCAGCCTTTCCAGATTATTGCTTATAGCTTTATGCGGAGATCTCAGCTTCAAATTCATGCTCTGTTCTGACCTATTGTTTCCTATTCTTGAGTGGGAATTAAAGCCCAAGTGCCTAGCTGCAAGGGCCTAGCTTCAGGCCTAATGTCCCAAACCCCAACCCCAAAACCCTGCACTGCGTTATTACAGCAACAACATTGTTACTGCTTTGGTTTCAAGTGCCTGCTTCCCTCCCCCCCTTAATTTTATTTTTTAATTAAAAAAAAAAAAAGACTTCTTTTTTGTTTAAAAGTTATTTATCAGTTTTTGTTTGTGGAGGCAAAAGTTTGTTAGTTTGGTCCACAACATGACTGGATCCGGTCATTTATACTCTCTGCCTGAGAACCCAATTCACTAGTTCTTAACATCAAACACCACCCATGTGTATTCTTACTGCAAATGGAGTATACTATATAATATTTACCTCATTATATTGTATTTGTCTCTTAATTGTATTGTACCTCCTTTAGAGTATAAATTGGTTGAGATTAGGGTGTGTAATTTACTCATCGTTACATGCTAGCAGTACCTGGGACACTGTAGACACAATTTGTTGAATGATTAAATGATTGAATGAATAAATACATAAAATCATTTTATCATAATAGACCAGCAGACTCACATTCTTCCACATTCAACATACATACACACATATTCACATACATCTGTAAATACATATATACAATTTTTACATTTTAAAATTAATTTTATAAAAAACTGTTTGGAGTTAAATACATTGTCCCAGAATCAACAAGTTATTTTGAAAAATGCAATAGTAATTATTGGGCAAATTTCTGAGATTCAAAGATTTTAGCAATTTATTAATGTTAATTACTTTTGAAAAAGCTCAAATTTTTAGATTATAATCATGACTGAGGGTTTTCAGCACATTACTATAAACTTGTTCAATTATTCACATAGCTGAGAAGCAAGTGCGGAGGAGTCCTCTACTTTACTTTTCAAATGAAAAAAAGATCCTTACTCAGAGCTCAGGAAAATGAAAATGTTGGTTTACTGATAATAATCCTCCTTCCTGTAGTAAGAACCCCATTTATTGGAATTTCAGCATGTAACTAAATGCCACGTCGCATAATCTTGCATTTTTGCAACTTCTGCCATATGTGTTTATATGTTTATAGATAATTATTGCATCCGATGGTTGCGAATGTCTTGTTACATGATCCATTATGTCAGTTTTTTCTCCCTGTCTTCTAGGTAACATTACTATAACATTAGATGATTATGCTGATAATCAATTTTTTTCTGCTATTTTCTTTTAAAATACTAAAAAACTTAAGCAACAGTGCAGTGCAGAAGTGGCCAGCAGTAACTTTGATGCTGATTCACTTGCCAAAGACAAATGAATCCTCTCTTTGACTTCGTTTTTCCAGATTTTGTTTAAGCAGTTTCCCTGTATCTAGGTTTCTTGTGGCATTTTTAAAATGTTAGTTTTGCTATTGTCTCCTAATGCTAAGAAAATATTTCCTGATGTAGAGCAAAGCAGCAGAATTCAGGCTTTCCACACCTGGCAATTCATAGGCCTCTGCCCACTACTGATTTTATTGGCTATGGACAAAGGAGAGGTTAGAAAAGGGGGTGAGTAACGTGGAAACCAAATAGTTTCCCCTGCTTAACGAATGGGTGCACAGAAGCTTCCATTTGTCAGGAACTATATGTGAAGGAGTGTCCATCATACATAAGCAATATCTTCTACTCCCTTTATGTGTATGATCCATACTCTTCCCAAACTGAAATGGATACTCTTCTCTCTACATAACCTACCTTTTCCATTTCTACATAGGTTTCCTTCCTATTGCTTTGGTTTTATCAATCTTCCAATTCTCATTTCATCTCTCCTGGTTGAAATCCAGTTATATATTCAGGGTCCAATCTTAAAGGCCAATTTCTCAAAGAAGCCCACCTTATTTCCCTTAGCATTTACTTCTAATTTTTATGCCACTTATATCCTGGGTTATCCTGCAGATATTTGTTTACTTCATTTCCTAACTTAATTTTAATTTTCTTGAAGGTATGGAGAATTTTTATCCCCTCTTTATCCTAAGCACCACCTAATCCAATGCTATATATTCAGTTCTCAGGAAATCCTTACAGAATAAATTCATTCAACCAGACAACAAATGTTTATTACACGCCTAATACGTACCAGGCACTACTGTAAGCTCTGCGGATACAGCAGTGAGCAAAAGAGGCAAAAATCCCTCCTCTCTTGGAAGTTACATTCTATTGGAGAAAATAGGCAGGTAAGTAAATAGATAGTATGAGAGTGATGGTTATTGTTATGGAGAAAAATAAAGCAGGGAAGAAAATTCAGAGTGCTAGGAGTTAGGTGGTAATTTTAATAGAGTGGCCAGGGAACTGCTCACTGAGAAGGTGACCTTTGTGCCCAGACGTGATGGGGGGAAGTGGAAGGGGGCTCTATCTGAAGGAAGAGCATTCCAGGTAGAGGAAATAGGAAAGTGCAAACACTCACAGGCAGAAGCATGCCTGACATGTCCAAAAAAGAGCAAGGAGGTCATGGAGGCAGAAGGAGGGGAAAAAAGAGTGTAGGAGGAGCCAAGAACAGGGAGGTCAGTGTAGTAGGTGGGGGGTTCAGAGAGGGCCTTAGAAGTGGTGGTAAGGGTTTTGTTTTTTCCCAGCATTAGACTGTTACGATTTTACTCACAAGAATCACTTTGTTACATTCAAAAGAAACTAAATGGGGCCCAAAATAGATGCTAGTGGGAGGCTCCTGTTAACAACCAAGGTGAGAGATGATGTGGCTTAGACCAGGAAAGTAGCAGTAGAAATGGGGACAAGTGCTCAGATTATGGATATAATTTAAAGGTAGAGTTGACAGATTCGGCTGACAGATCACATAGGCAGCGTAAGGGAAAAGAAGATTTAAAAATGATTTCCAAATGTGATGGCCTGTGCAACTGGCGGGAATGGAGTTGCCATTTGCTGACTCAGGGAAAATTATAAAAAAAACAGGTTTGTTGGGGGGGATAAAATCCGGATTTCAGCATGAGCTGGGTGTAAGAATGTACATTTCGGAGGAGAGAGCCAAACATTGAGATACAAATTTGGGAGTTATCAGATTATAGATGGTATTTAAAGTCACAAGGATTAGATAAGATCACCTGAGAAAAGAATGTAGAGAAAGAAATGAGGAAGTCTAAGACTTTCCGAAATGTAGAGACGTGTGTTCGTTCATTTAACAGTATGCATCATACTAACTTCTATTAAACTTCCCATTTTACAGGTGAGGAACACAAAGTTCATAAAACCCAGATGTCTGCAGTCTAACTGCACTTTCGACACCCGAAAATGGCAGGAGCTGTAATTCAAACCTGTGTGATTTGGCTTCAGAGCTGCTCTTAACTACTGTTTTATTTTACATCTCCGTGAATATAATCTGCACGTTGCCTGATGCCTAGTAGATATGCAATAGGTTTTCACTGAATTTGAATGTAGTACATCAGCAACAATTTCACTCCTAAATCTAGAAGTAGGCCTTCCTCAAATAGCTCTTAGGCAGTTTGGAAAAGCATCCATGAAGCCAAAGAGGAATTTCATGTGGGCAAGGTGGGAAGGCCAAGGGAGTAATTTAGACCACTTACAGGTAGAGTGGTCACAGCTGTTGTATACCCTCCCGGCTACTCTTAAGATTACCAAGCAAAACCCACATGCTTTAGAAATAGTCCAAATACAGACCAGATACTTAACACCCATTTCCTTGTTCAAATACCCCATATGCTGGACTCTGATTAGCTATTTTGGCACCAGTACATGAACTAATCCAGGCTGGTTGCTTTCTGGTTTGTTATGTTCTGTAATAGAGCAGAGACTCAAACAAAATGAACCAGTTCATTGCCAAAACTATTCCGATCTTCCCATTTTAGTCAACAATATAGAAAATACATAGACGGACTTTAGATTTAACCGGGTGCTGCAGAATGGTTCCTGGGATGCTTTCGGTAATGCATAGAGGACATATTTCAGTTCTCCCAAGTACTTTAGCTTGTTTCTTCTAAATTAAGCACAATTTTATATAAGCCAAGAAGAGAGTGAAAGGAGACCATTTAGCGGGGATGCCTGGGTGGCTCAGTCAGTTAAGTATCTGCCTTCAAGATCCCGGGGTCCTGGGATCGAGCCCCACATCTGGCTCCCTGCTCAGCAGGGAGTCTACTTCTCCCTCTCCCACTCCCCCTACTTGTGTTCCCTCTCTCTGTCTCTGTCTCTGTCTCTCCCTCTCAAATAAATAAATAAAATCTTAAAAAAAAAAAAAAAAGGGCAACCATTTAGTGTTGTGAGGAAATGAACCAGTGTATCTCTGGCCCTAGTGAAATGCACTGTTGGATATAAAATAGCCAATGGCTATTGGGATATTGATGCTTCCTCCTGGATCAAAACTCACAGGTCCCAGTCTTAGGGAGCACCTAAGGTGCACAGTGGGGTTTTAAGGTGTCATTTATCCACACTGCATGGATGTGTCAGCTTCAGCAAGCATTTCTGATCAAAACATAGACCTTTTATAAGTGTCCCCACTCTACTTTTCCCCCTCCTGTCCCCACCCCCACACTGGAGCTCTTTGTCTATTCATCAGATTAATAGTAGCTTCCATGTGGTCCTTCTCTCTCAAGGCTGTTTCATTAGAAGAGATTATATATTACACTGATTTATCTTAAGACAAAAAGTAATGAGAGATCTAATTAATACTTTATTAACTGCTTTATCACACTAAGGAAAATAAGTTTAATAAGTCATACATTCTTCTGATTAGTTGCACTGACCTATGTTCTTAATTCACAATGTGATTTAAGACAAACATATTATATGCACTCTAAATAGTCAATGCTCCTATTTTATTAAATGTTTTTATAAAACATTTGGTTTTATTTTGTGGCTTAAAAGTGTAGTGTGTAGGTTTAGTTAAAGGCTTATCAAGTAATTATATGTGTTAATTTGAGGTTCACTTGTATATTTTTTTTCCTATTTAAAGAAAAAATAATGGTCTCTGTGAATATGTGGGATTACTTTGAATACTTTCTGGTTAATATTTATGATTTGGTGATTGTTTTCATAAAAATGCTGTGCTTGGAGACACCGTTTAAAAGCATTCAGGGAATGCTGTTATTGTGTTATTAACTATCCTTTATATAGATTTTTTAAAATAACATATTCTTGACCTCTGAAACCAAATACAACAATATAAAGTCATTTCTTTACAGTGCAAAATGGCCAGTTAGTTTCCTTTCAGAACTCCTGTGTCAGATGCAAAGTTACATTTAGCCTGATGTTGATTTTCTTTTTTTTACTCATAAGTAACCAACTATAACCCAGCTGTCAAAGAAAGCAAACCAGATCTAAACAACAATTACTTAATTTCTAATGATACCTTCTAACACCCAAACACAACTGTAAAGAACTTTCTTAAGCAGGGTTGAAATCCTCATTATTTGCTTCTAAAAACAAGCTGGTTAGATTGCCAGATATAAAAACACAGTGTGTTCATTATATATTTGTAGAATGTAGCTTCATTTATGTATCAGAAGGGCTCCCCCACCCCGAAATGCCTCTCTAGGACTTGTGACAACACAATTCTTAGATAAAAGCATACACTTAAGACAGATGAGGCAGTAGTAAAAAATTTGAAGTGCAGGTATCCTATATCTTGTAGCAAGTTCCCTCTTTTGCATAGGGAAGCAATATGTCAATGCTATTTTTTTTAAATAGTCATATATCTAATTATGTTTATGCCCTGATAGGAAATAGCAGAAGAGATTAATTTAGCTTCAGAAATCAATATAAAAATTCATTTTGCTACATAATGTGACATTATTTGCCCAATGTGTATCACCCTGGATATTTTATAAAAATCTTGATAAATATGTCGATTTTCTACACACACATACAGGGGCTGAACATACTTACCTCCCCACCCCCCAAAAAAGTCAATTTCCTCTGGGCAAAAAATAAGAAAAAAGAAAAAAAAAAGGTGATTTTTAAAATTGTATAATTCGTACTGATCTTAGAGAAATATCAGCTTTAGATAGCTTAATAATGATCACTGCATAAACATAATAAATACCACCATGATTATAGTAGAGACTAAAGACTGCATGTGACCACCTGCAAAAGCCCATGAATTAATCTCCTACCTTACTATGTGAAGCTTATAAAGCTAGAGTTTAATGGTTTCAGTAAGAACGAAAATGAAATTCCATGTCCTTGAGAGAGCCTCGGAATTATATTCAATTAATGGAATTAAGCAACAGAATGACATTTATATTTTCTATGTGAAATCGTGGTTCAACTAAACACAAACAACCCAATATGCAAAGAGAAGAAGACAATGATGACATCTTCAAGTATGTTTGCTTCCAGGTTACCAACAAAATAAAAGATATATTTCCTGATGTGAAATGGTTGCCCCAAAATGTCTCAAAAACTACTAAATAGAAATAACATAAAGCTTATGGACTTAGAATACAATTATTTACACTTCATACTCTTGCATACATTTATTTTTTCTTAAATTTTATTTAATTGAATCACTTTTTCAGAAATTAATGTCTAATTTGTGCACCTGTATTTAAAATGCTGGTCTACTAGCAAAAAAAAAAAGAAAAGTATTACATTCATGAATTATATATATTGAATTAATGTAGTATACCTAGTACAATGCTATTACAATGTTACCATCTATATAATAGGAGAACTTAATTGGTTGAGCCTTGGGGACAGTTTCACTGTGTTCTCTTATCTTTGAAAATAATGAAAATAAAGTGACATATATTGCAAGCAAGAAGTAGTAAAATTATTCTAAAATATGAGTAAAATGTATGATAATATTAAATAATATCAGGCGCAACATATCTGCATTTGAAAAGTCAACTCTTCATAATTTCACAGAAGTGCTTATTTCAATCTAATTTTCCCCAGCATATAATAAGGAGCATCATTCCTCAAAAAATGAATATAGGAACTGTTTATTAAAGATAAATATTATCTTAAATTACCTGTCTAAAAACCTGACATCAGCTAATAGCCGAGTTTTGAAAAAAGATGCTATTTTAATACAATTATCTGATATTGCACATTTTAGATTAAAAAAAATTAAATGAGGGGCGCCTGGGTGGCTCAGTCAGTTAAGCGACTGCCTTCAGCTCAGGTCATGATCCTGGAGTCCCTGGATCGAGTCCCGCATCGGGCTCCCTGCTCGGCGAGGAGCCTGCTTCTCCCTCTAACCCTCCCCCCTTCTCATGTACTCTCTCTCTCTCTCTCTCATTCTCGCTCTCTCAAATAAATAAATAAATCTTTAAAAAAAAATTAAATGTAGTCTTAAGCTCAGTGTTCCAGATTCACGCTTTTCTCCACTGAAGCATCCACTAAACCAGATGTTATGACACATTATACTAGCAGTCTGCTTTGCTTTGTGTTTACAAAAGTAAGCCCTGCATATCTATGATATGAGGCAGTCCTAAGACATGAAGACAAAGGTTTAAAAATGATCAGTGAAACACTACTTTCCAATTTCTCATTTTTCTGCCATGGCATAATTTCATTGTCTAAAAATTGGTTATGGAACTCTTCACTTACATGTCTTCCTTTTCTTCTTAAAAAAGTAAGTAAGTTACATTACATTAGAGAGCTTCAGAAATATACATATTAACAACTTATTCACACCACAGTTGCCTCAATTGGAGTAGATACTCATCTTTGCTGTTTTTAAATCTGCAGTTATTTTTCATTACCCCCTATTTTTTAATAAATGGTTTGTATAACACCTATAATTTATCCTCAAAAATAATATCTCCTTCCATTTTATGTACTATGATACATTTTTGAACATGATCACCATAAGAAGTGAAATCAAGACTAAAATCTTTTCACAGTATAAACTAAAACTTTGAATTCATTACAGTGGAGCAAATACAACATGTTGGGAAACCGCATGTAAGTTACATAAACTTTCTTGGGGGCAGCGAGGGGGGCCAACTAACTAGACTCTAGTTAGCATTTAATATTATTGCACAATATTTTTATAAATTAAAGGACATTCCCTCTAGAATAACCTCTTAAACTCTACAAGAAAAAAGGGGAAAAAAAACATTCCTTAGCTTTTTGTATTTCCTAATTTCCAATTTAAATTTGATAAATACTGATTGCTAATTTGTGTTTATATACGTTACTTGAGCATTTCTGACAGAAAGGTTTTAAGTGGCATATAAAAAATGAACACCCCTCAAAAAATAAGTATGTAACACGTAGAAGTCACATTTGGCAAAACAGATCTATCACAAGATTATCACATATTACGGCACAATATGCCAGGCACTGTGCCAGCCCCAGAGATTTAGAAATAAATAAAATTATGGCTGCAATTTGCTCACATATGAGTGAAGATGATAGAAATCCTCTAGAAGAAAAAAAATTGGATCACTGAACAAAGTGAATACTAGGACTGATTCTCAGCACAATTATTAAAGACAAACATACATCTTCAGAACGGTGGCTTCTTTCAACAATTAGCTTTGTTTTCTTGGACTGTCTTCGTCCCCATCAGCATGCTGCTTCCTTGTTGTTTAACATGAATGTCTACTCCTGGACTATCTCTGACCAGAAATCCCACCAGCCCCGAACTCATTAGGATAAACTTTATAATGGGAAAATATGCTACAGGAAAGGATAAGAACAAATTCTAACCTCTTCCTATACCCTTTCATGCCAAAGAACTTTAGTAGCAATACATCCACCACCACCTGCCAGAACATCACCACTACCACACCAATTATCTAATTTAAAATGATTCTAAAGACAGAAACTGAGGCCAAGTACAAGGATGAAGTATCTATACTAGAAAATAATGCAGATGCTTTGGGACAGGAAATATCTTGCAGTAAATTTTGAATTATATTTAAAGAATCTCTACCTCTGTTTATGTTTGAGTGATTCTAAAGGAGACATATATCTACAATAGATTGTCACCTCTAAGCAAAAAATAAAACAATTAACCTTGGCCTCATTGTGATGGCAAAGCATCTCCTGTTCTACTCCTATTTGCTTCCATCTTTTTAATCATAAAATGAATTCAGCTTTAGTTTAACAAAAATATTTAAAATGTTTATATCATGTTGTATTATGAAAACTTAAGGTAAAACATTGGCTACAAAAAAACCCACAACTAGATATTAGAATGATCTCAAAAACTCAGAAATAATAGGGAAGAGAGTGTTGGTATGGGGCAGGGGAAGCAATATACTCTTTCAGAGTTAAATATAAGAAAAATAAAACCATCATAGACAAACCACTTAACTATACTAACCAGGAAAAAAGAAAGAGGACTTGAATAAATAAAATCAGAAATGAAGATATTATAACTGATAACACAGAAATACAAAGGATCATAAGAAACTATGGTAAACAATTATATATCAACAAATTGGACAACCTAGAGGAATGGATAAATTCCCAGAAACATACAAACCTACCAAGATTGAATCATGAAAAAGTAGAAAATCTTAAAAGACTAATTACTAGTAAGGAGATTGAATCAGTGATCAAAACCTCCCAACAAAGAAAAGTCCAGGTCTAGAGGGTTTCACTGCTGAATTCTACCAAATATTTAGAGAAGAATGAATACCAATCCTTCTCAAACTCTTCCAAAGAACAGAAAGGAGAAAATTTCCAAACTCATTCTATAAGGCTAGCAATAACCTGATACCAAAATCAGACAAACCCACTATCAGAAAAAAAAAAATTACAAAAAAAAGAAAAGAAAAAAAAAAAAAGGAAATTACAGGCCAATATCCCTGATGAACATAATAGATGCAAAAGTCCTCAACAAAATACAAACAAACCAAATTCAACAGTATATTAGAAGGCTCATATACCATGATCAAGTGGAATTTATGCAAGAATAGTTCAACATCTGCAAATCAATGTGACACACCATATTAACAAAATGAATGACAAAAACCATACGATTATCTCAATAGATGCAAAAAGCGCTTTTGACAGAATTCAACGTCCTTTCATGATAAAAACTCTCAGCAAACTGGGTATAGAGGGAATATATACCTCAACATAATAAAGGCTATATATGACAAGCCCACCTCTAACATCAGACTCAATAGTGAAAAGCCAAAAACTTTTCCTCTAAGGTCAGGAATAAGATAAGAATTCCCACTCTCACTACTTTTTTTCAACACAGTCCTGGAAGTTCTAGCCAGTGATTAGGCAAGAAAAACAAACAAACAAACAAACAAATAAATAAATGGCATCCAAATTGGAAAGAAAAAAAAATAAAGTCTGCATTTGCACATAAGATGATATTATATTTAGAAAACCCTAAAGACTCCATCAAAAAACTGTTAGGACAAACAAAATCGGTAAAGTTTCAGGATACAAAATCAATTTATAAAAACCAGTTGTGTTTCTATACACTAACAACAAAAAATCAGAAAAAGAAATTAAGAAAATAATCCCATTTACATTGCATTAAAAAGAATAAAATACTTAGGAACAAATTTAACCAAGGAGGTAAAAGACCTGTATATTGAAAACTATTAAGACATTTATGAAAGAAATTGAGGAAGACACAGTCACGGAATGGAAGAATATTGATAAAATGTCCATACTACCTAAAGTGATCTATAGATTTAATGCATCCCTATCAAAATTCCAATGGGATTTTTCACAGAATTTTTTTTAATGTAGGTTCCTTTTTTTTTTTCTTTTTTAAGATTTTATTTACTTATTTGAGAGAGAGAAAGCCCAAGAGTGGGGGAGGGTCAGAGAGAGAAGCAGATTCCCTGCTGAGCTGGAACTCAATCCTGGGACTCTGGGATCATGAACTGAGCTGAAGGCAGACACCCAACTGACTGAGCCACCGTTTTCACAGAAATTTTTAAAAAGCCCTAAAATTTGTATTGAACCCCAAAAGACCCTGAATAGCCAAAGCAATCATGAGAAGAACGAAGTTGGAGGCATCATACCTCTTGATTTCACAACTGATTACAAAATTAGAGTAGTCAAAACAGTATGATATTGACATAAAAACAGACACATAGATTAATAGAACAGAATAGAAATAAACTTCTGTGTATCTGGTCAGTTAATTTATAACAAAGGAGCTAAGAACACATAATGGGGAAAGGATAGCTTCTTCAAAAATGGTGTTGAGAGAACTGAACAGCCACACGCAAAACAATAAAATAAAGGGGGAAAGCTCCTTGACATCAGTCTAACTAATGATTTTTTATTTTGACACCCAAAGGCAAAGGCAACAAGAGCAAAAATAAAAAAGTGGGACTACATCAAATTAAAAAGCTTCTACACAGTAAAGAAAATCATCAACAAAACGAAAAAGCAACTTACAGAACAGGGAAAAATATTTGCAAATTGTATATCTGATAAGAGGTTAACATCCAAAGTATGTAAATAACTCATACAACACAACAGCAAAATATGTATCCAATTTAAAAATGGGCAGATGAACCGAATAGACATTCTTTCTTTCCAAGGAAGACATACACATGCCCCAGAGATACATAAAAAGTTGCTCATTACTAACCATCAAGAAAATGCAAATCAAAACCACAGTAAGATATCACCTCACACTCGTTAGAATGGCTATTATCAAAAACACAAGCAATAACAAGGGTTGGCAAGTACGTGAAGAAAAGGGAACCCCTGTGTACTGTTGGTGGAAATGCAAATTGGTGCAGCCACTATGAAAACAGTATGGAGTTTCCTCAAAAAATTAAACATAGAGCTACTACATCATCCAGTAATCCCACTTCTGGTTATATAACCAAAGGAAGTGAAAACAGGATCTCAAAGAGATACCTCCACCTTTATGTTCATCGCAGCATTATTCACAATAACCAGGACATAGTAACCAGCTAAGTATTCTTCTATGGATGAATAAATAAAGAAGTTGTGGAACACATGTGTGTGCACACACCACACACACGCACACATACACACAATGGAATATTATTTAGTTATAAGAAAGAAGGAAATCCTGCCATTTGCAAAAATATGGATGGACCTGGAGAAAATTATGCTAAATGAAGTAAGTCAGACAGAGAAAGACAAATACTGTTTGATATCACTGATAGGTGGAATCTAAAAGAACTCATACAGAGACTAGAATGGTGTTTACCAGGGTCTGGGGTGTGGGGGAATAGAGCAGATATTGGTCTAAGAGTACAAACTTTTAGAAAAAAAAAAAAAATATATATATATATATATAAATAAAAGCACCATAGAGGAAAAAAAAAAAAAGTAGCTAGGAAGAACACGCTACTAAGTATGATGACTTGTTTGCTGAATAGGTTAAAATGCCCCTCCTTGGCTAATAAGACTTTTTCATTTTTTTAAAAAAGTAACTTCTAGGTGCCTGGGTGGCTCAGTCGGTTAAGCTGCTGCCTTTGGCTCAGGTTATGATCCCAGAGTTCTGGGATGGAGCCCTGCATCAGGCTCCCTGCTCAGCGGAAAGTCTGCTACTCCCTCCGCCCCTCCTATGTGCTCTCTCTCTCTCTCTCTCAAATCAATCAATCTTTAAAAAAAAAAGTAACTTCAAAAAGATGAATAAATCTAGAAGGAAATAGAAAGCTTAAAAATAGGTATAAATTAGTAATCAAGTAGCAGTGTTGAGAACTACTATTGGCGGTAAAGATTGAAGTGGTAACAATGTATAGTCTGGCATCATAAAATAAGAAAACCAGATATAGAAAAGACAATAACAGGCTTTTAAACACCTAAGTATAATTTTCACTTTCATTTACCCTGGCTTGTCCTTTCCTAATTTTCACACTGCTGTCACTATCAGCTGCTTGTAGAGCGTCACCACGATTTGTTGAGTATTTATTACATTGCCAGTGGGTGTGTTTAAGTGATTTACACAGATCATCTCACTTATTCCTTATACCTAGTTTATGAGGTTGATACTATTACCCTATGTTCACCATTCAGAAAACTAAACTTTGCAGAGGTTGAATAGCCTTTCCCAAACCACAATAGATTGTGAAAGGGGAAGGTCTAAGATTCAAGCTCGAGCCCATGTGCTTCCATAGGCTGTGCTCTGGACCACTTCACTGTATTCAGTGACCGAGGAAGAACATGATTAAGCTGTTTCTGCAAGTTTTGGGCATCGGATCCATATGGCTCCACTTTATATTCCATCTATATCACTATCTGTAGCTGAAACTTGAGTGATTCACAATAAATTCATGAAGATGGCTCTGATTTGATAAGAAATGTTTGCATCAAGCTTAAAGTATTATTTATTTAAGAAGGCAAAAACCAAAGTAATTCAAAAAGATTTCAAGCAATGGTATTTAAAATAAGTATATCCAGGCTTAAGGGATTACACCTTTAACTATCTAGGATTTACTCATCTTTCTAGAATTATTCTTTCTGCAAGGATACAGTTGGCTAACGATTTACTCTAACATCAGGGTTTTTTTTGTTTTTTTACATAACCAATTAGTGCTTTTGCTTAAATGCATGAATATTTGATGATTCTTTGGATAGAAATATCAACATACAACAGAAATATGAAGAATTCACCGGACTATTAATTGTGAGTAACATATATGGGATATACTAAGAATATATATATATATATATATATATATATATATATATATATATATACATACAGATTAGATCAATGTGGTTGTATATCACTATATATCATCTATAAACACACTAAATATATTTATAAGAAATCAGCTATAAAGTTAAGCCACTCAGTTCTATTCCGTTTATATTTTATGAATTTACTAAGGATATTACCTGCTATATATATTTCAAGGTAGTCTCCATAAAATAATTTTTTTTAAAGAATTTATTTATTTATTCATGAGAGACAGAGAGAAAGAGAGGCAGAGGGAGAAGCAGGCTCCCAAGGAGCAGAGGGCCTGATGCGGGACTCGATCCCAGGACCCTGGGATCATGACCTGAGCCGAAAGCAGACGCTTAACCATCTGAGCCACCCAGGCACCCCATAAAATAAATTTTGATTGCAATGTAATTCCATTTGAATCATAAAGTTTAATATCTACTTAATTACTTTTAAGAGATTTATTTATAATAATAACTTAAAAGTGTAACTTTTTTAAAAAAATTACCTTATTATGAGCTTTGGCCACTTTGCTTAGTTCTTTTTTTCCCTTATGTAATTTAAACGATTTAAATATTTTTTCTTTAATAATTTCCTCTAATGCCCAAAAGTAGATTTTTAAGAAAAAATTAAAACTATATTGAGAGACTAAAGTTCATGTAAGGTGTATCTATTGCAAAAGGCTCAGAAATAACAAAGCTATAGATTTCATACAGAATATGTGTTCCTTTCAAATTTCAGAAGCTTCTCCTTCTTTGGTATACACTCATAGCTAGGAATAGATGTGAATGTTCAGGTTCTCGATACAAGGCCTTTTCCACAGAGGGTCCTTGTCTTTGTAATTACCTCCTACTCCAGCTCTGTAAGAGTCTGTTGAAACACAGGATTCCAGGCAAATTGATTTTCATTGTGAGAAGGAACATAGTTGATATACGAGGACTTTTGTTGTTGTAGAATAATGTATTTTCATGCTGCACTATTCTTTGTAGACTTTTATATATGAATGAATGGGGCTTGTATCAGAGTAGAAATCAAACAAATCTTTAAAAATAATTTTAAATGATTGAAAGAAATCACCTAAAAAAAATGTCCTGAAAGCAAATTTGAATATCCTTAGATCTGGTCACAAGGTTATAGAACAAATTTATGGTGGGCATTTGCATTGCCTTTGAAGATTCCCAGAAGATTAAAATCCTCAGTAGCATCATTTACATCTTCAATTACATTTATTAAGCATCTACTTACAAATATATGCAATGCTAAGATTTCTGTGTAATATGGGGCACAGGTGTAGCCTGTTTTAGAGAAGATTGTTTAATAAAGTACATGAACAAAAGAAAGTCATATGAACAGGGCTGGGCTCAAACCAGGGTTTATTACTACAATCAGTATTTCTTGGTAAATAGATAAAAACAATGTCTATGTAGGAGTGAGACATAGGACAGATGGCCTAGTGACAAAAAATAATAATGTTAGGAGATGGCCAATAACAAATATAACCTTACATATTTGGTTTAAACCTAGTCCTGTATGTAAGTAATACAAACTAACAAGTAAAAATAAGTGAGCACTGTACTACAGAAACATTTTTAGCAATCATACTTTTTTTAGCTTTTTATTGAACATGATACCTTTAAACATAGAAATATCGTTATGCTTCATATATTCAAGAAGCTATAAGTTATGTACTGCTGGAAATTGCAGTAACTCAAAGACATTAAATACCATTCATTTGCATCTGATGAGCTACTTTTTTCCTCTTATAAAGATAAAAAAAAACAGATACCCTCATCTTAAATGAATAAACTACTTCTGGATTCTCATACTCATGAGAATGTCTTCCTTCAAAAAAACTCTATTTCCACATTTATTATATATTATCTATAGTAGAAGGAGGGAAAAGATGATCTGGATTTTCATTGGACCTATCTCTTCCTGTTCCAGAAGTGAAGAGATGTAAACTTTTCTTAAGGAAATGAACAGAAGAAAAGGAAGGAAGGAAGGGAGAAGAAAGGAAGGGAGGAAAAGAGGAAGGGAGGGAGGGATGAAAGAAAAAGCTAACAGACTTCAAGGAACCATAAAACTCATAATCTTTAGGGCTAATATCACTCTCTGACCCCAGTCTCATCTTCCTATATTGTATCCTACACCAATGCTATAAAAGGAGAGAAATCTGGCTTACAATTTTTCAGTGAAAAGTTTAAAACTTTTTAAAATGTGAGATTTGATTACATCTGCATTTCTCAGTCATCAGATTCTCCATAACTTTTGCAATTAAATAAATCTAACGGAAAGGTAGTCAGGATTGTAAGTATGTTTAGTGTGCAGAGAACCACAAAGGATTTAGATAACCTTGGCATTAGTCCTTGTTTCTGCCAAACTCACTTTAGAATGTTGAGCAGCAGCGTGCCTCACAATGCAGTACAGATATATGAAAAATAGATTTAAAAGTAGTGTAAAATAGTCTGAAATTGAAAGATTAACATGTATGTATAGTTTTATTAATTTGATAAGAAAATGATACTTAGATACAAAAGTACTTCCTTTTTGGTTTGCTAAGATAATGTATATTCTATAAAATTCTCTCTAGATTTCTTTGCAATTTTCAATAACAAGAACATAAGAGTTTAAACCTTTAAGACATACAGATTCTTTTTAAATTATGCTTCACAGATAACTATTTGCCTTTGTTTTCTGCATCTGTAAATAATAACTTTATTTAAAATGTTGGATTTGTTTTCTTCTATTCATTTTACATATTATCTTATAATTGCAATTAACTGAATTCCATTAGGAAAAATCATTTTGAAAAATAAAGAACAAAGTGACAACTGTAGAAGCAAATTCAGAAAGAACTAAAGTAAATACATAATTGATGAATTAACAATTAATTTAGAATGGTGTACACAATAAGTTGATGTTATGGAAAGAACTGACCATGCTCTTCCACAAAATATCTCTGGGTACCTTTCTAAGAGGCAGAATTGTAACTCTGTTGAATAAGGTTTTCTTTCCAAATAGATAGCCAACTCAAACATCTGCTGTGTTTCTAAATTGTGATAAATGCAATGAAACAAATATATTTATAGTTCAGGAGGGATTGAAGTGGTACAGTTTGAATCCTACTTAAAAAATTCAGATACTCCCTGAAGATGGCAGCAGTAAAGCTGGACTTAAAATGACTCCAGAGAATAAGATGATGAAACAGGTTATTCCATTTGCCCAGAATATGAGGTTGATGAAGAAAACATATGTTATAAGAAGGAAAACAGAAAACCACTAAGCAATAAAAAAATAATACCAGGGTTGAGATTTGACATAAATTTAGAAAACAATGAAGAGTCTTTTGAGAAAGGTAGTGACATGATAGAGTTGTATTTATGAACTTTAATGAAGCTTGAAATAAGAATATGAACAAGAATCTAGGTATAAAGAAAGTGTAAAATGAACAGATCCCATCACTATTATCATCAACAAATATTTAGGGTACCTACTACTATGCACTGGGCACCATGCTCACTCAGGAAGTACAATGAAATATACGTTCATAGGTAAAACAATTTCTGCCAAATTGACAATGCACTAAAACTCACAGAACTACAGTTTGTTTGTTTTTTTAAAAAGACTCTCCCAAGGAAATTTTTATTTAATAAACATATGTACATGTTCACAAATCTATAATAATTTTTTTCTTGTGCTATTTATTCTCATTGATAGATAAACAGACTGATTTTGAAGTGGCAGATAAGAACAGAGGAAACAAGTAACAAAAGGTCTTTTGGTTATGCCAAAGATAATTGAAATACCTTCATTTTTAGTTTGAAAGACTATACTGTGGAAAGATACCTTAGTAAAGTTTTTGTTTGTTTTTTTTTTAGTTTGACTTTTCATTAAAAATTCAGTTTCTGGGGCTCCTGGGTGGCTCAGTCATTAAGCGTCTGCCTTCGGCTCAGGTCATGATCCTGGGGTCCAGGGATGGAGCCCCGCATCAGGCTCCCTGCTCTGCAGGAAGCCTGCTTCTCCCTCTTCTACTCCCCCTGCTTGTGTTCCCTCTCTCTCTGTGTCTCTCTCTGTCAAATAAACAAATAAAATCTTTAAAAAAAAATTCAGTTTCCAATTTCTTTAAATAAAAAAATTATGTGTGGTACTAAAAAAATCTTAAGGCATAGTTTTCTTTTTTAAACATTTGAAAATAAAAATTCATTCAAATGTATAAGGCAAATGGTACACTTGGTGAGGGACAAAGTGGTATAAAGGTAGATGTTTTTATGTAAAAACAAACAAGTGGTTGTCAAAGACATATGAGAAGTATCTGTAGTATTAACTACAATTCCAAATAGTATGCAACATTATTCCCCCAGAAGGTATTTCTTTTAATATATTTTAAGCTTAATCTAATAATCATTCTGCCATCAGATCAAATTTAATATTTCCAAATATACATTGAATGATTATCATATGTATTATAAACAGTTACAAAACTTGGCTCATTTTAAGGAGACAGGACACTTGTGTTTGCTTTTCAATAGTTATAAATTGATTAAATATAACCCCTAAAATAATAAACATTTTATTTACTGGCATGGAATTCCTTTTAGAAGTTTCTTTCATTACATTTTATGCCTTCAATACACTTTTCTTTATTAAATGATTTGCTCACTGTAGAAAGAGGTAGCATGACTAAATTTACATCACCATCTTCATGTTTGTTACATAGGTGAATTGAATATTCCAAAGAAAAAATATATATGTATATGTATATATGTATTGTGTGTATATATATATGATATATATATAATGCATAATGTTTTCAGAAATATGCCCATTTAGAAGCTCTTCAAAGCAGAAAAAGTAAGGAGTTATAAAATAAATAAATTGTGCTGACTGGTAAAGCCTGAAACTAACACTTTATAAATGTTGGGAAAAGTATGTGCAAAAGTTACCAGTACTTTCTGCCTTCTAGGATGGAGACTGACAGAATTATACTGAGAACCAACTAATCCTTTGTTGTCAGAGGGAACATGCTAGAGGCCCTACTTTTTATTCTGATATTCATATACAGTCCTTTTGGGGATGGCCTAAACAGTGAGGTAAATCAAATGCCGATACTTCAGACTGAGATGGAAAGTGTTCTGCTTCGTAATGTAATTGGTGTATCTTTCAGAATAATCTAGTCTCCATAAATTATATTAGATATATTCCTCCTGAATATTAAAAATCTAGATTTAGGTAGCTTCCTACCTGAAACATTACTGAGAGAATATCAAGCATTAGTAGAAGAATATTAGGAATGGAGATAAAACAACTGCAGGAGGGAAAAGTACAGTCCTGATATTCTCCTCCCCCTATAGAGTGAATGGAATGAAGTGTTGGGTAAAGTACAACATGGACCAGCATGCTATTTTCCCGTACATGTGTTACTCAAGACTGAACAATCAAGGGGCGCCTGAGTGGCTCATTCGGTTAAGCATCTGCCTTTGTCTCAGGTCATGATCCCAGAGTCCTGGGATCGAGCCCCACATCGGGCTCCCTGCTTGGACGGGGAGCCTGCTTCTCCCTCTCCCTCTGTTGCTCCTCCTGCTTGTTCTCTCTGTCTCTCTGTCAAATAAATAAATAAAATCTTAAAAAAAAAAAAAAGACTGAACAATCAAGAGTTTGAAAAATGTTATTTTGAACCAGGACTATCATGTTGGAGGCATGGTACCAGATCACATACTAAAAGAGCTATGGACCAGGAAATTCCCCTGGAAGGAACCATCAGAGGAAGAAGGTAATCCAGATGAGTAAAGTGATGGGATTTAGAAGGGGCAAGGGAGCGCTACCTAATCTCTTCCCAGTGGCTGGTAATAAATGGGGTGACAGTTTGGTCAATTCTCCAAGGCAAGTAGATGTTTGAGAACTATTTGAACTAAGAGGAAAACTGACTCCTGCCAGAGAAGGCCAGATGGAAACTAGACAAAGAGGCACAGTGAAGAAAGCTGAGGTCAACTTGGCGTGTCTGGCCCCCAAGAAAAACCATTCCCAGTACCAGCTGATGTTGTATCTGGTTATTCTTTCTTACGTTATTCTAGAGGCTCTGACTCAATTTTATTGAAGTTTATGACTTTAGTTTCAGTTTTGTTGTGAAGAAGCAGGAAAGCATTATGCAAACTTTTGAAGTGTCCAAGAAGAAAGTCACACCCATCCCACCTGGTTGCCAGCTTCCATCAGGGGTCACCAATGAGAGAGAACTATACCAGGAAAGCAATCCTCTGGGGCTCACTGATAGTGGAGGCAGCATCGTTATGACTAGATAAGAAAAATACTAAAGTACCTACACTGAGGACACATGAAGCAGAAAACTGGAAAGAAACCTCTGAAAAAGAGTTTAGGGGTGATTTAAGGGGATTTAATTAGCCCAATGAGGGGTGAGCTTTAATAATTTGGATATATAAATAAATGTGTCTTATTTTGTGTTCAGGCTGTAAGGGATCCAGGATATATATGTTCAAGTAATAAACATATATTGGATATATATAATGGATATATATACACACATATATAAAATGAAGTAATTTAGGGTAATATTCATAAATAGCATATTAAAACAGAAATATTGAATATTACATCTCCTGCATTACAAGTTTTGGATCGTTGGTTGTACTTTTCTTTTAGTTGTTAAAGCTTATGCTTTGTGCTTCTGATAAAAGGAAATAATGGAAGACTAAAATGTGTTAAAATCAGAAAGTCAAAAATAATGGCTGTCCAAGTCAGGCTCACAGAGTTTATGGAAAGGGTGTTTAGATAATGTAGGTAAAAAGGCATTCTAAACTTTAAAAATCATATAAATACAGGATAGTCCTATCATTTTAAAGCTCTAAAACTTTATTAAAATTTTTTAATGCCTTATATTTTTATAATTTATAAAACCTCTTTTAACTTTAGAAATTTAGATCTTTAGTCTTTCTTCTTAATTTTAAAATGAAAAGACTGTATGGGAGAAAATTATGTGGGGGGAAATGTTTTAAAAAACCACTGCTTTTTCTAATAATGTAAGTACCTAAGTAAAGCACTGGAAAGCATCCAACTGAAGTTAAATTATTAAAACTAATGTTCTACATGTTACAATATAGAACAACACAATGTTTCAACAAATCTAAATAGAATTATCAAAATGTTTGTTGGAAATATGCTCTTCCCTTCATTTATAAATAAAATTATCATGTCAATCAAAAACAAATTACATTTTCTTCTCTCAGAACATGTGTTTTAAGCTTTTAAAAATCAGCAATAATCATTTATGTTATGACATTTTAAGATACTTAATGGAACCAAAAAATACAATTAACAAAAGATGCCCTGCTTACTACTGCACTACCCTCTCCCTCATGCCTAAATTGCTATTGTTTAGTTTATAGTGTTTAAAAGTATTTATATTGTATGTAAATAGATGAAAATTAAGGCTATGGTATTGTTTGGGGAAGAGGAAAGGACCGAGGATGAAAATTGATGCAAGCCTCAGAGATGTGGTAAGAGCAGCTCCCTATTAAATATATTCTTTTTTTTTTTTTTTTTTTTTAAGATTTATTCATTTGTCAGAGAAAGCGCGCACGCACAAGCGGGGAGAGTGGCAGGCAGAGGGAGAGGGAGAGGCAGGCTCCCCAACGAGCAGGGAGCCCGATGTGGGGCTCGATCCCAGCATGACCTGAGCCGAAGGCAGACGCTTAACCAACTGAGCCACCCAAGCACCCTATATTTGTGGTGTATTTACAACTTTGGCAGTTCATAAAGCTTCACTCACATTTTCTTGTTTCTACTAGTTTTATCGTTTGTTTGTTTTTAGTCATCATGACATAGAATCAAAAAGAAAAGTACAGAGACCACAGACTGGTATTTGAATTCAAACAAATGAAAAGGAAATTATTCTTTTGCTACAAAAAGCATTGTCTTAAAAACAAGATGGAACATATCTTTTATTTAGTGTATGGCATTCACCTTGACAACTTACATATATTATTTCATTTAAACACTAGAACAATCCAGAAAGACAGATATGATAATTCCCACTTGATAGAGGAGAAAATGGGCTCGGAGAAGAAACCTGCCCCAGATCAAATAGCTGCTAAGTACTCAGGTTGTAGGAGGTCCTCTCCATTATGCCAGAGCTCTCCTGCTAGAGAAGAAGGCACTGTGCATCAAATAAAAATCAGAATAATAGCCTCCATAAATGTTTTTCTGAAGGAATTATGGCAGATCTAAATCATTTTAGTCTGTGGATATTTCTGAAAGCTGTCTTGTAAGGAACATGAGAGAATATATTAGATTTTCCCCCTTTCCACAAACATACACTGAGCTGAAATTAGAATAAGAACAGGCACAAAGCTATGGTATTGGCTTCTGCACTTCAGCTAGGCTAGTGGGAATGATCTCCACTCACTTCAAGGTAAGGTTACCCCCTACCAGTGAAACTTAGTTCAACAACAGTTAAGACAATTAACAAAAGAAAACAATACACGCACAAACAACATATCTTTAAAAAAAATGACTTCCTTCACCATTCATCCTTCTATAACTACCACTTAATTTCTCTCCCTTTCACAGCCAAATGTCTTCTAACAATACACCCGTCTAATTTCTTTTTCCTTACAATTCAAATTCATCTTCACTATGATTACCAATGTCTACCAAGCTGCTAGTCATTGGACAGTTTTCAGGTCTCTTTCCTGACTGTACAGCAGTGTATGTTGCTGTTGATAGTACTTTCCTTCATGAAAATACTATAATATCTCATTCACCTTACACTTCTATCCTCTATGGCAAAGTCTCATTCACTGCAACATCTCTTCAAAAATAACCAATGCCACAGGTTCTCAAGGCTTAGTCTTAGGGTCTTCATCTGTCCTTTACACAAAGACAATCTAATCAACACCCATAGCTTCACAACTGAAGAGTTACCAGACCAGTATGTGAAACTGTCTATGCAACTTGTGTATCACAGAGGCACCTCAAACTCTGTCAGAAACTGAATTCCCCATCTTCTTCCAAAAGTCTGGTCCGCTTTCAAAACTTGAGTGGTTGTGCTGGTGAGAAATCTGGAAGTCATCCTTAACACTTCTTGCCCCCAGTTACTCTTACTCAGTAAATCACCAAGTCCTATGGATTTTTGTCTCCTAAAATATACCTTGAATTCTTCAATTTCTCCCCAATTCTTCCACCACCACCCAGTACAATCTACCATCATCTCTCACCTGGAATACTTTAATTGCCTCTAAGCTGGCTTCCTCACATCTATCCTTCCTCCTTCCAATATTTTCTACAAAATGCACCCAGAATGATCATTTCAAAATGCAATATGATCATGTCACTCTATTGTTTAAATCCTTCATTGGCACCTCACTGATCTTAGGATAGGAAACCAATTTCCTGGCATTAGGTCAATCACATTCTGAATAATTTGACCTACCCTGTCCCTGATTCATACCACACCCTCCTCAGGCTCATTGTTTCAGCTCCCAGGCTTGCTTCCAGCTCCTCAAATGTGCCATGCTCCTTCTCTTAGAGCCATTGTGTAAGCTATTTTTTCTGCCTGGCAGTCTCTCCTCTTGCTTCTTTATAGAGTTAATTCCAATTCCTACCTTCCTTTTAGTGCTCAGCTCTGAAAGTTTTCTTCAAGTTAGGCATTCCTCACCCCTAAGACTAGATCAGGTCCTGGGGTACCCACTCTCATGGTGCCAGGCAATTCTCCTTTATAACATTAAATTTATAATTGAAATTAAATGGGCAAACAGTTATTTAATGACTTTCATTCCTGCCAGACTAAAAGCTCCATGTTTGTGAGGACTAGATTATCCTCATGGCTGTATCCCAGACACAATGTTCTGAACATCATAAGTTTACAACAAATGTGTGTTAAAGGAATGAATTTGGCAATAGTTGAAAATCATCTTTACTTTTTCCCTTCTAATCCATTCCCCAACATACCTTACTCTGGTTTCTAGTCTCCACCTTCTAATAAAATTATTTTATTTCCAAAAAATCACTGGTGACCTCTAGCTATCAAATCTGGTAGATATACCATATGCTTATAATACTGAATTTCCCAAATCCTTTAACCTTCTTGATCATTTTCTTATTTTTGAAATTGTCTTACACCTTGTGCTCCATGGTATGACATAGTTACCTACTGTTTTTCCCAGGAAATACAGATATTATTTCTTAAATCTTCACAAGTTTTTATTATTATACCATATCTATTTTACTGATGAAGAAATTTAGATATTAAAAGGTTAATTGACTTTCTAATGTTACATAGTTAGTAACCGAGGAATTTGAGATTTGAATCCAATCAGTATGGTTTAAGAACATTTCTTGACCTTTTTCTGTATTGCAACTAATTTAAACTAATCTAAAGTCATTACATTGACTGTCCCTTTACAGGGATGACTCTCAGATCTTTTTCTCTCGTTCAAATAACTCTATCATGTTCTGATCATTTAAAAAAATAAAAGCATAGACACAAAATGGCATCACTTAGGTTAAGGACCCAAGTCAGTAAACTAGGGCTTAATACGCAATCTAATTGCAGTTTCAACCTCCCCTAGAAATGTAGTCTCACCTGGTCAGTCAAATATTCTGGTGTGCAGAAATATTCAAATGAGTCTGTCACATGGCCTTCTCCATTCTTCTAAGGAAGATGAGTGATCTGCATGATAAGACTCCCTGAGCTTCTCTCTAAGGGAAAGTGACCATGCCTAGAACAATCCTCTTTCCTTTTTTTTTTTTCCTTATAAATTTCTTGTCTCATCCTCCTTCTTATAAAACCTTCCATTTTGCACAATTCCTCGAGCCCCCTCCCCCTATTTGCTAAATGGGATGCTGCCTGATTTATGAAGTATTTAATAAAGCCAATTAGATCTTCAAATTTATTCAGTTGAATTTTGTTTTGTTTTTTTAACATTGTTAATATTTACCTGCCCATTGTACATCTCCACCTGGTATCCCACAGGCATGTTGAAGGCTACATGAACCCAAAACTGAACTCTCACTTTTGCTCAAAACATTTTTCTTCTAAATTCCTTGCATTATAAAGCATCACCATGACCCAT
Source organism: Mirounga angustirostris (assembly GCF_029215605.1). Classification (NCBI taxonomy): domain Eukaryota; kingdom Metazoa; phylum Chordata; class Mammalia; order Carnivora; family Phocidae; genus Mirounga; species Mirounga angustirostris. Next base: position 87,558,867 of record NW_026991716.1, on the reverse strand, counting down.
TAAGTCCCAAATATCCAAGTCCAATTCCTCTGACTCTCCCTCATCCCTACTTATCTCACTTCCAGTACCCAAATTCAGGAGATTTTTTCCACCTGTATATTTGCATATACATCCTTTATTTTGCATTCCCATCACTGCTCTTATAGTCTATGAGCTCATTATTATTTGTCTGTACAATACTGGCTTCCCAACTGGTCTGTCTAAACCATCTTACTGCTCTTTTTATATCCTTCTTAATGCTGCCCACGTGAAATTTCTAAAACATAAATTTGACTGTGACAGTTCCCTGTTTCTCAGCATTTAATGCCTCCCTAAGGTTTTCAAAAAGGGTTTAATTATTTAGCAGAAAGTGTTAAGGGTCTGCATCTCTGTCTGCCCCTTGCTTATATATTCATTCTCACCTCCTATCACTTTACTTGCATCCTATGTTCCAGCCATACTAGCCATTTAGAGTTCCTCTAAGGTGCTTTCCTTTGGATGGAATCCATTTAATCCCATCGCAAACTATTCATACTTTAAGGCTGAGCTGAGATGTTGCATCTCTTAAATGAGGTTTCCTTGACCTTCATCCTGGGCCTAGTTATCTCAGATACACAAGCTATAGCCTCCCTTAGAGCTTTCATGTTCTTCGGCAAAAAAATACTCCAAACCTTATTGAAATTACATATGAACAACCTGTTTCTAGGGTCCATGGTTGCTATCTCAGTTCTTTCATCACCTAGACCGATGCCTGGCCCATAGCTGAGGTACTCAATGAATGATAAAGATGTAACTAAAGTTTCCATTTATTTCCCATTCCCTGTAGTATAGACATTATCATTGAACATTTATGTTCCCAAGTCTACATTCTTCAGAACATTAACTATGTTAGATATTTTTGCAAATATCTTTACCATTTTTGTTTAAAGAAAATAAAACAGTGCATTCTTAGAACAGTACTTTCTCTTAAAAAGCATTGCTGAAGAGCATCCAAATAACCATTCTATTTTTATCACAAAAATCCTATCTTCAAGTTGCTAGCACACTGATAAAAAATGAATAGAAATGATAGTTTTGGACTGTTAGTTATAACAACATGACTTAAAATAAACTTTTACAAATAGTGAGATTTCATGGTGTATTTTTACCATTTAAGAATTACTTTTTTTTTCCTTTGAGAAAATAAATATGTTTACTACTACAGAGGTCATCATGTTATCTTACAGAATTTAGAGATGCCTGAATGGCTTATATTAGAGTTAAGTAATGTCTTCTAAATTATTTGTCAATAATCACAGTGTTTGGTTTTAAAAGTTTATCTGGTTGTTTAATTTCCCCTAAGATTTTTTGGTTTTTAATAGCCAAATTATCTACAGTATGCATCCAAATGATAATCAAACCAACTTGTCAAGATCATGGAAATGCTACTTTTGCATTGGAAACAATAACATGCGACCTTTAATTTTAAGCCCTAAAATACTTAATAGTTATAGTCAGATGGAATTTTTTTAGTGACCCTAAAACTCTAAAAGGTAGGTTTTACTAAAACAAGAGTAAGTACTAATCTGTCCATAAATTCATTAATTTCTAAAAATCCAACTCATTAACATGTAGTATAAGCTATAAGTTAAAGAAATATTTTGAAGATAAAATTCACATTGGACTAATAAAGTAAAATTATCATAGAATATTGAAGGAATACATCCCAGTCTCTCGATACTCATCTGATGTAGGTGAGCCAGGCTATCCCACAAACTATCTATTGTTGCCACTATTGGAGACAGATATTGGGCTGTGAGAACTATCCTTCCACACTAAAGTAACAATTCTTTTTTTTTTTTAAAGATTTTATTTATTTATTTGAACCAGAGAGAATGAGAGAGAGAGAGAGAGAGCACATGAGAGGGGGGAGGGTCAGAGGGAGAAGCAGACTCCCCGCTGAGCAGGGAGCCCGATGTGGGACTCGATCCAGGGACTCCAGGATCATGACCTGAGCCGAAGGCAGTCGCTTAACCAACTGAGCCACCCAGGCGCCCTAAAGTAACAATTCTTAAGCATCTTTTATAACAGCACAACCACTGACTTTAGTGACTTCATAGTCTAATGAAGAAGGTTCTGAAGTAAACAGGTAAATACAAATATAAATTCTGAAATGAATGTGAAGACAAAAGAAAGTCCAGAGTTTTTTGAAAGCCTGTAGTAGAGTCAGCTAAATCAGGTACATTATTTGGTGGAAAGAGGGAAGGAGATTTAAAGGAATTATAAATATGCATGGCTTACTTAAAAGCTGTCTCTCCTTCATTGTTATTAAAATTATAAGGCAGTTAAGGATATAGGCATTAAACAATAAATATTTGAACATAATTATGTGCCCAATATTGTTGGGAGTAACTGATCGTAAATATGGCTAAATCTCTGTCCTTCAGATACTTACAGTCAAATAAATACATCACATACAATCTTAATCTCCAAATAATTCAGATACCTATGGTCAACAAAAAGAACACTAAAACTTGAATAGGAGATTGACTTGAACTCACATTACAATGTTCAAGTAGTAAAAATACAAAGTATTATTCTAATAATAAAAACTGATGCAAAAACATATAAAGTGCTTTAAAAAATTCAAATCTAATTAGATAAACAGATAAATTAACTATTTTATCTAGGTAGAATAGAAACAAGGTAGAACACATGGACATTATTAGAGGTCTAAATCATGCTAAGAAAACACCAAAGACCAGTTAGTTCCCATTGGAGCTACACAATAAAGTACATGGAAGAGGTCTTAAGAACACTGAGGCTTAGAGGAAAATGGGAGTGCATTTCATGAAGAGGAAGTGAGGCAAAGAGATGGACATATAATATTGAATGAATCCTCAGAGGAATGCACAAGCATATTTAGTGAATTGATGGAACACAGAGTAGGGTGGTCATGCAGGGAATTTCAGGAAGATGTAGCAAGACTATTGTAGCAAGATTATAAAGCTCTCTGAACTGGAATGTCAAAGCTGGGTTTTATTCCGTACATAATCGAGGATTAGGGAAGATTTTGGGGGGGGGAAGTTAATTGATTTGTTAATTCTGGTGTAAAAGACAAATTGAAGAAGAGGCTCCACGGAGTGAAATAACCATTAAAATACTCAAATAGTGTAGGTCAAAGTAGTGATAGCATGAACAAGGTGAGTATAAAAATGAGTTAGAGCAAGTATTTTAGTAGAATACTGACTGGATGTCAATGTAGGGGCCGAGGACAAACGGCCCCAGAATGTGCCACTTGATATATTGATTAAAGTAAAAGTTACTTGAGAGGCAGCCTATGCAAGGACACTTGGATCCCCCTCTGTCCCCCTAAAAGCAGAAGATAAATCTCCCATGTGAAAGGTACCCTCCCTTGTACTAGGAGGTGAAGAGACATACTTATCCCCAAAGATGGGAAATTTAGAGCCAAGAAGGCTATATAAACGACCCTTGTTACTTTTTACTAATTTAATACCCCAGACCAAATTCTATTTAGAATTCCTTACTAACTGAAGCTCCCAAACTTAAGTTTTCTTTGTCCTGTCAATTCCTCACTTGCCTCTTTATCTAAAAAGTATAAAAACTGCCTGCTTGGTAATTTCTTGAGGTCTCAATTTCATAATTGCACCACCATGTGCACATAAATAAAACTTTGCTTTTCTTTTTTTCTCCCATTAATCTGTCTCATGTAAATTTAATTTTTAATCCAGCTGGAAGACTTGGAAGGGTAGAAAAGAATTTTCCCTTCCTTTCATCAGGGTTATCCAGAGGGAGGAAGGAAAAGCTCACATAATACCTTCTTCCCTTGGTAACCAAAAGTTAAGTGGCAATCCCTGAAGAGATCAAGAATTCTAAAGAAACATACGAAGATTTAAGATTAAGGGGCGCCTGGGTGGCTCAGTTCGTTGGGCGGCTGCCTTCGGCTCGGGTCATGATCCTGGAGTCCCGGGATTGAGTTCCGCATCAGGCTCCCTGCTCGGTGGGGAGCCTGCTTCTTCCTCTGACCCTACCCCCTCTTGTGCTCTCTCTTTCACTCTCTCTCTCTCTCAAATAAAATAAAATTAAAAAAAAAAGATTTAAGATTAAATATACTTTGACTTTGACCATATTTGTTATGAAGTGAACTGACTATAGCAAAAGATGAAAGTTCACATCTGTAGTTCAGAAGAGAGGCCAGGGACAGAGATTGATAGATGCTAGTAAACTGCATGTGCCTAATATAATAGTTGAAGACATGAAGTAGAGAACATCACCTGGGACTGGGTGTAAAATGGTGCCATATCATGGAAAAGCAATTTTTGAGAGGCAGCCTGAAAAAAGGGGAATTAACCAAGGAAAACAAGAACTAAATGGGAGGAACAGGGGCAATGGGAAAAAAAGTTTCAAATCTGTGATCTGGCCCTGAACTCTTTCCAACTTCCCATTATACTCACTCCCATTCCATCCTCAGGCATTGTAAGCTTGAACCATACTCTATTTCCAAAACGTGCTGTGCTGGGTCTCAACTCCGTGTTGCCTTGTACCTTTTAATCTGCCTGGAATTCCCACCCATCAATCCTTTCAGATGCCACTTCCTCTGTGGAATTTCACCACTCTTGACCCCACTGATGTCATCCTTACAAACAGCTGCATTAGAGTTGTCATCTCCCTCTATGGTAATTGTTTTTGCATCGGTCTCTCTCATTTAAATGGGAGTTCCAGGTGGGCATACATGGGCCTTAATCCATCTTCTAAAGCCAAGGCCTAACACATAATGGACACTTAAGAAATGCTTATTGAATATGGAAGGCTTGGGTGGATAGGAACATTACAGGCTTCTAAGTGGTTGAGCAGAATGAGCACAGAGCATAGGAAGTTGGATTCGGTTACTTAGAGGGAAGTGATGACCTTTTTAAGAATGATTTCACTGCAGTGCTGTGGGTAGAAGCCAGATAAAAAAGGATTAAGGAAGGAGTGGGTGGTAATTAGATAGGAAAACTGCACATCACTTTCACAACACTTTGCTACTAAAGGGCAGTTAAGAGATTAGAGAGTAACTTGAGGGGGAAGCAATGATGAGGGAAGAAATTTAAGGAGAAGGAAATCTTGAGTAAATTTATAAGGGGGAAGTAGATATTGAAGACACCAAATAACGGGAGTACTTGTTTGATGTAGAGAGAGATGAAGAGGAAGAGATGCGAAGGGCACAGGTAGCTGAAAGTGAGGAGGAACTACTGTCCCTCTTCTGAGATTGGAAAGCAAAAGAAAGGAAGTGTCACACTAGAAGTTTTCTGTTGTAGATGAGAAAAATTAAGAGCCTTCATTTCTTAGTGAGTGGCTTCTGTGAATAGGTGGTGATGATTCTGTCACCTTCCGTGAACAGGAGTTAGGAATGGGAATATGAAAACAAACAAACAAACAATGGATGCAGAATTAAGGAAGGCTGCATGACTATATAATAGAGAAACAAACAAACAAAAAACACTTTATTGAACTGAGGCTAAATATTTAAAGTCCCATAGTTAAGTAGCAATGTAATAAACCTTAACATATTTGGTACACACAATAAATAGGAGTCTGGTTAACAAAAACACCTCAGTTAATAGAGAGTTATATAAATCATGAGCTGTTTTGAAAACTATTACTGACATATATATTTTTAATTGCTCTTAGTACCAAACTAGATGAATTTTAATTTTGACTTTGCAGTAGACAATACTTAAGGATCTCACTCTGCCTGAGAATCAGGGATTTCACCTTTAATTTTCATGGTACTTGAATTGTCTAAAAAGAAAAGTCAAGAAATTTCAAGTCAGTAGGAATCTAGAAAAATAATTAACAGTGCATGTCATGTTATACTATATACATAATTTTACTACATTAGACTGTATTAACTCCAAAGCCAATTTTTCAAGAATTTAAAACTATCTCCTCTAGAAAAATGTGGTTTAAATATACAGAACAAAGATTTTAAAAACATAAGTGCTTATATAAGTCAAAAATAATTTCAAAATTCTATAGAACTTTCTTTCAAACTCTAATGATACTTAAAATTTTCTTATTCTAACCCACTAAAAAGTACCACAAATTCATCATATCACTCATCTTCCTCAAAATATCATCATGAAGCAGGTTCCTCAAATACAGTATAGTATTTGAGAGCCTGAGGCTTGGCATTAAACAGACCCGTTTAACTATTCATTCCACCATTTACCAGCTAAGTGATCTTGGCAACAGGCTTACACTATCCACACCTGCTACCTCTTTTGTGCAATGAGGATAATACCACCAATCTCACAGGTTTGTTGTGAAGACAGAACAACCTGCTGCACATAAACCATTTAATAGGGTGCCTGGCACAGGGTAAGCTCTCAACAAATGGCAGCTATTGGGATGGCTTCCTATAGTTCAATCATTTTCCTTCTGACATGTTTCTTCTATAATTAAATTTAAAAAAACAGCAAATGCATATGAAGGAAGAGCTGTTAAATTTGTGAAACAATCTTAAAGTATTTCCAATATCTATCACAGAGTGATAGTAGCATTTCTTGACAAGTCAACTTTTTAAAAAGAAAGCTATTATATTAGCTAAATCTGCTAATGAAAGTAGGAAAACTAAATGAGGAGATTAAACTTTTACTATTGTAATGCTTTATATAAAAAAAGGCCTTTGGGTAACTTTCAAGTGTCATGTCCTTATGATTAGCATTTATGGAGATATACAGACATTTGCAATTTGGAGATAAATCTGCAATATACATATCATCAAAAATAAAAATGTGTCCATCGACAGATGACTGGATAAAGAAGATGTGGTATATATATACAATGGAATATTATGCAGCCATCAAAAGGAATGAGATCTTGCCATTTGCAACGACGTGGATGGAACTGGAGGGTATTATGCTGAGCGAAATAAGTCAAACAGAGAAAGACACGTATCATATGACCTCACTGATATGAGGAATTCTTAATCGCAGGAAACAAACTGAGGTTGCTGGAGTGGGGGGTGGGGTGGGAGGGATGGGGTGACTGGGTGATAGACACTGGGGAGGGTATGTGCTCTGGTAAGCGCTGTGAATTGTGCAAGACTGTTGAATCTCAGATCTGTACCTCTGAAACAAATAATGCAATATATGTTAAGAAAAAAAAAAAAGAAGAAGAAGAAGAAGATAGCGGGAGGGGAAGAATGAAGCGGGGGAAATCGGAGGGGTAGACGAACCATGAGAGACAATGGACTCTGAAAAACAAACAGGGTTCTAGAGGAGAGGGGGGTGGGAGGATGGGTTAGCCTGGTGGTGGGTATTGAGGAGGGCACATTCTGCATGGAGCACTGGGTGTTGTGCACAAACAATGAATCATGGAACACTTCATCTAGAACTAATGATATAATGTATGGGGATTAACATAAGAATAAAAAAAATAAAATAAAATAAAATAAAAATGTACTTGTTCCAGCACCTTCTGATTAAATGTTAACATTAAATAAGTGTAATCAATTACTGAAAACCTCAGTGTTTAATACTCCATTCACAACATTGTTCCTATTGTCCTCCTTCTCCTTCATTACTAATTAATTTATTTTGGTTTTCTTTCTTATATTAATACATAGTGTTCCAGTACTTAGCTAGATGTTTATTACTCATATAAAAGACTTTTTTTTTTTCAAAATTCTCCATTCATTACCAATGTTTATATTTGTATTTACTTCAACAGAAATAGATAAAAAATTAAATCATGCTGTCAAAATGACCAATGTTTATATTTGTATTTACTTCAACAGAAATAGTTAGGTAAAAAATTAAATAATGCTGTCAAAATGACCAAGAACTTAAAAGTGTTTGTTTCCACATATATGAAAATGGAATTTAAAAAGTAACAATTACTGAAACAATTCATATTTAAAAGTTTTACAAAATATTATAACTGTGGATTAAGTAAGTATATGTTATAAATGTTTCTTGTACGTGAAAGAACGTACCCAACAGAAAGACAATTACATAAAACTATGGATAAAAATGTTCAATTATGGATGTGTCTTTCTCTTGACTAACCTTGGAGGCCAAATACCTCTGGATATCGAAGTTACTCTAAAAGAGCTACATGCCTCATAATGCAGATATGTCAAACTTGACATTGAAAAGAAGAGCCAAGATACTGCCAGCCATTTTCTAAAAAGCAAGAGAGCCATCATATGCATGCTGCTTGAGATAAGTGGCTATGTTCCACTCACCTTTCCTAGGACCCTATCATTACAACAGAGGGGTGCCTGGAAACTAATTCTACTCAGAGCACAGCACACCTCTGCATACCCAATCACTGTGTGAAAACCTCATTTATTTTGAAGACTAACACAATTTTTGTTTTGAGTCACTAGCATAAAAAACATTGTCACAACAGAAGCAGTAAAATCCGAAGTGTGGAAGGAAACTCCAAATCTAATTAGTGAATGGTAAAAGGCATGTAAATAGCATACTTTCAGTATTCAGTATGAAATTTTTCTCAAAAATATTTCAACTATCAGTACAAAAAAATGATCAGGAATGATGTGGAAATTAAATTTAATTGCAACTCACTGTTGTATTCTTTTCTTGTCTTTTCTATCTAGTTACAAGATTACCCAGTTACACTGTAACCCTATCATATATTATCCATTCATTTTTGAGTGGTTACATATAAATATGGTTAATTTGGGAAAAGATTCAAAATTTAAATCAGTATATTTAACAACAAAGAGTATCCTTTCTACGTACAGGTACAGATTTTTTTTACCAAATATGTATCAAGAACATACCCGGTGCTGGGCATTTTTGTGGCACTGTGGTGTGCACAAAAATAGGAAAAAAAATAATTCACAACCTTACTCCCAGGAGCACCCCCCCACCTCGCTCTAGTGAAGAATAGACATAGAGTCCCCTTAAGAGAGCATTTCAAAGCTATATTGATGGCTGTGATAGTGATGTGTACAGAGTTTGATGCACAGATCTGGAAGGCCACCTAACCCAAACAGGGGTAGATATGGGGGCAGTTAGAAGAAGAGATTTGAATTTTCTTCCAAATAAAATGATGGAAGTGGTCTGAGCCACACAATTCTCTTGATTAATTCCACCTAATATTCCAAAAGCAACAAATCAGCACTTGTCAAAATTTTAATCAGCTTTGTGGATGGATTGCAAAGAACAAATCTTGTGTATGGGTGTCTAAGTGTGTCGGGATCATGGGGCGGTGAATTCTAAGGACATGGGAACAGGGAATAAAAAGTCTTCAGGTGACTTGGCAACCTCTCCCTCTTGTTCCTCTGGGGCTGATTGGTGTCTCTTTCACTTGGGGTCTCCTCTCATCCTGTATAACTCTGCTCTTTTCCTTCTGACTTCTACTCCCTCATAACTTCACCCATGACTTTCCTAATTCCATTTCCCTGCTAATGGTTTTAGCCTCTGCTTACATAGAGAGACACACCTCAAATTCTGATGCCAGGTCAGGCATAAAAGAATGGGTTAGTTGTCAGGAGCCCCTCCAGATCTCACCAGGTACGGACAGGAAAGTGGCCCAAACAATACCAGTCCACTGAGGCAGCTATGCCTGTCAGTAGGCAGCTTTTTAGAAGGTGGTATAGAAAAGGAAGCATGGACTATGCACTGAGATTTAAGATGTCTCCTGATAAGGCCTACGGCATATTCTGGCTCTTTTCTATTTTAGCTCTCGTTCTTATTACTTTGACTTTAGACTACTGTGGCTCCTTCCAATTCTCTAAAATTTCATCTATGGTCTGCAGAACCTGGTTGTTTTAACTGAATCCCCAAATACCTTTCCCTGCTGCCTTCCATGATACAAATTCAACTTGCTCATACAAGGAAGGAAACTGACTTTGGTCTTATTAGTTCCCTTCACAGGCTAAGCCCTTGAGTATAAGCTCCCTGTGGTCATTTCTGCTATGAATCTATAATAAAATTCTGATGGTGATTTTTTTTTTAAATTTAAGGACCATTCCTTATTCATTAGATATTTAGTTAGCTTGTACTATGTACCAGGAACTGTTGTCAATGCTGAGGTTATAGCAGGGTACAAACAAAATAAGTCTTTACTGATCAGAAATTTCTAGAAAATAAAATATTTTAAATAATGATAGTTTCCAGAACTGAAACATATCCCTTTAATTAATACATTTTGAACTAACTCTTTCTATGATTAATTTGATAAATTACAACCTTTTCATCTAGAATCTTGGAAACATTTTAACTACTTCTTAATGACAAAGGACAATCACTTTGAATATCTATCGGTGTATCATATAATGCCTATGGTACTCTGTATATAATTCTATTATGGTGTTTATGATATTGTATGTCAAATGTTTTTTCTGTCTTCTTTCCAAAAATATGAGCTCCTGGGAAACATTTTATATTTTCTCTCAGTGCCTGACAGAGAACTGGCCTCAACTAGTGAAAGAGTGAGGATGAAATATTCGCAGGGATAGCACTGAGGGATGAGTAATTCGATCATGTACATTTCCAATACGGTTAGAAGTGGGAGTTAAAGAGCATGCTGTTGTGCAGAACTACTGAAACTTATCAGAGTCCAATAGTTTCAGGCAGAGTGTTTTGAGAGTATTTCCTATTGATCATCTCTGAACACCAAAGAAAGAGGAAGAGGAAGCCTCAGGTGGCAGGGGAAGCTTTTTCATTAGTGGCTTTTGAAGTGCCTCGAAAAATAAGCTTATAATAGAATGCTGAGCACATTACCTTTCCAATTCTCAGGTGTATAGACAGCAGGTTAGACACATCGGTGCTGGGCAGAGTATCATGATTAGTGCCACGTTGTAAGCAGTCAACTGTCCCAAAGGCCAGTGGAACTAATGCACACACTGAGATTTCCCACCCACACATAATGCCAAAAAGCAGCAGGGCCAAATTTTGGATGGGTAGGAACCACTCTTCAAGAACTCTTAATGATTATCTTCTCTAACCCTTTTATTGTTCGCCCCCCTAGAAATTAAGGAGATAATGTGGGGATGGGAGAGAATCTGTAAGTTTTACTCAAAAAAAAAAAAAAAAAAAAAAAAAAAAAATCCAGCCCGAGCATAAATAGGAGACTGTGTAGCATCAGACCCATAATATATTTCCAGAAAAAAAAACAAAAAACAAAAAAAAACAAGGAATAGAGAGCCTCTGGGTAGAAGCTCAGGACTGCCCTCTTAAAACCAGAAAGCAGAGAATGCTAAATTCACCACCTCAACCTTTCAGCATCAAAAACTTCTGAGTAACTTTCTGTATAATTCTGACAATTCATTTGAATCCTTTCAGTTCAAATTTTCTCAACTGCCAAATGACAGGAATATGTGATTTGCACATTATGCCTATAAATTTACTCCTACTTCCAAGGTCTTCTCTTTCCTAAAATACAAGTAGATGGATAGTCCTTCTCTCCTACCCCCCAGGAATGGCACTGGGAGAAAACCACACATGCCTCCCTCTCTTCCAATCACTCCCCACTGCGACCAAACCTGATGACAGACCAAATTAAAATTCACCCAACATTTCTTACTTATGATTAACTGGTTACCTTAGGTCAGCACTGTGCTTGATGCTGAAGCTTTATGCCAATCTTCCCATCTCAGAGTCCTTGCCACAGATCCGAAAGTGAGAGGCCATATAATCACACTACATAATCACATAATCTATTACACTAATACTTCACTGTTTCCTAGTACTATCTGGTTTTTGTGACAAGATAGAATTCCAACAACCAAAAAAGAAGCAGACTGAAGGGGAGAATTATATAAGGGGGCATAAAGATGATACTTGGGTAAAAGTTGGCTCCCACCTCAGTGCTGAACTCTTCTTGTCATATAAAGTCTTATGATGTCAAAGGTTTTGTCTGTCTTAATCACATCTGTGTTCCCAAGGTCTAGAAAAATGTCTGATACATGCTAGGTGCACAACAAATTCTTGTTTTTAGATGAATTAATGAACATATTTAGGATTCAGCCAGACCCAGATATGGTCATTTCCAATAACTAAATGAAAATAGATGTAGGCTTCTGATCATAAATGTCCCACAGTATCTTCTTACTCCCCTAAAATTTTGTTTCCTTTAACCTTTCCCCTAGGTCTCCCATGCCTATGGGTGGTGGTAAAAATGAATAGTATGATAAATTATGCATAACCTAAGATGGCATTCAAAGATGAACTAGAACAGTCTTTATGCACTCAAAAAAGTGACCACCAACCCTCGATTCTTCACAGCCAGGAATAGCACCTAAGCCACCTACTTAAAAATGCTATATGAGACAATTCTAAATAAGAACAACACCTTGAAGAGTTGGCTGGAAGCTTACCGTGACCCAGGCTCAAAAAGAAAAATCCCAGGGGTACCTGGGTTGCTCTGTCAGTTAAGCGTCTGACTTCGGCTCAGGTCATGATTTCAGGGTCCTGGGATGGAGCCCCGTGTGGCATGGGGGCTCCATGCTCAGCGGGGAGTCTGCCTGTTCCTCTGCCCCTCACTACTTGTGTGTGCCCGTGCTCATTCTCTCAAATAAATAAAAAAAAATCTTTAAAGAAAAATCCCATACTATTATAAATTTCATTCTCAATGTTTTCTGGACAAGCTTTCAGGAAACATGCATCTCTAAGGGTAACGAGGTAGAAGGAAGTTTGCGATCATAGTGATTTATCTATAGATGTCCATTCTTAAGGAAACTGTAGAGTCAAGAGGTGTGTCCTATCTGGGGGCTGACTTGAGGCTTCTTCAGGTTGTTGGAGCAGAAGCAGCACAGAGGTAAGGATAAAAAATTCTGAAGGTAACAAAACATTCATGATTCTATCCCAAATGGCTTCCAAAAGATTTATAATAACCTTTTCACTTTACAGTTAAGGAAACAGAAACCCAGAAAGGTAAAGAAATGCATCCAAGGTTACTCAACTTATTAGTGGCAGATGGGTGTTCTCTCCAAATCATAAATGCTTTGAAAGGGAAACTGTACCCACAGCATATTTGCACATGCTACATCTGTCTACTTTCATGCATATGCAGGCACATGCTCTTCACTTTTGACTAGAAAGGTAAAATTGGGCCAAATAATATTTAATTCCCCACTGTAACAGTAGTTTTACATTCCACATTCAGACAGCTGGTGTAACTGAAGACAGCTCGGAACCCCTGAGGATATCCAAACTGTCGCAATTGGAGAAAAGATTTAAGTATCCTGCAGTGTAAGACCTACTCAATGACATTACAAAGCTGATTCAAAATATCATCTTTGTTGGAGCCTCAATATCCAATCTATGAACAATAGGCATAATTAAACATAAAAAGCTGTAAATTAAGCAAACTAAATGATGGAGCAAATCATTTCGTTTTTGCACCTGTGAAGTACAGTATGCCATTGTTATTTTTCCAAAGGAGAGAGAACAGACTCTTGCATGGACAATTATCTAAAGGGTTCAGAGCAGTAGCAGCTATAATGGACAATAGATTTCTTTCCAAAGACTAAAAAGATATCAATGAATGTAGTTTTCAAGTCAAAGTGAGAAGACACAGCTGCCGCCACAGATTCTATTTAATGTATTTCAATGTTACTAATTAAAATAAAAAGTTAGGGCTCCTGTTCTCAAGCTGGGAAAGAACAGAAAAACAACTTCAACTTATAATTTTGTATGTCTCTGTAAAAGAGCTTTTAGCTCATTTTGTGCTTGACAGCTACAGGAAAAGTCTGTGCAATGAAGCCCCCTGCCTAAGGATGGCTGTCCAAAAGGAGGTGGTGTCAGGTTAAGAACCTGGGTTCTGGAGACAGAAGCCTGAGGGCAGTATCTTACTCAGCTACCTCCTGAGTAGCCTGAGGTTTAACCCCTCCATATTGTGTTTTCCTCATGGATAACGTGGGCATAATTATAGTTCCTACCTCATTGGACCATCGTTGAGAAGTAAAAGCTATAATCCAGGTAAAGCTGCTGAAACATTGACACTCTGACTACTCAGCAAGTGTCAGCTTTCATTATTTCAGTCCAAAATATTCCATATGAGATTTTTAAATAAGTCAACAAGAGCAGATATCTAAGAAGCTATTCTTAACCTGCATTTTAATGGCAGACTCAAAATAGCAATCAAGGAAATTTCATCCATAACATGGCTTTCTAAAAATCTAAGTTAAAAGAAAAACACCTGCTGCATTGAAATCAGATGAAAATAGAAATATATTCTAATGTGAATTGGTAAAATATTGGCAAGGTCATTGTATGTATATCACCAGCAGAGATACACAGAGTCACCTCAAACTGGGATTGAACTAAAAGAGCCAAGGGAAAGATCTGCCAATGAGCCCACCATGAACTAACATAAAACCACCTGCAAAATCCATTCAAGCATCTGTCTCTGTGAAGTGCCAAGCCTTCTCCTCCCACCCCACTAGGCTGGCCCCATCTACCACAGAGCAATACTAGAGGCCATTTTTTTTCAATTTATTATTGTTAGACCTCCTCCATTTTATCATCCCAAGAGGCATGACACACAACCCCACACAGCAACTCATTCTCATTCTTTGTCACAATTATGCTGTACATACTTAGTACCTGCCAAAACCAGTCAAACTAATCCATGTGTTCAAGTATTGGACACTTAATCTCCTAAAATAATCTTCAAAATTGTCATGGGGGAAATGATGAAAATAGTATCATCCATTTAATGGCCTTGTGTCATCATCAGTAGGGAAGGGACAGTGGATCATCTATAAGGGAATGTTTCAGCTATAATAGTACTCAGAGTCAGTGCAAAAGTAAGACTTAGAAGCAAGAAGAGTAACTACTCTCCTTCCATATTTCCACATGTGTAATTGAGGATACTATTACCTACTTTATGTGATTTTTGTGAAGATTATATGATTCAATAAATGTAAAGTGCTTAGACTAGTTCCTCACAGGTCCTAAGCACTCAGTAAATGTTAGATATGATGAGATCATAATCAGGATCAAGTGATGATGATGATTGTGATGCTGATGCTGATGAAAGAAATTACTAATTAGCAATGGACCTAACACCATGCATCAGACTAATAAAGGCAATTCAGAGAGTATAGTTAGAATATTTAGCTCATCCTCTGCTTTCACTGATTTCACATGTTGTAGGAGAAAACAGGAAATACAATACTACAGATGACAGATATTTATTTCATAATGAGACATGAGCTAGAGAAGCAAAAATAGATGATAGCTATAGGAAAACAGAAAAGCCACAGGGCATTATTAACAGTTTAATTCAGGAGATAATAAAATAATATCACAGAACATTATTAATTAATATGCATCTGGCATGTGCAACATGTCAGGCACTGTTCTATATTCTTTAACATGTATCACTAATGTAATCCACACAACAATCCTGTGTGCAAGAATTGTTATTATCCTCTGAAAGTAGGGCATAGAAAGATTAAATATTTTGTTCAAGGTCTCATAGCTGATGGGTGGTGAAACCAGGATTTAGTACCTTTAGTTTGTCTCTGATGTTTGCTTTTAACTGCTCTACTACAATGGTCCTCAGTATATGAAGGAGATCTTTCAAGAGCCTTAACACTTAATAGAAAAATTATTGGTGGAAATATGGAAAATTCTTTAACAAAATGCCAACATAAAATTTCAACATTTCCAAGGGTATCAGGTTAATCCTTAGAGGTGATTATTATGCAATGTTTTAAGTAAGCAGATTTCTGAAATCATTTTTGAGAGAATTTCAGTATTTTTTATTCTCATTTTAACAATAAAGTTGCTTAGCCCAGAAAATATTTTTCTTGCATTGTTTGTCAACACAGCTTATATTACTCTTGTCTACAGCATAAGTGAACAGAAATCATCCATGCCCTTTGAGTGCCTGTAATCCAAAAGTGAAAAACCATGAAAAGTGCATGCAATACATTTAAATAAGTAGGATAGAGATTGTACTCCACTCAACTGCATGGGAGAGAGGGATGGGGGCACTAGCTGAAGGCGAGTGAGAAAGCTAAAGGGATCTGTTTAGAAAATAATATTGAGAATTAAATGGCAGCACAAAGAAGCAAGAATTCTGATCTCATAGAAATAAGAAAGAAGAGGTAAAGGAGTGAAAAATTCAGACATGTAATAAGGCTAACTATAAAAAGGAAAACTATAAAATCTAAATACATCTTTAGGAAGTCTCTATGAGAAAGGCTTAAAGGTTTGTTGCTTACGAAGTGAGAGATATAATTATGGTTCTAGTACCTCAAATTAACTCAAAATTAAAATCTTAGCCAAGAAAAAATGTTGCTTTTATGAAAGAAGATTATACATATTGGCACTATATTGGCTTATTTAACAAATTCATAGTCTATTTTTTATATCCGCCAAAACCAAGCCAAGTATCTATGAAACACAAATAGAAACACTTATATATTTTATCATTATACACTGTCATGTGTTCTCAGAAAGGCTTCCATAATATAATTGTGCAGATTCTCAGATGAAACATAGCTCTTCTTGAGGTCTGTGTTTCTGAGTGGGGTACATCTATCCCCTAGAACATCCAGCCTAGTGCTGGGATACATAAACCCACAGGAAAAAGCATGGTACACTAATCTGGTTAGGAACATTTCCTTGAAGATTTGAGGAATGCACTATTTTTATATTTCAACAAAAACCTCTGTATTACAGAGGAAAATGCAAAAGGTGCATAAAATTTG
Source organism: Mirounga angustirostris (assembly GCF_029215605.1). Lineage (NCBI taxonomy): Eukaryota > Metazoa > Chordata > Mammalia > Carnivora > Phocidae > Mirounga > Mirounga angustirostris. The sequence goes on along the minus strand of NW_026991716.1, from coordinate 87,542,204 downwards.
AAAAAAGAAAACCGTAGACTCCCAAGAAATTTGCTCTTAAAATAGGTCACATAAAGAGGCTACTCAAACTGAAAATATGCACACAGCCTACTAGGCTTTTAGGGACTCTTAGAAGACAAAGGGTAAGAAGCACTGTTGGCTTTGTTTTGTGAGAAAGAAACATTAGCCAGGTGGTACACTGGAGCCTTCTCTACACCTGGGAGGCAGAAGATCAGACAAGCACTTAATTGCTTCAAGAGTTGGGAAAAAGGTCAACCTCCTGTGAGCATCTCCCCAGTGACATAGCTAAATACTCCCAGAGAAGTATTAAGAAGTCATGCACACAACCTAAAATTAAGAAACAATTAGTAAGTGTGCTTTAAAAGGTTCAAGAGAAGAGAAACTTCAGAGGGAAAGCAGGAAAGAATGTCAAGGATGAAGAAATAAATGTTTGTTTAGCTTTGAATATATTACTGGAAGAAAGAGAAAACCTAGGGTGGTCTATATTATTCTACAAAAGAGCAGACAAACACTCTATTTGGAGGCACTTTCCCATATTTACTGCTTGAGTACAATTCAACATGAGGCTCAGAAGAAATCTGCGGATTGTAGAACAACCCAGGGTTTGAATTTCAGCTCCGCCACTATCTGGTTGTAGGGCCTTAAGCAAATTAACTTTTCTGAATCTCAATATCGCCAACTGAATAATGAGCGGCATGATAATTGTATCAAAGAGTTATTTGGAGGATTAAATTGTGTAAAAGCACAGAGCATGGATTGAGGAGGCACTCAAAGAGGGTTAGTTCACTTGAAAACAAAATGTTGAGGTAGCAGGAAAAGGAGGAAGGAATATCAGAGGTATGAAATCCAAAATAAAATAATAACTGAAAGGACAGGCAATTAAATTAAATAAATTTAAAATATATTTAAAATAAATATATCTATTTATATATATAAATATAACTTTAATAGCTTCTGGGTCAACAGTTTGCTAAATTGTATTCTTCGTATCTATTGAATGTGGTCCAGTAAACTTTTAAATTGTATCACTTAAATTTATTTAGTTCTTTACTCATTTGTTTGATCATTGAATATTTACTACACTAAAGCTATGTGCCACTAAACACATGACAGCCTTTAAATCAAATAGCCATCGTGATAATTTATATAGGACTCACAACAATGGCACAGGTCTTAGAGCACACAGAGACACACACACCTCCAAGGCACAACCGAGACACACACACACAACCGAGACACACACACACACACTTCCAAGGCACAACCGAGACACACACACACATCTCCAAGGCACAACCGAGACACACACACCTCCAAGGCACAACCGACACACACACACACACCTCCAAGGCACAAGCGAGACACACACACACACCTCCAAGGCACAACTGAGACACACACACACACTTCCAAGGCACAACCGAGACACACACACCTCCAAGGCACAACCGAGACACACACACACACACCTCCAAGGCACAACCAAGACACACACACACCTCCAAGGCACAACCGAGACACACACACACACTTCCAAGGCACAACTGAGACACACACACCGCCAAGGCACAACCGAGACACACACACACCTCCAAGGCACAACTGAGACACACACACACACTTCCAAGGCACAACTGAGACACACACACCGCCAAGGCACAACCGAGACACACACACACACCTCCAAGGCACAACCGAGACACACACACACACTTCCAAGGCACAACCGAGACACACACACCTCCAAGACACAACCGAGACACACACACAAACACTTCCAAATCAAAACCGAGACACACACACCTCCAAGGCACAACCGAGACACACACACACACCTCCAAGGCACAACCGAGACACACACACACACTTCCAAGGCACAACTGAGACACACACACCTCCAAGGCACAACCGAGACACACACACACACTTCCAAGGCACAACCGAGACACACACACACACACACACTTCCAAGGCACAACCGAGACACACACACCTCCAAGGCACAACCGAGACACACACACACACCGCCAAGGCACAACCGAGACACACACACCTCCAAGGCACAACCGAGACACACACACACACTTCCAAGGCACAACCGAGACACACACACCTCCAAGGCACAACCGAGACACACACACACACCTCCAAGGCACAACCGAGACACACACACACACACTTCCAAGGCACAACCGAGACACACACACACACACACAATTCCAAGGCACAACCGAGACACACACACCTCCAAGGCACAACCGAGACACACACACACACCGCCAAGGCACAACCGAGACACACACACACACCTCCAAGGCACAACCGAGACACACACACTTCCAAGGCACAACCAGGGTCTGGTTTCCGTTCTCGGTGCACTGAAGGCCCAGCATAACTGTCACAGAGGTTTAGTGAATCAAAAAGCACAGGCCATCTTGCTTTGTCTGAAATGATGACATGTGACAAGAATGCCTTAAAATTCTGTTTAGAATAGAAGATATTCTGTAGACATAATCTGTCAGTCTAAACTCTTAGTTTTCTCCAGCATGTTTTTCAATAATAAAAACATCGCTATTGTTTTTCTCTGGGTAATATCCTTTTTCTTCATTTGTTTTTAAGTAAAAGGAAAAAGGAAGAAAGGAAGAAGAAGGGGAGGGACAGGGGATGAAAGGAAGAGAAAAATTAAATTGAAAAGAGATGAAAGCGCTAAACCTAGTGTCAGTGCTGTTTTGGACACTCTTCCATCAACACAATCTAGTGTCTGTTTAAGTAATTACAGTATTGTGTTCTTGACATATGCTCAACCAGTGTCCCACTGCGATCACAGCACTTCTTCTGCTTTATTATACTCTGCTTACTCAATTATTTTCTATCACTGGGCATTGTGTGAAAATCATCATTAAAAGCAATATTTTGGCCAACTCCTTAGTAAGCATTATTCTGTAATTGACAATTTATTGTTTCGATTGCATTTTAGTTATCTAACAAAATGTTTGTAGTATTGGCTGAGGGCCAGCCACTGTTTAAGTATTTTATAAACAGTAACTCATTTAATTCTCATAAAAACACCAAGGGCTAAGGATTGTCCCTGTTTTATACATGAAGAAACCTAGGCACAGAGAGGTTGAGTAACTTGCGCAAGGCCCCAGAGCTAAGTGATAATGCTGGTGTTTGAACCCAAGTTCAGGAGTCCGTGTCTTTAAGCAATACCTAAAGCTGCTCTTCATTTGGAATAAATGAGTTAATACAGATAAAACTGTAGAATGATGCCTGGCACATAATAAGGGCTAAATAACCGTTAGGTGTTCTTTATTGTTTTTATGATGGTGCTGGTGAGATCATGCATAAACATATTGGGTGTTAATTCAGCTAGGGTTTATTGAAATATCCCCACTGGCCAAAACTACGGCCCACCCTTTGTGTTTTGATAGAAAGGTTTACATTTTCCAGGTTGTTAACTGGGATATGGTTCAGAATAGAAGAAAAGCCTCACTAAGTCAAGTTATATTGAGACTTTGACTTCAGATGGATCTACTAAGTTGGTCACACTGGCACAGAAGGAAATTAGATTAATCCAACAAGAAGTGTTCCTCATGGAGTCACATTGATTTCTGCCTGCATTAAATGTTCTTCCATGTGCTTACAAAATTGATCTATTCCAGGTGAGCAGAAAATCTATCATTTCGGGGTCTGTCCTTTTGTTTGTTTGTTGCTTGTTTTTTAAATGGCTTTGAGTTTACCTGTTCCTAAGAATATATTCCAAAAGTACAGACAGCAGATCATCCGATTTTCCCTAAAAGACAATTTTGTGTGTGTGTATGTGTTTGTGTGTCTTAACACATGGGTAGTTCTCCATTAACAGAAGGTATCTTCTCAATGATTACTGCATTTTCTTACACTCCCTGATAACAATGGGTTTGGAATAAATCAGTAGTAATCTAAACACATGACAGCCTTTAAATCAAATAGCCATTGATGACATTCTAAAAGTAGAATGGGCCACAGTTAGCTAATGTAGCATTCTTACTATCACTGAATTTTCATTTTATGTGAAAACATTAATGTTTCATAGTTTAGTTAATTTCCTGCTTGAGCTATGAGGTCATTTATACTCTTATAGTTATTATATAATATTATAACTATAAAAAAGTGTGAATGCCTCATGGTCTTCCCAAACAGTTACTCATAAGTAGGGTCTAAAAATTGCTGACTTGTAAATGCTTTGAACTTATGCACAATATTTGAAATAGCACAAGCTATTATCTTTTATGTATACTATCTGGCAGAAAGAAATGCATTTTAAAGGAAGATGCTACCGCTTCTTCTAGATTCTGTGCATCAAACACAATCTTCCTGGTATGGTGACTACTCTTTAGGTATGTTTGTTACTGATATGGAAGCATTTATATAGATTATGTACCTGTAAAATGCAAAAAACACTGACTAGCTGGCAATATTTATTCAAACATGGATACAATGAGCATGATATAGATGTAATTTTTAAAAGATAGTTATTTTCTGATTTCAACAATTTTGGCCTCATTAATAGCATTAGGGATTCTCTTATGATTCTTTTTTTTCTTCAAATTTATAAGGAAAATCTCTCAAAGCTATATTATAAACTATGATTAGGTCTGCTTTTAAACTGGATTTCATCAAGCTTAAAAAGATGAGAAACTTGATTATTACAGTTTCCTTAGAAACACAGGAAACAGTAAAAACACCTTAGGATCCAAGACTTTTTGGCAAAGAGTCATATAGTCCATCTGCTGTGTTCAACTATTATGAGAATACAAACAAAATAGCTAACATTCAAATATCATTGTATATAATCATATTTTCTTAATAAAGGAAAGATTTTACATTGTCTTTGCGACCTATAACTATATAACTAATACATATTAGAACAAAGCAAGAAAGGAAGGAACAAAGGAGAAGGGAGAGAGGGGAAATGGAGATGAACGGAAAAAGAAGAAAAAGATGGAAGTTTACACCTCCTTCATCACCCAGTGGTGGGCATGTATTATAATAGCTTCTGGGGGGTCCCTGGGTCAACAGTTTGCTAAATTGTATTCTTTGTATCTATTGAATGTGGTCCAGTAAACTTTTAAATTATATCACTTAAATTTATTTAGTTCTTTACTCATTTGTTTGATCATTGAATATTTACTACACTAAAGCTATGTGCCAATGACTGGTGTAAAGGCTGCAGATCTAACAGCAAGCAAGATGTATCTTTGACTTCAAGGAGATGAAAGAGCACGAGGGAGAAAGAAATAGAATACAAAATTACAAACTGTTTCATGTTCCCAGGACCCCTCATCACTTCCATCCCATTCTTTTTGTAATGTTTCTTTGGGCAACTCCCAACCCATCCCTTCTTCAAGATCCCAACCCTGGACCCTTCTTAACCAGTATTCTTCCTAGACTTTGATTCTGGTGGGGCTGGTGGTCACAGTATGCAGGGGCTCCTCTCCCACCAACCTCCTTTCATACTCCCTGCTTTGGCCATAGGAGTATTATTACTTCATGTAGGTCCATCAGTTTTTCTTGGAAATTTGAATACTAAACTCAGACACCCAGGGATAGAAGGGTTTTGAAATTGAGTCATCAACTCACAGTCCACAAATTCTGCTGGAGAGATTTAGGGCTGCCATGGTCCCCATCTTTGTCCAAAGCTTGATTTCAATTGTTTATTCAATTCTGCAAACTATGAATATCCTCCAAAATATCTCTTTTTCTCTTTTTCTTGCTTATGCTAATCAGATTGGGGTTGAAATCCAGGCTTAATGGCTCTAATATATCACTGTAAAATATCAGGACTTCCTTCCTATGCATTAGCTGAGAAAGACAGATGTTCTGAGTCTAATTCTTCATGGAATCCTTACTCAAGCAAATTTCCAAAATCAATATAATTATATTTTATTTGGCACTCATAGAAACTGAAATGAGAAAAAACCTTGAGACAAGGTCAACCAGTCACAGGTTTTGAAAATCTCCATGGTAAAACTATACAACTACTCTTTGAATACACCCATTGATGGTGAACTCACACTGTGCAAGGCATTTATTTTCCTTTTGGGCTGATTCTAGTTGTCAGAAAGACTTGGCATTTAGCTAAAGTTTGCCTCTCATAAATTTTCATCATAATTTTCCAATGAACATTAGATTCTTTGCCATTTCCTACAAAAGGCTGAACTTAATTTGACACTTGAACCATCAACCGGTCTTCTTATATGTTTTGATATAAATTGTCAGAATAGACTCAAAATCCTAGAAAATGGAATCGCAAAAGAATGTACATCTTCACAGACCACAAATTTGACCACAGAAAAACAGCCATGCTTGAATGAATATTAAAAGATCAGATGAAAAAATGCCAAGAAACTCTGACCTTTCATGAGAAGCTGCCAAGAAAATAATTATTTCTTGGCAGGTAGACCAGATCCAAAGGCCAAATATCAATGGACGCACACTCATCCTCCAATCTTTAATATGATTCAATGAATCTTAGAGTTGGGAAAAACTTTAGAAATCACGCAGCTAAAATCCCATCATTTTACTTTTAAGAAACTGAGGCATGGAAATTTACTTCTATTCTGTAAATAAAGTTACTGCCACCTTTTGAAAAACCAGAGATCTAAGGCAGAATTCCTGGTGTTTTAAGATGTGAGAAAAAACTACAACTAAAGAATATTTTTCTTGTGCAGACATGACTTAGGCCATTGAAAGTTGGGTTTATGACTCACTCATCTAGAATGCAAAATAGGAGACAAAAAAATTAATGTACTTGAGAGATGTCATATTAGCAAAGAAAGCAAGAGAATGTCCATTAAAAACCCACAAAAAGAAATGGAGATTGCTTGTCACTTAGTACTACCCCTCCTAAGCAGATGACTTGTTACAGACACCCAAAAATTAACTTTAAAACGTATCATAATTAATCTGAGATAATAAATTAGTTGTTTCAAAATTTTAATTTTCTGTTTTAATCACTTAAAATTTTAAAAGAAAAGCTTGCAAATAATCCAGTTATTTCCTTTCCTCCATTTCCATGATAGCTTCACTAGTGTCCTGGAATTTGGAGGTAACTTTCCAGTAATTCATATTTATTATATGTGCCCATTAGGGATATATTTTCTTTATAAAGAGCCTATTTCACCAAATATTTATGTGTCTCTGCTATGTATGGATGTATGGTTTTTACACACAATCTGGTATGTTATAATCTTTCTTTTTTTAAGATTTATTTATTTATTTTAGAGAGAGAGAGAATGGGAGGAGCGGCAGAGGGAGAGGAAGAATGAGAATCCTCAAGGAGACTCCCCACTGAATGCAGAGCCTGACACAGGGATCAATCCCAGGACCCTGAGATTATGACCTAACCTGAAACCAAGAGTCAGAGTCTTAACTGACTGAGCCACCCGAGTGGCCCTCAATCTTTATAAAAATGTAAATAAAACCAAAAAAGTTAGATTTACTCTCTGTATCAGAAGTGAATTACGATTCAGAAATGCTAATTTTTTTATTTCAAGGGTCTGTGTTAATCATTATCTAACCAATGGTATGAAGTGACAGTTCAATCTCTGCCTCTAAGTAATGATTATTTGTTGATTGATTCAATATTATTTAACTGACTTGCTAGATGAGCCCTGAAACTTTTTTTCTACATGACAGGTTTTTTCATTTGTGCCATATTTTATCTAATAATTTCAAAATAGAATAATAACTCCAGTTATCATTAAGTTAGCCATCCAGAATTGCAACCACATGAAATTTGGCTAGAATTAGATGTTGATAAAAGACATCTTTGGGTAGTAGAAATTAATTTCATAAAACATTCATAAAGGCACTGACATTTTTTTTTTAAGATTTTATTTATTTATTTGACAGAGAAGAGACACAGCGAGAGAGGGAATACAACCAGGGGGAATGGGAGAGGGAGAAGCAGGCTTCCCGCCGAGCAGGGAGCCCGATGCAGGGCTCGATCCCAGGACCCTGGGATCATGACCCGAGCCGAAGGCAGACACTCAACGACTGAGCCACCCAGGCGCCCCAAGGCACCCGCATTTTAATCATAAGAAAAGTCTCATGTGCTTACTCAAGCCTGTTTGTTCTTGTTCTTTAGACATTTTTAACCTATTCACATAGATAGGAAATCATAATTAAATGAATAACATGAAGAAGGAGCACTAACACCAGTGAAGTTATAGGTGGTAGGCAGGACAGACCATATTAGATCGGAATTATTTGGGGTAAATACAAGCAGGGCTAAATAAACAAAAGTTACTGAGGATATCTATGGGTCACAGCAAAATACTATAATTGATAGTCCTAATTATGAGCCCAGACTGTCTAGAAAAAATTTAAATGTTTTTAATGTACTATGTATAAGAAAGTTAAGTAAGAATGCAGTGCCTATAATAAAATTTTCTATTAAAAGTGGTAAAAACTTTAAAAAATTACTAATGCTTAAAATGGTAATTTTAATTATATGAAGAATTAGGCTGGGGAGATAACACTCTCTAGCACTGTCAAATACACAATGCCACAATAAAAACACAGATCAGTGTAATTTTTACTCTCTAATTTATTTGTATACCTGGGAGTCCAGTTGCTATTACTATTCTTAGATCAATTCATTCTATATTCTGAATATAGAATATATTCTGAATAATCCCACTGAATATCATAGCATCTTGAGACAGTGCTAGTCCTGCAAATACAAGCCACATGCTTTATAGTGAAAACACAAAACCAAAATTATTCAGTAAGCAAAAGATGATAGGTTATAATGTGTTGTTATCAAGAGTCATGTTGGTTTCAAATGTTGTTGACATTGTGCATACATTTTTTTTTAATTGGGATATAATTGACATATTAATTTCAGGTGTACAACATAGTGATTTGGTATTTATATACATTGTGAAATGTTTACCACAATAAATCTGGTTACCATCTGTCATCTTACAAAGTTAATAGAATGTTACTGACTATAAACCCCAGGCTGTACATTATATCCCCATGACCTACTATTTTATAAATGGAAGTTTGTACTTCTTAATCCCTTTCACCCAGTTTGCCCTCACCTCCAATCTCCTTTCCCTCTGGCAATCATCCATCTGTTATCTGTATCTGAATCTGGGATTTGTTTTGTTTTGTTTGTCATCTCATTAGTTTGTTTTGTTTTTTAGATTCCAAACATACATGAAATCATGCAGTATTTGTCTTTCTCTGACTTACTTCAGTTAGCATAATATCTTCAAAGTCCATCCATGTTGCTGCAAATGATAAGATTTCCTTCTTTTTTATGGCTTAGTAGTATTCCACAGCATTTATTTATATATATATATCATATTTTATAAATATATCACATTTTCTTTATCCATTCATCTATTGATGGACACTTGAATTATTTGCATATCTTGGCTATTGTAAATGATGTTGCAATTAACATCCTGTTGCAGATACCTTTTCAAATTAGTGTTTTCCTTTTCTCAGACAAATGCCCAGTAGTAGAATTGCTGGATCATATGGTAGCTCTATTTTTAATTTTTTTGAGGAAATCTCTGTACCATTTTCCATAGTAGCTGCACCAATCCACATTCTCATCAACAGTGCACAAGGGTAGTTCCCTATTCTCCACATCCTCTCCAACATTTGTTATTTCTTGTCTTTTTAGTCATTTATTTCTTGTCTTTAATAGTCATTCTGATAGATGTAAGGTGATATTTCATTGTGGTTTTGATTTGCATTTCCCTGATAATTAGTGATGTTGGACATCTTTTCATGTGCCTTTTGGCCATTTCTGTGACTTCTTTGGAAAAAAAAATGTCTATTTAGATCCTGTGCCCATTTTTTAATTGGATTATTTGTGGGATATTTGTTGTTGTTATTAAGTTGTACAGGTTCTTTATATATGTGGATATTAACCCCTTATCAGATACATGATTTGCAAATATCTTCTTTCATTCAGTAGGTTGCCTTTTTGTTTTGTTGATGGTTTCCTTCACTGTGCAGAAGCTTTTTAGTTTTATGTAGTCTATTTTTGCTTTTGTTTCCCTTACCTTTGGAATCAGATCGAAAAAAAGCATCACTAATATCAGTGTCAAGTAGCTTACTACTTATGTTTTCTTCTAGGGGTTTTATGGTTTCAGGTTTTACATTCAAGTCTTTAATCTATTTTGAGTTTATTTTTGTGTGTGGTATAAGGTAATGGGTCCAGTTTCATTCTTTTGCATATAGCTGCCCAGTTTTCCCAACACCATTCACTGAAGAGACTGTCCTTTCCCCTTTTTTTATTCTGTACTCCTTTGTTGCAACTTAAATGACCATAATGATTGGGATTATTTCTAGGCTTTCTATTCTGTTGCATTGATCAGTGTGTGTGTTTTTATGTCAATACCATACAGTTTTGATTACTATAGCTTCATAGTATAGTATGAAATCAGATAGCATGAGATCTCCAGCTTTGTTCTTTTTTCTTAAGATTGTTTATGACTATTCAGGGTCTTTTGTGGTCCATATAAATTTTAGGATCATTTGTTTTAGTTTTGTGAAAAATGTCATTGGAATTTTGGTAGAGATTATATTGAATCTGTAGATTGCTTTGAGTAATGTGGACATTTTACCAATATTAATTTTTTCCAATCCATAAGCACAGTATATCGTTCAACTTATTTGTATCTTCAATTTCTTTCATCGATGTCTTTAAGTTTTTAGTGTATAGGTCTTTCACCTTCTTGCTTAAATTTATTCTTAGGTATTTTATTCTTTTTGCCGCAATTGTAAACAGGATTGTTTTCTTGATTTCTCTTTCTGATAATTTGTTATCAGTGTATAGAAATGCAACAGACTTTTGTATATGAATTTTGTATCCTGCAACTTTAGTGAATTCGTTTATTAGTTCTAACAGTTCTGGGGCATACTTTCTTGTTTCTATGGTAATGAGTTGCTCCCTTTACTGCAGTTTCCATTGCAGTCAGTCCAATCTTGGATATTTCATCTCCATTATATTTCAGACTTCTTTAAGCCAATAGTGCAATGGAGATGGTTTTAGGAAAATCTTTGCGTGACAGGCACATGCTAAGAGATGACTGTTCACCCTGAGGCATCCCCTCTAGCATTGCTGAATTGGTTTGTTCGATGGCAGGGGCATATGTCGAGCAGTGCACTTGAAAAGAAGAGTCTTTTGTTCCCTTTCCTGCCGTGTCACTGATGACTTGTGGAGGTCAGCTAATGACTCTATGCATGTTTCTTTAATTAAATAGCAAATTAATAGTTTTCCCAAGTTTACAGGACAACGTGAAAGCCTCTCAAGCCATTCCACCTTGCCAAGATGATCACCTGCTCTCTGTGGCACAGAGGCCCATCTGGCCACAAATCCTGGAACACAGATGAAGAAACCACTAAAAAGTCATGGCTTTCTGCCTCTGTCACTCCCTGAAATATTGTCTCCCCGGTTTGCTCAAAAACAAAAACAAACCAAAACCAATCAAACCAAAACAACTGCCATTCTCACTTTGTAACACAAAACAACTGATTAAAATGCTAGTTCGTTTTTATCAACTGGCTTTGGAGGACACAGCAATGGGCCTACTCTGGCTGGAACCAATATTCATCAAACAAAATAAGATTGCCTCTTGATTTGTCAACAAAAGGGAAATAAAATATATTTTAAATTCCTTTTTAGTCTTTATTGAAAAGAATGTTTCATATTTAAAGGAATTATAAATAACAAGGTGTCAAACGTGGAGAGCCAAAAGTGCTCCGTGAGAATAAGTGGATCGGTTTCAGAAGTACTTTAACTCCTCTTGCCTACTTGAGTATCATTTCAAATTCTATCAGAATAATATACTAAATAAAACTCCAGGCACCTAAAGGAGCTAGCATGCCTCAATGTATTTTGATCCACTTCCACAATAGACCAAGAGCATACCACTCATTTCAAAAGCCATATATTTAGAATTTTTATCTTTTTGCTCCTCAGTATGAAGATAAAAATGGAAAATATTAAGCTCATTTAGATAGCAATAATGTGGTATTGATTAAAGCTAGAATAAATCTGGCCTTTTAACTAAGAATTACTACCCATTGGAAGAATCTGGATGAATGCATATGAACAATTTTTCACTAAGGGAAATTTTGATATTGATAATAATAATAATCTGATTACAACCCAAACTGGTTGATAAATAACTATCTAAAAATATCAAAGGCAATTCTGGAGCCAAAGTAAAGTCATGTTATGTCTAAAAGCATAACATAAATCAGAATAAAAATAATAATATGCAGATAATTAGAATTAAAGGGATGTAATTCCTGCAAGTGTCTTTTCTAAGTACTGTTCTTATTTGTCTGTGTGCTGCTCATCCCTACTACCACCCTGCTGGATTTTGTACCTGGAAAAAATTGAATGTACAGATTTCCTTTGGATAAAACCTAACATAGAAGGTGAATTAGAAGAAGATGAACATGCTAGAATGAAAAAATGTGCCTGATATGCCTAAGATCCTTCTTGAAAACTGAATGCATTTTTTTCCTGGCTTAATAGCATTCTATCTAAGGTATTGCAAAAACCAGGTCATCTCCAATGTACAGCAGAAATAGAGTATGTTGGAGCAACGCACACCATTCCTGAACACCTTTCAGTACCAAAAAGAGTGGGGGGCAGTTAAAAACAAGTTCAGAAAAACAATTTCCTTTATCTTTTCAAGATGTCAAGGAAACAAATGGAAAATGGAATTAATAATAGTTAATTAGTACAATAATCATCTTAGATGACCATAAAATTATAGTTTGTCCCTTAAGATTTTTCTATCATGCAACTAGGAAGAATTAAATCCATTAATGCAACTAGAGAAAAAAATGCATTAAAACCTGCTAGCAGTTTGTATACTTTATGTTAGAAGCATGGCTTGCTAATTGGTTTGATGTTTTGCTTCAACACGAAAGTGTGTGTGACCAAAACATTTGCACAATACTTCATTTAGGTGCTTACTGTCAGTAAAAGCAGCATTTTGCAGCAACGAGATGTTCTGTCATGAAATATGTCAGCATTATGAAAGAAAAGGGAAAAATCATAGCAAGTGAATTGTTCAACATAGCTCATCCATATCATCTACAAGGATAATACTGCAATTGCTTTTCAAATAGAAGAGGAGCCAGCAACTGTACAATGTGGCCTCATTTATTTTATAGACTAGAGTTAACTCAGTGAAGGAAAGATGGGATGTGAGCAAACATATTAAGAACCCAAATAACAGCACTGGTTATTATTTAATCACCACTTCAATTAAAAAATGATCAGCAGTTTGTTATTCCCTTGGTTTTCCAAACAAAGCCATCTTGTAATACAGTTGCCTGGCTCTTATTTTCTTTACATTAAAAACAAAAAGTTATCCAACATGGACAGGAAAGAATTATAACTTCAATCAAAAAGTGAATTTTCATTTTCATGTGGTACAACCAGGCAGTAACATTCCGTTAAGTTGACAAGTGCGATATTGCTACCATACTGATGTGATCTCAGTTTAAGCCCAATATTTCATGAATGTTTCTCATATCTAGCCAAGATTTAGAGATATCAACAGTAAACACATCACGCCTTTATGGGGGTTTTCATTCCCCTCTGACATACCATTTTAGTGATACATTTTGTTACATTAATAGAATTCTGGGGTCTTTTTTATAAGACTGGAGCAATACCTAGTTATTTTCAGACAAATCATACTTTTTACTACTTGTAGAAAATGTGGAGTATTATGTCACAAAATGAAACTACTTTGCGTTTAGTCATAAGCAATATGTTAATGATGTAGCTCAGAACCCAGCAAAATAATGTCAAACTAATCCACAATCTGCCCAGAAAAAATGAAATGTCAGCCAATTCTACCAAATGGCAAATGGTTTTGCTGTTCAAGTACACGGCTTATAAATCTGCTGGTTTAGAGTAAGGAGGAAAAAAAAAAAAAAGGAAAGAAAAATCAAAAGCCTTGAGGAAAATCACTATGATAGTAATCTTTTATTCTTCCTCAGAGAAAAATACTAAAATTTTGTTGATGTTTTAATTGGCAAGTTTTGTTTTGTTTTCAGTGTTATTAGAATGATTTATTTAGTAGCTCAAGGATATAAGTTACCATTTTTCTTGTTTTGTAGGATAATATTCTTCAAAGGAATTATAAACAAAGAAAGACTGTGCTCCTCAAACATTATTTATTAAAAATAGCCCTTATTTATAAGTAAAACCATTAAGTGGAATTTTATACATAAAGTCATCTCTCCGTGACAATGTTCACAAAAATTTCCATCTATTGCACCGAGAGTGCATCTTACATAAAAGTAAGACCAGCATAAAATACAGATATCTTTCACACATGGTTCAGATAATTTGGGATGCCTTCAAAACCACTCACTATAGTATTAGCATGTAGATTTAATATTTGGAGTGTAAGAAAATAAAATAGTCTATCCAGAAACAGCATATCTTAAAAAAATGATTCCTTTCTCAAATATGTGAACACCACAACCTAGCTGAAGCTTTTCCATATTAGAAGCAGAAACTAAAAGCATTCAGTAGTACCCTTTAATACCAGTGTCTAATCAACCAATATCAAACAAAGTAAAGTCATTAGTAACAAGAGACACAAAGTTGTAAGAATCTGTTTCTCAACTCAGATTATTTTCTGAAGACCTGAAATATAGCTAAGTTGTGTAAATTATCTGTTTTTTAAAAAAAGCTAAAACCTGATTTATAGAACAGCTTCTGCCTCTGATTAGTTACCACCTTCAATTTTTTTTTAGATAATCAGGAAAAATGTGTTCATTTCCTTAGTCTGTGTGCAGTTTTTGTAAAGATTCCTTCTTGAATCTGTAAATTCATTTCTCTTAATGGCAATGAGTCAAGAAGGTATGAAAGAAAAGATCTATGATATTAAAAATCAGAACTTCATAAGTAGGAAAGGACAAATGAAAAATAAATGTAGCGGGACACCTGGGTGGCTCAGTCGGTTAAGCGGCTGCCTTTGGCCTGGGTCATGATCCCAGGGTCCTGGGATTGAGTCCCACATCAGGATCCTTGCTCAGCAGGGAGCCTGCTTTTCCCTCTCTCTCCCTCTGCCTGTGCTCTGTCAAATAAACAAAATCTTTTAAAAAATAAAAAAATAAATAAATGTAGAAATGCTATAAAACTGTGATAAATAAGTTCCAGTGACAGCAACAACTGGACAGTCATGGACTGTGATTAACCATGAGGGCAGATGTTTAATTTCTTTCATAATGAAAATAAGTGATTCAACAGCTGTCATGTAGTAAAATCACTGAACTCTTGCAGCTAGGAACTCATACTCAAAACCAGAGCACAATTCAGTGTCTCTACAGTGCCCTATCAGCATGAATGGTCTAACAGCATTGTTAACATGCAAGGTGTGATAGCCTTGCGAGGCATTTCAGCTATTTTTAAAGAGCCTTAAAATCCTCAAATGGTCTTGCCTTTTCCGGACAGTTGTGCAGACTAAAAATCCTTTCAAATGCACAAAGATACCTTTCAGAATGAATAAAGGTTGTTCCAAAGAGAGTACAACAAGGTACAAAAGGTACCACTCTCTCCTTCTCCCAGACTTTTCTCAGCCTCTTCTCTAACCCCCAAGTGAACTGATTTGCAATTTCTGCCAATTTTCCTCTGATATACTTCACATTGGTGCTTCTTTTTGTTCTCACTGATAAATTAATCCCCACACTGTTATTTCTGCTTGGATACTTGTATTAGCCTCATAATTGCTCTTCTTGGAGACTTTATCACTTCTTCTAGCCAGGTAAACTTAATCGAGCTAGAGCACCACTTCCAAAAACACACTCAGGGCATAGAAAAAGCTTTCCTCTGCATAAAAGACCAAAGTTGAAGTGCTTATCATGGCAATAAAACCTTCTACATCCTGGTCTCAAGTTCGTTTCCCAATGTGGTTATGGATGGTAAGTGTGCTAAAAGACAAGGATTGAGGAAAGACCTATGTTGACAATTAAATGGAAAAGTTTGATATAAGCCGGATCTAATTGTTCATTTTGTCTTAAATATTAATTTACTCAACTCATCCACTTTCAACATCTTTTCCCTATGTCTTTTCCAGGCTTTTTTCTTTTTCCTCATCTCTACCCTTACTCCTTTCCTAAAGTTCTATGTAAACATATTGAATAATCCTTTGTGAAAAACATTGAATATATAAAGACACACAGGACAAAGTCCTCTCCCTATTCACCTTGTTCTCTTCTTCCTCATGGAGGACCTCATATAGATCCTCTCTTCCTCATATAGAATCATATTCTTAAAACTCAGATCCGTTTGTTTGTTTGTTTGCATTGATTCCTTTTTGACAGCCCACACTCTTCTTTAGATCTCTTCCCATCTAAAATCTCTTGGGTCTCTATACACCTTTGAGATTCCATACATTTTTCTTTATCCACATTCACCAAATCTAAGTCTACACTCTCTAATTCCTTAAACTTCTGAAATCTATCCTCATTCCCACCTCTCTCCTAAAAGTGAGGTCACAAATAAGAACCTAACTAACTAAAAAGAAAGAATAATCTTTTCTCAGTCATCAGTGTTCTTCTATGCAGAAGTTGATAAATATTTATTTGGTGTTTACTAACTGCTAGGCACTGCATCTGGTGCCAGACTAAAAGATGGCTAAGACAGTCTCTATTCTCATGGAATTGTTGGCATAAACCCTTTTTTTATAGGCATGTATATGCAATAATGTGTGATAGAAACTATACATGGCATAAGGCATATTCAGGGCATAATAGAAGTAGTCAGTTCTATCAGAAGTCAGAGAATGCTACTCAAATGAGGTAGTAATTGAGTTTGTTCTTAAAAGATGAACTAGAATTTAGAGTAGAAAAAAAGGGCATTCCAAGAGGAATTAACAAGGTACAAAATGCTATGGAGTGTTTGAAGAGCTGTAATTAGGTCAGTATGGCTGGAGCAGTGAGTAAAGGATAGCAATGAAATTAGAGACAGTTCAAAACACAGCAGGCACCCTGCCACACCCACTCATGTGAGTTGTAACCTGAGCAATTGAGAGCCATTGTGGCATTTTTAAAGAACTAAATAAAACGATATTTGTGTTTTATAAAGGTAATTCTGTTCTCTAATGGTGGGGGCTTGAGGACACAGATAAAACTGGAGCCAAGGGACAAGTTGGTAAGTTATTGCAATGTCCCTAGTCGAGCAATTAGGAGAACTGTAATCATGAGAAGCAGTGGCAGAACGCAGGGGCAGAGCAGGGCATACATATATGAGATGCTCAGGAAGTAAATTTATTTATTTTTTAATTTATTTTTTATTTTATTTATTTGTCAGAGAGAGAGAGCACAAGCAGGGGAAGCAGCAGAGGGAGAGGGAGAACCAGGCTCCCCGCTGAGCAAGGGGATTCAATGAGGGACTCAATCCCAGGGACCCTGGGATCATGACCTGAGCTGAAGGCAGAAACTTAACCAACTGAGCCACCCAGGCATCCCAGGGACTAAACTTAATAGAACAACAATCAGATTTGGAGCATGAGAAAATCTCAAATCCCAGATTTCTGATACACTAGATAGTTGCACAATTAACCAAAATAGGACTTAGAGAGGAGAAACAGACTACATGGGGAGAGCCATGATTCATTCAATGTTGGAATCCTTGATTTTAAGGGAATGGCCTAGGATGTTGGCTTATCTGTAATGCAGGAAAGAGATTAGAGCTTTAAATATATATTTGGAACTCTCCAGCAAAGGGGTAATATTCCTTTCTATCTATAACTGTATCTATACCTATGTGGGTGAATGAGCTCAACCGGGGGAAGCTCTTTCGCAGTTATATAGTCTCCCTTGAGGACTTTCACTCCCATAGATTTGTTACTACTTCCAGGAAGACTCTTAAATATGTATGTTCCTTGCCACCTTTCTTGTTTATTCATTCAAACAATTTTGAGTGCCTTCAGTACTGGCACTGGACTAAGCATTGTATACATATTTTTTAAATGAATAAGTCATGGTCCTTTCCTTCCTGAGGTCTCGGTAGAGACAAATAATACGAACAAATGAAATACAATTTTGTAAATACTGTATTAGAAGTATGTCTAATTCTATGGGACCACAGAGGAATTATTAATTTTGACTAAAGGGCAAGATGGGTCTTGAGAGAGCTCTCAACTAATATTTCTAATGGGTTTATCAGGTATCCCAATGGAATATTCTATCACACTTCATGCACAATGTATTTAAACTCAACATTTAACTGTAAAACTTGATGAGTCACCTAACTTCTCTCTCATTTTCCTACATACAATGAAAGGATAAAAATAAATGGTCACTTCCAAATCTAACACTCTCTGCTTTCTCTGAGCTTTTCTTATAAACCTGTAGCTCTATTATAACTGGTTTATTTAGGCTAATACGACAGGTATTAGTCCGTGGTTCCTCCCTCTCTTTTGCTTTCCTTACCCTGGCAATGCGTAAGTTCCGTTTATCTTCCCTTAAAAAAAAAAAAAAAAAAAAATTGTTTCTATGTTTCTCTTGCATCTCTACTGCCACTGTCAAATTCCATGTCCTCCTTGCCGATTATTGCATTACCCTCTTAAATAGTCCCCTTAATTCCAGTCTTGGTCACCAAAAATCTCTTCTTAAGATTATATCTAAAACAACTTCTGTCTGAGGATATTTTTAGTAATCAGTACTCAGCTGAAAAACTTCAGTTGCCCCTCTCTGCATTTGCCAATCACATAAGGTCAAATTTATATTTTTTAAGGTTTTCCAGGATTTTCTAACAATTAGTTTTCCAACTTTATTTCATCTGTCTTTTTCTCATTTTTTTTCACCTATTCTCTGCTCCTGCCAAACTGCATTATTTTCACGAATACACAAGCATAGCTATAATTTTCTTATAATTGTCATGTTCTTCATTAATTTATGACTAACAGTTAAAATATTGTTCACAATGACTTTTGACATAATTATTTTTAAATTACTTGATTTCTTTTGTAAAATTGACTCACAGTTCAAATAAAATAGAAAAATACAAAGAAGTAGGTCAAAATCATTTGAAATGCTATTCAACCTATGTTGAACATCTTTTCAGGCAGTTATTTACATGTACAATTTTATACAAATAGATCATATTATGCATGTTCCTGCTTAACTTGCTTTTTAAAAATGCAATAGCATGTTCCATGTAAAGAAATGTAGGTTTGTGTCATTATTTATAGGTAAAGTTCATATTCAACCAGTATGTACCAGTATAGTGCATAGGCTGCCATCTGTTCATTCTGAAGTCAGACATCTATTGATTTTTAATATCAACCTAATTTTAGAAGTGTACTGTTATTTACCTAGCTAGTCGTCTCCTGATCAACAAAAAAGGTAATATTTAAATCAATTTTTAATAAAAAATAAATTTCATTTATCCTTTAATATACTACTGAAAGCAATTTCCTCCATTAAACCATTTTTTAAATCCCCAGCAATAAGTGATCTCCATCCTTCTGAATTCCCATAGGACTTTGCTACTTCCCTGCATTTATCACTTCAACCTTGAATTCTTTTAGTTTTTTTTCCCTAATAGGTTATAAGCTCCTTTAGCACAACAATGCTTTTATAAATTCTACAGTATTTGGATTAATGCCTTGCTCATTATAAACATTCAGAACTCGTTTGTGGAATAAATGGTTGAATTAATAAATGTCAAAAATAGAACAACAGAGAACATCGTATCACAAGGGCAATTCAGAATTCACTATGTTGAAATTATTTGCAAATGCTCAAATAAATTATGTAACTTATCCTAAATTATCTAGTAAGCAAATAGCAACTGTCAATGACTTTAGAAAGAAAAAGGAGAAAAACCTATCAAATAGCAATTTCTCATAAAGTAATTAGCAAAGCAATTAATGAGTGGTGAGCCTTGGAGACTATAATGGAATTATTGGGTGGAAAGGCATTCATTTAGCCATCACTTTTCTAAATGTCAAGTGAAATTCTACAAAGTTAATTCGCTGATGGTGTTATACTGTAACGAAGCTAAAAAACAGAAGGAGATAGATAAATTGAATTGTATAAACTGTATTTTGTGTTTTGCCATTATCAGTACACCCCCAAAAGAATTTTGAAATCTATGAAGAAACAAGGTAAATGAATAATAATGCAAGTTCAGTTTGGGCAGACATAGGGCTCCTAGACACTCCAGTTTTTTGTGGATGAGAAAGAAATCCAACTTAACACTCCATTTGGACCACTAATCAGATGGAGTGAAAGGCATGGATTTTGCCCTTAAGAGAAGATATTCATAGACTAAGTCTTAGCATCAACCTCATGTTTTAGCAAATTAACTTTTCTCAGGGCCAGTTAAGTTGCATAAAAAGTCCTTTTCTCATCTTACCTTAAATTTCATAACCAAAAAAAAAAAATTGCTATGGGTGAATGGGATAAAAATAAACAAAAATAAAGATAAAAAGGAATGCCATGAATTTGTAACACCATCATGTAGTGAATATACAGAATGGGGGAAACACACAAAATGAGTTATGATTTCTGGACATACATAATTAGGTAGATGGTTTGGCATTTTCTTATCTAAAACTTTAAATCAACCTTTCAATGAAACCTCATTGTCCACATAGGGATTACTTTTATCTACTGATAGCAAACAGAGAAATGTGGAACCTTTGGAACCTTGGAGGTGGGCCCCTATCTCTGGGCATCAGTAGAACCTTGGAGCTTTCTGAAAGAAAATAGGATGATCCAAAGCTAAATGCTTCTGTGGACAAGAGCTCTAGCTGGAGGCACCCTGAATATCTTTTATAGAGGAAAATTTCTGAAGTAGTGAAGCAAGACCAAAATATGAAAACATGTTTTCTGAAAATTGAGCAGAGTGATTTTAGTAAGGAATCCATGTGTGATGTCTGTTCACTCCTAACTGAGTAGAAGGACCCTCAGATGAAGCCAACCTCCTCTATAGTGAGGCCTGAGTCAGCAATACTTTTAGAACTAAAGAGAATGGGTCTGCCGCTATTGTTTCAAGAATTCTTGCCATCCTATTGTAGGGTCCAGTTTGCCTTAGGGACATAAGAAAACATAATAGAGGTTTGCAATTCTTTATCTGAAACTTAAAAATCTAAAAATCTCTAACAAAAAAAAAAAGATTTTTATTTTGTTCTGTTTCATTAGTCACTTGCTTGGCAGCAAAAGCTAACCTGAACTGATCGAGGCTATTTATAATTTTTATTCATCCTCTATAGTGTATTTTCTAGATTTGACTGCAGAAATACCAAAGCGTTTGATTAAGACTTGCTGCCCCAGGGGCGCCTGGGTGTCTCAGTTGGTTAAGCGTCCAACTCGGGTTTCAGCTCAGGTCATGATCTCAGGAGTTCTACTTGAAGAGTCTGTCCCTCTGCCCCTCCCCCCATTCAGGCACATGCGCATTCTCTCTTAAATAAATCCTTGAAAAAAGTTTCTGCGCCAGACCCTAAAATAGTTATTACATAATATAGAGTACAGACAACTTCTAAAATCTGAAATATTCTTTTTTTTAAGATTTTATTTATTTATTTGAGAGAGAATGAGAGAGAGAGAATGAACAGGGAGAGTGGCAGAGGGAGAGAAAGAAGCCGACTCTCTGCTGAGCAGGAAGCCCAACTTGGGGCTTGATCCCAGAACCCTTAGATCATGACCTGAGCCCAAGGCAGATGCTTAACTGACTGAGCCACCGAGGCACCCCATAAAATCTCAAATATTCTTAATTCCAAAATCTATGGCCCCACAGATTTCAAATGTAGTTAGTTGGTATTATCACAGTTAATGTTTAGTAGGTACTAAGTGAGTACCAGGCACTTTTCTCGCCATTCTATATGAATTAACTCATTTAATTCTCATTGCAGGAACTCTATGATTATCCACATATTACCGTTGAAGAAAATGAAGTAAAGGTGGGTTCAGTAATTTGCCCAGCGTTACCCATCACACTAGGTGGTACAGCGGGGATGCACAGCCTGCAGTCTGACACCATAGCCCATACACCTCCCACAACTCCATGCCATGCCTCCATGCTTTGTTGGAAGACATTTTGAATTAACCTGTTCTTGAAAAGAATTAACTATTTGAGGGACTCTGTGATAAAGCCTTACACTACAGGGAAGGATTAAACACATAATCACCCACTAGTCATCACTTGCCAAAATTTCCTTAGAGAAGAGTGGGTGGACAAGAAAAGAGCACCTATTTTTGTAAAATGTTTTTACAGAATGTTACTGAAGTATGCATACTAGACGGTGCCTCTAAAGTATGAGACGTCATTCCCTTAAATGAACTGTTAAGATAGTCACTGCTAGCATCTGCTCCTAATGTGATCTGAAGAGCACAGGAATACCTCTGTGCACAGCTTGAGGTTACCCTCAAAGTGATGGAAAAAGCAGGCAAGACTGGCCTTCATCAAAATCACAAAATCAAAAAGTGGTTGACGTGTTCCGGAAAAAAAAAAAAATCCCTTCTGGTAAATGACAGTTGATTTTTTTAATTAGAAATTGACTTTTTAAGTCAAGTTTTCTTCCAAATTTCAGTTCTCTATTATCACCATAATATATCTGTCTTGCTAAGAGGTCCCCCGAGGCCATCCTCTTTTGCTGAGCTTTAAGGGATTCTTAAGCAAATACCATTTTGTAAAGAGACTTCCTTTCTTTTGTTCCTGAAGGAGATAAAGCCTATGGGCCTGTAATCTGAAATCAGCTAATGGAGTTTGATCATAATATAGCCATTTTAATTTGCATGACAGTACTGTGTGTGTGTGTGTGTGTGTGTGTGATAGGTTAATAGTTAACTTTCCTAAAAGGACAAGCAGATTGTTTTTGCTTGGGGGCTGATTTAGGCCACCTGCCATCTTTGATGAAAGTAGATACCTTGTGCCTTTGATCTGTCTACTCTGAAGAATAGAGGCCACATTCTGTTGGACCCAACAGAAAGAGAATCTGGGACTTCACTGTGGGACAGCCTGAGGCTACTGGACACAGGTCAGATCTGTGACACTGGTGTGTACCCACTGGAACCTGCTAAGAGAAGTGTTGCCTTCTCTGAACCCCAGGAAAACCCGGTTTTCTTAAGGACCCATGGCCTGAGGGGTCACTCCATTTGCCCTCTCTATGCCATCCATTTGTACTAAAATCTGTGTGCAGAGATGAGAAATTGCCTTCCTCTCTGGCTAGTGATCTTCCTCTCTAGGTGTCATGAGAAGCTGCAGGCAGCATTAAACTCTGAGACTATGTCCCCTAAATAAAGCCCCACCCAACTAGAGAAAAATGACTTTCTCCAAATACACATCTAGAATTAGAAAACTAGTACTAGCCAATATATCAGCCATTATTTGATCTTCCATATTTAAGGTGAGAGAATGTAAATTAGCAGTTACCTTTGTAGTTTTCAATTATCCAACAAGTATCTCAACAAACAAATCGAAACACACTGATTATGTTTTTTCTTTCTGTTTTAATATTTAACAACAAGCAATTTTGTATAGTTTTATAGATCTACCCTAATTATTAAAAATTCTAACAACTCTCCCATTTAATTTTCTATTTTTTTTTTACATCTGTCAATAAGTATCAGTTTTTAAAAGTATCATATATTTACTAAATCATGAAATGCATTGTAAGGGTGAAAATTAAAGCAAATTATTATCCTATTAAGAATATTAAAAATGATCACAGCGATGAAAGTTCTCTTTTCTGAAGCTAAGTGTGATTACAGAGAATAACACAAAGTGAGCCATCTGCAGAGACAGGATCCAAGAGAGAAGAGTTGGTCTGTGTACACATCTAGGGAATTTCTTCTAATCTACTACTTTTCCAGAGAGCGTTGGCTTTTTCAGTGTATGCATGCTGACTCCATGGTCTCAATGTGTCCCCCTGTACTTCACTCCCATTCCATTCTTCATTATATCACACTTTCTACAGCACTGGTAGTGCTGTTTGTTTTCCTCTCTTTTTTATTTGTTACATTATATGGTCTTAAAACAGCACTGATACTCAGAGAAGGAAAGTGGGAAACTGTGCCTGATTAATATGCAAAGTTGATCATTCTCCTCATATAACAGAATTGACAGTGTATAATTACACATGCACATTATTTTCATAAAGTTGCTCACCCAGGTTATGTCTGAAGTTCACAGTAAACTTCTTAGTTTTTATAAAGTGGGTGCTGGATAACAGGGAATTTTGACTTATCCTGAAGCATAGGAAATTAAAACCAGAATACGAAAGTATATGAAGGATTTCAACAGCTTGCTCTTCTCTGAAATTCAGGAATTTGTTCTTTAAAGGTGTCAGACCTTTTAAAGTAAGAGGAGAACTATTAATTAAACTCCTATAGGTTTCTGTATCAGATGTGTTTTTCAGGGGTGCCTGGGTGGCTCAGTCGGTTAAGTGTCTATCTTCGGCTCAGGTCACGATCCTGGGGTGCTAGGATCCAGTCCCTCATGGGGCTCCTTGCTCAACGGGGAGCCTGCTTCTCCCTCTCCCCATGCCACTCTCCTTGCTTGTGCTCTCTCCCTCTCTCAAATAAATTAAATCTTAAACAAAAACATGTTTTTCCCTTAGTTTCCTACATATCTGGTAGTAGGATCTTCCAAAAGGTGAAGAGGTTCTAATTCGTTGTCATTAATAGGAATCTACACACTACCATAACTGGTAGAATACTGAAACCCCAGGATCAGTAACTCATGTGGCTGACTTAACTTCTGGAGCTGACCATAAACACCAGCCTCACCTCCAGAACAAACATTCATCCTGCTGATAATATAGACCTACCCTCAACATAAACTAGCATTTCTGCATGACTGAATATGTG
The DNA here is from genome assembly GCF_029215605.1 of Mirounga angustirostris. NCBI lineage: Eukaryota > Metazoa > Chordata > Mammalia > Carnivora > Phocidae > Mirounga > Mirounga angustirostris. The sequence continues at coordinate 87,517,337 of NW_026991716.1, read as the reverse complement.
AGAAACAAAAGGTAAATAATTCTATCAGAAACAATTAAATTGGGGCACCTGGGTGGCTCAGTTGGATAAGCATCTGCCTTCAGCTCAGGTCATGAGCCCAGGGTCCTGGGATGGAGCCCCAGCATCAGGCTCCCTGTTCAGCAAGGGTAGAGGGGGAGTCTGCTTCTCCCTCTCTCTCTGCCCCTCCCTCCCACTCATGCTTGCTTGCTCTCTCTCTCTCAAATAAACAAACAAAATCTTTTTTAAAAAAACAAACTGTATTCTTCTTGGGTTAAAATGAACATGTATGTATAGCCTTCTTTAAATAACCTAACTTCTCATCAGCTTTTTGTCAAGACACATTTCAGTGTCTCTAGTTTTTGAAAACTGTCAAGTTACACACTTGGCATCATGTGGACAAAGCAAAAAAATGCATTCTAACTGGGTGAGATCATTTTTTTTTTCCCCCAGAGGGGGAGAGTAGGGGGAGGGCAGAAGGAGAGAGAGAATCTCTCTCAATATCACAACCCTGAGATCATGACCTGAGCCAAAATCAAGAGTTGGACACCCAACCAGCTGAGCCACCCAGGCACCCCTGGTGAGCTAAATATTTTATACTGCCTTCAAGAGCCTGCAACTCTTAAGTTTCCTACTAATTTAAATAATTAATTTGTAAAATATAGTGTGAGGTGGTCAAATGCTAGCCAAAAAATTGGTAGTCTACTTACTGTTCACTACTGTCTGCATTTAGGAATTATACTATACGGGCCTTAGGCTTCTTCTAAGTATCTCATTTATTAAACCTCATAATCTTAGATTTAAAGTTGACAGAGAGGGAGATGAACACAGATGCCAGCCACACCTCTAGTAGATAAAATTGATTGCTATCTTAATTTTCTAATACCAACTCTCTTAAAAACTTAAATATCTGTTACATATATATGTATATACATATATATGTATATACATACATAGCAAATTCAAATGTCAGTGATTTTAAAGAACAAATGTTTATTTTTTGCTCATGCTATATGTCCAACAGGTGTTGACAGCCATCTCCATCTATAGTAGACTTGTGTGAGTGAGAAATAATGTGTTATGCTAAACCACTGAGATTTGGTCTTTTCTCATAATGCATCAAAACCTACCCTATCTGGACTAATACACAGAGACCAAAAGGATGAACAGTGATTAGGTAAATGAAAGGGGCAAGAAAGGGGAAAGGACCTGGTGTCAAGCAAAAAAAAAAAAAGAAAAGAAAAGAAAAGAAAAAATCAGGTGGGGCAAAGCCCTGACATTTGAGATGACAGGTGCTTTTGAGAAACTCACTAAAATTAACTTCATGGCTTAAATTGCTGCAAAAGAACCTAAATGATTAGTTTCTAAGGAAATTGTTGAAAATAGTCATATAGCATTAAAATTCTAATAACTTCTAAGGAGATACGAGGCATATATCTAATCTATAGTAATGCAATTTCTAAGGAGACACTATATCCATAATACTTTCAAACTATTCATGAAAACAAATGCCCAAAATAGTCATTGAAACTTCATTAAGGATAAACAAATACTCTGTCCCACTTTAAAAGTCTTACTTTTGATTGAAATTCATGAAATCCAACCAATGGATTTTCCAGAAAGTTAAACTTTCTTTTTTTTATATGTGGATTAAAATAAAGTTGAGCTCCTTATATTTGGTTATTTCCTATCTTCTCTATGTAATGCATAAAATGCATTAGGTTATTTCCTATTAGGTTATTTCCTATCTTCTCTATGTAATGCATAAAATGCATAAAAAATGCAGAAAAAAAGAGACAGAGGCAGTAGTTATTTTACTACACATGACAACTTATTTCAAAATAATTCTAATTTACTATTAAGAAAACTAGACAACATTTATCCCTTGCATAATAATAATTCTTAATTAAAACTACCTTGTTACTTTATTTCATTTCATCTTACCTTAAAATAAAATAACTCTACTCAAATTCTGATTAATACTAATTTTTTACCAGTCTTTTAACCTTGGACAAAACTTTAATTTGAATAATTGAAGATCAAAAATTTCCATCATTTTGGAACACAGTTTTGTGCTGCCAATTAATGCAATATAAAATTCAAGGACACAAAGATAGTAATAACAACAAAAAAACCACAAATAAAAGTCTGCATGAAGATGCTTTAAATGGCCAATTCCCTGAATGAATGATTCCATAAAATAATACATCTAAAAACATACAGGAAAATAAAAAGCTTGTTAGGTGTTGATTTGCTAGTAAAATTAATGATTTGTCTCAATACTTTCATTGTTAATAAATTCCAAGAACGTGGCCTGCTATAAAACATAACTCAAAGTCTATTAAAATTGGATGGAGTTTAGTCTATATGATAGTTTTCTTTTCTCAGACAGAATAGATATAGCAATTTTAGTTACTAAACATTGAAATTGGCATTTATCTTCGAAATAGTAATTTTTATGTTTTCATTTCTTTGGAAAAACTAATTATAGAAATTGCTTATAAACCTTCTAATCTAGAAATCTTATTTTTTTCTGGAAAAACATAATTATGTGAGTGAGGAAAGCTAACATAGTCAAACATTACAATTTTGTTTCTTTTATTTGATAAACTGTCTTTTAATTTTGGGGAATTTTTTTCTAGAAACTCAATTTCCTGTGTATGTAAAAACATGGTATGTCCTGCATATATAAATTAGTAACTCTGAAAACTTTAATATAATTGGATATATTTTCCATGAAAACAATCATAAACAAAACTAGATTTTTCTCTAAGACCTCAAGACATTACTCTGCTTTGTGGTGCTGTAATTACATCATTTCTCATTGCACAGTGTATACACTGAGAATATTTAGGAGGTTGTGCTTTACTCTATGTGATCACTTGGTGTTTTGTATTTTTATAACTCTCATTCATATTGTTTACTATCACATACACTTTACACATACACAGAGTTGCAAACAAAGTGCCAAATGAAAATGGATACCAGATAAACAAAAAGTCCCTGGTCCTTTTACTATATAAGATCTGAGGGGCTCCTGGGTGGCTCAGTCGGTTAAGCGTCCACCTTCAGCTCAGGTCATGATCCCTGAGTCCTGGGATCAAGCCCCACATCGGGTTCTGTGCTCAGCAAGGAGTCTGCTTCTCCCTCAGCCCTCCCCTCCCCTCTTGTGCTCTCTCTTTCTCTCTCTCTCCCTCTCAAATAGATAAAATCTTAAAAAAAAAAAAAATCTGAGAATATTAGAAGCATAAAATAATCAGTGTTTTGAATGTACTCTCTTCCTTAAGTACTTTTTCCTTCCTGTTCTTACTTGACTATTCAATATCTATAATATTAAACATACAATAGCTGCTTATTAATAGCTACTCTATCCTCTGTACATTATTATTTCTGACGCTTATTGAGCTCTATCAAACATCTCACATATTAGTTTGATGTATGAAAGAATATATAAACACTAAAGAAAGTGCTTAAAGTTAGAGAAATTTCCTGGAGGATAGAAGTTTACTACAAAATGCAGTTTACTACAAAAATTCAGAAAAAGTGTGAAAAATATGGATAGTTATTTAGAATTTTATGGGATGGGAAATATTTCTCTTCTCTTTATAATAATGTAGAAAATAATGACTTTAAGAATCCTCACTACTTTAGTATTCTAAACATGATCCTCATTATTAACAGTTTATAAATAAATTGGACTTTAAAAAAAGTTAGAATACTTTTGGAATCCCCATAGGTTCCCTGTAATTTTTGAGGTAATCTATGTCTTCCAGTCAATATTTGCAGGCAGATACATTTCTCATACATTCTGCTACGGATAGTGCATAGATTAGCTCATTTAAAAACCAAACTTTAGGGCGCCTGGGTGGCTCAGTTGGTTAAGCGACTGCCTTCAGCTCAGGTCATGATCCTGGAGTCCCTGGATCGAGTCCCGCATCGGGCTCCCTGCTCGGCAGGGAGTCTGCTTCTCCCTCTGACCCTCCCCCCTCTCATGTGCTCGCTCTCATTCTCTCTCAAATAAATAAATAAAATCTTTAAAAAAATAAAAAATAAATAAATAAATAAATAAAAACCAAACTTTAGTCTTAATTCTGGCTGATGGTACTAAAAGAGGAAAAAAAAAAAAAAGAGGCAACTTACCAAAACTATCCCATATGAACCCTACAGAAATTAGAATTTATAAAATTTCTTAAGAGAGTCAAATATAAAGACCCAAATAAGCACCTGACTGGTTTCATTTCAAAGCAAGAGAAGTTCAGAATTTTCATAAATAGTTGGGCATTTTTTTTTTGCATATGTACAATTGCAACTCAAGTAACAGTGGTCATTCATAATCTTTTCTATTTTAGTATCTCATCAATAACTTAATTAAAGATCGAGGGTTTCAGTATGATAAGGAAGAAATCACATTTTCCTCAAGAATGAGATAGAGAAGGTATTTTGTACTTGACTTAATTAGATGATTCCCTTACAAAAAGGTAAGAAAGTGGCTAAAATAAGGCTCTAAAATGGGGTTACGAATCTCTAACTTTCACTAGCAGTATAACCCAGAAAGATAACATGAAATTTCAGTCTCTTTAGGTCCATAAAAGAGGAAAAGAATAATATTCATATCATGGAATGGTTTTGCAGACTAAGTGAGATATACTAAAGTGCTTAGAACACTGCCTGACAAAATAGCACCACTAACCAAAAAAAATGTGTGTGTGTGTGTGTGTGCATTAGTCTTTAATTAACTCCACAATGTGCCAAGTAACTCATTTTGGATTTAGAATTTGGAGTATCAAGTGTATAATGATGTCTCTTCTCCTATCAAAATACTGCCCATCCACTGAGGCTGATTTAAGTCCCACCTGATCCATGAATCTTTTCCCAACCTTTCAGACCTCCATAAATCTGTCTCTGTTTTTCATCTCAGCAACACATATTGTATATCCCAAGGTGTATTGGGAAATGTTGCAAAGGATATTGTATAGCATGCTGATGAGATTATCCTTAGTTCAGAGGCAAGGCTTAGCCATTAAAAGCTCTGGAATATGCATAAATTTCTAGAAGTATGATTTCTAAGCCAAAGAGCATTTATATTTTTTTATATGTTTGCATGTTTTGCCAAACTTTGCTCCTGAAAAGTTGTAACAGTCTCCACTGCCCTCAATAATGTATTTTTTAAAGTGACCCTATTATTAAATCAGCATTTTATCATAGAAAGGAAGCTTTCACATCCTTTAAAAGGATGCTCAGTTGGATTATTTAGATTTTAAATCAAGGAGCATTTCTAAAAGTGGATTCATTCTATGGGAGATACTCAGGACATAGAATAAGCCTGGAAATTTTCTAGCCCAAACAATTTTTACCGGCGTCATTACTGCAGGCCTTCTCAGACTCTTTAATATGCTAGAGTCTACTGTAAATCTCTAAAAGAAATATATATCAGACATTTCCCAAATACATTTGGCCATAGAATATTTTTTCTCAGAGCATTTCGAAGAAATAATGTTTCATAGATACTTTGGGAAATACTGTTTGTCACTTACTCATGTATCAGCAAATATTACTGTTTCAGGTAGACAATTTATTATCTCTCCAATGTGATGGGAAGCTACTTACTTACCTTGTCTTACAATCTCTGTATTCTGCATAACTAACAGAACATCCACCACAGAAAAGGTGTGAAATAAATCTTTGCTTATTAGCTGACAAATTACATATTGAACAAAAGAAAATTATATATGCTTGAAGCTCAAACAGAGTACAGGAGAAAGGAATGCTCCTAAGGCAGTAGAACCCAAGGCCATTTCCATCTTTTTAACTAATGAAAGTACTTTGTGCTTTTATTATACACAGAAGTGTCATTAAATGCTGCAGTGCATTAAGAATGACTGTATTCTCTCTAACTACAAGTAAACAAACACTAGCTATAGCACTTTTTAAAAACTTTATCACCAACATATTTGTCTTAACAACAAGACACACTCCAATAAACACTTCATCTTGTAGTCTTAATAACTCAAAAACACTTGGAATCCAAAACATTCATAATGGCTCTTTTTGTGAGGAATAAAAAAAAAAAAATACATTTCTCCATGTCTAAAGAAGATTACCTTTAGGTTGAAAAGACTGCAGCTTAAAATAATCACATAATCGTATGGTGATACCAGACAGTCAATTCCTAACTATGAGAAGTGTGAAACAAAAACAGTTAATATACACTATAAGTATTAGAACCAACATTTGCTCTCTCTGTACACAAAGATCTTAAGATAACTTTAGCCTATTAATATGATTCTTTATTAAGTAACCAAATATTTCTTGAGGAACAGAAAGGCACTGAGTAAAAACACAACTGTTGATTTTAAATACTCAATATCTGCTCAGAAGGCAACACATTTTTCATAATTAAAATTGAGGTTTAAAAGTCAAACCAATGGTTTCCCACTTCCCTATTGCCCAAGTAAAATACATCATGCTACCAGTTTTAAAGTATAATATATTACATTTGGGGATGCTTGGACTCCCTATACAAGATAAATACCATATTTAATATTTTAGTAAAAGTAAAAAAAATAAACTGGCTCAAATTTTCTTTGGATCTTGTCTAACAATAACATCTTCATACAATTTACTGATCATCTACTATGAGGACTCCTTTTCATACACTACATTTTACTTCTCTTAACCTTAACCTCCCTTCTCAGATCTGCAAACTGAGACTCACACAAGGTAAGCAACTTGCCTAAAGTTTCACAGCTAGCAAGTAGTAAGATTGGGTTTCAAGCTTAGAGTCTGCCTGGTTTTAAACCAGCCCTCTTTCCTCTACAATATGCTGGCTCTTCTCCAGATTTTCATACCCTCACACAAAGTCTCCCATTTAGTATTTTAACATGTCCTATAAAACATACAGATATGTTAAATGAAAAGTGAAAATGATGAAGATAAGCACCTTAATTTAACTTATTCAATAAGAAAGGGCAGGGGACAGAAAATGTATTCCAGAAAAAAGCAATTAACCAATGCTTATACATTGACCTGAAAATTTGGCCAATTTGTTCCATAAATGAAGCCTAACTTGGAACACAAGACTACCTTCTGTGAACTACCACAGTCAAAAACACAGGTTGTTTTTCTGCTTGGAAAATTACCAAACAGAGTAAAAAGATGCCATGTTATCACAAAATATATATATATATAGATATATATATATATATATATATATATATATATATATATATATATATATATATATATATCTATATATATATATATCAAGGACTGAAGAGGACAACTTGTTTAACAGATGAGGATATTCAGTTTTCATAAACTTGCCTTTTGCTGGGAAGGCAGCCAAATTTCTAACTGAATCTAAGAAAGTCTGTATTTTATTATAGCTATGTGCATGTAAATGAACAGTATATAAAATATAGGAAGCCTCCTTTCAGGTTATTTAAACTATAAGGGATCAGTATACCACTAAGAAAACATTCCCTGTTCTACCTTTTTCCAGAACTAAAGATTTGAAGATGTCTTCAAAAATTATGCATGTCATTTCAGAATTTCAATGTTTCCATGAATCTAGACAAAAAAACCTGAGTTTATTCTCAAAAAAATACTGAAAACGCTATTTGATCATTGCTTTATACATTTCCATACTGCATACCTTTTGTTAGGGGCATAGTGTACCATCATAAATTTGTCCCACTGAAAAAGACCTTTATTCCATCAACATCACTTTCATTCTTTTCTAAGTGATAGGATGGCTACGCAGCCGACTCAGACATAAGTGTCTCTAACATGTCTCAGATTGGGCTTTAGACTATTTCAATACAATAAATGTTCTACTTTTTATTATTAACCAGTTAATAATAAAAGTTGCATTAGATAATTTATAACCTTAGCATTAAATGAGTTCCTTAAAAAAATAATATTTAATGGAAAGACTGTATAACAAATGATAGGTTATAATTTGACTAGAATAAAAAAAATACCAAATCAAAGATAGAGTAATACTACCAGACATGAAAATCGTTGTTTACATCAACCATAGGCAAAATATTATGACAAAGAATTTGAAGTCACAAGGTTTCCAAGTGTGTCAGGATATTGTAAAAGTAGTTAATTAGTTGAGGGGCAATTATTTGAGCTCAGTCGGTTAAGCATCAGACTCTTGTCTTCTGCTCAGGTCATGATTTCAGTTTTGTGAGATCGAGCCCTGCCTTGGGCTCCACACTGGATATGGAGCCTGTTTAAGATTCTCTCTCCCGGGCGCCTGGGTGGCTCAGATGGTTAAGCGTCTGCCTTCGGCTCAGGTCATGGTCCCAGGGTCCTGGGATCGAGCCCCGCGTCGGGCTCCCTGCTCCGCGGAGAGCCTGCTTCTCCCTCTCCCTCTGCTGCTCCCCCTCTTGTGCTCTCTCTCTCTGTGTCAAATAAACAAATAGAATCTTTAAAAACTAATAATAAAATAAAATAAAATGGGGTTCTATGGAATAACATAACTGGGGCGCCTGGGTGGCTCAGATGGTTGGGCGTCTGCCTTCGGCTCAGGTCGTGATCCCAGGGTCCTGGGATCGAGTCCCGCATCGGGCTCCTTGCTCAGTAGGGAGCCTGCTTCTCCCTCTGCCTCTCTCGCTCTGTCTCTCATGAATAAATAAATAAAATCTTTAAAAAAAAAAAAAGATTCTCTCTCCCTCTGCCCCTCCCCTTCCTGTCCCGCTCTAAAAAAAAAAAAGTAGTTAATTATTCGAAAAGATTTTTAAAACACAGTGAATCTTTATAATACTTCGTATTGAGATGGGGGTGACCATAAATGCTATTTGTAAAATCACACAAAAAGTTTTGCTGATTTTATTATGGCAAAATGAAAGAGTGGCTTATTGAAAAAAAAATGTAAATACTATGAAGAGAATATGGTCAAAGTTGATGTTTACAAACATTTTCATTATGAAAACTGTTTTACAGAATTTTAAACCCGTCTGCTAAAAATGTGTAAGTTTAACACCTTGTGATTAGTTTATTAGAATATCTGATTGACTTCAATTGAGATGGATATTCATCAACTGGATTGCAATAAGATCTTTGGCATGATTTTTGGCTGACAATTTGCTTTCTACATTTGGATCTATATACTTTTGTGAGGAATAATTTTTCAGTTATAATAGCAATTAAAACCAATAAACTAAACTTTAGAACCAGACTTTTAATTCCTGCAAGTTGAAGTGGTAAGCCAATTTATTTATTTTTTTTATTTTTTAAAAGGTTTATTTATTTATTTGAGACAGAGAGAGAGAGCAGGGAAAGGGGCAGAGGGAGAAAATCCCAAGCAGACTCTCCACTGAACACAGAGCCGCCTGCTGCAGGGCTCGATTTCACAACCCATGAGATCATGACCTGAGCCAAAATCACGAGTCGGACACTTAACCGACTGAGCCACCCAGGCACTCCAGTGTTAAACCAATTTAATAAACATAATGATTCATATCCAATTGCCTTACATCACAAAAAATGTTAGCCATTATTCCATTTCTATATTTTAGCCAGAACAAAAATGCTTCTACCATGAATGAAAGTAAACTTCTTTTAAATTATGAATTATTTCATCATTATCTTATCCTTTTAAATTTCTACCTTGCATATTTTATAATACATATAATATAGGACATGTATATATAATTCATAAATAAATATAATAGAGATATGTCTTTAAAGATATTATATGCATGTATTTTTTATAAAAAGGCATATTAAACAAAAATATTTTTTAAAACTATGGCTTTCACAAATGATACTTTTAGGGCCCAACTTTGTATAAACTTCTTTCTTTGGGTAGTTATCTAGTTGTACTTTATTGTTCAACCAAAAAGTGGTATGTACCCTTCTGTGTTCTACGTGTTCAAAATATCAAGAATTATGCTACAAATCCAGTCATTGATCAGAGGTAGTTTCATAAAAGATTCAGTACATTTTCTAAACGGATCATTTTTTTTAAAGATTTTATTTATTTATTTGACAAAGAGAGCACAGGTAGGCAGAACAGTAGACAGAGGGTGAGGGAGAACTGTCCCCGCTGAGCAGACAGCCCAATGTGGGGTTCTATCCCAGGACCCTGGGATCATGACCTGGGCCCAAAGTAGATGCTTAACCGACTGAAACACCCAGGAGCCCCTAAACTGATCATTTTTAACCAATATATAAACAAATCATAACTAAGATTCCTTTAAACTATCTCAAGATTGTTTTACAATATAACTATGATTAAAATCAGTCTCATAAATGAGCACTGCCTCTTTCTATTTGTATTTTGCTAATGTTCTAGGAGAGAAATCTTGAGACAATAACCTGTTTTATATATTTGTATCATTCTAATAATAAATTTAAATTATTAGAAAGTTTATATATTTTATAAACTTCTTGGGATCCAAAATGTTTAATACAATGAGCAATGTACAATTGCACATTGTCATATAAATTTAAAGTAAACATTAAATAATAATCACATTAATAATTCTCTCTATATAGAGGATTTTGCTGTACTTAATATTCATTTTATTTGTGCCACTCAGAACAATCTGATCACAATATTCTACAGAATTGGGAGGGATACTAAATATCTTCTGCAATAACTTCACTTAACAAATAAGGGACCAGGGCCCAAGAAACTTGCTAGTTAAGGGTAAAGAAACCAGGACATATAAATCTTTATCGAGTACTTTCCCAATTAAAGTGCATGAATGCATGGGGCCCACTGGTGAATTAAATTATAATAATCTGTTATTGGGATAGAGAGTTTCTGATGATAAATAAATTCTTAAAACACTCCCTTTGTTGTAAGGTAATTATAATGAGTATCCCCATAAGATATTTACTTGGTGCCATAGCAACTTTCCTAAAGCCCAGGTAACTGGATGTTCACATAAAGTCCTGCAAGTTTCCTGTAATCACTTAGCTGGTAGCTGATTTAATAAGGTTTCTAACATGATTTCCACTATAAAAAGAATATATCATCTTTTGGTCAAATATTTTGTTCTATTTTTATGAATTCTGCTCTACTGGATATTTTTTGTTGATCGTTTGCCTGCAATGCATTACACCTTCTTTTGGTAATAGAAACCTTATTTTTTGTTTTGTTTTGTTTAAAGATCTACTCCTCCCCAACTCTCAGACCATGTTCTTACCTAGATAAACAAAAAGACACAATATTCTCTTTTGCTACAAATATGAGAACAAAGGCAGCTCAAGAAGACCTTGAGAGGATGATGGGATTGGCGCCGGATGCAGCAACATTACCACCGCCTAAATGAGAATACTCACCACCCTCCACCCCCTCCCACCACCCCCTTCCTCCTTTCCTGATAAGCCACAAGTCTCCTCCCATGGCAGAATCCTTGACAGTATTTCCTGTTAAATCTGAAAAAAAGCACTCTCTGTCATGCCAGGGATTGTATAAAACACAGAAGGGTTAACATGTCATAAAAGTTAGTTATGTTCACTTCTTTGTGTGCACAATTTCTTTTAGCTGCATATACAACCAACCCGTTTTTCTCATTTCCTTATTGATATACTTAGATGAAATGATAAAATTTCAATTGTTGCAACAAGTCTTTCCATCTCTCCTCACATACATTGCTTCATCAATAGGTTAGATAAAGTTTTACCTTTCAATTTTGGCTAAAATATACTAAAACAAAGAGGTACCATGCTAAAGTTTTGGTTTTCATATCTGGAATTATTAGTGATGAATAAGAAATAATTTATTATTGATTTTCATATAGTCCATAGTCTCTTTTCAAATTTTACCAGTATTCAATTTTGAATAAATAAATACGTTTTTATTACACAGCATCAATTTTTTAAAAAGTTTGTTCATATAGCCCATCTTATGTAATTTTCCAGTTTGTAAACAATAGAACCTATAAATCTAGATTTTTTAATGTGAATATTATACTTTCATCATTTATACAATCTTCACATGTTGAGTTAGTAACAATTTGGGGCCACAAGACCTCTAAGTACCTATTAGATCAGTGCTTCTCAATGTTCATTGCACATATGCATTACCTGAGGATCTTGTTAAAATGTAGATTCTGATTCAGCAGATCTGAGTTAGAGCCAGAGAATATGCATTTCTAACAACCTCCAAGAAAATGTCAATGCTGCTGGTCCTTGGAACACACTCTGAACAGTAAGTTAGTAGACTATGAAACTAATACTAGTTGTACTTCTAGACAACTTTACTATCATAGTTGTGTTTGGAATCTAGAGCTGAACTAAATAGTCCTTCCTCTTAACAGTAAGAAGCTTAGATATATATACAAGTTCCCTCAAGTTGGAAATGATTAATACCATGTGTTATATTAATGCGACCAATAGCCTGATAAGTACATTGAAAGTTCATTTGAACACACATTTTTTTTCTACACACATGCACATGTCCATAGATCATGAATTTTTTGGTGACATCTAAATGTCATTTTCTTCAGGCCAAGGTAAGTGATCTACAGAAAACAACATAGGATTAAAAATGAAACTTTGAAACCCAAAGGAATCCTGTAAGCCAGCATAGCAATTCCACAGGTAATCATGTTTCTTTTACAAAGAAATGATATTTATACAATTTCCTAAATTCAGCTAAGATGTACCAGAGAATAGAAAAAAATAGTCCCAATTTTCTATTTTCTACTACTTAATGGTGATGATCTGGGTCTCTTCTTGCTCCTAGAAAACAGATTCAAAGAGCAAAGATTTAAACCATTCCTCAGGATATGTAAGTGTGCACACTTGGCTAAGTTCAGAATAACTGCAGAATCACTTTCTTTAATTGAAATCCCAGTTTGCCTTCCATCAATGTTTCTTTAAAATCTTTAGAGCTTGCTTTCCAAATGACCTAAGATTAAGGTTTCTAGGTCTGCTTAAGCACCTCTGAAATAATTTTGCTGTTAAAGAAGCAAAACATTGTCAAAAACCAAGATGTATCTATCTAATTGGAATTAAAACTATTGTTTAACCTGTAAAAAACAAAATATATGATGAATTCATTTTAAATATCTTTACCTCTCATCCTCATCCTCCCTTCCAAAAAAAAGCTAAACTGCTGGAACAGGTGCTTGATTATTAGAATCAAAACCTTCCAATCCTTTGTTTACAAAGTCTCAAAATAACCTTACAAGCTTCTTTCTTTTTTTTTTTTGAGGAAGAGAGAGAGTGGGGTGAGGGTGGGGGATAGGGGCAGAGGGAGTGGGAATCTTAAGCAGGCTCCACACCCAGCTTGGAGTCCCACGTGGGGCTTGATCTCAGGACCCTGAGATCATGACCTGAGCCGAAATCAAGAGTCAGACGCTCAACCCACTGAGCCACCCAGGTGCCACTAACCTTGCAAGCTTCTAATTACTAGGTTATGGGTATTGATTTTATTTAAGAAAAAATAAATGAAATCGCACTTCAATGTCATTGAAATAAGTTTACTTATACCTCTTTAAAAACTGAAATAGCCACTTATTTAAAAGGAATTAAATGTATATTTCTATATTAATAAAAAATATATGACAGAAAATTTAGTTATTCATAATTAATTAACATATATATGGAAGAGATTTACATACATTTCTAAATAAGTAGCAAAACACTGCATATTTATTTATTTTTCATTGCATATTTAAAATACCTCATGAACGTTTGGTTCTTTCTTAGAAAGAAGGTTGAACAGAATAGATGAAAGAGATTGAAATGTTAACTACATTCTTTGCACAAAGTGGTGACATTTCAACAGTTAACTCCAATGATTCATGCTAAGAGAGCAAAGCAATAGAAGAGAAAATACCAAATTGCAAATAATACAAATATCATTTGGAATGCATGTGTTGCTTTCTATTTGATTATAAATACTCTTGATATTTTGGAATTTATAAGCAGAGCTTCAAACTAAATAACAAAGTCAAGGTTAATATCTAATTCAGAAGCAGATGGAGAGCTTCCCAGATTCTTCATTCTCTACCTGGATCATTCACTCTTCTTTCTCTTTGCCCATTCCCTCCCAAGCTACAGAGACAAGGTAGTCTGAGTTTCTCCATAAGCTTTCAGTTCAGGCAAGAAGATAACTGCTCATCTGTGGTTTTTTGCTTTTGTTTTTTTTGTGTGTTTTTTTTTAGATTTTATTTATTTTTTTAATTTTATTATGTTATGTTAATCACCATACAATACATCATTAGTTTTTGATGTAGTGTTCCATGATTCATTGTTTGTATATAACACCCAGTGCTCCATGCAGTACGTGCCCTCTTTAATACCCATCACCAGGCTAACCCATCCCCCCACCGCCCTCCCCTCTAGAACCCTCAGTTTGTTTGTCAGAGTCCATAGTCTCTCATGGTTCGTCTCCCCCTCCAATTTCCCCCCCTTCATTTTTCCCTTCCTACTTTTTTTTTTCTTTTTTAACATATAATGTATTATTAGTTTCAGAGGTACAGGTCTGTGATTCATCAGTCTTAACATAGCTCACAGTGCTCACCATAGCACATACTCTCCCCAGTGTCTATCACTCAGCCACCCCATCCCTTCCAACCCCCATCACTCCAGCAACCCTCAGTTTGTTTCCTGAGATTAAGAATCCCTCATATCAGTGAGATCATATGATACATGTCTTTCTCTGATTGACTTATTTCGGTTAGCATAATATCCTCTAGTTCCATCCACTGAGAGAGAAAGAGAGCATGAGCGGGGGGGAGGGGCAGAGGGAGAGGGAGAAACAGACACCCTGCTGAGCCTGAGGAGGGACTCAATCCCAGGACCCCAGGATCATGACCTGAGAGGCAGCCACTTAATCGGCTGAGCCATGCAGGTGCCCCTGCTCATTTGTGTTTAAAAAGATATCTGTTGGTAGCTGAACTAGAGAGTAGTCTTCAAACAACCTCGACTTTCAGCTTTTAATGGTTAACTCATGTATATATTCAGTCACTCACCACATACAACCTTCCAGAACTAGGGAATCAATAGTTTAGTGTTTTAAAAAAATCCAATTTACATGTACTGACGGCCTGATCTTTAAGTGACCTTAAATCTTATCTGGCACTATGGTGTGTATAAACAACATCCACAGTGGTCAGGTTGGTTAGGTGCTTTGTATACATCATAAAATTTCATCCTCACCGAATTGCTGGAACAGGTGCTCTGTCTGGCAGATATTACCAAATGCATTTTATAGGTGAAGAAATTGAGGCTTGAAGAAGTTTAAAAATTTACCTAAAGTCATATAGACAGAAAATGTCAGAGATGGAATTCAAAGTCTCTCTAAAACTTGATGTTCTTTTCAACATACAAACTGATTCCAAGAGAAGGTATAGGACTTGCTAAATAAAAATAAATTATAATACCATCCAGGCTAAGAGTGTCTGGTATAAACACATCTTGAAATAAGTTATATCACAATTATTTCATGGAACTGAGACATCTGCCTTTATACGTTGATATCTTGAAAAGGAAACTCCTAAGGATTGGGAATATACAAGTTTATCAAATAATCAAAGCAAAGTAAGAGTTGACAAAATCTATAAGTCTCATGTTTTTCTATATAAGCTGTGACCTAAAGCTTTGCTTTATTCTATTTTCTTATAATATTAAGGGATGGATTAGTCTCGAGGACTTTCTTCATTTAAATTTACTTAACCCTTCATGTTTTCAGAATTTGTACTAACTGGAATTATGGTCTCTTGTCTGCATTGAACTTCAAGATCTTGAAGAGCAGAAATTCATCTTATTCTCTCTGGGACTTGAGCAGTACCCAGCATGCCATCTAACAAGTTTTAAGAACTCAATAAATCTTTGTTAAATTTAATTTTTTCTTATATGTTTTAATTGCTCTAAAGCTATCCTCCCATTGAAATGAAGATTAAATAGTGAAACAAAATATGAAGCTTTCAGACAGGATGATTTAGTCCTACCTAATATATATATTATATATTACTGATATATATATATATATATATATATATATATATCAGTAAGCTTATTATTTGATCCAATGTGGACATAACAACTACTTAATTGTTTAAATTTCCCACTTCGCTAGTTTCTTTGAAGGTATATGCAATGATAAACAAAAAATTAACTATTGTTTTCCAGTTTTTCCTATTATTGTAAAATACAGTAAATTCAAAATAATGTATGTTTATGTGAGTTATAAACCGTGATGCTAAAACTAACACTTGTGATCTCATCATTAAGTTAAATCTTAGAATTTATTACCATTACCTTCTACCCAAACTCAGCCCCTTGTCTTCCCGCTAGGGGCATTATCCTGACTTTCATATTTACCATTCTTCTTGCCTCCTTTTTTTTTTTATTATTATGTTATGTTAATCACCATACATTACATCATTAGTTTTTGATGTAGTGTTCCATGATTCATTGTTTGCGTATAACACCCAGTGCTCCATTCAATACGTGCCCTCTTTAATACCCATCACCAGGCTAACCCAACCCCCCACCCCCTTCCCCTCTAGAACCTTCAGTTTGTTTCTCAGAGTCCAGAGGCTCTCATGGTTCGTTTCCCCCTCCGATTTCCCCCCTTTCATTCTTCCCCTCCTGCTATCTTCTTCTTTTTTTTTTTTTAACATATAATGTATTATTTGTTTCAGAGATAATTGTGTAAGACTGTTGAATTCTTGCCTCCTTTTAAAAATAGTTTCAACACATATTATTATCAAATAATACTTTATTTTTTTTAAATAAAGTGCACTAGAAGCAAGAAAAATATTGCTAAGTATTGCATAGCTTAGTTTTTTATTCTATTTGAGCTTTGTAAAAATGAGACTATATGTGGTCCTTTACAACTTATATTTTCCATTCCACATTATGATTCTATAATTCATCTTTCTTTATTTTAGCTATAATCCATTCATACTTACGTCCACTGACTAATATCCCATTGTGCAAATACATACATCTTCACCTTTTTTATCTTTAAAGTTTTTGGATTTTTTTCTTTAAACATAAGTTCTCAAAATTCTGATGAAAACCTAAAGTAGTAGGAAATATTTCTAATATATGCATAAAATAATGTCATTGATATGTGTAAGCATACATGCAACAAATAGATACATCTATAAGGCAATAGCCAATTATCTCTCTAAAACCAATTAACTCTTCTCTTTGGAGTAGCACAATTTATTAAAATAAAGTTCTCTCTAATTAAAGCACTTATTTTGTGTAGTTTTAAAGACCAGACTTTCCAAACTAATAGTAATTATATACGTAAAGAATGTGAATTTCTGAATGAGGTTCTAGAAGTCAGTATATGATTTCTAAATCAATTTCTAAAATCAAATTTTCAAAGACCATGAAAAATAAAACATTTGACCCCCTAACAGTCATGTTTAATTAAATACAGAAAAGAACTGATGTGAACACAGTGGTCCTGTTTCCAAGCTTTGCGGAAAGTCACATGGTTATTATCCCTATTTTCCACAGAGAATAGTCTGAATAATTCAAGAGAACATCACTCTAATAATACTAAGAACAGAGGATTTTCATCAGTGAAGCATTTCCAACCTGATTTAGATAAATCTCAAATTAGTATAATGATTTATTTGGTATGAAAACCTAAAATGCACTTTGTATCAGACTAATTTTTGCAAAGGTCCCTTATATCTTTACCCAATTCATAACTCTCACAAAATATGCACATAGGTGTACAATTGAAGACCTGTGAATTTATAAAACTCTTAGTCTTTTAAAATACGTCAGGAGCTAACAGTATTGGCAGCTGCTTTCCAAATTAGAAAGAAAAGCTCTATTGATCTTTCCCAATCACTAGTCTACCCAGTCAAGAAATGAAAATAAAAACGAAGACACCTGTAAATGATGATTTTAATTGCATCTTCACGGAACTCGGATCTTTCTAAACTATGTATTCATCTAGTACACATAAAGCCAAATACCTAAGTGGAAGTTGAAAATTTCAGTCCTAAAATCACATATTTAGACATATCCATATTTGTAGTTTTTTCAAAACCATTTTAAATAAATCTGTTTGGAATCATTCAGGCATAGAACACATATTCTCTATACTTCTGTATTATATTGAAGGATTAAAGCAATGGAAAGGACATGGATATTTAAATTTCAGATGAAAATAAAAATTTTTAAGAAAGAAACATTTAGTCCAACTTTTTTTCATTTAGAAAGAAATCACACTCTCTGAAATGAGTCCTAATTCCCAAGAAGAATGTTCCTAACCAGAGAGTGGCTCAGTAGGGTGTTCAGCCTGTGGGTGCTAGGGTTAGCTGCCTGGGCTTGGAAGCCAGCTTCACCACCCCATAGCTGTGTGACTGTGGATAAGGTAATGAACCTTGGTATGCATTATCTTTCTCATCTGAAAAATGAGAATAATTACAGTATATATTTCATTGAATGATAATAAGCATTAAATTGGTTATTTTATGCAAAGCACTATAGTGATGCCTAGTACATAGTGAGTACTCAAAAAAGTTTGTATTTTGATTATTAATTTGCAATTTGTTAGCCTATTCAGTATATTCTATCCTAATTTAAAACTTTTATGTGCCTTTTAAAATTTTACTTTTAATATATTTTAGTATTAAAAAAATATCAAGGGAATGATTAGAGATTGCCACTCCTTTTGCTCTACTTTTCAGACAAAAAATAAAATGTCTTCTGCTTTTTAAGTTTATCAGGTAGTTGTTGTCTGTACAAGAGACTGTGTAAGTCTACTCTGCTTTATGGTCTTGTCTTAGAATTGAGAGTTAACTGTCCTATTTCCCCTCCCTTACTTCTCAATTTAAATTGGTACATTAGCTAATACATTTGAGACTGTGAAGCTTAGACCGAGGGGACTCCTATGCATTCACTAAGGAAATGTCTATGTAATATGAATGGTATTGTTCTAGTGCCATTATCTCACTTTTCCATGCCTAGTACAACAGGACCAATCACATTTTTAGTTGAGTGTTGCTGCTAATAACTACAGAAGTCACACAGAACTGAAGCATTGAAGGACAGAGTCAGCAGGTCTGAGACGAGGTGTGGAAACACTCTTCACTTTTCTCTAAGGAAGTACCAGGCTATAGCCAGCTGATCAACATAGGAAAACTTCCACAAGTCATTGGCAAAGGTTATCAGCTCGAGCAACATTTTCAAAGTAAGCAACAAATGAACTTCTCTTAGCACAAAATGTGCCAGGTCCTAGAAGATGTGAAAGCAGTGCCATGGAAAACTCATGAAGGAAATGAAACATGGAAATATATATTAACTGAACAATGTGGAAAATAAAAACAATGCAATCTTTGACAATCTAAGACATCAAATCCACCAAAGACTAAATAAACATAGTATTTTTTTAAACAATGCCAGAGCTGCACTTTACCAAGTAAGGTTTTTCCCTAAAACAAACAAAAATTATTTGCCTAGTACACCTACTTCAAAAAATACTGACTTAACAAATAGCACATCTGAATTGCAAAACTAACCATTTCTCATTCCTCTCTACAACTCACCATGATTGTGTCTAGGAACACATTCTTTCATGCAAATTTCTGATGGTATGTGGGGAAATACACAGCTCACCACAAGGGGTATTCTGGGCCAGAAAACTAATAGGTGACTTCTTGCTTGAATAAGATCTTGCCTTATTTCTTTATGTATAATCTCACAAGCTCCACAAAAAATTTAAAATAATTTACAATGAATACAATAATAGAACAGAGTATTTTATATAATACCTGTTTCACTGAAGATTCTATTGCTAAATACAAGCTGTCAACTCTTAATTCTGGGTATAATAACCAACCTAGTATAATTTATATTGTTGCTCTTATCCTGTGTATCACCAACACAAAATTTAGTTTAAAGGTATTTCAAATGAAAAAAATAGTCTGAAAGAAAAAAATTACTAAAAATTTTATAGTGGCAAAATCTGAATTATGGTAGTGGGTTTTTTCTTAATTTTCCATAGTTTCCATATTCTTAGTCACGTCTTAAATCAGAAAAAAGAATCAAAATGTAGCTTACTAACCTGGTAACATAATTCATACCTTTGTACCTGAGTATTATTAATGACAAATGATCCCTTGTAAGGCACAACATTTTAAATATATTTTATCTAAATCTCAGGAAATATATAAAATGCCATGCAATATTTGGGGTGTTCCATGGATTAATTCAATTACTTGAGTGGGACCAAAGATAAATATGTAATTAAATATTACCCACTTTCCAATTTCTATGATATAGATATATAGCCTCAGTTTGTCTATAAAATAAAAGGAATACTATTTAGAGAAGTCTCTCAGTTAAACCATGATGCTACAAGTTGCTTTCTCCATGGTTTGTACCTTCCCGATATCCTCCACAGAGCATTTTTAGATAAGCCTATCTTCTCCCCTCCTCCTCCCACACCCTCCTGTTGCACTATCTTCCCTGCTTCTAAATCCAGCCTAGAATATGAGGAGGCATAGAGTTTGATTAAAAGAAAGCCATAAGCAAGACCAAAATTTTACTAATTAAAAACCGAGAAGAGTATCAAAGCACATGAGGAGTTTTGTTCAAGCCACAGAAAGGGCGGAGAGGAACACTCTAAAACTTACATCATAAAACATAGATATAATAAATTTAGACTGGGAAACTTGTAAAGGTACTAAACACCTCCTTTGACCATCAAAAATTTCAGCAAATTATCAAGAAAAATGTCAAAATTAGAATAACATAACTTCTTTGGGTACCTTCCAAGAAAAACTAGTTACAAAATGTATGCCTAGGGAATGGAATTAATTTGCTTTTCAGTTAATCATTTGATGCTGGGATGTCTACCAAAAATGATGACTTTGGATAAGTGACATAGTTTTTTAAACCTCCTTCAAAAACTCATTTAGATTTAGGAGATCAAAGAGCCTCTCCTCATTTTTCCCCTCCCTCTTTCCTACCATTCATAGTCAAACGTCTTGAAAATAGTCTACTATACCTGTGCTCTTATCTTCCTATTTATCAATTTAGTCTGGACTGGATCCTAACTCCCCCTCCCTGCACCTCCACTGAAACTGTTCTCACCAAGGTCAACAATGACCACTCTGTGCTAAAAACAAACAAACAAATTTTTTTCAATACCCAGTGTATTTGATTTCTCTACAGGTTTTGACAGGGTTGACCTCTCCTTTCCTTCTGAAAACTGTCTTTTCCAGGCTCCAATCTCTTGGCTTTTTCCTATCCTTTTGTTTACTCCTTCTTAGTCTTCTTTGGGGATCTTTTTCCTCTGCTTTTCCCTTGGATGTTGGGTTTTAATTTTTCTTAGGCCCTCTTCTCTTCTCTAAGCAGTATCACTGATAACACACAAGCCTTCCTAACAATCACACCTCACTGGAGCAGTCATCCAGGCTATAGGAAGGGCAGGCAACAAATAGGGAAGCACATGGGAAATGTAGCTAGAAAAAGCCCTAAGTTCCTACATAGAATTTATTTACACTCTAGAGTATCTGTCCTTCCCACTTTGGGTGAGAATCTAGTAAGATAATGAAAATCTTGAACTATAATGATGGCAAGAAGATTAATAACAATGGAAAGAAGGCATTATTCCATTTTTTTAAAATTATAATTATTTGTTTTATCAATTGTGTTTCAATTCACACATTACATATGAATGCATTCACCAGGCCCCAACATCCAGCTGTCCTAGCACTCTCCCCACAAAAGAAACCACTGTCATTAATTGTGTATCATTTTAGTGCTCTTCAACGTAATTACAATAGTACAGAAAAATTATATATTGAGTTAATCAATCATATATAATATGTAACTATATATTAATTACCTTTATTGTTACATTTTTGCAAAATATGTTATACTTTCCATAACCTGAAATTTATTTTTCACTTATTCCATTTCAGAGATCTTTTCATTTCAGTCTATTTTTTGTGCTGCTTGACTATACCATGATTCATTTACTTTTCCCTAATAATGGATATTTAAGGGTTTCCAAAGTTAACTGTTATAATGTTGCAATGAACATCCTTGTTACATGGCTATTTGTACCAATGCATTTCTGTAGATTATACTCCAAGAAATGATATTACTAAAACAAAGGAATAGATATACTTTTTAATGTATAATAGGTAATGCCAAATTGCCCTATAGATATGTTTTAATGAATATTCTTACCAACAGTAAATGAGAATGTTTACTTTGCTATATCAATTTCATTAATTTTTACCAATAAGTAATACTTTATTATTATATTAATTATTATCACAACATTACAGATGAGGAAACTAAAATTCAGAGATGCTCAGAAACTTTCCCAAGGTCACACTGTTAGTAAGCATTAGAGCCAGGTTTCAAATGAGATTACTCCAGTTCTGTCTACAGACTTTGCTGCTTTTGATAAAATACAAATGGGTAAGCCAGATGTAGAATCTACAGGATATTCTGACTCATAATTGCTTTACTTGTCAATATGAATGTAAAGCCCATCAGAATATGTCTGGGCACAATGAAGTCCGGTCACTGAGTAGATAAATATGACATATTTTGCCACTGAAAATCTATGCAGCAACTAAGCCATCTAAAATTATAAAGCACGATAATTGGTATAAGTAATTTGATCAAAATCACTGCTTACTGTAATGATTTCAAACTTTCCATTATGTGCATAATAATAAAGACCAGTTTAAAGCTGGTCTTTAAATTTTTAATTAATGGCTTATTCTAGAAAAAAAATGAAATTATCTTCAGTTCTCAGCCTCCCTAGTTAGTTTTAAAAATTGTTTAAGAACAGATGTCTAGAAAAGTAGTCCTTCCTATTTAATGGAAGAAAAAAAAATCTCAAATATATTTACATAGAATCACATACTAATGCTGAAATACAGACTGAAGTGCTTGAGAGTTTTCCCCAGATTCTTCTTTTATTCAAGATGCTTTTTTGTGACTCTGAATAGGTTCTGAAAGCTTTGTTTACCTCTAACTATGTACTTATATGATTGTCAAGGGAGTTGGTCTTTAATCTGAGAAAACATTCCTGTCACTAATATTGAGAAGGTAGCATTATAATTATCTCAAGATATGTGGCATTCTACATTTTTTGATAAAAGAACAATCTAGAAGAAAGTTATCAGAGCTTATAAACTATTGATGACAATAACTAGCACTTATCAAGTACCTCACTAGGCAATGGATCTAAACATTTGACATACCTTATATTATTCTACATTAAAACACTGAAAGGTAGATATAGTCAGTTTACAAATATATTCAACCTGATGAAATTGGAGAACTGAGTTGTGATCCACACCTAGTTTTGGTTTTGGTAATGGACATTTTCCACTATACTGTATTGATTAAAGATGCAGAATGAGTTATTACCAATATCATTAACTGCTAATAAATATGAATAAGTCTTTGAGAGAGAATGGTTTCCAAACAATAATTTTAGTCTTTCAGAGATATGCTTTTATGTTTATTTTCCATCAATCATGTTGGACAAGAGTACTATCAAGAAAAGTAAATTCACACTTTTCCTAACATCTAGTTTACCTGTTTAAATTCATGCAATATTACACAGAGGAAAATTCATTAAGTATATTAAAACTTATCAAGATCAGGTTAAAAGCCATTCACCAAAAGTAGTTTTCTGTAAAGTCACCTTAACCTAAAAATTAATCAATTGTCTGTTCCAATAAATTTAGTTCAATATAAGAACAGTATGGTTATCTAGAAAACTTACAGATCACTCCAAATCTCAGCAATACAAATAAGGATTTAAAACAAAAATTAAAAAAAACAAAAAAACCTCTTATTCCTAATGTAAATCCCATATATCCATGAATCATAAATTCTGTCTTATCATTATTGTGATAGACTTACAATTACACTTACACTTAGTTGAGAATTTAGAATTCCTAGACTCACTACGCAAAGATAATTGATTTTCTTGGGAAAAAAACACAATTCTTTCTATGCATATATAGATAATCAATATTGACAGTTTGATAAGGGATAGAATTTACTTGAAGGCCTTTGATCTAGGATCTACCACTATTTAATTCATTCCTAGGTCAAATTATTTCACTTCACAGTGTTTCAGTTTCCTATATCCATAAGTGAGGATGACATTTTCTTCCAACAGTATTCTAGAGAATCAAAGAGCCAAAAGTTATATATTATATAATATATAAATGTTATATTATATAAAATAGAGATTATCTATGCAATACTAAAAACCTAGAATATTCAACCTGGTCCTTCCCTGCTATTTAAAGGAAATTATCAGTTCATTTTGTCTCTTCATCCATTAATTAAATAAGGAAGTAAATATTCACGGAGCACTAAGTAAGTGCCAAGCATGGTCACAGGCTTTGCAGTACAGTTGTTACCCTAAAACACTCCTACAATAAAATATATGCTCATACCATACCTATAAACAAACCTACAAGTAGCAAGAAAATAGTCCAATTTGAAAATATAAATTTTAGTGGCAGAAATAAGAACTGTCAAATATTGCAAATGTACATTTCAGCAAAATTAATAATTTTCTTCAAAAAGACAAGAAATATGTGTTGGTAAGAATGTGGAGAAAAGGAAACCCTGTGCATTCTTGGTAGGACTGTAAATTGGTGAGCCACTATGGAAAACAGTATGGAGATTCCTCGAAAAATTAAAAATAGAACTACCATACAGTCCAACAATTCCAGTACTGGATATTCATCCAAACAAAAAAATGCTAATTCAAAAAGATATGCATTCCTATGTTCATTGCAGCATTATTTACAAATAGCCAAGACTGAGATGAAACTTGTGTCCATTAATCGACAAATGGATAAAAAGGTGTGTGTATATATATATATATGGATATCCATACACATCATGGAATGTTACTCAACCATAAAAGAATGAAATCTTGCTATTTGTGACAGCATGGATGGACCTAGAAGGTCTTATGCTAAGTGAAATAAGTCAGAAAAAGACAAATACCATAAAATTTCACTTACTTGCAGAATTTAAAATACAAAATAAACAAAACAAAAAGATACTCATAAATACGGAGAACAAATTGGTGATTGCCAGAGGGGAGGGAGGTGGGAGAAGAGCAAATAGGTGAAGGGGATTAAGAGGTACAAACTTCTGATAATAAAAAAAATAAATCACAGGGATGAAAATATATCATAGGGAATATAGTCAATAATATTTGTAATAACTTTGTATGGTGACAGATAGTAACCAGATTTATCATGGTGATCATTTCATAATGTATATAAATGTCAAATCACTATGCTATACACCTGAAACTAATATAATATTGTATTATATTATATATAATACTATACCTCAATTTAAAAAAGAAAGAAATAAAAAGAAAAACATAAAAATAAAGCAGGGATTTAAAGGAATCACAATATCAAAGTACATTAAAATGTACTTAAATATCATTGCCACTTTCATAACCCAATACAATCAATCCCAAGCTTTATTTGCTACAGAATTAACTGAATGTTCTAAAACAGTCTTTACATTATGACAGCTATAAAATGTACTCAAATACCAAAAAAGCATAAAGTTTGCTGAAGAAAATAGAATATTTTATTTTAAACTGACCAAGATATTTGTACTAGTAAGTGAAAGAAAATAGCATTGCTATATTATTAACTTTTTCTAAAGCAAACTTTATCATTGCATATCTTTTGTAAACACATCCTATCTTCACAGTATTTATAAGCGTTTATTAATAAAAAATGAGTTTGTAAAAATAATTAATGTTTAACATTTAAATTGGAATCTTTAATTAGCATAATCTAGAACATTTTAACCATAAATTTCTCTCTTATTTTAAAGTAAAATTTCATAACATTTTTTAAATGCAGAATATAAAGTTAACTTTAAATTAGCTATGAATGTGAACATATGGAACTTTTAAGATAAGGATAAATCTTATGTACTAAGTATGACATTTCATGAAATTAGGTACATAAAAAAAGAATAAATGATGACAGATTCAGTACTCTTTTTAACTTCATACTCCCATCTGGTGGAACAAAAATGTTATTACTTCATTTTAAAATGTGAAAATCAAAGGTGCAAAATATCATATTTCAACAAAGCTCAATAAAAAGTGAATAGATTCAACCCCTCAAACTGTGCATATTTATGATTCATTCATTTAGTCATTCATTTTACACGAAGTCAACAAAATATTTATTGAGCATCACTATGTGCCTGACACTATGGGAGGCATTGGAATCAGATGGTTAAAAAATCAGACATGATCTCTAACATTGTGGAGCTTATCATCTAATGCAGGAGGTATAGGTTGAATAAGCAAATGGAAAGAGGACTACAGAACCCCAGGTTGTGGTAAGGCTATAACGGAAGAAAAAAGTGTGATGAGAAAGAACAGAAAACATAGCTGTAAGTTGGCTTACTCAAAGAAGAAAGATCATTGAGAATCAAAAAGAGGAACAGAAGAAAACACATCAAGAACAAAGCAGCAGGTGTGAAAGCCTGGAGGTAGAAAGAATGCAGTGTGTTTGGAAAGACCAGGGTGGCTGGAACAGTGAATGAGAAGCGCAGAGGAGTTGAGAGTACATTAGATCTATTTAGCCTCATGAAAAGTGTGTATTTTTTAATTTAAAAACTTTTTAGCCTACTTAGTCCCTTTTACCAAATGAAACCAGGAGCTATCGAGTCACAAAGCTATTTCTCAAAACCAAGATCAAAGCTATTTCAAAGGTTTATTTGATCAGTCTCTCTTCAAATCCTTAGGTTATCAGCTAACTTGAGTAAAGACCTTCAAGCTCAGGATAACTACAGATTTGTTTTTTTAATTGAAAGCTCACTGTAACTCATTATTTGGGGCTAACATTAGTAAATGACCACTTAAATTTCAAAAAAATCCAAAAACACGCTCTTCTTCACTAAACGTGAAAGCAATAAATTATATTTCACAGGTGCTTAGTTATTCTCCAAACCTTGTTACTTTAAAAGGCACAGATTTTGTTTTCCTTGGGCCTGAAAATGAAGCATTTTTCTAGATGCCAAGTTAATCCTTATTGGCAAAATACATACCATGCATAGTGTTTGTGCAATTTGTAATTACAAACTGACACCCACTGACAATACAGAATAGCTTCCACCCCAGCAAGTAGTTACAAATATTGAAGACCATTGTCTGATCCCATAAGGCACATCATTAACTTTCATTATTACTAATGGGAGTTATGGGCATACTTCCAAAGTAAATCACAGGCATTATGTCACATCACTGCTCCTAAAAAAGGCTTTATTTTCAGGTTGGATATTTTTGGTCCTGCAGGCATTTGGCTATTTTATTTTTCTCCTTAGAAAACTCCAGAAACACAAAATACCAGCACACATCTTTCATTTCTCATCTTCCCCCCCCCCATAGTATATAATTTTGGAAAAAAAAACCATAAAATCAGTGTAAATATTTATTTAGAAAAGTCTGAAGTTATATATTATATCTTGTATATATATATATTTGTAATAATAGCACCCAGTATTGGTAAGTGAAATGTATACTCCCATATACTCTGTTTGACATATAAATTGATACGACCTTTATGGTATTTGGCAATGTGAATCAGAAGCCTTAAAAACATTCCTAACATTTAATTAAATAATTCCACATTAAGATATTATCATAAAAAAATAATCAGAGATATCTATGTGCCCAAGAATTCAAACATCTTGGGGGAGTCAATGAATTCTCCATAATGCATGGAAACCATCCAATCTTACCTGTATGTTAAAGGCTAAATGACACAATTAATAAATGGGAATTTAGATAGTTATATAGGTAGGTAGGTAGTATAGGAACATAGATAATATATACTATGTAGCATGTACAAGTATATTAATGTAAGTTTATATATTGTAGATAACATAATAGATAAAATAGACAAAAGGCTGAAGAGGATGCATCAAAATATTGACAATCTCTAAATGAAGGAGTTATAATTTTCTTTATTATATCTGTATACATATATTTGTAAGGTATTAAATAATATATTATTTGTTTTTAAATGTATTAGGATGTACATTTACAGTGAACTAATAATTTGGTATTCCAAAATCTCTATAACAAAGTTACTAGTTTTATAAAAGGTATAATCAGTAAAATAATAATTTTAAAGGTTTTTTTAATTTTCCATCATCTTTAATTTTAATTTTTTAATTTAAATTCCAGTTAGTCAACATAGAGTGTAATATTAGTTTCAGGTGTACAATATAGTGATTCAACACTTCCACACATTACTGTGCTCACCACAAGCACACTCCTTAACCCCCATCACCTATGTAGACACCCTCAACTTGACAACCATGAGTTTGTTTTCTATGGTTAAGAGACTGTTTCCTCTTTCTCTCTCTCTTTTTTCCCCTTTGCTTGTTCATTTTGTTTCTTAAATCACATGGTATTTGTCTTTCTCTGACTGACTTATTTTGCTTAGCATAATACCCTCTAGCTCTATTCATGTCTTTGAAATGGCAAGATTTCATTCTTTTTTATGGCTGAGTAATATTCCACTGTATATATACCACATCTTCTTTATCCATTCATCAACCCATTGACACTTGGGCTATTTCCATGATTAGGTTATTGTAGATAATGCTGCTATAAACATTAGGGTGCATGTATCCCTTTGAATTAGTATTTTTGTATTCTTTGGGTAAATACCTAGTAGTGTGATTGCTGGATCTTAGGATAGTTCTATTTTTAACTTTTTGAGGAACCTCCATACTGTTTTTCAGAGTGGCTGCACAGTTTTCATTCCCACCAACAATGTAAGAGGGTTCCCTTTTCTCCACATCCTTGCCAACACCTGTTGTTTCTTGTGTTGCTGATTTTAGTCATTCTGACAGGTGTGAGGTGATATCTCATTGTAGTTTTGATTATTTGCATTTCCCTGATGATAAATGATGCTGAGTATGTTTTCATGTGTCTGTTGGCCATCTGGATGTCTTCTTTAGAACAATTCTATTCATGTCTCTTGCCAATTTTTAATCAGGTTACTCTTTTTTGGGGTATTGAGTTTTATAAGTTCTTTATATATTTTGGATATAAACCTTTTATCAGCTATGTCATCTACAAATATCTTCTCCCATTCCATAGGTTGCCTTTTAGTTTTGTTGATTGTTTCCTTCACTGTGCAGAAGCTTTTTATTTTGATGTAGTCCTAACAGTTTATTTTTGCTTTTTTTTTCCCTTGCCTCAAGAGACATATATAGGAAGAAATTGCTATGACTGACATCAAAGAAGTTATCACCTATGTTATCTTCTAGGATTTTGATGGTTTCAGGTACACATTTAGGTCTTTTATCCATTTTGAGATTATTTTTGTGTATGGTGTAAGAAAGTGATCCAGTTTCATTCTTTTGCATGTCCAGTTTTCCCAATACCATTTGTTGAAGAGACCGTCTTTTTCCCATTGGATATTCTTCCTTGCTTTGTCAAAGATTAATTGACTATACAATTGTGGGTTCATTTTTGGATTTTCTATTCCATTCTATTGATCTATGTGTCTATTTTTGTGCCAGTACCATACTATTTTGATTACTACAGCTTTGTAATAGAATTTGAAGTCTGGAAATATGCCTCCAGATTTTTCTTTTTCAAGACTTTCGGTCTTTTGTGGTTCCATACAAATATTAGGATGGTTTGTTCTAGCTATGTGAAAAATGCTGTTGTTATTTTGACAGGGATTACATTAAATATGTAGATTTTTGGGGGGTATTATAGACATTTTAACAACATCTGTTCTTCCAATCCATGAACATGGAATGTCTTTCCATTTCTTTGTGTCATCTTCAGTTACTTTCATTGGTGTTTTATAGTTTTAAGAGTACAGGTCTTTCACCTCTTTGGTTAGGTTTATTCCTAGATATCTTATGGTTTTTGGTGCAATTGTAAATGGGATCAATTCCTTGATTTCTCTTTCTGCTGCTTCATTATTGATGTATAGAATGCAACAGATTTCTATACATTAATTTTGTATCCTGCAACTTTACTGAATATGTTTGTTAGTTCTAGCAGTATTTTGGTGGAGTCTTTCAGGTTTTCTATATATAGTATCATGTCATCTTCAAATAGTAAAAGTTTTACTTCTTCCTTACCAGTTTGGATGCCTCTTATTTCTTTTTGTTGTCCGATTGTTGTGACTAGGACTTTCAGTACTATGTTGAATAGAAGTGGTGAAAGTGGACATCCCTGTCTTGCTCCTGACCACAAAGGAAAAGCTCTCAGGTTTTCCCCATTGAGGATGATATTACCTATGGGTTTTTCATATATGGTTTTTATTATGTTGTATGTTGGGGTATGTTTCCTCTAAACCTACTCTGTTGAGGATTTTTATATGAATAGATGCTGTACTCTGTCAAACGCTTTTTCTGCATCTATTGACATGATCATATGGTTGTTATCCTTTCCTTTATTAATGTGATTTATCACATTGATTGATTTGCAAATATTGAACCACTCTTGCAACCTAGGAATAAATTCCACTTGATAGTGATGAATGATTTTTTTAAATGTATTGTTGGATTCGGGTTGCTAGTATTTTGTTGAGGATTTTTGAATGTATGTTCATCAGAGACACTGGCCTGTAGGTTCTCTTTGTTTATGGTGTCTTTATCTGGTTTTGGACTGGAATGATGCAGGCCCCATAGAATGAATTTGGAAGTTTCCCTTCCTTTTCTATTTTTTGGAATAGTTTGAGAAGAATGGATGTTAACTCTTATGTTTGGTAGAATTCACCTGTGAAGCCACCTGGCTCTGAACTTTTGTTTGGAGTTTTTTGATTACTGATTCAATTTCTTTGCTGGTTATTGGTCTGTTCAAGTTTTCTATTTCTTCCTTTTTCAGTTTTGGTAATTTAGATGTTTCTAGGGATTTATCCATTAGGTTGTCCAATTTGTTAGTACATAGTTTTTTCTAATATTCTCTTATAATTCTCTGCATTTCTCTGGTATTGGTTGTGATTTCTCCTCTCTCAGTTGTAAATTTTTTTTTTTATTTGGGTCCTTTCTCTTTTCTTTTTGATAAGTCTGGCTATAGGTTTATCAAGTATTAATTTTTTTAAAGAACTAGCTCCTGGTTTCCTTGATCTGTTCTATTGCCTTTTTTTTTTTTTAAGATTTTATTTATTTATTTATTTATTTGACAGAGAGAGAAATAGCAAGAGCAAGAACATGAGCAGGGCACATGGGAGAGGGAGAAGCAGGCTCCCCACCGAGCAGGGAGCCCAATGCAGGACTCAATCCCAGGATCCTGGGATCATGACCTGAGCCTAAGGCAGACGCTTAACCAACTGAGCCACCCAGGTGCCCCATATTGTTGGTTTTTTTTTTCAGTTTCTATATCATTTATTTCTGCTCTAATCTTTATTATTTCCTACCTTCTGCTGACTTTAGGCTTTGTTTGTTACTCTTTTTCTAGCTCTTTCAGGTGTTCTTTTCTAGCTCTAGGTATAAAGTTAGATTGTTTGAGATTTTTCTTGCTTCTTGATCTAGGCCTATATTGCTATATACTTTCCACTTAGGATGGCTTTTGCTGCATCCTAAAAGTTTTAATGAATATAATTTAGGAAGAAGAAAGAAGAGCCTTGAAGTGAAGTCAGGGATACAAAAAGAATTATCAAAGAAAATGATCAATATATGTGTGAATATAAACAATCATGGATTGTAGAAAATTGAAATGTGTAATTTGTAAAGCTATAAACAAGAATTAAAATACTAGACAAAAGTAGCATGTAGATCTGAAGAATAGTGATTGGAATTAAAACAGTCTGTTATCTTTCCATTCTTTTGGTTAAAGTTAGATAATGTTAAGTTAATGTGTATACTATAATTTTTAGAGTAACCGTGAAAAGAATAGAAATAAGTATTTAGGGGAAAATGAGCAGAGTGGACCTGCAGCAATAATCAGAAGCTCAGGCAAGGAGCTTGAGCAGGTTATAGTTCTTGCTTGTATAAGAACATATTCTTTAAAAATATTTACATTAGAATCCTTGAGTTTTAAAAACATTTATCCTATAGTAATGCCTCTTCAAGACAAACTAAAGGTTTGTGCACCCCCCAAATTCATATGTTTAAGCCCTGCTCCCCAGTATGATGATATCTGGAAGTATGATATGGGGCCTTGGGAAGTAATGAGGTTCAAATGAGGTCATCAGAATGGGTTGTGCAACAAGTATTCTCATGAAAAGAGGAAGAGAGAACAGCTCCCCCACTCTCCCCTCCATGTATGGACAGGAAGAAGATAGCGGTCTACAAGCCAGGAATAGGGTTCTCACCAGGAACTAAATCTGCCAGAACCTTGATTTTGGCTTTTCCAGTCTCCAGAACTATGAAAAATAAATGTCTGTTGTTTAAGCCACCCAGTCTATAGCATTTTGTTATGGCTGCCTGAGCTAATACAAGACACATGTCTGAACACAGCTGAAGTCCCTTTCTTCCATGATCTCTTCCTTAACTATCACTGCCACCTCTGGACCCCTACAACAATTCTTGTCTAGACAATAGCCTTTGATGAATTCAGGTTCATGGGAAGATTAAAAGCACAGACGGTAGTCGGATTTCCTAGGTTTTGACTCTCTCAGCAATGTGCATAGGCCCTATGACTTTGGAGATGTTTCTTAAGCTTTCTGTGTCTGTCTTAACAATTGCAAACTAGAAATATCAGTAGTCCCATGAAAGATGTTTAGCATAGCACCTAGCATGTAGTAAATTCTAAGTATATTATTATTCAATGCCTATAGTTATCTCTGTAAACATCCATGTTTCATTCTTCCATGCAGAGCAAACGGTCCTTTGCAAATAAAGACCACTGCTACTCCTCCATCTCTTCACAGGAGAGTACGTTGCTGAGCATACTCTTTATCAGATTAAGTCATATTTATATTCAGTTAACAGCTATAGTTATTTAAGATTATCTCCACTATATTAACACTTTCCTTTCCCTAATAACTATATTATAATACTGAACCTGAATCTGTCTTTCAGAGGAAAAGATATCATATTTTTAAAACTGATAAAATATACTTCTAGAACCACCTTCATTTAGAGAACAAATTCTCTAAGGATGAGATTTCATAATCCATAATACCTGTCAGAGAAGTATTGATGGATACTTGGGCTTACCTGGAATCCTCTAAAATCATATCACACACTTAGAAAATGAAAATTCTGTGGAAGAGCACCACTTGCCTGGAGTATCCTGGCTAGTCAACTGAACAGCCTCTAAGATTTCTTTGACATCCACTGTTCAATTATGAAAGAGAATAAATTGGTAAGTTTGCCATGAAAATCAAATACTGTATCACCATAATAGGCAAAATGGTGATTTCACAAATTCAGCTTCTTACAAATGTGTTTCAAAAAACCACCATTTTCGGGCGCCTGGGTGGCTCAGTCGTTAAGCGTCTGCCTTTGGCTCAGGTCATGACCCCAGGGTCCTGGGATCGAGTCCCACATCGGGCTCCCTGCTCGGCAGGAAGCCTGCTTCTCCCTCTCCCACTCCCCCTGCTTGTGTTCCCTCTCTCGCTGTGTCTTTCTCTGTCAAATAAATAAATAAAATCTTTAAAAAAAAAAAAAAAAAAAACCACCATTTTCTCAAGGAAAAAAAAAACGAAAAAATCAATGTTGGGGAAACAAAAATCCCAATTGGACTTTACCTGTGTTTTAAATGAATGGGTTTCCACAGTAGAATAATCAACTGGCCTCCCAGACATTTCTTTTGGCTCTTCTTGGAGAGTTCCCATGGAACATAAAGTACCCCACTTTCACTTTTCATGGCTCTCTAGTGACAGTCACTAATGGAAAAGAGTGTTTATCTAGGATGACAGTCATGGTGATCTTTACTACTGAAATAAAAGCTAATCATGTATCACCTTCCTATGCAAATAAGGCACACTCTTCCCTGAATATTTATGCATTTTGGCAAAATCTGGAGCCACAGATGAATGGGGCATTCTATAAGTAGGTTTATCTTCAAAAATTAAATCTAATGGTCACAATATTCAAAGAGCAACAGTATTAGAATTCTAATTAAAATATAGATGTTTGGGGCACCTGGGTGGCTCAATTGGTTAGGCGACTGCCTTCGGCTCAGGTCATGATCCTGGAGTCCCGGGATTGAGTCCCGCATTGGGCTCCCTGCTCAGCGGGGAGCCTGCTTCTCCCTCTGACCCTCCCCCCTCTCATGTACTCTCTCTCTCTCTCTCTCTCATTCTCGCTCTCTCAAATAAATAAATAAATAAATCTTTAAAAAAAATATAGATGTTCAACTCTATCATTACTTTAGACAAAACTATTTTAAGCAGAATTGAATTTATTTTTCTAAAAAATAATCACCTTTTGAAATACTATTCAGCTTCTCTTTCCTATAGCCTGCCAGTTCTTCCTGTAACTCTCAGCATTATAAAGGAAACTCCAGTAGTTATATTTACATATTTTCTATAAATATAAATTCACCCCCTGTAGTAAAGATAAATCTACCTGTTATCAGGAATGCAAAATCAAGAAAATCATTTTTAAAAATTAAGCAGAAGCATAACAAGGCAAATCAACAAACAAAAAACTGTGTGTATGTGGAAATTTAAGAACCTAAACAAAAGAATTTAGATATCATTTGATCTGGCCACTTTATTTTACATGAGGAAACACAAGCCCGGAGAAGAAAAGTAGCTTCTAAATCACATACAATAAAGCTAAATTAGATCTCAGGTTTCCCCAAAATGTATAGAGACGTACATCCATTATTACATAAAATAACTGGAACAAGCCCCCAAAGTGAAAATCACTTCAGCAAACTCTCAGATTAACCACACACCAAATTCCACTTGTGAGAACCTTTAACATGTTCATACTATAACAACAGGCACTGTTTTCTTCTGTTAATAAAGATATTCTCCCACAGAATGCAATCAAAGGTTTTCTAAAAATCACAATCCATGACCTCCTTTTATATCCTCTACCCACATGGCCTGTGAAGAGATTGCATTAATCTGAGGATCACAGACTATGGAAGCTATACTTCTACTGGTGGAGAGGACTTTTCAGCTTTTCATAAGCACTCTTTACATTCTTTGGTAACAGTTAAACAGGTCAGAATAAATTGGTTAAATAGAGGGCAGGTGATTACTCATAAGAAAAGTAGAAGATGTTATAAAAATATCATTAGAAGCACTAATAATTTTAAGACTTGTGTCTATTTAGAACTTCCTTATATTCAGTTTTTAAATACAGCCTAAATAAAAAGGACAAAGATGAGAATATATACCTTCATAGTTGATATCCATTTTCATCAAAAATCAAAAGAATTAGACTTTGTCTTTTTTAACCTTAGAGAGATTAGAGTGGTTGTACACTTCTTGATAGTTAAAAAATAATACAGATTTGGGGCGCCTGGGTGCCTCTGTGATTTAAACATCCAATTCTTGATTTTTTTCCTCAGGTCATGATCTCAGGTCATGATCTCAGGGTCCTGAGATAGAGCCCCACATAGGGCTCCCTACTCAATGGGGAGTCTGCTTCTCTCCCTCTCCCTCTACCCCTCCCCGCACTCACACACTCTTTCTCTCTAAAATAAATCTTAAAAGAAAAAATACAGATTTTCCTTCTAATGGGTAGTATTTCTCCTACTAATGAAATAATAACACTTACTCAGTTTTAACGTGTCACTTCCTATAAAACCCTGAAAAAGTTCTCCCTAATTTTGCTATTTCCCTGCCAAAAGGCAAGCTCCATGAAACTAAATATTTTTATCTTTCTTATTTAATTCCATATCCCAACTTAACAAATAAATATTTGTTAAGTAAACAAATGACTGATAAAAACAATGCAGGTGTTATTATGTATAAGCCACATGATATTGTTCCTATACATAAGTCATATTATGTCTGCTACTATGTGTAAGTCACATTGTATATGTATTTTACATGTTGGTGACTTTTATATATCTTATAAGATGGCTGTCAAAGCTCTTTGTAAAAATACTGTAAAACAACAGTGTTCCCATCAAATGAAAAATAATGACATTTCCCATTCATAAACATCATCTCAGTTTATCTGTATAAAATGCTATGGTTAAGGGGCTCAGTCGTTAAGCGTCTGCCTTCGGCTCAGGTCATGATCCCAGCGTCCTGGGAACCAGTCCCACACTGGGCTCCCTGCTTGGCGGGAAGCCTGCTTCTCTCTCTGCCACTCCCCCTGCTTGTATTCCTGCTCTTGCTTTCTCTGTCTCTGTCAAATAAATAAATAAAATCTTAAAATAAATAAATAAATAAATGCTTTAAAAAAAAATGCTATGGTTGAGGTAGGACTGATACTACTACTTCCAGGTTATAAATGAAGAGGTTATAAATGAGAGGAGGGAGACATCCATAATGTTGGTCAGAAGCAGACTAAGTCCTAGAACGGTCAGTGGTTTCAACCTTTTAGACCGGTATTCATTTGCATGAAACACTGGCTCTGATTTACCACTGTCAGTTCATGGAAATAGATTTGATGGAATGGATCCTTGAGACCCACTTTTAGATTTAATAAAAAAGCATAAGTAAAGAGCTAATAGATCACTGAGATTCTTTCCCAGACTGGTGTACCTTCACCCACTAAAGTGTTGATCAAGGGGACTCCAATGCTAAACGCAAGCAGGAAAGTATCTTTTGGGCATACCACCTCCTGATGGTTCCTGGCTCACATGCCTTGGTGACTTCCTCTCATCTATAGCTTGGAGTGAAAACCCTTTAATCTGGTAGGTTTCCACAATCTGCTCACTTACTTGCCACCTTCCCAAATTCCATTTCCATTAAACTGCTCTGACAGCAATACCATGGACACCCCACAAGGAAGCGAGCCTCATAAACACTCAGTCATTACTGATCTACAGACTACTTTCTCCCATACCCGCTCAAACTAAAAATTTCCCTTGGTCACATCACTTGTCTTTCACTTCAAGGCTGTTTTTATTTTACTTCTTTACTTTTACCTGAATTTTACCTGTTAAAAATTTTAGGGAGAAGGAGACTGAAAAATACTAGAGCACGGTTTTCCCCAGGCAACATCTCTCCCAGGGAAAATCTTGACACAAGATTAAGACCCACCAAAACTCATCAACTATATCACTAAAAGGTTGATAGATTGAATTTCATGTAATCATAAAACAGCATAACTAGAAATCATAACTAGAAATCTATGGATTTTGAACCACAATGCTTTATACACATATCACCAGTCCTGCCCCCCAAAAAGTAAAGCTATTTTAGTAAATACAAAATAGCATAACTGTACCTGCTAATTACATTTTCTACCAACCAGAAAAATGGTAGCATACATTGAAAATATAAAGCTCCTTTGGATCACATATCATAGTTCAAAAGAACTAGAGCTTTTCTTTGCTTATTATGCAGAAATGTAGCTGTAATTGTGTTATTTTTCCAAAACAAATATTCATATTAAAGACTTTCATTTTATATTCATGTTTTATCATCTAAGTATATTTCAATATAATTGCCCTTATCCCTATAAAACCTCCCTGTCTGTTATAATCAAATCTACTAATATTTATGGTGCAAATCCTTCTCTAAATTCCGTAAGAATTACTTTTCAGAATTAATGACTGAAACAAAATGACTAACAAAGTTATCACCATATTTCATGTAAATATCATAGAGTAAGTTCCTCAAAAATGTCACAAGTGTATTTTGCACCTAATAATTTGGGAGTTTTCAAAGTTACACAAAATTCCCATAAAAGATACATGTTTGAAAGGCTAAAGGAAAATTGCTAATCATTCATATTAGTTTATTATGCCTAAAAAATAAGTACAATGCAATGCAAAAAGAATACTGTACTGGTATGAGATTATGAGTCTTGCATTATATCCCTACTCAGCCACTAACCAGCTGCTTGATCTTAGGAAACTCATTTAACCTCTAAGGGACTTGAATGTTTGCATCTATAAAATGAAGAAACTAAATTATCTCATTGCTAAGGTACTTTCAAAATAAATGATTCTAAAACTATGACGAGTTTTCATAATTGGGAGTAAGATATAGGATTTAGTATACAGATATTTAGACCTATTCTTTTTGCTGTAGCAAATGATCTGTGTTTAGTCAAGGTTGTTGTCATCACACTACGTAAAGTCAAGGGTATTTGATGCTGTTTAGTTTCCCTGATAGGAGAAATGTGTTTCAATTGAATTACGACATGCTTCTACTGCCTGATTCCTGCAAGACAGCAGCAGTCTGCTGTCTGTCAGCTACGCCAATAAAAGTGATAAATGTTTCCAGTGATTAAGTTATTTGTCAATAACAGAAGAAGCATTTTGAACTCCTAAATTCTGCACTTATAATTTCATACTTGCCTAAAAATGTATAATCTATTTAAGGACTGAAAATTAACAGAAATAATTCAGAAAAAAAAAAAAGTAATATTTTCTAGGTTAAAGAAACACACTTTGCTGCAAACTTCTCTGCTGTCTGAGAAAAATCCCAATAGCCCCTAATAATAATAATAATAATAATAATAATAACAATAACAACAATAATTGAGGTTTTCAGTGCTCCTTTAAGACAACTGTTTGAATATCATTTTAGTATTATCTAACCACACATCATTTCCGTGATATAAATATGAACTTACAATTTATGAATGTATATATCTTATATATATAAATTTTTAATGTCAAACAGTATAAGAATCAATCAGAAAACCTTCACAATAGAATGTTTTTTCAATTTTTTAAAAAATCTGATCGGATTCCCCAGGAAATCTTTTCAGAAAACACAATGCAGGATAATACACTAGAGTAGTAATATTCAGGCTGTAGTGGGTCCTTGGGGAAATAATCAATGCTCTCTTCAGCTTTCATTGAAAAACTAAACAACCATAAGCAGCAGGACAGTTTTCCCTCTGGAAGTGGATGGTTATAGATGTATTAAGGAGAATAACATCTGCTATTAAATATGGACGGTGAAAAATTCATATGTGCTATCAAAAGAGTCAAGCAACTGGGACTAATATCTGCTTTGCTGAAATTCTCATTTTGTTCTTTGTTGTCTTTTGCAATCAGTAGACTCACAGAGTATCTGGTGTAAATGAAAATAAGGTTGACTGCAAAGTTATAAGAAAATAAACAAATTAAACTCAGGTTATAAGCCAATGCTGACACATTTCCCTTCACTTGAAAAAGTCTACAAAACGCTCTAAATAGCTGCCCAGTATTTCTCATTGTAACCTAAGGAACGTGTTGGCAAAATGTTCATATTAATTTCCTATTTTAAAGAACTCTTTGGTTGAGGAGATAGGAAAAGTAAACCAACAAAACTTGACACAGAGCAATAATAGAAGAAACAGTCATAGAAATTATGTTATTTAGGGTGATATTTTTATTTTTTAATTTATTTATTTTAAAGATTTATTAATTTATTTTAGAGAGAGAGAGAGAGAAACAGTGTGAGTGGGGGGGAGGGGCAGAGGGAAAGGAAGAGAATCTCAAGCAGACTGCCCGCTGAGCACAGAGCCTGATGCAGGGCTCTATCTCATGACCCTGAGATCGTGACCTGAACTGAAATCAAGAGTTGGATGCTTAACTGACTGAGCCACCCAGGCATCCCAAGGGTGATATTTTTTTTAAGATTTTATTTATTTGAAAGAGAGAGAGATAGAGGGGGAGAGAGTGCACACAAGTATGGGGGAGGGGCAGAGGGAGATGGAGAAGTAGGCTCCCCATTGAGCAGGGATCCCTATGGGATCCCAGGACCCCGGGATCATGACCTGAGACCAAGGCAAATGCTTAACCAACTGAGCCACCCATGCACACCAGCAAGGATGATATTTTCAAAGGTGACATTCTGCTTAAAAGATTTATCTGGATAAGCAAGAATGTGGTTCAAGAAAGCATTTACACTGACACAGACTCAAGAGAATCAGAAGTGGCATTTCTGCACCCACTACTAATTGTACTACAGAAGATCTGAAAGAAGTAGAAGCTGCTTATTTAATAAATATTCTTTGATAGTAAAAATTACTCTAAGTTACAACATTGCCCTTTGCCCAGCACAGCCTTTGTCACAGTGAAAACCCTAAGGAGGACAGGTATCAAAAATTGGAACGCCATAAAAAAATTGAACACCCACTATGAATTCCGCAACTTTTTAAGATCTATTTAAAAAAAATAAATTTAAAAATGATGATTATTGCTTTCAAAAGATACATAACAAAGGGAATAATATAACACTGCTATGATTCATTTATAAACACATTTTCATTCAAACATCTTTATATCACGCAGCTAATATAAAAAAAATTACACATTGGATACAAATAAGTGCTTATTAAAACTATCAAATACAAAATTATTCTTGGTTTTACATTGTACAATTTGTTAAAATATCAAGCAAAAACTTATCTCCAGATAATACTGAAAAAAGATTGATACAAGTTGTAGGGATAATGAAGGAGATGATTTTAAAATTCTCCTTTCCCATCATTTATCACTTCTACTTGGTCCCAAATCATATTGAGTCAATCAACTATTCATCACTTCTTCACTATTCCTACTCCTACTGCTTTGGTCCAGACCTCTCATTTCTTATCCAGATTACTCTAATATAGTCTCTTAACAGGTCTCTTACTTGGCTTCTGTATTTCAAATCTACCTAAACTCCCCGGCCTGCCCACACACAACTTACATTCCAACTATTTCCAGAGTGATCTTCCTAAAATACAGATCTGACGCCATTCCTTTGCTCAAAAGACTTCAAAGATTCTCTGTTATTTTTATGCTGTCATTCACAGTCTTTAGTTTAAATCATCAAGCCTTTCCTGATCTCATTCCTGCTTATCTCCGTAACCCCATCTTCAGCTCTGGCCCCACATATACCTTTTTTTCCTAGAAAAACTGAATCACTTGATACACCCTGACAATGCAGAGTTGTGTCCCACCCAAACTTTCTCACAATGATTTCTCTGCATGAAAATGCCTTTCTCATTTGTTGCACTCACAATGACACATCCTTTAATGTCCAGCTGGTATCACTTGCTTTGGAAAGCCTGAACTGTCCAATCTGTTGGGGATGTCCATCTTTTGTACCCCATTTAATCAGGGCAGCATATTCTAATCCGAGACATATCACTGACAACCCCTATCTTGCCTATTGATAAGGTGGGAAATCCATTGAGAAAAGGGAGCATGATTGATTTTATTCTTCCAGTGCTGAGCATAGACCTGACAGTAGAAGGTGCTCAATAGTGTTTGTTACATGAATGAATCTAAGGGAAAAAATTTACTAAGGGGAATAAAAATATTAGTACTTTGGTGACACTGCTGTACATAATAATCACTGGCATGTGTCTGTACTCACTCACCTATTAAATCCAAAACCAAGTATTAATTTCAAAATGCTTTAGAAACACTTTTTAGGTTAATCTGTTACTTGTAATTGAAAGAAATAAAATAAATAAAACTGTATTGACCTGAAAATATTATGTATTTAATACTCAAAAATGATCTGGAATTGCCTTTTCAATTGGTATAATAAATACAAACTTTAACTGAATAGCAAATAACTTTTATATAAATTATGACAAAGCACTGTTTTATGTAGATTGTCTTCTATGAAGTATTAAGTAATGCCTTCTAAAGTTTAGTTTTACCAACAGCTAGAGACATATCTCTTTAACTTCAAGGATACACTCCAAGCTTCCACATGTGGGATGGGAACTAATTAATTGTTAATTGATAATTATGTCTCTAATGATAGCAAAATATGAAGATTCCTTTGAGATCCGCTCAGAGTTTACTCGCTAAAATGGCATTCTGTATTGATTCCAAATACCAAAAACAGCCTATATACTTTTTCCAAAAAACAAGGTTTCAAAAATTATGCTATTAGCTTCTAATCCTAAATAAAAGGAGTCCCTGAAAAATTTAAGAACAATATATTTCCTCAGTTACATTAAAGAAAATCAATGTGTCACTAAGTTTAATTTTCAATTACATGAACTTTAGAATAAAATGAATCAGGCACAAAGTTATTTTGACATCAAAATTATCCTTGGGTTTAAAAATAGGCTTTGTCTTCTGATTCCCCATATACTCTTTCTTTCTTTCTTTTTCTCTCTCTCTCTCTTTTTCTTTTCTTTTCTTTTCTTTTCTTTCTTTCTTTCTTTCTTTCTTTCTTTCTTTCTTTCTTTTTCTTTCTTCTTTCTATGTTCTTTATTTTTAAGTAATCTCTATACCTAATGTGGGGCTCAAACTTATAACCTCAAGATCAAGAGTCACATGCTCTACCAACTGAACCAGCCAGGTGCCCTCCCACCAAAGGACATTTTCATAGAGAATCTTTATTTGGCTATCATTTATTTGGCTATCATTCCTATTAGTCAACACATTCTTCATGGTCTATTTTCCTTTCATTATATACTTACTTTATGCTTACTCATGCTTTTTCCTACTTTCAAGCTCTCAATAATTAATTCCATATTTACCAATATCTATAATTACAGAATACTCCTACCTTTTTTGAATAGGCTAATATTTCCAAGATTAACAAAACAACTGAGGGAAAAGCAAAAGTAGGAACCACTAATCAGAGCATTTTGCATGAAACCCAGTTGTTTTAACTATCTCTCAGTAACAAAGTAAAAAATAAATAAAGTGCTACCTTAAAAGTTGGCACAAAAATTCCATTAGGGATGAAACTTTCTTTGTCTGGAAAAAATGCCTTACCAGGCTATAGAAAACAATACTTTTGCAGAGGTGGAGGCAAAGCAACAAAGCAATAGCGAGGCTTTGTAGAAGTAGAAAAAATAAGATTTCCTTTATAGTATGAAAATGGTATTTGTTTTCCTCCTGGTGAAAGAGAAAGAGAATATTAGACAGGATGATGAGAGGAAGAGGAAAGGGGAGCCAGTGAAACGCTATGAAATTGGGGCCAAATATAATTCCTGAGAGAGATGTCAAGAGGAGGTTTACTTAAGTTCCAATATAAAGTCATTTGCACTGATATGATATAACAGGCCCCTAACTTTGCTCTCCTAAAATTATCAGCAAGGTTTACTGCTCTTGGGAATAATTGGTTTCACTGGTTGTTTTGTGGATGTTGACAAAGAGGCTTGGTTTCTTTTGTGAAGTGATGCTTTGCAGAACAGTAACTTCCCCAGAATAAGCAGAAATTCTTTTGGCAGGATAACCTAACCACACAACCTTTCCCCACCACCACAAGCCTTTATAAATTTTCAGAAACCCTGAGAGGGAAGGGGATTGGACTTGCCTGGAGCACGGAAGGGAGGCTAAAACTAATGTGTTTTGCATTTTCTGCTGGTATCTGTGCTATTTTACAAATTTATAGACTTGGCAAGTCCCACAGTTCTCCCTATTGAATATAGTATGATTTTGCCTTTCAAAATTGGAATATTTTCCAGCAAAACAATTCAGAATATACAATTAAAGGTATTGCCCAACTAAAATAATCAAAAAAAAAAGGGAAATTCTAAATGAAAAACATTTGAGTTTCATTCACTTTCATTCACAAAGTAAGGCATTTTCAGTGCCTAAAGGTAAAGATTAAAAGGACATCTAAGTGATGACATTTTATATTTGGTGTGTACAAATACCAATAATTTCATTAAATAGGTAACACATATTAATGTTAATAACTTATTTATCATTCTAACAGGTAAGAAAAGAGTTAAAGTTAGCCAAAGATAAAATATGTTGAAAATAATAATTTCAACAGTAAAAGGTTTTAGAAAACTCAAAAATACAAGCATTAATTTTTTCAACTAATTTTTAAAAAATCTGTTAAAAAGAAAGCCACAGGTCCAAGGCACAGTCACTTGCCCCTGGGAGAGCAAACCAAGACTTAATTGCAGTTTAAACCAATCAACCTGGAATTTTCTGGTCAGCGCCAGTGAGGTAATCCATCACCAGGGCTCTCCATCCCCTAAAGGAAGAAGAGGAAATCCACCTAATCAGATCCTCTGCCCTTCCCCCTAAGGGAAGGTGATCTTGCCTAGAACAATGCTTTATTTTCTTTTGCTAATAACTTCTTACCCTACCCTCCTTCCTATAAAAACCTTCCATTTTTGTACAACTCCTCAAAGTTCCTCTCTACTTGCTAGATAGGATGCTGCCCAATTCACAAATTGCTTAATAAAGCCAATTAGATCTTCAAATTTACTCAGTTGAATTTTATTTTTTTGTTAATTATTTTGATTTGTTAATCAAATAATTTGTTATTTTGATTTGTTAATCAAAGCACTGTCTGGTAACTTCAAACTTTTTGTCTTCTGATCTTCATGCAGGCCTCTGTATAAGCACACATGGTAAATGGCCAGA
The DNA here is from genome assembly GCF_029215605.1 of Mirounga angustirostris. Classification (NCBI taxonomy): domain Eukaryota; kingdom Metazoa; phylum Chordata; class Mammalia; order Carnivora; family Phocidae; genus Mirounga; species Mirounga angustirostris. The sequence goes on along the minus strand of NW_026991716.1, from coordinate 87,472,999 downwards.
ATGATAAATGAGTTGGCTGGTTTTTCAACTATGCCAAAGTCATGTCAATCTTAAAATACAAGGACAAAATTCTCGCTCACTGAGAAGGTAATACTTATGCGATATAACTATTCGTATAGCACCTTTGAAACACATATTCTCATAATCATTGCTAATAAAGTTAGAATAAGTGGTACAGACTGCTAGGAAACAAAGGTTACAGAAAAAAATAGTCAAAGAAATGAGATTAGTGATGATAGCAATACAAATGAAAGCTTGGATCTGTCTAGACATTTTCTCTTTAATTTGTATAATTGTGTAAGACCAATTTTTGAAAACCAAAATAAAATAAGGGCAAGTTACTATCAACTTCCGTGTTCATGATTACACATTCTTTTTGTTTGTTTATGTGCGTGTGTTTGGTATTCACATGCTTGTTGTGTCTCATTTTCCCCTAAACTGAAAAAGTCCGCTGATTTTGTAGCTATGAATAGCAGGATCTATTTCAATAAAAATGCCCGTACGTGTTTGAAAATTGAAAACATACTGCTACAAGTAATGTACAAAAGGCTAAATACAACCAAACCAGGTAAAAGTGGTGGAATGAGGGAAAATGTATGTTACGTTCATTAACATTAGATCCAGGCTTCAATTTTTAACACTACCTTTTAAAGCAGGTGTTATAAAAACACAGATAAAATATAGTTCATTCTTTTGCATATAATGTATTTTTTTTAAATCTCAACATTCTGATTTAAAACCATTTTAAAATCATTCATCCCGTCATCATTGTGAATTGTTTACAGAACATTCTGAACAAAGTAAACATTCACTGTAATACACAGGATGCATTGATACAACAACAGAGTGTCATGTAGATATCTTCGATATCCTCTCATAATGAAATTCTGGTGATAGAATCTGATTTTTGAAGTACCTAATATTTTTCAAGGACTCAAAAAAACTCATTCAAATGAAAATTTAGGTTTAAGAGCTACATTTATTAAGTTTCCTAATTTTCAATGAAGTTATATTAATCATAAAATCAAACTCATATTATACATCCCCATTTAAAAATGTACTTTTTCATAAAGATAGTTCAGAGTCCATAATCTACCTAAACTTTGTGATAAAAAAATCAAAGATGCTCGCTCAGCTGTCTCAGTTTAAGTTTCATGCAGGGTCTGGCACCAACAGTAGATATTTGATTTTAAAGACATTCATATTTTTAAAAGCTACCTGCAGTGCTATTTCTAGGAATGGCAAGCATGATACGCTGATAGATTCCACAGCTGTTACAATGCAATTGACAATATAAAATGTAAATTATGGTCTAAACTGCTGAAGAGAGGAATCAATTAGTACTTAATCTATTTGAAGTTCTTTCTAAAAGTCCCTAAGAATGAAAGACACCTTCCTCCTGTTGCTCATTTAATATTGGCATTTCTATGTGGCAGATGGTGACCTTATCCCTGTGCTTCAGCTAGAAAGATTTTTATTAAGGCTAAACAAGTGTGAACAGTGCTAATTTCTTGCAGCAGGCAGATATGAATAAAGCTCTAGAATGAATATAAGTGCCCTGCCTCACCATATGGTTAAGGCCCACAGCCTGCCAATAGAATGGACTGAAAAGTAGCCAACATGTTTGAAACCTGCCCCAAGCCCCATGTTTCATCATTAGCCACCCAATCAAAGAACAGCTACAAAGGGAAGGAGATCATAATGAATGAGAAACATAATCTGTTGAACGGTTTGGTGGGCTAAGCTCTGAAGAAAGGCTGGTCATGAGTAAATTCTGAAATATCAAACATTTGTCTTTCAGTACCCCTCACTATACTTGTGATGTTCTTGCTACCTTTCTCCCTAATACAGACCTACTATCCTCTTCTATTAACCCAGAGCCCAGTGATGACTGATACTTAATCATAGGTCTGGGCATACCACCCTAAACAGCTCCCTTCAGTTTATATTCCAAGCTCTTAAGGTGCGTCTCAAACTTAAAAACCACATGCACCTTCTTCAAAGGACATGTATTTACACAGAGTCCTCGTCTTAACTTATTTTATAAAGTTTCTTATACATATAGAGAAACTAGGTAGAATCTTTCTTACTTTAGTCCATAAGGAGTTTAAAAATTTACAAAATAACATTTAAAAACCTCTACAACTAATAAATTTGGATTAACTATAGTTTCCTGCTTTGCTATGATAAATTGCTTGATATTTAATCATGGGATAATTTCTTCTAGGCTGGCTATCCTACTGTACTTTGCATGATGATCTAAGATCCTAACTCTGTCTTCCTGTAACCATTGTAAAACTTTCTGTGGATCCTTGGTTTGACATCACTTGGTTTGAATATGATGCAAATGAGATAGCCTATGCTTAACATCTGGTCATCTCAGTGGTTAACGACATAAGGCAAAATGATTTTTTTATAGATCATTAAAATGAACATTAAAAAAGTAAACATTCTCATGAGGGACTCAAGGAGTATTTTAAGAACCACCACTCAAAAATTTCACCTCTTTTTTCCCTTACCAAAGTATAATTACTATATAGTAAGATTCAGTAAATTCTTTCATGTGCCAAGCTTTTTATGTGTCTTATCTCTGTGATTCTTCCAACAATCTCAGAAGGTAGATACCATAATCATTCACATTTTATGGATTAAAAAACCAAGATCATACGATCAAGATGCAAACCAAGTCTTAATGGACTCCAGGGCCTTTTTCCTTAATTACTGCAATATACACTGTCTGCCAACTTGTCTCAGCTAGTTGTCCATTGCAAAGTTCTTACCAGTTAGCTACCCTTAAAGAGTTGACTACCTCTCCTGAGAATATTTGCATTTCTCCCCTTCTTATCCCACCAAAATGAATAAAAATAAAAGTAAAAATAACAGAAGATTGATGCAGAGATGAACAAACAATTCTGTAAATGTGGAATATTTCAAATGCAAGAGGGATGAAGACAAAATAACTATATAGATAGCTATTTATTCTCTAGTAGTTAAATCTGCACTAGAGAACACATAATGGCTGAATCCATTAACAGTTATGTTCTAAATTAATTGTACTGTGTTTTCTGGGGGTTAGTTGTATATTTGCTTGAATGGAAGAAAAAGATGGCAAAAACCCTCTTAATATTTTTTAATGTCTTACAACAAAGAAAAATGAAATGTTTCAACTTATGATATGCTTGTATCCATTTTGTCCTTCCACAAAATTTCTCTGATTAAGCAGATCAAATGTGGTATTTTCCTGACTCTTTTCTGTATATGTCACTGTACATCTAAAAGTATCTATCTTTTATATGCTCCTATAACATTCAACTACTCTTCTACTCTTAATCTATGCCAGTTATAAAGTTTTAGTCTATTTGTATAGATACTAATGATTTTCATTCCCATCTATCTTTTCCTTAGGTTCCACTTATCCACATAAATATTGCCTTTTTGTCATTTAAACTCCAAGACTATATAAATTTTATGTCATTAAGACATTTTATATCAAATGGTGCCATACATTACCAATAGAAGATATAAGCAACTCTATGCTTCCTTATGCTATGGAAAGAGAAAAGAATTATAGTATACCCTGAATTCTTCAAAAAAAATGCAATAAAAATCTAATAGAAACAAAATCAACCAAAAACAGAAATAAAAGTTCTCATTAAAGAGAAAAACATTAAAGTGATAAAACAGCTATTTATACCTTTTAAAAACTTGATCCAACTTTTAAAATGATTAAAGTCTACTATACAACTTTAATCTTAGTCAAAATAATTTCTTTTAACTATGTTCTCTATAACACATTCACATGCAATTTTAACATATCATTTTGATGGACTCTGACAAATACAATATTTGTAATGTTAAAAAATATAACAAATTCAGGGGCAACTGGGTGGCTCAGTAGGTGTCTGCCTTTGGCTCAGGTCATGATCCCAGGGTCCTGAGATTGAGCCTGTGGAGGGCATCCTGCTCAGCAGGGAGTCTGCATCTCCCTCTCCCACTGTCCCGTTCCCACTGACTTCCCCCCTGCTTGTGCTCTCGTTCACTCTTGCATTCTCTCTCTCTTTAAAATGAATAATCTTGTAAAAAAATATAACAAATTCAGTTACATGTTTGTCCACCAAGTTGACTTTTCTAAATTCACTAGACACAAGAGGATGATAGAATTCTAGTCAGTGAAGAAAAGTATCAGATCTCTAGGGCACAATACACCTTTCCTAAATGTGTGTCAGCTTCTAACACTATTAGCCTTTAGATGTGTTATCAGTCATCAGAGAGAGTCAGGCAAAGCAGATAAGAATTTCTTTCAAGAATTCTTTTTCTAAGGCCTCAAGGGAAGTCTCCTATAATTGATCAACACAAGTGTTACACCTTCTGGTTATCTAGGAGGCACAAATGATCCATGTAATGAAGCATTCAACTGTTTTCTTGCATGGGACTACCAGAAGAAGAAAAATTTGTCTGCTACAAGAGTAAAAATCACTGATGTAAAGATTCACATTTCAGATTTCCTAAATATTTATAATTGTAGATATTGTGATAAATAGCATTATGTGAGTTTTTTTTTTAAATGTGAGCTTTCTTTTAAACAGTTATCTATCATATATAATCAAATACTTACATTACCTATAAGAGTTATATAATATCCAATATGCACAGTGCAATTTAGGTAGTGAAAGCCCAAAGTGAAGAAAACATGCCACTCTTCTATTTTTCTCCTATGGAATCTTAATTTATTTCACTGATTTAGATATAACAGTGATACATGTAACAGCTTAATAAGAATATGAAATAGAGGGTAAGGGTCTTGGAATATGATTATCATAGAAATAAGATTTTTAGAGTCATAATGCTTTTATAATATATTAGTAGAAAAAGCTGCAGCAAAAATGCAAAGCACAATATTTAAGTCTGAACTTCTCATAATAAGCCAAACATTTTAACTGACCAAATAAAACTTCAGGACATTTATTATATTAAAAATAAATAAGACTGACATTAGGTAAGAAATACATGCTAAAGATTTCCCCATATTCTGGCTTTCTTGGCCCTCTTCAAATAAGCATAACATTTAACACTCTGTGACTTAAGAAATAATGCCCTTGCAATTTTAACTTCAGTCCAAATGATTAAGACATTTCCTTTCTAATGGTAAATAAATTTTAAAATCTTTATCTCAAGCTTTTTTATTATTTACTCAATTCAATTATTTTAAATGAACAGACCAATAGTAACATTTGATTCAGTCCCAAATGATCAAAGCTCTCTGACCCAGTGAAGGAGAGTTTTGCTGCTTTTTCACTACCCCCTGACCCCAAATCCACTCTACACCACTTCTCTGAAAGCATCCCACGTGGGATTCATCAGTAGGACATTGTGGAGGAGAGGAGACAGTAAATTAAAAAAAACTGGGCAGAAGGGCTTGTTTGTTTTGTTTTGTTAGCTATCTAACAGTGAGAGTATATACTATTCAATATTCCTACAAAATTTTATATGAGTTTAATTTGTGATATGTAAAACAAGGCAAAATGAGAAAAAGTAACATCTGCTGCTCATTTTTTGTGCTTTCCATTTTGTGATCGATCATCATATATATTCCTCAAAGCTATGAACATGTGCTTTACTTTATGACAGAGCAGATAAATAAAATGTGCTACAAACCTAAGGGCATCCAGTATGTTGAAAATATGGGCAAAAACAAGCCCCTGACTAGTAATACAACCAATTGATTTAGTTATTATTTGATTCTGGAACAAAAATACAAAGTGTCTCAAAGGTGGGATGTGTAGTCTCTTTGAACTAGTCATTGAAAATGTTTAGTTCAGCTTCAATTCCTATTTTGTTTGCTGAAAGAAAGTATTTGTTTTCTAATAAGTAGTGTCAGGCCAAATAAAGCGCAAATTACTAGCACTGTAAATTAAGTCCAACTAAATTTTTTACATGACTGCTATCTATGTTGTTCAATAACAAAGAATGACATTATAATTGTTCCCAAAATCTAGGTTGTGTATACAGAAACATACAAAGAAAAACTGGTGCCACCTGTCCTAAAAGCCTTAAAATTCCCAAAAGAAGCAATGAGTGAATGAAACCTCAAAGCTGAAATAAATTATTTAATACTTTCCTAAAGTAGCATATCAGATTCTGAATTAAACATAAGGGGCTTTAAAAAAACCAAAAAGTCAATTTTATTTTCTGCCTGAAACTTAAAAAAAAAAAAATTCTCTTACAGGGCTGAAGTCTCAGAAATAAAAGGAAAAGATGTATTATTAAAAAAAATCGTACAGAAATGAGAGCATTTCCTTGAAATGGGCTGAATAAACACAGCAAGATATGATCAATTAGAGACAGTCTCAATTTTGGTTATTAAACCTCTTTTTCTTCTCTGCTCACATCTATTCTAAAGTTTCTGTTAAACTAAAAAATTGAAAATGAATACAATTTGTTGCTTTCCAATTCTGAATATATAACATTTCTCTCATTTTGAAATGAATATCATTCTTTAAAATTAGCAATCAAAGAACTTTGAAAGCGGACAGTGCAACAAACTGCATAATGATTTTAAATCACTGGAAGGAATAGCTGCCAATCAGCTAATTGTAATTATGTATTGTGCCTGCTCAAAAAGAACCTGAAATGGAAATTGTTTCTTATTCACACACTTAAAATAAATTTCAGTCTGCATAAACTTCATGAATTTTGAATAATCTTTAGGCTGTACATTTTATCTGTTGAGCCATAAAAGGCCTTCTTGATTTTAAGGGTAGGGGAAAAAAAAAAGCACTTTTATATTTCTGTAAATATGTTGTGGATGTATTTACTTTAAATGCATATATTCAGTATGGGAAATCTATGATGTATCTCTTAGGACTCTATATTGAATATTGAAGTCAAAATAAATAACCTTCGACATTTTGAAAAATACCAAAACAAAAGGTAATCTTCAGTATCACTGGCTCTAAATAGTCTTATATCTCTATAGAGAAAACAAATTCAAACAAAAAATAAGGCACAAAGGAAAGGCATCTTTGAAGGAAGGCATGTCTTTGAAAAGGCATCTTTTTGGTGCCAAAATTCCCAAAAGGTAAGCTATCCCAAAAGAGGAAACTTATGAGAAATCCAGATACCTTCAATCATATACACTTAAAAAAAAAAAAAGATAATTTATGAAGACATATTTTTTAGAAAGATTATTGCTCTATGGCAAAAAAAAATGCTGTAACTAAATAATCTATGCTAAATAACAATAAAAATGCTTAAAACTGCATATCCAACACCCAAGTATCTTGAGAGAACTATATTTCGTATGTGGCATGACAATAGAAAAACATTCTTTATTGAAGAAAATTTCTTTGTGGACACCATGACTTATATAGAACTTATATTTTATATATATTTACATATATGTATATACCAAACGTGTTGTTAATGAAGGAGAAGCACACTAATGGAAAAATAATTTCTCTCAATACCAACTTGCCGATACGCTTATGGTTTGGTTACATATGCATGTTTAAAGGTTTAATGATCTTTAAGCTATCCAGTTAATGGATTAGGAAACTAAATAATTTTTAGTTTAAAATATTTTATTTAAAAAAGGAAACAAAGTATTTTAAGGAAATATATCACATTTCTAAAATAAATAACTATAAGACTAAAACACCAATATCCACCTTAATTTTAAAGAGATAGATCCTGCACAAAAATTAAAGTATCTCAGTTTCATGTTAGCTACTATTTATAATGTTTAAAGTCATTTTATGACTCTGGTGTTTAGCTGTAAGACATATTTATCACCTTATCTCTGAATTGTTACATGGCAGTAATCAAAATAAGTAAGGTTTACTTTAACAAGATTATGTAGGGGCGCCTGGGTGGCTCAGTTGTTTAAGCATCTGCCTTCGGCTCACCCAGGTCATCATCCCAGCACACTGGGATTGAGCCTGTCAGTTAAGCGGGCTCCCTGCTCTGTGGGGGCTTGTTCCTCCCTCTCCTCCTGCTCCCCTGTTGAGAACATTTCAATGTTTTTTTTTTTAATTACTGAACTAAAATCTGCCTAGAATTTTCCATTGTAGTTCACATGGATAACAACTGAAGCTTTTGGTCCTTCCCAAAGTGAAAGCATACTATAAAAAGACATGCAAGATAACTGGAATTGGAACTTGGGTTCCTATTTGATCTAGGCCCCCAGTATAGACAAAAACTCAAACACTGAATCTTTTCACCTAAAGTTAAGCTTTGATAGAGGAATAGAAAGTGAAACTGGACTGATGGAATCTAGAAAAAAAAAATGAGAAAGAACTATGGGAGCAGCACATACTGAATGTTTATATATGAAATATAATCTAGGTTACTTTTCACTGTAGGAGGTTTCATATGTGTATTCAGGACATAAGCTAAAATGTAGCATGATGTATATATGCTGATGTTTTATGTTGCTGAACTTGGATAATACAAGAAGGTCAGGATGGAATAGATAGGTATTTTTAAATGTTATCATGGTATAAAAAGTGTCTCCTGAGCAATGTCCTATCAGGATTTTTCCCCCTCTTTTGTTCTCACCACATCAGGTAAGGGCAATATTGGGTATTGGGAGCTAGAGCCCAAGTTTATTCAACTGGTAAAAATAAGGATGAAAGACTAGCTTGCCCTACTCTGCATTTGCATCATTGTGCATTTTTACCAGGCTATACAGAGGCATTGAAAACCTTTGTCTCTGATCCAAACCTTGAAAGCTTTTTATCTTTTAAAAATCTCTGATTATGTTAATAAAACACAATCCATAATTGGCCTATGTTACTTTAGCATCTGGCAGTTTTACAGACTTGACTAAAAATATATATTTAAGGCCCACTACTATATAATTAAATGAAAGTTTGGCTTTATTCAAAAATGCAAATGAATTCTTGGCTTTTCTCTTATACACTTTTCAATTATTTATATGTATTCCCCATTCATAGTACTTTCTCTCATCCAGAAACAATTCAATTTCAACAAATTTCCAATTCGTTTAAAATTTTACAATAGAAAATGGCTTTAAATTATACAATAAACTCATATTTCTGTTGCTGGAAAAGAGTATGAAATGCATCTTATAATATGCAACTTGCCAAACCAGAAATGACTGAATAGACATTTCATTTTCTTGTGTCAACCGATACAACCACTATTTATATATATTAGCAGGTACTGAAATCTCAGAAGAAAGGAAATTATTTTTACAAGTTATTTGAAAGCAATAAATCAAACCTTCAAATCTCACCCATCCTTTGAAATCTAATCAATGAAGAAGTAAATGTTTTTTTTCCTTAAGATCTTATTTATTTATTTGACAGAGAGCAGGAGAGAGTGAGAGAAAGCACAAACAGGGGGAGCAGCAGAGGGAGAGGGAGAAGCAGGCTCCCCACTAAGCAAGGAGCCGGATGTGGGGGATGTGGGGCTCGATCTCAGGACCCCAGGTTCATGACCTGAGTTGAAGGCAGACACTTAACCGACTGAGCCACCCAGGTACCCCAAGAAGTAGATGTTTCTAATATAAATTTTTAAATAGTTCACAGCAAATATTTCTAGAGTAACCCTTCATCATCTGCAAGGATTCCCAGCTAAACCTCATGAAAACACATGAACTCTTTCAAAATACACCAGAGCTTTTGTAGTTGCCTGAAATAGCTGATGCCTCATTTATTCAAAGAAAGGTTTACTTCTCAAGATAGTTATTTATGTCCTGGAAAACGGGTAAATGAAACAAGATATATGCTACATGACAAGTTTAAGTACAGAGAAGCTTTTATTTTAGAAATATTAATATTTCGAAGTAACAAACATGTTTTCACTAACTCAAAATGATTTGATTTACACAGCAACTGACTACTAATGGTGAAGTAAAAATACAGTGCAAGCTGCAACGAAGAACTTCCTATTGAGTATTGGTCATTTTCAGTTATTCAACTCATTGAAATGCTACAAACAATAGTAAGATTCCAATGTTAATCTAAGGTATAAAAAATGGCACAAATTGCATATTAATTGTTTTACTTTATATATAAAATGAAATTAATAAAATGGAGGCATCTTAATGAATATTGTATCAAATCTTATAAATTCATAGACTAAACTGTGCTTCTCTGAGGTAAATGGAATGAGTTTAATAATAGATCAGTTTAGATTCAATGAATGGATGAAGTTTGAAGAGTTTCAAGGTGATGAAACCATGACCCAGAAAGAAATCCTCTAACAAATTAAGAACACTAAAATGACAGAAGGAAATATTTTGGAAACAACTGAATAAGTGTGAATCAAAACAGCCTAGAGTGTCAATGACAACAACATTGACTGGAGGCCAAGATCTAAATAAACCTGTCTTTGATTTATTGTTGTTCTTGTTGTTCTTGTTTTTGAGCTCATTTGGGAAGATGATCTTACCTCATGCTTTTAGACAGTGCTGCCCTCTAGTCAAAACAGCACTCAACCTCCATAAGACTTGAATTAATCTAATCTTATTCTCCAAATTGAGGATAATTCTCTTTCTGAGAAAGGCTGCTAAATACTTGACCTGACTGGAATCTTAATATATCTGAATTCCTTTGATTTAAATAACACAAGTATTCTGTTTGATATTCCCCAGCTACAGGAAGGATACTTTGGCTAACACCAAGGTCTCAGGATATTTTTCTCAGGGTGGTCCCTAGGCCTCCTAGCGCAGAATCATCAAGACAGCTCACCAAAAATGGGAGCCCTGGGTTCCCCTGCTGACCTTCTGGGTCAGAGTCTCTAAATCTGCAGTCTGAGAACATGCTTTTATAGTAAGTTCTCCAAGAAAAGTCAAGATCCATTGCTCTCAGATGTCACCTACTTGGCCATGCTGCATTTCAGGACTATTAAAGTGCTACAGGTCATGAAAGAGTGGAGCAAGAATTTAGGAGTCCTGTTATCAAGACTGGCTTACAAAGAACTATTGATCTAACCTCCACATACTCCAACTCTGAGAGGTATAATCCCTTGAAGAGGCCTATACCATTCTGCCTTGAAGAATCCACCACAAAATCTTTTTATAAGAAGTTACGATAAAAATTAGAATAAAATTCAGCGCAATTGCCTTTAACCACAGGCGAGGTTTATACCTGTTCCACTGCAATTGGCTCCTGCCCAAGAGGAAACAAACCAAACCAAAACAAAACAAGACAGAACAAAACGTCTGAAATCCAGAGTAGTAAGTAGTAAGTTCCTTCATTAATCACGTTTTCTCCAGCCTGCTTTGCTTCATGCATCTATCCCTGTGCTGCACACATCACTTATTAAACTCTATCACTGCTAAGGACACTGGCCCTCCCTTTAGGCTAACTGGGTCTTGTACAGGATATCCCATTTTCCTGTGAGTCTGATTTCTGCTTCTGTCTTCATTGCCAGCTTCCAAACCTGTGCTGATACTCTGTTCCATGTGTGTTCCTTTGCTAATCCTATCCACAGCCACTTCACCTAGGTGGATTCCCAGCAATAAAGAAAATATGCCACAAAATCTTATAATAATATATAATCAAGTAATATAATCATAAAGTAATTTTTTTTTAAAGATTGATTTATTTATTTCAGAGGAAGAAAGAGGGACAGAGGGAGAGGAACAAGCAGATTCCCTGCTGACTGGGGAGCCCCACGTGGGGCTTGATCCAGGACCCTGAGATCATGACCTGAGCCACAATCAAGAGTTTGACACTTAATCAACTGACCTACCCAGGCACCCCTAATCAAGTAACTTTGAGAAACACTATACACCTTATATTTTACCTTGTCTTAGAATTTTACTATATATATTAGTGCATTGAAAGAGCTGAGAAATGCTTGCAGTAAAGAAAAGTCTTTAATATATTCTAATCCAGTATTCCAAGTGAACCCTTTTTTGGATGAACACAACCGTATTTAGCATCGTAGTGCTCCTCAGAACAAACCTTAGTAAATGCTGTTTTCTATACATGTTAGAGTCCATTTGCCTTGTGCCCATGACCTGATTCAATCTGTATGGTAGAGTTTAGAACCTTGGAATTGTCCTTGGATAAAGTTCTTGAAGTGCCTACAAGAAGAGAACCTTCTTATCTCATGTGCAAGGAAGTGGTTCCCCAAGAAAGAGCTATACCATTTTAAACCATTCTCCAAAAGACCAGGTAGATTATTCCTTAGTTAGCTGAAACTAAGTTTTCTAGTTTGATGTAAAGACACTCAATGTAGAATATGAAATACACTTTAGGGTCTTCCTATTTCAGTCCCATTCCAACTATTATCTGGCACCAAGATAGTCAATGACCCTCTTAATTAGGAAAACAAATTATTTTTTTCACCACGAATTTTGTTTCAGAAATAATAGTATCCATTACAATGATAAGAAGGCATTTATTAAGTAATACTGTAATCAACAAAAGCTATCCACATTTAGTTTTTTTTTAACTCATATATTTTATGTGGCTTCTTACAGACTATGGACACTTTGCCTCTAAAATACTGCCTGTAAAATGTCCTTATTTAAATGATTAGATTATTTTAATAGAATATTCTTTGAAATGATGATTCATCATATTGCTGTAATTCACTGAAATTTCAAACTATTTTGATAGATAATTTATCAAAAAGGACATCTAAAATGTTTAAGTTGACTATCAATCTATGGCATTTTAATGGATCGATAAAAAAGGAAGATACTAGCTCTCTTGAACACAATAATCTTCAACATTATAAATTCTTACTTATGTGAGAATCTTTTTCTTTTTTTTTTTTTCAACGTTTCATTGGTTTCACTAGGGATTTAAAGTTCTCTACAGCCAGGGCTGCTCCTTTGTCCACACCAGAGCTTCCCGCTGCCCCACCCTCCCTACTCACCTCCTGCTGACCAAGTAGGCAATGTCAGTGTCATGCTTGCAAAATAAAAACATCCCAACCAACTGCATTCCTGCAGTGTCTATGAGAGTCTTTTCCTAATGGTATTAGATGTTCTAAGTTGTTAGAAGACTTCTTTCCCATAAGACCCATTCAGTAGTCATCCAAGCCCAACCTTACCTTTCACTAACCATGGCCCATCTCCCCCTAGTTTGGGGAAGCCCTGTGGGATATATGCATGGATGGTAAATCAGTGCTGAATGTTAACTGTCCCCTTGCCAGAAGCCCAATCCAATCCCCTGTCCTGTTCTTCTGCATACCACCTCTCTTTTCTCCATTCTGTCTTCACTTAGACTACACCAACTAATTTCCTCTTTACAAATTCCTTACAAACATTGGCACAGGCATGACTTTAACTCCCAGAGCACAGATAAAAGAAAACCAGAGGACATAATGAGGCATTTCTGCAGGCTTTGGGGAATTTCATACCATAAGCAAAGACTAAAACTAAACTCTAGGAATGAATGTCCCCAAGATCTACAGGCTGAGTCTCTGGCTATCTCCTTACTCCCAACCTGCCACAGTGATGCATAGAAGGCTATCCAGTCCCCATGCTCATCCTGTTCCCATTCAAAGTCACAGGCCCTTCACTATGATTTTCTTTTTCCAAATCCTGGTTTCTTATTCAGCCAGAGTTCCAGAAAAGACAACCTTTTTATTTCCTAACAGGAAGTATTATTTCTAATATGCACCTATATCTACAATTAAACACACACACAAACACACCCACACACACTTTCTCTAAAGCAAAAAAAAAAAAATTGTTCCTCAATATCCAGAAGATCTCTTATCTTAGAGGAGCATTTTGACTCTAAACTTTTGCTGAAAGAAAAAGCCAGTGACATTTTTTTCCCAAAGAAATAGGAAATAGGCTGTCAACTTTAAGACAACAATTTCTCATGATACCCACCTAACTGGCCATCAATTAAAAAAAAGAAAAGAAAAGAAAAAGATATTAGGTCCAGGTTCAGATGGAGCAAATGTTATATTAGAAAAAGATTTATTAAGTGAAGCACATTGGGGGTACTTAGTAGCAATGTATGGTTCTACAATAATTACACATAAGTTATGCAGTGCTAGGCACTAATAATTCTAACTGAAATACATACTAACATATTAACATTTAACATCCTGAAATAGATTACTATTAGTATTTCTATTTTACCTAGGCAAAATTAGGCCCTGGAAGGTTACATGATTTCCCCACGATCACATAGCAAGTAAGTCAGGACTGAGATTTAAGAGCAGACAGCCCCGTGAAGAAATTCTCCACTCCATGTCTCTTAAAATAGTAAGAATGTCAGAGACTATAATATGCTGGTTCTGTAGAAAAACTATTGGAAGTCAAAAGACTTGGGCTTTAGAACTTACAAAACTAAGTTTGTACCTCAATGCTTTTTATTAGTCCAATTTAACCCAAAATGATATTCTCCTGGTAATACCTAATGCTAAATAATTTTTGGCAACTGAGAATTATTAAGATTATTTTCCTCAGCATTGTTTTGGATAGAAACATTGTCTCCCAAAAATGTCCACGTCTTAAACCCGGAACCTGTGAATATGTTACGTTACATTGCAGATGTGATTAAGAGTATGGACTAGGAGATGTAGAGATTATCATGGATCATCCTGGAGGGTTCAATGTAATCACATGAATCCTTAAAAGTGGAGAATTTTTCATGATTGTGTTGGAAAAATACAATATGAGGACTCCATCAGTCATTATTGGTTTTGAAAATGGAAGAAGGGGGCCATGAGACAAGGAATGTGATAGTATCTATAACCTGGGAACAGCCATCTGCTGACAGCCAGCAAGTGAGCAGGAGATCAGTCCTACAACCACAAGGAATGGAATGCTGCCAACAACTACATAAGCAGGAAAAGGATTTTCCCCTAGAGCCTTGAGAAGAAATTTAGCTCTGCTGACACTTTGATTTTAGTCTGGTGAGACCAGTAACAGACTTCTGACCTACAGAACTAGAAAAACTTCAAGCCATGAAGTTTGTCATAATATATCAGCAATAGAAAACTAATATAAGTACCCAGAGCCAACACTTATAAGTGTCTACATGGCCTCATCTCTAGGATTTAGGAAGTGAAAAATTAGCTAACTCTCTTGAGTTATCATTTTGTCTCCACATTGTATCATCCTGTTATATCTCCATGTTGAATCATCCTCTTACATATCTAGGGCAATGCCACACACATGGGGTACACACACACACACTGCTACTGAAAATAATTATATGTCACTTCTAACTCTTATCATAAAATGACTACCTACATAAACTTCATTACAAGGGGTCAATTTGTTATAAAGCCAAAATAAAAAAGACAACTTTTCATCAAAGTAAAAAAATTGACTTGTCAGGAATGTCCTTCTGCTTTCCCTCAGGCTTCTAAGGACACACAATTTGATATTTGAGAACCCCCGTTTAATTCTTCCAGGTGTCCTTCCAGAGAAAATGAAGAAATTGCACAGTGAAAATTGAAGATTCTCTGTATGGAGTTAACCCCCTGCTGTTCAAAGATTAAATGCTCATTTCTCCAGGATGGGATTGTAAATATCCTCTCTATACAAAATGGGCCAAAGGGTTAATGTGCTGTATCATTTTTACTATATTAAAAAAGTAATCTGAGGCTCCTGGGTGGCTCAGTCGTTAAGCGTCTGCCTGCAGCTCAGGTCATGATCTCAGGGTCCTGGGATCGAGCCCCGCATCGGGCTCCCTACTCAGGGGGAAGCCTGCTTCTCCCTCTCCCACTCCCCCTGCTTGTGTTCCCACTCTTGCTGTGTCTCTGTCAAATAAATAAATAAAATCTTTTAAAAAAAAAAAAAAGGAATCCATGCTGCAAAAGACTATTCCAGTTTATTTGCAACAGCTTCTATCCATGTTAAGAATATATGTTGCTACAAATTAGATTTTAAACGAGTGTCACATTACTGATAAAAGTTTATTTTAGGAGCTATTCTTCTAGTCAGGAAGAAACAAACTTCCCATTGAGGAGTAACAACTATCCCAGCTCTTACCTCCTCCCCCCACCCCCCCACCCACCTTAATTACACCAGAATGTTCCATACTGGCTCTCAGGTCTATAAAATAGTTACTCTTGAGGAATGCTTTTTCACTTTGAACATCTGTCCATGTATAAACAGACCCAAATGGCTCCAGGGAGAGCACACTGGCACACTTCCTGGAAGACAAAGTTGGAGAAGCTAGGAAAGGCTTCACAGAGGAGAGGCTATCTGCACTCTGGCTTCACAACTGTCAAGGCACATCTAGAAAATGGGAGAGAGATTAGAGTGGCAGAAGTAGGGGCAGATTTTGGAGGACACAGTTGAGGGTAAGAGCAAGTGGTATTCAAATTTCCATGTTACAAAGCAGAATACCCTCTATAGTACAAGAATATAAGAAGCATGCATTGAGGATGCCCTACAGTGAGCCTCTGTATTTTGGGACTTGCTCACTGGCCACCACAAATGGTCCAATACAGTTGAAAAACTATAAATCTCAAATTTCATAGATAGATAGATGATAGATAGATAGATAGATAGATAGATAGATAGATAGATAGATAGATAGATAATAGATTTTTTGCATAGTTAAGACACACTTGTCAGAAGAATCATCACTACCATGTTTAAATAAATTGTGCCTTCTACAAAAAAGTATTTAGCCTCTCTATGTCTATGAATATACTAACAAAGATTGGGACAGTTATTTCAGTAAGAGTATATCATGATAAAATTTCTTAAAATGCATGGCAAATGCATTTGTGCTTTCTAAATGGAAGACTAAATGGTTTCTTCCACATCAACAGAAATTGTATTAAATGGCTATAACTCTTTCTTCTTTAGACTGATTCTTACATGCTTTAAAATGACAACATTCAAAGGTTCAATTCAATTTAGGTAATCATCAGAAATGTCACCTGCCTTTCAAAGAACCCTTGGAGTTTGCCAAATTGGGCTAGAAATCATGCATGGATAGTTTTCATTACATGTGAGCTGACAGTTCCTGCTTCTTGGTCAGGAAAAAAAAAAAAAAAAACAACTTTCTTACAAAGAAGGTGTGCTGAATGTCTTAGCCCCTACCCAAGAATAGCACAGAAACAGAAGGTGGCAGACCAGGAATGTTTTATTTTTCCTATTATCAAGACTCCAATTTTACAAAAATGAGAATCTTGGTACTTCATACTTTCAGAAAATATTAAAGTAAAAAATTGGGGATCATAATCACAAAAACAGATGCTTTTTTTTTTTTAGGCAATACTGACCATATTCTTTTGGATTCAAAATTATTTTTATTTTTATTTTTATTTATTTATTTATTTATTTTAAGATTTTGTTTATTTATTTATTTGACAGAAAGAGAAACAGCATGAGAGGGGATAGGGTCAGAGGGAGAAGCAGGCTCCCCGCTGAGCCGGGAGCCCGATGTGGGACTCGATCCCAGGACTCTGGGATCATGACCTGAGCCGAAGGCAGTCGCTTAACCAACTGAGCCACCCAGGTGCCCCAAAATTATTTTTAAATGAATATATCTGTCCTTATGGAATGAGAAGTCCTATGTTTTGAAATAAATTTAAAATAGTAATACACCATGTGGATAAATGAGCCTCTTCAGGAGGAGCTCTGTCACAGAATTGGCAAAAGTGCCCCCTTTTTGCTAAAAAGCTGCTTCTGCAGGGCAGCTGCAAAGCAGAGGTGGGCCACGTTTCACCAAGCGAACGTCTCTGTGGTAGGCACAGGATAGAGAAGGTCCTGTATGGAGCTTTTTATCCGAGGTCCTAGAACTGAGGCTGAGTCAGTGCTCAGTGTCAATTACATCAGAGCCTCCCAAGCAGTTCACACATTGGGGGTGCGTTGCAGGCAGCCGAAGTGGCCCAAGCCTGGGCCAGCAACCTGCATTGCCAGCATCCTCATTCCTCTGTTTACCCTCACTCGGCCATAGATAATCTGATCATTTTCTACACGTGCCAAAATGTGAAAAATACTGGGAACACTGAATTAAATATATGAATTTCCCCATTAAGGACATATTTAACAAACCTGGTCAAAAAAAAGAGATTGGGTCATAGCTTCTCACAAGCATATTGTGATTGGATAAGTCAGTTGCATAAAATTCTTGAAGTAACACCATGACTCTCTATATATTTCGTTTCCTGGAAATTTTCTTTAACACTTGTAGAATATAGAATAAAAATAATTTAATCTGATATCAGTACAACAATACTATCTACCTTAACTGAAATCTATATTTTAGTGTTTTTAAAATACACAGTGCGTTTTTATGGAATACTTACTTTCACAATAGTCTTTAAAAATGATGGTTTGAGTGCTTTCACTTTTTGCCTTTCAAAATAAATTGCTTTCAAGGCCTAATATGATTTTTGGCATTTATTTATTTATTTATTTATTTATTTTTAAAGATTTTATTTATTTATTTGAGAGAGAGAATGAGAGAGAGAGCACATGAGAGGGGGGAGGGTCAGAGGGAGAAGCAGACTCCCTGCCGAGCAGGGAGCCCGATGCGGGACTCGATCCAGGGACTCCAGGATCACGACCCAAGCCGAAGGCAGTCGCCCAACCAACTGAGCCACCCAAGAGCCCGGTTTTTGGCATTTAAATAAAGGTATTTAGAAAGACTTAATGATCTTAAATTTCCTGTAAAACCTTTTGCTCACAATGAATGCTTTTTACCTTTGCTTTTCTTTTCCCTTCTCTGTATCATTCCAACTTTAGAATATGTGCTGCCAAAGTGAGCACTCACCTTGCCCAAGGATTTTGTTGTCTAATCAAGCAGTTATAATTTCTAATTCCAGGACAACTTTCTCATGTAGGAGAAAACACACAAAGGAATAACTTTCTGTGAAGCACTAAAACTCTAAGTATTAATATAGTTGAAATTCCTAATTCGAGAAAAGGGATAAAAGAACCCACTGGAGCAGTTAGCAAACAATTATAACTTGGCTATGTTCAGAGACCAAAGATTATGTTTAGAAACTAAAATGGACATCTATTTCTACAAATAGAAAGGCAAAATGTTAATAAAGTCAGACTTAGCCATGAAAAAAAAAAAATTAAATATCCCATAAGAGTGAAATGTGGATAGACTATCTTGGCTAATCAAGGTTATATTCATGTGTAACAAAAACAAAATGAAATCCCAGGGTTGCTAAATGCCATATTGCCATACTGTTAATTTATATATATATTTTAAAGATTTTATTTATTTGAGAGACAGAGAGAGAGCACAAGCGGGAAGGAGAGGGAGAAGCAGGTTGCCCGCGAGCACAGAACCTGATGCGGAGTTCGATCCCAGGACCCTGAGATCATGACCTGAGCCAAAGGCAGACACTTAAAAATGAGCCACCCAGGCGCTCCTGTTAATTTATATTTGATACCACCCTGCCAGAATTTCCAAAAGCAATTATTCCATTAAATACACATTAAAGATATCAAGATTTGTTTTTAATCAATATTTGACCTCAAGAAATATATCTGTCTGAACATATGCTTATGCCTCTCCAAGTTTCCCACCCTCTGTTATGATTGCCAGTTTATAATATTGATGCTGATATTAAAATTATGTACACAATGAAAAAGAAACAGATGTACACTCAGAATTTGTTCATAAATTCCTATGCAATGGCTTGATTACTGACAGTTACGTATCTGCAGCCAAATCAGCATGTCATTTTTACTCATTCAGTACTTAGCTTCACCTAAGCATATATACATACCAAAAAGACCATAGTGCTCTCTTTAGAACTGTTTAGCAATCAGCCCAACAATTCAACTAAACTAAATGCTAGATTTTTTGTCATAGCTTCCTTTATTTAGGTGAACTTCATTCCATTTTGGTTTCCCCCCAAATAATCCAGAAATAATCATCTAAACTCTGAGTTTGTCCCCTAGCATTGTGTTTGTTTTGGTATATTTTTTGAAGATTTTAAAAAATTAAAGTATAATTAACATACAATGGTATATTAGTTCCAGGTGTATAATATAATGATTCAACAATTCTATACATTTAGTCAGTGCTCACCATGATAAGTGTATTCTTAACCCCTTTTACCTATTTTACCCGTGCCCCCACCTACTTCCTGTCTGGCAACCACCAGGTTGTTCTTTATATTTAAGAGTCTGGTTTTTTGTTTGCCTATTTTTCTTTGTTTGTTCATTTGTTTTCTTAATATCCACCTATGAGTGAAATCATATGGTACTTGTCTTTCTCTGTCTGACTTATTTCAGTTCGCATTATATCTTCTAGATCCATCCAAGTTGTTGCAATGGACAAGAGCTCACTCTTTTTTATGGGTGAGTAATATTCCACTGTGTATATACCACATACTCTTTCCTGTTCCTCTACGGATAGACACTTGGGTTGCTTCCATATCCTGTGTATTGTTAATAATTCTGCAATAAACATAGGGGTGCATATATCTTTTCAAATTAGTATTTTCATTTTCTTTGGGTAAATACACAGTAGTGGAATTACTGGATCATATGGTAATTCTATTTTCAATTTTTTGAGGAACCTCCATACTGTTTTCCATAGTGGCTGCTCCAATTTGCATTCCCACCAATAGTGCATGAGGGCTCCTTTTTCTCCACATCCCTGCTAACACTTATTATTTCTTGTCTTTTTAATTCCAGCCATTCTGACATGTGTGAGGTGATATCTCATTCTGGTTTTGATCTGCATTCCCCTGATGATTAGTGATGCTGAGGATCTTTTCATGTACTTGTTGGCCATTTGTCTTCTTTGGAGAATGTTTTGGTATATTTTTATCTATGAGTGTTATTTTTTTGCCTGATTATAACATCTGAAAAGACAAAAAAAAAACTTCTAAGATTTAGATATACAAATATACATAGCTAAAAATAGAAGTCTTAATATTGCCAGAACCCAAGATTTATAAAGTAAGAAATACAGTATATAGCTTACATTCCTCTTTAACTTCTCGATTTTTTCAAAATTAAGTCTGTTTTCACATACAAATGCATATATGCGCATATCAAAAACACATCTGAAGTTGACTCATTATTTTCATTCTTTCAAAAAAAATTTTGAGCATTTACTATGTGCCAAATATTGTTCTCTAAATAGAGTATATACAATGTTTATTTCAAATAATTACTGGTTATTTAGCTAAGTTTAAATACTCTGCATTTTAGAATTTGATTTTCAGAAAATCTCTAACTAGGGATCCTATATATCTCCTCCCACCACCAAGTAGCTTTCTGGACAAACAATATTTGGCCTAATCAAGTTTGAGTATAAATTATTTCAAGGAAAGTATTCCACCTCAAACTGAAAATATTTCAATACCTCATTCTGGATTCTACTAAAGCATTCCTGGATTCAACACATTCATAATATCCTTTCCCATCAATTTAGGCCATATGAAAATCAAAATTTATCATGTTAATGAAGTTTTCCTTCAGTGTGTTCTAAAATTCTTTTCAATATCCCTCTTTTCCTTTTAAAATCTGCCCCTATTCCTGCCTGGGCCCAACCACCTTAAGGTATCTAGACACCCTCCCCGCCCCCCCAAGACAAGCTCTATATTAGAACTATCTTATATTCCAGATCAAGATCATAAATCAAACATGCAAAATTATATCCTTTTTCAAATAACACGAGTGTCTATTGAGGGCCTATTCTTGTCAGGTCCTATACCAATACCCCTCTGAGACATTTTCTCTGATGAATGCCAGTCAGCTCATCTCATAAGCTGAGCTAATGTGTTAGTGAGTCCTACTGAGATAATGGATTACTTTCACAGTAATGTTACATGTTAATAAAAGTTTCCTGCAAATAGTGCCTTAATCTGTAGAAATTATTGCATTAGCTGAAATTTCAGGAACCAGAACAAGCCTATATATCAAGGTCATTTCAGATCTGGAATGGACTTTCAAGACTATCTAGTCAAAATCCATTTACTGAAACCCAAAAGTGTGACATGCTCTCCCTAAAATTTTACATCTGATTCCTAGAAAAAACAATATTTAAGTTTTCTTGTACCCCAGCCTTATGAGTTTTCACTTCTAATTCAGGGTAAACTATCAGCTGTTTAACTCAATTATATATTGAGCAGACCCTGTTCTTATGGAGCAATTCTGATTCTGATGATATCCACCATCAGAAGTACTATAGTGCAAGCAGATGACACACCAATACAAAACAAACTACCCTAGCAAGTAATAAATAGCACTATTCTCTCTCCTACTAAACCCTTAATATATCTAAATGAGGCCACAGCATTAATATAGGTTTGCCATGTTTATATGAAGATTTCCAAATCAAACCATTATCTATTCAGATTATTCAGGCAGTTGGATCACTATAAAAGAATTTAGGAAAATTATTGAACCCTCCATTTATAGACTCTCCAACTCCCCAAAATGTCTACATTCTATTGAAATTAACTTGAGAAGTATGAATCTAACCTAGGTCTAGTTATTTTATGGCACAGCACCTATGACACTGCAATAACAATGGAGACTGGTCCATGGCATGCTAAAAGGAGGGAGACAGGAACCATTCAGCAGAGAATTGGGGCAATAAGAAAATAAATTTAAAAAGGACTCCCCATTGTCTTGAGAAGAATTTTGCTTTCCTCCCATTCTAGTCACATCAAAAGCATTGTCTTGAATTGTGGAATACAGTTGGAGAAAAGGTGTTCAACATATAAAATACAATCTATTGCTAAAATCACTGAGACTAAACAGAACATTTCTAAAAACATGATCCACCATTTGTTTTTTCCTCTTTTTTACTCAAAACACTGTTCATATAACATATAAAACACAGCAAAAATAAGCAAATCAACCCATTTTGCCAGAAAGTTTCTGCCCTCTTTTCTTACCCCAGCTTGCCATATCCCATCAATCCCCATGGCCCTCCATGCAGTACCTCCCCCAAATGATAGTTGTATTCCTGTTATCACTAAATCCAGCAGATGTAATATGGAAGACAAAATGGAAGATAAGTTAGAGAGTCTTGTGAAATTATTTCAAACAGTAGTTGAAATGCAGCATTATATGAAAAAAAAAGAAAGAAAGAATAGTTAAAAGTAATACATTTGCTGCATATAAAACTGAATGCACAGTATGTGTAAAGGAATTCCAGGATCCTAGTGTAATTTGAAGCATTTGTAAGAAAAGAATCTTCAGTTTAGGCCTATAGAAAGGTCTAACAGAATATAACCAAGGTTAAAACAAATCATTCAGTTAGTCAAACATCCTTGAATATCTGGTGAATCCAATAACCTGAATTTGGAGAAATAATGTTTAATATTAAAATATTGATGTCAATTATCACTGGTACCTGCTTACTGATGGACTGACTTATATCATGGGCTGCCCCTTCTTTATTTATTAGCTTTCTATCAGCTTTATAGCCAGCTTCCTTCATCATTCTTTTTTTGTGAGAAAAAAGAGGTTTCACAGTTACAGCCAAATCCTAACCTGGGATTAGATTCTGGATTTCTAATCAATTGGAATTGATCACAATTTAAAAACAACCACAATATTTTTAACCTAAGAAGTAAAACAAAAACAAAAAACCTAATGGTTATAAAGATATCCACATGGGAAAATGTATATAATTTCATCCTATATGAAAAAGCCAGACACAAAATTGTTTATGAGTGAAAAAAAAATGCATAAAGATCTGAAAGAAAATAAACTAGACTGCTAATAAATATGTTAGGGGCATTATAAGTGAAATTTTTTCTTGTTCCTATTTTCCAATTTTTCTGTGATACCATTGTTTAACTTCCATAATGAAAATGTTTAATTAGAAAAGTAGACTTAATTATTAGTATGTTATCAGAACCAAATTTTTCTTTTGTTTACCTTAAAGTGAGCACTCCTTTTTACTCAAAACACTGTTCATATAATATGCAAAATATTTTCATTCTGACTTAGCAAAGTCACCATATCATCTTAAGAGCAAATAGATTGTTCACTCTCTTTCATAAATGGCACACAAGTTCAGAACCTAAAAAACAGATTAATTTAAAAGGTGGAAAAATAGTTCTGATTGTGCGTTGCTGATCTAATTTAGAATCTTCAGGTAGAGCTAACACTGAATTTCACAAAATATAGCTATTCTCGTACGAAGAATTATACACATGTTCATGATCGATGTCTGAAAATCTTGAGAAACCATCAAATTTATACCAATAGGATTTAACTCCCTCTCTTAGCAGAGACTGAAGCTGATGCTTTTGAAATCCTCACAAGCTCTGCCCCAGTATGGCTTATTTCTCACTGAAGCAAAAAGCTACCTATGGTTTCCCCATGGAGAAATGTATTAGAACTTCTCTCTAACACTACAACAGAGAAAGTGGAATTTGTAGAAGCAAACGGTTGGATTGACTAGACACTCCAAAGGTTTTATTTTAGAAATTATTTTTAAAGAGCTCAGAATAGGGCACGTTATACTGAACAGTCTCATGGTCAGGCCTACTGCTGTTACTAGTCAGTCTCCCATGTTGAAATCTGAACATTGAAACAGAAGGTATAAAACAGGACCAGTGGCTTGTCTGGGACAGCTGCACTGACCTTCCAGGTTCTTCCCCTAGTGGGAAGGTCTAGCATGCTTAGCCATACTCATGTGAGGGCTGGAGGTTAGATGATAGCAATTCCCACTGGCATCTCATGAATTTATATTGAATCTTTCAGAATGCTTTAGAAATGCTCCATCACAAAAAGCACAGATCATTCTACTGTCATTAGAATCTATGATTATAAATAAATAGCTTTTGCTATTCTGGAACTTTACAATTCTGAATAGTTTCTTTGTCTTGAAGGAAAGTAAAGGGAACAAACTTGTTTTATACAAAGTCAGATGCTTTAAATCTTCAACTGGTAATGCTACCAATCAAAAAAGAAGACTAAGAAGGAGGAGAAGGGGCGGAGGAAGCGGGAGCAATGAAACAGGGCTGCTTGCTTTAGTCTGCAGTAGAAATAGTTAAATTTTGCCCCTTGTATTAAGAGTGTGAGCTCAGTTTCTCCTTCCTTTGCTTCCTTTGCTTCCTTTACTGTTTCATGTACAGATTATTTGATGCTTGGCTTTCTTGATTATGTCCTTTTTTATATATTATGCTTTGTTCAAACAATGGGGAACCCTCAAAGCCTGTCACTGGGAAGTAAGTTGATGTTTTATATAAAACTTAAAATGTATGCAATTTTAAGGAAACATGCCAATGAAGGAAGAAGGGAATATTAATACAATAAAATTGAATGTATATGTGCTAAAAGGGTGCTTATAAAATCAAAATAAAGATATAAAGTGCATGGAATGGAAGAGTCTATACATTTAATAACACAACATTCTGAGGAGGGGATATCATTTCCAATAGATAATTCAGAAGAAAAATATGATACTTGTATTGCTCTTGTGACTGGAAAATCACAAACAAATTAAACATTTTGAATGCATCACAACTAATAAGACTGTGGAAACCTTTCCTTATTAAAGTAGGTTAACGTTATCAATTTAAAGCATATTTCTGACAGTTCAAATACATTTTTTGGCCATGTAACAGGTTTGCAAATCTTAAATGGTTTCACATTTCTCTAAACCATAATAAGAGCATAACATGAATATTTAAACAGCTTAACTTTGATTTAAATATATTTGCTCAGAATATGCTGGCAGCAACCCAAAATGTAGTGTGATACCCTCAAAGCTGGCAATTCCAAACTCATTTAAGAAAGCAGATAATATGGGCTGGCAGCATTAAAGCAAATAAAGTCAATTAATTTTTTTTCTTAATTTGTTTCTTCTGGCTCGAAATTGTCAAGGATGGATAAATCTGAAGATGAATAAAAAAAGAAATTACTGGGAAGGGAACAAAAACAAACAAAAAAGATGAAAAAATCCAAAGTTCCTATTTCTTATTCTGATCTTAATGGCAGGTTACAGTTGAATAATAACATTATCTATTGGAGGTCACTGAAATGTAGAGAGGGAAATCCATTTTGAAAACTTTAATTTGTGGAAAGTCAATACATCATTTTCACAAACAATACCCTAACCAGGAAAAATCTCTTAGCACTATCATGTTACAAAAAAACTGCTTTTTTATAGTAACCAAAAGATGCAAACTTACTGAAAAAATAAAACTGTCATTTTCTTTTATTACCATTAATTATATGGTTTGAGTTTTGATCCCTTGCTGAAGTCGAGACTACTGAGTGGTGAGATATTCCTACAGACCTCATTCAGACAGTACTCTCAATGTTTTACCACCCCTTTTTAACCCATATGGTTTACACTGAACTGTAATACCAGTTTTTAAAGATAGGAAAGCAATAAAGGAGCACATTGAAATGGAAACCTAACTTGCTCTCCAATAGATACCATTTGCATTATTTAGTTTTTGCTCGAAGGCACTTCAATTTCTGATGCTTAGAACTGACTCAACTTAAGTGTTGAGCAAACATATCTTTCATATTATCATTGCCACCTTTTTAGGGAAAAAAAAATCATAGAGTGGAGTGTTTTTTGTTTTTTAAAGATTCTATTTATTTATTTGACAGAGAGAGCGAGAGAGCACAAGCAGGGGGAACAGTAGAGGGAGAGGGAGAAGCAGGCTCCCCGCCAAGCAGGGAGCCCAATGCGAGGCTCAATCCCAGGACCCTGAGATCATGACCTGAGCTGAAGGCAGACGCTTAACGACTGAGCCACCCAGGCGCCCGGAGTGGAATGGTTTTAAAGGAACTTGAAAGCAGTGTCTTGTTTGATACTTTGAGAGCAATAGTTTTCAATCTTAACTGAATAACTTAAAAAAAGAAAACAAAAACAAACAAAACCCCTCAGGCTTGCATTGCAATCCCAGAGCAATTAAATAACAATGTCTTTGGGTGAGACCTCAGGCATTAATAGTGTTTAGAAGTCCCCAGCAGATTCTAATATGTGGCCAGACTTGAGAACCACTGCTCTGACGGTAAGTTATCCTTAAAATGTTAGTAGGGTTTTTACTACTACTAAATGAAGGACTCTAATCTTTAATTAAATCAGGGCATCATACCATACTGATTATCAATAGTATAGCCATGTTTCTTAAAGAAAGTGTTTAACATATGGAGATCCATATGCTTCACTTGCATATCCATATGCTCTGTTTCTATGTATGCTTTTTAAAATACCATTTTAGCCTTTGTGTGACTTTCATAAGAAATGTGCCCTCCAAAAAAAAAAAAAAAAGTGCCCTCCATATTTTATGAATTGATTACAGAAGAGTATCTAAATTATGTATATGTATATAAATATACATACATACACATATATATAGTGATTTAAATTAATTACAATATTATTTCAAGCTATAATACATTGAAAACTATTGGGATAAAGTATTAGGTATTAGTTGATATTTCTTTTTGCCCTTTAATAGATAATATTAAATATCAAGAGTGCCTCTTTAGGGTGAAATAACAGAACAAAATAAGCAGTTCAAGACAAAGTTTCTAATATTTACTTAAAAAGGTATAAAAAGGAAACTGACATTTAGAAGGCACATCCTCTGGCCAGTCACATTAAATGTATTATTTCATCTGGCTCTAAAAAATAAATACTACTACTACTACTAATAATAATAATAATAATAAACCCTGAGAGGTAGATAGCACCCACCATCAGAGTTGAATAATGTGATCTCAGAAAAATTCATAATTTGTGCAGGTTCACATAATAATTAAGTTCAAAAATGGGATGCAAATCCAGATTTTATTCTGTACTTTTTCCTACCACTCTATATTCTGTGTCCAAAAGGGGGGCTTTTGTATGGGTAACTTATGTAAGACAACATAAACAAGTATCTTGAAAGAAATGCCATGATCAATCCAATTCCATTCAACAAATTTATTGACTCCTAATAATCAGGGGCTGCTAGTATCTATGAAAGTTATAAGAATGCAAACCAAGATGACCCTTGCCTTTCAACGATACTGCCATGCAAGTAATAATTGATGATAAAATATTATTAAGGACAATAAGAGAGGTATAAGCCAAGAAGTACTACATCAGTGCAGAGGCAGGAAGAATCAATTTCAGCATCAGGAATCAAGGAGGCTATAGGAACGACAACTGAGCTCACCATGAAGATTAAATAGAATCGCCACAAGACAAAGGGTGTGAGAAAACTGTGCAGTGAATAATCAGCAAAAGGGGAAGAATAGTCTAGAGACTGGTAAAAAGTAGTGAGATCTGGCTGAAGTATAAAATACAGGAAAAGATGGAGTGGGAAAGGAGACTCAGGGCATTGTAACGGGGTCAAACCCAAAAGATCCGAAAGCCACCTTAAAGATTATCAAGTAGGATGTTCTCTGTTTACACTGAGGAAATTGAGCCCCACTACTAACTGGCATGGCTTTACACAAAAAATAATACTTAATTTTGCCTTTTTTTCTGTGTGCTCCCCACAATTATTCTTCCTTCCTTCTTTCCTTCCTTCCTTCCTTTCTTCCTTCCTTCCTTTCTTCCTTCCTTTCCTTCCCTTCCATCCCTTCCTTCCCTTCCTTCCCTTCTTCCTTCTCTTCCCCTCTTTTCTTCAATATTTTATATTTTTCTTTTTTCTTCCATTTCATTTCTTTGTCTTTGCTTGTTTGTTTCTTTGGGGGGTATTTTTAACAACACCCTATATTAAGTACAGTAAATACCATAATAAAAAGGTTAAACAAATTTATGTAGGCAATCATGAAAAGCAAGGAGTAGTTTCTGCCACACTCAAAGGTGTCATTTACTTACTAGCAAAATAAGTGTTTTCTCTTGTATACACCACACCATAAGCCAATGGGGTCTGGACCGTAAGTCCTGAAGCTGATCCTGAAATTGCCTCTGGCCCAGAATCACATCCTTGATATGGTCTTGACACCCCAAAATCTCTGGCATATTCATTGTTTTCAATCTGCCACATTTCTTAAACTCCACAGAATCAATAACAGTAACAAAGAGAGCAATATTATGATAATATATTACCATATTTTAATAAGGTTAACCCCCCAACTTACTATGAATTTATTTAAACAAACTCTATGATGGTTATCATTTTTTACTTTCACTCTCTGAATCTATTATTACTAGAGCTACAAAATTTCATGCCATCTGGATACAACTTGTGATTTCCCAGATTTGTTTTGTGTGTGTGTGTGTTTGTTGTTGTTGTTGTTGTCACTGTTGTTGTTTGTTTTTTGGGGGTTACTTTTGTAGTAGAAGGCATGATCCATATACTCATAAAGTTGTTACGTACTTTGAGTTCTGGAATGGTTTTCAATAGACTCAGTAATATTTTGGAGTCTATTAGTCAATATACCGAACAATAAATTTACAGAAGTAATTTATAAAGAACAGAGAGTGAAAATTTTATACTTTAGGAAGTCATGATGTTCTTTTACTTTTCTCAACATTTCTGAAATTGGAAAATGTTCACATTTTATTTTGTATTATAATCTCTGTACTTGAAGAAAATTACATTCAATGTCTTCTATCAGATTGTTCTCCTCCTCTGTATTTTGAAATATTTACTAAAGTTATCTGTAATATCTTGAAAGAACTATATGATTATATGTTTAAGGTATCCTACTATTGACACTAGCATTATAAATTTTCAAACAAAAATACCTTCAGAACCTCTCAGTATAAATAATTTAACTAAAAGAGGCGTAATTTTTATAGGTTAATTGTACTTTGCAGTAAATTTATTAGATACTTTGATTCATTCCAAGAATATTGATTAAATCAACTTATCCTAAATCCAAATATAAGTTGTAGTCAGTGTTAATAAGTAACATAATTCCTAAAATTTGCTCCCTTTGGTATTGTAGGTATGCCAAACATACAGATAAAAACAGAAATTCAACTACCTAAGGAGCTCAAAATACTCAAATGTGAGATATCATGTTGACAAAACATTTCCATGTGTAGTAAACCACTTTTGTACAAGGCTTAAAGTGAAAATTAAGAAATTTTGAATATTTTGTATATAAATAATATATGTTATGTATACATATATACATACATACACTCACATTCAGTACATAGTTTTAAAATTCTTATTTAGTAAATTTTCACCATATTGTTAGGAAATACATTTGTGTATGACCGAATACAAATTCATAATGTAGGACTAGACAGATATGTCAACTCATCTATAATCATTAACAGAATTAAAAATTAAAACCCCCTCATCCTGCACAAGCAAATTGATTTTCCTTTAATATCAGAATATCTGTATTCCAGGCACGCACCAGAAGATTTACCCCTAAACTGATTACTATCCAAGCTTTGTCAAAAGTGCAGCTGAAATAGTTGGCATGTCAAAGGGGTGGGCAAGTCAACTCTTAATTGATAATTAGCATTATATTGTCAGATAATTAATATTGCTCTCACAAAAGCCCAACCATGTTGCATTTTAATATAAAGTCCTTGGATTATTAAAGTGAAAGATCTAGAAATAACTGAAAGTGTTCCCAATAAAGACATTGTTAAGGCCATCATCCATTCTGCTATTACTGTTTCTCATGTATACCCTTTATATATATATTTGGTGTATTTATTTGGTGTAATATATATATATAAATATATATGTAATATATATATAAATATATATATTTGGTGTATTTATTTGGTGTAATATATATATAAATATATGTAATATATATATATTACACCAAATATATATATATATATATGTGTATATATATATATACACACACACACACACACCAAAAAAAAATGTCTTCCTTTATCAGGTTATTATATATACTGTTAAGTGTTTCATATTGCCCTGGCTTCCAGGACATCGAGAGCTAAATTATGTTTTGTGTTCATTTCAAATGTAAAGTAATATATTTATTTAAAAAAATGCAAAACACAGAATAATATAAAATAGAAAGTAAAAATCATTTTGTTCTCTTGCAAAGAATACTCTCCTTACCAGTTGGTTAATTAAATAGTTTAATTTTGTTATTGCATTTATTTAACTACAGGTGAGATTTAAAATATTATAGTAAACCTATGCCCTTTTTACTTCTTATTTAGAAAATTTACATTTCTTGGTATGTGAATTCTCTTACTTCATGTCCTTTGTCAACTTTTCCATTAACATTTAAAGATTTTTCTTATAAACTCACAAAAACTCCATATACAATGGTATTTCAAATGTTTCTTTCAAATATTTTCTCTGCTTGATTTTTATCTAATAGGCATTCGGATATCCTACGAAAAATTATTTAATAAACAAGCCTCTTTTTTCCCACTAAATGGAAGATACAGCCTTTCTTATATATTAATTTTTTTTCTAAAATTAAGATCAGTTTTGACTTTCTATACAGTTATGTTGACTCAGCAGTAAATCAAATGTTATTACCATAAGTATGTATTACCATAACTATGTAAGCATGGATGGTTAAGATACTTGCTCCTTTTATTTCCTATATATTTTAAAGCTTATTTCTACTTTCCAAAAGTTATCATAAGAAGCCAAATTCATACTAAGATATTCTATTAGGATATAAATATTTCAATGCATTTGTTACTATTATCATTGCTATTACTATTGTCAAATCTTGGGTATTTTTTTGCCAACAACTTTACTAAGATTTTTTTCTTAGTTACTTATAAAATTACTCTATCATATGAAAGTCTTGAGGTTGTGACTACATTAATAGATGAAACACAAATATTAATCCAGAAAGTAAATAATGAAAACAAACTTATTACTCATAACTTTCTATTTCTATATATTGACCTACTGTTTCAGTTTTTTCCTTCTTATATCATGTACCTGAGTAAGAACTGTACATTTTATTCTTATCTTTTTAGCAAACTCCAAAGCCTAGACTGCTTTATTGTTTTTTAGAGTTTATAATTTTTTTATGATTATGTTCAGTTAGCCAACATAGAGTACATCATTAGTTTTTGATGTAGTGTTCAACGATTCATTAGTTGTATATAGCACCCAGTGCCCATCACCACACATGCCCTCCTCAATACCCATCACCCGGTTACCCCATCTCCCCACCCCCCTCCCTTCTATAACCCTCAGTTTGTATCCTGGAGTCCAGAGTTTCTCATGGTTTGTCTCCCTCTCTGATTTCTTCCCATTCAGTTTTCCCTCCCCTCCCCTATGATTCTCTGCACTATTCCCTATATTCCACATATGAGTGAAATCATATGATAATTGTCTTTCTCTGCTTGACTTATTTCACTCAGCATAATCCCCAGGTGGCTGCTCTGGTAGAATAATTTCAGAAGCAGAACCACTTTTTCCTTAGACTCATTATTTTCCCCACTCTACCATAAGCCCTTTTGAATTTTATAAAAGAAAACCAAAACTTGATTTCATGTATTAGATTTCTAATGGAACCATTTAAACGAGTAATTCATAATAATTTCTCTGCTGATGTATGAATTGTGATTGAAGTCACGAATATAAAAATCTTATCTTTCCCAACAAATAGGTATGACTCTCTGTATATCAAAAATGATATTTATTTTTACCAGAGTAAAAAATATTAATGTATCAGCAAACTATTCTGGCCTAGGGGATTTATCAGTTTCAGGTTTCTTCAGGTAGACCCTGACTGTCAATGTCATATATATAGTATACAACAAATTGTATATATCACCAAAAAGTCAAGATGAATTAATATGTAAGAAACATGGACATTATGGCCATTAAGTTAAGCATATTACATATTTTCTAATACATTGGACATCATAGTTCAAATATGTGAAATTTATAAAATATAATCTTCCAAACAAAAAGACACACACACACACACAAACTATAGATTCTTATTTAAAACTGAGGGTTGTTGCTGGAGGGGAGGTTGGCAGGGGTATGGTTTAAATGGGTGATGGGTGTTAAGGAGGGCACTTGTTGTGATGAGCATTGGGTATTATATGTAAGTGATGAATCACTAATTCTACTCCTGAAACTAGTATTACACTATATGGTAGCTAACCTTAAAAAGAATTTAAATAAAACATTGAAACAAAAAAAAAAATTTAATAAAACACAATTAAAATATAACAGCAAAGATTTAGAAGAATCACGTCTTATATACATAGCATACAACTTTAAAAACTTACAAATAAGATTTTTAAAAAGCCTAAAATGTGAGAAAAAGCATTGACGCATCCTTCCTCATTTCTTAACTGTAGAGATTAATTTCCATTCCCATCATTGCTCACTGGGACTAGTCTCTCAACTAAGCTACATGGTTCCACTATGTCTCCTCCACTATCTATCCTCCATACAACAACGAGGGATGTTTTTAAAACAAATCAGTTTATAAAACTCTCTGCTCAAAACTTTTCAGTGACTTTCCATCGCCCTTGGAAGAGTATCCAAAATTCTCTCAAGCCTCTGTATGGCCTAGTTCCTATTTTTCCTATCTCTTCTATTAATCTCTTCCTTGCTCAATAAATTTTAGTCACATTGGCTTTCCTACAATTCCTTAAACACCCAAGTTCCTCCCAGGCTCAGAGTCTTTGCACTTGTTTACTGTGTCAGAAATGCTCTTGCCCCATGTATACATGGGGGTAGATCTCTCCCTCATGCATTCAGGTCTCTCTTCCAAAGCCATATCCTCAGAGAGGCCTGCATTGACATCCCTATATAAGAGAGTCTAACCCACCAGCATTATCCCACCCTAGTTTTTTCCTTCCCCTTTTCCTGCTTCATTTTTCTTGATAGATAGAATTTAATCAAATCTGATACTACATTTCAGTTATTCTAATTCTATATTCATCACTAGAAAGTAAACTTTATAAGAACAGGGGATCAGAACATATCTGACTTGTTTCCTCCTGTATTCTCAATAACTAGAATCACACATGTGGCACATAGTAGATGCTCACTAAGTATTTATTGAATAAATTGTTAGTATTTTTATTTTTACATAAGTCAGTTTTTCTCTCTATAAGAAACATAATTTAATAAAAAATCATTCATTTTCTCTATTTAGTCTGAACCTTATAAAATTATCTTTTTGTATGTCAAAATGGCCAAATATTAGTGATTACACATGGTTCAGTCTAATGCAAATGAATAATTAAAAACTGGTTAAAATTTTTGGTACTTTATAGGTAAGCAAATATCTACTTATTTGTCAGATAGTTGCAACGGGAGTTAAGCATAAGTGAAAATCAAACTATTTCAAATCTAGTTTTTTAGTTGGTTATTTGTGTTTGCTTTGGGGATGTGTGTGTGTGTGTGTGTGTGTGTCAGATAAAGAAGGAAGGAAGGAAGGAAGGAAGGAAGGAAGGAAGGAAGGAAGGAAGGAAGGAAGGAAGGAAGGGAGGGAGGGAGGGAGGGAGGGAGGGAGGGAGGAAGGGAGGAAGGGAGGAAGGAAGGAAGGAAGGGAGAGAAAGACGGAGGAAGGGGGTTCAATTATCTGCATAAATAAGAAAGCTATATATCTAAGACTACCAAAGCTTTAAGAAGCTTTATTCAGCTTCAATTCTTAGAAAATGAAACTTTAAAATAATAAAATGTAGCATTTGAATGATAATCTTTTTATAATGTAGTTTCCACTTTCCATTGCACCTGGATCATCTATTGGCCCTAGTTTACCTTTGTTTATTTGGAGAACTCATGAGGAACCTGAAAGGTTGGACCATATTATAACCCTGGTATGCTCTCAGGGCCTCCAGAGATTACAAAGAGCTTTCTAATCTTACAGTCTCAGCCAAAGTCCAAGCTATTGAGTCTTTTGTCTGTTTTTTTGTTTGTTTGTTTGTTTGTTTCTGTTTTTGCTTTTAGTGTGTGGTCGCGTGTTTTGGGAAAGAGAAGTATTATGTCTTCTCCCATGTCTCAGGATGTAACTGTGAATTCTTGCAATCCTTTTGTGGCTGTCTGTAGAACCTGCTTCCTCCCTTCCCTTCACATATCTCAAAATGGCTCATAAACCAGAAAAATCAGCTTTATTAGAATTACATACATATCGGTGAATACCTGCTGGAACTATTTCTTTACTGTACAAACTTTGTACCCAACTGTATGATTGTGCCATAGGTACTCACTAAGTATTTGTTGAATAAATTGTTGGTTGGGTCAGATTAATTCAAATATATTTATCTGGGAAGAAATCAAATTCATAACTTATCGTCCTGCACTGGAAATTTGTGTAAAGGGCCACAACTTCCTAGGAGAACATATTTGTACATCTTAGGGGTCTTTTTCAAACAATTTCCCTCCAAGTCTCCAAAATTCTGATTCTCCCTTGGTTCTCTCCTATGGCAATGAGAAGTCACTGCTTCCGGAAGCAAAACTTACAGAAGAAAATGGGTTAGATCACTTAGATGAGTTGAAGGGGAAAAAAAGGTAGAGAAACATCATGGTATCTGCATAAAGTCCTTTCCATGTTCAATGTGTCTTAGAAGCAAAGAAAAAAGGGGATTCAAGTGGCTCTAGTAATGCAGAGGTGGCATTTCCATAAATTCTCTAACAAAAATACTAAGGAAGTCATGTATGTAGAGTGTTTTTAAAATTGTCTTGATATTTAATCCAGTTGTCCTTCAAGATTCAGAACTTTTAAGAACAATTTTCAAAACATAGAAACATAGGGTTAGTTTGAATAAAGTTATTCTCCCAAAGAGGTAGCTTTAAAAGTGATCTATCAATCTGTTTTCCTTTCTCAGGGATGTTCGGAAATACATCTTACTACCAAGAGCTTGATTAGCAAATGTGATCAAACTTTTACAAAATGACCATTTTATGCAACTAAAACCATAAAGTTAGTGGATAAAAGAGAAATATTACTAATAAAGAGGCACCAATGCCACTTTAAATCTGTTTATTTAATGCTGTATGATTTTATTCTATGCAATAAGGATTTTACTCTTTGTTATGGAGTGTAAGCAATGAACTATATAGATACAAAGGATGAAAAATTCACAAAAATCCTATGAATAACCCATAAACTCATTCAAACCTTTGCTATCAGGGACATGCTTCTAAATTTGCAAAATTTATAATTCACTTGAACTTGGTTCAGCAAACATATATTCTGTCCTTCTAGATACAGAGCACTGGATTAACTACTACCAGAGACACTAGGACCACAGAATTCTGAAGGCAGGATTATAAAAAAGATAAAGATTGTACTCAGCAAAACCAGTGGGAACAAGCCGAGTGCGGACTGTGAAGAGGTCACAAAGAAGAGAACAGTATTTAAGTCTTGAAGTTCGGAGAAGGATATCACAGGTGGAGGTCAGGATGAATGACACAGAGGTGGTAAAGCATGAGCTGTGTCCATGGAATGACAATGATACCAAGCCCTTATAGATGCAAACCTATATGCTTATACACATTATCTCTCTAAGTCCTTACAATGTCCATTAATGTAAATAAGGCAAATATTTCAGTCTCATTGATGGGCAAAGAATCATACAGGAATAGTTTCTATGTGAGCCATGACAGGAAAAATCTTACAGGCCCTGAAATCGGGAGAGGTTTATCACAGCTACATCAGTAAATGAGTCAGCTAGAGCTGGGCAACGTGGCTATGACCAAACTCCCATAAAATTGCAAGAATTTGTTGAGAGTTAGCATTCATTTTGTTCCACAGGCCACATCAACTAAATTTTCTGGCCCATTACAAAAGAGAAAACAGACACAGGAGAATAACTGGGGCTATGGAAGGATGAAAGGAAATTGGTAGAAGATCAAAGAAACAATGGATTCTAAGGTGGTAGCAAGTATGCTTTTGAAATGGCTATCCCTGGAGTACATGCTGAACACTGAAGCAGATGAACCAGAATGAACAAGATGTAGAAGGCATATGAAAAGGACAGAAGGACTCGGGGGAGGAGATAAATAAGAAGTTCATTATGGGGGTGGAGGGGGGAGTAGAGAATGGAAAAGAGGATGGGATAAGATGCAGTGTTCACAGAAAGTATGTTCAAAGTTAGAAATTTTGGAAATAGAATACATTCAAGTAATGAAAGAGAACATAAACTGGCTGAAACTGAAGAGACAAATGTTACTAGGTTTCAGGAGATAGAAATAACGAGAGATGGAGTGGTCAAAGGTCATCAACATGAGTACTGTCTCCAAATGCAATGTCAAGAGAAAGCCATTGAGGAAGGTCAAACCAAAACTTAAATTATTGAGGAAGAGGAGAGTAAAATCGTAGAGATCAAGACATATGCTGAACCTGCCTCTTGGTTCCAAGATTTTAAGGAATTGAAAGAGAGGCAGTCTATAGTGGAAAAGAATCCCAGGGATGTTGTCACATTTTGGGTAATATAAGAAAGAGGAGGAAAAAATGTCTGAGAGGAAGTTCAAGTCTGAGTATTAGTTTGTTCAAAACCGAATGAGACATGCATGCAGCAAAGTAAAGGCAACTAATAAGAAGCAGATGGGTGGAGGGACCCTGAGGGTGGATAGGGCAGACCTGGTAAGGGTTAACAAGACATGACGATATGGTAGTAAAAGAGAGAAACTTTCATCCAAGGAGAAAAATACTCATGGTTCAGTAATGATATAGGGAGTGGTGAGTAGACAAAGTAGTTAATAAAGATGGTGTTAGTAACATCGACCACATGGGTCAAGTTGGTACCTTTTTTTTTTTTTTAATCTAAAAAAGGCACGGATTTTCAATAAGAAAAAAGAACAGCAATTCCCAAATTGGAAATTCTTACTTAGTGAGCAAATTGTATGGTTCTATAACAAAATGCAATTAAGGTGAATTCAGCATATACATTGAACAGATTTTGTTAAATTTGGATAATTACCACCTTTAAAAGAAAACTAGAATCAAAAGTCACCACAGCCTAGTGTAAAACAGTGTTTTCTAATTCAGAAACCTCAATGCATTTTACAATTAGTATTTTAATAATCATATTGTCAAAATGACAAGACTTGGAGATAAGACATTTTGACTAAATTGGGTATAATATTTAATATAAACCTAAAATATTTCTAAAAAATATTGACGTCACAACTATATAAAAAATAGAAGAAAAAACTCCATCTAGACCTTATCTCAACAAATAGGATACATTCTGCCTTGAGAAGGAAAGAAAGTAATTTAAGAATGAATATAATTTCAGACTGAGATAGTGCAAATTACACTTAATACAGTGCAAATGAGTTCAGGTAGTAATTATATTTCTAGAGTAAGTAACCAAGAAAAAGAGAAATTATCATCTGGCTTTAGTTTGGAGTCTCCTAAGTATATGCACATATTGAAAATGTCCTACTAAAAGTTTCAGAAATAGTTTTCATTGATTTGTAATAAATGATAATTACTTTTAAAGTGATCTCTAAAAAATTATTCCCTTGCATCCAAAATTTACTTACCAAGTTTAACTTTATTGTTGCTTCTGAAGATAAGGCTGAACAAAATTGAATTCCCTGATTAAAACTTAGAAACATGGATCCACTCATTTGTCTTGAGGAATAATCACAATACAACCACATAATTTATTTTGATATTTAATGTATTCTGCTTTTTCCATTAGTCACCAGTTATTTTCAGTGCTTTTCTATATGATAGCACAGTTGGCTCTGAACAACACAGGTCTGAACTAACTGTGTGGGTACACTTATACAATGATATTTTTTCTTTTTTTTTTAAAGATTTTATTTATTTATTCATGGGAGAAGAGAGAGAGAGAGGCAGGTGGAGAGGGAGAAGCAGGCTCCCAAGGAGCAGGGAGCCCAATGCGAGACTCGATCCCAGGACCCCGGGATCATGACCTGAGCCGAAGGCAGACGCTTAACCGACTGAGCCACCCAGGTGCCCACAAGGATCTTTTTTTCAATAAATATATGTACAATACTATAAATGTATTTTCTCTTCCTTATGATTTTCTTTTCTC
Source organism: Mirounga angustirostris (assembly GCF_029215605.1). Classification (NCBI taxonomy): domain Eukaryota; kingdom Metazoa; phylum Chordata; class Mammalia; order Carnivora; family Phocidae; genus Mirounga; species Mirounga angustirostris. Next base: position 87,434,228 of record NW_026991716.1, on the reverse strand, counting down.
TAGCTTCCTTAATCTAAGCATAGAGTTTATATGTAACATACAAAATATGTGTCAGTTGACTGTGTTTTGGTAAGGATTCCTGTCAACAGTAGGCTATTATTAGTTAAGTTTTGGGGGAGTCAAAATGATACGCCAATTTTTGACAGCATGGGGGTCGGTGCCCTTAACTCCCACATTGTTCAAGGGTCAACTGCATTTCTCTATGTAAATTGGAATTCAATTATATATTTTTTGAGATATGTATTTTCCATATTTAGAGATATTATCCTCCTTTTATTTTCTCCCAAGTGAGCTGTTTGATTCTTGAAAAGAAAAAGCAATACTGTATGTTAACCTCCACATAGAATGTTATTAGCTCCCCTTGTTCCATAAGTATGTACATCTTCACCTTTTCTTGAAGACCCCTTTCCTACTTTGGATATTTAAAAGAGGGAATCAGCCAATCTTAGAGTGATCACTCTGTGATACATTCTATTACACTGAAAAAAGTGATGAAAATAAACAGTGTAATGCAAAGAGAGGTGGGTACTAGAATCGAAAGTATTCATTTCCAATTCTATTGTAAACATTACAAGAAAAAGACTGAAACTGGAAAAATACCTTATGTCGTTTCTTTGCTAGTTCACTCATGACTTGCTAACATCATGCACAGTAATAATCTGATTTATAGAAATCTAGGAAAAGTCTAGACAGGTGATGAAAACTATCATCCCTGGGCTAAATCTGTCCACTGCCTGCTTTTATAAATAAAGCTTTATTGAAAACTCAGCTGTCTTATTCATTTATGTATTGGCTAGGTTCATGGTACAAAGGTAGGGTTGAGTAGTTACTATAGATACCATATGTCTTACAAAATTGAAAATAATTACTATCTGGCCCCATACAGAAAAAGTTTGCCAACCCCAGGTGTAGTTCAAAGGGGTTCTTCATTAATTTGTCCTTTGATCACTCTTTGTATCTTACATTCCCTTCTAAACCCACTGTCAGCCCATAGAAAACATGTTTCTGGTGAGTATTTCAAGAAATCTGGCAGCACATGAGGCAACTGTCAAGTTTCGGGACACATGCGTGGCCAAAGCCAGGACTCCATTCTATCCTTTCCTGCCAGCTAGCAGACCTTGTAATCTCAGCCAATGTTTCTTCCCTCTTTAAAATTATTATCACCCACTCCTATCCCTTGAAATTCTCTCTCTTAAGAATTAAAAAACAAACAAACCAAAAAAACCTACTCTGCTCATCCTTTTCTTGCATCTCCCAAAAGTGTACAAATCCTTTCACTACAGGAAGTTCCCTAAGCCCCCTTCTTGCACTCTGTGGCACCAACAACAAAATGAGGCAATATAGAGTCCTTATTTCACAAAGCTTTTCCCAGACCTTAATGCCAATCAAGGCAGAATTACTGGTGATCCACTGTCATAAGCAGGTAAATCACCTTCTAAAGTGGTTAACACCATCTTCTGGGTAGCACAGGTATTTCCAGTGTTAAAACAAAACAAACTAACTGACCAAACCAAACCAACAAACAGAAACTGTTCTTTCCCTGGATAGTTGAAGAACAACTTTCAGACCTTCTAAAAAAAAATAGAAAACTGACCATTTTTTTTTTTTTTTTCTTAATGTCTGGTATGGAAATAATATCTGATTCACCAGCATCCTAGAAGTACAGGCTGGTCTGGCAGGGGCAATTCCCTCAAAAGCAGAAATCCTATAGTGACAGGAGATAGAAACTAGACTATACAGAAAGTATTCCTCAGTGAGGAGCATATGTGTGGGGATGCTGGCTTTTGAAAAGGACTGAGCTTGGAGAGAATGTAAAGGTTATTAAAGCCTGCAAAATGGAAGATAACTACAAGTCCCACAATCTAACATTCTCCCCTTTGTGAATCTTCAGTAAAACTGAAATATATATATATATATATATATATATATATATATATATATATATATATATATACACACATACATACAAAAGCAAACAAAACATAGCATTTCTTATGGCATCTGGCAAACAGGACAAGTCTTTAGGTCTGAGTTTTAGGAGGTCTGGGTCCTGAAGGTGCTTGCAGATTTAGAAGCAGGGGACAGACAACAGGAGGAAATAATACACTATCAACTATCAATCTAGGAAAAGGGGTTAGAGCTGCTCTCCGCCCTCTGATGGAAATATGAATAAATGTGTCCATATACCCCAAGGCAGAGAGGGGCCCTCAGTTGGAATCTGGTCATAAATTTTAAGGCCTTTTTTTTTAAATTTTAATTTCTTAAACTGAAAAGAACTAGGTAGGAAATATAGTTGTTAGATAGCCTGCATGGGTTCAGGTTCTATTACACAGGAAGAAAGATGTACAGCTTTCAGTTCCTCAGTCTAGTAACTTCCAACTGGTCATAATAATCTTCTTCAAATGATTTTCCTTCAAAGTTGACCAGTCTTAGAATTGGCTGATTAACTAGATCGACAGTGCAAGCATTTGTCCTAGGGTTCTTATGGATCCAAACCACTGGGTAAAAAAATAGAGATTCAAGTGCCACAGCAGGATTATCTTAATTACTGATTACGTTAATTCACTGAGCCAAATTGTAACTTTGTTCATTTCTACATAAAATCTAGTATTTCCCTCTAGTTTTTGTTGACATCAAATTGACCTTTGTTAGATAAGATTTAGTCCATGCTGTATCTTATACCTATTTCTGTTGAATTTCTCTCTAATTTTACCTTATTTCCTAGTGTTTTATTATTTTAATAGATTATTTTTCAAGGACTTTGCCATGGAAAGGTTATTTTTATTTGATATTCCATCATTTTTTTCTGCAACTTCGTATAAGGGATCTTGTATATATTTCTTGAAAATTAGTTCTTTCACTGGCACCCACTAACATTTGTTCATTCCAAAGCATTTTCATAATCTCACTGAGATGGTCATCTGCCAATAGAAACATTATTAACATGATTTCAGTTTTTAATCCCAGATTCTCACTGATTATCATGAACAAAATGAATATCCCCTTAGGAATCTTAAGAGTTTCTTTTCACAAAACTCTAAGGCAGAACATTGTTTTTCTTTATAAAATGTATTTAAGTTCAAGCAACTAGGTATACCCATGTAACCCAAAATTCTAAACCAAATGTTCATCTTAACAGAACCTTACAACAGATAACTACCTACAATACCTACATCTCAGAGACATTTTCTTATTTCTGTTATTTCAGCTACAGTGAATTTCACTTCCATTTTTAAATTAATATTCAATATACATATTCATATGTATAATAATGACTTTAACAAAGGAAGTGGACAAAAAGAGGAACGTTTATTGGAGTCACCAGAATAAAATGGAAAAACCCTGAATCTTTGATAATTGGAAAATCTTGAGGTCAAATGTCCATTTGTGTGAACTCAGGCAACTTAGCTTTAAAATTCAGTTTCTTCATCTGAAAGGTGAGATTTGGTTTAATTTTCTTACAGGGTTGTTATGAGGATTAAATGAGATAATATATGTGTAGTGAAGCCTATGAAGCATTAAGTAGCTGCCAGATTTATGCCTTCCTTCTAAAGCTAAAAGTCCCAAGATATTTTTTTCTGCATAAAGTTGTTACTTTAATCCATAGGCATCCAGTGAAACCATCACTGCTTTCTAGAACAACATTAAACTAGGCAAGCGATTGGTGGCCAAACTACAGGCAAATATAATTAAGCTTATCTCTGAGATGAGTTCCATGGAATAATGAACTGTAGAAATAATCCACATAAATATATGTGGGCCAACTGGGATCTACTTTCAGGAAGTAAGAATGCTCAATGCACCCAACAAAATGGGTAATCAAGCTCCAGATATGCTAGGAGCAGTTGAGCAGTTGTTTAAGATACATATTAACCTATTTTACATCCCAGGCTTAGAAATTCTGAGATAAAATTAGGACTCAAGGTAAATGAAACCAGGATGACCTAAAATATGCCAAACCTCATTAGTTCTATACACTCATCAAAAACTTCAGTAGTCATTGCTCTTATTGTCATAAAAATTAATAGAGCTTACGAAAGTGCATGTCGTTTTGTAGACATGGATATGCCCTCTAGACCATCAAATCTATTCCCAGGGATTCAATTGTCATCTATATGGTGACGACTCTTAAAGTCCTCTTATCTGTGGCTTTGTTTTAAAGTATACTGTTCTCTATCAGTTTACTGAGAAAAAACACTAATCATATTTGACATGTCACTTTTAAATGTTACTTTATATCTATTTACTGGAAAGTAGTGATGTCACACATTTATTAATTACAAATATGGACTCATTGGAAGAGTGTGCCAGGGACAAAAAGGATGTTGAGCACATGTTTGTTGATGGTGATCTCACAATGAGGCTGCATTATTTTGGTCTTTCCAGAGGACCCTATATTAGAAAGATCTATGTTCCATTCAGGAGTTCCTCACATTTATTTATTTATAAGTGCAATAAGGGAGCTATTCACAGGATGCATTATTCTCTGTGATTTTAAATCTCTCAAATACAACTCATCTAAAGAATTAAAGCAATTAAATTAATGGCCAGTGTCACTTCAGAACAAATTGTTCTGGTCAATTATGTCATTCTGTGAAAAATTAAAACATTTCAGCTGGCTAAGATCAAAACAACAACAAATGAATTCCTTCCCCTGAAATAACCAAATCTTAATCAACCTCTAAAGCTCATTTCGTGTCCCCCTTCTTCCATGATATCTTTCTAATCACTTACTTCAATCCATGAGGACCACTAACTTAGTAGAATTAGAATAAGCCTACTGCCTGTATAACAAAGTCGGCATTTAATCAAAGAATACCCAGTTAAACTTTCATCTGATGGATAAATGGAGACACAGAAAGACTTTGTGATCAAACCAAGGTTTTATAGCTGTTTGGTGGCAAAATCAGGACTCCTAGAGTTTAGAGGGTTTCATGCCAAGTTTTGTTTCCACTATATTCTATGTTCCCTGCCCACTGCTTTATTTCTTATTTTCTTTGATGTATGTTTTTATCTGTCAAAATGAAAACATACCATCTTTGAGGGAAGAAGGTTGGAGTGTGAGGTGCGCTGAAAAGGAGATACAGGGGTAAGTATCAGGCACCTTCTTAGCTTCTTTACCTATATCATTTATTACTCATTTCAGTATTTCTGTATATATCTCTCCATATTTTACAGATGAGGATCTGAGGTTCAGAGACATTTTGTTAGTAGCCCAAGGCCACTCAGATGGCAAGTTGGACAGTTTCGATACTATGGCAAAAATGATTAGTATTATACTGTATGTACTGTAAGGATATCACTGTGCTACTCTTTCCCCTACTCTCTCAGATGTTAAGAATGTACCCCCATTTATTTAAAACACCCTCTTTTTCCTAAGAAATCTCCTATAAAAATTACAAGTTCTTAAAGGCATTATCACAGAAATAACAGAGAAACAGAGTAGGAAATTTTTTTTTTAAAGATTTTATTTGTTTATTTGACAGAGAGAGACAGCCAGAGAGGGAACACAAGCAGGAGTGGGGGAGGGAGAAGCAGGCTTTCCGCTGAGCAGGGAGCCCGATGCAGGGCTTGATCCCAGGATCCTGGGATCACAACCTGAGCCAAAAGCAGACGCTTAACGACTGAGCCACCCAGGTGCCCTCAGAGTAGGATATTTTTAATCACAATATTTACCGCATAGCAACAAAAAATATAAAAAGGGTCTTTGAAATAAATGGAAATAGAGCAATCCTTTCTGTCCTAATTGGCACCGTTTTTGGCAGTTGTGAAGTACATTAGATGCCCACTATATTATGCTTCTATTATGTAGCTAGACCATTATCAATAAAAGAAAAAAAAAAAAAACATATTTGCTAAGATTTCCATTAAGTAAATAAGTTTCATGAAGGAATGCAAAGGGACATTTTTGCTAATGCTTTTCCCTTTGTGAGAATTGAAAACTGAAGATTTTTCTGAGTATGGAAATGAGCCAGCAATGTGGTCTGTTGATTACTTACCAGCATCAAGTGACAGGAGTTTTATGTCTCTCCTTCCGTCCTTGGTAAATTTAGGGGATTTCTGGGGCACCTGGGTGGCTCAGTCGTTAAGCGTCTGCCTTCTGCTCGGGTCATGCTCCCATGGTCCTGGGATCGAGCCCCACATCGGGCTCCCCACTCCATAGGAAGCCTGCTTCTCCCTCTCTCACTCCCCCTGCTTGTGTTCCCTCTCTTGCTGTGTCTCTCTCTGTCAAATAAATAAATAAAATCACTAAAAAAAAAAAAAATTGGGGGGATTTCTTTGCCAACTATTGGCTGCAATAAGGACACTATGAGGTGTTTTTGGTTTTTTTTAAATTTTGTTTACAAATACTATATATATATAGTATATAACTATATATATATATATATATATAGTAGTTAAATTTGAAAGTATTTTAACAATTACATGCAATATATTACAGAATTATGAAGTAGATCAAAATCTCTACTTTAAAACCATGATTTAGGACATTTCTAATCTTAACTTAGAAGAAATTCACAATATAATTTTAAATCATCTAGGACTTCTTTTTATTCTATATCATTATTGATTTTTACCAAAAACAAAACAAAGAAAAACCTTAATTATAAACAAAAAACTATGAGATCTTAAGTCTAGTGACTTAGTTCTAGGAAAATATTACACATGATGAACCAAGAAGAACCTAAAAATTTGAAGAAAATACCAATTTCCCAAATTACATATTCTTTATCCAGACTAGTACTTGCTCCCACATAAAAATCTTGCTCCAGTAAGAGCAGGGGTAACATAAATCATAGGATCTAAATATGGAAGAAACCTAATTATTCACCACACCCCCACTCTATTCAAGCTTTGCCACAGAACATTTTCTCATAAGGCAAATGCTAAATGTCTCTGTACATAGCCTTGCAGCTGAAAAAAAAAAAAAAAGTAACAATGTCACTAAGAGTTCAGTAAAAAAAAAAACTGTCATCATCTCAATCAAGCTTTCTGTTTTGTGGAATATTCTGAGATACTAAAAAAACATACTGTAAGACTATAATATACATGAACCTTCAAAAACACAGTTTGGAAAAAAAACAACTCATTGCCTGTTTTGCTCATAAAACTAATAATTAGCAAAATGCAGCTATATAAATATTTAAACGTATATATTAATACATCAACTTGTTTAAAAGTTTTACTCCTGAAGAATTCTGGATAGAATCTATTAACCAAATTTACCTTCAATGCATTAAGCAATGTTATACTTATAGAAATCCTTAAACTTTTAAATTTTTAAATTTTAAGAAGGATAAACAATAGATCCTAACTTAAAAAAAATCATGTACACATTTTAATATTTCCACATGAAACAAAAGAATGGAAGAATGAAAACAGACAAATAAATGAGGAGGACACTGGAATCATCCACGTAGAAAAATGAGTACCTAGCTATGAACATAAGAATAAGCCAGATCCAGATGCCCTGAGAATGAAGAGTCTCCAAGTCTTGGGAAATGTTTAGCCATGAGAGTAAGGAGAGGAAAAAGTCAAAGACAAACCCAAGATTCTGAGTTCAAGTAACAAGAATTTCAATGGTGTTAGTAGAAATAAAAGCATGGATTCTGGGAAGTAGAAAATGAGAGCTATTTGGGCACATGACTCTTGAGGTGACAAAGGAAATTTTGATGGCATGAAAAGAGGATAGAACTAGAGACAGAGATTTAGAAACCACGTGTGAAAGGAAATTGCTTGAGCCATTGGTACAAAGGCAATGGCAGAGGGAGAATGTAGAAGGAGAGGCCTAGAGGTGTTAGCAGCAAACTGGGAGAGAGACATACAAGGAGAAAACTAGAGGTGTGGCTCACTTGGGGAAGGGGAAGCCAAGCCGTAGCTACATCCGGCTTTAAAAGGTTGGTTTTAGGGGCGCCTGGGTGGCTCAGTTGGTTAAGCGACTGCCTTCGGCTCAGGTCATGATCCTGGAGTCCCTGGATCAAGTCCCGCATCGGGCTCCCTGCTCAGCAAGGAGCCTGCTTCTCCCTCTAACCCTCCCCCCTCTCATGTACTCTCTCTCAAATAAGTAAATAAATCTTTAAAAAAAAATAAAATAAAAGGTCGGTTTTAAAACCTCATCTGTTGAAAAAAAAAAAAAAGTCATTGTGTGTCTTCATAACAGAGCAGCTAATTGGGGAATTGTCTAATTCTTTGCACAGTTCAAACAGGGCAGGCAGAGACTGAGTCCTGAGGGTAATGATCTCTGCTCTGAACAGTAGAAAGTACCCACGTCAGACTAAGGTCAGAGTTATCCCACGGCTCACAACAGCTATTGGGAAATGAAGCACAAGACATCATCACTGCTGCTGAGTCACACTATATTAAAAAAGAAGAAGAATAGAAAAGTACACTCATGGTACTGGATGAAAGCGCTCAAAAATCTGATCTAGAAATTGTTATATAGTAAAAAAAAAATGATGCCAATGAAAAAGAAAAAAAAAACAATTTTAACTCTAAGAGCTGGGACTATGTGATCTATTATTTTCTTTGAAAATGCAAGCTCAGTTTGAACAACCTAAAATCTCGATGGACACAATTTTCTTTTTCTTCTCAGACTCCTCCTCAGGAGCAAAAACAAATTTGCCAAGTACCCGGAGTCCTCACAGGTAGCTACAAGGAAATAAGAAAAAATATTCTTTATTCCTCGTGGTTTTGTTTTCCCTTCAGGGATGACGGTGACCAGCTGGGGAGAACAGTGCCCCATCTGTAGTAGTGTCCTCACTAACATGTCTGACAGATCCTTGAGAAAAAAGGGCAGCCCTCCATGTGGGATCAGGTATGGGACATATTAGATAACCACAGAAACAGTAGGAAAATCTTCCTTACCTATAGAAAGCTTTATCTTGTTCCAGAAAGTGGTAGGAAAAGTGAACATTTTCAATATCCTTGTCCAGAAGGTGATATTCCAACCATTAAATTAAACTCAACAGAGCTATAAAATTTTACCCAAGATTCACAAATGTCTTGGGGGAAAAATATATAAATGACTTGTCCTTCTCTTGCCTCTTCCAGTAAAAAAAAAAAAAAAAAAAAAAAAGGATTCATATTAGTGAGAAAAGTCTACGTGTCAGCTCTTCTGTTCACTGAATCAGACACCTACAAGGTACTTGGAAGTTTGAACTAGAGGTCTGCTGATATTCAAAACCCCTTCCATCTCTGAGATTCTACTATTTTGACTTTGCCTGAGAAGAGGGAAACTTTCTGAGAATCCATTTCTCGGGAGGTGACCTAGGCCATGTCTCCCCTTAGGCTGGATTACAGAAATCTTCTGTCAGGAAATGACCCCAGGACACGTATTCTATTGTACATCAGCTCTTCCTCGCCTCCAGGTAGAGCTTCTGCTGCAAGCCTCTAGAATTCTATTGCCAGTGGTTCCACCTTATCCACAGGAATAAGTAGCAAGCATTGAACCCCACTTTGCACTATTTGCCTGTCTTTAAAAAAGACCCATGGCCAGATGTTATTCTATATTTAAGGATGATCTATAAAGCACATATATACACGTGTACCAATGGGCCACAGTGAAATTTGGGGTCACCATGTGACTGTGACTAGCCATGCACTGTTTATTCTAGCATAGTAAAGAAGGACTTTGAATCCCTAGTCACTATTTTAAGATCTATTCCTGGTCTGCAAGACTCATAAAGTGTTCCTTAAGCTACTCTTGGGAGTAATTTGCACGGGCAACTGGTGATCATTAATTGGGTGACTGCAAATGTAGGCAATAGGAGCTTTCTTTTTTAATCACACTGCTCACCTCTAGGTTCAGAGTAAAAAAGAAGTTCTTATCCTCATGAACCACCTACTCTGTTGTGGAATACTAAATACAAAACTATATATCTTGCTCTTTAGCATACATAACATGGAGTTAAAACAATAAAAATAAATTAAGTGTCCGAGGGAGGTACCTTTCAATGAAGAAAAAAATTGAGGCTAAGTTTTAGGCACATAAAATAAGATAGGAAGAAGGGACAAATAGTATAAATCTCTATTGTCAGAGACAGAGTAAACATTTATTATACCCTTACCACATATAAAACACTGGGCTAAACCCATTTTTTTTTTTAAATATTTACTTATCATTATTTTTTAATAAGTTCTATGCTCTATGCCCAATGTAGGGCTTGAACTCATGACCCTGAGATCAAGAATCGCATGTTCCACTGACTGAGCCAGCCAGATGCCCCTAAGCCCATTTTTATATGATATTTCTTTTAATCCATATAACCATCCTACAAAGCAGTTACTAATATTATCCTCATTTTATAGATGAGGAGATTGAGGCTTAAAGGGCTTAAGCAATTTGCTCGGGGTCACACAGCTAGAAAAGTATCAAGCCAGGCCAGTTTTTGTTTTTTGAGTCTTTCCAAACATTGAGGAAGTTACTTTGTTCAGTCCTTCCAGAAGGCAAACTGAAAAGAAACAGAGGCAACTTGTACTTCTCAGGTTTTTCCAGATGCCAAGCACTTTACTGGACACCTCACATATATATATGTATTTTTTTTAAGTAGGCTCCATACTCAGTGTGGAGCCCAGTGTGGGGCCTGAACTCATGACCCTGAGATCAAGACCTGAGCCAAGATCAAGAGTTGGATGCTTAACCCACTGAGCCACCCAGGTGCCCCTTCACGTAACTTTTTCTATGTTATCTACACAACAGCTCCCAGAGTAGTTATTATTACCTCCAATTTACAGAAAAGATCACATGGGATTCTGCCAGTCCCAAAGCCCTCCACAGCTTCTGTCTTAGGTCATCTCCTCCTGTTGTGAAAGACCCACAGCTCTCACCTCAGTGTCTGAGCCTCACTCAACCTTGGAGTCCCCTTAGGCTTGACCACATTGTGTCGCCCAGATTTCTCTCTCCTCCTCCTCCACCTCCTTAAAGTCATTGTCTGAAATGGGGGGGAGGGGTTCTTCCTCTGTTTCACATCTTTTTCTCCTCTGGCTCTATAAAGCCATAACAATGGAGAAGGTTCTCCCTTCCACACGCAGTTGCCTTTTGTTGATTTGCCAAAAGAGAAGAAAAAGATATTTAGAAGATCTCTTCTCAAGAAAATAGCCCAGTTTGTAAGAATATTATTGTGCTCTTTAATTCTACTCTTGAATGACAGAAACTGAATATTATCATGCATGGTCTTTTCTTAACAAATTCTAATCATCACCCCCTCCTATCACCCCAAGCAGATGGGTGCCTTGAGAGACTAGGATGAATTTGTTCCAAAAAGGCAAAGGAGAAGTACACAATTATTTTTAATCATCATCCTCAATGCACAGACATCAATCTCCTTCCCTAGACTACTAGAATACAGAAGTGAACCTTATTCATCTTTGTATGCCCACCACCACATTAGATGTTCAATAAATGTTTACAGAGTAGATTTCTGTTGAGTGTTATCTGGATAGGAAATATCACTTGATCCAATGTTTAAAACTGATACCACAGTGAAAATTAGTTTAGTAGAATAATTACCCCAAGAAAGGTCCAAGGAACTAGGACACTAGAATATAAATTCCACTAGAATGAGGATCTTGTCTTCTTAGTAAGCACCTACGGCAGAGCCAGAGATAGAACAGGATCTCAGTAAAGATTAGTTGAATGAATGACTCATGAAGCAATACTTCCTAGGGGAAGCAGAAGAGAAAAATCTAAAATACGATAAACTATTAGAACAGGGACCTGATATGATTACGGGTAGAGAGCCCTAGAAGGAAACTCTGAGAACATGGGGAGAAATATGAGGGCTTGAGGTGTATGGGGAAGAGCACAACGGGATCTAATGAGAAATACAATTACATAGCCACGAGATTCTTAATTGTGCATAAAAGTATTCCTTTCTTTAACAATTACTCAAAATGGATTATTAGCTTTTTGTATATGGAAAGTAGAAAAGAATGGAGATTCTTGCTTTTTTTTTTTTTAAAGATTTTATTTATTTATTCATGAGAGACAGAGAGAGAGAGAGAGAGAAGCAGGCTCCCAAGGAGCAGGGAGCCCAATGCAGGACTCGATCCCAGGACCCTGGGATCATGACCTGAGCCGAAGGCAGACGCTTAACCATCTGAGCCACCCAGGCGCCCCGAGATTCTTGCTTTTTAATAAGGAATTATATTTTGGGGGGTAGCTAGTACATGAAACAAATATGTGATTCCTGCTACCAATTGTCCATGTCTGAAAAAAAACTTGCATGTGACTACACTAGAGGAGTGTGGTCATGGTCATGTGCAGGAAGCCCCATGCCTCTCAACCTAATTCAGTCTTGGACATTATTTCTCTGTACAAAGAATGACAGTTATAAAGGTATTCATGGAAGCTCACATAACAAAATGATAACAGGGAGCCTCATTTTTCAAATGGCCAAACTGATGTTAGAGACCAATTCTGCTCTGGCGAATAATAGGGTAAGTTAAGTTTGTTTAGGTCACACATTGCCCTTCACACATACACAAACACAGCAAGCACACACACAAGGTAAAACCCTCCCTTGCATGTGGAAATTTGTTCTTTTTCTCCCTTCTTATCGGCCTGAGACCTTTTTATGGCTCCTGACCAAGAACTTTTCCAGGTTGCCACTGAGAAGAAAGATGTTAATTATCTACTTAGCACTTTCTTTTTAGACTCTCAGTAGTAACTGCTCTTCGTTTCTCTGCCAAGTTAATTCTTGGTCTATTATCGGAGCTCTGAGTTCCTTATGCCATCATTCTGACTCACAGCTGTGAATTGCCCTGCTCAAAACATAAGGGAGGAAGGACAATGCATATATAGTTAGGGTGTGCCCTACATCTCTCTTTAGTTACATATTAATGAAACATTTAGAAATGACAAGGTTATCATTTCTCCTGGTCCTATGTGAATTCTTTCATCTGCAATATTGTTCTCCTCTTAACATGCTATTAACAATATCAAGGTTCTTGTGGTGCTCAAATTAGGAATAACAGATAAATAACTACTTCTGAAGCATTTTGACTAAAAAAGATCTGGCCCTGTTCACGAGTTACTTCCACTAGATGCTGTTGGAGAGACCGAGACTCTTAGTGTTCTCAAGAGAACTTACAATGAAATGGCAACACACATACACAGAATAGTATTTTTGACTCAGGCTGAGATGCCAATATAAACATGTTTAATTTTTGGTGAATAAGAAGTCATTTGATTTTTCACAAGGCTTTATCTTAGAATTCCAATGTAGCAAATTCTACTAAGAAACCTAAGAATTTGAAAGGAGAGAGAATAGTAAAATAAACTTGAAAGAATGACAATATGATACAGTAGAATAGCACAGGGCTGGGAGTAGGAAGACATGGGTGGGAGCCTAATCCCTACCCCCACCTGCAGACTGAAGCTGGTGAGTGACTACTCTGATATATTCCTTACAAGAGGGAATGAGGGTAGTGAATGTAATGTTTAGGTTACTCTCTGCTTTTAAACTCTATGGCTTTATAGATTCTCATTACATTTGCTTTTTTAAAAAACAAATACATGGATTTTCATTCATGTTTGATTCTTTATAAAAGTAGAAGTTTTCAAATAGCTTAACAATGTTAACAATTTCTTTATATGTAACAATTTCTATATATGAGAAGCCCTTTTGATTTCAATACAGTTTTTCCTGTATCTTATCAAAGTCACCCTGGGTCTTTTAAAACCCAAATAAGAAATAATATAAAGTGATATTCTCATCCTACCAAGATTTTAAAACTTATTTCCCAAATGTTAATTAAAAAAAAAAAAAAAAACCTTTCTATGATGTAGTAGTGTCTTTTCTTTTTTTTTTAAGATTTTCTTTATTTATTTGACAGAGAGAAAGAGATAGCGACAGAGATATCGAGAGAGAGTGAGAAGCAGGCTCCCCGCCAAGCAGTAGCAGGGAGCCCGACACGGGGCTTGATCCCAGCACCCCGAGATCACGACCTGAGCCGGAGGCAGACTCTCAACCTATTGAGCTACCCAGATGCCCCCCAAATGTTAATTTTTTTTAAGGACCAAAGCTTTAAGCTTTTTCTTTTGTGTTGACAACTGACTGACCAAACACATTCTCATTTTTGTTCTTCTCATTTAATGCTGTAAAAATAGCTACCTTTGGTGAAATATATTTCCCTCACTTGGATATGGAGGGCAACATAAAAAAGCTGTATGTTAACATATCAAGGTTGTACTAAAGAATTCTCAGGGGATAACCAGCCAACAGAGTTGACAACAAGGCAATCGCCAGGCTAAAGAGAACTCTATATTTTTTGTTTTATTTTTAACATCTGTGATTCATATTCAGAAATTATCATTGTTAGTTGGCTTGGTTCAAAGGAAAGAAAAATCACTGACGTTTTTGTTTACAAATAAAAAATGTGGACTGAGTATTACTTCCAACAGAAGTACTAATTCTTAATGAGCTAACTAAAGAAAAACCTCACAGTAGGCCATTTTGAGAAAAAAAAAAAAAAAGGCTCCAGAACCACTTTTTTTTTTTTTTTTAAGATTTTATTTATTTGAGAGAGAGAGAGAGCACAAGAGGGGGGAGCGGGAGAGGGAGAAGCAGACTCCCTGCTGAGCAGGGAACCCGATGCAGGACTCGATCCCAGGACTCCAGGATCATGACCTGAGCCGAAGGCAGTCGCTTAACCAACTGAGCCACCCAGGCGCCCAAGAACCACTTGTTAAGTAGATAACTTTGAGGATTAAAAATTAGAAAAGCACTTAAAACTTATTCTTAAAAAAAGGTTACATTTTGCCTCTGTGATACATCAGATTATCCCAGAAATTTTACATCTTAGAGACCACCAATATCTTTTAGTTGTGAATTGTTGGCATTCATTGGATAAATGAATAATGAGTAAGTGAACAATACACAGACTGACAAGCTAAAGGGAGAATAACCAACAGACTGATCAATTCACTTAAACAAATCATTTAATTTTATAAAATATTTCAGACTTTTATTTCCTCACAGAATTTGAAGGTACAAAATACTACCATAATTCAAACCTGGTAATTTGTAATCAGTACACAAAAGTACTAGTGAGCACAAGTATATTCCTTGGCAGGAAAAACAAATAAAATATTGAATAGTATTGGTTCAATGTTATTCACTCAGCAAATACTGACTGATAAGATCATCAGCGTACGGATACAGAGATGAAAAGCTTACAGTCTCTGCCTTCAAGCAGGTTTTCCAGCTACTTAATCATACATAATTATATGTATTCATGTATAAAATAACTACAAAAGAGGCAGACAAATGTGTAATTTCCAAAACAGAGTTATTTAGATGTGCTCTGGGATTTCAGAAAGGTAGAGCAATAAGAATGAAGGTGACATTTCATCTAGGTCTTCTTGAATATGTTGGGATTTCAACTAAAGCTCAATTAAGCAAGAAGAAGGCACTCAAAAGGTAGGCAGCTGGCCTGGGCTGACATTTAGTTGATATGCCTCACTTTACCCACAGCAGTTGTTAAAATACTGACATATCTATACCTGGTGGTAACCAGCTCTGCTCCAATTTTCCCCAGAGCCTTCCCACCATCCCAACGGCAGGGGACCCTCTCATGGGACCTCCTGCAATTGAGCAACCAAAATTTTAATTTGTGGCACAGCAAGGCTCCCTAAGACCCTGTTCCAGTTTTCAGTCTGTGCTTTTGCTCTATAAAATTTTAAATATATTATATATCAACCTTATACTGGGCATTTTAAGAAAAAAAAAAAAAAACAGCCTGCAGTTTGGATTGTCTAGCATGCAAGGGACTACTGGAAAGGGTTCTTGAAATCTGATTATGTAGGACTTTATTTTCTTTTTTAAAAAAGATTTTATTTATTTATGAGAGGGAGAGAGAGTTGGGGGAGGGTCAGAAGGAGAGGGAGAGAATCTCAAGCAGACTCCCCACTGAGCAGGGAGCCTGATGTGGGGCTCGATCTCAAGACCCTGAGATCATGACCTGAGCCAAAATCAAGAGTCAGATGCTTAATCAACTGAGCCACCCAGGCACCCCTATGTAGACTTTATATACCAAGTTAAGTAGTTTGGATTTCATTTGGAAAGCATTATGGGAGTGAGACCGTGAGAGGGAAGAAGAAGGCAATGGGTAGGAATAAAACTACATTTTAGGAAAACTGATCTGGAAGTAGTACATAGGATAGATTTGAGAGGAAGAGGCAGGAATCAAATATAACAGGCGCTACACTCTTTCAGTGCTTACTAGCTAACAGATACTCGGTGGTACTCACCACAACCTTGTACAGTAAGTACTATTATATTATAGACCAGAGACAAGGAGAGGCATTAAGAATCTTGTCCAGAAGACTCATACAGTTATTACATAGCAGAGCTGGGATTTTACTCCAGTCTATCTAGCTCCAGAGCCATCTTCTTAAGCAGAATGCTACACTATCTCTCAACAGACAAAGCAGAAGATAGTGAGGACTTGAATTAGGAATTAGACTACAGTTGACCCTTGAACAATGCAAGGGGTGGGGTGCTAACTCCCACACAGTCAAAAATCCATGTATATCAAAAATCCCCCAAAATTTAACTAATAGCCTCTTGTTGACCAGAAGCCTTACCTGATAACATAAAGTTGATTAACATGTATTTTGTATGTTACATGCATAATATACTGTATTCTTACAATAAACCAAGCTAGAGGAAAAAAAATGTTATTAAAATCATAAGGAAATTACATTTATAGTATTGCACTGTATTTATTAAAAAAAAAAAATCTGTGTATAAGTGGACCTGCACAGCTCAAACCCATGCTTTCAAGGGTCAGATGTACTTAAAGAAAATATTTTTAATGACTGCAATATGACATGTGCATAAAAAAAGAGAGAGAAATCAAAAATGCCTCTAAGCTTCAAAGTCTGATAGAATGAAAGGTCCATCAGAAAAAAAAAGGAAACTCAGGTGGAAAAACTAGCTTGGGAATAATAGGTGATGATTTCAGTGCCAGTGAGATTTGCCCATCAGTGTGCCCTTCAGTGCCATCCTGGAGAGGGACACTAATGTTCAGAAGACAGGATTACACCCTCTTTTGGAATAATTTTCAAGGAGAGTTAGTAGAAGTCAGGAGAGTGCTGGTCAGATAGAGAGCAGAATGAAAACTCGGGAAGACACTTAGATTTAAAGGTCTAGAAGAGGAGTGAACAAAGCTTATCTTAAATCTGAATTTGTCTGTGATATATGGGATAGATTGCAGGAAAAGTTAACTACTTACAAATATGCATACTGTGCTATATTTAACACTTTTATCTTATACTTCATGTGATGAATGCTTTAAACTAATGATACAAAGTAAAAAAAAAAGCATAAAATTGTATATAGTCAGGGTAAAAATTTGGGAAAAAAGATGCCTATTGGAAAAGAAAAAAAGGAATGTAATGTATGAAATTCTATCCAGTGGTTATGTGAGGTGTTGTTGTTATGAAAACTTTAATTTACTATTTTGATTTTCCATGTTTTATGCAATATGGTCATATAAATTACATAAGAAGATACATTTATTAAAACATAGTTGCACTGACACAAACCAGTACGGCTCAACATTAATATACCTAAGTGTTCTACTAATAACATAATCAATTGTATTGATTGCATCTAATGTCTGTACTAATTTTTATGCTTGACCAGTAAAATTTGGGTACAGTAAAATTTATAGCACTTGATATTAATTCTAAATACTTTATGCAAATTGGATCTTTAGGTTTGTTTGGGTTTTGTTTTTTTGTTTTGCTTTTTTTTTTTTTTTTTTTTTTCAGAAAATAATAGAAACCACCATACACATGTATTTTCTGTAGGAGAAACCAAGCCCCATGGGTAATCTTTCCTCAGGTTCTAGACATTTTTCACTTCCACAGCTACCCAAATCTGTTCTCCAAATTTTGGGAAATTTCCCATGGGAAGGGACCCAGACTGTCCAACAGGTCAAAGCTTTAATGAGTACTTCATTAAAGATCAATAATAGCCGAGTGTTGTCCTATTTTGTAAAGAACCCAATTCCCTATAAATGTTGAGGATAACATGGATTTGTGAGCCACTCTACAAAATTGGGAATAATGAACTATGTAAGTCAGGATTTCTTCAACTTGACTTAGAGCCAGCTCGTCTCTGTTCCTAAAAGGGGCAAATCTCAATTAAATGCCAAAATGGAGAAAAGGTGTCTATTTACTTTCCACCTCATGGTCTCTTCAGGATTCAAAAACCCATCTGCTTCCAAATTCCATTTAATCTGCTTTCACTTTCTCCCAATGCCCCATGCCTGAAAATCACCTCTCTTTCCTCCTGTATCCTCTGTCAAAAGCAGAAGAAAGCAATAAGATTAAGCTAATATGTACTAAGTTTTGAATAACAGGGAGTTTTTCCAAGAATATTTTCATTTCCACATGTAATGACACATATACATAACTGTTCGCAGAGGTGCATTAAGTATTCTCATGTGTCTTCTTCCTTGTCCGCCCTTTATCTTTTTTGTTTGATTCCTCCCTTTGGTCTTCCCATTTATACCCACATTTTTCATATATATCCATGCCTCTTCTCTTCCAGGCATCTATGTAAACAACCAATGGGTTTTTCTCTGTATTTATATAACCTTACACAGAGCTACCCTTATCAACACATGGGCAAAAGTACACACACAGAACACACAGTATGATAGATATAACATAAGCGTATACATTTACATAGGGATTTTTTATCACTGTTTTACCAAAAAAAGGAGGAAAATATTATACATATTATACATTATTATATATTACATGTTATTATACAGCATGTTATATAGTGTTATATAGGTATGTATTTTTGTTCTTGTTTTGTTTTGTTTTACTTATTGCTTTTCTCATTCAACAATACCTTTTGGAAAGCTCTCTAAGTCATCTGGTATAGTACTAATTTGTTCTTTTTAATAGTAGTATAATATTACATGAATATGACATAACTTATTCAATGATTTTCTTAATGGAAATTTACTGTATTTCCTTTTTTTTTTGCCACAACAAACAACACTGAAATAAACATCCATTTACTTATATCTTTATACGTAGTGCATTTATTTCTATGGAATAGGATCTTATGAGTATATAGCTTTCATGTGTATATTTAATTTTAATAGATGCTGCCAGATTGCTTTCCAAACAGGCTGTATGCTTCACATTTCCAACAGCATTGTATGAAGTACCCTTTACCCCACATCCCAGTCAGCATTAGATTCTACAACTCTATTCTGGTTCTGTCAGGCTGATGAGTGTGAAGTGATATATCACTTATTTTCAGTTTGCCTTTCCCTGACTGCTAGTAAACTGAACATCTTTTCATATGCATATTGGACAAGTGCCCTGAAAAATAAAGAAGTTTTTTTTTTTTCCTTTTTTGGGGATAACCTACTCAGGCTTTTTAAAGTAACCCTAAGAAAAAGCTTAACTGGCCCATCCATGTGAGTAAAACAGGGTTCTGTCTAGATAGTTGAAATTAAGTCTGTCTGGAAAAGATACTCAGCTGTGTGTTATATAGAATCATTGAGGAATTCCCTCATTCCAACCTAAAGTATCTGAGAGTGTTCAAATTGGCCAAAGGTTTTGTTTTGTGTGGTTGTGGGTTGATAGAGAAAGAAAGTAAGGCACAAAATTGAAGTTCATTGGTGGATTCAGCTGAGTAGTCAGCATTGCCTTTGGACTTTTTATATTTCTGCATGTGCTACAATTCACAGGCCCATCTGCTCTCTGGTAGGACACATCCCATTGGGTAATAAATTATAGTGCTGAGGTATTATGGCAGCATGAAACTTCATATGAATTCCCACAAGAGCCATAAGATAGAAATGTACTGTAAATCAAGGAAAATACACAAAAGACTCCATACAGAGTTCTAAGAGATGTCCACATATATATATATATATTTACATAATTAGTTTTCCTGGTCATGTTCCAATGTTGAATAATTCAGGGAAAAATATACATATGACATTAAAATCATGCCATTTGATTTTCAGTGGTAAGGAAAACTTAGTGAGCAGTAGATTGAATTTATATTCAAAAGTGTCTCTATTTTTTTCTTTTTCTTTTTTCATCTTAGTTGAGAGTAGTGGTGGAGTAAATACAAAAGTCTAGGATTATTTCCTTCCAAGAATGTACTCAATGGAATTTTAAACTTGAAGTGTTTCTCTAAAAGGACTGAAAAATAAAGGAGGAATTCATCAGGTAGGTCATAAAACCACTAAACGTTGTGAAATCAGAGCTGTAATGATGCTCCACATTAGCTTCCCTGAGGAGGGGATTCTGGCCACAGTCTTTGTTAAGTGCTGTAATGTGTAGTGAGTAAGATGAATTATTCATGTCATACTTGAACATACTCTGGGAATTCTGAAGGACTCCAGGAGAAAAATATGATTTGTCTTTCAGGAAATGAGAAGAATCTGGATCCCGATTTCAAGCAAATGATACAATCTAAGAGCAGCTTGCACTGATTTCATAACCTTTGGAATTTCCCCCCACTCTGTAAAAGCAGAGGAGATATAAGTTAATCAACTGGGTGAAAACCTGCACTGTTTATGTAGAGCATTCTTCTGAATTCTCAGAGGTGGGACTTCCATCCCTGATGCATGAGTTGCATTCTGCTTGCCTTTGCTAAGCACACAATTGCTGCTATTTGTGTATATGAATTATTTCTCCTATAACAAGGCGGGAATTACATTTGGGAATTTAACTCAAATTAAGTATTAATAATAGGAGCAACCTTCTTAATGTCATAAAAAATGCCATCAGTACTTAAAACATAAGTCATCACAAAGCATCCTCCCTTTCCGTGCATACATTCAGGTTCTAATTCCATCATTAAATTTTCTGTCAAATTATTTTCTAAGTTGTTACCAACGGAAGGAAGGGAATACAAGTGAGATTCAATGTTCGTTTACTTGAGACTGTTTTAAAATATTGATTTGTTTTGTTAAAAAGAGAATATACAGCAGATGTTTATTCCCTTTTGGTGGTGGGGGGGGTGGAGTTGGTGGCACAAATGACCTAGAAATGCTTTCAAAACCAAACAAACAAACAAACAAATAAGATTTACTCTAGCTGCATTACTTACGCTTAAGTGTTATTTATAAAAAGTTGGCTAATAAAGAATTAAGAAAATATGAACCCAGGATGATTCTAACTTTAAAATATTACTCAGCAGGGATGCCTGGGAGGCTCAGGTCATGATCTCAGGGTCCTGGGATCAAGTCCCACATTGGGCTCCTTGCTCAGCAGGGAGCCTGTTTCTCCCTCACCCTCTGCCTGCCACTCCCCCTGCTTGTGCTCTCTCTCTCTCTCTCTCACAAATAAATAAATAAAATCTTAAAAAAATATATTACTCAGTAAAGTAATGTTCTTTAAACTTTCAGGACTCGTGCCTTGGTTAATAGAAAAGTATTAGGAATGTCTCCCTTTGGAATGATAAAGTATTAATGAGTATATATTAAGAAACACACCCCTCAGACTGGTAGAGACCCAGACAATGGAAAGGTCCCAGTCACTGCTCTTCATACCCATCCTTCTCCTCTTCCTTCTGTTGACTATATCCTAGACCAACCTCTAGGCTGTTAAAGGCAACCCATCCTATATATCATGCTGATAGCTTACTGAAGAGAGAGACACAAAATTCTAGAATGAAGTCTTTTCTGAGACCTTGCCATTTGCCCACAAAATGAAGCTCCCCAGAGCAAGAGGTAGCTGCAGATCTGTAGCTTGATGAACCAGCTGGCTGGAGGTTGACCGAGTCCTACCTCAAACATTCTTAGTTGTCCTGTGCTGAAAAGAGGACTTAGTACACTCCTTCCACCCCCACCAGGGCCTCAAAATGCAACAAAACCACCCCTAGAAGCAGAATGAGGAAGAGGGCAGAGAAGGGGCCCAAGCTGTCTGGATTTGATGGTGCTGAGCATGGCCCCGCCTTTGTTCCCACACCCTCATCCCTGGATCTGTGTTTGTCTTGCTTGGCCTTGCCCTCCCATGTCATGGGAAGATAACCCTTTTGTCATTCTAATTTTGCCTCCAAAGACTCCAGTTATTTGGCAGAGATCTAGAAACCTTAATAAAAATGTAAATACCACTAAAAAGAATAATATGATATTTATGCTTCTCAAAACTTTGTCCTTTCCAGTAAAGTATAAATTATCTGAGGTCAAGAAACCATGTGCATTTCTGTTCATGCTATAAACACAATGACTAACACAGCACCTGGCACAGAGTAGCTGCTCAATAAATATGTTACCTGGTGGTTCTCAAATTTTAGTGGGTATCAGAATCACTGGAAGTTTTGTTAAACCAGATTACTAAACGCCACCCTAGGTTTCTGATGCATTAGATCTAGGGCGGGATCTGAGAATTTGTGTTTCTTTTTTTTTTTTTTCTTTTTTTAAGATTTATTTATATATTTGAGAGACAGAGAGCACACGGTGTGGGGGGTGAGGGGAGCAGAGGGAGACGGAAAGAGAAACTCCAAGTAGACTGAGCACAGAGCCTGAGGCGGGGTTGGATCTCACAATCCTGAGATTGAACCAGAGCTCATAACCTGAGCTGAACCAGAGTCTGAAGCTCAATAGACTATGGACTGTGTCACCCAGGTACCCCTGGGAATGTGCGTTTCTAACAAGTTCCCAGGTGCTGTTGCTGCTAGCAGTCCAGAGACCGTATTTTAAGAAACACTGCATTAAACCACACAAAACTACCATTTTTCTTGGTCCAAAATGGCCAAATATTAGCAATTTTATATGATTTGACTTAATGTGTTTATGGGTTAATATATATAAAGGAATGGGTAAGTATAATGTAAGCATTTAAATTCTTTGAGTTTATTCATATCCAGAAGACATAACAAGTGCATATGACAAGCTAGGGAACATGAGCTGTGGAACCAGACAGACCCACATTTAAATTCTCACTCCAACACTTACTAGGTGTGGAGCCCCAGATAAACCACTTATCTTCTTGGAGCCTCAGTTTTCTTGTCTCTAAAATGGGGGTGATGCACTAGCTGTGAGGATTGAATGAAATAATATATGAAAAACCCCGGCACTGTATCTGGCATATTGTAGATATTCAGTGAAAAGTAACCATCATCATTATTGTTAGTTTCATTTGTCCCACACTCTAGAAATTAGAACAACTCATGTTCTTCTCTGTGTTTTCTCTATGTAATAAGTAAACCAAAAGTGAGAAAGGCTACTTGAGAATTATTTCAAAACAGCAATGGTTCTTGCTACTGAGGAAGATGTTCTTGTTATAACACGTAACAGCTGCTCCAGTTCCAACAGTATGGTCAGAGAACCCAACATCCCAATCTAACAGTAGCAAAATTCAACTAAATTCAACAAAAAGTTGTTGAAATGAAAGGATCAGAAGACAGTGTTGGAGGTCTAAGTCAGCTTCAAACTCAGTATTTGGGATAGTTGGGGAAAGTTACTTAGTCTTTCTCAGCCTGTTCTCTCAACTGGGAAAGGAAATTAACAGCACCTACTTCTTAGGCTTATTATGGGGATTGAATAAATATTGGGTGTACAAATGCATATAAAATGTAAAGCACACACAAATATCCTTTGTGTAGTATGTAGTGAACAGTCTCGGTTTCAACCACACTATTCCACTGTCCCTATATATAAATCTACCCCTACATGTCACACCTATGTGTTACCTTAGAGTTTATAAAATGTGGTCAATGTAGCCGCACAGTGCATGTCAGGTCCTCAGCCATCTTTCTATGTTACCAGATGGCCCAAATACCTCCACCACCACCCCAGCCTCTCTGCATAGGCCTCCATGAGATTTTGGTTATTTAACAAAGCTACTAGTTACACAAAGAGGGAAAGAGACACACTGAGAATAGGATGATTATGGGCAGAAGGAAATGGAAGTGAACCCTGGAATAGTGGAAGGGTGATGGGAAAAGACCCTACACCCATATGAAGAATAGATCATGTGATAGAACAAGGTAAGAGAAGTGATTAAAGCCAGTCTGCTGCCTTGATTGGGGAAGGAAAAAAAAAAAAAGACAAGGCATCATAGCTGTCCACCACAGGGAAGGAATGAGTCAGAGAAGGGTAAGAGAGAAAACAATATAAGCTGTATTAGAGGCTTTCTTCATTCCTATCTTGGGCATAGCTAGTTGAGACTTCTCTCTGCTCTTAAAGCCTAGGGAAGTCATGTAGATATGACCATATTAAAACAGCACATTTGATAAGTTCCAGTAAAGATTTTAAATCCCTTTGGCATGTCAAGGTGACCCAGTTACTGGGGCTCTCAAATAAATGAGAGAAAATAGTAAATTACCTGGGTTTGAGGGCTCATTTTCTTTTAGATTTCATAAACATCATTTTGCAGATGCTGTTTAGAGTAGCTATTTCTCATTCAATTGATGTTGAGAACATCAATGTTCTATTACGAGAATTTGGAGAAAGAGGAACAGAGTGATTAATGAAAGGGAATTAGCAGAGGGAACAAAAGAGTCCCCCTCCCACCTAACTTCACCTGCCCAACTATCACCCTCATAGAAAATCCAACCACCCCATCATACCTCCTTGGAAAGATCTAACGGACAGCTGTCTTCTTGACCAATCAACATGAAGAAAGCAAATGAAGAAACAAGAGACAAGCATTTGCAAGGCTTAGTCTTAAACTTCTGTAGAGCAGTATTTGATTCCTGGAAACTTGAATCTAAGATTTTACAAACATCAGTGAAAAAAACTGTCTTCACTCTACCCCTCCTATGTAATCTAGTGCCAGTCCCTAAAAGGGCTGTTAAGCTCTGCACAGACCACTTTATCATAATAGGCCCTTTTATCTTCTGCCAGAGAGCAACAAAAGAACTCTTGCATGTCTATAGAGATTCTAGGATTATGTTAGGATGGATAATAGAAAGACAAATACTTACTAAAATACTGTCTGTTACTCCCAGAATCACTATAGCAATACCCAAGCCAAGCAACAGAGAAAAGCCTTAACACACTATGCAATTCAGCTGCAACTCATCAGTGCTGCTATAATTACAGGTGCCTGCCTTCCTCCTCTCAGATCTGGGGATAAAAGCCTAGGGCTGAGTTTGTATCTCAGCTGCACACTAGCAGTCAATAAACACATAGAACTCTGCATTTGACAGACAGTCTCTTACAGAATATAGAGCTAACCTATTTATTGTTCAACAGCTCTTCCACGCTCAGATTTTCAGGATAACGAAAAGGAAAGAGATGTTTCTGGATGCTTCCTAAGTGCAAGAACAAATTTCATTTAAGCCTCACAAGAATCCTGTAAGTGAGGTGTTATTATCCTTAATTTTTAAATAAGAAAAGTGAGACTCAAAGGTTGAGTAAGTTGCCCTGGGTTACACACCTTCTAAGTGATGGAATTGGCTCTGTATTCCCAATCTTTCAGACCACATTTTCCATGCCTTTTCCAGATCAGTCTGGAAGCAGGCTCCTGGCAAAAGTAGGTTATTGGCAATGGGTTGTGGCTCTCGTAACTTGGAAACACTCTTAAAAGCTGATGTATGACAATATTCAAAGAAGAATTCTGCACCCACATCCTTTTAGCGGGAGGTGGAGTGATTAGGATTTAAGATTCCACTGTGGATGTATCCATGTATGGGCAATCAGAAAATACTGAATTTAAAGGCAACCTAAAAGATTAGGAAGAGCCCATCAGGGTAGCTAGAGAAGGGATGTTTAGGGGGGCACAGAGTGGCAACACACAGAATCTCTAGAATCTCCGTCTTATTAAAATGGGATTGAAACATTAGTGCTAAGGTTCCATAGACTATTAAAGGAAGGGGATAGTATCGACCATCCACATGGAAATTTGCCTTCTTATGCATCTGGAAATCACCATCAGGCATTGTTGCTTTACTAACAGTGAAAACACTTCTTTCTCTCTGAGCAGGCCAACAGATACCTCCTTCCAGTGACAAAGACTCCTCTCAAATATAGTACCCAGATAATCACCTACAATTTCCCACTCTGTAGATCACAGCATTATTCCGGCGTAAAGGCTCCAACCACACATTTTTTATCATTTTGCTAGGGATTTATGAAACCTTGACATGTCCAGTTTTTAAAAAAGTATCATCTCAAATAAATAGAATCAATCTATTTAAAAGAATGCCCTTTAAAGAAAAATACTGGGTAAACTAACCTAGCAACAAACCCTGAGGAATTACCCATTTCCAAATGTTGTTATGTGGAAGTGGCTTTTGAAGTTCAATTTAATTTCCTGAAAGCCCCAAACAACTCTATTTCCCTACAGAAAATAATTAAGCATCAGGGATGATAATGTGATTAGCAAGTAAAACACCTGGAATTTGCTTAGCAAATCAAAAAGCAAAGAGAGGAGTGCTGTGAAACTATTGCTGCCCCTCCCCTACCCCTATCTCATCATCAGTGCTACAGGGCCTCAGTCCTGGAAGCAGGAAGAGCGGGCCAGGTCTACAACTGCAGAGAAACACCATGATATTTATATGTCACCTGTCTAATGGTCTGCTGGGTGCTGGTTGACCATCTGGCCCCTCATGTTCCTAAAGGGGACACTACTGGCCTGAAGGACATCACAGGACTTCTGTAGGGTCCAACCACCCTTGTGAGAACAGCGTAAGATCCACCAGTATCTAATCTAAACGAGCCTGAACCAATTACAGAAATCAAGTACTGCGTGTGGCAAAATCAATTAAATGATTGATTATATTAACACTTATTAGGTACTTAGATGCCAGGTACATCACCAAGCACTATATGTGTATTATCTCTTTTAATTCCCAAAATAACTGTGTATGGTAGGTAATATTAATATTCCCATTTTACAGGTAAGGAAACTTGGGACGACTCAGCAGCACATGCCCATCACATAGCTCACAGCAGCAGAGCCAATTTCAAACTCAGGTATGTCTGGATCCAAAACCCAAGCACATGATCCTATAGTAGAGGGACTGGTTGATAAATGACAAGCATCTATACAATGGAAAGCCAGACACTTAAAAATTGTTACAGAAAAATATTTGATGACAGAAAAATATCCCAATAAACTGTTGAGTGAAAAATAAACTAAGTAACAAACATGTACAGTAAGATGCAAGGATAAATCTCAAAATGTCACCCATGGTGAGTTAATAGGTGACATATACTCACATTATGATTTTCTATATATTTTCCATTTTCTGCAATGAATATGTATTACTCTGATAATCAACCAAAGTATTTTGCTTTAATTTTTTAAAAAGCTAGTAAATAGAAACAAAATGATAATAATGGTTTTGGCTGAATGTCGTAATTATGAGAAGTTTTATTTTCATTTTTACACGTCTCTATATTATCCAAATGTGCTACAAAGCATTGCTTTATGACCACACACACACACACCAAAAAAATTAAAAACTCTAAAAAGTTCCTTCCTAAAATGTTTAATTGGATGCCCATAGGAGAAAATAGCAGTGGTGCTTCAATATTCACTCTCCATGTCTTCTATGGGAATAGAACCGGAAATCTTCAGCTGTGCACATTTCGTGTTAAGGGCTTCAATTCTCAGCCTCCTGTCTGCTCAGGTGTAGCCACATGACTCAGTTCCTGCCAATAGGATATGAGGTAAAATGCTCTGTACAATATCCAGGAGGTGTCCGTCCATCTTGCTATTAGGAATGTGCATGAGATCACTAAATCTCCACTTTAGACCATGAGAAAGGTCACACGAGATGATAGATACAGATGCTAGAATAGAGAACTGGAAACACCATGAACCCCGGAAAGCTGTAGATCCACTACACCATCCCTGAACTACCCAAATCTAGACTTGTGTGTGAAAGAGAAGTGAACATCTATCTTGTTTTATTTTGATTTTCCAGAGAGTAGAGGGATGTTTCTATGATATGTCACTGATTCTACATCCTAACTAATAAAGTATTCAAATACTTAAAATAATTTAGACTAGTTCTTCTCTCTCTTTCTACTCCTCTGTGTGTGTGTGCACCCGTGTGGGGGGGGGGGGTGGGTGTGTACAGAACAAATACAGTAATGGCATCACTATGATTTGAGACAGGAGGCCCAGCTAAAGACTCCTCGTGCTGGGGCCAGTGGAGAGAAGGAAAGCAAACAGTACGGCCATTCGGAGCTGATATTAACAATGGAACTTCAGAATAAAGCCCTCAGTGGATCACAAGTCTTAGGGAAAGGTGCAAACAACACACCTTAGAAACCCCTCCTTGGGGCGCCTGGGTGGTTCAGTTGGTTAAGCGACTGCCTTTGGCTCAGGTCATGATCCTGGAGTCCCGGGATGGAGTCCCATATGGGGCTCCCTGCTCAGCAGGGGGTCTGCTTCTCCCTCTGACCCTCTTCCCTCTCGTGCTGTCTCTCATTCTCTCTCTCAAATAAATAAAATCTTAAAAAAAAAAAAAAGAAACCCCTCCTTGTAGATGCAGTTCAATGCTTCTCTTCATGTTAGAATGATTATTTACATATTATTGTGTGCACTTGTCACATTGTTTTGCAATTTTCCTTTATTTGGCTACTTACACCTAAAGAACATGAGATCCATGATGCAGAGACCATGTTCTTTTTACTCTCAAATTCTTAGTATCCTAGAGCCCACCACAGTATCTGGCATATGGTAATCAATTAAACATTTGTTAAATGAATGATTAAAAGAATGAATGAATAGATAATGAATTGGAGTATTGACTGCTTGCACAGAGATGTAAATATTATAGATATGTATACATTAGAAATATGCAATATATTATGTGGTATATATCAGAGTGTATACTCTAAGTATTAGAGGAAAGTTATTTCCATATATGTACATTTTAATAAATTATATCAAACTAAATGTAAATTCCTTAAAAGTCAATAAAGTGAATCTTCATTCTAGCAAGGTACTGAAATAAAATATTGAAATAGAACCTATAGAATGGAATTGAAAAACATATAGTTTGGGTGCTTGGGTGGCTCAGTAGGTTAAGGGGCCAACTCTTGATCAGGTCATAATCTCAGGGTTTTGGGATTGAGCCCCAAGTTGGGCTCTGCACTCAGAAGGGAGTTCTCTCTCTGCCCCTTCCCCTGCTCATTCGCTCTCTCTCATTCTCTCTAAAATAAATAATCTTTAAAAAAAAAAAAAAAGAAAAACATACATCTTGCTGCCTGTCAGTAAAAAAACAGCACCATTAGGAACCTTCATATAATGTATTTTTTTAAATAATAAACTATATCTTAGGGAAAATTTCATATTTACTGAAGCTTTAATTATATCTTGTTTCCCAATTATTGTATTATGTCAATAATCAAAGAACTGAACCAGATACCCGTGCTGAATTTATTCAGCCAATGCTTGGTGAATTGAATGGCAATTTAAATTGAAAATGGAATCAAAATTGAGAGTTGAGGGGAAGTTTTCAGCATCCTTCTTACAACCATAGTATAAAGCATTACTTTATCTTCTGATAAACGATTTAGCTTTATCACTCTTTCTTGAAGAATAATTTTAATAAAAGAGAGGAAGAGAGATTACTTATACTAAATAGGGCTTTTTCTTATTAACATGTAGTGATTTTTTTTATATTCAAGTTTAGTGGCTTTATAATATATACAGTATAGAAAAACAATAAACAAATTGGAGGGTTAAAATTCTCTTCACAGTTCGCTTACAAAATATGACACTTCGAAATCTTAGCTAAGATTCTATCCTTGTTTGTATTAAAAATGTTGATGTAGTCTGGCTACCTGCTAGGAAATAAAAGGTACAAAATTCAAAGAACTTAGAGAAATTCACTTCCTTTAATATTTACTTATGGATATCAAATTTAATAAAGTCAGAGACTCCAACCTAGAGCCAATAAATGAATATCCTTGAATAAATCTAAATTTATTAATTTTTTATCTACTGTGAGCATTTTATATACCCTACATATATATAAGTTCATCCTACACAAATGGAGAGGTTAAAAACATCATAATTCTGGAACTACAATTGGATGAATATATGTGAATAAAACCTACTGTGAAATTCATGTCATATAAAAGAATTTTTCATAATTTGTCTTCCAGAGAACTGCAGACCAGCAGATACATTTTTCTGAAATTACATATTTACATGTTCTCAATTGTTAAATCCCCTCTGAACCATTTTAATTAAAAGACTTTATAATATTTGAATACATATTGGTAAACATAGTTGAGCCCAATTAAAAAAAAACTTCTGAGGAATAGTAAACTTAATTTGATGAATTTCTTCAATATTCATCTTAAAATTATGATTAGCATGTGATTATGATGATTTTAATACATTAGACTATCTAACCAATCTACGCATATTAAATTATACCATCAATAAGGTGTCTTCTGTATATAATTCTGTATAGTCTCCCAGTTAAATTATAGGAATATACTTAATAAACTAATGTTTTACCTAGTAGGCAATAAATATGAAAAACACTTACTTACCAATAATTTGGACAGATAAAGAAATTATCAGTTTTAATGTTAAAGTGGCATATGGAATGATTGACAGTGTCTAAAACAAATACATAAGAGCATTCTGGTTTTAACTCAAACATCATGTCCAGATTTCAATTCTTGGCACCATGACCTAACAATGACCCAGAGACTGTAATCAGAGCAATGAAGCTGGGGGTAGGGGTGAGCATAGAATTGTCCAAGAGGTTTCCAATGAACACCACCTAGGTTAGACTCCTATTTTTAGCCTAGATCTAGGCCATTTGCATATATTCATGGCAACCGAGTCAGTGTCCTCTCAACTATAGCAACTGTCTACCAGAATTATTTTCTGATAGATTTTGGGGAAACAAAACTTTAAATTGATCTGTTAGGGGCTCCCTTGGTAGGAGGTTAAGAGGGAAAGGTCCCACAACTATACATCATCTTAGACATTATTTGTAAAATAATACCTGTTTAAGGTCCCTTTGGGCTGTGGGCTCAGTTATATGAGTATGAATACTCAAATGTTTAGGTTTTAAAGAATCAGTCAGCTTTTCCAGTGGTATGCCGAGAGCCCAACACTATGTATGTTATGAGGGGTAGTAAAATATCTAAGCCACAATCCTCACCTATAAAACTTACTCATTTCTATACAGTCTGATCATGATCATCAACTGCCAATCCAGAAAGCTGAAGCATTTGCTCATTATAAACAGAGGGATTGTAAATTATAAGGTCAAAACTCTTTGGAGTTTCTAGCTCAGTAATTGATTCTCAGCCTGTCTTGGAGTTTTATTTCTTTTATGTACACTACATAGGAGTTTAACAAAAAAAAAAAAAAAGCAAAGGTACTACAACTATGCAGCTGTTAAAAACTGAAACATTT
The DNA here is from genome assembly GCF_029215605.1 of Mirounga angustirostris. NCBI lineage: Eukaryota > Metazoa > Chordata > Mammalia > Carnivora > Phocidae > Mirounga > Mirounga angustirostris. The sequence continues at coordinate 87,402,886 of NW_026991716.1, read as the reverse complement.
TAAATAGGTTAAAAACAGAGAAGGAGACAAACCAGTAAAAGACTCTGAATTATAGAGAACAAACTGGGTTGCTGGAGGGGAGGTGGGGGGGGGAGGCTTAATTGGGTGATGGGCATTAAGGAGAGCACTTCATATAATGAGCACTGGGTGTTATATGCAACTGATGAATCACTAAAGTCTACTTCTGAAACTAATAATACACTGTATGTTAACTAACTTGAATCTAAATAAAACCAAAAAAAATGAAACATTTTAATCCACAAAATACCTAGGTTTGGGAACCAGGAATTTAAATTATTTAAAGCTCCTTCCATTCTGAGTGAAACGAGGTTTGGGAGCCATTGGTCTGATCAAAGTTTGTTGCCAATGCTTGAATTTACCCTATGGAATTCCTATCTAAACACAGACCTTTTGGAAGAAGCAAACTTGATCTAGATTGTAAAGGACAATCAGTGTATGGAAGAGCAAAAGGAAGAGAAGTGTATGTTACAGAACAAGCTGAGGATGAGTGACTGGAATATTACCCCTTATCTCCAGGTAGGCTTCATGAGGGATCAACCTAGAATCCTCAGAGAAAGATGACTGAATGGAAAACTGCCCTTTCCTTCACCCCTGGAGGCAAGAACTCAACTGTATTTTCACCTACTCTAGCATCAATTCTGCCATGATGGGCAGGCTGCTTCCAGGAAACCCAAAAACTAGACTTAAGATAGGAAAGTGTTTTTCAACTTGTATTTAGTCCATTCCTCCTACAGATTATCATAAAAATCTTAAGACTGCTCTCCTTGATCCTTGAGATTCGCTGATCCAAAACCTCATTATCCTCAACATCCAAGAAACTTTCCTAATAAACTTCATATTTTGAAGTTTTGAAAACTTAAAAAAAATTCCATACATAAAAGTGTATTATAAGTTGAACACACTTTTCCAAATGGTCCCCTGGATTCTCCAATGTGGCAGGTGAGGTAGAAGGAGGCATCTTCATCTGTCTCTATCCACCTCTATGCTGAGCCCCCCAACACTGGGTTAGATCTTGGGAAAAAAATAGCCAAAGGTAAGTTAGGAACACCTTGGGAAAGATAGTGAGGTTAATGGTGTAAGGGTGGCACCGAAGTCTATCCTATGCCTTAAAGAGTAAGCTCCAGAAAGACTGCCTAACACAGCTCCTTGATAAAGATACCTGTGTAATCATAGAAAAGTCCCACTTATCTATCCCAAACAGCTGTAACAAATCTGTTTATGTAATGTTCCTGAATCAACACAAATGGATCAAATACAGTTCCTTGTGTGACTTGAAATACAAAACTTGAATAACAGCTAAAAATTCATCATGGGCAGATGGATGAAGAATGAAGTATATATGAAATCACACACAGTTTTCCAGAAAATGTTTGTGAATACAAACAAATAGAAAAACTATGCAGTTGTGAAAAATCTTAAAGCAAAGGACTTAGCATAATATCTTTGCATATTATTTTTTATTTTAGCTATGACTTGTTTCCTACTAGTGTTCTGGGTATTTGATAATGCCAAACTCCTGATGTTAAAGAAGAAACAGAAACTATGGCCCTGCTCTTCTATAAAACTACTAACTCAGAATAAGTTTGTTCTATTAGACAATAAATCCTTTTTCAATGTGTTTATAATAGCTTCAAGTGCATTCTGAAGAAGAGTATTTGAGGGTAATTTAGAAAAGACAGACTATCTTAAATGTTTATGCACAGTTTAAGAAGTTGAATTAAATGTACATGAAATTAACAAATATTACTTTGCTTCAAACACATGGTAAATAAACAATTACACTTTCAATTCCAAAAGTTATTTTCTGCTATTAAGCAGAATGTTCTATACATTTTCATATTAATTCCAATATTTTCCTTGGAAGATAGACACATAGCAAATAATATCCATTCTCTAGAAATGGAAATCAAGGCCCAGCACAATTTAATGATTTTTCCTAATTTATGATTACTAGATGACAAAGTCAAGAGTAACATTCATAACTCAACTAAACTCAGAGTCTTAGGTCCTAAATGCATGTAGAATTAGAAAATATTATTAACAATGAACTTACTCTACTAAAATTATTTTTAAATTTAACTTTTAATTCTGATTTAAAATAATTTTATTACATTATATATAACTATAACACAGTGATATATATATATAATTATTATATAGATACACATATATAATGCTTCAAGGAAGGGGGAGCTCTTCAAGTTAGACAACAAACATTGAGAATTTCTTGGAGGCAATTTATTTTTATTCCTCAAAGAAGCTAATAGTACTTTTAAATTGTCCTCCCGTGCATTTTTCCTTGGATTAACTGGAAACTTTTCCTTGCTTAATCACGTCATCTGGCCATATGTTAAAAGAACATTGCTTCATTTCATTTCAGGATTTCACTTCAGAGGTATCTGTGACCCCAGACCAAGAACTTCTTAAAGGCTTCAATGATTGAGGACAAGGATGGGTCCTTTGCTTTCATTTCAGTAAGACAGAGAAGGGAGATCCACTTAGTCTTCATAAAACACAAGCAGTAGTCTGAGAAACCACTTGACTACTGTTGCACGCTAAATAAAGCTCATCCTTTCACCTTCAGTGGCTTTCCAGAAGCTACATACAGGAGTCCAAATCCTATGACCTAAATATTAAAGCTCTGAAAAAGCAAGGCCTTATCTATCCTCTATAGATAGAAAGATAGATATGAGGACAGAGCTGGTCCATTCCGTCTCCCAAAGCTCACCTTCTTAATTTCTAACTAAATTTCTTTTCTTGTGCTGAGTCTTTTGTCAATGATACAGCCCCCTGTTCCCTATCACCCCCACCCCCACCTCCCCATCACAATTTTTTATAGGCCCCAACCAGAGTCCCATCTCTTCTATAAATATTCAAACCCACAATAATCTCCTTTAAACACCTATTGTATATCTTTTCTGCACCTCTCCCTCTATATAGGCAATATTTTTTCTTTAATTAGACTACAAACTCTTTGAGGCAGAAGCTGGGTCTTAGATTTCTATTTGCCTGACACATAATATATACTCAATTACTATTCATTGTATGAGTAGAAGTGGTTAAAGCTTTGGATGTGGGGGAAAAAGGACCTTGGCAGGCACAGAAGAGGGGAAAGGAGAATGACAAAAAAGAAGGAGAAAAAGAAAGAAGGGATAACCTATCAGATAATGTTCTATGAAAGAAAGATGAAGAAAACAAAGTAGGCAAATGTTTAAGGGAGCTACCAGAACCAGTGGCTTTTCCTAAAATTGATACAAAGCACAGAGTCAGAGGCTACATTGGAAAAATAACATAATTCACTGAAAAACATCACTAGACTGAGAGTCAAGATATTCATGTTTGGGTGTAAAATCTGACACTAATTATCTGTGACTGAAGCTATTTAACTGCTCTTGGCAATTCATCTCTAAACTGAGGATCCTAGATCTGATGATCTCTAAAGCCCCCTTCATCTTGACAGAATATTCATTTCTTCTGGGCAGGGAAGGACCTCTACATTACAAGCTATGATAATCTGAATACAGAAGCTTCAGCTGGCAAAAAGAAGGGCAATATTAAAAATAGATCTATAAAATAGATCAAATCCCTATTATATGGAAACAGGACATTTCTTTAATATTTGCTTTGCTTCGTTGATCATTTAAGCTGAGCAGTATTCCCATCGTGATCAGTCAAGGACTCAGAGTAAGGGAAATGGGAATTAGAGGCAACACCTTACAAATACTTGCTCTAGTTCAATGATGGAAAAGTAGTTGTTGATTTTAAAGGGTATGCAAAGCATTTAAAGATCCTTTTGATTGGGAAGAGATATGTCAATGTAAGAATATCACTGACATCTTATTTAAAATAATTACATATGCTCAAACATGTGGGCCAATACAAGCAAAAAGATCAATTTACAAAGCACTGAGATGCTAGGCAGTAAATCTAGAAAAGACTGTATCCAATGGCATTTGATTTCTGTTTTCTCAGTCTCCCCTTCACATCAGTGCTAATCACTCAGCACTCCCTTAGGCACTGGGTATTCTCTTTTGTATCTGAGCACCTCTGTCACAGACAGAATCCATCAATCTAATAAACTCATCCTAACTTTACAGTCTAGGGACTATGTGCCCTCCCTTCCAGAATATACTTGTCTTACAACAAGGCCATGGAAGAGGGCAGATGCGCAACCAAAAGGGAAGACTGACAGAATTACATGTATCTGTGGGGAAAATATCTGAAAGCCACAACCTCCCCAGACTCTTTCTTTAAAAAAAAAAAAAAAAAGATTTTATTTATTTATTTGAGAGAGAGAGAGAAAGCACAGAGGGAGAGGGAGAAGCAGACTCCCCGCTGAGCAGGGAGCCCAATGCAGGGGCTCAATCCCAGGATCCTGAGATCATGACCTGAGCCAAAGGTAGACATAACCAACTGCACCACCCAGGGCCCCTCCCCAGACTCTTTCAGATCTTCACACATAAGCCCTACTGTCTAGTGACCTGGCTCTCCACTAAATCCAGAGAAGAATGTTGAGTTTTTAGTTTAGGAAATAAATGGTTTGAAAGCAATCTATAAGCAAATACTATATTTGAATGCTGCCATAAATGCAGAGGTATGTCAAAGCCCAAATACAAAAATAACATGAAAAATGTTTAAAAATCTTACAGATAGATTTTGATGGTCATCTCTAACCTCCTACTCACATAGGTTTTATCAGATTGGTTTTATTAAACCAATTGCTTTTAAACTTGTTGCTTTGAAAATACAATATGAAATGTTCGGCCCTAAAGGTGTGAGACAAAGGAGGCTTACTTGTTTGGGGATCAAGAAAGAGTGAGAAAAGTCTGTGTTCCTTAGAGAACCTGTGGAATGTGGGGCGGGCTGGAGGGTGAAAACTGGTGACCTCTAGGCTGCTTGCTGCTTTTGATTTCCTCAATTCAGATTTTTTTTTTTTAAGATTTTTATTTTATTTATTCATGAGAGAGAGAGAGAGGCAGAGCGAGAAGCAGGCTCCCAAGGAGCAGGGAGCCCGATGTGGGACTCGATCCCAGGACCCTGAGATCATGACCTGAGCCAAAGGCAGACGCTTAACCATCTGAGCCACCCAGGCGCCCTCAATTCAGATTTTTTAAAACAAATTTTTAAATTGTGTACAATTAAAATCTTGGAGGTTTTTATATGAAAACTTGGATTTGGGGTTTCTTTTTGGAATTATCGAAGGAATGGACAGCTTTCAGTAGACAATTCCACAAGGAAAGAAACAGCTGGCGGGGTGAACAATCTCATAACAGATTGAGGCTTGACTTTTACGTTGGGACTGGCTGTCCTTCAGTGTTTCCAATGTAAAGCAGGGAACCGCCCTTCTTGGGGGGGGAAGGGACCTGAATGGACTAAAGTGTGGTAACCTGAATGCAGAACTTTCAGTGAGAAGAAAAAAAAAAAGGACAGGATTAAAAAGACAACATAAAACATCAAAAATCTATGACTATATTGAGAACTTCTTTATTACCTATGCAGTTTCTCTACTATAGACAAGCTTTGTTTATAAGTAAAAAAAAAAAAAAAAAAATGATGAAACTTTAAACAACGAAATTTGTTATTTTCAGTTACAGAAAAGAAAGAATTCATCATCACCTACCTTCAACACCCTGTATACTCTCAAAGAATTTTAAATGCCTTTTGTGTTTGAAATAAGAGACATAATTCAATTTGTTAGGTCAGCTCTTAAAAATATTTCCTGATTGAAACTTGCTCCTAAACCTAGGTTCACATATATGATGAAGATCTAAAGAAAGCTTATTTAACCTACATTAAATCTTGATAATGCATTAATGAGTCTTTTAAAGGGATAATTTTAATTCCCCAATCTTCAACCATAAAGACTATATAGTGCTAATCTGCCTTGCCCTTTCGATTAAACTTGTTAAGGGCATTCTATTCAGTCAGCACCAGGAATGGGCCATTAAAATTCTTGTTCGGTAAGAGTTGTGTTTAGTGCTCTGTTGTTTTAAATTCCATTAAATCCAAATGGTCTTTATCGCCCCATGACCACCGTGACTTCAATTAGCCAATTTAATTACCTTACAAAATTGTCAGTAGAAGCAGCAAAGAAAAACAGGAAGCCCTATGACGTTATCAGATTGAAATCTTCCTCTTTCATGTTTAATCTAGACCAGTCAATAATGATGATGTGCACCTACTTCCTTCCCTCTCAGGGGCTTTTGACCTTACCTTTCATGCTAAGATTTAGGGTTTAAGATACATTTGAAGCATTTCTAGTACCTTGATAACTGGACTATGAATTGAATGCCCATAGAAGATAATACTACATCATCACCCAAATTCGAGACAATCAACAATTCCATTTCAATACATCAGACTACTCTACCAGGGAAAACCTAAGGTCTCCCACAAACCCCAGGTATTATGGATGCAGTGGATTAATGATTTAAATATAGTGCAATTGAAAAATAGTGAACTGCTTTCTACTCTGATGTGTAAAAACGGACATTGATAATTTTCAGGGAACAAGTATAAGTAGACCTACAATAACACAGTAAAATCTTAAGGACAGAAAGAGAAAATGAATTGCTCACCCTTGAATTTCTGCTACAAAAGAGCAAAGCATTTTCTGTATCAGAAATGTTGACAATTAAAAGAAAATCAAAGATTATGTCATCTTTATCACAGACAACACTTTATTTAATGGTGAATAGACTTGAAAAGGCTCTGATAATCAATGATACATCCCGTGTTTGGTCTATGGTATGTTCCTCCTTTGTGTGGGAGCAATTCACATTAACTTTCCTGTGCTGAGTAAATGTTGAAACAGTGTCATCTGAGAATTCAGGGAATGTACACACTGCAATAATCACTTGAATTAAACCAAAGAGCAGAAGGTGTCTATCTAAAAAATTGTCTACTGACATATAAACTCTGTTCACTTCTGAAAGACAACCTCACAAAGCCTGAAAATGTGTTGAGTTCCATGTGTCTGGGTGGAGAAGGGGTGCTATTTCTAGAGGACGAAAAGATCGTTTTTCAAAGTCATTTTCTGACATGAGTGTGCCTCTGTTGATGGATCACATCAGAGTTAGTCTTTGAAGCTTTAAGAATAAGTGAGAACTTATGTGAAAAACAGAATTTTTTTAGTGGCCATTGTGTTGGCAATTCTTGGAAAGATTTCCCTCCCCTGCTTTCCAGAGCTCAGCTGAGCAGGTGTTCGGGCTTTATCTGTTGCAAACAGTAGCCGCTATTACTCCCCCATCCCCGCCTCTCAAGAGCCAGTTTTCCTGCTTCCAGATGTAAGGCCACTCCTCCCTCCCGCCCACCTCACCTCCCAAAAGAAGAAAAATGGGTTTCAAAGAACTAGCAGAGAGTGGCGGCTTCTAAGCTCAGTCAATTCACTCACCCTCCTTCATGCTGTAGTACATCTGCTACTAATTATTCTATCTGGGAGCACATGGGATGTCCAGCAAATAGGGGGATTTCCATAGGAACTCTTTCCACTCCTTCTCACGTCATGGGTTTTATTATCTGAGCTGTCACCTTCGCCATGTGTGCTGGGAGGTGGCTCCGTGCTGCGCCATAGAGTGCTGGCCAGCAAAGAGGTCTGAGCTCATCTGCGCGGGGGGAGACCTCGCCTGCGAAGCCTTTAAAAAAAGCCGTTCTACTGGCAAGCTCAAAAGAAAAGCTAAGTCGAAACAGCTTAAGGAAAGAAGTGGCCTATATCTCACACGCTCAGCTCCTCGGATACCACTAGCTTGGAGAAGCTGTCCAAGAGTTTGGGAGAAAGTTTGGGTTGATGTCTTCGCTCCTGGCGTTCTAAATGCCAGTTCAGATAAGGACTGAAAAATAACCCGACCTCAAAGATCGGAAACAAGTGGTAGCTTGAGGAGTGACTGCTCAAAGAAGATGCCAACACCCCCAAACTACAAAAGGGACTGCTAGCCCAGTATAGCCCCCACCCCCCGCAGAGCCACTTTTTACCCCCACGCTTTCCCAGGAGCAGAGGTCTGAACGGAACAGGAAGAAAGGGAGTCTACTGTAACAGAAGCAGTGTTCAAGTACTGAGAGCGGCAGTAGTTTAGCAGGGAGACTGTGGTATTGGGGGCACGCCCCCGCGAACGGAAGGATCCTGCCTTTGCCCTCTCCAACTACGCGCAAGGCCAGGACGCAGCTGCGGCGACACAAAGGTGCCTCATTTACATAGCCCTGGGACCCACAATGCCTGGGCAGCGGCGGGGGTGGGAGCTCCTCCCGCACCTGGAAAAGCTGGCTCTGAGAACGTTGGACCTGACCTGGAGTGGGGGAACTGACTCTAACTGTCCGGGATCCACTTTGTCCCCTGATAGCCTCTCACTAGGTGGGCACTGTGGAGAAGCCAAGATGTGCACAGCCAGGATCGAAGACGGAAACTGCCACAACCCACGGAGAGGCACCTGCCCTCTCATTTCCGAGACGCTGACTCAGCTGACCACAGGTCCCTTCCCTCACTGTCCTGGGCTGTCTTAAAGCTTAGGGAAACCGCCCTAAGGTCAGCGCTCCGGATACCTTTTCTCGGAGATGTTTGCTACGTGGTACGAGGAACAGGCCCGGGTGTGAAGCTCAGTAGGAGGCAGTCGGGGTGGGAGGGGTGTGTGCCCGGACAGAGGCGCTCCCAGGCGTAGCTGCCTAAGTTTTTTGAGCACTAGAGAGGAGTCATTGTGCCAAAGTGTCAGACTTGCATCGCGAGAGTGCATTTGCCTGTGGGTGGGGGTGTGTGTGTGTGTGTGTGTGTGGGTGTGTGGGTGTGTATGAGAGAGAGAGGAGGGAGAGAGCGAGAGCGAAATGAGAGAGCGCGGGTAAGAAAGCCCCTGCGCAAGTGAGTGAAGCTTTGTACCCGGAAGACCTGCGGGCGGGGGACTGAAAGCGATTAGGCAAGGGTCAGCGCCCTGTGCAGACAGCTCCCCAATCCACAGACTTTGATAGGAGGACACGGGTTCTGGGTCAAGTTATGGCCCTTGGGTGGGGGGAGGGGATGTGGAGGGCGGGGGTTAAGGGTAGAAAGGACAGCATAGAGCCCTTGAGGGTGGTTTTCCACCACCTGACGGGAATTGGGGCCGGGACAGCTTCCTGGCTGGGCTCAGCAGTTGCCATAGCACCGAGGCGAGGCAGAGTTGCAGGGTGGCTGGCGGCTCCTAGTCAAGCCTAGTCGGTGGAGGAAGTGGGGAAGGGACTAGTTGCCACCTCTTCAGCAGAGGCAGTGCTTCTCACCAGCACCTGGCAGGCCACTGCCCAGGGGTAGCTGCTTCAGCAGCAAATCCAAACCCTACCCTTACAAGAAACGGATCTAAGGATGAGGCTTTGGTTGATCCTTGGAGTCAAATTTGAAATTAACCTTTCTCAAGAATGGCTTATACACTCTCAACCAACCATCCAGTCCACTCAAAACATGTTTCCCCAGAAGGAAAAAAAAATAAAATAAACCACTGCATCCAAATAGCCCCAACAGGGGAAATGGTCCAATGATTACAATGTACACAATCCTTCCCCATAACTCAGGTCAGAAATCAGAGAAAATAGATCTCCACGTGGAAGATGTCTGAAGTTAATGGAGAAAATAACAGGTTATCTAAAAACTGAGCTGTTGGTTTAGGGTATCAAGGCACTGCAAGAAAGTCTTTGCCTACTCTCCTATTTCTTAAGGACATTCTTAGTAAGCATTGGTCTAGGAAAATATATTTTTGTGTGTGTGTCAGCTCTTTTAGAAAGCTGCTACACACTCTGCTATAGTCGCCAAGATTTTTAATATGAAGATATGAAATGATCAGCGAATGTAACAATCTAATGATTCAGCAAATATTGTGCTGCAAGACCAGACCAGCAATAATTAAATCTTTAGAGTATCGGTGGCAGTTTTTCAGCTCCAAGTCTTCTTTTTTTTTCCCCACCCAGTCCGCAAGCAAACACACTAAGGCACACTCATTCACAAACACATTTCAGAAGATACCTCAGTATTCCAAATAAGTACGTTGTACTACTCAAAATATTGGGCAAAACTACCATACTGTAGCATTTACCATGCTTGAAAGAGAACAGCTGAACGCACACACATTTTTAATGATACAGGGACCTGTTTAATCTCATCCAAAAAAACAGGCATTCCTGTGGACGCTTGTTGCTAAGAGCAACGTGCTTAAGTACCATCTAAAGGCATGAAGAAAGCAAAAAAAAAAAAAAAAAAAACACTACAGTAGGAATTTAGATAGACCTGTTGTCTCTGTCATTACCAGCCTTCTGGACTCCAGGTGTTTATGTGTTGAATGGGGGGAGGGGAAGGTAGGATTCCCTTTTTTTTTTTTTTTTTAAAGATTTTATTTATTTGTTTGACAGAGAGATAGAGAGAGAACACAAGTAGGCAGAGGGAGAGGGAGAAGCAGGCTCCCCGCAGAGCAGGGAGCCCGATGCGAGACTCGATCCCAGAACGCTGGGATCATGACCTGAGCCGAAGGCAGCCGCTTAACCGACTGAGCCACCCAGGTGCCCCCTTTTTTTTTTTTAATATGTGAAAAGCATTCCTACCCTGGTTTCACAAAGCCTGAGAAAGATGAGAGATTTTATCATTACAGAAAAAGCACATGAAAAAAAGGAAAGAGAAGAGATGCTGTTGACATGAAAGGATATGCAGGCAATCACTTCAACTTAAATTTGACTGACTTAATGTATCTGTTTTTATCTCAAAGACGCATGCTCAGGATTATATGGTTTCTCGCACTCTTTGGTCTAAATCCACTTGAACTGTCAAAGGAGGCGCCCACAGTGGGAGCATTTACCTGGTTGGCTTTCTCCTCTCTCCCTCTTACCTACTTAAGGGAACTTTCCCTGACTAGTTCTTCTCCTACTAAAACTCCATTGGCCATCCACAGCAGCTGAGTGTTGCCCACGCTTCATTTCCTCCAAGCAGACCTTCTGACCAGCGTTTTCACGGAATCCCATGTTTAGATTTCCCTTTGAGCTCTAAAGGCACCCCGATTGCTTAGGAAAGTAATAGATTCCTCTAATATATAACTGCCACTCGACTCTTTTATCATGCCACAGTGAAATAAAGATGCATACTTAGACTCCCATACACAACTCCTCTCCGCCCCATTCACCACTGTTAATCATTCATTAGATCAGGACAGGTAAGAAAGCTGGGAGTGGAGGACTCACAAGTTAAAAACAAAACAAAACAAAACAAAAAAAAAAAAAAACCTTTCTTAGGCCGCTATTTCTCTTCAGCTAAGCAGCTGTCTCCTCCTGCTAAGTAGAGCCTCTACCTTACAACAATATTTTTCAAAGCCCCGCGTCCCCGTAAAGGCACCAGGGGCTGGAAAAGCGGTGAAATTAACCTAAAAGGCTCTCTGATGACAAAAGAAATCAAAAGGGTTAGCGCCTTTCACTCGCGGACCTGTCCGAGTCCCAGACCGAAGCGGACAGACGCCAACTTGCCAAGGAGTTCCCAGATACTGACTCTTCAGCCCCGCAAGCGGAGAGGCGTGGAGCCCTGACGCGCGCTTCCAGCCCGCCAAGCCCGGAAGGCTCCCGCCGAGAGAGGCGGGCGCAAGCCGGCGGTGCCCCAGCATCATCACCGTCTGCGGCTACTGTGTGGAGGTAATGCAGCGACCACCACCACCACACTGGCACTCACTTCACCCTCCCGGGGCTAATTTTTTTTTTTTTTTTTTTAATAAAAGAAAGAGAAAAGGAAATGAAAATGACGCGCGGGGGTTCTTTAAAACCCCGGGAGGCTCCGGAGCAGTGAACAGGTCGCAACGCATTGAGCCCACCCGCCCGTCAGAGTGAGCCCGCCTGTTTACATCCGGCTGCCTCGGAGCCGGATACCCCGCAAGAGAAAGAGATGGGGAATCTTACCAAATCTTAATACATGTGTGGTTCCTTGGGAATATCCAAACCACAGTAAGCAGAGCAGGAGTTTAATGGTGCGCCTGAAGACTGGATTACTTAGAATCGGGGAAATAATCTTCATGGTGTTTCTGTGTCCACACGCGCGGCACCCACTTCCCCGATCTAGCGTTAGGCTCCCGGTGCGGATAGGAATGAGGATGCGTCGAGTGGTGGCCGCAGACACGATCACGGCATGGTCACAGAGAGGAAGGAGTCTCCGCTTCCCAAACCCATTAGCAATCGCTGCATGTTCCTCACTCACTGCGCCAAGGAGCAACCTTCCACTGCAAGGGATGGTGGGACATCCATGTTAGTCGGGGAGCATCCGGGAGAAATCCAGCACGCACACCCACAATGTCCGGCCGCGCGAGCCTGGGGAAGCAAAGGAGGAGGAAATCAATAGGAAATCCAGCCTTGGGAACCTCCGAGGCGTCGGTAATGAGCCACTGTCCCAGCACAAAAGGCGCTTTGCTCGCAAAGGTTTTGCCAGGCCCTATTCTACTGCACTGCCGCACAGCTTCTGACGTGAAGCCAAGATTAAGTGAGAAAAATTGAGATAGCTGCTTGCCTGTTAAGGCTCTCCGCCAGCGAGCTTCCCCAATATCTCTTATGCAACCTATCTCAACGCCCGCCTTGAGTTTCAAGAAAGAAGTCGGATTTACTTACGTGGAGAAAAGTGCTTTTATTTTCCATAAGAGTCTTTGCTAAGAGAGTGACTGGTGTATGCAAGCGGACTTCTTACAATCCACCGATGAATTTTAATAAATGACAAGTTAAACCAAAGTCACTTTGCCTGTAAGTTGTATAAAAGGAAGTGGTCTAAGGCAGAGGAATTTACTGCAAATATAACCTGTGTTTAGGCTGAAAGAAAGTCTTGTTTATATTCTTAAAATTTTGTCCAGGAGTGAATATAGATTAGAGTGCAATTGCAGAAGTCAAGATAGTCTTTAAAAACTTGAGTGGACATTCCTTGATTACTACCCAGGAATAAAAAATAGATTTCTTCAAGTGGTCTTTTTAGGAGGAAAATTGTTGAGTTAAAATGAAGGAATCATACTTTCCCACCCATTTTTTTTAGCTCATCTAAAATAATTGTGCCTATATAAAAAGACAATGATGTTTAAGTTGGTATAACAAACTCGAAAAGCTTCAATAATTTATGCCCAAATTTGTTCTCATTTTGGTTTTTTGAATATGTTTTTCTTTCAGAGGCAGAATATGGGATCATAGCTTGGGCGACACTGAGTGTCACAGTTTTGTCTAAAAATGCCTTATTATTGCCTAGTGTTCTGGTCAGAATATTTAGAGTCTTCAAGCAGTGACGGACTGTCTTGGCTTTCACCACGTGCAATTTATTCAATGAAAAGAAAAGTACATAAGTATATATTCTTTTAACATGAAAATACATTTTGCTGTTGAAATAAGTAATATGCTGCCATCCAGGCATAGAGATTAAAATACCCAGTCTTAATATTTTACATTCATAAGTGAAACTGAAATGGTTAGTAGTAAGCATATTACTACATATTAGTATTTTAAGTGATCAAGTAGCACGAAACGCAAACTGCTGGACTTGTTTCTTAAAATTAATCTGTTTTTCATAACCAACTCACAGGGCATAGGTTAAACCTTATGAAAAAATTATAAGATTCTACCTTATTTGAAGAATATCTAATTTTTTAATAAGGAGGGATATGAGTACTATTTATTCCAGATAGCAAGAAAACGATGTAATGTTTTCATTCCATCATAGCGATTTTTTTCATTCTACTTTTTTCTTAAGGTATTATAAAATGCTGATTTGAGAATAAAGCTACATTTTGCAAAAGCATTAAGTGCACATTGACTTTTAAAAAAAGTGGAGGCATAACTGCAGTGTCAAAAATAAGTATCATGAATGACTAGTTCTGCAGTGTAGCAGGCAATTCAATCAAATAATTTGACTATTTGAGCACTTTAAAAGGAACACCTTGTGCTAAAACCAAGGGTATCTAGCGACTCCTTCAGTCCATGTTTAAAATATCTCTTCTAAGACATGTATAGTCCAATATGTTCTGTATTTGTTGTCTCATTTATCCTATTCTGTTTGTTCTTTCTCTTTTTGATCCTAGCAGATATAATAATGACAGCCAGAGCAACAATAAATATTCTTAGTTTTTTCATCTGTCAACATGATTGATATACACTACCTGAAAAGAGCATGTTCTATTGTGACTAATCAAAATACTGCAGTTTTGCAGTATAGTTAGCATTTAATAAAACCTGGGAAAACAAAATGTACCATAACTCCTTGTTAACATAATGGCATTTGACATTACAGTTGTAACTTCTCTACTTAAAACTAATATTTTAAACTATCTGGCTTTTGTGGGATTATTTACTGGATTTCTAGTTGGAAAAGTGAAAGATCAAGCTTCCAGATTCATGAAGTTCTTACCCAGTATATTAAACAGTAAAAAGTCTATCATAAATTTTTCTTACTATTAATTGGTCCCCAGAGAACCAATTTTGCACATATGCTAAATTAGGTTCATTTACATCCATCAACTAATCCGAAAGACTTCAGCATCACAGACAACAACTCCACCTGCCTAATTGAACTTCGGCAGGATAGGAGAAGACCTTTCTTCAGGACCGCGGACAGCGCTCCAGGCATTGATTTATTCTGGAGTAGTACATTGAAAGTAGTACATTGAATGGGTAATGTGCCATTTGAAGTGACAATGTGAATATTTCTACTACACAGAGTCTGGGAATTTGAACTATTGCATTGTTCACATTGTCAAGAGGACTATTTTGTCAACTGTGTTGTGTGTATATTTCAGTGTGCCTTACTGGGTTTGCTTAGCATACCCAGGATGTGCTAATAGTCATCCCTTTCCAGGGCATAGTACTACAAAAGCCATCTACATTAACTGTGAGTTCCCTCATGAGCACTAAACTACTGTTTCTCAGTATTTAAAAAAACGCCGGAAAGACCACCAAGAATTCAGAATACTGAATAACATGCTGTCAATATTCAGTGGCTAAAGACATTTCTAAAATGTACAATTAGTTATTGCTTGAATTCTCCACCTTCAGCTTTTCATCTGTTACAAGGGTAATCAGGTTAATTCCCATTCTTTTTCATTAAACTCTGCTCACTCCCAGGACAAAAACAACAACAACCCTTAAAAAAAAAAAAAAAAAACCTAAAACAAAAACAACAAAAATCCTAAGATTACCTCCCCAATAATAGAATGGAATAGAATAGATTGTAGAGAAGATACCTCAGAGTAGGGCAATTTTGAAGTTATTGCAAGTTTCTCCCCAATACTGATACCACACATCATAATTCTAAGGCTATATGAAGGATTGATAAAGTCATTATATAGTATTCACTGACCAGATTGAACTCTTTTTAAAATTGTGTCAGTTCTGTAATTTGCTCCTTTCTCAAAGGGAAAAAAAATACTATTTGGTGTCAGACAATCATATATTTACCAATAGTGAGATTTACACACCTTATTGCGTAGTTTCATTTGCTTTTTGTCTCTATTTTAACCATATGGCAACCTTGATTTCTAGGAGCCAAAGCTCTGTAGGTTCCAAGGTCAAAGCAGAGATGACAAACAGCAAATGCACACATATATGCACACATAGAGAGAAGCTTTATCTAAAGTAAGCCTACACACACACACAAACACACACACACAGAAGGCTGACATGAAGAGATATCAAGCCTGTGATAAATTAGCAAAGAACAAAATGTATATCGTGTTCATGCAAAGCTTGTTCCAACAACAACAAAGTGCCATTACCTTCATCTTTCACTGTGTTTTTATATTTACTGACACTAATGACCTCTTATTCTTGGGCACTATTACTTGAGAAGCAATTTTAGTTTTCTATTCTCCCAGTGAAAATGAATCTTATTCTAGTTAGCTGCCACCTGCTGGGGCATGTACAAATGTGTAATAATCCTTACAGCATAACATTTAAAAAGACAATGCCTATACCTTTTCCAAGAAACAGCAAATACATATCCCAGGACAACCTGAATTTCAAAGGTGTTTCAAAGGTTCTTCCATGCCATATCTGTATTTAAATTTTTTTCACATGGAATTCTTTCTAAGGATTCTACTTGACTTGTCACCAAAGTCCTGCTGTTATGTGACATTTGAGAAACCTCATCTAATAGTAACACCTGACCTATTCTTCCATGTGTGTAGCCTGTTGTATGGAAGCTGAGCTAAAATAAACAGGCTGTTCATCCATGGCATTAGAGGTGCCAGAGAATAAAGTCAGAGCTGATATCAGTTAAAAACACACTGTTGCATACTTGCACTTCGCTCTTTCTAACTATGAATGCTATGCTATGCAATCCCTTGTGATTCTGAACACATACCAGCTGTTCCACCAACATTCTGCTGCACTGATGATTAAAGACATTTAGAGCTTTAATTAATTTTTAGATGCCAAAAATAAGTGTACCTTAATTAAGAAATTGAATTGGAATCGCTTTACATGTCCTGGAATCTTTTTTTTTATTTTTAAAAATTTTAGTCTGTGCAATCCCCAATGCATTTTAAAATAGAAGAAAACAAACAGGTAAGACTCCAGGCATCATTTATTTCTCAATCACTTTCCTTCTGTGTGTTTCATTTTGTTTGTTTGTTTATTTGATTGTTTAATTAGTTTCTAAGGCCACTGAAACCTGTCTCGATGGTTACAGGAACGGTTCCTATAAAAAGTTAGGCAAATCAAAATTGAAATATTATCATCTATCTTCCAGTAACTAAACTACAAGCTAATTAAGATTCAAATGAATCAATCACCTCTTTTGAAATAAAAATAATCATTAATCCGTAAGGTAATTTCTGATGACAGAATACTTACAGTATGAAGATGAAGAAATGCTAGAAGGTAATCTGTGTGTTACCAAGAGGATAGTAGTAGTAAGTTTTCTAACGTCCGTCCCCTATTCTCTAAACTGGAAATCATTACCCAGGGAGCCTCAGCCTAAGTCGTGGTATTTAGTAAAGAACTCCTTGGAGGTAAAAATATCAGGGGGTGAGAGTCATTAAAAGTTTTTAACGTTTATGATCCACCCTGGTGGGTGACTCCCCCTACCCTAATGGGACACCCTCCGAGTTTTTTTAGAAGCTCTCAACACTGGCACTGGTTAAAATGAATGTCTGTAGTTCAGCACAGAACTAAAGAGCAGGGTTAATGGAAAAATGGGCGGATGGAAGGAAGGCTGGGGAGTTCTTCAGACCCGCAGGCAGATACACACATTCTTGCCATCTGTCTCTCTTCGCCTCGCGTGAGTCCCAGTAGCTGAGGCCACTTCCTGACACGTCCACTTATTATTTTATATGGAGAAAGCGAGCGCCCGCAGCCAACTGAGCCAGTTGTATCCTTGACGGGAATTGGCTGAGGCGAGCGGGACAAAGCCACTCGCAGCGAATCGGTCCCGCGGGTGCCCTGAGCGCACCGGGCTCCGCGGCGCTGCTGTTCGCCTTCTTCCTCTCCAGCCGTTAAAAGCCCCTCGCCCACCCCTGGTCCCTCCTGTGGGAACATACACCTCGGGAGGCAGCCCAGAGCAGAGCCCACCGGGGGGAGTCCTTACCTCTCGCTGCGGGTGAGGTAGGCAGGGAGGGGGAGGGGTGGCCCTCGGGGAGGAGCAGCCGGAGGAAGTCGGGTGGGAAGTCTGCGGCTCCCGGACAGAGGAGCGCAGCCGCGGGCGCCCAGCGCGAGTGACGGCGGCGGCGGAGACGGAGACCGCGGAGCAGCGGCGGCGGCGGCGGCGGAGACAGACACGCCTCCTGGCGGGGGTTCCTCGCCTCTTGCTTTAAAGGCGCCGCGCTCCTTTCCCCGCGGCCCCTGCACACACCCAGCGGCTGCGGCCACCAGGACGCAGCGCTCGCCCCTGGACCTAGACCGCAGGAGCGAAAGTGCGATAATTCTGGGTGCCTCCAGGCTTGGACGTTAAAAATCCCCTGGCCGGGACTTCATCTCCTGCGCACACCCCCGCCTGCTCTGGGATGGAGGGACGGGGACTGAGATGTTCGGTCAGGGAGTGCTGCAAACCCCCAAGGAATTCGCCTGCCCCCCGCCCCCCAACACAAACAAGGAGCCCGAGCACGTTTGGTTCTGGGTGGTGGCTTTTATACCTCTTCGAAACCATAGCAACGAAACTTCTCTGCTGCCAGGATCTGGGGAGCAGCTGGTAGTCTCCAAAGTGGCCCTTTTAGTCCAACTACTGTAATTTCCCTTTGAGGTTTGCGGTAAAGATTTTGACCTGCGACTTACCTCCAACTACGCCTCCTGTGTACACTACTAATGCTCTCCCCACCGCGCTGCCCATACCCACTTAGACGCCTGGAATCCGCGCACCTCACCTCGCGTCTCCTCCGTTGCTGAAAGCAATCACTTCTCCCGAGTGTCAGGGGGAGGGGGTGTTGGCGAGAAGTCTCTGTGACTGTCTGGTGCCTAATGACAAACGGCTTCGACCCCCCCCCCACCCGCCCCCCGCGCCCCGCCCAGGTCCTTGAACTATCAACCCAAGCAAATTGCAGAAAGAAGTTGGGGTTTGACATCTGGTGGGCGCAGAACCTGAGGTCGCAAACTCAAAGGTCGGAGAAAGGAGCCTGGAGATCAGTCCCGGCCAGGCGGCCGCCCGTCTAAATTCCCTGGAGGATTTTTTATTGGGCCCGAGGTGGGGAGGAGCACCGAAAACCAGGAATCTTCCCGTGGCTCGGCTTCAGGGAGGAGCCGCTGGCGGCGAGCACTAAAGGCTTCCCCTGCTTCTCAGCAGAAACGATTAGCTTCTGCAAACAATCTCTGATTTCTGCTCCTCTGGGTCGGATAAGTCAACATCTATTCAATACCATTGCTATTTTATCCTCGGCCCTACGATATTAACTAGAGCAGAGACTTAGCAAGTTGCCCCGGGAGGAAGTTGGCGAGCAGGGATTCGCGAAAAGGTTTAAATGAGGCTAAGCGGGCGCAGGCCGCCCCTGAGCCTGGAGACAATTTGCAAACGGGCTGTAAGAGGAAGTGGCCAGGTGAGATCCTGCGGAGTCCTCCAGCAGCTCTGTTCCCCGGAGGCACTCAAATCTGTAATTTTGAAGGCCCGGAAGTAGAGAGGCTCTGCGTCTCCAGGCACTGATTGTCTTGGCTGGAGACAAGAGTTTGCCCTTTGGTTGCTTCTTTCTTTGCAACCCCCTTACAATTAAGCCCCCGCCGGAGCCTGGCTCAGCATTGCCACCCTGCACGCCCTGGGGCTAGCGCCTGATTAAGCCTAGTCCTGCAACAAACCGAAACGGTCCTCCCAAACCCTACCTGGCTCTCAAGCAAGACCACCAGCCTCTAGCTTCTTGGACACCACTGCGGAATCTCTGTACCTCCTACATGCCTCCTGCGCCCGCCCAGGTTGGGGAGGCTCAGGACTCAGAGAGGTTAAGGAGAGATTAGTTAGCGGCAATGGAGAGTCTGTTAGTCATTTAAAGATCCAGGGGGTGGCAGGGAGGCTCCTGTAATTAAGTCAACAGCAGCCTTGTTGTACGGAGTAAATAAATAGTCAATGACTCCATTGTGCCTCGTGGAGCGGGCAGCACAGACGCGTGACTGGCTCTGGGCGCCTGGGCTCCAGCTGCTGTGACCTGCAGCCTAATGGGCCCTCGAGGCACAGCCCAGTTTGGGCCAGGCCCGGAAAAAATACCCTATTCAGCCCCATTCCCCCCGCAGGAGGAATGGAGACAACTTGTCTCCTGGCCAAAGACACTCTCGTCATCATAGAATCCAGCTTTCCCACTTCCAGGGAGGGAGGAGCAAAATGCTGTGCACAGAGTAGATTCCAGAGCAAAGCCCTGGGTGAGGGCATCCGGCTCTGTTTTGTCGTGGCTGTGAGAGAGTAGAACAGGGAGTATGTCTCATTTGACTTTAAGTGTTCAGCATAGGGTTTGGCATGCAGTGGGTGCTGAAGGAAAGAATGAGGGGATTACTGGATCAACCTTCCACATTCCACACTGTTGTCCCCTCCCTCCTTTTATCTGGGAAAGGAGAGGCTTCAAACAACTTCCTCTAAGTGCTGTGTGTATTCTTAGAACCTAGTCATAAATTTCTTTTCCAGAGCAACCAGGACACATTTATAAAGAAAGAAATAACAGGCACTAGCAAGGGCTTGGAGGGCAGGGGGAAAGAGCTAAGAGAATGAAACAAATCAAAATTATGCATGTTATGACAAATTCATTTCCTCAATAACAAAATGTTACCTGAATTCTAATGAGAAAAGTAGAATAACAAGGGAGCATTAGACTACACACACCCATTTAACCCTTCAAAATAAAATTCTTCAACACTATAAGGAGACATTTTCCATAATTTATTTCAGTGTTTATGAGGTTATACTTTAAGGAATCAGACCCCAGGTCTCTTTAGGGGCAACAGTGAAGTTTTTCTTCTCCATTCCCAGTCATCCATCCATAAGAATTAATCTTCTGTGTCTGAGGAGGTCACTGAGTCCCTCAGCTAGAGTCCTATGCAGGAACCACCTATCTTCCCTTTCTTCCCTCTTAAAGTACTCTTAGAACTTTAGCAGGTCTACAATTCTGCCTCCTGAGGGCCCAGCAAGGACCAGTCTGAATTCCCAAACTCACTACAGGTTTTGTTTGTTTGTTTGTCTTCTCCATCAGCTTTGTTTATATTGAATTACAATCAAAAGGTATTACTTTGGATCATTTAGTCCCAACCCTTCATCTTACAAGTCACACAAAACAAAGCAAAGAAGAGGAGTGACTTGCTCAGGATGTGGCAGAATGAAGACTGCCTTCTAGCTGTGTAGAGCAGCATCAGGCTGTCTCCTGCCATCCTCTTTCAAAACTTAGAATCATATGAAGTTAAGACTAAAAGAGACTTCAAGGACTTCTACTCTATTTCAGGGTCACAGAACTTTCTCTCATCTGGAAAAAAAAAAATGTACACGTTTACATGGCCTTGAAATTTTTCATACAGCAATAGGAGATGCACATATCCCCTGAAACTCATTGTGGGGGAATCCAGTCCCTAGATCCTAGGCTAAAAACCTCCAATCTAGTCCAACAACATCATTTTACAGCTGGTGAAATCTAAGCAACAACAACAAGAACTTTAGAGTCAGAGTGCATTAAGGACAATTCCCGGATGCTAGGTGTCCTGATTCCCACCTGTCCCTACTCCCTCAAGTTTTCTTAGTTGTAACTGGACATAAATTACACTGAGGTATTAATAACTCATAATGACTTAATGGATTTTTCTCTCAGAAAAATTAATACGTGACCTTGAAGAATGGATCTATTATTCATTTCTGAAACCTCTCAGTATATTTACTGAGTACATACTCTCTGTCGGGCAGTGCTCTAGCGCTAGCAAATGACAGTAAACAAATTAAACAAAAGCCCTGCCCTCACTGAAGGCAGTTTAGTGGCAGAAAGATAAATAATAAACAAATAGACAAGCAAATACATAAGATGTCAGATAGCAAGAAGTGTTACAGAGAAAACTAAGGCAAAGTGAGCAGAATAGGGCATGCTGGGAACACGGGCATGCGGGAAGGTGTTGTTTTACATAAGGTGGTCAGGGAAGGTCTCCCTGAGTAGTTGACATTGGAGTAGAACTCTGAAGGCAGTTAAGGGAGAGATCTAGGTACATAGCTGGAAGAAGAGGAAACAGCAAGTGTCAGGTCCTGTGATTGGAACAAGTGTAAAGCCCCTAAGGAAAATCAGTGAAGCCAATTCCCAGAGATGAGAAAGGAGATTGATAAAAAAAAAAAATCCAGTCAAGAGAGGGTTGGGTCCTAGAGGAGTTTCGATTTTCCACTAAAAACAATACCGAAGCCTTGGGAGGGGACTGACCAGAGGAGAAGTATGATCTGACATAAATGTAAAAGGATATCTCTGGCTGTGCTATTAAGATTGCCTACACTTAATAAAAGGCAGCATGTAAGCAAGACAACCATTTAGGAGGTTACTAATAATCCAGAGAAGAGCCAACTGTGGACAGCACCAGGATAGTAGCATGAGGATGGTAAAAAAAAAAAAAAAAAAGGTCAGATTACAGATTTTTTTTTTTTTTAGATTTTATTTATTTATTTGACAGAGAAAGACACAGCAAGAGAGGGAACACAAGCAGGGGGAGTGGGAGAGGGAGAAACAGGCTTCCCGCCAAGCAGGGAGCCCAATGCAGGACTCGATCCCAGGACCCCAGGATCATGACCTGAGCCGAAGGCAGACGCTGAACGACTAAGCCAGCCAGGCACCCCAGATTACAGATTATTTTTAAGTAAAGCTGAGAAAACCAAGATTTTTCCCAAAAGCCTGGTGAATGAAGTAATCTCCCAAATGAGTGACTGCTCAGCTCTGCTAAATGCTGCTGATAGGTGAAAGGAGTGAGTGCTAAGAATTGACCACTTGATTTAATGATGTGGAAGCCACTAGTGAGCTTGATGAGAGCGTGCTGGAGTAGTGGTAGAGATTAAAGCATGCCTAAAATAAGTTCAGGAGAGAATAGGAGGAGAGGAATTGAAGAGGAGAATAAAACCATTTTTCATCCAAGGAAATTTTCTCTAAAGTAGAGAGGAGAAACAGAGCAGTATCTAAAGGACAAAGTGGAGTCAAGGGATTTTATTTTTAAACAGAAGATAAAACAGAATATTAGTATTCTGATGGGAGTAAATCAACTGATATTGGAGAAGAGATGGATGGATGTCCTTAACTAGTCAAGAGAGGATGGGATTGAGTAGACAAGTGGAGGGGTTAGCCTTGAATAGAAGGGTCCATTAATTCAAGTAACAGGAGGAATTGGTAATAGGTAAAGTGGTTTATAAGTGTGGTGTTGAGGGCCTACTTTTGCTATGTGAGCTCTAAAGCCCCATCCCAGGCTGCCTTGCTGCATAGACACCTTCCTTAACTATTCTCTGGTTCCTACCATCCTAACTCTCATAAAAGTGCCTGCTTGCTTGGTGAGGATACAGAGAAGCAAGACAGGATCAAGAAAGCTAATAGAATAGTGGGATCACTCTTCGGTAGAAGTTTTGATATAGCTGGGGTAGTGAAGAGAGTGAATGAGTTGAAAAGGTAGGAGGTGATGGTTTAAAAGTTGTTAGTATACTTGAATTTAAAATTATAGAGAGGATATAGCTTTGGATAATGATAAAAGTCCAGGACCTCATTGTTAAAGATAGCAACTAGTCACATGTGGCTATTTAAATTTAAACACTGATTAATTAAAATTAGCTGTCATGGTGAATTTGTTGAAAAAGATCACCAGCCTTGTAGGATTGGCTGTATGTGAGAGTCCACACAAAAGGCTAAGAATACTGTATACAAAGATTCTTTAAAAAAAAAAGATTTACTTACTTATTTTAGAGTGTGTGTGTGAGCACCCGGGGAAGGGCAGAGGGAGAGGGACAGAGAGAATCCTGAAGCAGACTCTCTGCTGAGCAGGGAGCCCAATGCAGGGCTGATCCCAGGACCCTGAGATCATGACCTGAGCTGAAATCAAGACTTGACTGCTCTATCGACTGAGACACCCAGGCGCCCCTGTACACAAAGATTCTTGATGATCTTGAGCAAATTCCTAAAAATTCAGCATATAGAAAGTACGCAGAACAGATTACAAATGAAAAGCTTATTATGGTTAAAGAAGAACCAGATGCTAAGAAATTAGAAGACTAACTTCAGGGTGGCCAACTAGAAGAGGTGATTCTTCAGGCTGAAAATGAACTAAGTCTGACAAGAAAAATGATACAGTGGAAACCATGGGACCCTTTGGTGGAAGAGCCTCCTGCCAACCAATGGAAAGGGCCAATATGATCATTATTAAGTGAGAGTGTGTTGATGGGAAACTGATGTAATTAAATGTTCTGTTACATGAAAAAATAAATAAATAAAAAATGCAGTTCCTCAGTCAATCAGCCACTTTTCTAATAGTCAATAGCCACATGTGTCTGATGGCTACCATATTGGGCCATTGGACACATCAGATATAGAATATTTCCACCATTACAGGAAGTTCTGGTAGGATAGTGCTGGGGGAAGTCTGGGAGTGGGTGATGGAGGTAGGTAGAGGACAAGATAGTTAGAGGAGTAACAGTCTGAGGAGAGAGGCCAGGATATTAGAAGTATTGTTGATTTGGATATTGAAATCATCAATAATGATCACAGGAATAGTTCTGGTGAGAGTGACAATGAGATGTCTTCAAGGAATGGACTGCGAGTAACATTGGTACAGAAAGAAAGGTTAACAAGTGGTAAATTTTGTTGGCATAAACTTTAAAGTTCAAGGGTTTTAGGAAGGAAGAGTGAACACTGATATCTGGAAGCAGCAAGAACACCTACTCCATCTCCAGGCCCAGTGGCAGCAGAGGTGAGGAAGAGAAACAGCCATCACATGAGAGGTCTGTAAATCTCTGAAGGAAAAATTCAGAGAAGAAGCTGGTAACAGACTAAAAATTCACAGGGGTACAGGGGGAGGGTTTTGATTTGGGGATCTACATAGCAATTTGGAAATAAGAAGTGATATGGGATGATCTCCAAGCCCAAGGGCTCCTTGTAAGGGCTGATATAAATAGAAATGAAGGTCAAGTTGGGGTTAAGCCTCATGGTCTCCAAGGCATAATATAGAGCTGAGATTGCATTATTGTGGGGTAGATGAGTGGGATTGTTCTGGGATCCTCTTTTTACTTCTGCCTGTGAAGGTATGGGTCAGGGAAGGTCATTGTTGCCAGACCTCAGAACTCTTGAAACTTCTGCCTGCTATTATTCTTAAAGGAGATGTCCATCCATTGTCTGGGGAAGAAGAGGTGGCAGGGAGAGATATGAACACCTCCTCCAGTATATTTTCTCCCTCTCACCATGAATATAGAACATACAATTGATCCTCTTTATCTTGGAAAACAACATATCCAGACTCAACAATTCTATGAGACCTCCGGACCACCTGAAATGACTAAATCATTAGCTTATATAGTCAGTCCATTGCTTCATATGTAAACCTGTTTCCACTCAGTATATTTCGTATTTACTGCATCCCAACTTTATCAGAATCAAAATTTGGTCACTTAGTCACTTTATTTTTGCCTGGATTCCTGGGATCATACCAAGACCTAAATACTCCTCAAGTACCCTACTTTGATGACTTACAAATCTTTAAATGTTCCAAAGATTCTCACTCACCTTTTCTATCAGTATAAATTTTAGATTCCTGAGGTTATTTTGTGCCGTCTCCCCTCATCCACCTCATTACTACTGTCCCTTCTCTCACTAATTTCTATACCTCCAAGTCCTACTCAACTCCTAGCTAAGTAATTTTTTTAGCAAGTATTTATTGATTATATACTGTGTTTCAGAGAAATGAGGACAAAACAGTGAGAAAAAAATGTAAACAGTACACTTTGTATGTAAGGTATTTCTAAAGACATATGGTAATTTCTGTTAGCAAGACTAGGACATTCTTGCTTCTCCCTTTGTAGGAAGCACTGATATAAAGGCAGATATGGGGCGCCTGGGTGGCTCAGTCGGTTGAGTGTCAGACTCTTGATTTCAGTTCAGGTCATGATCTCAGGGTCGTGGGATGGAGGCCCCACATCGGGCTCTGCACTCAACATGGAGTTTGCTTGTCCCTCTCCCTCTCCTCACACCCCCGCCCCTGCCAACTCAAATAAATAAATAAATAAATAAATAAATAAATAAATAAATAAATAAAATCTTTAAAAAATAATAAAGGCAGGAATGTATCAGCAGTATATACCTAAGCGGCATCTTTTAGAGAGGCATTACCAGAAAATATTTCTTTCTGGACTCCCCATCCCACCCCTAACAAAGGAGGAAATAAGCCATATAAAGTCAGTGAAGATCATTAGGAGTATGAAAAAAATGGAGAAGGATTCCCACTCTGGGTGGGATAAGAAGGCATACAGGGACAGAAGTACTCGTTCCCCCAAAGCAAAGGAACAAATCTGCCAGATCAAGAGGGCATTGCCAAATATAAATCCTCAGGATCATACTCTACCTACCCTGACTGATCTCTACTCTTTCTTGGAGGCTTAATGTCAGCTTTCAGGGGAAGAAAATTATTATTTACATAAGTCCCACTCTATCGTAAGAACACTTTCACATAAAATATCACATTTAATTCTTTGAACAGTCTTATCAAATTCATAATTCCTATTTTAAGGATGATAAAAAACTAATACAGAGAGAGGTCATGTAACTTGCCTATGGGCATACAGCTTGCAAATGCAAAACTAGGATTCAAACCTTTGTAGTTTATTATTCTTGCAAGTACATCGGAGAAAGCAGGTAGAATACAGTAGTATCTGTCCCAGCTCTCTGCCTCCTTTCCCAAAGGGTGTCATATGTTGCTTATAAACTGTTAGGGATAAAGCCCTACAGATTAGGTGGAGGATGCCCAGGGCTGGAGAATATGGAGCAACTAGGATGGAGCAGATTTGCTCCCTCAGCAAACCCCTGAGAAAAGGCTTTGTCTGGAGCCCAAAAATTGTTCCAATTTTAGTATATGTGCTGCCGAAGGGAGCACTGGAGCCCAAAAATCAGAAACAGCTGCCTCTCAGAGAGGAGGCCAGCTTAAAAGCAAGCAGAAGGCTCTTCCTCTCAGACTTTATCAGAGTCCAAGGAAAACCCCAGAACTTGATCTTATCCCTTGAGTGTTCTCAACAGAACCTAAAGGATATTCTTCACCAAGAGCTCATTTCTTGCAGTAAGTCAGAACTAAAGACAAAAACTTCTAGTAATGATCCTTTATCCATAATGATACTATCTTCCTGGTTATTCCTTCTCTGGGAGAATCTATACCTGCTAGCTACACTCTCACTTTCTCACTATACAACTGTTTGGTGCCTTCCAAAATGGGAACTGGGGATTATTTCAAAGAACATTGTGTTCATGGGTTGTTTCAATCAATGATAGGATAGAGTTCACTTGTCTATGTCACAGGATTCAAGCAAACTTTGTA
The DNA here is from genome assembly GCF_029215605.1 of Mirounga angustirostris. Taxonomy (NCBI): domain Eukaryota; kingdom Metazoa; phylum Chordata; class Mammalia; order Carnivora; family Phocidae; genus Mirounga; species Mirounga angustirostris. The sequence goes on along the minus strand of NW_026991716.1, from coordinate 87,375,961 downwards.
AACTGGTTCAGAATGTCAAATAGGGCTTTATAGTTATTTTTTTTTTATTCAACACTGAAACATTCCGATTGATTCACTTCATCATAAAAGAAGTTGTTGGATGCAGAATTAAAGCTGTTCCCTTAATGGGCCCTGCCCGGAGAAGTCATCTGTGCTGTAGAAAACTGCTATATAGGAGTTTAGAAACTGACTAGGGTGCCAATAGATTTTCCTCCTTTACTTTAAAGTGGTGATTCTAATTAGCAAAGTTTTCAAGTTTCTTATTGCAGGTGAGCCCAGCTTCAAGGGCTGACATTCATTAAGGATATGGACACTGCTGACCGCCTACCTTTCATATTCCTTCCCACGGAAGGATCACATGGGCTGCTGGAGCTGGGCTGTCATGGCCTTGTTTGGATGTGCACTGTTGGAGAGCACACAACAGAGGTAATAGAATTCAGTTATGGTTTTTAATTCTGTAAATTAATGGAAGAGGCAATAAGTTTAAAATGAAGAGGAAAGGAAAGGAGACTAGAATGGAAATGTAGGCCCATATTCTGTATACTAAAGGAAAATGTGAGAAGCAGACAATAAACTTTTATTTTGCAATCTGTTGTCCTGACAAACTTTTAATATATAACTGTTTAATCTGCTGACAGATCAGTGTCCCTTTGTAAACATATGTTAAATTTGAGTGCAAAGAGATGAACAGTAGCAATGCATCACTTAACTGCATCAACATTTTACATAATTGATCATGTAAAAATCAAAAGCCGATTTAGGCTTTTCTGTGGACTGTAGGGACTAAGGGTCTGTTGACCACATTTCACTTCACAAACAGAGCTATCCAACCAAGACCTGTTTACAAACTGCAAATGTGGTCAAACACACTGTCCTTGATATTTTATTTGCTCTTCTAGACTGATAAATTGATAACTTTGGAGTTATTTCTACAAAACTAGATACATATATAACTAGGAAAATAGAAGAAAAGAATCTGTGATATGGAAATGAAAGATATCTGATAATCAGAAATTGTATTTTGGTAGGTAAAACAGAAGAAATGTAGTAATTTCCATATTTTCCAATATTTACTCATTTTAAAGCAAGACATAGGGTTCATATTTATATGCACTTCATTATACTTATTATGTTACAATAAGGGAATTAGGAATTAAGATCCAATTGTCAGAAGCCAGAATTATGGAAAATGGTCTCAGTTACAAGAGGGTGAATATAGGATTTGCAGATCTTTTTCACTTATTTCTCTTCATTCTATACTTATCATAACCATTACAGAGAGTCAAGGGATACAGTCTCCTCACTTTATAAATGAAGAACAAAATGTTCAGAACAATTTTATGGCACAGCAAAAACAACACTACACTAAGAGTTCCACCAACTGAATTTCTATTTAAATAGAATGTCTTTGGTAATTCAGTTAACACCTATATGCTTCTGGTTTCTCATTTGTAAAATCAGGAGCAGGAATTTATTTTGAAATCTATGACGTCCTTGCAATTAAAACAAACAAACAAAAAAGAATAGTTTCTTGCAGAACGAGGATCTCACTAAAGTCACTGGTGGAACAGGGGCAGTACTCAGGCTTCCAGACTGACTATTATCCAGATAATGAAACGTATCTGAAATCAAAAGCTAAGCTGCAGAAGATGTATAGTTCTCTGCTTTTTTCCTTCATTTAGAGTCATCAGGAACATACAAAACTTACAATCTAACTTGAAACTCTATCTTCCTACCAAAGAAAGGTAAATTTTGTTCACTTAGCAAAAACCACTAAAAATACTAATCTGATATATTTTTGCCTAAAGTTAACATATACAGGAAATGATAACATAAACATTTTTATAAACATCACCCTGATTAAACTCACCCATTATTTCGACACAAGCAGCTAAACATTTCTAAAGAAATTATACAACTGAATGTACTGGGTTGAAATTGATGTCCACCTAAAATTCATGTCCAGCTAGAACCTGTGAATGTGACCTTATTTGGAAAGAGAAGCTTTGTAGCTGTAATCAAGTTAAGATGAGGTCGTACTGGATTAGGGTGGGCCCTAAATCCAATATGGCTGGTATCTTAGAAGAAAAGGGAAATTTGGACACAGATACACACACAGAGGGAGGTATGCCACGTGAAGATGGAGGCAGAGATAGGAGTGATATGTCTACAAGCCAAGGAACACCAGGATTGCCAGAAACCACCAGAAGCTAAGGGAGGCGCATGGAATAATTTCTCCCTCAGAAATCCCAGAAGGAACCAACCCTGCCAACACCTTCATTTTGGATTTCTGCCCTCCAGGATTTATTCTGTGAGAGAATAAACTGCTGTTGTTTTAAGCCACCCCTGTTGTGGCACTTTGTTATGGAAGACCTAGGAAACTAATACGTGGACAGTCTGACCAAACAGTATTAATAACTACTCATTTCAATTGAACTCTCAACACAGACCTGCTATTTTGCTCTCCAACTGTTCTATAAAATTATTTCACATCTCCTGCTTTCCCCTCCAAACCCTCATCTCAGCTTATAACATGCTTCGTTCCTACTCAAGACAAAAGAAGCCATTGGACAGGAATTCTCTCCTCACCCCTCAGCAAGTATACTCTGCTGTTGCCACCAGTTTCCACATCATGGCATATATTTGATCTTCCAAAAGATGGCATGATCCTACTTTATCTTTTGAAGGTCATCCTGTGACTTGTGTCCTGGATTCTGTACCTTCACACATTTTGATCCTGTTGTTAAGCATCTCTTTCTTAAAAAAGAAAAGAAAGAACTTTCCATCCCATATCTCTCTTCAGCTGCAGTCCCGTTTCTTTGCTTATCTTCAAAGCAGAAGTTTTGGGGTCATCTGAGCCTGTTTCTATTTCCCTACATCACCTTCTTGCTCCATTTGAGCATCTATCTCCTGCATTCCATTAAAATTGCTCTTGACAAGATCACCATCCTGTTCCATGTTGCTCAGTCCCGTGTTCCTGTTTTTCTCTTTATCTTCTTGATTGTTCAAAAGCATTTCACACTTGTAGACCAGTATCACTTTCTTCAAACGCTTTTATGATGATGACTTAAAATGCTTTTATTAATGTCCTTTGTTGTTATAATTATTTTAATATTAGTTGTACCATGTTTTTCTGCTTTTCTTTTTCAGTCTCCTTTATGGGATCTCCCTTGTGTTGCTGACTTCTGAATGTTGGAGTGATCCAGTTTTAGATCTTCTCTTATACTTCCAAGTGAATTAATCCAGTGCCATGGCTTTAAAACACCATCTATAGGCTAAAGACCTAAAATATTTTATCTTCAATTCTTACTTCTCTCATAAGCTCTAGACTCATACTCAATTCCATTTGAATGTCTAATAGGACCATGTCCCAAACAGAACTCCAAATCCACCTGAAAGTTTTTACTTTTAGTCTATCCCATACCATAAATAACAGCAACATCTACTCCATTGTTCGAGTCAAAACCATGAGTCACTCATGATTCTCCTCTTTCTGTCACCACCACCCCCATTGTAAATTCATCACCAAGTCCTGTTAGCTCTCCCTCCAAAATCTACCGAAAATCTATCCACCTTTTCATGTTCATTTACATGACCTTGACCCAAGCCACCATCATGTCTCATCTAGCCGACTGCCATACAAATTAAATTGTATCCTTACTTTCTGCTCTTGTCCCCTACAATCCATTCCCCACATAGCACCAGTTATTGTACATGCCATCTCCCTGCTTGAAACTCTCTGATACCTGTTCCATTCAATGAAGTTTATAATACTCAACTCCTTACCATGGTCCTACAAAATGTACTCATCTCTCTAACTTAATTTCCTATCGAGTTCACCCTCTGTCACAATGGCCCCAGGCACACTGTTTGTTTTTCCCTTTTATCTGAACACACAATGTATTTTTAGCCCTCATGATCTTTGTGCTCATTTGTTCACTTTGCCACACTTTCTGTTCCTTCTGCCTAGAGTTCTCTTGCTGTAGATATTCATGTGGTTGAATTTTTCCCATCTTTCAGGTCTTAGTTCAATCATTACCTTCTCCAAGATGGCTTTCTTAGCCATCCAACCCCACCTGCTATCGTCCATCATGTTTTCCTGTTTCCATTTCTTCTTAGCATGTATCACTATCTGCTTCTCTGTAATATAAGCCTCATAAAAATAGGGACCATGATTTCTTTCTTTATCACTCTCTTCCCAGGACTTGACGTAGATTAAGTAGACAACATATATTTATTGATGAACTCTTATTATCTCACAAGTACTATGCAAAATACAACTGACTTAGATACATAGATATTATAATTTCTCACATGTAAAACACATTATATTATATTTATCTCATATTTTTCATATCACATGCGATTTAAATTATGAATTATGTCCATTCATAATTACTAGTTAAAATATTATAATAATTATTTCTCTAACTTATAAACTTCAAACCCTTTTTTTTCTTCCAGAAATAGAATTTCACAATTAAATATGAGGAATAAAGTGATCACTGCAGATGACCAATTTTCAGAGTAAGCCTCTGTTGTTTTCTGGTCATTGGACAGCAATCCCAGAAGACAGCAATTCCATCTATGCTCAAAAGGACCAGGGCTTTTAGGCCATATACTAGCAGTGCATTGGCCCTTTTACTGTCAACAAAACAAAATTATTGGGAACGTTCCTTATATTCTATTTCTTCTTTTCCCAAGATTACTTGTTTGTGATTGTTTAAGGCTCTGTCAGGTGATCTATATTCAACTTTCTCCTATAATATCTGATGGGAGCATCGAAAAGAGAAAACTATGTATTGTTTTTTCTGGGTCCTTATATCACTTTGAGGATTGAAGAAGGAACACATCTTTATTGAAAACTGTTATATGCAGACAGTCTCTTGGGTGTTTTGCATATTTTACTTCATTAAATTCTGCTAAAACAATCCTTCAAAAAAGGTGTGGAGATTAACTCTGAGGCGTCTTCAGATGTTAGTTCTACTCAGTGATTGTTGGGCCTAGTTCTGCTTAGTTCCAAAGTTCATACTCTTTCCACTGGGCTCTCTGAGAATGACTTTGATAACAAGGAAATAGCGTTTTTAAAGTGGTATGTATTAGGTCAGATAGGAGGCCTTCTCCCGGCTGAGCATATGCTTTGATAATATGCTTGGTTTCACATCAGTAGTGTCAAGGAATTTTTAAAATAGTGTTCCCTATTTTCTATAAAGGTGGTTTTATTCCAGAAGGACAACTCTGAAACATTTTGAAAGTAAACTAATTTTCAGGGCCTTATCTCAGCATATTGTTGAAATATCTCATTTATATGTCAGTTTTCTTATACTGTTTCATACAGACAACAACAACAACAACAAAACCACTGTGGGTTTGTTTTTTCCTGGTTGAAATACCTTTAAACAGAAAAAATCCTAACTTCCGACTCCATTGACCCTATATTAAACTCTTCAAGGTAAAACTGGTTTTAAGTCTGGCAGTTTCTATTGCCTACAATATAAAGGAGAAGGAAATCTAAGATTAGACCTTCAAATGTGGGAAAGAAAGATGTAATTGATTATATACATCTTGTATACTCCTTAATGCAAGTTTGGAATGCATGATCTGAATACGGAACAAAATAATAGAGATCAGAAACTTTTGAGAATATTTTACTTATATTTACAGATGAATGCATGTTTTCTAATTAGAAAACATACACACACACACACACACGAGAATATCTCATAACACGGGTACTTGTTTACAAGTATAGAATTTCTGCATTTACTTTTTAACCTCCTCTATCTCCCTTAAGAGTACACAGACAGTGATTTTTGTCTTTGTCAAAGAAAGTGCTACAATTTCTAAAGCTGCCCATTGAGTGTTTCTGAGCCATAGCCAAGAGCTATTTCAAAATGAGGACAGATTTTTCTCCCCAGGGACAGACAACATGATGCTTCTTCAGCCCTGCATTCTAAACCTTTTCTCCCTCAGATCTTGTCCAATCCCAGGCGCAAAAAGACACTTCTTCCACTATTAAAATGCTGACAGCAATCAAGGTGGGAGTAAGTCCATTTTTTATTCATTTCATGTTAAATTAAATCATCTGTAAGTCTGTAACCATGAATTTAGCCATTCACTTAAAGAGAAACAAAAGAGATTTCAACCTCTCCATTGGAAAAGAAACAACTACCAAATTGTTCTCAGATATGGGGTCAAGAACAGGTCATTGTGAAAGAAGTTAAACATAATTATGACATACATTCATAATTCCGGGCATTGTTTCCATTCTCTTCAAAGACCATGCAAAGAGAGTGCTTTAGATACCAGTGGTTACAACCATCTTATCTATCTGACCCATTGTTGTGTTTTCTCAAGACTGGCTTCCCCCATCCATCTTATTTGCATCTACTATAGTAAAACAACCATGCATTTTGTTATTGTTGCATTGTTTTTCCAATACAGTGGCTTTTTCATATTTTCATAGGGCTTGAACAACCTGCATATAAATTCTCACAACATCTCTTCAGACTTCCCACATGGATTCAAACACAATATGCAATTATGTCATTTATATCAGTACAGAGAAACCAAGAAAGGTTAATGTTCCAATGCTTTTAACAGAATTCTTTCTGCATCATACCATTTTATTTCTCTGTGAGGAAAAAAATGCAGTTATAGATGGTGATAAAAGAATTGAACCAGATAAGTCAGTATTATATTAGTGATATTGAGTCAAGCCCTGGCTCTCAGATTCTCTCTAACTTGCTACAATATTAGCACACATGAAGTTACCGACATCCTTCTCCACTATTTGGATTTTCTACCTATTTAACATCAGGATGGGAGAGGGAATGGGAGAAGGGAAAGTAATACATTTTGCATGTGAATCCTTTGCTTTATAAAGAATGAGGGAAAGAAAAATAAAATAAGATAAAAACAGAAAGGGAGGCAAACCGTAAGAGATTCTTGACTATAGGAAACAAACTGAGGGTTGCTGGAGGGGAGGTGCATGGGGGGATGGGGTAACTGGGTGATGGGCATTAAGGAGGGCACTTGATGTAATGAGCACTGGGTGTTATATGCAACTGATGAATCACTACATTCTACCCCTGAAACTAATAATACACTATATGTTAGCTAAATTGCATTAAATAAAAACAACAACACAACGACAAAAAAATGCTTCTATCTTCATAATAAAAAAGAACAATAGTGTTAATTGGTAAGTTTCAAAAATCCCTAATATCAATCCCATTTAGAAATGAAAACAAGAAAAAAGATATTTTAATAACTCATCTCAACTACTATTTCAGTGTTTTTGTTTGTTAGTTTGGTGCAGAGGGTGTATGCGTGTCTGTGAATTTTTTACTGAATGCATTTGACCACTGCAGAATTCTCTCATCAGGACCAAGATCCAGTTTGTTGCTTGGAACAGGCTTACATTTAACCAGGAACAAGTGCACAAACATTTCTATACCATTACTACTGTCCCCTACCTATCAATGACCATACCAGCATTCCAGCAAAAATGGGCCTTCACACAAGAGAAGGCCAAACTTGTGGGTTGAACAGAAAGCCAGGGACTTTACACAAACAACAGCTGCCAGTGAGCTACCAGGCTATGCTCATGAAGAAACATGGATCTAAGATGAGAGATGAATGAAAAAAAGAAGGATAGCAAACAGAACCCACGTTCTGCAAGCCAAGGATCAAGATCTAAGCAGCAGAGTTGGAGACTCAGACATTTAGAGGAAGCACGTGGGGCCAAATCTAGGTACCAAGAGACTTGAAGTCAAGGGCAGGAATCCAGACAATTAAAGATGGTGCCATCTTCATCCAAAAAATAAAATAAAATAAATAAGAAAAAAAATGAGCTATCTAACCATAAAAAGACATGGAAGAATCTTAGATATCTATTAGTAAGTGAAAGAAGTCAACCTGGAAAGGCTACATATTTTATGATTCCAACTAAATGACAATCTGGACAAGGCAAAACTATGGAGACAGTAAAAAAATCAGGTCACAAGGGGTTAGAAGGGAGGGATGAACAAGCAGGATGCAGAGGATTTTTAGGGCAGTGTCTGATATTACAATGCTGGATATATGTCATTATGCATTTGTCAAAACCCAGAGGATGTACAACACCAAGAGTGAATCCTAGTGTAAACTATGAGCTTTGGGTGATAATGATATGTCAGTGTAGGTTCATCGATTGTGACAAATGTACTACTCTGGTGCAGGATGTTGATAGTGGGGAAAGCTGTGTGTGTTGTGTGTGTGTGTGTGGAGGGATGTACAGAGGTATATGGGAACTTTACTTTCTACTCCATTTTTCTATGAACCTGAAACTGCTCCAAAAAATAAAATCTTAAAAAAAAAAAAAAAAAAAGATGATACCATTAAAGTCAGAGTAGAACCAGTAGTAAGACAGCTTCAGCACTGACGCAGAACATCAGGTGGAAAGAATCCCAAGCATCTTGCTCTCCAGAGCCAGGCTCAACATTAGGGATAAAAAAACAAGATTGAACCTAGAGTTAGATGGTGCTATAAACTGAATTGTGTCCTCCCAAAATTCACATTTTGAAGCCTTAACTCTCAATGTGATGGTATTTGGAGATGGGACCTCTAGGAGATAATTAATTTAGATGAGGTCATGAGAGTTAGACCCTCATGATGAAACTAGAGTCCTTATAAGGAAAGATACCAGAACACACACACACACACACACACACACATTCTCTCCCCCACCCCCCCAATCTCTCTCTGCCATGTGAGGGCAGTGAGAAGTTGGCCACCTGAAAACGCAGAAGAGAGCTCTCAGCAGAACCCAACCGTGCTGGCACCCTGATCTCAGAATTCCAGCCTCCAGAACTGTGAGGAAGTAAGTTTCTGTTGGTTAAGCCACCAAGTCTATGGTATTTTGTTATGGTAGCCTGAGCAGACTAAGACAAGTATTACCTGCCAAGTCTCACTTCTCTTAAACAGAGGTCCCTAAGGCCCAACCCTAAAAATTTTGATGTAGTAGATATTGACTATAGTCTTCCATAACTGCAAACTTCCAGGCCTTTCTGTCTTTGTCAGTAGCCAGATGTATTTAAATCTTTCACTAGGTGTGGAAAAAATTGCCGAAGGCTAGAGAAAGTATTTAGATATCTACAATCCAATTTGCTTTGCAAAGGAATGCTATGTTACTCTAGATGAATACCTATTCTTCAGTATAAAACTGTGAAAAAAATTTTAAGAATATAAAAGTAAGTATGGTAGTAAAGGTACCCACAAGATCTGTTGGCCTTTCTGTGTTAAGCGTAAAAGCAAAAAAAAAAGGAGGAAATATGATGCTTTATTTTATTATTTTTAAAAGGCCTGTCATTAAAATCACTTCAAAGAAGAGTTACCCTCTGTTTTTTTTCTTATTCATGGATTTGCTGAATAATTCCACATTCATCATAGACATTCCCTACTCTTATTTCCAGAGTAACGCAGCCTTGTCACTTCAATCTATATTCAGAAGCTGCCCTAGTGGGGTTTTTTTGTTTGCTCATTTTATTTTTGCTCTTCCCTCAAGGGACAATGATTAGAATCTGGTGATATGCCCCCAGGCAATGGCACACTGCAGCTTTGTGAAGGGTCACTGATAAAAGTTGTCTGTATCCCTCCTGAATGTGGTCAGGGACTGAGGATGGGGGTGTGGAGTCAAGACCCTGCTTCTGTGAAGCCATCCATATGCACAGAAATCTATATGTAAGGCAATCACACCCTGTGCTTTCATCAGCCACAGTAAGAAAATAAAACTGAAAATTCATTTTTGATTTGATGCCTAAAAGACAATAACAATACTAGAAACTCAAAATGAACTTGATCTCAACTAAAGAATTGCAACATTTCCATAGACATTAAAAGAAGGAAGTCTGAGGACCTTCTAGAGAAGGGGGAGTGGGAGAAATAACATTCAGGGGCTAAGGCAGCTGTCAGTGGTCACCTGCCCCCCTTGGTAGCCTATTTCGAGGATGTGATGTTACTAAAGCGCCACACGGAAAGGTGTGGCCATCACAGTTCTTCCTGGCTCTACAACTGCTCCCCCGCAGGGAAGGCTATGTCTCCACATGCTTGGTCTCCAAAGGCACTCTTCCCTCTCAAGACATCCTCTTCTGGAGGCATCTATTTCTCCCCAGTACAATTTATTAAAATGACAAATGCTTGTACTAGTACCATGTATTGAAGGCCTACTAAGAGCACATTCTCTCATATAATACTTAGAGCAAACTCTCTAAGTGTCTTTTCTCTCTACATTCTATACAGAACACAGAGATTGAGAGCTGGGAAGCAACTTGACGGAGGTCACAATGCCAGCAAGGATGAGAGACATAAGCTTAGTCCATGCTTCTCAAACTATAGCCCATTTAGCCAGAAGTTTGTGGTGCTGTATTAGGGTTTTAACTAGAAGGCAATTTAACACATCATTTTATATTAAAATAAGTATGCATGGCTTTTTATATAACACACTGTCAATTTTATAAGGATTTTAGGAAGGCATGGGACATCAAAGACATTTCTAGGTGCATTAGGCCACTCTGGGCCATGTCCCAGATCCTCCTCCAGTTTTATTCTCCTGTGTTATTAGATGTTGTTGGGTTGAAAAGTGGAGGGTATACTTCTTCCATGAAACTACTTTTATAGCAGGCAGAATTTCAGCTTTTATAAATAAATTTTCTGAGAACAAATGGAAGAAAGCATGCTTCACAAAACCACAAGAGCTTCAACATATAATAAATAAAATTTAGAATCCATTGTGTTTGGGTTGACATGAACTTCAAGTTCCCATTTCACTCCTGTCTTACTGGGTGCTAGACAAAACTACCAGGATAGCCAGCCTGATGTGGACTTGAGTTGCCACTGTGCTTAGATCTGAACAGTCTTATCCCTTGCCCCCTTTCAGGGACACTTGCCACATCTGGTCCTGGCTCTGCTCCTCTTCAGCTCCACAGCCATCCTGACCTGAAGGAACACCGCCCGATCGGGCTCCAAATATCCCGCCAGCAACCCATTTTACACTAACTCTGAAGATGACTTCGCCCCCTGAGAGCCAGGGACGCATGCTTATAGATTCCTCCCCTACGGTGCTTCCTTGTTGAGGCACTACCGGAACAGGACCTACCCCTTTCCCCCTTCTTCATTCCTTTGAACCATAACAACTCTCCGGACTGCTATTTTAAGATGGTCTCACCGCCCAGCCTACATGAGTACAAGAAGCTGCTCTCCTGAGCATTCCAATGACCTCAGTATCTGCTGATATCATCCAAGCAGAATCTCTATCTCATGATACTCCCAACCAGGTTGAGGCCATCACTACCTGACAGGAATGTTTTCCCAAGGTGGGAAAATTTGGCAATGACAGCTGAGAAATCCTGGAGTCCTACCCTAGGTTTCTGTAATCCAAAACCAAGTGAAAGTCTATTATATACAGTAGACATAGGGTTTTAAAAATGGAGGCAAGACCTTGGAACACGTATCTGAGCTACATGTCTCCAGAGGCACAATCTCCTTTACCTCTTTTTCTTTTCTTTTCTTTTCTTTTTTTTAAGATTTTATTTATTTATTTGACAGAGAGAGACACAGTGAGAGAGGGAACACAAGCAGGGGGAGTGGGAGAGGGAGAAGCAGGCTTCCCGCTGAGCAGGGAGCCCGATGCGGGGCTCGATCCCAGGACTCTGGGATCATGACCAGAGCCGAAGGCAGACACTTAACGACTGAGCCACCCTGGCGCCCCTCCTTTACCTCTTTTTCTTTTCTATCCACTGTGCTCCCATCACAATGTCCAGTCACTGAAACAGATACTAAGGCAGTTTACAGGAAGTGGTAAATGAACAGTAAGCCGAAACTTCCCTCTCCAGATGAGAACTTACTGACTCAAGTGAATCTCCCCTCTAGTGGGTGGGAGAGTTCCTGCTGCAGGCAGGGGGCCGCTGCTGTTTCCATCACCACCTTACAAACTGGGAGAGCTGGCAGCAAAATTCATGCAGTCACATGGCCTAATGCCATTCCCCCGCTGTCCTTTTACCTTTGAAAACAGCTTCGTTCCCCCTTAGTAAAACAGTAAAAACAGTCTTTCAATTGCAAAGAATATATTTTAGAAACGTATGGTGGAAAGTATCCAAATATAGAGGTTTCCTATCCTGTTTTTTCCTATTTTTGCTTTGCAGCAAATTCTATAATGAAAAACTGGAAAGAAATAACTCTTCATTGTCCCCATCCCTTTCCAAATGAATTTGCAAATCTTCTGGTTTGCCCTTCCATCAAAAAATTACGAGTTTTGAAAGCCTGCAAGATATGACCCAAATTCACCCCATTCTGCCTCCAATCACAAAAGCATAATACTCTTTCATTTTTTAACAGAATATGACTTTGGTGTAGAAGTTCTTTATTTTGATACAAATCTCATTCTGCAAGAAAACATGAATAGTCAATATTTCCTCATGTATCACGCTGTTCATCTACAGTAACCAATTTATTCAAAGAGATTTATTACCTTGCCCCAGCCCACTGCTTAGCACTGACAAAGCTGATAAGAAATCCACTATATTTATGAAACTACAACTTTTTTGGTTAGGTAAAAAGGAGGTACACATAAAGATGGGCAATGAGTATGCTCTTACATAACTGGAGACGGAATCACAGGGTGTTGAAACCAACAGAGCTATCTCAAAGAGCCAAGTGCTGGCAAACTGGCTGAGGGTCCCCCGGGCTCCCACTTAGAAGCACTTCTATTAAGCAGAAACCGTATGTACGAAAATGCCAACTCCTCCATATCTTGACAAGTATGTGTCAGAGTTAAGTTTCCATTAAATGCAAATTTGATCTTTTGTAAAATCATGCTTAAAGCTAATATCACAGAGCATCAATTAGACTTCTGTATGCTTTTAGAAGGCTGAATAATTGCATTCATTTAGAAGCCACCGTCTTATGTGTATAAAACCAAAATTTCATCAAGTTTAACTAATTACAACATAAGTCAAGTTCCATTCTCAAATGTAAATAAAGCCATCCTACTATTTGTTTACTTACTTGGTTTCTTTTTCCTCTGAAGAATTCTGGTCCTTGAAATCAATAGTAACTGATTTATTCTGCAGTAATATTTTATTTACCGGCCATGAGATTTTGGAAAAGGGAGGCTTGTAGCTCCTTTAAACTCTATTTTTAAACTTTAAAAATGTTAATCATCATAACATAATCTTATAAATATATTTAAATTACCCAAAGAACATACATTTATTCAGTTAGATCTTAATCCTTTCCTTTACTCTGCAAGGTATGGAAAACAAGTGCTTTTACTGAGCAGAGGGAAAAAACTAAATCTCGGAGAAGCCAAATGACTTTTTTCAAAGTCACTTAGTGAAAGAACACAATATCGAAATCTTCAGACTCAACAAAAGTGCTCTTTTTGTCAATAAAGTCTTTTGAAAATATATTTAGTTCTCTGCTTTATAAAATAGAAGTTTCTCAAAATATTTCAAAATTTTCTTGATGAATCAAAATTTTTTATGAATAACTGACAAATTGAACCATGCAGTAATATATTGCTATTTTCTGCTCTTTGGAGTATGAAAGATTGCTTTCCCCAACACTGTATAATTCCAGAATGCTGTGCTGTTCTAATTGGTGAGATTTAGTCTTAAATTGGCACTAAGAATCCCTAGAGGGTTACTGAGTCGTACAGAACTTAACTTGCCCTTATATTAAATGTCCTCAGAATGCTGTAGTGCTCTAATGGATGTTTCTCTCCCTCTCGCCGTTGTTATCTGCAGATACTCCCACCATTGTTCAGGTGTCAGCAAGTTGTCCCACCACCATTTTTAATCCCCAAAGGTACTTCCAATATCTCCTTCTTTGCTGTTCCTATTTTTCCCTGTCTCTGTCTGCTTTAGTCTTGCTAAGATTTAAGTTATCACATTCAGTGAGACTGTTGCCACATTTTTATGTTTGTATCTGTCATTCTTTTCAGCAATTTTTTCACTGTTCTTTATCTATCTATCTATGATCTATCTATCTATCATCTATCTATTTGAATTTGTGGTTGCTTAAAACTGACTACAAATAAGTGAGAACATGGCTGTTCTAAATAAGACAAATTATTCAGAATATATAGTACTTAAATTGTCATTGAATTGCTAAAATGAGAGAAAATGGTAAGTCCCAGTGTAGTAGGTGAAGTAATTCAAAGAATATTTTGGATCCCTTTGGTCCCTGATACAGAGAATGAGGGATATCTCTAGTGGAAAAAAATGGGATCATGGAATGTTATGGAGTAGAGAGCCTAGGGACCATCTGAATTAGGCCCTGAAGTTCTCAACCTTTTTTTCTGAGTCCACGTATAAGTTGATTCTCACAAGCATGAACTACTTTCTAAGTTTATTCCTGATACACAAACCACAAATCTATCCTCTTTCCTCCCACTCCAAATTACATATAGGAATAAAAATTAGTGTGAATGATACTATTCTAGGGATAGCCACCCTAAAATAAAATGTAAATCCTTCTTGGCAAATTTGGCACTTCATCTATCAGTAGAAACAAATTAATCACAAAACATAACCTACAGGACTGCTATAGCAAAGTGTCAGAATGAGAGTCCAAATTTCTATGCAGAAACTGAGTTCCAGAGAGGTAGAGTGACTTACCTAAGATCACATCGTAGGTAGTGGTAGGGCCAAGGTTGGAGACCACATCTTTAAGTCTACTGATATTCAGAGTGTATCATGCAGCCTCACAATTAAAATGTAAGGCCAATAGGTCAATTATACTTTGATAATAAAAATTAAAAAAAAAAAACAGGAAAAAAATAAAATGTAATGACATTTTAAATATAAAATAAAATGATATTAAAACACCAGAGAGGGCGCCTGGGTGGCTCAGTTGGTTGGGCGACTGCCTTCGGCTCAGGTCATGATCCTGGAAACCCGGAATCGAGTCCCGCGTCGGGCTCCCTGCTCGGCGGGGAGTCTGCTTCTCCCTCTGACCCTCCCCCCTCTCATGCTCTCTCTCTCATTCTCTCTCTCTCAAATAAATAAATAAAATCTTTAAAAAAAAATAATAAAAATAAAAATAAATAAAAATAAAACACCAGAGAAAGGCAACACGATGATTTTCAAGCTGCATTATAATATTAGGGTAGAATATTATTTTTTAATAAGGTAAGCTATTATAATTAGTAAAAAAGTATTAGCAGTGATAAGTTAACAACCAATGAGAAATTTCTGGCATGTAAAAATTACCCAAAGGACAAAAAAAAAAAAAAAAAAGTCCACAAAGACTTTTAAAGTGGAACTAGTTAGCCCATTGGTTATCACAAATATCCTATTTTTATGCCATATTAGTAAAAAAAAAAGTTCCAAAGCAATAGCACCATATAATCAATAAACATGTCTGTGATACAAGATGCAATTTTGATTCTGAACAAAGTAGTTTCTAGTAAGCTTGTATCTACATGTCCAAAGTAGCAGGTGGAAAAGTAAAACTGTCACACAATTATTTAGTGTATCTGACTTAATTCATTTTTAACTGAATTGGCTGATGGAGTTGGAATCCGGTGGAGTCCTTGCCCTTTCAGCACTAATAGTTGAAAGGAGACAACATCTTTGTTGGTACTAACAGTAACCTGTGAACTAAAGAAGGTACCTCAATCACATAGTTTAAAAAGTTAGTATGCATTTTATCACAAAGCTATGTAAAATTAATCTAAAGGGAAAATGTGCAAAGGAAGTATGGATCTATCTTAGTTCAGGATGCTGTAACAAAATACCATACACTGAGTGCCTTAAACAACAGATATTTATCTCTCATACTTCTGGAGGCTGCATAGTCAGGTTCTGGTGAGCATCGTCTTGCTGGCTTACAGCCTGGTACTTTCTTGCTGGCGCTTTTCTAGCCTCACATGGCAGAAAGAAAGAACGCTCTCTGGGTCTCTTCTTGTAAGGGCACCAATCCCAGCATGATTTCCCACCCTCATGACTTCCTCTAAACCTAAGTACCTCCCAAAGGCCCCATCTCCTAATACCATCAAGTTGAGAGTTAGAGTTTCAATATAAAAACTTTGGGGGGACACAAACATTCAGTCCTTAACAAGATCAAAGTGTTAGGTTTTGTGATTTAATGGCAGAAGTAAATTTTTTTTCACTGTCTAATAATTAGCATACATATAGAATCTTTTTTAAAAATTTATACATTCAAAAAACACTACTTGTGATTTAATAGCCTATGTCTTGCTGACATAGTGATTTTAATTCCATTAGGCTAACTGTGGACAATCTGCTTGTCAGATACATGAAATATCCCATCTATTTCACATACAGTTCACTTATCTGCAGTGATAAAACTACATTCCACATATTCTTTGGGAGTGAAAAAAATTAACATCCTACTCTTTGCTTGATCCCGAACCACCTCTTCTATTCTCTGTCATTGCCTATTACCCTTTATGGGTGATAATGTAAATTATATAGAATAAGATGCACTTGACTTGAAACCATTCTGGCATCAAAGCAGTGCTTAGTGCTGCCCATCTATCTGCTTTTTTGACATAGGATAGGAAAATCCTCTACCTAAGTTTAGCACCCTTTTAAAGTACAGCAAACCAACAGACCACTGGAAAACAATCAAGACAGATCAATGAAATTGGCCATTGTCAATCAGAAACTTATGATTTGTCTTGAACAAAGATCCTAGAAAACAAAAATAGAAACAAATTGAAAGAGTCACAGACTAATGGTTGCTTGAATTGTTCTCTCACATTGCAAGAAGAGAACAGTCTTTAGACATGTGATAAAAATTTTCTCCAAAAGTGAAAGCCAAATCTTGTAAAGATAGTTGAATAGTTAAATAATTTTTGTAAAACCTGGATAACAGATTTATTTTTGAGCAATCTTTTTCTCCCAACGCACATTAGGGAATTCAGAATGTGCTTAGTATAAATAGATTTAAATGTGGAATGATTTCAAGTCGCAAATATGCATCTAAAATATTTAATGCTTCGAAGACTATATATGTCAAGTGCTTTGAACTTACAGACAACCATCAACAAACAATCATTAGCCATCCATGGCAGGGGCAGGAGAGGACGAAAAAACATCTAGGCTGTTCAACTTCTTAAAGACACAAATCTATTTTAGAAAGAGTTGAGGCTAATTGAGGACATTAAATAAGTGGTAAGAAAAATATGAGTCTTCAGTTAAACCATTTTGCTCCAAAGTTTAATAGAATGGATTTTATTCTTTAACTATCAGCTTAATACTCATAAACTTGTGTTAATTTAATTATGAAAAGAAAATTTAAAAAAATCTCTACATAGAAACTTGAGAAATTCAGTTATGGTTACATAAAATAATTTGAAGAATATTGACCAAATGGATATGTTAGAAAATAAATAAGCCTCTATTCTAAATACCCTTGATTTCTAAATTCCAACCTTAATACAAGAACTCAATACATTAAGGAAATTTGAGGAGTAACAAATCAAAACTATTAAAGTACTTCAAAGGTATTAATTTTGTAATTAATTTCAAATACACACAACAAACCTGTCAATTAATCCCATACAGATTCTACTTTTAATCATCAGATTCATTTCCTATATAGTACACTTAAGCTCATAAGTTGTTTATGAATGTGCATTTCTAAAGCATTTAAGAAACTAATTCCAGAGTAGTTCAAACATCACTCAAGTCCCAGTTTATTAACCTGCATCTTTAATAGGAAGATTTTTCTAAGCAAAACAGGATACACCTAGCCCCTGTCCAATTGTCTTAATCTAAAATTAATTTAGATTTTAGGACTCGGTATTGATGTGTTGTTTTTTTTTTTTTAGAGTGTAAACTCCAAGAGGGCATCTTTGTCTGTTTTGCTCAGAACTTTATCTCCAGCACCTAGAATAATGTTGAGCATAGGATGGGTACTAAAGTCTTTGTTGAATGTTGAATGAATACATTGTATTCCTAGTCCTACTCCCAGAAAGTATCTCATTCCTTTCTCTGGTAGAGCAAGGTTTGCAAGAGAGAGGCTCTACAATTTGACTTTTTCATGTAGTCCCGGCTTGTCTCAGTCCCAGAGTTAATATTTTCTCCAATAATTGTGTGCTGTTATTTTTAGAAATATGATTTTATTATATAATGTCACTTTTAATCATATTGAATTGCAGTATCTTTTAGAATGTATAAAGTCACTTGGGTATACTTAAGGAAAAAAAGCTCCTTGCTAAGCTTCCTCTTCAAGGAAGTTAACTGGCTAAGTGCAAATGTTCCAATTTATTCACTGTAACCAAGAGACTGATGTGAGCTGGAAATTTTTAAATGTTCGAAGGATTAGCATTTCAAAAAGACATATTACTAAATCCTTTTCTTAAAACTCCTCATACTCAATTTACTCTGAGAACATTTCTCAAACATTAGTAGAAATGTTTCAGTAATGTTTCAAAAGATAAAATAAGGAAAATCACAAAGATTAGAAAAAGTCCCCCCCCCCCTTTTTTTTAGCATACCCATTGACAGAAGTTAGTAAGTAGAACACTGCATGGAGTTCATCTCTTTCAAGGCAATATATTTCAGAACTCATATAAGAGAGATCAGATTGAACATTTTGCTATCTATTACCCAGAAATAATCCATCATTTTTTATTTCTCAGAAACTATGTTTAGAGATACTGTATGCATCCTTCAACTTGACTTGTAGTCTTGGATCTATTAGATGAAGCAAAGACCCAAAATATGTTTCAGAGATGTCTTTACATTTACTGCTTCCTTTTAATCTTTTTAAAGTTCTCCTTTTACTTATGTTTAAAAAAAAACACACTCACTAAGAAAATGCAAACATTAGCAAAACGTGTGCCTTAAAAACTGAAAATAACCAAACCCCAAAACTAATGACTATTAACAGGTAATGAACATACTTCCTTTTTTTCACTCTGTGTACTAAAATGTGTGCTGTGTATCAGATAACTATGCTTGTATGTTTTTACAAAAATGTAATCATACAAAATACAGTGTATTATATTGTATCCTTTTTTGTCTAACAACATATCTTGTAAACCTTCCCATGTTAGTAAAAGTAGATAAATCCATTTTGTAAAACAGCATCACTTTATGACTCTACTGTAAAATGTTTATCTAATACCAGACTTGTGGACATGAAACTTTTTCCTTTTTTTCCCTTTTACAAGTAAATCTTACTGAACTCAGATCTTTCTTGTGCATTTCTGTAAGACGAGTTTTCTAGAAATGGAATTTCTGGATCAAAGTATATATATTTTAAAAATTTTAATAGTCAAATTTCTCTAGAAAAAGATTTTATCAATTTACCTTTTCACCGATATGAATCAGAACAACTTCATTACACTTTTTCCAACACTGAGTACTAATGTTTTTAATACCTGAAAATAACTTAGATAATAAATATTTTAATTTACATTTTAATTATTGCTAAAGTTACTGGGTAGTTTATGTAGTTTATTTCTTTGTGGATTATTCAAGAATTTGTTGTATATTAGGAATATTTGCCTTTAGCCAGTCTTACTGTAGCAATTTTTTCCCCATGTTTTTGCTTATTTTTTAGTTTGATCATGATATTTATACATTTTTGCCATAGAGATGGTTTGTGACATGCTTAGTAGGATCTTCCCTAAATATAGACATATACAACATAAGTATATTCAAAGGTGAGAGTAGCCTCGAAATATTTAGCACTATCCCAACTTGAGTTTAGATTTATGCACTAAAAGGGTAGAAATAGATACTCAGATATGTTGTATATCCCACGCTACTAGTATGCTTGTACTGGTTTGCACAAACTGAGTATCAATCCTGCTTCTATGTTTTCCTTTATTTCTTTTATAGTTCAAATTTTTACATTTAAGGCTTTCATTCACATGGAATTAATTTAGTATAAAAAATGAGTAGGAAATATAACCCAATCCCCCCAAAGGCTAAATAATTATTATCACCTATTGAATAAATCATTTTACTCCAGTGATGTGAAATGCAATCTTTATTTTGTATACATTGTACAGATATTTCAGGGGAAGGGCATTCCAGGAAAACAAAGTAGCTAGTGCAAAGGCTCTAGCAGAGGAGGCCTAGAGTGTTCAGAAAAGAGCAAGGAAGCCAGTGTGACTGGAGAGGAGCGAGCTGGAGTCAAAGGACCAGGAGATGGAGGGTTACATGGGAAGTAAGAGGACTCACATCATGTAGGGCCTCCTAACCCACTCCATCTGAAGGATTTTTACTGCTTTCCTTTGCTTAGACTAGCTAGTCGGTTTGATTGTTGGTGGCTAGGGATGGGAATAGAATTTTTTTAATCTCATAATTTATCTCATTATTTGTTCAGTTAAATTGTCTTTCCTTTTTAGATCAATTTTGATTGTTTATTTTCTTCAATAACATCTATTTCATCTAGGATTTTCCCCGAATTAATTAACATGGAAAGGTGCAAAGAAATTGTTTGACATTTAAAGCATATATTTTCCCTCAATTCATAAGTAAGGTTTTTTCTATCCCTATTTATGCTTCCCTTTCCTTTTTTTTCTTCATTAAGCTATCTCGTAGCTTAGTTTTTTTTTCATGAACTAGCTCTCAGATTTATCTGTGTTGCTATTTTCCATTTTATTAATTCTTTAATTTACACTTTTATTGTTTTCTGTATTCTGTGAGTTATTTTTTTCTTAATTTCTTGAGTTTGATATTCAAGTAATTCATTTTTATTCTTTTATGTTCAATAAGTTAAATGCTTAATGCTTGGAATTTTCGTCTGGATAAATTCTAACCATATCCTATAGCTTTTGATTTATAATGTGGTATCTTTATGTCCTAGAAGTTCTACAGTTTGTTTTGATCTTTTCTTTGACCTATGAATTAAATTATATAGGAGAGAGGTTTGGGGGTGTGTGTGTGTGTGTTTACCGGTATCAATATTTTCAGTTCCTATTTTTGCTATAACTTCCTATTTTATTGTTTTATAAAAATATTGTTTCTACTGCTTTTATGCCCTAAGACCTTTAAGTTTTACATTTGTAGTCAATATGAGATTCTTTCAAAAAATTAATAGGTGTATTTAGACTTAATAGTGAGCCTGAATTCAGCATTTGAAATCTATTCAAAATATTTTTCACTCTTTCTCTGAACTGATAAGAATCATAGAATAAATTGAAATCACTACTTATTCAAAGAATAAGCTGAAATTACTACTTGGCATTAATACATTGATGATGCAATCAAATCCAATCAATCCAACCAATCCAATAATGTGTTAGGCTATCTACTAATATGTGGGATAGAATCATAAATGAGCCACAACCCTTTCTCTCTCACTGGAAACGGTTTAGCCATTAAGAAAATTGTGGGTAATTACAAAAAAAAAAAAAAAAAAGACAGAAGGTCACACACAAAGTGTGGTGAGAGAACAGAGTAGGGAGAAAGTAATTCTGAGAGGAGAATCAATGAAGGCAATAATGAATCATTGCCTTTCTCTAACAGGGTCTCCAATATATATTACTCAACACAGCCTATGATAGAGATCAGAAAAGACAGACTCTCATAATATATAAATTTGGTCTCAAAATACCATGAAGTCTGTGCTGTAGATGTCATGGTTTGGATCATAAACCTAAAGTCAGAAATATTTCATTACATATCTTCAAATGCAGATTTTCTGGCAAGACTTACCAAACTATTTCTCAGATTAGAACAACCCCCTACCCTGCTTCAACCCACACAATTGAAAAATATATGTCTTAAGGGAATTTATATTTGAAAGCATGAATCTCTGAGGCCATACTAAAAGCTAGTAAGAAAAAGACTGTCAGAAAGGGAAAATAAGGTTTTATAAAACAAAACAGGACATTTCTCTTATTATTAAAAGATGCCAAAGAACCCTAGGGATTGTGGTACTCAGGTGCAGAATAATGAGCCTTGATTTGGCAATGGAAAATTCCATGCAGGGTCCAATAATATGTTATGCTTTGTTACTATAAAAATTTTTACATTTATATTGTGATTTTCATCCTTCATTATCCCAAAATGCTTTATTAACTGAAGCTACTATGAAGAAAATCTCACCACTAGCTTGGGAGAAGTTCCTAGTGATACATTTTTAAATTAAAATATCAAAAACAATTTTGTTTAGGGAACGGAGAACAAAATGATACCTAAATGGAAGTTTCATAAATAACCTAAAGCTAGCAAATATTAGCACCATCACATTTATAGTTTAGATTTTTACATTTATTTGCACTGAGAGTAAGGGCAAAGGGCTGGCCTGAGGTGATAGGTTTTGTTTGTTTGTTTGTTGTTTTTTGGGTATTGTTTTTAAACATTTTATTTATTTATTTGACAGAGAGAGAGAGAGAGCACAAGCATGGGGAGTGGCAGGCAGAGGGAGAGGGAGAAGCAGGCTCCTCGCAGAGCAGGGAGCCCGAGGTAGGACTCGATTCCAGGACCCTGGGATCATGACCCAAGCCAAAGGCAGACGCCTAGCCAACAGAGCCACCCAGGCCCCTGGTGTGATAGCTTAACAAGAATTTGGTCATCCACCCTCTGCCAGGCAAAATCCTTGAATGACAATCTCTGGAACACTTGTGTTCACGGCACTTGTGACAAGAAATTCTGTAGTCTGTCCAATCCCCTGCCCCTGAGAAATATGATTTAATTCTCACCTGGCCCCTTCCCTTCTACCTAAGGCTTTCTCTGATGCTCTTACTAGAGGACATGTGGAGAGAGAACACAGGAGAAAGTGGAGGCCTTTCCCTAGACTAGCTAGTAAAGGGGAGATCTCCCACCCACTGCAAAAACACATTCCCTGGACAGAAATTGGCATTTCCTATTCTGCTTTGGAGAAGCCAGACTCAGGGAGTCACACCAGTGCTCTTGGCTTGGGGTTCACTGAGGAGCGCATGGGCTACTTCCAAGGGCACCTTCCCCAGGATAGAACCAGCAGCCTCATCCATAGCAAATTGTCAGGGATAGCCAATAGTCAGTAGTGGCAGGGGAAAGTGGTCAGAAGGAACAAATCAAGTCTCTCTTCCCTGACAATGTCACCATGATCATGTCACCTCTGTAGGCTTCTGTTTTGAAGCAGGATAATATATGAAATGATTTTTCAACAAAGCTAATGTACATTTTTATGCATCAGAAAAGCAGAAGATTAGATTTGATCTCTAAAAGCCCTTTACTGCCAAAAAATTCTAATTCTTTCAGACCTTGGGTGTGCTCTGCCCAATATATAATCTTTAATACCTACTTCCTCATAACTTAAAGCTATTTCCTATGTTGACTTCTTTTTTTTTTTCCTGATAGCGTAGGAGTATGGACTCTTGAGCTTATGATTTGGGTGACCTTTGGAAAATCACTGATTCATTCCTTGCCTACACATCCCCACATATAATATAGGAAAAATAATCATACTTACTATCATAGGTTAACAAGGGAAACACTTAGAATAGTACTTCACAATAAAATGTACTTTATTCAAACTATTATAGTTAATGGTCAGGTTATACAAGGTATATTCAATTACAAAATTTTGAAAATACAAAACAACAAGCTGTATAAAAATTAGAAATCAAATTAACCACCAAAGCAACACTTTACACATTTACATATTTAAAGGCAGATGTTTCACATTTTATCATGCCCATTTCCCTTAATATTATAATGGGAGCGTGTTCTCCGGTCATGAATAATGTCAATAATGGTTTTAGTGGTTTTACTATAGTCTCTTGGTCAACAGGAATTAACATCCTCAGGGCTCTCTATATGTAGCTCTCAATTGCTTTCCCAAAGAGATATCTTAATTGTAACTGCAGGTGCTGGAGTTTGAGGGTCCTTGTTGAATTACACCTTAATCAGTGTTAACTATTACCTTTAAGTAATCTTTGATAATTTGATAGATAAAAATTGTATATTAATTAATGTGTTCCTTTGAATGTCTGTTGTATTTCTTCTGTGAATTGTCTGTTCACATCTTTTTTTTTTTTTTTAAGATTTATTTATTTGAGAGAGAGAGAGTGAGAGTGTGTGAGCAGGGGGAAGGGCAGAGGGAGAGAGAGACAAGCAGACTCACCCACTGAGCGGGGAGCCTGCTGTGGGGCTCCATCCCAGGACCCTGAGATCATGGCCTGAGCTGAAAGCAAGAAAGCAAGAATCGGATGTTTAACCTACTGAGCCAGCCAGGAGACCCTGTTCACATCTTTTGACCATCATTTTTTAATACTATTTGTCTTTTATTATGATATTGTTTTATTATATAACCCTTTGTCATATTTTGACAATTTTTTCTTCACAGTTCCTATTTATGTCTTACTTTTGTTTCCAGTGATATTTTATTCATTCAACAATTATTTATTGAGCACCACCTATGTGCTGGGCACTACTCCAGGCTCTGGGGATCTAAGACAGTGTACTCTGCAAAGTAAATAAGACAGAGAAGTCCTTGATTTCATAGAACTTGCAGTTTAGTTAGGGAAATAGATATTAAATAAGAAAATAAGCAATTAAATAATATAATAAATAATGTAATAAAATTGATCTTCAAATGGTATTGATCATTTCCAATCTGCCAGAATACTACAATAAATGTGTCATTCATTGATTATAAAGTTTAGGGAGTATTTCCCAGAACACAAAAACTAGAGGGTTTTTTTTTTTTTTTTTTTTCCTGACAGGTTACAGGGTAATAAAAACTTTCCTTTTCTTCCTAAAAGATGATTCTCAACTCAAGCTGCACACTAGAAACACCAGCTTTTTAAATATCCATGCCTATCCACCCCTCCTACCCCATGAATTGGTTTTGGGTAAGGGTTGGGCATAGATATTTCTTTAAAGCTTGCCGGATGATTCTAATCAGCTTGAATACAAGAAGACTAAGACCTGGCTTTTATGTTGAAACAAAAGATACTAATCTAGGTCACCTTGGGATATGATGAGAGATACAACTCTCTTCATTCCTGGGAAAAATCCAGATAACTGGAAGTCAGATCTCAAATCATCTGCTAATAATTAAAGGGAAGGACTTTGGGAATATAACTAATACCATAACTGAAGATAAAACTAAAGAAACACATTGTATGAAAGGAAAACTGAATAGTAGTAAAACATATACACCATGAAAGTCTGTATTAGTCAGGATAGGATTACGCTACAGCATTCATGATAATTTTTGTGGTTAAAAACCACAGAAGTTTATTTCTTGCTCAGGGTAAATATCCTAAAGAGTTGGCAGGGAGCTCTGGTTCACAGGCACACTCAGAATTTCAGGCTCACACATGACTTTAAACACAAAGAAAGAAAAGAAAATAAAAATCAAAGTACCATATCTTTCTAAGTTGCCGTGCCATAAGAATACTTTTTTTTGCCCTACCTTCTCAAAAAGAATGGTAGCTGGTACCTACTCTGGTACCTGCATTGAAGTGCTCCATAGACATTTATTATTATTAATGGTCAGACTAAACCTCAAGGCAAAACGGGGCTTATAATTCCCTATTCAAAGCTGAACTCAGCATGGTGAAGGAAGAAAATAAATGTGAGTTAATGAATTTGTAACACATGTTGCCCCTGTCCACCAGGGGTATGGTTTAAAAATGTGACCACCTAGATTAGCAACTCCTCCTCACATCTGGATGGGTGTAAGGGTGACTAGTGGATGGAGCTAAGAAGGCAGAGACACCAAGCTGTTTACTGCTACTACATGGTACTTTACAATTAGGAATAATGAAGTGAGTGGAATGTATTTTATTTTTCTAAACTGCTCTAGCATAGTGAAGTAGGTGAAAAAGAATCACAAGACCTGACAAAGTCAAGAAACAAAGGGCATCCCTCCTCCAAAAGAAAACATCAAGGAATACTGACACAATGTATTTTTTAATATCATTATCTGACACATGCTGACTCAAGTGAATGTTATTGTATGGGGCATTACTTCAGTTGATTGAACGCCACATTCCTGAAAAATAAGTCAACAGTGTGATCCAAAGAAACCTCTTCCCCAGATCCCTATGTGACCATCCACCTCTTAGAAATACGAAAGGATAAAAAAAAAAAAAAGAAAAAGAAAAAGAAATACGAAAGGATAATAGGAAAAAGGCTAGATGGATCCGTTTAAATACTTCCCCATAGTCAGGGAAAGAAGTCAGAGTATGAGTATGGGTCTCTTTTAATCTTAAATACTACACTCCAGGAGTGAACTAGGAGTCCTTCCCCAGCTTCTGCTATGTTCTTGAAATATTCTGCTGTAAAAAAATTCACTACTGAGGAATTTAGGATGAGGTGGAAAAGGTTTTAGGGAATTGATGACATAAGGAGACCTGTGAAAGCCCTGTAGATATTTTTACATTAACCAAAATAAAAGGAAAATATAGTAGAGTAAGTAGAATAGCAAGAATGCATTAAATATCCATACATGAATAACTAATACTTAGTTTCTATTTTCTGTTTCTTCTTTACTGGGGCTACTTCGGGATCTTCTGTCCCCATTTTTTTCGTAAGTGACTTATAAATTGTTTTTGTTTTGTTACAGTTTATAAATATACTGAAGAGGAGTCTGGTATCTTATAAAATTTTTGATGTACTTCTGCTCTTGTGACCTAAATTGTTGAGTTCTGCTTCCAGAGATCCAAGAAAACCAAAATAATTTGTATACTTGTTATCTGAGATTAAGGGGGAAAAGGTGAAGACAACAACAAAATTGGGGTAATCTTATCACTTCTTCAGTGTATTACAGAAAAGTAGACCTTATCAAGGCCTAACTCCCACATCTTTAATATGCCCTGAAGACCAAAGACAGAGTTATTTAGGATTAGCTTCATCCATGAACCTAACCAAAGCCAGGATAAATTAGAACACAGCAAAAGACTTGAACCTGGCTCTGTGAAAACCTCAGACATTTTTTAACAGCTTCCTACCTAACAGGGAAGGGTTAAAGTTATTTGTTATTTGCTTCATTTTCCTATTTCTCCCTTAATTCAGCATTGCAAAACCTTCTATCATACATTGCTGACCACCATTGTTTTATCTATTGTTATGCCCCCTTCCTGGAGTGTGGTGTTAGGTGCTTCCCACATTTGATGGACTAGTCAATCTCTGTTTTTATCTTCTGCCTTGACCAAAAAATAAATAAATGAACAAAAAGGAAAAAAGGCAAAAAAAAAAAAAAAAGTAAAAAAATGTTTACCCTGTCTGTTAAGAACTGGAATGTGCCACCCCCACCCCCAAATTCATATATTGAGTCTTACTCCCCAGTGTGATGGTATTTGAAGATGGGGTCTTTGGGAGGTAATTAGGTCATAAGGGTGGAGCCCCCACAATGGAATTAGTGCCCTTATAAGAAAAGACATAAGTTTCTTTCAGTCATCCTCTCCCTCTCCCTCTTCCCTTCTCCCCCCCCCCCCCCCCCCCGCTCTATCTCTCTCCACTTGTCATGTGAGAGTACAGCAAGAAGACGGCCTTCTGGAAGCCAGCAAGGAAGTCTTTATCAGGAATCTGATACCTTGATCTTGGATTACCCAACCTCCAGAACTGTGAGAAATAAATGTATGTTGTTTAAGCCCCCCAGTCTATGGAATTTTGTTACTACATCCAGAGTAGACTAAGACACTGTTCCAGATGATGATTTATTTTTCATAGTTGAAGGTACTGTGGACAATTCTATTATGTTTCTAAGAGTTACCATTTTTTCGTCTTATTCAGAACCTGGGACACTACTGTGATACTGGGGAGAGGCAACCAGACTATCCTCCACCCCTGATCTCTCCCTACACTTCCCCCGGGGCTCCTTTTCTTCCCAAGTCTCACTCCCTCCCTCATTTTCCACCCCAAATTGCTTCAAGATCTATATCGACTAAAACTGAGATTCTCTGTGTTATGAAGTACTTTTTGAACCAAATTTTCAAGGGAAAGAAACGTATATGAGGACAGACTAAATTAAGAAGTTGCAACTTGAAAATCTGTTATTGTGTTTTTTGCATTACACATATGGTACTGTACATTAATAAGGTAAAAGTTTAATTTAACAGAATTAGCCTCAAATGGAAGCATTTGTTCTTTCCCTAGCTTTAAGCAGACTTTAAAATTGTGACTGATTCCTTGTCAATGTTATCTCTAAGAGTGTGAGGATATAAAAATAACCTCACGTTTTGATTTTAGAAGAAAAAAATATTATTTTGTGTATGAAGCCCTGTAGGCTGTTTGTTCAAGGCCTTCTTAGACACAATTTGGTGAACACAAGTATGTTAGAGATGTGATCTCCTTTGGGGCCGGACCTCATTACTGACCCTAGGGAGAGGTGGACTATTTTAGGATACCCTAATGTGGTTCTGATCTCTGCTGCTGCACTAACCTTGGTGCCTTAGTTCTTTCTCTTCAAAGGACAGTCTGGGTCTCAAAGGACTTCAGTGTTGTCCTCATGTTTTATGGGTTCTTCGGACTATAATATCCAAGGTGGACCTATAATGGAACTCCTAGGGGAGCTTTGAGATGGTCTGAAGCATGAGTTGGAGACTCGCAAAATTAATATACACGTATTGAAGACCTACTGTGTTTCCGCCACATTTTTTCTTTTCTTCTCTATTTGCAGGTAAAGTGAATTTCAGTTTACCAATTCATAGCTGCATTTTTCTTCAAAGGCAAATATTTTCATGAAATCATTTTGGCATTCTTCCACTTCTAATAAAATAAGGCAGCATGATTTGGAACCTCTAACCCCTTTGCAAGAGTCTCAGAAGATACTAAACTTATAAATCACTGCTACTGCTAATCATTTCGAATTCTAAGGACTACCGAGATGTTTCTTCTGTATTTTCCTTTATGTTTGTTTTCCCTGTGTTTAAGTGCTAATGACATTCATTGCTTTTGAGATTTATCATATTAACACCACTGTAACAGTTTATGGTGTTACATTTTACAAGATTCACTTAATATAATTTTAATTATCACTGAAAAATAGCTTTTAGTCATAAAAGTACTTTAAAAATTACAAGCTAAACCCACCCTAAATTAAAAGTCAGGGCTTGTGCTGTTAATAATAGTTTTATAAAATGAGAACATCACATGGCACAGTAGCTCAAAATTGAAATATCCATTTTTAAATAACAAAAATACATTTTGAAATATAAAACTGCCAAGTAAAATGGTTTCTTCGTGATCATATTTTATAGCATTGTAGAAAATTACTGGTATGATAATTACAGATTAACAATGCATATTATTTAAAAAAAAAACAAGGTTTACCTTGAAATCTTGGTATTCTATCACTATATGGTGGCTACAAAATATTATAATATCATGGTGAAAACAGTGCAAGAAGCCATTGGACGCTAAGCACCATGAAGATTATTCTTGCATAAAAGATAAACCTAGTTTTGAATCATCTACAAATAGAAACTCAATAAAAGCTGTAAATAATGATTCTGAGAAACCAACATTGCCAAGGATCTCTAATGATTCTGGGAAATTTTTAAAATCTAGAAGGTCCATTTTAGAAGATACTATAAACAAAGTATCAAAACTCTTTATTCCTATCAAAGCCACTATATAAATTAGGACCTTTGTTATTTCACATAATTACTTCTGCCTTCCTAAACATGCTGGATGAGTTCAACCTCTCTAATATGGCTGAAATTAGTTTTCTTACCTCTTATTAGGATGTTTTCTCTGTTTCTCAGTAATTCCCTACTACCCATCTCAATTTGTATTAGGTCTTATAAGACTTTGCTCAAATTTGATAGCTATAAAAAATTTCAGGATTATACATAATTCCTGTCAAGGGTTAGACAAGTGTTGGGTCCTGAAAGTTTGGGCAATGGCAGGGATTAAGGATATTAGTAACTTAAAGCATGAGATTGTGGGTCCAAGGGCAGATATGAAATTTGGAGATGAGTTAATCAGGGGAAAAAACACATAGGATCAAAACATGACTAGTCTAAGATTCTCTACCTTGTCTGAAATTCAAGGCATCCATTTAAGCCAGGGCATTTAGTGATAGCAAAAAAGAGCAGGAAGATAAATAACTAGCACTTGGAAATCTTGCAACAGGTATTAGAAAACCAGTTCTGAGAGGTTGGCTCAAAGACAGAAAATTCATTCTCTGGGAGGTCTCAGGCAGTAGGTAGGGACTCAACAACAGTAGCCCAATGGAGGCTCGATTACTAGGAACTTGAGACAAAAGACAAGAATTCACTCACAGTTTCACAATACAGGAACTCAGATAATGGAGTGCTGAGGTTAGAGTGGAGGCAAAACTCCTAAGAATCAGATTGGCCAAAGTCTTTAAGCAGAAGACAGCCTACACTGGGAGTCAGAAGTCTCAGCCATGAAAAGGAGAAAACCTGACTCCCCCATGAAAAATAAGGACATAAAAACAGAACTTCCCATGCCATTTCAGGATGTTCTTGCCATTTATGAATTCCATCCATGGATCCTTTGGTGGTACATAGATCACTTCACAAACAAGTTTCAAAATACGGGATTGAAACATAGAAGACCATTGCCCTACTCAATGGAACTTCCTACCTGCCCCAGCTTCGACTTTTGAACTCCTGTAAGAAATATTATTTCCCTCATTTATCTGACACATAGGATATTCTACCAGTGTGTAGTTTAAAATATATATTCATATTTATTATCTTTCTTTCCCCTAAAGTCTGAGATAATATTTTTAATCTCCTTGCCCTTTATTTCCCAGGAGCATGACCCACTCCATACCTATAAAAGTTTGCAGTTGATGGTGAGTTTATAAGACAGGATAAGGAGAGCCAGCAAAGACATTGATTTTGGACACTGAAAATGTCTAACAATTTTGAGGGAAAGAAGTAAATTTATTTACCTTGAAAACTGGATATGCTCCAGTGAGCTTCCAAATATCAGATAAACAGCTGTTCAGATTAGCCAGATAAACTTCACATCCTTGCCAGGGGAATCTCACACTCCTCAATATTATGAGAAAAGGAGGGAGGGTGAGAGAGAGAGAGAGAGAGAGAGAGAGAGAAAGGGTGCAGTATGATTAACTTAAAATTATTTAAATGAGTAGAATTTTTATAATTATCTTCCAAATACTTAGAGAAAAAAATTGATTAAATACATTGAAAAGAGAAAGTGTTAAGAGGCTTTACAAGTATATGATTAAGATGAAATGAATGGAAAGAAGACAAAGAAAATGAGGCTCAAAATCAGGAAAGATTTTGGTAGCAGAGCCATTATCCTGAAGTATACAAAAGCGCATAGCAGGATTAAAGATACTGTGAATAGACAAAACTTCTCATCACCCTAGAGAACAGACTAGATTTCTGAATTAATCTTTCCCCATCCAACTAGTGAGATGCTTTGTGAACTAATTGGTACCACTGTGGTTCCGAAAGTCTTGCTCTCATTTTGCTTATAAGAGTGTTTGTGTTTATGAAAGGACTGATGTTTTTCTATCTCAAGATCATATCTTCTTTTGTGCTGGTGAAGGCTCATATTTACACATTCATTCAACAAGTACACACACACAGCAGATAAAGAGAAACTGGTGTTCCATGTAGCTTTGAGATATGAACTTAGAGATATCTTACTTGAAACTTCTTGAGTACTGTCCCAGAACAGCCTAACATGTAATCCTTAGATGGAGAAATTCAGGCACGGTGAAGCAAGGTTATTTGTCTTAGGTCATACACCTGGTTAGCAAGGGCAGATCGACCAACATTTCAGACTTTTGGAGCCAAGGCTGTGAGTAAGACTCCGTGTTACCGGCAGTTTGCTAACCAATGCCTGCAAAAGATTTTCATTTAGAAGACAAGGGCAAGTCTCTATGTATAAATAACGGAAAAATGTATTGGCTGCCATAATTTTAAAAACTCCTTTCATTTGTATAGATATCCATTCCTGTTAGTAGTGACGACTTCAAAGAAGAATGATCATCAAGCATCCATCCATAAACATAATAAGCAGTATCATCTTCACTCAAATCTCTCACTTAGCAACAGTAGCCCTAATAATTGAATTTGGTAGTTTTGCTCTACTCAGGGGAAGCCCCTGCAAATGCAGTATGCTTCCTGGCTTAAAAAAAATGTGCCCGCATTTTATTCCATTGGTCTCCTAAGCACACATTCATTTCTTCATTCACCCTGTCATCCAATAAATATTTGTGTGCTCCTGCTATGTTCCAGACACCATTCTAGGTTACAGGAGTAAGTACAGTGACAAAGCAGGAAAGTCCTTTCTATCATTGAACTTAAATTCTGGTGCATACAATAAAATAGAACAGACAGAATATCATGTGACTTCTATGAGGATTCACATTTATAATTGAAACTATCTCTTCCAAAGGGAAAGAGAGATTTACCTAAATAATTTTCTACTGTCTTTTTCAGCTTTACCATTTTAGACCTGTCACAGTCATTGCTAGATATTAGAAGTGTAATAACAACTGAGAATTACAAACTCCCATTCAAAGTATAAAACCACAGTATCCAAATATGTTGCTTTCTCTCTCTCTTTTTTTTTTTTTTTCCATTGGGCAGTCCCATTTATATTTTCTGTGGATAATCACCATTCCTGTCCCTCACTTCAGAGTAATAAATTATACCAGGGAAAAGTTTAAAAATTCTTACCCAGTAATCTAGGAACCAGACAATCTGAGCCAAGTTCAAGGCAACCTCAACTCCCTTTTAACCTTCCTTCCTTCACTTCCTCTTGCTCTTCCTCCCAGCACTGGTGTGATACCCAAGGCTCCATAAATTGAGCACTTGCTGTGATGAAAACAAGAAGTCACTTTCCCCTTGAGCCCTTCTGTGGAGCCCAACGGAGAGAAAATGTACCAGCTATGTTTTCTGAAGCTAATCAATGTAGATCCATACCCTAAATGTAACTCAGATCAGGTGCATGTGGGGGAAAATGAGAAAATAAAATAACACAACCTCAAATACTCCATTCCTTTCTATTTTGATATAAGTGCTCTGATGTACAAAAGATTTAACATCGAAAAAAACTAAAAATCTTGTGATATAATCAGCAAATAGTTTGCTTTGCATTTATTAGCTTTGTTCTTAAAAAATACAATTACTTGCATTTCTATATTCTCTAATTCCACTCTCCTAAACTTGATTTCCTGAGGAATATTAATATTAAATCACTGTGAAGTGGCATATTATGCATAGGAAATGTAGTTGCCAACTAAACAATGTATCAAAATTCAAGTTTGATTTTTTAAAATTTCATGTTTTTATTTATTGCTCCTGAGAAATGCTTGTGTGCCTCTGAAACCCGAGGAGAGTATAGGGTCCTGTGCTTTTCTTAATCAACAAATATTTATGTGGTAAATAGAATGCCTTTGGCCAAGAATTCGCATGTCGACTCGCATCCTGATGAAAACTTAAATAGCTGATTAAACATCTCAAACACAGGCTTTATAATGGATGCCACTATCATTTTGCAAAGTAATTTAATGCATATTTAGTGCAATTACTATGTACTCTCTTTTCATAAGGAGACCCAGCTGTGATTCTGCAAGTGCAAGAAAGAGAGCAATTGGTATAAGGACAGCAGTTTGTTGAGATTAGTGTGAAGAAGGTCTCCTGAGCCTCACTTCACTGGAGATATACAATTGTAGCTTTGAAAAAAAAGAACTTCATGATGTTGTTACTATGTATTGTATGCATTTTGAGTAAAGCAGATAAACAAATGTAATATTCAACACTAAAGGATTGAAGAAAATCATGGAACACTACATCAAAAACTAATGATGTAATGTATGATGATTAACATAATAAAATAAAATTAAAAAAATCTATTTGGAAGTTCCTATCGCTAATCAGATAAAGACATTTAAATGAGCGCACTCCTACGTTATATCCCTTCTTAGATTGTAGAGGACTGAGTGAGATAAAGACTCAGGCAGGTTAGCAGAGTAATGTCTTATAATATTTTATAATTATATTATAATTATATATAAACGAAACCCTATCTTAATTAAGCCAAACAAAAATTCCTCTCCCAATTTTCGAAGATTTTACTTTCCTCAGAAATTGTGCCTGGATTTCCTCTCAAATTGAGTACTAATTTATTAAAATTATTATTATCATGAACTCTTCATGTTCTTCTAAGTCATAGAATGTTCTTTGGAGAGAGACTATCAAATCAGGTTTTGCAAAGGAACCAAAGAAAACATGGTGCTTCACAGATAAAGAAAAGGAAGGCGAGAAGCCCAAGAAATGATGGGAAATATATTTTCAGATGAGAGTTAAAATGAACCTAACTACGTAGTTCCATAATTTATTTCTAAGTTGTCTGGAGTCTTCCCCATTAGCGTATTCTCATTTTATACCCTTTTATGAGAAGGAAAGAAAAGGCTTCTTCAGTGTACCACATTTTGCATGTTTTCTTTCCATTGCTTTTAATAAAAATGTCAAATCTTTCCAGTGCATTTTGGCACCACTGACTCAGTATTTGGCCTGTATGTGCATGCCTAAAGCAGCCTTCTTCCTGTAAGCACCTGAAATCTGTTATCAGCACGCTTTCTCCTCCCAAGAAACATAATAAATACCTTGGCTCTCTGAACCTCACTTAAATTGACATGTTTAGACCACTAACTAAAAATATGTCAATTCTCACCCCTCTTTAAATTAAATCCAGGATTAGCTATAGAAACCGAAAATAATTGGGAAAAACTGGTCTAGAAAATAATATTTTTTAGCACAAAATAATATTCTTTAAGAAACGTGATGAGTATTTTGCTGTAAGGAAATGTAATAAAGGTGCCATGTGCTATCTTTATCATTCCTTCAATGTGATGCTCTTGGGGGGATACAGTTGGGAGGGAGGAGAATCCTCCTACATTTTAAAATGGGAAAATAAGCAATAAACAGTATATATATATATATATGTGTGTATATATATACACACATATATATAATATGTATGTTATATATACACATATACATATATTATTTTTTTAAGTTGGGTTTATATTAATATAAGGGAATGCACTAGGACCTTGGGAGCCTCTGCGACATTGAGTCAGTGTAGTTGTTTGGATTTCTATGAATCAGTCCTCTCAATTTAGTGTTTAAAACCAAAATGTTAACGAGGGGGATCCCGGGAAAAGATACTTGCCCAGAGCTTCATTTATCATGACTTCTCTTAACTAAATTCTCAAGGGAGTTCCAATTTTAATACTTTTGAGTCTATACCTAATAACCATTGTTGAATTTTTCAGTAAATGTTTATGTTCTTGTTTATGCTTTTCAGAAAGGCCTGGAAGGAAAGGAAAACATTCTTTCAATAAAATAGCTTAGCTCTAATGGGAAGGAGACGGGAAGTAGTAGGGAGTAAAGAGGAGAGACGGACTTAAATGACTTTCCTTCCAGAGAAATCAGTAAATTGAGGCAGAATTTAGAGTTTTGCTCAAAGTACATCAACTTTAGAGATCTGAACTGAGAGGGAAAGAGGTTAAAGGCTTTTCAAAGCACTGGGGTAAGAAACTGAAGGTTTGTTGTTTTGTTTTTTCCCCAACTCCCTCTGAATTATGTTTTCACAGAATAATTTAATATGTGCTTTTAAAATGTATATATTACAGAAGTGTCAGATACAGTCATATGCAAAACCAAAAATAACACTAAATTATTTGGCAGTCAATATTTGCAATCTTGCATTACAAGCTTCACTGCTTCATTTCAGCAGCCAACTTCAACCCACAGTTTAACAAGTCTATCTTAAAGCTCCACTGTACGTGTAGCTTTGAGCTACAAATGTAGGAGAGGAATTAAGAACGAAAAGAAAGGCAACAAACAAACAAAAACCCTGGGACCTGTGAGATGGTCTCGACCCTAGAGAAACTTACAGTTTTAGTTGAGGTGTCTGCATCCATGGTTTTGCTACTGACTGCAAGAAGCTTTGTCCCCTCATCTGGGTGGGCGAGAAAGAAAGCTTAGTTGAGGGATTTTGGATGAAGAGTGCAATTCACTGGCAGGCTGGATCAGTTCAATTGACTTTTCTAGTTTTTAATTCATGCTAATAAAAAGAGCTTTTATAGTTATTTAGAACTAGCATGACAGATTGTTCTGTGCTCTCTTGAGCTACAGACTCAGCCAGTGAATTTCCTACAGTCTATCCCAAATTGAGTGAGTTCTACAACCTACACAGTTTCTCTGCTGTTATCCCTGCTCCTGTCATTTACTTTGTTCCCTGGCAAAGGATTTTGACTGATTAGGCAGTTAATGGGTGTGTAAGTTACAGTGCTGAGCTGCTGCATCAACACAAGGGAGGATCGTCAAACTAGAACT
This sequence comes from Mirounga angustirostris, assembly GCF_029215605.1. Classification (NCBI taxonomy): domain Eukaryota; kingdom Metazoa; phylum Chordata; class Mammalia; order Carnivora; family Phocidae; genus Mirounga; species Mirounga angustirostris. Next base: position 87,339,696 of record NW_026991716.1, on the reverse strand, counting down.
TGTGACATAAATTTTGGAACAGCTTGAGGAATCTTCAGGGAGAAAGATCAAAGAAACAGGTAGAGGACATCAACAGGCATTTAGGGACTAACATATGAAGGGCACCATGTAATTACTGCAACTGGGGAGGACCCACCAATAAATGCACCAATAAAGCTGGAAGAAAGTGGGATGGGCTGGCCAGGTGATGCGTATTAAGGAGGGCACGTATTGTGATGAGCACTGGGTGTTATATGCAACTAAGGAATCGTTGAACACTACATCAGAAACGCATGATGTATTATATGTTGGCTAACTGAAGATGATAAAAAAAAAAAAAGTGTGGTCAGAGAGGCATCATGACATCAGGGATTTGAAAAGAGGAATGTTTACTAACACGAGCTTCTAGCAGCAAGGGTCAGCATAGCTACACTATGATAACCCTGTAGAAAAATGATCTGATTATGTTCCCACTGATCTTAAGTCCAATTTATTTGAATACATGATTTTATTTGCAATCATAATTGAAAATATAGCTGGAAAATACACCGAGTTTCAAACAGAAGTGTATGTCACTAGCTCTGCCTACAAAATCATGAAACTCATGTTTCAGTCCTATCTACCAATTATTTTCAAAAATTTTTGCCAAAATTCAGATAGCAAATTTCCATCTTCCCTGATATTAATCAGTTGTTCTTAACAAATAAATTGTAAGGCAGTTTTTCTGATTTTTCCCTCCACTCTGCCCCAATTTTTTTCTGATTTTTAAAATAAATTAGTTCAAAATTCACTAACTTCAGATTTTTTTTTTAAAAAAAGGTTAGGAAATTTAGTTTCTGAGTTTTTTAAGTACGTAGAGTTCATAAGTACAAGAGTGTTTATAGGTGACACATTATTTTCAGCAATAAAATTACATAGCAATGGAAACATTTCCAAATATCCACTTTTGAAATGCTCTCTCTGTAGAAGAGATTTTTTTTTAATGTAGCATTTACTTTCTCACTTATTGCTTAAATGTCACCTTTACCTGTGAGGGAGACAGACTTAGGGGGAATTTTTTTTTTAATACCTTCTAGATAGCTTACTGTTGAAATCCATTTCTCTCACAAAAGTATTTAGTAAATTTAAAATATTTATCTTTTTATGAAATAAAAACATATAACTTTGAAATTTCAGCAATTATTTTAAATATTTTGTCACAAGACAAGTGGCAAACCTCTGTGTGGAACAGATTTTCAGTCATTCTACCTCTTCTTACAAATCATTTAAAAATTATAATATTTCCAGGTCTTGCTTTTATGAAAATAATCAGCTTGGTGGCAATAAATGGTAAGTAAAATGCACGTTTGTTATGAGATACTAAAATCAAATGAGTGAGGGCAGCCCTGTCAATACCTCCATGCTGAGAAACTTCCATTTTTTCTTCAGGATGCCTCAAGGGTCTAGGTATGGGAACAGGTATGGGAACCAGTGTTAATCCATATACTGATTATTAGAAAAGCATAACTTTGTATTTGAAAAGTAATATAAAGAAAAGCTCTACTTATTTTTTCTCTGCTCTAATGACTGCACTTGCAAGCCCCAAGGAGCATAGCCACTATGAAGACCACTGCGCTTTGTGGTAGCTCTTGAGTGGATTCTTCTACACAACTCTGAGCAGAGGTACTGTAGAAGAGGGAGTGATGATTTGGGATTTGAACTGAGGTGCCGTAAGCTCCAGGACGCATCTTTAACCACATCTCACACAGTTTCTGCAGTGGAGGGTAGGAATGACTGGCCTGTCCCACTCACCCAGATGTGTATATGACAGCAAAGACATTGGAGACCCCCCTCCTAAGAACCTAGGCATCAAGAGGAACACAGCCTGCTTCTACCCATGGCCACAGAGACCTACAACCATTTGTATAAAGACCACTGAGTGCTCCAAATTTTGACCAAAATATCATGCTCTTTCTTGGGTAGAATGACCAAAAGAAGAAGTAATGAAGGAGCCAAATAATTCCACTGACACTCCCAAACTGAAAACAGTAAAGGGGCAAAAGCTTCCCTGTGGGCTGAGTTCCCACGACACTTCTCAGCAGTTAGGAGAATTCATCTTTGAGCCTTTGTGTCCCCCTCCTCTGCCAAACAGAGACTAGAATTCCTGCTTCCAGGGTTAAATGAATGTGTTTCATAAAGTATAAAATACTATAAATGTGAGATGGATCAGATACAGAGGAATGGCAGAGTACCCTCACTGTCCTCACTAGTTCCAGAAACTGAAAATATCCAGTGCCTATTGCTAACTGGTGGGTGAGGGAGGAAGAGAATACTTTCTAACTAAGGCAATTTCAAAGAAATTGGTTTTTAATTGACAGCTTGGGTGGGTACAACTCTTCCACCCACAGCCAGCTGTGCCCAGAGAAAACCTAGGCCTGTATTGGGTGGCACCTGGTCTGCCTAGAAAGTTTGACAAACAGTTCTATTTCTGGCCATCTCAGTACTCCCTAAGCACTCCTCCCCAGCATGCAATTTAATCAGTGATTTCCCTGGACAGCCTACCTTCTCTTTATTCATATGACGTATTATTAAGCCTTTGGAGACCCAAAGAATTCTCACTAACACCTCTTTTTGTCTTCCTAAAAGAGTTAACCCAAAACATGACTGCCTTTCCTCAAGGTTTCTTGTGGGAACCTCATTCAGCATAGAAAAACAAACAAACAAAAAATGATACCCTTGTCTAAAAACGCTGTGTTTTTTGTCCTACAAACCCTTGAATTTCACTCTTATAGAATTGCTTATGAAAGCTTCTTTTAATCTAGTATTGGGTATAAATGATAAATGAAATGAAAAGCATAATTTATCATAAGATACTTCATTGGTCTTTTGCCTTTGCTAAAAGTCAGAACTCTGTCATGCTTCCCTTTTTTAAAAGCTCCCAAATAACCCAACTTATAAGTCTGATGCTCCGTATGTTATACATCTGAAAGGCATATATTATATAATAGATCTGAAAATAAACTTCAGATACAATTATGAATCAGTTTTCTTTCTTCTAAAGCTACTACCCCAAGTTTCTCTTTCTCTTTGCCATTATACTTCTACACTGAGCTGTCAGTCTCATTCTATCACCATAGCACATGCCTTCTTCCCCATCACTAGGACTAAAGCTTCTCTCTTGCAGATCATCAGCTGGAACCTCATCTATCTTAAGGTCATGAAACCTTTGACACTAACATCCTCTCCTAGAAATGCTCTCCTACACTGATTTCAAATTTGTTTCTCAATTTCCTCTCACCCCTCCAGGGGCTGGTACACGGTGGCCTTTGCCCGTTCCTCTCCCTCAGCTCCCAGCCTTAGATGATCCCCCTAACCCCCCTCCCCCTGCCCCACCTTGTTCCCTTTGATTCACTTTATAAATGCATCTGTTGCTCCACCCTCTTCATCTCTGACTTATAGTCAGTCCTTATAGGTTAGGACTGCCTTGTAGGTTAGATGTAGTTCTTCATCTCTAAATGTGTCCTTCTGACTTGTTTGCCAGCTTTCAGGTTGTATTTTATTTTAACTCTTAATTTTTTTTCAGAGCTATCTACCTAAATACAGGCTACATCATATCATTCACCTCCTTAGAAAACTCTGTGGTTTCCCATTACTTTTTTAAACTCCTTAGTGCTGATGGCTGTTAGCATTAAGCACTCTGCCAAGATCTGATCCCAGCCATGCTTCGAGCTTCACTTCGCAGACATCCCTGCGAGAATTCTTCTCTCGGGATGACAGATGTTTTATTGCTCTCTGAGTGCACTGAGCAGTTTTCATATCTTGTTCCCTGGAATGTTCTACTTGAAGAATGAATGGGATTTCAATAAAGCCCAGCACAAATGGCCCCACCTCTGAGAAGCCTTCCAGAAGGCCAATGAGATTTCATCTCTCCTTTCTTTGGCCCTTCTCCTACATCCCTCTACACACACAGCATGGAGCCTGTTGCTTCTGCATGTTAGTTGTCTACACACACGTTTAGCAAAGGAGATTTGAAGATAGATGGAAAATGCTCAGTTAATATCTAAGCAAACTTTAAGGACTTATTAGAAATCTTTTTTTTAAAGATTTTACTTATTTGAGAGAGATAGTGTGAGCAAGAGAGAAGAAGCAGGGGGAGCAGCAGAGGGAGAGGGAGAAGAAGACTCCCCACTGAGCAGAGAGCCTGATACTGGGCTGGACCCTGGGATCATGACCTGAGCTAAAGGCAGACACTTAACTGACTGAGCCACTCAGATGTTCCAGGACTTATTAGAAATCTTATATTGAATTGCTCTAGGTGAGTGGGGGAGGAGAATAACTTTTTAAAAAAAATATATAAAATTCTAAAGTAAAGAGTAGAAAATATTATAACAATATAACAATATGGACCATCCAGAAATAATAAATAACAAATGTTAACATTTTGTGTTATTTGCCACAATTTTTTTAATTTAACAAAGCATTTTTTTTTTAGATTTTATTTATTTATTTGAGAGAGAGAATGAGATAGAGAAAGCATGAGAGGGGGGAGGGTCAGAGGGAGAAGCAGACCCCCCCGCCGAGCAGGGAGCCCGATGCGGGACTCAATCCCGGGACTCCAGGATCATGATCTGAGCCGAAGGCAGTCGCTTAACCAACTGAGCCACCCAGGCGCCCTAACAAAGCATTTCTGATACAGCTGTGGCCCCTTAGTATTCAGTCTGTAGGTGCACTTTCTTCTCTCTCTTTCTATATCTTATCCATTCGAGTTTTTCAAGTTTTTTTTTATTTAAATTCAATTAGCCAACATATAAAACATCATTAGTTTCAGAGGTAGAGTTCAGTGATTGGCCAGTTGCATGTAACACCCAGTGGTGCTCATCACATCACGTGCCCTCCTTAATGCCCATCACCCAGTTACCCCATCCCCCCACCCACCTCCCCTCCAGCAACTCTGTTTCTTTCCCATAGTTAAGAGTCTCTCATGGTTTGTCAAGTTTTTTATTTTTAATACTATTTACACATTCAATAATTTTTTTTTAAGATTTTATTTATTTATTTGACAGAGAGAGACACAGCGAGAGAGGGAACACAAGCAGGGGGAGTGGGAGAGGGAGAAGCAGGTTTCCCCTGGAGCAGGGAGCCTGATGTGGGACTCAATCCCAGGCCCCTGGGATCATGACCTGAGCCGAAGGCAGACGCTTAACCAACGACTGAGCCACCCAGGCGCCCCTACACATTCAATAATCTAATGATAGTATTGTTTTGTGCATTTAAAAAGTTTAAGTAAATGGCATCACTGTGTAAGTTGCTTTTTCCACTCAATTATTATGCTCTTGAGATCTGACCATATTGGTACATTAGGATCCAGTTCATTCATTTGAACTGACCACCATGTATGTCACTTTATAAATAGACCACAATTTATTTATTCATTCTCCTATTAATGGATATTAAAAATTTCCCCCAGCTTTTTGGTGGGGAAACAGTGAGCACACCTGTATCTATCTCCTCTGCATATATTCAAGTATTTCTCTAGAGTATATGCATAAATCAATATTGTTGGTTCATGGGTGTTTTTGTTCTTCTGCATTTTCAATCTTAATAGATATTGCCAAGTTGATTCCCAAAATGGTGGATAAGGATAGAGAAATTTTAATGAAATTTGAATGTAACTGACAAAACAAAGACTTATTTGTGTCATCAATGATATTCAGGGCTAACTAAAATACCAGGAGGTTGAGGAATACATTTTATGAATTGACAAGTCACTTATCGCCGGCCAATAACCAAGTAGGCCTAATTTTATAAAGATACTAGTGTCAGCAGTTTCTGTGCTCATTTCTAGTATATAAATTTTACCATTCTTTAGCAGATATGAATCTTGATGAAGATCTCAAGTATGCAAAAACTGGAGCATTTCTCTTTTTTTTTTTTCTTTAAATCAACTAAATTTTGATCAATATCTCTATTCTTTTTTTTTGCTGTTTTTCTCCCCCCCCCCCCCCCCCCCCGATACGCAAAGTTTCCAGCAACTTACATAGTACCAGGGCTTCCCACAGTCCTCTCCAGGGACTGCTCCTGGCTCATCTTTGAAACCTCTTTTTCCCAGGGGGTGTGGCCCATTCAGATCTGGCAGCCTTGCTTTTCACTGGTCACAGGTGGAAGCCGTGAGTCCCTGTGCTCAGCGTCCAGCAGACTCAGAAGCTATGCAGACTTGGAGGTCTTTGCCCCCCTACCTGGGCCACTCTTAGGGACTAAGAATCACGTAGTCTTGGAACTTTGCTACTTTTGTTCTTTTCTCCAGTCTCCTGGAATCCAATCTCTCTGTCTGCCCTCTCCCCCACCTATCTCTCTCTCTCTCTCACACACACACAATCTTTCTCCCTTTCCATTATCTTCATCCAGTCTCCCTCTCTCTTTCCTCTCTACTCCAAAATAATTGGGAAAATACCTATGCTTTTCAAGCACAAAGATCTTATGTCCTATGATCTGTGGGATTCTATCAATTTAAAAGTAAAGTCCAAGGTATTTCAGGGACAACTTCCACTTTGCATTGATTAACAAAAAAAGGTAATTAGGGATCCATATTAGCCAGAAGTATTGCTTTAATTATATGAAATAATCATTTTCTGCAGAACTTAGAATAAACATGAATAACCAGTTCTTAAACTACTGAAGAGTGTTAGAGGATAAACTTGAAATTACCAGTTCCAATTTCTTCCCAACTTTTCTCAAATATGTTGGGCACAGAGTGTTCAAGTACAGAATGAGCATCAGTGCTGGAAAGTTACCAGCTAACACCAGTTGTCAATGCCCTGCCAATTATAAAGAAATAAAAATTATTGGAGGCTTAGCAGTAACCTTAGCTCTGTGAAGAACTATTCCCAGGAGGTTTCTGGGTGGCTTAGTCAGTTAAGTGTCTGCCTTTGGCTCAGGTCATGATCTCAGAGTCCTGACATCAAGCCCCACATGGGGCTCCCTGATCAGCAAGGAGTCTGCTTCTCCTGTCTCCCCTCCCCCTCCATCTACCCCTCCCCCTCCTTTCCTTGTGCATTCTCTTTCTCTCTCAAATAAATAAATAAAATCTTTAAAAAAAACCTGTTCCTAGATAACTAAACTGCTTAATAATCTAATTCTATTTTATAAATGTATAGTTGAGGAAAGCCAGGAAAATCAGGAGAGGCTCATTGATAATTGGATTCCCAGCCCAACTCATCCACAGCCTTCTGTGTTTCCTAGAGTTCTGGGTAGACAGTGAACAGATTGTAAGAACCTGAAAATAGTCTAGTGTGAGCTTCACCTTAGCCTTTGCTGACCATGCTCTGTAATTCCTTATTTACCCAGGTCCTGACTTTGAGGGTTTAGAGATTGAGCTATACCAAGACAAAGAATATGGAATAAAGGCCAAAAGCTTCTGTGAGTCTGTCTGACTGAAAGTGAAAACCTGTATTCTACTCACAGATTAGGACCTCTGTGTTAAATGTAGTTGTCACTAACAAGGAACAGGCATGTGGCTGACCAGAATCCACTCCAAACCTGCACAGTAGAACCGAATTCTATATAACAAGTAACAATAGTGGGTGACCATACCAACTAACTATAGTTTCACTGTTTATCACACATTAAGTTTCAGTAACAAAGATGCAGATGCATTTTCCAGTTGCTTTGTTTGCAGACCATTGAAAATATACTCCTAGAGGGAGTCAATGGAATTTGGGGTAGAATAGAGCTAAATTATAACCCAGAATTGTCCTCAGCTCTCTTGCCAAGGTGGTGTCTTGGGTAACCATACACACATGGCAAGAGATAAATCAATACCTCTTCTGTGGGTGAGGAAGTCTGGAGGAAAACCCAATAGGTTGATATTGAACAAAAGGGAAGTCTCACAGACCTTGCTCTGTGAGAGTTATTTTTCAGCATATGGTCTCTAATTAGGAGTAAAATTTAAAACCTTTTGGCAGCAGAATTATTTGAGCTTGCTGAAGTAAAGTAATCACGGACTAGCGTTTTATTTTTTTCCCCAAGATGATCATTCAAATAGATATAACTAAATTCTTTTATTATTTATTTTTTTTTAGAAGATTTTATTTATTTACTTGACAGAGAGAGACACAGCGAGAGAGGGAACACAAGCAGGGGCAGAGCAGATCCCAGAACCCTGGGATCATGACCTAAGCTGAAGGTAGACGCTTAACGACTGAGCCACCCAGGCGCCCCAACTAAATTTTTTAAATGTGATAATATGATTCTTTTACCTGTGAACAGAAGACACAATGCATCTAATACATGCCTTTTTTTAGGACTTGATGAAAATAAACCTCAATTGCCCTTAAATATTAAATACTTTGAAGATGGGAAAAGAAGTCAAGAACAGGGATCACTGTTCAGCATTCCACTCAGTATTTAGCTAAGACAAAGGAAAAAATTAAGAGAGTCACTGCTTCTCACTCCATAGGCTGGATAAGCAACACTATGAGGACAGTTACGATGGCTATGAGAGAGGAGGTGGGTAGGGGCATGGGTGAAATAGGTGATGGGGATTAGGAGTGCAGTTGTGATGAGCACTGGATATTGTATGTAAGTGCTGAATCACTAAATTGTACACCCGAATCTAATATTACACTGTATGTTAACTAACTGGAATTTAAATAAAAACTTAAAAAGAAAGATGATAAGAGCTGTTAAAAGAGAAATCTACAGAACTGGAAAATTCCTGGAAAGTTGATAATAGCTGACCTCTGACAAGCCAATCTCCTCTCTATTGGTAGGGCATCCTGGGACTGTTCATTGGTACAAAGGGAAGAAAAAGAGTGGGGCTGAGATTTAGGCAGTCAGAAGAAATAACCTTATGCCCATGGGAGAACATGTGGAATAAGAATGGGAATATTGGAACCCAGTAACCAAATAGATTGGAGAGAGGAGAGGAAATCAAGCACTGAGGCACAGTGGAAGATAAGAAAGAGTTTGCATATGGACACAGGTCTTAACATCTGTGCAAAACTACTTAAACTGGAGAAATCACAAAGATGACTAGGAGACTGATGTGTGCAGAAGAAGTAGGAGATCTAATTCTGTAGGGAGGAGAAACTTGCACAGGAGGAATGAACTTAGATGAATGAGTGAATAACAAGTATCAGATGAGCAAGACACTGTAAATTAAAAAATAACAACAGTCTTACATAATTTATGAGCAAAAAAGGAAAGAAATTGTACTGGAAATTAGACAATATCTGAAAAAGAATGATAATAAACTTACAACATAGCAAAAACATAGTGTGGAATGGAAGTGTTCCTTAAAGGGTTACTGATCACCTAACTACTTAGAAAAACAAGTTAGAATGAAAATTATTAAGTTAAGGGTTACAGTTATAAAGTTAGAAAAATTACAATAGACTAAATTCAAAGAACATATACAAAATGAAATAAATATGATGCGAAACACCATAAAATAGAAAATAAAGATAAAATAGAATTAATGGACCCAAAATATAGCTTTTTTTTAAAAAAAAGCCTAAGGAAATGAACAAATTTATGATAAGATTTATTAAGAAAAGACAGTATTAATAGAAGTGTCATAACTACAGAAAAAGCAAAAAAATTTAAGTGTAAACAATACTATTAATGACTTAATGTTGATAAATGTGAAACTGAACAAAATAGTTTTCTCGAAAAAGAACTTACTAAAACTGAGTCAAAATGAAGGAGAAACATGAATAAAACAAACAAATCAGTCATTAAAAATATATCAACTTGTGCTTTGAGAGAAATAGGGACCAACTTTATCCTATTTCCTAAAATAAATCAGGAAATGAAAAGAATAAGGTAATAAAATGAACAATTGTATTCTAAAATTTAGATAATCTAGATAAGATGGACAAGTTCTTAGAAAGACACAAACTATCAACATGACTCAAAAAGGAATACAGAATCTGAATAGACCTGTAACCAAAAAAAGAGTTGGAATTATGACCAAGATGGTCTTAACACTTCGCTCAGCCTCCCTAAACTTTAGACAGGCTTCTGCATCCCTGTAGTCTCCTGACATCCCTTACTTAGAGCATTTACTTTATATAACTTATAACTGTAAATTCTTTCTCTGCACCTTTGAGATGTAACTCTTCCCCCAGCCTCTTACAAGTTTCACAACCCAGGAATGGCTTTCTCAAAGTGTAAAACTCTTAGAAAATTTAGGTGCAAATATTTGTGATCTTGGATTATTAATATTTCCTATGCCTATCAAATCTTGATCGGCCTATCAACATTTCCAACCATACTTCATTCAGTGTATTCAAACTTCAGAATCTATCCCTAACCCTGTCCATACCTCTGGCCCTATTGTCCCAGATACAGATCTATTTCTGACTATTATTCCTTGCTCTCAGACTTTACTATGATAGCTACTTTCTAACTGGTGTCAACAATATGATCTGTTCCAGTTACTGACCTTTGCTCATGTCCCTTTCTCTAAACCCTCAGGTCCCAAAGTCCACCATGAAATGCACATTTTAGTCCCATTCCAGAATATGCTCTCTTCCAGCCTTCAGCTGTATTTAAATTTGTCTGAACATAACTGATCATTCATTACATAAAATAATATTCCAGGCTTAAGTTAAGACATACAAGCAGATTGTAAAATGAACCAAAAAGTATTACTTTTTCAAATTATTGTTATTTAAAAAAATATATACTACCTCATCTTTCAGGTGACTGATTTGCTAATTATAAAAGTAAATAAAAGTTTTATTAAACATTTCCTAAAATTAAGACCTAATCAATAGAAAGAAATTGAATATTGATATTTTATTACATTTCCTCACTTAATACATGAACTTTTCTTACCCAATTCATCGTATTTCCTAGACTGCAAATGTGCACTCTTTTCACCTTCTTCGATTTATATTGAGGGTTGAATAATTGTACTGAATATTTAGAAATATAATTTCCTGTTGATTGAAAGATTAGCCATGAAAGAACCAGAATTCTTATTCAAGGGGTTAGCCATATATGTTTAAAATGCCAATATTTCTTTCATGAGTCAGAGAGCCCAGAGAATCTATGATAGATATTTAATACCAATTTTAGAGTTCTGTTCTAGGCTGATGAGATATAACAATAAAATGAAATCATTTTTTTGGAGAACAATCCACTAATTAATCCATACATTAATCCATATATCTTTAGTTTCATCTTTGCAAGTAAGAACTTAGTCTTTGACAGCTAAAATACCTACTCTTTCATTTTTTTTTTTTTTTAATCAGAGAGAGAGTGAGTGAGCACAAGTAGGGGGAGTAGTGGGCAGAGGGAGAAGCATGCAGCAGGTAGAGGGATAAGCAGGTTTCCTGCTGAGCAAGGAGCCTGATGTGGGACTCGATCCCAGGACCTTTGGATCATGACCTGAGCAGATGGCAGCCGCTTAACCAGCTGAGCCACCAGGTGCCCCCCTACTCTTTCATTTTTAACATGAAGAAAATTTTAGGTTTCTAAATGGTAAACTGAGACCTAAGAGACATACCAAGATGTTGTATTTTATTTTCATTTATCTCTAAATATTTCCTAATTTTCCTTATGATTTCTTTTTTGACCTTTTGGTCTAATTTTCCTTATAATTTTTTTGACCTTTTGCTTGTTTAATTCCATATATTCGTGACTTTCCTGTTTCCCATTAGTTATTGATTTCTAACTTTATTTGTGGTCAGAAAAGATACTTTGTATAATTTCAATCTTTTAAAATTTATTAAGACTTTTTTGTGGCCTAACATATGGTCTATCCTAGAGAATGTTCCATGTGCACTTAAGAATGTCTATTCTGGGTCATCTGGGTGGCTCAGTCAGTTAAGCGACTGCCTTCGGCTCAGGTCATGATCCTGGAGTCCCGGGATCGAGTCCTGCACCAGGGTCCCTGCTCAGTGGAGAGTCTGCTTCTCCCTCTGACCCTCCTCCCTCTCATGCTCTCTGTCTCTCATTCTCTCTCTCGCAAATAAATAAAATCTTAAAAAAAAAAAAAAGAATGTCTATTCTGGGGGTTCCTAGGTGGCTAGTTGGTTGAGCATCGGACTCTTGGTTTTGGCTCAGGTCATGATTGGCTCTTGAGATTGAAGCAAGTGGTGTGCTCTGTGCTCAGCACCGAGTCTGCTTGAGATTCTCTCCTTTTCCCTCCCCCTCCACCTCTCTCCCCACTTGTGCGTGTGCTCTCTCTCTCTCTCAAATAAATAAATATACTCTTTAAAAAAAATGCATGTCTTTTCTGCTGTTGTTGGCTAAAGTGTCCTATATATGTCTGTTAGGTCTATCTAGTGGTTTTATTTTGTTGCTGTTGTTCAAGTCACCTTTTTCTTTACTGCTCTCTAGTTGATCCATCCATTATTGAGAGAGGGGTTGCATACTTTTCTTAAAAGCTTGTCAGGTGGTTCTTATGTGTTACCAAGTTTGAGAACAGCAAAAGTATATGAATGATTTGAAATTGTAGTTAGAGACAAAATCCTTCTTAGGCAGCAATAGTTGTTGAGTGTTTCAGGTCATTTACTTTTGTCCAGAATGGGATGTTTTCTTATTTAGATGAAAGAGTTACTGATTGATGTATTTATATAGTAGTACAATCCATTGCTGTTAATTTTTAGTGGGTAATATCTTACTAGAATCTCTTCAATAGGCAAATGGATTAATTGATGTATTTTTTTTTTCTTAGAAACAGATTTATGGATAAGAACTGATCATCAAGTTCATATGGAATTGAAAAGAATTCCAAATAGCCAAAACAATCTTGAAAAAGAAAAATAAAGTTTGGAGTTAGAGGATTCACATTTCCCAATTTTGACATTTACCTACAAAGCCATCATAATCAAGAGAGTATGGCACTGGCATAAGGATAGACATATGAACCAACAGAATTGAATAGAGAGCCCAGAAGTAAACCGCCACATATATGGTCAATTGATTTTTGACAAGAGTGCCAAGACCATTCAATGGGAAAAGGACAATCTTTTCAACAAATGGTGGTAGCTAAACTGGATATCCATATGCAAAAGAAAGAAATTGGATCCTTAACTAACACCATACACAAAAATTACCTCAAACTATAAATGACCTGACTTTAGGAGCTAAAACTATAAAGTTCTTACAGGAAAACACTGGAAGAAATCTTCATGGTGTCAGGTTTGGCAATGACTTCAAGGATATGACACCAAAAAGTACAGGCAACAAAAGAAAAAATAGATAAACTGGACTTCACCAAAATTAAGAATTTTTGTGTATCAAAGAATACTATCAAGAAGATAAAAGACAATTTACTGAATGGGAGAAAGTATTTGCAAATTCTATATCTGATAAGGGATTGATATCCAGAATATATAAACAAGTCCTAAAAACAACAACACAAGCAACTCAATTCAAAAATGGGCAAAGAACTTGAGTAGACATTTTCCAAAGCATATGGCCACAAGTACATGAAAAGATGCTCAACATCATTAGTTATTAGGGGACTACAAATCAAAACCACAATCAGAAACCACTTCATATATATTAGGATGGTTATAATTAAACAAACAGAAAATAACAAATATTGGTGAGCATATGGAGAAATTGGAACATTTGTGCACTATTGGTGAGAATGTAAAATCATGCATCCACCGTCAAAAACAGTGGTTTTTCAAAAGGTAATATATAGAAATACCATGTGACTTAGCAGTTCTACTCCTAGATATACACCCAAAAGAACTGAAATAAGGATCTTGATTTGTACACAAATACTTATAGCAGCATTATTCAAAATAGCTAAAATGTGCAAACAACTCAAGGGTCCATCAACAGATAATGGGAAACAAAATGTGCTCTTATATACTGTATAATGAAATATTGAATAGTGAAATATTATTCAGCCATAAAGAATGACTTTTTGATATATTCTTTAACATGGATGGACTTTGAAAACATTATGCCCAGCAAAATTCACCAGAAGCAGAGCAAATAGTGTACATAAAATGACAGAGTACACAGATGAGGTACCAAGAATAGATAAACTTATAGAAACACAGAGTGGAATAGAGGCTGCCAGGGCTGGTGAGAGGAAGGAGGGGAAGGCTATTGCTTAATGAGTACAGAAATATTTTTCAGGGATGATGAAAAGTTTTTATAGATACTGGTGATGGTTATACAATATTAGGAATGTATTTAATTTCACTGAAATGTACACTTCAGTGGTTAATATGATCAATATTATGTTATGCATATTTTGTCACAATAAAAAATATATTAATGCAAAACCCAAACCAAAAACCAAAAGCATTACCAGAAAGAATAACTATAGCCAAATATCTCTTATGAACAAAGATACAAAAATCCTCAACATATTAAAATCTAATCACCAATTATAATGACAACCAGGTGGGATTTATTCCTGGTTTGCAAGGCTGGGTTCAACATTAGAAAATCAATGAATGTATTTACCACATCATTAGGCTAAATAGGAAAAAATCGCATGATCATAATTGATATAGGAAGAGCATCTGACAATATCCAAACCTATCTGTAATAAAAACTCTCAGCAAACTAGGAATAAAGGGAAATTTCCTCAGCTTGATAGAGAATATTTGCCAAAAATACCTAAACTTAAAATCATATCTATTTGTGAGAAACTGGATGTTTTCCCTCTGAGATTGGGAGAAAAGCAAAAATGTCCCCTCTCACTACTGCTATTTGATATCAGACTATAAATCATAAATAGTAAATAAGACAAGAAAAATCAAATGTGTAAATACTAGGAAGAAAAAAATCTATCTTTGGAGATGGCATGACTATCTATGTAGAAAATTCTAAAGAATCAACAAAAAAACCTCCTGAAATTAACAAGCAATTCTATTGTCAAATGATATAAGGTAAATACATAAAAATCAATTGTTTTCCTTTATGCCAGCAAAGAATAATTAGAATTTTTAAGGATTTTATTTATTTATTTATTTGAGAAAGAGTGAGAGAGCAAGAGAGCGTCAGTGAGCAGGGAGAGCGGCAGAGGGTGAGGAAGTGGGAGAGAGAATCTCATGCAGATTCCGTGTTGACCAGAGTCTGAGGCGGGGCTTGATCCTATGACCCTGAGATCATGACCTGAGCTGAAACCAAGAGTTGGACGCTCAACAGACTGAGCCACCCAAGTGCCCCAATAATTAGGATTTTAAATTTAAAACAATACCATTTAAATGAACACCAAAAAGATTAAATACTTCTGTATAAATCTAAAAAGAAAATATGTGCAGGATCTATATGCAGAAAGCCACACAACTCTGATGAAAGAAATCAAAGAAAGTTTAAACAAATGGATTTGTTCATGGTTAGAAGACTCAGTATCATTAAAATGTCATTCTTTTCAAATTGATCAATAGATTCATTGCAATCTAATCAAAATCCCAGCAAGTGATTTTGTGGAGATTGCTAAAGTGATTATAAAGTTTATATGAAAGGCACAAAATGCAGAATAGTCAACATGATACTGAAGGAGTAAAAATTGGAAAATTGATATTACCAGATCTCAAAATGTACTGTAAAGCTACAAAGTTCAAGACAGTATGGTATTAGCAAAGTAAAAAAGAAAGAAAGAAAGAAAGAAAGAAAGAAAGAAAGAAAGAAAGAAAGAAAGAAAGAAAGGAAGGAAGGAAGGAAGGAAGGAAGGAAGGAAGGAAGGAAGGAAGGAAGGAAGGAAGGAAGAAAGAAAGAAAAAGAAAGAAAGAAAGAAAGAAAGAAAGAAAGAAAGAAAGAAAGAAAGAAAGAAAGAAAGAAAGAAAGATATATTAAACAATGGAAGATAATAGAAAGCCCATAAACAGACCCACACAAATATAGTCACACTAATTCATGACAAAGGAGCAAAGGAAATTCAATGGAGAAAGGATAGTTTTCTCAATAAATGGTGCTGGGACAATTTAATTGGACATCTATGTGCACAAAGAATCTGGACATAGCCCTTACACTTTACATATAAAGTCAAAATGTAAATGTAAAAACAGTCCTACATGTAATATGAAAACTGTAAAACATCTAGAGAAAACATAGGAGGAAGCTAGGTGACCTTGGGTTTGGTGATAAGTTTATAGATACAACACCAAAAGTAGGATCCATGAAAGAAAAATTGATATCGTATTTTAATAAAATAAAACTTCTGCTCTGCAAAACACATTGTTAAGAGAATAAAAGGATAAGTCACAGACTAGGAGAAAATACTTGCAAAACACATTATCTGATAAAAGATTTCTACTCAAAAAATTCAAAAACTCTTAACTACCGCCCCCCCCAAAATTAAAAATGGTAAAAGATTTGAATAGACACCTCAACAAAAAAGAAACACAAATGGAAAATAAGCATATGAAAAGATGATCAACACCATTTGTCATTAGGGAAATGTAAATCAAAACAACAATAAGATATCATTACACACCTATTATAATGGCTAAAATCCAAAAAAACTGAAATACCAGATCCTAGCAAGAACACAGAGCCATAGAAACTTTTATTTATTGCTGGTGGGACTATGAATTGGTACAACCAATTTGGGGGACAGATGGCAGTTTCTTACAAAATTAAACAGTCTCCTCATACAATCCAACAATCATGCTCCTGGGTATTTACACAATTGAATTAAACACTATGTCCAAAACAAAACAAAACAAAGCAAAAGCTGTGCACGAGTGTCTATAGCAGCTGTATTTATAATCACCAAAAACCTGAAGCAATCAAGATGTCCTTAAATAGGTGAATGAATAAAGAAAGTGTGATGTAGTTCTACAATGGAATATTATTCAGTAATAAAAAGAAATGGACTGTCAATCAGTTAAAGTATAGGAAGAAAACTTGAGTGTTTATTGTTAAGTGAAATGTCTACATATCATATTATTCCAACTATATGACATTTTGGAAAAAGCAAAACTACAGAGAGAGTAAAAAGATCAGTGGTTGTTAAGGGTTCAGGAAGATGGGGTAGGGATAAATAAATGAAGCACATAGGTGAAACTATTCTGCATATACTTTAATAGTGGATACTTGACATGCATTTCACAACACAAAGTGAACCATAGTGTATGCAAATTTTAAAAACTCATTCATATTATTTTCACAAAAGATTCTAGATTATTGACAAGATTTTTAAAATTCCATGCTTTCAGTGGTGCTAATTACTGCTAATTATTAATTCTGCTTATTATTCACGATGGCATGGGAATTAAAAATTCTTGATCAGAATTCCTTATGAGAATTCTGATTTGGAGACTGTGGTAGGCAGAATGGTCCCCCAAAGATGTCCCTATCTTGATTCCTGGAACATAAGGAAATGTTACACTGTGTGGCAAAAGAAATTTATTTTTTTTAAGATTTTTTTTTTTTAATTTATTTGAGAGAAAGAATGGCAGGGGGAAAGGGCAGAGGGAGAGGGAGTAGCAGGCTCCCCAGTGAGCAGGGAGTTGGACACAGGGCTCCATCCCAGAACCCTGAGCTCATGAACTGAGCCAAAGGCAGATGCTTAACCGATTGAGCCACTCAGGAGCCCCATGTGTGGCAAAAGAAATTTAGAGGTAATTAAGGTACAGACTCTTGAATAGGTAGATTATTCTGGGTTATCTAGGTGGGCTCAAGCCAATTATACCAGCCGGTAAAAACAGGAAATTTTCTCTGGCTGAGGCAGAAGAGAAGTCAGAAATTCAAAGTGTGAGAAGTACTGGACATGTAGTTCCCAGCTTGAAGATGAAAGGGTAACAAGGAGTTCAGGCAGCCTTAAGGAGCTTAGGGAGGCTCCTGCTGACATTGATCAAAGAAATGGGTACCTCACCTCTACAGTCCCACAGACCTGAATTCTACCAACAACCTGAATGAACCCGAAAGCAGATTCTTCCTGAGAGCATCTCAATAAGAATTCAGCGGGCCAACACCTTTATTACAGCTTTGCGAGACCCAGAGCAGAGGACCAAGCTGAACCCACTCAGTCATCTGACTTATACCACTGTGAGATAATGAATTTGTGTCGTTTTAAGCCATTAATTTTGTGGCTTACAGGAGCAACTTGTGATTTTGCACAACTTGAAAACAGCTTTCAGTTTAATAAAAGAAAATGTTAAGAAGTACTCATAGTTTACCCTTCAACCGATGTAAAACTGAGCACCATCTAAGAAAGTACCAGCCCAAAGAGCATTATATACATATTCCTAGACACTGCACTACCACAGCTATCCTGATGTCATTTCATTCCATTCATTCATTCACTCGGCAGGTATTTGGAAATGGAAGAGCCAAAAGTCTTGAAAGAGAAAAAAACGAAGATAAAACAGCAATATGAATTTAAGTGAAATAAGAAACAATCAGCCTCAGGGGGTTAAAGAAGAAATGAACAAAAGCATAGAGAAGGAACAATAAGAAAAGCTAAAACTCATGGAAGTAGAGATATAAAATTAACAATTAGTCACCTGACAGGTGGCTTAATGAGGAGAGTGGTAGAGGTCTGGGCTGTGGTGTCAGCTCTGCCTCTGGCTGGAACCAGAACCTCATTCCCTCATTAACTTCACTGGACCCTCAGTGAGCTGATAGAAATTTTCTAGGCCCTTCCAGATTGCAAACTAATTGAGAGAGAGAGAGAGATAGTGGGAGAGTGGTTCAGGAAAAATGTGCTTATATTCATGAAGACTTCCCCTCTGACATCATTACTGTGGACTCGAAAGTATCTCAGATCCCCAAATGGTGCCATGACTTCCTCCAGTGGAGGAATGTACTTTGAGAAGGCAATTAAGGAAAAGCCAGAGACCACTAGGCTGGTAGGAAAACAGGGATTGTTTAAAACATAGTTCTCTTAAGGGACTGAAGTGGTAAATGAAAATGAACCAGACAATCATGAATATGATCTTTATTTTTTTTTTTTAACCAAACTGATAGCTCTGAAGACTTAAGGACTCGGCAGACTATTGAAAATTGAGTTTAAATAGAAAGTTTCACCAGTTTGTTCTTCTGTACTCACATCTCATTCAATTACACTTCTAATTTAGCTGTTATTGAGATAGTCTTCTGCTAGCAAGTTGACAATTTAGTGGGGGTATTAAGGGAAATTCATTTTGGCCATTAACTATTCCCTAAAGGTTTCCATCTGAATGTGCATCTCATTGAAGTGGAAACAAAGGTTGTGCAAAAAAAAGTTCCAGTAAGCGTAAATTGAAGATTCTCTGTTTCTCCTTTTCTGTGAAAATTTGGTTAAGGTAACGTTGGCAATGATAGGGAAACTATTACAATAAAGTCATTTTTACCTAATTACTACCATTACAAGCTTTAAATGAGAAACTTGAGTGATTAACATTGAAAGCAAGGTTGTGTAAGCTGTTGTCTAAGGACCTGCCAACCACAGGGGAGAGCGCTCCTCTCTGGCTGGGGGGGGGGGGCGCCGGTGAGGGGGGGGGGGAGGTGACAGGGTCTTTACAGAATCCATTATGCTAATATAAACTGGTTGAATAAGATTGTAAATTGTATGCACACTATAATTAGGAATGTCTGGTTTCCTTCGTATCATTTGGGTGTTTGAAGAAAAACTGAGTAAGAGATTGAGAGGCTGGGTCAAGGAAGCTGAACAGAGAAAAGGAGGGGGTCAGGGGGAAGCAACTGAAGTTATTTCATAGAATTTCCAATTATCCTGATTTCTCTGACTTGGCAATTTCTAAGATATAACTTTAGTTTATATTTGAATGATGTCAACGAGGGTCAAGAGAATCTGGTCACATGGGGAAAAATCTTTTAAACGCTCAATCTCATGAAAAACAGGACGATCAAATAAGTAAGAAATATTCATAATGAAGTTCATTATAAAATATCCAATACTTGGGTCACATCTATACCATAAAAATATTTTTAAGGATTTTAATTTTAGCCTTAAGAGCTTTTTTTTTTTTTTTTTTCAGTCAAGAAGACACAGTGAAACCAGCTTGAATATCTGTCTCCACCTTCAGTGTTACAGGGCTCAGCTTCCCAAAGCTGCACAATCTCTTATTCTTCTCTTGGCACAGCCTTTTTACATGAGGTTTGGAGCACTCTCCCCAGACAAAGCTTACATACGGAAAACTGGATTTAGGAATTGTAGGAGAGAAATCAGCTCCCCCCGCCCCTGGCTTTACTGAGGTATGACTAACAAATAAAATTGTAAGATACTTAAAAGGTAAAATGTGATGATTTGATATGTGTATATATTGTGAAATGATCCCCTTCACTGAGTTAATTAACACATCCATCACCTCACATATTGACCTTTTCTTCTTTCTTTTTTCTTTTTTTTTAAGATTTTATTTATTTATTTGACAGAGAGAGAGAGCATAAGCAGGGGGAGAGGCAGAGGCAGAGGGAGAAGAAGAAGCAGAGATTGATCCCAGGGCCCTGAGATCACGACCTGAGCCTAAGGCAGACACTTAATCGACTGAGCCACCCAGGAGCCCCTCACCTTTTTTTTCTTAAGTTCTACTGTCTTAGTAAATTTCAGTTAGACAGTACAATGTTATCAACTGCAGTCACCATGTTACACATTAGATCCTCAGACCTTATTCATCTTACATTTGAAAGTTTGTACCCTTTTACCAACCTCACCTTATTTCCCCTCCCCTTAGCCCCTGGCAACCACATTTCTACTCTCTGTTTCTATGAATTTGACTTTTTTTTTTTTTTTTAAGATCTCACATGCAGAATGGTATTTCTCTGCCTGATTTATTTCACTTAGCATAATGCCCTCTGGGATCATCCATGTTACAATTAACAGTATTTTTTTCTTTTTAAAGGCTGAATAATATTCCATTTATACCACATTTTCTTTATCCATTTATCTGATGACAGACACTTAGGTTGTTTTCATACCTTGGCTACTGTGAGTAATGCTGCTATGAACACAGAAGTACAGATACCTCTTTGAGATCCCAGTATCATTTCTTTTGGCTATACCCAGAAGTAGGATTGCTGGATCATATATTAGTTCCATTTTTAATTTCTTAAAGAACCTCTATGCTGTTTTCCCACAGTGGTTGTAGCAGTTTACATTCTCATAAACAGTACATAAGTCTTCCCTTTCCTCCACATCCTCACCTGCATTTGCTAACAAGTGTGAGGCAATATCTCATTGTGGTTTTGATTTTCCTAATGATTAGTGATGCTGAGCACCCTGTCATGTACCTGTTGGCCATCTGAATGCCTTCTTCAAAAAAATGTCTCTTCAGGTCCTTGGCCTTTTTAAAACTGGTTTATTTTTCTGTTGTTAAATTGTATAAGTCCCTTATATAATCTGGGTATTAACCCTTACTGGATATATGGTTTGCAAATATTTTCTTCCATTCCAAAGTTTGCTTTTCATTTTGTTAATGGTTTCCTTTGCTATGCAAAAGTTTTTTTAGTTTGATGTAATCCCACTTAGATGTTTTTGCTTGTGTTGCCTTTGCTTTTTGTATCGAATCCAGAGAAATCATTGCCAAGACCAATGTTAAATTGCTTACTCCCTATATTTTCTTCTAAGAGTTTTACGGTTTCAGGTCTTATATTTGAGTCTTTCATCCATTTTGAGTTAATTTTTGTGTATGAAGTAAGATAGTGGTCCAGTCGTTTTCTTATGCATATGACTGTCCAATTTTCTCAACACTATCTATTAAAGAGACTGTCCTTACCCCATTGTATATTGTTGGCTCCTTTGTCAAAAGTCAATTGAGGATATATGAAAGAGTTTATATCTGGGATTTCTATACTGTTCCACTGATCTATGTATCTGTTTTTATGCCAATACCATACTGTTTTGATTATTATAGCTTTGTATTATGGTTTGAAGTCAGGAAGTGTGATGCCTCTAGCTTTGTTTTTTCTCAAGATGGCTTTGGCTATTCAGTCTTTTGTGATTCTGTACAAAAATTACGATTATTTTTTTCTATTTCTGTGAAAAATTCCATTAGAATTTTCATGATTGCAATGAATATTACATATAAGTTTAATATTCCTTAGGTCCTACATCCAATAATATTAGCATGTAAATCAGCAACAATAAAACCCTCAATGTATGTATCACTATAGTATCTATTAAAATTTTTTTCTTTTTTCTTTTAAATTTTTTCATATACAATATATTATTTCATCTTCACAATAAATTTGTGAGCTATTGTAATGACCACTTAACTAGTGGCCCATTATTAGCCCTCTCAATTACTAAGAGCATGATCGAGCATTGGAGTGAAGCAAAGAAAACAAAACAAAACATTTCCTTTTTTTTTTAAGATTTTATCTATTTATTTGAGAGAGAGAGAGAGAGAAAGAATGAGTGGGGGGAGAGGCAGAGGGAGAGGGAGAAGAAGACTCCCCGCTGAGCAGGGAGTCTGACTTGGTGGCTCCATCCCAGGATCCTGGGATCATGACCTGAGCTGAAGGCAGACACTTAATGACTGAGCCACCCAGGTGCCCCCAAAACAAAACACTTCAACCAACTCAAATCAAGGTCTAGAACAGCCATATAATAAAATGTATTCACTTTACTATTAGGATAACACCTCCGTTTTACTCTGAGTCGACTCTGTGGTGTGGGGAAAGGAGGTGGACACATTAGGATAGTACGAGAGGTATCTGATCTTTGAAATACTGACACATGGTTTTTATTTTAAAGCAGTCTTAGAAACTCAAAATTGGGTCATTTATTGGAGGCACAGATGTTCATGAGTTATTTTACCAAGTGTAATATATTAATTATAGTTATTCACACATATTGACTAATGATGTTTAAATTACTTTAAATATATATTAGCATGTAATGCTCACCATAACACTATGATGTGGAACTATTAGTATTCCCATTTTACAGATGAAGACCCTGAGACACAGAGAGTTTAAGTGACTTATCCAAGATCTCACAGCTAAGCAAGGATTCGAATCCAGGCCCATTAGCTTTAGTGCATATGTTTTTAACTGCTCTACTCTAATTAATGTGATAGCCCTGCATAACAAAAGAACAAATCTATTATAGACAGCGTACATGTTTTTAGAAAACGGGGAAATGGAAATTTTTTTTTAAGAAACACGTCCTTCAAAAATATTTTCACATTTTTTAGTTTGTTTTTATGTTCATACATTTGTTACATGAAAAAAATAACACTTAAAAAATTCCATTCTTTCATAATACTAGCACTTTTTGTTGTGGTGGTGGTTTTGTTTTGTTTTGTAGTATTTAAACATTCTGGCTACCTATAGCCAATTCTCTGTCTGGGAAAATAAATAGCTAGAAGAACCAAAATGAGAGACAATCTTTGAATCATTGGAAGCAGAAATGGAAGAAAATAATAGGCAGTTCAAACTCATTTAAATTGATTCTTTTCTATGCCCGGGTTTTACTTGTCAGGTTGCACAGAGGAGAGTCTCCCCAAGCCCACAGAGAGGCTGGAAGTGTGCAGGTTCTGCTAAGGGTGGAAATCCCATCCCAGTCCTCCATGGCCCCGGAGACCTGGAGACTTGAGGACTAAGTGCCTGCATGAGGATGACGATGCCTCCCAGCTCTCTTGGGCAGGCCCATTTCAGGCCAGTTAGGTCAGTGCGGACACTCTTTACTCTCAAAATGTATTGATTTGGATTATAAATGTTATGTAGCTAGAAAAGTTGACTGCTAGGCACAAAATTCCAGTCCAGCATTCCAGGTTGCTTCAGCAACAGAGGCAAAATAGTGGCCTTAAACTTGAAGCTTTTCGGTGGCAATCATAGCAGATGAAGACCAAGAGCCTTCGGTGTTTGTAAGGCCCTCAGACCTCTAAGCCAGGAGGCTTAAAAGTGGGAACACGTCTGTCAGTCTAGTAGAACGGGATTTGGAGAGTCATTTTAATTTAAAAAGTAATAGTAACATAATGTGAGATTTCTACACTTGACACTTGTGAGCACGGCTGGCTTCATAAGCACACAGCCTGGACAACCACACAGGGCCTTGTAGTCAGAAAGGCTTTGTGCTTGGTTTGATGCTCTGATGCAGCCATATTGAAATTCTTAGTTTTTGCACAAGAGACCCCACGTTGTCATTTTGTACCAGGCCCTACAAATTATATAAGCAGTCTCTGTTTATGAAGATGTAGAGTTAAACTCACACTTGCTATATAGTATTTGGGATACTTTTTACATCTCCACGCCACCTGACTTGAAATTTAGAGTAAGTCGTTAAGTCTTAGGGCTGAGTTAAAACTGCACACCAAATGCAAATATACATAAAATCTCACACCAAAGGTAATTTTTCTTTGTTTCACAATTTAGTAATCTTGTTATCAAATTAAATTTTAGAACGCAAAACCTTCCAGGCAAAGTAGGTTAAAAAAAATCCTTGTAGAAATGTATATTTTAAAGCTGAGTAATAATTGAATCCCTGCAGACTAAACAATATCACTTAGCAGCCTGCACAATGTGAAAGACTAAAAGCTTTTAATTAGACTTTTACTCAATAGGGGAGGAAAAAATAATTTAAAAGACTCAGGGCTAAAGCTGAATTGTTAGTTTTAACTTTGAACACAATGAAGGAACAATTTGACTAAATTAGTTTAGCTGTGTATTCATTAGCCTTTAATAGAAATGTGAATGCAAACTGACTCCAGGTTATTGTACTTAGAGCCAGCTTTTTAATTAGTGATTGGCAAAATGTTTATCTAGTTTGTTGTTGGAATGTTGAAACTTTACACAACAGGACTGTTGTAAACCTTTATGTAATCTTAATTGGATCTTTCAAAAGAACAAGATTAAGTACATAAAATCACAAACTATAGTAATAAACTTAGCTAATTTATATCAAACTTGGCACTTAAAAAGAAAAAGTTGTGCTATGTGGCTTAATGAGGAAAAGAAATGGTTAACATCTATTTAAACTTAGTTAAATGTGATGATTAGTTGAACTTAGCCAAATCTTGGATATCTCTGGTTTTGAAGTTAGACATAACTGATTTCCAGATGGTAAGTAAGCTATTAATTCTATAATATTGAGCACATTAATTAGCCCCTCTGAGCCTCAGTTTCCTTATCTTTAAAATGGGAATTATATAATGGGTCTTAAATAGTCACTATGAAAATTGATAATATATAAAAGATAATATGGGGCGCCTGTGTGGCTCAGTTGGTTGAGCGTCTGAGGTCATGATCTTAGGGTCAGGGTCATGAGATTGAGCCGCCTAGGGCTCTGCCTCAGGCTCCAATCTCAGCGGAGTCTGCTTCTCCCTCTGCCCTTCCCCCTCCACTGCTCGAGGATGTGAGCACTCTCACTCTCAAATAAATATAAATCCGTACAATAATATATAAAAGCCCCTCTTTGAGGAATTCAATATATGGTAGCTATCATCAACATCATCATCATCAGGGTTCTTTATTTTTAATAGATTTAAGTTAAATGCTTTTGAACAGATATAATTAATCACATGTTGCAAAATTCAAATCCTACAAAATTCAGAATGTGCAAAAGGCCATACAGAGAAAAGTAGCCTCTCATTCACCATGAATAACGTGGCATTATTTGCAGTGTTCAGTAGGTTTCAGTTTTGTCATACTATTACATGATTACATAATATAATAGCAACTTCTAGAGATCATTCTATATCAATACATATAAAACTTCCTCATCTTTCTTAAAGGCCACATGAATATGTGTAATTAAATTAAGTAGTGCCTTATTGTTGGAAAATTAGCTTATTTCCACCCTTTTCGCAGTTGTAAATATCAGTGAAGTAAATATCCTTATGCATAGATTATTTTCTACCTGTGTGAGTGGCCCTTTAGGATGAATTTCTAGAAGCAATATTGGTGGTGAAAGCATATGTGTATTTTTTTCATTTTGATAGATATTACAAATTGCCCTCCACAGAATTATACCAATTTACATTTCCACCAATACCTTTGAGTGTTTATTTCCCTGCACCTTCACCAACAGAGCATCAACTTAATTCAATATCTCTGACAATCTTATACATGAACATTTTCTTTGTACTTTCAGTTTTCTTATCTTTTATTGTGAAGTTTAGACTCTTTTTATACACTTAACAGTAATTTGTATTTTCCCTTCTATATACTATTTCTTCATGGTCTCATCTCACATTTGTTGGATTACTGGCCTTTTTCTAAAATTTATTTTTGGGAAAGCTATATATAATCCAAATACCCATCCTTTGTCAATTGTATTTATTTTTTCTCATTTTATCTTCTCATATTTTATTTTTATGTGAAGTTACACATCTTTTCTTTTATAGTTTAAGTATTTTATATTATCTCTAGAAAAACTATTTCTCTCCAAGAACAAGTTTTTTGTCTTTCATGATTTCTTCATGTATATTTATGCTTTCACTTTTTAATTTAAGTCTTTGAATTTTAGTACCCATTTAGCTGTTTCATCCTTATTTGCTGAATAATTCATCTACTCACCATTAGAATATAATATGATTTATATCAGATGCCGAAATCCTTTATTAATAAATTGTATCTTTTTCTGGATTCTCAATTTAGTTCCATTGATCTACTTGCCTATCCAAGCAGTTGCTGTTTTAAATTCTGTAGTATTTATACTGTTCCAATATCTGTAATATAAGCAATTTATTGCTACTCTTTTTTCCACATAAAACTTAGAATCAGATTATTTAGTTCTGAAAAACACTTATTAGTATTTTTATTGAGATCAAATTAATTTTTCAGGATTAGAGAATATTATGTTTTTATGATATGTTTTCTCACTCAAGAATAGAAAATGCTTTTTCTTTTTTCAGTGATACTTTTGGGTATTAGCACGTTAGAGCTTTCTTTGTGTATATCTTTCATATTTCTTACAAGTTTGTTTCTAAATATTGCACTTCTGTTATTTCATCCTTTTTTCTCAATTATATTTTCAAATTGGTTTTTGTGTAACTACATAAAAGGATCATTGATTTTTGGTTATTATTTTTTATAGAACAACCCACAGCAACATCATTGATTTTCTTAGATTTGATTCTTTGGATCTTCCAGGTATATTATATCATTTGTTGAGAAAAATAATCATTTTATCTTTTGCTTTCCAACTTTATATCTCTCATTTCTTTCTCTCTTCTAATTGTTGAGACTGATAACTCCAGACTACATTAAGTAATAGTGGTGATAGTGGACACCACCACACTTTAATTATTGCACTGGTTTGAGGGTTGAGATAGATATATTTTATCAAGCTAAGAAATTATCATTCCAATTCTACTTTGTTAAAAATATTTAAATAGATACTGAATTTTATCAGAGGCATTTTTCATTTTTCACAAATAATTTTATGATTTCTCTCATTGGAATTATTCATTTAGTGAATTTTATTGAATCATTTTTATGTCACAGTGTTAACAATAGAAATTTTGGCTAAGACACTAAGGTGAGAGACAAAGAACTACCAAAGTGAGTAGTAAGACATAACACTCAGAAGAACTTGCAAATATTTAATGGCCTGAAATCAACTACAATAGAAAGACGCTGACCTCCTCATCATTGCCTACCTGTTTCTATCAGCAGTAAGCCCTTTTTTTTAATGTTCTTTTTTTCCTATTTATTTATTTATTTATTTATTTAGATGTAGTGTTCCATGATTCATTGTTTGCATATAACACCCAGTGCTCCATTCAATACGTGCCCTCTTTAATACCCATCACCAGGCTAACCCATCCCCCCACGCCCTCCCTTCTAGAACCCTCAGTTTGTTTCTCAGAGTCCATCTTCTCTCATGGTTCATCTCCCCCTCCGATTCCTGCCCTTTATTTTTCCCTTCCTACTATCTTCTCTCTCTCTCTCTCTCTCTCTCTCTCTTTTTTTAACATATAATGTATTATTTGTTTCAGAGATACAGGTCTGTGATTCAGCAGTCTTACACAATTCACAGCGCTCACCATAGCACATACCCTCCCCAATGTCTATCACCCAGCTACCCCATCCCTCCCACCCCCCACCACTCAAGCAACCCTCAGTTTGTTTCCTGAGATTAAGAATGCCTCATATTGGGGCTCCTGGGTGGCTCAGATGGTTAAACGTCTGCCTTCGGCTCAGGTCATGATCCCAGAGTCCTGGGATCGAGTCCTGCATCGGGCTCCCTGCTCCTTGGGAGCCTGCTTCTCCCTCTGCCTCTCTCTCTCTCTCTCTGTCTCTCATGAATAAATAAATAAAAAAAAAGAATGCCTCATATCAGTGAGATCATATGATACATGTCTTTCTCTGATTGACTTATTTCGCTTAGCATAATACCCTCTAGTTTTATTCACGTTGTTGCAAATGGCAAGATTTCTTTTTTTGATGGCTGCATAATATTCCATTGTACATATATACCACATCTTCTTTATCTATTCATCTGTAGATGGACATCTTGGCTCTTTCCATAGTTTGGCTATTATGGACATTGCTGCTATAAACATTGGGGTGCATGTACCCCTTCAGATCCCTACATTTGTATCTTTGGGGTAAATACCCAGTAGTGCAATTGCTGGGTCATAGGGTAGCTCTATTTTCAACTTTTTGAGGAACCTCCCTACTGTTTTCCAGAGTGGCTGCACCAGCTTGCATTCCCACCAACAGTGTAGGAGGGTTCCCCTTTCTCCGCATCCCCGCCAACATCTGTCATTTCCTGACTTGTTAATTTTAGCCATTCTGACTGGTGTGAGGTGGTATCTCATTGAGGTTTTGATTTGGATTTCCCTGATGCCGAGCGATGTTGAGTACTTTTTCATGTGTCTATTGGCCATTTGGATGTCTTCTTTGGAAAAATCTCTGTTTTTCCAGTAAGTCCTTTCTTAAGGAGAGGGGAATAGAAGAAAATCAGAATATTGATTCAACTTAAAAGTGGACATTCTAATTGCTAAATTAATGCAGTATTTTATTATTTCAGTGTGACCAGGAAAGTCATGGAACTACTCCATGGACAGAGATAAGAAAGAAAAAGGGAAAGGAAGGAAGGCAGGAAAGAAAGGAAGGAAGGAAAGAAGGAAGGAATGAAGGAAGAAAGGAAGGAAGGAAGGAGGGAGGGAGGGAGGGAGGGAGGGAGGGAGGGAAGGAAGGAAGGAAGGAAGGAAGGAAGGAAGGAAGGAAGGAAGGAAGGAAAGAGAGAGAGAGAGAGAGAGAGAGAGAAAGAAAGAAAGAAAGAACGAAAGAAAGAAAGAAAAAGAAAGGCCCACTAAGCAAATTTCAGAGGACAGTAGGAGACAAGAAAAAACTTGCTTTGTGATTGAACCTCCAATCACAACTCTTCATTCCAGGCTGAGGAAGAGTTTGTAGCATTTAAAAGTATTTTTATTGGTGTGCCTGGGTGCTCAGTCAGTTAAGCATCTGCTTTCGGGGGGATCAAGCCCTCGCGTCTGGCTCCCTGCTGAGCAGGGAGTCTGCTTCTCTCTCTCCCTCTCCATCTGCCACTTCCTTTACTTGTGCTCTTTCTCTCTGTCAAATAAATAAATAAAATCTTTTAAAAAAGTATTTTTATTTGATGATCCAGTAGAAGTCACATGTAATATATCTTATCCTGATACATTTTGTCATAAAGTTCTTCAATAACTTTCTTTCTTTCTATCATGGTAATTTGTTTGTTTAGAATTTCCATCTTTCTAAATTCATTTTAAAAAATTTATACTTATAAATTATATTCATATTTTCATACAGAATCTCATATTCATTATGGTTTCTTATGACTCTAATTTCCTCCAAAGTTCTGGTTATTTCTTTATTCTTATTTATTGATTGGCTTAGCTAAATGTTATCTCTTTTATTGTCTTTTTTCTTTTTCTTTTTCAGGATTATGATGAGGCAATTTATTACCCCAGCATGTGTTCTAATGCTTCTTGTTGGCAACTGCCACCCGTCCAGTGAGTCTGTCCAGATCCCTCTGTCCCTGAGTTGTCAGTTTGCAGCCCCCACCCTGGTATTTTCCCACCACTTTCAGCCTCTCTAGGGCTTGGAGGACCCTGTGGGCCAGGCTCTTGGAGCCCCTGCTGAAGTGGCTGGTCAGAACCCCGTTTCTCGGACGTGCCCCGCAGGTCTTGGTCCCGGAGGCGTCCCTGGGAGGCGCTGCCCCAGAGGTCCCCGTGTGGTGCTCTGGAAGCAGCTCGTGCGTAGAACCAGTTTTCATCACAGCGAGCAAGCCCTTTGCGCTTGGCCAGTTTGACAGTGCCCACCCATTCAGGGAACCTCCAGCTTCCCAGACTTTTTGAGGAAGTTCTGCCACAGCCCGGACGAGCTCCCGCGGCTTCGCGTCTTCTACAGAAACTCCACGCATCCTGCAGCCTCTGCGCTGCCCGCCAGGGGACCCTTGCCTTGTCTTCATTTCACGTTATTGATACCGTTGTTTTTAGTAAAGCAGCTCTTGAGTTTGTTTAGTTATGGCATTTTTTGTTATTCAGTTTTCAGTCTTTTTTGTCACTTCCTTTCTTCTGCTTTCATTTAACCAATTCTTTCTTGTTTTTATAATATAGTTCGGTGTTTTGTTTTATCCTTACTGGTTTACTTATCCAGGTTCTTAAGTATATGTATTTTCTCTGAATACTATTTTAGCTGGATACAACTGGTTCTGCTAGGTAGAGATATAATTATTATTTTCTAAATATTCTTAATTTTTGGTTAGGAGCTCCTTCAATCATAAGTTTGTTGTTGTTTTTTAAAGATTTTTTTTTTTTTTTAATTTTTAAAGAGAGAGAAAGAGAGCATGAGCAGGGGGAGGAACAGAGGGAGAAGCAGACTCTCTGCTGAGCAGGGAGCCCGAGGTGGGGTTCGATCCCAGGACCCTGGGATCATGACCTGAGCCAAAGGCAGATGCTCAACCCACTGAACCACCCAGGTGCCCCCCCTTTTTTTTAACTGTTAATTTTTTTTTTAATCAGTTCTTAATTTTCAGGGGACAGGATTTTTATTTTCTAGTTTTATTTACCTCTGAGCAGAAAATACTGCTTTTACTCTTTCTACTTTTAAATATTTGTTTAGTTTTTGATGTGCATGATATGTAGCCATTTTTCTAATGTACTATAAGCGCCTTAAAAGAAGGTGTATGCTGTTTTCTTTAAAGAGTTTGATATTTATCTATTTATACCCAATTAAATATAACACTAATATTTAGTTCTATACCTCTCTTTATTTTTCACCCTTTAATTCATAATTTCCTGAGAAATAAATTAAAGCCTCCTTCTACCAACACAATTCTGTCTATATCATATTGTATTTTGTATATTTTGAATCTTGAATTCAGTGAAGTAAAAAAATAAATAAAGGGAAAAATCATAAAGCCAAAAGCTGTTTAAAAAAAAAGATAAAATTGATCAACTCTAGGCATACTAAGACACACCGAGAGACATCTAGAGAGAGACAGAGACAGAGAGTGCAAAGTTACCTACCTCAAGTGTAAAAAGAGGGATTATCACTATAGGTAATAAAAGAATAATAAATACCAGGAGTATATTTATGCCAATAGATTTGGCAACTCAGATCAAGTAGACAAACTACTTGAAAGATAAAAAATCTAAAGTGGTGCAAGAAAAAAATAGAAAATCTGAGATGACTTGAAAGTATTAAAGCATTTCAATTTATAGCTATAATAAAGAAAATCCCAGGCCTGAATAGCTTCAATAGTGAATTCCATCAATCATTACAGGAAGAAATAATACAAAAACTACAGAAAATCCTTCAGGAAGTAGAAGTATGGACATTTTTGTTTTTTATAAAACTATCATTGCCCTGATACCAAAATAAGACACAGACATTACAAGAATTTCTTATGAATAGAGACACAAAAGCCCTCAGCAAAATATTATAAAGTCAAATCCAACAATCTCTAAAAAAGATTTTTATACCATGACCATCTATTTTTTCAGGAATCAATGGTTGGTTCAAGATCTGAAAATCAGTCAAAGGTAGTTCAACATATTAACAAAGGAGGAGACTACATGATGATCTCAATACATGTGAAAGAAAGCATTTCACAAAATTTGATATTCACTTATAAATTAGTAATAGAAATGAACTTCTTCAATCTAATAAATGGTATGCACAAAATACCTACATCTAACATCATCTTCAATGATTAAAGATGAAAAACTTTTTCCCCAAATTTGGGGGGAAAAAGAGAATGTTCATTCACAGCCGCTCTATTCCACAACGCAAAGGAAGTTGTAGCCAGGGAAATAAGGCAAACAAGAAAATAAGGAAAGGAACAAAAGGTGAGGAGAGATACCAGGAAAAATGGAAAAAAACTGTTCTTACTCTAAGACAACATTATCATGATCATGTACATTGAAAACCCTAGAGAATCTACAAAAGACTCATCATTTTAAGCAGACTCGCAAGTCCACAGAATACAAGGAGACTATAAAAAATCAATTGCATTTGTACTTTGACAATGAAAAATTAGAACTTGAAATTGTAATAATTACCACTTTAACTGTATTCTAACATGAGATAATTAGGGATAAATTTAATAAAATACATGCCAGATCTGTACACTATAAACTGCAGAATATTGCTGAGAGAAATTAATGATCTAAATTGATAGGAAGGTGGGCGCCTGGGTGGCTCAGTCGTTAAGCGTCTGCCTTCGGCTCAGGTCATGATCCCAGGGTCCTGGGATCGAGTCCCGCATCGGGCTCCTTGCTCAGCCGGGAGCCTGCTTCTCCCTCTCCCACTCTCCTTGCTTGTGTTCCCTCTCTCGCTGTCTCTCTCTCTGTCATATAAATAAATAAATAAAATCTTTAAAAAAAATAAAATAAAAAATAAATTGATAGGAAGGTATGTCATATTCATGGATCAAGACATAATATTGTTAAGATGTAATTTCTACCCAAATTGACCTATATAGTCAACATAAAATCAATCAAAACCTCAGAAGCATCATTATAGAACTTGGCAAGCTGACTCTAAAATTTGCATTGAAAAGAAAGGACCTCTAAAAGCCAAACCCTGGAGTGTCCTGTCCAAAGTTAACTCTGGTAATCAAGAAGCGGATAGACTGGCAGTGGCAGGTCTATACACAAAGAGTTGTTAATGGGTTATATAACAAGTTCAAAGTTGAGGACTTAACTTTAAAAGTAGAATAATTAAGATAATGTGGTATTGGCATAAGAATAAATATATAGAATAATGTAACAGAATACAGAAATGCATTCATTGATATAACACAAAATGATTTCGAATTAAAGGGGGCCAAGGTAATTTAATAGGGAACGGATACTAGTTAACAAATAGTAATGGAAAACCAGATAACCATATAGAAAGATAGGAACCTCAATCTTTATGTCACAATATACATGGAAACTAACTAAAATAGCTATAAACATAAAACCTAAGCTTTTAAAAATTCTAGAAGAAAGAGAGGAGAAAATATCTGTGGACTTGGGATAGGCAAATATTTCTTATATCACAAAAGAAAAATCAATAATTGGACTTAATCAAAATTAAAATCTTTGACCTTTCAAAAGACACAGTTAAGAAAATAAAAAGGCTAGCTACAGATTGGCCAATTTACTTTTTTAAGTTTTTACTTAAATTCTAGTTAGTTAAAATACAGTGTAACATTACTTTAGATATACAATATAGTGATGATTGGTTGATTTAAACACACACAAATGCATGGACGTGCACACACACAAATAATATATATATAATATATTATATATATATAGGTACATATTATATTATTATACAGCTTTATTCATAATAACCAAAATGTTAGAATAACCTAGATGTTGTCCATCAATCAGTGAATGGGTAAGGATATTGTGGTAATACCTACAATGGATGTACTCAGCAAGAAAAACTAGCTACTGATTACCATGCAACAACATAACTGAATCCTAAAAAGCAGTATGTTGAGCAAAAAATCCAGATATAAGAGAATAAATACTATATGATTCCATTCCCATGAAAGTCTGAGTATAGGAACATTTAATCTACAGTGACAGAAATTAGGTCAGTTGTTGTCTGGGGTCAGAGTGGGGGTGGGGATTGACAGTAAAGGAGCAGAAGAAAACCTCTTGAGATGACAAAAAGCTATATTGTGATAATGGCTATGTTTGTCAACATTCACGGAATGCTTACAATGGAGGTTTTTCACATAAAATACTTCAATTAAATTGATTTTTTAAAAGTGAAAGCTGATTCTTTATATTGGAATTGGTGGTGATTCTGTATGTGAGTGATGGATTTTATGTAAGGCACTGGGTTTGCAATGGGAGATTTTATTGAGGAAGTTCTATAAGGGGGTAGATTCTGGACTTTGGGTTTGAATGTTTGCATGCAAAGTACTTAGCTCATCCTGAATGATGCTCATTGATTTCTTTTCCCCACACATAATTGTGAAGTTGAACATAAGAGGGCCAAGCTTTGGGGAGCCTACGTGGTGCAGCCACTTAAGCATCTGACTCTTAGTTTTGTTCAGGTTGTTATCTCAGGGTCAGGTTCTCAGGGTCATGAGATCGAGCCTTGCATCAGGCTCCGCGCTCAGCGTGGAGTCTGCTTAAGACTCTTCCTCCCTTTTCCTCCCCACTTTCTCTTTCAAATAAATAAAATCTGTAAATAAAAAATAAAAGAGGGCCAAGCTTTTAGCATAAGACAGAGAAATTGGTCTGAGGCATTCTCTTTCAGAGATCTTTAAATAGTACCTCATTTCTCTGTAGAGATTGTGGTGGTTAATTTTGTGTGTCAACCTGATTGGTCTAAGCGATGCCCAGATAGCTGGCAAAATATTATTTCTGGGTGTGCCCACAAGGGTCTGGACTGAGTGAAAAAGATTGCCTTTACCAATGTGAGTGGGCATTATCCAAGCTGTTGAGGGCCTGAGTAGAACAAAAAGGCAGAGGAAGGGTAAATTTGTTCACTTGCTGGAGTGGAACAAAAAAGGCAGAGGGACGGTGAATTTGTGCTCTTGCTTGAACTGGGACACCTATCTTCTCCTGCCCTTAGAAATTCGTGCACCAGGTTCTCAGGCTTTTGAATTTGCACTATAACTACAACAATACTTTCCTGGGCCTCCGGCTTGCAGGGGGCAGATCATGGGCTTCTCAGCCTCCATAATCATTTGAGCTAATCCTTCATAATAAACTTCTTTCTATATATATCTATATATATACTATTGGTTCTGCTTCTCTGGAGAAACTGGATGAATACAGACATATAGGAAACCCACTGTTTGTTTCAATTCAAATGGTCCTATTTATTCCTATGGAAAAATGGAGTTGTACATTGTACACTTTTATCCTTTGTATAGGTTTGTATGTATGTATATCCATATCTAATTTCTTATTTCCATTATGTTGTCATTTTATCCTTTTAATGTGTCCTTTAATTTTTTTTAAAGATTTTATTTATTTATTTGACAGAGAGAGACACAGCGAGAGAGGGAACACAAGCAGAGTGGTGGGAGAGGGAGAAGCAGGCTTCCTGCTGAGCAGGGAGCCTGTTGCGGGACTCGATCTCAGGACCCTGGGATCATGACCTGAGCTGAAGGCAGACGCTTAATGACTGAGCCACCCAGGCACCCCTAATGTGTCCTTTAATTCTTATTTTACTTTTTAATTAGCAAAGCCTACGGTGGGCAACATTGTTGAATGTAGTTTTCTATACTATGTGGGTAACTATGGTGCTGTGTCCAGATATGTAAAATACATTAAATCTGGGGGTTCTAAGTTCTCCTCATGATAAATGATAAATCACCCAGTTGAAAATAGAAGATCTAAGTCAAACAGAGAAAGACATGTATCATATGATCTCACTGATATGAGGAATTCTTAATCTCAGGAAACAAACTGAGGGTTGCTGGAGTGGGGCGTGGGATGGGAGGGATGGGGTGACTGGGTGATAGACACTGGGGAGGGTATGTGCTCTGGTAAATGCTGTGAATTGTGCAAGACTGTTGAATCCCAGATCTGTACCTCTGAAACAAATAATGCAATATATGTTAAGAGAAAAAAAAAAAAAAGAAGAAGGTAGCAGGAGGGGAAGAATGAAGGGGGGGAAATCGGAGGGGTAGACAAACCATGAGAAGATGGACTCTGAAAAACGGACTGAGGGTTCTAGAGGGGAGGGGGGTGGGAGGTTGGGTTGGCCTGGTGATGGGTATTGAGGAGGGCACGTTCTGCATGGAGCACTGGGTGTTATGCACAAACAATGAATCATGGAACACTACATCTAAATCTAATGATGTAATGTATGGGGATTAACATAACAATAAAAAAATAAAAAAGAAAATAGAAGATCTTAGGTTATTTCATTACAAGTAGATATGAAGGTTAAATAAAGTTATTTCTAGGTTTCTACTTCTACAACAAAAGAGCAGAGGCTTGAACTTCTCTTCCTAGTTGTTCTCCACAGCTCTTTCCTTACACTTCACGTATAACTAAAGAATGTATTATTTCAAGTAAGCCAGATCTGGGTTCAAATTCTGACTTTATCACTTGTTCTGGCACTTGTGTGACAACCCTCTAATTTCTCAACTCTTCATTAGATGGGAATAATAATACTACCTTTCATGAGTGAGAAGGAATCCATAGAGGTTGGGTATATCAGTAAGGCTTCATGGAGTTAATGACATTTAAAATTCCTTTATTCATAGGTAGGTTATCAACAAATGGGATGAAGAATGTAGCGTTTGAAGCAGAACACTGCTCTCAGCAAAGGAACAGAGGTAAGAAATTACAGGGTGTATTTGACAGCTATACCAGTTTGTACATGGAGTGAGAAAAAAATTTTAAGATTAATTAATTTATTTACTTATTTTTGAGAGAGGGGGTGGTGAGAGCAGAGGGAGGGGCAGAGAGAGAGAGAGAAAGAGAGGGAGAGAGAGAACTTCAAGCAGACTCCACGCTGAGCACAGAGACTGAGGTGGGGCTTGATCCCAGATCATGACCGGAGCTAAAATCAAGCCAGACGCTTAACCAACTGAGCCACCAGGCGCCCCTGGAGTGGGAAATTTTAGGAGAGATGTGAGAGATAAAACTATAGGAGGGCTCTAAATGATAAGACACAGAATTTGGATTTATATAATTACAAATGGGGATAAACAAATGTTCTTGCCCAAGACAAGGATTGATCAGAATTATACTTAAAGAAAAATATTCTGGTAATAATGAAAGGAATACCTGGAGCTTGAAAAAACAATTACCAAAATCAGAGTGTGGCAATTAGGAGTTTAACATAAAGCAGAACATCAAATGTAAGACACCATCAGTTGTAAGATGCATCATTAGTCTATTTACTAAAATCAAAGAACAGAAAGGACTGCTAATTAAACTATGACACAATCCTAATACATCACTGATTGTAGGACATATTCCAGTTTCAGAAATGTTACCATTTGAACAAATATGTATTTTAGAATTGATGAAATATGGTATAATGGTTGTAATGAAAAGGAAGAAGTGATTAAAAGTTTTGACAGAATCTGGTAACCAAATTACCAAAAATAGAGTGGGAATAGGAGGAATCAAATGTGGAATTGAGATTCTTAGCTTTATTTCTTAATGTTAGTATCAAAAAATTGGAATGATGTCATTGTGGTACCACTAGAACTTCTGGGATGTTGTCGATCAAAGGGTTGGAATGTGAAACAGAACTTGTAGGCATGGTTGCCATTTGAGAGTGATATTTGAAAATCACATACTTAGGAATCATCATTGAAGTCATGGGAATATGTGAGCTCACTAAAGCACAAAGAATATAGAAAGAATGGAACTAAGAACAGAAAGATACATTTTTGCAGGAGAAAAAAAGAACAAAGAAAATATAAAGAAAAAGAATTAAAGAATAGAAAAACAGTCATTCTAGGATAGGAAACCCAAGTTAGGGAAGAAAAACATTTCCAGAAGAATATGTGTTGGTCATTAGTGTTAGTGTCTGTAGAGTGGTTAGGATGAAGGAAGCGAACTACTGGAAACAAAAAACACGGTTCTGTTTCAAACAAAGTTAATTAGTGAAGTTAGGATTTTACGTGCTGAAAAATAGTCTCAAAAAACATGCTGAACAGATTTTATGTTCTTTTCTTTTTTGAGAACTTCCCAGCATTTAAGAGGGACACATTTTGTTTTAAAAGCTAGTATATAGGTGTTTAGAATCTGCCCCACATTTTTAAAAGCTAATGCATGCAATTTACCAGTAATCTTAACCAAATCTGAAGCATAGCTGTCATAATAACTTCTCTACTTCCCAGTACTGCAGATGGTCATTAGAACTTTCAAAGAGAAAAAATAAATGTATCATCCAGAAATATAAAAACAGAGAACAAAACATTTCTCCAAATGAATAAATATTAATATTACTCATATTACAAATACTTTCTAACAGAGGATAAGGATATATGGCAAATATTCTTTCAGAGCCATAAGCTCTACCTCATCACACCTTCTCACAGGGAGCATATTTTCACTAGGAGAAAGCCCCTCATCTTGTGCCCAGCTCCTTACTCATCCCCAATACAACCTATTATGTCACATGAAGGAAGATCGGAATTTCTGGGTCCCCACATGCATGGACCTCTCTTCCTCCATGCCAGTTTATTGTTTGTTTTTGCTTGTTTGTTTGTTTTACAGCTTGTGTTGTATTTTTCAGTGAGAAGAATAACCCATCATCCCAAATCATCTATTGCTGGACATCATGGCCTCTGAGGACATTGTAAAACTAAACACATTTCTAGGACCATGCCTGAGAAAAGGGAAGGGAGATAAGAAGAAACAAATCACTGTATTCGACTACTTCCACTCTGAACATTTATATGCTAGCAAAATCATAGTAAAATAAGCAACAAGGAAAGCCTTGATGTAGAAAATGTAGGCTCAAAAAGTAGGGACAGAAACTAATATTTATTAAGCATTTAAATATGAGCCAAATCCTCTGTTAAGTGTTTTAGAGGTATTCTTCTATTTTATTCTGAAAACTACACTATGAGATGTATCTTATTGGTCCCATTTTCCAGGTTCTGATACTGAAGATGCAAGAGATTATTTGTCTACTTTGTGACAAATCAGGATTCAAATTCAGGTCTCACTCCAAAATTCGTGACTTTTCCACAACACAGTGTTACCTGCTTGAATAATGGGTGCAAGTGAGGACTGACACTCAAAGCCGGGTTTGGAGCATATTAATAATTAGCTTTTCTGAGTTGATTGTGTATAGAGGGCTCAGTCTTCTTTTTTTGCCATCAACTTAAACAAATATCACCTTCTCATCATGTGCTTCTATGTCAGTGCTCACCTGTTTGCAGTAGGGAGACACCAAAGTAGCCAACCTAGGATTTAAACCTAGTCCACACAAAAAGATTTTATTTATTTATTTATCAGAGAGAGAGAGAGAGAGAGAGAGCACAGCAGGGGGAGCGGCAGGCAGAGGGAGAAGCAGGCTCCCCGCTGAGCAGGGAGCCCGATGCGGGACTCGATCTCAGGACCCTGGGACCATGACCTGAGCTGAGCTGAAGACAGACGCTTAACCGACTGAGCCACCCAGGTATCCCCCAGTCCACACTTTTAAATACTATAAGCTGTTTCTATTAGTTAGATAAAAGTGGTTTATTGTTAGCTATTTCTATTTGCATATAAATAATAGCCTAAAATCTTTTCAAATTATATTTTTAGTGGGACAAATGTGCCCCAGCACACAATATTTCTTACAAGAAATCTTCTACTTTTTCTATTCTATATGCTGCACATTAACTTTTGACAAAGAACTGTTAAAATACAGCTATCGTATCTCGGGCGCCTGGGTGGCTCAGTCGTTAAGCGTCTGCCTTCGGCTCAGGTCATGATCCCAGGGTCCTGGGATCGAGTCCCACATAGGGCTCCCTGCTCGGCAGGAAGCCTGCTTCTCCCTCTCCCACTCCCCCTGCTTGTGTTCCTGCTCTCGCTATTTCTCTCTCTGTCAAATAAATAAATAAAATCTTTAAAAAAATAAATAAATAAAATAAAATACAGCTATCGTATCTCAAATGCCCACCAAAAATAACTAATATGGGAAAGTGGGCCCCTAATCTGTGACACAAAGGTAACAATATCTACCTCCTAATATTGTTGCGAATATTAAAGATGATTTATTCATTCAAAAATGATTTGTTGAGTACCTGCTATGTGCCAAGAATAGTTCTCGTTAGGTAAATCGTCCAGCAACAAGCATGGCACATAACCGGTGGTGAGTGAATAAGGGCGTAGTCCTCACCTCATAGGATCCCGAGAGAATAGACATGCAGCTATAAAAGGGACTGCTCCTGACTTCTGAGAAGTGTCCTTTCTTCTTTGCCCCCTGGCAGCACAGTGATCACTGAAGGCAACTGTTATTTCCTCAGCAGAGGCACTGCCCTGTTTCCTTCCCCACAGCTACTTACCTGGATGACACAGTGCTGTATAAAGGACCAGTGATGGCCCCCGCATAATGGCTTTTATGCTGTTTACTTCTTCACAGCAGGTTAGGATTTTTATGCCAAAGCCGGCCAAACTTAAGTTCTTACACCTGCAGTGGCTTTAAATATAACCCAAACAAGCTTATTTTTAGCCATTTAGAGCCTGCCTGCTTTGCTTACCCCGTGAAACTGTACCCAACATCTGCTAATCATAGATAAGTCAAACTAAGTATGCACAAACAACAACAAAATAACACTCTTAAGAAACTAGAAAGTTGCTGTTCACGGGGTATGAAGTTTCAATTTTACAAGATGAAAAGGTTTTAGGGTATTATTTACATGCAAATAGAAATACTTAATAACAAGCTATGTTTAGCTAGTTTATAGAAGTAGTGTTTTATATTGTATTTGAAAGTGTGAACTGGGTTTAAATCCCAGGTGGGCACTTAGTAACTAAGGACCTGGCCAAGTTACTTACCTTCTCTAGGCCTCAGTGTTTTGATTTGTGAAATAGAGAGGATAACATTTAGGATAACCCATATAAAATTGCTGATATTTGACAGTTTTTGATCCAGAAAGAGGGCAATTTCATATGGTTTCATCCAAAAACTAACTCTAATATGTATGCCAAGGGGATTATAGAAATAGTATGTGGAGAGCATCTAGCACACTTCCTGGAATATATTCAAACCACAGCAATGGTCTCTCATATTTCCCCTCAATTCTCCATGGATAATGCTGACCTTTACATATAATCTGGTCTTAATTTTCTGTGTTAGAGAAGATAGCCAGGGGATGGAAAACCAAATACTGCAAGTGATAATCATAATCTCTAAGAGCTAAATTGGACCTTAGGTGTGAATTACGCCAGCCTACTAATTTTTTAGGTGAGGAATATGAAGTTGGCCACTAATGGAGAACCCCTTCACCATCCTAGGTTAGGATCATGATCTATAAACCCCCAATTTTTCTTATAGAACCAGTCCATCTGGATGTCACAGAATAGCTCTCAACTTAAAATTTAAATGCCAAAACATGTAAGAGGGACTTTTGGTGATCATTTTAAAGTTTAAAATATAATTTCACATCATTGGCAGTTTAGACCAATACGAATATGCTAAACATTACAAACTGCAATCATTTCACAAGGTTTAAGTCACCAACAACATTTATTAAAACAGAAAAAAATCCCTAAAAGAGAGCTAAGACATTAAATTAGCTCCAGTTAAATAATATAGGTCTTAATACATTGTCCATGCTACTTCCTCTAAATTTCTTCCCCTTATGTCAACTATTCATATACCTTTAGGGCCTCCTGGGTTTACTTAGTCCATGCAAACTTTAACATAATAATATAATATTATTCACAGAATCTTTAAAAAGTACAGGCCACCCTCTCTCATTGTAGGCATGCTACTGGTTTACACACTGCTTTGGTGTATACACAGGCTATATCCAAAATAAGAATACCAGCTGCAGGAAATAGCAGAGTGTCATGACCACTTCAGTTAAGAAGTATAGTCATTTGTTAGCTTAATCAAAACTCTAGGCTTTGATTCAGAAAAGTGTTGACTGAAATTCAGCCTCAACTAGACTCCAAATTGGCAAAAAAGCAAACATGTTTATACATGGTCAGTAATGGCAGACAGCCTTGGAAAAAATGGGGTTGAAAAACAAGGAACTATTTTCTGGGTATGGAATGTAAGCATACCATAATCCGTTTTTCCTCTGCTTATACCCATCCATGGTATTATTATATAGCCTATGGAATTCAAATTGCACTGCAATCTGTTTTTTGCTAATGTACTGTGCCAAGTAGGCTAACAGCTCAGAAACATAAAACTACAACTACAGCCCATTTTTAATAAAGAGTAAGTCATTGGCTAGGTTTTTATCTGGAGTAGTAGGGTTGGTGTTCATAGACAAGGGGACAAGTTAAATGGAACAAATTAAGAGAGAAAAAGAAAAAAAACAAAGGATTGCCTCAGAGATGACTGAACAAGGCCACCAAAGATTCAGGAGCATAGCACTACTCTGTCACTTATTTTCCTACAGTATATTCCAAGGTTGTTCCTAAGCAAACCTAGCAGTACTCATTTTTGCATCCACTACACTGCACTCACTGCCTAGCCTAGCGGGGGATCAGTTCATTTTTTTCTGATTAAATTTACAAGAATCACGCAAAAACAATTGCACTGTGAGTTTCTCCTCTGATACCCCAGTCAACCAAATGTTAAAGTGGCGTATGGCACGAAAGCAAGCTGCAGATGGCCCAACAGCAGCCGTGCACATCTGGCACAAGGCTGTCTGAGTTTGTATTTGCCAACTCGCCAGATGACTCTTTCTGGAGAAAAGCCCAATAAGAAAAATTCACTCATCTTCCTTCTTCTACGGGCTCAGTGCTTTAGCTGCTCTTCTTAGCCTCATCTGTATATCCCAAACAATCACAGATTCTCAGCCCTTCTAAAAGAGAAAGAGTGAGAGAAAACAAAACAAAACCAAAACAAAACCAAAAACAACACAACCAACAACTCTAATTCAGTTTGATTATAAATGGTACCCAGGTTTTCTGATTTTACAACCTCTGTGTAACCACTTCAGAGCTTTATCTTTGGGAGCTAGTTAGATAGCCTATAAAATGGAAGAACATTTGGTGCAAATGATTATGCAGTGGGAAGAATACATTGATAGAAATTCAGGAATATCAATCTCCCTCCAAAAGATTTGCAGCTAGATATTGGAATCAAGCTGTCAAGATATTTTCAATCTAACCCAATTTGACACCAGGGGTCCAACTGGAATAGAATATGAAGAAATCCCTCTTTTGCTACAAAAATTATTTTATATGGTAGGTAACATATGTTCTAGGGGAAGAGTGCATGCTCTCTTTAAGTATGAACTATCTGTATAAGATGTCTGCAGGAGTCATTTCTGCTAATCTCTTCACATTTCCAACTCTTTCAAATAATTTGCATTTACCTAAACATACCATGAGGTAGCCTGTTTTCCTATATTTGCATATGCTTTCCACTCTTTGAAATATTTTTCTTCTACTTTTTGACTTAATACCATCTTATTCATCAATCAAAATTCAAAATGTTACCATCTCTATAAAGATTTCTCCTCTTCCTCTTTTTCACCATCTCCCCAAAATACCTCCTTTGTGTTTGCATAGTGTTTTGAGCATGACTTTTTTTTTTTTTTTTTTTAATGCACTCTCCTAGTTTATCTCCTTGATTAGAGTGTTGGTTCGTGATGGCTGCCATAACAAAGTCTCACAGACTGGGTGGTTTAAACAACAAAAATTAATTTTCTTATAGTTCTGGAGGCCAAAAGTCAGAGATCAAGGTTTCAGCAGGGTTGATTTTAATGAGTTCCCTCTCTTTGCCTTTTAGATGGCCACCTTCTCCCTGTGTTTTCATATAGTTTTCTCTCCGTACATGTCAACATCCTAATTTTTCTTACAAGTACACCAATCATATTGGATTCGGGCCCACCCTAATTACCTCATTTTAATTTAATTAACTCTTTAAAGACCCTCTCCCCAAATATAGTCACATTCTAAGGTTAGGACTTCAACATAGGAATTTAGGGGAGACACAATTCAGCACACAACAACTAGGTTATGAATACTTTGAGAGTAAGATTGTTTTAGTTACTTATACATTTCCAGTTTCTAGCACAACCTCCATTGCATACCTTGGGCGCAAGATTTCAAATAATTTCTTCTAGGAACAATGGAAGAAGTGGAACTGGAAGGTAGGTCCAAATCCATAGGGAGGATAGGTCTTAGGGAGGACAAGTGAATAGCAGTAATGCACAAGATTCAATTAATGACCTAGGGGGCCTATTCACTCATGCTGTTATCTGGGCAAAGGGCAATCATAAAAGGTACATGTGAAGAAGTTGTTGTCACTGGGGATAGGGTGGGTTCAGCCACAAGTATTGGGAAATCAGGAGACAAACTAGCAAATGCTGTTCCTGACAGAAAAGAAGAGTAAGTCAGGAATCCTAACACTGAAATGTAAGACTGTCATTGGTGCCAACTTTTTAGCACTTGGTGTCTGCATCAGTCAGCTATTACCATATGATGCTGTGTAACAAATCACTCAAAATTCATTGGCTTAAAACAACAATCATTTATTCTTACTCAGGTATCTGTGTAGGGGTTTGCTGACCGACTGTGGCTAAATTGGCTACTGTGGATATCTTTGCTTCAAATTTTTATTGTGTCTAGACTTATTACCTCGTTGTGGGAGGGATTAAGTCAGCTCTGTACATGTGGAG
This sequence comes from Mirounga angustirostris, assembly GCF_029215605.1. Lineage (NCBI taxonomy): Eukaryota > Metazoa > Chordata > Mammalia > Carnivora > Phocidae > Mirounga > Mirounga angustirostris. Next base: position 87,295,142 of record NW_026991716.1, on the reverse strand, counting down.
CTCAGGTTGTATAGGCAGCATTTATCCAGTGGAGGCTTTTCTCACAGTGATAGCAAAAGTACAAGAAGGCAAGCTCAATCGTTTCAAGATTTTGTTTGCATTTCTTTCAACATCCCATTGGCCCAAGCAAGTCACACAGTTGAGCACAAAGTCAAGATAGGGAGTTCTCTCTACCTTTAGTGGGGAAAACAACAATGTCACATGGAAAAAACCATAGATATGAGAGTGGTAAACAATCGGGGCCAAAATACAATCTACCATAAGCCCTTTGAGATCTTGAGGGTAACTTTACAGAAGAAAATGAAGAAGTTGACTCCCAGTCACTTTGTAGATTGTTTTACCTTTATCTAAATAACCCTCATTAAAAAAAAGAAAGAAGAAAAAACATAATTCCTCAAATAATATACAAAGAGATTTATAGTCATCAACACAGAATTATACAATCTCTCCTCAATTTTAGCTCCCTCCCAAAACAATACCCTGCATGTGGCTAAATCCTATTCCTCATATAGATCCCAGAATAGACATCCTGTCTATGTTGGATATGCTACTGTGTGCTCTCATAGCACTCTGAACTTTCCTGATCTTTGAAAATCTCCCGCTTGCTTCACTGCAGAAACAACCAGGTCTGTGTCTGGATTGTTAAGTGCTATGACCTGAACATCTAACAGTACCTGGCACATAGCATGTACCAAGTACATTTGTGTTGAATGAGAAGGAATGATGTCCTTGGCTTAGAGATAGGCTTCTCGGAGTTAAGGAGTTACTAATCCTGGAGGACCAAGGTGAAAAACTTGAAGCTGGATTCAGAAATTTTTATGAGAAAGAGTATTACTGTCTCTTACAAGGGCCCAAACTGAAGTCCTGCATCTCAGTCAAAAGGACTCCTAAAGGGTGGATCACAAGGCCTCTGGATACAAAGTGAACGCAGTGACTTTTAAGTTCACATTTTAAGTTCACATTTGGGCTCTTCTGGTCTACAGAATAATGCTTTTTTTTTCATCATTATACTTCTTTACTATGGCATGTAAGTGTTCCTTTAGAATGAATTTTTGGATTTGGATTCTTGGGATCAGAACATATAGGTTAAACTCACTTTGGGGAGGTCAGGAGAATGTCTGAAACTGAATTGAGGTATCTTGTTAATAACAGAAATCCTTCTGGCACTAGGGGCTAACTCAGATCTATGTCTGCCACTCAAGTGTAAACCCCAGATGATCTGTGTGCATGATGAACAGCAGAGGCAGCGGCCGGTTTCAAAGGTGCAGAGACTGAGGCATTGGGCCACTTGGGAGAGATCAATATGGATTCTGGAAAACTAGTAATGCTTCTAAATTTGTTACCTTTTAATATAGTAGGTTGTTGAAAAGCACTAAATAAAATAATGACGATCATATGTCAAAACAACAATGGTATTCCAGTTTTCACCCCCCCCCAAAAAAATATTGTTAAAGGCTTGTTTAAAGATAATGCCCAGTTTGAGTTGCATCTGAGGAGACTAAGCAGCAATGTTACTTAGGCAACTGAATAGAAACCATCCAAACCTCTCACCACAGCTTTTCAGGGCCTCAGTGACCTGCCCTCTGGGACTTACCGGCCCCTTCTCATCCCAGAAACATTCATGTTCTCTATAGTCTAGAGACACCAGTATTGATTCTGATCCCCTGAAATTCAAATATACTAAACTCTCTCTTACCTCTCTGCTTTTATCTCTACCGTTTCTTCTACCTGGATGTTTTCCTAAGATATCTTCCAGTGACATCTCCATCTCCTCATTCAGATTTCTGTCCAAATGCCACCTGCTGAGAAAGGCCTTCCCTGACCACACTATCTGGCACAGTCTCTCTATCACAGCCACCCTTGGTTCCTGCACTGGATTTTTCTTCATAGTACCCATTGTTCTCTAAAATTATATTGTTTATTGATATATTTCTTGTTTGTTATAATATCCCCTACTAGAATAGAAGTCCCTTGAGAGCAGAGAGCCAGTAAATATCAATTGCATGAATATATGCCTGAATGAACAGAATGACGTAAGCAGACTCTGCAGTAACACTGACACTGAACTTGAGACTATTTGTAGAGGGTCCCATATCAGACAACTACCATACCTTGATATAGGATCGATCTCAAAGTTTAGAAGAATTAGTTAGAATGATTATTAATAAATATTGATCCACATATATAGAACATTTACACGGGCCAAGTACTATGTGAAGCACTTTATATACATTAACATTTAATCTTCAAATAAACCTATAAGTTAAGGTACCATTTTTACCTCTATTTTATAGGTAAAAAACACTGGTGGTTCCAATGGCGAACCTACTTGCTGAAGGACTTCTGGTAAGTAAAGAGCACAAAGATAGGATCCAGAGATATTTTACTTAAACCATAAGCCCAATACTGGGCTGCCTCACTGCCCACATGTAGCCCGTTTCGGTACTTTGCTTTTCTAGCAGTTATTCCACTAGTGGATGTATGTAATTACTTCATAGCTTTCCTTTTTGCTTCCTTCTCACTCCTCCTTTCCCTCATGCCACAGAGGACTTGCAATCTAGAATAAGTTATTTCTACTTTCTCCTTCTGTCCTGGGTCATTATGACCTTGAAGGCCCTTGGAGTTTCTGCAGATCTCTCCTTATGGGTCCCTAAATCCTTGCAACATGCATTTCCTTTTCTGTCTGTCTATTTTGGTTACTTCTTGGCAGACATGCTTTCCTTGCCCATTACTCATCTTCTGCTGTCACCAACTATTGCATTTCATAGAACATTCTAACTAAATTTATAATCTCTTTAGTATATAAAACTAGATTGTCCATATACAAATTGAAAATTCCAATTTATTAGTGGATTTACTTTCTGTTTTGAGGACTTTAATATTCCCATCAGAGTTAGAGCAGTTCAAATAGAAAGAAACATCTCCCAGGTAACCTCCAAAGTTCTAATTTTCTGTTGATTCCTATACCTGGAATGTACTTGGACATTTCAAATTCCTAGAGTCTACATGCAACAAGCATGTCTGTGATTACAGGTTTGGGGCCCAAATAGTTTCTTCTTTTCAGTGTGTCCACAAAACCATAATGATGAGCATAAAAGTAACTAGCACACCAATTATCTAACCAGACATAGGGATTAGGCTTAGAGTCAACAGCTACAGTGGGAGGGGCATCTTGTAAAACAGCTGGGTCTAGTCAGAACTAGGCTATATTCCTAGGAATTATGAATCGTGGCCTTGGAAAAAGGTACCATGGAATAGTTGCTTTTTTTTCCCCTAAGATTTCACTTTTATTTATTTATTTGAGAGAGAGAGAGAGAGAGCACAAGAGAGTGCACAAGCAGAGCAAGGGGAAGGGGCAGAGGGAGAGGGAGAGAAAGAATCTTAAGCAGACTCCACTCAGGACAGAGAGGTGAGGCAGGGCTCGATTTCACGACCCTGAGATCATGACCTGAGCCGAAATCAAGAACCAGATGCTCAACTGACTGAGCCACCCAGGTGCCCCTCAAGAGTTCAGTTTCTAGTGCAGTGTTCTTTATACTGTTAGCATAGTATATGCAATAAAAATATATTGTTTGCCAGGTAATACAATTGAGATTCAGCTCCATGTTAGGGAGTTGTTTTAGCAATTGGTTCTTCATTGTGGGTTCTTCAGTGATAGAAGTTCAAATAAATACTAGCTCCAATCTATGTATTCTCGAATTTACAACTCTAAATGAGTGCCCATTCCTTTACTGGTGGTATATTTTCACATAGTTGTTTTTGCTTATTTTTTTTTATATGTGACTTGTTAAATATAAAGTAGCATGAAACTCAAAGTTAAATAAATAACAATCAAAAGGGCAAAGCAAAAACAGTCCACAACAGAACTTTGTAAGGAGATGGCTTAGTGGTAATTGAGACACGTGTTGGAGAACTGCTTCTGCAACCACTACCTCTGGAGACGTATCTATGTTCTAATCAGATTCGATCTTAATACAAAATGCCATAAACAGAATACCATGTGTAAGAAGGTCTAAGTTCATGACTTTGGAATTAATCCCATACTAAACCCATGCATCAAACTCCATGAACTTTAACTGAAATGGGGAAAGACAGAACCTGCCTGTAGGTAGATAATTTATGATGTAGTATGAAATAGAGGACTTTCTATACCTGAGCAACACAAAGGGCCAACTTGCCTGTCATCAGTTACTTTTATACAACAGTGGGGTCAGCCTCTGCCCCCAATTACTCAGATGCAAGAACAGAACTGGTAGTGAGAAAATCAACAGATCCTCAGAGGTTGTAAAAGAAACCTGGACGGGGACTCAGCAGTTAACACTGGTCTCTATCCTCTGCCCTGCATACCAGGAAAAGCTCTGCAACCTTAAGAAACTTGCAGTCAGACTTTCTAAAGTTCTGATCCTAATAGAAGGCTTTGAGTTTGGTTCTCCTTATAGTATGCAGGAGAATACCTTCTAGGGAGGAACTGCAGCCTACTTGGAGTGTCTCACACTTCTCTTTTTTTCCTTCACCGATGACTGAAGCAGGCCAGGAGTGTCTGAATACCAGAGAAGCTCCTGAATGAAGAAATTCTATGCAGAGGGGAAAAGTTTCACCCACCAGCTCAACAGGACTTAGCTTCTCCCTTTACATGGCATGTAGTCAACTCTACCAAAGTGAGTAAGACAAAAGTTAAATGGCCCGTTTTCTATCTGCGTTGTAAGGGCATGGACCTGGATCAGGAGATACTGCCCACATCTCCTAACCTCTAAGTCAGTTGTTGCCCACAGTGCTCCAATATCTAGGGTGTCTCCTACTCCTCAATTCAACCAGAGAATCTCTGAACTTATTAGATTTACATAAATAGGATCCCATGTAAACTTTTATTAGAATAAAAGGTTATGTGGCTTAAGATTTTGAAAATCATTGTAGAAGTGGGAGCTCAGATTTTTACTCCTCACTTCCACACTTGCGTTCCTCTTGGAGAAATGGCCGAATGTAGTTCTAAGGAGACAATGAAGCCAGATTGTAGGAAAGTGCAGCTTGTAGTAAATGGAATTATACATTGAACTTGAATGAAACCACTCTTTTGGTGGGGGGTGCTTATTTCCGTTTTTCTCTCACGAGCTCTCCCTATTCACTTCGATTTAAAATGGAGTTGAGGAGGGTAAGAAGGAAGATGGGATAAGGGTACCTTCTACTGAAGAAGCCTTCTGGGACCAGGGTGGGGTTAAAGGCAGGAGACACAATTAGGGCAGTGCAACCCATGTGAGATGAAGTTCCCCTTGTCTCTTTCCCATTTTTTTTCTTCCTGATTTTAGAGTGGAAACTAAGGGCAAAATCATACGCATATTTAGTGGAAAGAGAAAAGGCTTTTTCTGCCTTTAGGCTGGGCCATTATGTAATGGAGGTAAAAGTGTTGATGAGGCTCACTTGTGATTTAGTCCAGCTTCATTGGATAAAAGATAAGATAGGTATTGGAGTTCAATGCTCTAGCTAGTGAAAATGTGAATGCACATTGCTGGGGTGTCTCCTGAGGATATAGCTCATGGGTGACAGGAGCTATGATAAGTTCAAGATCCAGATTGCAGTTTCACAACCCCAAGGATCTTTCCTTCTATGAAATAGGAATAATAGAGTGGTCTAAGAGGCAGAGATCAGGATTTTACAGAAGTGAATTACAATCTTTCTGAAATGCCCACAATGGGTAGAAAGCTCTCTAAGGGACAAACTTGAGAGGGTAGTCCCCAAGCAGATGTATTTTCAGGAAGGATAGATATCTAAATATGTTTTCTTGCCTTCAGCAATTTCTTCTGCACCTAGTAAAAGATTTAAATGCATCTGGCTGTGAAGCAAAGATAAAAGCCTGGAAGTCTGCAAAGATTGAAGACTATGGTCGACATCTACCATATCCAGACTTTAGGTTGGGCTTTAGGGAACTTGGTTTAGGAGAAGCAGAACCTGGCAGATATCACTGCCTTAGGCTATCCAGACCACCATAACAAAATACCAGAGACTGGATGGCATAAACAACAGAAATTTTTCTCACATTTCTGGAGGCTGGGAGTCTGAGATCAGTGTGCCAGCATGGTTGGGTTCTGCTGAGAGCTTTCATCCTGGCTTACAAACTGCCACCTTCTCATTGTGTCCTCACAAAGCAGGGCTGGGGGTGGGGGGGTGGGAGGGAGAGAAAAGAAGTAGGAGAGAGCTGTAGCTGCAGTAGGAGGAGGAGAAGGAGAGAGAGAGAGAACTCTCTCTGGTGTCTCTTCTTAGAGGGACACCAATTTTATCATGAGGATCCTGCCCTCGTGACCTCATCTAAACCTAAAGGTGTCCCAAGGGCCCCGTCTCCAAATACCATCATATTGGGACTTAGGGCTTCAACATACAAATTTGGGAGAGATACAGTTCAATCCACAGCAGAGGGTTTCTGAATATAATATTGTTCTGTATCTATAAGCACAAAAATACCAAATTTATTATGATGAAGCAGTAAGAAGGTCCTCAGGATTTAACCTTTAAGAGATGCAGCATAATGCCGTGAAGTAAACATGGGTACTTGGAGCTAGATAGATTTGTCTTGAAATCCTATTCTGGCACTTGTAGTCTCTGTGACAGGAGAACTCTGGACCAGGGTAATACTAGTTCCTATTTAACAGAATTATTGTGAAGATTAGTGAAATAAAATACACAACCTCTCACCCCATGGCAGGTACTTAGTTACTACTCATACGTGTTAATTCACCCTTTCTCCTTACATCAGTTAGAAATGTTTTAACGCATTTCTTCGGAGCAAAAGGTTTCTCAGGAGCCTTCCAGGGAATCTCCTCTTAATGCTTCCTTGGTCAGTTAGTCACCCTCCCCGGAAAGGAGGCTGAAAAGCAGTATGCAGCAGCTCTCCACCTTCTGTATTGATGTGGTCTAGGAGAAGGGGATTCACAGTGGCTGACAGGTTAGCTCTCGGTGGTAGGCAAAGTTCGAATGTGCCCCCCCACCCGCCATTCTCGTATACAGCCTCTAGTATATAGAAACCTCTCGGTTATACTATCAAACTCTAATAGAGGTACTTCTAGGAAGGGATTTTTACAGAGGAAATTAAGGACCCAAGTAATCTGACTTTAAAAAAAGGAGATTATCTGGGTGGTCTTTGACCTAATCACATAGCCTCTTTAAAGAGGAGTCTAGATGTCAGCGATAAAGAAACCAAGGAGAATGCAATACACCTTTGCTTTTGGGATGATGGAGGAGGCCACGTGATAAGGAATGTGGCAACCTCTAGGAGTTTAGAGTGGCCCCAGCTAACAGCAAGCAAGAAAGTGGAGACCTTAGGCTATAACCTCACAGGAAGTGAGTTCCGCCAGTAACAAGAATGAGTTTAGAAGATTGTTTTTCCCCCAGCGCCTCCAGGCAGGAACTCAATTCAGCTGCTGTCTTGATCTCAGCCTTGAGAGACTCTGAGCATAGCCACGCTGTGTTGGACTTCTGACCTACAGAACTAGAAGCTAATAAATGGGTGCTCATTCCAAAGCCAGTAAGTGTTTGGTAATTTGTTACATGGTATTAAAAGACAGATACACCATCCAACACTGCCCACCACATCCCCAGATTTTACTATTAAAGTATTCTTATAAAACATATAACAAGTTATATTTATTTAATCAATGTACTTTAGGAAAATAGTGTGTGGCGGGGAGGTGAGAAATACTTTGAGGAAAAAGATTTATTTAAGTCAGCATGATGAAAAGAGACAGAAGTAAGCTGTAGTGACTTTTGACTGAAGTCTCTATATTGGAACAATTCGAGCCTTAAACTTGAAAATTAGGTATTTAGCAAGTAAATTAAATTTTCCTAGTAATAAAGAAGTTTTAAAACTTAATCCAAAGGATGGCATTGTTTTCTAAAGCAATGACACCATCATTTGTCCCAAGAGACACTTGGACATTAAACAAAGATATGAACTTGGCCATTCTGGCTTCACTAAAAAGGCCTGCTCCATGCCTGCAACTTGAGAGGCACTTTTATTAATCACATTTGCCTAGATTTTGAATAAAAAAGAGCTTCAAAAGTCATAACTGATTACGGATACATCTCCCTCCTGATATTATATCTATGCAAATTAAAATATTGAGTGAGAAAAGTAGTTGAAAAGTTACCAAGATAAACATGCAGTACCTATATCTATGTCAGATAAGTTGATCACCATGGGAGCCTTCGACATTCAGAAATGGAAAATCACACCTTGATTCCATAGCATCAGCATCAACGAGAACACTGACCCCATAACACCTGGGCAGGTGAGAGTTTAGTAAGCTTTCCCTTTCACTGAAAAGAAAGAAAAAAAGCCAGATGTGTCCACCACCCAAACCCTGGCATCTTACAGAAGACTTGGTCATTTGTTAGAATGACATCCAGATACTTTGAGGAGAGTGTGAAGCCTAAATATCATCCAGCACATTAGGATTCTGGAAGAGAAAAGTAAAAATCACCCTGTCATTTGGTGGAACCGAAGGCTAGAAAAATTAGACTTCCTCATGATTAATGATAGTACCTTCAGCTTCCACTCTGTCACCTACTTCTATGGAATCTGGGTTTACACCGTGGGCAGGAAGAAGCAGTTAAAGCATGCATCAAGGCAAAAACAGAACCAGCTTTTAAAGAAAGATTGCTTTAACTCTTCAAGGAACCTCCCCTTTCACATACATCATGTCTCTTTCTGTGGCTGGCTCAGATCAGCGAATATAATTAGACTGAATCTCTGGTGGCAGGGCAGGTGGCAGCTGAATGGCTAGAAAATTACACACTTCGCCTCTACACTGCCAGAAGCTCCCATTTTCCTGTTTCTGACTTTGTTCTTTGAAAAAAACAAAAGTTTTCTTCAAAAAACAAATTTAAGTAGAGCTGCATTCAAAATCACTATGAAATAGCCAATATTGTGGGAAGGCAGTCCACAAATATAAAGTCTTGTTGAATATGATCAGTGACTTAATAAAATGTAATGTTAATACCAACCAGGCAGAGTAAGGAAGAAAAGTAGTGATATCAATTATACATGAATTATTTCAAGTTCATTTAAAAGTCTAATCACACTTCTTCCTCGTATGAGTTGAAGTTAAGATCTTGATTTTTAGACCCTTAAGTAAGCCTGTTTATTTTCATCTTGGGGAACTTTAAGAATTAGCTAAAATTATGTATCCTCTCCAGAAGAAAAATGCATGCCCACATATGGTATATAGTGCCAGGACCTAGAGAATTTTGGAAACATTGGTTTCAAATCTTTCTCAATTAGACTTATATTCATTATAGATTAATAGATTTTAGAAATCCAAAAATATGGGAAAGATATAAATATGAAAGAACAATCCCTTCCTTCAAGAAGCATATATCCCAAGGTGGACAGACGTTTAAATGTGACAGTTCTTTTCTCAGAAGTAGAATCTAAGGTTGTTGAAGGAGGGCTATGAGATAAATTAAGGAAGGGCTTCTTTTTAAAGCAAGCTTTAAATTTCAAAAGTGATGAGAGACCAGGAAATTACTTAAGCAAAGGGTTAGATAAGGCTTTGTTAAATGAGGCAAGCAAACAGAGAGGATGGGTATTTGGATGGAGTCAGGGGAAAGAACAAAGCATATATAAAGATATACAAAAGGGCACTAAAAGGGTACTCTGAAACCAGGAAAGGAATTTGTTGCAAAGAGCAACAGATGGGCATGTGAAAACTATAAAGGGTGAGGATCATTTTCAAAGTGTTGTCCAAAGAAAAAAGCAGAGGAGTTAGAAGAAATGAAGTTGATGGAAAGAAACTTTATGACTTGACTTAACAAAATTAAGAAACACAAGGCATGGAATTCAAAAGTACCATGACAAAGCTTAAAAATAGCTAGAAATAAGTGTCAGAGGCCTGAGGGTATGATGGATTAATAGCTGTTGCCGTGATGGTTTTTACAACTACAGTCATTATACTTCTTGACTCATGGATGCAAGACTGTGGTCCAGACATGACCCAGGGGTTGAAGGATGGGGGTTGGAGGGTCCCTTTACTGTTCCTGCTTACCTGGAAGGCTTACTTTTCAACAGAACACTTTCAGGGATTTCTGGAAAATCTGTGTTGCAATAGGTATTCCCTAATATCCATGAGATAGACTCAGGTCTCTCAATTCTTTCCCAGACAAGGATCCAGGCACTACACCAAGGGAAGGATTCTTGTCTCTGAAACTCTTAACTTCTCCTCTTAATCTACTGGTTATCTCTGGTTGAAGTTAGTTTCAGTGGTCTATGATCTCTCCCAAACCCATGTCTTCAGCTCTGTCTTCCTCCCAAACTCTCGCCCTGTATTTGCAATTACTTCTGTTTGCCTATAAGAAGTCAAGATTCTTCATCAGCATAGCAAAGATCTTTTAGAATCCCCTGATGATTTCTCCAGCCTCATCACCTTCACCTCTGGCTCTGGATTCCACTTACAGCCAAACTCAACTTCCCCAAACACATGTGTGCTCCTTTGGCCTGACCAGGAAAATTCTACCCACTTTTCACAAAACCTCAAATATTACTTCTCAGAAGTCCCTTCCCTCCCTATACATAGCTACTTATTTGCCCCTCCCATGATACCTTGAGGGCCTGGAGACATATATGGTGATATTCTCATCTCTGGTTCTAGTACAGTGTCTGCTATATCTTGTTTCTAAATAAATGCATTTCAGAACTTACTACAAATGCTGTGGCTTTACATTGTTGTTTCAACATACAGTTGTCCGTAAATACACTGAATATTTTTCTCCAATAAACAGGGCATATCTATACCACTGGGGAAAAAAAAGAGTTAGAATATAATAGGAAAGAATATTTTGCCAGGTGCTTAGAAGTAGCTAGGCGAGGAATTAAATGCACGCATATAGCTTTGCCATATTATTTTCAGGGCCAGATATCCAAATGTAAGAGTTTGGATATAGCATAATACAAATACAAATACAAATCTGTATGTAATCAAATGGTTGATTATCACAGGCATTAAAGAACATGGGGAAAATAAGAACCACCGGGATTTTCTTCCAATAATTAAACTAAGAAAGCAAACAACAGATATAAAGACAAACTCTTTGGCCAGCAAGAATTGACGATATAACTAAGAACATGTCATTCAAAGGAAAGATTGTGTTGCTATTAAAAACATCAACAACAAAAACAGAAACAAAAAACTGTCACAGAGGCAAACACCCACAAGGATAATATAGACATTACCTAGGAGAGAAGATACCTTTTCCAGGCAGGCATAGGCATAAACCTGATCTGGTTGAAATATTTCTGTTATATGGCTGGATACAGTAAGCTATCAAAGATGGCTGCTATTACACATCGAGCACATTTAACTAAGACACCTCATTCTAATTATATCATCACTAATCCCAAGTAGTTTGTCTACAGAGAGAGAGGGGCAGGTCAAGCAAAGAGAAATACCTGACCTTTCTGATAGTTACATTTCTCATTATAAATTAATAAACTGCCTTCTTGTTTTATATGAAATCTGTTTGCATGATTCAACATGCCAGCATCTTATCACTCCGGAATACAGATGCAATTAGATTTCTGACTTTAGAAAGCTGAGCGCCAGATACACCAGTCATCCCTATGACATACCCTTTATAATTAAATGCTTTCTCTCAACACAAATTTTCCCAATACAAAGAGGGAAATATAGAACAATTGGTATCAATCTTAAGAAAACACCCTCCCAGAAAATTATGGTAATTGAGATAAGTAAAAGGGAAAAACAAACAAAAACAAAAAACTTGTCACAAAGGCCAAAAGATCCATCTAAAATGAAGAACTAGAATGGAGGGGAAAAATTATACATCTGGATCCCGAAGTGTGATTTCAAAGAGGAAAAAGAAAGAAAGGCAATGATGAACTCCAGAAGGATAAGTAATGAGATCATACACTTAGAATTGGTAATAAGGATGTGATTTTAATGAACCAGAAACTAGACTGCTGAGAGTCAAGGAGAAAGCAAGAGGAAGAAAAGTAAAGGCAATAATACAAATCTTGTACTGCACAAGGAAAAGTGACACAGTAAGATTTACACCTACACAAATCTGGGAGCTCTGGAGTTTTGCTCTCAGACCTACAGCAAACTGTTCTGCTCATGGGACTGCAGAAGGGTCTGGCAGCAGGAGATTTCAGAAAGGCAGTCGCTAAGATGATGGTGATCAATGCTGATTACATAAAATAAAAATGAAAGTGGCTCTGCAATCCATGCTTCTCATATCCAACCAGCCCCAAGAGGGAAAGATCAAAGTTCAGGTGGCAATACAGAAGACATCACATCCATTGTAGATGCCAACATTAGGCTCCTGCTGCTTTACAACAAATTCAAGACCACTGTTGCCCTTTCTGTCCTCAAGTACAGATTTTGCCACCAATTTACAGGAAACTGAAGGGAAGCGCTCAAGCCCAGTTTTATAAAGTCAAGAAGCTTTTATTTTACTGTAAATACACGTGAACTCCTCTGACATAGAGCGATAAATCTTCATTATTTTTGAAATGGAAACTTGAAGAAGAGAGGATCAGTAACACGTAATTGTCAAACCTAATCCAAACCACTGCCTTTTATCAGGACTTACCTAGCTTTCAGTGCTTAGAATGCTTTATATTTAGATTTGAACCTAGAACAGGACAAGCCCAAGCAGTTATTTGTTCTCTGAAATGGTCTCCTAGAGCAAGTAGTTCATGTTCAATAGCTGAAAATTTCTAAAGTTAAACTGAAAATTGTATACAGGGCTATTGAGAAGGTCATTCATCACTGGCACAAGACCAGGCCACCAAATGGCTCTTTCCATCTTTTCTTTCTACGTGGAGAGTAAAAATTCTAAGACCTTTCAACTCTCCTGGGATCAGACAAACAGGAACAGTAAGCTTTCTCATCATTGATGAAATTGCCCTTAGAGCAGGGCTCTCTGTTCTAACACATTATAGCAACCGAGCAAAGCTTAAGCTTTGGAGCAAATTGTGTGATACTGAGGAGGATCAGTGTTTTTCTCTAGTTCTGCAGGGAGCTGGAGTGATGAGAAAGGAAGAGCACGAAATGTATAACAAATACGTTGTATTTATTTGAATTCTCACAAATATTAATAAATGGCTCATGTAATATTAAAAATGTATGTATAAAAAAATTGGAAACAATATTCCCAAGCATCATTTATATACATAATTATTTCTTCCTGCAGATTATGGATCACTTTTAGACTTCCATGGCTCTTTCTATGGTAAAAATCACATACGCACACTCATACATAGACATACATACACATAAACTGACACTCCTCACTATACTCCAAAGAACTTCACAGGCTTCATAGATCCTTTGAAGCAAAAACCACTGTGTTTATCCTGACCCACCCCAAACCCCTCCCATGATAAAATTTTGTTCTCTGTTCCCATTATGTGCGGAACTTCCTCTGTTCTCATTATGTGCCAGCCCATCAAGGGCTTACAAAACCTAATGCAACTGTAGTTTGCAGAGGTCAAAACTCTAAGAATTTTGCAAATTTATGAAAAAAAAAATTTGTGTAGTGAAACCTAATGGTATACCAAATGAGATACCACTTCACAGCTAAAATTGAAAATACTAATAATACAAAATGTTAGTAAGGGTGTGGAACAACTGGAACTCTCCTACATTGCTTGTGGGATTGTAAATACTACAACAACTTTAGAAAACTTTTAGTCAGTTTCCTATGTTAAACAGACCCTCCCACGATGACCCAATTTAAATTCCTTGCTTGATATTTACTCCAGAGGAATAAAACTATATGTCCACACAAAGACTTGTTTTAGAAATGTCCATAATAGCTTTATTTTCAATATCCAAAAAGAAGAAAACAACCCCGAAATTCATCATTTGGAGAATGGATAAACTAAACATGCTATGGTCACAAAATGAAATATTACTCAGCAATAAAAATAACAACATGGATCTCTAAAAAACTACACTGGGTAAAATGTCAGATACAAAAGAATGCATCTCATGTAATTACCTTTATATGAAGAACAGAATAATCCATGGATAAAAATCAGGACAGTGGTTATTTCTGAGGAAGTAGAATGAATGTAAAGGGATCCAATGGAACTTTCTGAAGTATTGGAAATGTTTTAGATCTTGAGTGGGGTATGAGTTGAATGAGTGCATTCATCTTTCAAAATTCATCAAGGGTTAGGTTTAAGATCTGTTCATTTCAGTGTGTATAGATTACATGTCAATTTAAAAACTTAAAAAAACCTTTAAGAAAAGGATAGACATGGAGTTTATCTCCAAAGTAAGAGAAATAGCAGGAAATAGGAAGGGCCAAGTGAAACCAGAAGGAAAGTTCCAGAATGAGGATAGCTAGGGATCCTACTACAGGGAATGTTCTCCGGACAAATATAGTCATAAATCATAGAATCTGCATGTCGAACTCCACCACACATATCAACCAGCCATTACCTCTTTAGGCATAATATTTCCTAGCACTTGCCTCTCTGGAATTTAATTCCTGAATCTTTTTTTCTGCCCTATAATAGTCACAGATTATAACAAGTCCTTTCTCAATGTGATAGCATTTAAACTATTTACTGAGAGTTATCATGCCTCCAGACTTTAGTCTTTCATCCAAGCTAAACAGTGCTGGTTTCTTACTTCAGTTCATCTGTACCCAACATGAAATTGGAGGTCCTCCTCCACACCGATTGCTCTCTTCTTAACAGATCTTCATTTGTTAATTGGCTGTGCTTTTATTAATCCATCAAAGTTTACATTAGCATTTTAAAACTTTTTTATTTAAATTCAGTCAGTTAACATACAGTGCAATATTGGTTTCTGGAGTAGAATTCAGTGATTCATCACTTACATACAACACCCAGTGCTCATCACAACCAGTGCCCTTCTTAATACTCACCACCCATCTAGCCCATCCCCCCACGCACATCCATCCGTTAACCCTCAGTTTGTTCCCTATTCTTAAGATTCTCTTATGGTTTGCTTCCCTCTCTCCTTTTTTGTTTTTGTTTTTCTTCCCCTCCCATATATTCATCTGTTTTGTTTCTTAAATTCTACATATGAGTGAAATCATATGGTATTTGTCTTTCTCTGACTGACTGATTTCACTTAGCATAATACAATTTAGCTCCATCCACATCATTGCAAATGGCAAGATTTCATTCTTTTTTGATGACTGAGTAATATTCCTCTGTGTGTGTGTCCATGTGTGTGCGTGCACATCTTTTTCCACTCATCAGTCAATGGACATTTGGGCTTACATTAGCATTTTTGGAAGTCATGTCACTTGTTCAAATGAACTGCTATTAAGTCATGTTTCTTCTATCCTGTACATGAGCAGTGGAGTAAAATTACAGAATATTAAAGTAAGTCATCTAAGAATTGTCTAGTCAAAACCATTCCTTCTACACCTGAAGAAATTGAGATTCAGAGGATCAACTCAAATCTTTCAGCAAGTTTATGAGAAAATTAGATCAATGTCCTGTTGTTGTTCCCTTATACTAGAACATTTACTACTACTGCATGTGGAGTCTTAGGTCTCTGAGGCCAAAAAGGATCTCAGAGATCTTAGGCTCAAGTGAAAACATAAACTGGAACTTCACATTAAAAAATATTAACAGGAGGGGTGCCTGGGTGGCTCAGTTGTTAAGTGTCTGCCTTTGGCTCAGGTCATGATCCCAGGGTCCTGGGATCGAGCCCCACATCTGGCTCCATGCTCCACGGGAAGCCTGCTTCTTCCTCTCCCAATCCCCCTGCTTGTGTTCCCTCTCTCGCTGTGTCTCTGTCAAATAAATAAATAAAAATCTTTAAAAAAATATTAACAGGAACCAGATAGATAGGAACCAAATTACTTAATAAATATTACCTGTTTTCATCATCACCACCATCATCATTACCACCATAACGATACGCTGGGTGGGAGATCTAGCTTAGTGAGTACCTTAGGCCTGGGGGGTCATTAGAGTCAAAGTGTGTAATAGATTTCTAGCTGTGTGCTGAAAACTTCATTCATGATTTTATTTAATTCTCCAAAGTGCTTTAACAGGTAGATGATATTTTATCCTTATTTACTGGGTGAATTAGAGAAAACTGAGGCCCAAAGAAAGTTAATTAAATGTTTTTAAAAACTTAAATGTTCTCACCAAAAAAAAAGGGAGGGAGGTAAATATGTGAAGTGATGGATATGTTAATTAACTCAATGGGGGTGGGGGCAAAAGAAAAAGAAAAAAAATTAAGATCACATAAGTAGCAAAACCGGACTTGTACCCTTCTGACCACATCTACTTAATTCCAAAGTATAAATCACAGTCTTACTCTTAACCACAAGAACACTGTATCCTTGTTATATGGTTTGAGGAGAAGCAAGGATTATCATTTTTCCATACAATATTGGGCAGATGAATTTCTAAATAGCTTATTTTTATTAGTATTCTTATTTTATTAGTATTCTTATTAACACTGTATTAACATTGGAATTAAGCAACTTCCATAAATCTCTGTATGCTTGTCATTAATAGTACGACTCCAAAATAGGATACCAGATATTGGCCATTTCATAAGTCATACGGGCTTGTCACATTAAAGTATACTATACACTTTAGTGTATACTGTAATCTTCTCAAAGGTGAAGATTATATCCTCAACATCCATCACAGTACCTGTAGCCTATAAAGGGTACACAACTAATACTGTATCATATTACATATGTAATTGTTTAATGTAGGTCAGGTTACCACAATAATTTACACATCTGTTAACCACCAGAACTAACAAATACTTTTTTTTTTTTAAAGATTTTATTTATTCACCTGACAGATAAAGACATAGCAAGAGAGGGAACACAAGCAGGGGGAGTGGGAGAGGGAGAAGCAGGCCTCCTGCTGAGCAGGGAGCCCGATGCGGGGCTTGATCCCAGGACCCTGGGATCATGACCTGAGCCGAAGGCAGACGCTTAATGACTGAGCCACCTAGGCGCCCCACTAACAAATACTTTGAGTTGTTTCATACTGAACTGTGGTTTGATTTAGTAGGTACATACAAAAGATTACATTTTGTAAAAAGAATTTTCTTTCTGGAGTTTATGGTTTATTTAAAGAACAAAGATACATTGGAAACCAACAGATATTTTAGTTGCTAATTAATATAACTGAAGGTTAAGTATGTGAGATAGGAAATGAGAGAAAGGAGAAATCAAGGTAAAGTCTGAGTCGGTGGGGAGGATTTCATGGAAGAGCAGTACAACTGATAAATAGGAGCTGGATCTGGAAATAGCAGAAAACAAGGCCTATTATGTGGGTGGAATAAACTGACTAAAAGCAAAGAAGGTGGGGTAAGTATAGTGAAGGAAGAGGTGGAAATACATGTGAAAGAAATAGGAAACTAAATGCAGAAAACCTTAATAGCATGGCATTTGATGCTAGAAACCAATACACATGTTCCTGATAGAGCAGAAGGGTTATCTGTGTGGGATAAATAAACAGAACAGACTCAAAAGGTCCTGCCAAAAGGAAGAAAGCACAACAGTACCCCAAAACTAAGAAAGATCAAAAGCCAGCTGGCCTAGGATCTTGTTAGTTATCAGAGCTCCTGAGGGTAGGACTGGGCTCAGGAGACTAGACCTCAGGTGACAAGCAAGAAAGGATTGTCCACTGTGTGGGGATGGTGGTCAGAGAAGAGAGCTAAGCCAATGTGAGGCAACTGAACATTTTGTACCAAGAAGGAAGCTGGACTGGTCTCAGCACTAAGAAGCTCCTTAATAAGACTCAGCAGTGAAACAGTGCTTCTTTATGCTCTGACTAGTTCTTCCCCAGAATAAAACCTGGGCCTAGACAAATCAAAAAAAGGGTGTCCTTAGAATTAGGATTCATCAATATAGAAGATTTCTGACTGAAGTGAGAGTCATATCTGGGCAGATACGTTCTCAAGTTTCCACCGAGACAAACTGTGGGAGGTGGGGAAGGAATCCTGAAAAGCAGGCTCACACCTCTTCAGCATCTAATTCTCATTCTTATTGTCCCTTGTCTGTTACCATGGCAAGTATCCAGGAAGTAGGGAAACTAGATCTTGGCAGTATGGAAGAAAGGTTAGTTTGGCAATTATTTAGCAGGATAAAGCAGAGAAACTCAGTTGGTAATCTCCTACAAAATGCTAGCTCTCAGGTGATAAAGGCACAGACCAGAGTGATATAAATGATATAAATTAACTAATTAATTAATTGTAATAAAAGATCAATGCAAAAAAGGAACTCAAAGAAATGTGTATCTACCTAAGGTTCGGGAATGAATACAAGGGGTAATTTAAAGATTATCCCCTCAGTTTTGAAAATGAGAATATAAAAGTGGGATGATTATAAGAGGACTTGGTTTAGTGAAATTGGAGTTTTGTTCGAGGCATGTTAATGTGGGAAGGAAATCCCGAGGGTAGTGAGTTAAAGGCAGGAGACTTCATCTTGGGGTTGTCATCAAGGCCAAAGATCTGGATTTAGGAATAAGTATAATGTGGAACCTTGGGGATACAGGAAATACAGAGGCCAACCAGAGAGTGGAGATGAAATGGAACTATCCACAGAAACATCATTAGTTAAAGTGCCAGGTACCCTTCCATCTTCTGACAAGTTGCCCATTCAAGTAGAATCTCCTCAAGAGCAAAATGGCTGTGTCTCATTTATCTTCATGTGCCAAGCACCTAACAGAGTGCCTGGTCTATAGTAGATAATCAACAAGGTGTTTTGCACTTAAATCAACAGAAAAAAAAAAGGGGGGGGGACATGGGGTTGTATTGTGTTGCATCTCACAAAGCTCCTTTTCAAGTCTCAATCCTCATCCTAGCACACAAAGCCCTCTTCTCTGGCTTCACCTGCCAATGTGCCCCAAGGCCCATGCTATGCTATGGCTACACATAACCATTACGTTCATACAGATAAATCACTTTGTTTCAAACTGTATGTTATCTATATGGTGTTTCTGCTAACAGAATCTATGTCCCTGCCCATCCCTTTATCTAGCTAACTCCTATTTTTCCATCAGTTTCATCCCAAATGTGGATTCCTTCAGGAAGCCTTCCTTATTGCACAGCTAGTCTGACTTAAAAGTAGTGTTATGCTGGAGCTGCTTCATACAGGCTGTGCCAGCCAATTGTGCATATTTCTTTCCAGGTCTATGTTCAGTGGTATCTGGCTGACAGACCGAAATCATCCATGGTAGAAGTATTTGCACCATGGGAATAATCAATTGCTACAAATCAGGGTTAGAGGGTTGGGTTTTTTTCCTCCATAGAACTAAATGTTAAACACTTACCAGCACATGCTGCTTAAAATTCCTTTTCTCTATTATCTTAACTTCCCATAAATCATCTTACCATAAATATTATCTCACTGCCCTAAAATGATTTGTATACTTCTCTCCCTTTCTAAATCTTAAGTTTCTTATAGATATTGTATCCTTAGCTTCCATCACATATACTAAGTACTCAATAATGTCTACTAAATAAATAAGAAGAATATGATTGGTTCTATTTTATTGATGCTTTGGAATTTTTTAGCCCTGAGTTATATCCGAACTCTTGACTAAGCTTACTATAGAGCCTCAGGAAAAAGAGACCAAGTGGCTTGGTCCATTTCCCTACAGATAAGAGTTACAGCTATGAGAGTAAATGAGTTATTTTCAGAAAGAGCATATATTGAGAATAGCAAAAATCCAAGGATTGGAAATTGAAAAACATCCATATCAGGAGGCATTGGTTGGGTGGAGAAAAATAAAGACAGGGAAAGCAGAAACCAGGGAACAAAGGAGGCAATAAAAAGTATATTCAGAGACATCAGGATAATGCATCCTGGTGGGAGAGAAAAGATTCATGAAGCCGGGGCTAGTCAGTTATTAAATACTACCAGGTGTAACTGATAACCCTCAACAGGAATAACTCACCCAATTTTCAGCACCAACATTGAGGACAGATCCAAGATCACATGATCACAAACAGGCCGTACACAGTGGTTTTCATTATTTTGTTAAATAGAAATGAAGGACTTATGAACTTTTCCTGAGAAAAGATTTTATTCTTAAATAAGTAGCACAAATACTGGTGGGATTATAAAATAAGTATACTCATATACACACACATGCATTCACACATTCACATACACACACACACACAAACATACATAGAGGGAAAGTTTACTTCTTGGGAAAATCATTTATCTCTTCATGATATTTTAGTGTTAACATTAATATTGATATTTATTTTAAAATGTTATAAAATGTCAACGTAATAAATTAATCATTTCACTGATCCTTTCAAATGATTTTTCTTCATTTTTAATTGTGGTAAAATACACATAACAAATTTACCTTCTTAATAATTTTTAGGTGTACAGATTAGTAACATTAAGCATATTTATATTGTTGACAACTAATCTTCAGAACTTTTGATCTTGCAAAACTGAAACTCTACCCATTAAATAACAATTCCCCAATAAATGGTGAAGAAGGAAAAATGGCAGAGGAGCAGGGGACCCTATTTCAACTGGTCCCCAAAATTGAGCTGGATATCTACCAGACCACTCTGAGCACCCACGAAACCAGCCTGAGATGTAAGAAGATCTGGATCTTTACAAACAGAATATTGCAGGCAGTTGGTTTTGACATACGAAGCAGGGAGCCCTGATTCCGTGGGCAGATATTGGAGGATAAACAGCAGCGGGAGGGAGCCTGGCCATGGGGATCCTACACTGTCAGTGAGAGACAGCCTCTCGTGCTGGGGACGGGGCACAGACTCACAGACCGGTAGCTGCGGGGGGGAAAAGACTTTAGGGCAGCCCCTGGGCGGAAATCTGGAGCAGCCGGGTTACTCATGAGAACTGGGAGCAGCTGGCTGTTTTAGAAGCACAAAGGGCAGAGACGTGCCCTGACCTGGAGGCAGGACTGGGGGCGCTGCAGAGGGGCGCACAACCCAGGCCGCTGCAGTTTATAGCAGCACAGACAGAAACGGAGACAGTGTGGCCTGGAGAGCTCACTGAAGAACAGACTGCAATCTCTCTGCTCTGAGGCAGAGGGTTGGAAATGGTCTCTCCTGCTCTGACTCGCGGAAGAGATGCAGAAAGCCTCCAGGGAAAGCCACCAGAGAACAAAAGCCCCAAAAACTGATTCCCACTGAGCCCATCCCACACCACAGAGGGGCAGGGCAACTCCGCCCAAACAAGGTTGCCTGAGTAACAGCACGGCAGGCCCCTCCCCCAGAAGACAGGCTGGGAAAACAAGAGGCCAGCAACCCTAAGGTCCCAAGAAAACAGGTGCATCTTGCTTGGGTTCTGGTCAATAATTTGGACTCTATACATTCCCTCAAACACCCATCAACAGAATGACTAGGAGGAGGAACCCCCAAAATAGAAAAGACTCAGAGATTATGACTTATGCAGCAGATTTACAAATGGATGCAGATATAACCAAGATGTTGGAGATGGAATTCAGGCTAGCAATTGTGAAGACAATGGCTAGAATGGAGAAATCAATTAATGGCAACATAGAGTCTCTAAGGGCAGAAATGAAAGCTGAATTGGCAGAACTTAAAAATGCTATCAATGAGATCCAATCCAATCTAGATAATCTAACAGCTAGGGTAAGTGAAGCAGAAGAACGAATAAGCGACCTGGAAGACAATATAATAGATAAAAAGGGAAAAGAGGAGGCCAGGGAAAAACAACTCAAAATCCATGAAAATAGAATCAGAGAAATAAGTGACACCATGAAGCGTTCCAATGTCAGAATAATTGGAATCCCGGAGGGAGTGGAGAGAGAGAGAGGACTAGAAGACATATTTGAGCAAATTGTAGCTGAGAACTTCCCTAATCTGGGGAATGAAACAAACATTCGAGTCCTAGAGGCAGAGAGGACCCCTCCCAAGATCAAGGAAAACAGGCCAACACCCTGGCATGTAATAGTAAAACTTGCAAATCTTAGAACCAAGGAAACCATCTTAAGGGCAGTTAGGGGGAAGAGATTCCTTACGTACAGTGGGAGGAACATGAGAATAACGTCAGACCTATCCAGAGAGACCTGGCAAGCCAGAAAGGCCTGGCAAGACATATTCAGGATACTAAATGAGAAGAACATGCAGCCAAGAATACTTTATCTGGCAAGGCTGTCATTTAGAATGGATGGAGAGATGCAGAGCTTCCACGACCGGCAGAAACTGAAAGAATATGTGACCACTAAGCTGGCCCTGCAAGAAATATTAAGGGGGGTTCTATAAAAGGAGAAAGACCCCAAGAGTGATCTACAACAGAAATTTACAGGGACAATCTATAAAAACGTCTTCACAGGCAACACAATGTCAATTAATTCATATCTTTCAATAATCACTCTCAACATGAATGGCCTAAATGCTCCCATAAAATGGCACAGGGTTGCAGATTGGATAAAAAGACAGGGCCTATCCATATGCTGCCTACAAGAGACTCATTCTGAACCTAAAGATACATCCAGACTGAAAGTAAAGGGTTGGAGATCAATTTTCCATGCCAGCAGACCTCAAAAGAAAGCTGGGGTAGCAATTCTTATATCAGACAAATTAGATTTTAAACTAAAGTCTGTAATTAGAGACACAGAAGGACACTATATCATTCTTAAAGGGTCTATCCAACAAGAAGATCTAACAATTGTAAATATCTATGCCCCCAACATGGGAGCAGCCATCTACATAAGCCAACTGTTAACCAAAATAAAGAGTCTATTGATAACAATACATTAATTGTAGGAGACCTCAATACTCCACTCTCAGCAATGGACAGATCATCTAAGCAGAAAATCAACAAGGAAACAAGAGCTTTGAATGATACACTGGACCAGATGGACCTCCTAGATATTTACAGAACATTCCACCCTAAAACAACAGAATACTCATTCTTCTCAAGTGCACATGGAACTTTCTCCAGAACAGACCACATACTGGGTCACAAATCAGGTCTCAACCTACACCAAAAGATTGAGATTATTCCCTGCATATTCTCAGACCACAATGCTTTAAAACTGGAACTTAATCACAAGAAGAAATTTGGCAGAAATTCAAACACTTGGAAACTAAAGACCACTCTGCTCAAAAATGTTTGGGTCAACCAAGAAATCAAAGAAGAACTTAAACAATTCATGGAAATCAATGAGAACGAAAACACATCAGTCCAAAACCTATGGGATACTGCAAAGGTGGTCCTAAGGGGGAAATACATAGCCATCCAAGCCTCACTCAAAAAAACAGAAAAATCCCAAATTCACCAACTAACTCTACACCTTAAAGAACTAGACAAAAAGCAACAAACGATGCCTAAGCCATGCATTAGAAGAGAAATAATTAAGATTTGAGCAGAAATCAATGAATTAGAAACCAGAAACACAGTAGATCAGATCAATGAAACTAGAAGTTGGTTCTTTGAAAGAATTAATAAGATCGATAAACCACTGGCCAGACTTATCCAAAAGAAAAGAGAAAGGACCCAAATTAATACAATTATGAATGAAAGGGGAGAGAGCCCAACTAACGCCAAGGAAATAGAAACAATTATTAGAAATTGTTATCGACAACTATATGCCAATAAACTGAGCAATCTGGATGAAATGGAGGCCTTCCTGGAAATCTATAAGCTGCCAAGACTGAAACAGGAAGAAATGGACAACCTGAATAGGCCAATAACCAGTAATGAGATTGAAGCAGTGATCAAAAACCTCCCAAAAAACAAGAGTCCAGGGCCTGATGGATTCCCTGGGGGATTCTACCAAACATTCAAGAAGAAATAATACCTATTCTACTGAAGCTGTTTCAAAAAGTAGAAACAGAAGGAAAACTTCCAAACTCATTCTATGAGGCCAGCATTACCTTAATCCCCAAACCAGGCAAAGACCCCATCAAAAAGGAGAATTTCAGACTGATATCCCTGATGAATATGGATTCCAAAATCCTCAACAAAATCCTAGCTAATAGGATCCAACAATACATTAAAAGGATCATCCACCACGACCAAGTGGGATTTATCCCCAGGATGCAAGTGTGGTTCAACATTCTCAAATCAATCAGTGTGACAGAACACATTAATAAGAGGAGGGAGAAGAACCATATGGTCCTCTCAATTGATGCAGAGAAAGCATTGGACAAAATACAACATCCTTTCCTGATTAAAACTCTTCAGAGAATGGGGATAGAGGGAACATTCCTCAAGCTCATAAAATCCATCTATGAAAAACCCACAGCGAATATCATCCTCAATGGGGAAAAGCTGAGAGCCTTTCCCTTAAGATCAGGAACACGTCAAGGGTGCCCACTCTCACCACTATTATTCAACATAACACTAGAAGTCCTAGCAACAGCAATCAGACAACAAAAAGAAATACAAGATATTCAAATTGGCAAAGAAGAAGTCAAACTCTCTCTTTTCGCAGATGACATGATACTTTATGTGGAAAACCCAAAAGACTCCACCCCCAAATTACTAGAACTCATCCAACAATTCAGTAATGCGGCAGGATACAAAATCAATGCACAGAAATCAGTTGCTTTCTTATACACTAACAACGCAACTGTAGAAGGAGAAATTAGAGAAACGATTCCATTTACAATAGCACCAAAAACCATAAGACACCTCGGAATAAACCTAACCAAAGAGGTAAAGGATCTATACTCTAGGAACTACAGAACACATATGAAAGAAATTGAAGAAGACACAAAAAGATGGAAAAATATTCCATGCTCATGGATCGGAAGAATAAACATTGTTAAAATGTCTACACTACCCAGAGCAATCTATACCTTCAATGCCATCCCGATCAAAATTCCAATGACATTTTTCAAAGTGCTAGAACAAACAATCCTAAAATTTGTATGGAATCAGAAAAGACCCCAAATTGCCAAGGAAATGTTGAAAAACAAAAACAAAGCTGGGGGCATCACGTTGCCCGATTTCAAGCTATACTACAAAGCAGTGATCACCAAGACAGCATGGTACTGGCACAAAAACAGACATATAGACCAATGGAACAGAATAGAGAGCCCAGATATGGACCCTCAACCCTATGGTCAAATAATCTTTGACAAAGCAGGAAAAAACATGGAGTTGAAAAAAAGACAGTCTCTCCAATAAATGGTGCTGGGAAAATTGGACAGCCACATGCAGAAGAATGAAACTCAACCATTCCCTAACACCATTCACAAAGATAAACTCAAAGTGGATGAAAGACCTCAATGTGAGACAGGAATCCATCAAAATCCTAGAGGAGAACATAGGCAGTAACCTCTTTGACATCGCCCACAGCAACTTCTTTCAAGATACTTCTCCAAAAGCTAGTGAAACAAAAGCAAAAATGAACTTTTGGGACTTCATCAAGATAAAAAGCTTCTGCACAGCAAAGGAAACGGTCAACAAAAAAAGAGGTAACCCACAGAATGGGAGAAGATATTTGCAAATGACACTACAGATAAAGGGCTGGTATCCAAGATCTATAAAGAACTTGTCAAACTCAACACCCAAAAGACAAATAATCAAGTCAAAAAGTGGGCAGAAGAGATGAACAGACACTTCTCTGAAGAAGACATACAAATGGCTAACAGACACATGAAAAAATGTTCATCATCATTAGCCATCAGGGAAATTCAAATCAAAACCACACAGAGATACCACCTTACACCAGTTAGAGTGGCCAAAATGGACAGGGAAAGAAACAACAAATGTTGGAGAGGTTGTGGAGAAAGGGGAACCCTCTTACACTGTTGGTGGGAATGCAAGTTGGTACAGCCACTTTGGAAAACAGTGTGGAGGTGCCTCAAAAATTTAAAAATAGAGCTACCCTATGACCCAGCAGTTGCACTCCTGGGTATTTACCCCAAAGACACAGATGTCATGAAAAGAAGGGCCATATGCACCCCAATGTTCATAGCAGCAATGTCTGCAATAGCCAAACTGTGGAAAGAGCCGAGATGCCCTTCAACAGATGAATGGATAAAGAAGATGTGGTCCAGATATACAATGGAATATTACTCAGCCATCAGAAAGGATGAATACCCAACTTTTACATCAACATGGATGGGACTGGAGGAGATTATGCTAAGTGAAATAAGTCAAGCAGAGAAAGTCAATTATCATATGGTTTCACTTATTTCTGGAACATAAGGAATAGCATGGAGGACATTAGGAAAAGGAAGGGAAAAATGAGGGGGGGATTGGAGGGAGAGATGAACCATGAGAGACTATGGACTCTGAGAAACAAACAGGGTTTTAGAGGGGAGGGGGGAGGGGAGATTGGTTAGCCCGGTGATGGGTATTAAGGAGGGCACGTACTGCATGGAGCACTGGGTGTTATACAAAAACAATGGATCGTGGATCACCAGATCAAAAAACTAATGATGTGTTATATGGTGACTAACATAACATGCATACATACATACATACATACATACATAAATGAATGAATGAATAAATAAATAAATAACAATTCCCCATTCCCCCCCCCCAAGCAACCACTATTCTACTTTGTTTTTATGAGTTTCACTTCTCTTGGTCCCTCATATAAGTAGAATCAGACAGTATTTTTTTGTGACTATTTCACTTAGTATAATGTCCTCAAGATTCAGCCATGTTGTAGCATGTGTCAGAATTTCCTTCCCTTTTAAGACTGAATAATATTCCATGGTATGTCTATATGCTACATTTTGTTTATCTGTTCATCTGTTGAGGGATACTTGGGTTGCTTTCACTTTTTGGCTATTGTGAATAATGCTGCTATGAACATGGGTATGCTCAAAAGGAAATTTTAAATTATTTTTCTTAGTAGTTATAAGTGATAATTATAAGTTAGCAAAACTAGAAACCAATAAATCAAACATTATGCTCTTGGCAATAGACTAATAAAAGTTTCTATATAAAGTAAAAATAGTTTAACAGTCTTTACCAAGTTCAATATGAAAAACTATGTACTTGCCAGAAATATAATTAGAAGAAACTTTTAGAAAATGAAAATAATATGCTTCGGTTTTACATACATTATATTTGTAAAGACTCTAAATTTCACTAAATTAGTTGAATAATTAAAAGCTAAAAGCAGATATAAAGCCATTGCTTTAAAATTACTCAATGTAACACAAGGAGATATTTCCTTATTGATCACTATAACTAAATTGCCTCAAAATAAATGACCTGAAAATATCTTAAGAAGAATTCTATAGGGTTTTTGGAAAATAGCAGCTGAAGACATTTTTTTTTTTAAAGATTTTATTTATTTATTTGACAGAGAGAGACACAGCAAAAGAGGGAACACAAGCAGGGAGAGTGGGAGAGGGAGAAGCAGGCTTCCTGCCAAGCAGGGAGCCTGACGCGGGGCTTGATCCCAGGACCCTGGGATCATGACCTGAGCCGAAGGCAGACGCTTAACGACTGAGCCACCCAGGCGTCCTGAAGACTTTTTTTGTAACTGTATATATTGAATAATAGAAATGATTTAAACATATTGTTAGTTCTGCAGCTATAACTTAGCAGATGGCTAATACTAAGTTGAAAAACTGAAATGACATTTCTCAACAGCTTAAGATATCATGTGATCTTATTTACCTGTTCAATGACTGCTGTGTCTTTCTATAATGTAAAGTGTTTAAGTCATGGCCGTAAGAGGCAAGACTATGGAAAATACTTATTAAATGTAAGAAAAGGAAGTGAAACAACCATAATGATTTACCACAAGAATAATAAACACTGGTTACCATAAAGTCTTTAAATAAAAGTATAGTAACATACCAGTCTAATTACTTTACAGATCCTATTAACTCATGTCCCTCATATCCTGTGTGTGTAAGGCTTCCTCCTTATAAGGCAGGGAGCCTCTAACTAGTGTTCATTACTCTGGTCTCCCAACCCCACATATATGATAGAGTTCTATGCCTCTAAAAACGATGAAATATCTAAGAAGACAAACACCCTTCCCCAAGCCAGGCTCATGTGTTTACTAGAGAATTATCCAGCTGGATTTTGATATGGCCACAGAGAAAAAGTATTTTAAATCTTAACTACCTATAGTCTGCATATTTTAATTTTTTAAGCATAGAGTCCTAAGTGTCGATTTTTTTCATACATGGAATAGACAAGAGGTGTACAAAAATCAATTGCATTGTTCAGAGAAATGAATATCTAATAGTTATAAAAAGGATTACTCACTGATACAAAGTAGCAAAGAAATTCAATTTGGTAGAGAAAAAAACAAGGTGATTAAATATGTACAGTTTATTCTCCCCATCTGTAGTAGTTATGTTCTATAAAATTGTTGTGAACTCTTAACTATTGCTCTTAGGATAAAGATGAGGCTTCTATGAGCCTCTGTCACAAAATTTTCTTCAACCAAAATGCCACTTGCATTATATAGGTTCATTTGCCAATGTCCTTGTCAAAAAATCCAGTCTCATCAGTATTGAAAACCTGTTCTTCCACATAACTCTTTTCTTGTATAACACTTTGCAGGTAGTTTTTAAATTCTTCTGCAGCATCCTCATCTGCAGAACCTGCCTCATCCGCAAGTTTAACATTTTTCACATCCTATCATCTTTTGAAATGTGGGAGCCAGCCAGCATTAACCAAGAATGGTTAAACATTTTCCTGACCCGGAGTAATGTGACCATAAATTTCTTTGGCTTTCAGCCTCACAATAATACTATCCACTACATTTTTGAAATCAGTTGTCATCTCATGAATCCACAAATATAGCCACTTTTCATAGCTTCATCACATACCATAGATGTTACTTTAGTGCTTTCTGGAGCAGCCTCACATCAGATTGGAGAACTTCTTCTTCCTTTTTCTGACTATAAACTGTTGTCGATCCATTAATATTGAACTCATGCCTAAAACACAGGTTCTCTAACACTCGCACACCACCATCTACTTGCACTGAATAGCTCTTCAGCCCTACATCTGGGGACCATTTGAAACAATGAAATCATCACCAAAAAGTGTAAAATAAAAAACTAAAACAAAACATCCTGTTAATAGGATGCCTATTTACAGTGAGAATGGGAACAAGAACGCAGAACATCTTCATTTCCAACCCCTGAGTGGGCCACTCAGATTTTATGCAGTTCTGCGCATGTCTGGGAATGACGGTGAAAGCACTGGAGTATTAATTTTGGGGTTACAAATAAAGCTTAACAAATAGGTGAATTTGAAAATATGGAATTAACAAATGACAAGAATCGAATGCATCTCATAAAGAAAAATTGTAAGCTTGCCTTTGGGAGCAGGGCTGACAGAATTTCATCAATGTGGCAGAAAGTCCCAAAGCAAAATTGAGCACTTAAAGAGGTGAGAATATCTAGACATGGTTCTGATCTAACACATTATTCACCTACCACAAGGATCTACCTTCTTTAGCGTGCTTTATTATTACCTATAAGTTAATTAATTTAACATTAATTGGAAAATCAAAGTCAATCACAATGTCCTGATAAATGGACAGCATAGTGGCACAAAACTAATGTTCATTCCAATTTTAGTTCTCTTGAAGTAAACTCACCTGAAAATAGAGTGATAAACACTAGTACAGTTTGGCAAAAGGCCTTGACAATGAACAACCACAAACAAGAAACAGAAGAGAAGCAGAAAAAGAAAAATATATGTATTTGCCATGTGTCAGAGCTGAGAATCTAAGAGAAAGGGAGAAGGGGAGCTAACATTTATCAAACCCCATCTTATCTGCCAGGTATTTCAATATTCCCATTGTACAGAGGAAGAAAGTTAAGTCAGGGAATAGCATGCTCAAGAACACAGTTCAAAACCCTGATTCAAACCTGTAGTTACATGATGCAAACACATGGGGAAGTTCTTTCCAAACAATAGCTTAAGACTGATCTAGTTTCAAGGGACAAATTAGCTTCTGCTAGAGAGTATGTAGAAGTATCTAGGATTCTAAGTAGGAGTTGGGAAATGGACTTATTCTCTGGCCCCACCCTTATTCCATCCTTTCTCTACCTTTATTTGTTATGGGCCCTGCCCAGCATTATCAGGACTCTCGCCCTCTGCCTGCCACTTTCAGTGAATAGGTCACTTGGGTTTAGCCTATGCGAGGTACCAGCAGAAGAGGCCAAGGTGATCATCATAAGTATTAAGTCGGCTAAATTGTTCATAGTTTAAAGAGATGGGCACAGTGAGCAGTCTCCAGCTGAATGTGCAAACAGGAACAATGATAGCTTGCAACATTGTTCTGAGGGTTAAATATTAAAATACTATACATAAAATGGGCTGTGAATTTATCAACACCAAGTAATTGCGTAGGAATTGCTTTATTTGTATTTAAAAATTAGGACAAAAAATAAAAACTTTATAATAGGCAAAGCTAAATGACACGAGATCAACAACAAATCGCAGAATTGTGAGTGAACTGGAAGTTTCTCCTGTCTATTTTTTTTACTATATGAAGGTAGTAGAGTCTCATCAAAAATGACAGTTCAGTCAGTCCTGTGAAGTCTTTCCACCCCGGGTTCCGCCGGACCCCAGGCCGAGGTCACTTTAGTCTAGCTACAGACCCCAGGTTAAGTGTGAGTCTGAGGAACTTGAGCACTGTGGCCTTTAATCTCCCTGACAGGAGGAGAAGCTCTTCTTGCTCTTTTCTCTCCCCATGTATCTATAATCCAGAAACTCAAAGAAATAATTTTTAAAGTCTAGAGGGTTTTTTTTCTGGTTTTTTAAACAGCAGTATCATGGTAAAACTGATGTTAAACAAACCGCACATATTTAGGTGTACAATTTGCTAGGTTTTGACATATGTATAAACCCATGAAACCATCAACACCATCAAGATAATGAACATATAAACACAAAAGTTTCCTTGCACTCTTTTATCCTTCCCTCCTACCCATCCCCGTCCTTCTCGGCACTGTCTCCATGCAACCACTGATCTGCTGTTTTTGTCACTATAAATTAACTTGCATTTTTCTAGAATTTTATATAAATGAAATCATTCAGTGTGATTTTTTTTTTTTTTTTGGTCTGCATTTCTCATTCAGCACATTTTTTTGAGATTCATCCATGTGGTTGTATATTTCATTAATTTATTTCTTTTCATTGCTGAGTGGTATTCAATTGCATGGATTTAACACAATTGTCTGTTCATTATATTTCACATTAGGTTCACATTTGTATTGTGACCATTTTCGGGCCACGAGGATTCACGTACAAGTTTTGTATGGACATTGTTGGGAAACAAGGCTCCATAAATATTTTCACTGTTCTGCCTGGTCAGGGCTTTCTGAGCAAAGAACACTAGCATTTGGGTTTGGAGATAACTAAGTAGCAAGCCTAAAGATAGAGACAGCCAGAGAGATATGAAGTCTTATCTCTCCCTTAGGCCATCATTCATTTCCGTTTCAAAGGGTAAGGCACCTAGAGACTTTTTTTTTTTCACCTTCCCAGAGAGAATTTGCTTATATTCTATACACTCCAGAGCAAAGCTTGTTCTCTCTCTGGAGGAGAAAAAGGGGTATATTTGCCCACTGCTCTGTGTAAAATCTGAGATTCATAACTTCAAAGTTCCTCCCCTGTGGTGCAAATCCCTGTCCATGCACAGAAACATTGGGTCTTCATTGTGTTAGTTCATGTAATATTGGGGTATGGAGAAATGTCATTGAGATGCTCTGTGAGTAAATCATTATTTTGTTCTTTGACCAAGCAACTTTGTATTTCCCGTCAGCATAAAAAAACATAGACATAAAAACTTAACTGACATGTGCATTTATTTCTCTTGGTTAAATAGCTGGAACTGGAATTGCTCTATCATATGGTAGGTATGTATTAAACTTTTAAAGAAATGGCCCACGTGTCTTATCAAATGGATAAACCATTTTACATTCTCACCAGCAAGCAAGCAGTATATCAGGCTTCCCGTGTCTTCTCATCTTCTCCAATACTTGACAATACTGTCAATCTTTTTTTTACTTCACCCATTCTAGTAGATGTATTATATCATCTCATTGGGATTTGCATTTCCCTAATGGTTAATGATATGAAGTATCTTTTCATGTGCTTACTTGCCATCTGTAAACCTTTTTGATGATGTGTCTGCTCAAATGTTTAGTGCTTTTCAAAATTTAATTGGGTGGTTGGCCTTCTTATTTTTGTACACACTCTAAGATACAAGTCCTTTGTTAGATGTGTGTTTTAAAAATATTTTCTCATTAAAGGGTTTGTTCATTGCAGTGTCTTTTGGAAAGTTAAACAAAAAATTAATTTGGAGTCCAATTTATTGGCTTTTCTTTCATAGTTTGAGTTTTGGCCCTGTTTAAAAAATCTTTGCCAAACCTGAGATCACGATTTTCTACTATATTTTCTTCTAGAAGTTTTAGAGAGTTATGTTTTAAATTTAGGTATATGATTAATGGTGAGCTAATTTTTATATATGTGCAACATATTCATGTCTAACATATGGATCCCCAACTTCTTTTTAACTATTTTGCAAATGGATATCCAATTATTCCAGCACCATTTATTGAAAAGACTATTTTTTCTCCATTGCATCTTTATTGAACATAAGGTGGGATCTGTTTCTCAACTCTCTATTCTCTCCCATTAATCTAGTTGTCCGTCTTTATCCCAATGCTACATTAGCTTGATAACAGTAACTTTACAATAAGTCTTGAAACTAGGTAGTGTTAGCTCATTAACTTGTGTGTGTGTGTGTGTGTGTGTGTGTGAAACTTGTTTTACTTATTCTAGATCTTTGCAACATAGGAATTTTAAAATTAGCTTGTATTATTTATTTAAAAAGACAGCTTGGGGCGCCTGGGTGGCTCAGTCTTTAAGCGTCTGCCTTTGGCTCAGGTCACGGTCTCAGGGTCCTGGGATCGAGCCCCACATCAGGCTCCCTGCTCAGCGGGAAGCCTGCTTCTCCCTCTTCCACTCCCCCCTGCTTGTGTTCCCTCTCTCACTATGTCTCTATCTGTCAAATAAATAAATAAAATCTTAAAAAAAAATAAAATAAAAAATAAAAATAAAAAAGACAGCTTGTATTTTGACTGGGACTGCAACTATATACCAATTTGTGGAGAATTGACATCTTAACAATATTAAGTCTTCTGACCCATCAACACACTACAGCTCTACAATTTTTAAGTCTTATGCTTTCTCTCAATAATGTTTTCAGTTTTCAGTACATAGGCCTACACAACTTTTATTAGCTTTATCTCTAAGTAATTTGTATTCTGGTGCTATTATATTGTCTTCCAATTTTAATTTTTTTGTTGCTATTATAGAAACACAATTGGTATTTGTATGTCAACCACACATCCTGTAACCTTGATAAACACATTCCTTTTTGATTAGTTACATTTTTATAACTTTTTAGTTACTTCTTTGTAGATTCCATAGCTCACTGATGCCCTTTTTTTTTTTTCCCATTTTCTCCTCATTTTCATTTTGGGTAATTTCTGTGGTGAAGTCTTCAAATCATTCATCTCATCTTTGTCAATGTCTAACCTGTGTATATTTATCTCAATGTATTCATCACACACGGTATATTTTTCATCTCAGACACTGCAGTTTTCATCTCTGGATGTTCAATTTGGGTCTTTTTGATATCTTCATGTTTCTACTTAAACTTTTGAAGATAAGGCATACAGTTATAATTGGTCAATGTCCTTGTCTATTAATTCTAATACCTGTGTTATTTCTGAGTCAGTTTCTATTGTTTAATTTTCCTCATTATGAGTTGTGTTTTCCTGCTTCTTTGCATGCCTGCTAATTTTTAATTGGATACCATAGATGGCGAATTTTACCTTGTTGGATGCAGGATATTTTTGTACCTCATATAAATATTCTTGAGCTTTTTTTGGAATGCAGTTAAGTTGCTGGGCAACAGTTTGATTCTTTCAGGTCTTGCTTTTTGAGATTTGTAAGGCAGGGCCAGTCATATTTAGTTTAAAATTATTTCCCTCTACTGAGTCAAGACTATTCTGGGTACTCCATCCACTTCTCTGTGAATTGTGAAATCTAGTCTGCTTTGTAGGTCTATTCCTAGTCCTGTAGTGAGCATTTGTACTATTCCCTCTAATGGGTGGTTCTTCCACAGCTGTATGTACTTTTCTTGCATCTATGTACTTATCAGTATGCCACTGAATACTCAAGGGGTAAACAGATGATCTCCAGAGCTATCTGTACAAATCTCAGATATTTGGCTCTCTCTCCTACAAACTCAAATTTTCTTGGTCTCCTTCAATCAGCAGCCTGCCAGGCTTTGCTTTTGTTTCCCTCTCTGTGAGTCCCAGTCTGGAAATTGTTGTAAGATAATAGCCTACGACAACTGCAAGGCACACCTTGTTTTTTCTCCCTATATCACAGGAATCATTGCACTTTATTGCCTGATGTCCAGTACCTTGAAAAAAATCATTGTTTCGTGTATTGTGTCCAGTTTTTTGTTATGGTTTCTCCTAAGAAGGTCAGTCTGGTCCTTGTCCCTTGTCACAAACCAAAAGTCCTCTCAGTTCTGTTTCTTGCTGGGGGAGTTAAGTAACATTGTCAGAAAGCCCCTTACTTTGATTTTATGAGAATTCTCAGCAGTTTTAGACTTACGTCTTCATAGCTTTAGACCTAGAAGAAAAGATTCAGTTCTTTTTTTAGTGACTGAAATAAAGTTCCCCAGTTTGGTCCTGATCGAACTTGAGTAGTTTGGCATCATCAGTCGGGTAACTATCTTGAGGTAACCACTGTGGCTTGGGGGTTGCTGTATTCTACTTGGGACGGCTTGCATCCCTGTCAACCCTGGGTGCAGGGTGCACTTAATAGCACCACACTACACGGACTGACAGTCGGGTAGAAATGCCTCCCCAGAAGATAATCAGGGTGCCATTACAAGAAGGGCAGATGGATGGCTAGGTGGAGAAAAGCAAAATGCAACAAAAAATAGTGTCTATTGTATGCTTCTTATGCTTCTTATGAGAAGGTAAATAGAGGAAACTTACTTCAGTCATTCGATTAAAAAGCTCTAGGTCTTTGTTTTATTTTTTGTTTTGCTTTTGAGTCATTTTGTTAACAGTTACAGCTTCATAATAATTCAACTGACCTAAATTAATTCTCTGGTTCAACATTATAAATGTTCTCTGTTCAAGAGCATAAATGAAGTAAACTTTTATTAATAAAATATTCTTAGTGCAGAGAAAATACTGAAAACAATAAGAGTTCTTGCCTTTATCTTTAGTCTGTACTACATGTTTGTATAATTAAAAAAAAATATTTAACTTCTCAAGATTTCTATTTTCAATTCCATAAAATAAAGACTCATGATTTACTTTGTGTTAAAGACCAAGAAGATGCAAACATATAGCCATTGCTAGTAAGGATTTTGAAAATTTATCTTATCCTAAATTAGTTTAAATAAGGTGACCTATCTTTTGTTGACCAATGGATTTCACACTGCTTCTTGTAATTAAAGCAAATAAGATGAAAATGCATATACCCCACCGCTAATTTGTATTTCTAAGGAACTTATGAGTAGGTAGATGTACCTTATGGAAGATATTATGGAAGATGACATAATCCAAGTATATATTACTTATTTTTCAATGATCTTTTCTACATTTTCTAGAGTTTCTTTAAAAGTATGATCACCATTAAAATACAGCTTAAAAAGTATTATTCAATATATCTTTCTTATTTTCTTTTTTTACCATGAATGAGTAGCAAGTAATCAAGCAGCTTATATTAGAATCTTTTCCATCTTCCAACTCCAGCTGTTTAAAGTGGCATGAAATTCATTTGGAAACTTTCAGAAGTATTGGACTAAGAGTTCTCTAAATCAAAATTTTGTGACATAAATAAAGGTATAACTGCCTGGCCTTCCAAACAATGCAATACCTACTGGGAAGTGCTAGCTGAGAGTCACCTCGTTGGATACACTTAATTTACACCTGGCCTACTTCTCACAAACCACCCCTGATTGCAGACAGATAGAGTTAAGTAAAGTTTGAATGACTTTTTTTGTTGTTGTTGTTGCATCAGTGCCTCATTTCACATATGCTTAAGTTTTCTGTTTGTCCTCTATTATTTTCCTAAAATGTTAGTTCTTTGAAGAAAATGATATGGCAGCTCATCAAGTTAAATTAAATAATCCTTTTCATCCTGAAGACTACATCAATGCTATCTAAATGATTTTATTATTTTTCATTTTAATTGGATAGTGTTGATTTGCCTCTACTTAAAATTTAAAACTACCTAAAACTCTTTTCAAAGTTTTATAAAAGAGTTCTTAATTATAGGACTATTACCGACTCAATTTACAAAGATATTGAGTCAGAATGATGGTTGGTAAAACAATTAGTAATATTTTCTGGTTTCTCTTAGCTGGCTACATGACATGATTTTATTTTTCAAGATATTTTTACAAGCTTTCCTTATTTACTTTATCTGACCACAGTGTCAGTTGAGCTGAGTAGCTGTTATTCAGGGACTAACATATAACCTTAAAAAGAGTGTATTTATTTGTGATACAAACTTATCACCTAGCATATTTAAAATAACCAGTCATTAATATATTAATAGGTTAATATTTAATAAATCCACTTAAAATTAAAAATTAAACACGCAGAGTTGACATCAGAGACCCCAAACTTCTTTCACAATAGGTTAAATCTATATTTTGTTAAAAAGCAATCATAGATATGACCAGGAATTCCGATCATGGCTATGGTGAAAACACAAAGACCAGATTTACACTGACACTTGAAACAATTAAAAAACAGATCTCAGGCAAAGGACAGTGATGCCTAAGAGTCAGGAAACAAGGTAAGCCCTAGTATTGCTCCAAACCACTGCCTTGAGAACATTCTAGACTGTGACCTAGGAAGGGGAACAAGGCAGAGTCTAGAAGAGTCTATAATTGAAGAGATGGAACTCAGAGTTTTTGGAGACCAAGGAAGCTAGAGTTCTAAGGACACAGAACCTGAGATCAGAGAGATGCAAAACAAGGAAACAAAAAACAGAGTTCTGAAAGGGGTTTCCCTCAAGTATTCAAAAACTAAAAAAGAAAAGTCATATGATCATTATTTCTTTATATACAAGAAAAATCATTTGACAAAATTCAACCACCATTCATCATCATAAAAAAAAAAAAAATCCCCCAACCAAAAAAAAAAAAAAAATAGAAGGGAGCTTCCTCACCATTGACAAAGGGCATCTACAAATAATCCTACAAGTAGCATCATGCTTACTGGTGAACGACTAAATGCTTCCTCCCTAATATCAAAAATAAGACAAGGATGTCTGCTCTCTCAGGAAAAAGAAAAACAGCATCCATATTTTACAAAAATAAGTAAAGCTGTTTTAATTCAGAGCTGCCATTATCATCTATGGAAAAATATCATAGAGTCTATCAAAAAACAAAACAAACAAAAAAACCAAAAAGAATTAATAAGTGAGTTTATCAAGGTTGTAAGATAAAAGATAAACATGAAATAGCATGTTGTATGTCTCCATACTAGCAATGAACAATCAAAAATTGAAAGTGGAAGGGATACAAGAAAGACAACTATTACATCCCTCAGAAAATGTACGAGCTTCAAAATAATAAGCATAGCTGTTTTTATAGTTAATAATAAAAGAGATATCTGTTGGGAAAAAATTGAAATTAGAAATCAATATCATAGCGTCAAATGTGAAATAATTAGGGATGAATCTACCAATGTGCAAAGCCTATACACTGAAAACTAAAGCACACAGCTATGAGAACTCAAAAAAGACCAAAGTAAATTATATGATATACCATGTTGCTAAGATGTCAGTTTTCTACAAATTGACAAGTAGATTTGATGCCATACCAATGAAAATCTCTGCAAGCTTTGCTTTAGAACTTGACAAACCAATTTCATAATCACAGAAATACAAAGGACTTATAATAAGCAAAAACGACCTTGATAAAGAAAAACAAAGTTGGAAGACCAACACTATCTAATTTCAAGACTTAGTTTAAATCTATAATAATCAAGACAATCAAATAATCAAGATTTGGTATACATATAGAGAAATAAATGAATAGAACAGAACAGAGAATGCAGCAATAGACTCAAACAATTATGGACAACTGATTTTGGACAAATATTCAAAGACATGTCATTAGAGAATATATAGTGATTTCAACAAAAGGTGCTAGAGCAACTGGATATCCATATGTAAACAATAAACAAACAAACCTGAATTTTGATCCATACCTTGCACCATATACAGAAGTTAGCTTAAAATGGACCATATGCCTAAATGTAATACATTAAACCATAAACCTCTAGAATAAAACATAAAGGAATACTTTTGTGACTTTAGACTAGGCAAAGATTAGATTAGATACAACATCAAAAACATGACCAATAAAAAAAACTTGATAAATTGGACTTTCTAAAAATTAAAATCTCCTGCTCTTTGAAAGACATGGCAATAAGAATGTAAAAACAAATCACAGGGGTGCCTGGGTGGCTCAGTCAGCTAAGCAACCAACTCCTGATTTCAGCTCAGGTCATGATCTCAGGGTCATAAGATCAAGCCTTGCATTGGGTTCTGCTCTCAGTGTGGAGTCTGCCGGAGATTCTCTCTCTCCCTCTCCCTCTGCCCCTTCCCCGACTCATGTATGCTCTCTCTCTCTCAAATAAATAAATCTTTTAAAAAAAGTAAAAAATAAAAACAAATCACAGACAAAAGAACATATTTAAAAAATTACATATCTGATAAAAAACTTGTACCTATAATATATAATACCTCTCAGAACTCAGTAATGAAAAAAACACCACATCAATAATCAACAATCAATAATAAGAAAATACTACATCAAGGGTGCCAAGTACACTGCTGGTGAAAATGTAAAACAATACAACCATTTTGGAAAATAGTTTGGCAATTTATTAAGAA
Source organism: Mirounga angustirostris (assembly GCF_029215605.1). NCBI lineage: Eukaryota > Metazoa > Chordata > Mammalia > Carnivora > Phocidae > Mirounga > Mirounga angustirostris. The sequence continues at coordinate 87,256,247 of NW_026991716.1, read as the reverse complement.
GGTAAAAATATACCTATCCAATGATCCAGTTATTCTACTAATAAGTGTTTACCTAAAAGAAATGAGAGCATATGTCCATACAAAGGCTTGTATATAAATGCTCATAGTGGTGTTTCTTTTCTTTTCTTTCCTTTTTTCTTCTTTTCTCTCCTTTTCCTTTCTCCTTTCTTTTTCTTTTCTTTTTTTTTTCTTTTTGCAATAGTCTAAAACTGGTTACCACCCTAGAATCCAACCAGTAAATGGATAAACAAACTGTGGTGTATCCATTCAATGGGATACTTAGAGCAATAACAAAGAATTAATAATTGACACATGCAACACTGTGGATGAATTTCAAAATAATTATACTGAGTAAAAGAAGCTAGACAAAAAAGAGTACACACTCTCCAGTTCCTTTTAAATAAAATATAGAAAATGAAAACTAATCCACAGTGACAAAAAGAAGAATAGTGGTTGCCTGTGAATAGAGAGGGAGGTGTAGGATTACAAAGGAGCAAAAAGAAAGTTTTGGGTATGATAGATATGTTTGCTGGTTATATACATACATCAAAAATATGAAATTATACAGTTTTGACATGTACTTTTTATGTTATGTCAATTTTACATTAATAAACTGTTTTTAAAGTTAAATAAAACAAACAAATGCAAAAAGACAAGTAGAGACAAGAAATTACCAGGTCCAGATAGCACACTGGAGCTAGCCGAGCCTGAAGCCAGATCTACCCCAGCACTTTTTACTTAAGTGTGTGAACAAACTTAATTTTATTTATTTATTTTCAGATTTTTTAATCTTTATTTATTTGACAGAGAGAGAGAGAGAGAGACAGTGAGAAAGGGAACACAAGCAGGGGGAGTGGGAGAGGGAGAAGCAGGCTTCCCACTGAGCAGGGAGCCCAAGGAGGGGCTCAATCCCTGGACTCTGGGATCATGACCTGAGCTGATGGCAGAAGCTTAACAAACTGAGCCACCCAGGTGCCTCAGGTTGTTTTAGATTGGATTTATTGTCAATAGAAAAAAAAATCTTAATTGATGTAAAATGTCCTTTTTGTCTTACGTTCTGGGGTGAACTGTTAATTATTGAAAATTATATCAATTACATTAAAAATTGAGACTTGACATAACCAAATGCCACTTTGTATCCCAAAGCCTTGCCTTTGTATCTGCTTCATTCCCAGCATCCACAGGGATTCACTTCTCCTGCATCTCTGAGCTGGCAGTATCTACTGGAGATGAATCATTGCTGCTTTTGTCCTAACCAGGTTTGATTAGGGTTGACAGATTTAGCAAATAAAAATCCAAACATTGCATGGAATGTACTTATGCTAAAAATTATTTGTTCTTTATCTGAAATTCAAAATAACTGAGCACTCTATTATTTATCTGGGATCTGTGGGTGAGATAAATAATCCAGATGTGTATCTTTGACCGTCTATATCCTGCAACCATTTTAGTTACCAAACAAAAATCATTTTAGGTAGTTCAAGTGGAAGAAGATTGAATAAAGAGAATTCTATACCCAAAAATATGTTGGCAAGAGGAAGAATAACTTTATCTCAACTGTTCCACTAGATTTCAGGAAATCTAGTACTCAGGTCCGAAACTGCAGGAAACAAGTTGCATTGATAATGGCTACCTAAAGGCCACTAATGGATAGGAGAAAACATTTGCAAACCAACTATCTGATAAGGAGTTAATATTCAAAACATACAAGGAATTTATACAACTGAGTAGCCAAAAAATAAATATACAAATTTTAAAAATGGGGAGAGAACATGAATAGAAATTTTTCCAAACAAGACATACAAATTGCCAACAGATGCATGCTTGTCATTTATCACCAGGGAAATGAAAATCAAAACCAGAATTAACTATCACCTCATGCCCGTTAAACTGCCTATTATTAAAAAGACAAGAGATAGCAAGTACTGGCAAGGATGTCAAGAAAAGGAAACCCTCATGCACTATTGGTGGAAATGTAAACCAGAAGACTCACTATGGAAAACAGTATGGTGTTTCCTCAAAGGGTTAAAAATAGAACTACTACTATATGAACCAGCATCCCACTTCTGGGTATATATCCGAAGGATGTAAAACGAGAATCTTGAAGAGATACCTGTACTCCCACATTCACTGTAGCATTATTCACAATAGTCAAGGTATGGAAACAACCTAAGCATCCACAATGGGTGAATGGATAAAAGAACACACACACACACACACACACAATGGAATGTCATTCAGTTTTTTTTAGTTTTTTTAATTATTTTTTTTTTAATTTGAGTGTAGTTGACACACAATGTTACATTAGTTTCAGGTTTACAACTTAGTTATTTGACATTTATATATTATGCTATGTTCACCATAGGAGTATCATTCACTCTTAAGAAAGAAGGAAAGCCCATTCTGTCTGTTGTCTTTTGGTTTTGTTGACTCTTTCCTTTGCTGTGCAAAAGCTTTTTACCTTGATGAAGTCCCAATAGTTCATTTTTGCCCTTACTTCTCTTGCCTTTGGCAATGTTTCTAGGAAGAAGTTGCTGTGACTGAGGTCAGAGAGGTTGCTGCCTGTGTTCTCCTATAGGATTTTGGTGAACTCCTGTCTCACATTTAGGACTTTCAACCATTTTGAGTCTATTTTTGTGTGTGGTGTAAGGAAATGGTCCAGTTTCATTCTGCTGCATGTGGCTATCCAATTTTCCCAACACCACTTGTTGAAGAGACTGTCTTTGTTCCATTGGACATTCTTTCCTGTTTTGTCAAAGGTTAGTTGACCATAGAGTTGAGGGTCCATTTCTGGGCTCTCTATTCTGTTCCACTGATCTATGTGTTTGTTTTTGTGCCAGTACCATACTGTCTTGATGATGACAGCTTTGTAATAGAGCTGGAAGTCCGGAATTGTGATGCCGCCAGCTTTGCTTTTCTTTTTCAACATTCTTCTGGCTATTTGGGGTCTTTTTTGGTTCCATACAAATTTTAGGATTATTTGTCCTATTTCTTTGAAAAAAGTTGATGGTATTTTGATAGGGATTGCATTAAATGTGTAGAATGCTCTAGGTAGCATTGACATCTTCACAATATTTGTTCTTCCAATCCATGAGCATGGAATGTTTTTCCATTTCTTTGTGTCTTCCTCAATTTCTTTCATGACAGAACGGGAGAAGATATTTGCAAATGACATATCACATAAAGGGCTAGTATCCAAAATCTATAAAGAACTTATCAAACTCCACACCCAAAGAACAAATGATCCAATCAAGAAATGGGCAGAAGACATGAATAGACATTTTTCCAAAGAAGACATCCAAATATCCAACAGACACATGAAAAAGTGCTCAACACCACTCGGCATCAGGGAAATCCAGATCAAAACCTCAATGAGATACCACCTCACACCAGTCAGAATGGCTAAAATTAACAAGTCAGGAAATGACAGATGTTGGCAAGGATGCGGAGAAAGGGGAACCCTCCTACACTGTTGGTGGGAATGCAAGCTGTGCAGCCACTCTGGAAAACAGTAGGGAGGTTCCTCAAAAAGTTGAAAATAGAGCTACCCTATGACCCAGCAGTTGCATACTGGGTATTTACCCCAATGATACAAATGTAGTGATCCAAAGGGGCACGTGCACCCCAATGTTTATAGCAGCAATGTCCACAATAGCCAAACTGTGGAAAGAGCCAAGATGTCCATCAACAGATGAATGGATAAAGAAGATGTGGTATATATATATACAATGGAATATTATGCAGCCATCAAAAAAAGAGATCTTGCCACTTGCAACGACATGGATGGAACTAGAGGGTATTACGCTAAGCGAAATAAGTCAATCAGAGAAAGACATGTATCATATGATCTCACTGATATGAGGCATTCTTAATCTCAGGAAACAAACTGAGGATTGCTGGAGTGGTGGGGGGTGGGAGGGATGGGGCAGCTGGGTGATAGACATTGGGGAGGGTATGTGCTATGGTGAGCACTGTGAATTGTGTAAGACTGAGGAATCACAGACCTGTATCTCTGAAACAAATAATACATTATATGTTAAAAAAAAAAAAAAAAAGATAGTAGGAAGGGAAAAATGAAGGGGGGAAAATCAGATGGGGAGATGAACCATGAGAGACTATGGACTCTGAGAAACAAACTGAAGGTTCTAGAAGGGAGGGGGGTGGGGGGATGGGTTAGCCTGGTGATGGGTATTAAAGAGGGCACATACTGCATGGAGCACTGGGTGTTATACACAAACAATGAATCATGGAACAATACATCAAAAATTAATGATGTATGGTGATTAACATAACATAATAAAATTAAATTAAAAAAAAGAAAGAAGGAAATCCTATCATTTGCTACAACGTGAATGAAACTGGAGGGCATTATGCTAAGTGAAATAAATCAAATAGAGAAAGAAATATGCCGTATGATCTCACTTACATGTAGGATCTAAAAATAGTTTAATAGAAAAGAGTAGAAAAGTGGTTGCCAGGGGTGGGTAGGTGAGGCAGATAGGGAGAGGTTGGTAAAAAGGTACAAAATTTCAGTTATAATAAGAATCAGGTCTGAGGATCTAATGTATAACATGGTGACTATAGTTTATAATGCTGTATTGTATAGTAAATTTCCTGTAAGAGTAGAACTTAAGTGTTTTCACTAAAAATAAGAGGCAAACATGTGAGGTGATGGATGTGTTAATTACATCAAATCATGCTGTACACTTTAAATGTATTACAATTTTGTCAATTATACCCCAATAAAGCTAAGGGGGAGAAAAGCACACACTGAGTACGTCATTTTATATGAATTCCAAAAATAAGCAGAGCTGATCTAAGGTATTAGAAGTCAGAAGAGTGGTTACCTCTGAGATTGGAAGATCAGAATTGACTGACGCTTGATAGGAAGCATTGTTCTTGGGTGCTGAAAATATTCTGTGTCTTTATCACGATGTTGGTTACATAGATACATATATAAATATTCACGAAGTTGTAAACTTAATATTATGCCGTATTTTATAGGATAAATGTTGTATCTTAATAAAAAGGTTTTTCAAAACTCATGTTTGCTGAAGCACACATTCTTATTCACCACCACTGGAGGAAGAACAATATTCTCTCCTTTCCTTACAACTTTCACCAGTACCTCTTACTGGTGAAAACTGGAATCATACCAGCAACAGATTCTGGGAAATTCAGTTCCTAGAATTCTGACCCCACAAAACAGGGGATGGGGTAAAAGTAATAGGAATAAATGCTGAGTATCCCTCACAGTGTTTTTGTCTTGTGGAAAGTTAGTAAAAAGCAAAGAATAAAAAGTGTCCTAGAATATGGTACTACAGATGATATTTTTAAAATATTCTTTTTGGAATATCCTAGGATCCATAATTCAAATCCAAGAGAGGTAGATGTGTGTATGTGTGTGTGAGTATGTGTGTATGTGTGTATATATTTTAACCAGGATAACAATGTGAGGGAAATGTTATAACACATGGTTAGCTAGGGACTAGGATGTTAAAATTATGAGTCCCTATACAATTGCATGATTAAAATTTAAATATTCTTAGAACGTGAGAACAACAATTCTAATTAGACTATATTTTATCTGAACAAAACACAAGTGTTAATTCTCTGACAAGATTTTTGTCAAAATGATAGGAAATGAAACAAAATAAAAATAACACATTTCAAAAACCTTCTTACCATGACCCATGATATAAAATATATATTTTTATATATCAAGCACCCACTTTCTTGTTTGTGTTTTTAAAGCGACAGAGAGAGGACCTTGACATTGGTAAATGCAGTTTTCAGGTTGCCTTTTCTCCCCCCCCCCCCCAATAATCCTGCTGCAAATGTTCTCATGAAGAGTTTATTGGATGGCACCTGCAGCACAGTGGTATACTGTAAATCAGAAGGAGGGGCACCTGGGTGGCTCAGTCGTTAAGTGTCTGCCTTCGGCTCGGGTCATGATTCCGGGTCCTGGGATGGAGCCCCGCATCGGGCTCCCTGCTCAGCGGGAAGCCTGCTTCTCCCTCTCCCTCTCCCACTTCCCCTGCTGTATTCCCTCTCTCGCTGTGTCTCTCTCTGTCAAATAAATAAATAAAATCTTTAAAAAAAAAAAAGAAGAAGGAAATGCTCAGTGTACTTGAAATCACAAAATATGCTATTTGAGGAAGGTGGGGAGGAGTAAAAAAAAAAACAAAACACTTTTTTTTTTACTTTCCTTGATTTGTTTACTTTGCTCAGAAATATGAATGTGCCGTGTTTAGTTTCAAGCCTATCAATCCAGTTTTATGACCATTTTAATTAGCATGTTTTATTAGAGTGAAATATTTTGTATATTATAAAGTGTATTGCCATTAATTGTATGCTTTCAGGCTTTTCTTTAATTTAAAAAAATCTGCGATTATATATGCCACAAATAGTTTAATGTTCTATCGCACCATATTATAATTATAAAATATATTTCATTATGTAGAATCATAAGTGTTACAAGCCTTACAAAGTACAGTGAGAGTATCTTTTAAAGATCTGTTGCTTACTCCTCTGCTAATTTTTATCTCTCATACCACCCCTACTGTTGCAATTTGTTATGTGTTTTCTACCATCCTCCTGTAATATATTGCCCAGACAACATCATCTGACATTCAAAGGCCATCTAACTCTTTTTCATTCAGAAGCCTCCACTTGTAGTCTTAACTTGGTATAAATTTGGTGTGTCTCTGAGGAGGGACATAGGATTACCCAAATAATAAAAGCACTGTAATCACCCCTGTCATTTCATCTTTCCCCACCTCGCCTGAGTGTGGGCATGCGTTCATGTGAATGTGGCATTCTCACATATCTCAGCATGGCTCTGAAGAGAAAAACACAATCTCTCTATTCTAAACCGAAGTATCCTCTCCACCTTCCTCAAATAGCATATTTTGTGATTTCAAGTACACTGGGCATTTCCTTCTGATTTATGGTATACCACTGTGCTGCAGGTACCACCCAATAAGCTCTTCATGAGAACATTTGCCGCAGGATTATTGGGGGGGAAGAAAAGGCAACCTGAAAACTGCATTTACCAACGTCAAGGTCCTCTCTCTGTTGTTTTAAAAACACAAACAAGAAAGTGGGCACCACCTACACATTATTAGCACCTTATTACAATACTGCAGTCATTTGACACTTTCCATACATCACTAAAGACTTTTTTCTGAGTTTGATGAGAACATTTCAAATGCCTCCTAGAATGCAGCACTGCATGTCTCAGACCTACTATAATAATATCTGTAACTTCTCTATGTAAGCTTTTGTCTCTGCATACCTTCTTGGACTTCCATGTGGTATTTGGCATTCTTTCCCTAGTTCTGTTCCTTTAGCGATCTCTAAACTCCTTTTGTAAAATATTCCTAATTCTACCCCTCTTCTTTATGTTTATCTAAATCTGACACAGTTCTCTTAAAACATTCAACACGTTTTCCTTGAATGTTTTAGTATGTGTAGATCGTACCCACTTTCTTATTTGTGTGTTTTTCTCCTTTTCTCACTTACTTGACCATATTCTTTCTTTTGTTCTTTTAACTATTTCTGTTTTAATTTGCACTCTCATTTTTTTTCTATCTATGCTTACGAGATGCCCCATTATACAGTGGGGAAGGATGGAAGAGTGAAGAAATCTGGGGTTAATTCTGGCATATTAACTGTCTCTTTGACCTTGGGCAAACCACTGTACCTCTCTGGGCCTCAGCTTCCTCACTTGTAAGTAAGAAAGGTGATCAGGTTGTCCCGTGAGTTTATTGCTAGTGCTAGAAATTCTGCAACTGCAAGAATCAGTAATTATATCCATACCCATATCTCTGTATCTATACCTATTTCCCTATTGCATGTTATTTCTTATACTAAAATAGAATCAAACCTTTTATTCTCCCAGTTTCCAGTTGTAAATTCTATAATATTATATTGCTTATTTTGCTTATTTTTACTTTACTTACACTTTTTAAATCTATTTTCTGTTTGTCTGAACTCTAGAGAAATTGTATTGTAAAATTTGCAAATAGCCTGCTTTGTAAGTCTCAAACCTGGGACTTCGTTAAGCTACTTAGTTTGTGAGTAAGTGTGCGTACATACACATACGCACATGCATGTTTTGATACATACACACAATTTGCTGCCTCTGGAATCATACTTGTCTACGTTCAAAGCCTAGCCATATACTCCCCTCTCTGAGCCATAGTCCCCTCAAAGGTGAAAATAAAGTAGTGTCCCTACCTTAGAGCTCTGTTCTGAGGATTAAATCAAATAATTATGTAGAGTGTTCAGCATAATCCCAGTACATAGTAGCTCTTAAACTGTTCCCTTTCTCCTCCTTCTCATTATTTTAATATTATTTCAAATGGAACATGTAACTGAGCTCCTGTGGCAAGCCGACTTGCTTTGTCCTCCACACTGGGCACCAGAACTGTGACTCTAGTGCAAAGGTGGGGTCCTTCAAATCCCTGGATCTATTTTTAATAACACCTAGAAGAGTTCTTTATTTGAAGATTTTCTGGCAATGATAAAAGGATTTGTTGGCAATGACTAAATCTACTTTCTGTAAAGAAAACTACATGGAGTTTATTATTTGGTGGGCACATCAGTTCCAGTTCACTTCCTCTTCAGTGAGGAACTGGTGTATCACATAGCCAGTGGAATAGAGGGGATAATATTTGTTTTGGCTCCTCATGGAACCTCTTCTGGATTTTGGCTCATGCAGATTCCTCCTTCTTTGCCAAGACAGGACTCTGTCTTCTCACCATGAAATCGATGAGCCTACCGCCCGACCCTTATTCTTTGCCTTCTCTTCTGTTATAATGGAAGACATGCCCTGCCAACCCTCCGCTTGTACTCCAGATCCTCTTTCCACTGTGAGGCTTTTATCTGCAGTCACCCATTTCTCCCCTGCATCATTAATCCCTTCTCTGCCATGTCAATCCATCTGCTATTGACATGTTCTAGGATATACTCTCTTTAAAACCGAAATCTTCTGCCTCCATCCTAAATGCTCCTGTAGTTAATATTCCATCTCTGATCCTTTTCACAACAAAACCTCTCAGAAGTCTGCTTTCATGGTCTTCGCTTCCCATTCATTCTTCAATCACACTGGCTTTTTTCACTTTGGAACCCAAACTGTTCTCTGTATGGCAACCAATAAACCATCACCTGGTCAAATCCATGCTTATTTCACTAGTCTTCTCTGCCTTGGCTTCTCAGCAGCATTTGAGCATTCACGTTTTCTTAAAATATTTCCCCCCTTCACTTCCATGATAATCACGCAATCTTGGTTTTCCTTTTATTCTATCTTCTATCTCCTTTGCAGGATCATCCTCCTCTCCAACTTCTAAATATTGGAGAACCTCAGGACTTAATCTTTCTGTATTTAATGTCTCCATCTGCAATCTCTTCCAGTTCCGTGGATAGAATTGCTATTTTTGAAATGACTTCCAAAATCTTGTCTCTAGCACCCAAGCTCTGTTCTAATATATCCTGTATCTAAACCTGCCTATCCAACAGGCATCTCATACTTGACATGTTCTAAATCAATCTCTTAATATAGCCCCCTTGGTTCTTCTAATCTTCCCCATCTCATTAAGCGACACCATCATCTTTCTTTTTATACAAGCTAAACACGTAATCTTACCCTTGACTCCTTTCTTTCCTCCCTCCCCACTCAAATTTAATCTACTTGAGTTCTACATGTTATTTATACCTGTTCAATATATCTCAAAATATCCATTTTTCTCTACCTCAGATGCCACAATGCCCAGTTAAGCCATCATCATCCTTTCATATTACGGAGCAGAGAACTTGGAGCAAAAGGCGATTAAGTCATAGTGCTGATATGTTTATGTGGCAAGGAGTTTCCCATTCTTCAGTCCTGGCTTTTCAAGAAGGAATTTTAATGGATAAGAGAATGATAAGAAGTATTACACCTACTCCATTAGAAAAAGGACTGAAGTGAGGAGGAAATAGGAATACATACAGTACGTGGACCAAATATACATGACATTCCTTTTTTGGAAGATCCCTAAAGACTGACTAGGAGGAAAGCATAAAGGTAGTATTTTAAAAATTAAATTAAAAATAAATCCATTTTAATGTGTTAATCCAAAATGACTTCAAAATGCATCAGTTCAGGGTGCCTGGGTGGCTCAGTTGGTTAAGCGACTGCCTTCAGCTCAGGTCATGATCCTGGAGTCCCGGGATCGAGTCCTGCATTGGGCTCCCTGCTCGGCAGGGAGCCTGCTTCTCCCTCTGACCCTCCCCCCTCTCATGTGCTGTCTCTCTCATTCTCTCTGTCTCAAATAAATAAATAAAATCTTTAAAAAAAATGCATCAGTTCAGTCTTTCTATTTTGAATATGTTCAATCAGCAACTTTTTTTTGAAGGACCAGAATCTTTATATTTTCAATATGTTGTGGTAATAAATGAGATTTAAAATATCCTTTGATAGAAAATATCTCTTCATATGTGAAGTTCGAACTTTAAATAATTCTCACTTATTCCTCTTGTATCCTTACATCTCCAGCTCTCACATAGCTCAAGAAATACTCATTTGGGACATTACTATGTAATCCCCTCATGCTCTAAAGTAATACATTGCTGGCACATAACACATAATGTATATTGACTCAGTTTTTATTGTGGGATGTAGCAAATATCTCTTTCCATTTGTGTTAGTCTTGCAATTCTCCTAGGGTCACTTCACTTTGGGAAACAAGGAGCTTCTAATTTTTTTTGTTCATTTATTTTGCATATTCCTATGCTACCTTTAAGAAGCCTGGCATGAATGAGTGATGCAATGTAATGATGGAAAGACACACACTCAGAATCCTCTGCTCATGTGTATATATTATGAATCTGAGTGGTTGGCTTTCCCTGCCTTCTGGAGAAGACAGAGACTGTACTGTGATCTTTCCAAATATCTTAAGATAACTAAAATTTTACTTGGGTTTCTCCCATTACCATCTTTATTTCCTAGATTCTACCAAGCAATAATTTTTCTCCTGTCTTCCACCTCCCAAGATGACTTTATTTTCCTGTTATTTTTCAAATATCTGTCAATCAGAACTCTAATGCTGTCCTACTCTATAGCACGTCCTCACAGCAATTTTGCTGAAAACATTTGTGTAGCTTACTCTCTCAAGATTTCCTTTGAGTTCCCTCTTGCCCATTGTCATTCTGTCTGACTATATTTTCTTTTCTTTTTTTTAAATATTTTATTTGTTTATTTGACAGAGAGAGAGAGCACAAGCAGGGGAAGTGGCAGGCAGAGGGAGAAGCAGGCTTCCCACTGAGCAGGGAGTCCGATGCGGGGCTCAATCCCAGGACCCTGGGATCATGACCTGAGCCGAAGGCAGACGCTTAATGACTGAGCCACCCAGGCGGCCCTGACTGTATTTTCCATTTATATTTCTCTCCAATTCTATAGTTCCACTTGTGCTATAGCTTCTATATTTTTACCTCTATCACAGTATCTCCTAACCATAGCCTTTCTGACCTTTACTTTTTTGTGTGTGATATTCTTTATTCTTGGCTTATTCAGAAGAAACACTAAAATCATTTCAAAGTCTTGGCTTCTTTTTTTTTCCTCATGTATTCTCCAAAGTCGGATCCATTTCTTTCCCCACCCAATCTGAAGCTTACAGCAAATTCATATTAAGGATTTTAATTATCTCAAACATGCCTCTTGTGTTCAATCCAATTGAGTCTCTAATCAGTGTTCCCTGGTTGAACAACTCTTCTCTGCCCCCCTATGACAAATCTTCACTGGATTCTTCCCTTGAAAGCAGCAGCAGCAGCCTTCACATCCTCTTAGAGACTGAACAACTTCTTTCAAGCTCACTCTTAAGCTCCTCCCTAAACTAGTCATTATTAAAAAACAAAACAAAACAAAACAAAAAAACTAACCCAACAGGATGAGTTTGCTTTCCTTTTCCTTTCCCACACTAAATTAGCTTCTCACCATTGCTTCTCTCTTACAGAGTCCACATTGTGGTAGCCTGGACACTGAGAGTGAGCTTGGCTGGAACACCACTGAGCTCATCACAAGCGAACTCCACCTGGTGGGCACCCACTCTGGCTCTCCTTTTCCACAGGGACCACAGTAGTCTGAGTACATGCTGAACTGTTGCTTTCCCCTGACTCTTCCAACACCTGGACTACCTGAGTCTTTAGCCTTAGATTAAAAACCAAAAATAGTTTTAGGAGTACTGGACACTTTGGTTCTGATGTTTTCTTTAAATTAAATGTGCTCTGCTTTCCTCACTCTTTTTTCTTCCTCTAGCTCTCATCCCAGGGGCAGTCATGCTGCCTCGTCAGAAATACAAGCCTCTTACACAGGATCCACAAACTGAATTCAGTAGGAACTCTATTTGAACTACATTTGCTCTAGTATTTGTAATTAACTTCTAACCTGGAAATGACAGAGGTCTGCTGTGATCTAGTCTGGCAGGGTATCACAATCAAAGAAATATAGTCAAACAAAAGTAAATAGAAATTATTTCAAATCTGCATTCATCTCTTATGAAAGCCCAAAAGGCACAGTGAAATACCTTTAAAATCCTTTCTAGCCATCATTGCCACGCTCTCAGTATTCTCCACACAGATGGAAATCCTCACAAAACCTCAATCCACATGGCTCTTCTCTCTTTCCGTATTTTCTCTTATGTTAATGGTTAAAAATCACTTTTTTAGTTCATCACTACAGCTCTCTTTGTCTACATACTACTTCCAAATTTTCCTTCCTGCATATACATGCCATCATCTCATCAACACTATGCCTTCCCCAGAAGCTCAAGCTCTCCATTAATGGAACACCCCACAGTGCAGAAGAAAGAGGTGCAGTGAATCCACTTCCTTGATAGGAATCAGAACATCACCCAAACTCTGTACAACAAAGGAGAGCCCATGAACTGACCCATCAATCAGGAACAGACCCCTTCCTCCTTTGAAGGGGGCACAAGAGTGAGAAAACATATGAATATGGTAAATATGTTACATTTTCTTTTTATAAAGTTGAAATCCATATTAGTTGACAATCTCTTGCACAAAAAAGATCTAGGGGAGATATTTTCTGACTGTACTCTACCTCAATGATGTATTTAATGTAACCTCTATACATAAAGGTCTAGTGTGGTAGTGACAGGAACACCGGTCTAAGAGTTGGAAGACCTGGAATTAAACTGCACTATCACAGGCTGGATGACCTTAAATAAGTCACTTATTGTCTTAGTTTAGGTTCCCCAGAAGCAGATCCTAAGACAAATATTTAAGTACAATTTGCTGACTTGGAAGATGACTCCAAAAAACATGAGTGTTAAGTAGGGAAGTGAGATAGAAAAAGGAAAGAAGTCAGCAACAGAGGTATTATGAATCAAGTTGCCACCATGGGCAACTGAAGTTTATTTGGCTGGGAACTCTGACTGTATAGGAGATAATCCTCGAAGTTATCCCACTCCAGGATGAGGCAGATGGGGTATTTAAACAGTAATTTCTATCAGACATTTGTTGAAACCTTTTTTGCGGGGGCTGGTATTAATCCCAGTCTTCCCTTAGAACAGACAGGGAAGGATCTATTGATCATAGTAAGTGCTCAAAGTATACCACAAATCCTATTTGTTACAGGATTTGGCAGGGTGCATGGAAATAATAAATATCAAGGAACTATGGGAAGGACACTTATAGTGCCTTGCTATATTCTTCCCTTGTACTACTTAGATTTACTCATACCACATATGAAGGTCACTCCATCCTGTCACTGATTCACAATTTCCTTTATAAAATTACATTAGGAGTGTTAGTGGAATAAGCCATAGTCCCCCCTGCTTCACTGATCCTGAGATCATAATTGATATGCATTATATCCTTCCTCTATCACGCACGCTTGCTTTTCCTTTATTAACCTCAACTAGTGCTTTAGCTTCTCTAGGTTGCTTGCCTGGTAGGGTGACTCAGACTCTAATCCCTGAGGGATGTGAGCTCCTGGTTACTTTATCTTTGTCAGGTGTGGTTGTTGCAGTGCCCACTCAAAGTTATCATCAGGCATGGAAGCACTTAGAGGGAACTCACTGGATCTCCTAGGCTCCAAACATACTCTTTCTTGCTCCCATTAGGTAGTAACAACTCTATCTCCTCTTAAAAATCAGGGTCAAGCATCCTGCCAATATGGTAACTTCTTTCTTTGCCTGTTTGTCTACTACTATGAGAAGCACAAAATTACCAGTTGATAGCCCTAGCTAAGGTTTAATGGAACATTTACCATGTCCATTGACAGAAGGCTTACTTCTCTTTCCTGAGAACCTCTAATCTAGCAAAATTTAAAGTTGTGGTTCCAGAAATCACAAATTCCCTAATCAGACTGATTTTAAGATGGACCACTCTTACTTTCAATCCTTGGGTTTTCTCTATATATCAGGAACACAGATTGTCATTATATGGCAATCAATTCAAAATATAAAACACCTCTTAAGCAGAGCCCTACCTCCTCAGAGTTTCATCCCCCAGTTGGCTCTATAACTGTGCCTTTAAGAACTAAAGAACACAGCATTTCATCAGGCCAGCAGCTTCTGGGTGGGTGATGCACAAAATGGGTGCCAAGGGTGTGTCCATTGTTGAAATTTTATGCCTGTAAGTGGTTCCCTTGATCCAAGCAACATCATGGGGAATTCCATTATGATAATAAATCAGATACTTTGTGGACCCTCTGATTGAGGTGCTGGAAAGGTAAAAGATCACATTTACTGGCAGTTTGAAAGCTAGCTTATGTGCACAGAAATAATAAATGACAAAGGGATATGGGTGGGACATTGACATTATCTGCTGACTTCCTGTATTTCAGTTTCTTCATCTATAAACTGGACCCAATCTATGAAAATCTGCTTTTGAAGTATTACAGAAATGCAAGCTATAAATATTGTTTTCTGATAGAAGCTACAAAAGAATTATCATTGCTCTAAACTCCAGAAAATGAGAACCTATTTTGAGTATCTTTTCCATTTTATTTCATACTTAGCTACCTGTGGTTAATATGTGACTTTAAATCTAAGATATAAAAATTAGGCACTAAAAAGAAAACCCATCTTAACTGATAATAAAAAAAATAGAAAATTAAGGTTTCCATTTCCAAAAAGGATTGTTGCTCTTAATAATACAAAAGAAATTAAGAATAATTAATTTTTAAAAATAAAATCTGTAATTAAATACTTGGGCAGTTGGTGGAGGGGAAGGTCGTTTACCTGTTAATGTTTGTTTGACATTTCCATCTAATCTATTAAATCAAAGAATTCATTTATTTTAGAAAATAAGATCACTGAATGATACCTTTGCTTCATTTCTAAGATTTAAAAATGTCATTCCTAGAGTAGATTTTAAAATATTATTTCAAAACTTTCTGAGTTGCTCTAAAAGTCTTAACAGTATTTTCTTCCCATGAGCACCAACTAACATTACTTTATGTTCAGTAAGTACACATTCATTTTTATCAAAATCCAGTTTCTGTTAAGCTGTATTAATTTTTGTGGACTTTATAGGGAGGAAATGATGGGATAGCCTTAGGGCCATGAGGCCACATAATGAAATGCAAGAGCCAGTTTAGTAGAAAGAATAAGTCTACTAGGAAAGAAAAGGCACTGGTCTGAGGCTATAAAGAAGAAAGGAAGTTTAATGTCACAGAGAGAGAAAAAACAGATCCGACCTAGTTGGTTCAAGTGGTAATATTCATGAGTGAGATATCCTCAGGGAGACAGAGTTCTCAGAAGAATGAGAAGGTCAACTGACTGTCAGATTTGGTTATCAATTACACCTTTGGAAATATTATTTTCAAACAGAGACAGTTTCTATTTTATTACATTCGTTATCGTGGTTAATTGTGATTAACTAAAAATATATTTCTTATTATAAATAAATATCAATAGTAATTTTTAGGATACTACGGTAAAATCTGTTTGCACATTCTTGAGGCTATTCACCAGTCTGGCTATTCACCAATAACTTAAGAAATATCTATTGTCTCTCCTCATCCAGTGCCAGCAACATAAGATGAATAGAAAATCTTAGCTGCATCTGAGAAGTCTAGTTAGAACTGCCTCAAACCTCAAAGCAATAAGAAAAAATAATGCACAAAGTCACACTTGGTAAAAAGACATGGTGAGATCATTCACATCCTTTTATAAAGGACAAACATGAAAAGCAAAATTCATTAGTGACAATAAATACCTGTCTCAAGGCTTAGGGTTTGATGAACCAGGACTTAAGACTACACCAACATTCAAGATTAATGTTCTCTTTTGTTCACATAGAGAACCATAGACATGATTAAAGATCTGTCTCTCCACCACATCCCCTCTTGTGCTCTTCTCACAAACAAAGAAATGTTTTCTTTCTCATCAGCCTTGGAGATAGTGATACCATATTTTTATCCCCACACTCAGGAAAAATTTATATATTATCATAAAGCAGATTGACTTTATATATCTTACCACCTGTGGCAAAAAAGCTGGCTTTATATGTGTGTGTGTGTGTGTGTTGTGTGTGTATTATGTGTGTATAGTTTATATATTCAATAAATTTTATTTTTAACTTCTCGACTAGTCATGCTTTTCTTCTACCAGCATGTAAGTATTTCCATGTAGTATCTTAAACTGGAGTTCCAGAGGAAATAATATTTTTGGTAATAACTGGGGGCGAGGAGTTTATTTTTTCCATCACAAAGCACAAATACAAAAAGGCTTATTTTCTTTGTACTTTTACACTTGGATGATATTTCAAATATTATTTTTTCACAGTATTTTAAAATAAATGTTCATCTCAAAGTATTTAGTGATAGGTGCAATCCCCCCCCCCAAAAAAATCAAGGAGATATACAAAAAAGGGAAAAAAAATAAAATGTTTAAGAGAAAAAATATGATTGCCAGAACAGGAATTATTTTTAATTAGAAGGTAACGACTAGAATCAGGATTCCAAACTCCTGATCTCAGGGCACCTGGGTGGTACAGTTGGTCAAGCAACCGACGCTTGGTCTTGGCTCAGGTCGGATCTCTGGGTCATGAGATCGAGCCCTGTGTCTGGCTGTGCACTTAGCACAAAGTCTGCTTTCAGTTTCTCTCTCCCTCTCCCTCTGCCCCTCCCCACCATGCTTGCACACTTACTCTCTCTCTCTCTCTCAAATAAATAAATAAATCTTAAAAAAAAAAACTCCTGGTCTTACAGTTTGTAGTAACATGATTTCTGTGAAATTTAAATAGGTAAGATATTTGATTAATTTTGTCTAAATGGAAAACTAGATCAAATATTTGTCAAAAAATGGATGTTTAATTCAATTTGAAATTTTTAGACTGACCACCAGTTAAATTATAGAAATAAAAACACTTTTGTTCTATTCAAAGGATAATACAAAAGAATTTAAAGACATGGTTTCTGCATTTATGGTATTTGGAGAACTATTACTTTATGTATTTAATCTATTATGCTTACTTACTTAACAATTTGATTTAGACTTAATTTACATAACTGACAAGATATTCCAACCAACCTTTTCACCATACCACAGTTCTAAATATTAAATATAAACAGATACAAGGCAAAGTTCCTTTCCCTATTTGCTTCAAACACCTGGATTTTCAAAGACAGCAAATTTTAATGCAAAGGAAATTTTGTGAACTAAAATGTCACCATTATATAATACTGCCATTAAATACCTACTATAATCATCTTATAAATCTATAAAATCTGTTTTAAAATACTTTAATTAATGTATACTTATGATGTTTAACAAAAAATTGTGATTCCAATCTAAATTCAAATATATGTAACTATCATAATAAGTAAACCTAATGAGTAAATGTATTTGAGTTTGCCAGTGTGAATTGCTCTGAATGTTTTAAATTCTCCTTAAATGACTACATAAAAACATGAAAAAAATGGGGGAAAGGATGAGAATGGAGCTAATATTTATTGAATGCTTTTCTCTGTTTTCAGCATATTACATATAACCTCTTAAATAGTAATTGTCTTTCGTTCTATTCTTTAAATCAAGGGTTGGGGATTTTTTTCTGTTCAGGGCTAAGTAAGGACTATTTTAGCCTTGTAGGTCTCTGTTGCAACTGTTAACCCTGTCACTGTCTGTGTCAGGAATGGGTAGTGTTGAGCTTCTCCTTCCATGGGGCTGAGTTGCTCCTGGAAAATGGCTACTCTTGCTGAGAAGGGATGACATTAAATTTTTATGTTTCTTTTTACCTCATCCTGTCAAAATTTATTTCTGAATTCATTTATTTTACATACTTGGTGTATTAGTAAAGTAGTACATGCATGCGATGTATAAATAAATATGCATATGATAAAGGTACATTTGCAAATATTTTTGCTAACAGAACTGTACAATCAAACAAGTTTTAAAAAAACACTGCACCAGAACATAAACACCACAAGAAGAGGGATTATGTTTGTCTCTGCACCCTTCACAGGGCCTTGAACATGATTACCCCTCAATAAATTCTTGTTTAATAGGTAAATGAATAATAAGTACTTCCAACTCACTGTCTTTAATAATTAGTTGGAATTATTTTATGTATGCTAGAGTAACTAAAACTGTATTTGTAAAAACAAATTATTCTAGGCTTGCTTTCATAAATAGGCAAAAATCAATTCATAAATAATAGCATCCATTTGCATATAAATAATGTTCTAAAGTCTTCTAAAATTATGTTGTCTCTTTTATAAAGGTTAAACACCCCCCACCATCTTCTTTAAGCTATTCGTCTATTCAGTTAAAACTTTCTTCAAGATAACACAAAGGGAAATGTCAGCCTTGGCAAATATCAGAAATTCCAAATTAAGTAGAATTTGAATTAATGAGATTTTATCATATCTTCAACAAAAATCATTTACTATGTTCAAGGTCATTACTTCCATTTTTAAAGGATAAATTTAACTTTTAAGTAAATGTGTGCTCAATAGTGATTCTCTAAGCTCTATGGTATATTCGTATCTTGAGAATCATGTCTTAGGAAACATTAAAATAATTATTGCCGTTAAACTTCATGTCTTCAGTATAACCAATACCATATTTTTATAATTTTTCCAATCATGCGGTTGCCTTATCATTTCCTTTACTACAGCCTTCCTAGACATACTAAAAACATAAAAACGTTTCCTGTTTTTAATGTAATCTTTCATATACAATAGTTTTTTTGTTTAAAGTAATTCTGATTATCTACCCCCAATCCCCCCCACTTTTTTTTGGTCCTGCCTCTACTCTACTTCTCTTTCAACTGTAAGAAACTTCCTCCTGCTAGCAAGCAACCAGAATGAAGTGACAGAAAGCTTAGCAGAGCTTGATCTCTGATAATCGCCCACTTAGGTTCTCTGCAATCAAAGTAGGAAGCATAAATTGAGGAATCAAGTTCAGTAGCTGGTGACAGACACTAACCTTCACATGCAATTACTAGTAGGATTTCCTCTCATTCATTTATTCATTCAATAGTCAGTATTTACTACTTACCCTTGTATAAAGTGTTCCAGGCTTGCGGTGAACAAAAGAGACTTAGACCCTGCCTTCATGAAGTTCACTGTTCCCTAAGGGAGTTTTACACCTATGAGCAGATATATGAGTAAATTCTTGCAAATTGTGACAAATGCTAAAAATCAAAAGAACAAGTGTTCCGATCACTTTCTACCCACAAACTGGTGATTTAATAAGCACAACCAACCATAACAGAGAGAGATCTTTTCTTTTTCTTTAAAGTCCATTCTGGAATTGGCAAATAGATGAGAACTGGCTGAGAATTTGGTGAGGATTCAAATACTGCTATGCTGATTCACTTTTGGTATTGTAACCATGTCATGCCTTGCTTTTCCTGCCAGCCTTTATTTCTGTAATCTTGAATCTTTTCATGGTTACTCTGTATACGAAAGTTACAAAGGATAAGGTAGAGTGTGGGGGTTAGAGGAAGTCCAGAGCTTATTTTTTTATTGTATGTATAAAATAATAAAGTGTTTACCATGGTAAACATTGAGGAACACTGAGATAAAGGCAGGAAAAAACAAAATGCAGTTAAAATGCTGACAGTGCAATGGTCAATCTAAAGCATTAGCCAGAAAAAAATATGTATATATAGCCTGATTGTATTGGCTATGGAATATACATATAATACATACATACATATGCACATATAAGCATATATATATGTATATATATACATATATATGTATATTCCTAAGGAATATATCCCTTAGCCAAATGCAATCAGGCCAGTTCTAACTAAATGAATTTATTGTCCCAAGTACAACCACGTTGTGATGACCAACAAAATCCAACATACTCTTAATGCACACACATTCCAGGCCAAAATAGTATTTTTAGTTGTATGTACTGATGTATTTAAAATCATCTAAGGAATAGTTTCTCTTTATTTTCTCCTGTAACTGAAATATATTATCTCTTTTTTCCCCTGAGTTTCCAGAAGAATGATCAATTTAAACCTATAAGACAGGTGAGAACACAGTTTAATTATTACCATTTGTTGATTTATAACCTTGGGAATATTCTAGGTGAAATTTAAAACTGACCCCCACTCATGGAGGGCAAAGGAGACTGAGGAAAGAGGCAGGCCACTCCAGATTGGGAGGTGGCAGGTTTACTAAGCAAGGGAACTTACATAAGTGGCTTGTCTCCAGTGCCACAAGATGAATAAATCTCCACATCTGCCTGCCAGAATCTTAAAAGTTTATATAGAGGCCTCAATCAGGTTCAGTCGCACATACCATCTAGATGGTCTCAACAACACATTGCTCTCTCAAGGCTGCATCCTTGACAATAGCTCCCACCGTGGGAATGGTCAGCAGAATGTACATTCCAAGTACAGAGGAAAGGGTGAAGAGCCTCTGATTGCCTGGGTCCAGCTTGCAGGTCAACCAGAGGTCACATCATCTCCATGACCACCTCCAATACCATTAGATCGGGAAATGTCTGTAGCAACTCCCCGAGGAGGGGAAGCTCTGAAGAACATTCTGTGTGGAACAACAGTATTAAGCACTGCAGTTTCTACCCTCTTTCTCTTGTCTTTTCCTTTTTAATGGTCATTCTTCTTATTAATATTACCATTATCTGGAGTTTCTTTTATCCATACACAGGGAAGCAAAATATATCCCTCTATAAAAATACAGGTACACCAATAAATTATTTCTCCATGCTAGCTTTCCCAAGGTAAGGTTCCTGGGTCATATTAGATGTGTTTTTAATGTAATAATTATTTACTGATGTAATTAGCATTATAAGAGTATGCCACATTCTCACATTTCTAGGAAGACCTTACTATTTTCTCTAATTCAATTTTGTGATGGTATAGACACATCATTTTTGCACATACCTATAAATGTCTGAATTTTAGAGTTTTAGAACTGTTGTATTTCTTCTGTCATGTATTATATAATCTGATTTTCTGTCATTTTTTTCTTGTAATTTACCTATTACTTATGTGGAGGGTAATTTTGTGTGTGTGTGTGTCATTACCACCATTGGTATTCTTCCTCTCCCCTGCCAAGTCACGAGAGGATATTTAACTGCTGAAGATTTTAACCCTTTATCATATGTTACGTTCTTTATATGGTTATAGGTTTTTCTTATATTTAGGGGCTGAAATACATTTCAATTCCATGGCATCTTGGATTTCAGCACTGTTAGGAGGATATTCTCTACCTCTACAAGGTGAAATGGATATTTCTTTCCATTTCTTCTTTTTTATCAGTTACTTTTTTTCCCCAATGAACTTTAAGCAAACCCCCAGAATAGCTAACTAGCAGCACATTCCTGAGTGAACTGCTGCTGTATTCAGAGTGCTGAATCCACAGCAATGTTTAAAAAATAAATAAAAGCAACTGGGACCAAAAACACCTCACTCTTCGGCCAACTCCAACTGCACTGTAGTTCTGAGCTCCAACAAGAGCTTCTTTGGTCTTTTAGAAAGGACTTCAGGTTCAGAGTGAGACTGAGACTTGAAGTTGATTCTTCCTCTGAGAGAGTTCTATCCATGAGTTTGCCTGGGACAGTGCTCCCTCAGCTATCTTTACCTTGTTCCACGGTCTTTATAGCGATGTTCCATAACTGCACATTCTAGTTGAAGCAAGTTTTTTTTTTTTTAAGATTTTTTAAAAAATTTATTTATTTGACAGAGAGAGAGAGAGAGAGACAGCGAGAGAGGGAACACAAGCAGGGGAAGTGGGAGAGGAAGAAGCAGGCTTCCCGCTGAGCAGAGAGCCCAACGTGGGGCTCGATCCCAGGACCCTGGGACCATGACCCGAGCCGAAGGCAGATGCTTAACAACTGAGCCACCCAGGCGCCCCAGTTGAAGCAAGTTTTAATTCTTTTCAAGAAAAATGGCATTTCTCTCACATCAGAAGAAGGTAATGGATAAATGAATCGAGTAAAAAAAAGAGATAGAGAAAAAAATAGGAATGCTAGTAGCTTCATGGAAAGCTACTAGCTAGTAGCTACATGGTTTTCAATGTAGAGAGTTAGTAATGCAGAAAAATGAACTGAATATAACAATATAATCATTACTACATTGTTACTACATAATTGTTACATTAGGAAGAGAGGGGACATAAGATGGAGAGATGGTGTAAATGAGTTAAGTCCTTGTCTTGCTTAAATAGATTATGTTTAAAGTTGATAAGTCAAGAAAGAAGACTATAAGCATGTAATTGGAGGGCCAGATTCAATGACAAGAAGAACTAAAAATGGAAATAGTTAAATTTGGGACTGGGAATAGTGCAGGGTAGAGCAGATGACAGGGAAGGTAGAACCATATAAGACCTCTGCTCTGTACAATTGTATATTTTAACCATGCACATGTACTACTTCAATAAAAAATGAAATATATGCACATACAGGCAAAACAAGCTCAATGATCAGTCTTAGCATCCAACATTTAGGCATTATCTCCTCATGATAAAATGAAATAACAAGATATGTCAATGACTACACATTATTTCTGCTTTGAAAAACAACCTAAATGAAATAGAACATTTATTGCAATTGAATAGTTTATTGAAGATACATGGAATAATTTTTTTAAAAAGATAAATAAGACAAGAAAGAAGCAACCAACCAAATTCCAAAACATTGGACATTCTAAAGGACAAATGATCTAGTTTTATAACAAATAGTGACAAATTTCAAACATGACTTACAGCATAAAAGGGACTGAAGAGACATATAATACAAACTCTATATGTGAAACACAACTGATTCTTGATTTGAACACACCAACTGTAAAATACATCTTTGAAAAATAGGAAAATTTGAATATATACTAGATATCAGATGATATTAAGAAAATACAATTAATTAGAATAGGTGTGATAATGGCACAATGAGTATGTTAAAAATGTCTTTGCAATTAAAGATGAATATGAAAGTACTTATAGGTAAAATAACATGATATATTGGATTTGCTTTAAAAAATATCTCAGCAAAATAAAATGTTGTTAATAATAGTGACAAATGAAAAATGACAATAAATGATGCTTGTTGCCTCCAGGTGATAGGCACGTTGGGATTCACGATACAGTACTGTGTTCTCTACTTTTGATATATTTGAAAGTTTCCATAATAAAGAGATTTTTTTTTTTTTAATTTTAAGAAGTGAATGGGATCATTGGTTAGATTTATTCCTAGGTATCTTATGGCTTTGGGTGCAATTGTAAATGGGATTGACTCCTTAATTTCTCTTTCTTCTGTCTTTTGTTGGTGTATAGGAATGCCACTGACTTCTGTGCATTGATTTTATATCCTGCCACTTTACTGAATTCCTGTATGAGTTCTAGCAGTTTTGGGGTGGAGTCTTTTGGGTTTTCCACGTAAAGTATCGTATCATCTGCAAAGAGTGAGAGTTTGACTTCTTCTTTGCTGATTCGGATGCCTTTTATTTCTTTTTGTTGTCTGATTGCTGTGGCTAGGACTTCCAATACTATGTTGAATAGCAGTGGTGATAGTGGACATCCCTGCCGTGTTCCTGACCTTAGGGGGAAAGCTCTCAGTTTTTCCCCATTGAGAATGATATTCACTGTGGGTTCTTCATAGATGGCTTTTATGATATTGAGGTATGCACCCTCTATCCCTATACTCTGAAGAGTTTTGATCCAGAAAGGATGTTGTACTTTGTCAAATGCTTTTTCTGCATCTATTGAGAGGATCATATGGTTGTTGTTCTTTCTTTTATTAATGTATTGTATCACATTGATTGATTTGCAGATGTTGAACCAACTTTGCAGCCCAGGAATAAATCCCACTTGGTCGTGGTGAATAATCCTTTTAATGTACTGTTGGATCCTATTGGCTAGTATTTTGGTGAGAATTTTTGCATCCATGTTCATCAAGGATATTGGTCTGTAATTCTCCTTTTTGATGGGGTCTTTGTCTGGTGTGGAGATCAAGGTAATGGTGGCCTCATAAAACGAGTTTGGAAGTTTTCCTTCCATTTCTATTTTTTGGAACAGTTTCAGAAGAATAGGTATTAATTCTTCTTTAAATGTTTGGTAGAATTCCCCTGGGAAGGCATCTGCCCTGGGCTCTTGTTTGTTGGGAGAGTTTTGATTACTGCTTCAATTTCCTTAGTGGTTATAGGTCTGTTCAGGTTTCCTATTTCTTCCTGGGTCAGTTTTGGTAGTTGATACATCTCTAGGAATGCATCCATGTCTTCCAGGTTATCTAATTTGCTGGCATAGAGTTGCTCATAATATATTCTTATAATTGTTTGTATTTCTTTGGTGTTGGTTGTGATCTCTCCTCTTTCATTCATGATTTTATTTATTTGGGTCATTTCTCTTTTCTTTTTGATAAGTTTGGCCAGGGGTTTATCAATCTTCTTAATTCTTTCAAAGAACCAGCTCCTAGTTTCGTTGATCTGTTCTGTTCTTTTGGTTTCTATTTCATTGATTTCTGCTCTGATCTTTATTATTTCTCTTCTCCTGCTGGGTTGAGGCTTTATTTGCTGTTCTTTCTCCAGCTCCTTTAGGTGTAGGGTTAGGCTGTGTATTTGAGACCTTGCTTGTTTCTCAAGAAAGGCTTGTATTGCTATATAATTTCCTCTTAGGACCACTTTTGCTGCATCCCAAACATTTTGAACAGTTGTGTTTTCATTTTCATTGGTTTCCATGGATTTTTTTAATTCTTCTTTAATTTCCTGATTGACCCATTTATTCTTTAGTAGGATGCTCTTTAGCCTCCATGTATTTGAGTTCTTTCCAACTTTCCTCTTGTGACTGAGTTCTAGTTTCAAAGCATTGTGGTCCAAAAATATGCAGGGAATGATCCCAATCTTTTGGTACTGGTTGAGACCTGATTTGTGACCTAGGATGTGATCTATTCTGGAGAATGTTCCATGGGCACTAGAGAAGAATGTGTATTCTGTTGCTTTGGAATGGAATGTTCTGAATAGGTCTGTGAAGTCCATTTGGTCCAGTGTGTCATTTAAAGTCTTTATTTCCTTGTTAACTTTTGCTTAGATGATCTGTCCATTTCAGTGAGGGGGTTGTTAAAGACCCCTATTATTACTGTATTGTTGTCGATGTGTTTCTTTGATTTTGTTATTAATTGGCTTATATAATTGGCTGCTCCCATGTTAGGGGGATAGATATTTACAATTGTTAGATCTTCTTGTTGGATAGACCCTTTCGGTAGGATATAGTGTCCTTCCTCATCTCTTATTATAGTCTTTGGTTTAAAATCTAATTTGTCTGATATAAGGATTGCCACCCCAGCTTTCTTTTGGTGTCCATTAGCATGGTAAATGGTTTTCCACCCCCTCACTTTCAATCTGGGGGTGTCTTTGGGTCTAAAATGAGCTTTTGCACAGCAAAAGAAACAGTCAACAAAACCAAAAGACAACCGACAGAATGGGAGAAGATATTTGCAAATGACATATCAGATAAAGGGCTAGTATCCAAAATCTACAAAGAACTTATCAAACTCAACACCCAAAGAACAAATGATCCAATCAAGAAATGGGCAGAAGACATGAACAGACATTTTTCCAAAGAAGACATCCAAATATCCAACAGACACATGAAAAAGTGCTCAACATTGTTCAGCATCAGGGAAATCCAAATCAAAACCTCAGTGAGATACTGCCTCACACCAGTCAGAATGGCTAAAATTAACAAGTCAGGAAATGACAGATGTTGGCGGGGATGCGGAGAAAGGGGAACCCTCCTACACTGTTGGTGGGAATGCAGCTGGTGCAGCCACTCTGGAAAATAGTATGGAGGTTCCTCAAAAAGTTGAAAATAGAGGTACCCTACAACCCAGCAATTGCACTACTGGCTATTTACCCCAAAGATACAAATGTAGTGATCCGAAGGGTTACGTGCACCCCGATGTTTATGGCAGCAATGTCCACAATAGCCAAACTATGGAAAGAGCCAAGATGTCCATCAACAGATGAATGGATAAAGAAGATGTGGGGTATATATATACAATGGAATATTATGCAGCCATCAAAAGGAATGAGATCTTGCCATCTGCAATGACGTGGATGGAACTGGAGGGTATTATGTTGAATGAAATAAGTCAACCAGAGAAAGACATGTATCATATGATCTCACCGATATGAGGAATTCTTAATCTCAGGAAACAAACGGAGTGTTGCTGGAGAGGTGGGGGGTGGGAGGGATGAGGCAGCTGGGTATAGACATTGGGGAGAGTATGTGCTATGGTTAGTGCTGTGAATTGTGTAAGACTGATGAATCACAGACCTGTATCTCTGAAACAAATAATACATTATATGTTAAGAAAGAAGAAGAAGATAGCAGGAAGGGAAAAATGAAGGAGGGGTAATTGGAGGGGGAGACAAACCATGAGAGACTATGGACTCTGAGAAACAAACTGAGGGTTCTAGAGGGGAGAGGGGGATGGGTTAGCCTGATGATGGGTATTAAAGAGGGCATGTACTGAATGGAGCACTGGGTGTTATGCACGAACAATGAAACATGGAACACTATATCAAAAACTAATGACGTAATGTATGGTGATTAACATAACATAAAATAAAATAAAAAATGGAAAAAAAAGAAGTGGATGGGCTCAGATGTACTGGGAGATTTTCTTTAGTAATCGATGAATGTGTAGAAAAATAAAATTAGATAAGCAAAATTAAGATTGAGATCATGCAATGTCATTATGACACATACCATTCCAAATCTTTTTCTAAGTATGTGGGGATATAAGAAAGCGATGCTTCCCACTGAAAGAAAAATGATTTATACTGAGAGGAACTGAGAGTGGGGCTAAGCACTGAGCTTATTCTAGGGTTAGTTTGTGACAACTTGGAAAACACCGGACCCAGCTTCTATAGACTTGCCTTGGAAACAGGGTGATGAGTAGCAATAAAAGGAACATACATTTAGGAGTACAGCCAATCTTACTGTTGAGTGTTTCTGGTGAGAAAACAAAACAAAACAAAACACCGAACAAGGGATTTTCCTCCTTCATACCTTGAGGCACCCTGGACTGGGCAGGAATGTTCACTGACAGACTGAGGGGGCTGTCAACAGAGCAGGAGTCTCAGCCCAAAACTTATCTTTTCATGCTGACAAAATAGGGGGACAAATTTTCCTGCCTTGGAAACCGAGGGGTATGGTGACATATTATGGAGCAACCAGAATTCAGAGGTAACAGACAGTTCTGCCCTCAAGGGAGAGCTTTTCAATTCTGGCCCTTACAAAATGGCTAGGAAAACCAGGATGAGTCCTTCGGACATGAGAAAACAGCCTTAAGTATCGTGGAGATATCACTGAAGAATGAACCCAAGGAGAGAAAAACATTTTATTAGTTTTTGTAGGAAGGGGTTCTACTGCTGTGTACTATTGAAAAGTACTATTGAAAAGCCATTATTTGCTTCTTAAACAATTAAGCAAAGTATCTCAGTTAAATACATATTTACATAAATATAATCGTAAGTACATACTGGTTGCTTTATTCCACTTACTAAATTTAAACATGTCAATAAACAAACTATAATGTTATCTTGCTATACAAGTATTCCATTAAATCACTACTCTTCAGTTTGTTCAATATAACCTCTACATCTAGATATTTAGAATGTTTCCCAATTTTTACTATTATAAAAAATAACCCAATGAATATTTTGTAGTTAAATCATTATGCTTATCCTTATTTTCCTAGGATGAATTTCAAACAGTGGAATTTCTGAGTCAAGGTGGTACTGTGAATGAGCAAAACATAATGAACTGCCCCCAAACAGAGCTGAGTATATGTAAATTACATATATGATAAAATAGACATCATGGATTAGTGTAGAATAGAATTGCTTTATAATAAATGTTCCTAAGCCAATTACTTAGTTATTCATCAGACTTATTTTTAACATCCCTCTTTGTTACAGAAATAGTTTAAGATGGCTTACTAAGATATGTATCATAGAGCAAGATACGGTAAATTTCATAAGGGAGAAATGAAGTAAGGGGAAAACAAACCTAGAAGAGAGGTTTGTTTGTTTTGTTTCTTATGTATGCCTTCAAATACTATATACTGGCTGGACATAAGCCACAGACTTCTTCTAGCATCAAATGAGAAGACAGGAGTAGCAGTTATTGAATTCACATAGACAATGAGATAAAGACAAACTAGTTGCTAGGAAGAAGCACACATACTTGTGTGTTAACCCCTGAAAGAAATTCTCCCTAGGGTCTCTTGGAGAACAAGGTGTAAATGTAATGGACAACATGCTTACAGTATGCACCACAGTGCATTTCCTCAGCCTGTTTGCTACAACATTCTTTAACATAAGTTAATGGCATTGTGTCAAACTATGAGTCAATACAAACTCCACAAGGGAAGATGACCAATAAAATGCAGTCCACACAGGCAGCAACCTATTTCACTGATTTCATCCAGGGTCAGAGCATCTGAAGAAGAATGAATAACATATCTATTAAGTCAATCCTTCTTAAATATGGTTTCTCTCAACGAAAGCTTTGATAGATGTTAAGCAGCAGTAAGTTAATAGTTTCTGAAATGTACTATGAGTGCAGTCATATTAAAAGCAGTAAATAAAATAATGAAACCCTTCACAAGTATACATGAATCTTGGTATAAATCTATCTCATCTCTCTGAAGTAAGCAGGGCAAGTAACTACAGTTTAGATGAAATAACTAGTTAGTTAATGGATTCATACTGTTTATATAATTTTGTAATTAAATAGTCATCTAATGATATATTTAATTCATAATCTCTCTGCTAGTCTGTAAACCCTGAGGGCAGGAATCATAGATACTTCATCACAGAAATGAAATATTATAGGCATTACAACTCACCACCACCACCACCTCTATGTATCTTACATGGAATATTGGCCTATAAATTCAGGCATGTAATTTATAAGCCAGAGTGGTACACATTGTGGACAGAATGTCCAATAAATTAATAGTCTGTAATTTGGGGGGATTAAAAGAGCTTCCATTTTATGAAAAGGAATACATGAAAACTTGGGATGTCACATAAATTCTATCTGTTGATAACGTTGAGCATGCAAGTAAGAGATAAAGGCCAAAATTCAGGGAGATTCTTGACAGTGTTAACATCAAGAATTTCTCCCCAGTTTCTTCACTTAGCTTAAAATTCTAATCATATTTTATCTGAGTTCTGCAAAGTTTGAAGCAGGAGCCTTTGGTATATATACTGGAAAAAGTAAATCTCCCAGGTGGTAATTTCTCAGAGATATTTTACTCATTAAACAAATGAATCTCCAATTTATAGAAATATAAGCAGCATCGGTGGAGTTCATATTCCACAGCTTTCTTTCTTATGATGCACTCTGCCTATTGGTAAAGTGATGAAAGTTGGGATGGGGGAGGAAAAAGTATGTGAATCCTCTTCTCTTCCCTCTCCATCCTTGTTTTCTTCACAGATGTTTTTCTAGCATGTAGACCACTTTATAACACGTCTTATATTATGGGGCCCTGTATTCTACCTTGCATATACTCTATATTTTTAAATGAATTGTCACATATGTTGAATTTTTAATAATGTATCCAATAAATTTTTCTAAATAAACTAGCAAAAAATGACTTTCTTTAAGATTCTAGCATCTCCCACTCATTAGTCTAGAGAAAGTTATGATATCTTAATGAATTTTATGTTTAGACTTGGCTTTATGGAAATTGTGTTTTTTTATTCTGACAAAACATGTAAAAATAAGTAACCTTATTAAAATAACAGTGAAACATACATGCATGGAAGTTTTATTTTTTGCTAACACTACTTTAGATAATATACATAATAAAACTAAAAATTTTAAGTTAAATATTTAAATAGTTTTAAAATCTGTTCTTGATCTTAGTTTTATGGTAAAAAGCAAGTTTCTGTAATTATGGTTGAACTTAGTAAACTTAACATTTAATCCAGGAAAACAAACTAAACTCAGCTAATATTTGCTTATGCCTCCATAATCAAAACAATAAATTTTTCTTGAAAATAGACAAAAAATTTATTATTAAGACAAAAGTTTGCACAATTACATGTAATAAAAAACAAACAGACAAACAAACAGTAGAGCCCTATGTTAAGTCAAACACAGGGCAGGGTGGCATATGGGTGTGATTATCCGGAGACCTAAATCAATGCTGGCCATCCCCGGGACACTGATGACTTGGTGTACTACCTCTCCAGAAAATTCCAAAGGAGGAGAGGAGAGGTGTAGTGATGGCAGAGTAGAGGAGGTAAAGGGAGAATCAACGATCTGAGACTTTAGGAGAGGCAAGTAGGGCCCCTGGACAAAAGATAATTGAGTCAACGGACACACTATTCGATACCCTGAGTCAACAAACATCTGAATACTTACAATACCCCAAGTAATGTTGTAGGCATTACTATGATTTCAAGTTCAAATAATTGAAATAATACTTTCAAAGACATAGGCCACAGTAGTCCTTGCCAAGTAAGAAATGTGTGCACCGAGGAATGTAGAATGAATGGTGAGAGTCTACGGGAGCAAATGAGCAAGGCCAACATCCGCCAGGTTCAACTGTCATTACTGCAACACGGCTTCAATGGAGGGATGCCAAAGGACGTGTTTCTTTGCTCTTATTTTCTATCTTGACAGAGAAATGTGTTTTTTACCAACTTGTATATTAGAACATGACTTATATTTCACAACTTAAAGA
Source organism: Mirounga angustirostris (assembly GCF_029215605.1). Lineage (NCBI taxonomy): Eukaryota > Metazoa > Chordata > Mammalia > Carnivora > Phocidae > Mirounga > Mirounga angustirostris. Next base: position 87,225,057 of record NW_026991716.1, on the reverse strand, counting down.
GTCCATTTTAAGTTTATGCCAGCAATGATTTTTTTTTTTTCTGATAGCATACATGGAACACACGTGGTCTCCTGCACCCTGACACACACACTTCTGATGTCCTTTTTATTTGGACTTATTTTCAAACTGGAGCAAGATTTGTAAAAACAAAAGCCCTAAATGTAATGACTAAAATTTTATTTGCCTGACAAAATTAATAGTATTGTGCAAGATCTAAGAGAAGAGCTTACTTCAGAACATATAATATTTCAAGGTTCTATGGCCATATATGCCCTGACAGTGTCAGCTACTCTCTTTCAAATACAACTGTATTTGAAAAACTGCTGTGGTGTCTTCTCTCTTTATCTGAGTTAAGTATCACATTTATCCTCTGGCCTTGAACTCACTGAGAGTCGCTAAAGACCTAATGTCCCCCTTCTGTCAGCTGCTTGTTGCTGCTCACTAAAATAACAACACTCAGACAAAACTGCTTTACCCCCATTTATCTGAGGGGAAACTTCTTAGGATAATAGGTGCCATGTATAATTTCATGAATGTAATGCAGTTTAAAAAAAGAACACTAATCACAAACATCCAAAAGATATAGTCTAACATCTTAAGACATAATAGAAGTTTAAAAAAATATTTGTTGAGTGGTGGGGGTGGGAGGGATGCGGTGGCTGGGTGATAGACATTGGAGAGGGTATGTGCTATGGTGAGCGCTGTGAATTGTGTAAGACTGATGAATCACAGACCTGTACCTCTGAAACAAATAATACATTATATGTTCAAAAAAAAAGAGAAGATAGTGGGAAGGGAGAAATGAAGGGGGGAAAATTGGAGGGGGAGACGAATCATGAGAGACTATGGACTCAGAAAAAAACTGAGAGTTCTAGAGGGGAGGGGGTGGGGGGATGGGTTAGCCTGGTGATGGGTATTAAGGAGGGCACGTACTGAATGGAGCACTGGGTGTTATATGCAAACAATGAATCATGGAACATTACATCAAAAACTAATGATGTAATGTATGGTGATTAATATAACATAATAAAATAATAAAAAATATTTGTTGAGTCAGTAAACAGATTAATGATAAAGAAAATCAATCTGCCTTTATACTCACTATAGAGTTGAATTACATTCATCTAGTGATACAATGTTCTATTTACTTATTTAAAGTAATACTTTCCATAATTTTGATATTATTGTTCTCTTTTCTAACCTGTGAAATACTGTATTCTTCAATTTGAAAAGAAAATGTATACATAGTATATATTTTAATTGCAAGTGACAAATCTGTAACTTGGGGTCTTTTCTCCTCAGTAAAAGCTATTTTGATCCAGAAGATAACAGATCCAAGACCACTTTAATATATTTAGTCTGTGATAACTGATCTAAAATGTCCTAAATGAGGTCATAGCACAGGAGACTACACTAGCTGAAATAAGTCATTAAGCTGTTTCAAGTTCTGACTTCTTTGGATTTTTCTAGATAATTATAAGAATATAATTTTTTTAAAGGAAGAAACACTTTTATGCCCTCATGCAGACATGACATTTAGACCTTCATAGTTCATAATTTCCACAAAAGCCAAATGGCTGTTACCAGTCACCCAGAGCTGTCATAGGTTATAAAGCAATTAAGACCTTTTCAAGAGTTCATAATGACTATTTTTTTTCTTAAAATACTATGGCAAGCAACAAATGACATTCAGCTGCATTTAAGTCATTTTAATGGTTTGATTGGATCACATTTATCATTAGGACAAAAAACTCAGAGGGCACATTTTTCATAATCTCTCTGTACAAACTGTTGCTGCACATGCATTACTTAACAGACTGCTCTCAATTCCTAGGTACAAGGGCATTAAAGATAGTCTTGAAATTTTAGCTTAACTTCTATTACCTTGAATTGGTACATTAACACTAGATGCATCCTCACTATTTTATGGGAACTCTTTCTGTTGCCATAGAGTTTTCATGCCTACATGTTTTTATGCATGAGGAGATATATACAGTTATGACCTGAAGGAAGCATTTTTGAAAACAATCCATAACCATAGCTAAGTCTTTTAAATGATATGGAAGACAAGTGTAATAAGCAAATCTGTGTGCTGGCTAGAGTGGCAGGTGCAGATAAAGTCAAGTTCTGGTTATCAAGAAAGGACAGAATGAAACCCAATGCTTAAGAAAAGTGAACAGAAATGTGCTGCCTGAAGGCTCTGAAGCAAACCCTGAGGTCTGGATGACAGCTTCGATTTTCACTTACTTCTTGCAAAAGATTGATGACAAGTGGTAGACAATGAAAAAAAGATAGCCCCAATTCTCTCTCTCTCTCCACACACACACACACACACACACACACACACACGTTATATTTCAACAGTTTTCTTGGGAATGTTAAAGTTATTGTTTTCACATCCTAAACCCAGATATAGTTCCAAAGAGTAATCAAGAATTTAACCAAATTTACATTAACCCATGGGAATTGAAAGCAGAGGTCTGAAATTTAAACTAGTCTTTTATAATATTCAATATATAATTGATCTTATGCATGCACTTTACTTCATGGGGATGTAAATTATTATGCAGTGACAATTTTTTTCTATTAAACTTAGGTGACCACACTTTTTTTTGGGTATCATCCATGAGTCATAGTATACATTGAAGTCATTCCTCTTTGGTAGCATGAATATACATGTCAATAATGAGTCAAAATTAAGCTATCTCCTCTCATTTCTGAAATACAGTGGAAAAGACTGAGTGACAGAGTTGGTTATAGCTTGCTGATTGTCTATTTATCAACTTCCTGATGTATCCTTTCTTGTCACAGTATTGTCATCATCATCATTATTATCATCCTCATCCACTAAAATGATAGCATATTGGGGCGCCTGTGTGGCTCAGTCAGTTAAGCATCCGACTCTTGGTTTTGGCTCAGGTCACCATCTCAGGGTCCTGAGATCAAGCCCCACATTGTGCTCCCCACTCAGGGGGGAGTCTACTTCCTCTCTCTCTCTCTCTCCTTCTGCCCCTCCCTGTGCTCATGCACACTCTCTCTCAAATAAATAAATATTTAATAAAAATAAAATGATAGAATATTAGTACTCGAAGGAACATTAGAAATAAAGTTGTCAAACTGCTTAATTTTTTTGTGTGAAGCAATGAGCATTTTATTTTTTATTTTTTTAAATTTTATTTTATTATGTTATGTTAGTCACCATACATTACATCATGAGTTTTTGATGTAGTGTTCCATGATTCATTGTTTGTGTATAACATCCAGGGCTCCAATTCAATACGTTCCCTCTTTAATACCCATCACCAGGTAATCCATCCCCCCACCCCCTCAGTTTCTTTCTCAGAGTCCATAGTCTCTCACAGTTCATCTCCCCCTCCGATTTCCCCCCCTTCATTTTTCCCTTCCATCTTTTTTTTTTAAACATATAATGTCTTATTTGTTTCAGAGGTACAGGTCTGTGATTCAACAGTCTTACACAATTCACAGCACTCACCATAGCACATACCCTCCTCAAAGTCTATCACCCAGCCACCCCATTCCTCCAAACTGCTTAATTTTTAAGAAATTAAGGTCTAAAGAAGTTAAATAATACAAGACAATCTGGCAAAGGAGTGAAGATTTAAATATCCCTACACATACAACAACACTTTGCTATTAATTTTGCACTACTTTGAATGGTAGCTTCTATCATACTGTATTTCACTGAATGTGAGGCACTATCAAGCATATGACCTCATTATTTTATATGCCATTTTAAATACCAGTAATTGACATTAAACTATGATAAATCATCAATTGTATGCCACATCTTCATTTCAAAGACATTATATAAAAAAATGGAGATCTTAGAATTGCTGAAATATGGTATCATGCTATACCTGAAGAAGGTCTCCATCTTATCCTGAATTCAGTAGCAAAGCTATAAAGTAGCAAAGCTATAATGTAAAGTTCAAAATGTTTATGATCTGATTCTCACCCATGGCTACCAGAAATAATACTTATCATTATTTTATTATATGTACCCTAACTACTTCCTGAAATAATTTGATGGAGCCTAAAGAGATAGATAAATATATTTTTAAAAATCAGTAACATAAATTAAAAGAATAAGAACTAAAAATAGGGATAGAAGAAAATTTTATCATAAAACCCAGACCAACAAGAGCTGCAGAAATCAAACCAAAACAAAAATTACTTCTGAAATTTGTCAAAATTAAACACAATCAAAAATATAGAAAATGATCAAAAGAACATGTTCATGATTTATTATAGTACATATTCTCTTAGGGGGAAATTACAAAGGAGGACACTGATATTTCTAGACAGAGCCTTAAGCCAAATTAATAAAGAGATTCCTAACTTTTATTGCATCATCGACCCCTTTAACATTTGATAAAGTCCTGCCCCAAATTTCCATAAGTATATACACATAAATAATGCATGCAATTTCAGAGAGTTCCTGAACATGTAATTAAGAACACCTTCCTTGATTTCTAATCTGTTCTGTGTTACAGATTTAGTATTCATTCAAGGTTTGAAACTTTGGGTTTTCCTTCCCCCCAACAATGAATTCTCCTGAACTCTCTTCACTCCCAGGCAAGTCACAAGCTCTACTCAGATGCCACTAAGGTATGTTTTTCAGCTTTGCTGAAGATACGGTTCCTACTCTTGAAGTGAAGTCTCCCACTTCCTCATTTCTCTTCCTGCCCTCCTACATCTCAATGATGAGAAGAATCTATAATTTTAATGCTTTTAGCTTTAGAAATATGTTTCATTTACCTCTATTTAAATAAATCTTGATTGCTACATCAAAATTGCTTTCTTTAAATTATAAAAGTAATATAACCTATCACAGAATATTCCATTAAGAGATATAGAAAATATGAAATCATGTAGAAAGTCCTTCACCTGTGTCTGCCCCTGCCCTAAAATTTGGGTATACTTTTCCAGAATTTTACCCATGTTTTAAACTAGCATATTTCTGTGCACTAAGACATAAAGATAAAAATATGTGGCTTTATTATTACGAAATACATGAAACTATCCCCACTGTTTTGTATTTACTTATTTAACTCCACAATACAATGTATACATGCACATGGTCAAATAGGAGTTTGGCCCAAATATAAGGCAAATCTTCATTAGCCTTATGAGAAGAACCAATATTTTTGTATAAAATACAAATGAATTTGGCCAGCTTTACATTCAAACATTTAGAGATGTAGATAAAATATTCAATGTCTATTTATAATATTGAATTAGTTTTGGAATGATACATGCTTTAAGCAGTTATTTAAAATATCATTATCCGCTCTCCAATTTCATGAAAAAATTTGTTAAAACTCTTCACATATATGTTGGATATCAGTATCTTTGTGATCACTAGAACCAGTTTTGGAGTCTTCTAACGTAATTTTCCAAAGCCCTTCATCTTCGACTCCATCTAGCTGTTTGCGATGCCATTACTGCAAACTTAGTCAAAGCCTTAAGAGCCTGTTCACAAAATACTAGAACAATGATTTTTATTATGATGGTTACTTGTGTTTATCCAATAGATCAGTGATTACCAAAGTGTGAATCTGGGCCAGCAACATCAGTATCACTTGGAAACTTGTTAAAAATGAAAAATGTCAGGTCTCATATCTGACCTATGAATCTGAGATCTTAAGGTTGGGGCCAAGTAATCTGTATTTTAACAAGCCCTCCTCCAAGCTTTTGATGTACCCTGAAATTTTAAAGTAGGTATTTACTTCATTTTCCATAACATAATCACTTACTGCATTGTTTGTAAAACTGCTATTTAAAAAAATGTTTACAAACAGTTCCTAACACTTCTGTTTGTGAAGAATATGCACAGGATAAATAATCAAATCTACACTAAATTTATGTGAAATCTTTCTATTGATTACATCAGGTGATACTGACAAAAAAAACAAATGACATTAATTGAAATTGTTTCAAGCTAATGTCTTCCCCCAAACAGTACTTGGTTTAAACAGAATAGGGGAGAGAAATATCCTGTAATAGGAGAGATTTTAAAAGATCTCAAATACAAATTAATTATGTCTATTTGACAGATAATTTGGGGGAGAAAAATGTCTTTCCTTATAATAAAGTATACCCATAGTTTCATAAGATTTACCTACTGTGGAGTATTTATACATATGGATTGAAACTAATTTCTGGCCACAGCACCTTATCAGCACTTTATCAGCAACATAAGAACTCACTGTGACTAGTGAAGAATACCTAATTTACATACTTATAGTATCTAAAGTCAGATGGAAGTTTATAGCAGAGTCTACTGTTCACTATTCCTATCTAGACCAAGATTTTAGGGTTTGTTAAGCATAAAATCTTCAGTTTTCACCACTCATGACACTTACTACCTCTGCAGGACTGCCAGTTGCCCTTCCACTCTCCTAAGCCTGGAAGACTGAGTCTCTAGACACAGGCTCTGGACCTTATGCTGACAAGAGATCCCAGTACAGGATCTTATCCACAGTGATAACCTAGTCAGCTACCTGGGGGAAACACTACAAGCAGACTGAGGGGCTACAAACAGACACCACGTAAAGGTTGATGTACACTAGAGGATGCTTTGGTATCCCATCCAGATTCCCCATTAAGGACCAAGGCACTTATTTTCCCGGTTCCAGGAGTGTTCACAATAGTTCACAGCTGAGTCCTGCTACAGGCATTGCCCTCAACCAGAGAGAGTTGCTTCACCCAAGTTTATGCCTATACCCAGTGACTGGTCAGTATGGGGTACAAAAGCCCAGTACCCTTACCTCGAGTCAGGACAACTCTGAAGATCCATGCCATTCCCCAGAGATTCCCCATGGGGTCAGCTGAGTATTGCATCTACATGGCAGTTTAACTTCTCCCCTACCAATCCATCTTCCCTCTCTCTCTTAGAGGCATTATTCCCAAAAGCACAGTTTTCAATATATTACCTGCATGCAAATCTCTGTCCCAGGGTCTGATTCCCAGGGAAACTGACATAAGACAGGAACTGCAGCCTTATCCCCCCTCGCCCCCAAAAAAAGTTTAGGGAAGGGACGTTTAATTTATATAAATTAGATTATTTTATACTGAATAATCTTTGTTGTGTTAAAGAATTCTACAATAAATATACATATTTTCAAAAGGCTACTTTGATCAGTTCCTATGTTTTTACATTAAATCCAATAAATAGAATATTTTACACAATAGAATAGAATATTCTAAATGGACTTTAGACTTGAGTTGTTTTGTTACTGTCATTACACATTTTTTTAAACCAATTGTTGAATTCTATTCTAATATAGAAATATTATAATTTATTTAACTAATTCACTGTTCATATGTATGTTTTTTAGACTAGCTTATATATAATGTAAATAATTTTCTACATATTATAAAAAAATAACTATACAGAAGAGTATAATATAAGTAACATCTCCTTTACCCTGCCCCCCTGACTTCTAGGTCCCAAAGACAACCACGTTATGTTTTCTGGTTTTTGGTCTTTGGGACTGCTATTACAATTCTAAATAATATAACTGAACTTATTTTTCATAGTTTATCAATTTAAATGGTGTCTGTTGATACCTCTTATTAAAGGAGAATATTTGTACAATATTTTACCACTCCTGCCACTTATTTCCTTTGTTTCATATATTATTTTTTTTGTTTCATATATTAGTACATACAACTTTTCTAATCATTTCCTTTTCAAGTTTAAATACTATACTGATTTAAATTCAAATTTAAATTCAATTTCTTGTTTATCATCATGAGACACTATTAACTCCCCCCCATTTATGATAATAGTAAGTAGTATAACTGAAACTAAAGTGAAATAATTATAATTATCTTCCCCTTAAAAGAAAAACAACTATGCATCTAATTCTTCTGGATTCTCTTTTAATTTTTTTTTCTAGATTTCTTCACTTTTCTTAGAGATATTCAGCTGCCTTTATTTATTGTATTCTGTTTCATCTTTCTTGTATTCATTTAGTTGTTTTGGTAATTTTACCAAAGTATTCTCTGAGAATGATATTTTACACATAGAATGTATGGAGGGTAAATGTTCCAAGTATTATTGTGTCCAAATTTTTACATTTCAGTATCAATATCAATATATTATTGATAACTTAGCTGGATATCAAATTCTGAGTTTAAAGTCTTTGAAACTTTTCTGACTGCAATGGTAAGAAGCTAGAAATCAATTACAAGAAAAAAAAACTGGAAAAAACCTACATGGTAGCTAAACAACAGGCTATTAAACAACCAATAGGTCAATGAAGAAATCAAAAAACACATGGAAACAAATGAAAACACAATGGTTCAAAAATCTTTGGGACATAGCAAAAGCAGTCCTGAGACGGAAGTCCATAACAATACAGGCCTACCTCAGAAACAAGAGAAATCTCAAACAGCATAATCTTACACATAGATGAGCTAGAAAAAGAAAAACAAACAAAGCTTGAAGCTAATAGAAGGAAGGAAATAATAAAGATTAGAGTAGAAATAAATGAAATAGAGACTACAAAAACAATAAACAAATCAATAAAATCAAGAGCTAGTTTTTTGAAAAGATAAACAAAATTGATAAACCATTAGCTCAACTCATCAAGGAAAAAAAAGGATTTAAATAACTAAAATCAGAATAAAGGAGGCTAAATAACAACCAATGCCATAGAAATACATCAGATTATAAGAGAATATTATGAAAAATCTATGCCAACAAATTGGACAACCTAGAAGAAATAAATTCTTAGAAACACAAAATCTTCCAACAGCAAATCAGGAAGAAATAGAAAATCTGAACAGACCAATTTTTAGTAATAAAATTAAATCCTTATCAAAAAATTCCCAACAAACAGAAGTCCAGGACCGCCTTCATAGGTGAATTCTACCAAACATTTAAAGAAGAATTAATACCTATTCTTCTCATGGCACCTGGGTGGCTCAGTTGGTTAAGTGACTGCCTTCAGCTCAGGTCATGATCTTGGAGTCCCAGGATCAAGTCTCACATCAGGCTCCTGCTCAGCAGGGAGTCTGCTTCTCCCTCTGACCCTCCCCCCTCTCGTGCTCTCTCTCTCTCTCTCTCATTCTCACTCTCAAATAAATAAGTAAAATCTTAAAAAAAAAATACCTATTCTTTTCAAACTATTCCAAAAGCTGCAAGAGGAAGGAAAACTTCCACATTCATTCTATGAGGCCAGAATTACCCTGATACCAAAACAAGACAAAGATACTACAAAAAAAGAGAAAACTACAGGCCAATATCTCTGATGAATCTTGATGCAAAAATCCTCAACAAAACATTAGCAAACCAAATTCAACAGCACATTAAAAAAAATCATTCACCATAATCAAGTGGGATTTACTCCATAGATGTAAGGGTGGTTCAATATTTGCAAATAAATCATCGTGATATATCACATTAATAAGAGAAAGCATAAAAATCATAAAATCATCTCAATAGATGCAGAAAAAGCATTTGACAAAATACAACACCCATTCATGATACTTTGTTCACTCTCAACAAAGTAAGTTTAGAGGGAATATACCTCAATATAATAAAGGCCATATATGAAAAGCCCACAGCTAACATTATAATCAATGGTGAAAAACTGAAAGCTTTTCCCCTAAGATCAGGAAGAAAACAAGATGTCCACTCACCACTTTTATTGGACATAGTACTGAAAGTCCTAGCTGCAGCAATCAGAAAAGAAAAAGAAACAAAATGCATGCATATTAGTAAGAAGTAAAACTGTTATTATTTGCAGATAACATGCTAATATATATAAAAATAACCCTGAAGATCCACCAAAAAAACTACTAGAATTGATAAGTGAATTCAGTAAAGTTGCAGGATACAAAATTAATATACAGAAATCTCTTGCTTTTTTTTACACTAATAACAAAATAGCAAAAAGAGAAATTGAGAAAATAATCTCATTTCCAACTGCACCGAAATGAATAAAATACCTAGGAGTAAATTTAGCCAAGGAGGTAAAAGACCTGCACTCTGAAAACTGTAATACATTGATGAAAGAAATTGAAAACAACCTAAGCAAGTGGAAAGATATACCATGCTCATAGACTGGAAGAAGTAATATCATTAAAATGTACATACTATCCAAAGCAATCTACATATTCAATGCAATTCTATCAAAATACCAATAACATTTTTCACAGAACTAGAACAAATAATCCTAAAATTTATATGAAACCATAAAAGACCTCTAATAGCCAAAGAAATCTTGAGAAAGAAGAACAAAGCTAGCAGTGTCACAATCCGATTTCAAGATATATTACAAAGCTACAGTAATCAAAACAGAATGGTACTAACACAAAAACAGACACATATATCACTGGAACAGGATAGAAAGCCCAGAAATAAACCCAAACCTATCTGGTCAATTAATCTACAACAAAGATGGCATATACAACGGAAAAAATACCAACTTTTCAATAAATAATGTTGGGAAAACTGGACAGCTATATGCAAAAGAATTAAACTGGACTGCTTTCTTACACCATGCACACAAATAAATTTAAATTCAAAATGGAGTAAAGACCTAAATGTTAGACCCGAAACCATAAAACTTCTAAAAGAAAACATAGGCAGTAATTTCTTGGATGTTGGCCTCAGCAACATATTTATGGCTATGTCTCCTCACGTAAGGGAAACAAAAGCAAAAATAAACTATTAGGATTATACCAAAATAAAAAGGTTTTTCACTTCTAAGGAAATAATCAACAAAACCAAAAGACAATCTACTGAATGGAAGAAGATATTTGCAAGTGATATATCCAATAAGGGTTTAATATCCAAACTATATAAAGAACTTGCACAACTCAACATCAAAAACATAAACAATCCAATTAAAAAATGGGCAGAGGACTCAAATAGACATATTTCCAAAGAAGACATACAGATAGCCAACAGACGCATGAAAATATGCTCAACATCATGAATCATTAAGGACATGCAAATCAAAACCACAATGGCTAGTATCAAAAGGACAAGAAATAGTGATTGTTGACTAGAATGTAGAGAAAAGGGAACCCTTGTGCACTGTTGGTGGGAATACAAATTTTGCAACCATTGTGGAAGATAGTATGGAATTTTCACAAAAAAATATAGAAATACCATATGATCCAGTAATTCCACTAGCAGGTATTTATCCAAAGAAAACAAAGATGAATGGATAAAGAAAATGTGATATATTTATATACATACACACACACACACACATACACACACTGGAGTCTTACTCAGCCATCAAAAAGAATGAGATCTTGCCATTTGTGACAACATAGATGGACCTAGAGGGTATTATGCTAAGTGAATTAAGTCAGAGAAAGACAAATACCATATAATTTCACTTATATGTAGAATTAAAAAACAAAATAAACAAAAAAATAGACACTCAAATACAGAGAACAAACTGGTAGTTGCCAGAAAGGGGTGGGTGGAGGGATAGGCAAAATAAAGGGGATCAAGACTTCCAGCTATAAAACAAATAAGTCAGAGATACAAAGTACAGCATAGGAGATATAGTCAATAATATTGTAATAACATTATATGATAACAGGTAGTGACTAAATATGGTAAGCACTGAGTAATGTATAGAATTGTTGAATCAATATATTATATACCTGAAATTATTATAACATTGTATGTCAATCGTACTTCAATAGTAAGAAAAAGAAAAAACTCTTCAAAACTTTAAGAAATTGTTCTATGATCTTTGAATATTCATTGATGCTAGAGCAATTCTCATCCCATTATAGTGTCCTGTTTTTTTTAATGTTTTTCCTCTTTAGAATTTTCTTTGTCCTATGAGTCTTGAATTTCACAAGATTGTATCTAGGAGTGGCTTTTGGCTTTTGTTTAGTTTTTATTTTTCTTTTTATTAAACACACTTGGCATTTAGTGGACCCTTTCCATGTAAGGACTATTTCTTCTGCCCATTTTTTTACTTATTTGCTTTTTGGGTGTTGAGTTTGAGAAATTCTTTATAGATCTTGGATACCAGCCCTTTATCTGTAATGCCATTTGCAAATATCTTCTCACATTCTGTGGGTTGCCTCTTTGTTTTGTTGACTGTTTCCTTTGCTGTGCAGAAGCTTTTTATCTTGATGAAGTCCAAAAAGTTCATTTTTTATTTCATTTCACTAGCTTTTGGAGATGTATCTTGAAAGAAGTTGCTGTGGGCAATGTCAAAGAGGTTACTGCCTATGTTCTCCTCCAGGATTTTGATGGATTCCTGTCTCACATTGAGGTCTTTCATCCATTTTGAGTTTATCTTTGTGTATGGTGTTAGAGAATGGTTGAGTTTCATTCTTCTGCATGTGGCTGTCCAATTTTCCCAGCACCATTTATTGAAGAGACTGTCTTTTTTCCATTGCATGTTTTTTCCTGTTTTGTCAAAGATTATTTGACCATAGAGTTGAGGGTCCACATCTGGGCTCTCTATTCTGTTCCATTGGTCTATATGTCTGTTTTTGTGCCAGTACCATGCTGTTTTGGTGATCACAGCTTTGTAATATAGCTTGAAATCAGGCAACGTGATGCCCCCAACTTTGTTTTTCTTTTTCAACATTTCCTTGGTGATTCAGGTTCTTTTTTGATTCCATACAAATTTTAGGATTTTTTGTTCCAGCACTTTGAAAAATGTCATTGGAATTTTGATCGGGATGGCATTGAAGGTATAGATTGCTCTGGGTAGCATAGACATTTTAACAATGTTTATTCTTCCAATCCATGAGCATGGAATGTTTTTCCATCTTTTTATGTTTTCTTCAATTTCCTTCATTAGTGTTCTATATTCCTAAAGTATAGATCTTTTACTTCTTTGGTTAGGTATCTTATGGTTTTTGGTGCTATTGCAAATAGAACAGACACTTCTCTGAAGAAGACATACAAATGGCTAACAGACACATGGAAAAATGTTCATCATCATTAGGCATCAGGGAAATCCAAATCAAAACCACACTGAGATACCACCTTACACCAGTTAGAATGGCAAAAATGGACAGGGAAAGAAACAACAAATGTTGGAGAGGTTGTGGAGAAAGGGGAACCCTCTTACACTGTTGGTGGGAAGGCAAGTTGGTACAGCCACTTTGGAAAACAGTGTGGAGGTGCCTCAAAAATTTAAAAATAGAGCTACCCTATGACCCAGCAATTTCACTCCTGGGTATTTACCCCAAAGACACAGATGTAGTGAAAAGAAGGGCCATATGCACCCCAATGTTCATAGCAGCAATGTCTGTAATAGCCAAACTGTGGGAAGAGCCGAGATGCCCTTCAACAGATGAATGGATAAAGAAGATGTGGTCCAGATATACAATGGAATATTACTCAGCCATCAGAAAGGATGAATACCCAACTTTTACATCAACATGGATGGGATTGCAGGAGATTATGCTAAGTGAAATAAGTCAAGGAGAGAAAGTCAATTATCATATGGTTTCACTTATTTCTGGAACATAAGGAATAGCATGGAGGACATTAGGAGAAGGAAGGGAGAAATGAAAGGGGGGAAATTGGAGGGAGAGATGAACCATGAAAGACTATGGACTCTGAGAAGCAAACTGAGGGTTTTAGAGGGGAGGAGGGTGGGGGGATGGGTTAGCCCAGTGATGGGTATTAAGGAAGTCACGTACTGCATGGAGTACTGGCTGTTATATGAAAACAATGAATCGTGGATCACCACATCAAAAACTAATGATGTATTATATGGTGATTAACATAAAATAATAAAATTAAATTAAAAAAAATAAAGACTTTCTTTTTTTGGATCTGGGTTGGTGGCTAGTTTTTCTTTCTTTCTTTCTTTCTTTCTTTCTTTCTTTCTTTCTTTCTTTCTTCTTTCTTTCTTTCTTCCCTTCCTTCCTTTCTCTCTCTCTCTCTCTCTTTCTTCCTCTTCTTCCTCTTCTTCTTTCTCCTCCCCCTCCCCTTCCTTCTCCTTCTTCTTTTCTATTTAATGGTTCATTAGTATTCTCTCCACTCTTCACTTTGCTTCCCGCTTCTAGACCTAACATTAGAAGAATATTGTCCCAGAGTCTGCTTCTCAGGGAATCCAACCTGCAAAATTATCATACTTGTTTATTTTGCATTTTTCTTTCAACCTATTGGATTCCCTCAAATATCTGGCAATACTTAGTTTTTACTTAATATTTAAAAATGACTCTTCAGTTTAATTTGGAAAGCAATTGGTCAGTGATTTCTTGGAGCACTGTATATCTGGAAGAAATTATCTCAACCTCTGAATAAGTAGGTAGAGGATGTCTGCAGGCTTGTATTTCATATGAGAAAATTCATGAAAAACCCAGTTATAGAATAAAGTTAGTGAAGATATGAATAGTGAATTAATAATCCTGGGGTTGGTAGGTAAAAGTAAATTCCTATGACATAGTTTCCAACTTAAATGAATAAATATAATTCTTTTTCAACAGACATTTTAACAACATGGAAGTGAAATGTATTTTCCCATAACAAATATTTCTAGTCTCAAGTTTATAAGTCAGGAGTCCTTAGAACTAATAAAGCAAAGTTTTCTTGCTTCAGAATGGATGTTACTCAAGATTTCTCAGAGGAGGTGATATTTGAGCAGTAATCTTGGGAGAATGAAGAAGTGAACCATGCAAAAATCTAAGGTAAAAATATATCAGGCCCAGGAAACAGGTATAAATTCTGTGAAGCAGAAATGAACTTGGCATGATCAAGGAACAAGATCGCCAGCATGGCAGAAGTGATATAAGTGAGGGAAGTAGGTGAAGGAGATAAGTTTGAAAGGAAGACAGGGCAAGATCCTATTTGACCTGGCAGACTCTACTAAGTGTGATCACCAGTGAATATTTTGAGTTTTGGGAGTATAAGGATATGGTATGCATTTTAAAATATCACTTTGACTGTGGTTGGGAGAATAGATGGTAAAACAGGAATACCAGTTAGGAGGCTATTGCAGTGGTCCAACCTAAGGTGGCAGAGGCATATACAGTCCCTGGTTAGATCTAGATATGTTTTGAAGGTTCAACTGGTGTACATAATATGGGATTGGACATAGGTTGTGAAAAAGAAGCAGAATCAAGATGACTCCTACATTATTGTCCTGATGATCTGAAAGAATGGTGAAGCCAACTAATGAGATAGACTTTGAGGGCATTATACTTGTGAGATGAGTGAAACAAAGAAAGAAAAATATTGCATGACATCACTTATATGGACTCTAAAGAAACCCAACTCATAGAAATGGAACAAAATGATGGTTGCCAGGGACTTGCGAGGGGGGAGGGGTGTTGGGGAGATCTTATTGGAGGGTATAAACTTGCAAGTAGTAGATAAATAAGTTCTGGAGATCTAATGCACAGCCTAGTGATTATAGCCAACAATAATTATATTATAAACTTCAAATTGCTAAAAGAATGATTCTTAATTGTTCTTACCACAAAAAAGAAATGATAATTATGTGATGTGATAGAGATGTGAACTAATGCTATAGTGGTAATCATATTGCAATATACAAATGTATCAAATCAAAACTTGGTATACCTTAAACTTACACATTGATATAGGTCAATTATATCTCAGTTTTTTAAAAAAGAATGTATATGTCACTTTTGTTTCTTAATTGGTAAAAGGATTCAGAGAGGGGGTGAGATTTTATGAATTCCATTAAAAATGATATTTACTTTGTCTCTTCTATGCATTCTGAAAAAGTTGGATAATAACAGATATCAATGCATGTTGTGTACATTGCAGTGATATTAAATGAAAGTAACAGTATCTACTTATGTCACCAAGAAAATCTCTTTTCAGAGAGTGGTTTTGAAATAAGTATCACTAACTGACAAAGCCAAAGAAAATTTTAAATATTTTAAACCATTGCCTCGTTTCCATTTTTAAAAATTAGAGCTTATTGAGCTCCTCTGAAGTCAAAGCAGCTTGGAAAGTATGCAAGAGTTTGAGGGCACGCCAACAACCTGATCCAAAACATTTCATATGCCTAGAATAGATATAAAGTGCATCTCTACACTATAAAGACATGATTAATCCCACTCATATGGAGGGGGAAATGTGAAATAAAATTTACTATAAACTGATTATCTTCCTTCCTTTCCTAAATTCAGGTTTTCTAAATTTCAAGTTATGAGTAATGACAAAGAAACGAACTAAACCCTATGTTGTCTGAATCTAACCATCTGCTATTCAAAATTATGTTTAAAAAAGGACACATAGGGACAAAGCAATCAAAATCTCTTCTACTGAAAGCATTCTTTAATTTTTTTAAAAAAATTTCCCTAAATAGCAAGAAACTTTGATGAAAATAAATCTTGAAAACTTAGTCATCCACTTGATCGTGGAAACAAAGCATTGAGACATTTTTAATAAAAATGCATATCAGTTTCAGATTTGCACCTAATGCCTTTGAAATATAAAGTACTTAAAACTGTTTATAGTGTTCTTTTTGTTTGTTTTAACAAGACTGATTCCATATATATACCTTTTTTAAAAAGTCAGTCATGAGAGTAGTGAAAATTTGTTACCTCTAGTCTTTAAAACACACACACACACAGACACACATCAGCAGCAGCAGCAGCAACAACAACAACTTTGCAGCCATGCAGATAAGTTAAATTTGAAACACAGTTTTTCCAGTGCTTATCTCTTCTAAATACAGCAGATTTTCTGGGTATTCCTATAATTATGTAGCTGCATTTTCTATGTCTAGTTTAATCAGTTCTTATTTTTCATATTAATAAAGTAAATCACAATCACAAATAAACGAAAATAGTACACAACTCTGCCCCCCAAAAAACAACCAAAACTTTTTTTGAAATATAATTCTATCCCCTTGTAGCAAGAGGCAGAATGTGAAATGTTTAAAAATGTGTACTTAAGAGTTAGCCCATCCAGGGATGGATTCCACGCCTCACTACATATGACCCTTACTACATATGACCCTTATTAGCAGGTACCCTAATATACCCTAATATAAGCCCTCATATCCTCATCTACAAAGCTGGAGATACTGAAGAGTACCCACCTAGTAGGGTGGCTATGTAAATTAAATTGGTTGATGCATACAAAGTCCTTTGCACAGCTTCTAGCACATAATTGATTAATAAATGTTAGCTGGTAGTAATATACAGTAGTACTAGCATTCTGGAAATTCATTGCAAACAAAATTATAAAATCACAAAGAGGAACACTGACTCAGAAGGTTTTAAAATCCAATATTTACCATGAGTACATCTCAGAGAAAATAATCTCAATGTAATTTAAAAGTTGAACATCACAAGGTCTGACAGCTGAAAGGCTGCCTGCTGACACCTCACAATTAGGGTAATAAGCTTTTCCTTGAGGGGTATCTGGACAGGACACCACAGGGTCCACCATAAAAAAAATCAAAGACCCTGTTAGAATTAGGGACATTTCAGTAAAATCACAAGTGTGTGTGTGTGTGTGTGTGTGTGTAATTATTATCCTGAGAGGAATTTGTACCCATAAATCAAAAATAAGCTTTAACGAAAAAGGAACAATCAGAGAACAAGAAAGAACTTTAAAAATATGCTTACTTAACTAAGAAAAATTCAGTCGATGATTGGAAAGACACCAATGGTGAAAATTGGCTGAGAGTTCCAAGAATGGCTATAAAATACCAAAAAATCAAAAAATTTCAGAGTTTACCAGAAGCAATAGTCTGATTAATCCTAAAGAATCTATTTCACTCAGAAGCTGGTAAACCTAGAAGCCTAAACAATGAAAACAAAGTGAGGAAAGAATGTCTATAACAATGTTAGGCTAGTTATTTTATCATTCCTGTAACTCTCCTTGTTTGGAAGATGAATCCATGGAGTTTTAGCAAAAGAAAGAGATGAGAGTCCGTGCATACTTTTCTACATCTTTCTTGCCTGACTTAACTAACTAGGAAGTAGGAAATATTAAATGATAATGAGAAGCTAAAAGGTAATTTGAAAACTCCCCTCAACATAAATATGTAATGAGCAATGAGCCAAACCTATGATGTCCCATCAGTGGCTGTCTCAAAGAACAGGACCTGAGGGTGGAAGTGACAGCTTCCTTCATAATGAGGCAGCAGTTCAGGGAGAAAGTCTGCAGGGATTCTGGGCCAAGGCACTCAGCTGCTAAACAGTGGCAGAGGTGCCCCCAGCAGATGACCCCCAACACTTCAGCACATAAAAAAAGTTGTTTCAGAATAAATGCCTTAACACATTTAATTGAAAGAGAGTGAGAATGAGTGGTATTGAAAAGAGAAGACACTAAGTTGAACCTAGTTTTTTTGTTTCTTTTAACTCTTGCTCTTTTTATATGACTATATTTATTAGCTTCATGTATCTACCCTTAATATGTTTCCATCTTTCTGCTTGTAAGCCCCAGTCTGTACTCTATCACAAAATGCCTTTTCCATCTTGTAGCAGTTCCTTCAATCTGCAGAAATGAGCCTGAATACCTTGCCAAAATAGTATGATTTCAGTGATAGCTCACAAGATTTGGAACTAAAAAAGATATTAGCTATCCCTCATTTAGGTAAGAACTCTGCTGCCAGAAAGGATTAAAAGCAAACAAACAAACAAAGGTGTCTAAGGTCACATGGCTAGCCAGTGACAGGTTTTGGACTAGAACCGGGCATCCTAACATGTAAAGATATGCAATCCCCACCGCCATGCAAACCATACCACCATTCTTGGGAAGTGAAGGTGAGGAGAAGGTGGAAGAACTTGCCTCTGCAGCCAGCTGTCGATCATAGTTAAATCACATGCTGTTCTTGCAGAAGAGGGCTGAAACCAAGGATACATATCTTCTTTACTTCTACCCACTTCACACAGTTACATAGGATTATCATTAATGAAAATGTTTTTAGAATGTGTACCAAATCCCCCCCCACCCTCCCCAATTTACTTAGCTCTACCTTCCTTCTGGGTCCTCTGCCATGAGCTCATATGGTACTCACTGACACCATTGCCTAACCCCGAAGTACAGTCAGTGTCTCAGTGTCCCCCAGAATGAGGCCTAGGTCCTGTTTAGGCCTCCATGTGCCAGTGCAGCCCCAATTCCCATGCCCTGCCCTGTTGGAACTAAAAAGGCTTTGGCTCCTACATCCACTTCTAAACTCAGTTGAAGTATCTTTTGGGGACACATAGAATCTGTCCCCCACCAGCACTAACATCCATTGGTTTACAGAACACCTGATCCTTTAACATGATACTCATACAACATTACTTTAGACTAGGAGACTCATTTTTTAAAAAATATGAGTTAAGACAATGGGCTCATGACTACAAAAGCTTTGTCAGAAGCCTAGCCTGATAAAAAATGAAACAGTCTGTTAAAAGCTTACCTAAAGTACTAGCTTGGGGAAAACACATTTCAGGATTATGACACTGTCCTCCACAGGCAGTATCTGCATTTAAACAATATATAATACTGTTTTCCTAACAGCTGGAATGTGTGGGGATGGGATTGGGAGATACCCTTTCTTCCATCTCTCCCAGTGACCCCCTGAGAAAATTTATGCTTTTTTAAATGAAAAACATAATATCTACTGGCTAGGAATCCTGAACCTGGGAGTAGAGGTGGTTCCCACTTTTTTAGGAGGATATATTAAGATTTCCATTGAGTCTGAGGCTATTACAACCACCTAGCCACTTGTAATTCTCATGTCAATGGACAAACAGGGGGAAAAAGGAGTATAGCATTCCGAGATTTAATTGATCCTAATTACTATGGCAAACTAGGATTATAACACAATAGGCCAGAGAGAAGTATGTCTAAAACCTAGGGAATACTGGAGATTCACTTACTGCTTTCACTCCAGTAATAACTGTCAGTAGGCAAACAATAACTACCTCCTAACAAAGGCAAGGCAATTCAGGGCTCAGACCCCCTTCTAGAGGGAGTCCTCAAGGGTAAGAAACCCTTAAGAAGGATGTTGATTATCAATTACAGTAGGAAGATAAATAACAGCAAAGGAGGCTGTAGTTTGACCTATTAAGACTCCTTAAACCTTTTCAGACATTGGCTACCATCTTCAAGGAAAATCTGTGATTGGCTGGATTGATACCTTCCTTCTTAGGCATTTCCTCTTAAAATGAGGGCATCTTGTTTTTATGAAAATGGAGGTCTCACATTATCATTTCACAAGATATGATGTGTGAACATATCTGAACGGTGACCAGGGAGGACTACACTGGACCTCGTATATGTGTCTTCCTAGATTTGCACAACTTCTCTACCTTCTGGCCCCTCATCTACTCAGAGAGCCTTGTTGTTGCCTCACCTTCTAACACTACCAGCTGTCTCTGCCACAACTCTAGGTTAGGGCTGCACTGTGCCAGCATCTATTACACCTGCTGGGGCAGGAGTTGCCACAGCTCCAGGTCCCAACCCAAACCAAGATTCTGGCTTCTCCCAGTCTTCCATATTCAGATGAAGTGCTGTGCCGTGGCACATAAGACATGAGTTTCCCAAGAGCTAGCCAAAGGACTCAAATGGCAAAATCCAGAAGTGTAAGAGATGATGATGAGAGGGAGCCAACAGGTTCTTCTTCTTTCCTCCCTCTGCGAGACTGTTCCAAGGGCAGTGGTTCTCTACAGCTTATCTCATCTACATGATCAAGCAACTAGATGTGGTTTTCGTGGTTTTCATGTCAGTTTGGTAATGAGCCACCTCATTCATATTTGCTAGTTCTTCTTCCCTGCCTCTCCTTCCATTTTCCCTCACTATTGCCACCCTTGGATTATACTTCCCAATAAGACATCACCATGGAAAGTGTTGCCTTGGGCTTTGTTTTCTGGAGAACGCTAAGACCAAATATTTTGAGTCATTCCTCCAAAAGATACTCCACAAATTGAAAAGACATTTCATGTGCCGCTTTCCCTGAGTATACTCCCATGAAAAGGAATATACCACTACATAAGAATTATATTTCAATAGATAAGCAGTTGTAATTCGTACTGGCAACAAAATTTTAAAAATAATGCTTTAATGTTTTCCTAATGTTCTTTGTCTTTTCATAATTCTCAAATATGTGTTCCACTAAAATTTTGGTCTAAGTATACTTGAAAGTCTTTTTATTCTAGTTATTTTACTTTACCCAGCATCTTTTTCATAAGCTTTAATTTGAAAGTGTATTGTTAAAGCTTGAAATATTTCTACACTTTAAAAAACTTTGATGGCACATTGTTATGATAAAATATATTTTTTAAAAATTCTCTTCATAAGTCAAAAGTTTTAAAAGGGAGGATTGTTGTTCTTAAAATCGCAGAATATGAATATATAAAAGAAGAGAATTTGTAATATTTTACCAATTCCTCCTCTATCTAACACGAACATGTAAGATGCACTTTTTTGGAGGATAAAATATAAAAAGAAGTGATAGTTGTTAGAATACTGCTCCATCACCTCCAGATTACTGAGCAGAGGAAAGGTCACACCATCAAAAGAAGAAAATTAATAATTAACAGGGAAGACTGAAAGGGTATCAGATTATAAATACCTCATTTATAAGAAGTATTTAGGAGGTTTTATTTCCATTGATTCAATTGAAGCTTTCAGATATTTTTACTAATTAAACTAATCAATAATAGTGATATGCTAGAGATGAATTATATCTTCATTAATAGAGTGTTCGAAGAATCCAGAGGGACTAGGTAGGTCCTAAAGGTCATTATTATAGATATTCAGTTTGCACTTGAGGATAGGGAGTTTGTCATAGGTCATTACAACCTGAGTAAATGAGGAATTCGTAAGAGTACAGGCTCTTGATGAAAAAAAAATGTTATGTCCCCTTCTTTTTAAAATAAGTTCTCTAAGGATGTTTTAAAGTTTTTTTTCATGAGATAAAACAGAAAGCTAACAAATGCTTTCATTAAGCACATTCCAACACGACTAAAGAAAACACATCACTCAGAAATATCAGTTGAAATCTCAGCACAGAGGTGGTGATGTCTTCCCAACAACAAATGATAGACCTAAGTGAACAGATGTCTACCGCTTTAGGGAAGTAGTTACACACCCATCTTGTTCTCCTCTGTGGAAAGTTGGGGAGATTATGGTGTGTGCTCTTTTTCAGTTTTGACACAACGGCCTTTGAGAAAGTGACCAAATCCTTGAGAACATGAATTTCCTTTCTGCCAATTGGCCTTCATTTATATGAGGCAGCCATAGTAGAAATTTATAAAACTCATCTAAATGTGATGGTCACTCATTTGCTTGAATCACGTAAAATTACACAAGTTCATATATCTTTTTCAGAAAATTAGGTAACAATGGTTCATACAATTGATCAATAGGGATCATAAAGAAAGCATTTCGAAAGTCATGCTTTCTTATACAATGTGTTTATTATGTTGAAAATATGTCTGACAGGATAGGAAGAAAAAAGCAACTTTGAAATCAGTGGTCTATTTGGTTTGGTAAAGAAAACAAGTATACCTTTAGGGGCTAATGATTAGGAAGGAACGGAAAAGAGAAGGGAGGAACTGAGTAGGATTTGGTCAGAATCAGAATAGAAATAGTCTTTGATAGAAGCTTGGAAACATATAACTACTGCTGACTGGAAGTTTGGCATCATGGGGAGGCAAGAGAGAAAGAGAGAGAGGAGTAGCGTATTTACTATTTTTATCTGAAATAGGCAACATCAATCAATAGCCTTTCTAAGGCCTATGCTATAAACTAGCCTCCTAGGCTGTGAGCTCCTGCAGAACTAGGTCTGTGTCTTCTATCTTTATCCCCAGCCCCGTCATACAGCATGTGGCAGGTAGAAGGTATGCAATAGATGTTTATTGAATGAATAAATGACCATGCAGCTATTTAGTAAGAGGCAAGCACAAGCAAACACCACAGAGAAACACAAGGAAGTGAGCGCACAGAGGATGTTATCTGTCAGTGACTGCTATATACAGAGGAGTACAGAAACAGATGCAGCCTGAGAGAGCCCTTGTCTTTTATCTACTGTCTCTACCATTCAAGTTTTATGAGATTCCTGATGGAAACCTCCTTGTGCAAAGACATGGAAGGCATCTTTGTATTTTTTTTATATTTTAATCCCTGTTGAAACCTCAAATTCTTTCTTGAAATACTACATTATCTTTTGAGATGGTACTATTAGAGAGTAGGAAATCCGTACCCTACCTGTGGTCTCATTCTTGTTTCCCTGACCTCTCTATGAGCTGTTCAGTTTTACCCCTGTATCAGAGACATACATATTCAGAATCACATTTACTTAATTTACTTGCAAAGCTCACAAATTCATTGCACCCATTTGATTGTGGAATGGCTTGGGAATGTATTCCAGTCATATTTTATGTTTATAATTAAGAAAAATATTGGCTCAAATCCCAATATGTAGAAATAACTCTTCCCCATCTACCACAAAATGTATTCAGTGGCTATTTGTTTGGGATGTTTTTATGCCCTCAAACACCAATTCAGAAAAGAACCCAGGGTCAGTCATTACTTAAAGCACAGCTATACTTTAAATTGAGTGTTTAAATGACCTTATGAATTTCTGTTTTCTCTAGGTGACATTCACATTAAGTTTATGGTTTAACACACCAGCATGTGATTTCCCTGAATACTAGCTGAAAAATAACTGCTCACACTAGAGGATACTCTCCATGATGTCTCCCTTTAGCAACTGTGCCTGTCCCAGGAACACACTCCAGTCAGCACATTCAGGGGTATCCAGACTCAAGTCCTCCATTACAGCTGACTCCAAGCTAGCTGACACCTTGTTTTGACATACAATCCCATCACTCCTAGTTCTAACCTTGGCTATTCTCCTATTTATGACTCTATCTCTCCACTTCAGCAAACACTGCCATCAACAAAGCCCTTTTATTTCTACCCACACCAGAACCCTTGGACCCATATATCACCTCAGGAGGCAGTATTCTCTGGTTTTTCCTGCTGGCAGAAGGAATTTGTGCAATATTTTGTGCTACAATGGAATATACCATACAAAACATGCATCATTGCATGCATTGATAGATTGTTTAATTACAGACTCTCAGCATGACAAATTACCAACCAAATAGATACATGAAACATTCTTTCAGCATTCACCTTTTCACAGCTTCATCAACAAAATATTATAGTTACAAAAATGTATACACCAGCTGTGACCATGCCCATTGTGATTTCCTGTTGTTCAAGGATTAGTAGACCTCAACCCAAGCAATGACCTCATGGCACAGCTCTTTTTTGTCAGATTCCCACTCTTGAGCCTCATCTCCCTTTGACATTCCCTTTTGCTTCATTTTGACCATTCCTGTCTCATTGTTCTACTGATACCTACTTATCCTCTCAATGATACACTTCCTCCCCAAACTAATACACACTAAGTTGCTATTGTGGGTAAAGCTTATTATGAA
The DNA here is from genome assembly GCF_029215605.1 of Mirounga angustirostris. Classification (NCBI taxonomy): domain Eukaryota; kingdom Metazoa; phylum Chordata; class Mammalia; order Carnivora; family Phocidae; genus Mirounga; species Mirounga angustirostris. The sequence continues at coordinate 87,200,652 of NW_026991716.1, read as the reverse complement.
ATCATATCTAGAGTAGCTTCACTCTAGTGATGGACAACTGTTTATTAGTGGTGAGATCTCAGTCATTAGCAACAAAATTAAGAGGACATATGCCAAGGAAGAAACCCTTCTCATAAGAAACTACTTACCTCCCCTACTTAAAATGGACCTACCTTCTACCCTCAGTCCTCAGCTTTCCAAAATATAAATGATCAACATGATGAAACCTGAAGCATTCCTGAAAGACACTAATTTAGTGATAGTCTCACCTATCACTGTCAGTAATTAGATTTCCTATCAAGTCCTATTGTTTCTTGTTAACCAAGTATCAATTTCACCAATTCAATAAATAGTTATAACAGTATCCCTAGGATGTATCTAATGGATTCTGCAGTGTTCTGTATTCAGTCAACTATATTCTTGACTCTAGAGTCAATTATTTAAAAAAAGAAAACCTATGATTTAATTGAGCAAAATTTAGCAAGTTCCATTGCTAAGAGCTTTATCTATGTGCCACTAAATGATTAGGCCATCATATTAAACTAAAAGACCTTTGTCCAGATTTGACCTCCATACCACAGACCACAAAATATCTCTTAAGATAAAAATAATACCTTTTCCATTAGGTAAGATAAAAGAAAACTTGATTGATAAGAGTGACTTAAATAGCAAAACCTATGTTTAGCAGGAGTGTAGAATGGCCCAGTCTCAAAAGTAACTATCCTCAAAGTAATCGTGAATGAAATTGAGTTTAAAATTCAATCCTCAAATTAAAGGGCATGATCAATTTTAATCTGAGATTAAAAAGAAAAACAAAACTTGCTAGTTTTCATATCATGCCTTTGTATAATGATTCTGTCTTTGTGTTTCCTCCTCCCTCCGACTTGAATGCACCATTCTCCTTGACCACTTGACAAGGCTCTTTCAAAACCCTATTCAAATGCCACCTCATCAGTAAAGTCCTTCCAAATTACGATAGGACACTAATGATGGGACAATTGGACATTATGTGCTTCATGAAATGGATGCGATACATTAGAAATTATCCACTTCTACCTATAAATTGTTATTGTGAAAAAAAGTAGAACTTCCATCTAATCAAGCTACTCAGTCTAACAATCAGTTTATAGGAAACAGTTACATCACACTCCAGAGAGACAGTTAGTCAAATCCAGAATATGGGACATTCTCCAGGGCCAATTAGTGAGATTAAAGAAAAAAGTTAGGATATCACAGAATAAAAATTACTGATTAGACATAATAACAAAATGTAATGGTTAGATTGTGTTTTGGTCCTGATTTCCAACAAAACAAATCTAAAAAGACATTTTGGAACAATTAGGCAAATTTGAATATGGGCTGGGTATTTAACGATATTAGAAAATGATATTTAATTAGTTACATGTTATAATAAGACGACAGTTATATTAGAAATTACTGAAGCTTGTGATAGATATAGGAGGGTTCATTAAACAACATTCACTACTTTTGTGTATCTTTAAAAATTTACATAATAAAAAGTTTTAAAATCCCAAATATCTGCAGAGGGAAATAAAGCCACAGAACTCTGTGTATACCATGGTGAACAAGAACCCCATGGGAGCTTACTTTCTCAAGCAGAAAAATGCAATATAAATCACTTTTTTAAGCAAATAATTAAAAAAATTTTAATCTGTTACTGCTCCAGAAGAAAAGTACACTGTGTCATGAGAGTGTGCGGTTGGGATTGTGCCTGGCTGCCTACAGGTCCCTACATGCTTCTCAACACTCACCTCCAGCATCACCCTAGATCTCTGAGTTATCTTATTCTCTCTAGGACATTTAGTCATTCTCTCCTTTGTCTCATAACTCTTACACCACATGCAGTTTTATCTGTAACACCTACTATAATTTACTGCATATGCTTGATTGCATGTCTGCCCAACCCATGCCCACCTGCCCTTGCCCTCCCCTCCGACAAGTTTATAAGGTCCTTAATAACAGGGAAACTATCTGATCCAGTTCTGTGTTCTCAGTACTCAGTTAACTATGGGCCCGTGGAGACAGTAACTGATCCTACTATAACAAATTTTTCACCTAATGGTATATGTACCCATTGGTAATCATTCCCCAGAATAAATTTTTGAAAATAAAAGTTTTTGAAGGGCACAACACTCCTGCCTGCCTCTATGCTAAAGCCACCACATCAGGCCAGATGCCACGACTCAGATGGCAGAAGTACCTTAATCTGGCTCTTGACATCTCTACTTCCTAACTGCACTGTTTGTGTCCCTTCATCTCTTTTCACTCCAGGTTGGGGTATGGGTCCTTACTCTGTCCCTTGGAAAACCTCTCATTGGAGGTAGAAGAACCTAGAATCAAAGTAGAAAGAAGCCAAAACTCTACCAAGAAAACAAAGTATCTCCCTTCTCTCTAAGGTGCATAGGGTTTTCTGCACCTTACAGAATTTGTCTTATCTGATATCAAAGGACCATCCAATGCTGGGATTGTGATAACAACCAAAAGGAACTATTTACTTTATTTTTTTTATACACCCTGCATGCAAGTAATATGCACATAGGCTTTGGAGAGATGAAAAGAACAGTGAGTAAAAACAAGGATTCTGACCTAAAGCTTTACTATGCCTATGGGAAAGCATTGTCCCAGTCACACAAAAAACAAACAAACCAACAAACAAAAACTTTCAATTGGGTCCAGCAACAGGGTCTATAATAATTTTATTTGAGCTCAACCTAAAACTTAATAATTCTTGCTCATAAAAAAGGGGGGGTGGACTAGACTCAGAAATGCCTCCTGGTATAAAGGCCTGGCCATTGTATATGGTTAAAGAAAAATTGGGGAAGATATTACTGTGGCAGGCAGCTCTCCCCCTTCATGCAAGCCAAGACCAGGAACAAGGCAAGGGTATCCATTCTCTCACCACATTTGCTCAACATTTTGCTGGAGGTTCTAAGAGAGGGAAACTAAAGATAACTGGAAACAGAAAGCAGTGGTATCCAGACTGGAAAGGAAGAAATAAAATTGTCTTTGTTCACATACAACATAATGGCTTTAAAGGAAATCCCATGGAATCTGCAAGAAAGAGACTAGGACGAAGCGAGTTTAGAAAATTATGGATACAGTGTCAATCCATATAAGTCAATCATATTGTTGTACACTAACATCAGAAGTTGGAATTTTAAAAAATAAAAATACCATCTGAAATAGCATGAAAATAAAATACTTAGAGAAAAATTAGACAGAACGTATACAAAATTTATAGATGAAAACTTTCAAGGCACTGCTGAAAACAATAAGGAGGCCTTGCATAAGTGAAAAGTATACTGGATTCATGGATCAGAACCCTCAATCTGGTTAAGATTCCATTTCCCACAAACTGGCCTATATATAATAAATGCAATCCACTCAAAATCCTAGCAGTCTTTTTTATAGAACTTTACATGCCAATTCTAAAATTCATACAAAATGCAAAGGATATAGAATGGCAAAAATAACCTCAAAAAAGAACAAAGTTGGAAGATTTATACTACCTGAACTTGACACAATATAAAACTACATTAATCAAAAGTATGGTATGGGCATAAAAATAGAGAAATTAGACTTAATAAAGAGTCTGAAATAGACCCACACATATGTGCTCAGGTGATTTTTAACAAAAATGCAAAACAATTCAGTGAAAAAAGGATTTCAACAAATGGTCCTTAAATTATTGGTATCCACATGAAAAATGATAAACGTCTATCCACACCTCTCAATATAAACAAAAGTTAACTCCAAGTAGATCACAGGCTTAAAATCAAAGTCTAAAACTATAAAACTTCTACAAGAAAGCATGAGAGAAAATGTTCATGATGCTGAATTAGCAAAGATTTCTTAGATACATCAAAAAGATAATGTACAAAGAACAAATTGATAAACTGAACTCCATCAAAATTAAGAACCTCTGCTCTTTCAAAGATTCTTTTAAGAAAATGAATGACAAGCCACAGACTGAAAGAAAATATTAGAAAATCAAACATCTGATAAAGAACTTACAACAATATATTATTTAAAACTCTTAAAAATACCCAATAACAAGAAAACAAACAAATAAAATATACAAAATATTTGAGCAGACATTTGACCAAAGAAAATATATGGATGACAAATGAGCTGTTTGTATGTAAAAAGACAGTCAATATCATTAGTCATTAAGGAAACGCAAATTAAAGTCATAGAAACCACTGCACACATAAGGAATGGCTAAAATTAAAAACATAAAACTGATAACACCAAATGCTGACAAGGATGTGGAACAACTGCTTGTGGTAATGTAAAATGGGACAACTTTTTTGGAAAACACTGAGAGTTTCTTATTAAACTAAATATGCAACAACCATATGACTCAGACATTCTATTCCTAGGCATTTAGCCAAGAGATATAAAAGCATAGGTCCATACAAAGTATTGTACACTAATGCTCTTAGCAGCTATATTGGTAATCGCTGAAACCTGGAAACAATCTAAATATTCACCAAAAGGTGAGTAGATAAACAAATCGTGGTATATCCATTAAATGGAAAACTAATCAGTAATCAAAGAGAATAAAGTATTGATACATGCAACAGCATGGATAAGTCTTAAATATGCTGAGTGAAACAATGTGAATGAATAATGCAAACTTTCATTCATATAAAATTTTAGAAAATGTAGACTACTGTATAGTGAAAAAAATCAGATCAGCGACTGTTTGTATTTGGGGAAGATTGGGGGAAGGGTGTGAGGTTGTAAATTGAATGTAATCATACCCAGAGAGGTATAAGAGGGTTACGAAGGGGCATAAGAAAGACTTTAGGTGTTTCTGAAGGATAGGTTTATTATCTTGATTATGGTATCCTGATTGTGGTTTCACAAATGTATGTGTGTGTGTGTGTGTGTGTCAAAACTTATCAAATTATACACATTAAATATTGTATGTCAATTATACCTAAATAAAGTTGTTTTTTAAAAGCCTACAGTAGGGAGGAGGAGCAAGATGGCAGAGGAGTAGGAGACCTAAATTTCGTCTGGTCTCAGGAACTCAGCTAGATAGGAATCAAACCATTCTGAACGCCTATGAACTCAACAGGAGATTGAAGAAAAGAATAGCAGCAACTGTCTGAACAGAAAAGTGACCACTTTCTGGAAGGTAGGATGTGCGGAGAAGTGAATCCGAGGTGATATTCGGGAGGATAGACGGTGGGGGAGGGGGCCTCCATCAGCCGCTACTGGCAAGTGATAGAACAGCGGAGCACAAAATCGGAACTTTTAGAGGTTGGCTCTGCTGAGGGACGTTGCTCCAGTGGCTAAGCAGAGGAAGGAACCCACTTGGGACAGTGTGGTCTCAGGGCCCTTGGGGCCACAGAAAGACCGGGGATGCCTGAGTCCGGCAGAGCTCCCAGGTATCAGAGCAGGGAAGCCGGCTGCAGAGATGGAGCCAAGGAGTGGGCTCTCAGCTCGGGGTTGCCATAAATCATGATCTGCAGCATGGTCGGGCCACTGCTCCTCCAGCAGGGACCCAACAAGCGGCAGATCTGGGGAGACTCCCCTTCCTCCCCTGGGGGGAGCAGCATGGGAGCGCACCACAGGGATTTGCTGTGTTTGGAGACTCCAAACGCGATTGGGTGCCAGAGATAGAAATGCTCGGTCACAGGACAGGTGAGCATGGAGAGCAGCCCGAGACCGGGGAGATGGGAGTGATTGACTGCATTTCTCTGGGGGCTCACTAAGGAGTGGGGCCCCGAGTTCTCGGCTCCTCCAGGGCAGAGATTGAGAGGCCGCCATTTCACTCTCAGCCTCCAAAACTGTATGGAAAGCTTGCAGGGAACAAAAGCTCCCAAGAGAAAACCTGAGTGGATTACTTAGCCCGACCCGGCAAGGGCGGGGCAATTCCGCCTCCGACAAAGACATTTGGGAACCACGGCAACAGACCCCTCCACCAGAAGATCAGCAAGAACAGCCAGCCAAGACCAAGTTTACTGATCAATGACAACGGCAGAACTCCAGTGCTAGGAGAACACAGCACATAGAATTCATGGCTTTTTTTCCCCAGATTCTTTAGTCTTTCAAAGTTTTTTTTTTTTTAATTTTCTTTTTTTTTTCTTTTTTTTTTTCTTTTTCCCTTTTTCAACCAACATCTTATCAATCCCCTTTTTAAAAATATTTTTTATTTTTCATTTTTAGAGTCATTATCTACCACTTCATAGTAGTTAACCTTATTTTTGGTGTATATATATATAAGTTCTTCTCTCTTTAAAATTTTGGGATACAGTTGCTTCTAACAGACCAAAATATACCCTAAAGCTCTAGTGTATGGCTTTGTTCTAGTTTCCTGCCTGATCACATTCTCTCCTTTTTTTTTTTTAATTTCTCTTCTTTCTTTTTTCAACCAACTTCTTATATTATCAATTCCTTTTATAAAATATTTCTAATTTTCATCTTTACAATCATATTCCATCCCTTCATCGTATTTACCCTTATTTTTGTACATATATGTTTTTTTTTCTTAAAATTTTGGGAGGCAGTTTCTTCTAACAGACCAAAATATGCCCAAAATCTGGTGTGTGGCACTCGTCTATTCACCAGCCTGATCATATTTGATTTATTTGATCATATTCTTTTTTTTTTTTAATCTTTTTCTTTTTTCTTTCTTTCCCTTTCTTTTACCCCGGTTTCAGGTCTCTTCTGATTTGTATAGTGTATATTCTTCTGGGGTCATTGTTACCCTGTTAGCATTTTGTTCTCTCATTCATCTATTCTCCCCTGGATAAAATGACAAGACAGAAAAAAATCGCCTCAAAAAACAGAACAAGAAGCAGTACTGACTGCTAGGGACTTAATCAACATGGACATTAGTGGGGCACCTGGGTGGCTCAGTCGTTAAGCATCTGCCTTCAGCTCAGGTCATGATTCCAGGGTCCTGGGATCGAGCCCCGCATCGGGCTCCCTGCTCTGCCAGGAGCCTGCTTCTCCCTCTCCCACTCCCCCTGCTTGTGTTCCCTCTCTCACTGTGTCTCTCTCTGTCAAATAAATAAAATCTTAAAAATATATATATATGGACATTAGTAAGATGTCAGAACTAGAGTTCAGAATGACGATTATAAAGATATTAGCTGGGTTTGAAAAAAGTATGGATGATACTAGAGAAACCGTTCCTGGAGAAATAAAAGAACTAAAATCTAACCCAAGTCAAAATCAAAAAGGCTATTAATGAGGTGCAATCAAAAATGGAGGCTCTACCTGCTAGGATAAATGAGGCAGAAGAGAGAATCAGTGATATAGAAGACCAAATGATGGAAAATAAAGAAGCTAAGAAAAAGAGAGGTTAACAACTACTGGATCACAAGGGCAAATTGAAGAGATAAGTGATACCATAAGATGAAACAATATTAGAATAATTGGGATCCCAGAAAAAGAAGAAAGAGAGAGGGGGCAGATGGTTTATTAGAGCAAATTATAGCAGAGAACTTCCCTAATTTGGGGAAGGAAACAGGCATCAAAATCCAGGAGGCACAGAGAACCCCCCTCAAAATCAATAAAAATAGGTCAACACCCCAACATCTAATAGTAAAACTCACAATCTCAGACAAAAAGAAAATCCTGAAAGCAGCTCGGGACAAGAGGTCTGTAACCTACAATAATAGAAACATGAGATTGGCAACAGACCTATCCACAGAGACCTGGCAGGCCAGAAAGGACTGGCATGATATATTCAGAGCACTAATGAGAAAAATATGCAGCCAAGAATACTATATCCAGCTAGGCTGTCACTGAAAATAGAAGGAGGGATAAAAAGCTTCCAGGACAAACAAAAATAAAGGAATTTGCAAACACAAAACCAGCCCTACAGGAAATCTTGAAAGGGGTCCTGTAAGCAAAGAGAGAGCCTAAAAGTAACATAGACCAGAAAGGAACACAGATAATATACGGTAACAATCACATTACAGGCAATACAATGGCACGAAATTCATATCTTTCAATAGTTACCCTGAATGTAAATGGGCTAAATGCCCCAATCAAAAGACATAGGCTCTCAGATTGGATTAAAAAACAAGACCCATCGATATGCTGTCTGTAAGAGACTCATTTTAGACCTAAATATACGTCCAGATTGAAATTGAGGGGGTGGAAAACCATTTACCATGCTAATGGACACCAAAAGAAAGCTGGAGTGGCAATCCTTATATCAGACAAATTAGATTTTAAACCAAAGACTGTAATAAGAGATGAGGAAGGACACAATATCCTACTTAAAGGGTCTATCCAACAAGATCTAACAATTGTAAATATCTATGCCCCTAACATGGGAGCAGCCAATTATATAAGCCCATTAGTAACAAAATCAAAGAAACACATCAACAACAATACAATAATAGTAGGGGTCTTTAACAACCCCCTCACTGAAATGGACAGATCATCTAAGCAAAAGATCAACAAGGAAATAAAGACTATAAATGACACAATGGATGAAATGGACTTCACAGACATATTCAGAACATTGCATCCCAAAGCAACAGAATACACATTCTTCTCTAGTGCCCATGGAACATTCTCCAGACTAGATCACTTCCTAAGTCACAAATCAGGTCTCAACCAGTACCAAAAGATTGGGATCATTCCCTGCATATTTTTGGACCACAATGCTTTGAAACCAGAACTCAGTCACAAGAGGAAAGTTGGAAAGAACTCAAACACATGGAGGCTAAAGAGCATCCTACTAAAGAATGAATGGATCTTTAGTATTTAGTATGCCCCAGTTTCAGGTCTCTTCTGATTTGTATAGTATATATTCTTCTGGGGTCATTGTTAACCTGTTAGCATTTTGTTCTCTCATTCATCTATTCTCCCATGGACAAAATGACAAGATGGAAAAAAAATCACCTCAAAAAAAAAGAACAAGAGGCAGTACTGACTGCCAGGGACTTAATCAATATGGACATTAGTAAGATGTCAGAACTAGAGTTCAGAATGACGATTATAAAGATATTATATATATCTCTCAGGAAATTAAATAATAATTTTAAAAATCCATGGAAACCAATGAAAATGAAAACACAACTGTTCAAAATCTTTGGGATGCAGCAAAAGCGGTACTAAGAGGAAAGTATATAGCAATACAGGCCTTTCTTGAGAAACAAGCAAGGTCTTAAATACACAACCTAACCCTACACCTAAAGGAGCTGGAGAAAGAACAGCAAATAAAGCCTCAACCCAGCAGGAGAAGAGAAATAATAAAGATCAGGGCAGAAATCAATGAAATAGAAACCAAAAGAACAGAACAGATCAACGAAACTAGGAGCTGGTTCTTTGAAAGAATTAAGAAGATTGATAAAACCCTCGCCAGACTTATCAAAAAGAAAAGAGAAATGACCCAAATAAATAAAATCATGAATGAAAGAGGAGAGATCACAACCAACACCAAAGAAATACAAACAATTATAAAAACATATTATGAGCAACTCTATGCCAGCAAATTAGATAACCTGGAAGAAATGGATACATTCCTAGAGATGTCTCAACTACCAAAACCAAACCAGGAAGAAATAGAAAACCTGAACAGACCTATAACCACTAAGGAAATTGAAGCAGTAATCAAAACTCTCCCAACAAACAAGAGCCCAGGGCAGATGCCTTCCCAGGGGAATTCTACCAAACATTTAAAGAAGAATTAATACCTATTCTTCTGAAACTGTTCCAAAAAATAGAAATGGAAGGAAAACTTCCAAACTCGTTTTATGAGGCCACCATTACCTTGATCTCCACACCAGACAAAGACCCCATCAAAAAGGAGAATTACAGACCAATATCCTTGATGAACATGGATGCAAAAATTCTCACCAAAATACTAGCCAATAGGATCCAACAGTACATTAAAAGGATTATTCACCACGACCAAGTGGGATTTATTCCTGGGCTGCAAAGTTGGTTCAACATCTGCAAATCAATCAATGTGATACAATACATTAATAAAAGAAAGAATAACAACCATATGATCCTCTCAATAGATGCAGAAAAAGCATTTGACAAAGTACAGCATCCTTTCTGGATCAAAACTCTTCAGAGTATAGGGATAGAGGGTACATACCTCAATATCATAAAAGCCATCTATGAAGAACCCACAGTGAATATAATTCTCAATGGGGAAAAACTGAGAGCTTTCCCCCTAAGGTCAGGAACATGGCAGGGATGTCCACTATCACCACTGCTGTTCAACATAGTACTAGAAGTCCTAATGACAGCAATCAGACAGCAAAAAGAAATAAAAGGCATCCGAATCGGCAAAGTCAAACTCTCACTCTTTGTAGATGATATGATACTTTATGTGGAAAACCCAAAAGACTCCACCCAAAACTGCTAGAACTCATACAGGAATTCAGTAAAGTGGCAGGATATAAAATCAATGCACAGAAATCAGTGGTGTTTCTATAAACCAATAACAAGACAGAAGAAAGAGAAATTAAGGAGTTGATCCCATTCACAATTGCACCCAAAACCATAAGATACCTAGGAATAAATCTAAACAAAAAGGCAAAGAATCTGTACTCAGAAAACTATAAAATACTCATGAAAGAAATTGAGGAAGACACAAAGAAATGGAAAAACATTGCATGCTCATGGATTGGAAGAACAGATATTGTGAAGATGTCAAAGCTACCTAGAGCAATCTACACACTTAATGCAATCCCTATCAAAATACCATCAACTTTTTTCAAGGAAATGGAGCAAATAATCCTAAAATTTGTATGGAACCAGAAAAGACCCCGCATAGCCAGAGGAATGTTGAAAAGGAAAAGCAAAGCTGGTGGCATCACAATTCCAGACTTCAAGCTCTATTACAAAGCTGTCATCATCAAGATAGTATGGTACTGGAACAAAAACAGACATATAGATCAATGGAACAGAATAGAGAGCCCAGAAATGGACCCTCAACTCTTTCGTCAACTAATCTTCAACAAAGCAGGAAAGAATGTCCAATGGAAAAAAGACAGTCTCTTCAACAAATGGTGTTGGGAAAATGGGACAGCCACATACAGAAGAATGAAACTGAACCATTTCCTCACACCACACACAAAAATAGACTCAAAATGGTTGAAAGACCTAAATGTGAGACAAGAGTCCATCAAAATCCTAAAGGAGAACACAGGCAGCAACCTCTTCGACCTCAGCCACAGCAACTTCTTCCTAGAAACATCACCAAAGGCAAGGGAAGCAAGAACAAAAATGAACTATTGGGACTTCATCAAGATAAAAAGCTTTTGCACAGCAAAGGAAAGAGTCAACAAAACCAAAAGACAACCAACAGAATGGGAGAAGACATTTGCAAATGACATATCAAATAAAGGGCTAGTATCCAAAATCTACAAAGAACTTATCAAACTCAACACCCAAAGAACAAATGATCCAATCAAGAAATGGGCAGAAGACATGAACAGACATTTTTCCAAAGAAGACATCCAAATGGCCAACAGACACATGAAAAAGTGCTCAACATCCCTCAGCATCAGGGAAATGCAAATCAAAACCTCAATGAGATACCACCTCACACCAGTCAGAATGGCTAAAATTAACAAGTCAGGAAACTACAGATGTAGGCGGGGATACGGAGAAAGGGGAACCCTCCTACACTGTTGGTGGGAATGCAAGCTGGTGCAGCCACTCTGGAAAACAGTATGGAGATTCCTCAAAAAGTCGAAAATAGAGGTACCATACGATCCAGCATTGCAATACTGGGTATTTACCCCAAAGATACAAATGTAGGGATCCGAAGGGATACATGTACCCCGATGTTTATAGCAGCAATGTCCACAATAGCCAAACTGTGGAAAGAGCCAAGATGTCCATCAACAGATGAATGGATAAAGAAGAGGTGGTATATATATATACAATGGAATATTACACAGCCATCAAAAAAAAAAAATAAAACAAAATCTGGCCATTTGCAACAACGTGGATGGGACTGGAGGGTATTATGCTGAGTGAAATAAGTCAATCAGAGAAAGACATGTATCATACGATCTCACTGATATGAGGAATTCTTAATCTCAGGAAACAAACAGGGTTGCTGGAGTGGTGGGAGGTAGGAGGGATGAGGTGGCTGGGTAATAGACACTGGGGAAGGTATGTGCTATGGTTAGCGCTGTGAATTGTCTAAGACTGTTGAATCACAGACCTGTACCTCTGAAACAAATAATACATTACATGTTTAAAAAAAAAAAAAGAGAGAGAGAGAGAAGATAGTAGGAAGGAAAAATGAAGGTTGGGGTTATTGGAGGAGAAGATGAACCATGAGAGACTATGGACTCTGAGAAACAAACTGAGGGTTCTAGAGGGGAGGGGGGTGGGGGGATGTGTCAGCCTGGTGATGGGTATTAAAGAGGGCACGTACTGCATGGAGCACTGGGTGTTATATGCAAACAATGAATCATGGAACACTACATCAAAAACTAATGATGTAATGTATGGTGATTAACATAACATAATAAAATAAAATTAAAAAACAGCCTACAGTAAGCATTATACTTAAAAAAGAAATGCTACATGATTCCTCTTTAAGGATCAGGAACAAAAAATAATGCCCCTACCACTGCTACTGATTCAATAACATGGGAAGTCCTAGAAAACTCTGTAAGAAATAAAAAGGAATAAGAAATGCATGACTGAAAAAGGAAATATAAGTATTTCTTTATTTGTAAAATATGTCATCATTTAACTAGGGGGAAACAAGAAAACTCAGTAGAATCAGCAGAGAAGGAAGATGACAAGAAATACACAAAACTTAAAAATTCTGATAAATAACACAGAAGATGATCTAAATAAAATAGAATCTTTCCCTCCTCTAGAAGGGACATTTTAATAGTATATAGATATTAATTTTCTCAGATTTATCTATATGTTCATTGCAATCCCAATCAAAATCCCAGTTGTATTTTTACCTAATCAATAAATATATTATAAACTTTTCATGGAAGAATAAAATTCCATAAATAGCATTGTTTGTGATGTCAGGGATCTGAAGAAGCTCTGGGTATCCCCTGCAGTAGAGTAGATAAATTAGATAGATGTTCACAATGGAGTACTATGTGGCTTTTGACACAAAGAACTTGATGTACACATAGCAATATGTTGGACCTTAAGTACACAGTGTTTAAAGGAAAAAGCAAGAAAATTAATGAGATCTATAATTTAATGCATTATGAGGTAATAAAATATACATTTACCCAAAACATCAATTCTTGTTTTTCTGGAACACATGTAAACAGATAGCTATATATTGAATACATTAGACTGTTGCCTGTGGTAGGGAGAGTATGGGAGTGAAAAATAAGGAAAAAAAGCAATGAAGAAATAAAGGTCATGTATAGACCAAGGACAATAACCTGTCAATAACTGAGCAGCATGATTAATTCACCCCATTACACCTGAAGTCTTACTAAAACTAAATAAAATAATTAAGAAGGAAACAGGCCTTAATATTTGGATGTTCTTCTATGGTCAGTATAAATGTAGTGACAAAAAATTATATTGCCTTCATTATGGATAAAATAATTCTACTTTGTATTTGTTTTCTACTGCTTCATAACAAGTTATGACTATTTCCATGGTCAGGAGTCCAGGCACAGCTGGGTCCCCTGCTGGGTCCCCTGATCAAGGTATCACAGGGCTACTACCCAGGTTTTGGCCTGGCTACATTCTTATCTGGAGATTGGACTCAGGAAGAATCCACTCCCAAGCTCATTCAGGTTGTTGACAGAATTCATCTTGTTGTGGCTGAAAGGTTCCCCTTTTTGTGATGGCTGTCAGCCAGAGCCCACAGAAACACATACGTGTACGTACACACACACACACACACACACACCATAATGTAATCATGGGAGTAACAGCCCATCACCTTTGCCATATTCTGTTGTTGAAAGCAAGACAAAGGTCTCACTCATACTCAAGGGCAGGACATATACATGGGGGCCACCCTAAAGTCTATCTGTCACATGTATAACAATATTTACATAATATATTACTGTAAGTGCTGTTTATTAGCTTTTTAATTTTTAAAATCAACCTACAAAGCAGTGTTAATAATAGTTATTGTAAGTTTCATCACAGGAGAAATAAAAAATAAAAAAATATATGTTCTAAAGCATACAAAAACAAAGGGAGAGTATGCTATTTAAAATCACAAAGATAACCTCCAGAAAAACAAAATAAGATATAACTAAAAGGAAAATGGGAAGGGAATAAAGAATTTGCTGGTAGTTTAGATGGAATAAATTCTTCATCTTTTATAAAGGGAGTCAATATTGTCTAGTGGTAAATCTAGAAATCAAGCCATAAGTACACTGTTTAAATGGGAATCATTAGAAGTAAAAAACAGAAACCATTAATTCTTGCTTGTGTGGCACAGACGAGGGATGGGAGCAGGGAAGAAAGAAGACTTTTAATTTTTCCTTAGACCCTTATGTACTACTTGATTTTTTTTTTTGCCATAGGATTATTTTCATATTAATTTTAAACTTGTTTTAAAAATAAGATTTAAGGAAATGGGTGACAATATTCATATCAAATATAAAAGCTAGAAAGGAATATAAAAATTATAAATATCATCTCTCTCTCTTTTATAGCCACAGAAACTAAGGCATAGAGAAATGCAATTCTTTACTCTGGATCATCCAGATGACTTTAGATAAAGCCATCAGTAGAACCTCAGACTCCTGATTCCTATATAACACACTGCTCAAGTATTTTTCATCCAAAGGCATAAAAGCTGGGCCGTGGGTTCCACTTCCAAATATGCCAATAATTTGCGTGAGGCAAGTCATTAATTGAACTTCACTTTCCTCATGTATAAACCTCGTGATCATGTGTAGATCAGTGGTTCTCAACTTTTTTTTTTTTAAGCAGCAAAATTTAGCAAATGAAATACTGGAGTCTCAGATTTGACAAACATTCGAAATGAAGGGGAAAAAAGTCAAACCTTAGCTTCTCTTGTTGAAGGGGACGGTATGAACACTTCAGGCTCTCTGTAGCCCTGACAGACCCTTTTCCAGATGTCTAGCGCTCTTTGGTCCATGCGTGTGAGAACTATCTGGCTATATTCTAATTGAGGAGAGGGGGGAAGGGGAGGCATAGAGTCTGCACTTCTAACAAGCCCTCAGGCTGTGCTAATGTTGCTGTCTCTTAGCAAGTCACTAGATGATCTCAATGTCTCTTCTAATGGCCCACCTGAGATTTTACCTTTGTTTTACTCCTTAATACCCCTTTTTATGAACCTATTGACAACAGAGGCCAATCACAAAGAGCATTGCTGCCTCCCAATTACTAGGGAAGAAGCTGCTGCCTCCCAATTACTAGGGAAGAAGCCCTGAGGCACCAGAGCACAGTGATGGAGAACATAACCTCTGAGTATGACGGACCTGGACACGAGTATCAATTTTCCCACTTACTGGTTGGGTGACCACAGCAATTAACTTCATTTCTGTGAGCATCAGGTTTCTCATCTGTAGAATGGAGATAAAAGTAGGTGCCCTCTAGGTTGTTGGGAGGATTATAAATGATATTATGCTTTAAGGCCCCTAGCACAGTGCCTTGAATGTAACAAGCAGTCAATAAATGTTAGGTATTGGAGGGGCATAAAGGATATTTTAAAGAATTGTTTGTAAGACCTTAACTCTAGTATCAAAGTATCTATCTATCTATCTAATCTATTAAAAGGTATTTCACATTAACCAGCAATGATCCTAGTATTCTAGCCACAACCAAAATGTACTTCCAGGAAGTTTAGCGGTGAATAGACAGCTAATTTAGAAAATAAACAAAAAACTTTATCTGTTGGTAGAATGTGAAAGAACAAAGAAACAAAATGCTAAAGCTTCATCAAATGATTATTGACTAAAGGCTGCACATATTTTCAAAACAAACATTAACTTATTAAAAGCATGTATATAGCAGAAAGGCAACTGATTTTGTCCCCAATTTTACTTCTGAGTTGTATAATGTTGGTTAAGTCATTTTAATTCTCTGAATTTTGACTTCTTCATTTATTTAATAAAGGGGTTGACCAGTTTGATTATAATTCTTATTATAAATATATCTATTATAAAGTAATATACTTATTATTTATTTTGTGAGCATGCTATATTTATGATATAAATATGGAAAAGTTATAAACATAAATTCTCCTTATTTGTTCTGTGTTTATTTTTGTAACCCTTTCCATACCCATTTTTACTTGGCACCAATCTTACACAAACCTAGAGTAATATAATTTTAAATGGTTAACATAAACTGTATTTGAGAAGGAGGGTATATGTGTGAATGAGAGAGAGACATTAAGTTCACACCTGAGAGAATACATACATGTTTAAGATACAGGGAATATCTCTCTTTATAAAACAAACCTAGGTTGAGTTTTATGTAGCTGCGTATTTCACACCGCCACTTCCTAAAGGAGAAGGAATGCAGCTTCAGAAGAGTCTGCACAGTGCCTGCCAAGGTCTCACAGGCATTTAAGGGGTTATGAGGCATCATGCCCATTAGAATTGTTTTTCCTCTAAAGAATTACTCTTCCTTCTCTTCCATGACATTTCTTCTTATTTATTTCCCAAAAGGCATAGTGTCTTACCCGGGGTGGCACTCAATAAATGTTTCTGAAATGGAATTGAATGTAAGCCAAAAGGTAAGCAGAGCAAAAAGCAATTTCTCCTACTGAAATTCTTCTAGTTTGGTCAGCTCCTTTCTCTTACTTTGATGTCTCAGTGTCCATCGTACTGACAAAGTCCGCCCTGTCTCTAGTTGTCAGCCTGCAAACCTCCTGCAGCTTAGCCACCTGCTTCCTGATACAGTTAACCAGCACACACCTCCCACACCAGATGGCTCCCTTCTCCTGCCTTTGCCTGGCAAGGATTGACAAACATTTCCACGTGTCCAGACTAGGACATGGATGAGCACACACCCCAGCACTGAGGCTGTGTATGAGCGTCAGCAGAAGAGGCCCAAACAGCCTAACTGAACTTGGAAGACCTGTGTTTCTACACCATTTTGCATCCTTTTTTTGTTTACTTTTTTTGGGGAGGGGGGGACATACAAATCCTTTGTCCTAGAAACTTTGTTTCCCTCAACTTGTCTTCAGAATTCCTCACAAATTTTCCAGGTCCCCTCAACAAGGCCATAACAGAGAATTGAAAAGATTTCTTTAATCTAAGTTTCATATTTGACCTTACAATTTTGTGTAACCTGATTCCAATACCACCGTGATTGTGATCGTGATATTAAGAAAGATATGCTTCTTTAGGGCTAGAATTATAGGTTTGGGAGGGGAAAATGTGTGGACAAGGTAGACTTAGACTTTACAAGCTGCTTGGAAACCAACTAGCCAATCATTTATACAGGCTATCAAAGCAAAATTTTCCTATCCACATTTCAGAGATGCCTATCACTTTTTCTTTTGATTTAAATTGTTCAAAAGTGAATACAGTTATCAAAATGGGAATCTAAACTCTATAGAGTTGAAATGAAAGAACTGAATGGAGCTGAAGGAAGGAATCCAGTCTTATTTCTACCCCCATTCTTCCTATTACATTTTATAAACTAAGGTACGAAATTGAGCTGGAAGTGGAACATAACAGTCTTGGAAAGAACAGAAACAAGAATTTAATTCTCTCTCCCAACCACTTTTCTTCACTGAAAAATCATGATATATCTGAGCCAATTAGTTCAGTTGGTTAGATCCATGATCTCAAAATACAGCCAGAGAATAGTGAATCCTTAAGTTATAACAGGTAAACTCTGGTGTGGTCTTAGGTCATGAGGTCATGATATTCATGATATTGCATAGCCTAAGCTAACAACTGTAGAGTGAACTAATAATTTGTCTATAATTTGGGGGTAGAAACCTTTAAGGATAACATTTAAAAATTGTCAACTTGCCCCCACTGTCCAGTGGAGTTACCTTGGGTTGTTCGGTTGTTTGGGTGGTTGATTATAGTAGAAGTCAAAAGTGGGTTTGGATAATCCTTGGTGGTTTCTTGACATTGCAAGGGCCACTGTATATAAATACCACCTACAATGTATTTACTTGCATATCCTACAACCTCATAAAATTATCCTCTGCTTACTTGGAAAAGAAAATGAGAAAAACCGGAGAGATGATGTCCTTGAATAATTTCTACTCCTACACATATTTTTCTCTCCTTGAAGTAATAACCATGGCAAAAACTTTAGGGCCAGCCAGTTTCATAATTGGCAGAAGGGAAGAAATCTTTCACATCCATCATCTTAAAAAAAAAAAATCTCCTTTAATTCACGGAGATCCTTCCATTCAGGATAGTCGCCACTGAGCCTCAGAGGGTTTTAAAACAAACTCTGTGAAGGTTCTTAATATTTGTAGCTGCTTCATCCCTGCCCTTCAGTTTTTGTCTGTCTCCATTACTCCTCAGTTGAACTAGCCTAGCATAATGCTCTTCCAGTAGACCAAAGGTCCTGAAGCCAAACACCAAAAGCTTGAAGAAAAAGAAAGGAATGAATATAAACATCGCTTTTCAATCACTTTGTTTCCCAAAGCATTGATGCATTCGTTTTTATTACTTTCCTAAATTGCTCTTAAGAAATAGCTGAGGAAAGAAGTTAGGTAAGAAGGGAAAGAGAGAAAGAAATAAGAGGCCAAGGTTAGAGGCTGTTGTTCTGAGTAACTAATATGTATGGCTGCCTTCCCTGTGTCCTTTCAGAAAGATTTCCCTGACCAACAAATTTGCTGACCCCACCAGCTATCTAAAGTTTAAAATACCATCACTTGACTTACATAAATTTGAATTAAAATGCTGGTTCCTATTAAAATACAGTTGCAAATCTTGAGAAACCTTAAATAAATGATTCATGAGACCCTTCATAAAATTCGATTTTCATGGCAGTAATGGAGAAAAAACCAGAGAAACCTGGGGATGGGCTTAATAAAAAATAAAATTGAAATAGAAAAAAAAGAGGGATTAAAACATACAGAAAAAGTATTGGTTGGCCTACTATGGATAAATTCTTACTGCCTGACTTGAGGTCATTAGGGTTAGCAACAGAAATGGAATCACAGGTCACTTTTATTCATGGATATTATTTTCCTTCTCTCTCAGAGTCCTGAAACATGCAGACTCTGGCATCAGAATACCTGCCTTGAAGCTTGGCTCTGCCACTTAAACTCTATGTAGCTTTAGGTATGTCACATAATCCCTTCCAGTCTCAGTTTCTTCATCTGTAAAATGGGTATAACAGTGCCTATGCATGTGAAGATTAGTGATATGCAGCACAAAAAAAAATTTTAATTCAATGCCTGCTGTAAAAAGTGTTTCCCATCATCATTATCATATGGGAATACCATGAAGAAGCCCAGAAATTGTGTAAGAAAATTAGGTAGTGAAAAGTTTACTCTTCTAAAGAAAATATTCCCATCTGATAATAATATTGCTCAAGGACAAATTGTGGTTTGCTTATCTTGGATAATAACAGTCATCATTTATTGAGAAACCACTGAGTGTGAGGCACTGAGTTATTTACTATATGCATTCACATTTAATGTAAGACCCAGTATCCCCTACAAAGTTCCAGTTATGCAAGATGAATAAGCTCTGTACAACAACAACAAAAAGGGCTTATCATTAACAATACTGTATTATACACTTAAAATTTTGCTAAGAAGGCAAATCTTATGTTAAGTGATCTTACCACAAAAGAGAACAGATATAAATAAATAGATAAATAGATAAACAAACAAACATAATTAAATACACACTTTTGGAAGTGATAAGTTTATAGCCATGATTATAATGATAGTTTCATGGGTGTATACTTATCTTCAAACTCATCTAGTAGCATATATTAAATATGTACAACCATCCCTCAAATAAGACACAGTACCCTAGAGAAAAGCCAATTTTTCTAAATAATCAGATTTTTAAAATTCCGTTTAACACAGCAATTTACCTTCTAGGAATTTTCCTAAGGAAAAAAGCCAGACCCATGCACAGAAATTTATGTACAATGTTCATAGCAGGTTTACCTATAATTGCCAAAACAATGAGAAGAAAACCTGGGTACCCAACAATGTAGAATTAAGTAAACATAGAATGTTCACCCTTCTGATGAAATACAATTAAGCTATTTCAGAGAAATATTTAATGCCATGGGAAATTATTCAAAGTGTGTAAGCAAGGAAAGCATTTTATGAAACACTGTTTACAGTATTATTTCACCTGTATAAATATTGATACAAAGTATCTAACACAGAGCCTAAATCAAAAGATACTTGATAAACATATGTAAATCCATAGAACAAATGCAGTAAGGATTTTTAATGTTTCCAGTGGTTATGTAGGGGTGAAGGAATTAAAAGTGATCTTTGATTTTTTCTTTATATTTCTCTGACTTCTCCAAATTTTATATAATGAATATTACTTTTGTAATTAAAAAAAAAGAAATTCTGACTATCTCAGTAAATAAACAATTCTAAGAAACAGCAGAAGGGAAGCATTTATAGGAGACAAGAATGAAAATCCTATAAAGCAGGTAAGTGAGGGCTTTCAAAATTGAGGACAAGAAGCAGAACCTGGGTAAATTCCCTTAGCAGGAGAAAGGGCTGCTGCAGCTGTTATGATATGCAGTAGGCATGAACCAAGAAGTAGATAGTCAAGATTCCCACCTCCCAGGACATTCACTGGTAACAAAAACACTGAGGCTATTGCACCTGCTTAAAGCACATAGACATTTTCCAACATGTTGTGCAATGCCCCCTACACAAGAGCCCATGTGACCCATTCATTTTAGAGTTTCGTACCAAAAGAAACTTTGTCTTCTCTGAAGAGTCACTATAAATGAAAGCCCACATACCTTAGTTGTGAAAGAGTGTGGCTCTGGGTCAGAGTGCCCAAGTCTAAGCAGCCCTTTGCCAGTCATTACCTTTGTGATCTTAGCCCAGCTACTTACCCTCTTTAGCCCAGGTGTCCTCATGTAAAAAATACATGTTAGAGTAGTAACTACCTCATGGGCTTTGGTGAGGACTAAATGAGATACTACATGTATAATAGAAATCACTCATTAATATCACCTATTTTTATTATTGTTATCAGATAATGAATTTATATGACACTCATTCTTTCCCTACTTGCCTTGGCTTCCAGGGAGTCCCAAATAAAATTTAATCTTCAATGATTCTTTTTTTTGTTTAGATTTTATTTATTTATTTGTTAGAGAAAGAGAGAGCACAAGCAGGGGGAGCAGCAGAGGGAGAGGGAGAAGCAGGCTCCCTACTGAGCAAAGAGCCTGATGTGGGACTTGATCCCAGGCACTTGGGGTCATGACCTGAGCCGAAGGCAGACACTTAACAGACTGAGCCACTCAGGCATCCCTAATTTTCTTTTTTTTTTTTAATTAATTAATTAATTAATTTATTTGAGAGACAGAGGATGAGAGACAGAGAGCATGAGAGGGAGGAGGGTCAGAGGGAGAAGCAGACTCCCCGCTGAGCAGGGAGCCCGATGCGGGACTCGATCCCGGGACTCCAGGATCATGACCTGAGCCGAAGGCAGTCGCTTAACCAACTGAGCCACCCAGGCGCCCCAGGCATCCCTAATTTTCAATGATTCCAACTAAATTAGTCCTCATGAATATTTACTTACTTTGCTTTTATAAGATTTTATGTATTTATTTCTATGTTTAGACAGTATCATATGTTTAATATTTTTCACAAAGTGACAAATTATTTTCTGAAGGAAGTAACTCCATTTAAAAAAAATCTCTTTATTCCACTTCTTTTTCTAGCTATGTATCTCGTCTCCTTCATACTCAAACTTCTCTTCAAATCTCTCTAATCTGATCCTAAATACTATGGATATGTTCAGTGCTCCTCTTCTCTGACCACACAATAGTGTTTGTTATGGGGAATCACCTTTTCCTTTTTGAAACATTCTCTTTCATTTACTTCCATGATACCCCTCACTTGGTTTTCTCCCCCAAATCTCTGGCCCTTCTTTCTCTTCTTTACTGTCTCATTCTCCTCTAGTTGGCCACTAAACATGCAATAGATATCTTCAAGTGCCAGACTTAGTGCCTCTTCTCTTTGTATGCTATACATTATACATTTATTGATCTCCCCAGTGATTTCATCTTGCCCATGTTATAATCCATCTGATGATCCCCAAATTACCTACAGCTCTAGGTCTGTATACCCAGTGGACTACCAGATTTTTCCATTTACATATCTCAAAGGCAACTTAAGTTCAGTTTTCTCAAAATTAAAACCATAGTTTTCCCCTTAATTTTTTGAATAGCTTTATAAACCACCACCACCAACAACAACAAATTCTCACACTTCAACCCTACATGTAGTCTATTAATCAGTCTTATATAATTTACTTCTCTCTCCTCCTCTGAAACCAACTTAGTCCAAGCTACTATCATCTCATACCTGAACTAGTATATCAGCCTCTTAATCAGTCTCACAGATCCATTTTTCCCATCTCAAAATCATTCTCCATGCATCTGTCAGAGTATTCTACTTAACTTGTAAGTAACTATCTCTCTACTGTTTTAAATCCATGTGTATTAGATGAAGTACAAACGTTTACACTGACCCAGAAGACCTTGAGTGCTCTTGCCCCTATTTATGGTCTCAATCTCATTTCACATTGCTCTCTCTTTTTCCTCTATCTAAACTTCACTGGTCTCCTCCCAGTTGCTTGAACCTAACACCAAGTTCTTTCACACCTCAAGGCTTTTGAGTATCTGGTCCTTCTGCCTAGAATGCTGCTCCATCTCTCTCCCTTTTTAATATTTAATTCTTACCTATCCTGATTTCATATCAAATAAACCTTCTTCTGAGACCCCTTCCCTGCCTCCTCAAGTTTGGGTCAGATCATGCTCTTCTAGAACCAAGTATATTCCCTTCATAGCCCATTCTGTGTTTGCACTTACATGATTTTGAGATTATGTGAATAGCTTCCTGCCTGCTACTATACTGTAAATCTTATGCAGGCAAAGACTATATCTATCTTGCTCAGCAGTATTAATTCACAACCCAGCAGAGTCCAGGGTATCCAGTACCTATTAATTGAATGAATGCACAACATATATTATTCATCCACTTCTTTCCAGTCCTACTGCTTCTCCAAAGTCACACTTGCATCATCACTTTCCTGGGCTACTGCAATAACCTCTTAACTGGAATCCCTTTCCACCTCCCAGTTTCTTCTCCCTCTAGCACACCTTATAACTCACTGCCAGATTAATCTTCCAGAACCACAGCTCTGACTATTTCATTCCCAGTTCAAGAACATTGAGTGGTTTCCCACCATGAACAGAATAAAATCAAAATTCCTTTTGGCCTCCAGCCAACCTTTCCAATCATACTTTTCCACTAATGTTCACACATCCTATGCTCTGATTAAACTGAGCTGCGTGTAATCTGTGACTCTTCTATGATTTTTTTTTTTTTTTGCCACATACTGGACCTTTTTTCATACAGTTTTCTCCACGTAGAATATTTTAGTAATGCCTCTACTATTTTCACACATCGAAATCTTTATGATCTTCCAAATTTAGCCAAAATCTAACTCCTTCAAGGAGCTCTCTTTGATTTCTTCCAACTAGAAATCATCGGTCTTGCTTCTGAATCCCCATCGTTTCTTTTCTCTATCTCCAGAATGAAGGTTGTCATTTTCCATCATTCATTATAGCTATTTATTATGTGCGAGCCTCACTGGGACAACAGTCAGTGCCTTATATATTGAAAGAGCCACATGAATATTCATTGAATTTTTGGCTTGTGCAAATATGTGAATTACTTTAGTAATATGCTCCTTAAAGATTATTTCTTAATTAAAAAGGGAGAAAGTCCACCTATATCACTTCTCTTTTGTGGACAGAAGTTGGTTTTCATTGACTCAGTAGGTAATTTCCTTTGTGCACTCACTTAATTTCTTCTAATCATTAAAGTGGCAAAATGATACAGGAGAAAATTACACTTTTAGCCATTTCCTTCTCTTTTGATAGCAACTTCAGAAAAAGTCTGCTAGAGATCTTTTTGACAGAATATAATTACAGTGTATAGTTTTTATCTGTTTCTTATTAATTCCATTTTGGGGCTCATGCTGGCAATTGAAATTCTGTTTTTCTTTTTGCCTGCACTACTGCTTCCAGCCAGCTTGGACAGCTCATGCTGTGTACCCAGGCCACCTCTCTCAATGGGCTCCTGCTTCCTCTTTTGAAGTAAGGAGGCAAACCAGAGAGAGAAAGTGACTTTTCTTGACAAATTTAAAGCATTTGAAGGTGGAAGGGAGAAAATTAACCCATCAGCATAGCAATGTGGACTGCTGTTGCAACTTTATCCTTGAAAATTCAGAATCAGGTGAATCCTAAGGAGATACATTTAGATTAAGAGATCTCATAATTAAGGCTTTAAATTTATTTTATACATTTAGTATACTTGTACAAACGTAAAGTATTATTAATAATAACTAGCTGTGATCCAAAAGTCCAATATTTAATTTTGCTTGAGGGGGGCATTACATATTATTTGAGAAACTAGAATTTTTAGGAAGTGACTCCATTTCTACCTTTGTGACAGGATGGCCTAAGTAAAGGACACTACAGTAGAAGTCAGGAAGGCTGTGTTCAGGTTCCAACTATCACTTATTGGTTATGAGTCCCTGGGAAAAGTGTTAAATTTCTCTGCAGATTTATTTTCCCTGAAATGAAAAGAATATCTATTCCACTTGCTTCTCTGGATACTTGTGAGAATCAAATGAGAACAAATGAAATTATGTATATAAAATCATGTTGTAAACTGTAAGCACATGATTTTATAGAGATTTCAGACTAATCTAGTTAATATAGGATATGAAATTCAAATATTTCTAAAAATTAACTTTAGAATATTTAAACCAAATCTTAGCTTTGTCCACCTTATCAAAGAAGGTGCTAAAAGCACACCTCTCCATATATAATTGAATGTAGTCTATCCTTACTTTTTCATATAATCTATTCTTTCTTAGGTGAGTAAAACTACTACCTTGAAACTTTTTCTCATAAGACCTATTCCCTCAAAGTTGAAATCATTCCCCTTTTTCTCTTCACCTTTTCCAAATTCCAAAATCGAATTTAAAATGCTGATGATCTTAGGGGTAGACAGACTGAGCCAATGGATATCAATTTACAGTTGACCTTACTACCCCACAGTTCTTCTGCATGCTATATCTCAACACCTATTCACTTTTTTTTTTTAAAGATTTTATTTATTTATTTGAGAGAGTGAGAGAGAGAGAGAGCATGAGAGGGGGAGGGTCAGAGGGAGAAGCAGACTCCCCGCCGAGCAGGGAGCCCGATGTGGGACTCGATCCCGGGACTCCAGGATCATGACCTGAGCTGAAGGCAGTCGCTTAACCAACTGAGCCACCCAGGCGCCCCAACACCTATTCACTTTTATTAGCCCCATTTAGTCAATGCATTTATTGAGCATGTATTATGTAAAAGGCGGTAGAGAATGTATTCAATGTAGAGAATACAAAGTTGTATTTGATTCTATCTTGGCTTTCCAGGAGTTTACACTTCTGCTAGGGAAGATAAAACATGTAGACAGGGAATGATTTGGTGTTAACAAGGAACAGAATTTTTTTTTATCTGTTGAAGCTTTGTTCTAAGAAAGTAACTTTAATTCATGCTGTCCCAGGAGTTTCACTTGAAAGAATATTTTCACTTCTCTCAGGAACAATCATATATTTAAGTGCTAAAAATCCTAGGCTACCAGCATTTGTGTTAAATATCTTCACAGAAGATTTTTTTTTATAAAGATTTTATTTATTTATTTGAGAGAGAGAGAATGAGAGAGAGCACATGAGAGGGGGGAGGATCAGAGGGAGAAGCAGACTCCCTGCTGAGCAGGGAATCCCATGTGGGACTCGATCCCAGGACTCCAGGATCATGACCTGAGCCGAAGGCAGTCGCTTAACCAACTGAGCCACCCAGGCGCCCCAAATATCTTCACAGAAGATGTTTAAACAACAACTTTCCCAAGACCAAAGTACCTCCTGATCTAATCAAGGCCCTCCCAGACTGAATTGCTGATTCTTTTTAGGCATGAGGCAATGATTTTTTTGTATCATCAAAATGCCCAACATCACTGGCTCCAAATGAAAATATAGCCCAATATGGCATTTTAAAATGAAATAGTATGTTAGAAATCTTCCGATTCAAGCTCTTATTTTACAGATTTGGAAAAATTGAAGCCCAAAGGAATTACCCAGCATTTTTTTTTTATTCTTATGTTAATCCCCATACCTTACATCATTAGTTTTAGATGTAGTGTTCCATGATTCATTGTTTGTGCATAACACCCAGTGCTCCATGCAGAATGTGCCCTCCTCAATACCCATCACCAGGCTAAGCCATCCTCCCACCACCCTCCCCTCTAGAACCCTCAGTTTGTTTTTCAGAGTCCATCGTCTCTCATGGTTCGTCTACCCCTCCGATTCCCCCCCCCCTTCATTCTTCCCCTCCTGCTACCTTCTTCTTCTTCTTCTTTTTTCTTAACATATATTGCATTATTTGTTTCAGAGGTACAGATCTGAGATTCAACAGTCTTGCAAAATTCACAGCGCTTACCAGAGCACATACCCTCCCCAGTGTCTATCACCCAGTCACCCCATCCCTTCCACCCCACCCCCCACTCCAGCAACCCTCAGTTTGTTTCCTGAGATTAAGAATTCCTCATATCAGTGAGGTCATATGATACATGTCTTTCTCTGTTTGACTTATTTCGCTCAACATAATACCCTCCAGTTCCATCCACGTCATTGCAAATGGCAAGATCTCATTCCTTTTGATGGCTGCATAATATTCCATTGTATATATATATACCACATCTTCTTTATCCATTCATCTGTCGATGGACATCTTGGCTCTTTCCACAGTTGGCTATTGTGGAGATTGCTGCTATAAACATCGGAAGCCCAAAGGAATTAAGGCACAAGCCTAAGGTTCTACAAGTGATTTGTAACTAATCTATGATCCTCTTTCTCCTCCCAGGTCAGTATCTGTTATGCTATACTTCAAAAGTAAGAACTTTTGCACAGCACAGAAAACCATCAACAAAATGAAAAGGCAATCTACTGAATGGGATAAAATATTTGCAAATCATATATCTGATAAGGGATTAATATCCAAAATACAAAGAGTTCCTACAACTCAATAGCAAAAAAACCCACAAATAATCAATTGAAAAATGTGCAGATCTGAAGATATTTGTCTGAAGAAGATATTTAAAATTTGAATAGATATTTTTCCAAAGAAACATACAGATGGCCAATAAGTATTTGAAAAGATGCTCAGTATCGTTCATCATCAGGGAAATGCAAATCAAAACCACAATGAGATATCACCTGTTAGAATGGTTATTATGAAAAAGACAGGTAATAACAAGTGTTGGTGACAATGTAGAGAAAAGGGAACGCTCGTGCACTGTTGGTGGGAATGCAAAGTGGTGTAGCCACTATGGAAAACAGTATGGAGATTCCTCACAAAAATTAAAAATAGGACTACCATATGACCCAAATCCCACTTCTTGGTATATATCCAAAGGAAATGAAATCAAGACCTTGAAGAGATGTCTTCACTCCCATGTTCATTGCAACATTATTCACAGTAGTCAATATATGGAATAACCTAAGTGTCCATCAGTAGATAAATGGATACAGAATTGTATATACATGCAATGGAATACTATTCAGCCATAAAAAAGAATAAAATCTTGCCATTTGTGACAACATGGATGGACCTTGAGTGTATTATGCTAAGTGAAATAAGTCAGACAGATAAAGGCAATTCATGATATCACTTAAATGTGGAATCTAAAACAAAAACCTGAAAAAATAAATAAAAAAACAAAAACCTAGTTCATAGAGACAGAGAACAGATTGGTTGTTGTGAGAGGCAGGGGTTGAGGGAAGTGTGAGGTGGGCAAAATAGGTGAAGAGGGTCAAAAGGTACAAAGTTTCAATTATGAAATAAATAAGTCATGGGAATATAATGTACAGCATGGTGACTCTAATTAATAATACCATATTGCATAATTGAAAGTTGCTAAGAGAGCAGATCTTAAAAGTTCTCAATACAAGAAAAAAAATTTCTCCTAACCAGTATGGTGATAAATTCTAACTAGGCTTCTTGCAGTGATCACAAATACCAAATCATTGTTATACACCTGAAACTAATTACTGTTATATGTCAATTATACATCAATTAAAAAAAAAAAAGACTGTCTCTGAGAGGTGAAGATACAGTAAGAGGAGATATTCTATGGAAGGATGGTAGAGAGGAACACTGGGCTCCATGTCCCTACCTATTTAAAGCTTCTTTTCTCAACATGCTTTTGCCTATCATTGTAAAGGGAGGCGCCATCCCAGAATAGGCACTGAATTCCCATTCCTAATGCCAACACCCTGGTTACACCTCCATTTAATTAGCTCTGACCAGAAACATGTTGCCCTCATATGTAAAAATTAAAAACAAAAAACAGAAAAACTTTAAATACTCTTAGAGTTCCAAACTATGACATTTTTTTTTCTTTCCTTGCCATCTTAACCCTATCCACAAATGTAAACCTCAGTTTTAGTAGATGTGATTTAGGTTGGTTCACTACCTCTGGAATGGAATGCCAGTAATCTAGGTGGATAGTGCTTTTACAGTGTGTTCACTCACATTCCCTCCCCTGATCCTGAGGTCAAAGAGGCAAGCATTGCTATTGCAGAAATCACGCAGAAGAAGTATGTATAAAGGGTACTTCCAGACTCTTTCAACCCCAAATCAAATGTAATTATCTCAAAATTATTCCAACTGCAGGAACCATCAAACTTAAGAACAAGGAAATCCAAATAAACTTTCTCTTAAAGTATGGGGGAAAAAAGAGCTTCTCAGATAAAATTATAAGTATCTATTTTTATTCCCCATTTCTTTTACATTTCAATTTCTTTCTATCAAAACTTATACTGTATTGTATCTTTTCCACAAAGCTCCAGAGATTGTTAGTTCATGAGGGCTAGTACTATTATTGAATCTCAGTGCTTAACACAGTGAGTGGACATAGAAGGCACTGTAATTGTTTAATATATCAGATAACAGCTTCAAACAGATAATGGTCATTATTTCCAGATATTGCATAACAGCCGAGAGAAATCATCCACTTTTTAATTCAATTTACTTGTATGATTATGATGAACTTGATATATTAAGGAAATGATGTTGACTCATCCAGAAATAGCAGTGATAGCACTATGTTCACCTTATATTCCATTTTCCATTTTTAGGATTGGGTTTCTCCTTTTGTCTGTATCCCAAATAACTATCCAGTTCACCATTTCTGCATTGGGTACTATATTAAATAATTATAGATTCTCACTGAAGATGAAAGATCCTAACACAAACTCTTTAAAAATTATTATTATTTTTTTAAAGATTTATTTATTTATTTGAGAGAGCGAGAATGAGAGAGAGTACATGAGAGGGGGGAGGGTCAGAGGGAGAAGCAGGCTCCTCGCCGAGCAGGGAGCCCAATGCGGGACTCGATCCCGGGACTCCAGGATCATGACCTAATTAACCAACTGAGCCACCCAGGTGCCCTAAAAATTATTTTTACTAGGTAAATAAGTTGACTGATTACAGAAGGTATCCATGTGGATACTTTAGAAAACTATGAAGTCAGGAGAAAGTAAACATTTCATATATTCTAAAACTTTTAAAATTAACATCGTTGATCAAATCCATGCATTCCTTTGTCATGAAATGAATTTAGGATCTACTTCTTCAAAAGAGACATAATTTTCTTCTTCCCTTGATAACTTAATATTCCATTAAATTTTCTATAATCTTTCAGTCTTTCTTTGTATTTTCATTTTTCAATCATACATGACCATTATTTGCTTGAAAAATTCACTTTCACTTGACTCTTAACACTTCCCTCAAAACCCATCATAGACAAAAAGTTCTAAAGTAATACAGAATTCTTCATTTTTAGCAATATGTAAGAATGGCTTCATTCTTCCCCTGAAGAAACTTCTTAGAGGTTAATAAGAGATTTGCAATAGAAGAAACAGAATGAAATTAAAATCTCTTAAAAATCTCTTTGTCTGTAAACGAACACAAAAATAAGATTAGAGATCTAAAAGACCTTGGACCTTTCCACTCTACAGCCACACCAATTTTAGCACATGTATTCATCGGTATATGCAAAGGTGGGTGTGGAGATTATTTTATTTCAGTGCTCTGAACACAGTCTGCCTAATTGGTGAATTGCAGACACTGGACTTGTTATTCGGACAGTGGGTCATTCTATGGTCTTGCTAAGTCTACAATTATCTCAATGGTAAATCAATTAACATTTCTGCGTGTCACTTTTCTGATTGTGCTGGGAGGAAAATAAATGTGTCTCTTCTCTTCCTTACAAGTGTGAGCAGATGTTAATCATCTACAATATGTCCCAAGTAGTCTAAGGACAACACTATGTAGAACTACACAGAACTGAAGGAATTTCTAAAGAGAAACAGAGTAAAGGGAGGAAAAAATGAGGACATCTGTGTACTAGCTGAATTGAAAGTTTTAAAAGATGGCAAAGATATTTATCCAATAATTTCTGTAATTTCAATGCATTTGCTACCAAAAAAATCATAAAATCATTACTAAATGTTACATGGTAGACAGATGGTATTCTCTTAACGGTATAGCAAAAGTTCATGAATGGAAGACTAAGTGGTATTTGTGTTGGTGGGGATACTAAAAAAATATGGACACTTCCTATTTAAGGCAAACATTTCAAGAACAGACCAGATTGCTCAGTTCTGATTTTTCAACCACAATGAAGATGAACTGTGGGTGCTTTCATTTTTCCTTTGGGGAAGGGCATAGGTCAGAGGACTCCAATCATTCCTTATTTGCACAGGATTCTGATTTATCTTTTGGCCTGAAATCTTAGATGTCATTGATTTCACAACAACTTACTATGATCACATTGTGAGTAATTGGCAATATCTTGATTTATATACTGTAAACTGAACAATGAACATGGCACATCATAAAGCATCTAGAATTATGTCATCCATTTCCTGGGGGCAAAATCAGTAACAATGACATAATAAAAATATTTTACTCTAAGGACCTTACAAAGAAGATATTTCATTTGATTCCAACATTTGCATTATGGAAAATATTCATGATTCATCTAATATTTATATAGTAACTTTATCTAAGGAAAGTGTTTTCATGATGTAATTATTCTCAGAACAGTTAAAAGCAAGTTTTATTAATAGAGAATTCACATTGTATTTGATATCAAGGCTAGCACTGGAACCCAGGATGCTGGTCTCTTAAGCAGTATTCTATGCCACACCTCATTCATTCCTTCTTCAACTAGATGATAACTACTATGCACCAAACACTGTAAAAATAGTACACAGCTTTGGAGTCTAAGAGTTCTGTTTTGAAAATGAGCCTAATCCTTACTAAATGTATGACCAAACTTTCTTTCACATAAGATGAAGATAATATCTACCATCCTGGGTTGTTTGGAAATGGAATGCTGTAGGTAGGTAAAGTGTCTAGTATATTATAGATGTTAATAAATGCAAAGGAAGAAGAAGAAAGAGGAGAAGCAAGAGGATTTGCAGAAGAAAATAGAAATAATGGAAAAGTAAGGATGTGGGGCGCCTGGGTGGCTCAGATGGTTAAGCGTCTGCCTTCGGCTCAGGTCATGATCCCAGGGTCCTGGGATCGAGCCCACATCAGGCTCCTGTTTCAGTGGGGAGCCTGCTTCTCCCTCTCCCTCTGCCTCTCCCCCTGCTCATGCTCTCTCTCTCTCTCTCTGTATCTCAAATGAATAAATAAAATCTTTAAAAAAAAAAAAAAGAAAAGAAAAGTAAGGATGTGATTATTTGTTCCTGGCCTCAACTCCTTCACCATAACTGCATTCTCTTTCCTATTTCCCCAAATCCAAAACACAATAACAGAAGGCCACATTGGTATTGATAAAACCAACTATTTACCCTAAGTTGGCAAAGAGCCAGTGACAGGCTATTCAACCTTTCTTAAAACTGTGTTTTGCCTGGGACTTCTTCTCTGCCTCCTTCTCCTTCCTGATGCTGGCTCTTTCCTTCATCTCCTGGTTTTGTTTCCTTCCATTCCTCCTTATCTTCTTTGATATCTCCTCTTTGTTCTCCAGTCTTCTACATATAGCTTTTCCTGAAAGTTCTATCCTATACATTTACTACTTTTTTCTCTCTATATATGTATTTTCCCCATGATCTCATCCATTCACATAACTTCAACAGTTCAACATTCCTGCAGCAATCCATTTCCAACTTTCTGTGTGGCATCTCACCTAAAGTACCCTGCATTGTCCATAACTGCACAGCATAGCTTTCATTTGCCCTCCAGATCACTCTCCATCCTGCTGTGTGCCCTAGAAATTACACCTAAATAGATCACCTGAAAAGCTCTCTTGACCTTTGGCTTCTGGTTGTGCTTGGCCAATAGGGAGCCCCAGCAAAAAACCAGACAGAAGGAGGAGAATAAGGCAATAATATTTTCCCTGGGGTTGCTATTGACTGGCTCTCACTCTCTACTAAAGGCTCTCTGCTTCACACAATTCTCTCCTGAGTTCTGATAAAGTCTCTGCCCCACATCATTTTAGACCTAGGGTTGGTGATGTTCATAGTTCTAAGTCCCAAATAACTGCATTATATATCCCTTGTGATTTCCACCCCCATAACTATTCACAGCTTTGAAAATAGTCCCTTTATTAAACTCTCCTCAAATTATCCAAATTGATAAGCCATTTGTTTCCCATCTAAATCCTGGCTAATACTTCTCCAATCCCCTCTCAATAATCCAGGCACTAGAGAATGTAATAATTTCAGAACTCATCTGCCCTCTTATCCCACTCTGCCTAATTTCTGTCAGACCACGTTTCTTAAACCATTGTGCCAAACTTACTCTTCTTTCCCTCAAAATCTTTCAGGGGTATCACATTTCCAATCAAATGAGTCTAGGTATTTCACCTATTTCGCCCTTCTGCAGTAAGACCATCCTGTCTTTCTAACTTCATTTCCCACTATTTCTCCAAGTGTACCTTAGGATCCAGATGCATTTAACTATTTGCTATTCCAAAATATGGACCACTTTCCATGGTCACATGGTCTTCTTTCACCAGTACCTTTATCCTCACCAGACAAAATTGTATCTTTTCATGTCCATCTTAAATACCATCTTTTTCATTAATCTCAATCACATGAACTAGTTTCCGCTCTTTAAACTCCATTTAAATTATTTGTACTTTTCTTATTTACTTGGCCTTAATTACAATTATTTGTGTTCTTAGCAAAACTCCACTATGGGCTTCTTGAAGTCAAGGTCCTTATCTTGCCCCACTGGGGGGGGGGGTGCAGAGGGAAAGGGAGAATCTTAAGCAGGCTCCACACCCAGTGTGGAGCTTAGTGCAGGACTCAATCTCACAACCCTGAGATTATGACCTGAGCTGAAATAGCATTGGATGCTTAACCAACTGAGCCACCCAGGCAATGCTCTTCCCTCATTTTTAATATCTGTTGTATACATAGTGGTATGTTAAATAATTGTTGAATTGAAACAAAGTTAAATTTTTCATAATATTATCATATGTTACATATATATTTCTAAACCCTCATGCTACTAGCCAAAAATTATGGAAAATATGCTAAAATACATTATATAAATATGTCTCCTTATATTTTTGAGCTGGCTCTTGATACAATGCATATCTCTCTGGCAGTTGCATGATTGTGTCATTCTTTATTTCTCCATTTGTAGTTTTGCATCTATGTATAGTGAAAAAAAAAAGAAATTTACTCATCCAATCTATTATTGCATATCACATGTAGCAAGAAATCATATGGGACTTTGCTATACCGGATTTCATCCCACATGTCATGTAGGAAGCTAGGGAGAGTGCTGTCACAAAGACTTAGCTAAATGTCAAAAATCCAAAATGCCAACTTTTATGACTCAAGATGAAAGGGTAGTATCTGCTGGCCTACTTGCTACCCCATGTATACTAGGTCATTGCTGCTCAGAATCAGCGCAGAACAAGAATAGAACTTCTAACTTCCCAACAAAGAAGGGGAAAGCTATACTCAGCCCATTTCTAATGTAATTCTTTCATTTCCATGTCAGCCATCTTGTCCGAAGTCAGGTTGTTGGAAGCTGGTTTGGCATAACAAAACAGGGTATTGGAGGGTCTTAGACATAAGATGATTAGTTTCTCTGTTTATTGGCTCATTCACCAGTTCATTCAATTACTCATTTAATAAGAATTTGTGGAGTGTCTACGATGTGCCAGTCATGGCAATTCAGCAAATAATAAAGAAACAAAGTAACAAAAATCATTTAAAAATGCTTCAGGGAACTCACAATCTAGTTGGGAAGGAATAGCATTCAAATCTTTTCTTTTATAAAAAGAAGTGTAAAAGACATTGGTTTCTTACTCCTACTTACATTTTGTTATTAATAACCAAAAATATTAAGGTACATATATGATATAAACATTCTTACATGATCTTTTTTTAATGACATTTTATATAATGGGATTTTATGTAAGAGAAATTTTACATATAGATATAATTTAATATCGTATATTGGATATTATATATATCATTATATAAAATGATGAGTGAGTTCCTTGGAAAATTACAATTTTGACTGTTAGGTAGTAGATAATTTGCTGCTTCACCATCTGAAGCATTTTCATGGGACCACTGTGTTCCCAAGAGTGCCACTTCTCCATGTGCCTCTTTGATCACATCAGTAATATCCTCTTGAGAGTGAGGATATTCTTTATGACTTCTTCATGACTATAGGAAACCTTCACTAACGCTTCAGTGTTTCTGTTTGCTTTTTAAACCAAGACTTATAAGCTGGGGAGGATCTTAAAGAAAGATTTCTGCTGAGTCTACATGAATGAGGAGTTCAGTGGTCCAGAAGGATGTGAATTCAAGAAGCAATGGTTAATGGTTTGATCTGGTCCTTAGAGAAGGCTCACAATTCAACGGTTTAGGTGCCACATCAAATTAGAAATTGCATAGTTCTTGTTATCTAGAAAACTAAAGGTCTATACTGGTCTTTGTTTAAAAACAGAATCCTTAAGTGTACCAGCTTTCATTTACTTTTACTGTTTTACACAGAAGCAATACAAAGCTTCTCTTTGCAGGGTGGACACCCTGAATAACCTAATTGAATGTCAGGGGCAGTGACTCCCCAGAGAGGACTCTATTTCAGTTGAATGACCTTTAGTGACTTCATGGCTGCCTAAGGGCAAGACCTAAAACACCAAAAGATCCTGTTTGTGCCTGGTTTCTGAAGATAGCTTACCTGAGCCCTCAGTTTTGATCTAACAGAGAGAGTAATTATTTCTGTCTATGAAGTTACATTGTCACCAAAAGCAGAGTTCAGTTTCACCTGAAGAGTTAAAAAAAGTCTGAAAGGAGAAAAAGAAGGAAAAGGATAGAGACTAACAACATAAATAATAAGGGAATATTAAAAAAATTCTAAGAAAAGAATAAGTAGAGAAACAATATCATTTCTAAATACTATATGAAGAGAATAAAGAGAGATAATAATGCCTACTGTATATGAAAATAAATCAAAGGAAAATAAAGCAGTAAGTAGCACTGAACATACTGCCTGAAAAATGACAACCAAAGCAAGAAGAACAAACACTTGTTGACATTTTATATCTGGCACATGGACTTTCCTAAATTCCCTTTCCTATATATTTCATCAAACCTTTGTAATCAAGGACCAAGGCTGCATCATGCTGTGAAAACAAGATAGGAGAAAAGAATTCAGCTAATAATCATAACTGCATGGAAGGATAAGGGGTTTGGGTAAAGCAAACTATTCTGTTGCAGAATAATCTTTTAAAGGTATAAATTAATCTTCTTCATCATTTTATTGAGACAAAGAAAAAGTTGAAACATAAGCAATGGCTACTGATCTTTCATCATAGAGGTCTGCTCTGTCTCTGTAATTGCTTCTAAAATAGCTTAATTCAAAGAGAAACAGAAATAGAAATATAATATCACGAATAACAAAAATCAAAGTGTCTTATTTGTTAAGCAGATATCACATAAGAAGTTTGAAGGCCTTTTCTAAATACTAAAGTCAGTGGATGTGTCTGCTTCTAATGTTCTTTCCTTAGTTTTACAGTAGTCTGCAGCCATGCCATGGAAATCATATGTCAGAAGAGTTGGCTGTCCTTAGCTGAAGCCTCTGCCTCAGGCATTGAACATCAAGTAGCAAATGTGAATACAGGTATATACATTGATTGTATCCCCACAAAAAATTCATATGTGGAGGGCCTAACGCCCAGTACCTTAGAATGTGACCTTATTTGGTAATAGGACCATTGTAGACACAACTACTTAAGATGAAACTGTGCTGGAATAGGGTGGGCCCCTAATCCAATATGACTGATACTCATATAAAAAGAGAAAATTTGGACACAGAGATGCATACAGGGAAAACACCATGTGAAAATAAGAGTTTGAAGTCACAGGCCATGGCAACTAGCAGAAACTAGGAGAGAGGTCTGGTACTGATCCTTCCAGGGAGCCTTTAGAATGAAGTGTGATTCTGCCAACACCTTGATCTTGGATTTCTACCCTCCAGAACTGTGAAACAATAAATTTCTTTTGCTTAAACCACTCAGTTTGTGGTATTAGAAACTTAAATATAATGAGATTATATATACCCAATTATATACTTAAATTACTATTGTTTGTTTACTACCAGTCTCATTCCCATGGTAGGAAAGTCATGAGAACTGGTCAAGTTCATTGTAAGCGTAATTAGTCTCTATATCAAAACCTATGGGTGGGGCACCTGGGTGGCTCAGTCGTTAAGCGTCTGCCTTCAGCTCAGGTCATGATCCCAGGGTCCTGGAATCGAGCCCCGCATTGGGCTCCCTGCTCCGCGGGAAGCCTGCTTCTCCCTCTCCCATTCCCCCTGCTTGTATTCCCTCTCTCACTGTGTCTCTCTCTGTCAAATAAATAAATAAAATCTTAAAAAAAAAAAAAAAAACCTATGGTGAAGAACTGTCCAATGACCAAACCACTCAAGATGAAACGGAATTGTTAGGTTTTAATATTATTAGAGTACAACTCTTAAAATACCTCAAAATCATAGAAAAAGGAATATCTAAGTTGTTATAATCCTTAACTAGAATGTAAAATATAGAATATGCATTTTTTCCCCTAGGGAAAGATCCATCATTGGATTATCAACTTTGAGAGTTGAAAAACTAAATGAAAATGTCCACCCAGCTTCTATAGTTCCTTCCCAGATCCCTAGGTGATAATTGTGATTAAAAGAGTCTACATGTGAACCACTAAAATTATGCTTCACAAATAAAATAGTAGAAGCAAAATAAATGGATATGCATTCTCAAAGTGGCAGATAGTGGGCACACAGAATAAAACATGTCTATTTTTACGGTTCATTTGAAATTATAAACTTTGAGCCATGTAATGCCATCATTATTGTTCAGATAACAGTAGAACATGGCAGATAATATCCATTAAAAGATATTGACTAGGGGTCCCTGGCTGCCTCAGTAGGAAAGCATGCAACTCTTGATCTTGGGGTCATAAGTTCAAGCCCCACATTGGGTATAGAGATTACTTAAATAAATAAACTTTAAAATATATATTGACTAAAAATATCATTAATAAATATAAAAAGAGCCTTATATGCTATATTAAGTTATTTAGTAAATATTGTCTCTTTAAATATGAAAGTTGGTGGCATTACAAAGGGTGAAACCTAATGCCCAATGTGATGGTATTAGGAGATGGGTGTTGAGGCCATGAAGGTGGAAACTTCACTGCTGGAATCAGTGCCCTTAACAAGGAGACCCCACAGAGCTCTACCACCATGTGAAGGAACAGCAAAAGGATTGCCATCTATGAACCAGAAAGTGGGCTCTCACCAGATACTGAATCTTCCAGCACCTTGATCTTGGACTCACTAGCTTTTAGAACTGTGAGTAATAAATTTCTACTGTGTTTAAGCCACCCAGTCTATGGCATTTTTGTTGTAGCAGCCCAAGACATCCCTCTACATCTATTACTTGAACCACTGATGTTTTCTCTCCTATTCTTTTGCCTTTTCCAGAATGTTATACAAATGGAATCATTGAATATAGAGCCATTCAGAACTGTTTTGTTTTGTTCATCTAACACAGTATCTGTGAGATTTGATTCATCCATACCATTGCCTGTATCAATAGTCCATTTCATTTATGGCTGAGCAGTATTCCATTTTATGGATGGATCGTGGTTGGTATATACATTCACCAGCTGCTAGATATTTTAGTTACCAGTTTGGAGCTATTACAGATAATACTGCTATAAACATTAGGGCACAGATATTTCACTTCTTTTAAGTTACCTAAGAGTGGTAATGCTAGAACTTATGGTAAGCACATGTTTAACTTCATAAGAAACAACTGAACTATTTCCCATAGTAGCTATACTGTTTTCCATTCCCATCAACAAAATAGGAGCATTCCAGTTGCTCTACATCTTTGCTAGTACTGGGTACTAGAGTTCTGCTTTTGTATTTCAACCATTCTAGCAGTACTCATTGTGGATTTAATTTGCATTTTCTAATGACAAATGATATTTAGAATTGCATGTGTTTATTTGCTACTCAAATTTCTTCTTGGTGAAGTGCATATTTAAATCTTTTGCTAATTTTTTAAAGTCAGTTTGTTCCATTTTTAGTGATTGTGCTTTGAGAGTTATTTTTATATTCTGGACACAAGTCCTTTAAAAGAGATATGGGGATTTGAAAATATTTTTATGCAGTTAATGACTTGTTTTTTGGTTTTTCTAAACTGTGCCTTATGAAGGTATTTTTAATCTTGATGAGATCAAATTTATCAAATTTTTCTTTTATGGATCATGCTTTTGGTGTCATAGCTAAGAAAACTTTGCCTAAACCAAGATCACAAAGATTCTCTTCTGTGTTTTCCTATAGAAGTTTTATAGTTTTAGGCTTCACATTAAGATCTATGTTCCATTTTGAGTCATTTTTTTTAAACTGATGCAAGGCACAGATGGAGATTCCTTCTTGTTTTGTATAGATATCCAGTTGTTCCAATACCACATGTTGTAAAACAATCTTGGATTTCTGGTTTCAACTCCAACATATAAAGACCTCAGAAAATCATCATTCCCATCCTCACAACAAGAAAAAAAAAAAAGATGAACTTAAAATTAATGACTTTTATTGGACCCAGTGGAGAACTGAAGGGCAAATCACCACCCCCAAAATCTGGAGAAACAAGTGAAGACAGAGAATCATAGCACAATTTTTTACCTGGAGAAGAAGCCACAGGACCACAAACTAGCAAGATTAAACAGTAATTGAATGAGAATTTTGGAAGTTGAGCATGGACTCGCATGAAAGTGAGAAAGTCCTCGGGGCCACAGTCTTAGAAAGGTCCCCCAACATGGTGGATTTTACCTTCAGAAACCCTACCAGATTCTCATAGTGAAGAGTCAGAAAAGAATAAGGCACTGGGGTTGGAAGACTTTGTTGGGCCTACTACATTTTCATCTTTACCTCTTCTAGGGTATTTTTTGCATTTCTCAAACTTGGAGTTTTATTGTTTCCTTTTTATTCACAGCTGTTTCTTATAATTAAGGGTGCTAAATAATTAGAATTTTAGCTATACTTATTTGATTGACAACTACAGGCCAAACATCTATCACCTGTTATGACTAAAATATGTATAAGGTAAATAGAGAAATGGAAGTATAAACTACCATACCCACTAGAATTTATCAAATAGCAAGCCATCTTTTAAAGAAGTGTATTAAAACTTAAATTAGGGGCATATAAAACATATAAAAATGCACAAGAAGTAGCTTGATTAATGGAAGAAATGTCTGTATCTTTACTAATGGAAAAAGGAGACAAGCAGAAAAATAACGTGTTTCCTGATTGTAGAATTCATGAATATGATCAAGAAATACCACAAAGAAGAAGAGATAGGGCAAAAATGAGCAACAGGATTTGGAGGAAAATAAGCATTCATGTACTAACAAGCCTAGGTTACATACACAGAAATGAGAAAAAAAATTTAAGCAGAAATAAAAGATTTGGAAAAGGTCACAGATAAGGGATACACCAAAGGTAAAACTTAACAAAGGCAATATGTTTCAAAGCAAAGAAACAAAATGCCAATCTCGTGCCAAGAAAATAAGAGACATTTAAACAATAAAATTCTCACTTGAAATGACGAGGAAAGCCCCCCAAAGCTACACAGAACCACCTAAAGGTCATGAAAGTATATAATCAAAATGGACACACAGTAAATTATCACAGTAAATTATCACAATATTTAGATTCCAACACAGTTGTTTAAATCAGTTATGCCAATTTCTTTTATAGATTTGAAAGATGGAAAACACTACACAAAGGCCAATGGTCTGGAGTGTAATTATTTTTAAAAATGACTACATTAAACAATGCAAAAAATACAAACAATGAGAGAATTAACATTTATTTAGCATTTATGACACATCTAAGCTGTCATTTGATCTTCAAAGCAGCAGTTCAAAGTCTATATTAGTGTTCACATTTTACAGATAAAGAAACTAAACTCAAGGAATTTAAGAAATCAACCCTAGTAACACAACTCTAAAGCCAGAAAAAGGCACTCAAATGCAGGCCTCTGAAGGTAAAGCCCATGTTCTTTGCACTTTCTATGTTGCTTCCCTTCTACAACTAAGTCTAGTGAAACACATTATTAGGGGAAAAAAATGACAGTGTAGTTCTAGGAATCTACAGTAGAAATAAGAGCATTCACTGTGAAATTCATTCAACTTTGTTGTAATCTTTGAAAATTTCAAAATAAAATGTTGGAGTCTGGGGTAGGGGGAGATACCTAGTGGTTTAAAAGATCTAATTAGAAGGGAAACTCTAGACATTAAAGTTGAGGTGTTATCTACACTGAATATCAAAAGGCTCAGAGGCCCATATTCTAAATAGACACCTTCACCAGGGTGCCAAAAAGACATTAACACCTCTTTTGGTTAAGACATTTGTAGCTCGATAAACCTCATGCTGAAATAGAGATCTGTTGCCTGGATTGAGATCATATTTTAAAGCATTTAAAACCATGAACACATTATGCTGATTACATCATCTTAACACTTTAGAAATAGAAGAGGGCCCTGGAATAATGGGACAAGGAATGGATATACTTTAATACAGAAAACAGTAATAATAAGGATAGCTTCACATCTGCACTTTGCTTACTATATTGCAGACACCGTTGTAAACACGTAAAATAATTGATTTAAACTTGTAAACAAGTCAGTGAAGTAGGTATTATTATTATATAATGTAATTGATAACAGCAGTTTGACTCCAGGGGACACACCCTCAGCCATTATAGTGTACTGCCTTTCCCAGGTTCATTGCTGTCTCTTTGGTATACGTGGGGCCTTGGATACCTAGGAAATGGTAGAAAACTGAAAGTGATAGTAGTCAGGGTCATGGGGACGGGGGAAAGGGGCTAATGATATGGGGTTGAAAATAAACAGAACCTACATGACTGCTTAGGTTCTAACCATCACATTTCTTATAATTAGAGAAGACAGGAAAACAAGATTTTTTTTAAGTAGGAAAAAACAATATAAAGTCAAATAATAAAAAAGGAAAAAAAGGATGCTTATGCACTGGAAAAATAAAAATTGAATAAGAGGAAGGAAATGATAAATAGGGAAGAATTCATAAAAGTTTTTTAAAAAGGAGAAATTTCCAAGTTAACACTATTAACATATTAAATAGAAAAGTATCTGAGGCAAGAGCATGGAGTGAGTCCATTAAAGCAAATGCAAGGTATATGCAAATCGTTACGTATTTCTATGCAAATGTGTTTCCTTTCAAATGTTTCCAGTTGCATTATTTCATTTTAATATGACATTTGCCATGTTTTGCTACTTAGCATCCAAATATTTTCATCCTCCTTTGTATATTGTGAAGGAAGTTTACCTCCCTGATTTCCAAGAACTCCCTCTCCTTGCAAATTGAAGATGTGTAACCTAGGATTAGCCAAATAGATGCTCACACCAGGTCTTGCAGCCATGATGCAAATATTCAGTGATTAGAGTCTGGGGTAGAGGCCGAGACCACAGCCACATCAGCTCCAATCAGCAAGCAGAGGGGGAAGCCTCCAGCAGTGATCAAGCGGGCAGCTCTGATGCATGACCAATTCCACACCGCCAGCTCCAAGTGGCCCTGCTTGTAGTCATTCCTGAACTTAACCCTCCTGTGTGTCTGTCAGTTCTATGAGCTACCTTCCAATAAATTCATTTTCAGATTAAATTAGTCAATCAGATTTGGTTTTGTCGCTTGCAACCAGAAAACCTGACAAACAAAAATGTGTCCTCAGGAGGGAGCTGCAACACTGAGGGCAAGATGTGGAAGGCACACTGCAACAAAGAAATTGTGAGTCAAGACCTGCTGTTGGCACTTCTTTTAGTGACATTAAACAGATTAAAGAGAGAACGACAAGCTTATATCCCCAAATGTTTGGCTTAAGGAACAAACTGATATCTAGAGACTTCCGCTGAAGATACTAATGAATTTGTTAAGTCCTAAAACATCAGGGCTGAAGTGACCACAAACCACACTTATGGTTTAGGCAAATAATTTGTTGAATTATGTCCACTGAAGTTCACAGCCTCAAGACTATACGTTCAGGGATCATTTCTATAGTTTGAAGTTCATAGCCTCACCACGTTCCTTTTAAGGAAGTTATGGTATTGAAGAAGAAAGAGCAAGACCTTATAAACTGGGATAGGAATAAATAAAAGTCTTCAGGGGACACAAACTACCCTGAACCCCAATCTCTCATTCCCACCCCTGAGAGCCTCCTTTCTCAGCTATCACTACCTCATTGTCTGTGAGGTTGTTTGTCCCTTACCTAGGGAATTACCTTACAAGAGGATGTCAGTGTTCAAATCCTGTCTTTCCATACCCTTTCTGCCTCAGTCCCTTGTGTCTGGAAGGTCAAATCCATCACTGCATGATTCAGTGTGCTGCCTTGAGCAGCCAGGAGGGATTATAGTTGTTTGCTGAGCTAATTATTAGAAATTTGGAATAAGTGATTCACAACACTAAAATGAAGTTGACATGCCAAAAAGTCCTTGTTAGTTTCTATTTGGAAATCCTGTTGGCTCTACATTCAAAATATATTGAGGATATAACACTTTTGACAGTCTCTACTGTTACCATCCTGGTCTGAGCCATCATCATCCCCTGCCAGGATTACTACAAAAGCCTCCTACCTGGTTTTTGGGTTTCTGCCCTTGTCTCCCCCAACCCCATCCTCATGGGTTATTTCCCATTCAGCAGCCAGATGGATCTTTTTAAAACCTAAGTCATGCAATGTCACTTTCTGTAAAACCCTGCAAAAGCTCTCCATCTCACACACAGCAAATCCAAACCCAAATCTCAGACCCATAG
This sequence comes from Mirounga angustirostris, assembly GCF_029215605.1. Taxonomy (NCBI): domain Eukaryota; kingdom Metazoa; phylum Chordata; class Mammalia; order Carnivora; family Phocidae; genus Mirounga; species Mirounga angustirostris. Next base: position 87,157,071 of record NW_026991716.1, on the reverse strand, counting down.
ATCTTGACAGTTGGCCCTCAGACCCTCCCTCCTACCACCACCTCCTCACTTAGTCGGCTTCAGCCAAACTGGCCTCTACCCATCACAGAACTCGATAAATACACTCCCCCTTAGGACTTTGTACCCACTGCCCCTTCTGCCTAGATTGCTCTGCTCCTGAATGTTGATATTGTTGGTTTCCTGAACTCTTTCCATTCTTTGCTCTCCACAATAAAACATACCCTGATCATCCCATTCCATTCTTGTTTTTGTTAAAGATTACATTTATATGACACAGAGAGAGAGAGCCAGAGAGGGAACACAAGCAGGGGGAGTAGGAGAGGGAGAAGCAGGCTTCCCGCAGAGTGAGGAGCCCGATGTGGGGCTCAATCCCAGGACCCTGGGACCATGACCTGAGCCGAAGGCAGACGCTTAATGACTGAGCCACCCGGGCGCTCCATCCCATTTTATTCTGCAACTGCTCAGCTCTATATCTACAAGGTGCTAACCCCTACAGTATGCATTCCCAGGCTCCCCGGTCAGGCCCCTTGGGCCAAATGGAACCAAGAAACCTGACTGAAATTGGTGGGTAAGGCAAATATATCTTTCATCTCTACTATACCTTGGCCTTTCAGAATCCCAAGGTTTCTAAAAGGATTTTTAAGGCTGTGAGTCTACTAGGATTCCATTAATTGAAGTGAAGATGCAGTTTACTAAATACTAACCTGAAGCCTTTAAAGAATTAATGCCACTTTAAAGTAGGTTGAACATAATTAGGCCATGTCTTTAGGGTAGGGGAAGGAATGGGGTTTTGTTCAATTTGTGCTTAGATATTTGTTTTGCTTTGTATAGTTTTCCTTGAAATACTAAAATGATTATATTCATTTGAAAAAGCATATAAATTTAAATTATAGAACATTTCTAAAGCTAATTTATCTTCTCTTGATTATTTTCCATAAATATTCCCTGATGTTTCCTTCTGTCTTTTATGTTTTTCGGAGTAATTTTGAAGTGTTTTAGAAACAGTCATGGTGAGCTAGCTGCATGCTAGTGTTCCAAAGTCTGTTTCCATATTTCCATTCGACAGTAGGCTATTTGTTCTTGGATATGTCCTCAGGCAATCTTGACACAGAAACGCAAAGTAATCACAGTTATCTGGAATCTTTGATTAAAATTTACAGTGATAACTTTGGCAGCAGAAATATTTTCATACACCAAGGTGTCATAAGACTCGATTTTTTAGGCTGTGATTAGATAATGAATCCACATAACCCTGCAAAAGTACACTTAAATTTATTTGTAAGGATTACCATTTATTCAGTCTAGGTATGTGCTGGGCATTTGATAAACATTATCCCTTTGAATTCTTACAACCTTTTTAAGGCTCTATTATTAGCCCCATTTTACAGCTGAAAAAATGAAATTTAGAGTCATATAGCTATAAGTGACAGAAGTTGGATTTCCACCCAGGTCTCCCAGATCCCAAATCCTCAGTTGTTTCCTTAAATCTGCCACCTTGGACTTTATAAAAGAGATAGGAATACACAAACATCTATAAAATTTTTAGGATTCCTAAGTAATGTCAATTCATTTAAGGGGGGGCGGGGAATGTTAGGAGAATCAAGTGTATGCAAGCCAACAGATCCACTTAGAAATGCAGCCTACTGGGGATATAACTACTTGTCTTTTGTGGTGGTGGTACCTGCATGTAATATATAGTAACAACTTAATTATTTTTAAATTAGTAAAGAAAAGACTGATCAGATATTTGTATAAAGAATAACTGAAGAATCTAGAAAGAATATACTGGGAAATTTTCTCTACTACTATTAAATAATAATACTAGACAATGTTTTTTCAGGGTTTAATATGAACCTGTCATGGGGAGAGGTGTATAAATGTCCTTCAAACTCTTGCTATCAATGATTATAGCTGAGGAAATGGAGACAGAGAGGTTTAGCATTTGCCCAAGATAGCAAGTGGCAGGATTGGCAAATAAAGTTCATGCTTTCAACCAAAATTCTCTTAAGCACTATGAAGCACGGATGGTACTGCTTCTGAATTGTAATGTAGCTTCCCTACGTGTTCCCTACCCTCGTGCAAAGCTATGACATCTTAGGAAAACAATTATAATTGTTTAAAATGTCATAGCACAGAACATTAAACATAGTAATACTTGAAATCAGCTATATAAAGTTGTGAAACATGTATTACGGATCTATTTGTTCTGTGATAATAATAATAATAAAAAAAAAAGACCACCTTTTCAGTGTAACATTTTGGAGGGAGATCTTATAACCACAACTTTACTCCCAAATGAATCATCTCACCTGGTATCCATATCTTTGTGTAGTCCTCTACCACAATGATGCTCAGCATATCCACATGCCTTGCTTTGGCCAGTAGATATTGAAAGTATGACATAAGAAGAGGCTTAATAAGTGCTAAAACATTGGGGCATGTTCTTTGGAATACTACCACCACCATGGAAGAAACTCAGACTACCCAGCTGGAGAAACTACACAAAGAAGAACCAAGCAGCCTCTGTCAAGAGCCCCAGATAACCCCTAGACACATAAATGATGTTATCATGGGCCAGCCTGCCACAAATGAACCATTAGATGACCAGCGGCACAGGAGTGACTCTAGGCAAGATCAGCAGAAAATCACCAGCTGAACCCAGCTTAAATTGCAGATTCATCAGCATGTGAATGGTTGTTACTTTAATCCACTAGGTTTGGAGGTAGTTTGTTACAACAATAGATAACTGATACACTGTCCTTTTTCTATGCATATACAAGTACACATATGAGTGTGCGTGCTCACTCTCTCTCTCTTCTCTCACACACATACACACACACACACACACACTCTACCCTCTTTTCAATATATTTTCACATATTACTTCCACTCTTGACACTGGAAAAGAGAATGCTACAAAATGTCTAGGCCATATTTCTCTATACTGTATTGCTGTCTTTTGGGTTATACTTTTATTGAGCTTAAGAATACTTCACAAATACAAACTTACTGACCTGTGGTATAAAACTATCTAGAAAATATAATGCATACTAAAATGCAAACTATTATTTCATTGAAACAGTTATATATGCAATTATTTAGGCCTTACTTTACCTTTTTAGTTATTAAAAGGTAAGATTCCACCAAGGTGGATTAAAGTTTACCAGTAAACTGAGTAATACTTTAAAATTCAGGAACATTACAGTTTTATGAGCAGATATAAAATATGGTCATCTGTTTATGGAAACCAAAAATATTCTTCCCATCTGCATTACTCATGGATAACAGAAATAGTAATAAGATATTAAAAATTGTGGTATAGGGCTTGGTCTCCAGTAAAATTGCAAATCCTTGGGAAGGGTAACATCTTTCTCCTTATTTATTAACAATTTATATAATAATACTGGATTTCTCCTTGAATATGGCTTTCCCAGGATATTAGGGAGAATGTGAAGATTCTAAGAACCTAAGAGTGTTTGACTAACAAGAGAAAAGGGATAGGAGATATACTTAATCTATTTCACTATTGCTCTCAAGATCTGGGATGAAATCAGCCTAGCTAGGTTTGCTTTCAGGGAGGTAGGGAGGTACCAGCCACATGAATCCCCAAATCCAGAGAGGAGAAGATTTTACAGACAGGATTTTAAAACATATAGATGTCATTTACCCTGGGAGCTCCCAAAACCCCCAACTTACCATCCAACATTACACTTGTCCCTGCTCCACCTAGAAACTTGCACAACAGAGAAAGGGAGAGACAGATAGGCTTTTGTAAAATAAGAGAAAGAATTTTAGAAATGTATTGAAAGCTCTGCTACTTTGACCCAAGTTCTCCTAGTCCATTCCTTCTGAAAACTGAGAATAATAACTCATTCTTATAGGATTGTTTTAAGGCAGGGGTTAGCAAATTCCGGCCCATGAGCAAAATTTAGTCCACCTCCTTTTTGCATAGCTTGTAAGTGATTTCTAGTCTAGCCTACAAGGTTATACAACATAACCAGTGATGTGGCAATTTTTTCTTGTAATTCTTACTAAAAATTCAACAAAATAATTCATGCCAAAATTTAATATTGATAAAGATGTCATTAATAAATATTGATTTTAACAAACCCTTGAAAGCACAAAATATGTGTTTTTGTTAACTACTGTGAAAGAAAAATAGTGTTTAATATTTAGATAATATTCATGGAAACTTTTGTATAAATAAATCCATTTAAGCATTTTTATCCATTACTAACAACTTAATTAGCTATCTTATTTGCTTATGTACAGTCAGCAAAATCCCCCCCAAATCAGAGAATATTGGGTAAATAAGAATGATACGGACAAGAAAACCAATCTGCAGGATGGAATTATTCAGACTGGCTGCCTTTACCACTCTAATTACATATAATAGTTCTCTTGTCTGCTTTGACTTATTTGTGTGGACCTTGTCTTAAATGACAAACTGGAATTTTCGAGGCTAAAGAAAGCAGAAGACAGAATATTTCTAAGAGAAACAGAGGAATCCTGGGAGCAGATGGGCAGATTAGAGAAAGAACAGCAGAGCCATGGCAGTAGCTGCACCTGTCAAAATTTGGCTGGAAAGTATGTTCCCAGTTGATCTGATTTTAGAGTAACAGGATGAGTCCATGAAATACTTATCCTGACACTTTAAAATTGTGGATTTTACGGTTTGCTGCTGCTCCTGCTGGGCTGCCTGTTCCATTCAGCTATGCTGAATCCACAGATCTGGAAATGGCATCTCTTGACAGAGGGAGGGCTGGTTCCAAAAAGGCCAGGTTAGCCCAAAGAGACCCAAGACTGACTGTGAGCTCGCAAGGTATTATAAACTTGGAATATAATAAAGATAATCATAGAATATTGGGGAAAATATCCAGCATTCCAGTAATCAGTAAAATCAGTAAATCATATAAAGATTATTAACTGGCTCTGAATCTTGAACAGAATAAAATTTGGCTTCAATGGGTTCTAAGAGGCTGTTAGTGTTTTAATCCATAATGAATAAAGGCTAAAATTGTAGATAATGTAGTATCTGGTAGAGTTTTGAGGTGTGGACTCTGTGGATGCAAAAAAGAAAGAAGGAGCCTAGAATGGGTCTACATATAGACTAGCAGCCCTGAATCCCTTCCTTCACCACCACATATCCTCACTCCCCTCTCCATCCTTAACCTACTACCATCTGACTTAAACCACCTACCAATCCTCTGAAAAACTGCATCAAGATTTCCCAGGTTCATGGATAATGCCAACTTACTTTCCAGCAACCTGGTAAACTAAATGCCCTGATTGAATCTTTAATAATTCTGCCAAAAAACAAAACAAAACAAAACAAAACAGAAAAAAAGACCAAATAAATTTTTAAATTTATCTGTGAGTTGACAAGAAAGTAGGAAATATTGAGTGAAGGCAAAAACCCAAAAGATAAAGTTGGCTTTTACCCTGTGAGCATTTGCCAATCTTGATACATTTTCAGTTCAGTTTTTATGGCTTTAAAATTGGAGAGGGTGGATAGGAGGAGGAAAAAAACCCAGCATCTCCTAACCCAGAGAATATGAAGAGATCTTCCCCATAAGACTGGACTTCAAGAGGCTATGATCTCAGCATAATGGTGAAAATGAGGTTAAGATAATTCTATCCAAACACCCACCCTTCAAAATGGGACTGCAAAGAGAACTACCTTGGTTCTGAGTGAAGGGGAACACCCTTGAGAATTTTTAACCACAATCTAGATCTCACATTGATTTTATGTAAATTTACACTACTTATTTAATCTGAAAAACTTCAAGCTAAGAATTTCAAGTGTTTCTGGACTACAACTAGCAGAAGAAAATGAAACTCTTCTCCACATGAGCTTAGCTTCGTCCTAGATCTCAAATTATTCCTATAGCCTAAACTCCAAGAAATATTTCTTCCAGCCAAAATTACAAAACATAAATAAATCACCAAATGCAACAGAAAAAAAATAAAGAACAGAACCAGACATGTAAGTAGTTCAGATATTGATATTATCAAACAGAATATAAGTATTTTTAAACCCTGAAACAAATAATATATGTTAATTAATCAAATTTAAATTAAAAGATAAATTAAAAAAGAATATAAAATAAGTATTTTTATTATGTTTAAAAAAATAATGAAAGGATCAGTAATATAAATAAAGATCAAGGGACTTTAAAATTGCCAGCCATATTTGAGAAATAATCAAGTAATTTCTAAAAATGAAAAATATAATGATTCAAATTAGAAACTTAAACGGTAAGACTGATCTGAATACTGCAGCATAGAAACACAGAAAGATGAGGAAATGCTGAAACAAGGAGAGAAGGAGAAAGTCTAACATTTTAATCAGTTAAATTGTCTGTCTTAAGAAGTATCAAGCAAGATGAATAAAAAGACATCTATCCCCTACTCAAATCACTGTAGATCTACAGAAAATAAGACAGAGAATATCTTAAAACAAGACAGAGAATATCTTAAAACAGAATTAAATAATAGATTTACTTTTAAAGAAACTATAATTATACTGACAGCAGACTTTTCAATGGCAGCAATGCAAGCCAGAAGTAAGTGTAATCTTTTCAATGTGTTAAGGAAAAAAAAAAAACTTCAATCTAGAATTCTGTATCAAACAAAAATATCTTACCAAAAAAGGACAAAACAAGACATTGTTATACAATGAAAACATGAGGGTTGGCTCACTGACAGACCCTCACTAAAATGAACTTAAATGATATACATCAGGCAAAAAAGAAGATGATCCTGATAGAAGATCAGGAAGCAAGAGGAAATAAAATGCAGAGGCACTAGCAAATATCTAGATATACTAATTTAAATAATAATTTATAGTGGGATAAAATATAAAACTAAAAATACATGGTAATAATAACAAAGTTAGGGGAGCAGTAATTGCATTTAAAGATTTTAAGGACTTTACACTGTTTTAGAAGAGGGTAAAAATATTAATTAAGTTTATATTGGAAAAATAAACATGCTGAATTTTTTGGAATAATTATTTTTAAAAATATATAAAAGAAACTACATCTTACAAACTGGTCGATGAAAAAACTAAATGAAAAGAATAATCAATTAATCCCAAAGAAGACAAGAACAGAGAAAAAAGAAGTATAGAATAAGTAGGATGATCAAAAAGCAAAAATCATGACTGTAGAAATAAATCCAAACATTTCAATTATTACAATAAACATACATTTTTTTTTAAATGCTCTGTTTAAAAGTCAGAGATGACGAATTTCTTGGATTTCTGTCATGGGTTTCTTTCTAAGTACTATTTACAAAAGACACATCTAAGATACAGGATTCAGAAATATTGAAGGTAAAATGATGGAAAAAGATGCATCAGTGAAACACTAACCAAAAGAAAGTGGTGTCACTCTCAGTATCAGACAAAATAAATCCCAAGCCAAAAAATAATTTTAAAGAGGTCACTGCATACCAACAAAAGTTCCGCCAAAATATAGAAATGTTGAACACATATTCATATAGTGGCATTGCCTTAAAATATAAAGAACAAAAATCATAAAAACTACAAGAAATTAACCTATGCAGACAAAGTAACATAATAGTGAAAATTTAAATTGATGCAATTAATAAGTTTATTATACTTAAACATATATAAATAACTGGATTCAGCAATTACAGAACACATTATTTTCAAGTTCACAGAGAACAATTACAAAATTCACCAAATAAATGTTTATAGTATTAGTCTTAATAAATTTCAAAGGACTGATATAACCATTTCATTTTCTGATCCAAATAAATTTAGAGTCAATTTAAAAATCAAACTCTTAAAAATTCCATACATTTGTGAATTAACATGTACTTCTAAATAATCAAGGGATAAAACAAAAGCCATAAGGAAAACAAATATTTTCAAGTGAAAATAGTAAAAATACTATATATTAAACTGGGTAGAATGCATCTGAAACAGTATTTGCAACCTTACACATATTAGTAAAGAAGAAAGAATAAAAATTAATGAGGTAAGCACGCAACTAGTTACTATCTGTGTGACCACAAGCAAAACACTTAACTCTGAGTGTCTCAGTTTCCTCATCTATAGAATGGTAAAAATAATGACATTTATTTAGGATTGTTGTGAAGACCAAATGGGCGTGCTGGACGTTTCATATTTGCTTCTCCAGATCCACTCTCCTGCCTTCTCCACTCTGATCTGTGTCTCAGGAAGCTGACCTACATGGACTATACAACTATAAGGCATTCTTGCTCTCTGTGGGTTTCAAGTGGTAGCAGAAGGTTGGTTGGTCAGAAAAGAAAGAATAAGATATTTATTCACATGGCTCCTCCACTTCAGGCCATAGTTTGGCAATGGTTGCATCTCTAAAACTAAGGCCATGAATCCTATTCGGTGGCTTTTCCTCACCAGGTTCCAGCAATCACTGTCTTTTCCTGCACCTTAAGGCTAAGAGGTGATAACAATTTCCCATTGCTGTTAGCCCCAAAGGTTTTCACCATCCATTGTTGGTTTCCTTTATGCTTGACCATAGCATCATAAGTAGTCCCTTAATTAAATTCTCTTCAATTACCCACATTGTGATACTCTGGCTGATACAATGAGTTAATATATGAAGCATTCATATACAATGCTTGGTACATAGGAAGCTTTTTATAAGAATTAGTCAATATTATTATTGTTGTTTTTGTTGTTGTATGAGCACAGGCAGAAAAAACGCATTAGGTAATGTAATACTTAATAATCACTTTTTAAAAGCCTACTTACAATGTAAGAATAAAAAGGATCTTCCTTAAATACAATAGACAATTTGCAGTTCTCACCTTACTTGGTGCTCTCGGGAATTCAATTCCACTAATCACAATGTATCTTGAAATGCTCCCTGCCCTTGGCCTTCATGACATCACATTAGCCTGATCTTCCTTGTACTTTTATGATCATTCTTTCTACTTTTATAGGCTCCTTTTCCTCTACTCATTCCCTAAATATTGGTATTTCTAAAGTTCTGTTCCCTGTTTTCTTCTCTTTTTATTATACATATTCTCCTTGAATGATTTAATCAAAACTTATTGCTGATAATCCCCAAATCTCTATCCCCCCATACACAACTGAGTTTTGAACCCATACACAACTACTCTTAAATGACTTACAGCTACCTCCAACTTAATCTTTCCAGAGAGCTCCTCATATTTTCCTCCAAGTTTGTTCTTCATTTATATTCCCCATTTCAGTAAGGCCTCACTAACCACCCAGCCATCCAAGCCTGAAACCTAGGAAATCACCTCCAATCCCTTTCCTCGCACATCTCTCATATCTACTTCTCCAGCTCTCTCAACTCCATCTGCTTTCCATCTCATCTGCCATCTTCTTCTTGCACTGTCCACCAACCAGCTTCATAGTGTCTCTCTAGGTTCCTTCAAAATCATTTTCAAGGCTGTAATCATTTTCAAGGCTACTAATTAGGTTACTCCTGCTTAGGATCTTATAATGGTTTATTATCACCCTAAGGATAGTGTCCAAACTTTTAATGTGGCTTTCAAGATCCTTCATGAATGGATGTCTCTAACTTTGCAACTTGTGTTTTTTCTTTCTCATTCTTTTCATACTGAACTTTCCAGTTCCTTGAAAATGGCATTCTCCCTTACTTCTGGCTAGACATCTAAATATACTGTTTACTCTGCCAGAAATACTTTTCCTCTCTACATGGCTAATTTTTAAACCTTGGGATATGTGCCTTTTTTCTTTTTATTCAACTTTTAATAGGAAATTTTAAACATACACAGAGGTAGAAAAAATATTTTAATAAAGCCCTATTTCCCATTCCTCAGTTTCAAATATCAGTAACTCACACTGATCTTGTTTCACCCATACCTCCATCCACTTACCCCTTCCTATATTATTTCAACATCATATTATTTCATCTGTAAAATCTTTAATATGTATCTCCAAATTATAAGGACTATTTTTACCATAATTACAATTTTCATATTTTTAAAAATTAATTAAAATCTTTAACTATCCAGTAGTGTTCAAATATCCAACTGCCTCATAAATTCCATATACATGAAATTATTTATACTTATAGTTTCTTTATGTGACTCAAGATCCAAATAAGTTTAATACATTGTGATGATAAAGTTCTTAAGTCTCCTTTAATCTCAGATTCCTCTTCCATCCTTTGCAATTTATTAACTGAAGAAAATGGATTGGATGGTCTGTAGAGTTCCCCACATCCTGGATGATTCTGATTGCATCCCTGCTTTATCATGTTCCTCTGTCCACCATAGTTGCTATAATTTGGTAACTAAATAATTCTATTTGAAAGAATCAGGTTCCTTTTTTTTTTTTTTTCTTTCCAAGACTATATCATACATCATAGGTTGAATAGTATTCTTGTATCGGGGGTATATAATGCCTTCTTGTCTCTGTTACTGTAATGTGAGCAGTCAGTGATGATCAGTGCTTAAATCCACTAATTGATTAAGGGCTGGTAAACTGCCTAATGTCTAAACACCTTATTCACCCTTTATGTCTGAATTAGTACATTCCTCTTTTTGGAAATTCTTCCCTGACTTTCCCTATCAGTGTCTACTTTCATACTAGGCATGTTTTCCTATATATATCTTCTAACATACTCTTTACTTCACACTGCTGTTAAATTGACCATCTGCCCCACCAAAATGGAAGTCTCATGTGGTAGGGAACACATCAGCTTATTTACTATTAAATCCTCAATACCTAGCATGATGTCAGGCATATAGTCACTGCATAAGCAGTATGGAAGGAAGGAAGGGAGGAAGGAAGGAAGGGAGGAAAGAAGGAAGGAAGGAAGGAAGGAAGGGAGAGAGAGAGAAAAAGGAAAGAAGAAAGAAAGAAAGAAAGAAAGAAAGAAAGAAAGAAAGAAAGAAAGAAAGAAAGAGAGAGAGAGAGAGAGAGAGAGAGAGAGAGAGAGAGAGAAAGAAAGAAAGAAAGAAAGAAAGAAAGAAAGAAAGAAAGAAAGAAAGAGAAAGAAAGAAAGAAATTCGTAAAGGTCGGTGAGAGGAACGGGTTTTAAACATATGGATTATTGACAATAGACATCATTCAAACATGAATATAATGGAAGTAGAAAAGGGGAGCAAATTCAGGGATTTGTTTTTCTTGCTAGAATTAGGGCATTTAACAAGCATGTCTCAGTAACTTTCAGGTACAAATACATGGATATAAAGTTTGGAGTTCTCTCAGATAAGAATAGCACAGAAAATAACATATTAAGAGGAAGATGAGATACCAAAAATATTCTGAAATCCCTATAGTGATTAAACAAACAACAACAAAACAACCCAAAACAAAACAAAAGTGAATGGTAATGGGCAGAAATGTCAGAAATGTTTTGCCCAGTGTCCTTCTTACATCTACCACTTGGTGGACTTCCCTCTTTGATAAGTATTTTCAAAGTCAGTTTTTTGGGTGGGGGATGGGGGAACTCCTCTCCTCTCCCTCTATCCCTGCCTTACACTCTGAAAAAGAGAGATACTTGTACTAGTTCTGAGAATTGAATGTCAGTAGGAGTCACCAGTAGTTGTGTTTCGGTAGGTAAGTGGCTAACTTAATTGTGCCTGGTTACAGTATTCTACTTGAAATGTGAACAAAGAATGGGTAAGTAAAACAAATAAGATATCCATCCCTATCTATACAGAATAAACAAAATAAAACTGCATGTAACCAAAATAACCATCTTTGTTGATGAGAAAGCTTCCCTTTATGATCCTTCAAAACTCAGATGTTCAGGGAGACTATCTGAATCCTCAGGTTGGCTAGTGGTCCCATCTTCCTATTCTGACAGTGCCATGGGTATATCATCAGCAAACTCCCTAATAAACTGAAATGTTCTGACAGCCTTATTTATGAGTTACTCTAGGGCAATGATAATATTGCTTTCATCATTATATCTCTGCACTGTAGCATGTGCATGCATAACACAGAATATGCATTTGATAAATATTTTTGGAACAGTGGCAACAAGGTGATCTCATATAAAATAACATACATGCTCCCCTTAATCCAATTACCACAAAATGTAATCCTCCAACACAAGACCATATTTAAGCTGCTGTTACAATAAAAGATTAAACCCAATAATCTTAACATAAACAAGAAAATTCTCCTCATACAGGTTTTACCTCAACTAAAGGTGAACTTCAACTGATGGGGTTGATATGTAATGCAGATATCTCATGCCAAATGAAGTATTTGAAAAAGGAAAACAGTGAATATGATTGTTCACATTCAACTTTGAATACAAATATATTCTCTAAGTGTTGAGCTTTTATTCACTCCTTCCCTTTCTTTCTTGGCAAAATTATCTCATCTCTTCAAAACACTTTCAAACATTTAATAATGTAATATGATGTAATACAATGGCCTTAAACAATCTCACAGTATATGAAAGACAGTGCAGGAGTCTCTGTAAACACTTCAGCCCCGACTCTCTAATAGCCTAGGTATGTAATTATATATATCAAATATAATCTATTTGTCTTATATATTGGTTTCTCAAATTCATGAGGAAACCTTATAACATCTCTATAAAAATATCCCTTTTTCATTAAGAATATTTGCACTAGAAAAATTATTAATGTTTTTCTACAAACTGATTTTTTTTAAACAAACAGATTGAGAGAGTTGGATGGTGGAAATGTGGGTTTTTCTTGGTCAATTGTGAGTTAAAACAAATGAAGTAACTCATCCCTATATTGAAGTAGAAGTATCAGTTGTGGACGAGGGAAGAAAGACTAACATCTAGGTCAAGGTGAATGAAGCATATTAGGAAAATAGGTATCACTTCTTTTGTCCCATTCTACTGACACATCTCATTGGTATGGAATTTGCTTCTGTGTGGATCCCCATTGGAAACCAAATTTTTTGTTTAACATTTTAGAAAGCAGTAAATCACTCAGATAGAATATTCCTTTTTTTTTCCCCTATGGAGAAAGGTCTCAAGTGTGACCTTATAATTGTAATAGTTCATCAAAACCTGTACTTGCTCCCTTTGAGGTTGCCTAAACTATCTAATTAGATTTGAGGCTCAAATCTAATATTACAGAAGCCTGAACTTCACTGTAGAGAGACTCTAATGATTATAACTGGGAGTTTATTGCAAGGCTGGAAAAATCAATAACTTCATAATTTCAACTGTTTTCTGAGAACCTCTGAAACACTGTCCTAGCTAAGCATGACGTATAAAAATTGTAAATATGATTCCTGTCCTCAAGTAGCACATAGTAAGGCTTAGCATGGCTTTGAGCATTCCATGAGCATTAAAGGAAGTAGGATACTCAAGGGCAGTAATACATCCAGGGATAAAGAGTGTAGACATTGAAGCCAAGATAGAGTCAAATGCTAAGTTACTTATTTTCTCTTTAACTTCTTGAAGCCTCAGTTTCCTATATTCCAAAATGGAGATAATGATATGTACGTTATGGAGCTACTGAGAAATTAAACTGGATAAGGTATACAAAATGCTCAGCACAATGTCTGGCATGTGAAAAGTACTGAACTAGGAGAGTTAGTATAAAGCCAAGAACCAATAACTAATTAGTATATGTAGAAAGAGTAAAATATTTATTTTAACATTCCTTTTTTACTTCCTTTCCCATGAAAACACTTTTTCTGAAATATCCACAGCTAAGAATTTCTTTACTTGAATTTTGTATTCACTTCTTTGTATACATTAATCCTGTATTTTCCAAAGAAGATCTATTTAAGGTTGACTCTTCGGGTTCCCTGTACAGTATACTTAACAAACTACAAAAAATTAATTTCAGGTTGTTATGTATGTGTTGAAGGAAGAAAGACTGAGGAGCTTTGGATATTAATCTAGTTTCTCAGGATCACATAAATTTCATGGATTTTGCAATTGAGTGGGGCATAAGTGATTTATGAGTCAAATTCCACTCTATCTAGACTATACTGAGTGTCCCTGTTAGGACAAGATTAATGCTTGGTTGCTTTGAGTAGCTTTTTTTTTTTTTTAATTCTATTATAGTTTCTATAATGCCTTGTGCTGACAGTTGCAGTTTCCATAACATTTAGCACTGTTAATTTTATTTTGTCTGTATTGTAAGAATGCTATTTTATTCATTTTTAATAGATCCGATTCAACTAGGCTTCTACCACATCAGAATAAAACTACAGCATAATGAAAGGAAACATGCTACATTAAAGATCTCATATGACCTTTGCATGTCCTCTGGTCATGCTTGCTTCGGCAGCACATATACTAAAATTGCATGTCCTCTGGTCACTTTGCTTTTAAAGCTAGGGGGGTAAACACTAAAACTACTGTGTGAATTAAAACACTGCCACATCAATTTTATTGTGGTACTAATAGGTTGGCAGGGTACATTTCAGATATGGTGATACAAATGCTTAATCTCTGAGCAAAACAATAAAATTCAAAAACATAACATTCCTTTGAGGGGAGGAGTTGCTTTTGAATGAGCTCAATTAAAAAAAAAAAATGCCAACTGATTACTCCAAGAACACTGAAAATCAGACATTGCCAGAAGGAACGTGTAAAAGCCTTTCTGATGGCTTGGATTAGAGACAAACTGTTCCCACAAAGCCTATCAGAGATAAATGAAGTAAATGGAAGGAAGACACAAATTCGGTCTTTGTTCCAATAACTGCCAAATGTCATATTGGAATTCTCAACACAGAACCAAATGGCTGGCAAGATCATCTGTATGCAAATGCAGAGTAAGTGACCCCTCCCCAGCTCAGTAGCTATTTTGAGATAATTGAAGTCTATACTATGGGAAAGTAGTTTCTTTCCAGAATTATGTTGCCTTTTCAAGAAACCTGAAAAATTCTATGTGAGCACTTACTCTTAAAAATATGTTACTTTTATAGTTTAATAGACATGTGACATTCCTTTAATTGCCCAGCATCTGAAATCCCTTCCTACCTGGTGAAAAGTAAAGCTTCATCTCTCTTTGAAAATCTATGTGTGTCATAGGCTACCTCTCCCTGCCGCTGACAGGTAGGGCAGGTGACCCAGATTAGCCAATCTGATGATCCTGCCTCCCCACTGAATTGTAAGCGAGTAACAGAAAGAAGAAGGGACAGTTTGGAATTCATTCCAAGAAGCATCTCCCAGTGCCAGCTGCAGAATCCAATGTCCAGGGTAATGGCAGGGAGGTGTGGTAGCTGCAGAGGCTGAGACGGGTGTCCTCACAGGGCCACTCCTGCCGCATGACCTAGGCTGTGATTCTTGCTGCTGAACCTGCCTGCATTCCTGCCAGTTGACAGAGTCTCTAGGCTTCTCAGCAAACAAGTGAGCTTCCTGATAGCCTGCCAGCAAATTTCTCTTTGCTGAAGTTAAGGAGAGTCTGCTTCTGATGCTTGCAACACAGAACCCTCACTGATACACAGAGAGTTATCTTATTGTTCAATGTTGCCAGCACTGTCGCAATATGTTGCGTTGTTCTACTATGAAAAGAAGAATCGTTACATATGAAAAGAAGGATAGTTGATGGGGGTCTACCCAGTCTTCCACATGTCTGTTTGCATAGTGAAAAGCCTCATAATTCTATGGATTCACCAGATAAAAATATTGCTTAAGAGATAGATTAGGGTAGTTAGAATTCTTAAAGATTAATATTGTGGGGAAAAAAAGAGATTAATATTGTGGTTGTATTATTGTATATCATATGATAAGTACAACAAAGGATTGGTTACTAAAAATAATAGAAGTGTACTTCTTGCTCTAAAAAAGCTTTCTTTATAAAGAATAAACAGACAAAAATTTCACAAACAGCCAACTCTATAAGTAAAAAATGTCACTTTGGAAATATGTAACTAGCAAGAGACTTGGGGAGGCAGTCAATACAGCATAATTACTAAAACTGCAGATCTGGGTTTCAATTCCTATTTGCCTATTTACTTACTAGCCATGTGGTTTTACCCATTCTAGATCTCACCTTCCTCATCTATGACATGTGTACACTGACATCACGTAGTTCATGGGGCTAACATGATACCTTATTACGATACTAGATATGAATCTGGGAATAGAGTACTAACAGATAGTAAGAGTTTATAAATGGAGGCCCATTTGCCTAGAAAGTACATTATACAGTGATACATCTGTCCTGACTTACGTGTGTGGGTGCACACACAAGCACACCACCACCACTACCCATCCTTCCTATGTTCCCACACACAGATTTGTTGGAATTCATTTGTAATGGTTAACGTAGCTCAAATTAGCTCTCTCCCCTGGCCTCTCAGGAATTTTATCAAAAGACAGTCTTGCCCTACACCTCGGTGCCTAGGGATCTCCTGGTGCTTACTGGCATGGTTGTTTTCGGCCTGTGATCATATTTAATGAAAGCGAAAGAAAACACACACACACACACACCCCATCTCAACTTCATCCTAAGAATAATATTAGCGAGTTTGCTCTAGAATGAAATACGCTAATGATTTAGGCAATGAGAGCAGTGATTAGAGAAATACTGTGTGAATTCTTCCCTGCCCTTTTCAGATCAGTTCCGCATCTCTTTCCTCTTCTGCGGCTGCTATCAACCACCCCTCCCCCCATTCCTCACCTAAGACCAATCATCAACTGCTGAAAAAGCATCCCGAAACTTCAAATACAGACTTGAAAGTAAGGTCAATGGTCCAAAGCTGTCTGTTGTTAAGTGACGAACCTCAGATCTTCACCCTCACCAGCCTGGCTCAACCCACAGCCTCTCTCCCTGCACCACCGCTCCTGCCTCCTACCTGATCTCCCTGCTCTCTACTCTGGCCCCCACCAGTTCTTTAGTCAATGTCCTGATTGACCAAAGAATGATCTTTTACAAACATAAACCAAATCACCTCACAGCTCCTCACAAAACCTTCAGTCATCCACCTCTACACTAATAATCAAATCTAAACCCAGTACATGTAGACCACAAGGTGCCCCATAATCTATACTTCAATCTCTACCTCTCCATCCTCACTTCAGACACTGTTCTTGCCCATTGTGTGCTGGCCTGTTGAGCCTTCATTCCCTTCCTTGAACAAGCCATGGACTTCCCGACATAGGACCTTGGTGTCAGCTTTCCCACTGCACAAACCACTTCCCTCCCCCATGTCATCTCTTAGTTCTGTCTTATTACTCAGGTCTCAGCCTAGATGTCACCATCACCCACATACTCTCTATCCCATCACAATATTTTACTTTCTGCAAAGCTGTTTTCTGGAAAAAAAAAAATATATATATATATATATATATATACATATACACATTTATTTCTGTCTCTCCTATGTGCCAATGGAATTAAGTTCCATGCAAGTGGGAATCAGCTCAGTTTTGTTTACCAGCATGTCCCCAGTACTTCAAGCTATACTTAAACATGGTAGTTATGCAATAAATATTGGTTACCTGACTGACTGAATATTTGGTCTTCTTTTGAAACTCCAAAAGATAATGGTCTCTCCCGCCTGCCCCTCATTACCCTTTCTGAAAGTTCCTCTCATTTTTTGAGTAGGATTCTGCCAGGAAGAAAAAAAAATGTGACTCCATAGCTACTGGCAACTTCTGGTTATGCTCCTGGTTATTACAGTGGTTATAGTCTTTGCCAGTTTTGCAAATAACAGCCTGGAATTTCCCCTTTGCTCACGGGGTCTTCCACACTCTTCTCTGGACTAAGGTGCTGTGCCCTAGATCAGAAACTAGAAGTAGACAACTTTCATGTGGTAATAGCATGCCCAAGCTCAGCCCAGTAAATTTCTTCTCCACACAGCAAGATTCCCAAGGTACCTAAGTGCAATTTCGCATCAGTCTTCCTGCTCCCCATAACAGAGGGTGAGGAGGCAGCTCATTAAGTTAGTTTGAATTTAACTGTAAAATGCCATATTTTCACAGAACGAAGGAGATGTGTTTTCTGTGAAGAATTTCAGTCTTGAGTTCTCAGTCTCTTAATTCCTAAATGCAGACAAAAATTAAATAAGCGTCATAGAATATACACATAAGAAGCTCTGTTTAACCCTAGGCGATTTAACACCTCAGTGGTTTTATAAGCACCAGAATCTCATTAAATCTTGAGTGTGTATGTCTTTGTGTGGGTAAGGCAAAGAGTGGCCCCTGGAACGATCCCTGCCACACTGAACAGTCACACTGAATAAGCTATGGAAGGACTGAAATTAGGAGGCAAGCAACAGTGACATCTAGTGTGGGTAAGATATGCTGAGACGGGCAAACTCCTGTTCTTCCTTTAGCAAAACTGAGAATATAATAGAGAAATGGATGGCAAATTAGGGTCAGGAACGTAATGATGAGGGTAAGCATGAAACCAGAATGCAGATATAATAGATGACTACAGAAAAAGACTCTACTCAAATGACATTGCCACTAAATTTTCTTCT
Source organism: Mirounga angustirostris (assembly GCF_029215605.1). NCBI lineage: Eukaryota > Metazoa > Chordata > Mammalia > Carnivora > Phocidae > Mirounga > Mirounga angustirostris. The sequence continues at coordinate 87,138,677 of NW_026991716.1, read as the reverse complement.
CAATTATACATTATTGTGCAGTTTCTCACTCCACAAAATTTCTCAACTGTCCCAGTGTCCTACCTCTGTTTCCCAACCCCTCCTCATCCCAAACCCTTCCATTGTGCCCACTGGAATCAGCAAACTCTTGACCTCTTATTTTAAAAAGGTCTGTTTGGATACTACCTCCTCTGAAACCTTCTTGAGGAAAGAAAAGGTCTTCTGTTTTTCACCGTAAAATTCCACCCTGACAGTCTTGCTTACTCCCAGCTTTTTCTCCCTCCTGCTCACAAAAATCCCAGCTCCTCTGAGCTCCAGCTAACAGGATATATCACTCAATCCCCGTACTGGTTGCAATCATCTGCCAAATCCCTGCTCATTCACAATCACTTATTGAATATTTTAACTCCTGCTTCACAATTTTCCCTGGACCATAGTATCACCACTTCACCTTCTGTGAGTGCCCCCTGGGTTCACTGCCCTCCTATCCAGCCTATATAGTCAAGGTCCAATATTTTATTCCCTGCCTTGCAAATACTCTCAGTTCCCTTCCTGCTTTCTCCCTTCACCAAACTGATAGATAAGATGGGGTATCCATGCCTACAGTTACACAGCTGAACATTCCTGAAGAAAAACTGCTCAACCCGGCTGTCTGGTTTCACTTTAAATTCATGACTGCAAACTTAAATAGATGCTCACTACTGCCTCGTAATCCTACTATGTTTCTCAAATAGTATAACTTCTAACTCACCAAGAACTAGTTTATACATACTTCATCCTCACTCGAGTATAAAGGCCTCATCTCATTACTCTCTGAAAATAAGAAAGTCAGGGATCGGCTTTATACTCTCAGCATCTACAGCCATTTTGTCCCTTCTCAGCTCCTTCTATTAAAGCCTAACCCCTCCTGTGCACTCAGGTTCCCACCTTCTCCCACCTTCTCACAGATGTCACTACTTTAGTCAAGTGCCCCCCCACCCCCTGATTAGCAATTCTCCTCTCCACTGAAGCAGTTCTATATTTATTCAAATATGCTGCAGTATCATAGATTAAAAATAAAAAAAACCTCTTTCAACCCCAAAATATTCCGTTCTCTCCTTCATAGCCAAATTCCTCAAAGGAGGCATTACGTGTGCTGCCTCCACTTTCTCACCTCCCATTCGCTCTTCAACCCACTTCAGTCTGGTTTCTGCTGCACCACTCTGGGGAGCACTTCTCTATCCCAACATCTCAGACGGGCTTATCACAGTTAACTTCACCTGGCCACTGAGTGCAGGCCTGCACTCACTGAGTTCTCCTTCTACTCCTCTGGTCACTCCTTGTCAGTCTCCTTCTCAGGTTCTTTCTTCCCCCACACTAAATCTATATATATTGGCAATTCTCCATGCTCAGTCCTGGCCCCACTTCCCTCCTCGCCTTATGGGATCTTAGGCATTCTGACTAAAAATACTATTTATATGTTTATCTCCTAGAAGCTTAGATCTCCAGCACAAATCTTTACTTTGAACTCCGGGCTCACATATCCAGCTGCCTATTTAACATCTTTACTTGGATATTTCACACGTATCTCAATCTCCAAATGTGCAAAGCTAAACATGTGTCTGTCCTTTCAACCTGCCCCACCTCCTTCACTTTTCCCCATCTCAATAAATAGCAATACTGGGGCACCTAGGGGTGCAGTCAATTGAGTGTCCAACTCTTGGTTTCAGCTCATGTCACGATCTCAAGGTCATGGGATTGAGCCCCGAACTGGGCTCAGTTCGAAGTCTGCTTGTATTCTCTTTCCCCTCTCCCTCTGCCTCTGCCCCTCCCCTGGCACTTCTGCATGCTCTTGCAATCTCTCTCACTCTCTGAAATAAATAAATCTTAAAAAAAAAAATCAATACTACACAATCTAATGCTTATCCTTGATTATTACTTTCCTTCCCTCCCACATCCAAGTAGTGGCAGCAATTCCTATGTGCCTTTTATCCTTAGTGTATATCTTGAATTAGATATTTCCTCCATTTTTACTACCATTACCCTATTCACAACCACCATTATCTTACTTGGTCTCCGCAAAGACCTCCAAAATTAGTCAAGATAGGTTGGGCAATACTGCAACAATAATTATGAAATCTGAGTGACCAAGAAAGGAGAAGAACTAGAAATAGTTGGCATTCTGCGTGGATTACTGGCACAGTCTGCCTCTGTAGTCATCAAATATTCCATTCATCCTCTTTCCTATAGGTCCCATACCGACCCCCAACTCTATGGAGGTTACCCAACTTTTCATCTGGCCATGGTATCAAGTTCAGTGTCCCGGACCGCTTGGTGATGTGTGATAGGCTCTAAAAAATTAAAAAATAAATAAACTATCTTCCCCATAAACATTCCGAATGGTTGAAAAGGGACAGGATAACTGCAATAAACAACCCCATTCAGAGAGCAGGAAAATGAGAAGAGACAAAGTAGTTAGTAAACATTCCATAATAATTATGAAATCCTACCTGGGGCTGGAGGATGTTCTTTGATTAGGTCCAGATTCTTCTCCTGGAGAGGGGCTCCCCAGTCCATTGTTCTCCATGACCTTGGCTCTGAACCTGGGGAAGCTTTCCCATCATCCAACTTGACCACTTATAAAATGGTCATTAAAGCATATGCCTTTCCCCTCTTTCCCCACCTCATCTTTGGACACTGAGTCTGCTCCCTACCTTTAGAGATTTGGGGACCCAAGGATTATTCTAGGTCTCATCAGTCACAAATACATTTAGTTCTTTGAAATACAATGCTCTCTCAAAAAGTTTATTTCTCATCTCTTTGATTCCGGTTAGCTCTCTGTGTGCCATTTGCTACAGCCACAATTCTTTCAAGAATTTCCCCTCCTCGGGGCGCCTGGGTGGCTCAGTCATTAAGCGTCTGCCTTCGGCTCAGGTCATGATCCCAAGGTCCTGGGATCAAGCCCCACATCGGGCTCCCTGCTCCACGGGGAGCTTGCTTCTCTCTCTCCCACTCCCCCTGCTTGTGTTCCCTCTCTCACTGTCTCTCTCTGTCAAATAAATAAATAAAAATCTTAAAAAAAAAAAAAAGAATTTCCCCTCCTCTCCTTCTCTATCTTGCTCTCTTGCCCTCTCTTTCGTTCACTAAAATTTAACTCCATGAGATCAGCAACTCTGACTTTATTCTTTCTGCTGTATCTGTAATACCAAGCTCAGTGCCAGGGCTATAGTAAGTATGGGTAAATCATTGTTAAATAAATAATTAAATAAACCTTACTTAAAATCTGAATGATGATTCTGCTTTCAGCTGCACATTCTACTTCCCTTCACTAGTTCATTCTTCTTTCTTCTTATTTTTCCTTTGTAAAAATGCTAACACCTGCTGGGCTGAGTGTAAGTGACTTCTAATTCTAGTCTTCTATTTCCTTCTCTGAAAGTTCTCACTTTCCCCTCTCAACTACCTTTGAATCCTGATCTTATCACTGATTTTTATCTTACTCTTCAGCTCTTTCCCTAAAATAATAATGTTCACCTTTTCTAATTCTAGAGCAATGATTCTAGAGCAATCTTGGCTACATATTAGAATTAGCTAGAGAGGTTTTGAAACTCAGCACACTAGCACACACCAAACCAATTAAATTAGAGTCTCTGGGGGTTGAACCCAGGCATCAGTACTTTTTTTATACCTCCCAGGTTATCGCAATATGCAGGCAAGGTTGCGAACCACTGTTCCAAAGTGAGCTTTCTCTCTATCTCCTTCTTTCCTCCATAACTCTGAACCCTAATACTGATTGCTCAACCTATAAATCTACCGTCATTCCAAACAGCAAATCAACAAGTATTGAATTCCCTAAGTACTCACATCTGTGACTAATTTTACTTCCTCCTCACTCTTTTCCCCCCTCCCAGCTGCATCTCTCCATCTCTATTCATGGCGCTAAATTCTTGATTTTAACAATTGCACTTTAATTTTCTTTTAGATTTTATCCCATATCTTCTCCCCTCAATCCCAAAATCTTACTTAAGATTTCAACTAAAGCTTCTACATTTTTTCATCCAGCACATGTGCACATTTTCTCTTGCTTTCACTTATTCCCACCCACCTGTTTTGTTTTAATCATAAAAAGGGGGGCATTATATTTAGGTTTTTAGTAACTTGGCTTGTCTGTTATGTGCCCTGTCCTTCAGTCTGTCCTGACTCTTATTTTTTTTTACTGTAATTACTGATCATCACATCCCCCTGCAGATATCTTTTTTTTTTAAAGATTTTATTTATTTATTCATGAGAGACAGAGAGAGAGAGAGGCAGAGGGAGAAGCAGACTTCCCGCGGAGCAGGGAGCCCGATGCGGGACTCGATCCCAGGACTCTGGGATCATGACCTGAGCTGAAGGCAGATGCTCAACCATCTGAGCCACCCAGGCGCCCCCCCCCCCTGCAGATATCTTCCTAAATACAACATTCTCCAACAAAAGCACATTCTTATTTACTGTCTCAATGTCTGAAAAAATCCATTAAAATGCAGCCCATTATTTCATATGCTTTGGTATAGACCTAGTAATTAACAAATAGAGAATATTTTTAAAAGAAATAAAAAATGGATATTGGAAAATCCATAATTTTAAAATACACACAATAAACACAAAAATATATGATGGAGAATGGTAACATCTTTTGACATTCCAACAGCCTTCTTCAAATGGCCCTGAAGATGTACATATAGAATGTCAGACTCTTGCAGGGCCTAAAGCTGGAGCTGGAAGGTGTTACCTCTGATCAGCTGGTATTTAAATTTCTGTAGATGCCATCATACTCTAAATGGGACAGGACAAATCATGAGAAACATGACTGAAGAAATGTTTCTAGTATATAGTTTAGGCAGGTCACAGGTATATGCAGGAGTTGAGTTCAATCCAGACCTAGCTAGAGGCAGAGGGCTAGCAGTAGAAACAATCCTGATCAGACAGCAAAAAAGGATATCCACTGATCTGTTCAACAAATGCTTGTTGACTTCCTAAACTGCCCCAGGCATAGAGCCAGGCACTGGAATTAAGAAAATCAAGGGCAAGTGAAGGAGGTAAATATACTAAAATAATGGTACTACAATTTAAAAATTTGGATGTGCACTGAGCAGAAACATGATATGAAGGAGTGTTTGAATAGGTTCCTAAATTTGCTGGGAACCAGGAGATAGAAATTACATAATTAAATATGTAGAAAAACATTGCAACAATTAATTGACTGAAAAAAAATGTAGTGGGCTATTTTGATAACTAATGAGCTTCCTTCCCATCAAAAGGAGGCTGGTCACATCTGACAGAGATGCTGGAAATTTCTTCACCTAGAGGTGAACACAACCAAGCTACCTTATTGAGTACTTACTCCCCTCTTCCTCTCTTTGTAATCCTGGGGTTCAACATGGAGAGTTAAAAATAGAATTAAGTAGGTAGATAAAGATATTCTATATAAAATGAGAATGAGAGAGGGAAAGGTAAGACAAACTCTACTTAATATATTTAGAAATTTTAAAAAGGGAATCACTATTAGCAAAATCAATGAAGTCAAATGGAACAATTTTACTTAAAAATTTTTCCAAATATACTACCTTAAAATAATTTGAAGACTGCCATGATTGAGACCCATGGCTGCCATGTCAATGCATACAAACACTTTAGACATTTTTAGCCATTCTGTAATAAACTGTACCACAGAGTAACCCAATTAGCTCCATAAACTCCTTTCATCTCAGTGCCTTCATCACTTTATTATTCTAATCACTTTTCTCAATGTCCTCCTCAGGCTACTTCCCATCATATTGGTTTATACTCTGGGATCCACATTTTATAGGTCTCCCAAATGCTTCTTATAATTTTATAGATTACATCTCTAATAATGTCTTTGATTATGTTTTAAACACCTTAATCTACTGTATAATATTGGGTTGGTCATATTAGCAGAGTATGATCAGAAAGCACGAATCCCATAACATTTTATAACACCAGTGAAGAAGGGGTTAATGATTTTTCAGCTGCATTTCTTGCTGGTGAATATGCCGCAGATGAATATTTTCAAAATGAATGTGAACGGTTTTAGATGAGTGCTTCGTAAATGTCACTGTGTATTAGTCATGCAAGGATCATTAAGGGATATGAGAGGTAGACTTGCACATTTCATCCAAGACATAGATTCTCACTGTAGACTGTTACTGTCAGAGTTGCCAGGTTAGACTCTGCTGGTAATAATTATTAATGTAACTGAAGAATTAAATAGTTCATTTTTCTCCATATACAACCATATTTCCAAAATATTCAGGGAAAAAAACCACCTTTCTGCATGAGTCCTTAGGGGTAGCAAAGAATACAAGGTAAATGAAGTGCTACACATTCCAAAATAAATTGATGAATAGAAATTATCTTAATTTATCTTATTAAAATTAATCTTATCTTATTAAAACTCAATGATATACTAATATGGCTATTTACAGAAAGAAAGCACATACCTGCAAATGAACCACCTTAGTTTCCTAGAGAAACATGAATCATTGAGTGTCTTGCATGTTTAGATGCCAGTAGATTACTATAGGTCTTCTTCCTTTTTGACACTTATGTCAGATATCAATCCCTCCTTTATAAGTTTATAAGTATAGTTAGCCTTTGGTACCACCTCAAACATTTATATGACAAACGAGAAACACTTCACAATCCCTCTCCCAAACACACTGGGTGACCTATCATTTAGATTTTGTCAGAGTATCAATCGCTTCAAAGAGTCTTGAGATTGATCACCAAAGAAGAGCTCCTTTGAAATTCACCTGATTGCCCCAGACAGCCTATATGGGCTATAGACAATGTTCTCACTGCAAGAAGGTGGGGCAGATTTGGACTAGTGGACCAGAAGCTTTTCTAAGAAATAATACTTTTTCTCAATACCAGGTCTCACATAACCATTTCCTTTGACTCTGAGCAAATCATTTAACTTCAGTTTCTCCACCCATAAAGTGAGAAAAAACTACCTCCTGAGGATGACAAAACTACTTAAGGCTTTTAAACAAGGTTCTTTGAAGAAAGCTAATATAAGTTGTTGTAATTATAATACAGAAATTTGAATTTAAAGAATTTTTTTTCTCCTGAGTAATTCCAGTTACTGAGTACTCTTTGTCAATGTAGTTAATTATTCTTCAACTAGGTAAAGCTAGCTGGCAAAGTGTGAAAAGTTGTTATCAGCATCTTAACTCTACACAAAAAACAAGCTATCGCTATAGAATAGCAAAGTCTTTTATCTTCTTGAAATATGAGGAAGGTAGCAAATACATGTGATTTAAGCCTTAGTTGTTTAACAATGAGTTCTTAAATTGAGTAGAAATCCCTATGCAAGAGAATGAATTCAATGGTGTCTACTGTTATTACTATTTTTTTTTTAAAGATTTCATTTATTTATTTGAGAGAGAGAATGAGATAGAGCATGAGAGGGGGGAGGGTCAGAGGGAGAAGCAGACTCCCCGCCGAGCAGGGAGCCCGACGCGGGACTCGATCCCGGGACTCCAGGATCACGACCTGAGCCAAAGGCAGTCGCTTAACCAACTGAGCCACCCAGGCGCCCTACTGTTATTACTATTATGTTTTCAGAATTCAAAGCTTTATATTAAAAGCTATAATTAAATTTCTTTTTTTTTAATTTTATTATGTTATGTTAGTCACCATACAATACATCATTGGTTTTTGATGTGGTGATCCACGATCCATCGTTTTCGTATAACACCCAATGCTCCATGCAGTACGTGCCCTCCTTAATACCCATCACCGGGCTAACCAATCCCCTCTCCCCCCTCCCCTCTAAAACCCTGTTTGTTTCTCAGAGTCCATAGTCTCTCATGGTTCATCTCTCCCTCCAATTCCCCCCCCCCACTCATTTTTCCTTTCCTTCTCCTAATGTCCTCCATGCTATTCCTTATGTTCCACAAATAAGTGAAACTATATGATAATTGACTTTCTCTGCTTGACTTATTTCACTTAGCATAATCTCCTCCAGTCCCATGCATGTTGATGTAAAAGTTGGGTATTCATCCTTTCTGATGGCTGAGTAATATTCCATTGTGTATATGGACCACATCTTCTTTATCCATTCATCTGTTGAAGGGCATCTCGGCTCTTTCCACAGTTTGGCTACTGCGGACTGAAAGTGAAGGGATGGAGATCCATCTTCCATGCCAGTGGACCTCAAAAGAAAGCTGGGGTAGCAATTCTTATATCAGACAAATTAGATTTTAAACTAAAGTCTGTAATTAGAGACACAGAAGGACACTATATCATTCTTAAAGGGTCTATCCAACAAGAAGATCTAACAATTGTAAATATCTATGCCCCCAACATGGAAGCAGCCATCTACATAAGCCAAGTGTTAACCAAAATAAAGAGTCATATTGATAACAATACGTTAATTGTAGGAGACCTCAATACTCCACTCAGCAATGGACAGATCATCTAAGCAGAAAATCAACAAGGAAACAAGAGCTTTGAATGATACATTGGACCAGATGAACCTACCTCATAGATATTTATAGAACATTCCACCCTAAAACAACAGAATACTCATTCTTCTCAAGCGCACATGGAACTTTCTCCAGAACAGACCACATACTGGGTCACAAATCAGGTCTCAACAGACACCAAAAGATTGAGATTATTCCCTGCATATTCTCAGACCACAATGCTTTAAAACTGGAAGTCAATCACAAGAAAAAAAACTGGCAGAAATTCAAAACTTGGAAGCTAAAGACCACTCTGCTCAAGAATGTTTGGGTCAACCAGGAAAGCAAAGAAGAACTTAAACAATTCATGGAAATCAATGAGAATGAAAACACATCGGTCCAAAACCTATGGGATATAATTAAATTTCTAAAAATTAAATCATATCATAAATAAAACTTCCTTTTCTCTCAGTATAATAAAAATGATTTTCATTTCCTGACAAAAATATGATTTATCTTGGGGTGCCTGGTTGGCTCAGTTGTTAAGCATCTGCCTTCGGCTCAGGTCATGATCCCAGGGTCCTTGGATAGAGCCCCGCATCGGACTCCCTACTCTGCAGGAAGCCTGCTTCTCCCTCTCCCATTCCCCCTGCTTGTGTTCCCTCTCTTGCTGTGTCTCTCTCTGTCAAATAAATAAATAAAATCTTAAAAAATATATGATTTATCTCAAAGAGGTCTTTCTTGTCTACCTAACTGTATTCATCTCTCCAGTGTGTGTAATCAAGTAAGAAGGCAACTAAAATGATTAAATAAATCAGCCCTACATATCACAACCACATTATATGAGCTTGAGATGGAAGTAGCAGGATACCTGTGCATCGTAAATGTACACAAGCCAAACAGGAGGTGAAAAACTGTAACTTCCCTATTATTTCAGACATTTTCACTAAATAATATGTTCCATTCCCATTTCCATTATTTTAAGTCCTGTACTAGGAACATAATTGTGAACATAATCATCTTATCAAATAGGATGCCCAAAGAATTAAATGACATGTCCAGAATCCTTAAGAAATCAGAAATACACACATACACACACACAGGTTTGGGACCAGCCCCCTCACTTACTGTAGGCATGCTAAGAACTATAAACATGGCTTCCCAGCATCCCTGCCTCAGTCAATCCACCCTCCATACTCCTAGTATCATCAGGATGAAGCCTAAATGTCTTAGCAGCAACCATATGGCCCTTAGGCTTTGTTCTCTTTCTTCTAATCTCTCCAGGCTCATTTCTTTCTACTCTTCCATGTACATTTCAAGTTCTTTCCCCTTACAAGTTATAGACGCACAAATGTACATATATGCTTACAACATGCAGTCTTTCCTATGTCTTCACCTACTTATCCTTCACTACTCAGGACACCTATTCATCCTTCAAAATCCCCTTTGAGGATCTCTTTCCAAGAAGTCTTCCCTAACATCAAATCCCCAGTCTCCAGTCCATATTCCTAAGGTACCCTATTTAGTGCTGTTACAGTGCTTTTCATAGGCTGCTTATTCTTTATCTTCTCTACAAACTGTTGCAGCTTGACAGCAAGAGCTGTATTTGTTTTATCCCTGCATCCTTGGGACTAGCACAGTGACTGAGACATAATGATTCTTTGGATCTGGGCTCTAGTGGTGCTATTAATCTGGCAAACAGCAAAGACAAGCATATATGATGCAATTAAACACAACATAATGCCATGATAAACTATGAAGTGTGAAATTTGATGCTAATTGACATAGGAAGGCTTTTTAGAGAAATAAGAATTTGAGTTGAGCCTGCATGAGCAAATAAATGGAGGTGGGCAAAACAGTATGATAACCAGAAAGCCAAAAAATAAGGGATTGGGTCTAGCAGGGAAAATGAAAAGAAAGAGACAAATCCAAGCAATATAGGAATACAGTATAATAATGTATTGTACACTTAACCTGTTAAGAGGATAGACCTCACACTGTGCTCTTTTTTTTTTTTTTTAAGATTTTATTTTTTGACAGAGAGAGAGAGACAGCGAGAGAGCGAACACAAGCAGGGGGTGTGGGGGAGGGAGAAACAGGCTTCCCGCAGAGCAGGGAGCCCTATGGGAGCTCGATCCCAGGACTCTGGGATCATGACCTGAGCCGAAGGCAGATGCTTAACAACTGAGCCACCCAGGCACCCCTCACACTGTGCTCTTAACATGAGAAGATACCTAATGTCACTCTTATGTACTACTGTTGAGAATGTAAAGTTGCGCAGCCTTTCTAAACGGCTGTTTAGCACCAAATCCTTAAAATACACATCAATTGCCACTATTACCACACCCTTGAACCTACATCTTTCCCCACCTATTAATACAATAATTCCACTTCTAGCAACTTCCCCAAAGAAACCATTAAGAATGTGTGAAAAGATACATGTAGAAAGTTGTTTATTAGCTTATCCTGAAAATTAGCCAAAAAAAAAAAGGAAACTAATAGTTTCCCATTACTAGTGGACTTCTTAAATAAAACATCACATTGCCTTGTAATGAAACACCAACCAGTTATCCAGCTAGCATTTGAATACAGTTTTCCCCTGCCATCTGAAAATAGAATATTTCTACAAAAACTTTCATAAGCTGAAATGGTATAAAGCAAAGAAACAATAACCAATAATATACGGAAACATTTTGAGTGTTCCAAAAAATAACCTCTCTTAGGCTTTTTTGATACCTTAAGACACATCTTGCTAACAGATGCACAAAACAAATGAAGATAGAGCACAGATGCTCGCAGACACAGTTCAAAGCTACAGAGGCTTGATGCTGAGATGGTGAGTGTAGTTGACCTGGAAACGGCTTGGTGGCTCCACTAACTGCCCCAGACATGTGCCTGCCTCTATAATGGCTCACTGCAAAACAAATGCTCAACACTATTTTTGCCTTTTGTCTTTCGTTGCAAAAGCAGAATCTCTTTGGACTTCTTTCAGTTAGTGAAAACAGGTACTAATGCAGGTCTTTTGCAAAAGCAAAGTTGCCTATCCTAATTTTTGAAAAGTAGGCGATACCTGTATTCATTTCTGTTATCATGATACTGTAATAATAGTATTAAAAATGCTAGAATGTTAAAGATATTAACTGAAAAGAATCCAAGTTTATAAAAAGATTTATAATGCTATTTTATTTTATTTTTCTTAAAGATTTATTTGTTTATTTTAGAGAGAGAGAGCATGAGCAGGAGGGGCAATGAGAGAGGGAGAGAGAATCCCAAGCAGACTATGCACTGAGTGCAGAGCCCCACGCAGGGCTCCATCCCACAACCCCGAGATCACAACCTGAGCTGAAACCAGGAGTCAGACACTTAACCGACTATGTCACCCAGGTGCCCCTAATGTTATTTTATTATTTTTAAATACATTTTGACAGGAAGAAAATTTGAAAATATTACAATGTGCTAACAATTGGAGGAGTTATGAGGATTTTTTGTTTTGTTACTTACATTTTATATATTTTCTAAAAGAATAGTCTATTTTTGCAAAAGAAAATTAACAAATTCATTTTAATTGACAAAAATTTCTTTACTGGCTCTAGGAAATGAACGAGGAAGAATAAGTTAGAATAGGAAGATTATTTTGGAGAAATGCTGAGGCTATTTTAGAATTTTATCTTAAAGAATGATTGATAGAACCCAATGAGATCAAATATAAAAGCCATAAATCATAGCAACAGCATTTCTTGAAGACTCTTCCCAGGAATATTTACAGAGGCTATGTCAAAATGTTACATGATATAACAAAGGTAGAATATTCTGGAATAAGCAAAGTTAAGTCAGTGAATTTTTTACTGCAGGACATATCAGAGCCTTTAAGATGCTGGTTTTTCACTGTGAATCTTCAAGAGGACACTATAATTTGCATTGTTTCTCAAGCACATTTGACTGTTTTCTCACAGAGTATGTGATAGGACTCATGTTTCATAGAACACACCTTGGGAAACATTACATTCAAAATGTATGTAATACTCATTTTTAAGTGATTATAAGCAAGTGTTAAGTACAGGACTGGCACAATCAATTTAAGAGTCATCACCTTTGGTTGAGTTTTCTCAACCTTGGCATTATTGATATTTGGGGCCAGATAATTCTCTATTGTTGAGGGCTGCCCCGTGCATTCTAGCACATGTAGCAGCATCCCTGGCCTCTACTCACTACATGTCCGTAGCAACCACCACCTCTCCCCACCCAGCTGTGACAACCAAAAATGTCTCCAGACATTGTTAAATGTCCTCAGCCATGGTGAAGAATATTTATTTGAGGAATTAGGCTGGCAAACTGGCGGATGTCAGAATTCCCAGCCCTAGTTTTCCAGGCTTTTTAAATACAAGCAGCCATAACATCTTGCAAAATGTCTGTCTGCTCTAGCAAATGCAGAATTGTCATCATGTTATTTTTCTAAAACACTATGTCAAAAAGCGCCATCTGTTAAAATGCTGCATTGTGCATCATCATTTTATCTATATAACATTTTGATGAATGCTTAATTTAAAAAAAGTTGTAACTTACGAACAAATGAAAATGTCCTCTTTTTTAATGTTAACTGCAACAAATAGGTGTGTTATTGGGTAAATCACTTACTCAGAGCCTTAGTTCACACACACACACACACACACACACAATGAATCTGAGACCATGGGTCCAAGGTAATTTCTAGAGGTCCTCCCAACACTAAAAATCAATAAATATCATAAAAGCTGATTTTTATTTTTCATTCATGATATAAAACATTTTGCACATTAGGGAACCTGGGTGGCTCAGTCAGTTAAGTGTCTGCTTCAGTTCAGGTTAGGACTCAGGGTCCTGGGATCAAGTCCCACATTAGGCTCTCTGCTCAGTGGGGAGTCTGCTTCTCTTTCTCCCTCTGTTAACTCTCCCTCTCTCTCTCTCTCAAATATATAAATAAAATCTTAAAAAATGTTTTAAACTAACTTTCTGGTTGTTGTAATAATTTCAACTAGAAAAATGCTATATTCAGATATGGGAAAAAATTATATTCAAAAGAAACCAGGAGTTGTAACCTTTGTTATTCTTTGGAAGTCCAATGTAAAACCTAGGTAAATAAGCTCTGAGTTTATCAAAAACAATAACACAAATACACAACATGAGGAATAAGAAGATATAACTTCAGAAATAGAGGGTTTTTTAAAAATTATGAACAAATGCTATACTAACATTAAAATAAGAGTTATTGGGGTGCCTGGGTGGCACAGTCAGTTAAGCATCCAACTTTTGGTTTCGGCTCAGATTACAACCTCAGGGTCATGAGATCCAGCATTGACTGAGGCTCTGCACTAGGCACGGAGTCTGCTTGAGTATCTCTGTTCCTCTCCCTCAGCCCCTCCCCACCTCAAATAAATAAATAAATCTTTAAAAAAATAAAATAAGAATTATTGATGAAAATAATTTTCTAAAAAAGATGAAAGAAGGCACCTGGGTGGTTCAGTTGGCTGAGTGGCTGACTCTTGATTTCAGTTCCAGTCATGATCTCAGGGCCCTGGGATCCAGCCCCACGTCAGGCTCCAGGATCAGCAGGGAGTCTGCTCCAGATTCTCTCTCTCCCTCTGCCCCTCCCCGGCTTGTGCACACATGTGCATGTGTGCACTCTCTCTCAAATAAATAAACAAATAAATAAATCTTTTTAAAAAAAAGGTGAAAGAAATTGAGTAAGTTGCCCAAAGAGAAAGCCAATATCAGTTTTATGGCAGAATGATTTCTTCAAAACACAGATCCATCCTATGCTATTTTAATGCTTCCAGTGTAGGGAACTCTTAAAAACTTGTTTTTAAAATCTATCATAATCCTGATACTAAAAGCAGACTAATATATGACCAAAAAAGAAAAATATATATTAAAATAAAAATCTTACTAACATGAATTCAAAAATTAAAAAATCCTAAGCAAAAAGTAAATCATATCCTGTAATAAATTAAAGGAAATATCTCACATAATTAAGTAGGGTTCAATGCATCCAATAATTTATTCAACAATGTTGAATGTTTATTAAGCATCTATAATACAAATCATAATTCTCAGTACTTGGGATATATCAACAAACAAAACAAAGATCATTGCCTCATAGAAAGTACTTTATAGCAGGAAATAAAGACAATAAACAATTGGTAGCATACATAAGTAAATTATACAGTAAGAGAGTGACAAATGAGATAGGAAAAGAAAAACTAGAGCAGGATAAGAGGATCAGCGATGATGAAAACGGAGTGGGTTGCATTTTTAAATAAGAAGGTCAGGAATAGATATCCATTGAGTTGATAGCATTTGAACAAAAACATAAAGATGTAGGAGTCAGGCTTATGGATACTTTGAGGAATAGCATTCTAGGCAAAGGATACAGCCAGATCAAAGGCCATTATGGTCAGATTATGCCTGGCATGTTCGAAGAACAATAAGGATGCTAGTGAGGTGGGTTCTGAGTGATGTATGGGAGGAATAGGGATGGAGTCAGAGAAATAATGGCACCAGATCCTCTAGGGATACCTTTATTCTGAGTGAAATAGGGAGACATGGGGATTTTGAGCAGAGCAATAACATAGATGATTTACATTGTAAAATAATCACTCTAGCAGCTGTGCTGAGAGTAGACTGTAGTGGGAAAGGGTGGGATTAGGGGAAACAGGAGAATATTGTGTATTATAGGCGAGTGGATGGCTTAGACCAGTGTAGTATCTATGGAAGTAGTAAGAAGTTGCTGGTGTCTGGACATATTTTGAAAATACAGACATCAGGAATTCTGATATATTGGAGGGAGAGGAGGCAATGATGATTCCATAGTTTTATCCCCAACATCTGTTAAGATGAAGTTGTCATCAGCTGTAACTGGGAAGGCTGTAAGTTGAGCAATGTTGAAGGAGAAAGATCAAGAAATGTTCTAACATATTGTATTTAAAAGGAATTCATATATCCAAAAGGAGACATCAAGTAGACAGCTAGATAAATATGGTTGGAGCTTTGGAAAGAGTCATAACAGAGATATAAATATATAAGTCTTCAGCATATAGATAGTAATTAAAGATATGAGACACAATAATTTCAAGGGTAGAAAGAAATCAAAGATTTCTTTGGGGCACTTGAACATTAAAAGATTAGAGAGAAGAAGCCAGCAAAGGAGACTGTGAGGGAGAGGGGAGAAAAGTAGCAGGAAAGCCAGAAGAGAATGGTGTTCTCGTAATGGTGTTCAAATATGCCCAGTCCTGTGGAATGGATAGTTTAACATAATGAAATCTATTAATATAATCATATTAACATAATTATTTTGACATCCTTAGTAAAATACTAGTAAGTCAAAAAAGAAAATTGTGTCATCATCTTAACAACTGCCAGAATGTTATTGATAAAACCAAAGGCTGTTTAGAAAGATATGTGATCAACTAATAGCCAACATCATACAGAACAGTGAAATACTGAGACATTCTCATTGAAGCCAGCCATAAGAATGTCATGCCTACAAGGACTACCTTATTCATTGTGTTTCTGTGAACTCTCATGAATGAAATAAGATGTGCCCCTCTATAGGAAAAAAATAAGAAATAATGAATTATATATATTAGAATATAGGATACTATGGTTGTCTACTTAAAAATCTTTAGAAACTTCAACTCCAAAATCCTAATAATTAATGAAAAAATTAAGTGAGGATCCTAGTTACAAAGTAAATACAAAAAAAAAATTCACTATAAGAAACAATAACTAGTCAAAATGTCTAGAGTTCCCATTTTCAGTAAGAGCAAAGAGATAAAAATCTAGTAGAAGTTAATATGATAAAAATATGGCTACGGGAAGTATCAGTTATGAAGCATGAAC
This sequence comes from Mirounga angustirostris, assembly GCF_029215605.1. Taxonomy (NCBI): domain Eukaryota; kingdom Metazoa; phylum Chordata; class Mammalia; order Carnivora; family Phocidae; genus Mirounga; species Mirounga angustirostris. The sequence goes on along the minus strand of NW_026991716.1, from coordinate 87,122,379 downwards.
TTCAGCCAAAAAGAATATGACACTAACCTGTGTCATACAAGAGATCAAGCATAATGGCCTGCTTTATTCTTCTTCTCAGTGTCTTTATAAACCCATAACTGGAGTCACCCACCTTTTTAACTTTCCCTTAGGCTACGGGACCAATTTTATTTCTAGCAGGTGACATTTTTGGTTATCTCCAGCCCAGGCAGTAGTCATTTCTCTGATTAAACTAGGTATATGTGATTGTCACAATTATTTCCCACAAGAATATACTGCTTTATAACAATAACCATGCATTTTCAAAGCCTCAATTTTTTTACTCCTTGACTCTTTTCTATTTAGTGTATATTTGTTATTTTAGCTAGGATATCAAAAGGAAATCTCTAGGGCCATTGAGATGATATGGAACTATTCATTTTGGTGCAATAAATATAAAATCATCCAATAAACTTTACATGATAACAGGTCGGATTTGGAAGAGTGAGCCTTAGAGAACATCAAAAGTTTTATCTCAGACCCAAATAGACATATGAACCTCTGAAAATATTTCCTAGGAATTGTGATGGAGGTCTGTCAGAACACTGGATTCTGAGATCTCTTCCCCGTGAAGAATGTGTCATGGTCATGCATTAGATTTCAGAGAACAAACTTTGAGCATTCACGAGCAGAAGAGAAAACAGGCAAAAAGGATTCACACACTGGCCACAATGGTTGGAGACCTTAATTCTAGATCTGCCTGTGGATTATCACACCTTACAGTTGTGTAGTACCTTCAGAGAGAATCTTGATTTTCTTATTGGTCATGTAAAGTTGCACATAGGCAGAGCGAGTGCAACCATTCCTACTTGTTGTAGAAGAGGAAGCCTAGCTTTTTAGAGATTAAAAGACTTGCCCAAGGTCAAAAATCCAGTGAGTAGCAAAGGCCAAGGTTGAAACCAGGCCTCCTGACACTAAATTCAGGATCTTACCACTACATCTTCAGACTCCTGGACCATCCAGTTCACCTCTCTATAATATACTATCACTAAAGTTCCAGTCCTTCTGGGTCTAAATTCTTTGTGCTTTACAGAAGTTAGAAAATAAGAGATTCAAAGTAAATTAAAAGTTATGTTATAAATGGAGATTTATACCCTATGTCTGCTCAGTGAATAAAAATGTCTTGAATTTTTTAGGTCTCCTATACATCCTTTCTTAATTTTTGGTATCACCAGCCTAAACCTGATCCTCTAATTGTAATTTTATGTTCCCAAAACCTAGCTGGTTTTACTGCAGGACTAATTGCATGCTATAGATGGTACCAATCATCACAACATTGTCTGCTCAAACACTTTGTGATGTTTCCCCACATGCTACCACTGAGCCACAAATGCTTCCTGTCTGTTTCACTACATCTGAATCTCATCACTTCTGTTTGGTGTTTTGAACGACCAATGCTTCCCATCTGCTTCACTACATCTCCACTGTTTGGTGTTCAAGTTCCCTGTGATCTGGCCCCATCCCATTTATCTGATCTTACTTCCCAACTGTACTGCCTTCAGTTATTAGACCAGTATCCTTGCCAACCAAAGAAGCCAGAGTTCATTTCTGCATTGATGTCTTTGGTCACATTGTTCCCTCACCTGGAACCATTTCCCTGGCATTCCACATACTTCAGTACTATGCCTTCTTAAAAACTGCTCACTTTCTGCTACCACCTCAAAAACTCTTCCTACTACAAAACAACTAAAACCTCTTTGGCCAGCTTCTCCTCTTAAAGTTTCAAAATGCCCAAAGAACTCATGGTCTTCTCCTTAAGGTCCTAATTATATTTACTACAAAGTAGATATTTTTCTATTTATGACTAAAGAGAATTATTTATGCTCATAGGTGTTCAAAGGTAAAGAAAGATCCAGTTCTTTTGTGTTCAATGTGCTACTATGTTATTACCAATCCTTGAACTCTCAATGAGACATTATTGAACATATTATAAGCTATGCCCTCAAATTATTTTATAGAAATCCTATTATTTTATATTGCCTTGGATGAACTACCTTGGATTTCATTGAGAAATATTTCCTTAAGCGCAGTCCTTAAAAGAAAATTAAACAAGTTGATTAACCGAATTTTTCACACACTGCTATAATCTAATATATATAACTACTTAAAGATAAAACATCATTTTAGTATAAAATTATGATGTCAGTAGGAGACATATTAAGGTAACATAAAATTTATACAGAAAAATGTTAATAAGTAGAGATTCTTACATTCTTTAATATTGCTATATTATGGGTAAGATATTCAAAATATTCTAATATAGGAAATATACCTTATTGTTCTTAGAAAAACTTAACTTTATACTTTCCTGAAGGCTTACATCTGAGCAATTTACTTGAAAAAGAGTCAGTGGAATTTAATGAATATTCTTTCCTGAATAATTTTCTGAAGACTGCTATAATCATAGACTCTTTTCCTTTTAATTCTTTAAGTAGGGAAAAGATAGCTATACTACATACAAAACAAACCAAGGAAACTGTATATGTATGAAAAATATAGTTAATTGTTAGAATATATAATCATAGTAATTACTGTGATGCATGATAGTTGGAGGAAAGGATGTGGTCCTTCCGGAAAAAGCACTGGCTTTGGACTTGTATAACCCAAGTTGTAGGATAGACCCTAACAACATAATACCTGTGTGAACTTCTTTGAAGAATCAGTTCTCACATCTAAAATAATTCCCATAAGACTTTCTATCACCTGACATGGTAAAAAGGTAGATATAAGTTTTACATGTAATATTGTATGTGAAAGCATTTTGTATGCTGTAAAGAACTATATAATTTTTCAAAAACTTGTTTATTTATGATTATTTTAAAATTTTGTCAAAGAAAATAATAAATGCAAAACTTTACCAAAAAAGAAAAAATTCAAGTCATTAATAATTTTATCATACAAGAATAATCATTACTATTTTAGTGTGTAATTTGCTAGCTTTTCTTCTACGTGTATGTATGTACATATACATACAACTATCTTTTTAAATTCTGAATTATGTTATACTTACTGCTTTAAAAGCTACTTTTCTCAGGTAAAAAATAGAACATAAATTTAAGTCATCTTTAGGTATACAGGACAATGAGTTTACATAAATGTAAAAAAAAGTTTTCTGCAATTGAAACCACCATTTTGGGACTCAGAAAAATAAAACAAAAATAAAAAGTGTATAGTGAGGAGGCAACTTGACATTGAAAATTTCTCTGGGAAACCTTGATTGTATAACACAAAAGACCTTCAAGATTAGAGTCTCACTGCTTTTCCAATGGGGGATACCCCAAACCCCCTCCCATTGGAAGCCCTATCTTTTCACAGGCAAGGGCAGCTCACACCTCAGATTTCATACTGGAATCAGTTGGGGGATGGGAACGTATGGTGGGTGCTGTGATGCTCTGACCAGACTCCCTCTACAGATCAGAGGCGCACAAGCCCCAGTTGCTGGGCCTATCTGTTATTAATGGTGAGTAGCTGCCTGCTCACTCAGGATGCCCTTCGATGGGAACTTCGTCACCCAGAGGTGGCACCCAGCGAATGACTGACTGATGCAGGGGACCAAGGGTTGGCCTATTTCCTCAATTGGAAATAATTCTAAAGGGCCTTTTTCACTTCCTTGTAAGGGTATCTCCAGAAAACCTTCCCCCATAGGTCAACTTTCTCCCAATATACTTGACTTTCCACCTCAGAATCTGTTTGCAGAGAGCCCATGACAACTCCCTTCCTAGCAAAATAAGTAAGTAAGTAAGTAAGTAAGTAAGTAAGTAAGTAAATAAATAAATAAATAAATAAATAAATAAAAGAAGGAAGAGGAGAAGATGAAGAAGGAGGAGAAGAAAAGAGAAAAAACTGAAAAGGGCTTAGTTACAGAAAGGAAAAATTAATGTTATGGCAAGTAGGAGAAGGCTGGGATCCAGGCCCACTTTAAATAAAATACCATTGGTAGGTAACACTTTGCCAGTTACTGAAGATTTTAACATATAGTATCTTATTTGATCCTCACAATAGCCCAGTAAGGTGTGTTTTATTATCTCCATTTTAAAACTTAAACATCTGAGAAAAGTAGACTGAATAGTATGATTTATGGAGAGATAGTCCTACTCAAAGATGACTCCTCTAACCTATCAACTCTGAAACTCTAGATTTATCAGATACCTATATAAGAGTTAAGGAAATTTCTATTAATTTCACTAGTGATCATTACATTGCTTTTCCCACAGCTTCAGAGATGTAGTTTTTATGGGAATTTTGGGAGAATGAAATGGTGGGGGAAGAGATCAGGAACAAAGATAATTGTAGAAGATAACCCTCTCTCCCCAACCCCCACATCCTATAGACAATACTCTACACGCCCTACATCTTCAGTCTCAACCTCCCACTATTCCCCATCTCACAGCATGCCCTTCTGTTCAATTTAAATTCCGTTCCTCAAACAGGCCCAGTTCCTCCACATTTTACACAGGAGTTTGATTTTCTGTGCCTGGGATGCATGTCACACCTCTTTGTGTGTGGAAAATTCCTATTCACCCTTCAGGATCTATTTTGAATTTATTGGAGTACTCCTTCCTAGATTCCCCAGATAGAGTTGATCTCTTATTTCACCACTCTACAGTCCTTATGCTCTCTCTCCGCTCCTTGTTTGTGCTCTGTTAGGGCTTTGAAAACATGGTTCTGTAATTATCTGCTTATATGTCTAAGCTTACCTTTAGGCTCTGAAGACAGAACTGCATCTAATTCACCTTTGAGTTCCCAGAGATATGTTCAGTTTCTGGTAGGTAGCAGGTTCTCAATAAATGGGACATGGAATGCCAAGTCAGAGAACAGCAGAAGATGCTTCTGTCCAAAGGACTATGGAAATTCCATCTTAAGTGCCCATAGTTAGACAAGAGCAGTGATTAGTTTACAAGAAATTACTTCATGTAAAAGTGATTGTTTAAAAAGTTTTACCATCAATTTGGCTATTTATGATTAAAATCAAAGCAAGAAGTTAGATAGTACAAAGTTCAAAATTGATTCCAGAGGAAAAAAAATGTACTCAAAAGAAAGTAAAGAAAAATCAAATAGAAACTTTTAGGGAAGAGTTTTAATGGTTTTCTCTTAGAGTCAAAGAAAAAGAAAAAACAGTTATCATTAACTCTGAAGATAAAATTATGCTTTTGATAGCTTTTTGAAAGCATTTTAAAGTGTTTTATACTGCTAGATTGTACAGACAAAAAGAAGAAGCCTCATATTTTAATATATAACACATATGTGCAATTTCTTGGAATATCTAAATAATATGTGCAATGTTTTTCTATTCAAATAAATCAACCTGTTCAGAAAAATACCAGGGAGACTCAACAGTTGCAAATTATTATTTTCTCTGTAATCTTGTTTTAAGTGTTGCTTAGATAATACTTTGTTTTATGAATATTTCGGTAATCAAATTATTGCTAATTATTCATATTAAAAACATAAAAGCTAAGTAAAATATGCATTTACTTCTATAAATTAATGGTTTCTAAGTAACATTTAATTTGAAGTTCTAAAATTAAATTACTTACAGAGGAATATATTCAATAATTAAAAAAACATTTTAAAAGTAATTATATTACTCTAGTTCTCTTGAACATAACACTGACTTATTTCTATAATCTAAGATTTCTCGCTGTGTTTTATCTTTTGCCCTGTGCAATTTAAGACTGCCATTATCTATATATGAGCCAAACCAAAACTAATTTTCTGCACAACACTGCATAATGGTTAAGGCATGGCAAGCAAAACTATTGACCTTAGAAATAGTACAGGAGACTGGTGTAAAACATGTTACCTATAACTCTTCATCTTAGCTACTGTTAACCTAACCCACTTTACCTAATCCCTCCCCCACTGAATCTGAAGAGCTTGGTATGAGTCTACCTCCAACATGCTACAGTTTTTAAGCTAAAAATCACAGTGACTCATGAAAACTGATGATGGATCATGTACTAATGGATCACGTATTATTCCACTGACTGTGTAAAATGCAATTTATTTGTCTTTAGGACCTTATTCTAAAATTGTTCCAATATTGTTTTGGCAACAATATTAAGCCACTTGCATTTCAAATATAAAAACTTGCCAAGTTCACCTTATTTTCTTCCTGATAACACTAAAGAACCATGCTACATCTGTACTATCTCAAAATTTATGGTCAAATGCTAAATGTGGTGTTGAATCTCCTCCAGATATGTTTTCCATCCTTCTCCACCATGCTCTGTAACCGGGAGGCTAACCTGTACGCTTTGCCTTCTGGATTCTGCTTGGGTTTGACCAGTGAAAGGCACCAGTAGCCATTCAAAAGGTAGAAGGAAAGAGATGGTGGTATTTATGCCCCTGGCTTCCTCTTTGCCAGATGCAGGCAGGTTAGCCAGGGCTACACGTCTATCTACACCCACAGCTCCGGCCTGGTCCTCTGGCCTGGTCCTTCAGCTACAGCTCTCTCAGGATTCTAGTAACCACTCCTTTCCCTTCCCAATGCAGATCTCCTATAGATCTGCCATGGTGGTTAGCCTGGTTGATTTACCTTAATTCTGCCCACATCCTACAAATAGCCCATTCATTAACTGAGCCTAATTACCAGAGTGGAGTGTGCCGTTTGTTTCCTTCTAGAGCCTAAGTGATACAAGTAATAAAGCCGATTACTATTTCAGAAAAAAGAAACACTTTCTTCTTGCTAAACTGAGTTACCCCCTTCTTTTTAAATTTTATTTTATTATGTTATGTTAATCACCATACATTACATCATTAGCTTTTGATGTAGTGTTCCATGATTCATTGTTTGCGTATAATGCCTAGTACTCCATTCAGTACGTGCCCTCTTTAATACCCATCACCAGGCTAACCCATCCCCCTACCCCCTTCCCCTCTAGAACCCTCAGTTTGTTTCTCAGAGTCCATAGTCTCTCATGGTTCGTCTCCCCCTCCGATCTCCCCTCCTTCATTTTTCCTTCCTGCTATCTTCTTTTTTTTTTTTTTTAACATATAATGTATTATTTGTTTCAGAGGTACAGGTCTGTGATTCAACAGTCTTACACAATTCACAGCGCTCACCATAGCACATACCCTCCCCAATGTCTATCACCCAGCCACCCCATCCCTCCCACCCCCCACCACTCCAGTAACCCTCTTAATCTCACGAAACAAACTGAGAGTTACCCCTTTTTATATCATTTCAGTTTATTAGGGAAAAACACTTCTTTTGAGAAGAAACTATATTTCTCAAACATAAGGGACATAAATTCTGTTTCTTTGACCCCCATCAAGCATCACAGTCCCCTGATTCCTAGAAATAGGTATAGTAATGTGCATTTATTAGGCAATCAGCAAATTGGTTTCAAACACTGAAATCTAACCTAAGTGATATCTATAAGTGATTATTTAATGATAACAACTAACTCAGTAATATCACCGGGGACAAAAATAACTCATTTAGGAAAAAAAATTGAATCATTAATCAAATAGAAAAGAGCATAGAATAGTTTCAAACTCAAAAGTTTTGTTTGTTTTTTTTTAACTCAAAAGCTTTTGAAATTTCTAGGACCACCTTTGGGAATTGTCAATGAAACTGAATAAGGCAGCTGTATAGAAAAGAAATTACACCTTTTAATCAAATACAAGTCTAGTAACTGCATATATTTACTAACAGACAGAAAAATTTAATCTTTACTTGTTTAAGGTATAAATTAATTTTACATGTATTTTTAAGAAAATTTCTTAAGAAACATGTGGACCTAATTAAAACATAGACTTTCCATCTCCTGAATTTTCATTATCATTACAAAATTACACCTGGCCATCTTATAATATTTCAGTAATTGCTATAGATAAATTGGAAGGGAAAGGAATATATAAGTAAGGCAAATAATGTTATTCTACAGCAGATTCAAATAAACACTGAACTGTTTTTCTTACTTATTCTTACCAACTAAGTTATAAAAACTTCTTTGCACAACTTAAAAATAGAAAATTTGTAGAAATTGAATCTTGCAGAAATTTATTTAACTTTTTATTATGTAAATCGAAGAAGCAGAGCACCCACAGCTTTGACAAATGAAGATTAAGTACACTATTTGTGTTGGTTAGTTTACTCTCTTTCAGAAACCACCATCCTACAAGAAGTGAGAAGCGCCCCATTCCAAGTCAAAAGACAAATCCTTTTAAGTCCAGAACAAGTTAATCTACCTGTCAGCAACCCTGTCTCACCGAGGAAACTAAGAAAGGGATCAGTACGCCTAGGTTATCAGGACATCCCAGACACTGAAGAGAAAGTCAAGGACATACATCATCTGAGACTATGGAGAAAGTTTGTAACTTGCCCTGTGTGTAATCAGTTGTACTTAATTACTTTATGGCAAAATACTCCAGCCTCAGCACTTCAGAAACATGATACTCTAGCTTGTATTGTGCCATGAAAATCAAAAATAACAATCAAAATCTTCAGAATGATAAACATTGTCCATTTTGGAGTCACTAACAAAGTGCTTTTCCCTATAGATTCTAACTCATACAAAGACAAACAAAACAAAAATACCCACAATAATTTCCTAAATTAAAATAAAGTTATAATAATTCTCAGATTTTATAATATAAATTTTAAAGATAGATAATTATAATCAATACTGAAATTTGGGAATAGTTAGAATGGCATTTATTCTAAGATAATTTTTAAAATTCTAATTATGATGCATTATTCCTTTTTTCCCTCAATCTATGATCCTGAAAAGCAAAGTTCTTGGTTAATTTCCTTTCAGAAGTTTGAGAGTCAGCAAAATAGTTTTACGGTGACATTTTCAAATAATATTTATTTTTTGAATAGTTTTTAAATTTAAATTCATTTAAAATAAAAATTAAATACAGAAAAATATAAAGAAGAAAATAAAAATCATTTATAATAAACCAGCTAAATTTGGGGTTATTATTTGGGTTTTTTTATTTGGGTTTATTTGGGTTTTTTTAAAGATTTTATTTATTTATTTTAGACAGAGATTGACAGAGAGAATGAGCGGGGGAGAGGGGCAGAGAGAGAAGCAGGCTCCCAGCTGAGAAGGGAGCCTGACGCAGGGCTCGATCCCAGGATCCTGAGATCATGACCTGAGCTGAAGGCAGATGCTTAACAGACTGAGCCACCCAGTCACCCCCAAGACAGGTACTGCTTAAGTTCTGGTACTGGTTATGCCATTTGATTCCTACCTTATTATTAAACACCATATCATCAGTATTTTTCTATGGGTTAAATGTATTATAATTTAGCTATAGAAATAACACCTTAATTTTAGCCATTCTGACTGGTGTGGTATCTCAAATAACACCTTAATTTGAACACCTTTTTGATAAAATCTTTGCATTTTGAAAATCTCCTTAGGATTAAGTTATAATACTGAAAGAAAGAAAATTAACATTTTTTTCAGACCAACAGTTTTATTGAGGATTGAGAGCAGAGCTCCCCTTCCCTCTGCAGTCCTGGTGGCATGGGACTCACCAGTGGACACTGATGTCCTGTCAGCAGAACACAGGGTCAGGGGTCAGAGGCCAGAGCATGTGTGGTGGGCACCAGGCCCACGAGTGGGCAAGCAGGTTGGGGCCTGGGTTTCACCTCCCCACACCCATGAGAGGGCAGTGCGCTGAGGCCCCCTGCGGCTCTGGGTGCCAAATCTCACCCACAGCCACAGCCAAAGCCGCAGGTGATTTTTAACCAATGCAGAAGAAAATTAACGTTTTTAAGATACTTGATATAAGTGGTAAATAATATTTTCAAAGAAATGCTCCCTGTTATTTAAACATATTATTGTTTCTGTGATTTTAGATTTCAAAATTCTTAGAAAAGCAAATAAGGGGAGAGCCAAGATGGCAGTGTAGTAGGAGAACCCTAGGCTTGCCTCCTCCTCGAACACAGCTAGATGATTATCAAATCATTCTGAATACTCAAGAAATTGAACTGAGGGCTAATAGAACAAACTGCACAACTAGAGGGAAAGAAGAGACCACTTTGAGGAAAGTAGGAAGGGCAGAGGAGTGCTTTGGCAGAGAAACCGGATCATGAGTGCTGCAGAGGGGAGGGAGCCCTGGTCCCAGAGAAAGGGGAGAGAGTGGAGTGTGCCGAGATAAGCACAGGAGAACACTTCCCCAAAGCCGTTGATCTGGGGAAACAGGAGGGGATGAATTTCATGAGTTTTTGCAACCAACAGGGCTCAAAGACTGGAATTTCAGAGGTCCCAGGCTTGACTGTGATAGAGACCTGAGGATGCTGCCCTACTCCTTGAGCAGAGGCAGGCAAACAACCACTGGGCAGACTGCATGATCTAAGGATCACCCAAGAGGTACGGGGGAGAGACGGTTTGTACTTTTTGGAGCACATCTGTGAAAGGTGGCATTGCTTCTCTGGGGACAAAAGAACCATGGGGGGCCATTTCCCTCCCCCGCCCCTCAGCATAGGCACAGAGACACCTGCTGAGGGCAGCTAACCAGGACACTGGCAATTTAGCCATATTTTTCCAAATCCAAAGCGCCTGCACTTTGGTGCAAATGCCTTCTGGGACAAACTTGCATCAGTCTCCGTACGGGGAGACCTTTTCCGAGAGGACCAGTACAGGTCCCCACCACACTAGTCCCTAAAGCTTGGAATTTTAAAAGGCAGCAGGCCTGGCTAGTGTAGAACCCAAGGTGCAATGCACTGCTCTAGGCAGGCAAGCAACCCAGCGACTGACAGTGTGAAATCAGTGACACAGGAGGGGAAATTATTCGCTGCTCTGAAAGTACTTCCATGAGAGCAGCAAGCACAGACTCCCTTTTCCAGGGACAAAGGAGCTGGCCGGTGCCATTTCCCTGCCCTACCCCTCAGCATAAACTAACATCAGTAAACAGCACAGTGCCAACACTGGCTGCCTAACCTGCTTGCACCAAGACTCACCCCCCTGCATTCCCTTGGTACTGTTTTTTTAGGGCAAGTGTGCCTCATGATCACCTCAGTAGGCCCTTCTCCGAGAAGACCAGTTCAAATCCCTGTATGTACCATGTCTACTGACCATAGAGTTTTGCAGAGCTTTAGATCTAGTGGAAATAGCATCAGGTCTCTCTTAGCAAGCAGACCAGAGCACACCTAAGTTAAAACTCACCACAGTCTGACCAAGGTCCAAACACTACCCACTGCAGGCAAGGAGAAACTCTGCAGAGGACTGACCTGGGGGATAGAGCAGCCAAAACACAGCAGCAGGGTACACACAGCATACACCAGAGACATTTCCTGAAGTGCCAGGCCCTGGACATTATATGACCTCTTCTTCATAAAGCCATTACTCTCAGAAGCAGGAAACATATTAGGCTTTCCTAACACACAGAATAAGATAGAGACCCAGACAAATGCAAGATGGAGGAATTCATTCCAAAAGAAAGAATAAGAAAAGGTCATGGCAAGGGATCTAATCAAAATAGATATAAGTAATATGTCTGATCCAGAATTCAAAGCAATAATCATAAAGATACTAGCTGGGCTTGAAAAAAGCATAGAAGACATCAGGGAGATTTTTACCACAGAGACAAAGTAGCTAAAAACCAATCAGGCTGAAATGAAAAATACAATAACCAAGATTCAAAACCAACTGGATGTAATGACCACAAGGATGGAAGAAGAAAAGGAATGAAAAAGTGACATAGAAGATAGAATTATGGAAAATAATAAAGCTGAACAAGAAGTAAAGAAAAATCTTGGATCATGGAAGTAAACAGGGAACTCAGTGACTCCAAGAGTAATAGCATTCACATTACAGGAGTCCCAGAAGAAGAAGAGGAGAGAAAAGGGAGCAAAAAGTTTGTTTGAGGATATTATAGCTGAAAACTTCCCTAAACTAGGGGAGGAAACAGATATCCAAATCCAGGAGGCACAGAGAACTCCCATCAAAGTCAACAAAAGCAGGCCAACACCAAGACCTATTATAGTGAAATTTGCAAAGTACAGAGATAAAGAAAAAAAATCCTAAAAGCAGCAAGACAAGAGAAGTCCCTAAATGACTAGGGAAGACAAATAAGGTTAGCAGCGGCTCTATCCACAGAAACTTGGCAAGCCAGAAAAAAGTGGCATGATATATTCAACATGCTGAATGGGAAAAAAATATGCAGCTAAGAATACTCCATCCAGCAAGGCTATCATTCAGAATAGAAGGAAAAATAAAGAGTTTCTCAGACAAACAAAAACTAAAGGAGTTCATGACCACTAAACCAGGCCTGCAAGAAATATTAAAGTGGGAAAGAAAGACCAAAAGTGACAAAGACTAGAAGGGATCAGAGAAAATCTCCAGAAAAAATAACAAAACAAGTAATAAAATGGCACAAATACATACCTATCAACAATCACTCCAAATGTAAATGGATTAAATGCTCTGATCAAAAGACAAAGGGTATCAGAATGGATAGAAATGTAAGACCCATCTATATGTTGCCTACAAGAGACTCATTTTAGACCCAAAGACACCTCCAGATTGAAAGTGAGGGGATGGAGAAAAATATACCATGCCAATGGACATCAAAAGAAAGCTCAAGTAGCCCCATAGTTATATCAAACAAACTAGATTTTAAACCAAAGACTGTAACAAGAGATGAAGAAGGGCACTATATCATAATAAAGGGGTCTTTCTAAGAGAAGATTTAACAATTGTAAAGACTTATGCCCCCAACTTGGGAGCACCCAAATATATAAAACAATTAATAACAAACATAAAGGAACTCATTGATAATAATACAATAATAGTAGGGGACTTTAATACCCCACTTATAGCAAGGGACAGATCATGTAAGCAGAAAATCAACGAGGAAACAAGGGCTTTGAATGACACGCTGGACCAGATGGATTTAACAGATATCTTCAGAACATTTCATCCTAAAGCAGCAGAATACACATTCTTTCAAACACACATGGGACATTCTCCAGAATAGATCATGTACTAGCTCACGAATCAGACCTCAACAAGTACAGAAAGGTTGAGATCATACCACACATATTTTCAGATCACAATGCTATGAAACTCGAAGTCAACCACAAGAAAATATCTGGAAAGACCACAAATATATAGAGGTTAAAGAACATCCTACTAAAGAATGAAAGAGTTACCAGGAAATTATAGAGGAAATAAAAAAATACATAGAAACTAATGAAATTGAAAACATGATAGTCCAAAACCTTTGGGATGCAGCAAAAGTGGTCATAAGAGGGAAATATATAGCAATACAGGCCTATGTCAAGAAGCAAGAAAAATCTCAAATAAGCAACTTAACCTTATACCTAAAGGAGCTAGAAAAAGAACAACAAATGAAGCCTAAAGGCAGCAGAAGAAGGAAAATAATAAAGATTAGAGCAGAAATAAATGATACAGAAACAAACAAACAAACAAACAAAAAAACAGTAGAACAAATCAATGAAACCAGGAGCTGGTTCTTTGACAAAATTAAAGTGATAAACCCCTAGCCAGACTTATCAAAAAGAAAAGAAAAAGGACCTAAATAAATAAAATAACAAATGAGAGAGCAGAAATAACAACCAATACCACAGAAATACAGCGTTATAAAAGAATATTATGAAAAATTATATGCCAACAAATAAGACAATTTGAAAGAAATGGATAAATTCCTAGGAACATATAAACTACCAAACTGAAAGAAGAAATATAAAACTTGGACAGACCCATAACCAGCAAAGAAATTGAATCAGTAATAAAAAAATCTCCCAACAAACAAAAGTCCAGGGCCAGATGGCTTCACAGGGGAATTCTCCCAAACATTTAAAGAAGAGTTAATATCTATTCTTCTCAAACTATTCCAAAAAATAGAAATGGAAGGAAAACTTCCAAACTCATTCTATGAAGTCAGCGTTACCCTGATTCCAAAACCAGACAAAGACTCCACTAAAAAAGAGAACTTAGAGACCAATTACCCTGATAAACATGGATGCAAAGATTCTCAACAAAATGCTAGAAAATTGAATCCAACAGTACATTAAAAGAATTATTCACCATGATCAAGTGGGATTTAAGGGTGGTTCAATAATCGCAAATCAATCAATGTGATACACATTAATAAAGTAAAGAATCATATGATCCCCTCAAAAGATGCAGAAAAAGCATTTAAGAAAGTACAAAATCCTTTCTTGATGAAAACCCTCAACAAAGTAGGAAAACAGAGGACATACCTTAATGTAATAAAGGTCATATACAAAAGACCTACAGCTAATATCCTCAATGAGGAAAACCTGAGAGCTCTCCCTCTATGGTCAGGAAGAAGACAGGGATGTCCACTCTCACCTCTGTTATTTAACTAGTACTGGAAATCCTAGCCTCAGCAATCAGACAACAAAAAGAAATAAAAGGCATCCAAATTGGCAAGGAAGAAGTCAAACTTGCACTATTTGCAGACAACATGATATCCTATATAGAAAACCCAAAAAGCTCCACCAAAAAATTTCTAGAACTGATACACAAATTCAGTAAAGTCACAAGATATACAAATAAATGTGCAAAAATCTGTTTCATTTCTATACACCAATAATGAAGCAGCAGAAAGAAAATTAAAGGAATCAATCCCATTTACTAGTGCACCCAAAACAGTAAGATACCTAGGAGTAAACCTAACCAAAGAGGCAAAAGATCTGTATGCTGAAAATTATAAGACACTGATGAAAAAAATTGAAGAAGACACAAAGAAATGGAAAAACATCCCATGCTCATGGATTGTGAGAAAAATATTATTAAAATGTCTATACTACCCAAGCAATCTATACATTCACTATAATCCCTATCAAAATACCACCAGCATTTTTCACAGAACTAGAAAAAACAATCCTAAGATTTGTATGGAACCACAAAAGATCCCAAATAGCCAAAGCAATCTTGAAAAAGAAAAGCAAAGCTGGAGGCATCAAAATTCTGGGCTCCAAGTTATATTACAACTTGAAGGCTGTAGCCATCAAGACAGCATGGTACTGGCACAAAAACAGACACATAGATCAGTGGAACAGAATAGAAAACCCAGAAATGGACCCACAACTGTATGGTCAACTAATCTTTGACAAATCAAGAAAGAATATCCAATGGAGAAAAGTCTCGTCAACAAATGGTGTTGGAAAACCTGGACAGTCACATGCAGAAGAATGAAACTGGACCACATTCTTACACCATACACAAAAATAAATTCAAAATAGATGAAAGACCTAAATGTGAGACAAGAAACCATCAAAATCCTAGAGGAGAACACAGGCAATGACCTCTTTGACATCGACTATAGCAACTTTTTACTAGACATATCTCCAGAGGCAAGGAAAACAAAAGCAAAAATAAACTATTGGGACTTCATCAAGATAAAAAGCTTCTGCACAGCAAAGGAAAAAATAAAACTAAAAGACAACCTTCGGAATGGGAGAAGATATTTGCAAATGACATATCGAATAAAAGGTTAGTATCCAAAATATATAAAGACCTTATAAAACTCAATACCCTAAAAACAAATAATGCAGTTTAAAAATGGGCAGAAGACATGAATAGATATTTTTCCAAAGAAGACACTAGAAGATGGCTAAAAGACACATGAAAAGATGCTCAACATCACTCAACTTCAGGGAACTACAAGTCAAAACTACAATGAGCTATCACCTCACACCTGTCAGAATGGCTAAAATTAATTAATTAATTTCAAAACAATGTTCTTTACTGATCTGGGAATGGCAATCCTCTGAGAAGTCTGAAACCATGGTAAACCTCACGTAAAGTATCATTATACCTCAAACTCAAGTATCTTCACCATCTTCTCCCCAAAAGCCTTTCTTTGACTGTATCCCCATCTTTAAAAATGTCATTTTCATTATTCCAGTTATCCTGCCTTTCAACCTCATTGATTCTTATTGCCCTGTTATATCCAACCTCCAAAGTCCTGATAAGTCTGCATCCTGTGTGTACTCTCCCCAGTCCAATTCATATTACTACAAGACTTATCTCACTTTAAAAATAAACGCATACATACATACATACATAAGTACATACAAACTGAAAGCACAGTAAGATATCAGTATAGACACCCTGAAAAAAAACAAATTATACCAAGTGTATATGGATCAATGATGTGGAGAAGTCAAAACTCTCATACAATGTTGGTGGAAGTATACACTGATACAATTTATTTGGAAGTCAGTTTGCAGTATATACTAAAAGTTTAATATGTGCACACCCAGCCACTTCACTCCTAAGAATATCCCCAAAGGGCAGGGAATGTTTTCACAAATGTCACATTCTTTGTTCTCTGAGATAACAGATTAAAAAAAAAAGTCACTTTTAACCAGACTACCAAAAGAACAAAGAAAAAGACTTTTTATTTTTTCAACATACTCATGACTATAATATAATCAATAAAATATTAGTTAGATTCAACTCAAACTGCATCAAATATGCAAAAATTATATATTCAATTTATTTTAGCAATAAAGGCATTAAATAATAATTGTCTATTTTATCTCCCTTCTGCACTTCCTGCTGGCTTTCTGACAACCACTTAAGCCATTATGGCTACATTCTTTGTGTTCACCCATTCTTTTTTTTTTTTATTAACGCCTAATGTATTATTTGTTTCAGAGGTACAGGTCTGTGATTCAACAGTCTTACACAATTCACAGCGCTCACCATAATACCTACCCTCCCCAGTGCCCATCACCCAGCCACCCCATCCCTCCCACCCCCCCACCACTCCAGGAACCCTGAGTTTGCTTCCTGAGATTAAGAGTCTCTTATGGTTTGTCTCCCTCTCTGGTTTCATCTTATTTCATTTTTCCCTCCCTTCCCCCATGATCCTCTGTCTTGTTATTTTCTTTCTTTTGTCAATTTTTTTTTCTGTCTCAACTTCTTCATCTATTTACCAGTTGTTTTGTATAGTTTCCATATACACCATCACAATCTATTTGTACATTAAGGTAGAATACAAATAAAGTTAAAGTAGCTTTTTATTTTTGTTGGAAATTTTTTAAATAATTTAAAAGGTAAGGTCAGATTCAGAGAAAAACTAATAAATGCTATACTCTAGGCAAAAATTTCACTTTTATTCTGAATGGATTAAAACAACTTGGTTTTTGTGGATTTTTTAAAATAAGAATCAGTATTTGTCATCATTTTGAGTGTTGTAGCTTC
This sequence comes from Mirounga angustirostris, assembly GCF_029215605.1. Lineage (NCBI taxonomy): Eukaryota > Metazoa > Chordata > Mammalia > Carnivora > Phocidae > Mirounga > Mirounga angustirostris. The sequence continues at coordinate 87,105,196 of NW_026991716.1, read as the reverse complement.
TACTTTATTCATATGAATATAAGAATTATTCATATGAGATCTTTCATCATTTAGTCTGGATTCTAATCCTTATAAAGTAAGGTGAATAAATATATAGGAGATTGGTGCCCCAGAGGCAAATGCCTATAAATAACCTACTTATTTGTCCTTTTTATTTTTAATGTGAAGCACAAAGCATCTTTCAAAGCTGGAATACAATATCAAATAATTTTCACAGTCATAATATACTTACTCATTAGTTTGAACTGCTTGTGTTGAAAGTAAGTTGAACAATGTAACACATATCAATTTCCTTAACTGTGACAGGAAATCAAATAACATATGCTTTATTGTGGTGGGATAATCCAGGATAATTTTTTCTGTCAACACATCCACTGAAAAGAATGGATTTCAGTTATAGTACTTATTCTGGCTGCTTTTGTTTGTAATGAATCATTTTGAAAGTGTCATGACATTTTGTTCTGTCAGATAATTAATCTGTACTTTTCCTTAATATTCATTGTAACTCTATGAGTCATGTTATAGCTAATAAAAGACACCCTGTAACAAAAAGCGTGGAATGTGTGAAGATATGTGGTGACCGTATGTTGAAGGTAAGGCCATACATTCAGCAGGTTTCCTTCGTGTCTCCCCCATACACCAGGGACCATGTTGGTGCTATGAGAGAAAAATGAAAGAGAAGCAACTGTCCCTATTCTTAAGGAGCCCACAGCCCAGGTAAAGAATGATCAGTTACAAAACAATGATAAAGTTCTCTAAGGGTTACTTGTTGTGGTACCCCAGAGCAAAGACTGACGAACTTGGAGGATGTGAGAACTCACTGGATGTGAGTTGGGTTCTATGTGTGTTGGTCCTACAGGATTGACTCTGTTCTTTAGAATAGGTCCTCTCTTGGTAAGAAAGGAACAGAGATTCCAACCAAAAGAAAGGCAAGATGGACCCCCCAAAACATGGGATCTCCAGATAAAAAGGTTATTTTGTTTTGACAACAAATATCCCACAAAGGATTATACTCTTTTCAGTTTGTAAATCAAATAATGGCATCAGGGCACTCAGTAATTCTGCATTTATTCGGATTGGAGAAACATTCTGAAGGAATTTATCTCCTGCCAGAAAACTGAATTTATCATTAAAGCCATTAAGGCGAGGCATTTAAGCAGAACACTTCCAAAGTGTGTTTGTCAGGCACCCTGAGAGCTGCTAAAGGGCCTTTTTCTCTCTTTGAAGCAATCCAATTAAAGTCTACAGAGTTAGACCCTATAGAAGGAAAAAAATACTTCTTTTTGCTCCAATTTTTTTCCCCTAGTATTTCAAGTCCATTTATGTCACATGAAGTGTGGTCTTATCTCTTCAACTGTGTGATTTAGCTTGACTCAAGAGTGAGATGAGGGTGAATGAGAGTGAGGGGAAGAGAAGCTCTCTCTAGTAATATTTTCATTCACTATTTTTTTTCTACTTAGGCTGATTTTTTTTTTTTTTAAGTAGCAGATGTTAGTAAGAGCAAGTTGTTAGTAATCTCCCATGGTTTGTGTTCAGATCTGGTTATCTTCAAATCCTCAGCATATCATGCCAGGTAATATCTCATCCACTGAGATTTCAGTAATGGCTGCAAAATGTGTGTGCTAGTTAAGTTGCATATAATTAGTATAATATATGACTAGGTTATTTACCCAATACAGTGTACTCAGAAAGTTCCTTTATTTTTCTGAAATGTAATGTTATTTTGAAATTCTAAAAATCAGAATGTACTTGATGATAAGGGTTTAATGAACAGCTTTTACATATGTTCACAAAGAGAATATCCCCAAATCTAATAAATTGTGTCCTCTTCTTGGGGATCCTTATATAGGAAATACTTATACACATGGGGTTGCTCAGACCAACAGATTAGCTGGCATCTGCCACAATACTATTTACTGATTGAAACTTGAAATGCTCCTATCTGTTTCTTCTGACCAGCTCCAGCATCTTCTTATAACACTGTGTCCTTCATTCAGTTTCACTGCTCTCTGTTCTGTCTCTTGAACACATGAAATAATTCCCACCTCAGAACACTTGTACTTGCTGTTTCCTCTGCTGGAGTAATTTTCCATTAGATTGATCTCTCTTTCTCTCTCTCTCTCCCTCTCGCTCTCTCTGTATGTGTGTGTGTCAGGGGGGTTGCGTGTGGGTGTTAAGCAGCTCCTCTTGGAACCCACTTGCCATACAGAATAAAGTATTCTAGTCAACAGCCCAAGCAAAGGTCTCAGTCAACAGCCAGCATCAATTGCGAGACATAAGAGCAAGCCTCCAGATGATTCTAGTTCCTAGCCTCTGAGCCACTCTAGCTGATACCAACTGAAGCAGAAATAAGCCACTCTGTAAATCCCTGCTCAAATGTCAGCAAAGTATACACTGTTCTTATTTTAAGCCATAAAGTTTGGGAGTAATTTGTTATACAGACATAGTAACTAAAACAGAGTTTTGGTACACACATTGTACAGTACATACACACACAATTATTAAACTGCACAAGAAATACATTATTGTTTTCATGCTTTCTAAAACAATGTTATTTTATCTGGTCAATACTCATATACTCATGTGTCTTCCCTTTCCAGTTTTTTTCATTCTTTTTTGCAGCCCCATGCTTCCACCTGTGATCATTTCCTTTGCGTAAAGTATACCCTTGAGTATATATCTTTAGTTTGATTCTGCTGGTGACAACTTTTAATTAATTAATTAATTAATTTGATGTAGTGTTCCGTGATTCATTGTTTGCGTATAACACTCAGTGCTCCATTCAGTACGTGCCCTCTTTAATACCCATCACCAGGTTAACCCATCCCCCACCCCACTCCCCTCTAGAACCCTCAGTTTGTTTCTCAGAGTCCATGGTCTCTCATGGTTCGTCTCCCCCTCCGATTTGTCACTCTGAGATAATTTTTTTTTTTACTTTTTATTTGAAGATGTCTTAATATTGCCTAATTTTTGAAAGATATTTTCATTGAGTATAGAATTATAGATTGGAAGTTATTTTCCTTTGGCACTTTGAAGAGACAATTCCTTTGTCATTCTATTGCTCTGTAGAAGATAATATGCCTTTTTTTCTCTCACTGCTTATATATTGCTTCTTTGTCTTTGGTTTTCAGCAGTTTAATTATGCTGTCCCTATGTATGGTTTTCTTTGTATTCATCCTTCTTGGAATTAATAGAGGCTTCCTAAATGGGGTTTAAATCTTTCTTAGCCATTATCTCTTCAAATGTAGTTTCTGCCATATCTTGTCTCTGTTCCTTCTGGGACTAAAATTTTATACATGTTGGAACTTTTCACCCTAAACCATATAACATGAATTTTTGTGTGTGTGTTTTCCATTCTTTTACCTCTCTGTGCTTCAGTCTGGATATTTTCTTCTGATCTATATTCCAGTTCACCAATTCTCTCTTCAGTTTTGATTAATCTGATGATAAACTATTTATTCAATTATTAATTTCAGTTGTCTTTCCAGTTCTAAGAAATTCTATGTATTCTTTTTCTTATACTTTTCCTCTCTATCTAAATATCTTCATATTTAACTTATAAAGCATCTTAATCATATTTTAAATTCCAAGTTTGATAATTTCATAATCCCAGTATATGACTCTTCTGTATGTTCTATTGCTCAGATTTTTTTTCGCTTGGCTTTCATTCAGTTCTGATATTCTTATACATCCTGTTACTTTAGATTGAGTGCCAAATACTGTGAAAGCTCTAAATGATGTTATCTTCCACCAGAGAGGATTTACAATTGCTCTTGGCAGGCAACTAGGCTACGCAGAGATTACCATAATCTAATCAGGCATTGATCTAATTTAAAATTAGGCCTCCATTATTTTGAGGGGTAGTTTATTACTAATATACCTAGAGATTAGTCCTTTGGGGTTCCAACTAATAACTTCAGGTATTTACCAGGGCCTCTCCTCAGAAAGCTCCAGACTCTGGCAGCATCCAGAGACTGCTAAAATTTCAGCTCAGTTTGTCCTCTAAGCCAAGGTTTTAAGTTCAGTTTCTCAGTTGCCACTTTTGAATCAGCAAATGCCTCAAGGGGAAAACTGATGCCAAATGTTGGATTCATTTCTGTGTTTTTCCTCACACATCCTCACTGTCTTGATATCCCTCTGAAGCCATCAAATATATTGTTTTATTTATTCCAGCTTCATAGTTATTCCCAGTGGGAGGGTTGGTAAGAAACAAACTAAGTCTGCCATTAAGGAAAACTGATCCCTGGTGGGCTTATTCTTAAGCATTAGATGACTGCAAAAGTATTACTCTGTTCAGAGAGGCCTTGATTCACAATAGATTAGCCAACTCATCCTATTCCTTTTCTTTTACTTCCCTTCCTTTTCCTTCATATCTTATTTATTTATCAATATCTGCAATTATCCTGTTTTATTATTTGTGTATGTATTAGTGATTTTTAATATCATTTCTCCCAACTAGAACATAAGTTTCATGATAATGATGTGGGAAACAAAGGCAGAAGAAAAATTATTAAATTTCCTTACTACCTAGAGCCCACTGACAAGTCCTTGAAACAGGCAGAATGACATTCCTCTAGGGACTAAACTGCCTCGATGTCAATACTTTGCTAAGGGCAAAAGGCAATTCTAGTCTGACTCCCTCCCCCAATCCTGTAAGTCTACTTTTTTTTTTTTAAAGATTTTATTTTATTTATTTATTTGACAGAGAGAGAATGAGAGAGAGAGCACATGAGAGGGGGGAGGGTCAGAGGGAGAAGCAGACTCCCCGCCGAGCAGGGAGCCCGATGCGGGACTCGATCCTGGGACTCCAGGATCATGACCTGAGCCAAAGGCAGTCGCTTAACCAACTGAGCCACCCAGGCGCCCTCCTGTAAGTCTACTTTAACACATAAAAATTCCTTTGGAAACCTCCTTTATCTTTAAAACCCCTTAGATACATTTTGGCAATCATCCCCCAAGCATATAGCCCACCGATATATATCTGAAGGGTCTCATTACTAAGGTTTTATTAGACAGTAATAAATGACCTTTCCCCAACAATAGCTAGCCTGGTCAAGGTCCCGGAAACCTTGCTTCCAAAATTCCTTAGAGTCTTACGCTATCCCTAACCCCCTCCCCACTTGAAAGTATATAATGAGCCACTCCTCATGACCCCGGTGCAGCTCTTTCTACCCACGGGTCCTGTCCCCCTTTAATAAAATCACCTTTTTGCACCAAAGATGTCTCAAGAATTCTTTCTTGGCTGATGGCTTCGAACCCTAATAACATCTTTCCTACATCAATAACAGGAACATAATACTCTTCATCATTAATATACCCCACAGCCCAGCACTATACTGAAAACACTCAATTAATATTACTTATATGAATAAATAAATGATTAAATTGCTTTCTAGTCAGTCAGAAGATTCAAGAGGTGCTTTCCAAAAAGAAATAACTAAAAAAAGAAGTAACTAAATAGGTAACAGTTGCAGTGAACATTTTATTCTATGTATTTATTACTAATGTAAAGAGTAAGGATGTTGGGATGGATAAAGTTTAGAGAAATCATATCTGAATTCTATGACAGATTGTCAACCTTGTCAATCACTTAACAAGTATTTACTGAGTGGCTATTACATGCTGTGCTAATAACATCTTTTCTCTGAAAATTATGAGAAGCCATGGGAGCATTTGGAAACAAGCACCCCTCCATTTTTTTTCCTTTACTTAAATCAGTAGGTATTATGACTACCAACATTCCTCTCTTTAGATTACTCTACAATTACTACTACTACTATTACAACTGCAAGACAACTTTCTTGTTCCAATATTTCTTCCTCCATCTCTCTACTTTATATTACTGAAAGTGTTTTTTAGGAAATGGATTTTGTATTTATTTCTTTTTATAAACTTCTCTTACTTTCAGAGTTATTGTATGTGTGCACATACAGGCGTGTATATATGCAGGGAGTAAGGAGAGAGAGAGAGAAAATCAAACGGGGGCAGGACTCTGAAATGTATTATTAATGAATTCACTCTAGATTTCATTCAGTTTGCCTGAGTATTCAATTTGCCTGAATCTCTGAACCATGCTGAAGAGGACAAGGACACTTTAATAGAAGTTTGTTTTTATCTCTTCTAATATTCAGGGAGAAATATGCCCTGCAGCTAACCTGAAACTCGGTGTGTATGAAAAACATAAAGAACCAATTCTTGGAATCTGCTTACAAGATCCATGTCAGGGTTGGTTGTGGCAGCTGGTGATAAAGCACTGCAAGTTTGTGCCATGTTGATGCCTCAGTGAACCTCTTCACACCAAAGAGGAGATGACCTTTAATACACCACTGCTAACATAATTCTTTCCAGGTACTAGTCACAGACAGATCTTCCAGAATGGGGATGTTTTACTTACTTTTCCAGAAGAGTTAGCTCTGTCCTATCACAGCTGGATGAGTAATAAAAAGGAAAGGTGCTGAAACCAATCTCACATGTATTGATTACTATTGGAAGGCTGATGGAGGATGTAAAGGACATAAAACATTTCATCCTTCCTTCATGTTCTTCTAGTCACAAAATTTGACTTCAAACCTATTAAAGATAAAGTGTGAGCTAATTTTTAAACATAGGTCAGAAATCAAAATTTTAGAATAGAGGTTGTAAACTGGCAACCTATGGACTAAATTGACTCTCACATATGTGTTTCCTGGCATAGTCATCTAAAAAATAAAAATTTAATGCCTCTGGATTGGAAATGTTTCCTTCACTCTGCCAGTTGTTCCCTACTGCCTGGTATTTTATATGAAGCATGAGTCAGTCAGTTACACTGCATGCCTGGCCTCTTACAGGCATTTCAGATTGCAACCTCAATTTTAGAATGTATGCATTCAGATTTTTAAAATAAGTAAAATTATCCTTAAAAAATTAAATGTGTCAAATTAGTTTGCAAAGTCTTCAAGAATCTTAAATAATGATCATTATAATTCTTATTTTGAAGTAAATATTCCATATATTCAATCACTCAAGTTCAATCAATAGCTAGAAACTCACAGTCTAGAGTTAGAAGGAGACAGAACACTTGGGTTCCACTTCATATTATTCTGTTAGATTGACCCAAATCCTCTATCCCAATTACATCATTTATATATTATTATAATGTTCAATTTATCTGTAAAATAGGAATAACAACCACAACATCTCACTGGCATAGCAGTATACAAGAAAGATTTGTGCTCAGAAGACTGTGGTTTGGCTGGGTGATTTTGCTGATTTGAGTTGGGTTCACTGAGGCTCAACCATGTGTCTGCTGGAGGTCAAGTGGGGATAGGCTGGTCTAAGATAATCTTACTTAAGACACTGGTCTCTCACACTCCAGCAGACTAACCTATGGTAGCAGCTCAACAAAAGAGCACAAGACTTCAAGATCTAGGCTCAGAGCTGGCAACCATAACATCATGAAATTGGAGGCAGTAAGCCTCAAGGCTGGGCCAGATTCACGGGGTGGGAAATAGACTCCACCCTTTGATGTCAGGTCACATCTGAAAAACCATATCACAGAGAGGTGTAGAAAATTGAGGCCATTTTTAAAATCAATCTATTTCAGTAGCATTTTAATTTTTTTTTAATATACCATAAAATCCTTAGAAATAATTAATGCCCTCAACCAATTTCTTAGAAATGTTTTCACATTTAATGTTGCCTTGGGGTCTGAGGATTCATGTTCTAAGAATATGTTTGAGATTTATAACTTTGAACCTCATAGTTCAAGATTAAAGAGGCTAAGAAAAACAAAATAATTTAAATTTAGTGAAAGAATGAGAAATATGTACTTCCTCAGCTACCACTCTGATTATCCTTAAACCTTGTTTTTTTTCTTTTGCTTTTCTTTTCTTTTGTTGTTAAGGTTATCTCTTATCTGGAATATAATAATAATTCCTAAGAGCTTTCTCTGCTTCCAGTGTGGAAACTCTCCAATGCACCTTGCTCACAACTGCCAAAATGACCCTTAAAAATACATCTAATCATACAATTTCACTTTGTAAAATCCTTCAATAATTTCCCTATTCCCTCAGGATAAAGTCCAAATCCTTGGTTCAGCACCATACATGTACACACATACCACACACCACCCAGAACCATCTGATTTCTTCCCATTTCTAACTACATCTCCTCTTATCTCCACACACTCCTTATGTTCTACCTGCACGTCAACATTCTAAGAATGTACTGTGTTGTATCATATCTTTGAATCTTTGAAATGCTAGTTGTGTATGAAATTGATGAAAATTTAAAAGATAATTAAGGTGTAGAAAAACATACTTAAATACACTATGGTAAGAGTCTAAATTATTGTCAGCTTTCTGGAAAATATCCAAATCTTTATTTTATACTAAAATATAAGATATTTCCATGTTAGGGGGAAAGTATATTGCACCTTAATCTTCCTTCTTCAATTTCTATCCCAAAGTTGAATATTAGAATAAGAATGAGAACCAGGAAGTGAAATTTAACTGAAATTTACTGAAAGAAACACTGTTAAATAAGTGAAATTCTAAGTAATTAATATGTATCATATAGCCTAAAAATCTAGAAATATACATGTTTATAACCACTGAAATTTAAAGTCTTTTTCCTAAGAGTGAAGTTTTTCTTTCAGTATTTCTTCTAAGCATCAGAACAGATATTAAAAGAAAACTAAGAGCTTGTAACCTGCATGAGAAAGAACTGGCTCAAAAAGGCAAGCTATTACTAGAGATGGCCTTCGAGCAATCCTGTACCTCTTTGGGCCCTCATTAAAGTTTATTTTTTTGTAAGACATACATTGAAGGTCAGCCTGCTATACTGAGTAAATTGAATGTGAATGCTCCTTTGAGTTTGGTTGTGAGGAGGACTTGGACCAATCGCAAAAATGAAATAAGCTTACTGTTTTTGAAAGTGAAAAGAATGCTGCTAGCACCTTAGTGAAGTTTGCGGTTTTGCTGTCAAGTCCCTTCTGATGGGTCAGGTGGACCGCACGAGCTGAAAAAGGGTGAGTGATAAACAGATGATGGACAAATATGACCAGAGTGTTCAGAGAGGCAGTGAGGCATATGCTGACCCCCTGGCTCGCTGCATACAAATCTGTGTGTTGTCAGCTAAATGGGGGAGAAAAGAGCTGACTCTGTCTGCTTTTTGAAAATGACCCCACACATCCTCATTCACCCACCTCATGATGGGCTGACCTACTTACCAATCGTTAAAACATGTCTCTTCATTGGAGCCTTCGGAGGATGCACTAACATAAACCACTTTTAAGCAAAGTTTATGGAAAGTACACACTCCAAAGTCTATCCCGAGCAAATAAAAATAAATTGCAGACAAACAACTGGCATTGGTTTTTTCTATGCTTTCATAGTTTTATTAAGCACTTTTATAAATATAACTAAATAATTCATGTCAAGCTTACAAGCAAATACAATTTGGCTATGAAGTATGGGCATTTGAGACAGATACTTACTGACAAATAACTAATTTTTTACTATTAGCCAAGGTGTTCAATAGAGTTGAGAACTAGAAGTTAGCCCAGGAACTAAATGTAAGTAGCAAATTTCCTTAAACTAGAACCTAACTTCAGATGCCCACAAAGAAAATCATATACCAATTAAATGGCAAAGCATTAGTAATAGTTTTATAAAGGGATATCAGAAGAGGGAAACAAAACTCTTTTCTTTTTAAAGATTTTATTTATTTATTTGAGAGAGAGCACAAGAGGGGGTAAGGTCAGAGGGAGAAGCAAACTCCCTGCTAAGCAGAGAGCCTGATGTGGGACTTGATTCCAGGACTCCAGGATCATGACCTGAGCCAAAGGCAGTCGCTTAACCAACTGAGCCACCCAGGCACCTCAAAACTCCTTTCTACTCTCAGAAAAATGCACCAGCACATATAGACACTGACCTACAATAGCATGAATTTTAATAAATCACAGAATGGTGTTTTAGGAGAAAAAAGTAAAATTTTTTCTTCCATGTGTATTTTATTGTCATTTCTATTTTTTAGGATAGAATAGATTATTTCATTACTAGTACAATTTAGGAGTCATGTGATTTTTTTTTAACTAGGAGGATAAATCTATATGTATCTTAACTGGAATTGAAAACAGAGCCATTCCCAAAGCCTTAACAAATACTCCAGACAAACTAGCCCAGTGCAGATGACTCCAGCTTACTCAATTTGGCTGCAGTGCTTTTTTCACCATTTCTGAATTAGAGACTGTGTCTTAATCTCATATAAGGAAAAATAATGTCATTTAAAAATTATGGGAACAGGATAAAAGCTTACAAACTAAACTAGGAAAATATGTTCTTCTAGATATAATGTTTGTTATTTTCAATACTTTAACACAAATATAGGACTCTACTCTTTCCCAGTGCGGTAGGCAGAATTCTAAAATGACCCCCAAGATTCCCACACCCTAGTGCATAAGCACCCTGTACATCCCCTTTGAGTGGGAAAGGACCTACTAATATGATAGGATATCACTCCTGTAACTAGGTTATGTTATTTGGAAAAAAGTGAAGGGATTTTGCATATGTAATTAAGCCCAATTTAAGTTTATTAAAGAGATCATCCTAGGTGGGCCTGACCTAATCAGGTAAGGCTTTTATTTAAAAAAGGAGAGTCTAGAGATCAGAAACAGGAGAAATGAGAGAGGTTCTTCAGCCATGATGTGAACTGCATGTGGAGAGAGACAGTCTCTGGGAACTGAAGTCCACTGTCCTATGACTGCAAGGAACTGAATTCTGCCCCCAACCGTAATGAGCTTTGAAGGGGACTCCAAACCTGACTTGAGATTATAGCCCCAGCTAACACCTTGATTTTAACTGAGTGTGACCTAAACAAAGCTATTTCATACCCAGACTCCTAACTGTGAAACTGTGAAATAATATTTATATTGTTTTAGGCCACTAAGTTTGTAAGTAATGTATTATGGAGCAATAAAAACTAATGCAACCAATAAGCTATTGGTCAAGTTTTGTGGTATAGTCTCAAGTAGAAAGGATATTAAAAGTCATCTAGTCCAGGGGCGCCTGGGTGGCTCAGTCGTTAAGCGTCTGCCTTCAGCTCAGGTCATGATCCTGGAGTCCCTGGATCGAGTCCCGCATCGGGCTCCCTGCTCGGCAGGGAGCCTGCTTCTCCCTCTGACCCTCCCCCCTCTCATGTGCTCTCTGTCTCTCTCATTCTCTCTGTCTCAAATAAATAAATAAATAAATAAATAAATAAATAAATAAATAAAAAGTCATCTAGTCCAACTCTTCATCCAAGTAGATATATACATACTTTCCTGATTAGAGAAATTAATTAACCTCTCATTTCTTTCACTACATCCTTTATAATATATCGAAGAGCTGTGTGTAGCTTTTAGAAACTGATCTCATAATCCATTCATTTTCTCAGACATCCTTCACATGCTTACCTATGTGGCTGGAACCAACACAGGCAGAGATCATTATGGTGCTGCAAAGTGGTCCACTTAGCAATGCACGGGGCTACATGGTGCTTAGTTAAATTAACTGGTCCAAAACCAGGTCTGAGATTTAGCCATCCAATTTAATTCATTAGGATGTGAACCATTGACCAGGATCAAAAAACTGAATGTGGATACATTCTAGACAGTCAATTCTAAATGGAAGGGAATTTATAAATTCACATAACTTTGAAACGGGACTCTGAAGATTTAGATACAGGTTCTATTTCCAACACTCATTCATCATGTCATTTTATACAAGGCCTGAATTTCCATACATAATTTGTGAAGTTATGTTAATTATTAGAGAAACTCTCTAATGGCCCTTCTATTACAAATGTTCTAAGATCATGTTAGTTCATTTCTTTAAGTAGGGCTGAGCCTGCATCTTTTCAGATGATTGCTTTGGTCTATCACCTGAAAAAACTTTTATTTTTATTTTCTCTAAATGAAGAATAGCAATGATGAATACTACTCACAGAAATGGCATAAGAGAATCTTTGGCATTTACCCAGCTAGTTCATAGTAGAAAGAAAAGATGGGAGGATATGAAGGAGAGGGACAGAAGGCACTAACATGAGAGAGAGAAAATAGGGATAAAGAGTAGATAGGCTGTAGACAGAAATTATAAATGTCATAGGCATTGATTACTCATTTCCCTAACCTCCCCTCTTTCCAGAAAAGGAATTCCAGAGATGAAATTATTCAAGAGTCCCCTATAAAGAGGACTTTATGTAGACCCCAGAATCTAAAACAAAACAAAACAAAAAACTATGAAACAGCCTCTAGCCTACCTGTAATATGAATTCAGAATGTCCCTAGAAACAACTATAGGATATACTGAATCTTAAAGGCATCTCAGATTTCCATTACAAAACTCTACACGTATTAGAGAAGATGTAGTCTCTGTGAGGTGCCCTGAAATTATGATATCACTAAGATCCTATAAGGTGGAGTAAATGTTTAATAATGTTCTGCATTATCTAGAACCTTGCTGCATAAAATATTAGTTCCCATTAAATGCCTTTCAAATCCTACTAGGAACAGTGTATGGTCTAATAAGAGATTTTTAAATAATACCACCCAGAAAAGAATAATTCAACCATCTGTTCCTTTTAAACATCAGTGAGTACATATTTAAAAATCTTAAAATAAGTTGGCAGTGAATGCCTAGGGGGCCTTATGATAACTATAATGTCCCTTAAAGAAATCTTACCCGGGAACCTCATGGATCTAGGGTATGTGAATCAAAAACATACTATCTGGATCTTTCAAAGGCATTAATTTCAAACGATCTGGTAACTAAAGGGAAACAAATGTATTCTTATTAACAAATGTTTCCACACAAAGTCCATGGAAGACATGATTCATACAATCTACTGATTCTGTAGGATTCTTGTTAGGATAAAGAATTGGTAAAGGGAGAGTTTAAGGCACAGATATTAACAATATTATGAAGAACTAAGACAAAATTTTGAACTTTATAGTGCTAATCAAAAATATAATTCAATAGAAGGAAAGCTGTTATTTCCCTCAGATTTCACCTAGCTTTCCACAGAAGATAAAAGTAAATGCTATATTGAGAAACTCTTTTGTGGAAGAAAGTGCTAAATCTCCAATTACATCTCAGAAAGAAAAAAAAATCTCAATAGTCACTCATCACAGAAAATGACACATATTTTGAGATCAAGAGTCAGCCACCTGCCTGGTACATAGAGTGAAAGAAAGATTAAAAAAAACTATTCTATAGTCTGTGATAATATAAGTTTGATAAGAAAAATGATAGGGAAGATTAATACATAGCATAGCTGCATGCACATAGTTAAAATTAATGGCCTTCAGAGTTCTTTTCTGACTACCATGAGTGTCCAAAAAAAAGTCCTTTTGAAATTTCCAAGGTTTCATGATGCATTTTGGGGTCACAAGGTAAAAATCAATTATGAAATAGTTTTGCAAGCTGTGTTTAATTTTTGTATGGTAAAAATTACATGTACCTGTGCATACACATATATGCTTACACATATATGCATACACATATATGTGTATGCATACATATATAATTTTCTATAAAATGCTTATACCTTTCATACCCCCAGTCTTTTAATCTTTATGGTATTAAGCTTTTAATATTATAATAACTAGTAATTCAGAGTTTTACCTATGAAATATTTCCTTCTCAGATAGAGACATAGAAACCCAATGACAAAGAAAGATAAACTGCAGGCAAACTAGAGGATAGAAAACTATTTTGAAAGCAAAATTTAAAGAGCCATACAGGACTTCTTGGGAACATGGCAGAGGATTCTAAGCTCACCTTGTCCCACTGATAGAACTATGTAACAGCCACATCAGTGTAAATACCCCAGAAAATGACCTGAAGACTGGCAGGACAAACTCTCCACAGCTTAATATAGAGAAGAGCCCACATCAAAGAGGGTAGAAAGGGTGAAGACACAGTTAGGAGCTAAAGGGACTGCAGGACTGTCCCTTGTAGGGAGGGAATGTGCGGGCATGGAAAAGAAAAAGAAACAGACTCACACCAGGGAGCACACACAGGGAAGATGAGTCCCCATTACATTTGGCTTTGACAACCATAGGGAGGGGCCAAATTTTACAAGTTCTTACAATCAGCAGGGCTTAAAACCTGGAACTTTAAAAATCAGCCAGCTGGTGGGAAAGCTGGGAGGGTGAGAGGACACTGAGTTCCCCCCATCCCCTTAAAGAGACAGCACAAAAACAGCCCCTTTGAAATACAACATAGAAACAGCAATTTGAAAAACACCTAGGGTAAATGGGAGGGAGATTTGTTTACTAATCTCAGAGTGTGTCCTGGAGTGGCAGGGATCATTGGGAGACTTCTTCAGAAACAAAGGAGCTGGTGGGCTCCAGTAGCACCAATACTCCCTACTTTACCTGGTAATAGCATACCCCACCCTCATTGTTCCCTGTGGATATATGGATATGTCCCCTCCAGTGAGGCCTCCATTCTAAGTCCCTTCCTATAGCAGACTTAAACAAATCTTGCTAATACCACACATTGCCTGTGTGCTTCTGCAGATTCTCCAGCTCCAATCAACCTGCTTGCATCCCAGCAGCTACAGGTCCCCTCCCCCCAGCACAAGCCTTGCTGGCACTGCATGCCTGGCCTCACATTCTCCTGCCATCTCTGCATCTCTGGCAAACACCTGTTCTGACTCAACTTAAGCTCAAGGAAGTCCCAGACTGTCCATTAACAGCACAGGGACCAAACCCTTCCCCCAACAGGCAAAAAGAGCCATTGCAGATTACTGGACTGAAGGCAAATGCAGCTCAGTCAAAACTGTAGGGCACATACAACATACATGGGAGACATCCTTGAAGCAATAGATTCTGGTGAACAGGGGACACTACACTGCAGGGCACTACAGGACCCCTTCTTCACAAGGCCACTCTTTTTTTTTTTTTAAAGATTTTATTTATTTATTTGAGAGAGAGATAGCACAAGCAGGAGGAGTGGCAGAGGGAGAAGCAGCCTCCCCACTGAGCAGGGAGCCTGCTGTGGGGCTTGATCCCAGGATCCTGGGATCATGACCTGAGCCTAAGACAGATGCTTAACCTACTAAGCACCCAGGAGGCCCCGTAAGGCCACTCTTTCAAGAGCAGGAAACAGCTGAATTTCCTAACACATAGAAATAGACACAGAGAGTTAGACAAAATGAAGAGACAGGGGGATATGTCCCAAGTGAAAAACCAGGACAAAATCACAAGAAACCTAAACAAAATGGAGAGAAGTAATATGCCTGATAGAGAATTTAAAGTAATGGTCATAACAATACTCACTGGACTTGAGAAAAGAGTGGAAGACCTCAATGAGACCCTCAACAAAGAGATAGAAAACAACAACAACAAAAACGAACCAGGGGAACCTGGGTGGCACAGTCAGTTAAGTGTCTGACTCTCAGTTTCAGCTCAAGTCATGATCTCAGGGTCCTGGGATTGAGCCCCACATCAGGCTCTACACTTAATGTGGAATCTGCTTGGATTCTCTCTTCCTCTCCCTCTGCCCCTCCCCACTGTGCTAGCTTTCTCTCTTAAAAAAAAAAAAAAGAAAAAGAACCAATTGGAGATGAAAAACTCAACAACAGAAATTAGAAATACACTAGATGGAATAAATAGTACACTAGAAGAAGCAGAAGAACAGATCAGTGACTTGGAGGACAGAGTAAATGCTGCCTACAAGAGACTTATTTCAGACTTAAAGACACATGCAGATTGAAAATGAGGGGATGGAAAAGTATTCTATCATGCAAACTAAAGTGAAAAGAAAGCAGAGGCAGCAATACTTACATTGGACAAAATAGACTTTTGTAGAACAAACAAAACCTAAAACAAGTAGAAGGAAGGAAATAATAAAGATTAGAGCAGAAATAAATGAAATGCAAACTAAAAAACAATAGAACAGATCAATGAAACCAGGAGCTGGTTATTTGAAAAGATCAACAAAATTGACAAACCTTTAGCCAGACTCATTAAAAAAAAAAAGAGAGAGAGATAGAGAGAAAGAGAGAGAGGAGGAGGAGGAGAACTCAAATAAACAAAATCAGAAATGAAAGAGAAATAATCTACACCATAGAAATACAAGCAATTTTAAGAGAATTTTATGAAAAATTATATGCCAACAAAAGTGGACAATCTAGAAGAAATGGATAAATTCCTAGAAACATATAATATCCCCAAACTGAACCAGAACAAAAAGAAAATTTGAAAGACCAATTACCAGCAATGAAATTTAATGAGTAATCAAAAACTCCCAACAAACAAAAGTCCAGGACCAGATGGCTCCACAGGTAAATTCTACCAAACACTTAAAGAAGTGTTAGTATCCTTCAACATGATCCATCACATCAACAAGAGAAAGGATAAAAACCGTATGATCACTTTAATAGATACAGAAAAAACATTTGATGAAGTACACAGCACAGCATCCATTCATGATAAAAAACTCTCAACAAAGTAGGTTTAGAGAGAACATAGCTCAACACAAGATAAGCCATATATGAAAAACCCATAGCTAACACCATACTCAAGGGTGAAAAACTGAAAGATTTCCTGCTAGGATTAGGAACAAGCTGGGGGTGCCTGGGTGGCTCAGTCTTTAAGCATCTGCCTTTGGCTCAGGTCATGATCCCAGGGTCCTGGGATGGAGCCCTGTGTTGGGCTCCCTGCTCAGTGGGGAGCCTGTTTTTCCCTCTCCCTCTGCTACTCTCACTGCGTGTGCTCTCTCTCTCTCAAATAAGTAAAAAATATTTATTTTTTTATTTTTATTTTGTATTATTATTTTTTTATTATTATTATATTCTAACCTCTTCGACATTGGCCACAGTGACCTCTTTCAAGACATGTCTCTAAAGGTAAAGGGAAACAAAAGCAAAAATGAACTTTTGGGACTTCATCAAGATAAAAAAACTTTTGCACAGCAAAGGAAACAGTCAACAGAACCAAGAGGCAACCCATGGAATGGGAGAAGATATTTGCAAATGACATTACAGATAAAGGGCTGATATCCCAAATCTATAAGAACTTCTCAAACTCAACACTCAAAAAACAAATAATCCAGTCAATAAAGGGGCAGAAGTAAAAAATATTTTTAAAAAAAGGAACAAGACAAGGATGTTCACTCTCACCACTTCTATTCAACATAATACTGGAAGTCCTTGCCATGGCAATCAGACAACAAAAAAAGAAATAAAAGGCATCCAAATCAGTAAGGAAGAAATAAAACTTTCACTATTTGCAGATGACATGATACTATATATATAAAACCCTAAAGACTCCAAAAAACTGTTAGAACTGATAAATGAATTCAGTAATATCACAGGATACAGAGCCAATATACAGAAATCTGTTGCATTCTATACACTAACACAGTAGCAGAAAGAGAAATTAAGAAAACAATCACTTTTACAATTGCACCAAAAGTTATAAAATATCTAGGAATAAAGTTAACCAAGGAGATGAAAGACCTGTACTCTGCAAACTGTAAGACACTGATGAGAGAAATTGACAACACAAAGATATGGAAAGATATTCCATGCTCATGGATTGTAAGAACAAATACTGTTAAAATGTCCATACTACACAAAGCAATCTATAGATTTAATACAGTCCCTATCAAAATACCAAAAGCATGTTTCACGGAACTAAAACAAATAACCCTAAACTTTGTATGGAACCACAAAAAAACCCAAATAGCCAAAGAAATCTTGAAAAAGAAAAACAAAACTGGAGGTATCACAGTCCCAGATTTCAAGATATACAAAAGCTGTAGTAATCAAAACAGTACGGTACTGGCGCAAAAACAAACATATAGATCAACAGAACAGAATAGAGAGCCCAGACATAAACCCACAAGTATATGGTCAATTAATCTTTGACAAAGAAGGCAAGAATATGGTATGGAAAAAAGACAGTCTCTTCAACAAATGGTATTGAGAAAACGGGACAGCTACATACAAAATAATGAAATTGGACCACTTCTTTACACCGTACACAAAAACAAACTCAAAATGGATTGAGAACCTAAACCACACAAGAAGATATAACAATTGTAAATATTTATATATCCAACATGGGAGCACCCAGATACATAAAATGGCCAATAACAAACATAAAGAAAGTAATCAATAGTAATACAATAGTAACAGGGGGGCTTTAAAATCCTGAAACCATACAAATCCTAGAAAATTGGCAGTAATGAACATAGGCAGTAATCTTTCTGACAGGCAATAATTTATCTGACATAGGCCATAGCAACATTTTTCTAGATATGTTGCCTGAGGCAAGGGAAACAAAAGCAAAATTAAACTACTGGGACTACATCAAAATAAAAAGCTTCTGTGCAGCAAAGGAAACAATCAACAAAACTAAAAGACAGCTTACTGAATGGGAAAAGATATTTGTAAATGACATATCCAATAAGGGGTTAGTATTCAAAATATATAAAGAACTTACAAAACTCAACACCAAAAAAACAAATAATCTCATTAAAATGGTAATTGTCTTTCTCTGCTTGACTTATTTCACTTAGAATAATCCCCTCCAGTTCCATCCATGGAGATGCAAATGGTAGTTATTCATCCTTTCTGATGTCCGAGTAATATTCCATTGTATATATGAACCACATCTCCTTTATCCATTCATCTATTGAAGGGCATCTCATCTCCTTCCACAGTTTGGCAATTGTGGACATTGATGCTATGAACACTGGGTGCATGTGCCCCTTCTGGGGAAGGGAGGGAAAACTGAACGGGAAGAAATCAGAGAGGGAGACAAACAATTAGAGACTCTGGACTCTGGGAAACAAACTGAGAGTTACAAAAGGGAGGGGGTGGGGGGATGGGGTAACTGGGTGGTTGGTATTAAGGAGGGCGCGTGTTGTGATGAGCACTGGGTGTTATATGCAACTAATGAATCGTTGAACACTACATCAAAAACAAATGATTACTATATTTGGCTAATGGAACATAATAATAAAAAAAGAAGCAAGCTATGAAAGTAGAAGTACGCCATGTTCACAAAAATAGAAAACATCCACGAGAATAATCTAAAATGACTGTGACCATCTTAGAGTAGAGGGACATGGATTAATTAAAAAATATTTCTCTGTTTAGTGAAATTTCTTTAATGTTATTAAATCACTTTAATAATTACCAAAAAAAAAAAAATGGGCAGGGGTGCCTGGGTGGCTCAGTCGTTAAGCGTCTGCCTTCGGCTCGGGTCATGATCCCAGGGTCCTGGGATCGAGCCCCACATCAGGCTCCCTGCTCAGCAGGAAGCCTGCTTCTCCCTCTCCCACTCCCTCTGCTTGTGTTCCCTCTCTTGCTGTGTCTCTCTCTGTCAAATAAATAAAATTTAAAAAAAAAATGGGCAGAAGACATGAACAGACATTTCTCCAAAGACATACAGATGGCCAACAGACACATGAAGATACTCAACAGCACTCATCATCAGGGAAATACGAATCAAAACCACAATGAGATATTTCCTCACACCTGTCAGAATGGCTAAAATTAAAAACACAAGAAACAACAAATGTTGGTGAGGATGTGGAGAAAAAGGAACTCTTGTGCACTGTTGGAGGGAATGCAAACTGGTGCAGCCACTGTGGAAAACAGTATGGAGTTTCCTCAAAAAGTTAAAAATAGAACTACCATATGATCCAGTAATTCCACTACTGGGTAATTACCCAAAGAACATGAAAACACTAATTTGAAAAGATATATGCACCCCTATGTTTATTGCAGCATCCTTTATAATAGCTATGGAAGCTGCTCCAGTGTCCATTGATAGAGGAATGGAAAAGAAGATGTGATTATATATATATATAAAAGAATGAAATCTTGCTATTTGTAACAACATGGATGGATCTAGGGAGTATAGTGCTAATTGAAATAAGTCAAAGAAAGACAGACACCATATAATTTCACTCATATACAGAATTTAAGAAACAAAACAAATGAAGAAAAAAGGAAACAAACCAAAAAAAAAGGAGACTCTTAACTATAGAGAACAAACTATATGGTCACCAGAGGGGAGACAGGTGGGAGGGGATGGATGAAATAGGTGATGGGGATTATGAGTATACTTAAGACCATGAGCACTGAGTAAAGTACAGAATTTCTGAATCACTATATTGTACACATGAAGCTATTATAACACTGTATGTTAACTCCACTGGAATTAAAATATATAAATAAATATAGATCTACATACATATCTACATGCATACATACCTCAATGTCACACAGACACCAGACAGGGAAAGAAAATGATCATTATAAAAATTTAGCGGGAACAAAAAGAAGACGGTGTGTGCTCCTGAAAAATCTGAACTCTAGGAAAAATAAAGAGAAATCTGGGGACTGAATGGCAAGGATTATCTGTTCCTAATACACACTTCCTTGCCAGTAGAGAACCATCTGTAAATGAATAGAATTATTGATGAGTCACAGCACAAGCTCTTGATTGAAACTTACTTTAAGTATGAAGAAATAGTTTTGTGACTTGCAAAGCCCACTTTAACCTTACACACATGTACAGTTGTTCTTCATTTGCAAGGTATATTCATTCTTTTGATACTTATCAAATAAGTACTGTATTTATTTACTGTAGTGACAGGGAATGTTACTCAAGAAAAATTCATTGGAAAGGAAAAGTTTAGGAACAAAGTATAAAGTATACTATCCTTTGTGGAAAAGAAGCAGGGCATATATTGAAATGTATATAGACTATCGCAGGAAGGATTCACGAAAACTAGTTGCCTCCTATATGGGGGTCCAGAGAATTAGGGATAAAATTTGCAGGAAGACTTACATTGACTATATACATTTTGTATTCTGGTCTAATGTTTTACCATAAGCACGTTACTTTTTTAAACAAGTAAAAATAAATAAAAATGGTATGCACTTGCTGTCTATGACAAGTGGTGGGGATTACAAAGAAAGCAGAGTATATAGAGCCACCCCACATACAACTGTAGAATTACATCCCCCATTCCCAAGTGAATGAGGCAGAAAAGCCCTCTAGATTTGGTTGTAGCTTCATCTAACCAGCCATTAGATCACTAGGTCTTCACCCGGTGCCTTTTCAGCCCTGACAGTGTTGAAGTGATGATCACAGGACACTTACAGACATCAGCTGTCTCCTTCTCACAATGACCCTACCAGGTCGGTATTCTTTTCTGCCTTTTAAACTGAAGCTTGGGGGTGCCTGGGTGGCTCAGTTGGTTAAGCGACTGCCTTCGGCTCGGGTCATGATCCCAGGGTCCTGGGATCAAGCCCCGCATCGGGCTCCCTGCTCGGCGGGAAGCCTGCTTCTCCCTCTCCCACTCCCCCTGCTTGTGTTACCTCTCTCACTATCTCTCTCTGTCAATTAAATAAATAAAATCTTTAACAAAAAAAACACAAAAAAACCCTGAAGCTTGGTAAGGTAAAGACATTTGCCCAAGGTCTCACAGATCCCAAGTAGCAGAGTGAGGAAGAACCTTTCAGGATATATGGCCCATAGCTACATGTTCCCCTGCTGCTCAAGAGTTGAGGATGCAAGTATTAGGAGAAGCACGGTATCAAAAGCCTATAGGCTGGAGGGGATAAAGAAAGCAACCTCAGAGTTGTATCATCCATCTTTCAACTCTCTCATGAGGTTCCAGAGTTACTGCTCATGGTTAAAGGCAGTGAAGTATGTTAAACCGTATTAACTTTCCTATTGCTGCTGTAATGAATTACCACAAATTTGGTGGCTGAAATCAACACAAATTTGTCTTATGTTTCTAGAAGTCAGTCCAAAATGAGTCTCACCAGGCTAAACTCAAGGTGTGAGCAGGGATATGTTCGTTCTGGAGGCTCTAGGGGACAATCCATTTTCTTCCTAGGCTTGCAGCCCCATTTCATCTCGGAAGCCAGCAATGGTCATTGAAGTCTTTCTCCTGCAGCATCACTCTGACACCAGCTCTCCTGCTTCCTGATTCCTCTTGTGATAGCTTTGGGCCCACTTGGATCATCCAGGATAATTTCTTTGTCTTAAAGTCAGCTGATAAACAACCTTAATTCTATCAGCAGCCTTATTTCTCCCTTGCCACATAAATAACATACTTAAAGGTTCAGGGATTAGAATATGGACAGCTTTGAGAAGCCATTATTCTGCTATCAGATAGACTTTTTAGGAAAAATTTTCATCAATAATATTAAAATGAAGTGGCTTTGGGGGGCACCTGGGTGGATCAGTTGGCTAAAAGTCAGACTCTTGATCTTGGCTCAGGTCTTGATCTCAGGGTTGTGAGTTCAAGTCCCACACTGGGCTCCACGTTGGGTGTGGAGCCTGCTTTTAAAAAAAGTGGTTTTGGCATTTTAATTTCTGCAAAATTTATATATATGAAACCTTGATATTTCTGGGGATAAATGCATTCCTCTTCTTGAAAGTTAGTTTACTTTGAAAAGAAAAGCCATATTGTGTACATAAGTACTTACACATTTAGGAGCCTGGATAAATTACATAAATCATTATAGATAATAATATGCAACTGTGTTGTAAATTTTTAACTTCACATGTTCCTATTTCTTCAACATCCCCACAAATAGGTTGTGAGTTCGCTGCCAGGTGACCAGGTGCACCACTGTGACAGACTGGCCCCTGCCCTAAGCAACCCTTCTTGCCCTCTTCCTGACTGTGGCCTAGGAGCACTGAAACTCAATAATTAAACCCCCTCCTGTGTTTTACCTATGTATCCCCCCAACCCGCTCCCCACACCTGCTCTGTAATAAAGGTACTTTCTCTGGGTGCTCACTTTTTCATAAGTCCCCACCTCCCTGCTTGAGCCCCCTCCCTTGGCCTCTCCCCACGTGGCCTACTGTGTGGTGCACATGCTTCCTTCTTCTAGGACCTGTGAGTATGATGAATCTTCTAATTTCATATGTGTCTCCAAGTGTAATTCCCATGAACAGTGGTGCAGTGATCCTTAAAGACTTCACAGGGGGTCTTACTCTCCCATTTATACAGCACAGTGACTACTTTATAACTTGCTTATAATGTTCATAATACTCAGTACAAGAATTCATGAAATAACCGGTATTCATTTTGTAACTTTGTATGTAATTTTACCTCTCTATGTATATCAGACATATTCATGTGGCTGAGAAGACCCTGCCAGGCTCATCCACAATGAATGCCCCATAGGTACACAGCTGTCATTTATAAATCTTCCTGACCCCACATCATCAGTCTAAGACTTACCTTTTAACATCCCCAAACCCTTACTAGAAACCAACAAATCCAATAGTTTATGTAGTAAAGGAGATCAAATATTTTAAGTGCCCAACTGGTCCATAGTTCCATATTTAGTTAACTGGCCATCTGCCCTTATAGCCATCTGCTGAAAAGCCAAATGTCGCCAAAGAAAAAAGAAGAATCTGACTAGTAGAAAAATTATAGAATCCTTAAAGAATCTAGACTCTACTAGA
The DNA here is from genome assembly GCF_029215605.1 of Mirounga angustirostris. Taxonomy (NCBI): domain Eukaryota; kingdom Metazoa; phylum Chordata; class Mammalia; order Carnivora; family Phocidae; genus Mirounga; species Mirounga angustirostris. Next base: position 87,081,721 of record NW_026991716.1, on the reverse strand, counting down.
GATAGTAATTGAAATTATTTTTATAGACATAATAAAATCTAATAAAATCACCCAAACTTGTATTTTTCTAACGAAGAACATTGTTGGCTAAAGATATGGCAGATGATTGATTCCAAAACAGTTGAAAGAAAGTATCTAATTTGAGAATTTAGTGTATGTGTGTATGTATGCATGTTCTAGTTGCAGCAGGTTTGCCCAAACACTAAGTTATGCTGCAAATCACAATTTGTCAGGTGTGGCACTGCGGAGCTTACAGTTATTAGTTTTGGTTCAATGCTTGTAGCCTTAGGAACATAGGCATAACATTCTATGCACATTTGAAAAGCAATTTCATAAACTTAAAATGCCAACAGTTTCCCATAAATGTTGCTATAATTATTTTAAATCACCTAATAATATTCCAGGAAAAAAAGTGATTTAACTGTGTTATGCCCAAGTCCATTTCACAGAAAACAACAGCTTGTCCCAGAGCTGGGAGATTTTTTTCTTTGTTTTCTTTCTTAATCAAGATATCTATTATTATTCAATATTCAATTATTAATATGGTTTTCAAGAAGTCATCTTGAAGCAGGCATAAAAATGATTCAATTGATTTAAAGAACACTGACTAATGTGGAAGATGAATAGACTAGGGAGATATACAAGTTTTCTTTCGTGGGCTAAAAATTTCCAACTTGATCCATATCTACCAGCAAAGGAAAATCTTAAGAGATCATTTTACATTCAACTCAGTTACATTTCACTGTTAGCTTGTACACTGCTTCCTTCAGAAATCCTATTTTCAATAGTGATAATAATGAGAAAATATGACCTATGCAAATATGAAGAAAAATCTAAAATAATGATCTGTTAAAGGCTTTTTTCATTAAAGCATCAGAACTTCTGAATAAGTAAACATATTTTCCACTCCAAACAATCAAGGTGTTTTTTTGTTGTTGTTGGTTTGTATTTTATTCTTTATGAAGCATTCTTATTACCTGGGTTTATAGTGACAGTGGATGAAATGTATCTGGATAGCTTTTTCATGCTGTGCAACAGGATCTCATCTACAACATTCTCAGTACTTTCCATAGCCGGCAATGTCCATAGGTACTAGCTGTGATACTTGAGTTTGTAGGATTCAGAAGGCCAAAGAACATATCACTTCAGCCTTCATCCTAAGCTCACCTGTCAAGGTATACTAGGTAAACAAAATGAAGGTGCTGTTTTATAGTTAATAAAGAATTGAGTACTATTCCCTAAAATATTCTTCAAATTTTACTATGTATTTGGAATTTTTCATAATAAAAATGTTGGAGAAAAAAGGATCAAATATAAGCCTATTAGTATATATAGGTCTGCTCTGTACTCTATTAGTATTCCCTAATTCTGTATCTTTGAATTTCTGAAAGTAGACTCCTAAACCTTCAGTACTGTGATCCTAAGTTCTGGCTAGTTGTACTTAATTGATCAATGTCTCAGATCCTATCTGGTGGCATCTATGCATGCTACCACCCAAAACCTAAGTAAAACAAAGTTGTGAAGTTGAATGTCTGAAAATAAGCCGCCAGAAAGTTTCCTGTGCTCAAGCTGCCCCTAGTCATTAACACAGAGGCCATCAGGCTTTTGTTAAGTGCCAGCTTCCTCTGGGAGTGTCTTCACACAATCATCTAAATGTGTTTTATCCACCTGGTTCTCAGTATGTGCTTCCTCTTCAGCTTTCCACCTACACTCAGTGCAGTCCCTACAGCACCACCCTCCAAGCTTTTCCCAACTCAGTCGTTCCTTTTGAAGTACCACCAGTTTCAAGATTCTCTCAGGCATGTTTGTTGATTATGAGGACTTGCTCAGTGCATCCCTGAATGTAGATACAAAATAGTCAGTCGTATAACCTATTTTGAGTGGTTATAGTCTGTATTTTCTTTTTTTAAGATTTTATTTATTTATTTGACAGAGATTTGACAGAGAGAGAGACAGCAAGAGGAAGTGGGAGAGGGAGAAGCAGGCTTCCCACGGAGCAAGGAGCCCGATGCAATGCGGGGCTCGATCCCAGGACCCTGGCATCATGACCTGAGCCGAGGGCAGACGCTTAACGACTGAGCCACCTAGGAGCCCCTATAGTCTGTATTTTCAAAATGGCTGCACAGTGAAAAAGGGTACCACAATGAAGCTGAGCCAGTCACCTGGACTATTTATTAAACATTCAACCAACATTTATTGAGACAATGATCTAACATGATGGCCTGACCAAAAAAAAAAAACAACGAAAAAACTCGCAAGCTTATGATGACTCCTAATGAATTCCAGTGTAAATATTTCCTTTAGTTAAAGTATAACTTTCAATTTTTAATTTTCCCATTTTTATTTTTATGCAAGTACCAAATTCACTTAGCTTTAAAGTCTAATGGTACTATAAGCCTAATAATAAAATTTAGCAGTATCCCAATCCAACACATTCCCCACTTAAAATTTCCAACAAAAAGGAGAAGCCCCTGTCAATTCTCTTAGCTAAATAATTTATAAGAATTATATAATAATAATTTAAGAACATAGTTTATTTTAGTGAACAAATACTTTTATGGTGTGTATTATGTGCCAAGAACCTTCTAACATTAACACTGTTTCTTATACAAGGTAGCTACAGGGCAGCTATTCCTACTTTCTAGATAGGAAATTGAGACAGAGAAAGGTTAAGTAACTTTTGCCCAAGGTTATACAGCCAGTAAGGCATGGAGCCAAAAGTCTAACCCAAGCAAGTCAGGTTTAAACTCGTCAGTATAGCCATAACAATGTGTGTGTGTGTGTGTGTATGTATGTATATTTATAAGTATATATATATTTTACATATAAAATATGTGTTTCTAAGTGGTAATCTTAGACTACTACTGTTTTAATTTTTCAATTTTTGACAATATTGATTTCCTGTGATGAAAAATTAGGATAATTTTCCACACAAAATACAAATGCACACACTCACACACACATATTTCTTCCCCACCTTTCCCCAATATACTTATGATATTTTTGTGAAATTACCATCCAGTTTACACTTTTGTAATAGCTGATCCATTCAGTGCACTTTGATGACATTTTCTATCTTGTATAGATTTTGTTTTTAAGATTTTGTTTTGAAGAAAATTCTTGGATCTTCGACATCACACCTTAAAATATTTGATCTGTTTCTTTTGTTAGTGCTCTAAAACAGATGATACCCCTGTGATCTTAATAGGTTTAGATTATCCCTATTTCCCAATCTAAACAGTTTTTAGGAGATTCATTAATTATATATGAAGAAGAGATTAATCATCCAGAATCTTCTACATCATAATTGACACATACGATGCTGGTAAATAATACAGATTTAACTGAAGGAATATATACATTGCCTTATTTATGTATCTCCTCCCTTTTATCAATAGATATTTTATTGCTAAACTTACTAAAATTGAAATTATGCACATTTCCCTGACTAATGCTGAGCAAACATCTAGGAAATACTAGAATTTCCACAATTCTAGTTTGAAGAATATCCCCACCCCACCCTCAATATTACAGAGAGAAGCCCCAGAATGCTTGGAAAGAACAACTAACAAGGACTTACCTCCTTTCACTTTTACCCTCCCCCCAACAAAAAAGGCCAAAATTATTTTATAGTTCTTATCAAGCTTTGAAAGTCACAAAAAAAACACAAAAAGAATTATGGAGGAAAAGTCACATACTTCATTCAAAATTTGTGAATCATAACACATAAGGAAATATTACATTACTAAAATTAAAGGTACATTCAATAGTTAAATGTATAGTATTGCTAAAAGAATTTCCAGATTTGTTAAAAGTTAACTGTACTACATTAAGTGTACATCATTTGAACTGGGTTTAACCTGCTTTGACAAATAAATACATTTTTAATGCAAATTCATAATTATAAAACAAATCTCCAAATTTGTTGAAAAATCCTTTGTAAATAAAGATCTCCTTGTTTATATTGTTTATTTCCTTAAAAACTTATGTTTCAAGTAATGAAAAGTAAACATTTAGCTAGACTGCTTCATTAATAAACACAAACCCTGATTCAGTGAAGTCTATATTCATAACACCAAATTGAAATCACTACATGGTGTTAAAATAAAATATTTTAACAAGCTTACATATCAACTATTAATGTTTCTTCTTTCTCAAAGTCACCTTTCAATTTTCAAATTGAAAAGCAAAACATAAAGTAAATCTTAAATATATATTGATAAGAAAGAAATTTGAAAATATATTTCCAATTATGTCAGAAATTATTAAAATTACAAATTCCAACATTTCATTTCTAGATAATTGTTTTTTAGACTATATTATTGTAAGTACTTCACCACTGTGGAAAAGTTTGGTAGAATTTAATCGTGTATTCAAAACCCAATCTTCCTGTGGTGCAAGCTTTGAAAATACTAACATTTTCCCCCCAGTATCAGCTCAACACAGTAAGAGAAAATAAACCACATGGCATAATTCATTCTGTCAGGAAGGAATCCATCAAGTTATTGTAGACAGCAGAGACTCAGCAATAGGACATGAGTAATAGATCAAGCTCAGAAACCTACAAATAAGTTTCAAATCATCGTACACATAGAAAATTGGCATTCGAAAAAAAAAAAGGCAGCAGGTTTCTGACAAATAAGCCATCTACACATGCATTCTGTATCTTCTATACAAACTAGAACTTTTAGATATAAAGAGGGTAAATTTAACAAAATCATCAAAAAAGGAAAAAAATCAGAGGATTTAATTCAATAAATCTTCAGCAACTAAACAAATAATTTTAAAGTTTAGTCATTGGCTCTGGTTTCCTCAGAGCTACCTATACCTGATCCCTAAAATTAAATAGGTTTCATACACTTCATGAGCAGATACAGGCCAGTGCCCAGTCCTATATCTAACCTGAGAGGAACAGATACTATATTTTGTGAGGCTGGTATACTTGATGGAGATACAATTCCAACTTTAGATCCAGTGACCCAGCAACAGTTGCAAAACTTCTGGTCATTTTGTTGCTCTAGTCCCACCCACTGTCAGGTTCAGTTTTCTTTTTAGATAATAGACTTGGGATCTGGGACACACATCTGAGTGAAGTTGCTCTGCCCTACATACAGTGGATGGGATGTTGACAAGCTCTATGATACTATGTTGCAAATTCCAGCTTGGCAATAAATGGAAGAGGCAATAATTCAAATTGCCATTCTATGAATTTCATGCAATTACTCTGTGGACTATATATTTTTTTTGAAGAATTATATGTAACTTATCATAAAACTCATATAAAATGTAAGGATAAAGAATTAGCTAAAAAGATATGAATGGGGTCTCTACTCTGGCTATAATGTAATAACACAGTTTAAATTCACTTTCCTAATGTAAACAACTAGAAAATGGGACAACGTACTTAAAATAACTGCTATCAGACAATAGGCAGCACTGACTACAAGAAATCCACTTTAAATATAAAGACATGAATAAATTGAAGTAAATATATAGAGAAAAATAAACAATGCAAAAACTGCAAAGGCTGTTTTAATATCAGATATAGTAGAGTTAAGAACAATGATTTTTATTTTCTTTCAATGAAGAGTAGCAATGATGAAAACTACACATAATAGAATCTTTGGCATCTACCCAGCTCGTATCCTAGGTCATAGTAGAAAAAAAGATGGGAAGCTTAGAAAGAGAATAAAAAAACACTAACAGGAGAGAGGAAATAAGGATAAGGGGAACATAGGCTATAGACAGGAATTATAAATGTTGGGGGCAAGGAATACCAATTTCCTCAATCTCCTCTCTTTCCAGGGAAGGTATTACAGAAATGAAATTATTCAAGAATCCCTTATAGAAAATGTATTTATGTAGATTCCCAGAATCTAAGAAAGCTATAAAGAACTTCTAGCCTACCTATAATATGAATTCATAATATGTCTCCCTAGAAACTATAGGACACACAGAATCTTTTTTCTTAAACAGGAGAAAATCAAATTTAATAGGTGTGTATATAAGGATTCCACATAGTCATGGAAATTCCAAAGACAGGCAAAATGAGGTATATTTGTCATTCTGAACTAAGGAGAAGGGGGTAAGGGTCTGGGATTTCAGAAGAAAGGAATGAACTTTACAGAGTAATAAGAGGAGCAGATGTTTGGCAATTAGATGTTTGACTTACCATACAAATGGGTCACTCAGATAAAATTAATCTCTGTTAATAACCGTCACTTTGAGAAAGACACCCCAATTTAGATTCTTCTGTGTAGTGAAGGGAGAGACAAAACTTTCTCTTGAGCCTCCAAGATTTCAAGGGCTTTCAGCTCAAAATAGTCTGTATGTCAAAGTGGCATATTCTGGGGGGTGGGACGGGCTTTCTGAACCTATTCAGTCCCCCCACTAATATCTGCTTGGGAGTAGGACTCACAGAATCTTAAACGTACCTCAGATTTCATTTAAAAGACCCTATCCATATTAAAGAAAAACTGAAAAGCCAACATATTAAAAGGTAGAGGATGCCTTTTAAGCAGTGCTTAGAGGGAAACTTACAGCTTTATGTGATTATATTAGAAAACAAGAAAGGTCCAAAATACATTATTTTAGCTTTCACCTTAGTGAGAAAAAGAAACCAATTTAACCCAAAACAGGTAAAGAAAGAAATAATACAAATAAACTCAGAAATCAAGGAAAGAGAAAATGTACAAAGATAAATTTATTGGACAGAAAACTAATTTTTAAAATATTCAATAAAAATTGACAAACATCTAGAAAGATTAATCAAGAAAAAATGAAATGAAAGACAAGTTATAAATATCAGGGAGAAAAGAGGGGACATTAACTAAAGATTCTACAGTCATCAAAAAGGATAATCAAATTATGAACAACTTCATGACAATAAATTGATAATTTACATGAAATGGAAAAAATTAAAAGACACAAGTTACCAAAACTGATGTAAGAAAAAGTAAATACTAAATAGATTGATATGTATTGAAGAAATTAAAATTATAAAAGCTTGTCACAAAGAAAATCCAGGTCTATCAAAATTTATGGAAAAAATCATGTAAATGTCAAATGAAATATTTGAGAAAGAAGACGAAGAGAAATTTTCCTATTCATTTAATAAGGCCAACATTACCCTGACACCAAAAGCAGATAAAACGTTACAAGAAAAGAAATATACAAATCAATACCTCTCATAAAATAGAAGCATTTATAATTTACAAAATTATAGCAATTCAAAATGTAGCAATATATTAGACCAAGTGTGGTTTATCCACAGAATTAAATATTAATTTAAAAATTAAAAATCTGTCATGGTAATTCACTACCCTAAAGAGAAGAGCCATGTGTATATGCAGTATTTGACACAATTCAACAACCACCCATTCATGATAAAAGCTCTCAGTAAACTATGGCATCAGTAAAAACCTACAACTAACTCCATACTTAAAGATTAAAGAATAAGACCTCTCTTAAAATCAGAAATAAGACAGAGATCTATGCTCACATCACTTCTATTTATATTAGTCTCAAGAGCCTCACTAGTGAAATAACCCAAGAAAAGCCAATAAAATTTATTTGCTTGTAAATTTAGCAGGTCACATGAGACAGTCAATACATAAAAATCAATTATATTGTTATCTATTCAGAATTTTAAGAAACTGGAAATTAAAAAATTTAATGCCATTCAAAATAATATCAATGACATGAAATCATTTTAAAAAATTAGCAGCTCTAGGAGTTAACACATGTGGAATTTAAGAAACAAAACAAGAGGATAGGGGAAGGGAGGGAAAAATAAAACAAAATGAAATCAGAGAAGGAGATAAACCATAAGAGACTCTTAATCATAGGAAACAAACTGACGGTTGCTAGAGGGGAGGTGGGTGGGGGGATGGGGTAACTGGGTAACAGGCATTAAGGAGGGCACGTGATGTAATGAGCACTGGGTGTTATATACAACTGATGAATCACTGAACTCTACCTTGAACTTAATAATACACTATACATTAATTAATTGAATTTAAATAAAAACTAATTTAAATAAAATAAAAGATCTAGGAATTAAGATGGTGGAGGAGTAGGTGGACCCTAAGTTCATCTCATCCCTCGAATACAAATAAATAGCTATCAAATCAGTCCAAACACCACAGAAATCAATTGAAGATCTGAGAAAAACAATGCTACAAGTCTACAGGTAGAAAAGCGGCCACCATTTGGAAGATAGGAGGTGCAGAGACTTGAATCCTCAATGATATAGCTGAGGATATGGCGGAGAGAAGGGAGCCTGCTTAAGGAGGCTACCATAAAGTATTATAAGCAGTGGAGTGTAAAGTCAGAACTCAGAAGTCTGCTACAGTGGGGGATGTCCCTGGCTTAAAGGTGCTCAGATGGTGAAGTGGTGCAGAATCCCAGGTGTGACAATGTGGTCTGAGGATCCCTGGGGTTGCAAAAGGAGTAGGTGGTGCCTTAGTGCAGCAGAGTTCCCAGGCAAAGGAGTGGGGAGGCCAGCTAAGAACAGCAAGCCTAGTTGCCAGCTTTTATGCTCTGTGTTGCCATAAACTATGAACCGATTTGCAGTCCTGCAACTGCTTTCCTGAGAAGGGTCCAGCAAAAGGCAGAAACATGGGGAGATCCCTCCCAGGAAGAATAGTGTGGGTCCACATGGTGGGAGTCCTAAAATTTGGAGTTTTGAAATTCAGTCACATGCTTGAGATCAAAATGCTTGTGACTACAAGTCAGGTGAACACAGAGTTTTGAAAGAAACTGGGGTAAAAAGAATGACTGATTGTTTTTCTGTGAAGGCTCACTGAAGAGTGGGGGCAATGTGAATTTCCAGCTCCAGGGCTAGAGAGCGGGGCACAGCCTTATTCATCCTGCCCATCAGAGCTGAAAGTCTTTGGGGAGCAAAAGGGAGTCACCTAGTGGAGTCTGGCTGAGCCCGGCTACCCTGCGCACTGGAGGCACATTTCCACTAGGACAAGTCCACCTGAGATTCAGTGCAACAGGCCCCTCCCCTAGAAGGCCAGAACAGACAACTGACTCACACAGAGTTTACTGATCATAGAGGGCTGCAAAGCTTCAGCTCTTGGGGAAAACAGTATATAGCATTCCTTTTTAATTTAGTTTTTATATATACTATATGTATTTTTAATATTTAAACAATTTTTGGTTCCTTTCATTTTATTTTATATATATATCTACTTTTATATATATAATAAAACATATATATATATATACACACACACACACACACACACATGTTTTCCTTTCTTTCTGATTTTGGGATCTGGTTTCTTTTAATAAGGAGACCAAACATAACCAGGATGTAGTTTTTATTGTTGTTTTTGTTGTTGTTATTGTCATTTCTGGGTAACAAGAGAGGAAGAAGAGCACCAAATCATAATAAAGGGGTCTATCCAACAAGAAGATCTAACAATTGTAAATATTGATGCCCCCAACTTGGGAGCGCCCAAATATATAAAACAATTAATAACAAACATAAAGGAACTCATTGATAATAATTCAATAATAGTAGGGGACTTTAATACCCCCACTGACAGCAATGGACAGATCATCTAAGCAGAAGATCAGCAAGGAAACAAGGGCTTTTAATGACACACTGGACCAGATGGACTTCACAGATATATTCAGAGCATTTCATCCCAAAGCAACAGAATACACATTCTTTTTGAATGCACATGGAACATTCTCCAGAACAGATCACATACTGGGTCACAAATCAGGTCTCAACCAGTACAAAAAGACTGAAATCATACCATGCATATTTTCAGACCACAGTGCTATGAAACTTAAAGTCAACCACAGGAAAAAATTTGGAAGGACTACAGATATATGGAGGTTGAAGAACATCCTACTAAAGAATGAATGGGTAAAACAGGAAATTAAGGAAGAATTTTAAAAATACATGAAAGCAAATGAAAATGAAAACATGACAGTTCAAAGTATATAGCAATACAGGCCTTCCTCAGAAAGCAAGAAAAGTCTCAAATACACAACTTATCATTACACCTAAAGGAACTGGAAAAGGAACAGCAAATAAAGCCTAAATCCAGCAGGAGAAGAGAAATAATAAAGATTAGAGCAGAAATCAATGATGTAGAAATCAAAAAAATATTAGAACAGATCAATGAAACTAGGAGCTGGTTCTTTGAAAGAATTAACAAGATTGATAAACCCCTAGCGAGACTTATCAAAAAGAAAAGAATGAGGACCCAAATAAATAAAATCATGAATAAAAGAGGAGAGATGACAACCAATACCAAAGAAATGCAAACAATTATAGGAGAATTTATGAGCAATTATATGCCAACAAATTAGGCAATCTGGAAGAAATGGATACATTCCTAGAAATATATAAACTACCAAAACTGAAACAGGAAGAAATGGAAAACTTGAACAGACCCATAACCAGCAAGGAAATTGAATAAGTAATAAAATTCTCCCAACAAAAAAAAAGAGTCCAGGGCCAGAATTCCAGGGGAATTCTACCAAGGATTTAAAGAAGAATTAGTAACTATTCTTCTGAAACTGTTCCAAAAAATAGAAATGGAAAGAAAACTTCCAAAGTCAATCTATTAGGCCAGCATTACCTTAATCCTAAAACCAAACAAAGACCCCAGTAGAAAGGAGAATTACAGACAAATATCCGATGAACATGGATGAAAAAATTCTCACCAAGATACTACCTAATAGGACCAACAGTACATTAAAGGATTATTCACCACGACCAACTGGGATTCATTCCTGGGTGGCAGGGGTGGTTCAACATTCACAAATCAATCAATGTGATACACCACATTAATAAAAGAAAGGATAAGAACCATATGATCCTCTCAATAGATGCAGAAAAAGCATCTGACAAAATACAATTGCACCAAAAACCATGATACCCAGGAATAAACCTAATCAAAGAGGTAAAAGATCTGTACTCTGAAAACTATAGAACACTTGTAAAGGAAATTGAGGAAGACACAAAGAAAAGGAAAAACATTCCATGCTCATGGATCTGAAGAATAAATATTGTTAAAATGTCTATGCTACCCAAAACAATCTACAATTCAATGCAATCCATATCAAAATAGCACCAGCACTTTTCACAGAGCTGGAGCAAACAATTCTAAAATTTGTCTGAAACCAGAAAAGTCCGAATAGCCAGAGGAATATTGAAAAAGAAAACCAAAGCTGGAGACATCACAATTCTAGACCTCAAGCTGTATTACAAGGCTGTAATCATCAAGACAGTATGGTACTGGCACAAAAACAGACACAAAGATCAATGGAACAGAACAGAGAACCCAGAAATGGACCCTCAAATTCTATGGTCAACTAATCTTCAACAAAGCTGGAAAGAATATCCAATTGAAAAAAAGTCTCTTTAATAAATGGTGTTGGGAAAATTGGACAGCCACATGCAGAAGAATGAAATTGGACCACATTCTTACACCATACACAAAAATAAATTCAAAATGGATGAAAGACCTAAATGTGAGACAGGAATCCATCAAAATCTTAGAGGAGAACACAGGCAGCAACCCCTTTGACCTCAGCCACAGCAACCTCTTTGACCTCGACCGCAACAACTTCTTCCTTAGACAGGTCTCCAAAGGCAAGGGAAATAAAAGCAAAAATGAACTACTGGGACTTAATCAGGGTAAAAAGCTTTTGCACAGCAAATGAAATAACAAAACTAAAAGGCAACCAACAGAATGGGAGAAGATATTTGCAAATGACATGTCTGATAAAGGGCTAGTATCCAAAATCTATAAAGAACTTATCAAATTCAACACCCGAAAAACAACAGCAACAAAAATACAGCCAAGAAATTGGCAGAAGACATGAACAGACATTTCTCCAAGGACATACAAATGGCTAACAGACTCATGAAAAAAATGCTCAACATCACTCAGCATCAGGGAAATACAAATCAAAACCACAAGGAGATACCACTTCATACTGGTCAGAATGGCTAAAATTAACAATTCAGGAAACAACAGATGTTGGTGAAGATGTGGAGAAAGGGGAACCCTCTTACTCTGTTGGTAGGAATGCAAACTGGTGCAGCCACTCTGGAAAACAGTATGGAGTTTCCTCAAAAAGTTAAAAATAGAACTGCCCTATGACCCAGCAATTATACTACTAGGTATTTATCCAAAGGATACCAAAATAGTGACTCAAAGGGACACATGCACCCCAATGTTTATAGCAGCAATGTCCACAATAGCCAAAATATAGAAAGAGACCAGATGTCCATCGATAGATGAATGGATAGCAAAGATGTGTTATATATATGCAATGGAATAGTACTCAGCCATCAAAAAGAATGAAATCTTGCCATTTGCAATGATATGGATGGAACTAGAGGGTATTATGCTAAGCAAAATAAGTCAGTCAGGGAAAGACAAATACCATATGATTTCAATCATATGTGGAATTTAAGAAACAAAACAGATGAAAAGAGGGGAAGGAAAGGAAGAATAAAATAAAAACAGAGGGAGGCAAAACATAAGAGCCTCTTAACCATAGGAAACAAACTGAGGGTTTCTGGGGGGACATAGATGGGGGAATGGGGGAATTGGTGATGGGCATTAAGGAGGGCACTTAATGTAGTGAGCATTGGTGTTATATGCAACTGATGAATCACTAAATTCTACCCCTGAAACTAATAATACACTATACATTAACTAAGTTGAATTTAAATAAAAAGTTTTTCAATTTAAAAATAAATAAATGAATGAATGAATAATTTAATAAAACATAAACAAGATCTAGATGCTAAAAATTACAACATATTAATGAGAGAAATTACAGAAGATGTAAATAAAAATAGATGTATCATATTTATTAATTGGAAGATTTGTTTTTGTTAAGATGTCAATTTTCTCTAAATTTAACTATAGATTCAATGTAATCACAAAATTGCAGTCAGATTTTTTATTAAAAATTGTCAAGCTAATTCTCAAATTTATGTAAGATATGCAAATGATCTAGAAAAGCACAACTTCAAAAAAGACAAAGGTCAAGGATTCTTTAAAAAGAGAGGTACTGTATCTATATAAATATCAGATAAAATGAACTTCAGGCTAAATGCATTACTAGAGTTAAACTGGATTTCAGAATGATGGTCAACTCACCAGTAAAATGTACCAATTTAATTTATAATAATGATGACTTCTAAATATACAAAGCAAAGATTCATAGAAGTATAAGAAAATGTAGACAAATCTATACTGGTAAAAGATTTTAATCCATCTCTCTCAGTAATTGAGAAAACAAATAGCCCAAAAAAAATCTGAGTATAGAAAATTTCATCAATATTAATAACAAATGATCTAGTAAACATGTATAGAACATTTTAACCAATTTGCAAAAATACATATTCTTTTCAAACACATAGAAAACTTTTACAAAAACTGATAATATTCTGGCCATATATGGATATATATGACACAGGTAGCATTGAAAATAAGTGGGTAACCTAGCAATATGTGAGAAGACTAATACCTCAATAGCAAGTAGGGTTTATCCTGGGAATGCAAGGCTGGTTTTAGATTCAAAAATCAATCAATATAATCCATCATATTTACAGATGATGAAGAAAAAAATATCTGGTCATCTGAACTGATACCAAAAAGGCACTGACAAAATTCAACATCCATTCATGACCTCTTAATGCCCCGGTATTATATGGGAACTTTCTTAGCCTGATTAAGAGAAACTTAAAACTAACATCATACTTAATGGTTGGAACACTGAATGTTTCCCCACTAAGATCGGAAACAAGTCTTGAATGATTTTTTCCAGAAAGATAGCATAAATGGTAAGCTTTCCAATTCTTGCCTGTATTGAAATGTTTACTTTGCTCTTACCCATCACTGTTTGATTTGTTGAATTATATTTCAACAATTTTAGGAGGAATACTCATCTCCACACATCAACCCTCTTCTCCTTTGAAGGTCCCATCTTTGAGCCTTTCCTCATTTTTCCATCCAGAAAAGATCTCTTCATCCAGGGATTCCCCCACTCTCTTTTTAATTCTTTGATACCCAGCATATTCTCTGGTATACAACGGTTACTTTTGCAATCCTTCTTCTCCCTGGTCAGTTAAAATCTCCTTGAAGAGACTTTATTTTTCCTATCTTTTCTTATCAGCAGTCACCTGAACCCTCTATGTAAAGTTGGTGATCAATTAATATTTTTTTAATAGAATAGAAAATTGCTGCTAAACATTGGAGAAGAACTGGTGAAACATTTCACCTTACTTGTCATCTGAAAGCACTGAAGCTTGCTCATGTCATTCATTTAGGGCACCTCTTGCTATCTAGTGCACCTTCTGCTGACATAGTTGTTAAAATTCAAATGAGGCACTAATTAACTGCTACACATTCCCTTTATACAAGCATCTAGTGTGTTAGTGGCTTCACATAACCAAAGAACTATAGCAGTTAAGCAAATAGAACCCTTTTCCAAATAGGAAAATACAATTAACAATATTTCTTATTTTCCAATTAAAAGAAAAAAAAAAAAAAAAACCCTAGTCCCTTACCAAGGGAAATTACTAAACCGATGCTTCACAAAGTTTTGCAATATCAGAGGCCAAAACGAAATTATGGAAGTGTAGGGACAGGTAATATAATTTTTTCTCCAGTCGTGTCACAGATGGTGAGGTAGATAACTTTGAGAAGTCTATCAGAAATGGAACTGGCTCTTTCAGATGCTAGGAAAAAATAGATCATTTATTTATGAGGAACTTCAGAAAAAAACTCAGTGTCTTGTGCCAAACACATTTGAAAATATGCTTTTTTAAATCACTATTCTGAAGCACAGAATTTTTGGGAAGATTAAAAAAATGCATGAAAAGATCAAGCCTTTCACCAATAACATGACATTTTTTTAAAGTAGTGATATCCATGCACATTAATAGCAAATATTCATTTTCTTTACATTTGATATTGGAATCCTTCTGACCTATGTAGATAGTATGTGTGTTTAAAACTAGTTAAATATATGAAATAACTATGTGTTCCATGTCTTTATCATTATACCCTATCTATAGCCTTTTGTCAAGATTATACAATAATAATTTCTCATTAAAAAGACCAGAATATTTTCTGAAAGAGGAAAATGCACAGATTTATTACTTAACACAATGCATGGTACATGGTAACCACTCAAGAAATATTTGTAGAAGGAAGAAAAGAAGGAAGCAAGTAACCAAGCAAGCAAAAAAAAAAAAGAAAAAGAAAAGGAGTCAAATATGTCTTTCTACCTCTATTCAAAATAGATGTTTTGGGGGCGGAGCAAGATGGCGGAGGAGTAGGAGACCTGGATTTCGTCTCCTCTCAGGAATTCGGCTGGATAGGGATCAAACCATTCTGAACACCTACAAACCCAACAGGAGATCGAAGAAAGGAATAGCAACAACTCTCTCATCAGAAAAGCGACCACTTTCTGGAAGGTAGGACGTGCGGAGAAGTGAATCTGAGGCGATATTCGGGAGGATAGACGGTGGGGGAGGGGCCTCCGTCGGCCGCTTCTGGCAAGTGATAGAACCACGGAGCACAAAATCGGAACTTTTAAAAGTCTGCTCCGCCGAGGGACGTCACTCTGGTGGCTAAGCGGGGGGTGGAACCCTCCGGGACAGTGTGGTCTCAGGACCCTCGGGGTCACAGAAAGACCGTGGGTGCCTGAGTGCGGCAGAGCTCCCAGGTATCGGAGCAGGGAAGCCGGCTGCAGAGGCGGAGCCCAGGCGCGGGCTCTCAGCTCGGGGTGGCCATAAACTGTGAACTGCAGCACTGCTCCTCCAGCAGGGACCCAACAAGTGGCAGATCCAGGGAGACTCCCGTTCCTCCCCCGGGAGGAGCGGCGCAGGAGCACACCGCAGGAATCTGCTGGGTTTGGAGACTCCACCCAGGGTCGTGTGCCAGAGAGAGAAACGCTCGGTCACAGGCTGGGTGAGCACGGAGGGCGACCGGAGACCGGGGAGACGGGAGTGACTGACGGCTTTTCTCTGGGGGCTCACTGAGGAGCAGGGCCCGAGTTCTCGGCTCCTCCGGGGTGGAGATTGGGAGGCCGCCATTTTCACTCTCCACCTCCAAAGTTGTACGGAAAGCTCGCAGGGAACAAAAGCCCCGGAGAGCAAACCCGAGCAGATTACTTAGCCGGGAGGGGGCAAGGGCGGGGCAATTCCGCCTCCGGCAGAGACATTTGGAAACCACGGCAACAGGCCCCTCCCCAGAAGATCAGCGAGAACAGCCAGCCAAGACCAAGTTTACCGATCAATGAGAAGGGCAGAACTCCAGCGCTAGGGGAATGCTGCACATAGAATTCATGGCTTTTTTAACATGATTCTTTAGTCTTTCAAAGTTAATTTTTTTTAACTGTCTTTTTTCTTTTTTTTTCTTTTTGAATTTTTCTTTTTCCCTTTTTCAACCAACATCTTATCAATCCCTTTTTTTAAAAAAAACATTTTTATTTTTCATTTTTAGAGTCCTATTCTATCCCTTCATAGTAGTTACCCGTATTTTTGGCTTATATATATAAGTTGTTCTCTCTTTAAAATTTTGAGATAGTTTCTTCTAACAGATTAAAATATACCCTAAATCTCTAGTATATGGTGTTTTCTATTCCCCTGCCTGATCACATCCTCTCCCTTTTTTTTTTCTTTTTTCTTTTTTCTTTTGTTAAATCCTCTTCTTTCTTTTTTCAAACAACTTCTTATCAATTCCTTTTATAAAATTTTTTATAATTTCCATCTTTACAGTCATATTCCATCCCTTCATCATATCAACCCTTATTTTTGTACATATATAAGTTTTTCTTTCTTTAAAATTTGGGGAGGCACTTTCTTCTAAAAGACCAAAATACACCCCAAATCTAGTGTGTGGCACTGATCTATATACCAGCCTGATCATATTTGATCACATTCTGTTTTTTGTTGTTGTTGTTGTTGTTTTGTTTTGTTTGTTTTTGTTTTTATCTTTATCTTTTTCTTTTTTTTTTTCTTTCTCTTTTTTCTCTCTTTCCCTTTCTTTTCCCACTGCTTCAGGTCTTTTCTGATTTGTTTAGAGTATATTTTCTGGGGACGTTGTTACTCTGCTAGCATTTTGTTCTCTCATTAATCTATTCTCCTCTGCACAAAATGACAAGACGGAAAAAATCACCTCAACAAAAAGAACAAGAGGTAGTACCAACTGCCAGGGACCTACTCAATATGGACATTAGTATGATGTCAGATCTAGAGTTCAGAATCATCACTTTAAAGATACTAGCTGGGCTTGAAAAAAATATGGAAGTTATTAGAGAAACCCTTTCTGGAGAAGTAAAAGAACTAAAATCCAACCAAGTAGAAATCAAAAAGGCTATTAATGAGGTGCAATCAAAAATGGGGGCGCTAACTGCTAGAATAAATGAGGCAGAAGAGAGAATCAGTAATATAGAAGATGAAATGATGGAAAATAAAAAAGCTGAGAAAAAGAGAGATAAACAACTACTGGATCACGAGGGCAGAATTCGAGAGATAAGCGATACCATAAGATGAAACAACATTAGAATAATTGGGATCCCAGAAGAAGAAGAAAGAGAGAGAGGGGCAGAAGGTATAATGGAGCAAATTATAGCAGAGAACTTCCCTAATTTGGGGAAGGAAACAGGCATGAAAATCCAGGAAACACAGAGAACCCCTCTCAAAATCAATAAAAATAGGTCAACACCCCGACATCTAATAGTAAAACTTACGAGTCTCATAGACAAAGAGAAAATACTGAAAGCAGCTCGGGAGAAGAGATATGTAACCTACAAGGGTAGAAACATTAGATTGGCAACAGACCTATCCACAGAGACCTGGCAGGCCAGAAAGGACTGGCAGGATATATTCAGAGCACTAAATGAGAAAAATACGCAGCCAAGAATACTCTATCCAGCTAGGCTGTCATTGAAAATTGAAGGAGAGATAAAAAGCTTCCAGGACAAACAAAAACTAAAGGAATTTGCAAACACAAAACCAGCCCTACAGGAAATCTTGAAAGGGGTCCTCTAAGCAAAGAGAGAGCCTAAAAGCAACATAGACCAGAAAGGAACACAGACAATATACGGTAACAGTCACCTTACAGGCAATACAATGGCACTAAATTCCTATCTTTCAATAGTTACCCTGAATGTAAATGGGCTAAATGCCCCAATCAAAAAACACAGGCGATCACACTGGATTAAAAAACAAGACCCATCGATATGCTGTCTGCAAGAGACTCATTTTAGAACCAAAGACACCCCCAGATTGAAATTGAGGGGGTGGAAAACCATTTACCATGCTAATGGACACCAAAAGAAAGCTGGGGTGGCAATCCTTATATCAGACAAATTAGATTTTAAACCAAAGACTGTAATAAGAGATGAGGAAGGACATTATATACTACTTAAAGGATCTATCCAACAAGAAGATCTAACAATTGTAAATATCTATGCCCCTAACATGGGAGCAGCCAATTATATAAGGCAATTAATAACAAAAGCAAAGAAACACATCGACAACAATACAATAATAGTGGGGGACTTTAACACCCTCCTCACTGAAATGGACAGATCGTCTAAGCAAAAAATCAACAAGGAAATAAAGACTTTAAATGACACACTGGACCAAATGGACTTCACAGACATATTCAGAACATTCCACCCCAAAGCAACGGAATACACATTCTTCTCTAGTGCCGATGGAACATTCTCCAGAATAGATCACATCCTAGGTCATAAATCAGGTCTCAACCGGTACCAAAAGATTGGGATCATTCCCTGCCTATTTTCAGACCACAATGCTTTGAAATTAGAACTCAATCACAAGACGAAAGTCGGAAAGAACTCAAATACATGGAGGCTAAAGGGCATCCTACTGAAGAATGAATGGGTCAACCAGGAAATTAAAGAAGAATTTAAAAAATACATGGAAACCAATGAAAATGAAAACACAACTATTCAAAATCTTTGGGTTGCAGCAAAGGCAGTCCTAAGAGGAAAGTATATAGCAATACAAGCCTTTCTCAAGAAACAAGAAAGGTCTCAAGTACACAACCTAAGCCTACACCTAAAGGAGCCGGAGAAAGAACAGCAAATAAAGCCTGAACCCAGCAGGAGAAGAGAAATCATAAAGATCAGAGCAGAAATCAATGAAGTAGAAACTAAAAGAACAGTAGAACAGATCAACGAAACTAGGAGCTGGTTCTTTGAAAGAATTAACAAGATTGATAAACCCCTGGCCAGACTTATCAAAAAGAGAAGAGAAATGACCCAAATGAACAAAATCATGAATGAAAGAGGAGAGATCACAACCAACACCAAAGAAATACAAACAATTATAAGAACGTATTATGAGCAACTCTATACCAGCAAATTAGATAACCTGGAAGAAATGGAGGCATTCCTAGAGATGTATCAACTACCAAAACTGAACCAGGATGAAATAGAAAACCTGAACAGACCTATAACCACTAAGGAAATTGAAGCAGTCATCAAAAATCTCCCAAAAAACAAAAGCCCAGGGCCAGATGGCTTCCCAGGGGAATTCTACCAAACATTTAAAGAAGAATTAATACCTATTCTTCTGAAACTGTTCCAAAAAATAGAAACGGAAGGAAAACTTCCAAACTGATTTTATGAGGCCAGCATTACCTTGATCCCAAAACCAGACAAAGACCCCATCAAAAAGGAGAATTACAGACCAATATCCCTGATGAACATGGATGCAAAAATTCTCACCAAAATACTAGCCAATAGGATCCACCAGTACATTAAAAGGATTATTCACCATGACCAAGTGGGATTTATCCCTGGGCTGCAAGGTTGGTTCAACATCCGCAAATCAATCAATGTGATACGATACATTAACAAAAGAAAGAACAAGAATCATATGATCCTCTCAATAGATGCAGAAAAAGCTTTTGACAAAGTACAGCATCCTTTCTGGATCAAAACTCTTCAGAGAATAGGGATCGAGGGTACATACCTCAATATCATAAAAGCCATCTATGAAAAACCTACAGCGAATATCATTCTCAATGGGGAAAAACTGAGAGCTTTCCCCCTAAGGTCAGGAATGCGGCAGGGATGTCCACTAGCACCACTGCTATTCAACATAGTATTGGAAGTCCTAGCCACAGCAATCAGACAACAAAAAGAAATCAAAGGCATCCAAATTGACAAAGAAGAAGTCAAACTCTCACTCTTTGCAGATGATATGATACTTTAGGTGGAAAACCCAAAAGACTCCACCCCCAAACTGCTAGAACTCATACAGGAATTCAGTCAAGTGGCAGGATATAAAATCAATGCACAGAAGTCAGTGGCATTCCTATACACCAACAACAAGACAGAAGAAAGAGAAATTAAGGAGTCGATCCCATTTACAATTGCACCCAAAACCATAAGATACCTAGGAATAAATCTAACCAAAGAGACAAAGGATCTGTACTCAGAAAACTATAAAATACTCATGAAAGAAATTGAGGAAGACACAAAGAAATGGAAAAACGTTCCATGCTCATGGATTGGAAGAACAAATATTGTGAAGATGTCAATGCTACCTAGAGCAATCTACACATTCAGTGCAATCCCCATCAAAATACCATCCACTTTTTTCAAAGAAATGGAACAAATAATCCTAAAATTTGTATGGAACCAAAAAGACCCCGCATAGCCAGAGGAATGTTGAAAAAGAAAAGCAAAGCTGGCGGCATCACAATTCCGGGCTTCCAGCTGTATTACAAAGCTGTCATCATCAAGACAGCATGGTACTGGTACAAAAACAGACACATAGATCAATGGAACAGAATAGAGAGCCCAGAAATGGACCCTCAACTCTTTCGTCAACTCATCTTTGACAAAGCGGGAAAGAATGTCCAATGGAACAAAGACAGTCTCTTCAACAAATGGTGTTGGGAAAATTGGATAGCCACATGCAGAAGAATGAAACTGGACCATTTCCTTACACCACACACAAAAATAGACTCCAAATGGTTGAAAGACCTCAATGTGAGATAGGAGTCCATCAAAATCCTAAAGGAGAACACAGGCAGCAACCTCTTTGACCTCAGCCGAAGCAACTTCTTCCTAGAAACATCGCCAAAGGCAAGGGAAGCAAGGGCAAAAATGAACTATTGGGACTTTATCAAGATAAAAAGCTTTTGCAAAGCAAACAGTCAACAAAACCAAAAGACAACTGACAGAATGGGAGAAGATATTTGCAAATGACATATCACATAAAGGGCTAGTATCCAAAATCTATAAAGAACTCATCAAACTCAACACCCAAAGAACAAAGAATCCAATCAAGAAATGGGCAGAAGACATGAACAGACATTTTTCCAAAGAAGACATCCAAATGGCCAACAGACACATGAAAAAGTGCTCAATATCGCTCGGCATCAGGGAAATCCAAATCAAAACCTCAATGAGATACCACCTCACACCAGTCAGAATGGCTAAAATTAACAAGTCAGGAAACGACAGATGTTGGCGGGGATGCGGAGAAAGGGGAACCCTCCTACACTGTTGGTGGGAATGCAAGCTGGTGCAGCCACTCTGGAAAACTGTATGGAGGTTCCTCAAAAAGTTGAAAATAGAGCTACCATATGATCCAGCAATTGCACTACTGGGTATTTACCCCAAAGATACAAAAGTAGGGATCCGAAGGGGTACGTGCACCCCGATGTTTATAGCAGCAATGTCCACAATAGCCAAACTGTGGAAAGAGCCAAGATGTCCATCGACAGATGAATGGATAAAGAAGAGGTGGTATATATATACAATGGAATATTATGCAGCCATCAAAAGGAATGAGATCTTGCCATTGGCAATGACGTGGATGGAACTGGAGGGTATTATGTTGAGCGAAATAAGTCAAACAGAGAAAGACATGTATCATACGATCTCACTGATATGAGGAATTCTTAATTGCAGGAAACAAACTGAGGGTTGTTGGAGTGGGGGGTGGGGTGGGAGGGATGGGGTGACTGGGTGATAGACACTGGGGAGGGTATGTGCTCTGGTTAGCGCTGTGAATTGTGCAAGACTGTTCAATCTCAGATCTGTACCTCTGAAACAAATAATGCAATATATGTTAAGAAAAAAAAAAAGAAGAAGAAGAAGGTAGTGGGAGGGGAAGAATGAAGCAGGGGAAATTGGAGGGGTAGACGAACCATGAGAGACGATGGACTCTGAAAAACAAACAGGGTTCTAGAGGGGAGGGAGGTGGGAGGATGGGTTAGCCTGGTGGTGGGTATTGAGGAGGGCACATTCTGCATGGAGCACTGGGTGTTATGCACAAACAATGAATTATGGAACACTTCATCTAAAACTAATGATGTAATGTATGGGGATTAACATAAGAATAAAAAAAAGAAAAAAAAGAAAAAAATAGATGTTTTGCAGTTATAATCATAAATAAAGATGAGTCATTAACAATGGAAGCAACTATTTAGAATGAAGGTAAATTCTTCATTGAACGTGTATATTAATTACAGCAATTTTATTTCAGATTCCTCTAAATGATTCCTTTCCAATCTCAAACAACCTCCATGGGTTTTTTTGTTTTTTTTTTTAAAGATTTTATTTATTTATTTGAGACAGAGAGAATGAGAGAGGGCACATGAGAGGAGGTAGGGTCAGAGGGAGAAGCAGACTCCCTGCCGAGCAGGGAGCCCGATGCAGGACTCAATCCAGGGACTCCAGGATCATGACCTGAGCTGAAGGCAGTCGCTTAACCAACTGAGCCACCCAGGCGCCCCCCTCCATGGGTTTAATTAAGGGTTTTTGGGGGGTTTTTTTGTTTTGTTTTGTTTTTTGTTTTTTGGGTTTTTATTTTCATTTTTTAGACTTCTTCCCTTAATCATAGTATTTTCCTTGGTTTTCCTTTTAGGTAGCTCTGGAATTACAAAATTTTGGATTCACTCTTTGTGTAGCCTATCACAGCTACACAAAATAAATGGTGTTTGTTGAGAAGACTTCATCTTTTAATAACAAATTATTTTATTTGATGGAAATTTTAAAGTTCTGTTTGGCTCAACCACTTTGCCTCAAGCTTTTAAGGCAATCAAGAATAAATTTATGTGAACTGCAATGTTACCAGGAGTTAAAGGGAAATTGTCATATAGGCAGAGGACAGGGAAAGATGAAGGCATTCTGTCTACACATTCAAGAAGGTAGTACCTCTTAGACAGGAGGGCCTGGTCCTGTTAAGGAAAGTTTATCTCTGTGGTCTTCTACCTATATCCCTGAGATTGCAAGTTCACTTAGCTGCTTTCTAATCTCAATGTGATTTCCCAAATAGTCTTCTTTACAAGAAAGACAATGCACTGATGGGACTAAGTTAATAAAAGCAACAGCAATAGCAATCATATCTCTCATTGTAAAGGACTACATTTGCTTTCCAGTACATGTTATCCTATCGTAAGCTTGGGGATCTATAAATTTTGCTTGGAGACTGGTCACTCCTTGAATGACTTGGCCATTCTAATTTTGGAAGGTAGATAGATGAAAGGAAACCCTGATGTACAGAGAAGTAACAACCAGGCTTTCTTGACCATCAACCTATTTCCCACTAGGACATCTGGGGAAGGAGGAGAGCAAGCGAGACTCTAAAGTCAGCAGGTATGGCAAAATCAGTTACTCAAAATCATATTTGAAAATTCCCTTAGATTTGGTCTAGTATTTGGATGAGGTGTAATGAATGAGAAAAAGATAACTTCAGAAACATTAGATGCAAGTCAAAGTCCCTAGAATGGCCAGGTGCATTGTCCAAAATCAACATCCTTTTGAAATACTTCATATATAATAAGTAAACAGTATGCAGCAGTAACTCTTTCTACTCTCTTTACTTAACCAGAAAATACACAAATTTTCATGTGTACCAACTGTTTATTGTGTCATTACCTATAATAGCAAAATATTGGAAATAACACAGTTGCCCATAAATAGGGGACTATTTGAATAAGCTAGGGCACATCATTAAAATGAAGTACTATGTGGCCATACATTGGAGGAAGATCCCATTTTGATCTGAAGTGGTTAAGATATATTATTAGTTGAGAAAAAACAAAGTACATAATAAAGTATATTACTCTTTTGTATAAGAAAGGAGGAAAATTCAAGTATGTGTGTTCAGATATGTGTATTTGTATGTGTATTTGCTTATATTTTCAGAAGAAAACAGGAAGATAAGTGATGGCAATTTATAGGAAGAGAGAGATATGGAAAAGGGAAGGATACAATTGTGGCTTTTGTCAATATTCCTTGTTATATAGTTTGACTTTGGAATCATGAACATAATTTACATATTTTAAAAGTAAAATTAAATAAAAAGAACAAGCAGCCCATAAAAAGATGAAACAAACAACAACAATAAACCTGTGTCAAGTTAGCAGAATAACCATGTAAAGGAAGATTTATATCAAATGACTTTAAAAGGCAATACTTTTGCTGCATACTCTTAGTGGAATACATGCAAAAGACAAAATTTCCTTTTTTTACATCTTTTTTGTTTGCCTTACAAATTTCATAGCAAAGTTTTTAAAGACCTTTTAAAATGATAGCTGTATCACATTTTCTGGCCCCAAACCATCACATTCTATAAAAGCTAAAATAAATTTGTACAAATAAAAAAGCAAACTATAATTCTATTCAGAAGCAAATTTCAAAGAGAAACTTGCTGTTTTTGATCATTGTATGTCATCTTTTCAATTTTTTTTTTTCTCATGAAGTGGATCCCAGATATCTAGTGCATTTTCAGGATAAACAAATGTAGTATGTAGCATCAGCCTTGTTAGATTCCTTCTTTCCTTGGAAAGAACTTGCCATCTACAAAGAACTACAACTTTTGAGTTCTACCCTGTTTATGGAAACAAACAAGGAAACAAAAAATTGTCTAAGAGTCAATTATAATGGAAAGAAATAAAAGAAATATAAATCAATATTTGACATGTTCAACAAAATTTTAAATGCCATATTAAATCTCTTACAGTCAGGCCTTTACAAAAGAAGAATGAGATAGGTTTTATACAAGTTTCATTAAGAATAAAGCAGGCTTACATGAGTCTTTGCTGGAATTCATCAAAATGATATTTATTTTCAGAGTAAAAAGAAATACATATATTCTACTTGGCACATAATATTAACTGAGAAGCTGCTTCAAACATACCATGGCCATCAATTGAGCATTACAATTTCATAATGACTTTAGCTCCATTTTATGTCCTATCTTAGAAATAATAGTAAAAAAGCCAGGATGCCACCTCAAAGGAGGAGGGCTCAATATGGCCAAGAGGGAGGTTGTCCAAATTAGTCATTTGACATCCTGCCAGAACAGAAAAAGTCAAACTGTAGCAGAGAGAAGATAAAACCTGCACTGAATCCAAGATACAAGGATAAGGATAGAATATGATGGAGTAAGGGGCAATAACCTAAGTGGCTGAGAGAACGTGGAAAAACAGGCCAAGGAAAAAAGTTGGGATTGACTTGCATTGTTAAGGAGTTGGCTTCCAGTGAAGGTTGACATCATTTACAAGTGCCTATAAGCACTTAAGTCAAGTGAAACATCATGAGAGAGGTTTCTTTTCCAGAATTTTTTAAAAGTTACCAAATAAATATATTATAGGAAAAGAAAGAAAACAATTGCAGAACTGTGAGCATGCAAATTTGTTGCCAGCTTGGCTATCTCTCCACATTTGGAGCCTAACAATGCCATGGTTTCTATCAATAATATTCACTAAGTATCTACTTTAAGAAACTATTTATAATTGAGTATCCACTCTATGTGGTACCTTCGGGAATAAAATGATGAACAGGACAGAGTACTTGACACCAAGAATTTATGGTTATTGATATCTGGGAAGGGCACTCTCTCCAGTTTATAGTCTTTTCCTTTACACATCCACACCCCAAACTCTCCTATTCCCATACTCTTTCACCAAGGAAATAATAATCTAACTGAACAGGTTCCAAGATTCCAACTGAGCCAGCTTTGCCAATACGCAGATTAAATATTTTCTTTGCATGTGAGAATTCAGAAAGTTTACCTCCCACACACCCATTTTTGAGGTTATACTTTTAACAAAACAAGGGAGAAAAATCAAGCAATTCAGAAATGGTGCATTCAACTGAGAAAGTAGCAAAAGGAAGCTCAAGGATAGATCATCTCAGGGCTTGCAAGCAAACATACAAATTGTGACTAAAAGGCCCTGAGAGAGAGGTTTTCCAGAAAAATGGAGACTCCATGCTCTGAGAGGCTATATAAATGAAGATATGGCAAAGACTCATTTTTTAAAATCGATAATAAAAAAGAAAGGTGAGTAGATTTCAGAGGGAAAAATAAAAAGGTGTACAAGAACATAAAACAGGATGTGAGATTATACAATTGCTTGAAGCGTAAGAAAAAATAATCCGTTTTGACTGTTCCTGGAAATATCCTCTTTGAGTAATGCAAGAGTCACATTTTGCATTAATAATAAAGGAAACATAATTGTTAGCAATATTTACATTATTAAAAATGTAAATACTGTCTATTAGATTTTTAGTTTTATTCATTCATTGGCTCTATTCCAGGCACTACTCTAGGAACTGATTATAATTTATTTAAACAAACTTTTAGAGAAAGAATAGAAGACTTATTTTGATTATGGAACAGAATTAAATGTAATAGTGCCACAGTAGTTATGACTGAGACAATGAGAAGTAGATGATAGGAAGGAAAGGTAAAGGAAAACTAGAAGGCCTAATAGTATTACACTATATAAATAAGAGTCTACAGTGATTAAGTTAGAGAAACAAGAAATGGAATTAGAAATATGTTGTTTAAAATTCCAATAAATAATAAAATTTGGAGTAGGAGAAATAAGAGAATGTAGAATTTAGTGAATCATGCATCATAGGGATTCTATAGCTACTGTCTTGATGGAGTTGATTATCAAACAAAAGAAACCTGAGCATGTTATGCAGAGGTTTAATTAGAGGTTTTCTAAGTTCCTCTGAAAGGACTGCTACATTTTTTATTTATATTTATTTTTTGTATTAAATTTATACAATTATCTAAGACTAACATTGTTTTCAATATTAATTGTGTATCCATAAGAAAGATATATATTTATAATGATTCAGCTATATTTATGTTCTTTCATAGAGTTTTAAAATCTTCTCCATAAAAGTCTTATGCATTTATTCTTTCAACCATTGAACAAATATTTATTGAGTATCTCCAATGTTCTATGCTATGTGCAAGGCACTGAGGATACAGGAGAGAGAAAGACATAACCTTTGTAAAGAAGCTTGCATTTTAGTGGTGATTATTCTTTAATAAGTTCCTGACAGCTTGTAGTTTTTGTAGTGATTTTAAATTATGTTTTATTTTATGGACTAATTAATTTGTTATTGCTATTATGGGGGAACGTTATTGATCTTTGTATATTGATCTTCATTTGGCATACTTTCTGAACTCTCTTATTTTAATACTTGGTTTACTGATTCTCTTGGGTTTTTATGTAAAGTCTTTATCATTATTTATCAGTAAACAATGACAGTTTTCTCTCTTTCCTTTTAATCTTTATACATCTTTTTTTTTCTTGTTGTATTATAGCTAGTCTGTCTTTTCAATATTTAAATCATATTACTTCCCTACTTTAACTTAAATAGCTTTCTATTGCCCCAACATAAAAAAATTGACCCTCTCTTTCCAGCTTCATCTCATACCCAGTATACCCCTCACTTTCCCCACTGCAGATTCATTTACCTGTCCCTTAGATATGCTCTGACCCGTTCCAACAGAGTATTGTCCAGTGGTCCCCTCTTTGCCCAGAAAGCTCTTCCATTCATTTGATCCAGTTAACATCCTATGTATCAACTGTACAAATTTCAGATCAAGGATCTCACTTTGTCAAAGACTTTCTCCCTGATCAGTCCAGATCTTTTTCTAATAGGACTTTATTTTACATTTGTTTATAAGATTGTTTTATTAATACTTACATCCTTCTATCTAGTAGGCTGTAAGCAGTCCAGGGACTATCTGAGGGAGAAACAATAACTATTTTCCCCCCTCACCATTTTATCTCAAGATCTTTGCATTATTCCTGGCACATGGCAAAAATTCAGCAAATATGAACTTTTTTTTTTTTTTTTAAGATTTTATTTATTTGAGAGAGAGCAAGCAGGAGCAAGGGAAAGGGGCAGAAGGAGAGGGAGAAGCAAGCTCTCCACTGAGCATGGAGCCCCACATGAGGCTTGATCCCAGGACCCTGGGATCATGACCTGAGCCAAAGGCAGATGTTTAATGGACTGAGCCACCCAGGTGCCCTTGAACTTCTTGAATGAATTAACTAAAGTCAGAAATTTTGTTCCTTAAGAGAGTTTGGATGAGTTTTCATGAGATACTATCTAGAAAAACTTAAAAATTTCAAGGCCACGATTTTTGTCATTATAAATAGAAAGCATCTTACTGAATCCCATGTAAAAAATTTTTTTAAACTTAGAAAATCTCCTTGACTAAATAGAAAAATGTTAATTAAAAAATTGCCACTTTTTTTTTTCAACTAATGTTTCAATGTGGGGCTATCTGAGAGGAAACAACATGAAGAGAACTTTCTGTCAACTCTTTTATGTATACAGTATCTTAGTGTTTACATTTTCTCATTTCATTTTCAAAACAACTCCACAAGACCTGTATTTATTATGTCTACTTTAAGATGTAAGAAATGAGGCACAGGGAGGGTATATGATTGCCTTCCAATGCCATATTGCCTGAGGGCCTTTCGGAGGGAGAAGCTAATCACTGTGCTAAGGGCTGAATGAAACCTACTATCTTCCCTTAGCATAACACCCAGAAAAAAACAAAACAAAACTACTCTCTTCCATCACTTCCCACTTCATGGTAAGATCTCCCGACTAGCTGCCTGGCCAGGGCAGAGTAACACTAATATATATATATTAATTAATATACATACATGTTAATATATAATATTAATAAGTGTCACTAAGCCTACTGTCTACGCAAAAAGCATTGTGTCTCCGCTTTTGGCACCAATGCAATAAGGAATTAGAAATCTGCACCCAAAGTTAACAGCAAAAAAAGGTTTTAATAAAACAACAGTACACTCTCAGGGAAGGTTCCAGGAGGTGTAGATTCTGGTCCTAGGTTGTTTTACGATTAGATATTTGTTGTACCTCTCTGGGTTGGGAGGAGCTGTGATGTACAGTGGGGTGGTCTCTAATGGAGGCTGCTTCCAATCATTTGGGGGACTCCTCCCACAAGTATTCTATGATGTTGCTATAGAACGGTAAATGCAGCCTTTCTCCATGGGTGGGTGTGGGGGATAGGAGGGTGGGGGGCTATAACTACAGTGCAAATGCATTATAATGAGTCTAGGAGTTACCCTGAGGCAGATGTGGAAGAGGAGAGCTCTGCACATGTGGCTTTTGGTCTATTAGCACCAAATATCTTTGAAGATACAAGGTCAGGATGTTGTGTTCCTTGGGCTTCTAATGTGTAACCTATTTATCACCATCCTTCACTCCACTAATGTCTCTATCTCCTCCCCCAAACTTAGGTCATACCTGTATTGTCCAATGGCAATCGCTATTCAGTTGCTTATTCTGGAGGAATTTTCTACTTTAAACTCAATGCTTTAAATAAATTGAAAAACTGCCTTTGAAAGTAGCTCAAAACCATATTTTGAAGTTAGGCCAGCTAGAGTGGACTAAGGGCTATGGGCTGTTTATGTCCATCTCAGAGTAAACTGAAATTCAAATTAAATGTTAAGGTCACCCTGACTCTGAGGCCTTGAAACCCAGCTGTACATTTCATTCCAAACATGCCTTTCACACCAGCAAAGCTTTTGTAGCACTTGGGAGTATACAGAATGACTATTATTATAGAATAACTTTAAAAATATACATTTTAAATAAATTATATTGAATAGTCTAGAACGTATCACTATGTATTTTTGTTCAGTAATATGGGGTGGGGAGCATATCACTATATAAAGTATATATAATATAATAACTTATAAATATCATAATTTATATTATGAACTTTTTTGTTCCATTGTGATAAACCACCTTCAGTCTCTGGCCACTGAGTAGAAAATTAAAAAATAAATTCTTCAAACATTGCAACATTAGAATTAAGAACATGTAGAATAGTGTCAGAGATGAGAAAAAAGTAAACAGGTAAGTGAATGAAAGTAAGAAATGAGAGGAACTGAAGAGGTAGTCAAGAGATTTTCAAAAGATATAATAATCAACAGTTGGCAACTTGAATAGAGAGATAAAAGAAACTAGTAGTATAGAAAGAACCTGATATCTTTGGCTTGAGCAAATTTCAGTCCGGCAATACTATAGGTAATCTCATTTCAGAAACATAATTTGGGGTGATAAAGAAAATACATGATTTTGTTTTGTATAATTTTGAAGGGTTTGTGGGCTATCTAGGCAGAAATATCTAGTAGATAGATATGTATCTATAACTCAGAGAAAAATTGGGCCTAGGTATATTTTTTTCAGTTGATGTAGAATTTATAAACTATAAATTCACTCATTGCAAATATATAGTTTGATGATTTTTAGTAAATTTGGTAGTTGTGCCAACCATTGTGACATTCCACTTTTAGAACACCCCCATGTCCAACCCCATGCAGACACTGATCCACATTCTGTCTGTATGGTTTAGAAATTTCATACAAATCGGGTAATCCAAGATGTATACTTTTGTGTCAGGTTTCTTTCACTTAGCATAATGAGTTTGAGGTTCATCCATGTCGTTGCATGTATCAGTAGTTCATTCCTTTTCATTGCTGGATAGTATTCCATTCTATGGATATATACTAATTTTGTTTAGCCATTCACATGTTACTGGAAATTGACTATATGTTTGGTTATTATGGACATTTGCAAAACACTTTGTGTGAACATGTTTTTATTTCTCTTAGGTAAATATGTAGGAATAAAATTGCTGGGTTACATAATAGGTATATATTTGACTTTTTAAGAAACCTCAAATTGCTTCATTAAGTGACATTCCCACTAGCAATATATGAGGATAGAGATATACATTTGATTGTTAGTGGTAGTAGAAACATGGATGTGATCACCCAGCATACTGATAAGATTAGGCTAGAGTATACTGCATCAGCAAACACTCTAAAACCTCAGTGGTTTATAATAACAAAGGTCTTCTTCCTGGTCATGCAACATGTCCATCAAGAGTTGGTTGCAACTCTAATTGTTCCTTACTCTGGAATTCAGGCTGATGGAGCAGGCCCTATGTGGAGCATTTGTCTTTTGTAATGGTGAGAAAAAAGAGAATGTAGCAAAGCAAAAGCTGGTTCTTCATGAGAGACTATGGACTCTGAGAAACAAACTGAGGGTTCTAGAGGGGAGACGGGTGGGGGGATGGGTTAGCCTGGTGATGGGTATTAAAGAGGGCACGTACTGAATGGAGCACTGGGTGTTATACGCAAACAATGAATCATGGAACACTACATCAAAAACTAATGATGTAATGAATGGTGATTAACATAACATAACAAAATTCAAAAAAAAAAAAAAAAACGCTGGCTCTTAAAGCTTGAAAGTAACACATTGCCAGTTCCATTCATATTTCTTTGGTCAATTTAGTCACATGGGTAAGCCTAACTTTAATGAATAGGAACAGTATATTCCTTCTCCAGGGAAAGGAGAAGCAGATATTGGTGAAACTTAAGTTTATAATCTACCACACTTCAGAGAGACCATAAGTGGCCAGCAATGGACAAGGACAAAACCCTGTGGAATGTCAGAATTCATTTCTTTTTAATCACATTTTAATGAGCATCTACTATGTGTCAATGATAATGTGTCTCTCATTATCCAGCAAGCTAGTCTGGGCTTGTTCATATGGTGGTGGCAGGGGACCAAGAGGCCAAGTTGAAGCATTTAAGACCCCTTGAGGCCTATGCTTGAAATTGGCACAGTTTCACCACATTATCTGAAGCAAGGCATGAGACCTACCCAGTTTAAAGAGATCAAGACATAGACTCTATCTCTTGATGTGAGGAGAAAATTCACACACTGCAAAGGGCATAAATACAAAAAAGATGAACAACTGTGATCATTTTTACAACCAATTTATCATATATCAAAATGCCAAGTATTGCCAAAAATTATCTATATTGAAAACTTTAATTGGAAATGGATTGTTGAGATTCACCCAAGATAAAGGTGATTGTAAATTACAGTTTAAAAGGTAAATACTGGTCAAGTCTCAAGAATTCATGCTGTTTTCTGCTGGGGTGGGGTTTCTGCCCCCAGAAGTTCCCCTGGTTGTCCCTTCTCCCATGGCTCCTCTGATCACTAGTCCTATCCTTTGAAACAAAGTGCAAACAGCTTCTTCCCCACCTCCACTGCACCCTGGGCTTGTGGTAGGAGAGACAGCCTCCTACCACAGAGATGTCAGAATCACCTTTGGGCATCCTTCTTTCCTTGCCTTGAATAATAGCACAGTTCACAACCAAATAATTACAGTCCAGTCCTATAAGGTCTAAGAAGCTCAACTGTCTCCTATTTTCTGTTTCTTTTGGTCTCAGCCAACAATGTTTCCACTGGTATAATCACATCTCTATTTCTGGCTTTTGTTGAGATGGTTGATTAAATCCATAGTTCACACCCATACCAATCTCCTTACCCAATGCTTGGTTTGTCACATCCTTAGTGCTGTCTTCTGAACAGCTTTCTCATTTTTTTGGTGCATTTGTTGATGTTGTTGTTGTTTTTAATAATATGGACAGGTTGAGAATTTTCAAATCTTTAAGGACCAGGTTCCTTTTTGCTTAATAATTTCATCTTCAGTTCATTTCTCTCCTCTTGCATTTTACAATAAGCAGTGAAGAGGAACCAAGCTCCTCCTTTATCATATTTCTTAGGAATCTCCTTTGCTAAATACCCAATTTCATCACTTATAAGTTCTACCTTCCACAAAACACTAAAAAATGAACACAGTTCAGCCAGGTTCTTTGCCATTTTCCCTTACTGTCCATATTTCTACTAATATTCTGCTCATGGTTACTTGGGTTTTCTCTCTAAGAAGATGGAAACTTTCTCTACAGCTCTTCTCTTTTCTCTCTGAGCTCTTACCAAAATCTCTTAAAAATCTGTTTATGGTAATTTAGGCTTTTTCTAACATGCACCTCAAAATTCTTCCAGCCTCTACTCATTACCCAGTCCCAAAGCTGCTTCCACATTTTTAGTATCTGTCATAGCAGCATTCCCAATTCTAAGTACCAATTTCTGTTTTAGCCCATACGGGCTGTTATAACAGAGTACCATAGACTGGATGGCTTATAAACAACAGAAATTTATTTCTCACAGTTCTGGATGCTGCAAGTCTGAGACCAGGGTGCTAATATAGTTGGGTTCTGGTGAAAGCCCTCTTTGGGACTGCAAACTGCCAACTTCTCACCGTATCCTCACTTGGCAAAAAGAAAGAGAGAGAAATCTCTGAGGTATTTTATAAGAGCATGAATTCTATTCATGAGGGCTCTACCTTCATGACCTAATCATCCCCCAAAGCCCCCTTCTCCTAATACCACCACATTGGGGGTTAGAATTTCAACATATGAATTTAGTTCATAACACCACTGAATTGTTTCCTTCCTCTATAGTAATAAAGAAATTTCTATATCTCATGAGACCCAGTAATGATCAGTATGGTAACTATGATCAAAATCCCATATGCCAGAGGATTGAAAGTATGTGTTTTTTTTTAATGCAGTATGAAAGCAGTTTGGATATAGTCTTATTAAAATTTGCAGATTTGTGTGGAATTGCTCAAACTTCAAAATATGCCAGAATATAGTCCTAATATATTGTGATACAGAGGTACATGATTTCTGGAACATATCATGTGTAAGATGCCAGAAGATCTGATTGGGCACTGAATAAGCTAAAGACCAATTTCTGGTTGGAAAATTTGTCTTCCATTTATTTTTCCTCCAATAACCAGAAGAAGCTGTCACCTTGTAACAATCTGTTTGAGATAAACAGACTAAAATAGAGGATTATCCCAAAGATCTGGAATTAGAAAGACACAGAGTGATTTCAATGCTACTAGCATTAAGAGCCCAATAATTATTACATAGGCAAAACATCATTTTAAACTCATCACTTGCTTGGTAAAATACCCTTAAGAATAGTTTTCTACACTGGGGCACTTGGGTGGTACAGTCAGTTAAGTGTCCAACTCTTGGTTTCAGCTCAGGTCATGATCTCAGGGTTGTGATCTCAGGGTCATGAGGTCGAACCCCATGTTGGGCTCTGCACCAAGTGGGGAGTCTACTTAAGACTCTCTCTCCCTCTCCCTCTGCCCCTCCCCTGCCCTGCTCTCTCTTCTCTCAAATAAATAAATCTTTTAAAAAAATGAATAGTTTTCTGCACTACTCATGACTGAACCTGCCTGCAAGCTACATGGACTTCCTTTCACACTACTTCCCACCTATACAGGCAGAGTTAGCCACTGATGCTAGATTGAAGAAGACATTTTATTTTGAAAAACTGTAAGGTGTCACTTTGAGTATCACTTGCATTTAGAAACAGAACAAACTAAAATGAAATCAAATGCCTGAATTTGAAAAACAAAAACAAAAACAAACCTCACCTTCCATTTTTGATGAAAGAATTATGAATCATTTGCAAAACAATTACCATCCTAGACAATTTCAAAATGGATAAATTAATATAATTCATATCAAACTAAGTGCATAAATATATACACAAATATGTTTTATATACCTAAAGTCTTGGGAGTTGTTAGCCAAAGAGTTGGGGGAGAGATGTCCACGTTAGTGATATCCTGTGATAATGTATGCAATAAGGTGGGAAAAAATACAGCTCCACTTTTCTGCTGATTTACTACCACTCAAAAGGCTGACAGAACGTTGCACCCAAGGCATCAATATTAATCATCCCACAGCTGTTCTTAATTTACCTCTTGAGCTTCCCAAACGTTAATAGCATATACTAGTCCAGAATGGCAAAAAGTTTTAAGTAAGATTTAAATATTTATTAGGAAAGATATAGATGACATTATAAGTTATAAATTAAAGCCAATAGATGGCCTTATATTTGAAAAAGGGCCTTGAACAACATTTCTGTTTTTAAATTTGTCATAAACTACATATAGGGCTATAGTGTTTATTTTTTTTAAAGATTTTATTTATTTATTTATTTATTTATTTATTTATTTATTTATTTATTTATTCATTTGACACAGAGAGAGAGAGCACAAGCAGGGGGAGCAGCAGAGGGAGACTCTCCGCTGAGCAGGGAGCCCGATGCGGGACTTGATCCCAGGACCCCAGCTGAAGGCAATCGCTTAACCGACTGAGCCACCCAGGCATCCCAGGACTATAGTGTTTAAATAGAATCCTTGTATGTTTTGGATGCTGCTTATATGAAATTGTATAAGCATTTCCAGAAGACAGGAAATTCTTTGACAATTAGATGTCACAAGAACAGTTTTTCTAAACAAGTAAAAGTTTATTATTCCACAGGCTAAGAAAAAAGAGCTTGGTTTGTGGACTTAGACTTTTCCTATGTACAAGCAGTCAAGTTGGAAAATGGAAAATTACTTTTTTTTTTTTTTTTCACAAAATGAGATAGTTTGCTCCTATCTCTATTTGTTTGCCCACTTAAATTTCCTTTAGGAATAGTGGGTAAGAGGTTAAAAGAATAATTTTAACCTTGATTCGTTTGAATAAAGACTGTGAAAGAAAATTCAACATTGACCTCTCTCTCTCATCTACTGAGAGTTTACAAGGCTCTAAATTAATTTTAGATACAAAAATTGATTCTCTTCCAAAGTGGCTTTAAAAAGCCTTAGGGGAAAATAAAACCTTTGGTGGTAGATAATTTACTTAATCTCTCTCTGAACTTTTTGTTTTCCAAGTCTATAAAACAAAAATAATACCACCCTCCTCATAAGAGTTGCTGTAGAATTAAATGTAATAATTTACATTTTTTAAACCTGGATAAATAATAGTCAACTTGTTTGGAATAAAAAGTATGGAATTGGAAATAAGAGTAATTCCTAACAAGAATATATACAATGATGGTCTATTTGCTTGCTGGCTGGCTGGCTAACTGAGGGAATAAATACTCCAAGCTCACTCTCTTCACTCCTGATGTCCTGCAAGGCTCCTATTGCCCAACCAGAAGCCAGTGGGCAAATTCTCCATGGATGTGATTCATATTAGATCAGCCTTGCGTAGAAGAGAAGGATTAAGAATGAGTTTGAGGGCGCCTGGGTGGCTCAGTTGGTTAAGCGACTGCCCTCGGCTCAGGTCATGATCCTGGAGTCCCGGGATCGAGTCCCACATCAGGCTCCCTGCTCAGCAGGGAGTCTGCTTCTCCCTCTGACCCTCCTCCCTCTCATGCTCTCTGTCTCTCATTCTCTCTCTCTCAAATAAATAAATAAAATCTTTAAAAAAAAAAAAAAGAATGAGTTTGGAAGGGCAAATGGAAGATACCTGGCACATTATATTTTTCATTGATGTTTCTTGAATACCATGAAGGTTGGATATAACCCTTTACAACTTTTATAAAATTCTTTATTTCTTCTACCATCAACTTCCCACACCACAACTCCTATACCACACTATGTTCTTCCAAATTACCAGAACCAAATAAAAACTTGCTCTGGAAATCAGCCCTCACTTTTCCTTCTTCCCTTTCATGACAGCCCAGCAATGGCAGAAATCTCCCCAGCGGTGAGGGGTAGAGAAGAAAATAAGTTAACAATTTTGATATCCTCTTTCCCTGTTAAGGGGTAGAGGAAGGCCTAGAATATTCATATGATATTTTTTCCCAGTACAATTGCATAAGTCTTCTCACAGCTATTTTGCTTTTTGTCTGCTCACTTTTTCCCACTGCTATTAGTGTAATTACCTTAAGTACAAATTTGATCTTATCATTTATTACAAAACATTTCAGTAATTTTTGCCATAAAATAAAACAAGAACAAAAACACACATACCACACACAATTCTCCACCCAGGCCCCCTTTATAATGGTGATATTGCTGGTCTTGTTATCAAGAGGTATAGTCTAATTCCTCCTGTTCTTAGGAGCCATGTCACCTTCTGTGAATAAGCCTAAACTGCCTTGCTGGGTAATGAGAGACACTTGGCCCAACAATCTCTGTCACTCTACCTAATAGCCAGCCAGCCACCAGACATGTGTGTAAGGCCATCCCACCCAGACAAGCACAGACCATCGAGCTAGTCTAGCCAGTTCAGTGGGGCCTACCAGAGATCAGTATTATTAGCCAGTAAAACCTTTGGCTCATATTAATAAGTGGTTATTAGTTTAAGCCATGAAGTTTTGGGATTGTCTATTATGTAACAACTGATAATTGATAATTCACCATCATGTATAATATTAAAAATCTGAACTTCTTATATGACAGCAAGACCCTTCACAAAGCTTAACATAAACATCCAGCTTTATACTCCGATCTCTAAACCTATCTGTATTACAGTTTAGTCCTTAGAATCTAATCAGTCTTCTGCAATCAAGTGTACACTTTCATACCTCTGTGCTTTGCACATAGCTGTAAAACAGAAAAGAAAATTGGAACTAACATGTACAGAATGCCTATAATTCCCTAAGATTTTTACATGTGTCTGCTATTTATACCTTAACAATAACCCTTTAAAGTTGTAGTTATCCCCATTTTATAGACTGGAACACTGTGGTACAAAAAGATAAGATTTCTCAAGGCTATAAAACTAACAAGTGATAGATTTATATGATTTCAAAGTCCATGATCTTCCTATTGCAAAACTGGTTCTCAGTTTGGTAGCCAGATGGGGAATGAGCTGGAGCAGAATTCATTTCAGAATTATCCTGATAGTGCTTTCAAAAATGATTTGTCTACTCTAACCTGTTGGACACAAGAATTTTAGCAGGGATGGAAACTGGCTCCTCTAATTCAGCTCTCTCTCCACCACACTCCTCTTTTGGAAAACTACCATACTTGCTTTACCTATATTCTTGTCTCTGCCTGGAAAAACACTTCCTTCTTTTCCATTCTGGATAAATCATACTCACTCTTCAAGGCCCAGCTAAAAATCTAATCTTCTTAATGAAAGTTAAATAGAAATACTGAAATGAATGCCCACTCCTCAGAGCTTCAAAACCATTCTGTCAATGTCTTTATGAGAGTACACTATACTTAGTTGTCTACCTTTCCCTTCTCCCTTATGGACTAATTGAGGACAAGAACCATGTTTTATTCATTTGCATCCCTGAAACTTAGCACTATATCTGGTGTATAGCAAATGCTCACTAAATATTTGTGGAATTATAGTGATTGGCTTTCCATGTCCTTAACAAGAGATGGAGGAAATATGTTGCTTTTTCACTGAAACCCCAAATTCTGCTGCTACTCTTAAATAAGAAAATGTATTTTTTTCAGATTCCTTTTATTAGGTAATTTACAGTACAATTAATGTCAATAATTAAAGACTGAAGCCCTCCAGAGAAGAAAAAAACGATAGCAGTGTCTGGGGTAACTGGGAAATGTAATCGTGAATTTACACAATAGACAAATAGAACTATGGAAGAGATCCATCCTACTAAATGTAGTTATTAGCAAAGCACATATTCATCTTCTCATGCCAGATAAAACTTTGTACTTAAACTTTTACCTAGTTGATTTCTTAGCTGATAAAGTGGTAACTATGGCTGCAAATTTTTAAAGAAATGTCAAGATATTGAAGTAGCCTGGTCTAGAATTGTGAAAGTTATTGGTTTGTGTTAAGCCATTTTGTTGGATAATGTGTTTTTCAGAGAAAAAGAATGAGAATAAAAAGAGTACATATTATAACTAAATGTTGGGAATCTTACCAAATTTCCCCCAACCCACATCTAAACTTCCAAAGGGAAGGGCCTCTTGAACTAGATTTTCTAAGCAACTGGGGTTCCCTAATGATTTAGTCCCATTCTAACATGGCAATATATATTTCAGAGTTCAGTGAAATTTAAACGTGTGAATTGGAAAGAAAATTGCCACTTAGACTAACCATGAAAATCTCCAAAATTTAACCTCAATTGTCTAGGACAATGATGGGATATATAACTATGCACTTTTTTTTAAGTGAAAATACAAAAATAACATCATCTTCAAACTTAGTTATTTTGTTAACAATAGTGAAAGCTAAATCATGAGAAATTTCATCCTAGAACATATATTTTTATGTCTCTGATAGCTCATAGAGAAATATAATTAAAACATAATTTTGAAACATAATTGAAAGCTTGGGACCGATTCTACATGTTTTCTTGTATTTTTCCCCACTAAAGATTTTGGTTTGAGTTCTATTTTCTTTGCTGCTTTCACCTGCCTGAAGTCATAATCTTCCAATTGTAACATAAAAAACCTTTTCTGTAACAACCAGCTGTGATACCTCAAACAGAGGACTACACTTTGAGATTTGAAAAAGCAGCAGGAAATGACTGTCAAAAGTTAAAAAAAAAAAAAAAAAAAACCTCTCCCAGCAAAGAACTAAGCAAGAGAAGTTCAGAGAACATAATGTAGAAACAGAAATGACCTTCCAGAGATTAATTTTCCCAAAGCGATTTCACAGATTCTGTTAGGCCCTTTCACAAAATACAATCAGCCAGGATTCATCTTGGAAATAATGACAAAGCTTCAGAATGCAGAGAATTTAAGGCCCAGGAATTACTTAAAACTCATAGTTCTAAAGAATCTTACTATCCCAAATAGAAATCTCTTGGAACTAATTTCTTAAAAATGATTGGGTAAATATTAAGTCAAACTGTGAGATAAATATTAAAGAAATAGGCTACCAACAATAGAAATGTTATAATATTCCACTTATGTGCTGCCTCTATTTATTAAAAGAATTTTTAACAATAATAGAATTGGCACACTAGGTAACAAAAAGTTGGCCTCTATTGAAACACGAAATAATTTTGAAATGAAGAAGTATTTAAATTATGTTCTTTGGAAGACATAATTAAATTATAAGAAGAAAATCCTAAATTAACAACTATGTGATATCTATTGCTCAAAAAGAATTCCACAAGCTATTGAGTGACCGAAGATCACTACAACACTAAAAACAAACAAACAAAAACCACACACAAAAAAAACTAGATTGTTACAGGAATTAAAAGAGATAATATACTTGAAAGTACTTTATAAATACGGTGCATTTGGCATATGAAATGAATTCTAATAATCATTTTTGGGGGATTGACACAAATGATCACACATGAAGGTTCTGGAATATTTTACACAATCACCAGATTTTGACTCTTTCAATCCAAATGTATTATTCTCTTTTTCTGATTTGCTCAGGAAACATTTTCTTTTTATCTTCAGTACTACATCTCTTGGTAATATTCTTAAGACATTATGCTAGAGGAGGTAAGTATACTGCTTGCTTCTGATCTAGCTCATCTAAAGGCTAATAACTCTCTTAGTTTGGATTTCCCTGAAAACAGAGTCTGACAGGAGAACCTGTATGTGGATGAGTTTATTGTGGAAAGAAACTAAGACTGAGAAGAAGGACAAGCTAATAAAATAGTGAGTTGTTGAGGTTATTGCTGTAGGCATCAGAGGCTTGCCTCTACCAGGGCTTCTGTGAAATATATGGAAATGTCCACTTGAAGAGCACTAGACTGGAACTCTACTGACTTTAGCCTCCACTGGGTTAGTGGTTCTTCCAGAGCATTAAGACCCTTATACTTCCAACGTGTGATTACACAGAGCCAAAGAAGACCCTGGGGTAGAAAAAAGATGGACGCACAGTGTTCTCTTGAGATAGGATGCTGCCACTGCGAGGTGCGTCTGGGCTCACACAGAACTATATACAGAAGTTAAGGCTATGTTAGTTTTCTATTACTGTGTATTAAATTACCACAACCAGCAGCTTAAGACAATACCCATTTATTAGTCTACAGTTTCTGAAGGTCAGAAGTCCAGGCATAACTAGATTTTCTGCTCAGTGTCTCACTGGACTGAAATCAAGTTTGGTTGGGACTGTGGTTCTCCTCTGGACCCTGGGTCCTATTCCAGGCTCACTGGTTATTAGCAGAATCCACTTCCTTGTGGTTGTAGGACTGAAGTCCCTGTTTTCCTGCTAGCTGGCAGCTAGAGACTGCTGTTGGCTCCTAGAACCTGCCCACATTTCCTTGCCATGTGAACCACCCTTGGTAGTTCACAAGACGGGTGTGTGCTTTCTTCCAGGCCAGTAGGAGTGCATCTCTCTGACTTCCTTTTCTATCACCAGGGGTGGAAAGTCTCTAACTTTAAAAGGTTCATGTGATGTGTCAAATAATCAACTGATTAGGACTTTAACTGCAAGGGCAAAATCCCTTCACAGCAGTATCTATATTAGAGATTGATTGAATGATTGAGAAAAGGTGTGTGCACCAGGGGCCAAGAACTTGGGGAGCATGTTAGCATCCTGCCCACCCCAGAGTGAAATCACAAATTGATTGAGGGGATGCGACATGGGACACCAAAAGCATCTGCTGCAGCAATTTTAAAAAGTGAGTTTGTTTTTGCTTAATCTAAGAAAGGGACAGCCAAAATCTAGCAAGATGGGTCTGAATTAAGAAGTATCCATTAAGTTTGGTTTAGGGAATTAAGTGGTCATATTTTTCTGGTACTTAAATAAAGAACCAAATAGAGTAAATCTCAACATCCATCACAACGCAGGCTTTCAGTTATTTTCCATGATGTCTTCTACATAGGATGCATAAATAGATGCGTCTGTTAAATAAGAACTATGCCATAAAACTGATTGCTCTGAAGAGCTGTGCAACTACTGAAGGAGGTAAAGTGAGAGATTTTTAAAGATTTACTTCCAATTTATCCTGTATTGTGAGCTTATTTGAATGAATTACAACAGACTCAATTTTTTCATACATAATTGTTACATTTCATCTAGCCTATTAAATCTAACATTTAAATTTAAAAACCTACTATAAATTAAATATCTGCCAATTTTATGGCTATGAGCACATGCTAATCTTCATGCTGGAAGATGAGCCATGCAGATTGCAAGCATCCAAACTATATTTAGAAGCACATTACTTAAGAGCTGGGTATTCAGATATGAGCTCTGCTAGATCTTGTATGAAGTTCATTTCCATTTTGTAAAAAGTATGTTCAACAGTGCTTCTAATTGTGTAACTTAACTACTGAAGAGCCTAGGTGGCATTACCTATTGCTCTGCAGACAATAGTGTTGTGTTTGTGGTTACTGCCACACAAAAGCAGCACTCTAATTTTTCCAAACACATTTCCAGTATTATTTGGCATCCCTAGTAATCTGTCCTGTCACTTCCTGAGCAGATCTCTAAGGTAGTGATGAGCAAGAGAGAAGCAAAGAGAAATATAAACCACAGGGGGCACCACCCTTACTCTCAATGCATCCTGCTCAGTCTACTCCCTGCCAGGCTTGAAAGAAGGAGTATCACACAATCCTGTGAAAACTTACTATATGCCAAGTGCTATGGTGAGAACTTAATTTATATGGTTTATTCTCATTTAATCTTCATAAAAACGTGAGGAAATAGGCATTAGTGATCCCTTATTTTACAGATGAGGTTACAGAAGAGCTTATGTGACTTGCATGTGGCTAATAAGGTTGCATAGCTAATAATAAGCTAATAAGGATTCAAGCCCAGGCAGCCTAATTCCACAGCCAGGGTTCTGAACCTTTATGTTATAACATCACAGAGGTGGTGAATAAATTTTCTAAAATTATATATTCTACAATTGAGAGGAAAAACAGGTTTTGACAATGACACCCCCTACCTTTTTAAAATCTA
Organism: Mirounga angustirostris; assembly: GCF_029215605.1. Taxonomy (NCBI): domain Eukaryota; kingdom Metazoa; phylum Chordata; class Mammalia; order Carnivora; family Phocidae; genus Mirounga; species Mirounga angustirostris. The sequence goes on along the minus strand of NW_026991716.1, from coordinate 87,038,843 downwards.
ATCACTGAAAGAAATACCACGTTTCAAAAAGCATTACGAATATATTTTTCTCTTTTTTTATTATGTTATGTTAATCACCATACATTACATCATTAGTTTTAGATGTAGTGTTCCATGATTCATTGTTTACATATAACACCCAGTGCTCCATTCAGTACGTGCCCTCTTTAATACCCATCACCAGACTAACCCATCCTCCCACCCCCCTCCCCTCTAGAACCCTCAGTTTGTTTCTCAGAGTCCATAGTCTCTCATGGTTCGTCTCTCCCTCCGATTTCCCCCCCTTCATTTTTCCCTTCCTGCTATTATGAACATATTTTTAAAATTCACTTTCTCTAATGTTGTAGAAATTATAGCATGTGACCTTAAATTTTCTAAAATTGCTATTCAAGGTCTAGAAAAATTAGAAAATTTTCCCTCAGATCCTTAAAACCAAGATGACTGGAGGATTCAGATTCATGAAGTGCTATAAAATGCTGCACATAAATATGCCACCAAGTACAATTTGATATGAAGCATTTGAAGTTCCCAAGTCTTCTTTTCCTTTTATACAATATGTCATTTATTGAGCCATAGACAGAACTTCTATTATCAAATGTTGATTTCCCAAAAGAAACAACTATAGAATTGTTTTCGATTTTAAAATTAAAAATGTGATTACCAGAGCAAATGTCTCATGGTCAGAATTTATTTTCTGTTCATTTTCTTTTCTTAAATGTCAATCACTTTTGAAAAATAAGGCAAAAAATATCTCACATTCCATATACTCCCACCTGATGAGCACTCAGACCTCTGGGTCCTATTTTCCCAAAATCACCAGCCAGTTCTCACTGCCTTCACTCAGGCAGGATTCATGATGGATTTTAAGGGTAATCATTTACAAAGGCAAAAGACAGAAAACTACTAACATGCACTTACTATTATTTGTCAGAGAAATTATCCTCTTGAAGGTTGGTGCTTGTTTGAAGGGAACAAAGTGTCTTCAAAAATGAAAAGACTACCAAATGGTGATTCATAGCTCAAATGCCTTGGTTCCATGGTCTAAAAGCAGAATGTTAAGCAAAGTCTTTAAATTGCCCATGTGGATTTTATAGGCTAAATGAGGCTAAGAACTGAACCACGGAAATACAGCATGGATAAATTTCACCAAACTGCTTCCAAATTTAGTGTTATAAATTTCCAATCCACATCTTACAGAATTTTGTATAATATTAGAGAACCGGGTGCCTGGGTGGCTCAGTATAACGTTAAGCGTCTGCCTTCTGCTCAGGTCATGATCCCAGGGTCCTGGGATCGAGTCCCACATCGGGCTCCCTGCTCAGCAAGAAGGCTGCTTCTCCCTCTCCCATTCCCCCTGCTTGTGTTCCTGCTCTTGCTATTTCTCTCTGTCAAATAAATAAATAAAATCTTTTAAAAAAAATATTAGAGAACCAACATGTAAGCTTATGCAGCTCATCTTTTAAAGGGTCCTGATATTCCTGAGATAGAAAATAATGCTCCACAGCTAGAGAAGATCACCCATATTCTATGTTCGCATTAATATATAATCATAATGTAAGAATAAAACTACAGGTTTTTTTTTCCAGTTTGCTGAGTAAAACATTTACATATTCAAAATAAGAATTATAGAATCAGTGAAAGAAATACAATATTTTAAGATACTTGCAATTAAATGCTTAGCATAAGTGATCCACACTATCAGAAAACCTTATTATGCACATAATTTGTGAAGTCCCTATTATAGATTCTACAAAGAGAGAGTGAGTACAAGATATGATCTTTTAAAGAGAATAATCTACTTATAAACCATTAATACCATAGTGCCATAAAGTTACGTATAAGAAAATTACCTCTTTAAATGAAGCATGTTACTTTAACTTTTACGTATTTTTTTCTTTAGAGCAGCAATTAATTCAAAGTACTAACTCCAAAATATTATACTCAGCTATTATAGTGGTATGATAAATAAACATATCAAATTTTAAATCATAAAGGGATGGCTAATATACCATAATCTGTTGCATTTTTTTTTAAAGATTTTATTTATTTATTTGAGAGAGAGAATGAGAGACAGAGAGCACGAGAGGGGAGAGGGTTAGAGGGAGAAGCAGACCCCCCGCTGAGCAGGGAGCCCGATGTGGGACTCGATCCCGGGACTCCAGGATCATGACCCGAGCCGAAGGCAGTCGCTTAACCAACTGAGCCACCCAGGCGCCCAATCTGTTGCATTTTGAGAAAGAGGAAAAGTCTTTTTCTGTAAAAGACAATTGAGGGGTGATTTTCTCATTCAGTTTAATATTTATACATTAGGTATAATTCTGATACCTTTGTTATTTAATGACATGTTAAGTCTTATTTAATCATTTTGCTGGAGATAATACCTGAATCATGAAGGAGTCATACTTCTGATTCAAGCTCCCATCCAGAAACCAAGGAAACAAGTCCAGTAAGCAAGTCCAAATCAGAATGTAGAATGAAAAAATTTGAAGTTTTATATATATATACACACACATATATATATATAGACAGAGAAAGAAAGGGAAAGACAGAGATGGGGTGGGGGGTGGGAATACATATATGTTTAAAACTGATAAAAAGCAAACACAACAGACATTATATGTTCTTCACTAGGCAGACAACTGAGGAAGGTGGGAAATGTAGTGTTTGTGACCCCGGGCTTAGATGACAGGCCTGTGTTTAAAAAGAGTGTTTACTGGACGCATAAAACTAACCTCTTTTTCATAAATGGAACTAATACCATAACTTATTGGTTTGTTGTGAAATAACACATATCAAACAGTGAATGGGAGAAAATACACTTTTGAAACTGTAATTAAAATAGTAGCACTATTATTTAATCATTACAATAACCAAACAAATTACTATCCTAATTTTTTAGATAAAGATATTAAGGCTCAGAGAAGCTAAATAATTTGTTCGTGGATGCCTACACAGAACATGATAAAGCTAACAACATTTGAAACAAGATCTGTCTGATTTTTCACTTATACCATACTGCCAACTATATTCTATAATTCTCAAAATCCCCCAAAGGAGGATTTTTATTTTTTGTTTTTCTCATTGTCATTTATAGTCTCTGCATTAATTTGCTAGGACTGTTGTGGCAAAGTACCCAAACCTGGGAGTCTGAGAATAACAGATACTTATTGTCTCCCAGTTCTGGAGGCTAAGGGTCCTAGGTCAAGGTGTTGGTAGTGTTGGTACCTACTTTTATTATTATTATTATTAACATACAATGTATTATTTGTTTCAGGGTACAGGTCTGTGATTCATCACTCTTATACAATTCACAGCACTCACCATAGCACATACCCTCCCCAATGTCTATCACCCAGCCACCCCATCCCTCCCACCCCCCAACCACTCCAGCAACCCTCAGTTTGTTTTCTGAGATTAAGAGTCTCTTATGATTTGTCTCCCTCTCTGGTTTTGTCCCATTTCATTTTTTCCTCTCTTCCCCATGATCCTCTGCCTTGTTTCTCAAATTTCACATATCAGTGAGATGATAATTGTCTTCCTCTAGTTGACTTATTTCACTTAGCATAATACCCTCTAGTTCTATCCATGTCGTTGCAAATGGCAAGATTTCAATTTTTGATGGCTGCATAATATTCCATTGTATACATATACCACATCTTCTTTATCCATTCATCTGTTGATGGACATCTAGGCTCTTTCCATAGTTTGGCTATTCTGGACATTGCTGCTATAAATATTGGGGTGCATGTACCTCTTGGATCACTACATTTGTATCTTTAGGGTAAATACCCAGTAGAGCAATTGCTGGGTCTTATAGTAGCTCTATTTTCAACTTTTTGATGAACCTCTATACTGTTTTCCAGAGTGGCTGCACCAGCTTGCATTCCCACACACAGCGTAGGAGGGTTCCCCTTTCTCCACGTCCTCGCCAACATCTGTCATTTCCTGACTTGTTAATTTTCTCCATTCTGACTGGTGTGGGGTGGTATCTCATTGTGGTTTTGATTTGTATTTCCCTGATGCCGAGTGATGTTGTGCACTTTTTCATGTGTCTGTTGGCCATTTGGATGTCTTCTTTGCAGAAATGTCTGTTCATGTCTTCTGCCCATTTCTTGATTAGATTATTTGTTCTTTGGATGTTGAGTTTGATAAGGTCTTTATAGATTTTGGATACTAGCCCTTTACCTGATACGTCACTTGCTATTATCTTCTCCTGTTCTGTCGGTTGTCTTTTGGTTTTGTTGACTGTTTCCTTTGCTGTGCAGTAGTTTTTTATCTTGATGAAGTCCCAATAATTCATTTTTGCCCTTGCTTCCCTTGCCTTTGGCGATGTTTCTAGGAAGAAGTTGCTGTGGCTGAGGTCGAAGAGGTTGCTGCCTGTGTTCTCCTCAAGGATTTGGATGGATTCCTGTCTCACATTTAGGTCTTTCAAACATTTTGAGTCTATTTTTGTGTGTGGTGTAAGGAAATGGCCCAGTTTAATTCTTCTGCATGTGGCTGTCCAATTTTCCCAACACCATTTGTTGAAGAGACTGTCTTTTTTCCATTGGAAGTTCTTTCCTGCTTTGTCGAAGATTAGTTGACCATAGCGTTGAGGGTCCTTTTCTGGGCTCTCTATTCTGTTCCATTGATCCATGTGTCTGTTTTTGTGCCAGTATCATACTATCTTGATGATTATAGCTTTGTAATAGAGCTTAAAGTCCAGAATTGTGATGCCACCAGCTTTGCTTTTCTTTTTCAACATTCCTCTGGCTATTCGGGGTCTTTTCTGGTTTCATACAAATTTTAGGATTATCTCTGAAGGCTGTGAGGGAGGTTCTGTTCTATTCTCTTCTCCTAGCTTCTGGTAGTTTTGATGTCAATCTTTGGTGTTCCTGGGCTTCTGCTGCATCACCTTGATCTCTGCCTTCTTCTTCATATGGTGTTCTTCCTGTGTGTGTCTGTGTCCAAATTTCTCCTCTTTGTAAGGACACTAATTATATTGGATTAGAGGTGCACTCTACTCCAGTATGACCTCATCTTAACTAATTATATCTTCAATGACCCTATTTCCAAATAAGGCCACATTCTAGGGTATGGAGCTGGGTTAGTGGTGGGGGATAGAACTTCAACATATAAATTTTGGAGAAACAATTCAACCCCTAACAGTTCCCAAAGAGAAAACATATCTTCCCATGTAGGCAGGTGTGGAGTCTTGTAATACTGCCATTCACTGATATGATTTGACCACACAGTGGCTGGTGTGTTGATGGGGTCACTTTGCCGCTATGCTGTCTGCTGGCTTGGGCTACTCACTGCATTCTAATTATATAGTCAACTGTAACACCCAAAGTTAGCTAGCTTACTGATCTGATGTCTTCTCAAACCAACATCTTTTGATCATTCAAGGCTCCCACCATCCCTTATGAATACCTACAGATTCTACTGGAAAGCTAGGAAGATCTCAGACCAGTGACTGAAGCTCTCTGGCTGCACATGCAGCTCTAGCAATCACCGACTTCTCAGTGTGACTTCCACACCCTATTTTGGATTTCAACAACTTCTCCTTTAGAATTGCATGGAGCACTGGGTGTTATATGCAAACAATGAATCATGGAACACTACATCAAAAACTAATGATGTAATGTATGATGATTAATATAACATAATAATAATAAAAAATAAGTATAAAAAATAAGTATAAATTAAAAAAAAGAATTACCTAGAAATTGAATCTTCTGTTTTTCTTTCTGAGTGGCAAATTCTTCTTACCTTAGGGTTTTTATCACTAAAGATTGTCCACTCACATTTCTACTTTCAAGAATTACCTGTCATTACCAAGGTGACATATTCCTGCTTCAGGATGTTTGTGTTTATGCTGCTTTTCACAGCATCATCACTGATTGACTCTCAAGCTAGAAGTTAACTTATACCTCACCAAAGCCATCCCAAAAGATGATAGGGCATTTTTCCTGCAAATGGCCAAATCTATCTTTCCAGGCACCAACAAACTAACTCAATTTGTTCTTAGTTTCTAAGATCCATTATAATTTAGCAACTATGAGCATGTGTTACACTTCTCTTGATATTAAGGGGGCAAGATATCTAGACCTGAAATGTCTGCTTTTTTTGGCTTATGGGTATGCCCTGTTTTTCAGATATGAGAAATTTAAAAATCCAATATTACAGGATTTATAAATATATATCATATATATGTAAAATAACATAATAATATATGATATGATACGATATGATATGATATAATATATAAAACACTTAGAGTTCCATGGGTTCCCTCAATAATTAATTCCAGTTAATATAGATTCTCATGGAGAAGCAGGATAAAAGTTTAAGTGCTCAAGCTATAGTGTTTGGCAAGGTCAAGTTCAAGTCTTATTTCTGACACCACCCAGTTCTGTGACCTTGAGCAAGTTAATCAACCTCAATAACTTCTTCATGTGTAAAATGAGAAATAAAAATAGCACCCACACATAAGCTTGTATTTGTGTAAAGCAGTGTTTCCAAAACTTGTTTAGTGATAAAAATCATCTGGAACACATTAAAAACACAAATTCCAAGAACTCCTCCTCCAGGGAATAGAATTCAGCAGATTTGGGTACAGGGCTCCAAAATCAATACTTTCAGTAAGTACCCCAAAGTGATCAGTATCATAGGAAATATTACTGTTTTGCACAGTTCATATCCCATTCAGTAAATGTTAGTGTTATTTCCATTTATCAAAATTCATTCCTGAGAGACCCATAGGAAGGAAATTGACTCCTCCATGTTGAATGTGGGGGCCATGTCTCACATTTCCCATCCTGATTCTATAGCCTGTGTAAGCCCAAATCACTCTTTAGGTTTTCTGTAAAACAAAACAAAACAAAACAAAACAAACAACAACAACAAAAACAAACAAACACAAAACCACATGCATTCTCATAGGCAGAGTCTGTCTTCCTCCTCAGTAAACTATGAAATTCAACAACTCCTTCATCTATTTCCACAAAAGCTACATCAAATTGTTAATGAGAATAGGACACCTTACTAATGAGCAGGGATCATGAGAAGGAATCACATTGCACCTCTAAGATCCTTACTAGTCATTCCATATATATTTTCTCATCTCACAGAGAGCAACTCAATCTCCTGTTTTAAAACTTTCTTCAATTCTCAGGGTCTTGGTTCTCACCTTTTAATACTAAAGCCTAGTAAGATATTTTTTCCTAACAAAGTTCTCTCTTCTATAAGTCAGGATTCTTTTTGTTGAAAGTTACTAAAGCCAACAAATTAACTTAAGCCACAAAGGGGGACTTACTGGCTCATGTAACTGGGAAGTTGGGGGTAGATCAAGACTCTCACTGACTGACCTGCTTCTCTCTGGATGTTGGCTCTTCTCTCAGACCTGTCTGTGTTGTAGGAAATATGGCAACTGGCAGCCTGGAGTCATATCATTAGAACTCACAATTCAGTGGAATAAGAGACTCACTTAATATGTTATTGTCATTCTTTAGAAGGAGGATGGATCCTTACCCAAAGTTTGGATCAGATGTCAAAACTGATGACATGACACACATATACCATGAGAGTATGAAACGTCTTATTACTTACATATAAGGTTTTCTGGGGAGACCAGGGCAGGCTTGCCAGGCTAGTCAAAAAAATGGCTTAAGAGAATAAGGAAAGGAGACTAGCTTGAGGCTTTTATTGTGATTAGGAGGTAGGGTCAGAGTGAGATCTCCTGTGCCTGGGCAAGAGCTTATGTGGTCTGAATCTCCCAAAAACACCAAAGGAGAAGCACTAAGCTTTCTTGGCTTGCTCAGATGTGATGCAGGAGGGATAAGGAAGAAGTGAGGCCTAAAAGCTTGTCAGCAGTCAAACACCAAAAGATGAAGTCAGTCTCTATTACAATATCTCAATTTGAGTTACATGTTCACATGTCAGAATCATCACTGCATCCAGAAGAATACAATACTATGACAGATGTTGTGTTCACATCTGTAGTCAAAGGGACAAGATGCTGAAATTGGAGCCCCACCAGATCAAATGTAAGGGTGGGGAGAAAATAGTGGATCCTCAAAGAAAAGAGATGTTCTTGCCAGAAGAAGTTAAGGGAGCACATCGAGCAGAAAAATAAACAAACAAACAAATAACATTCATACCATACCCCAATAAAAATATTATAGAGCTACCCAATAAGATAAAAAAAAAATTCTGTACCTTGTCATGTGTGGTTGGTAGCACAAGTAATCAACAGAGGTGCTTAATTCAAAAAGCACTGGGATTTGAATTCAAAATAAAGTAGGTAAGAATGTAAGCCCTTTCACTAGTTCTGGTGACTTGGTAAAAGTAAAAGAAGATGAAGGGAAAAAAAGAAGGAAATAAATACTTTTAAAGAGTGCCTTACTAAGTGCCAAAGAGCATACTAACTGCTTTACATGGGTTATCTCATTAAACCTCCCATAAGCAACTTATGTTTTCAGTATAGTTATAACCTCCATTTTATACATATGAAACTGAAGATTAGACAAGTTAAATAACTTCCCCAAATGCTACCACTAGAAAGTTATGGATCCTGAATTCAACTCAAGTGCGAAGACTACATGATTCACCACCATGGCTTAACTTCTATAACCTTAGTTTTATTCCACTGCAAAACAAAGATAAAGCTACTGTATAGATTTATTGTGAAGAGTACATTATACAGGGAGCATTCCATCAGCATCCAACACATAGTAAATACTCCACAGCCATTCATAAGTTTCATCTCTTCCATATAAATATGATGGTAGTTGAGGTTGAGAGTTACGCTATTTGCTAATGTTGAAGTAAACTGCATACTTTGGTTGGATCAAATAATAAAGTGTTCATATTTGGCCAGAAACAATTATCACATGATAGGTTACATTTCTTTGATATAATAATATATGTAAAATATTGTTATAAGTTTTTAGATAATGATTACAAATTTATTATTAAAAATTTTAGCAGCCAAAAATGAAAACTCTGACATTTTTTATCAAAACAACTATTTATCAACCTTATCAGCTTCCTGATTGCTCCAGAGGTCACTCTGCTGTATATTTTTGGTAACTTGAGAGAGGAGAAATTTACTTTATAAGTTGCTCATTTTTCCTCTAAAGCTTTCTTCTTTCCTTCATGCTTTTCATACTTTGCCTGATTTTAAAATGACTAGTCAATACTTCGTAGGCTATTCTATGCTGTAGTAACAGATTAGCTCTAAAATCTCTGCTCCTCAACCAATCTTCCCAACTTCAACTCTAATTTTATTTTCATTATATTATATAAAGTAGATTCCATCTCCTCTTCATCTTTTCTAGCTTTAAACTACTTCTCAAAGAGCTCATCTTCAGGCCCAAACATTTCTTGAAGTATTTTCAAATTAAGATAATTCTCTTTCTGAGATGAATTTTTGTGGTAACTGTTAAGGAGATATAATTTTTCTATCTCTTTAAATATAAAAATAAAAATGGTAGAGAACAACAATAGCAATATTATCTCACATGTAGTAGTTGAATCAAGCTTTACCAGGGTGTTAGTAAAAATCAGATAAAGTCAAAACTACCTTTAAAAGTCCATTCAGGCCTCCACATGAGACAAACATTTAATTCATAATTTAAGTCCAACACAGCCAGATCTTCCTCTGGCACTGAAGAATATCACCCTTTGTGATTGAGTCTCATAAAATATTGGACTTGTGTTTAAGAAGTTACCTATGAAAAATTTATACCTTTAATCACTAGAATTACATTCAACACGACAAGAAACTCACACCATACAAGATGTAGGAAATTAGGGTTAGTTGTGGTAAGAGTGGATTCAATGTGTCTTAGAATAAACATGAAAGAGACAAGATCATATTGGCATTTAAGTGGGATTATTCTTATTTGGATGTAGAAAACAATTGAGAGAAAAGAGACCAGCATGAAGACTATTGTAGGACCCCCAAAAGAAAAATAATGGTAGTGCAAACTCAGGTAGTTGCAGTGGGGGTGGAAAGAAGGAACTGATTCAAGTATTAGTTATTAAGGAAGTAGGTATAATAGAAGTTGGAATTTAAGTGGATATAGGAGTTGAAGAAAGTCAAGAATAAAGATTAGGTATTAAGATGATTTTTGTATGATACTAGCAACATAGAAACACTGAAACAATTACTTTTCATCATATGGGATACTGTCTTTCCATTAAAGCAGCATAAGATAATTGCTCTTTCTGGGGCACCTGGGTGGCTCGTCAGTTAAGTGTCTGCCTTAGGCTCAGGTCATGATCTTGGGGTCCTGGGATCGAGCCCCGCATCGGGCTCCCTGCTCAGCAGGTAGCTTTCCTCTCCCTCTGCTGCTCCGCCTGCTTATGCTCTCTCTCTCTGTCAAATAAATAAATAAAATCTTAAAAAAAAGATAATTGCTCTTTCAATATTATATTAATCTTTTAGTCAACTAAATTCCCAGGTCTTCATATATATATATATATATATATATATATATATATATATATATATCTTTATGTATATATATACTTCTGCCAAGCTAATGTTCCCCAATCTTGTATTTCGTACACATTTTTTAACTCACTGTTCCAACTTGGGGCAATTCTCAGTTTTGACATTTTCATTTGAAAATGTGTGAACTACAATTGAATATGAGAAACATGATTACATCTATGGATAAATTAAAAATTGTACACTCAGTTCTTTTTCCTCTCTTACTATCTATGAGATATGTCTAGCTGTCATGTGGAAGAGGGAACAGAAATTTCTATATGATTCCATGGAATAGAAATAATGCTATATGGTTATGAGCTCCAGGAAGATAAATTTTAGCTCTATATAAGGAAAGCCCTTCTAATACTTGTAGGTAAACAATAATGGAATGAGATAGTAAATGTTCTGTCTCTGATGGTGTTTAAGAGGATTCAAGCATTACTAGAAGAATTTGGCTAGATGATCCTTCTTATAGAAATAATGATGATGATGATGATGAAAAATACTATACTGAAGCTAAAATATATGCTATCATAAAGAATGCAAAAAACAAAAAGCCTTTATTTACTATAATATGACCCTATCTTTGCGCTTTAGAGCTCAAATTCCTGATGATGGCAGTAGAAAATAGTTTCTTCTAGTTTAGTAAAAATATCTTTTCATATAAATTCTGTTGGGTTTTTAAATTCTTTCAAATGGATTCACAGGGTGGCTCAGTCATTAAGTGTCTGCCTTTGGCTCAGGTCATGATTAGAGGGTCCTGGGATCAAATCCCGCTTCGGGCTCCCTGCTCTGCGGGAAGCCTGCTTCTCCCTCTCCTGCTCCCCCCCAACTTGTGTTCCTTCTCTCACTGTCTCTCTCTGTCAAATAAATAAAATGTTTAAAAAACAAAACAAAAAAAAATGGATTCACAATCTTTTTTTCCTTTTCTCAAGGTGATATCTGGGTATATAGTTGAGCATAAGAATACACGCAGAGTTTCTTCTTGTGCTGTCTTCGCAATTCTCACTGGGCTATGTTAATCCTGTCTGATTACCAGGTGCCCACAGTAGCCACTTACTGATATGTAGCAGGCCTTTTCTGGCTTGGTGGCTATTACACTGAAGCCTGTGGCTGAAATCAGTGATCTCTTTCATATTCTCTTATCACTCTGCAATCTCTTTTTTTCTTGCCTTAGGCCTTCATGTCCACCAGTTCTCTCAAAACTTCTTAACTACCCTGGAACATGTGGAAATTATAGATCCTCAAAATGTCACATCCAAGCTGAGGACTTTAAACAGCAATCTTAGGACCACCTAATTAGCACCTCCATCCACTGATGCTACTCAGCTGATGCTCCTACATCATGTTCGATGTTATACTGCATTAGATAGACAGCTTCTTTGAGAGGTTTGCAAGCTTCCTAGGATATACAAGAGAAAGTGAAGCATTGGTCTGAAAAATTGTGGATTCATACAAATCTATGTGATATTTTTACCTGACTTTTCTCATTTCCAGTGTTCTCTCCCAAAGAAAAAGATGGCCAAGAACTTGCCTCTTACTTTTTCTTTTCTTATAACTTCTTTTCTTGCTTCTTTTTATCAGTCATCTATTGCCACAGTAATACTGTGCAACAAGTCATTCCAAAAATTAAGTGGGTTAAAACAACCATCATATATATTTATTCATACATCTGCAAGTTAGGAGTTGGGGATTGGTGAACCTAGACAGGCTTATTTGGCTTAGCTCCACGTTGAAGTTTGGATCCAAACCAACTTCTCCTGTTTCTCATCCTCATGGGTCCGGGGGTACAAGAGGTCAAGCTTAATGACAGGATCACGTTCAAGCTTGTGTTTATGTCATATCTGTTAGCCTCCCAGTGGCCAAGTACTTTCCCAACTGTAAGGCCAAAGCAAGTAACATGACCAAATCTAACATGCATGAGATAGTGATGTATACTCCATCCATGGAGATGAAGAGGCAGGTAGATATATGTGAATTATTACCTAATAAACCTCTTTCCAGTACCAGAAAAGTTCTCTATTTCCTCTTTCTGTTTGACAGGAAGAGAGGTGACATTGATCCTGCCATTTACCTTCCTATGGAAGAATGCCATTGGATTGCTGAAAAGAGAAAAACACTGGGCACCGTTTCAAATATATTATCCTAAAAGTGATTGCTAATATCATTTAGTTCAGGCTTGTAGTAAGCCCTTTACTAGTTCAAGTCATTTAATTCTTTTTTATTCTTTTTTTAAAGATTTTATTTATTTATTTGACAGAGAGAGAGAGAGTGCACAAGCAGGGGGAGCTGCAGGCAGAGGGAGAAGCAGGCTCCTCACTGAGCTGAGAGCCCAATGAGGGACTTGATCCCAAGACCCTGGGATCCTGACCTGAGCCGAACACAGACGCTTAACTGATTGAGCCACCCAGGCGTCCCAATAATATTATTTTCATGGGAAGATGTGGCAAGAACTATGAAGGGACGAAGATTTTATCCTCCTTGCAAACTCACAATTAGCCTGCCACAATTTTCTGGAAGCTGGCAGAAGTCTAACCAAGACTCCTGGGTCAGGGACAAAAGACTTTGTTAATCACCCAGGCAGCATGAACCTCATGTTTGCATCACTTCATCTTACCCCTCCACCTCCAAATCCCATGGGGGTGATGCAGGACAGCCTAAGTAGATCCTAAGCATACAACTGAGAGTGTAGGGAACTCCACTCTTTTTTAAAAAGTCTGCTAGCAAACCTCCTCAATCTTTGTCTTAGAGTGGGACATTATCCTTTTTATCCTGATCAGCAAACAAATCCTCCCCCTGCCCCAAAAGGAGATTTTACCTCTAATTTCCAAGGCTGTTCGCTATACAATCATCCTTAAAAATATAGTCTGTCACAGAGGCTGTCAATGCCTCTGCTGGGAAGACAGAAACAGTCATTTAATTCCTAACACAACCTAATTTAACAATTTATTAGTCCCTATTTTACAACTATGGACAATTATAAAGTTCAAAAACTTGACCAGTGTCATACAGGCAAATGAAAGAGACAAAACCCAAACCCAATTCTATATGACACAATAACATATTATCAACAAGAACTCAAGTTCAGCAAAGAAAGTTAAGAAAATACTTTGTAATCCCTGAAAATATACCAGCAAGAGAAGACTAAATTTATTAGAATTTTATGGCTAAATTTTAACATTTCCTATAGACTTATTGTTTCAATGAGCATTCATCCTATTGTCTTAGTGGTCATTGGCATGCCACTAATTAGTTCTGCTTAGTGACCTCATATTTTGCTCCAAAATTCATGGTTCATGAGTCAGAAACTATGACATTTCATTATTTAGCATCATCTAGTCTCCAGATATAAGGCATTGCTATCTGTCATGGTAACTTTATATCTTAATTTGAAAAAATCAATAAGAGCAAGAAGGGCAGAAGTCCTAGCAGTAACAGATCAGGAATGAAATGTACTTGTGCGAAACAAATAATAAAAGGGTCTTCTGAAAGATGCACACACAAACCATAAACTACCAGGAGAAGTCCCCAAATCTGCCACCATAAGTTATTACTATCACAAGGTGTGATACCAGTAATGACAACAGCAATGATTCAAGTTAATTGAATTCTGAGCTCCTTTACTGTTATCTTCACACCCAAATAGGTGCTCAGGTCTCTCTTTCTCTGACTGAAATCATCTATATAAATACTTTCCACTCTCTCCTCCCAATGTGCATAATATGTAAGAAATAAAATCAATTTTTTCTTTCTGTAAGCAGTTCAGAAAATGGCTGAGTCTTGTGCCCTCTGCTCACTTTTTCTGCAAAACTGTCCTCAGTTCAAAATGGTATTTTTCATGTTATGTACCAGACATTGACCTAGACTCTGGAATACAAAGGTGAACAAGAGATATAGGTGTTTGCTTTGCAGAATTTCTATTCTAGGAAAGAAATATAGACAATAAATAATAAATAAATGAAAGACAGTTTTATATAGTAACACTTACTATGAATTATTATGTGATGATGGTTGAGAAGGGGTGGCAAATTAGTTGCGTATAAAGAAAGATTTTCCATGAATGAGTATCAATCAAAACAGCCAATGTCCTTCTCAATAACAGACAACCACAAAATCTCAGCCAGTTTCTCTGTTCCAGGTCAGAACAACCCTCCAGGGTAAATAATATTTGTATGATGATTCAACAACACAGGCTGGTAGGGATCTCCACATTCCTGCAACTGCACCATCTGAAATAGCTCACTTTTTCACCTGATATAATAGGAAGAGAAAGAGTGAAAAGTAGCACAATCCAAATAGCTTTTCACTATCACCCTCCCTCACAGCCCGTTGGCCAGAACTAGTCACATAGCCATCAACACCAACCATTCATTGGTACTCTGCCCTTGAGATGTGTCCTTAAACTTGGTATATAAGAGCCATTTTGACCTGAGTGCTCCACAGTTCATCTCCCCAACCTCTGCCCCTCCTAAAGCTGGGTGGAGTGTGTTCACTTGACACGTTTGCTTCCAGTTCCTGAGAAACCCTTCCTGACACCTTTTACATCCTTAATTTTTTCAGGGATAATTTGTACTTGTGTTTAATAACCCAGGATACTTGCCATCTCCTTTAGAGAATCTTCTGTTATCCCCCAAACCTGGATTCCTGTCCTCTTCTACACTCTTATACTACCTACACTTAACTCTCTACTTGTCACACATTATTTATTTCTCTGCCAGGCTCTCCATTACACTGCAAATTTATAGATGGTGTAACTGTGTCCTCCTAATTACTGTCAACCAAAATAGGTTCTAAAAAACATAACAGATAGTTAAATATTTGTTGAAAGAAAAAATGGGGAGAAAAAGATAAACTAGAAGAAATATACTGGCTTTTTAAGTGTAGTTGACTAAGAATATAGTAACTTTCATTTTAAAAAAATGGAGAGAATCATGAGAACAAGCAGGTTTGATACAAGAAGAAAACTATAATTTTTTGAGTGCCTGTAATATGCCAAGTACTGAGCTAGAAATATTATGGATATTCAGTTAAGGTTTGGACATAATGAACTTGAGATACTATTGGTATAATGAGAACATGTCCAAAAGATAGTTTAGACTGAAGTCCAGTTGTCATGGATGAAAACTCAGATTTGAGAGTCATCCGTATGGGTGATGAATGTTGCATAGTGTGGATCTCTACATCTCAAACTCTGCATGACAATACTTGATAGAAATTGATTCTGGTGAAGTCAAAAGCCAGCAAGCATTGGGTAATAGTGAAGAAAAAGCACATCTGACATTCTGTAAGATATAGCTGGGAATTGTAAAGGGTATATTCTATGGCAAATGGGAGTTAATGAAAAAGTGTGGCTCAGGTTAATTCCATTATAGTTTTTTCAGTGTTCAGCTTGATTTTGCTGTCCTGACTATGCGCCACATCAATTTTACATGCCCCACAATTCTATTCTGCATTAAAGGTATCACCATTTCTGAAAATAGTTCAACAATATTTTTATGATGAAGAGAGAAAGAACCATGAGGATTGAGAGAAAGAAGGGAGGAGTGAAACTTGAGAGGGAAGCAGGGCAGGAGAGGAAATTTAGCATGAATCTTAAGAGGCAAATATATTTCAAAACAGGAGAAAAATAGCCAAAGGGCTAGGGAAGAAACAGTTATGCAGATGTGGAGTATAGTCAGGGAGTGTTTCTAGCAATTATTTCCAAATTCATTAAATAAAGGAAGGAGCTTGAGGAAGAGCAAGGAAGAGGGAAAGCCAATAGGAATAAAGGTAAATTAGTTATTACTTGCTTCATGACGAAACAAATAATTTTCAATTTACAATTAACCACTGGGTATTCTCTGAAAATTGTTTTATTTACTAGTTGAAATGGTGCTTCCCTGATTTGATTTTTCACATCACTCATCTTTGATGCAAGGACTAGTTAACTATTAGCACAAATCTGGGAAATGTAACATATTTGCTGGGTCTGCCTGACTGCAGAAGAATCACATGTGACTGGAACAGTCATTTCGGTATATAGTCTTTCAGTTCGTGATGACAGTCCTTTGAGATCAGTGCTTGAAACCTCTCTGTTTCATGCCATTTGTAGAACATACAGGTTGTAATCACCCTCAGGCAGGAAATCTTTTGTCCATGTCAACTGAACTCCAGTCCTGTAAATACTGCTGTCATGGAGTTGTCCCGTAGATCTCTTTGCTTTTGATTTCCCTCATCCAGAATTTGCAATATATTGACTCATTCCTGGATGAAGTTTATTTTTTTCCTAAAATCTAAAAACTCTCTGAGTTTACATTTCTAGAAAGTATGTAACCGAATTATCTTTGAAGCACATTCTGCAGAATAGTCAGAGATTTTGTTTTTCTGTTTTATTTTTTTAAACTCAGGAATAAACAAAGTCAAACGGCTATATTTATAACGAAATTTCTAAGATTTGTTAATATGCTAATGCTGCAGTGGGCATTAACTGTTTCCATAAGTTATTTGAACTTGGAACCCTGTTCACAGACTACATTTTGTAAATATTAATCTAGCGTAAGGCATCCCAGTGCAGATTTCATTTATTTTGAGAGCATCTACTATGGGATAGGCACTGTGCTAGCACAGTCTGAGGAAGCAGACTTAATTTCTGTCTGTGTAAGACACACATTAAATTGTAATTAATCTAATAATTCTGAGTGGGCAAATTACTGTAAGAAAAATACAGATTCTAACCTAGTGCAGGAGGTGAGGAAAGGTCTTTCTGTGAAATGATGTGTAAGCTAAGACCCATAATATTGGTGTGAGTTTGTTAGATAAAGAGAGGCAAAGAGAACGTTCCACATAGAGGAAACAGCAAATGCAGTGGCTCCAGGGCAGGAAAAAGTATGGTCAATCTGAATAATTAATAACAATCCAGGAGAGCTCAAGGCAAGAGACAGCCCTCATGAAACTTACTTTCTAGTTGGTGAGAAAGACATCTTCTATACTTTGCCCTTCTAATTCCAAACCATGAGGAGTCACCTTTTCCAACAAATGATGAACTAATTGTTCAGGACTGACACACCACGAAGAATAACCTGAAGAGCAGGAATAAACATCTTTTTTTTTTTTAATTCTTATGTTAATCCCCATACATTACATCATTAGTTTTAGATGAAGTGTTCCATGATTCATTGTTTGTGCATAACACCCAGTGCTCCATGCAGAATGTGCCCTCCTCAATACCCACCACCAGGCTAACCCGTCCTCCTACCCCCCTCCCCTCTAGAACCCTGTTTGTTTTTCAGAGTCCATCATCTCTCATGGTTCGTCTACCCCTCCGATTTCCCCCGTGGAATAAACATCTTTTTGAAGGCACTGGAAAGCTACCAAAGCAAACACTTATGCGAATACAATTCCAGAAAAAAGAAAAAAAAAATGGAAGCTCAGAGAGTTGAGGAAAATATTGGGAACCTCTCTTAACCTGTAGGCATTAGCCAGTTTGAAAGCTTCAGCTGAGAGGTTGGAAGCTTAGCAAAGCACTCAGCAGTTTCACAGGGTTTGGGGAACAAAAATTATGACCAGGCCCTGCATGGAGAAGGGAGATACCCGTTAAAATACTGAAGGCCTTCATTTGGGAAAACACCCAAAGGACTATACCCTATGTCTAGAGTGAGTGTTCACAAAGGCTCACTCCCGGCATCAAATCAGCTCAATCTTTCTTTAGATTAGAGTGAACCACCCTGCCCTAATTGCCTACCAAAAGCAAAAGTAAATTTTCTCAGAAGGAAGAGATCATCATTTCAAGCCTCAAATTATCTCCACAAATTGTAATTCACAATGGAAGTAACTAAAGAAGAAAACACCAGACTGAAGAAGAAAAAGGAAAAAATATGGAAAATATAGAACACTGCCTAAGGAAACTTTGGGGCTTGGGAAAAAATGTCTAACATACCTTGAAGTTTCAACATGAAAGGATTGAGAAATGGAGCAAAAGCAATATTTCAACAGCTAATAACCGATAATCTTCTAAAACTAATGAAAAATATTAAGCACAGATACAAGATGCACTATAATTTCTGAGCAGTTTAAAGGCAAAAAAAACCCACATCTAGACATACCATAGCAAAATGTAGAAAACAAAAGATGAAGTCAGTCTT
This sequence comes from Mirounga angustirostris, assembly GCF_029215605.1. NCBI lineage: Eukaryota > Metazoa > Chordata > Mammalia > Carnivora > Phocidae > Mirounga > Mirounga angustirostris. The sequence goes on along the minus strand of NW_026991716.1, from coordinate 87,020,243 downwards.
AAAAACAAGAGAGAGCAGGACACATTATTTCCAAAGATTCAACAATAAAACTGAAGCTGACTTTTAAACAAACAAACAAACAAATAGAAGCCAAAAAGTATCTACAAAAAGTGGGTGGGGGGGGAACCTTGCCAAACTAGAATTATATCTCCAGCCGTATTAAAAAATGAAGGTGAATAGGGGACGCCTGGGTGGCTCAGTCGTTAAGTGTCTGCCTTCAGCTCAAGTCATGATCCCAGGGTCCTGAGATCAAGCCCTGCATCGGGCTCCCTGCTCCGCGGGAAGCCTGCTTCTCCCTCCCCCAACCCCCCCCCGCTTGTGTTCCCTCTCTCGCTATCTCTCTCTCTGTCAAATAAATAAATAAAATCTTTAAAAATAATTTAAAAAATTAAAAAATGAAGGTGAAATAAAAACGTGATCAAATAAATAAAGCTGAGAGAATAACACTTCACTAGACCTCTGCTACAAGAGACACCAAATAGGATTTTCAGGCAGAATAAATTAATGGAAGCATGGAAATGACAAAAGGAATGAGAATGAGGATAAATGTGTAGGTAAATCTAAATAAAAATTGGCAGAATTAAAAATTATGGCTTGAGGTTATATATATAAACATATATACGTATAAACATATGTGTATACGTGTGTGTGTGTATGTATATATAAACATAGGACAAAAATAATACAAAAATCTAGGGGAGGTTAAATAAAATGTTCTAAGTTTCTTGCATTGTCCAGGAAATGATAAAACAGTAAGTTTATACTACACATTACAATTCAAGAATGCATGTTGTAAAATGTATGGTAATTCTAAAGAAAAATAAGAGTACATAATAAAGAAGTGGTAAGGAACACCGAATTGAAATTCTTAGTTGAATTTTGCTTCATTTACATACAGAACTTGCCCAACCATCATAAACAATTAGAAAACTGGACAAATTACATGAAACAACTATTTTAAAACATTAAAATAAAAGCAACACTATATTACGATCCCTGAGAAAAAGAAAATAAATGAGGTAGGACTTACTAGCCCTAGCATTCCATATGGAGTTGTTTTTAAGACTACAACACAGAAAGATTTAACCAAACAGAATATGGGTGTCTCACTGAATTTGGAACTAGAAATCAGAGTTTGAGGTGACTGACATGGCTGGCAGTAGTGGGACAAAGTAGCATAGAAAAGGAAGATATGCAGAAAAAGTGATCCTTATTTGGTTAAGTGAGTATGAGGTGGATATTGTCTGAACCTCTTGAATTGGCTGCTAAATAACAAGCTCTGTATAGATAGGGTAATACTGGACAAGAACAGGCAAAAAGCCATCAAGAACAAGCTGAGCAATTCCAAAGCTCGTGCAGGCTAGGAGACATTCTAGTTCCAACCAGTCAGCGTAAAGAAGCTCTTTTGATTATCCAGAGCATTCAGTAAGATCCCAGAAGGGTCATACCTTAGCAGCAGAACTAAACAGGCCTTAGAATAAAGACTACTCTCAATCTACTTTCTTTTAAAAAGATGAAAAGGAATAAAGGGGAAGAAAAGGGGGGAGGAACTTGAAAGGATCAAGATGATACACAAAAGTCAGCACAAGAAAAGACACAAATCTCACTCAGAAAGTGTGCCAACACCAAGGCTCCCTGCTGAACATGCACTCTGGGTCCTTCTTCTAGGACAAGGTGAAAGTAACATTATTGGTAAAAAAATAAACAGATTGCTTAGAGCACTATTATCCTATCGAAATTTAATGCACACCCCATATATAATTTTAAATTGTCTAAGTGGCTACATTGAGAAAAACAGATAAAATTAATTTTAATAATATATTTTATTTAACTTGGCACTTCCAAAATACTATCATTTCAGCATGTACCCAATGGAAAATAGATTATTACTGAGGTATTTTTTCATGAAAACTCTATAAAATACAGTGTGTATTAAACTTTCAGCAATCTCAATTCAGACTAGCCTCATTTCAAATGCTCTACAGCCATCTGTAGCTAATGGCTACTGTTTTGAACAGCACAGACCTCAAGCTGAGAATTCTGGAATTGTTAATAGTATATAGGAGTAGTTTAGGAAAGGCAGTTCCTGGGGACCTTGAGCTCATAGGAAGTTGTAGCCCCTCCATCTGGGAATACAAATTCATGATTCTCTTGGGAAAGTAACCCTAGGAGCTGAGATTGGATTCAGCTCCTTATGATCTTCCAGAGTTATTTCTGGGCAATACTATTTTTATACCATAGAATAATATTGTTAATATCCAAAATAGTTAATGTGTCTGTCCTCTTTCGTTAAAATAATGTAGCTCTTCCATGAACTTCATTAGACCATGAGATAAACAAGAATAACCCACTGCAAGAATGTCCAATCTTTCAGAATCATTGACTACCAGATGTCACCAATGGTGACACCAAACTGATGAAGATCATTTCCACAATGGATCATATTTGAAAGACCTACTATTCATTGGAAAAAATTCACCTACTTTATACTGTCTATAGGCAGTATCCTATAGACAGTAGTAAAATAGTGGTTTAAGAACTATAGATAGAAAATGAAAGTGAGTAGCTCCTGGGTATAAAACTGCTTGTTGTAAAAATTCATAGATCTTAGTCACAAAAGAGAGATAGATCTCCTTTGGTCTCTAATAGTAATTGGCCACATTACAGCTAAAAGCCACAGAGCCAGAAATACTCAAAAGGCTTATTTGGTTAAGTGAGTATGAGGTGGATATTGTCTGGCTCCGTGATTATAGAGGTCCTGAAGACTATGGTTAAGTCTCACCAGTATATGTGCTTAATGAGTCTCTGAATTTCTCCTTTCAATTTGATCTTCAGGACTTCATTAGCAATTTTCAGTTTCCTTAGAATGCTTCTTTAATCTGTCTATTTTAGGAGTATATAAGAAAAATAATAGCATTCCTTTAAAATGAGCATCTAAAACTTCTTCAGTGACTCGCACAGGTTTCTTCCTACAGCCAGGATCCTCAGCTGAAAGCTCTGGCAAATGCTCCTTTCTAAATGGCTTTCCTGTTGGGAAGTTCATGCCGCTGAGAACCTAAGCACACCCCCAGATACACCCCCAAATATGACTATGTAACTTTGAGCTAGAGGATTTAATATCTGCACACTTTTGGCTTCAACGCAACAACAGCAGTCAGAATAAACCTAATGAGGGAATTTCTGCAAAATTATTAACAACAAAGACAAGAACAATACTGGTATCCTGTATCTAGTGAATGCTTATTATACAGGCATTGATCTAAATATGTCACATGTTTTCCTAATTCTACAGGCATAACAACCTTTAAAGGAGGTACTCTAATAACCTTCCTCTGAGGGAATATCAAGGGCAAAAGTAACTTATCCAAACTCACCACACTAGTAATGGTGGAACTGGGGTTTGGACCTGGACAGCCTGTTTTTAGATCTCATGCCACTTCTTGCTACACGTACTGTACATAGTAACTCTCACTTGTGAAGATGCTAAATCCCACTGACTGATACAGTAGGTCCTTGAACCACGCCAGGGTTAGGGGCTCTGGTTAGGCCTGTGCAGTCAAATTTGTGTGTATAACTTTTGACTTCCCCAAAACTTAACTACTAATAGCCTAGTGTTGACCAGAAGACTTGCCAATAACATAAAGTCAATTAACACACATTTTGTATGTTGTATGTATTATATACTGTGTTCTTACAATAAAGTAAGCTAGAGAAAAGAAAATGTTATTAAGAAAATCAAAAGGAAGAGAAAATACAATTATAGTACTATACTGTAAAAACTCTGTGTATAGGCAGTGGTCCCAGGGGACCCAGGAATCAGCCTCTTGCTTCAACAGTGTTCAAAGAGAACAGACTCAGGGACACCCCTTCTTCCAGCCTCCTACCACACTCCAACCTCTCTCCCAGTTGCAACTTTTGGAACCGTCTTCTTAGCCATCCTCTACCTCAGGACCAGCCAACACCATTTTTTGAGCTTAGCTCCTTATTGCCAATCAACTGTGAGCTCTCAGATTCATCAGAATTATTCCACTGAGGTGAAGGCCACCATCAACCACCCATCAGTAAGCATCTGTGGGTCTCCTACACCTACCTCTCTCTGGGCTTCTATTTCCATAGTGACAGTGTGGCTCTCAAGGGCATGGGCCACTTCTGGAGTTGGCTGAAGAGAAGTACAAGGGCACCAAGCAAAAGTGAAGCAGCAACTTCACCCTCTTTCGGGATGTGCATAAGCCATCCCAAGATGAGTGAGTAAAACTGCAGAAGCCATGGAATCTACCATGGCCCTGGAGAAGGACCTCAACTAGGCCCTTTTGGAGCTGCATGCCCTGGGTTCTGCCAGTGCAGACCCTATCTTTATGACTTTCTGGAGACCCACTTCCTAGATGAGGAGGTGAAACTCATCAAAAAGATAGCAACCACCTGACTAATCTCTACCAGGTAGCTGGCTCCCAGTCTGGGCTGGGTGAGTATCTCTTCAAAATGCTCACCCTTAAGCACTACTAGGCATCTCCAGAACCCAGCAAGCCCATCTAGCATTGCCCTGATGTCAAGGCTTTTGCCTAACCCTCTCTCTGCAGCCATTAGGCAGCTTTTTAACCACCTGGAGCCCTCTCCAAGCCCTGGCCAAATGGAAATAAAGGTTTCTGCAAGAAAAAAAAAAATCCACATACAAGTGGATTTGCACGTTCAAATCTGTGTTATTCAAGGGTCAAAGGTACTTCAAAATGAATCCAAATTGCTCCAACAACCCTCTCTGTACCCCAATCTGGATCTAAAACTTAGCTAAGTATCCTTCTTCTTTTCTCCCAAAGCATTACCCATTCACCACACTTATAATATTATTTACATTATCTATTTACTCCTCAGTGTCTCCCACTAGATTTAAATTTCTTTAAGGCAATGGTTTTCAGCTGAAAGTGATTTTGCCTGTCAGGGCACATTTGGTAATATCTGGAGACACTTTGAGTTCTCACAACTGGCAAAAGGGTGTTACCAGTATGTAGTAAGTAGAGGCCTATGAGGCAACTAAACATTTTACAGTGCACAGGACAGTTTCCCACTAGAAAGAAATATCTGGCCCAAAATTTCAGCAGTGTTGAGGTTAAGAAACCCTTCTTTAAGGCAAGACCAACCATAATCTTTGTATTCAGCACCCAAGGCAATATCTGGTACATAGTAAGTGCTCAATAGATGCTTACTGAACAGACTCAAAAGATATTGTAGGTTAGAAAATTGTGCTCCATTTTCTATTCATTTGAAAATCCCTTCCCTAATCTTCCCAGATTGAATTTGTTCCGCCAACATCTATGAGCTATCATTACCTTAAGTCACCCACCAGACTGCAGAAAACCTCTCTGCATTAACATGTTTGTTAGATGGTGACCTCTACCAGGCTTAAATGTCTTTGCATCTCAGTCAGTTTTTAAAGATATTTTAAAAGAGTACATAGAGAAATACCATAATTGGGTGACTTGTTAGGAATGCATAGTTCTTCTTAGTCTCAAATCCTGTAAGGCATGTAGCCACAAGGGGACCTACAAGCAGCAGAGTGTAAAATCATCTGGGTGGAGTGAAGGCTGATCCAGATGTACACCACTATTTTTTTATTGTCTAGTTTTCTATTAGGTAAGCCTCTTATATTCCATTTTATTACAGCTGTCCCTACTCAAGTTTCTCTTGAACTTACATTTTCCCATTAAAGTTGTGATTTTATTTTCATCTGTCTTTCACAAGTCTGAAAAAGCCTGTTGCCAAAACTGGTGTCAGGACACTGTACAGTAGGGACTTCCTTGCAGAGGTATAAGCAAGCATTCTTCTGTGAACTTGCTTCAGAAAGAGCTGTGATTTTTCTCATTGAAAACGGGTGAAATAGGATCAAGGGCCATAACTGGTTGCTCACATTCAAGAGCAAGAAAGTAAAAGCCTTTCTCATAAAAGGCATTTAAAAATGTCTGCTAAATTTTATTGGGTTATTAACAACATAGTCAGCTTCTTTTCATTAATATTTTGGTTTGATAGCAGTCTAATATTCTAGTATTGGTAGAATAATGGTAATCCTCATGTCCCCCAAATTTTTGATGAATTATGACCTGTTGTACACTTTTCTTAGTTTAATATCTCAGTCTTTCTTAGGCTGCTCAATTCTTCTTTCTAGTTTAAGATTTATTTTTTTTAAAGATTTTATTTATTTATTTGACAGAGAGAGACACAGTAAGAGAGGGAACACAAGCAGGGGGAGTGGGAGAGGGAGAAGCAGGCTCTTCGATGCAGGGCTCGATCCCAGGACCCTGGGACCATGACCTGAGTCAAAGGCAGACGTTTAACAACTGAGCCACTGAGGCGCCCTCTAGTTTAAGATTTAATTAAGATGTTACCCTCATATTTTTTAAGCACTAGATTAATGATCTTTTGTCATTAGATCATTCTTTACATAGCAGAAAATGCCATTACAACTTCCACCTTTAGCTATGATAAAATAGCTACCAGCAGATCAAAAGTCATACCAAAAACAACTAGAAAAGATAGATATTTTTAAAAAATCATTTTAGAGATATTAGAAAGCTTCAAAGCAGACAGGACTTGAAGGGCCAAGCACTCAAAGAAACAAAATGCTTATTGGAATGAGCTTGACATCCTATGTTCCAGTTTTCCCCTTTGAGGCATTTACTAAATCTTTAGAATTTGGGCACAAGAAACAAGAGGCTGGTCAGTAGAAAAAGCAGAAATTAGCAGATGAATGGAGCACTCAGTGGTTTCAAATTGCTGGAGAAATAACAATTTGAGTTCAGACCTGACAGAGGCAGCCAGGCCTTGAGAGACCTGAAAATCTGTGCAGCCTGCCTGGCATGGGGTGAGACTGTAAATGTGGCCCTGAAAAAGTGAGCAGAGAGAAGGAGCATCAGTGGTCATTACAGGGCATTATAGGGAAACAGTGAGTCAATTAATAAAAAGAATAAAGGGAGAAAAATTGGAGCAGAAAGAAAAAGCTAACAATTAGAGCATTTTCAGGAGAAAGGGAAAATTAACATGTGTTCATCTGTATCCAGGGAAGCAAAGCCCAGTTACATAACTGAGCACTGAGTAAAGACTGAATCACTTTACACAGAAACAAATAGGAAGAGGAAAGAGGAGGATGAGTGATGAAGGCAGCAGATCAAATGCTAAGTAAGGTACCTTTCCTCATCCAGGGGGCAAAGCTAAATGCACATTTTTTTGCATTGTAACATCACGGATGTTCAATTTAGCTATTTAGTAAATTCAATTATTATTTCATTTTAAAGCTAATTTTAAAAAAATTAGCAAGTCTTCAAAAAGAATTCTAAAAGACCATTAGTTTAATATATTTTTTTGATTTCCAAATTCCAGAGGACTGATGCCCAGTAAGCCTATACAGAACAGAGGCATGTACCCTCCCAACCCAGTAGAGAGGAAATGGGAATATTATGTGGCAAATTCCCTAAGTAAGGGTGATTTGAAGGATGCCCATGGTCAAGATCATATTTGAAGGAGCAGAGTAAAACCTGGTACACAAATCTTCTGCTTTTGTACCCTGAGTCTATGCAGTTAGGGTTTGGTCTTTCTTCATAAATATGGCTAAAACCTAGTACTGAAATTGTCATTGGGTCAATAGACACTGCTAAGAATTCAAAATTAAAACTAATATTAGAACCTGTTAGAAGCTTCTTTTTTAAAAAATGCAGGCGCACGTAAAACATACCCTAGGTAGGTTATTAAAGCTCTAAGCTGAAATAATTTTTTTCCAAAGAAGTTAAAATGTTAATGAAATGTCATTACCAGGGGCAAAGGGAAGGAAAGGATTAAACAAACTACTGTTGTGTAACTCCGACTTAAGGGACAATATCCATGATGAACCTATTATCTCTGTTTCCAGGCAAGATATTTACTGAATCCACTTTTTAAACCAGCCAAAATTGCAAAATGCAATTCATTCTTTAAATAATTGGAAATCAGTATTGTGAATGGATTTTGATTGCTAGAAAAAAATGTTAGCTTTTTCTTATTAGCAAGGCACAGCCAAAAATGAAGATGGAAGACAAATAAAATATGGACTTGTTAATGGACCCTGGGAAAATAAATGAGGTTTTCTTAATTTCTTAGTGACTGTGGAGAGAGTGTTTATGTCAAAATGAAGAAGACAGCTCTGTCACAGCTCTGAAAAGTAAGTAGGAAGCATATAGAAATGAGTATTGAATTAGGTCTTTTTTTTTTTCTCCCTAGCAACTTTCTAAAAGACTTAAAAAAAAAAAAACTAAATACTAAATCACTTATTCAGGATTTATTTTTCTTATATTTGTTAAAGTCTTAAATATCTAAGAAATATATTGATTCCAGAGGTCAACAAGCTTTCAAAGTATGTTATTTTGTATAAAGTGTTGAGTCTTAAATCTGGAAATAGATGGGGAAAAAGGCTCTACTCCAGAATGAACCTGTAACTGATTGGAGTTGTTCACTTAACTTCTGAGTGTTCATTTACTCATTTGTAAAGTAGAGAAAATACTATCATCCAACAGATCTCAATACTCATTGTGAAAATCAAATTAGATAACAGAAGAAACAAGTTGTTGAAAGTGATTCATCCTGTTTCTAGCATCTCATTCCTTGGCTGGACTTTTGCTAACTTGCAGATGCTCATATGCCCACTACAGGGTTGCCACTGGAGTGAAGAATGATGAGACTGTGTATTAGGCTTTTCTAGAGAAACAGTACCAATAAGAGATTGATCTATCTATCTATCTATCTATCTATCTATCTATCTATCTATCTATCTATGTATCTACCTATCTACCTATCTAGAGATTTACTATGAGGAATCAGCTCACAGAATTATAGATACGAAGTCTCATGATCTGCCATCTGCAAGATGGCACCCAGGAAATCAGGTGGTATAAATTCTGGTCCAAGGACAGAAAAAGATGAGATGTCCCAGCTCAATCAGTGAAACAGGTAAAAAGGGATAAATACTTCCTTCCTCAACTTTTGGTTTAATCAGTCCCTCAATGAATTGGATGATGCCCACCCACATTGGGTAGGGTAATCTACAAAGTCTACCAACTCAAATGCTACTCTCATCTGGAAACACTCCCACAGACACACTCAGAAACAAAGTTTAATATGGGAACCTGTGGCCTACTCAAGTTGACACATAAAATTAACCATCACAGGCTGACATTGAAAGAACTTGGCAATAGTCCTCCAAGAGACTAGGACATACTTATACATAGAGACTGATTCTTACTTCCTGCCTGGAGAACTATGAATACAAAAGTCTGGCTAGAGTACCATAATGTCAAGGAAAGAAGAGAAGCTGCAATGGGCAGCTTCCTGTAAACCAAGTGGACACACGGAAGTCACCAGACTTAAGCTATATTTAAGTTATACCCTTCCAAGGGGGTACCTTGCATTAAAATGCTGTGAAGCATTGCCAAAGGCAAGAGCTTGGAAGTCAAGGAAGTGCTTCACAAAAGGTCAGCAAGGGAATTCATTCCAGCTTCAGGGAATGATACTTAGTCCATTTGGGCTGCGGTAACCATAGACTGAGTTGCTTATAAAAATACCATAGACTGAGTTGCTTATAAACAACAAACATTTATTTCTCACAGTTCTGGAGGCTAGAAGTCCAAGATCAAGGTGTCAGCAGATTCATTGTCTGGTGTGAGCCCTCTTTCTTCTAAGGGCAGGCAGGACTGCCATCATTCTCCAAGTCTTGTGCCAAAAGTAAAGCTAAGAGGACGCAAGGAAAAGTCCACTGAGAAGCAACACTAGAAGTCCACTGACTGAGAAGCAGGGGTAAATTATAGCATATTCTCCTTGTCTTGAATTTATTTCCTTTTCAGAGTGTTGGCTAAACCCCATTCCAGTAATTGATCATATCTAATTAAACTACCTATACAGTTTCAATTTGTTATGGCATTTTTCAGTGTTCCTACTCTCCCAGAATTGGATAAAATATTTTCCAAATGTATCATTTTGTAAACCTCTCCAGAGTGAAAAACGAGATTAGTATAAGGTCATAATTTTGATGATGAAAGCACAGTCTTACACTTATGTTCAAAATTTCTATAATGATCTGAGAAAAAAAAAACAACTCTTGTCATTACAAAATGTAATCAATGAAAATGTATGTCATCCAAACATTAAAATTAAATTGATTAGGTTGGTTAATTGATATTCTCTGCTTTGTTTTCACATGGCTTCTGTTAAATTTTCAAGCCCATATCTAAAAAAGATCTGTCAGGTACTTACTAGTTAATTTCCCTGTCAGTGCACTCTTGTTTTAGGAAATGTGGGCCCCACAGTCCCTATTGAATGGGCAGGGAATCGTCTGTCCCTGGGTCTAGTTCATTGGATGAGGGCAATTACCTGACCTAAGCTGGACCAGTTGTAATTTCTGTCAAAAATAATCCAAGGACTCAAAAACTCTTGTCAATCTCTGTTGGGCATTTGACCCAATACAGATGCAATAACCAAGGATAACCGGATAACTATGTTAGGCTTATAAGTAAATGGAGCAGAAGTCTATCTGCAAAAATAGAATTATGAAGCAGACACACACAGAGATTATCTTAGCAGAGAGACCTAACAGCCTACAAGACAGAAAGAGGGAAAGAGACTGCCTTGATTTCTGCTGTTTTCTCTATTCTACTTCCAAACCAAGTAACTGACAACTAATTTATTCCTTTTGATTCTAAAAAGATGTCCTTGTATACTTATAAGTTAGACATTTTATTTTTTTAGATTTTATTTATTTATTTGACAGAGAGAGAGACAGCGAGAGAGAGAACACAAGCAGGGGGAGTGGGAGAGGGAGAAGCAGGCTCCCCGCCAAGCAGGGAGCCCGATGCAGAGCTCGATCCCAGGACCCTGGATCATGACCTGAGCCAAAGGCAGACGCTTAATGACTGAGCCACCCAGGCTCCCCTTATAAGTTAGACATTTTAATTATACTGACTTAAGTGGTCTCTAAAAGCAATCATCTTTTCAATAAAGAATAAATAGATTTTACCATCTGTAATTCTGTAATTCTATGATGACATTTTGTATACAGCCCATATTTAGAAATGAAGTTAAACCAAACCCTCATAAGGATCCTATGATATAGGTACTGTTGTAATCACCATTATATAAATGATAAAACTGGGTAACAAGAAGTAACTTGTCCAATGTCATTCAACTAGTGTTTAAGGTCATTGAGTTAGGAATTGAACACAGACTTTGCAGCTCCAGGTTTCACACTCCTAAGAACTATATAACCTACAGCATATCAATTGTTTTTCTATGATCCAAATAATATTTTAGAGAAGGCGTATGGTAACTCATAATTTATTTATAAATTGCATTAGGCAGAGTAAATTAAAAAATACAGCCATTAAAACAAGCCTAAGAAAACCATAAGTATTTGGAATTATGAGTTTTATATGCAGATTAAAGTCATAAAACCTTTAACCTTCCTTTATAGAATGCCTCATTGACCACCCTTTCTCAGAAGAGTTACAAAGAAGATTGATATATGATAAAATCATTATGAAAATTAGGGGATTTATTTTAATTTTCCAATGAATAAGCAAACATGAACTAGAGAGTAATAAGACCAAATATTTATTAAGCACTCAAGAGAGTCTGAGTACAGTTCTTGCATGGCTGAGAATCTCTTTCCCGGTTAAAATAATTTCTGTACATAGACTTCCTTCCTCTATAACATATATTTACTTAACATGAGACATATGAAACTAAGACATATGAAACATGAGACATATGAAGCTAAAACTAAGCTATTGTGTGATTGAACTGACATTTTAAAGGTTTGGGATTTTTTGCTTTTGTTTTTGTTTTTACTAAAATCAATACCATCTTAAGATAAAACCAAATATAAACTCTAAAAGTAAGATTTAAAATGTTAATGACCAAGAACATAACAATAATAAGCAATGCTGTGTTTTGGATCATTAGAAATTAGACAATAATAATCTCCTGTGTATGCTCTGAGTCCAAATCTATGAGGCCAGGAAAAATAAAGGGCAAAATCCCTGCCACTAAGAGCATAAAGTCTGGCTTGGAACAGGAAAGGGGTCCACAAGAAACAAGTGCACACTGACAAAAGAGGGTATGTTTTGTTATTTATTTATGCCTCCCAACCCACTAAAAAGAGAGAGAGAGTTCTGGTCAACTTTAAATAGAAGGATGTAATCCAGCCATACATTATGTGGTACAAAAATAAAAGTCTAACAGAGGCGATGTGTAGCAGGAAGGTAAGTCCTTACTTTATCCTTACAAGATGAGAGTATTTCAATAAGCAGAAAGAAGGGAGGAGTCCACATTTAATTCCAGAGAAGCAGAAATTATGTTTATCATAAGCTTGGGGACAGGCAGCATTATATTGTGATTATCTTCTCAACATCCATTCTTGTAACCATGTGGGTTACAAGATAATGGCTCCAGCTCCAGCAATGAACTGGGCCTCAGGCAATTAAGGTAAATCCATTCTTCTTTCCATAGTGACTGGTCCAAATTGTCCAGGTGTAAGTCGATCAGTAAATGGTGCCCACTGGGCTCCATGGTTCAAGAGAGGACTCTTAATTTTGTTGTGGAAAGGGATGGTTTCTCTCACATTGGTCAGAATTAAGCTTGGGTTTCTGGTTATCATGGGAATTCTTGAGTATTAAAACATAAAAATTATGATTCTTCATAATGATGAGAAATAGAGATGCTTTCTACTAAAGAAATATTGTCAGCATGTAATACCACTGATATGTTATTCTAGTCACATCCTTAAAAATGTGACATCTATAAAGAAGAGTTTGTTTTGATAACATATCAACAATGAAAAAAGTACAGAAGCGATTTGCAAAATATTTCCACTGTTTATAATGTCCAATCTACTTGACTTCAATGATTATCACTTCATTTATAGTGAAACATTTTTTAAATCTATCTCACAGAGATATTTTGAGAGTCAGGGTTTATAAAAGAAGTATGTTGTGATGCACAAGTTTTAAGAAGAATATAAGCATAATTGCACTAAAATGAAAATCACTGCTAAGACAGTTAATGGCCAAATTTATATTTCTTTTCAATAAATAAGTTTTATTAATGTGTCCTAGTTCCTAAAATACCCAGGATACTAGTCATAAAGCTTCTTTAATCAATCAGAGTTTCTCTGAATCATTTTCTTGTCCTGCATAGTTGAAACATTTGGAATAGCATAACATAAACAAAATAAAAAAAAATAGAGTAACTTTATGTAACTCCTATTTCTAATAAGGAAAAGTACAATGAAACTAATCCACATTTCTTTGAAGTCAGTTATAATATTATTTCAAACACCTAAATTTCTTCTTTTTTCCTCTTGATATCTATAGTTCTTTCATTTCTTGTAGTCAGTGATTTTTAACTGGAATTTGAGTCACTTAACTGTCCTCTTTTTATCCCCATCCTAGTTTCCAAATCTCTCTAGTTTCATCATTTCACTTCCAGTCAGCGCAATATATAAATACACAAAATCAATACTCAATTTGATAGATATAGGACTAATTTTAACAAACTTTATCTCAATCAAACCTTATTCCAAATGTGATCCGTATTTAAATGTCCTATACTACTTAGTGTCTAAAGTTCTTTGCATTTCATTCTCAATACCTCTCTCTCTTCACACTGTCAATGATAGCTTGTCTACTTTTCTTATGATTTTTGATTGGGAAATGTATGCCACCGAATAAACAGCAACAATTGATTTTTTTTCACCTCCATTACATCTTTCAAAATGTTTTTAATGTATGGAAATGACTTCATACCTACTGAAAAGAATAATAATTAACACTTATAGACCAACAATTCTGGTTTATTAGATCTCCATAATATGCTTAGTTTTTGAACAGATTTTAAAAGAGAAAATTTTACAAGTCAATAATATTTTGTTGTTTTCTAAACTCCTAAAATAATCCCTTTTACAAAAACATGAAATCTAAAACTTTATGAGAAACAGAAATTCCATCTTTTTTGAAAGGTATTTGTATAACTTTTTGCTGAAATGCTCAAAATATTACCCAATAGTTTGTTAATAAAGCCAAACCAAGTTTATCTGGACTCACTGCATTGAGGGAGAGCACCTCCTTAACAGTGTCTTAGAAGAATAATGTCAGAAATGAGATATTTTTAAGACTTTGAAGTTTGAGCTCAGGTGATTAAAGGTGGGTCTTTCTAGGCAGGTAACTTACCAGGATTCAATAAAAATTTGTGATTATAATAGTTTAAGATTGGTAGACATAGCAAAGCAAGTGTCTTGAAGCAAGTATTGGAAAGTAAATTCCTGTTTCATAAGTAAACAGTATGCCCAGGTGAGCAGATTTTTGTCTGCAATAAATTGATCTGTAGGAAATGCCTAAAGTAATCGGTGAAGTTATTTATTGGTTTATGGCATTATTTCTCCCAGGCAAAATTTTCTTGAACAAGCAACTAAGGCAGGTTGACATAGTTGGTCTAAAATCTAAGTTCTGGTGAAACAGATGGTCTCAATACTCGGCCTTCCCTTTTGATCATTCTTCAGCCTGATATAGAGTATAGATGGTTGTCATAAGGGGAAATGATTAAATAGATGTTTGTAGAGTCATCATTACACATCAGAGTTCTGTTAGTGGTCATGTCAACCTTTACATAAATCAGGTTTTCTTATTTTTGTTGTTGTTGAACTATCATTTGATGGAACAGTGCCTATGAAAGGCATTTAAAATTCTAGAGGTTACATATTTGAACATTGAAACACAGTCAAGTACTAAGAATACTATGATTAGATTATATAGTCCACATCTAAGCCAAAAACCAAAGGTGGTCTAATTAACTTAAGAGAACAGACTGCATCCACAATAAAGCCTACAAACTAGATATAGGCATATTACCTAAATTACCTAATCTCATAATTTCCTTTATTTGTTTCTTGGACCCTCTTAGTAATAATAAAATTCTCAGAAATATCTGTTGGATTGTAAATACAATATTCTTTCCCTAAAGTGGTACATGTAATACCTCTGAAGTCTGGTTACATCTAGGTCTTTTTACTTTGTGAACAGAGAAGGAGTTCTATGGATTTCTCGACATTATCTAACTCCCTCACAGAGTGATATAAAGAGGCTAAGGACAGAAGAAAAACATCCATACTTTCCCTTGAATTCAGATCTCTACAGAAATCTGTTTTTTTCCTCCTTCTTGAAACAAGCTACATAATAATCTCTTTCTCTGAGTGTAAAACAGTAGACCCAAATGTAGAATGAGTGATATCAGAGACTACTGAGTACTCTGAAACAGGCATCAATTTACTAAGATAACAAGTACCTGTCCAATTTATTGATAGTAGTCAGTAGGCTTTTGTGTTGCAAATTTGATACCTGTGGTAGGGGGCAACCCAATGACAAGTTCTTAGGCAAAATACCCGTATGTGGATGCCTAGTCTTATTGTATAGTTTTGTACTCTTTGAGGGTATTTAGGTACTAGGTGGGAGAATATATAGTAACGATGCCATGAAATAGATGAAATGTTATATCTTATAGGGGATTCCAAAAATTTCCTACATAGTAAACCTTGTTTGTAAGGTGTGTAACATGAGACAGGTATTCAATAAATTCCACAGGTTCATTTTCTGAGTCTTACCTCTGTGAAAGTTCAGTTATATAGAGGTGTTCTCTTATGAGTGATGTCTGGGTGTTGCAGAAACTTGCCTTCCTACCCTCCTAGGTATGACATAATAGGGTGTTTTAGTTTTTGATTATCTGCCTGACTTGCTGTCTTACACACAAACACACACAAAATAAATAAACAGCAAAAACAAAACCAAAAACCACACATTAATAATTGAGGCAAATGACTGACGAAACCAAATGTTTTATTGTAAAGGACTAGAACTAAAAGGAGTTAGCTGACACTCAGAAAAGTGGTTGGAAGCCCAGCAATTGGTTCAATTTTATGTTTTACCCAAATCCAAATCACGAACAAGTTGTATCCAGGTGTTGGACTTATTCTCAGGAGTGAATAAGAATACAGAAAGTGGAGTGCCTGGGTGGCACAGTTGGCTGAGTGGCCAACTCCTGGTTTCAACTGAGGGTGGTGAGGTCGAGCCCCATATGGGGCTCCATGCTCAGCACGGAGTCTGCTTAAGACTCTCTGCCCCTCCGCCTGCCCTCTCTCTAAATCCCTCTCTCTCTAAATCAATCAATCAATCAATCTTAAAAAAAAAATGAGGAATACAGAAAGCACACGGTTTAAAGAATGACAATTTGTTTCTAAGCTCAAGTTTTGCAAAATTTTATAACAGTCCCAACAAAATGAGTACTTCTATCACTGGAGATTTGGAAACATAAAATCAAGAAATGTGTTTGCTATTGTCAGAACCATAGCTGCCCAGAAAGGAAATGTTTTGATCTGCTCTAAGAATAAGCCAGCAATGACCAGGATGACATATTCAAAACCCATATGATGAAGGATGTTAGTAGACTTATTGTGGTAACCATTTCAAAATATATACAAATATTGAATCATTATGTTGTACATCTGAAACTAATGTTATGTTTCAATTATATCTCAATTAAAATAAAACACAGAAGGAGGTAGTTATATGACCTCCTTTAAAAATGTTCCCAGGGACTTTGAGGCTTGGGCTTTTGTCCATGTCCCTTCTATGTAGACATGTACCAGAGATACCCTTAGTAAACTTAGTAAAAATATCCCCACCAATGTTGATTGACTGTAGTGGTCAATTTGTCTTTATTGTGGTAAGTAGTTTCAAGTGAAATTTTTGGCAAGATTCTAGTTAAAATCCTCTGGTGTTACCAAGTATCCACTCTGAAGTATCAGAGATAATATTCGTGCAATTTACAACTGCAGTTTCTCTGATAACTCTTCAGATTCTGGAGCCAATCACTGGCATTCTATAATACCTTCTTCAACCTCTCAAAAGAGTTGGCTTCTAGGACTATCCTGATGGCCAGGACCTTAGTAAGGCCTACCTGCTATATTCATTATCTAGGCACATCCTTTGGCTTTCATGCTATCTGTTTTTGCATGGTTTCAACACTTATGATAGGCATCACTTTAGGCATCTGTTAACCATTTTAACTGGGCTAATGACTGGGGTCAAAAACCTTTATTGTTACCAATTCACACTCATTAGGATCGTGATTATCAAAAAATATGAAAAATAACAAATGTTAGTAAGGATGTGAACAAATCAGAACAGTGGTGCTTTCCTGGTAGGAATGTAAAATGATGCAGCCACTGTAGAAAATAGTTTATGTTGTATTAATATGTTTACATTAATATGTTATATGATACTATATGAGATAAGCCGTCCAGACACAAAAGGAAAAATATCGTAATGATTCCATATATATATATAATATATATATAATAAAAATTCATAGAGACCAAAAATAGAATAGAGGTTACTAGGGCTAGGGTGAGACAATGAGGAGTTATTGTTTCATGAGAAAATAGTTTCTATTTGGGATAATAAAAAGTTCTGGAAATAGATCATGGTGATGGTTTCACAACACTGTGCATACACTTATTGCCACTGAAGGGTATATTTAAAAAGGGTTAAAGTGGTAAATTTTTTGATATATGTATAGAATGTTTGAGTCTCCCCCTAAATTTAAATGCTGAAATCTTAACCTTTAATGTGATGTCATTATGAGGTTGGGGCCTTTAGAAACAGATTAATGCTCTTATAAAAGAGACACCATAGAGTTCTTTGCTTCTTCTGCCTGTGAAAACATAATGAGAAGGTGGAAGTCTATAAACCAAGAAGCAGGTCCTCATTAGACACTGAATCTTCTGGCACCTTTACCTGAGAATTCCCAGATTCTAAAACCATGAGAAATAAATGTTGTTTAAGCCACCTAGCCTATGGTATTTTTTTATAGCTTCCCAAATGGACTAAGATATGTGTGTGATTGTGTGTGTGTGTGGTGTGTGTGCGCGCACACATATATGTGTAGTATAACCATAATTTTAAAAATCTCCAGTTTTTCTAAAGCATTTCACAATCATGGATTACTCCAGTGGCCTACCTGGTATGAGTATATATATTAACTCTTATCTCTTGCCAATTTACAAGTTCTGGAAAGTACACAAAATTCTACCACCTGGGCTAAATTTACTTCTGATAACAGGTTATAGTCTCTTTTTTTAAAGATTCATTTATTTATTTTAGAGAGAGAGAGAGCACACACTAGTGGGGGGGGGAGGGGAAAAAGGAGAGGGACAAGCAGATTCCTCACTGAGTGTGGAGCCCAATGCAGGGCTCAATCTCAGGACCCTGAGATCATGACCTGAGCTGAAGACAGATGCTTAACTAACTGAGCCACCCAGGCACCCCACGATAACAGGTTATATTCTAAGAGTTAATTGAAATCTGTCATGGCATGCCTTACCTAAAATTTTCCAGTTTCAGAATTAAGAGATGGCCAATCAATAAATGATACTAAATCAGGATTTCTAGGGATGTTTATAATAAATCTGTTCAAGGCATAGTCAATTCTTGAACAGAAGGTAGACAGCCATGGGATTCCCTTCCTTTGAGTAATAAGAAAAGATTAGTAGGATTTAAAATAATCTAATGATGGATACAATGTGTGAAGGGGAAAGTGATAAAATTTCATAGGAATTAAGCCTGCTTGCTGAAAATTTTATCTATTCTCAGTAAGTGACAAAGATAACGAAGCATGAGACACCATCAAGTTAAAGAACATCCTAAAACCAAGTCAGTAAAAGCCTCCACTTGTTTGGGTGCTGCTGCTTAGACAAGGAAATTATGGGTCTAGGGAAAGGTGGAAATAAGCAATTGGTCTCTGATAATTCTCATGGGTTTGCATTAGAACACTAAGGGATAATCCAGGGCATTCATGTACAAATAGGTAGAAAGATTTATAATTAGGAAGACATAGAGAGCATGGGGATTTTGAAGAGTTTATTTTAAGTCATAAAATGGCTGTTAATATTTAGATTCTCAGGAAAGAGTTTCAGTTACCAAGGACTAAGTAAGTCATATAGAGATGTGATGATTTTTTTAAAAGGTGGAAACCCACTGCTTGCAGTAACCAGTGAAAACCAGAACCCTCTTAGTTATCTCTTAATAATCTGTCTAGGAAAATTTTGAGTGGCTTGTAATATATCAAAAATAAAAATTATGTTCTTCAGAATAGAGAGCCTGGAAATAAACCCATAGTTATATGGTCAATTAGTCTTCCACAAAGAAGACAAGAATATGCAATGGGAAAGACAGCCTCTTCGACAAACAGTATCGGGAAAACTGGACAGCTACATGCAAAAGAATGAAACTGGGCCACTTTCTTACACCATATGCAAAAATAAACCCAAAATATTTTAAGGACCTAAATGTGAGACCTGAAACCATACAACCCTAGAAGAGAGCACAGGCAGTAATTTCTCTGACATTGGCATAGAAATATTTTTCTACATATGTCACCTGAGGCAAGGAAAACAAAAGCAAAAATAAACTATTGGGACTACATCAAAATAAAAAGCTTCTGTGCAGCAAAGGAAACAAACAACAAAACTAAAAGACAACCTACTGAATGGGAAAAGGTATTTGCAAATGACATATCCAATAAGGGGATAGTATTCAAAATATATAAAGAACTTACAGAACTCAACACCAAAAAACCCTACAAATAATCCAATTTAAAAAATGGGCAGAAGACATGAACAGACATTTCTCCAAAGAAGACATGCAGATAGCCAACAGACATGAAAAGATACTCAACATCACTCATCATCAGAGAAATACAAATCAAAACCACAATAAAATATCACCTCACACCTCTCAGAATGGCTGAAATAAAAAACACAAGGAACAGCAAGTGTTGGTGAGGATGTGGAGAAAAAGGAATACTTGTGCACTGTTGGTGGGAATGCAAACTGGTACAGCCACTGTGGAAAACAGTATGCACTTTCTTCAAAAAGTTAAAAATAGAACTACCATATGATCCAGTAATTCCACTACTGGATATTTACCCAAAGAACATGAAAACACTAATTTGAAAAGACATATGCACCCCTATGTTTATTGCAGCATCCTTTACAATTACTAAATTATGGAAGCTACCCAAGTGTCCATCCATAGATGAATGGATAAGGAAGATGTATATATAATGGAATAATACTCAGTCATAAAAAAGAATGAAATCTTGCCATTAGCAACAATATGGATGGATCCAGAGAGTATAATGCTAAATGAAATAAGTTAGTCAGAGAAAGACAAATACCATATGATTTCACTTATATGCGGAATTTAAGAAACAAAAAAAACGAACAAAGAAAAAAAGAAACAAAAAAAAGAGAGACTTTTAACTTATGGAGAACAATCTGATTGTTACCAGAGGGGAGGTAAGTGGGTGGATGGGTAAAATAGGTGAAGGGGATTAAGAGTACACTTAACACAACAAGCACAGAGTGATGTATAGAATTGTTGAACCACTATATTGTACACCTAAAACGAATATAACATTGTATGTTGACTATACTGGAATTAAATATACAATGGAATATTAGCCATAAAAAAAGAATGAAATTTTGCCATTTAACAATGATGTGGAGAGAGCTAGAGAGTATTATGCTAAGCGAAATAAGTCAGAGAAAGACAAACACCATATGATTTTACTCATGTATAATTTAAGAAACAAAACAAATGAGCAAAGGGAAAAAAAGAGAGAGAGAAAGGCAAACCAAGAAATAGACTATTAACTGTAGAGCACAAACTGATGGTTACCAGAGGGGAGGTGGGTGGGGGGATGGGTTAAATAGCTGATAGGGATTAAGGAGTGTATCTGTTGTGATTAGCACCAGGTGTTTGTTATACAGAAGTGTTGAATCACTATATATTGCACACCTGGAACTAATATTACACTGTATATTAACTAAGTGGAATTTATATAAAAGCTTTTAAAAAATTGGGACTCCTGGGGGCTCAGTCTGTTAAACGTCTGCCTTTGGCTCAGGTCATGATCCCAGGCTCCTTGCTCAGCAGGGAGCCTGCTTCTCCCTCTGCCTGCCGCTCCCCCTGCTCGTGCTCTCTCTCTCTCTCTGATAAATAAATAAAATCTTAAAAAAAAAAACCTTTTAAAAAATGAAAAATTAAATTAAATTTAAAAATAAAAATTATGTTTTAGATAATGCACTCTGCTCTGAGAAAATTGTATTTTTTTCTTTGGACATGATAGAAGTTTTAAAAACTCGGGGCGCCTGGGTGGCTCAGTCATTAAGCCTCTGCCTTTGGCTCAGGTCATGATCCCAGGATCCTGGAATTGAGCCCCACATCGGGCTCTCTGCTCTGCAGGAAGCCTGCTTCTCCCTCTCCCACTCCCCCTGCTTGTGTTCCCTCTCTCGCTGTGTCTCTCTCTCTCAAATAAATAGATAAAATCTTTAAAAAATAAAATAAAATAAAAATAAAAACTAAAATAGTAAGGGGGCGCCTGGTGACTCAGTCGGTTAAGCACCTGCCTTCAGCTCAGGTCGTCATCCCAGGGTCCTGGGATCCAGCCCCGCATCGGGCTCCCTGCTCAGTGGGGAGACTGCTTCTCTCTCTCCCTCTGCCTGCCGCTCTGCCTACTTGTGCTGTCAAATAAATAAATAAATAAAATCTTAAAAAAATAGTAAGTAAAAATAGGAGTACATTTTCAAGCTCACCTCATCTTGAGAACATAGCAAAATATCACCTACACATTGTATGAAAAAATTCAGAATCTTGAAATTTCTAGTTAAAAACCTGTGGAAAATAAAAGAGGTCCTCAGTAAATCCCCAAGGCAGAACTGCCCAGTAAATTGCTGAACTTCCCTGGATGGTGGGGGGAGCGCTACCAGGTATTGACGATGTTGATCTAAAGGAGCATTAAAGAAAGCAGAATACGTGATTATAATGTTAGTATTGAAGATAAAGTAGTGTTGGGATTTGGTACCCCAGGGAAGCAGAGTGCAAATATGACTCATTTATTTGGGCTTAAGGTCCTGAACAAATCTATATCCTCACTCACTGTTGGTTTTTTTTTTTTTTTTTTTTTTGACTAGGAGAATTGGAGTGTCACAGGGACGAGTATAAGGTATGACTAATCTTCTTTGTCTATTTGGCTTTTGATTATTATATTGACTTGGGGTATTTCTTAGGTTCTGATTGTAGATGATATTATGAAAGTTTAAGATCAATCTGAACCTCGATGAGTTCATCCCCCAGAATTCTCACAATATCAGCAGAATTTTTTGTCCACAAAGAACTTGGTAATCTTCTACTTGTGGTAATCTTCTACCTGGGCTTGATTTAGACAAAAAAATACTGGAGAACCAAAGTTCAGTTTAGCTAGGAAGCTGTGATCTGATTATCAATAAGGACATCCTAAGAGATTTGAAGAAATATACCATTGGGAGAACTTTTAATTTAGCAATTCCACAGCTTATCTAAATCCTTCTGGTTTCCTGTGTAATTCAGAGTCTTCTTAAGCAATCCTTATGGTCTTCCCCATCTTCCTTTTTCATCCAATTTTTGTACATAGAATTCCTCTTAAGATATGAACCAACCGATATTGATCCTGGAGCCTGGGTTTTATGTTCTAAGAACTATCTTAAATTCCTCTGTAAATGTCTGTTTATCTTATCTAAGCTTCTAAAAGTCTTTGGCAATGGCTTTCAGCTTAGACCAGTCTTGATATGACTTGCAGCTTAAAATCAACCATAAAAAGCTTACCTTTTTAAAACAGGGCTTTAACTTTATAAGACAGCTGAATTTCATGCGTTTCTGGATACCCAGAAGAAACAAATGAGGAGTAGAGGCAGAAAGCAATGAGAGGCAAAAGATAAACAAGAGGAATAATAAAATAACAGCCATTAGGTTCAAGTTGTGATTAGGAATATATATATATATATATATTTTTAAAGATTTTATTTGACAGAGAGAGACACAGCGAGAGAGGGAACACAAGCAGGGGGAGTGGGAGAGAGAAAAGCAGGCTTCCAGCGGAGCAGGGAGCCTGATGCGGGGTTCGATCCCAGGACCCTGGGATCATGACCTGAGCCAAAGGCAGATGCTTAACAACTGAGCCACCCAGGCGCCCCTAGGAATATATTTTTAAAAAGATAGGTATAAGTTTTTCACATTTTTTGTCTAAGCAATCTTTTTAAGAAGCAAGTTGGAATTGGAATTTCTTTTAGAAGTTTCCTCATAACAATAAAATCAATGCAGGGCGCCTGGGTGGCTCAGATGGTTAAGCATCTGCCTTCTGCTCAGGTCATGATGCCAGGGTCTTGGGATCGAGTCCCGCATTGGGCTCTCTGCTCCTTGGGAGCCTGCTTTTCCCTCTGCCTCTCTCTCTCTCTGTCTCTCATGAATAAATAAATAAAATCTTTAAAAAATAAAAAAAATAAAATAAAATCAATGCAAAAGTTGGATATATGGGATTTTGCTCCCCTTCCCTTACAGCATGCTTCTCAAATGAACAATTTCATGTCAAAGTTCCTCAAGGTGGCACTATAAATTATCCTTGGTGAAATTACGAAGGATAGTCACTTGAATTAAAGTGTAAAGAAATGTTAGAGACAGAAGATCTGACCAAGATGGTACACAGACTTAGTTTTAGAGTGAGATAAACCTATGAAATTCTAGCAACAATCCATCTAAATAAAGCATGTGATGCTCCTTGTGTCTTCGGTCCTCAAATGATTGGCTTGCACCTTCCACATCACACAGCTTTTCCATCAGAGTCAGTCAAGTACACAGACTTGAAAATCTGTGACAGCAGATAGAAGTTCTGGAGAGGAGATATCTCCCATAATCATGTTCTCATGGGAAAAATAAGTCAAGACTTGCCTTAGTTTTATAAGATTTCCACTGATAAGTAACATAAGGTAACGTTTGTCTAAATGAAACTAGCCTGAGTAAAAATTTCTACAGTCCTTAGCCCTTGGGGGGAACTTGAGAAATAGGCTTATTGGAGCCTATGTCCTTTCTCTTTCCCCTTATGACTCTCTCTCTCTGTATGTCTCTCTCTTTTTGTGTGTATGTGTCTTTCTCTGTCTGTCTCTGTCTCTGTCTCTCTTTCACTCTCTCTCTCATACACACACACAGACAAAGACAAATAGAGTTGTTAGCAACAAAGCAGATTTTCAGCAAGGATAAAAGCTTTCAAATCTTATCAGATAATAAAGACATCCATTAAAAAAATTCTATTTCCTGGAAGAGAATATAAACTTGGCATTTCTTATGACACGAAAAAAAAAAATTGGAGCAAGATTTACCCTTTTCCCATCACAGTCAGAGACCACTGAGCTCAAGGGACATCAGTGCTGTTTCTGGGTTTGAGGGTCTTAGCCACAGTGGTAAGATGGGGTCTCAGTTAAATTTCAGTGAAACCTCCAAGATCTATCTTAACCAATATGGTAGAATCTAGCCACAGATGGATATTTATATTTAAGTTTAAAGTAATTGATATTAAATAGAATTAAAAATTAGTTCCTTAGTCATGCTTAGCCACATTTCAAGTGCACATGTAGCTAGTGACTACCATATTGGATATTTCTATCATTGTATGAAGCTCTACAGCAAATCACTTTGCTTACTTAGCTTAAGGGATATACACAGAAGAAATTAACAAAGAAAATAAGTACAAATGTGATTCATTAATGAGATAGTATAGTCCAACCTTAGAATTATAAGAATCAAAGATAAAATCAAAGTTACCTAGAACATTTTTAAAGATTTATTTATTTATTTTAGAGAGAGACTGTGGGGGGAGGTAGAGAGGGAGAAAGAATTTCAAGCAGACTCTGTGCTGAGCACTGAGCCCAATGCAGGGCTTGACCTCACAACCCTGAAATCACAACCTGAGCCCAAACCAAGAGTTGGATGCTTAATTGACTGCACTGTCCAGGCGCCCCTAGAAATGTTTTTTAAGTGCCTGAAACCTGAAAGGACTTAAAATGCCTTCAAGTAAAAATGAAAAGCAAGTAGCCATTTTAAGATATAGCCTAGCGAAAGGCTTAAGTATCCAGGAAGAATTCTCTATGCTTCAAAAGCTTTTCCAAAAGAAAAACAATACTATAACCTGAGTCAAAATTAGGATATTATCAGATTGCTCAATTATAATAAACCAAATTATAAACCATGCAGTTGTATTTTCAGAATTATCAAACCAGTGTTCTTATTCTGACCATTTCTGTGAATGTATTTGTATGAAAAAATATATCATGTAATTGCATTTGTGCATTTTCTACACAAAGGGCCCATAGCTTTCATCAGATAAAATCACATACCATTACCCTTTTCTTATACTTTTTGATGAATACACATATGTGCCATCTTTGTGAAAATATCGAAGTGCCATCTTTCCTGGGCTGACAAATGAGCATGCAACTCAACCTAAACCAACCAGTTTTCCTCTCTCCCATCTCTCCTCCTTCACCTTTCTCTCTCTCCTCCTCCCTCTCTTTCTCTTTCACTCTCTTCCCTCCCTCCCCCTTTTAAAATGTAAGTAAAGTGATACAAAGGCATCAAATACTAGTATATTAATGAGGCTCTTCAAAAGATGCTGCTAAGAGAATGAAAATAAAAGCTACAAACTGGGAAAACACTTGCAAATCACCTATTTGATAAAGGATTTGTATCCAGAATATATGAAGAACTCTAAAAATTTAATAATAAAAAAGCAACCCATTTTTTCCATTGGGCAAACATATAAAAATATAGCCAAAGAAGTACAAAATACGATTACAATAAAATAATATTTTCATCTATCAAAATGACATATTACTTGTTCCATAGCAAGAAAACATGAGGACAAGCACTTATACTTTTGTAGTAATATAAACTGGTAAAATTTTCTGGAAGGAGATTTTGATGTTATTTATTCTAGAGCTTAAATATGTTCATATTTTTGACCCATATATTCCCTTTTGTATAGATAAACCAAGGAAATCATTATACATGTAGTCAAAGACATGTATTTGAAAATATTCTTTGTAGCTTTTTTTAAGATAGCGAAGAATGGAAATAAACTAAAGGTACAACAATAGGGAAAAAATCGTATAAAATATAGTACAGGGATATAATGAATTTGGCAGCCACAAAGAATATTGTCTAACATGAGAAAATACTTGTTTTCATGTTAAGTAAAAAAAAAAAAATATATATATATATATATATATATACACACACATTATATATATAATATATACATACACACACATCACATATATGTTTAGGGTATTAATATACTCTACCTCAGCATAGAAAACCATCAGAACTAAAATGTAGAAAATGTTACCTCTTGTTATTTACAAAACATAGGATTCCGGACAATGTTTTTAGATTATGGATTTTTGTCTCCTTCATACTTTATTCTGTAATGTTTTCTACAATAAACATGTATTTCCTGTATATGGAAAAACACATTTCATTTGTTTTGGGTAGTAGAACCATCATCCAAGTTGGTGGCTTTCAGTCACTGATTCATCACAGAGGACAACAAGATTGAAATATAGATCCTACTTTGTATTAATCTTTTCAAAATACAGATTAAGAATACTAAACTCCATCAGCATGTTCTTCAAGAAAACTAAATGAAGTGACTCGATTTCTAAAGTTTTATGTGAAAACATTTTTAAGGTTGAGTTTGGGAGTTGAGGGCAGGCAGGCAGAATGAATCAAATAATCTTTTCTTTGGCCCTGGAGGATGGATGAAAAAGTATGTATATGGCTCAGCAATGGGTTGACTAATAGATTTTTACCAGAAAAAAATAGACCTTGTTTTGTTCAATCTTCTCCTTTCACAGATGGAGATCTAAGAATTTACTATCTCCATGTTTAAAAAAAATCTATTAATTCCAGCTCATTACTATTTTCTATCCCTGGATTCAAAATACCTACCACTACTCAGGATTTCATTAAAACATGGGACACCAGATAGCTTTCCTATTTGTTGTGATAAAAACACAAATAAGAATCAGGGGCAACCTGCAGAATAAATAATGGTCACATATGTGGCCCGAAATACAATGGAATGAGCCTCTACTGGTTGCATTGCTAGAAAACAGCTCCCTTCCAAACTATGCCTAAGTGAGCTCTGATCATCTTCCAGGTGCTACCTGCTAGTGCTCTCGTGTCCTGTCAGCAGTTTCTTCCTCACACCAGCAGTGCTACTTTGATACTGATGACCCTCCTAAGGTTACCTTACCGTTGATCACAACTGTCCTCATCCAGTGGTGGCCTTTGCTACCACTGTTTGGCTTCAGAGAAAAACTCTGCTCATTCATTATCTACTTTATCATAAACATTGGTCAGGTACTTCTTTTTAATCCTCCCTACCACACCGTCAAACCCATAGTTACATGGGAAATTGACATTTGTAACATGTCTTTATTGAAAGATCAGGGATAACACAAAGGTAATATAAGGGAACCTACAACTACCATATCCATCATTTGAGTGAATCCAACAAAAGTAGGATCAAGGGGTTTTCACCACAGAAGAGGCAGGGAAGGAGCTGTTACAACACAATTCTATTCCCCCTGCACCACTCTATACCCTAATGAGCAGATAAGACATGCTCTTTCCAAATGTCCAGAGTCTTACTCTTTCTTGGACATCCATCTCCTCCTCAATAATTAATATAAGTCTTAACAATTCCTTAATCTGAGATAGGAATACTTTTCCCATGACTGACTTCTACTACCTTGGCTCACTTTGAGAGTCACCATTTCTGCATTGTTAGAGTATTTACATTTGCAACACTGGAGTATAGGTATTATATTACAAGTTCTTCTCTTACACTGATTTCATTTATCTAAATTCCGTCACCACAGCTAGATGGCTAAAATTCCAAAGACAGGAACTAGTATTTCTTTTTCATTCTCTATAATATTTTGCACAATACTGGACACAGAGTAGGCTTTTAATACTCAAAGATTTGAGTGAGTTTGACTTATTTGACTAGGATAATTTGAGATTTGAGATATGAAGGCAATGGTCTTCTTCAAATGTTTATTCTCTTTTCTTTGGTAATGTAATGTAAATGCCTTAGCCCTAAATACAAGAGTGAACATAAATCATTCTAAACACTATCAGGAAATAAGAAGGAATGGAATCTAGGGTTAGAGAAGAAATAACTAAGTATCCACATGATTAGTTATTTGACTTCTGCAATCCTGTGTAATTTTCTTCTTTAGGTAGCTTGCTTAAGCTTTTACTGACAAAGAGTCTTTTGAAAAATCATTCCATTTTAATATCAGTTCAAGAAAATGCATGGATCACTAGTATCCTAAGCACATTCACCTGCTGACTAGGGACTATCTTAAAAAACAACAAATCTAACATTCATTCACCAGAACAAGGACAAATAAAATAGAAAAACTGTTCACCTCCAGACACAGGCAATTAGTTTTAAGTATGTCTAGATGCATGCTGCCACAAGAAATAAATGCACTGAATAGTAACTACGAGAAAGGATAAATTACAAAAGACGTCAAGGTATAAGTAAATATCCCAACAGAAGGCACTTGAAAATAAACCCTCACTATTATTATTGGAGGGTTCAAAATATAAAGATCTATTAAATTTTATTTTTGAACTTTCATAATTGTCCCCATGGTAACAGTCCAGGACAATTTAGATGGAAAATTTAAATTAAGACTTACAGGTTGGACAGAAATAACGAATGTCCATAAAGTCCTAACCCAATTGAGCAGTTGAATTCTAGAATTCTTTTTTTCTTTTTCTTTTTTTTTTTAATAGTAATAAGCCTTCTGTCATGATCAGTAGACCGAGTAATCTGAAGATAATCAGATAATATTTTAAGGACGTGAATATAGAAACACAAAAAATATTCTGAAGATTATGTTTTTCTTTCTCCAGGATAGCTGACAGTTCTTTTATTTTTTTAAGATTTTATTTATTTGACAGAGAGAGAGTGAGAGAGCACAAGCAGGGGGAGCAGCAGAGGGAGAGGGAGAAGCAGGCCCCCCGAGCAGGGAGCCCGATGCGGAGCTCGATCCCAGGATCCTGGGATCACGACCCGAGCCAAAGGCAGACGTTTAACCGACTGAGCCACCCAGGCGCCCCTAGCAGACACTTCTTTATAAATAAAAAGTCTTTATTTTATTATCATAAGAGTAATAGTTGCACAAAGAAACAAAAATTTTGACAATATAGAAGGGCTTAAAATTAAAAACAATTTTTGTTCCTGCCTCCCACTCCCAGGTCGACTCCTCACAGACAACAATTATTTTGTACCATTTCTGGCTTTACTTTTTCTAGAAGTTATCTTTGCTATAACAAAGATTGCCTGGATTCTAGGTTATCTTCTAAAGGTTATCTTCTAGAGGTTATCTATATAAGCATATAGCAATGTGCTTATGCCTTTACACCTCCATTTCTTTTATCAACTGTTCTCTCTTCCAGAAAAGATGAGCTCACTCCCTCTACACCTTCCCTTCCCCATTCATTTTTATTACCTTATTTTTTGTAGGTTTACTTGAAAATTTGAAGTAATTGCCTGAAACATCTCATTCTTTATTTACATTTCCTAACTCCTAACTATAAAATATGAAAAAATACCTAGTACTTCTTTCTGTACCTCATTCTATTTCACCTTCCTCCTTCCACCTCTCAACCTTAGTCAGATGTACCGTTATTGTACTGTCAAGTTTTATTGAATTTGCATTTTATTCTCTAACAGTTATTAGTTCTTTCATTCTTTGTCTATATGTTGATTCTGAAAACTGAAAACAGATAGAAAGCATGTACATTATCATTCATCACAGAATCATTTTGTATGATTGGATTTAGAGAAAGAGAAATATAACCTATATATTTCAACCTTGTGAATAAAATATTCCAAGAATATGGATCAAATGAATTCTCAGTGTTTACTTGGCTGCTTCTCAAAGCCTTTGGCTAGGAGGAAACTTTAAAGAAATAATGAAGATATATTTTCCTTTTTTTTTTTCAAAAAAGGTGAAATATTTCAGGTTGAAAAGTGCTAAAAAGAAGAAACAAAGGAAAAATCTACACTGAAACATATTGGAGTAACACTATTTAATATCAAAGATGAAGAGAGCATTTGTAAAAGCTTAAAAAGAGGAAGAACAGGTAATATATAAAGGAATAAAAATTAAACTGACTTCAGATTTTTCAGTAGCAACACTGGATGCAATAAGATGATGAAGAAATGTCTCTAAAATGTTAAAGAGCAAGTACTTAGAATCTAGAATTTTCTATGTAGCTACTAAAATGTGAAGACATAATAAAATATTCTCGGATATATAAGACCTCAGAAGCTTTGCTGCAATAGAATTTTCCTTCAATTTTCAATTCTTACCACAAAGGCTAACACAAGGTAGACACTCAATAAATACACAATAAAGAAAGGAAGGAAGAGTGGGAGGGAGGGAGAAAGGGAAGTGAGAAAGGAAGAAAGAAAGCCCAATGTAAACGCAGTAATCAGTTTCATGAAAACACAGAACACTTTCATATATGGTTGAATAGTATTTTCTACATAAAGACCTACATTAAAAACAACTTTGGACACTTAAATAAAAGAAGAGGCAAATTAAAAAAAAAGTGGCAAGAGAAATATGGAGTAAAGGTGATAAAATATTTTGGCAAAGCTTATTGTTGCCTTTTTAAACACTGCTGAAACTAATCATTCAGCCTTAAAAAAAAAAAAACTACTATCTATAACATAAATGAACCTTGAAGACATCAGCTGAGTGAAAAAAGTCATAGAAAGACAAATCTGCATGATTCCACTTTTGAGGTATCTAGAGTAGTTAAACTCCTAGAAAGTAGAATGGTAGTTGAGGGGACGGGGGAGGCCTGGGGAAGAGAAAAAGGGAGTTGTTTAATGGGACTGGAGTTTCAGTTAGTTCTGAAAGATGAAACAAATAATACATTATGTGTTTTTAAAAAAAAGAAGAAGATAGCAGGAAGGGAAAAATGAAGGGGGGGAAATCGGAGGGGGAGACGAACATGAGAGACTATGGACTCTGAGAAACAAACTGAGGGTTCTAGAGGGGAGGGGGGTGGGAGGATGGGTTAGCCTGGTGGTGGGTATTGAGGAGGGCACATTCTGCATGGAGCACTGGGTGTTATACGCAAACAATGAATCATGGAACACTACATCAAAAACTAACAATGTAATGTATGGTGATTAACATAACATAATAATAATAAAAAAAAGAACATTCCAGGCAAAGTATTCTGGCAAGAACAACAACAAAAAAAAAAAACAAAAAAACAACAACATACTGGTGGCTTCTAAGGGTTAAGAGTAGAAAGGAAATTTGATGAGAAAGGGACAACATGAGGGAGCTTTTGGGGAGGATTGAACTATTCTGTATCTTGATTGCGGTAGTGGTTTCATGACTCTGCTTTTGTCAGGATTTATAGAACTGTACACCAAAAAGAGTGAATTTTACTGTATATAAATTAATAAATGTTCAAAAACTTAAAAAAAACTAATGATGTAATGTATGGTGATTAACATCACATAATAAAATTTAAAAAGTGTTCTAGAGGTCTACTGTAAAACACTGTGCATATAGTTAACACTACCACACTGTATACTTAAAAATGGTTAAGAAATAAAGTTTGTGTTATGTATTTTTTTACCACAATGAAAAATTAGCTGAAACCAGAGCTTTTATATCTGCATTTAACTAGCAACACAGAATAGCTGCCTTTCAAGTCCTCCTTAGGAAACACATGGTGATTATCAGTGTCTTGTTTTTGTTTTTTAAAATAACTAGCACTTTTTCTCCTATCTTCTTCTGAGTATGGTTTCCTTTTTCCTTACTATTCTGACTTGTGTGACCCTGAGCTGAAACTAAGCCAATCAGGCTCCCTTTCTCAGTGTTATGGACCAAATTGTGTCCCTCCCAGGTTCATATTTTGAAGCCCAAACTCCCAGTACCTCAGAATGTGATTATATTTGGAAATAGGGTCTTTAAAAAATAATTAAGTTAAAGTGAGCCTGTAGGGCTGGGATCCTAATCCAATGTAACTGGTATTCTTATAGGAGGGATGTGCATACCCAGAGAAAAGGTCATGTGAGAACACAGCAAAAAGGTGGCCATCTTCAAGCCAAGGAGAGAGGCCTCAGGAAAAACCAAACCTGTCGACAACTTGATCTTAGACTGCTAGCCTCCAGAACATTGAGAATATATATTACTTTTTGCTTAAGCCACACAGCCTATAGTATTTTGCTATGAAAGCCCTAGCAAACTAATACGGTCATTGTGAACAAAGCCAACAAATGTAGTTGGTGTGATAGAGCAGTTGATTTCTGGGTATTCGTGGGGTGGGAAGACAGACAATATATACATATAAAACTCAGTGTCAAGAAGCAGTCAGTCCTATGAGGAAAACTACATGAGTAAGGGAATATAGTAATGGAGGATGAGGAGCTATTTTAAGGTAGTTTGGAAAGTAAATATTGAGAAATATATTCATTATGTGATTTTCTACAAAGTCTCAAAAGAAAAAAAAATTCTCTTTAATATCAGCAAGAATTTTATGTGCCTATGAGCAATTGGTTCATTTTCACCATGTTAAAACCATGACACTTGTAACTATTCACATTACCCATATAACATTTGTGATTTACACTTGTCAACAGGAGAGAAAAGACTGGTTACCAACAAAGTAAAGACAATTGGACAGACAGCTGACAATCTTAACAACAACAATGGAAGACAGAAAAGAGGGAAAATATTTTTTTAAATAATGAGAGAAAAGACAATTACAAGATTGTTTAAAATCATATTTTAAATTTAATCCCTCTGGTCCTAAAAGCAAGTGTGTCCCTGTTATGGAGATGGATGTATTAGGTTACTGACATTGAACATATGAATCAGGATAATAGCTAATAAAAATACCATTTGTGGTACACCCATAATACACAAATAATCTCTAATCCTCAAAACAATCCTAATAGTAGGCATTATTATCTCTACTTTATAAAACAGAACCAAAGATTCAGAAAGGTAAATTATGTAAAATCATACAACTAATCAAAAGCAGAGTTAAGACTCGGATCTACTATTACATTTCAAAGCCATTATTCTATATAATATACCACTGGCCTCTCCTAATTCTTGATCTAAATTTCTGTTCATCAAACAAACTTTGTATTATAACTACAAAGAATAATTACAAAGAATAATTATAATTATTCTGGGTGCCTGGGTGGCTTAGTTGGTTGGGCGACTGCCTTCAGCTCAGGTCATGATCCTGGAGTCCCTGGATTGAGTCCCGCATCGGGCTCCCTGCTCGGCGGGGAGTCTGCTTCTCCCTCTGACACTCCCCCCTCTCATGTGCTTGCTCTCTCTCATTCTCTCTCTCTCAAATAAATAAATAAAATCTTTAAAAAAAAAAAGAATAATTATAATTATTCTTATATAAATTTCCTCTTTATGGAGCAAAATTGCACACTGATTTTTTTTTTTAGTTTTTTAATTCTTTTATTGTTATGTTAATCACCATACATTACATTGTTAGTTTTTGATGCAGTGTTCCATGATTCATTGTAAGTGCATAACACCCAGTGCTCCATGCAGAACGTGCCCTCCTTAACACCCGTCACCAGGCTAACCCATCCCCCCACCCCCCTCCCCTCTAGAACCCTCAGTTTGTTTCTCAGAGTCCATCATCTCTCATGGTTCGTCTCCCCCTCCGATTTCCCCCCCTTCATTCTTCCCCTCCTGCTATCTTCTTCTTTTTTTTTTTCTTAACATATATTGCATTATTTGTTTCAGAGGTACAGATCTGAGATTCAACAGTCTTGCACAATTCACAGCACTTACCAGAGCACATACCCTCCCCAGTGTCTATCACCCAGTCACCCCATCCCTCCCACCCCACCCCCGACTCCAGCAACCCTCAGTTTGTTTCCTGAGATTAAGAATTCCTCATATCAGTGAGGTCATATGATACATGTCTTTCTCTTTTGACATATTTTTTCATAAAGTTCATGTAAGAAATATATTTGGAATATTAGAGAGTTTATGTAAATTTTATTTACACACATCTTTAGAAGCATGTCTATGATCAGAAAATTAAATGTATTCATATTTACAGAAGTATGAATCTTATAAAACCTATTTTGTCTAATTATATGACTAAAGTACCATCTTCAATATGTAAAATACTAACATCATCAAAACATAAAAACTGGGATTTTTTTTTTTTTTTCCCAGAGAGGTGAAATGTTAGCACCACTCTACCTTGTTTTCTTACTTGATTTTCTTTACGACTCTCTCACATTCCTGTGGCTGTGTTTAACTCAGCCATGGAACATTCTGACCCACAAAGAAATCAAATGCATGTCCTTGGCCTCATTAGAACAGTTTCACTAATCATCATTACCCAAATTTACATTTTAAAAATTCCAATAGTAATTACTGTCTTTAGAGTTCTTTTGGTGATTAATCATGTACTGCTTTGTGACAAACCTATTGTTCTCTTGAACTGTTAAATATTTTGTTATTTATCTTTATGTTACAATCCTTCTTTCATATTATCACAAAATTATCCCCCCAAAGCACAGATATTATGATCATACAATTGTCCTGCTCAAAAACTATGAAAGGCACATTCTCATGATTCCCTCTGGCTTCAAGCTCCCTGCTTCCTCTGAATTGATTCATTTTAGAGATCAAGATACTGTTCACCTGCACATTCTGTTCTTCCCAGCAGGAGCACTGTGGTACACAAAGTAATAGGCCCTCAAAGATGTCCACATACTAATTTCCAGAACCTGTGAATATGTTACCTTGCTTTGCTTTGCAGTTGTAAATAAAGATCTTGAGAGATTAACCTGGATTTTGCAGGTGGGCCCAATGTGATCACAAGGGTCCTTACAATGGAAGAAGGGAAGCAGGAGAGTCAGTCTGAGAAGGAGACTTAAAGACAGATGCAGAGAGAGAAATTTGAAGATGTGATGCTGTTAGGTTGGAAGTAAAGGTTCTAGAACCTAGAAAAGACAAGGAACAGATTACCCCTAGAGCCTCCAGCCCTGTTGACATCTTCATATAACCCTATAGGACCCATTTTTGGACTTCTGACCTCCAAAAATGCAAGGTAATAAATGTGTGTTGTTTTAGCCACTAATGGTTACCTGTCATAGCAGCAATAAGAAACCAATACAAACCCAGTTTTGGAAATCAGTCTCTTCTCTCAACTTGTAAAACAGGATTCTCAAATCTTCACTGAGGATTTGGGGAGGTAGAGCAGGGATTTTGCATTTCAGAACAATGAACATTAGAGACATTTCTGCTTTTAAAAATGCTTACCTATACTTTTCTCTCTTTCTCTCTGTTGTGCTCTTTCTCCTTCCCTCAAATTCTTATTTATAATAAATAGAAGTTAAACTTTTTCCTTTGTTTGTTTGGCTTCTGATAAT
Source organism: Mirounga angustirostris (assembly GCF_029215605.1). Lineage (NCBI taxonomy): Eukaryota > Metazoa > Chordata > Mammalia > Carnivora > Phocidae > Mirounga > Mirounga angustirostris. The sequence continues at coordinate 86,984,783 of NW_026991716.1, read as the reverse complement.
CCATCCTCCTAGGATTTCATTTCCATGTCAGGTGATTCTATCAAACTATTTCCTCAGTAGAATCAAAAGAACTCTGATACCAGCTATTAACAGTTTTTTATATCCAACTGTATAAAGAATAATCTGAATCCAACATGTAAATTTTAGTCACAAATGTGGTTATATATAGATTCTCTCTTTTAGATTCTCCTTCTGCTAAAGATCCCTGGGATTGTCTTTGAATTTCCTCTCAGGAAGAGCTTACTAGATCCAAACTTATCAGGGCTTTGCTTTTATTTGCTTTCCTTTAGTGGTAATAGTTTACATAAAATTATATGCAACATCACCAAATACTCTCTGTGGTTGATGGCATTTATTTTCAAAATGTTTGCCCATAATTTTTTTCTCTGCTTTCTTTGTTTTTCTCCTAACCTGAAACAGAGGTCTCTGAAATAAAATTATGACCATGATATAACTTTTCAGAGGAGGGACTATACCAGATTCAAGGAATTACATTGGATTATATCAACGAACAATTCTGGGAATACAGACTGCTAGAAAACCAGCAACAAAGCAGGTGGCCAAAAATCAAGCACAAATCTTGACAAAGGAGTATCAGAAATACTATAGGATACTATTATTAAGCCAATTTATTGTCCTTATTTCCTAATCCATTAGACAGTTAAAAGCAAAGTCATGGAATGCAATCAACATGAGTCAGGTCTAAGCTGCCTGGCGTTTTTCTTTTCTTTTGTATTTAGAAGAAAATTATGAAATTGGTTTTATGGAAGAAACCAAGAATGTTAACTGTTCTATAAAGGAATTTATTTCATAAACGTCATTCTCCAGCTCAAGGTAAGAAAACTATGGCACATAAGCCAAAGTCTGCATTTGATTTTATATTACTTGAATGGGAACATCCTACATCTAGAAAACAAGGTTTTCTGGTATTTGATGCTAGCATATGCCATTCAGAATGGGTTGTATTTTTTACTTTAAAAGACTGAAACAGTTGAACCATAATTAATACCGGCTAATTACGTCATCGAAATTTCAAAGGGCAAGGATACCATTTGATCATTTAAAATCCGATAGCTCAAGTAAATAGACTGTGACACAAATATACATATATATTTATTTCCAATTCACTTCTACCACAGAAGGCTTAAATTACTCACAAAGTCTTTCAGAGTCCTTAACCAAAAAAACAGCTTATCTCAACTCTCCACCAAATCCTCAAATCTAAATTCAATGGACACGACATAGATACATGAGATTATTATTAAAAGAAAAGGAGGGGCGCCTGGGTGGCTCAGTGGTTTAACCATCTGCCTTTGGCTCAGGTCATAATCTCGAAGTCCTGGGATGGAGCAGCCCTGCATTGGACTACCTACTCAGCAGAAGTCTGCTTCTCCCTCTCCCTCTGCTGCCCTCCCTACTTTGCTCTCTCTCTCCCTCTCTTGCTCTGTCAAATAAATAAATAAAATCTTAAAAAACAAATAAATGAAAGGAAAGCCAATAACACAGATAATATCCAATAGAGATAGCCCAATAAACCAAATGCTCCCAAATAAGCACACCTCAATGCCACATTTCATTTTGTATGAAAGTATGTTACATAGTATGTCCCAGCCTGTTACATGGCCCTCCACTGGCACTCTCTACTGAAGTAATTATTCTTACAACTGCTAACAACCTTTTGTTGGTATAAGCTGCTCTCAAAAGGTTTTGTTTTGTTTTGTTTTGTCTTCTACTCTAATGTCTCCTATGTTTTCCTCTGCTGGAGAAGCAGATAGCACCAAATATCATTCCAAGTGTATTGCTGAGGAGTATTCTACTATAATACATTCCATAATTTATTTATTCATTCCCTTTTTGATAGGCATTTGAGCAGTTTCCAGGTTTTAGTTACTGCAGATAATATTGTTATCAACACTTGCATACAGGTCTTTGTGTGGACACCCATTTTAATTTCTTTTGATAAATACCTAAGATGAAATGGTTGGATCATATGAAAGGCTAGGTTTAACTTCATAAGAATTGTCAAGCTGTTGCCAAAAGTGGTTGTACCATTTCATATTCCCATCAACAGTGTATGAGAGTTCCATTTCCCAAATACCTTCCCCCAAATCAATCATTTTAATTTTAGCCATTCTAATAGGTATGTAGTGGTTTTAATTTACATTTCCCCAGTTACTAATGATGTTGAACCTTTTTCATGTGCCTATTTGCCATTTGTAAATCTTCTTAATTGTTCAAATGTTTTTGATCATTTTTGTGGGTGGTTTTTGTACTATTAAGTTTTGAAAGTTCTTTTATATTGTCTACAGGTCATTTATCCAGTATATCTCATTTGCAAATATTTTCTACCCAGTTTATAGCTAGTCTTTCATTCTCTAACCAATGCCTCTTGCAGGGCAAAATGGGTTAATTTTGATGAAATCCAATTTGTCAATTTGTTAATAGATGGTGCTTTTGGTGTCATATTCAAGAAAGTGTCAGGTAACCCAAAGGTTTCTCCTATGCTTTTCTGCATCTATTGAGAAAATCCTATGATTTTTCTTGTTTAGTTTTTTAACGTGGTGAATTACACTGATTTCCAAATGTTAAATCAATTTTGGATTTCTGGAATAAAGTCCACTTGATCATGATGTATTATCCTTTTCACATATTTGTATTGTATTCACAAAAACTTTTGTTCAAAGTTTTTCATCTACATTTATGAGGAATAGTTACCTGTGGTTTTCTTTTTTTGGTAATGTCTTGGTATCAAAGAAATTTTTGCCTCATAAAATGAATTGGGAAGAGGTCCCTCCTGTTTAGTTTTCTGGAAGAGTTTGCAGAGAATTAGTTCTCTAAATGTTTGGAGGGATTTCAGTGAAGGCATCTGAGACTGAAGTTTTCATTGTAGGATGGTTGTTAACTGTAAATTCCATTTTTTAGGATAAAAAAATCTAATTCTATTTATTTATTTCTCCCTTATTGAGTTTGGTCATTTGTGTCTCTGAAGGAATTTGTTCATTTCACCTAAGTTTTCCAATTTATTGGCATAATGTTGTTCTTAATTGTTAAAAACTGTCAAACATCAGATATTTTATCCTACTTGCAAGCTAACAAATTAAGCCTGCCACAATGTTGATAGATATAGATGCAGATATAGTTATGAATATAGCTACAGACATAGATATCTAGACAGAAGAAACAAGATTTTTTAGGATGAGAGAAACCCTTTCTTACTTACAGCAAAACAGCCAGAGCAGCATTTTAGCACCAGGTCCCCCAGCCCCTGTCTCTGTGTAGCAACATGAATGAAAGCCACATATTACCTGCACAGGTGGCAAGGATGCATCACAGGAGAGGAGACTCAAAATTATGAGACTTGGAGCTTATACAGGTGCTGCTGTACATATAACCATTCTCCCCTCTGGAGAGAAAGAGGGAGTTTTATTCTGAACTGTAAACAAATCCCCTCCAAAGAAAAGAGGGAAGCTCTTTATTATCCTAGAATATAAGCGGGGGTCCCTGGGTGGCTCAGTCAGTTAAGCAACCACCTTCGGCTCGGGTCATGATCTCCAGGTCCTGGGATCAAGCCCCATGTCAGGCTCCCAGCTCAGGGGGGAGTCCGCTTCTCCCTCTCCCTCTGCCCCTCCCCCTGCTTGTGCTCTCTGTCTCTCTCTCTCTCTCTCAAATGAATAAATAAAATCTTTAAAAAAAAAAAAAAGAATATAAGCAAATGTCTCCAGAGGAGACAAGTCTCTACATCCTGGTTTTCAAGGTCTTTGTTATTCAAACATGCCCCCTTGGTTTGAAGATCTGAACCAGGCAGACACATGAAAATATTTATAGAAAATTGTATGTACCAAATGTTTCACATTCAAATCCCGTCTTCAGAGGGAGGCCATCCCTAAATCCATTCAGTTATTATATCAAGAGGTGATATCATGAGACCACTGTTACCTAGAGGATGCTCAGACCTCCTCTTCTAATTTGATTAGAGGAATCTGGTTCAGGGATACATAATCATTGCATCTTGTGGCTCTGCAATCCACAGGGTGTTGTCACCGTCTTTATGTTCTAGAATGGGTCTCTATATCTAGTTTCCAGTCAGAAGAAGGAGAAGAGAATCTAGGGAAGGCCTAACTTCTTTCTCAAAGGCCTGTGGTAGTCAGCCTCCGAAATGACCCCTAGTGAGTTCCATCTCCTAGTTTCCATGCCCTATGGTAGTACTACCCCATGTTGAATAGAGCTGACCTGTGTAACTGATATTATTGTGGCAATGATGGCATATGACTTTTGAGGCCAGGTCACAGAATATATCTCAGCCTCTGTCTTGCTCTCTTGGGTCATTTGCTATGGGGAAAGCCAGCTAGCAAGTTATAGGGCTACTCAAGTGGTCTTTTGGGGAGTTCCGTGTGGTGAGGAGCTGAGGTATCCTGCCAAAAGGCCATGTGAATGAATCCTCTCGGAAGTGGAACCTCCATCCAAGCCAACCCTTCAGATGACTACAGCTCCCACTGTAATCCTGACCCACACTTGCACGAAAGAATTGAGGCCAAGAGAAAGGATTAAATTCTACAAGGATGATACCAGCATGGTACACAAATGGATGTGGAAGGAGCAGCTCATGGAACATGTGTGTGTGTGTGGGGGGGGTACTAGGTAGACAATTCCACAGAAAAACACTACATTTCTCAATAAATATCTATGGAATGAATAAATAATTAAATTGGATTTCTCTACAAAAGAATATTTAAAATATAAAACTGTTAATGGGCATGAGATAGATGTACATGTCATGACATGGAAAGAGGTCTGTGGTTTACTGTTCAGTGATAAAAGCAGATTACAGAACAGTCTGTATAAAATGGCTCAACTTATAAAAGAAACAAATGAAAATGAATAAGTGTTATATGCATGAAAAAGTTTTTTAAAAAATGTACCTCAAACTGTTAGCAATAATTGCCTCTGAAGACATTCACATTCTCTTTATACATTGTGTTATGTGAAATTTCTTTTACTATCTACTTTATATACACTGCATTATTTAAATTATTTGCAATACATATCTATTACTTTTACAGGGATATGTAATACAAGGCAAAGAAAAGCAATACAAATAAATATGTTCTTTGGGAAAACATTCTCTCTCTAAAATGCTTCACAAATCTATCTCTTTCTCTTCATGGCATGCTACTACTTCCTTAGTAGTCCTCTGTCATTTATTACCTAGACCAGGATTCAGCAAACTACTCCTACCTTATGCTTGCAGGGTATATGGTCTCTTCACAACTCCTCAATTCTGCTGTGGTAGTTTGAAAGCAGCTATAGATAACACCTAAACTAATAGGTGTGGCTGTGTTCCAATAAAACTTTATTTACTAAAACAAGTAGTGGGCCAGCCCATGGGCCATAGTTTGCCGACCATTCACTTAGACTACTGAAGCCACTAAATTCTCTAACTCTGATCCCTTCCACAATGCTCTCCCATATCATGCACTGTTTCTATATATGTTATGTAATTTCTTCACATCCTATGTTTTTGTTTAATTCTCATTTTCCTGGAAAAGTCTTCAATTTCTCGTGACCTCAGATCATTTTTTAAGACCAAGAATAGTCTTCATGACCCCAATAAATAAAACCAACTGCTTTTCTCCAGTGTTCACAGTCTTTGTACATAGCTTGATTGGCACTCTGTATTGTGATGATTTCCATCTGTGCCTTCCAGTCAGACACAGCAAACCACGAGGGCGGAGGCTCTGCTTTTGAATTCCTGGAACTTAACAGAAGACAGAACAGAGAACAGGGATTCAGAAATGTTTGCTGAGTGAATAAAGAGAGAGGGAGAGGTATCTCTTTGGCCTCTTTGGCTTTCAAATTAGGTGCAGAAAATTGCTCCTCCCAGCAGTTTTTCCCTTCACAATCCAAACAATCAATACCTGGCAGCTTGGATCTTTCTTTCTTCCTTCTTTTTCATATTTCTGCATGATTTAAAGCCCAGAGAAAGTAAGACCATATAGCTAATATCAACTTTTTTATTCTAATTTGTTATCTGATCCAAAACACCACTCTAAGCATTTATAAGTAACATCATTCAGGGAATGGTTCATCTTTGCACTGCTGTCCTCATTATAAGGATTTTCCCCAACCCAGGTTCACTAGATGGTGAGCTACTTGATTATGAGGAGTATGTTTTTGAAAGGCTAAAAAATATTTAGTGCATATATGAGTGACTCCCTAGGCCACAGCCTGCAAGTTTGGAATGTATCCCAGGTATGCTTGGGACTTATTCACAGAGTTTGTACATAGGAAAAAACTTAGCTTAGAGACAATAAACTATCAAAAACCCATTATATTATTCAACTTAACCTCTCTCAGCCCTTTAGATGGCTATCATCACCAATTTGCTGATGAGGAAACTGAGGCTCAGGGTTGTTAAATATCTGACCCAGTGTCATAGTGAATAAGGAGATGGACCTGCATCTCAAACTCAGCCCTTCAGATTTTAAATCTTATATTCTTTCTTCATACATGGCTTATCCTCACCTTCCCTTGATTCTTCACATTTATACAAAACCCTCTGCATATAATTTAAAATGAGTTATTGAATTATCCAATCCAGTGCTAGAGTTTTTGCACCTTTCTGCTAAATAATATAATTATGCAAACATTGTTAAAGGGGGTTCAAAATGTTTGCCTGTTGAATATTTTTTAAAGGTTTAAAAACTGGCAAGATAGTTTTAAGCACCACTATATACCAAACTTTGTTGGGTTGTCCCTGGGTTCTGAGTGGCTGTGAGATGGACTAGCCTGAGATGACCCACATCTGAAGACTGAGTAAATATCCATCCATAGGCAAGGCAGGTTGGGGGACTGGACCTGTGCTGCCCAGCATGGTCAGAGAAGGTTAATATCAGTTACAGTGATGGGAAATTCAACAATAGATGGGATCTCCAGTAGATATACAGAACACAATAACAAAAGAACTGGAGATCTACTCATCATTCAAAAGAACCTGAAGCTGAAAATAGAAACCATTCATAGGGGTAGGACTGAATCAAGAAAAAAGTACAGAAGTTCTGCTCCATAGGAGCTTACACACCCTTCCTAGAAACAAGGCTGGGACTCAGGCACAGGGGAATCAGACAACACATCAGGGACAAGAACTCAGGTGCATAATTAAAGTGACAGCAGCTGACTTGATTGGGGCTACTGCCATTCCCTCTTCTCAAAGGCAGAAATGTTCTAAGCAGTCGTACAGATTGAAATCTAGAGGTGATGCATACACAGCTCCAATAATGAAGAGACAGGAAAAACAGAGACTGTTTCCAGTGTGCCTGTCTCCTTGAATATGTCTCTCTAGCTCCCCCTCTCTCTTGCTTGCCTTTCTTTTCTCCTTGCTCCTCACTGTTCAAAGGCTTTATGTGGTCAAATTATGCTTTGGAGCATTTTCCTTAATTATTAAGTGTTTATTTTTCTTATTCTGAATATTTAAAATAATTGAGTATAGGGTGCCTGGGTGGCTCAGTCGGTTAAGCATCTGCCTTCGCCTCAGGTCATAATCCCAGGGTCTTGGGATCGAGCCCAGCATCGGGCTCTCTGCTCAGCGAGGAGTCTGCTTCTCCCTCTCCCTCTGCCTACTTGTGTTCTCTCTCTCTGTCAAATAAATAAAATCTTTAAAAAAATAAAATAAAAATGAAATAAAATAATTGAGTATTTTATATTTTACTAATATACAGTCAGTAGCCCTCTGTAGAATTCCTAACACTGCTTTTTTTTTTTTCTAAGATTTTATTTATTTATTTGACAGAGAGAGACACAGCGTGAGAGAGGGAACACAAGCAGGGGGAGTGGGAGAGGGAGAAGCAGGCTTCCCACTGAGCAGGGAGCCCAATGCAGGGCTCGATCCCAGGACCCTGGGATCATGACCTGAGCCGAAGGCAGACTCTTAACGACTGAGCCACCCAGGCGCACCACTAACACTGCTTTAACCAACTTTTTATTCAGTGGACTAAACATTGCAATTAATCCAAACTGCACAAAACGGATTCAGGTTTTTAAAAAATCTCTACACTACCAAAAATTAAGATCATACATGCTTCCTAAATATTCACAAATGATAAAATGGTTAATTATTTTGCATTCGTTTGATGACATATTATGCACTAAAATATTTAAAAATCACTTAAAAATTTTTTTAAATCTTTAAAAAACTTAAAATCTGAACCCATGACTACAACTAGGTAAAATTTTTATAATTTTAGATGTTAAGAGAATATGGAAAAACAACAACAACAACAAAACCACGATTCATAGACAGAAAGACAGACAAATGGTTAATTATATATTTTTTTGGTATTATGTTACTTGGGCGTTTAATCATATTTCTTAAAATGACATATATGTCCCTCACCTATACTTCTTGAGACAAGTGCACAAGCTCACATAATATGGTCTGTTTCACAGAATTATTACCGTAAAAATGTTCAGCCTGTTCCACTATGATACTTTTAAAATAAAGCATTTCAAAGAATCTAGTGTCTTTGACAAATGAAGCTGTAACTTCATGGATCTAAAAGAAAACAAAAACAGAAACAAAATAATCTTTCCCTGATAGACATGAAAGGAAGGTATCACTCAACATAGTTAGAATGCAGTGAGTTCAGGGAAATCTCTATCTATGACCTCCTAATCAGCTCTGGTCCCCAACTCTATCCTTCTTCATCCTCCTGAAAGAACTAGTTTCATTTGGAATTCAGAATTTGTCTCATCTTCAGTATTTCTGCCGAGAACACCAGAAGACTAACTTTTTGCCCTTCTGCTTTCTGACATGTCATTTTTGGCTTCTAATTTGAATGCACTTAAATCCTCCACAAAATTAAATTATGATTATGCATTCACTTACCTCTTATTCCTTAAAAGTAGTTTTCTTTCCTATGACTTTGTAGTAGCAGGCTGATAAAGGCCTGCTTACATGTGCAACTTTATTAAATTAATATACATTCAATGGAAACATTCAGATATGATTATTTTACTATTCATAATATGTAATTTGCTTCCTTTGAGAAATCATTTATTCTTCCAACAAATAACTTCAATAAAACACAATAGCATAAGATTGAATACATGGATAGGCTTTTTTTTGTTATGAGGAAATATAAATGCTTATTAAAAATACAGACCTTTCCCATAAGAACTTCTTAAGCATCAGTTCTAAAAAGATGAAATAAAAGGCATTTTTTATAATAGTATTAAAATTTATGGCAGCTTAAACTGAAATAAGATTCTGATATGGAAATGTTTACTTTTTATTGTTGATAACTTCAGATTCATTGTCACTATATTGTTTTGGCTGCTAGCTATGACCTAGTTTTCATTTATTGTTATGCTTTATTTATTTTTTAATCCTATGACAAAAAACAAAAATACTGAACATTTTAAATAGCATCAAAGATTTGTATATTGACTATACTAAAAAATATTAGTAGTAATGAATATAAATTTGGAGTGCTGACTCTGAGGCAGAAGCATGCTTGACTAATTCAAGGAGACAGGATGATTGAAGAAAAGAGAGGGAGGGATGGGGTGCATAGAGAAGGTAAGGCCAAAAAGAAGACCAAAGGGCAAGATATAGGGCTATAGAGGTCTTTAGATTTTATTATATATATGCAGTGGGAAGCCATTGTGGGTTTATGAGCAGGATGGTGACATGATCTTACTTATGTTTTCAAAGGCTCACATTGGCTGCTGTGGGACTACAGGATGTAGAAGACTAGAATCAGGGTAATGAGAATGGTAGCTTGAGGTAGGTTGTTTTGTACTGGATGGTAAGGTGTGGTTTGATTCTGGATCTAGAAACCTACTGATTATACCCTTTACCAAGTTCACTTATTGTTAATATGCTTTATCATTTCTTCACCCTCCTTTCTCCCTCCCCCTCTCTCAAGCCTTGTTCAAATCTGAATTATTTGAGGGTAAGTTGTATTCATCATACATCATAGCCCCTTACTTCTAAATTCTTCAGTGTGTATTTTCTAAGAACAAGGATCATCCTTTACATAATCACAGTGCAATTATCAACTTCAGTAAATTTAATACTGATCCAGTATCTAATTTTATCTAATTTACCATTTGTATTCCAATCCTGTCAGTTGACCCAGTAATGTTCTTAATAGCATTGGTTCCCTTCCAGTACAAATCTGGTATTGCATTTAGTTGTCATGTCTATTTAGATTCCTTTAATATGAGGCATTTTCATAAACCTTCTTTTCTTTTATGGATGTATTTTAACGTAGAGACAACTGACAGGACTGAACATTTATACAGATAGATTTGATGTGGACTCTGGGGGAAGTTAAGGATGACTCCAAGATTTCCGGCTTCAGAAACTGAATGGATCTCATTTATTGTGGTAACTAATGCTGCAAAGACTGTGGGCAGGTGGGAATTGAAACCTCTAGGGAGGTGCCTCTTGTGAAAGAGACTTCTAGTACTCATCCATATTTCCTCTTCTGGAAACACTGGAGTATTACACTTCCCCACCACCTGACAGCCATATGAAACTGTGAGCAGTTCTGGCTAACAGGCTGTAAGTTGAAATGATAGTATCAAGTCTCAGGAGAAGCATTCTCTTACCCTGTCTCATTGTCCAAGGAGGCTGCATATTTCAAGCAGTGCAACTGCAGGATGGTGGAGGCTCCATCAGTCAGCAATGCAGACTGATGGAGAATAGTCATCCTAGAGAATTGTTCCTTCCCACAGCAGACTTTGCATGACCAAATAAACATTTGTTATGTCAATTCACTGAAATTTTGGGATTTATTACTACCTAGCCTATCTTGACTAAGTCACCATTAGACATTCAAGTGAAATGATAAGTAGACATTTAGATATAAAATCCTGGAAATGGAGTCAGGTCAGTTCTGTAAATGTTTGGGAATCACCAACATATAAATGATAGAGGCATGAGATTCCCCCAACTAGTGAATATAGGTATAGATAATTGATTGATAGGTGATTGACTGAGACATACCAACATATACTCATATACCTGTACATATATAATGACCTACTCCTCAATCAGCTGCTATAGACAATCAGTCCAGAAAAAGGCATCTAACCTAAGACAGTGACTCAAAGTCTTTCTGCAGGACTTTTCAAACTGGAACTAAAGGAGTCAGCCTCTCTTAGGTGGTAGGAATCAGAGACTATAATTTATAAGGGTCAAGAACTGTCAGAAGTCATATTCCAAGCTATGTGAATGAAACTTGCAACAATAGGAGAGAACAAATTGGAAATAGAGGAAAAAAGATAAGAGAGTTTCAACAACTTTCAATTCCCTGGTTCTCACTGCTCTTCAGGCCCTTTCTTTCATGTCTTTCAGATGATTTGGTCATTTAAGAATACCACTAATTATAATAGCCAATAATTACCATATTGTCCTAATCTAGTTTGAACTAGATTTCCATAACTTATAGCCCAAAGAATGCTGGTTAGTAAATGGTTATTACCAAATTAACAAAATATTATAAACTTTTAACGTAAAAAAAAACTAATCATGGTGGGACACCTGGCTGCCTCAGTTGGTAGAGCATGCGACTCTTGACCTCAGGGTTGTGAGTTCAAGCCCCATGTTAAAACAACAACAAAAACAATTCATGGCTTCTCCTGTTTTTAAAAATCCATCATTTACTTCCTGTCCTTTCCCCCACTTAGGATCCTATTCTAATGATCTATTGGTGCATACCAAACCACTGCAACACAGTAGCTTAAAATGACAATCAGTTGTTTTGCTCATCAATCTGCAATTTGGGCAGGCCTCTATGGGGAAGGCTCACCTCTGTTGCACATGCTGTCAGCTGGAGACCTGACCAAGAAGGCCCACCCACATGGGTGATAAGTTGGTGCTGGCTGTCAGCTGATCAGCCAGGCCTGAGGTGTCTCTCCATATGGGTCTCTCAGTATGACCACATCTTCACAGATGAGACTGGATCCCAAGGGCAAGCATATCAAGAGAGATAGCCAAGCAGAAGCTATATCATCTTTTATAACCTAGCCTCAGAAATCACACAGTATCACTTCTGCCACACTATACTAGTCATACTAGTCACAACAATCACAAAGTCTTACCCAAATTCAGCAGAGAAGTACATAGATGCCACCTTTTGATGTGGGAGTGGCTAGATTCGAGAATAATATGAGGGAAGGGAGAATTATTATGGCCATTGCTGAAAAATTTAATCCAGCATAGGTGCTTAACAGTTTATAAAAACTAAGACTACTGGGCGCCTGGGTGGCTCAGATGGTTAAGCATCTGCCTTCGGCTCAGGTCATGATCCCAGGGTCCTGGGATAGAGCCCCACATCGGGCTCCCGGCTCAGCGGGGAGCCTGCTTCTCCCTCTGACCCTCTCCCCTCTCATGCTGTTTCTCTCTTGCTCACTCTCTAAAAAATAAATAAATAAAATCTTTAAAAAAATAAAAAAATAAAAAATAAAAACTAAGACTACTGTATGTAAACCACAGGGATATGTGTTTTAGTTCCATATGAAAAATATTCATTCATTTACTCACCTATCCATTAATTCATTTGTAAAATAAAAACTTATTGAGAGACAAAGATTCTAGGCGCTTTGCCAGATGCTGGAACAGGGCCAATAGTCAGCCAATATATACTTAGTATATTCTACAATTCACTTACAGCCATTATTCATTCTTATTGGGTCTGTGTCCATTCAGATGTCTTGCTATCCAGGTTGTCAACTATTTTGAATATCATCCCTTTGCTGGGGGAATAGCAAGGAGGACAGAAATCTTCCAGGAAGACAGATTAAGGGAGAAGATTATGGTTTGGTATACCTCTACAGATGCTGCTAATCTTATGCTGGATTCCTTAGAACTAGAATCAGAGACAGAGATTCTTGTGAAAGTGATTTACTTAGGAAGTGCTCTCAGAAAGGGAGGGAGGAAATCAGGACAGGGCAGGGAATGGAAGCTAAGCATGTGTTCTTGGCTGGAGACTCACATTAACCTGGTCCCAAAAGGAGCTCTGGAATATGACTTGTAGCACACAGTGGGTCCTATCTTGAGGCAAAGAGGCCATATTTCAGTACACAAGTGGCCACTGGACATGACTGGTATGTTTATGTGTGTGGGGGGTGGTGTATATGGGGGGAATAGGCATAACTTCTTAGGTGGGACAACTCCACTTAAGTGGAAGCAATTCTCTAAAGATGCAGTTGTGAGCCTTTAGCATCCAAAACCAATAACAGCTGGGGATGAATACAACTATCCAAGAAATAAGTTCTTTTTTTTTTTTATAGTTTCAAGTTATTATTTAAATTCCAGTTAGTTAACATACAGTGTAATATTAGTTTCAAGTGTAGAATTTAGTGATTCACACTTACATACAATACCCAGTGCCCATAAAAGTGCCCTCCTTGATACCATCACCCATTTAATCCATCCCGCTGCCTAACTCCCTTCTAGCAACCCTCAGTTTGTTCTTATTGTTAATTTCATTTCCCTCTCTTTTTCCCCTATGTTCATCTGTTCTGTTTCTTAAATTCCACATATGAGTGAAATCATATGATATTTATCTTTCTCTGACTGACTTATTTCGCTTAGCATAATACTCTCTAGCTTCATCCACGTCATTGCAAATGGCAAGATTTCATTCTTTCTGATGTAATATTCCATATATACAAAAATATATATGAATATACCACATTTTCTTTATCCATACATCAGTCCACAGACATTTGGGCTCTTTCCATAGTTTGGCTATTGTTGATAATGCTTCTATAAACATCAGGATATATGTGCCCCTTTGAATCAGTATATTTGTGTATCCTTTGGGTAAATACCTCGTACTACAATTGCTGGGTCATAGAGTAGTTCTATTTTTAACTTTTTGAGGAAACTCCATACTGTTTTCCAGAGTGGCTACACCCATTTGCATTCCCACCAACAGTGTAAGGGTTCCCCTTTGCATCCTCACCAACATTTGTTGTCTCCTGAGGTGTTCATTTTAGCCATTCTGGCCCGTGAGAGGTAGTATCTTATCATGGTTTTGATTTGTATTTCCCTGATGATGGGTGATGTTGAGCATCTATTCATGCATCTGTTAGCCATTTGAATGTCTTCTTTGGAGAAATGTCTGATCATGTCTTCTGACCATTTTTTAACTGGATTATTTATCCTTTGAGTGTTCAGTTTGATAAGTTCTTTATACATTTTGGATACTAACCCTTTATCAGATATGTCATTTGCAAATATCTTCTCCCATTCCATGGGCTGCCTTTTAGTTTTGTTGATTGTTTCCTTCGCTGTGCAGAAGATTTTTTATCTTGATGAAGTCCCAATAGTTCACTTTTGCTTTTATTTCCCTTGCCTCCACTGACATGTCTAGTAAGAAGTTGCTGCAGTGAGGTCAAAGAGATTGCTGCCTGTGTTCTCCTCTAGGATTTTGATGGTTTCCTGTCTCACATCTAGGACTTTCATCCATTTTGAATTTATTTTTGTGTATGGTATAAGAAAGTGGTCCAGTTTCATTCTTCTGCATGTTGCTGTCCAGTTTTTCCAACACCATTCGCTGAAGAAGTTGTCTTTTTTCTATTGGATATTCTTTCCTGCTTTGTCAAACATTAGTTGACCTTACAGTTGTGGGTCCATTTCTGGGTTTGTATTCTGTTCCATTGATCTATGTGTCTGTTTCTGTGCCAGTACTATCTTTGTCTAGTTTTGGAATCAAGGTAATGTTGGCCTCATAGAACAAATGTGGAAATTTTCCTTCCATTTCTGTTTTTTGGAACAGTTTGAGAAGAATAAGTATTAACGCTTCTTTAAATGGCTGGTAGAATTCCCCTGGGAAGCCATCTGGCCCTGGACTTTTGTTTGTTGGAAGATTTTTGATTACTGATTCAATATCTTTGCTAATTATCGGTCTGTAAAAAATTTTTATTTCTTCCTGTTTCAGTTTTGGTAGTTTGTATGTTTCTAGGAATTTACCCATGTCTTCCAGATTGCCCAGGTTGTTGGCATATAATTTTTCATAATATTCTCTTATAATTGTTTGTATTTCTGTGCTGTTGATTGTGATCTCTCCTCTTTCATTTGTGACTTTATTTATTTGGCTCCTTTCTCTTTTCTTTTTGATAAGTCTGGCTAAGGGTTTAGCAGTTTTATTAATTCAAAGAACCAGCTCTTTGTTTCACTGATCTATTCTGCATCTATATCATTTTTGTATCTATATTATTGATTTCTGCTCTAATCTTTATTATTTCCCTTCTTCTGCTGGCTTAAAGCTTTATTTGTTGTTTCTTTTCTAGCTTCTTTAGGTATAAGGTTAGGTTTCTTAGTTGGGATTTTCTTGCTTCTTGAGGTAGGCCTGTATTTCTATATACTTCCTTCTTATGACCACTTTTGCTGCATACCAAAGATTTTGGACTCATGTTTTCATTTTCATTTGTTTTGTGTATTTTTTTTATTTCTTCTTTAATTTCCTGGTTGGCCCATTCATTATTTAGCAGGATGTTCTTTAACCTCTGTATATTTGTGGTCTTTCCAGATTCTTTCATGTGGTTGAGTTTAAATTTCATAGCACTGTGGTGTGAAAATATGCATGGTATGATCTCAAACTTTTTGTACTTATTGAGGCCTGATTTGTGACTTAGTACATAATCTATTCTGGACAATGTCCCGTGTGTACTCAAAAAGAATGTGTATTCTGCTGTTTTAGGATGAAATGTTCTGAAGATACCTGTTAAGTCCATCTGGTCCAGTGTGTCATTCAAAGCCATTGTTTCCTTGTTGATTTCCTGCTTAGATGATCTGTCCATTGCCGTAAGTGAGGTGTTAAGGTCCCCTACGATTACTGTATTACTATAAACAAGTTTCTTTATGTTTGTTATTAATTATTTTATATATTTGGGAGCTCCCAAGTTGGGGGGATATTTACAATTGTTAGATCTTCTTTTTGGATAGACCCTTTAATTATGATATAGTACCCTTCTTCATCTCATTACAGTCTTTGTTTAAAATCTAGTTTGTCTGAGATAAGTATGGCTTCTCTGGCTTTCTTTTGATGTCTGTTTGCATGATAAATATTTCTCCATCCCCTCACTTTCAATCTGAAGGTGTCTTTAGGTCTAAAGACATAGATGCATTTTGTTTTTTTATCCATTCTGACACCCTATATTTTGATTGGAGCAATTAGTCCATTTACATTCAGTGTGATTATTGATAGATATAAATTTAGTGACTTTTTTTTGTTGTTGTTGATGTTTCTGAAGATTTTCTCTGTTCCTTTCTAGTCTTTGTGACTTTTGGTCTTTCTTTCCCACTCAGAGTCCCCTTTAATATTTCTTGCAGGGCTGGTTTAGTAGTCATGAATTCCTTTAGTTTTTGTTTGTCTGAGAAACTTTCTCTCTCCTTCTATTCTGAATGATAGCCTTGCTGGATAGAGTATTCTTGGCTACAGATTTTTCCCATTCAGTACATTGAATATATCATGCCACTTTCTTCTGGCATGCCAAGTTTCTGTGGATAATTCTGTTGCTAACCTTATTTTGTCTTCCCTTGTCAGTTAGGAACTTCTTTTGTCTTGTTGCTTTTAGGATTTTTTTCTTTATATTTTGCAAATTTAACTATGATAAGTCTTGGTATTGGCCTGCTTTTGTTAATTTTGATGGGAGTTCTCTGTGCCTCCTGGATTTGGAAGTCTGTTTCTTTCCCCAGATTAGGGAAGTTTTCAGCTATAATTTCCTCAAGTAAAACTTCTGCCCCTTTTTTTCTGGGACTCCTAGGATTCAAATGTTATCACATTTCATGGAGTCACCGAGTCCCCTAAGCCTACTTTTGTGATTCAAGATTTTCCTTTCCCTCTTTTGTTCAGCTTCATTATTTTCCATAATTTTATCTTCTTTATCACTTACTCATTCCTCTTCTTCTTCCATCCGTGTGGTCATTACATTCAGTTGGTTTTGGTTTTGACAGTTATTGCATTTTTCATTTTGGCCTAATTAGTTTTAAGCTCCTTTTTCTCTACGGTGAGTGTCTCCCTTATGTGTTTTATGCTTTTCTCAAGCCCAGCTAGTATCCTTATGATTATTGCTTTGAATTCTGGATCAGGCATATTACTTATATCTGTTTTGATTAGATGCTGTGACCTTTTCTTGTTCTTTCTTTTGGGATGAATTCCTCCATCTTGTCTTTTGTCTAGGTCTCTGTCTTATTCTCTGTGTAGGAAAGCCTGTTATGTTTCCTACTCCTGAGAGTAATGGCTTTATGAAGAAGAGGTCATATAATGTCCAGGGCCTGGCACTTCAGGAAACATCTCTGGTGTATGTTGTGTACACTCTGCTGCTGTGTTATGGCTGCTTTACCCCTCAGATCAGTCCTCTGCAGAGTTTCTCCTTGCTTGCAGTGCGTAGTGTTTGTACCGTGGCCAAAGTGTGGCAAATTTTAACTAGGTATGCTCTGGTCTGCTTGTTAAGGGAGACCTGATGCTATTTCCACTAGAGCTGGAACTCTGCAAAACTCTATGGTCAGCAGACGTGGTGTGTGTGCTGGGGTTTGTGCTGGTCTTCTGGGGGAGAGGCCCACTGTGCTGGTTATTAGGCACACTTGCCCTAGAAAAGCAGTACCACATGAGCTTGGGGGGGTGCGCAGGGCTTGGTGTAAGCAGGTTAGGCGGCCAGTTGATGTTGTCCTATTTACTGAAATTAGTTCATGCTAAGGGGTGGGGCAGGGAAATGGTGCCAGCCAGCTCCTTTATCCCCAGAGAGGGGAGTTCGAGTTTGCTGCTGTCAGGGAAGCCCTCCTGGAAGACTGAATAATTTTCCCTTGTGCATTGTAGGTGTTTTTCAGGTCCCTGTTTTCACAGTGTCTGTGTCTGAGTTGCTTGCCTGCCTGGACCAGCACAGTGCACTTTGGGCTGTATCTTAGGCAGCTAGCTGAGCTTTAAAACTCCAAACTTTAGGGATCTGCTGTGGGGGGGAACTGCACCGGTCTTCTGGGGGAGGGTCCTGCCACACTGGGATTGATGCAGGTTTGACACCGAAAGGCAGTCACACCACAGTGCAAGAGTATGGGGTTTGGAGCAAAGCACCCTAAAGAGCCAGTGTCCAGGTTAGCCACCCTCAGCAGGTGTCTCTGCACTTCTGCTGAAAGGTTTGTCCCCAGAGAGGTAATGCCACCTCTCTCAGATGTGATCCAAGAAGGGGGAACTGTCTTTCCCAATGTGTCTCAGGAGATCCTCAGATCATACCATCTGTCCCCAGTTTACCTGCCTGCCTTCTCCACAGGAACACTACAGTACCTTCAGGGCTCCATACCAGCCACACGGCGGACCTCTAAAACTGCAGTCTTTGAGCTTCACTGCTTGTAAAAACTCACGAAAATTGACCCCTCTCATTTTCCCAGTCGATGGCTTTGGGAAAGTGTTTTCCCTGTTCAATCCCCTGTGCACTCCTCCTCACTCTCTCTCGTCTCTCTCCGTGATCAGGACTCCCTCCCCTCTGCAGCAGCTGAATCTGTTTCTCCCCCAAACCATGTCTCCACACCTCCTACCTTCCACAATGTGGTCCCCTCTCTCCCTCTAGCCATGCAGTTTATTCTGTCAATCCTCAGACTGATTTCTCAAGAAGGAAGTTCTGATTGGGGCACCAACATATTCAATATATTATCTCCTCCTGAATGTTTTACTAGAAGTTATGTACCTCAACCTGACATCTAGGCATAAACTTGAGAAGAGAATTTGATGAGCACCTAACTATAGAGTGATGGCAAGTCTTACACATTGCCTGCTGACTACAACTCTCTTTGTTTAAAGATGAGTGTAGAAAAAGTCAACATAGTGTTTATGAAGGGGGATTTCAGGAACAAGAAAGAACATTAAATTGAACAAATAATGGATCACTGAAAATTTTTTATTACACACAAAAAAACCTGGGTGATTTTAATAGTTTTATCAAGATAGAATTTATATATCATAAAATTCATTTATTGAAATAATTGAAATATTTTATATTTACTGAGTTGTACAATCATCACATCTAATTTTAAAACATTTAAATCATCATTAAAAGAAATCACATACCCATATACAGTTATTTTCCATCCCTATCCCCTACCCCCAGCATTAGGCAAGCATGTTGTATCATGTATCTATGCTTCCTTTTTTATTGCTTCTTATTGCTGAAGAGTATTGTACTGTATTTTGTTTATCCAGTTGATGTGCACTTGTGTTGCTTCTGTTTCTTAGCTATTGTGAATAATGTTAATATAAACATTCATGTACAAGTCTTTATGTGGATATTTTCATTTTTCATCTCCCTTAGGTAGATTCCAAAAAGTAGAACTGTTGGGTCCTATGTTAAATCAATGCCTAACTTTTTGAGGAATTGCCAAACTGTTTTACAAAGCAGCTGTACCATTTTACATTCCCACCAACAGTGTATGAGGGTTCCAATTTCTTCATATATTCCAATACTTGTTATTATCTGACATTTTCATTATGTCCATTCTAGTGCATGAGAATCTTGCCGTCTTTTTGATTTGCATTTCCCTGAGAGCTAATGTTTTTGTTCTTGTTGTTTATATGCTTATTGGTCATTTGTGCATCTTCTTTGCAGAAATGTCTATTCAGATCTTTTGCCTATTTTTAATTGGATTATCTACCTTTTTGCTATTGAGTTGGAAGAATTCTTTAACTATTCTGGATATAAGTCCACTATTGGATATACGACGTGCATGTTATGTTCTCCCATTCTGTGGGTTGTTTTTTTTTTTCATTTTCTTGAGGATAACTTATGAAACACAAAAGGTTTTAGTTTTAATTAAGTCCACACTTGTATTTTGCTATCACATCTAAGAAACCATGAAGATTTTCCCCTATAATTTCTTCTGAAAGTTTTATAGTATTAGCTGTTACATTTATGTCTGTGATCCATTTTTAATTATTTTTTATTTATTTATTTAATTTATTTAATTTATTTTTTATTTTTTTTTAGAGAGCACAAGTCGGGGGGGAGGGGCAGAGGGAGAGAGAGAATCCTAAGCAAGCTTCACACCTAGCAGGGAACCTAACACCGGGCTCTATCTCACAACACTGAGATCATGACCTGAGCTGAAATCAAGAGTTGGAAGCTTACCGGCTGAGCCACCACTAGCCCCTAAATTATTTTTTGTGTATGGTGTGGGGTAGGAGTTCAATGTCATCTTTTTTGCATGTGGCTATTCAACTGTTCTAGTACCATTTGCTGAAAAGGGACTCTTTCCCACTGAATTTTCTTGGGCACTTTCATCAAGTAAGCGGAGTGATTTTAGAAAAGCATTTAGCATCCTTGGTTTGACAAGTCCCTGACCTATATCAAAGAAGAGCAGATTTTTCGGAAAAAACAGGGTGATATTAAAACAATAAGAAACAGAGAATGAGATAAAGTGTGTAAAATAAGGAATGACAGTAAGAAAAAAAATGATATAACAGAAATATTAACATACACAGTGGAATACAGAAAAGAAACTATTGGATGGCTAACCTCTTCCAGTATATATATGTATATGGAATATATATGGAATATATATTGGAAAAAACTGTAAGGTAGACTTTGATAGATACGGAAGACAGGAATAAAAACACAGGATAAGAATTTTAGGTGTTTTTCAATAAGAAGTCAGAATAATTAGAAGAATGATTAAAGATATAGTTGAAGAAAGAATCCCTAAGTAAAGAAAAGATGTTAGTATACAGATGAGAAATGCTTAGATCTTTCCTAGGAAAAATCCAAAAGAAGTCTGCAAATAGACTTATTATAGAATGAAATGTATTAAAGAAAATTTCCTATATAAACATCATATAAAAAATGCTTCCCATGAAAGAGGCGATTAGACTTGAAGATGATCAAGAATGGTCCCTCCAAAATATGCTGCTTTGGCATAAAGATTATTTTGAGTTAAAAGTAATCAAGACCCAGCCAATTTAGGAAAACCTCTTTATCTGCTGCACAACTGCCTGAAAGAATTTAGATAGAGGACCAGCTCCAGGAAGAGAGTGGTCACCACAGATAACTACACTATGGTAAGAACCAGGTATGCTAGATAGGAAGGAACCTAGATCAAAGCCTGTTCGATTGTTGTCCCATTTTTTCTGAGGCCTAGAAAACATTTGTTTACCAAACATTTACTCTTTTTTTCATTCTTCCTGAGGATTGCATTCCTTTTCTTTGAAGACCTGGATCCCTACCCCTTTTCTTTAGTTCAGAATGACATACATACCTTATTTTGGCTGACTGTCTTTGGAATTTCCTATCTATGTGGGTTCTCAGTACATATGCTATTAAATTTGATTTTCCCCTGTTAACCTGCTACATGTCAATTTGATTCCTAGTTCAACTAGATGGACCTTAAAGGGGACAGGAATTTTTGCTCCCCAAAAGACTGCTTCAGTTTCCTCTACTAAATAACAAATGTCTATTAATAGAGAGCAAAAACATTGTAAGTTTCAAGTAAACAAAAACTAAGTAGTCTAGCAATACCCTGCTAGATTTCTAAGCTCCACTCCAAGAGGTTCTGTTTCATTAATTCTTTTAGGTGATCCCCAGTGAGTGATCTCTCTTAGGAAACATTTGTCTAGGGGCCAAACACAGATGGCTATTTCAATATAATGTCAAAGTGCTGCATTTGAATAATGGTAAATCATAGACTTTGGCACTAGAAGATATGGATTTGAATCTAGCACTACTATTTACTACTTGTGTGACATTGGATAAGTTATTTAATCATTTTATATCTCTACAAAATTGTACCTCCTATGGTTGTTATAATGTTTAAAATAAATGAGGTAATTTAAGTCTAAAGAAATAAACTAAAGCCTACTGCTTTACAAGTTTTCTTTTACTGTGAAGGTACTGCAACAAAATTCTCATAATAATATAGGACTTGGGAATCAGTATAGGCAAAGGGAGAAATGGAGAGAAGTTCTACAGCCTATACAGATGCTGAAAGAGACATCTGCTGAAGAAGCTTGCTTGAAATTTGCTCTATTACGTGCAAGATAAGTTACTCACCAAAAATTCATAACATTTACATTACTAACCAGTGTTTTTGAAGTTGGACTTGTGTTCGCAGGAAATGCCAGAAAAAGTGTTGAGTCTGTTCTCTAAGTGTGCTGGGTGCAAGAAAAGAGGCTATTCAGAGGGTATAGTCACACTTTTATCACATGAGTAAATGGCTGATAGACTGGCACATAATAAATCTCTAATAAATAGGAGCTGTTATCAGCGCCCTGTTCTTCCTTGCTCCATCCTTACCCCTGATGCCTTCTTCCCACTCTATCCTTAAGTAGTATTTCAATTAGTTTTCAAGAAACCCTCTTACACTCTTACTCTTTTCCTAGAACACTCTCCTTTTGCAACTCTTGACATTAAACCTTAAGAACACCACCTCCTTCATCAATTTCTCTTACAGGGATCCATTCATTCAACTGGTCATTCACTTAACAAGTACTCACTGAGCAAATACCCTGTGCTGGGCACTGTGACAGGAATGAGAAAAGGACAATGGGAAAAACACATGGTCCCTGCCCTCACGGAGCTTATAATCTAGGGGAGGGGCAGACACCAAACAAATACACAAGGAAGTATCTAATTACAAAACGATAAGTGCTAAAAAGGAGAAGTTCAGTTCTCTATGTGTGTACAAGTACCCATTCCAGTATGGATAAGAAAGGCCCCCTAAAGAAAAAAATCTTTATTATATTTGTTGAGTACCTATTATGTCACAAGTAGTAGTATCCGTGTTATATATGACATAATATATAAATACACATGTTAAATAAGACATGAAAGAGAATTAACATGGAAAATGGTAGCTATTATTCCTATGATGCCATGTGCTCTAAAAAGAGGCATGTAGTGGGTTAAGTGTTGACCCTCCCCCACCAAAGAGCCATGTCCACATCCTAATCCCCAGAACCTGTGATCATGGCCTTATCTGACATAAGTGCATATCACCTTATATACAAAAGCTGTGATTTAAGATTTTGAGAGGTAGAGTTTTTCCTGAATTATCTGCGTGGGCCCTAAATAAAAATACATACATTCTTATAAATATAAAGCAGAGAGTTTTAAGACTTAAGAGGAGGAGGCAATGTGATCACAGATTAGAGCCAAAAGCCAAGAAACTCCTGGAGCCAGAAGTGGAAGAGGCAAGCCAGAGATTCTTCCTCAAAGCCATGGGAGGGAGCACAGCTCTACTGATACCTTGATTTTGGGCACTGGCCTCCAGAACTGTGAGAGAATACATTTATTTATGTATTTATTTTTCAGTCACCCAGTTTGGAGTAATTTCTATTAGCAGCCACAGGAAACTAATATAAAACTAAACCAATTTGTAGATGTACAGAATTGCTTTCTGACGCTGAAGGAACCTTCGAGGAGAGGAGATCTCAGTTACTACTACCATATGTAAAATATCAAAAAACATAAATATAAAAAACAAAACAACAGTAAAAAGGATACTGGACATGAAACAGCATAATTTTTTTCTGGGAGAACTCTAAACTGTAGCTGTGGGGAGAGGTAAGAGATGAAATCAGAGTATAGCTAAGTTCAGTTAGGTCTTTAAATGGCACAACTAAGGAGCCAAAAGTTCTCTAGGCCCTCGGTACTCAAAGAGTGGTTCTTAGAGCAGCAGCTGGGGCTGTAACGTTACTACAGAGGTTTTTAGAAATGCAGAATTAGGGACTACATGCCAAATCTCTAATAGAATCTGAATTTTAACAAGATTCCTGGGTCATCTGTACATACTCTAACATTTAAGAAGCTTGCCTCTAGGGCAATGCTATTGGGAGATTTTCAAAGATTTAAAGCAAATAACTGACAAGGTAGCATCTGCATTTTAGGTCAACCAATCTGGTGGTATTATGAAGAACACATTTAACTGAGATAAAACCCAAGGCAGAGACAAATGACTGCAACAGTAATGGTAAGAGATTATGAAGTTTTGAATGAAGACGGTGGTAACAGAGATGGAAAAAAAAAGACAATTTTAAGAAATATTTAGACCCTAGTCTGATATGTATTCACACCTAGGTTCTATGATGTGTCCCACTTCTTTGTGCTTCTATTTCTAACAGGATCTTAGAATGGGATTATTCTTGTCATAGTTTCTGTTGAAGCACCAACAGATGACAGGATGCTCAACTGAGGATGAGACATTCTCCCTTCTATACCCAGGTTGACAAAAGAAATGCATTCAAGACATTTTTACATGATTCATTGAGGCTTCAACCGGATCAAGGATATTAAAAAAAAAAAAAAAAAAAAGCATCAGAGAAAGTAAAGGAGTAGCTTCTTTAGAGAGCTGCCATTCTGTTATGAGCACTGTCAAAAACAAAAAAACAAAAAAACAAAAAAAAATCCACAGGCCCCAAATGGAGTTACTTATGTTAAGGCCCCACACCAAAACTTAATACTTAACTGCAGTTTCAATCCCCCCCGGAATGTAAACTTTAACATTCAACGTGGAATTTCCCTGACAGCACTAGGAAATCTACTGATAGACCCCTCCATTCCCCTAAAACAACGCATTCTTTGCCAATAATTTTCTTTTCTCATTCCCTCTCTGCCTTATAAAACCTTCCTTTTCTACACCTTGAGGGAGCTCTTTTCTATTTGCTAGATGGGATGCTCCCTGATCCATGAATCATTCAGAAAAACAAAAACAAAAACAATTTGATCTTTTAAGTTACTCATTTGAATTTTTAACAGTACCAGCCTTTTGAGGGGAATAGGCATAGGTGTGTAGGACCTTCTAACCTCAAGTCTAGTGAGAAGTACTGCCAGGGGACCATGGGAGAGCCTTGAAATGTGCTTTCTGCAGTTGGAAAATGCAAAGAACTAGTGTTGTACTGCTGCCCCCCAAATCTTAAGTGGACTGTAGACTGAGGTGTGACTGACTCTACTACCTCCATCCCAGAAAATGTAGAGACTAAGGATGACTGGCTGCTTGGTGGTGGAGCCAGGATAGTGCTTTTGGTTTAGGACCAGCCTTTATTCCTAAAACCTATCAGGGCAAGGGATGTAAGCCAAGGAAAAAAGAGCTAGAGTGGTTCATCTTGGGTTCTGTCCAAAAAAGCCATCTGGAAGAGTAAAGAGTTCCTCTCAAAAAGGAAGTGTAGATGCACTTCAGGCTTCCCAGGACCTGGACAAGAAAAGATGCATCAGCTAATGAATTGCAGGAGCTGGAAAGGTCTAGTTGGGAACTTCAAGGAGTCCTCAAAGGTGTCTCCAAAGAGAAAGAATCTGTTTTAACCAGGACCTGCCAGAGGTCCCTGCCTTTAGACACAGAGAAGGAAACAACTGGATTTGCAGCAAAGTAAGAAATATCCTGTATCTCCTGACTTCCTGTCATTCTTCCACCGCCTAAAGGCTGTATGTGGCCTTGGAAGTGATAGTGATATGATGTCATGCAATGAAGAAAGAAGAGAGAAGGCCCACTCCACTTCTTCAGTTCAGGCTTTCAGCTCTAAGTAGACTTAAGCTATTGCAAGGGAGAAGAATTAAAACTAAACCCAATTATGAAATTTCATTTATATGAATTTCATTATCATATTTCATTATTCATTATTCATATTTTCACTATTAGTAACAAATAGTCTAATATTAAATACTCTACTTACTGAATTGTAATAGTGTCTATGACCTAAAATGACAATGGAAAGTTATAGTATTTAAAAGTCAACAAACAACAACAATAAAGCCATAGATCCCACCAGAGTTTTCATCCAGGAATAGGTACTCTACCCAATAAAATTTAAAGGAATGGTGAAAGAAAAAAACATTTCATTTTAGTTCTTTTAAAAGCTATGCTTGCTCAATATAGAGATTAAGTCAAAATTTTAGTAAATATTGCTCTTACTTAAAATACTGTTCTTTAAGCTTGTAATTCCTGGCAAGTTGAGTTGGTTCATTTAGATTAAAAGATGGCTAAACAGAAAAAGACAGAATTCTGGGACCGATGTCAGCTGTGGGCAGTAGTAACTACTGTTCGTGTCTGTGGGAGGTGGTCTCAACATACAAGCTTGCTATTGCTAGGATACAGTCGTCTCCTTCCAGTGTCTCAAACTATGAGAAGATATTATACTATTTCTGCTTTTATAAAAGGAAACACTATAATTAGTGCTACACACACAATGAAAAAGTGTTGCTTAATTTTGTTTTACTTATATATGTATTTATAATTTCTTGCTGTATCTTTGTGAAAGCTTAAAAGGAAAAATTCTCCCATGGAACACATATGTCAGCATTTATTTTTTAAAAATTCACTTTAGTGGTTGTTAAGTAACTAGGTCTGTTCAGAGTTGTGTAAATCTGAGACTTTATGTTTGGGTTAGGACAATTTTTCTCTTTGTTTATTAATTGAACCCAGATTTAAAAACTTTAAATGTGGTAGTCATTAAATCAACATCACATTAAAAAAAATATTTTATTTGTTTATTTGACAGAGAGACACAGCGAGAGAGGGAACACAAGCAGAAGGAGGGGGAGAGGGAGAAGCAGGCTTTCCGCGGAGCAGGGACCCCAATGTGGGGGGGAAAGGCAGCTCGATCCCAAGACACAGGGATCATGATCTGAGCCGAAGGCAGATGCTTAATGACTGAGCCACCCAGGCACCCTCAACATCACATTTTTTTTTTAAGATTTTGTTTATTTATTAGAGAGCGAGTGAGAGAGAAACAACATGAGAAGGGAAAGGGTCAGAGGAAGGAGCAGGCTCCCCGCTGAGCCGGGGGCCCGATGTGGGACTGGATCCCAGGACTCCGGGATCATGACCTGAGCCGAAGGCAGTCACTTCACCAACTGAGCCATCCAGGCACCCTCAACATCACATTTTTAAGAAAGAACTTATTTGTAAGCAATCCTGAATATATATCTTAAGTACTAATATACTAAAATTATCTTCCCTATTTTTCTTTCTTCTTCATAATAGCAAAATAAACACCAACTGACAAGACCTGTAACCAAAATGAGTCCCTTCTCCTAGTTTAGAAAACATGATAACCTTAGACAATAACCCATTTAATAAAGAAGAGAATAAGGTAACCCTGACTAGTTTGTCATCAGTTCCCTGGTTAAGTCCTTCTTTATGAAATTCCACATCTTGCCAAAAGATGGCACTCCTATATCCAGCGAAGAAACTGAAAAGTCCTGGAGAAGATAAACACTCTTTTCCGGTACTGAGAAACTGTCTTTTACTATTAGCAAGAGACTTTTGATAGCAAGAAAGTCTAGCTTTAGAGGGTGTGCAGAATCACTGTGAGACATTCCCTTCCAGAAAGACTGTAAACCTCCTAAGTCTCAATTTCCTTACCTATGAAACTACATAATAAAAGTGAGAATAATAAACACTTTAGAGTTCCAGGAAGAAATGCTTAGCACAATGCCTGGCAAATAGCAGGTACTTGAGCAGTGAAAGCTAGCTATTATTTGTTAAAAGCCAACACAGTGTTTGTCTTGTTTGCTACAGTGTCTGCTGACTCATAGTAGGTGCTCAATATATGTATCAATTGAATGTGTTGACCTTACAAGGAAAACAGCTGGTTATTTTACCAGCAAAATGTGTTTATTCAATAATAGCAGAGGAATTGCAATTTGGACATGCAAGCTACGGCAAGCTATAGGCAAGTCCACAGATCAAATGAGAGAAACATAATGAAGAAAAGGAAGAAGTTGGGGGTTGAGGGATTGCTATGAATGAAAATCCATTGAAAGAAAGTAAGAATCCTGGGTAGTAATGATTTCTCATTGGCTGAGCTGTGATATTTTCTTATTGGCTGGGCTTGTTGTTGGGCCTGGAGAAATTCTTCCTCCTGCTGGAGTGGTAGGGTTCTTCCTGTCAGGAATGCAAGAGAGCTCTCTTCTTGACAAGGAGTGGTAGGGCATGAAGGCTCCCCCTTCTGGCCTCCTACCTCCATTTTAAATGAGGTTTCCTTCACTCAGTTTCACAAATGAATGGATGAATGAACCTTCACATCAACGTATAGAGTTAGCTAAATGTAGTTTTCAGTCTGAGTGTCTTGAGCCTATGAAATCAGAATCTTATGCCTGACTTGAACCTTGCCCTTCCTGACCAATGACATAACTACCTGTCTGACCTGTGATTTGATTGACTTCAAGAATCCTGGTCCTGCTTAAGCTGCTAGTGTGGAATTTCCATCTCCAGCCTATTTTGTCACTGAAGTCCTGTATCTCTACTGTATCTTAAAAAGAACAACAAAAAAATTACAACTCATATCTAAACTAGGAAGAGCTAAACCTATCAAAATGCAATTAAAATTATTTTAAGAGAAACTTAACATTAATAAATGGCACCTTAACATTTAAATCTTATAATTTCATTTTAAACTATAATGGTATTACTTCCTCAGTGATGACTCCTCAACACATTTATGTAAAGAAAGAATGTTTAAAATATAGGGTCAATGTTTAACAACTTCAGTGTTCCTTATGGAGGTCTTTGGTAGTTTATATTCTTTCTAGGGAGGTCTTGCACACTTACCCAATCCCAAGCCTCAGAATCATTGAACTGTTACTACACAGCTTTGTTTTCCCTTCATTGTCATTTCTGGCATTATAGTCGTCTGAAAAACTTTCAACTTTATTTTCTAGCTGTTGTCCAACTTAAAATAGAATGCATTACAAGTCAGTAAGCCTGGTAGAATCCTCTTACTTATACATACTGGAAAACTAGAGGAAAAAGAAAATGTTAGTAATCCTACTTCAATCTTAATTTTCTTTATTGAGATGCTTCATAATCATTCAGAATGTTTTAAAATATAAACTTACAAAATTAGTAGTTGAGAAACAATTAAAAAAAAAAAAACAATTTAATTTCAGGGGTTGAAAACAACAAACCCTCCAAAGAGAAAAGTGGAGATTTAGGGGGTGTGTAGTGAAGAACTAGAGCTTGCCCAAAGAGAAGGCCTGGCCTTTGCCTTTACCCTTTTAAGATGAGGTTATCTGAGGGTCTTGGGTCATATTGAGTAGTCTAACAATGTGATTTAGGTTGGGGACTGGCAACACCCATATAGTCTTAGGTTGAGTATTGGCCAGTGAAAAAGACCAACAATATGATCTTGGGTGGGGGCTTTGGGTCACACAGTACCAGTGAACCTGGAAACTGAGATTTACTAAATGGGCAACCAATTGCCCCCTAAAAATGTTTGGACACCAAGCTCAGGTGAGCCTCCCTGATTGGCAGTACTCCATGCATACTGTCACACATTGATGCTAGAACATTAATGTGTCCTGACTTCATGGCTAGAAGACAAATGAATCTCTGCATTTGAAAGTCTCCTAGACTCTGTTTTACATGTGCCTTCCTTTAATCTTATCTGTTATCTTTTCCTTTTAATAAGCCATAACCATGAGTATAGTAACTTTTAGTGGTTTGGTGAGTCTTTCTGAAAATTACTGAAACTGTATTTGGGAGAACCACTCCATCTCCCCCCTCCCTTGCAAACTTACAGTTGGTGTCAGAAATGAGGGTGGTTTTGTGTGGGGACTGTGCCTCTAATTTTGTAATTGGCCTAAACTTCTCATAGGGCATTTTCAGGTTTGTTAGCGTAAAAAGGTCACAGCAAGTTAACATGACCATCACTTTGGAAGTACCAAGCTGTACTACAATGGTGCAAGATAGAGGTTGTACTGACCTTGCCTACTTTTAAAGTGAACACAATCTCTCTTTGAAATTTAAAAATCAGTAATACCTCTAATGTATATTATTATATAATAAATATCTTTTACATACTTTTATGGGATTTTCCCATAAGAAAAGACTTTTAAAATAGAGGGTGGAAAATATCTCTTTGAAGTATCAACAAGCCTCATTAATTAAGGCCAGGGTGGCAACAACATGAAAAAAATAGAGTGACATACTATATGATTTCATTTATGTGAATTTCAAAACCAGGAATAGTAATCTATGTTGACAGAAGTCAACTGTCAGAACTCTCTTTGGAGAGTTCACAATGCTTAGTTAGCAAAGTGTGGGTTATGTGATATATGCTTAATTACTTGTGGGTAGAATGAATGGAAACTTCATTCTGACCATATTAAAAATGCTTAAGAATAGTTTAAACTTAAGGCAAATTTAATTCTTAAAATAATATCCATCATTATATATTGCCATTTTTTTTTTAAAGATTTTTATTTATTTATTTGACAGAGAGAGACACAGCGAGAGAGGGAACACAAGCAGGGGGAGTGGGAGAGGGAGAAGCAGGCTCCCTGCAGAGCAGGGAGCCTGATGCGGGACTCGATCCCAGGACCCTGGGATCATGACCTGAGCTGAAGGCAGTCGCTTAACCAACTGAGCCACCCAGGCGCCCTATATTGCCATTTTTTACTAGCTCAATTTTTATGTGCATAAGAGATAAAGTTAGTCTTGATATTCTATTGTTTCCCATGGTTCAGTTCTGATAAGTGAAGGGAGGCTATCCTTATCTGTTTAATACCAGTATGTTTGCTTTAATTGAGAAGAAAAAGGGTTGTGGGTGAAACATTTGTCTCCAAATATGTCTACACTAGAAATTGTAGAATAACAAGAAGATACCTGGGTCTCTGGATGACTAAATCCTGAATACAACTACACTGTTCCAAGATTGCTCTTGGGGGGGGGGGGGGTGATTGAAAAGACATGACTCCTGGTTGACCCATGAGCTGAACCCCAGGCAATCAAAGGCACCTCTCTCTGTCCCTTATCTTTGGAATGTGAGTTCCACTTGCCTTCCTGCTCCCAGCAGCTGCCCCAAGGACACAGCCTTGAGATAATGATGTGGTGCTGAGACTATTTAGACAGTATAAGGTAGTATACATACTTGATTGAACCTGGTTAAGGCCTCTATATAAACTTTTAAGATTTGACAGGTGGGTGTATGGATCCACTTGTCTTGTACCCTAAAACAAGCCTTGTATGTTAAGTTCCCTTTGGTTCTTAAACCTGCCTTCCTCTTTCTTTGGTCTCTCCCTGCCCTCCAAATACAGGGACCAGTTTCAGATTATAACTGGGATGCTCCCAAGGAGCTTGCAAATGAACGATTACCCACCTATCCTGTTTTGTGAGAGAAAAACTCTATTGCTATTGTTGTTCTGGGTCTCATATACAGTCTAATAATTCCCTAACTTATCAGTTGAGAGAAATCACAGAATAGCAACAGTAGGCAAGAAAAGATTCTTCCATTCCCTCACAGTGCTTTAAGTAATATGTTAGAGCCTCAAACTTCGGGTGGATGATTTGCTTGCATAAGAAAGGCAACCTAGGGGCACATGGGTGGCTCAGTCGGTTGAGCGTCTACTTTTGGCTCATGGTCCCAGGGTCCTGGAATCAAGTCCCACATCGGGCTCCCTGCTCAGCGGGGAGTCTGCTTCTCCCTCTGTGTTCTCCCTCTCTCTCCCAAACGGATAAATAAAATCTTTAAAAAAAGAAAGAAAGAAAGGCAAACCTAGCTCCTGACAGGAAAAGGCTAGCTAAAAATTATTCATTTTGAAGCTAACTACCCCTAATCTTCTTTCCCCCCAATCCCATTTATAGAAACAAACCTGTATTCATATGCATACTCATACTTGTCACGAATTCTCACCTGGCATTTGGGAAACTAACTAGATATCAAGTCAAATTAGCCAATGAGAACTCTCTGACTTCCAGTTTTCACTACTTATGTTTATACTGACCAAGTGGTATTGCTCTTTAAAACCTAACCTATGGCTATATGTTTGAATTTGGTTTTTGTCTGTATTTTATAGTAAATTATGAAAATTTAATGTATCTTATTATCTTACAGGAAATAGTTAAGAATATTCATACACTGAACAAGCCATAATTTCAAGGCTACTAAAAGAATACCATTCATATTGTATATTCAACTTTGAAATTTTTATAGCTATACATTCTTCAATACCTTTAACTTTTCCTGTATTTTCAACATCCTCTACTTCTTTCATCTTGTCTCACAGGAAAAAGTCTCTCTACCAAGGTTAAGAACAACTTCATGTATGGTCTTGAGTGTATCCTTGTCTGTCTTCTCACTGTTATCTTTACTCTCATCTCACTGTTATCTTTACTCAACTCTTAAAGATTCTTTCCTTCTATCAATATCTTGTATGTTTGCTTGTTTTTCTATCTTAAAAACACACACAGACAAAAGTCTTTCTCTGGACCCTAATATTTCCTCTACTGCTCTGCTTTTTTCGTGCATTTATTAAACAAAAATGATTCTCATCCCTGTCTCCATTTTCTCTCTTCTCATTTATTCTCTTAATTTGCCATCTGATTTCCATCTCTATCAAGTTACTAAAATTGTTTCCAATTCATCAATTATATAAATCTCCAAAGACATTAACCAAGTCTCCATTCTCCTTGACTTTGAGCAGGAATTAACCTTGTTGATGACTTTTTTAAAAAATGATTTTATATATCTTTGCTAATCTCTTTCCTCTTTGGCTACCCTTTCTTTCTCTTTTGCTAGCTCCCTTCCTCCTCTCAATCCTAAGGGTAGTCATCCGAACTGTTTTGACCCTTTTCCTAATGATTTTTTTTTCCTGAATTTCCTTTACTACCCCCTTTACACATTTTATCCTTGCAGTATTTGATTTATTATAGCTTTCACTTTTTAAAAAATTCCCTATCTTACCATTTATTCTACTGGATTTCCCATTTACTTCCATAAAAACCTGCTTCTTGAACTCTTCCTGCTTCCTCTCTAGACTTGCTGCCCAGCCCTTTCTGGGAATGTCTGTTTGCCTCTTTCTAAGATTGGTACATCTTTTCCAGAATTCCATGTTTTCCTCTTATTTTTCAGTCTTTTTTTGGCTGGACTATTTCCTGGAGTTTCTGCCCTTATTTCGCTGGAGTAAAGATCACATGGGAGGAAAATCTTCTGCAGTTCCATATCCTTGACGGTCTAAAAATCTTTATAACCATATCTGCCATTAAAACTTTGAAAATATTCTGTCATTCTAGGATCCAGTGCTGTTAATAGGTCTGATTTTTTTTTCTTTTTTTTAAGAGAGGGAGAGAGAGGGTTGGGAAGGGCAGAGGGAGAGGGAGAGGGAAAGAGAGAATCTCAAGCAGGCTCCACGCCCAGAGAGGAGCCCGATGTGGGGCTCAATTACACGACCCTGAGATCATGACCCAAGTCAAAATCAAGAGTCTGATGCTTAACTGACCGAGCCACCCATGTGCCCCAATAGGTCTGATTTTTATTCTTTCATTGATAATGTGTCTTTCATGTTTAGAAACTTTGGGGATTTATTATCATTATTATTATTGACTAGTATTATTCCTAGTTTTTATTCTTGGTATTACATGATAATATCTCCAGGTGTGAATCTTTTTTCATCTATTTTCTGATACCCTGTAGTCTACTCAATCTGAAAACTTATTTCCTTCTACATTCTAAAAAGATCTCTTATAATTAAAACATTTTTTTCTCATTTTTTTTTTTTTTTCCTAAATCTCTTCTCTAGTAGTTGAATGTTAGTCCATTGGATTGGCTCTCCATGACTCTTATCTTTTCTCATATTTTCTGTTTATGTCTTTGTATGCTATGTTCTAGATTTCTTCGATTTTATCTCTGGTACTTCCCTCGAATTTTTTATTTAAGTAATCATGTTTTTAGTGTCTCAGAACTCTACTTCATTCTATGGTTGCTTCTTCTTCAGAGTACCTTGTTTGTAGCTTATAGATATAATATATTCTGAATACTGAAGCTTATAAATTGGAGTGTTTTTAAAAAATGTTCCCTTTTATTTTGTGAATTATATCTGTTTCCTTTAGAGTTTGTTTTCTGTTTTTCTTTGTCTTTCTCTTTCATAATGGTGCTTTTCCTGATTTGCCTATTGATTCTTTATTGTATGTTTATACATATATACATACACAATATAAAATAAATATTTATGTAAATATATATTATTCTATATATATAGGTTATATAAGATATATTTACATTTATATGTTATCTATAATATATAATATACATACAAAATGTATATAAATATATATTTAACAACATATATAAAATATATATTTAATACGTTTAAAGTATTTAAATACATTAAATTAAAAAATTAAAATGTATAAAATATATATATATACAAATTGGTCATTGATGTGGTTTTCCTTTGTTTTTTTTTTAAATATTTTATTTATTCATTTGACAGAGAGAGAGAGAGAGCACAAACAGGGGGAGCAGCAGGCAGAGGGAGAAGCAGGCCCCACTGAGCAGGGAGCCCGATGCGGAGCTTGATCCTAGGACCCTGGGATCATGACCTGAGCAGAAGGCAGACGCTTAACTGACTGAACCACCCAGGCGCCCTTCCTTTGCTTTTAGTAAGTAGGATGTCTTCCAATTTTCTCTCCTATGTAGTAATTGTGAACAAGTGGCTGGGTTTGATAGGGCAGGACCAGGAATGCTAAGTATCAGGTTTACTTTAGGATGAGTAGGCAAGTAACTAGCTCTCTGGATGCTGGTCCTGAGTACCAGAATGAGAATGGTATTATCTGTGTTGTCAACATAAAAGCTTTCATTTCCTCTCTACTATTTACACAATTCATTTGAAGAAGACTTTTTGGGTCTTTTTGGTTTCTTCGTTTGGTGGCAGGTGTCTTTGTCAGCTCTCAGTGTGTACAATGAAGAAGGAAATGTGTGTGGTGCCTGAGTCAGTGTACCATATTTACAATGTTATCCCCATTTTCAACCCTTAATCTCACTTCTGTTCTCTGCCATGCCTCAACCAACTCTTTTGTAGCTTCTTCACTGTAATTTTTGGCAATGGTTTTGGACTAGGAATAATCAGACCTCTATTATAGCTTTATTTCCCAGGAAATTGTTGAAGTTTTATTCACTTTTTTCTGCTGATCATCCTTCTCTCCATATAAGTACATGCATACAAACTCACTATCTTTACTTTTTATTTATTCCTCAGTTTTTCTACTTCTAAATTTTTATTTCAGCAGTGTATAGGAAAGAACATTAGGCAAATTATATGCCGAGTCCACCATCTTGAACAGTTAGCCAAGAATAACTCTCTATAGATTTTATAAGCATATATTTGCCATTTAGATAGAACCTATTGCAGAATCCCCCCTAACTGACTATCCCTTGGTCACATGACCACCTCTACAAAATTCTTATTCAAAGGGAAATAGAATTACTTCCAGGGTAATGGGAAGAGCTCACATTTCTTTAGTTGTTTGGTAACCTAACAAATTCATTTTATTAATTAAGGAAGAGGAGAAAAATGGTGACTGGTTAGGCAACCAACAGTGTCTGCCATCATAATTTTTTTCCCATATCATCATCCTTTATTAACAAGACTAGGGAAGCTCATTTTAAAATTGAGTCTTTTATTAATCAGCATCCCCCAGAGGTCAAGTGTCAGCTCCAGGAAAGGAACTGCACTGAGGTCCAGCAAAGATGTAATTTTAAGACCCAATGTTTTTAGTTGGGGTATGCAAAAAGAAGGGGGAACAATGGACTGGAGAATAGGTAAAACCAAAAAGGTCCAGAAGCCAAGGCTGTGGGACACTGGTGAGCTGAACAGACCTAATGGACACATATACTGAAAGAGATACTAAGGGCTAGACATGAGTCTGGAGCATACCAACCCATTCTGACAACTCATGGTGTGATAAGGGTGAGAATGAAAGGCTAACATGCTAAGGATGATAGAACATAGAGATGAAAAGGACCAAAAAACATGGATGAATTTGTTGAGCCAATGAAAATATGTTAGAAACACTTTCACCTTGAGATTTTCTGTTTTTGAGACAATTTTGAGAAAATTAAGGCACTATTAGTCAAATCTAGTTACATACACACACGTATATAATTTTACATATATGGGTTCATGTTGTGTACGCATTATTTTACAAACTATTTACTCAATTGTACTCCTTGATATATTTCCATATCAAGCAATACAGATTCATGCCATACTTTTTAATTCTTATAAATTATTCCACTTTAGAGATGTGCTGTACAATAATCCCCTCTTATCTGTGCAAGATACTTCTAAGACAGCTCCAGTAGATGCCTGAAACCAATGCTAGTACCAAACCCTGTATATACTATGTTTTTTCCTACACATACATAGTTATGATAAAGTTCAGTTTATAAATTAGGTACAGTAAAAGATTAACAACAAAGGCTAATAATAGAATAATTACAACAATATAATGTAATAAAAGTTATATGAATATGGTCTCTTTCTCTAAATATCTTATTGTAGTGTACTCACCTTTCTTCTTTGGATGTGAGAGGATAAAACACCTACTGATGAAGTGAAGTGAATGTCACAGGCATTCTGACATAGCAGTAGGCCACTATTCACCCTTTGATGATATATCAGAAGAAGGATCATCTGCTTCCAGATTGTGGTTGACCTCAGGTAACTGAAACAACAGAAAGGGAAACCTTGGACCAGGGGCAGGACTACTATAATCAGTTTAAAGCAATCCCCTATTGTTTTTGGAATAATACATTTTTTATAGTAATTTTTTTTTTAAAGATTTTATTTATTTATTTGAGAGAGAGAATGAGAGAGAGAGAGCACGAGAGGGGGGAGGGTCAGAGGGAGAAGCAGACTCCCTGCCGAGCAGGGAGCCCGATGCGGGACTCGATCCCAGGACTCCAGGATCATGACCTGAGCCGAAGGCAGTCGCCCAACCAACTGAGCCACCCAGGCGCCCCTGGAATAATACATTTTTAAGTACGAGTTTTAGTTGGTTGCCCAACCACCCATTAATTTCAACCCACCCTACTCAATATTTTTTTTTTAAGATTTTATTTATTTGTCAGAGAGAGAGAGCAAAAGCAGGGGGGAGTGGCAGGTAGAGGGAGAAGCAGGCTTCCTGCTGAGCAAGGAGCCCGATGCGGGACTCCATCCCAGGACCCTGGGATCATGACCTGAGCTGAAGGCAGACGCTTAATTGACTGAGTCACCTAGGCGTCCCCACACTACTCAATATTGACAAAAGATTCATACAATCCTATTTTCTAACTGCCAGATCCTGATTGCCTACAGTACTAAATTCCTTAAATTAAAAATTGAGTCTTCTTACAGATTAGTTTCTAATTTTAACTTTATTGTCACTACCTTCCAATAAGCACCTTCTATTATAGACCAACAAGTTACTCATTATCATAGAGTGCATCTGCAATCTTGGTTCCTTGTCTTTGCTCACAGCACACTTTCTGGACAGTCTTCTTTCTTTTCATTAGGAATCCTGTCATCAGACTCTTTCCACTGACATTTTGGAAAACCCTCCAGGGATTACAAAGAGGACAAATATAGTTCTTCGAGTTCAGTGAAGTGTATTTTCCTCTAGGTCAGGACTGTCTAATAGAAATAAGATGCAAGCCACCTATGTAATTTAAAACTTTCTAGTAGCCATATTTAAAAAAAAATGAACAGGTAAAATTACTTTTAATATATTGACCCAGTGTATACCAAATGTTAATATTTCAATAGGTACTCAATATAAGAATTAAGATATTTTACCTTTTTTTGTACTAAGTTTCAAAATATGGTGTATATTTTGTACTTACTGCATGTTTCCATTTGGATCCATCACATTTCAAGGGTAAAGAGTTGCATTTGATTAGTTCTAGGGCAGTTCTAGTGGGGTCCATTTTCAATCTCCTCCTTCTTCCTTAAGTCTCCAAGGAACTGTGATAAGAACAATCTGTCGTGTGAATTTCTAGCACTTTTTGTTAGTACCTCTCATTATCATGCGGCTTCCTCTCATTATTTACCTTTTGACGCATTTGTCTTATCTCATAAGTTAACCTGTAAATTCTTTTAAGTCTGGGACCATGGGCTGATCCAATCTGAAGGTTGGGAATAACTTTAATAAAACTAATTCTTTTGATGTATGGCTCCCCTTCACCTAGTGCCTATGAAGTAAGCCTTTAGAATCTAATTAAGGTCAAATCCAGTGGTTGAGGCATCCACATATCCTAAGGCAGACAACTTCTCTGACTAGTGCTAGAAGGGGATCTTCTTTTCAGGATCTGAAATCTGTTTCTCTCAAGTCTGCAGCTCTTGAGACCACATGAAATAAATCTAATGTCACATGACTAGTGTTTATTTAATAGGAGATGTTCCCGGAGCTTTCTCTCTTCTATGAGAATCCTCCCAAGTTCAATCAGTACTTTTTTTTATGTGGTACGTTTTGGGGTTCTCTTCATCATCTGCTCTTCTATGAAATAATCCCAGCTTCTCTGAGGTTGTTTTTGTTTGTTTGTTTGTTTGTTTGTTTTAAGTGCTCAATCTAGACTGAACACAGAACTCCAGTCATGGTTTGGCCAGTGAAGAGTATTAAGTGGATCACTATTGACTGCGTTTCTATAAAACACAATTCCATTATGCATCAAGACACATTGCTCATGAGAAAGGGGGATGGAAGAGGAGGAAGCTAGGACACATTAAGTCACGCCCTCATGCCGACGTTTAGTCTAGAACTGTATACACATACACCGCACAGTTCTTGAGGTTAGTTAATTTTTCTTAATGTCGTCTGTCTTTTCAAATGAACCAGGGAATCTTCAGACATTTTGTTTTTGGTGGGGACCGTCAGACCAAAGGACCGTCTAGCAGAGATAACTTTAAGGTAACTGAGCTGAGAATTCAGAAAGCTTAAGGAAAGCGGATCTGAGACCAGAGTGTCCAATAGCTGGGAGCTCTGGCTGGTGATGAAGATCGCAATTACCCGGTTCTTCAGACTTCATACTTATTGCTCTTCTCTCCTTTACAGGAATTGTTACTTCTTTGTCTTCATCTTAGGGAAAAGAATAGGAGAAAAGATGCAGGCAACTCAAGTAATTGCGGGGAAAGTTCTCCGGTAGTGAGCTAGAGGCACCAGGCCTGACTCCGCAGGGACACCCACCTGACCGCGGAGTCCTGGCAACGCGCGCCCTCGCGCCCGTGCCCGTTTCGGGGCGCGCCCTCGGCGCCAGGCCGGTCCTCTTCGCCGCTCTGCTCTGCGGGCGGGAGGCGGGCGGCGGCGCGCGCGGACGGGGTGGGGCAGGAGGGAGCCGACGTGCCGACGTTGGCGCCGCTGCGGGCGGGTGACGTGTAAGCCCGCGCCTGCTCCGCCCCCTCCCTCCTCGCCGGGTGTGTAGGTCTGTACGGTGGTCGGGGCGCTGTGCTCTGTGACTGGGAGCGACCCCAGAGAGCTCCGGGTGGGGTGCAAAGGAAGGCATAGCGGTGCAGTCGTCCGCTGGCATCTTCGGCTCTGCCCTCCGCTCCCCACCCGGCGTGGAAAGTAAAAATGAAAACGAAAGGGAGGGAGACGCGAAGGTAGGAGCTGACCGAGTGATGGGAAGCGCGTGAGCTGGGGCCGAGAGCTGAGGAGGTGGAGGTGAGAAGGAGGAGGGGCGCCGCGTCCAGGGGTAGGTGGCGGGAGGCAGGGACTTCGGGGTGGGCGACGCGACCGGATAGCCCCCTCGGGACTAGGGGCAAGCCACGAGCTGTCATCCCTCTCGGGGCCTGAAGTCTTGATCGTGGTCTCTGACAGTTTGGTCCCACTCTTGGAATTTGTAGGTGGGGGGTGGTGATCAAAAAAATCAACCCAAGCCACAGATTGCCCAGGTGTTAGGCCACAACGTGGTGGCCAGGTGGGGTGATTTTTCTTTCCTGGACGAGGGTAATTTGTTTTCTTTAGGTTTTGTTTGTTTTGTTACAAAGCTGTGGTAACTTTTTCGTTTTCCTCACACAGATTTTGGGAGAAAAGTATGCTTTATATTTTTTTTTACCCCCACACTGAAAAGTAAATAGTCTGGTTAGGGAGTTGGTCATGGTGACTTGTGGGTGAATTTAGCAATCGCCGAGTCTAGAATTTCATTTTGAAGTAAGTAAATGTGTGCGCGTGTGAGGGTGCTGTGGGAATGGGGGCAGTTGTATTAAATAGTTTTTATATCATAAGTTAACTTATTTATTGAATGCAATGCGTTCGTGTATTTTGCTATTCTTTGGTTTAAAAGAAGTATAATTTTAGTGTTAGCTAAAAGTTTGATATGAGTGGTATCACATGTACATTCAAGCTAGTAAGCATATTTTCTTTCTCTAAGTAAGATTGGATTGAATAACCAGTATCTCCATCTCTAGATTTCATGTTTCATGGGTGAAATGTTTTTTTTTCTCATTTTCAGAGTGTTGTGAAAAGTTAAGAATTCAGCTTTTGAGTCTACTCTGGATTGAACTTCTGTGCATGTATCTTTTATTTTTAATGATGGCTATAATAATAGTCTCGCATGAGAAAAATGCTCCTTAGAGATGCCAGTTAAGTGTAGGCTAAATAATCTTATTGAATGAATTAATTTTTCATGGTTTAGCCTTCTTGATCCCTGTTGAACAGTTTTCTTTTATCATTTCATTCATTCATGTCTTCATCTGTGCCAGGCACTGTGCTATGCCTAGAAAAAAAAAAAGATACAGTGTCTGTGCTTATGGAACTTTCTATAGTCCCACACCCTTTTAACAGAATCTTAAGTAGGGTTCCTCTTCATGTCGTGGATCTCTAGTGGACCAAAGTAAGGCTTTTCATGAAACTAAGTTATTGTCAGTGTTTATATGTAACTGGCCTCTAAAGAGGAGCAGATTATTTTTCTTGAACAGCATGACTTGATTTTGCCTTTGATCAAAAAGAAAGTATATATGCCAATGTTTTGCCAGTTAAGAGTAATTTTTTTCTTTTTTTTAAGATTTATTTATTTATTTGAGGGCGCCTGGGTGGCTCAGATGGTTAAGCGTCTGCCTTTGGCTCAGGTCATGGTCCCAGGGTCCTGGGATCGAGTCCCACATTGGGCTCCTTGCTCCTTGGGAGCCTGCTTCTCCCTCTGCCTCTCTCTCTCTCTCTGTCTCTCATGAATAAATAAATAAAATCTTTAAAAAAAAAGATTTATTTATTTGAGAGAGAAAGAGGGAGCACGAGTGGGGGGAGGGGCAGAGGGAGAGGAAGAGAGAGAATCTCAAGCACACTTGGGGAGCCCAACGTGGGGCTCTATCTCAGGACCCTGAGATCATGACCTGAGCCGAAATCAAGAGTTGGCCGCTTAACCCACTGAGCCACGCAGGAGCCCCAAGAATAATTTTTTTTTCTTTTTGCAAAATTGGCTTAAATACAAAGTTCACAATTGCAAGTCAGTTTCTACCTGAAAAAGACTTTATTTTTCCAGCTTTTACATTGGTCTCATTGGATCTCCTATGTGTTAATAACTTCTAATTCACAATAATTATATGCACAAAGCATATTCATCAGAAATATGTATGATACTTACTGATAAGTAAGTTTTTTGCCCCATAGTACCTTCTCTGGGGAGGTAGTTAGCATAAGGCTTTGCAGTGCAAAGTATATCTTGATATAATATGGCACAGTTTTCAACTTTGAGAAGATATCTACCTGAAGTTGAAATTTTAACAAACACAAACATTTATGGAAAGAAAAAGTGCATAATTACCAAGGAGGAAAGAATAAGGTATCTAATGTATTTATTAATTGTAAGAAGGTAGGCATTATGTGTCTGTCTTCTACAATGTACTGTAAAGTTTTTTAAAGTAGGTACTGGATCTTATTTCTTACATCTTTTGCCTAGTATAGTGCCTAGCTCATGGTAGACTATATAAATGTTCATTCATTTAGCATATACCATCTCATTTAAGTCCTCTATTTTGCATGTAGATGAGCAAGTATGTTTGAGAATGTTTGCTGTTTGTTCAGTTTCATTTTTCTTCTGTTAGGTATGATCATCAGCTTTACAGGTGGTCTTATTTCTGAAACTCATTCAGATTTAATGCAGTTTAATCCATCTCTGAATATTTTGATTTAATCAGATCATTCACCCGAAAGGGGCAAAAAAAATCATTTTGAGGGGCGCCTAGGTGGCTCAGTTGGCTAAGCCTCTGCCTTCAGCTCAGGTCAGGTCGAGCCCGGCATTGGGCTCCCTGCTCAGTGGAGAGCCTGCTTCTTCCTCCCACTCTGCTGCTCCCCCTGCTTGTGTTCTTTCTCTCTCTGTCAAATAAATAAATAAATCTTAAAAAAAAAAGTCTTTTTTAAGATTTTATTTTTATTTATTTGACAGAGAGAGACACAGCGAGAGAGGAGTGGGAAAGGGAGAAGCAGGCTTCCTGCCAAGCAGGGAGCCCGACGTGGGGCTTGATCCCAGGACTCTGGGACCATGACCTGAGCTGAAGGCAGACGCTTAAGGACTGAGCCACCCAGGCACCCCAGTTCTCGTTATTTTTATTTGACTTTCCTACTATGCCTCTCCTCATTGTTATTTGAATAGGCTAACTCTTGGGGACCTTTGTAAATTAAGATAGAGTCTCATTTTATCTTTCTGGTTTTGGAGTTTTGGGCTTATCTTCCTCCACTTCTGTGATCTCTTCAAAGGGAATTGTTAGGAAGTTCATTCATTATCAAAGGTTTGAACTGACATGGAAAATAAGGGTGGAATTTGGAAGAGGTACATAATTTTTAAGCTAGTAATATGTAATAAATTTACAGGTAGCAGTAAGCATTCTCAGGATATGTTTTAATAAGATCATTGCTGAGAAATATTTATATTTGAAGGAGAGAAAGTTCACACCTAGTTATTTAATAACTAAACCAGAGATTTTCAAACATACCGAATCAGAATTTCTGGGGATGGTGTCTAGAAATGTCTGTGTTCAAACAACTCCCCAGTGATTCCAGTGCAACCAGTTCATATTGGAGAACTTCTGATTAAACCATATGAATTCAGAAGCCTCTTAATTTTCTGTTCTGGTCTATTAAAGCAGAACTTCAAAAGAAGGGAGGGAATTATCTCAGGATTATGGAGTAGTCAGAGAGGTAGTTGCTAATGTTTCCCAGAATTTTTATTTTTATTTATTTTTTAAAATATTTATTTATTTTAGAGAGAGAGAGAGAGTGGGTGTAGTGGGGGTGGGGGGAATAGAGAGGGGCAGAGGGAAAGGGAGAGAGAATCCCAAGGAGAGCCCAAGGTAGGCCTCCATCTCACGACCCTGAGTCATGACCTGAACCAAGACCAAGAGTCAGATGCTTTACTGACTGTGCCACCCAGCCGCCCCACTTTGCCAGCATTTTTAAAGACTTGCTAGGTCATTTTGAAATTAAGTCAGTGACTAGCAAGTCACTCACTCAGTTGTGTGTAGCTAAGAAACATGGCATGCAAATCTGATAAAGGAAAACATATTCCATTCCAAAGAGAGGAAATTCTTATTGGTAAGACAATTTTTCTTTTCTTCTTCTTTTTTTTTTTCCTATCTGGGATGGTTGATCTTGAGCCTGCAGGGAGAAGGCTGGCTCCAGACTTCTCCAAGTCCACGTTTCTTTTCCTCCAATTCTTACACGTCCAAAGACAGAAAACCACGCAGACACACCTTTGTTGGAGGGTTCTATTTGTCTTTTTAGAAAAATTTCTTTACTTACTTTCTTGAAAGTCAATAAAATGCCCAACAGGCTAATCAGATGAAACAATATAAAAATGTTAAATTCTACTTTTAAACATCAGTAGAGATAAATATACCTTCATCTTGGTTTAAGAAACTTAATTCTAAAACCCTACACAAATGATTTATAAGAAGAACTTAATGTGAGGATAATACGCAGTTTTCAAAAATAAGTGCATTTTTTCCCAGTGTGCATGCATTTTCTAAATTAGACCTGATTTAAGCAGGACTTTTAACACCAGGGGGGTTCGTTAAATGGTTTTTCTGAGCATTCTTTAAGGAGTGAAGGAAACTTTGCAAAATATTAGCACTGTCTGTACTCTGGGGATGGGGAAACAAGGAATAACCTAAAGATTACTTCTGGAAAGAGTCACAGATTAATGTTCTGAGTACACATTATTGAACAAATACTGAGTTTCTTGGTGTAGGCTAAGAACCATGCAAGGTACTGGGGAAAAGCGGGACATACACTACTGCAGTGGTGAGGTGCTAGTCAAAATGCTGGCTTTGTGAGACTTTGAATTGACTTGAAGCAAGGAAAAATACTAATACCCGTGAATGCTGCCTGGTCAGCCAGGTAGAGGCTTTGTCACTGATTTAAAAAGTGAAAAAGTTGGTATCCTAAGTTACTGATTTTGGCCATTAGCTTGGGGAAAAAAATTTAGAGTTATTAGGGAGTTTGAAAAATGATTGATTTAACTCCAGTTTTTCAGAGCTCTTCTCTTTGTATTTATTGGCTATAATAGAGATGCTAGTTAAGAAATATCAGGTGAGTGAAAGCTGTTCCTACATTCTTCTACTATGGTTTTCCTTCTGAGCCCACTCCTACCCTAGGTTTTCTAGTAATGTCAACTTTTACATTGCTTTTTGTTTTCTATTAGCCTGAGATTTAGAAAATACCCAAATATTAATTTTAGAATTAAATT
Organism: Mirounga angustirostris; assembly: GCF_029215605.1. Classification (NCBI taxonomy): domain Eukaryota; kingdom Metazoa; phylum Chordata; class Mammalia; order Carnivora; family Phocidae; genus Mirounga; species Mirounga angustirostris. The sequence continues at coordinate 86,940,369 of NW_026991716.1, read as the reverse complement.
TCTGCGTGTATAAGTTCTTGAGTTCTTTGAGAAGAGTGGCGTGAGTTGAATAAATCACGTTAGATTTTTATTTCTTTTGTGTTTGAGAAAACTTACTAGTTTGCAAAACATCTCCTTAAGGACTAAAATAAATTAATCAAATGATTAACTTACATGGGGGAGGGGGGATATTTTTGAGGTCCCGAAATGAAGATGATGTTAACATTAAAAAAATATATATTTTATATATATGTGTGTGTGTGTGTGTATGTGTCCAGACCTGTAAATACTGCCCCTTTTTTGTGGCCGCTTTGGCCTCCTTTTATCCTTCTTCTCAGTCCATCCATCTGGCCAAAATACTTACTAAGAACCTACTATGCCCCAAACACTATTTTATTTTTGGTGATGTGGATACTGCAATAAACAAAGCAAAATTCCCACCCTCACAGGACTCATATTCTATTGGATGAAGCTGATTAAAAACACAGAAAATATGTGTCATGTGATAAGTGCCATGAAGTAAAGTGAGTTGGATGTAAGAGAAGGATCAAAGAAGGGGGTGCTATTTTAGATAGGGTGTTCAGAGAAGGCTTCTCTGGTAAAGAAACATTTAAGCAAAGACCTGAGGAAATGAAGGAGCTACCTATGTGGCATGTGGGAGAAAACTGTTCATGCAGGGAGATCTGCTTAGTATAGTTATATCACTGGGAGGAAGGCCAATATGGATGTCCCAGTATGAACAAGGAGGAGAGTTACAAGAGATCAGATCAAAATGTAAGAGAAAGCCATATTCTTTAAGCCTTTTGAAGTTTACTCAGAGATATGGGAAACCTTTGAAAGGTTTTGAGCAGAGGAGAGCCACAAATGTTAACCTGTTTTGGGGAAGAATCATTCTTGTTTATGTATGGAAACTAGATTGTTAGAGAGTAAGGATGAAAACAGGGAGACTAGATAGGCGATTGTAATAATCCAGGGAAGAGAGGGTGATAGTCAGAAGTGGTCAGATTCTGAGTGTGTGTGTGTGTGTGTGTGTATATATATATTTAAGATTTTTTATTTATTTATTTGACAGAGACACAGCGAGAGAGGGAACACAAGCAGGGGGAGTGGGAGAGAGAGAAGCAGGCTTCCCACCGAGCAGGGATCCCGATGCGGGGCTCAATCCCAGGACCCTGGGATCATGACCTGAGCTGAAGGCAGACGTTTAACGACTGAGCCACCCAGGCGCCCCGAGATTCTGAGTATATTTTCAAGGTAGAGTTGGGAGAATTTGCTGATGAGTGAAGCATAACTCCCAAGTTTTTTTTGGCCTTAGCAACAGGCAGAATGGAGTTGTGATTGATTAAAGTGAGGTAGACCACAGGAGGAGATTTTCACTGGGAGATCAATTTTGATATTTTTAAGTTTGAGTTGACTATTAGACATGCAAGTGGAGATGTGAAAGAGTAATGGGTATACAAATCTGGAATAGTGATGAGATGTGTGGGATGGAGGTAAGAATTTGGAATTAGCATATAAATGATACTTAAAGCCTTGAGACTGAATGGGATCACCTAAGGAACAAGTGTAGCTAGAGAAGGGGTCTGAGATCTGATCTTAGGGCACAGCAGTGCTTAAAGGATAGGAGGATGAGGAGGAACCAACAGGAGAAAAAGTGCCAGTGTTGTTGGAGAAAAAACAAGAGATGAGATATTGGTGTCCTAGATGCAAAGTGAAGCAACTGTATCTAGAAGGGCTAGGTCAAAAACTGACAGGAATTAAACAAGGACTGAGAAGTAACATTGAATTTGGCAATGTTGAGGTTATTTGTGAGGTTATTTGTAACATTGAATTTGGCGATGTTGAAGTTATTTGAGCTCTTTTGGTGGAACAGTGGAGGTAGAAGCCTGATTGGAATGGAATTATGTTGTAGAGAAGCTGAAAAGTAGGGTGTTAATTGAAGAGGGCTGTGGAGTCAGTGGAGGTTTTTAAATATGGGAGCCCCTATACCATATTTTTGGGCTTGGAGATGATCCAGTAGAGAAGAAAATATTACTAATAAAGAGAGAGGGGACAGTTTCACTTCAGCAATTTTATCATGTATCCCCACTGAATAAATTTTTCTTGAATGAATTAATGAAGGGATAAAAAGTGTTTTCACCAGATGCAATATATTTTTTATTGGTGCTAAATAAAAAGTGGGATAAAGAACACTTTGTTTAACACCTTCTTTTTCAGATGATTGTGAAAATTGATTAGGTTTCAGTCTTTCTTGGTTAGAGTACCACCTTGAGTTTTACTTTTTCACCCTGGTGAGCCTGGTGTTTCTCAGGTCTTTACAAATGGTCTCTTAAAGTATGCTGCTGTGATGGGCTTGTCTAACCTTTTACTTTGTGTCCTTTTTTCCCCCTTTAACCTTTTAAAAAGTTGGTACCTATTTAAAGAAATTGGCAACCTATTATGAACTATTACCTTAAATGGCAATGAAGCACAATGTGTGTAGGAACATTAAACAAGCACCTAGATGCTCAGTGTTCAGATGTTCAGTCGCTCTTTAACCTAATAATTTTTAGGTAGTATTTTCAGAACCTACGATTTGCCATTTAGTTTGATGCTTTAAAACTGTTATCTCTCGGGGCGCCTGGGTGGCTCAGTCGTTAAGCATCTGCCTTCGGCTCAGGTCATGATCCCAGGGTCCTGGGATCGACCCCACATCCGGCTCCCTGCTCCGCGGGAAGCCTGCTTCTCCCTCTCCCACTCCCCCTGCTTGTGTTCCCTGTCTCACTGTGTCTCTCTCTGTCAAATAAATAAATAAAATCTTTAAAAAAAAAAAAAAACTGTTATCTCTCTTATTAGCCTCTGTATTTATTGAAACTTAATTAAAACTTTTAATTATGGAATATTTCAAGAATATGGGAAATTTCAGAAAATAACAAATGCTAATATACTTGCCATGCAGATTAACAAGTTTTAATTTTTGTCTTATTTGCTTCAGATCTTTGTCTTTTAAAAAATACTGCAATTTACAGTATATAAACTGAGGCGTAATGAGGGGGTTGATGGAAAGAAACGGGATTAATTAACTTGGTGAAGAGAAGACTTAAGACTTAAAGTAGGATGACTGGTGTGTTCACCTACTTAGAAGTCACTAATGTGGGAAAGAGTGCATAAATTTGATAACTTAAGTACAGATAGTTTTTTTTAAGTATGTTTATGGTCAGAAAGCAACATCCAGGAGTCAGTTATTTTATGGTCTGTACTTATACGGAAATTTTTATAAAACATTGAAAAACATCATTGTTCAACCTATACAGATGTGATTTTTATTAAGTCAACAGATATCATGATTTCCCTGGTATCTTCACTAGAAAAATTGTTAACCAACAATATTTAGAGAAATGACTATATTACTGTTTAAAAAATTTAAAGTCACGTGCTATAATTTTTTAAAACATTAGAGAAAGTGAATTTTTAAAATGTTTGTAATGCTTTTTGAAACATGGTGTTTCTTTCAGTAATTAGATTTTAACAAGGTAGGTAGTGTCATTGTCAAAACTTGTTTTTCCTCTCAATTGTAGAATATATAATTTATTACTAAGAAAAGTGGCCTAGAAGTTAGAATAGAAAAAATGAGAACTAATAGGCCTGACCCTTTCAAACATTTTTTCAGTTTAGGAAGCTGTGAGTGGCAGAGGATGAAGCCTCATAAGAAGTGATGATTCATCTCAGAGCAAGGCATAGGGAAATATTCTGGTGGACTCTCTTTGTCAGGGCATGTTTCTGACTAATATCACAGAAAGCAAAAGAAAGTGCTCTGTTTTTTTTATCGGTAGTTAAGTTTTTACTCATAAATATTGAAACAAACAGTTCAGACCTGAATGTTAAATAATGGCCATGGCAATACCTTTTTTTCCCAGAAATAATAAATAAAGCATATATATTAAGTGCAGTGTAGTAACATCACAGAATTTTTACTCTCTATGTATTTGTGCATAGAGAGGCATTCATAATGCCTAGTCAGTTATTTAATAATTTACTTTCCTGTTTTTATATTTTTTGTTTACCATATAAATTCATCTGAGTCCTGATTTTAGTGTTTTTCTCTACTTGAGAAAGAGGGGTAGTGAGTGTGTGCCAACTTCTTTTATATAATGTCGGTGTTAGGGCTATTTAAGAATTTCCTCTACTAGCGCAAAACAGTAAGAAGTAAAGATTAAGGTCATCATACCCTTTGATAAATATTTTTTTTGGGTTCTGAGTGGATAATCCTAGTTGTTTGGGTGTAAAAACTTGAGTTAGATTTCCAAAAGAAGCTCATATTCAGGAATGTGTGGTGTTCCATAAAGTTGTGATATAGTGGAACAAGTGTAAGGTCAGCAAAACCCTTTCTCTCTAAAGAGCTAAGGCTAGAGAATCACTAGAGTTTTGGTTTAGTGAATTCAGGTTTTATTAAGGGACAGACAGAAGTTCTTTGAGTCTGTCCTCCAGAAGTCCATAGGTTGGGGTGGAATGAGAATTCTGCCTTTCTCAGATAATTTGAGCCAGGACCTTTTCAACTGGACCAGTGTGGAGAGAGTGAAGATACACACTCCTAGTATGTTGTGTATCTATTCCATGTATTCTCTAGAGTAATATGTGAACATGTTTGGGGTTTGTGAAATGCTTTCTGACTACTCTTCTTGTTCTTAACTGGTATTGATATGTTTTTCTAGACACTTGTTTTTTCAAGGGCATTTAAAGAAAAGCTTTCTTTATCCTTAAAAAGTAAAATTAATATAATTACGGAGGTCTCTTTTATAATATGAAGACTTTGGTTTTTAGTTATGAACCTAACTAGGTCCATTCTTCCTAGGGTGGGAAACCTGGGGTTAATAGAATTAAGTAGTTGGGGGAAGTAAATTAGAGAGTATCAGTCTTATATAAATTTCATTTTTAATAAATCATTATGTATGTTGATTTATATAAAACGTGTATATGTGTATATTATTTATCTTTTCCTTACTTTGTTCTTCATGCTCCAAGTGCGTTTTCTAATTTGATTGGAAACAATGGAAGAGCACTTGCTTCTTGCTTAAGAATGAGTTAGGATATAAAGTAAACTTCTTGGGTGGAAATTATGAATAGTTAAAATTGCCCTTGAGAATCCTTCAGTTGGACACGTTTGTCAAAACACACTGTCATAGTATGTTGTGTCATTCATGTCTTTTTTCCAGACTTGGAAAATAATCAGTTTCTTCACATGAACTAGGTGAAAAAGTTGGCTTGCTTTAATGGCCGTGATGTGTGTATATATATATATATTTTTAAAATATTTTATTTATTTATCTTGAAGAGTGAAAGAGTGCATGTGGGGGGGAGGGGCACAGGGAGAGAGAATCTCAAGCAGACTCTACATCCAATGCCGGGCTTGATCTAATCTCACAAAAATCAGGAGTCCAACACTCAACCTACTGAGTCCCCCAGATGCCCTTGTATATCTTTTTAAAAAGGGGAACATGGTTTTAAACATTGCAGTGCAGCAGGATCCTCACAGTTTGAGATGCATATGGTGATTCAAACATGAAGGGAGCATCATATTTTTATTGCTCATCCCGTATTCACTCTGGAGCAAGTATTCAGTGTATTAAATAGTGGCAGAATCTCCAGTGTTATTGTTTTTGTCTATCTATAACTTTTATTTGGCATGTTTTATTTGGTTGATTCAAATAAGTAAATGTGCCTGTGATATAACTCTACTGTATTAACTAATTGATGGCAGTAATATATAAGTTAGGAATAAGGGGAAAAATCATTTTTAGAATTTACTGTGAAAAATTACCCTCCTTTGAAATGGCATACTAGAGGATTATAAATGTAATATGTCTACGAAGGCTGATGTTTTCTGAATTCTGATCTTGACTGCGTTAACTCTTTTACAACTCACTTTTTAGAAGTAAAATATAAATATTCCAGTTTATTTTTCAAGATCTGGTTTGTGGGCATATAATTCTATTTTAAGTATTAAAATCTTAAATTCTAATTTTACTCCATTCACAACCTACTCCCATCATTCCAGTGTTTTTATCCCTCACCTACATTATATCACTTTGACTCCCCGCCCCCCAATAATTCTCTAGCAGCCATGATTGCCAACAGCTAATTATTGACTTTATGTTCATTGGGAAATATAGTTTGGCTGTTTTGGAGATTTTGTTATTTGTTTATAATGAAAAACACAGTAACTGTATTTTCCTAAAGTTACTGTCAAGCAGTCAGACCCCTTTTAGAGTTTCGAAACACAGATTTGAAATATGAAGGATCTTAAAACTTGCTATGTGGTATTTCAGAATAATGTGTACTAGAATTCTAGCCCACTGGTTATTGGTTAATATCATTTCACAAAGGGAAATATATTCCTGTCAGATTTTTTTCTTCCCTCTTTGAATGTTCAAAAGGGCAATTAATTTCTTCAAGACCCTTTCTTTTTTATGTGTATGTATATCTAATCAACATTCTGAAGATTCAGATAATCAGAGGTGGCCACTTCTGGCCAATAAAAATAGTCTTTTGGGTTTTAGTCTTTTATAAATTATATGCTGAGGTGTTAAGATTTATTATTAAAGGAATTTTTTCATTCATTTGCCATTTAGTAGGTCATACTAAATAAGGGATAAAAATTACTGAGGTAACTGCTACATAGGACAGTTTATCTTAATGTGTATTCACTGTAGTCTTATAAACCAGAAATTTTATTTTTTTTTTTTTACGATTTTATTTGAGCGAGAGAGAATGAGAGAGAGAGAGAGCACATGAGAGCAGGGAGGGTCAGAAGGAGAAGCAGACTCCCTGCTGAGCAGGGAGCCGGATGCGGACTTGATTCTGGACTCCAGGATCATGACCTGAGCCGAAGGCAGTCGCTTAACCTACTGAGCCACCCAGGTGCCCTAAACCAGAAATTTTAACCGTGAACATTATGATGTGTCTTTAAGACCTCCAACTTGAACGTCTTTTCCTTTTATTTGGACCTCAAATCCAGAACTTAATTATTCTCATCATTGTCCTACTACTACTGTCCCTATGTTATAAAACCTCAACCCTAGATCATACCAACCTTTGTTCCTTTAGGTGTTGAGATCAAACTTTTGCCTCTGTCTTCAAAAAATTTTTCTCATTGTCTTTTGAATAGTTTCAGCAGATCTCAAAGAAAATTAGAGTCATTTTGGTGGAATTCACTTTCACCACCTTTTTCTCTCCTCATTCACTTTCTGCTTCACCATGTTACAAACATATCTGCATTTCCAAGTATCCATCCCTCCCTGCTCTTCCTGCTAGCAGTCTTATCTCTACCTCATGCTTTTATTCTTATTCTTTCCTATAGTCTCAGGGACTCTACTCCCTTAGTCATAGCCTTCTGATTATTCAGCGTTTCCCTCTTTCTTCTGTCTCTCCCCTGGTTATGGAATTGTGCTCAACTCTCCTGTATTTCAAAAACTGTTGACCCAATGTATTTTACTATTTCTTGCCCTTTCTCCTTTTCTTCTCGGCCAGGTTCCTTGAAAAAATAGCTTGTACCCATTTTATTTCCTCATTTTCTCCCTTTCATTTACCCTTCAACCCACTGAAATTTGCTTTCTCCCCCGTTTTTTTTTAAAGTATATGTGCTAAACTCACCCAAGACCTGAGAGTGGCCAAATACTGTGAACTCTGTAACAGCATTTGAAACATTCTCTTTTCTTGTGGTAACACTTTTATCATATGACAACTCTTTGCTGATCTCTTTCTTAGGATTCTGTTCTTGGCCCTTTACTCTCAAGAGGTTTTTAGGGGTTCATGTGGATGGGTTCTATGGTATCCATGTGGCTTCTGAAATGAAGTACAAAATATTTATATATGTGTATGTCTGTTTTCTTAGGGAGAAGGTCCACAGGTTTATTTATATTTGACTTAAAGCAATGTGTTCACTCATGGTTTTAACTACCTTGAAGTGATAACACTGAATTCTCTATTTCCAGCCCACACCTTTGATAGGGAATCCGAAACTGATTATCTTACTTGATGGCACATGATCAGGATTCCAAAGCAGAATTAATCAGTCATCTTTCCTCTTCCTGTATGCCATCTAGACATATATACGCCACCATTCTACCTCTCCTAAATCAAAAATTTGGGTGTCCTGCTTCTTTCCCCTTCATCTTCATAGGCTATCCCACCCATTCTATCTTTCAAATATGAGTATCTCTCAAATCCATCTTCTGCTTTTTCTTGCCTCAATTCCACCCTCTTTATCTTTCATCTGGTCTATTGATATAAATAACTTTCCAACTGGTTTGCTGGCCTCTAGTTTTTTTTTTTTTATTATGTTATGGTAATCACCATACATTACATCATTAGTTTTTGATGTAGTGTTCCATGATTCATTGTGTGCGTATAACACCCAGTGCTCCATTCAGTACGTGCCCTCTTTAATACCCATCACCAGGCTAACCCATCCCCCCACCCCGTCCCTTCTAGAACCCTCAGTTTGTTTCTCAGAGTCCATAGTCTCTCATGGTTCATCTCCCCCTCCGATTTCCGCTCCTTCATTTTTCCCTTCCTGCTATCTTCTTCTTTTTTTTTTTTTTTTAACATATAATGTATTACTTGTTTCAGAGGTACAGGTCTGTGATTCAGCAGTCTTACACAATTCACAGCACTCACCATAGCACATACCCTCCCCAATGTCTGTCACCCAGCCACCCCTCCCATCCCCCACCATTCCAGCAACACTCAGTTTGTTTCCTGAGATTAAAAATTCCTCATATCAGTGAGATCATATGATACATGTCTTTTTCTGATTGACTTATTTCGCTCAGCATAATACCCTCCAGTTCCATCCACGTCACTGCAAATGGCAAGATGTCATTCCTTTTGATGGCTACATAATATTCCATTGTATATGTATATACCACATCTTCTTTATCCATTCATCTGTTGATGGACATCTTGGTTCTTTCCATAGTTTGGCTATTGTGGACATTGCTGCTATAAACATCGGGGTGCATGTACCCCTTTGGATCCCTACATTTGTATCTTTGGGGTAAATATCCAGTAGTGCAATTGCTGGGTCGTCTGGTAGCTCTATTTTCAACTTTTTGAGGAACCTCCATACAGTTTTCCAGAGTGGCTGCACCAGCTTGCATTTCCACCAACAGTGTAGGAGGGTTCCCCCTTCTCCGCATCCCCGCCAACATCTGTTGTTTCCTGACTTTTAATTTTAGCCATTCTGACTGGTGTGAGGTGGTATCTCATTGAGGTTTTGATTTGGATTTCCCTGATGCCGAGCGATGTTGAGCACTTTTTCATGTGTCTGTTCTGCTGGCCTCTAGTTTGACCCACCTTTAATCTGTTCACCAAACTTAAACCTGAGTAATTTTTCTACAGTATGTTAATTTTTTTTCAATGACTCTGATTGTCAGGAAAAAAAGTGCTTAGATTGAGATTGGGTCTCTGCTTACATCTTTATTCTTATTCCATGGGTCTCCAAGTGTACATTATATAGGGTTTTTCTTTTAAGCAGTAAGTCTGTTATTTTAGTTTTCTCCTTATACCCTTACCTTTTCTTTACCAGACAACTCTTTCAAGTCCTGTAGATCTCAACTTCTGTCCTTATCTACCTTCCTTCTCACTCTCTTAGATATTCCACCTCTGTCTTCCTACAGTTTTATTATAACTCTTCTTAGCCATACTGTAAGCTTGTCATTCAGAGCAAGTGTGGTCATAACCCGAAATGTATTTTTTTTTAATCTTTAGAGCCTCACAATGTGTCTAATGTTTCGTTGGTGATCTATAGATATTTGCTGATTAAATAAATGACCAAGATGTAAAATTTGCTTTCTCATTTTGACCTTTATACATTTTAGATAACTTTAAGTGTTAGTAATCTTTTTACTGGTACAAAGTACAGTGAGTTTTGAAGAGCAGAGTTCTGTAAATCTTATTTATACCCAGTGTCTGACGGTTCTTGGTAAATCAGAGAAACTCAAATATTTGTGAATAAATGATTTACAGGTCATCATGACAAATGAGCTATTACATTTTTAAAGTGTTAGTATTCAACCTGAGGAAGAAAAACAGATAAAACTAAATTAGAAAATCAAGTAGTATAGGTTACTTCATTTTCTTGACAAGTGTAGTTAATATTAGTCATTTTGATGAGACCTCAGAGTTTTAAAGTTTCCTCCTGTAACAACAGTGTGATCTCATTACCAAGCCCTGCTGTTAGATCTCTTCTTAGAGATTGGGTGTATTATCTTGTTAGGATTTGTTAGGTTTGTGAATTAGACTTCATCCATTTTTATTCTCATGCCCTGCTCTTTTTTGAGAAGGACAGGGGATTCAGGAGATTATAGTGGGTTATGTCAAAATGATGGAAGTAGTGGTCCCAAATACCCCTTTTATTCATAAAACATACCTGTGGCAGAATATTCCATGTAGCAGAATATTCCATGTATCATATATCTTTTGTTACGATGTTGCATTTTGAAAACACTAACTTATGTGGTAAAAGGCAGGTTCTGAGGCCGAATATATTCATTTTTCTGTCAAGACCTTTAAAGACTTCTGGGTTAATGTCAAACATTATGAATAGAATGCTTATCTTTATAGTCTCTTAATCTAGATAGAGAATTTAAACTCCAGTCCCCAAAGGCATTGTTTGTTGTGTGCCTTATTTCTCCTGCATGGATAATAGTAACTCTATGTTCTATCCTTGGGAGAATTGAGAAAAAAGCCACTCAAGTCACTTTCAGTTAAGACTTAATTCTTTCACACACCCTGTTTGAGAAAGGCTCCTAGAAAGCAGATTGTTCACTTAAACTCAGGTCACTGAATTCTTAGTAGGTGGAAACTCCTTAATTACTATTGATTTGAGACCAAATTGAATGGTGATTTAAGAATAAAAGATAATATCCCTAAGAGAGTTGTTCTCAAAGTGTGGTCTTTGACCTGCACTTGTTGGAAATGTAAAATTCTTTTGCCCCATCTCAGTGCCATCTGATCTACTGAGTCAAAATTTGGGATGAGGAGTAGAGGCAGGGGCTTAGTTTTAGCTAGGTGACTGATGCATACAGAATCTGTTCTGTGCTGTCTGTTGACTGTTGCTTTCATTTCTCCTTCCAGATTCTCCAGACAGTATTTACCCAGTGTTAGAAAAATCTAGATGTGATTCCCTGAGTCATTTTGTTCCCAGAAATGCTCTCCTAAGTTCACTCCCAATGAGTAGTTGAAATTTAAAGTCAGCTAGCTAGGGTGTTTATTTGCAAATTAGGTCATTTTACTTTCCTGATTAAAATTCTTTGGTGTGATATAGGGCATCCAAATCTTTTTTTCCCAGCCATTTTCATACCATTTCCTTATTGATTTGCAATGCAATCATTTGTGTTTTTTTACTTTATCTTTGTTGTTTCCGATTTCTAATCTAATTGTATTTTGCTCAGAAAATAGGGTCTATATCAGGGGTCAGCAAACTAATTTGGTCACCTGGAGCCCAATAGTAGTTTTATACTTTTAAAGTGTTGTTTAAAACAAAAGCAAAGGGACACCTGGGTGGCTCAGTCAAGCGGCTGCCTTTGGCTCAGGTCATGATCCCAGGGTTCTGGGATGGAGCCCCACATCTGGCTCCTTGCTCGGCGGGGAGCCTGCTTCTCCCCTGTCTGCCGTTCTCCCTGCTTATTCTTGTTCTCTCTCTCTCTCTCTCTCTCGCTCTCTCTGTGTCAAATAAATAAAATAAAAAAATAAAACAAAAGCAAAAACAAACGACAAAATATGTGACAAAGTCTGCATGTGGCCTCCCAAATCTAAAATATTTACTCTGTCTTTCTGCAGGAAAAGTATGTTGACCCCTGATCTGTATGGTACTTATTCTTTGAAATTTGTTGAAATTTGCTTTATGGCCTACTATACACAGACTACTTCATTAAACTTTTATAAATGTACTTGTGAAGAATATGTATTTTCTAATCATTAGGTGCAGATTTCTGTATAGTTCATTAAGTTAAACTTACTAGTTTCACTGCTCAACCCTGTATAACTTTACTGAATTTTGGGGGGCGTTGGTTTGACCTCTCAATAATCAAATATTGAACTTTCACTGATCTTGGACTTGTGACTTTCTTCTGGAGTTCTATTTGTTTTAATTTATTTTAAGGCTCTTTCATCAGAGCATGCAAATTGAAAATTTTTATATTTTCTTAGTGAGATGTAATTTTTATTATTATGTAGAGAGGGTTTTTTTTTTTAAATCCTTTATAATGCCTTTTGTTTTAAAGTCTGTTTTGTCTGATTTGATATTTTTGGTAAAGCCACCAGCTACTTTGGTTATTATTTACAGGAAGATCTTATTCAATACAAACTTTCATTGTCCTGTGTTTTAGGTGTAACTCTAATGTTCACTTGATTGCTGTTTAGTAATTCTGTCAATCTTTTGAGTGTTAAGTTTAATTCATTTACACTTACTGTGAATTTTGATATATTTGGACTTCTTCCTCTTTGTCTTTATTAATCTATACTTTGTTTATTTGTGACAGCATACTGGGTTATTCTTCAGGTCTTTATTTCAGGTCACTGCTTTTCTCTTTAGCTGTGTCTAATCTATCTTTTAACCCTTCCATTGATTGTTTTTAAATTTAATAAATATATATTTTTATTTTTAAAAGTTATATTTTCAAATTTGCTTTGTCATTTCTTATTCATTATTTTTAAATTCTCTCTTATTTTGTTAAACATTTCAGTTATTTTATATGTAATTATTCTAATATAGGACTCAGAGATTTTTCCAAGTATTAAACTTTGTGATAACTTCAAGGATATAAACAGTGAGAAAGAGCAGAATCAGGGTGTGGTCTGAAATATTCTATACGGCCCCCCTGGTTCTTTCTTTCCCACATTGGACACATGCTCTTTGGCCCAATGTAATCAATGAGGTGTCTTAATTGAGGACTGTAGGAAGTCTCTGGATTATAAAAACCTCTATTTCAGACTCTTGAGCGGTATTTCATAAACTCTGCACTATTTACATTTGGGGCTAGGTAATTCTTTGTTGTGGGGAGACTGTCCTGTGCATTATAGGATATTTAGCAGCATGACTGGCCTCTACCTACCAGAAGCCAGTCATACTCCCCACTCTCCAGTTGTGATAACTCAAAATGTCACCAGATATTGCCAACTATCCCATGCGAGGCAAAACCATCCCTGAGAACTGTCCTAGAGACTTACATACTTATTGTGACATTGTCCAGGGAGCCATGCCTTATAAACCTGTAGATTATAGTTTTGTTATAATAAGCAATCTTAATCCAGGATGATGCTCCAACAGTGTTTCATAGATAAAGACCCCTTATAGTCAATATTATTAGTCTGTTTGCCAGAAGGTTTAGTTGTTTATTTGTCAGCATGTAAACAGGGAGATCAGATCATCTGACTTCTTTCTCCCCTTCCCCAGCTGCTTTAATTTTTTCCTTCTGTTCTTAAGTCTCTCTGTTACCATTATCTCCTTTTCTCCATTTTTCTTTCTTTCATTATTTACCAAATAATTATCAACTATCCAAAGTATTCCCAGACTGTTCTATTTGCTAGGACACAACAGTGAAATCTTTTTTTGTCAAGAAGCGAGACAACACATAAATAAACAGGAATATGTTAAATATTAATTAGTATAAGGAGAATTGAAATTTTGTGCTTTGAGAGATAGGAAGTGGGTAGCTGTTCTGTCTTAGATTGAGTAGTCAAGAAAGTCCCATCTCAGGAAGTATCTTGTGTCAAGGAGTCAGTTATATGAACATCAGAAGAGCATTTTAAACAGGGAACCCTTAATGCAAATGCATTTAGATGGAAACGTGCTTGATACTTCAAGAAGAGAAAAAGCCAGTGAGACTCTGAAAGTAAAGGGTAATGTGAGATGAAATCAGTGAGCATAAAACAAAATTGGAGAAAAGATGGGTAAGTGCTTTCATGTCTTCCAATGTGACTGGCAGTGGTAAGACAGTATTGGAGACTTGTCCTTGGGGATCTGTAAAACTCATTTTGAAGGGATGTTATAGTAGTACCCACAAACAGGTGTTTTTGTGTTTCTTTTTCCTTTCTTCAGCCATAGTCAGTGTGGTTATTAAAAAACTTCATGGGTAAAAAATGTGTCAGGAGAATTTTTCAACATTGGTGGCAATTGCGTTTTAATTAATTGGCTTTTCTTTTCTCTTGTACAGGTTAATTTGTTGAATTTGATTACTTCTCCAGCCTCCTCCCAGCAGATAAATATCATCTTGTTTTGTTTCAGTTTCAGGTTTCTCCTTGTACAGATCACTGAGAATAATAGATGGCTTTACCCCGTCTCACAGGAGCTTTGCGCTCCTTTTCAAATGTCACCAAGCAAGATAATTATAATGAAGAAGTGGCTGACTTAAAGGTAAACTTTTTAGATGAAAACACTATAAATGTACAATGGAAGCAGATAATTGACATTCTTTTTTTTAGTTTTGTATACTTAAAAAAGTGGTAAGTTTTCTCTTGTTTGGTGTTACACCAGGAAAGGGAATGGGTAATGATGTTTCTATGAACATACTTACCTTAAGCACCTATGACTGTATTGTCAAAGAGAATAATCAGAACTATGATAGAGAATTCTTTGTTAGTTTTTGTTGCTAAGATTTCTGCCACAGTTAATTTTGTAATTTAATCCAGTAATTTAACTCTGGATCATCTGAGTAAGTTTATGGGTCTCTGGTAAAATTTTTATCAAGTGGACAGAAATAATGTCTTTACCATAACATGGAAAGTATGAATATTAATGTCTTAAAATCAGTAGCTGATCTCATAATTGACTTTGGTATGGTCCTTATAATTGGTTGTGGACTTTATAGGCCTGAAGATACATAAACTGTATATATCAACGTGTGAGCTCTATATATGAAGGAACTGACCCTATGTTGTTTTTTAAAAAACAACAGTCACTTTGATGACTCTTTATTTGACTCTATTGTAGAATATTAATGTTGTTTTCTAATAGGTTGGAATTTTATTGCTTACAGTCCTTATGCAGTTTTAGAATTAATGCCTTCATTTAATGATAGATACTAGGAAGATTTGTTAACAATCTTTAGATAGATTTTTCCTCTAACAGTGATACAGTTTTGCTACAGAAAACAGTTGACCTTCTTTACAGTGGGAGCTGTTTGCATTTTCATGGCAATTAAAATAAAGGTATAGTCTATACAGTTAATTAATATTACTATCTTAAACTTGAATTGTTTTCTCTCCTCACTTAACCAAAGCCCCTTTTGCAAGTTACTTGTAAAACAAGTATTAAACATACAACAGAAGATTTTAAAATTTGAAAATGCATAAGGACTACATGCTTATTTCATGTCATTTCACTTATTCTTATAGACTTTTAGACACTTCTTTTTTTCCTAAGGAAAGTGGCAGATCTAATGAGCCTTATTTTATTTTTTTTCTCTCTCTCTTTTTTTTTTTTTAAAGAGAGAGGGAGCAGGGGAGGGGGGGAAGGGTGGAGGGAGAGGGAGAAAGAGAATCTTAAGCAGGGGTGCCTGGGTGGCACAGTCGATTAAGCATCCAACTCTTGGTTTCCGCTCAGGAAACCTGGGATTGAGTGCCACATTGGGCTCCATGCCTAGCACAGAGTCTGCTTGAGATTCTCTCTCCCTCTCCCTCTGCCCCTCCCTCTCATGCTGTCTCTCTCTCTCTCTCTCTCTCAAATAAATAAATACATCTTAAAAAAATAAAATCTTAAGCAGGCTCCGTGCCCATTGCAGAGCCCAGCATGGAGCCCAACACGGAGCCCAGTGTGGGGCTCAATCTTACAACCTTGAGACCATGACCTGAGCTGAAACGAAGAGTTGGATGCTCAACTGACTGAGCCATCCAGACACCCTCTAATGAACCTCATTTTAATGTAACTTTTTATCTTGGAGATATGTCCAACAATATAAAAGAGGGAAAAGTAAGCTGAACCTTTTTGTGCCTATAACCCATTGAAACAATTTAATTCAATTTATGGCCAGTGTTTTGTTTGTTTGTTTGTTTGTTTGTTTGTTTCAGTAATCTCTACATTCAGTGTGGGGATCGAACTCATGATCCCAAGACCAAGAGTCGCATGCTCCTCTGACTAAGCCAGTCAGGTGCTCCAATGGCTAATCTTATTTCATTTCTACATTTGTCCATTTTCTTACCCCTAAGCCCAGATTAATAAGCATTAGTTAACATTTTAAATTAGAAGACTGAGGCAGGGAAATAATAATGAATTATGCAATATCATCACTACAAACCAAGATGAAAATTATAGTTTTCTGTCTAATCCACTACTTTTTTATTTGGTCAGAGGGCTTCATGAATTTTAATCCATGGGTCAAGGTCAATGGTATGAAATAAAATTTTTATTGCTTTCTATGTCAGTTCTTAAGAATGGAAATATTTATAGTCTCAAGAAAAGATTGTGAATAGATAAGAATCTCCTGGATGCCTAACCTGTTTTAAGATCATACAATACTGATTTGAGTGTATTGAACCCATAATACGAATCTGATTTTCCTTAAATACCTTTCATCAAAAAGCATGACATATACACTTATATGTAATATGTATGATCTAAGCTATATTTAAAAAAAATGGAAAAGAAGTATGTGGGATATTACCAGTTGTTGTTATCTGGATGTTGGACCTTTTCATCAGTTGTTTTTTGTTTTTTTTGTTTTTTTTCACCTAGGCTCCATACCCATCACGGGGTCCAAACTCATGACTCTGACATCAAGAGTCACATGCTCTACCTACCATGCCAGCCAGGCACCCCTGGATGTTGGACTTTTTCCTTTGTTCCTTTTTCTTTTGTTGTATGAAAATAATTGCATAATGAATATTCACTGTGATTGAAACTATGAAAAATAAAGTTTTTTTAAACATATCTTTTAAACAGACAAGATTTTTTAAAATCACATTTAAATAAAGCTCCTTCTGGGAGTTTAAGTTATTAGCACCACGCTCTAACCAACTGAGCTAACCGGCCACTTTGGGAGTTTAAGTTAAAAAGCAATTTTGAATTCTTGTGGGTGGTGCCACGTTGTATAATGTAATGCAAAATGTATGTGGTAAGTGATGGCTTTGAGGAAACCATTAAGTAATGTCTCTATTATGCTGTTTTAGGTGAAGCGGTCCAAACTTCATGAACAAATTGTAGATTTGGATATGACATGGAAGAAGATAGTAAAATTTTTGAATGAAAAACTGGAGAAGAGTGAAATACAAAGTGTAAATGAAGACTTAAATGATATATTGCAGGCTGCAAAACAGATAGGTATAGTTTTGTTTTGTTTTGTTTTGTTTTGTTTTATAGAGCCACTAAGGTTTGAAAATAGATTCCTTTTAAATTGTATACCATATAGGGAAAGGCTCAAGTTTGCAGACAATTATTTATAATTATAAAAGATAGTCTTATCTATCTAGGAGCTCAGGATAGAGTCATAGAAGCAGAATTAAATTAGTAATTATTATACAATCATTCATGAGGGATTCATAGGAATTTAGAGTTTGAAAACCACTATTATGTTTGAAATAAGGAGAGGGTAAATAAAAATTTTAATGTAGCTTGAAGGAACCTTAAAAGCCATGTAGCTCAATTTCTTATAGAGGCCCGCCAACACTTTGTGAGGGGCAGCACTGAAGCTAAACTTTGCTTCAATTCCTGTTGCACACTAATATTCTCGTCAATTGATTATATTTGAAAGAAATTATAAATAGAGATTGCGATACTATATATTAATATAGGTTACTTTCCCAAGGTTAAAAACAAAAACAAAATAAATGATTCTTTGGTAAAACATCTGAGTTTGTTCATTTGAGATTCAGCCTCTCTTTCTAAACTCTGATAACTAAAAAGCATAGTTAACACAACTGTAGTTCTAAATTTTCCAGATTCAGGTTTGTACCCAAAAAGTTCATGCTGATACTCAGCCCTATGAGATCTGGCCTCCACCTTTCTTCTGATCTCGAATCATCCTTGCCCTCACCAACTGTGCTTCATGAGATGCTGGCCTTTTCTCGCTTCTTCAATCCCAGTTGGTGCAGGTCATGTTATTCCCTATGTTGAGAATGTACTTCTGTCCTACTCTTAGAGTGGGTAGATCCTTTCTTGTCGTTTTGAACTCAGCTAAAAACTTATTTTCTTAATGGGGCCCTCACTGACCATCCAGTCTCCAGTTGTTACCCAGTCACGCTTTTATCTTACAACCTCAGTAACATTTTCTCCATAATGCTTATCATTATCTGATATTTGCCTTGTTTGTTTATTGCCTGTGTTTTGCTACTAGGATGTAAGTTTCATGAGGATAGGATCTTATTTTTCTTGTTCTGTAACACTTCATCCTTGGTGCTTGGAATAGTGTTTGGCATGTTTTAGAGCCTTAAGTTTCACTTGATAAATAAATGAAAAAGTTTTCTCAGGTGATTTCTTGGTAGAGGAAAAATTTAGATCCTTTATCATATGCTGGTTGGCAGTTTTCTTCCTTACACTAACTTTGGGGAGGGTGTTTCTGTTATATCTCATATACTTGACTTATTTATGATCATCAAAGCTTTATATTTATTTTTCAAATATTTCGACTTTGATGTATTATTTAATTATCGTTGGTTTGTAATGTATAATATTAAATTTAATGGCCTCGTTTTAAGTTGTTCAAGTACAAAGTGAATGTCATGTTATCTTTTTGTAGTTACATTATCTTCTGAAGTTCAAGGGCTTTATTAAGTAAGGGATTTTTTTGTTTAAGCCTAGGGGAAATGAAGTGCACTTTGATGAGATTTGTAATAGCATTTGGCATAGAATCACACTTTTATATTTTAAAAATACAGAAATCTAGAGGTAGTTAGATTCATTGGAAAATTGTAGTGAAAATATAGTCTCCAGTTTACCAACATCAACTTGACTAGGATCTTAACCTTTCTGGACTTCACTGTTTTCATTTCTAAGATGTTAGGGCCATTGGGGAGAGGGGGGGGTCTGACTAAAATACTTTTTCAAAAACTGTAGAAGGTGTCTTTCCTCTTCTTTAGTTCAGTTGTAAAAATAACTCAGAATACTTAGCAAAACAGTATTAAAATATTGAGTTTATTCTGTACCATGACTAAATTATTTCTTTATTTAAATGATGTGGAAATTAAGATTTTTAAGAAATTAGGTACCCTTTAGACAGCTTCCCTGAGTATCTCTGACAAGTCAGAAATCATTGCTTTAAATATCAGTTATTAAATATAATCCCAGGAGTTTTGCCTGTTGGCAAAACATCTGATTTACACTCAGGGACTAATCTATTCATTGATGTGTTTAAGGAATTGATTATTTTGAGATGTAATTTCTCAAAAGAATATTTTCATGACAGAGAAGACCTTAGGGTTGATTTAGGCAGATGCTCTATTATATCTACTTTATAATGCTGTGTTTAACTTGAGTAAGTATTAGTTTTATTGAAACTAATAGTTGACTAGTAGCCACTCGTTCTGAATGAAAATACTGCTGATAATAGAAGTGTAATTAAAATAAGCGACTTTGAAAAATTAGTCTCATGGGAAAAATGTTTTTGTGATTTCTTACATTGCTCTTTCACACAGGTAATTTGGTGTAATTGTATTAAAGAGGTAGATTTAAAAGAATAAAGAAAGAAGAACAACCACTTATATTTCAATTGAATATAATCGTATAAGGTACTTATTTAAGACCATGTATAATGTCTAGTCATTGTAATGGGTATTTTAAGCTGATGAGGGACATCAGAGAACATCGGTCCAATCCCTTCACTTAGTATGTAAGGTAACAGAACCCATGAAGGTTAACTGAATCCCATGGTTGATTCGTGGTGAAGATAGGCTAGACCCAAATTCTGAAATAGAAACATGATGGAAATACTAGATTCTTTCCTTTACCTTGTAGTCAGATGTCATGTTCCGTCAAGTCTACTTTTCCCCTATTCTTAAATTCACTCTTTCTGTGTTATTTACCATTGCTCTAATTTAGGCTTTTAACATCTCTCTGAATTACTGTAGTAGCCTATTGCCTCAGCCTTCCTTTCTTACTCAACTTCTTCACTATTACTAGACTGATCTTTGTAAAAAGCAAAGCTCATTTTTTATTCCCATATTACTCTTTAGATCAAATCCCTTAGAATGGACATAAGAAAAGCTTCTTTATGAATTGAAGCAATTTACCTTTTCATTTCCTTACCATTCTATCATATGCAACTTTTACTACTAATCATATACAGTGTTAACTAACTTAATTTCTCCCAACAGTGCTTACTGGTTTTTTTCTGTCTTTTTATATGTTTAAAATAACTTTACGCATTGTGTTCACCTGGTAAAATGCTTCTCATCTTTGAAGAAATGGCTTAGGCTTCATTCATGTCCTCTGTTATTCTTTTCTAATCTTAGTAGTGTTCCATTAGACTATCATCTATTCTGTACTTTTTTATAGTATGGAATACTAATACCCAATATGGTGCAATGGATATAGTAGATGTTCAGTAAATAAGTAAACTATTGAGAACTCAACTAAAAGTACTCTGTGATCTTTATTACTTCTGATGCTGACAGCATTTTTTTTTTGTGGCTAAAGTATTTTTTTCCTCTCAGATTTACATTTAATATATTCCCATACCTTTTTACAATTTTATTCTGCCCCAAGATTATTTTAATAATAAAACTTAGCTTTAGGGAGAAACCATTATAAATTATTTAAAAGTAGTATTCTTGGCCCTTAATCTTATACTTAGTTTATTTAAATACTCATTGTAGACGTAACTACCTCCTCCATGGATTTTGAAGGGTAAGCATAGTCATATTAACCTATATTCAGTTGGTAATGAAACTTTGTCAATATATTTTATGTGCTCTAAATAGAAACATTTTTGAAAATAAAGAGGTCAAGATTGAGAATGGCAATCAGTAAAATGCATCATGTTATTAGGCATGTGTATCTGTTACTTAGAGTTTTAAATGCTCATTTTGGGAAGCTGATAAGACTTCCACAGTGTAGATAGGAAAACTAGAGTGGGGTCAAGAATGGAGGAAAGGTCAGTAGAAAGACCCTGCAGTTCCCTCCTACTCAGCTCTGTAACTGAATGTCTCCCAGAGCCAGAACAGAATGATCTAAGGATTTTATTCTGGTCTGAATACAGATTAGGACTCAGCCAGAACTGAACTAGTTTTTTTCAGTATTCATTCACATTATTTCACCATACACAGACCTGTTTGTTTTGATTTCTCTGTTTTATAGCTGCTACTTTATTTGGGTTTTGATGTTCTTATGCATTTTACCTTTAATTACTTTGTCTTTAAGAAAAGTATGAATCAAAATGTAGGTTGGACAGGAGTGACTTACAAAGTGTAGGTTAGGGAATTTGGTAGTCCATTATGTTTTTTGAGTTGTAAAGGAAACAAGATTTTACTATAAAAAGTGAGGAATTAAAACTCAGGGTAGAAATCAGTTTATGGAAAAGGAGGCTTAAAAAGATACTAGGATCTGGAAATTCTGTCTATGGAAGTAAGGCTACACATTTAGAATAATAAAGGCCTGTTGTGTATTTGAAGTGGCAAGAAGTTTTTCAGGAGTATTTGTGAAAAGTAGCTATCTTGAAACTTGCAGATTCCACAAAAGTTTGGAGTTCCATTTCCCATAAATTGGCAGACAGGTTAATTTGGAACAGCTGTCTGTGGAGAATAACTGGAAAAACTGTAAAATATAAAATTTGTTTAATTATGTCAGAGTCTACCAAAACAATGAAGAATTACGGGGTTGAGATCTGGAAGCAGACATAAACCCAGAGAATGTGATCCTGGCTTTTGGGCCACTTTTTCCTAGAGGTGACTGTCCATTCCAGAAGAGGAAGCTGGATGGAGAAGAGGAGAATGAGAAGAAGACAGATTCAAAGGACTAAGATGACAAAAATGACTAAAATGGCCAAAAGAGGAAATAGAAAATCTGAGTATTTGACTTAAAGAAATTGAATCTGTAATTAAAAACCTTCACACAAAGAAATTTGTATGCCTTGGTGGCTTTACTGGAGAATGTCATATAATGTCATTTAAACAGGCATGAGGTTATTATTTGTAGATTAAAGAAGGCTACAGGCATATAATAATTCAATATACTATTTTCGATTGAATCCAGAATTGGAAAAAAATAATAAAGATATTTTTGGGACTATTGTAGATATTTGAATATGTACTCTGGGTATCATGAGGTAATATTAGATCTGAAGTAAGTCAATGGTTTAGTGGCTATGTAAGTATATCCTAAATCTCAGGAGGTGCATACTGCAGTGTTTATAGTGAAGTGTCATGAAGACTGTAATACACTGTCAAATGGATCAATAAAGAAAAATACATGTGAAATGTGTGTGAGAGGGAACACAAATGCACATGAGTGCACAAAATGTTACTGGATTAATAAATAGGGGAAAAAATAGTGTGATTCATGTAATAAAGGTTTGAAATCACATGATTAGATGAAGAAAAAGCATTTTTTGAATATCTAAAATCACTTCTGATAAAAACTCTTGGCAAACTAGGAAAGAACTTTCTAAATTTGATAAATAATATATATTTAAAAAGCCTAGATCAAACATCATAGGTAATGACGCAGTGTTGAAAAAGCTTTTCCCCTGAGATAGGAAATTAGATAATACCCTTGACCACTTCTTTTTCTCACTATACTGAAGGTCCTTGCTGAAAAGGCAAGAAAGAGTATAAAGAGTCATAAAAACTGCCATTATTCACATAAAAACTGCCAGGTCTTAGAAAATGAACTTAGCAAGGTCCGTTTAAAAATCAATTTTATTTCTGCTTACCAGCAGCAAATTTAAAATGCTATTTACAAAATCATTAAAAATCATCAAATATCTAGAAGTAAATTTAACAAAAGGTGAGCAAGATCTCCTCACTGAAAACTAAAGTATTAGAGAAATTAAAGAACACCTAAATAAATGCAGTAATATACAAAGGATTAGAATACTCGTTATTATAAGATCATTCTTACCCATATTGACCTACAGATTCAGTGCAATCCCAATCAAAATCTCAGCAGGGTGTGCATTTGTGTGTGGAAATTGACAAGATAATCTGAAAATTATATGGAAATTCAGAGGCAAAGAGCAGCCAAGTCAACCTTGAAAAATAAAGAGGGAACATTGACTCTACTGGATATTAAGACTTATTATTAAGATTAGTAAATTAGAAGTGAGATGTTGGTCTAAAGATAGACAAATAGACCAGTGGGATGGAATAGAGTCCAGAAACTGACTTGTGGATATTAGGGCTCTTTCTTTACCATGAAGGTCCTCAGGTAGTGAAACATGGCTGTTTTTTCAGTACATGGTGCTGGGTCAACTGTATATGCATATGAAAAAATTAAACCTGTACAGATAATTCTAAGCAGCTTACAAAATAAAACATGAAGCTTGAAATAATAAATCCTCTAAAAGATAATAAAGAAGAATATCTTCATGATCTTCATATATGGAAAATTTTATTAAATAGTAAACAGAAAGCACTCATAAAGCAAATGATTGGTAAATTGGATTACATTAAAACTGATATTTTTTATTCTTTGAGAGTAAAAAGACAAGTCACAGGAGAATATAGCTTCATATATAACCCAAAAGAGAATTTGTGTCTATATTAAATATGAACTCCTACAAATTAATAAGAAAAGGTAATCCTATATAAAAAGGAGCAAGAGCCTTGTAGAAGACAATTGAATGGCCAGTAAACACGAAAAGGTGTCCAACCTTATTAGTAATCAGAGATGCCACTCCATGCACATCAGAATGATAAAATTAGAACGATATACCAATTGTTGCCCAGGCTCAAGATTGTGAAATAAGAATTCTCATCCACTACTGACTGTGTTTTAAATTGGTATGACTGCTTTGGATAACTGTTTGACAGTATCTACTGTGGTTGGACAAGTGAAATTTTAAGTCTTGGTATATATTAATCCTGTAATGTGTACATAAATTTCCAGTAAAAATGCCTGTGCATGTACGCAAAAGACCAGTGCATTATTTGTAATAGCCTTAAAGGGGAAACAGTCCAATTCACTGTTAAATAGTGGCATAAAGTATGATATGTAAACTACCTTATAGTAATAATGAACTACAGCTATATGTAACATTGTAAATGGATCTTACAGTGTTGAATGAAAGCAACCAAACACAAAAGAACAGATAGGATGATGATTCTGTTTATATGAAATTGAAAACTAGTCATGACTGATCTCTGATTCAGAAGTCAGGATTTTGGCTACTTTTGAGGAAGTAGGTAATGACTGGGAGTGGATTTCTAAGTTTCTGGGGAGCTGATAATACTCTCTATCTTGAAGTAGTTATCCAAATTAAGTAGGTGCATTCATTTTGTGATAATTCTTTGAGCTGTATGTGTACTGTATATGTTCTTGTTTTATTCAATAAAATACAAATTATGGCTTTTCATATCATTTTTCTTAAAATATTTCAGACTGATAAAAATATAACAAATGCCTGTGTATTCACAGTTCAGCTTAACACTTGGCTATCTTTCCTTCAGTATTTATTTTTTAAGAAATAAAATCTTTTTTTTTAAGATTTTATTTTTTGAGAGAGAGACAGACCGAGAAAGAGAGAGCTCAAGCAGGGGGGGAGGGGCAGAGGGAAAGGAAGAAGCAGACTCCCCACTGAGCAGGGAGCCCAACATGGGGCTTGATCCCAGGACCCTTGGATCATGACCTCAGCTGAAGGCAGACGCTTAACTGACTGAGCCACCCAGGCGCCCTTATGAAATAAAATCTTAACGATATGGTCAGAACTTATGGACCCTGCTCAGCCTTCGTTAACCAATATCATAAGTATAATAAATTTGTATTATCATTCTCATGCTTATTTTTATTACATATATTTATACATTCATAAATATGTATTAGGAATGTATTCAGCTCAAATATCAAAGCCTACTATGGTAACAGAGACCAAGTGGGTTTACATGTTTCATCTCACAAACTCCCTCTGTAGGATTCAGTAACTTGGTAATGTTAAGACCCAAGGCTGTAATGGCTTGGCCTTTTCTTCTGTTTGTTGTCTTTTGTTCACCACCTGCTCCACTTCTAGCCATCGTATCTGTGCATTAGACGTTTCTCCTTTAATTTTTTGAGTATAGATTATGTTGCTAGATTTTCTGTTAATCAGACCACCTTTTCATTTCTGAATAAACTCTGCTTTCCTATAGTTTACTTTTAGATATATGGGTGGATCCAGTAAGTTAATACTTTATTTGGAATATCCACAACTATATTTTTTATTCCATATTTGTTTCTGTTTTGTTTTCATAAAATCATTTTCCTATAGTTTAGGATGATTTAAAGTTATCAGTTAATAATAGATGTGGTACAAATACAATTCTGTCATTTACTAGTGAGTAGCTAATTAAAATCACTAATCTTGTTTCCTCATCTGTAACAGTGATGATAATTCTTATTTTGTGTAGTTGTGATGTGAAGCAATACTACAAATGTGTAGAGTAAAGCCTGGTAAATGGCTGTCAGTGAATAATTTTATTATAATCTAGATGTACCAATAGCCATTGGTAAACATATCGTTGTTCTGTGTAGTTGTTGTGATAAATGTATGTGCTCAGTGATGTGAAGGAACTGTGCATAAGGGCAGGAACTGTGCTTCGGTGAGTCAGGAAGGTATTCATCAAGAAGGACACTCTGGGACAGATTTAGATTTTGTTTTAAATGGTTAGGGTCAAAGTTGTTAAATTTATGTCTGTTTCACCAGAGAAATTACAAAATAAAAGAGCTGAATAAGTGAATTAAATCATAGATGACTTTGCAGATATATCAGCTGTATAAACAGGCAATTCAGATTACTTGAGGATATGGCAAAACAGCTGTAAATTTAATGGACATTGTAGCAATGGCAAAAGTTGGAAATAGGATCAAATCTTCAGTTTATAAAGTTTTAGTTTATATTATTCAGTTACAGGTGGTTATAATTTCCTGAGTAATTTGCACTTCATTCCTTAGTAGAGGCATTTTTAAGGTTGCAGTTGATGTTCTTTATAATATTACCAAGTATAATATTACTAAGCATCTGATAAATGGATACAGAACTGAAGTCTATACTTTACATCATCCTTTTTTTTTAAAATGTTTTCCCTTGGACATTAAAAAGTTTAAAATGCTAGTTAAATATCAGTAAGCTATGTGATTTGTTCAAAGGTACAGTTTCTTTAGTGATGCTCAAAGTAATGGTTTTACTGTAGGAAGCTCATATAAAATTGACATTTTTATATTAGCTGTTTGGTTGCTTGGGAAGTCATAATTTGATGCAGGATTTTATAGTAGTAGAAATGGCAATATAGTGGCTGAGTGCTGACTTGAAGTCTACACTGTAAGATGAATATTCATATTTTGTAGTGAATATACATAAAATTGGCTGACTTTAAAACATGGGGAAGTGCTTTGGACTATTTTTAATCTCTTGTACTTCTCTTTTTCTCTATCAAGTATGTTTCTCTGTTTGCTTTCCTTTAATTATTTGCTCACCGTGAAGGCAATAATTTCTGTGTAAGTGCAGGAATAATTTTAACATTTAAGCAACTCCTTTAAATTACTATCTTGAACATTTCTTGAATACTATGGCTACTTAATGTGAGGTTTTGCTGGAGGTGCTTTGATGCAGAGTTACACTCTGAAATAAATGAAGGTCATTCATTATACTAAATTGCATAACTAGGCAATTTTAAAGTTTAGATGACATAAATTATTCAGTTCATCCCCCAAAAAGTCATATGGTAGATGCTTATCTGTATTACATCATAAATTTGACAATTTGGTGATTATTTGAAAGATGGTATAATATAAAAAGAAAACATAATCCTGGCTCTTGTAGTCTTAATATGTTATTTAATCTCAGTATATTTGAGTTTCTCTGTCACATGAGGAAGATACTTGCATGATTCATTTTAGACGATTTTAGATACTATTCTTGTTAAAAAGCCCACCCCAATGGCACTGGAGGGGAATATGTAAAGGGAAAGAAATGATTGGGGAATGGAATAGTGTATGTTTAAGCAGAATCCTTACTTCTGTACTTTTTTTATATATGTAATGCTGTCCTGGGAAAGTTTATGGCACAAATATTTTACATATTTGTAAAAAAATGTATCATAATTATCGGTTAAAAAATCAGCTAATCTCTGCAAATATAGCATGTTTCTAATGGCTTGGCTGTGTTGCTGATACTTTTAACAAATGGAATGAACTTCAGCTGACACTGATGCAGGGTTATAATATTACGGTATTTACAGTTGCAGATCAAGTGTTTGGTAAAATGAACACTTAAAAGTTTTGCATAACATGAAAAAGTACATTTGACTGCTTTGAACATTTCAATACTAAAATATAAATCTAGAAGATACTTATAGAGTATTTTCTACTGAACATTGAAGATGTAACTGGTCAGAGAACTCATTTGTTAACAACTTGTAAATTGAATATTAGCAGTTAAGGATGCAAGCAGTTGATGGATGTTTTTATTCAATTAAAATTTTTTTATTCATTCTTCTTTAAGAATTCCCCAACTATTAACGTGTAGGTTATTTGCTAAAAGTTATAGTTTACAACCCTTTAATTCTTAGTATTTTGCTATCAAAGGATATAGAAGTAAATTTTGTGTCAAGAATGATTTAAGATTATAATCATCACTGAACTATGATTTTAAAAATGTGTTTTATAATGTTACAGTGATCAGCTGCCAATTATATAGTTTACATTTCACAACTAATTTTCTCTCAATGTAACTGGGAAGTACGCAGGGCAAGAAGTATTTATTATTAATACAGAATAGTCTAGTGACCTAACTAAGCATATCTCTTTAAATGTGTTACAGTTGAAGTGCCAGGTGATAAGAGCCAGTTTTCTGATTTACAGTCCAACTTGTATAGTGTTTATGGATAGAAAATTTGATGTTCAAGTAGTTAGGTATCTAGACTAGCTTTCTTAAAGGTTTGGAGATCTTAAGTTTCAAGCTTTGACAATTGATTACTTAGTGTGTATCTTATTCTTTTCTGATGTTTTATCTTGAGGACAAAACTAAGCTGCTTAAAATCCGTCCAGAAAGATTAGCACAGGCAGTCGTGTGAAATAGAAAAGGGTTGAAAATCGGAGCAAATGTTAAGTTGCTGAAGAGCTTTTAGCCTACTAAATAATCATTTAAAAGTTCACCAGTCTTACATTGTGCATAAAATATAAAATAGTATTACGATGTACATAAAAATAAAGAGGTTATTTGTGAACAACATCCTCACAGTTAATCTCATAAATTTAATTTTGGGTACAGTGTAAGAAAAGGACTGCTTATTACAAGTTTCCACTCTAGAAGCACACCACACGCGTTTCCTAGGTCTCCCCCTTCTCTCCCTGTGGCGCATTAGTTATGCTCCGGTTCAGCTGGTCGATGGACAAGCGCGGCTTCCTGGAGGTTTCCTTTCTCCTGCCATTTCTGTTGAGGGGAGGTGGGGCCTGCCAGACCTTTGACAAGTCAGACATAGATTGCTTTCAGTCTCCTCAGATGTTTTCTCCGTGTTTTACAAGTACCTTTCGTATAGTTTAGTCACCAAAAGATCGGAGTCCTGGCTTCCTGGGTGGGCAAGTGTTAGTAAACGGGGTGGTTCGTTTGTTGCCGCCCTGCGTGAGGCCAGGGTTCTCTGCTCCAATCCTGAGGTGCCTTCTTATCAGGGTGGTCGGCTAACAGCCAGTGTCCTGTGCTTACTACGTCATCATGTGCGGACCGCGCGAACGAACGCGGGTCTCGGTTCTGGGCGGGGAAGACACGCGTGGGGTTGCCGGAAGGCAGCGTGGCAAAAAGCCGGCATTGCGTGTTTTAGTGCCCCATTGTTTTCAGAATGCTGTAGTCTGTTGGAAAGCCAACAGTGGCCATAAGTGGTGTTTGCTAATTTTTCTCAAAAATGAATTTCCAGACTCCTGAATAGCGTGGTGCTGATTCACTTAAAAAAAAAAAAAAGAACCCACTCTGTGGTGTGAACACGTGTCCTACTCAAAGATATGCTGGAGTAGGTTGTACAGAAGGAGAGTTAATAGGCGAGGGTAGGGTTAATAATTAGGAAAGGGTATTAACATCTGACTTAAAAATTTTTAAAGACTTTTTTTTTTTTTACAAATAGATATGTCAGTATTCATTTAAAAATTTGAAACCCTGAAAAAATGTTTTTGATCTTCAGATATGTTTCCAAGAGTCTGTAGTTACTTTTCTTCAAACGTAGACTTATAACTTTTTTTCCACTTACTATACTATGGAGATTGTTTTCTGGCAAGATGTGTAGTTCCACTGCATTATATTTAATGAATGCAGTATATGGCTGTAACATACTTTAACCAGTGATGTAATGATGGTACAATTTCACTTTTGGTAATAAATTAAGACTGTTCTCACAGTTAGTACTTTATTTCCTAAAGTGTTTATTATTTATTTAGTACATGAGAATTAGAGATAAATCTGCTTTCTGGGAATTTATAGGGAATCAGTGTATGTAGTGAAGTACTTTGTTTAGGAATTAGAAATCTGGTTTGAATCTCATTTGATAACTAGCTGTTTGATTTCTTCCAAGTTATTTATCTTTGAGTCCCCATTTTAGCATCTGTAAGATGAAGATAATTTTGTTAGGAAAAATTGAGATAATTTAATGTAAAAGTTCTTAGGAAGTTAAGAAATATCCCAAGGTGTAAAATATCTTTACAAAAGAATATATGTTTATGGTGTTAGATATAAAGTGAGTTTGAAAATGTAAGTTCCATTTTTGTTCAGACCTCAGTAGTCCCAACCCTATTGAATTACTTGTAGAATTATCACAATTCCTAAATTATTCAAAACCCAAGTTCTCTAAGCATCATGTATAGACTAAGTAAAATGTACATAAATGTTATTCAATTAAAGGGTTACTTAATTTATAGAAGTTTTTTGTCATGTATTTTCCTAAATAATAAAAGAATATGTGTCCCATACTGTTTTGTAAATTCTTTATAATCATGCAAGTAGACTTTATACTTGAGGAAATTAGAAATAATAGCCGTTGTAAAATTATCTTCACTCATATAAATTGTTAGTCTTCTACACACATGTGTAAACATCAGATAAAAAATTACTGAGGCAGTGTCATATAGTGTAAAACCACTAGTCTGGTGTCATTGAGGCCTGGGTTTAGGTTAATTCAACATATTTCTATTGAGGCACCTATTTTAGGCTAGGAATAGTGAAGGAGTACAACATTGTACACAATATTATAGTCACCCCTGAAAGAGTCAGTTAAGCTGGATTCTGAAACATGGGTAAAATTTGGATAATCAGAGACTTTGGGGAAGGTTACATAAAGGCATAGAAATAGGCATAGCATAGGACAGGACCTGGTTTTTAGATGTTAAGAAATCCTTGTTGGCTGGAGTTAGAAATGGATAATGGTCAATAAGGCTGGAATAAAAGGGTGGAGTCAGCTCCTAGGGTGACTTGAAAACAAAATATAGGAGTTTGGACTGAATATCAGGCTGTGCTAAGCTGCTCAAGATTTGTGATCAATGATAGAATTGCAGCCATGGTTTCAGGAAGATACTAGTAGTTATATTACTAACTTTATTCTTTAAGGTCAGTCACATTGTCTGTGGGTCCTTCTGAAGATTAAAATTATTTTTTTCTGTTCTAAGACTATTTGAATTCTATGACACAGATACAGGTTCGTTCTTTCTTTTATTTGAGAAAATCAGTAATGAGGAATTAATGCTTTAAAGAGATTAGTGGCTGCTCCTTTACTTCCTCTTACTTTGGTAAGAAGTGTACTTCTTTTAAACAGCAGATTCTTTTAAATGTTTTATAATATGGCTAAGTTTATTTGACAAGATTCTATTTATGTCCATCCTTGATGGTATTAAATGTTTTTGAGTGAAAACTATATAAATCTATTTCTTGCCATTTCAGATTCACAGTACAAATTGGAAAGGAAGCTATAGATCTCCTGAGGTTTTCTCCTAGCTCTAAAAGTCTGTAATTCAGATATATTTTGTATACCTTATTTTGGTTTATTTAACTAGCCTATCAAATCAATTTTTAAAAATCACTTAAATAAGTTTTAGCTAATGCCTCAAACTGTTTTTAGAAAGAGGTAAAGAGTTGTTACCAGGTAGTTTCTCCTTTCTAGATAGGGAATGATTACCAGTAATGATTTATTGACCTAATATGGTTCTTTGGGAATTTGGGAAGGGACTTAAAGGGATTTTTCTGTTCCTAAATTGGTTATCTTTATCAGTATATTTTCACTGCTGGAATTACCCAGAAGAATATTTGTAGTAGTTTTTTTTGAAGAGGTTAACTTCAACGGTGATTCACTTGAGCTAATACTGTTTCTTTCATCTTCGAATAGTTGGAATAGATAATGGGAAAGAAGCAGTTGAAAGTGCGGCTGCATTTCTCTTCAAGACATTTCACTTGAAGGACTCCATTGGTCACAAGGAGACAAAAGCTATCAAGCAGATGTTTGGTCCCTTTCCATCATCATCGGCCACTGCAGCTTGTAATGCTACTAATCGAATTACTTCTCGTTTCCGTCAAGACAATCTCACTGCTCTTATCCAGATGACAGAGGAAGAAAATAGTGATAGAGTTTTATTTGGTAAAAATTTAGCATTTTCATTTGACATGCATGATTTGGACCACTTTGACGAGTTGCCAATAAATGGTGAACCCCAGAAAACTATAAGCCTTGATTATAAGAAGTTTCTGAATGAACATTTTCAGGAGCATTCCACCCCTGAGCTCAAGCCTGTGGAAAAAACAAACGACTCCTTTTTGTGGTGTGAAGTTGAGAAGTACTTAAATGCAACTTTAAATGAAATGGCTGAAGCAACAAGAATAGAAGATCTTTGCTGTACTTTATATGATATGCTTGCTTCCGTTAAAAGTGGTGATGAACTTCAGAA
Source organism: Mirounga angustirostris (assembly GCF_029215605.1). NCBI lineage: Eukaryota > Metazoa > Chordata > Mammalia > Carnivora > Phocidae > Mirounga > Mirounga angustirostris. The sequence goes on along the minus strand of NW_026991716.1, from coordinate 86,908,379 downwards.
TGAGGTATGGTGGAAGTTATTGAAGTTTTAATATGAATTATCTTAATAGCCTTTTTAAACATGGATAGTTAACAAAGATAGTTTAATATTGTGCTCCTGTAAAATAGGTAGCCAAATGGTTTATATAGTATGCATGTATATCTTTCCACTAAGTAGTTGGAGGAGGACTATGAGTGTAATGAATAACAGAAGACTGAGGGCAACAGTTAAGATGTCCACATGTCTTGGTTATTGGGACGGTCCTAGTTAAATCTGCTGTTACATTTTAATAATAGTCAATAATCTTCAAAAAGTGTATAGGTTTAAATGATGAATCATGATTACTGTACTAGTAAGTGTTAATGTTTGTATAGTGCTTTATATTTCTAAGAGTTCTTTGATGAAAATATAATAAATTTCAAAGTATTAGAAATTTTACCTATATATTAAGTGACTTACTGATTTAGAAAAATATTTTTCACTAGTTTCCATGTTTGAAAGAATAAACTTTGAAAAACAGACTGATCTAGAAATAACTGGACTAATTTATATTACTTAATAAAAAAAGTCTTTATAAGTTTTTTATATCACATAAAGGAAAACATAATTTTAATTCCTTTCTATGCCACGATTTAGTTACGTTATTCAAAATGATGAATTACTCTTACAGTTACATGAAAAGTTCATCTTAAAGTGTTTAGTTTTGCTCTCAGTACTGGCATTATATTCCTTTCCTGTTATAAATTTAATATAATGTCAACCTAATCTTAATACTGGTTAAGTTAGATGAGTAACATATTTAATGAAGGATTAAGAGAAGTGGTATACTGTTGCAGAGTGGGTAGAGGCTTTGAAATCAGACAGTCCTTCCTTTCCCTTTTATTGGTGGTAAGACTTTAGGTAATTGAATTTCCAGAGGCTGTTTTCTTGTTGGACTGCCTCACAGGGCTATGAATGCAAAGATAATAGAATCGTTATAAGCCTTAAATGATCTATCTATATGTGAAATGGTAAGTAGCATTTAGTAAATACTCATTACATGGTAATGTAGCTATGAATATTATTTGTTATTGTTACTATTTTAAATCACATCAAGTGTCAGAAATACAGATAAAAAATACTAGTTTGTTTTTTTTTTCAGAGAAAAATTAATTTAGGGAATTAACTAAACAGATATTGGAGGCCTGACCCCATGGTAATGATAGGTATTATGCTGATAAACTTCAGTTTGGAAATAAGTTATCGTATTGTTAATTCTGTGATCAGTCTCATTTATCTTAACTTTTTTGCAGTTTAATTTATATCAAGATATGTTCCACATTTGTAAATGGTTTTGCTCTAACATTCTGAAAATAATGGTATTGTTTTAAAAATTGGGATTTATAAAGAAAATTCTACTGATACTTGTTTATCCTAACTGAATACATAGCAGTTGTCTTATTATGATTATAGTAAACTGAAATTTACAAACATATAACTAATGGAAATTTTATTTTCTGAGTTAGCCATAAAACTTTTCTTTTCACTTCTGAATATCTGCAGTGAAGTTTGTATTTCTTATTTCCTTGCCACAATTTTTAAGTAGTAACTGAATTTGATTGTTGGAGGGAGAATGTTTTTTAGTTCTCAAGATTTTTTTCATAATCTACCTTAGTACAAGGTCAAACTTAATTCACGCATCCATCCATTCATCATATGTGTATTGTATGTGTTTATTATGTATGAGGTACAGTGCTAGTTACTGGACGTAGAAGGATGAATAAGATAGCGACCTTACTCTCGGGGAATTCATTGTTCAGTAAGAGGTGACATAACATTAGGTAAGTGTACTCAAATAGCATAGGTATTATGTTACTACAGTTGACCCTTAGACAGCACAGATGTTAGGGGCATTGACCCCATGCACAGGCAAAAGTCCACCTATAACTTTTGACTCCCCCCAGAACTTAACTGCTAATAGCCTACTGTTGACTGGAAGCCTTACTAATAATGTAGTCAATTAACATATATTTTGTATGCTAGAGAAAGGAAAATGCTAAGAAAATCATAAGGAAGAGAAAATACATTTACAGTCATGTACTGTATTTATTGAGGAAAAACCCATATATAAGTGGACCCACACAGTTCAAACCGTGTTGTTCACAGGTCAACTGTATATAGAAAGAAAATGGGGGTGTAAAAGAACCAGTCATAGATTGTGTGGAGGGGTTACTATGGTAGGAAAAGTATTCATAGAGGAGGTTAATCTTGAACCACGTCTTAAAATATGACTATATTTAACTTCTTCAAGTGGACCAGAAAGGTAGGGAACCTATTTTAAATGTGAACAAGAATGCAGTGTGTTTAAAGAGCTGTAATCTGTACAGTGAGGGTGCTGGTTGTAAAAGGCATGTGGTTGAGAGACAAGGGTGGGCAGACAGGTAAGGGCCAAATAAAGTAAGGGTTTGAAATACACCTTGTTAAGGTGTATTGGGAGCCACTCTAAAACCTATAGATACACCCTATATGGTCTGGTTCAGTGATTTTTCAGCCAGTGTTTAATGGACAGTTTAACATGTAAGTGAATATTTCACATTCTACCAGTGGCTTGAGTAATGGAGTTTTAAATGATTCATTTAGTGTTTTGGTTTTTCTAACTGTGAATAAAAATAAACAATTATTATGACAGTTTTTTTTTTAATTTTACAGTATATGTTATTTATACTTTATATATTCGATCCCTTTCTGTGCAATTGTAGTTTGTTACAGCAAATCTTCCCTATAATTTTGAAGTAATGCTTCAATAGAAAAATGTTTTATTACAGTCACTCTTGACCACTGTTATTTTCACTTAAGGTGTGCTATACCTTATGTGTTGTCTTTTGACTTTTAAATTCTTCACTTTGAAGCCTGGAAAGGGTGTAATTAAAAGAGTAATCAGTATGTGTGATAGCATGATTAATCTCCATTTCTTTTGGAGGTTTTAATTGACTCCGGAATAGTAATATTTAAATAAACACGCTGTGTGCTGTTGCTCTAGAAATTCAGCTGAATCATAGGAATATATTTTTACATATAATGTAAGAGGAGTATGTTAAAAGCTATGTCTCTGCTGAAGGCATTTTTCTTCCTCAGCATAGGATTTCCCAATTCCAACTTTAGTTTATTGACCTAATGACTGATGATAAAGCTGTTTTTAAGGACTGGCTATTTAAAGTTTTTTTTTCCCCCCAAAGACCTTTATGTTATTGTTGAACTAGTGTTGGAAGCATGAGAATAAAAAGTGTGTGTATATGATGACGTTTACCACAAAGGTGGTGTGAGAGAAAGGTTCTAGTCTAAAATGTGTGGAGAGAAGTAATCCTAATGACAATAGTAATAACAGTGATGGCAATTTTTGAGGTCTATTGTTTGACATAAGCATTATGTTAAGTGTTGTAGGTATGTGTGTCACCTCCTTTAATCTTTTTTCTTTTTTTTAATTTTATTATGTTATGTTAATCACCATACATTACATCATTAGTTTTTGATGTAGTGTTCCATGATTCATTGTTTGCGTACAACACACAGTGCTCCATTCAGTACGTGCCCCCTTTAATACCCATCACCAGGCTAACCCATCCCCCCACCCCGTCCCCTCTAGAACCCTCAGTTTGTTTCTCAGAGTCCATCGTCTCTCATGGTTCGTCTCCCCCTCCGATTCCCCCCCTTCATTTTTCCGTTCCTACTTTTTTTTTTAACATATAATGTATTATTTGTTTCAGAGGTACAGGTCTGTGATTCAACAGTCTTACACAATAAAAGAACTTTTTATCTGAGGATATCACGAGAAGTCCTTTAACATCTTTGTATAGGTCCTACTTTTTTTTATTTCAAGTGTCTCAGTGTCTCTCCAGGAAGGGTTTTCAAATATACCCAACTCGGCTCAAATGGTTTATATGTAGTTTTCTTTAATTAACATATAATGTATTATTTGTTTCAGGGGTACAGGTCTGTGATTCAACAGTCTTACACAATTCACAGTGCTCACCATAGCACATACCTTCCCCAATGTCTATCACCCAGCCACCCCATCCCTCCCACCCCCCACCACTCAAGCAACCCTCAGTTTGTTTCCTGAGATTAAAAATTCCTCATATCAGGCGCCTGGGTGGCTCAGTCGTTAAGCATCTGCCTTTGGCTCAGGTCATGATCCCAGGGTCCTGGGATCGAGTCCCACATCGGGCTCTCTGCTCAGCAAGAAGCCTGCTTCTCCCTCTCCCACTCCCCCTGCTTGTGTTCCTGCTCTCCCTATCTCTCTCTCTGTCAAATAAATAAATAAAATCTTTTAAAAATAAATAAATAAATAAAAATAAAAATAAAAGAATTCCTCATATCAGTGAGATCATATAACATGTCTTTCTCTGATTGACTCCTTTAATCTTTAACAGCAATGCTTTGAGGTAAGCAGTGCTGGATTTAAAGCTGTTAGAAACTCCTAAGCACTGGAAAGGTTACATTCTGAGACACTTCACCTCCCCTCCCGTAAGTTATTTAAAAAAAAAAAAAAATCATACTAAAGCAAATATAAGAAATTCTAATAAAATTTCATTTGTACCATTGTAGTTAAGTTGAAGTATTTTTCAAACATCACATTCTTTAAAAGCATTTTTCTCATTTTTTGGTACCTCTGCTTTGCTGGTACTTATTTAGGGAGATAATCTGTTGGCCTTATGGATTATTGCTTACTAGGAGGTAGCTAGCTGTTTTATAGAAATGTTGAGAAATTTCCCCAAGGTTACAGAATAAGTAGTGAATCCAGGATTTAAATTCAGAATTCTGACTCCACTGTGGTGTGTTTTCTTTGCCAAAAAGTAAATCTGTACATTTTGCTGTATTTGGTGCTTTGTAACATAAAACATTTTAAATATACTGAGGAATCTTTGGCATTTACTCTAATTCATAATTTCATTAGAAACAATGTTTTGCCCTTTTAGAGAGTTCCAGATACGGAATTGGTTGAAATAAGAGAAAGGATGAAACCTTATTAAGAATGAATTTCAGTATTTCTGCAGAGAATTAGTTACATTTGAAGTATTTATATGTTTTAGTGGCTGTTGAACTAATACAACAGCCCACTTCTTAGGTTTCTCAATACCATCGTCTTTACCTGCCCTACCTTGCACCTCTAAGGGCTTTTCTTCTTTTAACCTCTCAGTCCTAGTCATCTTTCTGTTAAAGCTACACTCATGATTAAGCCTTAGAATTTGATTGGGCTAGAGATTCTTTAAGGTTCTTTATGCTCTTGAGGTTTATTTATTTTAAAAAAATATTTATTAACGTTAGAGCATTTTAGCCATCGGAAACAAGTAAGATTTGAACATTCCATGTTCTTTTCTTTTCTTTTCTTTTTTTTTAAGATTTTATTTATTTATTTATTTATTTGAGAGAGAGCGAGAATGAGAGACAGAGAGCACGAGAGGGAAGAGGGCAGAGGGGGAAGCAGACCCCCCGCTGAGCAGGGAACCCAATGTGGGACTCGATCCCGGGACTCCAGGATCATGACCCGAGCCGAAGGCAGTCGCATAACCAACTGAGCCACCCAGGCGCCCCATTCCATGTTATTTTCTTAATCGGGACCTGTCCTGATTGGTACAGACATCTTCCTGTTGCTGATGTTCCATAACCAGAATTGTAGCAGTCGGTTTAGTCCTACTGGCATCATATAATGAACTTTGAACACAGACTTCCCCTAGAAAGTAGTAGTATTAGTAACAGCAAATCTATGTTTTCAGTGCCTGTTATGTGTGGACCTGTACCAGGCTGTCTCCCTTGACATAACCAGTTTCTTGATAGTCCTGCATGGTAGGGATAAAATCCTCTGTAAAAAGATACAAAACAAAACTGAGGCCCATGTGTTTCCTAAAGTGATAAAAGCAAGACTGGTAGAAATTCTGGGACTTTTTTCTGAACCTAGGCCTACTGTTCTACCCAGTAGGCCATTAGATTCTTTGAAGAGAAGGGCACTGACTAACAAGACTATCTGAAGGAATTTCTATTCTTACAAAGCCAGGTCAAATTCTTTCTGTTTCCTTACCTGTGGTTTACCATGGGCAAACTACTAAGCCTTTATAAATATCAGCTCCCTATTTGTAAAATATCTGCTTAGGAATTTTGCTGTGGGGAATTGTGAGATAATATATATGAAGTACTTAGCATAATGTTTCACAGACTGTAGGCTTTCAAATGTTAGTTTCTTGCCTTCCATATTAATGAGTATCATATATTTACACATATTAAAGTTTTATTAGAGTGTATACACTATAGATGAGTATATAAAATTTTATCTATGCCTTATATATAGATGGTTCAAGTAATAAAATGATGCTTAAAGGCTAGGTCTTAATTCAGAGAATTATTATTTTTACTACTTTTTTTTTTCTATTTCGCTTTTTTAAGTGTCACTAATCCTAAAGAAAATCTTTTGAATTTAATTTTTGACGTGAGTTCTGATTTTAATAGTCTTTGTTAAAATATAAAAGATGTTAATAGAAAAACACTTGAGAATATTGGAGATCTGTTGAAGATGTATTGGAGTGTACATATCTCTTGGTACTCTTTCAATATTAAATGCTATTTGCAGAGTTATTAATACTGATGTAAATATTGATAGAGTTATTGTGTAATCAGTTCTTAGGAAAAGTGAATTTTGAGTTGTATTGATATGATCATAGTTTGCTTTTGTGCATATGGGGCTTATTCTTTATAGCATTTGTGATTTGACATTTGCTGTTAGCTTTATCTCTCAACTCTTTGCAGATGGTGTTACTTGACTCATTCAAGTTAACTTCTGAATTTAACCCTGTTCCAGACATGTGCCTGATCCTAAGAAGTAGTTGGTTAGATTGTCTTCTGAGGGAAGACTGTATTTTTTTATTACTTATTTGCGTTATAAATGATTCAACATTCTTTGAAATTTTGATGTAGAATAATTAGCATGGTTTAATATGGTGGTTCTTGAACATTTTGTTCTCAAAACTCCTTTACACTCTTAAGAATTACTGAGGACCTCCTAGAACTTTTCTTTATGTTATTTATCAATATGTTCTATCAATACTGTATTAGAAATTAAAACAAAAAAGTTTAATACATTAAATTATTTAATAAGTATTTTAAAATAATATACCTAATTTGTTATATTAACATAAGGAACATTTTTATTAAAAATAACTTTTCTAAAATAAAAAATATAGTTTGAAGAATGGCAGTGTATTACATTTTTTCAAATTATTTCAACATCTAGCTTAATAGAAGACAACTAGATTCCCATATGTGCTTCCACATTTAGTCGGTTCTGATAATCATATATTATGTAGCCTCTACAAAACTCAACTCACTTTATACTCATGGGAGGATGTGAATGAACGAGGCAAATAATATTTTAATAAAATAAAATATACTAATATTAAATTTCTTATATTAAATAATGTTATTTAGGTTTTTTTTTTTTTTTTTTTTTTTTTTTATTCATTTGAGAGAGAATGAGATACAGAGAGCATGAGAGGGGGGAGGGTCAGAGGGAGAAGCAGGCTCCCCGTCGAGCAGGGAGCCCGATGTGGGACTCGATCCTGGGACTCCAGGATCATGACCTGAGCCGAAGGCAGTCGCTTAACCAACTGAGCCACCCAGGCGCCCCTGTTATTTAGTTTTAATAATAATTTTGACCTCATGGACCTCTTAAAAGGATCTTAGACATTTCAGACCACACTTTGAAAACCACTGATTTAATGTATATACTACAGTCTGACAAGGATATAGTGATGGTTTTGGTATCTAGAATAGGGTATTTATTATTGTGCAGAATGATACCGTTAATGCTTTATGAAAAGATTTTTCTTCTATTTGATGTTGTACGTTCTTTTTGGTAGATTTAGCACTGATGAACAATACAAAGACACTGACATCAGCCAGGCTGGAATTAAAATAGTGTCCCTTCAGCTTTGAGGGCCAAATATGTGTTGCTTTTTCTAGTCTTTCCACCAGTGATCAGAAGAGCCTTTCCTCCAACCAAATCTGAATGGAGAGCTGCCACTGGGTAAAATTACATTTTTAAGACGTAGTGAATCTTTAGAGTCATAGAATTTCTCCACCCAATCTAGTATTTGTGGGTCTAGCATTCTGTCAAAATGATGGTGCCCATATAATGAGGTCTAATGAAGTGTTTTTTGTTTTTTTTTCCAAAAGGTATCCCATTCCTTTCTTGAGTAGTTCTCTTATAACTTACTTGTTTTGTTGAACTGATACTATTTCTATTATGTCTGCCATTTAGTCCTGTATTTCTGCAGTGAGGCAACAAAGTTGTAGGCATCTACCCTTTTACATGAGGATTTTTTTTTTTTTTTTTAGATTTTATCTATTTATTTGACAGAGAGAGACACAGCGAGAGAGGGAACACAAGCAGGGGGAGTGGGAGAGGGAGAAGCAGGCTTCCCGCAGAGCAGGGAACCCGATGTGGGGCTCGATCCCAGGACCCTGGGATCATGACCTGAGCTGAAGGCAGACGCCCAACGACTGAGCCACCCAGGTGCCCCTACATGAGGATGTTTTAGACATGGTGGTAGTTACATTTTCTCTCCCTTACCCTTTTTTTCTTTTAAGTGTAAAACTCTGTTTTCTTCTATGTTGCCATTAATCCATTGTCAACACAATTTGGATATAGTGGTTCAGTGCTCCATAGATCTACCAATATTGACATGTAGAATGCTTTCATCATCTTGTCTTCAGGGATATTAAAAAGTGAGTTACTTTGCCAGTTTAAGAACAATTAACCCAATAATCTCATAGGAAAATTAATTAAGACTATTTTTTCATGGCTTCATTTAGTGAATCCTGTTCTTTTTTGTTGTTGTTCCATTGCTATGTGTTAATTTTAAGCTTATATTTAAGTATTTTTCACAATCCATGATTTTTATCTCTTCTGTTTTCTTTTTTTAAATTGGAGAATTTTGCCTTTCTCTGGCACTTTTTTTTTCATTATTTCTCAGAGATAGCAGTGATTATGTTTAAAATCCTTGCCTATTTAAAAGAGAGAAAATGGTATCTTACTGTTTAATTGCATTTTTTATTACAACTGAGGTTTAAGGGTTTTTTTTCATATATCTGTAGGCCACTTACAGTTTTCTTGTGAGAATTGCCAATTTTTCATTTGATCAAATTACTTTTTTATTTACAAGAAAATTTATAATGAGATTAAAAAATTTTTGCAGATGTTCTAAGTATTCAAGTAGGCAGATCTAGTCATCTTTTTACATAGGAGTCTTCCTTTCATGTTAGATTGCTTAGAAAGGCAGTCCTCAAGGCATGATTGAATCTACCATGTTTTTTGAACTTTGTTCATTTTTAGTCTCACTGGTTTTAAGTAGAATGTTATTTGGATCAGGTGTCTCTTTTCTCTGTATTTCATTAATGGACACATACCTGAATATGTCCATAGTGCATACTCTAAAGTCATTTTTCTCAAGGTTCTTGTCACTTCTACATTGTTTACCATTTTAGGTTGTTCATTCCTATGTTTACTCTATAAGCAATGAACTTTTCATGAGGAAAGATGAATCATTTGTTCTACTTTTAGCTGAATGTGAAAGTTAGGAAAGGTCAAAATAGGTGAAATATTTCACCTGTTATAATGGGTCTCTTGAGTTTTATAATCTATATTGGGAAAGCATTAGCTGTATTTTATATTTATCTTGGTTGTGTGTTGCTTTTGTTCCTCTTTTTATGGGTCCAATTATTAAAATGATGGGTTGAAAAGGACATGATAAAATAAACATAAATTTATGTACTTGTAACCAGGAATACTATTAATTCTAGATAGGAAAATCTGGTTTAGCAGCTACATTTGTTTAAAAAAAGAATTTTTAAACCAGTCACTATTCCCTGCTTTATTTTTTGGCCACATTTAGGTTTTAACCATGTTTTACTCTATAAGAAAACACTGATGTCATACTTGATAAAATCCTTTTTTTTTTAAGATTTATTTAATTGAGAGAGAGAGAGCTTGCAAGTGTGGGAGAAGGAGAGGCAGAGAAGCAGACTCCCCATTGAACATGGAGCCTGACACCAGGAATGGGGGTGTGGGGCTCAATCTCACAACCCTGAGATCATGACCTGAGCCAAAATCAAGAATCAGACGCTCACCCAACTGATTGACCCAGGCACCCCAAAATCCATTTGTTGTAGTTAAAAAAAAACCTGTTGTAGGTAAATGAGTGTCCGTCTGTTGGGCAAAACTCCATCTCCACCTGTTAATAACCTATAGTTTAACTTAAACTCACAATGAAGACTTGAACACTTGCTGTTACTAATCTGTGGCAGTAATGGATTTCAAACCATTTTGCTCTTCATTGGAATGGTTACTCAAAGAGTAAGACGTTTTGCCAAATTTCATACTTTTTCTCTTATTTTTCTGTTTGGCACTGTTTACTCATTCATTCATCATTCATTGATTGTCTATTGTGTGTCAAATATTAAGGTTTTCAGAGACAAAAAGGAAATCTAACAAAGTTTAACCAACCAACTCTCATTACCTTATTTCTTTGGTCTCCTCTTAGAATTTCCATATATATATATATATATATATATACACAAGGGGAATGGGCAAGAAAATTGTGTTTGATATAATGAATAATACTATGACTAATTTGGGAGAGCACATGCATTTTATATACCGAGAGATACCTATATTTTATTAGTAAAATAAAGGATATATTAGAGATACCTATATTTTATTAGTAAAATAAAGAATAAATTTCTTATTTTAATATTTGAGATTAATAAAAACATTTCAGGTGTTTCAATTGTCAATTTGTAAACAAATGACTATTAGATTTAGAAATTGCTCTGAGCATTCATTTAAATACTTAATACATTAATTGTGTTCAGCTTTATATATACATGCACACATGTTCATACACACACATATATATAATGGCTATAAATTTGTTTATTCTAAGGCAATTAAAATAGACATATTTTCTAAGAATCAAGCTATCAATTTGCCATGAAAATGTAAAGCAAGCTTTTAAATATACAGTGGTACCTAGCTGTAACCTTACTTATACACATCTAATTAATTATAGCATGTGAAGAATGAATAGGTTCACATTCCAAGTAGTTTTAATTAAGTTGTAAGTGACCTTGGTTTTAGCTTTGTGTTAGATTAAGTATCTGTAAATAATGAACATTAGTTATCCTGAAAATATAATTTATCTAATTTTCTGCAGTGCAACAATTTGCATAACACATTTTTCTAGAGAGAAAAATAAATTCTAAATAAATGCTGTCCTAATTTTCATGGTCATTTTCTTACGTGTTTAAGACTTTATTTTGGAATGTATGAATATTTAATAATCTTTTATGCCATGAACCAAACTAAGAATAATTTACAATGTTATTAATATACTGTGCTTTATGTAATTATTCCAATACTCAGTTCCACATGGACTGTTAATTCAAAACTATTTTTCTCTACTTAGCTTTTAACATTTTTTATCATACTTCATTATTCTTAGTTTTCAATATGCATATCTATTTCATTTGACATGCAAATCTAAAATAACAAAAGAAGACATTCTCTAAATTGAATATTGCTTTTCTTTAGATATTATGTTTACTATATAATATATAACGTATGCTGTTTAGTACACACAGTAGAGGTGTAGATACAACTTTAATTTTTAAAATGCGTATCTCTGTATAATTAAAAAAGAAAATACATTGATTTGCTTTAATTCGTGAGAATCTGAATGCCTCCTTTTTTCTTAGGGCTTTATTGGTTGGGTACTGGTGCATTATATGGTTTTTCAATCCTCCTGGTATGCTTAGAATCCCAGCCCGACTAGAGGATTTATAAATTATCCTGTTTTAATACCTAAGGTTATTACAACTTCATAAAATAAACTTATGGAGCTTTCTTTCTTTTCCTGTTTTCAAAAAAGTTTCTATAAGAAAATGATTATGTCTTTCATGAAAGTTTGATACAAGGTTGCTTCTAAAACTGTCTGGCCTGGTGTCTTTTTGGAGGGCAGACTTTAATTACCAATTCAAATTTTACAGTAGTTGTTGACTTATTCAGATTTTTTATTAGTTAAATCAAGTTTGAAAATTATATTTTTAATGAAATTAGCCGTTTCATCTGAGTACTCAAGCTTTCTGCTCTAAAAGTATTTAGAATATCCTCTTATTTAAAAAAAATGTTAACAGTAGTTTTTAGTTGGATTGCTCCTTTTTATCTGCCTTTTCTCTATTTTCTCTTTATTGATAGAGGAGTGTTTGATTTATTTTCAGAGAACCACTTTTGGTTTTGTTGCTCTTCTGTTTATTTTTCCCCCCACATATGCTTTGGCTTATATTAATATACCGTGTATTAGTTTTAAATAATAACACATGCGGCAGTTTTCTAACCTTTAGATACATAAGGTCTCTAGTTACACCCAGTTATAACATATTTGTTTCACAGTGGAGATGGGTTTCTTTAAAATTTTTAATGTGTATACAACTACTTGTTTTCTTATGCTATCAACAATAATCATGATAACATTTGAAATACTCTAAAAATGTAAGGTGACCTCAAGGACATTTTACTGTATCTGAGAAATAAAAGATCCCAATGAAAATTCCAAGAGATGTATATTTCATAACCTTACAGAAATGCTGATAGAAAATGACTTCATATTGATCTTTCCATTACTTATTTTCTTCCCAAAGATTTATTAAGCATCTTTTATATATAAGACATTTTATAAGGTAGTTTTCGTTTAAACCACAAGTTGGATAATCATTCAACTTTGCAAATATTTATCAACATTAAGAGAATAGTCACTTAGGTTAATAATAGGGTTATAATTCTTTTTTTCTTGAATCATATCATCTTTTTTAAGAAATTTAATGGACTTTTTAAAGACCAGTTTTAGGTTTACAGAAAAATTGAACAAAAAAATAGAACATCCCGATTCACCCTCTTTTGTTTTGTAAATTGTTTTAATGGAAGCAACTGCTCTGTTTATCTCTTTGATAGTATTATTTATTTTAAAGTCTTTGTCACCTTGTTCCATATTACCTTCTGGACTGACTTAAGTTCCATTGTTGATTTTGTTAACTATCATTTTTAGGATGAGATTTCTTCGTATGTGGGGCACCTGGGTGACTCAGTGGGTTAAGCATCTGCCTTTGGCTCAGGTCATGATCTCCATGTCCTGGGATGGAACCATGCATTGGGCTTCCTGCTCAGTGGGGAGTCTGCTTCTCTCTCTCTTTCTTCCTCTGCCCCTCCCCATCACTCGTTCTCTCTCTCAAATAAAATCTTAAAAAAAAAAAAAAAGGTTTCTTCATATGTTTGGAATTTTAATTCTTATGCAGATGTTAATTTGTAACTTCTCCCCTCTGCATCTCCCCTACACCCTGTATTAGGTTCTTGTAGTAGCTGTGGCCCCAAGTGTCATTTTTGTAGTAGTTCTTTTCAACCCCTCTCATGAAGAGCACAGCCCTGTTTATTCCCTTGCCCTGGCTTCAGCTAAGCCTTGCTCCCACATTGCATGGGACATTTCTCATTTAGGTGAGAGGCTTCCATGGAGCCAAACCCATGACCATGCTGTCCAGAACTGGAGCCTAGCTTGTCACTTCATCTCTACCCAGTGCTCTGCCTTTTTTTTTTTTTTTTAAAGATTTTATTTATTTATTTGAGAGAGAGAGAATGAGAGACAGAGAGCATGAGAGGGAGGAGGGTCAGAGGGAGAAGCAGACTCCCCGCCGAGCAGGGAGCCCGATGCGGGACTTGATCCCGGGACTCCAGGATCATGACCTGAGCTGAAGGCAGTCACTTAACCAACTGAGCCACCCAGGCGCCCGCTCTGCCTTTTTTGCTCAGTGTTTGGTCCAGGGAGATATTTTTATTGTTTTTAGGTTTTGAAGTGTGTCTTTTAGGTTTTCTCTTTTTTCTACCAGAAGAGAGATTTTAAAGCATGAATCTTCTGTCACCATTTCTTCTTCATCTTAATTGCTAATACTTGTTCTTTCAGAAGGCATTCTTCTTCCTATCTTAAGCATAAAGGGGAAGGGATTTTTTTCAAGATAATTTTAAGAAATTTAATAGTAAAATCTGTTTTAGTGTTTGTATTTTTTTAAAGGAGAAATGACTTGTTATTCTTATAGGATCATCATATTTTTTATTGTGGCAAACTAAGGGTTTAGCTACTTATGAATATTAAATAAAAATTGAAAATAGTAGAGTAACTAATTTCAGTATATAGAAGGTACATGCCAATTGTATTGTCACAGTCAGTGACCTTTACTCAACTATTATTTCTATTTAGAGTTAAAATTGAAATCTTGAGTTTGCTCAGTAATAGAAAATTAATCATGATGGTTATGTTGATTTAATAAGAATAACAACTATATGTATATAAATATTTTGATGATTCTGGAAAAAAAAGCAAAAGCCAGGAACTTGTTGCTTATATTATTATTAAGCCTTATTTATATTTCCTTTATTTTGGTACTTTTAGCCCTGTCTCTAGTTTTATATGAGTACTGATTCTCATAGCTTTGTTGTTTTTGCATTTTATATATCAATTGAGACCTAGAAAAAGTGATGTGTGATACATTGTTCTTGGGGTTTGAACTTCTGTGTAGAGAATTTAGTGCCTTGCAAATCCCCCAAATAGAAAGGACCCCTAATAAATGCTATGATTTTTATTGTCTGTACCAATAAAGAAAGGGACTAAACATTGCTTGCATATTACCAGTCTATTTTAAATGTAATAAATAATTCTCGTACAAATATTAAATGTGTATATGAGCAATCACAGGTATTGTTTTCTACAAAAAAGTATTCCTTTTTTTTTTTTGATACACAAAGAAATAAGCTTATTTGAAGACTACTATGTCACCCATTTGCTCCATTTTATAAATCTGGCTATTTAGATGCTCAAACACATTTTTAATTCCTGTGTGTAAGCTGCTGTTCTTTTTCTTAACTAGTTAAAAATGCCATGTCTCTTCTACTTACAAAGACTATAATGGACACCCTGCACTTACTGCTTCTCCTTCCTTCTTAACTAGGTGTAGTTAGATATTAGGATAAGGAGTTTGCTTATGAATCCATATGATTAAATTGTTAAAGCATTTATTGCTGCTATGAAATAATAATTATTAAAAATTACTACCATAATCTTTCAGTGGTAAGATTTTTAGAAAATAGTCTGTGTCATCATGATTCCCATGTGGTCAAATTGTGTTTGATTAAAAAAAGATTTTTCTCTTGAAAAATACAATTTGATAGAAGAAATAATTTGTCTTATCACTGGTTCTCATTTTCTTAGTTATCAGCTAATTTGCTTACATGATAAGGGATTTTATTTGTATAATTTCTGGTGCTCATTCCAAATATGGTAAATAAACCTATTTTATTTATTAGTTAAGTGAGTGGTCCTTTGTGTCTTTAGCAGACAAAAAGTAAAAAAAAAAAAAATAGATAAATCAGAATCTGGTTTGTATTATTTAAAAATAAGATAAAACATGTTTTGATTAAGTGTTATATGTTTATTATAGAAAATTTGAAAAAGATAAAAAATAGGAAAAATGAAAAGTGTACAATTTAATGAAATAAAAAATAAAGACATACTTGTCAAAATGTGGAAAGGAATGGATAAATAAACTGGTATAATCATATAATGGGAAATTATTTAGTGATAAAAGGAAATGAGCCATCCATCAAGCTGTGAAAAAATGTGGAAAAAATGAATATTGCCAAGTGAAAGAAGTCTTTCTGAAAAGGCTACATATTGTATGATTGTAACTATAGGACATGCTGGAAAAAGTGAAAATCTGAAGAAGATAGGCCAAAGATCAGTAGTTACCAGGGGTTGGGAAGGGAGGAAGGGATGAAGTGGGGGAGCACAGGACAGTGAATTTCTTCTGTTTGATACTATTAATGGTAGAAACATATCATTGTAGTCATTATGCATTTATCAGAACTTATAGAATGTGCAACACAAAAATTAAACTAATGTAAAACTATGGACTTAAAAAAAATTTAACTTGGTCAGTATGATACAACTAGACAGATAAATTATGCTATGTAAATATATTCTATCTAGGTCTCAGCAGACCCTTTTACAGTAGGATCAAAATATCTTTTAGGCCGATGATTGCAGTGATTGAAATACTCTGTTTGCTCTCCAACATAATAGCCACTAGCCACTTGTGGCTGTTGATCTCTTGTAGTGTGGCTAATATGACTGACAAACTATATTTTAAATTTATAATTATTCAAAGTATAAGTAGGTCATGTGGCTAGTGGCTACAATATTAGGGAAGTATCTAAATTAAATAAGAGAGAAATATCAGTGATTAATGCAGTTAGATGGCATTAATAGTTAATTGAAAAACTTTACCCTGAATATTGGTTCAGTGACAATTTGGGGTCAGTTCTTTCTTTCTTTTTTCTTTATTCTTTTCTTATTCCTTATTATTTTTATTTTTGCCCTGTCCTCAGTACTTTATTATTTTTTTTAAGATTTTATTTATTTATTTGTCAGAGACAGAGCACAAGCAGGGGGAGTGGCAGGCAGAGGGAGAAGCAGACTCCCCGCTGAGCAAGGAGCCCGCCTGATGCAATGTGGGACTCCATCCCAGGACCCTGGGATCATGACTGAGCCGAAGGCAGATGCTTAACTGACTCAGCCACCCAGGAGTCCCTGTCCTCGGTATTTTAATCAATAATTTACATACAGGCATGGTTATTGAACTTGGATTCAGGACAGATTCAACATTGATAGTGTTTACTGATAATGACAGATGCCTAAATCTGGATTTAGAAGGCTCTCAAAAGACTAAAAAGAAGAAACAGGAAGAAAGTGAACTTTATAAGCAATCTATTTGAATTCTCGGCTTACAAATTGTAAAAAATACAGGATATGGGAATCTTGGACTATTAGGAAAACATGTGGAAAAAAACTAAAACCAAAATGCTTTTACTTGGCTGCACATTCAATTTGAACCAACAGTGTGATGTTGTTACCAACCTAGGCTGTGTTCAGAAAAGTTTAACATCTAGTTCAAAATTGTTGTACTCTCTGTGATCTGCCCTGATCAAATTGTATTTGAAATATTATGTTCAGTTTTGGTTTATGATGCTTTTTTTTTTTAAAGGCTCAGTAAAAGGTGTATTTGTAGAGGAACTTGGATGAAGAATTATCTAGAAACCAAATTATATGAGGAATTGATTTATGTTTACCCGGGAAAGAAAGGACTTGTGTGTGAAGTGTGACTAGTACTGGGCTTTATCTTCAGATATTTGAAGGGCTGTCTTGTAGAAATGTTACCAAGATCGTTCTCTGTATCCCAGAGAGCACAGCCAGAATGACAGATGAAAGCTATAGTGAGGCTAATTGGGCTTGATATAAAGAAAGATTTTTTTTTTTTTGACTGTTAGTGGCATGAATTACCTTAGCTAGCAGTGGCATGAATTACCATTTAAGATAGTTTGCTGCTGGCAGATGTATGCTGGATGTGCATCAGCCAGGAAAAAAAATTGTCAGTAACAGCAGTAAGTACTTACTGAGCACTTAGTGCCAGACACTGTGCTAATTTCTTTTAACAAATGAGAAAGCTGAGGCTCAGGCAGCTTATGAAATTTGCCCATTGTCCTATAGTTAGAAATTGGCAGAAATGGTAACTAAAGTTAGTTCTTTCTGACTCTAAGCCCATGTTCTCAACTGTCCTCTTATTCAGCCTTCCCATGGCAGTAATTATTGCATTTATGAGAGCTTTGTTTAGCTGTCCTCTAAGGTCCCTTCCAAATTGAGGGTAGATGACCACATTGTAGTTTTTTGAAAAAGTTTATGTGAAAGATGACAATGAGGAAGAGTCATCTGGTTCTAGTATGTAGCAGAATGAAATGGAGACATACTGGTGTTTGGCAGGAAGATTAAGGAAGCTATGATCTAACCAATGATTAGTTGAAACATTGTTTCAAACTTAATGTTGCTATTTACATAGCACCAGGATATATTGTATATAATTTCAACATTGAACAGAGAATAATTTAACAGCAGAAATTAGAGTTAGAATGTGTGTGGGGCACCTGGGTGGCTCAGTCGGTTAAGTTTCTGCCTTCAGCTCTGGTCATGATCTCCAGGCCCTGGGATCGAGCCCCACATTGGGCTCCCAGCTCAGTGGGGAGTCTGCTTCTTCCTCTCCCTCTGCCTCTCCCCCTGCTTGTGCTTTCTCTAATGAATAAATAAAATCTTAAAAAAAAGAATATATGTATGCACATATTACAATCATGAGCATACTTTCTTGAAAAACATGCTAAAAGTAAATATGTATTTTTGTAAATATTTGTTGTGTTCATTATTTCCTAACAATAGTGGATTATTTGATATTTTTGTGGTATTTTCTTTTAATTATTTTCCATTATGATTGTTTCTAAGTGATAAAGATTGTGTTTAAGTGATAAATACATCAGTGTTGTGTATAATTAGCAAAGATTCACTAAATATTTCTTCTGATAGAGACAGTGAATATATGCTTTATATGTAAAGCACTTAATATCTTACCTGGGACACGAGTAGTATACAGGTGTTAGGTATTGTTATCATTATTATTGTATTACAAATTATTTTTTGTACTTTACTCCCTTGTTTGATTATGATTCGTTTATTTTAATACTAAACAGCTAAAGTTAATTGCTTATTATATGCAAGGCATTGTGTCAAATACACTTACATATATTATTTTGTTCACATCACAGCCCTGTGAAGCCCTGCACTATTATTCCTGCTATACTAATGAGAAAGTGGGAGGCTCAGAAGGAAGTCTAAGGTCCCAAAACTCCTGAGCATTAGGCTTTCAAAGATTTGAGTCCTGGCTAACTTTCTCCTACGCTAAAATCTATGTTATACTAGCATTCATAAATTTGGTAAACTATTAAGTTTACTGACAAGGGATGATATGAAGAAATAATGGGTTTGCTGACTTAGAATGCACTTGTATACACAAAAAAGTTTGAAAATATGAGTAGTGATGATATAAGTGCATTGTACATGTTTTGTATTTCTTTAAATTCTATAAAACATCAGCAATTTTCAGAAACGCCATTCATTTAATAACATTTTCAGAAAAAGTATATTAAATATAGGTAGTAATTATAAGACATAACTAGATTAGAAAACTGTTACTTGGAGAGAAACTTTCGTAACAGAATGATATTTGAAAGCATTGGTCTCCAAACTTTTTTTTTTTTCCAAACTTTTTTAATCATACTTTCTGATAACCATTTTTGATAATGCATTCCTGATATAAATGCAGTTATTTAATTTTAAATTATATACATATACTGTTATGCCTTATGTTGATCATAAAACATACATAGCAATGGAAAATTAAAAAGGATGCTATTTTAAAAACAAGATTTAACTTTATTTTTTTTAACATTAAAAAATTATTTTAATTCCAGTGTAGTTAACATACAGCATTGTATTAGTTTCAGGTCAATCATTAAGACCTTTTTGTTGTTTTTATTTATTTATTTATTTATTTATTTATTTATTTATTTATTTATTTATTTATTTAATTTTATTGTGTTATGTTAGTCACCATACAATACATCATTAGTTTTGATGTGGTGATCCACGATCCATTGTTTTCGTATAACACCCAGTGCTCCATGCAGTACGTGCCCTCCTTAATACCCATCACCTGGCTAACCAATCCCCCTCCCCCCTCCCCTCTAAAACCCTGTTTGTTTCTCAGGTCCATAGTCTCTCATGATTCTTCTCTCCCTCCAATTCCCCCGCCGTCATTTTTCCCACCTTCTCCTAGTGTCCTCCATGCTATTTCTTATGTTCCACAAATAAGTGAAACCCTATGATAATTGACTTCTCTGCTTGACTTATTTCATTTAGCATAATCTCCTCCAGTCCCATCCATGTTGATGTAAAAGTTGGGTATTCATCCTTTCTCATGGCTGAGTAATATTCCATTGTATATATGGACCACATGTTCTTTATCCATTCATCTGTTGAAGGGCATCTCGGCTCTTGCCACAGTTTGGCTATTGCGGACATTGCTGCTATGAACATTGGGGTGCATATGGCCCTTCTTTTCACTACATCTGTGTCTTTGGGGTAAATACCCAGGAGTGTAATTGCTGGGTCATAGGGTGGCTCTATTCTTAAATTTCTGAGGAACCTCCACACTGTTTCCCAAAGTGGCTGTACCAACTTGCATTCTGACCAACAGTATAAGAGGGTTCCCCTTTCTCCACAACCTCTCCAACATTTGTTGTTTCTTTCCCTGTCCATTTTTGCCATTCTAACTGGTGTAAGGTGATATCTCAGTGTGGTTTTGATTTGGATTTCCCTGATGGCTAATGATGATGAACATTTTTTCATGTGTCTGTTAGCCATTTGTATGTCTTCTTCAGAGAAGTGTCTTTTCATATCTTCTGCCCACTTTCTGACTTGATTATTTGTTTTTTGGGTGTTGAGTTTGAGAAGGTCTTTATAGATCTTGAATACCAGCCCTTTATCTGTAGTGTCATTTGCAAATATCCTCTCCCATTCTGTGGGTTGCCTCTTTGTTTTGTTGACTGTTTCCTTTGCTGTGCAGAAGCTTTTTATCTTGATGAAGTCCCAAAAGTTCATTTTTGCTTTTGTTTCACTAGCTTTTGGAGATGTATCTTGAAAGAAGTTGCTGTGGGCGATGTCAAAGAGGTTACTGCCTATGTTCTCCTCTAGGATTTTGATGGATTCCTGTCTCACATTAAGGTCTTTCATCCACTTTGAGTTTATCTTTGTGAATGGTGTTAGGGAATGGTCGAGTTTCATTCTTCTGCATGTGGCTGTCCAGTTTTCCCAGCACCATTTATTGAAGAGACTGTCTTTTTTCCATTGCATGTTTTTTCCTGCTTTGTCAAAGATTATTTGGCCATAGAGTTGAGGGTCCATATCTGGGTCCTCTATTCTGTTCCATTGGTCTGTATGTCTGTTTTTGTGCCAGTACCATGCTGTCTTGGTGATCACAGCTTTGTAATATAGCTTGAAATCACGCAACATGATGACCCCAGCTTTGTTTTTCTTTTTCAACATTTCCTTGGCAATTCGGGGTCTTTTCTGATGGCATACAAATTTTAGGATTGTTTGTTCCAGCACTTTGAAAAATGTCATTGGAATTTTGATCGGGATGGCATTGAAGGTATAGATTGCTCTGGGTAGCATAGACATTTTAACAATGTTTATTCTTCCAAACCCTGAGCATGGAATATTTTTCCATCTTTTTGTGTCTTCTTCAATTACTTTCATGAGTGTTTTGTAGTTCCTAGAGTATAGACCCTTTACCTCTTTGGTTAGGTTTATTCTGAGGTGTCTTATGGTTTTTGGTGCTATTGTAAATGGAATCGTTTCTCTAATTTCTCTTTCTACAGTTGCATTGTTAGTGTATAAGAAAGCAACTGATTTCTGTGCATTGATTTTGTATCCTGCCACATTACTGAATTGCTGTATGAGTTCTAGTAATTTGGAGGTGGAGTCTTTTGGGTTTTCCACATAAAGTATCATGTCGTCTGCGAAAAGAGAGAGTTTGACTTCTTCTTTGCCAATTTGAATACGTTTTATTTCTTTTTGTTGTCTGATTGCTGTTGCTAGGACTTCTGGTACTATGTTGAACAATAGTGGCGAGAGTGGGCACCCTTGACGTGTTCCTGATCTTAAGGGAAAGGCTCTCAGCTTTTCCCCATTGATGATATTTGCAGTGGGTTTTTCATAGATGGATTTTATGAGCTTGAGGAATGTTCCCTCTATCCCTATACTCTGGAGAGTTTTAATCATGAAAGGATGTTGTATTTTGTCAAATGCTTTTTCTGCATCAATTGAGAGGACCATATGGTTCTTCTCCCTCCTCTTATTAATGTGTTTTATCACAGTGATTGATTTGCGAATGTTGCACCACGCTTGCATCCTGGGGATAAATCCCACTTGGTCGTGGTGGATGATCCTTTTAATGTATTGTTGGATCCTATTAGCTAGGATTTTGTTGAGGATTTTGGAATCCGTATTCATCAGGGATATAGGTCTGAAATTCTCCTTTTTGATGGGGTCTTTGCCTGGTTTGGGGATTAAGGTAATGCTGGCCTCATAGAATGAGTTTGGAAGTTTTCCTTCTGTTTCTACTTTTTGAAACAGCTTCAGTAGAATAGGTATTATTTCTTCTTTGAATGTTTGGTAGAATTCCCCAGGGAATCCATCAGGCCCTGGACTCTTGTTTTTTGGGAGGTTTTTGATCACTGCTTCAATCTCGTTACTGGTTATTGGCTTATTCAGGTTGTCCATTTCTTCCTGTTTCAGTCTTGGCAGCTTATAGGTTTCCAGGAAGGCCTTCATTTCATCCAGATTGCTCAGTTTATTGGCATATAGTTGTTGATAATAATTTCTAATAATTGTTTCTATTTCCTTGGTGTTAGTCATGATCTCTCCCCTTTCATTCATATGCTATTAATTTGGGTCCTTTCTCTTTTCTTTTGGATAAGTCTGGCCAGTGGTTTATCGATCTTATTAATTCTTTCAAAGAACCAATTTCTAGTTTCGTTGATCTGATCTGTGTTTCTGGTTTCTAATTCATTGATTTCTGCTCTAATTTTAATTATTTCTTTTCTAGTGCGTGGCTTAGGCGTCATTTGTTGCCTTTTCTCTAGTTCTTTTTTTTTTTTTTTAAAGATTTTATTTATTTATTTCAGAGAGAGAATGAGAGAGAGCACATGAGACGGGGGAGGGGCAGAGGGAGAAGCAGACTCCCTGCCGAGCAGGGAGCCCGATGTGGGACTCGATCCTGGGACTCCAGGATCATGACCTGAGCCGAAGGCAGTCGCTTAACCAACTGAGCCACCCAGGTGCCCTCTAGTTCTTTAACATGTAGAGTTAGTTGGTGAATTTGGGATTTTTCTATTTTTTTGAGTGAGGCTTGGATGGCTATGTATTTCCCCCTTAGGACCGCCTTTGCAGTATCCCATAGGTTTTGGATCGATGTGTTTTCGTTCTCATTGATTTCCATGAATTGTTTAAGTTCTTCTTTGATTTCCTGGTTGACCCAAACATTCTTGAGCAGAGTGGTCTTGAGCTTCCAAGTGTTTGAATTTCTGCCAGTTTTTTTCTTGTGATTGACTTCCAGTTTTAAAGCATTGTGGTCTGAGAATATGCAGGGAATAATCTCAGTCTTTTGGTGTATGTTGAGACCTGATTTGTGACCCAGTATGTGGTCTATTCTGGAGAAAGTTCCATGTGTGCTCCAGAAGAATGAGTATTCTGTTGTTTTAGGGTGGAATGTTCTATAAATATCTATGAGGTCCATCTGGTCCAGTGTATCATTCAAAGCTCTTGTTTCCTTGTTCATTTTCTGCTTAGATGATCTGTCATTGCTGAGAGTGGAGTATTGAGGTCTCCTACAATTAACGTATTGTTATCAATAGACTCTTTATGTTGGTTAACAGTTGGCTTATGTAGATGGCTGCTCCCATGTTGGGGGCATAGATATTTACAATTGTTAGATCTTCTTGTTGGATAGACCCTTTAAGAATGATATAGTGTCCTTCTGTGTCTCTAATTACAGACTTTAGTTTAAAATCTAATTTGTCTGATATAAGAATTGCTACCCCAGCTTTCTTTTGAGGTCCGCTGGCATGGAAGATGGATCTCCATCCCTTCACTTTCAGTCTGGATGTATCTTTAGGTTCAAAATGAGTCTTTGTAGACAGCATATGGATGAATCCTGTCTTTTTATCCAATCTGCAACGTTGTGCCGTTTTATGGGAGCGTTTAGGCCGTTCACGTTGAGAGTGATTATTGAAAGATATGAATTAATTGTCATCATGTTGCCTGTGAAGACGTTGTTTTTATAGATTGTCCCTGTAAATTTCTGTTGTAGATCACTCTTGGGGTCTTTCTCCTTTTATAGAACCCCCCTTAATATTTCTTGCAGGGCCGGCTTAGTGGTCACATATTCTTTTAGTTTCTGCCGGTCGTGGAAGCTCTGCATCTCTCCATCCATTCTAAATGAAAGCCTTGCCGGATAAAGTATTCTTGGCTGCATGTTCTTCTCATTTAGTATCCTGAATATGTCTTGCCAGGCCTTTCTGGCTTGCCAGGTCTCTGTGGATAGGTCTGACGTTATTCTCATGTTCCTCCCTCTTTACGTAAGGAATCTCTTCCCCCTAACTGCCCTTAAGATGGTTTCCTTGGTCTAAGATGTGCAAGTTTTACTATTACATGCCAGGGTGTTGGCCTGTTTTCCTTGATCTTGGGAGGGGTCCTCTCTGCCTCTAGGACTCGAATGTTTGTTTCATTCCCCAGATTAGGGAAGTTCTCAGCTACGATTTGCTCAAATATGTCTTCTAGTCCTCTCTCTCTCTCCACTCCCTCTGGGATTCCAATTATTCTGACGTTGGAACGCTTCATGGTGTCACTTATTTCTCTGATTCTATTTTCATGGATTCAAAGTTGTTTTTCCCTCTTCTTTTCCCTTTTTTATCTATTGTATTGTCTTTCAGGTCGCTTATTCCTTCTTCTGCCTCACTTACCCTTGCTATTAGATTATCTAGATTAGATTGGATCTCATTGATAGCATTTTTAAGTTCTGCCAATTCACCTTTCATTTCTGCCCTTAGAGACTCTATGTTGCCATTAATTGACTTCTCCATTCTAGCCATTGTCTTCACAATTGCTAGCCTGAATTCCATCACCAACATCTTGGTTATATCTGCATCCATTTGTATCTGCAGCATAAGTCATAATCTCTGAGTCTTTTCTGCTTTGGGGGCTCCTCATCCTAGTCATTTTGTTGATGGGTGTTTGAGGGAATGTATAGAGTCCAAATTATTGACCAGAACCCAAGCAAGATGCACCTGTTTTCTTGGGACCTTAGGGTTGCTGGCTCTTGTTTTCCCAGCCTGTCTTCTGGGGGAGGAGCCTTCCGCGCTTTACTCAGGCAACCTTGTTTGGGCAGGTTGCCCTGCCCCCCTGTGGCGGGAGATGGGCTCAGCAGAAATCAGTTTTGGGGGCTTTTGTTCTCTGGCGGCTTTCCCTGGCGGCTTTCTGCGTCTCTTCCACGAGTCAGATCAGAAGAGACCGTTTCCAACCCTCTGTCTCAGAGCAGAGAGATTGCAGTCTCTTCTTCAGTGAGCTTTCCAGGCCACACTGTGTCCGTTTCTGTCTGTGCTGCTATAAACTGCAGTGGCCTGGGTTATGCGCCCCTCTGCAGTGCCCCCAGTCCTGCCTCCAGGTTGGGGCACGTCTCTGCCCTTTGTGCTTCTAAAACCTCCAGCAGCTCCCAGTTCGCATGCTAGACCCTGCCGCTCGGGTTTCTGCCCCGGGGGCTGCCCTAAATTCCTTTCCATCCCGCTACCGGTCTGTGAGTCTGTGCCCCGTCCCCAGCGTGTGAGGCTGTCGCTCACCGGGGGTGTAGGATCTCCATGGCCAGGCACTGGCCCGCTGCCGTTTATCCTCCAATATCTGCCCGCGGAATCATGCCTCCCCACTTTATATCTCGAAACCAACCGCCTGCGATATTCTGTTTGTAGAGATCCAGATCTTCTTACATCTCTGGCTGGTTTCGTGGGTGCTCATATCTCTGGTAGATATCCAGCTCAATTCCAGGGACCAGTTGAAATAGGGTCCCCTACTCCTCCGCCATCTTCACCCCTCTCAATATTTAACTTTATTAATGGTATTAAAATTCTTTCTAGTCAGAGCAATATGATTAAGTATTCGTCAGTATTTTTTTAATCATAGTTTAGCACTTGTGATGTTTTGAGGTTTTGGTTCTTTGTTCTGGTCAATTCAGTACTTCATCTTTAGAACAATGGAGAGTCATTGGAGAGTTTGTTGGCAAGGAGTGGAGGGGAGGTAGCATGTATTAACCAGACCTACATTTCATATAATTTATTGTTGTTGCTATGTGGAGAATGGGTTGGAGTGTTTTGGATAGATGTGCAGAAACCTTTTAGGAAGTTCTTTGAGTGGTACATGTATTAAATGTTTGGGAGCTTAAAATAGACAAGCAGAAAGACTTGAAATCGGTTTAGTAGTTGAGATCAAGAGGACTTGATAGTGGAATGGATGAAAGGGATGGGATTGGGTGCTGTGGGGTAAAGAAGTCGTAAGGATTCATTTTACGCTTTTAACTTGTGTAACTGTAAGGATGGCAGTGCTATTAATGGAAATAGAGAATTCTTAGAAAAGGGTGAAGAGGGTGGAAAACCAAGAGGTGGTTTTGGACTTGTAGACTTGTGAGAGGTCTTGAAACCTCCCAAGTGGGCAATTAGATATATGGAGCACAGAGCAGAGTTCTGGGAAGGATGTATAAAATTAAAATTAAGAGGTTTTTTTTTTGTTTTTTGGTTTTTTTTAGCATATGCTTGCTAATGGATGCTGAGAGTCTAGATGTGAACAGCTAAGGAGAGGATATGAAGTGAAAGTGGGAGAAAGCCTAGGATTAAGCCTTAAGGAACTCCAGCATTTGATAGTCAAAGTGAACCTGAAATGGAGACAGGCAGGTAGCTCCAGAGTGGTAGGACACATACCCAAAAAGTGATGTATCAAGGGTATCAAAGGAAAAGTGTGTGTAAAGAAGGATAAGGAGTATTTACAAATGTCAAATGATCAGGGAAGATGGGGCCAAAATAAAATTCATTTTCTTTATCTTAACCAAATCTATGAATGAGTATCCTTCAAACAGAATGGATAATAACAGATGAAAATAGATCTGCTATTGAAACAGTTTGCATAAGTATATCTTATTTTTACTTTGTTTTCCATGTTCTACACCATTTTTTCTTATTGTCACCTTCTTAAAAAGTATAATTTGAATTGAACTCAGCACTCTAAATATGGTTTAGTCAATGTAGTATTCTTTGAGATGCTAAGTGGAATTTTTTTTTAAGTAATCTCTACGCCCACTATGGGGTTCAAACTTAGGACCCTGAGATCAAGGGTCACATGCTCTACCGAATGAGCCCAGCTGGGAGC
The DNA here is from genome assembly GCF_029215605.1 of Mirounga angustirostris. Lineage (NCBI taxonomy): Eukaryota > Metazoa > Chordata > Mammalia > Carnivora > Phocidae > Mirounga > Mirounga angustirostris. The sequence continues at coordinate 86,881,368 of NW_026991716.1, read as the reverse complement.
CCCACTAAATGGGATTTTTGACATACTACTGTTAATACATTAAAATTTTTCCTAGCCTTCACTGCATTTTTAATTCATATTGACCTTGCAAGTAACCAACCCCCATCCTTTCAGGAATTTGCTTAGGAATTTATTTGTGGGTCCAGGTTTCCCCATCTTGTAGAAATCCACATGAGGTTTTTTTAACCTAATTGTGAGATTTCATATTTGTCTCTATTACTTCTCCTTAGGACTGGCCAGACCAGACCTATCAGACTATTTGGAAAATTTAAAATCTTGATTCTACCATGCAACTAATTAACACTTTAACAAATTTGATTTTTAATATATCTTCTAGTTTATATATCATTGATAAAATTTTAGTAAGACAGAGTCAAGACCACTCCTTGAAGGACAACCTTAGTAGTTTAACTCAGTATTGAGATTAATCCCATAATGAACCTAACCATATTGTCATCCCAAAGGATGCCTTGCTCCCATGAAGATATTGTGCCTCCTGTACTTCACTGCATCATTGTTCAAAATTCCCATTGACTATTTGATATGTAGAAGGGTTGGTCTCTCTTTGAAAAGAGGTCTTTGGAACTCTAGATAGACTTTTGATGAATTCTTTAATATTGACTAGAGGGAAGCAGAATGGAACAAGGGGCGCTTGGGTGATTCAGTGGGGTCAGCATCTGCGTTCAGCTCAGGTCATGATCCTCAGAGTCCTGGGATGGAGCCCCGTGTCCTGTGTCCGGCTCTCTGCTCAGCAGGGAGCTCCTTGCCCCGCTCCCTCTGCCCCTCTTTCTCTGCCCCCTCCCCCGCTCATGCTCTGTCTCAAATAAATAAATAAAATCTTAAAAAAAAAACAGAATGGAACTGACAAACTTTTATAAATGTTGAAACTTTAAACTTTAAACTTTTAAGATTTTTTTTTAAAGATTTTATTTATTTATTTGAGAGAGAGAATGAGATAGAGAGAGAGAGCATGAGACGGGGGAGGGTCAGAGGGAGAAGCAGACTCCCTGCTGAGCAAGGAGCCCGATGCAGGACTCGATCCTGGGACTCCAGGATCATGACCTGAGCCGAAGGCAGTCGCTTAACCAACTGAGCCACCCAGTCGCCCTAAACTTTAAGATTTAAAGCCCCAGTTAGTGATTAAATACTTTAATTGTTCATTTTTTGACTAACCTGAGAAGCAGAGTTTGGATAGGACCTTAACATGACCAAAGTTGTGTTTTACTTGGAAGTAATATTTTTTTTCTCTAAATCTTTGAGTAAACTGATAAGCCAAGGGTATCTTCCATATTTATTCTGTGGTTTCATAAACACTCAGCATATCTGCATACACCAGTTTGAGAACAAATTTATAGTTCTAATTTAGGTTCATTTCCTCTCTCTCTCTCTCTCTCTCTCACCATTTTCATGGGATTTATAGTATATTATTCAAAGGTTTACTGTATTTTGTTTTTGTGATGATGTGATATTTGTGATTCACTTGATACTGTGTTGGGAATGTAGCATCCACTATAGCATTGTACCAATTGGAATAAAAATTGAGAATTAATCCCATAATGAACCTAACCATATTGTCATCCCAAAGGATGCCCTTGAAAGGATGCCTTCCAAATCAATTGGAAAAAAAATAATAAAAAAGATATAATTCAGAATATGGGGTAAAGTGGGGATTACCTTTCCTGAGAGATTTACAAACTACATTTATCTGTTAGAAATGTTATAAGAGGGGAGCCTGGGTGACTCAGTCATTAAGCATCTGCCTTCGACTCAGGTCGTGATCCTGGGGTCCTGGGATCGAGTCCCACATCGGGCTCCCTGCTCGGCGGGGAGCCTGCTTCTCCCTCTCCCACCCCCCCGCTTGTGTTCCCTCTCTTGCTGTGTCTCTCTCTCTCTGTCAAATAAATAAATAAATAAATAAATAAATAAATAAATAAATAAATAAATAAATCTTTAAAAAAAAAGTGTTATAAGAAACAAGGAAGTAATGCTGTTTTAAAGTTAGTCTGTACATGTTCTGAAATATTTTTTTTTGACATCTTAGGAATGTAGTCTGTTGGTTCATTATTTTGACTCTTTCCACTCATTATTTCAATTTAATGAACTATTTCAATTTAATAATTTAATGATAAAGGATTTATAGTAACAGTAAGAATTCTAAGAACCTTTGTCTTTTGAGAGTCCCTTAATAATATATTGATCATAATAATGGTTTTAACAACCTCTACCAGGGAAAGGATGTTACCTGTCTATTCCTCTTATGTCTCCTTTAAATCTCATATCTTTAATTTATAGCCAGGATAGTGAAATTTACCTTTTTCTCTCTCTTCTTCCCTCCCCCTCCCTCTCTCTCTCTCTTTCTTTCTTTCTTTCTTTCTTTCTTTCTTTCTTTCTTTCTTTCTTTCTCTCTCTCTCTCTCTCTCTCTCTCTCTCTCTCTCTCTCTCTCTTTCTTTCTTTCTTTCTTTCTTTCTTTCTTTCTAACTTTGTGGTTGATGTCTGTTTCTCTACCTACAGCTAACTTTTCCCTCTTTGTTTTTCAACTTGATAGCTTCTGGAACTTGTGTCAGTGCATAGAGCAGTGATGCAGACAGCTGTATCTTCACAAATAGTCAGACTCATTGCCACATTAGTTTGTAGTGCAAATCTTGAATGAGAACTGCACCTGCTCTCAATGTGGATGAAAATGGCAAATGTTATGGAAAGCATAATTTTGGGATTACTTTAAAACTGATGACAGCTGATCTCAGAATTCTACTGGGGATTCTTCATCTTAGAAGTCATGGAAGTCCTACTATTCAGAGCAAAACAGCCTGCTGGTCTCTTTTGCTAGGTCTTAGGTGTGTTATTTTTAAGAAATAATAGGCTAAAAAAAAAAGAAAAAAGAAAGGAAGAAAGAGAAAGAAAGGGCTCTTTGTTCTGCAATCCTCCTCCTGAGGTGTTACATTAGAAGTTGTCTTCCAGATATACTGGTGTTTTCCTTAAAATTATGTTGGACTAAAAATTTGTGAACCTCTAATTTATCATATGTGAACATTGTATTTCAGATTAGGTAAACTTGAAGTAGCTAAGAATATGTGTAAGGGTAACTCTGCCATGATAAATTATTTTCTTATGGAAGAAATGGTCTCAATTTAACAGTTAACACATTCCCTGAGAGTTGATAGAATATGAAAAACTTTTTTTTGCCATATGTAGAGAGCATTTTTTACTGTAATTTGTTTGGATTTTGGGGGTATCATTTTTTGAATTTGCTGGGTTTATTTTTATTTTTTTTATTTTTAAAGATTTTATTTATTTGACAGAGACACAGCGAGAGAGGGAACACAAGCAGGGGGAGTGGGAGAGGGAGAAGCAGGCTTCCCATGGAGCAGGGAGCCCGATGCAGGGCTTGATCCGGCATCAGGACCTGAGCCGAAGGCAGTCGCTTAACGACTGAGCCACCCAGGTGCCCTGAATTTGCTGGTTTTAAAATATCACTCTTAACCTTAAGCACAGGGATTACATTGAACCAATAGCAATTCAAAACATTCACTTAAAATTTTTACCAGGAAACGTGTATTCAATCTGTATCTTTCAACTGTAAGTAATTTTTCTGTTACTTTTAGTATTTTAGTTTAAGTCATTTTGGTTTATAATTAAAAAAATAGCTTCATTGATACATAATTCACATACTATACAGTTCATCCATTTAAAGTGTATAAATCACTGGTTTTTAGTATATTCATAGATCTGTGTAGCCATCACCACAGTCATTTTAGAGCATTTTCTTTACCTCAAAAAGAAATCCTAAACGTCTAGCTTCTGTCCTCCTATTCCCTCCCTGACCCCCTTCCCAGGCCTAAACAACCACAAATCTACTTTCTGTCTCTAGAATTTCTCCATTCCTGGACATTTCTTACAAATGGAATCTTATAATATGTGGTCTTTTGTGACTGGCTTCTTTCACTGAGCAAAATGTGTTTAAGGTTTATCCATGTTGTACACTACTACGTTCCTTTTTATGGCTTAGTAATATCTATTGTATGGATATATACCACATTTTGTTTATCATGCTTTAGTTGATGGACATTTGGATTGTTTTTACATTTTGGCTATGTAAATATCCATATTTGTATACAAGTTTTTGTTTGGACACATGGTTGTAAATTCTTTGGGGTATATACCTAAGAATGGAATTGCTGGGTCACATTGTAATTCTGTGTTTAACTCACTGAGGAACCAGAAAACTGTTTTCCACAGTGGCTGCACAATTTTGTATTCCCACAACAATGTATTAGAGTTCCAGGTTTCTCCACATCCTTGTCAAGACTTGTTATTTTCCAGTTTTTTTTACCTGGCCTTTCTAGAGGTTCTTGTGGTTTTGATTTGTGTTTCCCTGATAACTAATGATGTTGAGTATCTTTTAACCTGTTTATTGGCCATTTACATATTTTCCTAGGGTAAATCCAGATCTTCTGCTCAGTTTTTAATTGGTGTGTTTTTATTAGTGGTTAAGAGTTCTTTATATGTTCTGGTTGTAGACATTGACAGTACCAGTCTCTTACCAGATACATGATTTGCAAATATTTTCTCCCATTCTGCATTTCCCCCCTATTTTCTTGATGTTATCCCTTGAAGCAGTTTTTTTGTTTTGCTAAAATCCAAATTATCTATGTTTTCTTTTGTTGCTCATGCTTTTGGTGTCATATTTAAGAATCCTTTGCCAAGTCTGAGGACATGAAGATCTCTGTTTTCTTCTAAGAATTTTGTAATGTTTAGCTCTTACATTTAGATCACTGATCCATTTTGAGTTAACTTTTGTGTATGGTATCGGGTCTAACTTCATGCTATTGCATATGACTAGCCAGTTCTCCCAGCATCATTTATTGAAAAGACTGGTCGTTCCTCACTGAATGGTTTTGTCATGCTTTTTGAAAACTTGTTTATTAGCTTGAATAGTATTTTAGTGGAGTCTTTAGTATTTTCTATATAGACCATCTCTGAACAGAAATAGTTTTACTTTTTCCTTTTTAATCTGAATGCCTTTTATTTCTTTTTCTTGCCTAGTTGCCCTGGTTTGAACCTCCAATGCAGTGTTCAGTAGAAGTTATAAGTACAGACCTTCTTGTCTCATTTCTGTTCTTAGTGGTAAGGGTCCACTATTTCACCATTAAGTATGATGTTAACTAAGGGTTTTTCATAAATGCCTTTTATCAAGTGGTGGAAGTACCTGTCTAGTCCTAGTTTGTTGAGTGGTTTTATCTGAAAGGCTGTTAGATTTTGTCAAATGTTTTTTCTGCATCTGTTGAGCTGATCATGTGGTTTTTGTTTTTTATTTTGTTGATATAATGTAATACATCAATTGATTTTCTTATGTTGAACCAGCCTTATATTCCTGACATAAATCTCACTTTGTCATGGTGTGTAATTCCTTTTATATATTGCTGGATATGGTTTACTAGTATTTTATTGAGGATTTTTGTGTCTCTATTCCTAAGAGATATTGGTCTGTTTTCTTATGATGTATTTGTCTGGCTTCGGGGTCAAAGTAAGACCTTGTAAATGTTCTCTCTTCTGTTTTCTGGAAGAGTTTGTGGAGAATTGGCGTTAAATCTTTTGAATGAACTCACCAGTGTAGTCATCTGAGCCTGCACTTTTCTTTGTGGGTAGTTTTGATTACTAATTCAATATATCACTTGTTATAGGTCTATTCAGACTGTCTGCTATTTGCAAGTTTGTGTCTTTCTAGGAATTTATTTCATCTAATCTACCACTGCCTGGGTTTATTATTCTTATTTGCTTGTTTATTTGCTTAGCGATTAGCTGGATTATTTTAGTGCAGACAATTCCTCTCACCCATACCCCACAGTGTTTAGCTTCTGGTATTATTTCTCAAGGAGGCATACTTTTGGGTATATCCACAGTCACCCTGGGATGAAAGTAGTTTTGGCAGGACCCTCTGCTTTTCTTTCCCTGACCACACCCAGGTATTAAATTTACCTATTACCAGATAATTGCTCTGTTGTTTGTAGAAATGTCCTGGAGCATAAATTGGTCCATAAATGAATCCAATAAATTTGGGGCCCCTTTGAAGGAATAATGCCAGAGGTCAGTGTTGGTATTTATTCCCACCCAAGAGGATTCCTCCTCTTTGTTGCTCCTTAGTTCTCTTTTGTACCCCAGTAGTTGAATTTGTGAATCTGTAGTTATGGTTAGCCACAATCTGTGCTGTTTTTGCGATGGCCCTAAAGCTTCAACTTCCTTGCCAAACTGCAGATGAGGACATACCTTTGGAAGAAATTGGGACCTTTTTATTTTATAGCCTAAAATCTTTGATGTAAACTCTGGAGCTAGGAGTGGGGAAAATGGAAAACTTATCTCTGAGTGACACCCTGCTTTAGGAGCTGAGTACTTGATGGAAAGGGGGTAGACAGTAGCCTAAATTCTTGGCTTGCCTCTCCTGGTGTGGAATTAGTGCCTTATGAGCCACGGTGAGAGTGATTGGGTTCTGTGATGTTTAGCCCAAAAGTCAAGGTGTTCCAGGACTAGGGGCTGTGGCCTTGTATGTAGATAATGTCCACAAAATAAACAGCAAAAATAAAATATTTATTAAATATTAACATTTCATATATACTTATCATAAATTCCTACTTTAATTATGATTTTATTTGTGTGGAATCTCTGAGAACAGTTAGAATTTGGCTAATATAAAATCTTCACATGTAAAATTAGATATAACATTTCTGGAGAGGAAAAAAATATATCCTCGAACCACATCTGAAGAAATCTAAAGGCTTTCTGGAGCAGTTATTTCATACAGTGATATGATTGAAAGTCTTTCTAAATCACTAGTTCTCTGACTCTGGAATCAGCTTAATCTTTCACAATTACTCTGCGTAAAATACACAGGGACACTTTTATAAAAAGTTAAATAAAGCACGTGTGGAACTGTGTTTTATATTTCAGATTTATTAAGCATTAAAATAAAATAAGTTTAATAAAAATAATAAAATTAATTATTAAGCATTAGAAATTTGCATGTCATGAATCATAAAACATTTTAATGGTTCTTTATCTCTACAATGATAGCTGTTATGTGTAGTAAGTTGTAAGAAAAATGGTACTCTGGACTCTATTTGTGAAAACCAGAACAGTGTATTAAAAAGCAAATTAATTTTGGAATTTCCTTAGGTTATACCAAGAAAATCCAAGTATAAGAATTTGTTATTCTGTGATTTAGCTTTATATATAAATCATAATTATTTTGAAAAGTTGAATCATGTGCTTTTAATAATTGCAGATTGACTTTGTGAAGCTGAAAGATATGTAACAATATGAAGAGTTATTTTTCTTTCCTAAGTTACTATTTTTTTAAAAATACTTTTTGGGTACTTCTTTTTGTATTAGTTTAGCTTCATACCTCGGTTGAACAAGGTCTAATAAGTTGAAGATGGTGAATTTGAGGTAACAATTCTTTGATTCTTTTTCTTTTAAGCTATTTGAACTGCTGGGACCTGATGGACTTGAACTTATTGAGAAACTCCTTCAGAACAGAATTACAATTGTGGATAGATTTCTTAATTCTTCAAATGATCATAAGTTGCAGGCTCTTCAAGGTAAGAAAGTATTCAGTGGTAATTCTAATTTAATGGAAAGATTCATTGGTTAGCAAATCTTTTTAATATTATTATTTTAATATCCTTTGGCCTATTATATAATTTAGTGATACCACTTTTTAAATTAGGTTTTAGATATGGCAGATTATGAAACAAATATCAATGCCTTAAATAGGGTATTATGGTAGAGATTCTCTTTATGTTTAAGTATGGCATTTTTTTCTTGCTGGAGATTTGAATAGACAATTTTTTTTAAAGTAAATACATACAGTATTTACTATGAGCCAAGTAGTGTCATAATTTCTTCCCAACTTTTTTATTTTGAAAACTTTCAAACCTGTAGTAAGCGTATAAGGATAATACAGTGAATACTTGGATACCCTTCATGTGGATTTGCTAGTCATTAACATTTTGCTTTCTTTTTCTCTCTTATTCTTTCTCTCATTATTATTCTCTTTACATATGCACTCACACACATATACATAAACAAATACCAACTGTTAAAGTTTTTGCTGAATAGTTGCCTGATTGAGGCTTAGATGAATTAGAAAACTAATTTTCCCATCTTGATGCTTCACCTAATTCCTTCCTTGTTCTGTGTTGGATCTTGGAGTTTGATAAAATAACTTGCACTGTGCTCCTTCAGAGTATGGACCAAATCTCAGTCTTCATTGTCTTCCTAGTTTAGCAGCAGTGCCTGGAACTAGTAGGTCTTCAGTACCATAAATGTGTTTTGATTTGGGTTGCTTTCAGCAACACTCCAGTCAGTTCCTTTAGGGCTGCAGTGAGCCAAGATACTACTACTTGGAAAGATTTAATTAAACATAGAAGGTAATCCTGTTGGAAGAAAAATTTTCCTTAATACTGGGTTGACCAAACCACGTGTTTAAATTGGACCTTGTAAACATTGAGATTTCATCTTCCTTTTTTTTTTTTTTTTTTAACTCTATTTCCATGAAAAGGTGGATCATACTCTTTATTTGCCTTGGTCATCTTATAAATATATCCTGAGCTAATGTTAATAAGTTTTATTTTGTGTATAAGTAAGTAGTAACATATATTCAATTTAACACAATAAGATCTGATACATAGGGATAAGTTGGATCTAATATGTAAAAAATATTTTATTACTATGTTAACAGTAAGTGCTAATTAGTATTGATAATTATTATATTTGTTGAAATTATATAAACAAATAATTTCAAAATTATAAAACTGAACTTTTAAGTTCCTGATGTTATATCTAAGAATTTATAACACTAAACTATGTAATCTGTATAAAGAAAATACCTGATGACTTTTCTTAAGCCACTGTGTTAATTTCACTTAGATATTATATTTTTAAAAATCTCTCCTTAAAACATACAATTGAATGTGACAGTTTTTTAAAAACGAATGAATTAGAGCATTGTGCTATCTTGTATTTTGGCAAAGGGAAAAATGATTTTCATAAAGGTTAAATTTATAAAACATGTTTCTTAAATTTGCTTTGTAGACAATTGCAAAAAAATTTTAGGAGAAAATGCTAAACCTAATTATGGTTGTCAAGTTACTATTCAGTCTAAACAAGAAAAGCAATTAATGAAACAGTATCGCCGTGAAGAAAAAAGAATTGCTAGACGAGAAAGAAAGGCAGGAGAAGATGGAGAAGTTGCAGAAGGACTTATGAGCTTTGATCCTAAGGAATTGCGGATACAAAGGTAATAAAAACCAGAGACTGAAAAATGCTTCTGTTGTTATTGCTACCATTATGTATCATCATTTTTTAGTTAAACAGTTTAGATGATTCTTACTTCTAGTCATGTTGTCTTTTAAGAACAGAATTTTGTTTTATGAAAACCTAAGATTCTGGGATAAGAAAGCAGTGATCTTCTTAATTAGAATACTCTTGGTTGCATCTATGTAGGTGAGAGATTTGGATTACAGAGGTAAGCTATTTTTAGGTGATGTGCACACACCAGTAGTTTAAAATTTGTGAAGCCTACACAGATTTATCTTGAGACTTTTGTTTTTTTCCCTCGCTTAATAAGAATACTTTTCTTCATGTTATTTAAAATTAGGAAGGAGGAAAAAGAAATGAAGACATTATGATACTTGTTCTTTTAAATACTGAATCCTGTTCTTAAAAAAGGAATTTATACCTTGTTATATATCTTTGCATTGTGACAAACAAAATTATAAATAAGGAACATTAAAGTTATCAGATGATGTTATCTAAAAGTAGTACCTAAAAAATGTGTTAACTCCTATGTAGTTACACAGAAAATTTCAGGATTGCTAATATCTTTATTTGTGTAATTCAGTTTCTTCTACTTTATAATGGAAGACTAACTGAAATAGTTATAATAGTGATTGTTTTAATATATGCTTTCTTTTGCAAGATAAAAATTTAAGATTTATCCTGTTATTTTTGTATTTACAGAGAGCAGGCCCTTCTGAATGCTAGAAGTGTTCCAATTCTGAGCAGGCAAAGAGATATGGATGTTGAAAAAATACGTTATCCCCATGTTTATGATTCCCAAGCTGAAGCCATGAGAACATCAGCATTCATTGCTGGTGCAAAGGTATGTCACTGGTGTATGACCACTTTGGGATAATATGTCTATTCTGAGGAAATTACACATAGATTTTTCCTGTTTCTTTTGTGACTCTTGTACTAGTTGATACACTATACTAACTTTTATTTAAAAATACTGGGGAAAATGAGATAATGCAGTATATTTAAAGTTCTTGACACATAGCAGGTATTCAAAACATATTTGTTCTTTTCCCTTTTCTTATTTATGGAACTTGTATTTTTGAGTTTTAGCGGTTGCCTTACTTTTTGATCTTTACACTGTACATTGCACATTTTTCCTAGCCACCCAAGTACATTTGTCTTCAGGAGACCATCTAATAAATATATATTTAAAATTCATCAGCATAATAGGTGTTTTATATGAGAGATCTGATATATGAATAATTTGTGTGTACGTAATTTGTTTTTGTTTTATTTAGACTTGTTTTTCTTTAAATTAGCTGTATTTATTTACCAGTGCTACGTCTAAAGCCAGTAGTGTTCTTTCTCTGTCTCTCTAATTAAAGAATCTTTACCAGAACAACTGCTTTTTAATTAATTTTTATTTTTTATGTTGACAGATGATTTTACCAGAAGGAATCCAAAGAGAGAATAACAAGATGTATGAAGAAGTAAAGATTCCCTATAGTGAACCAATGCCAGTTGGCTTTGAGGAAAAACCAGTTTATATCCAAGACTTAGATGAGGTGAGGTGACCATTTTATTTATTTATTTATTTTAAAGATTTATTTATTTTTAGAGAGAGAGAGCAAGAGAGAGCATGCACACGAGGGGGTTGGGGGCAGAAGGAAAGAACTTCAAGCAGACACCCTGCTGAGCATGGAGCCTGAGGCGGGGCTCGATTTCGGGACCCTGAGATCATGAGCTAAGCTGAAATCAAGAGTCAGACGCTTAACCAATTGAGCCACCCAGGTGCCCCAAGATGATCATTTTATTGATATTTTTGGTGCTTGGTATGTTTTATGAATAGATTTATACTAGAAAAATTATATGTATATAATAAAGATTTTATTTATTTATTTGAGAGAGAGAGTGAGAGAGCATAGCAGGCAGAGAGGCAGGTAGAGGAAGAGGGAGAAGCTGGCTCCCCACTGAGCAGGGAGCCCCATGCGGGACTCAGGACCCTGGGATCATGACCTGAGCCGAAGGCAGACGTTTAACTGACTGAGCCACTCACTCAGGTGCCCTTAGAAAAATTATTTTTAGAGGTCAGTAGTTGGCTGATATAGTAGAGAGGATATATGCAGTTATTTACTAAAGAGGTACAGGAGTTTAACTTTTTTTTTTTAAGATTTTATTTGTTTAACTTTAGAGGAGGAGTAGAGTAGAGGAGTAGAGGAGTTTAACTTTTTTTTTTTTAAGATTTTATTTGTTTATTTGAGTGAGAGAGAGAAAAGCGGGAGTAGGGGAGGAGCAGAGGGAGAAGGGACAAGCAGACTCCATGCTAAGCATGGAGCTGGACTAGGGGCTTAATACCACAACCCTGCGATCATGACCTGAGCCAAAACCAAGAGTTGGACACTCAATGGACTAAGCCACTCAGGTGTCCCAGGGGAGTTAAGTTTTAAAAACTTATTCCTTCACACATTAAACATATCTTTGTATATATATTTATATAATTTCATGTTTGTTTTGGTTCCTTCACCTGATATTTGGTTTAACCTAATGGCTTAAAATGTTTTAAAGGATTCATGTATTGAGTTTTAGTAATAATGTAGTTTTAGGAAGGGATTATTTATAATTTTGACTAATGTTTAAATTGTGAGGATTTGAGAAAGTTTAATTTATAAAGCTGTGTAGAAATATAATCTTTTCCTTCAATAAACTTACCAAGTAGTGCCAATCCAGAATATACTGGGGATTCCGTATACTCAGTGTAGTTAAAACAGTACTGTGGTAAACTTCTACGGCCCCTTGAAAGAGTATACAGAAACATAAATTATATCAAATGTTGTACTCTAGTGGTTTTAGAGAACATCAGTATATTGAGGAGAGTGCTAGTCTGATTTGAGTATTTAAAGTTATTTGAATGACTTCTAGTAATAGGGCATTGTTAACTAAAAGGTAATGCAGACTAATGATTAACTTTGAAATCAGTTTTCCGTGGGATCTGATTTATTGGGTTGTCTGTAAATTGAAGGAAAAACTATTCAGATGATCTTTTAAAATGTATTTGGAAACATCTTAATTAGGGTACATATTTGTCAGAATTTAGTTTTGCATATAATTTGCTTAGTCAAATCCTTGAAACATAATTGAGGTCAAATTGAAGTTCTTGGTGATCTACATTGGAGGGAGAGTCAGAATTCATGGTTTTGGAGTGCATGGGGGTGGAGGGAGACGTAGGAAAAGAATTGGTATATTGAAGCAGACTTCTTAAGTCTATAATCAGAGCAAACATGGGGGATGTAGGAAGGCATATCATCTTATCCCTTTTTATAAGAGAGGACAGTTAACCATCCCCATAGTTTTTATCAACCCCTAAATACTCACTGCACCAGATGCATCCATATATACCTAAAATATGCCCTTTATCTGAGGAAATATGGCAAAGATGTAAGATACCTGTAGAATATTCATGTAGACAGTAAGAGTGATAATGTAGAGTATTTCATAAAGACAGTGTTGATAATGAGTAAGAACCTCTGATCAGTATTTCATCAGCCTTAGACTTAGACTTAACACAGTTTCAATCAAACATACATTGTTTAATGGTTGTCAAACAGTTTCAGTCAAATCAGTTGATTGTGGAGGCTTAAAGTATATAATCCAGCACGTTATTTTGGCACTTGTTGGCAAACTAGGTTGTTTATTTTCTGTGTACCACAGGATCTAGTCATCTGGATATTAAACTCACAGATAAGTCAAAGAAATACATAAGCATGTACTAAATTGAAAACAAAATTCTTAAAGTATACATATTACTTGAAATTAACCTTTTCTTCATGATCCCATGGTCCTGGGATGGGGTCCTGCATCAGGGCTCCCTGCTCAGCAGGGAGTCTGCGTCTCCTTCTCCCTCTGCCCCTCCCCTCTGCTCATTCTCCCTCTCTTTCTCTTTCTCTTTCTCTTTCTCTTTCTCTTTCTCTTTCTCTTTCTCTCTCTCAAATAAATAAATACATCTTTAAAAAAATAAAGTTAACCTTTTCTGTCACCAAAATGAAGTTCCTTTATATATAAATATATATATATGTATTTTTATATATATCATATGTAATCATTTAGAAATATCAAATAATGGAGGCAAGCAAAAAGACCAGCATAAAGCAGCATAAAGAATAACCACAGCCAACCAAAATGAACTTCATTCTACACATATGTGTGCATGTGTATTTTGTTTTATAAAATGGCATTATATCACACATTATTTTTTGTGTATTTGTATAAATATCTACATACATCTTTCCATATCAACAGTCATATCTGTAGCATCATCTCTAACCACCATATGGTATTCCATTTTATACCTTTATTACTTTTGAACCAATTTCTTATTTTTAAAGTTTTAAGTTATTTTCTATAGTAAGTTTATATATTGGACTAAAATTGTAATTTTATTTTTTTTTAATTTTTTTTTTAAAGATTTTATTTATTTATTTGAGAGAGAGAGAATGAGAGACAGAGAGCACGAGAGGGAAGAGGGCAGAGGGAGAAACAGACCCCTTGCTGAGCAGAGAGCCCGATGCGGGACTCGATCCCGGGACTCCAGGATCATGACCTGAGCCGAAGGCAGTCGCTTAACCGACTGAGCCACTCAGGCGCCCTAAAATTGTAATTTTATATTAGTGGGTTTCATTCTGTGCATCGGAATATCTGTAGATCTTTTTCAAAATCCAAGTGCCTTCTCCCCTATTAATCTCTTGAGATATGGGTCCAGATACTTATATTTTAAAACTGATTTTTGAAGCACTGTAAGTGATTCTCCCTCTCCCACTCCCCCTGCTTGTGTTCCCTCTCTCGCTCGCTCTCTCTGTTAAATAAATAAATCTTTTAAAAAAAAAAAAAGTACCTCACTCAGATGACCTCATTTAACCTTGTTACTTCCCTAAAGGCTCTATTTCCAAATACTGTCACATTGGGAGTTAAGGCTTTAATTTATGAATGTTGGGGGAACATAATTCAATCCATAATATAGATAAAGCTGCTCTAGACGTTGGTCTACAGGGTTTTGTGTGAACATAAGTTTTCATTTCTTTGGAGTAAATGCCTGAGTATGCAATTATTAGGTCATATTTTAGCTGCATGTTTAGTTTTTTTAAAAAGTACCACACTGTTTTCTGGAGTAACATTTTATATTCCCACCAGCAATCCAGTATGACAATTTCTCCTCATACTTGCCAGCATTTAGTGTTATCACTATTTTTTCTTTTTATTTTAGCCATTTTAATTTATATTTTTACATTTTATTTGTATTTATATTTTTATTTTAACCATTCTGACTGAGCACAGAGATTTCCCATTGTGGTTTTAATTTGCATTTCTATAAGCAGTAATAATATTGGAGAATAATACATTCAAATACAATATATCATTATAAGTACATAATTAAACCATTTGATGTCCTGTCACTTTAGATAATGATCCCACCAGATTTCATTAGCATGAATGGTAATTTAGACCTTAGGAAAAAATATAGGTGTTAACAGAATGTTTGTTTAGTGGATGCTTTTGTTCGCTTAGATCTTTTTTATACAAGGTAGGATCTTTATGTATCATGAAAAGTACTCCTGAAGATGGTATCTTTATCTTCTCACTGAGTTCATAATTGCATGCCATTCCTAACAGTCCTGTGGAACCATAGATAGAATCTTCTCACTGAATGTCACATCAGATAATTTTGTCCTGGTTGCAATGCAAAGTTTAAGGTTGACAATAGAGCTGCTAGAGTAGTTCAGGAGAGAAATGCTAAGCACCTAAATTAAGAAAGTGGCAGCCTATCTGAAAAATGGGATAATAGAGAATAATTTAGGTACTAGCGTATATAAGATCTAGTAACTGATTAAATGGTAGGGGGTGAAGCAGAGAGAAGACTTTAGAATGACATCTAAGTTTTCGTTTGAATCTAGAATGATCTAAGTTTTTGTTTGAATCTAGAATGATGTCCAGATCATCATGGGTGAGTGATAGTGTCATTTACCAAGGTGAGGAATAGAAGAAAAGGAAAGGTTTGTACATGTTAAATCTAGGAGGCAGAAAACCATGTTGATTCAGAACAGGGCCTCCGAATCCAGGCTGGCCTAGTTTGACTTGAATCCCCAACTTTCTAGCTATGAGACTTTGGGCAGGTTACTGTCCTCTGTGGGATCCAGTGTTTCATTTGTAAAATTGGAATAATAGTACCTTCCTCATAGTTTAATTGTGAAGATTAAATTTATTAATATATGTAAAAAATTTCAAGTACTGTTAGGTACTTAATACATTTTAGCTAAAATGTTAACTTAAAAATGAAAGACGTAATGATGAAAACACTGAGGTCAGAGTGTGGATAAAACAAAAAGACTTATTGTTACTTTGGAAATTATATTTAGTAAATAAATTACTTCTCTGTTCATCTATGCTATTTGGCTATTCTTTCATTCCAAACATATGTGGGAGTAGTATTGGATACTTTCCTACAAGATTAAGAAGAACTAAACTTACTGTCACTCTATTAAGACATCTAGAGTAGTTTCTAATTATTTGATAGAAACTAAAGAAACCAGTCATTATAATTATTGACATCTGTGGTTATTCAAGAGAGACATTTTGAAAAAGTGAAATAGAATAAATATAAAAGTACTCCTTTTCCTGTTTTACTTTGTTTTCTGAACCTGAGGCGGGGATCCTAAAACCAAAGAGTTTATTGACACAGTTTGATTTGATCAAATTATAAGGACAAGAAAACTAAAGAAGCATCCAGAAAAATACTTCAGAGTGTGGATCTTTGTCATGAGACCAATTTGAAATGGGTGAAATGTTGCTAAAATCTGGACATGCTCCCAAATAAAAAGCCTTTTCTGAAGCACCCCGCAAGGTGGTTATTACACTGTCAAGCATATTATCAGTTTCATGAGAACCATGGCCTTGAATCACTCACTGCCTTTTTAAGAGGTAGTAACAAGAAATCATAACAAAATATAAAATTGAAAGTTGCAAAGTGAGTTTACAATCTTGTTTACACTGATAGGGATCTTAGTAAAGATTTCATAAATTTCATGGGGAAAGAAATGATGTAGCACAAATTAAATTTTTAACCATTTTATCAAATTCTTTTTCTCTTGATAAATGCCTAGCTTCACCTGGATGTTGGAGCCATGAGAATCCTGATTCTGATATTTGTTTGCTAGATTCTTAGCACATAATACCATCAAAACAAACAAATGAACAAACATGCAGGTGTAGACTACTTCTATATCCTTATAATCCCTACAATACATTGTTATTCTTTTTGTTTTAACAGTCTTTTTAAGATACTATGATATCTTTGGGCACCTGGGTTGTGCAGTTGATTAAGCATGGAATGTTGGTTTCAGCCCAGGTTGTGATCCGAGGGTCGTGAGATCAGGCGCCACATTGGGCTCTGCACTCAGCATGGAGTCTACTTGAGGGTCTCTCTCTCTCTCTGCCCCTCCTGCTCATGTGTGCTCTTTCTCTCTCAAATAAATAAATCTTTAAAAAAGATATTAAGATATCTAATAATAACAAATTTTTTATACTTGTGTACCTATCAGGTTACCCTTTATGCCTTTATGTAGACCCAGATTTCCATCTGGTATTCATTTCTTATAGTGATGAATTCTTTCAACTTTGTATGTCTGAAAAAAAGTCTTCATTTTGTTTTTGTTCTTGACAGATATTTCATTTGATATAGAATTCCAGGCTGACAGTTTTTTTTTTTTTTTTTGCCAGTCCTTATAGATGTATCTGTATTATATTGCTTTCATTGTTTCTAATAATGAGTATGCTTTTATTATGCTTTTATTCTTAATCTTCCTGTCTATGTAATATGCTTTTTTTCTGGTTGGTTTTTAAGATTTCCCTTTGTCATTCGTTTTAGGCAGTTTGATTATGATGTGACTTTATATTAGCTTTCTGTCATTGTATAAGAAATTACCAAAAATTTAGTGACTTAAAACATCCATTTATTATCTCAGAGTTCTGGAAGTCTGATTTGGGTGGGCTTGACTGGGGTTCTCTGTTCACTGTTTCATAACAGTGAAACCATTGTTTTGCCCAGGCTGATCTCGTATCTGGAAACTCTGGGGAAGCATTCCCTTAACAAGCTCATTCAGATTGTTGGCCAAATCCACGTCCTTAGAGTTGTAGAACTGAGGTTCCTGATGCTTTGCTGTCTATTGTTCTTGTCTCTTAAACACTACCCACATTCCTTGGTGTATGGCCCACTCCATCTTCACAGCCAACAAGGGAGTATCAAATTTCCTGTGTGCTCTAAACCTCTGGCCTCTTCTGATGGCGAAAAAACTCTCTGACTTTAAAAGATTCATGTGATTAGGTCAGATTCACCCAGATAATCTTCCTTTCTAAAGGTCAGCTGTTGCATATAGCATAATGGAATCATGGAAGTAACATCCATCATATTCATAGATCTGAGGTTTATGCAAGGAATACACTGTGGAGTATGGCAGGGATTGAGGAGGAAGTCTTGAGAGCCAGCTTAGAATTCTGCCTGCCACCTGCTTTGGTGCAGTTTTCTTCAGGTATTTTGTGCATGCTATTGGTTAGGTATTTTGGATCTGTGGGTTTCTGGTTTTCAACAAATGTGGGAAATTTCCAGCCATTATTTTTTCAAATTTTCTACCCCTTCCTCCCTTTCAGGAAGTCTTATCACAGATATATTAAGGTTCCTGAAATTATCACACAGCTTACTGATGTTCTATTAACTTTTGTTTTTTGATATTTTTCTCTCTTCATGCTTCATTTTGGGTGGTTTCTATTGCCTTGTCTTAAAATTCGCTGATCTTTTTGTCTTCAGTGTCTAAGATACTGTTTATACCATTCGGTGTATTTTTCATCTAGCATTGCAGTTTTATCTCTAAAAGTATGATTTTTTTTTTATTATTTTGAAATCTTCTATGCCTCCACTTGCACAGTCATTTCTATAGGTTGGGGTCAGAAAACTCTTTTCTGTAAAGAGGCAGATAGTAATTATTTTAGGCTTAGTGGACCACATAAGGTCTCTGTTCAACAGTCATTATTGTTTTCTTTTTTATTAAAATACCTGTTCAAAATGTAATGACCATTCTTAGCTTATAGGCCATAAAAACCAAACCAAACCAAAATAAAACAAAGACAGATGTCTGGCTAGATTTGGCCCATAGGCCATAATTTGCTGACCTTTGCTCTAGTTTCTTGAAGGGTCGGTTATTTGTATTATTTCTTGATTTATTTTAGTTGATCAGATCAGTTTATATTCTTACTATAATTTTTTTTCCTGCTTTTTAGCATGCACGGTCATATTTTATGAAAATCAGACATTGTGATTGTATCTTGTTGGGTACCGGATATTTTTGTATTCTTATAAACATCTTTGAGTTTTTTCCTGGAATATAGTTAAGTTACTTTGGGTCAGTTTGACCTTTTCAGGTCTTGCTTCTAAAATTTCTTAGGTGGGCCAGCTCAGCATTTAAAGGCTGATTTTGCCTCACTACTGAGACACAGCTCTTCTGAGGAGAGTACTCTGCGTAATTCCCAGTAAAATAAGAGGTTTTTCACTATGGTTGGTAAAAACAGGAGCTGTTCCAAACCCTATAGGGCGAGGTTTGAGTTTATTTCCTCTAATCCATTTAAGTGGTTCTTTCCCCTACCTTGGGTGCTTTTCTCATATGCTTGTGCTAGTCAGCACTCACCAGAGACTTAAAGGAGACTCTTTGGAAATCTCTGGAGCTATCAACTCTCTGCTTCTGATTATTATTATTATTTTTTTTTTTTACAATAAAAATATCTCTCCCAAATGGAGAAACTCCACTCTAAGGGAATGAAGTGTAGGACACGAAACTGATGCAGTTGAGAATTATTATTCCATCAAAACTCACAAAATCCCCATGTTTTACCAGAATCTTCAGTGTTTATTTATGGATTTTATTTTTCTTTTTGAACCAAATGCAGCAGATAACTCTGGAAATTGGGAATTATAACAAGTTAAAAGAAGGTGTGTTTTCCCCCTTCTCTCTGAGGGAGGCCGGTAGTTCATTGCATTCCCAAATAAGTCGTTATCAAAGAAAGGAAATAATCCTATTTTCAGAATTATAAATTATCAGAAAACTGAGATCTGTACTCTGAAGTAAGGTCTTAACTAAAATGAGAAAAGAAAAAGAAGTTGATTCCACCCCGTCTTTTCCCATTCTTTACCTACAATAGTGGTTTTCACTGGGCAGCTCCCCTGCCCCCATCCTTCCTAAAAAAACGTTTGGCAATATCTGAAAACACTTTTGGTTGTCACACCTATGAGGGTGCTACTGTCATCTAGTAAACAGAAGCCTAGATGGCTGCTAAACAGTCCACAGTGCACGTGACAGCCTCTCAGAACAAAGAGTTACCAAAATATCAGTAATGCCAACATTGAGAAACCACAGTAGAACGGAGCCATCTAAGAACTTTATACCCTCCGGAGTTAGATACCTGAAAACTTGGTCTCTTTTTTTTCTCTTCTAAGCATTGAATGAAATCTAAAAATACTACAAAATAAGGTTGTTAAAACTTCTAATTTCTAATCACTCCCTTCCCAAGCTTCTTTGATATTGTTGTCACATATTTTAGTCTATCTTGTTTTAAATTTTATGTCAGATTTATTATTACTGTTATTACTGTTTTACAGTCAGTAATTATTTGGTTTTACCTATAAATTTTGCTTATTTTTTAATTCCATCAGTGTGTTCATGTTCTGTGACTTTTCCTTGCCTGAATTTTCTTGAGTGAGAGAGAATCTAGTACTGACAAAAATCTCTTAATTTCTGTTAATCTAAATGCCTTTATTTGACCTTGTTCTTGAAAGATATTTTTGCTGGTAATAGAATTCTAAGTTCATAGTTATTTTCTCTTAGCACACTAAAGATATTACTCTATCGCATCCTATCTTAAAACATTAAAGATGTCATTATAACATCATCTGGTTTTCATTTTTGCTTTTGAGAAGTCTGCAGTCAGTCTCATTGTGATTTTTTTTTTTTTTTTTTGAGGTAAGCTTTCTCTCTGGTTGCTTGTAAGAGCTTCCCTTTGCCCTTGGGATTTCCAATTTTATCATGTTTCTAAATAAAGCTTTTTTTGTAACTTCTTGTTCATTTTCTTATTCTATAATTTGTTTAACGTTGGCGGCCAAAAGAAGTAAGGAAGGAAAAGGGATTTTACATTTTTCATGTACCTATAACTTGACAGACATTGTTAAAAATGAAAAAAGAAATAGGTGTGTTTCCCCTGTCTTCAGTGAGCTTGCAACATAGCTGGGGACATAAAAAAAAAAGACACCTGTGCTGAGTATTTACAAACAATATACTGTACAATGCACTAAGTACAAAATCAGTAGTGCAGATTTAATCAATCATATATAAGGCAGAGGGATTACCAGCAGGCCATGGCTGCTAATGACAATTTCTTGGAGAGCATGAGGCTTGAGTTATTTCTTGACTGCTGTGTTCAGGGAAAGTTGATCTTTATCTGAACAGTGACAATGAATTTAACAATATGTTTTTGTAATAGAGCTGGTGTGGGATGTACAGAGAAAGGAACATTTCTTGATTTTGGTGATGAAAACATTGTGTGGACCTGTTATAAAATAGTAGAGATTATGTCTTGTTCATACTACTTTTTCTATAGAAACCTTAAAATGGTATTTCTGTTTTAAAAACTTTGTCACTGTCAGGTCACTATTTTATGATTAGAGTATTAAGTGAAGTATTACTATGGAAAACTGTAAGGAAAAATCTTAAAAATTTCTCAGCTTACTTTCCAAAAGTAATTAGGGATTTTGAAGTATTCTGTCTGTATGAAAAGCATGCTTTTGATGGACTATATTATCTTCTGTTTTGGAGGTCAATAAAAGTTCAGTGTGTAAAAATGTGATGTATTAGATAGCTTTCTTATAAAGTTATAAATAAGATATTTTTATTTGTGACTCCAGCAGTTATTTAAATTATATGATTAAAAAGTAATGTTTACTTGTTATGAAAGTGCTCTGTAGTTCAAATATATGAAACAGCTAGGTCTCATTTGAAGGGAAATTCTATCTATATTTTTCCTTATAAAGAAGAATTAATTTTGTCTATATGCTCTGAACTTCTTCAGGATTTTAGTATCATAAAGTCTACTGGGAACACTTGGAAACTGCTAACTAGGAAAAGGGCATCAGCTGCTTGAAAAAAAAAAACCTGCTAAACTAGAGAGAGTTACTAACATCTATGCCTCTAGCTAGGAGTAATCTAACAAAAGAATTTTCTTTACAACATACACTTTATTGATTTTATGGCAAGAAATTAGAAGAGAGATTAAAAGCCTAAAACATATTGTGCTGTCCCAGAATGGTAATTTTAGAACTCAAATGAATTCTGAAATCTGAAAAGTAGATGAATTTAACTTGTAATGTGAAAATTTCAAATTGCTTTAGAAATAGACTTAGTCCGTATCTTCCAATATATCTATCTGTGTATTGTGGTTACACAGACCTATTATAATAAACAAACATATTTGATATTATTGTATTGCTATTTATAGATTTTCATTATTTTTCTCTGGAAATATACATGGATTGGTTATCAGTCATCAATAATCATTTCTTGAGCTCCTGATTGATGCAAGGCATTGTGCTAGGAGGTATGATGGGCACAAAGCAGTTTAGAATTATGATCCTGCCTTTAAATGAAATTTATCCAGTTAGGCAAGTAGAACTGAGATTAAATTCCACCCTTCACCATTGGCAGATTTTGTGATGTGGATCAGATTACGTACACCTCTAAATTTCAGTTATCTCATCAGACTATTTTGAAGGTTATATGAGTCAACACACAGAAAAAATGTAGCAGTGTCTGTCATACATTTTAGATGATCAGTAAATTCCCAGCCTGTGTAATAGTTATATAAACTGTTCTCACATTGATAGCTGAGTTTTGCTGTTTAATCTGGAAAGGGTACACTTTGAATCTTTCTATTAAGAGATACTGATAGGTAGAATTATTTTGGTATAAATAACTTCAAAATTCCTCAAAGATGAGTGTTGAAGTAGTGTAGAAGACAGTTTTAAATTAATAAAAATAAAGCAAAGTGACTTATATTTCTTAATACTCTCCATCTTATTAGGTACCTTATATTGCATTTTTCTAAACTTAATTCCCTCGTGTAAACCCTGCAAGCAAATTTAGAGAGGACAAGTTTAAATTTCATCCAATGATGCAAATATCAGTGACTAAACATAGGCTACCTTGCTTTTTACATTTTCTTTTTAAAAATGATTTATTTATTTTAGAGAGAGAGAGAGAGTGTGTGTGTGTGTGTGTGTGTGTGTGTGTGTGCGCGCGCACGCGCGCAAAAGTGTGGGGAGGGGTAGAGGGAGTGGGGAAGGGAGAAGACTCCCTGCTGAACGGGGAGCCCAATGATGTGGGCTCCATCTCAGGATCCCAAGATGATGACCTGAGCTGAAACCAAGAGTCAGACGCTTAACTGACTGAGCCACGGAGGTGCCCTCTTTTTACATTCTTAATAAGCGGTTACATTGTTGATAAAGAGTTATATGAAAATAATAATTATATAAGTTGGGGTAATTTATATCACAGGAAATCATTGTATAAAGAAACCTCAATGTATTCTTCAGCAATCTACATAGTAATCATGTTTTATTATGTAAGTGTTACGATTTCTTCCTTGAAATGTTTTGCTTATCCTTTCAAATCTCTGCATACTATTCAAGAGGTTCACGCAAAACATTTTTCTTTTAGGGACCCCCTTACTAAATGTATGCCTTCACCTTGATACATGTTTCAAACAAAAGTTTTTCTGAGTAAAATGTAGTTTGTTTTTTCCAGAGTAGGTTGTGTTAAATTATTAAAGAACGGATGACTAAGAAAACTTAGTCACTGTTTGGAGGTGGGTAGGGAAAGTTAAGGTAACAGTTTTCAGTCTTGCTTGCGCTTGATAATCACTTGGGGTGCTATTAAGAAATGTACAAATTACCATTTCCATCCTAGACAATGGAATGAAAACCTCAAGGGTTGAGTTTTGGAAATGTTATTTTTAAAAGCATGCACACTCCCCACCCCAAGTATGAGGAGCCTCTTCTTCAAGCACTGGCCTCCTCAGCACACCCTTAACTGAGCTCCTCTCCATCAGTCTTCGACCAGATCCTTTCCCTACTCTTTTGAGTGGTGTGTTCAATATATTTGGAACCCTTCTATGTGAGCTTCAGATCTTATGTGGGGAAACAAATAGTATAAATTTCAGTTTAAGGAAGTAATTTATAAGTCCACTTTATTGCTTGTTTCCCAAATAAAAATTCTCAGATCTTCCATTTTATAGAAATGAGTTAATGATATTACATTGTGTATTTAAAATGGTAGAAATTTTAAAAGGTACCAATTTAAATAGGTATTTTAAAATTTCTGATCTTCAGGAAGTCAATACCAAGTATGTTCTTAAGCATTGAAATACACACACACACGCATGTGTATTAAACTAACCACTCTAAGTCATTAACACTTTTGTTATATGATATATGCTTTTACTAAGTTATTATTTATATTAAATGAATTCTTGACTTGAAATCAAACTAAGTTATTCCAGTATTGTGAGATTAAATGCAAGTGGAATCAATCTCTTATCACTCAGAACAATTCATCTGAGGATTCTATTAATGATGAAATTTTCTTGTTTAAGAAGATGCAAGTTTAAAGTGGCATCCTTGCTTTATTTAATTAATTTTGGAAAGTTTAAAGTCATATATACTGTAAGAAAATTTAAATTAAGAAATTACCCATAATTTAATATCTCTGACATTTTGTGAGCTTAACCGTGTAAGTGCCAAAATATCCTTTCTGAAGATTCCAAGTAAGGTAGTGGAAGTAACTTAAAGGTTAAACTCAGAGCTGAAACCAGTTATTACCGTAAATATCAGCCAAGAATCTGAAAATGACATTTTATTTGTAGGATTCAACAGAATTTGACAGAGACTGTTGTGCTTCTATTTTATTGCCGTGATTAGAAGTGCAGCTGTTTTTTAAAAGGCAGGTCCCACAGTTTGGACCAAAATGACTGTTTGCAATACCAAATAAATAGTGGTGTCTTGTATTTTTAAGCTATAACACTTATACTGACATCCTGGAGGGATACTTAGGTACATGTCAGTATGAGTTCATCTCCCTTGTGAAAATAATATATTAACTAAATAGAAAATACCAGATTCTTGTCCTTCAATTTTACTTCTGCTTAAGCCTCTGAAGTTTGTGTACGTACTTAATTATAATACTGGTTTTGTGAAATCAGCCCTGTCTTATTATGGTAATGAGTTCTAATGACAAGCAAACCAAACCTAGCCAAATCAAACCCATAACTGAGGTCTCTTTTACTGTCCTCTTGTGCACTGGGACTGTGACTGTTGGCACAGCATTTTGGTGTCACTTCAGAGTGATATCTGACATGCTAAATTATTAAGAGTGTGCTGATAGACACCCAAATGTGCAACCTCAAGAGTTTATCAGTGGAGCTTGTTATGTGCAGCCAGGATTTTGTTTGTCTTAAAATACCCTCTTGAGAACTTTTTCTTCAGTTTTCCTTAGTATTCAAGTCTTAGCTCCAATTTAGGAACAAGGAAGCTAACATCCCCTTCCAAGAAGAGGTTAGTACACCTCTCTGACTCCCATTATACCTTAAGTTCTCATTAAATTCGGTATTGCTATTGTTTGTTATTCTTTTTTTTTTTCTCTTCAAGGACATTAATAGCTTCTTATTTATCATTTTGTCATCATGTAGTGGAGTATATTTAGAAGACTCATCTATTTAGTTGGGTTTATTTTCTATTTTTTTATTATGCTTCTTAGATGGAGCATTTTCAGTATGAAAGAATTTTCAGGAATTGATACTAAGGGCATATTAAGTATTTCCAGTTACTATTTTAATGATGTAAATGCATTCAGTTAAATAATATGGAATGATTATGAATTATGCATTATGATTTCTAATGGCTTTTTGTCATATGTAATAACTTACCTGATTTTTACAAAATCTTACAATCTCACTTTCTTCAAAGATTTAATAGATTATTCTCCTGAGGCCTTTTGTTGTTAAGATTTAATTTCCTCTACCCAGATTGTCTGGTTCAAAATGAATTATAATGAGACATTAAAATGCATGACTCTTCAGTAAAGAGAAACTGGCCATAGACTCTCTTTCTTTTCTCTTAATTAGCAGAATTCAGGAATTGTTCAGTGCACTTTCAGGTGGGAGTACAAATTGGAAATTTGGTATTTGGTAAAGATGTTGGACTCTTTATATGAGATAATGAAAAAGGGTTAATCAGTTAATTTGTATTAACATAAAAACACTACATATTTCTATCTATAAAGAAACACATTATCTTATTTTTAATGCATTAAGACAGTATAGAGTACATCTTCCTCTTTTGTTTATTGTTAAGATAAATTTTATTTAAATAAAAGCATTTTTGTGGGGATGAGTATAAAATCTGTTCACTACAAAAAAAAAACTAAAATGTAATATTTACATTTATAAAACAGAAAATGAAAGTTCTTTTATAATCCCAACTCCAGTGGAACAGTTTGAGATACATATATCTTTCCATAATTATTTTTTATATATTAACAAATATTTAATTATGTTACTGTTCTGTGGCATGCTTTTTTTTTCTTTTCTTTGGATACAGTTTCTTATAAGCACAAATATCTTCCTCATTCTGTTTAACTACCGTAATTCATGAAGAATGTAATACGAATTACTTATCCCAATCCATTATTTATGGACATTCAACTTGTCTCTATTTTTTCTTGTAAATGTGGTTTTAGCAAATGTCTTTGTGCTTATTTACGTGGCATTTTGTTCAGTTAGTTTAACTTGGATAAATTTTTGGAAGTGGGATTTTTAGGTTAAATATATGCAAATTTATTATTGTTAATCATTTACAAGTGATGTATATAATGCATATGAAGATATAAACATTACCAAGAATAATTGATTTTTTGAAAATTGTAAACACTCAGTTTAATAAAAAATCTTATTTTATTTGCCTTTATTCAGTTATCAGTATGATCAATATGTTATTTGACTTTGTATTTTTATTTTTATAAAATTAAGTTACTTTGTTAAAAAATCATTATAAGATATAAAAGTGTAAAGTAATAAAATCAGTAAACCTTATAAGTTTTTAACTTGGATTTTTAAATTTGGACTTTGGTATTAGATTCCTGAGTTCCAGTCTTTCCTCTGCTTGCTACTTACTGGCCATTTATCCTTGGGCAGATTCTTCAAACCCTCTTTGCCCAGTGTCCCCATCTTTAAAATAAGAAGGGCACTTGTAGTGATGAGCACTGGGTGTTGTATTTAAGTGATAAATCACTAAATTTGCACCTGAAACTAATGTTACACTGTATGTTAACTAACAGGAATTTAAATAAAAACTTGGAGAAATGTAAAAAAGTAAAATAAAATAAGAACAGTAAAAAGACTTATGTCATGGTGTTTCTTTGGATGTTAAATGAAGTAATCCCCTTAGAGCATTTAAACAAAGCTTAATATGTTTTATGTGCTCAATAGAAATGCTAGCTATTACTATTATTAAATGGATTAATGAACAATTACCAACTTAAATAATAAGGAATATATTATCTTATGTATTCATAATCCAAGATCATTGAAGTTAACATTTTGGTATTTGTGTTATATCATGTTAGTTTACTGATCTTGACACAGATCATCTAGTTTGGGATTGGCATATTCAGTAAAGTAGCATGTTAAGTCTTCTCTGTTTTGGGTTTGTTTGTTTTTTTTAAGGTTAGTGTATGGAGGTGTGTAGTAGTAGATGTATAGTTGGGGACCAAGTAACAGGCTCCTTGTAGTCCAGATTCACCTGCTGCACCATGAGTTGTTGAGGACAGAGAAAAAGTCCTCATGGCTTGAGACTTGGTAGTTAGTGTTCAATATACATTGAATGAATGGGAGAGTACATTTTAGATGATGGCAGGAATATAGTTACAGTTTTGCATTTAATAACATATCTGATGCTGTGATGAAACCATAGAGTCTTGGGTGAGACCACAGGTGTAATGTAACAGGTATTGGAGGTAAGAAGAAAAAGAAGAACCTGCTGTTTCTTCTATTCCTAAACTTTTCGGAGATGCCTTTGAGTAGCTAGGTGTATTAAGATCAAAACTAAAATGTCAAGGAGGGGAGTGAGTGGAGGGATACATGATTTAAAATAATTTGAAGGGTCTTCAGAAGAGTAAAAGTAACTCAGTTTATCTTTTTGTCTCTGGAGGGTAAAATTGTAGGAATAATCAGAGAACTCTTGAAGATAAAATATTTTTGATATACTTAAGAGCACATTTAGGCTTCTCTATTTAATTAGATACTTCTTTAATTTTCCCATTTTTAGAAGAAGTCACTTGTATCTCTTTTTGTGTCTCTTTTTGCATAGGTATTATTATCATGTTTCAAAAACTAGAAACCTTTAAATAGTGAAAAGTCTCCTATTTTATCTCTGTTCTTCATCTGCCCAGATCCCTACTTCTTTAATAACCACCGTGTTTAGATTTTATGTATTCATCTTGAATCTTCAAAAACAATTATAAATATAGATTTTTATTCCCTTCCCGCCACCTCCCACCAAATTTGAACAAAAAATAGCATATTAAATGCTGTTCAGCACCTTTTTTTCACATAACCAGATATTTCCAGAATAGGGAATGTTCTTATTCCACATAGAGGTTTTCTTTTTTCTGCATAGAGATTTTTATGGCCTCCTACAATTCCATTGCATTGATGTGCCATAATTTATTCGCTTTAGTACTCTATTAGTGACCTTTGGTACCACAGATAATTTTGTGATGAGTGATCTTACAAGTGCACAATTTTGCATGTGTGCAAGTATGCTAAAAGTGGAATTGCTAAGCCCAAGGTTATATATAGTTGTGAGAGAAAGATCGCTGTGTTCCCAAAATGAAATAAGTCATACTTTGAAAGAATGCATTTGTGTTCATTGGAAAGTGTTTATCTGTAACACTGGGTTTCAAACTGTAATTTAACATTTTGATTCAATCACCCAAACACAAAAATTTTATGTAACAGTATATGCCCTTATCATATGTGATATGCTGCACTATTTTTTTTTCCTCTTCTATTCTTTCAAGATGCTGATCACAATCCACTAAATTGATTTCATAACCCACTAGTGGAGGGTAACCTCTTCTGTGAAATACACTGATCTGGAATTTAGTTGACCAACTCTGTTATATGTGGTATATAGTCTCCTAAGAATTCCCTATAAAATAAAGAAATAAACATAATTTTTACTGATTTTTAGAAAGTCTCTCAGAAATGACATTTTGTTATCTTTGGACTCACAGGTTATGATATTTTAAAAGAATAGCACATTAGCATATGTTGCTATATATACATAAAAAAATATAAATATGTAAAAATATAGATATAAAAATTTATCTTGGATTGGGTATAAATCAGTCAAGCAATATCTTGAGGATAAATGATTTCTTGAGGATAAACAGTAAAGATAGAATATTAAATATTTCTGACCATAATTTTTATGTATTCTTCCTAAGGTGTGAAATTCTATGACATGCTAAGTATTTGATTAGTTTTAGAGTTTCTAATGCTATCTTAATATCAAGAAGATTTTAAAAATGTAAAACGTATATTTCGACACTGCCTTTTTTTCCCCAGAGCAAATGTAGTAGGGGCTGATGTCCAAGGTAGCTTCTAGTTTCACTGGAAGCTGCAGTGAATGAATGTAGGGAAAAAAAAATAGTTTGGCTAGTATTTATGATATCTGATAGAAAACATTTATCAAACTTAAATAATGTTAGCAGAATAATATATACCCAGCTCCTGTTCTGGAGTTAGTCATTGTGCTTAACATGGAGTGTTTTAAATATTGCTTAATTTATGAAAATCCATCAATAATGCAGCTCACAGATGATAATTGGTTTAATTAGAATGACTCAGCTGAAGCAAGTACAGAAAAAAAAAAATCACTGAATATTTTCTTTGTGCAAGGTACTATAGGAGATATTAGGAAGATGAAGATGAAAAACATAATTCCCAACCCTTAGTACTCTGATTTTTTTTTTAGACATTTATTTATCTTTCAGAGAGAGAGCACTAGTGGGAGGGGCAGAGGGAGAGAGAGAATCTCAAGCAGACTCTGTAAGTAATTTTTGTTTGATCAGCCGAAGTTTTTCTCAACCTTTAATAAAGGTGAGTAGTAAGGCTTCATCTGGGACCGGTTTAGTATATGGTGCATGCTTAGACCTAACTGTTGTAGAATTTGGGTTGGAATATAGAAATAATTATTAGTGATTTAGTCAGTGTTGGAAAAGAACATTAATTACAGTCTTTAACACATGCAACAAATGATTACTTGTTTTTTTGTTTCTTTGCTTACTAAGGATGACTTTGTTAAGAATAAGAGGTCAGATTAAACTAATGTTCTTTTTATTCCCCAAAGCATCCTCGATATGGTGCATCTGAATTCCATGACCCTCAGATTATGGCAAGGCCTTTGAAACCATGTTAAAGATTTTGTATGCTGTCCTAAGAGCCTTTCCCACAATTCAGTCTGCTATGTTATGACAATCTATTTGTCAGTTTCAAAAACATTATATAAGTTAGCTGGGTGCTTTCTAGAGCCGCACTGTTTTATACAGTAGCCACTAGCTACATGTTCCGTTGAACAGTCTTGAGGGAGGTAGGGGTGGAAGGATAGGCAAAATAGGTGAAAGGGATTAAGAGGTACATACTTCCAGTTATATAAAATAAATAAATCACAGGGATGAAAAGTACAACATAGGGAACATAGTCAATAAGATTATAATAATTTTGTATGGTGACAGTGGTGACTACACCTATCATGGTAAGCATGTTGTAATATATAGAATTAAAATCAGTATGCTGTACACCTGAAACTAATATGAAATGTCAACTATATTTCATTTTTTAAAATTTTAAAACAAAAAAAAGAAATATGGCTGGTCTGGATTGAGATGTGCTTTAAGTGTAAAAAACACTTATTTCTCAGACTTGTTAGGTAAAAAGAAAAATAATTTTTATTATGTATTAAAAGGAATATTTTAGATACATTGGGTTAAATAAAATTTTTATAAAATTGATTTTTTTCTTGTTTCTCTTTTATTATGTTAGTCACCATACAGTACATCATTAATTTTTTCAATTTTTAAAAACTTTTTAATGTTTCTGCTGGAAAATAAAATTTACATATATGGTTTACATTTCCTTTTTAAATTTTTATTATTGAAGTATAATGTGACATTTTATTTTAGGTCTGCTACTAATATGTAACCTTGGGAAAGTCACTGTAACTCTCTGAAAATGAGGGTTTTTTTTTAAAGATTTTATTTAAGAGAGAGAACGCATAAGTAGGGGGAGGGGCAGAGGGAGAGAGAGAAGCAGGCTGAGCAGGGAGCCTGACCTGGGGCTTGATCCAGGGACTCTGGGATTATGACCTGAGCCGAAGGCAGACACTTAACCAGCTGAGCCACCCCGGCACCCCCTGAAAATGAGTTTCTTAAAAAAAATCCTTTACTTTTCCATTGACCTCCAAAGTCAGATGCAATTGCCTGTTTGAAATTTCTATTTGGACATAGAGTAGTTCTTAAAATGTAGTGTTATTTTTCTTTTCCTCTCTCCGTCTATCCTCTTAATCTTCTTATATAGCATCAGTAGAACTGCCACCCATCTACTTAAGGGAAAAAGGTCGTCTTTGATTTATCTCTTTTTTTTTTAACCCATTCTCTCACATTTAAGTCATTATTGAATCCTATTAGCTGCACCTCCACTCATGTAATACAAACCAGCATCGTCCTCCACCTGTGCTGCTAGCATAGTTGTCTACCGTTTCCCAATCTGTTCTTCACATGGTGGCCAAGGAGACCTTTTTTTTTTTTTGGTGTTTTTTTTTTTATTCTTATGTTAATCCCCATACATTACATCATTAGTTTTAGATGAAGTGTTCCATGATTCATTGTTTGTGCATAACACCCAGTGCTCCATGCAGAATGTGCCCTCCTCAATACCCACCACCAGGCTAACCCATCCTCCCACCCCCCTCCCCTCTAGAACCCTCAGTTTGTTTTTCAGAGTCCATCGTCTCTCATGGTTCGTCTACCCCTCCGATTTCCCCCGCTTCATTCTTTGCCTCCTGCTACCTTCTTCTTCTTTTTTTTTTTCTTAACATATATTGCATTATTTGTTTCAGAGGTACAGATCTGAGATTCAACAGTCTTGCACAATTCACAGCGCTTACCAGAGCACATACCCTCCCCAGTGTCTATTACCCAGTCACCCCCTCCCTCCCCCCCACCCCCCACTCCAGCAACCCTCAGTTTGTTTCCTGAGATTAAAAATTCCTCATACCAATGAGGTCATATGATACATGTCTTTCTCTGTTTGACTTATTTTGCTCAACATAATACCCTCCAGTTCCATCCACGTCGTTGCAAATGGCAAGATCTCATTCCTTTTGATGGCTGCATAATATATTTGTTATTCCTCTACTTAAAATCATGCAGAGACCTTCTCTTGTATTGTAAATAAAAATTCACGCTCTTTACCATGACTTACAGTTTCTCCATGACTCCTGTCTCCTTTTCCTAACTATTAATGCCCTCTTCCTCTGTTTTACACTGTTCCTTGAAAGGGAGGTATATGTGAAACGATCTCCAAAGGCCGTAGGAGCCCTGAGACCGAAAATAAAGGCTGACAAGTCCAACTTGACAAGAAACGGCTTATTAAGGGAACTTAGAGATAGAAGTGTGTCTTGGGCAGCTGCAGGAGGAGTAGATCTCCACAGCCCCATTTCCTTTAAGACTTGCTTTTATAGCCCTAGAGACTGGGAGTCTGTGCTGGGTGGGGACAATCCAAGAGGAAATGTTTAAGAATAAATGTGCATCATAGTCATATCTCTGGGGGCACATCAAGGATGTTATGTCCCAAGGGCGTACTTAAGGGTGTGGCTAAATAAAAGAAAAGGAAGTGGGAGGGCAAGGGGGCTGTGCTCTAGAAGTTTCAGGTCACAGAACCCTCATCGTGACGGATTTGTCGAAAATGGCATTAGTCTGGTTTATATTTATACTATGTGTTAAAAGTTCATATCCATGTTTGAAATAATCTGTTAATTCATATCAGTGTTTGAAATAATCTGAATGTGTATTTCTCCTACTTTTATTACAAATTGTGTAACTACCCTTTTGACCATTTAAACAATAAATAAATGTACCACAATAAGTATTTGCCACGTGAGCAGATGATGATCCCAGCCATGAATGAAAGGTGAGATTTTCTTTAATATATGCTATTAAGAAGGCACAAAGTCATCTGTTTTAGAATGATTACTGAAAATGGTTTTATACACATGCAAGCAGTAAGTAAAGACCTTTAAATGAAAAAAAATACCTAATTTTCTAGAATTATTTATCTAATGGATACTCAAAGATGTTAAATAAGGTATTCATATAAATTGTTTTATTTTTATTTATTTATTTTTTTTAAGATTTTATTTATTTGACACGGAGAGAGAGAGAGAGCACAGACAGGGGAAGCAGCAGAGGGAGAGGGAGAAGCAGGCTCCCCAGTGAGCAGGGAGCCCAACTCCGGGCTTGATCCCGGGACTCCAGGATCATGACCTGAGCTG
This sequence comes from Mirounga angustirostris, assembly GCF_029215605.1. NCBI lineage: Eukaryota > Metazoa > Chordata > Mammalia > Carnivora > Phocidae > Mirounga > Mirounga angustirostris. The sequence goes on along the minus strand of NW_026991716.1, from coordinate 86,848,327 downwards.
AAGGCAGATGCTTAACCAACTGAGCCACCCAGGTGCCCCTAAATTGTTTTATTTTTAACCCCATGGCTGTTACATAGTTTATGATGTGCAACATGCTTTGTGAGGGATATTGGAGTGGTGGCAAGAGAGAGCACGGGCAGGGAGAGAGGGGCAGAGGGAGAGGGAAAAGCAGGCTCCCTGCTGAGCAGGACCCTGGGATCATGACCTGAGCCCAACGCAAATGCTTAGCTGACTGAGCCACGCAGGTGACCCTGGTGTTTTTCTAATATTCTGTTTCTTTCACCTGAAATGGCATTCTTCTTAGTGCCTCTCTCTCCCTTCAAATACCTCAGCACATGAGTCCTATCTTTATTATAGAAAACTAAAATAAAATAATTTTTCCCCTGTAAGCCACAAACTAATACATTTTAAGGATCATTTTAGATACGCTCTAACTTTTGTTAAGAAAATGAATATTTATACTGACCTAAGTCCTTAGTGTATTTGTAAGTGGTCAGTAATGACTGTTGAATTGAGTAGAATGTTACAGACATCAGTATGTACTAGGTTTTGTCAGTATATTCTAATGCTTTAGTTCACTTCTTCCTTGAACTATAACCTTTAAGAACAATATAAATAAGTTTCTTATTCAAGGTTGAGTATCGGTTGTTTCTGAACTGTCACATATTTTGGTTAGATCCAGTTTACTGTTTCTTTGGAGGATACTATGTGTAAAATGCATCTTTTAAAATATTTTTTCCCTTATTTATTTAATTGATTTATCAGTAAATAAAAATTTATTTAGAGGCCTATAATGTTGATGGTATTTGGTTAGGTACTAGGGTAATGCAAAAAGTAATAAAACCAAATGTGCCACATTTTATTCATTCGTCTGATGGACATTTGAGTTGTTTCTGGTTTAAGGCTATTACAATAAAGCTGCTATGAACATTTGTGTACAAGTTTTTGTATGTACATATACTTTTTTTTTCTCTTGGATAAAACCTAGAAGTGATCTGACCAGATCATATGTTAATTGTATGTTTACCTTTTAAAAAATTGCCAAATTGTTTTCCAAAGTGATTGTACTATTTTTATCTTCCTACCAGCAGTAGGTATGAGTGCCAGTTTCTCCACATCCTCACCAGCACTTGCAGTGGGCACTTTTTAAAATTTTAGCCATTTTAATAGATATGTAATGTTATCTCATTGTGATTTTAACTTTCATTCTCCTAATAACTAATGATGTTGAGCATCTTTTTATATGCTTATTGCCATCTGGATATTTCCTTTGGTGAATTGATTGTTCAAATCTTTTTCCCATTTTAAAAATTGGATTGTTTGTTTTCTTACTACTGTGTTCAGAGAATCCTTTATGTATTCTGGATATAAGTCCTTTATCAGATGTATACTTCGCAAAAATTTTCTTCCATGCTGGCTTCTTTCATTTTCTTAACAATGTCTTGAAGATTATGTTTTTTTCATTTTGCTTAAGTTCAGTTTATCAGTTTGTTCATTTATAGGTTATGGTATATTTAAGACATCTTGGCCTAACTTAAGTAACTTTTCATGTCATCCGCATTGTCAGATTTATTGACATAAAGTTGTTTATTAATATTTACCAATTTTTTAAATATCCGTAGCATCTGTAGTGATGCTACCATTCTCATTCTTGACATCAGTAATTTCTGTCTTCTCTCTTTTATTCCTGATCAATCTTGGCTGGAGATTAATCACTTTTGTTGACTTTCTCAAAGAATGAGCTTTTCTGTTTTCCATTTCATTGATATCCACTTCAATCCTTACTATTTACTTTATTCTGCTTACTTTGGTTTTAATTTATTTTGGAAGATGAACTTATCCACTTAAAACTTTTCTTCTTTCAGAGTCCATAGTCTCTTATAGCCTCTGAGAAACAAACTGAGGGTTCTGGAGGGGACGGGGGTGGGGGGATGGGTTAGCCTGGTGATGGGTATTAAAGAGGGCATGTACTGAGTGGAGCGCTGGGTGTTATACGCAAACAATGAATCATGGAGCACTACATCAAAAACTAATGATGTAATGTATGGTGATTAATATAACATAATAAAAAAATGAATTGAAAAAATAAACTTTTCTTCTTTCTTCATATAAGTGGTTACTGCTATATATTCCTCCCTAAGTATTTCTTTAGCAGCATCCACAAATTCTGATATGTTGAGCTTTCTTTTTCCTTCGGTTAAGAATACCTATTAATTTCTTCTTTCATCCATGGGTTATTTAGCAACTGTGTTACTTAATTTCAAATATTTGAATATTTCCTAAGGATATTTCTGTTAAGGATTTCTAATTTCATTCCTTTGTGATCAGATGACATATTTTGTATGAATTACTTTTCAATTTATTGAAACTTGATTTATGGCCCAGAATATAGTATATTTTTTAATGTTTCACGAACACTTGAAGAGAATTTGTATTCTACTATTGTTAGATGAATAAATGTCAGTCAGGTCAAATTAGCTGATAGTGCTATTCAAGTCTGCTTATAACCTTATTGATTTTCATGCCTACTTGTTCTATCAAGTGTTGGGAGGGATGTTGAAATCATTTGCATGTCTTACCAGTTTTTGCTTCATACATTTTGAAGATCTGTTATAGGTATATAAGCACTTAGGACCGTTATGCCCTACTGATTAATTATTCTCTTTGTCATTATGAAATGACTGTCTTTATTCCTGGTAATATTCTTGGCTTTGAAATTTATTTTTTCTGACATTAATTTAGCCATTGCAGTTTTCTGCCATTAATCCTATCCAGTTTTTTCTTTACTCTAAGACATTGTAGTTTTCATTTCTAAAGACTTTTCATATGGAAGACCTTAAGAAAAATTATTTAATCACTCAATTTTCTTCTTTATTAAAAGGGCATAATAAAAGTACCTAGAGGGGCCTGGATGGCTCAGTCAGTTGAGTGTCCAACTCTTGATTTCGGCTCAGGTCACAATCTCAGGGTTGTGAAATCAAGCTTCAATTCTGGCTCCCTGCTCAGCCAGGAGTCTGCTTCTTTCTTCCTCTCCCTCTGCGCCTCCCCCACCCCCATGTGTGCACACATTCACGCTCTCTCTTCTTCCATCTCCCTCTCTCTCAAAATAAATAAATAAAACCTTTTAAAAAATAAATAAATATATAAATAAAAGTACCTATACCATGGAATTGTTTTGAGAATTAAATATATCAAAGTGCTCACAATTAATATATATCACAGTGTAAGTTCTGAATGAATATAATCTGCAGCTATTGTTCCTACTCTTATGGCTGCTATTAAGAAAGATATTTTTAAATCCATAACATATTGAAACAGAATTTCCTACTCATTTATATCCATATTTCTTGTTTGGACTTTCATTAGTTATCTTCAATCTAACTGAACTAGAATATCATCATACAAACTCAAAAGATACCTGTGTTTCATTTTATTTCCTTATGTTATTAATTTATCATTGTTTTGTACTTAAGATCGTGTACAAAGATACAGGTATATAGTGTCATTATCATATTTTTCAAATTTAGTGAGTATGCAACTCCCAAATGCATTAGAATCGTATAGTAGTTGTGAGTTCTCAGCTGCACATTTTGGTTTAAATATTGGATATATTGAGAGACTGAACAAATTAGTCGTCTTTTTTTTTTAATCAAAGAAGTAAATGTTTGCATTTAGTATTTTATGTGAGTCCTTCACATTATCATCATTTATAATGAGTCATTTTTTTTTCTCTCTCTTTCTTTCTTTAGATTGGGCAGCTGGCTTTTAAAGGAATGAGGAGACTCAATAGAATCCAGTCAATTGTGTTTGAGACTGCCTACAACACCAATGAGAACATGCTGATTTGTGCCCCTACTGGGGCTGGAAAGACCAATATTGCAATGCTTACAGTTTTGCATGAAATACGCCAGCATTTTCAACAAGGTGTTATCAAAAAGAATGAATTTAAGGTAGGAAATTAACAAGTCAGACCACAACTTTTTAAATTGTAAAATTAAAATCATTTGTAGTTGTACATGTTACATGAAATCTGGAAAATTTTAAGGATATTACTCATGATGTCATGTAAAGATTGCTGCTTGATTTACTCTATTACTAGTAAGGCAGTCCCTATTTGTGTTATGAAAATCCTATTACCCCTATGAAACACTGTGAAAATACATTTAGCTTTGAAGCAGAACGAGTGTTCAAAGTGATGAAGATGTATAAACAAATTTCATTGTCCTTTAAACAGCTGCACACCTACCTAAGAAAGATAAGTACTTTTCAGGTATCACTGTTAAGATATTTTACTCTACAATTATATTTCACAATAAATTGTGACTTATATTGAATGCTGTGAAACAAATGACTTGTAGTTTTTGCTCATACATCAAGGTACTATTTCTTTGGCACAGATTGTATATGTTGCTCCAATGAAAGCCTTGGCAGCCGAAATGACAAATTACTTCAGCAAACGTCTAGAGCCACTGGGCATTGTTGTGAAAGAATTGACTGGGGATATGCAGTTGTCAAAAAATGAAATTTTACGAACTCAGGTATGTTGTGTACTTAGGTTTTTTGTTTAATACCATTCTTTTTTTTTTTTTCAGGTAAACATAATACAAACATAATGTAATGAAATTCTTTTATTTGTAACCACATATTACCTCTACAAAAGAGGTTTTTGCTGGTGCTTTGTCCAATTTTGTCCCTTCTAACTTCTGTGATTCCTGCTGTGTCTTGAATACTGTTAGATGCCTGGTATAAATTTTAAGTTCATTGACAGTAGATGTTCTTTTAAAACGGTGGAGGATGAAAATGTGAATAAGACCAGACTTCAGTTTTAAGAGCAGGAAAATATATAGATCCTTAAATGATCCCACTACTATTCTAAACTATTCCATAAAGATTGCTTAACATATAATAAAAATTCTTAGTCATTCTTTATTTCATCAAAAAGGAAGTTATTAAATCGCGCACTGTATATAGCACTATATTAGGTGAAATGCATGACAACAACGATATTTAAGATACAGTTCCTGCCTACAAGGATCTTATATTATGACCGAATAGGCAAAAACTCTATTAGAGCTACAACTAGATTATCATTAATTGGGTGGAACATGTAAGTAAGGTAATGTTCATAATGCTTTGAAAAAATGCAGTAATGGATAACCAAATATTAATGGGACAATCCAACCTCAGCAGTGGACTGGAGTGAGAATGAGGGAATATGCTGGCTGATTAGCCTGGCGCCTTTGCCAACCTCTTTTCTGGCCTGTCCTTACTGGTTATTAAATGTGTATTTTAAACATTATATCTGATATGTAATTAATACTATTAGAGTTTAAAGTCAGGGGTTGGGGAATGGGGGATTGGAGAAAGCTGGTCAAAAGGTACAAACTTCCAGTTATGAGATAAAAAAGTACTAGGGGATAATGTACAACATGATGATTATAGGTAACACTGCTGTATGATATATAGGAAAGTTAAGAGAGGAGATCTGAAGAGTTCTCATCACAAGGAGAATTCTTTTATTTTTATTGTATCTGTATAAGATGATGGATGTTAACTAAACCTACTGTGATAATCATTTCATAGTGTATGTAAATCACGTCATTGTATTGTACACCTTAAACTTATACAGTGATGTATGTCAATTATTTCTCAGTGGAACTAGAAAAAACAAAAATGGGCAGAGAAAGTGAATAGACATTTTTCCAAAGGAGACATACAGATGGACAGTAGGTATATGCGAAGGTGCTCAGCATCACAAATCATCAAGGAAATGCAAATCAAAACTATGATATATCACCTCACACTTGTTAGAATGACTGTTATCAAAAAGAAAAGAGATAAGAAGTGCTGGCAAACGTGGAGAAAAGGGAACCTGTGTGCACTCTTGGTGGGAATGTAAATTGATGCAGTCACTGGAAAACAACATGGAGGTTTCTCAGAGAATTAAAATAGAACTACCGTATGATCCAGCAATTCTACTCCTGGTATATATCCAAAAGAAAGGAAATTAGGGTCTCAAATATCCCATGTTCATTACAGCATTATGAACAACGATCAAGAAAAAAAAATTCTATTAGAGTTTAAAGATTTATCAGTGAAGATCAGTTCCCTATTTCAGTTGTAGTTAGATAAAAAGCAGTGATCAGGATGTAACTGGTTATTTTTAATATCCTTTTTATTTCATGAAATAATGAAGGCGAGTATATTAACGTTTAGAGACTGTCACTGACAGTCTCTAAAATATCTGTAATTTGACAAATGGCTTTGTATTTCAGAAAGAGGTAGCAGAAGGAAAATCTTTAGTAGAGCCAACAACATAGTTCTTATATTTAAGATATGTAGAACTTTATCTTTTCGCATTTACATTTAACGGAATCTCAGATTTATTTATTTTGTTAGCATAAATAGATTTTTAACTGCTGAAAATGATCAGTGGTAGAGCAAACATTGTTTGAATTTTTACTACATATTTATAAGAACAGGTAATGGCTCATTAGGAGCTTAACCTTTCTTTTCCTTCAGATTTTCAGCTTCAAAATTAATTTTAAAATGTATAATGTACTTCCACTACTGCTAATTTAGGTCTTTTAACTGGAAAATTTTAATTCTGAGATAATGTAAAAGAATTTTGATGTGTTTTTTATTTAAAAAATGCATTATTTTGTTAAGTATTTTATCAGTGATAACACTGAGTAGTAAACTAATATTTTTATTATTCTGTCATCATAAGTTTTAGCTTATATTGCCTAACTGTGATATATGGTTAGATTTTAAACACCAGACTAGGGATGCCTCGGTGGCTCAGTCCATAAGCGTGGTATCACACTTTGGCTCAGGTCATGATCTCAGGGTCCTGGGATCGAGTCCTGCAGTGGGCTCCTTGCTCAGTGGGGAGCCTGCTTCTCCCTCTGCCTACCACTCTCCCTGCTTGTGCTCTCTCTCCCTCTCTAACAAATAAATACATAAAATCTTAAAAAAAAAAAAAAGACTAATATGTGGGGTCTTCTTCATTAATTACTTTGGCTAAAATTAATATGGTAATTTCCAACTTATGTTTTATCCCGTTGCCTTGAAGGGATATGAATCTCTTATTAGTGATAGTGTTCTCTTTTATAGTGATTCTTTGGGTTAGCATGTCCTGAACTCCATCAACTGACACCTTAAGCTACTCTAATTATTGCTTTCAACCACTAGAACTGTGCATGTTTGGGAAATCCACTCACTTAAGAAAAGCCTCAAAATCACAGATTAGTTCTGTGTGGCTATATTTTTTTCAGAGTAGATTTTTGTTCCAGTGTCAGCTTGATTTTTTCCATGGGACTCTTGGCTTTTCTCCCATAAATGTATTAGTTTTCACTCCAACATTTGAGAGGTTCCCATGTTGCTGGGCTTTTCACCTTAATTTTCAAGCTGCCTTTTCAGTTCTGAATCCTAGCTCTGAACTCTGATTTCTGGCACATTTTGCCAGTGAGGCTGTGGTTTTTCCTACCCCCTTTTTTGCTGCGATAGCAGTGGGTGTGGGATCATACTCTTAGGTCAATAATTTGCACTCTGGTAATTGATTTGTAGTTTTGACATTACTTTTCTCTATTTTTACCAATTTCTGATACTGTCCTGTTTCTTAAAATTTGTTTTTATTAATTGTATACAGCCAAGTATTTTATAATTATCTGCAGAGATTCATACCACAGCTTTGCTCATCTGCCATTACTGGAAGTAGAATCCAATATCCTAATATTTTTTATTATTGAATTTATTTGTATTTCAAAAGCACTAACTTTCTTTTCCTAGCAGTGAAGACTAGAAAGCATATTTTAAAAATTGAACTGCTCTTTTAAAAGTTAACCCACACCAAAAACCATAAGATACCTAGGAATAAACCTAACCAAAGAGGTAAAAGATCTGTATGCTGAAAACTATAGAACGCTTATGAAAGAAACTGTAAAAGACACAAATGGAAAAACATTACATGCTCATGGATTGGAAGAACAAATATTGTTGAAATGTATATACTATCCAAAGCAATCTACACATTTAATGCAGTCCTGATAAAAATAACACCAGCATTTTTCACAGAACTAGAATAAACAATTCTAAAATTTGTATGGAACTAAGAAAGATCCCAGATAACCTAAGTAATGTTGAGAAAGAGAATGAAAGTGGGAGGCATCATAATCCCAGACTTAAAGCTGTATTACAAAGCTGTAATCATCAACACAGTATGGTACTGGCACAAAAACAGACAAATAGATCAATAGAACAGAATAGAGAACCGAGAAATGGACCCACACCTATATGGTCAAAGTAGGAAAAAATAACCAATGGAAAAAAGATAGTCTCTTCAACAGATGGTGTTGGGAAAACTGGACCACTTTCTTACACCACACATAAAAAGATAAAGTTATTAGGAAAATCATAAGGAAGAGAAAATACATTTATAGTATTGTACAATCCACATGTAAGTGGACCTGCACAGTTCAAACCCATGTTATTCAAGGGTCAACTGTGGTCAGTTTAACGTTTCTGTTCTTTTTATATAACTTGTATACTTAACACAATGAACTGAATCATGTTTAAAAATTTTAAGTTTATACAATAAAGAGAAAAAAGTTTTACAGATTTGTAGAACACAGTACAGTATTATACATATTCCCAATTTATGGACACATTTGATTCTGAAAGTTTGTTGATGTATTCTTAGAAGTTGTGTTACATATGATACATTCCAAGTCTAGCTCCCAGGCCTAGCTGAACATAAAATTACAGAGATTATGTCTTAAAACTACACAATAGGACACATAGACTGATAATTTCTTTAGTGTGTGATTTTTATTTTCATAATGTCTTATAAAGGCATATAGAGTAACTCAAAATTTGACTTTTAACAAATTTGTCTTTATTAAAAATAAATTTTTCTGAAATTTGAACCACTCTAGAGTCTGAGACCATACCTATGATGTACTTACCTAAAGAAATGAGTTTTGTATCCTGATGGGTACAATGAAGTTTAGGGAAGAAATCAAGTCAGTTTTTTCCTCTTCTATTTCTTGTAAGTCTAGCATTAAGAAATTTTCTGCAAATGGTTAAGTTCGGCTTTGGCAGTCTCATCTCATTGTTGTGCCAAATCCCGGGCTCTTCCTCTGTATATTTCTGCTTTAGTCTCTCTGCACACCATTAACAGACTTTTAAAAAAAATTTAAACCCTGCACTGATTTGGTTATTCCCATTACTATACAGCGGCAACTCTCAAAATATGGTACAGAAACATTGTGTTTCCTAAGCTCTTTCTGGGGGTCAGCAAGTTTAAAACCAATTTTCATAGTAACATTATTTTTTAAAAATATTTTATGTATTTGAGAGAAAGAGAGAGAGAGCTTCAACAGGAGGGGGAGGGGCGGAAGGAGAGGGAGAAGCAGGCTCCTGGCTGAGCAGGGAGCCCGACATGGGGCTCCATCCCAGGACCCCGAGATCATGACTTGAGCTGAAGGCAGATGCTTAACCGACTGAGCCACCCACGCATCCTTATAGTAACATTATGATGTTACTTTCTTTCACTCTCATTTTCTCAAAAGTATAGTTGTGGAGTTTTCCAGAGTCTGCGTAATATGTAATGTCATCGACAGCTAATGAAGTGACTACTTTCTATTTTTGTGTTGTAAAAATTTCTCAGTTTAACTTTCTAATATAAGAAATTGAGAGAGAGAGATAACCTACAAATACAAGAGTTCTTTGGGGTCTCAATAACTTTAAGAGTGCAAAGGAGTTCCAAAGCCAAAATGTTTTGAGAACCACTACTTAAGTAAGACAGTGGATTATCTTCACAATCTGGTGAAAACCAGCCTGGTTTTCAGCCTTATGTCCCAACTACTTACCAATACAAACTATAGCCAAACAGACCATTTTTGCTTTTTCTAAAGTAACATTGCTCAAATAACATTTTCTTGAATAAACATTACTATTTTCTAAGTTTCCTCATGCATTTTCTCTTTTTCATAATGTGGTTCTTTATTCATTGACATTTGTCTGAATCATTTTTCAAAACTCAGTTCAAACCCTATGAGTACTTTTTTCTTGCCTGAATCCTATAGCACCATTCATTTATATTCATAAAATAAGACCTACTCCACAAAGTCTATGGTTTTAGATCTGGTGAGATCTTAGAAATCTGGACCACTCTCAAATAAAATTTTGATTGCTTTTGTACTGTATCTAGCTGTGTTGTTGATGTTAATGAAAGAATATTTATGGAAAAACAAGGGAGGTAACATTTGAATTGAAATTATGAGCCAGTCACTATGCTAAGTGCATTATGTGCGTCCTTGCTCATATTATAAGAACCTTATTGAATAGTGTCTCCACTTTACAGATACAGAAAGTTAAACATTAAAATCTACTTAGATTTATATATTATATTGTCAAAAGATTTATGAACACCCCTCCCCCCGCCCCCACCCTTTGCTTATTTCTGAACTTCCCTAGATCGGCTCTGTGTCTTTTCTCAATATTTGTTAATTCTCTAAGGGCAGGGACCGTGTGCTTGGCCTCAGTAATAGTTTATAAATTGAACCTCCTCTCTTATATTTGCTCTTTATTCTCCTCTGGTATAAATATAGCCCTACTATCAGTGATGCTAATTTTTTGTAGACCTGAAACTGTATAGTTACTAACCTCTTCACCTTGTCCTACTATCTATTCTCTCAGATTCTCAAAGATTAATAGACTGCTGTTACCACTGCATTTGAGATTGGGCTACAGAAAGAGCAAAGCAGGACTATTGCAGAGCATATAGCAATATAGACATACTCAACTTTTATTTTTGAAGTTTTAATTTTTTGCTTTCCTGACTTTTCACTTATATAATTTTAATAGCTTTTTAATGATTCCCTTTGTAATTATTTGGTAAATAAGTTTCCCAATAATTAATACAATTAAACATAATTTTGCAATTTCCCTGTTGTTTAAAAAAATATTTTCAGTATTGTTAGTTTGTCTTTATTTTTCCAATATGGGAAACCAAATTAATCTAATTTGTAAATTCTTTGTCATGCTGTTCTGATCATATTGTTCTCTTGCTCATAAACTTTCACTGGTTCTTTTTTGCGTGAATTAAATCCAACTACTTAGCTTGTTAAGAATCTTGTATAAATTAAGTATAATACGAGATGTGGTTTGTTTTGTGGTCCACTAGGGACTGTCAGGTCTAGTAGCAGTTATGATTTTATTGAGGTTTGAATGTAAAATTTCCTTTGCAAGACAAAATTACATAATTCTCAGATTTATTGTCATGAAAAATAGTCTGTGTAGACAACAAATACCTATCTTGTCTTCAGCTGAAAAGCCACTTTGTGCAACTTTGAAGAACTCAGTAAATTTGTCATCAGTGAAAACACCGATTTCCCTTTCCAACCTTATTTTCCATTGTTCTTCATCTATGTTCACTTTCCAACTTCTCTCCCTAATTGTATCATTTGCAAAGAGTTATTATTTTATAATATTCATTGTTATTTTTAATGGTTCCATTTAACAGTTGTGTTTTTCCTTACACCCTGTCCTTCCTCATCTCGGATTATCCTTTCTGCATCTCTTCCTAACATCATAAATTCAGGGTTCCTTTAAGCCTCAGTGAAAATACTTGTCAGAAATTTTAGAAAAGTTTCTCCTGTCCTGGGAGTGACTTTGTATTAAAGCAGAGCATGGGCCCTGAATTCTGAAATTGTTCTCCTTTTTCTTTTATATTTGCTTGCTCATATTTATGCTGGGCTGAGTTTATCTGTGCAACTTTGGGAGTTGGGATGAGCTATTTTAGGTTTTGTTTGTGTTTCTCTTTTGGCTGGGTATGTAGGAGATTCTGTTCAAATCTCTTAGGTGTAGGCAACAGCAAACGGAACCCTGAATCTGTCATATTATTTTGGCAACCGTGGTTGGGAGTCTGTGTGTGGTGTGCATATGAATGTGCTCCCATCACACTCTCCTGATTTACTCTTCTCATGAGGGTTTTTATTGTATTGAGAATATACAGATACTTAGGAGTAGAGGGTAGGAACAAAGGGGAGTTGGAAAAATGGGTCAGAAATTACATGTGTTCAGGTTTATCTGGATATCTGTGTGTTATGTTTTAATTTACTGTTGCTATCTTCTGTGTAAAATCTGAGAATGTCTTTATTTCATCTCCATTCCTGAAGGATATTTTTGCTGGATATAGACTTATACGTTGTCAGTTCTTTCCTTTTAACACTTGAAAAATACATGACTTTTTTTTAGCCTCCAAGGTTTCCAAAGAAAGAGCCACTGTCACTCAAATTGTTATTTCTCTGTAAGTAACGTGTTTCTCTTAATCCTCTTTCAAGATTCTTTCTTTGTATCTGGTTTACAGAAATTTGATTATGATATGTTGAGTTGTAGATTTGGGGAGTTCATACTGTTTAGTATTTGTTTTAGCTTCTTGAGTTTGTAGGTTTGTCAAACTTGGGAAACTTTGAACTTCTCTCTCTTTAGCCCCTCATTCTTTCTCCTCTCCTTGGACCCCATGGACAAGAATGTTAGATCTTTTGTTATAGTCCCACAGGACCCTGAGATCAGTTCATTTTTTTTTCAACCTATTTTCTCTCTGTTATTCAGATTTGGTAAATTATATTGATCTTTGAGTCCACTGATTTTCATCTGTTGTCTGCATTCTTGCTATTGAGCCCTTGCAGTGAGTTCTTAATTTAGGTTGTTATAGTTTTCATTTCTAAATTTTCTATTTGGTTTTTCTTTGCTGAGACATATTTTTTTTTTCCAATTATTTCAAGTATGTTCACAACTGCTCCCTGAAGGATTTTTCTGATAGTTGCTTTAAATGTTTTGTCAGGTAATTCTGACAGATGGGAAGGTAAACAGAGGTAATATACCAAGTTAACATTTTCTCAGCAGTTTTGTATACCAACTTATCAGAGGACAAAGTAACTTCTTGTAGGAATAGTGAGTTTGGTTTTAAATATGTTGAGCATGGAAAGATTGTTGAAGTTTATAAACATAACTGAATTAGAAGGGCAGAGTAGTCCAAAAGGACTCCAGAAGCATTCCTGGAATTAGAAATATAATGTCATTTTGGGGGGGGGCACCTGAGTGGCTCAGTTGGTTAAGCGACTGCCTTCAGCTCAGGTCATGATCCTGGAGTCCTGGGATCGAGTCCCGCATCGGGCTCCCTGCTCAGCGGGGCGTCTGCTTCTCCCTCTGACCCTCTTCCCTCTCGTGCTCTCTGTCTCTCATTCTCTCTCTCTCAAATAAATAAATAAAATCTTAAAAAAAAAAAAAAGAAATATAATGTCACTTAGTAGGTTTTCATTATGTAATTCCTAATGTATCTGGTGAAATGTGTTAAATGCTCTGTGCCTAGAGATTAGGATTTCCTGAATCTCATTAACTTTGCCCTCCTTGTTCTGTAAAAGATTTAAATTTTTTTTAAAATTTAAATATTAAATTTTAAATATTAAACACACACACACACACACACAAAACAGCAAGATGATATAAACTAAAGGCTAGGTATGAAGGGTAGTAGGGTAAAGGAAAATATAGGGCAGGTTAAAAAGAGAAGCCAAAAGCAATACTAATGGAATAATGCATATAACCAAGTTGAGGGAGTCCTGACCAAGTTTATAAATCACAGTGACCATTTGCTCAGGAGAAGCCATTCTTGAAGGTAACAGGCAAAAATATTTCCCAGGAGCCCTTAAAGAATGAAAAATCAGTAATCTAATGGAACAGATCTTCAATAATATCTCCTAATTTGTGGCCTTCCCTTTGTCCCCTATTTGTCAGAAATTTAGAACCCTGGATAAGGAACTCTCCTAGGATAAGATAGGAAATAATATAATTGTGGTACACCCTAAGCCTCGAAGGAAACATGATAGGCATTTAAGTTTTATCTTCTATAACTAATGCTAAACAATATAGTAATAAAATGGCTCCATTTTTATTAAGATTTTCAGTTTTTAAAACATGTTATTACAATTTTTAAAATTCTGCTTTGTTTCATTTTATGTAATCTAAATGAAAAACTGAGGTCAGTAGTATTTTTATTGGTCATATGAATGAGTCATTGAGTGTAACCACCTTGGGGCAGATTTGATGTGTTAAACCTGGACTTAGAGGTGAGCAGGAGGGAATGGCCTAAGGGCAGTATTCTCAGACATGTTTGGGTCATAGACTAGTGAAAATCTGATCTCCACAGGAATTTGAATTGGGGATGTAGGTAAACACAGACATATAAAATTCTGCACAGTCTGTTATAATAGTTCATTCCTCTCAGGTGAAGCAACCCTAGCCCAAGTTGACCATTCTTTTGAAAAAAGAGGGTACCATGACTTGTGAATTACAATTCTGGAGTATCTTTGTTGGGTAAATCAGCCATTAGAATCTGTACATACTTGAATTGGCCCTCAGTTTTAGTTAGAACACTATAGATTTTAACTGCACTTGGCTGACACTTCCTGGTTGCTTTCGTGTGTTGAGGATCAAATGTTTTATATAAGAGTGATGAAGTATATATTATTAGGCACTCAATAATAGCATTATATTGTTAGCTATGATGCAAAGCAGCTGAAAAGTTTCATAAACTTTATTCAATAAAAAGTATGCAATTAGAAAGAGATGAAGATCTGGCCAGTGAGATTCTCATTTTATAGAAGTTAAAATGATTCTTGAAGACTCCAGGGTAAATATATTTCGTGAATCTTATGATACAGCTTGCATTTTTCACAGATTATTGGCATATAGGCAGAAATATATGATAATTCTGGGAAAACTGGATTAGCTTGGCAGACATAGCTTACTTTTCAGTTCCTCTAAAACTGAGCTGCCTTGATAGGGTAGGGACATCATAATTCAGACACATTAGGTTTCTTCCCCCAAGGCATCTGCAGAAACATAAGAATTTCTACATCCTTATTTGTATCTCTTTTTTTGAAATTGTGGATTTATTCTTATCACTTACCTCTGAGATTTTTAAAAATATCTGCTTAAACAATCTGCTAAATGAAAACATTCTATGTTAATTTGAATACTTTCTTGAACAATACCAAATGCTTATGTTTTTCTCCATAATTTGATATGTTGTGACATCTGAGAAAATACAGGTTTATGAGATTCTGAGAGCTTGATAGATTAGGGCAATTTGTTAGTTTCAAGTAGTTCTTGATTTGAAAGCCAGTTTTCTGTTGTTTGGGGCAGGTATTTTAGTCAGTATTGCAGGCAATTATTTTCAAAAAGGTTCTTGTCTCACAAACGCTGCATCAGAAGCACAAAGTTGCTGTAAATCTAAAATGCAGCACGCAGCTGGTTAATTTTAGGAAATCTACGGAGCTATGCTTTCTGTAATTTCTGTGACTGATCTAAATAGCTTCTTTTGAATTTGTAGTTTTCACATGTCTGTAAAAAAATTATTTTTATGTATCAAAACTGCAATATATGAAATCATATTTTTGTAGAGCTTTGTGCCTCTACAATCATAAATAGTTTTTATAAAGAAAACTGAATGTACTTGTGGTCATTATTGATTTGAACCTTGGTTTAAAATCATTACATAGAGATATTTACTGCCTGTTTTCCTTGGATTATCAAAGTCACGAGAACATTAGACAGCATGCCTATAGGTAGTATGATATATATTATGTGAGATCCTAGAGTTTAGACCATTTTGTATCCTAAATGTCATTTTCCATATGTTTTGTTGCATAGCTTTACAACGAGCTCTGTGACACTTTTTAAGATCAGTGTGAATTAAATGTTAATTTTATTTTGAGAATTTTCATACTTCAAATTTTTTTCTGACTTCAAAAGGATAACGTGATCATTGTAGAAAAGTTAAAAAATACAGATAATTACAAAGTTTAGCATATATCTTAAACTTTTTTCTAGTCAAATATGTAAAACTTTAAAAAATGAAAGTTGATTGTATATTATTTTTTTACACTTTTTCCAGTAAGCGTTTTTGCATATCATCAAATATTCATATTGCATGGCATTTGATAGCTGCACAGTATTCCCTTCCTTGGATATACTAAGTTAACTGTACACTTCTGGTGACTTTTACTTAAGAGTTTATTTACTCTTGGGCCCCTGAGTGGCTCAGTTGGTTAAGCGACTGCCTTCGGCTCAGGTCATGATCCTGGAGTCCCGGGATCGAGTCCCGCATCGGGCTCCCTGCTCGGCAGGGAGTCTGCTTCTCCCTCTGACCCTCCTCCCTCTCATGCTCTCTGTCTCTCATTCTCTCTGTCTCAAATAAATAAATAAAATCTTAAAAAAAAAAAGAGTTTATTTACTCTTATTTACTTACTTTTATTTATTCACTCACTCATAGCGGATTGGACACTGAAGGGAAGGAAGCAAATAGGGTATCTCAGAAACTAAGCTGATACGGTTGGAAACAAAACTTTCTCTTCTAGTGTTTGAGTTGATTTTTCATGGACTCCAGGTTAAGGGATTCCTTTACACTGATATTATCAAGCTATCACAAATGCCTTCTTCAATTTTAACCATCAGCATAAACTTTTATTTCTTTAAGTCCAGAGATTGATTGGTTGTATTCCCCTTTAAAGTCTTCTTTGTCTTATCTGTTGTTATGTGATAGGCATGTATGTGATATCCTCCCCTAGAATTACTTGTAGGGTGGGCCGTGGGTTATCTAGTTCTTGGTATTCCAATTATAACTCTTTTTCCTCTTCAAAGCAAATCTAAATGCAAGCTCATCTTGGAACTGCTATGTTTTAAAAATAAAATAACCAAAAATTATTTCCTATGGTATTCTAATTCTCATTATTGTCTAATTTACATATTGTAAATACTACTTTTTTTATACTTTAAAGAAATATTAAGCACCTTATACATTATAAGTCATAGTGCTTTGTATTCTGGATTCACCTGTGTTTAAGGCAGGTCTTGGCCTCAAAAGCTGAATCTAAAAGAATATCAACGCCCTCTGCCCTTTCCTATTTACGTTAAAATCATTTTCATGGTATAGTGCTTTGTTCCCTCAAGTTATAGGAAACTGAAATACTCAAAATGTTTTACTGTTGTTATTTGATATAATATATAAAATTTTTTGAAGATAGTGTTTTGCAAACAGTTGACATTCAACAAATGTTAATCCCTTTCTGCTGCTTTATTGGATTCTTTACTCTGCTCCTTACCCACTATATGTCATGAGTAATAACCCCAGAGTATACACGTGATGATTTTTGCTACATTGACTATGCATGTTAGAATCAAAGAGAAGAGAAAAATTTGATGATTTCCCTGCATTTTAGAAATGACAGCATAGTAAGTATGAATGGTATTTATTGGGCTGAAAGTGGGATATCCTTTGACATTTCCCTTTGGCAGGATAGTAATCTGTGGAATTGATCCTGGGAAAAGACCTCTTACAGGCTTGGCTTAAAAGCAGATTCTTATGTTCAGTTTAACCCTCTTTTTACTAAAGGATAAAAGTTATTCATTCATTCCTAAATTTCTTACTAGAAAAGAAAATAAAGGTTGTATTCTAAGGAAAGCACCAGATACTACTACTTGTTATTTTTAATGCATGTATACTGGTTGATCTTTAAACATTTTATTTTAGCTTTATTGAGGTATAACTAATATACAAAAAAGCTGTACATATTTAAAGAACACAATTTAATGAGTTTTGACATATGTGTATATCAGTGAAAGCATCAACACAAATTAATGAGTATTCATCAGCCCTGAAAGTTTCTTCACATCCCTTTGTACTCTTCCTCCACAACCACCATCCCTAGGCAACCACTGAAATGCTTCCTGTCACTATAGGTTTGTTTACATTTTCATAAATTTTATGTAAGTGGGTTCACATAGTGTGTACTTTTCTCTCTGGCTTCTTTCACTCAACCTAATTATTTTGATATTCATCCACCTTGTTGCATTTATTAATGGTTCATTCCTTTGTACTGCTAGCTACTTCTGTGTTGCATGGATATACCACAGATTGTTTATCCATTCCATTTTTTTTTAAAGAATTTATTTATGTGAGAGAGAGATAGAAAGAACACGAGGGGGTAGGAAGAGGGAGAAGCAGGCTTCCTGCTGAGCAGGGAGCCCTACACGAGACTTGATCCCAGGAGCCTAGGATCATGACCTAAGCCAAAGGCAGACGCTTAACTGACTGAGCCACCCAGGCGCCCCTATACATTCAGTTTTGATGAATATTTGCCTTGGCTCTAATTTTCCCAATTACAAATAAAGCTACTATGAACATTCTTGTACAACTATTTTTGTGGACATATGGCTTTCATTTTGGAATTAGTACCTAGGAGTAGAATTGCTGGGGATATGGTAGATGTATGTTTAACTTTTTAAGAAACTACCAAACGGTTTCCAAAATGGCTGTACCATTTTACGTTTCTAACAGCCGTGTATGAAAATTCCAATTCCTTCACATCCTCTTTAACATGTGTATGGTTTTTCTTTTTAATTTTAGTTGTCCTAGTGGGCGTGTAGTAGCATCTCATTGTGGTTTTAATGTGCATTTCCCTAACGATGTTGAGCATCTTTTCATGTGTCCTTTCGGTATCTGTGTATCTTCTTTGGTGATGTGTCTTTTCAAATTGTTTGCCTTGTTTAAAGTATTTTAAGTCAGTGGTTTGTCTTATTGTTGAGTCACAAGACGTGTAAGACTCTAAATGCGAATCCTGTGTTAGATATGTGCTTTGCAATATTTTCTTCCAGTTAATGATTTGCCTTCCATGTTTGTAACAATGTCTTTCGAAAAACAAATACTTGATTTTTATAGAGTCCTAATTTATTAACTTTTTCTTTCAGAGTTCATCCTTTTTGTATCCCATTTTAAAAATATTTCCTAAGCCCAAGATAAGTATATTTTGTCCTATAATTTCTTCTAGAAATTTCATAGTTTTAGCTCTTAGTTTTAGGCTATACCCCATTTTGAGTTGATTTTTGTGAAAGGTAGGAGTAAGGGTTGAGGCTCATTGTTTTTGCATATGGATACTTGTTCTGGCACCATTTGTTGAAAGGGGTTATCTTTTCTCTATTGAACTACCGTTGCACTGTTATTGAAAACCAATTGACCATATATGTGTGGCTCTAATTCCTGGATTCTGTTCTGTTCTGTTGATTTTGTATGTTTATCTTTAGGCCAGTACCACACTGTCTTGATAACTATAACTATAAAGTATGTCTTGAAATCATGTAGTGTAAGTCTTCCTACTTTGATCTTTTACAGAGTTGTTTTGGTTATTTCAGGTTTTATTTCCATATAAATTCTGTATGTTTTGGTTAGCTTTTATAACTTTTCCTGTTACTATGCAACTCTATCTAGTATCCATAGAGTAGAGAGAGAACATGTTATAAAATTGTTAAGTGGGGATTGTAGCTGTTTATTTTTAATTATTTTACAGAACTTGCAGCTCCTGAAAACATTGCTTTAATGGCAATGCAAGACTAACTGACTGAAGAGAGATTTGAAATGTTTTGAAAAATAGGGGAAAGTTGCCCACAACACCCTAGGATTATAGATCTTAAGTATTTAATTTCTTTTTAGTACTTTGTATTTTTATTGTTTTTTGTCATTTCAACACATACTCTCATCACAGGAAATTTAAAAATAGACAAAAATAACATAACTTATCCAATCACAAGTTGTTACAAGTATGTACTTTCCCTTTCTCATTTTTATGCTAAGATATTTTATATTCATATATTTAGTGAAAGGTAGTATGGCATAATGGTTATGTGGAAGTTCATTGACTTTATATGTGTGAATTGTTTAGAACAGTGCTTGGCATGTGAATTCTTAATAAGCATTAGCTTTTTTTTAATAAAACCATGCAAATAAATTACTTTATATCTTATTTAACAGCATACCATAAACAGTGATACGTGTCAGTAGATATATACCTACAATTTTAATGACCTCAACTAGCCATACAAAGTGGATTACTGATGGTTGTGAAAGGACCACACACACAGACCTGCTGTATTCAATACAAACCATATATTCCTCATTTATTAAATTGGGAATATAGAGCACTGCTGTTCAATACAGTAGCCACTGGCCACATGTGACTTTTTAAATTAAGATTAAGTAAGATTTTATAAAGTTAAAACTTACGTCCCTCATTTTCACTAGCCTCATTTCAGCTGTTCAGTAATCACCACTGGTTACCAAATTAGATAATGCAGACATAGAACATTACCCTCATCATAGAAAAGTCTATTGGACAGTGACAGTGTAGCACTTGAAGGAAGCATTGTGGCAGTATAGAGAATAGAAGCTGAAGCAGTGTATGTGCACACATATGTGTTTTTCTTTTGTTACGGGACAGTTAGTTCAGGATACAGAAGGTCCTGCCAGTCAGGAAAAGCCAATCACTGTTAAGCCCCTCCCCTGTCATAGAATTTAGGCTTACAGTCGCTGGGCGTCATTTTAAGGGAGTGTTTACAAATGTCAGGCTTTCTTGATTCTGAATCAATTTTGATACAGTTTTCAGTTGTACAGTTGAAACATCTCTGCTTCTAGCTTCCCTGGGGTCCTGGAGAGCCCTCTCCCTTCAGTAATATGCAACATTGTATGGATATTATATGGCTTATTTAACTCTTGCTTGGATGTTTATTTATAGTTTTCAAACTTCCTGTTAGAAAAATCAAGGACTGTTTATAGATTGGCTAGGACCAAAATTTTATTTTTTTTAATTTTTATTTCATTGAGGGGGGAGACCCAACATTTTAGCACATTCAAATTTGTAACTAAGAATGGCATTTTCATTGATTTGCCATTTCATAGTTTCTCATTAAAAAATTAATTTGATGTTATCCTTTTTTATCATTAACTATAGTCATATTAGAAACCAGTCTAACTTTCAGTCCCTGTCTCTTTATATTACATATATAGGCACTGAGATTGCCATATTGCTGTTAATTATATTTTGCTCTGAAAAACCCAGCATAGTTTTACAACTCACTTATAATAATCATCACCCATCCCCCACCTCCCTTTCTCACCCAGTGGCTCTATTTGGTATGAAGAGCTAAAAGAAAATATAAATTTAAACTGCATGCTAATAAAATATGAAATAAAAAACTAAGAGGAAGTGAAAATGATGCACAATGTAGATTTTATGAACACAAAAGATTTGTTTCAACTTCTGGGTTTGTAAAGATCTGAATGTATGCCATGTATAACTGACATTCAAGATAAAATCATTTAGCTCACTAAAATACTGTGTACCAGCTTCATAAATCAGTGAAGAATGCTAATCATTTGAAATCACTCTTCACTAAGCTACTTCAGCATAGATAAATTTTCAAATCAGTTGAAAAACCTAGTTTTGATGATAGCTAAATATTCTGAGATATGGTTATAGTTTAGAAATTACTGTGGTATTTATATTTGTTATGTTGCTTGTTTCCCTAGTTGTCTTCATTTGTTTGGTTTTGGGATTTGTTTTTAATAGTACTTATTTCAGAATAATAATAATAAAAGACAACCATAATATTCTTTTATATTTTGAAGGTGATTCTTGACTATTTAGGCTTAATTTTTAAGTGACTGCACAAATATAATTAGTGTATTTTTGGTGGCAGTAATGATTTTTTTAGTCCTTTATTAACTAAACATTTTGCTTTTTCTGGGTTTTTTTTTCCTATTTGCATTTTCAATTTTATGTAATTAAGCAACTAATCAAAATGAAAATTTTTTTTTTTTTTTGAGAGAGTGAGTGCAAAGGTGCAGGGGGAGAAGGAGAGAGAGAATCTTAAGCAGGCTCCATGCTCAGTACAGAGCCCAATGTGGGACATGATCTCATGACCTCGAGATCATGACCTGAGTCGAAATCAAGGGTTGGACGTTTAACCTCCTGAGCCACCCAGGTGCCCCCAAAATGAAAATTTTAAGCTTCCATTTATTTAGAGAGAAATCTAAAAACTGGGAATAGAACCTGAAATCTGAAAGCAGCCAATCTTTAAGAAGAATGATTAGTTTAAAAAGCTTTAACTATGTGCTTAAACATAATGGAATTAAAAAGCTACAACTTTTAAAATCCCCAATGAAATGTAAATATTATTTACCAGGACAACCATTTCCTGCATTTGAACACATGCCATTAAGAAGTAATGAGAGTTCTATTTTGAAGAATGTCTCCTTGCTTTTATTAGTAAGTAAGCTATAAGTTACTTTGAAGCATCATGGAATTCGTAGTGTTAGTTACTGATTATTTTTACTTTTGCAAGGTTTAATAGCAACTTGTAAAATAAATTAATATCCTTTGAGTAAAAAAGTCCACTGCCATATATATATGTATATATAAACTACTGTTTTTAACTGTTTTGTTCTTCTTCATGTAGTTGGATTAGAGGGGGTGTGAGAGAACTATAATTTTTGATGCATAAAAATCTGTTTTGTGAATGCAAATTATGTATTATTTGAGACCCTTTTCCTAGAGTATAATTTAAAAGCACTCAGGAATCGAATTATCTTTGCCTTTACTAAAAAAAAAAAAAAATTAGAATAACAACTTTGCCTGTTCCATGAGTATTACTTTGCAGAAAAATAGCTTGTATCATTGTATTAGTGAAGAGAGGAGTGGGGTCCTATTCTCTTAATGGTTTCAATTTTTCTTTTTGTCTGTTTTATACCAATATTTAGTTACTTTTTTTCCCTATCACGTGATTATTTTATATTCTTATGGACATTATGTAAAAGGAGTAAAGTATTACAAAATTTATTTTTAAATTACTTCAAGAACTCTGCTTGCAAAGTTTATCATGCTAACTTATCCAAATACAGACCTAAAACCAATGAAAAGCTTCGTGTTTTCTTCCTCCTAAAGTAAAATATAACAATGTTTACTATTATAAAATAATGCAATGCATAGCATGCTCAAAAGCAGTCTAGTTTCCCTATAAACAAAGAAGCAAAAGTAAAGATCCAATATTTGATGCTCATTCTAAGTCTTCTTGTTACTTATTAAATTTCAGAAAAATCCTGCCGCCAGTAAGTTTTAAAATGGGAACTCACTAACCACAAACATTAGTATCATTTTGAAAAATTACTTTTATCTTCCTCAGAAATCTGACATGTACCAAATATTAAAATAAGGTAGATTATCAGTGGTCTTTTATAATTGCAGATCCTTTAAAGTGGGTGTTTTTCTTTTATTTTCAAAGGCTATCTAGGCTATTTTGAAATCCAAAATATTTAAAATTTTTGAAAGAGTAAATATTGTTAATAAATAAAATTTTTGAAAGAGTAATTATTGTTAATAAATATTCTAGTATTCCTTTATATTTTGTTTTTTTACCTCCACTTGTCCTACAGCTATTGAGGCAAATCTGTAAAAAAAAAAAAAAAAGTAGTTTGTCACATAAGTAACAATTTTGGCAGCTCATGACCTAGAAAAGATGAAGAGACTAAGACGACTTTAATTTTCTTCTGTTATATTATCAAGTTTGAAAAATTGTCTCAGAGGGTAACTTGCAGCTATACTGAATATTTCTTAATGTTTCATTTGTGATTATTTCATACTGAACCAGGAAGATGGCAGAGAGATGTAAAATATCTGACACGTGGGGAATTTTCTGCAGAATATATTTATATGTTACTTTTCCTTGAGAAAAATAATGCTTAAATATAGTCTATATTTAAATATAAGGTGAATATAGTCAATCCAACACCAATTCCTATTAATTATGAGTTTTATCTCCTATGTTTTTCTTACATTCATCCATATCCTCTCCGTCTTCACTAATCTGTCCTCTCTGAGTTTCTGTGTTCTCTCACCTTGATGACTTCTATAGTATTGTAACTGGGGTACGTCCTATTCTTTCCCCTTAGGTAGCCAGAAATGCAACCTGGTCAGTTTTTCCCTTTTCACTCTCATACCATGTCCTATGAAAAACAACAACAATCCAAAATGAATGAATGAATGGGAAGGAGAAGAGAAGAGAAAAGGAAAAGAAAGCCATTCATAGTTTTCCAGTCTCCTCTACAGCGTGAAAAGAATACAACTCCTAGAAGGATGAAAGACTGTGCAGTCTGTCCCTGCCCATCTCATTTCCACCATGCTCCAGTCCTCTCATCCTCTTTGCTCTAGCCATACACGCTGCCTATCTTCACTCTCTTCCATCCATGTTTTCCCGTCGGTTCTATGTAGATGCTTCGCTTCTGCCTGTAACTGTCTTTTTTTCTCCTTCAACTAATTAATGCCCTTTCATCTTTGAGACGTTAAATCAAATTTTGCTTTCTTAATAAAGCCTTTTCTGATTTCTCTGGTTAGGTCAAATTTTCCTATTATGATTTGTCACATCACTGAATAGTATCTAAGTAGTAAGTTATTTTTAGTAGCTTATCAGAAGTAAAATTTTGTATTTTACAGTTTTATTGTATAGTGCCTGTTGCCACTCCACCTGCATTACAATGTAAGCCTTATGAGATCAAGGGCTTTATCTGTATGCCTTTATCTTTCCTCACCATTGCATGGTACATAGCCCAGTGTCTGGTACATTACAATGAGGAGCAAGAGGGTGATGCTGATGATGTTAGAAAAACTAATTGATCCCTATTACATATCAGGCATTATTCTAAATATTTTATGTGTATTATGTGTTTCACTTTCATTATAACCCCCTGATATGTAGGTACTATTATTTTCTTCATTTTATTATGGAGGAAACTAAGGTTCGTAGTAGTAGATACAAAATAAATATTTGGTAAGTACATCACTGAAAGATATTTAATGTGTTCTCATTAAACATTCACAATATATCAGAGATAATGTATTGATAAATGAGATATACCCATAAGGATACTTAGATTTAGAAGTATCGATAAATTGTGTTTATAGAAGTAAAGGTTTCAGTCCATTAGTAGGAGTACCCACTCTTCTTCCTTGCTTTGGAGGAAATTAAGTTAGGAAACCTCAGCTATTGCCTTATGGGACAGAAGGAAGATAAATGCTGGCCTGCTTTCTTGGGAAAGGCCTGGGGTGGGCTTGGTGGAATGGGGATGGGAGGGCAGGAAAGGAGCATTATAAAAATCTCTTAAATCCTGATTACAGGATGTTCAAATTATATTCATTCCTCTTTGAGTGGTACTCTGAGATACAATTCTGCTCTTCCCCAAAAGACAAAGATCCAGACTACTTAGTTTAAGTTAATCCAAGAGGAGCCATTAAGATCTCATCTTTTCTTAACAACATTTATCTAAGGGAAATAACATGCAGATACTGGGATTATCATCCCCCAAAACACAGGGTAAGCAGTGTGGGCGCCATTGTCTTCTTTGTCCAGGACTCAGTAAACGGGCCTCTTTCCTTGAATAAGTTTTTAGATTTTTTGCATTTGCTAAGTGTGCATGAACAGATTAGAAAGGAGGGCATCCCACTGGCTCATTCATAAAATCTGTTATGTGACAGTATATTAAACATAGCTTTTCAAACCCAAATACCTATATAGAACATAATTTGTATAAATCTTACTATTAAATATAGAAATATTTGTTCTATTTTCTTATTAGGCAAGAAGAGTTACCACCAGTTTTATGAGGTTAATAATTACCTACAAAAAAATGTAATTCATCAACAGTGTTTGAGTTCACTTCAAGACATTGTGGTTACAATAGCTGTCCAGACAGTCACTGTCCTTGCTCAGTACCTGTGGTCTACTGAAGGAGACAAATATTTAAGCAAGCAATATAGTGTAATAAATGCTGAAATAGAAAATATGGGCACAGAGATGCCAGAGAAGCCTATAAAAGGGAAATTTGGGTTTAAGAAAAGCCTCCTAAACATTTCACCTCAAGACCTGGAGAATGTGGAGAGGTGTGTGTGTGTGTGTGTGTGTGTTTGTGTGTGTGTGTGTACGTGCACACGTTTGTGTTTTAGTATAATAAAAATGGAATCATACTTTATACATTTGTGTGTATCTGTATAAAATGCATAATATTTTGCTTTTTCACTTAATATCAGTTTGTATAGATCTACATTATTGCCTTATAAAAAACTTCATGAATGTCTATTTGTGTGTTCAGGCCTTTTTTCGAGGATAGAATTCTGAAAGTGAGATTGCTGGACCTAGGATTTGTGCATTTTAAATTTTGAAAGCTTTTGCCAAATTACCTCCAAAATGACAATACTAGTTATAGTTAATATCTCTATTAAAAATTTAGGTTATGCAATTTGATGATATAAACCCTAAATACAAGAAGAGACAATTCTTACAAGGGGAAAATGCACAGTTTCAAAAAAATAAGCTATTAAGAACCATAAACAAATACTAATCAAGATACAAAGCTGTGTGTCTCCATGATGAATTAGTAAAGGTAATGAAATATATCCCTTGGAGGCAAAACTACAGTGTAACTTCAGCTCCCAACCATTGCAGTTAGTATGATAAAATCATTTTGGCTAGTGATTTGCTTAAAAGAAATCTGGATAGTATGGTGAAAACAGTTTAGTTAACTGAAGAGAGAATGACTCCTGGAGTCCTGAAGTCCTAGAAACTTGACAGATTTAGCCAATTTTCTTAACTCAATTTGCAGTACCAGAATCACTTGGGGAGCAGTTTCCTACTATACATGCTGGTATCTGTTTTGGTAGTAGTCATCCTAACAGATGTTAGGTGATGGCTCATTGCGGTTTTGATTTGCATTTCCATGCAAATCTTATGGGGGCACCTGGGTGGCTCAGTCAGTTGGGCGACTGCCTTCGGCTCACGTCATGATCCCAGGATGCTGGGATCAAGCCCCATGTCGGGCTCCTTGCTCAGTGGGAGCCTGCTTCTCCCCTGCCTGCCACTCCCCCTGCTTGTGCTCTCTCCCTCTGTGTGTCAATTAAATAAATAAAATCTTAAAAAAAAAAAAGCAAGCAAGCTTACAGTAAGGTTTGTGCTTCATCACAGATACTGTATAGGCTTGGGGCATATTTGTTTTTCTCCTTTATTAGTTTTCTAAGCCTCTACTTTAGTGTATGTGAATTTCTGTTTAAGTCACTTCAAAGCCAGTAACAAGTAATTGTTGTTTGGTCTCTTTTTCGGTGCTCTAACTTTGTAAGATTGTAGGAAATGGAGGAAAAATGCAAAAAAAATGTATAATTTCATTTGGATCTGCACCCTGGTCATATTGGCTCCATATATATAGTTTATACCCTGAGTTGTGGCAGAGGCACCATCAGTTGGTTGAGCAGGGTCAGCTGCCCACTCATTGACCATTTTATTTTGTAACATTGTGTGAGAAAGAGTTTGAACCACATTTCATTTCTTCTTTGCTCTGTTTCTCCTTATCGTATAAGCTTCTAGACTTCTTGCCTTTATCTTTGTATTCCTAACCACAGACACTGTCTGCAGATGTGGAGTTATTTACAGACTTCTATAGAGAAGCTCTCCCTTGGATAACCATAAGTTGTGATTAAACAGAACACATGTCCTTTTGTTCTTTTCCTAAATAAAATAGAAAGGATTTAAATGATAGAAGTAGGTATACAATAGGGACAATTTTCTTAATTGCAGTAGTTTTCAGCAGCTAAGATTTTGCTATAATTTGTTGATAAGATGTTAGGATCCTTCCTTCATCTGTCTCTCCTGCCCAGTGGTAGACCCCAAACACACTTTTGATTAATTGTTCTTGAATTGGCAAAATCTCTCAATAGTGAGTGTCTCATATTAGTTTGAGCAGATAAAATTGGTAATTTGAATTACTTCAGAAATACTACAGAATACATTTTTTAGCTCATCACATTTGAGGTTTTAGTAGTTTGGCATTGCAATATGACATTTTAAAGTGTTTTACCAAGAAATTGATCCTCAGACTGAGCTTTGCACATGTGGCAGGAAAGAGGAAAAAAAAAAAAAACCTATAGTAAACCGAGGAAACTGTACCCTATGAGTCATACCCCAGTTGTACAGAATAGAACTTACCACAGGACCAGTTTCTACCACAAATGATGCACATGTCAAAAATCTGTCATTATGAGTAAGCAGAAGAGGAATCATTATAAATTGTTTCAGACCCTTGCTCTATGAGACTTTAATGGAATGAAATACTGGGGTATTATGGACAAGCATTTAGAGATTAAAGCAAGGTCTCTATGGCTTGTATTCACAACAATATAAACAATTTCTGTCTTTTTCTCTCTTATGTGTAATTAGTTATGTTTTAGGGTAACCAAGCATTGTATCCTTTTAGGCTTATACTGATGAGGCTAGACTTAAGTATGTATGTCCTGAGGCATTTGGAAAGTGTTTTAAATAAACAAAAGAACTGCAAAGAGAATTACACTACAGCTGTAAACATGTGTAGTCTAGAAAGTATTTCAAATGTTTCTTCCTTACTCCCAGCACTGTGTGCTCTGTTCCTTCAAAAGTTTTCGGATTTCTTATTGAATTACCCTTTGTTTATTTAGTAAATGTTACCTATGAAATATTAACTGAAAATAGTATTAGAGTTTTTTTTGCTAACATGAAAATACCAAGATGCATTTTAGGTTACGTTCTTTATGCTTTAGCTTGATCATATCTGTACTTTCAACAAAGAATATGGAGTAAGAATATATCTCTACTTGAAGATTTTCCAATTAATTTCTATATTTTTATCTTATAATTGAAAGCTGTGGTCCTTGATATAAATAAATAAAGCTAGATACTTCAGAAGACTTTGTGTTTTACATGTGTGAGCAGGTACTCATGCATGTGAATTGATGGGAGAGGAAGGAACATAAAAATGTAGAAAAGGAAATAGTTGGAACTAACTGGTTTGTTGTAGTGTCCCCAGGGGCAGGTATAATTTGCAGGCTGTCAGATTCCATTATGGGGGCTCTTGCCATCAATCAGAGCTGACATTTGTATAGCAGAGGTTAGTATAACTGTAATTATATGTATGTTTATTGAATCTAAACCGTGTGACATTTTAACTTTATTCTTTATATTAAAACATTTATGTAATTTATAAACTTGTTGGTTGAGTATTTTAAAAAGGAAGGAAGATAGAATTCCTAAATCTTGCGAACTATTGGCTGGTCTACATCTATAACATTAGAATGTGATTTTAACAATTCCAGAATACTATTTTCGCCCGAGAAGATGTATTAAGCAAGCATTCTTGAATATTCCTCTTTAGTTTAATTAATAGATCCCTACCATTTTCAACTAAGTATACCATATTTCATTAATCGAAAGACATATTTTAAAAATTCACTTGATAGTGGAAATAGCCATAAAACAAGTAATAAAATGACAATAAATACATATCTATCAATATTACTTTGAATGTAAACAGACTGAATGCTCCCATCAAAAGCCATAGGGTGACAGAGTTGATAAAGAAATAAGACCCATTTATTGCTGCCTACAAGACTCATTTCAGACTGTGAAAGACACTTGCAGATTGAAAGTAAGAGGATAGAGAAACATTTATCATGCAAATGGGTATCAGAAGAAAACTGGAATAGCAACACTTACATTGGACAAAAGAGACTTTAAAACAATGACTGTAACAAGAGACAAAGAAGGACACTGTAAGAATAAAAGGGACAACCAAACGAGAGGATATAACAATTGTAAATATTTATGCACCCAACATGGGATCACCCAAATACATAAAACAGTTAATAACAAACATGAAGTAATCAATAGTAATACAATAATAGTAGGGGATTTTAAC
Source organism: Mirounga angustirostris (assembly GCF_029215605.1). Taxonomy (NCBI): domain Eukaryota; kingdom Metazoa; phylum Chordata; class Mammalia; order Carnivora; family Phocidae; genus Mirounga; species Mirounga angustirostris. Next base: position 86,818,665 of record NW_026991716.1, on the reverse strand, counting down.
ATCCCACTTACATCGATGGACAGATCATCTAAACAGAAAATGAACAAGGAAACAGTGGCTTTGAAAGACACACTGGACCGGGTGGACTTAACATACATATTCAGAACATTCCATCCTAAATCAGAATACACACTTTTCAAGTACACATGGAACATTCTCCAGAATAGATCACATATTAAGCCACAAAACAAAACTCAACAAATTCAAAAAAATCAGTCATACCATGCATATTTTCAAACCACAACACTGTGTAAACAGAAATCAACCAGAAGAAAAGATCTGGAAAGAACACAAATACGTGGGAGTTAAATAACTTGCTACTAAATAATGAATGGGTCAACCAAGAAATCAAAGAAGAAATCAGAAATTACATGGAAACAAATGAAAACAATGGTCCAAAATCTTTGAGATGCAGCAGAAGTGGATCTAAGAGGGAAGTCTATAGCAATACAGGTCTACCTCAAGAATAAAGAAAAATCTCCGATAAACAACCTAAATCTCAATATCTCAAAGCTGGAAAATAAACATAAAAATAAAAGGAAGAAGAGATGAAGTGACTTCCCTTAGGTCATAGTGTTTTAAAAGGTGAAATAATAATATTACTATTATTATTTATTATTACTATATAATGTTACTATTATTATTATTATTATTATTATTATTATTAATGTTTTTTAAGTGAATTTACCAGATGAATTGGTTCTGGCAGATCTTAGGTCATTTGGTATTTCTGTCAAATGGATGAGCATTTTAAAACTAAATACACCAGGGGCGCCTGGGTGGCTCAGTCGTTGAGCGTCTGCCTTTGGCTCAGGTCATGATCCCAGGGTCCTGGGATCGAGCCCACATTGGGCTCCCTGCTCGACAGGGAGCCTGCTTCTCCCTCTTCCACTCCCCTTGCTTGTGTTCCCTCTCTCGCTGTGTCTCTCTCTGTCAAATAAATAAAATAAATAAATAAATAAAATCTTAAAAAAAAAAAAAAACTAAATACACCAAATTTTTGATCCAGTGGTAGTATATAGCATCACAACTATGCCATTTTCCCAGTGGACAGGATAAAATAAGAACAGTTTCAAGTAATGATTTTTGTATTTCTGAGGGAGTAAGTACATATATTGAGAGAAATTTAAGCTGACAGTAAAAATGTTGACAGTTAACCCATGCCCCAATATAAGAGCAGATGGAAATGTCTTGCATGAGTTCCAATTCATTAAGCAAATGTGACACTTTATGTTCTAGCCATTTTAAGTTCAGGGTACTGAAGTGATGAATTAGTAGTATAAATGAAGCCTTTGGGCGCCTGGGTGGCTCAGATGGTTAAGCGTCTGCCTTCGGCTCAGGTCATGATCTCAGGGTCCTGGGATTGAGTCCCGCATCGGGCTCCCTGCTCCTTGGGAGCCTGTTTCTCCCTCTGCCTTTCTCTCTCGCTCTGTCTCTCATGAATTAAAAAAAAAAAAAAAAAAATCTTTAAAAAAAAAAAATGAAGCCTTTTCTCATTATGCTGAAAGTAAAGTATAATAAAATGCTAAAATAGATTTTTAAGGTTTCCTTGGTATAGCTTTCTGATATCTGAAAAATTTGATTTTACAATTTGTTGCCACATTGTCATCTCTGAAAGTTAATTATAAGACAGTATTAGCCTAATAGTCTAAGTTCATGGTGAGGTAGGTAACCAAGCTTTGTATTTATTATTTAAAAGTGTGCCTGTGTCATTCCTAACATTTGTGACTTAATAAGCTTACTTATTTAAATTTTGATATTAAATGTACAGTGTAGGAGAATTGTTTTGAAAACAGATCAGCATCCTTCCAGGATTTTTAATGAAAAGGATTGTTAGTAAGTAATTGCTGGGTGTATTTATATTAATACATCTTGGATTATTTTAAGTTTGTCATTATTCAAAGTAGAAATTCAATTTAAATTTGTTCCAAGAGATTTTAATTCAGTGAATATTTTTACCCATTTTAGATCTCAATTTATTATACATCTGTTTATACTTAATTCCAGCAGCATATCTTTTCTATAAAATTTGATGTGATCTCAACATTGCCGTTTAGCTTTAGCAACTTTCAACTAAGTAGCTTTGGATTTATAGTATTTCATATTTTAGATATGAATTCCTTAATCTGATTCATTATAGTTTGTCAGTTAATTTCTGTTCAAGTACAGCTTCTAAATGTTGTCGTTGATACAGTCCATTTCATAATGATAGCATTGGTAGCTCTAATAATGCAACAGGTCATATTGACAAATTTAGACTCTGGATTTTTAAGAATTTATATATAACTTGTACCAATCTAAAAAAAAAATAAGATTATTATTGTCCCCATAGGTGACTTAATCAGACGTGAAATAACAAAAATGTTGAGAGAGCAATCTGACTCTCATCTCAGTTAACCCCTTCAAAGCACAGTTCAGTTGTGACTATCATCAGTCTCTAATCCTGATATACTGGCCATGAGAGGCCTTGCTTTTGATTTGTTATCTAGTATTCTTTGAATTATCCACATACTGGTTTATTTCCTAATGTAGTGTTACTATAGTAGAAGGTATATTAAACTTGTCATCTTTTTCTCTGCAACAGGATGATTTTAGAGGACACAAACAATTTAATATGTGAAAAGCAAAGAGAATTATCATTACAGTTTCACGTTAAATGGTCTGCTACTGTGAAGTTCACATAAATGCCTCAGGCTTACCTTCTGCTCTACACACCCTAGAATCTCCAGTGACTCAGTCCTTGGGTTGCCATTATGTGCCAGTTAGGCTGTATTATATGTATTAGTTTTGGGTATTAAAGAGTGCATATACTAGTTGATATCAAAGGGCAATTTTTTGAAAACTGTGTCATTAGTAAAGTTTCCTTCACATTTGGATAGGTATAAACAGGTGATCATTCCTAGAGTGGATTCCTGATTTCCTTTTTATTGCCTTTTAACACTTGGTTTACTTTGTTGTCCCTTTTCAAATAAAGACCATTATCAATGTATGCAGTTTAAAAGATAGAATCATTTGTTTTTATTTTGTTTTTTTTTTTTAAAGATTTTATTTATTTATCTGATAGCACATGAGCAGGGGCGGGGGAGGGGCAGGGGGAAAGGGGCAAGCAGACGCCCCACTGAGCAGGGAGCCCAAAGCGGGGTTCAGTCCCAGGACTCTGGGATCATGACCTGATCCAAAGGCAGGTATTTAACCAACTAAGCCACCCAGGCACCCCAGAATCATTTGTTTTTTTACATCATAAGACACTTTTCAAAGAAGATAGTATTTTGTACACTTCACTACAATTTTTTGACAGACTATCATCATTGAGTTTTAAATAATGACTTAACATCACAACTTAAGTGAAGCTAAATGAAATGAAATATTACTCTTGAAGTGACAGTGTCTACAGTGAATTATATATCATTCCAGGATATTTTAAACACTTTTTATTTGATCTGTATAATCGTTGCCAATCATATTTCTTTTTGAATGACACATTTGAAATTTATATTACCTATGTGACTTTTTCTTTTTTTTTTAATTTGTCTTATCTTATAGATGCTTGTGACCACCCCAGAAAAATGGGATGTAGTGACAAGAAAGAGTGTCGGAGATGTAGCTCTTTCCCAAATTGTGAAGCTCCTTATTCTTGATGAAGTTCATTTGCTGCATGAAGATAGAGGACCAGTATTAGAAAGCATAGTGGCACGTACTTTACGGCAGGTAAGAGGAAGTTATTTTTAAGCTTATTTTGGAGGGACGATTAAGTTTTTAAGCTTAAAAATAGCATTCAAAAATATTAATATGTATTATTCATGGGAATAAAGTTAATTTTAGTGTGGAGAAAGTTTTAGGTATTTTGTTTTCATATTGAAAGTTCTCTTTCTTCCTTCCTTCCAAATCTTATTTTATTGAAGTGTCTATAAATTAACAAAAGTAAATACAGGAAAACTTTTAAGCCATTGTTGCAAAGCCAAGTCTAATAATTGACTAAGCAGTATTAAGATATAATAGAACATAGGCAAATATTAGTGATTTCCTCCACTTCTCTCCTGTCTGCACTTAACTTCTACCCCCTGAAAAAATCTGAACATGATTTATAATTTTTCTGATATACTAGATAAAATAAAATATAATCACCTTGTGTGCATAGTCTTAATCATTTTTTTTTTTAAAAGACATGTATACGCTGTCTCTAGTTTCAGAGCTTTGTGGCTATTCATAAATAGTCCAAACAAAAATTGGTGAATTTACCAATGTATCGTGATTATTTTCTGCCAGCCCTTCTTTTCATTAAGTAAAAAGATAAAGTGTCTTGGAATACCCATGAGTATTAAAATGACATTTGTTGGTAGATTGTCCATGTGTAGAAAATAGATGAAAACTAGTTTTCAACCTAGTCAAGAACTCTAATTCCTTCACTTTCCATCTCTTACCGTCTTTGATCCATATTCTCCTGTTTTTGTTTTCTTTCTGAAATAGCCAAGACTCTATGACCGATTTTTCTTTTGTCAGTGACCTTAATTTACTTACCCCTGACTACCTGGCAAAATTCCAACCATCAATCAACTGAACCATGTATATGCCTCTGCAGAAAAGATCACACAGTGATAAGCAGAGTCACTTTACATTCATAGACTCCAGACTTACCTACCTACCTTACCTACCAGAACTTCTAAGCTGCTTTTCTTCTGTTTCCCTAAAGTGAGTCATTTCCAAGCTCACCAGACTCCTCCCACATTCTTCCCTACCCTTCATGCCTCATTCTTACAGGACAGTATTTTTACTGAATGGAAATAAGAGTCCTTCATTCTTGAATTCCCTCAGTTCCCATCCGTTGCCCTTCTCCCCACCCAGAAAGAAACCTCAAACCCCTCCCCATATCTGTATTCATCATTCCATCCCTTGTTCTTCGGTTAGAGGCCCGGTCTCCACTTGCCTTGGACCCCATTCCTTTCATTCCCTCCATTATCCCTTTTCTTTCCTGTGTGTCTTTTAACTTCTCCCTCTCAGTGGGTATTGTCTCTTCAGCTTGAAAGAACTGCGAAGTCCTCCTTTTTATCAAAAAACCTCCCTTAAACCTGTCCCTCTCCAACAACTTCTGACTAATAAAGCTCTTTTTACCACTTGTCTTCTGCAAATATTAATCTGTATTCACTATTTCTCTTTTGACTTCCAACCATTGCAGACTGGTTATTGTTCCAACATAGGTAATAAAATGTTTTTACCAGGATTGCCATTTATCAAATCAAAAAGACAGTCCTCAAACCAAATCTTTTTTTTTTTTACTTTTTAATACTACTCATTTGTGATATTTGATATAATTTATCATTTTCTCAGTCTTGAAACTTTTATTCCCTTTTGTTCCATGATGTCACCTTGCTCTGGTTTTCTTCACATGATTTTTTTTCCCCACCTACTTAGCTGCTCTTACAGGCTCCCTTGCTATCTCCTTTTCTCATCCTTGAAATGTTTACATTCTCCAAGTCTCTGTCACTTGCCATCCTTTTTCATTCTGAATATATACCTCTGGGAAATAAACACTTATTTGCCTGTGTTACCTAAATCTGTATAGTCCAAATCTTACCCCCTGACTTCTAGGCATATCCAGATGCAGTTGTATGTTTCTATGTTGATATCCCATAGACATCTTTTGTTAAACATGTCAGAAACTCCGCCGTCTTCACTGTGTACTTATATATGGCATAACAGTCCATTTGGTTCTCAAGCCCAAATCCTGGGAGTCACACTCAAGTTTTTCTTCTTCCTTAACACTCTCCCTCACCCCAATCATTAGTTAGATATCATTTCTTTTATATTTCATATGCTAAACAGCTCTGATCCAGGTCTAGGTATGGGAATTTAATATAAAAGATGGAGTGCAAAATTTTAGGAAGTTAATATTGCATTTTAAAATGCTTTAAAATAGTGTGTTTTCATCTGGTAAATCCACCATAAAATTCTAGATGGTTAATAATTTAGCTGTATCAAACGAAACTCTCAGTACATTAAAGAAGACGTAAGAGAGCATTTTTTAGAGCTTCTCTAAGCAAAATGCAAAACTCCAAAGGTTCTAAAGGGAACATGTGGTACATTTGGATTCTAAATATTAAAAACTTCTACCCAGTAAAGATGGCTCCAAAAAGTTAAAATATAAGACAGAATAACAGGTTATTTTTAGCACATAAAATAGATGTCTTTTATATTTAATAGTTATTATGATTAATAAGAAATAAAACGTCTTTAAAAATTTAGAGAAGCATTTCACGGTAGAAATAAACATACTGAGCATTATAGAAAAGATGCTTAAGAGGACGTGAGCGTTTTATCAGATTGGCAAAAGTGAAAAAAGAATGTAATTTGAAAGCACTCACTAAAATCAACCCTGTGTTTTTATTTCTAGGGTTCTAATGTATGGAAATAATAGCACAAACACATAGATATAATAATAACAGTGTTCACTGTAGTTTTCTTGTTAATGCAAAATATGTTAGAAGCAAGCCTGATGTCCAACAAAAGATGAAATGGTTTAACAAATTATATTCATACCATAAAATGCTACATTGCAGCCTTTAAAAAGAAGGAGGTAGAGCTGTATGAACTGGACTTAAAAGATATGTTATATTCTCATTAAAAAAGGAAGTTGTCCTCTATATATAGCACAATCCCGTTTATGTAAAGAAAAAATGTGCAATATATTTTCATCCATTCATTTAGTGAACATATGCCAACCACATAGTTCTAGGTGCTATCGATATAGTTAACAGAGTTCTTGCTTACGTTTAGATTTTAGGTTTGGGTAGAGTGGGATGCATATTCACGGAAGGATATTCTACAAACTATAAAGGTGTTTTGATAATAGAGATGGAATTCGATGGTTGTTTGGGACATGTTCATATTTTACCATATAACTTAAAAATACATGTACACATAGGAACATAAACACATATACATAAAACACAAAGGGTTGAAATATTCAAAATGACAAAAATCAGAGATTTTAGCTAATATCCAACTTAAGAATTTCAAGGATACAGGTAGTTGTGAGACACAGGTGAAGCACGGAGAAGCCTGGAACTGCCATCACTGCTTTCCAGGTCCTTTCTTGCCATTTTGGGTTGGCTCTGGCCCAGATTTTACATAGGAATTCTCAAAAAGAAACATGCAGGGCATCACTTACAAAAAAGAGCTATTTTAATCATATAATGTTTTTATTTTATAGCGTGATACCTGTATAACTCAGTGATGTTTTTCAGGGAGCCATGCCATAGGAATCCATACATTCTAGGATTATTTACATTGAGCTACCTAAAGAGACCACATCCATCAGCTAAAAGCTTTATGAAGATAAGGTCAAATGAATATCATTAGTACATTTACCAGGAGGTCTGTCATTAGCAAGTTGAAATGGGATTTGACTAGGACATCTTTCTTTACTGAGTACCACCAGTTAAAGGAGCAAATAGATTGCAGGCCTGCTGCTAATACTTTCTGTATATATGCACACAGACACATGATATTATGTATTTTATATATACATAAGCAATATAAATTTATAAATATTTTGTTTAAAAAGCTATAATTTTCCATATAATATAAATATTATAAACTATATAAGTTAAATGTATATAAACTAAATATATAAAATATATTATACATTTGTTTATTGCATATGTAATACAATTATAGAAATGTATATCTTGATATATGATACAGGAATATATATTATATATAATATAGATTATATAACATCTAAACATATAATATATCCATCATATAATGAAACTCCAACTGTATGGTTGGTTCATCACTACTATGCCCATCAACTGTTGATGGCTTGCTGTTTGTTATCTGAAGAAAATGTTTAAATTCCTTATCTGGACATTAGAGACTATTGGAGCTGTGACCTATTTGTCTAATTTTAACTTCTACATGTTCCTTAGCTATAATAGGTTCCAGCCACACAAAACTATCCATTCCTTCCCCTTTTTCTTTCCAGTACCATTGACTCTTTTCTGGAGATGAAATTCATCTCACTGGAGGCAGAATATATTATTGGTTATGAGATTAAGAGTTATAAATGCAAAATTACATATCTTTATCACTCCACACGTTCGTCTGTTGAAAACCTGCTATTCTTATGAATCTGCCAAATATCACTTCTTTTATTAAGTGTTTCCTAGGACATCTGGGTGGCTCAGTCATTAAGCGTCTGCCTTCAGCTCAGGTCATGATCCCAGGGTCCTGGGATGGAGCCCCGCATCGGGTTCCCTGCTCAGCAGGAAGCCTGCTACTCCCTCTCCCACTCCCTCTTCTTGTGTTCCCTCTTTTGCTGTGTCTTTCTCTGTCAAATAAATAAATAAAGTCTTAAAAAAAAGTAAGTGTTTCCTAGTTCGCTATTCAAAATGAATTACACCTTTTCTGTATTCCCTCTCTGCTCCTTTACTTTGCACATTTTTAGCACTTATCACTGTCGTCCTTATAATTTCACAACTTGCTGTAATTAATTCTGTCTTCATTTGTATCCTTTACTAGATTTTAATATCCTTGATAGAAGGGTCTATGTGATTCTTATATTCTTAATATGCTATGACAAAGAGCATAACTACATTTATTAAAAAGCAAACTTACTGTTTTTATTTGTTGCTTTTGATTACCAGATGTTCCCAATAGATGGCAGTGTTTTATATAGCACATCAACATTTGTAACTAACGGAAGCACCATTAGAATCTATTCTAATACAATGTGGATTGTGTTCAGGTTCTGAAATTGTGTGGTTGTATTAGAGACCAAATTCAGAACACACTTGGCATGACTGAGAGGAATTTGGAAGAGAAAAAGTGTAAGAAAAGCCAAATCTGTTGTATTGAACAACATTGAACTATATTGTTGTCTTCTTAACTGTCTGAACTTAGATTTTATCTAAGGGCAAACGTCATAAAAACTTACTGTATAGTTTTGGGCTAATGATACAGAAGAAGCTGTAAAATATTAAAATTTTTATAGTTTTCAACAATTAATACTTTTTAGGTGGATATGTGTAGTTTATAGAGCTTCAAGATTTGGTTTAGGACATAAAGTTCCAAGTTATTCTCATTTAAAAGAAAGTCATTCACATACAGTCTTATTATATATATTGAGAATACTAGGATTATACATTTAGATAAAAAATAGAGTAGTTTTAAAATGGATTTTTAGCAGAAAAATGCCCACAGTGTTTGCAGAGCATCATGTATTTAACATGGAAATACCCTAAAAATATGTTCAGTAACTTTTATGTTGTGAATAATGATTTTAAAACCAAAAATCACTTTCATTCCCTTTCACATCACCACCAGTACTACATAGAACTATTGTGTAATTAAAATCATCATTCTAATCACTGTAAAGAATTCTCATCACAACATACCAAGGTTTCTTAAGTAATAGGTATGTTCATTGTTTCCCCTATAGGGGGTTCCTTTGTTTTTAGTTGGGTTTGGTTTGGGATTTTGCTCATATTCATAAGATGTTTTTAGTGAAAGAAAATTTGTGATCAGATGTTGTGTATGTATTTATACTTTCATTTTCATCCATCTCTATCATGTTTAATCCTCTCTCCTTATGCTTCTGCAAACAGTCTCAGTATGTTTGGATCTCTGTCTTACTCATTCTATCCCCATTGCCTAAAGTTTGGGTCCTAAGCCAGTGTTGATAGATGGCTAATTCTGAAAGTATTCATATTACTCACATTGGACTACTTTGCTTATACCCACTGAGTCTTTTAGACTGAGCAAACTTATCAACAGCCTCCCCAGAAACCTGCTATGAAGTTGTTGATAGTAGCCTCATAAGATCATAATGATATATTTTAATCACCAAATGAATAGAAATTTTTGGCCATTCCTTGGTTTTATCCTTCTAGGTATGTTACACTGTAATCAGAGAAAGTGGCCTATATTCTTTTTTTATTTGGGAACTTACTGAGTTTTTTGTGACCTAATAATATATTTAATTGTTACAAAGTTTCTATAGTTATTTAATGTAAATTCCCATGTGTTTTTCCAGTATTGTGTGTAGAAAGTGCTACTATGTATCTGTTGAATCTAGCTTGTGAATTATGGCCTACAGAGTCATACACGAGAGGATTTTCAGGTCACCTCTAAACTCAGCTCTGTCCACTCACTCCTCTCATTCATCTACTTTCTGCTCAGCTTGTTCCAATCTGCCTTTGCACTTACTTTTTCTTCTGTTTGAAGGTTTTTATCCCCTGATTGTCTCTCAAATATTTCTTTAGTGAGGCTTTTCCTCATTATCCCAACTAACGTAGGACCCCTCCCATGCTACCTTTTATGCCATTACCCTGTTTTGTTTTACTCATGGCACCTGAAATTGCCTGATTTGTTTATGAGTTTATGGTTGTCTTTCTCTCTCACAAAAATGTCAGCTCTTTGATTGTAAAGACCCTGTTATGTTTATTGCACACTGTTATGTTTATTGCTATTTCCTGGTGCCCCCCTGCCCCCACTCCAAAATGCATTTAGGTACAAAATTGAAATCTGTTGACTGACTAATGAAATGGCAAAATCCTCTCTGACCTTACTTAAAATACTATCCTTGCTCCTCTGTAAGGAGTATTTTGTTTCTTTGTTTGTTTACTCCCTTTTCTGACTGTTGTTATTTATTTTATTCTTGAATCCTTTCTAGTAATAATGAATATCAAATTGGAACATACTTTGTCCCCTTTTTCTTTGTGAAAGCAGATTTATAAAATACTCGCTAAAAATAAGTGAATGAACAATAATTTAACAAAATATGATTTCCAAGGCTTATTGAGTTGTTTTCTGGATAATATCATCTAAAGGTAAAATTTTTTGAATTAAATTCAAAACCATATTTTGAAAATTCACTTATTTATCTTCTTTATTTTCTTATTTTTTATTTTCTTATTTTTTTCTTCTATAAATTTAGCTAATTTGTACATTTTTTATAATGTTTACAAATCCGTTGATTTATAAGTTTAATGGAGCAAATGGCTCTGTTTCTTTAACCATTCTGTAACTCTGCCAGACAAATGTTTATGTTGATTCAGTACACGATAAACTCAGTTTAGGGTTTTTTGCCAGGGAGGTTGTTTTTATATCCAGATAAATACCTTTAATTTGAAAGGAAGGTTGATTTACAAGTTGTAGTTCTTATTCTTTTACAAAAGTGGTAAGAATCCTCTAAGGAGCTACATATATCTCATAGGTAGTATTTTATTCAGTCCTCAGATAGGCCCAGATATAACCTCTAAACTCATCTCTAAACTTACAGAAAGAGTTTGGAAGTTACAGGGCCACAATTTCTCTTATGCTTATAAGAAACATTTGTGTCAGGGAGTATACCCCGGCATTTGGATTTTCCCAACCTGTATGTGCATTGTATTACAGTATGCAAGGAGAAATCTGTCATTGGGAATTGCTCGCTTAGGTGCAGTAAACTTGAGGATACCAGCATAATGCAAGCAGGTTTTGACCAAAGAAAGAAACAGGAAACTGAAGAAATAATTAAAATATTTATCCAGATGTCTTTCCGTGAACCCCTTTATTTTACTTATGATAACAAGAAAGTGAGAATGACATATATTCCTAGATTTAAAAAAATAATAATGTTGTATAACCTTTTGTTAAGGTTAGAAATCTTTTTATATGCATCCTCTCATGGGTTGATTAGCTTGCCAAATTCATTCTAAGTCATGTGCACTTTTTAAAATCATCAGAGGTTTTCAAACTGTTTTTCAGGTAAGAAACCATTTTCTAAATCGGACTTTTATTTAGAAGTGAAGTATACAAAATATGAAAGCAGAAGGGATATGAGAACACAGACAGAAGGACTGTTGTAGGGACATGGGGCTGCAGAATGCCACCCAGTATTTCTGCAGAACCCCTAGGGCTTAGGTGTGAATGGTCCTTTACAGTATCATGCTAATGATATAAGTTATTCCCCTTAGGAACATTTTGTATCCTAATTCAAAATGGGAAGTTTGCATGTGATTAAAATGATTCTTTCTTTTGGCAAATACTAACATCCTGTATTGCTAATGTAGAGAATTTGAATAATGAAATTAATATGGTAAAGTGATCAAACATGTAGAACTGTATATATTATGAATAGATAAATCTCACATCTCCATGGGACATTTTCTCAAAGCAGAAATTGAACAGATTATTCTTTATAGAATACAATAGAAATTTAGAAATAACTTTTATATGATAAAATTATATATACTCATCTATATAGACGTATATGCATATATATGCACACGTACATACATACATACGTTCTATACTTTTATATCTGCTAAAATGAAGATTGAAAACTTAACCAATTGAAAGATAAATCTCCTGCCACTTAGAGGTCAGTTAAGTGATGATGGAAGGAAGGGAGAGCAAGGTATATATTCTTATATACTCAGAATTATAATTCAGAGTAAGAATATACTCTAAAATGAAATAGGAATGGAGGGACCATAAATAAGTTAATTATTAAATGTTAATTGTTAGACTGTTTTAAATAGACGATTCTAACAAAAACAAATGGAAAAAAATAATGAAGCTGAAAAAATAAAATTAATTATGAAATAGGAACACAAAAGAATTTTTTTTTAAAGTAAAATAGTTTTTTAAAAAAAACCTAAGTAAAATAAAGAAACCTCACAAGTCTAATCACAAGTAGAAAACCAATGAATAAATAAAATTAGAAATGATGAAGACTTTTTACAGAATGTTTAGAAAGTTAAAAAGATGACAGTGCTATAAACTATCATGAGTTAGACCTGAAAACATAATTGAGAGAGAACTGGACACTGCCGAGTGCTTATGAGCAGTTAAATGGACAAACTCCTTGGCATGTGAGCTCTTTCATGGTCGTTTCTGTATTTCTAACCAGATCTTCTCTCACCTCCCTTCTCCAGTTCATACCACTAGTTCTTTCTAAGTGCAGCACCTTAAATTCACCGTCCTTTCTGGCCTCCCTGCCTGTCTGTTATTCTCTCAGATTAGAATGCCAGCAACTATTACCTGTACTCAGCATGCCTTCCCTGACTTACCTGGGTTTAATTAGTGATCTCTCTCCATTATTCTCACAGTTTTTAGAAAGTGCTGCTATTAATAGGACACATCACAATGTTTGCTGTCATTATTACACATAGACTCTAAGCTCCTGCTCTCTTGGCACTGTGCCTGTCATTAAGAGCTTAGTAGATAGTTGGTGAACAAATTAAATCAACATTATCAACAGTGCTCAGAAACAAAATGAGAGTATTACACTACACCAATGAACACAAAAAATGTGGCTCAAAACATTTTTTGAGAAGTTTGTAAATTTTTCCCAAGTTTTGGCTGTTATTCCATGCAATCAAACTTCCCGTTTTAATATAAAATTATCTTAATATAAAGTGCTTAATGATAATTTGTTAAGCCAATTTGAAAACTTTTCCTCTGTGATGATATAAAGTTGTGTTTGTTTCTCAGAAATTCATCTGCTTTACTGATACGCTCAACTGTATGTTACTATGACATAGTAAAAGGAATACTACATAATAGCTAAAGAATTATGGACTAAGTAAGCAATCTGTACTTAGGGAAGGAAGATGCTGATTTTATAAATGAGTCTTCAAGAATTTTTTTAAAAGGTCCATGGAGAAGCACCTGGGTGGCTGAGTCAGTTAGGTGTCTGACTCTTGATTTTGGCTCAGGTCATGATCTCCAGGTTGTGAAATGGAGCCTTGCATCATGCTCCTCACTGGGCATGGATCCTGCTTAAGATTCTCTCTCCCTTTGCCTCTGCCCCTCCCTCTTCTAAAAAAAACCCAATAAATAAATAATTAAAAAATAAAATGTTTAAAATGTCCCTGGAAATAATTTTTCATTGAATGTATTGTAACACATAGTTAAAATATTTCTGTCATGAAATTGTTATGCATTTTAAATTTAAATTTGTAAAACACTAGAAATATTTTATCTTACTTATTTTAGACTTTTATGCTTTTAATTTTTAGCACCTGAAATTATAAATTTGTAAAACTTAAGACTAAAACCTAATCCATGTATGTCACTTACCTTGTTACATTTTTAGAAAAAAAAAGAAAAACATTAACTGATAGGATTTTCCAGTTCAGGAAACCTACTAAAATTACATTTTTTATTATTTTATATTATTCTTAATGCCAGGTTTAGGCCGGTTTTCTTTCATAATATCTGTCTTTTAGACTGTGTGCTGTTATTACATATTGGTGGAGGGGGATCTTGTTTTATTGTAAATGTTTCATACTCTATTAAAACTTATTTCAAACTCTGTAAAAATCCAAATGGGTTGAATTTACATCATACATTAAATAATATAACCCATGTAGGTGGAATCCACACAGAGTATGATAAGGATTCTTGGGCTCTCTGCAACCTTACCCAACTACCTCGATGTTGCTACATTTTTACACGTTAATCCCTGTATTGGACTTTTCTACTTTGATGGCCGTTTTCGACCAGTTCCTCTTGGACAGACATTTCTGGGGGTTAAAAGTGCAAATAAGGTAAATATTTTTTTTAATAATATACTTTTCTAAAACCGTTTTTGTGGATTTATTGTTTAATGCTTGTTTGGGATTTCTCCAAAGGACCTAATCTGTAGGATTACAAATTGAACGTTTTAGACAAAATCAAGCACATTTCTTTAACTATATGTACTTAAAAAAAAACTCCTTCCAAAAGTTGCTTATAGTTTGCATTGCTATTATCAATGTATATTTTGTATTCTTGGCTAAGAATACAAGTTACATATAAGGTTCTAAGTTTCAAAAAGTTATTTTGATATGATTGAAGAATGGTATGAAATAATAAAAGGCTCTCATTAAACCAGTAATATACATTTTGATATGATATTCATCTAAAATAATACATTTTATGCAATTGAAAAATAATTCCTAGTAGCAACTATTAATGGAGGTGTTCTATTTCACTTGTAATATTTTATAATTACCATGTTAATTATATATATGTGGCATTTATGAAATTCTTTATAATGCTTTTAAAAGTTTGTTTATAGTATTACTATGTACCATTTACACTATTAGGGTGCTTATTTTAGACTTTTATAATATTGTGAAAGAATATTGTACTTTGCTCAGAATTTATGAATTTAATATTCTGTTTAATGACACCTTTTTCTCTGTAGAAGAAATAGGTTTAAAAGAAGATCCAAACGCCTTATTGACCTCTTCATAAAAGAAAATAAGATGGAATCATGTGTTGTTATGTCAGCCTTGGTCTTTAATGTATTACATTACTTGTCTATAAAGAATTTTATTAGTAAAGTAGGGTCATTTTACCTTACACTATTACAAATAAAATACTCAGCTAAAAAATACCAGAAGTGACTCATACAACAGTGTCTATGCTCCATCTACATTGCATCAAAGTAAGGTATCTTTGGAGTTGTGGGGAGCCATTTCAGACTAATGGACAAAAGGATAGTTCATGATATGATAATAGTCATGCTGTACATATTTTATCATTAACTTGTTTCAAGTGCTTTTCAGTATCACTTGCTTGTTTTTTCAGTCACTTAATATATATTTGATTATTTAGTATATCTTAACGTATCATTAGGACAGATGTAGAGCTGTTTTTTTTATAGCTTTAGATTGTTCTTTCAGCTTTATAATTTAAATGGTAGCAGATGGTTATCACCGAAAGATACAGAGAATAAAAATTTTTCAGATGCTTTTCACCCATTTGAAATTTTTTTTTTAAATTCTGTCATACAAAGTGGTAAATCACTTAAAGCTAATTAAATTAGAAGTATTTGCACCACAGTATGTTAACATTGTAATCATAAAAGGAATGGCATCAGGTGATTAAACCATCATAATTATTTTGTAAGTTTAGAAGTTTGGCAATATTAGAAAAACACTTTTACGTATCTTACTGTAAATAGTAAATTAATTATATGCATTAATTATAGATACAGATTTTTCTGTCTTACTAAAATGAATTATTTTTACACTCAGTGAAATATACAGTTGGTAACCATTAAGCATTTCCCCAGGGTGTTGTTTAATATATTTACTAACCAGTTATTAATTTGTCATCTTATATGAAAGGAAATCCTTGTAGGTTTCTCAGAGTTTCATTCAGAAACACATGATGTGATTCAGTTATCATGGAAGAACTTAGGAGGATGGTGTGCCTGACACCTCTAATTTGAAATAATGGCTTTGGCTGGAACTCAACTCAAACTACACTGAAAAAATTATTGCGAGCTGAAGTTATTTTGGAATCATTAATGGGGAGTAAATTATCTTCTGATTATCTCATTTTAGTTAACACAAATCATAAGAGTAACAGAATGATAAAACGTTTACTTTATTAAAGCAAATAGTCTAAATCATAGTCATTTCAGATGTATATGACATTTTCATCCCTCCCACACTCTTAATAAATGTTGAATAGAGAGATACAGGCTGAATCACATGCCTGCTCCTTTGGATTAACCGTCTTACGTTTTCGGTTGGAAGTTTTCCTCATCATTAATAGGGAAAATGGGACCCTCATGAATTTGATACTAAATTTTCAATTAATCTGAAAAATGTTTCTGTAGAAAAATGTCTACCCTCCTCCATATATATTACAGAAAGAGTACGTTTCCTTTGATTTCAGCTTTGTATACCATGGCATTCTAGTAGCAGTGTTCTGGTGATTTTGAGAATTCCATAAGAAAGCTCTATGGTTTATAGAATGAAATAGAAGAAAAACAGCCTGAAGAGCAGGCTTTCCTGGGAAAAGCCGAGAAAAGAACTTTAAAATTATTCTAAAATATCTACAACTAGTATATTATCCTTAAAATTGTCTTTAAAAAACTTGGCACACTTAGAAAGTTAGTACTCTGAAAGTATTGTATGAGGTATTTTATTTGTACTTTTAAACCATATTGTGTTTGTTTCTTATTAGGTTGTTACATGCTAGGTATTTATATTGCATTTGTTGCTTCTGCATTCTACTTAATCTGAAAGGGAAAAAAATGCCTTAAAATCTATAGTTTTGTTGGTAGTTAGAAAGTTTATAATAGCTTCATCTTATATTATTTGTGTTTTAAAAACCTTAAGGTACAACAATTGAATAACATGGATGAAGTATGCTATGAAAGTGTTTTGAAGCAAGTAAAGGCTGGACACCAGGTACACTTACTTTCTTTTATCCTGTTTTTAGAGGATACTTAATGGTTAAAATTATTTTTTATGCTTTTAAAAATTTTCTTTAATTCTGAGATAATGACTATGAATTTTTAGTTAATATTATTTTTTAGTTCAGTGCTTAGCCATGTAAGTCATAAAATATTCATAGATAATATTATCATCCCAATATTTATTCAGTACATAAGACAGAGAAGAATGTCATCCTTTATTCAGTAGATAAGACAGAGAAGAATTTCATCCTTTACACTTCTGGTTTTTTGTTTTTTCTTTTTAATCTTTTTAAAAAGCACCAATCTTCTTTCATACCTCAAAAATTTTAATTTCTATTTTTTACATAATGTAAAAATCTGAAATGTTATATTATTTACTGTTTTCACAAAGTAGTATCAACTGAAATATATATAATAAAGTTTTATATTGTTTTATTGTGCTTGGAAGTTAAGCAGTTTTACTTTTAAACTCCATTGTTCAAAATGCTCCATTCAAGATTGTTAAAGAAAAAGTGGAATGATAATAATTGCTTACATAAAACTTAATCATTGCCCAATTGTATATGGGTCTTTGGATCATTTTATTTTATTACAGAATTTTTTTCTGTTATTAACCTTTCGTGGCACATAAAATTAAATAATTTCTGATCCTTTGGTTTTTAAATTTGTTTAAGAGCAGTGAAATCCTTTTTTTCCAGACGAAATCTTGTTTCAGGCCCCAGTATATAAACAGCTCAAAGATGAATTAAACTTGAAGACATGGAACACTGCCCACTTTGATGCATTTTGCCCCTCCAAGAAATAGTTTTAAAATCAGGTTTCTAACTAATCTCAAGAGAATGTCCTTATGTTTAAGAATAACTTTTAGGTGGGCGCCTGGGTGGCTCAGTAGTTAAGCCTCTGCCTTTGGCTCAGGTCATGATCCCAGAGTCCTGGGATCGAGTCCCACATTGGGCTCCCTGCTCTGCAGGAAGCCTGCTTCTCCCTCTCCCACTCCCCCTGCTTGTGTTCCCTCTTTTGCTGTCTCTCTCTGTCAAATAAATAAATTAAAAATTAAAAAAAAAATAACTTTTAGGGAAAAGAAATCATGATTAAATTATATAATATTAGTGACTTACCTTAACAATTAGGAAATGTCTGAAACTGCTGAAGTTATATTTCTTTTCACTGAATTCTCTCACCAGCCAATGAGGCAGGTACTGTTTTCATCATTTGACAGATGAAGAAAACAAGGTGCTATACAAAATAAAGTAATATGTTTCCATCATTTTACTAGTGCAGTTGTAAATTCAGTCCACGTGAGTGTGGAGTCTCCACTAACCATTGTGTCATTATCACTTCATGTGCATTTATTTTATATCAGTGTATTTTTTTTGATCTTCATTAAGAAACTGCTTTATGAATTGCATTATTTATTATGTACAAATAAAGTAATGGTAAAGACCAATATTCTTTCTTTAATCAAAAGCATTACCAAACACCAACTACTTATTCTTAGTCAGGAGCCAGGAAACTTTTTGTAATGAGCCACATAGTAAATAATTTCAGCTTTACAGGCCTTATGTTCTTTTTTGTAGCTACTTAGTTGTGTTATTGTAGCATGAAAGTCGCCATGGACAGTATACGAACAATTAGGCACAGCTGTGTTTAAATAAAACTTTATTTATAAAAACAAGCAGTAACTGCATGTGGCTTGTTTTCCAACCTCTGTTCTAGATTGCTTCACAAGGTTTAGTTGTAGTAGATGTCTAATAATCCTAAAATGTTATCTAGAGAAACTTTTGACAGCATTTCAGTGAAAATCCTAAAAGGAAGAAATATCCTGTATAGCCACCAATATTTGTACCTTCTTTGTAAACAAACAAGATAAATTCGGTATAATTAGGTAGTATTACTGCCATGGACATTTATTTCTAACTCTTATATTACAGAAAATTTAAACTGTATTATTAGCTAAGGAATGTAGCTGTAGAATCCATAAAATCTATTTGTATACACTGTATTAAAAATGTTAAATAAATTTTTAAATGTTTTCTCCATTAAATTTTTTAAAAACTAGATGTTCTTTTTTAGAGCAATTTTGGGTTCACAGTGAAATTGAATGGAAAGTAGAGAGAGTTCTCATACAACACCTGCCCCCACATATGCACAGCTTCCTTCACTGTCAACATTCTGCACAAGAGTGGTACATTTATTTCAATCAATGAACCTACATTGACATGTTAATGTCACCTAAAGTCCATAGTTTATCTTAAGGTTCACTCTTGGTGTTCATTCTGTAGGTTTGGACAAATGTATAATGACATACATTGACCATCATAGTGTCACACAGAAAAATTTCATTGCCCTAAAAGTCCTCTGTGTTCAGCCTATTCATCATTCCTTCCCATGTACCCCTGGAAGCCATTGACCTTTTAAGTCTTTTTAGTCTCTCTGTAGTTTTGCCTTTTCCAGAATGTCATACATTTTGTAGTCTTTTCACATTGGCTTTTTTCACAGTATCTATTTGAGGTTTTAAATGTCTTTTCATGACTTGATAGCTTATTCTTTTTAGTACTGAATAATACTCCAATGTCTGGATATACTACTGTTTATTTATTTACATACTGAATGATATCTTGATTGCTGCCAGGTTTTGGCACTTATGAATAAAGCTGCCATAAACATCTGTGTACAAGTTTTGTGTGGACTTAGGTTTACAGCTTCTTTGGATAAATACCAAGGAGTGTGATTGCTGGTGAGAGTATGTTGAATTTTGTAAGAAACTGCCATACTGTCTTCCAAAGTTGTATAGCATTTTGCATCCCCACCGTCAGTGAATACGAATTCCTGTTGCTCCATAGCCTCACTAGCGTTTGGTGATGTCAGTACTTTGGCCATTCTAAGAGGTGCGTAGTGGTATCTTGTTTTAATTTGCATTTCTCTAATGACAGATGATGTTGAACGTATTTTATATGCTTATTTTCCATCTCTCTGTATTTGGTGAAGTGTCTTTTTAGGTCTTTGGCCATTTTAAAATCAGGTTGTTCATTTTCTTGTTGAGTTTTAAGAGTTCTTTGTATACTTTGGATAAAAGTCATTTATCAGATGTGTCTTTTGCAAGTATTCTCTCCCAGTCTGTGACTTATCTTCTCATTTTCTCATCGGTGTCTTTTACAGAGCAGTTTTTAATTTTAGTAGAATCCAGCTCATCAATTATGTCATGGATGATGCCTTTGGTGTTGTATCTAAAAAGGTCATCACCACACCTAAAGATTTTCACCTAGGTTATCACCTAGGAATTTTATAGTTTCATGTTTACATTTAGACCTATGACTGGTTTTCAGTTAAATTTTGGGAAGGGTATAAGGTCCGTGTCTGGATTTATTTATTTTTGTATGTGGAAGTCCAGTTGTTGCAGCACCATTTGTTGAAAAGACTATCTTTGCTCCATTTTGTCACCTTTGCTCATTTCTCAAAGATCAGTGAGTTATATTTATGGCTTATTTCTGAATTTCCTATTCTTTTCCATTTGTTTGGCTATTCTTTAGCCTATACTAAAGTGTTTTGATTACTGTATCTATATTGTGAAGTCAGGTAGTATTATTCCTCCAACTTTGTCCTTTAGCATTGTGTTGGCTCTTCTGGGTCTCCATTTAAGTATGAACTGTGAGCAAACATTCTTTTTTCCATAATTTTTCATCATGATAGGATTTCTTCTGTCACAGGAGAATTTTTTTCTAATCTATGATAAATTTCATTATAAATGCAAACCCTTAACATTTTTTATCTCTTTTTAAATAATGGAAATTAAACTGTAAATACTATGTATGGAACATATAAATAGATAAATTATATTTTGACTGTAGTCAGGAAAACACTTACTACTCCTTTTGTAATTGAATAGCCTTGAAAAGGTTATAAAAATATTTAAAACACCACTGGTAGGAATGTTAGTGTTGCTTCTAGAATTAAAAAAAAAATAAAACAATCATTTTTCTTCCAATTGCAGTTAGCACTCAGTGACCAGATAAGTAGATACTTGTTTCATTACTTTGGAACACAAGATTGCTTCTAATAGAAATAAATCACTTTTTTTAGAATAAAAAAAGGAGTTTTTGTGAATTCTTTCTTGGTAGGACTGATAAATACATATATCCATGTATAAACATATACATAAATGTACATAGTTGTAAATGCTAATAAAAGTAAATGGATTAATAATACCATTACTGCCAGTCCTGTAACTGTTTGGGGGCCTTAGGAACTACAGGTCACTCATCTTTCTAACATTATTTGCCTTTATCATACTATTTATAATTGTTCTTTAAGTATATTTGTTATATTAGCCCCACCTTTTTTCATTAAATTACAAAATCTTACATTATAAAATATTTCTTTAAAAAATAAAATGCACCCTTATTCCTAAATGTTGGAAAGAGTAGTAGTTGTATCTTCTATCGTAAGTAAAAATCCAAGTAAATGTTGTTACTTAAAGAATCCTAGGAAGATTATTTCCTCTTCCTCTTCTAGCATAGTTCTTTCACTGTTTCAGAGGCTAACATGTCCCCGTAGGAATCATGCATGATTCATAAAGTGTGCTGGCTGGGGGTGTTTGGTCAATAGAGATGAGATCTTAATGCCATTCCTTTCTTTCTTAGTGTGAAACTGTTTAGTGCATTACTTTTCAAAAAGAAAGCTGCCAGAGGGCGGGCCCTTGCAGTTATAAATTCAGAAAGGCCAAGTTGGGATGGAGGGCTGGGTTCACAGCCCTGGCTTTCTGTTTAGGAAGGTCAGACTTGGATGGGATACTGCAGGGGAGGTTTCATGCTGCTCTAGGGCATGAGGACCTAGGAATAGAGAGTGAGCAAAGTTGAGGCAGGAGTTGGGTACAAGCATGACCTCCCCACCTTTTGTGTGCATGTCATGGCATCCACACTTGCTAGCCTTTTACGGATGCATGACCTCCAAGCTCTCTTCCCCTGCACTCCTGTCTGACTAAAAATGCATGTGGGTGATTGTGTAGAGTACGATTGTAATTTGAGAGCCCACAGAAACACTTAGGGATCAGGGATTGTGTCCATATCTGTGCCTTTTTCCAAACAAGAATTAGAGCAGGATAACTATGGCCCTCTTCAGGCTGTTCAGGCTTCTTAAGAAGTCAGGCTTAGGCTGCAGGTCTCATAATTTCTGTTTTTGAATGATTAGTGATGATGTTTATTTTCTATAGTAAATATAATAGTGGAATGTTCATAAGTTTTGTAGAAATACCCATGCATCTCCTTTATTTTTTTTAATTATAAAAATAACAACACTAAGGAAAATTTTTATAGTTCCACTATTATTTTACCATTTTAACATTATTATTGTAACTTTTATATACATCCCACTACTCATTTTTTATCCAATTGCACATGTAGCTTTCAGTTTTGTTCTTTCAAACTTAATTATTAGTTGTAATCCATTACTAAATTATACTGCAAATACAGTTTTATATTCACTGTTTTCTTTAATGAATACTGAACATTTTTCATTGTTTCTGCATGGTTCTAATAACTTTAATGTCTGTAAAGAGAAAGGGAGTTTTTATTCAGTTTGTACGTTTCAGACACCACATGGGTCTCTTTGGACATTTACTCTTCCCAAACCTTCTGACATAAGCATTATGATCTCTTTTTGTTAAAAGAGAAAGTGAACCTATGACATGTTAAGCAGCTTCCCAAGCTAGTACATACAGCTAGTGAAGGCTTGCGCCAGGACTGAAACACAAGTCTCTGTGTTGATAAAGCCCACAGCATCTTCAGAACTTTACACTGCTCCTTTGCTATTAAGCTGACATTAGCTCTTCCTTTATTACTGGTTATTCCTACATTAGTGAGTGTTTTCAGTGTTTGCAATTTTCTATTATTAAAGATAGTGCTGCTATAGTGACCATCTTATTTTTTCTATTGAAAGATTTAATCAGGATAAATTTCCTAAAATAGAATTACGGCACAAATGGCCACATTTTGTGGTCTTGCCACATGATCCTATAATACATTCTGAATGGGTTATAATATTTTATGGTCATAGTGGACCTAGGCAGGATTTTAGAAACTTAATGCCATTTTTTTTGAAAAGTTTATCAGTGTAATGTGATGTAAGATTATGATCTGCTGTGTTTGCTATTTTGAATTTGTTTTACAATTTTAAAGCATATAAGAAAGTGGTATCATACCAGTGAACTTTTTTCTTAGTTAGCAGCTATTTTAAATCATGATTACAAAAACAATTTTGCATATCATATTGTTCATGTTTTGCTTTGGGTGTACACTCACTTTCAATTAGAAAAACCTGTTTTTCTCTGTGTTTTTGCTTCATGACTGTGACTGTGTGGTCTTTGACCTCTGTAATTGCATTTTTTTTTTAAGAGAGGGCGAGACAGAAGTGAAGGGAAGGGTAGAGGGGGAGGGAGAGAGAGAATCCTAAGCAGACTCCACGCCCAGTACAGAGTCCAGCTCGGGGCTCATCTCACAACCCTGAGATCATGACCTGAGCTGAAATCAAGAGATAGACGCTTAACTGACTGAGCCACCCAGGCACCCCTATAATTGCATTTTTAAAAAGTAGCTTAGGGGTGCCTGGGTGGCTCAGTCAGTTAAGCGTCTGCCTTTGGCTCGGGTCATGATCCCAGGGTCCTGGGATCGAGCCCCGCATCGGGCTCCCTGCTCTGCGGGAAGCCTGGTTCTCCCTCTCCCACTCCCCCTGCTTGTGTTCCCTCTTTCACTGTGTCTCTCTCTGTCAAATAAATAAAATCTTAAGAAAAATAAATAAATAAAAAATAAAATGTAGTTTAAATATAATTAATATAAAAGAGATTGAGGGGGAAAAAAGAATTTGAACAAATTTAACTTTTGGACGTACCAAAAAGCAAAAATGAGGGGGAATAAATCACTACTAATTCTACCATCCAGAGTGTTTGTTGGTGTGTGTCCTTTCATTTTTTTTTTAATTTCCTTTTTTTCCCAGTTACCTCTATAGTTTCTCTATTATATTTTGTCTATCCAAAAATATGACAGAACCTTAAATAGAAGCAATAACATTAAAGTATAAACACTTAGATCAAAGATGTCCTATTTAAAAATTTAACCAGTATGTTCTACGTAATGTTGTACCTTTAGGTTTTGTGCTCCAGTAGGACAGGTCCTACAAAGTAAGATTGGGTTACAAGAATATACTGTTAGTTAAGTTCCTAGTGCTGTGTGTCTTGTGTATGGGGTCTCTGGTAAATACAATTTGATTGTGACAAATTGCCTCATCTTCAAAGGTTTAACATCTTCAGTGAGATGGGGATGATGGGAAATACAAAATGCATCAAGACTATGACTTACTGGTTGGTATTTGCTTCTAATTTTGCTAGTATTACAAATGCCTAGGCCAGTGCCTTCAAATTATGAATACTGAGTTGTCAGGACAGTCTTATATTAATGTAATCCATCTCTAGAGCTCTTTCGCAACATAATTTGAAAACAGAGCTCCATCTTTTCATTCTTTATTACCTATATTATGTGTGTAACTTTGGGAAAGTTGCTCAAAACTAAAATCTTTTTCTGTTTCAGTCTTTTCAAAGGGATCATTCCAAGTCTTCTATTTGTAAGTTGCTCTGCCAAGGATGATTTGGCCTATGAATTCATTTAGCTTAATGTGTGGCAGCTTCTACTGATGGCCTTTTTTGTAAAACGTCCAGAACTGAAATTGCAAGGAAGATACTTAGAAAGGAAGGCTATTACACATTTTGATTTTGGAAGCTGAGGTAGATACCTATTTCAACAAGGCTAACAATCTTTGAATTAATCCATCACACAAGAATTCCTACTTCACAGTTCTCCTTGATTACTGAGGCTTATGTGGAAGTTTGTTTTCAGGGGCTTAGAACCAACCCCCTGCCTTGCTGGATTATTTTTTCCCTTTTTTCTCTCCTTAAAGACATACCTTCACTAAGGTGTACTCCTCTACTTTTATTAGAAGGTTACCAAAGAACTTCCCAATAGATTAAAGTTTCTGAGTTGTGTTTTCCCCCCTCATAATTGAGGTTGACTCTAATGTTAACTCAGTCACTGTCTGTCTTCATATAAGGTTCCAAGTAATAAATTTCAACATATGAATTTGTATCCATCTGTCAGAAAATGAAAAATATATAATTGAACAGTCTTTTCACCTTATTATCTAAAAAACTGACACCCAAATTAACTCTTTATTTATTCTATTCTGCCTTGTCAGGTGACTGAAAAATCTAACTATATATGCTTCATTCTGAAAGACTCTTCTCTTTAAATGTTTTGTTGTACAGTAAATTATATAAGTGTTTGTGTGTATATGTGTGTGTATAGAAAGAGAGAGGCAGACCTTTGCTTATAGAATTCAGTTAGAGTTATAACTAACTGTATTAGTGCTTTGCTCTTAAGTAACCAACTACATATTCAATAAATGTGCTTTTCCTTGTTATTAAGGGAACATAAGTTATTTCTTATGGGGCTGTGTACCTAACAAGCTTCAGCTTTATTTTGTTGCTTTTTAAATACATCTTAGCAGTTAATATACAATAATTAGAAACTGTAAGTAATGTATTCTACTCCAGGAAAATCAATTGAATTTTCCCTACTACCACCTTATGCCCCCCTCTCCCTGCCAACTAGTTAAAAAATCCTTCTAGTGACTACTCCTTGATTTTGTTTGTTTTCTTGCTTCAAGTTGTTTAGTATTTTGGATTTTCTCCCTAATTGTGGTTTCCCTAAATACTTTAATCAGAGCAGCTACTTTTCAGAGCATTATTTTCAGACTGAAATAAGTGTCCATTTAAAAAAATAAAAAATATAACTCTCAAGCAAGTGAATAGTTTTTATGCTAAAAGTTAACACTTTCCTCTTAAATACACAAATGAATTTCTTCTGTTTCTCTCCATTTAGATTAAATTAGAAGAGAGCAAATTTCATGTTCAAAAGCCATGCTGATATTCTCTGGTCACACTATTCCATGGGTTTCAGTATACTAATCATCTAAACTTATGTGCTCGTGTACTTAATAGATTTTATGTGCAGCTTTGCCTTAAAAGTATTAAAAACAGTAGGAGGCAGTTGTGTTCCACTCAAGCATGTGTGATGACAGATGGAGAAAATCTTTTCATGTTGACTTTTCAACAGTCATACTCTGCAAGACTTCAAGTCTTCTTGGCTATTGGGAAATTAAAAGTTGGTGATTCAGCCTTTAATTCTGATCCATTTGCTCAAACTAATGAGACATCTCATTTGTAAACTTCTCTTGTGTTACCAAATGCAAGTACAGCTTTATCATTCCTGTTAATAATTCCCCTCCTCCTGTGTAACTTGCAGAATGGGAAAATAATTGATGCCTTAACCCTATTGAGATTTTTCTTGTTATACAAACTTTGTTACAGTGATAAAAAAAGAAATTAGAAACTGTCTCAGAGATTATAGCATATTTATTATAAGTTAACTTGTTCTTTTTTTACATTATCAAAAAAGCATCCTTATTTAATAGCTTACTCAAAAGCTACAGTTTCAAGAATAAAAGGCTTTGCAGTATTAAAGAGGAAAAAAGTTACCTTCAATCTTGGATTAATACTTAATATCAGCTTTTCCTTATTCAGATGTGTCCTTGTTTTCTCTTCATTGTTTGTAACGCTTTAGTAGATGTTTCTGTTTCTAATAAGAAATCACCCTTAAAATTGACTACTAAATATGTATTAATTTAACTTTTGACTGAGGGGAAAGATTTTTGTTTCTTATCATTAGTTTCTATAAAAATAATTATGTACAACTGAAACAAATTTTACTGTGCTAACTTTGATAATGGATCTTTCCATTGGCCTTTTTCCCTAAAAAAAAGTTTTCTTCCTCCAGATACAAGCATCTCTAATTCTCGGTACCAATGCTCTGTCATGTCAAATTTGTTTAACATGACTTTTATCTGTGAATTGAGTGCTGCCTTCTTCATTCCCTCCTCCCAAATTGAGACATATTCCCAAAGGAATATAAAAGCAAGATACTTGAGGAGGAGACATTTTAACAACTGTGAGCACAAGAATTAAAGATATTCCTCCTTCATCTTTACCATTAAAGACAGTACTATTAAGGGAATATTTCAGGAGTTTTTTCATATTTTTTTAAGATTTTATTTATTGAGAGAGAGAGCACATGCACAAGTTGGAAGGGGGCAGAGGCAGAGGGAAAGAGAGCAGACTTCTCACTGAGCACAGAGCCCCACATGGGGCTCGATCTCATGACCTGAGCCGAAATCAAGAGTCAGACATTTAACTGACTGAGCCCCCCAGGAACCCCCAATTCAGGAGTTTTTTAACTACAAGAAATCTAAAAGAAGCATTCATGAAATCGCTTACTTTTGGGTTTGGACATACTACATTTCAGATACCCAAGAGGAGAGGCTAGGCAAGATAATATGGGTCTAGAGGTCAGAAAAGAGGTCTGGGTTGGGAACATAAAGGTAAGAGTTATTTCTATAAAGGCCATAAATGGGATAGGATGAAACAAGAAAAAGTGCTAAATTTAAAAAAAGGTTTGGGAACAAACCAGGTAGAGAAGGAAAAGGCTACAAAGAAAGAAAGAAGATGACCAAAGAGAAACAAGGAGAATTTTATATCGTAAGAGCCAGAAAAAAAAAAAAAGATACAAAGAGAAATTAGCATTTGCACCTACTTCCACTTCTATAATCTCTCTGCAATCCCTCAATTATTTTATTCTCAACTATGAGCTATTGTCATCAGGAAAATTTACCTTTAAAAAAATGTTTATTAAGGATGTATCAAGCTCTGCTTTGCCTTAATATTCAGTTAAAACTATCTTTGGCTTCGGCCTATGGAAGACTGAACAGCAGCATGCCTAGGTCAACATAATTTTCCATGTTCCTAAAGTAGGCATGGCTAAAATATATAGTATTATGATCACAGGATCAGCCTAGCAGCTGATAGTGCTAAGAAATAAGTGCTCCTGAACCATAATGTCTAATTTTAAAATTTTAACTCCTAAATTGATAATTATAACTGATGAGTTTTCATTATATTATACCACTGTCTGGTATAATAACCAGAAATTCTTTCTATGACAGTGGTATAATATAATAACAATTCATCAGTTATCAATTTAGGAGTTAAAATTTTAAGACATGCGTACTTTAAGAACATCTGAAATTTAGTATGTCCAAACCCAATTCATAAAATTTTCGCCCTAAACCAATAGTATTCCATCCATTATTTCTTGGTTTAGTGAATGGCATAACTGTAGATTTGGTTCCGTAAGTCAGAAACCTAAAAGTTGTCCTTGTCAACTAACTCTCCCTTGTTCTCATTTCTAATCCTTCGTTAACACCTACTCATTTTACCTAAGTGTCTTTCAGATCTGCTCATTTCTCTCCATCCCCTCCTTCTCCTGAACCGTCACTTCTACCATCTAATCCAAGTAACCATCCATGCTGTCCATGGACTGTTCTAGCCACTTCTGAATGGCTACCTGCATCCATTCTGGCTCTCCTCTAGCTGCTCTGTACGCTGCAGCTGGCTAGAATGATCTTTTCAAAGTACAGCTCCGGGATGACACCTGAATGCTTCAAGCTGCTTTAAAAGGGTTCAGGGGGTCCCTATATTGTCTGGCCTTTACCTTCTATCTTCATCACATACCTCTCTCCCTCATTTCCTACCTCCTGTCTTTCTGGCCTTCTTTCAGACCCTCGTCATAGAGATGCTCTTCTGTTTACCTCTGAGCTTTTGCATAACTTATTCCCTCTGTCTCACACATCTTTCCTTACTCTCTGCTTAGTTATCCTATATTAAATCCTTCAGATTTTATCTTTGTTAGAGAAACCTTTGTATAACTCCCTTACTCTTTCACCTCCCTATTATGAACTATATTATAGCATAGCCTACATCTTCTTCATATGTCTGACTATAGTTTTACATTTTTTTCTGGCTGGTTTTGGTTAATGCCACTTTCTATTATAAGATAGGAGTCCCATAAAGAAAATGGCTAACCATGGTCTTGCTCATCATTGTATTGTCATGGCCTCACCAGTACCTGGAGCACAGTTGGTGCACAGATAATGTTTGATGAATGAGTGAATAGGAGCTATGGTAGCCTTCACAAGTCAGAAGTAATTCTTAAGGAATCAGGGGGCAACTAACTTCAGGAAAATCAAGAAAATAATCATTAGTCCTACAGTAAGCTGAATGTCCAGGCAGAGAGTAGAACAATCTGGAGATGTTGAATGACATCAAAGATGCTTTGATTACCTTCTTAAGGAAATCCCCCCCGCCTTCCCTGCCCCGTTAGCTGTAGAGATCAGTGGAAGAATGTTGGTGTTCTCCTTTAAAATGTTTCATTACATAAATATATTCTTAATATTATTTCATCTAGTTATATAGTCTTTTCTGTTAGACGTATTAAATTACCTCATTTTCTCCTAATTTGAGATATCCATCTGACTTAGCTATTTTTCGTGATATAGACATCATTTGTGCCACCAGTTATTTGAAGTTAATATATTCTTTCTTTTATTTCTATTCATTAAGCCCTAGAGAAGTAACTTTTGAACCCTTTTAAAATTTCACATTTTTAAGAGAACAGAGAAAAATTTCATTTTTCTGAAATACAGCTTACCGTAAGAGTACTCAATTACATTCTTGAAATTTTATATATAATAGTTCCTTTATTAACCTTGTAATGTTCTCTTCATTTGCAAAGGGAATATTTTTTAATGAAGAATATTAGTATTGCATTTTTCCTTCATTGCTATTAACATTTTTTTCCTAATTCTTTGAGGATTTTCATGTTACTGAAATAATACATTCTTGTAACAAGTGAATTAACACAAAGGTGCAAAAAGAAAAGGCTAATGAATTACTTTCCCCTTACCTCACTTTACCCTCACTTTACCTCCTACCCCTGAAATGTATTCAGTTTTCTCCTGGTACATAAAGACAAATACAAGTATGAATATATCTTTAGGGATTTGAACATTTTTTACATTGGTAATTAGTGGTTTCTGGAATTTACAGCAAAAATTCACAGAGCACAGTGAAACAGTTTAATTCAGAATGACGTTTAGAAATTTTGAAGGTATAAACTAGGTTTAGATCTATTCTTGTACAGACTATAAATACTTAGCCAAAAGATCAAAAGAAAAAAATAATGCCGTCTGTGCCAAAAGATCAAAAGAAAAAAAATAATGCTGTCCGTAAGCTTGGAAAAAATTAGAAGCAAAACAAACAATCTTATTTTCCTGAAACTCATTTTCTTTCTATTCGATACATTGCTGAGCACCAGGGAACATATATAACAACTCAAAACTGCAAGGTGAGGCTTATGTTCCATCCATTTCATCCATTATGTAGTTGTATATCATCTCTATTTTTACGTGCCTGATCAGTATAACTTCCTTATAGAAGTTAGTAACTTTTCTTTCCATTTTCTCATTCTTTGTGGCTTCTTTCGTGCCCTTCTTCATGTGTAAAGTAGCAAAATGTGAAGGCAGTACAAATTGCTTTGCCCTCTTACTGTATACTATTTTTTTAACCATATTATTGTGTAATTTTCCTCTCAGTTTGTTCTCTTTCCCACATCTAGAATATTTTGCTTAAAAATAGCAATAACTTTTGGGCTTTGCTTATATGCTTTATGCATGTAACCAATGTATAAATGCACATTTTCTGACATAACTGCATGTTTTACATAAAAGGTGAAGTTAGCTAAATAATATATAATTTATTATAAATTTTGTTACTTAAAGATTCCATATAGGTCTATAGCTGTTTTAAATATTCCAGATTTAGGAAGTGAATTTAGTATATTATTCGGTAATTTATTAATGTGACTTTTATAATTATAGTATTAAATTATAGTAAGTACATAATTATTAGGTTAAATAATATAAAGAAGCTTTTAGTCTGTTTTACAGTAGTCACTTCTGTCAAACACTTTGTATATTCAATATTTTTAATCTCTTAAAAATAGAACCTAACTTAGCATACATGTTCATTTTATACTATTACTTGAATTATTTATATTATTATTTAAGTAACAGTAATAATGTAGACTTGGGAAATACTAAAACAATGTTTGACTGCTTGTAGTCATTTTTCTGTCTTTTTATAATAACACCATAGAAAATTCTCTAGACGGCCATTCAGAATATTTCACATTAAATTGTCAGAAGTTAATTTGACAGCTATTTATTTCATTTTATAAAATGGTATGTTGAATCTCTATTAACTAGTTTCCAGCTGATATTTGGACTTGCAAGTAGTTGGTAGATATGTTTAATAAGTTTAGTTACCACTATAAGCATTTGTTGACTACATTTTTATAGCCCTCTTTTGATAAAATTGAACCATTGCAGCTTTTTACTGTCTTGCCTATAGCTGGGGTTTTTATCTTTTTTTGTTGTTCTTATTGTTGTCTTATAGCATATTTAAGTGAGAAGGGGTGGGAAGAAAGAAATTATGTCTCTATAGATATTATAAATCAGGATTCTGTTTTTAAGGGAATAACACAACAGTCTTGTATCTCATTTTTTTCTTGGTTTTTATATATGAGTAGATAGGAAATGCAGCTCTAAGTATATGCTGGCAAATAAAGTGGGCATTTTTCTCCTGAAATATGGTTAGAGACCTGTTAAGTCTTATGGAGGGTCTAAGCTAAGTTCATTATATGTTTTATACACACACACACACACACACACACACAAGCTCACAAGCTCACAAACAGAAACAGGAGATACTTGGAACAGACTTCATATTTATTCACAGAGCTTCATGTTGGTTGCTCCTCCCTAGCTTCCCAAAGGGCAGTATGGGTGAGAGCTGGCTACCTCTACGTATAAGGGTTACACCATAGGAGATGAGCTACAAAATTATGAAATTTGAAGCTTATATGTATAGTTGTTGCTGGCACATCTGTCTGCCCCTCTCTGATGGTGGGGGGGAGTGTAGGGAGGGGATGTAGAGAGAAAAAGAAAAAGGTAGAGAAGAAGGAAGAGGGAAAAGAACAAGAAGGGAGGAAGGGGAGAGAGATGAGGAAGAAAGAGAGAAAGTAGACCAAGTGATCCAAGGACCTTACCTTTTACTCTAGAATATAAACAGATGCCCTCTTGAAGAAGGAAGGGAAGACCTCTACCCTGGGACATAAGCAGTTGTCTCCTTGAGAGATTAGAAAGGAGCCTCTCTACTTTATTACCCTTAAATGGGAGGAAATGGCTCTGGGGTAGTGGAGACATTCTCTCCATTAAAGCACTTCACTGTCCATCCCTCAGATGGCCCTGTCCATTTTCCTATACCAAGAATTTCAGGGAGGATTATTTTCCAGCAAGACCTAGGTTTCTGGAAAGGATATATACTCTACTAAACCAGCCTAGTAAGATGATGGTCTGGTGTCTGCTACTGCGGGGGGGATCTAGAGAAAGGGGAAAAAAGCTTCCTAACTTTACCCACATTGCATATTCTCTCCAGTAGTCTTTTTGTACTGTTGTCCATAAACATGAATCTCAATTTTCTGACTGTGGCATCTGATTTACTTTGTCTTGTAGCTATATTTTTGAGATCATATAGAGCAAAGGCCAAATAAATTTAAATGGCTTAATGGATGGCCAAATGGCAACCCTCCTTTTTTAAGTATGGTGTAACTATCTCAACTGTAGGTTTGTAGATACATCATTTTTGTCTTGTTTTTCTTTTTTTCTTTTTTTTTCCTTAATGAAGAGGATTCACTGAAGAATACTGTCTTCAATACTGAAGAATTGAGGTGTTTTTCATTTTTGTTTGTGAAAATGGCCTAAAAAAATAGAGACAGTTAAGAGCCAATCTAAGACAAATTATAATTTTGTGATTTTTCCTTTATAGCAGTACAGTTTTTATCTAGCCAGTAAATTTGATTGAGAGTATATTGGTTTAGTATGATTTTTTTGCTGCCCAAGTAAATTTTTAAAAGTATATTCTTTTAGGAAGAATCTCCTCAATCTAATTTCATCTAATATTTGAGAATATTAAATGCATAATTGGGTATTTAAGAATTATAAATAGTGATTATTGTCTAAGAAAAAAATGAAAAATACTGATAGAAGGCTTAAAATACATTCTATGTTGTTATTTTACTAAAATTAGGTTCAGTCCAGAACATCTTATAATGTTGAATAATAATAGGTCTTGAAGTCCAGTGGCATCTGTAGAAATGAAATCGTTAGCTTACTAATGAATTTTATTTGCATAGTAATAGACTAGCTAGTCTTGCTTAATTTGCTCTACAGAATAGATGTTGCTATTTTGGGGCTGTCAATAACAAATGTCAATGCAATTTGGATTGTCATGGAGGTCAGTAAAATATTTTTTGTGTGATACTATAATGTATTGAAGAATGATTCCTTATTCTGTCTTAGCAGCCTTTATTGGATTGACCTGGGTTTAGCAATTAATTAAGTTGATCCACATTTATACTATGGGGACTAATTAGAAGCAGTGTAGTTTGAGTCACATCATTCAGATTTTAGTCATATTTGAGAACATCTTTGACACAGCCTGAAATCAGAGTGCTTGGATTTTTAGAACTTCATCATTAAATTATTTAATCATTAAATTAATCATTGCAAGTAGATGGGCTTCAATGTATGTTCCTTGATTTTTTTGTTTTTTACTTATGTGTGTATGTCTTTATGGACTTTTAAAAATTAATGGTACTTATAACCTTTTCATACTTACAATTAGCCTGGAATTTTAAAATGGAAACATTCTAAACTTAAAAACTTTACTGACAGTGGTTCATGATTTAGGATCTCTTTCTGTAGTGTATTTGCCTCGTTAAGGTAAAAGCTCAGTGGGTAAAATACCCAGTACAGAAACAGCTACACTTTCTTTTAGCATGTGAGCTATATCTGAATCATCAATCTAGGTATTGAACAGAATGACTTTTAAAACTGAACTAAGGGCACCTGGGTGGCTCAGTTGGTTAAGCGACTGCCTTCGGCTCAGGTCATGATCCTGGAGTCCCGGGATCGAGTCCCACATCGGGCTCCCTGCTCAGCGGGGGGTCTACTTCTCCCTCTGACCCTCTTCCTCTCTTGCTATCTGTCTCTCATTCTCTCTCTCTCAAATAAATAAATAAAATCTTTAAAAAAAAAAAACTGAACTAAGACAGGGGCACCTGGGTGGCTCAGTCGTTAAGCGTCTGCCTTCGGCTCAGGTCATGATCCCAGGGTCCTGGGATTAAGCCCCACATTGGGCTCCCTGCTTGGCGGGAAGCCTACTTCTCCCTCTCCACTCCCCCTGCTTGTGTTCCCTCTCTCACTGTCTCTCTCTCTCTGTGAAATAAATAAATAAAATCTTTAAAAAAAACTAAACTAAGACATTACTGCCAATATTCATCCACTATTTATTGAATATTTGCATGTGTCAGAGACTGTGCTGAAGACAGAAATCAGAAAGAGACACTCTGCATTACTGTTGCTTATAATCTGATGAGGGAAACAAAGGTTAGTCAAATGATTATGCACAAAATGTAAATGGACAGATTTCATAATTAACTTTCACCCACTCGTTTTAGCACCTATTAATGAGTCTCTAAGCCTGCCGTTCCTTCCATTCCACTGCATGTAAGGTAGAGCTGCTCCTCTCTCCTATTTATTAATTTATTTTTCTATTGACTTGAATTTTTATTTTGCTCAATGGGTTATAATCCATTATTGTATTACATACTTTGATGATCTTATTAGCCCAAATTTGGCAGTTGGGAGCCCCTTCAAGCTTGCTTTTTTGCCCTTTTAACATGTCCCAGTCCCAGAATTGGAATTAATAATTTCTGCAAACCTCGTTCTCTTTTACTGGAGAATGGTATTTAGAAACCGGTGAAAGTGTTTTGTTTTTAAAATGAATATTTTCACTGCTTTCCTAAAATATTGTCCAGAAGAATGAAAGAGATGATGGGATTTTAGAATTTTCAAACTTTCAACAAAAAGGAAATAGAGCGTTGAACAGGAGAGTTCCTCATAATGCTGTTACTTTCAGATGCCTCCAGGTGCTCCGAACTTGCAGTGATGACTTTGGGAGTGGGAAAGGTGTGCTGTCTGGGAGGAAGAAATGAGATTTGGATCTCTCAGGTCCACTTCAGTAGCTTTCATCTTTATATATATATATATTGAGCTGCTACAGTAGAGTTTGTTGGAAGAAAGAATTCCATAGCCAAATAAGTTTTTGAACCACTGTCCTATAGCATTAGTTTTTCATAATTTGCATGAGGATTAGTTTCTGTTCTTGTGATACCAGGTAGACTAATGTTTCACGTACGGAATATTAATTCAGCTTTTCTTGTAGAGATGGGATTTGGTCTTCTACTTTGTCCTGTATCCGTTAGACCTAGCAAACCAGTGGTTTTCCCTTATGGCCTTGATCAAGCCAGCTTAAATTCTAATTGGATACACTGGCTGAATGCAGTAGCCTCTAAGTTTTCTAATGTAATATCTTTTATTCATCAGGCAACTGTGACTCCTTCATTGCTCAGATCAGGTAGAAAGTCATATATTTGCATATGTAAGACAGGCCCGTAACTGAAATGCTGCACCAGCTCTAGAAATTAGGATTGAGCCAGAAAGTAGAGGGTACACCTTTCCAGAGCACCTCCTCTCCAGTGCTGTGGGTCATCCTTACTAATTGTGAACTCTGCACACAGAGAGTTGCACAATTCATGCTGTCTTTACTCTGCTGACCAAAATTTAACACCCCTCAGTTTGTCAATTTGTGTAAATGTTTTTTACATAAAAATCCGTAACAAAATAAACTTTAAAATTTAAATGCTTTTTTTTGCATAAAGACAGGTGTGTCACAAACTTGTTAACATCATATATGATACAAAGAAGAATATACTCCATAATCATCTTTAAATAAATTCATACCATGATGTAAATACTCTGTCATTACAATTTGAATCATTGCCAAAAATCCTGTGGAAAGGTATTATTTACTTGAAAATTAAAATGAATAATACTCTTAGTTTTTTCCCTTAATTGTAGGTTGTACTTACTAAACGATATTTTTATTATCTTCTGATCAGCTCCCAAATAATCTTATTTCAGAAGGAAAGTATTTTAAAGACAACATTTAATAGATCGTCAACACTTTATCATTGAATTTATGAAAGCATCATGAAGTTCATTAGTCCATTTTATTACAGATGACAAAACTAAGCCTAATAATATGCCCAAACCCGGACATCTAATAAGCTTTGCGATTGAAACTAGAACCTTGGCCTTTTTACTTCCCTTTCACTGTTTTTACCCCCCGCAAAACTGACATTTTAATTTAACCTGTTACTGCCCTGCAAAGAGAAGACATGCAGAGAATGTGCTTGTAATTTCCCCTTGAAAAATCTGGCCTGAGGAAATCATCAATAGTATGTGTGAAAAATCTACAGCAACCCAATAATTTTTAGTGATGAAATTTTTTAAAAGATTCTTTTCAGAAAGTATATGATCTTTCAATTATTAAAAAATCTTTTTTCACATTTTTGAAGAAATGGGTGCCAATAGATGCCTTTTACATTCTTTCTGGTTTCTCAGTAATTACGGTTCAAACTGATACATCTTTGAAAATAAAACGTAAAGTCATATTAAACTATATAATCAAGCTGAGAACACTTCAGTCAGAAAGCCTATACACATTTAAACAAATCATTCCTTCAACAAATACTTTTAAGTACATTCTTTTTATATTAAGAAAGAATAAAGAATAAAAATGCAACTATGGCAAGCCATAATAACTATCATTTATGGAAAACAGCATGAGAACTGGTGATGTTTAGCTGAGGAAAATGCAGTCAACTGGAGATAGGATAGAATTTTTCAAATCTTTGAAGAATTCTTATGTGTGAAAACAAATGCATTTGTTTCCTGTTGCCTTAGAGAACAATACTGACCTTGGTCCCAGTGAGTGGGATATGTAGGGATCAGATTTGGAATGAATGTAAGGAAGACCTTTGTAAAACAACTAAACTTTTTTTTCCTACTGAATGGACCACGTTTTATATGCTAGGCTCTTTTCTGGTATTTTCTAATTATTGTTTGTTGTATCTACATCAGCCTTGTAAGGCAGGTACTATTATCTCCAAATTACAGGTGAAAAAACGAAGCACAGGTAAACTGGCCCAAGCTTTTCTACTATATAGATGCTGAATTATGATTCAAACATGGGTCTAAAACTCTGTTGGCATTCAAAATAAGACTAAAATAGGTTATATAGGTTAGTTTGGCATCAGATAAGTGTTTTGTCTAGATTGATCAGAATTTTTTCTTAAACAAAAAAACTAAGTTTGTGTATATCTTAAATTTGTTTAAGTAATTATGAGCAAGTAAAATTAATATTCTTGATATGTTTATTTACTTTTGTATTTTATAAAAAAAACTAGAAGAAAATTCTAATACTTTCTATGCTTAAAACAATTTTAATGTATAAAATTCACTTTCATCAATAGCCTATATACTATTGTTAAGTTACTTAAGTTTATAAATCTAATGAATGTTTTAAAAATGAATTCAGGGGTTCCTGGGTACTCAGTCGGTTAAACGTCCGACTCTTGGTCTCAGCTCATGTCTTGATCTCATGGTCATGAGTTCAGGCCCTTCACTGGGCTCCACAATGGGTGTGAAGCCTACTTGAAAAAAAAAATGAATTCAGATTCCAGATTATTGAATGCATAAATGTATATGGTGCACATATGAACAAGATCTGAAGAATTTATAGAAAATTTATTCAAGCATCTTTTGGATAACATAAATTGTATTACCTCTAAAAGATATACATATGTTTAATGTCTTAAGAAAACATTCGTTTTAATTAAAGAAAAAGTTTATAGTAAAGGGAAAATACATTCAAAATACTTATCATTTTGAAGTTTAGAAACACTTTTTTCTCTGTAAGTTTGTAGTCTTTAATATTTTAGAAACTATGCTGAATAGAACTGTCTTATGCTTCTAAGTATATTGTACAATGTCCTGATGTATGGTGAATTGATTGTAAGATTATATTCTTTACAGTGGACTTAACTAGAAAAATGATATGTATTTTTGCTGTCATGGTGTATAGTGTACACTAAGTCCTCCAAGTTTGTTTTTATTATTATTAGTATACATTTTGATAACAAGTGTCTTTTAGGGTTTAGAAAATGTAAAGTATCGTAGATTTCTTTTAACCAAATATAGCAGT
The DNA here is from genome assembly GCF_029215605.1 of Mirounga angustirostris. Lineage (NCBI taxonomy): Eukaryota > Metazoa > Chordata > Mammalia > Carnivora > Phocidae > Mirounga > Mirounga angustirostris. Next base: position 86,780,254 of record NW_026991716.1, on the reverse strand, counting down.
TAAAGCTCCCTACAACTCAAACATGGAAACCGATAAATATTAAAACTTACTCCTTTAAAGAAATTTGCAAAGAATATATTTCGCTTTCAGGGTAATGCCCTAAATATAATTCAGTAATGATAACCTGAATCTGTTTATCACTTAAAAGCTTAGGTTTCTTGAGAAGAACTGCAGGTTCTCAGCATGAGAGTCCAGAGGTGGCTGTGAATTGCCAAGTGTAGATCTAATTACACAGCTTGGAGCTGCGGAACCAGTTCTCTCTACTCCAGATTACTTTTCTTGGTTTATTTGCATAATTTAATGCATGAAGACTAGTCAGTGAATTATACAGTTTTCTGATATAGGTAGGACAAGGTAAATTAACCCTATTTGCGGTAATTTGTATTTTCATGGCATATCTGATAAACATTTAACCACATCATTTTAAACTAAAAAATATGCGTTAGTAATTTCGTTGGTTGCCAGGAATATCTGATAATAAATGCTACTTGCAACACCCATGATTAATAAAATAGACGATTTTAAATTTTATTACTTTAGCCCTATTTTCAGAGCTGAACTATTACTTTTAGTAATAATAGTTTTGTGGATGTAATCCAGATAGAGTAGTGTCAGATTTTCTACCATTATAAAACATAAGAATACTTTCTTTATTCATGTCCATCAGTAGGACATTGTTTTGGTTAATGAATTTGACTAATTTGATTCATTGTAAATATAGGTAGCTTTGATTTAGGAACTATCTTTGACTTCAAAGTCCAGAATTTTTTTTTAAGATGCTCTCAGAATAGCTCATTTTATAAGTTGTTTCTTTTTTAAATCACAAATTTGGAACTCTGCAATGGCATTAAAATACATACACATGCAGCTTTACCATAGTATGAGAAGACTAATCAGTAGCAATTTTAGTTTGTTAAATATCAGTGAGATGGTTGCTAATATATTTTTAAAAACAATCCAGGAAAGTTAATTATCTAGTTGGATAATTGGAAGTTAACTTGATACCCCATATTGTCATAAATGTATCAGTGAAAGTATTAACTCAGCCCACATACTATTATAATTTATAAACTTTTAAATTCAAATTTCTGCTCATAAATATTTAAAAAATTAATGGTTTCTGTGAAAACTAATTTCAGCTATCATTTATTGAGTACCTACTGATTGAATGATAGTTTGGAGAGTGGGACAGGGGATGACAAGGAGACCTCAAAATGAGTAAGATGTAACCTTGCCTTTACGGAACACCCAGGGAGGGAATATAACGTGATGCAAAGAAAGTAGGCTTTCAAATGAGGCTAATTCCCTATTCTGCTCTTGAATGAGTAGCAAGTTACTAAAACTCTGAGCTTCAGTTTTCTCATCTGTAAAACACTAATAGTGTTACCTACCTAATTGTGTTAATAGTGAAATAGAGAGCAATGCGTGGCACCTAGTACTGGGCCTAGCACATAATAAGCACCTAGTAAATCATGTCTTTTATTGTTAGTCCTGGTAGTTATTACCATCAGGGTGAAAACCTATGTATATGCTGAGATGACACAAGGCACAAGTATGAACAAAGTACTGTGGGAATGATTAATTTCCCTAGAGAGATTGGAGATGAGTCATTAGAACCAGGTTTAAAGGTTTGTAGAATTTCTACAGGAGGATTTGGCAGGAGACCTAAATAAAATAAAACATGAGCAAAGGCCTGGAAACATACAAATGCATGGAGGTTTTGAACAATAGGAAGAAGAATTTAGAGAGATGGCACCCAAAGACCAGTAATGAAGAAACTTGAAACGTCATGATCTTTAAATCAAGTAATTTGCTAACTTTTCAAGTAACTTGCTAATTTTTCAGTTATGCTTTTCATTTCTTTTTCCTTTTTGTTGTTGTTGTTGTTGCTGTTTTCTCCCATAGTTGTTGATGTAATGAATAGCAGCTTCTCTGTTCCCCATCTTCTCAGACTCCAGTCTTTCAGCACAGTAACTACTAAATAGAAGCTCCAAAAGCACAGGGACTGGTGCTGGGCTTTCCCACTGTTATGTCCCCAGTGCCTGTCATGTAATTGTTGGATGATGGCAGACTTGCAGAGGAGATATGTCAAGCATAGCTAAAATAAAAGGTAGCTAAAAATAAAAAAAGGTAGTCAGTGATTAATGCCTAAGGGATTAATGCTTAAGGGAAGGAGCACATGAATTCATTAGATGTTCAAAGAATAAAATATCACTTCTATCTGGAAGCATCAGGGAAATTTTTATTATTTTAATTTGACCGTATTAGTAACATCCATCTCCCCCGTGTAGGTAAAAGGGCTTCTTCTCTTTTTCTTAATCAATTTTTATGAACTTATACTAACTTTTCAAGCAGTTCAGTGGCTGCAGAGCTATATTTTAAAATGTTTAAATCAGAGTTCCCTTTTGTCAGATCTGTCTCCAACAATCATATTAACTCTCAGAGATACCTAAGTACTCTCTTGCTCATCTTGACTCCTCATAAAAAAACAGAGCACCCCCCCTTTTTTTTTAAAGGTTTTATTTATTTATTCATAAGAGACAGACAGAGAGGCAGAGGGAGAAGCAGGCTCCCCGCTAAGCGGGGAGCCCGATGCGGGACTCGATCCCAGGACTCTGGGATCATGACCTGAGCCGAAGGCAGACACTTAACCATCTGAGCCACCCAGGCGCCCATAGAGCACCCCCTTTTTTAAGTTAGCCCCACCCCTTAAAGTTTTTTCCTGTTGATTGTCCTGTCAGTTTACAATGATAAAATCATCTCTGGTTTTTCCTATGTTTTGTCTGCTGTTTTCTTTTATACTTCCTTGAGTAATTTTTTTTCGCAGTGATAGCCTTCTCTCTATTCAGTTTAAAATCTACTTCTAACATAAAAATAATTTCTCAAGTATCTTTTAGTGGTATCATTTTTTTCTGAGTCTTAAATGAATTTTTCTATCTTAACACATATGTTATAATGAGATTGTTACTTGCTTTTCCAGATATTACTGCTCCTCTGTCCACATGTCCATTTCTGTCAAAAATGTATATTACCACCCTATGGATTTGCTCTCTTCTCTGTACCTTTGACCTCTGTATACTTTCCCTTGAAATGCTATTTATTTTCTTCTATGAGAACATCTCTCTTTTCTTCTTAAAGCATTTCCAGGTACTCTGAATCAAGATAAATTTGTCACTTAGATCAAAAGTACCACCGTCGCCCTTATAAGTACATTGTTAAATAAGTTTCCTTGAAGTTTTTACTTTGACACCATAAATTCCTTAGCAATAAAATAATCATGAAATATATTAGTATAGTAGTACATTATAAATAAACTCTTATAACCTCATTGTCATCACTGATCATTTTTTCTGTTCAATATAATTTATATATTTCATTGTAAAACTATTAGGGCTTGTTTCAGTGGATAAGACAAACAATACAAGATACACAAAGGAAACATCTTTTTATCTTCCCCCACTCCCATTTTCATTTTGTGAGGTATTTAATTTGGTGGGTGTCCATCCATATCTCTAATTTTAAACACACACATCCTTTAAATACATACTCAGAATAATACTATGGAAATTGTTTTTCAACTTGATTTTTTTTTTTCACTTAGCACTGTATTATGGGTATCTTTCCAGATATCCATTTGTGAGAGCAAAATCCAGTGCTTTTTGTGCCTACTTTTGGATTGCCAGGGCCACACTGTGCTTGTGAAGTTCAACACCTTTTCAAATGTTTATGATTAATTTTACTTGCTTTTCTGTAAATTTCTCAGAAGCCACAGAGAAAAATGCTGATAAATTTAAAGAAAAATTAACTGTTTCCATACTAAACAAGGCACCATAAACAAAGTCAAAAGATAAAGTGTAGACTAGAACAAAATATTTGCAATATAGGAAAAGACAAAGCATATTATCTTCCATATACAAAGAACACCTACAAATTGATAAGAAGAAAATCTCCAGTAACAAAACAGTGTTCACAATAAGGAAATAGTTAAATGAATAGTCATATATATTTGCCCCAACAATTTCACTTCTATGAAATTATCCAACAAATATATTCACAAACATGTGAAATAAACCTGTGAACAGTTATTTATTACATCATTGCTTTAAATAATGAAAGATTGGAAACAACATAAATGTCCATCAAACAAGGACTGGTTAAATAAATTATGGTATTTCTAAGTAATGGAATACTATGCAAATGTAAAAAATAAATGAAGAAATTGTGTACTGATGTGAAAAGATCTTCAGATTATTTGAGTGTCTTCAGCTGGCCAGCATTGACAGATCTAAAATGAGAACTCTGTAATTACTTGTAGTATCCCAGCACAAATATCTCCTGGATGCACAGCATGCAGAATCAAACCTTTTAAAGTTGCATTTACCTGATAACACAGATGTGGTAATATGACCACAGCAATAAAAACTATTCTGTGCTTATGTGCTCTTGTGGTGTGCAAGATATCTAAAATACATCTGTAGTGGCACTCCCTGTTCAAACTGTATAAAACAGAGAAAATGATTTGCCTGTGTTCTCCATCCTCCCAAAGATACCAGGATGTTCCAAATGGAGCAGAGGGAAGGTTTTGGGTTTGTTTTTCAACTTACAATGGTTGGCTTGATGCAGGGCTCTCAGATGTTAACATAACATATATCAGAATCACCTGGAAAGCTTGTTGAACCAGATTGCTGAGCCCCATCTTCAGAGGCACTGACTCAGATCTGGTGTTTGTAGTTCTTTTTTTTCTTGATGTAGTGTTCCATGATTCATTGTTTGCGATAACACCCAGTGCTCCATGCAGAACGTGCCCTCTTTAATACCCATCACCAGGCTAACCCATCCCCCCACCCCCCTCCCCTCTAGAACCCTCAGTTTGTTTCTCAGAGTCCATATTCGTCTCCCCCTCTGATTGCCCACCCCCCTCATTTTTCCCTTCCTGCTATCTTCTTCTTCTTTTTTTTTTTTTTAACATATAATGTATTATTTGTTTCAGAGGTACAGGTCTGTGATTCAACAGTCTTACACAATTCACAGCGTTCACCATAGCATATACCCTCCCCAGTGTCTATCACCCAGCCACCCCATCCCTGCACTACTGGATATTTACCCCAAAGATACAAAGGTAGGGGGCACCTGGGTGGCTCACTTGGTTGGGCGACTGCCTTCGGCTCAGGTCATGGTCCTGGAGTCCCAGGATCGAGTCCCGCATCAGGTTCCTTGCTCGGCGAGGAGTCTGCTTCTCCCTCTGACCCTCCCCCCCTCATGCTCTCTCTCTCTCTCATTCTCTCTCAAATAAATAAATAAAATCTTTAAAAAAAAGATACAAACGTAGGGATCCAAAGGGATACTTCCACCCCAATGTTTATAGCAGCAATGTCCACAATAGCCAAACTGTGGAAAGAGCCAAGATGTCCATCGAAAGATGAATGGATAAAGAAGAGGTGGTATATATATACAATGGAATATTATGCAGCCATCAAAAGGAATGAAATCTTGCCATTTGCAGTGACGTGGATGAAATTGGAGGGTATTATCCTGAGCGAAATAAGTCAATCAGAGAAAGACATGTATCATATGATCTCATTGATATGAGGAATTCTTAATCTCAGGAAATAAACTGAAGATTGCTGTTGTGGTGGGTGGTGTTTGTAGTTCTGACAAGTTCCCAGGGAATGCTGATGCTGCTGGTCTGGGGACCATGCAGTTTTAGAATCACTCTTTGTTTACGTCATTAGGGCTTAATTCTCTTGAGGAACCTGGGTTAAGAAAGTTCGAAAGAATTGAGAGCAAGATACCTAACAGGGCAGTTAGAGTGAAAGCATAAACCACTAGGACATAAAACTCCTCACCCTCAGGCCTCATTCTTTAACCAGTGTGAGAGCGAGTACCATATATTAAAGAATGTCATTCCTCAGCAGCATTTTCTATGGAACATCTATCTGCTCTGTTGTCTATGTTTTTCAAATACTTCCTTTTCAGCCTTCCTTCTTAGTGGAAATTTCTAGGGAAGAGTCTTTGATTCAACATTTCAGTTAATCCTTGCCCACCTCTCCCCTGTTTTCAAATAATCTCAGGTTTAAGTATTCATTTATTCTTCTTTTTACTTCTCATCCATCATGCACAACACCTTTACAAAAGCTGTTAAAGGATAAGTGGCTTTTTAAATTATTTTGTGTGGTGTTAGATACTTATGCACTTGCATCAGTGAGGAATAAATATATAGGTGTCAATTTATAGCAGTCATTTACTGATCTCACCATTTGGTCTTTTAATCCAAATTCACTTTATTGTTCATTACTCTTACAGTGGTGCTGATACTTAACCAGTTCTGACAGAGGTTTTCAAAGTTGCTGTACAAAGAGCATTAGCATCTCCTTGGAACTTGTTAGAAATGCAAAGTCTTGGGCTCCTGGGTGGCTCAGTCAGTTGAGCCTCTGCCTTCAGCTCCTGTCATGATCTCAGGGTTCTGGGATCCAGCCCCACATCCATCCGCATCTGGGTTCCCTGCTCAATGGGGAGCCAGCTTCTCTCTCTGCCCCTCCTCCCCCTCAAATAAATAAATAAATCTTAAAAAAATAAGAAAAAGAAATGCAGAGTCTTGGCTTGCCTCACACCTACTTAATCTGAAAGGATGGTGGAGGAAAGGGGCAGCAATTGTGTTTTTAGATGATTTTGAAGCGTTCTAAAGTTTGAGAGCTATGACTTTACTAAATGCAGTGTTTTCACTTACATTATTTACTTCAAACTTTATAGTAATCCTTTGACTCTAGTAACTATCTGTGGAGTGGGGAAAATAAGAATCGGAGAGATTAAATAGTTTGTTCTAAGTCACTGCTCTTTAATAATGTTTCAAAGTAGAATTTTTGGTATTTTTCAAATAATATATCCTTCCCTCTGAATACATTGAAACAATATGGGTTACTTAAACATTCTAGTTTTTCCGAATGATTATCTCAGCTTTCACTCTTTCATTACTTTTAATCTGCATCTCATGTAAAGAACACTGTCTTTGGCACATTAAATAACAGGACCAAAATGCAGATTCACATACTTTCTCTCCTATCTCAGGACTGATTTAATTATATATTCTTAAACTAAATGGCTTTTTAAACTAAGAACAAGTATATACAATATTTTTAAATGTATTAATCTAACAAACCTCAAGTAAAAATATGAACAGTTTCATAAAACAATTAAAATTTACCAATGTTGACTTGAATCTATTGTTATAATCTTATTTTAATGACACATGCCCATTTAACTGCTATTCAGTTATCAGTAGTGTTTCTAAGATTAATTTGGAGTTATTTCTGCCATATGAAACAGTGCTGTCCTGTTAGAATTTTTATATGTCTATTTAAATTAATTAACCAAATTAACAAACCATAAAATCAAGTATGTTATAGAGACCCAAAACCTTGTAATGGCTTCTGTTGGAGCCTCTAAACAGAAAATTCTTAATAAGGAAAAGAGTTTATTTTACTGAACAAGAAGTGATGGATCATTTAATAAAAAGAAATTGCTACTTTAAGTTGTAACTAATATTTCTCTTGGCTGCAGTAGAAAATAATTTGCAAAATGATAAGTTGACAAGTCAGACTGAAATAATTGATGAAGATTTAGGGTCATATTTTATTTTCCCTTATGTTCTTCGTATCAACAGGATTTACATAATGTGGCATTTGAATTATGGAGAATAGAAATCTGGTTGCATTATAAAAACCCATCTGGGAAATGATCTTGGGGCTGTGCTGGTTATATGAAATACCTTCATATTCCCTGATATTTTATATATATAGGTAAATAAAGATAGGTTATAAGGGAGTTTTTAAAATCATCTTTATAGTGGTGGTTTTATTTATGTTTCCTTTTAACCTTACTTAGGAGAAGAAAACTAAGTTGGTGGTAATTATTAACTAATTTCACACAGTAGTGCAGTAGTCATCTCAAAAGTTGTTAATAATTCAAAATTTAGGTCCCACCCCTAAATATTCTTACTCAGTTGTTTTAGGGGAGGACCCAGAAGTCTATTTTAATGAGCACCAGCACTGATTCCCACAAAGAGGTCCCTGGATCTCAGTGTGAGAAACTTTGAAAGAGAATGTACTTCTTCAAGCTAATACACTAAAATTACCAAGGATAAATATTATATTTTATTATTTTTTTATTATGTTAAGTTAGCCACCATACAGCACATCATTAGCTTTTGATGTAGTGTTCAGTGATTCATTAGTTGCAAAAAACACCCAGTGCTCATCACAACACGTGCCCTCTAAATACTACTGTATGCTCCTCCATCCAGCCTGCACCTGCCTCTGTAGCCAGATAGGGCTGATTACTAGTGATTCTTCCTTGCCAACAGGAGCAGACCCAAGCAGATAAATCTATTTATCATTTTTCCCTGGTGCTTAGTGCATGGTTTGGTACTCAGTAGGTACTGTGTAAATGTAGTGCGATGGATGAATGAAGGTGACCCACCAGCTCCATGGTTAGCATTCCTGTGTTATCCATGCTCCACGTGTACAGTTTTTTCTCCTTCCTTAAATTGTACATGTCTTTTACAGAAGGGACCATGTCTTGTCCGTTTTCATATTTCCTCTTTCAACAGTATTTTACTTATCCATGGCTAGTAAATACTTAGCAAGTAAAAATATTTTGTGCTTATTTAATACATCATACTAGATTGTCATCTCCCTGAGAGCAGAGATTTTGCCTCTCTCTTTTGCAGAATTCTCAGGGCTTGATAGTGATTCTCAGAATTCTCGGAAACATTTGAATGAGTGGATACATTAATTAAAAAAATAAATAATTTCATTTTAATTGAGATTTCCTTAAAATTTAATGTTAGGGTTTAGTGAGGCTTTGTGTGTAGTAAAATTTAATTTTACATAAGAGAAAAAAAGTCTACCTTAATTTTTTAATTTTTTTTTTAAAGATTTGATTTATTTATTGGAGAGAGAGAGAGAGACAGATAGATAGAGAGAGTGGGAGCACGGGGGAAAGGGAGAAGCAGGCTCCCTGCTGAGCAGGGAGCCCGATGCAGGGCTCAATCCCAGGACCCTGGGATCATGACCTGAGCCGAAGGCGTACGCTTAACCAACTGAGCCACCCAGGTGCCCCTAGTCTGCCTTAATTTTTTAAGAAGAAACTCACTATTGAAATATCCTCACTTTTTACAATAGACAGGATGGTAGAATCTGAGAGATTCTGAACTGGTGAAGCTTCAGCAGGGCATTATAGTTAATAAAATTTTTCTAACTTTGTATTAAACAGTTCATGTCAATAATGATGAAAATATTACAGTAAGTTTAAGTGGTAATCTCTTGATATCCCATGAGATAAAGATGTTTTCCCAGAAAGCTAGAGAGCCTATCAAAGTTAGATTTGGGGTTTTTTTAGTTGAAAATAAGGAAACAGAAGAATTTTCCAAGTATACATGAACTTACTGAAATAAATTTTATTCATATACTCTTTAGAGATATTCTTATGATCATATTTCTTTTCAAAAGACATTAGTATCAGCAAATCAGTTAGAGCTCTAACCAAGGTTGAAAGCTTATGCTTTATATCATTGATGGCTGTGATTAACTAATGTTAAGTCTCTCTAGATGACTTGCAGTGCTTGTTTTATTGTCTAAATGCTTTGGGAGTTTTTCATTGAGGAATTTTGGTCTTCTCCAGATTATCTACTCTCCTTGACTTTGAACATTTTCTAAAAGAATATTAGTAATTTAAGCATTCCAGTTTCTTGAATGTTTATTCTCTATTATTTCACTGTCCTCTAAATTATAATTGACATCCCATACATGGAACAGTCTCTTTGACAAGTTTATAGGCATAAGATTACTGTGAGTAAATTATACAGTGTGTGCTTTAGATCTGTGTCACTCCATCTCCTTTCTGGTCAGATTCCAGGCCTCCCTCCCCTTTTCACTTTTGTTCATTTTCAAAATGACCTTCTCTTTTACTTAGGTCAGCTAGCATGAGCCTATCAATTCCCTGACTAAAACCATCAGTTGCTTATTTTTCTAAATGTGTACCATGGAAATAACACCAGTGTTTTAGCTTGTGGGAAAACATAATTAACAGATAAATATGGAGAGAAATTGAGAGAAAGGCAAGAATTAGGACCTCCATATTGCTGAGGCCCAAGGGGAATACGATGGTATCTCCAGAGAGTTTTAGAGGTCTCAGTTTGGTTGGAAGCTGGGGCTAGAACTTGTCTTTAAGTCACCCAAAGCACCCACACTGCTGATTGTCCTTAGAATGTATGTTTTAGATTTTGATTAAAATGCCAAATTACGTAGAGATGCTTTATTCACATCATATAAAATTGAAAAAAATCAGTTGTCCATATAAAAGAGTAAAATTACTTTATTATAGTAATGGCTCTTTGGGAAGGCTGGGGTTGAGCTGAATGTGGAGGGGATGTGGAAGCCAAAGAAGAAAAGACACAGAGGAGAAGGCAGCACTGATAGGCAGCAGATGCAGAGTGCTCCTCACTCTCTGATTTTATTCTCTTCAGTTGCATTGACATTCTGCCTGGTGACTGTCCCTGAAAATACTTTTTTCCACTTCTCCTTGACAAAGCATCCAGATATGTGACTTCCCCTAATTCAGATTTCCACACTTTGTAATTACACAGGAAGGTTAAAAAACAAAAAACAAAACAAACAAACAAAAAAAACAGAAAATTCCAAATGCCTCTCTAGAAGCATTTTCATCTCCTCCAGTCCCCGAAACTCTATTTTAAATGGTTGTTCTCAGATGTGATTTTGTCCAAAGAAGAGTGTTTTTATTGTTTTCAATTTCTTTAAACATCTTTATGATAGTGGAAATTTCACTGATGGTGGAGAAATAAGGCTCTCGTATATTTTTATACTCTGACCCCGAAATATATGATTACACTCGTGAATCATGTCTTCAAAAGAGAAAAGCACAAATTTAACTCAACATTTTATATAATCCATTAATTTCATTTCTGACTTCCACCAATTTATAGGTTAACAGTATATAAAGCCTTGTTATTGGATTTTATCTAACTTGTCTTTATCCTATATACACTTTGTTCTAAAATAAGGAAATGTTGGGGAATTCATAAACTGGGGGTTGTATTTTGGAAAATTAATAGTTGTATACATAATGGTGATTTTTTCAGACTAGTATTAAGCTATCTTTTAATGACTTTTAGTATTAAATAAACTTTTTCTTTTTTTTCAGGTGATGGTGTTTGTACATGCTCGAAATGCCACTGTAAGAACAGCTATGTCTCTAATAGAAAGAGCAAAAAATAGTGGTCAGATTTCCTGCTTTTTACCTACACAAGGACCTGAATATGGACATGCAGAAAAACAGGTAGGGAACAAATAATGGCAAGATATAAGAACCAAAGCATACAATGTGCCAGATAATACAGATATTTTATATATGACAGATATATGGTCTCCAATTTACAAGGAATTATTTTTACATATTTATCATGTTATAATCTTTATTTTTTTTAATTTAATGATCTTCCAAAGGATTCCAGTGCCTGAGGTATTCAATTATCATGTCTATCCATACAGTTAGAATTGTATTTAGTCCTACTCTTTAAAATATAGTTAAAACATAAAATACAGTTAAGTTCCAAAAAAAAAAAAAAAAACAGTTAAGTTCCATAAAATATGTTAACATCTAATTAGGGTTATTAGTCTCTTAAAAAAACTAATAGGTTAATATTTTTTAATTTCTCAGTTTTAATTTCTAAGGTTAATGTGGACAGATGAAAGCTGCATAAATAAAAGTTCTTTTCAAGAATGTGAAAGTTTAGGGGTGCCTGGCTGGCTCTGTCAGTGGAGCATGTGACTCTTGATCTTGGGGTTGTAACTTTGGGTTTAGTGATTACTTAAAAATAAGACCTTTAAAAAAAAAAGAAAGTGAAAGTTTGAGACCTGGGAGTTTGATAACCTTGCTACTCAGCATATGCTCAGGACCTTAAAAGCCTGCGTCCCCTTTGGAAATGCAGAACCGCAGGCCCCATACCAGATTTACCAAACCATAATCTGCATTTCGCCTCAATCCCTAGTGATTTACTACACATTACAGTTTGAGAAGTACTTCCCCAAGTAATCTGAGTATTGATTGTATCCTAAGATTTACAAAAGGTTTTATTTAATTATGTGAGATAATGATTTAGATCAAGAATAGATAGACTAGAGCCTGAAGGCCAAAGGTGGCCACCTGTTTCTGAAATTAAGGTTTTATTAGAAAATAGCCAGACTCCTTTGTCAATGGCTGCTTTTTTTTCTTTTGCACCATGAGGGAAGAATGAACAGTTACTACAAGGACTATGTGGCCCACTAATAAGCCTAAAATACTATATAGCTCTTTACAGAAAATGTTTGCCCTGATTTAAAGCAATGAAAATAAATTTTCAAATGAAAAAGTCAGTGGGCATAAAATGATAGTAACTTCAAAGTATTTTATATGCCTAAGATTTAACTGATGTTTACTGAACAGCTGCTAGCTGCCAGACATTGTGCTCTGTGCTTTCACATTTCTCATCTTGGTAAGATGTATTTAATTGTTACGATTCCACTATGAATTTCACCATTTTATATTGACATTTTAGATTCTGAATATGATAAATGTGATGTCAGTTGTTTTGAACATCAGATTCTTTCAATTTAGAACTATAAAATTTGTTCATTTTCTTCATTTTTCTCCACTTTATATAATTTCTATTACATAACACTTATTAAACAGCTTTGTAGTCTTCCAGTTATTTATTAATTATGAATTTATGAGTGTCTTTTAAAAGTCAGGTTGGCATTCATAAGTTTTCTTCATTTCTTTGGAAATACGAAGCAACTCTATTGTGTTTCTTTTTTTTTTTTTTTTTTAATTTTATTTTTTTAATTTTTTTATTTTCTTATTTCTATTTTCTATTGTGTTTCAAAGCCAAGCCTTGAGAGCCACCTTGTGGATTTCTGGTTACTTCATACCTCTCAATTCTGAAAGCTATTGCTCATTCCAGATGATGCAGGTTTATTATTTAATTTCTATAATAATAGTGTTTAACATTTATCAGGGGTTTACTGGTGCCTGGCACTGTTTTCATTGCTTTATACATAACTCATTCAGTCCTCACAGAACCTTTGATAGAGATGTGTACTGTTATTACCCCTTAATATGGTATATGTGTAAGTAATTCAAATACAGCATGAAATAAAGCATATAGAAATAATTAATATAGAGGCATTTTCAAATAATGTTTATTTAAGGCATTATCGCCAGAGTCACAGATCACTATGGTAAAAAAAGAGAAGAGGGAGAGAGAGAGATCTGGAGAAATGGAAAGTTTTAATACAGTTAAGTAGACCTGAAAATCCCAAGTCATTTTTTTATTGTTATGTTACTCACCATACATTACATCATTAGTTTTTGATGAAGTGTTCCATGATTCATTGTTTGCGTATAACACCCAGTGCTCCATGCAGAACGTGCCCTCTTTAATACCCATCACCAGGCTAACCCATCCCCCCACCCCCTCCCCTCTAGAACCCTCAGTTTGTTTTCCAAGTCATTTTTATTACACCTTTTTAAAAATATTTTTATTATATTTGATTTTTATCCAGGCTGCCTACTGTTATTGGATTTTTTTTAAAGAAGAATGACATTCACAAACATTTATTAATAAGTACATGTTTTCAAGTAACATTGTCCTGTTCACTATTATATTCCCAGACTTTCATATAATATTTGGCTGATAGTAGGTACCCCGAAATTACTTTCTTTCGCCTTTGTTCCTCTGAGACAAACATTATGAGATGGCCTCACTTTAATTTTCTCATTTGATCTGCACCACTATTCTGTCCCTTAGAGATTCTTATCCCCATTTTATAGATAAGGAAACTGAAACTGAGAGAATAATTTTCTCAGAGAAGGCTGTGTAACAAGTAGTAGAGCTGTGATTTGAATCAGTCTGGCTCCAAAGCCTGCCCTTTTTACCACACTCTATTCTAAATGTTCAAAACCAAATCTGATCTGGACTTTCTAAAGCTTTTAGGGCTTTGAGTCTTTCTGTTTGTTTTTTGTTTCTAATAAAATGGAAGAACATTTCTTCAGCCTAACTGTATCCCTCATTTCTGCTAAAGAGAGATTCAAAAAACTTGTCCCCTCCATGCTGGGTATGATTTTGTACCAAAAGATAAAGTAATCTTTCTGAATGCTTTACTGAAGCTCCAGAATTTTAGATTGTTCTTCTAGTGGTAGCTGTATGCTTATTTCTTTAAGTTCTTTTTGAACTTGAATGGTATTAACATTCTAGCAGTTCTCAGGAGCTATTATCATGATGGTAGGAGATACTCCTTCCCGTGTTTTTGAAAAATGGGAAATTAAGTACTCAAAACATTAAAATAAAATTAGAAGGTAAATTTGCTATGGTAGTACATAGAAATTTAGCCTCATGGCTCCTGTTAATGGAAATACAGCTAAATCCCGACCGTGCCACTCTAGCACTTTGCCCCTAAGTATGTAATGTAACCATCTCAATGCCTGACTCACCAGTTATGGTTCTTAAAAGCATTTCTTCACAGTTTTATTAACACTCTTAACTTTATTTGTGTAAATAATAAGTAAAACTCCATTGAGGAAATTCTCCTTTTCTTTCTCTCTCTCTCTGTATGTGTGTGTGTGTGTGTGTGAGAGAGAGAGAGAGACAGGGAGAGAGAGAGAGAAGGCTATTTCTGTGCCTTAGCCACAGCCAAAAAGAAAATACTTTTCTTCCCAGTAAGTATATTTTAGGACTCCTCATATCATTCCCATTTTTCCATTTTTTAATATAAAATTTATCCCCATATGAAAAACCAACAGTATTTCCAGATTGTCTACTGAAATATGAAAATAGGGAAAGGAAAATGAAGTACCCCAGGAGACGCTTCAGCTATAGAGATGGAATTTGCAGTTCTCTCTGGGGAAGGGAGTATCTCAGGAATTCCAAAGGAGGCCCAAAGCAAGAGGGCACATTAACAAAAAGCTCTGGTTATGACTTCACCTATAGAAGCCCTGTCACCTTAAATACCTAAATATTTCTGAAACTTACTTTCTGTTCTATTAAATGGAATAATAATAGGGTAAATAACACCTTGTGGTTAACTATGAGAAACAAATAGAATAATATATGAAATTATTTTGGAAAATGAACAATGATAAAACATACCATATTATAGAAATCTACTTTTAGAAAATATATATTAATAACTAAATTTTAAAATGGTGAACAATATCAATAACTTTCCCTAATTTACACTGCATATTTTTTTGCTCTCCCACACAAAGATATTTTCTTAAGAAACCACTGTTTTCTGTACAATAGAGCATACCTTAAAGGATTGGTAGTAGCAGCTTATATTTATAGAAGTATGTCGGGGACTAGGAAAGATGGCAGAGGAGTAGGGGACCCTATTTCAACCGGTCCCCGGAATTGAGCTGGATATCTACCAGACCACTCTGAGCACCCACGAAACCAGCCTGAGACGTAAGAAGATCTGGATCTCTACAAACAGAATATCACAGGCGGTTGGTTTTGAGGTACGAAGCGGGGAGCCTTGATTTCGAGGGCAGATATCGGAGGATAAACGGCAGCGGGAGGGAGCTTGGCCATGGGGATCATACACCGCCACTGAGCGACAGCCTCGGCGCGCTGGGGACGGGGCACAGACTCGCAGATGGGTAGCGCTGGGGAAAGGACTTCAGGGCAGCCCCAGGGGCAGAAACCCGGAGCGGCGGGGTCACGCGTGTGAACTGGGAGCAGCTGGCGGTTTTAGAAGCACAAAGGGCAGAGACGTGCCCCGACTTGGAGGCAGGACTGGGGCGCTGCGGAGGGGTGCACAACCCAGGACACTGCAGTTTATAGCAGCACGGACAGAAACGGAGACGGTGTGGCCTGGAGAGCTCACTGAAGAACAGACTGAGGTCTCTCTGCTCGGAGGCAGAGGGTTGGAAATGGTCTCTTCTGCTCTGACTCACGGAAGAGACGCAGAAAGCCGCCAGGGAAAGCTGTCAGAGAACAAACGCCCCAAAAACTGATTTCTGCTGAGCCCATCCCCAGCCACAGGGGGGCAGGGCAACTCCGCCCCAACAGGGTTGCCTGAGTAACAGTGCGGCAGGCCCCTCCCCCAGAAGACAGGCTGGGAAAACAAGAGGCCAGCAACCCTGTCTGTAATTAGAGACACAGAAGGACACTATATCATTCTTAAAGGGTCTGTCCAACAAGAAAATCTAACAATTGTAAATATCTATGCCCCCAACATGGGAGCAGCCATCTACATAAGCCAACTGTTAACCAAAATAAAGAGTCATATTGATAACAATACGTTAATTGTAGGAGACCTCAATATTTCACTCTCAGCAATGGACAGATCATCTAAGCAGAAAATCAGCAAGGAAACAAAAGCTTTGAATAATACACTGGATCAGATGGACCCCATAGATATTTAAGGAATATTCCACCCTAAAACAACAGAATACTCCTTCTTCTCAAGCGCACATGGAACTTTCTCCAGAATAGACCACATACTGGGTCACAAATCAGGTCTCAACCGACACCAAAAGACTGAGATTATTCCCTGCATATTCTCAGACCACAGTGCTTTAAAACTGGAACTCAATCACAAGAAAAAAATTGGCAGAAATTCAAACACTTGGAAGCTCAAGACCACTCTGCTCAAGAATGTTTGGGTCAACCAGGAAATCAAAGAAGAACTTAAACAATTCATGGAAATCAATGAGAACGAAAACAGATCGGTCCAAAACCTATGGGATACCGCAAAGGCAGTCCTAAGGGGGAAATACATAGCCATCCAAGCCTCACTCAAAAAAACAGAAAAATCCCGAATTCACCAACTAACTCTACACTTTAAAGAACTAGAGAAAAAGCAACAAACGATGCCTAAGCCATGCATTAGAAGAGAAATAATTAAAATTAAAGCAGAGATCAATGAATTAGAAACCAGAAACACAGTAGCGAAACTAGAAGTTAGTTCTTTGAAAGAATTAATAAGATCGATAAACCACTGGCCAGACTTATCCAAAAGAAGAGAGAAAGGACCCAAATTAATAAAATTATGAGTGAAAGGGGAGAGATCCCGACTAACACCAAGGAGATAGAAACAATTATTAGAAATTGTTATCGACAACTATATGCCAATAAACTGAGCAATCTGGATGAAATGGAGGCCTTCCTGGAAACCTATAAGCTGCCAAGACTGAAACAGGAAGAAATGGACAACCTGAATAGGCCAATAACCAGTAACAAGATTGAAGCAGTGATCAAAAACCTCCCAAAAAACAAGAGTCCAGGGCCTGATGGATTCCCTGGGGAATTCTACCAAACATTCAAAGAAGAAATAATACCTATTCTACTGAAGCTGTTTCAAAAAATAGAAACAGAAGGAAAACTTCCAAACTCATTCTATGAGACCAGCATTACCTTAATCCCCAAACCAGGCAAAGACCCCATCAAAAAGGAGAATTTCAGACTGATATCCCTAATGAATACGGATTCCAAAATCCTCAACAAAATCCTAGCTAATAGGATCCAACAATACATTAAAAGGATCATCCACCACGACCAAGTGGGATTTATCCCCGGGATGCAAGGGTGGTTCAACATTCACAAATCAGTGTGATAGAACACATTAATAAGAGGAGGGAGAAGAACCATATGGTCCTCTCAATTGATGCAGAAAAAGCATTTGACAAAATACAACATCCTTTCCTGATTAAAACTCTCCAGAGTATAGGGATAGAGGGAACATTGCTCAAGTTCATAAAATCCATCTATGAAAAACCCACAGCAAATATCATCCTCAATGGGGAAAAGCTGAGAGCCTTTCCCTTAAGATCAGGAACACATCAAGGATGCCCACTCTCGCCACTATTGTTCAACATAGTACTAGAAGTCCTAGCAACAGCAATCAGACAACAAAAAGAAATAAAACGTATTCAAATTGGCAAAGAAGAAGTCAAACTCTCTCTTTTTGCAGACGACATGATACTTTATGTGGAAAACTCAGAAGACTCCACCCCCAAATTACTAGAACTCATCCAGCAATTCAGTAATGTGGCAGGATACAAAATCAATGCACAGAAATCAGTTGCTTTCTTATACACTAACAATGCAACTGTAGAAAGAGAAATGAAAGAAACGATTCCATTTACAATAGCACCAAAAACCATAAGATACCTCGGAATAAACCTAACCAAAGAGGTAAAGGAACTGTACTCTAGGAACTACAGGACACTCATGAAAGAAATTGAAGAAGACACAAAAAGATGGAAAAATATTCCATGCTCATGGATCAGAAGAATAAACATTGTTAAAATGTCTATGCTACCCAGAGCAATCTATACCTTCAATGCCATCCCAATCAAAATTCCAATGACATTTTTCAAAGTGCTGGAACAAACAATCCTAAAATTTGTATGGAATCAGAAAAGCCCCGAATCACCAAGGAGATGTTGAAAAAGAAAAACAAAGCTGGGGGCATCACGTTGCCTGATTTCAAGCTCTATTACAAAGCTGTGATCACCAAGACAGCATGGTACTGGCACAAAAACAGACATACAGACCAATGGAACAGAATAGAGAACCCAGATATGGACCCTCAACTCTATGGTCAAATAACTTTTGACAAAGCAGGAAAAAACATGCAATGGAAAAAAGACAGTCTCTTTAATAAATGGTGCTGGGAAAAGTGGACAGCCACATGCAGAAGAATGAAACTCGACCATCCTCTAACACCATTCACAAAGATAAACTCAAAGTGGGTGAAAGACCTCAATGTGAGACAGGAATCCACCAAAATCCTAGAGGAGAATATAGGCAGTAACCTCTTTGACATCGCCCACAGCAACTTCTTTCAAGATACATCTCCAAAAGCTAGTGAAACAAAAGCAAAAATGAACTTTTGGGACTTCATCAAGATAAAAAGCTTCTGCACAGCAAAGGAAACAGTCAACAAAGAGGCAACCCACAGAATGGGAGAAGATATTTGCAAATGACACTACAGATAAAGGGCTGGTATCCAAGATGTATAAAGAACTTCTCAAACTCAACACCCAAAAAACAAATAATCAAGTCAGAAAGTGGGCAGAAGATATGAAAAGACACTTCTCTAAAGAAGACATACAAATGGGGCACCTGGGTGGCTCAGTCGTTGTGCGTCTGCCTTTGGCTCAGGTCATGATCCCAGGGTCCTGGGATCGAGCCGCACATCGGGCTCTGCGCTCAGTGGGAAGCCTGCTTCTCCCTCTCCCACTCCCCCTGCTTGTGTTCCCTCTCTCGCTGTCTCTCTCTCTGTCAAGTAAAGAAATAAAATCTTTAAAAAAAAAAAAAAAGAAGAAGACATACAAATGGCTAACAGACACATGAAACAATGTTCATCATCATTAGCCATCAGGGAAATACAAATCAAAACCACATTGAGATACCACCTTACACCAATTAGAATGGCAAAAATTGACAAGGCAAGAAACAACAGATGTTGGAGAGGTTGTGGAGAAAGGGGAACCCTCTTACACTGTTGGTGGGAATGCAAGTTGGTACATCCACTTTGGAAAACAGTGTGGAGATTCCTCAAAAATTTAAAAATAGAGAGCTACCCTATGACCCAGCAATTGCACTCCTGGGTATTTACCCCAAAGACACAGATGTAGTGAAAAGAAGGGCCATATGCACCCCAATGTTCATAGCAGCAATATCCACAATAGCCAAACTGTGGAAAGAGCCGAGATGCCCTTCAACAGATGAATGGATAAAGAAGATGTGGTCCATATATACAATGGAATATTACTCAGCCATGAGAAAGGATGAATACCCAACTTTTACATCAACATGGATGGGACTGGAGGAGAATATGCTAAGTGAAATAAGTTAAGCAGACAAAGTCAATTATCATATGGTTTCACTTATTTGTGGAACATAAGGAATAGCATGGAGGACATTAGGAGAAGGAGGGGAAAAATGGGGGGGGCAGAATTGGAGGGAGAGATGAACCATGAGAGACTATGGACTCTGAGAAACAAACAGGGTTTTAGAGAGGAGGGGGGTGGGGGGATTGGTTAGCCCAGTGATGGGTATTAAGGAGGGCATGTACTGCATGGAGCACCGGGTGTTATACGAAAACAATGGATCGTGGATTACTACATCAAAAACTAATGATGTATTTTATGGTGACTAACATAATAAAATTTAAAAAAATAAAATAAAATAAAATAATATAAAAAAGAAGTATGTCATTAGGGATGCAGATATATTTTCATTATTAAGCCATTAGTTTCAATTATGATTTAAATTCAAGTTGAATGAATATTTCAGTTAGAATCTTCAGGTTCTGATTCACTTGGAATCTTAGTGAAATCAATTCTTTCCTTTAGGGACATGTTTTTAACAGGCTTTAAATATTCTAGTACTGGAATGGGTATTCCCACTCACTCCTATACAGTATTTCTCTAATTTATGGGTACTGATACGTGGTTTGATTTTCTTATTAGTGATATCAGAATTTTTTCTTATAGGTAGAAATGGTCTATCATGCAATAAGCCTCATGAATATAGTTATTGGAAATATCTATTAAAACAGAACTCTATGAAAAATCCAATATAATATGTTTCCTCAGGGTACCTTAAAGAATTATTTTTTGATATTTTTATTATTATCTAGATCTACCAACTATTTCCTTGTTTTTTTCATAGGTCAGCTTTAGCCTTTGTCTAAATTAAAGGAATTTGACTTTGATATAAGTTATCTGATACTGAATATTAGTAGCTTCATTTATTTATTTATTTATTTTAAAGATTTTATTTATTTATTTGAGAGAGAGAATGAGACAGAGAGAGAGAGCACGAGATGGGGGAGGGTCAGAGGGAGAAGCAGACTCCCTGCTGAGCAGGGAGCCCGATGCGGGACTCGATCCAGGGACTCCAGGATCATGACCTGAGCCGAAGGCAGTCGCTTAACCAACTGAGCCACCCAGGCGCCCCAGCTTCATTTATTTCTGCTGTAGCAGTTTTACAGTCAGTATAGCCAAATAAAATTAGAATTTTCTCTTCCTGGTATAGATGATATCTTTTAGCTAAAGACAGTAGCAGGTGCCCAATAGCCCCCTTTCTTTTATTTTTTATTTTAAAAATATGTAAAATGTTTTCTCAGAATTTATCCTTTCCTTAGCTATATCAACCTCCTTTCTTTTTGGAGGTTAATATAGTAATTATACTCTTATAGAATTGTTGTAACCATGTAGAAAGAATGTGAAAAGTATTAATATTTTAAATAAAACGAAATAAAATTAATACAAAATAGAACTGAATGTTTAACTGATTTTTGGAAGCATGACTTTTCTGTTTTCAAAGGGAAGTAACCCCTTGTAGAATAAAGGCTTTGGACCCAGACAAACCTGGATATTAATCTGGACTCAGACATGGTAACATAGCCTCTTTTAATTTCCTTGAGCCACAGTTTCATCATAAACAAAGTGGCGATGATACTTATATCTTAAGATTTTTGTAATAAGTAAGGTAACATATCTTGCTTGATATACAGCAGAAACTCTAAAATGGTTACATATGTACTTTAAAGGGAAAGAAGATGACAACTTTAAAGAATGACAGATGTAACGACATTTAAATTTGAAGCTTTTTGACAACAAAAAATAATACATTGAATTGTAAAAGACGATAACAGGTTGGGGGAAATATTAGTAACTATATCTTTATATGTATTAGTTTCCACATTTTTTTTATTTTAAAGATTTTACTTATATATTTGACAGAGAGATAGAGAGCACAAGTAGGCAGAGAGGCAGGCAGAGGGAGAGGAAGAAGCAGGCTCTCCGCTAAACAGAGAGCCCGATGCGGGGCTCAATCCCAGGACCCTGGGATCATGACCTGAGCCGAAGGCAGCCGTTTAACCGACTGAGCCACCCAGGCGCCCCAGTATCCACATTTTTATATGTGTATCTACATCTTTGTGTACTTATTAAGTTTAATAATTAAACATGAAGTTTTCAGTAAGTAAATGAACAAAGAGAAGAAAAAAATAAGTAACCTCGAATAAAAAATTATTGGATAAAATTGTGCAAATTAACAGACCGTATACTCTTAAACCTAATAAATCTTTAAAAACTAAAAGTGATAATATCCATTTCTAAAGCTGATTTGAGGATTTGGCACATTCCTAGGTTTCCTGTGGCAATGAATGGCTCAGTCCTTTAAAAAAAAATTTTTTTTTTTTTTTATAATATATGTTAAGAGCCACACTTTCTTCCAGATTCTTTAGCCATGAAATTCTAAACCTAGGACTCTTTCCAAGGACAGATGAAAAAGAAAAGTAACATATACCGAGAGTTGTATTCCAACACATTGTAATGGGAAAAAATACAGCATAAATATCCAACTGTAGGGGAATTTTAAAGTATGAACAGCAATTCAATTAAATATTAGATACCTATTGAGAACAATTATTTTAAAGTGTATAATAAGATGTCCAGTTCTAAATTAACTGTCAATTTTAATTCAATTGATCAAATTTCTTGTGCCACAGAAAATAAGTAGCAAAACAAGGTGGAGTTTCTCTACCTTTAAGACACAGACAATTTCGCAGAGGATTTTGAAATACACACATAAGGAAAGCAAAATATGGTAAATAACAGAAGAACAAACGGTTCACAAAAGAGAAGTAGATTAATTCAAACCAGTGATCTTGTATCTCAATATGCAGCAATAAAGGTAAAGGGCATTCCAGGGAAAGAAGAAAGGGAACATGAGCAAAGGAAACCACGGGATATATTTGGACGAGAGTGTTCCCTTTTCACTGGAATGTATGATGCATGAAGGGCTTGGTATATAGATTTTGGTCAGAATGTGGAGGACCTTAAACACATGTTTAAGCACTTGGACTTTATATACCGCGAGGAGCTATTGAAGACTGTGGAAGAGACAAGTTATATGACCAGAATTCAGGTGCTGAAAAGTAGGACTCGTTTTCCTCCACACAGGGGGAAATCCCTTGGGCCAGGTGTTCATTTCAGTAGAGTCTAATGTATGGCTGACTTTGAATAAAGGAGACTCTTTTTAAGAGACATAGAAAGTGACATTGGAATCTTACTCTTATTTCTTTCGTTATTACCTTTAAGTAAATTTTGATTGCAGCAATTTTTGTTCTTGGGCTTAAAGATGTGTTTTAGAAGCATAGAGTAAAATTTTTACAACAAATGCATATATCTTGTTAAGGAACCATGCTGTTTTGGAAACTATGTTAATTGGAATACTGTTGTTCACTCATATGAAATACTTTAGTAGGGGAAGCACTCTAAAAACATATAGATTAAATAAGTTAGGTTATTAAATCCCTAGAGATACAGAGATTTATACTGATAAAATTTAAAGATCAAAAATCACATTTCACAGTGTGATTTTTTTTAATGTTGTTTCAGCTTTTATGGCCGAATGGATATAATGGATATAAAGAATGCAATTTTAGATGAGATTTCTCTTTTGCTAATTAAGGCACTCTCTCTGGAATGCTAAATTATTTCTATATAATTGGGTTGTAGTAATATCTGGGTAACCTATATGGAAACCACAACCACCTTTCAAGGGATATAACATGGACAGAGCACCTGGTACTTCCTTTCTCCTAAGTTAAAGTGAATAATTAGCACAGCCAGAATGACATATGAAAATTGGCTATGGGGAATTAGATTAGTCTGTGTCATTGTGAATTGATTATATACCCATAAGCCTCAAACTGGTTTTAGTGATGGTCACTCAGTGAATATTTACTGAATGTAAGCTAGTTACCAGTCACTGTGGTAGATCAATAGATATCAAGCTAAGGAAACTCTGCTGTCAGCCTCTTTAGAGTGGGTTGAAGAAGACACATATTGTATCAGTCAGGATACAGTAAAGAAAACAAACCACTCTAGGTACATTTTAAATAGAAAAGAATCTTGTACAAGAAATGAGGTACGTACTAATGTTGGTAAGATTGGAGAAGTAGAAGTTAGGGGGCCAGCACTGGAACTGTTGAATTTAAGACCTAGCTACTGTGATGGTGATCCAGTAGTTGAGAAACCATAGCCACTACTATACATGTCTTTTCAACACACACGAACACATCGGAGAACTAAATTTTGAATGTATGATACATCTGCTATAATTTTCAATCCTCATTTCTCCAAGATCTTGTTTACCAGCAAAAGACAATAGTGGGAAGATAGTTTCCTCTTAACTTCCACCATCTAGATCTTGCACAAGTGCATCTCATTAGCAAAATTGATCTTTGCATCCAGTACCCTGCCTTCAAGAAATCTTGGAAACACAGTTTTTACTTTCTGGCAGAGCTCTGCAATATTGGAAGGCTCATAGAAGGAGCTGGGAGTTGGGTGCTGATTAATACTCTGCTTTAATTGAGAATGGAAATACATTGAGGAAGAAAAAGTGCCTGCCCCTTTACTCTTATGGAGCTTGTGTTCTGGAAGGACAGAATGATTAATCAACTAATTAAATATTTTAATTGCATTTGTAATAAATAATAAAGAGGGACGAAGTTGCTAAGGGAACATAAAATACATAAAAATACAAAAAAAAATACATTTACATAAAATTAGGGGACCTGACAGTGTTAGAGAAAGTGAAATGGAAGCTGAGATTTGAAGGTTAGAAGGTCACAAAGCAAAGAACAGCAGAAGAATGTTCTAGCTAAAGGGTCTGACACCAGAAAAGCAATAGCACATTGAAGGAAGTGGATAAAAGTCAAAATGACTAAAACATAGGTGCACCTGGATGGCTTATTTGGTTAAGCATCCAACTCTTGATTTCAGCTCAGGTCATGATCTCAGGGTCACGAAATCAGGCTCTGTGATCAGCGGGGAGTCTGCTTAAGATTCTCTCTCCCTCTGCCCCGACTCCCACTTGCACATGCTCTCTCTCTCAAATAAATAAATAAATCTTTTAAAAGATAACCAAGACATAAAAAATGATGGGGAGTGGCAGATGGCATGTTTGTAGCATAAGATAAGTCTAATGTTATAGGCAAAGGCCAGATCATGAGGATTTTTATATATCATGTTACAGATTTGATATTTTACCTTAAAAGCAATGGGCTTGCTCTCTAAGCTGGAGAAAGAGCAAGTCGAAGGACTGGGCAGAGGAGTAGAAGCAGGTGCTGCTGATGAATAGAAAGAAAGTAGAGGAATTGTGATCTCAGAGTATCATTGATGATAAAGAATGGACTTAGAAAAATTGGACAAGCTTGAAATATAGGAAGCTTTGATCAGAAATTGACATGCTTGTACTAGTGATTTTGGAAGTGGTACAGTTGTGAATTGATAACAAAGCCTAGAAATAATAGTTGATATGGCTGAAGTGGAAATAAGGGCATCAAGGAATTAAAGAGTGTTTTAGATGTCCACATGAAAAATACTGTCACCTAGGATGATGACAGGAATTGGGATGGAGAGACAGACTGGGAGCCATAGGTGTCAAGTCTTCATTGGATAAGGTTAAACAACAGGTGACATAGTCAGATGGACTGAACCCTTAAAAGAGAGGAGTTTTTACAGAAAGTGAGTACATAATTGACCGGAAATGGTGATGAGGAAGAGAGATATCCTCTTTCACCAGTTGAGAGGGAATGGGTGGGAAACAGGATCCATACAAGGAGAGTCAAATTTCAGTTAAGGCAAGGTGATAGAAGAGGTTGATATAGTTTGCTGATCATTGTGTGGCAGTTCCAGAGAGTAGATGAAAGAATTCCATACCCTAAGGTGGAGAAGTAATAGAGAAGGTAAGGAATTGAGTCAAGAGCAAAGAAATACAAAGAATCACGGGGACCTTAGTATAATAGACAATTGGTTTCCCATTACCTGTACCTATGCCAGGCATCAGAATCAGAATCTGAAACTCAGGCCCTAAAATTTTTAACATGGTCCTCAGAAATTATGATCATAGTTTTGGTTAATTGATCTCGTAAACAGATGACTAGATGAACTTTATCCTGAGAACAGGGATGGGAGGGATGATGGATTTCCTTCTGACAGCCTCATGGAGGACGGAGTATTACATGCCTTGGTATAGGTGTCAGAGAACAATTTTAGATGTCTCAAAGAATAATGTTTAAAGTGGAGTAAGAGCTTTGAAAGAGAGAGAAAGATGAGGGAAAATTGCGTATTATATTCCTTAGATTTCTAAACGCCTTTGTCAAAAGAAAAGCTAGGTATTGGTTTATGTTCCTAAGTAAGAAGGTCTACTTTCTCATACTGATGATCTTATTAACATTGAATGATAAAAATAGCACTTACCAAAGATGAAGATTTTACAATATTTTTTTCTAACAATAATGCATACTCACTAATGGCTGTGAGAAAGAATGACATCATTTAGAGGAAGATATTTGCCTCCTGGTCAAATTTTAGTTTTTATAATGGCAGTTAAGTTACTCCTTCCTAATGGTTTTGATATTATCTACATTAAAGCATATCTTATCAAGGTAAATTACCTCAGAAGGCTTACAAAGATCACTGTAAATTAGTTGTGCAAATTTTGTCATGCTTTTTCATCGAGGGCTTGCATCTAACCTGAAGTTCTTGTGTTGCTTCTGTATAAATTTGGTCTTATTGGAAAAACAAATGTGTTTTCCTTTAATAACCTCAATTGCTTGTTAGTGTTTTTTTTTTAATTATATTTTAATTCCTGTATTTGTGTTAGTTTGGATGTCAACTTTGGGAAGTGGTTACATTTTAACCTTACTCATTTTTAAATGTACTCACACTGATTTTTCCATCTCATGGGTAGGAAAAAGATAGGTAAGGTCATGGAAGGAAGCCCTGTGTGTTTTCACTGAGGGAAGAGAATATAGTACCCTCTGTGTGCTAACAGATTATCTTAGTAGTTGTCCATTCCATTCTAATTTTACGGACTATAAAGCCCTTTATGGGAAGGTCACTTGTGAAAAGTGGAAATATAAAGTCAGAGGAAACCAAGCTTAAACAATCCTAAACTACGCACCTGACTTCCTTTACCTTTTCACAGCTCATGTTCTTTTGTGCTGTATTTCCATGTGTAGAAACACTTATCCAGTATTAGATAGATAACATAGTATTAGATCTTGAATAGCTTCTTTGGAGAATCCAATGCTCCATTCAGAGAATGTGAACAAGATGAATTATATCTCTGCAGCTATTCAGAGGATAGCAAAGCCTGGACTCCAGGTAGTGCTCGCCTTGGGAAACCAGATGGAAAAGCAGTGATTGTTTCAATACTTCAGAAAGCAGCAGTGTTCTTGTAATAAACAAGTTTAGCTCCATAACTCATGGTCTTAACCTCTCTTCTCCATTCATTTCTCTAAAAGAAATTCCTGTTTAAAAGCTTTTTATTTTAAGGAAAGATAGTACGCAACTACCCATTGTGTGTATTTGCATGCATGTTTTAGTGTAAACAGATTTGATCATGTTATACACACTTTCATGTCTCGTAATAATACATGGTGGAGATGTTTTCAAATCAGCACAGAAAGATCTAATTCATTCTTAATAACAACTTCATAGTATGCCATAATGTGCACACTATCTTAATTCATTTACCCAGTCCTGTCTTGATGGACACTTTTGTTGTTTCCAATTATTTTTTATTGTAAACAGTGCTATAGTAAACATTCTTGCTCATACTCTTGGCACTTGCAGTGATGTCCATTGGGAAAATCCCTCGCAGTGAAATTTATACATCAACATGGTGCATGCATTTAAAATTTTGGTGAATGGTCTTGAATCGCCCACTAGGGAGATTGTTCCAATTTACATTTCCTTGAACAGTAACTTCCTCTCACATGACTATGCTGAGCAGTGTCAAAGTTTTTAAGTTTAAAAAAATGGTACTTGCAAACGATGAATCATGGAACACTACATCAAAAACTAATAATGTAATGTATGGTGATTAACATAACAATTTTTAAAAAAAGGGAAAAGTTGCGTATCTGCAGTGTAAAAAAAAATGGTACTTCATTATTATTTTGACTGACATTTCTTTAATTTTGAGTAAAGCTGAGCATCTCCGTATTGGCCACTTGAAATCTTTTTTTGTAATTTGCTTATTCATATTTGTGGTCCGTTGTATGTATATTAAATTGCATGTGTGCAATTTGTGTCGTATGTGTTATAGACATTTTTTTCATAGTTAACCTTTGGGTTTTATTTGTTTACAAATATTTTTACCTTGTAGAAGTTTTTTATCAACTTATTTATAGTCAGTCTTTGGGCTTTGTCTTGCTTATAAAGGCCATACCTATTTTATCCATAATTTCCTCCAGCCTTTCTTAAATTTGATTTCATTTTTATTATTAAATCTTTGATCTATCTGGAATTTTTTCCATATAGTAATGTATCCATTATCTTTTTCTGAATATTCCCTGTTCTGTTGATTTTAAATTTTATATAACACAGAATTCTCATATTTGCCTGAATCAATTTTTGGACTTTCTTTTCTTTTCACTGATCTTACTATTTCCTCTCTGGTATCAAACTGTTTTCTTATTCTGTTACTATAATATTTTTAATACCTGATTACTCATCAATTTTAGAATTTTTCTTGAATAAATATACAAGTTTACTTTTCAGGGTGAACTTGAGTATAACCTCCAAGAAATCATTTTCATGTTTTAGTTGAGTTAGTGCTTTAAGTTAGTGAAAACTGGCATTTTTTACCAAGTCAGGTTTTCCCATCTCAAAATCAAAGCATGTCATCTCATTTCTTGAATATATCCATATAAGTATAATGCCCTTGAATTCTGAGGTTATATTGTACTTAGTTGTGTATTATTTTAATGCATTGGTGAATTCTGTTTTCTGCTTCTTTATCAGGTTTTAATATCAGTGCTATTTCACTGCTTCTGTAAGATTAATTTTGAGGCTTTCTATTTCTGTGCTCTAGGGCCTTTAATAGTATTAGAATTAATTTGTCTTTAGAAGTTTGAAAGCCCAGATGTTAGATAGCTTTTAAATTTTCTTCCATTGCTTTTATTATTTTACAACTTTCAACACTTCTAGGATAAATGTTATAACAAATTTACTATAAAACCATCCATCCCAGTTTTTTAAATGGTATATATTGAATTTTATGAAGTACTCTTTTCTGATTATTTTAAACTGTGATATATTTCTGAACATTTTCTTTTTTTTTTTTTTTTAAAGATTTTATTTATTTATTTGAGACAGAGAGAATGAGAGACAGAGAGCATGAGAGGGAGGAGGGTCAGAGGGAGAAGCAGACTCCCTGCCGAGCAGGGAGCCCGACACGGGACTCGATCCCGGGACTCCAGGATCATGACCTGAGCCAAAGGCAGTCGCTTAACCAACTGAGCCACCCAGGCGCCCCCATTTTCTTTTTTTTACATTACTAATTTTGAGTCTTTGTGCTTGTGCTGCTGAGCTTGTGTACAACTATCTCCTTTTACTTAAAGGCTAGACAGTAAATATTTTAAGCCTGTGGACATACGGTGTCTGTCACAGTTACTCAACTGTAGCTCAAAAGCAGCATAGACAGTATGTAAACAAATTAATATGGCTATGTTCCAATAAAACTTTAAGTACAAAACAGACAGTTGGCATGTAGTTTGCCAACTCCTTTTCTTGCCAGCAAGAGCCATTGGTGATTTTTGTTTAATTTTTCTTTTAAAATAAGAGTTTTTGTGTTTACTTATCCATTTCACAAATTTTAAACCATCAGATTCTATTTTAACTTTATTAGGGTATATACTTTGTTTTTCTTTGGTTTTGTTATACTTTCATTATGGGGTAGCCAGGTGATGGGTATTAAGGAGGGCAGGTGTTCTGATGAGCGCTGGGTGTTATACACAACTAATGAAGCGTTGAACACTACATCAAAAACTAATGATGCACTCTGTGTTGGCTAATAGCATAATAAAAATAAATAACGAAAAAACAAAACAACTCGAGTTAGATGTTAATTTACTTATTTATATTCTTATTTAGTGAAATATTTCAGGTATGATATTTTCTGAGAGCATACATTTACTCTGTCCTGTAAGTTTGATGTGTGATGTTTCTATTAGTTTTTAGACTTATGCAATTTTAGTTATTTTTCCTTTGTTGTTTAAGGAAGTCAAGATAAGAAAGATGCATATATAAAGTTGCAGGTATGTGTTAGTTTAGAGTTATTAATTATTTTATTCAGGTGTTTTACACGTGGTTCAACTTACTGTCATATCTCTCTTGGAATGCTGTGCTAGAGTAATAAACCTAACTGGTCTCCCCTGTCTCTCTCCTGCTCAGAAACCTGCAGTGGTTTTCTACTTTATTCAAAATAAAAGCCAAAATCTTTATAATGGGTGTCCTCAAACTCATGTCCCAAACTGAATTTTCTTTCCACCTCCTAAGGCACAAGCATTGGCTGTCCCGATCCTATTTTCCCTGTCACATATTTAGTGCATCAAGGCATGCATGGATAAACTAGAAACAGCCCTAACTCTTTCTTCCCTTCCTCCCTCCCCTCCCAGGCAGTCACCCAGGCTTCCTTATGGTATAGCCTACTCTCACCTTGAATTTATGTGGTCTCTCTGTTTCCTGCCTCCATTTTCTCACTGGGACTGTTGATCGCCCCATAGCTGGTCATCCAGCCTCCGGTCTTAGCACAGCTGTGAAGATACCTCTCTAAACAACAAATCTGATACTGCTTAAGAACTTTCCTTGGCTCCTTTCCACCTGTGCTTGGGACCATCTAAGGCCTGACCTAATCCTCCTTTCCAGCCCCTAATCCTCCTTTCCAGCATCATTTTCTTGCATTCACCCAATACCTTCTAAACATAATGCCCAGACACACTGTATTCTTTGCTAGTTCCAGCCTTTATGCTTGTTTATCCTGCTGCCTACTGTCCCCCACTTAACAGTATATCACTTGTCTTTCAAGACCCACATTTCACATTTGCTGTAAAGACTTCTTTGATGAGACTAGCAGATCATTGATTTATTCATTCCAGAAATGGGCAGTAAGTACTAGCTATGCAGAAAGTACTATGGTCCTTAAACTCTTGTGTACATCAGAATAACTTGAGGAGCTGATTAGAAATGTATATGTAAGAACATGAAAACATGTTTCACATCATTAGTCATTAGGAAAATGCAGATTAAAACCACATGGGATACCACTACATACCTCTTACAATGACTAAAATAAAAAATCTTGACAGTCTCAAGTGTAGAGAAGCATGGGAGGTAACTGGAATTCTGATATATTGGTGATGAAAATGCATATGGTACAGCCACTCTGAAAATGGTCTTGCAGTTTTAATAAAGTTAAAAATGTATTTACCATATGACCCAGCAATCACATTCCTGGTATCTACTTTAGAGAAATTAAAATATATTCTCTTACACACACACACACACACACACAAACACAAACACAGAGAGAGAGAGAGAAAGAAACTTCACATGGATATCCATAGAGGCTTGAGTCATAATTGCCCAAAGTGGAAACAACTCAGACATCCTTCAGTGGGTGTTTCGATTAACAAAATATCCATCCATACCATAGAATTCTACTCAGCAGTAAAAAGGAATGAACTATCAGTACAACTTGGATGACTCTCAAAGGCATCAAACTGATAAAAGAAACTAGCCTCAAAGGCTTATATACTGTTTTATTCAATTCCTATCACATTCTTGAAGTCATGAAACTATAAGGATGGAGAACAGATCATTGATTGCCAGGGGTTGTGGGTGGGGACGGTTTAACTCTAAAGGAATAACACAGGGAATTTTTTAGGGTAAAGGAACTGTTTTGTATCCTGATTGTTGTGGTTATTACACAAATTGAACATATGTTAAAATTCATAGAACCATACACCAAAAATGGAAAAAAATGGAAAAAAATAAAATTGTATGATTTTTAAAAGTGCGTATCTCTATAAATAAAAAAAATAAATAAAAGTGCGTATCTCTGGGCTTGATTCCTAAGGATTCTAGTTTATTTGTACTATGCTAGCCCAGACCACAAGTGCCAGACTCAGATTCAAAGAAAGTTAAGAATGAGCAACCTAGACTTATTTTAGGATTGTTCACTTCAGGTCTCTACTGACCCAATTAAAAGCAATGCACAGGATATTGACAGGAATAGAGACAAAAGAGAAATGACCCCTGGTGCCTTTGTATTCCTCACAGAGACCAGAGGGATTACCCAGATGGTGGCCTTGAAGCTGGTTGAACTCACTTGGTCAGAGTGGGAGTACTGTGTCAGTACTGGATACTGGAGTGTCCACCGGCTACATTATAGGAGGACTACTCTTCCCCAGTTAAATATTTCCTGCATTCAGCTTCATATTGTGCCATTTGGTGCCGCAAACCAAGTCCTTCCCCACATGGAGCTTGACTAAGGAATCAGTAACAAGCACATCAGGACATTCCACTGCAGGGGTCCACAGATAGCAGATTCACCTGAAACAAGCAGTAATCCAAGCAGTATAATTCGTACAGAGTATATCTTCCAAGCAATATTTTGTTCTATGCTTTTAGCTGAGTGTCTATTCATGAATATTAGAAAAGAAACTGAGTAGGTGAAATGTTTCTCCTTTCCCTATCCTTGGCCCATGAAGGAACTCTGTTATATCCTAGCAAATTCTCCGCAATGAACTTTATCCCAAGTCGTCCCATATTCATGAGAGCTACTTTTAGAAGATAGATAACAGTTCTTGTCTAAAAAGATGAAAGTTTAGGCAGTATGACCCAAGTGTAGTTAATCATAAGGTTTATGCATGAAATGATTTCTAACAGGCTGATCATGCTGCACAAAAATAAAACAGGAATATACTCCCCATGAAACTTGCAAAAGAAAGCCTTTTTGGTTTATGTGTATTTTGTTCAGGTCTCTAAAAGGCTTGAAATGTGTAAGTTGTTATTTACTTGGATGGCCACTAGATGGAGTAGTTTGTTAAAGTATTTTGGTTTTATATATGCAGCAGATTTCATGAAGAGCTGTTTTCTTAGATCATTTCCTTAGTTAATTATTATTAACTTAGAAGTTTAAAATTTTAAGTGACTTTAGGGATGGTCAATGTGACAAAATCTGTTCTAGAACCCCAAACCCCTGAAATCCCACTCCGTGCCAGTGTAGTGCCCCTTACAAAAAACTATGGAAAACTCTTTCAGAAGAAACTATTGAAATGTTGATAATGAAATTTTTAGAGCAATAACAGGCAAACATAGGACATGATGCCCAAACAGGAGCTTTTTTTAATAGACTTTATAAAGATTTATTTATTTATTTTTTAGAGAGAGGGGGAGAGAGTGCGCACATGAGGGGAGGTTCGGGAAGGGTCCAGGAAGAGGAGAGAGAATCTCAGTCAGGCTCCCTGATGAGCAGAGAGCCCACTGTGGAGCTCAGTGGATCCCACAACCATGAGATCTCGACCTGAGCTGAAATCATGAGTCAGTTGCTTAACCAACTGAGCCACCCAGGCACCCCAAATAGGAGCTTTGACCACCTAAATATTTCATTATGTTAATCTAAAATCTTTAATTTTGCAGAGAAATTTTCCTATTGTAGTGAGTCTTAGTGAATTTTTTAAGATACTCTGCTGTAGCATTTTATATGGATTGCAGATAAGTGGATCAAATCCCACATCTGAGCTCAGGCCAGGTCAAAGAACAAACACCAGAAGTAAAGTTAGTAAATTCAGGGCATTATAAAGTTGGGGAACTAAGACAGATGATCAGTGCTGGTCAGAATTCACCAAAAACACACCTCTAGGTGAACACAGTTGGTTTTATTAGGTTGTTGCAATGAGGAAGAGTGCATGCGCTGGGGAATCATGGGCATCTCAGTAAGAGGGGAGAATAGTCTTCCAGGAGGTAGGTTGTGTATAGAAAATGTAAAGACCTTGGTGGAGTGGATGTGGATTTGTCAGAAAAAGGACTTAGAGGAAAAGTCAGCCCTAGTGGCTGGCATTGGTTCGTGAGCTTAGAGGGTGAGAATAATTTCTGTAGACCCTTGCATCGTAAGAACTGTGGCCTTTACTCTGAATGAGTTGGGAGCAATTTAGATTCATGCTGCTTTTTTTTTTAATGCTTTTTTTAATAGACTATTTTCAGAAGGGTAGGAAACAAGTAATAATGATTGGTTGCAAGTCTGAGTGAAAGAGATACTTGCTTTTAACTTCATTCCTCTTGCATTTTGTGTCATGTTGGGGATTACCTATGTTTTAAGATAGGTAGAATATAATTTTTACAATTTATATATAACATATTAAGACTTAGATCTTAAAACTCATGAATAATTTTATGCTTTCTTTGATAAAGTCATTGAACAAAAATGCTAAATAACAATTACTTGTAAATGCTAAGTAATACTCTTATGTCTTGTTGTTATCTACTCTAGGTACAGAAGTCAAGAAATAAACAAGTACGAGAATTATTTCCAGATGGTTTTAGTATTCATCATGCAGGAATGCTTCGGCAGGACAGAAATTTGGTTGAAAACCTGTTTTCCAATGGGCATATCAAAGTTCTAGTCTGTACAGCGACATTAGCCTGGGGTGTCAATCTTCCTGCTCATGCTGTTATTATTAAGGTAATAGCTTGCCTTACATGGGTTTGTGTGTGTCTTAAACCTGGGGATTGTTTTGTTTAGAAAAATACTGTGATTTGGCTGTTTCATTGACTTCTAATGCTATTCTTATAAGGTCAGAATTATTTTCTCCAAAAAAATCTAGTTTATATTGTGAAAATTTAACTCTATCACAGATGATGAAAGGATTAGTTAAGGTACACTTTTGAGATCTTGCCATATTTGCCTAATTTCAGTATTCAGCTCATCAGGATTATATTTGTGTGTGTTTATGTAAATTCTTATTAACTTTTCCTCATCTAGGGAACACAAATATATGCTGCAAAAAGAGGCTCCTTTGTTGACCTTGGAATTTTAGATGTCATGCAGATATTTGGTCGAGCTGGAAGACCACAATTTGACAGATTTGGGGAAGGAATCATCATAACAACTCATGACAAACTCAGCCATTACCTCACTTTGCTCACACAACAAAACCCAATTGAGAGTCAGTTTCTGGAAAGCCTTGCAGATAACCTAAATGCAGAGGTAAGATCCTGTGAATAAAAGGCTGGAATAGAATCATCAGCTGAAAGAACGGCCAAGTAAATATAAGGTTGAACTGGTTGCAGTTCTATAGTATTTAGGAAGACAGCTTGTGCCATTCCACAGTCATAAGGTACAACAGGCTGAATGGTAATATTGTTGGTTAATTCAGAACAGTATAGATGGCAGGTGATCACGGATAAGAACTCATTGCTGAAAGAGTGTACTTTTAAACTGTGAGGTTTTGTTCTAGGCCAGAAATCTAACCAAGCTATACAAACTAGAGAAACAGAAATAGCAGTAACCACTACTATATTTGTATTATACTTCTATAAAGTTTTTATAAGGTTTATAAAGCTCTTTTATGTTGGGTCATTTGATTAATCTTATTATACAGATTATAATTGCTTAAATTGAGCTACAGCACTATAATTTGTTTCATGTGTGTACATGCATTTTGTGTTAAGATTTAAATAGCAGACTCTGGAAGTCTAGGTAACATATTAACTGGTAAAGAGGATAAACATTCTTAATTTAAGAGCCTGTGTGTCAAACATTCAAATGAAGTTTCGCTGTTCTCATTACATTTTTAATTATTGCCCTGGCATTCAACACTTTCCTGTTTCTCTGTCCTTTCTTTTCTTTAAAATGGACTCAAATAATTTTTTAAAGTTGATGGGATATAAATGTTAAATAGATGAATAAATAAATGAAATGTTAAATAGACAAATGAAGAAACATTTGCAATCAAATATTACTTGTTGTGTGCAAGTCCTATATCAGCTACTTCTTAAAGAGCCTATAAAATTTCACTTACATTCTGTTCAGTATTTACAATTCTTTTTAGAGGATCCAAAGCATATTCAGTATGCAGTCTCTTCTGTTAAGGAGCAAATAGTCCAAACGGGGAGCAAAAGCTACACACAGTGTAATAATGTTGGAAAGTGATCATTTCTATAGAAGGATTCTAGAAGGAGAAAACAGTTTTGGTCACAGGCTATTAGGAAAGGCTTTATTCATGAAGGTGTCAAAACTTGATCTGGGATCAGATGATTAGAGTTTGGAAGATTTGGTTGGAAGTTAGAAGAAGTCATGAAAGATGCTGGTCTCTAGAAGCATAATTACAAGAAAATAAAAAAGATTAGGAAATAAATTTTGACTCTAAAGAAAGTGTTATTGTAGCTCAATTTCAGTCCCCATCACCTGCTATGATTTCATGGTTTAAGTAATTAGGTCTTTGGTCTTGGGTCTACAGTATCTCTGATAGAATAGTCTATTGTACAATGGTGGTAATAGGTAATTCCAAATGCCCTGCAGGGTAGGGATAATTGCCTCGGAGAGGTATGTGACTGACCCAAAGGTCCTTCAGCTACTAATTTTTGGAACTAGTATTCGAACTCAGGTATATTTAACTACATATCTAGTATTTTCATTATAGCCTAGATTTTTATTGCCTTATATAGACTGTAGTAAGTTAAAGGTGAATACATTTCTCTGTATTGATACCTACCATTTGCCTTCTAAGACCAGGACTAATTTTCCAAAATGATAGCCATAATTTCTCTGACTTATGATAAAAAGAAAGGCTCCCTTTTGTGCAGTTTTTCTAGAAAACTATATCAAGGAATACTGTCTTCATAAACTTATAATTACTATCCTGATAACTTTTTATAAATGGTAAAGTAAACCCAAGGTAGTGATGTTATTGTGTAGAAGACACAGGATAAGTGTCTTGTCCTCAAGGAAGTCTTTTTTACAGACTGTAAAACATTATCAATGAAACTATTTGGTCAAGACCTGAAAAATTAAAAAAAAAAATGTAGTCCATAGATTTACCTCATATTCATAAAGTACTTATTAGGTAAGTCATTTTCAGAAATGCCAACTAATTATAACGATAATTCCATTTAATGCCATAAAAGTCATTCAAATGATGAAATACATACCTTGAAATTTTTAGCTAATATAGTGAGGTACAGACCATTGCTAAAACTTTTTTCTCATATTTTGGTCTGCTTGGAATAGCTCCCAATTAAAGTAAATTTTCTTGTTAAGGAAACAAACCCCCTTAAATCATAGTTGAGTATGAAATTAAATTTTGTAATCTGTGGAAATCAAGTATGAAATTAGTTTATAAAATGAATGTGTGCTGTGTTCTTAAAGTAATGGAATTTTAAGTCTTTAGACTCTTTGCAAAACTATTCAGTGGCAGTGATCAACATAAAGGTCATGTTAGATTAGGAATATTGCCTTCACTAATGTCTTTTATAACATGAATATCTATCCTGCCCATTAGTTTAGAAGAACTGAAGGAAGTATTATATTAAATAATAATTTTAATACAAACATTTTATGGAACGGATTTGCTGATTGATACCTAATGGGGCTGATTCTCTAATGCTAATGCCAAAAGGTCACAAGTCCCAACCCTGTATAAAGCCACTTAATTTTGCACTGAGAGAAACACTGAAGCATGTTTGAGGCTTATTAAAATGTCTTCAGCAGACGTTACTGGATACTCTGTGTTAGCCCCCTGTAGTATATACTTCAAAATATGTTAATCTTTCTGTAACCGTACACATAATCTATATGGAATTTTTCTTGTCTCTGCACGACATAGTATAAACACCTTGTCCTTGGATTTAAGGCTTCCATAATCTGACCAACCTTCCCAATGCTGGTTCTGGTTACTCTCCAACACATGTCACCTGCCTGAGACAGGCTCTCATTCTACTCACTTCACCTATAAAGTCCCAATTTTCCCATTCATAAAATAGGGACAATCTCGCTGGATTGTTGTGAAAATTTAATAAGCGCCTGTGCCAAGCTGGCATTTAGTAAACGATTTGTATCACCATTATCTGATAGTCCCTTGATTCTCAGCCCTATTTATACTTACTGCCAGCTTGCAAATCCTAGCTGAATACATACATGAATTTTTTTTCATATATTTACTAACGGATACCCGCACACACATACTCATGATTATTTGTTTATTTCATTTTTATATGATTTTAAGCAGTTTAAGAAAACATGCACATACAAGTAAGCAATTAAGATAACCTTAAAGACTAAAGTTGAAGTAGGTAAATTAGATACGATGTGATACTTTGAGTCTTCTAAAATTACCAAATTTGGGGTGGATTTTTTTTTTCTTAACAGAACGTAAAACTCTTACACTGTATATTTGATGGCACTTTTATAAGTTTCACATGTTAGGTGTTTTTAATTAAAATCATTTTTGAATATGTATTATATACTAGGCACTGTGGATGGTGGTTTCATGAGTGTCATCTTAATTAGTTACATGTGTCTCACCAGCATTACTAGACAACTTCTTGAGACCAGGGATCACGCTCTAATTATTTCTATATCCATTGTGCTTTACATAATACCGACTAGTTACTAACTTACTATGTGATTATTAAGATGAATGGAGATATTGCAAAGAGATTTGAAAAATACTCGTTTCTATTATAAAAGGCTCCTGTGTCACCACTAGGTGACAGCAGATATTGACAAGTAAATTTTTGTCTTTGTCACTAGGGGGCAGTCAAAGATTAATCTAGAAATATGATGTACCATCATGAATTTACATCCATTTTTCAGGGTAGTCAGTTAGTCTGTTTCTTTTGGTGAACATTTAGAAGACTCGAATGACTTGATCCACTCTCTGATACCTCCTTCCTCCTTTCCTTTATCTTATCATTAGAAGCAATAGGTATTTATTTATGTTAATTTACTGCGTCTGATTTTGAAAATAATAGCAAACTATTTTATCCTTTGTAAAATTTTCTACTCTTAGGGCTCATGTGATAGGATTTTAAAATACCGGTAGGTCAGTAGAGAATCCACGCAGTTTTCACTGTCAAATAATAGAATCACAGATGGGAGACACTATCAGATTTTTAGCTATTATCATTAAACTAGTTTCCTTTACCTCAAGAAGCTGGAAAATGTTTTAACTGTCTCATTTTTAAATATTTGGGGAGTGTGAAACAACTCCCTTATTAGTTATATTTTAGTATTGTTATTCTTCATTTTGTAGAAAGTTTTACAGTTCACATTTTAGGAAATGTATGTATTTACCTTTATTGTGGATGACTTAGTCATTTGTAAGTACATTAGTATAAATTTATGAATTTATGTAATTGTGGAAATCTAATTGACATATGACACTGTGTAAGTTTAATGTTCACAGTGCGATGGTTTGATATGTGTATATAGTTATATACCTAACAATAAAGTTAGTAAACATATTCACTTCACAGTAACCATTTTGTTGTTTTCATGAGAACTTAAAGCTCTACTCCCATAGCAACTTTCAAGTATACAATACAGTATTAAGTATAGTTACCATGCTGTACGTTAGATACCTGCAACTTACTCATCTTATAACTGAAAGTTTATACCTTTGACCAACATCTCCCTAGTTCCTCCACCCGTCATTTCCTGACAACCGCCTTTTTACTCTGTTTCTATGAGTTCGATGTTTTCAGAATCCATGTGTAAGTGAGACCGTGTAGTATTTGTCTTTCTCTGACTTAAGTTCGTGTAAATTTAAAGTGAATAGTCAGAATCTGCCTTATCATTTTTTACTTTGGTGATTTCTCTTTTTTAATAACTAGTAGTATGATGTAACAGCATGATATTTTATATTGCAAGATCTCTTCTTCAACTAACTAAATATAGCTAAGCATCCACATTTATTTCACAAAATTAAACAGAATTCAAAATTATAGGATAAAACAAACATAAAAGTTTTATTTTCTTTAATATTCAGTGCTAAAATGAGAGAGTTTATTCTTCCTTTCTTTCTCCTAATCTGTAATGATTTAGTTAGAAAGCATCTCTCCTCCTGTGATTAAAGTATTAAGAAATTTAATTTTTTTCAGCCAGATGTTCAGGAAAAATTATACAACTATGAAGTTTCACAACTTGCATGAATTTTTAAATTAAGGAACACTAAATAAATGATTACCTATAGATCTAGTAGCTAAGGAAATGTATTTTTAAGGAAACTTTTCATTGTAATTTTGTTTTAATATCATTTTCTAATAATTCCTTTCTCTTTATTACACAAATTTTATATGTTGTTATTGTATTTTTAAATTATTAACCTTTCAATGCTATATAGAATGAAACTCTAGGGAAAAATAATCAGATGCCGTAATATTGAGTAAATTCACTTTTGGAAGATGGCATTTCCAATGTACTGTTCTCAATTAAATGAGGCAGGAATGATTTTTAATTAATTGGAGAAGTGTCATGTCCAGTAATTATACTTACCTTCTTTTAAATAAAGTATAATGATGTATTTTAACTTTTGACAAAATGGCCTTTGATGTAATGTTTATATCCAACTTTAATGCATTAGTTTAATTTTGTTGTATTTTTGATTTGCAGATTGCTCTGGGAACAGTTACTAATGTGGAAGAAGCAGTGAAGTGGATAAGTTACACTTATCTTTATGTACGGATGAGAGCAAATCCATTAGTATATGGCATCAGTCACAAGGCTTATCAGGTAGAAAACTCATTTATAAAAAAATATCAAACCTTCTTTTTTTGGTTTTGTAATCTTTTTATGATATGAGGATAAATATTTGTTACTTCTGCCTCATCTGAATAGAATTAGGTACCTGGAAGAAAAACAAAAAGCTTTAGTCTTTTTTAGAAAATACGAAAGGAAATTAAATTTGCCTCCTATAATTATTTCACTCTATTTATATCTCTTTTTCCACGGATACTAAAAAGTTAATCTTTATATTGTTATCAATTTATTATTCAGATACATTTCCGTTTGATATTAATATTTTGCTGTTATTTTTATTTTTTTAAGATTTTATTTATCTATTAGAGAGAGAGAGCATGAGCAGGGGGGAGGGGCAGAGTGAGAGGGAGAAGCAGGCTCCCCACAGAGCAGGGAGCCCGATGGAGGGCTCCATCCCAGGACCCTGAGATCATGACCTGAGCCGAAGGCAGACGCTTAACCACCTGAGCCACTCAGGTGCCCTTTGCTGTGATTTTTAAAAAACTATAATAAATTAAGGTTTTAGAGTAAACCAGACAGACATGAGGAAAATTATAGATCACTTTTAATAATAGGCTTATGTTTGGGGCGCCTGGGTGGCTCAGTTGTTAAGCGTCTGCCTTCGGCTCAGGTCATGATCTCAGGGTCCTGGGATCGAGCTCCACATGGGGCTCCCTGCTCGGCAGGAAGCCTGCTTCTCCCTCTCCCACTCCCCCTGCTTGTGTTCCCTCTCTCACTGTGTCTCTCTCTGTCAAATAAATAAAATATTGAAAAAAAATAGGCTTATGTTTTATTAAGTATGTTCCTCTTACCAAGTCCCTTCTAAGCCCGTATTCCTAAATTAAAAGATAGTGTTAATGAGTAATTAGCAGTTTGGAGGCTTGGATCAGTTCCACGGAGCACGGTGACAAAATCGAATGTATATTGTAGCACTTCCTCCTGTGAACTTTACAGTTGTGTGGGGTCCACATGGCTTACAAATTCTGTGAGATCTTGGCTTTTCTTAGAATTCTGTTTTATACAATGTAAATGCTTCCTAATTACAGATAAAATCAGTTGTCTAATGAGAACATTATTTCACCATCATCATATGGATATTCACTAGCGTTAAGTCAAAAGTAGCAAAGTTGAATTGAACTCAGAATTAGTTTTCCTCCAGTTACTGTCAACTCAGCTTTTGTAAATATTCCATTGTGTTATCAAAGGGGTTGCCAGTCTTTTTTGTCATTTTTCTTTTTCCTGTGCTATGTGCTATAGATTTGACCATGGGAAAATTGAAACTTAAAGGCTTAGGAGGGGAAAAAAAAAAAAGATCTTGTTACAAATATTGGCTTGTGAAAATAGTCAATGGCACTATGAAAATATTCTGAAAGGGTAGAGGAAGGCAAAGCACAACACATAGTTTTATGGGCTAAGCCATTGCAAATCTTGGGGCAAAATAAATATATCAATTGATTTTTTAAGTACTAGGTTAATATCAGAAGTCATTTTTGTATAATTTTCTAGTATAAAGAAAGTGATTTTTTTTCCTTCTGAGATACATAGTTTTACTCTCTTCACAGTTCAGAGACTCATCTTTTTAATTTTCTTTTTACTTACATGTTTATATTTTATTACTCAGTAAGAATGTGTAGCCACAAAACTCATGTGATCTAACACAAATCATGTTGTCCAACATATTTTTAATGGTTCAGAACGTGTAATGAATAAAATAGTTTTGTAAGATGAACTTGATACATACAGTATATCATTTATAGCAAATATTTAAGACTTTTGTATTTGCTAATGGCTTTTGATTCCATCTTCCCTACATTTGACTTTCCTTGCCTCATTTTTCTGATTTTTAAATTTACTTTAGCTATATTTGGTGTATGAATAAGCTACCATCAAAATGTAAGTTAGAAGGAATAGTAGGAGTATTAATTCATTAATTGATTTCTAAAGAATTTTTATACTCCCCTCCCTTCCCTTTAAAGGTCATATTTATTGCTCCTGCCTAGAGCGTGACCTTCAGGACTTGGTGTGTGTGCCTGGATATATGTATACATACATATATACATTTATACACATACACACACATCACAATATTTAAGAATATTTGTTAATATCTTGTGTTAAATGTCCTTTCTGTTTAGAAAGAGGCTATTAAATAGTAATTTCAAAACTATTCAGAAATTTCTTGTCAACTTCGTCTTACTCTTTGCTTCTATTATTATTATGGGCAAAATGGGTTTTTACATCAGCAGTTATGTAAACTATTAGAACATCAAAGTCATACTCTTGCAAGAATAATTATGCATTTATTTCTTTATATCTTTAACAGAGAAAATCTTCCTCACTGCGAGTTCTCCAAATAACTGATGAAGTAGGAATACAGCTTGATATTTTAGAGTCCCTATTTATTTTAGTGTGGGAGGGAAAAGACAGATTGTTTTACTAATATCTGATTGCCAATCTTTATATTCTTAAAGATTATAAGACCATATAAGAATTTTAGATTCTAAAATATTACTACCTAAAGATAACATAATAAAGATCAATAATCTTAATGAATTTTTAAGTCTTACTTTATTTAATGGATTAAAATATTTTCTGGTTATGTCCTGAATTTATAAAAATGTACTTCTTTAAAAACTGTAATAAAAAAATTTTATTCTAACTAACGTATCAACAAAAAATTTTAATTTCCATAAATAGGTATATGTTTGTAAATGATGACTCTCTAAAGAAATATTCAAGTGTTTATATATATATTTTTCCCTACAGATTGACCCAACATTAGCAAAGCATCGAGAACAGTTGGTCATTGAAGTTGGTCGAAAACTAGACAAAGCTCGGATGATTCGTTTTGAAGAGCGAACTGGGTATTTTTCCTCAACTGATTTGGGTAGAACCGCCAGCCACTACTATATTAAATACAACACCATTGAGGTATTATACTGAGTGTAACAAATACAATAATGTGTTTGTTCTTAGATGTAAATACTTTCTAGACTTCAGAATATAGTATTAATGGAAAATAATAAAAGCAACTAATAAAACAAAGTGCATTTAACTTACATGAATTCAATAACATGCTGAATAAACACAAGAGAAAAATAAGACTTTAAATAATAAGGACCCTTTGCCATCCGTTCAGTGAGTATATCCTAAGCAGTAGGCACACCCAAGCCTAAAATATTGAGCATGTGCAGGAGACCTATGGAATGAACACTTGAATGAGTTTAAGCAGGAGGTGATGGCTTAATGATATCAGTGAATAAAAGTTGAAAAATTAATTGCAGATTATTGAGAAACACTGGCTAAAGAAGAGTTTGAAAAACTACTGCAATTATCAGGTCAACCAAGCTGTACTATTTGGGCAATTTAAGAGGTTTCAAGGATAGGGGCACCTGGGCGGCTCAGTTGTTAAGCGTCTGCCTTTGGCTCGGGTCATGATCCCAGGGTCCTGGGATCGAGCCCCGCATCGGGCTCCCTGCTCGGCGGGAAGCCTGCTTCTCCCTCTCCCACTCCCCCTGTTTGTGTTCCCTCTCTCGCTGTGTCTCTCTCTGTCAAATAAATAAATAAAATCTTTAAAAAAAAAAAAAAAGGTTTCAAGGATAATTTAGACTACAGGGTAGCCTTGCTTATTGCCT
The DNA here is from genome assembly GCF_029215605.1 of Mirounga angustirostris. Lineage (NCBI taxonomy): Eukaryota > Metazoa > Chordata > Mammalia > Carnivora > Phocidae > Mirounga > Mirounga angustirostris. The sequence goes on along the minus strand of NW_026991716.1, from coordinate 86,735,947 downwards.
TTTAATGTAATCTTGGGTAAGATAGGATGCCAGTATAATATTTACATTTTAAGGAGTATATGCATGTCTTTATGTGTGTTTACATGCACGTATATGTACCTACATATGTTAATATATGGGAAAACATAACAGGGATTACCTGTGAGGAGAGTCTTAAATTCAAAGACCAAGATGGGTTAAAGCACATTTTTACTCTCCTTTTTATAGAGAAAGAGTTCGAATTTTTTTTTTTCTTATATTCATTTTTGGGGTACCTAAATATGTTTTTAAAATGAAAAAGTAACAGAAATCACTAACGTGAAATTTCTTTAGAAATATGAAAACCTAAGCCAATATGAAATCTAAGTTTTGTACTTATTTAAATAACACATGCTTATACATTTAACAGGTTTCAGAAAACACCTTTGTGTGCATACTAGCTTTTCCTCATCTTTGCCAAAATAAATCTTGCATTTGTATAGCACTTTAGGTTTCTTCTTTTAACATGTATCATCTCACAACTGTGATCTGGTCTTCCTCAATCCAAAACATTGCCCCTACCTCTCTACTGCTTCTATCACCTGCTCACATGCTCACTTGCACTCCTTTTGTCCACTAAGTAACCTTCCTCATTTTCTCACTGGGTAGTATGTTACTGCCAAACTCTATCTTAGGCCTGTTTGCAGCTCTTTCAAGAACTGTAGCCTTTCTTCAGCTTTGTCTTTATTCTGTGTGGTCTTTCACTGATTTTTTTTTTCTTCCCAGTTTCCTGAATTTGTATATGCCCTCACTAGTAATATTATGAGGCCTTCACCAGAATTTTCAGGTTGCATAATTTTAGTTATTCCTCTCTGAATTTTATATGATACATGTTCAGCTTAAAGTTGGTGAATGGTACAGATTTCCATATGCCCATGCTGAAAATGAGCCAAGACCAGACTCTTATGCTGAACATTTTTTTTAGATATCTATTGTAGGTTTTAATAACTGATTTTGTTGATCTTTTTGCTTCTAAAGGTCTTCTCCAGCTAATTATGTTTTAGGAAATTTTTCAGTCTTTGCTAAATTTGATGATGTTTAAAGCAATGATCAAGAATAGGATACCACAGACATAATAACTCTGCATTGTCTAGGCTTCAAATATTCCTTAAGAATGTATGATTTTATAGTCACTTTTTAATTGAAACCATTTTACTGGATCTTCTATTTTAATCAAATATAACACTTACTTTGGTAGACCTTCAATGAATTCTTTGATGCTCACAAAACAGAAAGTGATATTTTTGCTATAGTCTCCAAAGCTGAAGAATTTGATCAAATCAAGGTAAGATTATTTGAAGCTTGAATCAAATGCATTTGGCTTATATACAGTCATTCATTTATAAAAGCTTATAATTAATTGTTATTCCTGTTACAGTATAAGCTGTGTGGCACTTCGCATTTAGAGTACCAGCAATGTTCTTCCATTTATCAACAGTGTCCACTATCCTAGATTATGCTATTATGTCATTCCTGACATTATTCTTTGCTCTCTACTGCAAATCAAATATAATTTAAGTAGGTTTGCAGTAATGAAACTAGCAGAGAATATAGTATGTAGATTTTGGGTTATTTGCAATATAATGTTCACTGAAGAAAATATAAAGGACATGCATGATTCAAACTTAGATATGAGTATTTCTGTACCCGTATTATAATTTAATCTTATTAACAGTGAAAACTTTAATACTGTGAATCATAGTACTTCACAGCTTTAAGCTATGAATGTGTTATACCATATAAAAATATATGACTGTAATGAATGCATTTGAAGATAATTCAAGTTTGCCCTAATCCATTTGGGCAGAGGTTTTACTCTGGTCAAATAAAATATGAAATCTCATCAACTGAAGGATGGTGAGGTCAGAAGATTTAATTTTTGTGGCATATCAAATTTTTATATGTCAATGGCAACTTTAATATTGGTGATGAATAATAAAATGTAATTGTATCAGCCTCAAGATAGTTTCTTATTGTATTTTATTAGCTACCTGTGAAAAATTACTATTATATTAATGTACAAGAGAAAAATGTTGAAAAATGAAAGCCTTAAAAAAACATGCAATGTGATTTAGTTTAAATACGAAAAATTTCAATAAATCAGCCCAAATAATCTTATAAAAACATTGATTCTTCCAGGTCAGAGAAGAGGAAATAGAGGAGCTAGATGCCTTATTAAACAATTTCTGTGAACTCGCAGCTCCTGGAGGTGTAGAGAACAGTTACGGGAAAATAAACATCCTACTTCAAACTTACATCAGCCGAGGAGAGATGGACAGTTTCTCCCTTATATCAGATTCTGCGTATGTGGCCCAGGTAAGAATATTACTCCCCTCCTGTTTTCTCTTCCTTGTTTACTTTTAGAAACTCAAGATATTAATTCATGCTATACTGTGAATGTATTGCATTGTGACATGCCACCAATTACCGTTTTATTGCAGAACTGGTTCTGTATCTTTTATGCCCTCTGTGCTGTTAGATCAGAAATGGAGGTGGGATTTGGTGGTGGATTTGGTTCTTTTAGATGTTGCTGTTGTTTTCATTTTAGAGTTTAAAGATATCAACACTTGGTTTTTCCTGAAGTTCACTTCTTTTACTTAGAAAGGGCAATAATACAAGAATATTTCAAGCAGAGTAAAAGATTGTGGAACCTTTATAACTTACCCCAAATGTTAGAAATATAAACAAAATTTTTACCATTAAATAAGGCTTAATAGCAGTGCCTCACACCATATTTTCAGTCTGATAAGTCTGTGATTAAAAAAGTAATCTTTCTTCCCTACCAATGATACTTAAAAATTGAGAACTGAAAGAAAATTATTCCCTAAATTACAGCTCATTAAATGTATTTTTTTTAAATACTGTAGTATAAAATGTGGTAGTATTTATGTTTTTATATTCAAGCCCTCGTGTGAAGTAAAGCAGGTTATTTTTTGCAGTATTTGCCTTTCAAATGAGGCTTCCCTTCTAGACATGTTTAAAAAAAATACTTTTTACTTATCAAGAATACCTTTTTCAAGAGAGAGAGGCAAACCATGAAACAGACTCTTAACTATGGAGAACAAACTGATGGTTACCAGCGGGGAAGTAGGTGAGGGGATGGGTGAAATAGGTGATGAGGGTTAAGGAGTGCACCTGTTGTGATGAGCACCAGCTGATGTATGGAAGTGTTGAATCACTAAATTGTACACATGAAACTAATATAACACTATATGTTAACTATACTGTAATTAAAAAGAAAAAGAAAAAAGAATCCCTTTTTCATCATTTTTCATTGAGTAGTGCCTCCTCTAAGTTAAAGAGAAATAAAAACTTAATCTTATTTTAAGTATAGAAACTATTCTGCTATGTATCTTATGTTGGTAATTTTGTTCAAAGACTTTATATAGAAAAAGTATGTTTGTGTTAAATAAATGAACAGCCATGAATATTCAGAAGTGCTTTGAAATAACTGTAAATGTGAAATATTTGCAAACATGAACCAAGATATATTGGCAAACAATTTGAATGAATTCAGTAATTTAATCAAAGTAACCAAGGAACCAGGTGATGATTTCATATGCTGTATAAACCAAATATGGATGTGGTGAAAAAAAATTTTGTTTGCGTATTTTGGAACCATGTATTTCCTGCCATAGAAAATTTATATATAATTTATAATCTCTAAACCCTGTGACTTCTACAGGAACCATTGTTTCTAACTTATTTTATCTGTTTTTCTGAAAAAATGATATTGTCATTTTACATTTTCTAATGATTTTATATTGAAATAGTTAATGACTTAAATAAAAGTTAAAGGGGCACCTGGGTGGCTCAGTTGGTTAAGCGACTGCCTTCGGCTCAGGTCATGATCCTGGAGTCCCGGGATCAAGTCCCGCATCGGGCTCCCTGCTCGGCAGGGAGTCTGCTTCTCCCTCTGACCCTCCTCCCTCTCATGCTCTCTGTCTCTCATTCTCTCTGTCTCAAATAAATAAATAAAATCTTTAAATAAATAAATAAATAAATAAAAGTTAAAGCTTTTCTGGGTTCTGGATGAATAATCTGGCCACATTTCTGTTTGATTCAAGATTATGAAGGTATTATCAAAGACTGACACACAAATTGCTTTACAGTATAAGACAGGATTTCTTCATGATTGGTTCCCAAAAAGTCAGTTTCAAAAAATTAAGGTTATAATCAAAGCATCCTGGTTTTTCTTAAAAAGCTATTGTGGGTCTATCATCCTTGAATGCATTAGATAAATTATTGTTGAGTTTATATTTTAAGTGTAAGCCACCAACAGTTCCACAACCCTCTCAGCTCTATAAAATAGTCATCCCTTCTGTATTTCTAAAACTTGATTCTCTCAACCCCTGAAATAAATCCTTAGCTCAAATAGTCTATGATTTTATAAAGAAGCCTCTATTTAGCTTCTCTAAACTGCGTATGTTAGAGATTTTGATCATTATTCCCCATTTATATCATTCCAGATTAAAATGCCTGCCTGTATCTCACATGGGATTTCTCCTTCCATTTCTTTTAGCTTCTAGGGAACAACTGTAGGTTCTGACATAGAAAAATAACATACTTTCAAACACAGTTGGGAAAATTAGCCTAGTATCTTCTTACAAGAGCAGCTAAGAATGATGCCGGAAGAAGACCTATTTGGTAGATATAGTAATCAAAATGTTCATGGGGCGCCTGGGTGGCTCAGTCGTTAAGCATCTGCCTTCGGCTCAGGCTGTGATCCCAGGGTCCTGGGATCGAGCCCCGCATCAGGCTCCCTGCTCTGCAGGAAGCCTGCTTCTCCCTCTCCCACTCCCCCTGCTTGTGTTCCCTGTTGCTGTGTCTCTCTCTGTCAAAAAAATAAATAAAATCTTTAAAAAAAAAATGTTCATTTTATCATTCTCTGGGCCTAATAAGAGTCATCCTATAATTTTTATTGGGTATCAGAACTGTCCTCATACTTCTAAATACCATTTTTGTTCTTAAATTTCTAATACTGTAAAAAAAGTAGTCAAATTTGTCAAGAGACAAATACATATTTTATATAAAATGGAAAACCAAAGCCCTTAACTCTTATGATCATTTTTGCCTTGTAATTTCAAGCCAGATCACCTATTTGCTACTTAAAATCTTCACTCTTTTTCATCTTTTTTATGATTTTGACCAGATTTTAACATTCTTCATTTTTAAATATAGATGTCGTTCAAGATTGTGAGGTATCTCCCAAGTTCATGACTTTAAAAACAATCTTCAGTAAAATAACCTGCAAAGTTAGTGATAGAGGGAAGGAGGCAAAACAAACGGAAACTAACTGTAGAGATGTTAAAAGGGCTTCAATCCTTGTAACTTTCTATATGTCTATTAATGAAGTTTTCCTGACCACCAAATTTAGGACCTTGGAGTTAAATTGGACTTGTTTAGACCTGGCTTTGATTAGATACTCTGACACCAACTATCTGTGTGATCTAGGTCAAATTATTAACCTCACCAAGCTCTATTATCTTCATGTATAAAATCATAATATCAAGACCAATTGAATGCAGTTGCCATAAACATTAAAGGAGATAGCATACAGATTAAATGAGATAATAAAGCAGTTAAGGTGTTGCTTGGTTTGTAGGGAACCATTAATACAGGTAGCTGAACTCATCAGGATTTCCTTTATCACCCTTCTCACACTAATTTTTCTGTCTGACTGGATCCCAAAGTCCTCTTTATTTCTCTACGTAGACTTTTAATCATTCCACTATATACCCAAGGGGATCCTCAGCTGTATCTTATATTCTAGGTGGCCTCAACAGCCTTTTAAGTCATGCATACCTTGTATCTCTTCCTCCTTCATTCCTGGTTAGGGAGCATAGGGTGGAGCCTCCTAAGAACCTGGATATGAGACTACCATCTGAGATTGAACAAGATAACATCCACTTATGAAAGATGTGATTATTCTTATATAGAAATAATAAAGATAATTACGGTTATATGAGAATAGATTTTGCCCACAATTAAAGGCTGCAACTTGGCATGCTTCTTCTAAAACTGAGTGTGAATGACAAATCTGACAAATTTAAAGTACAGTGTACCTAACCACCAACCCCCTTTTTATTCTTCAGAATGCAGCTAGAATTGTCCGTGCTCTTTTTGAAATTGCTCTGAGGAAACGTTGGCCTGCCATGACCTACAGGCTCCTGAATCTTAGTAAAGTCATTGACAAGAGGCTTTGGGGTTGGGCTAGCCCTTTGAGACAGTTTTCAGTCTTACCACCACACATTCTAACAAGATTAGAAGAAAAAAATCTTACTGTGGATAAGCTGAAAGACATGAGGAAAGATGAAATAGGTAAGAAGGGAGCAAAAATGTTTTAATGTATTGTTCTGTACAAATAAAATATTTTATTAGATATAAAAGAAAACTATTGTGTATTTTCATATTACTCAAGATAAACTTTTTTACCATTTTAAATCCAGTTGGTATCAGTATGTAAATAGCATTTGTTCTGCTTTTATCATACGATGTTAAAAAATTATTCCTACATACATTTCTATGTACCTTAACATTTTATTGGACAAACTTACAATGTATTGATTACTTAATATTTCAGATTCAGAATAGGGATGACATTATACATGAAGGGAGTCAGGCTGAAGAGAAGTAAGGGGGAGGACTACTGCTGACAAAAGGTCCAATGATGGAAAGAGAGGCTGAGATAGTTATTTCACTTGTATAGTAAGACTACTTTAAGACAGAATGGTAGAAAGTATCAATAAAAACAGAGAGAAATTGAGGATATTAACTAGAAAAATTAAGATTACTTACATTGGGGTAACATATGTAAATATTTTATCAAAATAAGGAAAACCACTTCAGTTTCAAATTCTGGTGAATATAGAACATTTTGATTTGTTCATAAGCATACTTTAAAAAATTGCATTACAAAGAACCAAGATATATAAGAAATATTGATACTATTAAATATTATCTGATACTATTAAATATTAAATAGTAAGTGGAAATATTATTTCCACTTAATTGCTTGGACTCAAGTAGGAAGATGTTTATAGTCAGTCACATCTGTTTGTGACCCCCTCCCCACCCTGGCATTCCCATACATAACTACTTCAAAATCTAATCATATATGAAAATAGGTATAAGTGGGTAAGTTTGTGCTACGTTAACCATATTTTATATTTTAGCTTTATTTTTTTCTGGAAATGAGTTTGGGTGGGTGATTTGTGTTTGATTACTAAAGCATTTCCCATCATGGTTATAGAGTTGAGAAATAGACTTTGTGTAAATTAATGGCTATTTTCACAAAATACTAAATTTTTTAATGTGTCGTGAGCTAACTAGGAGAAAAGTGGAACTGTTTATAGTAGTTTAAATACTGTCAAGTCTCAGTAATTTTGAGAGCCCTATTAATAGCTGAAGAAACCTTGATACTGGTTTTCAGAGCTATGAATTGCTAATTCAAGTTAACTATTACAAAATATTCAAACATGCCAGGTCAAGAATGTCAACTATTCTACATAGCAAATCATAAAACAAGCAATAAAACCACCTTCTCTGAAATCCCATTTACAAGTCAGATTATGTTGCTTTTTTTCTGTCTGAACACATTTCTTCTGTGTGATGTTTTCCTTACAGGTCACATGCTGCATCATGTGAATATTGGACTCAAGGTCAAACAATGTGTTCATCAGATTCCTTCTGTTACAATGGAAGCATCCATTCAGCCCATCACACGGACTGTCCTCCGAGTGACGCTTAGCATCTGTCCTGATTTTACTTGGAATGATCAGGTAAAAGTAGAAAATATCTCTATCAATGGTAAGCAAAAATGTCCGCCCTGCAGGTTCAACTATACCTCCTTACATCTGTCTTTAAGGCATATAGAAAACTCTAAAAAGAATACATATTGAAGATTCATTTAAAGCATTGTAGTAATATTTACTATCATCCTCAAGAAAAACATGCTATAATATATTAATATGGCAACCAGTGAGACCTCTTCAGAACCTTTTAGGTACCTGAAAGTTCAACATTGAACAATAGTTTAGTGGATTCACTTACATAAAGACTGTGTAATTCTGTCTTCTTTAATTTTCTCTTATCTTCATTTTTGCCAGCTCTACTTACTCTGTCATTTTATCCTACTAAAAAGTCAAGATTCTTTGTACTAAAAGAGCCCTTTTAAAATCCTAATATTTCTGGGCGCCTGGGTGGCTCAGTCGTTAAGCGTCTGCCTTCGGCTCAGGTCATGATCCCAGGGTCCTAGGACTGAGTCCCATATTGGGCTCCCTGCTCAGCAGGAAGCCTGCTTCTCCCTCTCCCGCTCCCCCTGCTTGTGTTCCTGCTCTCGCTTTCTCTCTCTCTCTGTCAAATAAATAAATAAAATCTTAAAAAAATAAAATATAAAATCCTAACATTTCTCAAGCTATCAATCTTCTCTTCTCTTTACCATTAGATGTGTAGAAAGAGCATTCTGTATTTTCTCCTGGTCATCAGTTTCTTTCCTGCTGAGACTACTTTCTCGGTGATCACCAAAACCTAACTGGTTACCATAATAAATGACTTTTTCTCAGTTATTTTCTTTACTTCTCTGAACATTCAGCACTATACATTGTCCTTCTTGCAAATGTCCTTCCTTGACACCCATCACATTTCTGTTTCTGTTTTTACCCTTTCTATTCTTCTTTCTAAATCTTAGGTGTTATGGTAACTATGTTTATAGTTAGTCACATCAATTTGTGACACCCTCCCCACCATAGTATTCCCATACATAACTATTTCAGAATCTAATCATTTATGAAAATATGTACAAGTGGTGTTGAGTTTGATAAGTTCTTTATAGAGACCTGTACCTCTGAAACAAATAATATATTACATGTAAAAAAAAAAAAAGAAGAAGATAGTAGGAAGGGAAAAATGAAGGGGGGAAAATCAGAGGGGGAGACAAACCATGAGAGACTATGGACTCTGAGAAACAAACTGAGGGTTCTGGAGGGGAGGGGGTGGGGGAATGGGTTAGCCTGGTGACAGGTATTAGAGAGGGCACATATTGAAGGGAACACTGGGTGTTATGTGCAAACAATGAATCATGGAACACTACATCAAAAACCAATGATGTATGGTGATTAACATAACATAATAAAATAAAATAAAAAAGAAAATATGTACAAGTGGTTCACCATATTTTATATTTTAGCTTCATTTTTTCATATATCATATATATGAAATCTTATATATGTATTTAATGTACACACACACACACACGAGAAGATCTACTCTGGATCCTCTTATTCTGTCAACATTTTTTAAGGTCTATCTTTGCAACAGTTACTGTACAAAGACTATAGTAGAGAGTGATTGTAGATACAAAAGCAAGTAACTCTCAATCCTTTCTTTCAAGAAGCCAGTGGAGGAAAACGAGGAAATCCGTAATTGTAGTCGCCATGCCTACTTTACATGGTTGTTGTAAGGTTCTGATTAAGTATAAGTAAATATCTTCTACACTACCTGACATTATTAGTATATCTTTAATGTGAATTAATTTTATTCATCAACATGCTTAAAAATTATCCAACCATAGTCTTAAGTCTACCACTGGTGTTAAACTGCCCTAACTGGTGATTCCTTCAGTTTTCTCATCTGCAAACATGCATAATAATAATAATTAATTTTCTCACAGAAATGCTGTGAGAGCTAAATGATATAAAATCATATTTAATATTTCTATAAACATAAAATTTTACATAAAATATAAAATTAGTTAAGCCATATACTCATATTTCATTTTATATTTAATAGAGGGTTTTGAAATGCATAAAAATTTTATTTCCTTTTTTTCACAGTTTTCTTCTATCGGTATCCATAAAAAAATCTTCCACAGTTTGATTTAATTAGTAAGATAGAGTACTTAATAGTTTGTATAGTTAACTCTATCAGAATGCTGTTGGCTGCAAGAATAGAAAACCTGACTTATTTCAAAGTGACTTAGGCAAAAAAATATATTATCTTCCACAGTAAAAGGTCCACTGATAGAATAGGCCCCAAAGGTGATTAAGTCTATTTAATGCTATCATTTAGAGCCCATCTTTTTGCTGTCCTGACACTCTTGGCTACTTTCCAGATGTTTTCTGTGCTTCCTTGTTCACATTTAACAGGAAAAGGTGAACACACCCCTACTTTATCAACCCAGAGCATGAACCATAAGACCTTTCCCTTAGTCTAATTGGGCCAGTATTGGGCATGTGCCTATCCCTTACCAAAAGCTGTTTGTTATAAGGAGGATACTGTAAACTGATTGGCTTGGGCTAATCAAAATCATCCTGAGAGATGAGTTCACCTTCTCCTGAGTCACATAAGAGAGAGATGAACACTGTACAAGACTGGGCTTTGTTAGAAAAAAAAGAGGGAGAATGAGTACACAAAATATGGCATATCTGTCTATCCAGTGGAATATTATTTGTCAGTGAAAAAGAATGAAGTACTGTTACATGATACAACATGAATGAACCTTGAAAACATGGTAAATGAAAGAAGCCAGTCACAGAAGACCACATATGATACGATTCTGTTTATATGAAATGTCCAATATAGGCAAATATTTATAGAGATAAAGTAGATTGTGGTTGTCAAGCTTGGAGGTTGGGACAATGGGGGAAGATAAGTAGTGACTTGCAGATGGGTGCAAGGTTTCTTTTTGGGGGTAATTCTAAAATTAGATTATGGAGATGGTTGTAAAAGATTTGTAGAAACCATTGAACTGTGTATACTTTAAGTGAGTAAACTTTTTTATGTAAATTATGTATCAATAAAGCTGTTAAAAAGAGAAAGAATAGGTGCTGGATTTGCAAACAATATCCCTTACTTGAGTTAAAATATACTTAGTATTAGAATATTATTTTTCTTCTAGGTCCATGGGACGGTAGGAGAACCTTGGTGGATTTGGGTAGAAGATCCTACAAATGATCATATTTATCATTCAGAGTATTTTCTAGTTCTGAAAAAACAGGTAAACATGGGTGTGTCCTTATTATGTTGCTATCATAGAAAGAAGAAAATATAAGCTAAATAATTTCTGTTTGTACCTATTTCTCTATAATTTCATAGTACCCTTAAAGCTTTATTTTTTTTAATGTTTCTTTTTGGTTTCAAAGGTAACAGGAATTGCATTTTATTGTATTCATATATTCAATGTGATCTTGGTTTGAGAAATTGAATTGTAATCTTTATCGTGGTTTAAGGCATGACTTCCAGAGGAGTGAAATATGTCAAATGGATGGGATAAATAATGTAATGGATAAATAAGATTAAATAAATAAAAATTAATAGCTTTAGATGTTACCAAAAAATACTACAGAGTATTGACTCACATTGTGAAAAGGGCATTTTTTAAAATTTTCCATGAATCCCAAAAGAAAGACTCAATTTGATGCTAGCAAATCTTTAACTGTGATGCTTCATCCATGATTCCTCTTTTTATCAAAGAGAAAGCAAGCTTTAGGCTGGGAACCCTGGGCAGACAGCAGTAGAATTTCACAGCAGTGTTTCTTTTCATAATTACCTTCTATTTATGCTAAGTTCTGTTACTCCACTTAACGTAGTAGTAAAATTTAAAGAAAAATATTAAGTAAATAATTTGGTAAAAATCATGAAGTTAAGTAATTTAATGAATGAAATTTGGGAAATTCTGATAATGAGTCAAACTGGTAAGCTGTTAGTACATGATGATATACATAAATAATATAAATTGAATATAAATTTAACTTTCTATAATATCAGGTATCCTCAGAAGGGAACCATGTATAAATTTCTGAAGTGCCTAAATATCTCAACTATTTAGAAACCCAAGATATTTTCTTATGTTTAGTACCTGTTGGTGTAGATAGCATTTTCTTAACAGTAGACGAGGAAGGCCTTTATGATATCAGAATATTCATATTCACTTGAGACTTTATTTCACATTAGGTCATTAGTAAAGAAGCTCAACTTCTGGTATTTACAATCCCTATTTTTGAGCCTTTGCCTTCCCAGTACTACATCCGAGCAGTGTCTGATAGATGGTTAGGAGCTGAGGCTGTATGTATTATCAACTTTCAACATCTGATTCTACCAGAGAGACATCCTCCCCATACAGGTAACATAATTGAATAGTAACTTGAATCATTGATATTGTTTTCATTAAGGTTGCAAGTGTTTATGCTTTAAAGTTGTCTAAATCTGAATCAGAATTGAACTCATTTAGTCAATATAGTTTGAAAAGAGACTTTCCAAAATCAAATCTATGTATACATTTGGTAGAGCTTAATGGTGGGCCTTAATTTTGTTTGAGTTCCAAAAACATTAAGCCTTGTTCAATTCCCATAGCTCTAACGAGGTGGAGACTCACTACTTCTGTATTATTATGCCTTCATCTCTATTTTTTTTAAAAGATTTTATTTATTTATTTGAGAGAGAGATTGAGAGAACGAGTGGGAGGAGGGACAAAGGGAGAAGCAGACTCCCTGCAGAGCAGGGAGCCCGATGTGGGACTCGATCCCAGGACCCTGGAATCATGACCTGAGCCAAAGGCAGACAACTTAACTGACTGAGCCACCCAGGCACCCGCCTTCATCTCTATTTTATAAACAGTCATTACAATGTCTCCATATCTCCTTCGCTTTCGATTGCAAGTATTATTTGTCATTTAATCTGTGCTCTTTGGGAAACTTTTGAGGTATCCTTTTTGTTTGCATTTATTGCTAATAAACTTATTTCTAGTGTGTTAAATGAATTAAAGTGAATTGTAGGTTCTTTTTCTTCCATATAGTATGCTTCTACACCAAAAGAAAAAAAAGCTAATATTAAGGAGTCAGGTTATGGTATCACTGCAGAATGGATTCACTATACCTCAAGCCATTCATCCTACAAACAAGATGTACCCTTTTTTTTTTTTTTAAAGATTTTATTTATTTATTCATGAGAGACAGAGAGACACAGAGAGAGGCAGAGGGAGAAGCAGGCTCCCAAGGAGCAGGGAGCCCAATGCGGGACTCAATCCTAGGACCCTGGGATCATGACCTGAGCCGAAGGCAGAGGCTTAACCATCTGAGCCACCCAGGTGCCCAAGATGTACCCTTTATATTAGTTCTCTTCCCCCACACTAATGTGATAAAAGGGAATATGGTAATCTGCAATATCATGTAACAGTTTTTCATTGTCAAAACTAACAAAAATCCATTTTAGATTTTTGTAACATGAGGAATTATCTTTATATTTTGATTTATTAAAGAAGGAGAATTTCATGAATAAATGTTTGTATTGGTACTTTTAAGTGCCCTATATTCTATTTTAAAAATATCTTTAGATTAAGCTATTAATTTAGTGTATTAAGTGTATTTCTTGTTGAGAATTCATAATTGATGATTAATGATTTCAAGAGGCCCTTAATTTAGAGAAAAATAAAGGTCATTTTTTTCATATAATTCCTCTGAAGACAAACTGTTTTCAAAATAAAAATATTATTCCTTATCACTTTTAATGAATACATTTTTTAACAGTCCTTTGGGAAATGAAAGCAGGCATTAATGTGATTTTAATCTTTGCCATTTTTTGTCAAATGTGTACCTTGTTTATTACCTTAGCATATCTTAAAGAGAAATACTTTAGACTACTGCTTAAAACCACTTTGATATCTTGACAGAACTAAAAAAGTTTGTCAACATAGAGAAATAGTAAGATTGCAGTGTCTACTGATAATACTCATTGAAGAGGACCTTTCTGTTTTTCTTCCATCAAATATGCCTATATACGAAATCTAGACTCTCAAAATACGTAAAAATGTTTGATGCTTTAATTTTAAAATATATGCTACCATCATCACTACTAGATCTCTTTGAGTGCAGTACTTGATTTTAACATGCATTAACATTGTGTTTTAATGCTCATTTAATCACTTCTCTGTTGAGTGGCCAAGCACATATCACCCTATTTATAGAATTAGTTGACTTCTGACTACACTTTAAAAAGCAGTAAATGCACCACTGTGACATCTCAGTTGATATTAGAAATGCATGATACAACCTCAGTGATTCCAGTTCTATTTGGCTGAGTGTGGGTAAGGGTGTGTGTTTATGTGGGTGTGTGTAGGCACCCTGTTGAGCCTGAGTCAAACAAGAAAATTCTTCACATTTCACAGAAGTGAATCATCGTAATTTAATATTGTCAGCATATACCAAAATGTTTATTTTTTAGTTCCTATTAAGAATATGTGTATGCGGGCGCCTGGGTGGCTCAGTTGGTTAAGCGACTGCCTTTGGCTCAGGTCATGATCCTGGAGTCCCTGGATCGCGTCCCGCATCTGGCTCCCTGCTCAGCAACCTCTGATCCTCCCCCCTCTCATGTGCTCTCTCTCTCTCATTCTCTCTGTCTCAAATAAATAAAATCTTTAAAAAAAAAAAAAAAGAATATGTGTATGCTTTGATTAGCATTGCATGTTAAGACTTCCTCCCCTCTTGATTTTCAGTGCTTCAGAAAATTTAGGAGATTATAATCTGCTATAGAAAATTTATGCAGTCAGCTCTCAATTACCTATGTAATAGAGTAGAGCTGTGGGGCTAAGATAGTATTTTAAAAATACCTTTTTATCTTTAAGTACAATTTTTGAGAATTCTCTACACTTTCCATCTTAAAACTGTACTATGAAGATCTCACACAGATATAGACCACCATGTCCCCTTACAGATTTTTTTTTTCTTCCTTATTCTAACTTCAGATGGGTAGAATTATCCTCCATGAAAGAATCCTGAGAGTAAAGTTAGTTGCCTTCCAGTTTTCTAACTGATACTTTTCTGGGTTATGGGAAAATACAGTGTCTGTCAAGTTCAGGAGTATATAACTTCATTTCTCTAAATAATTTTAACTGTCTAATCTCCTAGACCTCTAGTTTATATAATGAGATACAACTAAATTTGTTTCTTTCAATGTTTTCTCAGTGCAGTTCTTTTTTACCCATACATTCTCTGATTTGAAACTCCACCTAAGTTTCTTCCTGTAATTATTTTAAGTTTATTTTAGTTTATATTGACTAAACCAATAGCTCCCTCAACCATTCTGATTTGGTCAGTTTTCTAACAGATCAAAGGAAATTTATTATTGATAACCATTGTAGTTCTGCAGTCTACAGATGGTTTTCCTTTTTCTACAGATTGGGGTAGATTTAATTTTCTTCTGCACCACGCATATTTTCATATACCAGTCATTCAAATTATTTTCCTGATTGGAAAAGAGCCATGTAGTGGTTTTAGAGTTGGTATATGGGGAACTCTCCCAGAAAAGTGTCCCAATATGTCAATATTACAAATATGTGACAGGGAGAAAAAAGGAGCTGTAACTAGTATATAAAAATTTATGTTAACCCTCTTTCCCCCCCTCCAATGAATTAAGGATTGTTATAATTTATTCCTGAGAGACAGTGTTTAGTATTGTGCATTTTTTACAGTTATGGCAGTACCTGTTTCATCTTTTCAGAATTACTGGATCTTCAGCCTTTACCAATCACAGCTTTGGGATGTGAAGCATATGAAGCATTGTACAACTTTAGCCACTTTAACCCTGTGCAGACACAAATATTTCATACACTGTATCACACAGACTGTAATGTCCTACTTGGAGCACCTACTGGATCAGGAAAGACTGTTGCTGCCGAATTAGCCATTTTCAGAGTCTTCAACAAGTACCCTACGTCAAAGGTCTGTTTGAAGGAATCATATGCTTACATTAAATTAGAAAACACAGTTCATAATCTGTAAACTAGCCAGTTCTAAACACACAGCAGGACTCAATGAGTAGATTTGTCACTCTCTTAGTGAATTTTCTGGTGGGACCAGATCAGTATTAGAATAACTGGCCAGAGGAAACAACAGATGTTGGAGAGGATGTGGAGAAAGGGAAACCCTCTTACAATGTTGGTGGGAATGCAAGCTGGTGCAGCCACTCTGGAAAACAGTATGGAGGTTCCTCAAGAAGTTAAAAATAGAGCTACCCTATGACCCAGCAATTGCAGTACTGGGTATTTACCCCAAAGATTCAGATGTAGTGAAAAGAAGGGGCACATGCACCCCAATGTTCATAGCAAGCAATGTCCACAATAGCCAAACTGTGGAAGGAGCCGAGATGCCCTTCAACAGACGAATGGATAAAGAAGATGTGGTCCATATATACAATGGACTATTATTCAGCCATCAGAAAGGATGAATACCCACTATTTGCATCGACATGAATGGAACTGGAGGGGATTATGCTAAGTGAAATAACTCAAGCAGAGAAAGACAATTATCATATGGCTTCACTTATATGTGTTAACATAAGGAATAGCATAGAGGACATTAGGAAAAGGAAGAGAAAAATGAAAGGGGAGAAATCTGAGGGGGAGATGAACCATGAGAGACTGTGGACTCCAGGAAACAAACTGAGGGTTTTAGAGGGGAGGGAGGTGGGGGACTAGGTTAGCCTGGTGTTGGGTATTAGGAGGGCACGTATTGCAAGGAGCACTGGGTGTTATATTCAAACAATGAATCATGGAACACTACATCAAAAACTAATGAAGTACTGTATAGTGACTAACATAACATAATAAAAATTAATTAATTAATTAAAATAAAATTTTGGTACATATCCTTCCAAAAACAACCAAAGAATAACTGGCCAGAAAAAATTTTATCTTAAACTTTGGAGTCCTCTAGTTAGGTTTTTAATGTACATGTCGGTTCCCACATGTCCTTTCCTCATTGTGAGATGCATAATTCATAGCCATATTTATAAGATAATGACTTGTAATCAAATCTTTTTGCTATAAAAGAAATGCTAATACTTTAACAAATACAGTTTGATTATACACATGAAATACAGAGGCAGTTTTTGTTCCACATTTCTGCAAATGGCCATATTATTGATGGAAAATAACATGGTGAGTCAAATAAGTATTGATTTTATGCTTTCTTGAAATGTGAAGTACATACTCATAGTTTAGAAGTATTATTTTTCAAGAAAGCTAATTCATACACTGTGATTGGAATTATATGGTATTTTCCTTATCATTTATTATTTTAAAAATGTTTTAACTTCTTTTTCAGTGATTTTCAATTAGTGGCTTTTCTTCCCTGCTTAACTTGAAGTTTTCCTACTTCTCAGTCTATTTTGTGGTTATTGATCCATTATAAGACATGTTAATACAACAGTAGAGCTCTACTCTAAATTTGAAACATTTTATAAAGCAAAGAATTTTTTTTTCACTAAACAATCTGTATATAAGTTTGGATTATTAAAGACCAATTGTTGTTGTTATAAAAAAAGGTAGAATACCTAAAATGTGTGACTGTCATCTTCCATAAAATCTGCAATAAATTTAAACAACCATATTTATCTCTCTTTAGAATTTCAAAAGTAGTAACTTTTTTCATGGAAGAGTTAAATTCAGATAATTCTTGATCATAATACCAGGAAAAACTTTCATTTTCATCAGAATATAAAATACGTAAAGGAAATACCTTCAGTATTTTTTTTAATATTTAAAATTTTCTATGTCAAGATTTTTATGATGTATTATATTTCTATCCTACTTTGGATAAAGGTAGTTTGGGCAAATTAATGACTTTTCCCATTAATTTAAAATTTAAAAATAAAAGATACATTTTTAAACCACACTGTCATAGATGTAGATGGAGTTTGCCTTTATTTGAAAATGATGTCACTATTTTCATGAGATCTTTTTACCCTCCCCTCCCCTTTCAGGCAGTATATATTGCACCCTTGAAAGCCCTGGTACGTGAAAGAATGGATGATTGGAAAGTTAGAATAGAAGAAAAACTTGGCAAAAAGTAAGTTCTTGCTTTTTCAGAAGATATGCTTTGAATAATCTAAAAGGACCAACAAATAAAAGATTTGCATAAACCTGTTGAATGCTTTTACAGTGATTTTCTTAGTCTTTTATTTAAAGGTATTGTACTTAGTGTTAAAATGTTATCAAATTCCCATTGTTTTAATATTGAAAAATGCAAGTCCTTAAATTATTTAATATGAATACTTTTGGGAAGATAATTTTCTCAAAATTTTTAAATTCTAAAACAAAAGAAAAGTAAGTTTTATCTCTTAATTTTTCTTTCATACCATTCAGAGTAACTCCCAGTACATGTTTTGCATGTAAACAATTTACAGAAAAATAGAAATCCATTTAAAGAACCTGACTTTTAAAAAGGTATTTTAGTATTGCCCAAGGTTATTTATTCATTGTTTTTAATAGCAAGATTGCTGGTAACCTGAGTGCCCAATAGAACATGACTAAATAAATTATGGTACATTTACACAAGCAAAATATTCTGTCATTCTATAAAGAATGAACTTTGTATATACTGAAGGAATGATCTCCAGAGATACTATAGAAAATGGTTTTAAGTAAAGCATCCTATCATTTATTTTTTTTTAAATGGCAAAGGATATAAATATGTGATTGCTTTAGAACAAGAACCAGGTGATTGGAAGATAGACACGTTACAGAGACTGTTCACCACACTTGAGTATAGTGCATATTCAAAATAATAAAATGTAAAAATAAAAAATGAATAAAAATAAGCAAAAGCTTTGGGAACACTATACTTGGGGGAACTAATCTTGCCTCTTTTTGTTTTTTGAGGATTAAGACAGATGGAAAAATTATTTAGGGGCTACCTGAAATTTAGAGTTGGCCTCCAGACCCTCTTCCTCTCTGTAAAACTGGGGTCTTCTTAGAATGAGGCAGCACATATGTGCCTCAGCATATGTTATTTATGTCCTATTATGTTTGAATTTGCCTATAATACCTATAGAAAAGAGAAATGAAGCTTACACATAATTATATTCTTAATGAATGCTTCTTTTTGTCTTAATAAGTTAACACTTACCCGTAATTAGAAAGGTGTTTATTCCAACCTATGGAGAAGGAAGTATGAGTTCAACTCTATAAAAACACATAGGGCAGAGACTTTGTAAGCATAATCACAGCAAAGTTTGACACCTTCGCATATCCGCATAAAAGTTAAATTATCAGTTATTTGAATTTATACATTCTCTTAAAATTCTTAAGAAACGTATTTTGGACTCACAAAAACTTTCAGAAATCAAAGGGAGATAAAGTAGGGTTAAGCATTATAAAATTTTATTTTGAAAGGTATTTTTGCCTTTCCAAGGTCATGTGTTATCTGAGAAAGGAGTCGTTTTTCTTCCTTTCCAGAGTTATTGAACTAACCGGGGATGTGACTCCCGATATGAAATCCATTGCTAAGGCTGACCTTATCGTCACCACACCAGAGAAGTGGGATGGAGTCAGTAGAAGCTGGCAGAATAGGAACTATGTGAAGCAAGTCACTATTCTCATCATCGATGAGATCCATCTGCTCGGTGGGTACCATGCTATGTGATACCAGTTTACACATTTTGACTCTGAAATGTGCAGCAGCTGGTATCAGGACCTGCTAAATGATTAACATGTATTATTCCTATTTCCTAGGGGAGGAAAGAGGCCCTGTTCTAGAAGTCATTGTATCTCGAACAAATTTCATCTCCTCGCACACAGAAAAGCCTGTGAGAATAGTTGGACTATCTACCGCGTTAGCTAATGCCAGAGACCTTGCTGACTGGCTCAATATTCATCAGGTATGTGGAAGATTGATAAATAAGCATTTAATACTGTGGCTTAGGTGGCTGTATTAAAGAGGCACCATAACATTATAAACTTAAATATAAAAACTGAAAATGATTTCTTTCTCGTTTTTACTCTAGATGGGCTTGTTCAACTTCCGACCATCAGTACGTCCGGTTCCACTGGAAGTTCACATTCAAGGCTTCCCAGGTCAACATTACTGTCCTCGTATGGCTAGTATGAATAAGCCTACATTTCAAGGTAAGCTTCAGATCCTTGGAATGAAATAGCAGCCATTTTGTGTGGTAGCCTTTAAATGCATTCCAGATAATTTGGATTTCTTTGAACGGGTGGTACTGCTCCAACTTCTACAAATGTAGGTTATGCCGCAGCTGTTAAGGCATAAAAATGTATGCTGAATTAACTATTGAAAATTGGAGAGATTTCATAGATGATACTGTCTTGGAAGTAGAGAAAAAAATGTATTTTTTAAAAGTAATTAAATCATTCTTAATCTATTAAGTTATTTTCTTATGGTAGTAGCTTGAACAAATGATAAATAGGAGCTCTAAGTGTAAAAAATATCTCATAATCTTAATCTTTACCAGAAACCATAAAACTTACAAATTTCAGTACTTTTTTTTTTTTTTACAATGCTTCTGTTTTTGTGTTTTTATTTTTTGGTTTTCCCTTTCTAACAAATTAGGCAAGCAAGAAAGATTTAAGAATAACACTCCTATTTTATTGAAACATGTTTTGTTGAGGCTGCATAAGGAATATTTATCATATCAATTAAAAATAACCTCCAAAATAAATTCTCTAATGTGAACTGCTGTTGATTGTGAGGTGACTTTTTAGCTGCTGTAATTAGCCTTATGACAGAAGCAAAGTATTGATTGTGAACTAGAGACCAGTCTTGGCAGTTCGGATTATTTACACCTCCACAGAAGCATTGTATAAAATCACTAATGAACAATAAATCTGCCGTGAGCTGTTCAGCCACACCTGTTCTCGCAGCAGCAAAAATCCATTAAATGTTGAGGTTTAAAAAAGAGACAGATTCATTCATGATTATGTGTACAAAAGATATCAATATTGTACTAATACGTGTATTTTAAACATTGTATTTCTAATATGATTTATCAAAGCATTACCATTTATATTCTGTAAGATTCGGATAAACTGTGAGTGAGAAATAGCATAAATGAGTTTATTTTTCATGGTATGTATTGTTGTGATTGCTTATATTTATTTAAGGAATGGCCAATTGCATACCAGTGATTGAAATGAAGCATTTTGTGTTCTATAAATCAATAGTAAATAACTGAAATACTTACACTTCTCTAGATACATCAGTACAGTAGCTGTCCTTATAAACTATTTATTATACTTGCAGTGTCTCACTATATTTCTTTGAGTTTAGAAGTATGATTTTATGATAGCTTCACTTCTCACTCTTAGGGCATAAATGTAGTCAAGGTCATATCAACATTTTTGTTACAAACCTTGTTTCTTAACCCATAAGAAGAAATTCTGCAGCTCACATTTCAAACAAGAAATTACAAGAAGGTTGAACTTTTTATATAAAACATTTAAATATCTCTGTTTTAAGAGACCTATGTACACATAAGGATAAATTTTACTTGTACCATCTTATCAGCATTTTGGAGCCAATGTGCAGTAAAGAAATCTTGTTTCCAGTTAGGTCACATGATTTATGTGGCTCTCTAGGTAATTTTTTCTGTCAGTCTTATTACTCAGGTTTCAAACCATTCATTTCCTCTTCTGTGTGTCTACTTTCCATGTGCCATCAGTCACATACAGATTCAGGCATGGTATTCTCTTCAGCTCTCTTCCACATTCTCTTATCTTTACTCTTGAAACCTTACACGTGTTTCAGGAAAACAGAAGACCTTCGTTTGACATATCTCTGACTAGTTTATTGATACAAACTCTCAATTATTCCATCGACTGGTACTGACAACAATAAAAGGAATTTTTTTGTGGCTTTTATTCTTAACAGAGTTTTCTTCAGTCTGCAGGACTTGACTCTCTCCCCGAGACTCCGGGACCAATTAAGTCTGTAATATCATAGCTTAGGCGAGCAGAAACACAACTCTGAAAACTGAACCTTAGATTGAGTATTCGTTTACAGCTGTTGCTAGAGGGTCGCAGCTTTTATAAGTGTCACCTTCCTCAGGAGCTCAGAATAGAACTGAGACCTGACACAGTTAAATTTCCCCTGCCCAGGCAATGTACTCCCCAAGGTGGGTTCAGCTACCTTTCCTTTCCTACCATTTCTCTAATATGCTGTTGGGTCCAAGTCATACCACAAACAATGCTGAATTTCATGACCAAATTAAGAATTCACTTAAATCAATTACATTAAGTTTCATGCATCCATTTGATATCCTAATGACATGCAGATTCTGGTGTAAGTAGCTTACCCTTTTATTTTCCACAACTTTTCAATAGCAATTAGAAGCCATTCTCCAGCCAAACCTGTTTTGATATTTGTCTCATCAAGACGTCAAACTCGTCTTACTGCTTTGGAATTGATAGCCTTTCTGGCTACTGAAGAAGATCCAAAGCAGTGGTTGAATATGGATGAAAGAGAGGTAAGCAATCTATTTTATTTCTATTTCTTATACATGTCAAATTAGTTTGTATTTAATATAATGGAAATTACATATTTAATGATGTTTAGTTTTAATCTATACAAAATTTAGTATAACGTTACAGAAATTTAGGGAAAAAGTAGGAAATGCATAATACTGCCACCTTAACACTATTAATATTTTGATGTATTTTCTTCTACTGTGTTTCTGGTAAATATTTACTTTTATATCCATATTTATTTCTGTATCTCTTCCCTTTAACATCATCACCTATGTATATTATAATCATATTTGTTTTTCTATTGGAGTGTTCACTGCCCTCATGGAACTTAGAATCAATTTTGCAAAATTAACTTTCTATAGAATATATAATAAATGACCATTTTCAAAAATTTAGAAAACACTAAATGTAAAAATTAAAAATCTGTTTTTTTATTTTTAATATTTTTATTAACCTATCCTTTAACCAAGTAGTAACCATCATTAAAATTGGAAGCAACTATAATTTTTTTTGTCTATGCAATTATAGTCTATTATGTGGCTATCCCATTAAATAAATAACCATACATCCTTATTATTATAGGTTTTTCTTTATTTAGACTTATTTCCTCAGTATAAATTTAAAATTAATGGGTCAAATAATATGGATTTTTTATAGCTTTTCATATACACTGCTAATTATTTTCCAAAAGGGTTGTACCAGTTGATGTTCTCCCACTGATACATGTATTGTCAGCAGTATATGAGAATAAAATAACAATTTTACTACACCCTCATTTGTTGTAATTTATCGATATATTACAAGTAAAATATTCCTTATTATTTTAATGTACATCTTGATTTTTGTGTGATTGAACTTTTTTTCATATATTTGTTTACTATTGGTTGTCTTTTTTTCTTTTTTTGTCTGTTCATTCCTTTGGACTTTTATCTTTTTCAGCACAGCATTTTTCTTATAGATTTGTGTGAGAGCCCTGGCAAATTAAAATACACATACACCCCTGAAATTTCATATATCACTTTTTTCCATAAATATTTATTACTATATACATATACACACATACTAATCTCTTGTCTGCTTTTATTAGTTAATTTTGCTAATTCCTTGGATGTCTTTTTGTCTTAGTAGCTTTTTACAAATAGAAGTTTTTGCATTTTGGGGTGCCTGGGTGGCACAGTCAGTTAAGCATCTGACTCTTGGTTTCAGCTCAGGTTGTGATCTCAAGATCGTGAGATCAAGTCCCACGCCAGGCTCTGCGCTCAGCTCGGAGTATACTTGAGTGTCTCTCTCCCTCTCCCTCTGCTCTCCCTCCCAACACTCTCTCTTTCTCTCTCTCTCTCTTTCTCCCTCTAAAATAAATAAATCTTTAAAAAAAAAAAGTTTTTGCATTTTGGAGCACCTAGGTGGCTCAGTCAGTTGAGTGTCTGACTCTTGATTTTGGCTCAGGTCATGATCTCAGGGCCGTGAGATGAAGCCCTGCACGCCAGGCTCCTCACTAGGCTGGGTGGCTGGGTGTGGAGCCTGCTTGAGATGCTCTCTCTCCCTCAGCCCTCCCTTCCCTGCTTGTACTCTCTCTCTCTCTCTCTCTTAAAAAAGAAAAAAAAGAAGTTTTTGCATTTTGTGTGATAGTTGATATCATTCTTTTTGATTCTTTCTACTACTTCTAAAGGTAGATAGTCCTCTTTCCCTCCATAGATTTATAGATAGTGATTTTCCTTTCTTGTACTTTTCTCGTTTTTTAGAAGTATTTTTGTCATTGGAATTATGATGAAAAAGTAGATGAAATCAGTAATAAAATTGTTGCATTGTCTCCCTTCTCTCTCCATATCTCCCCTTTCTCATCTCCTGCAGCCTGAAGAAGAAGAGTCAGAACAGTGTTTCTAACCCACTAGTGTCCAGTCTCAGCAGTTGGCATATTTTCCCTTTCCACTTCTCATGAGTCATTTAGGATTAGTGGACCAGTTGGATGATACTGTATCTATTACGTTTGTGTGTTAACTAATACTAGTTAACTAATAATTCGAAATGTTCTTGTATAGGCCTGTAGGTGACCTTATTCACTGGTAAGTAGCAGACCCCAATATTAGTTTCCTATAAAAGGTATCACATGACTCCTTTAAGTAGAGTGACTGCTATCATGTTACCTTTCAAGTTTCATCATTACTTCCTTAATGCTGTTTGTGTATACTAAATCTTTATTTAAGATCAAAATAATTCTGTCAAAAAGTTTCTTGTCCTTTTATTCACTTACTCAGCTAGTATGTTCAAAAGAGTCACCCTGTTGTGTCTAACAGTGTCTTGAACTTAGGAAGCAAATGGTGAAAAATAGATTGATGGAATATTAACAGTTTATGTGCAGCATCTGTCTAGGCTTAATATATTTTCTCTTGTGTCTTATCCTTAAAAATGTTCCAAATGGACACTTTTCTTTGAAGTCAAGGTACAAAGTACATACCTATTGAATACATTTTGAGATGTTTGTTCAAAATGCATATGTGTGTGTGTGCATGGCTGTGCATTTTGCACGTATGTGACTCATATTAACCTTAAATGTGAACCTCATGTCCTCTTCCCAGCTATAGTACACTTACTATTTTTTTTTTATTTTAATGTATGAGACCTAAGAAACTGTGGTCAGCTCAGCCATTGTGTAGAATTACTTCTCTGTTTTGTATTTTTTTTTTCCTCAGCACAAAAATTTATCACCAAGGTTCATTAGAAACCGTAGAATTTACTTAGCATGGTTTCTGCTATTTTGTAGGTTTTTCACTGCTAAAATAAGACAGCTAGAAATTATGTCATTTCCGGACATTGTGTTTCACCAAGACCATTGCAATAATAAGACAATCCAGGTTTTGTTTCAGTCTTTCCTCTAAAAGTCAACACCTTTAAAATCAAAATGTCAGAGGTTTTGCAACTGATTGCTATGCAAATTCAATCTGATTATACCAATAAAGCAGGTGTTTCAGTTGTTGAATCCACTAATTACCTTAAAATAGGACTTTTTTAACACTTTAATCTTTATGAGAGTTACTTTCCGTAATAGTATAGACTAGAAGCTTAGTGACAATTCCTATTGCTGCTTCTTGCACAGTTTCAGATTGGTGTTCTGCGGCAGGACCAGGTAGGTTAGGTGGGTGGATCAGCAAAGGCAAAAAAAAAAAAAAAAAAGTTATCCATCTATCTTCTTAATCCAGTAAATCTTCAAAGTACTAGGAAGCAGGACCACCCCTTCAAGTGTATCATTGATGTGAAATCATACTGCAGCATGGGGAAACCCCAAAAGTAATACCCTTCCATATTTCTCATCAGGAAATGATTTCAAAAGTTTGTGGGCATATGCTGCCATGTCACTTGGATTCTCAGTTTAATAACCACCGCTTCCACCATTAACCTCAAACTGTGGTTGGGTTTTTACATTACCCTCTCAACCTTCAAATCCAAGACAGAAACACCGGAATGCCTGAGCTTCACTGTCAGGCATGCAACAGGAATAGGGAGTATCTTCCCCTCTCTGACCTCTGAGGAGATACTCAGACCCTGGCTGTCTGTAGATAATCTTTCACAGTATGTTGGCTGGTTAAATCCAGTCACTCTGGTTCTTTTGCCATCCCATTTCAATATTCTCTAGCCAGTGGGCTAAAATATAAAGTTACCCACAACCAATACATTATTCATTTCAATTAGTTAAAATATATAAAATACGTTAGTTAAAATATGCTTAGAGCATATATGAGATAGCAAAGGTAGAGGTCACAGTATTTTTTTGCAACACAGGTCCAAACGTATTTGGTCGGGGAGCCAAACACATTTGTGATTTATTTTCTCTACCATCCATCACCTGCACACTTCTTCAAGCAGCCTCTAAGCTAATTAATATTCTTTATCCATTGTAGTAGCCAAAACCCACATTCCTGAGACGTTGGAATTTGGCTTTTTATATATGCTTACTATATAAGGCTTTAAAAGTTTTTGATTAGTTTTTCAAGTGGATACAATAGTGTGAGAAGATTTCTCTAGGGTCTATCCAAATTTTCCCTCCCCTTATTGTGTAGCAATAACCCAATTTCTTTATCAGGATTGGTTACCTAAACTACACTATGGCCACATTTTGCTTGTTTACCCCATACAATGAGAGATGTGGCTATTTCAGCTTCTAAGTAAATTGTTACATCCCTTGGATGTTAAGCCTCCAAACTAACACAGCTAGATTTATAGGGAAGGGAAACAAAAATTTTCCAAATGGTTTATTAGCTGTGACTGCAAAAAAACATTTGCACATATTGACTACTGTATCTTCTGGCAATGAGAGGAATAGTATCATTTAATGATTACTACTTCAGAGCATATACCTCATTTTACAAGAGAGCACCCCAACCTTGCCAAAGCAATGTCTCTTAGCTCCCACTCTGAGTCATTCTTCTATAAAGCCAGCTCTTTCTGGGTAATGAGGGATGCAATAAGACCAGTGGATCCCATGGTTCCATCGCCTTAATCTTTCTCTATAAAGCAAGTTCCTCAGTCAGAAACATTATCATACGAGATATTAGATGATGTATAAAGTGTTCAGTAATCCTACTATTGAGGCTACTGGCAGCACTCAATAGGCAGGAAAGAGAATCCAAATCCAAAGTGTCCATTGTAGACATCATCCCAAATAGACATCCCCTCTGTGATAGCAAGGATCCAGTATAATCTTCTTACTGCCAGTTAGCTCTCTGGTGCCCTGGGCAAGGTACTTTATAATGGGCCTAGGGATGTTTGCACTGGTGGCATAATAGCTGGGTCTGCCTGAGGAAATGGAAGTCCATGCTTAGCCTGTGCATAGTTTTCATCTCTTCCACCATGGCACCACTTAGTACATGAACCCCACTGCACAAAACACTGGAATCTGGGAGGGAGACTGCCTGGTATCCTTAGAAGTGGTCATTTTGCCCACTTGACTGTTAACAGCATTGTCCACACTGCTGTTAACTTTTTGGTAAACATCTTAATGGGATATAGGTAGTCTATTCTGGGACCATTCCAGAATTTCATCCACATAAAACTTGTGCCTTTCTTGCCATCTGCCTTCCAGTAGCACTGTTGTCAAGCTCCTGACCCTTTGACTAACCCATAGCCACAGAGCAAAGTGTGGAGCATCAATTCACATCATCTCTTTGCAGTAAAGTGACAGGGAAATACTTGACACTTAGCTGTTTTGAGAGTCATCCCCAAAAGGAGCTGTGACACCACATCAGTGTACTTCATATGGTGCTGCTATCTTATGCAAAGCCATTTGTAATTTGTAATTTTTTTTTCAGTCAATTTGACGTAAGAAATACCCATGGGGCCTCAGTGGGTTGAATTAGGGATAGCATGGAAGGAAAAGGCACACACGTGGAGTGTTCATGAATTACCTTTCATAATATTCTTCCATCTGGTCCTTTTATTTCTACTAATGATGGACTGCAGCCGGCACACCCACATGTATAGCTGGAGAGATCAGATAGCTTTGGTTCATGATCGGTAGCTTCAGTTGCAAGATTACCTGGTATCACAGAGTTAGGCATTTTTTGTCTCCCACATCAAAAATACCCATAAGAGTAATCCTCTAACTTAAGTCAATAGGCAGCTCTTACCAGAATTTGTAAAGTGTTCATTTATGTAACATATTTATTGAATATCTACAGCTTTACCAAGCACTCTGTTAGCCAACTGATGCCAATTCTCAAGGAGCTCAACTAGATAGAAATTTAAAAATATATATGATGAAGCAAATAATATTAATATTATAAAAATTATTATAAAAATGCAAAATGAAATATGATAAGGGGATGTGGGGCTTCTTT
The DNA here is from genome assembly GCF_029215605.1 of Mirounga angustirostris. Lineage (NCBI taxonomy): Eukaryota > Metazoa > Chordata > Mammalia > Carnivora > Phocidae > Mirounga > Mirounga angustirostris. The sequence goes on along the minus strand of NW_026991716.1, from coordinate 86,707,843 downwards.
AAATAAAATGGTCAGCAGAGAAGACGTCTTTAAGGAGATAACGTTTAAGCTGAGAACCAAAGCATAAGAACAAGTTAGCTACACCATGAGAGAAGATAATAGCATTTCAGGTAAAGGGAACAGGATGTTAAAGGAACTGAGAGCAGCTCAGCTGGAACAGAATAAGCTAGGAGGAAAATGATAAAAATTAAGTTTCAGAGATAGGCAGAAGCCCGCTCATGTAAGACCTTAGACCCATGGTTACAGAGCTCGGATTTTGATTCCAAGCACTATGGGAAGACAGTCATTTATTTATTTATTAAAGAAACATCTGTTGAGCTCCTTCTGCATGTTAGGTAAAGTTCCTACCCTGGGAATTAACATTCTTATGGAGATGGTTAGATAAAAAGCAAATATGTCAAATTGTGATAATTTCTGTGGAAAAATAAATAAGCAGGGTAAAGAGAAAAGAGGGTGCTGAATAGTAAAATGTTATACATTGATGGAAGTACAGAATGCCCTTGTGATGAGGGTAGCTTTGAATAGAGAACTAAAGGAAGCAAGGAAACAAACCAAGCAGGTATCTAAGGGGGGGGTCTGTAATTCTCTCAGGGAATTAAAAGGTTTTAAGCTAGGCAAATTACATACTCAATTTGCATTTTCAGATCACTTTTGCTGCTTAGTGGAAAATGGATTGAAGTGGAGGTTAAGCATGGAATTAATGATGGTGGTCGTGACCTAGGGGCCACCTAGAGTGGTGACAGTGGGAATGGAAAGATGTTTTGGCCTAGATTCACTAGGACTTTCTGATAGGTGAGACATGGAGGTTGAGAAAATGAAAAGAATCAAGAATAACTCCCCAGTTATTGACTCTAAACATCTGAGTAAATAATGGTGTCGTTTACTGAAATGAAGAGAGCTGAAAGTAGAGGATGGAGAGGAAGGAAAAGACAGATTTGAGCCAAGGGGGTGGCGGGGGGAAGAAAAAGAAAAAAGTTTTATTTTGGATGTTAATTTGTATTTCCAAGACTCTCAGGGCAGTTAGATATAGGAAGTCTATAAAATCCACAGGAGATGTGAAATGAACATACGAACTGGGAGCATCAGCATAGAAGCAGCCTTTACCCAGGTAAGCACATGAGAGCCTGAGACAGTGTGTGGAGAACCAGAGGGCCAGGCCTTGAGGGACTCAAGGTAGAGCTTGGGTAGAAAAATGAGGAGCTGGCAAAGGGCCTGGGAAGGTGATGTCAGTAAGCAAAGTCTTAAAACATTGTAGATGAGAGGGTTTTGTGAAGGAAGGAGGGTTTAACTACTTCAAATGTTAATGGGAGCTGAGAGAGATGGGAAACACCAATGGGATTTAGTACTCAGACATCCTGGATGAACGTGGCAGGCAGCATCTCTGACAACTCAAAATCACCACATGTTCAAATTTGGTAGAGTTTCTACTAATGACAGTTTTTTTTTTTTTTTAAGATTTTATTTATTTCACACACACACACACACACACTCACAGCACAAGCAGGGGGATCAGGAGAGGGAGAAGCAGGTTCCCTGCTGAGCAGGGAGCTTGATGCGGGGCTCCATCCCAGGACCCTGGGATCATGACCTGAGCCAAAGGCAGATGCTTAACTGACTGAGCCACCCAGGTGCCCCTAACAGCAGTTTTCTATCATTCTTTTGATTCATTTGGTTTTTCATTCAGCCTATCTGTTGACCTCTTCCTTATAGGTAAAACGTTAGTACCAGGCTTTGAGGATGGATTTGAGATTGTTGAAAATCAGAAATTAAGTTGAATTTAATATAGGGTAATGACATTTTCAACTCGAAAATCTGTTCTATTATCAAACCAAAATAGATTTAGCTTATGATACAAAAGTCCCACCCCAGGTGCTTTCTATTTTGATCAGTTCTCAGACCTCTTAGTGACTGACCAGTAGAGAAATTATTAGGCTAACAAAATATTAAGTAACAAAACAGACATTATCCACAGATTTTCTGAGCATTGGACATTTGAACTTAGTTGGTCCTCATGGAGCAGTTGTGCAATTCAGAGCAGCTACAAAACATGAGGCTGTTTTATTTTGTCATAATTGATATCATGCATGTCTTAATGAAGAAGAGGCAAAGGTCTTATGCTTAGTAATAATTGACATATTTATAGACTACTATATAGTTCATTAAAGGCTTATATTAAGTCATTTAATCATGAATTCTGGGAGGGTTGTTCTTGTTATCCCAGTTTTACAGATACAAAAATTGAAACTGAAAGAATTAAGTAATTTCCCCAATAGCATGAAATAAATGGAGCTCAGAAACTCAAAACCGGGATAGCTGACCCAGCTTTTTCTCTCTGCCATACAGTAACTGAAATCTTTGGCAACACACTGACTAGAGAAAATGGAAAAGTCACAGTGCCCATATGTGTTTTGATAGGGATGGAAATATACAGTAAAGACAGAAAAGTCAGTAGCTACAATATCAAACATGGGCAGCCAATAAGAACTGTGTCATTCTCAGTCGTGAGTGGTGATATTTTCATTTATAAAAGAAGATACTTTTAGATATTCTTAATTTTTAGGCATAGGAGTGGAAATACTCAAATACTGAAGAATAAATAGATTTGCTAATCATCTTCATAGCTCCCCAGTTGTGAGTGTGGTACACAATTCATTATTTCAAGTCTAACCTGTTTTTTGCACACAGTCTAAAACAGTGAGGCCCAGGCTTAAGCCAAATGAATGATTTCATTATTTTAAGTATATCACATTCCTGTGGTAATTAGAAGTTGGTATTTTGGTTGAGAACATGGACTGGAGCCAGGCCTCTTGTGTTCAATACTGACTGTCCATTACAAGCTACTTGACCTTGGTTGGGTGTTAAGCCTCTGAGCCTTACCCCTTCATCTATAAAAAAATAATAATAATAATCCTATCCTTAGAGGATTGTTGTAAGTATTAAATGCATTAAGTTATGTAATATACTTAGAACAATCCTGGAACAGAGGTAAATGTTCAATAAGTGTTAAATGTTATTACCATTATGGTACAGCACCATTGAATACCTTATAAATAGATGTTTTTTTTGCTGGAATCTCTGTGGTTAAATTTGCTGTTATTTTTATAATATTTTGCTTATGTTCCTCCACAAATTTAATTCATATTATTATAGTATTTGTTCATTTAAAATTATGCTACTTTAGCAAATTAATTTTATAACATCCCTTTCATCAGCTTTATCTGCATTTTAAAAGCTTTTCAATATATGGACATGTTCTCCAAACATGTGTTAGAATCTGAACTCTCCAAAAGTGGAAATAAGCATAAAATGTATATTCCAGAATAAATATGAAGCACTGACTTGGATTTCCTACCAATAGCATAGTGAATTAAGTTAGAAACATTAATAAGGAAAAATCTTTAATATTTCACCCTACAAACCAGTTTTGATATTGCTATCATTAAGAATTAGGACAAGCTAAAAAGGAAACACTGAAAATAGTATTGTGTTTATTTAGCAGACATAGCAAAGATTTACATGTTATTGTTTAGATTTCATTTATATATGTAATTCACATGTAATCGTATGTTTAATTACATATATTAATAGTATGGTAAATCATTTGAGGAGTCATTGTTTTGGGCTTCAGAGAGGACAGCAAGGAATATATTATGAGGAGTGTTGGCAAAGATTGGAAACTTACTATCTTTAATTAATTACTATTATTTTTAAATTTCTTTTCCCTTAGTAGATCAGCAGGATGTTCTAAAGCGTTTCTTTCATTTTAGTTTTTTCCCCTTCAGTCTGTGGGGTTTATCATACAGAAGTTTATTTTAAGAAATTAACACTTGGGGCGCCTGGGTGGCTCAGATGGTTGGGCGTCTGCCTTCAGCTCAGGTCGTGATCCCGGCGTCCTGGGATTGCGTCCCGCATCGGGCTCCCTGCTCCTTGGGAGCCTGCTTCTCCCTCTGCCTCTCTCTCTCTCTAAAAAAAAAAAAAAGAAAGAAAGAAAGAAAGAAAGAAATTAACACTTGGTAATTGTAAGGAAATGTTTTAACTTTAACATCTGTACCAGATGTGATATATTTAATTATCTTTGTTTTTAAAAAGTCTTCGTAACTTTCATTATTCTTCTGTATGCTGCATCTTTTATTGAGCATTTTAGACAGTTGATAAGCATTATTCAGTGGCATATGGTCTGAGTCTGACGTGCTTTGAAAAGAGTACAGAGTTTTCTGATAATGAGGATTCTGTGAAAATGGGAAAACCAGCACAACAGATACGCTTTGAGAAAGTATGGGTTTTTAGCATCTTGAAACAATATATCACACTCAAAGGGACAGAACTGGGCTGTACAGTCTGTTAGCTCATTCTTGTCCAGTCTGGCCTCCTCCTTTCTTTTGGAGCCAGCATTGTCATCAACTCACTGAATTATATTCTGACTGGAATGTATTTCAGGCACAGAGTAATGTATCTACTTAAATGGAATCCTGTATTTCTACAAAAGCTTTTTGAGTATAACAAATTTAAAGTATAAAAAAAATTCTATTAAGCTAAAGTAATTGGTTCAACAGTTTACATATGTGCCTCCTCCCCCATCACCCTAAAAAAAAAAAAAAAGCCACTATTTAGAGGAATATAGATCTGTTTTTCTTTTACGTATAATCTGAATAATTTTTTTTGGTTTAACTATCAGGTAGTCAGACATATTTCAAAGACTGTTGGAAAGATACCTATACATTACAACAAATGTTGGTTGAACAGAAATGAACTATGGAATTAAAACTTCCTCTATCAATGTTTTAATTATCATAATTACTCTTATTAAAATTCTACAGCAGCCTTACTTAACAAGAATTAAGCCTTAATGTCTTAAGACATCCATTGCATGTAGTAAGTGAATTTTTCTCGTAACCATCTAGAATGGTACTATCTTTGGAAAAACTAAAAAGAATGTAATTCAGATACTTTTTGTGAGGTTTAATTCTCTCACGGAATCAGGGTTGAGAGTCTACTCTGTAGTATTCAGGATTGCTGGGTCTTTTAATTTGAAATATACTGGATGGTGTAAATGAATTGAGTGTTACATTAGAGCTATATTATTTTATGTAAAGGACTAAATGTGATAATCTTTGTGAAGTGTTAAGCACAATGCCTGAAACATAATAAGTACTCAACAAATAATATGTATTACCATGTTTTAAGCTTTCATTATCCAAAGTTTCTCAAAAATTTTGCTTGTTATTACATCATGATCAAGATGAAACATTCTAAGTATGTAATTTAATCAAAGGTATATAGAATTTAATCAATAGTTTATATTTTCAAACTTAAACAGGCTGTCCTGGTAGTATCTTATGCTTAATGACTACCATTACTATAAATTTTGCTTTTTTATGATGTTCAAATAACTCAGAATTCATCCACAGTAACTGTGTAATAAATGAAGTTGTTTTTTGTAATTGTCCTCATGAGGATTTTAGGTCTTTGCCAGTTCAGATAGGCAAATAGTTCTTTTTAATGCATTGATTTATGTGAAAGAGGGGGCCAGGAGAATGAGAAACAGCTTCCCTGATGTAGAAGGACAAGATATTAATGCCTCACCAAATCTCCTGCCATAGGATTCCTTAGCTTTCCTATAGTAAATGGTATATTTTGAGGGGTATGATTGGCATTGCCCTGAAACACTATAAATTATACAAGTTATAAAATTATTACTGTTATTAAGTTATGAAACTGAAAAAATTCCCTGAAATTAATTGTCACAGCAAGAATATCAGTGAATTATTTCTTGATAGTGTAAATTGAAGATATTTATGCAGTGAACTATTGAACAAAAAAATGGATAATAGGCTGTCACTTGAGGATGGCTAACATATAATTTATGAGACAAGACAAGCACCTTTCTTTATAGCATACATATGTAGTCAGCTTACTTATCCTTTGCTAATTTTAAAGGTAAAGTGGATTTATGTTAATACATTTCCATATCCTTGCTTAACAATTTATAAAATGAGTATTCAGGAATATCAGGTTACCATACTGTGTGAAACAGAATGAACTGTTTACATATTGCATTCAGTTTGGGGGAAGTTGATAAATAACATGATGTGTATATGATTAAAATATTACTTTGTTTCTATGCAATGCTTTTTATACATTAAGAACTATTATAAAGCCAAATTTCATCTTCCTATTTTTTGAATTATTAGTGTAAAAACAACTTATTTCCACATAAAAAAATTAGGAAAATTTTTCTTTCCATTGAAAATAAGATGGGTAAGAATGAAAGCAATTGGAGTGCTTCATATATGAATATATTGTCTTACACATTTTTACTAAACTGCAGCAGCCGGGTAAACTTTTGTGAGATTTTTGTGAGCTGCTCGTTGGTTTCTTCACAACCAGGAGAATGAATGTATTACAAGTATATTTGTGTATATTAGAGGTGCTTAATAGTAGAAGGAAAAAAGAAGAAATGAAGTCTGAAGACAGTGTCGGTTATTTATACTATCTCAGTCTTCAGGCATATAAAAATTATACATGTACCCATTTCCAAGTTTATCCTCCACTGTTGTTCACTGTTGGAATATGGTAGGGAAGCTATAGATACAACAAAAATATGTCATTCATTTAACTGCTCATATATTCTCAAACCACCTGATTTCTACATTACTCCCCGCCATGGAGTTGTCCAAAAAGAAGATCCCCATACTGCATCTTGTATCATCATCTGCTTTAAGGACCAGTAGGAGTCTATCATTAAACAGAAAGAGATTGGGCTTTCTATTTAGTTCTTTACAGGGAGTAAGTTTTATAAGAAAATAAGACTTGTTTCTGTTGCCATAAAATCTGTGTTGCATTAAATATTTTCCATGTAGAATGGAAAGTGATAGAATATTCAGAGATAATATAAAAGTTTCAGAAACTGTTTGGACATATGAAAACTTAGCTAAACTGAGGCTGGAATGAAATAACTTTACTACATATATAGCTTAATAATAGCTCTAATTGATAAAAAGCCATTATAAACCAGTAAGAAAAAAAAAAGCTATCATATCCACTTAAAAAATGAAAAGATAATTTACCAAAAAAAAGTTAGTAGATATGAAAAGTACTATATGGTGACTAACATAAGAAAAGAAAAGAAGAGAAGAGAAAAAAAAAAAGTATTTAACTGCACTGTTGATCAAAGAAATGAAAAGTAAACAAAAATATACCAGTTTGATTTTTTAAATAAAGAAGCTGAGGCTCAGAGAGGTTATATGACTTGCCCTGGGTCATTAAGTTCAGTTAAGAAAGCCTAAATTTGAATGATTCCTGACTGTTCAGTGAGATTATGACTGATTTTTTTGCATTAATATTTTTGTCCATATTTTCTAAATTTTTAGCAATGAGCCAAAAAGATGGAAGGTTTTTCTGTTACAGAAGATGAACAAGACACTGAAACATTTTAGGCAACATTATATCCTTTCTAATAGTTGTTACTCATTTAAGGAGATACTGCATTTATCCACAGATTTTTTTTTTCCTCCATGCATGAGAATAAAATGGATAACATTAAACTTTAATTCATTTAGGATATACATTCTCACTAACTAGTTTCAATTAATTTAACTTTAATCATAACTGTAGATGAGGCCTGTATTTTTGTTTTATGTAGTATATGAATCAAAAAACAAAACAAGTCAATTATAATCTTAGAATGAAAATTTCACCTACATCCTGTCATTGTGCTTCTATTTGCAGATGGAGAACATCATTGGAACACTAAGGGATTCCAACCTGAAGCTGACACTTGCTTTTGGAATAGGAATGCATCATGCTGGACTACATGAGAGGGACCGAAAAACAGTAGAGGAGCTGTTCGTAAACTGTAAAGTTCAGGTATTTTATTTTTCATAAACAGATATTTAAATGTAACTTTAAAAGTTATATTTTAGTTAAATATATTTTATTTTCTAGGTTCTGATTGCTACAAGTACATTAGCCTGGGGTGTAAACTTTCCAGCTCATTTAGTAATTATTAAGGGAACAGAATATTATGATGGAAAAACAAGACGTTATGTGGATTTTCCCATTACAGGTAATTTTTAAAAAATTTACAGATACAGTAAGCTTCTATTTTAGCCTTAATCTGAATTTGCATGAATGGAATTGCAGAGAGTTGATCACATTTAACATATGTGATGAGCAAATTGTAAATTTTTGTTTCCAATGCAAATACTGTTCAAAGTATTGAGCCGTTTTATTTACTTTTATGAACCTAATTTGTTAATAAATATCAAAAGCATAACTAATGGTTTCAAATTCACAAATAGATATAAAGTACTGACTAATAGCTATTAGTGACTTAATAAATTATAGTTAAACATTATACCATTTAATTTTAAATCTGTTTCACTAGAAATACTTCCATGGCACTTCTAGAAACAAAGGGTTTGTTGCTTCAATGTGTCCATGAACATTCCTTTAACATATTTTAAAACTTGATAAAAGCATTATCAGTGAGTTCTGAAGAGGGAAATATACTGTGTGTATTTCCACTCAATGATTACATGTAAAAACTGTATTTCTAAATCCTTTTTTACCTCAGAGATTCCTGCAGTATAAAAGAAAGAACATTTATACCATAAGTGGGAAGAGGGTGAGGCCTAAATGGACTCATGGGGTCGATTCCTGGGGAAAAATAATCAAATTAATGTGCTGAAGAGATTTACCCATATATGTCTTACTTTTTCTCATTTAATTAAAATAGTAATAACTCTTTTCTTAAGATTTTGTTTATTTATTTGAGAGTGAGCACACACAAGCAGGGAGAAGGGCGGGGGAAAGGGAGAGAATCTCAAGCAGACTCTATGCTGAGGGTGGAACCCAACGTGGGTCTCAATCCTACCACCCTCAGATCGTGACCTGAACCAAAATGAAGAGTCAGATGCTTAACCAACTGAGCCACCCAGGGGCCCCTAGTAATAACTCTTAAACAGCATTTTTAAGCATTTAACTAAAGGAAACATCATTCTTACTTTTACAAACAGTAAGAGAGACCCTTTTCGGGGATTCAATTTCCTGTCAAAATGAATTGGTTATTTAATTATTAGGGAACTCAACAGTAGGCATCAGAGGTAATATGCACACTCTTAAAATATTCTGTATTCTTTGTTATTTTGTTGTGTTGTCAAACATGCTATAATCACTAAATATACCTTGTGCTATCTGCCACATTGTGGAATACCTCTTGTTCTCTTTTTTATAGATGTACTCCAGATGATGGGGCGTGCTGGGAGGCCTCAATTTGATGACCAAGGCAAAGCTGTAATTCTGGTTCATGACATAAAGAAGGATTTTTACAAAAAATTTCTTTATGAACCTTTCCCGGTAGAGTCAAGGTAAATTTTGCTATAAATTAATTTAAATGGATTCATGGCATAGCAAGTTAATATTTATCTCATGATATTTTATTAGATAAAAATCAGTAAAAGCTCTAATTCAAAAGAATTATTTGAAATGAAACTGAATTATCACTGTAAGACAGAATTCAATTATAATTTCATTTTTTAAAAACCTTTTAAAAGAAGCAGTGCCATGCAGTGTTGAATCACATGAACTCTGGAGCCAGATAACCTGGGTTCATATCTGAGCTCCACTACTTACTTCCTTGATCTTCAGCAAGTTACTTGATTCCTCAGTGCCTTAGTGCACCTATCTTTAAAGTGGAGATAATAGCAACACTAGCTATCTCATAGGTTACTTGTAATGATCAAATGTATAGTGCTTCTACCAGTGTCTATCCCATAGTAAGCATTTAATTAAGTGTTAGTTTGATGTGCGTTTTTGTACTATAGTTAATAAAGAAATATCCAAAATAAAGGGACTTGTAATGAATAATTTAGGCTACTGCCTTATTTCAGAATTATCACATACTTCTCCGTGGCCCAGTAAACTACCCCTTTGACAAAGGCTTCCCTCATTTTCTCAGTGGAAAATAGCCTTTCTCTCTCAGATTTATATATTTTTTATTTATAACTTTTGTTACTTGCTATCTTTTGTTCTTTTTTTTATTATGTTATGTTAATCACCATACATTACATCATTAGTTTTTGATGTAGTGTTCCATGTTTCATTGTTTGCATATAACACCCAGTGCTCCATGCAGTACGTGCCCTCTTTAATACCCATCACCAGGCTCACCCATCCCCCCAACCCCCTCCCCTCTAGAACTCTCAGTTTGTTTCTCAGAGTCCATAGTCTCTCATGGTTTGTCTCCCCCTCCGATTTCCCTCCCTTCGTTTTTCCCTTCCTGCTATCTTCTTCTTTTTTTTTTTTCCAACATATAATGTATTATTTGTTGTCTTTTTAATACACTGTATTCTAACTGCAAAAGACAACACGTTTCTAATTGACAGTGTAAATAGTTACTAGAGTTTTTATTATAAGTGCTCATGTTCCATTTTTTTAATTTAGAAAGTATAAAAACATGGATTCACTTAACACTGTGCTGAGAGAAAATTTATGATCCCATATATAATATATATGTATTATATATAAATATATATAATAAGATATATATATGTTTTAAAAGAAAGCATGAATGGGGTGACTGGGTGATAGACACTGGGGAGGGTATGTGCTCTGGTAAGCACTGTGAATTGTACAAGACTGTTGAATCTCAGATCTGTACCTCTGAAACAAATAATGCAATATATGTTAAGAAAAAAAATAAAGAAGAAGAAGAAGAAGAAGAAGGTAGCGGGAGGGGAAGAATGAAGCGGGGGAAATCGGAGGGGTAGACGAACCATGAGAGACGATGGACTCTGAAAAACAAACAGGGTTCTAGAGGGGAGGGGGGTGGGAGGATGGGTTAGCCTGGTGGTGGGTATTGAGGAGGGCACATTCTGCATGGAGCACTGGGTGTTGTGCACAAACAATGAATCATGGAACACTTCATCTAAAACTAATGATGTAATGTATGGGGATTAACATAAGAATAAAAAAAAAAAGAGACACACGAAAAAAAAAAAAGCATGAATAATCTAAATATCCATCTCAAAAATTTGGGAAAAAAATTAACAAATTGAACTCAAAAGAGAAGAGAAGAAAGATAAGAGCAAGAATCAAAGATCTGAAACCAAATATACATTAGAAAAACATCAAAAAGGCAAAAGTTGGTTTTTGAAAAGAATGAAATCGATAAACCTTTAAGTTTGATCAAAAATACAGAAAGAAAGAATGAACAAAATAATATTAGCAATGAAAAGATCACAGGCATTAAAAAGATATTATGAAAAACATTATGTAAGTAATTTTAAAATTTAGATCAAATGGTAAAATACATCAAAAAACTTATCAAACTGAAGGTTGCTGGAGTGGTGGGGGGTAGGAGGGATGGGGTGGCTGGGTGATAGACATTGGGGAGAGTATGTGCTATGGTGAGCGCTGTGATTTGTGTAAGACTGATGAGTCACAGACCTGTACCTCTAAAACAAATAATACATTGTATGTTTAAAATAAAAAAAAAAAGAAGATAGTGGGAAGGAAAATGAAGGGAGCGGAAATCAGAGGGGGAGACAAACCATGAGAGACTATGGACTCTGAGAAACAAACTGAGGGTTTTAGAGGGGAGGGTGTGGGGGGATGGGTCAGCCCAGTGGTGGCTGTTAAGGAGGGCATGTATTGCATGGAGCACGGGGTGTTATACGCAGTGAATCATGGAACACTACATCAAAAACTAATGATGTAATGTATGGTGACTAACATAATAAAATTAATTAAAAAATAAATAAATAAAAAGAAAAAAACTTATCAAACTGACATAAAAGAAATAGAAAATCTAAATGATCTCTTATTTATCAAAGCAATTGAATCTAAAACTTAAAATCTTGCCATAAAGAAATCTTCGGACTCAGATGCTTTACTAGTGAATTCTTCATAACATTAAGGGTGAAGTAACATCAGTCTTAGATGAACTTTTCTTAATAGTAGAAAAGATAAGACTATTTGCCAACTTATTTATAAGATCAGAGTAACCATGATACCAAAACCTGATAAGAAATTTACCAAAAAGGAACATTAACAAACCTGTAACTTTCATGAATATAAATATAGAAATCCTAAACAAAACATTAGTAAATCAAATTATGTATAATTTATTTTATAAATGTGAAATTGATTTATTATTTGAAAATAAATTATTATAAATTACTATAATTTACTACATTAGCAGGAAAAGATGAGAAAATCATGATTATTTCATAGATTTAAAAAAAAGTATTTGAAAAAATTCTACACCAATTTATAATAAAAATCTTAGCAAACAGGAATATAAGGAAATGTCCTTAATCTGATAAAGAGTAAATCTACTGCAAACATCGTAAGTAATAATGAAATAGTGAAAAGTTCTCCCTTTGAGATAGGGAATGATACAAGAATATTGTTCTCCCCACTTCCAGTAAGCATTGTACTAGAAGCCCAAGCCACTGCAATAAGGTAAGGAACAGAAATAAGTCAGAATATTCTTTTGAACAACGGTAGTGACTAAGCAGCACAAAAGGAGGGCTTCTGGGGAACTGGAAATACTTGATCTTAGTGTTGGTTACACAGATGTGTTCACACTGCGAAAATTACTTGAGTTGTACATGTATGATTTATGTAATTTTCTATATGTATATTTCAGTAGTCAACTAAAAATTTTAATTTTGTACCTTACTATGACTATTATTAATACTTACCTATCATGGAGTATTCCATAATGTACATATTAACTTCTCTATTAATGGGCCTTTCGAGAGTTTCCTATTTTTTTTTCTTACAGATAATGTTGCAGTGAAGTAATTTGCTTCCCTACCCTCATCTATAAATGTTTCTCTGGCAGGTGATAGTGAAAAGTGAAATTGCTGCATCATAGAGATCATTCAGATAGATATTGCCAAGTTGCCCTCCCAATTGAGTATACAGATTTATACTCTGCTACTGATGAATTGAGAGTAATATAGAAACTTGTGTTGTTATTTTTGTAATCATATAATTTATTACCATTTTCTCATGTTCTTAAACATCCTTTGCAAAACCTATTTTTAATACCAGTGTATTGTCCCACATACCATAATTTATTTAGGTTTTCTTTTGTTGGACACTGCTTCCCCTTTTTTTTGCATTTTACATAAGAAACTAAAATGAACATTATGTTATACTAGTCTTTCAACACATCTGATCATCTTTGAATACTCTGCAACACCTAGCACAATTATGTTTCATATCACTAGGAACTTAATACTCACTGAATAAATGAAAGGAATATATATCTTTACTCTCTCATAACTGTCATTCCTTTCCTGCCAACTCTCCTTTCATCAGCCTCAATACTATTCCAGTACCCCATAAGTATACTCTTCCCTACTCTCTAAGTCTTCTGTTGCCCACTCTTACCTTTCTCCTTTTGGCTGTCATCTTCTCCTGAAAGTTACTAGCCCCATTCCGTCAGCCTGCTATATGAGATAAAGTGTGTTTCATTTAATGTTCATGTATGTTTCCCATGTCTTGTTCACTATATAGCTTATTGGGAGTGCTCTCTGACCATTTAAATGCAGAGATTGCTGGTGGTACAATTACATCTAAGCAAGATGCAATGGATTATATTACCTGGACCTACTTTTTCCGACGTCTTATCATGAACCCCAGGTAAGTGCAGGGCAGCTGTTATCATTCTGTTTCACACTGAACGAAATTATGTTTGAAAGTAATAATCCCTGAATTTCAGTACCTAACAAAAAAGTCAGAACTTTGGGCATTCTAGGTATATGAATTTTCCCAGAGAATCACATGATTATCTCTGATATCACAATATATTATGATATATTTGAAAATGAATAATGGTATGCATTTATTCCTTAGCTTATTTTCGTTAACTTAGGATATCCTTGAGGAGTTTGCTCTGTAGTAAGAGAGACAGGACACCTGAATTCATTAAGAAATGTGCTAAACTAGATGGTAGTTACTGCCTTAGGTGCACCTGGAATTCAGAGAAGAGTGAGGCTTGTGCAGTTATAGAGGGAAGACTTTGTCAGGCATCTGTAATGGTTAATAAGAACCCTGCAGGAGGAAATAAAATTAGGGGAGTTGTGGTGGAGTATCTTTTATTTTCAGGCAGTATAGGTAGATCTTCTTCATTGAGCACCTATTTTTCAAACGTTATGTAGATTTTGAGGGTAAAAAATTAGTGTACCTTATCCCCTATCTTCAGTGGCTGATCTTTTAATGTGGGAAAAAGATTACAATGTAAATCATAAGTGCTCTAATAGAACTGTATTAAGCCTATGAGAGTAAAATCTTCAGAGAGGTGATACTTCAATTTTGAATTGAAGTAGAAAATTGAAGTAGAAAAGGTAAGAGGCACAAAAATACTATATGGACGGGGGAGGGGAAAGATGGCGGAGGAGTAGGGGACCCTATTTCAACTGGTCCCCGGAATTGAGCTGGATAACTACCAGACCACTCTGAGCACCCACAAAACCAGCCTGAGATGTAAGAAGATCTGGATCTCTACAAACAGAATATCGCAGGCAGTTGGTTTTGAGGTACGAAGCGGAGAGCCGTGATCCTGCGGGCAGATACCAGAGGATAAACGGCAGCGGGAGGGTGCCTGACTGTGGGGATCCTACACCACTGTTGAGTGACAGCCTCACGCGCTGCGGATGGGCACAGACTTGCAGACCGGTAGCATCAGGAAAGGACTTTAGAGCAGCCCCGGGGTGGAAAATCAGACCGGCGGGGTCGCGTGCACGCGAACCACAGCCGCCCAGACAGAAACCCAGAGCAACGGTCACGCGCACGTGAACTGCAGGGTCTAGCATGCGAACTGGGAGCTGCTGGCGGTTTTAGAAGCACAAAGGGCAGAGACGTGCCCGACCTGGAGGCAGGACAGGGAGCACTGTGGAGGGGCGCACAACCCAGGACGCTGCAGTATATAGCAGCACGGACAGAAACGGAGACGGTGTGGCCTGGAGAGCGCACTGAAGAACAGACTGAGGTCTCTCTGCTCTGAGGCGCAGAGGGTTGGAAACGGTCTCTTCTGCTCTGACTCCCGGAAGAGACGCGGAAAGCCGCCAGGGAAAGGCGCCAGAGAACAAAAGCCCCAAAGACTGATTCCCACTGAGCCCATCCCCCGCCACAGGGGCGCAGGGCAACTCCGCCCAAACAGGGTTGCCTGAGTAACAGCGCGGCAAGCCCCTCCCCCAGAAGACAGGCTGGAAAACAAGAGGCCAGAAACCCTAAGGTCCCAAGAAAACAGGTGCATCTTGCTTGGTCTGGTCAATAATTTTGACTCTATACATTCCCTCAAACACCCATCAACAGAATGACTAGGAGGAGGAGCCCCCAAAGCAGAAAAGACTCAGAGATTATGACTTATGCTGCAGATTTACAAATGGATGCAGACCTAACCAAGATGTCAGAGATGGAATTCAGGCTAGCAATTGTGAAGACAATGGCTAGAATGGAGAAATCAATTAATGGCAACATAGAGTCTCTAAGGGCAGAAATAAAAGGGGAATTGGCAGAACTTAAAAATGCTATCAATGAGATCCAATCCAATCTCGATAATCTAACAGCTAGCGTAACTGAGACAGAAGAGAGAATAAGCAACCTGGAAGACAATACAATAGATAAAAAGGGAAAAGAGGAGGCCAGGGGAAAACAACTCAGAATCCATGAAAATAGAATCAGAGAAATAAGTTGACACCATGAGGCGTTCCAATGTCAGAATCATTGGAATCCCGGAGGGAGTGGAGAGAGAGAGGGCTAGAAGATGTATTTGAGCAAATCGTAGCTGAGAACTTCCCTAATCTGGGGAATGAAACAAACATTCGAGTCCTAGAGGCAGAGAGGACCCCTCCTAAGATCAAGGAAAACAGGCCAACACTCCAGCATGCAATAGTAAAAACTTGCAAATCTTAGAACCAAGGAAACCGTCTTAAGGGCAGTTAGGGGGAAGAGATTCCTTACGTACAGAGGGAGGAACATCAGAATAACGTCAGACCTATCCAGAGAGACCTGGCAAGCCAGAAAGGCCTGGCAAGACATATTCAGGATACTAAATGAGAAAAACATGCAGCCAAGAATACTTTATCCGGCAAGGCTTTCATTTAGAATGGATGGAGAGATGCAGAGCTTCCACGACTGGCAGAAGTTGGAAGAATATGTGACCACTAAGCCGGCCCTGCAAGAAATATTAAGGGGGGTTCTATAAAAGGAGAAAGACCCCAAGAGTGATCTACAACAGAAATTTACAGGGACAATCTATAAAAACAACGTCTTCACAGGCAACATGATGACAATTAATTCATATCTTTCAATAATCACTCTCAACGTGAATGGCCTAAATGCTCCCATAAAACGGCACAAGGTTGCAGATTGGATAAAAAGACAGGACCCATCCATATGCTGTCTACAAGAGACTCATTTTGAACCTAAAGATACATCCAGACTGAAAGCGAAGGGATGGAGATCCATCTTCCATGCCAGCGGACCTCAAAAGAAAGCTGGGGTAGCAATTCTTATATCAGACAAATTAGATTTTAAACTAAAGTCTGTAATAAGAGACACAGAAGGACACTATATCATTCTTAAAGGGTCTATCCAACAAGAAGATCTAACAGTTGTAAATATCTGTGCCCCCAACATGGGAGCAGCCATCTACATAAGCCAACTGTTAACCAAAATAAAGAGTCATATTGATAACAATACGTTAATTGTAGGAGACCTCAATACTCCACTCTCAGCAATGGACAGATCATCTAAGCAGAAAATCAACAAGGAAACAAGAGCTTTGAATGCTACATTGGACCAGATGGACCTCCTAGATATTTACAGAACATTCCACCCTAAAACAACAGAATACTCATTCTTCTCGAGCACACATGGAACTTTCTCCAGAATAGACCATATACTGGGTCACAAATCAGGTCTCAACCGATACCAAAAGATTGAGATTATTCCCTGCATATTCTCAGACCACAATGCTCTAAAACTGGAACTCAATCACAAGAAAAAATTTGGCAGAAATTCAAACACTTGGAAGCTAAAGAGCACTCTGCTCAAGAATGTTTGGGTCAACCAAGAAATCAAAGAAGAACTTAAACAATTCATGGAAATCAATGAGAACGAAAACACATCGGTCCAAAACCTATGGGATACTACAAAGGCGGTCCTAAGGGGGAAATACAGAGCCATTCAAGCCTCACTCAAAAAAATAGAAAAATCCCAAATTCACCAACTAACTCTACACCTTAAAGAACTAGAGAAAAAGCAACAAACGACGCCTAAGCCATGCATTAGAAGAGAAATAATTAAAATTAGAGCAGAAATCAATGAATTAGAAACCAGAAACACAGTAGATCAGATCAACAAAACTAGAAGTTGGTTCTTTGAAAGAATTAATAAGATTGATAAACCACTGGCCAGACTTATCCAAAAGAAGAGAGAAAGGACCCAAATTAATAAAATTATGAATGAAAGGGGAGAGATCCCGACTAACACCAAGGAAATAGAAACAATTATTAGAAATTGTTATCGACAACTATATGCCAATAAACTGAGCAATCTGGATGAAATGGAGGCCTTCCTGGAAACCTATAAGCTGCCAAGACTGAAACAGGAAAAAATGGGCAACCTGAATAGGCCAATAACCAGTAACGAGATTGAAGCAGTGATCAAAAACCTCCCAAAAAACAAGAGTCCAGGGCCTGATGGATTCCCTGGGGAATTCTACCAAACATTCAAAGAAGAAATAATACCTATTCTACTGAAGCTGTTTCAAAAAGTAGAAACAGAAGGAAAACTTCCAAACTCATTCTATGAGGCCAGCATTACCTTAATCCCCAAACCAGGCAAAGACCCCATCAAAAAGGAGAATTTCAGACCTATATCCCTGATGAATACGGATTCCAAAATCCTCAACAAAATCCTAGCTAATAGGATCCAACAATACATTAAAAGGATCATCCACCACGACCAAGTGGGATTTATCCCCGGGATGCAAGGGTGGTTCAACATTCGCAAATCAATCACTGTGATAGAACACATTAATAAGAGGAGGGAGAAGAACCATATGGTCCTCTCAATTGATGCAGAAAAAGCATTTGACAAAATACAACATCCTTTCCTGATTAAAACTCTCCAGAGTATAGGGATAGAGGGAACATTCCTCAAGCTCATAAAATCCATCTATGAAAAACCCACAGCAAATATCATCCTCAATGGGGAAAAGCTGAGAGCCTTTCCCTTAAGATCAGGAACACGTCAAGGGTGCCCACTCTCACCACTGTTGTTCAACATAGCACTAGAAGTCCTAGCAACAGCAATCAGACAACAAAAAGAAATAAAAGGTATTCAAATTGGCAAAGAAGAAGTCAAACTCTCTCTTTTCACAGACGACATGATACTTTATGTGGAAAACCCAAAAGACTCCACCCCCAAATTACTAGAACTCATCCAGCAATTCAGTAATGTGGCAGGATGCAAAATCAATGCACAGAAATCAGTTGCTTTCTTATACACTAACAACGCAACTGTAGAAAGAGAAATGAAAGAAACGATTCCATTTACAATAGCACCAAAAACCGTAAGATACCTCGGAATAAACCTAACCAAAGAGGTAAAGGATCTATACTCTAGGAACTACAGAACACTCATGAAAGAAATTGAAGAAGACACAAAAAGATGGAAAAATATTCCATGCTCATGGATCAGAAGAATAAACATTGTTAAAATGTCTATGCTACCCAGAGCAATCTATACCTTCAATGCCATCCCGATCAAAATTCCAATGACATTTTTCAAAGTGCTGGAACAAACAATCCTAAAATTTGTATGGAATCAGAAAAGACCCCGAATTGCCAATGAGATGTTGAAAAAGAAAAACAAAGCTGGGGGCATCACGTTGCCCGATTTCAAGCTATATTTCAAATCAGTGATCACCAAGACGGCATGGTACTGGCACAAAAACAGACATACAGACCAATGGAACAGAATAGAGAACCCAGATATGGACCCTCAACTCTATGGTCAAATAATCTTTGACAAAGCAGGAAAAAACATGCAATGGAAAAAAGACAGTCTCTTCAATAAATGGTGCTGGGAAAATTGGACAGCCACATGCAGAAGAATGAAACTCGACCATCGTCTAACACCACTCACAAAGATAAACTCAAAGTGGATGAAAGACCTCAATGTGAGACAGGAATCCATCAAAATCCTAGAGGAGAACATAGGCAGTAACCTCTTTGACATCGCCCACAGCAACTTCTTTCAAGATACATCTCCAAAAGCTAGTGAAACAAAAGCAAAAATGAACTTTTGGGACTTCATCAAGATAAAAAGCTTCTGCACAGCAAAGGAAACAGTCAACAAAACAAAGAGGCAACCCACAGAATGGGAGAAGATATTTGCAAATGACACTACAGATAAAGGGCTGGTATCCAAAATCTGTAAAGAACTTCTCAGACTCAATACCCAAAAAACAAATAATCAAGTCAGAAAATGGGTAGAAGAGATGAACACTTTCATGAAGAAGACATACAAATGGCTAACAGACACATGAAAAAATGTTCATCATCATTGGCCATCAGGGAAATCCAAATCAAAACCACACTGAGATACCACCTTACACCAGTTAGAATGGCAAAAATGGACAGGGAAGGAAACAACAAATGTTGGAGAGGTTGTGGAGAAAGGGGAACCCTCTTACACTGTTGGTGGGAATGCAAGTTGGTACAGCCACTTTGGAAAACAGTGTGGAGGTTCCTCAAAAATTTAAAAATAGAGCTACCCTATGACCCAGCAATTGCACTCCTGGGTATTTACCCCAAAGACAGATGTAGTGAAAAGAAGGGCCGTATGCACCCCAATGTTCACAGCAGCAATGTCTGCAATAGCCAAACTGTGGAAAGAGCCGAGATGCCATTCAACAGATGAATGGATAAAGAACATGTGGTCCATATATACAATGTAATATTACTCAGCCATCAGAAAAGATGAATACCCAACTTTTACATCAACATGGATGGGACTGGAGGAATTTATGCTAAGTGAAATAAGTCAAGCAGAGAAAGTCAATTATCATATGGTTTCACTTATTTGTGGAACATAAGGAATAACATGGAGGACATTAGGAGAAGGAAGGGAAAAATGGGAGGGGGGAATTGGAGGGAGAGATGAACCATGTGAGACTATGGACCTGAAAAACAAACAGGGTTCTAGAGGGGAGGGGGGAGGGGGGATTGGTTAGCCCGGTGATGGGTATTAAGGGGGGCACGTACTGCATGGAGCACTGGTTGTTATACGAAAACAATGAATCGTGGATCACTACATCAAAAACTAATGATGTATTGTATGGTGACTAACATAATATAATAAAATTAAAAACTACAAAAAAAAAAAATACTATATGGACATAGGCCCTTGTGGCTCGAAAGGCCATTTGTAGAGTGCCAAGAAGTTTGATGTAGCCAGAGCTTAAGAGTATGGAGATCAAAAGATTGTCCTGACCAGAAAGTGGGCCACTCTCCAGAGAGTAAATGGCCTGTATGTCATGCTAAGGAGTTTACATCTGATCCTATTGGCAGTGGTGAGTTTTTAAACATGGTTTAACATCCCCAAATTAGATTTGGTTTGTTTCTGTCCTGATGACACTATGACACTATGGTAGGGAATGAGCTGGAATGGGAGACATTTAAAGCAGGAAGACCAGTTAGGAAGCTGTTTAATAAGAAAGGTGAATAGGACCTTAACAGTTGCAGAAGGAATAGAAGGAGGGCCAGAGATGGGGGACATTCCTGATAGATTAGGAAATATCAAGGCATTGTAAGGTCTTGAACAGAGAGATCATGATGAAAATGTCATTACCAAATCTTACCTGTTGGTACCTTAAGAAATTTGTTTCATGTTTCATCCAACATTTCCACTCACATAGATCTCAATTTGAAAATATGGTGACAGTTTTCTGTTTCCTCAGTTCTTAGGGCTTCTGGATTAGATACAAGATACCATTTGGGAACATGACTACGGGATTAGTGAGGTAGCCATCCAGCACTGCAACTTTACCATAGCAAATAGATTGCAGGATTAGAATTGTGGAAGGTATACTGGGATAGACTTTACATGTACTCTGGTCCAACCTTCTTGTTTGATACTGAAAAAAGGGAGTTTGGAAACTTAAAGTGACTTGCTGTGGATCCCAGAACTGCTTTGACATAAAACCAGGACTTAACACCATAGGTTTTCTGACTCAACTCTTTTTTTAGAGGAACGAGTGGCTTGGTGTGTAACTGTAGATGTATTTCTTTTTCTTATGTCATAAAAGATAGAGGCGATTAATAGTGTGGAAAGAGATTTGAACATGGAATCAGAACACTAATTCCTGTTTTAGCACTACCCTTTACTGTTTGACCCTGAGTCACTTCACCTCTCAGCTTCCCTTTCTTCATCTGGAAAATGAGTAATAGCCTCCCTCCCTCACAGGATCATGTTGAGAATCAAATACATGCATTAAAGTATTTCTAAGTTTTGTATTAATTATGAAGAACATAATTAATGTTGATTAGTGAGCTGTTAGTCCTGTACTGCCTTTCTGTACTGCTTTACTGGTCCATACCATCCTAAGGAATCTAGTTTAGAGACTAAGAGCCTAATCATTTGTCAGTTCCTCTGATTAGCAAACAAGGAAATAATTCTCTGAGTTCTTTAAACTGGTTCAAACTGAGTTCAAATTTAAATTGAGTTCTTTAGCAAATTAGAGTTCTTTACTAAATCCGCAGATACACTGAACTTTGTGTGTGCATCTACTTTTATTAAACTTAAAAAAAAAAAAATTTTAACTTTCAATTAGAACCAATTTGTGACTTTAAAACAATTACAAAAATAGTACAGACACTGTATAGCCTGCACCCAGCTTCCCCAAATGTTAACACCTTACATGACGGTAGCACAATTATCCAAACCAGGAAATTAACATTTATGTCATACTATTAACTAATCCACAGACTTTACTCAGGTTTTGTCAGTTGTCCCACTCATGTCCTTTTCTGTCCAGGATCCAGTTTGGTATCCTGCATTGCATTTAGTTCTGTCTCCTTAATTCACTCTAATGTGTGGCATTTTTTCAATATTTGTCTACTATAACCTTGACATGTTAGGAGAATACTATCCAGTTATTTTGTAGCATGTCCTTCGGTTTGGGCCCTACCAAGAGGGAACTGGAACAGACATCACTCCCTGTTGTTCTGGTTGCTAACTACCTTCTATTTAATATTAATGTGGTGAGAAAAATCCACATGCAACTATAATAAACAGTATTAATAAGGACAGAACAAGAAGTGTGGGGGAGGTTAGCCCAGTGAACAAAGATGAAATCTTGAGGGGATGTACTTGGTTTATAACTTAAAGAAATTATATTGCGCCTCTGAGCCTGGGGACTTCTTGGGTATTGACAGTTTAGGGTATCTCCTGCTCATATGATTGTAGTGCATTTAAATAGTGAGTATTCTGCAGTTCACATTGCCTCACGTAGTGCATTTAAATAGTGAGTATTCTGCAGTTCACATTGCCTCACCTATTTTTACCTGAGGGCCATCTTTGCTAAGGGGAAATTCTAGCTCTGGGAGTCAAAGGATGCATTAGCTTAGGGCACTTGGTTATTGTGGCAGCTGCTTTTCTTGCTGCCCCAAATAAAAGCTAGGTTTCCTCTACTACCACCACCAACACCACCAAGGAGACATTAACCCGTACCACCGCTAGGTAAGAGTTTCTCTCACTTTCATGCTTTTGCTGTCACTCTTCTGCCTGCCTGCAGTGCTCTCTCCAGCCCTTATAACCATCCAAGTTCTAACAGTCTTAAAAGTCCAGTCATATATTGATAAATGCACTTAAATTAATTTTCAGGAGGTGATGGTCTATATACTCTTGACTATCCTTATCAAAGTTGCTAGTTCTTTTTTAGAGTAGTCACCTGAACATATTTTGAGATACCTAGCTAGGTTGAGACTAAGACTGGTCTTATCCTGAAGTAGAAACCTGTGCCCAAACTGTTGCCATATGAATTAATCAGTCCAGAATAGGTACAGTATTAAATTTTTTTGAAGGGCTGTGATGACATTTTTCACAGAAAGAGAACAAGCAATCCTAAAACTTGTATGGAACCACAAAAGACCTCAAATAGCCACAGCAAACCTGAGAAAGAAGAACAAAGCTGGAGGCATCACACTTCCTGATTTCAAACTATATTACAAAGGTATAGTAATCAAAACAGTATGGTATTGGCATAAAAACAGACACATAGATCAATGAAACAGAGAGCCCAATAATAAGCCCATACATATATGGTCAATTAATTTACTCAAAGGATCCAAGAGTATATAATGGAGAAAGTATAGTCTCTTTAATAAATGGTATTGGGAAAGCTGGATATTCACATGCAAAAGAATGAAACTGGACCCATATATTTCACCATGCACAAAAGTCAACTCAAAATGTATTAAAGACTTGAAGGTAAGACCTGAAATGGTAAAACTGCTAGAAGACATAGAAGGTAATATCCTTGACATTGGTCTTAGTGATGAGTTTTTGGATTTTACACCATAAGTGAAGGCAAAAATAACCAAACTAAAATGCTTCTGCTCAGTAAAGGAAACTAGCAAAATGAAAAGGCAACCTACCAACTGGGAGAAAATATGTGCAAATCACATATCTGATTATATATTTATATACATATAAGTATATAAAGAATTCATACAACCGAATAGAAAAATAACAATCTGATTTAAAAATGGGCTAAGGATCTGAATAGACATTTTTCTAAAGAGGACATACAGATGGCCAATAGGTACATGAAAAGGTGCTTGACATCACTAATCACCAGGGAAATGCAAATCAAAATCATAAGATATCATCTCACACCCTAGAATGGCTAGTATCAGAAAGACAAAAAATAAGTGTGTTTGTGAGGATGTGGAGAAAAGGGAACCCTTGTGCACTGTTGGTGAGAATGAAAATTGGTGCAGCCACTGTGGCAAACAGTATGGAGTTTCCTCAAAAAATGAAAAATGGAACTACCACATGATCCATCAATTCCACTGCTGGGTATTTATCCAAAGAATATGAAATCACTGTCTCAAAAAGATATCTGCACTCCCATGTTCATTGCAGTATTATTTACAATAGCAAACACCTAGAAACAACATGTGTCCATCAGTGGATGAACAGATAAAGACATGATACACACATGCACGCACACACACACTGAAATATTATTCACCAAAAAAAAAAAAAAAAGGAAATCCTGCCATTTGCAATAATATGGATGGACCTGGAGGGCATTATGCTAAGTAAGTCAAGCAGAGAAAGATAAATACTGTATGTTGTCACTTGTATGTGGACTCTCCCAACAACAGCAAAAACAAAAAACAAAAAACCTCATAGATACGAAGAACAGATCATGGGTAGGGTGGGCAAAATGGGTGAAGGAGATCAAAAAGTACAAACTTCTAGTTATAAGATAAATAATCCTGAGAATCTAATGTACAGAATGATTATAGTTAATACTGTGTATATATATTTGAAAGTTGATGAGAGAGTATTTCTTAAAAGTTCTCATCACAAGAAAAAAGTTTCTAACTATGTAAGGTGATTGTTGTTAACTAGACAAATTGTGGTAATCATTTAACAATACAAACATATATCAAATAATTATATTGTATAACTAAAACTAATACATTGTTACATGTCAATTATGTCTCAATTAGAAAAAAAAAAGCTATGCTCAGCAACTGGAGGTAGTAGCAACATAAATAATGATTTCTAGTCTCAAAAATCATAGAATTGCCTTAAAATGGTGAGGTAGAAGCATTTAAAAAATTAAATCTATTTTCCTTAATTCAGTAAACATTTATTGAGTGCCTACTATGTGTCAGGTACTATTCTAGGCATTTTGAAGATGTAAATAAAAAACTTTCTGCTTTCATGGCACTCTTATTTTTTAGCAGAGACAATGAGTTTAAAAGTTATGCTGATACAAATCCGAACTCCAGTGAGATAGCACCTCACACCCGTCAGAATGGCTAAAATTAACAACACAGGTAACAACAGATTTTGGTGAGGTTGTGGAGAAAGGGGAACCCTCTTGCACTGTTGGTGGGAATGCAAACTGGTGCAGCCACTCTGGAAAACAGTATGGAGGTTCCTCAAGAAGGTTAAAAATAGAACTAACCCACAATCCAGCAATTGCATTGCAATGTTAACAACATATTTACCCAAAGGATACAAAACTACTGATTTGAAGGGATACATGCACCCCGATGTTTATAGCAGCATTATCAACAGTAGCCAAACTATGGAAAGAACCCAAATGTCCATCAACTGCTGAATGGATAAAGAAGAAATGCTGTACACACACACACACACACACACACACACACTGGAAAATTACCCAGCCATCAAAAAGAATGAAATTTTGTCATTTGCAATGACATGAATGGAACTAGAGTATACTATGCTAAACAAAATAAGTCAGAGAAAAACAAATACTATATGATTTCACTCATATGTGGAATTTAAGAAATAAAACAGATGAACATAGGGGAAAAAAGAAAAAAAGAGGGGCAAACCATAAAACAGACTTTTAACCAAAGAGAACAAACTGAGGGTTACTGAAAGAGAGATGGGTGGGGGGGGGGATGGCTTAAATGCGTGAAGGGTATTAAGGAGGGCACTTGTAATGAGCACTAGGTATCATATATAAATGATGACTCACTAAAATCTGTACCTGAAACTAGTATTACACTGTATGTTAACCAACTGGAATTTAAATAAAAACTTGAAAAAGAAAAAAAAACGTTAGGTTAGAAAGTTATGAATGCTTTGAAAAAAAGAACGTGGTACTGAAGACCAGGAGGCCAAGTGGGTGGGGTGGGAGAATTATAGTATTAAATAGGGAGACAGAGTGGGCCTAATTAAAGGTGCTAAAGAGGGAAATGGGGAGATGTTGGTCAAAAGATACAAATTTCCAGTTATAAGATAAATGCTGTAATTTACAGCACGATGACTATAGTTAATAATACTGTAAGTTGTTGTTGTTGTTTTTTAAAGAAGGTGCTGACTTTTGAATAAAGACTTAAAAGGGATGAGAAGTTTGACCACATGAATATCTAGGGAAAACATTTCAGACCAAGAGAACAGGAGAGGTTCGAAGGCATGCATATCTGGTGTATTCAAGGCATGGAAAGGAGAAGCTGTAGCTGATACAGAGTGAATAAGGGGTAGACAGTAGCAGGAAATGAGATTAGGGATGTGGGGGATTGGTGGTTGTACCAGTCATGTGAGACCTGAGCTGAGACACCATGGGAATGACTTTGACTTTCATTATCAGTGATATAAGAACCATTGTGGGGTTTTGAGTAGAGAAGTGACAGGATCTATTTGTTATATAAGTGTGGTCAATTATAATCTTAAATGTTAAAAATAATTTAAACCAAACTGTTGAAGGACAGAAATTCTCAGATTCAATTATTTTATATCCACCTAACATGATTTGTAAGAAACATCAAATCAAAGTGATATAGAAAAGTTGAAAGTTAAGGATTGAAAGAAGATATGAGGGACAGTAGCAAAAAGAAAGCAACAGTTGCAGAATTAAAATCAGAGAAAATGAAATTCAAGGTAAAGAAAAACTAAAAAGAACAAAGAAGAATGGCCCATATAGATAGCAAGCACAATCACTAAATATAGTATACAAATTTTTAGGTAACTAAAAACATAGCGTCAAAATACAGAAAGCAAAAACTGATAGAAATTCAAGATGTTAACTAAATTACAATCATGTTGAGAGACTTGAACGCATCTCTTTTGAAAATCAGCATGCCAAAGAGATATAAAAAGTACTTTGTAAAATAGAGGGTTTGATTAACAGTATCTTTGAATATGTGTATGTATCTTTATATTTCTCCTCCCCCAAAAGAATAAGCCTTCTTGTAGACACGCATCAAAATTTATTTATAAAAATATACCATGTACTAGACCACAAAGAACAACTCAGTGTATTTCAAAAAATAGAGATCATAAGACTACATTCCCAGTGTATAATGCTGCAATAATACCAGAAATAAACAAGAAAAAGGATGGCAAAGGCAATCTACCTGCTTGGGATTTAACTATTTTTATTCTAGTGGAAGGTGAAAATTTATTTTAAAGGTAAAGACTAGAGCTATAAAAAAATAAAAGTAATATATAACAAAGTCAGTGAATTTCTCAGTCACAGCACAATTCCAAGGAGTATTCATATCTTTAGAGCATCTACAAGATAGCATGAATGCTTGAAAACAAAATAAGCATTCATCTCTAGGAACTAGATGAACTTAGCAAAACCACACATATAAGAAAGGAATTTATAAAAGTAACAATTGAAATTAATAACTGAGAAACAAAAACGTACACTAACATTATTTATTATCTATTATACTTCAGTTGTTTTAAGAGCCTAACTCCTTTAGTATTATTATGATCCCCATTTTGTAGATGAAGGGACTGAAGCAAAGGGAGATTGAGCAGCTTGCCCATAATCACACAGCTCCTGAGTGACAGAGGGAGCACTGGAATTTGGCCACTCTGGCTCCAGAGGTCACAATCTCTATCCCTAGGCTCATTATCGGGTCCAGAACCCAAATATCCACACTCCCTCTCTACTTCTCCTTCCAGTGCTATGCTGGAAAATGTGTTCTTTATGGAAACCATACCATACAAATTTTGAATGTGTAACACTTTCGTTCATTTGATGCAAAAAAAAAAAAAAAAGTCAGTTTTAATATCTATACCTTTACATCTGGATAAAAATGAGAACATGTGCCTAAATCAATTTTTATGATTTATGTATTTTATTTATAAAATACTTCTGCTCTAGTGAAGCTCTACAATCAGAAAGAATTCTGACTGGCCCTTGATTGTATCTTCTTCTTATTATTGTCTGTGTTAAAATCACCTGTTCCATAATCTGGAAGCAAAGAAAGGCACAAGAGTTCAGGAAATTGGCAAATTTTTCCTTCTTATTTTTAGATTAGAAGTTTCAAGGAAGCTAAAATCTTATATCATGTGTAGTTTTAATTTATCCTTAATACTCCCTATTACTCAGTTTCATAAATTGAGATTTGACTTTTGGTTGGGTGGGAGAGGCATATATACATGCATGTGTGTGTTACAAGGAGAAATTGAGGTTTATTTAAAATAGAAAAGACAGAGACCACTTTCAAAATACAGTCATACGTAGATAGTAAATATGACCTAATTCTCCAGCTCCCTTCATTTAGTCATACTACTGGAAGGTACCCCAGCACACCACCACCAAAAGTAGAACTTATGTTGACAAAGATTCTGCCACTGTTCCTGGATTGTTCTCGATGTGTCTGTTTATATTCTCGTGTGTGTGTGTGATATGTATATACATGCAAATATATGCACGTGCATACAAAGATACATATTTATATGCAAAATATATATGTAGACACACATTACATTAGTGTGTTCAAATGTATATAAACACATGTACTGGGTGCATCATGAAATATAATATATTCCAAATTGAGTTCTGGATTCAATTTGTATGTTCAATTTTACTCTCTTGTTTTCTCCTGAGAAAGCTTTTAAGCATTTCTGGGACAAAAAATGTTGTGGTAGTTTCAGCTGTCCCTGCAGCCACTTTCATTATTTGTGTCATTATTCCTGCTGCATAATGTGAACATAAAAAAACATGGTTCTGTAACAAATGACTTCCCAGGACTGACAGTTATAGCTGCAGCATTTCAAGACTGATGAAAAATTTCCCAGCAAGATCTCTGGCCAGGTCTACAATAACGAAACAGGAAATGGCTGCCACTATTCACATTAAATCCAGACTGTTTGGTGTAACTTTATCTATGTTTTCGATTACAATAAAATCTCTTTCATTCCCAACCAGCAAAATTTCATCCTTATTAACGGTTTCCAAAAGATAACTTGAGGTTTCATGTGTGGTATTCCTGTTTGTCCTTTGATAAGATCTTTTAAAGATAATTTTTTTTAAAAGTTTTACCTTTTGGATTGTTTAAATTCAATGAACTTTGTAAATTTTTATGAGAGGGAGAGGTTTGTTATGACTTTTTCCCAGGGGACTGCTAATAGAAGTTAGCTTGCCTAGCCCATGTGCTAGATGCTGTCAGTATCAAACTGCCTTTGACTTTCACACCTCCCAGGGGACTAGTAATTGTTGTGTTCAAACAGCCTGTAATTGTGATCCCGCTGGCTTTCTCAGTACGCTTCTGGCTATTAGAATCATTAAACAACTCAGCACCTGTTAACAGCATTGTAAATATTCAACCCTGCTTGTGTGCAGGTTGAGTCCAATATAGAGAAATCTTACAGAGCTCAGCCTCATAAATTAGAGCTTCTGACAAGTCAATTATTGTGAAACTGGGTTTCTCTGTGAAATAAATGAAATAGCATGCTGACAAAAAGGTAGGCTGTCTGTTTATGGCAGAGAAAAGACAATGACTTGATGATCCAATGCAGTGAGCATGAAACTACATTGTATCCTTTATCTGTAATTAAACAGTTGTGTAATATTTCTGTTTTAATAACCAGTAAATTGTAAATTTTGTACTGTGGAGAGTGCAACATGAAAACAGACCTTTTTACTTAGCTCTTGCTTGCTTTTTCAAGTTAGTGAAGTGATTGTTGATATTAATGTTATATAATGTTTTAAGCTAAATGCTTATAATTATTTGGGCTAGAAATTACCCCGTGACTGAAAAGTTCATGCAGTAGAAGCAAAGGCCATATAATGCTAATGAAGATCATGTAAATATAAACTCCATTATTTGTTCACAGAAAACTGTCAGAATATATTACCTCTCAAAATTATATGTGACCTAGACATAATTTCATTTACATTTAGTTTATTTTACAGTGTCTTATAAATTATATAGCGTAGGTTAATTAGGATTAAGATGTAGGAAATCTTACTTTTATAAGGATTTGGAAGTGTTGTAAGTAAACTTAGGTCAAATATTAGCAAAGAATAATAGTATAAATCAGTGAAGTTACATCACAACAAAAATTACGCATGTTAGTGTTTGTGTTGGGTGTATAGAAGACAAGTTTTTTAATGTTTGAGATTTTCCTATTCTTGAATGTAATATTTTATCTAGCATTTTCTATTTTTAAAAGTTATCACTTTCTAAAAATAAATAAATAAAAGTTATCATTTATATATGCCAGGATACCCGAAGTAAACAATTTCAGGATTTTTTTTTTTTAATTCTAGATTACCCCCAGATTCCATAAAGATAAAAGTATTGATACTGAGTAAATTGAATGTCAATTCAATTACTTAAATTGAATTTTTGCATTTCTTCTCTTAGGCAAGTCAAGTGTGAGAGTGTTGGTGAGAGCATTAGAAAAGAAAAAATACCTGGAAGTTTTTTAAGTTATTCTGAAAAATGTGTTGATTTATAGCAAATTAGAGTATATGTAATGTAGTCATCAAATAATTTGTTGTAATCTCAGAGACATAATTTTAATTGGATTTTTTTTTTTTCGTTTTTGCAACTTATTTTAAATGTTTAAGAAATGTTTACCCTGACTGTACTTTATCTGAATAAAAGCTACAAATTAGTCTTAAAAACTTCCCAATAAACTTAGACAAACATTAGAAAGGGTATTAGCCCATCAGAATATACCTTGTAAATACATAAAACAGTGGCTAAAATAAATATTTTAAAAATTTATAATTTTTGAAGGAAAATTTTTATCATAGATGGTTTTAAATATTATTTGTAAGTATACTAAATTTGTTAAAGTAAAAAATGGTAAAATTGTTATTATTATACTAAATTTGTTAAAGTAAAAAATGGTAAAATTGTTACTCAGTTATATTTATAGGGTAATGGCTTATGGTAATCAGTAGCAGCATCCATGAGATTTTTTTGTTTTAAATTGCCTAGTAAATTTTTAGACAAAAATGGTATTTTAACTTTTTTTTTCTTTTTTTTTTCTTTTTTTTTTTTTAAAGATTTTATTTATTTATTTGACAGAGAGAGAGCACAAGTAGGCAGAGAGGCAGGCAGAGGGAGAGGGAGAAATTAACTTTTTGTTTTTCATGGTAATATTATTTGCATAATGTCTTCCTTCTGTAATTTTAATTGCATAAAAAATTATTTGATTCTTGGTCTAGAAATTCTATTACTTATTCAGTTCCTGGGCACATTTTCACTGCTTTTTTTTTTCAATTTAGAAATAATTTTATCAACTATATATTAATCCAGACAGCTGAAAATCGTGTTAGAAAATGTATAGATTTAGCAATCCAAAAGAATGTGAAATATAAAATAAGCAATTCTGTTGTAGAAAGTTTGGCTGATAAATTCCATTTGTTGGAAAAAAATGAAAGACAACAAGTATCACTAATAATTTGGAATGGCTTTAGAGATCTCTTTTATGGGGCATTGAATGTCCAGAATTTTTATTTTCACCTTCTACAGCAGAATACATTATTCTAACTAATACTCCTTTTAGTCATTTTTCAGGATAAAGGAAGTATTTTCTAATGGTTTCTAATGCTTGATTTTCACTTTATATGCCTAGATAAAAGTTTGTACATTTTGTTTAAATTAACAACAACACTGGTTTCAATACTTATTTATCTGTTCACTGATAAATATTGCTTTATTTTGGTCTGTGACAAGAACTTTTCCAGGAAAGGCAATAATTTCTCTGCAGATTAAAATGAAAAGTAACTATTTCTCTTTTGTGAAAATTAAAATCATCAGCATATAATTACGATTTACAGTTATTTTCCCAAGTAAATAGTCTGTTATTAATCCTTATTCAGTGGAGGCTCTCATATTGGTATATCTAGCCATTTGTGCAAACTTCTCTTTCTATTGAAAGTATATCATGCCATCATTTAAGTCCTACTTTGTGTATCTTTAAATAAATTATTACCGTATGCTGACCCCAAATCTTTCCCTTTGAAGAAAGAAAAAATAGTCACCATACTTGGCCAGTTATGGTTTCCTTTAGGCCTCTCGCATTTGAGATTGTTAACACTTTCTTCCCAGACCAAGAATATCCCCTTTCTAGTCCTGTACAGAAGTACAACCTCTGTGCTGGGGGCCAGTGATGAGTCTGTCCTGAGGTCACTTTACACTCCTGTTGCTTGATTTGGATGGAGATAGGACATACAATTCTCTATGCTGACCGGGGTATAGGATTCACCACCAGGAATTAGAGATCAGCCATGACATGGGGGCATTCTGTCACCCTTTGAATCCGTTCCCAGGCACAGATTCCTAGCGATCTTAGATATTTGGCAAGACACTTTTGGACTGAGAGGGAGGATCATTCAGGTGAATTGCATGTCCTTCAGCCTTTTACTCGGAAAATATACAGAGCTGAACCTGTGTGTTTTTTGTATATAGAAGCTTAGTTCAAATGCTTCATTGTTAGCTTGATGTCCTTCCAATATTTAGGGTGACATGTAGTTATTAAGCATTTAGAGAACAATAAATGACTAAATTTCCTGAAAGAATTCATCTACCCAAATCAATAGTTCTTTGAGTTTTATAAAGTTACTGAGGATGGGTTTTTATATATAAAAGGGAATTATATATTTATATATAATATGCTTCTGTTTCTAAATCTAGTGTATACATTTAGTTTGCTGTAGATGTATAAAGTGGAGTCATGCCAGTTTTAACACTGGAAAGTTAGTATCTTTTTAATGTGATGCTGAATTTTATCTGCTTATCTTACATAGTTTTAATGTATTCTCATTGTTCGTGTCCGCAAATCTTAGTATGGGAATTTTGATCTGTACGATGAAACTGGCAGTTGGCAGTTGTTTTACTTCTTTGATTTGTCATAAGTGTAGTTGTTCTTTGAAATTCTGAAAGAAAAATAGAATGATAAAAAATTGAAATGCTAATTTTAGTAGAAACTATCTTGAAATAAATAATGACCTTGCTTCTTTTCCAGCTACTACAATTTGAGTGATGTGAGCCATGATTCTGTGAACAAATTTCTGTCTAGTCTGGTTGAGAAGTCTCTGGTTGAATTGGAACATTCCTACTGTATTGAAATTGGAGAGGTATGACTCAGTCATATACATTCCACGTGCAAAGACTGCCCAGCTTTTTAACAGTAGGGCTTTTGTTCTAATGATAACCAAAAATGTTAACAAAATTGTTGCAATAGCAGCCTGCAGTAAGAACGATTAATTTTATGAATCTGTGTGCTTCTATTGTACTTTTTATTTGTAATTTTATCTTTCTTTTTGAAATAGGATAATCGGAGCATTGAACCTCTGACATACGGCCGAATTGCTTCTTACTACTATCTGAAGCACCAAACAGTTAAAATGTTCAAAGAGCGTTTGAAACCTGAATGTGGTACCGAAGAATTGCTTTCAATTTTGAGTGTGAGTTTCATGATATTATTGTATTGCTTTTTCATATAAAGAGATTATATCTTCTGTATTTCATACCTTCTCTTTTAATTTGGGTCCTTAAATTGCTGCCAGCCAGTGTCTCTAGAAATTCAGCAAACTGTTTATTTTTTTTTTTTTTTTAAGATTTTATTTATTTGACAGAGAGAGACACAGAGAGAGAGGGAACACAAGCAGGGGGAGTGGGAGAGGGAGAAGCAGGCTTCCCGCTGAGCAGGGAGCCCGATGTGGGGCTCGATCCCAGGACCCTGAGATCATGACCTGAGCCGAAGGCAAACGCTTAACGACTGAGCCACCCAGGTGCCCCATCAGCAAACTGTTTTTAAAATCTTTTCCTCTGTCAAACAAGATCACTACAGAGCAACATATTTGGACCAAGTTTCCCTACATACTATATTATCCAAACTTGGGTACTTCTGAGAATGGAATGGGTCACTATTAATATTAAGCCAGGATAATAAGTATGAACTGGGCTATCCTCAACAGCCAGATGATCACCCTATCCTTCAATATAATAACTTCTATGAATTATAATTGAAAACTTTTCGTACTGCTTCTTTTGGGTCTTTCTTGTTGAATCTATGATGTTCCTGAAGTTTCTTTACATAAGGACACACAATTAGGATCTCTTAGAATTAACTAATGCCAGAAAAGCTGTTCAACTCCCTCCCCTGTCCCCCTTCCAAAATAAAAATACAACCAGATTTAGCACATGGTAAAAAAAACAAAAACAAAAACTATACTGTGTTTGGTTTTGTTTTTTGGCCAAGAAGCTAAGAACTAAATTTTATATTGAAGCTAAAATTACTATTAGGAGTATTTTCTTCATTTTCCTTTCAGCATACTATATATGCATTTTGTCTTTGTTGAGTTTAAATATAATTTCCCACAGAACTGTGTTAGCACATTAGTCAAGATATATATTATAAATGAAAGCTATATATTGTCTTACCCCTCAGGTACATTGATACGATTTTAAAGAGTTAAGAACCACTGGACTGTATAATGTCTTTAAAGTCCTTCTCTCATATCATCACTGATTCTGAGGTAGTTCACTTACTTATTAGCTTTTTTCTTACCTTCTTTGCTTATCATTCTCAGTTGGCTTCAATATCCCATTCACAGTTTCCAATTTTTCAGTGTTTTCCCTTTGAGAAGCTGGTTT
The DNA here is from genome assembly GCF_029215605.1 of Mirounga angustirostris. Lineage (NCBI taxonomy): Eukaryota > Metazoa > Chordata > Mammalia > Carnivora > Phocidae > Mirounga > Mirounga angustirostris. The sequence continues at coordinate 86,673,185 of NW_026991716.1, read as the reverse complement.
GTAGATTTTGTGTGAACATAGGGCCTAGTACATTGTAGTGAGTCAGAAAATAATTTATTAATGAATTGATGGATGGATGGATCCTGTATTCATCAGTTCTCTGTTATTTGCTCTATAGAAAAGAGTAGAGAATTCAAGTATATGAGGCAGCTATCAAAAAAAATTTTATGAAATTAAAAATTTGTTTCTGAAGTAAGAGTATGAAAAAATAAGAATTGTTTTTAGATCCCTAAGAATGAGGTTTTTATTATTTCCCAGTTAGAGAGTCATAAAAACATGATTTATCTGGGTGGAAGACAGTAAAATCATGGTTAATTAATTTGGGCAAGTATTTTAAACTAGTATCTGTTAGATTTAAGAATATAATTTTCCTTTCATATTTACCTACCTTGATATATTTATCTAATCTAATAATTAAAAGTATATACCTACCTTGGGAACACGTAATAAGAGCTAACACCTTTGAGCACTTTTCATGTGCTAAGCACTATTCTAGGAACTTTACATCAATAAATTCATTTGATCCTAACAATGACACTCATTTTATATTGATAACATTCCATTATTATTCCTATTTTACAGGTTAACTAACCTCTCTAAAGTTACACAGCAAGTGAATACTTCGCAATCTAGCCGCCCAAGTATGGGTTCTTAAGCACTGTCCTGCCTTTCATGTCACACACAAACACACACACACACACACACACGCACTCTGAAGTGGAAGATTTTGAGGTAGGAGATATGTGTTAAGACTGGATCCTAGATGCACATTTTGGATACTAACCCTTTATCAGAAATGTTATTTGCAAATATCTTCCATTCCATAGGTTGCCTTTTAGTTTTGTTGATTGTTTCCTTTGTTGTGCAGAAGTTTTTTTATCTTGATGAAGTCCCAGTAGTTCTTGCTTTTGTTTCCCTTGCCTCTGGAGACGTTTCTAGTAAGAAGTTGCTTTGGCTGATGTCAGTGGTTGCTGCCTGTGTTCTTCTCTAGAATTTTGATGGTTTCCTGTGTCACATTTAGGTCTTTCATCCATTTTTAATTTATTTTTGTGTATGGTGTTAAAAAAATGGTCCAGTTTCATAGCTATGTTGCTATCCAGTTTTCCCAACAGCATTTGTTAAAGAGACCATCTTTTTTCCATTGGATATTTTTTCCTGCTTTGTCTAATATTAGTTGATCATAGAGTTGTGGGTCCATTTCTAGGTTTTCTATTCTGTTCCATTGATCTGTGTGTCTGTTTTGTGCCAGTACCATACTGTCTTGATGATGACAGCTTTGTAATAGAGCTTGAAGTCCGGAATTGTGATGCCTCCAGCTTTGCTTTTCTTTTTCAACATTCCCTTGGCTCTTCAGGGTCTTTTGTGGTTCCACACAAATTTTAGAATTGTTTGTTTTAGCTCTGTGAAAAATGCTGGTGCTATTTTGGTAGGGGTTGCATTAAATATATAGATTGCTTTGGGTAATATAGACATTTTAGCAATATTTGTCCTTCCAATCCATGAAAAAAAAAAAAAAAAGACTGGATGCACATTGTTTGTAAAGGTTTGTGAAAACCATATGCCTGTTACACTCTGTATCCCCCTCCACCCCACTAAAAAAAGACCCAAAAATATATCCAGTACCAAGAGAATTAAACTATTATCCTCTTCAGTCTTCTCTGAAAAGGTATTGATCAGAACAAGAGGTCTGTCCACATCCTTTCAGCAGCTTGTTTCTTTCCACCATTACAACCCCTGAAACCAGTTACACTGATCTCATGGTTTATTTTTATTAAAATAAGGTCAATTCTTGTGATACGTAAGCAAAACAAATCATCTGCAAATACATGTAAGATAAACTCAACAGTACATTTATATAGATATTGTTTTGGGGTACCCCTTAATAATTTTCACAGCAACAGTGATGTCATCTCTTCATCCTATGGTGTTTAGTCCAGGAAACTTAGCCTGTGCTAAATAGCATCTAAGCCTGTAATATCTCAGTGACACTGATTTTTGAATGAGGATATAGGGGCATTAGAACTGTAGGACTCACATAGCCAAGGAGATCTGCAGGTACCACTGTTTTGTTAATTTCTTGTGTCAGAATTGCTTTCCATTCACTAGAGAACATATGTGTAACTAACAAAGAAATATTAAATAATAAAGCAAGATTGGATTTGAGGTAATTACAGTGCAATTTCTAGAATTCATTCTGTTGCTGAAAAGTACTTCTTAAATGTTCTCTGTTATCACACTAAAGATTCCTAAATGACTCACGTAGCCTCATTATCTTTACTCTCACCTCCAAAAATGGATATTAAATCTCCTTGTGGTTTTGAAACAAGGAGAAAAGAGCAGCCAGACAGGAGCTCTGGAAAACAGGATGATAAACACAACAGGGCAAAGGAAACCAATAGGAGTGTCGTTAGTTTCAAAGGCATATTTTCATTATTATTGTTTTTATTATAATGCTTAATAATGTCACATTATACTTTTGAAAAATGTAGTATTAGAACTCATTCACTATCAGCATCTCCTTTTTAAAGGTAGTTATTGATGTTTCTAAAGTCATCTTTAAACTTTTTTTATTAATACATTATCTTTTTAAAGAAGTTTTAGTATTCCTGAGATCACAACTGAAAAGCTTCTATTCTCTTGAGTATTACTTTGATCTTACTCTAATACTTCCATCAGTTTAATTTTTTAGTGAATGAAGTTTTCTCATTTTATCTTAGGTTACATATTGTATTTAACTTTTTGTTTTCTTTCCTTTGGTACTAATGATAGTATAGAAAGTGTGTTCATTAAGATTTCCTTTGAGGTTCTCTATGTTGCAATGTGATTGATTATACTTGGCACAGAGAAAAAAACTAGAAGGTAACCAATCATAGAAGGAAAAAAGAATATTAAGACATTGATTCATTTTCACCAGGCATTTAAAAATACATAAATGTATTATTTCTCTTTATTTAACATCAAATATAGTTTCAGATGATAATCTCTTGATTTTACATATTCATAACTGATAATTGGTAGCTGTTTTTAGACCTCTTTCCCTTTAGAGAAGATAAGTATTTTGAATCTCATAGTTAGTGATAGAGTTGTTTTTCCTTTACTTAATTTAATTAGAATTCCTACTCTTTATTTAGTCATTTTGTATATCACTGTCAACTTTTCTGATTTTCTTTTTATAAAGTAAGGATACAATTTTTTTGCCTTTATAATTACCAGACAGTGTAGTTTCTTTCAAAAATAAAAGAAAAAGCATTTAATCAGGTCATTTCATGACATGCTTCCTTGTACAGTGTTTTTGGCACTATAGACCTCCCTCTTCCAGTGTTCAAAGAAGATTGTCAAGTTTGATTAAAAAATATATATATATATTAAGCTCATGTATACCCTGTCTTCTGAATTCTGTTCTTTTTCTTCTCTATCAGTAGAATGATTGGGGTCAGACTGGTATTTTGCAGAATGGTATTATATTGACAATAATCATCCTTTTGACCAAAGGATGGACAAAGAGGAAATTTCTGAGTTTAAAGTTGAAAACTAAACTCTTCCCAATAGTAAAGAGCTAAGCTAAGTGATATTGTCCTAAGAAATAAATATCTTGAGAAAGACATGTATCATATGATCTCACTGATATGAGGAATTCTTAATCTCAGGAAACAAACTGAGGGTTGCTGGAGTGGTAGGGGGTGGGAGGGATGGGGTGGCTGGGTGATAGACATTGGGGAGGGTATGTGCTATGGTGAGCACTTTGAATTGTGTAAGACTGTTGAATCACAGACCTGTACCTCTGAAACAAATAATACATTATATGTTAAAAAAAAAAAAAGAAGATAGGAAGGGAAAAATGAAGGGGGGGAAATCGGAGGGGGAGACGAACCATGAGAGACTATGGACTCTGAAAAACAAACTGAGGGTTCTAGAGGGGAGGGGGGCGGGGGGATGGGTTAGCCTGGTGATGGGTATTAAAGAGGGCATGTATTGAGTGGAGCACTGGGTGTTATATGCAAACAATGAATCATGGAACACTACATCAAAAACTAATGATGTAATGTATGGTGATTAACATAACGTAATAAAAAAAAGAAAGAAATATCTTTAAAAAAGAAAGAAATATCTTAAGCATAAAATGAAGTATGCATAATTTATATATTTTATCATTAATATGTTACTCTCTACATGGTCTATGTTAAATTCTATCAGTCATATTTCTACCCACAGACCATATACTGGTTCTTGTAAAAAAATATTTATTTTGTACCTATAATGTGTGAGGCTCTTTGTAGGGGCAGGAGATAGAATAGTGAACATTACTGACAAACATGTGAGAGAGTGTGACACACATACATATGCCAAATACATAGATTCAGAAAGGGCTGGAATGACTGTAGTAATGATAAAACTACTGAAGAACTAAAAGACAAGGTGGAACTCTGCCTGTCATATTTGGTGGGATAGATGGTGATCATTCCTTTACAGACAGAGAAGGTGGGGATTAGGATTAGACTTGTGTGGCATTTACATGAGTTTTCTCTTGGCCCACTAGATACTTGGGATATTTTCATCCCTCCCAGTAATATAAGGAGTTTTGTTTGTTTTTTTAAATGTGCCATGTGTTAAACTTCCAGGAACTAATTCTTGTTGGTTATTACTTCATTATATATAAATTTTTATTTCGGTCAACACTGAAAAAGAAAATACAGTTCCACTAATTTTTTTTTTTTTTAGTAACACCTCTTTTGAGACTTCCATTTCTCCTCATTTGTCTTCTTCCTAAGAAATTGAACTGTTTCTAGCTTACATCTTCAGATGTCATTGCCTTTAAATGATAGTTAAAAACTCTAAGGCCAAAGATTGGTACTGAGAGTATTTCTGTTCACTAATCTTATTCTATAATGCAACCCATTTATTTAAATTTTGTCTTTCCAATACATCCATTAGAAAATAATACTATCTTTTATTGAGCACCTACTACATGCCAGGCATTTTATATACATCATTTGTAATCCATCAAACAGTGCTTCATGGTAAACACTAATTTACAGGTAATGAAATTGAAATTTAATGAGGTTACATTTTCCGGGTTCATAGAGAGTAGTTCTTTAGAATTCCTTCTCTATATCTTCCTTCCTCTCCAAGACATAGTTTATCCTTATCCAGTGTTTTAATTCCAACTGTAAAAAATTTTTAAAGCATGGAAGTATAAGGGCATATATTTTTTTAAAAGTTAATTAAAAAGCAGGAATACTTTTAAATTTATGTGTGGCCCTTGTAACTTAGAATTATAGATGTTAAATGCAGTTGTTAATTACTGTGACAAAATAATTATTTCAGTATTTCTTATTGGAAACATATATTTTAAGTTTTAAATGATATGATGCTATTTGGAAAGTTTAGCTATTTTATAAGAACTCTTGCCAAGTTTTTTTAACACCATGAATTAATAAGCTTCATAATTAAGGCAGCTGCTTCACACTTCTATTGTTAACCAGTGACATTACATCTGTCTTGCTCCATTGATGCCCTCCTCCTACTTATTGAAGCATTTAGCAGTTTTGGCAACAGGGATTACATGGCATGGAGTAAGTAGTCTAATTAGATATAAGTGAAAATCCTGAGGGAAAAGGACATTTAAAAAGTAATTTAAAGAATCTCTTAATGATGTTGGCACTGAAAGCCCACATCTAGAGTAGAAAGTGCCTGTCATCATGGCAAACAAGGATCATGAGTTGATATGTTCAGTGAACTTTTAGAAGGTAACCTATTTTAAAACGATAATAGAAATGAAAAGATTTCAAAGTTAGAGAAAATTTATTTGAACAGATTTACGAATATGCTTGCTATCATATTAATAGCTTTGAAAGAAAGCAGAATATGCCCCAAATGTATTCTGTCTCTAGAATTTCCAATAATTTTTTTAAAAAGATATACTCAGTTGTTATGGTTCTTGTGACTACACAGAAACATAAGATTATATATCAAATATCCAATCTGAAAAGTTGTGAAATTTTTATTTTTTCACAAAGCCTTGGATATTGACTAAAAGTATGGGTTTCATGTTAATATAAAATAGAACCATTCCAAATTTAGAAAAGTACCAGAGCAATAAGATTTTTATATGTCAATAAACTTCCAGGTTTGGCAGTTCTCTGTACTGCTTTCTTTAAAAGCATACAGATTCTTCGCTCTGCCCATATATAGAGCATTTTCAGTAATAGAGCATTTTTAATGCTCAAATTTTGTCCTGTTTGAGCACAACTACAAATCTTTTGGTAGAAAATTGCAAATACATCTTTCTCAAACATGAGATTGGAAAAATAAGCAATATTGTTTTAAAAAGAGAGAAATTTAAAACAAAACAAATAAAAAGGACAAGCCAGATATGAATAGCATCAGTAGGGGACCCAGCATGCAAAATTAAAGAGTTCATTAAAGGAATAATGAAAGGAAGGAGAGGTTAACTGAGTAACAGTGAACACCACCAACCTCGTGGCCTTCCATTTCCAAATAACCTCCTGACAATTGCAGAATCCCATCTGCTACTCTTTATCTTCCTGGTGGGGAAACCTAATGGGATATCTTCCAGGGTTTGTGAGAAGAGTGTCCCTAACCCTCAGGCTGGGGAGCTGCCTGGCATCTTTTGGACAGGCACAGATGGCAAATGTCTTGAAAAAAAGTTCTCTTTCTACTTCTCTTGGTCTCTTTCCCTTGAGACTTTCCCTCTTCTCCCTTATTTCTCAGCTTCTTCCTGGCTTTCTGTACATATAAGCTCTCCTCAGCACAGAGAAAAGTGCAGTATTTTCCTGGTAAAAGACCTCAGTCTTAGATATATCTGTTGTGCTTCAATAGATTACTTCAAGATTTTTAAGCTGATTATGTTCTGATGAGCCTAAAATGTATTTATGATGTTACCTGAAATTTGTCCTGTTTTAAATTTTTGATTTTTTTTTTTTTGGCTTCCTAAAATATCCCACAGAATGACAACTGGCAATTATTAGGAATCTAATCGTTTGTGATTAAGTAGAATTGTTAATTAAGAAATGATTTTACATATCAAAATATGAATAGCTTTGATATTTCTTTCTTTATCACCTAATTTAACTTCCTCATTTTGTCAAAGAACAAAGACCCATTCTTGCTCAAGAAGACACAATCAGTGTGGAAAAATAATATAAAAACTCAACTCTCAGTAGGGAAAGGGCAAAGTTGGAATTAGAATTCGTATCTCCCAGCAACCTTTTAAATGTCTTGTTTCTCCCTTTGCCATTTTATACTTTTCTTTTTCCTCTTCTTGCCTCTTATTTTGCCCTTTTATTTAAACTTACAAAGCACAAGGTACATAAAATACACCATTAACCTTCTCAGCCTAAGCTATCTATAAAAAATACTTTTGGCTTGTCAACATTTATTAAGATTTGCTAAGTGTTCTGTCCAATACTCGGTGTACTTTGGGGAATACCAAAGAAATGGAAGACCCATATCTTTTAAGGAGATTTGTCCTGGAGCCCAAAGATTCTAATAAAAACAAGGGATAGGCTTGTGCTAAATACCTGTCTCTTGGCTATTGCTGCTTAATATAGCTGTGCCTATGCATGAGAAGTGTTTAGTTGTACTTATGGCATTCAGAGCAGAAGAGTTGCTGACATTGCTGTCCCCAAAAAGTCAGAATTACCAGCCTGGCCTATAGGCAGGAGGTGTATAAGTCATGGGGGCCATATAAGTATTTGCAAAAGGAGTCTACATTTAGACATTTTTTAATTACAAGTATAATCTTGGATGGTGTCATATGAATTATGTTTATAAAACTCCAGGGTAGTTTACAGGGAACCCTATCACGAATCATTTGGCAAAGAAAATCATCATTAATTTAGTCTTAAAAATATTTTATCTTTGGTATCTCTGCTTAATTTAATGATATCAGATATCATAACTATTTAGAATTGTCAATACAGGGGTGCCTGGGTGGCTCAATCAGTTAAGCATCCAACTCTTGATTTTGGCACAGATCATGATCTCAGGGTCCTGGCATCGAGCCCTGCATTAGGCTCTACTCAGCGGCGAGTCTGCTTGAGATTCTCTCTCCCTCTTTTTTTCTCCCCCGTGCACGTGCATGTGCTCTCTCTCTCTCTCCAAAATAAATAAATAAATCTTTAATTTAAAAAATATATATATATTGGGACACCTGGGTAGCTCAGTCAGTTAAGTGTCTGCCTTTGGCTCAGGTCATGATCCCAGGGTCCTGGGATGGAGTCCCATATTGGGTTCCTTGCTCAGCAGAGAGCCTACTTCTGCCTCTGCCTGCTGCTCCCCCTGCTTGTGCTCGCGCGCTCTTTCTGTCAAATAAATAAATAAAATCTTAAAAAAAAAAAAAAAAAGAATTATTGATACCCATACCATCACATTGGGGAAATAAAAATAACATCAAAGATTATGATATTGCTGGAATCAAATCTCTTCCCTAAATTCTAGCCATTTGTCACTTCGTTCTTTGAGTCAGTAGAGTGTTGTTTAAACTTCAAAAATAAGTAGAAGATAAATTGAAACTTAAACATTGGATAAAATATTTTAAAATGCAGTTTTTGTATGCCAAAAATTGGTTTCTGCTCAAAATGTTTTTAATATAATCCCAATAAAGTTAAGTGCTCTAAAATCATTGTTAAGGTCCTATTGGTCCAGCAGGTGGAACAGTTCAGAAATCAATGCTAGCTCCTTCCTCAATTAATAATGGTGATCAGAAATTTTCCAAAAGGCTCATGGTTCCTGTCCTAAGTATCTTGCAAATACAAATAATGCCAAAACATTGTTTAAGCTAAATATATCATCCTGCCTTTTATTTTCAGAGAGCCGCCAAGTAGGTAAATAAGTGTAATTATTCCCAATACTTAAAGCCAACTCAGTGTATTTCAGTATCACTTCTGTATAGCAGAGCAAAAGAAAAACTAAACATCCTAATTTCTTTTCCAACCCCCAATAAGTGGAGTCCACAATATTACATTTTTTTAGAAACATGGAATTTTAAAAGGAAAAAATAATCATAGACATACTCCTTGGTGCTGAGGGACATAATAGCCTTCTAGATTAACTAATGTGCCAGGCTTTTTCTTTATGTAATAATGTAGAAAAACAATAGAATCACTATGTGCTTAAAAATATATATTTTTTAAAAACTGTGTTGACAGTTTGGGATCAAACTTTTGTGAATTCTCTATTGTAAAATATATTAAAGTGTATCTTAATATGTGTTTAAAAATAAGTCATTATATGTAGCCATCTCCCTGGTTTATTGAATTTTATTGTACAAATAATACTACTTTACAAGTTTAGAAGGCTTTTAGCGAAAACAGTACAATCATCCTTCCTTAATTTGTTATTTGGCTATATTTCCTTATACTTAATTTTTAATAGTGTTCACCCACTTATTGGTTATCAGACCACCACTAGTCCTTGTACATTTAGCCATTATTTAGTCTATATAGAGATTTATATCTTCTGATTATTTTCTCCAAAGCAGTTTCTTATCAATTAATCCTTCTGAGTAATTGTTTCATCGTCCTGTTTTAAAGGAAACAGCCAATAGTCCAAGTACAGAATGATTCATAGCTATGACTTTTGTGATATCACCACTGTAAGTACCTCATGGAGTTACTGGGAAGATTAAATTAGTTAATATAGGTAAAGCACAGAACAGTCCTTTGCTCATTTACAGTAAACTCAGTAAACAGAAGCTATTATTATATTTAATAATAATATTTATTACATACAGACTATGCTCCAGGCATGGAGAATACAACAGCAGACTAGGCGGATGAAGTTTCCATACTCGTGGACCTTATATTCATAGTGGGGCTAGTACACAAACAAGTAAATAAACATGTAATATAACAAAGTAGATATAAATGGGATTTTTAAAAATCGGGCAAGTGTCTACAGGTAACTAGAGGAGACTGTTCTAGATAGGACAGTTAAAGAAAGCTTTTCTGAGGAGATGTCTGAACAGAGAACTGAGGGACATGAGCAACCAACTCATGAGAAAGCCTCGGGGAAGAAATTCTAGGCAGAAGGAAAAGCATATGCAAAGGCCATCAAGCAGGAATTACTTGTCAGGTTCAAAGAATAGCAGGGAAGCCAGTGTGGTTAGAGCAGAACAAGCATTGGGAGGGCATGGTATGCAGGGAGCTAGGTCATCTGTGGTCTCCCTAGGGAGTCTGGATTTTGTCCTCTAAGTGTTCAAAGAAGCCATTGGAAGGGTTTTGATCAAAAGAGTGATGTGGTATTATTTGTTCTGAAAAAACACTCTGGCTTCTTAATAGAGAAATGGTTGTTAGTCAAATAGAAGAGAAATGGTTGAAAGTCAAGGTGAGAGAAAATGGCTTGGATAGAATGGTCAGAAGTTGAAATGATGCGTAGTAGTTAGACTCAGGATGTTTTGAAAATAGAACCAATAGGAATTGATGGGTTAATTATAAGTAAACAGAGGAAATAAAGACAATGCTAGGTTTTTGGCCTGAACAACTTGGTAAAAAAAGAGAATACCATTTACTGAGGTAGAGAAGACTAGGTAAAAAAGGTGGGGTTTGTGTTTACTTGGGGGGGCTGGTAACTGGCATATGGATGGTATTCAAAATTTCAGTCCTGAGGTTAGGTGAGATTGGGTGGAATAAGTATTGAAAAGAAATCTGTGGAGCTAGAGAGATTTATAATGCTAAGCAAAATAAGTCAGAGAAAGACAAATACCATATGATCTCAGTCATATGTGAAATTTAAGAAACAAAACAAACAAAGGGGGAAAAAAGAGACAAACCAAGAATAGACTCTTAACTATAGAGAACAAACTGATGAGGGCAGGTGGTTGGGGGATGGGTAAAATAGGTGAAGGGGTTAAGGAGTGCACTTGTGATGAGCACCAGTGTTGTATGGAAGGATTGTATCACTATATTGTATACCTGAAACTAAAATAACACTGTATGTTAACTATACCAGAATTAAAATTAAAAACACAAAAGAAAAGTGGTCTGAGGATTGAGCTCTGGGAACTTAGCATGTTGAGGTTGGGGAGAAAGAGGAGAAGGTGGGTCAGCAAAGAAAACTGAGAATGAGGGATGACAAGTGGAAGGAAAACCTCCAGGAGAGTGAATGGTCCTGGAAGCCAAGGGGGGAAAAGTATCTCAAGAAGGGGATGGTGATTAACTGGGTTAAAGATTATTGATATGGAGTGGTGAGAGCTCCAGTTGTTCGTTTTACTTGATAAGATAAAGATCCTAGATGTCTTTCATGAGTAATTTCAGCAGAGTGATAGGAGACAAAAACCTTATTGTATTTGAAAGGACCCAGAGACTGAGTTATAAGAAAGCAGAGATGGTAAATATAGCTAATTCTTACTTGGAGCTGGGGGCAGGATATAAAATCAATTTCCTTTTTTAATTTAAGATATAGAATATTTGTATGCAGATAAAAATGATCCTATAGTGAGGTAAAAAATGATGTTATGGGAAAGAGCAAAGTCCTTAAGAAAACAAAAGGGAAATAGGAATCAACGCATAAGTGGAAAAATTGGCCTTAGATAGCAGAGCAAATTAATCCATTGTAATGGAAGAAAAGATGGAGTATTGGGGTATAGGTTAGTAGGTGGTAGGATAATGAGGAAATCCCCTTGTGTTTGCTTTAATTTTTTTATAAACTTAAGAAACAAGGTCCTCAGCTGAAACTGAGGAGGTGGGGAAAGACCTGTGAATGTGGACAAAGGCCATTAATAGACCAAGGGGCCATAGTGTGGTAGAATGAATATGGCATTTGCATTTAGGAAACATAGGTTCAAATCTCAGCGTGGCCATTTTAACTTCTTTGTGTAAGTGGCAGGTCATTTAATTTCTTAGTGTCGGTTTCCTCATTCATTAAAAGATGTGCAGTCATACCTGCCCTACTTATCACAGGATTAGTGTGAAGATCTAATAAGGTAAAAAATACATGTTCAGACATATCTGACCTTGATCGAGGTAGATTTTTTTTTGTTTGGTGCTATGTTTTCGTTCATGTTTCTTATTTGTGTTTTACTTTTGTTTTGCATTCAAAACTGTCATACTCTAGATACTTATATATGTTTTTGTCTACGGCCATCCCACCCTGAGCGCGCCCGATCTCGTCTGATACTTATATATGTTTTAAGGGTTCAGAACACTTGGTCTCTCTCTCTCTACCAGAAGGACTGGCCTTATTGGATTCACTAAGAAACTTTTTATTTCATTATTAATATTTGGAGGAGTATAGGAGAATACAGAGTCTTATTTCTCTTATGATCCCAAGTACAGCTTTGCCTTTACCCTACCATGTAGTTAGTGAGTTTTGTTACTGCTTTTTCAAAAGAACACATGGTAATTTCATTCCCGAGATGTTGGTTTCCTTGATGGCAGTGTCATTTTCTGAGTTTTCTCTTGCCCTTACTCCCCTACTCCCTTGTTCCTTCTTCCTTTCTCTCCAGGTTAATATTTTACTAGAGGCCATGGCTCTGGGTTTTAGTGTACCACAGGGGAATGACAAAGTGTGTAAAAGTAATGATTCCCCACTGCCACATCATCCTACCTCCAAATAAAAAAGCACTAGGATTCTTTAATGAGACATTACCCTGGCTTCCAGACCAATGTCTGTGTTGCTAAGAGTGCTCATCTATTTATAGTTGTTAAAAACCACTTAGTAATTAAAAGAATTCATGAAGTAATTATGACTTGTAATAGTGATTATGGCTGGGTGATTACTCCTTCACTAAGATGCTTTGCAAATGGATTAGCACTTCTTTGAATTAGGAACTTGGGCTTGAAATCTATGAGGAAGCTATCTATATTAATAAGAAAAATGTTCTTTCTTTTGGGACTAAGCAGAAAGCTGTAAAACAGCCAGGAAGCCACTGGGATCCTGGCTGAGAGAAAAACCAGGCAAATCAAATTGGTCATATTATTAGGCATATATTCATCTGGAAAAATTCTCTTCATTCAGTTGCAGTTAAAACTCTGGTCAATTTAATGTAGTTCATTAGTAATGCCAACTCTAAAATGGGCTGTGATATTTAGTAGTTTCTCTTCCTGAATAAGTAGGCAAATATTACATTATTTAACCTGATATTTTAGGAAGGAGAACCATATTGAGAGTCCAGGTATTTTTAAAATACAGGTTTTCAAAAATTAAAATTTTTGATATACAAATAGACAAAGCCCTACCTCATTTTATTTTCTAGTGAGGAAATAAATGCCCATTCTTTCTATTACTCTGCACTTTATAAATCTCTTCCTTCCTTTACTGAAGTTTCTTCTTTGCCTCCCTTACTGGTTGCACTTTCTCTTGTCCTTCATTTTCTCTTTTTAGAAGCTTATATGTTCTATATCTACTACCATCCTACAGATATTCTTAAACACACATCTTCAGCAGTTCCAACAAGTATTTATTTAGCACCTACCATGTTAGGTACAAGAGGACGGTGATAATTAAGGTATGGTCCCTGCCTTTAGGAAGGGACTAGCCCTATGCCTAAGAAGTAATTATAGTTTGATATTAACTGTTTTGAAAGTATAAGTTGTACTAGTATGTCTAGAGTATGATAAGTCTAGTTATTTAGAATATGGGCTTCAGAGTCACATGACTCCATCATTTTCTAAATATGTGATCTTGGGTTAGTCACTTAATCTGTCCAAGCTTCATGCTCCTTTATAAAATAAAGGAGAAGGTTAAATAAAATAATGTGTGTAAAGCCTCAATACATTGCCTACCATATGATACTTGAATTCTTTGAATTAGGAACTGTAGTCACTCACATCTGTTATTGCTAGTTTTCATGAATATTTTGATATATATAATGCACTAGTAATTGATGAATTGTAATTTATATAAATCATATCTACATATGACAAATACCATTAACCTCCTCTATTCAAAAGATAAAGATTACAAGATAAATTCAGGTTCATTATTATGCCATACAAGATTGTTCTAAGTCTGGCTGCAGTGTAGGTTGGAGTGCAAATAGCCTCCAGTCTTCAACTGCTCTTCCCCTTTTGCCCCTCCATGGAGCTCATGCTATTCCATATGCAGGAATACCTCCTTCCCCAGGTAGGCCAGAACAATTTTCACACACTGGTGTGAAGCTCTAACCAAATAAAAAGAAAACATAAAATCATTGGTTAAGGGATGATTTATTCAACAAGTATTGTTGGGCAAATTGTATAACATTTTGGAAAAATATTCAAGTTAGATTCTAATTTCATAGCATATATTAGAATAAATTTCAGTAAGATTAAGGATCAAAGCCAAAATAATGTTAAAATTTCAAAGAGATATGGGGGAAGTAACACAAAAAGCATAAAGGAATTGAAGAAATTGCAAAGGAAATGGATGGATTTGCCTACATAAATGTATAAAATGTATGAATGTCTCTATACAATTTTTAAGTATTAGTATTTGTTACAGTTATGATACAGAAGTAATATATTTTAATTTTTTAATTAAAAAGAAAACTCTGGCTCCAGTTATAAAATGAAAAGAGGACACTGATAAAGTTTTCATTAACCCAGTCTTTCTAGAAAGAAATTTGATAGTATCTGTCAAAGTTAAAAAAAAAAAAGAAAAGTCTTTAAGAAATTTCTGCTCCCTGGTGTTGTGATTCCATCTCTAGGAATCTATCTTAAAGAAACAAGTATGTTGTCAAGATATATGTACACAGATGTTCATCACAGCGTTATTTATAATAGTAAAAAAAAAAAAAAAAAAAAACTGGAAAATTTTTCTAAAAAGGCCAAAACTGTCTTCTTTAGGAATAAATAATTTATACTCACTTAACTATAAACTTAAGTTTTTTGGAAGACAATCAGTGGACAAGTGTTTTTTGTTTTGATTTGTTCATTTATAGCCCGGTGTGTACATTCTAGTACTGAGATATTCGTGCTTGCCTTGTCAGACAATAGAGGATCACGTGCTAATTAGCTGAATAGTTTTGAAAAACTCTTGCCAAGAAAAAGATCTAGCCAGTGATTAATAATTCTTAGCAAACTGTAGTCTTCCCACTGTGAGAAAGACTAAAATGAATATTTTTATGCTGAGCCATTATACATATAGCAGAAGCCTAGATTTTTTTCTCCAGTGATGCACTGTAAGCTGCATATCTTTTGACTTCTCAACCCAAAGAAATGGATGTGCCCCATTTTCATTCTTACATGTATTCTGAAAAATGTTGTTACTACCGAATAAAATGCATAGATATGGTCTTTATTACAGTAGTACTATTCATACCATCTGCATTTTATTTTAACATTACATTTTCCTAAAAAAGGACTCCACTCACTTTATAATGTTTTCCAGCTGACAGTCCAATAGAATATAAGCATGTCTCAGAAATTTGATTATGTCAGAAACTTAGAACTCATTTTGCTTTAAAAAAAAAAAACACAAAAACGAAAAACTGGGAGGTAAGAGGGATTTCCAAGTGTCATGCTCCTTACATACATAAAATTCTACATGTTCTTATGTTCTCTTCACTATTTTGTATGTAATTCAGAGGAATAGTGCAGTTTGGCAGAAGCACGGTAGTCTCAGTTTTAAAGTATTTCCATTAACAAAGGAGAATTTTCCATATATACAGCTTCAACTCATTAGATGTAGGTCCTTAACACCATCTTTGTAGGTATTTTCTGTTATTTATTAAACAGTGTCAGCAGATTTGTAAGACAAATGCCAAACAGGTGTCTTCTACTGACAGATGAACAAACTGTCTTGCAGAACCATTGATGGAGCTAGCAGCGTATTGCTCTGCTGCGCTGAAAGCACAGATAGTGGAGTAACCTTGAACTACTTTTACTGTTTTAATCAATGAAGGAGGAAGAGAAGCGAGAGGGGAAAGAATCAGTAAGACGTTGAAATAACCAGTGAAAGCAACTAAAATCAGAGGGAAAGTGCTGTGGGTAACACCAGGCTAGAAGTTAAAAGCAGAGTGGGTTGTTGTTGTTGTTGACTGGAAATATGGTGTAATGGTTACTTAAAATATCTTTTTAAATAAAATTCCTAAATACATGTCGTATGGATTTCAGAATTCAAAGAACTGAAATATGCTATAAGATACTCTTAGAACTTTGCCGAAAAAATTTTTCTTTGACTATTGAGAAGACCCGTAAAGATCTTTTAGAATCCTAGAACTGTCATTATAAACATCAGTCATCATTACATTATGGACATGTTGAAGTACTGGGGGGGTCATTAATAAAGAGCTGATAAGAATCCAGTCAAACTCAAAATTGCCTTGGTAAACCATAAGCAGTAGTTCTTTCCTTTTTGGAGAAGGCAGAAGTCCACAGATATTTATTACATCAGTGTGTCAGTAAAAGAAAGCTAAGTGAAATTAAAGGCCACAAATCCTTTGTGTAACACTTGCTTAGAAACTGATTAAACAGGCTTACTTTTTGGAACAAGTAGTTGGCTGCTGTATTTGAGAATCTGGGAATGTGTATATGTCTAATGTAATGTCATGCTGCTCTCTAGAAGTTTAATTTCGAGTCAATTGCCCCATATGAATATCAAATTTGAAAGCTTATAGTTTTCTTGCCGTTTGCGACAACATAGATGGACCTAGAGGGCATTATGCTAAGTGAAATAAGACAGAAAGACAAATACCGTATGATTTCACTTGTATGTGGAATCTAAAAAACAAAAATAAACAAAACAGAAACGAACTCATAGATACGGGAAACGAACTATTGGTTAACAGAGGGCAGAAGAAGGCTAGAGGGTCAGGCAAAATAGGTGGAGGGGATTAAGTGGTACAAACTTCCAGTTACAAAATAAAGAAGTCATGGGGATGTAACGTACAGCATTGGGAATGTAGTCAATAATACTGTAATAACTTTGTATGGTGACAGATGGTAGCTAGACTTACCATGGGGATCATTTCATAATGTATGAAAATATCAAATCACTATGATGTACATCTGAGACTAATAGGATATTGTATGTCAGTTATACTTCAATTAAGAAAAAGAGCTGTACTTTATAACCCCTGAACATGTTCTTTGTTTTCCAATGTTTAAAGCACCAGGAAATGCAAACTAAATTGAGGAATTCAGTTAATTTAGCTTACAGTATGTGATTGCCTATTATTGAAGAGATAGGTAGATAAATAGAGATACAGATACAAGTAGATATACATACATATATATGTATTCCTATAAGATATTATGGGGTTTGAATATGACTTTAGCCATAAGAATGCTTGTTTGCTTTCTCTTGATTCACACAGAGCAGATGGATGCTTGACTGCCTGCTAATCCACAGCTGGAATGGTTTCAGCAGTTTCCACGTTGCTGGGTTAGAGTGGCTTTTCTAGTGGACTGAGAGGGCAGCAAAAGAGGGATATCATTATTCATCAGTATCCCAGTGGGAGCGCTGCCAGCAGAGATTAATTTTTTCTGTTATGCTTGTAAAACAAGCTCAGGTGGAGTCTCTAATCCTCAGGGCACGGGTGGCAGATCAAGGAAGATGCTACAAAGCTAGTTAATTTTCTGATTTCTGGGGGAAACAGAAGCTCTGTTAGATGTATAAATACATGATTGCAAATTTAAGTAGCTCAAATCCAAATGGGATCTTCCCAGACATCTGGTACTGAAAATTTCTATTTTTCTTTGTTGCCTTTAAATATAACTTCTGAAAAGTTTGCCCCGGAGCCAAAATATTGGTAACTCTAAATATGAGGAAGTAATTAATCTTATGAGTTAATAACAAAACATTTAATTTTATAAACATGAACAAAAGAAAAGCTTTCTGCCTAAATAGGCTCAAACTTAGGATGCCTAAAGTACCCACTTAAGCATATTACCAGAAAGACATAACATTAGCTATCTGATTGGCAGGGTTGTTTTGTTTTGTTTGTTTTATGTATATCCAGGCTATTTTTTTAATGGTTCATTTTTATTCTCCCAATTTATAATTGCCATGTGACACCTGTTTCCTCTGTGTTATTGTGTGATCCATCTATGTGTTCATATTTTTGAGTAGTTCATATAGCCTTCAAACTGAAGTTAAGGGACTTTTAAAATAAACATGACAGAACTAATACATTCATTAACTGTTGTCTTAGGATTATCTTTAAAAGCTGTTTACTAACTTCACTACAAAAAATATTAACTTCATTCAGGCCCATGGCACTTTCTTTTGATTATTTTGGGCACCAAATGTTCCCCATTAATGGTACTTTTCTGTTTGGATGTTTGCTTTTGTTTTGAGAAAATGACAGGAAATTATTTGACATCAAGTCAGAAGACTAAATTTGTGATTAAGTCAGGCAGTATGATTTTTGGTTGTAAAATTGGTTAGAAGATAAGCATAGTTTCTAAAGTCATTCTGACTATAATACCAAAAGAAGACTTTCTTTTTATTTTATTTTATTATGTTATGTTAATCACCATACATTACATCATTAGTTTTTGATGTAGTGTTCCATGATTCATTGTTTGTGCATAACACCCAGTGCTCCATGCAGAACGTGCCCTCTTTAATACCCATCACCAGGCTAACACATCCTCCCACCCCCCTCCCCTCTAGAACCCTCAGTTTGTTTTTCAGAGTCCATCGTCTCTCATGGTTCGTCTCCCCCTCCGATTTCCCCCCCTTCATTTTTCCCTTCCTACTATCTTCTTTTATTTTTTAACATATAATGTATGATTTGTTTCAGAGGTACAGATCTGTGATTCAAGTCTTGCACAATTCACAGCGCTCACCATAGCACATACCCTCCCCAGTGTCTATCACCCAGCCACCCCATCCCTCCCACCCCCCACCACTTCAACAACCCTCAGTTTGTTTCCTGAGATTAAGAATTCCTCATTATCAGTGAGGTCATATGCTACATGTCTTTCTCTGATTGACCTATTTCGCTCAGCCTAATACCCTCCAGTTCCATCCACATCATTGCAAATGGCAAGATTTCATTCCTTTTAATGGCTGCATAATATTCCATTGTATATATACACCGTATCTTCTTTATCCATTCATCTGTCAGTGGACATCTTGGCTCTTTCCATAGTTTGGCTATTGTGGACATTGCTGCTATAAACATCGGGGTGCACGTGCCCCTTCGGATCACTACATTTGTATCTTTGGGGTAAATAGCCAGTAGTGCAATTGCTGGGTCATATGGTAGCTCTATTTTCAACTTTTTGAGGAACCGCCCTACTGTTTTCCAGAGTGGCTGCACCAGCTTGCATTCCCACCAAAGACTCCGCCAGATTGAAAGTGAGGGGGTGGAAAATCCAAAAGAAGACTTTCAAAATGTTTTGAGTGATGCAAGCCCTATTGAAATGAATTTATAACTTCTCACAGTGTTTATTTTGAATAGCAAGACATATGTTCTGGGATATTTATTTAAAATCAGACCCTCCTAAATAAATAAATAAATAAATAAATAAATAGACACTCCTGTGACTTTAGTTACCTCTTACAATCTTTCTTTTGGCTAAGTTTTGGACTTTTATTAATAATGAGTCTAAGTCTTGTTGTTCTACCAAGAGCATTTTGTAAGCCAAGCAAAGATAAACATTTTAAAGCACTAAGTAGAAATCAAAAACTAACACTTCATAGAAGATTCTCCTACAAAATGGAAGATTAATGAGAGTGAGAAAGGCTTTCCAGTTACGAGGAAATAGCCAGAGGATAATACATGGACTTGTGTAAACAAGTCTCAGAGGGACTAGAGAACTGACTAAGGAGTGAGGATGAAGTCTAGAGCTATTTGTGAAATAATTTTTGAAGTAGTAATGACTGCTAATAAATTTAAGTAATTGTCCCCTAAACCTGTGCCAAATAAGCCAGCTCTTATGTTCAGTTACCTGTCCCACTCAGAAAGAAAATCAGATACCTTTAAGTATTGTACTGAGCCTAAATAAGACATGAAAAACCCACAAATCTGTAGTCTTTTCATTTTTTTTAAAGTTTGTATTTAAGTCCAGTTAGTTAACATACAGTATAATACTAGTTTTAGGTGTACAATATAGTGATTCAACACTTCCATACAACACCCAGTGCTCATCACAACAAGCGCCCTCCTTAATCCCCATCATCTATTTCATCCATCCCCCCACCCACCTTCCTTCTGGTAACCATCAGTTTGTTCTCTATAGTTAAGAGTCCATTTCTTGGTTTGTGTGTGTGTGTCTCTCTCTGTCCCTTTGCTTATTTGTTTTGTTTCTTAAATTCCACATATGAAATCATACGGTATTTGTCTTTCTCTGACTGACCTATTTCGCTTAGCATAATAGTCAGTAGCTCCATCCATGTTGCAAATGACGAGATTTCATTCTTTTTTATGGCTAATATTCCAATGTGTGTGTATGTGTATATATGTGTGTGTGCATGCATGCATGTGTGTGTGTATGTGTGTGTATATATATATATATATATATGTACACACACACACCACATCTTCTTTATCCATTCATGAGTCGATGGACACTTGGGCTCTTTCCATAATTTGGCTATTGTAGATAAAGCTGCTATAAACTTCGGGGGCATGTAGTCTCTTAATTTTACATGTCCACCATGACTTATTGAAACTTGTCTTTTTCAGATAGGCCTTGCAAGTCATGTGATTAATTCTGTAGCAGCATTCTGTAGGAAACCTTGTTTCAAGAGCAAATAGAAATCATTTGTTGGATCACTCAATTTTAAGCAATACATTTCCAAATAAAAATAAAAAATTAGAATATATATCAGAATTCTTCAGAAATCTTAAGGATACCTACATATTTCTTCCTAATGTAGACTTTGCTTCATAACAGAATAGTTTATGTATACTCTCACATGTGCAAACTACCATTTCTTAGTTTTCCCCGAGAACCTAGATTTTTACATTTCAAATAAATCAGAAATTCCTTAGGATATTTAAATAAAGTATAGAAAAGAAACTTTGTACTTAGTGAAAAAAAGCAAAAATCAAATATAATTTGGAAAATATCCTGAGCTGTCTCTCCATATTGCCATCCAGTCAATTTGGCTGACTTTCAGTATGGCTGGTTGCTCCAGGTACTGTGGTACAGGGGTCTTATTTGCTGAAGTCTGGACCTCAAAGATGTGTTTGTTGATTTGACATCTAGGAATAGAATTTTTAAAACTTAGGAGGCTTTAGGGCGCCTGGGTGGCTCAGTTGGTTAAGCAACTGCCTTCGGCTCAGGTCATGATCCTGGAGTTCCGGGAACAAGTCCCGCATCGGGCTCCCTGCTCGGCAGCGAGTCTGCTTCTCCTTCTGACCCTCCTCCCTCTCATGCTCTCTATCTCATTCTCTCTCTCAAATAAATAAATAAAATCTTAAAAAAAAAAAAACTTAGGAGGCTTTATGTGTAAGCACTGACCTATTTTACAAGTTTTACAGTATTATGTTACATGTGTTCTTTATAGTTTTTAATTTATTAATATTGGCAAACTATCCTGAGGAACAACCATTTATAAAAATTAAAGTTTACATTTGTATTAATGATGATAAGGTGTCCAGATAGAATTCTGAGATACATTTGAGTATATGCAACATATATTCAAATATGCAGATTTATATAATGCATTATAGCTTGAAATTCAGAATTTTACCAGTGGTGTCATATTCTCTCTCTTAGAAAGCTATGTTAAGACTTTCAGGTCATCATTGAAACAGATTTACAATAACATTACTCATCTGCTTGTACATTGGGAGCTTTTAAATAATCATATTTTTGTTAAGGTATAGAATTTGTATCACATTCAAACCTAATTAATTGGGAGCTCTTTTATGTCACCGCACTAAGTAAGTTTTGAAGAGTCAAAAAAGAAGCAGTGCTAGAGAACCAAGGATACTGGTCCCTAGAAAAAGCTACTTAAATTAATCTACTTAAAAGAGAGTCTAATATTTTATAGTAAGCAAGGAGAAGGAAGAAGAAAGTTTGATTGAAGATTTTATCTTAAAAATTTAAAAAGCCGTAAGGAAAAGTTCATTTACTTTTATTTTTATATTCAACAAAATTTGAACTTCAATCTCAGTTATTTGCTAACTTTTAAAGGCTGAGTCAAGTTGATTTTGTCATGATTTTTTGAGGGAACACAATTTTTCTGATATAATTATATGTATCAAGGTATAATACTTTTTACCTTGGGTTTAACTTTTAGTGCATAAATATAAAGAAAATAACTTTTCCTGAAATATACTTGAGGACATCAGTTTTTACAATAACCTATCTCAGTACTTTGATATTTAAAACATTTGCTTCTGAGCACTTACAATGTCATCATTCTTACTTATTTTTCTTGTTCAATTGTTCATCAGTCTAACTCTCCCTGATTCTCATTTGCCAATGGATTTGCATGTTATTCAAGCATCACTTTCACTGATTGATGAATTAATGCATCTTTTCTAAGATGTTTAGTTTCACCTTGCAATCATTTTTCTATTGTCTTACATTGTATTGTTTAATTAATTTTGTGGAATTAGTCAGACTGACAAAGTTGTTGACTAATAACAAGGGATACGTCTTCCTTGACTTATGATAGGACTGCATCCTGATAAAGCCATCGTAAGTTGAAAATATCCTGTCAAAAATGCATTTAATACACCTGACCTACTGAATATCATAGCTTAGCCTAGTCTATCTTTTTTTTTTTTTTTTTTTATTCATGAGAGTCAGAGAGAGAGAGAGAGAGAGAGAAGCAGGCTCCCCGCCTAGCAGGGGGCCCGATGTGGGACTCGATCCCAGGACCCTGGGATCATGACCCGAGCTGAAGGCAGACGCTTAACCGTCTGAGCCACCCAGGCACCCTTAGCCTAGTCTATCTTAAACATGCTCAGAAAACTTGTTAGCCTACAGTTGGGCAAAATCATCTAACACAAAGCCTATTTTATAATAAAGTATTAAATATCTCATGTAATTCATTAAATATTATATTAAAAGTGAAAAACAGAATAGTTGTATGGGCACAGAATGGTTCTTCATGTACCATTTGTTTACCTTGATGATCTCATGGCTAACTGAATCATCTTCTCAATGTACATCTGTCCTAGGCACTGAAAAGTAAGCCCTTTCCATTATCAAGTGATCTGCTTCAACTCCCCAGAAATAGTCCAAACTTCAGATGGTAGGCAGCACCCATTTTCTTTTTTTTTTTTTAATTTTAGTTAGTTAACATACAGTGAAATACTGGTTTCAGGAGTAGAATTCAGTAATTTATCACTTACATACAACACCCAGTGCTCATCACAAGTGCCCTCTTTAATGCCCATCACCCATCTAGCCCATCCCCCACCCACCTCCTTCCATCTACCCTCAGTTTGTTCTCTGTCGTTAAGAGTCTCTTATGATTTGTTTCCCTCCTTTTTCCCCCTTCCCATATGTTCATCTGTTTTGCTTCTTACATTCCACATACGAGTGAAATCATATGATATTGGTCTTTCTCTGATTTATTTCACTTAGCATGATATACTCTAGCTCTATCCATGTCGTTACAAATGGCATGATTTCATTCTTTTTGATGGCTGAGTAATATTCCATTACACATACACACACACAAACACACACACATACATATGACATCTTCTTTATTCATTCATCAGTCAAAGGACATTTGAGCTCTCTCCATAGTTTGGCTATTGTTGATAATGCTGCTGTAAACATTGGTGCATGTACCTCTTTGAATCTGTATTTTTGTATCCTTTAGATAAATACCTAGTAGTGCAATTGCTGGATCGTAAGGTAGTTCTATTTTTAACTTTTTGAGGAACCTCCGTATTGTTTTCTGGAGTGGATGCACCAGTTTGCATTTCCACCAACAGTGCAAGAGAGTTCCCCTTTCTCCTCATCCTCGCCAACACCTGTTGTTTCTTGTGTTAATTTTAGCCATTCTGACAGGTATGCGGTGGTATCTCATCATGGTTTTGATGTGTATTTCCCTGATAATGAGTGATGTTGAGCATCTTTTCATGTGTCTGCTAGCCATCTGGATGTCTTCTTTGGAAAAGTGTCTATTCATATCTTCTGCCCATTTCTTAACTGGATTACTTGTTTTTTGGATGTTGTTTGATAAGTTCTTTTTTTTTTTTAAGTAGGCTTTATGCCCAATATAGAGCCTAACACAGGGCTTGAACCCACGAACCTGAGATCAAGACCTGAGCTGAGATCAAGAGTCGGATGCTTAACCGACTGAGCCACCCAGGTGCCCTTTGATAAGTTCTTTATAGACTTTTCATACTAACCCTTTATCACATATGTCATATGCACATATCTTCTCCCATTCTGTAAACTGCCTTTTAGTTTTGGTGACTGTTTCCTTTGCTGTGCAGAAGCTTCTTATCTTGATGAAGTCCCAGTAGTTCATTTTTGCTTTTGTTTCCCTTCCCTCTGGTGACATGTCTAGTAAGTTGCTACAGCCAAGGTCAGAGAAGTTGCTGCCCATGTTGTCCTCTAGGATTTTGATGGTTTCCTGTCTCACATTAAGGTCTTTCATCCATTTTGAATTTATTTTCATGTGTGGTATAAGAAAGTGGTCCAGTTTCATTGTTCTGCATGTCGCTGTCCAGTTTTCCCAACACCATTTGTTAAAGAGACTGTCTTTTTTTCCATTGAATATTCTTTCTGCTTTGTCAAAGATTAGTTGACCATATAAGTAACACTCATTTTCAATCAAAATAAAAAAATGCCTGCAATCTACCAGGTACTGTGCCATATATAAAATATATATATATATATATATATATATATATATATATATATATATATATATATAATTATATATATAATTTCATTTTCTTCTCAAAATATAACAGAACTCTTTGGAGTGGGTATTATCCTGTTTTGTAGAGAAATTTGAGGATTTCAAACTTTAAGAAAGTCTACAAGAGTTAAGTGGCAGAAGCAGGATTCATCCCAGTTCTAATTCCAAAACTGGAATACTTTCAAGTACACCTTATTGTCTCTGTAAGCAAAATAGGAGGAAATACTAAATAACCCATCTCTTTTTTCAAAAATGACATCTATTATATTTTGGTTTATTGTAGTAATTTAAAGATGTAGAGATGACTGGATAGCAGTCCAAGAAGTGCAACAGATCCTCTCCAAATGGAAACCCATTTAACTGCTAGAGTGTTACTCTCTTTTTACAAAGTCCAAAAGTTGTCCTAAGGGCATACAGCAAATGGAGAAACACCTAGTCAAGAAAATCTACTAAATCTCAAAAAAGAGTGAAAGGCTGTGGATTTGAGCTATTCATGTCCCTGCCACAGTACAAGATATGACAGAAGCTTTGTTGAAGGCATTTGCAGTAAAAAAGATGGGACTACCTCTCCATTCTAGGCTATATTTTCATCCCAAAATGGGCTAGCAACTGGCATCTCTCAAATTTGTATTGCAGCCCCCAAATTTGTATTGCAGAAACGCTTTTCCACACAGTTTTGGCCAAGAGGACCAGTCTGTTTCTTTCTCCTACCCAGCCCCCAATTTTACGGTAGAAGCTGTACTTCAGATATGGATGGCAAACCAAGAATAGGAGGCTGATAACCCCTGTCCAATTCACATATAGGTTAGAAGTTCTATGCTGAGAGAGCCAAACTAAGAAGACCAGGGACCTATTATCATTGCCCAGAACCCCATTCATTAGAGCACAGATGTCACTCTGGAAGAAGTGGGCCACTAACCCCACCCACAGCTCTTCTCTCTATAGTAGCACATAAGTTCTGCCTAGGAGAAGAGGCAGACCTTAAGAAGAAAGAATTCCATGGCTCTGGTTAAGAGAACTCACTTTCTTTGAAACAAGGTATAGGGAAGTTCATGCCCAAGAACGTTAAAATAACAAGCTTATATGAATTATTATTGATCTTCTTTATTCTGTAAACTTCTATAACAAAATGAAATTATTATAAAGTAATATAATATTGTTTTTAGTTTGTAACCTATATAGATGTAATATATATAAGAATAATAGCAATAGAAAGCGAGAAGGAGGAAATAGAGCTATATAGGAATAATGTCTCTGTATCTCACTGAAATTTAATACAAATCTGGAACAAATTATGGTAAGTTAAGATGCATGTTTTAAACCCAAGAGCAACCACTAAGAAAATAAAACATAAGAAAATGTTCAAACTCATTAAAGGAATTAAAATATTACATTAGAAAATATTTACCCAATGGACGGGGGAAAGATGGCAGAGGAGTAGGGGACCCTATTTCAACTGGTCCCCGGAATTGAGCTGGATATCTACCAGACCACTCGGAGCACCCATGAAACCAGCCTGAGATGTAAGATCTGGATCTCTACAAACAGAATATCACAGGTGGTTGGTTTTGAGGTACGAAGCGGAGAGCCGTGATTCTGCGGGCAGATATCGGAGGATAAATGGCAGCAGGAGGGTGCCTGGACATGGGGATCCTACACCGCCGGTGAGTGACAGCCTCGTGGGCTGCGGACACGCACAGACTCCCAGACCGGTAGCATCAGGAAAGGACTTTAGGGCAGCCCCCGGGGTGGAGGACCAGACCGGCGGGATTGCACGCACGCGAACCGCAGCCACCCAGACAGAAACCCGGAGCGACGGTCGTGCGCACGCGAACTGCAGCCTCCGAGATGGAAACCAGGTGCACCGGGGTGGAAACCCCGAGCAGCGGAGTCGCGCACACGCAAACTGCAGTCCCTGGAACAGGACCCCAAGCGGTGGAGTCACGCGCGCAAACTGGGAGCTGCTGGTGGTTTTAGAAGCACAAAGGGCAGAGACGTGCCCGACCTGGAGGCAGGAGTGGGAGCGCTGGGGAGGGGCGCACAACCCAGGCCGCTGCAGTTTATAGCAGCACAGACAGAAATGGAGACGGTGTGGCCTGGAGAGCTCACTGAAGAACAGACTGAGGTCTCTCTGCTCTGAGGCAGAGGGTTGGAAACAGTCTCTTCTGCTCTGACTCGCGGAAGAGACATGGAAAGCCGCCAGGGAAAGGCGCCAGAGAACAAAAGCCCCAAAGACTGAGTCCCACTGAGCCCATCCCCTGCCACAGGGGCGCAGGGCAACTCCGCCCAAACAGGGTTGCCTGACTAACAGCGCGGCAGGCCCCAGAAGACAGGCTGGGAAAACAAGAGGCCAGCAACCCTAAGGTCCCTAGAAAACAGGTGCATTGTGCTTGGGTTCTGGTCAATAATTTCAACTCTATACATTCCCTCAAACACCCATCAACAGAATGACTAGGAGGAGGAGCCCCCAAAGCAGAAAAGACTCAGAGATTATGACTTATGCTGCAGATTTACAAATGGATGCAGACCTAACCAAGATGTCAGAGATGGAATTCAGGCTAGCAATTGTGAAGACAATGGCTAGAATGGAGAAATCAATTAATGGCAACATAGAGTCTCTAAGGGCAGAAATAAAAGGGGAATTGGCAGAACTTAAAAATGTTATCAATGAGATCCAATCCAGTCTAGATAATCTAACAGCTAGCGTAACTGAGACAGAAGAGAGAATAAGCAATCTGGAAGACAGTATAATAGATAAAAAGGGAAAAGAGGAGGCCAGGGGAAAACAACTCAGAATCCATGAAAATAGAATCAGAGAAATAAGTTGACACCATGAGGCATTCCAATGTCAGAATCCCATTGGAATCCGGAGGGAGTGGAGAGAGAGAGAGGGCTAAAAGATGTATTTGAGCAAATCGTGGCTGAGAACTTCCCTAATCTGGGGAATGAAACAAACATTCGAGTCCTAGAGGCAGAGAGGACCCCTCCTAAGATCAAGGAAAACAGGCCAACACCCCGGCATGTAATAGTAAAACTTGCAAATCTTAGAACCAAAGAAACCATCTTAAGGGCAGTTAGGGGGAAGAGATTCCTTACGTACAGAGGGAGGAACATCAGAATAACGTCAGACCTATCCACAGAGACCTGGCAAGCCAGAAAGGCCTGGCAAGACATATTCAGGGTACTAAATGAGAAGAACATGCAGCCAAGAATACTTTATCCGGCAAGGCTTTCCTTTAGAATGGATGGAGAGGGGCGCCTGGGTGGCTCAGTTGGTTAAGCGACTGCCTTCGGCTCAGGTCATGATCCTGGAGTCCCTGGATCGAGTCCCGCATCGGGCTCCCTGCTCGGCAGGGAGTCTGCTTCTCCCTCTCCCACTCCCCGTTTGTGTTCCCTCTCTCACTGTGTCTTTCTCTGTCAAATAAATAAAAATCTTTAAAAAATAAAAAAAATAAAAAAAAAAAAAAGAATGGATGGAGAGATGCAGAGCTTCCATGACCGGCAGAAGTTGAAAGAATATGTGACCACTAAGCCGGCCCTGCAAGAAATATTAAGGGGGGTTCTATAAAAGGAGAAAGACCCCAAGAGTGATCTACAACAGAAATTTACAGGGACAATCTATAAAAACAACGTCTTCACAGGCAACATGATGACAATTAATTCATATCATTCAATAATCACTCTCAACGTGAATGGCCTAAATGCTCCCATAAAACGGCACAAGGTTGCAGATTGGATAAAAAGACAGGACCCATCCATATGCTGTCTACAAGAGACTCATTCTGAACCTAAAGATACATCCAGACTGAAAGCGAAGGGATGGAGATCCATCTTCCATGCCAGCGGACCTCAAAAGAAAGCTGGGGTAGCAATTCTTATATCAGACAAATTAGATTTTAAACTAAAGTCTGTAATAAGAGACACAGAAGGACACTATATCATTCTTAAAGGGTCTATCCAACAAGAAGATCTAACAGTTGTAAATATCTGTGCCCCCAACATGGGAGCAGCCATCTACATAAGCCAACTGTTAACCAAAATAAAGAGTCATATTGATAACAATACGTTAATTGTAGGAGACCTCAATACTCCACTCTCAGCAATGGACAGATCATCTAAGCAGAAAATCAACAAGGAAACAAGAGCTTTGAATGCTACATTGGACCAGATGGACCTCCTAGATATTTACAGAACATTCCACCCTAAAACAACAGAATACTCATTCTTCTCGAGCGCACATGGAACTTTCTCCAGAATAGACCATATACTGGGTCACAAATCAGGTCTCAACCGATACCAAAAGATTGAGATTATTCCCTGCATATTCTCAGACCACAATGCTCTAAAACTGGAACTCAATCACAAGAAAAAATTTGGCAGAAATTCAAACACTTGGAAGCTAAAGACCACTCTGCTGAAGAATGTTTGGGTCAACGAAGAAATCAAAGAAGAACTTAAACAATTCATGGAAATCAATGAGAACAAAAACACATCAGCCCAAAACCTATGGGATACTACATGTTAAAATGTCTAAGGGGGAAATACATAGCCATCCAAGCCTCACTCAAAAAAATAGAAAAATCCCAAATTCACCAACTAACTCTACACCTTAAAGAACTAGAGAAAAAG
Organism: Mirounga angustirostris; assembly: GCF_029215605.1. Taxonomy (NCBI): domain Eukaryota; kingdom Metazoa; phylum Chordata; class Mammalia; order Carnivora; family Phocidae; genus Mirounga; species Mirounga angustirostris. Next base: position 86,643,818 of record NW_026991716.1, on the reverse strand, counting down.
CAACAAACGACGCCTAAGCCATGCATTAGAAGAGAAATAATTAAAATTAGAGCAGAAATCAATGAATTAGAAACCAGAAACACAGTAGATCAGATCAACAACACTAGAAGTTGGTTCTTTGAAAGAATTAATAAGATTGATAAACCACTGGCCAGACTTATCCAAAAGAAGAGAGAAAGGACCCAAATTAATAAAATTATGAATGAAAGGGGAAATATCAGGACTAACACCAAGGAAATAGAAACAATTATTAGAAATTATTATCCACAACTATATGCCAATAAACTGAGCAATCTGGATGAAATGGAGGCCTTCCTGGAAACCTATAAGCTGCCAAGACTGAAACAGGAAAAAATGGACAACCTGAATAGGCCAATAACCAGTAACGAGATTGAAGCAGTGATCAAAAACCTCCCAAAAAAAACAAGAGTCCAGGGCCTGATGGATTCCCTGGGGGATTCTACCAAACATTCAAAGAAGAAATAATACCTATTCTACTGAAGCTGTTTCAAAAAATAGAAACAGAAGGAAAACTTCCAAACTCATTCTATGAGGCCAGCATTACCTTAATCCCCAAACCAGGCAAAGACCCCATCAAAAAGGAGAATTTCAGACTGATATCCCTGATGAATACGGATTCCAAAATCCTCAACAAAATCCTAGCTAATAGGATCCAACAATACATTAAAAGGATCATCCACCACGACCAAGTGGGATTTATCCCCGGGATGCAAGGGTGGTTCAACATTCGCAAATCAATCACTGTGATAGAACACATTAATAAGAGGAGGGAGAAGAACCATATGGTCCTCTCAATTGATGCAGAAAAAGCATTTGACAAAATACAACATCCTTTCCTGATTAAAACTCTCCAGAGTATAGGGATAGAGGGAACATTCCTCAAGCTCATAAAATCCATCTATGAAAAACCCACAGCAAATATCATCCTCAATGGGGAAAAGCTGAGAGCATTTCCCTTAAGATCAGGAACACTTCAAGGGTGCCCACTCTCACCACTGTTGTTCAACATAGTACTAGAAGTCCTAGCAACAGCAATCAGACAACAAAAAGAAATAAAACGTATTCAAATTGGCAAAGAAGTCAAACTCTCTCTTTTTGCAGACGACATGATACTTTATGTGGAAAACCCAAAAGACTCCACCCCAAATTACTAGAACTCATCCAGCAATTCAGTAATGTGGCAGGATACAAACTCAATGCACAGAAATCAGTTGCTTTCTTATACACTAACAACGCAACTGTAGAAAGAGAAATGAAAGAAACGATTCCATTTACAATAGCACCAAAAACCGTAAGATACCTCAGAATAAACCTAACCAAAGAGGTAAAGGATCTATACTCTAGGAACTACAAAACACTCATGAAAGAAATTGAAGAAGACACAAAAAGATGGAAAAATATTCCATGCTCATGGATCGGAAGAATAAACATTGTTAAAATGTCTATGCTACCCAGAGCAATCTATACCTTCAATGCCATCCCGATCAAAATTCCAATGACATTTTTCAAAGTGCTGGAACAAACAATCCTAAAATTTGTATGGAATCAGAAAAGCCCCGAATCACCAAGGAGATGTGGAAAAAGAAAAACAAAGCTGGAGGCATCACGTTGCCCGATTTCAAGCTATATTACAAAGCTCTGATCACCAAGACAGCATGGTACTGGCACAAAAACAGACATACAGACCAATGAAACAGAATAGAGGACCCAGATATGGACCCTCAACTCTATGGTCAAATAATCTTTGACAAAGCAGGAAAAAACATGCAATGGAAAAAAGACAGTCTCTTCAATAAATGGTGCTGGGAAAATTGGACAGCCACATGCAGAAGAATGAAACTTGACCATCCTCTAACACCACTCACAAAGATAAACTCAAAGTGGATGAAAGACCTCAATGTGAGACAGGAATCCACCAAAATCCTAGAGGAGAACATGGGCAGTAACCGCTTTGACATCGGCCACAGCAACTTCTTTCAAGATACATCTCCAAAAGCTAGTGAAACAAAAGCAAAAATGAACTTTTGAGACGTCATCAAGATAAAAAGCTTCTGCACAGCAAAGGAAACAGTCAACAAAACAAAGAGGCAACCCACAGAATGGGAGAAGATATTTGCAAATGACACTACAGATAAAGGGCTGGTATCCAAAATCTGTAAAGAACTTCTCTAGCTCAACACCCAAAAAACAAATAATCAAGTCGAAAAGTGGGTAGAAGATATGAAAAGACACTTCTCTGAAGAAGACATACAAATGGCTAACAGACACATGAAAAAATGTTCATCATCATTAGCCATCAGGGAAATCCAAATCAAAACCACACTGAGATACCACCTTACACCAGTTAGAATGGCAAAAATGGACAGGGAAAGAAACAACAAATGTTGGAGAGGTTGTGGAGAAAGGGGAACCTTCTTACACTGTTAGTGGCAATGCAAGTTGGTACAGCCACTTTGGAAAACAGTGTGGAGGTTCCTCAAAAATTTAAAAATAGAGCTACCCTATGACCCAGCAATTGCACTCCTGGATATTTACCCCAAAGACACAGATGTAGTGAAAAGAAGGGCCATATGCACCCCAATGTTCCTAGCAGCAATGTCCTCAATAGCCAAACTGTGGAAAGAGCTGAGATGCCCTTCAACAGATGAATGGATAAAGAACATGTGGTCCATATATACAATGGAATATTACTCAGCCATCAGAAAAGATGAATACCCAACTTTCACATCAACATGGATGGGACTCGAGGAGATTATGCTAAGTGAAATAAATCAAGCAGAGAAAGTCAATTATCATATGGTTTCACTTATTTGTGGAACATAAGGAATAACATGGAGGACATTAAGAGAAGGAAGGGAAAAATGGGGGGGGGGAATTGGAGGGAGAGATGAACCATGAGAGACTATGGACCTGAGAAACAAACAGGGTTTTAGAGGGGAGGGTGGCGGAGGGATTGGTTAGCCCGGTGATGGGTATTAAGGAGGGCACGTACTGCATGGAGCACTGGGTGTTATATGAAAACAATGGATTGTGGATCACTACGTCAAAAACTAATGATGTATTGTATGGTGGCTAACATAACATAATAAAATTAAAAAAAAAAATTTACTCACTGTAAAAGAAGGCAGTGAGTGAGGAAGACAGGAACAAGAAAGACATGAGATATAAATAAAAAGAAAGATGGCAGATGTAATCCAACCATGTCAGTAATAATATTAAATATGAATGGAGTAAATAATATAATCAAAAAGCAGAGATTGTCAAACTGGACAAAATAACAAGATTCAACTACATGCTATCTCTGAACAGAGTTTTTATCAAAACTCTCGATAAAGTAGGATTAGTGGGAGCATACTTAACATAATAAAAGCCAGAAAACCCATAGCTAATATCATATTCAATGGTGAAAAATAGCTTTTCCTATAAGGCCAGGAACAAGACAAGGATGTCCACTGCCACTACTTTTATTCAACATAATATTATTAAGTCTTAGCTGCAGCAGTCATACAAGAAAAAGAAAGAAAAGACATCTATAAGGAAGAAGTAAAACTTTCACTCTTTGCAAAGGACATGGTACTATATCTAGAAAACCGTAAAGACTCAACCAAAAAAACTCCTAGAACTGATAAATGAGTTCAGTAAAGTGCAGGATACAACATTAATATACAGAACTCTGTTGCATTTCTATACACTAATAATGAAGTAGTAGAGAAATTAAGAAAATCTCATTTACAGTTGCACCAAAAATAATAAAATACCTAGGAATAAACTTAACCAAGGATGTGAAAGACCTATACTCTGAAAACTGTAAAACATTGATGAAAGAAATTGAAGATGACACAAGTGGAAAGATACTCTGTGCTCATGGACTGGAAGAACCAATATTGTTTAAATATCCATAGCAATCTACAGATTTAATGCAATGTCTATCAAAGTACCAACAAAATTTTTCACAGAATTAGAACAAATAATCCTAAAATTTGTGAGAAACTATAAAAGACCCCAAATAGCCAAAGCAATCTTGAGAAAGAAGTACAAAGCTGGAAGTATCACAATCCCAGATTTCAAGATATATTACCAAGCTGTAGTAATTAAAACAGCATGGTACTAGCATAAAAGTAGACACACAGATAAATGGAACAGAATAGAGAACCCAGAAATAAACCAGTGCTTACATGGTCAATCTACAACAAAGGAGGCGAGATAATCCATGGGGAAAAGACAGTCTGTCTCTTCAACAAATGGTGCTGGGAAAACTGGACCACCGCCTTACACCATACACAGAAATAAACTGAAAATGGATTAAAGATCTAAATGTGAGACCTAAAACCATAAAATTCCTAGAAGAAATCATACACAGTAATTTCTTTGACATTGGCCATGGAACATTTTTTTAGGTATGTCTCCTCAGGCAAGGGATAAAGCAAAAATAAACTATTGGGACTACACCAAAATAAAAAGCTTTTGCACAGTGAAAGAAACCATCAACAAAATGACAAAGCAACCAACTGAATGGGAGAAGATATTTCCTAATGTTATATCCGATAAGGAGTTAATATCTAAAATATATAAAGAGCTTACAACTCAACAACTAAAAAGCAAATAATCCAATTTAAAAATGGGCAGAGGACCTGAATAAGCATTTTTCCAAAGAAGACAAACCAATGGCCAATAGAAACATGAAAAAAGCTCAACATCACTAATCATCAGAGAAATGCAAATCAAAACCACAATGAAGTATCACCTTACACCTGTTAGAATAGCTAGAATCAAAAAGATAAGAAATAACAAGTGTTAGCCAGGATGCAGACAAAAAAGAAACCTCACGCAGTGTTGGGAATGCAAACTGGTGTAGCCATTGTGGAAAACAGTATAGACGTTCCTCAAAAAATTAAAAATAGAATTACCATGTGATACGATAATTCCAGTATTGGGTATTTACCCAAAGAAAATGAAAACACTAATTCAAAAATATATATGCACCTCTACATTTATCGCAGCATTCTTTTCAATACCCAAGGTATGGAAGCAAACCAAATGTCCACTGATAGATGAATGGATGAAGAAGATGTGGTATATATATATATATATATATATATATGTATGTGTATATTCCATTGTATGTATATATGTGTGTATACACGAACGTGCGCACGCACACACACACACAATGGAATATTACTCAGCCACAAAAAAAAAATATATATATATATATGAGATCTTGCCATTTGCAGCAACATGGATGGACCTAGAGGGTATAATGTTAAGTGAAATAAGCCAGACAGAAAGACAAATACTATATGATTTTACTCATGTGGAATTTAAGAAGCAAAATGAATAAACAAACAAAAAACAGACTCTTAAATACAAAGAACAAACTGGTATTTGCTAGAGGGGAGGTTGGTGGTGGGGGATGGGTGAAATAGATAAAGGGAATTAAGGGTACACTTACTGTGAAGAGCACTGAATAATGTATAGAATTGTTGAGTCATTGTACACCTGCAACCAATATAACACTGTTAATTATACTTCAATAAAGAGTCAATTCATCATGAAGATAAAACAATTATAAACATATTTAAAATCAGTGTCTCAAAGGCTAGCAGAATTAAAGAGAAATAGATCATTCAACAATCATAGAGGCTTCAGAGTTGCACTTTTAATAATGGTAGAACAGCTGGACAGAAAATTAAGGATACAGGAGATGTGAACAACACTATAAACCAACTAAACCTAATAGACATCTATAGAATATTCCGCTCAACAATAGCAAAATACATATTCTTCTCTGGTACACTTGAACATTCTTCTAAATAGACCATATAATGGTCCTTAAAAGAAACCTCAATAAATTTAAAACAATTGAAATCACAAAAAGTATGTTCTCTAACCACAGTGAAATGAAAATATAAATCAATAACAAAAGGAAATTATGAAATTTACAAATGCAGAAAGTAAACAACACACTCCTAAATAGCCAGTGGGTCAAAGAAGAAATCACAACAAAAATTAGAAAATACATTCAAATGAATGAAAAGAAAAATACACTATACCAATGTTTATGGGAGGTAACTAAAGCAGTTCTTAGATATTCATAATTGTTAATGCCTATATTAAGGAAAATCTCAAATCAGTAATCTAACCTTCCACTTTAAGAATATAGAAAGAGAAAAACAAGCAGAAGGAAACATAGACTAAAGATTAGCATTAAAAATGAAAAAGGGAATGTAAAAACAGTAGAGAAAATCAACAAAACCAAAAGCTGGTTCTTTGCAAAGATCAACAAAATTGACAAATCTTTAGCTAATCTAATAAAGAAAATTAGGATATTCAAGTCACTGAAATCAGTAATAAATATAGGACACTACTGGTGACCAAAAATGTATAAAGGAATACTATAAATAACTGCATGCCAAAAAATTATATAACATTGATGAAATGGACAAATTCCAAAAAAGACACAAATTATCAAAATTGACCCAAGAAGGAATACACACACACACACACACACAAACACACCTATAACAAGGAAAGAATTTGAATTAGTAATTTTAAAACTTCCCACTAAGAAAAGCTCAGGCTCAGATGTCTTTATTGGTGAATTCTACCAAATGTTCTAAGAGTTATTACCAATTTTATACTATTTCTTTCAAAAATATAAGAGCAAGAACACCTCCCAACTCATTCTATAAGGTCAATATTACCCTACCACCAAAACCAGATGAGGACATCTCAAGAAAGTACAGACTGATGTTCCTTGTGAATATAAATGCAAAAATTCTTCAACAAAATGCAAACCAAATCTAGCAGCAAGTAAGAGGATTATGCACCATGACCAAGTGGAATCTATCCTGGGAATGCAAGGTTGATTTAATGTCCAAAAGGCAATTAATGTAAGTCATGTATTAATAGAATAAAGGACAAAAACTGCATGATCATCTTAATAGACACAGGAAAAAAATTGTCAAAATCCAACACCCTTTCATGATGAAAACACTCGACAAAGTAAGAAGAAAAGAGAACTTCCTAAATCTGACAAAAGGCATTTACGAAAAATCCACAGCTAACATCATGCTAAATGATGAAAAACTTGATACTTTCTCTCCATGGTCAGCAACAAGGCAAAGACGCCCATTCTCACCATTTCTATTTAACATTGTACTAGAGACTCAAACTAGGGCAACTAGAGAAGAAAAAATATTAAACACATCCAATTTGGAAAAAAAGTAAAACTATTTCTAATTGCACATGACATGACCTTGTATATAGAAGAGCCTAAGGATTCACCAAAATAACTATTAGAGTTAATAAACAAATTTAGCAAGATTTCAGGATACAGGATCAATATACAAAAATCATTTGTATTGTTATACTCTAGAAATGAACAATGTGGAATATATTTAAACAAGGAAGTACAAGATTTGTGCACTAAAAACTACAAAAGGCTGTAATGTATGGGGATTAACATAACAATAAAAAAAATTTTTAAAAAAAGGCTGTTGAAGGAAATTAACGATCTAAATAAATGAAGAGATATCCCATGTTTATGAATTGGAAGACTTATTATTGCTAAATGGCAATACTGTCCATATTCATCTACAGATTCCACACAATCCCTATCAGAATCCCAGCTGACTTTTTGGCAGAAACTGAGAAGCTCATACTGTAATTCATATGATAATGTAAGTAACCCATAATAGCCATAACAATCTTGAAAAAGAAGAGCAAAGTTGGAGGACTCACATTTCTTGATTTCAAAACTTACTAAAAGTGAGTATAATCAGAATAGTGTGGTAATAGCCACAGGATAGACAGATTGATGAATGAAATAGAACTGAAAGTCCAGAAATAAACCCTTATATGTATTGTCAATTAATACCAGTGTGCCAAGACAGTAAAATGGAGAAAAAACAGTCTTTTCAATAAATGTTACTGAGATAATTGGATATGTACATATAAAAGACTCCTTCCTCACACCATACACAAAAATTAACTCTAAATTGATCACAGACTTAACTAAAATAGCTAAAACTGTAATACTCTTAGAAGAAAACATAGGTGTAAATTTTCCCTGCCTTGGGTTAGGTGATAGCATTTTAGGTAAAACACCAGAAGTACAAGCAACAAAAGGAAAAGTGGACAGTTGGACTTTATCAGATAAATAAAGCTCTTGTGCTGCAAATGATACCATCAAGAAAGTGAAAAAATAATCCATTGAATGAAAAAAAGTATTTGCAAGTCACATATCTGATAAAGGACTCACATCCAGAATATATAAAGAACTTTTTCTCAATAATAGGTGGCTCCGTTAAAAAATGGGCAAATGATCTGAATAGACATTTCACCAAAGATGTACAGATGGCCAATAAGCCATAAAAAGATGCTTGACATCATTAGTTTTTAGGGAAATACAAATCAAAAGCACTTCATACCCATGAGGGTGGTTATAATCAAAAGGACAGACAACAGCAAATGTTGGCAAGGATATGGAGAACTCGGAACACTCATACATTGCCACTGGAAATGTAAAATGGTGTGGCCACATTAGGAAAAAAGTTTGGCTGTTTCTCAAAATGTTAAGCAGAATTATTATGTGACACACCAGTTTCACTTCTAGGTATATACCCAAAGGGACTGTAAAACTTCAGACAAAAACCTGTACACAAATGTTCATAGCAGCATTATTCATAATAGCCAACAAGTGGAAACAGGTAAACATCCATTAACCAATGACTAGGTAAACAGAATGTGATATATCCATAGAATGGGTAGCAGCTGCTTCTCACAGCCTAGCTCTACTACTCCCTGGTCCCCCCACCTTTTTTGTTGTAGAATTTTCTCAGTAGTTCTCTTGATACTGTTTCTTGTAAACTTTAAAATAACATTTTTAGCTTAAGAGAAAAATACACTCCTACCCATGCATAGGTTACCTGTAGTCTGGGGAGAAGAAACCTCTTTATTGGGTTTTACCATCCTCCTCAAATTACCATCTTACTTCCTTTCTCCCATTCACTGACAAAATAAAAAATGAGATCTCAACCTGCTGTTTCCATTTCTTTCCCATCCATTCATTCTTAACCTCCTATAATCTGGATTACTGTCGTTTAAAATCTTCGGAGGTCCAAGAGGACCTAATGACCCAGTGCTTTGATATCCTTGATGTCTTTATTTTTACAACATCTGACAACATCATTTACTTCTTTTTAATAGTCTCTTTATTTTTAAAAATGCACTTTCACATCTGATCCAGTTCTTCTTAATGGTTTGGTCCTGGTCCCTCTCCCTGCGCCTACCCCTAGTTCTCCAAACTCCATGTGAGATAAAATCGCCCTCCTTAATGCCAGCAATAAATTGTTTGTATATCAGAATATACTGGTTTCTTTAACATTTATTATGCAGTTTGAATGAAAATTTTAAAAGCTACAGTGACAGACTATTTTCAATATTTTCTCCTTTTAATCTATAGTAATTGATAACAAGAGTTACTATTTTAAAGAGAGTTTAACATCTTTATTTGAAGTATAATCGATATATAATATGAGTTCAGGTGTACAACATAATGATTCAATATTTGTATATATTGTGAAATGATCACAATAACTCTAGTTAACATCTGTCACCATACGTAGTTACAAAATTTTTTCTTGTGACAGACTTTTAAGGTCTACCTTTAACAACTTTCAAATATGCAGTACGGTGTTATTAAGTACAGTCGCCATGCTAAATGTTACATCCCCATAAGCAGCTCCTGTCTGGATTCTCATCACCCCATTCCTAAACAGTTTCCTAAGTGATCTTCCTACTTTAGTTTCTCTCTCCTGTTTAATTCACCCAACTCGTCCCTGCCAGTTTATCTGTCTTAAAGGAACATTTCTGCCCTTAAAAATCTAAACTTATGTAAATAATTAAGCATTGTTTCCTTAACCTAGCTGTCAAGGCCTTCCTTTTTACCAACACCATCCATTAGACTCTTACAGATCCAGCTCCCCGTTTCTCCTGAGGAACCTTCTTACTTTCACCTTTAAACATGCTGGATATATACTCAACTTCACACCTTTGCTTATGATTCCCACCTGGACAATGTGTCTAACATTCATCCATCCATCTTGATTCAGCTCCCTCTTAAAATATTCCCTAAGTCAGAATCAGTAGTGATTACTACTTTTTCTAAGACACCAGCATTTGTTTCATTCATCTGTCAATCACTCCTGTATTGTGAATTATTTCTTGTATATCGGCCTATTTTGATACTCACTTGTAAATTTGTTTAGCTTTTTGTATATGTATTGCTTAACTCCTGGAAGAAGAATATTTCGTCCACATTAAATAGAAGTGTTTTAATGTTTCCATTTTGGGTTGTATATATATAGAGATATATTTTTTAGTGTTTTCATATGTTTGTTTTATGTTGATATAATCTCATAGCCTATATAGAAAGGCAAATTATAAAGAAAGTCACTCTAATAAATATATGAAGTTTTAAAGGCAGAAACAAGGTAATAAGAAAGTTTGTTTAGCTTTTAAAGAGAGACTGCAAAGTGTGACATTTAACTAAACACAATTATTACATTTTGCTACTAATCTCACTTATTCTCTTTTAGGATTCAAACATGATAGCCTGAAGATTTTTATTTTTTAAAAGAAAAATATCTAAACATTGTTAAGCTATAAGACATTTTTATTACATCCTCCAAAACTGGGGAATTTTTTTCAGGTTTCATCAAAGAGCAATTTTTTAAGGACTTAGCTATAAATCCTGGGAAATAGAAGTTTCTGATGGAATTCTTACCACTGAAATTATTTTAAGTACAAGAAAGTTACTGGTACCCACTATTGAAAGATACCTTAAAATCCAGCTGTCAACCAGGTGGTCATTCTTACAATGGAAAGAATAAGGTGTTGTTTCTTATTCATATTTATTTTTGGCAAGTGATTCTGTGCTTGCCTTAATTGGTTGAAGGCCAAACATAGTCCATAAGTTTAAGACATTGATACAAATCAGACACATATACACACATAAGCCCTGAAAGGAAACGTGCATAGACCCATGAGTATTAACAATTATATCCATCAGTATTTACATTTTTGCTATCTGTATACAGTAAAATTATTTGATACTTTATCTTAAGCAAATTGTGTATATATTGGATAAATATTTTATCATTGCTCAATTAACTAGATCTTAATTTTATCATTTTCCAATAACTGTTTTATAACCAAGGGCTTTCTTTTTTTACTTTTTTCTTTAACCTGGAATGTTCTTTTTTTTTTTTTTATTCTTATGTTAATCCCCTAACCTGGAATGTTCTTAAGTTCATTCCTAGTATACATTTTACTGAATTTTGAGGTCATTATAAATTCCAAATAAGTCTAGTTTATAGCAGTCTTTTAACTTAGAGATTTATTTCATATAGTAGTAAATGATTTACTCAGTTTGAATAATTTTAATAAAAGTACAGCTCATAAGTATTAGAAGCTAATTATATATATTTGATTTTAAAAAACAAGTTATATCACACTTAGTTTTTTAGTGTATTAATGATTGAAGAATAGGTAATCTGATGTAATAAAGATAAAAATATGTGGCATATTTTCTTATCCCTTAAAATATCTGGACCCGGCTTGGTAAATGCCAGATTATTTTTCAAATATTGCTATAAAATATATACAATTAATACTTCAGAAGGGCACAGAAATTAAACTGGGTTCCTATCAGGGAAATTTACTGAAATGCTTTTTCTACAGCTTCAGTGGCCAAAAGACAGCACTGGAATGTGAGAAACTAATTTTGGTTTGTTTTAACGCCTCAGAATGTTACAAATTAATCAAGTGCTACTTAAAGTCTAGAACTCATTAACTTTATAAGTTCTACTTTTCCCATGACAGAGATTAAGTTATAGCATAAAGCTTCTTTAGTCTCTCACATTGATCAGGTTGCCATCCCCACTGTACAAGGGCCCTCTTATCTGCTAGTTAGTGGACTCAGTGTAGGCAGCGATGTGTGCAGTGACATAAAAGTACTAGTTTACCTTATGCAACACTTGTACAAGCCAAGCATGGACTCATCCTGGCTGTTTCTTACCTCTGCAATTTGCTTAAGTACAGCAAAAAAATATACCTAAACACACACAAACAACATCCACTTACATACTCTCTAAAGAAAAAGCCTAAGTAGATTGTAATAAGCTTCTTATTTTAACAAATCTAAAAGGTAAGCTGTACAGCCAATGCATTTAAGAGCCACAAGGATATGTAAGGCTTATATATTGAATAAAGGCTACCAGAACCCTAACTAAACCCAAGTGCCAGCCAATCACTGAAAAACATTTCTCAGCAGTATAGATATGCCACGTTCTTAGAACAAGCAAAGTAAGTTAGTGATAAGATGGTGTGAACAAACCATTATGTAAGAGTATATATCCCCAATAAACTTAAATCAGTGCAAATACATAAGCAAAATGTAGTTTGTATTACATACACTTTTTTAAAAAAGTTTTTTACTTTATGTGGAGTAGCTGAGTTTATGGCATTTGTAGAACAGATTGAGATTTGTAGTGACAAGGGAAACAAAATAAAAACTATTGAGTGAACAGCAGGGCCCATTTGATGTGATTATGAAAGATGTTTCTTTATTCTGTTTTTTTCATTTGCAATCTAAAAACAGTGGCAGGGGGTTTCAAGCAGAGTTCATCATAGGTTGTCAATCACTGTCATTTAACATTTGCAGGGGAAGATGTCTTTATACAAGGACAGCTGGGCAAATCAGAGACATAGATTTGCAGTTAGTAGGCTGTCCAGCCTCCACTAAATAAACAAGGACAGGGCAGGCAGACTAGCCTCTCTCATAAAAATATAATGGACTCCACTGACCTCACTGCCCTCCATTCAGCTTCAATCCCAGTTGCATAAAAGCTTCACTGCCCACTTTCAATTTCCTTTAATTACCTACATGATGTAGATAAGAAAATGAACCTCACTTGTAGTCAGTGAGCACACACAGGAAATTAACTAGACAAGTTGTTTAAAATTAGAGGAGTAATTTGGAGGTAAATAGAGTGTCCTACTGAGGAAAAAGTGGCTAGAAAAGGGTTTTTGTTTGCTTGTTTATTTTTAAGCAGGGATTTTGATTATTTTACTAGCTCTCTCTGCTGATCCTGGGATTGCTGCGTTTCTAATCAATCTAAACTAAGTAAGAAATCTCCTTTGTAAGTATTCTGAAACATCCAGAATAAAATACTTGAAGGAGCTAAGAGCTAAGTAGAGTGGTGAAACAAACGTGCCACATTCTAAAGAGCTTAGAAAAATTGTGAACTGGAATTCCAGGAATAAATGATCATGGTTTTCACAGGAGGGCCTGGCAGAGAAAGTGCGGATTAAATAGCAGTTGTCTTCAGTCAGTCTTCATTTCAGATTGCTTCTCTCGTCCGTAATCAAAACACACACACACATACACACACGCACACACACAATTAAATACCAAGAATATTCTTTATTTATTCTAATAAATCTAAAATATTTTCCATTATGCTTGGGATTCATAGCACTTGAGTTTTAATTCGAAAATACTGTAGGGTTTCAGAGTCATGTAACAGTAGTACTTCTTCGGAAAAGTTGCACCAGGTGTGTAATATAAATCATTCATTCCTTTTCCACAACATTTTGAGTTAGCTCAATGAGGTACACTGAAAAGAGCATGTTTCCTCATCACACACTGATGTGCTTTTGTGAACATTTAATTAGTATGGATTTAAAAGAAACCTGATTGGAGACTGGAGATTAAAGCCTGCAATATCAAATCTATGGTTCAAGAGGATACAATTCCTGAATATTTTATCTTTAATTTGACTGTCTCTTGTATTATGAGAACATTGTCTTTCAATGTTCTCATAATACAATCATAAAAATTGTATGATTAGTTGGATAAAATGAATGTACCACTACTAGTAAAGCATCAGCAAAAGAAAAATCCTGTTTCCTTGAATCATTCTTAAGAATCATATTTTTTAAAGTGAGTTAATTAACTGTTATTTTGGTTAGTGAAGTATATTTACATAATTGTAAACAAAGATTTACAACTGAAAATTGTAGAACAAAACTCAAATAATTGAATCAAGCTTCAGCTAACATCCTGTAGGGTGTCAGACATGGAGATCATTATTATCATAACTCCTCTAACATTTATACCAAGTCTTGTAGTTTTTGAGTGTTTTATAAACACTGTCACACCAAATCTTCCCACCAAATCCCAATTTAAGGTAAGGAATTTGGGACTTAGGGAGGTTTAGTTACTTTCAGAGGGTCACTAAAGCTTTAAATAGCAGAGCTGAAAATCCACCTGTTGTATCAGTTCCCAGATCCAGTGTTTTCTCTGCCACCTCACACCATCCCATACCACCCTCATGATCTACAACATTTCTAAGGGGATTACTTACTTACTGCATTCTTTGGGTTCCCCTTTAATTCAAATGCTGGGAGCAGAAATGGAGGGGATCCTCAAAGGAAATAATTACTTTTGATGAGGCCTCAGTTAATTATGGATAATTTTTAACTACAAAAACTATTATTGGTTTGATATTTTATGAATATTTATAAATCAAATATCAACTCCTTTGAAGATCTCAAACACATTGCATGTGTCAAATTTAATAATGAAAAATATATTACTTATCAAAAGCATATATTAAATAATAAATTCTGTGTAAGCATTCTAGACTGTATTTTCCTCTAATAAGAGTCAATGTCCCTTTTTGTAATTCAAATTTGAAACTTATCACTCCTACCTTCTTTATCTAAAAAAACATATTTTACTTTCTTTCAGTCCACTCTTAAACTTCTCAAAGATACCCTACCTGACCCACTGCCATTTGAACCTCCCCTTCCTTATACTTGTCCAGTTGTCATTTTACATTATCTGCGGTCAATTTTAATTAAGGTCTGGCTCCCCCACTGGACTGTGAATCTTTGTGAAGGTAGGTGGTCATGCCTCTGGTTTTATTCACCATTGTATACCCAATTATAATGTATGCTGAATAAAAACTAGGTAAACAAATGACCCGGCATACTAAGACCGTGTACATTGTGGTAATATATTATTTATTTTAATAAAAATTAAAATGTATAGCTTTTGCAAAGAAATTAAAGAATCCTGAGTTTAGAAAGATTGCTGCATGCATTGAGAAAAGGCATCCCTGAATTAAATTTTTTGGTAAGGTCACGGTCTTTGGGTAATCTACAGTGAAGATCTGATGGTCCCTTTATTAGACTTAGAAGGATCTCTCTTCTGCACGACATTTTTTCCAACCTAAAATGTACTCAGCTGTTAGCAGACTCATGTGATACTGATACTGCTGGCAGTGAGCAAACTCACAATCCTACTGAAGCAGGGGATTAAAGCAATAAATGGGGTAATTCAAGCGGAATTGGCATGGTTTGGAGAACAGTGGACTCACATCTTACATGGAGTTTAGATTCTAAAGTAAGCAAATACAACAAAAAGCACTGATGATCAAATTTACCTGAAATGACCCCCAAAGTACAATAAAATGACTGTAAGTAGTCAGTTCCTGTTCAGATATACTGCTTCTCAGTGAGTTCAACACCACTAATTTTTCCTTTAGCATTGGGGCAGATCATTGTTTCTTTAGTTTAGTATCAAGTGAAGGAATTGGCTTACATTAGAAGTCATGCTTTATGAAGATGTGTATCATGCGCATCTTTGGATGCTAGAACCACAGAATACAGAAAGATGTTCACACTTAGAGAGGTATTTGGGAACTAAGCCTGGGAAATGCCCAATTTGTATTGTTAATCAGTCAATCTCCCTCTATCTCTCTCTCCCTCCCTTCCTCTGTGTGTGTGTTGGGGGGTAGGGTGTGTAAAGCATATAATCAAATTTGAATAAGATTGTTCTGAGGGGAGTAGATTACTTAGATAATACTATTAGTGCTTTTAGCCAAATTCTTACTTTCTGTATAATTTTTCTTTAATTGAACTTCTCATATAATTTGTAAGCCTAATCCTGTTTCCTACATATCCAGAACCTAGAGAGCCAATTCAGTTTGCAGTATTAAAATAACTATTGATTTTCTTCTGCTAAAAGATCAGAAGTTGTATTTATTGAACAGTAGAAAGAAATCTAAATATGAATAAAATGTTAGGCCATGAAACAGGTTTAAAGCTGATTTCTTCTCCCTCCACCTCCACCCAACTATCTGGATTATTACCCTCTCTTTAAGTGTATTTTGTATGCTTGACAGAAAGCTCCAACTCAGTGAGTGTTCCCAACTTCTCTGCAATTAATAGCATCATCATTCTCTTCATCCCTGAGGCTTAAACCTCAGACCCCTCCTTATCTGTTTTTATAGATCTGCTCATGTTATTTTCTCTGCATGGAATGCAAGGAATCTCTCTCCCTCTGTCCTCTTCTACAAATTGTTCTAAGCCTAGAACAAACACTGTCTCTTTTGGGAAACTTTCCAGCACACCCAGTTCATTCCAAGTGCTCTTCCCTAAATAACAATATTTTATTCTACACTTAAAATAATTATTTATATAAATTTTCCTCCAATATCATTTTAATTTCCTTGAAGGAAAAGGTCACATTTTTAGATTTCTGAACCATCTTCTTTCTTATCTGCTGTTCATTTTTTCTTAACCATTTGGCAAGCCTCGAATAGGTGGAAAGTCACTGATAGGGATTTGGATGGAGCCCAAATATTACATTGAGATGAATCGGCCGTCATGTGATGATGCTTCAGTCCTGAAATTCACCTGAAATCAAAAATAATATAACTGTCATGTATAACTGGTCCTTCTTTAGCAGATGACTTCAGAGAGAACAGACAGGAAAGAGTTGAAATGGCATATGAAACATGACACATAGGGACAACATGACACATAGGGACAAAAAATGATTAATTGCTAATATGTCAGCATACACATCTATACACGAAGCAGTCCAAAAGGTGAAGCTAGCATTTAAAATAGTATAGAATTGCTGTGATATTTTTGACCAATGCAAAGCAAAATAAGATGAAACATAACTAGTTCAGTTAAACAATATTTCAGATATTCATTTAAAATATTTTTCAGCATACTATATTAAATCAGTTGAAGTTATTTTTAGACTTTTTTTTAGTCTCTTAGACTCATGATTTTCCTTCCCACTATAGGGCTTTTGTATGTACTGTTCTAGAACACCTCACTTCTCTCTTCATTTAGTTAATATCTGCTGATCTCTGTATCTTACCTTACCTGCCTTTTTCTTCAGGAAGCCTTTATGACCTTCCTAACTCAGTCAAATTTCTTGGCTAACCTCTGTCATGCTTCTATACGTTTCTTCTTCATAGCACTTGTCACCTTATTAAATTTGCATTTATTTATGTGATTGGTTGAATAATGTATGTCTTTCTCATAAGGCAGTCAACAAATATTTGCTTAAATGAATTTATTCCTTTTGGTTTTTGAAATAAGAATTTGCCTATTAATATAGTCTGAATTTTTATCATAAGGATATAACTATCTTTTTAGTAGTCTTGTAGTATATTCTTAGCATACAGTAAAGGCACAGGTTGCTGAAATTGTAAGTCAAGCAAGAAAAGATGAAAACATACATGGGTAGTAGAATACTCTAATTGTTTCATATTATTGAATTCCAAATGATACAGTCTTCAGGGGTTCCATCACATAGTTTTTTTAACTAGGCAGGAATTTTGTGCCTATCAGATGCAAATCAGAAGTTATCTCATACCCCTCTGTGAGCTTTAACTCCCTCACTTGCCCACCCTGACCCCTTCCCTAGACAACCACCAATCTGCTTTGTCTCTGTAGATTAGTTTGCAAATCCTAGAGTATGTACTGTTTTTGATCTGACTTCTTTCATCATAATTATTCTGAGATCCATCCATATTATGGTGAGTATCAATAATTCATTCTTTTTATTGCTGAGTAAAGTTCCATTGTATGGATCCATTGTATGGATATAATTTATCCTTTCATCTGTTGATGGACATTTCTTTTTTTTTTTTTTTTTGGCTGTATAAGTAAAGCTACTATCAACTACTGTGTATGATCTTTGTGTGGACATCTACTCTCTTTTAGGTGAATCACTAGGAATAGAATAGCTGAGCCACATGGTAGTTGTAGGTTTAAATTTTAAGAAAATGTGAAACTGTTTTCCTAAGCAATTGTAACATAGTAAATCCTGCCAACTGTGTAGGAAAAGTTCCAATTTTTCTTCATTCTTGCCAGTACTTGGTATGTTAGTCACTTAAATTTTGGCCATTCTAATTTTTATTTTCCTAATAACTAATGGTATTGCATATCTTTACATAAAATATCTGTTAAAATCTTTGCCTATTTTTCACTGGGATGTTTGTATTCCCACTTTGAGTTTTGAGAGTTTATACATTCTGTATATAAGTCCTGTATTAGATATATGCTTTGCAGATGTTTTCAGTCTATGGCCTATATTTTAATTCTCTTAAAGTCTTTTTAAGAACAGAGATTTTTATTCTGATGTAGCTCAGTTTAAATTTTTTATACATCATGCTTTAAGTTATCCTATCAAAGGAATCTTCTCCTAACCCTAGGTAGCAGAAATGTTCTCCTGTTTTTCTTCTGGAAGTTTTATAGTTTTAGATTTTATATCTAGGTCTATCATACATCATGAGTGAATTTTTTATATACAGTACAAAGTAGAGATTGAACTGTTTCATTTTGCTTTATTTTGGGGGGTTTTTCGCATGTAGATTCCCAATTAATTCTACTACCATTTCTTGAAAAAACTATTCTTTCTCCACTGCTTTGCCTTTCACACTTTGTCAAAAGTTGGTTGTCCATATAGGTATGTATTTATTTCTGGACTCTATTCTAATAGAACACTTTTTTGATTAGATAAGCTTTACAATTAAAATCTTGAAATCAGATATTGTTAACTCTTCAACTTTGTTACTTTTCAGAGTTCTTTCAGTTATTCTAGGTCCTTTGCATTTCCATATGAATTTTAATTTTTTTTTTAAATTGTGTGCTTTAAATGAGCTAAAACTTTTTTAATTTTATTATGTTATATTAATCACCATACGTTACATCATTAGTTTTTTTTTATGTTATGTTAATCACCATACATTACATCATTAGTTTTTGATGTAGTGTTCCATGATTCATTGTTTGCGTATAACACCCAGTGCTCCATGCAGTATGTGCCCTCTTTAATACCCATCACCAGGCTGACCCATCCCCCCACACCCTCCCCTCTAGAACCCTCAGTTTGTTTCTCAGAGTCCATAGTCTTTCATGGTTCATCTCCCCCTCCGATTGCCACCCCCTTCATTTTTCCCTTCCTACTATCTTCTTTTTTTTTAACATATAATGTATTATTTGTTTCAGAGGTACAGGTCTGTGATTCAACAGTCTTCACAATTCACAGCATTCACCATAGCACATACCCTCCCCAATGTCTATCACCCAGCCACCCCATCCCTGCCACCCCCACCACTCCAGCAACACTCAGTTTGTTTCCTGAGATTAAGAATTCCTCATATCAGTGAGATCATATGATACATGTCTTTCTCTGACTGACTTATTTCACTCAGCTAATACCCTCCTGTTCCATCCATGGCCTTGCAAATGGCAAGGTTTCATTCCTTTTGATGGCTGCATAATATTCCATTGTATATATACACCACATCTTCTTTATCCATTCATCTGTTGATGGACATCTTGGCTCTTTCCATAGTTTGGCTATTGTGGACATTGCTGCTATAAACATCAGGGTGCACGTACCCTTTCGGATCCCTACTTTTGTATCTTTGGGGTAAATACCCAGTAGTGCAATTGCTGGATCATATGGTAGCTCTATTTTCAACTTTTTGAGGAACCTCCATACTGTTTTCCAGAGTGGCTGCACCAGCTTGCATTCCCACCAACAGTGTAGGAGGGTTCCCCTTTCTCTGCATCTCCGCCAACATCTGTTGTTTCCTGACTTGTTAATTTTAGCCATTCTGACTGGTGTGAGGTGGTATCTCTTTGAGGTTTTGATTTGAATTTCCCTGATGCCGAGCGATGTTGAGCTCTTTTTCATGTGTCTGTTGGCCATTTGGATGTCTTTGGAAAAATGTCTGTTCATGTCTTCTGCGCATGTCTTGATTGGATTATTTGTTCTTTGGGTGTTGAGTTTGATAAGTTCTTTATAGATTTTGGATACTAGCCCTTTATCTGATATGTCATTTGCAAATATCTTCTCCCATTCTGTCGGTTGTCTTTTGGTTTGTTGACTGTTTCCTTTGCTGTGCAAAAGCTTTTTATCTTGATGAAGTCCCAATAGTTCATTTTTGCCCTTGCTTCCCTTGCCTTTGGCGATGTTTCTAGGAAGAAGTTGCTGCATCCGAGGTTGAAGAGGTTGCTACCTGTGTTCTTCTTTAGGATTTGGATGGACTCCTGTCTCCCATTTAGGTCTTTATCCATTTTGAGTCTATTTTTGTGTGTGGTGTAAGGAAATGGTCCAGTTTCATTCTTCTGCATGTGGCTGTCCAATTTTCCCAACACCATTTGTTGAAGAGACTGTCTTTGTTCCATTGGACATTCTTTCCTGCTTTGTCGAAGATTATTTGACCATAGAGTTGAGAGTCCATTTCTGGGCTCTCTATTCTGTTCCACTGACCTATGTGTCTGTTTTTGTGCCAGTACTATACTGTCTTGATGATGACAGCTTTGTAATAGAGCTTGAAGTCTGGAATTGCGATGCCACCAGCTTTGCTTTTCTTTTTCAACTTTCCTCTGGCTATTCGAGGTCTTTTCTGGTTCCATACAAATTTTAGGATTATTTGGTCCATTTCTTTAAAAAAAGTGGATGATGTTTTGATAGGGTTTGCATTAAATGTGTAAATTGCTCTAGGTAGCATTGACATCTTCACAATATTTGTTCTTCCAATCCATGAGCATGGAATGTTTTTCCATTTCTTTGTGCCTTCCTCAATTTCTTTCATGAGCATTTTATAGTTTTCTGAGCACAGATTCTTTGCCTCTTTGGTTAGATTTATTCCTAGGTATCTTACGGTTTTTGGTGCAATTGTAAATGGGATTGACTCCTTAATATCTCTTTCTTCTGTCTTGGTGTGTAGGAATGCCACTGATTTCTGTGCATTGATTTTATATCCTGCCACTTTACTGAATTCCTGTATGAGTTCTAGCAGTTTTGGGGTGGAGTCTTTTGGGTTTTCCACATAAAGTATCATATTATCTGCAAAGAGTGAGAGTTTGACTTCTTCTTTGCTGATTCGGATGCCTTTTATTTCTTTTTGGAATCAATTTGTCAATTTCTACCGCAAGGGGAATAAAAGTCTGCTGTGGTTTTGATTGAGATTATAGTAAACCTATAGATCAAGTTTAGGAGAATTAGGATATGTCTCTCTCCATTTAGTTAGGTCCTCTAATTTTTCTTAGCAGTGTTTTGTAGTTTTCAGTGTAGAGGTGTTTCATGGGTTTTTTGTTTTTTTTTTCAGATTCATCTCTAAGTGCTTCATATATTTTATGCTATATATTTATTCATTTCTGATTGTTGGTTGCTGATATACAGAAATATAATTATACAGTTAATTTTTATACATTAATCTTATATCCTGCAACCTTGCTAAACTCACTTACTCTAGATTATTTTGTAGATTCCATTGGGTTTTCTACCTTGATGATCATCTACAAATGAAGACAGTTTTACTTCTTTCTTTTCAATCTGGGTTTCTTTTATTTCTTGTCTGTTTGCACTGACTGAAACTTCTGGTGCAGTGTTGAATAGAAATACAAAGAGAAGACATTCCTGTCTTATTCCTGATCTTAGGGGGAAAGCATTCAGTTACTGTTAAATATGATGTTAGTTGTAGGTTTCTCAGAGATGAAGGTACCCTTCTTTTTTAATTTGCTGAGAGCTTTCATTAGGGATGGATGTTAGATTTTGTCAAATGTTTTCTTCTGCATCAACTGAGGTGATAGTGTTGTTTTTCTTTTTAAGTTTATTAATAAAGTGAATTATATTAAATGATTTTCAGATATTAAGACAGTCCTGCATTCACTCACTCACTGCACTTACATAGTTGAATGCTCTGTTAGGCACATACACACTAAAAATTATGTCTTCCAGGTGAATTGACCCCTTTATCATTATGTAATTCCCTTCTTTTTCCCTGATAACTTTCCTTGCTTTAAAGTCTGCTCTGTCTGAAATTAATATTAGCTCTCCTTGCTTTTCTTTTGATTAGTGTTAGCATGGTATATTTTTCTCCATCCACTTACTTTTAATCTATATGTGTCTTTATACTTAAAGTGGGTTTCTTGTAAACAACATATAGTTGGGTTGTGTTTTTTTATCCACTCTAACAGTCTCTGTCTTTTAATCATCTAGACCACTGACATTCAGAGTGGTTACTGTTACAGTTGGATTCATATCTACCATATTTGTTACTGTTTTCTATTTGTTGCCCTCGTTCTTTTTTTAAAAAAAATATTTTATTTATTTATTTGAGAGAGACAGAGAGAGCACAAGTCAGGGAAAGGGACAGAGGGAGAAGCAGACTCCCCACTGAGCATGACCTGAGCTGAAGGCAGACGCTTAACCGACTGAGCCACCCAGGTGCCCCTGCTGTCATTCTTTGTTCCCATTTTTGTCTTCCACTCTTTTCTGCCTTTCATGGTTTTAATTGAGCATTTATGTGATTTCACTTTCTCCTTTATTAGCATATTGGTTATACTTTTTCTTTTTTTAGTGATTGCCCCAGTTTACAATATACATTTACTACTATTCCAGTTCCATTTTCAGTTAACATCATACTACTTCACAGGTGGTGTGAATACTTTATAATAACACAATAATACTAATTCCTCCCTCCTGTTTCTTGTATCATTGTTGTCATTCATTTCACTTTATATATAAGCATACACACACACACACATATACACTCACACAAGCATATATATGTAAGATATATACATATACATAATCAAATACATTGTTGCTATTATTATCTTGAACAAAGTGTTAATCAGGTCAATTAACAATAAGAAAAATAAAAGCTTTGGGACACCTAGGTGGCTCAGTCTGTTAAGTGACTGCCTTCAGCTCAGGTCATGATCCTGGAGTCTGGGGATCAAGTCCCACATCGGGCTCCCTGCTCGGCGGGGAGTCTGCTTTTCCCTCTGACCCTCCCCACTCTCATTCTCTCTTGCTCTCTCTCTTATTCTCTCTCTCTCAAATAAATAAATAAAATCTTTTAAATAAAAAAAGAAAAGAAAAAGTAAAGTTTTATGTTATCTTCACTTATTCTCTCCTTTCTTTATTTAGATTAAGTTTCTTACCTATATTATTTTTCTTCACTGTAAAGAACTTCTTATAATGTATCATATAAGTCATGTCTACTGGCAACAAATTAACTCAATTTTTATTTGAGAAAGTCTTTATTTCTCTTTCACTTTTGAAGGGTAATTTTATAGGGTACAAAATTCTAGGTTGGTGAGTTTTTTCTCTCAGCACTTTAAATATTTCATTCCCGGGCACCTGGGTGGCTCAGATGGTTAAGCATCTGCCTTTGGCTCAGGTCATGATCCCAGGGTCCTGGGATCAAGTTCCGCATCGGGCTCCCTGCTCAGTGCAGAGCCTGCTTCTCTCTCTCCCTCTGCCATTCCCTCTGCTTGTGCTCTTCTGTCTATCTCTCTGTCAAATAAATAAATCAAATCAATCAATCAATCAATCAATCAATCAATAAATAAATAAATAAATAAATATTTCATTCCCCTCTCTTCTTGCTTGCATGGTTTTTGAGAAGTCAGATATAGTTCTTATCTTTGTTCCTCTATAAGGTGTATTTTCCCTCTAGCTTCTTTCAGGACTTTTTTCTTTATTTGGAATCAAAGTTTGAAGATGATATGCCTCAGTGTAGATTTTTTGGATTTATTATGCATAGTGTTCTCTGAGCTTCCTGGATCTGTGATTTGGGTCTGACATCAATTTGGGGAAATTCTCAGTCATTATTGTTTCAAATATTTCTTCTGTTTCTTCTTGTTCTGGTATTCCCACTATGTGTATGTTATACCTTTTGTAGTTGTTCATAGTCCTTGGATATTCTATTCTGGTTCTCTCAGTCTTTGTTCTCTTTGCTTTTTAGTTCTTGAAGATTCCATTGATAATGTCATCTAGCTCAGAAGTTCTTTTCTTAGCCATGTCCTGTCTACTAATAAGTCCCTCAAAGATCTTCATGTTTGTTACAATGTTTTTTGTCTTTAGCATTTCTTTTTGGTTTTTCTAGCATTTTCATCTCATTTTACATTGCCCATCTGTTCTTTTTTTTTAAGATTGTATTGATTTATTAGAGAGAGAGCACAAATGGGGGAAGGGGCAGAGGGACAAGCAAACTCCCTGCTAAGTGTGGAGCCTGCCTCCAGGCTCTATCCCAGGACCCTGAGATCATGACCTGAGCTGAAGTTAGATGCTTAACCAACTGAGCCACCCAGGCCCATCAGTTCTTAATGCTATCTAGTTTATCCATTAGAGCCCTTAGCATATATTAGTTGGTTAGCAACTAATTATAGTTGTTTTAAATTCCGAGTCTGGTAATTCCAATATCGCTGCCAGTCTGGTAATTCCATTATCTCTGCCATTCTTATGTTGGCTCTGTCTATTCAAACTGGGTAGGTTTTTTTGTTTTTTTTCATTTTGTGGCGGGGTTTTTTGTTTGTTTTTACCTTTTGCTATATCTTGTAATATTTTCTTGATACCCAGACATAATGTACTTTGTGTAAAAAAAAAAAATGCTGTAAATAGGCCTTTAGTAATGTGCTGGTGAAGTGGGGAGAAATATGCTATAGTTCTATGATTAGGTCTCAATCTTTTAGTGAGCCAGGCCTCAGTACTGTGAATTTCACAGGTGTGAAGTGTTTCTCAGGTTTTTTCTCCCCTCTTAGATGGGACAGGATGATTACAGTGGCTGAAGTTGGGTATTTCCCTTACCCCAGGTCATTTAAGCTCTAATAGTACCTTAGGTTAGGCTGTAGTTAACTAGTTTCTCCTGAGAGCAGGCCTTGTTAAGAACAGAATTCTCTGGCATATTTCAAACTGGAAACCCCCTGCTGGAACCTCCTGCTGGAAGCTCCAGCGAATTTTTCTCTGATATTTCCCATAGGAATCTGGCCAAGCTCCTGAAGGTAAATTTCACAATATTTGGGGGGTTCCCCTAAGACTGGGTCCTCCTGGAGTTTTTAACTCTGAGTTGTCCACACTGATCCTCCAGCAATTCAACAGTTACAGCTCAGGTTTTCTTACTTCAGCACTGGTTCCCTTGGTGGTTTCTGCTCATGAGTATCTGTTTCTGTTAGCTATGACTCCTTGTGTTTGCCTATGTCTCCAATCTTGGGGGCAGCAGTTTGCCCCATGTCCTCTCCTCTTTTATGGATCCAAGAAGAGTTGTTGATCTTTCAATTTGTTCAGCTTTTTACTTGTTGTTAGGTTAGAATGGTGACTTCTAAGCTCCTTACATGTGGAACTGGAAACTCTCAATTTCAAATCACTTTATTTTAATCTGATTTATTACAATAAATTTTAAGTTAATGATTCTTATTTTCATCCTTTTCTTACTTCACCAATCTTATCCTCAACCTCCCTGCCCCAGCCCTGCCATATTCCTTCCACTCATCCTATAGATCTTAACTTAAATGTCATTGTTTCCAAGAAACTTTCCCTGACTCTCTAAAATAAGTAGGTCCCCAAACTGAATGTCTCTTCAGCACCCTGTACTTACCATATAATAACATTCATTGTACTTTGTAGAACTTATCTGTCCCTGAGGAACTCTCTGGTTCACTCCTGTGGCTCCAATGTTAAGTATATTGTGTGATGCCCAGCAGGTCCTCTGTTATTTTTGTTGATTGTATAAATAAGAAGAGCATTCATGCATTTCAGATATATTGTACATTATTAGCTTGCACTTACATATTAATAATAGTATTGAATAAAGCAAAGTTCTAAGGGGCATGATTGGTTGCCTTATGGTTCTTCTAAACGATGTTTTAAATGTCAGTAGTTAAGCTAAGAAGTACATTAATTATTATACTTTTGATCCAACATTATTTTCTATATGTATATATATGTGTATGTGTGTTTTTTTTCCCCAGGATGCAGAAGAATACACAGATTTGCCAGTAAGACATAATGAAGATCATATGAATAGTGAACTGGCAAAATGTCTTCCCTTTGAATCTAATCCTCATTCATTTGATAGCCCTCACACCAAAGCACATCTCCTACTACAGGCACATCTCAGCAGAACCATGCTGCCCTGCCCAGATTATGACACTGATACCAAAACAGTCTTGGACCAAGCACTCAGAGTATGTCAGGTATGAAAGTCTAATACTTCTATCTTATCCCATCATTTCTGCTTTTTTCCCCCTGTTCTAGGATAAAATATACTTGCATTTAAAATATTTTATCATAACATTGTTGAGAAAAATCTAATGAATCAAATCAAGAATTTTCAAAGTAAAAGGCAAATATAAATGCAATAAGATGACAATTTCAGTTACCATTGGATGAAAATTGAAAGTAAAAGTAAATGCCAGGTACTTTTCTAAGTACTGAGCATACAGCAGTGAACAAGCAAAAGACTGCCTGCTGTTATGGGCTTTCACTTGAGATGGAAAAGACATTTAAAAATATAAGTGAAGGGGTGATAACTGCTGTCTTGTTGGGTTTTTTTAAGTAATACAG
This sequence comes from Mirounga angustirostris, assembly GCF_029215605.1. Lineage (NCBI taxonomy): Eukaryota > Metazoa > Chordata > Mammalia > Carnivora > Phocidae > Mirounga > Mirounga angustirostris. The sequence continues at coordinate 86,617,051 of NW_026991716.1, read as the reverse complement.
TAGAATAAAGGAAATCTAGAGAAAGATGGAAAGTGTTGTTTTTCACTACTTTAAATGTGTTCAGGGACTGTCTTGCTTATAAAATAACATTAAAGAAAGAATTAAAAGAAGAGTGAGCCATAGGATTATCTGAGTGAGTATACTCCAAAAACTACAAAAAGCTAGTGCCATGTCTCTCATGTAGGAACTTACTTGGTATAGTCAAAGAAAAATAAAGGAGACCATTGTAAAGAAGGTGGAAAGGGGCACTAGAAGTGAAGTTAAGAAGCAGTGGATATGGAGATCATTTTCTCAGAGAAAATGAGGTCAGGTCAAGGTAGGGAGTTTGTAAACCGTTAAGGATTTTGGCTTTTACTCTGAGAGGTAAGCTGCTAGAGCAGTGGTTCACTAGTGGTTATGTTGGTTATATTTATGAATATTTACCATGTTAATTAAAACTGAAAAATTCTCAAATATTTATTATGTTATTTAAAAATAATAACAAACCCATTATATGTTAATAGAAATAACATGATTTTTCAGGAAAGGTAACTATTTTCTAAGACAATAAAGAAAGTTAGTGAAAAGTATAAAATTATTTTACATTTTTGCAAATATCTTTAATGTCTAGCTTAATAGAAGTCAGCTAGATTCATATATCTCCTTTTGCAATCGGTCTGTTACAATATGATGTTTTATGAAAAAAAGTATGAAGTATATGAAGAAAAGCCAGCCTCACAGAGATATGTAGTTTGAAAGGGGAAGAGTATTTTTTATAGCCTTTTCAGGTAATTGAGGATATTCTTTTTTGACACTACATGGAAACTTGACATGTGGTTTTTCTTGAAAGTTGCAATGTGGAATCTGAAACCCTATCAATGAACTTTTCATACCGTGAGTGCTTTAGGGCTAGGCATGAAATGATGGCGGCTGGACCAGGTTGGTATGTGTGAGATTGGTTAGAATTGGTTGGTTTCCTGTATTCTTTTTTTCAGAATTAACAGAGTCTGCTGATGAATTGGAAAATGGTTTTTAGGGAAAGTGAGGAGCCAGAGAGTTTTCCGGGGCTTTTCTCCTGAGCAAATGGAGGAATGGAGCTGCCATTTACTGAGAGATGATTGGGAGAGGAGCAGTGTTGGCGAAGCGCTCCTAAGGGAGTGAGATGATGAGAGATTTGATTTTCTACATTTTACCTTTTTTGGACATTTCTGCAATAAAAAATTTTTAAAATTTCCCAAAAACTTAGGGTGTTTTTAAGGTAGAGTAAATAGGTCTGTGTACATGGAGGTACATTATAGCATCATTTACAAAATTAAAGACTTGTAAATAACCTAAGTATCTTTCCAGTTACAGAATGCTGTAAAATGTTACATTTTCATTTGTGAATTCTACATGTATGTAAAATATCTATATATGCAAGTATACCTAGAGAGAAGATGCAGAATAGTGTCCACCAAAAGCCATTTCTAGCAGGATTGTGGGTGGTTTTTAATTTCTCCTTTATGCTTTTCTGAAATGTTTAAATGTTTTAAAATTAGCTTCTAACATTTTTATTATCATAAAAAAACTTAATTATATCATCTAAAAGAATAGGAATATTTCATAAAATAGAATAAGTACAAACTTTCAGGAATTAGGGAAGTAAGGCTATAATAAACAGATATTTTTTGACATCCTGTTGTAAGCAGCACATGGTTTACCTCTCTAGGAAGACAGGTACACACATACCCCATATCTTCTTTATCCATTCAATTATGAGTGGACACTTGGGCTGCTTCCATGTCTTGGCTATTATGAATAATGCTGCTATAAACATAGGGGTACATGTATCCTTTGAATTAGTGTTTTTGTATTCTTTGGGTAAATAGTAGTGTGACTGCTGGATCATAAGGTAGTTCTATTTTTAACATTTTGAGTAACCTCCATACTGTTTTCCACAGTGGCTCCACCGGTTTGCATTCCCACATCAACGGTGCAAGAGGGTTACTTTTTCGGGCGCCTGGGTGGCTCAGTTGGTTAAGAGGGTTACTTTTTCTCCACAACTTCAACACCTGTTGTTTCTTGTGTTGTTGATTTTAGCCATTCTAACAGGTGTAAGGTGATACTGCATTATAGTTTTGATTTGAATTGCCTGAAGCAATTATTACTATTCTGATTTTCTGTTTCCATTTTCCCTGGAATTCTACTGGAAGGAAGAACTTGTTCTTCTCTATTTACTTATATTTTATTCACTTATTTATTTATATAAGTATAGACTCATGAGTTTTTGTTTTATTCTATTGGGTAAAATCCATTGCTATCATTATTTACTTTGCTGCACAGATTGTCTCAGCATCAACCACTGGGGCCTCTCACACTGGTTCCTCTATCCCTTTGACATGTACACATTATTATTTTAACATCACCTTGCAGTGTTCCATCTTGTACCTCTGCCTGCGCTAGCACTGGAATCAGCCATGTTTCCAAAGAGCCCTGGTTCTTTTTATTAGAGAATAGTGTAGAGACTAAAATCTGGAGGCTTATTGACTCCAGCACTATCTGGGTATCTTTGCCTCTAGACCTACCCACTGGACAAAGCTAGGAAATATAAGTATGCAGACAGACATCTCTACCCATTTGCATATCTACTTATCTCTGTGTATATGTGTATGTGTGTGAAAACATTTGTATTTACAAAACCATGAGTTCATTTCCAATACCTCCAATTCCAATCCAGTACCAAAAGGTTCATTTCACTCTTCTTTTTAAATTTATAAGTCCTTTCTCCACCTGTGAAAAACCTGGCTCTTATTATTCAAAACATATTTGCTATTTCCTCAATCCTAGCATACTCCTGATGTCATTTTAGAATTACTAACCCTTTTTCCTACAAAAACCAAGTTTACTAGCTAGAGTACAATGGTTGTGTTTTGTTTTTTTTGTCCTTGGAAGCTCAACAGCTCTTTTTCTTTGTACATTTATGCATATACATACATGCTCTCTCACTTTTTTCTTTTGCAGATTTTTATCATGCTGTTTTATAAACTTTTTAACCTAATAATTTATAACATTAAATATTCTTTAACACTAAATGTTCTTCTCAACATGATTTCTAATGGCTGCACTGTATTCCTTCATGTGAAGGTCATAGTTTATTTAATGACTCCCCTATAGTCATTGTGGTGGAATTTTCTTTATTATAAATTATTAGTTATGATCATCTTAAATGTTGAGTTGGCTTTTCAGAAGCCACCTGCTAAAAAACTTTAGATTTATCCTAAATCCTCTCACTCCTGTAATTTGTAAGATTGTAATAAAAGTAGGCAAGCCAGGAAGAGAAAAGAATATTAGGGTTGCCAGTGGAGATTTTGGGGAGAAAATCAAGAGTTGGTAAAATTTTCTGTGGCTGATTGACAATTTTATTATTGTACCCTATTTTTCTCATTTGATAACGTGGATATTGTTGGCCTTAAAAAGTATTGGTTCAAGCAGTTTTCCAAGCTGCAGCCCTGCTGGCTGATTGAAAATTATACTACTACCCTCGTGGGACATGAGCCTGACCTTGGGTCTATGTGTGGGACTCAGTGCTACCAGCTCTTACCATAAATCCAGTTCTGCTCTTGTTTTAGTATAAGGTGCTAGGCAAGTCACTTAACCCCTCAAGTCTGAGTAAAAATAACACCTCACAAGAATAGGGCATTAGTTAATGTTTATAAATTAAACAATGATTTGAGGACTCAAGGAAATAGGTCTATTTTAGTATTCTCATTCTTAGTAGTTCTTTTCTTTCCTTGCTTTATCATAGTCATTTACTCTAAAGCTTTTTTATGCTCTTTATTTTATAGAAACATACCTTTTATATCATTTAGATTATGAAAACTCTTGACTACCCATGTCCTAGGGGATCTTTCACAAAAGAAAAACATAGTTGTGTAGTCCTACTTCCCTGCTTGAAGTCAGAATGTACCAAACAGCCTGCCCTCCCTACTTGTACCCATTGAAATTATATATCTAGATCATTTGAGTCATTTTTTTGGTTTGGGTATTTTTGTAATGGTTCCTTTTAATATGTTACTATTACTAGTATTTCCATTTCTATCCCGCTGAACAAAAATAAAAGTAAAAATTACTGTGCATATCTCAGTTTTTAAAATCTGCTTAAAATGTTCTAATTTATAAATTGAGTAATCACAGAATTGATTATTCTTGCCATTCGCCTTTGAAATCCTCTTCTTGATCCTGTTAACTATAATATATGTTTGTAAAATGTTGTAAGTGAAAGGACATACTTTCTGTGCTGGATGTACCAAAGGAAAACTTTATGTTTTTTAGCTTTTATGAGAAGGTTACAAATAAGAAGTATCAAAAATTAAACTGACTTGGCAGAATTTTCCAAATTTGACAGCAAAGCCAGAACCACTGGTGTCTGGTGTTTTGATTAGCTCTCTGCTGCTTTTTTATGAAGAGACAAAGAAATTGATGCTCAGAGAAGTTAAATAACTTTGTTAAAGGTGATTTGTCAAGGCAGTCCATACTGAAACCAGTGGAAATACCAGGATTTTAAATCCTGATCTGTTATCTCTGATCTTTTCTAAGAAGTGCTGTAAGTTTTTACATTAAAATCATCTTCCTTTTTACTTAAAAATAAAATCTTTAAAATCTTCATTTAAATGAAAACTAAGTAAAATATTGAGCCAAATAGTATAAGGGTACAAGTTTATATCTTAGTCACTCCCACTACCTCCTCTTTGGTATTTATAGCAAAACTTCCCAGTAATTGAATGCTTTCAAGTGTTTCATGGAAAAAGGGAAACCAGGGCTGGAGGAGCTGACTCTGAACTGAGAACCAGAGGGCTGTGTACTTCGAAGTACAATTCTGCATTCAGGTTGCTGGGCTATTTAGGAAAGTTTCTTTCAGACGTGGTAGAAAATAGATTGACCTGTCAGCTAACGCTGCTGCAGCCTAAATTTAATATATCAAAATATCTGTGTGTATTTTAATATTTATTTTAAAAGACTTTAGCATCAGTGCCTTTAAAGACTATAAGATGATTCTATTATCCTATGAAAGAAGAACATACACAGAAATGTGACTGTAGGTTGATTAGAAAGGTATCTGGAGACCTTTGCTTCCAAATTTAAATTGGAGTTAATGTATATAAATACCAAATTTGACCAGAATTATTTGGAGAATTGTGCACTATCCCTGCTCCCCACACCAAAAAATCACTATATAATGATGGCCCATAAGACAGACCATCATTAACAATGATAGTGCTGAACAGTTTTTGAGAACTTTTTTTTGTACCAGGCTCTGTTCTACTTGCTTTACATTGCATTTGTTATAATAACCTAATGAAGTAATACAATTATCCTCATTTTACAGATGAACACTAAGTAATTTTCCCAAGATCACATCAAAAAACAGTTTTCAGCATAGGTTGGTATATGTAATAAAGGTATATCTCATCAGATTCCCTTTGTCCTATAAGGATGGATTTAAAAATTGTATTTAAAAATGTAATAACATATTACATGGTCTAGTAAGAATTTGTTTTAAAATATGAGAACTTCATAGGAATTTCTACTTTTTTAAAACCAAGAATTCCCACTAGACTATGAATAATATTTTTAATTCATCACTCCCTGTTCATGTATACTCAAATCACCTCCACTTATTTACTCTAGTTCCCTTCAACAATCTGTAGTTACTTTAACCAGTTTCTAAGAGCAACTTATTAATATTGCTGATATTTGTAATTGCTTTATTATATCACTCTACAGTGTCCAGTAGAGAGCCTGTTTGCCTTTTTTATATCAACTGCTTATGTTCTTTCTCAAGGTTTTTATATTATTCTAGATACACCAATGAATTAACCATTTACTTCCCCACATTCTCCCCTAAAACTACAAAAATTGGAAATAATGGAAGAAAGATCAGATTATTGATACAACTGTCAAGGGAAAGAGAAATGCCATCATAATTATAAAATATCCCTGTAATGTAGTATACGCATACTAGAACAACCTATGCATAGATATACTATTAAAACACACATACACACATTTTATGTTTCTGTTTCATTCTTCAGAGTTGGCCTACACTGCTTAGGTTAGGTTCTTGGCTTCTTTCACTGGTTAATCACCACCAACTAACGGGGCTCCCCTGAAAGCAGCCTTTGTCCATCACACCAGTTCTTTTTGAAAAATTTCAAACTTCTAGCAGCAATAGACAATCTCAGCGATTCCTTTCCCCAAGCTATAGAACTACCAATACCCCAAAAATAGCAGACATCTCCTCTTTACTATTGAGGAAGACTGTAAAGTTCTATATTCTGTATATTCTGTATACCAAGCAAGGCACATGTTTATATAGATTGAATTCGTGTTCCATTGTCCTAGTGAAAGTAGGCAAAGGTAAGCCAGGGGACCTGCTTTGATAATAATCTAGGTGATTCAGTGCCTCAAAGCTATGTTCTGGCAGGTAAGTTTCCATTGTTTTATAAATTCTTGCATCTAACTCAAATATAGGAGCTGCCATTTTGCATTATTTTCCTTAATGCCCAGGTCTTTTGGAACTACTGTTTTCAGCCTTTCTTCCCTTGCATACAGGAGATAATATGTAGCTCATATGCCATTCAAATTAATGTTAACATGCTTTTGTTCTTTTGGGTCTTTTTAGTACCAAGGCAGGGAGAATTTTTTTCTTAATCGTGATATAATTGACACACAGTATTATATTAGTTTCAGATGTACAAAACAGTGATTTGACATTTGTATACATTGCAAAATGATCACCACAATAGTCTAGTTACCATCTAACATGTTCTAATAGGGCTTTATCAATTATCATAAATTGTGCTAGTCAAAAATAAAGGGGAGGAAATATATGAATTGAATAGGTGTTTATACTTCTCTCCAGTCAGAGAACCTTCTTAATTTTGCAAAAACAAATCTCTAAAAGTTTATTGGTGAAACTGTTGTTTAGCCCAAACTTCAAAACAATAATTTGACATCTTTGTAAACCATTTCTGATAAACTTAAAGTGCATTCATTACATTTCAGATAATCAGTATTATATTTTTTCTGTAACCCACAGCTACTCTGAAAACATATTGCATTGTCAATCTATTTTTAAGAGATTTGAATCAATAAATTTAAGATATATATATATGCACGTGTTCGAGTCTGAGAACAGGAAAGAATAGGATAAGGGAAAAGGTGATGTAATGATAAGAATATTTTTCATTGACTTAATTCTTTTAACTGAGAAATACTATGACTATGGCTGGGTCTATATTTCCATTAACAAATGATTTCTATTTGTAGTAGATTAAAAAGCATAGAAATATTTGATGATGCCAGCAGATAAAACTGCCATGGAGCAAGACTAATGTAACCTTTGAGGAGTATTTACCTAAGGGTGCAGTAAGCACATGCTCAGTGGCTTTTCAATGTATTAAAGAATGTCAGTGTCAATTAAGTGAACAAGTTTTAGAATCATAGAGTCAAATACAGTTAGCAGAGAAAGTAGGCCAGGTATTGCTAAGCTTAACAAAAGAAGTACTTGGTCAAATCCTTAATCCAATACTTGTAAGAAATGTTTTGATATAGCAAATGGCAGATAAAATCTTCTGTATATTCTTAGAATCCTTTCACACTTTTAAATGCTTATAATTAGACCAAATGAAAAGATTATCTTTAAGTGAACAGTACAGCACAATAGACTTCAGAAAGCTGCTTCAGATCATTTGGAGAAAAAGATGGGTGGATTATAAGTAAATCATTTCTAGACTTCCAAAATTGGATTATACATATTTAGCAATCTGTAATCTAAAGAAGTTAAAAAAAATAGTTAATTGCTGCAACTCAAGTGTTTGAAGGATCCTAAAATGAAAATTACACTATCAAGTTTTAAATATATCTGTTTTATGGATATGTTTCAAGGAATATTAATCCTATGAGCATATTATTTGGAGGATTTTGCATCATCCAAAGTAGGCTAGAACTGTATCAATAACTATAATGTCACTGACAAGGCGACTTGGACATAATTCTTGGCATGTAGTACATTTCAGTATATCATGGTGAATAGAATGAATAAATATTTCACTTTTTCCTTTCTAGTTCTTTATTAGGAGAGGATTGAAAAGGGAGATTTATTATGTGTGGATTCTCACAATGTTTTTGAGATTATCTGCCAAATCTGTATTGTCTACCAACAAATGTAGTCTGTTCATTGTAAACATTAGTGTGACCTTATCAAATTCATAGAGACAGGAAAGTCTAATTCAGACTGCTTTCCTGGCAAGACTGCCAGGAGCTCAGATCTTGCCATGGAAGCCTGATGAAGTTTTATTAATGGATGACTATTTAAAAGCAAATAATTCTAAAGGAACTTCATCCTGAATGATTATTCTTCCAAATGCAAAGATCCACACTGTGGTGCAGAATTACCATCCAGTTGAATCACTCTGTTGTACATCTGAAACTAATATAACACCACATGTTAACCATACTGAAATTAAAATAAAAACTTAATAAAAATAGAATCATTATCCAGTTAGTAATTATTTTTGCATGTATCAAAGGTACATTTAATTCCTCAGTAGGACACGGGAAACAACACTCAAAACAAGGTACCATTCCCCACCCCCACCTCCAAGAAGCAACACAGAGCTAATGCATGTAGCATTTCCAAAACTAACACAAATGTGTGGATTTTGAGGTATTAAACACCTTTACTTATTCTTGTGGATTTATAGGCAATCTCCCTTCAAGGACTATAATATAATTTGGAAGGCTATTTCCCCCTGGGTGACTCTACCTGAAAGCTTTTGTATGAGAATTTGGTGATGGTTTATTGATGATGTGATGCTATTATGAAGGAGCCTTCTACAACCCCAGCTCCTCTCCTCATACCCACATAACAACCCTTTTCCCGGTTGGGGCTGTAGGAAATGAGTAATGCTTAACCCATTTGTGTGATCAACTCACTTAAGCAGCTACTGTGAAATGTTAATCACAACTTTAATTTGTACTGCATTAGCATTTTGATTAACTTGTAGGCTTGCTAGCACACTCGAAGCGCTTTTACTCATAGTTACAGCTCGGAAATGACTTTTTGATTAATTAAGTTTGTTAGACAGCAGCTGAGCTTCCTGAATGCTAACCTTCTGGGGGTAAAAGTTCAGGAGAAAGTTACAGTGAACAACTGTTGCTATTGAAAAAGAGTCTTACAAATGTACTTATAGCATTTTAAGTATTGATAAAATACTGTATCATTACTTGCAACTGACCTGAGCCTTTAAAGGAGTATGCCTTTCTGTCGAGAAAGCTTTTTTTTTCAGGTTTTCCCATCATTGTAAAACTTCTGGGAGCCCTTGAACTACATAGTGCATTTTTCTTTTTCTTTTTCTTTTTTTTTTTTTAAGATTTTATTTATTTTTTGACAGAGAGAGAGACCACAAGCAGGGGGAGTGGGAGAGGGAGAAGCAGGCTTCCCAAGGAGCAGGGAGCCTGATGTGGGGCTCGATCCCAGGACCCTGGGACCATGACCTGAGCCGAAGGCAGAAGCTTAATGACTGAGCCACCCAGGCACCCCCCATAGTGCATTTTCTAGCAGATGTCTAACAACTAATATTTTAACAAGCTGCTTTGGATGAATTTCCATAGTTTTTTTTTTTTAATAAAATTTATATTTTAGAACAGTCTTAGATTTACAGAAAAGTTGCAAAGATAGTTCAGAGAGGGCCTACTCATCCCACACCTGGTCTTCCTGTATTATTAGCATCTTACATTAATAAAGTACATTTGTATTATTATTAGCATTTTACATTAATAAAGTACATTTGTCACAATTAATGAACCAATATTGATACATTATTATTAACAAAAGTCCATACTTAGAATTCTTTAGTGTACTTAATGTCCTTTTCCTTTTCTAGGATCCCATTCAAGATACCACATCACATTTAGTTGTCATGTCCTTAGACTCCTCTTGGCTGTGAGTTTCACAGACTTCCATTGTTTCTGATGATCTTCCCATAGTATTTTGCGTTCTCATGACATTCCATAAGTAGTCACTTGACTTCTCTAAATTAATGAAAATCTTTTTCTCTCATACTAGACTAAATAAATCTTAAACTCTGTCAGTGTATTCTTTATGTCATCTAATTTGAACAGAAGTAGCAACATTATCTAGCCATTTCAGCCTTTGTCATGATCTTATTTTCATGTGGTTGTTGCAATCCCTATGCCACCAATAGATACACAAGGATGACTAGCAGGTGATGTGAGGAAAAAGAGAAAAAGTTCCTTAAAGAGAGGAAAGGATAAAGGGAGGAAGAGGAGAGGGAATAAGTCAGAATGCTAAGGGGGCTGTGGGTAGAGGAGCTGGTGCCTCATCTGTCCCATGCCAAGCCACAGAGCCTTGACGACACTGAGGACTAATTCACAGACTTTTCAAACTAAATTTAGAAATTTTTAAAAAATGGTCCTTAGAGCTTCTTTGTATTATGTGCCTCTTAATACCTCTTGATGTATATCAAATGATAGTTTTTCTTTTGGTGGTCAGCAGTTCTGTTTCCTTCCAACGCAGTTGACTTTAATTCAGTCACAGTACTCAAAGTTCCTATATTACCCTTGAATTGTTTAAATCCAGAATTCAGTTGGATTCCAAAAGATATGTAATGCCTGCCTATCAAATATTAAGATGTACTTATAACCAAATGATGGATTCAAATTTATTTAAAAATTTTAAAGTTTTTGAGAATTGTATTGATAAAATTCTTACAGAGACAGTAATTGATTAAACACCTAATTATTTTGTCTGGAATTTGTATTTTTCTGTTATGTAGGGGAAAAAGGTTAGACGTAAACCACTTTAAATCCTTCTTGAAATAAGTAAGACAGGGTAGGGGCGCCTGGCTGGCTCAGTCGGTAGAGTACATGACTCCGAATCTCAGGGTCGTGAGTTCAAACCCTACATTGGGTGTGGAGCCTACTTAAAATAAAATAAAAAAAAAATTTTAATTTAATTTAAAAAAACAGGCCAAGGTCAATGTAAGTCATTCAAAGGTAATGGAATATTGTGTAATGAACACAGGTAATTGATTGGAAAACCAAGATCAAGTCTTAATTTCACTTGTGACTGGTGTGATTACATACCACTGAACACCTGTGAGCTTCCATTTCTCCATCTGTGAAAGGAGGACGGTACTAATGCCTGCCTCATACTTGGTATTGTTATGGATTAAAGTGAGCTATTTACGAAAGTGTATTATAGTCTGTGCACTATTATACAAATATTTTACTCACACCATATATGCATACTGTCTATATAGCTTGACTTTAACTATATAATGCACTGTTTGGAACTTTTAATAATTGAATGAAATTTTATTTGCCATAATATTTACAGAGATATGTTGTCAAGCTTGCATTTTTAAGTATAGTCTATAGTCACAGAAGACAAGAAAATAGCTCTAGATTTGATAAATCTGTCCTTTGCAGAAGCAGTAATGCCACCATGAAAATGTGGTTGAATTTAAATGCTAAGACCAAGCCTGATATGCTTAGGGAATTCTTGAAATTGATTCAAAATAAATGTTCAGGACATGAGTTGGTTTCAAGTCACAGAGCATGCCTTTGGCTCCAGGACTCCTAGAGCCTAAAAAATTTTTCCAGAAAGCATCCATTTTCTAAACTCTAATTTTTTTATTATTTTAGGAGTGAGGGGTGGGGTTGATTTTTGTAGTTCGTGGTGGTGGTGGTTTTACCTTGGCATAAAGCCAGGTACTTCAGAAGTTCTTGAGTTCTTACCTGGACTTCTCACCTGACTTCCTAGTGATCAGTTAAAATGTGTTAAAAACAAAGCTCATCACCTGCTCTCCTATAAACAAATGACAGCTCCACAGTTTCTATTAATTATGATAAGATTTTAATTGTAGCATAATTTTATAAATGAATACAGTGCTAGAAATTATATTTCCATTTTGTCACAGCTGGAAATGGCAAAGAATTCTCAATCATCAATCAGTTGAAGTTCATGCCCACTTAGTAGGAGAAAGTTTCATACACAGTCAGTGCCCATCCATTTTTCCCAATACTTAGAATCATCCTAGTTTTGCCCTGTAAGTAGCATGCCAAGTAGAAAGTGGATGTGAGGTAAAGGGGAATTAAGCATTTGCCTAATGTTAATGCTAAGCTGGGAAAGAATGTCCAGAGTTCTATCTCCTCAGTGTACTAAAAACCAACTTTGTTGTTGAGCATTAGATCTCTGTAAGGGACTTTGAGGTGAGTTGGGGAACTGAGCCATGATCTCCAGCTGCTACCAAAGTAAGCCCCACTCTGGGGAAGAGCAGATGCTTATTAGCCTTTATCCCTGAGGAAGACTGCTATAAAAGACAGTGAGACACAGGGAATCCATCCTAGGCTCAGTCATGCAGAGATATGTCAGTACAGGCTATTAGGACCCTCAAGTCCATTTACCTGGACCATCCCCTGGCCTTAGCTTCTTTAGGTATGTACCTCTGAACAGTAACACTGGCTTGCCCACTCACACTGAGATCCAAGCCCACATCCTCCAGTTTGGTCTGAACCACAGGGACGGCCGTTAGCCTTTTCCCCTGGCTCTTTTGTATTTGGACACCCCTCCTGAGGAACTGTTTTGCCCATTCCATGCACCTGCTCTTGACCTTGCATGCGCTGCCCTTCAAAGCCCTATACTACTAAGTGCAGAAATCAACACCAAAAGGCCCAAAGGAAATCCCTGTTAGAAAGAATGGACTATTTTAGGGTGTCCTTTTCATCATATCGTAGAAAAACTTTAGAAATAGGCACTTGTTTGTTTAAGATTTACTATGTTCCAGGCAGTACATTGTACCCTCATAGCATCCCTATAAGGAGGTTTAATACCCCTTCTATAAATGAGAAGTCTAGCAGAGTAGGGTTAAGAGATTTCCCCAGATTCACATAGTAAGTGGGACAAAATTAAGACTCAAATCTATGTCCGTTTGACACTAAAAGCTTGGAATTTTTTTCTTCAGCAAGTATGCAATAACTTAGGCAGGATGTTGTTATCATCATTGTAATTGGATTTTTACCAATATTCCTCAGAAAACAAATATTTCTTGAGGGCACTGGGCTAGAGTTAACAGACTATTTCAGATTTTTGCCATCAAGAAATCTATAGTTTAGAGGGCACATGTGTAAACAGAGAATGACAATAGGATAATGGTGGCATGTGTCAAGAGCAGCAGACTCACAGGAAAAGAAAGAAATGTCTGCAGTCCATCTGCAAGAATCAGGGAGCCTTCACAGTAAGAAGTAGCATTTGAGCTAGACATGAAGGATGAATGGGAATTTACCAGGTAAACAGGTAAAGCAGAATTTGCAAAAAGAGAACATAAGGAGCAAGGGCAAATGTGGGGAAATGGCAGTAATTTAGTGTTGCTATATTAAGAGTGCAGGGAGGAAGGGGCCAGAGTGAAAAGCTAGGACCAGCTAGATCACAGAACAAAACTGTTGTGCAGAGAAGTGCTAGCTTTGTCCTCTACATGGTGCGAAGCCATTGAAGAAATTTGAGCAGACAAATGACATGATCCGTGTCACCTCTCTGATAATTTACTTTGGTAACCATATAAACTATGGATTGAAGAAAAATTAGGTGAGAATGAAAATAAAGGGTTAGTTGTATTATTCCAGGTGAGAGTTGTTGAAGGTCTGCACTAAGACAGTGATGGGGGGAGTGGGGGTGTGGAGCAGAGAAAACAGACCCGACAAGGGAGTGATTGAGCAGAGAGCAACATTTCATTCACCACATTTGGGTAGTTGCAAAACCTTTTTTCCTCCCAGATTCTTGGTCTCTCTACCTGCTTTTCTCTAAATTAAAACAAGACAAATAATAGTTTTCAATTCATAACATGGCTTTTCATTTACTTCATGTAAGCAATCACTTTGCATGATTTTTTACATTTTCACATCTGGATCATACAATGAAAAATTGTGGGGAACGCTCATAAATTTTATGAAATCTTTCAACTTCATCATGAAAACTTCAAAGTTAAAAACATATGGTCCATCCATCCCTCTCTTCTTGTATGTGAGCTTTTGGTCTGGAATTTATTTCCAGTCAAGTTATAATGTAAAATCACAAGTAAAATCGCCATAGTTACCCCACATTACAACTTCTAACACTATCATGATACTGCTTTAGATATGATTATTCATTTCTTTTTTCTTTTCTCTTGCCTTACAGAACTCAAGAGTTGTGACTTATGAACTAATGCTTTTTTTTATCATGATCTTTTTGTCTCATATACTTCAAAGAAAGGCAAAGCATTTTAATCAGCTCTACAGAGAAATGGGAAGAATGGAAGTGGATTTTCCCTAGATTGATAAACATGTACATTCATACATGTATACACATTGATATGCACACATATAAATATATCTATTATTCCAGTATGAGGCTTTATCATATATGGTAGACTCATGGGTGCTAAAGCCCAGTTTAACCATTTTATCACATTAATCATGATAGCCAGAAATGTTGATCCATTTCCCTCTACTGTATATAAAAAGACAACAGATTAGTTGGGCCAGATGTTTTTTAAACAATTTTACTTTTTGTTAAATGAGAGGACACAGAATAGGAAATTCAAAACTTAGAAGGAAAATGTGTGCACCTCCGCTGTACTAAGTAGTATGACAAATTAATTTTGCTAGCATAATATGCCTTAAAAATTATTTTCAAAAATGTTCTAATAGATTTATACAACATTTTATAAATATTTTGTTGGTGATGAGCTGTTTGCCATTATACTGTCATTTTCAGCATTTACTAGGTGTATCTCATTTCTCTTCATCTCTTCATTTCCCCAAAACAAGACAGTACACTCCTCAAACTGTATAAAGTAGCTGCCTCAGATCATGATATTAACTTATGTGTCTTTAAGTCAGCATTCTCCAGAATCTAATTTAATTGAAATAGCTTTGCCTGTGTAAACTTCTCCTTTGTTTAAATAAGATTTCACTGTTTAGTTTTGCCTTAAGCAAATGCAGCCGTTTGTTTGTCCATAAAACATTAGATTAAATGTATAGACTAATATGAATAGCTTCTCATCATTCCACTTGGACAACTGGCAGTTGCCCCATTTTTAAGTATGTAGTGTAGTATGTTTATTGAAAACCAGGGCTCTATCTTCAGCCTGCTTTTGGGGGGAAATAAATTTTTGGCAAGAAAACCTATTGCCTTACCATTGTTGATATTAAATTTGGAAAAGACCTCCTGAGAGTCACTCTTCAGATGCAGCTTCTAATGCTTTTGATACAGTGAATTATATAGGTATTTGTTTGTAAAATACGCTGAGTTTTTCTCTTTGTTTTATTACTGGTTTCCATTATAACCTGGCTATATTTGCTACCCTAAAAAAAGCTAAATATTTGGCACTTTATAGGAAGTAATGTGTAACAAATGCTATTGGGAGTTTTGGTTCGTTCCTTCCAATCCAACTGTGGTTTGCTTTCTGGTTTTCATTTTGATTGTAGTAATTCAGAGGTATAATGCTTATTTTATGTTTGTTTGTTTTCTGTTAAGGTTAACATGAGATCCCCAATGGAGAAGGGAAGTGCCATGGTATTCTTATAATACGTGCATTTTTTTTTCCCTGCTCAGGCAATGCTGGATGTGGCTGCAAACCAGGGCTGGCTGGTGACTGCCCTGAATATCACCAATCTGGTTCAGATGGTGATCCAGGGTCGGTGGTTAAAGGACTCTTCTCTTCTTTCAGTACCAAACATAGAACACCACCATCTTCACGTTTTCAGGTAATAGTTGTAATTTTCAAAGTAATTGGCTTTTTAATTTCAAAAATAATATATTCTTTACCTGTGTTGTCACTTGAATTTCATGTTGTGCCTAGGATATTGATTCTTTACAGTGAAAATGCCTGTTTCCCAGAGGGAGACATGGCCTAGTGATATAAGGGTCTCAGTTGGAATTTGATCATCTACCACAAGCTGAATCACAATTCATTTTAACCTTCTCTTGTTTTCTATTTGCAACATTACATACATTTCTATTTTAACTGCACTTATTCCTTTACAATATCAGCCTTTATTTTAAAAGATGTTATGAAAATGCTTTGTGATGTAACCAAAATAAATGACCAGTTTCTCTTATTGCAGAATAGATTTGAGGGATCTGAAATCCGTAGTCAAAGGTAAATTGTACAAAATCTACAAAATGTCCAAAACTGGGTAGTTACGTATACTAGCAGCTCGAGATAGAACCCGTACTAAAAAGAAGGGTTTATATTATCATCAGATTATTTAACCTGTAGGTCCTGTGTACATATCCGCAAATATTTTAGCAAGGAAAAGAACAGTACATATTACAAGTAAGGTTGGCAGTGTCTAGATGAAAGTGTTGGTTTCACACCAGTGTTTCACTTCACTTGAGAGATGCTTTGCAGCTACAATGTTGGTTCACAGTCATGTAGACAAACAGAACAGGTTGCCATCAGGTACCCACTTCCTCTTGTCAGCTAGACTAAGGGGTGCACTCATTTGAGGCATCTAGTTACAGATGCCAACCAGAACTTCACACACACACGGGGGTCTCCTCAGAAAGTCCCTCAGTTGGACTCAAGTGTACTGGGTTCCAAGGCAGTCATTTCCATGGTGCTTGAGTGAATCCCCACCGTGGGATGTCCTGGAAACTAGAAGGCACGTTCAGAGAGTGAGCCACACCAGCAGCAGGTGGCATGAAGAAGGGAAAAGCAGACACCTCATGGCTGCAGTTCAGTTTCAGGAACCCTTCCAATACGGTTCTAAAAGTTATGGGAGTTGGGTTTCAACAGTAAAGTAGGTACGTAAGGGTACTGTTGCAACACAGCATGCAGATCTGTTTTGGAAAGCTGCTTGGGGTCTAGGAGATTTGATCCAGTTCTTTGCTGTCACCTGAGAAGCACTATAGTTATATGATTTCAATTGTATTTTTCTTCTTGCTATATAAACAGGAAATAGAGGGTAAGATTTAGGTGGACTATGTTCTTGGGGCTCTGGCACTATTGTGCTATAAATCTCAAAGATTCCCAAAATGTACTTTTAATTGTATGTTCCCAACAACTTAAAAATGAAAACTTTATTCAGGTAATTATATTAGAGACATTTGCCTGCATCCATTAAAAAGACATACCAGGGCTCTAGTTCTGTGCTTTATCCACATGGAAGCACTAGTATACATTAGTGCCCTCCTATAGAAATTCACCCCTATCTGTAAACCCTAAGTAGTTACTGAGCTCACATTTGATTTACACATCTTACATCATCATAGCCATACTGCCTTGGATTGATATATTAGAGAATGCTGGCTGATTTTGAAGCTTAATGATAATGGCCTTTAAAAAGTTGGATAGCAGTCTTAATTTTTTTTTTTTAAGATTTTATTTATTTATTTGAGAGAGAGAGAGAGCATGAGGGGGAGAGGGTCAGAGGGAGAAGCAGACTCCTCGCTGAGCAAGGAGCCCGATGCGGGACTCGATCCCGGGACTCCAGGATCATGACCTGAGCCGAAGGCAGTCGCTTAACCAACTGAGCCACCCAGGCACCCAGCAGTCTTAATTTTAAAAAACTGTCCTCCTTAGGTAAGTTTACCTCATTAGGTAAACTTTCAGATCCTTCAAATCTACTCTGCAATAAGAGAAACTGGTCATTTATTTTGGTTTAGATCACAAAGCACTTTCATAACATCTTTTAAAATAAAGGCTGATATCGTAAAGGAATAAATGTAGTTAAAATAGAAACCATCAGGAATTCTCATTTGTGCCATGAAAGAATTAGTTGGTTAATGTTGATATTATTTCTCAGGAAATGGAGCCCAGGTATAAAGGGTGTACGTGGTGGGGGCCATGGCCTCATCGATTGCCTTCCTGAACTGATCCATGCCTGTGGAGGGAAAGACCATGTATTCAGCTCCATGATGGAAAATGAGCTACCAGCTGTAAAAATGAAGCAGGTCAGGCCATTGTTTCTGTGTTTCACAGCTTCCTTATTCTGTCTGGGAAATTATACCAAGAGTTTTCTAACTTAAAGCATTGGTTTTGGAGTCAGACTCACCTGGGTTTAAATTCGGTCTGCCATTTACTGTGATTATGAACATGGACACATCATACTTGTCTCACGAAGTTTTGTGAAAATTAAGCAGGATATTATTATGTCAACTGCTTTATGCAGTTCCTAATATAGAACAGAGTCCAATAATAATATTAAAAATAATTACAGTAACAATAATTAGTAGTAGCATTGACATTATTGGAAGTTGATTCAGTATAATGCTGTTAAAGAAGCTTAGAAAGGCCTACAGTAGCTTGTCCATCACTAACTAGGCTGCATTCCCCACTTGGGTATAAATTTCAGTTGGGTAGATTTTCATGCAGTTCTCTCAGTTACGTTCTTAATACCCTCCCTTTTTATTTTAATCACTTTATTGTTCCTAGATTCTAAAGTATTTCTTTAAGTAAGCTTCTTATTTGTATACCATGTAACAGATAGAAAGCTAAATCTATGTTGTAAAAGACAACGTAGGTCATTTCTCCAAACCATCTTTGGAAAGGCCAAAAATATGAACGAACGATGCCAGAAATATTTGGCATATATAGACTTTTAAGTCTTAAGCAGTTTCACCCTAAACATGTCAAACATTCAGGATTTATGACATAATTAACATATTGACTTGCAAATGCAGCTATTAAAGAAACTTCTAAACCACGTCATTCTTTTTTTTCCAGTGGAACTTAGTTTTGAGCAACTTAGAAATAAGTATTATAGGCATTAAAGTCTGATTGTTCAATTTCTGTTGAACTCAGAATTGGCACAAAAAACAACTTAAATAGTCATAATAAGTGCCTATCTTTCTAACTAAATTACCATCAAAATTATGAATAAAAACAATGTATTTAAACCAAAACAAGGCTTCTGTTAGCAACAACAGATTTCTAACCTAACATACACTGATTTCAAGCCAAGTTTTAGATGTGATGAAAAATTAGAACATTGTTATAATTAGTTCAGGGAGAACTCAGAAGTAAACTTACTTAATTTATTTGCATAAATTGCCATTCTGTTATCTTTAAAACCAAATGCAAATTGGCTCAGTCTGATATGATGATGGTTATTTGGCTCAAAAGTGCTTCAATTTGCAGAGCAATCTGGTGTCGGCTCTGCAGTGAGGCGATCCCAGGTAACATACAAATCCTGAATTATTCCAGAAATTAGTATGTTTAAAGCATCAATTTAAGTGCTAATTGCAGTAGTAATGAGAAAAAGCAGTACGACTGTGAGATTTGCATCTTCTACCCCATCAGTATGCCTGGAACGGCTGCTGACTGGCAGAGGATTTGGCTGCTAATTAAATAATTGTATGCATGGCAGTGCTCTTGCCTGATTCAATAGATGAAGATTAATCCTCAGATAAATATGTTTGGCTGGTATTGAAATGTCTTAGCAGTTTCTTTAAAAATAGCTTATTTTATATATATATATATGTGTGTGTGTATGTATACATACACCGAACAAATATATGTATACACAACAAGGATGAAAAATAATAATATCAAGTGCTACAAAAAAGATCACATATATATATAAAAACCAGATCTGACTTCTGGGAGCCTTGTAAAGTAAAATCCCAACGAGTTGCTAATAACTGAAAACATCTCTGGGTAACTAATTTAATAGTACAAGTAAAGAAACATGAAGTCTTGCTTTGTGCAGTAAATGTTACTTGTGTTGTCTCACAAAGTTAAATGCTTTACAGAAATTGTGTGTTTAAGTATCCCCTTGATCACTTTTCTACTCTGGCCAGGCTTAGAACATCAAGTGGAATAGCGTCTATCCTCAGTGACTATTGGTTCTAACAGGGGATAGGCTGTTACCTTGATGCACAGTGTAGACCGTTCTGTAGACCAATAGCTTGACTATTTCAAGATCTATTCCAGACATAATTTCAGATTCACAAGACAAGTTATAGGATTGTAGGTGGATTGAAAATTTGCATTAGATTCACATTTTTTTTAATTCCTAAGGGGTAGTTTGATTCATCAGGGCTACTTCATTTCAATTAGGTATACTAGGCAGCAGTAAAGTCTTAGCAATCAGAACATCAAAGCCTATAAGGGAATCTATGGTATGTAGTTAAGAAAGAAAAGAAGATACAAAATTAAAGTATTCATGCACTTCTAAAAACTAACTTAGAAGGTGATGACTGATAAAACCAATTTATTGAGAAGTTTTCTTGACTGATAGTGACATTCTAAATAATTATAAATGTTAGGAAAAGGTGACAATGTTATGTGATAACATTAAGTTTATTTTGTTACATCCTTTCTGTAGACTTAGAAATTCATTTGTTCATTCATTTGATAAAGGTGAGCACTTGCTATATGTATACTGATTTCTCAAAATGTCTTTCAATTTAAAGAGCAAGAATAAAATTGGTAAAATATTTTCTATCCCCTTAATATACATCATTTTAATTGGTATTCTCAATATAATGCCCAAAATACATATTTATTTCTAGAAGGACCCTAGACTTACAGGCTTCCTTGTGATATATAAACATATAGAAATGTTTTCCTTTCAGAATAAATTTGGAATATGGACAAAAAAATCATTCTGTACAGTAAATAGTCAATGAATGATGCTGAGTGACATCAACAATTGCATCACAACGTTTTTTTTTTTTTTCAAGTTGTCTTTATATCCCCCAGTAATGCTCTCTGCCTTAGAAATCACATACATGTTAGACCAGATGCTTCTCTAAAGCAAACCAGCTCAAAAACAAACATTTTTTTTAAACTTACTGTTTAGTATAGTCAATAGCCACTCAATATCTAGGTGGGATTTATAGTGAAGGAGTCATGTGACAAGTTTAGCAAATGACTAATAGTTTTTTAGTTGCTTTTAAAAGGATTTAAATTTTTGTAAACTACAAAAATTAAAAGCACTATTTTTACCCACAAACAAATGAGTACAAAAAAAACCTGGGAAATCTGAATAAGAACTGTGCATTGTGTCAGTGTCGATATCCTGTATTAATATTGTACATTAGTTTTGAAAAATGCTGCCATTGGGGAAACCGGGGAAATGGTGCACAGGATCTCTCTGTATTATTTCTTATAACTGCACTGAATCTAGAATGAATCTCAAAACAAAGAGGTGGATTTTTTTTCAAAGTACAGTTTCTTAATCACTGCATTTCACATTACCTTTCCTTACTATCTTTTCTTCTGTTTTTTATTCAGGCATGGAATTTCTTATCCCGCTTGCCAGTGATAGATGTTGGCTTAAGTGTTAAAGGCTGGTGGGATGACTCAGAGGAGGGACATGGTGAGCTCTCTATCACAACTCTGACTTCAGACAAACGAAATGACAACAGGTGGATCAGATTGCACGCTGATCAAGAGTATGTGCTTCAAGTCAGCTTGCAGAGAGTCCACTTTGGGTTCCACAAGGTATAGTGTTTGGTTTCCATTCTCAAATGCTTCACACCAGGTCCCGGCATGCGCCACCACACATATCTTTTATATTATTAACGTGTCCGTGTCATTCACGAATCCTGCTTTCTCAACTGGCCTTAAGCGGTGAGAGCCAGTCTTCTGGAACCAGTCAGTTCTCCTCATGTGCCATTTTTCAGCCCCAGAATATGCACCTTACATAATAATATCTTGCCTGGAGTACTGTTCTCATATGGTCTGTCTACTCAGCCCTGCAGAATTTCCTGGAATTTGGAGTACAGATTCTCTGGCCCTACTTATCAGACTGGCTGTATCAGAATCTCAGAGGGAGAAATCTCAAGATCTGTCCTTGTACCCAGCATCCCAAATGATTTTTAAGGTCATTAAGGTTAGAGAAGCACTGCCTAGGGGCACTTTGAGACAGAAACCACATGTAGCTAGGTGCACAGGAGGGCAAAGCGTTCCCCCTCAGCTCCGTGAGTTTGAGTAAGACACTAAAGCTTTCCTGTGCCTCAGTTGCCACATCTTCCCTCTTCCTTCGCTGGAACGCACACGAGAGCGCTTCTGTCAGTGTTCATAGAGGCCACATGTTCATTTCAAACTACTCTTGTCTTTGCTGTTACCTGTGACACAGAAACTTAAACATTTGTCCCTCTAAGAATATTAGTATAGCGCATGTGGGCAGATTGGTTTTTAGTACCATAATAATTGAAATAAAGAATTTGTCTTTTTTTTTAACACTTTTTTAAAAATTTTATTATGTTAATCACCATACATTACATCATTAGCTTTTGATGTAGTGTTCCATGATTCATTGTTTGTGTATAACACCCAGGGCTCCATGCAGAACGTGCCCTCCTTAATACCCATCACCAGGCCAACCCATCCCCCCACCCCCTTCCCCTCTAGAACCCTGTTTGTTTCTCAGAGTCCATCGTCTCTCATGGTTCGTCTCCCCCTCCGATTCCGCCCCATTCTGTTTTGGCCCATGCTGTCAGTGGCACTCCCATGTCTAAAATAAGCCCTCAGATTAAGGAGGGCACGTGATGTGAGAAGCACTGGGTATTATACACAACTAATGAATCATTGAACCCTACACCAAAAACTAATGATACACTACTCTGTGTTTGCTAATTGAATTTAAATTTAAAAAATAAATAAAATAAAATAAAATCAGCCCTCAGGAATGAGGTTGTGGTTCATGAGTACTGCCCACTCTGTTTCAAACACAGAATGGTCAGGAGCTTTCTGTCGTTACATCTTTTTAGCCCTGTGCCTTCGGGTCCCATCTCATTTAATTTCTAATTCTAAAAATCAGTCAGTGTAAGTATGAACTGATTGGCCTCTGATATTTCAGAGGCTTTAATGTGAGCATTTTTATATGATCTAATTTATCCCAGCTTACAAAAAAAAATAGTAATAATCATACAGGTAAAATCATGGGGAAAAAACTAAGATTTTTCTACCTTACTATTACTACTTAAAATTAGATTTAATCATACTAGAAAAACTCTCAATTTCTTTCTAAATGCATAAAAATGCATTGCTCTCAGACTTCTCTTTTAAAATGTCTTAAGTATAGCATCTCCCTCTAGAATATTTAATGATGTCTGATTGAGAGCAGGTCATTATTAGTAAATTTTATTCCATAATGTCATTGTCTTAAAGAATCACTAAAATAATCTCGGATTTCATAAAATCCGTCTAAAGTAAAGACTTCAAGTGCTGCCATTATGGTGATGTAGGTTCTTGGATTGTGGTGATTAATGTATTTTATATATTGCTTGGCTTACAATTTCCCATTCCTCAAAGAAAGGATTTTTTAATATTGCCATATTAGAATATATGCTTTTTTATGTGAGTTTTAGTCTTGGGTCAAGGGAAGGTATTTATATTATATAGTACTTTTTATCTTGAGTTCCACGGTCTAGTCTTGATTGTCTTTTTTTCCCTAGGTATCAGTTTCTTGTGAATAAGGCTTTGGAAGATTTGGTTAACATGATTGTATCTCAATTCGTTCATCTGCAAATGGGGTATTAATATCACTTATAAGAATGATGTGAGAATTTACTAATTTGATACTAAGATTCAGGGCTTTCTGTTCTAACTGAGCCAAATATTCTGGTGGTTATAGGCACAAAGTAGTATCTATAATGTGCTTCGAGAGTCCTGAAAAATGGTAGGTGATAGCATATCAAAGACACCAAACCAGAAAATTTAAAACATCCCAGATAGATAAACTGAACCATATAGATTTATGGCCTTCAAGGAAAACAGCTTAGCCTTTTAACCACAACCAAGGAGCATAGAAAGTCTAGACATTATTAATGGTTTATCTTTTTTTTTCCTGGTTTACAGGGAAAGCAAGACAGCCACGCAGTTACTCCCCGATTTCCCAAATTAAAAGATGAAGGATGGTTTTTGATATTAGGAGAAGTGGATAAGAGAGAACTTATCGCTTTGAAAAGAGTAGGATATGTTCGAAATCATCACGTTATTTCCATTTCTTTTTATACCCCTGAACTACCTGGAAGGTAAGCAGAATCTCACCACCAGAGTTCTGAAAGAATTAAAGATGTCTGTGGTTTTACGTTTTGTTCTGTTTTTATGTTTTAGGTATATCTACACACTGTATCTCATGAGCGACTGCTACCTTGGCCTGGACCAGCAGTATGACATTCATCTCAACGTCACACCGGCGAGCATTTCCGCACAGGTCAACGAGGAGGTCTCTGAGGCCTTGACTGACCTGAAAGTGAAGTAACCTGACCCGAACAGTCCGTTTGAGAGAAGTGGTTAAGCAGTCTGGCTGTTCATTCATCTAGACAAAGTCGAATCACTTGATGTCTGCCTTGGTGGAATCAACTTCTGACCTCAGGACACCCAGAAAATCGACAGCGGCCGCAGGATTGGCTCCGGCGACACAAAGCTAGCTGAGGTGGCCTTTTCACAAATGTTGCCTTTTTTAGTGTTGTCTTCATGGGTTTCTTGGTATGTGAAATGAACACGAATGTAGGAGAACCTTTGTGTATATTGAGATGAGATTTAGGAATTACCCATCAAATTTTGCATCTCACAGTGTAATGTTTACAGGAATGTTGGTTTGTTTTTTTCTAAGGGAAACTACACTGAGGTGTGACAGTGTTAGGATTTGTTGTAACAGATTTCTAACCCTGCAGTATAAAACACATAAGAGAAATCTGTATGGAGGCACATAATGTGGGTTGTTAGCAAAATTTATACTTGGATCGCATGTAGTTTCAAGAATTTCTTACAGTCAAAAATGTTAATAATATATGATGTAAAATTATATTGCAGAGCCCAGTGATGATAAAGACAACAGTATATCCTGATCTTAGAAAATGTAGATACTGTAACTGGTGGAAATAAAATATTGAGTGTGCCACTTCAAGACAAGCTGATTCAATTCTCTCTCCTGCTTCCTTCCCATTTATTCCCCCTTACTCTTCTCTTCTTTTCACGACCTCTACTTCAAGACTACGCTTCCATTCTCTTTCTGATATATTTATTTACACAAGGAGAGAAGTACAGTCTAATTCGTGTTGTAACATGGACAGACCACACAGTACAATTCCTCATCCTTATGCTTTCCAAGACAGGTCTGAGGCAAACACAGAACATTTTCAACCCCTACAGGTAGGTTTTCACTTGTGATAAAGGAAGTGTCTCTACGTCCATACAGTTTCCATTGCAAAAAGTACTTTTTTCAAACTAAGATGTTGTTAGAATCCCATGTCCATATAATAATATACAGTCTAGTGGAATGAAATTCTATCCTTGGAAAGTAATTTCAGTTGTTCCTGGTCCTGTAATGAATTATTTTAAAATACTTTCCAATGTAACCACCTCAAGTACTAGAATTTTAAAGTTTTTCATAAACTGGAATATATTGCTTTTGTGTACTCCTTTTCCATGCTGAAAAATCATAATAATAAGGGCGCCTGGGTGGCTCAGTTGGTTAAGCGACTGCCTTCGGCTCAGGTCATGATCCTGGAGTCCTGGGATCGAGTCCCACATCGGGCTCCCTGCTCAGCAGGGAGTCTCCTTCTCCCTCTCCCGCTCCCCCCTCTTGTGCTCTCTCTCTCTCTCACTCTTTCAAATAAATAAATAAAATCTTTTAAAAATAATAATAATAATAATAATAATAATAATAATAATAAAATAAGAATGAATAAAAGTGGGGTGGGGAGACCAGGCATGCACTTTGCAAAATTAAATCTGAATGACTAATAGGAAGATACTGAAGTCCAGTGGGTACGAGGGGTCTGAAGGGCTCTTGTCTCAGAAGTTTACTTCACATAAACTTTAGAGTTATTTCTGCTTTTCCTACAGTGGCTATTTCCTCAATGAAGTTCATACCTTAACCACTGTTCTTGTGGAATTAAATGAAAATGAAAGATTATAGACAAATGGTCACCAATCTAAAGGCAGCTGAGGAGAAACAGTCTCATTGTCTTCATGTTTATCAGCATCATTCCTTTTTGTTGAGAGACCATGCAGGTGTGGGGAGGTAGGAGCTCTACTTCACTGGACATGTGACACAGGACATAAGAGCAATAAGAAGGAATTTCTGTTCTGTCCCTCAGAGAGAGGGAAAAATAATGTGACTGATTAAATTCTAAAATTAAAAGTGATTAGTTTACAATAAGGTGCAGAAGACACCAGTGAGGCAAGGTGTGCCTGGATGGAAACGTTCCATTCCCAGTGAGTGATGAACACTATTTGTCCACGGCTTTATTCTCGCTCATTAGTCAACCAAAATGTTAGTGTTAAGTGTACATTCTAACAGGACATGTGCCAACATAATCAGACTAATTTCATATTCCATTTTATATTCCTCTGGATTTCATCAAGTTCAAATAATTGAAATGCCAGTCAGATACTCATTCTAGGTAGTATGTTGAGTACTCTGATACCCACCTGAATCAGAGACATATCCTGCCCTTAAGTCAGCCTAGTGATGAAAATAAGAGGTAGTTATAATAAAAGTAATTGCAGCAGTGAGATATTATTTTAAAAAATCATGAAAGGACATGTAGGCTGAGATTTGAAGATGATTAGAATTGTGAAGGCAGAGATGAAAGAACATTCCAGGTAGATCAGCATTAACAAAAGCTCTGAGATAGCCCCATCTCTAGGAAGTCCAGTTGGTCTGCCTTTTCAGAAACATGAGAGGGATCAATAGGCAAGAAGGATGGAAAAATCTGGAATGACCTTAAGTTAGAGGGTAAGGACAGCAAGTCTTATGTGTATACAGTACAATTCCTTGGCAGGTCACCACAGAAGATTATGACAACGGACCTTCTGAGAGTGGAACAGAGAAGTGGAGACATGAGCTAGCCGGGAGTCTGGGAAGGCATGCATCTGTACCTGTGGTGGATAATGCGTACTAAATACTGACAAGAAGCCCAGGAAGTGAGAACCAAATCAAGAGTTCTGGCTCTGTGGATAGTAGGTCATTAATAGTAGATTGTTAAGAGAATAATTTCAGCAAAATGGGGAAGGAGGAAGCTCAGGTAAGGCCTGAGTGGGCAATGAGAAAGGAGAGGCAGTAAGTTCCACAGACTTCACTTAGCAAAGGTCTAATGAGATGAAGTGTGTGGTGGGATAGGGTGGACATTAGTTGGAAGAATCAGAAAGCCCCTGCAACTTCCATTCCTTATATATACATTACTACCATTGAACTGAAGCTAAAATTCTTCACCCACACTCCCAAAAATACTTGGGTTGTTCTTCAGTCTTATCCCTGTTCTCCCTCAGGGCAAAGTGGATTCATTCTCTTGCAAACAGGTCCTCTTGTTTCTTGTTACAGTTAGGAACAATTGAAATTCAAGTGTCAGAAACAATCCCACATCCCTACAACCCCAACATAAGAATGCAGGACCTTCAGCCCCAACAATGAGTTGACATGGATAAGGAACCGTTCTCTGTCTATACTTTCCAAATTCCATGGTCAGCTTTTTGATGGGAAGAGGATACAGTGACGGGATATTTAGTCACCAAAAATTACCTGTTTCCTCTTACCTTCACACACACAGATGATGCAACAGTGAAAATCTACAAAATAAGCCCTCGTCCTCAAGTTTTGACATTCCCTTCTAGTAAACTAATTCAGTAGCCTAGAAAACTCCCCAAGCACACTCTCCACACACACCTCCAGTTGCTCAGACCAAAAACCTTGGAGTCATTCTGACTCCCCTTTTCTCCCAACTCACACCTAATTTGCCCACAAACCCTTTTAGCTTTTCCTTTAAAATCTATCCAGAATCCAACCATCTTTATTGCTACCATCCTCATCCACACCACATCCTCCTGCCCAGCCTCCATACTGCTACTCTTGCCCCTTATAACATTTTCTCTCAACAACTAACATCCTTTTGAAAGGTTTAAGTCTGATGATTAGCCTGCTCTGCTCACAATCTTCCAAAGCCTTTCCATCAGAAGAAAAGCCAAACTCTTCACAGTGCCTACAAGGTACTGCATGGTCTTCGCCTCTTCCCCTAACTACCCCTGACCTCATCTCCTCACTCTCCCGCTTGCTCACTCCTCACCAACCTGAGTGGTCACCTTGCTGTTGGTGAACATCATGCACAACCTTTGCTCTTACTACTCCCTCATTCTCGACAGCTCTTTCCCCAGACACCCACAGGTCTAACCATCTTAGTTTAAGTGGCAACCCCACCCGAGCCCACCAGTCCTCCCCATCTTCCTTTCTTGTTTTTCTCCATTGTTCTTATCACCACAGAAATATTTGTTTATTGTTAGTCTCTCCTGACTAAGCTTCAGGAAGGCTGGGATTTATGTTGCTTTTGTGCCTGGATTCATTATCAGGACCTACAGCATTACCTGGCACATGGTAGCTGTTTAATAAATACTTGCTGCATGACTAAATGAACATGAAGACACAAGGATTCTAAAATACAGCACACACACTTCAGGTGACTCTTCTAGAGATCGCAGCTAGTCTCACAGATTCACCAAGAGCAGGGTACTTACCTGAACTTCTTACAACATGTCCTCAGAGGAAAGGGATACTTAGGTTAATTGGTAGTTTTATTGTCATGATGACTCATTATTTATGGAAAAGAAGAATGAAATATTTTTATGTAGCAGTGGATCTTGGATATTATAGTTATTTTAAAACTTCAAATTATAATAAAACCTTTTCAGCCTGAGGTTGTACTCTGTCTTCTCTCACCAGATGTCTTTCTTTCCACCATCACTACTGCTAACTATTCACGATGAAAGGGTCCCCAAACAGGAACTCCATATGCTTGAAGAATATGAACTCATAATAACTTTGGGCCTTCTCTCTTTCAGAAATAATCCAAACTGAGTAGGCAAAGGTTATTTCATGACCCAGCTTCTTTAAAAAGAAAAATCTGGGGACACCTTGGTGGCTCAGTTGGTTAAGTGTCTGACTCTTGATTTTGGCTCAGGTCATGATCTCTGGGTCATGAGGTGGAATCCCTCATCTCCCTCTGCCCCTCCCCCAACTCGTGCTCACTCTCTCTCTCTAAAATAAATAAAAAGAAAATAAAAAGAAAAATCTGAAGGAAGTTTTAAATCTTCAGATTGAGTTATTAGTAAATATAAAAAAACTTGGCTTCCAAGATATGTATTGAGCCCTTAGATTAGCTTTCTTTTTCTGCTTTCAGGAATCTAAATTCTAAATCTAAGCAAAAAAAGGAGATAAAAATTTGTAGTTTAATGAGTTCTAGTTACAGTATTTTAGGGTCCTCAAAAATTCTGAGATGATTATTGATTCCAGGTTGTCCAGGAAGCCTGATTTTAAGTAATGGAGAATGGTTGCAGTGACTTCTAGAAAGTTATTCCCACAATTCCAGCCTCAGCTCTTTCACTTTTCATCATGAGCATTCTGTACTACCCCTGGAAAATAAAATTCTTCAAATTTGAGGCTTTTAAAGGAGATTTCAGGGTTTCCACTTTGCTTGAAACTTCTTCCCAAGTCTTTTGCATGTCAGTTTGAGAAGGATCTTGGGATACTATTCAGAGGTTTGATCCAGTCTTACCCAGGGTCAAGCTTTAGGCCCAGACAGCCGCATCTGAATGGATACTTAAATTTTTATTGTTATTCTTCAACTAGCCTGTAATTTGGAAAATATTTCTAAATGCATATGATTAAAGTTTCATGAGTAATACTGTATCTGTAAATTAATGTTAACCAGTTCATTATAGAGAAGTCCTGGAGAAAATGATGGATTGCAAATCCATATTTGGTTGAGCAGAATCACAGCACCTCCTTGTCATTAAAAGTTCTTTGAATCCCCAAATCCGTGTTTCCTTACTTGTTATCTCGATTTTATTTGGATTTGTTAAACTACATAGATGCCATGCCTGTCCATTGAAAACAAATATAGTTATCTTGAATGATTGCACCCTTTGATTCCAAGTCATATTGAAGGCAGTTTTTAATGATTTGAGGATTGTAGGCCTGATCTAAGATGAATTTTATTCCAGAGCTTTCAACCCTAAGGGATCTTGGAATCAGAAGATTGCACTTTGCAGGGTGTGGAGGGCTGATCTACAGCCAGTTTTAGAACTCCCTAGAGCTAATCCAGCCCATATTTCCCAGTGGCCTCTAAAGTGCCAACCATTCAGGAGGGAATGGAGCTTCTGAAATAACCACATAATTCCTGCAAGTGAAAGGGCTAACAGTAATGCTGACTGCCATAAAAATGAAACTGCTTTTTTCATGGCTTGTAACCAACACCAAAGCCAATCAGAAAAGGGAGATTCCAAAAATGTTCTTCAGGGTAATATATCAGGATTGGTGCGTATTTTCCAAAAGTAATAGTCTAAAAGGACAAACTGTATTTGGATGCATAAGTCTAGGTTTGTGACTGCTTCGTAGTCAAATTGATGCAAGGGTTATTAAAAACAAAATACCATGGTGGACCAGCAAAAAATAAAATGGGTGAAAATTACAGAAGAGAAAGTTTGGATTGGGGCAAAATAAACTTCACAACACAATTATAAAATAATAAGCAGGCTACCATCAGAGATCTTCATTAATCAAACATTATCTGCTCCAACATTATAGTTGCCTCTCCACCAAACACCAGATCACACTGGAAACAAATCATAGCATAGTTCTTCAAGTATCTGAAATTGATACTACAAAGTGTCTAATAGCCGTTCTAACAGAATGCTAATGACTTCAATTAAGCTTTTAAATAAGCTTGTCTAATTACAATACCAAAACGAATGGGCGGTATACCAGGAATGTGCATCTTTGTGGTGTTACTTCAGCAGGGTGTTATCAGAAAAGATGCTCTGTCTCAAAAGTAAAGGCTTTAAGAAAGAAAGAAAAAAAAAGATGCTCTATTTCCTCTTTTTTTGTTTTTTTAAGATTTTATTTATTTGACACAGAGAGAGAGAGAGAGCAAGCACAAGCAGGGGGAGCAGCAGGCAGAGGGAGAGGGAGAAGCAGACTTCCCCAGAGCAGGGAGCCTGATGCGGGGCTCGATCCCAGGACTCTGGGATCATGACCTGAGCTGAAGGCAGATGCTTAACCGACTGAGCCACCCAGGTGCCCCAAAGATGCTCTATGTCCTATTACAACACAGTTTCACCAGGGATCTGGAAGGAATAAGTAGGGATTAAAAAGAAAAATTGGGCCTGTAGTATCAAGAGAAGCGGTTTGTGTTCTTTGGTTTTGGGGTTTGGGTTTTTTGGGTTTTTTTTTAATTAAGTTTCTGTAATGCTACCTTACCCCTGTGTTATATTTGGTGACCCAAGCATATATTGGAAGATTTAGGACAATATATCAGATCAACTCTCTTCTGTTACCATTTCTCACCTACAAAACAGGAAATACCTGCGTAGGCTTCCTCTCGTAGTGGTTGGCTCCATGGTGACAAGAAGGGCAGTGAACTTCATCGTTGTATACACAGTGTCTGGTACAAGTGTTTTATCAATTTCACTTAATGAATCATTTATGTGAAAATGCTTAGAAAATGATAAAGAGCTGTCAAGGGTAAATAAAAGGTAAATGAAAGTCTAAGGTGATAAACTGTAAATAAACTCATCCTCAGCATTGATTTTATGTCAGTGGGCAGTAGGCTAAGAGCCCACCCCACCATTGCTACCCCACCAAAAACAATAAAATCTCTGTACTCAGAGAGGGATTCACTTGTGTTCCATCCCTTTGTGCTACAATATTTCCACCTCTTCAAATTCAAATGCATGCACCATTTCAGTTGTAGCTCAGCATCCATGGAAATGGGGATTCCTTCAGTGGACCTTTTCTGAAAATGCTTTCTGGGAACATGCTCTGGTGGGATAGTGAATGGTACATAGAGGCCCCAGACAATGAAAGAGAGGTCTCTGACCACCTCATTTCTACCCCTTCTGGTTTTTGAAGATAAACATCACCCCTTCACAATCTTGCCAAGAGTCATGTCCAAGTCAGCAGAAACAGACTATTCTGGAAGCAGAACAGGTTTTTAGAGCAACAGCGTGGGAGCGCCTCACACTTTCATGGAGTATTTGGGTGCAAGGTACATTGCACCCAGAGGGAAAGACATTTTAAAGCAAGTTCTAAAATTTCCTTAAAAGCATTTGTGTACTTTCCCTAACACTGCAAAGCAATACCCACTCTGCCCAATCTCCCTGGGAGTTGGGTTGCTCCCATGCTTGTATAAGCGTGAAAATCAATTTGAGGATATTCAGTAAAAACCTAAACCCTTTCCTTTTAAAAGCAAATATTTGGTTTTTCTTTCAGAAGTAACTATTTTTACACCATTTTATCCAACTTCTGAAACCTAATTCTAGCCAAAAATAAGGAGGAAAAAAACATGCTGCTGGCTTCAAATAGTGCTGTTTTTAGCAGAAGCCGTAAGAATAATATAGACATCTTAGTAAAACCTCAATCTTATTTTCTGATACTTTAGAAAAATGCATCCCTCTAAAAACACATTACCCTTCAAGTGGCCTTTGGAGAAACTGAAACATCGACGAAATCCTTGGATTGCAGCAAAGAACATTCTCCGTGGACAATTCCAATCAATTACAGAAACGTAACTGTACCCAGATCATATAATATACCACAGTGATGATCCTGGCTTCTGTCCATCTTGCAAAATGCTGCCTCTCATAGACATTTACCAGCCCAGATTTACTCTCGATGGATACTTTCTATGCTAAAAATTGTTTTACATTTGCATCTTCTATTTCAGTTTTGTCATTTCGTTATCTTTGCCCACTGTGTTAATTATTTTTGGATGCTTCATCCTATCCCCAAACAATATATCTGAAACACTCATGAGGATGCATTGCATAAATATTGAATGTGTTAAAGACAGAGTCTGAGGTAATTCAGAATGAATTTAAGTAAATTGATTGGAATAAGCTTTTATTTAGGAAATCTTCTAGGGACAATTCTGACATATTTAAAATAACTAACTGTTCACAGAGATGCAATCTGCTTGTGCATTCCAACAAATCCATGAATCAGCAATCAGAACAGAAATACATCCCTTTAATATGCTAGAGAACAGCTAAAAAGAGATTCAGGAAGATGATACCAATTACAGTAATAAAATACCTGGGAAAATTCTTCAGAACAAAAATGTTTTTAATAAAATCAGATAAAGATAATGTAACAATGATGAGGTGTTAAAATGGAAATGGAAATGGAAAGTACACCCAAGCTGTAATTACATACATGTTTTATAAGTTCAGTAGACAGAAAAATGAGATCTGTTCCACCCTGGTGAACAGTGAGGGAAAGAGAAGTAGCAACTGTAATTAAAAGTCAAATGCCTTGCATTGGACTTGGCAGTGATTTCTTGGGTATGACACCACAGCACAAGCAACAAAAGAAAAAATAGACAAATTGGACTTCATGAAAATTAAAAACTTTTGTGCTTCAAAAGACATTATTAACAGAATAAAAGGGCACCCCACAGAATGGTAGAAAATATTTACAAATCATATATCTGATAAGGGATCAATATCCACAAAATATAGACAACTCCTAAGACTCAACAAAAAAAAAAAAAAACAACCTGATTCAAAAAGTGGGCCAATGAATAGGCATTTCCCCCATGAGATACACAAGGAGCCAATAAACACACGGAAAAATGCCCAACATCACTAATCACTAGAGAAATGCAAATCAAAACCACAATGAGATACCATCTCATACCAATTAGATTAAAATAACAGAAACTAACGAGTGTTGGTGAGGGTGTGGAGAAATTGGAATCTTTATGCACTGTTGGTGGGAATGTAAAATAGGTGGAAAAATAGGATGGAAGTTCCCCAAAATAATAAAAATGGAATTACCATTTGATCAAGTAATTCCACTTCTGGGTATATACCTAAGAGAATTGAAAGCAGGGCCTCAAAGAAATATTTGTATGCCCGTGTTCATAGCAGCATTATTCACAGTAGCTAAAACACGGAAGCAACGCAAGTGTCCATGAACAGATGAATGGGTAAGTAAAATGTGTGTGTACATATAATGAAATATTACTCAGCCTTAAAAAAGGAAGGGAATTCTGACATACTACAACATGCATCAACCTTGAGGACATAATACAAAGTTAAATAA
Source organism: Mirounga angustirostris (assembly GCF_029215605.1). NCBI lineage: Eukaryota > Metazoa > Chordata > Mammalia > Carnivora > Phocidae > Mirounga > Mirounga angustirostris. The sequence continues at coordinate 86,582,971 of NW_026991716.1, read as the reverse complement.
GACAGTCACGAAAAAGACAAATACTGTATGATTCCACTTATATGACATACCTAGAGTAGTCAAATTTACAGAGACAGAAAGCAAAATGGTGACTGCCAAGGGCTGGGGGATTGGGGTAGTGCAGAGTTAATAGGTATAGAGTTTCAGTTTTGCAAAATAAACTGAGGAGATGAATGGTGATGATGGTTGCATAACTATATAAGCGTACTTAATAACCTTGAACTGTATACAAAATGGTTAGGTAGTAAATGTTAAGTGGTTTTTTGCCACAATTAAAAAAGGGTTATTTTTGCAAAGTCAAATATCTTGGATCAAAGATGAAAAAATTATAAGAAAACCAAATGACACTCAAAATGTTTATTAAAAATTCAGGACAATGCACTATGCAGGCAGAATACTGTAGAGCCCAAAGTAAACATTTCAAAATAGAAAACTTATCAGATCATTTTACCAATTTATTTTACGGAAAATATATTTGAAAAACAATTAAATGCTGCATTTGGAAATCTTTGTTTCTAGACATCTTTTTTTAAAAATGGAGTAGACACAAGTAATTTTTATTCACTCATCCTTCACTACTCCTTTTCTTACCAGAATCCGTACTCCTGAATTAGGTCAGAGTCAGGCCTTCTCCGACTAAGAAGGTAAGTCAACATCCCCAAAACTCAGCCTAAGACTTTGCACCTACAACACACAAAAAGTTATTGGTAGGTTGATTAATGGTCCCTTTGTGACACCCACAATTTCTTGTTATCAAGAAGTCAGGCCTTCTCTTTCCCCCATCTCCCACATCTATGTTTGTGAAGTACCCGAACCCCACTCTTTGAGCCCACAGGAAATAATCCGAAAGGGTTTTTATTATTTATATTTGGCTCATTCTTTCTTACTACCAAATGTTTCCTTACCCCCCCCCCCCCAGCTCATCAGCCTCTCTCCCAGGGCACTAGTTCACCTCACACTGCCCCTGCTTAGCACATGGCCTCATTCATTAGGGGTGTTCGAGAAATATCTGTGGAACACATACAGATTAAAAAAGAATAGATTAAAGACTTGTCTGATATGGACAATGACACTAACAGACTGAAGTGAACTTCATAAAGGCTTCTTGAGCACCCACCTACGGTCACTGTCCCATCTTCTCTTAACGCCATTGGTTGAGGCGTCTCCAGTGAAGGTCAGCAGAACAAAGTGATGTTGCAGAGTATCCTTCCTGCTTGCAGGTCCTTAGGCAGACAAATGCCTTCCTGTGGTGGGAAAGATGATCTGAAAGAGAGCAGAGCACGAGCAAAATTTAGGACATAAAAGGTATTTTTCAGGCAGTGGGTTCAGTGGTAAAAGCCCCTGACATCTAACGGACCCTGACGGAGAATATTTTACAGCTTCCATCCTAGACTGCTATTTATTTAACATGTCCCCGACTAAATGTGTATTGTCTAAAAAAAAAAAAAAAAAACTAAAAACAAAAACAACTCAAGGCTCCCCATAGAATAATTCTGGAAGGCTAGACGAGGAATTTTTTTTCTTTTACCTGGTCCTTCACAGTATGTTTCCATCGAAAAGAGATATTTTAACATGTCTGATAAAGGAGGAAAACTCAAAATTATCAAGGGCTTCAAAGGAACAAGCCCGAAAGGTTGCCCTTGGTACTGCCTTTACGAACTGATTCGACAGCTGTGTGTCTAAAGACACAGGGGTTCCACGGAGGGTTAAGGAAGACCCTCTCCGTCAAGGACAACTCTGCCGGAAACGGGGGGCTTCCCCATTCACGCCCGTGAAGCAAGCCTCCGCGGGGCAGCAGACGTTCTCGGCGTATCCCCCGGATGCGGCGTATCCCCCGGATGCGGAAATGGTGCAGCGCGGGGGGCGGTGCTTCAGCCCTCGAGTCTTCCGTGAAGCGCCAGGAGCCTGAGGGGGTGGTCACAGGGCGGGTTCTTCCCTGAAGGATGATTAAATCAAGGGCAGAGTCAGGATATTACTTAGGTCAGAGATGAGGGATTTACTTAGGGATTTTTCTGGGGAAGGGGTTTTATTCTCACGCTTTTTGTACTTCAAAAAAATCTCAAGGTGATTTCTCTCCTTTCATTCCTATTATGGGTTGAATTGTGTTCCCCCCAAAAGCTATCTTGAAGTCCTAGTCCCCGGTACCTGAGGGGACTCTGCTTGGAAATAGGGTCTTTACAGAGGTAATCCGGTTAAAATGAGGGCCTTTGGGTGGGCCCTAATCCATTATGACTGCTGTTCTTATTAAAATGGGAATTTGACCACAGAGAGAGAGATACACAGAAGGGAGACAATGTGAGGAGACACAGGAAGGATGGCATGAAGAGAAGGAGGCAGAGACTGGGGCCAAGGAACCTGTGAGGCTTCCAGAAGCAAGAAAGGACCCTTTCCCTACAGGTTCCAGAGGGAGCATGGCCCTGGGGACGCCTGGATTTCAGACTTGCAGCCAACAGAACTGTGAGGCAAGGGATTTCTGTTCTAAGTCACCTAGTTCTTGGTACTTTGTTATGGCCGCCCTAGGAAACTAATAGAAACCTTCCCTGGATCTTCTGGGCTTCCAGACGCTCAGCAACCCCTGCCAGGTCTCACTGCCTATGCCTGCTTTTTGCCTCATGTTGCCCTCACCTCCACGCCTTGGCTCAGCTGGTCTCCACACGGGCCAAGCTCCTCCCTCCTCCTCAAGTCTCAGCCGGGGGGCTTCCCCCTTGAACTGGCAAAGCACCCCCTCCCACCCCTCCTCCTCCCTGTCTGCATCCCAACCCCCCTCCAATGCTGTGCCTGCCCGTGATGCTGGAAGTATCTATGGGTCCATCCAGCCCAGTGGAGACTCACTCCTTCCATGGCAGACACCATGTCATCTTCATCTTTTATTCCCAAGTGTGCCACAGGCCTGCCACAACTCCATGAGTTTTCCTGGGCTGGACTAGCCTCTTAGTACCAGAGAACACTTAGTACTTAGAACACTGTCAGGAGAAGCACGTCGTTTCCACCACCTCCAAAGAGCCAACACCCAGAATCTAAGCAGCCTTGCGGTGGACTAGAAAGGAGACACATCATGGCAAGGAGAAACAAGGGCATCTGGTCTGCTTCTAGCACTTTCTGTAACTGTTATTCAGCCCTGTTCACAGGCCCCATGAGATAAAAGAGCCCAGAGCAACAAATGGGAGCCCAGGAATGGCATCAGGCCTGGGTGATAAATCTGCACTGTCTGGGGTATTTTTACCTCCATTATCTCTCGTTTGGCTACATGTGCATCTGCCTTGATTGCATTTGGTCACAAGTTTCTTTGGGCTGTCACCCCCACTTCAGACAGTGTCATTCAGTGTCCTCTGGGATCTGAATAAACAATAGCTGAATTGAAACATAAATCCATGAGACTGAACAACTGGGCAGATGTGAAAGAAGTTTCTGGAGGAAGTAGGTGGTCTCATTCCCCCACCTTATTATAAGACCAAAAGAACATGTTTAAAAGACTAATGATTTTGAAGGAATAAAAAAAAAAGAAAAGTGGGAAATAAAAGCCCTATTCCCATTTTAATAAGAACATTTTCTCTTGATCATCCACAAATTATAAGATAACATACATTAGCATGCTATTTCATTAACAAATTACAGTCCATTCTCCACAGTGAAGGAATAAAGAAAAAGTTCACCTAATAAGAGAGGTTAGCTCCTAATTAGGATCAGGCTGCAGAATTTGCCGGGTGTAATTTTCCACTACAAATTGTTCTCAGGTTGACCTTGGCTGGTATTAAGGACATGGGTTTGAAAACACATCTTTCCTTTGCCAGCACGTCCCTCCAAAGCACCAGTGCCTTCCACAGACCATTACTGAGTCTGTCTCCATTCCCCAGCCTCCTGCTCCCCCATCGCCCTGCCAGTTCCTCTAGCTTTAAGGAATCTTCTTGAAGAGAAATTAACATTTACTGAATACTGCGGGGTAGCAGAAAAGGCACAGGACTTGGATTCAGGCAGGCCTGGGAGCGAACCACGTCTTCACTACTTATTTAATACCTGTGTGGCTTAACTGAATCTCGGTTCCCAGCTGCAGGATGAGCTGCTGTGCGGATTTGATGTCAGGGGTGTGTGGGTATAAAGCAAGGGCTCACACATGTTATTTCCCTTCTGTTTTGAGTACTGTCAGCAATTCGGTGAGGCTGGCATTCCTCCCCACTCAGCAGTTAAGGTACCCAGAGAAGCTAAGTAAGCCTCTCAAGGACATGCAGCCAATATGTGGTGAAGGCAAGATTTGAACCTCTGACCCTAAAGCATTCAGTTGGGCCACATTGTCCGTCCAAGCACACTGACCTTGAAGACTGGCTGCTTCAAGCTCACGTGTGGAATGCGGACCCCGGAGAATGCTGGCGCTGAACACAGTGGCCGTCCATGTCTGCTGCCCTTCGGGGCTCAAAAGTGAGTCTGTGGTGGAGCATGGGGCAGGCAAGGCAACCCTGGGCATAAATCTCCTCTCTGCCTCGAATCCTATCCCCATCATTGTGCTGTCATGGAGGATAGCCTTGTTCCCCCAACGGCTTCTAAAGAGATTATGTCAAAGCCTTGAGAGAGAAAAGCTCTTTATTTCAATGAAACCACCACCACCCACCCTCCCACTCCATCCCGCCTCCTCCCCACAAATACCCCATGAGGTCCCAGATGTGCTTGATCTGTGTGGAGCTGAGGTGGTGATTTCATAATGAGGCAAGGATCAGAGTTTATACAATAACTTCATCCATATTGATTGCTTCACCACATGAATAGGAAACCTGTGGAAAAGTTCTATAAATGCACACCAAGCAATCCAGCTTCCTAAGTCAGCACTTTGGAAAACTTTGGGGCTTTGAAAATTTTCCAATGGTTCCAGAGATGTCAATGTGACTTTCGGAGACAGGACAATGGTGGAAGTGTAGGGAAAGGATGAGGAAAGAATGATTTTGAGCTCAGGCCACTTTTGCTCTATATTACTACAGTTAATAGATATCTGGAAAATTTTATCTGAAAATATCTTGAAAATAGAATTAATAGAATCTCATAGGACTTTGGACTTGCCTTAATTCCTTTTAGGGTTTTTTTTGTTTTTGTTTTTGTTTTTTTGCCCTAAATGGGCTGCGCTGTTCCGGCTGCCTGAGAACTATCATCAAGAAAGGCATTTCAAGAAAATCAAACTCAGTTAAACTCTCTAAAATTTAGAGATTGAAGATTGCAATAGGTTGTGGGAGATAGGGAAACACAATGAAAAATCTGCTTTCTTAGCCAGTACTTAAGACATGACAGATGATATAAAGTCTTTTCAAAAACACTAAGGACCTAAAAAACAGGGTTTTTGACATGCCAGTGTGTTTTAAAGGGGAAGAGAAAAGATTTTCTTCTCTTATATTTTACAAGGAATTGTACAAATTTCAACAATCTTTCTTTGGTTAAAAATGATTTCCATGAATCTGGCTTTATAAATACTCAAATTTATAAGGAATGAGTATAAAGCAATCTGACTTTTAGCAAATACCCCAAATAGCACTTGAATGAAATATTATTTCCTTCAAAGTAATCATCTTGGTAGACTGTGCTTATTTCAACAATGCAGGATTATTGCCCACAGGTTTTTGAAATTCCCTCTCAGAGTTTCCTTCAAAACCTGAGGTACTTTCTCCTCCGTGGTGGCAAACATTTCTTCTCTGAGAGAGAATCTGATTTTTGGAAATGGCCAAGAACTAACCCAGTCAGTCCAGGTAAGAACAGCTTTTGTCAAAAAAGGATGAGATTATGATTCCAGAGTAATGATTTTTTTAAATATTTATTTATTTATTTATTAGAGAGCGAGTGAGAGAGAAACAGCATGAGAGGGGAGAGGGTCAGAGGGAGAAGCAGGCTCCCCGCTGAGCCAGGAGCCCGATGTGGGACTCGATCCCAGGACCCTGGGATCATGACCTGAGCCGAAGGCAGTCACTTAACCAACAGAGCCACCCAGGTGCCCAGAGTAATGATTTTGAAACCAGTTCCCAAAGAAGTGTTTGAAAGGCGTTTTACACAATGGCAGCCTTTTGGAATAGGAGTTTGCCTTCCCCAAGATGGATGTTCACTCAGCTATATGAAAAGTCACTCTCTTTTCTTTTCAAGCCTAAATCGCAGTATTCAGTTTTTGCTAGTTTTTATGTTTTAAGTAATCTCTACACCCAACGTGGGGCTCAAACTCACAACCCCAAGAGTTGCGTGTTCCTCCACCAACTGAGCCAGCCAGGTGCCCCCACAAAGTTGTAATTAGACATTTACAACTTGATGATACTGTTTTCCCTTCCACCTGGGATCAGTCATTCTTCTTATTTCTGATGTAGAAAATTGGTTCTCTAGAACCCATATAACTAAGTAGCTCACAGAAGGGCCACTGTGGATTTTCTTGATAGACTTCTTGTTTTGTTTACAACATTCTCTGGCATTCACAAACTGTTAAGATTAGTGCTAAATTGAAGCTTTACCATGTTTCTGATGCCAATAGCATGTGGGGGTTAGCCAGGTCTCCTCTCCTCTCTAATTTAAAAGCTCATTAGGAGACAGTTGCCTACTTCAAAAGTGCATGAGCATCAAGGTTATCAAGTGCTAGTCTCTGCCATCCCATTACAAGAGCTGAGGAACAAAATCTCTCTACACCCCCAGTGTTTGTAACTGCTTTTTGCTCGGTTCCTATAGCACTTCTCCATATTCTGGAAAAAGATCAAGGCTGGTACCTCTGGGAAGAGAAATGATGCTCTCTGTGGACTCATTTGTGGCATCGGTACACCCCCTGTGGTCCACACTGCCCCTTTCATCCAACCGAAAAGAAAGCAGGTGGGCATCTTTCCTGGTCCATGGAATGCTGAGGCTCCAGACGCAGCAGGCTGAGATGGCATCCTGCTGTTTGGGAACACAGTGGAGTCACCCAGGCTACCGGGGTGCCTGTTCAACAGAGGTCAGCTGTCACGAGCCCATCTAAAGTTGGCATCAGGCTATGACAGGGTGTGTGCTCCCTCGGGCCATGTCGGAGGAGAGCGCTTCGGGGAGGAGCCTCGGGCATCTTAGAAAACTCCAAGTGAGGAGGCACAGGGACCTGCCTACAAAGAGCCTTTCAGATGGCAGCTCCTAAGGTCCCGTGTTCCACCTACTGACCCCACCATCCCCCCACCCCCGACAAGAAGGAGGATGAAGGACTCCACGCTGGCCTACTATTAATGTGAGTGCTTACCTTCGTCACTGATGTTTACCTGGGGATTCTTATTTGATTCATAGAACTTAGTTCTTAATGTCATATGTGCAAGTGGAGCTCTGATGTATATATTCTTTTATTTCTTGAATCAAAGTTTTGTGCCTCTAGATGAGAAAAAGATACCATATTTATCCCTTTTAAATGGTCGTTTGGAATTACTAAACACCCAGGGTAGTTTACCAAAATGGAAAGTAAAGACAGGCTATTCTTTCTAACTAGTATCAAGTGAATTCTGGGCTCAGGAAGACGAAGAATGTCAAGTTAGATTCTCAACTGAATCCCCAAGTTCGAAATGATGATTCGATACGGTGCATTCCACCGGCAAATGCGCTGCCACTCTGGAACATGCAGAACCTGCTTTGGAAGATCGGTTTTGCATGGAGTCAGTATTTTCCTGCAGGATCATGTGACTCGTCTCTGGCGGTTGGTTGCCTGAGAGGTATAGAAAGAGAAAGTACCAAAGAAAATTAAGGATAAACTAGAAGGTTATACCCTGTGGCTCTTCCCTCCTCTGCCCCCTGTTGCTTTATTTCTCGGTCCTCACCTGTGAAGTTGCCGCTAACTGGAACAGACACTGTTTGTGTAGGTAACTCTAATAATTTGTCACGGTAGTGTGAGCACGGAGCAAATCTTACGGAGAGAAATCTGCTTGTAAAACACCTCTCCTCCCACTCCACCCACACATCAAAATACCCTGTTTCTGACTCATAGAAATGGGACTGTAATCAGGTAATACAATATAGACCCAGCAAGCATTGCTGCATCCTTCCTTTTCCTTTCTTTCCTCAGCCTCTCTGTCTCTGTCCCTCTCTGTTTCTGTTGCCATCTATCCTCTTCATTTTTTATTTTTGAGTTTGCTGGTTTGCTGGGGAAGAGTAGGGGTGAGCGGGTCTTCGGTGGAGACAGTAGTGATGAAAATCTCTAACTCCCGAGTGACACAGGTCAGATTTCTCTGTACGCTGGCAAAGAAACCCATGGTCACTGCCAAAACCACAGAGTAAAGTCTTTTAAAAATCCCCTCAGACAGTGATGTTTTAGAGTTAAGCCTTCTCATTTATATTTGGACAACCACCTGTTGACTTCTAGTGGAGCTAGTCAAGGGCGGATAGATGGCGGGAACCTGGAGCCGAATTAGCCCATTCAAAGGGCTTGATATTCCCCTTTGAAGAGGTTGCCATTGTTTTCAATGGAGCCTAGTCCAAGCTCATCAGATCAAAACATGAAAAGCAAAAAGGAAAGTGTTTCCTTGGGGCAGGGTCTTTCTCTCCTCCTGTGATTATCACAGCATTCTCAGGCCATCCTTTTTAATCCAGGAATTGATTAGGGCAGTCTTCATAATGCATTTCCTAGTCCTGCAATGCAGGGTTGAGAGCCAGAGAGAACACAAGGGAGAAGGGAGGAAATCCACGCTGGACATGCAGGGCCTGTCGGCGGGGCTGGTTCCACTGCTCCTGCTATGCCTGCACGTGTTCCCGGGCAAGTTCCGCTTCTGCTACCATGACAAACAGGGGAGGATGAAGGCAAAGTAAAGCCAAAGGGAAGGGGACAAAGTGCAGAGTATGCTTCACTTTAGGAAAGTCTCATTTAAATCAAATCTCAGGCGCCTGGGTGGCACAGTGGTTGGACGGCCGTTCTTGATTTCAGCTCGGGTCGTGATCTCAGGGTCCTGGGATGGAGCCCCATATCTGGCTCCACGTTCACCTGGGAGTCTGCTTGAAGATTCTCTCCCTCACTCTGCCCCTCCCTCTGTGTACCTGCTCTCTCTCTCTCTCTCTCTCTCTCTCTCGTTTTCTCGCTCTCTCATTCTCTCACTTTCTGTGTCTAAAATAAATAAATAAATCTTTAAAAAATTTTTTTTGAAAAAAAATTTAAATCAAATCTCAGATTTGTGATGGGAAAGTTGACCATTATATGGTGGAATCTCTGGTGAGATGTGGATAGTTCTAGGCATGACAGACTTGTGTAATTTTCCAGCCTGCCCAGATCAAGCCCCTTCACAAGTATTTTGTATCTACTATACTCTGGGCCCTATGAAAACTCAGTGATAAGCCCATCATAGATCCTGCCCAAATGAAAAGTGTATGTTGTCAATTATCCTTAACAATCTCTAAAAGAGACAAGAAGACAAAACTCAAAACTGTATGTCTGGTTTTGATGAATAAAATATTCCAGTGTCTCTCTTTGGAAATAATTTCTTGGCCAATTCAACAGCATGAATATGTCCTTTATTTACCAACATAACATTTATTGTGTACCTCTACAGGGCCAGAATCACGTGAAAGACTAAGAGAAAGACGAAAGCCAGTCCTACCCTCCTCCCAGGTGCACTGTGGCTTCTCGCTGAGCCCCACCACCTCCCTCTATAGCTCCTCTCCCCCCTCCCACGAGCCACTCGCTTCAGAGCCATGTCTGCCCCCTCTCCCTGGCCAGGGACCATGCGTGTGCTCTGCCATAGCTTAGAATTCAATGCCCTTGACTTTCATCCACACCCATCCCGGCCAGCTCCCCAACCCAGCACCCAACTGGGCTTCGTCAGAGCCAGGGCAGGGTGAGCAGGCTCTGGACTGGGGACTAGGGAATGAAAGCCAGACCCAGATGGTTTGTCCTTGCCCTCAAAGTCAACCCAGTCAGCCCTAAATTTGGGTATCTGTGAACTGCTATGGGAATACTTGGAGTATGTATTTGATTTTGCTAGGAAAGAAACAAAGACAGAGTCCCAATTGAATACAGCCTCAGCTGCAACTAGTCGTGAGGCAGAGCTGGAGCAGACAATACAGGATGAGGGCTTCAGTGGCTGAATGCCTTGGGGGCAAAAGATATCACCTAGGAGGTTACTGGTCAAAGATCAGACAAGGACCCAGGCAGGGCCTTCCAAGACCCCTGCACTGAACAGTTCCTCCTTACTGGAAGGGAATTTTGTATTGCCTAGTGAGGCACAAAATGCCCTCCTCCATGAGGCCCCACACACGTCAACATTCCTTCTCACTGATTCCACAGACAAACCAGCCTCTCTGGTTAAACCTGCCTGTATTACCCCAGCTCTTTCTCCTTTCCCACACTTGATGCCTCGTCTTCCCCATGCCCCACTCCTCCTCTGCCAATGCTTTGGCTTGGCTGATAGTTCCCTTTTGCCACCCCCGGTGGTCCCTACAGCTCTACCACACAGCACATGCTGTCTGACAGGGCTTGTGTCTTTGACTTCATCCCATATGGAGAGTTAGGTGCTCCGTATAGGTGGGATGGAGATGGATCTTAACACTTCTGCTTTGGAAGTGGGCAAATGTCGGTAAGGCCAATGTTTCTTGTTTGATTCAAACTAGCTCAACTCGTTTGTTGGACTAATTTGTTATTTCTAAAACAGCTCTCCAAACATAGTAGTGACCGCGTGATTGGAATGTATGGTTAGACTTCCAACGGGGCTATATGAAAAGGGACAACACTTATTTGGATATGTAGTACAGTGGCTAAAGGCACAATGCGCTTGGGAGTCAGGTTGTCCATATTCAGTTCTGCACCTAGCACTTCCTTCGTTGTAACTGAGGGGCAAGACGTTTAATTTTTCTAAGTCTCAGTTTTCTTGCTTGTAATAGTGGTACCTAGTTCATAAGCTTGTCACACAGATCAAATGAGATAGTGCTTTAGCCCAGGACCTGAAAGATAGTATAGGCCTTGATGAGTGTTAGATATCACTTATAATTACTTGTAGCTCATAAAGTCTAGCTTATTAGAGCTAGAAGAAACTGCACAGAAAATCTGGTCCAATCACTTCACTCATAGATGTAGAAATTGATGCTCAAAGATCAGGCCATGATCAGGTGAAGATCAGATATCACAAAACAAGGCTGTGATCTTTCCTCCACTGACTGCATTATTCAAGTGTTATATATGATGGTTTATAACTATACAGAGCCATGCTTTTACTTGTATTACAAGTGGTGGGGCAGAGTGACCTAAATCTGTTTTTTTTTTTAATTTTCTAAAGAAATACAACAGTTATCTTATCAAATCCAAACTACCTTGATCAGATGGAAAAAATACAATGAAGTATTTAAGACAAATTTTCATAAAGCAAAAGTTAGATTGGTCTTTAGTCACAAAAATCATTGCTGGTGATCCTAATTAATACCAATGCTTATGGGAATAATGAAAGCAAATATATGGAGAGTACACTTGGAGTAAAAGTCGTGGAAGTGTTTTGTGCCTGACAGTGTTTTGGTTTTGTTTTGGTTTTGAGACCATTATCTAGGTCACAGGAAAATAATTGTAATGAAAATGTCTGCCGATAGGTGGCAAACTTAGACTGCTAGCATTCTGTCCTTGACCGTCCTTGCAAATGTCACTGGGGATGGAGATCAAAGTGAAATTTAAAGAAAGAAAACAAGAAACCTAAATGGTTTCAGCAGTAACATTCTCACCCAAACTTGCAATTAAAAAAAAGAAAAAACAACCGCATGATTTCACAAAACAGTCTGATTTGTCTGCGAAAACCCCTCATGAAATTGTGCCAAATACATTTATTTTAAAATACATTTCCAGAGGTCCTAAAAACATAGCACACCCTGGCCAGGAGTCAAAGAGACGCAGATCCCTGCCTGGAGAGCTCTGATAGCCCAGTGGCCCATCTGGAGAGCTTCCAACTACAGCTCTCATTTCCCTGGAGCTGTCGTCCCTGATTTCACAGATAATGAGACAAGCTCAGAGATACTGGGCAAGCGGCACTTGAGACTGGAGCCCAGCCCCTTGAATTCCAAGTCCTGTCTCTTTCTGCTACTTTCTACTGCCCCCATCATAAGGCAGAAAGTGACAAAATGATCCAGGATTTGGGGATAGAACTAATTCTGTTCAGGTTTATCTCTCAAAATGGGTGACAGCTGGTCCCTTCCAGAGCCTGTTATACTAGAATGGTCTTAGCTGCCCCAGACCCTGCCCCTTGCTCTGGCTAACCCAGACTCACTCCCTAACCATGGAGGTAGGGCTGTTTCCCAGACTGGGGGTCTGGATTTCCTGAGACCTCTAAGGAAGATAGTAAAGAATCTAACTACTTAACAAGAAAAAAATCCTTCTACTCTACTATAAAAAAAAAAATCTTTGGATAAAATTCAATCTTTTTAAGTGTGTTTAATTAGAACAGTATTAAATGTCTATTTAAACATATAAAGAGAATAAACTCCTTGCTCCTTTCAGAAGCTTCCTCCATACCATTCCAGACCTATTCCTGTGTATTTCCACATATTTGGGTAAGTGTGTGTACATAGAGCGTCTTCTTTACCCACTTCCTATATCATTCGGCATCTTGGTTTTTTTTTTTTTACCTAACAGTGGACCTTGGAGAGCTTTATGTAGATATGTCACTTGGTTTCATGTGGCATGTGGTTTAGATGGACCGTGGTCTATAACCCATTCCCCCACAGGCGGGTATTAGGGTTATTTCAATCTTTCACTATTACAGTTCTGTGGTGAAATCCCTTTACACATAACAGTGCACATGAGCAAGTACCTCTGAAGGATAAATTGCTAAAAATGAAAAATTGTTAGAACAAAGCATTTATACATTTAAATTTTTTATGAACAGTGTTAAATTGTCCCCCTCCCCCCTTCCCCCCCCCCAACGAAGGCTGAACTGACATTTTTGTCGACTCTTTCCATTCTTCTTTTCTCTTTCTCTCTTGTTAACTTTCGGTTCTCATCCTATCCTTGGGGTTACTTTTACCCGGTGTTCTAACTTCAACCCTGAAGTCTTCCTTCTCCCTCTTTCTCTCATACATAACTCATCAGAAAGCCCCGTTGGATTTCCCTTCAACTCAACCACTTCTCATCTCCACTGCTGTCACCTGGTGGAAAGCACCAGCAGCTCTGCCCCGGATCCCTGCAGAAGCCTCCCACACATCTCCCTGCTTCTGCTCCTGCCTCCCTCAAACTGTTCTCAGCACAGCAAGCAAGTCAGATCTTTGAGCCCCTGCCACTCCACAGCCCGCCATAACTTCTCACTTCACTCAGAGTGAAGTCCTCACCGTGGCCTCGGAGCCCCCCATGATCTGCCCCTCTTGCCTCTTCTCCTCTATTCTCCCTCTCCCCACTCCGTTCTGCTTCAGACACTGACCTTCTTGCTATTCCATGAACCCCGCAGGTGCCTCCACCTTGGGGTCTTTGCTCTGGCAATCCCCTGCATGCAGACACCTACTTGAATAACTCCTTGTTCAAGTAGGCTTAAGTTGCACCTTTCAGCAAAGCCACCTGCACTCTTACTTAATACTGCACACATCCCCCTCCAGGGCTCTGCACCGTTTGGTCCTTTTTATCTTCCCACAGCACTTAGAATCCCCTTACCTACTATGTAATTTTTTTATTATGTTCATTGTCTATCTCCCCTCATCTGCATGGGCCACATGGATGCAGATCCTTGCTGTGTTGTTCACTGAAAAAGCAGAGTACACAGAGCAGTACCTGGGACACAAGAGATGCTTAATAAGTATCAGTGGAATTGGAATTGCCATTCCTCCTCATGTTACAATTATGAAACAGCCTCACAGAGCCGTGGTTTTGACATGGAGACATTCCCTTGTGGATGATGTTGTCCCTATGGCTTTTTGAAAATAAGTTTCAAAAAGGAAAAATGGGAAAATTGGACATCATGAAATTTTAAAATTTTTGATATGTGAAAGACCCTGGAAAGGGGATGAAAAGACAAATTTGTAAGAAAATATATTTGCAAATCATATATCCAACAAAGGACTTGCATATATAGAGTACATAAAAAACTCTCAAACCACCACAGTAAAAAAAAAAAAAAGAATCCAGTTGGAAAATGCACAAAGGACATGAACAGACATTTCATCAAAGGGGATAGAGAGATGGCACATCACATATGATAAGATGTTCACCATCATTAACCATTGGGGAGATGCAAATTAACAATATAAAGATATTAGACCTATCATAATGGCTAAAGTAGAACATAATGATAACACTCAGTGCTGACAAGGATCTGGAGAAACTCTATCACCCATACACTGTTGGTGGGAATGTAAAATAGTACATTTAATCTAGAAAACAGTTTGGCAGTTTCTTTTAAAACCTCAAAGTAGACATCCCACACAACTCAGCAATTGTATCCTTGACCATCTGTTCCTGAAAAATAAAAACATATAACTATAGGAAACAAACTGAGGGTTGCTGGAGGGGAGGTGGGTGGGGGATGGGGCACTGGGTGATGGGCATGAAGGAGGGCACTTGATGTAATGAGCACTGAGTGTTATATGCAACTGATGAATCACTAAATTCTACCCCAGAAAGTAGTAATACACTATATGTTAACTAAATTGAATTTAAATAAATAAGTAAAGTTAAAAAACAAAAAAAACCCATGTAGTTACACACAAAAAAATATATGTAAATGGTCATAATGGCTTTATACATCTATCAAAAAAAAAAACAACTGGAAGCCACCAAAACGCTCTTCAGCGGATGATTAAATAAACTATGGTACCTCCATACCACAGAATATTATTCAACAATAAAAAGGAATGAACTAATAATGTATGTAACCACTTGGATGAACCTCAAGAGTCTTATGCTGAACAAAAGTGCCAATCTCAAAGGTTACATATTATATGATTCTCTTTATAAAACATTCTTGAAATAAAATAATAGAGACAAAAAGGTTAGTAGTTGCCAGGGTTTAGGGATGGGGCAGGGAATACAGGATAGGTGTGTCAGTAAAGGGTAGCATGAGGAAGGCTTGTTGTGATGTTCTAGCTCTGTATTTTTTTTATTATTCTTATGTTAATCCCCATACATTACATTAGTTTTAGATGAAGTGTTCCATGATTCATTGTTTGTGCACAACACCCAGTGCTCCATGCAGAATGTGCCCTCCTCAATACCCACCACCAGGCTAACCCATCCTCCCACCCCCCTCCCCTCTAGAACCCTGTTTGTTTTTCAGAGTCCATCGTCTCTCATGGTTCCTTTACCCCTCCGATTTCCCCCGCTTCATTCTTCCCCTCCCGCTACCTTCTTCTTCTTCTTCTTTTTTTTTTTTCTTAACATATATTGCATTATTTGTTTCAGAGGTACAGATCTGAGATTCAACAGTCTTGCACAATTCACAGCGCTTACCAGAGCACATACCCTCCCCAGTGTCTATCACCCAGTCACCCCATCCCTCCCACCCCACCCCCCACTCCAACAACCCTCAGTTTGATTCCTACGATTAAGAATTCCTCATATCAGTGAGATCATATGATACATGTCTTTCTCTTTTTGACTTATTTCACTCAACATAATACCCTCCAGTTCCATCCACGTCGTTGCAAATGGCAAGATCTCATTCCTTTTGATGGCTGCATAATATTCCATTGTATATATATACCACCTCTTCTTTATCCATTCATCTGTCGATGGACATCTTGGCTCTTTCCACAGTTTGGCTATTGTGGACATTGCTGCTATAAACATCGGGGTGCACGTACCCCTTCGGATCCCTACTTTTGTATCTTTGGGGTAAATACCCAGTAGTGCAATTGCTGGGTCGTAGGGTAGCTCTATTTTCAACTTTTTGAGGAACCTCCATACTGTTTTCCAGAGTGGCTGTACCAGCTTGCATTCCCACCAGCAGTGTAGGAGGGTTCCCCTTTCTCCGCATCCCCGCCAACATCTGTCATTTCCTGACTTGTTAATTTTAGCCATTCTGACTGGTGTGAGCTGGTATCTCATTGAGGTTTTGATTTGGATTTCCCTGATGCTGAGCGATATTGAGCACTTTTTCATGTGTCTGTTGGCCATTTAGATGTCTTCTTTGGATAGTTCTGTATCTTAATTATGGTGATGGTTACACTAAGCTATGAGCATGATAAAACTGCATATAACTACACACGCGTGCACACACACACACACACACACAAGGGTATATATAACGGCAGAAGCCTGTGTAAATTCTGTGGATTGTACCAATGTTAATTTCCTGGCATCAGTAGGTACTAAAGTTATACAAGATGTTAACACTGGATCAGGCTGCGTGACAAGCACACCAGACTTCCCTGTACGTTTCTTTGCAACTTCCTGTAAATCTGTAATTATTAAGAAAAGTTTCAAGAAGAAATCCGGGCTCACTGGTAAGCATCTCTTCTTTCCGCCCAGAGATGCTTCTGCTCCCTTGCTTTCATGGAGATGTTTGCCCCCTGGGTTACACTATTTTCTTTTTTTTTTTTTCCTTTTTTTATTATGTTATGTTAATCACCATACATTACATCATTAGTTTTTGATGTAGCGTTCCATGATTCATTGTTTATTTTCAATACACTTTTTTACTTGGTCTTTTTCTAAAAGTTTGAATCACTTTTCAAGGGAAAGTCTGGAAATTAATTGGGTGAACATTATCCCTGTGTGATTCTGGGGAAGCTACTCAGCTCTCTGTTCTTCAGCCTTCCCTCTGGAAACTTGGAGAAATATCATCTGTCTCCTTCCTCATAAGAATACTGAGCATTACAAATTCACAGAGGTTCCAGTGAACTCCTTCTATGCTGAAATTGTAGAGCAAGTGAGAATTGGGTGAACCTCCCCTCTACTGAGTGCTTTCTACATTCTACTCACTGCACAGATGCTTCCAACACCCTGTCTCATTGGTCAGATTTCAGTTCATTCTAGAAAGATATGAAGGTCCTCTATAAGCTACAGCCTCACTGACCACTGGATTACTGGTAGCTAATAATATTATTAAATATTATGGACCTAGTGTGTTTATACTCTTCCTCAAATTTCCAATTAGTCAGGGACGCCTGGGTGGCTCAGTCGGTTAAGTATCTGCCTTCTGCTGAGGTCATGATCTCTGGGTCCTGGGATGGAGCCCCATGTCAGGCTTCCTGCTCAGCAGGGAGTCTGCTTCTCCTTCTCTCTCTGTGCTTCTCCCACTCCCACTGATGCTCTTCCTCTCTCAAATAAATAAGTAAAATCTTTTTGAAAAATTTTACTTATTTGAAAAAGAGCAAGCAAGAGAGAGAGCACAAGTTGGTGGGGAGGGGAGAGGGAGAGGCCGGCTCCCCGCTGAGCAGGAAGCCAACCACAGCGCTCAATCCCAGGACCCTGGGATCATAACCTGAGTCAAAGGCAGACGCTTAACCTACTGAGCCACCCAGGTGCCCCAATAAATGAAATCTTTAAAAAAAATTTCCAATTAGTCAAAGCAAGTGTGATATTTCAAAACTTACTTTTTGAAAAAATGCATAAACTGATTAGTAAATACAGTTTTAAAATAAATACATTCAGCTATCTTAAAGCATTTCCCCCAGAATTTGGTCAATAGATTTTTCAACCCATTTTGCTGCTGCATGTTGATGTCAATTTTTTTGTCAAATTCTCCCTTCCATGCGTCCCACCTGCACATGCTCCTCTCTTTCTTCTTCTTCTTCTTCTTCTTCTTCTTCTTCTTCTTCTTCTTCTTCTTCTTCTTCTTCTTCTTCTTCTTCTTCTTCTTCTTCTTCTCCTTCTCCTTCTCCTTCTCCTTCTCCTTCTCCTTCTCCTTCTCCTTCTCCTTCTCCTTCTCCTTCTCCTTCTCCTTCTCCTTCTCCTTCTCCTTCTCCTTCTCCTTCTCCTTCTTCTCTTACAGTCCCCTGGGATAAAGCGTTACTTGCCGGTCACTCACTAACCACTGAAGCCCCTGCCTGATTATTTCCAATGCATCACGATAAATCTTCCTTGATGTGTGTCACACAAGACTACTACCCACAAGGAGGGAAGTGTGGGCAGGGTGAGCTCTCCACCGTGCCAGTTATGAAAAGGTACTGTCCCTGGGGAGGACACGGGACAGCGTGCTGGCTCAGTTCCAGTCCTGGCCTGCCCGGGCGTCACACAGCCTCCTAGCTGGACCAGAAGCTCCGGAGCAAGTTCGGAAGCACAAGCTGGGCTCTCCCACACCTCTACACTGACTCCATCACTGACTGTCAGTGTTTCTAAGAGCAATCTCTCTCTCTCTTTTTTTTAACCTTTTTTTTTTAAGATTATTTATTTATTTATTTGAGAGAGAGCGTGGGAGCTAGCACGAGGAGGGGGAGGGGCAGACTCCCCGCTGAGCAGGAGCCTGACATGGGGCTCGATCCCAGGACTCCAGGATCACAACCTGAGCCAAAGGCAGACACTTGACTGAGCCACCCAGGTGCCCAAGAGCAATCTCTTGACCCTTTTGTGACACATTTCTCCCTGGGTCCCAGCAAAAATCATAAAACACTTCATCCTGAGGTTTTACCAACCCATCCTGTTCCGGGTTTCTTTTTCTGTCGCCAGGACAGAGGTGCCAATACTCTTTGGGAGGTGAGCAGATCACTCAGCTCTAGGAAAAGCTCTGACTATTTTGGTTTTCTTTAATGAGGAAGGGGGCCCTCTGGCTGGTCTGTGACTCACGGCCCAACACGCCTGACCCACCATCGGGGGCCTGATGCACGCATTCTCTTGAGCTGAATGAGAACATCGGACTCTGTGTCAATTAGCAGTGGGACACACTTTCCAGATTTTCAACACTATGTGAGACCAGCTCTGGACACTTCTCACTCGGTGTTCATCTCCGTCAGCTAGTCTGAAAATTGGAACCCAGAACATGTGACAAATCACTGGCCACATCATGGTTGCAGGTGGTGACATATTGCTATTGCTGCTTATTCATGAAACCGGAGGTGAAGACTCCATGTCTGAGCTGTAAACTAGGGAAAACCCCACATAAAACACCAGTGTTGGACAGAATATCACACAGACAATTTCCGACCGAAATGCCGGTTATTAGAAGTCATGTGGAGTCAGGAGTTGCCATGGAAGCCATTTGTTTCTAAACCAGCTCCTCCTGCTGGAATAGTTTCTGATTATCATGTCTTACGGTAGGGAGAGGGGCACAGGAAGAGAGAGGAAGCGAGGGGGAGCCATCTGATATCAAACCATGTGTTATAATTCTAATACACTCGAGCCCTAAAATGAGTAAGAAATTAAAATGTGTAAAGAGACTTAATATCAGCTTGAACACACACTTATGTTCCTGTCTGGTTTGGAGTGAAAAAAAAAAAATCACATTGCCATCATGGTTTCGTTTCTGGGACTTGTGATTATTCAGGGAGAAGATACACAATGGCTTGTCAGATGACATTTATCCTCACAAACAAGTTATCAGATCTCCAGGAGTAAAAATAAATATCAAAGCAAATCTAAACCACCACAGGCTGCACATTTGCAGTACACTTGTTTTCTCCCATGTATCATTTTATTTAGATTCTTAACCAGACCATTACAGCTTTTCCTCCTGTGAAACGGCTGCCAGGATGAATCTATCCCCTGTTTCCTCCGAGTTACTTGTTTAAATCATGAGAAGTGATTGGCTGGCCTATGTTAATGCTTGAGTTGTTTATGTGGTAAAGTCCCCATGTGTTTGTAGGTAAAACACAAAAACAGGTTGATCAAATATCAGCTTGGGACAACTGAATTTCAAAACATACAGAATCCATAAATTAACCACTATTTTAACATATGTACAATATAATTGATTATAATTAGTCAGGAGATCTGTTAGATGAAGACACATTAAAAATATATTTGCATATTTATCTTCTGTGTTTTGCATTAAAGAGTATTAAATGTTTTATGGGAGGAAAAAAAAATGTTGGTAGATGATGCTAGGCCCTTGACCCTGTATTTCTGTACCAGGGCTTCAAGAAACCCTCATCTTCATTAAGAGCCAAGGCCCAGCTTTTCCTCCTGCCCAAGGACCTTAACTCACTTCAGAGCCAAGAGGGTCCCACCTTCAAACGTTTCTGGACAATCCATAGGAAAGAAACTCAAAAGGCCCTCAGGGTATGAAAAGATGTTCAACCTCCATAATTAGAGAAAAACAAAAGTAGGCTGATTTTTTTTCACCTCTCAGATTGGCCAAAAAAAAAAAAAAAAAAAGTTACAACGTGGTTCACTGCAAGGCTGGGAAACAGTCATCCTCATGCATTGCTGGTTGGAGTGTCAATTGGCACAACTCTTGTGGAGGGCAATTTGTCCCTATCTATTAGGAGTACCAATCTACGTACTGTTGCTCTAGCAGCTCCACTTTTGGGGAATCTGTCCTGTGGTTGCATTTGTACACAGGTAAATGGTACCCGTGCGGTTTATTTATTGCTGCATTTTTTGCAAAAGCAATGATGGGAAACAACCTAAATGCCCTCAATGAGTGACAGGTTAAATAAATTACACGGATATGTTCTTAAAATGGAATAGTGTACAGATGTTTAAGAAAGGAAGGATGAGGAAGCCGTTATGGAAAATGAAAATACCAAGGTGCAGAACAGTACATAAAAGATCAATCTTAATGTTTTCTTAAATATGCATAAACAATCTAGAAGATAAGAAACTCACGAGTTGTAGAGCAGGTAGCCCAAAGGTGCACTTGCTTGGTTTGCATAGCATTTTAAAATTGGATTTCACTTAATAATCTGATATCCAAGTAACGATAGAAGTGAAGCTGGCTGGATGTTTAGAAATGGTGCTGATAACCTGTTTGCTTTTTCCACCCTGTTTTAGGGTACTACCTCGGACATAACTAAAGCAGGGTGGAAGGGCTCTGCAGTGGGAGCACTGATGAGCCAACCAGTTTCATACCAGGAGTAGAGGTATGGCTCATAGAGAGAGATCCTTGTACCAAGGCTCTCGCTAGGCTTCCTAAAGAGGCTTAGGAGCCACGGCTGGGAAAAGGCACTCGAAACATCCTCATCCTCCCCAATGTGCCCAAGAACAGCATTGACTTATCCATTTGTCACAGTTGGCACAGTGCATAGCGCCCATGATAGTTTTAGAGGCTCATGGAATGTTTTAATTTTAATTTCTTTTACAATCAGAAAAAAAGATAAATATGAGAATAAGGAATATATGATAATGAATTCAGCCTGAATGACACCGTTGTAAAATATAACCTTTAATTTTTTTATGGAGGAAAGGACCCATAAGAACATGACAGAAATGCCCAAGGGCTGACAAAGTCATAATGTCCTAATGAAGCCATGCACGGGAGGGAGCCCTTGCCACTTGGGGGGAGGCCTAGACCTCACAGACCCAATGGGTACAGGCAGGGCCTCTTCCTCCAGGGACAGTTTAAAGTACTCTGGCACAATTAGGGAACAGTTTCTGTGCCAAAAGGAGAACCAAAACTTATCTGCTATTTTTCCAATATGCCCTACTCCTGGTCGATTGACCCAAACCCTTTGGACTTCTTCTCTGTAGCCCAGCTAGAACCCTGGAACCCTGGAACCTTCTGTGGATGCCCTGAGCACTTCCCCGCCCTTCTGAGGCCAATCTCCCCACTGAAGTGTGGCCTGGTTGGGTTCCTGGGCCTCCTTTCCTTCATCCTGAGGCCGTTATCTCAGGATCTTCCCTAAGGAGGCATCCTAATGACCTATCTTCAGGGACCCTATCCTATCACAGCTATGAGCCTCACCCCCAGACCTCAAATAGACAGTCATATCATTTTATACTATATGCCCAAGGTCCTACTTGGTACAAGGCTATCACTTCAAATCTTTCCCTTCTAGTCTTCTCCAAAAACAAACAGAAAAAGCAGACTGAGGCAATGGTTCTCACCTGGGCACTTGTTAGAAGAGCAAATTACTGGGTCCCAGCCCATTTCTGCTGAATCATAAACTTTGAGAGTGGGGACCAGCAATCTGTGTTTTAACAGGCCCTCCCGCAATTCCCATGCAAGCTGAAGTTCCAAAACCACCCAGTTAGGAGCAAGGGTGGCCAGATTTTTGAGGGCAGATTTCCATGTCCCCAGGGCCCAGAGATGATGAGTGGCTGGACGGTGGGACTCACGAATGTGCCCCAAATGCCCGAGGCACTTGGTCCCTGGCCCAGGCGAGCGCAGAGGTACTTCCCGGGGAACCCCGGAGGACGTCAGGAGGAGGGTAGACGCAGGCAGCACTTACTCGAGACCCCAGACCTAGGGCCTGGAGACTCAGCGACTTCTGTGGGGCCGTGCCCCGGCCGAGTTAAGCCCGGGCGTCTCGGAACCGGCCCGCCACCCTCCCTGAACCTTGGGAGGCGGCGCCCGCGCCCCTCGCTCTGAGGTCGTTCTCATCCCTGCTCCTGCAGCTCTCAGAGCTGCTTTGTCTTTGGGCCACCCTCTCCCCTCCTACAATTTACGGAATGTCAACTCCAGAGTCCAACAGAGATTTCCAGTTTCTAAATCGGAGCGGGGTCCGAAAGTCCTTATTTTTAAAGCCACATTCGGCCACCACCACCCCCCTCCAGGTGACACTGAGGCTCGGCCCGGGCTGGAAGCCGGTCATTTGTGACAGATTAGCGAGATCAGTCTCATAAGAATACCTTACCCCCTCCTCCCAGGCAGTGCAGGGTTAGGGGGTCCTCTTTAGGCGCTCGCAGCATAGTCCCGGGGTTCATAGGTGCCAGGGAATAGACGCAAAGCTGGGGCTCAGAGAAGGGGAAAACTCTACAGAAGCCTAATTCAAAGGCTCTAAAAGCCGGAGGAGGGTGAATCACATGCTCTCTGGGTCCACCCAATTCTGATGCCCCTCACCCTTTTGGAGGCCACTGACCCCATTCCGTCCCCTTTCGGCCTCCCGCCTCACCCCGCCCTCTCCGCCCCCTCCCCCCCACGCTGCATCTTGGCCACCCGCTCTCCAGCCCAGGCCTGGCATGCGCTCCTGAAGTGCAAGCGAGCATATTTTGGCCTGAAAATCAGAAACCGATTTAGGGGGCGCCTGGGTGGCTCAGTTGGTTAAGCGACTGCCTTCGGCTCAGGTCATGATCCTGGAGTCCCGGGATCGAGTCCCGCATCGGGCTCCCTGCTCCGCAGGGAGTCTGCTTCTCCCTCTGACCCTCCCCCCTCTCATGTGCTCTCTCTCATTCTCTCTCTCTCTCAAATAAATAAATAAAATCTTAAAAAAAAAAAAAAAAAGAAACCGATTTAGGAATCAAAGTGTCTTTCAACCCAAAGTCACAAACCAACGTTCATCTTCAGCTTTTTGAACATTTTGGCCATGCTCCTGTGCCCAGCTGTGGTGAAATATAGGAACACATCATCCCCAGCTAACAACAAAACAGTAGTGTAAAAAGTGCTGACACCCTTAAGGCAGGCAGCCCCCTGCTCCTGTCCACAGAATGTGCATCATCAGAGTCTTCCAGCTGTTAATGTTTGAATAATCCATTTCTTTTAAAGTGGGCACAGTTTAAGAAATACTCTTGTTTCTCAGCGATCAACTCAAGATTCTATTAGACTATGGTTTCAAAACCTGAGTGGAAAATATTATCCAGAATACTTAGAAAAACTGCATAAAATTCACCACTCTCATTTTTCAGGTTGGTGCCTTTCTTTTTCTTTCTTTCTTCCTTTCTTTTCTTCCTTTCTTCCTTCCTTCCTTACTCTCTCTCTCTCTCTCCCTTACCTGCCCTCCCTTCCCTCCTTTCCCTCCCTTCTTCCTTTCCTTCTCTTTCCTCTCTTCCTTTATTTCTCCTTTCCTTCTTTTTTTCCTTCTTTGTAAATGTGTATTCATTGAAGCTAATTTTTTGGGCATTTCAATGGTCAATTCAGTTAGGCGACCTCAGAAGCAGTGTCTCAGAAAAGGGCTGTGTTGTTTTGCATAAAATCTTACACTTTCCAAAACGTCCTGATCAAACAAGTGATATATATCATAAGTTTTAGAAATATTAAATATGGCTATTTTTTGGAGGTTCCTTCTATTCTTTGTTTTCTAGCCGACTTGTCCCATCAGGTCGAAATTGTAAGGGGCCCTTGTTTGCTTCTCAACATCAGAATGTCTAAATGTGATAATAAAATGAGGCTACAGCAGGATTCACTTACATACACTGAAGAAGAAAAGTGTTAGTATTTCCCTAGACATTAATATTCCCTAGATAAATTCTCCTTCTCAATGGTAGGGGGTGAACATCTGGATATAACTGAGATATTCAGGTGACTATCTTCAGATTATAAATAAATGTATCATTCATCCTGACCTTGGCCAGTGAGCAAAATCCGTGCCTGTGTGCTTTGCACAAATGTGTATATGTGATGTGGAAGCGAGTAAAAGTACATGTATGCGTTCCTAGCAGTCTGTAAAAACAAAACAAAAAAGTGTGTTATGGGAGCAAGGAAGGGGCGACAGAAACCACTCCAGTTTTGCTAAGATGCTGAAGCAGCTGGGCGCAGAGGGGAGTTACCAGAAGGCAGGATAGAAGTCCGTGCCTGGGCACGGTCAGCATCACAATGCGCCCAGGTCGGGGCCAGTACGCTGAAACCCAGCTCCGTAGTTTGCACCGGAATTCCGCTGGGCGTTCTGGTTCTTGCCCAGCCCAGAGGTTTAGCTTCTCCGGTCTGGACTTTGCCTGCTGTTGGGAGGGGTCCGGCGGCCCTCGGAGGCCCCCTCCTCTTGGTTCCGGGAGCGCGCGGCGCGCGGGACTCCGCCCGCACAGGCGCGCTGGCTCTCAGATCCGCCGCAGCGGGCACGCCTTGCCCCCTAATCTAGAGCCTTGGGCGGCCGCACGTCGCATTGTCCGAGCGGACTGAAAAGGAGGGCTCCGTGCGGGCAGCATCTGGGGTCGCCTCCGTGGTAGAAGAGACGCCCGGGGGTTCAATTTTGCTCTTTGCCCTCCTTGCCCGAGGGAAGGAGGAAGATACTTGTTTACAAAGAGGCCCCGGTTTCTTCCCGCATTAGGAAATCGTTCCGTGGTTGCGTAGACAGTGCCCCAGCGCCAGAGGTACTCGCACAAGGAGGCAGCGGCCTAGACGGCCTTAGGATTCTTGTTTGGTGTTGCTGGGTCGCATGCGCCCATTTCTTTCTTTCCCGGGGCTTTTCCCCTTACTTTTTGGCAAAGAAGTGGGTAGGACTAGCTTCTTAAACTCAAGAAATTATTTTAAAATCTCTCACGCTAGAGGCGAACGCAAATTCTCCGAACACGTGGGAGACACCTGAGGTTCCGGTTCACGCCCCTCGCTGGCGCGATGCTCCTGCGGGGCCGGCGCGCGGGGTCGCCGGGGGGGTGCGAGGCCGGGTCCCCGCACCCGGGCGGGGGAGGGCATGCAGGAGCCGCATTCCGGCTTCAGCCTAGGTTCAAAGATTAGAAAAACAGGTGTTACGTCGCCATGCTAATTCACTCACTCGGTAAACGCGGCTCAGACAGTTGTGTGCGGAGGACTTAGCGAGGGGGCCGTCCCCACATGGCCGTGCATTCACTTTGTTTATTAAACATCTACTCGGTTCATCGACTACTGGGTTTCACTGGGACGCAGGAACAGCCCGCTGGGCCCCCCAGGACGTCATCTTTGGTATGAAGACCTACCTACTCATTTTGCCCATTTTGCTTCTGAGAGCAAAATACTGCTTTTCTTCCGGTGAAACGCTCTATTGTATGGGGAGCGGGGCACCTCCTGACGCCCCAGGGTGTCTCTGCCGTGGGCAAGGGTTTCAGATCCTAATGAAGCACTAATACACCTGCACGTTGTTGAAGGAGAGGTAGGGTTTAAGTAACCAGTGACTTAACCGACATCCTTTCCAGAACAAAGTCGGAATAGAAAACTGCTTAACTCTATAAAGTGCCATTGCTGCGCCTGGCCCCTCCATTTACCCATAAGATGTGTCCAGATTTGGGAGGGGGGAGAAGGGTCACAGAAGGTTTTTTTCACCCTTCCCAAACACACACCCTCTCTCTTTAAATGCAGTAGTTAACTTGATCTTATCTGGTCTTCCTGGAATGTCGTGTGTAAGAGAGCCACACTACATCGCTCTCAGTATTCTTACTCCTCTCTTGTTAGGAGTGTATCACTTGGAGGTCGGAACCCTCCCAGAGCCGGGTCTCTAAGTGTCCCCAGCCTCTGGGGAAATGACTCCTTCTAGATTGGAGCCTATCGGCTTGATTCCAGTTTTGAAACACCTGTAAAATCTATATGTTTCGTTTTGTCTTATTCTTTCTATCCAGACCGTTCACCTCTTCTTGCCAGGTGCTTCCCAGATGTGTAAATATCCCCAGAAAGCTCCCGTTGTCGTTCTGCGAGCTTACTGCCATTGGGCAGCAAGGAAGTTGCAGATGTCTGTATTTCTGAACACTCTTAAAGTTGTTCCGAATATCAGAAAAAATGGCACAACCCCTCTTCAGAGTATATGTTTTCTTGGTGGCAGTTACGGCCACAAAGGAGAGGATGACTGCAACATCACTGGTGTGCTTACTGTCTTTTACCGCCGATGAAACAACTGCCTCCAAGTGCACCTCCAGGAGGAGAATGGTGGTCACCAGCTGCACCAAAAAACAAGCGGGGAATCGCCTTTGTAGGGAGTGATTCCAAGCAGTAGTAATTATTTGGGGTGGGGGGGAAGTCAACTTTCCCCGTTGCTATCTGCTGTCTTTCCTCAGATGACAGAAGACAAGAGATTCAAATCAGAGGGTCTCTTAAATATAATTTGTCAGCGATAGTACTTGCAAACGTTTGTTTAAATGAGTCCTGTTGGGAAAACTGTGAATGTTGTAAATTTATTGATG
The DNA here is from genome assembly GCF_029215605.1 of Mirounga angustirostris. NCBI lineage: Eukaryota > Metazoa > Chordata > Mammalia > Carnivora > Phocidae > Mirounga > Mirounga angustirostris. The sequence goes on along the minus strand of NW_026991716.1, from coordinate 86,556,237 downwards.
CAGAATGTATCCTTTCATAAGGAATGTCACATTGGACTTGTGTTTCCTGAAACAAAACCCAACAACAACAACAAAAATCTTCGCTCGTTTAAGATAACAGATTGTTGTGAGATATCTATCTATGTATCAACCACTCTACCTAACTCTATTTTGTGCTGAAATGTTCACCTCTTTTCCTCTAGAGTCCCCTATCTGCTCCCCATAGGACAACTCCACCGCTGAGCTTTCCACGGTGAACAAATCAGCCCCCAAACTCGAGCCATTTCGAAAAAGACTCTCCTCTTTGGGATTAAAGACAGGTATATGTATCTTCTCTGGCGATGAATTCAGTGTCGCTGTGGTTTCAGAGAAACGTGAGAGAGAAAGCGCAACACCGGCCCCGCGCAAGCAGTGGGCCCCGCGACTTGCCCCAAGGGAATGGCTCGGCCGCCAGGTCGGCCTTTGGGCCGCTCGCGCCCGCAGTCTGGGCGACTCCAGCCTCGTCGCCAGGAACCCCAGCCCCCCCGGCCAGACTTCTGCGGCCTCAGGCCGCAGCCCGCGGGTTTCGGACGCGCCTGGCACAGCGGGGCCAGGTCTCGGGGCTGGGAGCGCAGCCACTCGACCCCGGGGAGAGCGGGAAGCGAGGGTCCTGCACATCACCCGCGAGGCCCCTGGAGGCCGGGAGCAGCGGCGGCTGCCGGGCAGCGCCGCCACCGGTGCCCAGGGCTCGTCGGGAGCGCTGCAGCCACGCGGGTAGCAGAGCGAGCCCCGAGCAGGGGCGCGCAAGGGGTGGTGCGGGTCGTGCTCGCGTCACTCAGCCCGGCCGGCCAATGAGGGCCTCTCCCCGGGGCAAGCCGAGCCAATTGGAGGCGAGGAAGTTTGTGAGTGGCATTAAGGGAGGGCGGGAGAGAGGGAGCCCGGGAGTGAAGTTGAAGCTAAACCCGGTGAGCTATAAAGAAGTTACAGGGGGGCGTTTTCGGCTTCCAATTAGGAATAATACTGGCTTCGTAGCAACTACCGAGGAGGAGGATTCTAAAACCACCTCACCCGTGCCAAATCCTGCATCCCCCTCGTTCTCCCACGCACCCCTTCCCCAATTCATGACCGAGAAAAGAAAAGGGAGCCAGGGCGCGCTCTGCTCCTCTCTGCCGGTGGGAAGCCGAGAGGCCGGCGGAGTTGGATGGTAGGCATGAGTACAATTAAGCGGTGCGCGCCTCTGCACCCTTTGCCGCCAGCGGGGATTGAAGGTAGGTGAAGCGGAAGACACCTTGCGCCCGCCCAGAGGCACCCGCGGCTCTGCGGCGGAGGGGGACAGGCCGGGACGCCTCCCCCCTCCCCCCTCCCCATGCCTGCGAGGGGCTGTCGTGAATGTGCCACCTGTTAACCTGGCGCTGCCCTGCCCGGGGTGTTGCCGCCCCCGCTGGGCAGGGAGAGCCCTGGGTCGCCTTGGGAGTCCCGAGGGACTTGATGTGTAAGTGCCACTTTTTGAGGACTCCCTGAGACTTGAGACCCAAGTTAGAGAAGTAGCCAAATTCCAGATCTGCCCAAGTGGGGGGACTGAAAGGCGGCCTCGGCGCTGTGGAGGAATTCTGACTTGTGGAAACCTGCTTTCCTGGGACATGCGCTTGGCCTGGGCACAGGCACGGGGACCGGCGACTGAGGGTCTTCTAAGGGTCTTCAAAAATATGTATTTTGTTATTTGGGCAACTTCCCAGGGGGCTGGAGAATGTGGCTGGCATGGATGAGGGAATGGGAGCATTATTTGCAGGGGGCTCAGTCTCTCCCCTTCCTCCATATCTTAAACAAACAAACAAACAAACAAACAAACAAAAACGCGGAGCCTGGAGAGGCGCGCTGAGGCGAGCTGAGGCCTTTTCCGGCCGTTTTTCGGAATTCGGGCGAGTGCATGAGTGATTGCGGAGCTGCAGATCTCTTACGCTCTGATGCTGTTCTCTTCACAGTGGCCTGAAAGAGTTGTCCGGCATTCCTGTTCTTCCCAAAGGGGCTCGGAGCCGCCTCAAACGCCGCGGGACTGAAGAGCAAACGTCGGGGATTATTATGTCGATCTTCTGGGGACCGGGGTTTGCCTCGCCGAACAGAAGAAAAGGCTGGCTTCTCAGGGGTCCCGCCGGCATTTGATACTCAGAGACGCCTAGGATTGTCCAGATTGCCGTGGATCAGCAACTTTCCTGCATTCGCGTCCCCTATTTTTAAAGAAAATCATTTTCTGTTTGCTGCGTTGGTCTTTCACTGACATCAATACACTGAAGCAAAGACTTCGGTCTTTTCATTCAAAGTGTGCTTTATATTTTTGCCAAATATGATCTCTAATTGAAAGTTTATTGTTGCTTTTGGATGAATCTGTGGAGTTTATGCTGTAAGAAGAAAGGGAGAACAAGACACAATGAAAGAGAAGTCCAAAAATGCTGCCCGGACTAGGAGGGAGAAGGAAAACAGTGAATTTTATGAACTGGCTAAATTACTGCCTTTGCCCTCGGCTATCACCTCGCAGCTGGACAAAGCATCCATAATCAGACTCACCACCAGCTATCTCAAAATGAGAGTAGTGTTCCCAGAAGGTAAGTGACTCTGCCCAGATGGGATTTCAAAGGCAGAAGGGGTAAAGGTTTGCCAGTGAGTGAGCCTACACCACTGAACAGAGGCGTACGCTCGCACATACATACATACTCTCTGCAAAGGGAAGTTTAGCATGGCTGCTTGACTAAGGACCTCTCTGAACTTAGAATTCCTGTTGCCTTTTTGTGGCCCTTTCTACTTCCCCATTACTACTTTCTCTCCAGTCCATCGGATATGTTTGGTTGGGAAGCAGCCCAACAGTGCTTTTGTCAACACTTCAGATACTGAGCTCCACTGAAAGTACAAGTAATCCAAACATGACTCTTTTTTTTTTTTTTTAATTCCTCTTGTTAGAATTGTATCTAGCAGAAGGCAGGAACATTGCCAAATTCTTGTATTTTGCTACATATAGACAGACTCATGTACATGGAGCTAGCTAAGCTAGAAAATAATTTCTCTCCAAGTTTATAATTCTGCAGAAGAGAAGCAGGCATATTTATGAACAAATTTGTCCTGAATTTACCAGTCTCTTGACTGCTTATAGCAAATTTATTCTGAGTTTTTGAGACATTCACACATTCTGAAACTAACTCTGGGGCTTCATGATTTGCAACTCTGAGTTTGATATTATCTCTGAGATAATAGGCTAGGACCCAAATACTAAAGGTTGACTCAAGAAGACTAGCCCGCGTGGAAAATATCTTCTAGGTGGCAGGTTGGCAAACGAGTCCTGGGAAAATTGTCTTTTAAGGCCTAGAAGGAAGAACAGCTGAGCTGGTCATGATTTAAAACATGTATTTAGATTATCAAGATTCACTGTGTGAGGACAGAGCAGCTGTCAAAGAACACTGTCCTGTATAAAATCATTTATACTCACTAGGAAAAGGATACTTCTCTCTTCCATCTCCCCATCCTTTCCTTTACCCACATTCAAATAATATGTACAGATTTTTAAAAAGTATTTAAGATACATCTTTGCTAGAGGAGAGAGATTGGGGAATATAAAGGGGAGAATACTAAACAAACAAAAAATTCCAAGAGAAAGAACCCTGTTTATTTACAAACCAAAATGTCTTATTTGACCCACAGAGGTTTATGTTATTGTTGATTTTGGGTGTTTGGGGTCTGTTGTTTTCTTTTAAGGAAATAGGGGGAAGGAAATAGCCATTATTGGGCATGGAGTTTCACTTTGTTTGATCTTGACTAGAAGTTATTATCTGAATCAAAATCTTGCAAAACGTGTCGACAAATTAGCCAGGGGCACTAAAGGAAAACTTTCAAATTATAGTTCAATTTTACCCCAGAACTACAAGTAGTGTTACAGTTGCTTTGTCTTAAAGCAGTTCCTTGAACAATCTCAAATGACCCTGGAAACCACAGGAAGAGAGGAATCAAAACCTAAAGTTCCTGAAAAGTTAAAAAAAGAAAGAAAGAAAGAAAGAAAGAAAGAAAGAAAGAAAGAAAGAAAGAAAGAAAGAAAGAAAGAAAGAAAGAAAAGAAAAGAAAAGAAAAGGGGGGAACTTATATATTAAAAAACCATATTTCCCATTCAAACTGTGCTGAGAAATGCTGGTGGGAAAAGTACTATTATGCTACACTGCCTTCTGTTTAAAAAAAAGAGATTTCGTTGTCTTTTATACTGTCAGCGCCTACTTTATAAAAATAAAGCTATTGCGAACTCGGCTGGCCGCGCTGTTCCTAACAGGATTATTAGCAGTGATTTGTCAGCCCCTGCGGTCTCAGTGGGTTCCCTTTCTGCGTGATTTCTAGCGGGTCTCGTCAATTATCGGTGCCGATGTCGCTCGCTGTTTGATCAGAAGAAGCATATGGTGCTGCTTGTGGGGCTGCGAGTAATCGCGGGAGGAAAAGAATAGGGGATCGGCGTTCCCGGGCGGGCACAGAACGAGGGCTAGGAGCGCCCAGGGAGTTGCCGGGCCGGGGGCTGGTCTTTGTCGCGCAGACCAGGGCTGGCGCGGCCGGGAGGGTTGCGGGCTGGTTTTTTGTTGTTTTGGTTTTGTTTTCTAAGAGAGCAAGCTGTCTTAAATAAATGCTAACTCCACAAATTATAAATCGCGTGGTAAATAGGAGGAACAGAAGGTAAACTCTCTTAGCCAACTTCTTATTTTTTTAAAGAGAGCACTGGCAAAGAACCCCCCCCCCCCCACCGCCCCCTGGAGTCCCCTTGGTGGCCGGGCGGATCCCCTGTGGCTACTTTAACTACGACTGTGCTTTCTGCAGCCCCCTTCACTTTCCTCCGGAGCCCCGGGCCCCTCCCTCCTCTCCCTTCTCCGGTGGACTAGTGTGAGTTTATGGGGAGGAGGGGATGGACGATGTGTGAACTCTGGGCACATCATTTATTTCTCCAGCTACTGTTGAGCTCATAACTCACCCGCAGTCTCCACCCGGTGAGTTAGAAGGGTTATCCGAACAGCTGGCTCCTAGGGATGAAGTTTTAATTTTAAGGATAGATTAGCTTCAAAAATCCAAAACCCAGACAACCTTTAAAATATTAAAGCCCTTTAAAATATTGAAGAATAATGACAACACACACACACACACACAAAACCCCAAAGAAAACAAACAAAAAAAAAACCCCCAAAAAACCAACATCTTTCAAAGGAGTGAAAAAACCACAAGCAGCAAAACCAGGCACAACCTGCAGAGGGTGCCAGATTTGGGTTCAGCTGTGGACTGAAGGCAGAAGAGTAGACCAAACTGGGCCCATGACAGTAGGGGAAACTGGGCACTTTTTTGTGGAGGTAACCTTTTTTTTAGTGATGAGAAATAGAAAGAATTTGAAGCTGTAGTTCCTGTTTACACCTATCTTGATGCCATTCCAGCACATAGTAGGTCTTAAATTTTGTTCTAAGGATGGAGTAAATGATAGCTTTTTCATCATGGTAAGCATTCTGTCACATGTAACATATGGATTTTGCAAGGTATATAATCTAAAATAATTATAAATCTGATGACATCTTAGTTATAAGCACAAGGATGACTATAAAACTCCACTGTTTTGGCTCAGATTACATTTCATCTACAATACCCAGGTAATATCAAAAGGCTTAAATCAACACACAGAAATCTTTCCATACTTACATTTGAAAGACATAAGAAAATACTTAAAATATAGCTAATTCCCCATCACTAAATATAGCTCCCCCCTTCCCCAGGTTCTGGTAGATTCCTGGTCTGGGGCAAACTTCAGTTTTTACTTATCTGAGTGGATAAAATTGAGCTGTTGAAAGAAAAAATGAGAGAGAAAGAGAGATTGGGAACACAGGAACGGGATATGGGTGCCTGGAATAATTAAGAATAAAGCATTAGATTGGAGACTTCATACTTAAAAAAACACAGGGAAAATTACTGTGAAATCATTAAAACTGCGTATCTCCCATTGGCAGCATATTCCATTCTAAAATAGCCTTGCAAAGAAAAAACTTGAGAAATGTATGAGTCTTTGGTGTTATCAAAGCTAGAAAGACAGGATAAAAAAGAGAGATGGTGTGCCTTGTGTGCAAAATAAGACAAATTCAACTAAAAAGAAATATGTATTTGTTATCCAGCTATAATACAGGTTTTAGCTGGGGGCGTAGTGGCTTGCTGAATAACCTTTGAAAGGATTAGACATGTTTTCAAATCTATAGCCATTGAGAATCTTGGTAACATCACACTACCATTTCATTGTCAAGATGTCCTGGGAAAATAAAAATAATCACAGAAATGAAATTAGTCACTGTGCAGGAAAGCGAGTCTCTACAAAGGCTGGAAGGACAAGGATGATTAAACAAACCTCCACAGACCCCTTCTATAATATTCACCTCAAGATTGAAATCCTTAATCGCCTTATATTTTTTTGAGGCCAAGAACTGAAAGAGAAGAAGAGGCCCCATTTCCCACGTGGATGGGTGATTTAAGGTTGTTTTTCTTGCTGCTCGGGGAAATGATTGAGCATTAGGTTTCCATGTTTATTTTCTTACAGAAGTTTTTCTCATTTAAAAGCCTTTAAGCCCAGTTTACGCTCCACGCTGGTTTTCTCTGTTTAATTCCAGTTTTGATGTTGACTTAAAATGTAGAGGGCAGAACTAACCTCCGCACAGAGCATTTGCAAGGCAGATTTATGTGCTTGAAATTGTAGATTAGATCAATGAAAAAAATACTTTTTTTTTCTTTAAAGGGGACGGTCACTAATAAAAACAATAACAACAGCGAAATAGGGCATTATAAGCTATGGCGAGATGCTTTTAAGCAGGGTACAATCACACACCTGAAGCTAAAATCAGGCTAATTTTCCAGAGGACAAACATGATTTCTAGGGGAGTTATTTTTCAATCCTGGGGGAAATCTCGGCAGCTTGGAGATTTGCAGACGCAAATGTGGACACAATTCGAACCCATGGATTCTGGCTCTATGTCGGCCCAGGTATTTCTCAATAGAATGAAGTTTAGACCCAGCTAACACCTTATGATGTTAGCTGTCCACCCATTGCCGGTCTGATTCATGGAATTTTAAGTTTTGCGTAGGGAAGGAGAGCCCTCAAGTATTTAGCAAGGGGCCTGCTACTTAGTACTAAAACATTGTTGGAGAAGTGTGGAGCAAACTTTCTGCAGGTAGTCCCATCCGGGAGGCGGGTCCTGCGCGGAGTCGCTCGACCTCGGTGGCTCGGGCCGGACCCGAGACAGCGACCTTGTAGAAACCTCTACCGCCCTCTGGTACGTAACGAAGCACGCAGCTGGGAGAAGCCTGCTTGCTGCCGCTCGCAGGCCAGGTCGGCCCGGCGAGGCCCATTCTGTCCCGGCCGCGGGTGGCCGCAGCCGAGAATGCGCCCGCTGGAGTCTCCGCACGGTCCAGACCAGGTCTCTGCCCTCCAAGGTTCGAAGACGTCCCAGCGCGCCTGCCCCAAGCAGGGGCCGGGCGGGTGCGGGAGTGCTCCCTCTGTGATTCGTGCTGCCCGGGCCACCGCCCCAAGGACGGGCCGTTGTTTAAACCTTAAGTGGAGACCCCGCCCGAGCGGACAGTAGTGCGGCGGTCGTGTCCCGGCAGCCAAATGGAACACAAGCGGGATACGCCTGAACAGCGGGGCAGCCTTGTCCGCCCACCCGCGCCTGCCTTTGGGGCGATGGCATTGCACCTTCCGGCCACGTTTGAAGACGTGGAGCCCTGGGGCGACACCGCTTGACGTTTTTCAGCGTCACGCGTGCACTATTGTCAACCCCGCGTGCATTTCCGTCCCACAATTTAGTTGGGACAAGGCTGAACCCCGCCTGTCCTTGGTTCCTGCAGCTCCCGCTCTCTTCGCGGCGGGTTCTGACGCCGGAGGCCAGCTTGGCCGGCATTCTCGATCCCGACCTGGAAGCCCTAGCTCCAGGGCCAGAGCACAGCGAGGGTGCAGAGACAATCAATGCTGGGACCATCAGGCTCCACCCCAGATTTATAACTAATATTTGCAGATTCCCCGGGCGCGGCCAGGGGTCTCAGAGGCGCGCAAGGGAGAGCAGGGTACACACCGCCACTGCGGAGTGCAGAACACACAGGGGAGTGCAGGACGCACACTGTAGGGTTCAGGCTGCTGCGCGGCCGCGCACAGCTACCGTCGCCCTCTGGAGGTCGGCCACACCCGCCAGGTGGCCGGAGGGCGCCTCGAGCCGAGAGGGCCACGGCGCCCGAGGCGTGGGGGTGGGTACGCCGAGCCGCGGGAAGCAGCCTTCTACCCAGTGACCGCTCCGGGCGCTCTGTCTTGTCTAAGGGCGCCCAATCTCCGTCCCTCTCTTCCCCAGAGAGCACAGCTTCTGAGGCCTCCGGAGCCCTCACAGGAAGACCGTTAGATTGCTGGACGAGGGTGGTGGAGGGAACCCAGATGGCTGACACAAGTCCCTCCGGGACCCGAAGTTAGGAGCGCGGTCTCGGAGGGCATTTCCCTACCGTAGTCACCAAATTGTGGTCAGATCCTGGGACAGCTCTTCCAGTCCCTTCCCACCCCCATATTCCTAAAAGGTATATCGCGATCTGTCAATCAGATGAAGCTTTCTGGGAACTACTATAAGGAGGACACATTTCTATTGAGATATAGTTTATTAAAGGGAGGGGGGAAAGAACAGTAGAACAAGCTCTTCTCTTCCTCCTCTTCCTGTCTGAGTGAAGGAGGTGATGATGCCAGGTCTGTAATCTATATTTTGTCAAGGGTATGAAATTCATTCCGAAGGAAAAGCTCGATCAATTTATTTTTGCTGCTTGTAATAACACAGCTGGATGATGCTTTGAGCTCACGCTAGACTGGGGCTCATCATTCATTCGCCAAGAACGGGCCTAAATTGTGCCTGTGGGATTAGGTCAATTTTAGTGGATCTACTTCGCCTCATTTGGTTACTAATTGGTTTCTTGTTTTATAAATCGAAATCTCATTTTCAGGAAATTACAAAACCCGTGCAGTCAGTCCATTGAGGTAATCCTTGGGTCAGGGGGTATTTAAATGGAAATGGCTCAACCGAGCACTGAGGGTAAGAGTGAAACTTCGCCGGGGTTTTCACATGAAATGTGAGCTAGCCCTTCAGATCCATAATAGATACATCCCTTCTAGTACTACTTATGTAAATATGATAAACCAGACTTTAAGGGTAGAGGGGGGCGGGGAGAAGCAAAATTTATCTGCTAAGGTTAATGTGGCATATCTTGGAAATCTTCCAAAATAGATTATGTTTTCCTTTGTCTTCGGCCACTTTAGCTGGGGAAAATCCTTTTGTCTAAAACCCGATTTAGTTATCGCCTCCCTCACAGAGCTCCTTTTCTCCTTTGCAAAACCCTGTTCCCTCGGCCTCACCGAATTACAAGAGAATCTTTAGATCTTGTTCCCACTGTAATCCTGCCGCAAAGGGAGCTGGTTTCCTCCTCATTTTAAACAGACAATCAAAGGATTTGTGAATTTTCTGCGGTAGGTCAAGTGCAGAAACGAAATCTCAGCTTACTCCCCTCGCCAACTGAAATTGGGTGCGGGAGCAGGTCACCGCCTGCAGGAGGTGAGGGGGTCCGGGGAGAGGGGTCTCTGGCCCACTCCAGGATTTTCGGGAGGCCGAACCTTTGACCGGGGCTTCAGAAGGTGTCCTGGGAAGGCTGAAGGGCGAGCTCAGCCCTAGGATTAGGTCAGGAAAGCCTGGCAGGTAGACGAGGACAGCCAGTCCCTTATGAAACATTAACCCAGACAAAACCGTGTGACGGAGATTTCAACCGCAAACATAGAGGAGGCAATGCTCCGTGAAAGCAAAAGTTTCCTTAAAAGGTGTGGGGGTTGGGGCAGGAGAGGGCGAGGGAGGCCCCAGCTAACCTGCGCCAGGCCGGCTGTTTATTAACCTGCGGGGAAGTCTTGTTTTTCCCTCGTAGGCGCATACTAATGAGGCCGCAACCCGAGACAACAAACAGTCCAGGCTGGCGCTGGGGTTCGGAACCAGTACTTAACCCCGAGCCCAGCTCGGGGATTTTCAAATGATTCGGGTCGGGAGGCCGTTCCCGGGCTGTTTCCAGCCGACTTGGGAGAACTTCACAGTTTTTAGAATAAAGGCGTTTGTTGGCCCCAAGCGCAGGCTTCGCACCCTTCCGGAAGACAAGATTCCAGACGCGAGGAGACCTCTGCCAGCTCCCAGGGCGCCGGAGCGCGCCGGCCCTTCACCCCCGCACAGCTTGGCGCTTTCAGGCCTCGGCTGGGCCCTGGCGTCCCCCGGCCAGCGCCACCCGCGTCCCCGGCTCTCCCAGCAGGTTCCTTTCCCCTTTCCCCAGTTTGCCCTCCTAAACCAACAGCCCCGCCCCTTCCGCCACTTGTGTGTGTGTGTGTGTGTGTGTGTGTGTGTGTGTGTGTGTGTGTGTGTGAGCAGCGATGAAAAAATGAACGCGTCGTGCCGGAAACAAGGGAGGATAGCTTGGCCGAGACCCGAGGAGCAAAGGGAAGGTGACACGGAAGGGGTGTGTACAGGTGGCTGTGGCGGAGGCCCTCCTGAACAGTCCAGGAGGACCAAAGCATCTGGGCAGTGGAGTCACTCAAGGGAGGGAAACTGGGGCGGGCTCAAGAGGCAGGAGGGATTGACGAGAGGCGAGGGAGGGAGAGGAGTCCGGCCGCGGGCGGGGAGCCTCAGTGTTTGCAGAGCGGTGGGGAAATCGTTAGATTTATTTAGATGTGCAAACACCCAGAAAGACCCGATTCGAGCTTAAGGGGCGCTCATGGTTACTCGTTACCAGGGTTTTGATCGCTTGCTTAGGAAGCAGCTCCTGGCCAACACATTTTAAGAGTCCAACTCCATCTTTTATTCTGAAAGATCCGCCCTCACCCCCATATTACAATGCGAGTGTGTCTGTCATTGTGTACTTCATAGTGATTTGTACTTTAATGCAGTAAATCAGTAAATCATCCCCCTTTTTGTCATGTTAAACCTTGTTTATTGGTGTAAGAATAAAAGAGTTTACCTAGTTAAATCAGCAGCAACACTGTTAAAAAATATTACCTGTAAGTAGTTACAGGTAGTATAACCTCTGTCTCCTCAGGTTTCCTCTGGCTTTTTTTTTTTTCTTTTCATTTTCTTTCTACAAACAGGTACTATAGCAGATTCCATATTAATTTTTTAAAAAAATCAGCCACAGGTATTCAGAGAATTTTATTTTTTAGGCATCACCGGAGAAATGATTTCTGGCAACGCCTGGAAAGATCTTAACGTGGTAGCATCGAGGCGAGAAAGGGACTTTGTTAATAGATGGTACCTGGAAAGTAGAGAAACGGAATGATTGTCTATATCCAATAAGGAACGGGAATATTGCTAAGACGGTATTAGAACCTGAAAGTAACTTCAAAAGAGCGTATACCTTTTTTTTTTTTTTTTTTTTGAGTCAAAGTTAGGACGTGTAAGTCGAGGGCTGGCTAGGGGTGGGGAGGTGGGGAAGCAGAGGAAGGATTGCTCTGGGATGTTGGTGCTGGAAGCCATTCGCAAGCAAACGGATTTCTACGGAGGGAATCAAAGTCAGAGGCCTAGGGGAGGAAAATAGCTGGAGAGCCCCGCAGCCAATGAGAAAGCCCATCAAGGGCCAGCTGGACCTGGCTCGAAGCCTCAGGTATTCGCCGCGGCATTCCCTTGATGTGTGGGCATCCTTGGCCTCCTGATAAGGAAGATGATGAAACTTTGGGAGAGAAGTAGTGTCCCTCACCCGTCTAAGCACACTAGTGAACCTACCCAAAAGTTACCGCGGGGGTTCGGTGTCGGCCCCGTCGGGGCACAGGCGGTCCTCAAATTCAGCTACTTGGGGTACTGCCAGGAGGGGCGCTCCGCCAAGGCCCTGTCCTTCCTGAGAAGCGGTCCGGGAGGGGGAGTCTGACCTCTACGCAGTCCTTTGTAAGTGGAGAGGGCGGGGCCGAAATTTACCGGCTCGCGTCCCAGGCTGTCCTGGTGCCGGGGATCTCGGATGGTATCCAGTCATGGGTGCGAACTTGTGTGTGACAGAACCGCGAGATGAGGCTCAAACTGCTAGCCAGGTCGGAGTCCCATCGCTAAAGGGTGTCTCTGTGTCTCCACAGGGCTCGGCGAGGCGTGGGGCCACTCGAGTCGCACCAGCCCCTTGGACAACGTGGGCAGAGAACTGGGCTCCCATCTGCTCCAGGTACCGGCGCGGAGGCACACATGCTTCGAGGGCTCAGGTGCTTGGCACCGGCGCCGGGCTTCTTGATTTTTAGGGAAATGGGATGAGGCGCAGACGTAGCCTTCTCGCAGCCCCTACAGCTTCTTCAAAATTAAAAAGTTGAGTTCTTAACCTCGTTGGGGGCTGATGGCACCTCTCGAGGAAGAGAGGAAGGCAAGGTGACAATGGGTACGTTGGGTTTAGAAGGGAGTCCCGCAAGGCCCCAAATCAGGATGGCTGAACCGAGGGAGGGAGCGCCATTCGACACCATTCCGCTGAAGGAACGGGAGCGCGCCGGGCCAGGCTGCAAAACCGCCAGAAATGAAGGATTTACACAGGAATAACGGGACTCTGGTAGAAATGCCCATCAATGCTTTAAGCCCACACATTCCGGATCCAGCTGCGTCTGCAACTCTTTCGTCTCCTCCCTGTAGTTCGCGGGCCCTCTCCTCTCTCTCCATGAGCTCTCACCCCAGGCCAGCCCAACCCGTGTACAGACCCTCGCGCACACACACACAGCTCCCCAGGTAATGAGTTTACCCAATGTGGAGGCGCCCATTACCGCCTTGTTTGCAGTGTACACCGTTTTAAATTGCCCGTTGCCCGCTTAAGTCGCATAGCAAATATTTAAAATAGCAAAACTCCCGGTGGCATTTTTAGGCTTGACACTTGTCTCCCACCCTCCACCCCCTTATTATTATCCATGTCCACCGCCAGCTCCTCATGTGGGAGCCTCAAACCTAAATAGCATGGTGGGAATCTGAGCTGGTTCTTCCTCCTGGGCCCAGCAGGAGTGCTGTGGCTTCCCCTGTCCTACGCTGTCCCTCCCTCAGTCCTGGAGGCCAAAGAGATTCTCCTGTCACAGAGCACACAGAAAGGCCCATGTAAGCATCCCCTCACAGGCCTGGCCTCCAAACCTCTGAATTAAATAGAAAGGCCTTGTCCCTCTCCTTTCTCAGGGACACCTTTCATCAGTTGTCTCTCAAAAAGTGCCCCCCCCCAGTCTTTCCATGCTCCCAGCTAATTTCCCTCATCAATATAAAAAAGAGAATGAAACCCAAACAATCTTCCACTCCTAGTTCTTGCCCAATTTTTTCCCTCTTCTTCATCCCACACTGCTGGAAGGACTTAATTACCCCCTCAGTTTCCATCACTCTGCCTGCTGCCCTCACTTCCACACCCTTGCAGTCTGGCATCTCTCCTAACTGTTGTGCTCTGTCTTGGCCCCACCACATTTTGATATCCAGCATAAAGATGCTCATCTCTTATCCTACCCGACTTTGTTCATTCCACAAATATAGGAGGGCCAACTGTGTGCCAGACAGAATGTCCTGCCCACATGGAGTTTACATTCTAAGGAGAGCAGCCTTGCAAACCCACACAGGTGCTTTACATAGTATAACATAGTAACAGGTGGTGTAGGTGCTGTGGAGAAACATAAGAAGGGCGGGGGGGGGGGCTGTGTTTTAGTAGTGCCACTTAAAATGGAGACATTATAGAGGACCTCACTGAGAAGGGGACATTGGGGCAAGTACCTGACAGAGGTGGCACTGCTTACTTGACATTCACCCTCTCCCTTGGCTTCTAAAGTAACACAATTTCCTGGATTCTTCTCCCTCTCTACTTGTTCCTCTGGTTTCCCCCTTGCTGTCTGGCTGTAAATGCTGGCATTTCTCCAAAGTTCCACCTCTGTTTCTCCTCTCACAACTTCAAGGCCTCATGGGTGATCTCAGCCAAAACCATCACCTCAACTTCTTTCCCACATTTGCATGACTCCAGCTGGTTTCTCCAGTCTAGACACCCTTCTGGAGCTCCAGACCTTTATTTCTTACTGCCAACTGGAAATCTGGCTAAACGTGAAGTTTAGCATCTCCAAGACAAGAATTCATTTCTTCCCTCCTCCAGACTGCCACTCATACAAAAACTCACCATGCTTCCCTAAATTTTCAATCTTGGTTCATGGTGTTACCCTCTACTCAATGACCTTGAAGTCCCTCTCAGCTTCTCTTTCTGCCACTATAAATTCCACAGCTAGAACCATCTTTGACTTAAACTCTCCCTCTTTATCACCAACCGGTGACCACCCAGATTTAGGCTCAACCATCTCTGATCTCTTCATCCCCACTTGTTCCTCCTGTAGGTCACTGTCCACATTCTGCCATTAAAAAACAAAACAAAATGAAACAAGGCACACACACACACACACACACGCACACACACACACCTAAGCATGCTATTTCCCTGCTTCCTTGTGTAGAAACTGTTGGAAACCTGATGCCTACAAGAGCATCTCCAAATTCCTCAGACTGATATCTCAAACTCTCCAAAAACCCAGCAGTGGTGTACTTTCTTAGCCCATCTCTGGCACACCAAATCCATCACACCTGAGTACACCAGATACACCCTCCCCCCAGTCCCTGCCTTTCTCACGTCATTCCTTCTGCCTAGGATACCCTTTCTCCCATCTCCAGTTCAAGCTTCCTCTTCAAGGCTCTGCTCAAATAGTTCCTCTGAGGCCTCTCTGCTTCTCCCACAGGTCTCTGGCCACTCAGCCTCTGTGGCCCTACAACACTGTCTATTCAGCTGTGTGGTCATTATATCTGTCTTTAGCCAGTTACTGCTGCTGGACTTCCAGCAACTTGAGAGCAGGATCTGACTCATCTTTATGTCCCCACTGCCTGGACTGAAGCCTCATTCACAGAGATAAAGGGATATTGAAAGTCTAAGACTTTCTTTCATGGAAAGCCTGTCAGTTTGATGCATCAACATAAACACACATATGTACACACTATACCACTACTCTTACAGACTTGCTGCCTGGAAAGCCTCTCATTTCCTAAAACCCTTCTCCCAGATTCTTTCTGGAGCTATTGAGCAGCTGCCTTCTGTCTACAAACTTTTCAGGCTACCAGCCCTTCCATATGGTTCAGTGCCCATTTCCCAGCCCTGCTGGTACTCTTTCCATTATAGGATGCTGCCACTATGGAGTCCTCCAAGACTGAAACAGGAAACCTTTCGTTCTTTCAGTGACCATCACCCCAAGAACCTACCTTCTTATCACAGGCTGTGACCCCCTGCCCCCTGTATTTGTGTGTGTGTATGCTATAGATATGTCTGTATTGTCCATTTTGGTGAATCCCGAGTCTCGGAGGGCAGTAGCCTTGCCAGCTACTTCCTCCGGGCATCTCCCAGTGTGCTGCATGTCCCAGATGCTTACATATTTGGAATGAACAAGAGAGGGACTCTTGTGGCAAGTTTTCTACGCCCTATTTCCTATCAGCCTCTCTCTATCCCCTCTGTCCGCTCTTCCTGACTGAACATCTAACTTCTGCCCCCAACCCCAGTTTCTCCTCATGGCCCTGGGCGGGGGCGGGGGGGGTCGTCTCCATTCAACTCTGTTTCTATCTCCCTAGACCCTGGATGGCTTCATCTTTGTGGTGGCCCCAGATGGGAAGATCATGTACATCTCGGAGACAGCCTCAGTCCACCTGGGTCTTTCTCAGGTAGGTGAGTGGTCCACACCTCCAGCCTTCCATGTTTACACTGAGAGCTGGAGGCCCGTGGTAAGGGTGGGGGTGCTTTCCCACAGCTCTTATATGTGCATTTCTGGGACTGGAAACATCTCAGCTGGCAGGTCTGCATCTCCCTTTTCCTCTACTTCCCTTATCCTTACCCCTTATCCTGCTGCCTTTTAGAGTCCCTACCGTAAGTCCAACACCATGGGTGTTGTTTACTTACTAACGTCTGATGTGTTCACCTGAACATTGTCAGGGCACTGCCAACTGGAAATCTGCATAAACGTGAAGTTTACTATTATTATATTATCATTATTTCCTTTCATAGATGAGGGAGCTGAAGCTTAGATAGACTGCAATAGGTAGCCGGCAGCAGAACGGGAATTAAAACTCAGGGCTGACTCTAAAGTTCTGGCCCCTGTCCTCACAGTCCTGTAGACTCCCTGATCCAATCTTCTAGCCCTGCCGGGGCATTCCACCACCTCGGAGAAGGTGATACCCCCCTCTTTACAGGTAGAGCTGACTGGGAACAGCATTTATGAATACATCCACCCAGCGGACCACGACGAGATGACCGCTGTGCTCACGGCCCATCAGCCCTACCACTCTCACTTCGTCCAGGGTAAGCAGTGCGGACCGGCGACACTTGGGCCCATCTCCCCTCACTTATTGCTTTTCCCCAATTAGCCACTGCAGGGGCAGGGACTGGGTCACGGCCCCACCCGTCTCACCGGCTCACGACCTGCCCCTCCCTCCGCTCCTCTCTCCCAGAGTATGAGATCGAGCGCTCCTTCTTCCTGAGGATGAAGTGCGTCTTGGCCAAGAGGAACGCGGGCCTCACCTGTGGCGGCTACAAGGTGCGTGGCTGAGAGGGACCATCCCAGCCGCGTGTAGCGGAAAAGGGCAGGACAAGAGGAGCTGGCGGCGTGGGAGGGACATTTCGGCGTCCCTGACTGCCCCGGAGGGCATCCCCCTGCACGCGCCACAGCGCTGTCTGCCCGGGAGCACCTCGAGAGTTGTTGAACTTTGTGAACACTTGGGGACTACTAAGTTTAAAGACTTAGTTTCACTGTGTCCGGTTACTGCCCGGCCGCTGGGACTCTTAATCTGGGGCTCATAATGGGCCTTGGGGGTGTGTAAAGCGTCTGAAATGGTCAGTCATTTTGGCGGATCCTGGAGTTTACTCACAGCGTCAGATTGCGACCCCCAGAGGGGTTAAGAACCAGAGCTTTAGGTCGAATCCATGGTTCTCTTGTTTAATGAGAGGAAACACGATTAGAAGGCAGGTTCCAGGGCCCCACTTCCCGATTTTGAGGAGTTAGGGTTGGCAGGTGTTGCCAAGCCTCTGTATTTTTACAAGCTCCCAGGTGAGTTCCGTGTGGCAGGACAGTCATTCCCTTGAGACGCTGGAACACCAATAACTTTGGACACCTCAGTGCGGGCCGTGGCCCACACGGCCTTTGTGGCCCCGGGGGAGTCTCAAAATGTTTCAATCCCTTACCCACCTTTTTGGGGATGTTTCCTGGCTGTGGCTGAGTCTTCCCGCCCCCACCCCCACCCCCACTACAGGTCATTCACTGCAGCGGCTACCTGAAGATCCGCCAGTACAGCCTGGACATGTCCCCCTTCGATGGCTGCTACCAGAACGTGGGCCTGGTAGCCGTGGGACACTCGCTGCCTCCCAGCGCCGTCACGGAGATCAAGCTGCACAGCAACATGTTCATGTTCCGCGCCAGCCTGGACATGAAGCTCATCTTCCTGGACTCCAGGTGGGTGGCTCAGGCGGGAAAGGATCACCCGAGCGGGAGGGCGGCCCTGCTTAGTGTCTGAGAGCTCTTCCTTGACCTTCGGAGCCCATTTTGCAGATGAGGCGACTCACCGGGCTCTGCGAAGTGGGGGCGGGCACCCAGGTCTGAGACGGCTGTCTGGGGGGTGGGGGGCATCCCGGCACCCTGAGTTCATGCCGCGAGGATTGCTCTCCGCAGAGTAGCGGAGCTGACGGGGTACGAACCTCAGGACCTAATTGAGAAGACCCTGTACCACCACGTGCACGGCTGCGACACCTTCCACCTGCGCTGCGCCCACCACCTGCGTAAGGCGCCACTCTTCCCGGCACCGGACTAACCCCAGCGCGTCCCGGGGAGGGGAGAGGGCGTGATTTAAGTCCACAGTAAGCGGATGGGTGGAAGCCTTGGTAGCGGGGCGGGGGGGTGGTGAAAGGCCCTTGCCAGCGAGCGGCCGCTCCAACGCTGAGCCCCACCTTGTTCCTCTAATATCCGCGGGACGAGTTTCTGAGTTTCTGGGTAAATTCCCCCAGGAGGGGTTTTCTGCTTCCCTCTCCTTGCCCTCTGCAAACCTCACTGAAGACGTGAATAAAAACTGGGGCTAGGCCACTTGGCTCACGTGCACTGACCTGCTTCGGCTTTTGATAGAGCTTTGCTTTGAACTTAATCTCTGGGAACAGGGACCATGAGCCTCGGAGTTCAGCTGCCCAGACACTACCTTCCTTAGTTAGAAAGTTGAATGGGGAAATCCCCCTATTTTAAGCGCCCTCCACCGCTTTGCCAATCGCAAGGGACTGGAGGACTCAATGCAAAGTAACAGGACAGTCGATTCCTTTGGGAATGCATGGGTTGTCTCTCCCTCCTGCCTGGCGCAGTTGTCAGAGCCCGTAGGGACCTGCACTCCCACCGCCAGGGTTTGCGTTTGAGCGGGCTCCTTCACCCCCAGCTGCCTCCTGTCTCTCCATCAGTGCTCGTGAAGGGGCAGGTGACCACCAAGTACTACAGGTTCCTGGCGAAGCACGGCGGCTGGGTATGGGTACAGAGCTATGCGACCATCGTCCACAACAGCCGCTCGTCCAGGCCACACTGTATCGTCAGCGTCAACTATGTCCTCACGTGAGTGCAAATCTGGAACCCTTCGCCCACTCCAGGCAACCCTGGTCTCCAGGAGGGTGCGGGTGGTGGGCACTGCGGGTTAGAGGAGGCTGGGGTCCACTGGGACGCAGGTTCTGACCCCGAATGCAGGCTGTGCTGGGAGACCGCAGCTTGAGCACTTTCATCTTTATGAAGAAGCTTCCTTTGTTATATTCTAGGGAAAGACTTGGGAGTTTTTCCATCCACAGTCTATATTTGCTTTCTGCTCTCTCTCTCTTTTAACCTTTTAAGCGAACTCTGCATTAAATAAAACTTAATACGGCAGAAAGAAAAGAGAGAGAGAGGAAAGCATCCGACGTACGGAGCCATTTATGGTTAACAAACAGGACATCTGTTTCACTTTTTCAAATCTGGGTTTGAAGTTCTTAATATTAACCAGAGTCTCCAATCAAAGTTAAGAGTTCTGAGAGAGTGATTCTTACGCTGAACCACAAAGGGGGTTTAAGTGACCAGGAGGGTCTGAGTTTAACCTCCAGGAAGCAAAGGGACCCGAGCTAATGCTGCAAGTCTTGGCCGGTGCCCAGGCCCCGCGCGTTGTGTGACCGCATCACGAGGTGAAGAGCTGGCCTCACGGTGCCACCTACGGGCACAAATGGCTGGACAGACGCGGTGGCGGCATTTGAGCCTTATTCTTTCTAGAAACAATAATCGTGTCTGGTCGGCGGTGTGGCCCTGCAGGCTGATCACGTGGTATGGTGTGTGGCTGGTGAAGAAAGCACCTTCTGTATAATGTCTGTGAAGTCGAATTGCTCAGGTTGGAAGCCTTTATGAAGAGCCCTTTTGTGTGCACAGTTGCCGGGTTTTTTTGGTAGTCACTGAAATTGTTGTGATTTTAGGGGACCTCAGGAGTTTACTTTGGAAGCATTGACACACCCGGCACTTAGTAGAAATGCTATTTTCACATTAGAGTTGGTTAAGGGGTACTATTTGGAATCAGACTATACTACAGGCCATGAGGACTAGATTCATTCCACGTTGTTTTAAATTGCTGAGTTAAAAATGTAGTACTTGAAAATATTGTGCTTGGCAATAGACTATTTACTCTGCGTCCTGTTTAATAAGATAATTTAATTCAATAGACTTGGGAAATGAATTTGGTGTAAATGAGGATTCAGTATTCAAGAATAATAGCTGGTTATTAAGAAGAATCTTTTTACTCCTTTCATTTAATGAATGGTACTAAAATAAATACTGTTAGGTTTTTGTAATAGCAAGAAAGCTGTGGATTTTAATACAGAGCAGCAAACATACCAATATTTTGGGTATCATGAAACAAAACCATCTATTTTATGAAAGCAATTTTTTATATTATTAAAATAAACATAAGAGAAAATGGCAAAACATAACTCATAAAATAAGCCACTCTGTGAAGCAGAAGTATTAAGGAGTGAAAAATTATGTCTGCTTACCATGGAAAGGAAACGGACATTCTTTAAGAAGGTGCTTTGTATGTCTGAGACATCACAAGCATTATACATACACTCTGTTCTCTGGTGGGTGCCTGTGGTTAGTAATCATTTTTTATCAAACAGCAGGGTATATAGTCACACAGACCCATATAAATGATCAGAATGCAAGTTAGACCTCCCAATGGGTAAGCTTAATTTATGTTTGGAGTCATTTTGAAATATTCTGTTTTGTTTTCCAGTGGATAAGTGTACTTCCTTTCTTCTGTTAACTCTGTCATTCTTCACTTCACACACTTCTCCAGAGCTGCAGGATTAGGCTACCAACTCTACATCAGATTAAAAAGATGTAATGAGGATAAATGATTTACAGAAGGAAAAATAGCATGGCTCATATTTTTCTAAATGTTTTCTACCTCCGAATGAAAATAGAAATAAACACACAGAAGCACACAAGATGAAAAGCTGAAATTGATTACCCTTTTATGAGTCTCAACTCCAATTCTTTGTATAAAAATTCTTAGGACAATTTTTATAGCTGCAAATGTGGAAGATGAAATGTCATCAAGTGGCTCTGTGTGTGTTGACAGGATTTTCATAATGAACAGGTTGCAGTTTGTTTGATGTGTATATCACACATCTGGCTGGAAGTTACTAATTTACATTGTCTTAGCAAATTAAATAGATGGCTATTGATTCTCTATGGTAGCAGTGAACTACCACATACATTTGTTTTCAAGGCTAGTTCTCTATGAAGCCTGAGAGTGATAAGTGAATTCTTTCCAAATATGCCACCTCAAACAATGTACTTAAAACAACAAGCCCCCCAAATAATTTGACAGATCAGATGTTTTCCCAATTTAGACATGTTAATAGCATACATTTTGAAGGTGTATGCTATTATCATGAAAGTAGAGAGAATTTTAAATAAGCATTGGTTAAATGAAGGTGTGACATATTGACGGAAGCTACATTCATAAGAAACTCATTTTTCAAATTTCCTGTTGGCCAATTTATTGTTGAAGTTAAAATATGCCTAGAAATACCCATCATTATTATCTGACAAAAGTGATGATGAATAGAAATATTCAGTAATCTTGTTCTAATAAGCAGCTGCAACTGCGAATATAGGAATTTTAGAGGCAGGGGGTAACCGCCTTTGTATGACCATCACACAAAATGTTGGTGTTCTGAAAATCTAGAGGGGAGAGGGAGGGGACATTATGATTAAATTTTAAAAATTCTCTTAGTTTTTCTCAGGGTGCTTGAGGGTCTCTAAAGCTTATACAGCTCTTCATTAAAACTCAGAAACAAAAACAAAAACAAAAACAAAACAAAAAACTCCTTTCAAACCAAAAGACAGACCAGTTCATGATTTTCTATAAGACACACATATCCTGTTAGCTTTATGTTCCACCTTAAAAAAAAATCATTCTTATAGGTCTTGAGTGCCCACAGGCTTTGAAATAAGTGTTAAGTATGACAGGCCACACTCCCTGATTATTTCCAGGAGGATAGATGAATGGAGATAGTGTCTAGTAACAGTGAATATTGGGGAAAGTCCAGACAAGTATGGAGAGTACAAGGAATTCTGTATGAAAACTGAGTAGTTTTCCTGAATTCATATTTCCTTGAGTTTGTTTAATTAGTAGTGTTAATTATTCATTGCCAGTTCAGATGGAAAACATTAGTGCTCAATGTGAAGAAAATTGAAAATGTGGAACACCCAATAAACTATGAAAAGTAATTTCTAGAAAAATGAAGAAGAGTCTTGATTATTTTTATGTTTTTAAACTTCATATGTTATAAAAATAAAACTTTTAAAATCTACTTTTAAGGATAAACCAATGAAGTATAAAAATCCCATTTTAAAATATTTAAGAACAATAATTTTTCAAACATACAGAAAAGTTGAAAGACTAGTACAATGAATACCCATACACACATCATTCATAATATAAGCCATTTTGTTTTATCTCCATTTCTACCTATATGTCTGTCTATTTGTATGTGCATTTTTCTCCACTGAATTATTTCAAAGTAAGCTACAGACATCATGATTCTTCATCCTAAATAACATTCTCCTACATAGCCACTGTACCATTTATGATGGCACATTTAAAGGGTTCAAAATTACTGTGTGTAGAAGGTTGCAAAAACATACATGAGATCTAGTTTACTGATACCATTAAAAACAATCTGTCACTGACATTCATCAAGTACTCACTGATATATGACCTCAGTAGATTGATTGATAGATGATATTTTGTGAGGGGACTTCTGTGGGACATAGTTGTGAAAGCTAGTGTATTTTAAATTAGACTTCTCGTAAGAATTGTTAAGTTAATAAAATTCTGGCATTTTCTTTCTGGAAAGTAAAAGATTTTGAGAGTGATTTTGGTAACTTTGGAATCAGACAGATTTAATATTTTCAACCATTTTTGTTTGTAAAGAAGGCTTCTCTGCTTATATCCTAAGTTTAGGATAGAACATTGTTTTAGTGGAAAATCTCACATACTGTTTTAGAGTGATTCACTGAACACATAAAAGGAATTTTCTATGCTAAAATTTCTATTTCAGTGTTTCAAAAAGCAGAACAAATAGACAATGTACATTAGTGGTCTATGCAACACTATCTACTAAATAACCCTTTGCATTTGTAGAAAAGTTTGGGCAAAATGCCAAAGGAGACATACTTCCTTCATGTAAAAGAAAAAAAAAAAAAGGTCTCTATATTGTAATTATTGCAGGTCCAATATTTTTGCTTTTCTTTTTATAAAACCGCTATAGTTCCCACATTTAAAAAGGGTCTTTAAGTGTTAACATACTCTGTGAAGGTAAAGCCTTATGGATTCTTATCACAAAGCAGCAAATGTTAAAATATGCTCATGTTAGTTTGCTCTTTCAAGTGTATTAATAGTGCTGAGTTAATTTGGGCATTTAAATTAAAAATTATTTTTTTATTAATTTAAAGCCCCAGTGATATTATTGTTATTACTACCAGGAAATTTTAGAAAATGCTTTTTAAAAACTTGGCCAATAATATACATAATTATAGAAATAGATTTTATTTTTCTGGCTAGCAAAACCATTTTTAATATTATAAATAATGTCAAATGAAGTGCCTTTTGACTTAGCAAGCCATAGCAAAATGTACTCTCATGCCTTGGATCTGTGGAGCACTCATTGCATAGAATTAATTTTTTGATCATTAAGAATAATAATCATGCACTAATGTATACCCATAAATTAGATTTGAACCTTAATTGTGTTTAATCTTTATCATAATAATATTGAACATCAAAGCCCCAGTTGTCCTTTTCAAATGATCTTTTAAGTAACTGAATGATTATAAAAATGAATTGAAGACACATTTCTATGAATGGTAATTTATAACAACTAAAACTATTAATAGTAATTAATAGTGATTTTATAACTACTAAAACACTTTATTAAAAGAAAGAGCTGGGACATTTAGTCTGTTTTATAGTTCATACCACCAGTACTCACTTAAATAATGTTATCCTTCATATCCTTTTTACTTATGGTAATTTTTTAATCAAAATGAGCTGTATTTAGTTTTGAATTCATCATTTATGTTAAAATTTTGTATTATTATTACAAATGTTGATTGCAGCATCATTACAAAAGCTGAATATTTCTTTCAAAGTGCTGTCACATTCATTACATAGCTCCTTTGACAGCTCTGTATGAGGGTTAGGGCAGGGATTTTCTAGGTGAGGAAACTGACATCAGATATGCTGAGTAAGAGTAAGCGGGGAGGGGCGCCTGGGTGTCTCAGTTGTTAAGCATCTGCCTTCGGCTCAGGTCATGATCCCAGGGTCCTGGGATTGAGCCCGGCATCGGGCTCCCTGCTCAGCAGGAAGCTTCTCCCTCTCCCCCGGCCCCTGCTTGTGTTCCTGCTCTCACTGTCTCTCTCTCTGTCAAAAAAATAAATAAAATCTTAAAAAAAAAAAAAAAAGAGTAAGCGGGGAAGCCAGGATTAAGGCTTGGGTGTTGACTCCTACTGTATGCCAAGTTTCTCTACATGGAGGTGGTAGTCAGGCGTGGTTGCAGGGGAGAAAATGTCTGGAAGAGAGGGATGGATTTAAATGGGTGAGGCCTGTGGTGTTCAGCCCACCCAACTTCTGGAGAGACTTTCATCTGATCTCATGATGGAAAATTAAAAAGCTGTTTCTGTGTTGCTGCTTCACAACTATGTACAGATATTGACAATTTAGTGGTTTAAATTTAGCAATGCTATCTTCTCAATAACATTCAATTAAGAATATATCTTTTTCCCCCCATAAGTCTCACTGAGGACATTTTCATTTTGTAAGAAAAAAAATGTGGCCTTGCAAACATTTCAGTTTCTCACTGAGTTGCTTGCCTTTAGTTTACATAGGTACATTATTGCTATTCCTAATTATTTCATTTCTGCAACCAGATTTAATATTTTATGTTTTTGTTAAATGTGTTAAAACAAATGTCAGTGGATTGGCAAGCTAAATCATCCTTTTCATCAGACGAGGCACAAATTACCTCCCATGGCAATGGGGTATTTCTTAGATGGTGTTCTGCTTTTGAGGGAGAATGACAGGAGAGGTTGTCCCCTGGGGATCCTGTTGGTGGAGGGAGGCTAGGGATGGGGAGCCTCCCAACCCACTCTGAGCAGGTGAGTCATCCTTGGCCCTTTGGCAATGCTGCTCCTGGGCTTCTTCGCTCTCCCCAGTCCTTTCTGGCCTCCGTTCCTTTCTTTGTTGTGGCCCTGACCTGGAGGGCATTGAGTCACAGGACCTCTTCTTTAAAAGGATCCTATGTGGAGGCCACTTGGTATGTGCTA
The DNA here is from genome assembly GCF_029215605.1 of Mirounga angustirostris. NCBI lineage: Eukaryota > Metazoa > Chordata > Mammalia > Carnivora > Phocidae > Mirounga > Mirounga angustirostris. Next base: position 86,531,330 of record NW_026991716.1, on the reverse strand, counting down.
AATGACCAGCCTGACCACTATTCTCTGGCTGTTGGGACAGAAAGGGTTCTGATCTTTGCGTCTTATCATGGAAAAACATGATCATTTTTGAATGCTCAAAAACCATACCTTCCTGAAGGCAGGGATATACATGTTATTGTGAATGGACAAATTCAAATGAAGCTTTACTTGAACTCCGGAAAAGTATGTTTTCATCTTTTGACTTCATCTATTTGACTTCACTATTTGTGTTGTGAGCACTGTTATGTTTGATTCAAGGTGTGTGTATGTGTGTGTGTGTTGGGGGGGGTGGATTATGCATATCTTGATGATTTAGTAAAAGGCTGCTACTTGTTTCCACGTATCCAGTGCTTTCCGGTCTGTTGTCTGTTCTCATGCCACATTGGCTTGTGGCATCTTTCCAGGCGAGCAGGTAGTGATAGAAAATTCATCTGGGTTGAAGTGCTGGTGTCTATGCCTAAGTAGTCCAGCAAAAAGGATTGACTGGAGTTTAGATGAAACCTGGAAATGCTTGAGTGCTTATCAGTAGAGGAATTTCATTCTGTCTTATCTGAAGGGGTAACTTGGCCACTTCCTTTCCCCTGCCTCAGGCATTCTGAGGTCTAGGGAGCTGGCTGGGGTGAGAAAGGTGGTCCATGGTGATGGCAGGGCTAAGGGGGATGAGAAGAGAACTTACTTTTATAGGGCATTGACAACGTTTAGGGTCTGGCTGAGTCTGGGCCATCTGTTTACCATCTGTGACTTTTATTCTGGGAGGTTATATCACAGTTGGATTGTGATTTTGTCTTTATAAAAACCCACAGTATCATTGAAGCAACCTGCAAGGGAAAGGCATGGGCTTTGGTGTCAGATGGATCTGGTTTGAATATGCTTTACTGCGTTATAGCTATGAGACTTTGAGCACAGCTCTACTTCTTTGAGCCTGTTTCCCCATCTGTGCAATGGGGATATTTTTACCCACCTTTTAAGGATTGAGGAGGATTAAATGAAATAATGTATATATAGCACAGAATCTGGCAGAAAACAGGTGCTCAAAATAACTATTGTTATCAGCTCTTGCCAGTTATGTGATGTCAGCTGAAATAGTTTGAAAAGAGAGGCGTAGTTCCCTTTTTAACTTGAATTGCTAAATCTTCAAATTCACAAATTTAAGTGTTTATCTTCCTCCCCCTCCCCAGTTCCTCAACACACACATCTCCAAGTATTGTGCTCTTTGTGGGTGGTGGTTTCTCTACTTTGGTTAAGCTCACCCTGTTTTTCATTGCTGTCGTTGTGTACTCTATAGGGAGCTGAGTTTTGTGCTTGGAGGGAAGGAAGCCAATAACTATTGAGCACCTTATTTGTCCCAGGCAAAGTGGAAGGTGCATTACATGGTGCTTTGCAGGGAAAAAGAGGGATCTAGGAAACCAAGCTTTTTATCACATTTCTCAAGTTAATTTAGTTGGAGCCAATGTTTTGTCCACTTTACCAATGTCAGTAATTATAATTTAAAGTGAATAAAACATGCAGTACTGACATTTTTGATGGTGTCCAGTGGAACCCTTTGTATATTTCCCTTTACTCTGTATGGACTGGGTATGGCTAAATCAAGTGTTTCAGAGAGTATGGCAGAGTGCAATGATTTATTGCATGAACACATGAAGCAGAGGTCTTGGCGTCTCTTGAGTAGTTTACAATTTAGTCTGAAAAGTAGAAGAGTTCCATTTAAATATTTAAGAACTCAGATTAGCACAGTTTGAAATGATATGGCACACTTGCGCTATTTGTTGAGAGCAAAAATTCAGAGAAGCTTGAATGGTGGAGCTATTAGGGAAGGAGTAGAATGTAGGGGTGGAAGCAGAGGTAGGGTCTTTTGAGATGGAATGGTGACATATGCATATGCACATTTGTCTCACTGGTCTTTTTTCCATGAACATTATAGCACAATTAGTATTGCTCTTCAAATTAGATTCAGTGCCTGTCTCGTTGTTCTTATCTGACCTGGTTTTCTTTCCTTCTCTCACCTTTTTACCCTGAACTTTTTTGTTGGAACTGAACATGCTTCATCAGGTTTGGTGATTATTTTCTCTAAGCCTCTTACCTTTCTCAGATTAGTCCTGGTATATATCTTGAACATGTTCACCCAGCCTCAGTCACATATATCTAATATATATTTATATATATTAGCATCTGGTATATAGCATTTAGACCTAGAACACAGTTTTTAAAAAATATTTATTTATTTGAGAGAGACAACACGAGTGGAGGCAGGGAGAGAGGGACAAGCAGACTTCTCCAGGGAGCCCGACATGGGGCTTGATCCCAGGACCCTGAGATCATGATCTGAGCTGAAGGCAGACGCTTAACTGACTGAACCACCCAGGCACCCCAAGGACACAGTTTTTAAAGTTGGAAAGGATGTCAGTATTCTGAATGGAATGTAGAATCTTAGTGAAATGAATACACAGTATTGCCACCTGTATAATGGTTGTATTTTAAAAATTATGTGTAGAAAGCAACGTGAGGTATACATTAGGACAATGAACATCAGCAGACTGGAGGAGAGGGAGGTGCAAAGAACCTGATTCTTTGGTTCCAGATTTGCAGGGCCAGCCAGAAGGCCTCCCCAGTGCTGTGTTTGACATCATAAGCATAATGCTATTAGAATATGATGCAGTCTAACCCCTAGGCTTTTTAGTTAGATGTTTCAACCCTGATAACCATAGGAATGCATTATAAGATACTTGCAAAACATATTATGAAATGAGATATCACTACTTTATTATGCAACATAGCATATTAGTTAAGAGCTTGGGTTATGGGTCTACTGCCTATTCGAATTCCAGTGCTGCTATTGGCTATCTCTGTGACTGTGAGCAAATTGCTTACCTTGTTATTTTTTTTAACCTGTAAAATGTGGGTAGTAGTAATATCTATTTCAGTAATATCTATTTTATTGTGAACATTAAATCAGGAAATGTGTGAGGTTCTTGGCCCTGTGCCCTACACAAAGTAACATTGAGTAAATGTGAATTATTAGGGTGGTTATTTCAGTGAAATTAAATAAAATAATTTTTGGCTTGCCAATAAACACAAAATAAATGTCTGTGAGTCTTTGGGCTGGAGGAGGGAAAGCATGAGTCTTAGGAAGGCAGAGTGTTGCCCAAGAATGAGAAATCACCAATCATGCTGATCCATCTGGAATGGATTGTTAGATCCTACTTCAGATGATTAGGACTAGTAGGCCTTTAAGCATTCATAAATGTTTTCTTGAGCACCTATTATGTGTCAGGCACTGTGCCAAGTTCTGGGGATATCAAAATGAATGAGACAGTACCTGCTGGAAAAAGAAATAAGCACAAGTACAAGCTCTATCCCAGTGTGATTTCCCTATAGGCTTGCTGATGACAGATTCCTTCCTGGAGGGAAGCGCTTCCATCCACAATTAGAAGAAAGCCCAAAGTGCCTTGGCACTCTTAAGGTCACCTGGGGAATAAGCTTGCGGGTATGGTCAGACTCCCCTTGGTTAGATGGTGGGGAGGGAGTGGAGCAGGGAGAGCAGCTGAGCCCCCGGGGAGGGCTGTGCATATGTGTGTGTGAGGGAGATCAGGATGGGCTGCAAGGTAAGGAGTCCATCTTAACTCTGACAAAAACACTGTTGCCCATGGTGGGTCCTGTGTATCTCATTATGTCAGCCAGAGAGAGCAGTTGTGTGTGCCAAGTTGATTTTTATCCTGTTGGAATGATATTGAGCTGCTTTTTGTTCTGCTTTGAATGGAGTATTTCGGTGTTTTGTGGGGTTGACTTTTAATAGGATTAGGAATCTTAGTGAGTTTTAAAATGAAGAATCACATGAGAGTCAAAATAGTCTTTGCAGATTTATTACATTAAAAAAGTTTCTAATGATTTTTAGGTCTTTGTAATACTTTTAACTTTTCTTTTGTAAGAGGTCATTCCCTGGCTGCCCTGCCCTGGAAAGACTGTGATTGTCAGGTGCAAGTGAGGGAGGGTGGGAAGGTGCTCTGTTTGTTGCCATACTTAGAAAGGTCAGGGAATAAGAAGGACTTACATTTGAGGGGCTGCTACTTTGTTCCAGAGGCTCAGAGAAGCCAAGTAACTTAGCCAACACAACACAGCTATTGAGTGGACATGCCAACCCAGGGACGGGACTCCAGGGCCCACCTGATTTCCTCTTTGACATGCTATCTTTAAGTTGGTAACATTGTACTAGGGTGAACCGTATGTAATTGCCATTTATGTACATTGAAGCAGTCCAATATTGGCAATTTCATATGATTCCACCTAATACTTGGGAAGTAATAGGACACTTTGAAGAGATTTTGCAAAAGTCTATGGATAGTTTACTAAAAGAGTTCAATACGGGGTCTCCACAAAGTGACCTAATAGCTTCACAGAAGTTTTGGCGTACTCAGAACCTAGTCAGCTGCCACGCAATGTGCTTAATCCCTGGGCCCGACCCCACCTCCCCTTCGCCAGTTTAGGCATCAACAGTTATGACATTCTCACAGAACAGCGATCCATCCCCACAGAACACTATTTTATTTGGAACATCTAATATTTTACCAGGATTCAAATGGGCATTGCTGTCTTTACTGGAAGGGTATTTTCCCCTTTGATTGATTGTTAAATGAGACTGTGAAAGGATCTCTCTCTCTCTCTCTCTCTTTTTCCTGGGGATTTCTTGTTCAAACAGAATTTGTTGTATCCACATCAGTAAAGCCGTGTTAATATGGGCTGCTGGCCAGACCATGGAAATAGCCTCATTATATTGAACTGGATGTCATAATGGTACCCATTAAGGTGGGATTCTCTCTCTGTTTGTACTTTTAAACCCAAGTCCCTTGCCACTTTTTACATCTCTCTGAGAATAGCAACACTCTGGTAATGCAATCTGAGAACGTGCTGTCTCTTGCCTCCTCCTACTGAAAACCATTACAAAAATAGAATCCCTGGTTCTGAGCATTTTTAGGGGTTTACAGCTTGTTGCTGCTCCTTGGTCATTCATTTTACTCTCTATTGGGATGATTACTCGCACTTGGGATGATTATAATGTGTTCTGGTGGCTGAAGGTAAGAACCCATGAGATTTACTTCTTTCAACACTCCCATTAATTGATATTGGTGTCCAAATGTATGACAGGAAAAGAGCAGCTTTTTTTTTTTTTGAAATGAACCAAATGCAACACAAGGTTTTGCATTTTAAATTTTATAAGGCGTTCAGAGACTAAGACTGTTGAAAGTCATAGCATTTCTATTAGCTGTTGAAATCTTACTACAGTCCTGGCAAAGTGAAGCATTTGTTGTGCTGGATTTGGGTAATGGAACCCTGCAGGGTTCCAGCTCAGGAATGGTGGAAGGATGAAGCCCACAAGCAGAGGGCAGAGTGAGTGTCAATTTCATTCTTCCAATTAGAGCAGTTAAAGAAATAACAAAATGCAGGGTAGCATTTTATTGTGAGAGCTAATTGAAAATCAGGGGAAAATATTTAGATACGCTACATTATCATCTCTTTTCTATTTGTGTTTCTTCCCCGTTGACTCAATAGGACCTTCATTATAAACAAATCTCTATCATTAGAATTAGCTTAATTTTTGTTGCTATAACTAAGAGGATGGTAAGAAGTGTTGTAGAGTATAGTCCTTCCTTCTGCAAATGGGATGGTTCTTGCATTCACTCAGCAAGTCTTTCCCCAGTGCCTAATGGGTGCCAGGGTCTGTAGGAGGGTTGTAGCGTGACCAACACGGACAACATCCTTACCCTTGTGGAGGGTAAATTTTAGTGGGAAGAAACAGATAGTACTTATAAACAAATAAATATGTCCTACAATATCACGAAATGAAAGGAAAAAATTAAGCAGGACAAAGAGTGGTTGGGGAAGGCCTCTCTGAAGACTCCTGAATGAAGGGAGGGAGGCAGTCATGCTGAGACCCGTAGGAAGAGTATGCCCAGCAGTGGGAAGCAAATGCAAAAGCCCTGGGGTAGAAACAAACTAGGTAAGTAAGCCAATGAATGAGAAGGTCACTGTAGCTGGAGAAGAGAAAAGGAGGGGAAGGGCATAAGAAGTTGATGCTAGAATAGGCAGGGTCAGACCATGCTGGGTCTTGAAGGCTTTGGGAAGTCCCTGGATTTTTGAGCAGAGGCATGGCATGAACTAATTTAAGTTATGAAAAGGTCATCTGGCTGGTGTGGAAAATAGGCTTAGGGAAAGATGGAGGGTAGAGGCAGGGGGACCAGTTAGGAAATGATTGCCATCGCCTAGGTGAGGGAAGATGATGGCTTGAAAGAGGGAGGTAGTGATGGAGGGTCAGATTCAGGATGTGTTGAAAATAGACAAATAGGGTTTGCAGATGGACTAGATGGAAGTTGTGAAAAAATGAGGAGTCAAGGTCAGCATCTAAGTTTTTAGCCTGAGGGGCTTGGGTGAATGGTGGGAAGGGGCAGATTTGTAGACAGGGGCAACAATCAAGGGTTGTGTGTGGACATATTTAGTTTGAGATGCCTGTCATTCATTTAAGTGATAATGTCAGGCAGGCAGTTGGATCTGGGTATCATGGAGTGGGGAGGTCTGGCTGGAGATGGTGGGTCATCAATGTATAGGATTTAAAGCCAGCAAAAGTGCATGAGATCCCTGGAGAGTGAGTGGTAACTGAGATGCAGCCTAAAGACCAAGCCCTGTAGCTCTCCATGTTGTGGGATCTGCAGGAGCAGGCAGTGTCCCCAGAGGAGGCTGAAAGGACACGAACAGGGAAGGGATCGGGATGGGAATAAGCTGGTGAAATATGCAGTAAGGCTGGGCCCTGGGGAAAGTGTGAAGTTTGTCTTTGGAATGTCCCCTCCCTTTACAGTGGTTTTCCATCTTCTCTTTGGGCCTCTTTCATCTGATTTCTTTAGTTTTCTTATCCCACATAACAATGGCTCCAGTTTTCAAAATATGGTCCCCTGACTGGCAGCATCAGCACCATCCCCCCCAGGAGCTTGTTAAAAATGCAAATTGCAGGCTCCTCCCGAGACCTGCAAATAAGAAACTCTAAGGGGTGGGGCTTAGCAGGCTGAATTTTAATAAACTCTTCAGGGGCTTCTGATGCATGAAGTTTGAGAACCACTGCTCTAAAGAAAGTAGCTGCTAAACTGAACCAATGAAAAATAACAGATGAGACTTACTCTGTTAACCTTTTCTGAGACATCTGTCTAAAGCCAAAGAAATAAATATCTAATAGTAGATTTTAAGTATAAGCCAGTAGACCATTCTTGAGATACCTTTGTGGGGGCCAAGGAAACTTCTCAAGCCCTACAAGTCATAAATGCAGGCAGCTGCCTATTGTATCTCTGGTAATGAACTCTAGTAATAACTTTATAGTCTGTGTAGTATTGTATAAGCTCTCTGACTCCAAATAGAAAGGCAATGAAAATTTGGGCATTTTGGTGGGCAATCCAAAATCTCTAGTGATAATTCAGAACTTATTTTGTTTAAACACTTACTTTGTTAAAAGTTGCTTATTTTTTTTTAAGATTTCTTTATTTAGGGGCACCTGGGTGGCTCAGTCGTTAAGCGTCTTCCTTCGGCTCAGGTCATGATCCCAGGGTCCTGGAATCGAGCTCCGCATAGGGATCCATGCTCAGTGGGAAGCCTGCTTCTCCCTCTCTCACTCCCCCTGCTTGTGTTCCCTCTCTCGCTGTGTCTCTCTGTCAAATAAATAAATAAAATCTTAAAAAAAAGATTTATTTATTTATTTGGAGAGAGAAAGAGAGAGAGAGAGAGCATGCACAAGAAGTGGGGAGGGCAGAGGGACAGGGAGACAGAATCCTCAAGCAAACTCCCCGCTGAGTGTGGAGCCCCTGGCAGGGCTCCTCCTGGGGCTGGACTTGGGACCCTGAGATCATGACCTGAGCTGAAATCAAAGAGGCAGCTGCTCAACTGACTGAGCCACCCAGGTGTCCCTATTTAAAGTTGTTTAAACACAACTTATCTACCAGGCAGTTTAAAATGCCTCAACAGCAATGCATATAATAATAATAATAATAATAATAATAATAATAATAATAATAATGATGATGATGATGATGATGATGATAATGGCAGAACATTTGTTGAATTGTGAATTTTTATTCATAAAATACACCTCAAATTTATTTTAGCCATTTAAATAATAGAGTTTAATGTATATTTAGTCAAGCATTACAGTAGTAAGGGCTTAGGGAGATTAGAAATAAATGAATCCAATTAAAGAACACGTCTGTGAGATTTGATATGTCATAGGTATGAATGAACTGTTTGCACAGCAACTGTAAAGAAACCGTTAATGATTAACTGTCTAGAATAGGTTTAATCAAGAATAAATGCTATAGGACATATTTTAAAACATTTAAGTTAAACAAATGAAGATTTGTGCATTTGAAAACATCACATCATGCCATCATTTTTGCTGTGTCTTTTCCTGGAGAGTTCAAAGCCTGAGGTTCTACTTTTCTATTATCTGCAGAAATGCCCGCGCCTTTGTGTTGTGTTGAAAAGGGCAGAGATTTCAAAGGTGCCATGAGGTTTAGCCTTGTGGGGTTTCACCACAAACTGTGGGAGTTTTGGGACCCTCTGGTCTTGAGTTCAGAATGCAAATTTCTCAGTGTTGTGGGAAGATTATTTCTTTGTGATTACAAGTATTTTTTTCTGTTCTAGGAGTTTGTGTGAAGTTGAAAATAGGAGGTGTGCTTTTTCACCCTCTATGCCAGGGGGTTATTTTTAGGGTTTAGGAAGAAGCTTTGTAAGAGTCAGAACTGGGTGAGAAAGCTATTCCTGTGGAGAATAGAATCTCAACCAAATATAAGGTGTTAGGTGATGGGTTCCCCATTGCTTATCTATCTTGGGTATTGGCAAGTTCTGAAGAGAACATACATTTGAAAAACGTCAGCTTAATAAAATGACAGTGAGGTGAGGGGGATGGACACAGAGCATGGGGAGGGAGGTGAAAAAGAATGGAAAGACACGGAAAGCAGGGGGCGGCAGAATAGCATGTATGCATTTTATTTGCTATTTGCGAACATTCTTAAAAGTAAGAAAAACTCCGTTAATATTAGTATCATTTTTTCTTTCTTTATATTTGGCCTTTTTTTTTTTCCCCTAGAAGAGGCCTAATTAGTGGTCTTGATTGTAGAAAAGGAGATTGGCATTTTTAAACTTATGCCTTTGGTGAAAGAGGCAGTACATTTTCATTTAATTTGTTCGGATCTAACCTTTAAAGACCAATACCTCCCTAACTGCCCCCCATCCCTGGCCAAACTTTGAGATAATAAGAAACAAAAAAAGCTATAATATCAATAGAATCTGGAACTTAGATCTGTAGGATTTACAAATACATCTAAACTTTACTAGCTATAGATACAGAATGAATTTCTGAGCATAAAAAATTAAGTTTTTCAGAACAAAAAATGTGGCCCCCAAAGTAAGGTTTACTCTATTTAAACAATGATAAATATGCCATCTATAACTCACAGGAAGCTGAACTGTTATAAGAAACTACATGGCAAGACTTTCTTTTTTTTCAATTATAAGTAATAATTTAAGTTATATTCTCCAACAAAGGAAACATAGAGTCATAGAGTTCACATGAAAGTCTTCAGAGACAGATAATTCTGTAAGGTAGGAAGGGTGGAAAATAGATCAGAAAGTAAGTGAAATGTATAGGCACTGAGAGAGCGTATGAACATTTGGACATTTTAAAATTATAAATGGTGTTCAAGAGAAGTTGAGCCTATGGGAAAAGAAGTTTAGGGGTGTTGTCTCTTCCATAATTTAATATTATTCACAAAGAAGAAATCCTGGAAATACAAGGAAGAGAAATTGGGGAACCATTTCAATATCAGGTGGGAGTACCTGAAGTTTGCCTCAGTTAGAGTTTCTTTTTCACGAAATATTTTTGATTATGAAAGTCATACATGTTTATTATAGAAAGAATTAAGATAGTATAGAGAGGAATAAAGAGAAGATAAAGAACATCTTTAATCTATTTTCCAGATAGTCACTGTTAACATTTTAATTTTTTGCTTCCCACTACATGTATGTGCAAATACGGGCATATATGGTACATGTTAATTTAAAAAGAGATAAGTTTTCATTCTATCAATAGTATTTTTCACATCATTAGAGTAAAAAAATTAATGACTGCATAATATTTTATCACATGGGTATGCCATAATTAAGTAATGGTTCTATTGTTGGTTTTTATTTACTTATTTACAATTAAATGTAAGAAATTATGCTAAGTACCCTTGTATATAGACTTTTGATACTCATCTCTGACTATTTTCATAAGATATATTCCTAGAAGTGGAATTACTGAATTTAAGGAATGAACATTCTTAAGACTCTTGATAAACACTGATAGTTTACTCTTTTTAGCATTAGTATATAAGAACGCCAATTTATTTCACCTTGTCTTCACTGAGATTCATTGTCATTAAAATAAAATCTTCGTTGATTTGAAAGATAAAAATGACAAGAAAATCTGATAGTTGCCTTAATTCATATAGGTTATTACAAGTGGGCTAAACTTTAAAAAAAAATTGTTCCTTAGCAATTTGTACATTGTTTACATCCTTTTCACATTTTTCTATTTCAGAGATATTGTATTACCAATTTGTAGAAGTTATTTCTCTGAGGTTTAAAGTACTATTCCTCCTCGCTACTTCAATAGTTATAATTATCCTGAATAAATTGTTGAGGATAAAATTAATTTAGTATTCTAGTTTAAGTATCACATATACCCTGCCTGAATTGTAACTTGACGAAAAATAAGTGCATTTTCTTAATATGCATAATGCTAAAATAATAACATGATTTGTTTCTTTAAGATCTCACAGGATATCAGAATGATCATTATCAATTATAATCTTGGAATTTAAAAATCCCTCACATAAACTTGCTTACTTAGTAGATATTTTTTTTTTCTTACTTATGTAGAAAGGTTTGCCAGTTTTTGAATTTTTGGTCATTTGGTCATTTGGATTTGAGAAGAATAAAAGTTTATTGCATTGAGAATTATTTTGTTAATCACTTGCAAGTGGGCATCTGTTCTCTGTAAGATATGGTGCTAGACAGTCAATAGAGACTATCGTAAGAGAAGGAATTTGGGAGATGGTTGTCAGATACACCATTCACCACACTGTGTGACAGGAACTAGATGTGCTAAATGAGTATTAGAAGCAGTGACCTGCGTAGGAGCTGAGAGGGGGGAGCAGGAAATCACTGTGGCCTGTGAGGGGAAGAAATGAATTCAGATGCATGTCGTGGCAGGTCTGGACTTAGCTATATTGCAACTTGTGTCATGGGTTTGTGCAAAGGTATTCCGTAATCCCTGTTGTGAGGATGGTTGACTTTGCTACATCTTACCAAAATATTACAGTTTTTTACTTCCTTTTTAGTTATTGTTTGCCTATTGTTTACACCCCCCCCCAATCTTTCCTTCTTGAAATTACAATGTGATGGCAGACTTTGTGCCTAAGCCATCCCTCCCCCTTGTCCTGCTATCCACTCCATAGCATGTTGGATGAGACCTACAAAATAGAGGAGAAAGATGTTTCTAGGCAGAGGCAGTGTTTATGTAAAACCAAAGACTTTTGGGGAACTACTGAAATCACCAAAGCAAATGGAGAAAACCACAAGGAGCAAACACAAATCCACTTATTAGTATGAGACTATTATATTTCCAAGGGTGCCTTAGCCTAATTTCCCAGCAGATGTCTTCGTTTGTGAGCCTCTCACAGTATGGAATCCTCCTTATCAGCTGTTTCTGCTGGGCTCCATGGGAGCCTGAAAATGAAACATAAACTAGGTCTCTCTGCTGCAGAGGTTTACCCAGTGGCCAGGCGGTAACTCTGCCAGAATATAAAGAAGGTCATGCACTTCGTGTGACAGTGATTCGAGAATCCAATTAAAAAGTTTAGTATAGACGCAGTCGTTCCTACTTAATCCGATCACAGTTTAATGCAATCCTCTGCTTATTGCAGTCAGCGCCTTTGGAGCTAAATCAATTGTATGTCTCTGTTTCCACGTTTTCCTCTGTAATTTGATCACCTTCAGCTGTTTTTTTTTTTTTTAAATAGCTCAATTGGGAAATCTGGCAACATCTTTTAAGTATTGCCCCATAACGTAAAGCCAGCAAAGACACTTCACAATGGCCAGCTTTAAAACTGACATGACAGAAGCAAAAAGTTACTTGTCTAAAATGGAAGCACAATAGGATATGGCAGAGTTGAAGAGGAAAGGTTCTTGCGAAGAATCTTGACTCAACATGAGCTCATCAAATACTGCTGATTGCTTCTCTGTGCAATCATTCCAACTCACTTGAAGGTTGTAAATATAGCAGTGCTGCTGTTGACATCATGGACACCAGTCTCCCGGTCAAAATGATAGAAATTATATTCATGCATTTCTCTGAAGCTAAAAGTACTCTTCGTGATGAAGATAACTCTTATTTGCTTTGCAAGGGTATCACACTGAGGTTCCCATATGGCACTTACCTCGTGGGTGGTCATGGCGTATTGCTGAAGGGAAGGCCGAGAAGGCCAATGATGCAAAAATAGCCCCTTTTATTCTATTGGAATTTGAGTAATTCCAAATATGTACATGACTATTACAAAGTTTAGAGTAGACTCAGATGGTTAATTCTGCAAATTGAATGATTTCTGACTGTCCATAATGGAATAAGAGGATTACTTTGGTCTGTGCAAACACGAGTGAGATTGACAAGCTGCAAGTCCTAGTGACTGCAAATTACCCATTTCACATTGCTTTCGGAGCCGAGGTACCTGATGTCTGCAGCTCTAGTAGAGGTCACTCAAGGGAGAAGAAAAAATGTAAATTGATATCAATAACCATTTTGAAAAATATGCCAAGAGGCATATGCCACAGTTCCTCTTTGATATGCCGATTGTATCTGGGAGAACAGCATGAGCTGCCCTAGTGAGCGGAGGCTGTGGAGTCCTGAACATGGTCTAGGTGGTACTTTTCAGGAAAGCTTTAGAAGTAGAGTAGGGCTGTGTCCTGTCCCTCCTTTATTAAAGTCAGCTAAGTCAAATTCCTCCCTATACTCATTGCAGAGTCCAAGGGCTGTGCACCCAAGTATTTTATTTTGTCCCACTCCACAGGGGAACATTGAACAGCTTTACTAGGCATATACCTAACTTTGAGGATGTGTGTGTGGTGTGTGTGTGTGTGTCTGTGTGTGTGTGTGAGAGAGATACCAGAATATGCCTCACTGAGGAGAAGGGAGGGAGTGTCTGAGTTTGGAGGAGGGAAATGGAACCCATAATGTGATTCCCATCAGCATCTAGACCTTTAATCCATACAAATGAAATGCTCCAATTTAATAGAATTCTAAAAGTAAAACAAATGCTTTGTTCTTAGTGAATCTGTCATTCAGAGCTGCTCTTGGCAGCACATCAACTGTACTTGAAATGTCTTTAAGTGGGTATTTTTTTATTGTGCTTTTCGTCTTAACATATCTTTGAGTTGGTAGAGGAATAGGAAGGCTGAACTCCTTTCAGCATGTCAGGTCTGTGCAGCTCCCCCCCCCCCCCCCCCCCCCCCCCCCCCTCCCTGAAGTCCCCATTTGCTTACTTAGCCATGAAGAGCTTACCTTACTTAGTAAGTATTTTGGCCATAGTGCAATAGAGTTTACAGACTAAGAAGCAACAGAGCGAATTAATATGAGTTAGCGGTAGAGAGGAAAGAAATACACCATAAGGAGGTGTTTGTAATAAAATGTATCACAATCGCTACCAAAGTGGAACTATTGTTTTGGGGAAATCAGGTGCCAGAAAAGCACCACAAAGTGTGGAAGTGAAGAAATAATACTTAGTATTTATTGAGCATTTACTATGTTCTAGGCACTGTGCTATGAGTTTTTCGTATAATACTTTTCTAAACCTTAGCACATCCATCTCTATGAGCTATAAAGAGGAAATTGAGGTCTAGATGGGTTGTTACACAGTAAGTGGCTCAAACCATGGTCTATCTGACCTCATGATCTTTTGCTGTTTTGGTGGATTCTTTGTGGTCTTTTTAGATGTGCACCAAAATATTAAATTTTTTTTATCGAAAGTATTTGCATAACTCTTCTTATAGTTCTTAACATTTTCATGTGACTGTGTAGAATTTCAAATCGTTTATTGGTTTTGAATTTTTATTTAAGCCTATTCAGAGTATTTCTATCATTGGAAACTATGCAAAAACTTCGGGAAGACTTCTTCAGTAGTTGAGATACATATTTTGGGGGTCTGATGGTGTACATGAGAGAAATGAATCCTTGTTTACTGTCTATTTATCACCATGAAGTCTCTGTGCTGAAATGTTGCATTAAGAGTGTGTTTTAAAAATTATGTGGCCATATGTTCAGGGGTGCAGGGTTTTTGTTTTCAGTCTAGGTCCTGTTGGGAAGGGACTGAATGGATATACTAGTACCCATTTGACACAGGAGATACCCAAGCAAGGGAGCTCTACCTCCTGTCAGAGCCCATCTTGCTCACTGTCACATGCATGTGATCTCAGGGCAGGTGGTTCATGGGACTCACCGTCCAGGAGGGTCTTTTCCAACAGAGACATACTGTTGGGCTGCTGGTTATTAATAGTCACTGAGGACAACAGTCCTTTCTGAGTTGCATCTTTATCTTCTTCCTCTTCCAAATGTGTGAAATATTATGCAGTTGCCATTGGAACATACCAGAATGTCTCTTGACTCTTGCCCTCTAGGAACTTAGAACCCCTAGGAAAGATTAGACATTATCACTTGAAAAATAAGGTTGGAGATAGTTTCTGGTCCCCGCCCTACTTCCCTCAGGAACTGGCCCTGGTGTCTTCTTCATGAGCACAGCAACTTAGTCCTTCTGTTTATTGATGTCTCCCCAGGGCCTCCACAGAGTCACTCACTCAGTAAACATGTGTTGAAGGAATGAATGGGGTTAGCAGTTGGGAAGGGCTTCAGAGGCAAGTAGGATTTAAGACAGTTCTTCATTAGAGGAGTTCTATAGGAATGTGTTGGAGGAGGAAGAGAGGAAAGTATGAGGTTAGTTTGGG
The DNA here is from genome assembly GCF_029215605.1 of Mirounga angustirostris. Taxonomy (NCBI): domain Eukaryota; kingdom Metazoa; phylum Chordata; class Mammalia; order Carnivora; family Phocidae; genus Mirounga; species Mirounga angustirostris. The sequence goes on along the minus strand of NW_026991716.1, from coordinate 86,516,267 downwards.
GAGAACTATTTTGGGTAAAGTGAGGGGCTGATGAACGAAAATTTTCAGATACTGTCAGAAAAATAGGTGGGAACCACATTTTGGAGGGCATTGAATTTCTGATCTGAGAGTGCAATGACTCTGTGTTGTGTGTTTTCCTTGGGAGATGATTAGAGTAGTAAAGCAGACCAGTCATATGATTTAACTTCCCAAGCCCGGAAGACAAATTGCATGCCCACCTTCTAAATTTTTGTTGCTAACATAGGATAATTTTTTTTTAACTTGCACTGAGTAGATGCACTATTTGATATAAAGTCATTGTAACTTGCTGACATATACCAGCACACTGTAGTTTGTGGCAGTGATATTATTGAACCTGTTTTAGCTGATTTCTATCCCTTGTCACTTGAGGGACTCCTTGCCTGAATTATCCTTTTGCCTTTGCCTGATCTCTCTGTAGAAGAACAAATAGGGAAAAGGAAGAGAAGATAAATGAATCTTTGCTGATCCCTGGAAATCTACCAATCGCTTTAACATATCTAACTTTATTAGTTTATTACATTTAATATACCTATCTTAATCCAAAGAGTATTAAAAATGCATGTACATTTTTTAGAAAGGTGAACCCATTAGAAAAAAAGGAAAAATAAAATTAGGAAAATGAAAGAAGCCAGTGAGGTTTGTTGCACAAAATGCCTGCCCTGAGGACTTGTCCACTTGTTAGAGGTGGTTACAAATCAGATTTGGGGCTCAGGGCTTTTTGACTTCCAGGGCAACGGGGGAAACATGATGGGTTATATGATTCACGGTGTCTGTGAGAGAAAAAGAAATCAATTACCCAGGAGCAGCCCAACTAGTTCTAGAACCTGAAAGGAAATTCTCCCACGAGTCCTCATAAAGAAGGCTATGAAACATTTTATTTTGGCTGCCAGTGGGAAAGGTTGATATCCTCTTAATGAAAACTGAGGAGTCAGTCAGGATTCTCTGCTGCCTGGAGCGGGCTGAGGTGATAGCTGTCATCTTCAGTCACTAAATACCTCATACCACATACCTTTGTAAAGAACTCTCCAAGACATACTCTTTATCCTCTTCACATCACAGTCTGCAGTGATTATGTTTAATTAATATTTGTTCACTGTTTCTTCTTGGAAATAGATTGTAATCTCCGGAAGGGCAGGGACTCTAGGCATCTTACTCATTCTTTCATTTCCAGATAACACAAAACCTGGTATGTACTAGGAGCTTAATAGATATTTATTGAAGATGAAGTGGAAATAACTGATGGTAAAATGTACCCTAATGTAACTGAATCAGTTAGCCTATTAAAAGGGATTTTTAACTACTTAGTAGCCTAGTTTCACTGGTTTGCTAGCTATAAAAATATTAGGAATGTTTGCCACAATGATTGATCTTGGAACAGCTGACCTTCTTCTTGCCAATAATCCAATAGCATCAGATGGTCAGTTGTCTGTTGAATTCACCCTAGACAGAAAATCCTTTAGAGTCGATTTTATAATCCATACCTCACCAATGAGGACACAAAAGCTCAGAGAAGTTGAATTATGGATTTATTTTCTACTTATAAAAATAATCAAAAATGTGTTTTAAAATCAAAACATTTTCATGAGCATATCATAATTTGGCTGTATACAGCTACCTCTGTATACATTAGTTAAATGTTAGGCATTTCTAAAATAATCAAAGTGTTCGTGGCGACCAGTTATATGGCTAACTTTTGCTTGCTTCCTTTTCAAATATGGATTACTGCCTTTCCTGGTGAGAGAACACATGTAGCCATTTCCTGTGGTGGCAGATTAAGGGCTGTGTCCTCTCACCCTACAGGGACACGGAATACAAAGGGTTGCAGCTCTCCCTGGATCAGATCTCAGTCTCTAAACCAGCCTTCTCCTACACCAGCAGCTCCACTCCTACCATGACTGACAACAGGAAGGGGGCCAAGTCCAGGCTTTCCAGCTCAAAATCAAAATCCAGAACTTCCCCGTATCCTCAGGTAGGTGCACTGCATTTTGCAACTTTCTTGTGTGTGTGTGTGTGTGTGTGTGTGTGAGAGAGAGAGAGAGAGAGAGAGAGAGAGAGAGAGAGAGAGAGACTTGGTTTGGACTCAAAGTTGAGGAAATATTAAAACAGTTTGGAATTCATTATCTGGTTGTAATAAATTTAAAACTTCTATGTATCTGGAAAGCTTTCTAAAACTATCTTCATCCTGCTCTTCTCCTTTTAAAATAACTATGCTAGTAAAAATTTGAAATGATCTTGTGGTTTGATGCTTTTATACGAAGATGGTGAGAGTCTCAGTTGCAGTTGGAGCCGTAACTTTGTTTTTTCAAAGAAATTGATCCTGACCAAAAAGATGTAGCCAGCATAGCAAAATATGGAAAACAAGAGCTTAACATAGTAAAACTGATTCTTAGGACAGGAACTGAAGTAGAAGGAAATGAAGAGGCAGAGGCAAAGAATCAAGGATGCATCTCGTCATGAGATTTGTGCACAGGAGGACTATCTGGGGAAGGAGGGAAATAGAATCTACCAGATGGGAGGAATGATAGGAAAAGCAACTCTCTTCTCATCTTTACAAGGTGGTGAGCTGATGAGACCCAGAGGAGATATTCCAGAAATACTGCAAGGCACAAGGACGAGTCTGTATTCTAGGAAGGAAAAAATTATTTTTCTGATCAGTCACTGAGATACAGAAACTAGACTGTGCCAAGATATGTGCACAGCTCTCTCCGGGCCTGAAAGAAGTAGGACAGAACTGGGGATTCTCTACTCCTAGGATCTTGGGACCATCTTACCTCTATCCTTTTCCTTATAGCACCACATCACTAGAGTAACCCAGGAGATGATTCCTAGGCTTATATAAAGCCAGACTGGATTTGGAGTTATTTTGTCTAAGTGGTCTTTATCATTTATGTTTTAAATATATTTTTTAGAGTAAAACTGGCCATCTACTAGTTACAGAAACTGTTATTTCCTTACTTCTCAGAGCTATATTACTCTGTTGATTTCTACAAATGTATATACTGTTTGAAGAAATGTCATTTATTGAACCAGTGCTTACTAAGAAGCTACTATTTGCTAGATTATTTTAGCAGCTTGGTATATAAAGATGAGAAGATCATGGCCCCCACAAGAGACTTATGTCACACAATTTAAAATCTCCCACAGAAGGCTAGATCTCTTTACTCTGACAAAAGAGAGGGAGTTGATACGTGATGTCTAGACAGTTTTCAGTGTCCACCCTCTGTTATGAGGTCTGATCACTTTACTTAAAAAGTACATTTTAGTTAAAGCCACTGTGGAAGAGGAGTTGCTTCTTTTTATTGAACATCTGAGAAGCTTTTCTTATTATAATCTTGTACCTTGGGAAAAAAATTTTACTCTCTCTTTTTATTACTTGGAAGGATCAATTATGCCTTCGGGTAATTTTATCCTTAAATATACAGGAATGTTTAACACATAGATGAAAGAAGAATTTAAATTAGGAAATACTCAGTTAAGAAGGAATCTATCTGTTGTTATGCAGAAATTAAGCCACAAAATATCTCCCCACTGGACTTCTAAAAACTCACTAATTCTGTATTCTTTCATGCATAGCTCTAACATCTAAAATTTCTGTTAGTTTGCTCTAATGGTAGACTACTCATTTTTAAAAAATATTTATTTATTTATTTATTTATTTATTTATTTATTTATTTATTTATTTGAGAGAGAGAGAGCATGCATGAGTGGGGGGAAAGCAGAGGGAGAGAGAATCTTAAGAAGGCTCCATGGCCAGCATGGAGCCCAATGTGGGACTCGATCTCATGACCCTGAGATCATGACTTGAGCTGAAATCACAAATTGGACATTTAACCAACTGAACCACCCAGGCGCCCCTAGATGACTCATTTTTTAAAAAATGTTGTAACTGTCATTAGACTGCTCTTTGTGCATGTGGTCATACACAAAGGAGGAGGACTTAATTTGAAAGTTATACATGTTCCCTAGTTTATTTTATTTTTTAAAAGATTTTATTTATTTGAGAGACAGAGAGGAAGGGAGGGAGGGAGAGCACATGCAGGAGCAGAGGCGAGAGGCAGACGGAGAGGGACAAGCAGGCTCCCCACTGAGCAGGGAGCCCAAGGAGGGGCTCAATCCCAGGACCCTGGGATCATGACCTGAGCTGAAGGCAGATGCTTAACCAACTGAGCCACTCAGGCACCCCACATGTTCCCTAGTTTAAAAAAAATACAGAAGATTATCTACCTTGGACTGGCTGTTTCTGCCTTTGGTAACTCCTATATATAAATTCTCCAACCTACCAATGTTGACCCATAGGTAGGGACATCTCTATGCACCTATTTAGCAGGAAGAAGTTACAGAAGATAAGACCTTCCATCCTCAACAACTTTCATGATTTAAGGGTCAAAATTGTTCAGGGGGGCAGGATGTGGAGAACAAAGGCAAGAAAAGAAATGTAGATAAAATTAAATTTCCTTATAACCTGCAGCCTATCGACAAGTACTTGAGGCTGGTAGAGTAGACATTCCTCTAGGAAACTCCCATCTTAATGTTAATGCTTTGCTAGAGGGAAAAACAACCTTCCTTGACAATAGCAAGGCCTCCAGGATCCCTCGCATATTCTTTAGCCTATGAAAGTTCTTTTGGAAACTTCCCTTTTTCTTTACCTTCCTCAACTCCAAAGTATATAATCAATTGCTCCGCACTACTCCAGTGCTGCCCTTTCTGCCCATGGGTCCTGTCCCCCATGCTATAATAAAAACACCTTTTGCACCAGGAAAAAATTATAATACAGAAGAGTGGAAAGTAGAAAAAACACCTCTATTCCCTTATTTTCCCTCTCTAAAATTGTGCTTTCTTCTAGAAATATTCTAGGATGTATAAAAATCATGCACATGCAAACACGTATGTCCATATAAGATTTCTCTTGATGTTTGTGTGTTCATTTTTGTGCTTAGTACTTACATATATGTAGTCCTTAAAATTTTGGCTATATGTCTCATTTGAAATCACACAGTCATGAATTAAGTTTCCTTAATGTTTATGTGCCTAGTAAAGGTTATTCTTCAATTGTGTTTACTTTAGACAATCATAGTGCTAGGTCAATCATTGACTGAGTTCCTACTATATGGGCTACTAATATGTAGAGATCAGAAATGGAACATACTGCCTTTGCTTTCAAGGAGCTACTCCTATAGACAGATGAGGGAACAGGCATTTATCGTGAATTGTCATGGGGTGAGCAGAAGGCCCTCTGGGGGCAGGCACATTGGCAAAGCATGAAATCCAGGGCAAACTCATCACTGTACCTTCTGGAAGAAAGCAACTTGGTAGCATCATCTTGGATTCCAAATCTTTAGAAGTGTTAAAGAAAAAAAATTAGCTACTCAGAAGTCTCATTTGTTTCAAATTGTCCTTGTATTATGAAAGGATACTTAACCTTTAATTTTCATGCATCATTGCTATTATGTGTCTTTGACTCAGTAGATGCTAGCTGAGCACCTCCATTGGAAAGATGCTGGCCGTTGTGGTGAATGAGGGTAGGGGTTGGGTGAAAGGTGCTAGAATATTAAAAAGTGGTATAAGAAATGTCCTTAAGTTTTACAGCACAGCTGAAATGATAATTTACACATTAGAATCGGTAGTGTATAGGAAAGAGATGGTGTACACAAAGGGCTTTATGAGTGGTGTCAGTTGCAGGGACTGTGGCTTGGATGACTGGAGGAGACATTGTGCCTGACCTGGCTTTGAGAGTAGGATTCAGGCACACAGGCATAAGAGAAAGGAGAGGACACTTCAGGAAGACCAAGATTATGAAGAAATGCAGGGATGCATTGTTACTGGAACTGGAGTGAAGTGGGGGAGAGTTTGTCCCTGTGGATGAGGACTAGGGATGATATGTTGGGAAGCATTGACTGGTACCAAATATCTGCCAGGCCAAGGAATTTAGAGTTTGTTTTGTGAAGAGCCAGTAAAGGCTTTTGAACAGGGAATGAAAACATAAGGTGGTTGAAGCAAGGCAGACTCCTCATGTGAATAGTCCTGGCGTGCATCTGTGAAGGTCTGAACTAAAGTTCTCTATGGAAGTAAAAGGCCTTATAGAGGAAGAATGGATGAAATCCTTTTTGTCCTTGGCTGCTTGCACCAATTCTCCTTACAGAGTAATTTGATCACTTAAAGATTTATCTTGAAATTATACTTTAAAGCTTATTTTTTGTAGTTAATGACAAACTCATACTGAATTTTCCTTCATAGGTTAATAGATCCATAATATATGCATTTTTGGTTCCTAAATGATCAAGCTTTTGCATTTAATTTTAAATACTTCTGCCCCTTTTCTCAAAAATAAAAAGAAAATCTTGTCTGTTATTTCCATGGTTACATGCTTTTAGCGTGCAAATTCTTCTCATTAGAATTTTCAAGAGGCAGTTTCCAGAGCAAAGCTGAACTCACAGGGTACTGTCTTGCTCCTCTTGTTAGTTATGTAAATGGAGATTTAATGATTCTATCAATGTTATTTATTAGGCTCCTTGCTCTATGATGTGTTGGGCATATCTAGAAATTTCTCAAAGATGTCTGCTGAATGGCAAATAGTAACGCTGCTTTTTGGAATTATTTAGGCGCCCTTCTTTGAACATGTGAGACATGCACAAATTGTAATTTGCTGTCACACCCAGTTTGCAGTAATAGATGAACCTTCAGGTCCCCTCCTGATATGAGATGCTCTTGGGAATGATTTTAGACTTGATTATATTATAGCCACTTAATGAATGACTCAATCACCTTTGTACCTCTATGTATTACTCAGGACAAGAAAGGTCAAAACAGAATTGTTTTTGAATGGTTTTGGAAAAATTGTCATAGGCACTATTATAGTTGATTTCCAAAGACTCTGCACAGAGCTACTGCGCTTTTCTGTACAGTGGCAAAACTGTTAGGGCCTGGGGATACATTATGACAGTTGTATTTTATTGTTACTGGGTTTATAGTCATGAAAATAGCAACTTGTTTTTATAGTTCTGTTGAATCAGAAATGTTGAGTTTGTAGAATTTATTTTTCAGATCTTATCTATTATCGATTGTTACAATATTTTTCACCTGTTTTTATGGAAGGAGTCATGGCTACTTTAATATAGTTGGCTGTTATCTTGCTATGGTTTAATCATGTCAATCATGAATAAATTGCCTTCCTATCCCATAGCCCCCCCATTCCACCTCCTGATTCCTGTTTCCTTTTAAACTTCTCATTATGGCATGTTTATAATTGTCACGTTTATTATAGACAGTGCATGCCCTCTTGTTTTATTGCATCATCCTGCCCTCCTCTTGCTTTTTCCCTAGTCAGTAATAACCAATACACCATATAATTCTGTAATAACAGCGCATGCATAAGACTGTGTGTGCTTCTGAAATCTGAAAGTATTTAATCACTTGTTACAGATACGCTATAACACTTGCAGGTTTTACTCCACAGCCATTACCTTAAATAATCCCACAGAACCCTCTTAATTTTCACTGCCAGCAATCTGGCTTCCTTTTGGTGAAGGTAAAAACTCTGTTTCTGCAAAGGTGCTTTCTGACCTCAAAAATACACCAGTGACTGCTATGCTAAGAGCCTAACTTTTTAAGTTCCAGAGAAAAGAAGGACCAAGGATTTCTCAAATATAGTACTTCTATGACTACCAGGAGAGACATCCCCTCATTTCATGTTTTATATGTAGCATGAAAACATGTAATCCTTGATCATTAACCACAAGAAAAGTTTTTAATGCATCTTTCAAATAAATGAAGTTATCTTTTCAGAAATTTTATAGGCTTGTTTATATTTTCTGGCCATGTATAAATTTGAGATTAGTGTCCCTCTCCTACAGAAATATCGGGAGATTATTAGAGTGGTCCTTTATGGTTTTTTAAAAACATCTTCATAGATGAAACTCTGAGTATTATTTTATTTTTTAATTTTTTATTGTTATGTTAATCACCATACATTACATCATTAGTTTTAGATGTAGTGTTCCATGATTCATTGTACGTAACACCCAGTGCTCCATGCAGAACGTGCCCTCTTTAATACCCATCACCAGGCTAACCCATCCTCCGACCCCCTTCCCCTCTAGAACCCTCATTTGTTTTTCAGAGTCCATCATCTCTCATGGTTCGTCTCCCCCTCTGATTTCCCCCCCTTCATTCTTTCCCTCCTGCTATCTTCTTTTTCTTTTTTTTTTCTTAACATATATTGCATTATTTGTTTCAGAGGTACAGATCTGTGATTCAACAGTCTTGCACAATTCACAGCACTCACCATAGCACATACCCTCCCCAGTGTCTATCACCCAGCCACCCCATCCCTCCCACCCCATCCCTCTGAGCATTATTTTAGAAAAGATTCTGCTCAATAAGATGAGACCTCTGTGTTATGGGTTTGTTCTTTGTTTTTTACTGTTATATTTAGTTAAATAACTAGTATGTACACTAAAATGCTAAAGGTAGGTCCTTAAGGAACCATGTGCATGGTCTTGTTGGGGAGGCAAGGCAACATTTTAGAGAAGAATTATAAGATGTGGTCATTCGTGGGACCTCAAGACCACAGCTTCTGCCTTTTTATTCTCTTGGCACATGGTTGAGGCAGGGGCACAGTAGTGTCCAAGATTAATGGATGGATGAGCCCATGAAGGGGGTAGGGGAGGTAGAGAAAGAAATAGGGCAGTGATGAGATGTATTAAGTCCTGGAGATACAGTCTTTGCCCCAGAGGGCTTACAGATTCATTGGGAGAGATAAAAAAAAGTAACGGTAATTTTTTTTTTTAAAGAAACAAAATAGATGAACATAGGGGAAGGGAAGGAAAAATAAGATGAAAAGGGAGAGGGAGGCAAACCATAAGAGATGCTGAACTCTAGGAAACAAACTGATGGTTGCTGGAGGGGAGGTGGGGGGAGGGATGGGATAACTGGGGGATGGACATTAAGGAGGGCACTTGATGGAATGAGCACTGGGTGTTATATGCAACTGATGAATCACTAAATTCTGAAAGTAATAATATGCTATGTGTTAACTACAATGAATTTAAATAAAGAATTTTTAAAAAATTAAAAATGTTAAAAAGGATTTAAAAAAACTGTAAAAAGATAATTGAAACCCAGTGTAGTGGACGTGTGATAAAGGCTGAGCTGCCCTTCTAGCAGTGGGCTGGAGGTCGGAGTTGGGGGCTGACAGTGAGAGAACCAATGGCCTCGAGGCCTAGAGACCTCACATGTCATGGGGAGTTATCAGCAAGTGCAAATTTATCCCTGTTTGCAAGGTTTGCAGTGGGACTATGGAATGACAGTCAATAAAGCCCTTTAGTTTGTGGGTGCTCCCTCAAGGACCAGACTCCATGCTTGCTCTAGCAGCTGTGCTTTTTTAGCTTCCCACTCACTTACCTTTCTCCCATTGCCTGTGTCCTAGAAGTTCTCTCACTCTGGAGGATTGCAATGGTATCTTAATTTTGCCCCCACTCTGGGACATTTTCCTCTACAGTTTGCCCTATTTCCCAGATGGACCTTAAAAGACCACCAACCATGTCAGTGCATGGAGAACTGCCATGGCCCTAGCTGTTACTCGAGGTCATCTATAATTGGGTCCTTAATTGCCTGAACCCCGTGATGCAGCCAGATCAGTCTGCTCACTATTTGCTGAATCCCTTGTCCTTCCCTGCCTCCATGCTTGTGCTTGTGCATTTATTTCTGTCTGCATTGCTTCTATTTTTAAAAATTCTGCCTATCTTCCAAGGCCTAGACTGAATGCTACATTTTTCATGAAATATAACTGGATTATATTTCCCCTTGGTTCTCCACTTAGAATAATCTACCTTCTACTGCCTTCTAGTTATGTTGTGTCTCCTCTCTTGGATTATAATCTCTTTGAAAGTAGTAACCGTGTCTATTTCATATCCAACCCAACTCCACCCCAGCATCTAGTATGGTGTCTTCCACATATTTAGTCACTAAATGTAAGGGAATGAATGAATGAATGAATGAATGATTACATTAAAGTGTGAGAATACTTTGTTGGTTGCCTTTAGAGATATAAAAACTCCAGGGAGGGAAAACATTCTGCTACTAAGGAATTTATATAACCTATGTAAAGAGGCAAAAAGTACACACCAAAAACAGCCTGGGAATGGTTTCACAGGTGCAAAATCCTGCAGCACAAATCAAACACCTAGGTGCTGAGGAGGAATTAAATGTGGTAGCATAAATTAGATGTGTTGTAAGAGTATAACTTTGAATAAGCATTCTCTGTCTCTTACTCTAGGGGCAGAGAACCATCCACATCTCAAGTGGGCTTTCTATTCTCCATGTCCCCACTGCATCTTGAATGCAACAATGGAGATGTGACAGCTGATATTTGTGCCCGCGCACGTGTGTGTATATGTGTGTGTGTGCGTGTTTTGATTACAAAATAATTGTATTGACATTTGAGTGTCTGTGCATGAAATGCCATTTTGGCATGTCTTCCATCCCAGAGACTTGTCTTTGTTTATAGGTTCAACCCTAGTTCTAGGGCTCAGTCCCATGATCAGTAGATACTTTCTAGATCACTCCTTTATTCTTTTAATAACCTATATGCACTTTTTGTATTATACCTTTAGTAATATTATGCTCTATGTGGGGTAGATTTCTTCTATAAGAAAGGGAAAATTCTCTTAAAACACTTTTTTGGTTTGCTGGTTTGGTTTGGTTTTTGATCCTTTGAACACAAAGGGCCTTGTGAGGGTCATGTTGCTTCATGTTTCTTGGCCCTTGGCCCTTCTTCTACCTTATTCCTATTGTCTTTGTCTGGTTCCAGGCTCTCTGGAGTAGGACATCACATTTAGACTACCTCCTGTGCCTCCTTACTATTCTTTCAGTCTCTGATCATTCCTGCCAGAGCAAATCATTTTTGGCATATACCCACCTCATTACCCTCTGCCCCTGGCCCTACATAAAAACCTACAAGTGGTGCCTGGTGGCTCAGTCGGTTAAGCATCTGCCTTCGGCTCAGGTCATGATCTCCGGGTCCTGGGATCCAGTCCCACGTTGGGCTCCCTGCTCAGGGAGCACCTTCCTACCACTCCCCTCCCCACCACTCGTGCTCTCTCTCTCTCTCTCTCAAATAAATAAAAAAAACCTACAGAGGCTCCTTGTTGGTTATAGTATGAGGTCCAGCCTCTAAATGTGGCCCAGGCCACATCTCTGCCTCTGCCTGCCTTACCTACATGGGCTCCAGCTTCCCCTACATCAACTCTCCACTCTAGCTGGAGTCCACTGTATGGACACCTTGCCTGTGGGGTCTCTCAAATCCCAGCTACCCACAAAAGCCCAGCTGCAGACTGCCTCTCATCCCCATAGATTCCTGATTATAAGGCATAATTCATGTTACACACATCTGTGCCAAAACATAGGATGGTGTGAATCTGGGGGAGAGTTAGTGTCAAAAATCAAGTGGAAAGCCTCTGCTTTTGGCTTAGTGGAAGTGATAGCAATTCTGGAATTAGCAATTCTGCTCCCCAGCTGAACAGAAAGAGGGGAATGGCTGAATCTCCCATCAAAATGTATCCAGGGGAATTTATTTTAACAAAAAATTTTTTCAGGGGCGCCTGGGTGACTCAGTCGTTAAGTGTCTGCCTTCGGCTCAGGTCATGATCCTGGGGTCCTGGGATCGAGCCCCGCATCGGGCTCCCTGCTCTGCGGGAAGCTTGCTTCTCCCTCTCCCACTCTCCTTGCTTGTGTTCCCTCTCTCACTGTGTCTCTCTCTGTCAAATAAATAAATAAAATCATTAAAAAAAACACACAAAAACCTCTTTAAAAAATTTGTTTAAATAAAAATTATTAAAACTAAATAGTGAAATTAAAGACAGCAGTGCCTTATTTGACAGTTCATGGTGGGATTTGACCCACTCATAATGGGAACCTTCTAGAGTTAAGAAAGTTAGATTTGGATATCTTTAAGAAATCTAGATTTAACTCTTCCTTCTTTCATAACTTTTAGAAAACTCCTGTTGCATATTATACTGCATCGAATTGCTATGATTTTCTGGAAAAGTCAAGGTTCTGATTTATATTGTTTAATAGTTTGTTCTATTTTAATTTTCCTCATTATTTTACTGTGTTTGACTTAGCAGAAGAAAAGATAGAACCATTTTTCCTTTTACAGATACCACTTTGAAACTGATTAACTTGGTAGAGGGCCTTTGAGCTCCAATTTCTTTTCACAAAATTACAAAGCTGATAGATCTTCTCTTTTACCAGGCAGAAAGCAGGTAATACAACTGCCAGTCTGTTGGCCCAGTTCTAGGACACTGCCAAGAGTAGCGTGGGCAGCCAGTCTTTTGTCCAGACCCAGAACAAACCAGTAGAAGACCCAAAAACACTGCACTAAGGGGCTGGAGCAGGTGAGACCACCTGTACCCATCTAATTCATGCCCATCTAACCTGCCACTTCTATGTGAAAAGTCAGAGGGTGAGTTAGAGCATTGATGAAAGAATGGAAGTGGTTCTGGCTCATGCCCGAAGCCCATCATGGAAGAACATCACCATTAAAACTAATGTTACTGGTCCTAGAAATCCAGGATTTACCCCAAGGAATAGAGCTATTTCTGTATTGTCTATGCAAGTTGGGATATTCTTGATCATTTACAGCTGCATATGCCATGACATAAGGGGCTTAATTAAATGCTTCTTCTATGTTCATTACCTGTTTTAAAATCTTTGGTGCGATGAAAATGCCTGCAAGCCTTTAGGACTTTACCTTTGGACTTACAAAAGGATGTGAATTGTGGATTTCATGGTTTGGGAACAGCTCTCTCCATATGGAATGCTATAAGAGATTCCTTACAGAATTACATTGGAGGAAACCTAGCCTCGGGTCCGGAGTGCAGATTCCCTTCCAGCTGCATATCACCCTGACAGTTAATGAGATGTCAACTATGGTTACTTTTCTGTGAGAAAAAATGAGTGAACCAGATCCCAGGAGCATTTCTTTAACTGGGGGTGGGTGGGGGGTGGGGGAGTGGATTAAGAGAAGGCCTATGATGTTTCGAACCATACTTGAGGCTCATTAAAAAACTTCCCATGTTTCTACTTCATGAAATGTATCGGGGAACTTACAGGTATGAAAGATTTCTCACCAGAATATTCTTTGGGCTAAAAATAACTGAAATGTGGATTAAAGCTAAAAGTAATGTCACAATAAATAATAGTTGTAAGTGGAGTAAATCATAAAAATAATGGGAGAAAATCTTGTGAACACATTTTTAAACAGTGATTACAAGAAGCTGACAATTAATACCATTTTCTAAGTGAAAGAAGAAATGGCCAAAATATTTAAAATTGCAAATAGTAGAATTTTGAGTCTGTATTTGCTTTCTAATTGTTTGTGGTATAAATGGAAATATTTATTGCTCAGTTCTTTTGGTAAAACCATCCTTGGCTCTGGGATGTGACTCAATTGATTTTTTTTTTTCTTTTAAAGTGCATTCTCTAATTTTTCTTGAGGAAGTTTTTTTTTTTTTTAACTTAACTCTTTAAGACCGACATGTAATTAAACCGGATTTCATAGAAAAACTCTTGAGAATTCTTTCCCAGTGCTAAATATTTTGCTACTTGTGTATAAATTATACTTAGCCTCTCTTAATGTGTAGCCTGTACAGAATTACTCTTGCTGTTGATTAATAAGACAATAAGTTAGAAATAAGTGGTGCAAGAAATCTCTACCTGCTACTAGCAGGAATTCAGGAATGTAGAAAGTAATGTCTACTTGATATCCTCTTTGCCGTTTCAGTTAGCTATGACTTCTAGGTAGTACAATTTTTTAAGTTAGAAATGGACTCTTATTTCACTGCTGTTCTCTTACATTATCACAGGCACGTGTTTTCACTCAGCTTCTCAGATTAGCACAAAATAACCTGCATAATTGTTTTTTAGAAATGCATTCTATTTTGATGTTAGTTTTTCTCTTCCCCTTCTGTTTATCCTTGAGAAAACCCCCGGCAATCTCCAATTTGTGTAAGCCAAAGTCATACTGTATAGTAAACACAACTCCTGTCTGAGGGAAGCAGCCCCAGCAGTGGGGGTTATTTTAATGGACATGCTGTATTACTTTAATCTAACCCTTTTACCATCTGTTCTTCCCAGAACAGTGAATGAAAAAAAAAGAACATATTTCATGTTTCAGGGTTACATTAGTAAAAAGTAAGATAAAAGTGATTTAAAAGCATGCATATGTTCTTAGTACAATGTAGTCTGCATCTGTGATGTTTTTTCTCATGGTTCAGACACAAATCAAGAGGAAAGCTGCTCATGCCTGATAGAGTGAAAGTTTTTCATGGAAAACAGGACTTTACCATAAGAGGGTCTCTCTCTATATTTTATAGTTAAAAATGATAAAAACCTCAATGAGCTGCCAGAATAAAAATAGATAACTGTAACATCTATTGTTGGAACATCTGGCATTTTTCCTGAGTTGGGTTATTGCTGCCACATCCAGATGAATGCAGAGCACCTGTCTGGAACATACTGTGGAGGCAGAAATGAACCTCCTGACTGTTACTGAAGGAAGACTATCTGTGGGTGTAATTGTGGTGGAAGAACTTTCCTGGGATGGGAGAATACCACCCAAAGGTGTGTGGAGATAGTTTACTGTAGCGTAGGGCTTAGAGAAAGCGTCCTTAGTGAAAACACGCTTGGGGACCTGGCATCCATTACTGCTTAGAGAGTAGGACACTGTTGTCCTTGGTATCTAAATACACACATCTAGATGAGTCTGGGGAACCGGAAGGAGCAAGGGCTCTGGAATTGAATCTCTCCTCTTAAACTCCAGTCATGTGACCTTGGGCAAATTTTTTGTTTGTTTTTTGAGCTTCATTTGCTGCATCTGTAAAGGGATTAATAATACTTTTAAGATGTTAGCATTTAATAAGATAATGTCCGTGGGATCTCAGCACAGTGACTAGTGCATACAAGTATTTGGTAATGGTAGCTATTGTTATGGGTATTAGTTAGCATATGCCAATCATATAGTCAGTTGCCTCTTAATCAGTCATAAACTCCTGTTTACCTTCCCAAGCAACTACAGTGTTGAGAGAGAGAGAGAAAAATGGCTCCCTTCTTTGAACTCCTAAACTATATTGGTTTCCTCTCTATTCAGGCCAATGCCATTTTCTTACTTGTATTAAAGTTATGTTCTGTGCACTGTTTATGTTCTGTTCACTAGTGTGAAGGTGGAGCTGCATTTCTCATTTCACCAGGCATACTGCTCTGCAAATAGTAGGCACTCAATAAATATTAGACTGAATCACAGGATGAATTATTGCAAAAAGTTCCCTTTGGATGCATATTAAGCCCCAGCTGATGGTTTAAACCTGTAACCAGATGAGATATCGGTCTCTTCTAGAAGGGATGATTCTTTCGTGAACTGAATCCCAAAGGGGAGCTGGGATACATGGATGCCATTGACATCCATTTCTGGCAGTCATCCAAGCTCTTTGCCTGCCAGCTTTAGCCCAACTTTGGTGGGTGGCATTTGGTTTCATATTTCGTGAGAACAAGGGCATCTTTCATCTGACCTACTTTTTAATTTGCCAACATGAATGCCTTTTTTGAAAATTAAATTTTATTTTTTTAATTTTTTATTTATTTATTTTTTAAAGATTTTATTTATTTATTTGACAGAGAGAGAGAGCACAAGCCGGGGGAGCAGCAGGCAGAGGGAGAAGGAGAAGCAGACTCTCCGCTGAGCAGGGAGCCCGATGTGCGGCTCGATCCCAGGACCCTGGGATCATGACCCGAGCTGAAGGCAGATGCTTAATGACTGAGCCACCCAGGCGCCCCTGTGGTCTTTTTTTCAAGTTGACTTTACTTATTTTAAACTGAGAGTGGTTTCTTAGTCTCCTTGCATCTTCTCTAGGTTTTTTTTTTTTGTACATAAGTGGTATTGATGTGTTGTTCTTTGATGCATAGACAGAAAGACATAAAAAAAGAATGATTTTAAGCAAGGGAGTGGCATGATTAGATAATAGTGCCAGAAAGATCTGTGAGGTGGCTAGGTTCTGGGAATACCCAGTGTTAGGGCAGTTTGGGGGTTCCTGGGATTCATTTGGTTTTCCTCTGACAGAAAGTAGAGTGGTGGTTTCCAGGGGCTAGAGGGAGGGGAGAATGAGGAGTCATTGTTTGATGGGTATAGAGTTTCAGTTTTGCAGGACACAGTGTTCTGGAGGTCGATGGTGCTGATGGTTGCACAGGAATGTGAATGTGCTGTCACTGAAATGTACACTTAAAAATGGGTAAGACTGAAAATTTTATGTGCATTTTACCACAGTTAAAAATAACTTAAAAAAAAAAAAAGAGCACAATAACAAAGAGGACCAGACGGGCACCTGGGTGGCTCAGTCTGTTAAGCATCCAACTCTTGGTTTTGGCGCAGGTCACGATCTCAGGGTCGTGGGATCAAACCCTGAGCTCAGCTCTGAGTCTGTCTGAGATTCTCTCTCTCCCTCTCCCTCTGCCTTTCCTGCTCATGCTTTCTCTCTCTCAAATAAATAAATAAATCTTAGAAAAAAAGAGGACCAGGAAGTGGAAAAAAAGATACTGTTCTAGACATTCATGTGTAGGTTTTTGTATGAATATAATTTTCCTTTATCTGGAAAAATGTCCAGGATTGCATATGGTAGTTGTATGTTTAGTTTTTTTTTAGAAGCTGCCAGACTGTTTTCCAAGGCAGCTGTACCATTTAACATTCCCACCAGCAATGTATGGATGATCCAGTTTTCCTGCATCTTTGTCAGCACTTGTTGTTGTCACTATTTTTAATTTTAGCCAGTCTAATAGGTATATGGTGATATTTCATTGCAGTTTTAATTTGCGTCTCCCTAATAGCTAATGATGTTGAACATCTTTTCATGTGATTGTCATCCGTATATCTATTTGGTGAAATGTCTCTTCATGCCTTTTGCCCCTTTTTTTATTGAGTTTTGAGAGTTCTTTATATATTCTAGATTCTAGTCCTTTTGTTGGATATGTGGTTTTGAAATGTTTTCTCCTGGTCTGTAGCTTGTCTTTTCATCCTCTTAACAGAATCTTTAACAAAGCAAAAGTTTTCAATTTTGATCAAGTTCAATTTATCAAAAAATGTTTAATGCATTGTGTTTTGGTATCAAGTCTAAAAAATCTTTACCTAGTCCCAGATTTTAAAGATTTTCTTTTTTTATTTTCTAAAAGTTTTACAATTTTATATTTATATTTTTAATTTAAGTCTTTTATATATTTATATTTTATATTTAAGTCTGTGATCCATTTGAGTTAATTTTTATATAAGGTATGAGACCTGGGTTGAGGTTCATTTTATTTTTGCCTGTAGATGTCCAATTATTTCAGCAAACTTTTTTTTTTAAGATTTTATTTATTTATTTGACAGAGAGAGGCACAGCGAGAGAGGGAACACAAGCAGGGGGAGTGGGAGAGGGAGAAGCAGGCTTCCTGCCGAGCAGGGACCCCAATGTGGGCCTCGATCCCAGGACTCTGGGATCATGACCTGAGCCGAAGGCAGACGCTTAATGACTGAGCCACCCAGGTGCCCCTATTTCAGCAACCATTTATTGAGAAGTCCGTCTTTCCTTTCGTGAATCGTTTTTGCACCTTTGTAAAAAATCAGTTGGGCATATTTGTATGGGTTCCTTTATGGGTTCTCTATTCTGTTTTGTTGATCTATACATGTACTTCTCCATCAATACCACACAGTTATGATGGTAAGTCTTGAAGTTGGGTAGACAGATTCTCTCTCACTATATTCTTTTTTTTCAAATTGTTCTAAAAATTCTAGTTCCTTTACCTTCTACATAAACACTATGCATATATTGAAACTTTTCTATCTTCTTTCAACCACTTTGACCTTTTAATTTTTTCTATCCAATTTTTTTTTAAAGATTTTATTTATTTATTTGACAGAGAGAGACACAGTGAGAGAGGGAATACAAGCAAGGGGAGTGGGAGAGGGAGAAGCAGGCTTCCCGTGGAGCAGGGAGCCCGATGCAGGGCTCGATCCCAGGACCCTGAGATCATGACCCGAGCCTAAGGCAGACGCTTAATGACTGGGCCACCCAGGCACCCCTCTCTATCCAATTTTTGTATCCTTACATGTTTTCCAGCTTATCTTCAATTTCCCTCATTAAATGTTCATTCAAATCTGTACCCTTTTCACAACTTGTAACTTATTCTTCACTTATTCAATTTCTGTGAGTTTGGTCAGTTTTCACTGCATTTTTTCCTGTTTTGTTGTTGTTGGGTGGGGTTTTTGGGTCCATTTCTTAGTTTTAAAACTTCTGGTTCTGAGTGTGTGCACCCAGGTATGTCGTGTGTGCTTGTTGAAGGTACTTATTTTAGGTTGGTGTGTTGTCTTACAACTTTCCTTTGTGAAGTAGTTGCTTATTTGATGAAAATTTTTATCAGCTGAGATGATCGTATTTCCATTTCATTTTTTTTTTCCTACAGGAGTTTTATAGCGAGTTTAATTTTTTCCCCTATTCCTTAGCATTTCATGGGTTGGGTTACTATTTAAAGAGCACCCTCTCTTGTCAATTTTGTGAAATACGGTTGTGTAAATGGATGACAATGGTGGTAGAGAGGGGGTAGAGAGGAAAGAAGGGGTTCACCTGTCTTTTGTTTTTCTTTCCTGTCTTTTGGATCCTTAGTTTCCCCCTTTTCCTTCTTTCCTTTCATGCTCTCTCTTCTATGGACACAACCCATTCTCGATTTACATTTTTCTCTTATGAAAATGACTCTTGTCCCATGCTGCTACCTTACATTTTGCTTGATTTTAAGCCTTTTCCTTGTGGCCAGTGTCGTGAACTACCAGACACTGACTTCTGTTCTTATTTTGGCACTTACTTGTGGTGTATTTTTTTCTTTCTGTGGACAATTTTGTCTGTTTTGCCTTTGTCCTAAACTTTTCTCTCTCTCTCTCAGACTTCTCTCTCTCTCTCCTCTCTGTCTCTGTCTCTCTCTTGGAGTCTCTTATACCTGCCCTTACCCTACTCTCTGGACCCACAGGTTCATAGTGTTTGCTGTTTGACTTTTTATTTTTATTTTTCATAAATTGAAATTTAGCATACTCTCTACCTCCCAGTAATGCCAATAGCATGGGTCATGGGTGATTCCATTTGTGCTCTTTGTTCTAGGGTTAGGATTTGTGAAGAGGTACAGATTCAAATGGCTGCCATTATCCTGCCAGAAGCCTCTAGAATATAATAATTTATTGACCAAAAGACATCATGTAGTCCCTATAAAACTTGTGCTGTAAGGGGACACTTGGGGAAAAATTTACATAATAGTAAAATAAAACTTACATAACAACTTTCTTTTTATAACCATGACAATAAACATTCTTGGACTTGGATTATAGTTCTAAATAATTTATCTCCTTTAAATCAATGAAATATAAAGGCAGGCATAGGAATCCTATGTTTCAACACTAGAAATGATACCAAATAATGATTCTATCGTATAGAATTTTAAAGCTGAAAGAAAAGTTAGAGAGCATCTAATCTAATCCAATGTATCATTCTATAGGTGAGGCTAAGAAAGGTAAAGTAATGTGCCCAAGGTTACCCTGAGAGTTACTAGAAGGGGTGGACCTGGAACCAGGTTCTCTTGGCTTCCTGTCCCTATTTCCTCTTCTGTTAAATGGCCCCCATTCTGGTTTGGCCTTTGGTAGGTTAAGTACCATCACGACCCTTTTCCTGTTAGTACAAAAGAAATTAAATCACTTGCCCAAGATTGTTTATGTAGTAAGCAGCAAAGGTAGGTGTGAGGAAGACCAGGAGCCTTCTTATGCAGCAGTCACTGATTGTATGGCACGGTCTGCATGTATCAGCTGCCCGCCTTCCCTTCTGCTCTCTCTCTTGCCTCTAAGACTTGATGAACACCTGAAATTTTTCAGATCAATGTATGGATCTATAGGGTTCTCAACAGAGTTTACATCCAGTGCAATTCATTTTAAAGAGGTGAATGTGGCTCAGAGGATTGACGGTACACACAGGTGAAAGTTTACAGGTCTTGAAAAACAAAGGTTTGCATCTAGGCTTTTCCTCTGTACCAATCTTCTTGGTCTAACTCAACCACCCAACTTCTGCCTGCTTTAAGGGCAGTGTGCTTGCTGTTATAGTTTCCTGACTATTGACAAGAGGCTTATCCATCAAATTCTTTGGGTGCTCTTGAAACGTGTACCTCATGTCTGCCAGGGTTGCCTTGTGTTGAATTTTCTTTGTGAGCCAAGGACAGAATGTTCTTCTCTGCTGCACCAATAGCACTTCCCCATACACACTCAGGGAAAGCTTTTTCACTCTCAACAGGCTCAAAAGTCTTGACTGGAGTACTTCAGAAATAGGCCTGGTTTATACTTTTATCAAAACAAGCAGAGCCTGGGCAATTCCTGGCTTGGAAGAGCACTGATGATCTGAAATTCTCCTAGGCAGGTGCACAAATGGTGTTACCAAAGGGCAAGTGTATAGCACTCTGATACCCCCTCGATAAGGAAGGGGGTGCCAACGTTCACTTGGTGAGAGTGAAGGTGGTGTCTTATAAAATGAGAGGCTGGTGTTCACGGGGAGAAAAGGCCGATGGCATGTGGAGGTGTGATGTAGGGAAATGGCACTCGGGATACGTTATGGTGCTCATCTTACAGTTCTGCAGGGAGAGAATTTGCATTTACTATTTTTTTTTTTTGGTGGAATATACTGATAGTCCATATGTACATTTGGAAAATAATTAAAGTAATAATGAGATATGGTAACAGAAAGATCTCGGCTTGGAATTTGTGTAGAACTCCTTCCTGAACATGCTATGTTATTGGCATACTTTGGAGTTCCCCCAGAGGCACCTCTGCACCTCATCTCTCTGGCTCTAAGAGCCCCTAGATAGAGCTGCCTGAATTTCTCCTGGGCCCCCCACAGCACCACCAGCACCATCCCTCTTTCTTCTGGGATAAGAAAGAAAATGTAATGGACTCATATTTTGGTTCCAGAGACTGTATTTTGGTCCCTGCCGCTTTTCTGGAAATGTCTCTAACACTGGATCCTTTTTTTCTCTCTCCGCTCTTCCTTAACAGTGTTTTCTCTTGAGTGTAAAATCAAGGTTGGAGTGCAGGCTTTGAGCCAGATAGACTGCGGGGTAGCCATACCATCTTATTAAAACTCTCAGTGATGCAGTTTCCCCATCTGTAAAATGGAGATATGTTACAGTCCAGGGGGTTGTGAGGATTCAGTGATATATGTACCATGGTTAGCAACTGCCAGACACACTGTAAGTTCTCAATAAATGGCATCTGTGATTATCATAGCAGGTAATCTCTGTATGGTACCTAGACTTGTCTTAGTTAGCTAACCAAAAACTGATAGAAATTATATTACTAATTTGAGTGGCTCGTGAGGAACTTCAAACCGAGCATACCTCCTAGGGAGGTCTGCTAAACCTTTTGCGTTTTCTTTCAACACCAGATCAAATAACTCTGGCAACAGGTGAGCAGCGTGATTCCAGCAAGGCACATTGTTGCCTGCAGCTGTTTTGTCCTATGAGCCTGTGCATACTTGAAGTTTTACTTTGGGAAGCAAGAAAGGCCTCCTAGTGAGTAGGTTCAGCCTATATGGGCAAGTCTTTTTAACCATTGTATTGCCATTGAATTAGTTAAGCCTTTATTAACATGGCCCTCAGAGAGTTACCAGTCTAGTATAAAGAGTGAAGATGTAGCACTTTGGGCCTTAAACCTTATTTTTGTCTTGTTTTTAAATTAAGAAAAAGAAATCTGAACAGCAAATTGGAATAAAATATAGAGCTTTCTTGGACTCTCCTTTTGGCAATACCCTGTGGGTAGTGATGGAGGACTTGGGTTTGAATCTTGCCTCTACCGCCTGCTCACCTGTGGCCTTGAGCAGATAATTTTCTCTCTTGGGCCTTAGTTTCTCTCTTCATGCAATGGGTTACTAATCTCTTCATTAAAGGGTTGATAGAGGAACTACGTGAAGTCACTCACGTGAAGCGCTTCTGCAGCCTGCTATTTAGTTCCTCCATCTCTGGTATCATGTTTACCTCCTTTCAGCAGCCAAAAGGATTTTCTTTTGAGGCACCATGACTGATTAAGTGGTTCCAAGTCAGGGGTGCCCAGCGTGGTGCTAGAGTTTATAGAGCTTATTTTGGTGCCTTAAAGCTCACGTGACTGTCGTGGTGCTTTTTTTGTTGTTGTTGTTAAATGTACTTTTCTCACTCTCTTGGTTTCAGTATTCGGGATTCCACACGGAAAGATCTGAATCTGATCACGACAGCCAGTGGGGTGGAAGTCCCCTGACCGACACAGCCTCTCCGCAGCTCCTGGACCCCGCGGAGAGACCCGGCTCTCAGCATGACACGTCGTGCGCCTATAGACAGTTCTCTGACCGCAGCTCTCTGTGCTATGGCTTTGCGCTGGACCATTCCAGGCTGGTGGAGGAGAGGCACTTCCACACCCAGGCCTGCGAGGGCGGCCGGTGTGAGGCAGGCAGGTACTTCCTGGGAACGCCGCAGGCCGGGAGGGAGCCCTGGTGGGGCTCTCGCGCAGCCTTGCCCCTGACCAAGTCTTCCCCAGAAAGCAGAGAAGCCTATGAAAACAGCATGCCTCACATCGCTTCCGTCCACAGGATCCACGGTAAGGGCAGTTGAAATGAGTCCTGAGCTGGCAGCATTGGGCCCCTGGGCAGGTCTTTAAGATTCTAGGTTTGACACTGGAGGGACCAAGCCAGTGGTTTTCTCCTTTGAATTGACAAATCAGGAACTGATTGTAAAATCACACCAGTGGGATTTTACAAACCACATCCACTCTTTTTAAGTGTATTAATTTTGCTCATGCTTGCCACATGCATTTATTTTTGACATGTGAGTAAAAATGATTCCCATTGTAAACATCAAAAAAGTAAAGAAATTAAGTCAAAGTCAATTGTTGAGTAAGTCTATTGAACTTGTAATATGTATGCATTTAAATTTCTTGTGCATGATTTTCTTCTGTATTCTGATGGTTCAAAAGTGGACCTCTGTAGTTTTGGGGCTCTTTTAGTAATGCTTCTCAATGAGGGCCCCACTGACCTGCTGGGGAGTCCAGGCTTTGCTTTATGGTCTATCACTCTCTTCATAGGTGGTTTAACCCTCGTGGTCCTCTGGGCATTAAATACTGGTAACCACCCCCTTCCCCCATTATTATGACAACCCACAATGTCTTCTGTGGGTGAAAGATGGAGTGATATATAGAACCCATGGAAATTTTCACCTTGGGATTATTATACAGTTCTATGACCACATAGAAACGGGCACTGTGGTTGAAGCCTTTAGTCCAGTAATGCTCTTATTTGTTCATTTCAAAGTAAACTGGTGAAGGAGAGCCCGTTCTGTCCATTCCAGGCTTGGGTCCGGGCAGGTATCTGACACCCTCCCTGTTTCATTAAAAGTCAGTGACATTAAGATTGCTCGAACAGGGTGATATTACTCTTCTTGCTGGATCTTTAGGGTGGGAAATGGGCTAGACAATGTTGTACTCATCCATGGTCTCTGTCAGATACCACCCAGGCACTGACGGCCTTCCACGAAGGATTTTAATTTGTTTCTGTTTTTGCTTTTTGTTTTTCTATTTTTGCTTTGAGTTTCTTCAGTATGGTAGACTGGTAATGGAAACCCAGGGCAAAGGGCAATTGCTTGCCAAAGAATGGAGTGAAGCGAAAATCCTGGCTTAACCTACACGGTCTGGAAGAAAATATTAGAAATAAAATAAGAAGAAAGAGAAAAAGGAAAGCAATGAATAGTGTGATCCAGGGCTTCTCTTCTGCATTAAGCAGTTTACAGCTTTCATATGTCCCTTCCTGCTTTTCCTTTCCCTTTTTATATTGACTTCACACTGCTTTAAGAATAATATAGCTTATGGAATATTTTGGATGCATTGTTCCTCTGTATTAGATCTCTCTCCTGGGTTCAGAACAGATTGTTATTAACATTTTAAGTATTTATTTATTCTTCACCTTGAGAAACTAAGATACCAGAATTACCATATGAGTATATGTAAAACTGAGATTTATATCTCTAGATTTGAGGAGACAGTATTTATATTTTTGATTGGGACAAGATATATATATCCATGCATACATATACATATATATGTATTTATGAATATATATATATTGAACCCTCAAGTAGTTTTAAAACTAACACTAGAGCTTTATTGTAATTCTACTTACGATACACTTAATAATTTTAACATTTTAGATGATTTATTTGGAATTGGGAAAGTAGTCCAGTCTCCATCATTGTCTTCCTGAAACCCAATGGAAGGCATTTTCAAAGCATCAGTTTAATGTAACATTTCTCTAGAAAGTATCATAAACCAAATGCTATGCATTTTTCTTTTATTATTATTTACAGTCAGACAGATCCAACTCTATGCATACACGGAGAAGTATAAACACTCTACCATTTTGTTAATTGGCATCCAGGACCTACGGGCAAGGTTTACCTTCTAAAAAACTTGGGATAAACTTCATCTGCACTTAAAAACCACTGAAAACTAGGAATGCCAGTACGATACATTGACGCTTTGTCATGTGAGCCTGTGTCTGTTTCAAATATTGGTGCATACATTTAAAAATGAAAGATAAATGTTTCTTTTAATAGGAAAAAGAAACACACTTACAGTTTTGGGGATGAATTTTGAGACCACTTACTTTTTACTTTTTCTAATTTCTAGGGCGAGGTCACTGGGATGAAGATAGTGTGGTCAGTTCTCCAGACCCCGGGTCTGCCAGCGAATCAGGTGACCGATACCGCACTGAGCAGTATCAAAGTAGCCCACACGAGCCTAGCAAAATTGAAACTCTGATAAGAGCCACCCAGCAGATGATTAAAGAAGAAGAGAACAGATTGCAGCTAAGGAAAGCCCCCCCAGACCAACTGGCTTCCATTAATGGAGCTGGGAAAAAACACTCCCTCTGTTTTGCAAACTACCAACAGCCCCCGCCAACAGGGGATGTCTGCCACAGCTCGGCTCTTGCCAACACTTCACCATGTGACCACATCCAGCAGAGAGAGGGAAAGATGCTGAGCCCCCATGAAAATGACTATGACAACAGTCCCACTGCACTGTCTCGAATAAGTAGTCCCAATTCGGATCGCATTTCAAAATCCAGTTTGATCCTAGCTAAAGACTATCTACATTCGGATATGTCTCCACATCAGACAGCGGGAGACCATCCTGCCGTCTCTCCAAACTGCTTTGGTTCTCACCGGCAGTATTTTGATAAGCATGCTTACACATTAACTGGATATGCCCTGGAGCACTTATATGACAGTGAAACCATTAGAAACTATTCCTTGGGCTGTAATGGCTCACACTTTGATGTAACTTCCCATCTAAGGATGCAGCCAGACCCGGCACAAGGACACAAGGGAACATCTGTTATAATAACCAATGGAAGCTGATGTTTTTCTAAAATATTTTGTTCTTTAAGGATCTCTGAAACATATTTATAGTTTAATGCCCCATTACCAGCATTTACTATGCCACAGATGGTTAGAGAGGATAATTTAAGTTACTGGATATTTGACATGTGTTCCTGCAAAATCAAAGAGCACTAGCCTTCAGGGTTACACACAGACAATGGAGTTAAAATGAATACATAAATTGCCCATCTAATTATATGGAACCAGAATAGATAAATTTTGAATTGAAAAGTACTCTTGTAGATTAAGTGAGCATATATACCACATGAAAGGACTGGTAGAAGACAGTATTGCATTGTGATGTAAACCTCATACACACAGACCACTTATCCACAAACGGCTATGTACACTTTACATGCAGAAATGTCGACTATATACCTTAAATACAACCCACAAATGGGTAAGTTTTCTTAACCCTAGCACATTAAGCTTATTAAAGAAATTTCCATTCCTAAAATAACTAAGAAAGAGAGAGATACATCTTGTAAACTGGTTTCTTCGTTGTGATTTCAACCAGTCAGCTCATTTGGTTCAGGCATAAATTAGGGAAATGGTTCTGGCATGGTACAAGAATGAGTTTCCACCTGGTATCCATTTTAAGCAATCAGGAAGTGGTGATTTTTCACTTTATTTTTGAGTTAGACAAGGAACAGGATCACACTGACATAGCAGTAAGGGTTTTCTGAGTAAAAGGACTGAGATGTTGGGACACACATCAAAAATCTGGCATGCCCAATTGGAAATAGTTTAGTAAAGATGGAAAGGCCAGAGACAGAGAGAAATGAAATGATATCTCAACACAAACAATTTAAGCCTCCGAATATGTAATCAACATATTTCGGGCTATAAAACCAACCAAATTAAAAACTCAAACCGATTCACCAAGAAAAAAGGCTGCTAAGTGCAAGAAAGAACTAAGGAAAGCCAATGGAGGGCTATTTGGCAGCAGTGTAAGTGAGAACATTTCAGAGCACAGATGTGCAAATGCGACAACATGTGGAAAGCCTCAGGAGAGAGCCTAAGATAAAAGCTCGGGCTGATGGACAAGTGGTTAAAAGGGTAAGAGTTACTTCAACTGAAGGAACACGCAAAGCGCTCGTTCTCCTTATTGTCTGTGAATGACAAAAACAACAAACTTGGTCTTAAGTTCGGGTGATAACGGTAGAAAAACCAGCAGACTAGAAAGCAAGGTCTCTGGGTTCCAGTCCTGACCCCGCCTATAACTTAGTTTGGGAATATCACCGTGCCTGGGCCCTAGTTTCTTTGTCTGTATGGCCGTTCTGACTTGCCATGGTTCTGTGGATCATCGGTGCGACAGAACTACACTTGTTAACCAGTTAACTCTCTGCCGTCAGTTGTCAAGACCGATCCTTCTGGCTTGTCTGCACTCCTGCAGAGGTCCAGCTCCTTTGTAACTTCAGCAGGTGCATGGGCTCTTTTAGGCATGTGTAGTTACAGTCAACTTTCTGGTCCAGCCAGAATGTAGATGGTAGAAACTGATGAGGGAGTAGGAAAATGAGGACAATTTATTTCATGCACTAGTCTCTAGTAATCAAAGCAAAGTGACACAAATGATTAGAGAAGTTTCTTAGGCAGTCTTTTCTAGGCGCCCCATGCCTGCAACTCTTGCCATCTGCAAGGAGGGGAATGTTTTGGAAGAAACGGACTCATGATTTTCAAGACAGAACATGACACTGACACTCAGGGATTAGAACTCTAGTTGCATCACTTAACAGTTATTTGGCAGTTTATAGGCAGGTAACAATCTGAATGATGATAGTCTGAGAGATGAAGAGGGGGCCGTTTGTATATGACAAAAGAGGTGACATGAAATTAAGTATTTCTTGGGTATGACATAGCGACATTTGTGTCATAAATGGAAAAAGTGCAAGTGAGAAAGTTAGTAGTTATCATATATACTTTCAAAAAAGTTCAAAGAACAAGAAAAACTACATGTTAAACCACAGAAGCAAAAGTGTTCAGTGACTTTGAGAAAAATACTCATTAAAAACCCCTGGAATACTTAAAATAGATTTTTGATCAATTTGAAACACAAAGTCAGGTTTTAGGAATGCTAAACTTTTTGGGGAATTCTGTAGGTGGGTTAATGGTTCAAAGACACAAACATCTGAAGAATATGGTGTATTTTGGAAAGGAAATCTATACAGATGGGTTTTACTGATGGATATACATCCTACCAAAAATGTCAGGGACAGATGCTATAAAATAAATAGAATCTTCAGAATCAAGGAAAAGGAACTGATATGAAAGAAAAGAATGCCATTGAAGAGACTTCAGTGAAATCTTAAAATGGCAGATAGTTAATTGGCAAAAAATAAATTATGAACTCTACAAATAAGGGGTAATCAGAAGAAATAAAGCCTTGTAAGGTGGTATGACCAATATTTTTAAGTGAAGACAGAAGTAACTACATTACATCCTAATTAAAAATTTTGGTAGGCTGACCCCAGTTTTAAATACAAACCATTTATTTAATTTACATGTCAATAATTTTATAGTGGCAGATTTATTACATTACATATAATGCCTTACAGGCCCACAGTATTATAAGCTTACATTTTTGGCAATGTGGCATGATTATTACAAAATGCCCCAAAAATAAGATGAGACAGTTTATGACAAAGTACCTTTTTAATATGCACAAAAATGTATTAAAATGTATTTATAATCTACATTATCTTGTTCTGTCCAGGAACATATTTCCTCATAATGAAGATGTCATCTGTGTCTTTTTAAAATATGGGATGTAAAATGCGCATGTTACCAATAACTTAAAGTTAAATTGGCTTTAGTTTTAATCCTTGATTTCCATAACTTTGCTAAATGTTGAGAATCATGATACTAGATTGAAATAGAGAAGTATGATTTTTATATCACATTGGGGATTCATAAAAATGTGCTATATCCAATTGCTAGTATAATATGTAGCAATTCATTAGATGATACAAAGTTCATGCTTTCTAGTAATAGTAAGAATATCTTTATTGCCCATTTACCTACCTGTCATACCTAATTTACCAATTTGGATGACCAAATAAAAAAATAAATATTTCCCCAATGTTCCTTGAGAAAATTCTATTAAAACTATTGAGAATATACAGATTTGATGTATTATTTTTGGGTGCATACTATTAATGTCCTAATCACTACAGGTCGGACATTTAGGTGTCCTTCAGTTTCACAAGTCTTTTGACATACTATGCTGAATATAATGGGCTAGCTTTTCTAAACTGTAATTGCCTGATCTAGGATAATATGATGCAGTGCTGATGTGACATTCAAAATGAGACAGGATGCAATAAGTAATTAGCTTTCAGCGTTTATACAGAAAACCCACTCATTCTCTCTTGATTATATTTTATAGGGCTAGAATATTTCCATTGGGCACTATTCTTAATTCTCTCTACGCCCTGCTGCCACATGGTGCCTTTGGGCAGAGAATCCCACTTAAAATAAGCTTTAATGGGATCTTCCAGAAAAGGATAATATGCTCCATTTTCTTTTCTTTTTTAATTGGGGGATAAGGATCTATCCAATAAAAGATCATTTGGAAAATATGCATAGTTATCTTAAAATAAAATGAAAGGCTTTTTACCCCACAAGACCTAGACCAAATAAGTTTGCTAGAAGACACTGCAGCTAAAGAGACATTCTGAAGACAGGTATGTTTTTTATAGCTCTCTCTGCCTCTCAAGAGCAGGATGTTACTAAGATATTCAGTACACTTCTATTAGTACTAGTAGTATTTGGAAGTGACCGAGTGAATGCCGATATTTGGAAAACGGAGGGTTTGGTTATCTGGGGGTTACTTACCTTGCCCAGTGGAATAGCTTCCACTTTAATATACTTTCTTTGATTTAAACAAGTTTGAATGCCCAGATTTGGTTCTTCAGTTCATTCAAACCATAGAACATAGATCGACATTCTATTTACTGAATGATTTAAAGAATGTAAATTCAATGGCTCTCCAAATAAGTGATTCAACTTTCACGTAAATGTCAGTTTTTGTGAATAGGGATCTGACTCTAAGACAGCAGAAGCTACTGGTTAGTTCTTACTGGGACATGCATTGTGGATAAAAGATCATTCTAAACTTTAAATGAATGACAGAACAACTATGGATACATGCAAAGGGTATCTTACGTAGAAAATGTTCTTGGGGGAAATTACCATGTGGTGCTCATTTCTTGTGCCCAAGAGTTGTACGGGTAGTGCTTAACTCAAAAAGTGATATTGTGCTCATATTCAAATAGGGGTTTGTTCAGAGTTCCTTCTCTAGGGCTGTACGCAGAGAGGCTATATGTGTGTGTGTGTGTGTACACACACACACACAGTTGTAAAGCAAGTAACAAGATTTTGTTCCGCTGTGCTCCTTAAAAACCGATGGTTCACACAAGAAATCCTAATACTTTTGAACCAAACACTTATAATTTTATTTATTGCAATTTTGCTGCATGGGACTTTGCTTTCATATACCTATACAGTGGAGAGTTTGTCCTAATTTGCTGATCTGGAACACATTTAATCACAGTTGAATTTACACCAACAACCCTGGTGTGTTTACATTTCAAAAGAAATGAAATCGGCGTGGAAAAATTTTTAGAAGTACTGTAGCTTTCTTCCGTTTTTTTCCAAAGGGAAATATTTCAAAAAGTGAAACTTATGAGTAGGCATTTCAAAAAAGATAAAAATATTTTATGTTTGTTTTTTGACTGACATGCTATAAAAAGGATTATATTTGTGAAAGAAGATACTGATTGCCAATATTTCAAATACCATCTTGCAATGTATAGTTTTTAGTGACATCGTAGTATAAATCTGTAATTTGAACTTTTCCTTTGGAATGTAAAGTAGAAGATACTAGCTATGTCAATGATATCTTGCAAAGTGTTCCCATTTATAATTATTTATATTGTAAATAGCTTTCTGAAGTAAATTTGAAGTTAATGTGCATAAAATGTATTTATTATGTGAGGAATTTTTTTGGTTTAAAATATAGTTACCAATATGCAGTTTGAGTCTGAATTATTCATTGAATGAAAAGTTTCTATAGGACAAAACAGACTGTCCACTAGAAGACTGGAACTGTAAAGAAATAAGAACCATTTTAGCTCTAGATTGTGTTGGAATAGGTAACACACACACATACACACACACTTTGAGGGACCTAGCAATAGAAGCTTACGCATATACACAGTTAATATTAAGTAATCGGTCTGATTTTCATTAGATACTAGAAAATGGTTTCTCAATTTAGAACATCTTAGGGAGGACTCCTTTGATCTCCTCTTTGCTAAAATAAAGCAAGAAATGTAAAAGTACAGATTACATTTTTAATGCCCAAGGCAAAAGAAAACTTATAATACGAGATTTTTAAATTTGCTGTCATTCAAAAACACTTTAAAAAACACATCTTGAATTATTTATTTATTTATTTTTAAGATTTTTAAAAAAATTTATTTGAGAGGGCGAGAGAGAGAGCAGGAGTACACGGGAGGAGCAGAGGGAGAGGGAGAAGCAGACTCCCTGCTGAGCAGAGAGCCTGGACTCGAGGCTTGATCTCAGCACCCCAGGATCATGGCCGAAGGCAGACACGCAACCCACTGAGCTACCCAGGTGCCCCACATCTTGAATAATTTAGATTTTGGAATCCAAAGTAGTTTTTAAATCTAGAATTAGTAATTTAGGTCAAACAGAAATAGATTTCTGGGTAGTTCATAGCATCAAACATGTGGGTTTTTTTTCTTCCTTCAGGGTTTTTTGATATACCTTCATGTATTCTAGAAATTGTCAACCATTAGCCAATTTGACAAACTTACACAATATATTTTTAATTCAATGGAAATGGTTGTATTTCATAAAGATTTTTTGATAAAGCTGCCCCAAATATCATTACCATTAATATTATAGCATTTATCAGGTATTTTTTCACATGATTTTGTAAATAATTGTTTTAGTGCTTTAGTTTCTGAAAGTAAAATTGTTTTCACCACTTCATACTTCACAGTAACTGCCCTTTCAATTTAATCTACAACATTTATGGAATACCTATATATTCCTCAAATGGGATAGACACCAAAAATCCTCCTCATTGTAGGACGTTATAAAAAAGCACATAGGGAGGGTTCTTGATTTTCCCTTTGTGCTTTGAAAGTGTAAATTCTTTAGATAATCATAAAAATGACAAACATTTATTGAGTTGCCAAGTAACAGGCACTGAACCAGGCACTGCCACTGAAGGAAATACCAATATGCTCCATTTCACTAATGAGGAAAGTGAGACTCAGAGTCGTTAAGTAACTTAGTGACACAGCCAACCATGGTGGAGATGAAATTTGAACCCAGCCAGGTTTACTCCAAAACTTTACCTTACTTCATTCTGCTTTCTTTATGTAATTAAAAAAATAAACAAATAAAACAGTGTCTGCATGGCAGTCACATAAAGCAGATCACTCCATTCAGTCAAGGGCAGCTCCAGTAGCCCCATGTATGGTCTCAGGGCCAAGGATGCTGTTTCTCCCTTATTCCATGGACACATGATGGCCAGCCTGAGGGAGACAGAGGCCAGGTCCACTACCCCCTTACATAATATTTTGCTTCCTGCCAGATGAACATTCTGATGTTTCTTTAATATGAACATGATACCAAGAACAGTCTATGGCACAATTAATTACAGGTAGAGTATCTTAACAGGATCCCTATTATTTGAAAAATTTTTTTGAGGCTTCTCAATAAAATACGAGTGGTTTAAGTTGTAATTGAAAACTATACTTAAAAAAAGCTATAAATTTTTTACCCAACGTTTTCAGGATATGCGCCAAAGCAAGTATTGCTTTTTCGTAATTGTCATTAAATACTCTGCTTTATAAAACTTTCCTTCCTCTTTGCAGAAAGCCCAAAGCCCACACCACCGAGAACAGATGTGTCAACACTGCCTGTATTATTCAAGGGCCTGGTTTCAAGGGTACTTTGAGAGTAGCGCTTACTGGGCTGGTGCAAACTACCACATTATGGGATTTCCTCATATGAAGGAAACCGCTCAAAATTTATCTGACAGGAAGGCTGCCCCTATGATGATTCCTATAAGACGTCTTTAAGCAACAGCAAGAGGCTGCTGGGATCTCGCTGCCCTGGGAACTGTGGTAACTCCTGGGTGCATGCAGCCCAGGCAGGCTGTTCAGCCACCCCTGGCCCTTGGCATCTGCCTCACAGTGTCAGGAGGGTGGATCCTTTGTAGCACTTCTTGGCCTTTTCATAATTATGCTTTATAACTTAACATGTGCTGTATCTACCGATGGAA
Source organism: Mirounga angustirostris (assembly GCF_029215605.1). Lineage (NCBI taxonomy): Eukaryota > Metazoa > Chordata > Mammalia > Carnivora > Phocidae > Mirounga > Mirounga angustirostris. The sequence goes on along the minus strand of NW_026991716.1, from coordinate 86,483,428 downwards.
TTAGATCCAGGGTGGGAGAAATGTAAAACAGCCCCCGCTTTGGGAGTTTGTAAATAATCTTTGCTTTGTTCAGCTTCCCCCAGGTCAGGCTCCTGTGTGGGGAGTGATTCCATATGGGAATCTTACTTGAGTGCCATCTAAGTAAACCTTAAAGGAAATCTTGGCAGTATCTCCTGAGCCATAAGGAAATCATTCTCAGTTTCTGGTGAGGATTTTCTGACAGCTTTGTGTAGTATATATATATTTTTAAAAAGCTGAACCCAAGGAGTCTTTTTATAGGTAAAGTCTCCGGAGTTCACTTGGGAAAGTGTAATTGAGATCTAATGTGAGAAGAATCATCCAGGCAGTAATTGAGGTTCATTATTTAGTTCAGTTCTACATTTCTAATTTCTGATTTCAGCCCTTGTGTTAGTCACATGCCCCATTAGTTAGGCTAGACAGGTTTATGTATGGTGGCATGCTAAAACTTTTTTCATTTAAAAGGTCCGAGACACATTTTTAATAAACATTTGCTGTTCTGTTATATAACTAAAGGTTATCAATAGCTAAGAAATTTTTTCAAGGTGGTGAGAACAAGTGGAAAAACTAGCAAGTTTTTAGATTACTTAAAAACATCTCTCAGTCACCTGTGTACCTTACTTAGATACCTACATCTGCTATATAATTAACCCTGATATTTTTTCTGCATAAAATTAAGGTATGTAGAAGGTGTCTTTTTTTTAAAATTTTATTTACTTGAGAGAGAGAGAGGAGGAGAGAGCAGGAGCAGGGGGAGGGGCAGAGGGAAAAGCAGGCTCCCTGCTCAGCGGGGCGGGACTTGATCCCAGGACCCCGGGATCATGCCCTGAACCAAAGGCAGACACTTAACGACTGAGCCACCCAGGCGCCTCTGTAGGAGGTGTCTTTTAATGTAAGACATAGAATGTTTTATTTTTGAAATTCATTTTTCTTTCATGGACACTGCTATTGTTCCACTTAATGTCCCCAGAAGGAAATAAGATGGCTGAAAAATTCTAGCACTTGGTCATATTCCCTTTGGTTGGTTTATGGCCAGGTCTCCTTCTTTGGACAACGACTTCCTGTCGTACTGTATGGCCCCAAAATTTTTACCTTTTTCTCCAGCTTCCCTTATCTTACAGACATGTTATTTTACTTCAATGACCATCTCTAAATGAGAAGGACTTTTAAAAATACGCATCTATAGCCATCACGCCACTGTCACACCTACAAAAATTAACAATAACTTCTTAATGTGGCACTTTTTAAAAGGAGGAGATGGAGATCAGGCATGAAGTTCTGTCCTTATGTCTCATGGTCCTGATGCCTCTCTGGACCCTTCTTTCACCCGTCCACAGCTCTCTTCATCTACTTACCCTTCTCTCCTTCCTTTCCTTTCCTTTTTGGCTCTTCTCAGCTCCTCCCCCCAGATTTTTACATGTACTAGTGTTCTTTGGATACATACCTAGGCTAATAAACACATACATGCACACACGCGTGCACACACACACACTCCCAGATGAGCCCAGCCTTCAGTGCATCAGGCCTCATTCCTGCTCAGCTGCTCTTGGCTCAGTTCTCACAGCTTCTGTTTTAAAGCCTGAGAGCAACCTGAATCCTGCCCTGAGTTGAAGACCGAGGGCTCTGGGGTCCTTGCTTTCCTGAAATATCTTGATTTCTCTCCCCAACATCTCAAAATACCTCTGTATCTTTGCACTTCTTTTCTGCCTGCCTAACTCATGAACCAGGTGACTCTGCTCTGTCAAATGAGGATGTTATGCGAAGGCTTTCTATCCCAAAAAGCTGTTGTGAGCATTCAAGGAAGAATGCCCGTGGAGCCCTCAGCGTCCAGCAAATGCTCAGTAGATGTTGGCTCTGATAATATGCTCCTGCCATTTTCCACTTCCCCTCATTCATCATCCAGTCAGCGTCCAATTAACACTTACCAAGTGCCTCCATGTACGACGTTCAGCTTGCCACTGGCAGTACAGATTAAACACATGGGGCCCCTGACTCGCGGGGTGGTGGGGACGGAGAACCCCAGCAGTCCTCCACTCCTCCTCCACTTCCCTGAGCGCTGCCCCTTCCCTGAACCCTGCACTTGTGGCTGAGGCTTCGACTGACACCGCGACTGACACCACCCCCCCAACCCCCTCCCGCCTCAGGACTCACTTTTTCTCTGAACTGCCCTTGCTGATGTCCTGAGCCAGCTTGGCAGTTACCCCCTCACGTTCTCCAGTTCTCCAGGGTGCTTGTCTGGGCTCCTTCGTTTGCAGCAAAGATCCTCGATGCAGGGACTGTTCCCTCTCCCACCTTTACCTCCGTGCCCTGGTGCCCAGAACAGTGCCCGACGACTCATCGCAGAAACGTGGCAAATATGCACCGGAAGGGTGAATAAATGCTCCCTCAGAAATGATGATGAAGTATTTCAAGTCATTGCATTTTGTTCTACAGTCCGTATTATTAAGCTTCCCGTGGCTTGTACTACCCAAAATAATACTCTGGATCCTATAAACATGATTATCGTGGCTTCGTGTTTTTTCTCTTTTTTTCTTTGGGCGAAGGGGTTTGCAACTTGCTTTCAACATTCTGATTTTGAGACCTGAACAAGTCTCATCCATGTTCATGATTTTTCCTATTACTTAGAGAGTAAAGGAGTGATATATATGTGACACTTTCTATCAGTTCCTGGCTTACTGCGAGTATGAGCACCCTTGGGTTCCACCTCTCCCCTCCCCCTATCAAATCCACTTTCCCCCCTAATTTGCCCCTAAGTCTCTTTTCTGTATTTCTGATGCATATTACATGTTACATGAGACAAATCCATTTTTTAAAACACTTTTCTCAGATCTTACTCTGTCACTGTGTGAAATACCACCACAATTTGACTTTCTTACTCTCTTTCCAAAATTCTTTTCTTCCCCCTCTAATTTCCTCCTCCTGTTCTCCACAATGTATCTCCCTCACTGTTGGCAGGGTCTTTTTCCCACAGATTTTATGCCACTCACCTGCTTAAAAAGCTCTTTTGTGTCCCTATTGCATCTGAATGAAATTTAAATCCCTTACTTGTCACACGAGGTCTTCACAACTGAGCCACCAACTACCTCCTTGGTCGTTTCTCCACTTGGCCCCCCAGACACCCCAGGGTTCGGCTGCACCAAGTTTTCCCTCTTCCTGGAATGTGCCATGCCTTTTGCTCCCCTCGGTCTTGGCACTGGCTGTTCTCTGGACTTCTTTACAGCCATTCTTTATTGGGAAAATTCCTCTTCACCCTTCAGGGCACAGAGTTCTCATGTGATGCCTGAAGCCTGACTCCCCTTTGGGAAAGTTTTATACTTCCTTTCTGGGCTCGCACAGTACTTGGTTCATATTTCTGTTACAATATTTATAGAACATACTGGGAGTTGTAGGATCTTTATTAAATTATGAAAACATTTGGCCAGTTACAAAATTGACACAATACCGAAATGTGTGCAGTCATAAAGAGAATAACATACAATTTTGTGGCCTTTTTTGTTTTCATTCAACTATGTATTATGGGCAACCTTCATGTCAATTTCTATATATCTCTTTTATTCTCTTTAATGGATATATAATATTTTATAGTATTGATGTGCCATGGTTTATTTATTCCCTTTTTGATAGAGACCTACTTCTGTCCAATTTTTATTTATTATTTTACACTATATACATATATATATATATAAAATAAACATCTCTGCAAATAGATCCTTTTGCATCTGTCACTGAACGGATGAGAGTGTAGAACGGATTCTTAGAAGTAAAATTGCTGACTCAAAGGGTATCTTCAATTTTGATAAATACTACCCAATTGCCCTCCAAAGACATTGTAAAAGTGGACTCTCCCCTCAGTAGTATATGAGACTATATTCTTGTCCTTTAATGAAGTTTCATATAGGCCTTGTGTATTTCTTAACTCTATTCTTAGGTATTCAATAATTTTGTGATCTACTAACACATGGATCTTTTTATATAACTTTTTTTTTCTAATTTGGTATTGATAGCATATAAGGAAAGTGCTTAATTTTTATATACCTTATGCTAATGACATTTTATTTAACTCTTGTTGCTTCTAATAGTTTTTAGTTGATTCCTTTGGATTTTCTGGGTAGACAAGAATCTTTATTTTCCTATATCTATAATTATTTATTTTTTTATTTCTATATTAGTAAGTTTGTAAACATCAGTAACAGATACTGTTTTATCAAATGCCACTTTGGCATTTAAGATGATAATATGTTTCCTTCTTAATTTCCCAACTTGAAACATTCTTTCCTAATGTTAAAAAATCCTGCCTGCCTGGCCAAAACCTGCTCACATTATTCTTTTACCAAATTCTGTATTCAGTGTGCTAATGTTTAACTTGAGAATTTTTCCTCTATGTTTTCAGTTGTCATCAATTTGTTGTGTCTGTCTCTATTTGAATATGGGCTCTTTGAGGGCAGGAACCAAATGCTGTTCAGCTGTAAACACCCCTCACCTCATAGAACACCTGGTATGTAGTAGATGCTAAAAACTGTGCCTCTATCTGTGCTTTGAAGAACTAGGTTCAAATCCCAATCCTGCCTCTGTCTAATGATGTAGGTGGGTCTCTTACTATCAGCCTGTTTCTTCCTTTGTTAGATGTGATGTTACTTCCTCTGAGGGCCCATGGAAAGATTAAATGAAAGAACATGTAGAGAGTATTTATTACAGAGTTTAGAGCATAGAAAGAAATTAAGATTGGTTCTTTCTCTTTTCCCTTTGAAATAGAAAAATAATCTGAATTTATCTGTCATGGGAGAGTTATCAGGGCAATCTACGAGTTTTTAATAGACATGGTTATGGGTGACCTTGAGCCTCCACATTCTTACTGCAAAGTGAAATGATGCATGTCAACCTTTGATTACTGTCATTAAATAAATAAATAAATAAATATTTACTATTTAAATAAATATTTGTTAGGCAGCTTATAATTACAACCTGAGAAGAAATTACTATTGGATAGGTGTCAGGGGCCAATTTGGAAGACATTTATGTTGAAATTATAGTTCATCACTTCATGTTTCTACTTTACTCATGTGTGTACACCTACCTCACATCTTTTTTTTTTTTTACCGTTTTCCCCCCAGTTTATCTCTAACATGTTCCAAAAGGGTAGAATTGATTGCTGATTTGTTAAGTCACCAGTTTAGCAGTAAGCTTGAGAATTTCATAATAAGAATGGTCTAATTTGGGCTTTTTATTTCTACCAGAAGAGAAAAAAAGTAACTGGCCTGTTTAAACCTGAAATCTCCTTCTGCAAACTTAAATATTAATGTTTTATCATATACAGAAGAATAAATTCTATTGCCTATGCATGAAGTTGAATCAATGCCTCAGTAAAGCCCTCTGGTGTCATCTCACTGGACGGTTTCAAATAGGAATACAAAGCCCAGATGAAACTGAGATGAGATCGTAGAAATTGTGACAGGGCTATTTTTGAAATGATGCTCTTAGGAAAAGCTGCTGATTGAAATCAATATCTCAAGACCCGGAATTTGAAAAGACCATTTCTGAGACCTGAGAGGGTCACTGAATAGAAGTGTCAGTTGATGGTATTCAGACCATGCAATTGCTTTCACCAAGGTGCCTCCGTGTTTACTTAAGTGACTTGTGGTAGCTGGTGGCTGAGCATACATTGAGAGAGTATCCCTCTATTCAGGCTCAGGGGAGGAGGAGGAGACTAGAGAGGACATTGTCTGTGGTTTAAATGAGAGGAAGTCCTAGTGCACTATATTGGAAGAAATGGATTGAACTGGATTTTCTTTTTCATTTATCCCCTGGAAAAAAGAATCGGTGAAGGATATAAAGAACATAAACCTTTTTAGTATTAAGAAAAATTAGTGTACCCCAAACTTTACAATATTCATTTCAGACCAAGTCCTATTTAATAAGTTATCATTGATCCGAAAAAAATCATTTGCACAGATCTCTGCTAATGTTTCCAATTTTCCACAAGGCACATGGAATCATTTTCTTTTTGTTAAGTGTGAGATTTTATTGGTGGTCTTGTCCTGGGGCGTGGGGTAGCACAGAGGCTATTCATGCAACTTCGAATTGCCTTATAGAGAAGTGGCCAGACCATTTAATTGCACTAAGGTTTGAGATAATTTTGGGGGGATAAATGTAGTTTTTAATGAGGCCATTAACCTTTCAGGTTTTTTTTTTACTGCATTTGATTTTAAAATTTGTATTATAGGGAAATTTGGTTTGTCTTTTTTATGTCAAAATGAGTAAATTACATTTTAGTGTCCTAGCACATGTGTATCTTAATTATTAATTTTGTTCACTATGTTTAGGATCGTTCATTTTGCACAAAATTGAATACTTTTATTTCAAGTACTGAGAACCTAGCTCTCCACTTTACCATCAAGCCATGGCACTGTTCCAGATTCACATGCATGTCATAGGTATATAACAATCCTTTGTCACATGTTGCTGGTCTGGACATGCTCTTCAGGACCATAAACTCGGCCAAGATAGATGCAAATTAAGCTTTGAAAATTGAAGCAAAATTTTAAAATGTCAGAAGAACATCCCCATCAGTTGCCTTGGTTTTATAAGATCATGTTTAAAGGGCAGGGGATGGGGGCGGCTGGGGGAGGGACCCTGTTGTTGCTGCCAGTGTTCTGAGAAACTCCTCCAGTGGAGAAGCTGTGAACACAGACAGGATGAGAAGTAAGACAGGGTTGGGTTGTCAGGAGCATTAGGAGGAAAACAACAAGCTGAGTCTTATAGGTCATCCAATCGTGTCCTGTGTACCAACATATTTGATCTTGAATCAGAGCCCAATTCTTGGACATTTACATTACATGATTACTGTAGCCACTGAGACTCTGCTTACAAGACCCAACAGTGTAAGTTTGCTTTCCAGGTCTTTTATATGCAGGCAAAAAAAAAAAAAAAAAAAAAAAAAATGTTGATGAGATGGGCTGAAAGCCCACCTGCAGAAATACTCTGCCATCTCCGCTCCTAGCTTTTTTGGAATCTGTGGAATCATAAAAACAAGCAGTTTAATTAATGGCCTTGAAGCCAAGTCTTGCTAATTATATTCTATCACACCAGCAATGTGACCTTGAGCAAAGTACTTGATCTCCAAGTCTCAGTGTCCTCAACCATAAAATGGAGAAAAGAGTCCTTACTATAAAGAATTGATAAAAGGATTAAAAGTAATATCTTCAAAGCATGGAAACACTGGGTACTTAGGACATAATTAGCTCAGTACTCAATCAATATTATTTATTATGATTAGTGCTATGATTATTATAATCATTATGATTTTGAAATTGTTATCTGAGCTAAATTCTATAATTTGTATTTCTAGGATTAAACTGAAGTTAGAATTAATATTGATGGATATTTTTAGTTCAGGGGTTTTAAAGGACGTTGCCTCCCATCAAAAGGATTCTTCATAAAAAGAAAAAAAAATGTTGGGATGTATGTGATAGTTTTATTTTTATTGTAGTTCCTTAGTGGAATTCCAATATTATTCAGCATGTTTTATGTTTACAGAATTATTTAGGGTATAATCAAGAATGCCATAATACTGTCTTCATAAATGGGCACTGTTTTAAAAACCAGGCACAATTAGCAGGAAGATATTCATAGTGTATGTCTGACATTATTATGACTGCAATATAAATTCCACGAGGTGGAGAAGGCCCAGAGAAAGAAGGCTACAGATTTATCATAGTATGATGCATTTGCAATATGGATTGTACTTATCTTTTTATTTGCCACAGACAATGTAAATTAGGAACATCTGCACGAAGATTCAAATAATTTAGCATCTGCAGCCCACTATAAAATATGCTGCTCTGATGCCTAGAGTGGAAACAGAAATTTACTGTTTCCTGCCTCTAATGAAATGATTTGGCTTTGGGTCCCAGAGGTAGCCTGCCACCAAAGATGGACCGGGAGCCATCGTGAAGGAAAAGTGGGGGAAATGGTGGTGGGTCACTTACCATCGTCTCCTCCTCTTCTCTCTTTAGTGCTCTAAAGAGCATATTGTTCTTTGGTCAAGACGTCAACAACAAACAAAACCCTTTGTGGGGATGACGTTTGGGGTAATGATGTCATCAACCCATTTTCCACCTTCCCGTTATTTATTCCTCTTTTGCTGAAATTAAAAGCAAGTGAACATTTTAAGTTCGTTTAAACTCGAGCGATTTGGGGGGGTGTCCTTCATGGTTGAACCCCTTCTGGTTGGCTAACTGTCCCAGCAGGGAAGAACTGGACCGTGCTGGGAGCACGTGAGCCGCCATAGTGATAGACGAGAGCGAGAGGAATTACAACAAGCCTGGAAACCGGTCATGGATTTTCATGTTCGCTTTCCCCCTCCACCTGGTTATCCTCATTTGACAGATGAGGAAGCTGAGGCTCGGAGATTTTTTAAATGACTTGCTCTGGGTCACTTCCCGTTCTGTGGCGGAGATGAAATAGCACAACTGGGCTGTGGCTAGAGCTGCGGACACGTGTCAGGGTGGCGAGCCTCGGCCCTTCCGGGGCGCTGGGAGCACCTGCGAGCCCAGGAGCAAATGTCAGCTGCGAAGCTGCGGTGGAGAGAACGTGCGACGGGGGCGGGGAGGCGTGTGGCCAGAGAGCCGCGAGGGCGAGCACCGGTGTCGTGGGGAACGTGCGCACAGCTTTCAGCCTCGGAGGCAAGAAGACCGGCGGAGGACCGCACTTTCCTCCTGCCCTCTGAGCGTCTGGAGGCATTTCGGAAGTGGTTTTCCAAGTTTTCTCATTACACAACAATTCGGAGAGTTTGAGTAAAAGCGGCAGACTCTCTACGGCCTGAGAGGTTGTCTCACTCCTGTTTCATCTGTGTCTGACTGAGCCATTTTTCCCACTGGGGGCAAGAGGGGCTTCTCCTTGCTGCACCCATTTAGCAACAAACAACAGCCGGCTAGTTTGGGTCCAGTTATAGCTACTAATTTGCAAGTGGCTCTAAGCGGACCTGAGATACCCCATGACTTTCTCTGAGCTGTGTGTCTTAAGCTCAGAAAGTGGAAACACGATGTCCCTCTGGGCTCCCAGGCTACTATGAGAGACTCGCCTTAATGCGGAACTGATTTCTTTCTTTGAGCTATAATAGCAAAGCAAGCACTTCAAGAAGACCAATCCATCTCCTCTCCATAAAAGGTTAATACCCTTCAATGTGCAAAAAATAAAAAGGTACAGGCTCTTACTCTTTTCATGGCAAGCACCAACTGAGAAAAGCAATAAGGACCAAGAACGTTTGAGTATCTTCTTTTGCAATCCATCCACTATCCATTTATCCGATACTGCAAGAGTTGGAGAATGTGCATCCTCCCTGTGGCTTGCCTGTAAGTTTGAGCTTTGCTTACACTTGGGGCAGGGGGGGTGGGGTTGTCGGGAGTGGTGAGGAGGGACAGCATCCTCTGTGAAGCCGCCCCCCCACCCCACAGCCCTCTCCAGGAGGCTGTCTGTGTGGGACTCTTGCTCCTGGGCGCTTCCTGTGCAACTTCACATCAAAGCCGATCCCCCCCCCCCCCCCCCCCTGGGAATTAGGATCAGGGATATAGGAGAGGAGACGCTGTTTTCAAGAGGCATGTGAACATGAACTTCTGAAGAGTCTTTGGTACTGTCATCATCTCCTGCCCAGTCCCAATTTGGGAGATTACACCACTGGATTATTAGTTTCTCTTTGCCCTCACCAACTTTCTACACTGTTCAGTTAGTCTGATGCTTGGAGCATGCAGTCACTTTTAGAGGGAGGTGTTTCTGGTGAGGAGAGGGGGCAGGAAATAATGAGTAAACAAGTAGCTTAGTCTCATCACTCTTTTTCCTTTGTTCAGGACTAGAGACCAACTCTTGGTTTGGAATACTAACTGGTAATTTTTCAACACAGAAGTGGCAGGAGAAATATTTAACACATTTCATCGACTATCAGTTTCAGAGTTTGCCACCCCCTGGCTGTTAAGGACTGGTAGCAGTTAACAACTTGCACCCTGGACCAAGGTTCCTTATTCAAATTCCAGCTTTGTCCCAAACCAGCACCAGGACCTTAAGGGAATTTGCTTAACTTCTCTTCATCTCCATTTTCCCATCTGTACAATGAAGATAATAATAGAGCCTACCTCACAGGACCTCAAACCCTATCTGGCATGTAGTAAATACTCAGGATGTGTTAACTGGTATTTTTTTATCATAAGGTATTAGGGAGCTTAATTCAATTTTATTTCGTGATACCATTTTGTCAACATTATATAGGTAGCTTATTCTTCTTGCTGGAAAATGATTGAAACAATTTCTCTTAGACTCAAAAAGTAAAATTTTCTACAAAAACCAACTTGTGCTCTTTTTAGGAGTGAAAATCATCCCTCATTGATAACCATGGCTTCTATAAAATAAACATAATTTCTGACACATTTCTGAGTTAACTCTCATAGGGTATCACCAGGGAAGAAATAATTTGCTAGTGTATTTCGATAGCCTGACAGACACAAGTGACCTTTAGATTTAAATCACATAATATTTTCTTCTTTCTCGGTTTATGTTTTGTGAAGGTTAATCGGTATAAGCTAATTACTCTTTTAATGATACTCCCGGGGCGCCTGGGTGGATCAGTTGGTTGAGCCTCTGACTCTTGGTTTTGGCTCAGGTCGTGATCTCAGGGTTGTGAGACTGAGCCCTGAATCTGGCTCTGTGCTGGGCGTGGAGCCTGCTTAAGGTTCTCTCTCTCCCTCTGCCCCTGCACACTGCATGCTCAATCTCTCTCCCTCTAAAATAAACAAATAAATCTTTAAAAAAAATAAATAAAATGATACCCCCAATTTAATTGATTCTCAGGACTTTCTGCAAAATAGGTGAAATTCTAGATAATTTTTAAAGGAGAGCTATGAGATATATAAATTGTGAAGAAGATCGTGTTCCTAAATGATAACATAGTGGTTACATAAAATATCCTTACGCCATTACTCTTTTCCATTTTCAATACTCTCGACAAAATAACTAAGAGAAGCTGAGATGAGGTCTAGGAGAAATAGGCAGCAGGATTATTAGAAAATATAGAACGTAATATTGCTCTGGGACTTTGATTTCATCTTCTTACTGTGAAGGATATTCTGTTTTCTCTGAGTCTAATAAAGGGAGGATGTGAAATATAGACATCTAGGTGGGGCCATATGATTAAATGCTGGTCAATAAGAAGTGGTGAAAGCGATATCCAGGCTACTTCTAGGCCTGGCCCCTCAAATCTCCCGCACTTACCCGAGCTCTCTTTCTATAGGCTAGATGGAGAGGATCCAGTGATGGGCTCCAAGGCCATAGACTAAGGAGAAGCACCTAGATAGGAAGAGTCTGGGTCCCACACTCGTGAGCAGAATTACCCTCACAACCTGTCCTGTGATGTGGATGAAAACACTTCTGTTGTGCTAAGCTCACTGAAGTTTTGGAATTGTTTGTTATACCAGCTGACATTGCTTTCCCTGACTAAAACAGCTCATATAAGTGCTTCTTTACCAACATAGAAATGACTCAAAATAATAAATGTAGCTAATATCTATTGAACACTAATTCAATGCAAGGACTGAAGCTTAGAGAGGATAAGTTCCTAGACCAAGGTCACAAGCTAATGAGCGATAGAACCAGGATTGAAAGCTGGGTAGAATGATCTCGAAGCTTATGCCCGAACCATTTTATTTTGATATTGTCTATGAAATATATCATGTATTATAATTATTTTTGCATTATAGAGGTAAATCATGGGGTGGCGTGAGCTTCAAATAAGTTTTTGCTCTAGTCATCATAGAAAATATTGTGACAAGTAGCTACAAGTAACTATAATTTTCATAGCTGAAAAATCTCAGTTCTTGGGTCATTCGTACCTATTTCAGCACATATAACAATGTAAATAGATATGCATCATCTTTATAGGTTTTTTTTCCACTTGGGCCAGGATACCTCAACTGAGTAAGACATTACACAATAGAATCTACCCACTTTTCTGTTTTTTATTTGGCGGGATTACTTTTTATTTCCATTAGTTCCACATCTCCCATGTGACTCTTTGCACCCCAGCTATCAAGGGAGTATAGCCTCTGAATCCCAATGGCCAAGGTCCTGATGATGATGGAGGTAGTCTCTGTGAGCTTGGGTCGGTGGGGGCCTAGAGAAATACCAGATCAGGGGCAAGATGGCTCTGTGTAGCTCTGTACATTTTTGCTCTATGAGAATCCATTCTTCGTACTTGTCTGTTAAGCCTCCTGAAGATCATTATTTATTTCCCAAGTAGAATGTGTACACTCAAACTCCATTGACCTTAGGGAATTTTAAGTCTGATTGTATGTGGTCCTTTCAGGAAAAAAACAAAAAAAACAACACTTTTAAAGTGTTAAAAAAAAAAGGTTTTCTCTTTCTTTCTTTCTTTCTTTCTTTCTTTCTTTCTTTCTTTCTTCTTTCTTTCTTTCTTTCTTTCTTTCTTTTTTGTAAAGCTAAATTAGAAACAAAAGATCTGAAAACTCTGGAGCCTATACATATAGAAATAGTTTTTTGGGGGGCCATATGTTCCTCTTTGTAATACAAACGTGTCGAAAGAGCAAATATCTGCAAAAAACAACTACAAAGAATACCATGCGAGTTAATGCATATCAAGCCATTCAGTCACGAGAAAAATTTGGAGTAACCAGCAGTGGGTCTGTCCAGACTCACTCTCTGCAGTGGTGATAAAATCCCAGATGCTGTGCCAGCCGTGTGTGTGGAGACTCCAGGTCGGAGGCACCCTTGGGATGTGTGTGCTTGGGGAGAGGACAAGACCAACTCAGCCTTGCCATTTCAAAGCTTTGAACAGCATGTTTGGAATGCTAATGGGTAATACTTTCTGCTTGTAGAGAAGGATGATTTTTCTGCAAAGCGTTAAATCATTCCCTTCCCTCCTGCCCTCACCCCCCTCCCCGCTCAGGTCTTTCCAGTAGTAGTTTTATCAAATTCTATCAAATGATTCTTTCTGGACTGATTTTTACATTCATATTTGGAGAATATATACCACGATCCACAGTGACGTAAGGAAGGCATAATAAGCAAAGCAGGCCAAATTCAAAAGAGGTAACGTGGGAAAGTACTGAAAAGGTTCTTGGGGGAAGAGAAAGGGTGAGAAGGAGCAAGAGAAGGAGGGAGCTGTGGAGCCATTTGGCGTCCATGTGCAAGGCTGAAGCACAGAGTTCCCGAGCATGTAGTGGACCTTCACCCATGACCATGGCAATGTCAATATTAGCTGTGGGTTCAACTCCAGTTATAGCATATTAGTTTATATATAGAACACATATTGCAAACAGAGAAAGCTGGGTTTGTTTTTTTTTTTTATCTGACAGACCTTCAGAGGGAATCGTGTTAACTAGCAATTTCACACATCTTCAGCTGAATGATAAATAGTGTTAAATGATGTGCCTGAAGCAGAATGAGATTCTCAAGGGCCTCCCACACCATTAAGGGAAAAAGAAGTTTATCCCATTGAATGCAGGAAGTGTAATGTTTTGCTGTCGTATCTTCGGACACTGATAATCCATAGATAGCGTGTGTCTATGATAACCGGGGTATTTTCTTACCCAGGACTTTCATTTCTAACTAGGCTGCGAATAGTTTATACTCAAGGAACTCTTGAGTTTCTTGAACTTGTATTTCTTCTCATCTTGAAGTGGAGCTCTTTGGGGTGCGTAGTTGTGTTCTCTGGGGTTGATGTCGAGGCTCCTTTGCTGAAGACCAGAGAGGAAGAGTGCATTCTCGGACTTGCCGCAGTTCATTCTTGTCCCTCTTGTGCTGGTCAGGCTCTCCTTGTAGGGAGCCTGTGCTAATCGGCTCCAGGCTTCTGCTCTTACTGAGGCTGCCTCTAGGTCATCCTAGGAACACTCCTTGAGTTTGTTACCAGTCCTCGTTTCTCCTAATCTTACAACTCGGGTTCTTCCATCCCAGCTGTTGAACCTTTTGTTGCCTTGGCAGTTCCGTAAACAGAGCTGTGTAGTTAAGAGCGGAGTCACCTCTTTGAAAACCAGTGTGTTAATTGCCAGCATATGTGCTGTTGGAAAGCCGTGTGAGGCCATCCATGCGAGTCCATCCATGCGAGCATGCGCCCAAGTCACCTGGCAGTGTGTCCACAGATTGCGGCAATGACTATGCGAAACACGGAGGAGGAGAGCCTTACCAGTACCACTTTGGGACCACTTGAACTTGTCTCCCCTCCAGCTAAAGCTAGGTCCTCAAGGACCTACTATCTGTTGCGAGCGGAAAGGCTGGTCCGGCACCAGACCTGACTGGCCTACACACCCACTGTCTGCCAGATGCCCCCTGTTTGGGAAATTTCCGGATCCTACAGCGTCTATCAGACCTGGCACCAAGCTGCTATCACACAACTGAAACATTTTATTTTTCATGACAATTTTATATCACTTCCAGACTTTCAAACTTTTTTCCATTTTATTGAAAATTCTTGGTTTGCTTGTTGGCAGATCAAATGCTGTTCTTAAGTGCACGTATTTTATTTTTATTTTTTTTAAAGATTTTTTTATTCATTTATTTGAGAGAGAATGAGATAGAGAGAGTATGAGAGGGGGGAGGGTCAGAGGGAGAAGCAGACTCCCCGCCGAGCAGGGAGCCCGATGCGGGACTCGATCCCAGGACCCCAGGATCATGACCTGAGCCGAAGGCAGTCGCTTAACCAACTGAGCCACCCAGGCGCCCAAGTGCACGTATTTTAAAATTAACTGTCCTTTAACTCCAGTGAACAAACCTGGTGGGGAAGCTTTTTACCCCCAACACAAACTCTTTTAATTCTCTCCCAACTCTTGTGAGTAAGGAAAAATCTAATTCCCAGCACCCGCGGGTTGAGTGTCTCTCTACATATGGTGTACAGGGTGTGGGCCTGACTGCTTTCGGAAGCAATAATTTTTCAAGTCTTGTGTTGTTAGTGAATTTTTTATGTTTCCTAGGCTTTGTTAGTGCACTGATTTAAACTGCAGTTTGAAGTTTGAAGATACTTACTTTACCTCATGAGAAAGGTGGCTGATATCTAGATGACGTCGAGGAGGCACTTGGTTATATGTGACTGCGGCCCAGGGTGGCGTCAGTTTTCTCCCGGACTCCGGATTGGACAGACTGATTACTCGAAGGCCTCCACTGTGACTCCTTAGGTTGAAAACCTAGCTAGCTGTGTGATCTTTGAAAATTTACTTAAACTTTTTAAGCCTCAGCTTCATAGTTTGCAAAGTGGGGATGAAACTAGGACTTAATTGTAGGGTTGTCAAGATTATTAATTGAATTATTACACCTAGGAAACCTAGAAGAGTGTCTCAGAAAATGTTAGCCATTATTGTTAAGGGGACCATATTTGAAAGATAATCTTAAAAGCATTTTTTTGTGTTAAAAAATTAGTTCATGTAGTCAGACAAGAGGGGAAGAAGTCTCTCATCGCATCTTCTTCTCTGAAGTGAGGTTATGATATTCTACAAACCATTGCAATTCTGCTCCATTAATTTGCTCCTTAAGCCTTTCCATTATTAGTATTAGTAATGGCATTTGACAATCTTCCTACATCTGTGGGACTGTCTGGCCTATCCATTTTCTCAAGACCCAATGTCAACTCCTTAACCTCTGTGCTCCCTATGGCTCTTTAGGAATTATCTCTCAGCTCCACAGGGTGGGCCCTTGGTGGTCATATTTATATGCTCTTACCTTTAACCAGTGCTGTCAGGACACCTGAGCTAAAATGGACCAATCACATTCTTTCTCCCCAAAATTTGGCTTTGGGACTAAGACTTTTAGTCACTATATGTGGCTGGTTCTATAACATGTAAACCTGGGAGCCATAGGGCCGCCATATTGGGCCATTGGTGCAGAGAAGTAGAGAAAACCTGTCTGCAGAGAGAGGAAAGAATGGAGCAGACAAAAGAAGCCAAGACGTGATTCAGAGAGATTTGAAGAGAACTGGCCTACAGAATTTCTGGTTCCTTGGCAGTTCCAGCTGTATTCTTGCCCCTCAGTTTTATGAAGCCTCCTCTGTCTATATCATTAATTTCCTGTTTTTACTTAAGGTAGTTGAGTAGCAACCAAATCCTTTAAAGACTCTTAGTTCTGATTGGCGATGATTTCAAATCAAGTTCACAAGTCCATTGCCATCAACCCACAGGCCTCCACCACTCACTTGTGACCTCTGTCATTCTATTGTTTTTATTTACTCATTGATTGATTGACTAATTGATTTTTGGTGCAGTGGTACTTGATCTCCATGTATGTTTCAAACAGTTGTTTTGTTTGTTTGTTTTTAACTCTTGGAACACTTGGAACATTTCATCTGGTTTAGTTATACAAATTTGGAATTAGTCTAATTTTATAATTGAGCTGAAAGTTTAAGAAATAATGATTGATTACATTCATTTACTTCTAACCCAGTGTTTGAGAGGTGCCTCAAATTCTGTTAAGATTATTTGTAATAGTGCTAATTCATGTTTAAGAAAGAAACTGTGTAACATTTCTGGTATCAACTAAAGTTGAATCTCAGAGGAGAGGATTCCTCACTTTGGGCAGCCCAGAAACCCAGACCCAGAGGGTGGTTATAGTCGAATTTCCCCAAGTATATTCCTTAGGACTCTTGTTTTCAGATGTTCATGAATGTAATGAGAAAAAAAGGTCCATGTTCAAATATTCTGTGAAATACTGAATTTAAACACAGTTCAGCTCTTTTCTTTATTGAAGCATTTTAAAGACTTTATACATGATACACATTGTGATTCTCCATTTGTGGTAGACTTGTAGTCATTCCTGAACAAACTGGTCATGGAATCCTTTTTCTGTAGAGGACGTTTTCAGGACAAATGTTCCATGGGACATATTCTGGGCGTATTGTCGTAAGAGAAGTACTTAGGTAAGATTGGCATTTCCTGGGGTCGCTTGGCTTGTCACCATTGTCTTATTGCTTACACGTGGCTCTTTCATTTATGAATCCTGCCAAAATCCCTTGGGAATCACAGGTATTTTTTTATCGGTACCAACTTTTAGTGACATGGCAATAATGAAACAATACTCCTAAAGGCACATCTGGGGACACATAGATGACCCTGACTCGATTATAAAATCCTTGCAGTGTCCCATTCATCCTCGGATCTCTGTGACAGGGCCTGTCGATGCCTATCATATCAGTTGAATTGAATTATTAAATTGCCGAAGATCTAGAATTAAATATTGTTCATTCTTTCAACAATTAGGAAACTATATTTCTTTTTCCAACAACACACTCCTTTAACACATTAACTTTGATGTAACAAAGCTATAGCTAAACTGGCTACCTCAAGTGGCACGATTTTAATTCTTGGAGAGAGACTGCCAGGAAGTTTTTTACAAATTTCTTTATAATTTAGTGAAATATCTGTTCTGCCTTTGCTAAAGGAACGAACTAGAAATCCTTATGAGTCAGAGAAATCAAGATTTTGTTTTGGCACTGCTAAGAGGGCCTTAAGTAACAGGCCATCAATATGATAATTTAATAAAATTGTAAGAGAATGTGATGCAGAACAGTTCCCTGTAAGATCTTGTTGTTCTTATATCATTAGCAGAATGGAGTCTGGCAGTATGAAAACAAGCTGGGTAAAGTTAAGATGCTTTAGATAACATAAGTATCCATACTTATAATGCATATAACATATGCCCTGCATTTTAATTTATGGGCTTAAGGGAACAGTGATTAAGTAGGAGAGAGAAGAGCTTTTTAAACACCTTCTGGGGAGTGATTTCTATTCTTTGCTGTCACATCTCCAATTATTCTTTCTCTTCAAATACTTATTCTCAATCTTTGAGTTTTCCTGGTACAGGTGGCTGCCATTTGTAGAGCTATCAATTTTGCTGCCCCGTTTTAAGGCGGCTATTATTTATGCCAGTTCCTGCTTATCCTTCTTTGGATTCGTTTGGACAAAAACAGCTACAAAACATTTTAAACAGCTTCAAAAAAAAAAAAAAAAGGTTACCTTTAAGGATCACATGTTATGATGCATAACCTCCAGATAAAACGTGTGATCGGCTCCAGCACACCTCTCAGGGATTGCGGTTTTAACACCCTTCTAGGTGTCCGCAGTGCGGGGACCCGGGGCCATGCCAGCAAGGCTGCCCCGCGGGAGGGGCCGCAAACCTGAGCTCTGTCCGAGGAAGGTTGTCTTCCTCTTCGAGACAATGTGGAACTCATGTCCCTTGGAAGAATTGCTTTCCTTCTGTTAATTGGCGCTGTGTATTCTGCTCTGCCCCATTGTTTGGTTTAAAGTTTGTTATTCAGAATTAATGTCAGGTTTCATAGTCTGTTAAACCATAAATTACCACTCCTTGTCTTGGTACTGAAAGAGATTACTTAGCCATTCACAATTTTCCATGGGATGTTCTCCAGATGTGTGCCATCTGAAGTCTCCTGACGCCTCTCTCCGGTGGACGAAGCCGGCCTCTTGCTGAGGAAACAAAGAACTGGGAAATATATACATCAACATTAAAGCATGCAGGTCCTCAGACAATGTTAAGACGCCTTCACACTTGCACGGAGTTCATTTGCGTCCCCTAACAATGCCCCTACTGTGGGGACCAAGTGCCACGGCTTTACTTGCCCTCCTGTATGGATAATTTTATGCTAATCCCTGAATTGTTGCAGGAGCCTTTAGCGGTCAGCTGCCTTTCTCTGTCTTTTGAGGTATCCAGTGATGTTACAACTTGGAAATGCCATAGAGGCAGCTGATGGTGTCTTCAGACAATTCGGGCCCATCGGGTTTTCTGATATGTGAGGTGTTCAGGACCAGGTTCTCTCCCGTCCACCCTGAAACAGGGCGGCGGATTCTCGATCTCAAAGTGGCCCAGAGGAGATAGCCATTAAGACAACGCTACCTCTAATCCAATTTCCCATCATCTCAAACTCTGTGCAAAAGCAAATGTTGAACCTGTAGCTGAACCCAGTCTTTTGAATGCCAAACCGAGACCCGTCATGTATTATCTTAACTATTTCGGGGAGAGGCTGATTGTTTGCAAAATATCTTTGGGTTGCCATTAGTTGGGGTTTAATCCTTTAGAAATATTCAGGGCTCAGGCCTATTCAAGCACGCCGGGCCCCTGCTCCTCGCAGCAGCTCGGCTCGGCCCGCGCTGTGGCTTGTGTACTCAGGCCCCACTTATTTTGTTCAGGTTCACGATCAGGCGAGACAGCGCTGTCAATTCAAAAAGACATTCTTTTTTCAAACTATTGATCTCCGTTGCTCTTGCAAATCCTTTCGTATTGGCTCTCAGGATTACTATAATGCTATAATCATTCTGTTAAGGATTCAGATTTGTGGTGGGCGAAAAGATGGGAACATCAAAAGGACTGAAATGCCCTTGAAGCAATCAATTTTTGTTCATCAAATACAAATGCTGAGAGGCTGCTTTCGGCTAATAATTTATAACTGAATTAATGACACATGGCTTCCTTCAGTCTTTTTTTCCTTGAGTTCCCCCCCGCCCCCCGATGATCTGATTTTATATTCTGGGAAGTGAATTTGAATCGCTTCGTGTTCTAAACAAGAGGACTGCTTTGGGGAGTGAAAAGCTCATTTCGCTTGCTTTCAAACTTCGAAGGCAGTACAAATCTTTCCTCTTCCTTTGGGCTCTACGAGAAGGTGAGCCCAACACCATATCTGCTCCACTTCCTCTGGTAACAAAACAATGCTCTTGTGGTTACGGTGTAGGTCACATCCTGACAGAAGCTTCCACCAGCAAAATAATTTCTGCAAAATCACAAGCGGGCTGCTGTGTCTCTATCAACTTTTACACGAAACAGTTTCAACAAACACTGTTTATTAATCATAAGATGATGATGTTAGAGGACAGGCTCTTCTTTGGTGTTAATAAGCACAGTTTGTAGATCTCTGTGAACACCATGATTAAACCTACTAAATGTTTAAAAAGTCCCGAAGGTTCTAAGTTATTTTCAGCTGCATTTCTCCCTCACGGCTTGGAGCACGTGATGTTCTAGAGGGCAGTCTCCAGCTTTCATGTTCCCTGTTGCCAAAAGACAAAGATGACATAGCTGTACTCTCGCAAGAGAACTGAGACAGACTAACATTTTCAGACATTGGGGGTTGGTTCTCTCTCTCTCTCTTTTTTTTTTTAACATTCCAGTTGAAAGTCATCCTGGGGAAATAACAATATAATTTTCACTGAAGTGTAAGTAATGTTTTCCTCATTGATGTAGGCCTGTTAATTTGAGACAAGCTATAAGTCACAGAAATAGCTTGTGATGGAGGAATTTTACTCAGCAGGAAATAAAGGAGGTCCTTTTAGCTAGCAATGTCTTGAAATCTTACCAGCCCGGAGCCTGCTACCGCCAAATTCACATCCTTTTAAAGACTGGTCTCGGGGCTCCTGGGTGGCTCAGTCGTTAAGCGTCTGCCTTCGGCTCAGGTCATGATCCCAGGGTCCTGGGATCGAGCCCCGCATCGGGCTCCCTGCTTGGCGGGGAGTCTGCTTCTCCTTCTCCCTCTGCCTGCCGCTCCCCCCGCTTGTGCTCTCTCTCTCTCTCTGTCAAATAAATAAATAAAATCTTAATAAATAAGTAAATAAATAAAGACTGGTCTCAGTGGCCCAGTTCCAAAATCTGCTTCTCATCGTCTGAGTCAAAATCCACTTCCAGAGGTGTTTAAACACTCATAGCTATACTATTATTTTCTCCAAGTTATTTTTACAAAGCTTTTGACATCTGCTTCTCCCCCCGCAAATTTCCCACTGCTTTTTGCACTGTCAGGAGGAAGTCACATCTTAAGTTCTTTGCTTGCCTGAGTTTCTCAGTGTTGTCTGCCTTAATCTCTGTAAACTCAGATCTATCGAAGGCAATGGTAGAATGTTTGTTATCCTTTGTGTCATGTGATATTTATCTAGCTGCAGCAGTCATACTGTTGGTATTTGGAAAGAAATACCAGGCCACTTGTTTTAAATACCCCTGGCACTTTTATGCAGGTGTGGAGGGTAAGGGAGAGCTTCCTATCTTGGAATAACTGAGTTATCATCTTTTAAACAGAGCCTGGGTTTGTTACTAATGGCACCTAGGAGCTTACTACATGCAGGTGTGAGTATGGGTGGGGGAGAAGGAGACACTCCGCCTGCTATTGTGGGGTCACTAAGTGGCAACAACATTTATAGATTAATAACCTGCTAGAAACTGGCACCCATGAGGAGTGATGTTTTTCTTCCTTGAAAATAAGAACTATCGCTTCCTGATTCATTATTCACACACTCCACCTATTCATGCAGCCAGCTGCAACAGAAGAAAAACACACACAGGGGTCACATACATTTTAGCTACAAGGCAGTCTAGTCCCTACTTATTTGTTTATTTATATTTATTTATTTATTTATTTCCCTCCAGGGGCAGCAAAGCAGGGAGGGTGACTTTAACATAAAGCATGGTTTCACAAAGTAGGAGCTGACTCGCTCATCCTAACACAATTTCAGAGAGTGGGTTGCGTTGGAAAAGTAATGCTTACCCTGTAAACCACAGGATATCAAGCCACACTTGCCAGGTCTACTTGAACTTAGTACCGGGTCTGGTCCCAGATCCTGGGGTGCTGCAGGCTCTGTCTAGACTCAGTACATTTAGCAGCATTGTGGTATAATTACAAAAATAAATAAAATGTGATATCTTTAAAATGAAAATCGCAAGTGGCCTAAATAGAACTGCCAATCTGTTCATGGCACGGACATCATGTATTTGGTCCATTTCTGGCAAACACCATGTTGCTCGCTTTATTGGTTTCACAGATATTTCAGTGAGGGTGGGGAAGAGAGGGGAAGCTGAAAGCACTTCCTCTTTCCTGGTTTGAAGGTTTTTCTCTCCATCAGGAGTTGAAAACAGAATTTTGTTCAGGAAAATAAAACCATTGCCTCCCAATTACGGAAACATTTGGTATTTATTATTATGACTATCTCTTTCTCAATGATAAAAGATTGGATTTTTCTGATGAATCTAGAGAGAGTTTAATACCACTTCATACAATCAGTGGGTTGGCTTTTTCAAGTCGTAAGGAACAATAACATGTTCTGGGACCTTCGCTGGTGGAGTTGACCTGGAGAGAGTCCACGGGGAAAGGCAGAAGGCTGAGAAGCTGCCTCTGAATTAAAGAGCCAGACCTCAGTGAGGACTGGGACATTTTCTAGAACAAGTTGGCAACTCCATCAGGTGGAGTGGTGACTTTCTGGTGACTTGGCCTTTCCCCTTTACTTTTCTATGCATTCTCCCTTCCTGCTTCCCCAAGAACTCCTCTCACAGTCTATCTCCTGGGGTCGTAGTCAGTCGGTGAGGGGCCATCCAGTATGGTGTCTGGCTGTGGGCATTGTCCTTTCTGCCAGGTGTTTGCTGGGCTGGGGATCTGAGCCGGCCAGTGTGGCGCGGTCCTAACGTATCAATCTCTTCAGATGTATTATGTACTACATACTTACTTGTGATGGATTATGTAATGTGCATCTTCTACTAATATATATGTCCTTGAACATAGTCTCCTAATTGTGCCGGGCCCACATCAGCTTTCAGTACGTGTTGCTGTAATTTGCAGAGGAATCTGACCTTCTGCTTCTCATGCTCATGGCTCTGTAAGAGCAAAGAATGCCTCCTATGCAGTTTAGGTAATAATACACACGTTAGAATCACTGGAAGCACCAGGCCACACCTCAGGAGTTCTTAAAACTTCCCAGGTGTTTCCGATGGGCAGCTGAGTTTGACACTCCCTGTTATAAAAAAGCATGGGATAGGGCTTATGTGTTCCTTGGGTTCTAGAGCCTCTGTTTGCATGCGGCTGTGTGTACGCGTACATGCGCATAAAACTAGCTGAATGCATCCACTCTAGCCCAACGCCTAAAGCAGTTGTTTCCTTATTTGGGTCTTCTCCAGTGATCCAGACATGAAATAAGCCAGGGCTTTGGAGTCAGACCCCCTGGGGTTAAGAGCTCATTAGGCTGCTTTGTAGCTGTGTAACCCACGGCGAGTTCCTTTATTGGGGCGGTTCTGTTGTTTATGTGGAATGAACGTGATATGGTCCTTAAGATCCAAACATAGTAGGACCCCCTTCCCTCGCTGTGCTCCTCTAGAGAGATCGGTTTGGCAGCTGTTATTGCAACCAGCCTTTCCCAAAGTGTGGATGTCTTACTGCTGGTGGCACGAGAGATGATGTTTGGGTCCCAACATGGCATTAAATAAAACTGAATCATAGTAAGAGAAAATTTTTCCCTTTTCAATTTTTTCCAGTTAAGTTATATTAAAGGGAAAGTTTCAACCTGGTGCTAGCATTGCCTTTACAGTAACTCTAACCTTGCTAATGATCCTTTTTAATAAAACAGAGATTGGGCCTTCAGCTCAGAGCCTTGATGGATTACGGCATCTAGCCAGAATTTACTGACATTGAACATATTTAGTTGTATTTATTTTTATGGAAGCTCTCTGTTTATGGTACCGATTTTTCATTTTTATAATGCCACATAGTTTTCTTTAGATAGATATTTTCTTTGAAAATACATAGTTTTCTTTAAAATAAGTGTATTTAAGTTTTAAAAGGTGAGTTTCATACTACTATAAAAAAACAATAACATCTGTGGTATGTGGTTTTCTGAGTTTTGGAAAAAGCATCGTGAACCATGGAATGTAAGGTATCCAATGGATTCTTTTCCACCGCCTCTGCATCCTTCCAGAAAGCAAAGTCCCCAGCAGTGCTGGTGGTAAATTTAGCTAGTCATACCTCTTGTTTTCAATCCCAGCACTCATACTGCCCTCCGGCCTCTTACTCCCCGCTCTGGTGGGTTGGTGAGGGTACCTGTGGTACTTGTCCTGAACCTGGTCAGCGTCAAGAACCTTTGGTATCCCAGGCTTGTAGTCCATTGAGGGAATGGAGGGGCGTGGCTTACTGTAAACGTGGAACCACACCCATCCCTAGAAGACTAATTCTGCAATCCAGTTTGCAACCCCCTGGTGTTGGTGGAATTGGATATGGCAGGCTTAATAATGCCCCCCCCCCCCAAGATGTCTATGTTGTAGTCCCTGGAACCTGTGAATATGTTACCTTACATGGCAAAAGGGACATTTTTTTCCCCCTGATGTTATTAAATTAAGGATCTTGAAATGAAAAGATTGTCCTGGATTAGCTGGGCAGGCCCAATATAGTCATGAGGGGCCTCGGAAGAAGGAGGCAGGAGGATGAAAGACCAGGCAATGTAAAGACGGAAACAGAAGTTGCAGTTGTGCACTTTGATGATGGAGGTGGGGGGCCACAAGCCAAGGAATAGAGGGTGCCTGAAGTAAAGGCAAAGGAATGGATTGCCCCATGAAGCCTCTAGAAGGAGCTCAGCCCTGTCAAGACATTTTAGACTTATGAGCTCCAGAATTATCAGTTAATAAATTTCCATTGTTTTGAGCCATGAAGTTTGTGTACTTTGCCATGGCAACAATAGGACACTAATATGTGACCCATGGGACAGGCTTGGTGACAGATGGTGTCTGAGGCTCCAGGAGGAGCCCCTGCTGAAAGATTAGGCAGAATAGCCAGAGGGTCTGGACCTGTATCAAATCTGCCTGGTGCTGCTATTCCATGATGCATGATTCACCATGTTTGGGCTTGGTGGATCCAACATCCAGCCAGGCCCGAGAAAAGAGGAGGTCCTATAAGCCTGGGGGGAATGAAGTTAGGTTTGGGCGCAGTCAGAAGCTACAACTGAAGCAGACAACTTTGGTTGCCAGTCTGACTTCTGTTTTCCCTTTCTCCCACCGAAGCAGAAACTTAATTTTGTTCTAATTTCCTCTCCCCAACCAAGTGATGTTCTCCTGGGGAAGCTGGCTCCATCAGCAAGTTCCAGTGAGAGTCAATCACTAAGCCATTTCAGCACATGGCATTTCCTGATGGCTGTTACTGGTCCAGAAATGGACACATGACCCTAGAAGCCCAAAGGGACTGAAGCAAAGGTCCTATCTCCACATAGAGAACAGCTTTACTCTCTCGTGTGAATCTGAAGGCATGGCTCTGTCATTGTTGCAGCAATCTATTGACCACAAAGGGAAGCCAATTTTAGGAGAAGCTGTTACTGAGAACAGCTAGCAGATGGACAGAAAGAAGCTGAGTCCTTGAGAACATAATAGACAAAATAGCTGATATAACATCCGATGTGAGGTACATTATTACTTAAAACCAATTTGAGTTGGCGTTACTTATAGCAAGAATAATTCTATTAAAACACTTTCTCATGTCTGAGTCCACGTCCCACACCTTCCTTGGTGGATGGTAAATGTGGTTTTCACTAAAAGAAACATGTCTGTTGATAACACTTAGTACCTACAAAATAATGTCACTTTTCCCATCTATTTTCTTCTGTCAAATTAAGTTTGTGATCTAAGTGGTAGGAAATAGGTATTTTTCTTCAAGAGACCCAATAAATGTTAATCTGAATAAAGACAAAAGCCACATGGATTATGAAATAACTTAATTTTTTCCCCAACTAGAGCATAAGTTCTTAAAAGTACCTTGCCCACATCTGGTACTCAAATGTGTTTGATTTTAATAGGCACTTTCTGAAACCATTACTTTATCCCAGGGATGGTAAATAGGTTTAATCTGGTGTGTCATCTCCTACTGATTATTGTGGATTTCTGAAGATCTGCACTGAGAAGGATTCCAAGGCCTGCTGGCCCCAGTATGAGAAGATGCTGAGGTTACTAGCAATGTCCATCATAGACATGGAATGGGGGTTGCTGAAATTGCTGCTAGTGTTCAGCATCCTCATCTTAACCCAAGAACATTTCTCTTGAATGAAGGGAGTTCTAAGTTCCCTGGAGGCTGATTATGTTTATATATGAAGGTGAGTGGCTTCTTTGCTTATGAGTGAGTCAACCTTGCAAGAAAACATTTCTTATTTGTTGGTTTTCTTTCTTGTGTGTGTGTGTGTTGTTGTTATTTTTTGGACAATACTTTCAGGAAATACAGTGGACACATAGAGGGTTAGGTTTAATCTCTGTAGAAATCATCTCTTTATCAAAGACGGTAGTAGGCAGCATTCTAAGATGGCCTTCAAGATTCTAACACTGGTGCACCTGTGTACGTGAATGTGGGCAGGACCTGTGAATATGATGGGATATCACTCTCATGATCATGTCACATTTTCACAAGGGTGAAGGGATTTGGCAGATGTAATTTAAGATCCGAATCAATTGATTGAGTTAATCCAAAGGGAGATTGTCTGAGTGGGCCCAATTTATTTTAAAAACATACTGGACCCTTCCTACAGAGAGATATTCTCTCTCTATCTTTTTAAGATTTTATTTATTTATTTGAGAGAGAGCGCATAAGGGGGGAGGAGGAGCAGAGGGAGAGGGAGAAGCAGGTTCCCGGCTGACCAGTGAGTCCCACATGGGACTCAGTCCCAGAACTCTGGAATCATGACCTGAGCCAAAGGCAGACACTTAACTGACTGAGCCACCCAGGCACCCAAGAAATATTCTCTTTTTGGCCTTGAAGAAGTAGGTAAGCCACTGTGTTGTGAGAGGGCCACGTAGCATGGAACTGAAGCAGCCTCTAGGAGCCACGAGGTACCCCAGATGAAGTCAGCAAGGAAGTAGGGACCTTGATCCTACAATTTCAAGGAAATGAATTCTGACAACAGTCATATGAGCTTGGAAGAGGAGCCCAAGCTCCAGAAAAGAACACAGATACTTAGTGTGCCCTATAAATATTTAATTGAAAGATGACTTGGAAAACATATGGGAGATACAAGGGTTATTTGTGGTCAACATCAAACTTAGTTAATCAAAAAGACTTAATGAGGAACATGGGAGTTATGCTGAACCGTGACAGATGGTCATAAGTGTGTTTTGTTTTAAATTAGTACATTTGTGATAATTTGTAATGCAGCAAAAGAAAACTAATATAATTACCATTAAATCATAAATGATAGAGGGGAGAATGAAAGAAAAAGCCTGTGACAAATGAACCAGTGTGGACATCAAACCATGAAGAGAAAAGGCTTCATGGGTGAATGTGTACAAACTGTACCCTCAATGCCATTGGACACATTGATTTGTCCCTTTCCCAGCTGTATGAGCAGCATAGGGTCCACAAAATAGCTTATGATGCTTTTAAGTCACCTAGAAGGCACTCCTGGTCCTTCAGCATTTACTTGTTAACATTTTCTATGAACAGAGTAACACAAACAGAAATAAGTAAACAGCCTCACCTGATATCATTACTTCTACAAATATAAATGTAATTTATTTCCCCACAGTTCCCTTCACTTGTTGTCTACTTATAAACAAAATATGTTAGATATGTAATGCATATAGACACAATTTTGTATTCTTAAACATTACATGATACGTACTTTTCACGTTCTTTCATGATCTTCAGTTATTTTTATTGGTTGAATATCTTACTGAATTGACGTGCTGAAATTTCTATAATCATTCTCCCATTGTTAGGAATTTAGATGATTCCTTTTTAAAATTTCTACCTCTGCTACTGTAAATAAAATGGATTTTTCCTACCAAAGTTAACAATTTCCTACATATAGATTTTTTTAATGATTACATAATGTTTTTTTGGCTTAAAGGTACAAACATTTCTTTGGACCTAATTGTTTCCCCAAATTTTGCCAATGTACACTCCGACCAGTAGTGTGAGTTGTGTTCATTTATTCATTTCAGGGTCCTCTTGCCAGCTTTAGAAATTCCCTTTTTAAATATTGGCCATTTATTTTTTTAGGCATAACCTTCACTGAGGTATAATTACATCTAATAAATGCACCCGTGTATAATTCAATAGCTCTTGGCAGTTGCAGACATCCATGTAACCACCACCACAATCAAGCTATAAACCATTTCCATTGCTCCTCAGAATTTTCTTATGCCTGTTAGTAGTCAGTTTACCTCCCATCCTGTGCCCGTACAACACTGCTCGGCTTTCAGTAAATCAGTTTTGCTAGTTTTACTAGAATTTAATATAAATGGAATCATACGGTCCTAACTTTTTTTTTTTTTTTTTGGTCTGCCTTGTATAATATATTTGAGATTTATACATGTTGTGTATATAGGTAGTTTGGGGTTTTTTTTTTATTACTAAGTAGGAGTCCACTGTAGGGATATACCACAATTTGTTTATTAATTGACCTACCCATTGTTAACATATGGGTTGATTTTAATTTTTTGGTGTTATGAATAAAGCTGATCTAAATATTTGCACACAGTCTTTATATGGACATACATTTTCATTTCTCTTCGGTAAATACTTAGGAGTAGGATTGTTGGGTCATATGAAAGGCAAATACTTAGCTTTTTAGAAAATTGCCAGACTATTTTCCCAAGTAGTTTTATCAGTTTACATTCTCACTCTCCATGGGTGGGCATTCCAATTGCTCCATATCTTTGCCAACACTTGGTATAATCAGTCTTTTTAATTTGAACTATTCTAGCAGGTGTGAACTGGCATGTCATTGTGGTTGGTCATTTAATTTTTATATGATTGTTATATACAGTTTTTGGGGAAAAACCAGGCTATAAAATTTAATTTCTAATATTATATCAACAATAAGAGTAAATGAGATAAAGAAATACTAGAAATTTAATTTCTCTTTTTGTAATGAAAATAAGTGAAAATTAAAGAACCTGAAAAGAACGCATACTTTGCACAGGAAATGAGAATACATTAAATAGACTTTATCATGTAAGATGGTTTCCAAAGTAGGGCTACTTTGATTTGTTTGAAATGAACAGACTGCCAGACACCATGAGAGGGCCGTGGGGGCAGCATTAGCATCGCGAGCCGTGTGGGAAAGCTTGCGACAGGCAGGGTGCTTGCAGGTAGCCCGCAGCAGCGACAGACTTTCCCGAGGCAGTGCACTGAGGCTGCATGATTGCTTTTCTCATCTTGCTGATAGAGGTTGCATTATTAAATACAGAATGCCGCTTCCCAGGTTGACTCTCTCTTTCGCCTCCTAAACCCAGGGACAAAGGGGATGGAATTGAATATTTACTATTGTCGGACAATGATCTCCCCTTCAATTTCTGCTCTGCTTTGGTGTGCTGGGATAACATTTGGATTAGGTCTGTGGGAGTAGGAAGGACAACGCCAGTCTATTGGCTAACCTGACCAGGGGTCAAGGAAAAGACAATACTCCCGAATCAGCAATAATCATGCCCCAAACCCTCAGTCTCCAATGTGCTTCATAGATGGTCAGTGGCTTATTTCTGAGTCTAAAATCTTTGTGCAGCTAATCCCCTATACCATGAGAATTAAACTTATCGCTTTATGCAGAACTTGATAAAATGTGGAGACATGAGGGAGACGTAATCTCAGTCAGGTGATCTTTAAAAGATAAGCACAAGATGATAAAAATGACGACATTCAGTTTAGAAATTCTCACAAAACCAGTCGTACTCCATTCTCTGAAACATCACTGATGCTTATGTGTGTGCTGACGTATTTTGTCCTAATGGGATATCAGAAAGCTCACAACCTAAGAGAGATTGCCAAAGAATAGTGATTTTTGAGCAGCTTATCATCTGTGATGGGGGACAAAGTTCAACCAGTAACAGCCAGTGTGGATGAAATTGCTGTTTGGAATTATTTGAAATCACATCATCATCACTACCCACTAATGTATCTTTTCCATTAACATTTATTTATATCTTTCACAAAAAAGGAATTTGAAAGGGCAAATTATATATCTTGGTTTATGTGAGAGTCAGAATCAAAGCACACAGATTTAACCCTGACCCACCCTCTATTCCTATTGGGACCAGATTTTCAAAATTCAGTCAAATGAATAATGCCTTACACTCTTATCCTCAGTTTTCTGAGATATGTCCTTTTCCAAATCATCTAAATAAAGACAAGACCACTTTGTTTATTTATTTTTGCCCCAAGTTTTGGTTTTTTAAATTTCAGTGCTGGGCTTGTAATACCATAAACTAATTAATATTCTTTAAAAATATAGTTTAAGTGTGAAGTAATTGTGAGGTTACTCTTGCCACCAAATATATAACTTGGAACTTAATGCCTCCAAGCAATGAGTACTTCAGAGAAGACTCCTGAGAGAATTAGACCCAGAATTCTCTTCTAGAGCTTTGATACTTTTCAAACCCTACAAATGAAAAGGAATAACATATTGAAAATGGAGATCATATGTAGGGTGTAGCTTTTCTGCAGAAATTCCTTAAAATAAAAAAAAATGGCAATAAAGCCCTATTCCTTCAAGCTGAGAAATGGTGCCACGAAGCATCAATAGGGACCTGGGTTAGATCCAACATGGTCCATCCTTAGTAAAGAATACTGTTCAGCTGTTGAAAAGAAAGAGGTAGACTTACGCATACTGGCTTGGCAAGATCTCTAAGACATATTTTTAAGTAAAAAAATACACGAAACAATAATATTGTATAATCCCATTTATACAAAAAAAGACATGAAGTATAATTGCGATATGAACACACATGTATGTAAATGCATGGTATACATACCAAACTATCGACAGAAGTTACTTCTGGGAGGGGAGTGGCCGAGTATGTGTGAGCATGTGCGGGTGTGTATGGATGTGTATGTGTGTTTGGCAGGTGGCACGAAAGTCAGTGAAATGGAAACTAACATGTTTGGTACCATATGATTCATTTTGTTTGACTATTTTGCAAGACGATATTTAGGCAGATGACAATTACCCCCAAACAGAAAAAGTTTAATTAGCTATATCTTCAATGAATCCAAGGTTATAACATAACACTGGTATATACCCAAATCTTCTACATTTTCTTTTTTAAAGATTTTATTTATTTATTTATTTGACACACAGAGAGAGTACAAGCAGGGGGAGTGGCAGAAGCAGGCCCCCAACAGAGCAGGGAGCCTGATGCGGGGCTCGATCCCATGATCCTGGGATCATGAACTGAGTGGAAGGCAGTTGCTTAACCAACTGAACCACCCAGGTGCCCCAACATTTTCATTAATAGCAAAATGGAATACTGTTCTGGAATTAGTTCTTCAGCACCAAATCATTGAAGAGGGAAATACAGACACAATCCAATGATGAATGGTAAACTCTGTAGGTGCCTTGCTCTCTACCCTATCCCTCATGCCTAGCACAGGTCCCAGCATTAAATAGGGATTCAAAAATATTAGTTGAATAAAAGTTTTCAGTGTGTTGGAAGCATATTATTTTTATGACTTAAAATGCAAATATGAAACGAATGCTATTGTATTTGAGACACAGATGAATTTTACTACCTGAATTAATTCAGCTTCCTCCGCAAAGATAATCCCATCACAAACACTAGCAGCCAAGTGCTTTGTGAAACAGAAGACTGCCAGGAACCAACATGGCATCCAGCTCCACACCAAATGGAAATTCTCTGGTATGACGGTAGTGCCCAACCTTCACTGGATGTCACATCTGGCTTCTTGAGCCCTTCCTTCGGCATCATCCACCAGCCCTACTTAACATGAAACGCAAAGCAGGATCACCCACCACATGCTCCTGGAACTCAGCCAGGCTGCCTGCCCTGTGGCAAAGCTGTCTGCAACACAGGATCTTTGGGGAGGACGTGTGTGGAGAATGGACAGCAACGCAGGCTGTGCACTGAGCTGAAATGGGATCGCCGCGAGCAGGGTGGGCAGAAGCAACACTGCGATTTAATATCAAATGATAGGCTATGGAGGTGGACTGCTGGGAAATCAGATGCAATGGAAAAATTCCTTTCAGGCCAAGAGTCTTGTTGTGGGGAAAGGGAAGAGGATAAAGAACGAAAGAATTTTTTTTTTTTTTTTAAGTTTTAGCTTTGATTGAAGGCATATTAGTGAATGGGTGGGATATCAAATAATCTGCCCACCATTGGCTGTCGTCAGTACAGTCATTGCCAACAGTTCTATTAGTTTTAGGCACATAGGGCTTTTGTACGGGTGATAGAAAGTATGTCTATAGATGTTACATTTATAAGGAAAAAAGGTGTTTTCACAGTCACGGGGTTTACCTAGGTTTGAGATTTGCAACCATGTCACATTTTAAAACTTTGGAAAATGATTCTATGTTCATAATTTCCAATGTAAAATGAAAACACAGACCATCTGGAAATTATCAAAATGCTATGTAAAGGCAATGATGCCGTTTACTGTATAGAATCAATTTAGCACACCAATAAAATCATGCACACGTATAAACCTCGAGAAAGGAGGCTATTTTTTTTCCATAGAACTTTCCATTTAAATTCTGTTGCCATTGTTGTGCAATAAATTTTGTTGTCACACAGCTATAGCTAAAGTGCTTTTTATTTGATGTAATCCTACTGCATCATCAAAATATCAGTATTTTTTATGTTTCGCAAATATTTGTGGACACCATTAGGCAGCATGAAGCATAGTGCAGTAACAAATGTCCATTTTATGGCCGCTGTCAGACTATATATTGTATAATGCCCCAATATTATCAGCAATCTAGACCTAAATTATCACAAACCTAAGTCCATGAAACAGAAGACATATATAATCTCCGTTAGTCCATGTATTGAAATGCTAGAATTAAAAGGTTGGGCTATCAATTCAGGCAGAAAATGTTGTTTTCCAGAGGAATTTTTCACTCAGGACAAAAAAGGAGAAAAGGCAAAGGAATGAAGCTCAGGGCTGATTTTTGACAACTCTAAACCCAAAAGAAGATTTTTATGTCCCCGAAGAGGAAACACAGGTGAGAGGGGAAGTAAATGTGCAACTGGGAAAGTTGTTCGGTTTTGGTCACTGGGTTTTATTATTATTATTTTAGTTAACAAAGACATCAGATTATCAGTAGACAATGTTGGTTTATGGTGTTAGAGAGTTTTCTCCCAATTCACAATTCTATTTGAAAGAAGCCAAGGAGATTGATGTTTTGAAACGATGATGACAAATTACCCACAACATACGGTTCATTGTAAATACTGAGCAAATAGTCTCTAAGGTGCTGTGGAATGTGACCAGCCAAGGGGCCGCAGGGAATCTGCATGAGATTGGATCAAAATTGGAAATATTTTGTCACATAACTAGGCAGAGTTAGTGTGGGACTTGTTGTAAACACCCCGTGGTTCAATCTGCCCTATGACAGAGCCCCCTAACTTACTGTTAAATATTTCCTTTCTTCTGCTGGATTTATCACTTCCGTAAATTATAAAAGACAAATCACCTCCCACCGGCGGCCATACATCCCCTGGTCTTCTTTTTGTACAGCTTTGAAGGTGATGAAAGAATCGATCTCATTGACTACAAATGACAGTATTAATCATAAGAGTTTGTCAGGACTCATCATGATGAATGTGTCTAGAGGAGTTAAGTTGGTAAAATAATTTGGCCCACTGTAGTTTCCTTTTCATTGTGACCCTTGGTGGTGGCAGTTGGAAGGATGGGAGGGAGGTGCTGGATCTGGCTACCAAAGAGACAAGGCAGGGGGAGAAAAAGCACTTCTAAAAGCAAGTGTTATTTTCAATACACTTGTATTCCAACAGCAAGGGCATTTTGATGGAAGGCAAGCCGTTACTAATTATGAAGGAGATTTCAAAGTCTTCTTCTGAACTCTGCAGACCAAATGCACATAATCTGCTTCCCAAACATACTCTGCAATGCAGTGTTTTTATTTTTAATTGCCTGTTTATTATAAATTTCAGAGGCTCTCTTCCAATGGAAGAGTTGTATCTTCCCCTGACAGAAGCTGCCTTATCTATTAGATGATCAGTTTGAATTATAGCTTCTTCCCCAGGTGTTTCTTAATACGAGTGCTAATTGAGAAGTTTGATTTTCACTCTGTCGTGGGTCATGTTACTGAAATTGGCAAGATTTGCTAATGTTAGGAGACAACTTGATCAATAATTTTGAAATAATAAAAAAAAAAATCACAGATTTACTTGGAGAGTAGTTTTTCCCATATGAGATAAATTGTTGTCAAAGAATTAAATGAGAGTTATATGATTTCTATCCCTAAATAATAATGAAGTTTTTGATAGATAAAAATTCAATTTCAGGTCAGAATATGTTGAAATGAAGGAATTGTTTCTTATTCATGTAAATAAACAAAATTGTGATTTTTTTTAAAGAACTTAAAAATAAGGAACAGGACCATGAATTATTTTAATTAAAAATATTAAAAATATGTCTAAATGTAGTAGGCAACTGTTAAAATTTCAATTTGATGAGATTTCAAAAAAATTGAAATATTGAGACTTTTAAAAATTTCAGTTGCTCTTTTAAAAATCTACATGGGAGCTTTTGGCAAGAGAGTTTTACTTATTTTTACATATGATATAAAATAAATGGGAATTTTAGAATATCAATTTTTAAAACATTTGCATTTCTTAATTTCTATATCTTCCTATGTTCAATTTAAGCAGTGATGGTTAAAGTTAGGTTTTTCAGATTGCTTTAAGTAGTGGTTTATAAAAGAAATTTAAAATCATACAATCGGCACATAGGTCTTCCTTATGACTTGTTTCTCTTTTAAGGTTTTTATTTTTTTTTAAATATCAGCATTTGAAGTTTTTGTTGTTGTTGTTCCATTTTCCTTTGAGCCTATGTAGAATTATGTGGATAATTCTCCCCATTACTTTTAGTGGAGATTTGGATGTGCTGCATGTTATGAGTCATTAGGATTAGTGACAGGGACTTGAGACAGCAGGAAACAAAGCACAAACAACTGATGAATTTATTTCAGAATCATGCTTCTTATAAAATGTAGTGAAGTCATCATAAAGAAAATGTTCACATTTTTCTACACCAGTTTTCTCTAAAGCATAGAGTGGAATAGTTGTTGCATTTGTGTTCTGAAATGGAAGTACATTATACACACGCTTGTACAGTGGTAGGTGAGTATTCATAAGTGTGAGTACAAATATAAACATGCATTTCTGGATGGATATATTAGAAAGTTTTAAACAATTTTAGGCAAAGTCCAGGGTAGCTGGGGATGAGGGAGGAGGGAGATGTTTACTTTTCATTTCGTTTCCCTTCTGAATAGTTGGAATTTTTAAACTATGTGTGTTCTGCTCTTATTTTTTAAAGTCGATGATTATAATAAATATACTAGATGGAATTATGTATTATTTTCTTCATATTTTCCTGCGTTAAAATTTTTTTGGCTAGTAATTTTTTCCCAAATACAGGAGATTTTAATATATTTTAAAAAAGCTTGAAATCTGGCCACCTTGTTACTTGGCTTTTAGGAACAGGCCAAAGAGCAGTTACACAGGGTCAAAAATATCTTTTAAATGGATTTTGTCACTTGTTTTTGTGCTCCTTCTTGCTATACAGTTTCATATCTGAATATTTATGATGATCAGAGCATTGCTTGACTTAGAGTTAGTTGTTTTTCTGTTGATTTTCTTTAGAAAAAAATTAATATTGAGATCTTTCAGCAACATTGCCTAGATGCCACTCGCGGGTTTGAGAACTCACTGCTAAGCAGAAGTGCAATGTCCTGTGTAAGTCTATAGGAATTGCCTGTATTTGGTGTCCCTTAAAGAGATAGGATTTTCTTTATCAGCTTTGTTTCACTTGGAATGTTATGTTTGCTTGGCATATCATTCTGGTCTGACTTTGGTTGTAATATGATAGGTCTGCAGTGGATATTATAGTGTCTTTTGGTTCTAAACATCCATTTGGATGTCATTAAATAACGTCTACTATTGTTTCTTGTTTTCTCCATTTCATCGTTATACATTTAGTATCTGGAAGGAACATTGTGTAATTTTGCCACATGCTAAAATAGGATTTTTAAAATTAAAAACAATGCCAACTTTCCAAGATGATACTCACCAACCCCTGTAGCTAGAACTACATATGTGTGAGGTAATAATTCATTTACTTCCAAGGCATATCTGCTGCTGGCAAGAGAAGACAGAATTAAGTAGTGCTAGCTTGTGTCTAAAAGATCCCAAGGCAATAAATTTGGTAACAAAATTGTTTGAAACAATTGCCAGAAAATTTTTAGCCAAAACAACTGGCCATTGAATATTTTAATTTTTAAGGAGGTTTTCTGGTATCGCATTGAAGCAATAATAAAAAAGTAAATAATAAAACATGTTTCTATATAAAATCTAGTCTACAAAATAAATAAAAATAAAATAATTATTATTAAATGTATTTCTGTCTCAGTCAGAATGCAGAAAATAATTGGTGGAAGAATTTGATATCATATAGATAATAAGAGTGTGCTAAAGCTGTTACTTGGATTTTAAGGCAGAAGATTTGTTTTTAAATTTACAGATATGCAGATTTTCAAGATTAAGGTTAAAAATATATTTTGCTTTCAACTTTTTGTATTGTTATAAAAGGCCCTGTGGGAAATAATAAACATAGCACATTTAAGTTCAGGTTTATTTTGTTATGCATTTTTTTTTAAAAGATTTTATTTATTTATTTGACAGAGAGAGACACAGCAACAGAGGGAACACAAGCAGGGGGAGTGGGAGAGGGAGAAGCAGGCTCCCCGCCGAGCAGGGAGCCCGATGCGGGACTCGATCCCAGGACCCTGGGATCATGACCTGAGCCGAAGGCAGTCGCTTAACCAACTGAGCCACCCAGGCGCCCTTGTTATGCATTTTTGTTGGAAATTATACTTTCTGCTTCCTTCAGAACCGCAAGTCACTGTTTTTTATACATCTAACAGATAATATTATGACAGAGATTCAAGAGTCTTATCACCAAAAGTGAAAATTGAAGGCCATTTACCATTAAGAAAGCACTATAACACCAAGATTTTTTTTTTTTTTTTTTTTTTTTTTACTATTATGTACTCCTAAGCCTAAATGAAGTCTAGTTTTTCAGTTGCTGGAAATGGTTATAAGACTATGGTCTATGAAAATTTTATTTAATATAAAGACACAAAGATTAGTATTAAGTACAGGAGGAAAAACACATTTATGATTCTGGGTTTAGTTACAGTGTCAATTCCCCTTCATCTTTTTTTTTAAACTTAAGAATTTGTGAGATGTCTCATAGTTTGCTTTGCATAATTCCTGTAACAGTGATTCAACACTTTTTATACAGGTATCTCTCTAAGTTATACTTTAAAAGCCATGATGGTTTGGTTGGAGATTTTTCAGGGAGTAATGCATCAACAGAATGATTTTTTTTTCTTGCCTCATAGCCACAACTTTCTGTCATAAAAATTTTTAGAATACTTCCATTTTGTAAACAGACATTTCTCTAAATTACCGCTCTACTGTTGCTATTATTACTACCAGTAGATATTATCAAACACTTAATTTTTCCAGTCACTTTGCTTAATGCATTATATGTATTATCCCATTTAATCCTTCTGACAACTGTAATAGAAAGAAACACTGCATTTTACAGATGCAGAGGTGAAGGCACAGAGAGGTTAAATAACTTGGCAATTGTTTCATAGCTAATAGCTATGATCTAACTCATCCTTTAGTCATCTCCTAAGTAAGTTTTAAATCTATCCTCTTTTTGGGAGGTGAATTTCCATTTGGGAGTGTGAATTTCCATTTTTTGCTTGTTTTATACAATAACCACTTTTATGAGCAAAAAATTATAAAATTTTGAAAAATGATTTTAGTTGCTTAGTATTTTTCCTATCTGTAGATGGGCTTTACATTTATGGAAAACATAAATTGCATGTCCTCTTTAGATTCAAGAAAGCAGCTGCAGGTAACTAACTGGGGCAAATTGAACAAATGCAGATGAGTACTTTTTTTCATTTATTAGTTGCTGGCTTTGGGTGAACCACTGATATTTAGAAGAAAAGGGCACACTGCCTGTTTTCAATTCCTTGTATTCTAGTTGGGGAATCAGTTGAGTAAATAGATAATTAGATGCAGTACAAACATGACTAGATCAGAGGCAAATGTGAATTCACAGAAAGGATCACCTACCTTCCTTAGTTTTAGGGCCGGTGGAAAGAATTCCTGGAGGTAGGGATCCTTGAGCTGTATACATTTTGAAAAGGATGTGTTAAAGTTTTCCAGGCAGAGAAGGGGTAGGATGGAGGGTCTTGTGGGCAGAGGAACAACATGTTCAAAGGTACAGGGACTTGTAACAGGGTGTGATTTGGAAACTTCATGGCTACAGCATGCGATGTGGAGCATAACAGATGAAGCTAGAGAAATAGCCAGAGCCTGTAAAATAAACTGCCTGTATACTGTTCTAAGGGTCTAGGATTTTATCTTGAAGGTCACAGAGAACCACTTAAGGATTTTAAGTGAGGGAGAAAACATAATTAGATTTGTATTTTAGAAAGCTTGCTTCAGACAAGTAATGAAGGTTTTGATGCAGTGGGGCAACATGCGTTAAAAGATGTACATGATTGTACATGATTATAATAACCCTGGCGAGCTGTAATTAGAACTTGAATTAAAGCAATGGAAATGGGAAAGAAGAAGAGAGAATAGATTTAAAACTTAACTTAGGAGACGACTAAAGGATGAGTTAGATCTAACCCAAAGGTAAAAAAACATTCTGGTTTTTGTACTACAGGTTAGTTTTAGTTGTTTTTGAGTTTTATATAAAATCATACAATACTCTTTTTTTTTTGTCTGGCTTTTACTCGACATTTATGTTATTGCATGTAACAATAAATTGTTCTTTATTCCTTGCTATAATTGTATTCCCTTATGTATTTATCACAATTTATTTAGCCTATTTATTATTGTTTGCCCATTGGGTTGTTTTTATTTTTGTGTTAATTAATAGTGCATGAATATTCTTGTGCATTTTTTTGGTGTACATATATATGCATTTCTATTCGAAATGCTGGATCATGGGCTATAAGTATGATCAGCATTAGTGGATGTATCAGTTTTCCAAAGTGATTGTATCAGTTTTCACCACTCTCAACACTAAACAAGAGATTCAGGTGCTACCTACTTTCACCAATTGTTAGAATTTTTAGATTGTTTAACTTTAGCCAATCCCATGGTTGTGTTGCGGTATCTTACAGTTTTATTTTGCATTTTGCTAATGACTAATAATGCTGACCACCTTTTCATATTCTGGCTGACTAGTTGGATATCCTCTTTTGTAAAGTTCCTGTTCAATCTCTTGCCCAGTTTTTAAAAATTGTGTTGTCTGTCGTTTGCTTATTGATTTTTAGAAAATGATTTTATATTCCAGATAAAAGTCCTTTGTTGGAAAATACTTTATTGGACCTATGTTCGGAATATCTCTTCCTGATCTGTGGCATTCCTTTCATGCTCTTAATGTCTTTTGGGTAACAGGAGTTCTAAATTTTATTTATTTATTTTTATTCTTATGTTAATCCCCATACATTACATCATTAGTTTTAGATGAAGTGTTCCATGATTCATTGTTTGTGCATAACACCCAGTGCTCCATGCAGAATGTGCCCTCCTCAATACCTACCACCAGGCTAACCCATCTTCCCACCCCCCTCCCCTCTAGAACCCTCAGTTTGTTTTTCAGAGTCCATCGTCTCTCATGGTTCATCTACCCCTCCGATTTCCCCCGCTTCATTCTTCCCCTCCCACTACCTTCTTCTTTTTTTTTTCTTAACATATATTGCATTATTTGTTTCAGAGGTACAGATCTGAGATTCAACAGTCTTGCACAATTCACAGAGCTTACCAGAGCACATGCCCTCCCCAGTGTCTATCACCCAGTCACCCCATCCCTCCCACCCCACCACCCACTCCAGCAACCCTCAGTTTGTTTCCTGCAATTAAGAATTCCTCATATCAGTGAGATCATATGACACATGTCTTTCTCTGTTTGACTTATTTCACTCAACATAATACCCTCCAGTTCCATCCACGTCGTTGCCAATGGCAAGATCTCATTCCTTTTGATGGCTGCATAATATTCCATTGTATATATATACCACTTCTTCTTTATCCAGTCATCTGTCGATGGACATCTTGGCTTTTTCCACAGTTTGGCTATTGTGGACATTGCTGCTATAAACATCGGGGTGCACGTACCCCTTCGGATCCCTACTTTTGTATCTTTGGGGTAAATACCCAGTAGTGCAATTGCTGGATCATATGGTAGCTCTATTTTCAACTTTTTGAGGAACCTCCATACTGTTTTCCAGAGTGGCTGCACCAGCTTGCATTCCCACCAACAGTGTAGGAGGGTTCCCCTTTCTCCGCATCCCCGCCAACATCTGTCGTTCCCTGACTTGTTAATTTTAGCCATTCTGACTGGTGTGAGGTGGTATCTCATTGAGGTTTTGATTTGGATTTCCCTGATGCTGAGCGATATTGAGCACTTTTTCATGTGTCTGTTGGCCATTTGGATGTCTTCTTTGGAAAAATGTCTGTTCATGTCTTCTGCCCATTTCTTGATTGGATTCTTTGTTCTTTGGGTGTTGAGTTTGATGAGTTCTTTACAGATTTTGGATACTAGCCCTTTATCTGATATGTCATTTGCAAATATCTTCTCCCATTCTGTCGGTTGTCTTTTGGTTTTGTTGACTGTTTCCTTTGCTTTGCAAAAGCTTTTTATCTTGATGAAGTCCCAATAGTTCATTTTTGCCCTTGCTTCCCTTGCCTTTGGCGATGTTTCTAGGAAGAAGTTGCTTCGGCTGAGGTCAAAGAGATTGTTGCCTGTGTTCTCTTTTAGGATTTTGATGGACTCCTGTCTCACATTGAGGTCTTTCAACCATCTGGAGTCTATTTTTGTGTGTGGTGTAAGGAAATGGTCCAGTTTCATTCTTCTGTATGTGGCTATCCAATTTTCCCAACACCATTTGTTGAAGAGACTGTCTTTGTTCCATTGGACATTCTTTCCTGCTTTGTCGAAGATTAGTTGAGCAGAGTTGAGGGTCCATTTCTGGGCTCTCTATTCTGTTCCATTGATCTATGTGTCTGGTTTTGTGCCAGTACCATGCTGTCTTGATGATGACAGCTTTGTAATAGAGCTGGAAGCCCGGAATTGTGATGCCGCCGGCTTTGCTTTTCTTTTTCAACATTCCTCTGGCTATGCGGGGTCTTTTCTGGTTCCATACAAATTTTAGGATTATTTGTTCCATTTCTTTGATAAAAGTGGATGGTATTTTGATGGGGATTGCATTGAATGTGTAGATTGCTCTAGGTAGCATTGACATCTTCACAATATTTGTTCTTCCAATCCATGAGCATGGAACGTTTTTCCATTTCTTTGTGTCTGCCTCAATTTCTTTCATGAGTATTTTATAGTTTTCTGAGTACAGATCCTTTGTCTCTTTGGTTAGATTTATTCCTAGGTATCTTATGGTTTTGGGTGCAATTGTAAATGGGATCGACTCCTTAATTTCTCTTTCTTCTGTCTTGTTGTTGGTGTATAGGAATGCCACTGACTTCTGTGCATTGATTTTATATCCAGCCACTTGACTGAATTCCTGTATGAGTTCTAGCAGTTTGGGGGTGGAGTCTTTTGGGTTTTCCACATAAAGTATCATATCATCTGCAAAGAGTGAGAGTTTGACTTCTTCTTTGCCAATTTGGATACCTTTGATTTATTTTTGTTGTCTGTTTGCTGTGGCTAGGACTTCCAATACTATGTTGAATAGCAGTGGTGATAGTGGACATCCCTGCCGCGTTCCTGACCTTAGGGAGAAAGCTCTCAGTTTTTCCCCATTGAGAATAATATTCGCTGTAGGTTTTTCATAGATGGCTTTTATGATATTGAGGTATGTACCCTCGATCCCTATACTCTGAAGAGTTTTGATCAAGAAAGGATGCTGTACTTTGTCAAAAGCTTTTTCTGCATCTATTGAGAGGATCATATGATTCTTGTTCTTTCTTTTGTTAATGTATTGTATCACATTGATTGATTTGTGGTTGTTGAACCAACCTTGCAGCCCAGGGATAAATCCCACTTGGTCATGGTGAATAATCCTTTTAATGTACTGTTGGATCCTATTGGCTAGTATTTTGGTGAGAATTTTTGCATCCATGTTCATCAGGGATATTGGTTTGTAATTCTCCTTTTTGATGGGGTCTTTGTCTGGTTTTGGGATCAAGGTAATGCTGGCCTCATAAAATGAGTTTGGAAGTTTTCCTTCCATTTCTATTTTTTGGAACAGTTTCAGAAGAATAGGTATTAATTCTTCTTGAAATGTTTGGTAGAATTCCCCTGGGAAGCCATCTGGCCCTGGGCTTTTGTTTTTTGGGAGATTTTTGATGACTGCTTCAATTTCCTTAGTGGTTATAGGTCTGCTCAGGTTTTCTATTTCATCCTGGTTCAGTTTTGGTAGTTGATACATCTCTAGGAATGCATCCATCTGTTCCAGGTTATCTAATTTGCTGGCATAGAGTTGCTCATAATATGTTCTTATAATTGTTTGTATTTCTTTGGTGTTGGTTGTGATCTCTCCTCTTTCATTCATGATTTTGTTGATTTGGGTCATTTCTCTTCTCTTTTTGATAAGTCTGGCCAGCGGTTTATCAATCTTGTTAATTCTTTCAAAGAATCAGCTCCTAGTTTCGTTGATCTGTTCTACTGTTCTTTTAATTTCTATTTCATTGATTTCTGCTCTGATCTTTATTATTTCTCTTCTCCTGCTGGGTTTAGGCTTTATTTGCTGTTCTTTCTCCAGCTCCTTTAGGTGTAGGGTTAGGTTGTGTACTTGAGACTTTTCTTGTTTCTTGAGAAAGGCTTGTATTGCTATATACTTTCCTCTTAGGACTGCCTTTGCTGCATCCCAAAGATTTTGAACAGTTGTGTTCTCATTTTCATTGGTTTCCATGTATTTTTTTAATTCTTCTTTAATTTCCTGGTTGACCCATTCATTCTTCAGTAGGATGCTCTTTAGCCTCCATGTATTTGAGTTCTTTCCGACTTTCCTCTTGTGACTGAGTTCTAGTTTCAAAGCATTGTGGTCTGAAAATAGGCAGGGAATGATCCCAATCTTTTGGTACCGGTTGAGACCTGATTTATGACCTAGGATGTGATCTATTCTGGAGAATGTTCCATGGGCACTAGAGAAGAATGTGTATTCCGTTGCTTTGGGGTGGAATGTTCTGAATATGTCTGTGAAGTCCATTTGGTCCAGTGTGTCATTTAAAGTCTTTATTTCCTTGTTGATCTTTTGCTTAGACGATCTGTCCATTTCAGTGAGGGGGATGTTAAAGTCCCCCACTATTATTGTATTGTTGTCGATGTGTTTCTTTGCTTTTGTTATTAATTGCCTTATATAATTGGCTGCTCCCATGTTAGGGGCATAGATTTACAATTGTTAGATCTTCTTGTTGGATAGACCCTTTAAGAAGGATATAGTGTCTTTCCTCATCTCTTATTACAGTCTTTGGTTTAAAATCTAATTTGTCTGATATAAGGATTGCCACCCCAGCTTTCTTTTGGTGTCCATTAGCATGGTAAATGGTTTTCCACCCCCTCACTTTCA
Source organism: Mirounga angustirostris (assembly GCF_029215605.1). Taxonomy (NCBI): domain Eukaryota; kingdom Metazoa; phylum Chordata; class Mammalia; order Carnivora; family Phocidae; genus Mirounga; species Mirounga angustirostris. The sequence goes on along the minus strand of NW_026991716.1, from coordinate 86,440,055 downwards.
ATCTGGGGGTGTCTTTGGGTCTAAAATGAGTCTCTTGCAGACAGCATATCGATGGGTCTTGTTTTTTAATCCAGTCTGTTAGCCTGTGTCTTTTGATTGGGGCATTTAGCCCATTTACATTCAGGGTAACTATTGAAAGATAGGAATTTAGTGCCATTGTATTGCCTGTAAGGTGACTGTTACCATATAATGTCTGTGTTCCTTTCTGGTCTATGTTGCTTTTAGGCTCTCTCTTTGCTTAGAGGACCCCTTTCAAGATTTCCTGTAGGGCTGGTTTTGTGTTTGCAAATTCCTTTAGTTTTTGTTTGTCCTGGAAGCTTTTTATCTCTCCTTCAATTTTCAATGACAGCCTAGCTGGATAGAGTATTCTTGGCTGCATATTTTTCTCATTTAGTGCTCTGAATATATCCTGCCAGTCCTTTCTGGCCTGCCAGGTCTCTGTGGATAGGTCTGTTGCCAATCTAATGTTTCTACCCTTGTAGGTTACATATCTCTTCTCCCGAGCTGCTTTCAGGATTTTCTCTTTGTCTATGAGACTTGTAAGTTTTACTATTAGATGTCGGGGTGTTGACCTATTTTTATTGATTTTGAGAGGGGTTCTCTGTGCTTCCTGGATTTTCATGCCTGTTTCTTTCCCCAAATTAGGGAAGTTCTCTGCTATAATTTGCTCCATTATCCCTTCTGCCCCTCTCTCTCTTTCTTCTTCTTCTGGGATCCCAATTATTCTAATGTTGTTTCGTCTTACGGTATCGCTTATCTCTCGAATTCTGCCCTCGTGATCCAGTAGTTGTTTATCTCTCTTTTTCTCAGCTTCTTTATTTTCCATCATTTCATCTTCTATATTACTGATTCTCTCTTCTGCCTCATTTATTCTAGCACTTAGCGCCTCCATTTTTGATTGCACCTCATTAATAGCCTTTTTGATTTCTACTTGGTTGGATTTTAGCTCTTTTACTTCTCCAGAAAGGGTTTCTCTAATAACATCCATATTTTTTTCAAGCCCAGCTAGTATCTTTAAAGTGATGATTCTGAACTCTAGATCTGACATCGTACTAATGTCCGTATTGAGTAGGTCCCTGGCAGTCGGTACTACCTCTTGTTCTTTTTGTTGAGGTGATTTTTTCCATCTTGTCATTTTGTGCAGAGGAGAATAGATTAATGAGAGAACAAAATGCTAGCAGAGTAACAACGTCCCCAGAAAATATACTCTAAACAAATCAGAAAAGACCTGAAGCAGTGGGATAAGAAAGGGAAAGAGAGAAAAAAGAAAAAGAAAAAGATAAAGATAAAAACAAAAACAAACAAAACAAAACAACAACAACAACAACAAAAACCAGAATGTGATCAAATATGATTAGGCTGGTATATAGATCAGTGCCACAGACTAGATTTGGGGTGTATTTTGGTCTTTTAGAAGAAAGTGCCTCCCAAAATTTTAAAGAAAGAAAAACTTATATATGTACAAAAATAAGGGTTGATATGGTGAAGGGATGGAATATGACTGTAAAGATGGAAATTATAAAAAATTTTATAAAAGGAATTGATAAGAAGTTGTTTGAAAAAAGAAAGAAGAGGATTTAAAAAAAGAAAAAAGAAAAAGAAAAAAAAAGGAGAGGATGTGATCAGGCAGGGGAATAGAAAACACCATATACTAGAGATTTAGGGTATATTTTAATCTGTTAGAAGAAACTATCTCAAAATTTTAAAGAGAGAACAACTTATATATATAAGCCAAAAATATGGGTAACTACTATGAAGGGATAGAATAGGACTCTAAAAATGAAAAATAAAATTTTTTTTTTAAAAAAAGGGATTGATAAGATGTTGGTTGAAAAAGGGAAAAAGAAAAATTCAAAAAGAAATAAAAAGACAAAAAGACAGTTAAAAAAAAAATTAACTTTAAAAGACTAAGGAATCATGGTAAAAAAGCCGTGAATTCTATGTGCAGTAGTCCCTTAGCGCTGGAGTTCTGCTGTTCTCATTGATGGGTAAACTTGGTCTTGGCTGGCTGTTCTCGCTGATCTTCTGGGGAGGGGCCTGTTGCCGTGGTTTCCAAATGTCTCTGGGGGAGGCGGAATTGCCCCGCCCTTGCCCCCTCCCGGCTAAGTAATCTGCTCGGGTTTGCTCTCCGGGGCTTTTGTTCCCTGCGAGCTTCCCGTACAGCTTTGGAGGCAGAGAGTGAAAATGGCGGCCTCCCAATCTCCGCCCTGGAGGAGCCGAGAACTCGGGGCCCCGCTCCTCAGTGAGCCCCCAGAGAAAAGCCGTCAGTCACTCCCGTCTCCCCGGTCTCCGGCCACACTCCGTGCTCGCCCGGCCTGTGACCGCGTGTTTCTATCTCTGGCACCTGACCCCGGGTGGAGTCTCCAAACCCAGCAGATCCCTGCGGTGCCCTCCCACGCGGCTCCTCCCCGGGGGAGGAAGGTGAGTCTCCTTGGATCTGCTGCTTGTTGGGTCCCTGCTGGAGGAGCAGGGGCCCGACTGTGCCGGGGATCACAGTTTATGGCCACCCCGAGCTGAGAGCCCGCGCCTGGGCTCCGCCTCTGCAGCCGGCTTCCCTGCTCCGATACCTGGGAGCTCTGCCGCACTCAGGCACCCCTGGTCTTTCTGTGACCCCGAGGGTCCTGAGACCACACTGTCCCGGAGGGTTCCACCCCCGCTTAGCCACCAGAGTGACGTCCCTCGGCGGAGCAGACTTTTAAAAGTTCCGATTTTGTGCTCCGCGGCTCTATCACTTGCCAGAAGCGGCCGATGGAGGCCCCTCCCCCGCCGTCTATCCTCCCGAATATCGCCTCGGATTCTCTTCTCCGCACGTCCTACCTCCCAGAACGTGGTCGCTTTTCTGATGAGAGAGTTGTTGCTCTTCTTTTCTTCGATCTCCTGTTGAGTTCGTAGGTGTTCAGAATGGTTTGATCCCTATCCAGCTGAATTCCTGAGAGGAGACGAAATCCAGGTCTCCTACTCCTCTGCCATCTTGCTCCGCCCCCCCCAAGAGTTCTAAATTTTAATAAAGTCTATTTTATTAATCTTCTTTGTGGTAAATGCTTTTTGTGTTCTGTATAAAAAATATTTGCCTATCTTAAGTAAGAGGACCTTTGTCTTTCTTTTCTTCTATTAATGTCATCTATGATAATCTAGAATTGATTTTTCTCTATATTGTGAGGTAGGGGTCAAGTTTCTTTTCTTTGGTTTCTCTTCTCTTCTCTTCTCTTCTTTCTCACGTATGTGTTTCCAGTGGATCCACTGTCCTTTCACCAGTACTGTTCACCTTTATCATAAATCAGATAACCATATATGTGTAGGTCTGTTTCTCAACCATTTGTTCCACTAGTCTATTTGTATATCTTTGCTCTAATACCACACTATTTTATTATTGTAGATTTATAATGTCTTAATACCTAGTTGTGTGCATCCTCTAAATTTTCTCCTTCTTCTTTTTAAAAAAATATTTATTTATTTGAGAGAGATAGAGCACAAGCAGGAGGGGCAAAGGGAGAGGGAGAGAGAATCTCAAGCAGACTCCACTCTGAGTGTGGAACCCCATGCAGGGCTCGACCCCAGGACCCTGAGATCATGACCTGAGCCTAAACCAAGAGTCAGACATTTCACCAACTGTGCCACCCAAGAACCCCTAAATTTTCTTCTTTTTGACCATTACTTCTGTATTAGCATTTCCTTATAAATTTTGAAATTATTTGCAAATTTTTCCAAACCTACCATTACTAATATAGTCTGTTGCCTATTCATAATGGAAATAGCTATTCTTTTTCTATTTGAGATTAGTAGAAATGAAGTTGTACATTTTCTCTTCCTATTTCATGGATCTTTTGAATTTTAGTCCCTAATTAAGAATTCCTGATATAGACATAGCTTTTACTGTTTCTTTCACATTCCTTATAATTTTTATTATGCTTAGGTTAAAGTATTTTCCAATTTTCTTTTTTTTTTTTAAGATTTTATTTATTTATTTGAGACAGAGAGAATGAGAGAGAGCATGAGAGGGAGGAGGGTCAGAGGGAGAAGCAGACTCCCTGCCAAGCAGGGAGCCCGATGCGGGACTCGATCCCGGGACTCCAGGATCATGACCTGAGCCGAAGGCAGTCGCTTAACCAACTGAGCCACCCAGGCGCCCAAGTATTTTCCAATTTTCATTGTTATTTGTGTTTTTTTTTTTGACCATTATTATTTAGAATATTGCTTAAATTCTAAACATGTGTTATTGCTCTCTAGCTTGGCTTAATCTAGTCTGATAACATTTCAATACTTCGAAATTCATTGGACTTACTTTATGGCCTAGTATATGGCCTATTCTGATAAATATATCTTGTGTCCTTAGAAGTCTAAGAGGTCTATTTGTTTAATCATGTTCAAATCTTCTACAGATTCAGTGATTTTTTTTTTCTCTTTCTTCTATAAATCCCTGAAAGGCATGTAAAATAATGTTAGTTTTTGCTTTACATGTTTTGTTACTAGGCACATTTAAATTTTGGATTGTTATATCTTCTTGTTAAATTGACACTTCTGTTATTACAAAATATCTTTCTTTATCTCTAATAATACTTATTGCCCTAAAGTTTTTGTCTGATATTATTATAGCTATAGAAGCTTTACTTTGATTGATACTTGCATAGTATACCTTTTTTAAATCCATATACTTTGAAATTTTTTGTGTCATTGTATAAAAAGTACAACTCTTATAAGTAATATAGTTGACCATTGAACAACATGGGTTTGAATTGTGCAGGTCCACTATACAAGGATTTTTTTTCTTTAAATCAATACAGGACTGTAAATGTATCTTCCCTTTGTTATGATTTTTTAAAAGATTTTATTTATTTATTTATTTATTTATTTATTTATTTATTTATTTATTTATCAGAGAGAGAGAGAGAGTGTGTGAGCACAAGCAGGGTGAAGGGCAGAGGGAGAAACAGGCTCCATACTGAGCAAAGAGCCCAATGCGGGACTTGATCCCAGGACCCTGGGATCATGACTTGATCTGAACGCAGACACTCAACCGACTGAGCCACCCAGGCATCCCTCCTTATGATTTTCTTAAGAACATTTTCTTTTCTCTAGCTTACTTTATTGTAAGTATACAGTATATAATACATATAACATAAAATATGTGTTAGTTGACTGTTTATGTCATCAGTAAGGCTTCTGGCCAACAGTTGACTATTAGTAGTTAAGTTTTGGAGAATCAAAAGTTACATGTAGATTTTTGACTGTGTAGGGAGTCAGTTTCCCTAACCCCCACATTGTTTATATAAAATATTATATATATACAGTATACACACGATCATTGCCTTTTAATTGGGTTATTTATTCTATTTATATTTAATGTAATTACCAGCACATTTTGGTTTAAATTAGTTTTATATACATTTTGTCTCCTCTGTTCTTCTTTCCCTTTTTTGGCATTTATTTAATTATTAATTAATTTTATTACTCCATTTCCTCCATGTTTTAGATTACTAGTAATATATTGCTTAAGGATTACTCTAGCCTATAGCATGCATCCCTATCTTCTTAGAGCCTACCTTCAATTAGTGTCTAATTAGGCTCTGATTTTCCATACAATGGAAAAACTTTAGATGCTTTAATTTCATTTACCACATGTCTGTCCTTTGTGATGCTGTTGTCATATATTTTACCTCTGCATTGTTATAAACCTCACTATACATCAATATTACTGCTTTAAACAATTGAAATTCATTTAGAATTAGCCACATGATTACCCCTTTCCAGGCTTTTCCAGGCTTCCCATTCCTTCTTGCATTACCATAATTCCATCTGAGATCATTTTTATTCTTCCCGAAGAACTGACTTTCTTATTTCTTTTAGTTCAGACTTGCTGACTATGAATTATCTCAGGTTTTGTTTGTCTGGAATCAGCTTTGTCTTCATTTTACAAGATTATTTTCATTGATCATAGAATTCTAGTTTGGCAGTCATTTTTCTTTCATCATTGGCTTCCATTGATTCTGTTAAAAACTCAGCTGTCAGTCTTATAGTGGCTTCTCTGAAAATGTGTCTTTTCTCTTTGGACGCTTCTAAGATTTTTCTCTGTGTCTTTAGTTGCCTAGTTCTGGTTCTATTTGCATTTATCCTTCATAGTTTCATGGAGTTTCTTGAATCTATGGGTAAATTATTATTCAGTTATCTCAACAAATATTGCCTTTGCTTCCTTCTTTCTTCTCCTTTGGGACTCCAATTACATGTGTGCTATTGATGTCATATATGCTTTTCCTCTGTTTTTTTATTATTTTTTTCTCTCTGAGTATCAATCCTAATTTTTAATTTTTATTGATCAATATGTTATTTCTCTTTTTTTGTTGTCTGTAGAAACCATCTATTGAATTCTTTTTTATATTGTATTTTTCAGTTCTATAAGTTCCATTTGATTCTTTTCTTATAGGTCTCAGTATGCTGATTAAATAATCCATCTCATTGTTTTTAATAAAATGCTAATCATAGTTATTTTAATGTCTGTTTTATACAACTCCAACATTTGTATTGCCTCTCAATGTATTTTTATTACTTGCTTTCTCAGTTTTCAGTCATTGGGCTCTGTTTTATTTCATACTTAGAATGTTTTATTAGATGATGTGCAGTTGGTTTTCCTGTCTCTTTTTTTCCTTTATGATCATTTGTTTTGTTTCTTAAATTCTACATATGAGTGAAATCATATAGTATTTGTCTTTCTCTGCCTGACTTATTTCACTTAGCATACTACACTCTAGTTCCATCCATGTCATGTAAATGGCAAGATTTCATTCTTTTTCTATGGCTGAGTAATAGTCCATTATAGATCTATACCACTATAGAGAACAAACTGATGGTTACCAGAGGGAAGGTGGATGGGGGGATGGGTTAAATAGGTAATGGAGTTTAAGGAATGCACTTGTTGTGATGAGCACTAGGTGTTGTACCTAAATGTTGAACCACTAAATTGTACATCTGAAACTAATATTACACTGCATGTTAACTAACTGGAATTTAAATAACAATGAAAAAAAAAGTTATTTTCCTTCATAAAATCCTTTAGATTTCTTCTGGCAGTATGATACATACAATAGGAGAAGGTCACTAAATCTCATTGAGGCTGAACTATTTCCAGTTTGCCTTTATTTCTATGGGGTAGCCCTTTCAGAGATCTCAAAAAAGATCAGAACCCCTCTTCTTTGGTAAGCTCTGTACTCCAACTTTTGTAACACCATAAGAGTGTCACAAATCTCTGCCTAACTTTTAACCTCTTATTAGATGCCTTCTGCTTGGTTTCTCAGAGATTCACCTTGTACATGCACATTCACATTTCATGTAGACTATTGGTTATGCTTTCCTGTAGCTCTGTTTCTCTGGGACCTTGATCCCTCAAGACCTGGCTGTTTTTGTAGCATTGAATATCAACTGTATACTGCTGTTTCTGTTTGGCATTTTAAACTTCCCTTGTGATTTGACAAATGTTCTGAGAGGGAAACCTGCTATGAACAGAGATAGGCCTTTCCTCAATGTACTTCCCTTTCCCTCATAATCCTATCACCTCAAATGCTGGCTGCCTTCATTGCTCTTAGTTATTGTTTTCTGAGATTTTATTTATTCATTTGAGATAGAGAGAGTGAGTGAGAGAGAGAACACAAGCAGGGAGAGGGGCAAGGGGGTAGGAAGAAGCAGACTCCCCGCTGAGCAGGGAACCAGACATGGGGCTCTATCCCAGGACCCTGGGATCATGACCTGAGTCAAAGGCAGATGCTTAACTGACTGAGCCACCCAGGCACCCCTATTGTAACTTTATTGGGTATTGTCTTAGTTGTTATAATTATTACCAGTGGCAGAATTATTGTCCTAGCTTGGATATGTTAAGTTGAGGCACCTGCTCAAATGGAGATGTCTAATAGGCACTATGGTACATAAGGAAGGAATTCGGGACTGAAATTTGTATTGGGACCATGGATTAAGAGTTAACATCACCCAGGGGTTCCTGGATATTATGAGAGTGAATGAATCTCCCAAGGACAATGTGGAATGTGCAAGAACACCTGAGGAGGTTAATTTTGCCAAATATTATGTTTTGGGAGTGAGTAGAGCAAAAGGAAGTGGCCATAGATGTTGGAGGAAATCCAGGAAATGATAATGTCACTGACAGTGAGGAAGGAGTCTCAAGAAAATTTGGAGTGTCAAGAAAAGTCAAGGTAAGCGAAGAAATCTTAAAAGTGTTCCATTGTATTATATGGGCATTCCATTCATGACTTTGGCTAGAGAGATTTTAGAAGTCAGAGGTTAAAGAATAAAGTGGTTTTAGAAGTCAGGTAGGTTAAAGATTAGAGCCAGTAAAAACAGTAACTAGAGACGTAGTTTGATAAGCTTGGTTGTGAGGAGACAGAGAGAGAAAGAAAAGACTTGAGCATTTTTATAGGCTGAAAGAAAAGTCCCATCAGAGAACAAGAGATAGTGCCTAAACTCTGTGAAGGCAGGGGTCACATCTCTATTGTGATATTGTGATTAGCTGAATCCTCTTCGTGAAACAGAATGCTGGGACATGCCTGGGTTTCGGTATTTGTCTGTTGAGTGAAAGACTTAAATGAAGCTGATGAGGATAAATTTGAGAGGCAGGATATGGCTGGAAGGAGATCACAAAGAAGTTTGAGAGGGAAAAATGCAAAGAGATGTACCGACCCGGGAAAGATGCAAATGAGGAAGGGAGAAGGTGCACATAGTTTGTAGGTCAGGAAGTTGAGGGAATTCTTATTTTATTTTCTCTGGGAAGAAGGAAGTGAGAGTGATGGAGGATGCTGACTATGCCTGAAAGCTTACAGGATATTTAAGGTTGAGACCATGAATTTATTTAATCTGATTTTTATTTCTAAACATAATATATTTCAGATATATAGAAATAATGTAAATTAATGTAACACACACCCTCTAGAAGCCCAGATATGCACCATCTAAGTATAAATTGCTAATATTCTTTTCATATTTGTATAAGATCTAGGAGATAAAATTTTACTGAAATATTGACCATTTGACATTCTCCTTCCATGACCTTTCTCCTTTCCTTCTCTCCTCATGTTCCTAAAGATAGTGCACATCATTGCCATATAGATTTTAAATTTTTATCATAATGTATCTACTCATAAACACTACCGGAATACCTCCGAGATATTCCGGGTTTGGTTCCAAACCATCGCAATAAAGCAAACATCACAATAAAGCGAGTCAAATGAATTTTTTTTGGTCTCCTAATACATATAAAAGTTATGTTTACACTGTTCTGTAGTCTATTAAATGTGCAGTAGCATTATGTCTAAAAGAACAGTGTAAATACCTTAATTTAAAAGTACTTTATTGCTAAAATATACTAACCATCATCTGAGCTTTCAATGAGTCAGAATCACTGATCACAGAATATATAATAATGATGAAAAAGTTTGAAAGGTTGTGGGAGTTACCAAAATGTGCCACAGAGACACAAAGTGAGCAGATGCTGTTGGAAAAAATGGCGCTGACAGACTTGCCCAATTCAGGGTTGCCACAAGCCTTCATTTTGTAAACAAACGCAATATCTGGGAAGCACAATAAAGCAATTAAGTGCAATAAGATGAGGTATGCCTAAATATGCTGCGGTTGCTGTGTTTGAATTTCTCATAAATGTAATACTCTATCATTTTACAACTTTTAAGCATGATTTTTATTTTTTAGGTATATCATGCTAATGCATCTAGACTATTCATTTCAGCTGCTATATAGTATTACAGTGTTTGAATATACCAGAAAGTACTGATCCACGGCCCTGAATGACAACTGGGTTGTTTCTGCCTTTCTGCCTTTGCAAACAGAGCTCTACTGAGCTCTCTAGTACATGTCTCCTTGTCTACATGTACAAGAGTCCTTCAAGGGTATTGGTAAAGTTTCTAGGGTTTATGGTTTGTATGTCTTCAGCGTTACTCAATATTGCTAAAGTGCTTGCTACGAAATTGTGAATTTATAATGGAACAATACTATGTGTGTGAGGGAGAGAGATTTTTCACTCATCAGCTTAAGGTTTGGAAGGCAGAAAGTAAATGTTTGGGGTGGCCTATGGTTGAAATATTACTGGTAGTGTGGCGAGGGTCGATAAAGTTGAAACATCAAAGGAAATGAAGACTGGAAGAGAAAGGTAGATTGAGAGGAAATGGAGGATGAAAGAATTGAAGATTCCAGCCAGGCCAAAAGCAAGCCTATGAGAGAACAGGAAGTTCTATGGCTAGGATGTGGTTAGCTTGTGGGGAATGCTGTTATTTAAATTTTTGGCTCTATATCAGTTATGTTAATTATAAGGTATAAGAGCAGAAATAAAGTGGAGGTGAAGGCAAATGGGAAGACTGGGTGTTAAACCTATCACCTACAAACACCATTGAATTTGTCCAGGATAATAGTGGGATTTCACCCCAAATGATGTCACACATTTTGAGGGGTCTTTTTCTGCCAGGTAGCAGATGGGAGGTAGACCCTGAAAGCTCAGTACAGCAGCATGTGATCTTTGCTGAGAGAAGTTGGGAGCAGTCTTTTTTTTTTTTTTTTTTTTTGGCAGAGAGAAGGCTTTTGAATAAGCGGTGCTTGGAATTAAGATGGAGGTGTTAAAGACGCAATGGTTATTGCATATGCTCAGTCTGCGAAGTGGTCAGGGCTGAGCTGGAGCAGATGGAGGGAGGAAAGGATGGCAAATAACAATTCATGTCACATTTTACTCTATAATTGGATGTTTGGGGATCATTTGGGATCAGTTGCTCAGTTGGGATGTCTATGACAAATTTCTATGCTTGTGAAAACATCCCACCCCAAAGCTATGGATGCTACTAGTGGAGAGAGAAGCTTGAGAAGATGAGGAGAGAACAGGTTAAGGAAGACAGCACTCCCAACTGTGCTTTAGGTTCATTCCGTAATCCATATAGAATGGGAAATAACTTCCCAGCCTGGAGTAGCGGCGAAGGCACCATGCCATGTAGTGCCTTGGGTTTTGTTTTTTTTTTTTTAAGATTTTATTTATTTATTCATGAGAGACAGAGAGACAGAGAGAGAGAGGCAGAGGGAGAAGCAGGCTCCCAAGACGCAGGGAGCCTGATGCAGGACTCGATCCCAGGACCCTGGGATCATGACCTGAGCCGAAGGCAGACGCTTAACCATCTGAGCCACCCAGGCGCCCCCAAGCGCCTTGGTTTTGAAAATGGAATTTACCAGGCAGTTTGGCAAACTCAACAGTCCAAGTATGTCATTATGATGATAAAGCAACATAGGGATGATGAGGCTCACTATCCTCAAGAGTGTTGTTTATTCCAGGCGGACACTGTGGAATCATACCGAGTTAGAGCTCTGTCACGGCTGCCAGGTTTATATTGTCCTTGAACCTTTCTTCTCTCCGTCCGGGCCAGGTGGGTTACAAGCTGTGTCTCTTATGTCTCTACCGTGGTACTTTGCTTGACCATATACTGATTAATTCATGATTTCTTGCCTGAAAAATAAAACAAAATAAAAACTATTGTATGCCCCCAGCTAGAGAATCTGGACATGTCCTATTAATTCATTTTCCAAGTGAACAGATCCATTTCTCATTTGGTTGCTTGGCTAGAATTTACACTTGCAGTTTAGTGGAAAGCTGTTTTGCTTAAACTTTCTGAATTAATCTTTGTCTCTGGATAGCTCTCTTTTTAAGGAAAGAAATCTGAAGTTTAGCTGCCGTGCTAGACAAAGGACTACCTATATATTCATTCTTACTATCATCCTATATTATAGATGTGACAGTTTCTTATGCAATTTGTCACACCTTTTGGGCAGCTGTGCCTTACACTTTTTCACAAGGAACACCCTTACATGACGCATTGGGATGGAATTTCCAAAATCAGAGTTAAACTTCTTGGTATTTTCCTTCTTAACATATAGGGTTTTCCCCAATCTCACTCAGGGACAAAAAGCCAAAATCTTCTCTAAAAGATTGTCTTCCATCCCTACACTGCTCTGTTAACCCATCTGACTGGGGGAATTCCCAACTGTCTTCCTAAGAAAACCAGGCCTCTTGTGTTCACAGATAGTTTTTAATTTAGCTCTATAGATAATTTTCTCTCTGGGCATTATTTTAATCCTTAAATTATATTTAACATTTTTAGTTAATACATTTATCATCCTTATAGGTAGTATATTGAGGTGATTATTATATATATATATATATATATATATATATATATATATATATATATATATATATATATATGAATATACCTAATTTGGCAAATAATCTTCTCTTTACAAGCTCCACCTACAACAATCCATATTCATAAAAACATTTCCACAACAAATATATCAGGGACATAGTCATTACCAAGCGGTATGGTTAAAGAAAAAGTGCTGTGGGGAATATCTAGCAAGTTAGAATTTCTTCCATCATTCTCTCCAAATGTATCTTCCTCTTTTACTTATTTATTTTTTGGCATGTCTTTAAAGCTAAGAAATGCTGTGAGTGTTTGGTAGCATGCACTAACAAGAAATCTCATGAGGGATTTGTGAATTTTTTAAATGACTAAGTCATGTGGCAGCAAATGAGATGTGTGCAGAAAGGGTTTGCACTGAGTATCAACAAGGTAAGTTCCAAATTCCCTCATATTTGGAAGGTGGCCAGTTGAAGCAAATGGTATAGAAAGTATTCCATGGTGAGAAGGGCTTGATCCCAGTCTGATTGCTCAAGACTGGGACCCATGGGCCAGGCAGACGAGGGTGGATTGGGGTGCAGAGGAAGTGATTGGAGAAAAGTGAGTTCCAAAGTATTGAGAACACTTCAGTGGCACTCTTATCTAAGGACCCCTCTCTCCAGATCTCTAGGTTGGTTGTAGAGGTTCCTTGCTAATTTAAGGCAGTGTCCTGCTTCAGGCCAAGGGCATGCATCATATGACCTCCTGGGCTCTTCTCAATGCTATGACTACCACTTTAGGCCTTACCATGCAGTGGGATTTAATCAGGAACCACAGGTACATCCTTACACGCTTTCCAAAGCTCTGGGATTTTGTGGTGGGGCGGCCTCATTCTACTTATGCTCTAAGAGAGTTTGATGTTTGGTTGGCTAGAGGATAAAGTTTCCAAGGACAGGGATGCAAACACGACCTGTACTGAATAGCTTTGTAAAGCACAGAGCACAGGGCTCTGCATCTTGTTGAGGACATTCTCTGAGCACCCATAAACCCCCTTGAGATAGGTGCCACTCTTTTCTCCACTTTATGGGAGAGAAGCTGTAGCCCAGAGGAGGTAAAGAACTTACATACAGTAGTAAACAGCAGGGGTGGAGTTCAAACCCAGAAGTCTGCCTCCAGAGACTATGTACCCTGAGATTTGTTGAATTAATTTTAAATGCTTTGCTAAGGGAGGAAACTGTTGCTGGAAGTAGGAAATGCTGTTTTTAGGATTGTACTTAGTACAAGCTACAAAACCTAAGGTTGGCCTCAGTGGAGGTGCATACTTGAGATAATTTATATGATACCTATGAGTTTGGTTAAAAATAGTGGATAAAATCTGAAATAATAAGCAGGAAAAGTTGAATGATTTTGTTATTGATTCAAATGGTAAATTTTGAGAAGTTACTTGAAAAGTTACCTCCTTCTACAAACTCTTTAATAAGCAAACAAAAAAATCACTGGGATTTTTGATTCCTTTTATTTGCTTTGTCCCATAATGCACCAATGTGGTATATATACACAATGGAATACTACTGAGCCATTAAAAAAAGAATGAGATCTTGCCATTTGTAACAACATGGATGGACCCAGAGGGTATTAGGCTAAATGAAATAAGTCAGAGAAAGACAAATACCATATGATTTCACTTATATGTGGAATCTAGAAAGCAAAAAAAAAAAGAACGAACAAATAAGCAAAAATAGACTAAATGAAATAAGTCAGAGAAAGACAAATACCATATGATTTCACTTATATGTGGAATCTAGAAAGCAAAAAAAAAAAAGAACGAACAAACAGTAAGCAAAAATAGACCTTCTAAAGATTTTGAGTTAATTAATACACATTCATAGGTAGACTTCAGGCCCAGGGTATATGGTATTGTTGAAGAGTAAAAAGGTAAGATGAAATGAAGTATTGGCACCAAGGTGGTACTAGTCTGGTAGGAGGCAAGCAGGGAACCAGGCCAGGGGTGTGGAGAACAAAGAGAACAAAGAACACCTTGCAGAATGGAGAATAGAAACAGGTATAAAATCAGGGAGAATTTCCTGGAGAAGGTGAGCCTGGGGTGCCAATTTAAAGCAAGGATTAATTGTAAATTGTCAGAGCCAAGCATATTTTTATTATTCTGGGGCCTAATGGAGATGAGAAAAGGTATACTGAATATAGACATCTTAGAATAAATAATACCAAACTAGGAAGGAAAAAGAGCAGTGGTGGTAAGCCAATGGTTCTTTTATAGTTCAATGTGGAATCCATTAAGAGAAAAATAAATGCTTTGTTTGTACAGTTTTAATATAAAAATTATTTTAGTTTCAAGTGATAAAGAGGTTTATGCAAAAAAAAAAAAAAAAGTAGGGAGAGAAAAATAATCTATTCACTAAACTAAAGTTTGGTGTATCTAGATTTAGGGCTCAGATGACTTGGTCTCTCTCTATCCCAGACTCTGCTTGTCTTTGTATTGTTGTTTTCCCCTTAGGCAGGCTCTGTTCAGAAGGTGGTTAGATGGATCCCAGAAACTCCAGGCTAACCCAGCGAGCCTCTCAGCAACTCTCATGGAAATTCCTAGGGTGACTTGGATTCACCTGTTTGAGTCACAAGCCTATCTCTGAATGTTGCTGGAGGGATGAAACTCTATGATGGGCTGCGTCTGGACACAGGGTAGGAGACCATGGTGTAGTCCATCCCATTTAGACTACATGGTCTGAAGAAGGGGAGGTACCTCATGGGAAAAGTAAGGTCCTGTTACCGAAAGACAATGTTGGGCAAGGCAAAACACAACTGTTGACAGCAATAGTACCTTTTTTTTCTAGAATGTTCCCATATAATATCATATTCTAATACAATATAATGACAATTTAGTGTGTGGGTGTATGTCCTTAAAATAGTTTTAAAGATCCCCACAGCCTTCATGTGTGCTCTTCCCCCTGCCTGCATTGTCCCTCTTTTCCTCAACTCCCTTTATAAACTAGTGACTGTCTATTTATCTTTTGTGTCTCAGCAGGAACATCACTTTTTCAGGAAAGCTTTCCTTGACTTAACCAACAGTTTAGTGCCTCTTTTAAATATAGGCCTCTGTACCTCGTTTTCGTGGGCTTACCATAAGATTTGTTAATTTTCCATTAACATTGACTTAAATTTTTGTCTTCCTGATCACCTACAAGCTCCATGAGGACGGAGCATGCAACTATGCCATCCACTGTTGATTTGCCAGTGCCTGGCAATGTGGGTATAAAAATACTTGCTGAATGAATAAATAACTCAAATTAAGCCTTAAAAATCTGGAGCATTTGGCTAAAATGTAGAATAAAATTTGCTGAACTTTCTTCTTTACATTTTGTTGTTGTTGTTAGAAGCCACATCTAACAACTGAGTGTTCCAAGGTCTTGAAGATCTGCACTTCTGTTGAGAGTTATAGTAGTTTGCTTTTACTTAAAGATATTATACATCTTATAACTAATCATGCTTTTCTTATTTACTGGATTTCTAGGAAGACGAAGAGTCAAATTTACTGAATTTATTTAAATATTTTATCCTGTACTTTTGTAAACTTGCTTCAAATCCCCCTTCAAGCACAAGTAGGACAGAAGTAAATAAGCAATAATGAGTGATAGTTTTCACTTTCTGAGATCAAACTTAAAACTAGAACAGATCTTTGTTTCCCACAATTGTCTTTGTTAAACCCATGGTAAATACCTGAAAAGAGCTGGGAGTTAAAATGTTTCATAGGATCTCTTCCCACATTACAGCATATTTCCGTCTGAGAAATTGTAAAACTATACAGTTCTAATTACCAGAAGCAGAACTGAATTAATTTATGGTGGATTATTCCCTATAGAAATCACCTCCCCTGTCCTTTCAGAATATTTACTACCAGATTTATCTCACTGAGATTTGCACAGATCTGCTTCACACAGAAGTCTTGGGTGATGGTGAAGCCTTCAAGAACTTAAGAAGGGGGTTCTCCAAGAAAATGTGGGTTAAGAACAGTACTGGCTTGCTATCTCCTCTCTCCTCTAGGGTGCCCCCTGGTGGCCCCCTTTCCAGAGCACTCATTTAAAATGGAGGCAAAGGAGTGTCACAGACATACAGACTGAAGTTCCCCCACTGCAGGGTAATCTGATACCACTGTACTCCTTGGGTAGTTGAAGTCCCAAGCATATATTATCAAAATTATCAAGCACCCTTCTGATAATCACCAGGTTTCTCTGAACCTTAGTGTAGAGGAGGAGTAAGAGCAGGGAAAGTATGTTCCTCAAAGATTCTGACTAAGCATGGAGCTCTTTCACGGAAGCATCATACTGAAACAATGTGCTTCTTGCTCTGGATTTAAGGAGAAGCCTTACACAAAAAAGTTCCCTAATTCTATTTCTGTACTATTTTATAATTATAATATTAAATTAAGACAGTGAGTTTTATTGAACTATTTTCTGCCTTAATGATTATTCAGCAAACCACTGTGTTTAGTTTTGTGAAGAATCAAATAGTTCCATGCAGAATAGATAGATAGCAGTGTTCGGGAAGAAAGAGGTTTTCTTTTGTAGTCCTCTTCTTAACCCATGGCCTAAAAGTTTAACAAATTTAAAAAAGACTCCAAGACTTGACCTCAAATAATCTTTACACGGTCTTTAAGAAACTAAGTATAAGTGAACAGAAACATATGGAATTCATTTTTAAGAATACAGATCTTGATTTTAATTAAGAGAAGGATATGTGAAAAAATACATTCTAGATTTCAACAAGTTTTAAAAAGCTGCAAGCAAGTCCAAGATGTTTGATGAACTAGTATCCCTTTTCTACTTTTGAATTTACCCCGTATGCCTTCGCTCACCCTCCCTGTCTATTGCCCACATTTTAGAGGAAAGAATGGGCAATATAATGGGGAAAGACCATGTCAAAATGATATCCAAACAATGGGATAAGACTAGTGAGACATTTGTAAAAGCTTTTTTGGCATTAGAAAGAGAAAGAACAAATTAGAGAAGCTGGTGGTAGTGGTCAGATAATGGGGTGGGATTTTGAAGTGCTTGCCTGTTTCTTGGGTTTGAGTCCACTGCTTCACTTCTTGTTTCATGGAAGCCAAAGGACATTTTTTATTTGAGTAAATTCCATGGGAAGAGAAGATGATAATTGGCTTTCCCTGTTGTTCGACTTCAGAGAAAATAGTTATAGAAGAAGCCTTACAGATGGGATCCACACCAAAAAAAAAAAAGAAAAAATTTAAAACAAAGGTTAGGAATAATCTGAAAATGAAAAACTCTTATTAATGGTAAGCTACTTACAGAGTGCAGCAGACTATACTCCTCGCTACTTTGTAAAAGATTGGCATTGATTATCCCCAAATGCCATGCACGATTGCTGCTCCTAGTCAATTTACCAAATTGTCTTTATGATGTCACCCTTTTCCTAGATGTTTGCTTATTTCAGAAGATGTAAAGAAATGCCGGAATTAGCCAAAAATTCTAGTAACACCTTGAGAATTTTAGGATTGGAGTTTAAAGTCACTATAATGATCATCAATGACTGCAGGAACATTTTTCCACCACAGGAGTTTGTATGTTCAACTTGAAAAGTGGACATTAGGTGAAATTAGGTGGTTGTAGCAGACATACCATAAGTTGACCTCCAGTGAGTGATGCCCTTGTATAATCCCCTACCACCACCCTGAACGCAGAGGGAACTTATTATTTACTTCTAACCAGTGGCAAAGGTTATTCATGGATGTCACTCCCATAAGTATGTTTAGTTGTAGAACACTGACTCAGTGGATTGGAGTGAGAGATATTCTCCTGCTGGCCCTGCAGCAGTAAGGCGCCATGTTGTGTGAGGGTATGTGAGAGGGTCACGAGACAGGAATTGTGCGTGGTCTCTAGGATCTAAGGGAAACCTCTTGTCAAAAACTAGTAAGAAGCTGAGGCCTTCAGCCACAATGCAAGGAAATGAATTCTGCCAATAATCTGAATGACCTTCAAGGTAGATTCTTCTCAAATTGAACCTCCAGATGAGAACCTCTTAGCCCAGCGGACACCCTGACTGTAGCCTTGTGACTTGATGCACAGAGGACCCAGTTAAGCTGTGTTCGGGAATCCAGCCGATAGCAACTTTGAGTTGGTAAGTGTGTGTGGTTTTAAGCCACTATTTTGATGGCAATTTGTTATGCTGCACAGAGAATCAATATAGTAGTTGACTTACTCTAGCTACTCCCAGGATAGGCTGTTCTACCATCTCTCCCTAATGCTCTCAAAAGATCTCACCACCTCCTTGGAAACGTGAAAAAGCAGAGAGGTAGCAAAATAGAAATTAATGGCTCAGCAAATTAGCTTGCCACAAATAGAAGTCATACTGTTAGTAGTATTTTCCTGAAAGTGGAAAAAACATCTAATAAGAGAAATTCTTTAAGAAGCTGTGAAATAACTAAGTTATATTGACTTTAAGTAATAAAGTTTGAGAGAAATGCAGGAAATCAGTTACCTGAAAAATTAGACTAAGACTTGGAAAGGCAGGAAGTTTTAATAACTTTTTGGAAAATCAATATATACTCTGTGTGGGGAAGTTAGAAGCCCAGTTAAGTATTCTAACACCAAGGTCATGGCAGTTCTCAGTGATGAGGACTTATTTTTCTTTCATAAACCACCTTCTTTATAGTCTATTCACAGAATAATATTTATTTCATGGGTATACATAGTGCATAGTTGACTGCCAAGTCCATGTTAAAACCCTATTGAATTTGACTTCAGTTCCCTTGGAGTCAGCTTTCTATATACTTTCTTTCTTTTAATCAGCCTACAAAAGCCTTTTTGCATTCTCCCCACCCTCCCTACCAAAGTTGGCTGTGATAAGCTTCTCTGTTAGCAATTATCCAGGTAAGTCAATGCTTTATATGTCTCAGGACAATTTGCACTTCAAGCTTTCTGTCATTCATTCATTTATTCATCCATCTGACACATTTTTTATCGAGTAATTTTTACATGACAATCAATATATTAGATGCTGGAAACACATCATGGTGGGCAAAATAGACTTTATCTCTGTTCTCATTTTGTTTACCATCTAGTGATGAATAGGAATACCAATCAAATCATCTCAGGAATTCTAGCCACCGACCAGCATGGATTAGTGTATTTTGAACTTAACCTTGTCTACATCATTGATACTGTAACATCTCTCAGCCCAGGAAGACCTACCCTTACTCCAGAGACCTATTTTTTGAAAGATGCACATATAGTGCATGATTCCATGATTAGGAGATGCTTGAAAAGAGCTTCTTTTAATATATATAGGAACATGGCATATACATTCCGAGCATTTCAGAAATATCAATAGTGAAAACATGCTCCATTGCAAGGAAGAGGCATTGGGCGGCAGAAAAGGGGAGCTAGCTTGATAGTTCCGTGCACACTGCAGTGGAGAAGGATGGAGGGATGGGAGAGACTGAGCAGCAACCCCTTTGGCATCAACTGGAGCCCCGAACAAACACCCTGCAGAAAGGAACTTCTTGGGGCAGGCTAGGTTGCTCATTGCCAATGATGTCTGAAATCAGTTTTGAAAAGAGTGAAGAAACCTGACAATGACCCTGAACTCTGGGCACAGTGGTGATAGAAAGAAAGGGAAAGGGGAAATGAAAATAGTATATGTAGCTTATCTCCTGAGTCTAAGATGTGGAAGAGAATTACTGAGGGGATGAGAGGCTGACATACCCCTTATTTCCCTTCATATTTTATTCTCTCTTAAAATCTTTCCATTTCCGTTTTTGCCTTCTCACGAATGTCTATATTTTTATCACTATATGTTTTTGCTCACTTTTGTTTCCTGTTTCTCCTTTAAATATCTCACTCATATACTTTTGGGGTAGTCTGTTAACAAACTGAAATTAGTGAGTAGCTGAATGATAACCTACTGTATCCAGGGTGCTTTGGTGTATAATAGGTGTAGGGGACGTTGGAGATGCACCAGGACACTGTACTGACCACGTTTTTAAAAGAATGTGTAAGAAGTGAGAGTGAAATCCATCATCCCACCCATAAGTCATTCTCTGTCCTATATTTTTTGTGTTTAACCTTTTGTCCAACTTGCATTTGTATGCCGTTGAAAAAGAACTCATCAATATTTAATACATAGACACCAGAAGTTAGCAACATTTATTGCATATTCACCATGCAAAAGGTGATATGCACATTTCTCATAGGTAAGGATAATCACTGAGAAGTTTTAGCTTCAAAATCATAGAGGAAGATTCTCAGAGAAAAGATAGTCTATTTTTTAATGTTCAAATAATACATATGACTGTAAAAATGTTGAGATAGAAAGAGATTTTATACTTCAAGGTGGTCCCTTTTGAAGCTCATTGGAATCTTGAAACTGAGAAACACAGTCATATTTTTTTAACCTCTAACCTTGATCCAGTCAACCAGAGTTTATGTGCCGGCAACAAGAAAGTCACAGAAATGGCGCTGTGGTGGTAAGGTGAGGAGGCACCTTACCTCCCTTGGATATTACAGTCCACCGGAGCAGACAGGATGTATGTACAGATAAGTAAATTGCAAGGCAGAATGTGCTCAGTGCTGCAATAAAGGCACAAACTGAGTGCCCTGGAGGTTCTAACAAAGGAGAACTTCTTCTGGTTTCAGTGTCTGAACAGAGGAAGCATCTGAGCCTCGTCCTGAAGAGCAAGTAGGCAGAGATGGTGTGTGTGGAGGAAGTTGTACGTAGAGAACCAACTAGTAATCATGGAGGATGTGAATGTGGGCCTGTCTGGGGAAAGAAAAATATGCCAAGGTGACCTCAGCCTCTGTGAGATGCTGGGGCCAGGTCACCAAAGGCCTCCTTAAACACCACAGTACAGAGTTTGAGTTTTGTTTGACATGTTGTAGAGATTCAGTAAATGTCATCGGAGGAATGGCAGGGTAAGAGCTGTGGAAACCGCATGGATTCATGGAGCAGGGAAGAGACTGGGGCTGGGGGGCCAGTGAGGAGACAACTACAGGATTCAGGGAGAGAACTGACTGGGTGACAAGAATGATGGGGAGGGTGGATGTAAGAGATCTGGGAAGAGAGATCCACGGGGTTTGGCACCTGTGCAGATCGAGGAAGCATTCCAAAAGAGTTGAGGGTGGTTAGGAAGAGAGGTGTATCTGTGGGGAAAGGGGATTTAGTTTTGGTTAATAAAATAATTGGTCTTTAATTTTTTATTAGGAAATTCTGTATTTTACCATGCTTCAAAAAGAGAATAGGGTAACATTGCATTCCTAATTTTTCACTTAGAGAGAGAAGCATCAAATTAGAATTGCCCAGCAAGCGCTGTGACACCGTAATATGTTTGTTTAAGAAACACCAAGAACTCGAGCGGATCTGCACACACCCCTGAGCCAGCGGACTCCTCGCTGTTCTCTAGATCTCAGTTTAAAGGGCTCGTCCTCAGAGACTGCCTCACCCATGTGGACATGACTGTTCTTGAGCTGTGCCTTCATTACGGTACCCACAGCGTGTTTTGTGAAACTCATTACACCTCATATTAAATATACATGGAATTATCTACTTATCTAACTTTCCACTGAAAGCTTTAGAGCAAGAACGTTAATTTTAACTTAAAAAATTTAGCAAATGCCACCGATATATGCTCACGATGTAACGCACCCTGACACAGAGTAGAACAAATAAATACCAAATCGATGCTGTTGCCCTGACCAAGGACATTTTTGCAGCTCAAATGAAGATGTAGCTTATTGGAAGCTTTGTACAACATGGAAAATCAGGTGCATATTTACAAGATCAACCAGAGAGGGGACATGAAAAAAAACCATTTTTTTTTTCTGACATCTGCTCTTATTTGACTTAATTGCATGTAGAGTGTTAATTTGTCAGGTAAATTAAATTATTCTAGTGGGTGAATGATCTCTCCCTCTCCTTCCTTCCTTTCCTTTCAGAGAGAGTAAGGAAGAAATGGCATTACTTGATGTCAGCTTTCACAAAGGTTGGGACAATCAGACTTCTTTAACTGTGGGCAGAAGGCCCGGGAGGAGCTGCAGAGCTCTGGATGGAGCCTGCAGCCCACATGCATACTCAGGATCGCCCGATGACCAGATGCATTCATAAACACGTACTGATAAGCTGCAAATACAAACAGATGTTGTTGTGGTTAATAAACTAAAATACATATAAAATATCTTCTCAATCAAGAGATATTTTAAAAGACTGGCCCAGACACCACGTCAAACCACTCAGGGGGAGTTTTGACTGTATGACTTGGGCAGTTATGTAAAATTCCGCTTAATGAGATGATGCAAATTGTTCTCCAAAGTGATTGCACCTGCTTATCTCCCACCAGAAGTGAAATCTCATCCTCCTTGCTCCACATACACTCAATCTTTTAAATTTTTGCTAAATCTGTGGGTGCAAAATAGTATCCTATTTTGGCTTTAATTCTAATAAAGTAATATATTTTACTACATTTTAATATATATTTTTATATATTTTAATGTATTTCTTAGACATCTAAATTGTCTTGCCTGTCAAATGCTTGTTCATGACTTGTGCTCATTTTTTATAAGTCATCTGTTGATTACTGATTTGTCGGAGTTATTTTTTTAAAATACATCTTCAGGATATATCTTTCTCTCTTCTGCTTGGTTGTATGTGTTGCAAACCTTTGACCAGTTTGTTACTTGCTTTTTTTTTCCCCCCACTCTATTTGTAGTGTCTTTTGATGAAAAGAAGCTGTTAATTTTTTCTTGGCCAAACTCATCAATCTTTTCCTTTACGGTTTGCACATTTTGAGTCTTGAGAAATCCTTTCTTTATATATTCTCCTTTTCTTTTCACCTAAAGGTTTTTAAAAGTTGCTTTCTACATTTAACTTTTAATGGTTCTAAAAGCATAAGTTTTGTACATTTACCTTCATCAACCGTGTCTTTCTGCTTTTGCAGCAGGTACCCGAGAGCTCCCGAGCAAGGGCCGTTAGAGCGTACCTGCTCGAATGTGGCAACTACACAAATCAGAACTACTTTCCATCCCGAAATAGACTTGCAAGATTGATCCCAAAATGCAACTGTGTGACTTTTTGGAAAGCACTCACTCAGTATTTCAAGTATTTTTAAAGTTGAATGCAAATTTTGGATTTCAAACTACGTTCTCAAAATTGTGAGTGTTTTCAGTCCCTAGGTAACTAACCTCATCTTCTTTCTTAACTGGAAGAAAAAACTGCTTTGTCATGAGGTGGGATAAAGGGGCTGCCTACAGGCAACACCATGAGAAACATCATTTGGAAATGTCTCGGGCATCAGTGAAAGTCTCCAATGTTGTTGGTGAGCAGTAGCTTCTGCTCCATCTGTTTAAAAGATTTTACTTTTAGGCTATTTTTAGCAACTTTGAAAGTTTTAGAAAATCCAGTTTGGGGGGGTCTCATTGTATGTATTACAAATCTTTCCTTATATTAAGTAAGAAGAAATGTGTTCATAAAAATGATCTGGAATTTTATGTATTTCTTCTCCCTGAAATGCCTCATTATTAAGACATTCTCAATCCTTTCCCCCTTAAAAGACATTAGAGAAATTTGGGGGGGATGTTTAGTCTCAATGGAAAGCTATAGAAAATAGCTTTAATTTTTCCAATATGATTTTTCTGTAAGGAACAGTTAAATACCTGATTTTTTTTTCCTTGTCATTTCCTTGGGGAATAAAAGAGGACACAAATCACATTGTCGAATATTAGTATCGCTTGGATTAAATCGAAGACGAATTATTTTAATCATGCATTGGTCTTGGTCTCCAATTTCATATCTGTGTAAAATTAAGTGATACAATTTCCTTACATCAGAAACCTGCCCATATGAAGATGTAGGATAATATCACGTGGAATTAGTGATTCGATTTCCAGAAGTGGATTTAAGCTGTACTGGGTATTAAAGCAATTTGGGAGAGTGCCTTTGTTATTTTCTTGGGCGTTTAGAAATATGGGTTGGAGATAGGAATATAGTCTGGTTGAATCAATACAGGATAGTAAATATTTAAGTGTGTCAGAATAAAAAGAGGTAATGTAGTTAAGTTTAATCCTGGGTAATAACCATCCAGGCCAGTGGCCTGCTTTTGAACTGAGAACACACCTGCTTCCCTATGCATCCTCTGCCAGAATGTGTAACACTTCGAGCTGGGATTTCAAGGACAGTCAATACAGATTACTGCACAATCTCATTTACATGACATCCTGGGTGTTCTGAGAAGAACCTGGGAAACCTATGCAATAGTTTATAGACCAACAGGACTTCCATATTAGGCTTTGCCTTGGCTCTGGGCACGATATGGGCCCTTATTGCATAATCCCTCTTGATGGAGAGGTACCTCTTGCAGTGAAAGTCAAATGCATTATTTTGGCTAGTCAGTCTTCCCAGCTGCCACATGTCTTATTTTATGTCAAGTAGGCAGCTGCTTACAGCTGCCTGGAGATAGTTTTATCCATTATAGTCTTTTGGTGAGGGCTTGTGCTTCTCGAAATTTAGACCATGGGTGGTAGGTGTCTCCACAATGACAACGATGAGAGAACCCAAGCAGCTTTGGGACTTTGAGAGGACTTCCCTGACTGCAGAGGGATTCTAAAGTGCCAGGTTCCAATCCTGACACCAGATACTGTGCTTTGTGGACTAATTATTCATCCTCTTCTGAACCTTATATTTCATTTCCACACCAATCTTGCTCATCCTGCTTCCACCTCAAAAAGGGATAGAAATGTTGGTACAGGGGAAAAACACAAGGTGGTCTTTTAGGGTGATGTCTCTGCAGAATGCTCAGTATTTTAGCACTATTTGAAGAGTTTGAGCTCTTGGCTTTTGCTGCAAAGCTGTGCATAGCTCTGGTGACAGACTGGGACCCCGAGTTGGAAAATGTGTGGATGGCAGAGCAACAGGGAAGACGGGGCAAGCAGAGCAGCTCTGGAAGCTTACACTTGGGCTGCTAAGTGAAAGAGAAACCATTTCTATCTCGTCAGAGTCCTGCTGTGTGTGCATGTGTGTGTTGCATTAGCTAGAGAATCACACCAAACCTGCACGCTAATACACTTTGATGCTTTCTTTCCCTTCTGAGGAATCTCTATGTGTTCATTGTTAGGAGTGTTTTGTGGTAAAAATATGCAGAGATATTGACTGGCCATAAAAATTTAGAGTAGAACACATACTTGCTCTACTAACTAATAGAGAAAGTTCCTTTGCAGACTGTTAATGTACATGCTATCTTCCGCTGGGACACAGTCATCACACTGCTTGGGTGACATTCCATTCCATAGGTGGACAACATGAAGTCAGGTTGGATACAGAAAAGACACATCCAACTCTTCATTTGCAACTTTACTTTCAAGCTTTATTGATTTCTTCCTTCTTTTGAATTTACCTCTGTCTCTTTCTAACTCCCTTTATTGGTCCTAGTTTTGCCCTTTGTAGGTACATAGCAGAATCTACAGAAGCTACATCTCTTTCCATAGAACACACAAAGAAAGGCTATATACTCTTAATAATAAGGGGTTGAAGACCAACCACATACCAGGATCCATTCTAGGTTTACGTGAATGCCACATCCAATCACTGTAATCTTACTAGATAATTCCTATTAATGCCCTCATTAGTTGAACCTTAGAATAATTAGGTGACTTGCCCAAGGCCACACAGCTGGTAAGAGGCTAAGTCAGGGTTTGAAGTCAGGCTCATACCATAGCCCACGCTGTTACCATTGCTCTCACTTTCCTTCTCTTTCTTTTTTTTTTTTTCCTTTCCGGTATCAGTATCTCCTATCAGTGGTTACCCAGGTGATCAGCTGGTCTTCAAGTGATTAACAAGGTCTTCATCACTTTTTCCCATCCTTTCTCTGTCATCCATGGTCATTATTATTTGTCTGGCTTGAGGCCCTTCTCCAGCAGGTTGTGGATGAACTGCATTGAACAGGAGAGAGCCAAGCACGTGCCTCCTGCTGTGTATAAAATCAAGCCATTAGTCAGCTGTCTTTGGGCTCTTTCTCTGCCTCCCTCACTGAGTGAGACTGTCAAATGTTTTGCTGATTCAGAAATAGAGATTTCTTCTTCCTTTGTCATCAGGGAAACTATATTACATTTTAGAACTAGTTCTCGATATTACTTTCCTCTAAACTATTACACATGGTTAGCATGCCCACTTTAAGAGGAAACCCTTGGGTCTATTCACAGTTTTAAGGAGGAAAACACTCTGGAAATTGTGATGATGTGTTAAACCTAGAAATGACAACAGACAGCAAACTCTAGAAAATGAACGACTATTCTAAGCAGCTTTAATATTTGGAATAATAATCATGCATTTCAATACTTTTGTGTGTTCTTCCTCCATTCCATTTACTATAAACTTATAGGCAGTGTACTGTATTCACATATTTAGAATCTTTCATCAGAATATGTTGAACGTGGAACTGGGAAAAGCATGTCTAACTTGACTCACAAGCTGACTATTCCCATATTATGGATGATGCTCATTCTTGGATTCAATTTCTGTTTCTGCTCTATATCACTCTAACTACATCTCAGTTTCGATTCAGAAAGAACAAAGAATGTTAGTCAACCCTGGTAACCGTTCAAATGTCATGTGGGCTAAATCAGTTTAAAATCAGCCAGGGGAACTAAAATATTCATTATTTTACTATGTTTTTATTGGACTTTGCTTTTTGTACAAACTCTAGAGTTCAAAAATGCAATGATTTGGTTATTGGTCTTACTGATTAGATACCAAGTGTACCCTACGTGGGGAAACACATGTTGAATATCATGGCGGTTACTATATTAGGTTGGAATGCTTTTTTCCATCCTGTGACCTATTATAGAAGCGAAGTAGAAAGGGAAAGAGAGGTGTAGCGGGGAGAAGAGTCTTCCTCCAGCTTATATTGAGTTCCCACTCATGTTTAGAACCAAGACTTTAGAATTTCAGGAAGGGAAATAAATGGTGCAGATATTCCCAGTTTTCTTGTCAACACCTATGTTTGGGCCATTCATGGCTTAGGAAAATTTTTTTCATCACTGTGATGCTGATAGGAGGGCAAAATTGTTCTAAGGAAATGTCTCTGGGGGCGTTAGTGTTAAAAGATACCTTGTATGAAAACATTCAAAAGTTGGTGCTGGTTTAAACAAAGTTAAACAGTTTTCTTTCCATCTGGATTTCTCAAAGTCTTTTATATGCTAGTGTGCATTGAGAATCTGAGGGGTAAGGGT
The DNA here is from genome assembly GCF_029215605.1 of Mirounga angustirostris. Taxonomy (NCBI): domain Eukaryota; kingdom Metazoa; phylum Chordata; class Mammalia; order Carnivora; family Phocidae; genus Mirounga; species Mirounga angustirostris. The sequence goes on along the minus strand of NW_026991716.1, from coordinate 86,412,655 downwards.
AGGGAGAAGAAATAGCTCTCAGCAGTTCCCCAAACTTATTTGACCACAGAATTCTTTTTTTTTTTCCCCCACAGAATGCCATCCAGATATTCGTATTACATGGGATACACTTTCTAAAATGCTCTTTTGAAGACTTGTTGGATAGTTGCAAGACTAACATCAAATTGCAGTGAAGTCATTTTCAAGTTGGGAGTTCAAAGTAGAATTAGGACCCACTCCCATTAATAATGACATAGTTGTTAATCCTTGCTGGATATTTTATAAATAATGCTAGGAACTCTGACTATCAACTAAAGTTGAGTAAAGTTCCTGATGGCTTATAATTTCAGTATTGTAGCCTCCACTGATAGCCTTTTGAAAATCCTTTTGCTTACAAGAATAATCTAGGTTGGTGATAAGCCATAAACCTTCCCTCCCTTTCTGGTCCTCCATATATTTCCTGTCCTCTGAAATCCTTTTAGTTTTTATTGAGTTTTTAAAAGTACTGTGTCAGGTTCTAATGCTCCTGCTGGTTTAAGGAAAAATGCTCTCACTAATAAATTATAATGAATTGTCAGTCTCAACAGGCCTGTGACCTTCAGTCGGTGGGGGGTTCGAGGCTCCACTCCACTTCCCCATCTTCTTGTTGGAGCTACTTCTCTTGTTCCAGTCTGTCCCTCTTAATTCATGGGTGGGCTGCCCACGGGACAGCTCACCTGCAAAAACAGTTCACGCTGTGGTGTTTATTATACTAAGTAGGGCTCATGCTGACTGAGAGTTTGTACAAGGGGATGGAGTTGCTGTCAAGATCTTCCATCATCTTGAGCTGAGCTGGCACTCCAAATCTCTCATATTTCAAACATATTAAATTTAGTGGGGTGGGAGTGGGACGGATCAGAGTGAGATGGGACACGGCAGGGTGAGGCCTGCTTATAAGTCTTGTTCCAGAACCTCTGTAAATCTGACTTTAGCAAAATGTATCAACAGGACAGCAGAACAGAAATAGTAAAATGGCGCTCTGCTAGCCCAAGGTCATGAAAAATCTCTGTAGTCTACGTGAAGGAATGTTAAGATAAGTAGCTTTAAGCTGATTTTTTCAGCGAGCTGAGTGAAATACTAACTAATAAATATAACAGATATATTTTCTTTACTCCCCAGTTTTAAGCATTCCTGGCTTATTAAATTAATATGGACTCCTTATAGAGTATTTGAAAAGAATAAACTCCCCCCAAAGGAGAAAAAAGAATGCCTACCATCCTCTCTTAGGGACAGTTATTCTTAAAACACTGTAGATTTTTCCCCCCAGTGGGTCTTCTATGCATATTTGCCATAATTGTGACAATAGAATATATACATTTTTGTCTTTTTTTTCGCCTAACATTATATCATCAGCATTTCTCATATTACTTAACACCCTTTGCAAATGTGCATCATTTCTAAAGCTGAGCAGTGCTTTATAGCATGCATGCTTTGTTAAGTCATTCTTAACATTCTTAACATAGTGGAAAAACCTTAATATCATGCTCAGTCACATGGGCTTTTAGTTTTTACTTTTCTTTCTTTTTTCCACCCTCCCTCCTTTCTTTCCTTTCTCCTTCTCTTCCTTCTTTCTCTCCTTTCCTCCCTTTCTTTTCTTTTCTTTTTTTTTTTTTTTTGCAAATCAAGTTTCTTCCTGAAACTCAGGGCCTTTGCTCTGCCATCTCCTCTCCCTACAGGACTCTTCTGTCAGATTTGCAGAGACAGGCCCCAGGAAAGCTCTGGGGGAACAACTGATGGAATCATTCATTCACTGTTAGTCCTGCTGCTCTTGGAATAAGAACTCCTTGTCTGTCTTGTTCAACACTAAATCTCTAGCCCCTCTGATGGGTCTGGGACATTGTAGGTAATTGGTAAATATTATCAGTAAAAAAAATTAATTTATTGAATTAATAATATCAAACCTTTAAGTTATTCCTCTTTACAAACTATTTTTGGTTTTACAATACTATGAAAAAATGTTGTGCTTAAATTTTTATCTGCATTTTGAATTATCTACTTGGAATTGATTATTAGAATGAAAACTTACAGACCAAAGAGCCTGAGCATCTTAACATTCTTAACGCATGCCAATTGGCTTTTGTGAAAAGTTGTACTGTTTATATCAGCCATAAAGGAGTGTGCTCTTCTAACCTTAACCTCAGTTACAATTCTCACTGCAACCAGGATAGGCTCATTTGTAAACCAAATGCCGCAAAAATTGGGATCATGCAGTTTTAATTTAATGTCTTTGATTACTGTAAGTTGACTTCTTCCGTCATCTGTGTTTCCCCCTTTGTGAATTGTCTAAGTTCTTTACCACTTGTCCCTTGGGTGTCTTTATATTTTCTTATCAGTTTACATGGGGTTTTTGTAAGCCAAAAATCTAAGTCTTTTGTCTGTCATATTTATTCAGATTTTTAGTTTACTTTAACATTTTAGGAATCATTTATAAATCAAATTTATCAGTCTTTCTATATTTCTGTAATTTGTTCAATAGTACTTAATCCTAGAAAATCCTACTCTATTCCAAGAGCAGATAGTCATCTGTCTTATAACCTTTCTATGGTTTGACTCTTTTTAAAAACTTTTAATTTGTTAATTTGTCTGAATTTATCTTTATATATAATGTGAGGTGAGGATCTAAATAGAACTTTTTTCCAAATGGCATATCACCGTCCCTGTCTTTCCAACTGAGTCATGGTGCCTCTTTCTTTATCTTGAAATATTTTGAAGTAACATATACAAATGTAACAATTGCTATAATTGAAATGAGAATAATTTAAATGTCTTCACAACTTTTAGAAAATATGTGATTTAGTCCTCCTAAAACATGAACAAATTTATTTTGGTGTTTTACTGACTGCTAATTAGCATGTCTTGATATATCAGTAAAGGCCTGCAAAGTCTTTTTAAATTCAACAAATTTTAACATCAAGACTAAAAACACGTTGGTGTAAGGAAAGATGTTCAAGTGAAAAGCAAGACAAGACCAAAAGAACATACAGTAATGTATAATACAAAGATTTAATACCCAGAATACAGGAAGTACTTTTATGAATCAATGAAAAAGATAACCAAACAGAAAAATGGGCCAAAGTTAGGAATACGTGATTCATAGAAGAACAAACAAAAATCACTAATGAATAGGAGCACCTGGGTGGAGAAGTTCTTTAAGCATCAGATTCTTGGTTTTGGCTCAGGTCATGATCTCAGGGTCTTGAGATCAAGACCCATGTGGGTCTCTGTGCTCAGTGGGGAGTCTGCTTGAAATTCTCTCCCTCCACCCCTCCTCCCCATGCTCTCTTTCTCTCTCTCAAATAAATAAATAAATAAATAAATAAATAAATAAATAAATAAATAAATAAATCTTTTAAAAAATGACTAATGAATAAATGAAATATGCTCAGACATGAAAAATTAAGGAATTGCTATTTAAAAATGGAAATATATTTTACCTTCATCAATTTGGCAAGTATTTTAGAAGACTGAAAATATTCAGTACTTCCATGAACTTTGTTGGATGGATAAACTGGAACAGTCATTTTTGGAAATCATTTTCATAATTCATCAATGTGAAGTAAAGATGAATCTATATTTCTTCAATCTAACAACTTTATTTCCAGAGTTTTATATTGTAAAGCTACTTAGATATGTTTCCAAAAAGGCATATTAAATATCTTTTAAAGGATGTTTAAAGGTTTGTTTATAACACTGAACTATTTGGTCACGACCTACATTTCCATTAATGAGGATATGGGTAAACAAATATGGTGTAACCGTATTATGAAATAGTAGTCAGCAGTTAAAAAGGAGATAATAGCATCCTAGAGAGAACTCCAAGACATGTTTTTAATTAAAGACAATTATGGAATAATCTATATGGTATGAACTTATTCACATCTACACTCTATTCACAAAACAATGCTCCGTTTCTAGATTCTATCATCTATCTATTTTCTATCTATTTATCTATCTAGTTTCTCTATCATCAATCAATCAGAAGCATGTAAGAATATTTAAAAAAAAAAAAAGTCTGGAATGACAGATACCATAGGAATAATAGTAGTTATTTGAGGAGAGGAGAATGGGGGTTAGTGAAGGCAAAGGCATATTTTTGCTTTTTCCTTTAGTTTTAAATGCAGATTTTAGATAGGGGTGACATTTATATTTGTGTACATATTGGGCTGATTTCTAATTTTGGCTTTTACAAACCAATGCTACAATTAAAAATCCTGAAAATACATTGATTGGTCCATCATTCATTTCTATAATAATTGTATCTTTTCATTAAAAAGAAATCAAATTAGGGCGCCTGGGTGGCTCAGTTGGTTAAGCGACTGCCTTTGGCTCAGGTCATGATCCTGGAGTCCTGGGATCAAGTCCCGCATCAGGCTCCCTGCTCGGCAGGGAGTCTGCTTCTCCCTCTGACCCTCCTCCCTCTCATGCTCTCTGTCTCTCATTCTCTCTGTCTCAAATAAATAAATAAAATCTTTAAAAAAAAAAAGAAATCAAATTATATCAAAGCATATGGAGGAAAAATCAATTCTGGATTTAGGAGGTGTCAGGAACACATACTATAATCTCCCCTGCCAACCTTAAGACTATATAAATGAAATAAATAAAAGGCTGTTCTACTCTCTGAAACCAACTAAGTATCCAGCAATTCAATTCACTTCTGCCACTGATTAACTGGAGTTAGCATGGCCTCCACAGTTAAGGTCCAGTCCCATATAACGGTCCCCACTTCAGATGCCAGCAGCAAATGGTGCGCCCCATTGCCCACCCTCCCACCACCTGATCACAGATTTGAGGGGTTTCCCACAGCCCCCTCCTCAGATCATTCCCTAGAACAACTCATAGGACTCAGACACTAACACTTTGCTTACATTCACTGGTCTATTATAAAGGAGGCAATTCAGGGACAACCAATGGAAGAGATTTAAATGCAATAAAATAAGCTTAATGAATTACTTATTTCTAACTCAACTTTTAAAAATAACCTCACTTCAAATACTTTGAGGCACATTTGTCCCTGCTTTTAAGGCAATTATTTACTATCCTGCATGTAGGTTGGCAAAAATTGCCCATTTTTTGTTTTGTTTTGTTTTCATACAGATTTTTAAAAATACATTGAAGTTGCCAGATCTTCCATTTCTCCTGGTTGTGGAGCTTCTCAATGAAGCAAAAAGAGGGAAAAATTTTTAAAACTTTATCTAAAGTATTGAAAAAATTTAAACACAATTGCATGGAGCAGTGTTTTCAGCCTAGAAATAAAATAGACCAGTTTTCCCTGCTATTTCCATGTTTATATTTATTCACTGTATTTTATTTTCACCACGAAGAGAATATGACTAGTAAAAGATTCTGTCTTAAGTTGGACATTGCACATTGGACAGATTGTATCAGTAAGCCACACCTGTAACTGACTTTGTAGAGATCAGATGCTGTTGATATGAAATATGGTATGAATGAGAGATAGGCAACTCTTTTACAATAAAATGTTGTGGCTTTGAATTTTTCCCACAGTTTTAATATTTTGTATTAATAAAATAGTTCACCAGAAACATACACCAACATGCTTTATACATCAACATAAGCAAAATGACAAATGTGCTTGGCACCTACACATTTTGTAACTTGTAATTAATGTTACCAAGCCTGAGAAAATATAGAAAATATTTATCCCTGAAAAGAGAATTTCCCAATAAGTTAGTTTATTCAAATTAAGCTTACCCCTTTCCCTGTTTTCCTTTACTTGGCTGAATTTGTATTCACAGACAAGGTATTGTGAGCAATCCCCAGGGTCCCAGTGTCTCAACTTCCTACATGTAAAATGTGTTTCCTTTCTGTTGGGACAAGGGAACTCAGGACTCAGTGATTGGTTTGACCCTGAATTTGATTTCATCTGGATCGTCTAGCTGGTAGTGCCATATACAATATGATAGTGCGGTGAATCTTTTTCACCAATTTCCCTGTTTATTTTTCACAGGGTAAAGTATCTGAGTGGTAGAAAATCTGTAGAGAAGTCAATTCCAGTAATCAAGAATTTTAATAAGAACTCTAAACAACTGTCTATTCAACACAGCCACTTGGGTGTCTAACAGGCATGATAGATTTAACATGTCCAAAAGAGACCTTCCAATTCTCTCCCACCACCCCCATACCACATTTAATAAATGTTTTGCCATTTGTCAAAACCTGGAAAGTTCTCCTCTCCCTACTCTTCCTCAGTTTAGTAACTGGCATCTTCAGCCCCTTAGTCCTCAATGCTGAATCCCAGTAAACCTCTCTGGTTCCTCCCTTTTCCCTCTTCATTCACCTCCAATCCCTCAGCAAGCTAATTGACTCTTCTGCACTATTTCACAATGCAGCCTTTGCCTCTGCCTCTGACTTTATATCAGATGGCTCTTCCTTGTTCCAGATGCCCCAGCCATACTCACCTTTGGTCTGTTTTTGGAACTTGTTGAACCCCTTCTTGCCTTAAGGACATTGCACCACTCTTCCCTTGTCTTGAAATGATTGTCATAGTGTCGCATAATTGGCTCCTCCTTGCCATTTAGGTCTCAGCTTGAATTTCACCTCTGCAGAGACTTTCCTGACCACACAATCTAAAATAGCTGGTTCAGTGGCTAATTTTGTTTCGTTTTTATCTTAATAGAGAATGTCTAACACATATTTTGTTTGTTACCTGTAAGTTTCAAAAGAGAGATACTTTTAAGTTTTGTTCAATACTCTGTATCCCATGCCTAGAAGAAGGACTGGTACATAGCAGATGTTCAATGAGTGAGTTACTCAATGCATGACAATAACATTCTGGAATCTATGATCCAAGTGAATTGCAGCTTTTAATCTATACTTCACAACCTACTAAATCTTTCTGCCTTCCTTTGCCCCTCTTGACTATTTTGCTTTATCATCTCTCCTTTTCCCTTTGTCTTTCTCACTCCATCTGCATTTCACTTTTATCTTTGTGCAGCTTCTTTCCCCCTCTAACCTTTTTCTTCTATCACTCCCCCCAACTGAACATAAAATGGGCCTGGGAGATCTTTTAAAAATATTTGTTTCACTCATTGAATAAATCTTAATTTCCCTGTCCTTAATTTAAAAAGCAGATGAGCTGAATGTTTTATATTTTTCTAAGAAAAAGAGATATAAATTAATTTTTAAAAATTATTTCAATATGTCAGTGACCTCAGCGAGGTGGGGAAAATCTTCCCCGTGTCTGCTCCTGCTTCAGTGTTCAAATAACTTTTGAACATCTGTAAATCTGGAGCTTAAATGGAAGAGTCATTCCCAGAGAAGGAGAGGAACTTGCTGTCATGTGCATTGCAAGAAATCCAGAAATCCAGAAAAAGCACCTGGTGTCCTCTTCCTGGGGCTGACTATTCAGGAGGCACCTAAGTCTACTTAGGTAGGATGACTCTGATGACCCCAACCACACATTGTCACACTCCCTGTGACCCAATGCCAAACACCACACCGAATACGAAGGCTCTTTGGTTTTACCACATGTGCTACGGTTTTGATGACTTGTCATCAACATGTTGCTGATTCTTCTAGTTTGAAAATGACCTAATCAGGAAAAGTGCGTATCTTGGGTTGTTTTGTCTGGTTATGGAGTTCTGAGAAAATAATGTCTGCAGAAATGAGAAACTACTTGATGAGACTATGTTTTGAGGTTTTAAGAATTAGTTCAAGAGAACAAAGAAGTAAAATTGAGATAAAAAGTGGCCTGCTATAGGGTTGCCTGGGTGGCTTAGTTGGTTGAGCATCTGACTCTTGGTTTTGGCTCAGTTCGTGATCTCAGGATCATGGGATCCAGCCCCTGTCGGGCTCTGTGCTCAGTGGGGTCGGTGGGGTCTGTTCAGGATTCTCTCTCCCTCTCCCTCTGCCCTTCCTCGCCCCTCTTTCCCTCTCTAAAAAAAAAAAAAAAAAAATGGATTGCTATAAGGCTTATGCTGATAGACTGTTTTTTTGTTTCTAAAGATTTCATTTATTTGTTTTTCAGAGAGAGAGAGACAGAGACAGAGCACAAGCAGGAAGGGGAAGGCAGGCAGAGGGAGAAGCAGGCTCCCTGCCGAGCAGAGAGCCCAATGCAGGACTCTATCCCAGGACTCTAGGATCATGACCTGAGCCAAAGGCAGGCACTTAATTGACTGAGCCACCCAGGCATCCCGAACTTATGCTGATAGACTGTTAATCACCTATAACAAGATGAATAACCTCATCTTTGGTGGATCATGATTAAACCCAATGGGTTAAGAAAAACCAGCTGGAGGATGATTGTGGGGGCATTATTTATTTTCTCTTCTTGATAGTTCTTTCCAAGTAGTAAAAGAAATCTCATAACACTTCTTACTCCCTCTAAGACCCCCTTTAACTAATTGCACCAAAGGAAACTTGGAAATGATTAAAAGGCAATGCTTGATTAGTACTGCTATGTCCTTCTTTCCCTTGGGCATGAGTTTCCCACAGGTGTGGGCTCTGATCCTGAAGAGGGTGAGAGCTACCCTCATTGGGTTATACTGTGACTGGGTGGGTAGTCTGCTTGATTCAGAGATTCAGGTAGAAAATCGATTGGAACCTCCGTATTAGACTTAATCATGAATAAAGTTTATATCTTTCTCAAAAAAATAAAAAGTAGATTCCTATAGAGCCGGAATGGCATGGTCACATCTGATGTGAGTGTGTGTGTGTGTGTGTGTGTGTGAGAGAGAGAGAGAGAGAGAGAAAGGGCAACCATCAAATTAAACGAAATAACTTCTTCGGTTACAATTTCAAAATACAACAATAATATTAGAATATGATCCACCAAACTCAATGCTTTTTTTTTTTCTATTTATGAAGCAGTAAGAGGGCTTGAAAACTATTTGACATTCATTGTATTTTTAAATTCCTCATTAAAATGTGTAACGTCTAGGAATATTAGGAGTGACTAAGCAGATTAAAATATTAGCATTGAAATTGTTAATATAAATCAATTTTGTTTAATGAAGAATATATTTCAGTTAAAGGGGAGGCTTTATTATGAATGTTGATAGCTCTCCACTTCAGACGCATATGTGAATTCTAAGATGTTTTGACAATTTAAAAAAGTTTTGACATGTAGCAACTGAAAAAAGTTGTTTATTTATCTGAGATAGGAGAAAGAAAATTCCTGAAGTGGTTTCCATTCTTTCATGCCAATCAGGCTGTTCACATTTGAATAGCACGGGTCTTGGGAGAGGAGGGGGAAGAAGGAGAAAAGACATGGCAAGAAAAGAAAATATTTAAAAATTTGGTGGTGCACCAAGGATAAAAACATGAGAATATGTTTGCTTCCACCCAGACTGTCACAAATCTGGAAAGTAAAGTTGAGGCCCCATTAAGAATTTGGCCCGAAATGTAATGTCATCTAACACTTGCAGATGACACGTAACACAGATTTTAGCTGTACAGCTGTGAAGACACCTGCCAGGACCCTCCAACTCCTCAGATTTCTTGCCTCTGCATTATTGAAAGATCTGATCTGATTTCCATGAAGGTATTTCTCCTGTAAATTTAGGATATGGTGACTGCAAAAGTATGATTTGAGTCTCATGTGCCTTCATTTTGATACCCCTTTTGTTAGAGTACATTGCTAAGCACATTCGTTCAGATATTTGAAACATAAAGCCACTCACAATCATTTCTAATTGTCTACATAGTTCACTAGCCTCTTCATTTCTGGTTATTAGATGATCAGAATACCTGCCTTTCCATTGAGAGGACCTGTGATATATCCTTCATGAATGTGGCTTTCCTTCAAAGCAAGGGAATTCTCTCGGCAGTTCCTGACTTTACAGTGGAGGAAAAGGTCTCAGTTGCTGGAAGTTTCCACTTATGACCCAGCTAAGGATTCCTTCTCGAGCAGGCATCCCACACAGATTTAGAAGAGCTCTCTGAAGGCAGGAACACTCCAAACCAAAGCTCTGTTGCGAAGGTCGGGGGAATCATTCCTTCATTCTACTCTGTGCAAGGCAGTCCACGTTCCAACCATGGGGCATATATCAGAGAATAAAACAGGCAGGAATTCATTCCCACAAGGAGCTGATTTTCTAGTCAGGAGGAGACACCACAAATAAAATAAATAAGAAAAGTACATAACATGTTAGTATAAAGAGCTAAACAGAAAAAAGAACAAAGAAATATATAATGTATCAGGGAAGGGAGAAGGCTAAAATTTACTTAGAGGGGCTAAGGGAGGCCTCCCTGAAAAGTACTGACTGTAGAGGATACTGGGGTGTGTCCCCCAGATTCTCCCTCATGCCTATGGCACATGCTCCCCAGCTTCAGGAAGAGCTTGTGGCTGGCAGCTCTCAGCTGAGTCACTCTCATGGCTTAGTCTTCAGAAGGGTAGTCTTGAGGCCAAGGTCATACCTGGGGGTAGCCCGCATCCAGTGACTGGTGAACAAATTGTTGTAAAATCCAAGCCCCAGGGGCTTGGGTGGCTCAGTCGTTAAGGGTCTGCCTTCAGCTCAGGTCATGATCCTGGGGTCTTGGGATTGAACCCTGCATTGGGCTCCCTGCTTGGCGGGAAGCCGGCTTCTCTCTCTCCCACTCACCCTGCTTGTATTTCCTCTCTCGCTTCTCTCTCTCTCTGTCTGTCAAATAAATAAAATCTTTTTAAAAAATAAAATAAATAAAATAAAGCCCAAGCCCCTTTGTCTCAAGATAGTGTCCTGAAGGCCATCCCAGCACCAGAGCGCCGATGAAATAGACTGAGGCCTTTGGTATGATTTCATCACAGTTCAACTCTTTCCTCTGCATAGGAACTGAGATCACAGCTTTATTATAAGAATTTCAGGCCTAATCCGTCATTGTGACCTGTTACCAGAAAATGTTCTAATTGGCAAAGGTGTTTATTTGATGGAAAGTGATTTCAAGATGTGCTGTTTTATATGCCCCTTTATCTTTTTTGCCTAGAAGATTGTATTCTGAGTTCTGCTAAGCAATCACAGAACACATTGGTCAAGATCATTTCAATTAATGTTCTGTTAAAAATGGATTTAATTTGTACATTTGAATCCATTCTATTCCATAGATGGTTTCTTTCTTTGTCCCCAAGCCCTACCCTCCAGCACAAACCCTGACCCTGTATTTCAAGGGTCACACACATAAATGACTAAAAGGAGCTGACAGGTAACAGAAACGTGCCGAGCAGGTTCTACAGTGGGGAGTGGTGCAGACTGTGGTCAACTAGAGGGTGCACGCCCGGTCTAAAAGGGAAAGCCAATACCCAGTGCCATCTGATCTATTACCGAGTTGTAATGATAACCCGATGTTGCCAGATCCTCCAATTTTTATCTGGACAAGCCTGAAATTTTAATATTTTAATGTAAAATCTCTGAAATTTAGAATGTTGGTAACCAAATCAAAAGTCTAAAAAACACCGTGCATGACAAACCACATCTGTAGTTCATAGTCAGCTGCGAAGCTTTGCATTTAGGCTTCTGACATCGATAGGAGATTTAAAGAAGATCACATCTTCATGCAATTATAATTTGGAACCTGATCTGGCTACTTTTTGTGGAGCCCTGCACATAAAATATCACTTCTTCTTTGTGCATGTACGTTTGCCCCACTAGAGAGCAAGTGCCTTTGAAGAGAAGAATCAGGTTGTCTTCATCTCGGTGTCCCTCAAGTACCTACCCCGAAGCTTTCATGTGGGAGGCACATATATATGCTTGTTTGATAAATACCACAGAGTTGTCATCCACTGGTCCCGTTTTAAGCATTTCGGGTTACGATATTATGGCAAAAACAAAGTAAATTGAGTATAAAAATCAGTTTTTGTGGGACAGTGATTTCATTAAGTTGGTGCCAAAGGACTTCTTAGTAAAACACTCTTATTCTATAGAATCTTACTCTGTTAAAACTGTAGATCAGAACTGGTTTTCTACTACTGTTTCCTAAAATAAGGTTAGTTACACTTTGGTAATATAAATGGCTCATTTATAGAATAAATAAACTATACACGTTGAAAAGATGTTTTCACTCAATAACGATTGTGCAAATTGAAGTGATAATAATGCAAGTATTTTTTACTTATCAAATTAACAAAAGTTTAAAAGTTTGATGATTCTGAGTATTGGCCACTGTTTGGGCAAACAGGTGGTCACGCATTGTTTCAAGGAATATAAATTGCTACAAATTTTTTACCTTGTAATTTGACAGTAATAAAAATACACATACCCTTTGATCTGCAACTGTAACTTTAGGAACTTGTGGTACAGAATGATGGCTGTTAGTGTTCCGAGATGTCCATGCATGGATGCAGCATCTTTTGTAACAGCAAAATATGAAAACAAGCTGCATGTCTGTCTGTGGCAGATTGTTTAGGTTATACTATAATTCCATTATTATATAAATAATATAGATCTATCTGAATGTGACAGCACAAAGAGATGTCCACAATATAGTGAATGACCAAAAATGTTCAACTTTTGTAAAATTATAAAACATGTTTTTATAGACATATATATTTGAAAGACTTTGAAAGCATAGGAAATGTCCAGAAAGATAAACATCACAACACTGGCAAACTGGAAAATGACATAGGGGAGGAGGAATTTTTTATCTTATGCTCTTCTATATTTTTATTATTTTTGACAACAAAGGCTCTGATTTTTCCCTGTATGGTCCTAGTGAAAGTGTTGTTTTATGAAACTACTCTTAGCATATAAACTCATACTCCATTATAACTATCATGTTAAAGACATACAGTTGTGTTTTTTTTCATTAAAAGGCTCAAAAGATTTCAGAGCTCAGTATGGACATAGTTTGTTACTAGACACCTCATCTGAAATGATTTGCTTTGATGCAGTTGATATGGGACATATAATAATACCTAGTGCCAACTCCATCCTTATTTGAGTTACATAGAGGCTTCTAGCTCAGGAGTGGGAAAAGCCCCATGTTTGAGATATAAGACCTAGCTTGGTTATACAGCTTACCGTTGAACAACATGGGTTTGAACTGTGTGGGTCCACTTATATGTGTTCTTTTTTCGATAAATACAGTAAGTGTATTTGTGAGTGAATTTTTTCTTCCTTATGATTTTCTTAATAACATTTCCTTTTCCCTAGCTTACTGTGTTGTAAGAATACAGTATATAATACATTTAACATACAAAATCTGTGTCAATTGACTGTTTATGTTAATGATAAGGCTTCTAGTCAACAATAGGTTATTAGTAGTTAAATTCTGGGTGTGTCAAAATTTATATGCAGATTTTTGACTGCACAGGGGTGAGTACCCCTAACCACATGTTGAATAACCCACGTTGTTCAAGGGTCAACTGTGCAAGATTTGGCTTACGCATTTTAGAATATGGTTCATTATTGTATGAATTCATCTCTACTGTGGATTAAGTTAGTACTCCTCAAACCTCACTATATGCAATAAAAGCCAGATGAGCTCCAAGTCATGCATATTAACATTGAAATGTTTTATAAAGGACCCTAAGCACTGGTGTTAGGAGATTCTTAGTTTCTCAACAAAACTTTTGAGGGATTGGTACCATTTTTTATTCATTTTACAAGTGAAAAAAACTGTGCTACTTAAGGCTAAACAAGGAGTAGTTAATAGAGTTAGGGTTTGAACCTGATATTTCGGGGAGCAATGTGGTCCACAGAAAAGCAGAGGCTTCCAAGTGAAAAGTAATAAAAAATCTGCTTGATCACACAATAAACCATATAACTGAGGAAGTGCCACGTTGGCTCTAAGAGTTAGAAGATCAGGTAACAAAATGTTGCTATATTCTTACCTCTTCATTCTGTTAATTGTGAACTGGTCAGGTAATAAACACTGTACTTTCGGGACAAGCCCAAGAATAACAAACTTAACAGCAGTGGAATTTACCGATGCCCTCTGCCACTAAGGCAGTCAGAACCCAGGAACATATGCAGAGATGATAAATTCATGAGTGTGTCTGGTGGAAGAGCTGAAACAGATGTGCAGAGCGAGGGACATCAAAGTTAAAACAATTACCATCTCAACAAATGGGTAGTTCTCCCAGATACAAGCTTTGCATTTTTAAAAGACCTGGGCATTCTTTCTATCATACAGGCAAATCCGAGGTGGTACATTCGGCTGTGAAGCATATGTAAATCATTAAAACAAAGTAAAACAAAGCAAAACAAAGCAGAGTGGCCATTAGTTGCTTTAAAAGATACTTCCATTCAGCGGCAAATGTCAGGGCATGCATTCAAATCATCTGGGGAACAGCCTTTTTTTTTCCCCTCCTCCCCTCTACCGCCCTCTCCCAGAGGCTTCCCTAACATGGATACATTTGCAAGGTTGAGAGTTGGGGCCAGAAGGGAGACCAGCCATCCTGTACTGCCGGGTGATGTTGACCATAGGGAAAACAGTGAGTGCTGCAGACACAGCCAGGCCTAGGGCGAGATGTGGCTGGATGCACAGCCCGAGTTTTCTCTGGTCCATGGACCTGAAGTCCTCATAGTGTGGATGTTTCATTCAGATGCTGGGGATTTCAAATGGTTTAAAAAGAACAATCATTCAATGTGCTCTTTTGCCTATGTTACATGTAAAGGAATTTGAAAAGATTTTTCCATTAAGTGATGATTATGTGTTTTATTCCAAGCTTATTATAATAGGTAAGATCAAGATTTAGTAAATTAACAAGTAAATGAACCATGCTCTTTTTGACTTTATGTATAGGTATTTATAAATGGAATAGAAATGGGCCAAAAACATAATTTTTAAAACTATATTTCATTTTCACTTACCTGCAGCTTCACCGTCTTGTCTTAAAAACATCAATAACTGGAAAGACTTGCACCTGTGGATATTTCAAGGGGGTGCTTTGCCTGCAAATGGTATTTATTTGGTATTTCAGTAGCTTTTAAGTTTTAGTGCTCCTGTTTAACAGTCTTTAAAAAAATGTAAACTACTTGTCTGTATTTCCGACAAATCATAAATTGCCTAGATGGAAAAATAGCATTATAATGAATTAATGGCTGATGACCATTCAGTATCAGATCTGAAGATTCTGCTTTTTCACTGTATGCCCCTAGTGAAAATGCTGTTTTATGAAAATGATACCTGAGCATGCAAACTCATACTCCATTATGACTTTCATGTCACAGTCACACAGTTTACTGGTTCAAAAAAAAAAAGTGTTGCTATGCTCTGCGCTACTGGAATTGAATTAAATTATTAAACACAAGCTGCCAAAGAAAAAATAGTGCAGCTGAATATTTTTGTGGATTTGTTGGTGAGCCTGTGTGTTCTTTAGACTTTAGCTGCAATTATAGGAATTCTCCACAAGGGATGAGTGCCCTTTAAGTGGCTGCCTCCAAGAGTAGAGAAGATGCATGTAGCAAGGGGAATAAAGATGTATTTGACTCTCTTTTCTAAAAATAGATATACATCTCATTTTGTGTGTATATTTAGAAATTATTCTTTTAGGGATGCCTGGGTGGCTCAGTCGGTTAAGCGTCTGCCTTCGGCTCAGGTCACGATCCCAGGGTGCTGGGATCGAGCCCCACGTCAGGCTCCTTGCTCAGCGGGGGCCCTGCTTCTCCCTTTGCTTGCCACTACCCCCCTGCTTGTGCCCTCTCTCTCTCTCTGACAAATAAATAAATAAAATCTTTAAAAAAAAAAGACAGAAATTATTCTTTTAATTTCTAGGATTCTGGGAGTATATAGTAAAGTGTTTTTGGTGGCCATATGGATTAAAACTACAGCGGCAGAGTTGCTTGACCTGGTCATGTGTTGAACGGAAGCAATCACTAGTTTGCCAATTTTACTTATCTTGCCAGTGCTTTCTTATATCTGACAAATTCCAAGTGTGAATCATCCATGTGGGAATAGACCAGCATACTATAGCTGTGCTCCCTACTTTCCCCTTTTATGTATGCCTTACAAATAAGCCAAGATATTTAATACATTGATTAAAAGGCATACGGAATTCTGTTGAGATCATGGACAAATAGAAGAGTGAAATGAGAATCTCTACCCCCACCCACCATTGTTCTGAACTTGAAATATTTTGTCCAAAGCAGGCTGTGTAGAGTTCTGAGGGACCAACCCAGGATACAAATTTAACGTGCACTTTAAATTTTGGTTGTTCTATCTTTCAAGCTGAATTTAAATCTCATTAATTTTTAGTGAGAGCACAATAGTTAAATATCTTGCAGATGTAGCTTGTGTATTTAAAATTCCTTAGAAGTTTTCCATTTAAGGTTTTTACTGCATTAGTTTGATCTACTGTGCATGACGATATGGCATGTGCATTTCTCTCAGGATGTGCAATTTGATTTCATACTGTGGAAAAATCCAGAGCGTAAAATATTAGCATGAACAGTGTCAAGTATCGGTGCTAATTCTTTTATTACTGTGACATTATTTAAGGACAGCAATCATTCAACTATTTTAAGTGATAGATATTAGAGATTGAAAAATAGCTATGTGATCGGCTAAGATACGTCCTTGGAGAGGTGAAAGTTCCAGAAAGTTCTAGAAAGATGATAGATATACATCCAATCATAGATTTCTTCTGCTTGTGCAAGATTACAGAGAATGCAGCTGTTGAATAAAATCAAAATATAACATTTAAAATTGTTGCATGTGTGTTACAAAACAAGTTTGTTCACTTTGGGGATCATAGGCTAAAGGCATTTATTTCCAAAGAAGGATAGATACCTTCATTCCTTAGCAGACATATATATTTTAGCACAAATGATGTAAGATGACCAAAAAAAAAAAAAAAATCCAATATACACTTCAGAGACTTCTAAGGAATTAGAAAGGTAAAGTCTTCTGTTAAAATGAAAATTATTTAAAAAGAAAATATTCTGATTTACATTGCCTATTTTTAGAAGTTGTGTTAAGTATAAACTTTCTAGAGAAAATTTAGTTGGAATAGAAGAAAATTCCATACCATTGGTTTTCTCTTGGATTCAAATTTCTTACCCTGATTTTAGGAATAGGACCAGAGGTCTTTTCTCCAAGTACTTTGTGGAAAAGCTAGAATATATTCAGTGGAGGATGCAGTAATAATATTTTACTTTATTATCATACTTTTGCAGTTGACAGAGCACAATGACCTATATTATTTACATTCCTAAGATACGTTCAGGACAAAAATATTAATCACAATGTAAAATTCTAGAAATGCCAATTCATTCATTAAGCAAATGCTTTTTGAGAATAAAAACTAAGCACATAAAAGAGTTAGATGAGTTAGATGTTGGAGATGAAAGCACATCAGGTTGGTGAGGAGAGAAAAATTACGATATAATATCATAGGTCTACAAGGGGATCACTTACAAAAGGCGTCAGGACAACCAATCTGCTTGGGAGAAGTTGGCGCATGCAAGGAGGCTTCAGGCAAGAGGCTGATAGTGAAGGACTAGGGAGCATTGTTTAGTACACCAGTGAGGATAGGGCAGGCTAGAGAGGGAAGCTGAAGGGCAGAGCTCTGAGCAAAGGTGGCATGCTGGGGACTACACAAAGTTTACTGTGGTCAGGAGCAGAGTTTGATGTAAGGAGAGACTGGCTCAAGCTGAGATCAAATCATGCAAAATCTTGTACACTCTGCAAGGAGATTAGATTAAATCCAGTAGGTTAAGAGAGAGCTTTGAATTTTGAGCAAAGGAGTAACATGCTCAGATCTGAATGTATCATTTTGTCACCTGTTTGGAGAATGGACGGGAAGAAAACATCTTGAATAACTCTTGGGTTCTGGCTCAGGTTGATTCTGGTGCCATTCCCTGATCTTGGGATTTCAGGAGGGGAGCGGGTTAGAAGGGTGGAGGTGGGGACAGTAAGGGAGACAGTGAGGTCTATTTGAATATGCTGAGGAGCACCTGGGTGGCTCAGTCAGTTAAGCCTCCGACTCATGATTTCTTGATTTCCGCTCAGGTCATGATCTCAGGGTCAGATTCAGGCTCCCCACTCATCGGGGAGTCTACTTGAGATTCTTTCCCTCTTCCCCTCCCCCCCCACTTGTGTGCTCTCTCTCTTTCTTTCTCTCTCTCTCTCTCTCTCAAATAAATAAATAAAGCTTTAAAAAAAAAAAAAGAATATGTTGCGATTGACAGGAGCAAGAAAGATCAGGCTTCTAGTAGGCAATTATATATCCTGGTCAGGATTCAGTATGGAGCTAGAAGGAAATGCTAATAAATATAAATGGGCAAGTCACGAAAATGACCATAACTGAAGAAGTTGTAGGCCAGTACGACATCTCAACCATTTTGAGCAGGGAATCCCAACCATGAGGAGAGAAGCAGTGCAGTGTAGGTGTTGAGACTAGAGCTGATTGCCTGGGGTTAGATCCTGGTTTTCCTGCTTATGACCCAAGGCACTTCTATGACCCTGGGCAGATTAGTTTCTGTGCCTCAGTTTCTCCCACTGTGAAACATAGATAAGAAAAGTACTGACCTCAAAGGGTTGTTGTGAGGACTAACTGAGTTTCAGTAATGTTTATCTTTTATTCACATGTAAAGTATTTGGGACTTAGAAGTTGCTATTGTTATCATTAATAATTATCTTTATTATTCTTCTCCTAAGCCCTCACACTGTAATCTCCATCGTTCATTGGGTTGCAATGGGTTGTGATGGTTTAATTTTGTTCTAGTTGGACCTGAGGGATCTGTTAAGAAATGGTCAGCCATGGTGCCAGAGGTCCCAGTAGAAAGTAGAATATTCTTGTCTTCAACTCAAAACTGTGTCATCTGCTTTTAAGAACAGGGGCCAGCAGCCAGCTCAGCTTGAGGGAAGCTTGTAGTTGGCCTCGGGAATGTAGAATCAGCTTGGTGGAGCCCTCCTGCTTTGAAGGACTGGAGTTGCCTGGTGGAAGAGAAAATGGGGGAGATGTGGGTGACTTGTAGACTCATGACTAGCTGTTCCAACTGGCAGCCGGATGAATAGGCCAAAAACTAATATTTACTAAAAGCTTGCTATGTACCAGGCCCAATTTAAGCACTTTGCATGTATAATTTCATTTAATTTAGCATAGTATAGTCTTAATAATAAATTATTGCTGTGATTTTCAATTGATGTCTTCAGTTATTTTTTTTATAGTTTACATCTTGTTTACATAATATACCTTGTATTTCTTAATTCATATACTTCCCATGAGTTTATTCCTAGAGTTGAATGACCAGAGATCAGGGAGCTTATGTTATCTTTCAGAACTTGATAGAATGTGATGCTTGTTGATTTGATCTGATAGGATCAGGGCTGCCATGTTGCACAACTTCGGAGGGTATCAGTTCAACTGGTGGTCTATGTGTATGGTGCCCCCCGAAGTTGTGTTGTGCATGGATGGGGTGGTCATACACATTGGCCCTGGATAGGAGGCAGAAGGATCCATCATTGAACTGAAAAGCAACCTTACCCAAGGACTGGTGACTTCTTTGCCTATTGGTCTGTTTTCCTCTGATAGACTCTGAATTCTTGGCAAGCAGGGTCCACGTGGTGCTGGCCCTGCCCTATCTTGCATAGCACTAAACACACAGGATTTTGCAGCAAAAATATTTGCAAATGGTATTTGAGAATAGGGCAAGGGGGGCTGAGGCAAGGTAGTTTGGCCAGCCCATCTGTACTCTTGCCTTCTTGCGCTCCAAATAGTAGAACAAATGGCTTTCTTGACCTACAGAGTGAAAGAAATGACATTAAACACATTTAAGAGAAGGTGGATAGAAAATGAACTTCATGGATGTTACAACTCATCTGCCCTTCAGGTATTACAGATAAGGCTAGGCAGGCCAGAGAGGTTAAATGATTTGCCCAAGGTTACACAGCTCCCTGGCAATGGAGCTTGGTCTAGCTCATAGGTCTCTGACTCCCAGTCCAATGCTTTTTCCATTATACACTGTCAGAAAGAGTGTCATGTAATGATTTCTTTTCAAGGAAAGGAAATCCCGCATTAGAATTTACAGATTGCTTCTAAATAAATAGATTTTAAATTTCTGAAATTAACCTATTGTCTATTTAACAAAAGCCCTCCTAACACCTACGGACTAGTGTGTCTCTAACCATGTATCTACAAATGGATACATATTTCTAAGCCTTTGTATTTCCGATCAAAAGTTACCCCTGCACGTAATGCTGAACTAATTTAGAACGTTTGCCTTTGTTGAAACAAAAGCAATTCGTTCCATTCACAGCAATAATATGTAATTGTATGTGTGGTGAGCCGTGTTCGCCCGGGCTAATGAATATTCAACCAGGAGTGAGAGAAGGGCGCCCCTGGAATGACCACGAGGGCCCCTTTCTGGTTTAGCATCGCACCCGAGAGCCGGGCAGGACAACACAGCTTTCTCTTCCCAGTTCGATAGCGGGGCCCCGAGGCTCCGCCCACCCTGACGCAGAGGCCCGCCTGTCTGATTTGGGGGCTCTGGCAAAAAGCCTGAGCCCATTGATTACAGATCGCTGTTAATAAAGAGCATTTGTAATGCAGCAGTGGCGAGGCGGTCTCCGCACGCCGGTTCATGATGGCCCTTCAGGCTCCACAATTAAGTCGTCCAGCAGGCATGCCCCCTGTTGCAGCTGCTCTGTCAATCTCATTTTGAAGCACAAATGATCTTAGACCCAGTGTTTGACATGGGGTTTTAACACCAAAGAAGGCAATTCTGCAACTTCAAATGAGCCTAATTGGCTGAGCGCTCGGGCGTTCACTCAAGCTGCTTCGGTCCATCAGAGAGAGATTTCCCGCTAATTGAACTGCTCAGAAGGAAAAGGACCACGAGGAACCACAAGGTGCGGAACCACTGGAGAGAGCGGCGTATCTTTTTTTTTTCATGATAGCAAACCTAAAGATACATTCCTCCTTCTTAATCAGCCACCTGTCAACATAAAAAAGGTAGTTATCGCCGCAGATGCTCACAGAGTTATGATCTAAAATTGAGTTGTTGCTGTCAGGGGTATAAATGTACATGTGCTGCTGATAAAGGACATTGCAGAACATTTGGTCTGTACAGCATTTTTCTGCATCAGTCTGAAGGCTGCCCGAAATAAAAACATGTAAATCCAGACTGCGTAGAGAAGACCGAGGAAACTAATTAGAGGTGCCTTAGTTGGGGTCAGTGTGTATTCAACCAACACCTTCCTGTACCTGTTCTTCCTCTGTTAAATGAGGATCAGATGAGAAGAAATGTGTGATTATGTGTATCTGTGTCTATAGCCGTATTTATATCCTGATCTATATGGCTGATATATCTGTGCCCATATCCACACCCATATCTGTATATCTGGTATTTCTTATGCAACCCAGAGTAGATAATATTCTGTGGATAATCAGCCTATATAGCAATATTGAAAGAGTATTTAATTTTGAAATTGTGAAATTGATACAGTAATGTATCAGGCAGGACCTTGGAACTAGGAGAATTGATCTGATGTGAGGTTTTCTAAGCCAAAACATTGCTTAAAAAGTATTACTTAATAACTCTGTTTTTGGTGTCAGATTCTCCGCATATGTATCTAATTTACACAAATGTGGTTTTACAAGACATGGTGGTTGAAAAATAATTAGGGGGAGGGATAAAGAAATGAGAAGATACATAAAAAGATTTAGGACTGGCTTAATTTTTTCAGCTATATTGTTTCAGATTTGGAGAGGATCTAGAAAAAATTCCACTACCTATTTTAAGATATGCAGGGGTTGGCGAGTGAAATGTGCTCGGTTTCAGTTACTTTTCAGTCTGGGAGTCTATGGTGTGCATTTTATGGTGGCCAAGTCTAGGGGCTCATAGCAGTAGCTGTGCTCAGGTGGCGGAATTTTAAGTCTTCAGAGTTGTCCATCTGAGTTCTTCCTCTGCCTGACTGTGAGTCTGGATAAACCATTCACCTTTCCTCGGCCTCACTTTTCTCCTCTTAAAAAGTAGCACGACTGAGTATGATCCACTGGCAACATCATCCTGAGGATGCCTGATGAAAAAGACAAACCACTTTTTTCACAAGTTTAATCTCTTTTTGGGGGGAGGACGTATATAATTTTGTGCCCTGTGTCATGGTCAATTTCTATTCAAAACTCCAAAGAAATCAGATCCTCAATTCTCCACTTGAGGCAGATTTAGCAAAGAATCCTGGTCAGAATCGCCCTACTGAAATGAGTCAGTTTGGGAATCAGCATCTGCTTGCTGGGTGTCTTGGGCCAATGTAGAGAGATGTTGCTGTTTTTTCCCAGGCAAGGGCTCGAGGCAGGGTGACTCTTTATAGGCTAAGCTGGCAGTAAAAAATTAACTTGTCTTATACTTAGTTTTTATTTTTAGTAAGGTAATAAATGCACATGGTTAACAGAGCAAAAGATAGCACTAAGAAGCTCCTATTAATAGTTGCAGCTCCTACCCCACCCCACCCTGCCCTAATTCCTGTTTTCGGGAGGAAACCACTTGCTCTTCTTAGAGCTTCTTTGGGCACAGTTACCTTCAATTTTTAAGTAGCATGCTTATTTCTCTAATATTTCTTATTTGTCAATTTTAAGCACAATCTTATTAATTTCTTATTAATGTAGTATGAGGAACTATCCTATACCTCTCCTAACTTCCCCACCCCAACCCTCCATACTACTAGTATATAGACATTTTTAGTTAAATCAATAATGCATATTGTGATAATATGCAAGTTCACCCATATCATGTGATACAATTATTTTTGCTCTCCTGAACACTTTTTTTAAAAGACTTTATTTATTTATTTGACACAGAGAGAGAGAGCCCAAGCAGGGGGAGTGGCAGGCAGAGGGAGAGGGAGAAGCAGGCTCCCCGCCGAGCAGGGAGCCCCATGTGGGGCTTGATCCCTGGACCCTGGGATCATGACCTGAGCTGAAGGCAGATGCTTAACCAACTGAGCCACCCAGGTGCTCACTTGAACACTTTTTTTTAACTTGGAATCTAGATTTTCCTGATTCTTCCATTTATTTATTTGTTTTTAATAGTTCACCCAAAGTGTACAATTTAATGGTTTTTAGCAGATTTATCAAGTTTCACAATTATCATCACCCTCACCTAATTTTATAACACTTTCATCACCCCCAAAAGAAAGCTAAAACTCATTTAACAGTTGCTGTCCGTTCTCCCCTCCCACCCTGTCCAGCTGTAGGCAAACACTAATCTGTATCGTATCCCTATACATTTACCTATTCTGGACATTTCATGTAGATGGAATCATATGATATGTGGCCTTTTGAATCTGGCTACTTTCACTTACTGTAACCTTTTCAAAGTTTATCCATGTTGTGGCACGTATTAGTACTTCCTTTTTTTCTGTGGCCAAATAATATACCATTGTATGGATAGACATAGATATCCATGCATCAGCTGACCAACATTTGGGTGGTTTCCACTTTTTGGCTATTTTGAATAATGCTGCTGTGAATATTCATGTATCATTTATTTTTACTTGTATAGTTTTCTCTTTTTCCATTCTTATTATTTTTTTCCATATGTTCCTTCAGATCTGATACACAACAGTTAGTGATTTTTTTCCTCTAATGCTCAACTACATCAGATAAAGTTTTTTCCCCCCTTTTCTTCCGGAAACCTTTCTTATGGGTCTTCTTTCCTTCTGCTCTAATATGGATGGTTACCCTCAAATCTACTATGTAGCTTTTTTACTAGAACATTCTTTCAGTGTGTCAGAGCCTCTGTCAGAGCCCTTATATCCTGGATCTTATGCCATCCAGTTTCTCAGTTGATTCCCCTTTGAGGCTGAAGATGTGTGGGGCACCAGAGGGCACTTGAGGTCCAACTGCTCTGTGTACATGCAGGCTTTCAATTGACATCTCTCATCCCACCTCCAAAGCCTGAGCCTCCTGGGGCCCCTGGGTGAATTGACTGACTTCCCATTGGTAACCCCTCTGCTCTGCTTTTCATCTCCCAAGTGTGCATTAAAATCCCTCATATACAGAAGACTCCTCTTTAGTTCTCTTGTCCTTATGAGTTTATGCTGTCCTTGTTCCTTTACTGTCACTGGGAAAGGGTCTCTGGAGAGAGAGAAGGGAGGTAAAAATGTGGACTGAATGAGGACTTGATTTCAGTGATTTAGTGTGTGGTTCCTCAAAACCATTCTTTCCTACTTACAGGTTTTCTCCTTTCTTTGGGATTGGAATTTTAAATTCCCTGTAAGAAAAAATAACCGCCAATGTTTATTTTATTTTACCTGTTCATACTCGCAAAACATAGATGTCATTAAAAAATTATGAAAGCAGAAATGAAATACCAGTAGTTCCTAAAGGATAGGTGTGCACCAAGCCCAACAGGTGCTGGAATTAATTAGACGTGGAAGGGAGATTAAAGACATAGGGCCTAACTCCGTCCTGCAGGAATGCGGAAGCAGGTTCAGTGAGGCCACCTGACATGCTCGGGATCCCACAGTTAATAGGTGAAAGGGAGTCACGAGGAGGACCCAGGAGCACTGGACTTGACTCAGTCCAGTGAACCTTTTATTGTACCCACTACCTCCCATATTACCCTTTAGCCTTTGCTAGTCTGTCTATAAAGCCCTCAAGGAAGAATTCTGCAACCTCTGTAGAAGCATATTCCAGGACTTAGTGATCCCCATGGAAATTCTTTTAGACATACAGTGTAACCAACCCTCTTGGGACACAATTAAAGCCTGCTTCTTTGCTTGTTTTACCGTGTTTCCTTAGTAAAGATAGAGTCTCTGGTACGATTAGATTTGATGACTATCAAGTCATTCCTCATTATTATAGCCAAGGAATGTAACATTTTTAAAAATGTTATATTTTTTTAAGGAGGGGGAGAGAGAGAGAGAGAGAGAGAGGCGCATGGGGGAGGGGCAGAGGGAGAGAGAGAATCTTCAGCGGACTCCACACCCAGTGTGAAGCCTGAGGGGGGGGGCTGGATCTCACGACCCTGAGATCATGAGGTGAGCCGAAATCAGAGTTGGACACTTAATCGCCCCAGGAAATTTAACACTGATACAATATTATCTAATATCCAGCCCCTTTCAAAGGCCCCTAATTGTCCCAAGTATGTCCTTTAGAGGTGTTGCATTTAGCTTTGTGTTGGTTACCTACCAATGTGTAACGAATCAACCTGAAAATTGGTGGCTTACAACTATACCTATTTATTAACTTATTTACTTATTTATTTACTTACTTATTTGATTTACTTACTTACTTATTTACTTACTTACTGGCTGATAAGACAGTTCTTCTCCACATGGTATCAACAGGGGTCACTCATGTCACTATATCCAGCTGCCGCTGGGGTGGACGGGCTGGAGGGTCCAAGAAGCCCTCCTCACATGTCTGGGATTTGGGTGCTGACTGTCAGCTGGGTGCCTCAGTTCCTTCCCCTGTGTTCTCTCTGTCCCCATGGCGTGTCATCTATATGATCTCTCGCTCCAGTAGGAGAGCCTGGACCCTCTTCTAACGTGGCAGCTGGGTTTGGAGCGAAAGCCGAGGCTGGCAGGCCTCGTGAGGACTACTCCTGGAACTTGCACAGCATCTGTGGCTTTTTATGGATCACAGGTCCAAAAGCCAGCCCAGGTTCGAGGAGGAGAAGTAGACTTTACCTCTTGATTCGGAGCAGCAGGGAGGTCCAGGGAGCCAGAATTATTGGCGACCGTCCTTGGAGACTGTGCTCTGCAATTCTTTTCCTTCCCTTTTCTTTTTATAATTTTTCTTTTTTTCTTTTTTAGAGGGAGAGAGAGAGAAAGAGAGAGAGGTGGGGGAGGGGCTGAGGGAGAGGGAGAGAGAGCATCTTAAGCAGACTCCACGCCCAGCACAGAGCTCGAAGTGGGGCTGGATCTCACGACCCTGAGACCATGACCTGAGCCGAAACCAAAAGTCGGATGCTTAACTCACTGAGCCACTCAGGTGCCCCTTTGCCTTTTCTTTTTTTTTTTTTAACCTGTGTTCACCTATTTTTTTTTTTCGATTGATTGATTGATTGGTGTAGTGTTCCATGATTCATTGTTTGCGTGTAACACCCAGTTAAAATGCCTTTCAGGACATTGCCATTTTTGAAGAGCTCAGACCAATTGTCCCATAGAAGTTTCACAATCTGGATTTATCTATTTTCTCATGACTAGATTCAGATGAAACATTTTCGGTGAGAACACTATGTAAATGTTTATGCACTTTCACGGGAGGCACAGTGTTAGTTTGTGCTATTGTTAGTTGTGCTAAGTTTGATCACTTGATTAAGGTGGTGACTGTGTATTGTGATGATATCTTTTCCCTCCATAATTATTAGTAATACATGGTGTGATAGTTGGCTTCATGAAGTGACTTTCCCAGGAAATTTGCCCCTAATTATTTTAGCACTCAGTAGTAATACTTGCCTGAATCATTTATTGCATGAGTAGTTATAAATTGGTAATTTCAGAAATTCTATCATTCCTTCCAATTTATTAGCTGGCTGGCATTCTTCAGCTTGTCCTCACATACCTTCTCTCCCCCTCCATTATGTTTTGTTATTATCTTATACAGCATGGATTACAAAAGCAAATGTGTTATAATCCATTAACATCATTATTATCTGTGATGTTCAAATTGTCCCAAATTTGGCGGGTGAAAGACCATTGGGGCTGACTCCCCTACATTTTTGACATGTCCCCATCAGTCTTGCACACTTTCTTTCTCTATGACACAAAGCAATGTTCCAAGAAATAAGCATGTTTTTTAATCCTGTTATCTGTGTCATTCACAGTTTTCAACAGACTGGATTCTTTCTAAATCTTTGAGGGAAATTACTATTGTTCATCTCCAAAATGCCATGAGATTTTCTTCATAACTTGTGCATCTAGGGTAACCAACCATTCCAGTTTCCCCAGGACCAGTGGGCTTCCTGAGATGAAGGACTTTCAGGTTTAAAATCAAGAATGTCCTGGGTGAACCAGGATGAGTTAGTCACCCTTTGTGCATCAAAACCTTTCATTTCAAAATGGGGCTGCCTGGGGGCATCTGGGTGGCTCAGTCTGTTAAGCAGCCAACTCTTGGTTTTGGCTCAGGTCATGATCTCAGGAATCTTGGTTTCAGCTCAGGTCCTGATCTCAGGGTCCTGAGATTCACTGAGCCCCCTGTTGGCTTCATGCTCAGCGGGGAGTCTGATTTCCCTCTCCCTCCCCTTCTACCCCTCCCTCCACTCATGCACTCGCTCTCTTTCTCTTTCTCAAATAAATAAATACATCTTTAAAAATAAAATAAAATAAAATAAAATGGATCTGCCTGTAGCTTTATTACATTTTTCAAGATTTTGTTGCATATACTTAAACTAAATTTATAAAAACTTCAGATAAACAGGTTACACAATTATGTATAATACACTTTTACTTAAGGTCTTATGACAAACCCATATTGAAATGAAACATAAAAAGACCAAATGAAAAGAAAATTAAAAGAATTTTTAAAAAGATTTATTTATTTTTTAAAAGATTTATTTATTTATTTGAGAGAGAGAGAGCATGCAAGCATGAGTGGGAAGGGCAGAAGAAGAGGGAGACAGCATCTCAAGCATCTCAAGACTCTGAGCTGAGTGGGTAGCCTGACGCAGGGCTTGATCCCACAACCCTGAGATCACAACCTGAGCCAAAACCAGGAGTTGATGCTTAACCAACGGCGCTATCCAGGTGCCCCTAAAAGAATTCTTTAAAAATTAAAAGGAAAATAAGAGATCGGCTACTGGCTGCCTCCATAGGTTCTAAGTAGGCCATTTATGCAGAAAATATTTATAATGTGTTATGGAATAATTAAACTAATGGTTAGAATACTCTAGTTCTGTGTAGTAGATTTTAGAGAGCTTTTCCAGTTACCTTCTTTATTCTTACACCAAGTCTACAGTGTAGGCAGGATACTGTCCTGTTATTATTGCTGAGAAACTGAGATTCAGAGTTACAATATCAGAAATTAGAAGCAAGAGCTAGGAGCAGCATATAGTTCCCTGATTTTCTGTCTTGCTTTTTTTTTATTACAGTACAATTGATCAATCAATAAACAAACAACACACATGTATCAGAGCCTAAACAAAGGTGAGGAGGGCTTTAAAAACTAAGAATATGCTTTAAAAGATACCATCTTATTTGTATATTTGAAAGTTGCTAAGAGAGTAGATCTTAAAAGTTTTCATTATAAGGAAAAAAAGAATCATTACACCTTAAACTCATGCAATGTTACATGTCACTGAATTTCAAAATTTATTTTTTATTTTTTTAATGATTTTTCAATAAAACTGGAAAAAACACTTTTTACAGAAAGAGAAACATTCTGCAAACTTGACCAGAATAAACAATTTCTTCAGGAGTCCTAAATCTCTTTTGCTTAAGAACTAACTTCACCGTCTGGTAACTGCTAAGGGAATGGGTCCATCTGTCTCTCTTTATTTGGTGCCCTCACCTGGCAAGGACCTGGGGCAGTTGTTTTAAAAGCTCATTTCAAGTTCATTCTACTGGCATCACACAAGCTTGCGTATCAGGGTCACTGGGTGACCCATGGGTAATGATCTCCTTTCTTGGTCCTGAGAAGACACCACATCTGGTGGCAGACTTTGTCTTTGCAATCGGTCATGTGTAAGATAACTAAAAGCTTTCTTGCAAATAGTCCAAATTCTGATACTTTAACCTCTCGGAGGAGACTATTAAAAGTAGAGATAAATGTTCATAAAACTTCCCAGAAAACATAAAGAAATTTTTACAGGAAAAGAAAGTTTCAAATTACACAGACCCTTCCAATAATACACTTTTGGGGGGATAATTGGGATAATGTTGGTGGTGAATTATTTTAAGTGCTTACCAAGAAGACAGATAAAAAGTCTGAGATAGGCTTTAAGAATATAATATGTCCTTATCAAATCCTAAGAGTGATGTCTATGTTTATGTATGACCTAGCCCCCACCATGACCTCTTATCTGTTGACGCCCATCTGCTCCTCATTTCCTCCTGGCTCTCATCTTTGTCTCCCTATGGCACCTCCAAAGGACACGAGGAGCACTTTTAGTATGGGCCTTAGTCCTCTCCTCTTTTTCTATCTGGCATCGTCTTCCCCCAAATATCCACAAGGCCAGCTCCCTCAACTTCTTCAAGTTTTTTCTCAGATATTTCCTCAGTGAGCCTACCCTGACCATCCCATTTCAAATTTCAGCCGTACCAACAAAGCTCTATTTTTTTTTCCATACCACTTATTACATTCTTACATAGGTATAATTTCCTTTTCTTATTGCGTTTTTCATTTTTGCTTTCATATTAAAGCATAGACTCCACGAAGGCAAGGATTTGTGTCCACCTCGCTTCCCACTGCACCCCAAATTCTTCAGTACAATTTGATGATTGGATGAATGTCTGTGAGAATGCATCTTTATGCCTGATTAAAATAGTACCTTAACATTAAAAACTTAAAACAAAATCTGAATTTATATTTCTTATTATAAAAGTAACATAGGCTACAGCAGCAAAATCAAACAAAACAGAAATGTATAAAATAAGGAGAGAACATCTGCCTTTTATCCTCACGCATATCCCTGGAGATAATCTCTGGAAATAGTTTGATATGCTTTCTTCCTGATGTTTCTCTTTGATTCCTCAAATATACATATTTGAATGTCTATATTTGGCATCACTTAATATAGCTTGTTCATCTTTCCAAGTCAGTGCTTTGGTTTTTCTTTTTAATAAGTGTATATTTTTGATTCTGTGTGCTATAGTTTGTTGATGGGCATTTATGCTACATGAAATATTTTTCTCTTAGAAACAATGATGCAATAAATACCTGACATGTAAGGATGTAGGTATTCGTCCTAGTATTTCCACAGATAGAGCTCTTTAAAAGTATGTACATTTAAAATTTTAAAATAGTCTCCCAACATGTCTTCCAAAGAGCTTGTCCCCACTTTCACCACTTCAAACATTGCCAGAGCCTGCTTATTTCTCCCGCCTTGCAGGTATTTGTTTCACTCATTGCCAATTTTATGGAAAAAATAGTTTTTCTCTTTACTTACCATTTCCTGGTTGTTGGCTAAATTGAAAGTCTTTATACATGATTACAGCTATGTGCATTTATTCTATAAATTGTTTATTTGAGTTGTTTCCCATTTTTTTCTAATAGATTATTTGCTTTTTCTTGAGTTTTTATGTATTAGATTGTATCCCTTTGCTGGTTAAATGGGTTATACAATATTTCAATCTGTCCTTTATCTTTGCACATTTCACTGTACAGCAGCTTAAGATACTTACATTATTAAATTGTCAGTCTTTTTCTTTATGAATTCTAAGATTTGGGTCTTTCCTTACCAGAAACTGTATAAAAAATATCTTAGGTTTTATTTAGAACATTCTTGGATTTATTTTGGTTTGGCAATTTCATCTGGCTAAAATTTATTTTGTGTATCTTTGAGGTAGGGAATCTACATTTATTTGTTCTTAATAAACAACCATATTTTCAACTCAAATAATTAATTAAGCCAATCAATGTTATTCCCACATTTTAAGATGCCACTTTTATGTTTATAAGTTCACATATATTCATGGGTTTTTTTCTGGACTCTCTCAATACTATTCCATTGATATATTTGTCTTTTCTGTGCCTGCATCACACTATTTTAATTAGTGTAAGTTCAGAGTATATTTTGATATCAAGCAGAGCAAGCTCAGAAGAAAAAAAAATTTGAATATTTTTATTTTTCTTTCTTTCTACATTGCCCTTTCCCAACCTAACTGCAGTCTCTCCAGTTTGCTATGGCTGCGCTGATTTCTGTGTTTATCTTGGCTCTTCAAGATCTCATACTTTACATTCTTATGCACTATAGCCACTTTCCTCCTCCTTTGAGGCTAGACCCCATTTGGTAAGAACAGTGTTGTTATTAAGATTCTGAAGGATTTAAATGGCATCTTTACATGCCAAGTGAGGTAGACTTTGAATAATTAATTGACAGATGACAAATTTGGGTAATTTGATCATTTCCAGCTCATCAAGCTAAAAGGTAAAACAACTCTCAGGACATCTTCCTGCCTCATTCTCCCAAATTCTCCCATTTCTATTTACTCATTAGGACATGACCAAATTCTCAGTCTGTGCTGAATAAGAAGAAAAGAAAAGAAAAGCCATAGACCATACAGCATCTCCATTCACTTTAGCTATTTAAGTGAACTGCTTACTATATAGCTATGCCATCATTTGGCCAGGTAAGAACAGTGATCTTTTGTGCAGAATAAGGATTGAACTTTATACTATAATACTGTCTGCGTCCTTAATAATAATAATAATAAAATACTATATTTGTAATGTACTTTAAAATTTTCCAAGTGCTTCCATTCACGATATAATTCCAACAGACTCTTCAAAATAGGGTTTCCCGTGACATAGGATAGCTATGGGTCTATTTACAGGTATTTCAAGCAAACTATATCTTGGGAACCCTGAATACTAATTAAAGTTAAATTTAATAATGAAATGTTAGAAGGAAATAGTTTTTTAAATTGTATTTCCAAAATGAAAGTGGAGTTTTGGCTTCTGAATTTTTACTGAAATAACATGATGACTTTGGCTATAATTTTTCCTCTTTTCATACAGGACTTTTGATCTAACATGGGATGTCTCCCCTCCTCCAATCCTGCATTGAACAGTGATTGTTGACTGCTAGGTCCTTTGACTGTGGGGTTGGATGTGGACTCTAGACTCCCCTGCTGTTGAACATAACAAACAAGCTGACCATGAGATTCCAGATGTTTCTACTTCTTTTTGTTTAAGACTATTGGACCTCCCAGGAGCACACGTCAGCATGGTTGAGTGGTAGACCCTGTCCCCTTCATGTCGGGAACAAAATTTTAACCGTGTGACATTGCCAAAAATTTCAACGTGGGTCTCTTGGAGCAGAAGGGTCTCACGGATGCAGAGCATCAACTTGCACGGCCAGTGATAGCAGTCAGAAATTAAAGTACGCTTAGAAAACAGCCTAGGTCGAAAGACAGCTATACTGATTTGGTGCTGTAAATGGGCTACATGAATTACGCCGAGCTCTGACTGATTGTGATTTTTAAAATGGGATGGGGACGGGAAGGAGGTTATGGGGAGATTGAAGTAGAAAATTGATGGCCCCTAATTGGGGTAAAGAGGACGCCTAATAGAGATTCTGCCTGGAGAGAAAAGGGAAGGCTGGTGGAGAGAGTCATCAGGTGTTTGGTTTGATGAAGCTCATTGTTTATCTCATTTACTCTGCTTGTCCTCCCAAATGTGCATTTGGAGCCCAATCAGCAAGAGCTGGTTTTAAAATGAGAAAGCCTACTTAAAAACCCATTGACAGAAACAGAACTTTTGAAAAACAATCCCTTCACGGACTCATCACATTTTAGTGGTATGTGGGCTTTGAGGTCAATGCCATGGAATGAATTAATCTCCTCAAGTACATACAGGCTTACATCTGAGTTTAATGTGGTTGTTTTAGACCGATGGTTTATTAATCCATGGCTGTTTTCATAATTTTATTTTTTTTGGTCTTGAAACAGACAGTCCTTTCTAACAAGCCCTCTAAACTTCTACTTAAGATTCCACTAAAACCGCACTGAGGCAATTAGTGAGAGGAATTGAGAATTATAAATGGTCCTCACAGTGGTAGTTTGGCATTTGGGCTTTTGAGGGAAGGAAGGTGTGCTGCTTGGGTTGTTTTTTGGTTGCCACGCAAAAGTCATGCAGAACCATTAACAATGCTAATTTTAAAAGCTAATCAGTAAGATGAATTAAACTGAGCCGTGGAATTAATCTTAAGAGTGCTTCGCACAGAGACGTGTATGTATACTAAACAATGGCAAAAGACAAAGGAAGAAAGTAAAATACTCCTTCATTTCAAGACTATTTTCAGGCCAAGGGCAAATATTTCCTAGTGTGAAACTGGTGCTTTTGATTTTCTGAAGAACTGATATCCTGTGCCTCCACCCCTATATCCCCCTAGTCTGTCGGTTCACTATTAAAGTTGAGTTTTCACTGGGCTGAAAACTGCTTGTACCTTGGCCATTTGACTTGCCAGCATTCTGCTCTCCTGTGGAAAATGTGGATCTTCAGCCACATAATGTCCTTCCATTAGCGATGGCGGCTCTCCAAAGTAGGGCTGTGGTTTAAACACAAATGGGCAGTGTGGGCCAAAATGAATGCAGTTTTGAGTCTACTATCTTTAAAAGGTGGATCTGGAGGCAATTTAGTGAGTGTAAATTACAATTGACTTTGGAAGAAATAACTCATACACTTGAACCTCCTCAGATGTGTAGCCAATAGGGGGTAGCCAGACTAACATGAAATTTTACACATCCATCAGCTAAAGAAGAGATCCAAATGTAAAAATCTAGCTATCATATGGATTTGTAACACCCCCTGGAGGACTTGCGGCCCACAAATCAATGAATGGTTTATGCTGAGCCAAAAATGTACTTTCATGGCGCTTCTCATTTTCCTTAACTGTTTCAGAACACCATATGTGAGAGGCTCAGCAGCCTGGGAATTGCTCCTGCAGAAGGCACTCCTCGGCAGTGAGGGGGTACCCTGTAAGGCAGCCAAAGGCATGTTGTTGGTGAGCTCCTTAGCTTGACAATAAACTGCATTTAGTTACTTTAAACATTAAGCTGGGGAGATATTTTCTGCCGTACACGTGTTTTGGTCTGTGGTACTCTAGAAGGCATCAGATACGCTACATACTACCACTGATTTTCTTCACTGTTATGTTACTAATCAGTGGTGGATGAAAACAATCTGATTTTGGTTACTGTCTTGTTCTCTTCTGTGTGTGCGTGAGACCTGTTCATCATCTTTGCTTGAATCAGCAGCCAGAAATACTTATGCATTCACAGGATTTGTTCTCTCTCCCTGTGTGTTCCCTATTTAAGATTGCTCAAGAGAAACGTATTTAATGTTAGCTCTGCATATGAGTAAAAAGGACATTTTTTGTAGCCAAATTTTTAAAGCGTCAATAATTAAATTATAAACAGCAAGAACTGTTTATTAACAAGTAAGTGAATAAAATGCAGGTCATTTCTTTTTGGATAATGCTGTTGTCTAAGGTGATAAAAATGATAAATTCTTGTGCCT
Source organism: Mirounga angustirostris (assembly GCF_029215605.1). Lineage (NCBI taxonomy): Eukaryota > Metazoa > Chordata > Mammalia > Carnivora > Phocidae > Mirounga > Mirounga angustirostris. The sequence goes on along the minus strand of NW_026991716.1, from coordinate 86,378,637 downwards.
ATTTTGAGAAGGCGGTCTGATGTTTATGTGTCTTGAGTACTGACATTTCTCTATTCAGCAGACTTTAATGAAAACATCTTCATTGCTTGCATGAAAAAATAGCCAACTAAAAGGTTCAAAACAAAAGCTTATGTGGATTCTATGTAGACTATTCTAAACAAGTAGATGTGGAAGAAAATGTTTTTCATTTATGGTGGTGTGAGACTTGGGATTACAAGTTTGCACCGCATTTTATGTGTATTTTTGTATAAATATAAAACCTTAATATATATGTAATATATATGTCTATAACATATATAACCTTTTTGTTGATGTTGTTTGTAATCTCAGCATTTCAGTTAGAAATTGCATCTAGCCACTTGTAACTGGGATCTGAACAGCAACACAACTGTAGAAAGAGAAATTAGAGAAACGATTCCATTTACAATAGCACCAAGAACCATAAGATACCTCGGAATAAACCTAACCAAAGAGGTAAAGGATCTATACTCTAGGAACTACAGAACACTCATGAAAGAAATTGAAGAAGACACAAAAAGATGGAAAAACATTCCATGCTCATGGATCGGAAGAATAAACATTGTTAAAATGTCTACGCTGCCCAGAGCAATCTATACTTTCAGTGCCATCCCGATCAAAAAATTCCAATGACATTTTTCAAAGTGTTGGAACAAACAATCCTAAAATTTGTATGGAATCAGAAAAGACCCCGAATTGCCAAGGAAATGTTGAAAAAGAAAAACAAAGCAGGGGGCATCACGTTCCCCGATTTCAAGCTATATTACAAAGCTGTGATCACCAAGACAGCATGGTACTGGCACAAAAACAGACATACAGACCAATGGAACAGAATAGAGAACCCAGGTATGGATCCTCAACTCTATGAACAGAGAGTGGTTTAAACACATCAGGGCACTCGTTTTTCTGAAAGAATTCTGAGGTTTGAGGTTCAGGCTAGCATGGTGGCTTCATCATGTCGCCAAGGATCCAGGGTCTTTCTAGCTTTTGGCTCGCCATACTTATGGTAGGGGGTGTAACCCTGCTCTCATATGCTCAGGTTGGCTGCCCCTGCTCTAGCCAGCCTCACACCTCACACTTTCAGGCGAGAATATGGAGGCCAAGGAAATATTCCAGTTGAGTCAACATCTTTAAGTGCTTTCCCAGCAGCCCCACCCAGGGCCTTCCATTTAGATCTCATTGACAAGAACTTTCTCATATGACCTGCTGCAAAGGAGGCTGGGAAAAATAGATTTTTAGCCAGACACATTGAAGCCCCAAATATCAGTGTTATGTGAGTACGAACCCTTGAAGAGGCAAGTAGTGCTGTTTGCCACAGGTGTATCAGGTAATTTAAACTTCTACTCTCATAGAACATGCTAGGAAACATAGTGACTGCCCAACATGCTTCTTTGTAGAAACCTTTGCCCTTTCTGTTCCCTTTGCCTGAAAAACACTTCTCACAGAGTTGCGGAGCTTTATGCTTTATTCAAGTCTCTGCTTAAATTTTACCTCATCACTGAGATCTTCCCTGACATCTGGGAATGGATCCCGGTTTCGCGGGATCTGAAGTTTACACCATTTGGGAGACAGAGAGAAAACTGTAAAAATCAAATTAGATACTTACATTTGAAAGTGAGTGTTGGTTTAGAATGAAAAACTTCCTGTTACACAATTAAGAAGCTTATAACCCCACTACTTATATCACAAAATCCAAAAGAATAGCAAAGTAAGTTTTATTAATTAATGACTAAACACACCTCTTTAAAGCTCTTTTCCCCAATATTTTGACTGTATATCCTTTGATCCCCTCTATACGTAACAACTTTATATTTTCTATAAAGAAAATAGAAAGATATCCCAGCTTTTTCTGTAGCATGGTTATAAAACATTTTTTATCATTGATAGTTTGTAAAAATTCCTTTCAGCTTATAAACAACTTGTGATTGGTAATATTGTGTAAATTTTTAGAACTGTCAAATTCAGGGAAACCTCTATCAAGTTTTTTTGATATATGAACTTTAAGATTTTAGGAAATACCAAATTTTCCTATGCATTGACTCACCTTAAATAGTCTTCAACTGAGACACTCATTACCTTGTTTCTTGTTGATGTTTTTCTTGTAGTGGTGAGTTATGCAGTAGTCTCCCCTTATCTGTGGTTTCACTTTCCATGGTTTTAATTACCCATGGCCAACTGCAATCAAGAAGCAGATGAGGGGCTCCTGGGTGGCTCCATCAGTTAAGCATCTGACTCTTGATTTTGGCTCAGGTCGTGATCTCAGGGACATGAGATCATTCCCCATGTCGGGCTCCATGCTGGGCATGGAGCCTCCTCAGGATTCTCTCTCTTCTGTGGATAAAGGGGGAGCTACTGTACACAACCTTAGATTGTCTTCGTTGACATTGGCTTTTTGTGTCCCATTTATCAGGTGATTAATAATACCAAGACAATTTCAGACGGAGAGAAGGTCATGGGCAGATGTGGGGTCCAGTGAAGGCAAGGAGCCCAGTTTGGGGCAGTGCAGTATACAGGTGGAGTGCTGCAAGAAGTAAGACCACGAAGTCGTGTTGGAGCCAGATGGGATGATTGTCAAATGCTGGCATCGCTGAGGAATATTTCAAGTTGTGATTCTTCTAAGTTAAGGGATGGAAAGCTCCTTAATGAAAAATTAAGCACATGAAAAGTGATAAGCATTGTGTTGTGATTGGTATCAGAGTTGGACAAATGTAATTGGTATCAGAGTTGGACAATATAAAGTTGTGTACAGTAGCTCCCCCTTTATCCACGGGAGATAGGGTCCAAGACCCCTCCTCCCACCCAGCAGATGCCTGACACTGCAGAAGGTATGGAACCCTATATATGCTCTGCATTTTCCTATGCATACATTCCTATGATAAAGTTGAACTTATAAATTAGGCACAATAAGAGATTAACAACAATAATTATAAAATAGAACAATTATAACAATATACTGTAATAAAAGTTATGCGAATATGCAAATGTAGACAAATGCTCGAACAAATCTTAGTTCTAATGCTTACTGGTCTATGAAACCTTCCTAGCAGTATTATAAGCAGTAATGACACTGAACTACATAACTATATCTCACCAAAACCAACTAAATGGATTTCTAGTTCATACCCCCCTTAGCTATACCCTAAATATGCCCAAGACCTACCAACACCACCCCACATGAGGCAAAGTGTGATGGAGGGGAAATGAGAGGAAGAAGATGGCAATGTAACCAGTTTCAGTTAAAACTTCATACATTTGCAAATTTTACAAAAGCATATTGGAAAGGGTGCATATCACTGAGGGCTTCAGTTTCATTAGCTTCACAGTAAATCCAGCTCTGTGATCACCCCTTTCAAAATTACACTCCTCTCCCCAGTACCCTGTTTCTCTCCATTCCCTTGGCTCTTAAGTTTCTCCACAGCACTTATGATATTATATGTTGTAAAACTATAATATTATCTATTTATTTGCCTACTGTTTGCCATTTAATCCACCTGACTAGGACATAAACCTCCAGGGTGAGAGGGACTTCTTTGCTGCCAGTGTATCCCAAGTGTGAGAAAAGTATGTGACATGTTGATCCTTGTTGAGTGAATGAAAACAATCAATGGCTTGTCTGTTTTGTTTTGTTGTGTTTTTGACTTCTAAGTCATATTTGGTTTATTCTGTGGATACAAACAAACTGGTCAAATGATTGTTTCTATGCTATATTTTGGCTTTCAGAAAGCAAAATGGGAAAATTGCTGGTGGGGAAGGTGATGGGGGTAAGGGTGAAGAGACAGCCAAGGCAAAGAGAAAACTCAGTCATAATCAAAAAGTGAGTAAATGAAGTCGCATAAAAATTAGGCCATCTAAAGGAGCCCATGAGTAAGCAAGGCTCCATTTCTGACTTTCCAGGTCCCTTAAAAAGCTGTTTCTGATAAGTGTGTCCTTTGAACCCTACAGTGAATTTTTTTGTGTTGCACTTGAATATTTCAGACCTCTTGCTCCTGCTTGGTTCTCCTATCCAACATCTACACTCCACAGCCCTGGAGAGAGGCACAGCTTGATCTATGAGTCCCATAAAGTCTTAGCAAAGACTAAGTCTCGTGCTGATATGGATGTACTCTTGAAACAAGAAACCTGACTCTGTGTAGGCACTAATCATAACTTTGGTCTCCTACCATATAGAATTATTAAATAAAAAATTGAAAAGAACTTAAAATTTGCTTTTCCACCTTTTCTGTAATACTTTGTCAAATGAGGTAGAGTGGTCTGTCCCAACCAGAACTAGAACTCATCTGTTCTATTTCTTAGCCCATGTTCTTTTGCTATAATTCAGAGATAAAACTTGAAAAGGAAGAACCAAAAGAAAATGATCATGCACTTGCACTTATTTCAAATTTTTACTTCTGTGAAGCTTAAGGTTTGGGTCAGGGAGGGGACTCTGAACAGCAAGCTTACATCTTCCTTTGCAGTGAAGGTGTTATTGGGGTGCCTGTGGACCTAGTGGCGTGATGCCTCCAAGAAAATTTCCAAGTAATTTTGATTAGCTTCAAAGCCTATGATAGAAAAATTCAGATATGCTTTTGTGGAGAGCAGTCTAATTTCCACAACTCATATCTACTCTTCAAATATTCCTTCTGAGACGTGGATTCTCGTGTTCAGAGCATTAGGTAAAGAGGACCCCATATATATTACTAAGAAATAAAAAGGGGTGATGTAAAGAAAATTGCATTTTCATAAAAAGCAGCCTGCATTCTGTACTTTGTGTGGGGGAGAATTCATTTGTGGGTTTGTTTGTTTGTTTGATTGGGTTTTTATGTTTGAAGTGGTCAGCCTTAAAAAAATAGGTCTAAAACTATGTTTTAAGTAACATTGCCTTTCTCTCCAATGCCAAAAATGAATGTATTGTTAAATAATCCAGTTGTTTATGAGCTTTCCTCACACTTTTCCTTGCAGGCCTTCCACATCTAAATTTGTTCCATAGTACTCCCTCTGCTACAAAGGAAATAATTTGGTTAGAGTAGACCCAAGTTGTGCTGGCTGATTGGCTCACAGGGATTCTGCAATGAGTTTATCTGGGCCCCAATCTTCAAGAATCCACTCCTTCTTCCCTCTATTCCAGTGTTTTCCTCTGATACTCTTTATTAAATCCCTCTCATCCTTTGACCACTATGATTTGTCATAGCAAATGTCCCCAACTCAACCTAGGCCAATTATAACATCTTATCTGCCTGACTGGTTAATTGAGTCAAAGTTCTTCCCTGAGATTTTTCAAACTGCAATTGAGGAAAGAAAGCTTTTCTCTTTGTCCATGGAGCTTCAAACGTACAAGCTTGGCAACAGCCCTAAGCCTGCCTCCTACCATGGGGAAAAAGCAGGATGGCAGAGGGAGAGTGAAGCCGAGATGAACCTAAAGATGAGCTAAGGGGTGCATTTCCTGAGATCAGGGCTACCATTGTCTTTTCTTTTCGGTTATGTCAGTTGATTTCTTTTCTCTCTTCCTTTTCTCTGTTCCTCCCTTCTTTCCTTTCCCCCCTTCCTCTTCAGGCTAGGATTTATGAATTTCCAGCCTCAGCAACCCAAACCCTGATGGATACAATAAATCAAATCATTTCTTCCTACTTGGTAGTCTAAAACTCAACACAGGCATCTGTAGGTGTTTTGTAACTCTAATATATATATTTTTCTGAATAGAATTTTGCCACACAAAATTTTTGCTGTTGTTTAAATGTAAAAGTATTTGAAGGCAAAATATATTATGGTGTTTCCACCATTGGTCAAATTTTCTCAGAGCAGATTAACATTGTTAAGGGATCAAGAGGAGGGAGGCAGGAAAAGAGTCCTCTGTAGCATCCATGCCATAGTCCTCCCAGAGCCACCTGATCATAGCATGGACATTGTCTGGAGTAGACAGGCAGGTTAAGGCTGGCTGTGGAACTGAGTTCTGGGGTGTGGCCCATTAAAGTTTGGTACTCAGAGTGGGGATGTGAAGGGATCTGTTATGTTCTGGCCCAGGGCTGATGAAAACTGGACTTTATCGGGTTAGGGAGATGATTCTCTCCCTTTCCCTAGATTCCTGGTGTAGGAAATGCTCCTGTGGTTTTCTTGTTGCTCCTCTTCCTGCCTTTTCCTCTACCAGGTTGGGCTTGTAGGTGCTATGTTCTCTTTGGTCACTCCTGCCCAGAGAGGAGAATTTCATTCCTTTTAAAAGCTATATGTTCTTTTAGTACCTTAAAAATAGCTTTTAGGTGGGAATGTAAAATGGTGCAGCTGCTATGGAAAAGAGTATAGAGAGTCTTCAAAAAAATTAAAAATAGAACTACCATATGATCCAGCAATCCCAGTTCTGGGTATCTAATCAAAGGAAATGAAAACAGGGTATTGAAAAGATATCTGTACTTCCATATTCATTTTGGTATTTTATTTACAATAGCAAAGAGGTAGAAGCAACCCAAATACATATTGATGGATGAATGAATAAAGAAAATGTAGTATATACATACAATGTAATACTATTCAGCCTTAAAAAAAGAAGGAAACCCTGTCATATGCTACAACATGGATGAAACTTGAGGACAAATATGCTAAGCAAAATAAGCCAGACACAAAAAGAAACATAAGGCATGATTTCACTTATATGAGGTATCTCAAGTAGTCAGACTCCTAGAAACAGAAAGTAGAATGGTAGTTGCCAGGGGCTATGGGGAGGAGGAAAAAGGTAGCAGTTGTTTAATGGGTATAGAGTTTCGGTTTTGCAAAATGAAAAAGTTCTAGATATCTGTGGCACAACAATGTGCATATCATTAACACTTGTGTTGCACACTTAAAAATGGTTAAGATGGTACATTTTATGTTATGTGTTTTAATCACAATTTTAAAAAGTAGATTCAGGACTACCGTTCCTTACCTTAAGTAGGGATGGGCTACAATGTATTACATTCAAGAGTCCAGGCCTTCCTTTCCTTTGTCCTATGTTCACTCTGTTTCTATCTTGTCCTCCACAGATGAAATCATCTTGGATCTTGGAATTTCCCCCTGCAGAATCAGAAGGAGGTTAAGGAGGTAAGATAACCAGGGGTGTAAGGAGGGAGCAGGATGGTGTTGCTGCTTAAGGGTTTCTGAAGAAAGAAGGAGAGAGAGAAACTAGGGTGAGAAGATTGCATATGTTTGTATACACAAATAATATGTAGTATCTTTGGGCATCTTTGAGAATTTGTATCTATCGAGAGAATCCTTTTGAAACTTGCTTTTTGAATTCAATATTGTATTTTTGAGAGATTTTCATCTTACATACAGATCTTGTTCCATCATTTTAACTCCTCTATAGTATTCCTATATGACTACCATAATTTATGTACCTATTTCCCTACTGGAGAACAGTTGGGTTGTTTGCAACTGAAAGCAATCCAGCCCCTCTGTGCATGTTCTTATCAGCCTACATAAGCACATGCCCATTCTGCTACTTCCCTCATGCAGAGAGAACTACTGATGGATTGCCCTGACACCGAACATTCCTGGGGTAGACATTCCTATCAGGTCCCTGTTGTCAAAGTTGATGCACTTAGGCCACTTTCTGCCCCAGTGTCTGGCTTTTCCTTCTTCTTGGGGCTCTCCCCAAGTGCTCTCTCCATCATAACAATCATGAAATGCTTTGATTCTTCCATCTTGCAGAAATGTTGTGCAAAGTGAATAAGGTACCTGAGTTTAAGTCTGGATTGAAATTTAGCCCTAGGACCTTTGAAATCTTGATGACAAGTTTAGAAGTAGGACAAAATATTATTCAAAAGCTGCAATTTTACCCTTTTCCCAGAAGTGGGATGGAGAGTTGGCCACAGGTTGGCACAGGCTGTCTCTTCGTCTGGGACAAGCTTTCAAATGACACATATAGTTTGGCAAACTTAAAATAGTAACTACAATTAGACAAGATGTTTGAGATCAGTGGTTCCAAGGAGCTCCAGATAAAGATATTCCATATCTTCTGAGTGGTAAATAGAGTAACATGTCTGCAAATTCTACTTCCTTGGGTCTTTTAAAATTTTTTTCTATGCAGGTTTGAGACTGTTCCTGTGCCTGAATAATGTCGTTAAGACTTGTGGACATGGATTATTTTTTTTAGACATAGAAGCTAAAAGAGTTGTTGCCAGGAAGCACTTCGTGCAACACTGCACACAAGCAGGGCAACTTTGGGGCAGAGTTGCCAAAAAAATATTTGTTGAATAAATGAAAGCGGGCTTTGTTGGGATGCAGGACATTCTTTCCACTTCCTCATGGATTCTGCGGTCCTGTGAAGAGATCCATTAAAAGGAGCTGTAATAAGGATTCCTTGTGGCTTGTGAGCAGGAGAGCAGGGATTCCAGAGAAACAGAAATAAGAGGACAGAGGCAGCCCTCTGGTTGTGACGGGGGTGTGTGGGGGGGAACCTTTGGTTAGCAGACACAATCACCTCTTCGGGGACTTCCAGAAATAATTGGGAGACATTTTCTAGGGGCACAGAAATCAATCAGGTGAAGAGACATTGTAATTTGAACATTGAGCATTAATTCAACCTTACTGATACTCAGAGGCTGTTGACGAACTTGTGCTGGTAAGGAAGCCAGACTGTATAGCTCTGTTCTTTTTTCTTTTGAGGAGCAGTGTTTAAAAAAAACGGCTATGTTTCCTCCTGTCCTTATGCACAGAAATCCTTTGGAAAGTGGTGAATTCTGCAGGGAGGGTTTTAGGCTTGTAAAGGAGGTAATTATAGAATAAAAATGGGAAAAGATTTTTAGCTGGCAATCCCAAAGGAGTTGAGGTGTAAATGTACTTCATATATATTTTGAATTTAATTCCTTACCTTTTTTGTCTAACCTGAATGTTAAAAGTTTGGGGGAGGGGGTAGGAAAGGTCAAATTCAAACCCCTTTACACTGTCCGAGGTTGGGGTTTCACATAGATTTTTATAACATTTTAATCCAAGTATATACTTTAAAAAATCCTTGAATAATTTTCTTTTTTGATAACCTAATTATTAATTGAACCGAGATGATGTATTTTACTTTTGACTGCATTGACTAGATTTCTCAAATGCATTTGGCATACATAGACGATGAATATGTAGTATTTCTATCCTTGAGGGGTAGGAGATACCTCATTACTTGTCTGGATCACTTTGGACTTTAAAGTCCTAATTTTTAAAGGTATTGGTTTATTGTTGCTTTTAATTTCATTTTGAATTATAAAGCTCTCTGAGACCTTGCTGAAGAAGGCTGTGTGAATTTATTATATTGTTCGTATTACCGGTCATACATTATCCATGCAGTATTAAGGGGAAAACCAGGAGAGATAAGTAAGGTTTTAAAGCAAGAGACTCATTTACAAGAACCAAACCTTAGAGCCTCTTCTTTTTCCTCTTTTTTTTCCCCTCCAGTTCCATCATTTTTCTGCCTCTGCCTTGTTCTGTTAGCTTGTTAACAGTATAGTTTCTATAGCAACACCTATTGGTTGTTGTAATAATGGAAACCACAGCAAGATCTCCTGCAGAGAAATCCTTGATGCTGACAAGATCAACTCATATTTTCTTTGTCTGGTGCTTTCTATTTCTTGTTGGAATGACCCTTTTAGCAGAATATAAAAGATCTGTACTAATTACCTGTGAAATAAACAGCTGAAGTCAGGCAGCCCTGCCAGCACATTGGATGTTAGTGTTATTCCAGTGATGGTGAAATGCAGCCTGAAGGAACAAGCCGATTTCTATTACTATAAATTTTACTAGCTAGCGTGGTTATAACATGAAATAAAATGAAGGTCAGTCCACTTCTTCCAATTTGAGTTAAAAGGCTTTATTTAGAGACAGTTTTCCATGTACTCAGGTTTTAGCACTTCATCAAAATAGCAAGAGTAAATGTCTGTTGTTATTTTGATGTATGATTTGGAATAATAGATTAAAAATAAAAATAAAATGTTGAATAGTAATTCTGACACGACAGGTTTGGATAACCATGATAGACCACCACTTAGACAAAATCCCTCTTTTGTCTCTGTTTTTGGAGCTACTAGGTACAAATTTTTCTATCTAATATTCCTTTCCTGAATTGTTCAGATAACTGCAGTGCTTTTCCATTTGCCTTATAGGACATATTCATACCTGTCAACTTAAAATGGGAGGAATTGAGAAGTTATGAGTTTTCTTTATTGTGAATTTACCCATTGTACATAATTAACCAAAAATAAAGTATTATTGCTTAATGTTTAATCCCAGGTCCTTGATGAGTTGAGGATCTTTGGCCTTATTTCTTATCTATTCCAGCTTCCTTTTGGGGTCTTCCTGATTTCCAAGTGAAGACATCTACTTATTATTGTTTGTTTGTTGGTTTGTTTTTAGAGAGAAAGAGGGAGAGAGAGGGTATGAGTTGGGGGAGGGACAGAGGGAGAGAATCTTCAAGCAGACTCCCCGCTAAGCCTGGAGCCCGAGGCGGGGCTTGATCTCACCACCCATGAGATCATAACCTGAGCTGAAACCAAGAGTCAGATGCTTAACAAACCGAGCCATCCCAGTGCCCTTTTATTATTGTTTTAATGACATCTTCCTTCTTATGAACAACAAGAAAAATCAGCATTAAGTTGGGCTCTTTGAAAATCTACATTAATTCTTTCTGGGTGCAAACCATCTATTTCATAAATTTAAATAGTTTTTAGGGTTTTAAAAAGTTGATTCATCTTTCAATAGTTTAAACATAAAATATCACTTAAATTCTTAATGTCTAGATGTCAAAAGCACTATTAGATGGCCATGCTTTTTGATTTCAATTATAGACATTAAATATGTAAAGTGTTTAATTGAATTGAAACCCAGAAATTGTCAAAGAGGACAGGGCCAGAATTAGTGTTTCCCTTTCCAATTTCTTTCATATTTTTGTATTTAGAGGAAGTTTTAATGTCTACCTAGCAAACTCCTACAGTTTTCCAAAACTGTCATCTCTTTAAAATACATAGACACACACACACACGCAAATACATACATACATCTATAGAAAAATATGGTAATGTTGAGCTGTGAATGTTGGGGTTAAGGAAGAGTTTTGTTTTCTTCTTAATGCTTTTTTGCATTTTTTCCAAAATGTATTCATTGAGATTATCTTATTTTTATAATTAAAAAATATAAGGAAAAACTTCTTGGTAAAGTTAATTATGGTAAATGCCTTCCCACTAGGCTTCATAAATTCTGGTCAGCCTCTGAGTGTTATTTCATCCTGAAAATCTAGTAAATCTCATCTCCAGCAGAATGAGTAGTTATGTTAGAGATAATAAGGAAAAAAGCGTTAAGGACTCTGCCACCTGAATCTCAATGAGAACCATCTTGAACCCTACATATCCCTTATTTAAGGTACAAAGACACCCAGATTCAAAATCCCATGTGTGGTTTAACATGCATCTAAAAAGTGCTCCACCACACACTCTTTAGAAGAATATCAGACGTAACCTTAAGCTATATCTGCTATTCCGATTCATCAGGGTATCTCTAGAGCACTTGTTTATTCGCTTGCTTAATCATAGCCTTTAAATGCAAATGTTTCTTAGGGCTTGGAATCCCATCTGGCCTGAAGATCAGCTGATACTGGCTCCATTCCATAATCTTGAAATTAATCTGTGACCACAACCTGCATATTTCCAATTTCCGTAGCTATTAAAACTTCTCTCCATTTAGACCAAGTCTCCAGTTATTTGATTCCTCCAACTTTACCCAACTTGTCACTAGTGTCTCCCTTGGAGCCCATTTTTCTAAATGCCTCAGTTAGTGACTCCAGTGCTTTGTTCCTTCTCCCTTGACTTGTTCACCCACTACCCGCCTATCATGGCACAATGTTAATCTAGGTTATTCCCAGTGTATTCTCTGCACGTGTCCTCCTTTTTTCTAGTTTGCACATGTCTTCTCATCTTAAAAAAAAATCAAAGGCAACAAACAAAAAAACCTATCCTGTGTACTGTCATAAGGTTAACCACTATTCAATTGATTTCTTTCTTTTTTGTGTCAAACTCTCTAATGAGTGATCCGAATCCTCTGCCTTTCATTTTGGTACCATTTATTTCATTCCCTAATTCCACATAGAAGCAAGTTTCTGCCTCCATTCATTTTTTAAAACTGGTCTCTCAAAAATTGCTAGTGAGCTCCTGGACAAACATAATGGCGCTCTCAGTCCCATTCTCCTGGGATTTCTGTATTATCCACCAGTGCAGACGCTCCTCTTTCTAAATGCCCATCTCCCTTGACTTCCATAAAGCCATTGTTTTCTGTTTCTTGTTATTTATTTATTTATTTATTTATTTATTTAGTTAGTTAGTTAGTTAGTTAGTTAGTTAGTTAGTTAGTTAGTTAATTTCCTCAGATACCTCATTAGTTGGTTGTCTTCTCTTATTTTTTCCTTTCTTACCTGGGGCTTTACCTAAACCTCAGAGCCAGGTTGCTGCCTTTGTCTCCTTATCCTTTTCCCCTTGGAGAACATACTGATTTTTGAAAAATATGATCCCTATCCTGATCACCTTTTTACATTCCAGCCCTTACCCTCTCCGTAGAATTCCAAATGCCAACGTATTCCAGGCCCAGAAATCAGGAAATAGCCCTATACTTTCTGTAGGTCCTTAATGTAGTTATTTCATTCTCTGAAACCATGACACACGTTGGTTCTCAGCAGGGCCTATATAGGGTGGGGTGAAGCATGGCTGTGGTGGTGGTCTGGGAGCTTTACCAAACTATGGACGGCAGATCCTAGCCCTAGTGGCTCACCAAAGGTAGAGTGGGCATGAGTGAACTGCTCTGGGTGCAAGCAGTAAGGGTGTGCATTTTCAGTATAGAATTTAAAAACAATAATAAAACTGACTTGAAGTTGATCTGCTTTTTATTATCACCATGTGCCAGCAATTCCAAACAATGTCAATGAGAAATTCCTCTTCCTCAGAAAATGTCCTTTGTTCCTCTACATTCTAAATAACAGTTGTGATTACTGTTGATTTTTAACTGTACAGGCAACTTTCAAATTAGAACATTTTAATTACTTATCCTTTAATGAGCATCCAATTCCATGTGAAAGTTAATTTGAAGCAACTCCCTTTTATACGGTTGCTCCCACACACAGGGACTCAGCTACTATATATGTTCCTTCCAAGAATAAGTTCAAGATTGTTTGGAACTTTTGAGCTCACCTCAGGAGCAGTTCTTGTCTCCAATCCCTGTGATACTTCATACTCCTGAATTTAAGCAGAAGGTTCAAAATGAGCAAGAGATTGTAAGGCAGAACTTGAGTCATTTCCATTCTATCATACTAAGTGGACCCTTGGAGTTTGCATTTCTGTTTAAAAGAGTATGACTGAGTATGAACTATGAAGTGTGATATTTTTGTTTGGTTAGTGAAAATTTGACCTTGTATGTGCAATATTTTACTGAATTTGAATAATATATTTAAAATTTAAGTTTATTTTTAAAAAATTATTTGTTTGCTTTGAAATTAAAGAAAAACTCAAAAGCAATGATTACTGATTACTATAAAATTATTACTCCAAATAATTTTGTTTTATAGATGAGGTGGTCAGATCACAATGAATGTATATTCCATAGTTTCCCTCTTTTTCTTTGTTATTTATCCAGTACTTTTATAAACATCAATGTTTGATTTTCCTTGATATTATGCATCATATAATATTCATATCACACACTAAAAGACGTCCACACTCATAGATTAAATTACAACAATACAAAAAGCTGACTCCCAAGCGGTATCTTTATTTCCTCTTGTCCATGATTGAAATTTTCTGTGGTCAGCTCCTACTTTATTTTCTAAAACCTGGAAGGTCATTTAATTTCTCTGACATCTTAATGGAACAATGGAGATGTGTGTGTGTGCACGCATGTGTGTCTTAGTCCGTTTGGGCTATTATAGCAAGATGCCATAGACTGGGTGGCTTGTAAACAGGAATTTATTTCTCACAGTTCTGGAATCTGAGAAGTTCAAGATTAAGATGCTGGCAGGTTCAGTGTCTGGTGAGGGCCATTTCCTACTGCACAGATGACTGTCATTCACTAGCCCTCACCTGGCAGAGAGCAGAGAGAGGAAGCAAGCTTTCTTGTGACTCTTATAAGGGTACTATTCCCATTCATGAGGATTCCACCCTCATGACCTCATCTAATCCTAATTACCTTCCCTAAACCTCATTTCCTGAAATGATCACAGCCAAGGGTAGGCTTTCAACATACACATTTGTCGGGGGAGGGGCATAAACATTCAGTCCCTAACAGTATAGCTACATACTAAAAATACCTACTTACATCTCTATATTATGTCTATATCCATGTACATACATACACTTTCTTTCCTAACTTCTGTAATATTTGATACTATTGACCATGTCTTCTTTCTTTCTTTCCTTAACTTCTAGGACACCATTCTCTTGATTTTTCTCCAGCTTTACTAACCAGTCTTTCCTTAACCTGACCTTTGAATGCAGGATTCCCTAAGGCTGAATTCTGGGTCTTCTCCTTCCACATCCTCTTCCCAGGGTTTTCAACTACCACCCATGAGCCCAGGACTCTTAAATAAATAGCTACCCACCCACTTGCCTTTGCTTCAGGTCCATATTTCCAGGTGGATATGCCACAGACACCTCTAACTCGGTGTGTGCAAACATATCCCCTTCCTCCCTCCGACCTGCACCTACTCTTGTTTTCCTCACTTCGGTCAGTTGCATGAGAAATCTTGGAATCATTGTAAGGTCAAACCTGAAATCATCCTAAACTTCCCTCATCACCCCCCATTTCCAAATTCTGTTCTTTCTACCTCCTAAATACATCACCAATCTGTTCTCTCTTCTCTAACCCATTCCCAGTATCCTAATTTGGTATCTTCCTAAATAGTTACTGAATTCCTAAAATTGGGCCCCCTTCCTCTCTGTTCTTCTCCCTTTTCCTCAGAGCTTCTAGAGGGTTTCTTCTACAACATGTATCAATCTGTGTCACCTCTTTGCCTAAAATCCTCTACTAGACTCCTAATGCCTTCATGACAAAATTCACACTCTTTAGAATGGGAAGTACAGTCTGTCATAATCTGATGTCTTTTTACCTTCCCTAAAATATCTCCAGCATCTCCTCATTTGGACCCTTTCCTTCAGCTTTGTTGGGCTAACTTGGGTCCCTAAAGCTGCCTGTGCACTCATTCAAATCTCCCATCTCTGCCTGAAGTTTTCTTCCCCCTTCCCTACTCCTCTCCACAACCTTTCTCTTCCTGGTTAAACTGTTCTTGTCTGTTCTCCTTGGCTCCTCACAGATTTTCCTGACTTCTCTTACTGCTTCTTCTCAGCCTTCCTTGCTCTCTCTTCCTCCTCTAATGAACTGCTAAGCATTGGTGCTCTTCAAAGCATGATCCCAGATTGTTCTCTCATTAAAGTCTCTCTTTTGGAGATCTCATCTAGTTCCATAGCTTTCTGTCATGGACTCATGTGTCGATGCCCCCTAAGCTTATCTCCAGCTGAAGTCTCCTTTGCACACTCTACCTGGATGTATCTGGCTTCCTAAATTTAACCTGTCCAAAGTGGAACATCTGAAATTCCTGCCTTGTTCTCCTGCTCCTCTTTCTTTCTTCCCCATCTTAGTAACTGGCACTACTGACTACCTAGATTTGGGTGGAAATAAACCAGGTTTTGAACCTTCTCTTATTTCTGACCCGTCCCTATGTCCCATCTATTATACCTCCTCAGTACATCTCAGGCCTCTGGTGTCCACATCTCCACCGTCGTCATCCTAGTTCAACCCCCATCTTCTTTTACATGCATTCATGATGTAACCTCCTGCCTGGTTTCCTTGCTTCCATTTATGCCTCTTTATAATTGAGTCTCCAAATAGCCACCAAAACAACATTTTAGAAAAGTAAATCCAATCAAGTTGTTTTCCTGTTTAAAACCCCTTGGTAGCAAAACAAACAAACAAACCCCAAGTGGCTTCTCTTTACACTTTTTAAAAAAGATTTAAGATTTTATTTATTTATTTGAGAGAGGGAGAGAGAGAGGGAGAGAGGGAGAGATCATGAGCAGGAGGTAAGGGTAGAGAAAGAAGCAGACTCCCCACTGAGCAGGGAGCCCGATGCGGGGCTCGATCCCAGTACCCTGGGATCATGACCTGAGCCAGAGGCAGACACTTAACTGACTGAACCACCCAGGTGCCCCTTCTCTTTACATCTTTGATAAAGTCCCAAATTCCTGCACTGGTCATCAGTGCTCTGAAGGCCCTGGCTCCTGCCTCCCTCCCCAGGGTCACCTCACACTGCTCTCCTACTTGTGCACTACACTCCATCACAGTGCCCTTCCTTCATTTTCTAAAACAGGCCATATTGTTTCAGGTACCTGCTTGCTTCTCTTGGAATCCTTTTCACTCTCTACCACCTCACGTGAATGACTCCCTCCTTCTCATCGTTCATGTCATAACTCAAATGTCACCATTCTATTTTATTTTAAGATTTATTTATTTGAGAGAGAGAAAGAGAGAACATGAGTGAGGGGAGGGGCAGAGGGACAAAGAGAGAGAAAGAGAGAGAGAATCTCAAGCAGACTCCTTGCTGAGTGCAGAGCCTGAGGTCTCCCATCTCTGCCTCGGTGTGTGCAAACATATGGGCTTGATTTCATGACTCATGTGATCCTGACCTGAGCCGAAACCAAGAGTCAGATGCTTAACCTACTGAGCCACCCAGGCACCATAAATGTCACTGTTTTATTTTTATTTATTTGTTTTTTATTATGTTCAGTTAGCCAACATATAGTACATCATTAGTTTTTGATGTAGTGTTCAACGATTCATTAGTTGTGTATAACACCCTGTGCTCATCACATGCCCTCCTTAATACCCATCACCTGGCTACCACATCCCCCCACCCCCCTCCCTTCTGAAACCCTCAGTTTGTTTCCTGGAATCCATAGTCTCTCATGGTTTGTCTCCCTCTCTGATTTCTTCCCCTTCAGTTTTCCCTCCCTTCCTCTATGGTCCTCCATGCTATTCCTTGTGTTCCACATATGAGTGAAACCATATGATAATTGTCTTTCTCTGCTTGACTTATTTCACTTAGCATAATCCCCTCCAGTTCCATCTGTGTCGATGCAAATGGTGGGTATTCATCTTTTCTGATGGCTGAGTAATATTCCATTGTATATATGGACCACATCTTCTTTATCCATTCATCTGTTGAAGGGCATCACGGCTCTTTCCACAGTTTGGCTATTGCAGACATTGCTGCTATGAACATTGGGGTGCATGTGCCCCTTCTTTTCACTACATCTGTGTCTTTGGGGTAAATACTAGTAGTGCAATTGCTGGGTTGTAGAGTGGCTCTATTTTTAACTTCTTGAGGAATCTCCATACTGTTTTCCAGAGTGGCTGTACCAACTTGCATTCCCACCAACAGTGTGAGAGGGTTCGCCTTTCTCCGCATCCTCACCAACATCTGTCATTTCCTGACTTGTTAATTTTAGCCATTCTGACTGGTGTGAGGTGGTATCTCCTTGTGGTTTTGATTTGAATTTTCCTGATGGCTAGTGATGTTGAACATTTTTTCATGACATGTCACCATTTTAGACTTCCCTAACCATGTTTTTCATAGTTCCACACATCCCTAATATTTTCTACTAGAACAACCAATCTCTCTTGTAGCATTTATCACACTATCAGTGTTTTATTTACTGACTATCAACCCTACTAGAATATTTGCTCCATGAAGACAAGGGCCATGTCTGTCTGGTCCAGTGCTGTAATGTAGCACAGTGCCTATATGCAATACATATTTGTGAAGAAATAAAGGAACACTTGACAAAAATGCATTTTAGGTATTAATCTCTTTTGGAAACATTTCCTAATAATGCCCACAGGAATTAAGGGTTCAGGTGAATCTTGCTGAATGAAGGACTCCTCTTGGAACTCATTCCTTCCTTTTATACTTTACTATAGCAAATTTTTAAATAGTGTGACTGTTGATTTTCATATTATTTTCCCCCAATAGATTGCAGGCCTGAACCTTGCTCATTGGTGCATCTCTGATAGTCTTAGCACAGTGTCTAACCCACAGTGGGTGATCAACAGTCATTTGTTAATGAGTGAATGCATTGAGGTCTACAGTATCAAAGTCAAACTCCCCAGGGGTTTCCCAGTTGGGTTTAAAGAACAGTTGGCATTTTGTATCAAACCATTCTTTGGTGTATAGAACCATCTGGTATCTTGGGGACATTGGATATCTCTGACTTCCGGGATCTAAATGCCAGTAGCACCCGCAGCCACTGTGTCAACCAAAATTGCCATTCTACCTTTCCCAGTGTTACCTCCCTTTCTAGAAAGTTCTAAGAGTTCAATTGTCAGCTTGAGGTAGCCATTGTGTCTTAACTTCTCCATTTCCCCTAGAACCAGGACTATTCTTTCCACACACGTGCTTAGAAATCAATAAACACATATTTATCTTTAACTCATACTGGAAGCCATTAAGTTTGTTGGAACTCTACAAGACCAAGAGATGAACTTTTGAGATCAGTTTAGTCATTGTCACCTTTCTCTGGTATATTTACTTATGAATTATACACTATTGTTTCACTAAAAAAAATAAAATGAGGCAGTTAAAAGAATACACTAAGGGAAAGCCAGAGAATATAAACTTTTTTAAGAAGAAAAGGAAAAGAAAGGAAAGAGAGAAGTTAGCTTGGTACAGTAGTATCTGAATATAATTTGAATATAATATATAAGTTGAGTATATAATATAATATATAACATAATTTGAATACTCTTAGGATTCATTGTATTCCCATACTTAAATATAACTGAAAGAAGTTTACCATGGTCCTTTCTTTGAAAAATATGGACTATCAGATGAGGATCAAACATTTTACTCATCAAATTGAAATTCTTCAGTGGCATGTGATTTCAGTGCCTCCTTTTTCAGAGTGCAGTCGTGTTTTTTGTTTTTACCTAAAGCATTTTGCTATCTATAATGCCCTCCTGGTACTTGTTAACTGGCTCCTTAGTGAAGCCAATTGTTTCCTTTTTTATGTTGCTGTGAAATCTGCCAGAATTATGTTTTTAATGTGAAATGATATTTCTTTCCTAAAGTGATTAGTCTGGCACATTTCTTTCCTGGATGTGATTTTGTTTCTTCTTCTATTTCATGTGAGATAGCAACATAAAGAATAAAACAATAAATATTAGACTAACATCAGCCACATGAGTAAGCTGGTACTGCATCTAGCTGTGGGATGTGTGGAATAATGTGTTTATCTTTTTTTCTTCCTCTCATTCTAGTGAGTTTTATTCTAATGACTGATTCTGAACTATAAATTTATTATCTGTGAAAATTGAGCTGAATTCCTTTGCTGTTCGTAGCTCCAAATTAAAACCCATAGTCTCTCTCCTACTACCCCACCCTCCTGGAAGCAAGCCTTATATGATGTTTTTTAAATATTTAAACTCATTTTTATCATTCCCACACCAGGCTTTGCTAAGGAAATTGAGGACTCTCTCTTTATAATGACTCAAACATGAATTTTTTTCTTTTTTTTTTTTAATGATTTTTATTTATTTATTTAACAGAGAGAGACATAGCGAGAGAGGGAACACAAGCAAGGGGAGTGAGAGAGGGAGAAGCAGGCTTCCTGTTGAGCAGGGAGCCTGATGTGGGGCTCGATCCCAGGACCCTGGGATCATGACCTGAGCCGAAGGCAGATGCTTAATGACTGAGCCACCCAGGCACCCCAAACATGAATTTTTCTGGTAAGGTTATCAGTACCAATTCTTCCTTAATGCCCATATGAATTGAGTCAACTTATCAATTACTGTAGAAGACAAATCCGGTGTCCCGATTTCTTCCAAAGTGGTCCTACTGCCCTCAACCTGTGTAGCTAGGTGAGGTCTGCCTGCCACACCCTCCATTACTAAAAAAAATCACTGAGGAAGACAGAGGGAAAGCAATTTAGGTATATAATTTAAGTATGTAATGAACTTCTAGACAATTTAGAAATCATATAATATTGTCACAAGCAGATTTCTGTTAACAATTTTTAAATCAAACTTTTATAGTTTTTCTAAGAAAAGCATTCTTATTTCTTTCTATTTCTAGAAAAGAAGCACTAGCATGAAGGGAGCTACTGAATCAAGAATAAAAAGGAAAAATAGATTTGAGCCTTTGCTGATTAATGAAATGTTTAATCTCAGTATAGAAATGATCCCATGCTGTGCTTTCCACAAAATCCAGACTTGTGTGCTATTTGGGCTCTATTTCATATTCAAATTCATTCAGATTTAACTGAGAAATCACTTACTAGTGCATGAAAACATGGACTATCCTTTTAACATTTTCAAGTGAGGTTGTCAACTCCATTTTACCCTATGTGAAATGTATGAGCTCAAATGATTTGGATTGTAAATCATCTATATTCCCGTAATTGATTGGAGCCAAGTAAAATGGAACTTACTGTGAGCAGTCGTCTGAGCTCAATAGAATTTGGTGACAGCTTTATGAAATGGAAAATTTTAAGGTGAGGATATTAGCACAGATGTGAAGGGACACTAAACATAAAAACAGTAATTTGTCTTTCTTTAAAAGTTGCAAAATTCATTTGAAGGAAATATTGGAGCTATATTGTCACATTTAAAAAAGATGCTTAAGAAAATTCAGAAAGGGACAATAGTTGTTCACTTGAGATATGCTTCGTAGTTTTATTTCTAAGAATAAAAAAATCTGAGGGCATCTTAACAGGCAAGTTTATAAGGAACTTGAATAGTGTATTATGGTACGTAAATTAGAATGTTATGGAGCTGCCAAAAATGATGATACCTAATGATTTTTTAATGATTTTTCCCATTTTTTAGTTAAATGGGAAAAAAAGAATGTGAATTGAAGCTATGCTTTGATTTCAGTGGTGTTGAATTATGTGTGCTTGTAATTAGTATTAGGATGATGAGAACGTGGACTTTTTGCCCCTTTTTTCCCCTTTGCTGCAGTACAAATATAATTTGTGCTTTAAATAAAAATTAGGCAATAAAATAAAGATAACAGAGCCATTCCTAACATAAAAATATTGTACAACTGTTTTCCATTGTTTTTGGTTCTGCTTCTGTTGAACTTGATTCTTATAAAGGACAGTGAGCTTGACTTCAGTGATTTTGTTGTTCACCATATAGTCCCAGGATAACTGCATTTTACTGCTGAAACACCATCTGGACTTTGTTCAAAATCCTCCTTAGCATGAATTATAGTTGGCTAATGTCTCTCCCTGAACAAACACGGTAAATTATCTACTCTCAACAGGGACTGCTATCACTTTATAATTTAAGTCATTTCAACTTTTCGGGACACGGCTACAGAAACTTTTCAACACTTTACACTATTTTTTTTTTGTTATAATTAGCATATTTTAAAAGATATTTTATACTGAGGTGTTTTTTTTTTTAAGATTTATTTATTTATTTTAGAGAGAGCGAGCATGAATGGGAGGGGAAGAGGGAGAGGGAGAGTTCTCTCAAGCAGATTCTGTGCTGAGTGCGGAACCAGACATGGGGCTCAATCCCAGACCCTGAGATCACGACCTGAGCCAAAATCAAGAGTCGGTCAACTAGCCGACTGCGCCACCCAGGTGCCCATATACTGGGTTCTTTCTTTCTTTCTTTCTTTCTTTCTTTCTTTCTTTCTTTCTTTCTTTCTTTCTTTCTTTCTTTCTTTCTTTCCTTTCTTTCTTTCTTTCTTTCTTTCTTTCTTTCTTTCTTTCTTTCTTTCTTTCTTTTCTTTCTTTCTTTCTTTCTTTCTTTCTTTCTTTTCTTTCTTTCTTTCTTTTCTTTCTTTCTTTCTTTCTTTCTTTCTTTCTTTCTTTCTTTTTCTTTCTTTCTTTCTTTTCTTTCTTTCTTTCTTTCTTTCTTTCTTTCTTTCTTTCTTTCTTTCTTTCTTTCTTTCTTTCCTTCTTTCTCTCTTTCTTTCCATGCTCAGGTTCAGGATTATATACTTATATTCTGTATTCTTTCCATCTTCAAAAGTTTTTTTTTTAAACAATCATACAAGAAATATGTTGGATACACTGTGTTAGAACAAGAGTAGCAAGGAAGTATTTCCCAGTGTTCTCTTACTTTAACTGGTAGAGGTGTGGAAGTAATTTTAATTTTCTCGTCCAACCATCTCACATTCCTTCCCTGTGATGGTCTTGCTCCTTGTCATCCCTGGAGGTTCCTGCTCCTTAAGTAGCAAGCAGCTGTGGAGGTGATAAGAATGTGGTAATAATCATCTCGAGGTGATTCTTTGTGTTGACTAAAGGCAAACACTCCAGCCTCAAGAGATGAGGAAGAGAGATTGACCTCTTGGCCCCTAACTGGAGAAACTAGAAAGAAGGCTTCACTTTGAATCTTCAGGAACACAATGGCTGCCCCTTAATCTCTTTTGAGCTGATAGGCCGGCCTTTGCCTTTCTCCATCTACTGCATTTTTGGTCCCATAAATACAATGAATCACCTTGCACCTGCTCAGTAGGTACATTAACTTGACCTCAGAAAAGCATCAAGCCCATTCTCTCTGTCCTGCTTTCTGGGTGTGGCAGCGACCTAATACCCCATGAGATGTGGGTGTTAGGTTCACTTTGGAAAGAGAGCTGAGAGGACAAGCTATCAGCCATGCAACAGACCATCTAAACCTGAGCTAAAAATACAGACAGGGAGGTTTGAAGTGAGTATTTATTTCTCAAGTAATTATCCCAGAATTTGAGCACACTAGTGCGTCTGGGTGATATTTGGTCTTGGCAGTTGGCCTCCCATGACACCGTAGTAAGTAGCCCATGGCCAACACCATAGACGGAGAGTAATGGATTGATAAAAGGAATAGGAGGAAGCACTGAGATGTGGGGGTTTTTATCAGCTCACTGAGGTGACCCATCCTGCTCTATTCTCTCCAAAATAATGTTTCAGAGTGAGACCTTCAGGAACCAAGTAGCCCAACTGTTACAACCAAGTAAGGGAAGGTGGGAGTAAGGGAAAACAAATAATGAACACCTACTGTGTACCATATATGGTGCTAGGTGTTTTATGTATCTTAATCCTCACCCTATTGTGAGTGACATGTTAGCATCCCTGTTTCTAGATGAGGAAACCACAGTCCATACTTGGTAAGTTGTGGAGAAAATATTTGAACTCCATATGAGCCCATAGCCATCCTGCTAACACATGCTGTCCTTCATACGTTGTCCGAGCCTAAAATTACCTCTCAGGTTTTGGGGGTTACCATATGGAGATGTGCTTGTAAATAGGCAGAATGGAAGAGAATCAAATGGGATGGCAGTCAGCGGACTTCAGGGCAGCAATGGGAAGGAGCAGGCAATGTGCTGTTTTAAGATATTGGATATTTACGAGAGAAATGGTAATCACTAATAGTGTGCCTTTATATTTGAAACCTTCCAAAGAGCTTTGCTCTCCATTTTGTCTGCCAAAGTTCATCATTTACAGTGAGGCCAGGACTGGCCAGACTAGATATTTTTTGAACTGCCAGAGTGAGGACTTGCATTCAGTAAGGCTGAACTTGGAGTAGGGAATTTTATGCCCAAGGTAGAATACGACCCTGAGGGTAGGGAATACAAGTCAAGTCAAAGTCCATAGGAAAATGTCAAAGGTCACACCCAGGGAGACTCTGTATAAACATCAAGTCCACAGTGCCAAAGGTAGGATCGAGGGCAAGGTCAGAGATCAAGGGTTTGAGACCAGATGGGGATGAGATTGGAGCAAAGGCAGGCCAGGGGCAAGCAGGTTAAGACTGAGGGCTGGTGGTAAGGCTTAGAATGCATTCTTAGAATCATAGTGGAAGTTTGTACTTGCTTTCCTGGAGGTGGGTTCATTATGTGTGGATAGGTAAGACTGGCTTAAAGCTGAAATGTTTTCAGGGTTAACATTGGCATTTGATTTTCAGGATGATAGGGGATATAATACTATTTATATTTTTTTAAATAAAATAGACCAAGGGAGACTGACTCTAGTTGTCAGTCACACAGCAGCTAAGCAATGGAGTGGTGGGTTGGATTTACAGAAATGGCAAAGGAAGAAGTGAACACATCAGCACTATTCATGAGAATGGGATGGAAGTAGGCAGAACCCAGGTTCATTATCTCCACTTGTCTGGTTGACAGGCTGTCAGGTTAACACAGATGTGAGGGGTCTAAACTTACTCCCCAGACTCAAATGTGCATGAAAGGTAATTTTATTAGTTTTTATAAATTATATTTAATATAATTTACATTTCTGTGATGATCACCTGCCCCATGGCTAAACATCTCAGTCAACTCAGGGAAAACACCCCTTCTTCCCAGAGTTGCTTTAAGTTTCAGGTGGTGTGACAGTATGAGGGCTGGGAGGGAGGAAGGGTGGGGATGGGGATCTGGTGTGGGTCTGTTTTTCCACAGTGGTGTCTGCTGGGCTATCTTCAGTCCAGTTTGTTCTCCAGAGATCTCCAGTTGGTCCCTTGTTATCTCATGTTTCCATACACAAGGTTCCTGCAGCTCTCACCAATGTCCCCAGAGGATATAGACTCATTTGCTTCCCTACTGGGGTGTCATAAAATCTGGTGGTGTGTTGAATGGGGATTTCTGGTCTCAGATACAGGGGAATTGTTCTCTTGTTGGAAAACTCGCCCTTGCTCCTTTAATTATTTCCACAAGTCTTGGTCCCCTGCTCTAACCATCTCTGATGTGAATAATTAATATTTCCTCAATTGAATGTGAAATGTAAGCAAATGCTAATGCCCAGAGCAAGACCCATCTTGCCCATGAGCCCTCCTGCATAGAAATTCTGGAGCTGTCCTGGCTGGCTCCCTTAATAAAGCCAGCAAGACTTCATGGGATGCTGGGTAAGATGAAGACTACAGTGAATTTCTCTGAGGTATCTTGCCCAATGTTTATCTAGCTGCCCTGATTTTCCTCAGTCCCTAGATGGGATTGCCAAATACCTAAATGACTAGGTATCATTCTGTCCCCTTCATCAGAAATTACAGCTAAGGCCAGGTCAGCCTGACATGGAAGAGAAGTCAATTGCTGGCGGCTGACCTCATCTCTGGATGATATCCTTTGTAAAACATCTATAACCTTACATGTTTTAGGAACATTTGATAAATGCTAATAGAATATTCTGCTAAACTCTTCATCCATTAAAGATATTTTCTTTTTATTATAATAATTACGTGACTATTTTTACAGCTGATTAAGAATAATTTTTCTCTCATTCACACTGTTGTTGTTGTTGTTGTTGTTGTGTCCTAGTGTTGTATTCCCATGTCATGGTGTGAGGGATGAAGGTTATAAAATTTCTTGCATGAGACTGAATCATTTTAGCTAATTGTGTTAGAAAATTGAGCTTTTCTCAGAGATAATTCTATCACCTACGTAAGTGGAGCCTCTATGGGCTGCTGCCTTTCTCTTCATCCATGCATAAATAGAGTGTCTGGGTACCACGAAATGGAATTGCATCAAACAGATTGAGAATTGAGTTCAAGGGGCGCCTGGGTGGCTCAGTTGGTTGAGCGACTGCCTTTGGCTCAGGTCATGATCCTGGAGTCCCGGGATCGAGTCCCACATCGGGCTCCCTGCTCAGCGGGGGGTCTGCTTCTCCCTCTGCCCTCTTCCCTCTCGTGCTCTCTGTCTCTCATTCTCTCTCTTGCAAATAAATAAAATCTTAAAAAAAAAAGAGAGAATTGAGTTCAAATTCTGACTCAGTACTAATAAATGTCACCTCAAGTCAGTCACTTAAATTCCCTGAGTTTTTGGTCTCTTTCTCTGCAAACTGTGCCAAAGTACCTGCTTTGTGAGGAGTGTACCTTCCGGTGAGTACTTGTACTAATTTGCCCCAACGCATCTTCAGCTACTTAGTAGCTCTTTACAGATATGTCATATTTAGTGAAAAATGAGAACACAATAGTAAGGTTAAAAGATGCAATTAAAGAAGAAAGACCTTTTAAGCACTTCAGCTGAGGCTGGAGTTATAGCAGAGAGAGTGCAGGTGTCAGAAGACCTGATTTCAATTCTTGTCTATTGTTTTTTGAGCTCCTGGCAAAGAATTTCTATGAGTCTCAGTTGTAAAAAAAAAGAAAGAAAGAAAAAAGAAACAGTCATATCTAACTTACAGAGTTTTAGAACTTAAATGAGATAACACCTGAATATTTACAACAATGATTGGCCTTTGGTAAGTGTGTAATAGATGCTTGTTATTGAATTAAAACACTAAGGTTATTGAGAATTAATTTTTATTTTTGCAGGGAGGTAGGATATTTAACACTTTAATTTGCCAATCCATGATGTGCTTTTGTAAATACAATAACGGGATCACCTCTTAGCATTTTTTCTTTTTTTTCTTATTGGTTTCAGAGGTAGAATTTGGTGATTCATCACTTGCATATAGCAACAGTGTAGGAGGGTTCACCTTTCTCCGCATCCTCACTGACATCTGTCGTTTCCTGACTTGTTAATTTTAGCCATTCTGACTGGTGTGAGGTGGTATCTCATTGAGGTTTTGATTTGAATTTCCCTGATGCCGAGTGATGTTGAGCATTTTTTCACATGTCTGTTGGCCATTTGGATGTCTTCTTTGGAAAAATGTCTGTTCATATCTTCTGGCATGTCTTGATTGGGTTATTTGTTCTTTGGGTGTTGAGTCTGATAAGTTCTTTATAGATTTTGGATACTAGCCCTTTATCTGATATGTCATTTGCAAATATCTTCTCCCATTCTGTTGATTGTCTTTTGGTTTTGTTGACTATTTCCTTTGCTGTGCAAAAGCTTTTTATCTTGATGAGGTCCCAATAGTTCATTTTTGCCCTTGTTTCCCTTGACTTTGGCGATGTGTCTAGGAAGAAGTTGCTGCGGCTGAGGTCGAAGAGGTTGCTGCCTGTGTTCTCCTTTAGGATTTTGATGGACTCCTGTCTCACATTGAGGTCTTTCATCCATTTTGAGTCTATTTTTGTGTGTGGTGTAGGGAAATGGTCCAGTTTCATTCTTCTGCATGTGGCTGTCCAATTTTCCCAACACATTTGTTGAAGAGACTGTCTTTTTCCATTGAACATTCTTTCCTGCTTTGTTGAAGATTAGTTGACCATAGGGTTGAGGGTCCATTTCTGGGCTCTCTATTCTGTTCCATTGATCTATGTGTCTGTTTTTGTGCCAGTACCATATTGTCTTGATGATGACAGCTTTGTAATAGAGCTTGAAGTCTGGAATTGTGATGCCACCAGCTTTGGTTTTTCTTTTTCAACATTCCTCTGGCTATTTGAGGTCTTTTCTGGTTCCACTCAAATTTTAGGATGATTTGTTCCATTTCTTTGAAAAAAGTGGATGGTATTTTGATGGGGATTGCACTGAATGTGTAGATTGCTCTAGGTAGCATTGACATCTTCACAATATTTGTTCTTCTAATCCATGAGCATGGAACGTTTTTCCATTTCTTTGTGTCTTCCTCAATTTCTTTCATGAGTATTTTATAGTTTTCTGAGCAAAGATTCTTTGCCTCTTGGGTTAGATTTATTCCTAGGTATCTTATGGTTTTGGGTGCAATTGTAAATGGGATCGACTCCTTAATTTCTCTTTCTTCTGTCTTGTTATTGGTGTATAGAAATGCAACTGATTTCTGTGCATTGATTTTATATCCTGCCACTTTACTGAATTCCTGTATGAGTTCTAGCAGTTTGGGGGTGGAGTCTTTTGGGTTTTCCACATAAAGTATCATATCATCTGCAAAGAGTGAGAGCTTGACTTCTTCTTTGCTGATTCGGATGCCTTTTATGTCTCTTTGTTGCCTGATTGCTGTGGCTAGGACTTCTAATACTATGTTGAATAGCAGTGGTGATAGTGGACATCCTGCCGTGTTCCTGACCTTAGGGAGAAAGCTTTCAGTTTTTCCCCACTAAGAATATTCGCTGTGGGTTTTTCATAGATGGCTTTTATGATATTGAGGTATGTACCCTCTATCCCTACACTCTGAAGAGTTTTAATCAGGAAAGGATGCTGTACTTTGTCAAATGCTTATTCTGCATCTATTGAGAGGATCATATGGTTCTAGTTCTTTCTTTTATTAATGTATTGTATCATATTGATTGATTTGCGGATGTTGAACCAACTTTGCAGGCCAAGAATAAATCCCACTTGGTTGTGGTGAATAAGCCTTTTAATGTACTGTTGGATCCTATCAGCTAGTAATTTGGTGAGAATTTTTGCAACCATGTTCATCAGGGACATTGGTCTGTAATTCTCCTTTTTGATGGGGTCTTTGTCTGGTTTTGGGATCAAGGTAATGCTGGCCTCATAAAATGAGTTTGGAAGTTTTCCTTCCATTTCTATTTTTTGGAACAGTTTCAGAAAAATAGGTATTAATTCTTCTTTAAATGTTTGGTAGAATTCCTCTGGGAAGCCATCTGGCCCTGGGTTTTTGTTTGTTGGGAGATTTTTGATTACTGCTTCAATTTCCTTAGTGGTTATGGGTCTGTTCAGGTTTTCTATTTCTTCCTGGTTCAGTTTTGGTAGTTTATACATCTCTAGGAATGCATCCATTTCTTCCAGATTATCTAATTTGCTGGCATATAGTTGCTAATAATATGTTCTTATAATTGTTTGTATTTCTTTGGTGTTGGTTGTGATCTCTCCTCTTTCATTCATGATTTTATTTATTTGGGTCATTTCTCTTTTCTTTTTGATAAGTCTGGCCAGGGGTTTATCAATCTTGTTAATTCTTTCAAAGAACCAGCTCCTAGTTTCATTGATCTATTCTACTGTTCTTTTGGTTTCTATTTCATTGATTTCTGCTCTGATCTTTATTATTTCTCTTCTCCTGCTGGGTTTAGGCTTTATTTGCTGTTCTTTCTCCAGCTCCTTTAGGTGTAGGGTTAGGTTGTGTATTTGAGACCTTGCTTGTTTCTTGAGAAAGGCTTGTATTGCTATATACTTTCCTCTTAGGACTGCCTTTGCTGCATCCCAAAGATTTTGAACAGTTCAAATGAAAATGAAAATGTTTCCATGAATTTTTTAAATTCTTCTTTAATTTCCTGGTTGACCCATTCATTCTTTAGTAGGATGCTCTTTAGCCTCCATGTATTTGAGTTCTTTCCGACTTTCCTCTGGTGATTGAGTTCTAGTTTCAAAGCATTGTGGTCTGAAAATAGGCAGGGAATGACCCCAATCTTTTGGTACCAGTTGTGACCTGATTTGTGACCTAGGATGTGATCTATTCTGAAGAATGTTCCATGGGCACTAGAGGAGAATGTGTATTCTGTTGCTTTGGGATGGAATGTTCTGAATATGTCTGTGAAGTCCATTTGGTCCAGTGTGTCATTTAAAGTCTTTATTTCCTTGTTGATCTTTTGCTTAGATGATCTGTCCATTTCAGTGAGGGGGGTGTTAAAGTACCCCACTATTATTGTATGGTTGTCGATGTGTTTCTTTGATTTTGTTATTAATTGGTATATAAAGGGCTGCTCCCATGTTAGGGGCATAGATATTTACAATTGTTAGATCTTCTTATTGGATAGACCCTTTAGGTATGATATAGTGTCCTTCATCATCTCTTATTATAGTCTTTGTTTTAAAATCTAATTTGTCTGATATAAGGATTGCCACCCCAGCTTTCTTTTGATGTCCATTAGTATGGTAAATGGTTTTCCACTCCCTCACTTTAAATCTGGAGGTGTCTTTGGGTCTAAAATGAGTCTCTTGCAGACAGCATATCAATGGGTCTTGTTTTTTTATCCAATCAGATAGCCTGTGTCTTTTGATTGGGGCATTTAGCCCATTTACATTCAGGGTAACTATTGAAAGATAGGAATTTAGTGCCATTGTATTGCCTGTAAGGTGACTGTTACTGTATATTGTCTGTGTTCCTTTCTGGTCTATGTTACTTTTAGGTTCTCTCTTTGCTTAGAGGACCCCTTTCAAGATTTCTTGTAGGGCTGGTTTCATGTTTGCAAATTCCTTTTGTTTTCGTTTGTCCCAGAAACTTTTTATCTCTCCTTCTATTTTCAATGACAGCCTAGCTAGATATAGTATTCTTGGCTGCATATTTTTCTCATTTAGTGCTCTGAATATATCATGCCAGTCCTTTCTGGCCTGCCAGGTCTCTGTGGATAGGTCTGTTGCCAGTCTAATGTTTCTACCATTTTAGGTTACAGACCTCTTGTCCCAAGCTGCTTTCAGGATTTTCTCTGAGACTTGTAAGTTTTACTATTAGGTGTTGGGGTGTTGACCCTATTTTTATTGATTTTGAGGGGGTTCTCTGTGTCTCCTGGATTTTGATGCCTGTTTCCTTCCCCAAATTAGGGAAGTTCTCTGCTATAATTTGCTCCAATATACCTTCTTCCCCCTCTCTCTTTCTTCTTCTTCTGGGACCCCAATTATTCTAATATTGTTTTGTCTTATGGTACCACTTATCTCTCAAATTCTGCCCTCATGATCCAGTAGTTGTTTATCTCTCTTTTTCTCAGCTTCTTTATTTTCCATCATTTGGTCTTCTATATCGCTAATTCTCTTTTCTGCCTCATTTATCCTAGCAGTTAGAGCCTCCATTTTGATTGCACCTCTTTAATAGCCTTTTTTGATTTCTAATTGGTTAGATTTTAGTTCTTTTATTTCTCCAGAAAGGGTTTCTCTAGTATCTTCCATGCTTTTTTCAAGCCCAGCTAGTATCTTTATAATCGTCATTCTGAACTCTAGTTCCGACATCTTACTAATATCTGTATTGATTAGGTCCCTGGTAGTTCGTACTGCCTCTTGTTCTTTTTTTTTAAGGTGAGTTTTTCCATCTTGTCATTTGTCCAGAGGAGAATAGATGAATGAGAGAACAAAATGCTAGCAGGGTAAAAAGGACCCCAGAAAAATGTACACTAAACAAATCAGAAGAGACCTGAAACTGGGGGGAAAGAAAGGGAAAGAAAGAAAAAAGAAAAAAAAGAAGAAAAAGGAAAAGAATATGATCAAATATGATCAGGCTGGTGCATAGATCAGTGCCACACACTAGATTTGGGGCGTATTTTGGTCTGTTAGAAGAAACTGCCTTCCAAAATTTTAAAGAAAGAAAAACTTATATATGTACAAAAATAAGGGTAAATAGAAGGGATGGAATATGACTATAAAGATAAAAATTATAAAAGATTTTATAAAAGGAATTGATAAGATAAGAAGTTGGTTGAAGAAAGAAAGAAGAGAAATAAAAAAAAAAAGGGGAGAGAATGTGATCAGGCAGGAGACTAGAACAAAACAATACACTAGAGATTTAGGGTATATTTTGGTCTGTTAGAAGAAACTGTATCCCAAAATTTTAAAGAGAGAACAACTTATATATATACCAAAAATAAGGTTAACTACAATGAAGGGATAGACTATGACTCTAAAAATGAAAAATAGAAAGATTTTTTTTTAAAGGGATTGATAAGATGTTGGCTGAAAAAGGGAAAAAGAAAAATTAAAAAAAATAGAAAAAGAAAAAAAAGAAAATTTAAAAAATTAATTTTGAAAGCCTAAAGAATCATGGGAGAAAAGCCATGAATTCTATGTGCTGTATTCCCCTAGCACTGGAGTTCTGCCATTCTCATTGTTCAGTAAACTTGGTCTTGGCTGGCTGTTCTTGGGGATCTTCTGGGGGAGGGGCCTGTTGCCGTGGTTCCCAAATGTCTTTGCCGGAGGCAGAATTGCCCTGCCCTTGCCGGGTAGGGCTAAGTAATCTGCTCGAATTTGCTCTCGGGAGCTTTTGTTCCCTGCAAGCTTTCCATACAGCTTTGGAGGACAATAGTGAAAATGGCGGCCTCCCAATCTCTGCCCTGGAGGAGCTGAGAACTCGGGGCCCCGCTCTTCAGTGAGCCACCAGAGAAAAACAGTCAATCACTCCCATCTCCTGGGTCTCTGGCTGCACTCTGTGCTCACCCAGCCTGTGACTGAGCATTTCTATCTCTGGCACCTGAAACCGTTTGGAGACTCCAAACCCAGCAGATCCCTGCAGTGAGCCCCCGCACTGCTCCTCCTGGAGGAGGAAGGGGAGTCTCCCCGGATCTGCCCCTTGCTGGGTCCCTGCTGGAAGAGCAGTGACCCGCCTGTGCCACGGATCATGGTTTATGGCAACCCCAAGCTGAGAGCCTGCGCCTCAGCTCCGTCTTTGCAGCCGGCTTCCCCACTCCGATACCTGGGAGCTCTGCCACACTCAGGCACCCTGGTCTTTCTGTGACCCTGAGGGTCCCGTGACCACACTGTCTCAGCAAGGGTTCCACCCCCTGCTTAGCCACTGGAGCGATGTCCCTCAGCAGAAACAACTTCTAAAAGTTCCAATTTTGTGCCCCACTGCTCTATCACTTGCCGGTAGTGGCTGATGGAGGCCCACTCCCCCACTGTCTATCCCCCCAAATATTACCTCGGATTAACTTCTCTGCACGTCCTACCTTCCAGAAAGTGGTCGCTTTTCTGTTCAGAGAGTTGCTGCTATTCTTTTCTTCGATCTTCTGTTGAGTTCGTAGGTGTTCAGAATGGTTTGATCCCTATCTAGCTGAATTCCTGGGACCAGATGAAATTTAGGTCTCTTACTCCTCCGCCATCTTGCTCCCAGACCCCACAGATTGGTTTTTGACTTTTGGAATCATCCTCTGTGTCTGGTGATTGTCCATTTGTTTTGTTTCTTAAATTGCGCATATGAGTGAAATCATATGGGATTTGTCTTTCTCTGACTGACTTATTTTGCTTAGCATAATACCCTCTAGTTCCATCCATGTCATTGCAAATGGCAAGACTTCATTCTTTTTGGATGGCTGAGTAATATTCCATTGTGTACATATATACCACATCTTTTTTATCCATTCATCAGTCAGTAGACATCTGGGGAGAGTTAATTATTTGAATTGAATTTGCATGGAGATACTTTTGTATTATGGCCCATTCCATAGTTTGTTTTAAGTAAATATATCCAAAAATATGACACTAGAAAATAACCTTTCATAGACTACCTTTTCTCCACAAAAATTAATGGTGATGACTTCATTTACACAGAGAGGCCCTATGATAATCTATCCTGTTATAACACAGATTTGGCTTTGATACAACTGGTAATTGGGTCCTGTCCTCCACAGCAGGCTTATCCTCATCAGATCTTTAGTCTTGCAATAATGACACCAAATTTTATGTGACTGGATTTTTCAGACCCCAGTTATAGTTGTATGGTAAGGTTCATGACAACTTTACCCCATGGCACTACTACTATGTTTGCTCAGTATCTTAGTAGAATAATGAGTTGCCACCATATTGCAGGTGAGGAAACAGAGCAGACAGATGGTCAATACCTGTCCAAGAAGAGATGATAACAGCAATGGATTGGGCTTAACAGAAGAAAATTTTGGGATAGTTTGTCTTCAGCGCTCTCCTACCCACTCTCTTCTTCCAGTCTAGCATCTGGATCTCCTTTTTTTTTTTGCTTCAGATTTTAAGCTTCCTTCACCTTTCATCTGTCTCTTGAACTTGGTAAAATGTATGGGGCAGATCCAGTGCTTACCAAATATTCCATTTGTCCCCTAAGTTTGCCAGTCTTCCATGGAGCTTACAACCAAATGACTAAAGCTCCCCAATGGAATATAAATGGAAGTGACACTTGTGACTTCTGAACCAAGACAGTTAGGAGCCAGTGTGTTTCCTTTACTTCTTTTCTCCCCAGCTCCAGTGACCTTGGAAATGTGTGGAGATGGCAACATTCCAGAGGGAGAGAATCTGAAACTTTGCATCACAGAGTAGATAAGAGCCCTCGTGGGCTGCATTAGACTTCATGTAAGGGAGAAATAAACTTTTCCTGTGCTGATGCACTGAAATTTCAGGGATCATCCATTACAGCACCTAGTATTAATAATTTCAATAAAGAACAAGGTATTCATTTGCATGAATGAATTATAATGAATTATAATTCATTTAAAATGAATTATAAAATTCATTTTATAACTATGTGTTTACCTTCTTTTTGCAAAGAGCACCTAGCTTAGTTTTGCCTTTTCTAGAATTCCAAATAAATGGAATCATACAGCATAAATCTTTTGTGTCTGGTTTCTTTTGCTCAACCTAATGTTAATGAGATGCACCCAGGATTTTCCATGTTAATTCCTTTTGATTGCTAAATATTATCCCATTATATGGATATATCACAATTTATCTATCCCATTTACCTGTTCTTGAACATTTGGGTTGTTCCTGTTTTTGGCTCTTACAAAAAAATTGTTTTAAAAATCTAGGTACCTTCTGTATATGAATATATGTTTCATTTCTCTTGAATAAATACTTAGGAGTGTAATGGCTGGGTCACAGGGTAAGTGTATGTTTAACTTGAAAGAAATACAAAACTGTTTTCCAGAGTGGCCTTATCATTTTCCATTCCATGAACAATATATGAGAGTTCCAGCTACTCTGCGTCCTCATCAGATCTTGGTCTTTTCTTCTTATTTTTAAAACTTAGCTATTTTAATAGGTGTATAGTGGTATCTCATTCCAGTTTAATTTACATTTCCTTAGTGGCTAAGGATGTTGAGCATCTTTTCACATGTTTTTCTTTGTCATAATATCTCCTTTCTGTCAAATGTCTGTTCAGATGTTTTGCCCACTAATCAAAATCAGGTTGTACATTTTCTTATTGAATTGAAAGAGTTTTTATACATTCTGAATAGAAATCCTTTATCAGACATATGCTTTGCAAATATTTTCTCCTGGCCTATGGCTTGCCCTATCATTTTCTTAGCAGTGCCCTTTGAAGAGCAGAAAATTTTAGTATTAAAAAAATCCAAATCATTACTTTTTTTTTTAATTCATACTTTTTGTGACCTAAGAAATCTTTGTGTAACTCAAAGTCAAAAAGATTTTGTTCTGTGCTTTCTTTTAGAAGTCTTACAGTTTTGCTGATATATTTTGACAAAATTTTTGTTTGTGATATGAGGTATATTTATTTTTGCATTTATTTATCTTTCATTTTTGTTCTGGCACCATTTTTGAAAATTTTATCATCCTTCATTGAATTACCTTGACACTTTTGTTGAAAATCCATTTCCCATATCGGTCTGAATTTATTTCTGGATTCTCTATTCTGTTCTCTTGATCTACATATTTATGCTTATGCCAATTTCACATTAGCTTGCTTACTGAAGTAATTCTTGAAACCAGACAATGGAAGTTCTCCAACTTTGTCCTCCCACTCCCATCCCAAAGTTATTTAGGCTGTTTTAAGTTTTTTTTTATTTCCACATAAACTGTAGAATCAGTTTATCACTTTTTACAAAAAAAAAAAACAACACAAAAAACTTATAATGATTTTAATTAGAAATGCATTGAATCTGGGGCGCCTGGATGGCTCAGTCGTTAAGCTTCTGCCTTCAGCTCAGGTCATGATCCCAGGGTCCTGAGACCAAGCCCCGCATTGGGCTCTCTGCTCTGCGGGAAGCCTGCTTCTCCCTCTCCCACTCCACCTGCTTGTGTTCCCTCTCGCTGTCTCTCTCTCTGTCAAATAATCTTTAAAAAAAAGAAAGAAATGCATTGAATCTGTACACTAATCCAGGAAGAAGTGACATCTTAACAATATTGAGCTTCAATACATGGTATAACTCTCCATTTATTTAGTTGTTACGTAATGTTTTTAGCAGTGCTTTATAGTTTTTCAATATTATGTGTCTTGTACACACTTAAAGAAAATATTTCCTAAGTAGTTCGTATTTTATGATGTCATCATTAATAGTATTGTTTCTTTGTTCCAATTACCAACTGTTCATTGTTAATATATAGAAATCCAATTGATTTGTACGTAGACCCTGGATCATGTGAGTTTGCTAAATTCACTTATTAGTTTTAATAGATTTTTGGCACAGCCTCTAGAATTTTTCACATAGACAGTAAAGTCATCTGAAAACATAGAAAAGGAAATAAAGTTTTAATTATGGAATTTCAGACATAAAAGAAGTCCCAGAGGAGACACTGGAAAGGTGCCGTATAGGTGTGATTTGTGAAAGTAGACACTAAATTAACTTGTGCCTGAAGTTGACTTCAGACCCTGTGGAAAAAACAAATAAACAAACAAACAATAACAACAAAACAAAACTCAAGTCTTCTCTTTCCATAGATCTGTGTCCTAAATGTTAATTGTAGTGCATCCTTGGACTTATATTAAAGGTTAATCAGCACAAATTGTGCTAAAGATTAAATTAAATACATTCAGTGACTCCTCAGACTGAAATAATTTGTCATAATTTGAATTAAACTTCTAAGCAAAGTGACTCCAATCATTTCTTGAAGAGGTGCAAGAAAATTACGGTGTTATATTCATTCTTACAAGTCAGTAAGATCAAGCCTAAATAATTGTAATTAAGGAAGAGCAGAGATATACAAATATTATTTGTCGATCGTACTCTCCTCTTTCAAGGCTACAATAAAAATAACTTGATAGTTAAATATTTGTTGATAACGGTTCACCGTATTTTATTCATTTAATTTCTAATATCATCCAGCTCTTTCCCATTGTTGCCAGACCTAGCCATTTCATCGCGTCTGTGGTTAATTTATATTCCACTGAAGGAATATCTTCCAGAAGAATGTGCTTGTCTGGTTAAAAGCTATGGTGTCTTAAAGACCATAAGTCTTTCGAATTTTCAGAAGGCCGTAGAGCCAATTTTTTAATCAAGGAATACACTCATAATGTTTTTATGGATACTTCATTTTTAAATAATGCCAATCTTACATTATATCGATGCTGGCTTCCCTCAAATACATGTAGAGCTTTAAAATGTGCATCGTTTTTTTTTAAATGGTCAGTTTTATTCCCCCCAAATGTTGATTTACTCAAAATAGATTTTTTTTCTCCTCTGAGACTGCACTCCAGTCTATATGTAAATTGAAACACAGTCAGATTAAATTAAAATAACCGTGAATTATGGGGCAGTTTCCTCACATGAAGTCTTTTCTTACTTAACCTTTCCACATGAAAGAGAGAATCTGTATTTGGTGTCTACTGAACCTGTTTGACATTCCGGAGATGTCAGAATCCTGAAGAATACATCTTTGCTGGTCTGGGTAATGCTTTTGTTGCATAAAAGAACTAAGCTGGAGAGGGATTTGTGATTTTTCAATTCTGGAAATAGTATGATGAAAAAACTAATGAT
Source organism: Mirounga angustirostris (assembly GCF_029215605.1). Lineage (NCBI taxonomy): Eukaryota > Metazoa > Chordata > Mammalia > Carnivora > Phocidae > Mirounga > Mirounga angustirostris. Next base: position 86,341,506 of record NW_026991716.1, on the reverse strand, counting down.
CCCACACAGAGTTCAATGTTTGTGCAATGTTTATTCAGCCAAACAGAGCTGTTTTCTCTGCTATTAATCCTCAGCTTTTCTTAGGCTATGGCATAAAATATTGGTGGAAAGCAATGTTTCAGTAGCATGTTACATTTCATTAAATAAATGTGGGCAAGTGAGTGGATTCCCACAACTATTTTTGAAGTCAAGCACATTTCCTAACCTAAGAATTCAACCTTTTAATTTGTATTCATTTTCCCCCTAAAGAAAATTATATTTTCATCCTATGTCCCTTTTACCTTGCAAATCAGGAAGCAATAATTTAATGTAGAAACCCAAAAATCTGTTCATGGGGTCATTTTAAATGTTTTGAAGTAAAAAAGATTTTTTTGTGAATGGCACATTTTATGCATAACTTTCTTAAATTTGTCTTTACTTTTTTCCAAGTTACTCCGAACATATCCATATGAAAACATTTGGAATGACGTGATGCACTAAGAATTCAAATTCCACCGCATGTTTTCCTCAAATCTCTTACGTTTTCTTCTTTACATTTTCCCAGTGAACATGCCAATTCTAATGAGATTACCATTTTAGCTTCCCGGAATCACTTATGTATCCTTTTGTGAAACATTTTAGAATCAGTATTGTCAAATTCTCAATATGGTGGCAAAGAATTGAGCTGGAATAGGTGAGAAAGACAGAAAGGAGAAAGGGGGAGGGAGAGAAAGGAAGGGAGAGAATCCTTTGGAATCTTAATGAAGTTCAGCCAAATTGCAAACCTTATAAAGCAATTACAGCCAACACTTGGCTTTTATTGAACAGTTACTACCTGGTAGGCACTGCAGAAAGTGCCTTCCATAATTTGTCTCACTTAATTATCCCTCTTCTGTGAAGTAAGCAGTCTGATTATGCCCATCATAAGGTGGAGGAAATGAGAAAATACTGAAATGAAGTGACTTTTCCAAAGTTAAACAGCTAATAAATAGCAGAAATGTGACATGAATCCAGGTTTGCTTGATTCCTGTGCGTCCTGCAAATCCGTATCACCAGCACTGCAACCAGCTCCGTCAGGAGCATACGTTTCCGAAAAGGCTTGTTTTCTTCTGAAATTACTCAGAATAAGGCCAAGGCTTGTGTTTTTGGTTTTATGTTCCCCTGACAACTTGTAGCCAAACCCTCACCCCTCAAAAACTTTGAAATCTTATTCTAGGGTTTTTTGTGCAAGTCTCTTTGTAAATAATAATAATAAAAAAAATGCAATAGAAACAGAGAGGTATTAGGTTCAAGCCAGCATGAAATTTGCCCTATGTTAGTCAGTCAAGCCATGCTGAGGGCCCCAGGGGGCTGGCTCCAGTCAGAGTAGCACTGTGAGAAGGCTCTCAGCACGGCACTCTCCTCTCCCAGCCAAGCCCCACTCCGAGGCCTGCGAGCACCCTGCTTCCACTGTGCCTGCATCTCATTACCGAGCAAGGATCAATTTTCCAGCACTTTGTCTTTTACAAACTGGAAGAGCTGTGGTTAAAGATGTAGAAATTTTATTTAAAATCTGAAAATCTCTTGGTCGACCATACCCCCTTCTTTTTTTTTTCTTTTTTTTTTAAGGTTTTATTTATTTATTTGACACACAGAGAGAGAGAGAGCACAAGCAGGGGTTGCTGCAGGCAGAGGGAGAAGCAGACTCCCTGCTGAGCAAGGAGGAGGATGCGGGACTCGATCCCAGGACACTGGGATCATGACCTGAGCCGAAGGCAGACGCTTAACGACTGAACCACCCAGGTGCCCCGAACATACCCCCTTCTTATTCCTGTTCCCCAATTTACAGCCATCTTTAACTTCTTTTTTTTTTTTTTTTTTGGTCTCAAAAAGGACTGTTTTGTGCCCTGATCTCGACTGCATTTGATTTCATAAAGAACCACTCCTTTGGAATAGACAACAGCATAAGGGGCTGTCCCAGTGGCCCCCTCTTTCTCAAGCCGGCAGAGGGCTGATGGCACAGTGCTGACAGATGCTGGTGACATTTTCTTCCACCTGTAATTATCAACACTTCTATTTGCAAAGCATTTTGTCCTATTTTATGTAGGGGAATGCTTGTGGCAATTACATTTTAACTAAGGTAATTATACTCCATCTGCTGAAACTTTTCACTTACAACTTTTGAAGTATTCCAAATGTATAAAGTATTCTTTCTTCTTCCCATGTTGTTCTGTTGAGTTCTTAAAGACAACAATGTCTTGTTCGGTAGGAATGGTTAAGGAAGTTTGTCTTCTGATTAAGCCAATGAGCCAATGTTCTGATGACTTTAGATTTAATGTGAGAGTCCTTTTGGTTAAGGCTTTGAACAATCTTTTTTTTTTTTTATTTTTTAAGATTTTATTTATTTGCGTGAGAGAGAGAGCACAGAGGGAGGGAGAGAAGCAGAGCCCTGCTGAGCAGGGAACCCGATGTGGGGCTCGATCCCAGAACTCCGAGGTCATGACCTGAGCCAAAGGCAGACGCTTGACCGACTGAGCCACGGAGGTGGCCCTGAACAATCGTTTTTTAAAAAATGAGTTGTAAACGTAATGCAGTTGTTGCTGGCTGAGGTGCACTTCTCGGGGTCTGAGTTCATAATCTGAATGCAGTTCCTGGAGAGAACTGTACAAATTGACGGCCAGTGGACCTATCACTCGTTTCCCCTGAGTCCTTCCTAACTTGGGTTTAAATCCCGCCTTCTTTAGGTATTATTTGATCTTGGGCAAGTTCTTAATTTTCCCTGAGCCTCAGTTTTTTTTATCATCTGTAAAAAGAATAATGACTGCCTCAAAAGGATGTTGTGAAGATTGAATGTTAATTCATATTAACATGTTGCACAATGTCTGGCCAAGTCTAAGGGCTGAGTTAAGTCTTAGTTATCATTGATAAGCCGTCTTTAACTGTGCTGAGCTCAACATATACTTTGTGAAAATTGCTTTCCTTTAGGTAAATACTCCACAAATCAAATTATTTTATTGCCATTTGCTTCTTTTGAAAAGAGAGTTTAGTTGTAAGGCAGTTAAAACTACTGTAGCCGTCTGGATCTGGATTGAGGGGGTATAAAATGTTATGTGTCATCTTACAGATGTAATAGTTATTTTATAGCGAGCAAAAATAACTTGTTTAGATTTGATGAATGCCTATGTAACCCGAAGATGGATTGGTTGGCTGACCTCCAGATACGAATTTCAAATTCCGATTTTGTATTAACAAAAATCCTTAATAATCGGCATTGTTACTTTAATGGCTTTCCAGAGTGAGGTAGCTAATGCCAGAAGTTTGCACCTAATTAGAGTGTCCGCCTTTTCCTCCCTCCTTTCCTTCTTCCCTTTCTTCCTTCCCCTAGCTGGGCATGACAAAGAGAAATAGGAAAAGGCTTATTTGTCCACTCCCTAGTCCCTCTCTTGGGCCATTCTCTCCATGGTGGAAGGTCGATGTACAAAGGTCATCTTCCAGGGCCCCTACAATAAACACTCTGACCTCACTGCCAAATCACTTTTCCAGAAAGTGCCACCAGATCATGTGTCACTTTTATGAACTTTTGGTCTGGCAAACCTGATGTTAGATGTCACTTCCTTTTTGGTTAAAATGTGTGCTCCTTAAAAGTAAACTATAGATGGATAAAAATATGTTTCCAGCCTTATTTCAAGAATTTTCTTTATTTCTTTCTTAAAAATTGAAAGTATATTTAAAATACAGTCCCACAGCAGGAACCTAGAATCTGCTGGTTAACTCCTTGTTAGCATATTATATTCACATAATATATTCACTAAAACAAGGTTACAGTTCATGAAACTTGCTTGTAATGACCTCTTTTAGGAAGTATATTTGAATTTCATTGTGTAGAAGTCTGCAATTTGATTAAAGAGTATAAACATCAAGTTTATGTTTTGCCCACTTAAGGGCTAGTTTTTATTGCTTTAAAAGTGCTTGCTTTAATTTTATTAAATACACAGTGGCATATTGCTTATGCCACTAAATGAATAAAATGAATAATTCACTAAATGAATAAATACGCCTTCACTAAATGAATAAATATGTATACATTTAACTTTTAAAACATTTTAATGCTTATTTCTTCATATTTTAGTTAATATATTAAAACACTGTTGCATCCTTTAACTTCAAAGCTAGTTTATTAATAAGAACAAAAACAAGTCACCTCCTCCTCTCCACCAAAAACATCCAACCAGATGCTAAAGCATTTTGTATTTGTTCATACATGCATAGATTTCATGGTTTACCTTTCATTTATAATTGTGGAGGAGAAAGACATTCACATTCTTAATTTTTAAGAGATGATTCGATTACATTTGACAACTGGTGTCTAATGTATTTTATGTGTTCTTCAAATCATTATTTTGTTCAATGCCACAATTATCCTCAAGTAGGCTAAATATGTATAACTTCACATCAGTGAATTATGTCATTTTAAAAGAAATATTTACACAAAAATCTAATAATTTTTGGCATTGGGATTACAACTATTTATTAATATTTTTAAAATATACACTCTTTTTAAGCCTATGGATTTCTCTGAGTATATTTAAGTGGATGTCTAAATTTATAACTAACCAAATTAATTAAAATTCTTTGGTAGTTATATTTTTTTGAAAGCCTAACCCCAATTTGGAAATAGTAACAAAAAGCCTGCACATTCATTTTATGTTTAAAAGAACAGTTGAAGACCCACAATATATTTGATTCTACAAATCAGAAAAACAGATTTTTACAATCCTGCTAGCTGTGATGGGTTCACTAAATTTTGTTGATATTTTTATACATTCCTGGCAGTTCTTATACTCTAGCAGCTCATGGCCTATGGGAATGTCATTTAGATGTAAGGGGACTAATATATAATTTATCCAAGGATCAGCAAATATTTCCAGTGGTAGGCAGGCTGTGATTATTTTACAAGATGAAACACCCTTATAAATTTACTGATGGCCAGTGCTGGGTGATTAAATGTTGTAAATAGTTGTAAAAGATAGTGTGCTTCCCCCCCGCCCCTGCCCCCCAGCTTGAATTCATCAGTGCAGTGAATGAAAAACTAGAAAAACAAAATCTTGAAATGACAAAAGCATAGACTTACAGCACAGGAGGGGAAAAGCTCTGGAAACTGGTTTTTCAGCCATGTTGTAGCTACATAATGCTCCCAAAGGTAGTGCTCTGTCCTATTTCTACAGATTCCCACAGAAAGATATTATATGACTTACTATTTCTAGTTATACTGATTAAAACTAAAGTGCTTACAAGATCAATAATCATATCTGACTTGCTTATGTCCATTTCAATTTCAGTGTGGAAGAAACTAGACACAGAACCATATTCCTGGCTCATATATTGAGTGATACCTGAGTGGCAAGTTCACAAGCCTGTCTTTTCCACCTGGCTGCCACAGTCTGGGTGGAGGACACCAATCTCCCCATAAGACTATTTTTGGAGGAGTGAAAACCCATCACTTTCTTACATCCATTGCTTTCTCTTCCCCTCCAACAGTATCTCCAGTGGTTGCCGCCCTTCATGGGGACACAGCATTAAGTTGAGGGAGGCTATCCAGTCTGCTAAATTCACTCAGTATCTCACCCCAGCCTCCCACTACCCTGATGTCAAATTTGAGCCCCGACAATGGTCAGGTTTGAGGCCAGCCATTGAAGAGTTGAATCCAAAGCTGTTAAATCTGGGAATGTAAAGGGACTTCACCACTGCCTCTGAGCAGCTTATTGTTAAATGCAAATAATCCTTGATGGCACCCTGAGCTGATATAGGTCATCTTTTCCTTACCTGCAAGAGTACTTGTTAGATTTCTTTCTGCCATGGCCTACTGCTTACGGTGGAGTTTCTGAGATAAACTGTCAGATCTTTGAAGCCCTGTTAGTGGTACTGGATGGGGACAATCTACTTTGAAGGGTCCCTAAGGTGGGTGACATGAGGGGTTGAGGAACTATCAGGAGGAAATCATTTTCAGGCAGATAATAATGGCTGGAAGAGCCAGAGCTTCTAGAGGGCTTACCATGTGCCAAGCACAGTCCTAAGGCTTTTTTTATATACTGACTCATTTAATTCTCATAAAAAATCTTAAGAAGTAGATTCTACAATTATCCCCCTTCTACAGATGATGTAACGGAGGCAAAGTCAAATAACCCCAAGGTCACAGTAAATAACAGCGTGGGGATTTGACCTCAGCTAGCTTGGCTTTAGAGCTTAAGGCTTACTGTCTATTCACCTGGTTCCTTACAAACAACAGTGAGGATTTGGGGGTGAGAACCTAGGAGGGAAAGAGAGCCCAGCAGAGGAATAGGAGCCCCACCAGCTAAATCACAAGTTTCAATTTTGCTTCAGATTAATTTCCACAGTCTGTTCAGGGAAGGAGAGTTTTGATCCCATGATCTCTCCCAGAAGTAGGAATCTGTGTTTTATGTCACCTTTGTTAAGCCATGTCACTTTGAATACATTTATCTTTTCCCTGTATCTTAGATTAATTTACAAATAAATAAATTGGTTCCATAAAAAAAAATGAATGGGCATAAATACTTTTAGATGTGAAGTAATCGGTCTATATAATTGGTTTTGATAAGCTTTTTTGTTCAATTTGGAAACAACCAAAAACCTAGGTAGTTCAAATAAAACTACTACTAAATAGAAAGTCTGTGAAAAAGGAAATTTAAAAAAGGTAACTTTTGAAAAAAATCATTTTGATTTTTATTGTATTCATAGATCTTATCTCCAAGGCAAAGTGAAAAGTTGGTGAAATTTTCTAGGTAATTCCTAAGGAAAGATTACTGTGTCCATATGTCCTGACAAATAAGAACAAGTACCGTTAGTTTGCCCTACCCTGTATGTGGGTTTCTTCCACTGACTGATTGATTGATTGCTTTTTGTTGTTCTAAATCCTCAGGAAAATTGCCACGAGCATATAAACCAACAGCAGTTCCTGAAAATTTGCTTTTCTTTTTAAATTGAAAGACATTTGGTGAATTTTCTGTTCTAAAAGCAGCAGTTTAGGCAGAAACATTCTGGGATTGATTTTAGAATCATGCCTTGGTTCTATCCTTCATTTTGCCTGTAGAGATTGGTCACACTCCACCAGCCTGATGTTGTGTTTTGGAGCTTGGAATTTCCTATCATTGGGATTCATTACCATATATTGCTCTGGGATCAACAGCCTAGCTGTTGCTAGTTTCCAGGAAAGCCATTCTTCTCTCTTTCCTGCTTTGAATCAATAAACAGGTCTGTTATTACTTGGGCCGCTAGGCAATTTCTCCACAATGGGGTCTAGCCTGGGGAGTAAGGAAGTGAGGAATAGGATTGGGCCTAGGGAGTGGATAGTTCTTTAGAGTCATGTGACAAGCATCACCAAATCATCTCAAATAGTGCTTTCATTTTAAAGTTTAAGTTAGCATAAATTGTTTCAGAAGGGCCAGAGCTTTTGTTGCAACTGGAGAGTTGTTATTTAGTCCAATTTGCCTTGGATCTTGGGTCCTGTGGATGATGGCATGAAGGTACATGATCAAAGTGATAGTAGCAGGGTGGAGAGCAGGAAGCTCGAGTCAGCTCATTCACATGAGTAAAGAGCTAATCAAGTGCCATATCAGCAAGGTAAAGTTAAAGAGCATTTGGAAAGAACCACCAATGCCAAGGTTTCCGTGCATGAAATATAGCACAAGTTCAGGCTTCTAAACTCTACATACCTCTGACCTTTGGCTCTTTTATGTCTCTATTTTTCTGGCCTGACAGACCACATGCCAATGTGCAACCCAGAATCCCTCAGCCTCGTGATTTATGGCTTACAGCTGCGGCAGGGTCTTTGGCATGGCAGCTGCTTTTCAGATGTCTTCAAATTGGAGGGGGAGTGTTAATGTGAACTTGAGTGGCTGCAGAAGAGACGAGGAAAAGTTGATGAAAAAATCATCTGAATTCAGCCCCAAAGCTTTCCATTGATCTTTGCCTTCGGGGCCAAGCAAAATGTTTGGTTTATTTCATAAGCTAATTAGGTGTGTGAAAGGCTACTTGGCATCTGCTATTGACTGAACCCAACAAAAGTGATCACCAGGCTGGGTAATCAATAAGGGATCAATAACAAGCGTGTGATTGGATTAGCCATTTGATCAATGCTGTGTGCTAATATATTAACAAGCAAATTACTGAGCAGCCCTTAAGAGCAGAATGCTGACTCTGATTGCATTACAAACTAGTGAGATCTAATGACCCTCCAAGTGCAAGGGGTTAGTTATACAAATCAAGACCTGAAAGTATTTTTACCTTGAAGATTTCTCCCCCGCCAAAGAAAATGCTTTCCTAAGTGGGATTCAAATTAAATTACAATTAGCAAGCAGTTGCACTGGGACACCTAATTTCAAAGCAGATATATCATTCATGAAGAAGAGGGCTTGGGAAGTCAAGATATCATAGCCTGGAGAACTTTTAGGAAAATCCAGGTAAATATCAAAAAGGGCAAGCACAAAGAATGCCAGAACAGTCACTAATATTTCCCCAATACAATTTTGGTAAATAGATTCCTAGGATGAAGCTATAGAATTCCATCATCATAGGATCTACTGGTGATCTTTATCCAAATCATCTAGTCTTCTGAGCTCCCGTTTTTGTTTTAAGGTGACCCATTATCTTAACTATTCCAATCTCAAAATGGGTAAACAGTGAGAGACCTCTGGGTGTGTATGTGTAAGTTTGCACATGCGTGTATGCGCAGAGTGAGGGATTGCGGCCAACAGCACAAAGTGTCTTTTCAAAAGAAAGCAAAGAGAAGAAAAAAGGGAAAATGATGGCATGGGATGTGGAGCAGTGACGAAGAGGTCTTTATTTTCAAACTGCAGAACTTGTCACTATTAGATGATTCTATAAGCAACCTTACAGGAGGAAAAAGCCACAAAGCAGAGCTTCTCCTCTACCCTGCTGTCCCCATGATTAGGTGAACCATTTATTCGATTGATTGTGCTCTTTCTGATTCCCTAAGTGGAGACCAGGCAAGCCTTTGCTCACTTTCCCTCTTAATCCTTTTCCTTTTAAGAAACCGTTTTTTCCCCTTTGCCTAGGGAAGCTGAACCGATTAGTGTGAATTCTCCAGTGCTATCTGCGGGCTAGAAAGGTCTCCCCGGGCCGAGGCAGAGCTGCAGCCCAGGCAGCGCCGAGCCCCCGTAGCAACAGTGAGGCGGGCGGGGCGCGCGGGGCGGGCTCCCGGGGCGCGGAGCCTCCAGCCACCGACGGGCCCCCTGCGCCGGGCCCAGGCGGGCGGCAGCTGACAAAACAGCCGGCCTGGCCCTCCAGAGCTGGGGGCAGCAGGGGAGAGCCTGTCAGTCAGCGTCCCAGAAGTGCGGGCAGGCAACATAATAGCTGATGGAGCCCTGTCAGTTCCAAGACTTTAAGGCGAACTGTGGTTGGTTTACCTGAGGCTGAAATGCCGGGTACCTCCGGGTTGTGCGTTTGGGCACGAGGGGCTATAGGCAGATTTTCCCATTTGACATGCATTGGGTGGGTTTCAATGTTTATACCTTTACCAGTTAGCTTCTGTACCCAAGTAGCTAATTCAGTGCCATCAAGAATGTCTCATGACATTTTTATGAGAACTATTTTTCCATTTGAATAAAACTGCTAATATGCCGTGATCACGGTGGTGACAATCCTCTTAGACCCCTTCCTTCATGGTGTTATCTGTCTTGTGTGGAAAGCCCTGTTCTGTGTTTTAAAATACTCTTTTTCTGGTGCCTACCAAAGCATAACTTACAGGAAGCTAGCAATATACAGTTAAAGAGTTTAACTCTCTTTTAATATGGCAGTACGTGAAACGATACAAGCATTACATCGACTCTTAATGGATTCTCACCCAACACTTTACCAGAGTGAGATTTTGTAGCTAAAGAAGAAATCTTTGGGATCTGACAAAGCCTACGCTACAGTGACATATGGTGTGATGATATAATAGTCTATGCTACAGAACTAATTCTTATAGTCATCAAAAATTACATCCATGGTAAGGAGCAAATACTATGAACCAAGCAGTAAAAGCCCACCTAATTAGACTCCATGTTCATCAGAAACCTTAAAGAGAGCAGTTAAAGAATATCCCCCATCTCATAAATGCAAAACAGGTGACTATAATTCTATAAACCCCTTATTGCAGTGTTGCCGGTTAACGTTTCTCCATTATTCTATTCTTCTCCTTCTGTGGTGTTATAAATTTGAAGGTTTCAGTGATAGCCTCAGAAGTATTTCTGCAGGGAGAACCAGCTGCATGGCTCTGGATAATAATGGTTATTTAAGATAGAAACCTTTGGAGGCCAAGCTTCTTGCTTGTCAGTGTGTCTGATTGTGTAATATGCTGGCTTGCAGGAAGAACTGAGATGGAAGAGTGAATGGTAACAGGCAAAAAAAAAAAAAAAAAATTGCTGATTTTTAGTAATTCATTTAAGAATCTGTGATTATTTCACTTGAGAAAAAACCCCACAAAATCTTAAGTGACTTGATAAATATGATCAATAGAATATATTATACCTGGAACATCCCCTATATATACACATCTTCTAATCAGTAGTTTCTTTTTAAAAAAATATCTGTTTGGTTTCTAAACTGTCTCATTTTACCTATTTCCATGTTAAGTTTAATGACAGTTAATCCTAAAGATTTAATGTTTTGTTTTCCATCAGTCTGAAGATGACTGTGTTTCAGAATCTTAGCAGTTTTCTTTGGCTTTAGCGAAATCGTATAGAGTCTGATGTGGGCCTCATCAGTGTGGGGGTGAAAGACATGTTCTTTTGCCTGCTTTCACCCACAGAGGACGCATCTTCCCCTGACATAACTGGTTACATTCTTGAAAGGTCCAGAAGGCTGGACTGTGACTTGGTTCCAGTAGATAGCTCAAGTGTGATCCTGTGAAGGACTGAAAATTCATCAAGACAAAAAGGCAGGGATGGATGGTTAGCTGAAGCATATGAGGGAAGTGGTTTACAAGAAAGGAAATAATTGTAAAAAATGCTACAAAATGCTCGTCAAGGGTTTTCACACCCAGTAGTTGGTTATTATTCAAAAGAGACTAACCACTTCACACCCATGGGATGGCTATTAAAAATATCCCAGAAAATGACAGGTGTTGGCAAGGATATGAAGAAATTGGAGCTCTTGTGCACTGTTGGTGGGAATGTAAAATGGTGCAGCCACTACGGAAGACAGTATGACAGTTCCTCAAAAAATAAGAAATATAACTGCCGTATGATCTAGCAATTCCACCTCCGGGTATATACCCCAAAGAATTAAAGGCAGGAACTTGAGTAGATATTTGTATACCCATGTTCATACAGCATTATTCACAATAGCCAAAAAGCGTAAGCAAGCCAAGTGTGTGTTGATGGATGAATGGAGAAACAAAATGTGATGTGTACATACAGTGGAGTGTGTTATTCAGCCTTAAAAAAGAAGATATTCTGACCCAGGCTACAACATGGATCAAACTGGAGGACAGTATATTAAGTGGAATAACCAGCCACGAAAGGACAAATATTGTATGATTTTACTGATATGACGTATCTAGACTGGTCAAATTCATAGAGATAGAAAGTAGAATGGTGGTGCCAGGGGCTCAAAGGAGGGGGAGATGGAGTATTGTTGTTTAATGGGTGCTGAGTTTCAGTTTGGGAAAATGAGAGAAGTTCTGGGGATGGACGGTGGTAACAGACGCACAACATTGTGAATGTCCTTAATGTCACTCAACTGTACACTTAAAAATGCTTAAAATTGTTCCAGGTTACCACAGTTAGAAAGTACTAGTTAGGAGATAACACACAGAGACATCTATGACCTTCCTACATTTCCTCCCTGCTTTTTGAGAAGAGGAAAGAAGCAGTCACCTGCCCAAGTGCACGTTGCATTTTCCCCTGCTACTGGGAGCTCAGGCTAGAGGACAATATTTTTCATTCTTGTGCTGCCCTTGATTGCCAGAGAGTGAGGTTTGAAGGTAATGCTGAACAGGGAGTTGAACTAGTCATGCTTACCTCAGTCTGTTTTCTGGAGTAAGGTCTAGAGTCACACAGGTGGACTCCACCTACTAGAAGCTTCTCTACTGCATCAGGGGACCACAGTAAGAAGACCGGCAACTTTCATTTTTTTACATTTATTCAGTAAACATTTGCCAAGTGATTATGTGCCACTTTACTCAAAACCAAGTCCTACATCCTCAGCAGGAGTCATGGTCATGCCGGTGCTTGTCCAATACTTTATATAGATCGCCTATGATAATGGTTATTGTCTATCCCAGCAGTTAGGGCTGTAACCCCAACAAACCAGGATCCTTTAAGACATGTCATTGGTCAGTTAGTTCTGAGATTTCTAATGCTTTTAAATCCCATTTATATTTTTGCCTTGGCCTTATAAGGGAGCAAAAGTTTCACTAGTTCAGGAATACTATCGAATGATCATGGCAAATACTACTTCTTCAATGCATAACGCACCTGCAGTTTATATAGACTACTATCCCAAACTGACCATCCCGTAGTCTTAAATTTTGAGATTTGTTTTTCTTATTCATATATTTTAATACAGAGACTTAGGTTCAATCTTTATACACTGGAGTTACTTGCTTTTTATCCTCGTTTTAAAGTATGAAGTATTTGATATGCTCAAAAGACTATATGTAATGTATTTGTATTATGAAATGTAATAATGAAATGAATACCTATGAACTGACCATCGAAGTTAAGGCATAGAACAATACCAATATTGTTTAAACAACCTTCTTACTTCTCTTGGATGCCATGTAAAGTCTCAAGAGATAACTCTAACATAATTTTTAAAATCATTCTCTTTTCTATTATCTAAGTATATATCCCTAAGCAATGTATTGTTTTTCTTTTGTTTTGAATATTGAAAGTGGTACTGTGTTACATACATTGTCTGAGACTTGCTTTTCTCATTCATTATTATGTTTCTGAAATTCATTCCTTTGACTTGGATAGCTATAATTCCATTCATTTTCACTGATGTATAGTATTCTATTGTATGACTACACCACAATGTGTTTATCCAATCTCCTGTTGATGGAAATTTAGGTTGTCTCCAGTTTTGGGTTTTTTTTATTTGTTACTGTGACAGTTAATGCTATGAACAGTCTAGTGCGTGCCTTCTGGTGAACAAGTTTTTCTAGAAGTTTTTCTCTGCAAAATATTTTCTAAGATGCAAATTTTTTCTAAGGCCAGGAGAGAAAATACTGGATTATAGGCCGTGTTAGTGTCAGTTACCTATTTTTTTAAAAAAGATAAAACAAGTGGAAGCTGACTTCTAATCTTCACCACATATGCACCACTTCTAATCTGTTTCCCTAGTTTTTTATTTATATCTCCTTTAATTTGCCTTTTATAAACTGTGGTGCCTCCCTCTACTCCAAAGAAATGCCTTTTCCATCCTAATTTTTGTTTTTCCCATAAATGAGCTCTACCTCGTCAGATTGTACATTTCTGGTTGATCTTTAAGCCCAAATGAAAGCAATTCCCGTCCCCTGCTCCTAAACTCCAACTATCTCAAAGCTTGTCAATTGAATATTTCCAGTTTTTTAAAGAAGTAATTAATTCCAACTGTTATGCACTACTTTTGTACTTATATTGAATGCAATTAATGCCTAGAAAAAGAATAATTTACAAATACACAATATAGCAAGAAGTTGCTGCAGCCGAGGTCAAAGAGGTTGCTGCCTGTGTTCTCCTCTAGGATTTTGATGGATTCCTATCCCACATTTAGGTCTTTCATCCATTTTGAGTTTATTTTTGTACATGGTGTAAGAAAGTAGTCCAGTTTTATTCCTCTGCATGTGGCTGTCCAATTTTCCCAACATCATGTATTGAAGAGACTGTCTTTTTTCCATTCGATATTCTTTCCTGCTTTGTTGAAGATTAGTTGAATAGCCAAAATATGGAAAGAGCCCAGATGTCCACTGACAGGTGAATGGATAAAGATGAGATATATATACACAATGGAATATTACTCAGCATCAAAAAAATGAAATCTTGCCATTTGCAATGACATGAATAGAGCTAGAGTGTTATGCTAAGCGAAATAAGTCAGTCAGAGAAAGACAAATACCATATGATTTCACTCATATGTGCAATTTAAGAAACAAAACAGATGAACATAGAGGAAGGCAAGGAAAAATAAAATAAGGTAAAAACAGAAAGGGAGGCAAATCATAAGCGACTCTTAACTCTAGGAAGCAAATTGAGGGTTGCTGAAGGGGCGGTGGGTGGGGGGATGGGGTAACTGGGTGATGGGCATTAAGGAGGGCACTTGATGTAATGAGCACTGGGTGTTATATGCAACTGATGAATGACTAAATTCTACCCCTGAAATTATAATACACTATATGTTAACTAAATTGAATTTAAATTAAAAAAAAGAAATATGCAAGTATATTTAATGCAACCTGCTAATATTCTAGCCAAGAATTTAAAGCATCAGTATTTCAATTAGGTTTTTCATTCATTCAATCAACTCTGTTCGCTCTGGGATGGACGATGTACTAATTACTGGGAACATGGCAATGAACAAAACAGGCATGATCTCTAGAAGACAGGTAAAAACTAAATGTGATTGGCTTCATGAAGAAGAGAAGAAGTACAATGTGCTTTAAGACAGTGTCATGGGGGACCAACCAAGTCTGCAAGTACAAGGAGTGGGGGCCAAACAGGCTTTCCCAAGAGAAAGGTCTCTCCGATGAGATGAATAGCAGGATGTGGGATGGTCATCCAGGTTAAAGGGGCCTAGGGCAGCAGGTGGAAGGAGCAGTCACCCAAAGCCCTAAAGAGCTAGAGGACTGAGGGGTGAGAGGGTTTTGAGAAGGTAGACTAAAGAGATAAGCAGGGGTTAGATCATGCATATGTTCAAGAACAATGAAATACCTTGGCTTCTTTTCCCTAAGGTCAGCAGAATGACCTGATGAAATTAATATTTTAAACCTATTGTCTGGTAGCTATATGAAAAGTATATTAAAGGAGTGCATTGTTAGTAGTGGGGAGTCCATTAAGTGTTCTATTGTGGTGAGAGAGGATGGGGCTTGGCTCAGGTGGTGGGTGGGGGGGATGAAGAAGACTGGAGAGTTTTAGAAGCTGAAATCAGGACAAGAAGGTGAAGATGAGAAAAGAGTTAAGGAAACTTTCAGAATTCTGGCATGAGTATTTATTGCCCTATAACTAAACATAAAGCAAGCAAAAGGGTTCTATTCTGGGGCTAGTAGAAAAGAAACAGAACCATACTACTGGTGCAACAAGGAGAGAGAGGAAATCGCCAACGTATTTCACAGTGGAAATCATACTAGCGGTCAATATCTGTCTTTGAAAAATTTGCTTCATCTTTTTCTCAGCCCGCTTCACAATCCCCAGCTGTTTCGGTCTAAATCCTTCCCTCTGCGCCTCCAACACCATCTTCTCAGCAATGTGGGTCCTGATCTCTCAACAGACAAATCTCTCTCCTTCTGCTGAGCTTCCCCGCATTTGCTGCCCATTCTTGCTGACACAGCTCATCGTTACTAAACAGGTTTATTCACCTGACCCGCCTGGAAAAGCCCTTTGAGGCAGGGCCTAGGTTAAGATCATTTCACAGCCATCATGGTCTCCGCTTCCTTCTCCCTCTCTCCACTCTGCAACAGCACTGCATCATCGCTGCTCCTGATGGATGAGCCCTCAACATTGCCCATTAATCCAGAAACCCGTGTCTCCTTATTTTGTAATCTCCATGGCCACCCACAAAGAGGTAGATCTGGAATGTAAAATTAGCAATATAATAATATTATCTCCCCAGAATATGCCCATTTTTTATTGCTATTTGTCAAGTAAAAGAATACTCGAATTTCAAAGTAACTAAATAACAAAACATCGAACACAGAAACCACTTGTTGTTGACTTTTTGCTCAGGACCAAAATATAGCAAATATTCATATCTGTTGGGTTCTGGGGAAGTTTCTGGAGAAATTCAAACAGCTCACATTTCAAAACAGTGCACATGAACCATGTATTTTTCTAAGATGTATTTTGTAAATATGATTCACATTGCCATGAAGAATTATATCTCAATAGTCCTGATAAGTTTTTTTAAATTAAAATGAAATGACATACCACACATACACATATTTTGTTCAAAGATAAAAGGCAAGGGGAGCCTGGGTGGTTTAGTCAGTTAAGCCTCAGACTTGGTTTGGGCTTAGATCATGGTCTAGGGTTTGAGATCAAGCCTGGTGTCCAGCTCTGTGCTCAGCAGGGGAGTCTGCTTGGGATTCTCTCTTTCTCTCTCCCTCCCCCTTCTGCCCCCTCCCCACTCATGCCCCCTCTCTCTAAAATAAATAAATAAAATCTTTAAAAAAAGATAAAAGGCAAGACATAATTTAAAGTACAGATATATAATTTAAAGTTTAGGTTTATAATCTAAGTTTTAAAATTCAAAAGTGTACCCATAATTTTTTAGTGTGCATTTGTATTAATACTCAATTTATGTACAGCGAATACATATTTAATGATGTTAAATTATTGATCCCCAATTGTTTATTACACAGAGTCTTGGTGGAGAAATATTCTGAGTTGTTTGATGCTTCTTAACAATGTAGTGTTTTGATTCAAATGTTGTTAAGACCTTGTGAAGGAAGAAGTCATAGTTTTATCAGTTTTTTGGTTTATACAAGGGCAACTAAGACACCGAGGAAGCCACATTCTTAAATAAACTTTGAGAAGGACTGCAATGTCTTCCGTTTCAGGTCAGAGGGGTTTTTCCCACTACATTTCGCCATTGGCATCCCTAATCCATCTTGGATTTACGTCTCTAGAATCAGACAGAACTTAGGGATGACTCACTGAATCAATTTTTTTGAAGTCTTAGAAGTGGAAACCATTCTAGATTTTGGTCTAGCCCCAGATTGCATTGGATACAATAAATATTGTTTTCATTCACGTTGGTTTTTCAGAATGGAAGAGATAACATTATTTAAGATATCACATTATTTTCTTTTGAAACAACAGCATGAAATCCAGTAGGATTTTATAGTTTGAAAACCAGGGAAGACATTAATTTGGTTAAAAAGAAAATACAAAAATATTCTCATTATTTGGAAAGTGAATATTAAGTGTTATATCACTTTCAAATAAATAATTTCTGATGTTATTTATATTAATACATTAGTGGTGATGACAGTTTCTTAGTAAGTACAAACTTTTGTGAAACTTATTATATATAAAAAAGTAAAAGTCACAAGTGGTGCTCAGGAAATAACATGTACTTGCATTTTGTTTTAATTAATTAGAGTTAAGTAGGAAGACCTCTAAACTTCTTTTATTCCTTCATGAAGTACTGAGCTTCTTTGATAGTGCGCCAGGAAAAAGTCATATGTACTTCATATATAAGGTGTTATCTACCTGTAAAAACCTTATGTCATCCTAACTGAGTTATGTATTTTTATATTGAAAATGTTATTAATATTACTGCCTAATGTAACACACATTAGAAAAAAGAAATGATTTTTTAAAAGACTTATTTATTTATTTGAGAAAGAGAGAGAGAACAGGGGAGGGGCAGAGGGAGAGAATCTTCAAGCAAACTCCCTACTGAGTATGGAGCCAACATGGGCTCTATCTCCCAACCCTGAGATCATGATCTGAGCCTAAATCAAGAGTCAGCAGCTTAACCAACTGAGCCACTTAGGCGCCCCAGAAATGAGTTTTTTTAGTGTTGGCTTTTGTTTTCTTTTATTTTTAAAAAGTTTATTTATTTATTTATTTAGTAATCTCTACACCCAACATGAGCCTTGAACTCACAGCCCCAAGATCAAGAGTCTCATGCTCTTCCAGTTGAGCCAGGCAGGGTCCCCAGAAATGACGTTTTACACATGCATTTACGTATGTATCTAGTGATGATAGGGTAAAATGTGTCCTTGGATATCCCTTCAAACAACCTAAAAGCAGCCTTTTCAGCAAAATTAGAGTCACTTGGCATCTGCCCCTAACTGCAGTGTACATGCCATCATGCACTCTGACCATAATGTTTCAGACCAGCAGTTGCCAAGGAAGAGCAACAAAAAAGGGCACGATGTGAAGGTCAGAGATCCAATGGCATCTGAGTGGTGGTGTCCTCTGTGGCTGGATTCTGTTCTCACACCAAAATATGGCCACTCGTGGCTTTATCCAGCATAAAAAAAAATACAGAGCTATTCATAAGGAAATGTTGAAGTATAAAATATATATTGATTCGTAGAAACAAAAGACTGATAGCCATCAATGGATAAAATATATTAATATAAGTAAATATATATTTTTGATCAAATGTATCTACTTTCAGTAATTATGGCAATGTAATTTCAATAGCTCAGCTTAATATATACTCCAGTCAATGTGAAAGATAAAGCGCTGTACCAACGACCCATTTTTTCTTTGATTTAGCTTTTTTCCTTTTTTTAGTATATAAAATATATACATTTTAACATTTATATAATGTCATCAATAAAATACCAGTTTTATCTTCACTCCTGGGTATGAATACTCCTTGACTCATTTAAGGATATGAATTATACAAGCCACAGACTCTTCCTTCCCTATTACATAGGATGCTGGCTTGCCTTTTGTATTTGTAATCTGTATGCTGAATAAATTGGTGTGTTTCTTTCCCTTGAAGAGGCTCCATATTTCATACATATGTGGCAGTTGTAGGTACATATGTCTGCTGTAGGTACAACTCACATTCATTGCAAGTAATTACATAGAAAGGGTTATAGTGAGCAAAGTGAGTTGATAAAAATGATAATGCAAGGCTCTATATTTATTCATTTGCAATGATTTCCACATCAACTTCACTCAGTTTATAAATCTAAACATTAGTTCTCTTGCTGTCAGCACTTCAAACTCCACCTGGGATCAGTCAGCCAAGCTGTGCTTTCTGCCTCCTAAAATCATCATGCAAAATAAAGATTCTGCATTTGGAATGTAGCTGACAGGTTGGTTGATGATGCACCAGACAAAAAGGAATGCACTTTTCCTCCTCAGCTGTATAAGCTCCTCTGTTCCACAGGCTTATTTCTTTAGTAAAGAAAGCAGATGTGACTTAAAGGAGCAGGGACAAGGGGGTGGTAGGGAAGGACCTATCCTTCTGTAACCACATCTTTAATTGCAACACATTTTTTGGCTCATCATATAAGGTATTAAAATTTCTTGGTGATCAATAACTAATTAGGTCTGATATTTTTTATTCCTGAAAGAAAAAAAATTATATGCAAGTTTTGCATATTTAAGTGGGGGGGTGTGATAACAAATTTGCCAAATAATCTATTTTGTCCAACGTATATTTCTTTTCCTTTGAAATTCCCCCCCCCCTTTTTTTTACATTCTAAGTTTTGTTTTGTTTTTTTCCTGCAGCACTGACTGTGGTGGAATTTATCATGCTGTTTATCTTAAACATGGTAGTCATGTGTTACCTATCTCTGGGGCCTAGAATATTAAATTCATGAATTCTTCTTGACTTGAGGCTTTGACAACCATTCATCCGTACATTTCTTCTTTTCTGTTGAATGTTTAACATTGAATGTTTATTTCGCAAAAAGAGTTACCGCTAAAACATGGCATTTATCTTTCACTAAGCGAATATGAGATCTCAAAAAAATAAGAACTTCAAATATAAAGAATTATTCAGAATTAGGTTGTTAGTTGCTTCTACATCAAAGAGGCGGACTTTGTTAAACGGAAATCCAGCCTGTACCAGGTTCTGTTGGGTATCTGCGATTGTTATAGATACAACAAACCAATAAGTTGATTCTATACATAGCAGCTAGAAACTCATCATCTGGAGTTTTAGGTATCTTTGCACGTGGGCTTTAGCAAAGCTATGAATGGAAATGTTCCCATAAAAGAATTATCCCATTTGTATATTTGAAGCTTACTTTTGAATCATTCTCTCTACTGTTTCTCCATCTCCTCTTTTCTCAAATACAAGTTAATCTGTTTATTTAGATTAGACAGCCGATCAAATAAAACACCAAATAAGAGTCTGAATAGCCGAGGAGAGTTGAAAGTTAACCTGCTGTCAAAGATAGAAAAATAGACTAATAAAAGTAATGCCTTGGCAATATATAAGTCTATTTCCTTTCTTATTTTACCTGCCACATCAAACATAAAATCATCCTGGATACTTTATTATTTCTTAACTCAGTAAATTTGTTATTAGGTTAGTATTAACCTACATAATTTTTATGTTACTAAGAAAAATATTTTTATATAATTTTACTCTTAAAAACCTCTCTCTCACCCAAGAAAGATATCTCCATTTGCAAGTGGAATGAAACATGTATCTCTAAATGTGTCTTGTAGGGCCTATTGTTCTTGTACTGACCCTTTGGAAAGTCAGTTCATTAAACAATTATTCTGGGCTGTGGTCTGAGCTTCTAATAGAGCAAATTTAAAGAATCTAAAGCAAAGATAATAGTCTGACACAGAGTCAATGAGCTGTGCATTAGGAGGGGTTCACTGGCTATGACTTGTGGTGGGTTATCTCCATCCCTGGTTTCTCATGCCATTGGGGTTCATATGATAGCACCCAGGGGAAATCCTTTTTTATTCTTTCTTTCCTTCTGAACAGCCAAGATTAGGGATGCTTTCATGGCTTTTTCTAACAACTGCATATTGGCAAAATCCACAAACTGATCTTTCCTTGGAACCATAACATTAATAGAAAGCAAAATAAAATAAAACAGATCCTGACTGCTTTGGTAAAATTAGGGATTGGTGATGGATGGGGTGGCCTGGCACAGTGCCTGGTACAAATTGGTACTCAATAAATACGTGCTGAATAAGTCAAAGAATAACAATAACCAATAACATCTTAATGTATGACAAAGCAACTTTTAGGAATCATCCTGTGATTCACATTTTATTCCCAAAGGGGTCATTTAGTAATTCAACGATTATTTACTAGGCACCTAGCCCATGTAAAGCTGTAATATCCACTCTAGGGAATACTAAAATGGATAAATCATAATATAATACAAACTGATAACCAAATTATCGTAAAATTTGCATGAGTACTAACGTAAAGTGGAAAGAAAAGGCTATGAAGAGATCCAGATAAAGTTAGTGTAAATGTCATTATTAGTTATCCCTGCTGTGGCTAACATACATGACCGGCACAGTGACTCTCAATATACTCCTCAATAAAAGCTATTAGTTATTTACTGCCATTGCCAAGTGCCTTCTACATGGTACTTGGTTTCTATTTTCCAATTCGCACAACAGTCCAGCATGGAAAGCATCACTGTCCTCATTTCATAAATGGGGAAATGGCAGCTCAGAGAGGTCAAGAAGAAAATTTTCTCGAAGTCATAGAGCTACTCAGCTCTAGATCCAATGTTTCACACTGCTGCAAGGGAAAGACCTAGTGAGTTCCTGCCTCTGTTTCTCTCTTCTTTCTGCAGCCCAGACCCTTCACTCTTAACAGCTCAGGTTGTGCCCTCCAGTCCCCCCACCTCTACTCACCAACTCGTCTCTCAAGAAAGGAGTTAAGAAACACTAGTGCCACTCTCTGAAACTCTGCTCCAAGTTACCTCCAAAGCTTGTCTGGGACAAACAAGAGTTCCAGGTTTCTTTCTTGTCCCTAAAATCAGTCCCCACATGATCATTTCCACCCTCTTGTAGCCAGTGCCCAAGTTGTACCTGGATTGTCTAGTTGTCTAGTCTCTCTGGGACTGGAATCCTCTCCTTGAACTCCAGCTAGGAGTCTGAGGCACTGCTACCTGACAACAGAGTTCACTGCAAGTCTCCTGGCATTTTCTGCTTGGATCCCTTGGGCCTGCAGATTCCCTAACATGGAACACGAGGTCTTTGATGATGGGCCTCCTGCTTACCTGTCCAACCTCACCTTTATCCCCCACACCTCAGTCAGGCTGAGCTACTACAGATCTCTGAATTTGATCTGTCCATTTCCCCACATAGGACTTGGCATAAATTACTCCCCCTATCAGGATATTTTTCCTCACTCTTCTCCTGCTTTCTGGGTTTGCTCTTATTTAGAGCTTAACTTAGAAATCCACCTCCTACAGGAAATTGTCCTAGGTTTTCCCAAGGCACTCTAGGTTTGCTCCTCAGTCTCCTTCCTAGGCTAAGAGCCATTTGAGGCCATCACCACTGTATTTCCAGAAACTTAAGCCAGGACTGGCATACTGCAGACACTTAACAAATACTTTTTCATTGATATAAACCTACTCAGAAGGCAATTTACAAAGACCATAAAAATCAAACAAGTAGCACTGGGATGACATTGATTTCCAGTTCCCTATTCTTTGATACAGTAATTTCCCCCTTGATGCAATATTCTAATATACTAGCTGACTCTTGTGAATCTTTCAGGCAACGATGAGAATTTTAGTTCTAGTGCGTGAGAATGTTAAGTCCCTCCTATTGGGGGAATTATTACCACTCATAGTTATTGCAAGGACTTACAGAGTACATATAATGGTGTGATTTGCGGGTGTGGAATCTGGGACCTAGACAAGTGTCACATGCTGTTGTAATGAGCCTCATTAATGGAAGATTTGAACTTATGTTCAAATTATATTTCTACTGAGATAGAATGTCAACATTTCAGGTATGTTGTTAATTGAGATGATTCTATGTCTGTAAGTCTTTATGTATGACAAAGCACTTACTGGAAATTTTAGAAATTAGGTAGCTATATTCCTAGGGAAAATGTCTGTCTTGCCACCCCTCTGTGTCTGTAGTGTGGGCCATCATTTTGCTGTGTCTCCAAGCAATGCCATCTGAGAAGGGAGAGGATCTTTGTCTGGGAGTGGTGATGGCAAACTCAGAAGATGGAATGAGTATCCCATGCAGCATGGAGCCATTGCAAAAGGCCTGGAACGCTGTCCAAAATGTGGTAAGAGTTTTCTGGCCACATTCTCAAATGATTGGGAACATGTCATTCTTTTATGCTTTGTGGAAGTCTACTGCGTTGCTGCCATCCTTTAAATAAAAGTGTCTTCCTTTTAGTGGAAGGAAGGGATTTCTTTGTTTTATGTTGAATTGTGTTCCTTGAGGCTGAATTTGCACAGAATGCTTTCTTAAATAAGCAATTCCTGACTGTATCTTTGAAAGAAAGCAAAAGAAGAGAAAGGTCAAGTTTTCTGGCACACATCGGCTAGCACTAATTCATTCCACGTTCATTCACTCAGGTGAGGTTTTAGAAACCTGGATTGTGCCAGACACCGTGCTGGACACTAGAGACTGAGGTGGGCAGTGAGCAAGGCACCATCACAGTTTTCAAAGGGCACTGGAGTCCCGGGAGTGGGGAGTGGAGGGAGTTGGTGGCCACTGACCTGGGTGAGTTCTTCCTTTTGACCAAGTCTTTCTTTCTGGATTCAGAAGGCAAAATGGCCCAACAAGAACAATACAAGGAACAAAATCTTTTGTTCACTTAGCTCTCTAATTTTCTTCTTAAATAACCTGATAACTCTCAGGTGGAATCAGCAGATTCCTGATCTTTGGTGAGGGAAGATGTCATAAATTGCCACCCTGCCAGGAAAGCTTGGGCACGTGTGACTACTTTCCACTCTGCTTGCATTCCCCGTGAGACTTCTGTGCTTGCATGCATTCCTGTATAGAGCAGCAGAGAGACATTTCATTCTTGGATGAACTCGGGAGAGGTGAATTACCCTCCACATTTTAGACATATGAATTATTCTTTAGTCTTCTTTATAATATAAAGGGAAATACATTTCATCCCATGCAAATACATATTCAACCTTTTTTATTTAATTGAGTGCATGAGTCAGTCTCCTATTCTATTTTTATTTACTTATTTGGTAGTTTTGAGGAAATTTCTCCATTTTACTAACCACTTTAAAATCCTTCTTTGGATTAAGATCAACATCTGAGGCTAGAATTTAAACCCCAGAAAAGGTAGTAAGTAAAGAATCTTTAATTTATGAAACTGAACAAGTTGACTTATCCAAACATCTCTAGGGCTTTAATGGGGGATATCTATAATTCTCTGAATTGTATTCCTTTCACAGTGATATTTTGTAATTCCATTCTATTACCCTTGCTTAACATTAATGAGATAAAAAGATCACATTATGGCGATTGATGTTCTTCAAATTGAATGCACGTTTCCATGTACAAAGCTGTCTGCTAATTTAAAAAACATAGCATGTAACATAGAATCATGACCATGGTCATCACTCAGCTGGGACCAGATAGCATTTTTTATCTATTCATTGGATTTAACAAGGCATGAGATGGAAGCAGAATACAAAGTGTGGGTAGATTATCCCATATCCCTCCTTTTGGCCAATTCTTGGCAATCTCAGCAAGGAAACTGAGGCTTCATGTTTCCATGGAAATAAACCTCAAGGTCAAAGGGGCATATGGAAGGTCAGACAATGACAAAGGAACATCTGAGAGGCCATCTGGATGAGTGACCTGACATAATTAGTCATTAATCCCACTCTGGGGAACAATAGAGCTGGCAGAGAGTGTGTTTGGGCTTTGATCGTGGTCTGGGTGATCTCATGGGGAAGAGGGAAAAAAGCTCCACTTGGTAACTAAGCAGATTACCCCGGCATGCTATTAACTAAAGACGGGGTGGCCGAGGAGACCAGTGGGATACGCATTTTACATATTAGACTACATTTCCCTTTACTTACCACAGGCCCCTCTAGGGCCATGTGGCTTTCGGATTAGCTTCTGGGTAGCATTTTTTACAGTTTACAATGGAAAGAGAGCAAGAGTCCCAAAATGCTTTGCTTAAAATTCTCAGGCAACAGATGGGAAGATAGCTGGAGAGCCAACGGCATTAGCCAGCTTGGTTTACAGGTGTCAATATTTACTAAGCAAAGTTTGCCATGGTGCCTTTTGGGAAAAAGCAGAGAGAATAGTTAATCAGTAAAACAATAGCAATCAGTCTGTTGTCTGTTTTTAGCCGAATGGTTAGAATTATAAGTTGCCTTAAATGGTAAGAAGTACTCATTGGCTTCTGTCTTTCTCTTTGGTTCTTTTTCGTGTTTATTAGTCTTTGCTGACTGATCAGTTACCCCTCACGTGTAGCTGGAATCCCCCTATTTGAAGAGTTGGTGATGTTTTGAGATTGACCGTGTGCATTTTTGTAGGATGTGAACATGCTAGCAGTCTTTACAAATGCATGTATTTCGGCACCTGCTGAAATCACCCTCTGCGCCCCCAGGGATAACTGATTATACTTGCTGTGTAAAGAATGGTGGCCAGATGAGGTAGTAAATATATTGGACCAAAGTCTCTTTATTAGAAGAACAGCTTTTTGAAGAATGAAATTTAAAAGTCATTGTGAGGTTTTTTTAATTTTGAAACCAGAATCTGATTAGTCATTTGGGTGGTATATTCTGGTAAATTACGCATGGGGCAGTGGAAAATTTCACTGGGCTGAGCGTGGGGGAGCTGGCACATATTGTTGCCCTAACTCTGCCGCTGATTTGCCGTGCCACCATTTTGTGAGCATGTCTTCTTCGGTGAAAGGATGAGTTGTGGTGTATCAGGGAGAGCAAATATTCCCTCTCTTGTGATGCCAACGATGATAGGTCGGTAGTGGCTGCCTACACATCCACGGAACATTGAGAAGGACTCTGAGCGGTGTCTGTGCTTGGTGGGAAAGAGTGATTAGTTGGGTATCTGCCATTGGTGTGGGAGTTAACTATGTATATCTCCAGATTTGCTTATCTTATATATCACTTCCGGTTCCATTGTAGAGAACTTGGGGAGGAGCCTAAAACGATCTAACATTGTGGCGCACGCGGCTGTTACTGTTATTCTCAGTAGTAGTAGTGGCACTAGCACTCAGGGCAACCCAGACCCTTGCATTAGGTATGGTCCGGAAGTGATAGGGATGAAAACGTCAAATTAGCTTGGTTGCCAATATTTAACTCTATTTCTTCAAGTAGAAGGTGGGCGCCCAAATCACAGAATGTACTGACAAAATTAAGATGTCCAATCAAGGCTGAACGTAACTAATGACAGAATATAGCTCTTAGGTAGCGCCATAGACAATTGTTACTTGGTCATGCTTCTCCTTTCCATTAGAAAGGTGAATTTTGAAAGTATGCGTTGAAAACTTTAGCTATAAATTCAGCTGTGTTTTGAGTTGACTAATATCCTCGAAGGCTGCTCAGAGTGGCTAGACGTAGATAACACAGCTACATGTCCAGGGACGTTGCAAGGCCCGATGAGAAGTGTGGCATACAGAGCTTTCAAGATCTCTTTCTAGATTGCTTGCACTGAGAATGAAATGGAACTGAACATTCAGGATTTTGTCCTCCCTCCTTGTCCCTTCAATCTGTTACATCGGGAGTCTGTTTCTCTGCTGACATGTTAATTCACATGAGTGATTTACTTAAGCATTTCCGCCGATGCAAAAGATTTCTGAATTCCCTTCTATGATTAGAAAGTACCTAAAATCAGCATGAAATATAACTCGAGTTATATCATCATAATATCTTGAGTTATTCAAGGGAGTATCCTAATATATTTTATTTATGGAATGTCTACATGTGAGAATTTTACAAAGGGAGTTTCAGGTGCTTAAAAAATTTTTGACACTCAATTTTCACTAAAACTCGGCTTATTATGAGTTTGCCTAATCATTCTCATCTTTGAGTCTGTGAGTTCTAGGAAACAAAGTTGTCTGAAGACACCCCCATTTGGGAAGAGCTGGAATTTGCTTCTTCGGCTCACGCTCCCGGGTGTGCAGCTGCTTTAGCTCTTTACTAGAGAAGTTCACAAGTAGAGAATAATGTGCTTCACATGCTCTCTTTCCGCCCAACTTTATCGTGGTATAATTGACAAATAAAATGGCAAGGTATTTAAAGTTCACAGCAGGATGATGTGATATGTAAATACATGGTCAAAGGATTTGCACCATCTTGCTAATTAACACATCCATCACCTCACGTATTTATATTTTTCTTTTCTTTCTTTCTTTTTTTTTTTTTTTTGGTGAGAACATTTAAGTTTTACTCTCAACAAATTTCAATTATATAATACAGTGTTGTCAACCATGTTTTTTTTTTTTTGACGTTTCACCATTTAATATTCAAAACCTTTAAGTAATAACGATCCCAGTACAGATATGTAACCCTGTATAGTCATCCTGTTTTGTTTCTTTTTTTAAAGTTTTTATTTAAGTAATCTCTACACCCAGCGTGGGGCTTGAACTCACAACTCAGAGATCCAGAGTTGGTTGCTCTTCCAAGTGAATGAGCCAGGTACCCCTCTAGTCATTATGTCTTACATTAGATCTTCGAACTTTGTTCATCTTAAGCTGGCAGTTTGTACCCTTTTACCAACCTCTGCCCTTTCCTTAACCACCCCCAGACTCTGGCAACCACTCTTCTGTCCTCTGAGTCTATGAGCTTAACTTTTTTTCTTTTAATTCCATATGTAAGTGATATTACGTGGTATTTGTCTTTCTCTGTCTGGCTTATTACACTTAGCATAATGTTTCAAGGTCCAACGATGTTGTTGCAAATGGCAGAACTTCCTTCTTTTTCATGGCTGAAAAATATTCCTGTGGGGGTGGAGCATGGGTGTGTGTGTGTGTGTGTGTGTATGAAAAGTCTTATGTATATGTTTGGCAGAGATTCACAAAAATCTCAGAAAAAATTTCACAAAAATCACACAAAAATTCACAATAAATTCCAGAAATTGTATTAATATCCATATTTTTGTTTCTGTAAGATTGATTCAAATAGTATTTAAATGTCTCTGTAATTGAGAACTTCCACTAAAATATTTTCATCAGAAAACTCATAAAAAAATTCTATCACTGTTGGTAAAAGCTTCCAAAGTTTTTCTTCTATGACAGTCAGAGAAAATGGCTAACATTATTTGCTCCATTGCTTTGGAATGAGTGTCCAGGTCTGCTAAAAATAATTGAGACATTCGAACATGGCCCTTTGAGTTCTTCTGACAATGAAATGCTAGCATCTTCTGTCATTTGTCCTGCCACTCTTCTTCAAAACTCGATTCTTCTTCTATGAAATAATTAATGGCTTATCTCATAATTTCTGTGGACCAATCAAGGAACGATTTTAAAGCTTGATGTTTTGACTGTTCATTGTTCAAGGAGAATACCAGCTCTTTGTAAATATTTCTTTGCATCTGATTAACCTCATTTATAACTTTATGACAGAAAAAAAATTTTCAGGAAAGAAAAATTTATACAGCCATTGCTGTTTATTTCATATCTACTGCTTAGTTAGAGGACTGTGTAGAACCCTAGGGGTTGCAAACGCCTATTAACACCGGAAATAAGCTCAAAGGATTTCAACCTGTTGGGAACTTTCACCCGTAAGTTGAGCTTACACGCATAACTAAGTCTGTGTAGGTTAAAGGATAGCTCTAAAACTGGGAACTCTCCGTGTCAACTTCCATGTAGGAAACTATGCTTATTAAAGGCTAAGTAACAAAAATACATTCATTTAAAGCTTTCACATATATCATGAAAAGTCAACAGCCACCACAGTAATTGTTGGAACTTAGACAAATAACAGATTTGAGGGAGAAGTGTTTTTATCACTGACGTTTTTAAGAATTCTCCATTTGAGGGACGCCTGGGTAGCTCAGTCGTTAAGCGTCTGCCTTCTGCTCAGGTCATGATCCCAAGGTCCTGGGATCAAACCCCGCCTCGGGCTCCCTGCTCAGCAGGGAGCCTGCTTCTCCCTCTCCCACTCCCACTGCTTGTGATCCCTCTCTCGCTGTGTCTCTCTCTGTCAAATAAATAAATAAAATCTTTACCAAAAAAAAGAATTCTCCATTTGAGGTGATAATGAAAAGTGAACTAATTTTTTTGTCGGTTTTATTTTATTTTTTGTAAATTCTTTACGATATACGCCCCCCCAAACGCCCCTTAATTGCCTGTGCCCAGGGCTGACCATTTCTCCTCCTGCCCTGGATGCTGAGTGTGCTGAGGGCTGCCTCCATCACAGGGCAGTTTCATCCCACCACACTCTTGAAGTGTGAAAGAACTCTAGCCCAATCGGCAAGAAGATTATGGAGATTTTAATATAGTGAGATGCAAATTGTTTCCCAAATTATTGGGATATAATTGGTATCAATATCTCCACTTCCTCAACTCTTTTTTCTTTTTGTCCCATGGACCTCACATGTGATTGAATGGTAAGGCCAGCTACCCCCTTTTAAGTATAGTTTCATAGTCATAATTTTGTCACTTTCCCAGCAAAGCACAGATCTTCTTCCCACCTCATTATACTTTATCACAGGACCACCTCTCTTCAGTTCTTAATTTTTGCAGTTCTCTCGAATGTATTTTCTATTGCTCCATTTGACTGTAGCATTCTATATTTATCATTTGTATTAGCTTCTTAGTACATTCAACAAATCCATCAAATCCAAATCTCACCGCATAAATACAATTTTCTCACTCTACTTTTCAGAGAAGCCTTCCCAAATCGCTGAGTAGAATTAACTCCTTCCCTCACTACGATACCAAATGGTTTTTTCTGACACCTCTATTGTAGATCTTAACATAAATACCAGGGGCACCTGGGTGGCTCAGTCGGTAAGCGTCTGCCTTCAGCTCAGGTCATGATCCCAGAGTCCTGGGATCGAGCCCTGCATCGGGCTCCCTGCTCTGCTGGAAGCCTGCTTCTCCCTCTCCCACTCCCCCTGCTTGTGTTCCCTCTCTCGCTGTCTCTCTCTCTCTCTGTCAAATAAATGAAATCTTAAAAAAAAAAAAATAAATACCATAATGATTTCTTATATATAATTTTTTATTTTTCCCTTAGCATGTGAACTACAGAACAGGAAACTTTCTTCTCTCTCCAACATCTTGTACTGCTTGAGATGGAGTCAGTGATAATAAATTATTTTGAATAATGAACAAATGAAGATTTAAGTTGGTGTTGTCTAGGACTAACTCACCACGATCTTCATGGGGATTTTTCCAAATATATTCCCCTTTTCTTCCTCAAAAAATCATACACTGACATATATAATTAATACTGTCATATTTCCAGGCAATAATTTTTGTCCTATCATGTAAATATTCCACACCTTTACCTGCACGTAGGTCAGAATTGTCAAGTCCCTGACAATCAGAGAGCTTGGTTGTCAGGGGTGGTAGTACAGCACCCAACATGGTACTAACGGACACAAGCCATTTCAGGCTTTTGAAACCAAATAATAGCAACTGGTGGCTCAAGTAGGAACTGGAGAGAGGCAAATGGACCAGAAGATAAAAGACCATATTGTTGGCTTATCTGACTAAGAAAACATGTACTTTCTCAACACTATCTAAGACACAATGCATTTGCAAGCAAGATCATATTTTTTAATTAATATTCTTTGTTGATAGGCCTTGCTTATTTTATTGACAGATGTTTTGGATTTCTCTGGTAATACACTTCAAGAGAAAGTGCCAGGCTAGATATTTCTTCGTGATATACTTGAGTGATTACTGTCATTGAACAATTTCTTGCAAGAAACAACTATGAACATAGTACTCAGTTCAGTGCTAGGAAATACAAAAACACTATATGACATAGTCTTCCCCTGAGGCTAATGATCTTTTGCAGGAAGATATGGCATATTAGGGAATGATCTGAAAACAATGCAGGGGTCTAGAGTAGTATTAAATCATGTAATACAGGCTCTTTGTACTAGCTTGGACTAGAGAGTATTGGGAGAAGATTCTCTATGGGCTGTGAAGTTTCTGCATGTCTTTCAAGCAGAGGCACTGACTGCCTTTGTTCTAAATTATCTTTTCAAAGACTGGAAGATAAAGATAGTGTCTTCCTCTGGGGCAAAGAACAGGCTTGCCTGTTATAAAATATTTGGGTTACTTGGGGCGCCTGGGTGGCTCAGTCGTTAAGCATCTGCCTTCGGCTCAGGTCATGATCCCAGGGTCCTGGGATCGAGCCCCGCATCGGGCTCCCTGCTCCGCGGGAAGCCTGCTTCTCCCTCTCCCACTCCCCCTGCTTGTGTTCCCTCTCTCACTGGGTCTCTCTCGGTCAAATAAATAAATAAAATATTTAAGAAAATAAAAAATAAAAGATTTGGGTTACCTAAGATCAGGATTTCTCTCATGTAACACAATCCGCTGCATGTTTGGGCATCGATTTCTTTCTCTCTGTGGAACTTGGGAACAAGAAAATGTAATGCAAATATAATGATACTCAGGATGCTTGCTGTGTCATGAGTAATACAGTCCTTCATCTCTGATCCAAGAGTCTCATGTCCTCTGCCAACACCTATGAAATTATGGCAGGCTAATTTGTAAGCTTGCAAGTAGTGCAATGTCTTGGGACCTTTACAGCTCTTGACAGAGACTAGGAAGAAAGCTTTATGGAATCAATAGGATTAGAGCTATACATGAAAAATGAGTATGGTGTGGTAGGGAAGGAATGCTATTCACCAAATAGTGAACTATGTAAAATGGGCTCAGATTTTGGAGGTTCTTAAATCAAGTTAAGTGGTTGGATTTGTTCTTATATACTGTATATTTTTGAAGAGGGTAATAAGATGAAAGCAATATTTTAGTAATATTGGTCTGTGTATTAGAAAGGAAGAGAGAGAATCTAAAATCATGGAGACCCATTAGGAATTGTAGCAATCTTCTAAGTGTAAGATTACAGGGAGTGAACTTGATAAAATTGATATAGAAAGAGGGAATATGAGAGAAGACAAAAAAGTAATAGGAAACTATAGCTTCTTATTCTAGGTTAAGCCTTTCAGTGACTAATGGTGAGATGAGTTTTAAAGTTAGATAATATTAGCAGTATGATCTTAATGTAGTTATTTAATCTCTCTGAATCTTAGTTTTTGGCATTAAAAACTTCTATCCCACACATGTTATTATAACGATTAAAAAAAATAATGTCAGTGAAAGTGAATAGTCTTCATTCTGCAGCTGTCTCAATCAAATAATACAAATAAGGGGTAGGATAAGAAATAGTATATTTTGGTAAAAGTTGTTGATTTTAAGCTGGATGCTTTTACCAAGTCATTCCTAGAGAAGGGATTTGATTATTTCAAGGTAAGGAAAATAAAGAATAAAATTATATTTAAGAAAATTTTATTAACAACTGTGTAATCAATTAAAACACAGGAGAAGAAAAGTCTTTATTAGCGGCGGGTGGAGGGAGCAGATAATTGCTTTGGATGACCTAGACTAAGATTATCACTTACAAGTCACAAAGATCATATCTTTGGTTTTTGGTTTTTTCTTTCTTTCTTTCTTTCTTTCTTTCTTTCTTTCTTTCTTTCTTTCTTTCTTTCTTTCTTTCTTTCTTTCTTTTTTCAGTTACTCAGAAAGAAAAGGGAAAAGAATAGAAAAACCATTCATTGGACTGCTATGTGCCAAGGTGACCCTGAACTGGTGCTTTGCCAAGTTCTACCAGAGATGAATGACCTTTTTCATGGCATTTCTAGACTCTTTGTTCCTTTTATTCTTTACATCTCATTTTTATGCCTATTTCCACTTCTCACCATGTCCATCACATAGCCATTAGAGCAAGAAGAGAGCATAAAGTACAAATCAAGCTGTTTTGTTTCTACTTAACCCCCTTCACAAAAGCTTTTTTTGAAAAAAGAGTCAGAATGAGATCAGGCAAAGAGCCCATGGATTTCAGAATCCTATCCATCCCTGCCACCCAGCTCTCTACACTGAGCACCATGACCAGGTTGTGTGCTCTCTAGCCTAGGAGTTCCCTGTAGCCTCTAATTTTGCTTCTCTGTCTTTCTACACACTTACGTGTTTAACATGATCTTAGTAAATATCACTGAAAAGCAACTGATCAGGCATTAGTGAACAGAGAGACAAGAGAGAACAAAAAGGTTGAAATATTGCACATTAAACATTTGCAAAAATTAGCTACTTCTTATTCTGAGAAAAAATGATACTGGTCTTCAAACTCTAGAGAGAATAAATAAGGGGGTACATTTATTGAAATTAAACTTACATCCCTGGACTTATCAAATAACTAGGAAGTACCCCCACTAGCAAAGTGAGACTGTTGCAACCTGGGAGCCCTGCGTAGTATCATTCCCCAACTCCAGCACACACTCTCTCATTTCTGCTGGATTTCTCTTCATAGCACTTACCACTTACCAAAATATCATTCACTTATTTGCTATATTGTCTGTCTCTTTCTGGTGGAATGTAAGTTCCACAAGAGTAGGCCTGGACCAAGGGACAGAATTTTGGTTTGTTTCCTTTGTTCTTCACTACAACTCTGGCACCCAGGATAGTCCCTGGCCCAGAGGAGGCACAAGGAAACAGTTTTTGAACAGTTGCAAATATGGAGACCAAAACATGGGGGAAATAAAATGATGCAAATTATGGGTGCTACCAGTGTTTCCTCAAATTAGCAAAATTCTTATGTTTCTTAGGAAGAAGAAGATGCAAAGAAGGATGAAATGGGTAACTGAAGTTGGCAGAGTTGAGAATGTGCCATTAGTAATGGTCTCTAGCATCTATGACCTTTGCTTTTTGACTCTTGCTCTCACGTACTAAGGCAGGACCACTTAGAACAAATTGTGAGAACCCAGAAAGTGTCAGCAGGACAGTTTTGCTCCAGCTCCACTTGAGTAGGCCCCCCCATCCAGTGTTCCCCACTAGTGCCCTTTCTGCCAGTCTACACAATGTTCCCAGGCACATTCAGTGCAGAGGGCTCCAGAAAGCTAAAAATTCCCTGTGCTTGTTTTTAAAGGGGAAACTCGCGCACGTGCATGCGTGTGTGTGTGTGTGTAAGTTATATTTTTTACCTCTTACTTAGGACTGTCTCCCTTATTCTTATTTGACCAGTGATCATCTCTTCTTCTCCTCCTATCAGACACATTTAATCTTCCACTAAAACCTGATTCTATTTCTTTAACATATCTTACACAGGACTCTCCAAGATCTAACTCTTTCCTGTGGCCCCAATTTTCATCTCTTACTACTATATTATGTACTGGATCTGGAACCTCAAACTGCATAATTCAGCCGGCAAATATATTTCATCTTTTTTTTTTAAGAGAGAGAGAGTGTGGAGAGGGAAGGAGCAAAGGGAGAGAGAGAGAGAGAAAGAATCTTAAGCAGGCTCCATTCCCAATGCAGAGCCCAATGTGGGACTCGATCTCAGGACCTTGGGATCATGACCTGAGCTAAAATCAAGAGTCGGATGTTTAACTGACTGAACCACCAAGGTGCCCCTGTTTCATCTGGTTTTGAAGACTTCTAAAAATTGGGAAGTTTCATAGGAAGCTGTGGATTTCCAGTTACTTCTGCAAAATCAGAGTTGACCATACTTAGTCTGCTTTATCACAGACAACCATCAGCTGAAGTTCTGTCACTGCTATGACACAAGGTGGACATGTTCCATTTCACCACCTACCCTTCTTTTCTGCTCCAGCTGGTATTGATGATCCAGGTTACTGTTTAAACCAAAAGACAGTGGAAAAAGAGTAGCACAAGGATGTGCCAGGCCATATTCCCAATGACCTTATTATTAATATCTACTCCTTTTAAAAGACCTAGATCAAGAAACTTCTACTCTATGACATTGACTTGCTCTCCTCCATGCAAAAATGCATTCATTCATTCTCAAACATTTATTGAGGATCTAGTAGGTGCTAGGATTCAGCAGTGAAAAGTTTGGGGTAAGTGTACAGAACTAGGGATATATATTTGACAGTCATTAGCATCAGGTGGTATTTAAGCCACTGGATGTCACCAAGAGGCAGAGTGTGCATGGAGGAAAAAAGAAGTCTTCTTGTTTTTTTTGCCATCACTGTTCACTACCACTGCTTTTTCTCATGGCATTTTCATGATATGTGGCAAAATTATTGATTTTTCTCTTTACAATCATTTAAAAAGTTCTCCACTATTTATTTCAAAATAATTCAAACCTATGGAAAAGTTGTCAAATGGTACTACGGATAACCAAATACCTTTCCCCTACATCTCTACATTGGTGGGTTGTTAGCACTTCATCATATTTGCTTTCTCTCTCCTTCCACCCCAGCGCTCTCTCTCTCTCTCTGTGCCCTATTTGAGAATTATTTGTCAACATCACTATGTTTCACTCCTAGATGCTTCAACATGCATCTCCTAAGAAAAGGACATTTCCTTTACAACCACAATCAGAAAATTTAATATTGACACTATTACCAAATATGTTTGTCCCTATTTAAATATCCCCCCATTGCCCAATAATTTCTTTTGTAGTTTTTTGTTTGTTTCTTGGTTTTAGTATGTGTTCAAAAATCACTTGTATTTAGTTTTTATATCTCTTTTGTCTTACTTAATTTAGAATAATTTTCTAGGCTTTTGGTAGGAGGATGGGGAAGTATAGACAGGAAGCTTTTGTCTTATTGACTTTTTTTTTTTTTTAGAATTCTGGACAGTTGTTTTCAGAATGTCTGTTCATTTGAATTTGTCTGACCTGAATGTTTCTTTATGATTAATTTAGGTTAAACATTTTTGGCAAGATTATTACATAGATGATGTTGTATATTCCTCATTGAATCACATCAAAGGCACATGGCATCAGTTTTTCCTATTATTGTTAAATTTGGTAATCTAGTAAGATAGTGTTTGTCAACTCAATTTCCCCATATACTGCTCCCAACAAGGTTTCATTCAATATTCTAGTATCCAAGGATGATCCTAACTGAAAAATTATTTTTATAGTGCTAGTAAAATGATGACTTTCTGTTTTTATCATTCCTTCTACATTTATTAGCTGGCTTTTTTATTGTAATAAGAAAGTTTTCCTTTTCTCCCTCTCTCTCTCTCAAAAAAAAAAAAAGCTTTTAAAGTATCAGTTTGGATTCATAAACTTTTAAGAAATATTTCATGTCTTTTCCCCCATGCTTGCCATTCATTTTGATTCTCAGAAGTAATTATTTATTTACAAGCTCTTTTCCATTTAACCGTGAGCCTCTTGAATGTGAGTCATAAAATCATGTCTTGTGGATTTTTCCCCATTGCCTAACACACATGGAAATCTATAGATGTTTATCAAATAAATGAATGAATATAACTACCAAATTACCTATCAAATTTGTTCATAGCTTTTAGCAATTAAAGCAATGAGATACCATTTATTATTTATCAATTGACAAATATTAAGACTTGTATCCATATTTTATATTAACATGTGTTGGGGTTTTATTTTTGTAAAGATATTATTTATTTATTTTAGAGAGAGAGAGGGAGAGAGAATGAACGGTTGGGAGGGGAAGAGGGAGAGAGAGAGAGAGAGGCGGACTCCCTGCTGAACAGGGAGACATACTTTGGGCTCAATCTCAGGACCCGGAGGTCATGACCTGAGCTGAAGACAGATGCTAAACCAACTGAGCCACCCAGGTGCCCCATGTGTTGGGGTTTCAAAAGGATATTCATCATATTCCACTGGAGGGTAATTTGGTAACATGTATTAACAATCCTTAAGGAATAATGGCTAAGATTATGATGGAAATTATTAGAATTAAAACACCTTCAAGTTTATAAGGAATAGATAAAAAAAATAATTTCCTTCAATTCAATAATTCCACTTCTAAAGTGGTATCAGAGATGCATTTTTGAGACATCAAACCAATGTTTGATGTGACAACCCCCTTTTTAGAGTAGTTTGGCAGCTGACCCATGCAATGGATCAGTGGAATTCATTGCCTTGTGGAATTGCGGTGGGAAGCTGCCAAGAACAACGGAATCATTTCTTGACTTTAAATTTCACAACAGAGGTTGTTGAGTCCATTGTGAATTAAAAGGCTAAAAGCAAGTACTTTTGATTTTCAAAAGCCAGATTTTAATGAGAAATGGGAAAAGTTTGTACATTTCAAATGAATCAGAGCTTAAAAGACTTACCACAGAATAGATGATAAAGCAGAGAAAAATCTAGATTATTATGTAAGCCTTTCCTGGGGGAAGAGAGAAGAAGCCAAAGAGAAGAGAGGGAAGGCATGGAGTCAAATGTCAATGTCCTTGTTTCCACTCTTCAGAAAGGGGGTGTTTTGAATGGGAAGCCAACACATGTGCTCTGTTTTTCATTTGCTACCCTTTTAGGAGATTGCTATGCTCTACGCCAGTAGGAGAGTAGAAATGGTAACTTGGCCAGCTTAAAACAGAGAAGGGTCAGGTCTCAATGGGCTATTCATGGCTGGCAATAACCAGAGCTTGTAATAGACCCAAGGAAGAATTCTGGGCACAACTGAGAATTAAAATTGTGCATCTTCCAAGGCTTCATGATGGTAGCAGACAAAGGGAAGACCCAAAGGTGGACTCAGAGGGTGACCATGAGGTTGCTGAGGGTGGGGCATGGGCAAGTTCCCAGACCTAGAACTTGTTCTAAAATAATTTTCGAAAATGGTATTTTTAGACATTTCATGGGTTACAAATACTTTCAACATGTATAGTAAAATTTTTGGTCTTAAAACATTTTTAAGTGTGCCCTCCCACTTTTCACCTTTAAGTGAAATGGGCACAACAGAGGTAGGGATAGTTAGTGTTAAGTCTCATATTAATCCTTTACCAAAAACATATATAATTACTAGATTCCAAAGGTTGAGTCATGAAACATTTGGCAGTCACATTCTTTATATTTGAATAAGATTCAATTGACTTGTATATTTCATATCCCTGTATTTGTTTCTTTGTCCAGGTTTACTTAAGAGCCAAACTATAAGATGTTCCTCCCATTTGTGACTGGTCATAAGATTATTACATTTTAGGGCTGGTTAAGTCCATCTACTATGAAGTCCCATGCTTAATGAAGTTAATACTTTCTGCTTTGTTTCACTTAGTTTAAAGGAAAGAACAACTTAATTTTTACTACATAGCTGTTTGGGGAAATTTAGTTCTTGCTCTCAGAAATTTCTTAGTCTTATTGTGATGGTCTAAGATCATAGCAAGGTCTGAAAGGAGTTTTGTGGTTGTTTGTGGGGCGTGGGGGTGGGGGGATTGGATCAATTATAGCAGCTGTTGGCATTTAACAGTAAGTTTCTGTTCCATGTCCTACCCATCAAATTATAAATGAGTGGATGAGATGTGATTGGCTAGCAAGCTGTACCTGTGTCAAAACTTAGAGAATTGCCAATGTGCACAGTCCTCAAATGGCTATATTTTCTCCTTTGGGAATGCTACGACAGTTTGAGAAAGTTCAATAGTGAAACATTTTCATCATGCTAATCAATGGACTTTTGCCTTTGTTTTTATTTGGGTTTTTTTGTTGTTGTTGTTGTTGTTAAAGTAGATGTGCCTTTAAGTTTCGTTTATCCTTTACAATAGATCTTTTTGCTTCAAAGAAACAAAGCTTATAAAAATCTTACAAGAGGGGGAGGAGTTAAGATTGTGGAGGAGTAGGAGGACCCTGAGCTTGTCTCATTCCTTGAACACAGCTAGATAGTTACCAAATTATTGTGAACACCCAAGGTATCAATCGGAGATCTGAGAACAAAAACTGCAAGTCTACAAATAGAAAAGTGACCACTTTTTGGAAGGTAGGAGATGCGGAAGTTCACTTGGGGAAGACATAGCTGTGGATGCAGTGGATGCAAGGTAGGGGATGCAGGCCGGCTTACCGAGGCTACCGCAAAATACTAGAAGCAGTGGAGGACAAAATCTGAACTTTTAAATTCGCTACCATGGGGGAGGTGACTGGATTAAAGGTGCTCAGGTAGCAAAGACAGACAGAATCCCAGGAGTGACAGGGTGGTGTAAGGATCCTCTGGGTCGAAGAACGGGTACTGCCAAGGTGCTACACTGTTCCCAGGCATAGGAGCCAGGAAGCCTGCAGAGAGTAGCGGGTTTGGATGCCGGCTTTCTGCTATAAACTGTGAACCACCAGGCAGTGATGTGAGGCTTTCCTGGGATGCGGTCAAGCGAGGCGAGACCCTCCCCCAGAGGAACAGTGTGGGTCATCGCCCAGGGCGTCCCTGAACTTTGGAGTTTTGAAACTCCATCATGCGCCTGAGACAAAAAGGCTCCAACGTGGGCAAGGTGAACTCAGGGTTCTGATAGAAACCAGGGAAACAAATAGGGTGATCGTTTGCTTTTCTGAGGGCTCACTGAAAAGTGGGAGGGCACAGATTTTCAGCTCCAGGCCTAGAGAACAGGGTGCAGCCATTTTCATCCCTCCCGCCCATTAGAGCTGAAAGCCTTCAGGGAGCAAAACATTGCCACCCACTGGAGTCCAGAGCCGCTTACACCAAACCCCGCCTCCCATGCCCTGGAGGAGCATTTCCACTGAGAATCGGGGCAGCAGGCTCCTCCCCCAGAAGACCAACACATGCAGCAAGCTCACACCAAGTCTACCGATCAGAGAGTGCTGCAAAGCTCTCAGCTCTAGGGGAAGTAAGATTGAGCTTCCTTTTTACTCTTATTCATTTCTTTTATTTTTATTATTTTTTCTTTTATTTTCTTATATTTTCCAATTCCTTTTTAAATTTTTATTATTTAAAAAACTTTATATGTATGTGCTTTTCATTTTTTTGTCTACTTTCATTTCATTTCATTTCATTTTATTTTTTTTTAATCTTGGGATCTAGATTCTTTTATTAAGCAGACCAAAACACACCCAGGATATAGTGGGGTTTTTTGGTTTTCTTGTTTTGTGTTTTTTTTTCCTGTTTTTTGTTTTTTTCTTTTTCTTTGCTTTGTTTTTGTTTTGTTTTTTTTGTTTGTTTGTTGTTCTTTTTTCTCTTCTTTTCTTTTCTGGACAAAATGAAGAGACAGAGGAATTCGCCCCAGGAGAAAGAACATGAGGTAGGACTCACAGCCAGGGATTTAATCAATACAGACATAAGTAAGATGTCTGAACTAGAATTTAAAACAACGATTATAAAGATAATGCTGGGCTTGGAAAAAGCATAGAAGACACTAGAGAATCCCTTACTACAGAGATAAAAGAACTAAAATCTAGTCAGGCTGAAATTAAAAATCCTATAACTGAGATGCAAACATAAATAGAGGCCATAAAAATGAGGATGGACAAAGCAGAGGAGAAAGTCAGTGATATAGAAGATAAAATTATGGAAAATATTGAAGCTGAAAAGAAGAGGAAAAGAAAGGTAATGGACCACAAAGGTAGACTTAGAGAACTCAGTGACTTAGTAAAATGTAATAGCATTCTATCATAGGAGTCCCAGAAGATGAAGAGAAAGATAAGGGGGCAGAAGGTTTATTCAAATTATAGCCGAAAACTTTCCTAATCTGAGGAAGGACACAGACATCAAAAATCCAAGAAGCACAGAGCACTCCTATTAAATTCAACAAAAGCCAGACATCACTAAGGCATATCATAGTCAAATTCACAAAATACACAGACAAGGAAAGAATCCTGAAAGCAGTGAGGTCAAAAAGGTCCTTAACCTACAAGGGAAGACAGATCAGATTCGCAGCAGATGTGTCCACAGAGACTGGGCAAGTCAGAAAGGAGTGGAAGGAAATATTGTATACAATAATACAATAATACAGTAATAATAAGGGACTTTAATGCCCTGCTTACAGCAATGGACAGATCATCTAAGCAGAAAATCAACAAGGGAACAATGGCTTTGAATGACACACTGTCAATAGATGCAGAAAAGGCATTTGACAAAATGCAGTATCCTTTCTTGATAAAAACCCTCAACAGAGTAGGGACAGAGGGGATATACCTCAACAACATAAAAGCCATATATGAAAGATCCACAGCTAATATCCTCCTCAATGGGAAAAACTAAGAGCCTTTCCCTACAGTCAGGAACAAGACAAGTATGTCCACTCTCACCGTTACTGTTTAACATAGTACTGGAAATCTTTCTCTCCCTCTGCCCCTCTCCCCACCTCTCTCCCTGTCTAAAAAAAAGAAAAGAAAAGAAAAAAAGAAAATCGGCTTTAGAGGAGAGGCCATGTTTGTCCTCTTCAATGGCATGAGCAAGGGCTTGGCACATAGTAGGTTCTGCATAAATGATGTATAAACAATGAATGAATGAATGATACTCTGATATAACCCTTGCAGAAAGCTGTATAAATCTCCTAGGCAAATTATTTTCTGTAATAAATAGAAAGCATTAAAAAAAAGAGAGGTTTTAATGATCGGACCTCCATGGGAGACTGAAGGCCCCTAGTTTCTCCATGTTCTCTGGTTAATCAAACTTCACCCTTGTGTGGGGAAAGGCCCGTCCTCACCTTGGCAAAGTGCCCAATAGAGAGGAAGGGCCTCTGGGCCATTCCTGGAGAGATGGATTAATATCAGGACCAAAGGGCGATGTCACCTGATGAATGATGCTGCTGAAGAGGTGATGCCCAGGAAAGCCACACTGCAAGTCCCCGGGGGGAGCATCCAAGGGAGGGGGGGGTGGATAGCAGGTGATCCTTGTAGAAGCTGCTCACAAGAAAGGCAGGCATGGGAGATCTGAAGCCTGAGTGATTTCACTCCTGGGGCTGACAAGTATGGAAATTATTACAAGTTTTAAAAAACATTACTATTGTTGTGTCACCTCTTAATTTTATTCCCCAGGTTGGCATATTCTGGCCAACTCCATTTCATATTTTCACCCCCCCCCCCACCCCACCTCCACTGCTTTAAAGCACAGATATCTCTGAGGTTGTTACAGTTAAATTGCTCTCTGCTTGAATTCAGTACCGCATTTTTAAAATATATCTTCTCTCTCTCATCTTTTAAAAACATTTCAAAAATAAATTGACTTCTCCTCCTTTTGTGTCCCTGAAAGAATTAAATTTGGGCAGCAAAAGCAATACCATTTATGCTTCTAATGTTCACAAAGTTTTTCTTTGAACTTAGAAAATTTTCAGAGTCAGATTTTAACTTCAGACTGTGAAGGTTTTTTGCCCCTAGTAATTTCTATTTGAGGGATTAAATGTATTTGTATGGTTTAACTCAAGCCTTTCTATTTAGGAATAATAAAGTTAATAATAAACAAAGTTCTACCCCTCAAATAACTGGTAAAAGAACGATGAATGTATGTTTTCTCTGTGTTTTTCTCAGTTATAGACTAAATAATTTACTAAATAATAGCAGTGATCAAAAGACTGTTTGCATTTCTTCATTCACTTTAATTTAAAACAAATCAATAAACATTTATTAAAAAGATACAACTTAGCAAAATTAAGATTTAAACACTTGAGAGCCTATGTGTAAAAACAAGTGTGCTAATTTCCACGACCATAGAACATAATTTGGTGGTTGAAACTGACCTTATTTAGTGGGCAGGAAGTTCTAGTCCAACATCAGACTACAGATCAGGGAAGAATCCAATTACAGAATGAAGACGAATGAGAAAAATCAAGGTGCTATTTTGAGTAATCCAAATTACCACTTTTCTTTGGTTTAGAGGCTGCCAATGTGTAGCATTCCATGAAGTGGAATGTTTGATGAAAGTGAGGATTGTGGCATTATTCTAAATGTTTCATTTGTTGAATTAGAGGGCCATGTAAAAGAGGATGAAAGGGAAGGGTCAGTGGGTGGCAGTGGAGGACCAGTAATCATGGAAATGAATCATTACAAGAAAGGGGCAGAGAGGGAAGATCCCTCACCTGGGTTGATGAAGGTGAGAGCTACTATCTGAGCCAAGCATTTCTTCCTCAGCCTCCATCTCCTTTTTATTTCCAAAATGCTACAGGGAAGAACACAGGTGGCCACAGCTCCAACTGGGCACAAGTCTGGCTTGCCAGAACCCAGGATATTTCAAGCAGCAAATCCTCCTGAAGCTCTTGAGGTTTGAATCATTAATTGATGACTCTTCCAGGCTCAATGGAGCAGCTAATCAACAGCATGATCAGTGCCAAGATAAGAGGGTCTCCTGTAGGCCACTATCTTAGATCTGCAAGTTGCATTATTTTTTTTTAAACAATAGCATAATCATAGTGTATGCATTATTATTTTTTTAAACAATAGCATAATCATAGTGTATACACCAGTGGCTAATTCTGAGATGTGTGATGTGTTAAGTGTATTTAACTATGACTTTAAACCTGCTAGGGTATCAAATTGTTTTACATCAAAATCAATTGTTTCAAAATAGATTTTTGATATCCAGACAATGGCATGCTTGTTTCAAATAATGTTTCCTACCATATTTCTACAGAAGTGTTTTGGACAATAACTTAGAATTTTCTGCAGTGAGACTTGAATTACCCATAAATTTCCTATGCAGTTGACGTGAAGCTATTAGCAAGGAAAAATTGCTGTGGATTGTGTAGCAAAAATAATATTGTTTGAACTTTCTAATTTTTATAAAAATAATTATTTGAACTTACAATTAGAAGGTCTAATAATCTAATAATTTAATTATAATGCTAATAATTTTTACTATTACTTTTTTACTATTTACTATTAATTATAATACTAATAATTTTAGTAGTACTAAAATTTACATGTGAACTGGCCAGGTAAATCCATGCTTAATATACATAAAGTTAATTGTTACCATTTAAATAGGAAGAATATATGTAGACAATGAGGAACATTCTTCATCTACTAGGTTTTAGACCCACTTTGTCACATTAAGTCTGGCTTTCTTCTCTTTTTAAGGAAAATCAAAGGGACCTGAAGGCATTGAAACAAGTACAGAGGAATATATACCAAAGGAATAAATAACTTTCTAAATCACAATGATGACATTGTTTTTTGGGGTGGGTGTTGTTTTTTTTTTTTAGTCTGGAAAGGATTCAAGAGTAACTATCTGTCTTCAAGTCACTACATTTCTGTAAAGGTTTGCATTGAAAGAGGCTTTACATGCAAAGGAAGTTTGGTCAAGTAACACAGAGGACCATTGGGGCCTCTCTACCCTGTAAGTACAATGGAAGACTGACTCAGGCCCCAGTGTCCTCATAAAGGTGCTTGTCAATTCCAACAGGGCTCACTCACACAGGGTCACCTTTGGCGTTTAAGTCCTGCCTCCACTGCATTCTTGTTGATCTACCATGCGCTGTTCTTCTGTACCTCCACCCCAGTGTCGTGTTGGCCCAAACACAGAATGCAGTCTGTTTCCTTGTTTCCACACACGTGCATGCGTGCATGCACATGCACACAACATCTACTGACAAAAGATGCTTTTGGAATTAGCAGACTTTATTGAAGATTTTTGGCAGAAAGAGAGTGGCTTATATAACAGGAACTCAAACCACTTCAGCTTGACTTTTAGATGTCATAAACCCTTTGCCATGCCCTGCCAATTTACTCACCTGTTTCTTATTTACACTCTCCCCTCTTCTATTTTTTGTGACTTCCTATTGTTCCAAATTTCAAATGCAGAGCAGTTTAATCCCTTTTGTTGTTTGTCTTCTGCCAACTCTTGCTGATGTGATTATATTTTTCAACTCAATCAGTTTATAAAACATTGTTTTCCAAAACACTTCCTTCGAAGGAATTCTAGCACCAGCTATTTTAAGGTATTGTTTTCCCACTCTTCTATAGTTAGAAATAAGATGAATATATTTATATGTTAAGATAATTAAGTGTAAAACGGACTGCCAGATGAGATAATGTATAGAAGATCCCTGAAATAGA
Source organism: Mirounga angustirostris (assembly GCF_029215605.1). Lineage (NCBI taxonomy): Eukaryota > Metazoa > Chordata > Mammalia > Carnivora > Phocidae > Mirounga > Mirounga angustirostris. Next base: position 86,297,015 of record NW_026991716.1, on the reverse strand, counting down.
AATGCACTAATTCATTCTTTCATTCATTCAGGAATATTTATGTGCTGGGTTATTCTAAAAATTGAAGATACAGGAGGGAGAGAAAAGCAAAGAAAGACCTTGCTTTCCTGGAGAGAAGACAAGCAATACATATGCAAATAAATTAATATAGAGAGCCTATCAGGTAGTGATGCATGTCATGAAACAAATGGAGATGGGTACTAGAGAGTAATGGGGATATATGTGTGATATTTTACATGGGGTTCAGCAGAGCTCTGCAGGAAATGAAGATGTGAGCCATGCAATATCTGGGGGAAGATTCTGGGAAACAGAATTAGCAAATGCAAACATCTAGAAGCAGGAGCATAATTGTTTTGTTTTCAAAGAATAGCAAGAAGATCAGAGTGACCAAGGCAGAGTAAGTGACAGATAAAATCAAAGTGTCCAAGAGTAAGTGACAGATAAAATCAAAGTGTCCAATGAAGATGTGAGCCATGCAATATCTGGGGGAAGATTCTGGGAAACAGAATTAGCAAATGCAAACATCTAGAAGCAGGAGCATAATTGTTTTGTTTTCAAAGAATAGCAAGAAGATCAGAGTGACCAAGGCAGAGTAAGTGACAGATAAAATCAAAGTGTCCAAAGTGTACCATAACACATAGAGCTTTGTAGAGAAAGATTTTAGGTTTTATTCCAAATGAGATAGAAGCCATTGAAAGATTTTGAGCAGAGGAATGTTGTGATACGAATTTTGTTTTGATGTGGTTGCTGTGTGGAGACTAGATTGAAGGGGCTAGAGGCACAAGTGCAGAAACAGGGAGACCAGTTAAAAGATCATTGCAATGATGTGACGAGAGATAAAATAGTAGCCTGGACCAGGTCAACAGTGATGAAATTGTGAGACGTGTTCAATAATAAGGCTGAGTTTTTTTTTTTTTTTTTTTTTTTTACTACATCCACTAGAAGGATGGAGTTGACATTTACTGCAGGAGAAGGAGGTTTGGGGAAGAAAATCAAGAGTTCAGTTTTGGACATGTTAAGTTTCAGAAGTCTGGAACACCAATAAAAAGCTATCAAGTGGGCAACTGAATACATACTTCCAGAACTAAAAAGGGAGGCTGGAACTGGATATACAAACCTGGGAATCATCAACATTTAGATGTTATATAAAGCCATGGGACTAGATGAGATCACCCAAAATGTGGTTCTAACGACTGGGCACACAAGAGACTCAGAAGATGTGGCCAGTATTGAATGCAATCATCCATTATCCCACCAAATGAGACAGGGAAGGATATTCTTTAAGACCCCTGCCAGCTGTAATTCTTTAATTTACCCTATTTTGCAAGTGAAGAAATTTATGGTTGAGAGTCTGGGAGTACTTTTCTAAAGGAGATGCTGAGTAAAGGACCTATTTGAAAGGAAATGGTTGAATTTATAAGAGAAGGTATAATTGGTAATGTAAGTTTCTGAGGGACTAGAAAAGATCAAATTCAAAGTGCAAGTAGAGGGACTGGCTTTAGGAGTCAGAACAGCTCCTGTACTGTTAGATTTAAATAAAAGAATAATATTCCATTGGACAGAAACACCATTGTTTCCCTACTGTTAAACAAACCTTCCTTCCCCACTCCTTATACTGTGATAAATGCCACAGTAGACTAGGTATAAAATTAATTAAAATTAAATGGAATGTATCCGTGAGGTTATTGCTATAACAAAGGCCAAAATAACAGCAGCTTAAGCCAAGTGAAGTTTATTCTTTCTTACTCAATGGTTTCAGCATGGACAGCCTGGGTCTGCTATGGAAGCTTCACAGTGTTTAAGACTCGGGCTCTAACATCCTATTGCCTTGCCATGTTGCTTCTCTTTTTGTAGTTTGGGGTAGCCATTTCAGCTCTATAATGACTACAATCAAGAGAACAAGAGGAGAGAAGGGGAAGGAAAGGACATGAGCCATCCTTCAAACAACCAGAAAGTGGCTCAGAGCACCGGGGTCACATACCATTGGTAGAGCTTTGTTACACAGCCCAGTAGGGAGGCCAGAGATGTAACCTTTGGCTGATTGGCTATGTGTGCAGCTCCATTCAGGATGATGCTGCTGAAGGAGGAAGAATCTATGCCAGGCTGGGGGAAAGAGGTCCAAGAAGTATTTGCAAGACTGAGGTTTGAGCCAAGAACTCACTTTGAGAGTACAGCTTTGGATTTAAATAATATTTTATTAATGACAAGTGATTTAACGACAGTGATTATCCAATATAATACTCATAGCAGCCCTGTTAGGTAATCAGGGCAAATGTGATGATTTCTGTATTACAAATTAGGAAACAGAGACTTGGGTTAAATGACTTGATCAAAGTCATATGTCTAATACATGATCCTAAAATAAACCTATGTTTTCTGACTTCTCAAATCCAATGCTATGGCAGAGAACACAGCAAAATCTGACTCATATCCAGATGAAATGGTACTTAAGCAGAATTATGTCTTATCTCCAGAGACCTTCTCTATTTGGGAACTTTTAGTTGCTTCAGCAATGTGGCATTCAAAATAACAGTTTATAAAAGGAAGTGGAATGATGATAGGAGAAATATAAATAAATTTCAATCTTCTTGAGTTTAATTTGTACTGAGAAAACATCCAGACTTTTCCAAATGATCTGCCTTGGGAGGGGAAGAAGGAGATCAGGGGACTCGAGAGGTCCTGGTAATGAGTCATGGACTCGGTGCCCTGGCTGCCTGTTTCTGTTCAGTGTGAGTCACTTCATTTGCACAGATGACTCTTGCTGCCAACCACTGCCCTCCAGGGAGGCTGTGGAGATGGGTACCAGTGTGTGAGCTTTGCTTTCACACCCTCCATAAGCAGAGACTCAGCTGCTATGAGCAATATAACACTGACTCTGGGTGCCTTTCTTAAACTCTTCATTTCAGTAATATCTTTGGGCCTAAAAACCTTGCAGATAAGAGAGTTTTTTCAGTAGCCATCATTTGTGCTCTGACATTGAGGTGGGGTTTCAGCATGCAGAGTTCCTACCTTGTTGTGGGGTCCCCCTTCATATTACACATCAGTGCATGGGTGGTCTTCTGTCACCCACACTTAGTATCTTTTATGGGTTCTCGTATTGCTTCCAAAATAAAAGACAAATTTTTATCCAGTTTAACTATTCTTTTTGCAATAATCAAAAAGAATGAAACCCAAATCTATCTTGTGATGTGCATGGCTTCAGCTTCTTTTAGAAGAATATACAGTAATAGCCTTACTCTGGAACCCAAATTCTCCACATGCTTTTCTTCATCTTGTGCTTAATATTTTACATTCTTAGAAAGTCTTTTCTTTGTGAAATGATATATATCAGAGAATATTCATTCAAATGGATAGATAGATCCATGAAAATGGATTCAAAACATGGCAAAATGTGGTCAATGCTATAATTAATTTGTGATTGAGAAGTAATAGAGAAGATGACAAGGAAAGAGAACATAAGACTGAGTAACAGTTGGGCTAGGTGGGTGATAGGTATTAAGGTGGGCACTTGTTATGATGAGCATTGGGTGTTGTATATAAACGATGAGTTACTGAATTCGACTCCTGAAACAAAACTGTATGTTAAGTAACTAGAACTTAAATAAAAATTAAAATAAATAAATAAAGGTACTTATGTACAAAAAAAAAAAAGACTAACAGAACATCTTTTCATCTGACACCTTGTAGAGTTAAGAGAGAGCATACTGCATACTTCTAGAGTGGACTTTCCTTTTACTCAGAATAATTTTTGCATTATGGTAACAACTTCTGCCTAAACTCTCTTCTCCCCTCTGCTTTTTTTTTTTTCCTTAGGAGAGGGATATGGTACCTGTTCACAGGGGGAAGGGAAGGCCTGCCAATGTATCAGTGGCCACCCCCCATCGTCCTGGGTACAAGGAACCTTAAAGGAAACCCTATGGGCATTCCCTAACTTTTGTTCTAACCAAGGGATATGATGGGAAGGGAGACAATTCTAATCTGGGAGAAGCATGAGTTTCCTGTCAAAAGAACGTGAAATCAAATGAAGACTTTCCATCTGCTGCAAAATGCTCCTCATTTCCGTGTGGGTATGTTTTTCCTCCCCTTCACTTTGGTGTCACACTCTAGGGACTGCTGTGGTCATTATCACCATCATCATCATTGCGGGACATGCAAGACTTCACAGATCCCTTGATCTTTATACCTTGTCCCCAAGGGAGGATATGGTTCTCCTCCTTTCCATCATTGGCCAGCTCTCCTCCCCAGGTAATAAATAAGGTCACAAGACCGGTCAGCAGCTGCTCTCTCTCTATTTGTCACAACTAGTTGGGTTCTTTCTTCTGCCCCATTTGGCTTGAGACCTTCACTCACCTCTCACTTCCTTTCTTATCAGACTTCACTGCTTCAAAATTCTCCTGGCCAATATGGAAATTCTCCCAGATTCTACAGTATTTTATTGTTTCTGACTCAAAGCTTAGAAAAAAAATAAGTGATTTTTTAAAATATTGAATTTGCTAAAGATAGTGATAATGGAAGTATTTTTCAGAAAATGAAAAAATTTTTCGAGACTTCATTCTTTTTTCATCATCTATCCAGTTTCTAGTGATTTTTAATAAATCATGAGGCCTAAATTTTCAAAGCAGTTAACCAATTAATTATGTCTTACATCTGAAAATAGGAGTATTTAGTTTGATTACCAAATGCCATGGGTAGGTCAGCTGAGTTAGCACTTACTGGGATTATAAAAATTACCAATTCATGATTTTGTGTTAATATCCAAATATAGCTCTCAAGATTTCTGCCTAGGAAGAAAATACCATATGATTTCACTTATATGTGGAATCTAAAAAACAAAACAAATGAACAAACAAACAAAAAACAGAAACAGATGTATAAATACAGAGAACAAACTGAAGGTTGCCAGAGGGGAAGGGTGTGGGGAGGATGGGTGAAATAGGTGAAGGGGATTAGAAGGTACAAACTTCCAGTTATAAAGTAAATAAGTCACAGAGATGAAAAGTACAGCATAGGAGATAGAGTCAATTAAAAAAAAAAAAGAATTCCCCTTAGTTAATAGAGCAGGGATAGCTTAAAACTTTCTACATATTTATGTATATGTACCTAATAGTTATAAATGGAAATATTTTTTCTTCATTTAATATAGGAATAGTGTTAATCACTTAAGGTTATTTTAACTCTGTTGCAATCTTATATTTTATTCATCCCTGTATTTTCCTTAAATTTAACTTACCATCTTAAATGTTGGCCTCTCAGAAGTATTTTTCTGATATATATATATATATATATATATATATATAAAATATATGTATTTCCATATACATTTATATATATAGCTGGTCTGAGGAAGGCAGATAATTGGTGTTCTTTGCAGCCTGTGTCTGATGCTGTCTCCGATACACTCTTCTCATGGCCGTTGTATCTTGTCAACTAAGACTCCAACATTACCTAGTCAGGGAAGGCTTGCCTCTGTATCCATCTAAAGGAGTCTCGGGTCCCCTACTTCCATGTGATCTTTGGTATAGTTCTGATTTATTTTCTTCATGATCCCAATTTCTTTCAGATAGCATCTTGCTCCTGGTTACTTATTGACCATTCTCAACTACAGTGTAAGCTCCGTTTAATTATCTGTTTAGTCATCACCATGTCCTCAGTTCTTATAGTGTGTCTGGCACCAAGGAGGTGTGAAATAAACAAGTACTGAAGGAATATGTGTTCTGAGTTCCTGGTGGGGCCAATGTCACAGAGAAAAGATAGAGAACTGGTACAAAATTAGAAGGGAGGGGACCTCTCCCAGGCTAATGATATTGGATAATTCTTTACAAGCCACACTACTTGGCAGCACAAGGGCAAAATAGTTTCCTGTCCTATCTGTAGTCCACGCTTTTAAAGGAAAAGGGGAGACTAATTAAAATTGTATGCCTGAAAAGACATGGAGAAAAATTGTTTTTAAAAATAACAATTTTTAAAAAGAGAAGGAGAAAATGAGAAGGGAGATGGTATTGCTGAAATGATTGAAGAGTTGACATATGTATTTTTAGGGAGACGGTAAATGATTTTTTTTTAGTAAAGATTATTTTTATCCTTTGAACTTTCACTGGGGGAAATTTCATTTCAAAGCAGATTCTCACAAATCATAATTTAAATCCTACACACATAAAGACCTTTCTCTTTCCTCTGTCAGGTGCACATCACTCTTTGGAGGGCTGGGGAGACCTTCACGCTTGATCACGGCTCTCCCTTCCCCGTCGCTTTCCCAATGATACTGCCCTCTTCCTAGGCCAGCAGATGGCCATGGTGAGCAGGGAAGTACCACCTGGAAAGAGAGAACAAGCACTGAGATGCACTCGCTCCAAGTAAAAAGGAAGTTGGAGAAGACTAGACTCTCCAGTCTGAAGGAGGGCGAGAAATGAGAGAAAGCCGACACGAAACTATACCTTGTTTTTTTTTTTTACTTTTTGTTCAAGGGTAGTATTCTCAGAGAAATTTCACAAGTCCCAAGCACATAACCAGATGAACTTTTACAAACTGAGCACCCCTGTGTACCAGATCTGGAAACAGGACATGACCAGTATCCCAGAAGCTCTCCTTGGGGCTCCTTCCTGTCACTAACCCTCCTCATCAAGAGGAACCACTCTCCTGTTTTGCTTGGTTTGATACTTTATAAAATTGGAATTATGCAAGATGTATTATTTGGTGTCTGGCTTCTTTCATTCTCTATCATGTTTATGGGATTCATCCACATTTGTCATGTATTATGTTGGTTCATTCTTGCTGCTGTGCAGTGTTCCGTTGATGAACACAGCACAACCCATTCATTCTGCTGCTGACAGGCAATTGAATAGTTTCCTTTCTTGAGGAAGGGGGTGAGAACTATTCTGGATAGTCTGTTATAAACATTCTAATACAGCTCTTTTGATGAAAGCATGCACATACACACATGCATTCCTGTTGGAGATAGAGCTAGGAGCAGGATTTCTGGGTCATAGGATGTGCATATATTCAGATTTTGTAGATAAGCCAGTTTCCAGAGTGGTTACAAGTACTTACACTCACACCAGCAGTGCATGAGAGTTTCAGTTCCTCTGCCTCCTCACCAATATTTGGTATTTTCTGTGGTTTTTTCCCCCATTTTTAGCCATACTGGTGGATATATATTGAATGTGATTTAATTTCTATTTCTTTGAGGCTACCTTGTTTTTAACTGCTCCAGTCACAGAGTTTTGGTATCATGTCTGATGCTGAAGCCAGGAGTGAGCTACCCAGGGGATTACATCCAGAATGAGACAAGAGAACAAATTCATTCCAAGACAGAAAGATTAAAGGTTCTTGGATTCAGAACCAAAGAGAAAAAATAAAAGAGGGCAGCAAGGTTACTTTTGAATCAACTTCACTTTACTCTAGCAGTTCATCAGGCAAGGTAGAATCCATCTTTTCAGATAGAATAATTCTATTCTATTCAAGAAAAATAAGAGTAGATTTTAAAAATGTCTGCAGCCTTTACTAGAGAGATGACTGCATAAATACTAGACTATAAAATTCAGAAGAATAATTACATGATGGACAGATCTGTGACAGACTTGGTCCTCGTGCTTATGACCATTCTAAAGTACTGCGAGAACAAGAACCCAGAAACTCACAAATTAATGTCCTTGATAAGCCTCAGAAATCACAGGTCTCATTAACATCTCTGCCAGAGTACTGTTTTTGCTAAGGTGAACAGATGTAGGGGGAAGAAAAAATCACCACTACTAGTTTCTTCCTGCCTTTCTTTTTTGCTATGGCATCAAATTATGGGCCGAACTCATTTAGGTAAACCAGATGGAAATACAGAGCATTGTAACTAAAATCTTGGGGCGACCCAAAGAATGATGACATTTGGTTTCTGATTCTTTGAGACAAGCGGTGGGGCTTGATTTTATGTCTTTATAACTGTCCTGCCTCAGAAGGCACAGGACCATCAAAAGTCTCTTCACTTTAAAAAAGCCCACTGAAATACTATAATTATATAAGATTTTTCCATGGGAGAAGCTAGGTAAAACATACCCAAGACCTCTTTGTTTTGGTAACTTCTTGTGAGCTACAGGCATTTCAAAGTAAAATTTAAACATCCTAAATATCTGTCTTCTAAGACAGAGAATCCGTAAAAATAAATTTCTTTGGCTTTCAAAAGGATATAAAAATGTTCTGTAATTTTTTTTTAGATTTTATTTATTTGACAGAGAGATAGAGAGCACAAGTAGGCAGAGAGGCAGGCAGAGGGAGAGGGAGAAGCAGGCTCCCCGCAGAGCAGGGAGCCTGAAGCGGGGCCCGATCCCAGGACCCTGGGATCATGACCTGAGCTGAAGGCAGCCGCTTAACCGACTGAGCCACCCAGGTGTCCCAAAATGTTCTGTAATTTTAACAGCAATCGCATGTATTCCTTTAGGTTAAATACAATAGCGAAACTCCTGTCCAAAGTGCCTATTAAAAGATTTTTACACGAGTTGGAAGCATTAGCGTACTAAGCTATGATACTAGAGCATGACATCTCAAGTACTCTGTTTAAATGATGGATGTATGATAGTGATTTTCACTGCTTTATTTCTCCAACCTGAAATTGCCACTTAGCTTTCATAAAGATTTTAATGAAAAAAATAAGAACATAATCAAATAGTCTGCAAACAAATCAGCAAACTAGTTGGATGTAATGGCTTGTGGTAGGTCAACTATGTTAGCCTCACATAAGAAAGATAAATAAATAGAATTATTTCTAAACTCCCACGAGATGATGATTGAACAGGAAGATATAACCAAATTATTTTCCACCCCCTTTAGCTTCTAAATTATTCCCAATTTTAGTCCTTCAGACTTAACTTTAAAAATAAATGACTAGATTTTTAAATGTGAAATGGAAAGCAATTAAACACTTAACAATTTTAATTGCTTCAATTAAAATTGAGAATAAAATAATGAAGATTATGCACTTAGATTTCACTATGACCACTATATGAGAGAGTTTTCTTTTTATACATTAGGAAGAAAACAACATTTTTGAGAAATTAATTATGCTTTACTTATTTTTAACACATTAATTTTTTTCAGGCAAAGTCTGCTATGAGTTTCTTTGTGGAGCTTGCTTTCCTGGAGACTCTCACACATCTTTTTTTTTTTTTTCCTTCACCCAACAGATACTTGTCTTCAGTGAGGAAAGACAAAAAGCAAACAAACAAAGAATGAGTGATTACATAAATGCCTAGCTGTAGATAAGCACCTCATAAAAAGTGATAAATATACCAGACAATAGGATGATTTAGTGGAAATGTTATGCATATTGTAAAACATATGTGAATTTATCCATAGGATAAAATAGAGTGACAGAAAGCTAAATATTCCCACCAGGTAAATAATACATGTGAAGTTGGATAATGCAAACAAATTCTAAATATGCATAAAACATAACCAACTAAATACATATTTATTTAAGAGGTCCCATAGAAATTTATACTATTTACTAATATTCATATAATATTAGCATGGAACATATTAAAGGGCATTTGGTCACACATACCAAACATGCAAAGACTATGATGAGTGTTATATATCAGCTAATGTTAGCTTTTCACAAAGGAATGTGAGACCCCCCAAGAGAGGTAATTAGACATTATGGTAGAAGGAGGAGGTTGGAGCCTTATCTTACAAAGGAAGTGATATTTGTGGCACTATGATAAAGTTATGAACACGCTTGCTCTCAGCGTCAAACAATAAGAACTTCAATCAATATAGCAACCTTGAAGCTACTGACTGAAGCAAATCATTTTTAGGTGAAGCTTAAAGAACAGCAATGTGCACATTATGTCACTTTCTTTGGAGGGAACTTGCATTTCTTTCCTTTGAACACTGCAGGTATGATTAAATTTAAGGCTCATTTACTCTTGTATTCATTCATTCGCTCATTTATTCTTGCATTCAGTAGCAGTGAACAAAATGATGGAAATCCCTGTACTTACAAGGACAGTAAACAAGTGGATAGTAAGACATATAATATAGCATGTCAGATGTGGAAAATAAAGCAGGAGGGAAAGTGGAAAGGGAATGGTGTGCAATTAAAATAAGGTCAAGGAAGCAGACATTTGTGAGACGAATGGAAGAAGAAGGAGTGAGTCATGTAGTTACCTTGGGGCATAATGTTCTAGGTAGAGGGAACAGCATGTGCAAAGACCTTGTGAGGGTAACAGAGTTGAAGTGTTGGAGGAACGGCCCTGAGGGCCAGTAGGGCTGGAGTAGAATGAGGAGCAGAGACATAGAGGAGGACAGAAGGGTGAGGCTTATGTGGTATAGACCACTTAAAAGGCTTCAGTTTTCACCCTGAGCTGGAGGAACATGTTCTTTCATGGAAAATAGCAGCTGGGCTGAGGTGGGGGGTGCAGCTTAGCTGGAGGGAAAATTAGGGAGGGGGGCAGCAGACATCATGGTTGGTCAATCTGGTTTTCTTCTGCTTGAAAGCTTATCAATTATCCCTAAATCTGCCTTCATGGGGATGAGTGAAATAATAAGCTAGGGGTCCAGTTAGGAGATGTGAGTTCTGTTCCCAAGCAGGACACTGATACCCCCTCCTCTGCTTCCCGGCCACCACCGGATTCTTTGGCTCCTTCATTTCTGTACAGGAGAATACTGTGGGCAGGTGGATTTTCTCTCTTTCCCCTTGTGGCTTTTTAATGACCTCCCACACAGAAACACGAATGGACAGCAAGCAAATATACTACACATGTCACGTTTCTTCACCCAGACACACCGGCAGATTTTATATTGATGAAATAGAATTGAAAGATAGTCTTTATTTTGTTGAAGTCTAATTGCTGTGCACTTTCGCTCCCTCTGCTGGTTGTGAGGAATGTGGAAAACCACAACTCTGACATTGCTCTGCTGGAAGAGGTCAAGAGCAACCTGCCAGATGTGGTTTTACCATGGCTTTACCATGGTTTAAGCCAGAGGAGAAAGAAAGTTGAGCAAGTAGCCTGCATCTAGGCAGACAACCACACGAGGGAAAGATTCATTCTCTGCCCTGCTGATGATAGAGCTGCAGAATCATGTGGAACCTCAGGGCTCCAGAAACTTAGGGCAGAATCAGGACTTGTAGAAATGCACTCACTGCTCATCATAAATAAGAAAACTTCATGAACAATGAGATTGTGCTGTTAACCAAGAGTTAATGTAGCTCTATCTGGAGCACCCCTTTCTTGTGATCTGATCCTAATTTCAAGGTAATAACTGTTGTGGGGGGGGGGGCTTATTTTAATGTTCATTTTTTAATATGTTAGTAGGGCAATGAAATTCCAGCTTAAAGTCATTTCAGTTATTCTCTGAACTCCTTTAATGACCCTCTAATTGGATTTTTAAAATGTAGTTCTGTAAAAATTAAGTCTTAAGGGTTTTCTTGGGTTTTAATGCCTTTCCTTTGTGAGACCAGAAGGAAGTCATCACCACCAGCAAAGCATTTATTTTCAGGTTTTGTGTGGGCCTGGTGTGACCTGAGGTCCTGTGCCAAGTGAAATAAAAGAAGCTTGGACATAGTTTGGGAAGAAATTAACTTGTATATTTATTGTTTTAATAGGTCAAACATTTCCTACTCCCTCACATTCAATGACTCCCACCAAAAATAAAAGCAGATCCATTTAACGCACATCACATTTCCTAGAAAAGCCACCAAATACAAGACCTCCATCAGTCAGGATCTTTGCACAGTGTTTATGGCTCTGCTTATCTCTGCAGGAGGCAGAGGGCTGGAGGAGATCCCACCTCCATCCTCCCTCCTGCAGGTGAATAGGAGTTGTGTTGATGCAGGTGGTGGAGGAGAAGAAAATGCCCGGTCCTCGCTTCCTGTGAGCACCGCCAGCCATGGGAGTCATGATGTTGGTCTTGTAAGTCAGTCACACGGTATGTTTGCCTTCTTCCTTGTATGACAGTTATTTATATATACTATTCTTATGGAACTTCTTGATTGTAAACTCACCAAGGTCTAATACAATGTCTTATTCCTTACAGCACCTAGTATGTACTAGTTTCCCAGAAGAGATTGTTGAGGAACTACAGTTAATTACAGTTATTTATAGGTTCTGAGTAAACGTGTATTGAATGAAAGAATTAATAAAGGTATTCATTTGAGACTTTTCTAAAGCATACCAGAATCTATGGATTGCCTTTAATCAATAACATTATTACTATTAATAGCTACATTTGTTAAGCATTTATAATATGTTATGGATTGTGCTCAGCTTTTCAAATACTTTCTCACTTATTCTGTATAGTTGAATGAAGTAGGTCCCAGTTATTTATCTCCATTTCACAGATGAGAAAAATGAGGTTTAAAGAGATTAAATTACTTGCTCAAAGTTACCCAGTGAAGCACTGTGCCCCAACCCACTGACATCATCTTTGATTATCGTCTTATGAAATGACATGGCTTCTATGGGGCGGTGGTAACGGGAAAATGGGGTCTCATTCTACCAACCTGAAACTATTTTGAGCCCCCCTTTTCCATACCAGGACAATCAATAGGAGCTATTCGAGTATGAATATCTTCGGATTTATAGGGATCCAAATATCTGGAATGCTTTTGAAAGGACTTTTACAACATTTTCATTCATTTAATTAAAATATCTTGCTGTCAAAGTGCTGCAGATACAGAGATGGTAGAGACACTTCAACTCTAATGAGCCAATCATTAGAATTAAAATCCAGTATGCTAACGGCTTAGTTAGATGTGTGTAAAAGGCACCACGGAGCTTAGAGCATCAGCATAAATCTCTACCTGAGGCTGGTCTGGGCAGCCCACTCTGGGAAGAGGACATCTGTGAGGTATTTCAAAGGGCAGCTGAGAAGGAGGTGGGGGACCAGAGACCCATTGACAGAGGGCCAGCATGGGGGAAAAGTGAACATGAGTCCACAAAATAGAAGTTGGCTCCCCTGAGCTCCCTATTCAGTTCACTTTTAACCAGCCTTGGTGAACACAATGCAGTATATGGTTTTTAAGGATACTGAAGAAATCCAGGGGCAGATAAGTGCTTTAACAGATAAGGAGGCATTTTTTTCATCGAAAAATCCATAGCACTAAACATGAAGTGTCTTGCTAAAGGCAAAATAAGGAATTGTTGAGCGTTGGAGGATTGATTGAGGCTGGTTACTGGAGTTGGCTAGAATACCTCGCAGAGGGACCAGTCTGAAAGCTCTCCCCTGTGCTTTTGGTCTCAAAAGAACCGGGTGAAAGCTGATAAATGGAACAGAACAAATGAATCCTCCCATGCTAATCCCAGTGCCAATCCCAATACATGAACAGCAACAACACATATGTCTTTGTCTTTGAAAGACAGAATTACCGGGAAGGCATGAAATTGCAAAGGTTAACGTTTATTTTTGGCTACTGTGAAGTAGTAAATGCAAACTGCAAAGTTAAAAAAAAGAAAATTGCTACGGCCCCTCTCTCAGTTTCTTGAGAATAGTCTTTATACTGCTTTAAACCTTCAGAGTTGGCAGAATAGAAAAAGTACGGTTTTTAAAAGTAGTTTTTAAAGATAATTAGCTATGATTTTGATGTTTCCTTTCCCTGTCAAATTTAATTAAAATGACATATTTATCATTATTTTGTATATAAAAGTTATGCTAACAGCTTTTATATGGCATATATATGATATATATATGTCTCCTTTGACAAATGTTTGAAGTTTCTTTGTAAAGCCTGTGAAATCTGACTGCCCTATTTCCAAATTATTTAGACACTTTTTCCTGCCCACAATTTTAATTGCCTGTTAACATTATTTTTACATACATTTTTTTTTCATATCAGAGACAAGTACTGCCTTAAAAATAAATGCTCTAATCGTAAGATTTGGTATGTGATAATTATTAGTATAATTTTTTTAAGGAAAGACTATTTGCTGCACATTTAACACTAAGTAACTAGTATAAATAATGTGTGAATTGTAGGCTGTATGAATTCTAATAAATGTGAGGTCTAATTGCCCTTAACAAGACCAGTTGAAAAAAGCACGTTTCAATTGATAAAAGAATATGCCACTTTCATGGTTCTCTGGCAAGTCAAAGGGCTTGTCCATTTTCTTGACATTGTATTTACTTAAAAGAGTTTATCTAAAGGGAAAGAGCAAGGCTGCAGGCAGCTTAGAACAATGTTGTAATTGTCACTAATTAAGTGCCCTCAGCTGTGTCTATACTGGGCCACTGTTTACTTGCCTTACACATACTCAGCTGTAGGTAGCCACACTAAAAATTCCTCCACTTATTACCTTCCTTTCTGTTTTCATTTCTGTGTGGTGAAATATTGACAAATATGTCACATTGGACTTTCACACTTTGTTCCGTCAATAGGTAAATTGAGGATGCAACTATTCTCCCTTCCTTTGAATTATCTGTGAAGAGAGTGGTTGGAGTTGGGGGGATACTGGAAGTTGCTCAAGTACCTAACTGATGAAATGATTCTGAGGAGTAGAAATGCAGCAGAATCATGCTTGGAGTGCATCAACATATTCTCAAACATGCTCTTTATAGCCATAGGAAGCAATTCTCAAAGCTGGCTGGTATTTCAGCTAATATCTAACCACCAACAAAGTTAACTGTGACTGTTATAGACCTAATCCATTACTAGGATCTATTTAGTATCATATTTTAACCTCTGTAGCTTTCAGCCTTAGAGACCCGAGAGAGTTCATTTTTGCCACCTTGAACAATTCTTAAGCTTTCTTTGCCTTAGTTGCCATGTTTGTAAAAAAGATAATGAAAGACTAGACCGGTGTTCTCAAATTTTAATGTGCACATGAATCTTCTGGGCATTATATTAATTCAGATTTGGATTCAGTAAGACCTCAGTGAAGGTGGAAGGTCCACCTTGGTTCCCAGGTGCTGATCCAAGACCATATATTGAGTGCCAAGGAACTAGCTGATTTCTAGTGAGCTCATCAACTCTGAAATTCTCTCATTAAGTCTCTGCTTATGAAATATACTTTATCCTAGATTATGAGATAAATTCACAATTCACTGATTTTTTTTTTTTTTTGGATATCATCTTATAATGTCAGTGAACAAGATAATGAATGAGGGACTAAATTTAACCCTGGACTGTTAAGTTTCATAAATATACAAGAATTATAGCTATAGAAATTAGGTGCCCAAGCTGTGTGCCTATGATTTTATCACTAAATACTAAATAACAGAAAAGTAGACAGCATCACTTTGGAACTTCACAGGGCCCTATGGGGTACCCATTAGTGTTAGCTATTTCATTTCTTTTAGTGTGAATAAACACACATTCCAAGAATAGAATGAGCTTTCGAATATTTATTTCTGAAATGTTTCATGGATTTCATTTTGATGCATTGATTTTCTTCAAGATACCTCAGAATTCTGCCCATCTCAGTTTTTTTCTCCACTCTTGCCTCTGGCTACATTTCTCCCATATACCAGGATACCACTCCACTCAAGCTCCCCAGAATCAATTTAGGTGGAATTTTACTGAGGAGAACTCTCCTTCTGGAGTCTTTTTATTTGATTCAACTGAACAGGTATGTTTCTAAGAGCAGCAGAAATACACTCACAAAATTTAGAAGACTCTATGGCCTCTTGTTTCTTGGGATGTTATTTTAGTATCTGCACTCAATTTCAAAATCAGCTTGACTATTTCATATTCTTATGATTTTATAAATCTTGAACAACATTTATACATCTTGCTCTCTTGGTTTTATTGTACCAATTGCTAAGTGATGGTATGGATGATTTTAACAAAAATATTCATTTCATATTTTTCTTTAAGAGAATAGATGTGATAGGAGCAAATATTTTTTAAAAAGGGTTTCCAGCATTGTTCAAAGCATAATATGAAAGGCTGGAATAAGGGTTTATGCAGATAATGCATTCATGACTGAACAATTTGGATATTAAATATGGTCGTGGGATATAAATTAACTTAAGCTCTTGAAATTTATAGATGAATTCAAAAATGTAAATCTGCTCAGAAAAAAGCTATTTATCTCATCCATTTGTATGGTAATTGGTGGTTCATAATGAAATAATCTGATGCACAGGGTCCAGCTAAATTAGCCTGCCCATAATGCACTATCTTGAAGTGACTTCACATTCTCATTAGAGCCTTTCTAATTTCTAAAGCAAAATTAATGCAATTAGTGATCAAATCAATACATATTGATCATGAGTTTCTTCAATATGGCATGAAAATATCAGGTCAAAAAGAAAGGGCTTTTTTAAATCATGGAATTAATAAAAGAAATTTAACTTGTGGGGGGAAAAAACCCAGCTTTGTGCTATTTTCCACAGTTAGCTATTATTTATGAGAAAGTAGCAATATCACTTTTACCACTGTTTGGGTGAAATTCAATATAATGTGCTATGCCCCCATCCCTTCCCCCCAACATGTCAATACTGTATTCATTGTCCATATGGATTTTTCTCCCCATAAATATCCAAAAGCAAATTTTTTCCTCATGGTGCAGAATTTCAGATGACTAATTACTCAAAAGCATTTCTTTCTTTTCACATGCAAATGTAAGCAAGATTCCAAAGAGAAGTACATCCCCACAACCCCTCGACCCAGTAAATGTACCAGTGTTGGAGTGGGCTGCAGTTAAATGTATGCAGGAAGGAACTTGAGGCCCAGAATAAAAAATCAAAACACATTTGTGGAAATCGAGAGACTGTTGCTTTTCTACATACTAATCAGCTTATTTCAGTGTGAAACAAAATGATACTTCCAAGAAAAAAAAAAAAAAAGACTCAGTCCCTGGAGTCCCTCCCACCCCTACCCAAATGGGTTCTGAGATGTGTTCAACTGGTGTCTACGGAGGTGGTGAGGGCAAACTAGGGATGAACTATCTCAGCTGTTCAACTTCTGGTTATAAAAGTCACCAGACTATATGGATTGTGGGGTAATTTCTGAGTAAACTCTGAGAAAAGGATCATATTATTGGGTTAGTCTACCTTTGAGATCTTCCACAGGGCTAAGCTGGAGAGACCTGATCCAAGGCCCCAAGCCTATGGATTGTAGCTATGGCCAGTTAATTTGCTTCTACATCTTGAGGACATGTAGAGCACAAGCCACTCTTCCTAGGTCTTATTTTATGACTGTATTTCCAGAAGTTTTATGGCTTGTGAATAAATTCCCTTTTTTGTTTGTGATAAAATTAAATTGCTTTGTTTTAAGAAAGGTAATTAATTTGAAGTTTTTCCTGCAAGTTTCACACCCTACGAACATGAATAAAGCTTTTCATGGCGTGTAAATTTATAAACTGTGATTCTGGAACTGAATGGCAGGGGCAGGTGTGCATTATATTTTGTTTACAGACTGGTCGCATTTACTTGAAAGTGATTTCACAGATTTTGGTTGAAGTTCGGACGCTTTTTCAATGGTATGAGAACTCTTTGGTGCTTCTGATGGGGCAACCTGGCAGAACTGATTTCATATCCTCACCAATGTCACAGTTCTTAAAATTAGGGAGTGTTTTGGTGAAAATAATGGATTTGTATTCGCGAAGTCATTTTTTAATTCTCCTGAGGGGAACAGTGCATGGGTTTATAGGTGTTTCTAGAATACTATTTCAGAACAATATTGTCCTGAGTGTGTTGTATGGTTCAATCAAATCAGCACTTTAAAAAAACCATGAAGACGGACAATAACCTTCACCTGTACCACCTATTCTGTAATCTCCCACTTTCTGAGGAAAACATAAAATAGCTCTCAAAAGAAATTAAATAATACACACTCGTTATAGAGATTACAGAGAAGTAAAAGGGAGAAAAAATTACCCTTGATTCCTATAAATATCTTGATGTATATTTCTCCTGTATTTTTATTTGAATATAACTATGTATCAAATTGGATTTGGCACATACTATTTTATAACCTACTTTTTTTCCGCTCAGTGATACATAGTGAATATGTTTCCATGTCACTCATCATTGTTTCTTCACTGCAAGCCTGTGCCATACCTTTTAAAAGACACAAGACATGGAGCGTCCAGGTGGCTCAGTCGGTTAAGTGTCTGCCTTTAGCTAAGGTCGGGATCCCAGGCTCCTGGAATCCAGCCCCACATCGGGCTCTCTGCTCAGTGGGGAGCCTGCTTCTCCCTCTCCCTCTGCCTACCACTCCCCCTGTCTGTGCTCTCTCTGTCAAATAAAAAAAATAAAAAATAAAATAAAAGGCACAAGACATATAGTCAGTAAAGAGCGGTGTGTTTAAAGGGCTTCCGTGTGTTCTTGTTAGGTATGTAGCAGGGCAGGTCCTGTACAGACACCACTGCAGTGCTGCAGGGGTGGAGGGGTGCAGGGAGGTCAGTTCTTCCTGGAGAGGAATCCCTCCGCAGAGGGAAATCAAGGACCACGCAGAAGCTGAGCCCTCCATCTGGGTCTGCCATCCTCCAGGGCTCCTCTCTCCAACTCATCTTCCCAAACATCTCCCCGGGCATGGCTCTCATTGTAAGTGCACCTTTCTCACAGGTTGGAGGTGATATTCGCCTTAGAGATGGTCTCTGCCGGGTGGAGTGCGCACTGCCCTCCCTTCACAGTCCTCCAGGGCAGGAGAGGCAGTGCCTCTGCCTATTAGGATGTCTAGGGTGATCAGAGCACCAGCCAAGCCCACCAGCCAGCCAAGGCTGCTCTAGAGATGCCTAATGGCTACACCATATCAGCAGCTCCCCTGAACTTCCCCGGGTTGGACCCTGGTTTCTGGCCAAGCTCTGGAAACCTGTGTTCTGCTGCTGTGAGCCCTGATCTTTCAGCAGCCTTAACAGGTTGCCACTAAGGGTGGTGCTCATTTGATTTGATTTGATATTTAAAATTATTCCTTGTGGACATGCTGTGCACACTTATGCCAAAGATTACAAGAATGCTTGCAGTAGAACAGGGGGACAAAGAACAAGATTTTCTAAGGAAATGGAAACCAAAACTCTGACATCTCTCAAGACCCCAGTCTGAATTAAAGGCTCCCTTATTTACATTTCCCAACTATTTTGCACATTCCTATGATTCCTGTCACCCAATGGTGTTTGCCTATTTGTCACTGTCATGTGAGCCCCTGAAGAAGATCCCACCCTGTCTTATTTGCTTATTTTTAATTTTCTGTAATCCAACAGGGACCCTAGACACTAGTTGTGGAACAGGGAGCTTGGTCTCTCGCTCCAGCTCACAGAAGTGGTTGAAAGCACGGACCTTAGAGTTCAAGTGTCCGCTTGCTGTGGACCTTGGGCAAGTTATTCCATCTCTCTCTGCTTGGATTTCTCCATCTTAAAAAAGTAGATGATAATAGTACCTGCTTTGCATGGTTATTCTGAGTAATAATGAGTTTGTATTTATAATGCACTTTGAATAATGTCTGGCAGATGGAAGGATTGCATGGCTATTAATTTTACTCTGGTCGTATCGAATTGCTACCGAAGCCTCTGTTTCTTTAGAGATGCAAGTATATATATATTGGAAGTGACCGGGACAGAGCCTGAAACATGCTACAGGCTGGGCAGACACTTCCTGGGCCCCACTTCTAACTGCTGTGTCTGCTCATGAAAGGTTTAGATGGGGCAAGCATGAAAGTACACTAAAGGCGTGCCCTTTAGCAACTTCTTGGGGCTCTTGCTTGCGAGCCCCCTTTCCTGCACATCCGTGGTGGTCAAGCAGTTGGCTACTTCATTTAAGTTATACCGCCAGGCTGTTGTGGTCGTTTCTCACGAGGAGAGATCAGAGTATGTATGCGTGTAGCGGGGGGGACTCGTGTGAAGACGGTAAGAAATGCTCAATCCTGTGTTCCCTGGACCCTTTCTCCTCCTAAGCCATGCCACTTTGTAATGTAGATAAGAGAAGAAATCATAGTGGGGCTTCAGACTGGAGATGGGAAGGAGGCCCATTTTTAATGGCATTGAAATAAGAGGTAAGCCTAAACCCACCATTGCTTATTTATGGCCGTAGTTATTTCTCCCTGGTCCGTCCCAGAGGGTTACTTTCTGTTGTTAATTGGAACTTCTAAGCCATTTTTATTTACAAAGTGTTTTACAGTCATTGGTATTGATGACTTATAATTCCCCCATGAGTTAGGTGTCAGGATGAGGCATTGACACATGCTCCACTCTGAGGAAGCTGAGACGTGAGGGTGGATAAATCGGCCCGCCCCCTCCCACACGGCAGCCTTGCCCCGCCCCCCGCCCCCCCCGCCCCCCCCCCCGCCCCTTGGCTTTGTTGTGGCTTGGCAGATGAGTATCACCCTCTCCGTGCTCTAATAGCAGCTACGATTGGATTCCTGGATAAAGGGCCTTTAGAAGAGGGACGGAGAGGAAACAGCCACACTCGCAGGCTTATTTTGGTTTTTAAGGAAGTAAAACAAATAACTGCCTGTTTATTGTTAAATGTGTAGTGCCAGTCATGACAGGCATAAGGATAGTAACACTCTGGCCAGCAGGGTGCTTATCTGGTTTACTAGTTCAGAAGGACTTGATTGATGTGAAAGGCCAAGGTCTCAGTGAAGATAATTTAGCCATTTCCATACAGTTTATGCTTGTGTTAGTTGTATCCTGCAGGGGAGTCCCAGGGGGCGGCTTCCCTGACCTTCCCTCTAAAAGGTAACACATAGGAGTTCCTGAAGGAACCATCATCTAACAAGACTAATGATGGCTTCCATGCCTATTATCATTCAGAGACATAGAAAAAGGCTTTAGAAATGCAGTACCGCATTCCTCCCTTGATGTTGCACATGATCTATTAAGGCGTTATGTGGCAGATAAATTAATCATTAAAAACTTGCTGTTAAGTCTTTACAAATAATAACCAGGTGTACCTTGATTATCTTTGATCTCAATATATATTTTTTCTGTCGCTAAACAGATGATACATAGCAGTGTGTCTTACTGACAACTTTTCTGAGGGACTCAAAGAAAGGAGGCTATTTTCCTCCAGCACTTTTTTTCTCCTTTTTTTTTTTTTTTTTTTTGTTAGAGAGAAGGGCTAAAAAGAAGTTTTTCACTCAGTGATAGCTCCTGACAGCCAGGGTCACTTTTTCATATTGCTTTGCTGGGATGTGAGTATGAAGCATCTTCCCTGTTTATTATTCCAGCCATCTTCCCATTTGATTTATTTCTCCCATTCACTGCTACTTAGTATTTAAAAGTTCTGACCAAGGGACACGCTCCACATCTTGTGTGCATTAGGTTTTCCATGATACACTGGATTCCACTTAATGCCATCACTTTGGATTGAGGTGGATGGTTTTTTTTCAACATAATATGTTTTTTCGTCACATTAACCACTTCCAGAGCTAACAGTTTCTACATTCCAAAAAGAAAAGGAAAAAAAAAAATGAGAAGAGGAAATCATACAAATGCAACAATCAAGGTAGATATATATAAGGCAAATGAAAATGCATCACAACACAGGACAGGTTTAGTATCATAAATGATTTCATGATTAAATCATTTAAGAATGATTTAATATGCTTCTGGGGAAACTCACGTTAGTGGAAATTGCTCGAGTAACTGATAAATTCAGGAACAGCCCCAGGAATGTGGAGATGGAGACGGAGTGGTAACAGGAGAGGAAAAAGTGTCCTTCTGAAAGCAGTAGGTTTGTAGAGCTTAAAAGACAGGAAGTTTGGTCGAAATTCTTGTTCGCACCACAGATCTCTACAATCTACTCCATTAAGTTATGCATGCTTTTATTAAAGGTCAGTTTAGAGAGGCAAAAATGTTAATTTGGCCTTTCAAAAATTATTTCAAAAATCTTTTCTTTGGACATGTGTGATCTTCTTTTGTATTTTGTTCAGTATCTTAAGGACTGTTTTATGGTTAGCTATCACAATATGGGGATTACTTGGGAGGGGGAATTAAGATTATTTTTTTCTGTTTTGTTAAATACAATATATGTGAAGAGGATGTCTTTATTCCCTCTGAATTCTGAGAAATTGATGTTGATGATATGCATTTTTACTTTTGAAAAGTTTATGCAGGACATGATTAATAGGAAGCAAAAAACAACCATATCTTCATAAAGATGCCAATTACAAGAACTTACGAGGGATATTGATGTAACTTAATATTTTCTATAAAATCAAAATGTTTTGGGGTGCCTGGGTGGCTCAGTTGTTTAGTGTCTGCCTTTGGCTCAGGTCATGATCCCAGGGTCCTGGGATCGAGCCCCGCCTCGGGCTCCCTGTTCCGCGGGAAGCCTGCTTCTCCCTCTCCCTTGTGTTCCTTCTCTTGCTGTGTCCCTCTCTGTCAAATAAATAAATAAAATCTTTAAATAAAATAAAATAAAAAAATAAAATAAAAAAGTTTTTGAAGGGACTAATAGCTATTATTAACTGTGACTATAGCTAAAATCTACCAAACATTTATGTGTCAACACTATTCTAAGTTTTTCACATGTGCTACTTCATTTTCTATCATAATATCATAATCCAGTAGTTATTATTTTTTCCTGTTTATAGAGGCAAAGAGAGAAGGAATAAATTTCCCAAAAACATAGGACTAGTGAGGAGTAGAGCAGTGATGGATAAAAACAGAGGTTCTCTACTGAACAAAATATAAGGCCTTGATGATGATGTTTTTCTTTTTCTTTTCTTGGTAAGACTGACAATCCATCCAGCACCACTCTGGCATCTTATTTTGATAAAACTGAGGTCCAGAGAAGTTAAGTGATTTGCCTAAGATCACATAGCAAGTTAGTAAACAGGAAAAGCCCTTTAGCACTCTACCACCTATCTGAATTGGGCCTGTTTGGCAGCCTACACTAGACGGAAGCGGTACCAGTGGTGAATGAATTCCACTCCAAGAGCAGGAGGGAAGGGCATTTGGTTAAATAAAATCAACACCCTCTTCAGTTACAAACAAGACACCTTGGGAGTAGAGTAAGGGCATGAGTCAGGATGAACCCAAGGTGCATTTATGGGGCAAATGACATTTTTCCTGGGTATGATCCTAACTTCCTACTACTAACAACATCCTCATCCTTTTCCTGCACTATCCAGTGACTTGAATTCATATTTCTAATGCTTATGCTGACTGAAATCCAGTCTCCCTCTACAGCCATCTACTTTAAAGTGTGAGTGCTTTAATAATCCCTTTCTGGGGATTTAAAGAGACCAGCTAAAAAGATCATTGCATGCAGATCCTTTAAGTATTGTAGCATCTAGAGACAGAAACTAATTTAACATAAAAGAGGTTTCCAAGTATTTTTCAGCTCAGATAATATAAACAATGAACTTTTCCATTTGCGAATATGTCTGACCCTAAAAAAGGTAATAAAAATTTGGTGGGAGAACATTTACAATAGGCATAGTATTACATATTTATTTAAAGACTACCTATCTTTGAGATGTTCAATGATGGTCAGGTTTTAAAAATAAAATCAACTCTTACACTATTATACAATATATGGTAGAACCTCCCCAATTAAAATCCCTGGAGATAAAATAGAAGCATGGGGAAATTATTTCTCATAGAATGAAATCAAGGCAAAGATGGAAGCTTCCTGATTCCGATTTGCATGAGCCATTATGCCGATTTATTTAGTAATAGTTACATGGATGGGAGTAGATGCTGGGAATATATAACCCTTGGAATTCAGACTAAAATAATTATTTTGAGTTCTTAGATTTCTGGACTAGTCTGACTAAATACTAATTTTCTAGGTTCTTATTCCTGTAAATGAGTGAATGTTCACATGGAGAACACAGACTCACAAGCAAAAAATCTTGTATCCCTTCCTATCTTCCCTAAACCCAGTGAAGAAGAAAACAAAGGATTCTTATCCTAAGAAGGAAGTAATTTCCCCTTACCACAGAAATAAAGTTGTCAGATTTACTAAAGAAAACCACAGGACATTCAGTTAAATTTGAGTTTAAAATAAAGAATGATTTTTTTTTAAGCATGTGTCCCATGAAATATTTGGATGTACTCTATCTTATCTGGCAACTCTGAAGAGGAACTCTGAGCTCACTGTTGGTGGAAAGGGGGTGTGGGCATTGACCAGCAACCTATCGGTGCCTGTGGAAATGGCTGCCTCATCAGGGCTGGGGAAGAACAGCACTTCTGCCAACAGATCTTGGGCCATGCAATAGTGTAGGTGCTGTCCTAGTGTCTGTCCTGTTGTCTCGGGCTGTGCTTGGAGAGATGGTCTTTGCATCTTCTCCATGTATGAGGCCAAATTCATGTAGGGGAAGTGGCCAAGCATTCAGGAACTGGGCCACAGAGGCAAAATTAATCCTTCAACTCTTTTACACTATTTTGATGGAGGCCATTCTTACATGTTAAGCATGGCATTGATGTCTATATTCAAACTGCTGCATTGTAATCCAGTTGTATTAGCTGGATTATATTCAAGGTCTACAGGCTTCATTTAATTTAGGGCATAATTTGCTGACCAAAGAAATAAATTTTATATACAAAGAAGTATTTGTTGTGGGCCTCCTGCACAGTCTTCCAAAGGGGATTTTTCTAAGTACCCCTCCCAACTCTATGGTAACCAAGCCAAAATCATTTGTCCTTCTCAGTCTTGGCTTTCTTACCATCCTTATGTGAAGTATAGGAAGTGAAGGTGTTTGAGGGATAAGACTTAGCTGAATGCTATTATAACCAGAGCTAAGAAGTGATGACTTGTCCAGGAAGTACTGAAATGAAAATCAATGCTGATTTTTTTTAAAATGGTAAATCAGTTTCCCCAGGAGTGATTTTATTCCCACCACTGGCTATTTTTTTTTTTAAGTATAAACTAGAAGATGCAAAACATGTATAAGGATTTTATTTTTTTATTTTTTTATTTTATTATGTTACATTAATCATCATACATTACACCATTAGTTTTTGATGTAGTGTTCCATGATTCATTGTTTGCTTATAACACCCAGTGCTCCATGCAGAACATGCCCTCTTTAATACCCATCACCAGGCTAACCAATCCCCCCACCCCCTCCCCTCTAGAACCCTCAGTTTGTTTCTCAGAGTCCATAGTCTCTCATGGTTTGTCTCCCCCTCCGATTTCCCCCCCCTTCATTTTTCCCTTCCTGCTATCTTCTTTTTTTTTAACATATAATGTATTATTTTTCATTTTCAGAGGTACAGGTCTGTGATATAAGGATTTTAAATGTGTAGTGTAAAAAAATAAACACTCATCACCCTATTTTAAAAAATACCATCTAATGAGTTATTTTAGCCAAGGACAGTAAATTAACACAGATTGGCCTGTGGTTTGAACAACAAGAATGATAAGATTTTGACAAATCAATACCATAAAAAGCATGCTAGGACCATTAAACAAAAGAGAAAAGCCAAAGGACTCTCTGGCAAGGCTTATTTTCCAGCATAGCTGTTCTCAATTGCTCAGTGTGCTTTTCCTGCAGCATATGAAGGGCTCCTAGCGCCCCCTAGCTGAGGACTCTGTGTAGTCTCCCGCCCTTCCCCCACTTGACAGACAGCTGGCGTTCTTGGCGCCTCTGCCCCTGCACCCCCTTAGTTCTTGGGAGAGAGCCGCTCTCCGGGCAGCAAAGCGCCCCGCTGATGTAGGCTCTCTCTGCCTTGTCTTTTGTGTGTTTTAGCAATCAAAACTAACATCCTCTTGTCTCTCTTTTTTCGTGATTTGTTTCCCTCCAATACTTACATCCAAAAGGAAGATGCTCAGAGTGATAAAGTGGTCCGGAGCCTTGGCCACGGCAGGGATGAGCCACAGAGGAGCGTGCATTATCCCCTGGCAATCAAATGCATTGTGAGTCAGGGCTTGGAAAAGCAGCCCAGTGTGTCCCTGCAGGTTGCCTTACCAGTGGCTTCTCACCAGGCCGTTGTTCTATTAATTTGTTAGAAATTAAGACAAGTGACTATATACGGGGAAAGCTTTTTAAAAAATCTTGCAAGAAAATACACCAAGATGGATGGATGTTTTGGGGTGAGCGACTATGGTTGATTTTTGTGAATTGATATTCGCCATCATTTTAGTGTTCTAAAACGAACACATAAAACTTGATAGGTAAAAAAAAATCGAGTAAACTGTACCAAAGCAAAAGGAATTTGGCGTTGTGTATTCCGAGTTTGTCTTTCATTAGGTTTCAGGAGCTCAGTATAAACTTGTTGCCTTTGTGAGCTTCCGCAGTAGAAGCAATTCAGTGCGTTGCCATGCAGCATCAGTTTCTAGACTTCAAAGACCTAAAGCAGGAGAAGATTGCAGAGACCCCTTGGGCCCTTACGGCCCTAGATACAGGATGTAATGGGTGTGCCTCTTGAATTAAGAGAGTGGTGGCCGCCTCTAAATCACCTGCGCTGAGCTAGCTTTAGAGCACATCGTGTGGCAGCTCAAGAACCAGCGTGGAAGTTACTTTTGAACGTACACAAATGGGTCCGTTAAATGAAATGCAAAATTACTGGTAGTAAAGGGATGGCCCAAATATATCCATTCTCCTTCTCTTCTTGAGTGCTGCAGGATCTCTGCGGTGAAGTCAGGGGCTCTAGGTACCTTGTACCTTCCTCCCCCAGCAGTGGCTGGCACATAGTAGGCATTCAGGGAACTTCTCCTGAATGAATGAACTGTGAGACTGAATCAAAACTACATCATCACATCTGATCAGAATCCAGTTACAGGAGCAAGCACATGCTAAGACGTCTAGCACAAACCCAGGACAGGTATGGGCACTCGGTAAGTGCTAGATAAATGTCTAGAGACTTCAGGTTTTTCTGCTTTCTATAAATTCGTGCTCTTCCTATAAGATAGTAGTTACCAAATGGCAACATTTGTGCCTTTGAAGAGGTTAACAAGTGATTAAAGGAGTAAATATAAAAAAGTTCTAGGGCCAAATAAGTTTGGGGAATGCTGCTTACCTTATTTTGCCCTTAGAAAATTTCCACTTATAAAACACTTGAAAAGTACAGCAGTAAAGCAGCTCGTTTAACCATTTCTTAAATATTTTTATCTTTATGAAAGTTATACAAGCACATAGTTCTACAGTGTTCATTATGGAAAATAGAAATCCTTCACACCAGCTTTACATTTCTCACTTCCCAGAGGCCCTAGTGATTCTGTTAGTATTACTCTCAATATCTCTAAATAGCCCTAAACAACTATTTGTACTCCTACTTTTTGGATATGTTGGTTTTAGGTATTATCTATGGACTTTGACAATGGACGTGTTAAGTAAAAGGGTTCAGGCGGAGCTACAGTGTCGGACAGGGCAGGCTGGAACTCACGGGTGGAAGGACTAGCAGGATACACACAGACCCCAGTCTCTTGGCATCATATGGAGAGGTGTGCTTGGGCGAGCATAGCCAGATGTGTTCTGGAGAGGGACGCCTCCATTGCCCCCGTTGCTTTCTTTGTTGGAGGCTCTGGGTGGGGGGGGAATGTGACAGTGGGTTTTATACAGATGAAGGTGGTGTTGCCTGTGGAGATCAGTACTTTGCAGCTTCATGCCAGTTGCCTAGGGCAGTCGCATTCCAGTCTTGATAGATCCTGGCGGGAGGGAAGCATTGGTCCCAGTTGACTCATTGAACCCAGAGAATACTGCTGGGTTCACCAATGGACAATCCAGTAGGACTCTTTTACTCCACTGCCCCATCCTCCTGGTAGTTATTTCACACTTTGTTTTGATCAGTATTCAGTGTATTCATTATTATGACCATGTGAAATGCTATTCATGGTTGAGCCATGTAATACCTTTGGTTAATTTCTCCTCCTGTCCAACTTCTAGTTTTCCCTGGAGTTAGTTTACTGTTTTCTGTTTGCAGAGTTCTTCATGTACCTATGACTAATTTATCCCCAAACTCTCCCTCAGTTATCTAACCTTCCTCTCAATATGTTCAAACACATTAAGCATTCCCTCGGTTTTATCTTCTTGAAGACATCTCTCCCAGAACCTTCAGATCTTCTCTAGTCTGGATGTCTTGCCCTCAATGCCTGTCTCACGTTGGTGGCTCAGGTTCTCACCATCGTAGTGGTTCCTGTTGGTACCCTGCTCAGACGCCCTCACAGGGCTGGGGCGCCCATCCTGCAGCTGTTCTGTATGCCGGTTCCTCACAGATGCCCCTTCTCCAGGGAATCACCTGAAGTCAAATGGGAGCCGCTTCAACCAAGGGGTTACACCCCTCTCACAGTCAATGCTGGATTGATCCAGGAGTACAAAATCTGGTCTCCTTGCCTTTAGGTGCAACTTATGCAGCTGAGCTCCCCATGGCATGAGGCTGAGCTGTTCTTCAACTGAGTCCACATCTTTCTTTGTCTCCTTCCCCTGCCCTATCTTGTTTCCCCCTCTTGCTTTCTCCTGAGAGCCCTGCTCCAATAAGTCACAGGCACATGAATTCCTGTTTCAGGCTCTGCTCTGGGACCCTGACCTAAGACAACCATCATCCTGAGAGGTCCTTTCACATCTCTCTTGAGTTGAATTTCTCATAGTTCTCCCTCATTTTCTAGAATTGTGTCTTCCTCCCTCTTGGTTTCTTTTCTTGGTTAAAGGCATCCTTTTGTCATTTCCTGAGAAAAGTTGCATGGGAGATAAGTTTTTAGTTATTGATTGACTTAAAATATTGTAGGCTACTCTCACATATGATTAATAGTTTGGCTTGGTATAGAATTTTATATTGGAAATCATTTTCCATCAGAATTTTATTTTATTTTATTTTATTTTATTTTATTTTATTTTTTTAAAGATTTTATTTATTTATTTGACAGAGGGACACAGGGAGAGAGGGAACACAGCAGGGGGGAATGGGAGAGGGAGAAGCAGGCCTCCCGCCTAAAATCGTAAAAGCCATAAACTTTCTTAATCAAAGTTTCTTGGTCTTTTGAGCATTTATTATCAACTAGACATTTTTTTTTAAGATTTTATTTATTTATTTGACAGAAAGAGAGGCACAGCGAGAGAGGGCACACAAGCAGGGGGAGTGGGAGAGGGAGAAGCAGGCTTCCCGCAGAGCAGGGAGCCTGATGTGGGGCTCGATCCCAGGACCCTGGGATCATGACCCGAGCCAAAGGCAGACGCTTAACGACTGAGCCACCCAGGCACCCCTTCCATCAGAATTTTAAAGGCAAGCTCCCATCCCTTCTAGTTTCCAGTGTTGTTGAGAAGTCTGGTGACTTTTTGATTCTTGAATCTACTTTCTGTTACCTTTTTTCCCCCTATTGGATTCTCCTGAGATCTGTTCTCTGCTCCAGTATTCTGCAGTTTCTCAGTGATATGGGTTGATGCCGGTCTGCTTTTTGTTCATTGTGTTGAGTATGCAATGGACTCTTTTAGTCTGCCAACTTATGGGCTTTAGTTTGGAGAAATTTTCTTGAATTATTTTTTAGAAGGTTTTATACCTAACTTTTTTTTCTCTTCTTTTTCTCTGCAATTCCTATTACTTGGATGTTGGAATTCTTGAATTGATTCTTTTTAAAAAAATACATATATTTTTCTCTTATTTATCATCTCTTTGCCTTTTGCTCTACTTTCTGGGAGATATTTTTCAATTTTACACTCCAGCTCTCATTAAATTTTTTATTTCTGTAATCATATTTTTAACCTCAAAAGCCATAACTGTTTCTGTTCCATTTTTAAAGTATTCTTCTCTTGCTTTATGAACTCAAGATGTTTATCTTCTCTATCTGAAGAGTTAGTAATAAATTTTGGATTTTTTTCTTGCATAGTTTCTTTTTTCTCCAATTTCTTTCTTATTGTTATCATTATTGTTGTGGTTGTTGTCTCTGTCTTTAATGATAGCTCAAAAATCTCTCAAATTTCTGGTAGTTTTGGCTGACCTCTTAACTTTGAGAGTGAAGCTCTATAAAGCTGTTTGTTACCTCCATGGGCTTGGGCAGGGTTCTTCAACCATGTGCTTCACTGTAAGGTTATTGGGCTATGCCATTTCATTGAGGAAGCATCTTACATTATTATATTGCTTATTATATACATTCAGCTGTATGTAGCATAAAGTTTAAAGAAGAGTATTTTAAACAAGGCAAAGCTTATTTGTATCGAATGCAGGTTTGGGCTTAGCATAGCACTCCAGAGTTTCCAGGACAAAGAAATCCTCTATCTCATTGCTTTACTATTTTGTGAAGGTTACACTCCATGGTACAAGAAGGTTCAGCACCATGTCTACATTCTAATCAATGAGAAAATGGGGGAAAAAAGGGAAGGAAAGATACATATCCTTTCCCTGTAAGTTGCACACAGAACATCTGCTTACATCACATTGGCCAGAAATTTTGGCCACATCTCATGGCAAAGGAGATTGGCTTTTTACAATATTTGTATAACTATATGACCAATTAAGAATTATATTACTAAAGAAGAAGGGAAGAATAGATATTAGGATACACTAGAAGATGATGGCATAGTGAGTATCTTTAGGGCATTTCCCTTGGGCTGGTCAAATCTCCCAGAAAAAATTCTTCCAAAATCCTGACTAGAATAGCTATAGCCCTGGTTGTTAGAGTTCTGGGGATTGAATGAGACCAAAAAAAAACACAACAAAATGCAACAAACAAAACAAATAAACAATAACAAAAAACAAAACTAAACTAAACTAAACCCCAAAAGTAGCAATAGTGGTAGTAGTGGGGGTTGGGACTCATTATTTATTTATTTATTGCAATTATTACTATTTTAATTTAATTTAATTGTAATTTTTAAATTTTATTTAATTATTATTACATATTTATTATTTTATTTAATGTGGATAATTCTGATTCTCTAATCCAACGACCAGTGCTCTAGAAGTAATCTAGCTTTTGGTTGGGAGTGAGGTGGGTTGTTTGGGTTGTTGAATAGTCAGTCGCTTTTCTTCATGGAGTGGTGAGGAGGTCTGAGAATCTAATTTTCAACCACTTTGTTTTCAGTCCCATCTTCACTTCCAGTTTCAGAAGTGTTGCCTCCAGCTTCTGAGTACAGCAAAAATTGAGTTGCTTCTCAACTTTCCTCACTCTTGACTTAGAAGTCAACTTTCTCAAGTCTCCCAAGTCATTAACCACTCATTCATCTGATTTATATCTTCCAAAATTTGGGTTTTGTTGACTTCTCACCCATTCTCTTTGTCTAACAGGTTTATGCTTTAAAAAAAATCTCTTACTTTTGTTTTAGTGGGAAAGAATGGAAATAACTTCAGAGATTCAACCCATCATCATTAACCTAAAACCTGAACTGTTCTTTAAAGCCATTTGTTTTAATACCTCACTTCTTTTTTGCTTGGAGTATCTATTAACATTTCCTAAGGAAAGGACAATTTGATGTGATGATGATGATGATATCCAACATATACTGAGCTCTTACTGGTTTGTAGGTAATATGCTAAGTACTTCACCTTTTATTTCCAGGACTGACATGAAAACCAATTATATAGGTATTACTGCCCTTAGACTAGGCATATAGGCTCCTGCACCAGGTCCCAAGACCAAGGGGTCCTGTACTTTGGGAATGCCTTCTTTGACAACTTTTAAGAATTTCTCTAGGCCTTGGGACCAACCAGGGCTGGCACTGCCACCCAAGCCAGATATTGCAAACTCTACTTAGGACCCAGGTGAGCTCTGGCTCCAGTTTCTCCCATTTAGGGCATTCTCTGGTCCTCTATTCCTTGTGTTAGGTTGACCAGATGCACTAAGGAGCCTGTAACTCACACCAATAGACTCACTCCAGGGCCTGGTGACCAGGCTGGTTCCAGTGGGCTGCCCTGGGGAGCTGATCCAGCTGACTGGAGCAACATTCTTTTTTTCTTTTTTTTTTTTTTTTAAGATTTTATTTATTTGACAGAGAGAGATACAGTGAGAGAGGGAACACAAGCAGTGGGAGTGGGAGAGGGAGAAGCAGGCTTCCCGCGGAGCAGGGAGCCCGATGCGGGGCTCGATCCCAGGACCCTGGGATCATGACCTGAGCCGAAAGCAGACGCTTAAAGACTGAGCCACCCAGGCGCCCCTGGAGCAACATTCTTTCACAGAATCATGTAAGATTAGATCAGAAGAATGTGGCTGACATGCTAATTTGGGGGGGACTGTCAGTCAGAGGATAAAGAATCTGGACTTGCACTGGTAGTGCAGTAAACAAATATGCATATTCCTTTTCTCTACCATTATTAAATCTTCATTGATAAATCACTATACCTCACATGAACCTGTAAAGATTCTCCATCCTGTGTCCAACTGAGTAAGAGTTACCTCACACCAGTATGTCAAAGGCAGGTCTTACCCAGAATATACAAGAAAATGTAAATTATAGTTCATTTTATGGCTATGTTAAACTTACCATTTGGAACTTTATAGTGTAAAAGTAGAATGACAAACCTTTCAACCATGTTCCCTCTTGAACTCTTTAGACTGCAATCGTTGCACTCCTAGAATGTTATCTTTCTCAACCTTGACTGAACCTCTGACTTTCCACAGTGCCACCAAGGGGGAGGTTGGCAAGGATTCTATGGGCAAAGTGAGAAAAGGTGTCTCTATACATACCAATAGCTTCTCCTGGTGATTTCAGCTGGTTCTTCTAATCATTGGGTGCCCTGTGCTCTCCCAATCATTGTGTATTCTGAGCATCAATCCTTGTTATTTCATGTAACTTTGTTTTATTGTTCTTGTTGCACTATTATAACTGAAGGTCAAATGGATGAAGTATTTTGTCTAAATTTGCAAGCTAAGAAGTAAATGACAGAGCAGGGATGTTACCCTAGGGCTGTCTGACTCTAGAACTTGCTTTTCAGGGTATACTCTACTACTTCTAAGATCAAAAAACACCGATGCAGGATTTAGATATTTCCCTCACAAGAATCCATTGCACTTTTTTGGTACCCTCCAACTCAATTAAAGTAGTTAGCTTGTTGTTTTATACTTTAAAATGATAATTCCGTGTATCTGAAGTCTCTAAAAAAGAGAATAAAATGGACATATATGAAATGGTAAAAAAGCTCAGAACATGGTACAGTGAAAAAACGCTTGGGCTTCTGATTCACAACTAAGTGAGCCCCAATTCCAGAAAATTACTTTGATTTTATATGTGTCATTTTTCTCATCTGTAAAAGAGAAATTTAAATATCTATCTCAGTAATTAGTAGTGGGTATTAAATAAGATTATATGGATAAACCATAGCAACTGTACATGTAGGCATTCAATGAATATATTTTGTCTTCCCCAACTCCCAAACACATGCACTTAAGGATATGGATAATTCTGGTTTACAAACCTATCTAGGGAAACCAATGTCTGAGTGTCAATGTATACCCTTGAGTCCTATCAATGATATAAAATGAAAGAGTCAGTGACATAACACACCTATGTTATAGTTTCTTATCTTTGCTTACTTAATTTTGCCAAATGGTTTAATGACATACCTAGATTTCTAGAAAATTTGTCAAGTATAACCTGTGACTGAGTGACTGTTTTTCAATGTTCAGATCTTGGAACAAGCAAGAAAAAAAATCAGAGAACACTTATTAAAGACAAGCTTTGAAACTTTAAGAAAAAGAAAAAAGTATGGATTTTTAAAATATCTATAGTTTGGGAGATTTACATTTGGAGACATTTTGAGCATGGAAGACACAGTGAGGGCAAAAGTTATTTTTTATGGTAATTTAGCTCCTAGGGAGTTTGCAAAAGCAAAGTTGGAGAGTTTTTTGAGATCCAAGTGCCAAGATTTATAGACAGCAGCTGGCTAGTATTAGCCTCACATTTCCAAGCACAATAGACATATAGAAACAAACTAACTTATGAATACTAATCTTGGAAGAAAACCAGTCAGAAATGTTGCTGCTACTCTTTGGCATCTGTATTGTCCTCTTCCCTTTCCTGCCACCACTGTCCACTTGCAGAACATACTATCCTGGTCACTAGGCCTATGAGAGAGGTTTTTTACATTCATGCTCCACTGGCTTCCCCCATCAAATGTGAAGGTGGATTCCTCTTGGAGCTCTCTGCTCTCCACAGGCCTGGTCATGGGTGCAGAGAAGGAGTAATCACTCTGTAGATTCTATGTGGGCAAATACTTTTGCTGAATGTTTACGATATGTAAAATAATATTTTATTGGTGGATGGTTAAAAAGCCCCTTTTGGGACTTCTATTAGAGCTAAATTACATGAATTCTCAGCCTTTTCCATGGGAAAGTACCATTTTTATTTTTAATGTAATTTTCCCATTTATTTTCATTCTTAAAATCTAAGTCATCATACCAGTGATGGTCACCGTGCTTTACCACACAAGTAAAGACATTTATATTCATGATGACTACATTTTGACTACAATTTAGTGAACAAGAAAATATTCTGGAAGAGAGAAATGTAGCATTCTATAAGCACTGTAGAAGTAGAAATTTTCTTTTAGTTTGGTTCTAACATATACATTCTGTATAGGAAGTATCTTCTGCAAAGGCAACTCAAGAGACCTAAAATTAGCACCATACCTTTGATTTAAATAGAATACAGTATCCAAAGATTAGAATATAATGACACTACATATTTTCTCATCAGTCCTTTCATAAAGGAAATAGAGAATTGAAAATTAAACTCTTGCTAATAGGATGCTGAATATTGGCTTTGTATCTCTTGAAAAAATAAGAGAAATTAAATTATAAATCAAATCAGCTTTATTTTTTTTTTAAGATTTTATTTATTTATTTGAGACAGAGAGAATGAGAGACAGAGAGCATGAGAGGGAGGAGGGTCAGAGGGAGAAGCAGACTCCCTGCTGAGCAGGGAGCCCGATGCGGGACTCGATTCCGGGACTCCAGGATCATAACCTGAGCCGAAGGCAGTCGCTTAACCAACTGAGCCACCCAGGCGCCCAAATCAAATCAGCTTTAAAAGTCATAATGGAATCATGCTTACTTGAAATGTGTGTTCATGCACAGGTTCAATAGACTGTCCCTAACATTATCTAGCAAAGACAAGAGTCAGAGAGAAAACGGTTTGTTGTGTGGAGTTGCTAAACACATATATACTTCAAAACAGGATGACAGATGTGGAACAGCTGCTCATTATCCATAAGGAAGTGGGAGTTTGCCTTCTTTGAAATTATTTATAAGCTGCTTCATGCTTAGTTCTAATTTTTTTTTCTTTTGGGTAAATAGAATTAAACATTCATGATCAGAATTTTAAAGTATATGTTGATTTGCAACAACAACACTCACATATATCACATTATCAAAATGCTTCACACTTTAATTATAGCAATATTCATGAGGGTCTTGTTACATCTAGTAATTATAATAAACATCTATCAAATGCTTACTATGTGCTGGGCACCACTTTAAGTAATTTAATTCATTTGATCCTCACAACTACCTTCAGAGGTAGATACTATTCTCATTCTCATGTTACAAAGCTCAGAGAGGTTATTAACTTACCCAAGATCACACAGCTAGTAAATGGTGTTGCCTAGATTCAAACACTAGCATTCTGACTCCAGAATCCATACTTGGCTAAATCATCATATTGTATATTGTGTTCGTAAAACAAGACACAGACTATTTCAAGTGTGCAATTTACGTAGTATGTGACAATCATTGCCTTAAAAGAGAAACTTCCTGACCAACAGGATTATCAGTCAGAATAGGCTTGGCTAAGATGTGGGCACAAAATGATCCAATAACATCACATGCCCAAGGTAGGTCAGCAAGAGGCTCTCCTCCCCCCAGTTACCTAAGGACCTAGACTTCCATTTTCTCTGGCAGCAGAAGAGAAGATGGAGCAGGGGCACAACATTCCTAAATGTCCCAGCTCGGAAGTCTCACATTTCACTTTCACTTATATTTCATTGGATGAAACCAGTCACTTGGCTGCATCTACCTGCAAAGCCGTTGGGAAATGTGGGTAATGGGTAGAAAAATATTAGAGAAAAGCCACTGAAGCCAAAGAAGAATAAAGAGATGGCAAGGAAGCATTTAGCTACTCTAAATGTTGACTGAAATTTAGGAGACATAGTATGTCCAAACTTCCATAAAGCATTTGACACCAGTGTTAAGTGGACAAGACAGAGAAACAATGGCTGGAAGTGGTTGTGGCTAAAGAGCAAGGCTGGCCCCTAAGGACACGACTGGACGCAGTGCAGCTCCTTGCAGAGGCCTCAGCCTGATCACCAGTTCTTTGTGGGTTTTTTTTTTTTAATGCTATGTTAGTCACCATACATTACATCATTAGTTTTTGATGTAGTGTTCCATGATTCACTGCGTGTAACACCCAGTGCTCCATGTAACACATGCCCTCCTTAATACCCACCACCAGCCTCACCCATCCCCTCACCCCCCTCCCCTCTAAAACCCTCAGTTTGTTTCTTGGAGTCTATAGATCACCAGTTCTAAATCCAGGAGCACCTGATGGAGGGCACATCTGAAAGTTCAGGTGTCTCACTGATGGGGGTTGACAGCAATGTTTAAATCAGATTGCTAAATTATTAATTTATAATAACCATAAAAGTGGAGTAATCTTATTTTGGCTGATAAATTCTCTATTTGGTAGATATATCAATTCGGAATGATGTATAAATTCTGCATATATATATCATATAAAGTCAGAGAATATATGGAAAGAGCAAATAGAATGAATTGATTATTTTAGTTATCATTGGTTTAAAACTAGGAGAGCCCTGAGCTATGCCAGACAAGAAAGGCAGGTCCACATATGAGAGCTGGCGAAAGGACATCTTGGATACAGCCACGCCTACTTTGAGTCGGTCTGCCAGCAAGTAGAGGGAAGGGCACAGCAGATCAAGGATTCACGAAGGAACCGGCGGATGTGGCCCAGGGTCCTACTCTGGTCCTCGCGGAGACACACCCTGCCATCTCAGCAGATTATGAGAAGTGAGTGTGGATTCTGCCAGGGTGGAGGGACCCAGAACTTGAAGTTCACCGCTTTCATACAGTGGAGGGCTGGGGAAAGGGAATAGGACACAGGGGACATATCAGCCATGTCGTGAGGACCTCACATCTCAGTTCCAGGCCCATCATTTCTCTCTCTCTCTTTTTTAATTTTGGTAAAATACACATACCATAAAGTTTATCATTTTAATCACTTGTAAGTGTACAGTTCAGTGGCATTAAGCACGTTCACATTATTAAGCAACCGCCACCACTATCTACCTCCGGAATTGTTTCATCATTCCAAGTTGAAACTCTTTACCCATGAAACATAATTTCTTTTTTTTTTAAGATTTTTATTTATTTATTTGAGAGAGAATGAGAGAAAGCACATGAGAGTGGGGAGGGTCAGAGGGAGAAGCAGAACCCCGCTGAGCAGGGAGCCCGATGTGGGACTCGATCCCGGGACTCCAGGATCATGACCTGAGCCGAAGGCAGTCGCTTAACTGACTGAGCCACCCAGGCGCCCCATAATTTCTTTTTTAAAAAAATAATAAAATAAAAAGATCTTTACTGAAATAGAACTGACGTACAATACCCTATTAGTTTCAGATGTTCATCATAGCAATTCAGTATTTTTGTACATTACAAAATGATCCCCACGGTAAGTCTAGTTACCATCTGTCATTATACAAAGTTATTACAATGTTATGGGCTATATCCCCTATGCTGTACTTTACGTCCCCATCACTTATTTACATCAAAGTTACAAAGACCTAGGTGCCCCCATGTTTTATTTCTTGTCTATCTGCTGCCTGCCGCAAGGCTGTGGCCATATACAGCTGGTATACCTGCCTGGAGGGCTGAATGCTCACGTCCCCTGGTTAGGGCTACAGGCACACAGAACAAGTGTGTCTGTGCTCCCTGGCTCTCCTCCCCAGCATGGGAACATCTGCTCCCTCTGTGACCACATTCCTTCTTCCAACTTAGTATGTATAACAAATTTGGACAGTAAATACACTGATTCTGTCTTAGTTCATTCGGGCTGCTATAACAGAATACCAGAGACTTGGTAGCTTATAAACAACAGAAATTTATTTTTCACCATTCTGGAGGCTGGCAGGTCCAAGATCAAGACACCAGCAGATCTGGTGACTTCTGAGGGCCCACTTTCTGGTTCATAAACAGCGCCAATGGCTGTGTCCCCACAGGGTGGGAAAAGGGCCAAGGGAGCTTTCTTGGGCCTCTTTCACACGGGCACTAATCCCTTCATAAGGGTTCTGTCCTTATGATGTAATCACCTCCCAAAGGCCCCAGTTCCTAAGACCACATCACACTGGGCATTAGATTTCAACATAAAAATTTAGCCAGGGAGGGGCACAAACATTTAGACTATGACACATCCTTTTTTTTTTTTAATTAACATATAATGTATTATTTATTTCAGGGGTACAGGACATTCTTTTTTTTTTAGTAGCACATTCTTTGTAGAGGCTTATGCCTTATTTATCATAAATAAGGGTTTCTCTAGATACCTCGGGTAATTATTTACAGATTACTACTACAGAAGAACAACCTATATGTATTTCTTTTCTAATTTAATTTTGAAAAACATCTTAAACTTGATGTTAGGTGAACACTCTGTTCTTCCTTCTATTCATTATCTACAGACGTTAGTCCAGTTGGACAATCCCTATCTGGTTGAACAGCACCAGGGATGCTGAAGGGTGGGTTGAAACCAGTCCCTATAGAGTACAACCTCTGGAGACATGTTTCAGGTGAGACTCAGTTCTTGGCCCTGTTCAACTAAGAAGTTTATCCCTTAATTGGATAAAACTGTAAAATGAATGCTGATCAAATTGTTGAATAATTTCAAGCAAGGAAGGAAATGCAAGATTTCAGAATCAGAATCTAAAAAGGCCTAGTGGGCTGAAATGATGAGATCTAACACTGAGACTGAAGGGTGGTAAATTCAAGGTCCTGCACTTGGATCCCAAACTTGACCTGCTTAAGGGCCAGGCAGGGGTCATGGGGTTTCTAAGTGCTCACAGGTCTGACTTTGCTCTTTTAGATTTCCCAGCTTCCCTGCAGTTAGGTTTGTCATTGCCTGACTCTGACAGTGGAATGTGAGTGGGAGTGACATATGTCACTTCTAAAATGAGGAAACTAAAGATCAGGTGTGCCTTTCCCCACATTCACTTCCTCCTTCCCACAGCAGGATGATACCAGGGAGACCATGAAACAACAAGCTGGAGGAGCCACAAGATGAAAGCAACATATTCCCTTAGTCACCTCTTAAGTGAACAACTCAAACCTCCCTGGAATCGGATGTGAGGAAGAAAAAACTTTGATTCTATTAAGCTACTGAGATCTTGGGGTTGTTTGTTTACATCTGAAAAAGCATTTAAGGATTTTAGCTGGCAGTAAGTTTATATGAATCAACTAGAAGGATGCTTCCTATTCTTAACTTCGCAGCAGCCCTCCACCACCAGCTTCCCCCTTGATGTGGAAAGGCCGACCTCCTCTGGAAATCTCAGCATCCTCTAGGCTTTCCTCCCACCTTGCTAGCTGCTCCTTTCTCTGACTTTCTTTGCATTTTCTTCTCAGGGGCTATTAATTATTGAGTTTCTCTAGATTCAGTCCTCTGGCCTTTCCTCTTTTTATCTGATGTTCTTCCATATAGATCCAATTGCCATTTATATGCAGAAGACTCACAAATTTATATCACCACCTGAGAACACTCTTCTGAGCTCCGGACACACATAATCAGACTTTCTACTTGATAGTTCCTTGTGCAATTTTCAATGACTCTTCTTACAAAACCTCACTTCTACTCGTTCCTCCCAAATCTGGCCCAAGAGTGTTTCCCACCTCACCCAATGGCACAGTGCCCCTCCAGTCACATCAGACAGAAGCTGTAAGTCCATGAATCCCTCACCTTTATCTAATGCTCTCCTTCCCCACCTTATATGATCCATTATAAAGTTTTACCAATTTTCCTTCTAAACACTTCTCAATTCCATTGTCCTCTTGCCAGTGACACCAAGCTACCTTGCCATTGTCTGTTCCCCAAGCTCCTGCAGACATCTTTGTACTGATCCATATGCATATACACTGGTGTCTTCTCAATCCACTCTTCATGGTAATCTTTTAAAATTAAAATGTCCTCTCCCTCCTGTTTAAAACTCCTCATGGTTTCCCATTTGTTGTGTTAGGCTCAAGATAAAATGGCCTCAAGAACCTGCATGATCTGGCACCTTCTATTTTCTGATTGACCTCACTTCCTGCAGGCTTCCTCTTTCTTTGCTCCATTCGCGCTGGACTCCTTCCCATCCCTCATACCTTCACCAGGGTCTTTACTATCCACTCGCACTGCATATGCTTGTTTCCTTGCCTGAGATAATTTTCTGTCTTCTCATCACCCTATTAGCTCTATCCTTCCTTCAGCATCTGGCTCAAGAGAAGAGAAGCCTTTTTGATCTCCCTGATTAGCTCAAATCCTCCTGTAACAGTTTCATAGGACTGTATACCTTTTCTTAGGACTTGTCACAGATGCAATTTTACATTTATTTGTGAGATCATTTGTTCCTCTCAATATTCTTCATTGGATTATAAGCGCTGAAAGTAGAGGCCAGTGTTTTCTTTTGCTCATTTTTATCTCCAGCACCTAATACAGTGCCAGATAGAGATTATGTTCTCAGTATTTGCTAAAGGAAGAACAGAAGGGAAAGGGTGGAAAGGAAAGATGGAAAGAGAGAAGGGAGGAAAGAAGAAAGGAAGAAGTCAGGTCAGTTTCTTCTCTAAGGTTGCCAATTTGCACGTGGAAAATTGGGTTAGGTTGTGAGTGCCATATTTTGAGACAAAAACAAACCAGAATATATTCAGAAGACAGAAACCAAAAAAGTAAGGGGAGGCCAAGTTGGGAATCGAATTACCACCAATTTCTTGTAGTCAAGGGATCCTATTTTAAAGAAAAATATGATGTACTATTTCACAATGTGAAACAATTCACACCATTCATCTTTTGCAGATAAAAGCATTTAAAAGGAAAACAACTGCAAGTTTGTAAATAGTCTTCAGAGTCTATTACTGGACAAAAATACATATGAAAATTCTTCAGTGTCTCCACGCACTTATATTGATTGGCGCTTTTGTCCCCTTTTCCTGTTCCTATTTCTAAACTAATATAATAGAATTATCTGCTTCAGTAAATCTCATGAGTAGTCTCCTGTGAACATGTAGGGTTTAATTCAAGAGGAATAGTTTATAATAATTGTCAAAACCATTGCTTTATGCTAAGTAGAATTACTGCCTGATTGCTTCTGAGTTTGATTTTTTTTTTTTTTTGGCTTTGAATGATATTGCATATGGGGGTGCCTGGGTGGCTCAGTTGTTAAGCATCTGCCTTTGGCTCAGATCGTGATCCCAGGACTCTGGGATCGAGACCCGCATCAGGCTCCCTGCTCTGCGGGAAGCCTGCTTCTCCCTCTTCCACTCCCCCTGCTTGTGTTCCCTCTCTCACTGTGTCTCTCTCTGTCAAATAAATAAATAAAATCTTTAAAAAAAAAGATATTGCATATGAATATGAAAGTTATAGTCATGTAGTCATGAATTAAAGAATATATAAATACACATGTGGTAGCAAAGTTAAAATTAATAACCAGATTAGCTGTCAACTATGAACATTAATAAAAGTGACTAACCAAGTTATAAAACCATCTGCCATGGTCATTTACTGGAAATTGCCAAGTTCCTAAAAGTTGCTGATATTTATTATATATCTTAAGTAATAGTTTAGACTTTTGCATTTTTTTCATTTGTACTTCTCTTTTTATAATTCAAAATTTCACAGTGCCAAATATATCCTTCTCACCACTTCTAAGCCTTTAAACTGCATACCAGAGGAGGTTTAATTTGTTTGTTTCAACACCAGTAAAAATAGAGGAAGAATCAAATGACTTGATTCTGGATTAAGGAAGTTATTATCTGAATCAAAGGAAGTGCCTATAGTCTGTAGCACTTGGCTCCCAGAAGAATATCAAACTGGGTCCACCTCAATCACTCACCAAGTGCTCCATCAGTGACTATGTTAAGGGAACAGGAGCAAGACTGGGGCTCCACATGGCAAATCATGTTGGCAGGAGAGGGGTGGTACCCACTTTTTAGTGGGGAAGAGGTCTGGATAGAAGCATTGCTCACAAGAACATGGCTGAGGAACAACTCAGAGAAATCACATGAGACTGGCCTCCAGCTTCAGGTCTCCAAATAGGTAAGGGCCAAGGATAAGGCAAGTTGGAAGAACTGGATTTCAGCCGCTGTAAAATCTTATGGGATTGTCTTAGAACAGAGTCCAAATCAGTTCCACTACTAAACAAAACAGGGTCTAGAGTCAAAAGCAAAATTGCTTCAAGTGAGCCTTAAGTAAATGGAAGGAATTTAGAAGGAATTTAGAACTTACCCACTGCCCAGGTAGTGGGCAGAGAAGAAAGTGAAAATAAAGTGATCGCATTGACTCTATGAAAATCATATGTGAATCAGAAAGTTCATGATGTTAAAAAAAAAAAACACTTTTGCCTTAGTTACATTCACGTATCTTACGAAAGTATTCTAAAGAAATGAACTTGGACAACAAAAAATTATATGGCTACCAGACTCAGACCCTCGCTTCATCATTCTTGCACAAATCTGGCCATTGGAAGCATCTGTGGAAAGAATAACACGGAATGAAGATTTCAGGTTGCAAAAAAACATTGCTGAGATCCCTTTTAAGAAATATTTTTTAAATGTATTTGGCCATCTTATCTGAATAAATACATTTATAAACATCGTTACCAGGTAGCAAGAGGTGATCCTGTCCAATGTTTGCAGAGATTTTTATGGTTGGCAAATATAGTGTAAAATTTGCAAAGATACGGGGCTAGGAGTATGTTTATATTGGATAAGTGAAAAAGCCCAGCTTATGCAGTGAGCTTCATTAATGTCGACAGTCAATTTGAAGCATATAGGCCCGGAAGTTCGCTTTTCTTATCAAAACTTTTGGGTCAAAATGATTGAAAAAAATATTTCAACTCACACCTCTCTTGGTTTTTAAGAGAAGAGGTGTCAAATTTATAAAATATCAAATATCTGTTACTTGACAAGATTAAAAGAAATTCCACTTAAAAATACTTGCTGGCAATGTATTCTATGATTAAAATAAAATCCACTAATGGTGTGTTTGTGCGTGTGTGTGTGTGTGTTTTAATAGCCTTGGACCTTGTAGGCTTGAAGCAGGTACATACTACTTGCAGTAACTCTTGGAAGTAGCACATGCAATTCGACCCTGAATCTAAACCTCTAATCATTTGGTTTTGACAACTTCTATTCAGTGTGTCCTGCCAACAACATATTAATTAGATGTGACCCAGTGGTTCCAAGTCATTGCAGGAAAGCAAACAAAGCTCCAGAGATTACATGCTAAAACTCAACTATCTTCTTGACTGCTTTGTAAAATAAAGGAAGTGAAAACCTGAAGTAATTCTCATAAAGGCCAGCTACATGGAGGAAAAGAAGGGGCAGGGACAGGTGGATTACCAAGATTATATGTCTTTATGAATTGTTTACCTTGCCTGCAAAAACCTATTCAGAGTGGTCCTACCAATATTCCCAGCCCAATCTGCTGAGTGTTTCTAAAGAAAACATAAAGGACTAAATAAACAACTTTGATTTTGTGAAACAGTTGGTA
Source organism: Mirounga angustirostris (assembly GCF_029215605.1). NCBI lineage: Eukaryota > Metazoa > Chordata > Mammalia > Carnivora > Phocidae > Mirounga > Mirounga angustirostris. The sequence goes on along the minus strand of NW_026991716.1, from coordinate 86,253,532 downwards.
TAGAAAGAACACGAATTGTGGTGGTCATTGAGTAATGTACAGAACTGTCGAATCAATATGTTATACACCTGCAACTAATAAAACATTGTATGTTAATTATACTTCAATTTAAAAAAATCAACTATCTATCTGGATGAATCTAAGTGTTCTAAATATGTAACAGTATTAGTTTGCTAGGCTGTCATAACAAAGCACTACAAATTGGGTTGCTTAAACAACAGAATTTTTTTTAAGTACACTGTAAATAATAGAAGCAAGTGTGGGAAACATTTGTGCAGCACAGGAAAGAATGTAACTCAATCACTTAAAGGAAAATTATTGTATCATCTGTCCCAGTCCTATCAGTATTTCATTGAGAGTAGTTATTGTCCCAAAAGATTAATAATAAGATGATACTTCTCATCTTCATTATTATAATTAATGACAATAAGGATCACTGGTGAAAATCAGTATTGATCAACAACATTGATCTGAGTCATTGAATTAAACTTCTTGCAGTAAAAATCTTTGCAGTAAAAAAAAATGAAGTGGTACCAACAGTATTTCTATGATTGTAACACTGATGATTAAAAGTAAAAAGACTAATGGAAAATGAATATCTGTAGTATATTTTGATTTTTCATTCTTAGGATGTTAGAGAAAGAGGTATCCTGACCTTTTAAGCAATTTTCCTGTCAGAAACACTAATTTCCTTCTATATTCAGTGCTGGGCAGGGATGTAGATGCTTTTGCTTTTCCTAGCATGTGGTATTGACTTTGGAGCAAAACTTAAATGGAACCCAGATGTTTTTGCCCTTAACCCCAACTCCTGCCTCCAGGCCTGCGGTCTTAGGCCAACCCTGATTCATAACTCAGCACCTTTCGGAATTCCTTGAGAAGAATCCACCCTCTCAAAGGCATTATTGAGATATATAGACTATACTGAAGACTCTGAGGGAAAGGTTTGCTTTGCAAACTCCATAGCAAGCAACTTAAAAATTAATACAAATTCTTTTCCTAAACTCTTTTCTTAGACATTCCCCCCTCCCCTTTCTAACCATCCCTACTGGATTTTCTACCCTCCTCCTGGATTTTCTGGAAATTTCATATTACTCCCCCATCTTCTGTGCAGGGCCTTTCAACTCTGCCCATCTTCCATGCTAAACATGGTACACTCAAACGCACCATAGCATTTAGGCAAAGGGTCCCCCAGGTAACAAGATCCACTTGCTTTATAAGGCAATTTAATTGTCCATTAGGATCTCATCTTTCATACTAAGAAGTTCACCCAAGTGGGGTTTTTTTCCTAAAAATATACAACGTTCTCCCTAAGAAGAATTCTGTAGAATAAAAATTTCTCCATTTCTCTTAATAAAAGTCACTCTCTCTGATTCAAAAATTCCAATAGCCTACAACTACACAGTAAGAAATACCAAGGAATGTGACAATCCACGAACATATCTACCAACTCCCTGGAGATCTCTCTCCTAGAATAAATTCTTAAAAATTCTAATTTCAAAGTATAAATTGCCACACATGTTTTGGCCTAGATAGAAGACCTGGTTTTAAAAAGATATCCCTGTTTTGAAAATGACCTTTGATCACTCAACATCATTTCTCCATTCCACTCCCCAAGAGTACATACTTTTTTTTTTAGAAAATTATGTATCGCTTAAGTTCATATCAATGGGATCCAAACTTTTAAAAGAAGCAGATTCATGCAGTAAAATAACTTACTCAAAGATCCTCTTTTCTTGTAATAAGCCATACCAAAAAGAATTTGAACTTGCAGATGCATGTGTTATGGCATAACTGTTTAAGATGTAACTAACGAAATAACTATTGGATTACGAATCTAAGAAGGGCCTTGATGGAGTGATGAGGAGTGGGGTAAGTGTAGTGTGGGCTGGGTAGAAATTACACCTGTCTGATTTTCCAATTTTGTGTTGTGACACCATGTTAACTAGGCAAGAAAAGGAGTCTCAGCTACTTAAAGTCACGGCTTCAGGTCTGATGATGGCTCCATCTCTAACATTAGTGAGTTATGTCATCTTTTGAGTTCCAATTTTCTCATCTGTAAAAGAGGGATAACAAATCCTACCTCAGAGCATTATCGTGAGCATTAATTATATGAGTGTTTAACACATGGGAAGACATCAGGACAATGCAATTAGAATTTCATAGATGGAGAAAGTGAGCCTCTTCTTCCTAGCCTCAACTCGGGATACCTCTTTGCAAGCCCCCCAGATCATCTCTGCTTAACACTCAACAACCTACCATGGAGATTATTTTGATCTAATATTTTGTCTAAAATTTGCCAGGGCCAGATTCTGACTTTCATGGGCCCTGGGCACTTTTGTCCTTTTGGGCTCCTTCCTCTGTAAAAGCATATTGAAAACTTTGTTTTATGAATGTGTTGGCATAAAGATGAATACAACCCAGGCTTGATCCATTTTTATATATTTATTATGATAATATTCATTTTTCTCTGATTTTTGAAAGAAGTTAAAACATTTTTGTGGGCCTCTAAAAGTATCTTGGGTCCTGGGCACTCTGCCTATTGAGCCTACTGGATAAGTCAGTCCTTGTTAGCTTCTTGCTCCTGTTGTAGGCTCCAACTTTTCATTTGTGGTACTTTTTCTCAAGTATTTAAGGAGAAGTCTCAATCCCCTCTCCTCTTTTACTCTTTGTTGAACACATTAATTTTCTATAATCTCTCTTCATAGACTCACTCCTCTTACCCTTTTATCATCTGGTTGATTTCTTTGGGTGCCTTTGAATTCTAACCACAGTACTGATGTTTGTCTTTGGTAAGTATAAAACTATGATATCCTAGGCCACCTGATGGAGGCCATATTGAATACAATGATTTATTTCCTCTTCAGACATGTGAAACTCCAGTTTTTGAACTTTTTAAGTGCATTTGGGCTTTTTAATTTTTATTTGTTTTTAGTAGCTGACAGAGCATATTTAATTTCTTCTGAACTCTTACCCTCAGATTTTACTGCTTTCCAAATGTCATTGTTTCATTTGTTCCCTTTTTTGACTGCATACACAGAATATTCTCAAATCAAAACTAATAATAAATCAAACACTTAGCCATGGAGATTTAGCATTCCATCACCTGTCTCCAAAGTGTAGCCATTAAAAGAAAGCGACAACCCTAGGGACCCAGATTTTAATCGGGTTTACAACAGAAGACACACGAAATATGACACAATTCACCTTTATTTGCTACTTGGTGATCACTTAAAACATTCACTTTACATTTATCAAAAGTCATTTATACTAGTTTTCGTTTTATCTTAATGTAACTAGTTTACATTTTTATTTTATTTCTGGTTTTAAAATTCTAGATGTCTTAAAAAAATGGTTTCTCTTAATTTTCTCCACAGTTTTACTAATGAGTATTGAATTGAAGTTTTAAAAAAATTAACATTATATCAAAAACTAATACCTTGGCTAATTGAATTTAAATTAAAAAAAATAAAAATTAACATAATACATTTTTATTTATACTGTGCTGTATTCTAAGAAAAGATTTAAGAAGGTCTATAAAGATGCATACAAAATGGTAAAATAAAATAAATTTGAAATAAATCATGGGAAAAATCAAAGAGGTAATAAAAGTAGGAAATGAGTTGGAAAAATGTATGTATGATATCTTATGCTGTGAGTGCCCACACTCTTGCTGGAAACAGGCCACAGCTTTGACTTTAAGCTCAGTACTAGGTAAGGCAAACAATATATGCTTCAATTTTTCCACCTAAAAACTGATAAAAATATTTACCAGATACTTGGGATGAAAAAAAATAGTATCAAATAATTTTTACGTGGCTGTGACCCCTTTAAAGGAAAGACAAAGTGTTATTTCATAAAGCTTACCTCTGCCTACCCCCGCCAAGCTTCCCATCTGCCATATTTGATTTCTCAGTAACACGAGGAAAATTGTCAATTATCTACAGCCAGAAATTCTCATCTGCTTTTTAAAAATCATCAGGGTTGTCAAGTTGTGCACTGCCAAAGTAAGGGATACTATTCACAGGCTATATGTTAGAAATAAAAAAATTTGGAAAACAGAAAAAATAAAGAATATACAAAAGAGTATAAAATACATCTTAATTACACAGAGATAATATCTGTTAACACTTTGTTCCTTTTATCTTTTTTTTTTTTTTTTTTTTGACAAGAGAGAGACACAGCGAGAGAGGGAACACAAGCAGGGGGAGCGGGAGAGGGAGAAGCAGGCTTCCGGCTGAGCAGGGAGCCTGGTGCGGGGCTTGATCCCAGAACCCCGGGATCACGCACGACCCAGGCGAAGGCAGATGCTTAACGACTGAGCCACCCAGGCGCCCCTGTTCCTTTTATCTTTTTAAGGACAACTTCCTACAAAGGGAATTCTTGCAATAAAAGATATGTTTGTTTGTTTGTAAGATTTTATTTATTTGACAGAAAGAGAGGCACAGCGAGAGAGGGCACACAAGCAGGGGGAGTGGGAGAGGGAGAAGCAGGCTTCCCGCAGAGCAGGGAGCCTGATGCGGGGCTCGATCCCAGGACCCTGGGACCGCGACCTGAGCCGAAGGCAGACGCTTAACGACTGAGCCACCCAGGCGCCCCGATATGTTTGTTTTTAAAACAAAGTTTGCCAAACCAGCCCCCAAACTGTAGTATATGAGGATGGCCATTTAAGTATCCTTGCTAAATTTATGGCTTGTATTTTTCCTTTATAACATGAAGATAATAACATTAGCTAACAATAACCCTATTAGCGCATAGAGCTGTTGTAAATAACAAAAGAGTTAGCAATACGTAAAGTACTTAGAACAATGTCATGCACATTTTTGCTATTATTATTTGCAAATTTTGTAGGTAAAATTAGTTTCTCATTTTTTCATAGGTATTATGGATATGAAATATGCTTTCATATATTTATTGGACATTTTTGTTTCTTTCATTAATTGTCTATTCAGATCTTTAGCATAATATTCTAATGGTTACTTGATTACTTTATGTAGTCTTTGTATACTAAGGATATTAACCATGTATTTGACATAAATATTTCAAATGCATGGTTAATTTTTCTCAGCTCCTGTTTTGTTTTGTTTTTTTAACTTTGGTTTTACGTTTCTTTACATGCAGATGTTTAAATTTTTTATTAAGTCAAATAACGAATTTTGGGGGGTTTCCTTCCTTTTCTACTTAGGAAGTATATTATTTTTCTATGATTGCTGTAACAAATTGCCACACATTGGGTGGCTTAAAATAACAGAAATGTATTCTCTTACAGTTCTGAGGCTAGAAGTACAAAATCAAGGTGTCAGTAGGTGTGGTTCCTTCAGAAGCTCTGAGGATAAACCTCATCTGTTCTCATGCTTCTCTCCTAGTTTCTGGTGATTCCCGGCAACCCTTGGCTTTCTTGGCTTGTAGATACATTACTCCAATCTCTGCCTCCCTCTTCAACAGGCTTCCCCCTGTATGTCTGTGTCTGTGTGTCCAAATTTTCCTCTTTTTACAAAGACACTGGTCGTATTGAATTTAGAGCCTATCTTAATCCAGTATGACCTCATCTTAATTTGATAACCCCTGCCAAGACTTTATTTCCAAATACAGTCATATTCACAGGTTCTTGTAGACATGACTTTTTGCAGAACATTATTCAACCTATCACATGAAGTAATTTTGTATCCCAAGATCACAAAAATATTCACCTATGTGTTGTATGCATGTATGTATTTTTATATTATTCTTTAATCCATCTGTATCTCCATTGTTTTCTGACGTAGTGTTAGTCATTTAGGCTGGAGTACATTATCTTGAAACTTGAGCATTCCCACTTTTTTCAAGTGGTAATGGAAAGGTAAAATACCAAATGATCCATTTACATAAAAAGTTAGAAATTTTACACACACACACACACACACACACAGAAATAAAAAAAAAAAATTTAAGAGGACAATTTGATGACCCAGAACATGCCCAAGAAATACCAGGCTTGCCCATTGCAAAAAAATGCTCATCACTCTTGGAAATCTTAGTCCTCATCTCTTTCTTCTCAGCTAAGAATTACATAGTTTTATGAAGATGAAATCACATCCTGATTTATCAGGGACTGGTCAGCTGAACAGAAGATACTTGTAGTACAAGAAGCCCTTCAGCATTTTTTGTCTTCTATTACATCATGGGTTTGCTTTCATGTCACATTTTCCCTCAGATCTGGCTTTCAGATGAACACTCCACCCAGTGCTCTGGCTTTATTCATTTCCATGTTGTCCCTCCTCATCTTGGAGCGGATATATGGGGAGAACTCTGCTTGTTCTCCAGATACTTTCCTACAAGTCACATTGGATTCTTTAGTGATCTTCAATTATACTAACGTTTAATGGGTTTCCTCCTTGGGTTGCCCTGCTGACTGTGTTAAGTCACAGTTTGTAATGCCTTTTGCTTTGGTTCTCCAACAATAGTAAAATACATATATATTTTAGTCTCTCAGACTAAAATCCTCTCTATCCTGCCTGAAATGTCTGTGCATTGACTGGCATGCTAATTTATCACATACCTGTTTGTTTGTTTGTTTGTTTGTTTGTTTGTTTGTTTGTTTTTCCTGGAGATTTGTGTACTTCTACTGAAGATTTTAGGTGGTTTTATATCCCATTAAAAACTATTGTATTGGGCGCCTGGGTGGCTCAGTTGGTTAAGCGACTGCCTTCGGCTCAGGTCATGATCCTGGAGTCCCTGGATCGAGTCCCGCATCAGGCTCCCTGCTCGGCAGGGTGCCTGCTTCTGCCTCTGACCCTCCCCCCTCTCATGTGCTCTCTCTCTCTCATTCTCTCTGTCTCAAATAAATAAATAAAATCTTAAAAAAAAAAAAAACTATTGTATTGAAGAAATTTCATCCACTGAAATAATTTCTGGATTGTATAGCTGCCAATTAACATAAGATTTAAGCTGTTCTTCAAACTGATGCATACATTTGACATTAATCTACTTAACAGTAAAATTGGAAGAAATTATTTTTCAGTCAGTTACTAAACACACCAGTGAAAATACCCCTTCTGGATCTAGACTTCTGGGTACTGGGAAGAAATAGAACTTAAATCAATAAGCTAATATTAAGTTATATAAATATTAAAACAATACAAGAAAAAACATTTTTGACAGAGTGAATCACTTTATCAACAACTTTTAACTCTTATATAGCTTAGTTCAAATGTAAGTGGCTCAGTAATGTTAAGGCATATGGACTTTAGAACTCTTTGGGTATTCATTATTTCATATATGAATATATCTAAACATTGTTATCTTTGCACATAAAGTTTACAGGGCCCCACCGTTAATGGTGATTCTGCAAGACCACAAGCAAAGTTATGTCTAGATATAAATATTATAAGCTCTGTGGGCTCCCCTGGGTTTTTCTACATCATTGTCATCACCTGAGATCTACTAGGTGCTTTCCTTGGAAACAAGCTTTGATTGGACCACAACTATGGAGGCTGGCAGAGAACTTTTGTTCTAGGAGAAGCAATCTACCCTAAATAGAATATTTAGTCTAGAGATATTAACAAATTTCTAAAAGTTTTGTCCTGCAACCAGATTGCTGAAGGCCTGGTCATCATCACGACCCATATATTCTATTTATTCAACAAATAATTATTTAACCTCTGCTATGTGCCAGGCCCTGTTCCAGGTATTAATGAACAAAACAAACAAAAAAATAATAATTCCCTGCTCTTATAGAATTTACTGTATGGTAGATTCTCTTTAACCAAAACTTCAAATTCCACAATCTCTTAAGACTAATGTTCTGAAAAGGATGTTAGGAACACCAGAAATAAACAGACTTTTTAATGAGATCTGATAATAGCATTTTTTGATACAGGAATAGATATGAGATCTTACTCATATAGATATGAGTTGTGAGAAGGAATAGGGCCCCCCGGGATTTTAATAACAGTGGAAAAAAACTATATAAGGTAGGATGTTCCCGCCACTGGGGTGAGATGGTTCCATGTAAATATTTGTTAGCTCAAAGAAGGGTCTTAGCCAGTTGGGTCCTCTACAGTAGTTGGATGAGATAATGGGGGAGTCTTAAGGCAGCAATGCATGCCACAAATTAGCTGGTTTGGGATTACACATTTTTGAAATTCTGGATTATGGGTAAGAACAGCCTCAAACCAAATACTCTGTTCACTTGGTCCTTCATTGAATCTTTTTGTCCAACAGTGAAATGCTAAATGACAGGAGAAAGCCTTTTCATAAACAATGATGATTTGTGTCTGATGTCAGCTGCGAAGCCATCTAGAAACAATCCCTTCCCATCGCCCGGCTCAGCTGAGCAGCTGCCATTTCCCTGGCCTAGCTCGTACTGTTGCAGAGCTGGGCAACACAAACGTGGTCGTGCACCTGCTGCCGGGCCTGCCAGAACGATGGTGGTGCTATCACTGGAGCCAGGAGGAACGGGACCATAAAATACAGACGCGCGCCCTTGCTAGCTCAGCTGTTCTCCCCAGTGCTCTCTCCTGCCAGACCAACAACCTGAACTGTGTGCCTCACAAATCCCCTGTCGGCAGGACTGCGCTGAGGTAGAGCTTTGTTTACTGTACCCAGTGAAGGGAGGTGAGTCTTTCACGAGGGGTATCTCCTCCTTGACTTTCCCCGCCTTGGTGACTCCACTCCTCTTGTGATCACTCCGCCAAACCGTAACTTCAGGTTAGAATCCTGCAACTTCGGTGCTGGAAGTAACCATTGAAATCATCCTAACTCCCAATTTTTAAAGATGAGAAAAACTGAAGCTCTAAGATGTTAAGTGACCTTCCAAGCTTATATAAAGAAGGGGCTAGTAAAAACAAGATTGCTGCCTGGACCCCTGACTCCCAACCAAGTGCTCTCTCCACCCCTCCTTGTTGTCCCTGCTGCCTCTCACAACGGCTCATCTCCTCCCCTTATTTTGATTTCTGTAGCCATTTCTGTGTTCCAGGTGGCCATTTTTACATGCCTTCGTAATAATTTTCTGGTATATCCCACCTGCATTCTCAAATTCAGTGTAAGATAACCAGTGCGGATTACATCTTTAAAAGAGCTGTCTTTTTGTGACTATTCTAACTCAAAAACCTTTCATGGTTTCTTTATTGCCTCAAATTAGGTCTAAAGTGGATCCAACACACTGTGTCTGCCTTCGTCCAGTTCCCTGTTCTTGGAAAGCTGTTCATGCTTTTCTATTTTCTGCTCCTTCTATTTCGAAAGACCACCCCATATCTCTGCCTATCAATATCTACCCAACTTTCAAAATCAGATCAACTGTCACCAACTCCATCTATTACTCCCCACATGTGATCTCTTCCTTCTATGCTTTCCCATGAAATTTAATTTTCTCTCTCACATAGCATCCAACCCCACGGTGTATTTACTAGTGGATGTGTTTTATTCCTTCAAGTAGACTTTAAATTTTCCCATGCCTGAGATTCTCTCCCATACAGTCTTATACTTGCCACACCCCCAACAGCACCTAACACAGTGCCTTAAATATGGTGTATGCTTAGTTGAATGTCATACTATTTGAGCAAAATCTGAAAACAATAACTTAGTTCATTTTGATTTTGCAATCTGTATTCATACCTCCACTGTATCTTGGAATTGGGAACCAAAGCTTAAAAAGTGGGATTTTTTTCTTTGTTTTTTATTTTTAGAAATTTTTCAGCAAGCACTATCTTTTTAATAAATGTGTTAATTGCAGTAAAACACACAATAAAACAAAATAAGATAAAATTTACTATCTTGACCATTTTTAAGTGTACAGTTCAGTAATATTAAATACATTCTATTGTTGTGTAACCATCATCACTGTCAATCTTCAGAACTCTTTTCATTTTGTAAAACTGAAAGTCCATACCCCTTAAACAGTAGTAACTCTCCACTCCCCTCTTCCTTCAGGCTCTGGAAACCACCATTCTACTTTCTGTCTTCATGAATTTGGCTACTCTAGGTACCTCATGCAAATGAAATTATACAGTATTTGTCTTTTTGTGATTGGTTAATTTCACTTAACATAATGTCCTCAAGCTTCATTCATGCTATAGCATGTGTCAGAATTCCTTCCTCTTTACGGGTGACTAATATTCTATTGTGGGTTTATGCTACATTTTATTTACCCATTCATCCATGGATGGACACTTGGATTGCTTCCATATTTTGACTATTACGAACAGTGCTGCCATGAACATAGGTGTATAAATATCTCTTTATCACCCTGCTTGCAATTCTTTTGAATATATACCTGGAAGTGAAATTGCTAGGTCATATTCTATTTTTAATTCTATTTTTTAGAATTTATTTAAATTCAATTGGCCAAGGTATAAGTACATCATTGGTTTTTTATATAATGTTCAATGATTCATCAGTTTAATTCTATGTTTAATTTTTTGAGGGACTGCCCTACTCTTTTCCACAGCATTTATACCATTTTACATTTGAAAGTCAGATTCTTTAAAAAAAAAAAAAAAGTCTTCCAAGAGTCTAAGATGTAACAGAATACCTGAAATAAAAAAAATAATAGAAACTGCAGTCTATGATCCAAGCAGCTTCAGTCAGATGAATCACAGCTGGTGTTCAGAAGCCAATTCAATGTGAAGAATACAACACAGAGCTCTGGAGTTCCTGAGCCTGACTGTGCCTCAGAATCGCCCCACCAGATATCCTGAGCTAGAACCTCTGGGAACCTGCAATTACATAGAGCTCCTCTAATGGTCATCTGGCCTGGGTATATGTGGAGAGTTTTCTCATGGACTATGAATATGCCCACAAACTTGTTTTGCTGATGGCATCAGGGCTGGGGGAAAGGAACAATGAGTTATTATTTATTTTAAAATATCTACTTGTTTAGATTCATATTCATAGCCATACCTTGGGACAGGACCCCTGCAGATGCTCAGTTAACTCCAGAGTGGTAGGGCAGAGAAACCAGAGCCCCAGAGCCAGGGGGATGGACTACGGGGCCAAACCTAGCGGGGAAGAAGTGAATGCCAATAATAGATGCCAATAATAGCCAAGAAATCAGTGGCTGTGGATTAGATTGGCTCTCTACACGGGGGATGGACGATGGTAGAAGAAGGAATACAACAGAGAATCCAAGAGTAGGCAGAACTTGGAAACCAGATAGTTGCGAAACAAGTTGGAATCAGGGAATTCCATCAGTAGGGAGCAGGGGCAAGACAGAATAGAGGGTAAAGAAGAAAGATCCTAGTCCTAGAGGGAGTGAGGTATTTGGAAGCTCACAAATTAAGATATCAAGCATAACCTAAGAACTAGGCTAACATTAGAGGTGACATCCCTCTTTCCATAATTTCTTCATTTTGCTATCCTTTCATCTATGCAGTGACAATCTTTGTAGACCTTCTTAGTGCTTGGCATTATTATTCTGCTCCAGAGTGCTCTCCTGGAATCCTCCAATTCCTGTTCCTCAAGGTAAGGAATGGTCCAGCAGCCTCCCTACTTAATATTGTTACTAACACCCTATAAACTAGTGATTCACTTCCTTTAAGTAGTGTTTTCCAAACAGTCCTAGTCTGTAAGTAAAAAAATGGGCATTCTTTCAGTAGACATTTCAACCATATCATTAGAAAAGTCATTTTGGCCTTCAGCATTGTTTTGATTTCTAATTTTGCACTCTTGATTAATTTAGGGAACCATTACCCAGCCAGTGAACCTTTTTCCTGATGTGGTTTGGTTGTTTTTTTTGTTTTGTTTTGTTTTGTTTTGTTTTTTAACTTATCTCTCCTGTGTCCTGCCTTATGGACTTTCATTGCTCATTAATGTGTGGATAGGAGTAGGAAAAATAACAAAACTAAAATTAGTTGTGTTTCCTACTTTTTAGCAGCAGTGATATGATTTACTCGAGGAGGAAATTGGAACTGTGAACTAAAATTAAGCTCTTGAATTTCTCAATTCATTAAGCTCGAGATTTCACTCATTCTTGTTATTCCTAACCCCAGGGAAGAACTCTGTGTTTACTACCACGAGGCAGGAAGAGCTTCATGCAAAAACACAGCTCGGTTCCAAATGCTTCCTGCCAATTTGAACAAGCATAAATTGTGTTTATATCTTGAACATTTAGGTTAGCAATCTTAATTTAAACTATGCTTCCTATAATTTCATCACATATGTATCTGTTAACTAAACTGGCAATGTTCATTTGCAACATGGATGGACCTAGAGGATATTATGTTAAGTGAAGTAAGTCAGAGCAAGACAAGTATCATATGATTTCACTAGCATGCAGAATCTTGAAAACAAAACTAACGAACAAACAAAACAAGACTCATAAATGCAGAGAACTGGAGGTTGCTAGTGGGAGGGGAGTGAGGGGATGAGCAAAATAGGTGAAGGGCATTAAGAGGTACAAACTTTTAATTAGAAAATAAATCACAGAGATATAAAGTACGGCATAAGAAATATAGTCACTAATATTGTAATAACTTTGTATGATGAGAGATAACTGCATTTATCATGGTGAGCATTTTCTAATATACATGTGTATAAATGTTAAATCACTATATGCTACACGCCTATTGTATGTCAACTATACTTCAATTGGGAAAAAAAAAAAAAAAGAAAGAAATGGCCTGTGTTACTATTCTCCCATAATGGAGTGAGATGCATTGCTTTAACTTACTTGTAAGCAAATAAAAAGTACATGACACGGCAGAATTTTTGTATCCAGAAAAAAAAAACAAAAAAAAACTGGCAATGTTATAAAAGTAAAATTGAGTTTCAATTTAGTTTTGCAATTATATTTTTCACCACCCAAAACAGTTTTATAGCTAAGTATAAATACAGAGCATTCTTTGAATAGATAATCATCATTACCTAAATTAAGCAAGTGTTTGGGTGTTCCTTCACTCTTCTAATGGAACATTATTTCTGACTTAACTGATAAGGGCCTGACTTACCTGCCCCATGGTTAAGTGATTTACCAATAACTTAATTGCATCCATTATTCCCTCTGAAATTATGCTCTTCTTTTTTTCTTGATTTGTACTATCTTCCTGACATCTTGGTTGTTAAATAGGTGTTTAGGGTTATCACCTCTGAGGGTTTCTGTGGAAGATATTCAATGCATTGCAGGTAGAGAGATAATTACTTATTCTGTTCTCATCTTTGTTATCTTAAGCAAAAATTTAATATAAAAATCCAACATAGATGCTTTATGATGGCAAAAGCCAATATAAGTATTATGACTGATACACCTTTCTATCTCTGTTCCATTGTTTTCCAAAGTTGTGAGCATCCCTAATGCACAGGATGCTCCAAAAAAGGTGGTTCTGAGGTGGCAGATTTTGGCAAATATTGCCCTGCATTCTCACGTTTGGAAAGGTCCAGGCCAATTAGTGTATTATAGATTCAGTAGACTTGCTCTAAAGGAAACTGTATAACTTTATTCAAGTCTTTCCCGCAGTTATTCAGAAAATCTTTTCCTCCCCCTTGGAAAAAGTATTCCCCAAAACACTGCTTTTTTTTTTCCACATATAGTAGTGACACAGATATTAGTAAATGTGCTAGTATTTGTATCACTACTCTAAGTTAAACATACAGCACAAAAAGAACTGCCTTCTAATCAGCAAATTATATGCTAGCTTTAAAATACAATGTAGAGTCCCCACTAAATGGTGTATTCTTCCAGTCAGACAATTGGCTAGATGATACTTAGAAAATAGTGCCAGATGGGGGGCGCCTGGGTGGTTCAGTTGGTTAAGCACCTGCCTTTGGCTCAGGTCATGATCCCAGGGTCCTGGGATCATTATCTCAGGGTCCTGGGATCGAGCCCCACATCGGGCTCCCTGCTCAGTGGAGAGCCTACTTCTCCTTCTCCCTCTCCCCTTTACTCGTGCTCTCTCTCTCTCTCTCTGTCTCTCTCTCAAATAAATAAATAAATCTTAAAAAAAAATAATGCCAGATGGTTAAAGATTGGGGTGCTGAGGAAAGTACAACAATGAAATATTCCTTGGGCTTTTGGCGTCTTCAACAAATTATTAATCAAATGTATATATCCTTAAAATTACTATTGGTTTCTTGCAGAAAGAGCAAGTATTCATAGGGATGTGAGCATTGATATGTCTTCACTCAGTGAGATGCGGGAAGCTTTAGGTTCTATTTCTTTCCATAGATCGTCATTCTTGCCAGCACATTTTCAATTCTCAAAACTAAAAAAGTGACAGCTGTCTCCTTCTCTGTTTTGATTTTCGCTTAAACTGATACTATGTTTCAACAAAAATGTGCTGTTTTCCTCTTACACAAACGAGTGCTTACTTTCCACAGGACTGACACTTGCAGGAGCCTTTGAGATGTTAGAGGACATAGCCCAGGATGGGCATCAGCACCCATGCACTCCTGTCTCAGTTTTGCTCTTTCGAGTAAACAGACCCATTTAAACTCTCGCCAAAGTTTCACACTGTGGGAGCTGATGCAGTGGACCTAAAAATATCCAGATTAATAATATAGATTAACATCAAATGTGTAAGATGGAAGGCACCTCAGAAATCTACAGGTCAGGAGCTCTCAGCATGAGCACAAACAAGCAAGCAAACAAGCGAACGAGGCTGAAGGGCCTAGCACACCGAAGAGTTAGATTTAATTGATCTGGGGTGGAGTCTAAAGTCTGTGATGTAATATTTCAAAAACTCTCCACTGGGGAGGGTAGCTAAAAGTGCAGTTGGGGTTGAGAGCAATTAATCTTCTCAAACTTCATTTTATGAGTGAGGGATTTTTTGAGCAGTTAAGTGATTTGCTTGCTTACCGCTGCAAAATTAATTAGCTCACTGGAATCAGAACACATCTTCTGATTCTTAACTGGTGCACTGCTGACCCTCCTCAGCACTCTCCTCGGCTGTGTGACTGGGCAAGTCAGACAACTCTGTTACCTTATCAGTCGTAGCTGACAAGAACCATCGCAGGATCAAATAATCAATGGAAAACATGCCTGTGCAAATTTAGATGGCGTTGCTAATTCATTATTAATGATCCAAACCAAACCGCATTGTTCATTTGCACTCATTAGTGCGATGCTTCCCATCAGCTTTCACTTGAAAAAGTGCTTTCCTCAATTTGTATTTGAAATCTCTTGGCATGTTATTCACTTCCAGATTCAGTATCTTTCCTGAATCTCCTAAGTGGTTTTTACACAGCTGTCCCAACATTCAACCCACTCTGGGACACAACCTCTTTTTAATAGTTTTTTAAAAGAGAACAAAAGTAAGAATCCTTAAATAAGTGCCCTATCTCCATGTCCTGGACTATGACAGTGCTTTGAGATGCCACAGAATAAGTAGCAAGAGCAAACAAAGAGAAAGTACTTTCTCCACATCTTCCTGCGGGGACCCAGCCAGCAGGCTTGCCCCTTTGGGGTGGCCCACTTGCTTTCCTCACCTGCCGTGTTCCTGCCCCTATGAGCCCGGCACAGCAGGCTCTCCACCCTGCCACTTGCTCTCTCCACATCAGCTGAGCCTCCATCCTCAGTGGGTCTGCTCTACACCCAGAGGAAGGCTACAGAAGAGGACGAAGGAAGGCCACAAGGGAGGTTGTATGCCGGGACTGCCAGCGTGTCTCTGCAGAGCAGATGGGCTGCGTTGCATTGATGTTCTAGGTGGTTCTTGGAGTGCTCTTTAGAATCTTGACATCGTAGGAGGCCAGTGGGCATAGTTAAGTGTTCAACAGGTGGCTACTACTCTAAGCTCTCACCTACTACCCTGGAAAAATGCAGAAAGTACCACTGACAAATGCCTGACTGGCCCCTGGGTACACAAACCCAAATACTGCCATTATTTCTAGGCCATCAGGATTTAACTTGATGTCCCACTGGGAACAACAGGGCCGCCTGCCTGGTCCTCATTACCATGAATAATTGAATATTCCAAGTATGTCAGAGGGCTTCTATGGACATTGCTTTTCACCTACCTTAAAGGGATGGCAGTTTGTAGGCAAACCCTTTCATGGAAGGTCCCTAGAATGTGCTGATCTAAACAGCTAACATCAGTCTCTCTAAATCAGTCATGTCATGGTTTCAGCCTAATTACTGGAATTGGTGTTCCCACTAAAGTCAGTAAATACCAGAAAGTAAGTTTTATTGCAAAACAGATTGTAGTGCCAGTAAAGATGCTGTACATGAACAGAAATGTGCTGGTTACAGATGTCCATCAGCCTCAATCCTAAGTGATAGAGATTATAAAACAAAGGGGGAGGGTGCCCACAGTAGTAAGGACAGATGCTCCTCGCAAGGCATCACATTTCAAAATCAAACCTAAATGTTCACAAACGGTATGCCGTGAGCACGCAGAATAAAATCAGACAGACTCAATTTTTAAAACTGCCCTAGGTGACACTCTTCTCCAGGAAAAAAAAAAGTTGGGGGGGGACTCCATTTTTAATCCAATGCCTGTTTAAGAGCCTTCATCTACAGCTCCACTATGCCTTGCATAGAGCAGGCACCCAGTGAGGCAACCTCAATGAATCCTATAAATAGGAAGAGGAGAGAACATACTGCCTGTGCCTTCCTCCTGAATTCTTTCATTACAAAATTAAGTTTTTCATAAATGAACCTCAGGTATACCAAATTGGAATGATCCAATTCTTAGTTCAAGACATTGTCACTATGGGCTCATGCATAGTCTCATGTGAAAGCTTTTTGGGCATCTATTTAATAACCTAGTGAGCCCTTGTGAACACACCGCCTGACGCAAACCCTGGAACATTGCCAATGACTTTGATCAACCCGTGTGTCCCGGTTCCCACCTCCAATGCACGGGAGCCACTGTCCTGAAGTTTGTCTTTATCTATCATCCCCAGGCTTTTGAAAATGTGGTTTTTATCACATATATGCCCAAATGATATATTGCTTAGTTGCTTTTTGAACTTTTTGGAAAAGATATCCTGTTGTCTGAGGTAGTCTCGTGCTTGCCTTTGTCACTCAGAACTTCCTTCCCATGATTCACCAATGAATCTCCTTTTACAACAAAATAGATTTATCTTTAAATGTAAAAAAAAAAAATGCCCCAAAACCAAAACAACAAAAAACAAAACCTCCACCTAAAATGCTTATATATTCTCCCACTGTGAGTGGTAGGTCCCTGAATTTAGGCTATGTTAAATCACAAGACCACTTCCATTGAATAAAATCTAGAGTAAAACGTCATACTTTGACTCATTTATTCTCAGTAACTTCAAGGAAGGCTAACACAAGAATAACTGACCCATTAATGTTCATCTATGAGTCATGTTGCTATTTCCTAATATTTTCTACCAAGTTGTTACATGAGGTAGGCTACAAAAAATATTTTTACTTCAATATATGCTAAAACTTACTGTGCATATTTTTAGTATGATGCTCAACAATTTGATTCAGGGGATTTCTCCTGTTAGCCTCATATCTAGTCTTTCCAGATCATGAAAATCATCTCAGAAAGGTATTTCTTTTGCTATTTCTTGCTCAGACAGTAGCAAACACCTCTCAAAATTTTCTAGATAAGTTTTCTAGGCTCCACACTATAACAACTCAGAATTAAATTCACTGGACTCTTTTGGGACTACTCATTGGAACTTAGTCTTTGAATCTTCTGAGACTTGGCCATTAATAATCTAAGCTGATTCTTTTACCCAGTAGTTACACAACTCATCACAGAGCTGCCGCATCAAATCAATCTGGCCCCAGAAGTCCACTCTGCAGGCCTGGAGGAAGCTGGGCAACTCCTCATTCTCCAGCTGGAAGATTTAGACCCTCACACACCACATCTCTCCTGCCAGGCTATTTGCACAGCAGCATGGAGTCCTGGTTTAAAAAAAAATTAAGCTTCAGAAGCTGGTGTTGAAGTCCAGGCTGCATGAGAGATGAGTCAGAGACATCAGAAATAAAAATACAGAATGAATGGCTGGAAAAATCCAGACTCCAGTTCTTGCCCTGGTAATGCGTAGAGGAAATTTCTAAAATGCTAAGCAGAGGCTGTGATGCTAGAAAGGTTTCTTCATTTCCCATGACCTCAAAGAGCAGCTGTAGTTAGGAAGCAACTTTGAACTGAATTATGCTCATTATATGATTGCACTCTTCTTGTGTGTTTGGCTAAGACACCTGCTAATCCTTCAGCATTCTAGTGGGTGCCAGTGAGGACACAAAAGGAAGGAAGGAAACTAACATTCATTTCATGCCCAGCACTGTGTGAGACGCTTCTCCTTTACAGCTGGGGAAACTGGTGCTCAGACAAGTTACCTAACTGCCATGCTGTATAATAATGTCAGCACCAGGTCTGAATGCAAAGCCCATGTTCTTTCCATCATAGCACTGCCTACTCTTAAGGAATTTTAGAAGCTAACTGAGGAGAAAGGCACAAACAAAACAAAATAAAAAAAAAAAAAAACACCTGAACCATAGTATGTTTATTGATGGCCAGGAAACTGGATTGGACCAGAATTGTCACTGGAATGAAGGGAGAGAGGTAGAATCCATAAGGAGAAATTCTGGTCCAGAGTTCAAGCTCAAGCTAATAACCATCAGAGAACAGAATAGAGGCTTTAGTAGGATGGCTTTGTTAAAGACAGATTTTAGAGAAGCTGATCTGATTACAGCAGTCCAGATTTGATAGCTGTGGTCATAGAAATGGAGAGAAAGTGTCCCATAGGAGGGTCCTTTTTTTTTTTAATCTCCACAGCTTGGCTAGAACATGGTACATGGTAAATAAAGATTTATTTAATGAAAAAATGGAGATATTGTGAAGGAGGGCATGGCAGAACTCAATAAATATATATATAGTCATTCAAAAAGATGGAGAGAATCATCATGCTGTTGGAAGAACTGGGAAAATGATACTATGAGCTAACGTACAGTGTCAGCTATTAGCTAGGTGTGGTTCTAAGGGCTTTTACATACATTAATTCAATTAACATACATAACAAGCCTAAGAATAGATACTATTATTATCCCCATTATACAGGTGAGGTACAGGGAAATTCTTTTTTAAACATTTTTAAAAAATTTTAATTCAATTAATTAACATAATGTATTATTGGTTTCAGAGATGTCTGTGATTCATCAGTCTTATATAATACCCAGTGCTCATTACATCACATACCCTCCTTAATGTCCATCACCAGTTACCCCATCTCTCCACCCCATTCTCCTCCAGCAACCCTCAGTTTGTTTCCTATGATTAAGAGTCTCTTATGGTTTGTCTTCCTCTCTGGTTCATCTTGTTTTATTTTTCCCTCTCTTCCCCTATGATCCTGTTTTGTTTCTTAAATTCCACATATCAGTGAGATCATATGATAACTGTCTTTCTCTGACTGACTTATTTCACATAGCATAATACACTCTAGTTCCATCTACATCGTTACAAATGGCAAGATTTCATTTTTTTTAATGGCTGAATAAAATTCCATTGTGTGTGTGTATATATATATAAATGTGTGTATATATATACATATATACATACATGTGTGTGTGTGTGTGTGTGTATATATATATATATATATATATATATATATATATATATATATATATATACCACATCTTCTTTATCCATTCATCTGTCGATGGACATCTGAGCTCTTTCCATAGTTTGGCTATTGTCGGACATTGCTGCTATAAACACTGGGGTGCAGGTGCCCCTTCGGATCATTACATTTGTATCTTTGGGGTAAATACCCAGTAGGAGGCACAGGGAGATTAATGTCTTGCCCAGATCAACATGGCTACTCAGTGGTAAAGCCAGGATTGGAACCGGGCAGTCAGGCCACTGTCTCCATCTGAATCTCAATGCATAAGACTTGATACATGAAGACTAGGACAGAAAAATTCTCTTCTCCTTTTGATAGGCTCCCAATGTAGACATTCAGAAGGGGGACAGATTTTATGGAAAGGACCAAGACATATAGGTGAACTGTGGTTATGCGAGTGGGCTATGCCTGCAATAAAAGTGAAATATTCTAGGGGTTTATTCAAATACTTCATAACTTCAACCAATACCCCAGAGCTGGGCACTGGTGAAAAGCAGCAACTCACCACAAAGCACACTGTTCCTCCATCCTTCCGCCGGTTAGGGCTTTTACTTGGTTAGGCTATGGAACACATTACACTGGCTATAGCTTTATGAATTGATTTGAATCGATCCCTAGTTTTGTTGATATGTTTTTCATGCCCGTCTTAGTCAGTTTGGGCTGCATTAACAAGTTACCATGGACTTGAACTATAAACATTAATTTCTCACTGTTCCAAAGGCTGGGAAGTCCAAGATCAAGATGCCAGCAGATTCAGTGGCTGTGGTGAGAACCCTCCTCCTGGAGCCTTCCTTCACCTACATAGAGAAGATACAACCTCTTCTTTTTTTTTTTTTATTATGTTATGTTAATCCCCATACATTTATATCATTAGTTTTTGATGTAGTGTTCCATGATTCATTGTTTGCATATAACACCCAGTGCTCCATGCAGAACGTGCCCTCTTTAATGCCCATCACCAGGCTAACCCATCCCTCCCCCCTAGAACCCTTAGTTTGTTTCTCAGAGTCCATAGTCTCTCATGGTTCATCTCCCCCTCTGATTCCCCCTCTTCATTCTTCCCCTTCTGCTATCTTGCAACACTGTTGAATCACAGATCTGTACCTCTGAAGCAAATAATACATTATATGTTAAAAAGAAGAAGAAGAAGAAAAGAAGAAGAAGAAGAAGAAGAAGAAGAAGAAGAAGAAGAAGAAGAAGAAGAAGAAGAAGAAGAAGAGGAAGAAGAAGATACAACCTCTTCTTTATCTCAGAGGCAGAGATAATCTCCCTTGTGTCTCTTCTTACTCATGAATGAATCCCATTCATTCGGGCTCCACCTTCATGACCTAATTATCTCCCAAAGACTTTGCCTGCAAATACAATCACATTGGGACTAGGGTTTCAACATATGATTTTGAGAGACACAAATGTTCAGTCCATAGCAACCCACAACTAAATTTCAAGACCTTCAAAGACAGAAATTGTTCCTTTTACTGCTTTGGGATTTTCAGTGCCTATGGCCATCCTGGGCACAGGGTGGGTACTTAATAAATACTTCTCTCATCCACTAAACGTTTTTGGAGCATAACCTAAAAAAGACTATTTTCAGTTATGCAACATCAACTCACCACATGGCAACTCTTTTCACCCACACTCTGCTGGTTAGAACAGTTAGAGTTAGGGAGAGCTATAAGAGAGTGAGAGATTTTTAAAACTGTGCAGGAGGGAACAGGTTAGAGCCCCAGTGATGCTACACTGAAATAATAAGAGATGCTTTGGCAGAAGCTATAGGGAACTGTTAGTAAAAACAAAACAAAACAAAAACAAACAAACAAAACCTAAACCCTCTCTCTTACATTGTCATTACTTTCATTTTTACCTTACATATTGTCTGCAGCCTCACCTCTTCTTCTCTAGTAGACATATCTTGTTTGCCCAGCAGCACCCTTTTCTCTGTGGAACCTAAGCTCCCCTCTCCAGGTGGTCTCAATGGGGCTGTCAATGACATCTCCTCATTGCAGAAAGGTGCACTTGACCTATGACCATCAATCCCCCAGCAGGGCAAATTGGTGGCATGAAGCAGGGCCGATTACCTTCTTTCATGAGTTTTGCCAGGCCACCCGGCCACAGAGGATCTCTCCTTGAATGATAAATTGCAAGAATAGGCTTAAAGATGTCCTTATCTATCTTCCCCACCATATCCAAAGACTGCCTTCAGAATGAAGCCCTCATGCAGAGAAGGCTGAGTTGAAAGATGGGAAGAGAGATAGGTCCTGGTAGCTTTGGAGCTCCTACCTCATTCTGTGCTCAAGGCAGCACCACCCCTAGACTTCCCAGTTACATGGGCTAGAATTGCCCTTTCTTCTTGCTCTATTTGGAGCTGGAGTTCTGTTGCAACTCAAATAATTCCTCGACAAAAACCCTTCCTCCTTTTGCCACCCTTCCCTACCTGATTATTATTACCTGTCTCTCCTGGTTTCCTTCCCACCTCTGCTAGCACCTCTTCTAGCAGAGAAACTTCTCTAAGGGTAGAATTACATTTCATACCTATTTTAGGACCCAGCAGCATCTATAATAATGCTAGGCACACTCTGGTCAGTGCTGCTAAATGCAGACATTCCTCTTTATCTAGATCTGACATATTCTAGTTCGTATTAGAGTGAATTCTCCATGACGTGCCTCGGGGAAGATGTTTTCATCCCTGCGGCTGGGCATTAAGGGGAGTCCTTTTTTTCTCTGAAGTCCTTATGAATTACATGGAAAATTCCCTTAATTTGGAAACTTACAAACATTTTTATAATATCTAGATTTATTACAGGACAAACTTTATTGCCTTGGGAAAATTTATAAAATGAATCCACAGTAATTTATAGTTGATTTGCAATCCACAAATTAGAAATTACTACCCAAAATGCATTTTTAAATAAATTTTGTATTAATCTTTAGGATGAGAGAAATAACAGAAAACCCAACAATGTCAGCAACATTGTTGCTGACAATTAATATTTTTGAGTGTTTGTATGTCCTGCACACGTTCTTATTGGATTTATATGGATTAATTTAATCCTCACACTGAACTTATAAGATAGAATTTATTATTATCTTCATATTATGAATGATAAAACTTGGGCCCAAGGAAGTTAAATAGTCTGCAGTAGTCACACAGAAGTAAGCAGGTACCAGCCCACTACCCTACTATCTTCAAACATGTACTATCAGAAGGAAATATCTTCCAAAAATGGTTTAGAGGCCAAATTTTTTTCTTCAAGTACTGTCATTGGGGTAGAATATGCATTTAAAAAATCAACATGGGATTTATAGAACAGAGTTGAATATAATCCTTGGTAATTCTGCATGTATTACGAGTCAAGCTAGAATGCTCTATTAGGCACATATCCTCTCCTCTTGGTTTTTTCTACACTTATAACAATGATAGAAAATGACATCCAAAGTAGGTAGGGAGTCATGGCAACCTTAATTCAGTCACTTGATCCTGAGAACTGACATGTTTTCGGCCTGGTTTTTAGGAGTGTATGAAGACGAGTTAGGCAAGCAGCAGGGAAATCTATGTTCTCACCTCACCTGAAACTTTGGGCTGCGCCTGCGTAGATGCAGACTACCAAGATTTCAGGAGAACAACTTCTTTCTTGACTCATACAAATGGGTCTTGACTTTCAATGACAAGGGGTTAATTTAGACAGACATCAGAAACCAATTCAGGCCCCAAGTCAGAGAGAGAGCCAGAAAAGACTTCAGAACCAGCAGCTTCTCCTGCAGAAGGCTGTGGTCTGCGTTCCACTCATCTGTTCATTTTCCTGGTATGTTTTACACTTCTTAATTTGCCCCCATCCCCAAATAGCCTATAGAGCAGATAAGAGCATTTTAAATACATATTTCCTTAAACTTTTTAATAAGAAAGAATACGTGACTTCTCTGCCCCTAAAAGACTTTTCAAAATCTGAAGGCTTTGAAGATTCAGAGAAATAGCAAGGCAGAGGCGATCAGGAGAGAGTGGGCAGACTTCTCCACTCTCCTCCTCACCACTTCCCTCAGACATCTCAGCTTATATATACAGATATTAATGAAGTGTGCAAGATAGAGTTCCTGAAAGGGGCCTTGGAGAGGAGTAGGTTCTGAGGAATGGCATCAGAAAAGGAAGGAGGAGGTAGCAATGTCAGTGAAATACCCACCCAGGTGCATCTGTGGTGAAAATGTATGCGTTTCATTCATAGATTATGTCTCCTAATGAACTGCCAATTTAGGAATTTTGTTTCTGTTTTTGTGTGTATCTTTCTGATACCCTAAGGTTTGGGAGGAATGGAGAATACATTGTCAGAAAAGAAGCAATACTATTAGGATAATCGAGGTTACATCTAGCCAGAGGATGGAGCAAAGCAACTTTTTATTTTTCCTCTTAGATTATCCATCACTCCATACTGAAGCCATCTTAGTTCAGTGTCAAGGATTTTCTCCTTTTCTGTCTCCCTCTCCCTTATTCACCTCCCCTGATAATCCAGGCTAACTTTTCACCCCTCTACTTTCACCCCAAGGTATTGGATTTTGTTTTTTTTTTAATTTTATTTTATTATGTTATGTTAATCACCGTACATTACATCATTAGTTTTTGATGTAGTGTTCCATGATTCATTGTTTGTGCATAACACCCAGTGCTCCATGCAGAACGTGCCCTCTTTAATACCCATCACCAGGCTAACCTATCCCCCCACCCCTCTCCCCTCTAGAACCCTCAGTTTGTTTCTCAGAGTCCATAGTCTCTCATGGTTCTCTCCCCCTCCGATTCCCCCCCTTCATTTTTCCCTTCCTACTATCTTCTTTTTTTTAACATATAATGTATGATTTGTTTCAGAGGTACAGGTTTGTGATTCAACAGTCCTACACAATTCACAGCACTCACCATAGCACATACCCTCCCCAATGTCTATCACCCAGCCACCCCATCCCTCCCACCCCCCACCACTCCAGCAACCCTCAGTTTGTTTCCTGAGATTAAGAATTCCTCATATCAGTGAGATCATATGATACATGTCTTTCTCTGATTGACTTATTTTGCTCAGCATAATATCCTCCAGTTCCATCCACGTCATTGCAAATGGCAAGATTTCATTCCTTTTGATGGCTGCATAATATTCCATTGTATATATATATATATATCACATCTTATTTATCCATTCATCTGTCCATGGACATCTTAGCTCTTTCCACAGTTTAGCTATTGTGGACATTGCTGCTATAAACATCGGGGTCCACGTACCCCTTCAGATCCATACATTTGTATCTTTGGGGTAAATACCCAGTAATGCAATTGCTGGATTGTATGGTAGCTCTATTTTCAACTTTTTGAGGAACCTCCATACTGTTTTCCAGAGTGGCTGCACCAGCTTGCATTCCCACCAACAGTGTAGGAGGGTTCCCCTTTCTCCGCATCCCTGCCAACATCTGTTGTTTCCTGACTTGTTAATTTTAGCCATTCTGACTGGTGTGAGGTGGTATCTCATTGAGGTTTTGATTTGGATTTCCCTGATGCCGAGCAATACTGAGCACTTTTTCATATGTCTGTTGGCCATTTGGATGTCTTCTTTGGAAAAATGTCTGTTCATGTCTTCTGCCCATTTCTTGATTGGATTCTTTGTTCTTTGGGTGTTGAGTTTGATGAGTTCTTTATAGATTTTGGATACTAGCCCTTTATCTGATACGTCATTTGCAAATATCTTCTCCCATTCTGTCGGTTGTCTTTTGGTTTTGTTGACTGTTTCCTTTGCTTTGCAAAAGCTTTTTATCTTGATGAAGTCCCAATAGTTCATTTTTGCCCTTGCTCCCCTTGCCTTTGGCGATCTTTCTAGGAAGAAGTTGCTGCGGCTGAGGTCGAAGAGGTTGCTGCCTGTGTTCTCCTTTAGGATTTTGATGGACTCCTGTCTCACATTGAGGTCTTTCAACCATTTGGAGTCTATTTTTGTGTGTGGTGTAAGGAAGTGGTCCAGTTTCATTCTTCTGCATGTGGCTATCCAATTTTCCCAACACCATTTGTTGAAGAGACTGTCTTTTTTCCATTGGACATTCTTTCCTGCTTTGTCGAAGATTAGTTGACCATAGAGTTGAGGGTCCATTTCTGGGCTCTCTATTCTGTTCCACTGATCTATGTGTCTGTTTTTGTGCCAGCACCATACTGTCTTGATGATGACAGCTTTGTAATAGGGCTTGAAGTCCGTAATTGTGAAGGTATTGGATTTCAGCTATGTTGTGTCATTTGGATTCCCCACCTCTTTCTCATGAAGCTGGTGAGACTGAGTGCAGGTGGGAGGGCTTTAAATTCTTCAGGTACTTCGCAGTAATATTTACAAGGTAAACACACCCCATCTCTTATAATATGACCACTTCTCTCAGCATAATGCTAGGGTATTATTATCATATAGTTCTTTTACTCCGCTGTGCAGATATCTACTTCTACTGCTCTGAACTGACATGGGCAGCACTCAGAGAGACAGGTGAGCCAGATCTTCCCTCTGCCCCACAATGAAGAGAGTTCAGGAGTAGGAGGAGAGCTCTTCCTATCTGGTGCAGCCTTTGAAGTCTGGCACAGGGGTTTTGCTAAAGCTCACCAAACAGGGGATACTTTTCACAAAAGCTAGAAAATGCAGGTTGCAAAGTTTTTCCAGGCTGCTAATGCAAAGAAGACGTGGAACACACTAGTTAGGCAAAACAGACCGTCTGGTCAAGATGGCAGAAAAACTGAATTGGGGCGGTGATTGGCAGTTCTAATAGCCAGTGATGGAGGCCATGGACAATTCCTTTTTTCCAGGGTTCTAGCCTTTCCTGCTCAGAGGTTTTCCTGCCTTTCACTGTTGACCACTTTTATAAATCCCTATGCTCAGTACATGTTAACATCCTCACCTGTGGAAGGTAATCTTTGTAAATTTGAAGGCTGCTTGTATTAATGGTAGTTATGCCAAGTATGGAACACATAAACAAGCACAAGTGGTAATAGAACACTCTTTAAAAGGTTAGTTCCTAAATATTCTATGTTTTTTTCTAAGACCTATAATTGCATTATCTATGCTTTCTTTAGGAGATCGCTTCAGAAATAAATGTGTCTTTAAAATACTATATCTGAAGCTGGAATCATGCTCTCCCTCCCCTCTCTCCTGAGTCCCAGGAGGCTGAGGCAATATCAGTAATGGAGACACTCAGATATGGGCAAGATACACATTGAACAAGTCCCATGAAGGAAAGCTTGTTTGCTGTGTCCCTATGCTCTTCAAAGTCAACCAGGATGATGGCAAAGGGCAACTGTCTTACAACCCCTTACTTTAGTGCAGAAAAAGGCCTTCAGTGGTCAGAATTACTCACTTTACACAAGGTAATCGTCAAAACATTTCTGAATACCATAATTCACCATGATAGAGACAGTGTTATTAGAGAAAATAAAATTATTAAGCTACAATAAGAGGTCAGGCTGCCCAGTATTAAACATGTCATAAGAATGCAGATGTTGTAGTTACCTGAACTTCCTGTTTCAAATAAAAATCAAGTATAAGCTTTTTCTGTTACATGAATAATCATGCAATCTTCTAAAGGTGGCTTTTACAACATGAAAGATTCAACATTTTCTAGTACGTATTAGGAACATTCTTAAATTGAATCTTTCCTTTTATCTACTCTTTCTGAAAGCTGCTTCTTTGGGGACAGATGAGCGTAGTAGGCAGGTATTGGTTGACTGCTGCTTTATAGAAAACATTCAATTTGCTAAGCACTTGTCAATAAGCATCTCTTCACCACCTACTATGTGCTGAGCACAGTGAGTAAGACAAAATGAGTCAAAGATCGAGAATATGCCTTTCAGAAGAATATACACTTGTTAGGAAAACAGCAAATGCTAAAACAAAAAAACAAAAAAAAAGTAAGACAAGACAGAATATGGAATAGAAATACTAAATGCCATGGGAGAGATTGCAATCAAGAGACAAGGAATGTTAGGAGAGGCCTGGAGCTTGGCAAGAAGGTAGAGAAACCATTCTGAGCAAAATGCCAGAAGGCAAAAAAGCAAGGCAAGTATAGGACAGGATGAAGAGCCTCAGGAAATAAGGTTATTCCCATGAGGAAAGGTCAGATGATAAGAAAGTTTCGATTTCAGGGGCTCCTGGATGGCTCAGTCAGTTAAGTGTCTAACTTCAGCTCAGGTCATGATTTCACGGTCCTGAGATCGAACCCCACACTGCTTCGGGCTCCATGCTCAATGAGGAGTCTGCTTGTCCCTTTCACTCTGCCCCTGTCCCCACTTGTGCGCACTTTCTCTCTCTCTCTCAAATAAATAAATAAAATCTTTAAAAAGAAAAAGTTTCGATTCCATCAAAAGGGATTTTTCAGTTGATCTCATAAACAATGGAGTCACGGTAGTAAAAAGGAACCATGCAAGTGGGCGGTGGGGGCACATAGAATACACTCAGAGATTAAACATCAGCAAACATGAACATTAGAGCAGGGCTTTTGCAGTAATACACCCATTACATGAGCAGAGTCTATGGTAGAGTCCATGGGCTAGAAAGAAAAACCCAAACTGGACTGATTGATGACAAGATTGAAAGAAAATAAAATGCTGAAGATCAGGCCCTAGGACGGGGCCTGATAGAGTTAAACAGTGGTTATTCAGTGCGTGGTGTCTGAATAGGTAGCTAATAAGTAAATCTCAGATTCTGAGCCTGGGCAACTGAGGCACTGATAGACAATAAATAAGAGACTGTGGTGTCACCAACACCCTCACACTGGCTCCGTGGAGACCACGCAAAATTGAAATTATGATCACTCAAGTCAGTTCATTTAATTCAGTAAATCCAGTTTTAAAAAATCCAACTGGTTAGTTTAAGGATACATAAGAGGGACAGCTAGCTTTTCCATAGTTCCCTTCTTGCCCACTCATTTTTGATGTCGTGGAGACCTAGACCCATAAACGAAGAAGGATCGAGCCATATGAGGGCCTGTGGAATATGCTAACCTTTCCTACATTTTTTTTCTTGTACAGAAAAGATTGCTGACTAAGCTGACTATACTCTCAATGAATAAATCTTTCCGTAGGATCATTTGCCAAGTCCAAAATGAAAGAGGACTTCTCACGGAGCAACAAACAGCTTTTCCTAAACACATTGAGCCATTTCCACCAGGGCAGTTCAGCTCACCCTTCACCAGCCTGCTGAAGAGCCGTCACTCCCTCTCTTTTCCTGTTCCTGGTTTTAAATCATTTCTTTATTGTTATCCCCTTGGCTCAAAGCTCCCATAATTGCTTTTTCCTCAAGCACAGAGACATGGAAAATCAGAGCAATAATAACAATGGCACAGTGCTGCTGGTGTGAAGGATGGGCAGCCCCACAATCTTATCTCGGCACGGAAGTCACAGACCAAAGCCTCCTTGCACTTCTAAGCTCTGTTTTATTTTCAAGCCTATCTAAACTGGCAGTGGCTCCTTGAAAAGGAGTATTTTTGCATGAAAGTCAAAACAAGCAATATTTAGTCTGAGGCTAGAAGAGATCATTAATAATTGGATGCTTCCTGCCTAGTTCCAGGTTGGTAGCGCCTCGGAGGTGTTTATTCCTGGATCCATTGTTTTTATGTAGTTACTGTATCTTCTAATTAAAACACTTCAGAAGGGGAGGATTTGAAAGCTATGAACATGCTGCCACCTTGAGGATTCTTCCTGTCCGTTTGGAGATTTACCTTTACCAAGCAAGGGTAGATTCGTGGTGGTCTCATTTTATTCTGGGAGGAAACTGAACTAACTTGTAGCTCTCCAGTTTGGGATTTTGCAGAACCTGGGGCAAGCATCCTGATGGACGATGACACTGTACGCTCTTCAGCCGTAAGTTTTCGCATCAGGTGCCACAGGCAGCGATCAGAAGCAGCCTTTCGCACTGTCCTCGCTGGTGACTGCTTAGACTCACAGGAACCTTATCATCCAACTCCCTCTTCTTGCCCCACCTCCACCTCCCACAAGCAGTATAAAATACTGGAGAAAATAAAAAGATAGGATTCTATTTCATTGAGGTTTAAAACAACATAAAACGAACAAATAACTTAAAATACAGATTTAATTATAGAAAAAAACTACAAAACCCTCACCTCTCCAACCCTCCCAAATGCTGTCAATTCTTTCCGCATTAATGCCTTAACGATGACAATGGTGCCCTAAAAATGCTCTGCTCAGAAAATAGAGGAGTTAGGGATGGATGGGATCCCACTCCTAAATTTATAATAAGGGGCAGGGTGGCTGCCAAGTTCATTACCTTCTCCAAATGAAGAGACAATGAAGTGTGTTACCAACGGTATCCTCTATCAACCAGTCCCCATTTGATGCGATTTAGTTCTATGTATGTTAGATTGATGTATTCTTTAAAAAATAAACCTAAACAGTAGACTGTTCATTTGGGGGATCGTTCTGTATTTCTTGGCTTTCAGAAACGCTTCTCATTAAACCTTTAGTACATTCCGCATGAATCCTTTAGAACATGTTTACCAAGATGCCTGCTTCCAGCATGCTGAGGAAGAGAAGACTTGAACTTCTATTGAACCTGAGGCGCAGGCACAATTCCGGGGCAAAAGTGGTTCTATTTCCCCATTAAAAAGCTTTCATTTGTAAGCCACAGATGAAATTTCATCTGCTTTGCATCAGTCTAGTTTTAACTTGAGAGAACTTGGCACCATAAGCCTAAACCCCATTATTGGTGTTCCCCTTCTGAGGGGAAATAATACATTTACGGCTTGGTTTTTGTTTATTTTGTTTTTGTTTAAAAAAAAATTAAACACAGTGGTGCCCTCACATTTTTCACCTCTCATTCGAAGCTTATTATTCTGGGCTCCTCTCCACTGAGCATCCCTGGAATGACAGCCATATGTGGTTTTTTGTCCTTGTGTACATTGCCAAGCATCTTGGAGCTCTTTTGGCACCTACACACGCCCTCCTGGGTTGCTGAGTCCACTTACATACAAAACACTATTTTATACATGGGAAAATAAAATGGCCCATTTTAAGTTTTCCCTTAGAAAATATAATCATGGGACAAATAAGCTTTCTCCTTCTCCATGTTCTTATACTACAAAGGTGCTACTCAGGAGGTACTTATTAGACCCATAAAGTGCAGTTTAATGTAAGGGGCCCAGAATCATCCTGATTGGATGTTGATAGCCACGTGGGGGACTCTGTGAGGATGGATCGCTGCAGGGCACAGCCACTCAATAATAAGATTTTTGAGGACAGGAGCCGGTCTCATGCATTTGGAGAATATGTATTTCTTGGAAAAGGATACAGAAGAATGAGAGAGAAAAAGGAGAAAAGAAAGAGTGCCACTTGCTGGGAAGTGGTGGGGGGCTACCATAATCCCCGTTGCTCAGAGAGTCCCAGGCACTGAGGAGGGGCCGGCCAGTGGGGCCTGTCTTAATCCCTTGCATGGAGTGACAGCCCCCAGAATTCACCATTTCCATTTCTCCACGTACAGAATGCAGAAGGAATGGCAAAATGATTGGGCAAGCAACTGGAATAAGCCCCCATTTCATTCCGGCAGGGATTTCTTTACCTTCCTCTTTTGGCTAGGTTTTATCTTCCTGAACCAAGTTCTTGTCACTTAGCTGTTCTTAGCTTTTAACACTTGTCAATTAGCTCTTATCATCAAAATAAATACCTGATTCAACATTGATTCTTTCGGTAGAGAGAAATGGTTTGGCCATAAAGTCCTTAGCTGAAATGAATAGATTTTATCAAATAACAGAAAGAGGGCAAATCTTTGCAAAAATATAGCATAGACGTTTTTCCCTCAAATAAAATTTGAAAAGCAAAACGTTCAACTCGTTCCGCAAAGTTAAAAATAAAGGAAGGGGAAAATGCAACCACCGAACTTCTTGGCAGATGAAGTCACACGATATAACGGATAGTATGACTCACATTCCAAACTGTTATCATGTCCCAATATTAGAAGCACTTTCTAAAATACCTTAATATTTAACTCAGTGATAAACTCAATTACATGTTATTCATTCTATATCTTTTCTTCATGTGAAAACAGAAGTAAAATGTGCCTTACAGTGTAACCACGGATATGGATAGCTAGAATTATGAGAATTTCAAGATGAACAGCTCACTTAATCCTATGAATTTATGTCACTACACTTAGATTATAATAACATAATAATGGTTAGTGTAACCAGGTATTGTGTTAGAAGCTTTGGATCTACCATCTCATTTAGTCCTCCTAGCACTATGAGGAAGTCGCTATTATAATTCCATTTTATTCTGACACTCAACCAGAGGATACAACTTCCCAGAGTGAAACAATAGCAAATGGCAAATTAAAATTCAGACAGCTGGAGTCCAACACCAGAAACCACCCTGTGGGCAACCGCACGGTAAAGATCATCCTGTTATAATCATTCACTTATTCTAGTTCCATTTCAAGATTCTTATTTACAGTGACTATTAACCTGAGCTCGCGTTGTCCTTGGAGGAGTGACTTTTGGCATCTACTATGCCTAAATTCACTTAGGGAAGTTCTAAGAGAATCTGCTCAGTTTTTTTTTTTTTTCCCCTAAGTTACAATGAATGAAGAAAGACTCACCTAAACCATCAAATCTATAAAATGTCAAAAGAATTTGATTTTTAAAAAAGCCATGTCTGTGAGAGACGATGGACTCTGAAAAACAAACTGGGGGTTCTGGAGGGGAGGGGGGTGGGGGAGGGGTTAGCCCAGTGATGGGTATTAAAGAGGGCACGTACTGAATGGAGCGCTGGGTGTTATGTACAAACAATGAATCATGGAACACTACAACAAAAACTAATGATGTAATGTATGGTGATTAACATAACAATAAAAAATTTTTTTAAAAAGCCATGTCTGCAGCACAGTTTTGGGGTCTAAAAGAAGACCAAGTGAAAAAACCAGCAGTTGAACGATGTGTTCATTCTGTCACTCTGTTAAAAGCTTACAACTCAAAACCCAAAAAAAGCTTCAGGAAGAAACTAGTAAACTTGTTTGTAGTTTTATAATACTGGCAACAGCTAACAGCCTCCAGCGTTAGAACTGATGCTCATTAGGAAGAGATCCCCAGAACATTGTTTTATTGGTAATGGCTGTATGTCCCTTATTATCATCACATGAAGAACAAAGGGAGCTGCATAAACCCAATGTTCTCGACTTACTCATATGGATCATCACAGCCTCCATCTACCTACGAATTTGTAACACGTGTTCCAATTAATGAGCAGCGTTGCACTGTGCCTTTTACAGATTTATCATTCACTGTAGATGTTAACTACCACAACGAAGCAAGAGAGAGGGTTGAAAGAGTTCCAAAAAATTTTTCACGGTTCACATAGCAGACAGGCATGTGCAAGGTCAATTTACAACAGAGGGCAGAGGTTGCAGTAAGAGCCTTTCCCTTCATTTTACCTAAAAAATCAGCACGGTGGAATTAGAAAGTCATTTTAATGACCTCATTAAAAACTTTACTTGGTAAATAGAGGCATACAATGTACTTTAGTTTTTTCTGTAACTAAACTAATAATAAATAAAACTCCTTAGAAATTTTGTGATGGCACAATAAAAGTCAAATTTATGAGGCTTTTTTCACCTCCAAATGATCCATCTAATGCTTTCTCCTTACCTCCCTAGGTATTAAAGGGAAGGTCTGCCGATTTTCCATGAGGAAAAAAACAAAAGGATCTTGATACTCTTCAAAAGTAAGACAACATTTAAATGCAGATTGCTCACATTGTTTTCCTTTCATATATATAAAAGCATATATATATATATACATATATATATATATTTCCATTACACAGTGACTCCATTCCTACATTTCCTACAAAACCCAGAGAAACATCAACCCTTCCATGCTTTCTCAATATTCCTTGGCTTCAAGTGGCTTACAGTACTTTTCCTATTCCCCTAAAGCCCTTGGAGAGTTTGACAACAGTTTCACCAACTGGAATTTTAAATATCAAATTTGTGAAGATCATGATATTATTTATAGACTATGGATAAAATGTTTCTGAAACATTTTCCTACCTTTAAAATCAGATGAATGCAGTCTAATTTTAAATTATATTTGGTCAAGAGTGCTTTTGTTGCTTGGGATTTTTATTTATGGTCTAGGATGTGGCCATAGTTTGAATAAGATTCCTTGCCTATGAGGAGCTTGGCCTGATGAAAGGGATAAATCACCTCTTATTCATGATGCTGCATACAACAAGACATAAGCCACCTTCCTGCTTATTCTGGGCACTTCATTATTCCTATTGCTGTCAGCCTCCTTGGTAATCCTATTTTAGAAACCTGAACAAACTTGAAGAGTCACAGAGCACTGAGACACTCTTTTCCTGAAAGGTAGTTGGATAAGCCACCTCTTCTCTCAGACAAGTATAAGTAACTTGGCTTATTCATACACTTAACTTGGTCATTTTTAACCATTTTTAGACAAGCAAGCCCGCCTTCCTTTTCCTGGGATTTGAGGGTACATTTTCTCACATGTTTAACCTGGTTCATTCATCAAAGCGTTTTCCTTTCTAACAAAAGGCCATCACCTTGTTCCAGCTTCTTTACCCATGACCTGAGTCTTCCGTAAGGAATGATTCCTGGGCTGTTCAAAGGGGCGGTCTGTCTCACACATCATCGCGAAGAACTCTTCTAACTGGAAGCTATCTTTGAAATCCTCATTCTAAAAGAACTGTATTTTAGAAAATAGCCAACAGTAATTTTCACTACTATGTTTTACTACAAAGAAGTCTTCCAGCCTATATGATAAAAACAAAGAGAGAAACAACTTCCTCCCGTCCGAAGACACAGGTTAGCCATGATGGTGAGAGGCAGTGGGCTAAGGCAGAAAGAGCCCCTGAGTAGGACACTGGCTGCCTCCTAGACTCGGTGACCTTGCGCAAGCATTGAACTGCTCTGGGCCTCGGTTTCCTCTTCTAAAAAAAATGAGGATCTATGCTAGGTGAACCCTAAAACTCTGTCCAGTCTGATCTATGAATATGCTAGCTTTATAAACACGACAGAAGGCACAAGCTTTGATATTTGACAGTCTCTCATGCACACGTCCTTATTTCACGTCTTTATTCCCCAGTAACTCCTCTCCTGTACTTCTTGTCTGGTAACCAGACCATGCAGGTAAATCCAATTAGGGGCAGGCCTTCTCTTTGGGCACCAGCAGAGTAACCAACTGCTGATCATTAGAGACCCTCCACATCTAGCTAGTTCTACAAAAACTAATTAGAGCGCTTACATCAGGATTTTTAACAAAAAGATGTTGTCTTTGAATAAGCCCAAAGTGATATGGACAAAATGATAAGCAGCTTTATTAGACACTGAATAAAACACTAAACAAATCACAGTACCTGTAAGTAAGCCAGCAGTTGGCAGCCACACTTTTTTTCCCCATACATCCTTCCCATCTTCTTCATGAGAACCTCATGAGTTGTATCGCAGGCTGGGTCTCCAAGACACTGGCCGTCTGTGATGCTAGGAATGCCAAGGACACAGCAGAGCCTAGCTCCACAGAGATTTCTCAGTTCCCAAACTGCATGATTATTGTTGGAGGTATTTGTGGAAAATTCTTCTAACTTTGTTCTTCTGCCTCTTCCTTCTACCCTGTTTATATGGTGCTGGCTCCTGTTTTATCTCCCCCTCTGGACTCCGGCTTTCTGAGACAGCCTTCCCCACGCTCTACATGACCCTTCCCTGGGCAGTGTGGCTGCTTCGGCTCTCTGCCTACACTCTTCTCCAATATGGGTGGCCAATCATCTATAAAACGAGAAGCTACACTAGGTAATCAATAAAACCCAACCAGCCTGCTTACATGGGTAGCCATTTGGAGTCGTCTACAAAGATTCTTCCATCCTTGGTTCTTGGAACGTACTCAAGAGGAGAGGCCACTCACCACTCAGATTTTTCTTCATTTTAAAGCATTCCCAGACCTTATCAAATTCCATGAGCTCTTAACCCCTTCCTTACCAGTATATTTATATATAATAAAATAATAAAATAAAATTATATATAAATATAATTTTTATGTAATAACTATAAGCAATGTTTCTATGTGCCAGAAACTATACTGAGTGCTTTTATTCATCCTCACAACCACTCTTTGAGGAAAGTATCATTATTATACCCATTTCACAGATGGGGAAAATGTGGCTCAGATTGGTTAAGTAATTTGCCCAACATCACATAGTAGGAAATAGCAAAGCTGGGCTTTGAAATCAGGCAACCTAGCCTTAGGACCTACACCCTAAAACTCTTTGCACTCTCCTGCCTCTCCACATGGGTTTCAGATGCACAACAATTTGGTTGGAATCATGTGCGTATGTCATGGAGAGGGAAGGGTTGAAATGATTTAATTCCATGGAATATCAAGTAATTACCTGGACCCTCTTCCCTCTTTCAAAACAACTGTTTGTCAAAAGCCCAGCTTATTTAATTTATCAGTTCCTATAAATCTTAAGTTGTCAGATCTGCTCTTCCAAAATTATACACCCTGATTTGGGCTGGGAAACAAAGATTGTCATCTGGTTTGGGATGGGTACAGCCACTTTAAGAGGGAGCCATGTGAATAACAAGAAATATAAGCAATAGAGAGAGTATGAGGGGACTTGATCTTTTGTTATACAAAAGAAAATTGAGGCCCAGAAAAATGAGGGGACCTGTCTGGGTTCAGAAAGTCTGTTAGGGATAGAACAGAATTAGAATCACCAATTTCTCTTTTAGACTTCTTTCTAGAAATGGATGGTGCTTCTTATTTGGTAAATTATCTAAAATAAATGCCACAGCCTTGCTACTGTCAATGGGCTTATATTTTTGATAACATTGTGTATGTTTTCCTTTCTTTCTCCCATCAGTGTCCAAGAGAAAAGAAAATGTCAATAAGAAACTAGCAACCATAGCCACTGTACCTCTTCTCTCACCCCAATACTGAGGAAGCAGTTCCTCTACCCCTATTCTTGGGCCAGAGGGGCATGACAGAAACTGGGGTGGGGGATATGATGAAGAAAGCAAAGCCAGATTCAACACCTGTGACCTGGCCATTGTTTAATGTAGTCATATTCATGGTGCATTTCCTTAGAAATTCTCTTCAATCTTACCAGACCTTTTAAATTATTTAACCTTCCTGGAGTTGAATCAGGAGAGAAAGGTATTTTTTTTAAAATACTCCCTCTGTCCCCAAATCCTGAGTCTCAGATATGTAAATAACCTAATTCAATTATTAGACCTTCTTTCATGCCCTCTTGGAATCCTTTCCAAAGTATTTGTCAATGGAAAAGACTTTATTCAGGAAATTTAATAATTTACTCTTTTACTCAGTTTAGGTTCCCCATAACATTCAGCTTGCTTGTAGCTTTTACTTGCTATGTCACTGAATCAAGCTCTGCTTCTATCTGACCTTTCAGCTCAAACTTCAGCCCCCAAATTATTGTAGTGCACATGTCTCCATGGCCCATTTCCTGTGAGAGAGCATCTGGCCAATCAGTGAATTGATAGGCCTTGGATGATGTATCCATCCCTTGTTCAAGGGCCATAGGGATCAGAAGAGCAACAAGCCTGCCTTTCTATTACATAGTCATCAGGGGACTCTTAAAAAAACGCTAATAAATTCAGTGAAGTTCAACAAAAAGTATAAAGACATCAAGCTGAAATGAAGAAAAAGACATGGGTAGCATTAGAATGTTCAACCCCTTTTGCTGGAATAAGATCAATCCCAATCTATATAAAGCCAGATAGTCTGTTCAAAGTGTGACAGCAATTCATGCAAAGAGAAGTATTATAGAAACTCCAATTTTTTTTTACTTCATGGGATTTTACTGTGTTTAAATACAAAAAGGAAGGACAGGAAGCATTTTCTCAGTTTGAAGTTCAGAGAGAGAAAAGGACCATGTGGCTTTAGCAGTATAGAGATAGCTCCATTACTTCCTGAGGACTGGCATTTCCCAGCTCCCATCGTGGAGGTTATAGTCTCCTCCTTTGAGTTCCTTAAGCTATTCCTGTAGTCTTTAACTTATTCCCCTTAAGTCAAGTAGTCTTGTGGAGTTCTTTTTTTTCTTTTTAACCAAACTAACTAGCAAGTCTACATGAGCATCCATATTCAAAATCTTACTTGTTTGTTTAATTGTTCTTTCACTAAAATGGTGAAACACAGGAGTCTCAACTGGAAAGAGAGTTAAATGCTTCCATAATCTGAAAGGTTGTCTGTGTGTGGAATCAGATGAATTAGCAATATGGTTAGTTGGAGTTCTGCTACCATCATGGAAGCCATTTGTTGAGCGGGAAATACCTGTAATTTCAGGCTCAGGATAACTAGTTATCATCTGGTAAAGCCGAATCTCCACAGTCAAGCTCAGAGAGCTCAGATTCAGTACCTAGGATCTTAGCACTTGATATTTCCAAATCAGAATGTATACTATCCTTTCAACATTAGGCATCATAGATATAAAAAGCGAACACACACACACACACACACACACACAATTTAATGGGAAGCAGCACCCCACAGTGGTGAGACAAGGAATAGCCACTGTTTAAGGGAGACACCCGCATTTGTTCCCTTGGAGACAGAGGACTGGTTCTTTGTTATTTTTCCAGAGCCGGTTAGATGTGATCAATGCAGTGTTATTTTCTGTGAGAAAACATTTTTATGATGTTTTCACTTCTTGACCTCGGAACAATTGTTGGCTAAATTTCAAACTTCCAGATGAAAATGCTAACAATGAAAAAAATAGTTGTCATATTTTGCCATGTGTGTTTGTGTTTATTACAACCAAATGCATTTCAAAAAATAATGATTGAAAAAATGCTATTGCCTGAGGATTTTCCTTTTATGCTTTGGCACAGAGAACATTTTACTGCTAAATTTAATCTACTGAAAATCAAATTTAATAACTGAAAATTTAGCACAAATGTAACCATAGGCATTATAGTGATCACATTAAATAAATGAACGTAAAATACACCTCTGATATGATAAATTTGGCCACAGTTTGGCTTATAATTTATCCTGTGTATGAGGTATAAAACAGTGATCTTAAAACCTTTCCCACCTATTTCAGTCGAAGGATATCGCTGCTTCTGCTTTTTGAAGTATCAAGACCTTAATTTCTAGAATGTATTCTGTTTATGTCATGATGGGATGTTCATCTTTCCTCAACAATGCTTGATCTCTTAATACCTTCACTGACACCCTCAGTGGGCAGCCTTCCTAGACATTTCTCCATAAGTGAAGAGTTTTCAAGAGAACTTCTGCAGACTCACTGGTATCTAAAGAGTCATTTTCTCATTATTTAACTTTTTAAGGCTTCTTGCTATTGAAAAAAACATGATTAGCAGCAGAGCTGCAAAATAATCTGTAGTTAAGAGGAATGCCTGGTCAGGATCCGCAAAGCTCAGATAGCATCTTTGAAGGGTTAACAAAGCATAAAAATAAAGACAGCCCTTAGCACAGCTGAGTGACATACAGAGTGATGCCAGACCCAGTGTTTTCAATACTTTAATATTCTTCATATCCCAGAACGCAGAGAAAGAAAGGTTCTGGATTACCCATATTCTCATATTTTCTCTATTTTTTGATGCTCTAGGGCCTCACCTGCCTTGGAGAGACCGTCTCTCAGGGGCAATTCCTAGGGACCGTAAAGGACTTGCCTGGAAGCACCCCTTTCATATGCAAACCACCCAATCTGCAGCCCAAGCTCCCTGACTACCTCCTTTACAGAATTCTCAGGTACCCAGCCACCAGCCCCGCTGCCCTGATCACCTCAGGACCAAGTATAAAACAGTTCAGGACAATCCATACACCCCAGAGCCTGCTGCAATTATTCAAACTAGCCAATCTTAAATCTGCTTGCCTTGCCTTGCCTGGCCCATTCTTTCCCACAGAAACCACAATGAAGACTTTTCCCACACTTCCCCTTGCCTTCCCTCTACCTCCTGACCAACCTGTTCTTCCCATGTGGACCTGCGTGGCATGCCTAGCTTCCAGCTTCTAAAGATCTGTGAGTATAAAAACTCCTTCCTTCACCATAGTCATTTCCATGTCTACGGGTCTTACCATAAAACAAATTAAATCAACCCCTGGGTACATTTTAAGACAGGTTTCTGATAATGTAGTGCTCTCTCATCCCCATCATTTTCATTTCCTGATACCACTTTACTCCCCAAATTATGTGAAAGTATGTTTTGTCCAGGACTGTGGGTGGATTTGAAGGCCCAGAGATGTATAAAGAGAAGATGATTACTCTCTTTGTTACTTTGTGTGTGGGTCTCATTTATGCCATTGAGAAAATTTCCCCATAAGCCCTAGTCTACATAGTGATTCTGAAACCATGCTTTCTGGGGCTTTATGAACCAAATTCAGTTTCTGACTTTGAAATTTGATTATGGCTTTGATCTCTGTATTAGCTCCAACCATTGTTTTTATTGCACTGGCTTTTAACTGATTTTAAAGTGCTAAAAACAAATACAAAACTGATTAAACAACCAAGGCATTAATTTGGTGGTGATCAATAATCGCCACATTTACGTATTTGCCCCACGTGGCTTGATGCATTTGGTATGTTATGACATATTATATTTTGACTAAATAATTAACTTCCAGTCTGCCTGATAAATGGTTTCACTCTTCTCATAGCTTGTGCCCAATTGACTAGGCTGCTCTATTTCCTCTATTGGATTCAAAGTGCCCCAAGGCTGGGCACGTTTCATTTGCACAACTAAACACTGTTCTCCTAGGGGAACATTTAATTAAAATAGCAGTGTTTAAGAGAAATATTCCACTTCCAAGATCCAAACCATCCTTTGCTAGTATAATTACTTTACCAAAGTCACACTGTGGCAAGATAGGGAGAAAACAGATGCAATTATGGAATCACTCTCTGAAAGCTAGAGAACAAAATCATCAGGAGGCAGCCGTCATTTTTTTGCCTTGTTTCTACTTAATAAACTCATACACCAAATATATCAACAAAACATCATCCACAGTAGATGCCCAGGTCTACTGCATATTTTATTTTACTGACAGAAAACAGCTTTTGAATCTTGTATCCGAGTATGCTAGGTATGGGTGAGTGTGTGTAGATGTGCCTATGTGTGTGGGTGAATGCGTATGTGTGTGTGCATGTGTGTATCACGGGGGACACTATCATTAATTCAATTCCTCCTACATCCAAGGCACTTTGTTTGACCACTGTGCATTTGTTCTCTCATTTAATTCTTACAATTCTAGTAAATACTATGATTCCTACAGTTACAGCCCTATGTAGTGAATTTTCAACTTCCGGTAACGTAAAGATTAATAAGAATGGACATTTATGTTTTATACATGGGTAGAGAACTTAACTGCTGAAATGAAAAAATGTTTTAGGAACTCTACTTACGTTATAGGAAATTAATATTTCTGTGCCAGGCCCTGAGTTAAGAATTTTATGTATGTTTTCTCATTTAAGCCTTACAACAATCAGTGAAATGGGGTTTATTATTCTCTTTTTATTGTTGAGGAAAATCAGGCTCCCTAGAGGTAAAATGATTTTTTTACA
The DNA here is from genome assembly GCF_029215605.1 of Mirounga angustirostris. NCBI lineage: Eukaryota > Metazoa > Chordata > Mammalia > Carnivora > Phocidae > Mirounga > Mirounga angustirostris. The sequence goes on along the minus strand of NW_026991716.1, from coordinate 86,212,476 downwards.
TTTATGTAGCTCTTTCTACTTTCCTGTATTTTTTGTTAAGGGATATCCAGATGGTGAGGTAGACAATATTTTAAGATCTTAACAGAGGTTCCTTTTCATGCTTTTTCTTGATTTGCCTGTCGCTTTCCTTTCGGTGGGTCAGTGAGACTCATGGCCTGGGGAGTGGGCAGATGTAGCTTCCCAGATCGCACAGAGAAGCCCTATGCCAGGTGCAACATGGAGCCTGAACAGGAAAAGCAATCATCCAGGCCAAGACTTCTCAAACTCACTGTGGTGAAGGCCCAGTTACTTTTTTAATAAAAATAGAATAATAAAAATGAATCACTAGGTATATAATAAAGAAAATCCAAAAACATAAAAATACAAGCCCCAAGTTTTAATTATTAAATCCAAATTTCTACAAAAGTTTCTGAATGTTTATTCTCAATTCCTGTACTGATCTCATTAAAAACTAATAACAAATAATTTAAATAGTTTATGTACTCATATCATGTCCATATACCACCCTTTTTTTAAGATTTATTTATCTGAGAGAGAGAATGAGAGAGAGAGAGAGAGCACATGAGGGGGGGAGGGTCAGAGGGAGAAGCAGACTCCCTGCTGAGCAAGGAGGCCAATGCAGGACTCGATCCTTGGGACTCCAGGATCATGACCTGAGCCGAAGGCAGTAGCTTAACCAGCTGAGCCACCCAGGTGCCCCACATACCACCCTTTTTATCCAGAGTTCTACTCACCTTAGTTTGGGGTAGGGACCAGTCGGGGGTTCCTGGTCCCCAAGGAGGCAGAGAAGTATCTAAGGGAATGATGGACTAAAGAACCCTTGTGATTGGGTCAAGAAGGACACAGAGAGTATAGATTATACAACTGGAAGTGGAAGACGAAGCAAAGGCAGAAGTCAATCCCCAAGACCTGGTGAGGTGAGTTACACCTCAGCAAAGGCCTCTGAGGGCAGGAGACCACCACAGATAAGACATGCACTCTTCAATGCACCAGCATTCCCTTAGATAAGCCTCCATAAACCCAGATTCTTTCAAGGAGAATGGAAGAAGGGGGAAAAGACTCTTGAAAGGCTGAGTAGTAAGTTTCCAAAAAAACTGAGTTTAAAACCAGAAGTGACTGAGTTACCTCAATTGGGCAAGATTCAGTTTTCTGTTGTTAAAGAGGGTATCGCACACTAAAATAAATGCAATTCCAGATATTTTTTAATTATATTTTTGAAAACTTGAGTATGTATTTTGTGAAACATCATATCTTCTACATGGAATTATTTACATTTTAACAGAAGACAATGTTCTGCTCTAGAAAAGTGAATTTTTAACAGAAGAATGTTTAGTCACAAGTCTAGAACAGACTTTTTTTTTTTTTAATGGGAATTTTAATTTCCTAAGTCACAATGCCACAGAGAGTCACTTACCCATATGCTCAGGCCTTTTGAGAAGTTCTGTTTTGCCCCATGGGAATCACTGGCAGATCTGTAATAATATATGACACTGTAAGGCTTTGCATTTTAGAAATCATTTAATATTCCATTTGCTTATTTGAGAATTTAGAGTGATACACAGTTAAATATCTGCGTGGTAAATAACCAGTCTAGATGACAACTGAAACTTTTGCTCTTTCAGTCAGATGTTTCACCAGTATGCAGACCATGGCATCCATATGTCACTAAGACCTTCACTAACTTATCACAGTGTTTTCGGCTATGCCTTCCAGGCATGGATACTCACCTATTCTGTATGGCAAGGGGTCTCCAAACTTTGTAGCCACTGGCTTTGTTTTTTTGTTTTTTTGTTTTTTTTTTAAATAAAACTGAATAGAGGATCTTGATATATAAAAGATCTTTTTATAAAGCAGAGAAAAGAGGTAAGGAATGGAATCACATCCACTAGTACCCTCCTCCTCATGTCCGTCCCTGAGCCTTGGCAAAACCCTGGGTCTCTGAAGAACAAGCTTGGAAACCACTTCAGGGGCTCTACCTACCCAGATGGCGACCTCCTCTCTGGAGAAAACTAAACCATGGGTTTTACTCAGGTGTGTGTTTCTCTCATATTTGAAGTGGTCAGCAGTCAGGAGACACTTCAGTGGGAAAAGTTCTGGCTGGTGGTTAGAACACAGTTGATGAAAAGAATGCCTTATCTCTGAAGGCATGGTCTGTGTGGATACTAGAGATCAGGGCTTAACATATGCTATGTGGCCATAACACTGGACCAGAATGAAAGATGTGGCTGGTTTCATTCACTGTGGCTTGGTAATAAGGCAAAGCCATAAGGCGGAAACCTGGAAAGTCCTGGGCTCCCATCTTTCCTTGTTGACACGGACTTCGCTAAATGACATCAACAACATGTTTTTAGTCTCACATTTTCAATGAGTATTCCCAGATTTACTGTTTTGATTTCTTGTGATAACATCTTATGACAACATCTGAAACAAGTTTTGAAAGTAATGATATGAATATTTTATGCTGTCTTCCACTTCCTGGACTTTAATCTCCATATTGAGGGTACTGTTTTCTCCATGAATCATCCTTCTAACTTTCTGTTTGGCTGTGTGGGGTAATAACAACATATGGTAGCTATTACCACAATCAATAGCAAAAATAACCAAAAAATGCTCAATTTTAAACATGACTACTTTCTCAATCCATTGACTTAGAAAGGTATTTTTAAGCCAACGTATTCATACTTTATTTAAAATCATAAAAACAAGCCATTATTGAATTCATTCTTTAGCCTCTGACTAACTTATTTTAAATATACATTAACTGCGGGCGCCTGCGTGGCTTAGTTGGTTAAGCATCTGACTCTTGGTTTCAGCTCAGGTCGTGATCTCACCGTTGTGGGATCGAGCCCCACATCGGGCTCTGCACTCAGGGTGAAGTCTGCTTCAGATTCTCTCTCTCCCTCTCTCAAATAAATAAAATCTTTAAAAATAAATACATAAATATATATTAATTGAACACTTACTGTATATGACACTTTGTGTTGGGATAACCAATGTGAATGAGCCATGATGGAACTAATGAGCTATCTACAGTTCAGTAGCATTGTCAGAGATCCAGAAAGGAGTGGAGTATATATTTCCCTCTTCCTAACAGAACCTTGAGTCTTTCAGGCATGAAGTTTGGTTGTAATTGACCCCAGCTCTATTCCAAGGACAGCTTCTAATTGACTTAAACCATTCAGATTAATCCCATTCTTTTGACCTAGTCCCAGAATGAAAGACACAATCTAATTTGATGCAGAGTAAAGCCCTGTCTGGAGCTTTTTAGAGGGAGAGGGAAAGAAAAGCTTTCTCCTCCTGGATGATGCAGTGATGGCAGGTATGATGGATTGTGTTATCACCATGAGAGAAGCCAGCTAGAGGACAAAACCTAAAACAGGGCTAAGAGAACTTAGAGAAACGGAACCAGAGCCATGATCAAACCAATTGTATAGGTTTTTACTGTATGGGCAACAGACTATCTGGGTTTTCTGTCGCTTGCTACAAAGGCACTCCAACCAAAACAATATCAAAAAGTATCAACCTCAGGAGGGATGCCTGCATGGCTCAGTTGGTTACGCGTCTGCCTTCCGCTCAAGTCAGGATCCCAGGGTCCTGGAATCAAGTCCCACACTGGGCTCCTGGCTCAGCAGGGAACCTGCTTCTCCCTCTCCCTCTGCCTGCCACTCCACCTGCTTGTGCTCTCTCTCTCTCTCTGGCAAATAAATAAATAAAATGTTAAAAAAAAAAGTATCAACCCCAGGAAAGGTGAGAAGTTACCAAAACTATAGTCAGAAGTTCCCAAAATAATCTTACTCCTTTAGATGACATTTAAAATTGAGCTGAAAGTTGTCATCAATTCTAAGTGATAAATTGTCTTCTAAAAAAGCAGGAAGGCACCTGGATGGCTCAGTAGGTTGGGTGACTGCCTTTGGCTCAGGTCATGATCTTGGGGTCCTGGGATCGAGTCCCACATCAGGTTCCTTTGTTCTGCAGGGAACCTGCTTCTCCCTCTCCCTCTGTCTGCCCCTCTTCCTGCTTGTGCTCTTTCTCTGTCAAATAAATGAATAAAATATTTAGAAAAGAAAAAGTAAGAACAAATAATCCAATATATCTTTCTAAAGAGAGGACATCTGTAAGGAATTAACATTAGGATCAATTATTCTCTTAGATACCACCTTATTGTTAGGTAAATGCTTTATTTACATTCCTCCTTAACTTTTGAAATAGTTGAATACAGTTCTGGAGTTTGAAATCATGTGAACCAATGAGGAAACTTGTGAAAAGAAAACAAATAACAGCATATTTACAGTGATCCCTGTTTTTCACTATTGCCCTATGTCCCCAATCACTCAGCTAGGACATCCCAGCACTAGCAGTCTATGATTTTAAGTATCTGTTAAGCAGCTACTTTGGACTTGACATTGTGTGAAGCTCTGTGAATTCCAAACATTTCAGTGAAGTCTGCAGAATACTAAACATCTCAGCCATGACCCATGGGAAGTCTACTAAAAATAACTGGTTGCTTTCTTTAGGTGAAATTAGAAGTTGAGTTTAATTTAAAATATAAGTTTGGTTCACTCAGAGTCCATGGTATGAAAAATTAAAAAAAAAAAACACTGCTTTTCTACTTTAAAATATTCACCCATGAAACAATGACTTCATCACTTTATTTCTTAGAGAGGATGGACCAGAGAAATTGTATAAACACTAGGTGGCAGTATAGTTTGAAATAACTTTCAGATGAAAGACAAGCTATTTATGAGAGATGGTAAAACAGAAAAAAAGAAAACCAAAAGAGTATAATAAATCCACACTTAAGAAAAGATTAAATACTGAAGTCCTTTAGTGCTTATTAGAGAAAATGAATTAACTTTATTCAGTTAATCAGTTAATTCAATAAATTAACTTATATCACCTGTCTAATCAAAAAGCTGTTTTTTTCCTCCAGTTAAAATAAGGCTACTACTCAATAGAAGGCAGCAACTAATTAACCAGTCATAATTATTCAAAAATATTTTTGTTTTTTGAGATGAAGTCTAAATTTAGGTCCACCAAATTTCACAACTCAATAACTTTTTTTTCCTCAGTAAACAGAAACAAAGTTATCTACTGGCATTCCTTAGTGAAAAAATAGGTTACATAAGAAGTTAAGCATATGGTTTATTTCTTTCTTCTATTTAGAGCATAGGCACCTAAATAGTTTATATCCAATTAACTCAGTAAATTATATCTTTTATAAATTTGGGATATTTGCCTGAAGTTACTTTTTTAAAAATATTTTATTTATTTATTTGAGAGAGAGAGAGAAAGCAAGCAGGAGCAGAGGGGAGGGGCAGAGGGAGGGGGAGAAGCAGGCTCCCTGCTCAGAGCTCCATCCCAGGACCCTGGGATCATGCCCTGAGCCCAAGGCAGATGCTTAACCGACTGAGTCACCCAGGCACCCCCTGAAGTTACTTTTGTATATAAAGTTAACTTTTACATACTTTAAATATATATGTGTGTGTATATGTTTATGCAGTACTTTATGGATGGTGCATAGTCTTTTTTTTAAAGACTTTATTTATTTGTCAGAGATAGAGAGCACAAGCAAGGGGGCAGCAGGCAGAGGGAGAAGCAGCCTCCCTGTCGAGCAAGGAGCCTGATGCAGGACTTGATCCCAGGACTCTGGAATCATGACCTGAGCTAAAGGCAGATGCTTAACTGACTGAGCCACCCAGGCATCCTGTGCATAGTCTTTGTTAACCAGCTTCAAATTCAGAACCCTGGGAGAGCACATGGGAACAATCAGCCCCCCGAGTGTGTAGTCCATTGGACTCCACCTGGTCTGGGACCTCAAGCCATCCAGAGATCTTGGTTAGTTTTCAAACTCATGTCTTCTGTCCTTCAGATCAATCTACTTATATCAAGCAGTGGCCCTTAGAGAACTTCTTCTCAAAGTCAGAAAGCAAAGCTCAACAGTGAAATAAAATTGATTTTTAAAAACTTCACCTGAATATTTGATTTCATGTGACCAAAGACTTGGTAGAGTAAATGTAAGCTTGTTTTTGTCCCATTTCAGAGGGGAAAAATGTGCTATTTGGATAGGTCAATCTGTCCTCCCTGAATGTTCTCTGCCAGGCTCCATTCTCTCCTACGGAAAACAGTCCTGTCAAGTCACTGGGAAGAGATATTTTCAAAGTAATTAGGTAGGTTCTGTTAGGGATTTCTTTAATACTGCCTGTCTTTACTCACAAAATATTGCTACTGTAGCTGGATAAGCCTAGAATACATTCACTATCTAAGGCAGGAATATCATTATCATAACATAAAGAGGCCAAAAGAACTAAGAATGAGGTTTTTAATATTTGGACTAATAATGTGTTATTTTATTTTATTAATTTAAGAAATGAAAGTATTATATCTTTGGAGACAGAAACTTGAATTACAAGCAATGAAAAAAAATACAGGAGCTCTAGAGTAGCCAAAAATCATAAATACATACTGAACTCCTCTATTTCTTAAAATTTTTATTGTTATGTTAATCACCATACATTACATCATTAGTTTTTGATGTAGTGTTCCATGATTCATTGTTTGTGCATAACACCCAGTGCTCCATTCAATACATGCCCTCTTTAATACCCATCACCAGGCTAACCTATCCCCCCCCAGAACCCTCAGTTTGTTTTTCAGAGTCCATCGTCTCTCATAGTTCGTCTCCCCCTCCGATTTCCCCCCTTCATTCTTCCCCTCCTGCTTTCTTTTTTTTTTCTTAACATATATTGCATTGTTTCAGAGGTACAGGTCTGTGATTCAACAGTCTTGCACAATTCACAGTGCTCACCATAGCACATACCCTCCCCAATGTCTATCAACCAACCACCCCATCCCTCCGACCCCCCACCACTCCAGCAACCCTCAGTTTGTTTCCTGAGATTAAATTCCTCATATCAGTGAGGTCATATGATACATGTCTTTCTCTGACTGACTTATTTCACTCAACATAATACCCTCCAGTTCCATCCACGTTGTTGCAAATGGCAAGATTTCATTCCTTTTGATGGCTGCATAATATTCCATTGTATATATATATATACCACATCTTATTTATCCATTCATCTGTCGATGGACCTCTTGGCTCTTTCCACAGTTTGGCTATTGTGGACATTGCTGCTATAAACATCGGGGTGCACGTACCCCTTCAGATCCATACATTTGTATCTTTGGGGTAAATACCCAGTAATGCAATTGCTGGATTGTATGGTAGCTCTATTTTCAACTTTTTGAGGAACCTCCATACTGTTTTCCAGAGTGGCTGCACCAGCTTGCATTCCCACCAACAGTGTAGGAGGGTTCCCCTTTCTCCGCATCCCCGCCAACATCTGTCATTTCCTGACTTGTTAATTTTAGCCATTCTGACTGGTGTGAGGTGGTATCTCATTGAGGTTTTGATTTGGATTTCCCTGATGCCGAGTGATGTTGAGCACTTCTTCATGTGTCTGTTGGCCATTTGGATGTCTTCTTTGGAAAAATGTCTGTTCATGTCTTCTGCCCATTTCTTGATTGGATTATTTGTTCTTTGGGTATAATCCTAAAATTTGTATGGAACCAGAAAAGACCCCGAATAGCCAGAGGAATGTTGAAAAAGAAAAGCAAAGCTGGCAGCATCACAATTCCGGACTTCCAGCTCTATTACAAATTACAAGACAGTATGGTACTGGTGGAAAAACAGACACATAGATCAATGGAACAGAATAGAGAGCCCAGAAATGGACCCTCAACTCTATGGTCAACTAATCTTTGACAAAGCAGGAAAGAATGTCCAATGGAAAAAAGGCAGTCTCTTCAACAAATGGTGTTGGGAAAATTGGATAGCCACATGCAGAAGAATGAAACTGGACCATTTCCTTACACCACACACAAAAATAGACTCCAAATGGTTGAAAGACCTCAATGTGAGACAGGAGTCCATCAAAATCCTAAAGGAGAACACAGGCAGCAACCTCTTCGACCTCAGCCGCAGCAACTTCCTCCTAGAAACATCGCCAAAGGCAAGGGAAGCAAGGGCAAAAATGAACTATTGGGACTTCATCAAGATAAAAAGCTTTTGCACAGCAAAAGAAACAGTCAACAAAACCAAAAGACAACCGACAGAATGGGAGAAGATATTTGCAAATGACATATCAAATAAAGGGCTAGTATCCAAATCTATAAAGAACTTATCAAAATGAACTCTTCTATTTTTAAGGAATAATATTAAGGATCATGTAACATAAAAATTCATAAGAGATAGTCCCAGTCCTTTCAGGAGCTTATAACTTTGGAGAGAAAATCTATAAACACTCATAAAGTTAATTAACAGTAAAAATATAAATAACAGATCAAGACAGAGACAGATAAGAAATAAAAGGTAATACTTAAGCTTTCCTGCATGAATGATACAAATATAAAGGTGTAAAAGTTGTTTAGAAGAGAATGTGTTTATTAGTTGGAATATAGACTAAGCTACTGTAAGAGAGAGAAGGAGAGACCTAAAAATTCAGAGGCTCAAACAACACAGACATTTAAAGGAAAGGTGGTCAGGGGAGATATATAACTTGGCTCCACTGGGTCATCTGGGAACCCCCAAAATCCCTTCCAATTAGTTGTTTCATTGCCTTTCCAGGTATCGTATTGGTTAAAGTGATGTTAGCATCTCGGGTAGATAAAACAAGCATCTCAATGGTTCAACACAATCATTTCTCACTTTCAGAAAGTCTGGAGGGTAGCCAGAATGGCAGCAGGGGAAGGTGGGACTTCTGCTCCATGCAGACATTTAAAGACCTAGGTGGACTGAGGCTCTTCCATCTTCAGCAGTGTGGTCTTGGGCATAGACATCCAGCAGTGATTGCTTATGAAAGTTAGGGGGCTCAAAAGGTTTTTTTTGTTTTGTTTTGTTTTTTTATTTTATTGTCATTTTTGGGGTTATTTGACAATAAAAATCCCTCAAAACTTGATAGGCTTCTAACCTATTTAGTCTCATCAGTGCCTGTGGTAGGCAGAATTCTAAGATAGTCCCCAAAATTCCAATCCCACCATGTACATACATGCCTTCTCTAATATGTAAATATATATAAATGCCACCTTGAGTTTGGGCAGAACTGTGAATATGATGGGCTACCACTTCCACGATTAGGTTACCAATCAAATGACTGAGTTAATCAAAAGGGAGATTATCTAGGCAGGTGAGCCTTTAAAAGGAACTGGGCCCTTCCCGAAGGCAGAGATGTGTGTGAGGGAGATCCTCTGTTGCTGGCTTTGAAGATAGAGGGGGCTACCTGGCCAGAACCTGATAGCATTCACTAGGAGCTGAAAGCGGCTCCCAGCTGACACTCAGTAAGGAAATGGTGACCTCAGTTCTACAACCTCAAGAAATAGAACTTTGCCAACAACCAGTAATTTTGGAAGTGGACTTTGAAACTCAGATGAGACCACAGCCCCAGTCAGTACCTTAATTTCAGCCATGTGAGACCCGAACAGAGGATTCAACTATGCTATGCCCAGCTTCTGACCTATGGACCTGAGACAAAATGTTGTGGCAAGCTGCTAAATTTTTTGGTAATTTGTTATGCAGCAATAGAGAGCTAATATAATTCCAAAGTTGCTAGACATAATTCTCAAGCCCAATTCCCTTCTTTCTTTCTTTCTTACCCTCACACTTTTCTCCTTAACTTAAAGTGTCTTCGTTGAGGCCCCCAGACTTGGGAAAAAGGAACACATATGACATTTCCCACAGGCTAAGTATTAACGGGCTTTTGTTACTTAAAGGTTTTTAAAATTTTACTTCTTCCCTTTGGGGCTGTCCTAGTCAGTTCAAAGTAACAAAGTATTATGTCAACAACACAAATTTGTTTCCCACAGTTCTGGAAGTTGGAAATCCCAGATCATTGTTCCAGCATGGTCAGGTTCTGGTGAAAGCCTGCTTCCTGGTTTGCAGTGGCGGTCATCCATGGTCTCCTCACGTGGCGGAGAACAGAGACAGGAAGGAAGCTCTCTCCTGTCTCTTTATATATGGGTACTATTCCCATTCAGGAGGGCTCTACCCTCACAACCTAATTACCTCCCAGAGACTTCACTTCCAAATACTATCACCCTGGGGATTAGCTTTCAACACACAAACTGGGGGCGGAGGAAGGAGGGTGGGCACAAATATTCAGTTCGTAACAGGGGCCTGTAGGCAGTGGGTATTTTCCACGCCTCTAAATCCTAAATCTCTGGCCTCTAGTCAGTCCTTTGTCTTGCAAACCTGCTAACTCTTGCTCATGTTCTCTTTCTTGTATAACCTTGCTAAATGAAACCAGTTACAACCACACACACTACTAACATTCTGTTTTCCAACTATATTTGAAAATCTGAATAAAAAGGATAACTTTCCAAGAAAAAAATATATATATTATCAAAAGTTGTTCCTAGGGATGCCTGGGTGGCTCAGTCGGTTAAACGTCTGCTGTCGGCTCAGGTCATGGTCCCAGGTTCCTGGGATCGAGTCCCACATCGGGCTCCCTGCTCAGCGGGGAGCCTCCTTGTCCCTCTCCCTCTGCCTCTCCCCTCCACTCATGCTCACTCTCTCTCTCTGACAAATAAATAAATAAAATCTTCAAAAAAAAAAGTTCATAAAAAAGAAAACAACTTGTACGAACAAATAATAGTACAAAATGATAGTTTTGAAAAAACAGCCTTGAAAACATTGGCTCAGATAGGGGACTTTTTGTTCAATTTCAATAAAAATCATAGGAACAATTACTCTCATACTATTTATACACTTCTAGAGCAGAGAGAAAAAGAAAATCTCAATTTTAAATAAGCTATTATAATTTTTAATCCTAGCCTGACAAAAACAGAATATAGACAGACTATAGACCAATCTCACTTTTGAATTTTTTTTTTTAATTTATTTATTTGAGACAGAGAGAACAAGAGAGAGAGAGCACATGAGAGGGGGGAGGGTCAGAGGGAGAAGCAGACTCCCCACCGAGCAGGGAGCCTGATGTGGGACTCGATCCTGGGACTCCAGGATCATGACCTGAGCCGAAGGCAGTCGCTTAACCAACTGAGCCACCCAGGTGCCCCCAATCTCACTTTTGACTAGGATGTACAATCCAAAAAAAAAAAACTGGCAAAATATATCTACATTTTAATATATATGTAAAAATCCTAAAATATTAGCAAAGAATCCTGCAATATAACAAAAGAATAAAACTCCATCACCCCAGGAGGGATATTCAAGTACTGTGAGCATTGTTTAATATTAGCATTGGTTAGCAAGATGAAAATACATACTATTATACAAACAGGCCAGAAAAGAAAAATCAGATCTTGATAGACTTTCAAAAAGGTTTCATGAAATTTAACATTTATTTCTGATTAAAGTTCTCAATAAGATTGGAATATAACATATTTCCTTAATATGGGGAAGGGTTAAAAATCTATTTCCAACCAACAATGTCATGGTTAGTGTTAAGACAGTGAGGAGAGAATCAGGAATATTTATTATCACTCTTATTATCTAATAAAGTCCTGGAAGTTCAAAGCAAAGACATTTTAGCCAAAAAGTTGTTAATATTGGGGCGCCTGGGCAGCTCAGTCGTTAAATGCCTGCCTTCGGCTCAGGCCATGATCCCGGGGTCCTGGGATCGAGCCCCACATCAGGCTCCCTGCTCAGCCGGGAGCCTGCTTCTCAACCTTTCCCACTCCCCCTGCTTGTGTTCCCTCTCTTACTGTCTCTCTCTCTGTCAAATAAATAAATAAAATCTTTAAAAAAAAAGTTGTTAATATGATTATAATTTGGAAATATACCTGAAAAATTCCGAATAATCAATTGAAAAAAGATATTAAATATAATTTATAAAAACATTACAGGTAAGGCAACAGATTAAAAAAATAAACAGACAATAATATTTTAAATATCAATACTAATCAGTCATGGGCGCCTGGGTAACTCAGTCAGTTAAGCGTCTGCCTTGGACTCAGGTCATGATCCCAGGGCCCTGGGATGGAGCCTCGAGTCGGGACCCTGCTTTGCGGGGAGCCTGCTTCTCCCTCTCCTCCCCATTCTTGCTCTCTGTCGCTATCACTGTCTCTCTCCCTCAAATAAATAAATAAAGTCTTTAAAAAATAATAATTATCAGTCAAAATATAATAGGTAAAGGCTTGTTCATAATAACAACACAAAAGTAAACACCTAAAATGTACTTAATAAATGCAGAAAATATATGGGGGAAAAACCCTACAATGATTTTTAAAAATCACTCAAGAATAGTTGAAGTGCTATTGACAAAAACAAAACATCTGGGACACCTTGATAATCAACCAGAAACATTTAGACGATCCCTATTTCATAATAAAAATGCAATATATTTTAGCTGAATTAAAAATTACCTATAAAAAATAAGATTGCAAGACTACAATGAAGGATTGGTAAGTATTTTTAATTTTGGTGTGAATATGGACTTGTAAACTTAACTTCAAAGGCAGATTCCTCCAATGAAAAAAACTGGTAGACTTTTATCATAAAAACTTTAAAACCATCACCCATCATTTTCAATAAAGAGGAGGGAGTGATCAAAAGGCAAGGCCTCTCTTTCCCATGGCCAGGAGCGTATCAGCATCTTCGTGTGTGTGAATTATAAAATTACTCTTGCTTTGTATAATTTTTATTTTTTAACTGTCATTCATTGAGTGTTTAATATGTGCCAGGCAATGACCACACAAGGTAGACATCATTATTCTTGTTTTACTGATGAAGAATGACATTTAGAGATGTGATTATCACCATTATTATTAATACCAAGGTAACATTATTTAGCAACTTGCCTATTCTGAATACAGTGCTAAGTATTTTATAAGGATTCTCCTTTAATTCTCATAATGATTCTACGAGGTAGGAACTATTACTATTCTAATATTCAGATAAGAAATCTCTGGTTCAAAGAGGTTAAAGAATCTGAGCAGCCTCCTAAGTGGCAGCCTGGAATCCAGCCCACATCTGCCTTCACACACCCCTCCCCCACAAGCCAGAGCTCAGAAGCATTAGCTATGCTATTTAAATTTGTGTTGAAATTCTCAAGTAATCTTAAAGGTAGACATGAGATTTTCATGTTTTTCACAAGCAGATATTTGTTTGAAGAGCTTGAGAAATAGTGACTTAAAATTCCATAAATTCAAAAAGTATCAATTAATAATGTCAAAATGTAACATAAAAATTAGGAAAAATTATTTGTAACATTTAATAAGCATTTATTGAATGCCTATTAGGTGCTGGACACCATTTTAGGCACTGGATATTTAGAGATGGACTAGATAGGTCCCTAACCTTATGGAGTTTACCTTCTAAAAGTAACATTAATATTCTTATAAATTGTTAAAGAAAAAATGAGCAGCAATCCAATATAAAAAGGAATAAGGATTCAAATAGGCAAGGATGAAATGCATTCTCAGGAAAATATACTCAGATTCTTCTTAGTAATAAAGGAAATGAAACATAAACAATAAAATACTAGTTTTGATCTATCAGAAGAGCAAAGATTAACAAGAATGATTAATGTAGTGTTGTGGTCGGTGTGTGGAAGGACTGCCCTACCAGTCAGAGCATAAATGAGCTCAGAACTGCTGTGAAGCTGTGGGTACAGGCCTGTTGCCAACGCAAAAAGGTGGATGTAAACAGCCAACAATAAAGAATCAAAGAGTATAATGGAACTTACATATAATGGAACATATTCCATGATTAAACATGATGATTCAATCACTACTTCCCAAAAGGAAGGATCGTTAAGAATTGAAGAATATCATATGGGAAGAAGAGGCTATAGAGAAAAATATATAAAATGAACTCATTTTTTTGAATCAATGTATCTAGACCCTGTCACAATACTAGGAGATTTTTTTTTAATTTTGCCTATTTAAGTTTTATTAATAATGTATAATTTCTATACTCTTTAGGCTGCATCTATACAAGTTGAATAAATCCAGTAAGTTGAGGAGAAGGTCAGAGACTCACTCAGCTGTTGGGATCTTAGAGACAAAATGCCTGTGGTTAGAATCTCACTGCCCCTGTTCTATTCTGTCTCTGCACATTGGCTAACTTCTATCAAACCTGTTATGTGCAGACAGATAAAATATACTAGAATTAGAGGGTATATTTCAAAGCATTTTCCGCTAGAAAATAACACAAACCACAATTAATTAGCATTTGTTAGTCTCTAAAAATAATGTCTTACCATCCATGTCTCAAATAGGCATTAAAGATGCAGAAGCTATGAGTCATGCTTGGCAGGTTAAATATCTTCTTTGCCCCTAGAACTTGGACCACGTCTTTATATTTCATCAGGTAAGCCAAATATGGTGCCAGGGGAACAGCTAATTCCCTCTGCTGTCCTAGGTCAGTGCTGATATTAAATGACCCTTTCATCACTACCGAAGTGCTAAGGAACTGACCGAGGCAACTACAACTTTGTTTATATTGGGAATGCTATAATTTGATAAGCTCAGGGCTTGCCTAATTGGGTCTACTAGTCTAAATGTTCATTCAATGGGCAAATCAATTTAATGTGCCCCCACCACTAAATTAATTTTTTTTTTAATTCGAAAGAGCTGCCGATGGTATTGGTATCACATAGATATGGTCTCAAATGTTTTACTAACAAAGGATCCTTTGAACCTAAGAAAGGGTATTTCTGTTAGAGAAATTATATGTCACCTATGCTTAATTTCTAGCTGGAGATTGCCACCTATAAGCCAGAGCATTGCGTTTATGAAGGGTACAGAGACTTTAATTATGGGAACGTAGGGTTTCCCCATCAGGAAAGGATAGATTTTTTTTTTTCCATACTCTCCAGTTCTGCAAAAAGATGTCTAAAGCTGAGGGAATGTGTGTGCCCAAGCCTCACAAGCTATTGACTAGCAAGCTAACTTCTCAAAAACACCCAAATTTAAATTTTTGGCAAGATTTAAAACAATATATCAATTATTATCTAAAGCTTTTACTTAGTGTTTCACAGTTCACAGGGAACTTGTGTAGTTCTCATTTGAGTTAATCCACAAAACCACTCTTGCCGCTGAGGAAGGTTAAGTGCCCCGCCCTGAAACACTCAGGTAGGAAGCAGTGAGGTTCAATTCAAATCCAGGTCTTCTGAGTCTATATTTGGTCAGTCATCTTTCTATGCCCTACGTTTTCTTCGGGTTAGCTTTGACCTGATCACAGCTTTGAGTAAAATGCCCCATAAATCTTCCATGCCCATCACAACACTAGGCAGTAAGGCAAAGAGCATGAATGACAAATGGCTGACATTTACGCTGGCTCTCCCCAATCTGACACTGCACTCTCTCCTGCTATTCCTGGATGTGGCCTCAGAATTCTTCACAACACAACCCTCCATGCATCCACCATAAATTAATCAGATTTGGAAAGCCAGAGGAAACCTATTTTTGTCATCCCTGAAATAATATTCTGTCATGTTCAATCCTCTTAATTCTTAACAATTACAAATTCATAAAAAATATTTATGTGCATCAAGAATGAATAAATTCTCTATAATTTTAATCATAGATGATTAGCACTCAGCCTTTGAATTTCCCTCTCTCATTCCACCGTAAGTTCATCTTCCCAAAGTCCTGTTTTTATTATAACACCTCTTTGTTTAAAAACCCCCATTGCTTCTCCAGCAACTACTGACATCCAAACTCCTTGCTCTGCATCGGAGTCCCAACACCATCTGGCCCTGCCTCTCTTTCTAGTCTCACCTGCCCCTATTCCACAACGTGAACACCATTACCAGATGATTGGGACCACTCATTTTCTCATACACACTCTCCTTAACACCACCCTCTTTTCTTGATGAGCTCTATCAGAAATGCCTTCTTTCCTTCCTTACCTTACTCCAACTTCATTCACCAAAATCCTGGCCAGTTTTTCAAGTTGACCAATTGCTATCTAAGTTTTAATTTTGGTTCTTCCACTTACTGGCTGAATGAGGTTGGGCAGGTTACTTACCTTTCCTGTGCCTCTAATTCATCATCTATAAAATGGGAACAGTAAGATGTCATGGGGTTATTATGAAGATTATTCTATGCAAAGATCTCAGAACAACAATTGGCACGTAGTTACAGGCTATGCCATACTTGCTATTAGGATCATCGTTATTACTTAAGAAGTGATTGTTTTTCATTATATTCTAATGCCATTAGGTATTATCTTGTGATAAGACACCACACACCGCCTTGATGCATCATTATTTGTATATAGGCCCTAAAGGCATTCTAAGTTCCTATAGGAAAGTAACCATGATGTTAAGACATTTTTATTTCCCAAAACCAATAATATAGGGCCTTAAAAATTTTAAGTAATCCATAGATATCTATTGAATCCCATATTTTCACAAAAGAACACTATCCAAAGACATAATTTAATAAGTATCATATTTTCAAATTTTATTGCCTTTTCCCACCGTACATAAAATAAGAAGTAAATTATTTGTTAGAATCTCAGAGCAGGCAATGAACTTGAAAAGGATTGCAATTCACTCTCTGACTTCTGGTTTAGGGGAACCTAAGCTATTCAAAACAAATGACTACTTCTCCGTGTTTAATTGATCTCAAAGGACAAAAATACTTCAATCATCCCATTTGGCTTATTCCAGTGTTTATTTAGCTAAATGCTTTTCCTCAAGTCTAGCCAATTTCTCTTGACACAGTGAATATCTCCCCAAGATATTATCTTCTCTGTCTTTAATCCAAGTAAAGCAAGATTATTAGTTTCTTCTCAAAGGATCTATTTTTCTTGCCTTTAAATCAACTTGAATCCTCTTTCAAGATTCATTCTTATTCCTGCACTGAAAAAAAATATAGAAACCAGTGCCAAGAATCAAGGATGAATGACTTTCTGGATACATTAAAATAGTATCTTGTATTTTTCATAAAAACTACATTCTTGCCCTGTGCTCACTGTGATTAATAAGACCCTTGAAACTTGGCTGCATTTGTGGGGATTTTGTCCATCCCAGAGCTGTCTGACTTAGTTTTAGTCCCTAAGTGAACTGTTTTGCAATGGGGTCTATAAACCACTCTCAAATGTATCAAGGAAACTCTAGGAGGTGTTATTTGCCCCAGCTAATTTAGTGTCATGAACAGACGTGATGAAATCTCAATTTCTTCATCCAGGTCAGAGTTATCCAATAAAACTAGCCCTTGAGGGGCTCCTGAAGAGCAATTCCTAATGGGTGATCTTTCAGCTTGTTATTGTATACACTACCAGTGGTTTGGTCTAGATTTAATCTTTTTAGCTTGTAGACAAGACTATCAGAAGACAAGTAAGTCGTGGTGGTGAAGGGGAATCTAAATCCAGTCAGGATATGCCGATTGTCTCTCCTTGGTCTGAATGCAGCTCATGTCTCATATGGCACGAACACAATCTTTTATAACATGACTCACTGCACAGAGAACCCTGTCTCTCACATCTAACACCTTGTGTTCATTTACATCATTGGAATAGATCATTGGGTCATTTTTAATATTTCAAGAGCTTTTTCTGTTACTTTTAAGGTTGTACCAGCCTGGAAAACTATTTTAAGAATGCTCCTATACATTAGAGCAAAGACTAAGAAGTTTACAAAATAGTGGATAAATTTGTGGTTGAAAGCCTAAAGTGATAAATGATAACCACAAAAATCCCACATGTGAGGAAATACTCTGTTCTTTTTGGAAAACGAAAAGGCACTAGGGAAGATCAGATCTAAAGTTTTCCCAAAGGCTTATGCCCTGAAAATTGGAAAAAGACCAAACTCTGGAAACTGTTAAGATTTTTTTTTTTTTTAAGGGATTAGGTCTGAAAGCAGGCTGAGGGATAACTACGCTAAACTGAGAGATGGATTGTGCCCAATTGCTATCAGATGTCCCAAGTTAAACACCAAGTAATCTTTCCATTTACTTTTCATGATAGTGACAGGCAAATCAGAATCTATTTTGGATGCTCTTTCATGACAGATACTGGAGAATCTGTCCTACCTTTGTACATTTGGTGTTTAGGACAGGTCGTATTTTCTTTGAAAGCCATAGGGATTGAATATATACTAACCCAGGAAGTGGCATAAATGATCCAATAGAGATGTTACTTATTCCTAAATGGTATCTATAGCTTGGAAAATTTGCCAAAGGGATGAAAATAATAGCAACAGCAACAACAACAACAATAATAACATAATGATCCTTCAATGCAGCTGCATTTTCACTTGAAATGAAAATAATGTGTTGTTTTGCTTATTACAAAAATTAGATATTCACTGTCTACTAAAAGTGCTAAGAAAATGAAGAAAACTACAAAGAAAATAGAGTAAAAATCACTGACAGCCTTTCACTCAGATAACTACTTTTAATTTGTAGGCATCTTTCTATCTCTCTGCATACATAAGCACATGTAAAATTGTATTTCCAAGTTTATATACATAGGATCAAATCGTGCAATATATTTTCATTTCACAACATAGTATGCCTATTTTCATGTTATTAAATACATTTTTAAATGGTTGCATAGAATTCTATCGGCTGTATGTACATTTAGGTTAATGGATATTTAAGCCATCTTCAATTCTTTGCTATGCTAAGTAAGACTTCAACAAGCAAACTTCAGCATATGTGTTGGCAGATTTGTGCAACTGTGTCTTCAAGAAAATTATTAGATGTGGAGTTTCTAGCGCAAAAGGACTGTCTTTACATTTTGATATGTTATTACACTCCAGAAGAGTTTTGTTAGTTACTCTCTAAGCAATGCATGATCAAATTATCGACTTTTCTAACTCTAAGCTTACTGTTGCAAGCACCAGGTTCCATCAACTTTTTCATCTTTGCTAAGTTGATGGGTGAAAATGATATTTAATTACTGTCTATATTAATTTCTTGGCTTCATAGTGGGACTTAAGATATTAACTTTGATTTTTAATTCTTTATCAATTCTCAGTTTATTATGTTCTTGGTCATCTATTTTTCTTTTATTGATTTCGAAAAGCATATTTTTAAAATATATACTAGGGATTGTTAATTTTGTCTGCCTTGTTGAGTTCAAATACTTTTTTGAATTGTTACCTGCCTTTCAACTTCGTTGATCTAGGGTGAGGTATAGATGTATACTTTGTATATAGTTTTTTTTAATTGTATAAAATTTGTAATCAATATCGTCAAATTGCATGCAGTCAATTCTACACTTCTGATTTTCACATAATGACATGCTTAAAAAAATACTCAGCCCTAATAATTTAATGACTTTACTTTTTACATTTAAATTTCGTAATCCGTCAGGGATCAATTTCCAAATGAGGAGAAATAGGAAATAAGATTTTTTAATTTAAATGGCTAAACAACCATCCCAATATTCTTTAGTTAAAAGAAATATTCTTTTGCACAGTTATTTAAATCCCTCTTCTCATCATATACAGAATTGGCATATATCTTTTTGCAATCTCCCTGCCACTTGACTGGTATGTTTCTTCCTATAGCAGCACCACCAACTTTAATTTTAATTACTGCAGTTTTCTTTTTTTTTTTTTAAGATTTTATTTATTTATTTGACAGAGAGAGACAGTGAGAGAGGGAACACAAGCAGGGGGAGTGGGAGACGGAGAAGCAGGCTTCCCACAGAACAGGGAGCCCAATGCAGGGCTCGATCCCAGGACCCTGGGACCATGAGCCGGAGGCAGGCACTTAACGACTGAGCCACCCAGGCGCCCTTTACTGCAGCTTTCTGATATGTTTTGATATCTGGTGAAGAAAGAACTCTTCATTACATTTAAAGAACATTTCCAGTTATTCTTCTTATGTATTCTCCAGATGAACTATAGAAGCATTTAATCAAGTTCCAAAAACTTTCCTGGACTTTTAATTGAATAAAAAGATGAATTTAAGTAAAATTAATATTTGCCTTCTGTAGTGGTTTGTGATGTGTCAACTTGGATAGGCCAAACTACCTTTCCAGGAATTCATTTTCCTTTATGTTTCCTGTTAGAATGCATCCCGAGAGCTTCTTGGGTGAGACTTGGGGGGTGAAGGTGAAGCAGCAACTATTTGGCATCACTGTATCACTAATCTGCTGACTCACTTGGTTGACCTAAGGCAGCAACTAAATCTGCAACTGTTCCACCTCCTGGGTCCTCCTTCAACTTCTCTGACTCCTGGACCATGACCAAGGTCCCCAGCTTCTGAAGGATACCACACCAACAAGATCTGAAATGGACAGGATGAGGGTGAGGAAAGCAATGCACCTAGAGCACCAAAGACTCTCAGGTTTGTGCAAGTACCACCCTATGATTGCACAAACCTGAGCATGCGCACTTCCTTAAATTTGCACTCTAGGATCCCCTCTCACCTCATCCTAGATCTAACACTACGTGATGCAACAAGAACTGTCCCAGGTTTTAGTTGGTCCCTGTGGGCTCCTGATTGTGTTTGTGGGTTCCAGATTGTTCTTGCTCTGTCCCACCTTATATTCATGCTCTGGCATCAGACATAAAGATAACAGCTAGTTGAACTAGTTCCTACAATTGCATAAAGTCAAATCCCTGTAACAAATCCTATACACACACACACACACACAGAATCTAGGAAAATATTTAAATTAATTATGGCAGACAAAGTTGAACAACCCTAAATATATAAAAATGCTCTTAAGAATCAACAATAGAGGGACGCCTGGGTGACTCAGCCTTCGGCTCAGGTCATGGTCCTAGGGTCCTGGGATCGAGTCCCACATCGGGCTCCCTGCTTCGCAGAGAGCCTGCTTCTCCCTCTCCCACTCCCCCTGCTTGTGTTCCCTCTCTCGCTGTGTCTCTCTCTGTCAAATAAATAAATAAAATCTTAAAAAAAAAAAAACAATAGAAAAATAAACCAAGGATATAATAAACCAACAATTCATGAAAGAATGAAAAATCCAAATTAATATTTTAAACTTCACTATTAATCGAAGAAATTCAATGTGAGTACAATTAAACATCATTTTTCACCATCATATTGGCAATGGTGCTATGTAGGCATCCCCCCAGCTCCATTCCATTGCCCCTCCCTCAATAATCCCAAATTAATACCTCTCCTTATTCCATTTTGTCACAGTCCTCTACAGAGCTCCAGTCACTGAAGATTTTATCCCCTGGCTTACCATTTTCTCTGCCATTAATGCTCTCATCATCCTTGACGTCTCACAAATTATCTGTCCGACACCCTGGAATCTCAGTTCACAGAAATCTTCCCTCTCAAGGATTTTGCCCTTCACGTCATCCTAGCCACTCTTTCCCATGCTCACACCCTCTGCTGGGCTGTCCCTGGGCACTGTACCACATCAGAAATCTTGATGTCAATCACTTCATTGTCACTTAGCAACTGATCAATCCAATGTATAACGCTTACAGAAGCAAGGGTTTAGAAACTTAGGTAATGACCTCACAATAGTAGTATTTTTGCCCACTATTGGTTTTCATTTATAACAATCTGACATGCATCTTAGCTCCCAGATTATAGTCTCCAATGCCATTCTCTATCCAAAGGAACCAGGCAAGTGTGAAAGTAGCCGATTCCATGTCTTGGGTGAGGAATAAATCCAGATAGATGGATCCGCAATATATTGCTGTTTCCAGAAATCAAGAATACTTTCTTTTAAAAGTGCTTAAAATGCAAAAGAGCTACATAAAGTTGCTCTCAAAGACCGTTACCACAATTTAATACCAAAATATGTTTGGAGAAACTTAAATCAGTAAAAAGCCATTAATCTATAATGAAATTCACAAAGGGAATATGATATATTTTTTAAGCAGTAACAATAAAAAGAAAGGTAGCAAGATTAGAACACAGTCACTTTTAAAATTCAATTTTTAAGTATTTGGACTTTTGTATATATGGATGTTGTTTTCTCAATACTTCTATGCTTGTCTATGAAATGCATTATTAAATCTGGAATTGATGGTCATTTTGATTTACAAGAATGGCAATTTCATGTGGTTCAGCCAATACATACGCTTTTATCTATCTGTGTAAGAAACAAAGGTGTAAACAGGTAACTGTAAATGCCACAAATACTAGAAACTATACAAAGAATTGTGAAGACTGATTTCCTTTAGGGTTCACCCAAATAATGGATTAGCCCAATGTCCAGAAAGGAGGGCTCACTGCACAAAATTACCTCCTCATCCTTTGGATGACCCTGATATAAACAGCAAAAGTACTCCAACCAAGTAAACTGAGGAGACATATTTGACAAATCCTTGCTGAGAATGAAGAGAGAAGCATCATCAGACATCATCAGACATCAACAGATCTGGTTTAGAGTGTCCCATGTAAGTAGTAACTGTAAAAGACTTTGATCTGAGGTAACGACCAGGTCCTCATAGGAGAAGGGCTCACCATAATGCCTTGGTCACCTTGCATCTCTTCGTATAAATTAGAAGCAATGCTTGATTGCAGTTTGACCAATCTTGGCAGAATGTCCTGCAATTTTTTGCAGAGCAAGGGGAACATAAATGTGATGAAGAGCCACCAGGAAACAGTGCCTTTTCCCTATCATGTGGGAGATTGCCACTAGGCTGTTTCTCTTCCATCTCCCTAGCTCCAGTTGAGCACAGGACTCTGATCTTGACCCTCCCTTTTAGGGTAGAGCTGCAGGCTTCTGTGTAGGACTATAAAACTGTTTGGCTGCATTTTAGAGTTGGCTCCCCTACAACAGAGCAGCCCACCACTCCTATTGTCTGTCATCTGGACTCTGATTTGGTGCCATCTTGTGGTACTAGGGAAACAGGAAGCTGACACTGCTGTTTGCTTTTACTGTTGGAATCCATGTGGATTCATGTTGCTGTTGTTCTTTTTTACCAGATTCAAGCTATGGAGGTGTATGGCAAGCCAAGCTAACAGGTGCAGTAGTAAACTTGTGGCCTCTTAGCCACAGTGCTGCTGTTTTGGGAATGCTCACCTGCTTGATAGTCCTCTGGCCCAACCAAGAACCAATCGTTCTGTAGCTCAGAAACAAACATCTCAGCTGGTCTGAAACAGTATCCTCTCTGTTTTGAATCTGACATGACTAAGGACACCTTGAGAGGTAGAGAAATAAGTACAAAGAAAGAAAAGAAGCAGACCCATAATTTTGCTACTTTGAAACACCATAAATGAAACAACAAATGTTTATCATTATAATAATTTGTGTATATGTTTAAGGTGGAAGAGGCACTTAAGAAACTGATATGGTAAATCATGTTATTTTTAATAATATTTAGGAGATTTGTGTTAGTTTGAAATTAACATCTAAATGTTTAAAAGGAATTTATTTATAACTAATACATTTTGCTTTATTAATAATTTATTAGTTGTACCAGCAGGGTTTAAATTTTTTAAATTTAACAGATTTATAAATTATTAAATTGAAAATTAAAATAATCAAAATTAGTAACAAGTGTTCTTTTCCTCATACAAAGAAGCCCAGACATTATAGATTCCAGCTACATCACTCTCCCTTCTGCATCCAGCCTCCCTACTCTAGGACACAATGCAATTCTGTGATGCTGACAGCATTTGGAGTCCATTGACCTCAGTAATTTACACTGCCCATCACCCCCTTGCTGTTCTCACATCTCTCCTTCCTGGTGCTGAGGACGTAGTCCATCACTGGAATTACTCCTTTGCAAACATGTTCCATTTTCATGTTCTCTTTCTGTAGAAACTAGCAATTAAATCCAAGATTTGCTGAATTATTCCCTTGCTCCATGTCTTACTATGACTGGCTGACTGGCCATATTTTAAATGTATGACTAAAACTCTGAAGTGGGCCTTCAGCATTGCTTAGCAATTCTAGAAAGTTCACTCTCGACAACTTTATACTTCCTCTCTACTTCAGATTTCCAGGTTTTTTCCCATTTCAGCTGATGACCTTGCTTTTCCATTCACTGGGAAATCAGAAGAAAACTATCTCATTTTCTCACCAGCAAGCCTACTAACCTACCCATTTAGGTTGCCATAAACTCTGCCTTCTTCCTATTGTTAGAGATGGCCACTATCTCCACTTATGAATTTAATTGTACATTCTCTTGCCTGTTCAAAGACTTTGTTCCTACAATTACCTGCTTTTTCCTCCTCCAATTACCTGATGTTCTTTCCAGCAGTATAAAAATGCACTCATTTTCATAGTAAACAAAACAAAACAATAAATCCTTATTGACTCCAAATCTTTCTCCAAGCTCCATTTTTCAGCAAAACTCTTTACAAGAGTTTTCTATACTATCTTCCCTTCCTAACACTCATTCTCTCCATTTATTTAGTCCAAATCATGTCACTAGAAGCGTTCGTGTCAAGGCTGCCAAGGACTATCTTGCTGAATTTAATAGTTAATTTTTGCCCTTCATATTCCTCCAGGCTCTTGGCTTACCTCCTTCTTGGCTTTTATTGCTTAGCTCTAAGGATGCCATATTCTTTCTGTGTTCCTATTGACTATCACTCCTTCTCAGTTGTCTTTGCAAGCCGCTTGGCTTAGTACTAGGTTCCCTTCTCTTCTCCACGTCTTGCTCCCTAAATATCTCATCTAGTTCCATATTTTTAAATATCACATAAATTCTGATGAGTCTCAAATTTCTATTTCCATCCTGACCTCTTCCTTGAGTTCCAGACTCCTGTACACTGCCTACTCACTTCACTTGGATGCTTCATAGGTATATTTGTCAGGACTTTCCAGAGAAACAATAGTCAATAGGATGTGTATATACAGAGAAAAAAATTTATCTTAAGGAATTGGCCCGTGCATTTATGATGTCTGGCAAATCCAAAATCTGCAGGGTTGGATGACAGGCTGGAGACCCAGGAAGAAGCCAACGTTGCAGTTTTAGCTCAAAGGCCATCTGCTGCCGAATTCCCACTTGCTTGGAAGAAGTCAGTCTTTTGTTATATACAGGCCTTCAAATGATTGGCTGAGGCCCACCCACATTGTAAAGGGCAATCCACTTTACTCAAAGGCCACTAATTTAAATGTTAAGCTCAGGGGCGCCTGGGTGGCTCAGCAGGTTAAGCGTCTGCCTTCGGCTCAGGTCATGATCCCGGAGTCCTGGGATCGAGTTCCGCATCGGGCTCCCTGCTCCTTGGGAGCCTGCTTCTCCCTCTGCTTCTCTCTCTCTCTCTCTGTCTCTCATGAATAAACAAATAAAATCTTTAAAAAAATAAATAAATAAAAAATAAATAAATGTTAAGCTCATCCAAAAACACTGTCACAGAAACATCCAGAATAATGTTTGACTGCATATCTGGGTACTGTGGCCCAGCCAAGTTGACACATACAATTAACCATCACAAAACTCTTCTTCAATTAAAAATGTCCTCAAATGCACTTCTCCCTTAGGCTTCCCCATGTCAGTGAATTGTACCTCCATTTGCCTAGTTGGTCAGACCAAAACTTAATATTCATCCTTTATTTCTCTTTTCTCCTTTATTTCATAACCAATCCTTTAACTCATCTTGTAGACTCTATGTTCAATTTGTCCTAACTCTGGCCCCTCTTCCCACTAGAACCTCTACCCTGGTGCAAGCCACTATCAGCTCTTGCCTGGGGTGCAGTAATTACCTCTTAAATTGTCTCCTTACCTCATTCTTGCTTCTATTTTCTCCACAGAAAAAAAACAGAGTGATCTTTAAAAAAAAAAAAAAATACATCAGATCATGTGCCTCTCCTGCTCAAAGCCCTGTAAGAACTCCTCATTATACTTGGAATAAAGTCCAGAGTCCTAACTTGGCTCAAGGCCTTGCACTCTCATTCTTATAGATCTCTCTCCTTCATCTTCTACCACTAACCTCCTCAATCTTTCTTCTCCAGCCATGCTGTCTTCTTACTGTTTCTTAAATACTTCAAGCTTCTCTTACCCTTGTCGTCTCCTCTGCCTGGAATGCTCTTCCACTACACCTCTACATGGCTGTCTCTGTTTCTGAGAGGATCACTTTTCTGTGTTAAGAATAGACTGAAGGGGCAAGGTATAAAACAGAGCAACCAGTGAGGAAGTTTCTGCAGGAATCCAGTGGAGAGATGATGGGCGCTTCTACTGAGGCAGAGATAATGAAGGCAGTGAGAAGTAGCTAGTTGGACCCTCAGTATATGCGGAAGCTATGACCTGCAAGATTTCCTATCAGACTGGATATGGAGTGTGGCAGAAACGAAAGATTCAAGGATGACTCTATAGCTTTCAGACACACCTGGCTGAGGTGTGATTAACCAAGACAGAGAAGACTGTGGAGGTGCCAGAGTTCATTCTGGGACAGTTAAGTTCTAAACTCTTATTATAAGACATCCAAATGGAAATATTGAATAAGAATTTGGATATAAGACTAGGATTCAGAGGAGAGGTCTGGCCCAGAAATAAAAATGATCAGTTTATATATGGTGATCAAAGCCTTGAAACTAGATGTGACCACACAGGAAGAATGCAGATAGAAAAGAGAAAAGTTACAAGGCCTATGATTTGAGCTACTTCAACATCAAGAGGTCAGGGAGATGAGAACAAACAAGTAAAAGAGGCTAAGAAGAAGCAGCAAGAAAGAGATTAAAAAATCAGGTGTCCTAGAAGAAAATTGAAGAAAGCATTATAAGGAAAAGCAGTGACCAAATGGATCAAATGCTGGTAGAAGGCTTAAAAAAAAGATAAATAATAAGATTTGACAATTTGACTCAGCCATATGTTGATCACTGGACCTCATCAAGTACAGGCTTGGTGGGGTAGAGAGGGCAAAATCCTTCAGGTGTTCAAGAAATTACAGAAAAGGAATTGGAAACAGTAAGTATAAGCAACTATTTGAGGGAATTTTGTTATAAAGGAAAGAAGAGATATGAGCTGGTAGCTGGAAGGACAAAGAAAGAGCTATATTTTTAAAAATATAACAAAAATATGTTATGTCCAACAGAGAGCAGGAAATTGGTTGTTGCAGGAGAAAAAAAGGAGAGAACTGCCAGAAGTGGTGAGCAAGGATGGGATTCAGGGCTCGAATAGAAGAACAGTCCTTGGGTCCCTATGGCAGATGGCAGCACATGCACAGTACCAGCAGGGAGAGACAAGTGTGTTGGCACAGAGCGCACTTCATCTGTGTAAGCTCTAGGTAATTCCCTGTATAATGTCCCCTGAACTTTGTCAAAGGTGTCATTCATGACTCCCTCAAACGCTCACATCTGATGTGTTGGTCAGGAATCTTAAGATAAAGACAAGAAATAGACCCTGGGGAGCACGATACAGTGTTTAGGGTTTCTGGTGTATCTGGGAAAGGTGGCTTTAGGCTTCAGCTTCAGCAAGATTTGAAATATGGAATTTTTTACCCATGGGACCTCACTGAAGTTCAAAGTGGCTTTTCTGCAGGTAAGTGGTCAGTTTCAATCTTTGGATTAAAATTTTTTACTACAAATTTATATTTAAATTTGGGATAGGGTTTATTAATTAAACTTATCCCAGCACCTTCGGTAAGCAGAATCTGCACTGTGGCTGTTGACCCTACTAGGATACCCAAAGTCTGTGAAGTGGCCTCTCTAAAAAGGAGCTGGATACCCTGAGCAGTTACTGATCTTCTCCAGGTAAATGGATCTTGGTTACCCATGGGCTTTATGGTTAAGCCCAAAATGTTAAGAGGAATGAATTTGGGAAACACTGTTGGTGGAGGGCACATTTATATTCTCCTTCCTTGACATTTCCTACTATGTAAAGGGACGTAATACTCCTGTTCTTCTCTATTTCCACACCCACTCCTCCCATAAAGGGATGGAATGCTTTATCTGATGGGTGAGTTTGCAGGGAAAAAATCAGGTATGCAAAGTCCAGTTCCTTTCCCTTCCATTTCTCAAGTAAGCCAGCTTGCCTGCAGAGCCTATGTAATCTAGATAATTAGGACATGTGGTAAATATTACAGATAAAATTCCTGCCCTCTGGTTTTGTTTTGTTTTGGGGGGGAGGGGGTTGGTTTTTGTTTTGGTTTTTTTTTTTTTTTGAGATTTAATTATTTATTTGAGAGAGAGAGAGAGTGGAGGGAGGGACAAAGGGAGAAAATCTTCAAGCAGACTCCCATGACCTTGAGATCATGACCTGAGGTGAAACCAAGAGCCAGACGCCCAACTAACTGAGCCACACAGGTGCCCCAACACCCTCTGCTAGTTTAGTTTTGCCTGTGATTAGGGGCACAAATCTGCTAAATTCTGGAATTCACATTTGGAAAGCCCAGTATCCCACAGATATAGGCAACCTGCTCAAAAGCCAGCTTTATCAGTAATATAGGTGATATTTAATCTCCCATATGCTCTACTCCTGTCCTTTAAATAGTTCCAAATTCAGGTAGAGAAGTGGGGTGCCATTTTCTGGACCCTTTTAAATTCCCAGGAATTTCGCTCATAAAGGCTCAGTACAAAGACTATGGCTACTCTGATTTAGAAAGATTTCAATTTAAATACATTTGAAAGTATGAGTTCAGTGTATTTTCATTACTTTTACATTTATCCTGAAATATTTGCGTATGTAAAAATCTGAGTATTACTGCCAAGTGCTTAAAATTCATTCACAAAAAAAATGGACTACAGGCAGAGTAAAATTAACATAAGTTGTAGAAAAACACAAAATGCCTTTGGCTTACCATTTTATTACTAGTACTAAGTGTGAATATATTTCCTTCTGCATATTTTAAATTATTTTGAACACCACCAATCTCTAAGATCTATTTACATGGATGATTATACATTAAAATTAACCTGCAGTATAAACCAGATTGAAATTTTTAATCTGCTAGGCAAAGAGTGAAGTTGTTTGGCATCTCACACAAGTCAACAAAAAATAGAAAAGCAGCTGTTTAATGAGGTTTTGCTAATTTTTTAAATAATGAGATGCCAAACTGGTACCCACACACCAAAGAAGCTCTGCTCTAATTAAGGTGATATCAGATACCAGTGTCAATGGGATTTCATAAATAGAGCCTCTTCATATGGGCCCTTCCAGTCTGTCACAACTTAGTAGCTTTAGTAATGAAAAATCATGCTTGAGCAAAATGTTATTTACAAATGCAAATGTGCTTCCAAAAATAAGTTCTTTAAAATAAATCTTAACTTTTCTGAAAGAAGTTATATTAGCCATTTGACTTATCTTTATTAGGTTCTGATACCTAAAAATATAAAATGTAAGCTCCACTTGGCATAACTTGTATTCACTTTCAGTACCTTTTTCTTTGTTCATCACCCACACAAAAATTTCTTATAGAATATGATATCATATTCAGAAATTTCCATTACATATTTCACATTCATAATGAGTCATTATGTATTTAGGTATTTCTGTCAGCTCTCACATCAAAAAGACAGTGGAACAATATGAAAAAAATAAGTACAGTGTCTTTCCTGACTACTCGAGGCAATCATTAAAGTGAATATTTTTGGCATTAAATTTAGAAACTCCATAGTTTAATAATATCTGTCATTTGGGGATATGAACTCATCATTTGGACAGCCTAAAACATTAAACTAATTAACCAACCAATCAAAAACATTTATTCTTTGTAATAAAGAAGATCTCTGGCTGAATTCAAACCAATAACAATATTCTAATCTTTGAATTAAATATGAAGTCACACCCAGCAGAAATAATAGTTACTACTTATTGTGCTAGGCCCATATTCGATGCTGTACATACCTTATCTCATGTAACTTAATCCCTACAATAATACTTAGATAGCAATATTCTATTTTAACAAATGTGAAAACCAAGTCTCAAAGAGGTTAATTAACTTTAATTAAGATCACACAGTGTGTAGGCGGTAGAGCTGAGATTTAAACTTAGGGATGTCTGCCTGCAATATTGTCTTTTGTCTTCATACAAGAAAGTATTTCAGGTGAGGATCCATTTGTGCCAAAGTCATCATTTGTGAACTGGTTGGTCTGGTATGGGGCTCAGTTCATGGCAATGGTTTAGAGCTAGGCCAGCCATTCAGTTTCAGGGTGAATTCTAAAATCTTTATCTTTATTAATATCATGAGCTAAGTGGCTGAACAAATTTATCAAAGATATCCCTAATGACAGGATGAATGTGATATGGAACCATAATCTCTAGTCAACTCAGGTTTGTACAAATATGCTAAACATCTGAAGCATTTATGACCATTTATTATTGAGTTAAGCCGTCCATAACAGCTGTACAGTGTTTTGATCGTATACAGATATTAAGATCGATACTTGTGTGTACAGAGGAAAACTAAGAGCAACAAGATAATTAATACCTCCCAACCAAAGGTCCAGAATTCTCATAGGATCTCTTGAAGTTAAAAAATATTATGACAGGGCGCCTGGGTGGCTCAGTTGGTTAAGCGACTGCCTTCGGCTCAGGTCATGATCCTGGAGTCCCGGGATCGAGTCCCACATCGGGCTCCCTGCTCGGCAGGGAGTCTGCTTCTCCCTCTGACCTTCCCCCCTTCTCATGTGCTCTCTCTCATTCTCTCTCTCTCAAATAAATAAATAAAATCTTTAAAAAAAAAATATTATGACATCTTCTGCCAATATATAACTCAATTTTTGTATAGGTCTATTTCCCAATCCAGCCTTAGCTACAGTTTGAAGCTCCAAATAATTATTGAATAAGAATCACAAATAAATGAAGTGTGTTTGTAATAGAAATATATTATTAAAAGTAAAATGATAATGATGATGGAAATAGGCCTGAATATTATGGGACAAGTAAATATTTAGAAATGGCTAAAAACTGAAATTAACAACTGGTGGGAAATCTCAAGAAGATACAGGAGTTTGAGGCAATGAACAGTACTATTTGTCATGTAATGCGAGCACCACTACTCTTTCATTTGATTCTCCACCTATCCTTAAGAGTTGAGTGGTAGTGGATTTGGGTTACAAATCCCTGAGTTCTGAAGATCCTAAGCATGCTAAACTCTCATCACAGACACATATAATCCATCTCCATTAGGGAAAGTAATGCACGCCGATAGCAGCAGTAAATGTCAACAATCTGCACTCAAGAACTCAGTCAGGAGATTTCAGTGAAGCCAATTTCTCAGGATCGTTCAGTCCTAAATATGGGCATATCCTTTGGTCCAGCAGTTCCACTTCTAGAAAATTATCCCACAATACTACCCACCCATATATACTACACATTCAGTGTAATAGTTAAAAGCTAAAAGGACGGAAAGCTAAGCCTCTATCCATAAAAGAATGATCAAATAAATTATCATGGAGCCATCAAGAAGAATAATGTAGAATTTTTTGTACTGATATGAAAAGCTCTTCAAGATACGTTTTGGTAAAAATAAGCAAGGTAAAGGATAATAGCTATAGTATGATATCATTTCTTTAAAAATACATGTGTTAGTATATGTGCATGTAAATGCATAGGAGGAACCAGGAAAACTATACCAAATATTTGGCTTTAGTTACCTCTTGGGAAGGGAGAGAAACCGGGCAGAAATGTAAGCATTCTCATTTTTCTAAATATTCTATCTTGTTTGGATATTTTATAATAAGAATCAATTCCTGTAGTACTTGTGTAATAAAAAAGTAAACAATTCAGTTATGATACTAAAAAATTGCTTTTAATATGCCAGAATCATTAAAGGATATATATTTTTGTATGATGTGTGTATATGTATATAGGTATATGAAATAGTTTTTAACTAATTTGATTCTCTGACCCAAGATATATTTATAGCAATAAATTGTACTCCAAATCTGAGTAATTTGAAAACTTTTTGTTGGAATTATGTGGGGCTTTAAAAAGTGTATTTAATGGGACGCCTGGGTGGCTCAGTCGGCTAAGCACTTCTGCCTTCAGCTCAGGTCATGATCCCAGGGTCCAGGGATCGAGTCCCGCATTGGGCTCCCCGCTCAGCGGGAAGCCTGCTGCTCCCTCTGCCTCTGTCACTCTCCCAGCTTGTCCTCTCTGTCTCCTTCTCTCTGACAAATAAATAAAATCTTTAAAAATGAAAAAAAAGAAACTAAAATATATATATTTTTTAAAGCGTATTTAATTCGTGTAACAAACCAAGCTAATCCAGACAGTGATAACAAAGTGCAAACACATTGCTAAACTTAGAATTCCAGACCTAAAATATTCTTGGGAACATTTGTTTCCTCATGATTCAACCTTGATTTTATTTTAT
Source organism: Mirounga angustirostris (assembly GCF_029215605.1). NCBI lineage: Eukaryota > Metazoa > Chordata > Mammalia > Carnivora > Phocidae > Mirounga > Mirounga angustirostris. The sequence continues at coordinate 86,180,364 of NW_026991716.1, read as the reverse complement.
TTTTTTTAAGGATTTTATTTATTTGAGAGAGAGACGCGCACACACGTGTGCACAAGCATGAGAGGGGAGGGGCAGAGGGAGAGGGAGAAGCAGACTTCCTGCCGAGCAGGGAGCCCAAGGCGGGGCTCAATCCCAGGACCCTGAGATCACGACCTGAGCCAAAGGCAAGAGCTTAACTGACTGAGCCACCTGGGCACCGCTCAATCTTGATTGTAAATTATAGCATTTATAGTTTTCCCACTTCAAAGTTGTTGAATAGAGGCCAAAGTTATATGGAATGATCAAAACTGGTTAAGTTGGAAGGAAGCCTCAGGTCTTGATTTGTATTTAAAAATTATGTACAAAGAAAAAAAAATTATGTACAAAACCCACTCTATCAGTGTGCACTGTATTATACTCCATCATTCATGCATGGCATTGTGTAGTATGATGCTTGAACTTATCATTAAGGAGCAGATAAGAATTTTCTCTTTTATTAATCTTATGTTAAAATGCCTAATTCAAATAAGAAACACTCTGTGTCTACATGTCACACAGTTTCTTTTTTTTTTTTTTTTTAAGATTTTATTTATTTATTTGACAGAGATAGCGAGAACAGGAACACAAGCAGCGGAGTGGGAGAGGGAGAGCAGGCTTCCTGCCAAGCAGGGAGCCTGATGTAGGGCTCGATCCCAGGACCCTGGGATCATGACCTGAGCTGAAGGCAGCCGCTTAACGACTAAGCCACCCAGGCGCCCCTGTCACACAGTTTCTTAATGAAGGCACAGTAATGGAAGAACTGCTGGATCTAAACGTATTAAGAAATTAATTAAACTTCAAATATTGTGATCATGGACATCAATGACTATTAAATGGCACTAAAAATGCAATCAAAGACTCATAATTCAGGAAGTTTATCACAAAACTCTTAAAGTACTCAGAGCTTCTTGCTTTTTAAAACTTCTAAGGATCTTCATGACTCATTCACTGATTTTTTTATTTACAATCAAAATCTTCCCTACGTTAATCCTATTCCTTTTATTTAGTCTATTGTAAATATGTAGAAAAACTTGATTTCCTTGTCATAAAATCTCCTCAAATATTTCACTTAGGCATGAATGAAAATACATTTTTTCTCAGGACACCTGAGTTTCACTGAGTGCACCTGGTGCAATCTCACCATGATCTAGAGTTATGCAATATTCCATAATATATATAGAGAGAGAGAGAGAGTAGGTAGATTTTAATGTATATATACCAACTACATACCAAAATTTTTTTTAACTTCTTGATGATCCTTTAGAAAGTCTACAATTTGGGGTATTTTAAATACTACTGTGATTAACAATCATGTGTATACATGGACTTTGATTATGTCATTGAGAGAAAAATAAACCATAAGGTCTAATTTTCGTAATTTTTCTTTGGTGTTATTATTAGGGCCAAATCTGTAGCTCCATTTCATAACCTTACTTGCTTAGTTTGAACTTTAGGACAGCTATTTAGAAAATGGATCAAATGTCAAGCAAAAGAAGCTTTCAATGTGTGTGCATGTTAAGTATGGAAATAAACCCCCACGTGGGAAATGTTGGAGAACGAACATTTGCGACTATAGACTAAGGACTGTGTTTGAGAGTCATCAATCATATATATCAAAGTATTCAGCCTCAATTAATGACTGGAGGTAACAGAAGAACTGATTAGTGATGTTTTGCTCATGTCTTGGGTAGAGGGAAACAGAGACAGATTTTGTTGCTTCTTTCCCAATGCTCCCAAATTTATTTCTTACAATTTTTACAATTATGTGTTTCTCAAAAAAAAAAAAAGCACATTAATGTAATGTTTTAGGTTCATACCCTGAGATACTCAGTTTTTTAAAGAGTGGGATTAATGCTCTTTTTAAAATGAAAGAGCATGAACAAATTTGCTTATGTATATAGATGTCTTTAAAAGTGCCTTTTAAGAATCCTAGCACAGTAGAACTGGAAAAAAAAAGAAGAAAAAGCTGTACAGGTTGCTTAGTTCACTGATAAGAGAAAATGAAGCCCCCAAAAGGCTAAATGACTTGCCCAAGGTCACACAGCCAGGAAGCAGCAGAAATAACACCAGAATCCAGGCCCAGATACCCCCATTTACTCCTGTAAATGGTCTTTTTCATCAGACCATTTACAGGAGAAGTAGATTCAATAAAAAATAAATCAATGAAGCTTTGTTCGTTTCTTTGCACATATAGAGTCAGATATGAAGGGAAAGTTGGTAAATCTTTGGCATGTGTGATTAACGATGACCGACTCGAACACTGCTGTGGGGTCCAAATTACTCTGATCTGGAGCTGATGGCAGAGGCTGTCCTACCTGCCCTGCACTCTGCGTGGGCACCCTAACCCGGGCGGGAACACAGCTGGAAACGGCAATACTTCATAACCATGGGCTGGGATCAAGCAGAATAATGGCTGTCCAAACAGTAATTATTTAACAAGCAGGCTGTATGGACAATGACTTGACAAGAAATGAAGCTTGAGCCATTTGTGACCTTTCTCATTGTTGAGGGCAGCTCTGCTCTTGCAAGATGTTCTGTCCACAACACAAGATCTGGTCATACCAATATGAATCCACCGTAACTTTACTTTAAAACAGTGAAAAATAGATTATATAACTATGCCAATAATACCGTAGGCCACCATGATATCTTCAGGATCCCTTATTTAATTCCTGGGTCTTCCTCTTCAACCTGAGGTAGCCGATTGTCACATTACTGCAGTGTCCACTATCATGCACAAATGACAATTGAAGACAGGGCCCCGAGTTCCCAGAGCAGTGTTTCTTAACTCCCATCACATTCCATCCTCTACTATCTAATGCATCTACTTTAAGTCCTGGGAATGATAGAGGAGAAAGAAAGGGAGGAACAAAGTACATAAAATCCTCATTCTGGAAAAGGACAGTAAAATTTCTACTTAGCTGGAGAAATTTTAGTCATCCTTCAACATGGAATTCAAATGTCACCTCCTTAGTGCCAATTCCTTGACTCCCCAGGGGTTATCAATCACCTTTAAAACCATGATTGTGATTGTATGTGTATGCCCACTAGGATCTTATTGCATTTTTATAATAACCATATGACTCTATATCTCCCATAATTGTGAATTTCTTAAGGAGATAAAATTTTATTCATCATTGTTTGCCAAAAGCCTATCACACAGTAGGCAATCAGCTAACATATGTTAAGTTTCTACAATGACCTTTGTGTCATCTGATTTGGCCAGAAAGTACAGTTAACTATTCTGATGAAAAGAAAAATGTATAGAGTCTATATAAATGGCCACTTTTAAGAGTATACAACAAAACACACTTACCACCTGAGTTGCACGAACGTGATCTCATTATCCTTTGATAATTCACACAGCATTTACTGTGCCTCAGGGTCGTCATTAAAAATGTCAGTTGCTGCTGTGTAGAATATGTGCAGACATGCCAGTTCATCCAAATCTCTGGCTGATAAAGGATCATATAAACCACCTGTCTATTTGTTCTGCCCTCTACAAGGCAGCATTTAAGTATCCACTTTGACATCTGTTAGGGTTACTCATGAGCTGTTTATCTGTGTGCTACTCCAATCCTTATTTCTAAGCATCAAGACTGGATGCCTGAAGATTCTTACTTCTCTTTCTCACTCTCAATGTTCACCCTCCAGTACACATATGCACATGCACATACACACACACACATCTCATCATATTTTAATATCCATATTTAGTTGTGTAGTCACTCATCAGATAGAAATGAAAGTGAAATGAGCCAAGCAAGCATCCCCCCATAGTACTCAGCTTATGTAGTTTAAAAAAATCTAATGTTTTATTCAAGCCCTGTCTCTCTGGTAATTCTCCTCAGATGTTAATGTATATCCAATTACTAAGGCCAACTACAAAGACAGTAGACCAATCATCTAATTTGGGGCTCAATAAAGTATAGCAAAGTACAGGATTCAAACTTCCAGATTTTTCTCTTTTTTTTTTTTTAAGACTTTAGAAAGAGAGAGAGAGCACAAGAGGGGGAGGGTCAGAGGGAGAAGCAGACTCCCTGCTGAGCAGAGAGCCCAATGCGGGGGCTTGATGTGGGATTTGATGTGGGGGGCTCAGTGTGGGGCTCGATCCCGGGACTCTGGGATCATGACCTGAGCTGAAGGCAGATGCTTAACTGACTGAGCCACCCAGGTGCCCCTGATTTTTCTCATTCTTGATCTGACTTCCAAGGAAAGGAGAAAAGTTTGTAATTATAATGCAAAATTGTAATAAAAAATTGAGAAATATAGGCCTTCTGACTTCAAAAACAGAGCCCTACTCTGCCAGATATTTAGTAACTACTGAAGATAACATTTTCTATAATTACACAAACAGCTCTGACTATTCAGAAAAAAGATGATCCACTCTTAGCATGCCACAATTACAGAATACTTGGGCCCCAAAGCACCAAGAATCAACCTTATGAATTTATAAGTTGGTGATAAACATTTGATATTAATTATTGATTTAGTAACAGTCCACAAATATGAATATCTTTACAGGGGACATATAAATTAGAATTGCCACATTTGGCAAATAAAAACATAGACACCTAGTTAAGTTTGAGATAAACAACAAATAATTTCTAGTATAAGCATGTCCCACGCTATATTTCATCTGGAAATCCCAATATAAATCTACTACAGAGGCAATTTATCCAGTGAGTTTTGTGGCAGAGAAGGAAAAAAAAATTCCTCACATCTGGCTTTACTCAAATCTAACACTCATTCCTAAAAATAGGAATGGAGATAGAATGGAAGTAAATCTATTTAGAAGTTTGTACTTTTTAAGGTCTAGAGAGGTTCAACCATTTAGTAATATGTTTACTTTCCCTAGTCACAGCATGACAAACCTAAATATGGCTCATAAAGAGCTACTGTGTGGTCATTTTATACCCAGAAGTTCTCCAAAGACTGAATCTCCCAAATTCAGCCCCACAATCCCCTCATGCAAATATGTTGAGTAGTTTATTGCCTGTTCCAAGCATCAGGGCTCACTGGATACAGGTGGTAAATGAATTAAGAAGTATATGACGGGGCACGTGGGTGCCTCAGTCAGTTAAGTGCCAGACTCTTGATTTTAGCTCAGGTCATGATCTTGGGTTGTGAGATTGAACCCCAAGTCAGGTTCCGCACTAGTCGTGGAGCCTGCTTGGGATTCTCTTTCTTCCTCTTCTCCCCCTCTGCTCACGCTCTCTCTTAATTAATTAAGTAAGTAAAAAATAAAAAGAAGTATGTGAATTACTTTGTGAATAGTAAATTGACACTCTCTTATGGAGTAACTTTATAATAAAAATGGATAGCTTCTGGGGCGCCTGGGTGGCTCAGTCGTTAAGCGTCTGCCTTCAGCTCAGGTCATGATCCCAGGGTCCTGGGATCGAGTCCCACATCGGGCTCCCTGCTCCACAGGAAGCCCGCTTCTCCCTCTCCCACTCCCCCTGCTTGTGTTCCTGTTCTCGCTATCTCTCTGTCAAATAAATAAATAAAATCTTAAAAAAAAAAAAAATGGATAGCTTCTTTCAGGGTGGGCACTGAGTAGCATGGGACATTTTCTTGATATATTTAGACCTCCACAAGAAACATTCAAATGTTCAGCTTCTCCCAGTCACACTTGAGTGGTTCATCCATTAACCAAGACCTGCTAGTACACTGACAAGTCATATTCCCACTTTGTTCTAATGACACAGAACAGCAGGGAAGAGCTAGTCACCAACAAAGGATGCTTCAGCAGTGATTTGATATCAGTTTTGGGGACTTTGCAGTCACAAACCCCCATGGTCTCCACCTGTGGTGTTGCACTGGACATGAACAACTTAAGACCAGTGATCCACCATATATCATTGAACTCAAGATAGTGTCAACAGTAAGACACAGCAATACTTACATTCCACTAAGAAAGAAACAAATGTGGATTCTAAACTATGACACAATGCTTTTTGAGACTTGGGTTTTTATACTTATTGAAAGGTCTCATACACTTCTTCAGACATAGATTATTTTTACAAGCAGTTATTGTTTTTGTGCATACATAAGAAGAAAAATAAGCAAAATAATTTGATTAAGATACTCCTAAAATATTTCTGTATTTAGAATTTGACTCATCTGAACAGACCTACCTCTAACATTGTAGGGCCCAGGAAAATAAAGGCCTAAATTCCATATTCTTAATAGTTAGAAGTTATAAATTAAACTACACCCACAATCTGGACCCTGTTTCCACCTATGCTCCCAAGGAATTACTATCATTATTGCAGAAGCTCAAGGAGCCCTTCCTGTCCCTTACTCGGTTTACCTATTGCAAAGCAGAGGAGTTGTAAGCTAAGCAGGGCAGAAGAAGGGTAGAAGCTAGGTGGTGACTGGACTTATCAGAACCAGGTCAGTTTCCCAGAAACTGGAAAGAACAACTTCCCCTTACCCATCTCATTTTTCTGACTCAGAATTCCAGTAGCTCTAGTACCTCCCCAAACTATGCCACACAGTAAAGGGGAGGAAGAGCGTACTGTTATTCTGGGATCCAGCTCTGCCAACTGGAAGCAAAGCAGCCACTCTTTCTCTGGTTTCCACAGGAAGTCTATAATCTTTTTAACCACCCCTACTCCATTTCCTCTAGAAAGTTTGGGGGCACCAACCGTAATTCCCAAATGCTCAACTTTCCAAAAACTTCTCACGGAATGTAAAAGAAATAAAGCATGTTTGTGTTTCAATGTGTGCAAAATGTAAGCCCTCTAAAGGGCAGGACCTAGAGCAGAGCACCTCTAGCTGGGTTAATGAGCAGTACGTCTGAACCACCTTTTTACCCAGAGTCAGAGGTATGCTGTTTTCCACTGAATATCATCCTCTGTGTTTTAAAACCATTGATGATGAGCATTTCTTTAAAAGTTTTACCAGGATTTTTTTCTAAGCTACTAATCACTAATAAGTGTTTTCAGATTATTAAGCAAAAGATAAAATGTTGACACATTATTTTTAGTATGTTTGCCCCTTTTGAAGTTGGTAGGTAAATACACCATATGATTAAATCTTAATAGTTCTGCTTGTATTCATGAAATAAATATCTAGAAAGTTCCCACAAGTAAAACATTTCTTAATGCTTAAAAAATTCTAGTTATATATTTTTCCTTATCATATATTCTTCAACTGGCAAAGTCTTGAGAAAAGAAATTGAGTAAAATGTGATCACTGTATAATCTTCCCATCCTCACTTACAACTAATGGTAAAGAAAGGTGGTTGTTTTAGGGGATAATAAATGATTATTATTATCCAGCAATATAAGAAGTTAAATTTAAGAACAGCTTACTGTTTGTTGATGGTAAAATTATCCAGATTCACTTTTCAAAGTCTCATCATTTTTTTTCCTTCTATCTTCCCTAGGTATGAGGTATAGGGAAATTGTCCTTTCAAAATAAAAATAGCCTTGCTTAAACTGTCCTTTTTTGTTTGTTTTTAGCTCCAAATTATTGGTAGAGGTATAACTATCCATTAACGGAACTAGATTCAAAGAGTTCCCTTGAGTGCTATATAATTCATAAAGTGCCAATTACTTTCTACATGACAATGAAAGATAATGGAAGGTAGACTGAATCCAGGTTTTGGTATAATACCCACTCCTATTTAAAAAGAAAATACCAGGAAATTGAGACAGTTATGCAGGTAGCTATAGTAAATGTTTTCCTAATCTGCACAAAAAAAATCATAGAAGAGTTATTATTTCAATAGGAAATTCTACATGTATATAGGACTAATGTCCTTTTATGAAAATGGAGAAGATGAGCAACTAACTCATTTACTCATGGAGTTGCCACCATTCGGGGGAGAAAAAAATAAATTTTAATTACAGTGAAAATTTTTAGTATATGTATATTCCGAACATTTTATGGGACATACTCATACTAAAAATCATTATTTATCTGAAAATCAAATTTAACTGCAAATCCCGTATTTTACCTGGTGATCACAACAACTCTCTGAGGTTGGTTTTATCATCCCCAACTATAATTAGGGAAGTCGAGTCTCAGAGAATTTAAGCAGATCAAGATCACACAGCTGGGAGGGAGCAGAATCTACGTGAGAATCCAAAGCTCGTGCTGCAATCCTACATTCTGTCTATGTACTAACTAAAATTACATTTTGTATATTTAGCATACATATAAGCAGAATTTTACATGCTTTACAAAAATTAGTTCAGTTAGTTCTCATTACAAACCTACAGGGTAAGTACTGTTATGATTCCCTTTTTATAGATGAGAAATCTGAGGCACAATGAAATTAAGCAATGTCCCAGGTCACATAACTAGTAAGGAGTAGAACCTAGTTTCAAACCCAGGAAATCCGGCTCCAGACCCTGCCTGCTTCACTCCATTCATCACTCTGCGTGTAGCCTGTAATTACTGTCTTATTTCCAAATTTTGAGTTAACTAAATATGTACAAAGATGGACACTGAAACAAGCCTTAGAAATGGTTTTCAAGTACAATTAGCAAAACTTAGTTATAAGAAAGAATTATCCTCCAGGTGATATAAGACATCAATGACATGAGTAGGATAGAAATATTATATTTGAATTTAAAATGGTAAATATCAAGAAATATTATGTTTAAACAAAGCTATTTAAGTAAATATGAAGACATTGAGCAATTTTAAAAGTTTCTTAATGTAATAGATTTTGAAGATGATTGAGTTTCATATGATTCCTCAAGCAAAGCTTACTTAATGGAAAATACTTTCCACAAGGTCATGATTCCCCATTGGCAATAGTGTGAAGTAAGTGACATATCTGCGATGCCCAGTCCCCTTCCTGTTTTTGCTCCAGACACAGCCTCAGTTACCTCCAGTACAATCATTAATCCTGCTCACCATCTCCATCACTCTCAGAGCTCCCTCTTAGTCTTTCCTAAATCAGGCTTACTCTGTTCATCCTTTGTGGAACATAGGTATCTTAATAAAAGCTTGCAGGAATAATGCCTTAACTCCCAAAAGAGCTTAATTTTAACATCAATAATTTTAGGCATAAAGGCAAGTTGTTTGAAAGGAAAGCTGTGGATTAGTCCACCTTTCCAACCAGTCAAATCATAGCCTTTATGTGATGTATCAGTTAAAATTAGATTCAGCTGTATACAACATAATGAAAAGGTAACAATAGCTTAAACAAGAGGGAATTTTATTTCATTTTCACCTAAATGAAGTCCAGAGACAGAAAGCCAGGGCTGGCTTAGTAGCTCCACCATGACATCAGAAGTCTAGTCTCCAGTCTTTACATTCAATCACCTTCTGTGCATGGCTTCCAAGTTCAAGGACACCTCCAGGACCAAAATAGTTGCTAGAGATCCAACCTTTTGTCTGTGTTCTAGGCCAGTACCTACCCTTTCAAAGGTCTTTGAAGTCCTACATGCTTCCACTTATATTTCTTTTTTTTTTGTATTTCATAATTTTTTATTATGAATAAGTGAACATAATCTAAATACCTGCATAAAGATGAGTAATTCAGTGGCTTCCAATTATATTTCATTACCTGGAGCAAAAAGAGAGTTTGGGAAATACAACCTTTTACCTGACCACAGTCTTCAAGGTTATGTTACGAAGGGGGAGGGGGAAAATGGATAATAGGAGACAATTACTGGTCCTTGTGGAGTGGAATCAATTATTTCACTTCGCAGTGGAGGTAGCCTTCCTATGACAATCAGAAATCTAAGATCAACTAGAAATGTCACGTGTCCCCTCAAATCCAGATAGCTCCTGGGCTTTGAAGTCCTCAAATCTCAATGCTATAAGATGGTCATTGAACAAAAACACATCCCTTTAGATTTTGTTTTGGGAATATGTGAATGTGTTTATGTATGTAATGAAAGATGATCTTAGCTTACATTATCTACAGAAGTATTACTTGACAGGGACAACAGTTAAACGTCGAAATAGAATTTCTCAAAGAATCCATAAGAGGCCATTCTTGAGAGATGGTTAAACATAAAACAGATATTCATCATGCTGAAAAGGATTGGGAAGGGAGTATAGGATAATTGGGGTAGGGACATGACTTGGCAAAGTTCTTAACTTTGATTTTATATGTAGTGTCCAAGTGTATAATTGACATTTTTTTAAAATAAGCTTTTTACAATATCAGATAATCTATGCTCAAAATCTGACACAAAGACATTTATGATCATTAATCATGGTATTTTAAAACCCAGTCTCTTTGGTTTAGATCTGCTAAAACTTGGGAGAATTCTGCTTGACTTATATCATGATATTGGAATCTCAATACAAATCTATATGCTTAATATGCTTAATGTAAAATGAGCATCGGGTTGCTCTTATTTTAAAGGTTTTTTTTAAAAAAAATTTACTTATTTGAAAGAGAGAGAGAACACACGAGCAGTGGGGAGGAATAGAGGGAGAGGGACAAGCAGACTCCCCACTAAGCAGGGAGTCCAATGTGGGGCTTGATCCCAGGACCCTGGGATCATGACCTGAGCCAAAGACAGATGTTTAACCGACTGAGCCACCCATGCACCCTTATTTTAAAGGTTTTAAATAATTGTATTTCAACCTTGGTTTCAGTTTCCTACCAACCGCTCCTTTTTCCAGCCATACTCTGATGGTGATTGACATCACGAAGGTCCAGCCACCTACGAACAGTTTTCAATAACACTTTCTTGAATTAATTATGCATATTGCTCAAAATAGGTTCAGAAGGCACCTACTAAAGCAGAATTAAATCAGAAAGGAATGTGGTGATCACAAAAACTGCTTATTTTTTGTATAATAGACAATTATCAGCATTTTCAGAATGAATAATAAATTGAGACAAGCACAATTAAAATGACCTATTTCTGCCAAATTTATCAGTTTATGAAATTTAATGTATAAATGTCAAGTCAACTGAATGTATAAAAATGACACATTTTATACTCATGAAGAGAGTTGGTAGGCAGTATCTTTATTTTTTCTGCCAACACATTATTCTAGTTGGTGCTAACTCTAGGCCCTCTGAGAAAATGCAAATTAAAAAAAGATATATGGTCTTACCCTTCAGGAGATCTGCAATTTGCTGATGCCAAAAATATAAACATTAAAGAAATGCAAACATAAAAACCATAAGTATTTATTTAGATCCAACTCATTTTGTTTTCAGGAAATCTAAATATAATACAATATAATTTTTGAAAGAATGTATCCATTTGGATTTGCATTTTTGTATGTTATTTTTCATAATGGTATCATGAACGTACTCAATTTCATTGAATTTTATCTTAGTTTTAACATATACCTTTATTACTTGAAATCATTCTGTTCTTAGTTTATTATGCTCTTTCACATCATTAGACAGAATCTTATTTCTTCCAGGTATTCATATTCATTCAATATATATTTTTTACCCTACTGTGTGCAAGGCACTCTTCTAAGGACAAACATTAATTAGGTGTTACTTTCTGTCCTGTCCCATATGTAAAGGTCTTCCCAATTGCTGAATCATCAATCATCAAACCCCAGGAAATTTTTTTTTTTTTAAAGATTTTATTTATTTATTCATGAGAGACAGAGAGAGGCAGAGGGAGAAGCAGGCTCCCAAGGAGCAGGGAGCCCGATGCGGGACTTGATCCCAGGACCCTGGGATCATGACCTGAGCCAAAGGCAGATGCTTAACCATCTGAGCCACCCAGGCGCCCAACCCCAGGAAATTTTTGAGTCACTCATTTTCTCACTTCTTTCCATTCTTCAGTCTTTTCTATGGCTTCAAATTTTGCCTCTAAAAAAATGACCTCTGAGTCTTTTCTTCATCCCCCTGATGTCTTACCTGAATTTTATTCTCGTGTTATCAAACACATATCAAACACTTCCATTTAGATACCCTTCTTTAAGCTGATCTTTGTCCAGAACATCCTTGACATCCTATGGACCCATCCTTGACTATCATTCTCCCTCTGCCCTCAGGCAGAGCCCTTCCACCAGATTTTATGCATTACTCAGTAGGAACACTCTGGTCTACTAAGAGAGCTTTTCCTCTGCACATCTCATAAGCCATGCTCACACTATCTCCTCTGTTCCTTTATTCCTTTTGCTCTGCAAATGTTTATTGGGCACCAGTTACGGGTCAAGCACTCTTCTAAGTGCATGGATAAAAAACAAAAACAGAAAACAAAAAACAAAACTGTCTGCATGGAGCAACATTCTAGTAGGTTCTGATACTGTCCTGGTTGAATTAGTAATAATAATAGCTAACATTAACTGAATGAATGGTTATGTGCCAGACACTGTGCTAATCTTTTTATATTCATTCAACAAATATTTACTGAGTGCTACTCCAGAATATCCTAGGTGCTTCATATATAACAGTGAACAAAATATATCCTACTGCTGGGAAAGAGACACTAAACATTGACCAAAATAAATTAGCAATTATAGAATATGTTAGAAGGTGACCATTATGGGAACAAAAAAAGAGTAGAACAGGATAAGCAAGAACAGGAGCCTCTGCAATTTTAGATATGGTGGTCAGGGTAATTCTCATTTGAAAAGGTAACATTTAAGCAAAGACATCAAGGAAATGAGGAAGTTAACCCTGTTGATATCTCGGAGAAGAACCTATAAGGAAGAGGGAACCATAAAAATATCCTAAGAAGATAGCATACCTGGCATGTTCGAGAACAGCAAAGAAGCTGAGTGTCTGCTGTAGAAGGTGCAAAATGTAGAAAGAGTAAAGGAGGTCACAGGAATAAGGTGGACCTTTTCAGCCAGTGTAAGGATTTCAACTTGGACTCTAAGTGAAATAGGTAACCATGGAAGGTTTGGAACAAAACTGGGATGTGTCTTAGGATTTTAAAAGATCATTCCAACTGCAGTGTTGGGAATTGAGCATAAAGGGGCAAGGATTAAAGGGAGAAGATCAGTGAGGAAACTATTAAAAAAGATCCAGGAAGAGATGATAGCATAGCACCACTGTACATCAGGGGAAGTTTTACTGGATGAAAAAAAAAACAGAGCCTTAGCAAGCAGAAGTAACTTGTCCTTATCTAGACTGCCTCTAGACACTGAGCTCTTTAACTACTCTGTCTCCCTCCTGCCTCCCACTGAGACCGCTTTGAGCTCAAAACGATCTCATGAAGTCAGTATGAATGGTGCCTGGAAAATGGCAGATCATTTCATGAGGTAAGCCTTCAAACTGTTAAAGGAAAAACTGCTTCTTTAGCCAAATTACAAGTTCTGCCCGTCATTTAAAGTCCATTAGCAAGTTCCAAGAGCTACTCTGGCTCTTACTTGAAATCCTGTTGCATTATATTTGGTGCTACATATTCTCTCATATCTCTGTAAGTTTTTATGATTCCTCAATGGTATTGTGAATCCTTGAGGGCAGGAAACAGGATCACATCAATATCTCCAACATTGCCTGGAATAAAATAGGGATATTGATATTTTAAAATATTGACTGATTGATTTTCATCAGCATCTCATTTTGAAAGTGTTCTGCAAATAATGCAAATGTAAAATTATTTTTTAAAGGCTCATATGGAAGGGAAAGAAGATAAATGGTCTGTACTTTATATATAAACCCCGACATTAATAATATATGATAGATAAGGAATTTATTATGAAAGTAGAATTGCTCATATTTATATAGTACACTACTGATTACTTAGTCATTTCACATAAATTACTTATTTTGATCATTGTAGTGTCTGTGATTTTATTCTCACATTGATACTTTTTGAAAAGACCAAAATTATCAAATAATGCTTGATTAAAGATGCATAATGTATCAAGGGAAAAATCAATCCAAAATTAAATTTAAATTCTGTGCACTGTACCTTAGGATTTCTATTTTATAAGAACAACTAAAAAGTGGAAAAAATGATTAATTAAGAGTACATTCTGGTGACTTGAAAGTAGTGTGGGTTCTATGGTAAATACTTCTACTTTTCTCAAATATGTTCCACACATAGATCCACACATATTCCTTCTCACAGGTGAATTAAGCACATACTTAAAGCTGACCTCTCTGTCCTCTTTCAGCACCTTGCCATTTGATGTGGGTTTTAAATGTCATCTCCTCGCATATCCTTTTTTTCTCAACCACACAAAGACCATTAATCATGCTCATCTGTATGCAACATTGCACAGAGTCATATTAACTACGATGCATGCCTATAACTCCCATCCCTCTCAGATAGAATTACCACATTTGGGTTCTCAACCCTTCTTCAGATTTTCACCATTCATTCCTTCCATGGAATTCTAAATACTTTAATACAGCTTCCTCTTTATTATCTGTGCTAATGGCACACCAGGGTAAGTGAGAGTCACAGAAAACTTGTAACCTCAATTTAGCCTTTGAACCTCCCCCTTTACTGTCCTTTACATGAGTTGCTAATGAGCAATGAAGTTGACAGATTGAAATATCACCTCTTTCTGCCCTCTGATATAAGTGTTAATGAAAATGAATATGACAAGGGGCTGATAGGACATTAGGCAAAGAAAAGTAAGGGCCTGCCTGACCTATATGACAGTAAACTCTTCTTCATAATTGAGTTTATTTTAGCTATTTCTTTTACAAATTATCCTGTGAGTTGGGGTTGCATATTATACTCTTCTTATTTCTGATTTTGTAACCAAGTAAGTCACTGAGTACTTCCAACTCATGGGTTTTCTATATAGTCAGGTTGGTCAACTAAAATATTCATGGCAATTTCATAACTCAAAACTATAGGACATAGTTTTCCATTTCAGATTTGCTCTCTTTCAATTTCTCATTAAGAAACCCATAAAAAGGCAGAAAAGGATTATATGGCATAACAGAAAATCATGACTCAAAGCCATCTTGTTGCCAGGAAATGAGAATATTTTCTACCCCTGCATCATCAATGCAGCGGACTTCAGAATCCCACATGGTAGCTCGTGCATATTTTGCTTCCATAAATGGAACATATCTACCAAGCTGAAAAAGACTAAAGGGAAAGTTTGTACCCTCATAATTTTCTACTCCTTCAGAGACCCAGAGGCTACAGCAACAGGAAACTCAGCAGCTATCCTTCAAGACAGATGCTGTTGGAAAGAATACCCCTTCCAACACTATTTTTCTACTTCTCTTCAGAAACTAATTTCTAGAGGCGAACATGATGAGGGAAACAAAGGCAGAAGAAAAATTATTAAATTTCCTTACTACCTAGAGCCCACTGACAAGTCCTTGAAACAGGCATAGTGACATTCCTCTAGGGACTCAACTGCCTCGATGTTAATACTTTGCTAAGGGCAAAAGGCAATTCTAGTCTGACTCCCTTCCCCCAATCCTGTAAGTCTACTTTAACGTTTAAGAATTCCTTTGGAAACTTCCTTTATCTGTAAACCCTCTAAGATACATGTTGGCAATCATCCCCCAAGCGTATGGCCCACTGATATACATCTGAAGGGTCTCATGACTAAGGTTTTATTAGACAGTAATAAATGACCTTTTCCCAACAATAGCTAGCCCTCTCAAGGTCCTGGAAACCTTGCTTCCAAAACTCCTTAGAGACTTATGCTATCCCTAACCCCCTCCCAACTTGAAAATATATAATGGGACACTCCTCATGACCCCATTGCAGCTCTTTCTGCCCACGGGTCCTGTACCCGTGCTTTAATAAAATCACCTTTTTGCACCAAAGACGTCTCAAGAATTCTTTCTTGGCTGTCGGTTTCAAACCCTAATAACATCTTTCCCACATCAAACACACTTCAAAATGAGAGGTAAAGAGAGGTAGCAATGCTACATTACACAGCATTTAACTTGTTAAAGTCATAGCAACAACAAACTACAGAAACAAGAAGATCCTGACAATGGCATATACTGAGAAGGAAAATGATAGTGCCCCTCTCCGGGAAAAATGCCACTAAAGCCAAAGAGCCACCCTAGAAAGATGCCTGCTAGAGAAACTTTAACGCATCAACCTGTCTTCCAGTTGAAGATCTGAGGATATGTTTTACCAAAGCCCAAGGAGTCAAGGAGGCAGGAGAAGCGTCATCCACTCACCTGGCCTATTGGCAAATATGAAGATTAGAGAGATCTCATATCATTCCAGTGTGGGTAAGTAGAAAGAAAATAACATGGAATCCTGAAAATGTAGAAGAGTAAGAGAGATGGAAGATCATCCTGAAAGTTTAGAGTAAAAACATACTTTTCAAAATAATTAACGACAGTAACTAGAAGGTTTTTTTAAGATTATTAATTATGAATTATCAATAAGGTATAAAATTTTATGATTTCTCTGAACCAGGATGAGAAAGTCATGTAAAAAAGTACATGTAGATAAAATGACAATCCAATAAGTTATAAAGATAATATGCTGAAATGAAAAGAGATCTGAGTGAGATAAAGAAGGATTAAAAAATAACTAAATAAAAATAAAAGGAATGGAAAATGCAAAATGAGAAAGATGATAGTAAGAAGAGCAGACAAAACAGATCCAGTCCCCAAGGGATAGATATTCCTAAGGAAGAATTTAAGGTGGTTGAAAACAACATAACAATGAAGATATAATTAAGGAAAGTATCTCTGAAACCGAAAAAAAAAAATTAGCTGAGCATGTCAATTGAAATGTTTCCTTTTATTCCCTGATAAATTACTAGACCTATATTTATGTACATGCATTACTTTATTTTATAAACTTATTATATATTTATTATATAGCTATATTTATATATTTAAATATTAAACATTTATTATATTATACATAAATAAGTATATAAAATATTTCAAATATATAGAAAAACTAAGCCAGTTGCATCTTTTCTTCATTTTCTATATTTAAAAGATGTTATGAAATGCTTATTTATATCTTTCAAATTTTACCTAAAAGTCAGTTGTATCTTTAAATGACAGCTTTCTTTGAAAATTATATATTCTAATAAGTCCATTGCCCACAGACGGGGACCTATTGTCTTGTCTATGCAAAGGTATGTTCATACTGAGTAATGGCAAGAGTTAAATTGCTTGGTGTATTCAATAGCGGGAATTGAGTTTCTGGGGCATTCCAAGTGGGAGAAGTAAAGAAATTAATGGCATAGAGAGAAGAATGATGTAAGGGGAGATGGAATTGAGGGTCTAGGGAAAGAGGAGGCTAAAGAGAGTCAGCTAGTGACAGATTCCCAAGATCTTTAAGAATGGGGTGTTATTGTACTCCCCGCAAATGAGCAAATATTTATCAAAAACATGAACAAGAATGTTTATAGTGCTTTATCCGTAATAGTCCCAAACTGGAAACTACCCAAATGCCCATCAGCAATAGAATAGATAAGTACAATGTGTTTTACTCACATGAGGGCATACTACAAATACTTAAATACAAATACAAAAATGATAGTAAACTACAACTTCAAGTGACAACATGGATGAATCTCATAAGTGTAAATTTGAGCAAAAAAAGCCAATACAGAAGCATGCTTTACTGTATGATTCCTTCTATATAAAGGTTAAAATAAGTAAAACTAATTTTGGCATTAAAAGTCAGGATAGTGATTATTCTTGGGGGGATTTTGACTAGACGAGAACACAGTCAGGGAATTTTGGAATGCTGGTAGCATGCTATGTCCTGATCGGGGTACCAGTCACAACTGTGTTAGGTGTGTGAAAAGCTGTTGAGTTTTACAATTGTGATTTATACTTTTTTTTTTCTGAGTATTTGTTATCTAATAAAAAAGGAGGGGCACTTGGGTAGCTCAGTTTGTTAGGTGTCCGACTCTTGATTTTGGCTCAGGTCACGATCTCAGGGTTTTGAGATCAGAGTCCCATGTCAGGCTCTGAGCTGAGAGTACAGCCTGCTTAAGATTCTCTCTCTCCTTCTCCCTAGGAAAAATATGGGGATGTTTGTGCTGTGGGGGATCCTTTATGCTGCCTCAAGAACTCTGGTAAAAGTGTACTATACCTGAACCACACTGGGAGGAAATCAAGGCTGTATGTTCGCCACATATCTATATTATGAATGAAAGGGGTATGTATGTTTTGGTTATAAAAATACCTGCAAATCCCTTATTCACTCACCTTTCCTTACAAGCCTTCTCTATCAGATAGTCCATTCCTGCTTTTTCTCCTTTTTGATATCTATTTCCTCCTACATCCTCGGAAATATGGCTTCCATCTCAGCTGCTTTACCAAAATGACTGGTACCGAATTTCTTAAAAAATCTAATGGTCTTTCCTCTATCCTTTTTTTTTTTTTCACCCAGTAGAGAAATATGCATTGAGGAGCAACCATGTGTGGGCCACTGTTCTAAGAGTTAGCAGTATGGAAGTGAATAAAACAGACCCAAATTCCTGGCCCTGTGATGCCTGTATTTTCTATTTTTGATAAATGTGGTGAATGATTATTCTCCCTTAAGAACCATTATCATATACCATACCAGTGCCTTACTACATCTCCAAATCTCACTGTAGACACTAACTCCTGACTGCTAACTCTTGGGTGTTACGAGCCCTTTAATTTTTCTCTCATGTTCTCCCTTGGAGAGTTCACTTTTACACAAAGCTTCAACACCGGCCTACTTATTAGGGCTTATGGATCCATCTCTCTGGCCCTGACTGTGTACCCAGCCTAAGGCCCCATTTCCATTTCCATGATAACACCATCGGCATCCCCACTTCTCACTTCAATAGCACATGTGCATGATCGAATTCCTCTTCTCATTCTCCTCAAGTTCCTCATGCTTTTCAATAAAAATACCATTTTCCATGTCATCTAAACTAAAAACTTGAGATCAATTTTTAGTTTTTCTTCACTTACTACATTTGATTTGTTCTTAAATCCAATTTGTTTTTATCGAGTATGTCTAAAAGAGTACAGTAGTTCAATGCTTTATTTCCACATGACTGCAATAAATTGGATCTGTTTTCTAATTTCTTTCCAGCTTCCAGGACACCCTGCTTACCATAGTTTGGATAACTTCCCAAGACCCTGCTTTCATGGTCAGACCCCAGTGCCCACATAAGCTGGGTCCCAGCCCTGATGTCAGATAGGAAGGAGTATCCAGGGCTAAGGACACTATCGAAGGCTGTGGGGGACAAGAAAATGAAGATATTGCACAAGAAGACAGAAATCTGGGTGTCAGAAGAAAGCAGGTGACTGTTATATTTTCCAATTCTTCATTTTAATACATTTCTTATATTTTTTTAGTTAAAGGCTAACCAAATTCAACACCTAATGAATTCGTAGAATATGAAAATTTATATGTACAGAGGGCATGAAGAAAACCTGTTTAGTGGAAACACTACTAACATGTTCTTTTATGCTTCTGTTTGAGTTTTAGCTATTACAAAACAGAAACATAGAATTTTCCACTTCTGAACCTTTAACGAGGATGTCACAAAATTCACCGACAGAAAAGATCCGTTTGCAAGAAAGCATCAACAGTAAGCATTGACAGCTGCTGGACAGGAGCATCCCACAAGGCAAACAGGAACTCCGCAATGAGGCAGCATCTTGGAGGAGCAATTATTAAGGAAATGGATGTTGCTGTCATTGCAAGAAAGAAGGAAAATGCTAATGTTTTTCCTCTGAAGTAACATTTTCTTTCCAAGATCATGAAGTTGTGCCTACTTAGCATAGTTGGTTTTATCACGTCTTATATTTTAAAAAAAATCAGGAAGATCATATGTATTTCAGAAAGTAAAAGTCAACATAAAGAACTTGGTGGAAAATTCTCTAATTCTTCAATAAGATTTGTGGCACATAATTTTTAAGCTATTTTTAAAATCCCAAGGCATTTTTTGGACATATAATATCTAATTTGTGGTGCCCTTTCTTTATCCAGGGGGGTAATTGATATTTTTTAAAGAAAATTCCCTGCATTTTGAGCTGCCATAGGTTTGCTCCATTAATAGGCTTCCCTTTCCTAATACTGACCAACTCAGAACTATTGCCTATAAAAATGCATAGCCTTCCCCAGTTAACTATGGTTAGTTTTATTTTTTATTGTAGTAAAACACACATAGCATAAAACATACCATTTTAACCATTTTTAAGTGTAAAGTTCAGTGAACGTTAGGGCATTTACGTTGTTGCGCAGCTATCACCACCATCTATCTCCAGAACTTTTTCATTTCTTCCAACCGAAATTCTGTCTCCATTGAACACTAACTCCCCATTCCTCCTCCCCCCAAGCCTTGGCAACCACAATTCTGCTTTCCGTCCCTGTGAATTTGACTATCCCGGGTACCTCATATAAGTGGAATCATACAATATTTGTCCTTTTGAGACTGGCTTATTCATTTAGCGTATTGCCTTCAAGATTCCTCCGTCTTGTAGTGTATATCAAAATGTCCTTCCTTATTAAGGCAAAATAATATTCCAGTATATGGATATACCACATTTTGTTTATCCATACAGTAATGGACACGTGGGTTGTTTCCACCTTTTGGCTATTGTGAATAATGTTGCTGTGAACATGGATGTACAAATATATATTCGATTTCCTGCTTTCGCTTCTTTTGCCTATATATCCGGAAGTGAAATTGCTGGATCATATCATAATTTATGTTTATTCTTTGAGGAATCACCATACAGCTTTCCACAGTAGCTGTACCACTTTACATGCCCAGCAACAACACAAAAGTGTTCCAATTTCTCTACACCTTTGCCAACACTTGCCATTTTATGGTTTGTTTTTAATAGCCATCCTAACTGGTATGAATTGGTTAGTCTTGTATTTGTTTTGAACAAGAGGAAGAATGCTGTGCCGGAGCTAGATTAAAGTGGGGCTTTAAGGGAAGCTAAAACATTGCTGGACTAAATTAACCACATAACCTAATTTCTTCATGCCCCAACTTATATAAAACAGACCAATTGTAAATTAGCTGGTATCTTGAGTTAAAGGAGGGGAGGTGGAACTGAACTTTCTCTGGTGAAATTGGGCAAGTCATAGGCTGCAATTAAAGCTATGACCCCAAAGTAGAGACTCTCAGTCTGATATTGGTTGAAGTCAATAGCTGCAATTACTTGAAATTCTGAAACTAAATAATATATTATATAAAGCTGTTTACTGGCAATTTATTGTAATTTATTGTATAAACTAAAATTTAAAACTTTTGCTACCCTTCCTTGGAAGTTTTCTGGTTTTCACACACACACACACACACATAATAGGTTAAAAGCTACAGAAATATAGGAATTTTTTTACACACACAGAAGCCAGAAAAAATAAGTTTTAGACATGAATGGGATTTGAAAATGACTTCATAACTAAAATCACAGACTACATTATGTCATTTAGAGTCAAGAAACAGATGGCACACTTAAACCGGTAGAATTTCATAGATGGGTATCTACAAAGTTGTGAGCAGGGTCTAGGGAAGCCAACAAGGGATTATGCCATTGAGTGAGCCCTTACCACTCCTAGACCTACAAGGGCAATGGAAGAGAGTAGTTTTCAGGGAAGGATGAAGCTGATCTGCAGCAACCCAGCGGGGAGGGACCTAGGAGAATTTCTACCCCAATCTTTCCTCCTGGCCTCCCATTGCCCGCTGATACTTAACAGTTGTCTGAATCCATTGGAAGCCAGGGGACAAAGGAGCCCTGAATGCAGGCGTACAGCCTCCTGTAACAAAGAGCAAGATGAAGAGTGGTGTGTGGATACAGAGGAGCAAACATATAAGTCAATCAGGGAAAGATATGTATCATACGATCTCACTGATATGAGGAATTCTTAATCTCAGGAAACAAACTGAGGGTTGCTGGAGTGGTGGGGGGTAGGATGGATGAGGTGGCTAGGTGATAGACATTGGGGAGGGTAGGTGCTATGGTGAGTGCTGTGAATTGTGTAAGACTGATGAGTCACAGACCTGTACCTCGGAAACAAATAATACATTATATGTTAAAAAAAAAAAAGAAGAAGAAGAAGAAGATAGCAGGAAGGGAAAAATGAAGGGGGGGAAATCGGAGGGGGGAGACGAACCATGAGAGACGATGGACTCTGAGAAACAAACTGAGGGTTCTGGGGGGGGGGGGATGGGTTAGCCTGGTGATGGGTATTAAAGAGGGCACGTACTGAATGGAGCACTGGGTGTTATATGCAAACAATGAATCATGGAACACTACATCAAAAACTAATGATGTAATGTATGGTGGTTAACATAACATAATAAAATTAAATTAAAAAAAAAGAATATTTAGCAGAGTGGCCTCTATCTTCAGAAACTGGGACTAACACCATCCAGTTATGAGTAACAGAAATACTAAGAAGAAATACTATTCTAAATATATATTTGAAAGTATATATTTAAGATATATACTTATATTCAGTGATTATATATTAAATATATTTTATATTCACTGACTATAATGAATCTTGAATTTTCAGCGTTAAAGAGATACATAACTTTAATTAATTCAAAATCAATTTTTCCTCCCTTCAGTAAACTAATATGATACCAATATTAAAAATATCAGATAGAAGGGGGGTCAATTATCATTCTGCCTGGGGCTCACATCTGCCAAAATCCAGTTCTTGTTCATTATCTGACATCCAATGTCTTCCAAACTATTGTTTCATATTTTGCTCAGTTTTATAGTTGTTTCAGGTGTGAGAGTCAATCTGGTCTCTATTCCTACATCTTGATCAGAGATAGAAGCCCTTGCCATCGTTAAATACTACATACAAAGCAGTTTTATTTTTGGTTTAAGAGTTTGTAAAAAAAATCATATCTTTAAAGTAAAATATAATACAAATTAATTTTCCTGTTTGTATTTAAAAATACAGAACATAAGTGCCAGTAACCATTATTATTTAACTTACTTAATTTCATTTTTATATAAATGTGAAACATTACCTTGATAAGTACAAGAAAATTATGCTTATCCTGTTCCAATATTTTTAAATGTTCCATTCAAATAGTTATTTCTAAACGCCGTGGAGGTAAGGGGGTTGAAACAGGTGTCTCTGGGTCCTTGTGCCTTGAACACAGCCTTCACTACAGCAATGCCACTTTTCATTTATCTTGAAGGTAAGATGTCATTTGGTTTTGGATGCCTGCTTCCACCACCAGTAAAAATTAGAGCTCTCATAGTCTCTTTCAAGGGTGTTAGAGTTGCTTGCTACAACTGTAAGCAAAGAACAGCTTCAAAAAATGCCAACTAATAACATGAATTCACCAGCAATCAGCAATTGAAACATTCCATGTATCTTCTCTTCCCTAAGATTCCAGTGTGTTCTTGGACTTAGAAATTTCACATGTGTTCTGTCCCTGGTAAATGCTAGATGTGTTTAATGGTAATATGATATTCAAGGATAAGAGATCTTCAGGCAAACCCTGGTTCTTCCTGATACTTAACTACCTGTTCTTTTCAATAAACATGGAATTTGCTGTATGGACATCAGAACAGTGTCTATAACCAAAATTCTTTATTTGTGTCTGTTGTGATCTTAAGGACTTCACTTCTTACTTGAAAGTTCAGAGGTAATCAGGGCTTTACTGGGAAAATCCATTTATTAGCCAATAAATAGCATTAGGATGAAACTATTGGAGATGATTGAAAATAGGATATTATAAATATTTTTTTCTCATTCTACTAAATTTCTGCTTTTTATGTTGGTGGAATCATAGACATTGAAACAATATTCAGTTATGCAATAAACACTGGCTAATGGATGGAGGGATCTCTTCCTCCATAACTACTGAAAGAATGAATAATAAAACTCAAGTTGTTCAACTCTTTAAAATGGGGTCTGCTTGGGGCGCCTGGGTGGCTCAGTTGGTTAAGCATCTGCCTTCAGCTCAGGTCATGATCTTGGGGTCCTGGGATCAAGCCCTGCATCGGGCTCCCTGCTCAGTGAGGAGCCTGCTTCCCCCCTCTCTCTCTGCCCCCCCACCCCCACTCACTCTCTCTCCCTGTCTCTTTCTTTCTCAAATAAATAAAATCTTTAAAATGGGGTCTGCTTAATCCTTAAGATAATCCTTATTTCCTTATACTCTAGACTTATTTTTGCATGTACAATAAAATCTGTATTTTACCTTTGGGTAGAGTAGGTTACTAGCTCA
Source organism: Mirounga angustirostris (assembly GCF_029215605.1). Classification (NCBI taxonomy): domain Eukaryota; kingdom Metazoa; phylum Chordata; class Mammalia; order Carnivora; family Phocidae; genus Mirounga; species Mirounga angustirostris. The sequence continues at coordinate 86,156,334 of NW_026991716.1, read as the reverse complement.
CAAAATAAGAAAACAAGAAAGCAAAATGAAAATTAATGTGTTTTGAAATTCAATTAAGTGGTGTTTGCTGGATGCTTTTAAAAAAGCATATGGAGACATAAATTATTTTTCTGAAAAAAAAAATGATTTTGGTATCTACCAACCAGGGTATCTCATCTGATAAATTTCTACCAGAACTTCTTCCTCGCTAGAACAGACCAGGCGCTCTGGACACATGACATGTGTTCTGCCTTCTGCCCCACATTCCCCGTCTCTCCCTCTACTCCCAGCGCCTCGCTAAGGACTTCCCAGTCTCAAGAGATCTGAGATGACACATCCCTCCTCCCTGCTGAATGGGCTTGTGCCCCTGCTTGTCTTCTTCCTATTCTCCCTTTCCCTCTCTTCAATACTACAGTCAAATACAGGATTTTCAAAATCCTCTCCCAACACTTCATCCACTAACCTCTCCACAAGTGCATCACCCACTACTGGAGTCAATTACCACCCATGAGCAGCTAATCCCTCCAGAAGGTTTCAGTTTTCCATGATATATGCAGATTTTCCCTGCAGAAAGGAGCTCACCCAAATTCCACCACCACAGTTGAAATCAATTCAGAAGCATGCAAATGAGACCAGAACTCCAGTGTTGGGGAAGCTCTGCTTTCTGCAACTCCCAGTTCATCAAACCAGGTCTTTTGAGGACAGGAGTTAGTGCTCAGTGATATCTGCTGCACTATGCTTTTTTTCAAATAACATGGAGAACCTTTTTTTAAATTAATTTCTTCTACCTGAACACTTCGGCTTTATATTACCTGGCATTTCCAGGCTCTAGTGACTTAATTCAACAGATTATTAGTTAGCGTCTGTAGAGTATATCCACTTTATTTTTTACAGTAGTATATTTTTTTGCCATCATCAGAATTAATACTCTTCCTTAATCTAGTCAAGATAACAATTCCAATTTTAAATTGTTGGCTGTTAATGGCTCATTAAACTTTTCACAAAAGTTGTAATAGCCCAGCATGTGTCTTTGTTCCCAAGGAGACCTTTGGCACGGCCCACACTCTCTCCAGCCTGATTTGCCTCCCAGTTTATAGGTGGTTCATAAGTGGAGCTGAGATTGTTTCAAGTCAGCCTGACCTCAGAGTTTCCACGCCCACATACGACCTCTGTAGCAGATACACTGCCTTGCCCTTTCTGTATGTTCAGTCGATGTCTGCAAACTAAACTAAAGGAGATCTAAAAGTTTCTATCATAAAGTAAAATGCAGAATTAGACAATATGCAGAAATTTATCAAAGCGATAGGTAGAAATGTCTAACATGTACAACGTGCTTATCTTTTAGGATACTAGAAAATAATGCCTTACTACTTAAGGAAGGGAGTGGGTAAACTTGAGAATATAATTTCTATTATGATGATACATAAATTCAAGACACTTTCTGGAAAAAATATGAAAAGGTACCTTAATGAATATTGAGCTTTTTACTCTGTGCTTTTCTGAAACTGTGACTCATCTATAAAACATTATTCTGTAAATATAAATTTTTATCCTCTTAGCATATAGGAAGGGTTTTCAAATGTACCCAACTCGGCTCAAATGGTTTATATGTAGTTTTCTTTAATTAACATATAATGTATTATTTGTTTCAGGGGTACAGGTCTGTGATTCATCAGTCTTACACAATTCACAGCGCTCACCATAGCACATACCCTCCCCAATGTAGTTTTTTATATACACCTAGCTCTGCCTAAATGATTTCTAGGTGATAAATGTTTCAGATCTCAAAAAGCCATTAGTAAAAATAACCTGTTGACATTGTGATTGATATTAACAGACTCTACTGTTACAAATAATTAAATGATATTATTAAAGTTAAAACCACAGATCTGATTATTATAGGTTATACTGGTAAAACTACCCATACTGCCTGGAGTAAATAGGTGACCTGTACCTTCAGCACAGCCCCACCAGGCCACAGGCAGACAGTGTGACCAGCAGAGTGGCTGGGGACCACAGGCACACTCTGATCTCCACAGTTGCATCTGACTCTGACTCTGGTCCATCCCCTTAGATCCTCCATTCCCATAGTGGCCTCTCCATCACCAGCCACTGGTATTCCCAGGATGCCCTTCCTAAGTATACGGTATATTGGAGTCAACATGCATGTTTCTGAAACAAGTAGGTTTTAAGAAACACTTGTTAACATAATTAATTCAGATTTTCTAGAGCAGTGATGGTCCTTTGGGGCCACTCTCTTCCCAATTCATATTGTTTCAGCTCAGCACAGAGGAACCCCATTCCACAGCCTTGTAGAACCTAGGGAGTTCTCCCTCCATTCCTCTCCCCCACTCCCCTCCTGCAGGTCCCACCTGCTCCTCCTCCTTCCTCACTTGCCTCATGTTTTCCCAGAGAAATCACTATCTATTATGCCCCAGACCTGAATTATAACATCATCGATGAGAAATTTCCAACCAAAACATTTATTTGCCATCATATAAAACAGGGTGACCCTTTCTTGATGTTTTTACACATTGCTGAATGCCATCTTGTGTTTCTACTCTTTTCTTTTAAAGGTTTATTTATTTATTTGAGGGAGAGAGAACACGCACATGCGGGGGGAGGGGGTGTGCAGAGAAAGCAGACTCTGTGCTCAACTTGGAGCCCCACTTAGAGCCCAACATGGGGCTCAATCTCAGGACCCTGAGATCAGGACCTGAGCCCAAACCAAGAGCAGACGCTCAACGGACTGCACCAGCCAGGCGCCCTGGGTTTCTACTCTTTACCCAAGGGGTGCCTCCTAACAGAGTAATAGGTGAGTAGATCAGGAAGACTTTTGAGAGTGCGTTCAGATACACCTAGCCCTTCATAAGAACTTAGGACCTCTTTGCTTGACTGAAAAATAATTATGACTTTTTAAAAATTCTCCTAAATTTCAGAATCCTCATCCGAAGGATGAATATTTTGTAAATTCTCTTTGTTGGATATTCTTTTGTTATAAAAAAAAAAAGTACCCAGGATATTTCAAATCACCTTTTTAATGATATATTATTAACTTTATCCCCCCACACCAAAGTGAGGTAAGAATCTACTCTTCTTGGAAACTAATTAAAATATAAAAAGGTTGATATTGTCATAGTAATAAAAATCCTGTTGCTGAGCACTTAGACATTCCCACATCATTTTATGGTATCCAGGTCCAGTTTAGATGTAATTGTGCAATGTGACCCAAGACAAGATTGAACGAGAACCAGATATTTATGAACAGATTAAAGTCTCAAAGTTTATTCCTAAGACTTTTTGCTCAAAAAATACAAGCTTCCACTAACCCCACCTGTTGGGCAGAGCTGACCCACTTCTACTATGGTAGGCAACTTTCTTCATATCTGTGAAATTTCATAAATGGGAAGTTTTAAGTCTAGGAGCTTCCTTAATAAAGAGAAAGTATTTTACATTGCCTACTGCCATCATCAAATCTGAGCTCATCAGAGAAAACCAATCATCAGTATTCTGTGGACTAACCTGACTTTTAAAACTCCAATAGTGAATAGAAACAGAGTTTCAGACTAAATGTCCATTCACATGTGGCCTTTTTTGAAAAGTATAACCAAGGACACCACCACCTTGTTTTTGAATTTACTCTCAAACAGAGCCACAAATGAAGTTAGAGTCACAGAAATAGTTGAAGTGTTATCAGCCATCTTTCAATTCACAGATGTGTAAACAGAGGCTCAGGGAAACAAGGCTCCGATGCCAGATCATCTAGGAAGTAGATGGTGGGACTCTCAGTCCAAGGCTCCTACAATGTGATGTCCTCTTCCTATCATGTAAGGGTAATGAGGAGAGAGTCAGGAGATTTAAAGTGCTTTTTGCTAGCTTGTTAGCCAAACCTTTGATTAACCTAAATCATAGTACTGAAGTCTGGTACATAAAGGATTTCACTTTAGTTATTTTAGAAATCAAAATAAATGGTAGGAATATTTAAATTGAAAATCCAGACTAAGCAGTATCTCTCAGTTCCACTATAAAGGAAAGATCTGAGTGTTGGAAATTCTAGATTCCCAGGCAACCTACTTTCTTTTGCATGACATTAGCCCTTTTCCTAAATGACATTTCATCTGACCATTGTGAGCACCTCACTCCCAGGTTTGTCAACTACAAATTATAGTATAAATCCTCCATGGTGTAAGATACAGTACATTCTGAATTAAGGCCTTCTTCATGAAACCTGCTCCCATTAATATCTATTCTGTCTCAACTCCATGTGTGAGTAACAACAAAAAGAAAGGCCAGGAGATTGAAAGGGAAATAGAGCTGAACAGTTACATTATTTGGCTTTCCTTTACTTCCATGGTTTACAAAAAATGTGGCTGTCCTGTATCTTATATTTGCCTCTTTTCACAACTGAAGTGTTCCTTCACTTCATAATCCACTTTCCTATACTGCCTCGGTCTTTATCCTTTGTTTCCTTTGACAACAACATACCCCAGAGGAGAAGGATCAAGAATGCCCTAGAGGAAAAGGGTCAAGAACTCCTCAGAATTGAAGTGAGATCAGCCACAAGCCATTCTGAATCCTCCCCCATAACAGGCTAGAAAAAGAGAAGAGAAACTACCCAAAAAGATGGAAGGCAGAAGGTGTTTAAGAAGCTGTGTATATTAGGTGTGAGGGGTTCAATGGGTGGCACATTCTGACCTTCTCAAGGCAGATGACAGAGTCTAAGGGGTGCCCATCTAGTCGGTTGAGCAAAGCAGCAGGGCAGTAGCTGTAAAGTTTCCTGAGGCAGCAGCTGTGCTAAGACAAGCTCGTAGCAGCCTTACGGCTCATAATGATCCAATGATTTGGCAGTTAGGGTCCAAATTCCAGCCAGAGGTTAGGATAAAGAAGACATTTACAGCCCAGAAGTGAGAACCAACCAGGTAGTAGGCAGGATCAGACTTGGGCCTGGGCCTTAGAAAATCCCAGGGACACCATTCAAATTATATTCTATGCAACTGAGCTCATCCCAGCCAAACTCAGGTTGAACCTAATGAAGAATAAAAGGAACTGGACAAGCATAGAAGGCCATGACATGGTCTGATTTCTGTTTGAAAAGATCACTCTGTCTAGAGTATAAAGAAAGTAGCCATTAGGAATCTTTGTAAGAGACCCAAAAAATGGCTTAGAGGGCATTGGTTAGTGCATGTTGCTGAAAAGTTTAGAGAAAGAAAGGGCTTTAGGCATGGATTGAAGGGGATTTTGCTCCATTTCTCTGAGATTCCGATAGCTCTGCCTTCTACTCCGGTGGCTTTATCCTCAGGCTGGCTGTGCAAGATGGCCCCCAGTTTGCATACCACCTCATGCTATCTCCTTCATGTCCAGGAATAAAGAACAGGATGCCTTCCATCAACTATTTGACAAATGCCTTACGTTTTGCACTAACTGGACCATCTTGAACCAGTCTTTTGGCTAGATAGATGTCAGGGGCTGATTGGATTTGTGCTGAATTATCCAAACCAATTATGTTACAACAGGGTTTGGATTTTCTTGATAAGCATTAAGTCATTAGAGGTTGCCCTGGAGATGGGGGTGGGGCCAATCTCACAAAATCAACACAACTACCACAGCAGAGAGAGGTGACTGGAGGTTGTCAAGACAACCGTCATACCAACTGAGGGGAGGAAGAGAGAAAGAGCAGAACTAGATAGAATACTTTTTGTCACCATTGCCCAATTAAGAGAGGATAGTGGCTTGGCCTGGGATGCTGGCCATGCAAGTGAAAAGAAGTGGATAGATTCTGAAGGTAGAGTCAAGAGGACTTACCACTAGATTGGGATGGGGGGAGGGGTTATGTGTTAAATTTTTAAGTATGAAAACCAGGTCAGAAAGCACTGGGTGTCGCCCACTTCTGCTCCTAGTTTGTCTCCAGGCAGAATAAAGATCAGAACAGTGTTGAGTGGCAGGCTCAGCTCCCAGCCAATTTATACCAGAGAACAAGCCTCTCTGCTTTTCAATGCAAATTCTTTCTAGGCAGCAATATCAACAGGCAAGTCAGATATGAAAATACTTAATGATTAGCAATTGTTGACATTTTAAAACAAGGGAGAAACCCAGTGTAGGTGTCATACCCAGAAGTTGATCATGCAGCCTCAATTTGACCCTCTTAAACACAAGCCAGTTTATTTTCCTCATGATCAAAGCTTCTATCTCAGGCACAAGCCCCTCCTATTTTCCTCTCTAGCTCCTTCTCAGTATATTATCATCATAGGTTGGAACCTGAATGAATTCATTACAATTCTATGTGCCAAGTTCTGTGCTAGGACTTACATACATTGCCTCATTAATTTGAAGGTAAGTGTCATCCCCATTCCCAAAATGAAGAAATTCAAGTTGTGTGGGCTGGAGATTTGGAGTGAAGGAGACTACAATTTTTGAAAGGCCACCGTCTTGCTTCACACCTTCTATGTTACATAGTGGTCATAACAATGCTAAGATTATCACTTGCATAAGAAAATGAGATTCTGAGAGATTCAGTATTGTGGACAGGTCACACACCAAATTAGGAGGAGAGAGGGGTTTCCAGCCCTGGTTTTTGTCTTCTGGATTCCCAGTCTTTCCACCACACCACGATGTCTTTCTGGGCAGAGATACCCATCACAGACTTGGGTGGGGAAATGCTGAGCTGAGCTGAGCTGAGCTTCAACAAATAAAGAGTAAGAAGGTGCCTCTAGGAAGCCATCAGCACAGTCTTCTCTCCTGACTTTAAAGAAAGGTCCCAAGACTTTCCTTGGGAGATTTTCTCATCCCAATGAATAAATTTTATCCTCCATCACCCCCACCAATCTGTTCTGCTCACCCTGACTCTCCACAGCAGTCTCTGCTTGAATGAGGACACTTTTTTTTTAAAGATTTATTTATTTATTTGAGAGAGTGAGAGAGAGAGAGAAAAAAAGAGGGAGAGGGGCAAAGAGAGAAGGAGAGAGAGAATCTCAAGCAGACTCCGCACCAAGCACAGAGCCCAACGCAGGCTCAATCTCAGGACCCTGAGATCACAACCTGAACAGAAACCAAGAGTCAGACATTCACCGACTGACGCCCCTGAATGAGGACACTCTTGATGACCAAAGTCCATGCCTACAGGTGGTCATATACATATGGGAGGGAGTGTAATAGTAGTAATAATGCATGTTGGAGCTTTTCCATACACATTCCTTTTCTCACTGGATCTTTCAGCAACTCTGAGAGATAAACAGAGTGGATCTTTTTATTCCTTCTCTGCTTATGAAGAAACTAAATCTCAGAGAGGTAAAGGGACTGATCCAATACTGTTTGGCCCCAGTAGGAATACATATGTTCTAAATGTATGTAAATGTATGCCACTGGGTGAAACTTACTTGCAAACAAAGGAATTGGGTCATTTTAATTTTTTCCATCCTCTAACAACAGCATAATGAGTTAAGTAGTTGTTTCATGAGCAATGTTGTACAGAAGGATGAGCATATAAGAGGCGTTATAATTACCATATAAACCCTCTGAAGATCCCCAGCTTTCCCATCTGCAGACGACACTGGAGAACGCAGCACTTTGACATGGATGCTCTGAATGCTAAGGCTGTTACTGTTTCCCCTGTGTAGCTCCCAGGCCCCACCGCCCTGTGTGGAGGTGCCTGTGAGGCTGTGTGAGCCACGTGCTCCCGCTGTCTTTCAAGTTTTAAGGTCACGTTATTCTCCACCAGGCTGGCACCACTTGTCTTCTCACCCTGCAGGGCCCCGTGCTGTCATCTGTCCAGAGCTTCCTCCAAATTTCAATGCAGATGAAATTCACCCAGACCATGTGTGACAGCAATTTGAAAATAGCAATATGCATGGAACACATTTGAGTTCATTCCGGGAGAAGGCACTTACTGAGCGCCTACCATCTTCTACACAAGATGCTGAAAGATGATTGATTTAAGGCCACAGATACTGAAGCACTTAAAATAGAATTTAATATCCCCTGAAGATAATATATGCATTATTTATACATATATATGTGTATATATGTGTGTGTGTGTATGTGTGTGTGTATTGCGGAAAAACATCCTCTCAGTGTGCTTCCCTTCTTTCCACTACTAGAAAATAGTATCTTCCAAAGCAGGAACCATATCTGCTATATTCTCTTTATCCTTTCTTGGCACCTAGTGCAGTAAAACCAAATAAATGCTATTCACTGATTCAAAACAAGTTGGTCTGTTTAAATGAAAGGAGAATTGATTTGGATTGATGCCTATGTCTGCTTCATTTCCTGACTACCCCCCCTAAAAAATGCAGTGACCAAGAGTGACCAAAAAATGATATCATGGAGGAAAACTGAATAAAATTAAAAATACCTCTTTATCACCATATTTGGCTATTTGTTTGCATAAATCATAATTAGTATGTGGTGACAGGTCATTTTATTCTAAATGCGCTCACAGTGTAATGTTTGCTGAAAAGGTAAACTAAAAGCAATGTGCTTTACATGTATAAATTGTAAAAAATTTATTTTCAAATCTATTGTGCTTCAGAAGTTACTTAGTGGGAATTTTACCTGATGATTTTGAAAAGAAGAAATTAATCAACAAATTCTAAATGATTACTTCTTCATTGAAATAACTGTTTTGTTTTGTTTTTTCCTTAACTGTATGGGAAGGAGACCCCCTGTCCTATATGTTAGCTGAGATCTCTTCACATTATGACTGGCATTTATGCCTAAAAGCCCAGTTCCCTAAAACATCCTTGTCCAATAAAAGGGACCTTGGCCACATGTTTTTAATTTGCTTTATAACATTTTAAAATCTTAACAGTAGACAAATCGAAAATATAGAACATTCTGTAAGACTCTTCAAAAAAGTCAGTGATGTAAAAAATGAACAAAAGAAGTCAGGGGACTGTTCTAGATTAAAAGAGGCAAAAGCAACACAGACAAATGCAATGCACGAAGCTTCATTAGATACAAGATTGAAAAAAGAAAACAGGCTATACAATAAGACATTTGGGGGACAACTGGGAAAATGTAAGTGCATTTTCCACAATAGGGAATTATTGTTAATTTTCTCAGGTGAAAGATACATTGTTAATTATATTAGTCTTACAACTTTTTAAATAGATTTTTTAAACTTCAAAATAAAAAAAATGAGGAGACAGAAACCCCAGGAGGGAGTAGGTATGAAAGAGGAGTACTCCACCCTGTGTCTGAGTCTCCACCATGAGCACCTGAACAGGGCTTACCCAGGTTTTAAATGTCTATATACTGCAAACAAGAAGTGTTGATATCAAGCTTGGCTACTGCTTACACATCATTAGTGGCAACATCACTGAATATGCCACAGGCCAAAAATGTTCATTCACTCAACTATTCCCTCAACAAACACATACTAGATATCCCTATGTTGGATGCAACAATGAATAAGGAACCAATGTCTGCCCGCAAGTTGCTCAGAGAGATCTATATGTTGAGTGACCATAGAATTCTACAACAGTCACTACAGTGACCAGTGAATTCTACAAATTCTATGAATTTTTTAAAAGCCTTTGTTATATTGAAAAAATGAAATAAACAGAATAGTTATTTGAAGTACATACGCATGTGTTTCTATCATTTGCCTAGTTGCATCTGTCTTAAAATGGCACTAGTATTTCCTTGAAGAACGTATTTTTTTAAGATTTTATTTATTTACTTGAGAGAGAGTGAGCTAGAGAGAGAGAGAGAGAACAAGCTGGGGAGGAGTAAAGGGAGAGGGAGAAGCAGACTCCCTCCTGAGCAGGGAGCCTGATACGGGGCTGGATCCCAAGACCCTGGGATCATGACCTGAGCCGAAAGCAGAGGCTTAACCGACTGAGCCACCTAGGTGCCCCGAAGAATGTATTTATTAATATCTTATTATTTTTAAATTATTCATCAATTGTAATCTTCAGAATTTTACATTGGTTGCTAATACATTTGAAATTGCTGACACCTGAAATTGACACTTGTCTATACTTTTCCTTGATAAAATGCTGTGTCCATAAGGTGCTGAGGTAGCTAATAAACTCAGAGCCAATCATAGAGAATATTCCCAATTCCAAGTTTTCTGCTTAAATATGCAAATAGTTTACCCCAAATATTGTCACAGGTACCAATTTTGCCTCCATTCAGAGTACATTTCATTGATAAATCATTTTTGCAAGGAAAAAAAACTTGTTAAAAAAAGACTCTATTTATTATTCTTTTGAATATTTTGCCAAATATATAAACATTGAAAAATCTAAGTTTTTTTAGTATCTTTCAGTTCCAGTTGATGATATAAATTTATCCAAAGTAGGAGCTCCCTCAGTATATTCTTTCCATAAGTCAAGATATTCAAAGGCTCAACTGTAAATTTCAAAATTTGTACCTGTACACACTATTTGAGTTCTCTATAGTTTCTTCAGTTCCTCTGTGGTTTTGTAGAATTGAACTTCAATGTCTTCCATGTTATAGGATTTTTTTTATATTTATTTATTTATTGAGAGAGAGAGCATGCACATGTGTGAGTGGTGGGGGGGAGAGGCAGAGAGAAAGAGAGAGAGAACCCCAAGGAGGTGCCATGCTCAGTGCAGAGCCCGACCCAAGGCTCGATCTCACCACCCAGAGATCACAACCAAAGCCAAAATCAAGAGTCAGACACTTAACCGACTGAGCCACCCAGGCATCCCATAGGATTTAAAAAATGAACTATTTAAAAAAATGAACTTTCTCTTTTAGAAGAATTTTAGGTTTATAGAAAATTGCAAAAGTAGTACAGACAGTTCCCGTATACCCTTCACGCAGTTTCTTGCTATCGTTAACATCCGACATAACCCTAGTACATTTGACACAACTAAGAAATTGACATTGCTCCATTACTGTCTTAGTTTGGGCTGCAGAAACATATGAGCCTAGACTGGGTACCTTAACATCAAACATTAATTTCTCACGGTTCTGGAGGCTGGAAGTCTGATATCAGGGTGCCAGCATGATTGGGTTCTAGTGAGAGCCCTCTTCTGGGTTGCAAAGGGCTGATTTCCCTTTGTATCCTCACATGGCAGAAAGAGAACTGGCTAGCTCTCTGGCCTCTTCTAATAAAGGCACTAATCCCATTCATAACAGCTCTACTCTCATGACCTGATTACTACCCAAAGCCCTCACCTCTAAACACCATCAGATTGAGATTAGGGTTTCAACATATAGATTTTGGGGAAACATAAACATTTAGTCCATAACAATACAAACTAAACTCCATCCTTTATTCAGATTTTATTAGTTATTCCCAATGTCCATTTCTGTCCAAGAGCTCATCTAGATTACCACATTACATTTAGTTGTCATGTCTCCTTAGTTGCTGCTGGTCTGTGAGTTTCTCAGTATATCTTTAGTTTTGATAACCTTGACCATTTTGAGGAGTAATGGTAAGATATTTTATAAAATGTTCCTCAGTTTGGGTTCATCTGATGCTTTTCTTATGATTTGGAGCTATGGGTTTTAGGGAAGAATATACAAGGACAATGCCTTTCTCATTACATATATCAGAGGGCCTGTGATATCAACATGACTTACCACTATTCATGTTAATACTGATCACTTGCTTAAGGTAGTGTTTGCTAGATTTCTCTACTATGACGTTACTATTTTTTTTTTCCTCTCATACTCTATTCTTTGGATGTGAGTCACTAAGTTCAGACCACACTCAAGGAGGATGGAATTGGGGGCACTTGGCTGGCTCAGTCATGCCACTCTTAGAGCACATAACTCTTGATCTTGAAGTTGTGAGTTCAAGTCCCATGTGGGGAATAGAGATTACTTTAAAAAAAAAAAAAAAAAAAGGAGGATGGAATTAAGCTCCAATTCCTAAGGAGAAGCCTGGTATTTACATAGAATATTTGGAATTCCTCTGTAGGAAAGATTTTGTCTCTTTTTCTCTATTTGTTTACTCTCAAAAAAAAAAAATCTGTGTGTGTGTATAAAATCAGCTGTAAATCTGTATCATCAAACTACTTGTGAATACAGTACCCAAAAATCAGCTTTAGAAGCATTTATTGAGCTGCAGTTATTCAAAAGAAAGCTAGCACCCAGTTCCTAGATTTTTGTTTCTAAAGAACATTCTCTAAAAAATCAGTATATATATATATATATTTTTTATATATATATAAAATATACACAGCCAGTAGATAGGACCTTTAAGAAGTATGACTATGAAAGCAAAAAGATAGGGCATTAGCTTGACGGGATCAAAGCAAAGTTTTAAGTTGTTTAAAAATAGGAAATGGGAAATAAGCACATTTAAATTTTGATTAGAAAGAATAAATAGGGAGTATTTGTGCAGGAAAGACAAAAACAAAAACAAAAAACTGATGTAATCCAGTCCCCATGCAGATAAAAGGCATGAGGCCCAGGGTATGTGGAAGGATGAGGTATAGGGAAGGGAAAGGAAGAAATTCCATTGTGATAGGAAGTAAAAATGTTAGGTCAGCAGCAAGTAATTACATTGATTGAAGCAGGAAGTTGAAGGAGTTACTTCCTGATCTTTTTTATTTTCTCTGTAAAGCAGGAAATGAGTTTAGGAAACAGTTTAAAAAGCTACCAGGGAGAATAGGAGAGCCAACTAAGGATGTAAAAAAAGACCACTGGGCAGTGTGAGAGCCCAAGTGAAGAGGAAAGCCGGTGTTTCTGTGTAATGGAGATAATCAGTGTATACTGCTTATCTCAAGAAGCTCTCCATCTGTAAACATGGGGGAGGCAGAGAGTTGGATTAATCTAAGCATGGAGCTCTTCCAGGTAAGTCCTATATTGGTTAGAGTAAAGGTTGAGCAGCTGTGACCAAAAAACCCCAATCCACAGTTCCTTAAATAGAAGAGTTTATTTCTCTCTCATTTAATAGTCACAAGATTAAAAGTCCAAGTTGACCAGAAGGCTTGGATTCATGAGTTCATTCAGGGAACTAAATTCTTACCATCCCATCCCCATCTGTGTCATCAAAGTTGGTTAGCTGGTTCATCTGTGCTCTACTCATGGGGAAGAGAGAAGAGGACGTCTGGAGCACGGTATTTTTTTTTTAAAGAAAGGTAGAATTTCAGACATCACTTGCACTCACATTCATTGGTGAGAACTTAGTCCTATGGTCACCCCTAGCTAAGGGATGCTAGAAAATATAGAAGAGGAGAGGTATTGGCATGGAGGGGATCTGTAACCTTCAGGGGTATCAAAAAATGTCAAAGGTTAGTGGAGGGAAAGGCTGCTGGATGAACCCTGGAGCCTGGACTGAATCAAGGAGTAAAAAGAAGAACTCAAGAGACTGTGGTCTGGATAGAACACAAGCTTTGTAGTAACGGGAACAATAGGTGTTAGTGACCGGAGAGTAGGGTTTCAGATTTCAGAGGTGGAGAAGTTCAGGGTGATAACTATTTCTGGGATATGACCAAGAAATTCTGTGACTGATGGGGCATGGAGATGGGGATGATTATAGGACACTGCAGAAATTTTCATTATTCATCTTTTCAGGTGTCACCTAACTATGGGCCTAACTAATGACATAAACTGGAGTATGAAACTTTGACCAAACACCTCTTATAGGTCTTAAAATGTGAATGGATAAAGAGAAGTTAGGGACCGCACTTTGGTGTGTACCTGACCTATTAGGTTGGCACTTAGTTGGCACTGCCATCCAAGTGGCCAATGGTGAGAACTACATTTGGTGTTAGAATCGTCCCTGAGGTATTTGTATTTCCAAGACCCATCTTTCAGGTTGTGGACGTCTACCAACTCTCTAGGGTAATATTTGTGTGACAACTTTCCAGTGAAATGAGCAATATGCCAATCCATTAAAAGAGAAGTGCACAAAAGATGTAGCCTGATAGATGAACTATTCTAGCACATTTTTAATTTTCTCTTCGACGATTTGGGAAAAGGCTATTTTCAGAAAAATTATATACTTATGAAAAAATGGAACTCTAAAACATAGGAAAACAGAAAAAGTAAGAATGCTGAAAGCATCCTTATAGACAGACTTGCATCTTCAGATGCTTGCAAATTTCTCAGTGTGGATGGACATGGCGACATGGCAGATGACATGGATATTCACAAGTGTCATGAACATGGTCTGCTCTTCTACCTTGCATCTTTTCTTGTATAATGAAGCTATTTTTACTAACACATAAGGACACTGTGTACCTTTGAAATAACCATTTGAAAGACAAAGATGAAACTGGTCAGAATTGAGAAGCACATAGTAAACCAGTAGACCCTCACCAATCTCTCCTTAATTGTGGCTTTTTAATAAAACTAGGTGAAAAGTGAAGATTGGAAGCTAAATGACTACCTTCATTTACTGAACAAATTCAGCAATTATTTATTGAGGACTTACTATGGGCCAGGAAGTATTTATTGTGTTCTGAGTAATGGAGATAAAGTAATCAACAAAAGAGGCCCAAGTCCCTGTCCTCATAGAGTTTACATTCCAGTGGACCAAAGTAGATACTATTACCCCTGTGTCACAGATAAAGAAGCTGAGGTTCAGAAATACTGTATAGCAAGTAAGTGACATAATGAGGTTTTAGGCACATGTCTGTCCTACAATAAAACCTGTGTTTGTTTCCTCTATCCTACAAGCAAGTACCTCTGTCCCATTTGTCAGTCCCACAAATTCTACCATAATGGTCTTTACAGAGGCTTTCTGACACATGCAATATCCTTGGCACCTAAAATATCTCCCTAAGCTTACCTGATGAGAGTCAGACTAAGCTAAGGGCCTCCACATTGCTCTGTGACTGCCTTTTAATTATACTATTTGCTGCATTATATTGAAACTGATCTATATATACATCTGTCTCCCCTTGCTGGATTGTGAGCTCCTTAGGGCGGGAACTACGTCTTACTTATCTTTGTGCCCAACAGCAAGCTCAAGCACTGGCAAGAGCAGGAACCAGGGGTAGAGAATTTACAAAGACTAGCATCTTGGAAGTGTTTATTGACTAGCACCCTCTGCCCACCTCACTACCATTACTATATTCTGACAGATTCTTCATAAATTTTTGTTGATCTGAACTTGTTTGATTTAGTCTGCAAAGAGGGAGTAGAGTTGCCAAAGGAAAGAGAGTCAGACTAAGAAGCTCAGCCTTGCAGGTAGATATATTTTATTATTTCCATGAGTACAATACCTCTAACTAGACTTAAGGACAAACCCTTAACTACCACTTAATAAAGTACTTTCTTATATTTAATCTATAGTAATAATAATTTATATTTAACACTTGTTTACTTTGTAGAGGCAGGGCAAGTTTTATTTTCCTTATTTTATCCATGATGAATTTGAGACTCAGAAACATTAAACAACATTCCACACAGCACAAAACTTACAAAATGAGTCCTTCAACTTGGTTCCAATTTATGCCTAGATCTGTCTTCTTTATCATGTTGTTCCTCTAATTTTTTTAAGATTATATTTATTAAGACTGGTTTTAGGGGCGCCTGGGTGGCTCAGTCAGTTAAGCGTCTGTCTTCGGCTCAGGTCATGATCTCGAGGTCCTGAGATCAAGCCTCACATCAGGCTCCCTGCTCAGCAGGGAGTCTTGCTTCTTCCTCTGCTCCTCCCCCTGCTCATTCTCTCTCTCTCTCTCTCTCTCTCCCCCCCCCATGAATAAATAAATAATCTTTAAAAAAAAAGACTGGTTTTAAATGATCCTCTAAATTTTAACATCAATTCTGCTATAAACATGTTTTGTAATTTAGAATTTGTCAAATACCTCATGCCTTTTTTACTGTTTAGTGCAGTTGTTTTTGCTCAGTACACAAGGATACCATATACCTTTGAAATAAAAAGAGATGAGGAGCACCTGGATGGCTTAGTTGGCTAAGCAGCCAACTCTTGATTTTGGCTCAGGTCATGATCTCAGGGTGGTGAGATTGAGCCCATCATGGGGCTCACACTGGGCACGAAGCCTGTTTAAGATTCTCTATCTCACCCTCTCCCTCTGCTCTTCCCCCCTCCTACTCCCACACGAGCGTACACTCTCTCTCACTTAAAAAAAAAAAAAGAGAAAGAGATGAAATTTGCCAGGATTGAGAAACAAATAGTTAACCAGTGAATTGTCTTCAATCTCCCTTTTGGATTTATGGAAACTCTTTACTAAAATTGGGATAAAGTAAATCATTTTCTGAGTATCTGTGTCAGCAAAATGGAGAGCATTTATATAAATTTTTTAAAGATTTTATTTATTTATTTATTTGAGAAAGAGAGAGCATGGAGGGGGAGGGGCAGAGGGAGAAGCAGACACACACCCCCACGCCCCCTACCCCTGCTGAACAAGGAGCTGAGGCAGGGCTGGATCCCAGGACTCTGGGATCATGACCTGAGTGAAAGGTAGACTCTTAACTGACTCAGCTACCCAGATGCCCCAAGCATTTGTAAATTATTAAAACAACAATTTGAAAATATAAATGCTATAAATATAAAAATGTGTGCTTTTAAACATTTCATAATTTCTCTTAAAAATGAACTCAGTATAGATTATAGTAATGGAATTAAGAATTGGATCTTTCTAAGAACAAAATCATTTTAAAAATCCCCTAAGATTGCAGAGCAATGGAGCACATCTGAAATGATTGCTCTAATTTTCTACCCAAAGCTGGACAAAGGGAGGTTGTTCCTGCTGGTGATGGACTTACTAGGGTAGATCCCCTTGCAAAAGATTCTTTTGTGTATCCAGACTGCTAAATTTACCATTGAGCACATGTCTGCTAGTACATTTCTAAATAACCAGTTGTAAGTTTGCACATTTATGATTCATAAGCAGTAACATATACTTTCAGACTTGTGCTAAAGAAACACAGCCAAAATGGTTGCCTTGCATACATCTGTACTGTGAGATGACATGTCTTCTTTCTACCTTCTTCTCTGCTCACTCTCTGAAACCAAGTTCAAATCACCACTGCTAAGTCTTCTCAGAGCCCTCCCACACAGTTAGTCATGTCTTCTTCTGTGCTCTCAGAGAATGTGTGTGTACCTGTGTGTTAATGTGTGTCTATGTGTGTTCATGAAGCTCATTCGATGGTCTTATAAAATGGCAAAACCTCAGAATTCTAAGCTACTGCCCGCTAGGAAGATACTAATGATGACCTGCAGGAAGTATCGTGGTACCTACATTTCTTCTCTGTTTCTAGGTTACACCTAATCCTGAAGACAAACACTCCCATCCCTTCCCCATAGGATGAGTAGGACACACAGGTGGTTGTCCCAGGCACTCACAACACTGGCATTAGACACTTATAAATAATCACCCTGGAAAAAAGGCATGAACTGGAATTGCCCCAAGCAAACTGAAATATATGACAACCTGTGCAGTAAGAAGTATGCACTTCTCAGAGTATTTTAGAAGTCAACTATCTCTATAAACTCTGGACTCAAACTGAAACTTGAGCAAGTGAATTAGCTGAGACTGAAAATGAGGTCCTGGCATTTCCATCTCAGCCCAGGAAGCACTGGAGACATGGTGGAGACTTACTGAATCTGATGCAACAGGAGAAATATCAACCAGATTAAACCAGGGACAGTTTACTTAAATTTGCTTGATCAAACTTTTTCACAAATTCCTGAGGATGGAGGTGGATATGAACATCTACCCCCTGTTTCTATATTATATGCATTTTACCACATACAATTACGTTTAGGGTAACTGATTAGTAGACAGTATGCAGTTCTCATTCCAAAGATTAAAGGCAGTGGTTCACAGTGAAGCCCCTCTTATATTTTTTCAAATAACAAAAGCAAGACTGAGGATTCTCTACCTTACTAACCAGTCAAAATTCTGATCTCCAAAATGACCTTTTTCAGGAATATTCAATTAATATGTTGTACATCTATCTGGAAATATATATCATACCTCCATTTCATACAGTACTGTAATTGTTGTTTATTTTTTCCCACAAGATTGCAAATATCCCTCTTCATTGGCAGGGATGATATCTTGTTCATCTTTGTACCCCCAGTGCCTAGAATAATTATTGGTGTGTAGTAGATGGATTGGCTTGCTGGTTGAATGGCTGACTGGCTGCTTGGTTGATTTTCTAGTTAGTTGCTTGTCTGGTTGGTCAGTTTCCAATTTGTTGGTTAACTGGTTGGTTGGCTGACTGGCTGATTAGTTGGGTGGTTGACTGGTTGGTTGGCTGGCTACTTGGTAGATGAGTGGGTTGGCTGTGTGGCTGAATGACAGCTTGGTTTATATCTAGCTAGCTAACTGGTTGTTTGACCAACTTTTGCAATTTTCCATTCAAAAATTTCCAAAAATTTATATTGACACAATTTTACTAAATCACAAAATCCCAGGAAAAACAAATTAAGCTTAAGTAGATGATTATAATCCCCTTCAGCAGCAAATTATAACAACTTCAAGGTGTGAAGTCAATCCCAATTTTATTATTGGCCTAGCCCTAAGAGTATTTTCCAGTGCCTGCTAACTGCACACGAGATATGATTGAGAGATTGAGCAGAATATTGTAAAGTTCATCACTTGTCTTTCTACCCTTATAGACTAAGTTCTTCAAGTCTCTGATCATTTTGTCATTGGATATAGGTGTCTTTAAGCATGCCTTTAAAAAGTACCACTTAGGGGTGCCTGGGTGGCTCAGTCGTTAAGCGTCTGCCTTCGGCTCAGGTCATGATCCCAGGGTCCTGGGATCGAGCCCCGCATCGGGCTCCCTGCTCTGCGGGAAGCCTGCTTCTCCCTCTCTCACTCCCCCTGCTTGTGTTCCCTCTCTCGCTGTGTCTCTCTCTGTCAAATAAATAAAATCTTTAAAAAAAAAAAAAAAAGTACCACTTAAATACCTTAAGAAGAATACTGAAGCTTCACTAACACACTTTAGTTAATAGATAACACCTTACTATAGACCAACCAGCCCTGGGCAAATATAGTGTAAAGAAAGAAATTCACCTAAGAGAAGGAAATCGCACAAAAGTTCAACTGACTTTTCACTTTGTTTTAAGACATTCTAGGTCATAGTCATTTATGGTTGCTAAAACAGCTTACATGATAATCTATGACCATTCTTCAAAAAGTTGGGAAAAAATAAATTGTTGCATGTACCTCATTGTCAGTAGTGAGTTTTGAACATAAGAACCTGTGAGTGTTGGAAATGAATGCATATGCCAAGGCCCCTTAAAGAATATATACAGATCTCAACTATGGTGCATAGTTACCGAAATAAATAAAAAGGGAGTTGTTACTTACATGTTTCCTAAAACCCTGTGTTTTCTTTGGTGCTTGGCATTGTGGCTAAGCTTGAAAAAGAGCTCTCCTATATATGCTCCACATTTCTCAAAAATAAGGAGAAACAGGGATTAACCAGTATTTCAGGTAATTCATTCTCATTTTTTATTCCAACGTGGTTTTTGAGTACCTTTAATAGTAAATATTAGATATGTGATTTAAAAAATGAAAGTAATTAAAATTGATCAATTTAATTTATTGGTCATTTATTTAAAAATAAATGTTCATATACTGATTATAAAATCACTTGAAATATGGCTGGCGTCAGCAGTGGAAAATAGCTTTTGAATCATTTAGAAATTTGGAGCTGTACAATACAAGTCATTGATGGGAAATTCAGCAGCCATGGGAAAGTAAATGGGGACTTACTAATAAGCAAAATTTTAGAGAGCCTAATTAAGGCTTGAAAATCATTGACAATTGTTCTAAGAGTTCGTTTCAGGTTTCTTAATAGCAAGTCTACGATTTACATAAACTGCCCTTAATAATTTTTAAAAATTTCAAAGTGTATATTCCAAAAGATATTATTATGATATAAAGGTACAAAAATGAAATGAGTTTGGGAAGCAATGGTTACTGCAGTCCTTTTATATGTCAATGTGCATTATAACTCTCCAAGAGGGAGTGAGGAGTCATATAGCATACATTATGTCCCAAACCCTTTTGACCACTACATCAGTTATCTATTGCCACAATAATTCTGGATGGCAAACCATATCAAATTCAGTGGCTATAAACCATCAACATTTATCCTGACAGATCTACAGTTTGGCTGAAATAGCTCTGCTTCCAGCTGCTCGTCTGTGGATCTGGGTACTCCACACTTCTCTCACCTTTTTCAGCCCAGCAGCTTAGCCAGAACATTCTCAGGGAGTAGCAGAGGACAAAAGGGGCAATGAAAAGGAATGGCATCTCTTAAGTTGTAGTCTGAGAATTGTCACACTGTCTATCTAATCTAAAGTCAACTGGACAAAGCAAGTCACAGGGCCAGGCCCAAAGTAAAGGGGCGATGGAATATGCTCTGTCCACGATGAGGCCATTGTAAGCAAGTGGATCCAGAGAGGGCTAAAAGACCTGGACCAGTAATTCAATCTATCACAACCATAAAACCCTTTGTTTATAGGTCATTTAATGCATTAGTGTTGTACGGAACACTTGCAGAAACATTGCAATATCTCATTGGTGTTTATGCAATGCTCCTGTGAGTAGACACATAATTACATAAGACAGTAACACCCTGAGATGCAGCAGTCTGAGAGTTTGAAAACATCATAATCTACATTAGCATCCCCTGGGAGATTCCTAGCAAAGAAACAGTCTTTCTGTTGATGGGACTTTAAAATCCCTCCCACTGTCACAGCTCACTAATAATTCAACCTCTAGAGTGAATGTGAGCACAGTGAGTTCAGTTTGGGAAGAGAGCACTTCTTCCAGAATACTGAGCACTTCCAGAGCCTTTCAGCCAGAATACTGTTAAGCTTTTTGGAGGGAGGCAGATCCTCCTATAGGAGTGAAAGATTAGAAGTCAGTTGTCAGAGCCTGTGCTTTGGGTAAGTGTAGAGCCAAAGACCAAGCTGACAGCAAGTGGATTATAGAGAGAAGTGACATCCCAGCCCAGGCCAGGGTCCTCAGAAGAAAGCCATGCCAGGTCAGCACGGAGACCTCTCTGAACACTCCCTTAATGAGGAAGAATAAACACGGGAACCCACTGCGTGCCCTTGCTACCCACACTTCTACACGTGTGGAGCACAACCAACTTCATTCACCTCAGTATGTATGGTCTGTCAACTCATTCATTCCTTTTGCTGCTTTTATAAGACCAGAATCAATGAATCTCCCCAGAAATTCTTGAACTAGATGAAAGTCTATCTGATAAGCACAGTCAGAAATCGGTGTCCAGGGTGGGACAAAACCAGGCCAGCAGCAGCTTCCCCACACGCTACCAGTAACACGGAAGTGGTTTCTCTCGAACCCCCAGACCAGTTTCCAGCTGAGAGAAAAGGAACAGATGTTCGAGGGATGAGGTTTAGTTCTGAGTTCTGGCTCCCCTAGTGCTCTCTAAGGCAGGTGACATCATCAAAAGAACTCCTGGTTTAGGATAAGAACTATATGGGATTCTATTTCTGGATTATGCGTCTACTTCACTGCCTAGCATTTATTCTAACTTTTACCTCAGCTTTATATTAGTGAAATGGGATTAAACCCATCCTACATATCGTCCAAAATTGTTATAAGTATGTGATGACATTTTTAAAGTATATATAAAATAAAAGTGCCGCCACAATACGAGATGAGGCCACATATCCTCCCTCAGTGTCTATGAAAATTGGCAAACATAAACAAGGGCGCAATTCAATCTCATATGGTGATATTTTCCTGAATAGCGGTCTGTAACACAGGCCTTTCAACTACCAATGCCTAGTAAAACATAATGCAATATATTGGGCTAGAAAAAAAAGTTGGTTTCTTCGCTTTTCCAATATGGCAACAACAACAACAAAAAGAGATTTATTCAGCCCTCATGTAGACTACACAAGTAGATAGAGTTTGATTGTCATCATTCTCAATCACTGGAACAAAGAATTGAAGTGGTAAAAATTATTATTGCAGAGAGCCCTGCCTTTTTAAAATGGATGCCTCCAGGTGAGAACTACAAGACAAGCGCTCCCCCCCCCTCCCCCCACCAAGTCCCTTAAGTTTACTTGGAAAAGACTCAGAATCTGGTCAGGGATAAGAAAGTTGTACAGGGAGGGGCGCCTGGGTGGCTCAGTCGTTAAGTGTCTGCCTTCCAGCTCAGGTCATGATCCCAGGGTCCTGGGATTGAGCCCCGCATCAGGCTCCCTGCTCAGCAAGAAGCCTGCTTCTCCCTCTCCCACTCCCCCTGCTTCTGTTCCCTCTCTCACTGTGTCTCTCTCTGTCAAATAAATAAATAAAATCTTTAAAAAAAATACTTGTTAAAAAAAATAAAGTTGTACAGGGAAATAAACTTCAAGAATTTAATCTGGAGAACACGTAAGGTGTATGAACTCAGTAGACTGTGTTTTTATAGTAACAGAGAAATGCTTTTCAACAAGGATATTGCAGTGGAAGTTTCAATAACAGGTAAGAATTAGCCCAAGAGATGGATTAGGTGGGTTTTTTTTCCTTTTTCCTCAAAGGTGCCCTATAAAATCTCACGTGTCACCTTTGCTAATAATCACACACCCTTCTAGGATCTCGGCTGCTAAATCTCCCACTTTGAACTCTCTTTAAGTTCTCTTTAAATTCGATTTCCCATACTCCTCCCCTTGGCTTTTCTGCAAGAGATTTTAGAACACATACTCATTTTGAGGCAATATCTTTTCGCATAAAACACTAAGGTAAGTTCCAGTTCTAAAATTTATAATCAGTGACTCCATACTTGCTTTTAAACATTCTGAGCTGTTGAATTTTGGAGCCAATTTCTTTAATCTTTCAAGGTTTTTTATTTTTCTAATTTAATATGTACATACATGACATTTCACCATGGCACTCTGACCACTCAGATTCTAGAAGGAAGGAGGATTCTGAAAGGTGCTGTAATCACCATTAATCATCATAGGGACCACTTACTGAGCACTTACTACCTGCCAGGCATGGTTTAAGTGCATTTGCATATGCCATCACAATGAAGCCTCCCAGTATCCCTAGGAGAGAAGCACTTACAGTCCTCATTTTACAGAAGGGGCAACGGAGGATTGGAGACATTAACAAACCTGCCCAAGGTCAAACACCTAATAGTAAATTATGAGGCTGGGATGGAATCAGGACTGCCTGTCTTCATAACCCTGTGAGGCTCTCTTGGGTAAGAAGAAGTGATCCAGGTCCAACTTTATAAATGTCACCTTATTTGCTAAGTAGCAACTGATCAGATTTGATCCATGGGAAAGCATGAAGCTCATGGTCACTATAAGCCGCTTTGTTGGTTCAAGTTTACAGTTTGGGAGGTACCAAAGAGATTTAATCAGACTAAGCCAAAGTCCTAAAAAGAAACCAGCTCCTTGATGATATTGTAAGTTTCATCTCCCTCCTTCCCTCCCACCTTTCGATTGAATCTTTGGGCCATCAGTAAACATTTGTTGAAATAAAAAGCAAGTCAGAATTCTATTCCCTCACTCTTTAGCTGAAAACACCTACAAATGTTCACAGGAACATGACTGATTACCAGTCACTAGAAACAATAGCTCCTCGAAGAGCAGAGACGTTTTAACATTGTATTCGCTAGGGCTTCCCAAGCTCCTAGAAGATCTCAGGGCTGATAAAGGTGCTGATTGAATGAAGTGGCTTTCAGTGGTAAGAGTAAGCCTCCTGTCTGGGGCTGCGGCCGTTTCTCTCTCCTGACACTCCCTTTGGAAGTGGAGGTAGATAGGGTTTGGCTCCAGACCTGTCTTAGACCGCGCTCCCGATCCAGACCCTCCCGCTCCTCCCCACCTTCCCCCGGACGGACCGCTGCCCGCGGCTTTGCATCGAGGACCCGTCTGCTAGGTGTCCGGTCCCGCACAGAAGGGCGTTCGGGCCGCTTGCCGCCGTGTCACTCCAGGGGGAGGACAGTGAGCCCTCAGGTGACGTTTCAGCTGGCCGTGGCTCGGAGCTCGAAGCCACAGGCGCCTAGAGTGGGCGCGCCCGGGGTGCTGCGGTCCGCGCTGGGGGGCTGTCCCCGCCGGCTCCACCCGCTGCTCCTCCCAAAGGGAGGGTTCGCTACAGGGGTCCGATCTCTGTGAGCATCTTCTCTCCAGCCCCGGAAGGTACAGAGTGTGCTTCTGTGGAGGCGCCTGCGGGGAGGAGCGGGGCGGGGGGCGACTACTTTCATACTCGGTGAAGAAAATGGAAACAAAAGTGGGAAAAGAAAGGCAGTATGGCTTTCAGGGAGGCAGCAGCCTCAGCTCAGAAAGATGGAGCGCACGGAGCTCGTCTCCGGGAGTAAAAAGGGTGGAATAGAGTTGGCAACGGGAGGCATTGATCACTGGGTTGTTTTCCTAACCCGGAGTTCAGGATCCCTTTTCTAAACTAGAAAAGCCAAGTACAGTTCCACACCCTTGGTAGATCTCCCTCTCTGCCTCTGCCTGTGTCCATGTTCGCTCACCCGTTGGGACGGCCTTCTGTGACGCCCCCTCCCCACTTGGCTAACTTTATATTACTCATAGATCACCGGAGGTGTGCAGGGGCATCTGAACTCCTCTGATGGCCTCCCAGGTAGCAGGGAACTGGGGTGAGAGGGAAGGAGGGTGCCTAGGCTTTTACACATCAGTCTGGGGCTTCTTAGAGCCTTTGAGAAATGCTTTCTTAAAGTTCTTTCTTTAGCAATGAGAGAGCAATGTGCTTTCTTATGCTTCTTAATAAGGTTTTGCCCCAAAGTCTGGTATCTTCATTTGTAGTAGAATCTTCTTATTAAAATGCCCCTGAAGCTACTACTAAAGAATCAGGTAGAAACATGGAATTGTTTCCACTTGAGGTATGCACAGAAATTTCACCGAATTTAGCTCAGGGCAGATTTGGGGGTGGGGTGTTTTTGGTGAATGTTTTCTAACTTTTTAATACTGCATTTTCTACTTAAATATATTTGTTAGTATAATATAGTGGGTGGAGATATGGGGAGGGTGTGCTGACTGGCTGGATATGACTGCGTTGGGTTGGTAACCCATTATTTGTATTTCATTTGGATCATGACATCTGTTTAATGTCACCATTGAATTGGCCTTTTGCAGAGCAGACTGGCCTCATCTATCGTCTCATGCCATGACAAGATAATTAAAAGAGCAATATTATTTGACTCTTAGCCTAGCACTGGTTGTTAAACTGTCCAAAGCAATCCAATTCCAAGAAAAGAGTTTTTCAAGCCTAGGGAATAAAGTTCCATCAATACACAGGCCACCTAATGTTTCTGAAATATTAATATAGATTGTTAAACAGAGATCAAGTTGGGAAAGAAAACCAGCAGGCACTTTAAAGAGGAGCCAGGCATAGTCCTGTGGGACCAAGATGCTGTGAGAGAACCAATTTCATTTTTAGCATCAGCTTAGCTTTTCCCAAACACCAGAAATGGATTTGGGGGAGGGATCTATTGCAGTTTAGTGCTAAGTCCAGTATCAATCAAGAAGTGAGCCTGTAGCACTTAAGACAAGTGATGAGCTAAATGTATAAGGTGCAGCGGTTATGCCTTCGGACACCCCAAACTTCCCAGCTTACTAGGTTAGTCCCAGAGTAGGATACAGGGCTTTCTCTCAACAGACCTTTGGAAGCCCATTAGCCCTGATGAGTGGGGCAGTGCCTGGTCAGAGGCCCTAGGTGCCTTGGGAAGGATAGTCACATCTCCCACGCCACAAAGGACAAAAGATGGAAAATCCTCCTGTGCCCTGAAGACATTGCCTTTCTCCATGACACCCTCTCCAGAACTATGACACTGCCTTCTGTAATCCACCAGGAAGGAACCAAATCTGTCACTTAGCTTCTGTCTCATATTTGTTCACCCCCAAAACTTTGTACATTTATCTTTAACATTCCAATCCTCAGAAGTGAAATGAAATAAATATAGATGGGGAAAATTGAGGAAAGCTGGAGATGGGGAAAGATCAGGCTGGGGCAGGAGGAGCCTTCTTTGTGCTTCAGGGGAGGAGAAAAGAAAAGAAAGAACTTTTGTCAAGAGCCTACTCTGTGTTAAGCAATGTCTGGATGCTTCATTTCATTAAATCTTCTCAAGAAATATGTAAGGTGGAGAGTGCCACTCCTATTCACCAATGGGGAAACCATCACTGGGGAAAATGAGGCTCCGAGAGGTTGGTGACTAGCGGAAGTCACAGAGTTAGAAAGTGACAGGACTAAGATTGGGCCTTAATCTGCCTGATTCCTCCAGAGAGGTAAGTGTGCTTTACCTGTGAGGGCTGGTGAGAAAAGCCCGAGTGGCTCTCTTCTCCCTGTCTATCCACCCCCCAGCTTTCTTTGGGAGGAGGAGCTTAGGCTAAATCTGCCAAAAGCTATGCCCCAGGGACATGTATGGACACAGGGTCTCTTACAGAGGTAGTGGACCCCAGAGGCTGCTCTACTCCCCTCTTTTCCCCATCCTTTATCTCCATCCCTGCTCTCATTCCTCTTAACCCCAAACTCAAATGCTGAGGTTCCCAAGCATTGGCACATGCCCTTTCTCTCCCTGTGGTCCCACATTCTCACCTCATGCTGCGTTTCTTCTTTCTGTCCCACACCAAAATATTAGGGATGTTATAAAGATCCCTACAAATAAAGCAGGAAATTTACATTTAAGGATCCAAATGAGGCATGGCTTCAAAGTCTACCGAATCCAGGGCCTGCCATTTCCAAGCAGCTGGATTCCCTGATGAGGGTGGGGAGGGGGAGGGGGTGATGAATGGGAATGCTGAGCCAGATTTGGGGGAAAGGGCAGGAGGAAAAGCAAAAGGAAACAGAGAGGAAGAGAATCATTCTTATCTAGGCAAAACTGTATGACTATAGAGAAGTGTTTAGAAAATAGATTTGACTGTAAAATTAGTGCTTACAAAAAATTAGTGCTGGCAAAATGACAGTCCTTTTACAGTTTCCTATGGCTTGCAGCTAATTACCATGCAGCACAGTAACAACTGTGTTATTTCATTAAATACACATCAGAGTAACTTTGATACATTTTATTTAATTAAAATAAAAAATAAAATTCTTAACTCTATGTACTCAAGTCTTTTTTAAATGTTTTTATTTAAATTCCAGTTAGTTAACATACAGTGTAATATTAGTTTTAGGTGTACAATATAGGGATTCAACACTTCCATTCAACATCTGGTGCTCATCACAAGTGCATTCCTGAATCCCCATCACCTATTTCATGCATCCCCCAGCCACCTCCCTCCTGGTAACCATCAGTTTGTTCTCTATAGTTAAGAGTCTGTTTCTTGGTTTATCTCTCTCTCTCTCTCTCTTTTTTTCCCTCCATATATATAGCTCACTTCTTCTTTATCCATTCATCTATCGATGGACACTTGGGCTATTTCCATAATTTGGCTGTTGTAGATAATGCTGCTATAAACATCAGGGTGCATGTATCCCTTTGAATTAGTACTTTTGTATTCTTTAGGTAAATAGCTAGTAGCACAATTGCTGGAGGGTAAGGTAGTTCTCTTTTTAACTCTTTGAGGAACGTCCATACTGTTTTCCAGAGTGGCTGCACCAGTTTGCATTCCCACCAACAGTGCAAGAGGGCTCCCCTTTCTCCACATCCTCACCAACACCTGTTGTTTCTTATTGTTTGATTTTAGCCATCTGACAGGTGTGAGGTGATAGCTCATTGTAGTTTGTTTGTTTGTTTGTTCTATTCTTATGTTAATCCCCTACAGCTCATTGTAGTTTTGATTTGCATTTCCCTGATGATGAGTGATTTTGAGCAACTTTTCATATATCTGTATGTCTTCTTTGGAAAAATGTCCATTTTCATCTTCTTCCCATTTTTTAATTGGATTATTCATGTTTGGGGGTGTTGAGTTTTATAAGTTCTTTATAGATTTTGGATACTAACCCTTTACCAGGTATGTCATTTGCAATATCTTCTCCCATTCCATGGATTTCCTTTAGTTTTGTTTATTGCTTCCTTTGCTGTGATTGTTTCCTTTGCTTTTTGTTTTGATGTAGTCCCAACATTTTATTTTTGCTTCTGTTTTCCTTGCCTCAGGAGACATATCTAGGAAGAAATTGCTGCAGTCAATGTCAAAAAAGTTACTGCCTGTGCTCTCTTCTAGGATTTGTTATGGTTTCAGGTCTCACATTTAGGTCTTTAATCTGTTTTGAATTTATTTTTGTGTATGGGTAAGAAAGTGGTCCAATTTCATTCTTTTGCATTTTGCTGTCCAGTTTTCCCAACATCATTTGTTGAAAAGACTGTCTTTTTCCCATTGGATATTCCTTCTTGGTTTGTTGAAGATTAATTGACCATGTAGTTTTGGGTTCATCTCTGTGCTTTCTATTCTGCTCCATGGATCCATGTGTATATTTTTTGCCAGTACCATACTGTTTTGATCACTACAGCTTTGTAATATAATTTGAAGTCTGTCTGGTATTGTGATGCTTCTGGCTTTGCTTTTCTTTTTCAAGATTTCTTTGGCTATTTGGGGTCTTTTGTGGTTCCTTACAAATTTTAAGATTCTTTGTTCTAGTTCTGTGGAAAATGCTGTTGGTCTATATACTGATATCTAATAGAATTGCTCATGAATCCAAGTATCTATCATGATCATCCATTGCAATAAACACACACATGCACACACACATGATAGTGTGTTTATTTTGTGACTCTAACATTCTGAGAGAACTAGATGGGAACCATGCTTCTCAAGAAGAAGTTTTATCCTTAGGGATTTATATTAAGCATCTAAAGCACTGGCAAAACTTTTGCCACAATGAACTCTAGTCTCATACATTTAGCAGCTCATTGCCACAATTTTCAAGTGTGTAAGTTAAGTACTATTGGGTTCTAAAGTCATCAGAAACATGAAGTCTCATCAACTGGTTCCCACCTTGTTCTAAATATATCCCATGTCCCACACCTTCTAAAAAACTGAGCTACTCATTTTACAATGCTCTGATCACTCAAGTTCATTAAGAAGGAACTTAGTTCTGGGTTTTTTTTAAGCCTATGACCTTGCAAATAAACTTGCATTAAAAAATGCCTTTCGATCTTGAAAATGTATAAAAATATCATGTATTGCCACTCTTTTTTAAAACTGTAGGTGAGGGAGGCTTCGTGGCTCAGTCATTAAGCATCTGCCTTTGGCTCAGGTCATGATCCCAGGGTCCTGGGATCAAGTCCCAAATCGGGCTCCCTGCTCAGCAGGAAGCCTGCTTCTCCCTCTCCCACTCCCCCTGCTTGTATTCCCTCTCTTGCTGTCTCTCTCTCTCTGTCAAATAAATAAATAAAATCTTTCTAAATAAATAAATAAAAGTCTATGTGAGTGTTTTCCTCCAACAAAATTATTCAGAAATTTAAAAGAGAAGCTACTCTCTTTGGTGGAGATCATTTCATAAAACACATATAAAAACATCTTTTCAAATAGAAATATCATAAAATTAACTATTAAAGCATTTCATTGTATAAATTCTACCTAAAATACTTCATATTTTCAAAATCTAGAAGGGAATTTATGCAGTTTGTTCTTTATAAAGAGCTTCTATATGAGATAAGAGTAATTTCTCAAAGTGTTTCTTGGTACTTTTCAAACAGCAATGACAAGGATAATCCATTAACCCAATGTCCCACAGGCTCTTTGGAGTAGTTTGGATCCCTAAAGGGAAGGGGACATTTCAGGGGAACTGTGTCTATTGCTTCACCCATCTTTTCAGCAGAGGTCAAAGACTGACCACACAGCCTTGGAGGCAGACAGAAATAGATTTTTGGCCCTACCACTCATTACCAGGGCGAACTGAGCAATGTCCTCATCCTCTTAGCCTCTGTATCCCCATTTGCAAAATGAAGATAGTAGTAGTATCTGCTATGAATGTGATTGTAAGAATTGAGATAATATACATAAGGAGCTGAGTACAATATCTGACACATTACACATATTCTATAAATTTGCTTATTATTATAATTGACACTTCTCTGTGTTGGTTTTCATGTCTTCCCCTTTTTCATGAAAATCTAGGCAGTAATTTTAAATCTGGGGTGTATTTCTGTACATATGATCTTGGACCCTCTTCGACCATTGTAAATGCTTATTTTTAACAAGTACTTTATGTTTATTTTTCTCACTGGAGTCACAGGTGTGTTTGTGGGTATGACTGCACATGCGTGTATGTGTAAATATCCATCTAGCTCTTGGAGACATGAAGCCTGGTCTCTTCACTGACTGATAAAATTAGTCATGGGTAAATATTTATTATGGCCATTCTTGGAGAGAAATCCAGTGTGTTATTCATTATATTAAAAAAAAGCTATAGACCTAATGATAGCAACTTGTGCCCAAAACAATCAACTGTTATAAGCAAAATAAAATAAAATAAAATAAAATAAATGGAGTTGTGGTCTTCACCCAGCCTATCCTGACCCTCACTGGTACTTAAGTGTCAAAAGTGAGAGACAGACTGGTCAAGGGTGAAGGGTAAAATCTTTCTGTTGTCTCCGCCTATGACAAATGCTGTTGGTTGATTATTTTCTTCTCCTTGCATTGGGTTTGTGTGGCTGTGTGCATCAGGTGAGTCTATGTCCATCCCTAGCCCTGGGGTGGCCAGGGGGGAAATCTAGATTATTTTAGACTCATCACTGTAATTGTGCTCCACTTACTACTTATTAGTTTAGCAATGAGCAAGTGGCACAGTTCTAGCCATTGGTACTTGTGGGGAAGTCTGCAGGACAGGCTGCTTGGAAAGGAGTGCATGTTCTCCAACACTGTCCACAAAAAAGGGGTGGTTTCTTTTCTGGTCTTTGTGGTTATGTGAAGATGTGGTGTTTGGAGCTGCTGCCTCCTTCTTGTATCCCTGAGGGGACCAGCCTTGGAAAAAAGCTTACCTGATGAGGGTGCTGCAGTGGAGAAAGATGGAAAGACTTAGAACCTGATGTCACCATTAGGTCATCGAAATAAACAATCTAAGATCCACCACCGTGAATCTGGACTTGTCTGCTATGTTTAAGCTATTTAGGGTTGTTTCTTCTCAAACTTGAAGTTGAAGGCATCCCAAATGATTTACAAACCAGCCAAGGAAAACCAAACCAGAAATGTCTTGCAAGAAGCTATTCCTTGGGAGAGTGAATAGGTTAAATATTCTGCTACCATCTATAACTGTCTTTGTTCAAAGAATGCATATTATCCCTAATGATTTTTAACCTTATATTAATGCCTTTTAAAAAAAGATTATCTCTCTCTAGGCTTTAATCTCGTTTCCTTTTATTTGACTTTATTATTGGCTTGCAAATATCTTATAAAAAATACATATAATCTTTTGTATTCACATAGAATTTTTAAAATAATTTTTATTTTTACATGTTTTGTATCAGTTAATTGTAGTCTCTTTCATATATTTATTTATTTAGATTTTATCATGTTTCCTTTTTATCTCTTTTTATATTTTTGTTTATTTTTCCTGTGTACTGTTTTGATCTCTTTTGCTTTCAGTATAGTTTATCTTTTAAATATGTATGTGTTTCTACTTTCAAAAGAAGCATGATGTAGTGGAAAAAACACAAAATTTTGTGTCAAACTTTGGTTTAAATACTGGCTCTGCCATCTACTTTTTGTGGGGCTTTGGCAAACTCCTCACCTACAGAAAAGGAATGGCAGGGGGCACAGAATGTATTTAACTGAGGAACCAAAGCCAAACTGAGTGTAAGGATTAGGATGGCATGCTAGAGGCCCTGAACATTTGTAATTACAACCTATCAAAATTGGAAGAGGAAGAGGGAAAGAAGATGGGAGGTTTCTTGTGTGATACATGTGAGTCAAAGGATAATGTACCCAAGCTGACAAAGCAAGCATTTAAAATATAAAAACACTAAAATGTACAAAGCTAAAAACTAAAAGTATAATATGTTGACCCAAAATGGAGTAAAGAGGAGAGGCCAGATAGTTAAAGGCAAAGGGAAGAGCAAGTGTGAAGATGCAAAGATGGAGCAGTTTGTGGCAGGTTCCAGGAGCTGAACCAACAGTGTGAGGAGCAGGTGCAAAAGCTGAGGCAGGAGAGAGAAGCCAAGTCTGTCATCTAGCCTCACTGAGGTGATGTGCCTCAAGCCTGGGGGCAAGGTGGAGGCATTAAAGGGTATGTAAGCAGACAAATTATATCATCTGTTTAGTACTGGCTTCAGAGGGAGCAAGACAAGAAGCAAGGAAGCCAGTTATGAAGTTATTACAGTAACAGAGACAAAAGGGTACTTAGAGTGTCCAAAATCAGGGTAGTAGCAATGAGGCTAGAGAAACGTAGTTGCATCTGGGGAAAGGAACAGAATGGAGAGAATCTGCTACCTAATTAAATAGCAGTTGAGAATGAAGGCAGAGACAACGACAGTGTGCAGCTCGGCCAACTGGGCAGAAGTGGTGCCATCCTTGCAAACTGGGAACTATGGAGGATGATAAGTTTAGCTCTTAATGTATATTACTTGAGGTGCCTGTGGGAAATCCAAGGGTGATATTCAGGAATAAAGACAGAATTCTAGGATGGAAACAGGCACTGCAATGTGTAACAGTGCACGATCCAAGGCCAGACTGTTTGGTCAGTTCGTGACTCTGCCCTTATCTGTAAAATAGGATTAATAATAGTTCTACCTCATAGGTTTACTGTGATGATTAAACCACTTAATACGAATGAAATTCTTAAAGAGCTTGGCATGTACTAAGAGCTCAGCCCATATCATCTTCATCAACACCATGATTATCATTTTAGCAGCAATATACACACACACGTGCACAAACACACAAAATCGTTGAAATCAGGAATAGATAAGACCTTGCAGAGGAGGAGGACGGGTAAGAGGTAAGAGGTAGCGGCTTAGGACCAAACATTAGGAGTGTCAACACTTTAAGGACTGGCAAGGGAAGAGAAACCAGCAAAGGAGACTGAGCAGAACATCCAGACAGTAACAAGAAAACTAAGCAAGTGCGATGTTAAGGAAGTCAAGAGAAAAGAGTGTTTTAAGGAGGAATTATGCAATGATGTTAGCTGTTGCCAGGAAATCAACTAAAATAAGAATTCACTATATGTAGTCAACCATCAGATTATATAAGCTTGACAAGAACAGTTTCATTGGAGTGAAGAGACAAAAGCTAGACTGTGATGATCTCAAATTCACTTTTTGGGGGGCATCTCGGTAGCCAGTGGTCAGTTAAGGGTTGCCCTTTGGCTCAGGTTGTGATTTCAGTGTCCTGGGATCAATTCCCACATCGGGCACCCCACTCAGCGGGAAGCCTGCTTCTTCCTCTCCCTCTGCCTGCCACTCCCCCTGCTTGTGCTCTCTCTGTGTCAAATAAATAAATAAAATCTTTTTTTAAAAATAACAAAAAATTCTCTTTTTGAAACAATTAGGAGAAGGCTTGCTTCCGAAAGTTCAGAGTAGCAGACAGAAGGATAATAAAAGAGGAGAGGGTCCTAGTTACAGGAAGGACGGTTGTCATGCATATTCTGCTGGCTTGGATGGCACTTCGAGACATAATTCTCTACTCATGACATCCTCTATGAACAAACATCTAAGCATGAGGACCCAGGAGCAAGAAAAGTCCTTTTCCGGGGGGCGGGCGTGTCACTAACGTCATGGCTGGCACCAGCTACATACACCTTGAGGAAGACCACTCTCACCACAAAGTACCTTTTGAGATGTTACATTTGTAACATGCCTTGGTACTGTTACATTTCTGAGCAGTCACCCTGAGTAGAGTTGGGGAGAGGTGAGCTGATGTGAGCCATTAACTAAGGCTTAACTTAGGAGGCAGCTTTGAGGTGGACTATGAAAGACTGAAGAGGAATTCTGTCGTGGTGGGAGAGGAAGCTGCCCTAACCGAAGGAAGCAGTGGGGCTATGAGAAGGAGAACCCAAAGAAGATCCATCTTAATGGAACACAAAGACGGTGGGGAGCAAGTTGCCTCAGGGGCCATGAAATTACAGTCCGGAATGTGGAATTAGATGCAAGGTATATGGGAAGTTGTCAGGGGGATCAAGGGTTGGAGAGAGAAACTGTCTGTTCATTCAGTCAAAAAGCAGATGTTGAACATATGTCACGTGTTTACAGTAACTTACAGTTGGCGGGAAGAAAAATGTGAACACAGCACTAAAAATCATGAGATCCATACAAAACCTGAGAACATAGAGGCAAGTGAGACTCACAATCCTGGAAAAAAAATGGAGAATACTTCTCCAAGAAGGTGAGCCATTCCTAAAAAGAGGAGTTCTCCACATCATCAAGGAGGGACAGGTACTTTCATGCAGAGAGAACATGAGCAAAGGCGTAGATAGAAAATTAACAGTAACTACAGCAATCACCAGCACTTATTTCACACTTATTGTGTGCCAGGTACTCCCCCTATACCATCTCATTTCCTCAAAACAGCATTAGGAGATGGGCTCTATTATTCTCATTAAATGGGTAGGAAACTGAAGTTACAAGAGGTTGAGTAATTTGCCCACTTCTCAGTCCTGGCAGGGTAGAACCTGGATGCAGCCCCAGCGGCCCCAGTCTTATACCCACACTTCTTTGGCCAGGTCCCCTTTGAGGAGAAGGACTTTCCCAGAGGCCAGACCCCAGTTTTGAGGAAAACAGCTCTGGTCACAAGCTGATGCCCAGGATTAGAATGTCTTTTTTTTATGGCCACCCTCTTCTTTGTTCTTGAAACTCTTACCTCTGCAGGGAAGTGTTTAGCAGAAAAATACCAATTATTTTTATCTCAACTACAGTAAATAGAACATCTACAAAATCTCCTATATAGGCCCTTTCTTTCCACAGCTATCTCCCAGATACATAGGAGAAGGAATTATAGAATATGGAGATGGGGTAGGAGAAGTGCTCCTTTCCATCTACAAACATTTAATTGACGAGTCCTTTTTTTGCCCTCTGAAATCTTTTTTTTAAGATTTATTTATTTTAGAGAGAGAGAGAAAGAACACAAGTGGGAGGGGCAGGGAGAGGGAGAGAGAACCTCAAGCGGGCTCCATGCTGAGTGTGGAACCTGACACAGGGCTTGATCTGATGACCCTGAGATCACGACCTGAGCCAAAACCAAAAGTGAGACACTTAATGGACTGTGCCTACCAAGCACCCGGCCCTCTGAAATCTTAAAGCAACACAGGGTACTCATGTGGGGGCAAGTCTGAGTGAGAGAGGAGGCAGAGAAGGTGCCAGAAAAAGGAAGGCAAAAGCACAAAGTTTGGGGAAAAGAGTGGGCCATTATATCAACAGATATACTCCTATCATTGGAAATTCAGTGGGCTAAGAGGACGCTAAGGAAATGTATTAAATAAACTAATAGTTGTCAATTTCATTTTCTGCACCAATACTTTAAAGACTATGGGCATAGAACTGTGAGGAGAATTAAATTATTAACCAATATTTATGAGCATTTACTCTACATCTGGCATGGGGCTTTAAATGCATTATTTCATTCAATTCTCAAAACAACCTTAGGAGGTAGGTACTATTATTATTCTCCAATTTACAGGTGAAGATTCTAAGGCATAGAAAAGTGAAATGACCTGCCCAAGGTCACAGATAGTGTCAGAGCCAGGTTTCAGTCTCAGGCACTCAGGCTCCAGAGCTTACACTCTTAATCGTGAGACAAGCCTCTAAGTCCTCTTGTCTTTTGTGACATTATTTTAATATTTTAGTGGCTTCAGGAATGTTTCCTAGGCTATGGCTGGGTTCATACTAAGCGTTCTTTCCCATAAGCACTCCTTATCATGGGGCACCATTCAATTCACTCAAGAGAGAGAGGGTCATGTCCTAAAAAGCCTGGGTTGAAAATCAAATGAGTCGACCCAAAAAAAATTTTTAAAAAGGTGCTATGTTCACGCAAGACTACTTAAATAAAGCTAGCAGATTTTCAGCAACTTTTTTTTCCCCAGGATACAGGCTTAGGTGCCTGAAATGGGGAGGTTAGGTGCCCATGATTATTTTTTTAAGATTTTATTTATTTATTTATTTATTTATTTATTTATTTATTTGAAAGCGAGAGAGCATGAGGCGGGGCGGGAGGGGAGAAGGGCAGAGGGAGAGAATCTCAAGGAGACTCCCTGCTGAGCGCGGAGCTCAACACAGGGCTCAATCCCACTATCCTGAGACCGTGACCTGAGCCGAAATCAAGAGTCAGACACTCAACTGACTGAGCCACCCAGGCGCCCCAGTTATTTCTTTTTTATTAAATAAAACATCTTTGTTTTTTGTCTTCAGTATAGAATAGTTAGTGATAGATATATGAATTGGTAACTTTTTATTTGGACCACAGCTTAGAACAGTCTGTACTTTTGAATTAAAAATAATAACAATAGGGGTGCCTGGGTGGCTCAGTAGTCAAGCATCTGCCTTCGGCTCAGGTCATGATCCCAGGGTTCTGGGATTGAGCCCTGCAGTGGGCTCCCTGCTCCTCAGGGAGCCTGCTTCTCCCTCTCCCACTCCCCCTGCTCGTGTTCCCTCTCTTGCTGTGTCTCTCTCTGTCAAATAAATAAATAAAATCTTTAAAATAATAATAATAATAATAATAATAATAATAATAATAATAAACAAGCAGATGAATCATTATCTTTGATGACCAAGTTAAGGATTAGCAGTTAGGAAGACCCTTGTTTTTTTTTTTACTGTAGTAGATTTCTGATTGTCAAACTAAAATGTTTCTTACTTTATGAGCATTTGACCTATTTGAAAGAAGTGTAAATTATCTAAGGGTTTCTTTTGTTAAATTCACAGCCCCATCTTGACATCTACTCAAATACATGGTAACTTTTTATCATAAAACCTGCAGCAGAAATGAATACTAAATATTTCATGCATCCCTTTTGGGATTGTACCATCTGAATGAATATATCTTCTCTTTGATGTTTTGGAAATTAGTTTTATGTGAGCCGTACCTGTAGGTGGACCACTGGATATTGAATAAAGGATTCTTCCACATTGTCATTGCTGTTATATATCTCACTCCCACTTTTTAGGACGACCAGGGTTTGATTCAACCCTGAAAATCCCAATATAGATGGTGTTTTATTGGCAGTAATGTCCTTAGAAAGATTATATCAGAAAGTTCTCTTTCTCTCCCTCTCTCTCAATCTCTCTCTCTCTCCATCTCTATCTCTCTCTCTATCACACACACACACACACACACACACACACACACCCATACAAAAGCAGCTTCAATCTCAGCCTGCCCTGACCTGACCTGGCAACCAGATGCTCCCAGGTAAGCATGAGAACAGTCCAGATTCAATAGAGTATATTGGCCTTCCTTTGGTCCATCTCACTCATGCCCAAAGGAGAGTCTGTGGTGCTGAGAAAAAGTCATATATCTAGAAATTGTATTTAACAAAGGTCCCTAGTTGATTGAGTAAAGCTTGCTAGTTGCTTTTAGAATGCTTACTTTCTTATTAGTTTATAGATAAACTACAAAACAATAAACTATTACAAAATAATAAAACTGTAAAACCATAATCAGTAATAAATGGAAATGATCAAATTTAACAAAAATCTGTCCCAAACATGAGTCACTATGTTCATACATTTTTCAGAAATTTTCTTCTTTAACCCTATTTAAGATTATGCCTCATATCATTCTTAGAGATAATATGAAGTAGATCAGAATTATATTAACTAAAGGGTATTAAACTGGTGATAATATAAATGATTATTGTATAAATTATTATCAAGGATTTTTTTCTAGTCGGCTTTCTAAGGCCGAGCTCTGTTTAGCAGAAATAGGAGCCAACAATGCAAGCCACATCTGTAACTTTAAGTTTTCTAGTAGCCACATTTAAAAAGTAAAAAGAAACAGGTGAAATTAATTTTAATAATATATTTTATAATAATATACTTTAGTTAACCCATTATATAAAAAATTATCATTTCCATATATAATCACTATGAACTAGTTATTGAGGAGCTATTTTCTATTTTTGCACACTTTGTCTTAAAAATTCAGTGTATTTGACACTTAATAGTGCATCTCAATTCAAACAAGCCATATTTCAAGTGCTCAGCAGTCACATGTGGCCAGTGGCTACCTTGGTTTTGGGGAAAGTACAATTTCACATGTAAACTGTGCTATATTATGTGATAGGAAAAAATGATGGAAAAAAACATGACTCCTGCCCTCAATAAGGGCAAAATGCAGGAATTCTTTCAGGCTGAGGAACTTCCTGAAGGGGTACAGGGCTACTAGCCTAAATGTGCCTTTCTGCAATTTAGAGACCCTCTCCTTCCCAAGACACTTGACTTCCATCTGTCAGAAAATGGATAAAATATGCCAATTTTATTAAAACAAAGTACTCTACTACCATCAGCCAGGAAACTGTTTTAATAAATATATAAACCTATGATGTCTACAAAGTAAATAAACCACCCTCCCTTAGATGTGGCACCCTTGCTCAGTGCACGACCTGCAAAATTGTAGCAGGAGCACTGTTGGTTCTCTTGGCCCAATTCTAGCTGTGGCACCTTCTCCTCTCCCCATTCCCTCCCTGCCCACACTCCAACCAACATCAGAAGAACAGGACTCTCTAACACTGCTTCAGAAAGTCCACTGTCCTCTCACTCTGATTACAGTACAAGTTATGAAGAAGGGTACCTGACCTCCTTTATCTGTATCCCTCCCACCCCACCCCCAACACGCTGTAGGCCAACAGATGACCTATACTTCTAAAGAACTGTCTTGAATTCTCATCACCTCTTCCAGATTCCAAAAGCTAGGCAAAACCGGGACATTCCCCCTTAATGCAGCCTGTTTTCTGAGGAAGTTCAGATGGCAATCCTTAATTCTGCATCATGCATTCAGTACAACACTTCATTTTCTCAGGGGTGTACATATTATAAGTAATATTTGCACTATGGATATGAAAGTCGACATTCTCAGTTAAATTAGTTTCAAGCATCATCAAGCATTAGTGGAGGGGCATCTTTCTCGAGCTGCTGAAAGGTTGTCTTTGGGTACGCCCCCTACCCTGACAGGCTGTTCAGTTGCACTTTCTTCCTTCACATTTCTCCATGCCTTTGCCACCTAATGCTAGACTCTCCGCTGAAGCTGATTCTTAGAGTGTTTTTTTTTTTCTTGCCTACTCAATTTGTGGGTATAATTATTGAGTTTACCATACATTAGAAGCACTTACATTCAGTTTATATTTATTTCCAGAAATAAACATAATATGGCCAAGACAGAATGGTAGCATGATAAAGTATCCTCATCATCTAGAAAACGTCACCGTGGTTCCACTGACTGGTAATAATAGCCTTGTTTCTAAGTAAGTGAGTCGTCTTCACTCAAAGCTGAGGGAACAGCATGACATTTTTTTTTTTTTTAAGATTTTATTTATTTACTTGAGAGAGAGAGACACAGCGAGAGAGGGAACACAAGCAGGGGGAGCGAGAGAGGGAGAAGCAGGCTTCCCGCCGAGCAGGGAGCCCGATGCGGGGCTCGATCCCAGGACCCTGGGACCATGACCTGAGCTGAAGGCAGACGTTTAACGACTGAGCCACCCAGGTGCCCCCAGCATGACATTTTGAGTTTCTAAGTCAACACTTTGTTGTATTTTTTTAACATAAGGGTAAGCGAAATTGATTTACCCATTAGGCATAGAAGCCACAAAGCCCTAGGGCCCACAAAATTTGGAGAGGCCAATAAAAATGTTTTAATTTTTTCTAAATTCAAAAGGGAAAAATAAATAGAATCCAACCTGGATTGTATCTGTATTTATACCAATGCAATTATAAGATATAATGTTTAAGTTTTTATGGAGGAAGGGGCTTATGAAAGCAAAACTATCTAGGACGAATGAAAGTAACGACACAGCCCTACTTTGGCTGATATGACAACTCCTGTGAACAATCTCATGGATACTCTGTTCTTCTTAAGCAAAGAGTATATTTCCTTCAAATTTTATTTCCAACTATTGTTTAAAAAAAAAAAAAAAGCCTTCTCTAGCAAAATGATAAGCTGGAGTTTTCCAAAGAATCTAAAGAGTTTAGAAAAAGGAGGTCTAGATGTGAGAGTCTGGACTCTTTAACCGGTTTTGAAATCTGCAAAGAACATTCTCTTCCAGCTAATACAGTTCAAGGTCAAAGGAGATTTTGAACGTGCTAAACAAAATGTTAGATAATGCTTGAGCAGAGGAAGACTCATTTTTATTCACACATTTTGAGAGTGATTCATGAATGAGTGGGATAACATGTCAGACTGTATCCCAGACCTTAATCACTTACAAAAGTTAAGCATTTACTTACATCAAACCAAATTTACTAATATAACTTCATAATAAAAGTGAAATTAAACTTAAAACAAAATCAGTAAGTCAGGTAGGTATTAGCATTATGGTCTCTCTAAGCCTAAGATCACTTTTGATGTGGAATGTGTGAGTAGCTGACGAAGAAATGTGTGTGGCAAGGGGCCAGCAAGTATATGAGGCAAGAACTCTAGCGAAGGAGGCAAATCCCTTAAATTGAAAGTAAAACAAGTGTGTGCAGCAGGCCTTGGCTTCCAGCCAGCGCTCCTTACCTTAGCAAGGCCCGAGCAGTCCAGATGTAGAGGCTGAAAGGTGCCAGTAGAGAAGCAGCTACCAGAAAGTGAGCTGAAGCAGAACCCCGGGGCTCAAAGACCCTAGGTTCATCAATAAACATGAGTAGCTGGGGAAGGCTGTCAAAACGCTACAGGTGAAGCTTCATGAAAGATGACAGCTTGGCCAGCCTGCAGCAGCCAGACCTAAGGCAGCATTTCAGAACAACAGCATGGGCAGCTGGGGGCTTGAAGGACTGAGCTGTGGAGGAGCCGAGCTAAACAAGCAGTGCCTACAGCAGCCAGGCTCCTTCACACCATTCATCCCCACCAGTGGCTTCAGCTCCTAGGGCAATGGAGCCAACCACAGATGCCCCAAACCCATGCAGAATTGGTGTCCACCAGACTGTAAGTGGCTTTTACTTAGGCTAAAAAAAACTCAGACATTAAAAGGTTGCGACTTGTGCAAAATCACACAGTTAGCTAAAGCCCCTGGGTGGCTCAGTTGGTTAAGTGTCTGACTCCTGATTTAGGCTCAGGTCATGATCTCAGGGTCATGGGTTCGGCTCAGGTCATGATCTTGGGGTTGTGGTTCGGCTCAGGTCACGACCTCAGGATCATGGGTTCAAGCCCCGCATCAGGCTCCACGCTCAGCACAGAGTCTGCTTATCCCTCTCCCTTCACTTCTCCCCCCACTCTCTCTCTCAAATAAATAAATAAAATCTTAAAAAAAAGAAAAAAAAAGGTTGAGACTTGTGCAAAATCACATATTTTCCTAAGGCTATAGATTCTGACCTGTGACAGAGATGATATTTTATAATCATTGTCATTTGTAGAGATAATTAAAGATTATGCAACCAAAACATGTAGGAGAAAGGTATTTGTTAGGCAATTAATAAAAATATTATGTTACTTTCCTGGATTTTGTGTTTAGAGTATTTTTAGCTTTTTAAAATTTGTAGTGTGTCATGTCTTTTCTCATTCTAAAGAAACATCTGCACTGAAATGTGTATTTGTAACTTTGTTTTTACTTAAACAGCACCCCTCCCCATTGAATAAGCTAAAGGACCCACAAATCTGTATCTGTTCCTGACCATCTGCATACCCACCACTAGATGTGAGATCCAATTCCTTCATCATTCCAATGAAGAGAACCTTCTTTGTGGTTAGTTGGGAAAAGAATCCAAATGAAGGATGGTGTGAATGTTTGAGGTAAAAAGTGAAATGCCTTTGTATCAATCAAGGATGACCATAAAGTTCGATTGGTTAGGCTGCATTGATTACAGTGTTAAGCTACTACTTACCCAAAGGAGACAGGTGACAGGTAGAAAGGAAGTGATGTGTATGTTCAAAACACACTCCCAGCCAATCTGGCCATATTTGTTCATCATCATCACCAGTTCATGGTATAATCTTCATTAGGATAAACTCTGTTAGTCCCTTCTCTCCAGCTTCTCTTTGTCACTTAGAGATATATGGGAAGCTGAGAAGTGAGAGTAACCCCTATAAGGTTTTCTTTCTAGCTGTGAGAGGTGACCAAGCCTGATTTCCCATGCTTAGATCAGGTCATTGTAGCTGCTGTCTAGACAATCAATAGATAGAGACAGGGTCATGGGAGTGATCCCTTTTCTTCTGGTTCTCTTTACTGTCTGAAGTGTTTTGAGCTAAAAACTGATACTATGTGATTAACATAACATAATAAAATTTAAAAAATGTAAAAAAACCTGATACTATATTTTGTTAAAGTGATTAATTAAATAAGGAGGCCATTCGACTGAGGTGGTCGTAATGCCTTGGTAGCTTATGTAATAAAAGCAAACCCTACGCTGAAGTCAATGTACTTGAATCCAAGAAAGTAACACTTCAGAACAAACCAATCACAAACAGCAAACGAGGCTTTCCCAAGTAAGACAACCATAAGCTACAGCCAATCAAATAACTTTCTTGCATTGCTTCTGTATCTTCTCTATAAAAACCTTTCCCCTTGCCCCTGTCAGTGGGGCGCTTCTAAGCACTTTCAGTTTGATGTTACTTGATTCCAATCGATGTCTGCTCAAATAAACTCTTGAAAAAAATTTTAATGTGCCTCAGTTTATACCTTTTAACAGTTTCTAAAGCCACTCACTGTAGATTAAAGTTTAAAAAGTGGAGGGGCACCTGGGTGGCTCA
The DNA here is from genome assembly GCF_029215605.1 of Mirounga angustirostris. Lineage (NCBI taxonomy): Eukaryota > Metazoa > Chordata > Mammalia > Carnivora > Phocidae > Mirounga > Mirounga angustirostris. Next base: position 86,113,772 of record NW_026991716.1, on the reverse strand, counting down.
GTCAGTTAAGTGGCTGCCTTCGACTCAGGTCATAATCCCAGGGTCCTGGGATCAAGCCCCACTTCGGGCTCTCTGCTCAGCGGGGAGTCTGCTTCTCCCTCTCCCTCTGCCGCTCCCCCTGCTTGTGCTCTCTCTCTCTGTCAAATAAAGAAATAAAATCTTTTAAATAAATAAATAAATAACAAATAGTGGAGCCTTGGGGCACCTGGGTGGCTCAGTCAGTTAAGTGTCCAACTCTTGATTTAGACTCAGGTCATGATCTCAGGGTCTGAAACTGAGCCCTGGTTTGGGCTCTGCACTGGGTGTGGAGCCTGCTTAAGATTCTCTCTCTCCCTCTCCCCACCCCACCATCTGTATCTTGCTCTCTCTCTCATCTCTCTTCAAAAAAAAAAAAAAAAAAGTGGAGCCTTAACCTCAGCCCTGCCTTGGTTCACAGCTCCTACTCCTACAACTCTTGTCACTCTGTCCCCATCCTCAGGGATCCTCATAGGAGGCTCTATTACATTTGATGATGATGATGATGATGACGACTAGTTTAATTGAACATTTACTAGAACACATTGTGCTCAACACTTTTTCATATGATCACATTAATCATCACAACCATACTTTGTGATAGGTACTGTTATTATTACTGTTTTACCGGGGGTGGACTGAGACTTAGAGAAATTACTTAACCAAAGTTACAGATTGCAAGTGGCAGAATTCAGTACATTTTTATAAAGCATAAGCCCTTATATATTAGAATAATTCCAGGAGGTGGAAATCTTATTGATCTTGTTCTTTGCTATAGACATCATAAAGTTTGTTGAATGAATAAGTGACATGAAATAGAGCATGCCTGGAGTTAATTAAAATAGAGATTCCCCGGAAACCTGGGTGGCTCAGTCAGTTAAGCTCTTGATTTCTGTTCAGGTCATGATCTCAGGGTCCTGGAACTGAGCCCTGCAACAGCTTTCTTGCTTAGCAGGGAGTCTGCTTGAGAATTCTCTCTCCCTCTCCCTCTGCCCCTACCCCATTCACACACTCTTTCTCTCTCTCTAAAATAAATAAATAAATCTTCAAAAAATTAAAATAAAATAGAGATTCTCCAAAGAGAGGTTTTAATAGAATGGAAGGAGATAGGTGAATTAGGTGAAAAATAAAGAACCCCGATGAGGGGGGCGGAGCAAGATGATGGAGGAGTAGGAGACCTGGATTTCGTCTCCTCTCAGGAATTCAGCTGGATAGGGATCAAGCCATTCTGAACACATACAAACCCAACAGGAGATCGAAGAAAGGAATAGCAACAACTCTCTGAACAGAAAAGCGACCACTTTCTGGAAGGTAGGACGTGTGGAGAAGTTAATCTGAGGCGATATTCGGGAGGATAGACGGCGGGGGAGGGGCCTCCGTTGGCCACTTCTGGCCAGTGATAGAGCCGCGGAGCACAAAATCAGAACTTTTAAAAGTCTGCTCCGCCGAGGGACGTCACTCTGGTGGCTAAGCGGGGGGTGGAACCCTCCGGGACAGTGTGGTCTCAGGACCCTCGGGGTCACAGGAAGACCGGGGGTGCCTGAGTGTGGCAGAGCTCCCAGGTATTGGAGCAGGGAAGCCGGCTGCAGAGGCGGAGCCCAGGCGCGGGCTCTCAGCTCGGGGTGGCCATAAACTGTGATCCCCGGCACAGTCGGGCCCCTGCTCCTCCAGCAGGGACCCAACAAGCGGCAGATCCGGGGAGACTCACCTTCCTCCCCCGGGAGGAGCCGCACGGGAGTGCACCGCAGGGATCTGCTGGGTTTGGAGACTCCACACGGGTCGGGTGCCAGAGATAGAAACGCGCGGTCACGGGCTGGGTGAGCATAGAGTGCGGCCGGAGACCGGGGAGACGGGAGTGACTGACGGCTTTTCTCTGGGGGCTCACTGAGGAGCGGGCCCCGAGTTCTCGGCTCCTCCAGGGCGGAGATTGGGAGGCCGCCATTTTCACTCTCCACCTCCAAAGCTGTAAGGAAAGCTCGCAGGGAACAAAAGCCCCGGAGAGCAAACCCGAGCAGATTACTTAGCCGGGAGGGGGCAAGGGCGGGGCTATTCCGCCTCCGGCAGAGACATTTGGAAACCACGGCAACAGGCCCCTCCCCAGAAGATCAGCGAGAACAGCCAGCCAAGACCAAGTTTACCGATCAATGAGAACGGCAGAACTCCAGCGCTAGGGGAAAACTGCACATAGAATTCACGGCTTTTTTACCATGATTCTTTAGTCTTTCAAAGTTAATTTTCTTTTAACTGTCTTTTTTTCTTTTTGAATTTTTCTTTTTCCCTTTTTCAACCAACATCTTATCAATCCTTTTTTTTAAAAAAAAACATTTTTATTTTTCATTTTTAGAGTCATATTCTATCCCTTCATAGTAGTTACCCATATTTTTGGCTTATATATGTAAGTTGTTCTCTCTTTAAAATTTTGAGATAGTTTCTTCTAACAGATTAAAATATACCCTAAATCTCTAGTATATGGTGTTTTCTATTCCCCTGCCTGATCATATCCTCTCCCTTTTTTTTTCTTTTTTCTTTTTTTAAATCCTCTTCTTTCTTTTTTCAAACAACTTCTTATCAATTCCTTTTATAAAATTTTTTATAATTTCCATCTTTACAGTCATATTCCATCCCGTCATCATATCAACCCTTATTTTTGTACATATATAAGTTTTTTTCTTTAAAATTTTGGGAGGCACTTTCTTCTAAAAGACCAAAATACACCCCAAATCTAGTCTGTGGCACTGATCTATATACCAGCCTGATCATATTTGATCACATTCTGGTTTTTTTGTTGTCGTTGTTGTTTTGTTTTGTTTGTTTTTGTTTTTATCTTTATCTTTTTCTTTTTCTTTTTTTTTCTTTTTCTTTTTTCTCTCTTTCCCTTTCTTTTCCCACTGCTTCAGGTCTTTTCTGATTTGTTTAGAGTATATTTTCTGGGGACGTTGTTACTCTGCTAGCATTTTGTTCTCTCATTCATCTATTCTCCTCTGCACAAAATGACAAGACGGAAAAAATCACCTCAACAAAAAGAACAAGAGGTAGTACCGACTGCCAGGGACCTACTCAATACGGACATTAGTACGATGTCAGATCTAGAGTTCAGAATCATCACTTTAAAGATACTAGCTGGGCTTGAAAAAAATATGGAAGTTATTAGAGAAACCCTTTCTGGAGAAGTAAAAGAACTAAAATCCAACCAAGTAGAAATCAAAAAGGCTATTAATGAGGTGCAATCAAAAATGGGGGCGCTAACTGCTAGAATAAATGAGGCAGGAGAGAGAATCAGTAATATAGAAGATGAAATGATGGAAAATAAAGAAGCTGAGAAAAAGAGAGATAAACAACTACTGGATCACGAGGGCAGAATTCGAGAGATAAGCGATACCGTAAGACGAAACAACATTAAAATAATTGGGATCCCAGAAGAAGAAGAAAGAGAGAGAGGGGCAGAAGGTATAATGGAGCAAATTATAGCAGAGAACTTCCCTAATTTGGGGAAGGAAACAGGCATGAAAATCCAGGAAGCACAGAGAACCCCTCTCAAAATCAATAAAAATAGGTCAACACCCCGACATCTAATAGTAAAATTTACAAGTCTCATAGACAAAGAGAAAATCCTGAAAGCAGCTCGGGAGAAGAGATATGTAACTTACAAGGGTAGAAACATGAGATTGGCAACAGACCTATCCACAGAGACCTGGCAGGCCAGAAAGGACTGGCAGGATCTATTCAGAGCACTAAATGAGAAAAATATGCAGCCAAGAATACTCTATCCAGCTAGGCTGTCATTGAAAATTGAAGGAGAGATAAAAAGCTTCCAGGACAAACAAAAACTAAAGGAATTTGCAAACACAAAACCAGCCCTACAGGAAATCTTGAAAGGGGTCTTCTAAGCAAAGAGAGACCCTAAAAGCAACATAGACCAGAAAGGAACACAGACAATATATGGTAACAGTCACCTTACAGGCAATACAATGGCACTAAATTCCTATCTTTCAATAGTTACCCTGAATGTAAATGGACTAAATGCCCCAATCAAAAGACATAGTCTATCAGACTGGATTAAAAAACAAGACCCATCGATATGCTGTCTGCAAGAGACTCATTTTAGAACCAAAGACACCCCCAGATTGAAAGTGAGGGAGTGGAAAACCATTTACCATGCTAATGGACACCAAAAGAAAGCTGGGGTGGCAATCCTTATATCAGACAAATTAGATTTTAAACCAAAGACTGTAATAAGAGATGAGGAAGGACATTATATCCTACTTAAAGGATCTATCCAACAAGAAGATCTAACAATTGTAAATATCTATGCCCCTAACATGGGAGCAGCCAATTATATAAGGCAATTAATAACAAAAGCAAAGAAACACATCGACAACAATACAATAATAGTGGGGGACTTTAACACCCCCCTCACTGAAATGGACAGATCGTCTAAGCAAAAGATCAACAAGGAAATAAAGACTTTAAATGACACACTGGACCAAATGGACTTCACAGACATATTCAGAACATTCCACCCCAAAGCAATGGAATACACATTCTTCTCTAGTGCCCATGGAACATTCTCCAGAATAGATCACATCCTAGGTCATTAATCAGGTCTCAACCGGTACCAAAAGATTGGGATCATTCCCTGCCTATTTTCAGACCACAATGCTTTGAAACTAGAACTCAGTCACAAGAGGAAAGTCGGAAAGAACTCAAATACATGGAGGCTAAAGAGCATCCTACTGAAGAATGAATGGGTCAACCAGGAAATTAAAGAAGAATTAAAAAAATACATGGAAACCAATGAAAATGAGAACACAACTGTTCAAAATCTTTGGGATGCAGCAAAGGCAGTCCTAAGAGGAAAGTATATAGCAATACAAGCCTTTCTCAAGAAACAAGAAAGGTCTCAAGTACACAACCTAACCCTACACCTAAAGGAGCTGGAGAAAGAACAGCAAATAAAGCCTAAACCCAGCAGGAGAAGAGAAATAATAAAGATCAGAGCAGAAATCAATGAAATAGAAACTAAAAGAACAGTAGAACAGATCAATGAAACTAGGAGCTGGTTCTTTGAAAGAATTAACAAGATTGATAAACCCCTGGCCAGACTTATCAAAAAGAGAATAGAAATGACCCAAATCAACAAAATCATGAATGAAAGAGGAGAGATCACAACCAACACCAAAGAAATACAAACAATTATAAGAACGTATTATGAGCAACTCTATGCCAGCAAATTAGATAACCTGGAAGAAATGGATGCATTCCTAGAGATGTATCAACTACCAAAACTGAACCAGGAAGAAATAGAAAACCTGAACAGACGTATAACCACTAAGGAAATTGAAGCAGTCATCAAAAATCTCCCAACAAACAAAAGCCCAGGGCCAGATGGCTTCCCAGGGGAATTCTACCAAACATTTCAAGAAGAAGTAATACCTATTCTTCTGAAACTGTTCCAAAAAATAGAAATGGAAGGAAAACTTCCAAACTCATTTTATGAGGCCAGCATTACCTTGATCCCAAAACCAGACAAAGACCCCATCAAAAAGGAGAATTACAGACCAATATCCCTGATGAACATGGATGCAAAAATTCTCACCAAAATACTAGCCAATAGGATCCAACAGTACATTAAAAGGATTATTCACCATGACCAAGTGGGATTTATCCCTGGGCTGCAAGGTTGGTTCAACATCCGCAAATCAATCAATGTGATACAATACATTAACAAAAGAAAGAACAAGAATCATATGATCCTCTCAATAGATGCAGAAAAAGCTTTTGACAAAGTACAGCATCCTTTCTTGATCAAAACTCTTCAGAGTATAGGGATCGAGGGTACATACCTCAATATCATAAAGGCCATCTATGAAAAACCTACAGCGAATATCATTCTCAATGGGGAAAACTGAGAGCTTTCCCCCTAAGGTCAGGAACGCGGCAGGGATGTCCACTATCACCACTGCTATTCAACATAGTATTGGAAGTCCTAGCCACAGCAATCAGACAACAAAAAGAAATCAAAGGCATCCAAATTGGCAAAGAAGAAGTCAAACTCTCACTCTTTGCAGATGATATGATACTTTATGTGGAAAACCCAAAAGACTCCACCCCAAAACTGCTAGAACTCATACAGGAATTCAGTAAGGTGGCAGGATATAAAATCAATGCACAGAAGTCAGTGGCATTCCTATACACCAACAACAAGACAGAAGAAAGAGAAATTAAGGAGTCGATCCCATTTACAATTGCACCCAAAACCATAAGATACCTAGGAATAAATCTAACCAAAGAGACAAAGGATCTTTACTCAGAAAACTATAAAATACTCATGAAAGAAATTGAGGAAGACACAAAGAAATGGAAAAACGTTCCATGCTCATGGATTGGAAGAACAAATATTGTGAAGATGTCAATGCTACCTAGAGCAATCTACACATTCAATGCAATCCCCATCAAAATACCATCCACTTTTTTCAAAAAAATGGAACAAATAATCCTAAAATTTGTATGGAACCAGAAAAGACCCCGCATAGCCAGAGGAATGTTGAAAAAGAAAAGCAAAGCCGGCGGCATCACAATTCCAGACCTCCAGCTCTATTACAAAGCTGTCATCATCAAGACAGCATGGTACTGGCACAAAAACAGATACATAGATCAATGGAACAGAAGAGAGAGCCCAGAAATGGACCCTCAACTCTATGGCCAACTAATCTTCAACAAAGCAGGAAAGAATGTCCAATGGAAAAAAGACAGTCTCTTCAACAAATGGTGTTGGGAAAATTGGATAGCCACATGCAGAAGAATGAAACTGGACCATTTCCTTACACCACACACAAAAATAGACTCCAAATGGTTGAAAGACCTCAATGTGAGACAGGAGTCCATCAAAATCCTAAAGGAGAACACAGGCAGCAACCTCTTTGACCTCAGCCGAAGCAACTTCTTCCTAGAAACATCGCCAAAGGCAAGGGAAGCAAGGGCAAATATGAACTATTGGGACTTCATCAAGATAAAAAGCTTTTGCAAAGCAAAGGAAACAGTCAACAAAACCAAAAGACAACCGACAGAATGGGAGAAGATATTTGCAAATGACATATCAGATAAAGGGCTAGTATCCAAAATCTATAAAGAACTCATCAAACTCAACACCCAAAGAACAAAGAATACAATCAAGAAATGGGCAGAAGACATGAACAGACATTTTTCCAAAGAAGATATCCAAATGGCCAACAGACACATGAAAAAGTGCTCAATATCGCTCGGCATCAGGGAAATCCAAATCAAAACCTCAATGAGATACCACCTCACACCAGTCAGAATGGCTAAAATTAACAAGTCAGGAAAGGACAGATGTTGGCGGGGATGCGGAGAAAGGGGAACCCTCCTACACTGTTGGTGGGAATGCAAGCTGGTGCAGCCACTCTGGAAAACAGTATGGAGGTTCCTCAAAAAGTTGAAAATAGAGCTACCATATGATCCAGCAATTGCACTACTGGGTATTTACCCCAAAGATACAAAAGTAGGGATGCGAAAGGGTACGTGCACCCTGATGTTTATAGCAGCAATGTCCACAATAGCCAAACTGTGGAAAGAGCCAAGATGTCCATCGACAGATGAATGGATAAAGAAGAGGTGGTATATATATACAATGGAATATTATGCAGCCATCAAAAGGAATGAGTCTTGCCATTTGCAATGACGTGGATGGAACTGGAGGGTATTATGTTGAGTGAAATAAGTCAAACAGAGAAAGACATGTATCATATGATTTCACTGATATGAGGAATTCTTAATTGCAGGAAACAAACTGAGGGTTGCTAGAGTGGGGGGTGGGGTGGGAGGGATGGGGTGACTGGGTGATAGACACTGGGGAGGGTATGTGCTCTGGTAAGCACTGTGAATTGTGCAAGACTGTTGAATCTCAGATCTGTACCTCTGAAACAAATAATGCAATATATGTTAAGAAAAAAAAAAGAAGAAGAAGGTAGCGGGAGGGGAAGAATGAAGCGGGGGAAATCGGAGGGGTAGACGAACCATGAGAGACGATGGACTCTGAAAAACAAACTGAGAGTTCTAGAGGGGAGGGGGGTAGGAGGATGGGTTAGCCAGGTGGTGGGTATTGAGGAGGGCACATTCTGCATGGAGCACTGGGTGTTATGCACAAACAATGTATGGGGATTAACATAAGAATAAAAAAAATTAAAAAAAAAAAAAAGAACCCCGATGAGTTGGGCCATAACTTAGAAAGCAATTCTATACAACTTGGACCTGTAGGTGTGGGGGGGGAGGGGCAGGGGTATAATAGGTAAATGTAAGTGTTATATTTTGTGCTTTATGGCTATTAAAACATCCTTATTGATTTTGCTAGTTATTAGCAGCAGAACTTTTTCCCATATAATTTTTTTTCTGATATTTAACCTGAAAGGAGTAACAAGACAAACAGCCATAAAGCTGGCTCATCAGATTCACTTAATCCCATCAACATGATTATGTTCATTGAAATATAGTCGAGGATTATTATTTTAGGATTCATTTTTTAAAATAATCGAAATTGTGTGAAATATCACTGCAATGTACGTAAACTCATCATCTGTTCTTTTGATTTATTCTCTACATCATGCTCTTCTTTGCCATGTACGTTTTCCTATCACTTTTCAGACTTCTTAACACTCTTTTTCTTAAAAAAAAAATCCAATTTCCTTTATATCCATTCCTCCTTTTGCTTGTCCTAGTCATCATGAATAAATTGTGTATGTATGAAGATGTCAGTGTACATAGATGAACAATGTGAATCAGAATATATTAAACTGACACTGTCAGTCTTCTCTCAACACCAACCTCCCAAGCATAAATTTCACCCCCCCTTTTTTTTTAAGAAGGAAATCTTCCTACAAAAAGATGTCTTCAACTATTTAGGCCCAGATTTCTGGAGTTATATTTTACATAAGTGTCACAACTTGCAATTTAATAAATGAGAAAGAGTTTTACACCTAGACGTTTCAAGGGGAAATTACTTTCATTTAATACCTGGGTGGATGGATTTACCCTCGAGGTACCACATGAGAACAGATAGAGACAATACAGATAGTTTTCTGCAAAGGAGAATTTATTAAGTTAATCTTTTTAAAAATTTTATTGTTATTTCTTTTGAGAGAGAGAGAATGCAAGCACGTGGGAGGGGGGGGACAGAGAGAGAGGGAGAGAGAATCTTAAGCAGGCTCCAAGCCAGTGCAGAGCCGATGCAGAGGCTCAATCTCAGGACCCTGAGATCATGATCTGAGCCAAAATCAAGAGTCAGACGCTTAACCATCTGAGCCACCCAGGTGCCCTGAAGTTAATCCTATTTAAGTACTGGTTTCCCTTTTTCATTTTTTTAAATTTTTATTTAAATTCCAGTTGGTTGGGGCGCCTGGGTGGCTCAGTTGGTTAAGCGATGGCCTTCAGCTCAGGTCATGATCCTGGAGTCCCTGGATCGAGTCCCGCATCGGGCTCCCTGCTCGGCAGGGAGCCTGCTTCTGTCTCTGACCCTCCCCCCTCTCATGTGCTCTCTCTCTCTCACTCTCTCTGTCTCAAATAAATAAATAAAATCTTTAAAAAAATAAATAAATAAATAAATAAATTCCAGTTGGTTAACATATAATGTAATATTACATTCAGGTGTACGTTTTAGTGATCCAATACTTAGGTACAACACCAGGTGCTCATCACAAGTGCTCTTCTTCATCCCCAACACCTATTTTATTGATCCTCCCACCAACCTCCCCTCTGGTAACCATCAGTTCGTCCTCTATAGTGAAGAGTCTGTTTCTTGGTTTGCCTCTCTTTTCTTCCCCCTATGATCATTTGTTTCTTAAATTCCACAGATGAGTGAAATGCACCCTGATGTTTATAACAACATTATCTACAATAGCCAAATTATGGAAAGAGCCCAAATGTCCATCAACTGATGAATGGATAAAGAAGTTGTGGTGTGTGTATATATATGTATGTATATATATATACACATATATATACAAAGAAATATTACTCAGCCATAAAAAAGAATGAAATTTTGCCATTTGCAACAACGTGGTTGGAGCTAGAGTTTTAACACTAAGCAAACTAAGTCAGTCAGAGAAAGCACTGGTTTTCATGATAAAATTAGAGGGACTTGTCCTGGATGAAAATGGCCCTCAGATATAATGAAATCTTACTTAAGAATTGAGAGATTCTCTGTCTAAAAGATTCTAAAAAAAAAAAAAGCTTCTGAGTCCATATTAACAATATTTAAAATATGAACATAATTTAAATAAGTAATGCTTAAAACTCTTTCAACAGCTAATATTTACCAACCATCAGTGAATTAATACTTCATTTTTGTATATTTAACTAATGAACAGTTTTCTATTCAGGATTCGATAAGAATATGGCATAAGGATGAGAAATAGGGATAAGAAAGATAAGAATATGGTACTTGCTGAGCCTGAAGAAGCACCAAATATTGTCGGTCAGTAGCTTTTCATATTTAGTTTTCTCACGTTCATATACCTAGAGGGAGAGCAGGCCACTGCCTGCCACAGCTAACAAGACAAGGTAAAGGACAAGAAGGTTATTTTCCTTGACATGGGCTTATTATTCAACTGATGCATTTCTCAAATTTGAAATTAGGTGAATTGGTAAAGCAAGAAATCTCTTATAAATATGATAGAAGGATTCATAAAATTTTAATTGTATAGAATTTTTACAGATTCAGCAATTTGAATTCCAACATTTACAGAAGATGCTACACAAAGGTTTTGGTTGACATTGAAAGAAAAACACTAACTGCCAAAGTAACAGGTCTCTTCACCTTGTCAGGTTTTTAATGACATGAGCAAAGGTTTTAGATTAAAGGTTACAGTTTACTTTCAGGGTTCTTTCCACACATAGTATTCTTTTATGGACAACTTTTCTCACTCTCTGACATTCCTGTCTTCCTCAGGAAACTTGAGAACTGGGATAAATAAAGGAAGAGGTACAGAGAGATGGAAAGGTGAGGCTGAAGGGATTTGGGCTGCGATTTTAATAGCCCAGGAGTTGTCGATCACAGGTGAGCCTTCTGACTGCAATTTTTTTTTTATTAAATGTTAAAAAAAATAACACATAGGCATATCAATTATACTCCTAAATCTTAGATGTGAGGCCATTAGTCTTAGAAACATGCTTATTAGCATGACTGTTGGCTAAAACTTGGGGAGTCATATTCCTGTAGATTATATTTGGAGAAGAGATAATTAAATACATAAATGATTTGGGAGATAATAGATATTGCTATACATAATTCATTGGAAAATGTTTACCCACGTCTTAAATTTAAATCATTTCCAAAAATGCATATACGTTCCCCAAACCTATTATTTTGAATATGTAAACCATATTTCCTTTATTGAACTTGTGGAAATACTTAAAAACAACTGTCGTAAAAGTTCATTTTCACCTGTTAAACACTAGATTTTTGTGTGCCCCCCAAAATCTTCCTTAAGCATTGGTTTTTCATGATCTAAATAACAGAATGAAAACTGAAATAAATTAGTTATCTTGGCTTTTACAAATAGCCACATTTTTTGCTTTTAAAACAACATGAGGTGCCTGACTGTGAATATGTTTCTCTGTGTGAGATTATTCAATGAGTTCAGCCAGTCAGTCATATAAAACTGTTTTGCTTGAAAATGGCTCTTTTGCAAAATTTTTTATATTTTGACATCAGCTTTCAGCATAACAGAAACACAATCAAAGTTAACATTTATATTAGCTGATTTTTAATGGTTGAAATAACAAGATAGAAAAATAAAAGAGCACAGAGGTAAAGCAGGAAAATTAAGCATAAGGAAAGTGTTAATAAAGGAGAAAGAACAGAGATTCAGATTATTGCCTTGTAGCCATACGGTTAGCTATTAGACTGCATTTTAGAAGCTATTTTTACTGTTAATATAACCTGCAGAGCCATACATAAAACCCTCCCATTAATCTGACTTTTCCAATTATCACTCCTTTGCTTTTCTTTATATTTTTACCATTATTATATCTATCCCTAATTACATAGATTGGTTTTTGCCTGTGTTGTTAAATTCTGCATAAATGGAATCATGCTATGTGAACTGTTGCTCTTGCCTAACCTTAAGTCAATAGATTCATCCATGTTATTGTGTGTACTTGCAGTCCGTTCCCTCTCGTACTGTGAAGCATTTCATTGTGTGAGTATATCACAACTGATTATCCATCCCATTGTTAATGGGCATCTTAACCATTTTCACTTTAAGATATTTAAGCCAAATATTTCTAAGAACACGCGGGAGCACTCATCCTGGTACCTATAAACGTATCTCTAGGTATATCCCATCTAGGGGGAAATCTCTGGGTCATGGAACAATATGTATATATTCAACTATAATAAATAATGCCTCCTTGTTTTCCACAGCGGTTTATCAATTTCTATTCCTACCAGTGGAGGTTGTTTCTGTGGCTCCACATCCTCACCAACACTTGGAACTCTCAGACTTGAAAGTTTTTACCAACCTGAGAGGTAGGTATAGATATCCCATTGTGGTTTTGATTTGCCTTTTCCTTATCACCAATGATATTGAATACCTTACAAAATGTTTATTGACCATTGGAAAGATGTTTTGTAAATGCCTATTGAAGTCTATGGGCATTTTTCTGTTGAGCTGTCTATATTTTTCTTATTGGTTTATATATATATTTTATATATTCTGAACAAGAGCCTTTTCTTGGCTATATGTCTTAGAAATATCCTGTGAGGCTTGCCTTTTTGCTATCTTAATAATATCTTTTTTTCTATTTTCCATGTTACCTTTTATTTTTTATGAACATATTTTACCAATAGGCTACTGACTGAAATATTCCATCTAGAACATGAAATAGTCACTCTGCCCCATTTCTCAAACATCCATTTTGTCCTTTCACATACCGTTTTTATTATTGAGTTATCAATTCTCTTAACAAATTTTTAAGCGAACTAGTGTTGAATGATAAGCATAATGTTATACAGCAGATCTCTAGAACTTTTTCATCTTCCACAATTAAACTTTATACCCATTGAACAGCAGCTCCCCATTTCCCCTTTCTACTACCTTTGGCCTCCATTCTCTCTATTTCTATGACTTCAGCTTTTTCAGATTCCATATATAAAATGAGAACATACAGTATTTGTCTTTCTCTGTCTGACTTACTTCACTTAGCATAATACTCCCAAATTCTACCCATGTTGTCCCAAAAGGCAGGATTTCCTTCTTTTTCATGGCTGAATAATATTCCTTTGTGGTGTGTGTGTGTGTGTGTGTGTGTGTGTGTGTGTGTGTGTGTGTGTGTGTGATGTTTTCTTTATTCATTCATCCATTAGGCTGTTTCCATGTCTTGGCAATTGTAAATAATCCTACCATGAACATGAGAATACAGATGTCTCTTGGAGATACTGATTTCCTTTCCTTCAAATATATACCCAGGATTGTGATGGCTGGATCTTATGGTAATTCTTTTTCTAATTCATTGAGGAAACTCCGTATTGTTTCCCATAGTGGCTGTACTAATTTACATTTTTCCAATAGTGCAAAAAAATTCCCTTTCCTCCACATCCTCGCCTACACTTGTTATTTCTTGTCTTTTTTATTTTAGCCATTTTAACAGGAGTGAGGTGATCTCATTGTGGTTTTAATTTGCATTTCCCTGATGATTAGTGATGTTGAGCATCTTTTCATGTGCTTGTTGGTCATTTGTATGTCTTCTTTGGAAAGATGTCTATTCAAATCCTTTGTCCATTTTTTAATTGTACTCTTTGTATTTTACTATTCGGTTGTATGAGTTCCTTATATATTTTTGATAAAAACAGCTTATCAGATGGAATGTTGCAAATATTTTCTATCATTCCATATGGTGCCCTTTCATTTTGCTGATTGTTTCTTTTGCTGCTCAGAAGCTTGTTAGTTTGATGTAGTCTCACCTACTTATTTTTGCTCTTGTTCCTTGCACTTCTGATAACATTTCCAAAAAATTGTTGTCAAGACCAGTGTTGAGGAGCTTTTTCCCTACATTTTCTTCTTGTGGTTTTACAATCTAGGGTCTTACTTTTAAGTCTAATACATTTCAAGCAGTATACAAACAATGCTTATATCTTTGATTGCTTGCTGGCCATTAACCTCAAAAAATATTTTGAGAGTTCCCTGGGGCCTTGGGATAACTGTTTTCCCCTTCAAAAAGGATTTGCATTTGCATCTGCCTGCTACCTAGGGGCTTCACACTCCTGAACCATATCAGGCTAAATTCAAGTCTTGAGTGTCCCTGGTCTAATTAGGCTTTGCCTACTCAGGGTGCAAATCTGAGAGAGGATTCTTCTGGACCCTCCTAAGGAAGGGTCTCTGGAAGCCACAACCCCAGAGATCCATTTTCTTCTCCATTCCAAAGATAGCAAGGCAGCCATCTGAGCAGTTCCCAATGGCTGCAGAGGTAGGAGAGAAAAATCTAAATCCAATTCATCCATACCTGAGGATGTAACATCTGGGGCTCCAGCTGAGAGGAAGGGTTCTCCTGCAAAATTTTCCACTTTAGTAGGCTGTGGGCCTTGACTTCTCTCTGGACATGATTATAGACATGGACCCAGAGCTCAAATGGCTGCGGCAGCAATAAGTGCCTTCTGGATAAAGATAGCCTTGGTGCTTTAATGTTCTGCTTACCTCCCAGTTACAGGATCTCATCCAAACACTGGTCAGGGAGGTCCCAGTAACTTTTCAGATCTTTTAAACTGCTGTATACACAAACATGCACATATTCAAACATATACATATGAACTTTTGTCCAGCATATTTTATTGTTTTCAGTGGGAGGGTTAATCTGGGTTACCCAACTGACTCTCAGAAACAAGACTTAGATGGTATTTTTAAGTGTCTTTGTCAAGCAAATAATTTTTCAGATCTATTTGGTTTTGTTTCTTTACTTGTTTTTTTTAGCACATTTTTTCCTGTGCCATAATTATACTTTGTATTTGGTACCCCCCTAGCTATAACACTTTTCCTTCCTGCATTGTCCTTTACTGAGCTCTTTTTTTTAATGTATCCATTTCTGTCTTTTTTTGAGAGAGAGAGAGCACGGGGGCCAGGGGGGCGAGGGAGAGGAAGAGAGAAAATCTTAAGCAGGTTCCATGCCCAGCACAGTGCCCAACACAGGGCTCGATCTCATAACCTGAGCCAAAATCAAGAGTCAGACATTCAACCAACTGAGCAACCCAGGCACCCCTACTGAGCTAACTCTTATTCATCCTTTAAGATAGTCCAGGAATCATCTCAGCAAGTCTTATTGCATTCTATTCTCAAATAATCAGAGTTGGTGTCCCCATGCACTTTGCTGCAGAGAAGAAATACTTAACAACCTAAGTATTGCAGAGGTACTAGTCAATACAGGTAGACACACAGACCAATAAGAACAGATACCAGCTGTAAACAACCAGTACCAGCATGTACTGAGTAAATATCAGCATGTTCAAAGAATGTACTACAATAAGGTGTGATAATAAATGTATATTATCACAGTACACTGTTCTCTAATTTGCTGTTTACATATCCCCTTTGATAATCTGTGAGGCCATTATGGACAGGGAGCAGTCATATTCACCTGGAATCTTATGTTGCATGGATTCTTGGTGCAAAGAAGGCCCCAATAAATATTTTTTTTCAATTAAGTTAAAGAAATGCTATGTTCATGGAACTGCCTCAAAAATTCATTAAATAAATCACTTCTTATCCCTTCACAGCTTTAACCACTAGAAGTTCATGAACAATGAATTCACTGTCCTCATCCTGTTGGAACACCTCTGCTGAACTTTTGAACAAATCCTGCAATAAAGAGTTTGCTGATCAAACCCTCAGCATTGTAGATACAATCATCCTCCCTTCTATGATTGGGATTATCTGTTCAATGGGGCTGGTTGGCAACATCCTCATCGTATTCACTATAATAAGGTAAGAGCTTCTACTGTTTTCCATAATTTAGGCACATTCTATACTCACTAAATGAATCCTTTTCCCTCTATAGGATTTTTCTTAATGAAATTGGTTTTGGAAATATTTGGTTAAGATCATTAAAGAAGATTCTACAGATATTTGCATCATGTATTAAGTAACATCTGAGTTGCAAAACTCAAAATGAAAAGACCTAAGCCAGTGCTTACTGCTGGGTTAATGAATTTTTAGAGCAGTGATTTTCAATCTTAGCCCCATACAGGATCACCTGGGGAGCTTTCAAAAATCCTAATACATAGTTTCATACTAGACTAATTAATTCAGAATCTCTAGAGCTGGAGTCCAGGCATGAAGTAAAACTGCAATGCAACCATTTTATTTTCAACTTTCAACAATAAGAGTTTTCCTGTGTACAGCCCAGAGATGTTTATACAGCTAATAAAGACAGAGTTTCTATATTTATTTTAAAAAACAACAACAACAACAACCTGTCCTCCTCAGGTTGTGAAAGAGACTATTTTGTACTCATTTGGGCAAGAGAGAGAAACTCCACCTGATTGCCCAAAGATTCAGTCCGTCACAGAGCGTGGGCTGTTCCCCTCGGTGTAGACTAGCCCCATGTAGGTCAAACTGAGAGACATCTGCTCCCAACACTTCCTGCCTTTGCTTCACATCTCCCACCTCATTCAGGTAATTTCCTCCTTCCTCTCAACCCCAGGGCAAAGAGCTCAACCTGGAAAATAAGAATAGATTTACTTGTTTCCCATGGTTCAGAGTTACTGTACAGAGTCAGTGTGCCCCCTCACTGCTTGATATCTTTGCTATCCTGATTATTTTCACATTTAAGTTTCACTTGTTTTAATCAACATAAGATGTTAAATGTTACTGCCCTAGTCTCTAATCATGCTTATAACCATCATTAAAGAAAATTTCATCCATGCTTCTCTATAAGAAAACACATTCAAAAGTACTTCCTAGTAGGTGTTTTCAGCATTATATTAACAAATAACTACAACGATCTTTTGTGTAGCATATTATACTTTACAAAGCACGTTGCAACCTCATTTAATCCTCAGAAGAGCAGTACTATCATTATACCCATTTAGGGAAAGAGGCCTAGGAGAGAAAATAACTTGTCCAGCATCACACAGCTAGTAAGTGACTGTCCTGGCATTGAACTCAGATCCCATGATTGCAAATTCCAAGCTATTTTCTCCACACTGATAAAAACAAACAAATCAAGGCACCTGGGTGGCTCAGTCAGTTAAGCGTCTGCCTTCGGCTCAGGTCATGATCCCAGGGTCCTAGGACAGAGTCCCACATCGGCCTCCTTGCTCAGGAGGGAGCCTGCTTCTCCCTCTGCCTCTGCTCCTCCCTGTTCTTTTTCTTAAATAAATAAATTAAATAAATAAATAAATTTTTAAAAAAATCATCAAAACTAGAAAGATGGTTGGATTTACCATGTGGATAAAAGAATCCTCACAGAACCAATTAAGAGTAAGAGCAGCCTTCAGGATGGTGATGGAGATGACACTCACCATCCCTGAGAAAGCTCATAACTGGTCACTTTCTCCAGGTGGCTTCTCACCAGCAAGCCCACTTTCAAATTTTTATTGTCATTATCTCTGCCGTTAAATGTAGCATTATAAATGGTATTTTTTACACCATCCATATTGAAAATTTATTTAGTATATTAGAATTTTACTCTCAATGAATTCAGGCATTTTTTTTATTGTATCCTGTAAAGCCATTTGTGACTATCAAACATTTTATTTTTTTAATTTAAATTTTAGGTAGTTAACATATGGTGCAATATTAGTTTCTGGAATATCAAGCATTTTACATTAATTTTTTTAAGTGCTAGAAGTAGTTCAACGCAATACGTATTACTAATGCCTATTGCAAACCCAGCACCAAGGGTTATGAAAATACCAAAGAGGGGCGCCTGTGTGGCTCAGTTGGTTGGGCGACTGCCTTCGGCTCAGGTCATGATCCTGGAGTCCCGGGATCGAGTCCCGCATCGGGCTCCCTGCTCGGCGGGGAGTCTGTCTGCTTCTCCCTCTGACCCTCCCCCCTCTCATGCTCTCTGTCTCTCATTCTCTCTCTCGCAAATAAATAAAATCTTTAAAAAAAAAAAAAAGAAAAGAAAAGAAAATACCAAAGAAATGTGGCAGCATCTGATTCTAAAAAGTTCATAGGCTAGTGGAAAAGGTAAGATTTAAACACATAAAATTGAAAAACAATACAAGACATTATAAACACTCAAGTGAAAAAAAAAAAAGGATGAGTTCAAATAATGAGTTCCAGGAAGGGTAATAAAAGTAATCAGATATTCTCAGGAAGCCTCAAGGAGGCAATAGCACCAAGTAGAAAGTTAATAGTCAGAAACATGAGAATGTTTCTAGCTCGCTCCTGTTTGCCAGTTGCTCCTGTCCACTTCTCCTTCCATCTTCCCCTCGTACTCCTTGGTATTTTTACTGTCCGCTCTTAGAGATATATGTAGCATGCCTCACACCCATACAGGCTTGGCCCCACTGAGGAGAAATCAAGTTCTTATAATGTGTTGGCCCTGCAGAAATGGTTGCATTTTTTACAGGCAACTTTTATATGCAAAGACTCTTCAATGTTAGATTTCAGACCCTGCGACAAGCTGCTGAAGAGGTATTGGGGCCAGAGAAAATTCCTGGTTCCCCTCAAATTACACCAATAGATAATGGCCTGATCCTATGTACTCATCTGGAGACAAAGCTGGAAAAAAGAAGAAATGTGGAAAATGAACTCTTCTAAAAGTCAATACTGAGATATAATTCCTGGAAACAGATTCTCAACATAAAGCAAATAATCATTTAACTGGAAAAAAGAAAACCTAAGCCGTCATACTGACTAATTTATTTGCAATGATTGTGAAAAACCTGTCTTTTCTTTGTATCATTACCATTTTATAGATAATATGTGAGAAGATATATGTTAATGGAGCATTTAAGATGAATCTTTTAGTCTCTCAAAAAACATTTGGGAGCAACTTAATTTTAATTTTTATTACTAGGACTTTAATATTTTTCTTTGCAAATTGCTCTCCAAAAAAGTATTAGTCTTTCAAAAGTCATGTGAAAGAAAATTAATTTAAATTTTTTTTTGGCTTGGAATTTATCTAACTCTTTTTTTTTTTAAATTGCTCTCCAAAAATTTTAAGGTAATTTGTATTAATATTTTCATCATGCCTTGCCATAACCTTTTATTTGTTACCTTCTTACCAGATGGGTGGCTTAATTAAAATACTAAGACTACACTAAAAATAAGGAGAAATAGATACATTTAAAGATTTAGGGACTTTCCCATTTATGATGAATATTTGTCTCAGAAGAGGATGAATAGAACTAAAAGTCAGTAAGATCATTAGCAATGCTGGGAAGCAAGCAATGAACTAACTCCTGACTTTGCAAAGGAATACTAGAAACATGTATGAAAAAAATAGGTTTAAGGAAGATGGAGTTTCCAGAATAACAGGTTCTATGTGGTTGTTTTTAAAAGTAAGAAGTAGAGCGCCTGGGTGGCTCAGTCGTTAAGTGTCTGCCTTCAGCTCAGGTCATGATCCCAGGGTCCAGGGATCGAGTCCCACATCGGGCTCCCTGCTCAGCAGGAAGCCTGCTTTTCCCTCTCCCACTCCCCCTGCTTGTGTTTCTGCTCTCGCTCTCTCTCTCTGTGTGTCAGGTAAATAAATAAAATCTTTTAAAAAAAATAAAATAAAAGTAAGAAGTAATTTGTGCATTAGGAAGGTGACTATAAAGTAATGAGGCCAGATGATTCCTAGTCTGTCACGCATTAAATTCACAGCTAGTCAAAAGGAAGCCAGATTAGAAAATGTAGGAGGGAAATTGGGCCAATTATAACATAATCATTTCTCCCTTTTATTCTTCGGAGAGAGATTAGTGAACTCCATTACACAATTAGTTCCACAGTCACAGTGGGCCCTGGGAAGCTACTTCCACAAAGGGGAGGATGTTCTTCTCCATCAGTCCCTCACCCCCACCTCCTGAACACATCTTTCACCTGACAGACAGCTTCATGTGGGCAAAGACTCTAAGGGATGGCCTTCTTCCTGATAAATAAAAAGTCCTCGTTCTGTCATTCCCTGACCTCAACTCCCTGTCAACAAGTTCACACTAAATCATGAATTACTGCAACACCTTACTTTAAACCCTACCAATGGTATCTACATTTTATACAGAGATTACAAGAGGGTTAGTGCGTTAACCTGAAGGAACACTAACGGTCTAATGGTGGAAGACCAGTTGCTAAGACAGATGGGGAGGGGAAATACTTAAAACAAGGCCTCTTCCTTTCTCCCACCCAGTTTAAATCATAACTACTGGCTCCCTCTGACCCAGCCCTCAGCCATTCTCAGAGTGTCAGCCACATGTAAGCTCTTGCTGGGGTTGACCATACTCTTGCTGCACACATACACTATGTTTTAGATACTGCAGAACCTCTCAGTTACGTCTGTTCCCCTGAACTGGAAAGTTGTTGAGAGAGCCTCCTTGCGATGGTCCAGTGCACCAAGACAACTCTGGAATCTAAATGGGTTGAATGCCTTGCCCAAGGACACGAGGGTGTAGAAAGGAAAATGGAATACCCAGTCAGGTTCTCTTTCAACTGTATTATACTATGTATCTAGAGCACGGTTGGCAAATAGGTCACTTGACCCTAAACTCTCCCATCCATGCCAACCATCTCTAATCTGTGCACAGGTTTGTCCTGTAACTAGTGCCTGTGTGTGTGAAGACTCAGAATTCTTCTCAGCACAGTGCTCCGCAAAATCACTACTAATCCACTGGGGTTGGCTCACAATAGGAATTTAATTCAACTGGAGTTAAATGCCTAACGGGGGCTGGTAAGGCAACCCAGAGATACACAAAAGCAGGAAGCTACTACTGTGTCCTACCACCATCTCCCACCCCACACCACCACCCTTCTGGCCCTGAGCTGGATGGAGAAAAGGAGGCAGGTGGTTTTACAGACCTCAGGAGTCTGGGCTGCTTGGTGGGGCCTATAGCCATAATGGGATCTGGGACCATGGAATAGGGGCTACAGGATGAAGGTGGAGCCATGGATGGAATGCAGCCACTGCCCAGAGATGCCAACAGCAGAAGGAACAAGGAAATGCGCTGGTCTCCCCTCTCCTCCATCTTCCAGTTTCTCCTCCAATAGTGCTTCCCATTGGCCAAAACCAACCAAAAGCCAGTTGACAAAGATACCTAGGAACACAACTGGAGAAGGGTGGGAAATGGATTTGAGAGCAAGCTGATCAGCAAAGCAGCCTCCTGCATGTGTGGTGTTATATGTTTTAGCAGTTTTCTTTAATCCATAGCATATATTGTTATTTCCGACTACAACATGTAAACACATTTTTAATAGAAAAATTTTAAAGTCAAATCAGTCCTACTACTATTACCTAATAATCATTGTAATCAATTGATACATGATTCCAGCATATTTTTAAACACATGTTGAAATAAAATTATAAATGTTACATAAATTTATGCTACATACATAATTGAGACTTTTTTACTTCAACAACTATATAATTCATTGTAGGATAATGTGGAATACCATAATTTATTTTATCATTCTTCAAATTAGTGAGCATTACATATGGCTATGTTAACCATATGGAAAACATGTTAGCTAAAATGATCACTAGTCTACATTTTTTATTTTACATGTTTGAGTCATGAGAGAGAGAAATCTAATGAAGTCTGTCAACAGAAAATCTGGAGATAAATTAGATCTAAAAAAAGAATATAAGTTGTATAGGTAGAGACTTTACAATTCCTCTTTATTTTTGTTTTAATTTCTATGTTGTCACTTTTAGTAAAGAAAGCAATAATAAACATAATGTGTTATTTTTATTGCCCTATTATCTTATGTCCAGATCATCGTTTGCTTCAGAATTCTCTTTTTCTATACAGAATATCATCTAGAAACACTTAATTTAATTCTTTTTAATTGCCAGTTAATAGCCTGTACTGTCCCCAACAATAGAATTACCATAATTCATTATCAGTAAATGATGGGTGCCTGTCTAGAGAAGAGCAAGGGCCGTGAATCTAATTGCTGCAATTAGACCCTAAGCAACCACTTATGGTTTATATCCCAATTCAAATGGAAAAAACATCTGTTTAGAGGCTAAGATTTATGGGGGTTTTTTGTGGTGTTTTTGCTTTGTTTTTTGTTTTTTTAATGTGGAACTCTTTCTACCTGACCTCTAGGGTCTATTCTCCTCCACCCCTCCCCTGCCAAAGGCCTGGAGAAGACAGAGAATGAGAGACCAAGGACAGTCCCTTGGCTGCTCTTTTGGTTGACCGATCTTTTCTTCAAATCTCTTCTCATTTTGCGTCTTTCTGATATGAGTCACCACCTGCTGGGGACAAGGACCCAACATGCTTTATAGTGGCATCAACAAGGCCCAGAGTGTGGTTGCTGAGTTAGGAACTCAATGGCAGTAACTCCCCACACAACATGTACTTGCCAGGGCCTGGGTAAAATATCCTCGCCGACTAGTCTCACAGAAGGATTCTCTGGCTTAGAAATAAAGGTCACAGGCTGTAGAATTTTCAGCCAATGAATAAGAGTCAGACATTAGCCTCCAAACCACAGAGCAAAGCCCTGAGCTAGCAGTTGTGGCATAATCTTAGGGCTAACTTTTATGTGCTCTTTAAAGTCTTATTTGTCCTCAGTTCAGATGCCACTTTTGCCAAGAAATCTTCTCTGACTGTCCCCAGGGGAGGGGGCAGAGGCCCCTTTTGGGTACTCCTTGTGCTTCCTCTAGCTTTCTCCCATCACACTGCAGTGATCGTTCATTTAGACATATCTAGACTACAAGCTCCTCGATGTTACAACTTATAGATTACTTAGCTTTGCAGCCCCAGAGCACAATATAATGCTTGACATATAATTGGTGTTCAATAAAATATTTGTTGAATTAATGAATATTATCTCCCAGATAAAGATGTTACCTGTTTATTATTGAATGTTCCAACTCCTTGAACCTAGGGACCACCTGAATTTTAAATTTAAATTTCTGCTCTTAGAAAAATTCTTTTGCCTACAGAGTGTCATATCTAGATAGCATTGAATTCACTCTCCCCAGCAGGAACCATGAGATCATTCTCTGAGCCCTCTACCAGTTTACTCTTCAGATTCTGTCTCCACAATATCTGGATTTCAGGGTCTTAATTTATAGTCTTTGCTATTGGGTTAGATTTTGTAGGAATATTTCTAAGTAAAGGTTGAAATTTCTTTCACAATGACCTATTAGGATTGACTTCCACTTCAGTGGAGAAAAAAAATGCATTATACAATGGAAACCATTTGTTTTCCCTGTTCAGCTGTTTTTGGTGCTAGCTTGAGTGAGCTTAGAGTTGGTATAATTTGTTACTATGTAGAAATTACCCCCAAAACTTAGTGGCTTAAAACAATAAGCATTTATTATCTCACACCATTTCAAGGGGCGAGAATCCAGGAAGAGCTTAGCTGGGTGGTTCTGGCTCAGAGTCTCTCACCAAGTTGCAGTTAAACTGTCCTCCGAGGCAACAGTCATCTCGGCAGGAGTCGGAGCATCTACTTCCAAAGTAGCTCACTCACACACCTGGAAGACTGGTGCTGGCTATTGGCAGGGGGCCTCATCTCCTCTCCATGTGGACCTCTCCACAGAGTTGCTTAAGTATCCTCTCAAGATGGCAGCTGGCTACCCCAGAGAAAGTGATCCAAGAGAGAGCAGGGAGGAACCCTATAATGCCTTTATGTTCTTATGTCATGCATTGTCATTTCCACCATATTCCATTTGTGAAAAGTGGGTTACTAAGCTCAACCACCCTCAGAGGCAGGGAACTAGGTTCCATCTTTTGAAATATCAGAGAATTTGTGGCCATATTTTTAAGCCCCCAAAGTAGTTATCAGATATATAGGTCAGAATGTTTAAATATGCACAAGACTAGGCATTCGTATGTGCATTTGTGTAGGTTTTCCTTTAACTTCTTTTAAAGTTCATTTTGACAACTAACAATTTGTAACAGGTGGCAGTAATTGAAGAAGGTGCACACTTTCAATATCAATCCTCAGTTTCCGTGCTTTTCTTTCAGGTCCAGGAAAAAAACTGTTCCTGACATTTATATCTGCAACCTGGCTGTGGCTGATCTGGTTCACATCATTGGAATGCCTTTTCTTATTCATCAGTGGGCCCGGGGAGGAGAATGGGTGTTTGGGGGGCCCCTCTGCACCGTTATCACATCCCTGGATACCTGTAACCAGTTTGCTTGTAGTGCTATCATGACTGTGATGAGTGTGGACAGGTAAGTGAAGAAACTTTGAAATAGCTTAACATAATTCAGAAGTGTCTGTACCTCCCTACTGTCATCCCAATTTAAGCAACATGGGTGCTAGTTTGTAACAGCCATGTTCCTCTTCCTTTGCTTGTCTCATTGTAGGACTTAAAAATCTTTTTTCCAACTTTCATAGAAATATATATTTTTAATGGAAAACTTAAAACACTAAAATCTCCTTTTTGCAAATCATTCTTTTTAACTTCAGTTTTATTTATAATTCACTGCAAGATAAAAATATCTTGAAATCATGAAATGTTGGAAACCAGAATGAGTGCATCATTCTTGCAATAAGGAAGCTGAGGTCCCAGGAAGTGAGGGGCTTTTCTGAAGGCACATGGTGAGTCAGTGGCAGAGCTGAGAACCGAAGTAGGTCTCCTCACTCTGTCCAGGGCTATTTCTGGTATGTTCAATGTCTCACTGGGATGTTCGATGTCTCACAGACTCCTGTTATCACCTAGCAGCTTGAAGGAATCTGGGGAATAGATTTGGGCTCCTGAATAGTTATGAAGAGATGTTCCAGTACCAGGAAGACCGTATTTTACATCTTTTACACCCCTTGTTATGACTGGTTAATGCAAATGCTGCCATTTTACATCATTAGAAGCGCTTTCGACTCTGACCTGGAATGTGCCAGAACCATATTCACCAACAATGTAAACTAATGTTATTAGAGGAGATGATAGTGATGGTGGGTACTTGTGGAGCAAGTGAGTGGTGGAGCCCAGTTCAGACCCAGGCTGTCTCTAGAGAGGGAAGGTTGCTCATAACTACCTCCTTATCTGGCCTCTGTAGGAAGCAGGCAAGCTAAGATGTCCCTGCATCATCCAGATGCTAGGACCTCCAGACTAGGTCTTAGCAGCATTCCCCAAATAGAAACAAGCCCTAAAGACAGAGTAATATGCATAACAGGAATTTTCTCAGAGAACAACCCACTTAAAATCTCCATCCATCTTCCCATCCCTACCCTAAGTTAGCACACTTGACTTCCCCCCCCTTGCTCTGATCTACTTTATCTTTCTCCCTTGCTGCCAATATATCACATAGTTTAATTTACTTTGTGTATGGTTGTATGTGTGTACTGTTTATTGTTCAGCTTCCCCTGCCCCTCAAATGTAAATTCCACAAAGGCAGGGTCTTTGATCACGAATATGTCCCAAGTATCTGCGTGACACTGCCTGGCACAGGGGTGCTCAAAAAAATATTGATGAATGAATGACTGTCAGTCTTGAGGACTATGTTAAATTTCCCTGGGTCCATCCAGGACTCCTTCCTGAGCTCTGCCTCTTTAGCCTTCCACATCTGCCTTTGGGGTGGGGGAGTGATGAGCAGTTTTTCAAATGAATAAAAAAAGGACTAACGAGGTTCAAAGAAATCATTCACTGAATCATTATTATTCAGACATGAATAATGATGGTGATGTTTAATGCATTTTTTATAACCTGTTGCCTTCCTGTAAAAGAATTCTCGAAATACAGAGTGTGCTTCTCAATTTATAATTAACACCACATTTTAAAATCAATGTACTATGTAGGCCTGGTTAGTTCAGCTGAAGCCAGCTAATGCTGACACAGGGCAGGCCCACTGCAAGAAAGCAACGTACAGTACAGATCCTAACCAATCGTAATCCCATTCTCAGAGATAAGAAAAGCTTCTTCATACCCTGTACCCTGAAGGCAGGAGAGTATTGGCTTTTTCTCTAAAGAAGGGAAATCATACCTCTTCTGTAAACCTCTCACTGCATATAAAGAGAACGGACATTGTCTGCGTTGGAACAGACCAACTGTACACATTTCCTAAGGCTCACAGGTTCTTTTCTTTGAGGGTGTTTGTGTATGTGCATGTGTGTCTTATACACCTGAATGTCATTTTTTTAAAATCTAATGGACACAGTGTGCTAAAATTTTACTTTAGAATTAAGACACTCAGGCCCTTATCCTTCTCTTGCCCTCCCTCTAGAGGATCACATGACCAAAGAAAAATGAAGATTCTATAAAACTGAACTTTTTCCTCTTCAGCATTTCTTAAAGTTCCAACTGTACTAAATGCATAAAACTTCAACAATATCTGTAATTTTGTAAAAAGAAACGGAGTTTTCTTTGCAAGGCCATAAACATGACACTGGTCATGTCAGTGCCATCAGTAAGCCTTATTATTTATACATTAAGTCATTTTAATTGCCAATTCAACAGAGCATAAATTTTAAGTGTTTCTAATAATTTTCATCCTTCTTTCTCTGATTAGTAATAACTACAAGTATGTGTAATATTTCAGTAGTGGGTGCCTACCTCCAAATCAACACCAAAAAATTATGTAAACACCCAAAATATTAAAAACATATACCTCCAGATGAAAGCTGCCTAGACTACTTTTGTAAATAAATTCTCTAGAACATCAAAAGTCAGTAAGTAGAAGCCAAATTCCCTATTCATTCATTCATTCATTCATTCATTCATTCATTCATTCATTCATTCAACAAGTATTTGAGTATGGCCATAGGCCAGGAACTATGCTGGATACAGGAGATAAAAGAACATTAAACTAATAGTCAAGGTTTCTGCCTTTGTGGGGTTTTCACTCCTGAGATGTAGACAGACATTAAGTGAAAAGTCACACAGGTGAATGTGTATTGCCACACAATGATACATATTAGGAAGGAAAAGGAGAGTTCCCCTACGATCTGCATGTATAGTCATGAGCCCTTGTATAGAGTGAGTGGTCAGGGGAAGCTTCGCTGAGACACAGACTGTTAGATAGAAACTCAAAGGAAGAGCAGGAGGAATTAGAGGGAGATTCTGCCAGGCAGGTAGGACAGCATGCACCTGGCCCCAAAAGGGAAAGGAGCTTGAAGGAAGGCCAGAGAAAGACTGACACAAACTACAGCCTAAGTGGCAGGCAGGGCCAGGTGGAGAAAGACTTTGCAAAAGCAATGGTAAGAATTTTGAATTTTATCCAAAAGGCGATGGAAAACCGGTGAGGGGTTTTCAGCTGGGGGAAGGAGGATGTTGGGGTGAGGATATAATCAGAGAAGATTCGCTAATCTATTGATCCCATGACTCCATCATCCTTTAATCCCAGACAGAATGATGGCTGGGCTGCTGTGCAATCACTACCCCATCCCCTTCCCCAGCAGGGGCAGGAGGGGTGGGGAGGGGTCCTTCTCTCCTTAGCCGCAGGTGATGAAAGTGCAGTATTCTTCAGGAGGAGGAGCAGCTGGGGTGCCCTGGGCTGCAAGAATCTCCCTGCGTGCCAAAGGGTCCCTTAACTAAGTTTTCCCTTAAAAAGTCCTGCCTCTTATGCAAAATTGAAAGAACAGGGGATAGGAAATTTTTTATTTTTATAAATCTTCCTTAAGTAGCTCTACAAAAATTCAATGACCATCAAAACATATTTTACATTAATTTAATGTCTGCAAACGCTGCCTTCCAACACCCGCACCTCCAGCAAAAGTGCGCTTTCACAAATACTCTTCCTTCTGGGTCTAGGCTTGGCTCTGAAAAATTCTTCTTGGATTTTCTAGAGAACCAAATATATTTGGTATGTCAGGACTTCAAGTTTAATTAATGATTATCCTTTTTTTCTGAATCAGAAATAGAATAAAGAGAAGAAAGAAAACCCCTCTCCCTCTGAAATTAGCCCATTTCCCCTCTCTGGCCTCCAGCCTGAGTTCCCTGAGGAATTTGCATCGTCTGTACCAGTCACGTTTGTGTATCCTCACTGTGATTTCTGTGAACTGAACCTCCAGGAGCCTGGCGCCCCCACTGGAAAGCCATCTGGGCAAAATGTCTGTCCCAGTGGGCCAGAGCCTCATCCTGCCAGCAGACTCTCCTACCAGCCAGAGCACTCGCCTCCTTCCTGCCTCCATGGCAGTAAATCCTACTGGAAAGAGAGCCTCTCCCTCCTGGAGGAAACCCCAACTCAGAGACCACGTTTTCCAGAGCCTAGCCTATATAGGAAGCACCTTCGTAAAGAGAGAGTTTGCACAGGGCTGAATTTCACCATTATCAGTGTGTTCATGGAAATGACAGCTATTTCAGTGAGCGGTTTATTCAGACTTGCAGGGTCAAGAGTTGTTTTCTCTGCAGGTACCAGCCAGCTCTTAAAAAATATAACTTTCTTTTACCTGCTGGAGGGGTGCTTCAGGGAGGATAATAATACTAATAATTTACTCTTGTCATGAACCTTTCATCCTTGGAGCTCAGTGCTTTTATTGATTGTTCCCAAACCCCTTTTAACTGGCTTTGCAGGTACTTGGCTCTCGTCCAGCCATTTCGACTTACAAGCTGGAGAACGAGGTACAAGACCATCCGCATCAATTTGGGCCTTTGGGCAGCTTCCTTCATTCTGGCTTTGCCTGTCTGGGTCTACTCGAAGGTCATCAAATTTAAAGACGGCGTGGAGAGTTGTGCTTTTGATTTAACATCCCCTGACGATGTACTCCGGTAGGTTGTTAAAACTTAAGAAAAATAGAGTTGAATTAAGTTGTGAAGTGCTTCATCCTCCTTGTCAACATGTGAGCAGCCGCGGAGAGTGTCCTTGGGGATCCTCTAAGGGGCAGTCTCCCACTTACTTTTCTGCTTTCCACAATCAGGTTGGTAGCTTGCTTTTAAGAGGAGGGTAACCTTTAGAAAAAGATATGGAGTTTAATTATGTAGCCTCAATGGACACAAATATATTTAAATATGGATTTTAAAGATCCATGGCAACCAGACACAGCAGGAATGCAAAAATCAAGGGAGGAGCAAAATTTCCAAAATTGTCTAGGAGTTACTGAGACTCAGACCTCTTTGGTATGCCACTGGAGTGTGGTTGAATGGTGTTTCCCCCCATATTCAAGTCCTAATCCTCAGTACCTGTGAATGTGACCTTATTTAGAAATAGGGTCTTTGCAGACATCATCAAGTTAAACAAGGTCCTGCTGGATTAGAGCCGGCCCCCAATCCAGGGATTGGTGTCCTCAAGAGGAGAGCAAGATTTGAAGGGACACACAGGGAGAAAGCCTGTGAAGACAGAGGCAGGGACTGGGGTGATGCATCTACAAGCAAAGTAACAGCAAGGTTTTGCCAGAAACCAGCAGAGGCGAGGAGAAAGGCATGGAGCAGATTCTCCCTCAGAGCATCCGAAAGGAGCCAACCCTGACAACAACCTTATTTTCAGACTTCTATCACCAGAATGGACACAATAAATTTCTGTTGTTTCAAGCCATCGGGTTTGTGGTATTTTGTTACAGCAGCTCTCAGTAACTAATACAGAAGCCAACACAGGGATTTCTCACATTTTAATTTGAAAGGAAAAATTAAGTCAAAAATTCTATTTGAAATTTTGAACACAGCATTGAAGTCCATGACTAAAATTTTTTGATGGCCTACTAAGGGCCATGTATTGTGCTAGGTGCTTTTTGCATACATTATCTCAAGTCAATCTGGAAGATTCCTTTTTCCCATCCACCACTTGTTAAATAGATGAGTCATTTCTGCATCATGTAGTCACAGCCCAAGAGGGATGGAGGTAGAGGCCCTTGCAAGGCTACAAATCCAGTAATGAAAATCTCCAGAGGACCGCAACATCAATAGGATTAATTGTTTATTCATTATTTCTCCCACCAGCACTGGCTGCACTCACAGATAAAAACCATCTGCCAATCTAAAGGTGAAATGATATTTAATCGCTGGTGGTCGATACATTACTATGGACCCCAATGTATCTTAAAGAGGAGCCCAACCTGAGATGACTGTAGAACTTCAGCCTGTGTCAAAGAAATAACAATGCTTCACTGTTTTGCACCAGCATCTGCTTCTGCTATTTTTGGTTGGTTATCATAAAGGATATTCTGAGGTTCTAGCCTCTGTTGATCTTCCCAGAATTAAGTTCTCATGGGGAACTGAGACTGGAACCACTGTGTGGCTTTCAGAGTCCCTCTAGTCCCAGGTGCTCTCTCTTCCTGCCACCCTGTCTACACCCACCCAACGTGGGCTGCCTTCTTCCACCAACGCCAAGGTTCTTCCAGGAAGGAAGACACCTGGCATCTGTGCAGAAATGGAGTTGGCTTACCTGAGAATTTCCCCTGGGGGAGCACCAAGGAAAAGACAGGCTCATTTCACAACAGGCCCTTTGAAAGGCCATCTGGAGCACTGATTACAAGTGTGGGTTGTGCAGCTGAACTGTCTGTCTGGGTTCAAATCCCACTTCTGCTCATTACTAGCTGAATAACCGTGGGCAAGCCACTTAACCCCACTGTGCCTTAGTTTGTTCTTCTGTAACATGAGAATATTAATGGCAATTGTACTCATGGGATTGCAGAGATTCAGTGGACTGAAGTATGTAAAGTACTCAGATCAGTGCCTATTATATAATAAATGCTACCTGCTATTCCATATTGTTGTTAATAACACTAAAAGATAATGGTAATACATATCTCACCTGTTCATACTCAGTAGCCTCAGGCTTGGCTAGAGAAGAGATAAGCTCTGTTGCTAGCAAGCAATGAAGAGCAAGACTTTTTTTTTTTTTTTTTTTTTTGCAGTTTCTTCTCTTTTTTTTCTTTCAAGATTTTATTTAAATTTAAGTTAGTTAACATATAATGTAGTATTAGTTTCAGGGCTAGAATTTAGTGATTCATTACTTGCATAATAACACCCAGTGTTCATTACATCAAGTGCCCTCCTTAATGCCCATCACCCAGTTACTCCATCCCTCCACCCACCTCCCCTCCAGCAACCCTCAGTTTGTTCCCTATAGTTAAGAGTCTCTTATGGTTTGCCCCCCTCTCTGTTTTTATCTTATTTTATTTTTCTCTATGTAAAAGCAGCAAAGATCCTTAACTTTTCCAAGAACTTTTATCCTGGGCCCTGAAAAATTAGAGAATCATGCCTCATAAACTGTAAAAGTTCCTGGCATTGTGGATATGATAGTCATGTCTTCTCTCTCTCTCTCATTTTACAGGTATACACTTTATTTGACGATAACAACTTTTTTTTTCCCTTTGCCTTTGATTTTGGTGTGCTATATTTTAATTTTATGCTATACTTGGGAGATGTATCAACAGAATAAGGATGCCAGATGGTAAGTGCTTACCGTATCTTGCTTTATTTGTTGAAAGAACAATTCAGAGATCCTAAGACATCTACAACAGAATTTTAAACAACAATCACTTGAAACATACCACATTTAGACATATGGGCATTAATGTCTACATGAGCAATTTGTGAAAACAGGACATGTTCTGAAGCAGCTATTTGAGGATCTCTCAGTGATAAATGTTGCAATCACTGATGAAACGGTTTCATAAAAATGTAAACAGAACTCAAGATACTATTTAAAGAATACTTTTATATTTGTCATCAATAATGTTATTTAAATGTTTTATTTGTACACTTTGCAGAGTTGTGTACATATGTAAATATCTTAGATGCCATGTATAACTTTCTAATTTTTGTGTTTTAAATTTTTAATTTGGAGGATAGGGATCTCATTAATATTTGAATACTTAGGACAAGATTGATTAGGACTAAATAAAACCGGAGACTTACCCTAAGACAATAGACTTGGGAAGAACCTTTAAAGATATTTGTCTCTAAAACTCTTATGAATAAATCTAAATTATTTTCTAGGGGGGGCCTTGGTGGCTAAGTCAGTGAAGCATCTGACTCTTGACTTTGGCTCAGCTCATGGTCTCAGGGTCCTGAGATGGAACCCTGCCTATGCTCCACACTCAGTTGAGGGGTAGGGGGTTGGGAAGGGCCTGCTGAGGATTCTCTCCCTCTCCCTCTCTGTCCCTCCCTCCCATGTGCACGTCCTGTTTCTCTCTACACATAAATAAATAAATCTTTTTAAAAAATTATTTTCTAGGGGCGCCTGGGTGGCTCAGTCGTTAAGCATCTGCCTTCGGCTCAGGTCATGATCCCAGGGTCCTGGGATCGAGCCCCGCATCAGGCTCCCTGCTCCGCAGGAAGCCCACTTCTCCCTCTCCTTGTGTTCCCTCTAGTTGTGCTCCCTCTCTTGCTGTGTCTCTCTCTGTCAAATAAATAAATAAAATCTTTAAAAATAAAAAATAAAAAAATTATTTTCTACTTGAAATTATCCATACCAAGTTGTTCAAGTGAGTGAGTCAGTGAATACATAATATGTTGGATTTTAAAAATATTATTAAAATTTGTCCTTACAACAAATTACTGTATTTGCTTTGGACAGACAAGATCACTAGATTTCCCACACATAACCCCCTCTTAATTAATCCCCTCTTAATCCCCTTCACCTATTTCAACCACCCCCCCACCCACATCCCCTCTGCCAACCACTAGTTTCTTCTCTATTTTTAAGAGTCTATTTTTTTATTTGTCTCTTTTTTTGCTTTCTTCATTTGTTTTGTTTCTTCCACATATGTGTGAAATCATATGGTACTTGTCTTTCTCTGATTGACTTAATTCCCTCAGCATTATACTCTCTGGCTCAATCCATGTTGTTGCAAATGGCAAGATTTTATTCTTTTTTATGGCTGAGTAATATTCCATCATATGTATATATCACACATTCTTTATTGTTGTCTATCAATGGACACTGCAGTTGCTTCCATATCTTGGCTATTGTAAATAATGCTGCAATAAACACAGGGTTACATATATTTTTTTCAAATTAGTGTTTTTGTATTTTGGGGGGTAAATACCCACTGGTGCATTACTGGATCATATGGTAATTCTATTTTTAATTTTTTAAGGAACCTCCATACTGTTTCCACAGTGGCTGCACCAGTTTGCATTCCCTCCAACAGTGCAAGAGCGTTCCTCTTTCTCCACAACCTCACCAACACCTGTTTTTTCTTTTTTTTAATTTTAGCCATTCTGATATGTATGAGGTAGTATCTCATTGTGGTTTTGAAATGCACTTCCCTGATGATGAGTGATGTTGAGCATCTTTTCATGTCTGTTGACCATCTGTATGTCTTCTGTGGAGAAATATCTGTTCCTATCTTCTGCCCATTTTTGAACTGGAGTATTTGGTTTTTTGGTGGTGAGTTGTGTAAGTACTTTATATATTTTGGGTACTAACCCTTTATCAGGTATGTCATTTGCAAATACCTTCTCCCATTTAATAGGTTGTCTTTTTGTTTTGTTGATAGTTTCCTTTGTTGTGAAGAAGCTTTTTATTTTAATGTAGTCCCAATAGTTTATTTTTGCTTTTGTTTCCCCTGCCTCAGAAGACCTATCTAGAAAAATGTTGCCATGGCTGATGTCAGAGAAATTACTGCCTGTGCTCTCTTCTGGGATTTTTATGGATTCAGGTCTCACATTTAGGTCCTTCATCCATTCTGAGTTTATTTTTGCTCATGGTATGAGAAAGTGGTCCAGATTCATTCTTTTGTATGTAGTTGTCCAGTTTCCCAACACCATTTGTTGAAAAGAATGTCTTTTTCCCATTGCACATTCTTGCCTCTTTTGTCAAAGATTAATTGACCATATATATAATTGTGGGTTTATTTTTGGGCACTCTATTCTGTTCCATTGATGTATGTGTCTATTTTTTGTGCCAGTACGAGACTGTTTTGATTACTACATCTCTGTAGTATGTCTTGAAATCTGGAATTGATACCTCCAGGATTGTTCTTCTAAGATTGCTTTGGCTATTCAGGGCCTTTTGTGTTTCCATACAAATTTTAGGATTATTTGTCCTAGTTTTGTGAAAAAAATGCTGTTGGTATCTTGATAGGGACTGCATTAAATCTGTAGATTGCTTTGGGTAGTATGGACATTTTAACAATATTTGTTTTCCCATTCCATGAGCATGAAATATCTTTCCATCTGTTTGTCGTATTTTCAATTTCTTTCATCAATGTTTTATTGTTTTCAGAGTACAGATCTTTTACCTGCTTGGTTAAGTTTATTCCTAGGCATTTTATTATTTTTGCTGCAGTTGTAAATGGGACTGTTACCTCAATTTCTCTTTCTAGCTACTCATTACTAGTGTATACCAATGCAATAGATTTCTGTATATTTATTTGTATCCCACGACCTTACTAAATTCACTTATCAGTTCTAGTAGATATTTTTAGTGGAGTCTTCAGGGTTTTCTAAATATAGTATCATGTATCTGCATAATAGTGAAAGTTTTGCTTCTTTTCAATTTAGATGTCTTTTATTTCTCTTTGCTGTCCGATTGCTGTAGTTAAGAATTCCAGTACTATGTTGAATAAAAGTAGTGAAAGAGAACATCCTGGCCATGTTCCTGATCTTAGAGGGGAAGCTCTCAGTTTTCCTCACTGAGTATGATGTTAGCTTTGGGTTTTTCATATATGGCCTTTATGATGTTGAGGGACCTTCCCTCTAAACTATTTTGTTGAGGGTTTTTATCATGAATGGGTGTTGTACTTTGCAAAATGCTTTTCCTACATCTTCTGAAATGGTCGTATGGTTTTTATCCTTTCTCTTATTAATATGATGTATCATATTGATTGATTTGTGAATATTGAACCACCTTGCATCCCAGGAATAATCCCACTTAATTGTGGTGAATGATTTTAATGTATTGTTGGAGTCAGTTTGCTAATTTTTGTTGAGGATTTTTGCATCTATGTTCATCAGAGATATTGACCTACAATTCTCTTTTTTTTGTAGTGTCTCTATCTGGTTTTGGTATCAGGGTAATGCTGACCTCAGAGAATGAATCTGGAAGCTTTCCTTCCTCTTCTATTTTTTGGAATAGGTTGAGAATAGATATTAGCTCTTCTTTAAATGTTTGGCACAATTCACCTGTGAAGCCATCTGGTCTGGACTTCTGTTTGTTGGGAGTTTTTTGATACTAATTCAATTTCATTGCTGGTAATCAGTCCATTCAAATTTTCTATTTCTTCCTGATTAAGTTTTGAGAAATTATATGTTTCTAGGAATTTATTCATTTCTTATAGATTGTCTAATTTGTTGGCATATAATTTTTCATAATATTGTCTTATGATCCTTTCAATTTCTGTAGTGTTGGTTGTTATTTCTTCTCTTTCTGATTTTATTTGAATCCTTTTTTTAAAAAATGAGTCTAGCTAACATTTTATCAATTTTGTTGATCTCCACAGAACCAGTTCCTGGTTTCATTGATCTGTTCTATTGTGGTTTTTTGTTTCTGTTTCATTTATTCTGCTCTAATATTTACTATTTCTTTCCTTCTATTGATTTTGGGTTTTGTTTGTTCTTGTTTTAGCTCTTTATGTATAAAAGTAGGATGTTTATTTGAGATTTTTTTTTTTTTTTTTTTTTTTTTTTGCTTATTGAGGTAAGCCTATATTGCTATAAACTTCCCTCAGAGAACAGCTTTTACTGCATCCCAAGGATTTGGGACCATTATGTTATCATTTTCATTTGTGTCCATATTTTTTTATTTCCTCTTTGATTTCTTGATTGACTCACTCATTATTTAGTAGCATGTTATTTAACATCCATGTATTTGTGTTCTTTCTAGATTTTTTCTTGTGGTTGATTTCTAGTTTCATCGCATATGGTCAGAAAAGCATGCATGATATGACTTTGATCTTCTTTAATTTGTTAAGACTTGTTTTGTGGCCTAACATGTGATCTATTCTGGAGAATGTTTCATGTGCACTTGAAAGAATGTGTATTCCACTCTTTTAAAATGGAATGTTCTGAATACATCTGTTGGGTCTGTCTGGTCCAATGTATCATTCAAAGCTACTGTTTCCTTGTTGATTTTCTATCTGATCTATCCATTGATATAAGTGGAGTGTTAAAGTCCCCTACTATTAGTTTATCACTATCAATTACTTCCTTCATTTTTGTTTATAGCTGCTTTATGTATTGGGGTGTTCCCATATTGGTTCCATAAATATTTACAATTGTAATATGTTCTTGTTGGATTGTTCCCTATATGACTATGTAGTATCCTTTGTCTCTTGCATGGTCTCTTTTTTTAAGTCTATTTTGTCCAATATAAGTAATGCTACCCCAGCTTTTTCTTTACTTCCATTTGCATGATAAATGTTTTCTATCCATTCACTTTCAAATTGCATGTGTCTTTAGGAATGAAATGAGTCTCTGGTATGCAACATATAGATGGGTCTTACTTGTTTATCCATTCAGTCACCCTATCTTTGGAGCATTTAGTCCATTTACATTAAAAGTAATTATTGATAGGTATGTACTTATTGTCATATTTTAAATTATTTTATGGTTGTTTTTGTAGTTCTTCTTTGTTCCTTTCTTCTCTTACCCTCTTCTCTCATGGTTTGATAGCTTTCTTTGGTGATATACCTGGGTTCTTCTCTTTATATTTTGCATATCTATTACTGGTTTTTGATTTGTGGTCATCATTATGTTATATTTAACATTTTATGCATATAGCAGTCTGTATTAAGTTGATGGTCTCTCAAGTTTGAACCCTAGATCTAAAAGCACTAAATTTTTACTTCCTTACCCCCAATATTTTAGGTATATGGTGTTAAACTTTACATCCTTTTATTTTGTGAATTCCCAGGCTGATTTTTATAGATATACTTATTTTTTCTGCTTTTGTGCTTTCTACTTTTCTTACTCCTGCTTATGGTCTTTCCTTTCCACTCAGAGAATCCCCTTTAATATTTCTTGTGAGGTTGGTTTAGAGGTGATGAATTTCTTTAACTTTTATTTGTCTAGGGAACTCTTTATCTCTCCTTCTATTCTGAATGATAGCCTTGCTTAATAGAGCATTCTTGGTTGCAGGGTTTTGTTTTGTTTTTTTTTTTTCTTTCAGCATTTTGACTATATCATGACACTCTCTTCTTGCCTGCAAAATCAACTCAAAGTCTTATGGGGTTTCCCTTATATGTAAATGTTTTCTTTTCTCTTGCTGCTTTTAAAATTCTCACTTTATCACTGTTTTTTGCCATTCTAATTATTATGTGTCTTGCTGTGTATCTCCTTGGGTTGGTTTTATTGGGAGCTCTCTGTGCCTCCTGGATCTGGAAGTCTTTTTCCTTCCTCCAATTAGGGAAGTTTTCAGCTATTATTTCTTCAAATAAATTTTCTGCCCCCTTTTCTCTCTCTTCTCCTTCTGGAATCCCTGTGATGCAAATATTATTATGCTTGATTGTGTTGCTGAGTTCTCTTAATCTATTCTCATTTTTTATTTTATTTTTTCTCTCCTGTTCAGCTTGATTGCTTCCCATTATTCTGTCTTCTAGGTCTCTGATCCATTCTTCTGGTTCCTCTGTTTTACTATTTTGTGCTCACTTTGCCAGCACACATACCTCTATTCTACTATTAATTCCCCCTAGTGTATTTTTACTTTCAGTAATTTCTCAAGTCCAGTGAGTATCTTTATGACCATTACCTTAAATTCTCTATCAGGCATATTGCTCATCTCCATTTCATTGGCTCTCTTGCTGTGATTTTGTCCTGTTCTTTCATCTGGGGCCCATTCCTCTGATCCTCATCTTATCTAACTCTGTGTCTGTTTCTATGTGTTAGGAAAGTCAGCTACATCTTCTGCTCTTGAAAGTAGTGGCCTTATGAAGAAGAGGTCCTATAGTGCTCTGCAGTGCAATGTTCCCTGTTCACCAGAACCTGGCACTTCAGGGGTGTCTCCTATATGTGTTGCATGTGCCTTACTATTATGGCTGAACTGCATTTGCTTTCAGCCCAGTCATCTGCAATGGCTCTCTCTGCCTGCTATGGGCAGGGTTTGGTTCCTGTGTTGTTAACAGATCAGTATGGGGCTGCCTTGGGCTTGAGTTGGGTCAAACCAGGCATCTGCCAGAGTTGCAGTCACATTGAACTGGAGGGCACTCTCCCTGTGTTGTCCCCTGAGAAGCTTTCATTGGTGGGTGGGGCCTGCAGTCAGACCAGAGATGTCTGCCCCTAGCCCACTGCTGGGGCCACAGTGGAACTTGTGTGTGTGGTTATCGTCCCCTTTCCCCAGGGCAGGAGTCACTTTGTAGTGCTGCTGGCCACTGTCAGTGCTGTTTGCACACTGCCAAGCTTGTGGCAGTGTTTTGAATGGGCTCCAGCCAAAAGTATATTGGAGAAGGCAGATCCGCAGCATGTGGGGTTGGGGCACGCAGGGTTAGCAAAATTTGCATAGATGTGCTCTGGGAGAGGACCTGTAGCCACTTTTGAGGACTGCCAAGGGCAGGTTGGAGAGGTCAGTTCTGAGGAGAGCAGGGGGGTGGGGCACGCTGTTAGCATACCAGGTAGAGAGTGTTCATGTTGGTTCCCTAGGTGTCCATTTATCTAGGCTGGAGGGCAGGAGAGGGAAATGGCACCACCAGCTCTTTTATTCTTGGAGAAGTCTCCTAATGATCTCTGCTCCTCCAGCAAATGTTCTGAGCTTAGTAAATAAATCTTCCAGTAAGCCCCATGCATTTTTCAAACTGCTGCTTCTATTCTATATCTCCAAGAAACTGTTTGTTGGCCTGTCTCCTTAAGGGTGGGAACTCAATTCCTACCACCCTTTGGCTCTCCCAGAGCTGAGCCTGTTAATTTTTAAAGTTCCAGGTGTTAAGCCTCACTGATTGTAAACATTTGTAAAGTTAAGCCCCTCTGGTTTAAAGCCAAATGTGGAGAATCATCTTCTGAGTTCAAATCCCCCCTGCCTGGGGTACCTGGTGTAGGGTCTGCTCCTCTGCCTTATTCATGCATGCAGCTTTCTGCTCTCCTGAAGACAGTCTCACATGTCAGTTTGGTTCTTCTTTGTCCTTCCAATCATTTTTGATATACTCTCTTCTCTATGATTAACTATGGAGAGTCTGTTCTGCCAGGCTTTGAGTCATTTTCTAGGCTATTTACACTGATGTGGGTGTTATGTAGGTGTATCCATGGGATACGGTGAGTTTATAACCCACCATCTCCCCTAGAAGTCAAATGGGTGATCAATTTGACTATGAGTAAAAATTCGTGGCAAACTCTGGTACCAAAATTTTAGGTGTTCTATTGACCCATGACACTTTTTCTCACTTAGCTTCTTGAAATTCTTTGGAAATATTGCATTCTTAAAGGGTGGTCTGTTTAGAATGGGAAAGGGAAGCAGCCACAGTTATAGAAAAATAACTTAGCCTCTAAAATAAATGTATCACAGGGAGCTGAGCTAGTGAGACAGTTGAAATGGAATCACATGAAATATTAAGACACTGACAGCTGGAGAGGATGCTTGAGCCCTTTGAAGACAGTTCTCCAAAGCAGATCACTTTGTTCCCAGCACTTTTCTCAGAAATGCAAAGAGCATCTTATGAAACAGAACTCATACTGCCAGTTATCCCTCAAAATGGAAGAACTTAGAAGAATGATGGTGCCTACTGTGATAAACTGCAGAGGAATCTTTACCTTACATAGACTTTCAGTTGCCATGCTTTTTTTATATTATTCCTCAGGCTTATTCATCTGCTTCAACTATGTCCCTGGGACATTTCTATTAAATGTCTAAATATAATATAACATGATAAAACTTGGGAAGTTTAACATATTTTTTATTTTGGAATAATTTTAAATTAATAGAAAAGTTGCATAAACAGTAGAGAGAGTTCCTATATACTCCTCACTTTGTTTCTCCATTAATATCCTACCTTACCATGATGCATTTGTCAAAGCAAAGAAAATGGCATTAGTACATTACTACTAACTAAACTCTATCCCTTATTGGATTTCTCCAGTTTTTCCACTACAGTCCTCTTTCTGGTCTAGGATTCAATGCAGAATACCATATTGTATTTAGTTGTCATGTCTCCCCAGTCTCCTCTGGTCTATGACAGTTTCCCACTCTTTCCTTATTTTTCATGACCTCAAGGGTATTAAGGAGTACTGGTCAGGTATCCTGTAGAATGTTCCCAATCCGGATTTGTCTGATATTGTATCACAATTAGACTGTAGTTATGTGTTTTGGGGGAAAATCAGTTCTTCTCATCACAACATATCAGGGGGCACATGGTAACTGCATTACATCGCTGTTGATGAAAGTTCTAGAAAATCATTGCCCATAATTTCTATGGTTGTTTATGTTTGTCTACCCTAATGTTTCCTTTATAGTTACAACACCAGTGTTCCAAAGGAGAGAGTGATGAAGCTGACGAAGATGGTGCTTATACTGGTGGCGGTCTTTATCCTAAGCGCTGCCCCCTATCACGTGATACAGCTGGTGAACTTACAGATGGAGCAGCCCACGCTGGCCTTCCACGTAGGCTATTATCTCTCCATCTGTTTCAGCTATGCCAGCAGCAGCATTAACCCTTTTCTCTACATCGTGCTGAGTGGGAATTTCCGGAAACGCTTGCTTCAAGTGCAAAGGAGAGTGACTGACAGGGAAATCAACAATATAGAAAATATCTTGAAATCAAGCTTTTAGGAGAGTACATGAATCACCAAAAGTCTAGATAGACTTGTCTATGTTATTGGTATTATTAGAAAGCGCAGGTTAAACAGTATGCTTGTGTCCATCCTTCTGTGTCCTTGTGACGCTTCGTAGCATGGAACGGAAGTGTAACCATTCAAATGCAATGAGTTTAATATGCTAACTTTAGTAAGATGTAAAATATTTGTCTGCATTGGGAGTAAGGAATGGAATAGTCTAAGATACCTGAGCTCCATGGTTGTGGATGTTATTTCAGCATATTAGAAACTAGTCACTGATAAAAAGGCCATCCATGACTATTAACTGAAAACTCACCAAGGAATCTGGCCTTGCCGGCCACACTGTGCTCACTGCAACAGTGCTCTTAAGGTTCCTAGGAGGGGAACACCTTACAATGAGGTCTGAAATTTGTCCATTTTTTATCTATAAAATTTCATATGGTCCAATCGAATGCCTTCGGTAATCAGCTCCACCTGTTAGCATAACAGTTACCATGTACTGAACATATGCAATATGTAAGATCATATGTAACAAACCTATGAGGTACATATTACCTCAATTTACTTAGCCTCAGAAAGGTTAAGTGATAGCTTGATGCTGCACAGCTACATAAGAGCTGGGCTAAAATCCAGGTCTGCCCGTTTCTGTCCTTTGAAAGCACCACTTTGGCAAACTGTAACTATCATTCTGGAGACAGTCAACAATGTGGAGGGCTTTGCTTTCTTCGACAGCCCCATAAGGAAATAATTATTATCTGTAAGAAATTAGTTGATGGTTTAAGTATATTTTGCATTAGCTTTGTTCTCATGCTTATGAATTGTAGAAACCAGCATCTGCATTTTAATAATAGCATTCTTCAGGATGTTAAGCATACACTCAAGATACACTCTCTTTAGGTACAGTATGTGTTTGTTCAAGGGTACAAAAGTAATACCCCTTAAATTTGTAGATGTTCATTATATCTATCTCTTCCTCTTTGGGCTTATATAAAACATGCACTTCGTATAGAAAGAAAAGAAAGAAATGCTTCTAAAGCCTGTATTTTCAACAAAGGTAAACACTGTTATTTTGTTTGTGGATGAAATCTATAAACCCACTTCCTTCATGTGAATCATAAAATCACTTGCTCCATGGATGTCTTAAACTGATTTTTAATCTACCCTTTACAGAAAAGAGTCACAGAGACCAGCTTTTTTAACAACCTAATGGCCATTTTTTTATATCTCAATTGTCAAGACACATGACTTTTAACCCAATGCATTTGGTTCTAGATCTTCTAAAGACCATTTTGAAACAAGGTAATATATAAACACATATCTGGGTTAAAGGTCATATAAACAACATGAGACTGATGTAGGTCACATCTGAGATATTTTAGTTCTGTAACTGAGCTCTACAGAGCTACACCCAGAGCCTAGGTGCTCCTTTACAATGTCAGAAGAAGCTGGGTCATGGCTACAGTCCAGCGACCTTCCTTCTCACTTCCCTAAGGTGCAATAGTCAGGGTTCAGTGAGTAACCCTGACATCTGAAGACCCAACACCATGGGTCATACACAGATGTTGTCACTTGGTAATTGAAAAACAGTTGAAGAGTTTACCTCCATTGTCTTTTTTAATACAGAAAATATTATGAATTTAAAGATATAAATGATTTTAAACCAAAAGACATTTTTCTAATAGCATTTCCAATAGGCCTCAAATAATTCCAATATGTAAATTGGTCAGTGATTTGTTTTAATTTATATGTATTAAGGGTTGTAAAGAATGTTAGCATTTAATCGAAGTACAAAATAAAAAGGGTGGCTATTAAATTCATTTCTGTGCCTTTATACAGTTTTTCTATACATAAGTGGATACACACACACAAACACACACACAGATGCAAATTTGCTGAAGTGATCTGATAGAGATTCTCTGTTTTGTATTTTTGCCCATAATATGTGTACATGTTTACTTCCAAGACAAGTTGATGATCAGTTTCCCATATCTAATTAATACTTGGGTATTTGTCATTACTTACAATCATAACTATATGCTTATTCAATTTTAGGTAGCTCATTTAAATTTTGACCAATTAATGTAAATCAATGAATAATGCTTATATATTTATTTACTTCTGGCTTGTAGCTTGTATTCTCAAGGCTTTCTTATATAAAGGATTTCATATTTCCTTAATATAGTTTATCCTTAGCAAAGCATAAAGAGTTCAGAATTAGTAAAATGTGTCCTAAATATGGCTAATAGTCAAATGACAGTATCACATCAGATTCTCGGGCACTTGTATTATACCTAAGTCCTAGAAATTACTGCTTTTCATGGGTTGATATCACAGGGGTCATGGAATCTTGGACTTGAAAGATACTTTAGAGATTATCCATGCTACAGATAAGAAAAATAATACCCAGAAAGATCGTTATTTTTGCACATTCAGAGAAACTTCTACAGGTAGCCTCCTCCCTTGCCTAAGGCTAGGAACAGCCCTACAGCTATGACTCCTTTATGACTTCACCCCAGGAAGGATAGTATTAAATCATTTTGTTTGCCCTTTCAGCAATTAGCTCAGATACAGCAATGTCCACCCAAAAGATTATGCTAAATTGGTATCTTGATTTTTGGTGTTTGTATATTCATTATTTAACAGGTATCTACATAACAATTTACCTCCAGGACACTATGCTGGGCTCCACTGGGGGGAAAAAAATTAAGGCCTAAAACATTACCCAATCTCAAGAATTAAAAATCCAGTGTCTCCTGTTTCCTGTAGATCAATTCTACCTCCTTGGGTGACGCAGAAAACATCTCCAGTGATTTCTCAATTCTAAAATACAATTCATGTGTAAAATGCACCATTAATTTAATAACTGCCTTTGGGAAATAAAAATACAACATTAAACATTCACATTCATAGTAAGACATACCCTAATTTCAAAAACACTAGCATGTAGGTAAGTGCACATCACTGAATTGAGAAAAAAAATATATTGACAATTCATCGTTGCATTTTCTTCTAAGATTAAATGTACTCATCTCAATCATTCAATGAAACAATTCTCTACCAACTGATTTCCTCCCTACTAATGAATA
Source organism: Mirounga angustirostris (assembly GCF_029215605.1). Taxonomy (NCBI): domain Eukaryota; kingdom Metazoa; phylum Chordata; class Mammalia; order Carnivora; family Phocidae; genus Mirounga; species Mirounga angustirostris. The sequence continues at coordinate 86,069,991 of NW_026991716.1, read as the reverse complement.
CCTAAACCCAAATACATAAAAGAATCATATAAAAGAATCTAAATTAATTAAACACCTCACAAAATGTTTTACTTTTTTTCAGGCACAGGATTGAGAAAGAAATGTAAATAATTTTGAAATTTTATTTCTATAGCAACAAAGCCATAAGTACTTGCTACCTTAACAACTGAAAAACTTAACGTGGCATCCTGAAAATAAAACTTGAAGTTTCTTGAGAAAAAAACTTAACTTGGGTTCCATTACTCCTTACTGGGAATGTAATTCTGGGAGACTGCTTCAAAGGTATACTCTTATATCAGAAACCTATTCAGGGGCACCTGGGTGGCTCAGTCGTTAAGCGTCTGCCTTCTGTAGGGTCCTGGGATCGAGCCCTGCATTGGGCTTCCTGCTCAGCGGGGAGCCTGCTTCTCCCTCTCCCACTCTCCCTGCTTGTGTTCCCTCTCTTGCTGTCTCTCTCTCTGTCAAATAAACAAATAAAATCTTAAAAAAAAAAAAAAAGAAACCTATTCAGAAGTATAAAGTCGCGTCCTAATCAAAAGCAAAAAACATTTCTAAAATGCATGATTTTTACTGAGAATACAGTTGTTTCTCTAACACATATAATAAAATGTGTTGTTCTTCTTAATTTTAATACACTTGCTATTTCTCTGAAAAAAACATTCAAGACAAGTATCTCTTTCACTAAAAGATTTAAGTAATAGTAGGCACTTTTTAATAACAGCTCTCTAGGGATTCCTGGGTGGCTCAGTTGGTTAAGTGTCTGCCTTCAGCACCGTCATGATCACATGATCACAGGATCCTGGGATCGAGCCCCGCATCAGGCTTCTTGCTCAGCGGGGAGCCTGCTTCTCCCTCTGCTTGTGCTCTCCCTCTCTCTCTCTCCCTCTGACAAATAAATGAATAAAATCTAAAAAAAAAATAAGTTTTCTAAAATATCATATGTAGATTTGTTCCTGTTAAATAACAAAAATTCAAGCGAGTAAATTTTAAAGATTTAATTGACTTTATTAAAGGATTCATGAATCAGTTAGTATCCCATCTAGCAAACAGAAGGGCTCTCAAGGAGTTGTACAAAATGGAAGGTCCTTAGAGAAGGAGCATGGGGCAAGAAAGTTACTAACAAAAGAAAGGGATTATTCCAGGCAAGACTGCTTTCCCTTGGAGTAAAGTCAAGAGGTCTTACCAGGAAGATGACCTCATCTTCCTTTGGGGGATGGAGAAGGCCCATGCAACAGACTCGTTGGCACTGATCAAAACATTTCTGACCAACTAGTTAAGACGATGTTTCTGGAGAAGATTGAAACTGTAATGAGGTTAGGTAATAAGCCATGGTTTGGGAACCTGGTCTAAGTGACACTCTTTTGGACCTGTGGTTTTCTTTTTAACATTTTCAAACAGCTGACAAACTTATTTCCAGGAATAAGAAATAAGGAATGGGGTCCCTCTCCTCAGTTTTCAGTATTGTGCAAAAGCTCTGGAATTCCTAATGTGCAGTAGAGTTGGTTTCAGTTCCAGCCTCATCAGTCACTAGATATAAAAGACCTTTGGTAAAAACTATTAACCAAACTACTTAATTGTATGAATTAGAAAAATTGGAGCCCAAAGAGGGGTAGACAAAGTCAAACAGCTTTTTCGTGTTAAAACAAGGGCAAAATTTTGAAGCTCCTTCCCTGTTTCCAGCGTATCATTCTTTCTGGGCTGCACTCAGCAGTAGGAGGCGGTAAATTTCATGCAAACAAGTTTGGCTCACAAATGCAGTAAAATGCTAATAAATGCAGTGGGAGGCCCTGAAGATTTTTGAGGAGAGCAGTATCACAATCAGATCTTTGCTGGTGGAAATAACTGGCACTGGAGTATAAGATAGAATGAATGGGAAGAGCCTAAAACTAGAACAGCAGGCAGGAAATTATCACAATGGTCCATTGGGAGAAAAAAAAAATGCTGCCAACTAGACAATGACAATAGTTGTGTATGCTTAACTAACATTTGTTGAGTACACAAGATGTGCCAGATATTGAGCATAATCTTATATAATCCTCACACCAACCCTCAAAGCTACATCTTGTTATTGTTGTTATTGTCACCGTTTTATAGATGAGGAACTCAGAGCTTGAGGTAGCCAGCCTCAGATTACATAGTTAGCAAGGGGCACTCAGAATTCAAACCCAGATCTGATGCTCTTATCCCTTCACTATGCCATTGCTTCTCAAAATTTACAACGCATGCATATCAGTTGGGGATACTGTTAAAATACAGATTCCTTTTTTTCCCCAAGTTTTAACAGAGGATTTTTTCCAGATATATTAAAGTGTAATTGACAAATAGAATACTATTTTTAAGGTATACAACTTGATGTTTTGATATATGTATCAATTGTGAAATGATTACCACAATCAAGTTAATTAACATATCATACCCATCATTTAAGATCCACCCACTTAGCAAACTTCAAGTATACAATACAGTATTGTTAACTATAACCAGCATACTGTACATTAGATCTCCAGAATTTACTCATGTTGTAGAACTGACACTTTGTAGTCTGACCAACATCTCCCCCATGCACCCCACCTCCTGGCCCTTGGCAACCACAATGTCACTCATCACTTCTATGCATTTGACTATTTTAGATTCCACGTAAGTGAGATCATGCAGTATTTATCCTTCTGTGTCTTGCTTGCTTCAGCTGGCATAATGTCCTCCAAGTTCATCCATGTAGTCACAAATGGCAGGATTTCCTTCTTTTTTTTTTTAAAGATTTTATTTATTTATTTGAGAGAGAGAGAGCACATGAGAGGGGGGAGGGTCAGAGGGAGAAGCAGACTCCCTGCTGAGCAGGGAGACCGATGAGGGACTCGATCCTGGGATTCCAGGATCATGACCTAAGCCAAAGGCAGTTGCTTAACCAACTGAGCCACCCAGGTGCCCAGGATTTCCTTCTTTTTAAAAGCTGAATAATATTCCTGTGTGTATATGTATGTGTGTGTATGTGTGTGTCATCTGTGTGTATCATATTTTCTTTATCCATACATCTACTGATGGACCTTTAAGTTGTTTCCATATCTTGACTATTGGAAATAATGCTGCAAAAACATGGAAGTGCAGATATCTCTTCCAGATTTCATTTATTTTGGATATATACTCAGAAGTGGGATTGCTAAATCATATGGCTGCTCTATTTTTAATTTTTTGAAGAACCACCATACCATTTTCCATAATGGCTGTACCAATTTACATTCCCACTAACAGTGTACAAAGGTTCCCTTTTTTTCTCCACATCCTTGCCAACACTTATCTTTTGTCTTTGGGATAATAGCTATTCTAACAGGTGTGAGGTGATATCTCAATGTGGTTTCAATTTGCATTTCCCTGATGACTAGTGAAGTTGAGCAACTTTTCCTCTACCTGTTGGACATTTGTATGTCTTCTTTGGAGAAATCTATTTAGGTCCTTTGCCCACCTTTTTAATTGGGTTGTTTTCTTCCTATTGAGCTCTTTGAGTTCCCTATATTTTTTGGATTTTAACCCCTTATAAGATTTATGGTTTGAAAATATTTTCTCCCATTCTATAAGTTGTTTCTTCACTCTGTTTTTTGTTTCCTTTGCTGAGCAGCTGCATTTTACTTTGATACAATACTATTTGTTTATTTTTCCTTTATTTTTTTAAAGATTTTATTTATTTATTTGACAGAGAGAGACACAGAGAGGAAACACAAGCAGGGGGAGTGGGAGAGGGAGAAGCAGGCTTTCCTCGGAGCAGGGAGCCCGATGTGGGACTCGACCCCAGGACCCTGGGATCATGACCTGAGCCAAAGGCAGACACTTAACAACTGAGCCACCCAGGCGCCCTGTTTATTTTTGCTTTAGTTACCTATGCACTTGGTGTCATATCCATGAAATCAATGCCAAGACCAATGTCAAAAGATTTTTCCCTGTTTTCCTCTTGTAGTTTTATATTTCAGGTCTTACATTTAAGTCTTTAATCCATATTGAGTTGATTTTGTATCAATTATCTCACATTTCTACACGGTATGAGATGAGTCCAATTTCCTTGTGCATGTGGATATCCAGTTTTTCCAACACTATATTAAAGAGACTATTCTTTCTCCACTGTGTGTTTATGGCACACTTGTCAGAGATCAGTTGGCCATAAATGCATGGATTTGTTTCTGGGTTTTCTATCCTGTTTCATTGGTTTACAGGTCCATCTTTATGCAAGTACCATACTATTTTAATTACTGTAGTTTTTAAAATATATTTTGAAATCAGGAAGTATGATGCCCTCCAGCTTTGTTCTTTTTGCTCAACATTGCCTTGGCTATTTGGGGTCATTTGTATTTCCATATGAATTTTAGCATTGTTTTTTCTATTTCTGAAAAGAAAGCCATTGGGATTTTGATAGGGATTGCACTGAATGTATAGATCATTCTGGGTAGTATGGACATTTTGGCTATATTATTTCCAATCCATGTACAAAGGATATATTTCTATTTATCTGTGTTTTCTTTAATATCTTTCATCAATATTTTATATTTTCAGTAGATTAGCTCTTCACCTCTTTGGTTAAGTTTATTCCTATTTTATTCTTTTACTTGGTATTGTAAATGAGATCATTTTCTTAATTTTCTTTTCAGATAGTTTGTCATTAGTGTATAGCAATGCCACTGATTTCTGTATGTTGATTTTGTATCCTGCAACTTTATTAAATATACTTATTAGTTCTAACAGTTTTTGCTGAGTCTTCAGGATTTTCTACATATATGATCATGTCATCTGCAAATAATGATAATTTGACTACTTTCTTTCCAATTTGGTGTTTTTTATTTCTTTTTCTTGCCTAATTGCTCTGGCTAGGACTTTAAGTACTGTGTTGAATAGAAGTGGCAAGAGTGGGCATCCTTGCCTCTTACTAAATCTTAAAGGAAAAGCTTTTAGTTATTCACCATTAAGTATGAAGTTAGCTGCCAGCCTTTCATATATGGACTTCATTGTGTTGTGTAAGATCCTTCTAAAACTATTTTGTTGAAAATTTTTATTTCGAATGGATGTTGAATATTGTCAAATGCTTTTTCTGTATCTATTGAGATGATCATGTGGTTTTTATCTTTCATTCTGTTAATGTAGCAATTTGTGTATGTTGAACCATCCTTGCATCCCAGGGATAAATCCCACTGAATTGTCGTGTCCATACTGTTGAATTGTTTGTTAGCATTTTATTGAAGACTTTTGCATCTAAATTTATTAGAAATATTGGCCTGTATTTTTTTTAAGATTTTATTTATTTATTTGACGGGGAGAGGGGGAGAACAAGCAAGAGAAGCAGCTGAGCTGGGAGCCTGATGTGGGGCTCAATCCCAGGACCCTGGGATCATGACCTGAGCTGATGACAGAGACTTAATGGACTGAGCCACCCAGGCATCCCTGCCTGTAGTTTTCTTGTTGTATCTTTGGTATATGGGGATACTAGGCTCATTAAATAGTTTAGAAGTGTTCTCTCCTCTTATGTTTTTGGAAGAGTTTAAGAAAGTTTTTGGAAGAGTTTACTGGTGGAATTCACCAGTAAAGCCATTTGGTTCTGGGCTTTTCTTTGTTAGGAGTTTGTTGTTGTTGTTGTTGTTGTTGTTGTTGTTTTATTGAGTCAGTCTCTTTGCTCATTATTAGCCTGTTCAGGCTTTCTATTTCTTCTTGACTCAATCTTGAAAGGTTGTATGTTTCTAGGAATTTATCTCTTTCTATTAGGTTATATAATTTGTTGGCATATGATTGTTCATCTTCATTGTTCTTATGATTCTTTGTATTTTTGTGGTATCAGTTGTAATGTCTCCTCTTTCATTTCTAATTTTATTTGTCTTCTCTCTTTCTTTTTAAATGCAGATTCTGATTTAGCAGTTCTAGGTGCAATCTGAGATTCTGCATATCAAACAAGTTCCCATTTGACGCCAATATTGCTGGTCCACAGACCAGATTTTGAGCTGCAAGGAGTTACGTCCAATGGAAGTGCAAAAGAGGAGACAGACAGGAGAAACCTTCCAAAAAAACAAAGATGGTTATGCAGACTGAAGAAGACTAGAGAGAGAAACTTATTTTGAGATTTCTAGCCTATGGGAAAGTTACCAGTTGAAATAGTAACCCAAAAGGAGGGCCAGCTGCAATCTGTATTCATTAAATAATTTCTGCCTGTCTTTTCTTAAATCAATTTTATTACTATTTTTTAAAGATTTATTTATTTATTTGAGAGAGAGAGAAAGCACGTGAGTAGGGTAGGGGCAGATGGAAAGAATCTCAAGCAGACTCCCCACTGAGTGTGGAGCCCGACATGGGGCTCAGTCTTATGACCCTGAGATCATGACCTGAGCCAAAATCAGGAGTTGGATGCTTAACTGACTGAGCCACCCAGGTGCCCCTTAAATCAATTTTTTTAAATGGCTAAATAACATTCATAATAATAATAAAGATAAAAAATAAATAAAAAGGACTGAACCCACTCTCTTAGAAGTTATCAAAATCAGTAGTAGTTAACAATGCATAATCATCAACTTATTTATTCAACTCTATGGTTTATTAGCAGCCCAGCCACAACAATAATCTCTGGTTACTTAAATCAGGATTGATGGTGACATGGAAAGACATACCACAGACAGCAGGGATTAATTACTTCATAAAGAGTACAGAGAAAGGGAAGGAGGGGAAAACTATAGGCTATAAAATTAGTCAACTTGTGTTTGCATCCCTAAATTTGTGTAATGCTTTGAGCAAATTCTTTAGCTGTTCTAACCCTCAGTTCCCCGTCTATAGATTGAGGATGATGATATCCCCCAATTCATGCTTCTTTTGTGAGTTGTAAACACTTAGAGCACTTAGAATACTGCTTATTGTAAATACTTAGTACTTTTAGTATCATCATCACCCTCATCATCTTCATTATCATCATCACTTCAAAATACTCGACAAATTGAAAAATGTATGAACAATATTTTACAATCCCTCCTATTGAGAAGTAGTCTTTTTCCCCATGCCTTGAAGCTATGCTGACCTGGTGACTTCCCTTGACCAATAGATTTTGGCAGAAGTGATGTTGCGTCAATTCCAAAGTATAGGCCTCAAGAGAACTTGCAGCTACTATCCTTGCCCTCTTAGAATCCTGCACTGAGACACTGTGTAAAAAGCCAGTCTAGCCTACTGGAGGATGAGAGGCCATGGGAAGGAGAACTGAGGCATCCAAACTGGTAGCCAATACCAGCTCCCAGATGTGAGTGAGACCATCTTGGACCTTATAGTTCAGCTGACTGTCCAGCATTCACAGTCATATGAGTGACCCAAATGAAAGCCACAGAGGAGCCACCCAACGAATCCACAGAATTATGAAAAATAATACTGTTGTTGTTTAAGTCATAGCTTTGGGGCAATTTATCCCACAGCAATAGGTAACCGAAATAGCATCCATGAAAGTAAAAATTAATAAAATGGCCCTTGGTGATAAAAAAAAAAATTGTGAGCCTCTAAAGTATTACAGTTATTATAAACCTTGATTCCTTCCTTTCTTCCTTCATTCTATGAAGATTTATTGAGCATCTAGCATATTCCAGATAATATACTAAGCTTCAGGTATAAACTGATGAACAAAACATTCTCCTGCCCTTACAGAGCTTACAGTCCAGTTAACATTACAAATGTGAACACCGAAATACATATATAATTATAAATTGTGATAAGTGCCGAGAGGAGAGAATAACAGAGACATATCTTAGTTGTACTGGACAGTTTTTTGTCAGTGCTTAGACACATTTTATTTCACAGTGCTGTGAAATAAATTCTCTCCCATTGATTTTATTTTAAAAGAAATGACTATTACATCAAACTCAAAACATTTAAAGTATGAGGAAACTGTTGTTCCATCTCTTTTCTATTTAAAATAGTAGATATAAATAAACTATCTCCAGAGATGGAGAAAGCAGATGGATTTGAAAATTCAAGCTCACACTGAATATAATTAACTTGGAAAGGGAGAGAAGCTAATGACGCCTGAGATTATAGGTGCCCGGGAGACAGGCAAAGGGCTAACTTATTTTTAACACTACACTAGTCTCAGCAGTAAGGAAAATTCAAACTTGATTAAAGTCTCTGAGGAGGTGAAAAAGCAAATGAAGAGAGAAAAAAATGTGGCTATTGGAGAGTAATTAACATTTTGACCCAGTTGCCAGCCTGAGTAGGTGTTCACTGCTTATTAACAAAGCTGGGTTTCTTGGGTCATTGCAAATGAAAAGGTCTTGTGAAAGCACTCTGGGGATTGTTTACTCTTTGATTCTGAAGAAGGTACACCTGAAGAAACAAATGCGCTTAGGCAAAGCACTTCCTCAGCAGGAATGGAGGATTGCTTTCTGCACCAAGGAAGCCTTATTTGCATTCCCAAACAGAACCCTCTGGGATATTAGATCAGGCAGAGAAGAAGATGACCCTTGGCCTTGAAGAGCTTGATAATGGTCATGTCCCAGGTCACTGTGACTGAGACTTAAATATAGCCTGGTCTACAAAGCCCTTCACAATTGAACCCCAAGGGCCATTCCCCTCTACTCACCCTACAATTTGGTCAGTCATAGAGTATACATTCACAAATCCATTCTTTTTTATGTGCCATTCCTGTTACCTAGAATACTCTTTTCCTCTCCACCTAACAAACTCCTGCTCTTCAGACCCAGTGTAATTGTTATTTCTTTACACTTCCACTCCCAAAGCAAGCCAAATTAATCATTTCCTTGTTGGTATTTTCGTACTACTCTGTGGTGTCCTCTATTATGTATAGCATAATCAGTAATAGCATGATGTACTTGTCTTACCCACTATATCTGTAAACTCCTCAAACCAAAACATATCTAACTCATCTTGGTATGGTTATACTTAAGTATCTATCACGTAACAAGTGCCCAGGAAACACTCAATTGATGGAGTAAACAAATAAGGAAAGGAAACAAAGAATACTTGAAGAGATGTTGGGGTGTCTGTGTGTGTTGTGTGTGTGTGTGTATCCATAGTCATATGTGGGCATGGAAAAATATATATCTAAGTGTTAACATATAGGAAAATTCCTCATATAAACTATGAAAAGACTTTTGTGATTGAAATATGTTACAAATCTCTTTAAACTTTTCATTTTTTATTTTGAATGTAGCAATAAAGCACTGGTATATCACTTGTGTATTAAAATGCTTGCAGACATTTTGCCTTAGTTAGGTTTTAGCTAAGGTTTTCTAAAAGGCATCTGATTTGCACTTCTTAAGATTTAATGTGAAAAAATATAAGTAAATGAGATAAAAGGATTTAATGTGGTTTCAAATGCCTTACTGTGAATCTAGAAGAACAATATTTGATAACTGTTGCAAGTGCTTAACTTAAAGCTTGGACCTCTGTAAACCAATTTCTAAACTTCAAAAATGCCTAGTACATTTAAGAACATTTGAAACTTCAAAGAATAACCTTTTCAAAATTACATAGTTACATCAGGTATCAAGCAGAAAATCCTCAATTCTGTCTTCTTTTTCTTTTTTTTTTTTTTTTAAGATTTTATTTATTTATTCATGAGAGACAGAGACAGAGAGAGAGAGAGAGAGAGAAGCAGGCTCCCAAGGAGCAGGGAGCCCGATGCGGGACTCGATCCCAGGACCCCGGGATCATGACCTGAGCCGAAGGCAGACGCTTAACCATCTGAGCCACCCAGGCGCCCCTGTCTTCTTTTTCAATGAATCAAAATCCCATAAATGTTATCAAGCAAATAACTACAGGTTCTAAAGATGGTTGGTTCTACCAAGTGTCTTCTCTACATGAATAAGTTCTTTCTTGCTTCCACAGAATTATTATAATTTGATGGGCATTTGAATATATTCTTGCTGTCAAGATATGTTTTTAAACATGCTTATTTCTTCTCTGAATTTATAAAAGATATAAAAATGCTCACTATAGAGAATTTGGGAAGCAAATAAGTAATTTTCTTTAGGAGAAAATAAAAATCATCCCAATTTTCAGCACCCCAAGATAATTATTGCTAATATTTTATTATAATAATATTTAATTAGAAAAATAATATAGCGGGGCGCCTGGGTGGCTCGGCTGGTTAAGCGTCCAACTCTTGATTTCAGCTCAGGTCATGATCTCAGGGTTGTGAGATCGAGTCCCACGTCAGGCTCTGTGCTTAGCCAGGCGTCTGCTTGAGATTCTCTCTCTCCCTCTCCCTCTGCCTACCCTCCTGCATGCTCTCTCTCTAAAATAAATAAATAAATATTTTTAAAAAAAGAAAAAGAACATAGAAAACTTAGAAATACAAAATCAAAAAATAAAATGAAAATCACAGTGTTTTCTAGATTAGTTTTTCCTCAGTATATATGTTATTTTAACACATACTGGATCATGGTATATATTTTTAAATAGAACTTAAGTTACTCTCAGTGTTGGTTTTGTTTTGTTTCGTTTTGTTTTGAGGTTATAACTAATACTGCAGTGGACTTTCTGTGTAGGTATTTGAGTTTTTAACTACTTCTTTAGAACAGATTTATAGAAGAGAAATAAATAGATCAAGAGTACCCAGTTTTTAAAACTCTTAATATATGTTGCAAAGATACTCTCCAAAAAGTTGCCACTATGGAACTTCCTACCTGCAATAGATAAAAGCATCTAGGGGCGCCTGGGTGGCTCAGTCGTTAAGCGTCTGCCTTCGGCTCAGGTCATGATCCCAGGGTCCTGGGATCAAGCCCCACATTGGGCTCCCTGCTCAGCAGGAAGCCTGCTTTTCCCTCTCCCACTCCCCCTGCTTGTGTTCCCTCTCTCAATGTGTCTTTGTCAAATAAATAAAATCTTTAAAAAAAAAAAAAAAGATAAGAGCATCTATTTCCCATCTCCTCAATGATGCTCAGTATCATTTTTTTTGTCTCTGCTATTATGACAGGCCAAGGTTGTTTCTTAATAATTTTGCACACTTCTTCAACTATGAAGTGAAGTTAGGCATTTTTCACAGGTTAATTGGTCATTTGTATTTCATTTACTGTGAATTAAGCCCCTTGAGGACAGGGGTGTTTTTCTGCCACACTGTAATCACTCAATAACTGCTGTAAAAAAGAATCGTATTTTTACATATTCTGACCATTTGTTTTTTTTTTTTTAAGATTTTATTTATTTATTTGAGACAGAGAGAATGAGAGAGAGAGAGCACATGAGAGGGGGGAGGGTCAGAGGCAGAAGCAGGCTCCCTGCCGAGCAGGGAGCCCGATGCGGGACTCGATCCAGGGACTCCAGGATCATGACCTGAGCCAAAGGCAGTCGCTTAACCAACTGAGCCACCCAGGCGCCCTGACCATTTGGTTTTTAACATTTTTCTTTTTGGTTTCTAAAAGCCATTTTATATACTAGATATTTATTGTAATTATTTTCCCCCAACTTCTCATTTTCCTTTTAATCTTGTTTATAGTTTTCTTTGATGAACAGTCTTTCATTTTATATAGTCGTCCATTAGCCTTTTTACTTTGAATTTCTTCTATTGCTTTTAGGGCTTGATGAACTCCTTTTCAATTCTGAGATGACTTTTAGTGTAAACATAACTCACAGTTATTGTTGGGTGGGAAAGGGTATTTATTACTTCTGTTAAGGTATTTAATTTTCAGAAAAGGACTCAGTGCCTCATGAGAATAACTTGAGGAGTAATTGGTGCGTTCTGGCAATCCCTAAGAAGTGAAAATATGAGACTTTAGAAAGTATATATTTTTCCTTACAAGTATTCTTAATCTGGGGTGAGTCCTCTGAGCTGTTAAATTCAATGTGCACTTTTCTGGATAGATTCTGAAAAGATCTGTGATTCCAAAATCAAGTTAAGATTATGAGATTACATTTTTTTCTTAAATAAATGGGAATCTATCATTTATTGGTCTCTATCTATTCTCTAATCAATAAAAGAATGTCTTTCAAATATACTTGATTTTGACCTAGAATAAGAAATACATTTTCTTAAGAATGATGAGAAGTTCTTCAAGGATTTTTCACATTTGACACTATCTGGATTCCCCAGTCTTTAAACTTTAACAACCTTTCTTCAAATCCAGAGTTTGATAACCCACAAAGAAGAATAGGCTGAAGAATAGTGACTGATGTTTTTAAGTCAAAGAATAAATTTAGCACAAGCTTTCCTAAAGATGCTGTCATGCTGAACCCAAACTTAGCCGGTGATAACTTAGAACACTGGGTGCCAGCCTTACATGGGCACCAACCCGTGTGTATGTCATTGAAAATTCAATAGATGCTAAGGCCCAGTGTGTCAATCTTTTGACATAATTTAAACTCATAAAATCTCCCAATTGGATATGACTATATAAGCCTATGAGCCTTACAATCCCATATCACCATCCTCTCCAAAATATCTCCAACAGCAGTCACCAAATCTATGATTAAAGATTTCTAGGGATAGGAAGCTCTTTGCTTTTTAAGACAGTTCACTGCAGAATTTCTCCCTCCAGCCCTTATTTCATGAAGATCTAAGTTTTCCATTTATCTTCCTGAAACAATGGAGCCCAGGTAATCAGGCACACCTGCAGGAAATCTGCTGAAACAACTTTTTAGCCTTCTTAAATGGATGAGCTGAGACATAATCAAAACAGCATGTCACTGCTCTATACAGATTTCTTGCTGAAACATTGTGAGATTTTGAATACAGAGTGCTCCTTAAAAATGAAGGCAGAATTTAAGTTTTAAAAAGCATATAGTAGGGGCACCTGGATGGCTCAGTCATTAAGCGTCTGCCTTCAGCTCAGGTCATGGTCCCAGGGTCCTGGGATCGAGCCCCGCATCGGGCTCCCTGCTCCACGGGAAGCCTGCTTCTCCCTCTCCCACTCCCCCTGCTTGTGTTCCCTCTCTTGCTGTGTCTCTCTCCGTCAAATAAATAAATAAAATCTTAAAAAAAATAAAAAGCATATAGTAAAGTATAAGCTATACTGGTGTTTAGACCTTCTAATTTGGGGAAACAGAGCTGGTAGTCAATTTCTGTGTAGACAATCATTAAAGCATAAAGTATAAAGTCAAAGTATAAAGTCATAGATTAAAGTATAAAGTTTCTGTGTAGACAATCATTAAAGCATAAAGTATTTCCACAAAACTGGCCAATCATTTTGACAAAGCTAAGCAAATGAGCAGACATATTATTGATTTTGACTTGGAGAAATGTTCCAATGCCAACATGGGCAAATGTCTCTGGGGATTGTCCAACCTGCCATCTAGATTCCTATAACAATGGGGGGGGGGGTGTAGAACTGAGTATGTAGTTGTTTTCTAGGAAAAAATGTGCATATGGATGCAAAAATATATGTGAAATAACTTTAATATCTTTAAATAATTATTTTTTAAATAATCTAATTATCAAAAATAACATACAGACTAGATATGGGAATTAGCCTGTTAATTTCTACATTACCCATAGCAATAAAGAAAGTTCAGAAACTCATGGGAAAGACAGGGCTCGATTAGGATGAACTCAAAGGTAACATGTTATAGACTCATCACTACCTCTAGATCCCTAAAGAAAAGAATCCTGCTCTAAACACTTTTTTGAGTCTTATGCTCTGCTTTAAATTATTACTATAAAGGGTTTTGGCATATGGCTTTTTTAATGCTTATCTGTTTATATAAAATATTACTAATAGTGTTTTTCAAGGTGCAGATCACAACCAGAGAGCCATGAGACCAGGTTAGTGGCTCTCGACCAGCTGTTTTTCCTCTCCCCCAACTTAATTAATAGAACATACAGAGTTTGTGTATATATGTGTGTGTTGCGTATCCACATACATGCACTAGTATGTGATATAAAATGTATTTCATGTTCTAGGTCAAAATCAAGTATATTTGAAAGATATTCTTTTATAGATTAGAGAATAGAGATCAATAAATGATAGATTCCCATTTATTTAAGAAAAAATGTCCCTATCACCAAAATCTAGACATAATAATATTTTTCTTAAAAGTTTTTTCTACCATTTACTATCAAAGAAATGTTTTTAAATGACTTCATTCATCTCCTGTGTGGAAAAAATTGGATTTAATTAAATGGTGCTGTCAACTTCACCTTAAGGGAATGAATTTCTATAGATAGTAGCTGCCAATTTTTATTTGCCAAACCAAAGATTTTTCAAGAACATGGAATAAGATTTCTGAATTGTGACTAAGAATGAAATGTTAATTGTAATTTATTTCTGATGACAACAATTTAGATCAGGTCAAAGCACAGATTCAGGAAGCATAAAATACCATCTATACAGCATGTCTTCTTAACTTTCTTCTCTCAACAGTGAAGTCCCAGTTATCTAGAAATGGACTATCTACAGCGTGAATTATTCATGTAAAACTCTCACAGATAAAATGAGGGCATGCACATATATTCTCCATCGGCATGTTCCTCTTGCCTCTTTGGCTTAGACACAAGGTGCCAAATGCTTGCCTAAAGCACTGCTGGGAATTCAAGCTCCTAGATCACCATCCCAGACTTCCCTGATTGAGTCTCTGATATTAGCCAAACCCGCTTCCCACTCTACCTCTGCCTGTCCATCCCTAGTAAGGAGATTTCTGCGAAACCATGCATCCCCTTTCTTGATTATCTTCTTTGTTTATATCACACCATTTCTCAACAATAAATTCCAGTGCATCATGGCCATGCATTTGATTTGGAATCTCATGGTAAATTACAAACTTCACAGACTAACCTGTGAGATGCATCAGCTATAGTAAACTCCATCTTGTTTATTGGTCCAAATGCAGCTGGAATTTTTCCTCAGATCATTGAGACACTCTCGCAATTCCTGAGAGACTTAGTGGGGGAAAAATATTGTGATCATTTACTGTAAGGTGGTATGTTTATTGAACAGAATTAAACACATTCAGCATTCTTCTATTTTTCCTTCAATTGCAATAGACCTTCAAGCTTATATCCAACCCCACTAACTGTACAAAAGAAAGAGCTCTTAATTGGGAGTCATGAGAATAAGATACTTCCTATTTTCTATAATGGTAAACCCTATATCCTGTTCCTCCACCAATGAAATGATGCAGAACAGATCTAGGTGTTCACAGATAGGCACTGCAATCACCCTGTTGAAGCAAAAGTAGAGCCAAGCAAAAGTAGGGGAAAGACGGAGACATTATGAGAGACAAATACTGGGAGAAGATTGGACTTAGAAGAGTTGGTAAGAAGTGACTGATTAAGGGAAGGGTATAAAGAAAATTATAAATGTCAATGACTGCATTTCAAGCCTTATATCTTGGATAAATCTTTGGAAATATATTAAGCTGTAGTGGTTATCTTGTCATACAAAGCAAATTATTTCCAAACCAGTATTCAGTAATTCACTGGTTGTAATAAAAATACATTTCAAATAACAAACAGAGGTAGAATGAAGTGCTAAAATAGCCATTTTTATTTAATTAATCACTCTGTTCTGTCAAACGTCTGGTCAATTTAGTGAAGAGGAAAATGGACAAGTATTTGGCTTAACTAATTAATCAAACCAGTTTAAATGGTTGATTCCTTCATTCTACATAGATCCGCTCCCACCCACCACCCCCCAAAAATAAGAAAACCAGGATTCAATTTCATAGCATTTATTTCTATGTCAATGTATTAGGTTCAGTTCTACCATAGTGAGAACAGGGATGTGTGGCATCCACCCATTTTTCAGGACCAATACATAAGATAAAACAGAAAAAGAACAGTCCAAGAAGGAAGGATTTCCAGAAAACAAGTACCAAAGGCAGAAGGGCCCAACAGACAGAACTGCCCATCAGGTGTGTAGACTTCAAGGATGTGATGGTCTCCAAGAACGTTCCGTCTTTCCTGAATACTTTTGGCAGATAAATAACAAGGACTAATTCATAACCCAGTAAGTTATGCTTTGAATTATAAAGAGACACTCCAAGAAAAGTTTAGACTTTGGGCATGTGAGACAGCTTGCATTTTGTAACTAAAGGAAATATAACTGCCCCATGCTGGTGAAATAGAACATCCATCCTGATTATAGTATCAAAATAAATTAATTCCCCAAATTCTTGAGGTAGGCTACAATGTCCTTGATTCAACAGTTTTATGTAAAAATGTATTATGTCTCAGTTATCCTTGAGTCTACCTCCTTCATTACTTCTCATTTATAAGAAATACAGAGCCATCATTCCCCAGTCCATCTTCAGAGTATTCTTCTAGCCCTCTCTGCACACGTCTCACCTCTGGATCTCTGGCTGCTCAATGCAAACATCTCACCTCTTTTTACCTCCTAGTAGAGTAAGAACTTCTGGAAGCAGCAGCTCCAACAGCAGCATGGCAGTGACAGTACCAGGGTGGCAGCTGATGTCTGGGTAACATACTCTTTTCTGATTTGCTCCTCCATCCTTCCAAAAAATTATCAACCAACTCTCTGCATTGATTCCTCTCTGCTTGAAATACCTAGTGCTTTCTATTTTCCTGACTGAATCCTCACTAATAGAGACCATATTTACCTTCATTGCCCATGTTTCTCCACTTATTCCTTATATTTTATTAATTTACAAATACTATAAAATTAAATGCTATAAATATGCTATGTACTTATAAATACTTTACTTTTTACAGGTAAGGAAACTTTAACCAAATAAATTATTCTTGAGTTTTAGAACTCTCGGATAGCTGTCACATTGCCCATATATACACAAGAAGATTTAACTGATTGGTCGAAAATGTACTAGAGTCTGTTTTGATCTTCTGATGATAGAATAGCCACTTAACGAAATAATATTTTTACCAGTCCAATATCGTCTAAAGAACCTACAATGAGACCAGCCGGCAGAAGAAGATAAGAGTGTTTGAAGATTAACTCTTCTGAATCAATTTAGAACAAAGTGTGGCAAAAACAGACCATGTAAGTGAACATTAAATGAAATATGGTATTAAATTATCTCTGAGACACATGTGGGCCCCGAAACTACTGAAACTGAGTCTAAATGTGTTTGGAGTTGAGCATGAAATGTTCAGTTTGGTAAATATAATACCAAAAAAGATCCTTTTAAGTTTGATAAAGTGACAGTACTACCCTTTCCAAAGGCATTTTTTATCTACCGTGATTTTAAACTAACTAGCAGCTAATAGTATTGTTGCCTGAGCAATCAGAGATTTTGTTAAAAGTCTTAAGAATCACGTAATGTCGGGGCGCCTGGGTGGCTCAGTTGGTTAAGCGACTGCCTTCGGCTCAGGTCATGATCCTGGAGTCCCTGGATCGAGTCCCGCATCGGGCTCCCTGCTCGGCAGGGAGCCTGCTTCTCCCTCTGACCCTCCCCCCTCTCATGTGCATTCTCCCTCTCTCTCATTCTCTCTGGCTCAAATAAATAAATAAAATCTTTAAAAAAAAATAAAAAAAAAAAAGAACCACGTAATGTCTTTTTTTGAACTGTCAGATATAGTTGAAAGCAATCAGTTAAGCATGGTGACAGAACCATGGTCTCCTTCTCTTAAGTGCCAGTTAGTTCTACTTGGTTTCATGCCATTGGGCTGCTCTCAAACCCCAAACAATTACCCTTCAAATACATTCTACTGGCCCCAAGAAAATGATAAAATCAAAGAATTATGGCATTTTAGAACTTCATCAGACCTCAGAAAACTTTTCAAGATATTACAAGATTTATACAAAGGTTTATCCAAAGATTTATCCACATTGATGAGTTGAGCAGTCAGGATAAGAACTTGAGCCCCTATACAGGTCATTTTGCCTCAAGTGCATGGATCAAGATCTTGGGAATGTGTCACCATGTGCAGGAAACTCGGAGCACGTTCTGCTTAAAGTCAGTGAATCACACATTCATTCGCCCTTCCTAGGTCTTCAGAATCCATTCCACTCCAACAACAAATGCTAAGTTGTGGTTAAAAAATCAGTCTGTAAGAAACTGTATTTTACTTGTGAATTTGTTTTCAAGGGGAATATATGCCTTCAGCTGTCTGTCTATTTTTAAGAAAATTTTCACAGGCTTTTATCCAGGTTGAGTTATCAAAGCTAAATCATAATAAAGCAGCTAATTCTATAGTAAATCAATAAATGCCAAAGTTGGTATACTGATACAGCTTATAACCTTAAGTGAACACAATTTTATATAGCAATGTTCTTGTAAATGTCGTTTCTTACAATAAACATTCTAGTCTAAAAGTAATGTATGTACAGTTTGGAGAAGTATTTAAAATTTTTCTTTGTTGTAAGAAAAGTCTTCCCCTTGATTAGCAAAGTGTCCTAGAGAGAATTATAACTTCACAGTGATAGGATACAAATAAATATTTATCAAATTTAAATTTTTTAGTGACAGGTAGTCAAATACTAATATTGTTCTTATCTAACAATAAGTAATGGCTAGCTGCATGCTTGTCCTCCCAAAGCACCTGTGTCCATAGTCCCCCTTTTCTCAAGGTTCTTAATTTATAGCCATTAACTAAGGATAGTAATTTCTGCTCTAACATATGCTTTTGACTAAGCTGAGGTAAAGTATGCAAGGCTTATAATTTTATGTTTCCACAACCTCTCTTTTCATTTTCACTTTTCTAGATCATCATTACCACAAGATGTGGACATAGGAAGGAGGCTGTAGCAATAAACTCCTTCAGGCATCGGCCTGCTCACCTGCTCCAAGAAAAATCCATTCTCTCACTGAAGTCAGGTTAATCCTCAAAAACTACACCACAGTCCCACTCACCCCTCTTGTTTTTTTACTTGTCCAAATCCTGTGTTTCCCTCCAGGATGGATCATGAAGTCTGTCCTTACTCCTCAATGATAACTCCTTCCACTGACTTTTCCTGTCATATATTGTCTTTACAGCTCACATGGCTTTTGTATGCCATTTTAAGTTATTATTCATCATCATTCCCATTCATATTCCCAGATCCTTATTTTATATTCTGATACCTTGCCTAGTGACCTGCTCATAGTAGGCAATTAATAGATTACTTGCTGATTTTGGCAGTCAGTTGGTAAAAAATAGGAGCTTTGGGGTCAGACTGATTCTTGCAAACCCTAGCTCCACCCTTCTGGGTCACAGTTTTCCTCAACATGAAAATAATAAGACCTACCCTGATGGTTGCTGTAAAAAAAAAAAAATAGAGTAATACAAAAGTGGTATTTGCTAGAATAGTAGCTGACATATATTTAGTGCTCAATAGCAGTAGTTTTGGTAATGAACAAAAGCCTGTATAGCATTATTAATAACCATATTGTTATGAGTAGTACTATCAATTAGTCATTATTAATAACAAACCAGAGCTTGAATCTCTTTAATTCTGTCTATTCCCACTATCCAATTCTTAGGTTGTTATCAAAACAAAGTGTTGAACTTTTCAAGCTTGATCACATAGTATCTGTATTTATGCACTTTATCTATGGAATCTATAAAGCAAGTATTTTTAATATGTTTACTTACCGTACTATGTTGTCTAATTTTCCCTTACATTTATCAAAATCTTACCTTATTTTTCTGCAGCAAAGTAACAAGTGATTATAGCTTGACAACTGTTCTACCTTTGATATGCCAAGTTGTAGTAGGGTCATTTTTTAATCTTGGTCTTAACACCTACATGACATTTCAGTAAGGCACAGGGAAAGCCATCGATTTTTCATGATGGAATTTTATTTTGCCTTCAAAAGTTGGCAGATTAAGTGATCTATTGCCAAGGACCTTTATAAATGAAATGTAAAAATTAGACAACTTTTGGAATCTTTTTATCCAGAAAATGGCAAATAGACCTTATGACAACTGAGGCATCCAAAAAACAAGTTGGTCTATTAGCAGAAGCCTCCATTTCCATGTCCCAAGCATGTTTCTGGTAGGGACAAAACACATTCAAAGGCAGTTCTACTCATCATGTTCTAAACATCTCAAACCACTCCCTATGACTGTGGAAATATTAGCAAACCCACTGGCTCACATGCATAATCTCACCATAGCCCTATCAGTTTCCTTGACTGTATTCAAGGTATTTACAGCATCCACATCTCTCACTCAGGATATCCTCCCTGACCTCATTGCCATCTCTTAACACTCATCCCAAGTCAGCCCATCATTCTGCATCTATTCTTCCCCAATCTGATGGCTCTGCATTTGGTTATGAAGCACGAGGCTATGCATTGTATTTCAAAGCATCCCAAGATTTCCCAATCAAAAGTATCACTTGGGTAGTGGATAATTAAATAGTAGATAGAGATAGGTAGATGATAGATGATAGAGAGATAGATAGATAGATAGATAGATAGATAGATAGATAGATAGATAGACAGATAGATAGATGATAGCTATTCACAGAACCTTTTCCTGAAGATTCTGGCTTAGAAGTTCTGGGGATATCCCTGGGATTCTTGCTTTTAACCAGACCTCAGTAATACTTATGATCATGTGCCTGATTCGATAGCATCATCTTAGTTCAGAAATCCCAAACTCACAGAATATGGGCTATAGCCCACAAAGTGCTTTTCAAAAGTTTGAATTGAATGTCTTTAAGTGAAACACACACTCACCAATTCCCTCAGAGCCCACCCCTTGCTAGTATTATATGTTGGGGCTTCATGCCTTTAAGTCACTTGTCTGTCATGTCTGTCATCTGAAGGCATCTGAGTTTGTGAATTCTGCTTTAGTTACTATCTATATTCATGTTTCCTCTTTCACATAAAACTTCAATTCATTAAGAATAAGTAGGATATAATCATCAGGGAAATGCAAAACCACAATGAGATATCACCTCACACCTGTTAGAATGGCTATCATCAAAAAGATGAGAAATAACCAGTGTTGGCAAGGATGTGGAAAAAAGGGAACCTTCATGCACTGTTGGTGAGAATGTAAATTGGTGCAACCACTATGGAAAACAGTATGAAAGTTCCTCAAAAAATTAAAAATAGAACTACCGTACAATCCAGTAATTCCACTAGTATTTAGCCAAAAAACCAAAAATACTAATTCAAAATGATATATGCACCCCTATGTTTACTGCAGCATTATTTTTTTAAAGATTTTATTTATTTAAGAGAGAGAGAGAGAGCATGCGGGAGAGCATGCACAAGCAAGGGGAGGGGTAGAGGGAGAAGCAGGCTCCCCGTCAAGCAAGGAGCCCAATGTAGGACTCCATCCCAGGACCCTGGGATCATGACCTGAGCTGAAGGCAGTCACTTAACTGACTAAGCCACCCAGGTGTCCTACTGCAGCATTATTTACAATAGTGAAGATATAGAAGCAACCTGTGTCCATCAGTGGATGAATGGATAAAGATGTGAGATACACATACACACACACAAACACACACACACACACTCACACACAGGAATATTACTCAGCCATAAAAAAGAATGAGATTTTTGTCATTTGCAACAATATGGATTATGATTTCACTTATATATGGAATCTAAAACACAAAACAAATGAATGGGAAAAGACCCACAAATACAGAGAACAAACTGGTGGTTGCCAGAAGGGGGGTGGTGGGCAAAATAGGTGAAATCGAGTGGGAGTTACAGGCTTTTAGTTATAGGATAAATAAGTCACGGGGATGAAAGGTACAGCATAGGAATACAGTCAATGGTATTGTAATAGTGTTGTATGGTGACAGATGGCAGCTACACCTGTGGTGAGCACAGCATAACATATACAGTTGTCCAATCACTATGTCGTACACCTGAAAATAATGTGACATTGAGTGTCAACTACACTTCAATTTAAAAAATAAATTTAAAAAGCCACTGAAAAGGTTTTTATATGATTTTAAGGCCCATGTTTAGGTATTATTATCAACACAAAATCTATTATACTGATTTACTTTCTCATGTTATTTAAAACTATAAACTGAAAGTTATCCATTTAGGTTTCAAGTGCATTTTGTATATATGGTTATAATAAATCTGTAATCATAGGCTCTTAGTAGGGTTTAAGTGTTTGTTTTACACTTTATGCTATTAAAAATTAGAGATAAAAAAGATTAAGTAGAATAGATAAAATAGAATCTTCTCTTTTTGCAATACATTTAGCATTCAAGGAAGGGTTGGGGTTTTTTGGGGTTTTTTTTTTTTTTTTTTTTTTTTGCTTTGTTTTCATTTATTTTGTTTTGTTTTTTTAAAGAGTGGCCCTCTCTAATGCATTCACTGACATTCTCTTAAACACCAAAAGCAAGCTGACAGGCACAGGATTCTGATTTCACCTTGACTCGGGTTTAGAGTAGCTGAGTTTATCTCTGCAATATTAAATCCCTCTGGCTTGAACTATCAGACATTGTTCTCTGAAGCAAAGAAGATGACATAGCAGGTACGCTGAAGCAGTTAGCATCCTGCTGAGACAACGTCCCCTCTGCACTCATTTGGAGTATTTACTCTGGGAAAAAGTGCTATCCACCATTCTCTATGCTAGTCAAGAGACTGGGTAATCCCCTTACCCTGCATAAACCACAGAGGATTGACCCCAGTGTTACATACAGCCATTTCTCCAACAAGAGAGAGGATTAGGTTCGCTTTTTTTTTTTTCACTCACCTTAACAATACTATTTTATAGGGTTCAGAAAATAACAAAAAGAAAAGAAAAAATGAGGAGGGAGAAGCAAGGAGAAGGGGAAATGTGCTTCAGGGGGAATATATTGGGGTTGGAATATATATTTCCTTTTAGCTTGAAAGAACTTAATTAGGGAAAACTTGCCAGTTGAAAGTAAATGGCTTCTAATGAGAATCACAATTTCTCCTTTCCCAGATCTCTCCAAGAGAAATGCCAAGAGACATGGGTTCTGGATGTTTCAGACTTTCCTTTCTGAAGTAGCAGAAGAATGGGAAAAAAAATGTGTCCTAAGTACTTTCAGCAAACATGTCCTGAGTGCTTATTGGGTGGCAAGGACAATTCTAAGCACTAGCATCCAAAGATAAATAACTCACTGCCCTCAAAGTCAAAACAGACCAGTAAAAATTAATCAATCAGTCAATCAGTGCTACATATTGGAAATAAATGCAAGGTGATATGTAGCATAGAAGATAAATTCTGCCTCTACCTAAGGGTAAGAGCAGGAAAGGAATCAGCAAAAACAAAACAAGTGGGAACATTTGGGTTACTCTTGATAGCTGAGTAAAACCTCACCAGGTATATAAAATAGGGCAAGACAAGCCAGGCAGGGGGCATTTCATGCATGTGGAAGTTTTGGAAAGTATTTTGTGTCAGATTTACTGGAATATGGACCAGCCTAATGGGTCAGAAGGGTTAGAGAGAACTCAGATAGGTGCTGGACCAATAGGCAGATGTTGGAATGTTGGGCGATACTAGGTTCATAGGCTAGGCCATCGCCCTCAATAGGATAGCCTTCCCCACAGACACATCTGATTGGCAAAGAGATATGTACATTCAGGCATCAGAATTTGTCCAAGACCTGAAAGTTATCATGAGGGTCAGTAATAGCCACAAAGATCACCAGAAATATGATATCTAGAGCAAGAAATCCCTTCTGAAATCAAAAATAGTAACCTGAGTATTGAAAATGAAAGCAAACTTCCAGATAAATATGGTTAATTCCGCATGCATTTTTCTGGTCTCTCTCTTCTGCACCAAAAAGTCAGTAAAAAGGAGAAAACGTGTAATCCACAAGGCAAAGAGAATACAAAGTAAGTGAGCAATACCCAAAAAAGGAAAATTGAAAGCAAATAGAAAAGTGGTAACTGATGGAAGAGTCGAAGTTGAAATCTAAGTGCTTACACAGAGAGATGACAAGGAGAAGCAAACCCAGCAGAACACAGAAAAGGCCAAGTATTGGGGATAATAGAGGGAGGCATGAGCCTGAATAAAAGAGGTGATGCACATCTTTATACTACATAATTACACACCTCTAACCCCCTTTGTCACCTCTGCAGTAAGAGAAGATCCCTCACCCATTCCTCCACACTCTTGCTATCAAATGCTAGCAACCAGGTATATTCATCTTAGTCAGGGACCTAGACAATTATTTACTGGAGATATTTAGTCTATAATGTCAGGAAAGGGTAGGCCTTGATGCAATAAATAATGAATGCTTTAAATAGTGTATTTCTTACTCATCACTGTCTGAAGCATGCCAAGTTGTCTTTCTCTATATTGTGTCTAAACATCCAGAATGTATGGCATCCAAGGGCCACAATTAAGGCTTTTGCCTACACTTTCCTCTCACTCATTCTGCCTCCTGGCTGACACTGGTGCTTCTTCATGTGGCCCTACATACCATGGCATGCCCCCTCCTCTTGGAAATTATGAATAATCAACTATCTTTTCAATGGTAATTATCTCCTGCTCTGTTAGAACTCACCCTATGTGAATAAAAATAAAATTGTGGGTACATTTTAAAACAATGTCCAGGAAAATCTTCCAACATGGAAAACAGAGACAATGTGAATACACAGGGGAAAAAATGACCAAAAGGAAATACAGACAATACAGGGAAAAGAAAAAAAATCTTAAATACCTACAAATACTATCCTCAGATAAAAGTGAAAATACTGCATTTTTATATAAAAATAGACTATGAAGATAAAAACAGATCAACAAATAAAAAAGACCTCTTAGAAATTAAAATAATGATGCTCCAGCTAAAATTCAAAAGAATTGTTGAATGATAAAAGTCAAAAATATCCAAGAAAAAAATTTTTAATTGAAAATGGAAAAAAATAAGAGTTAGAGGATCAATCCAGGAGATCCAATATCTGATGAGTAACTGTTTCTGGAAAAAACAACAACAACAACAACAAAGGGAAGTAAATTATCAAAAGAATTACAAAACTTATTTCTCAAAACTGAAGTACATGAATTTCCAAACTGAAAGGGCCTCCAAAGGCCCAGTACAATAAATGAATAAAGACCTACACCAGGGCACATTATCGTGAATTTTCACAGTATTAGAGATAAAGAAAAATCCCAACAAATTCCAAATTAGAGAGAAAAAAAGATGAGGAATCATGCTGGTATTAAAATTTTTAAAATTATTAATATTTAGCAATGTATCCTAAATGTTAAGGAAAAATGATTTCTAATTCATAATCTTGTACCTAATCACCAATCAAGTATAAGAGAAAAATAAAATAAAAGACATTTTAAAACTTGTAGTGACCCAGAAATTTTATGTCCTATGTACCCTTTTCCAGGAAGATTCTGGAGAATCTACTTTACCAAAATTGAGAAAGTAAATCAAGAAAAAATAAGACATAGGAACCAAAAGAAAAATATCCAATGAAGGAGAGGGGCAAAGGAAATCTCCAGACAGTGGTAAAGACAATAGACAACAACACTGAAGTAGGCCTTAGACTGTTTCAGTCTGGATAATGGAAGATTCCAGGAAGGAGGTCTCCAGCAAAATAATAATAATAATAATAATAATAATAATAATAATTGATGGATTACTAGATGTATTTGAACACGTGGAAAATAGTAGTACAAGACATTCTCTAATTTGACATGTAAAGAGCTTAGAAGTCATCACTCCCACCGTTACAACAAGGAAAAGCCTGAAAATTTGAAAATCAATTACTTTTCTTAGATCATTCAGAAAATTGAAATCACAGGACAAACCACCACCCCCAAAACTGGACAGAGAGGTGAATACAGAGGATACAGATTAGTTTACCTAAGGCAGGAGCCACCAGTACCAGGAGCCATTCAAACACTTAAATGGTAACTTCAATGAACTGATAGGAGATAAGAGTAGACTAGCTTGAGAGTTTTAAATTACTAGGGCTCCAATCTTGGCAGAGTCACATTTATATGGGTTTTACCTCCAGGAGCTTCACCAGGTTCCTATGGTAAAGAGCAGAGAAAAATCCCATATTTACCTGGGAGTGGAAAAGTAACCATTTTGAAATAAACCACAAGCATTCTCCCCAACAAAGGCCTACCTGGCAGGAAATATATTTCATCAGAGCTTTATCAGACTTGGATAAAAGAAATTACCCAACTCTAGCCCCCTCTAGGCTTCCTGTCTCATCTAAGGCAGGGGGAGGTAGTAGAAGCTGAAAAATACTATGAAAGTCACATCCCAGAGGTACAGGCCCACTAAAAACCTGAGACTTAATCACAGAAATATAGAATGCTTCCCTTCCTCCTATATCTTACTAGCACATCAATCAGGGTTCTT
This sequence comes from Mirounga angustirostris, assembly GCF_029215605.1. Taxonomy (NCBI): domain Eukaryota; kingdom Metazoa; phylum Chordata; class Mammalia; order Carnivora; family Phocidae; genus Mirounga; species Mirounga angustirostris. The sequence continues at coordinate 86,043,865 of NW_026991716.1, read as the reverse complement.
CTTAAGGAGTCTCTAGAGAAAACCAGAGAAGAGAAGAGACAAAAATTAGGACACTAAAGGAAACTAAAGGCTCTGTTACTTAACAGCTAAAGCAAACAATAAACATAGCCTAGCTCCTAGCCAAACAGACATAAAACCTTGCACTAAAGACCTATCTCAGCTCCTATCATCTACTACATCATGTCCAGTTTTCAATGAAAAAAAAAAAGGAAGGCACGGTAAAATGCAAAAAAAAAAAAAAAAACACAAGGCATGTTTAATAATACAAGAAAAAAAAACATAATCTGAAGAGACAAACATCAAAACAAGACTCAGATATGTTAGAGATTTTGGAATTATCAGACCAGCAATTTTTTTTTAAAGATTTTATTTATTTATTTGAGAGAGAGAGAATGAGAGAGAGCACATGAGAGGGGGGAGGGTCAGAGGGAGAAGCAGACTCCTTGTCAAGCAGGGAGCCCGATGTGGGACTCGATCCAGGGACTCCAGGATCATGACTTGAGCCGAAGGCAGTTGCTTAACCAACTGAGCCACCCAGGCACCCCAGACCAGCAATTTAAAATAATTATGGTTAATATGCCAAGAGATATAATGGTAAAACACAAGAACAGATGGGTAATGTAAGCAGAGAGCTAGAAACTCTAAGAACAAATTAAAAAGAAATGCTAGAAATCCATTGTAACAGAAATGAAAAAATACCTTTGTTGGGCTCATCAGTAAATTGGATGTAGACAAGGAAAGAATCAGTTATCTTGAAGCTATGTCAATAGAAACCTCCAAAACTGAAATGCAAAGAGAAAAGGGAAGGAAAAGGGGGGAACTGATTATCCAAGAACTGTGGGACAACTACAAGGAAGTATAACATATGTATCATGCGAATACCAGAAGCAGTAGAAATAGAGAAAGAAGCAGAAGAAACACTGAAGTAATAATGGCTGAGAATTTTCCATAATTAAAGGCAGATATCAAATCACAGATCCAAGAAGCACAGAGAACACCACACAGGATCGATATCCATAAAATCTACACTTAGACATACCGTATTCAAAATACAGGAAGCCATAAGAGAAAAACACCTTAACTTTATAGAAATAAGAACAGGACTTCTTGTCAAAAAAACATGCAAGTAAGAAGAGAGTAAAGTGAAATATTTAAAATGTTGGTAGAAAAAAACTTTAAAATTCTGTACCAAGCAAAATTATCCTTCAAAAATGAAGGAGAAATAGACTCCTTTAGATAAACAGAACTGAGGCAATGTATTGCTAGTTGACCTGGCTTGAAAAAAATCTTAAAAGTAGTTCTTCAGAGAAAAGAAAAATGACATAGTTTTAAAATCAGATCTATATAAATAAAGGAAGAGTACCAAAGGTGTAAGTGAAAGTAAAATAAATTTTTATTTTTCTTCTTCCTTCCTGATCTAATAAATATTTGTTTAAAGTTATAACAGCAACTGGGTGCCTGGGTGGCTCAGTTGGTTAAGCAACTGCCTTCAGCTCAGGTCATGATCCTGGAGTCCCGGGATCGAGTCCCTCATCGGTCTCCCTGCTCAGCAGGGAATCTGCTTCTCCCTCTGACCCTCCTCCCTCTCATGTTCTCTGTCTCTCATTCTCTCTCTCACAAATAAATAAAATCTTAAAATAAATAAATAAATAAATAAAGTTATAACAGCAACTATTACATAAGCGAGATGAATACAGCAATGTTATACATCATGGGATGAAGAAATTGGGAATAATCTGTTATAAGGTACATGTCTTACCCATAAAGAGTCAAGAGTTATTTGAAAGTCAACTTAGAATTACTGAAAACGTATATTGCAAACTCTAGAGCAACCACTAAAAGAAGAGTTTTAAAGGAGTATAATTGATATGCCAAAAGAGGAGAAAAAGGAATCATATATAAAATCGTCAATTAAAAGCAGACAAGGAAGGGAAAGAGAGGAAGACATCCCATAAAAGAAAACAAAAAACAAGTACAACAAACACAAAACAGTTATAGATATACTAGAATATCTGGGGGGAAAATCATCAATATGTTCAAAGAACACTGCAAAAATAAAACATGAGGCAGAGTGATGTCAGCAAGATGGTGGAATAGGAAGCACTGGATTCTTCTTTACCCAATGGACACACAAGTTCAACATCAAAAATGGATGAATTTCCTTTGTGAAAAAGCCAGGAACTAGTTAAGAGGCTACTACATCCTGTACAAGTGCAAAACCAGCCACACTGAAACTGGTAGAAAAAGTGGAGATGCCCTCCTTCCATAATCCCCCTTCCCAGCACAGCACATGATCAGAACTCTAGCTGCAAGTTTCTCCCTGAGGACGGAAAAGGCTGGACCACACAGCCAACATCCCAGCTTTTCTGAGTACTGCCCAAGGGACTGGCTTCTATTTTGCCTATCTCAGAGCACTGATGGGACCTAGCAGATGCTAGACCCTGGAGACTATAGACAGAAAAACAACAGTTTGAACTAGCATGTGAGCACTCACCACAATGTCTCCCCACCAGCTCAGTGCAGCACAAGTGGGCAGGGGGAAAAAAACAGCTTCCAGCTTCTCTAGTGGAGGAAATGAGTTGGACCACACATAACATTCCCAATTTTCTAGGGGTTGCCCAGAAGACTGACTTCTTTCTTGCCTGTCTCAGAGCACTTTTGGGACCAAGCATACTCTAGATTCTTGGGGGCCACTAAGAACAAAGATGGTGCTTCGTACCAAGACACACCATAATCAGATTGTCAAAAGTCGAAGACAGAGAATTTTGAAATCGCCAAAAGAAAAGCAATTCCTCATACACAAAGGAATCCACATAAGACACTGAGTGGACTTTTCAGCAGAAGCCTTTCAGTCCAAAGGGAGTGGGATGATATTCAAAGTGCTGGAAAAAAAAAAACCTGCTAACCAAGATTATACCTCGTAAAACTGCCCTTCAAAAAATGAAAAAAAAAGGAATAAGGAAACCCCAGGACCCAGCAACAGTGAAAAGCCATCATGACCTGAAGCTTGACAGGGAAAGAGAAAAAGGCAATAGGCCTGGAATCAGAAGAGAAGGGAGAGGGGCTGCCCACAGGAGTTGTGGTATTAGGTAAAAGATCCAAGTCTCAATCCAACTTAGCTCAGCATGGAAGAAGCCAGGAAAAGAAATATCCCAACTTCTCCGTCCTACTTGCTTGGTATTTCCAGCTGTTGCCACCCTTCAGCCAAACTCAGCCTGAAGTCCAAGGGTAAAAGAACACAGATGTGTTGAGCAGTCAGATCTGGTGTATTAATTAAGAATATGCAAATTATGACATCCTGAATGAGTAGGCACAAGCCACACACACAGGGTTGGCAGGTAGCTTCCTCAGCATCTGAATACACTCACACAAAGGAGGTCAAGTATTAAGATTTATCACTTGCAACTTCCAGAAACAGGGCAGGGGAGGGTGGGGACATAACAAGCAGGGGGAAGAGCAGTCCTTCATCCTAGCAGAGCAGGGTAGCAGGCACCTATTCCTTATAATGAGGTTGAGACAAAGGTCACTAAATTTAGTGGGGGGGCAGGGAGTGAAGCTTCAACCCTAAGTGGTTATTTTAAAAGGTGTCCCAGGAAAAGCAAAGCAGGAACTTGGGGTTGGAATTTTAAGTTCAGGTCTTTACCTAAATGTCCAAACTCTGGTTGTGAGCAGGGTTGTCATGCTATAAAATTCCTAGCCAGCAACTCAATATAACCATTTTCTCATCACACTAGGTGACACAGTCCTCAGAGATCAGCCTCCCAGGGCACAAAGAAGGGCAGGGAAAGGTACAAAATGGGCATAGCCAATTATCTCCAAACATTTTATCATACAACACAAATAAATTCTTATTTCTTAAAACCAAAGTTAGGTTTCCAAACACACCCTAATTGAAAAATCCATGAATGTAGTCCAATCAAGGTCCTTTGCTTGGTAGAGGGTAGCCTGGATTGGGGCTAGTACAGAGCTCCACCAGGGTACAGTAGATAGGAATGGAAAATGGAGAGGAAAAATCTCAAAGACAAAAATCCTTATTGTCAATGAGATGGGATGTTAGAGGTAGGGGCAGACTTTAGCATAGTCTCACAAAGTTACTTACATTTAGGGTTCTCTGGTTTTTCTGCTGAATTTAAGGTGGCAAGCAGATGTACTGAGAAGCTAAGTCACATGAAACACATCTGGTGCATTTTAAAATAGAGATATTGAAGGGGGCACTCCAGAAACTGACCCCCATGACCTCTGGACCCCAATATTACCTCATCTGGGAGGCTGTAAAATCTGAAGATTTCACAGAGGAAGGGGGCTTCTAGGTCATCTGTGGTCTGGACCAGTTTCCCTAGAAACAGCTCTAGGCCTTCAGGTTAAACGTGTCAATATTAATTTACACTGATCTAGGTCACACAGTAGCTTAGTTGGAGAAAGCAGACCCAGAATCCCCACAGGATGGTTAAAGGTAAGGATATATGTCCAGAAGGTTTTAAATAAGGTTTCCAGGACATGGATGACATGAAAATTGAACCATATGAATAACAATGGTTTCTGCACCCATCACTAGCTAAGTTGCTTGGGAGTATATGTTGGGATTTAAAGGCCAAATTAAATAACATTCCTTTGTCACGTTTGGAACTAATTGAGAAATAAGAACCAAGAAACAGATATATGGAGATTAATATGTCAGTTTTACTTTTGGTAAATACGGCTTTAAATCGGTGGGTTTTGTGGGCATCCTGAGTCAACTTCAGAAATATTCTTACCTGCCCCACCATACATTGAACTGGAAACCACAGACCACCCCTTTAAAAGCAAAGCCTGCCCAGTAATCTTTCCACATTCCTGGGAAAAGCCCAAATATGCCCTCTACGTAGGTCAGCAGTTTTGAGATAGCTCAGGAGGTTTAAAGGAACTGATTTTCACTTCTTCCCCTAGACTCACCAATCAGATAAGTCACTCACCCTGCCTCAGACAGGAGTAGGTGAGGAAGCTATATTGGAAACTCCTTTTGGCAATGGAGTTTAAGTGGCTACTCCTCTGTTGACTATTATGGCAGGGAAGGGTGTTGGTGGGGAAGGCACTGTCCCTACAATATGGAAAAAGTTCAAAGTCAGATCCTTACAGGGAATAATAACAGGGCTTCATGGCCAGGATTTCGTTCTCAACATAATCAGCTCGATTTCATTTTACCAAGAGTTAGCACAAGCAAATAGTTGGCCAACTGACAAAGTTTCTTAAGACAGGGAAGAACATACGCTTATATCAATGCATTAGTCTGTATCATAAATGGGTAATTGGCTTAGAGAAAACCAGAAGTGGAGCCAAAGGGAAATGTGTTTATATAAAAGGCTTCCTAGACAACCATAGGCCACTGGAACAGCTGATATTTTATCAGTAGGTCCACAAGGGGAACATTTGAAAAGTGGATAGAGGAACCACAGAAGCGCCAAACATCCCCCATGTCCCCTGTCATCCCCACCCCAGCATGACACCAACCAGATGTTAACTGCTGGGCTTTTTCTCAGGGGCTACCCTTTGACTCCTCCTCACTACTGTTGTCAAGGAACAATGGGCTTGTGTGAGTGTCTGATGAGGGTGACGGTCTTGGCATGTGTTTGGAAAGATGCCTGTTCCTTCTGTGGGAGCAGGCTTTGTGCTAAGAATTAGCCACAAATCCAGATGAAGCAAGAAAATTAACAAGTGAACAATGCTAACAAAGTCCTTATCAGAAATATTAAAAGCTTGGATGATTTCTTATTGATGCAATGTTTCTACCCTCTTACTCACCTACTTAGCTATCAGCCCCCAGGGGGGGAATTAAATTGCAGTGGAAAATGAATTGGCTGCAGGAGATTGTCCTCCATGGATAATGCTGGTTGGGGCCTACCACTGTTGTGTTTAATGTTAAGGCCAGTGGGCTGCCCATAGAAGTGTCACATGGAGGGAATTCATCAGCCCAGGTCCCGGGCCAACGTGAAATTAGATCCAGCTCACAAAGTTGTAGTTTGTCTTCTCCGGTATCAGTCTACTGCCAATAACTCGATTTACCCCCCAAGGAGGTTCTCATCTTTCCCCAGTAGGGGATCCTGTGCTGCACATATGAGCCCATTTTTCTGCTTTCCCAACACCAGGTAATCCTGAGCATGTTTCCAGCTGGATCTGAGCTTTCCATCAGCCTGGGCCAGGGCTTATGTCCTCAAGGGTCTAATTCTCTTTGGGGAGATTTCTGGCATACAGGAAGAATTAAGTTGCCACCCATTCTTCCGGCTTATCCAAGGCTAATATGGTTAGTTGAAGCACTTCTTTCAGAGAATAATGTTTGTACATTGCAACTGCTAATTTGGGGATCAGAAGTAGTCTTTGCCACTCTTATTACTGTAATTTCCATGAGTTCTCATGGCTTAGAACACAAACAAACAAAAACATATCTTTTATAGGGTTTCCAACTTTTTATTTTATTAAATAAGAACAATTTGTAAAATAGCTGCCATTCTCCTATGACTATATTTTGTGAAAGAAAAGATAATTAAACAGGATCATAGAATGAAGGTTACTCCTTTAAAATGACTAAATTTAGCCTTAAGGGGAAGAAGCAATATTGTCTATAGTCGCTAAATTTACTGATAGCCAATGGAAACTTTGTTATAGTCTGGTTTTTGTGAACCACTGCTCTTCAACATTAGGTTAAAAGTACACAGATAATATAGAACACAAATGATTATTTAAACATAGGAGGAAGAAGGCCTAATAATATACATTTTTATTCAGACAAGTTATTTACAAAACCTACACTCACATCAAAATACTTACAAAGCAGCTTCCCTCCCACTAGTGGCTTTCTTAGAAAACAAAATTATAATTTTTTTAAAAAGATAAATTATACAACAGTACAAACTCAAATAAAAGCTAAAAACCAATTCAACCCTGGGCATCAAAATGAACAGCATGCATAAAATTCGAAGGGCACAGTTAGCAATAAATTTTCTTCATTATAAAGCTAATGTTTTTCCAGTGGGTAGAAACAGATTTTGGCTAGCAAAATTTTCAATAAATTAAAGTACAGAAGCCGAAAATGAATGGAGAAACGATCCCAGCAAGGTCCTTTTCAGAAAGCATGTATTGAGAGCCTGTACAATTTGATGTTTATTTATCTTAATAAATATATTCTCATCCGACCCCCCTCCCAATGTCTCCCCTCTCTCCAACAATAAACACCCATCCATCATCTTCTAAAAGGAATTAATCTGTAGTGGAGGATGAATCACAGTTATATCATTAAGACTATGGCCTCATCCCTAGAATATTAGCACTGCAAAACAATACAACAATGACTGGTTCAAAAAAATGTTCTGGAAGGCCATTTTAGGTACTGAAAGATGGAGAGTTTTACTTCAAACTTAGAAAAAAATTATTCAGAATTAATGGCGTCGTGCATACACAGTCAATAAATACTGTTACTAGGCACTGTGGGGCATTCAAAACTGAACAAGACACAGTCTCAGCCCTCCAAGAACTCAAATGTAGTAGTTAAATGATACACAGCCCTCCTCAGAGGCCATTAGAAGAGGCCTAGTACTGAAAAGGGCCACCAATAAAATCATTTATTTAAATTTCATCTTTCATTTTATCTAGTTTTACTTACAGAAAATCTAGAAAGATTATTATTTCACTCTTTTCCAGTATGATGATAAACAATGGAAGGCAGTAACTGTACCTTGCACAGGACATCTGTATTCTTTTTTTTTTTTTTTTTTTTTAAGATTTTATTTATTTATTTGAGACAGAGAGAATGAGAGAGAGAGAGCACATAAGAGGGGGGAGGGTCAGAGGCAGAAGCAGGCTCCCCGCTGAGCAGGGAGCCTGATGCGGGACTCGATCCAGGGACTCCAGGATCATGACCTGAGCCGAAGGCAGTCGCTTAACCAACTGAGCCACCCAGGCGCCCAGGACATCTGTATTCTAAGTAAGTCCTTCATGTGTCATTTTTCACTGATGTTACTTGCTGTCATGATACATTTAGTTATGAACATCATATTCACAATCATGTCAATGATAAGTCAAACAGACACTTAGGCTTCAACTTTGGAATATTACTATGTGATTCTTACATATTCATCTTTAAAAAAAGAGAGACACTATTATTTTACTGGCTAAAGACAGGACAGAGAGAAGGGAAAACCTTTAAATGTTACATAAAGAGAAGCTTCTCTCCTTCCTTCAGCATCTAGCCTCCTGAGTGTGGATGTGAAGTTGATGGAGCTGCACTGCTATATTTATATTAATGCTACTATATTTATAGTTGCATTATTCATAGTCATCACAGACTGGAGGCCACCAAGCATGTCTTTCAATAGGTACAACTGTGACACGTCAATGCAATACAACATTATGCAACAAAAAGAAAAATAAGCTATCAAGACATGAAAAGGCATGGAGGAAACTTAAATGCATATTACTAAGTGAAAGAAGCCAGTCTGAAAAGGCTACATACTGTATCATTCCAATTGTGTGACATTCTGGAAAAGACAATACTATAGAGACAGTAAAAAGTAGTTGCCAGGGATTAGAAGAGGGTGGAGGGTAGATGGGGGGAGCACAAGGGATTGGTAGAGCGGTAGAATGGTGAGACTATCCTGTATGATCCACCACTGTAATGGTGGATACATGACATTATGCATCTGTCAAAGTTTATAGAACTCCTTTGCAGGAAGGAAAGCAGACTGGGACAAAAGAATCTAACCATATTACAAATGTATAAAACAACCTCACTGAAGGGGGTGGAGGGAGAGGTTCTGATGCAAGTAACTTTGGAAATAAATGAAGTCTGCAAGAATAAAGGTAAAAATAACTGCAAATAAGCACTTTACTCTAGTTGATAAAGTTGTTTCTCATGTATAGCACTAATAATTCTGATACTGCTATCTATGTATACTGGAATTTAACAATTAAGTAAATGGATGGGGGATGGTTGAAGACACATTTTTCACTATTAAAGTAGGAATTTAAGCAAGGGGAGGAGGCTAGAATAATCCATGTGATCATGGGTTAGGGTCTGAAACACCAGTAAGAACTCACACTTAACTTAATATAGATATAGATAGTTACACATAGAACTATTTATAGATATGTGGATATACATGGGTTAGTATACACACATATATTTCTTTGCTTGTCAGCTGAAAGGGCATAAAAGAAAAGATACTCTTGTAGCAAAGAATATACCTAGTTCCCAGATGAGCCAGGGTTTCTTAAGAAATGGCCAATCTAAGGTAGAAAACTTACAAGATGGGCCTGGAATATCTTGTAGTGACATAAAGTAAGAAAGTGGTCAAACACACACAATGATGGGGTTAAGTTAAAAGGACACAGGAGCCAACTGAAAGAGTTCTCAACATCCAAAGCTGGAACAATTTGAACAAAAATAAAGTAGTATTGGATTATAACCTAAAATATTTTAAAAATCATAAGTCTATACCAACAGAAATAATTGAATAAACTAATAAATGAAGGAGAAGAGGTAAATCTCCCACGCAAAAGAATTCCAAATAAATTATGTCAATACTTCACCTTAAACAAGGAGGAGCATAACTTCTTAAGTGTGGGCTGCACATAGTGACTTCCTTCCAAAGACTACAGCATGGGAAGGGGAGAAAGGAGACTAACTGTATAGCAGAGAGACCTGATAAACTAGTGATCAAGTTCCACACCAACATCATAATGTCTCCATGAAGGAGGCGAGGAAATGAGACTTTACCTTTGTGATCTTCCTCCTCAAAACTCATAATCCCAGTTGAATCATGGGAAAAACAGATGCTCAAGAGAGGAATCCTATAATACATATGACCAGTACTCCTCAAAACTGTGAAGATTATCAAAAGAGGAAAATATGAGAAGCTATCACAGCCAACAGGAGACTAGGGAGACATAACAAGAAAATGTAATGTGGTATCCTGCATGGGATGGGATCCTGGAACAGAAAAAGGACATTGAGTAAAAACTGAATGAAATCTGGGGCACCTGGGTGGCTCAATCAGTTAAATGGCCGGCTCTTGGTTTCACCTCAGGTCATGATCTCAGGGTCCTGTGATCAAGCCCCATGTCTGACTCCACCCTCAGCGGGGAGTCTGCTTGAGCATTCTCTCTCTCCATCTCCCTCTGCCCTTCTCCCTGCTCTCTCTCTCTGAAATAAATAAATAAATCTTTAAAAAAAACTGAATGAAATCTGAATAAACAATGGACAATATATTGCTGTATCAATATTGTTCAATGTATCAATATTGGTTCAATATATCTATATTTTTTCATTAATTGTAATGTAATAATGTATCAATATTGGATCAATGTGTCAGTATTATAATGATGTATTAATGTTGGTTGATTAACTGCAACAAATGTACCACACTAATACTAGATGTTAATAGGGAAACTCTGTGCAGGAAGAAGGGAATATATGGGAACTCTCCATACTTTCTGCTCAACTTTTCTATAAATCTAAAGCCATTTTTTAAAAAATAACACTTATTAATTTTTAAGAGGTTCTTTAAGGCTTTATACACCTCTGGGTGAAATTACTTTCCCACCTGTGTGTTAAAGCCTCCATTGGAATTGGTCACTGAACCTATACCTCTATCCATGGAGAAAACAATTTATGGCTCAGGATACTGATCCAAAGAGGGTTCAACAGTGGGCTGGGCAGTGTGAACATTCTGAGGGAATGTGGACATCAGGAAGAGAGATGAGACACAAGAAAAGTAGATAGCTAAGTCTCTCAAAACTGTCCTGGGGTCACAGACATGAGAGATCTCCGCTTTTAAATGTACTTTAAAAATTAATAAAAGAGGGGAGCCTGGGTGGCTTAGTCAGTTGAGCATCTGACTCTTGATTTCAGCTCACATCACGATCTCAGGGTCCTGGGGTCAAGCCCCCTCCCCAGGCTCCACACTCAGTGGGGAGTCTGCTCGAGGATTTCTCTCCCTCTGCTCCTCCCCTCCAATATATAAATAAATCTTTAAAGAAAATTAATAAAAGATAAGGTGATACACAAAAAAATCATTTTGAAAGAGCAAATAGTCTCCGTCCTGTGTAACCAGCCAGGAGAAACTCATTTGCCAGCTCCTTACTGAGTACCTGAGGCCTGCTCACTCTCCCCTCCCCACTCTCTACCCTGAGGGAGCAGGAGTCCTCTCTGTTACCCCTGATACTATTACCCATTGGCTGCCTTCTGTTGCAACTGCCAGTTTTGCAACCTTGCAACAATCAAGTGAAAAATAAAAACCTCTAGGGTTACAGTTATTTTACTTAGCAATAAACTGAGCCAATTCAAGAAAATTCAACAAATATGCCTTAGACACTATTTGCAAACATTGTTCCATATGATGGAAGAAGATACAAAGGCAGATAAAGCACAGCTTGTGCCCTCAAGTCCAGCATTTAATGAAAGAGATGAGTTGACCTCAAAAAAGTCTTTGGTGTTACAAACCTAAGGAATTACAGAAATTAACTTTATTAATAGAAACAAGACTTTAAGTAGGATTAGGTTTGGAAGGAAGATATTTTGAGTGTCCTGGGTTTCAAGCTTCAAGTAACAGCATTGAGCTAGAACTATAGACATGGGAATTTTGCCAGATACCTTACTCACCCCTCCAAATCTACTCTCCACCTTTTTTCACCCTGCTGTCAGCTCTAGGAGCCTGACCTGTGCAGATGAACGTGAATCATGGCACCCTTTGGCTTCACCTTGGGTTCTGTCAACAGGAGATTGGAGGGAGATAAGAAAGTGATGTCAGAGTGTTTATTCCCTAGGTTCCCTCCCTGTACGGTTGCTTCAGATGGGCCATGCCCCTGACAGAAGGTCACCGCTACTTTATCTATTCCCTTCTCTCTTTCTGGATTCCAATAACCTCTCCCACCTCTGTCTCTTCAGACTTGAGGGGTTACAGTGACACTTATACTAGCCCTGCACCACCCCTTGAAGTTCCCCTAGGATCCACTTACACCTATATGAGTTCTTTCATAAGTAAACTCTCCTAGAATTATCCTAATTTGAGTATGCCTTTGGTTTTCTCTTGGGACTCTGACTGAATCAAGAGTCCCTGAATAAATAATACTTTCCCCCAAAAGGGAAAAATGCAGAAGAGAATCAACAGAGAAAAGATCACTTGGAAATCCTTTGTAACTCAAGAGGAAAAAGAAGCCACAACAAAGGAAACTAACTGTGAGAGAGACGGAGAAAGTAAAGGATAGGTCAAATGGTGTGCAGACTGAGACCAGCCTCCATTCCGCGCACTCACTGAAAGATATATAATGATTACTGTCATAAAAAGATGGCTATTTTGAGACTTGATGCCTAGGTCTACATCTTTCCAAAACAAACTTTCTCTAATTTCTCTTACATTACTGCTGAGCAGAGATTTAGCGGCTGAGTGTGTCCCTCCCATCATCAGCCACCAGCCACTGCCAGTCACCACCTGCCCACCAGGCACACCACTCAACCACCCTCAGTCTTGCCATCCTACCTTTCTATAGTAACCCAGACTCTGCTGGAGGATTGAAGGGCTTATTCCCCAGCTGCTGAGAGTCCTGACAGCTGAAAATCCTCAGCAGAGAGCCCTCTTTGGAATTTTCTATGCAATCATTATTACTGAAAGGTTGCTAGACCAATTAGAGAATGCTTCAGTGCTCTGTGTGATGGTTCTGTCTTTGAATTGATTTTTCAGTCTAAGTGCATGGGATTTGGTGAGTAGAAGTTGATGCCCCAAATTTGCATTAGAACACAGATTTTCCAGCTGATTGCTAAGTCATACAACAGGAATCGGGGCTTTCATATGCTTTATGTTGTTTAACCAGAAATGTAAAATGATTCACTTTCAGAATATTTGACCTCAGTCTATGTCTTCATAAGAGAAGCATTTCTATTTCTAATACCAGATAACTTCTGTGCCTGCTAAAGGCCAAATATCCCTAAAAACTCTCCCTAATTTTTCAGGATAAACACTGTTCTAATGATAACACATGTAAAAATGTTGACTTATGTGGCATTGATATGTCACTGAATGATATTAGACAAAAAATAATCAAAAAACAAAAAGTTTTAAAAGTCTTTAACTAATATATTTACCCTTAAGCAACTCATGCGTGATTTAACCTGAAACTTATGACCATTTATGAAGTACCCACTCTGAGCCAGGGATCATCCAGGCATTTTATATTTATGCATGCATCCATTTAAAAATAGTTATTACTTCTTAATCTTCATTTAAAAAACTTTTGGTTATTGGAATGCCTGGGTGGCTCAGTCGGTTAAGCGTTTGCCTTCAGCTCAGGTCATGATCCCAGGGTCCTGTGACTGAGCCCCGCATCAGGCTCCTTGCTCAGCCCTGAGCATCTTCTCCCTCTGCTTGCAGCTTCCCCAGCTTGTGCGTTCTCTCTCGCTCTTGCTTTCTCTCTCTCTCTGTCTCTGACAAATAAATAAATCTTAAAAAAAAATAAAAATTTAAAAAATAAAAAACTTTTTGTTATTACTTTTCCATTGTTTATTTTTTTGTGCTCTCAGTAAATATTTATTGATCACCTACTCTATGTAAGGCTCTGTGCTAGGAACTGGGTTACATAAGGTGAATAAAACACACACAATCCCTGTACATCTGGAGCTTATGAAAGTGACCAACAGTATTAAATATCACACAGTTAAATGTATAGCTGTGATAAGTGATATGAAGGAAAAGTATATCTTGTTGAGAGATGAAGAAAATAAGGGTCTGAGAGATTAAGCAATGTTCTGGCATCCTGCCTCCATGAGTGCATGATCTGCTTCATAGCATTATGGTTGTAGCTGGCCTTTCCCAAGCAGCGCCCCCCCACTCCACGAGTAGTAGCCTGCTGCCCCCTCTGTGGGAGGACCCCTACCCACAACTGCTCTGCACACACCAGGACCCATGCAGCTAGTCTATCAGCCTTCCTTCTGGAGCATGATTAAATTGGAGGAAGTGTCACATAACTCGTAGGGCAACATATCTGGCACCAGGACAATAATCTAAGTCACAGTGGTTTGGAGCTTATTTTAAAAGAGCCCTGCCATACTGAAAATCCCACATTAGATTAACCCTTTCAAAGCAATCTTCATGTTATGGCTTACATTACAGCTGTCTGTGTCCATGAACTTACTCATCTTTGTAGCCTCACCTTGAAGCACTTATCTAAATAAATCTCTGTTGATAGAAACAGAAAAAGAAAGAGAGAGCAAATATTCCCACAGTTAGAGGCAAACAAGAAAAAAAATTAGTATAACAACAGGGAGGGTCATTTTCAGGAAAAAAACAGCAAAAATAAAAAATCAAATAATATCAGTATTTCTATTCTAAAACAGTTATAAACCTAGTTAGGATATAATTAACACACAGAAGGTAGTATGAATACTCACTATATATACACAGATATTCCTTCATTGTACATCAACATTTTGTAACTGGTGGGTGTGAAATATGTAATTATCAAGTTGATTTTGTAAATGTTCCAACATCCTCAAAAATAAAACTTACCTTCCCCATTTTCAGTTTTGCCAAGTGAGTGACGTATCTTATTTAATATGAATGTGTAGGCTAGAAACTACCTTTTCCACGGCAAGTTGCCTAGTTTGACCATGACACTAAACAGGTAAGATCCACTGAGAGCATGCGTGCTTTAATGGGCACCTGTTACAAAAATTCTGCCCCATCCCAGACATGGCAAGCTGAGGATTAGGCAAATCATGGCTTCTGGGAATATGACAATGTACAACGCATATCTTTAGAATATTACAGGGTGTGTTACACTTGTCCCCAAATACATAAAAATATTAAATCATAACGAACGCCATGATGAATAGAAAAAATCATCAGCACTTCCTCTGAGTGGCTCAGGTTCCTGATTTAGTTCGTGTGAACATTGCTCAATGTATAAACTTGCGAATAATAATTTAGGGTGAAGTTAAAGTCTTCCAAATGAAGACTTTAAACAATTAGAAAGAGTTTCTATCACTTTCATAGAATTTCTTGGTAGTTGCCTGGCAAGGAAGAGTAGTGTAATAATCATTCAATTATTTTGATCCACATTCACTTGAAACTAGAGGTGATAAATCTGTATCAGGCTGTGAAGGCTTTGCCATCTGTTCTAATCACTCATGGAAGAATAAAAAATGCAATCATAAGATTATTACCTTCATGACTAGTTTAAGAGGAAAGAAAAATGGAATCTTGGTTTATGAACTTTTCTTCTAATAAAGTTAGAATTTGAAATGTGGTATCAATACTGTAACTTGTCATAACTTCCTGACATTTGCTTGAGGCTTTACTTATAAATTAGGTTCTGATTTAGTAGGCCCCAGAAAAATTAGGCTTCAGAATTTAAAAATAAATAAACAAACAACAACTACAACAACAACAACAACAAAATCCCCATTACATGCTCCACGATCTTCTTAAGCACTCCAAGTATTGATCTGATCAAGGTGGGAACCCAACCCAATAGCAACTCAACCCAGAAGACCGCATAGCTGGTGTTTCACAGAAACTGACTCTAATCTAAAGACAACACCTCTGGGTAGAAACAGAAATCTCTTTCTTCCCCCCCAGGAAGTCTTTCCTTCCTTAGTTTCTCCCTAGAAAATGCAGTGTTGAGAAGGATTCTGCAGCCTCATCTCAGGTTGCAGGGAGAGTGCTATAACTAATTGTCACTGTCTCCCTGTGTCATGAAACACCAAGACTGTGACAAATAAGAGTTCTGCCCATTATAACATTTCTGATCCTCTTCCAAAGTAACTCTTCTGCCCTTTGATGACAACCCTCAGAGGTAACATTTTCTTGTGTTAGCTGCTAAGAATCACTTGTGAAAAAAAGAAAATTATCACTCCTTTTGTCCCTACTCTTAAAGTTTACTTTGGCTTTCATACAGGAAAAGAAAAAAGAAAAAAGAAAAAAAAAAGAAAACCTCTCCCATTAAATGTTATAAGCTTCAAAAGTAGGATAAAATCTAGTAATATCTCGTAATTAGGAAAAATGTCATCAAAGCCAAGGAACTCCATCAACTGTTTGAAATACAGAAAGAGGAGAAATATGCATGATACTTACCTCAATCTTCATAATTCTTCAAAGAAGTTATAATCCTCATTTTACAGTTGAAGAAACAGAAGATCATAGACATTAAATAAATTGTTTAATGTCTCAAAGCTAAAGTATGTGCCTAGGTCTATCAGTGCCCAAATTACAGACAGTTGGGTGAGTCTCACACAAGATTTGGGGAATATTTTTGGCAATATGATCACCCATGGAAGCTGATTTATACCAGAACTAGTGTAGTAGTGATACAAGTTGCAGTAGTGTTCCTTTTACTTCTCCTAAAGAACTAAATGCTTTCTCCTTAGATCTTTCCACATTCTTCCATTCACTCTTCACCTGGCTAATTCCTACTGTCCCTTTATGACTCAGCTTAAATAGCCTTTCTTCCAGAAAGTCATTCCCAAGTTTCCAAAAACATACCCCATAGAATCCAGTAGTCTCTGTCACCATTTTGATAATTGCTTTTTATGTTTTCTTCATTATACTCCTTAAGGGCAAGTCTGGGTCTCCTCTGCCCTCATATCTTCAGTGCCTAACACAATGACTAGCCCATAATAGGAACTCACATTTGTTGAAGGTAGTTAAGAAAGGAGGTAATGTATGTTTTTTTTTTTTTAAGATTTTATTTATTTGTGAGAGAGAGAGCACAAGCAGGGGCAGGGGCAGAGGCAGAGGGAGAAGCAGGCTCCCCGCTGAGCAGAGAGTCCAATGCGGGGCTCGATCCCAGGACCCCGGGATCATGACCTGAGCCGAAGGCAGACGCTTAACGACTGAGCAGCCACCCAGGCGCCCCAGAGGTAATGTGTTTTAATCTCAGTACCTGTGCAAAATATTAATAACCCAAATAATAAAGTGGTTAATGATTCCCGAAGACTGGAATGGAGTTAATGTAATGAGTACTAGTTAATAATGTAAAGAGTAATAATGTAAAGAGGCCCCAAGCCTCTTTTTAGTATATAGGGTCTTTGGGGGTCTTGTGTTACTTAAAAGAAGGCCAAGGATTAGTCAAGCTCACAGAACTTTAGAAGAGTTCATTGGTATCATGAGCCCCATAACACAATGAGAGCTAGGTATGAATATCATCTGCCTAACTCTAAAATGATCCTTTATGAATAAGAAAGGAGGAAGACCTCTTTGTCTAGCCCCAGATTTCATTTTTTTCTAGTTCCAATTTTCTCGCAGCATAATAAACCACCCTCATACTACAAGGGGTTAGGAGAAAGAAATGTCGTCATTGTAATGGGACTGCAAATTCACTCACAACAACCTCCACTACTCAGCAAAAGCACAGTATGTGTTGTTTCCAACTGACATGATCTCCCTCATAAACCCCAGTGTACTGGGGCATAGTCTACTTTCAGTTAATATAGCATCCAATCTAATAAATAAAGCAATCTTTTACTAGGTATCATTCACCTTTTGGATAAAAGCACTCAGTCTATCTTAACCTTGCATTTTCTCTTATTTACATTCACGACTGCACTCCAGGTTGATGTCTGGGTTCACAAGTAGTTGTTGAGTTAATGAGTGAATGAAGAACTGCATGCAGGCAGGATGAAAGAGCCCTCACATTCTCATGGTAACCTCCAAATACTTGCAGAACCCACTGTGGAATGGCTGGTCTGGCATAGATATGGAACACAGCTGACCTGACCCTGACCGTCATCTAGCATTCTGCTGCCATCCACTGTTGCTATTCACAGCTGTAAATTTGTGACCTTTTTTTCTTGACTTGGCCAGGGTCTGGTGGAACATTACTGCTGGCTCAGTATATTACCCAATCACATTTCTAGCTTCTACAAACTTGATGCTTTAACATCTATCCTATGTGCATATGCCAAAACATCTTGTTCTAGACAACCCAATAATAAGCCTGAGTTATCCTGCCATGACCTTCTGACTACCTTGTTGCCCCACCCCGACCCCTGCAGAGAGGAGTCCTCCTCTTGGGGACTGGGGGTATTCAAATACAAAACCCAGGGTGGACACCCCCAACCATCTCCTTTATTGGGTTCTCACACTCTGAGCCACTATACACCTAACCTAATCATAACAGGGCCAGGTCCCAGACAACTAGGGAGAGCCCCAAATGCCCCAGAGCCTGCTGAAATTACTCAAACAGCCAATTCCGAGCCTATTTAGCCTGACCCTTCCCACAGAAACCACAACAAAGGTTCTTGCCCATAGTTCTCTTCCCCTCTGCCTCCTGACTAACCTCATTGCTTTCCTGTGTGGCCTCCAATGGCAGGACATGCCCCTCCTCTTAGAAACCGGGAGTAACAAACGATCTTTTCAATGGCTATCCTGTTGACCTTACTATACCTCAAACTTTGTATTAATATGCTACATTTTAAAATACTCAGCTTCCTTGCTCTTGGTTTTTAATGGCTAGAGATAATTCTAAGTCTCTGGTACATCCTCCATGTGGTCCCCCAGCCTTGGGTATTCCACCTTCAGCTTCTACTGTAAAGTCACCTTGACCCTGCAGGGGTGTAGGGTTGCCCAAGGCAGGTTTTCTGACTTTCAGTCTAACATCTACGCCAGATGGGAATTGAGAGACAAGAGCCCAACTAGATTTGCTGTCTGGCCACACTGTTCTGTTAGGCTGTCACAAACAGGTAGAGAGCATCCTTCATACCCAAATAAGAAGCTGAACATACCACCTCTAACTCTCTCTCAAATTTTTAAGAACATCATCTGTACTCTGGCTGAAAGCCTGGAACAGAGAGCTGTCTTCCTTCCTTCTCTTGTCTCCTTTCTCTGTCTCTTTCTCACCACCCCTTGGGTCCAAGAGGAGAGGCTTTCCCACTTTCTCTTCCTGTTTACTCTTATAACACTGTTCTAAAATTCTATGTTCAAGTTCTCCAAGCCTGGCAAGAGAGAGAGAGAGATACTTTCTATTTCTTCTTTCTCTCTCTCTCCTTTTCTTTCTCTCCCCCCACCCAGCCCCCTATATCACTCTTTCAATAACTAATCTCTAGTTTTCTTTCTTGTGTATTGCATCATCCTCTCCTGTCATGGAAGAGTAAGCTTCATGGCTTAGACTAAAAAGGGAAGGGAACAAAAAGATAATTTAAGTAGGAAATTTAAACTAATCATTTTACATTTGCAAAAATATTATCCCTTTTATATCAGCTTGTGATTGCTATCTTCAACCTTAACCCATAGGTATGTGTCTTAAGATCGGGATCCCTTTTTATTTTCCTCAAAAGCTCCAAGCAGTCAAAATACCATCAACTTTTTTCAAGGAAATAGAACAAATAATCCTAAAATTTGTATGGAACAAGAAAAGACCCCGAATAGCCAGAGGAATGTTGAAAAAGAAAAGCAAAGCCGGTGGCATCACAATTCCAGAGTTCAAGCTCTATTACAAAGCTGTCATCATCAAGACAGTACAGTGCTGGCACAAAAACAGACACATAGATCAATGGAACAGAATAGAGAGCCCAGAAATGGACCCTCAACACTATGGTCAACTAATCTTCGACAAAGCAAGAAAGAATGTCCAATGGAAAAAAGACAGACTCTTCAACAAATGGTGTTGGGGAAATTGGACAGCCACATGCAGAAGAATGAAACTGGACCATTTCCTTACATCACACACAAAAATAGACTCAAAATGGATGAAAGACTTAAATGTGAAACAGGAATCCATCCAAATCCTTGAGGAGAACACAGGCAGCAACCTCTTTGACCTCAGCCGCAGCAACTTCTTCCTAGAAACATCACCAAAGGCAAGGGAAGCAAGGGCAAAAATGAACTACTGGGACTTCATCAAGATAAAAAGCTTTTGCACAGCAAAAGAAACAGTCAACAAAACGAAAAGACAACTGACAGAATGGGAGAAGATATTTGCAAATGACATATCAGGTAAAGGCTAGTATCCAAAATCTATAAAGAACTTATGAAACTCAACACCCAAAGAACAAATAATCCAATCAAGAAATGGGCAGAAGAAGACATCCAAATGGCCAACAGATACATGAAAAAGTGCTCAGTATCACTTGGCATCAGGGAAACCCAAATCAAAACCTCAAAGAGATACCACCTCACACCAGTCAGAATGGCTAAAATTAACAAGTCAGGAAACAACAGGTGTTGGCGAGGATGCGGAGAAAAGGGAACCCTCCTACACTGTTGGTGGGGATGCAAGCTGGTGCAGCCACTCTGGAAAACAGTATGGAGGTTCCTCAAAAAGTTGAAAATAGAGCTACCCTATGACCCAGCAATTTCATTACTGGGTATTTACCCCAAAGATACAAATGTAGGGATCCAAAGGGGTACGTGCACCCCGATGTTTATAGCAGCAATGTCTACAATAGCCAAACTATGGAAAGAGCCTAGATGTCCATCAACAGATGAATGGATAAAGAAGATGTGGTATATATATATAATGGAATATTATGCAGTCATAAAAAAAAAGAAATCTTGCCATTTGTAACGACATGGATGGAACTAGAGGGTATTATGCTAAGTGAAATAAGTCAATCAGAGAAAGACAAGTATCATATGATCTCACTGATATGAGGAATTCTTAATCTCAGGAAACAAAATGAGTGTTGCTGGAGTGGTGGGGGGTGGGAAGGATGGAGTGGCTGGGTGATAGACATTGGGGAGGGTATGTGCTATGGTGAGCGCTATGAATTGTGTAAGACTGATGAGTCACAGAGCTGTACCTCTGAAACAAATAATACATTATATGTTTAAAAAAAGAAGAAGAAGAAGATAGTAAGAAGGGAAAAATGAAGGACGAGAAATCAGAGGGGGAGACGAACCATGAGAGACCATGGACTCTGAAAACCGAAATGAGGGTTTTAGAGGGGAGGGGGATTGAGAGATGGGTTAGCCTGTGATGGGTATTAAGGAGGGCATGTACTGAATGGAGCACTGGGTGTTATATGCAAACAATGAACCATGGAACACTGCATCAAAAACTAATGATATAATGAATGGTGACTAACATAACATAATAAAATTAAATTAAAAAAAAAAAAGCTCCAAGCAGTGAGCATCACTCCTCAGAAATAAAGTCCCTCTCCCCTATTTAGTATAAAAGATCGCCAAGACCAATGCCTCAAATGACAAAGAACATACTTATCAACAAAGTGAAAAGTGAAAAATAGTCCATAAAATAGGAGTGGTAAGTGGTTCTGTTCATTAGAAAAAGAAATACTGGGCACATGACTGTAACATTATACAATACTAAAGCAACTAACTCAGGCTTCAATTTTTACACAGAGCCTAGAAATCTCACTTAATTCTGACTTACACTATCCTCAGAAGTAACATTAATACTTCCCCCCACTTTATAGTTGAGCCATTATAATAGTTATGGAAGATGCTCTCAAAGGCTGGTATGTGGAAGTCATTATTTAAAACACGTCTCTTTATTTTCTGACAATCTAGGATACTCTTACCCCTCCCAAATGTATTCAAATCTGTGCTAAGAGCCTTTTCACACGTTACCATCCAGCTATCACTTTCACAATTTTTCTGCTGAGAACTGCCTAGAAATAGATGAGCCAGACTCTAGGTGTGAAAACATAAGAAATGTGAGAAAAGTGAGATTTAATATTAAAGGCAAGCAGTGAAATGTTTTCCTCTTCCACTCTGCGAGAGTGTGTGTGTATGTGAGTGTGAGTGTGTGTTAGTGTATGTGCAAGTGTGCTCCTCCACATACAGGGGAGTCCCTACATGTGGATTCTTATTCCTGCCTGAGATGGGAACAAAAATAACAAGTTTTCCAGGTTTTTTTAAAAGGTCCACAATAACAAGTTCGTTTGGACATGCATAGCAAGAAAGGCTGTAGTGAAATACCACAAAATGTTAACAAAGTAAGTCTATGATGAGAAATACTTGCTGCCTCTGCTTTCCACATTTTCTGTCATGTTATACTAAATCATATATTTTTTTAAACATTGGTTTGAGAAATTCCAGAATAAAAGCTCCCACTGAAGTTTTCAAATGCTGATTTATGTTATGTATGAGGAGAGTCCTGGTAGAGTGACTTAAGGTTAGAGCTGTACTAGCTCTTTAGGATTAGTTGCTAAAAGCAGGATATGGAAGTTTATTCCTACCGAATTATAGCATGGAGGCTCGTAATGCGTAATGCAGTTGTTGTGGGGATTCTGAGAGCAGAAATCCCAGTTTTACAGACCTTAATGTATCTCAAGGCAGTGTTTCTCAAACTTCAGATAATGACCATTATGGGTTCCGAAATCAAGTGAGGGGATCAGGACTACATTTTTTTAAATAAATAAAACACTACATCAAAAACTAATGATGTAATGTATGGTGATTAACATAACATAATTAAAAAAATAGAACAGAAAATATTAGAACATAGCCCTTTCAACAAAGGCATTGTTTCATGCAAAATATATGTGTACATATATACCTATGTATGTAAATATATGCATACCTATATTTATATATTTACTTCATGAGTTGTGAAGTAAAATATGTTCTTACTTTGGTTTCCATATGTCTTTCAAAAAAGCTTAGGAAATATTATTCTAAAATATCTATCTATCACAAGACCTTATACACAGCGATTATGGCAGAGTGGGACCATGGGCACATGCCCACACACCCGTGCTCTACTAATGGCATCGATTTCTGTCTCCTTACATCTTTCTCTGAGGGGGATGGCATTTTATTAACAAAGCACTTCCCTGCACCATTTGTTCACAGAAAGATGAGCTTCCACAAAGTTGGAAACAAGGAGAATGAAATTGCTCTACAAAATGAAAGGTATGTTGGAATGCCAGGTCACAACCCAGAAATGGGAGGATCCAAAGAAAAGATGAGAGTCTAGTAGCAGGTAGGGGGTCTGTGAAGAAAGAGTACCAAGGGGAAATGAGTGAGCAAAGGACAGTGTATTTAGGCTTCAATTTCAAAATGAGCTTCTTTGTGGCTGTGTGCTCAGACATCCTGTTCTGTTCTGTAACTACCTCAGTGACTTCAAAACCCCCAATAAAATCAGCTCCAAACAAAGCTGTGAGTAGGCAGTATTTTCAAGTTTACAGAACTGACTCAGGAATGGACAAGAGACATTCTGTTCCCAATGTGCTAGAAGGAGTGACTCTTGGATTTCATCATTATGCAAATATTTGCTGAATGGAAGAGAAAAAGGATGAAGAGTAATGGCCCCAGCATTCTGCGTTCTGTCACCCTAGCTGGAATGGCTAATGTCTGTGACTCCATCAGCAGTGAAACCCATGAGGCACCTTTCTTGGCCTCTGACTGCTACTTACTGAGAACCTTTTCAAGACAGCTTGCTGCAGAGATTCAGAACACAGAGGCCACAATCTAATACCACACAGACTACATCTAGCCAACTGCCTCCTTTGCTGCCCAGCCTCATGAGCCATTCTGAACAGTGCTGATCACCCTGCACCCCTACCTCCCACTAAAGTGCTGAGTGTTCTCTGTGCAATATGGCTCAGAGGTTGGCCTCTTCTTTCAGCGAAGAATGACAATGAAGGAATGACACCTTTTGCATTTGCGTGCAGATATGCCTCATATTTAATGAGAAACAATAGAATCATAAAATGCTCTGTTTTTCAAATCTTAATTTATTCATCTGCCACATAAAAGGACATGAATAACAAACCCCAAATAATTCAGAAACTTCATTTTCACTAGCTGCCACCTCCTTCTCCAGCCTTCCCCTCTACTTCAACCCTATAAACTCTACTAGTTAGAAGCAGCAAAACAGAACTGAGCTAGTATCATCTCCTTGTATAGCCAACATCATCATGTGAAGAAAATTGGGGAAAGCTGCAAAATGGTTAAAAGGCAAACAATGAAAATTTGGGAGAAAAAGAACCAAGGATTTAAAAAGCCAAACTGAAATCAGTCCTAGAATAACCAGGAATTTGAAGTGACTCCCCCAAGTGGAAAAGTACACTCAAAGAGATTTAGAGGTGAGCAAATCCAAGTATGCTGGCTTGTTTGCCTGAAAGTGAAAGGCACTGCAGGGTGCAAAAACTGTGCTAAATGACATGGTAGATCTAAACAAGACAGTTTCAGGCACCTGGTTGGCTCAGTCAGTCAAGCATCTGCCTTCAGCTCAGGTCATGATCTAAGGGTCCTGAGATGGTGCACCCTACTCAGCGGGGATTCTCCTTCTCCCTCTGCCCCCTCCCCCCCACTGCTTGTGCTCTCTTACATATGCCTGCGTGCTCTCTCTTTCTCTCTCTCTCTCAAAAATAAATAAATCTTAAAACAATTTTTTTAAATAAACAAGACAGTCTCCATCCCCAAGGTGTATACAGAATAGCTGATGGCATGAGACATGAACATGAGAAGATAACAAACAATATTTAAAAATAATTACCAAGAGGGGCGCCTGGGTGGCTCAGTTGGTTAAGCGACTGCCTTCGGCTCAGGTCATGATCCTGGAGTCCCAGGATTGAGTCCCGCATCGGGCTCCCTGCTCGGCAGGGAGTCTGCTGCTCCCTCTGACCCTCCTCCCTCTCATGCTCTCTGTCTCTCATTCTCTCTCTCTCAAATAAATAAATAAAATCTTTAATAAAAATAAATAAATAAATAAATAAATAAATAAATAAATAAATAAATAAATAAAATAATTACCAAGGGTTCTTTCAGATGGTAAACATCATAGATGTTGAGAAAGTGGGATCAGTCTGATCAGTGAAACATGTGTAGACAGATTTCAAATACTTTGAGCCGCCACCTAGCTTGTGCCTAGACACCAGCCACCACCATATATGGGCAGGCAGTCATCACGACACTCTACTGACACCCATAAGTATCCCTCTCTACCACCCATCCCTGATCTGGTACATACCAATTTAATCCGTTATGGCATTCCATGTCAACGAGAGGAGGAGAAGAGTAAGCCAAAGGAGGAACGACATTTATCAGAAGGATCTGAGAATTAAACCTGAACTATTCTGTGAAGGAAAGGGGCACAGAGGTTGGATGAGGGGTCAATAGTAGAAAACACTAGAGGAGAGAGTTGAAGCTAGACTCTGAGTTGCAGAGGGGAGTAGAGTGGCTGGGAGTAAAACAAAGAGCTGTGTGGCCTCTTGGTCCCCACTGCCTTAGTTCACTTTACAAAACGTGCATTCCCTGGAGGGAGGCAGGGGGCAGCTTTGTGCTGTAGGGAAAAGCCACGGGCCTTAGAGACAGAAATGGTCTTGAATCTCTCCCCAGCCACTCACTAAATAAAACCATAGAGGGCTCTGCAGGTGCTTAAAGTTCAGAGACTAATCTCTGGGGCTTGCACCACCTTCTCCCTTTCCCTGTTGCTTCCCCAGCCTCTCTCTTAATTGTGCCCTCTTTCTGTTCAACCCACCTGGTTCTCTAGCCTCTCCCTAACTTGGCTTTATTAAGGAGGGCACGTTCTGCATGGAGCACTGGGTGTTACACGAAAACAATGAATCGTGGATCACTACATCAGAAACTAATGATGTATTGTATGGTGACTAACATAACACAATAAAATAAAATTAAAAAAAAAAAAAGACACTTCTTTGGTGTCTTTCATGTCCCTTTCCAGGGAAGGCTGAAGATGGGAAGCAGAACCCCAGAATCACAGAAAGTGAGAGAAGAAATGGATCTTCCTGATCGTCTGGTCCAACAACCTTGGTCTACAGACAAGGAACTTGAGGCTCTAAGAGCCTTGCCAGAAGTCACCTAAGTACAGAACCGTGGACGCACAACCCAGTGTTCTTGCCACCGTGTCTCACGCCTGCCCAATTTCAGGTGAAGCATGTTATAGAATTAGACCCAAAACCTGCCACAATGGAAAGAAAAAGTCCAAATCCAAAAGGACAGTTTGGGCCACTTCTAAGGCGGATGCACATTTTGAAAACAAAGTGTTGATTTTCACACTAGAATGCTTACGGTTTGCGCCTACACTGGGAAGCAGACCTTGTGGGGCACAGCCTTCACCACGAAAAATGCGCACAGGACGCCATCTGCTGGATGTCTGGACTTCAGGCTACGTGCCACAATTGAGTGAGAGCTGCTTTAAGCAGCTCATTTTTTTAATTACTATTATTGAAGTATAACTGGCATACAATGGTATGTTAGTTTCAGGTGGACAACACATTAATTCAACAATTCTATACATTACTCAGTGCTCGCCATGATAAGGGTAGTCACCCTCTGTCATCATACAATGTTATTCCAATATTACTGACTATATTCCCTGTGCTGCACTTTTCATCTCCCTGACATATTCATTTCATAACTGGACTTTTATACTTCCTCTTCATCTATTTCACCCATTCTCCCCACCCATCTTACCTCTGGCAACTACCAGTTTGTCCTTTGTATTTAAGAGTCTATCTAGGTGTTTTGTGTTTGTTTTGTTTTCAGATTCCACATATAAATGAAATCATATGGTATTTGTCCTTCTCTGTCTGACTCATTTTACTTAAAGCAGCTCATTTCTTGTTGGTGACAACCCATTACTTAAAGCAGCTCATTTCTTGTTGGTGACAACCCAAACACAAAAAAATATTTATTTCCTTTTTTAAGAAATGTACACTGATTTCTTTTCTCCCTTAGTATATAATGGTGATCTTTGTTAATAACATGGATTAAGTGCATGCTTTTTTTTAATCTAAGCTTCTAAAAAATTATATTATGAAACCTTCCAAGTATACACAAAAGAAGAGAGAATGGTACAATTCTCCATATACCTTTCCCTCATATTTAAAAATTGTCAAAATTTTGCCACGTTTGCTTCTCTATTTCCCCTTTTATCCCAGAAACCTTGCTGAAGTAATTAGGCAAATACCAAGTATTCAAACTTCAGTTATTGATCTCTTTTAAAAATGGGACCTTTTTCTCATAAACACAGTATCACTGTCACACTTATTAACAAAATTATTAATAATTCTTTGTTATTCGCGAATGCCCAATCCACAGATTTCCCTGGTGATTTAAAAAAAAAGTTTTTGTACTATTGGTTTGTTCTAACTAAAACCACAACAAGGATTTTATCCAATTAAATACATTTTAAATCCATGAGTTCATACACATCCAAAAAAAGAAGAGGAAGTCTGCTGCTAGAAAGAGGGAAAGAAGAAAAGAAGGGAGGGAAGGAGAGAAGGAAGGACGAATAAAGGCAATGACAGAGAGAAGTAGGGAAGGAAAAAACCATTTCTTATTAGACAACATTAAAGTAACTAAGCCACAAACTCCTTACTCTGAAAACTGGCAACTAAAGGAAAGAAGTAAATACGTATCCGGCCTTTCATGAATGAACTGTACTTCAGCATAAATGGAGCTCTATTTGATAAAGGACATTCTTCTTTACGGAAGAGTGGCATCTAATAAAAATAGAAGAAATGATAGAGTTAGAAAATCTCCATTGTATCACAAGATAAAAGTTGATGGGGAACTTGACCAAAGAGTGATCAGGCTGTCATCACCTACTCCCACTCAGCGAAATGACTATCACTAAAGGTTTATTTATCTGGGTTCCTTCTTAAGTTTATAGTCTGCTTATAGTCTGTCTTTTTCAGTCTTATACTTAGACCTCTATTTCTTATTTTACAATATTCTACAGTATC
Organism: Mirounga angustirostris; assembly: GCF_029215605.1. Lineage (NCBI taxonomy): Eukaryota > Metazoa > Chordata > Mammalia > Carnivora > Phocidae > Mirounga > Mirounga angustirostris. The sequence continues at coordinate 86,016,228 of NW_026991716.1, read as the reverse complement.
TATCAACCCCCCACTATAAATTATTCTTCTTCCCATTTCTTCTCCCCATTTCTCTCTCCTGACTTGATTATCATTTTCTTTATTTTGAAGAATACCTTGATAACTTTAAGTAAAATGTCTAACATTGTTCTGTAGGCAAGATCTACTGAATTCTGCTAAGACCAGGAAATTATCTTACTTCCATCTTCTTCCCAATGGGTGTACGTTGTCCTCTATTTTCCTAAGGTTTTAAATTTTATAATGGAAGTTTTAAAACACATCCAAAAATAAAGACTAGAATAGTGAACCCCATGTACCCATCATCCAACTTCAACTACTACTGACAAACACATGGCTGTCCTTGTTTCATCTATGTCTCCACCTACTACCCACTTACCCCCACCCCTCACATCAAGACACTGGCTGAATCCCAGGTCTCAGACCATTTCATTTTTTGGCCAAGTTATTTCTCACTGAGGGAGCACCAGGCATTCCCCTGCTCTCCAGCCAGCAGGGGCTCCAGCATGGTGAACTCCAGTGGTTATTCTCTCTATAGGGGGTCATGGAGATGTTCAGAAGGGATCCCACCTCTTTGAAATTTTCTGTTTCATTTCTAAGCTGCCTACACCTTTCTTTCTGCCTTTTGTCAAGCTGAGGATTATTAGTGGGATTATCTAGAATTTTGTTCGTCTTTCTCCCTATGATGGCTCTGAGAAAGATGAGTTAGGAGTTGCAGGGAAGTCTGCTAATTCTCAGAAACCTTGGTCCTACTCTTTCACAATCACCAGCCTATTCCTCCTCTTGACTGCTATTGGTAGGGTTGCCAGAAAAGTACAGTATAATAATTTACTGTAATTATAGACAGGAAAAATACCAAAAAATCCCAATATTTGGGAAATAACTGTACTAAAAATTTTATCCTTTACCTAACATTCAAATTTAATTGGGCATCCTATATTTTTGTTTGCTAAATATAAAAATCTTAGCTGTTAGAGCGATTTGCTGACTTCACCTTCGGTGTGTTTGCTTGGTTGGTGGGTTGATATATTTACATATTATTTCAACTGCTGGGTTTGCTGGAAGGAAGGTTTCCTGGTCAGGCTTTACTCTGCCATCTTAAGCTAGAGACTCTAACATTTCATTAAACATTAAAATTATTCATTCAATTTTTACCTATGTTTAATTTCATGTCATGTTTAATATATCAAATGCACTTAGGAAAAGCATACACGTGACTTTTGAGTTTTTCTCTTTACTAGAAATGTAATCAACACTTAGGTGTGTTAGAAAAAGCTAAATAAATAATGTCCCATCTTGTAGCCAGTGCACCAGGCACACCATGAATGGTATTTTTTATGGATTTTGTTTCCATTCTTATTATTTTTTGACAAAGGTATTCCTAAAATCCTTCATCGTGTGGTTTCATGTGGTCAGTAAGTTTCATGTGGTCAATAAGTTACTTCCTAGGGCGCCTGCGTGTCATAGTCAGTTAAGTGACTGACAACCTGGTTTCAACTCAGGTTGTGATCTCACGGTCATGAGATCAAACCCTGCATCGCGCTCCAAGTTCAGCGCAGCATCTGCTTGCGATTCTCTCTCCCTCTCCCTCTGCCCCTCCCACTCATGCTATCTCCCTCTCTTTCTCTAAAATAAAAAATTTTAAAAAATAAGTTATTTCCCATTGGAAGCCCCAATCTGAGCTCTGAAACTTCTTCCTGTCCCTGAAAGTGGAGTTTTCATTAATAACTAATCATGAAAAGAGTAGTGACAAACTCTTATTTGGGATTGTTTGTCTAACTGTACAAGGACTGCTAAGAAACAAACAAGTCCCCCATTTTGGTGTTGAATGATGGGTTGAACACAGATGGTAGAATCTAGTGTGTTTTCACATTCAAGAGATTTATTACAATGTGCTGGCAGAATTTCTAAGAGGTTCTGGGAATTAGATTTGATGTCTCACAGCCGGAAGCAATGCAATCAGTCTCACCCACATATGCAACCACTACAGCAGAAATCCCGCTGCTCCCACCACTGCCTTGAGTTACCCACAAAGCTTAGATCAGATACCTCTCTCTAAAGCTTCCACATATCCCCAAAGGCTCCATGACAGTCTGTTGGAGGAGGTCATGAAGAGGATGTGACCTCCAGTTGACCTGCAAGATGGACTCAACCAATAGGAAGCTACTCACCACCCCCTACTTCGTCCTTGGGGAACATGTTCTGCCCCCCATTTTCACAGTGGGAATCATTTTCAAGGACCTGGTCTTGAGAGAGCAATGTGTTGTTGAGACCATCTGGATGGCAGAATGCAACTGAACCTTGCTAAGACCTCTCTTTAAACTTTTAAGATTCTGGCGAGCAGGTACAGAGACCTACTCCTCTTGCGTCAGAGACAAGTTTCCCAAATAAGTGCCCTTGCCTACTAAAGCTGTCACCTACCATTCTGGGGTGCTCTGCCTCTTTCTTCAGCTCTCCCTGCCCTCTGTGCAAGGCAGTCAGTTTCAGATTTCACCCGGGGAAACTACCAGGGTTATAAAACAACACAGCCCTTGCCAGAAACGCAAATCCTCAGCCACTCTTTTCAAATCTCGCACACATTTGACCTCTTTTCAAATCTCGCACAGGTGCATTAGCTTGGAGGAAGTTATATATGCCCTCGCTAGAGCGTGGGATGCTAGGACATGTCATTTTTCAATTCTAACTCGCCAAGCAGAAATTTCGCAAAGTGGAGAACAACCCAAATGAGTAGTGTGTTCAAACAACTTGAGGCGGCATGAATGGTAGATGTATTACCACTGTTGCTCGTTCTGCATTCGTTCGCCTCTTTGTTTTCCCTAACAGAGCCACATTTTGTTCAAGTATACACTTCTCCCCATGCCAACTGTGTAATTCAGGGACAGCAGAGCCTGTCTTTAGCTCCAATCATGGATCTGGACCAATCTAATCCAATCATGGTAATACGATCCCTTTTGCTAATTACTGACTCAAGAATCCAGATTTCTTCCAAAAAGCCTATGGTATTTTCCTAGAAATTGTTAGAAGTCCTAGATGGGCCTTTAAACTGAGCTGGCCCGATTAGACCAACCAAAGAATTTTTATTCCGTGGGTGATAACTGTTGTTCTCTCCTTCCTGCTGTGTGAACTTGAAAGCCTTCCTATTAACAGATCTTTAACAACCAAGAGGAACCTAAGGACAAAGCCAGAGGAGAAGGAGCAGAGAAAACTGCCACAAGAGGCAGTCAGAGGCCTGATCAGTCAATATGTGGAGGTTGCTTCTGAATTCATCCTATGAAAGATCAAAAATGTCCTTAGTATTTAATCTTTACTTCGGGGGTTTGCTTTGCTTAGGGTTTCTATTACATTTAGGCAAAGCATCCTACCTGATATAATTTCTCCTACACTTCTGAGTGTGCTCTGGGTGGCTTCCCCTTCAGGTGGGCCCCACCAAGAACTTGGGGGTAGCTGCAGTCTGGGAAAGCTTGTCTACAGGCTGCTCCCAGTCTCAGGAAGCTTGTACACATCCCACCTAACACCTCACCATTTCCAACCTTCTGGACAAGAGATGTAGTTAAGTCCACAGACTGCCACAGACTGCCTCCAACCCATTGTTCTCTGTCTGGGCACTGCTTTCTGGCTCTCTGGAAGATGACAACCCCACCTTGGGAAGTTCTTTACCCGCAACTTCTGAACTGGAGAGGCCTGGTGAGATTCACTGTCCAGCTGGTCAAGGGGGACTCACAGCTAGGAGTCTCTGTTTATAACCCAAATTAGGTCTATAGTTACATAAGTTCATCTTAGTTTCTTACAGCCATACTACTCCTGCTACTACTACTATGACCATTCTCCTAACAATAATAACCCCTGTAATACACCAAGCCCATGATTACCTGTGCAGATGATAAATAAGAGCTGAATAATGCAGAGTCACCAAGTGGTTTTGAAATGGTCTCCTTCAGCCATATTAACACCAAAGGTAAATAATTTCAAAACTAGTGAAAAAAATGGGGAAGATTGCCTGTCTTACCCTGCAGTGATGATTTAACAATGCGCCTAACTTGTCAAGCCTTAAGTAGATGTCCAACCCTGTAAGCAAGCTGGCAGAGTACCTTCTTACCGAGGTGGAAGGTAAAACTCCTTTTCTACAGCTTTATAGAATCTGGAGGAAGTTTCTAGAATAACTCTTTCATTCATCCAAGAGCCAGGGCTGCACGAAGCCTTACTTGGAATTCCTTGTACTGCCCAACCCAGTAGCTGATCTTCAGCCTTCTTATCATGCCCTCGGACTCACTCACACGGGTGGCCAATCCCTGAACTGCTTTGATAATCACATTCATCAGTCTTACACATCTTCCTAACCATAAAGCCCTGTTTCAGATCACACACCAAGAAGGTCTTGCTAATAATTCATTAATTCAGCAAAACCATTGAACAATGACTTTGTGCCTAGCGGTGTTCCAGGTATCTGAGTTACAGTATGAAACAAAGCATAGAGCCTGTCCTGATGGAGCATACACTCTAGAAAGAGCAGAACGATAATTAAAAGACAATTACAATGCAAGATCAAAGGATTCTAATCTTGCCTAAGAATAGCTTTCTGTTATTTTTTAGAATAAAGGCAATACCACTTAACCTAATGGGTAAAGCCCCACATACTCAGGCCCCAGTGCCTCTCCAGCATCATTCCATACCAAGGTCACTCTGCCTTGATTCCTCCATTTCAACCTTGAATGGGTTCCACATTGGTACTGCCATCCCCCAACCATGGGAACTTTGCACTTAGGTCTGAGACCCTCTTCGCTCTTCTTTCTGCATAGTTCACCCTTAAGCTTCCCTATGGCTCAACAGAGGGCTGCTTCCTTAAAGAAGATTTCTTAGCATGCTCTTTGTAATTTTGCCTGAGTAAAATGTATTTGAGCCGCTATCTGTCTCCTCCACTAAAGCGTAAGCTCCAGAGATTAAATTTGTTTTTGCTGACATCATATTCCCCATGTTTAACACCATTGCCTGGCACAAAGTAGACAATTGATAAATACATGTTGAGTAAGTAAGCTAATGAATTAATAGAGGATAGCTTATTTCCAAGTTGGAGTCTGAAGAACAATAGGATTTAGAATAGTAACGAGAGGGTTTGGACATCCTTCACTGCTGCACTGACTTTGAGCAGAATTTAAAGAGGTAGCGTTCTTCAACCCAAACTTACGGAAGCCAGCTGGGGAAAAATGTTAAAGTTTTACTGTCACAGGATCTGACCAAGACATAATGACTAACAGCTGCAAAGTTTGGGTGGAAAGGGAGATGAATCTTTGCCGATCATTACAGAATTTCCCCCTTGTGCTAGTAGCAAGTCAGAACATTTCAAGTCATTCCAGCCATGCTCAGTTTGCATTTTGTGAAACACTAGCAGCCACTTCTTTAGGTTTTAACTCCAGTCTCTTTGGGATCATAATTTGGGTCACAGACTGCATCAGTGATGAATTTTGTGTGGCACATTCTAGAATGGTTGTTTATGGAAAAAGAAAGTATGGTAGTAAAGGCTCAAAAAAATTATAAAGTATTTCATCCCTCAGGCAATCCACCTCTCCTCCCAAGTATAGGGAAGTAGATGCTCTCTCCCTGTGAAGAAGCATCCTACAAACACTGAGACATCCTGACCCACGCTGTCCTACCGCTAACCTGTGACATAGAGTCACCTCTCTGCCCAAGACCAATAGAAAGACTGCCCATCCAACTGATACAATTGCAAGAATGGATAAATTATTGTTTTAGGCCAAGAAATTTGGAGATGGTTGATTATGCAGCAACAGATGACTGACACAATTTTTTTTAATGTTTCAAATCTTATTACACTGGTTATAACCTCCAGAGCAATGTGAATGGTGACAGCAAACAACTGACAATGTGTATCAAACTTTGAAATTTTCATACTCTTAGACATAGAAATTTGGAATGTGTTTTATAAAAAGGCTTGCACATGTGTATTAAGATATGAGCATAAAGTTTTATTCTTTATTATCTGTAACATTCAAAAGTTGGAAACAACCTAAATGTTGAGGGGAGTGTTTAAGTCACACATATTAATACTCCACACTTCATACTTAATGACGAAATGTTAGAAGTATATCAAGTCAGGGGGTAAAAAGGTGCCTGCTACCACCATTCAACATGGTTTTAAGGATTCTAACCAATATAATAATATTTTAATTTTTTTATTTAAATTCTAGCTAGTTGATATATAGTTCAATATTGCTTTCAGGAGTAGAGTTCAGTGGTTCATCATTTACATACAACACCCAGTGCTCTTCTTAACAAGTGTCCTCCTTAATACCCATCACCCATATATCCCATCCCCCATCCACCTCCCTCCATCAACCCCCAGTTTGTTCTCTATAGTTAAGAGACTCTCTTGATTTATTTCCCTCTCTTTTTCTCCTGTCCTGAATGTTCATCCATCTTGTTTCTTAAATTCCACATATGAGTGAAATTACATGGTATATGTCTTTCTCTGATTGACTTATTTCACTTAGCATAATACACTCTAGCTCCATCCACATCATTGCAAATGGCAAGATTTCCTCCTTTTTGATGGCTCAGCAGTATTTCATTGTATACATATATAGACATAGATGATATAGATACAGATATACCACATCTTCTTTACAATGACATTTTTAAAATAGTATTTATAAATACTGAAAGGATAGGGCAAAACTGTCATTATTTGCAAATGATATGATCCTATATTTTAAAAATCCAATGCAATCAACTGAAAAACTACTGGAAATAGTAATAGTTCAATAAAATGGCTAGATTTCAGAATATTTAAATTTGTATAATCAATAGCTTTCCTGTACTAATTAGAAATATTTTAAAAGATTTACTTACAATAAATTGTAATTATTGTAATGTAATTACAACAGAAAAGTCAAAAGGTTTTCCCAACCTACTCATAGTGGTTGCCTCTGAAGAGAGGGGACTTTCAGTGAGGAAGAGAATGAAGAAGGAGCATCCCTTGAAATGTGACAACCAGAATGGAGTACAATAAGCTATAACGAGCCAAATAGAAATGACTAACCCCTACAAATGTAATTCCAGATTGCAATGACTTTTTAGGCTGCCAGATCACACTATTGGCATATACTGAAGGGCTAACTAATCCTCCTTTTTTAAAAACATATGCTGCTCTTTAAGTCATCCTATCCTTGTGTGGTTTGCTATTTAGACCTTAGTCGAAGACTTTACAGATGTCATGTTAAATTTCTAGCTATTTGGATCAGCCCACTCAGCAAACATGTTGAAATCATTTTTAATTCTATCTTCCAACCCATTCTCTCTTCACGTCATCTGCAAACTTAGTCATCACAATGACACTGTTAACACCTTTTAAAATTGTGAATTACCAAGAGGTCATATGAAGGCAGATTAAAAATCAAAAGTTTTGCTCTCATTTTTTATCATTTTTAACATGATGCTTTCCACCTCAAACAATGTAAATTTCCCTTCTTTTTTTTTTCAGATTCTTAGTGCTCCTACAAGCTCTTATCAACATGTTTTCAATGAGTTTTGTGAGCATCCTTCCATCTCTTCCCTCTTCTCATCCTCCCCCTTTGCCTATACGCATATTCTCTTGTTCTTCTAATTAAATTTTTTTTGCGTTTTACTGCCAGGTTTTCATTTTTTGAGCATTGCTTTCCCTCCTGGGCTACCTTGCTACTTCAGTCATTTGTTTATTCCATAAAAATATATTCAGCAATTACTATATGCTAAATAAGCAATGAGACATCAAAGATTAAAAGACACATTCTTCAAAATGTATTGTCTAATGAGAAAATAGACACACAAACAACTACAATACAAAGAGCTTTGTTTAGTAAAGGGGAATGTGCAAACTGTCATGGAAGTGGAATTACTATGTTGATGGCTCTCCAAATTTAACCCAGGTAAGGGAGGCAGTGAGGTCCAGGGGGCCCAGAGAGGTGACAGACACTGAAAAGGGAACTGGGTCATTGGCAGCCATGGGCTGAACTGACTCATTCCGGCTCAAGGGCCACATCTCTTCCCAACTCTGTCTTCAGTGACTTCAGGTTGGTAGCTGAAATTGGCCATGCAGGAAGTATTTACATGATGGAAATTGGCAAAAAATACAAATGCAGGCACTTTTATTTTTATTTGAAAGCCAGTTGTTAAACATTTACCAGAATACCACAGATTGGAGGAGTTGTTATAATTTAAAAAAAAAAAATTATTAGAGTCAGATGAGTTGGAAAGAGAAAAAGGTAGTTAGGCTCTGGAATGCTGATGCCAAGATTTGAGCAACAGGTCCAGGGTTCCTGCTCCTTCCTTTGTGCTCTGCCTATAACCACGTTCTCTTTGTCACATTTCTCTGGACCTAATTTGCTCTTTTCCACCTGCTCCAAATCTTTCATGTCCCAGTTTCCTCCTATGAGTATTTCTTCTGAACGACCCCAAAAATCAGTTAAAGTCTGAGCTAATAATCTTTATCATTTTTGATACACTGAAATTAATTTTGCATTTAGGCACAATTTCCCTGGCCACCTCTGCACAGAAATCTGAGAAAACTCATTTGTAACAAGGGCTTTCTTCAGAATCCCTTATTTGACAACCAATAGCTTAATTGGTCTGAACACTACAGAGGGAGATGAGAGAAAGTGGTGGCATCTGAGGGATTATACCATGACCAGTAAGATCCATCCAGATCTTATGGGTATCTTACCTCTGCGGTAATCTGATTTCCTTACCTTCAGAGCATATCACTGATTAAAAAGTACTGTGCAGTTACAAAATAATGCTGTGTATATAAGAGTAAGCATGCCCAAATAGAATGCCTGGCATTAGCTCTTGTCCTGGTATCTGATATTACACTAATTTTCTGATGCTCATTTGTACCCCTGGGCATTCAGAAATATTTTCTTTCTGTTTATAAATATGTCAAGTAGTCCCTTCTGTTGCCTTGAGCATGTACAGCTGTTAAGTTAGGGCTCGTTTCAGAAAATTGCACTACAGGGTAAAAAAGACTGCATTCAGACTTTATCAACCATCTGGAGTGCTGAACTGCTTCAATGTCCTAATATCTCTCTGATTTGATGTCTACAAAGTGGGAAAGTTTCTAGTAAAAAGTACATTACCATAGATGTTATTGAGAGATGCTCATAGCTTCAGAACTTTTGTGCTTACTGAAGAAATCTCAGTCTTTCCTGCAGCCACATTTACAGAATCATCAAGTCAACTTCCTTCAGCCTGTTCAGTACAAGAACTGTTTTGGAGACTTAACATTACATCACAGCTGCTGTGGATAATCTTCTTCACCCAGATATTTTTTATTACTATTGAAGTGTAGTTGACATACAGTATTATATTAGTTTCAGGTGTACAGCATAGTGATTCAACATTTATATACATTTCAAAGTGATCACCATGATAAATCTAGCTACAATTTGTCACATACAAAGTTGTTACAATATTATTAACTGTATGCCCTGTGCTATCCATTGTATCCTCATGTCCTATTCCACCCCTTTCTTTATTTCATACCAGCTAGGAAACTTCTTTGAGAAGGTCCCGGGTGTGCACTCTAGAGTCTTCCACAACAACATTGATACTACCTATTCACCAAAAAAACTCTAATTCTACATAAAAGGAATGAAATCTATAGTATGGTACTTTTAACTCAAGCAGTGATTGCACATACACACACCCCAGTCTTGAGAGTACCTCGTCAGGGGAACAAAACAAGAATTATAATGGTACGTTAGTGAATGGTTTCATTCCTTTCCTTAATAATGCAAAGGCTTCCCCAGAAATTACCTCTTCTATTAAGAAATGTAATTAATTTATACATGTAGATAATGTCATTAATTTAAAGTAATTGCAGTTTAAAAATAACTTTATGTATGTAATTTTAAAGAAGTAAAGTTGCCAAGTAGTATGCCTTGATTTACTCCTGGTCCTGACGTTTCACAGAATTATCTTACTTGCAAGATGTTTATCTATATTCTGAGCACTGTGTGTTAGTGATATAGATTCTTACAAACATAATAAATATGTAATTGCCTAGAATAACCTATCACTTGGAATGGTTTCAACTTCATATAATAGAAATCCCAATTCAACTGGCTTAAAGAAACAGGAAAGTCAACTATCTCAAACAAGTCCTGAGGTTGGACAGCTCCAGAATTGGTTGATGCAAGTGAGGTCATAAACACCCAAATTCTTTTTATCTTTCTGTTCTGCATCGTTTATATGTCAGCTGTGTCTCTGCTATCTCTCCTCAGGATCACAAGATGGCTGCTACTGTTCTGATCATTATATCCACAAAGAGCAGTATCTAGCAAAGATCTATCCTTTCCTTATGTCTCTTTATAATAATGAGAAAATATTTTCCAGAAGTTCCCATCCAGTTACCTTTCATATCTCATTGGCTCTACCCAAAAGCAGTCACTGGTATAGGGAATGGGACCACCAAGCTAAGCTTAGATTGTACCAGATTTACTCTTGGGTCACATGAGGGAGACTGCCCTGGAAAACAAAATCAGGATCTCCCAGCAAGGAAAAAGCTTACACTAACTCAGTAAGGCTCTTCAGCAATGGAGTTGCCCAAGATTTTATCCTGTTTCCTTCTATTTTCACTGTCTAGATTGTATGATTTTACATATATCCCTGCTACCTATTTACCAGTGACTCTCAAATTTATATCTCCAGCCCACAACTGTAGCCCAAGATTTAGACTCAAACTTCAAACTGCCAACTACTACAGATTCTACAAACTTAACATATAAATGGAACTAATTATCTTTTCTCCTAAATGTGGCCTGCATCCAATATTCTTTATCACAACTAATAAATTAGCTATGGAACCAGTCTACCAAGCTAGAGAATTCAATATCATTCTTAATTTCTCTCTTTCTTCTTATACATTCATTCGATTGCCAAGGGGGTGCCTAGCTGGCTCAGTAAGAATGTGTGACTCTTGATCTCAGGGTTGTGAGTTCGAGCCCTATGTTGGGCATAAAGACTACTTAAAAAATGAATATTCATTCGATTTCCAAATCCTGTTGATTCGATTTCCTAAACGTTCCTCAAATAAATATTCCTCAAATGTTCCTCTTCCACATAGCCTCCAATATGTTCTGCATGACTCAAGTTTCTCCCTATCCATTTCTACCTCCATTGTCACTGGAATGGTCTTCCTCAAACCAAGAGGAAATGTTAGTGCCCTCTTTAAGTGCTCTGTGAAATCTCAATGGCGTACAGGAAAACAAAACAAAACGAAAGCCAGCATCATCTTAAGGCTCTTCACAATCCATTCCTATCCACTGTAACCTCCTCTTCCAACTGTCCGTAGGCACCCCCTAAACTCCTGGACACTGAACTTTTTTTTTTAAAGATTTTATTTATTTATTTGACAGAGAGAGACACAGTGAGAGAGAGTACACAAGCAGGGGGAGCGGGAGAGGGAGAAGCAGGCTTCCCGCGGAGCAGGGAGCCCGATGCGGGGCTCGATCCCAGAACCCTGGGATCATGACCTGAGCTGAAGGCAGACGCTTAACGACTGAGCCACCCAGGCGCCCCCTGGACACTGAACTTTTTACCATTCCCTGGTTATGTCAAGTCTTTTATGAGGTTTGCTTTTGGAGAATATAGTTTCCACCACTTTGGATTCTCTCCCCCAATATTCACTTAGGAATTTCTAAATCATTCATTAATACTCAGATCAAAGTATTATCTCCTCCAAACAACTGATTTAAAAGTACATGAAGAAGAATTCAACTCCAAAAATAAAGAAATACACAGTAAAATCATATTGGCTCAAAAACATCATGCTAAGTGAAAGAAACAGGTACACGAGGCTACATACAATAAGAACCCATTTACATGAAATACTAGAAATGGCAAAATGAGTGACAGAAAAGAGAGCAAAGGTTGTCTGGGACCAGGAGTAGGGGCCAGGCTGTCTGAGACTCAGGCGCCTTGTTGAGGGTAACCAGAAATGTTTTCAGTCTATGTTGGGGTAGTTATAGGACTGTATACATTTTTTAAAATTCATTAAGCTATACATTTAAAATTGGTGAATTTTTGATATAAAAATTAGACTTTAATAAAGATAAAAATACTCCTGTATCCAAACTTTAAAGAAACACTTTGAAAACAATGTTGAACTAAAAATTTCACTATTAAGTTTCAGAGCTTAAAATTTAGACTACCCAGTATAGGTAAGAATTCATTCAAATGTGTATTTTCCTACATGACTGCATGGGAATAATAATTGATAGGACCTGGGGTGCCTGGGTGGCTCAGTCGGTTAAGTGTCTGCCTTTGGCTCAGGTCATGATCTCAGGGTCCTGGGATGGAGTCCCACAACAGGCTCCCTACTTAGCAGGGTGTCTGTTTCTCCCTTTACTCTTCCCCCTGCTCATGATCTCTCTCCATCTCTCCATGTCTCTCTCAAATAAATAAATAAAATCTTTAAAAAAAATTAGAGGGGCACCTGGGTGGCTCAGTCGTTAAGCGTCTGCCTTCGGCTCAGGTCATGATCCCAGGACCCTGCATCGGGCTGCCTGCTTCGCGGGAAGCCTGCTTCTCCCTCTCCCCCTCCCCCTGCTTGTGTTCCCTCTCTCACTGTCTCTCTCTCTCTCTGTTGAAAAATAAATTAAATCTTTAAAAAAAAAAATTAGAAAAAAATAATTGATAGGACCCCTGTTTAAAGTAATTTGTACATGTCTATCAAGAAACTTGATGTTTTCTCATTCCCTTTTAATCTGGTAATTTTTGCTTCTGGGGATATTTTCTAAAAAAATAATAATAGTCCAAAATATATAAAAAGGCTATGCATAAATAAATTTAATGAAATGTTTCTTTATTATATGAGACTTCAGAAACAACCTATGAAGCAACAGAGGAAATTAGTTAAGTAAATCATTAGAACTTCATGGGTTTGTTGTTGTGGGTTTTTTTTTAAGATTTTATTAATTTATTTGAGAGTGAGAGAGAGCACAAGCAGGGGGAGCTGTAGAGGGAAAAGGAGAAGCTCAGCAGGGAGCCCAATGAGGGCTAGATCCCAGGACCCTAGGATCATGACCTGAGCTGAAGGCAGATGCTTAACCAATTGAGCCACCCAGACACCCCTAGAACTTCATCTTTTTAATATCATTCCCTCGTGGACTTCTCAAATATCTCAGGCAGTCTTTCCAGTCTCCATGCTTCTGCAGTCCCATGTCCGGGGGACAGCACTGTTCATCGTGTTTTGTACTTATTTTTATTAGTGGCTGCCCCCAAAAGACTGACCTCCAGATAGCAAGAATGCATCATATTCATCTTCAGAGCCCCACTACTGAGCACATAATAGATCCTCAACTCAAATAAATAAAAATCTTTTCCTGGAAGACATTTGCCCGAGGTCCAGCAGAAGTCCTTCCAAGTGATCTTCATACTACAGTATGTGACTCTTCATAAGGGCACAGTGGCCACTTATCATAATGTCATCTCATTTTAGAAGTTTGCATTGACCAGCTAGACAGACGCCAAATTTAATATGATTTTCAGAGTCTTTATTTATTTTTACCAGTAGATGTGTAATCATCCTATAGAGGTATCTGGTGGCTCTGAGGAAAATTTGTCCACAAGGGGGATTTAAAGATTAGTGCCTCTACTGTGGCTTCAGTCAGATGCCTAAGGGGGTCTACCATGATAATCTGTGGGGTCTAGCAAAATTTTAATTCCCATCCAGCCATACCATCCCACAGGTAACCAAGTTCAGTGACCTTCCAGCTGTTGTTCTGCAGCTGAATGTTTGGCTCTGAATGTTAAAAGGAGAGAGAGTGCTCCCAGAACTCTATTTTGAGTAGATGTCTTACCTGGTGACCATAACCAGGACTTAAATGATCTCAGTCCTCAGTAGACACAGAGTAATTTATGTTGATTACAAGTTTGTCTATTCTGTCCCCTTTGAGATCTTTGAGATCTTGTGCTAGGTCTCTTCCTCGGAACCCCCAACTACCTAATATCATGTTCTGTACTTAGAGAAAATTCAGCAAATGCTTGTTATTTCCTGATGGACTGCTAACTTGTAAATCTGGATAACATTTAAGGTAATTATAGATCATATTTGTACAGTACTTTACAGTTTACTAAGCACTTCTACACAAGTACAAAGAGAACAAAATGAGAATATACATTCCAATATTTCAGGCAAAATCTGGTGGATACCAATGCGATGTTATATACATTTGGGATTACTCCTTAAGATTGATAGCTCTTTGTATGAGAAAAAAGAAAGTGAAAATACAAATGATAAATTCCAGAATTTCCCCAAAAAAAGGAAAATGTAATTTCTTTCTCTTCTGTACAGAAGGCATCAAATTACACAGGATTTTGAAAATTACATTTTTGTATTTCCTTAGTGCAAAATAAAGTGAAAAGGCCCTACTCAGTAATAGCATAAAACAAACTTCTTCATTACAAACCCTAATTCATTACACCATGAACCCATGAACCCAGCTCCTTAATCTCACCCACCAACCTCTGCTCAGCTTCCCTGCCCCAGTTATGACACCCCCACCTTGTCACCCAGTCCAGGACCTGTGGATGCCTATGGGATGGCAATTAGGTGTATGGCTGACATTTCAAACAGCGAATACTTTCAAAAAGCTGAAACATATGCAAAACATTCATTTGGTTAAATTCATTTGATTAAGGCATTTGAAAAATCTGTGAACTATGACACATAATGGATTTTTAAAAATTGAAATAAAACATCCTATCTTTTATACAATCTTTGACATTCTTTCCCTGCCAATTAATCATTTGGTGAAATGTCATTTGATAAACTAATTTTTTTAAAGATTTTATTTATTTATTTGACAGAGAGAGACACAGCGAGAGAGGGAACACAAGCAGGGGGAGTGGGAGAGGGAGAAGCAGGCCTCCCACTGAGCAGGGAGCCCGATGCGGGGCTTGATCCCAGGACCTGGGATCATGACCTGAGCCGAAGGCAGACGCTTAACAACTGAGCCACGCAGGCGTCCCGATAAACGAATTTTTAACCAATTAATTTCAATAGACTTGCTTTCAGTTAATTAAGTAGAAATGCAGGCCCACTCTGCACACCTGAACCTAAAAATTCACCTAATTCAAATTCTTTAATGAACTTAAAAATGGTGCTTTAACTTGACATTGTATAAAGACAACAGAGGAATCTCTAAAAACATACACACTCTGGAAGAATTCAGTACAGTAGTGTACTAAAAAGTGAACTTCGGCACAATTATACATAAAACAAAACATACAGGAGGGATTTGCAAAACTCTTAGCCAAATAACTGAGGAAATGTTTCTTTTCTGGTCTTATCCAGATTTTCACTTACTTTGCCATTCTAATTCTGCATTTTCCACTGATCTTCCATGTTTGGAGGCATTCCATGATCTGCTCTGGTTTGCAATGCAGTGGGTACTCTGTCATGGATATTTCAGCAATTATTATGAATAAGAATTTGTACAATATAAGAATTCTCATCTCATTAAGAATTCATATGTAAGAATATGAATTTCCAACATTTGTTCAGAGTTCACCTTTAAGTTCAGAGGGGTTCTATAGTTCATATTTTCTCTGGTAGGAATCTATAAAATGTCTGCTGCACCTTCTGGTACTCTGGGTGTGCGGTACTGGACTCAGTACATTATTTTGTGAGTTCCCTGGTCTTCACTGTGTTTCAGTGGAAGTTCCATAAAACCCTGGGGTTTTGGAAGGAAAGGGGAGCTTCTTGTCTGGGTTCTCTCCCAGACTATGAAATTTCTGTGTCGCTGTAGTACACCCCTGCCTGGCTAGAGCAGCTCTGGGGTGTGAGAGAGACCCTGCTGATAGGCTGCTAGGCAGTGGAGGCGTTTGCATAGCAGAGTGAAGTTTTGCAGGTGGTCTTCAAATGGAATTTAGCTCTTCCCACCAAGAGTTATAAAGCATATGGTACCAGGTAGTAGCACCACAGAGCATGGTTGCATATGAGGAAGAAAGAAAAAAAAAGGTATACACATTTTGCCTAGTACTGGTCTTGGTCAAAAAGCAAGATAATTACCAATGTTATCTCCAGTGGCAGCATCTGGAATGTTTTAAGTCCAAATGGCATTATACTGAGAATGCACTTGGGATTGCTCACCTGGAAAGGGACTAAAAACCAGAGCTCATCTTAAAGTGATTTCTCATCATAAGTTTACCATTTTGTTACAAGAGTGCTTGAAATAAGAATACTTGAGGAAATATTATAGGTAACAGTAAATACTCCTTAAAAGTAACTATGGACAGCACCAGCACCTCAACCGAAAGGAAAAATCCCAACAGCCAGGCATTTGGAAGGTCCATAACATTCCCACAAGCATCCCTGGGTAAGTTGATACTTTGTAGTCTCAATGTTTTCATGTTAAGGTTGTCCCAGCCTGCTGCCTTGCTGTGTATCATTCCTGGCACTGGGTGCACTGTTAGGTGTCCTACCTTCCAACAGGAACCTCCTGGTTTAAAAAGGAGCATTGTGGAAGACTACCCTTTATAAGGCACTGTTCTAGTGATGACCACTTGGAAAATGCAATTTTTTTAAGTGTCAGCAAAAAAGAAAATCAGATTTTTCAAAGGTGAGTGCATAACACCATGAACCATGCAGACCTTCAGTAGAAACTAATTTCAAACACCCTGGAAGATTAATCCATTTTTAATGAAGCTCAAAGCAATGATGCTGTTACCGTTGCATGAGCTCCGGATGTGCACATTAATCCTAAATACACTTTTGGCTTTGTTTGGGAAGCAATTTCCACCTTCAAACTTTGAAAATGTATCAGGACCCAAGGAGATATTTGCATTTAAATTATAGTACATGCTTTTCACATCAATTACTCTAGGAAAAAAAAAAAGACAATCCTGATGAGATGACCAAAATAAAATTGACACAATATTATTTATACAGTTCACTTTCAACACTCATAAAGCAAAAGAAAAAAGAGCTGCCAAGATAGAAAGTTTACTTTGATCACATAGAGAGAATGTGCTATGGAAACAGGATGTACTTTTAACCCATTTCCAAAACTTTATCACCTGTTAACAGAAGATCCCCATGGAATGAGTAAGCAGTGTTGACTACACCCTGTTACAGTTTTCCCTCCTTACCTCACTCCATTCTAAGGAGAACAGCTCTTGTAACACAACCTGGATCCCCCACCCGTGGAGCAGCCACCTACCTCTGCAACTCTCTCTGCCGTCATTGTCCATGACAAGCTTGTTTTTATGTCAGGGTCCTTATACCCTCTCTCTGAAACCTCTTCTGTCATATTTTGCATATCATGTCATTCAGGCCTCTGCTCAAATTCTAGCTCCTCAGAAAGGTCTTTCTCAACCACCCTATCTAAAATACCCCACCCTGCCCTTCCTGTCATAAACTGACCCCCTCACCCAGTTTCATTGTCTCTTTTCAACCCTTGTTACTACCTCCAGTTGTATCAGTTATCTGGTAACTTGTTTATCTTCTGTCTTCCCAACTGGAATGGAGCTCCAAGAGCAGTGTTTCCATCACTGTGTCCCCTGCACCTTTTTCACACTCCTTAAATGCCCTGGGAAGAAGGGAGGAAGGATGAAAGCAGAGGTGGAGAGGGTGAAAGATGAATGAATTGTCCATGAAGGAATAGACAGAAGAATGGATTTCCTCTTCCTATGGTTCCTTCTCCATCAGTAACTTCTTTCTCCCATCTTTAAAAATATAAAATCACCAACTTCCCAAACTCTATATACTGCCCTATTTCTTTCTTTCTCTTTATAACTAAGCTCTCTTAGTAAGAGCCTCCATTCACTTAAAACTATTAACTCTTTATTCATATACTTTTATTTAGTAATGTGATTATAAAAGTAATAAATGCTAACTATAACAATTTGGTATGTATGTTCCCAAAGTTTTTACTTGGTTATACAAATATAAATACATAGAGTTAACAGACACATGAAAAAATGTTCATCATCATTAGCCATCAGGGAAATTCAAATCAAAACCACACTGAGATACCACCTTACACCAGTTAGAATGGCAAAAATTGACAAGGCAAGAAACAACAAATGTTGGAGAGGTTGTGGAGAAAGGGGAACCCTCTTAAACTGTTGGTGGAATGCCAGTTGGTACAGCCACTTTGGAAAACAGTGTGGAGGTGCCTCAAAAAATTAAAAATAGAGCTACCCTTTGACCCAGCAATTGCCCTACTGGGTATTTACCCCAAAGACACAGATGTGTGAAAAGAAGGGCCATATGCACCCCAATGTTCATAGCAGCAATGTCCACAATAGCCAAACTGTGGAAAGAGCCAAGATGCCCTTCAACAGATGAATGGATAAAGAAGATATGGCCCAAATAGACAATGGAATATTACTCAGCCATCAGAAAGGATGAATACCCAACTTTTACATCAACATGGTTGGGACTGGAGGAGATTATGCTAAGTGAAATAAGTCAAGCAGAGAAAGTCAGTTATCATATGGTTTCACTTATTTGAGGAACATAAGGAATAGCATGGAGGACATTAGGAGAAGGAAGGGAAAAATGAAGGGGGGGAAATCGGATGGGGAGATGAACCATGAGAGACTATGGACTCTGAGAAACAAACTGAGAGTTTTAGAGGGGAGGGGGTGGGGGGATGGGTTAGCCCAGTGATGGGTATTAAGGAGGGTGCATACTGCATGGAGCACTGGGTGTTACACAAAAATAATGAATCGTGGATCACTACATCAAAAACTAATGATGTATTGTATGGTGACTAACATAACATAATAAAAAAATAAAAATTTTTTTAAAAGTCTAAAAAAATACATAGAGTTGTGTATTTTTTAAAGAAACAGCTATTCTTATTATACTGTACTTTTTTTAATTTAATAATGTGTTGAGGATATCTTTTGAGACCAAACATACAGATTTGCTCCTTTCTTTTTAATAACTACATAATATTCCATACCATGGATGTACTATATTTTATACAAACTCCCTGATGGACATTCAGGTTGCTTCCAGATTTCCACTATTGTAACCATATTGCAATAAACTCAGTCATACATATGTCTTCGCATATTCACGCTTTTATTTATGTTGCATAAAATCCTTGTTCAGCCTTAAACTTGCTATGATTAATCTTCTGCCCACTCTCCTAGCTCCAACCACACTGCCACAGCAGATGTCACTACCCAAAACTCTACCACTAACCCCTTCTTCTCCTGGAGTGCTATAGGAAAAGCACACAAGTAGGAATGATAGCCAAATAGGAACCAGAATCTGACTATGTCAATAGCTGGATCAGCACTCAGTGCCTGGCTCTCTGATAAGAGTCAAGTAAGTGAATTCATCTTAAGCCAGGAGGCCTCAAGGAGGTTAATAACTGTGACTCTGGGATTTTACCCAACCTGCAAGCTAATAAGTTAACCTGTTACGGTATCATGGATGCTGGCAGAATATATGAGACTCCATGTCAGAGGCAAAAGATCTATTACTCTACTGCTTAGCAAACAGCATGAACTTCATGTCATGCCAATTGCCCTTGTCCAGGTCCCACAGGACAACACAAAGCAGCCCAGGTAGATGCTGTTCACACCATGGGTTACATCACAGCTGAGGAAACTCAAGTTTAGGGGACCTCAACTTTCATAATGGGTGGCAAGTAAGCCTGCTTGAAATTTGCCCCAAGAGAGATGATCTGTATTATGCTGGAGAATAAATAAACCTTCCCCCTACTCCAGAGGAAGATTCTATCTCTATCTTCCAAGGCTTTTCACTATGCAAATATCCTTTGTAATATAGTCAATGCATCTTCTTGCAGACACACAAGAGACCCCTGTAGAGTTGTCTCCCAAGGGGGGCTACCTACTCCTCCCACCCTCCAATTTTAAGATGGTCCATTTGGTGGTACAAAAGCTGACCTGACAGTCAGAGAAACACAAATACCATATGATTTCACTCATATGTGAAATTTAAGAAACAAAACAGATGAACAAGGGGAAGAAAAGAAAAATAAAATAAGATAAAAACAGAGAGGGAGGCAAACCATAAGAAACTCTTAATCATAGGAAACAAACTGAGGGTTGCTGGAGGAGAGGTGGGTGGGGGAATGGAGTAACTGGTTGATGGGCATTAAGGAGGGCATGGGATGTAATGAGCACTGGGTGTTATGTGCAATTGATAAATCACTAAATTCTACCCCTGAAACTAATAATACAGTATATGTTAACTAAATTGAATATAAAGTTACAAAAAAAAAAAAAGCTGACCTGACTTGTCACCCCCATGAAGACTCAAGAATAAATAAATAAAAACAAAGAGAGTGGAAAATAGCTAAATTTACCACAAGAAAGCAGACCCTCATCAGATGTGCCAACCTACCACACTAGAGAAGGTACTAACAACAAGAAAAAGCCTACAACATAAATTTGAGAAGCACAAGCGTTCTTCATGCCTATATAGTAGGTTAAATGGTGGCCCCCAAAAGGACATGTCCACTTTCTAATCCCTGGAAACTCTGAATGTTACCTTATTTGGAAATATGATCGCTGCAGATATAATCAAGCTAAGTTCTGGCCTCCAGACCTGTGAGAACAAGTTTCCATTGTTTTAAGCTACCCGGTTTGTGGTAATTTTTTATGGCAGCCACATGAAACAATTATGGAAGCCGACATATTTCTGACCAACAATGTAACTATCATAGCCTGGGTTTGTATGCCAGTAAAGTCCAGGAGGACTTCCTATCATTCTTCAATATTCTGAGCCCAGAACACCTCACTCTCTTTCAATGGCTACATTTTAATTGATTTCTGCCACCGCTTCCCTTTGGTGTCTCTTTTTCTTGTGTTCTCAGAGTCCTTTCAAGCACATCTAGCAGAATTTTAAATATTTTTAAATCATCTGTTGGCAACTGATCTTGATTTATGCAGACCTCTCATTGCTTGTTTGACCAGAATACCTTTCTTCCTTCCTTCTCTGTGATCTTTGCCTTCTGACCCAGAATGTTTTATTTCCTGATATCTAACTCTTTTTCAATTTCTTGTAGAGAGTGATATGAGATGAATGGTTGCACATCTGACAAAACAAATCCTATCTACCTTCCCTTCCTTGAAAAGGATAATTCTCACATAGAAGTAAACCACCCATTAGTCCCACCCTGAATCCATGCCTCAACTCAATGTGTCAGAATGCTATCTGACTCACATTAAATACATCTCATTGTCTTTTTCTAAGAGTCCTATCACCATGAATTTGTCAAATATGTTCCCTCATAGTATAAGCCAAATCTGACCCCCATACCTATCCACACCACCATAAAACTCCCTAATTTATGACTTTGCCAGCCTTCTAATATCAAACTTTCCAAGTCTTATATAACTTCAGTGGCTGTTCCAGTCACCAATGGTAGGTTCTCCAGTTATTATTATTGACTCCCTGCCTGCAGCTTTCAAGGGCACTTTTCAATAATTTCTTGGGTTCTGGCCTCTGTGTGGGAGGGGATGGGGAGAAGTCTTCTTAGTTCATTCTCTAAAATCTTGAATCTTCTTTCCTAGTTCTATTTAAGAACATTTTTTAAAAGATTTATTTATTTATTTGGGGGGAGAGCATCTCAAGCAGACTCCCCACTGAGCATGGAGCTCAATGTGGGGCTCAATCTCAGACCCAGAGATCATGACCTGAGCCAAAACCAAGAGTCTGATGCTCAACCGATTGCACCACCCAGTGTTGCATTTAAGAGCATTTAAATATGCATACATTTTCTTTTCCTTTCCCTCTGTGACTACCCTGGCCTCTAAAGTCACAATCCTTCTCATGGAAAGTCCCTCTTGTTTTATTTTTTTCCCAATCAATGCACATTTCTCTTCCACCTTCCACTTTTTCTTGATGCGATATCTAAATCTGTTGTTTCTTTATAAGTGTGCCATTATTCCCACTGTCTCTCACTAAACCTGACTCCTACAGATGTTTCAAGCACAGGCCATTTTAATTTCCTCTTAACTCTCAGGTTCATAAAATTCTTTGCGATTTTTGTCTATCACAACCCAAGAATATAACATCTGTGCTTTGTAATAAGGCTCCCCTTTCCTTTTTATCTCTTCATTAATAAGATTCCACCATGCTTCAATGATTAAATCTACAGACTGCGTTCCCAAAATCTACAACCCAGCTAAGATCCACTTCAGAGCCAATATAAGAACATATGGGTTTGGAAGGCAGGTCAACTTTAGAAGTCTTTGGACAGATCAGAACCCAAGTCGCTCTTTGGCCTGAAATTTGTTTAAACTAAGATAAAGAAGAGCAATTTGGAAAAGTCAGTCTAGCACTGCCTACCCATGGCTCACTATGCCTGCCTAAGCCCATGACTAAAGGTGAACTATGTCACACAGTGGTGCTTGCTCATACACAAGGAATCTAGCTGTTATACAGTTTGAAAGCCTGGTTTTTTTCATCCTAACTTTAGTATGAAAATTTGTTCCATTCCCAAATGCCTTTTGAAAAAGAAAAAAAAAGAAAAGGCTTATATACTACTTGTACAATCCCTTTTCCAATAATCTACACATCAGTAGCATTTACAATGCCAAGTGCCTATGCTGTGCCAAGAGCCCTGATCTCTTTGACTCTTTGATCCCAAATGCTCATTCTTATGTATATGCCCATATACATATGTATATGTATATGCCTCACCCACGTTGGGTGCCAATATAATTTGGATTAATTGACAAACCTTTGTCTATTATACCCCCAAAACCCTA
Source organism: Mirounga angustirostris (assembly GCF_029215605.1). Taxonomy (NCBI): domain Eukaryota; kingdom Metazoa; phylum Chordata; class Mammalia; order Carnivora; family Phocidae; genus Mirounga; species Mirounga angustirostris. The sequence goes on along the minus strand of NW_026991716.1, from coordinate 85,993,479 downwards.
GGGTGAGATTTTATCTAATAAGGAAGGCAAAAAATTAAAAACTGTATAATTGCAAGTTGAAAAAAAAATGCTATGAATGCAGTGAATAGAGTTGTGGTGTAGAATAAAGGAAGAGACCTACTTCAGAGACTCAGGCAAAATCTCAGAAGGAAATGGTTGAGCTGAGAACTGAAGGACAGAATAGATCTATAGACTGAATCCATGTTTATCTCCTTTCTACCTTCATTTATATTTGCACAATATTTAAAATACTGCATTTTAAAATATATATTGAAATAAAATACTGTGCCAGTTGGTTTGAACTTTTCTTCTTGGCAACTCAAATTTTGCAGAATCACAAATATAATTTACAAATAAAGTCACTGCATATGTAAATGTTGCGGGTTTTTAAATTATTAATTAACTTAATTACATGTCACTTAAATTCAAATGCTATCTTAAAATCTCCAAATGTAATTGCTTTTAGTTAAAAGGCATATGCTAAACTATCTTGGCAGCCATTTGTTAAGTAGACATAATCCATCGAAGTATCATTCCCTTGTGAAATATAACCAAAGGCTGAGATTTAACATTACTTAAGAGATTGAAGATATTTATTAAATATGCATTAGCAAAATCAATGTTAGAAATTCTGTAGGTCTTTGCTATGAAAAAGAAAAAAAACAGATTCACAAATATGTAAAAATAATACGCCTAACATTTAGCTAGAGGGATTATTCCATTTCAAAATCAAAACATATTTCTTTAAAATTAAAAAAAATAATAACTTTGCATGTAAAAGGTTTTCCTGACAAAAGGTAATTTAGATACTAATTATGTAAAAGATTCATAAAGAAGAAAACATACATAAATTCTGTGCAAGAGTAGTAAATCAATTTTCTCTGCCAGAAGCTGCATTCACAGATTTCATAGGGTTGGCAGCTAGAGCTTGGCAGCTTAGTCTTTTTATCCTTATAAGTCTCTTTCATAAGAATTAAACAGTCCATTTCCATCAATTAAATAATTCCAACAACAGGATAAATTACTAGTGAAGTAATTCTTTTAAATGTATGTATCCCTTTTTGTTTAGAAGTAAAATGGGAACAAAATAGAGGAAAGAAAGGTAGCAAATGTCCATCAAAAATTTTGTACACAAATGTTGAAGGCAGCTTTATTTGTAATAGCCAAAAATTAGAAACAACTCAAATGATTAGCAACAGGTGACTAGATAGACAAATGGTGGTATATCCATCTAATAGAATACTAATCAGCCATGAAAAGGGAATAATCTATTGATACAAGCAACACCATGAATGAATCTCAAAATAATTAGGCTGAGTGTAAGAATTCGGATCAAAAAAAGTACATACCATATGATTCTATTCTTATACAGTCTAGAAAATGAAAACCAATCTATAATGAAAAGACAAAAAGCAAATCAATGGCTGCCTTGCTGGTGGGGACAAACATTGGGCAGCAGGGAGTTGAGGACTGGGGAAGGCAGGAAGGAGTGATTATAAAGGCATGAGGAATCTTAGGGGGTAATGAATATGTTGATTATCTTGACTGTAGTGATGGTTCCACTTATGTACAGATATGTCAAAACTCATGAAACTGCACGCTAAACATGGGTAGTATTTTGTACTTCAATTACTTTTTTTTAAAAGATTTTATTTATTTATTTGACAGAGAGAGACACAGCGAGAGAGGGAACACAAGCAGGGGGAATGGGAGAGGGAGAAGCAGGCTTCCCGCAGAGCAGGGAGCCCGATGCGGGGCTCGATCCCAGGACCCTGGGATCATGACCTGAGCCAAAGGCAGACGCTTAACGACTGAGCCACCCAGGCGCCCCTTCAATTACTTTTCAATAAAGCTATGAAATAAGGAAAATCTGTGAGTAATAATCTCCAAGTAGTATTGCGATGGATTAAATTGGGATAGACAGTGTAGTTAGAGAGATTCGATGGGAGGCTAATCTAAAAAATCAGGTAATAAATTTTCTAGGGCAGAACTAAAACACTGCTAAGGGGAATTTTAATTAAGAAAAAAAGTATGTGAAAAAGTAAAAACTCTGAATTGTATTTTTTAAACACCAATTTTGTAGTTCGAAGTATTTACAGTCATTTGTTAAAGAAAATACTTTACTCCATGATGTTGCCTAATAAATGTCTGTTAAGAACCTGTTTAATGAAAAGATAAGATAAATGGGTAATTTTCATATTAACCAATAATTTCTGATTTGTAGATGGTTTACTTCCAAGAAGGAGGTAGGGGAAAGGTATGTCAATTATTGGTATAAAATGTAGGTATATAAACTTCAAAGGTAATTGATAATTTATTCTCTTATTATTTAAAATATGCCCACCACTCTTAAAACTATGAGGTTATACCATTTTAGGTGATAATTTGTCCTGCCCTTGTCCAAATTATCCCAAATTCCATATTAGTAACCTCTTAAATATTTGTATGTTATGCATAAGTTTGACAATGCGGTAAGTACAAAATTAAATAAATGTTCTACAAGAGTATTTTATAGAGTTTTATATCCTACACTAGTGCTCCAAGATCACCCCAGAAAGATGAACCTCTATAAATACCAGGTCCTGTTCAAAGACAGCAATATTTAAGGACAAAATATAAAGGACCATCCATCCATTTCTCTAAAGCTATATTCATACCAGATAGGTTACTATAAGCTCTATACACGGGAATTTCTAAAATTGTTCCCACAAGAAAACATCTTCAACAAATTACATTTTAATGCTTTGCTTTCAGTTTTTGTCTGAGTAATACAAGAAATGGCCGTATAAAAAAGTTTCTGAGTTTTCTTTAATATTGTATTTAAAAAGCTTTGTGTGTTCATTATATTTTAAAAAAATATTGACTTCACTGTCCCTGTAAAAGAAACCATTTCTTTTAAAGTTTACTATCAGGAAAAAGTTTGTGTCAAGAAGAAATATGTAATCTATCATGGTATCCTATCTTTCTTGCCTGATAGATCTCCCCTGGTTCCTGGAATCTCCTCATACCTCAGGTTCCACCTTGATGAAACCCATCTGGCTAGGCCCTTTGAACTTTTCTTATACCCTTCATCCCTCAAATACCACCTAGGGACAGTTTTAAAGCCCGCTTTTCCTTTGCCTCATTTTCTTCCTCTGTTGCTCTGCATTAGTTCCCACAGAGAATAGGCAGCACCAAAAAATGTGGTAAAATAATTTAAATGCATATTTGAAATTATAAATTAAAACAGACCATGCTGAATCAAACTACTGTTGGGTAATTTTGTGGTACACTCAAAGAGTCATGCTTTATTAAAAGTCAATATTCAGGTAAAAAAAAAAATCCCAAAACAAATATTGCACATTGTAGAGCTACTCATCAAGAACAAGCAACCTACTTCACCCAATTTGAAATCCCTTTAATATGCTTCCCCAAAAGCTGTCCCATTCAGAAAGCTGCAACAGAAAATGAGGGAGAAAAAAACTAAACATTTGGCCAAATATTTTAACAATATTGACTCTGCTTTAGTCAGCGGAAATAAATTAGAGTGTCCGCTACTGATATATTTTTATATAGAAAGTCTGCTTTTTCTTATTCCCACTAAATAAATATTGAATGACTTTTTAAAATCTCAGTTGGAAGGGACATCAAATGACTAGTCTGCCCAGAAGGCTCAAATGTCTCTGTCTAGCCCTGCTTGACCCATATCCTAACACCTGGAATCCTCCACTCCCCTGAAAGTTAGAGTGTACTACTAGGGATCTTTCATACTTAATCCAGACCCCTCCAAAAAAGGGATGGTCCTGGTAAGAGGTGACCACAGCTTGTTATTGGGCCTTATGATCTCATGGTATTTTATAAACTATGAATAGATGCCCAGAACTCCACTGCACTCCAAAGCACATTGACAAAAGGAGTAGCACCAGCTCTTGCAATCTGTAGCTCCAGGAGACCAGTTGAGGGGGCATCTTCCATAAACATGGTAGAACTGGGGAAGGGGGCAACAGCCTCAGCAGCCTAAGAAGAGCCTAAAGCCCTCCTCTAAGGTCTCCCTCCTCCACAGCAACTCTGAGCCCAAAATATATTAAATGTGTACTATATCATCTATCCAAGCTTTCTATCCAAAAAAGACTCATCTGTACACACACACATACATACACACACGTCCATAATTTCATTTTTGAATGAAAAGAATAATAGAGAGAAACAAGGTAGTAGAATAGAATAGACTCTGAAATAGGAGAAAATTGGCTCTTGTCCTGGTTCTGCCACTAATGAAGTCACTAAAACTCTACAAGCCCCGATGTCCCCTCCTACATAACAGAAGACTAAGATTAAACAATATCGAAGATCCTTTGAGTGCTAATAATCTAGAATCAGTGTACAATGACACTGCCTATGAAAAGGACAAATGGGCAAGAGAAAGTTGAAAAAAGCAAGACTGGGCACCTGGCCTGCATAAGCTGAGCTCTGGATTGACCGCTGGCCTTCAGCTGCTCACTATGGCTAAGCCCAAAGCCTTTGGTCATTCAGGACCAGCAAATGCCCTTACAGCAACCGCCAGCTTCAGCAGTCATATACCTCTTGGGATTCAAGCTTTCACTCTGAGAATTTCTCTTAATTCTTTACTATCTCAGCCATGCATTCAAATTACCATTCTTATATTTTATCCAGTGTTTACAGTATTTTAAAGAATTTCACAGGCTCTTTCATCATATTGTCAGAATTAGAAGTTATTGTGATACTTTTAAAAATATTTATCCACTGATTATGGATAATAAACGCATCGGAAACAATGCTACAAACAGCATCCAAGCCAATGCATCTCTGTAGCACAATATCTCAGACATTTGCAACAAGATTTAAAAAATAATTGTTCAATGTCAAGTGATGAATCTGAGCACATCTACCCCAGTAATTAAGTACATATCGATTTAATACTTAGTACTACTCAATATCTATCTGACATACTTCATTTAAGCTACTATGATAATCCATAAAAAAAGAACCAATCAAATTTTTCGCCATAACTGGCACTTAGAATTTAATTTTAGCAGAATAACAAAAGTAATTTGCTTATCTGAAAGCACAAGTGAAGCTTCTACAGGATTATACAGCAAGGGTAAGAGCCAAATTCTGCCTTGACCAGGTCACCCCTTCTCACCCAGATTCCTGAGAGCTATCACGTAATGTCATGACTCATGGAAAACTGAATTGCCACTGTCTTGTTAGCTAGGTGTGCAAGGCTTCAAGCACAGGGATCTGTGACAAATCTGGACTACAGTGCCTAGCTTCAGCCTGGAGCCAAAACAGGACCTCGCTGTCCCTATTAAATGTCAATATTATCATCCACCACAACCTGAAACAACCAGAATTCCCAAGCACTTAAGGGCTTTTGTGAGAGGGGGGATAAAAGCACAATAGCTAGGCCCAAAGGACTCCATAGTTCATCTTGCATATCCTTGGAGGAACCAGGAAAAAAGGAAGGGCTGAACAGGGAGGCATTCCCTTTCCATACTGCATGCCTGCCTCACCCCTAGTAAATGCAGCTTATCAGAGTCCTGAAATCTGGTCAGATTAGCACCCCCTTTGGGGGGTTATGGAGAAATAGAAAATAAGTTGTAAAAGGAAGAAGGGACCTCCTACCATTCACATAACCAAGTGTTTTTTTCAAATCTCCTTGAAACAAAAACATACTGTCTCAGCATTCAGATAAACATGCCAGTGTTAACTATATACGTATGTTGTTTTAAATATATACATATAGCACAATATACATAAAATTATATATGCGTATATATGCACATGCATGAAAAGATTTATGACAAAAGCATTTGCTAAATGAATAGATTTCTAAAATGATAAGAATTAGCATGTTCACTCTCATACAAGTTTTGGTGAGGAAACATTTTAGTCCTAACTCATATAAACAAATTATCATTGTAGCTAAAAATATAGAAATAGCCTCATTATACAGACTGGATAGTATATAAGACTCACTAAAAGAAGATACTACTTGTAAACCACTTTGATTTTCTGTGAAAAAAAATTGAAATAAACAATATCAAAAATAATAAGATAAAGAATAACTTAAAATTTGAATGAGATTGCCAGATTTGTTTTAAGGTGAATTTTCACAATCTCATGTCTAGCTGTTAAAATGAATGCATTATATAGTAATTTGGAACATTCCTAACCAAATGAAGCTCTATTTATAGGTAATCAAGCTCATGTACATGCATATACCTTAATATTTTAGAATAATACTATCATCTCTGATAATACCAGAAATAAAAATACTGAAATTACTCCATGAAACATTTGCCTTCTCTTAAATTTTACCTTTGTAACAAGCCACTAATTCATGTTGACACCTTCATTTTATTTTTTTTAAGATTTATTTTTATTTATTTGAGAGAGAGAGAGCACAGGGGGAGGGGCAGAAGGAGAGGGAGAGAGAAACACAAGCAGACTCTGCATTCAGCGCAAAGCCAGACACAGGGCTCGATCTCAGGACCCTAAAGTCATGACCTGAGCTGAAACCAAGAGATGGACACTTAACCAACTGAGCCACCCAGGCGCCCTGACACCTTCAATTTATTCTGAAAGAGGATAACAAATAATAACTCCCACCTATTAAACACCTGACCTGCCTCAAGCACTTTGCATACATGTTAAAAACAGCTCTACTAGCTGGGCAGTATGGTGCACATTTTACAGATGAGGAAACTAAAGTAAGTCATGTAGCAGCTATGGATAAGCTGGGATTTGAGCCAGTCTTTGTCACCACACTCATGTGACAACATAGCCTCTGTACCTGTCATTTGAACTACCATTTCATGATCCCCCAGAGGTTCTCCTGAGGTGCCTCAGAGGAAAGAATGATGCAGTTGCTAAGCAGGCAGTGCTCCAGCTGCCCACTCCAGCATCAGTCCAAAGAGCCCTCAAGCCACTATCAAAGCCCGCTTGTCAGCACGCCCCATTCTGATCCCGAGCATTCCCAAACCCCAGACCCAACCTGACGGTCAGAGGTTGGGAGGGCTCCTCCACCCACATCCCATTTCATCCATTTGTTCATTGAATAAACATTTGTGAGCTCATGTGTGTACCAGGCCCTGCTAAGGAAGGAATTTTTAAAAAATAAGTAAGACATACATAGGCCCTTCAAACATTTCTATGAACTTGGACCAGGAATCTCAAACTCAAATGCCTTTGAAATCCAGGTAGATAATAAAAATGATTGAAGCAAGCCAGATGTAAACAGTAGGAAGTATTGAAACATGGGGTGGAGAGGCAACCCAGAAATTAAGAACTACAGGAAGCTGTTTCTACCCTTCAGCTGAGAGCAAAGGAAGGTGTTATTAGAACCCCAGGGTCTGGGTGCGGGAGCTGAACCTATGGGTCGGGGGCGGGGCACCAGCAGAAGCTGGAACTACAAAGGAGACAACCAGTGGCTTTTTTTCCTCCTCTCTTCCTCCAACCTCCCACCCCTTCCTCCATGGGCCAAGCCTAACCGGAAGCCAATGAGTAAGGAAATCTAAGACATGCAGTGTGAGGGAGCAGACCCCGTGACATAGAGCAGAGTTGGAGAAAGGCAGGGATGGATTCAACAGCACACAGGCAAGTGACCCATCCAATCCAGGATTCTTGATTTCCAGGCCCCCACCCAAGTGCCCCTCCTGCCCTGTGATCAATCTCCCTACCTACATTCCGACCCGCTGCCTTGTACTGCCTTTGTTTGCTGCAGGTGCCGTATCTTACTGACTCCTGTCCCCACCACAACTCCCTCCCTGTTTGACTTGCTTCACTTTGAGGAACTCACATGGCTCCAGACTCTGGTTCTACCTAGTCATCGATTCCCAGAAGGCCCTCCTCTGTGGGCCATGCCTACAAGTATTTCAATCTAGATTTAAGTTGTTGGCAACGGAGACAGTCACAGCTCCATGTTAATTCTAAGCATGCCACCAGTACACATCACTCAGAGGCTGACATTTTGGAAATATTCATAAGTAACTGAAATAAAAAATAATGCTTCCTCTCCCTCACCAGGGCACAGTAGGAAAAAAAAGTAGCAAAATATAACCATTTGCACTTAATGAATAATTTATTTACTTTCAAAACTAGACTAGAGTCTGGACTGTGATAAATCCACTAATTACACATTAAAATGAGGACCATTCACTTCTTCAAAATTGTTCCAAACTGCTTAGCACAATTTCCAGCTGAAGTTTGACCTTTGATCTTACCTTGAATAGCATTGATGGATCTTCCAAGCAAGAAAAGTCACATTAATTATTTTACATTAATGAAACAGAAAACCATGAAGGAGAATGTAGGCATTATTTTTTTAAGTGTATTGAGTCAGAAATCAAAAAGCTTATTAGCAAACATTTTCAAATTTCATACATAAGAATGATATACTCCAATATATTTTCTAAGAAAAAAAAAATCACCTGCTTAGTGTTTTCTCATACCTTAAAGAATATGGTAATCAACTCCCTCCCAAATTGTTCCTCTCATGGAATGTTCACTTCCTAGCAACAGCACTCCAAGCAAAGACCACTTCTTCAAACTCCCAATTTTACGGCTTTCTAATTTTTAATTACTTTTCAGTTTATGGAAATAAAAACTCCTTCACAGGTGCATTGGAATTGTGCCTAGTAAAAAGGAACTTGGACAGGAACCATCAGACTGCATATATCATCAATGAAATTCAAAAAGGACAACTCACTGACAATTGAAAAAACTGAAATTGAGGCAGTTGCCTATAAATTTAAGAAATTAGTATCAAGTGACTTCTTGCCTCTGTAGGTCTTAACTGATGTGTTTGGAAGCTCACTTTTGGGAAATAATTATTCAATGGCATTTAGATTCCTTAATCAAGTCATGATTATGGTGTTTGGAGCTCCAAAGAGATAGCTACAAATTAAATATAAGTTTCCTTGGTATTACACATATTTTAGTACATAATAGTTCAGTTAGATAACCTAATAAAAATGCTTCTCTTGGTTCTAATAAAGGCAAACCCATGGGGCATACCATGGTTTCTCTCCATGTCATGCATCCTTCTAATACTTCTGCAGCCCCTCTCAGGAATAGAAGTTTTCTCAGTGAGAAACTCATTATATCTCATTGCATTTCCTACTTGCGGGGAAGACATTCACCCTGCTCTGAATCATCCAGAAGGGCATTCCTTGAAGTGCATTCCACAGAACTCTGGTGCTTCAGGATATTAACAGGGGTCTTCCATACACCCACATACATACACATAAACGAGTGTAGCCAAACAATTCCAAGAAATGTTAGATCAAAGAGTTAAATGGGATTATAATTTTCCTGCAGGACTTCTCAGAGATTTTAATATGCTAATGTGTCATATGAGTCTCCACAAATAGAATATAATCAGCCTTGTTTATTAAGATTATGACCTTTCTGTCACTAAGCATCTCTTAGGGCTAACGTGCTATGGAAACACTTTGGCAAATGATGCTTTAAGACCTTCTTCAGGGAGATCCTGTTCCATAAGGTAGGATAAAGAAGCTCACATGAAAATCATGGAAACCAACCAGGAGGCACACCAAGTAAAGGGAAGAATGGAAAGATGATCAGGGCTGGGAGTAAATAGGGACAAATTAGGATTATCAACAATAAGAACTACCATTTATTTAGTCCCTCCTACATGCTCAATATTTTGTGTGTTACCCCAGTCAATACTTCCAACAACACTTTGGTGTAAATCTTTTCTCCATTTTAAAGACAAGAAAATTGGGGCTCAGAAAGATTAAGTGGATTTCCCAAAATCACATAGCTCACACATGGCAGACCTGAAAATTAAAACTACATGTGTCTTGACTCAAGTATGTCTTCTCTATGCTACACTACCTACTAGAAAAAAATAGAAGGCAGAATAAAGTAGTAAGTGGTGGTAAAGAAGCAAAAGAAAAGACCATTTCTCAAAAAAAATATATAAGGGGCTTATGGCTAGGCTAACTGTTTCTAAGCCTGCTCTTTAAACCTTTGCCTCTCCATGACTGCAGGGATATGCACTGAGGTCATAGAGGCCTCTTGATCACAGCCATATGCTAAGCAATATCCTGGTCAAACCCAATGCCTGTCAACCTCAGAGGATGCAACTGGCTGGAGTAGTCCCTGGTGTGCTGGAGCTGGCCCAATCCAGCCCACAAAAGCCAACTTTTTATATCTCTTTCCAACTCCACATTCAGTGATATCGTGTCGGTAGCTTGTAATCTGCCATGATGGAAGCATTTACACAATGGAAATCAGTAAACACTGCAAAGCAGGGAATTTGTGGGTTTTGTTTTGTTTTGTTTTTTTCCAGAGAGCCAGGATATCAGCACACCACTGACTCGAGTCTTCACCAAAAAGCAGAAGTAGAAGAGATCAAAAGGTGGCAAGACTTTGAGCCAAACAGAATGCCATAGTAATTATCTTCCTTAATGTCAAATTCAAATATGAATAATCCATATATACCTGTGCTAATGAAGGTGACCAGTATCATGTGTAATGACATTATTCTCCGCTGTCCTCTAATAAGTTGTAAAATGTAGCTCAAAGCAGAGAACGACCTGAGCAGAGGCAGTCCCTGGCCCCATCTCGTCCTAGTACCACACTGCCTGGGCCCTGTAGACTCAAGGTTACTTATTCCAGCCCCAGCACAGTGCAAATGTGACTAGGTCTCACTTTCCTTTCCTACATCCATCAACAGACCCCAAGCTGCAATCCTCATTCCCCAAAAGCTCACAGGAGGAGTAGTAAAGATATGGGGATATAAAGGCTATTTCCAATATTCAAAAGGTCTAATATAAATAATATATTAATTTCCAATAAGATCACACAGGCTAAATAAAGCTTTGTTTTTTGTTGTTGTTGTTTTGCTTTTGCTTTTATCAATTCAATCTGGTCATTTTAGTTATCTCAAGATATTCCAGTTTTTCTAATTGAAAACCATTTTTGAGAAATTTTTAAAAATTGACCAATGAGCTAATTACATCACAAATGATCACTGTAGGGGCACTTGGGTGGCTCGGTCGGTTGAGCCTTCAACTCTTGGTTTTGGCCCAGGTCATGCTTTCAGGGTCATGGGACTGAGTTCTGCATGGGGCTCAGGACTTGGAGTGGAATCTGCTTAAGATTCGCTCTCCCTCTCCCTCCCCCCCCGTGCCCTTCCCTGGCTCATGCTCTCTCTCTCTTTTTCAAATAAATAAATAAAATCTTTAAAAAAAAAAAAAACGAAAAATGAAAAAACAAATGATCATTGTATGATAGATAAAGCCTCCTAAATTGGAGTGAAAAAGTGAAGAACCATTGAAAGCATATAAAGATATTTGAAAGAAAAAACTTTTTCCTTCAGCACATTAGACTCCCCCAGAGGAAGAGATTCTCACCAGACATTGAAAGGCCAATGATGCATCCCATTTTCCTTATGATAAGCCTCCTAAAAAGAGGCTTTACATTTGGAATCCACAGCACCCACCACGGCCCATGGCCTTTCGTAGGAAACTCCACAGAGCAAGACAGAAATGCTACTCCTAACTTACAGAACTTTTCCCCTCATACGACCGCCCCCCACTCTCTCCAGTGAACCCCTTGAGCGCTCCATGATCTTCCCTAAGGAAGGCATAGGGAGAGCAGCAAACCATACTTAAGGAATGTTGCCTAAAAGGCAACCAGCATGAACCCTTACCCAGCTCTTGTGTACATAAACCATCAGCAGATGGAGCTCTTTGCTAATTCAACAATCATTCTAGGTCTGGCTTCAATTGCCTGTAATAGTTGCATTCTCAATTTTTATGGCTCATACTGAATTCCTGTCATTGTTGGGATTAGCTCATTACTGTATTTTGTATGGAAGCATCCAAGAACTATATTTCTACAAGTGAATGATAGAAAAATTAAGATGAGTTCTCTTAGTATTGGAGACAATATCTGATGTATTGTCCTTGTATTGTCTTCAAGTGTGTGAAAATAGTGCTTTAATTCATTCATTCCAGAAATATTAAGACCTGCATGTGTTGTCAGAAATATCACGTATGTTTGTTTTCTTTAAATCAACCTGGTATCGTTTTGGCGCCCCATCTAATCATGCTGTGGGGAAATTCCATAATAAGTAGAGGTTCCTGAACGCCCAAATTCAGGATCCTATAAAGATTCCAGGGCTTACACAATTTCAAAGGAAGAGAAGGCATGGAGGGGAGGGTGTGCCTGTGGTCAATGGCCATCTCTTTGGCCAAGATACCAAGCAAGATGTGTCTTACTGGGTCCTTCTCTGCTCCTCCTAAACCAAATGTGGAATATAGGAATCATCTGTGAGTCTGGAAACCTTTTAAGGCCCATCTGGTCTTACATCCCCAAAGGGGGCAGCATGCAGCCATCCTTCTCTGGGGTGTTGCCAGAAGCACAGCCAAATTACCTGCTTCTCTGGGAACCATAGGCTTCTCCCTTCTCAGCTCTCAAAAAATCTCATTTTCAGTCAGATAAAAATGCTTCGGGGCACCTGGGTGGCTCAGTTGGTTAAATGTCTGCCTTCGGCTCAGGTCATGATCCCCGGGTCCTCGGATGGAGCCCCGAAGTGCTCCCTGCTCAGTGGGGAGTCTGCTTCTCCCTCTCCCTCTGCCCTTCCCCCCAGCTCACGCTCACTCCTTCTGGAGCTCTCTGTCTCTCTCTCTCAAATAAATAAATAAAATATTTTTTTAAAAAAATGCTTCTCCCATCCTATTTCCCTTAGAGTAATAGTCATCAACCTTAACTGTACATTGTAATCACCTGGAGCACTGTAAAAAAAAAAAAATACTGATTCTTGGTTCCTACCTCCAGAGATACTGACCTAATTGGTATTCAGTGTGGCTGGAACAATGAGGTATTTCAAAACTCCCCAGATGATTCTAATGTGCAGACAAGTTCAAAAACTGTCATTAATTGTGACAAATATATGAACATAACATGTTAATTAGAGAGGCTAGGAATGAGGTATGTAAGAACTTTGTGTACTAACTTTGCAATTCTTCTCTTAGTTTAATACTGTTCTAAAATTAAAAGTTGGCTAAAAACAAAAACAAAAAAGCAAAGGGCACAATACCTCCATATATGTATGTATGTATATATATATATTATATATATATATATACACACATACACATAATTACACGTGAGATGGAGGGCAATATTTCTTATTTTTTTAAAAACATTATGCACATAATAAAATTTTTTTCAAATACTACCAAAAGCTAAAAAATGAAAACTAAAAGTGAAAATAAACAAAAACTCTATAGTCAAGGAGTGAGACACCAAAAATTGTTTTTTAAATAAAAAAGTTTTTACCCATAGAAAATACTTTATGCTATTTTAGAAAATTTGTGAAATGCAGTAATAAATAAAAGAAAAGTCACCTGTATTTTATACTTTTGTACAAAGCATATAATCAAATGTTAGGTAGAGAAAGCACAATCCAATAATGTATTACAGTCATAATCCCAGCTAAATCATGAGATTATATATCTTGAAATTTTATACTGTCTGTACTATGCTCAATTCACTTAATTTTAAACGTTTCCATTTACCCCTCAAATATTCATCACTGTAAAAAAAAAATTAAAGGGACTCTTCATGAAGCATGGAAGATTGGAAATGAAGTGGCACCTGTTACCTCTCACTTCCAATCTTTGGTTCCCAAGACAGGACACCCTCAGATCCCAGGCATCTCTCTCCTCAGCTAGGGAAAGGCTGAAGGGTTGGGCTGAACCCCAAGACACCAACTGCCACAGCAGTCTCCCCTGTAAGAGAACTCAGTCCTTTTCCACAGTTCCATATGCCTTCCCCCCAACTTCTCTGCAGGCACCTCTCTCCAAGCTCCATGTTAGACTGGAAGCTGACTTTTTTTGGTACTTGGATTTCTAAGACATATCCTCCCCCCCCCCAAAAAAAAAGAAAAAAAAAACGGGCTTGATTAATATTATTAAGTTAACTGCTTTGTTTTACTTAGGGAAGCAAAGTTAAAATAATGCTAGGAATCAAAATATTATATGTGACCAGGTTATGATGACCAGTACAAAATTATCTGTAATTCATTTTTTCAAAAACAGCACATCCTAAACGGAATAAATTCTCTGTGACTTTTAATTTTTATCCTAAAAAAAAAAAAATCATGTTTTTCAGAAAATTCCTCCTCCGTCACAATCACAGTTTCCCAGGAATCCCTTCTTTTGCTTGTGTTGTATCATGAATATCTCAGTTATGAATGGATTGTCTTTCATGTCCCAGAAATTCCTCAGTGTTTTTTCTCTTCTGACATTTTTTCTATGGCCATGGCTGTGACGAATTTGTTTTAATTGTATCTTTTTTCCATTGTTTCAAAGGTAATTGTTGGGGGAGAAGGGGTAAGTGCAGGCTTTGCCCGCTGATTTGGGGGGACAGTCACTGAGAGAGCGCCCAGGCAGCAGTGAGAATGAGGGGCTGGAACGTAAGGCTGGACATCGGGAAATGGGGACTACTGTGATAATCCAGATGAGAAACAGCAAAAGTCAGAATTACAGCCACATCAGTGGGATGGATATGAGGGAACATACTGTCCCCTGGTTTTTTTGTTTGTTCATTTAAAGATTTTACTTATTTGACAGAGAGAGATAGCAAGAGAGGGAGCACAAGCAGGGGGAGTGGGAGAGGGAGAAGCAGGCGGGAGAAGAAGCCACTGGAGAGGGACAAGCAGACTCCCTGCTGAGCAGGAAGCCCAACTTGGGCTCAATCCCAGGATGCTGAGATCATGACCTGAGCCGAAGGCAGACGCTTAACGACTGAGCCACCCAAGTGTCCTGTCCCCTGTTTTTGAGGACATTTACCATGTTGGTGGAAAGACAAAACATAACATAAAACACAACCTGAGTGTCTCAGGCTTTACAATTTGTAGGTCATATAAAGATCACACACAAAAGAGTAATATCGCCAGTGTCACTGGTTTCCCCACCTGCTCAAACAAGAGCTCAGCCCTGGGCAAAGTTTCCCTTTGTTATTCATGGAGCTGCCCAGGGGTGGCTCACATGTGCTCACGATGTGTCTATCCCTGCAGGGCTCTACTGCTCTCATGAACACTCCAGGGATGAACTAAATCCTCATGTAACCACACAGTGGCTTGACGTGATGCCCAAGCTGCCATCAAGCTGAAGCCCTTGACAACTCAAGCTTTCTTATTAGGTCTCCTTAGAATGAGTTCTCACACCCAAGAGGAACTTCAGTTCTCATGTAAATAGACCTCTGGTATGATCATATCCACCCCCAACCCCTATCAGATTAACATGGACAAAACTGGATCCCATTCAATGCAAACTGTGACCTCTCTTCTCACCAGTCCCATTATATCCCAAATAAGCATTTAAAATAACACAAAGTGGGATGGCAGGAAAGAGATGGGTCTTAGTGAACATATATGTTATATGTGCACATGTAAGAAAATGATTATTAAAAAATAGCCTCCACCTTGAATTAGAATAGAAAGGAAACTATCAGAAACAAATAAATGGAAACAAAATGGCAGAGACAATGCAGGCCCTTGCACTAAAGAAAGACATCAATCTGGTGACCACATTCAGTGCTACCAACTTCATTTTAGAGAGGACAATAATAACAGGCCCAAGCTATGGAAAGTACTCAAAGGCACACTTTTTTTTTTAACTCAGTGTCTTAAAGCCTTGAAGGAAGTTCACCTCATCTGAAAGCCTTGCCTGTAGATAGCAGTGTCCCAGAGAAAGCCTCTGAATTACACACATGTCCCTCAAGTTGGGCTTAGCCCGTCAATATTAGCTGGAAGAGGGGATGGTTCCAAATAACCAAAAGACAAGTTGGAAATACTCACTTGCAACCCTAACCTCTCTGCCTTATCTTCCCATCCACCATATGTCTCTCTCTTCTTCTCCCTGCAATGTCCATCCCAGGACAACTGCTCATGCTGTCTGACAGTCTGCAGCTTCAGCTCCAACCCAGTTGTCAGGAAACAACAAACCTGGTTTACATGGCACCTGAAGGATAGCACACTTTGGAAATCCCTGGAGAAGATGAGAAAAAGGCACAGGAATCATTTCAAGCTGTTGTAGCCCTAGCCCACATTTACCAACAGAACTGCTACTGAATGAAAGTCAAACTAGTTTTGTTCTTATCCATGGCTTCCTTTTATCTTCATCTGCTTTAGAATCAAGCAGTCAGGAGAGAGAGGGATGGGAGGACTCAGAGAAAGACTCAGAGAGAGTATTGGAAAAAAAGAGGGAAGAACTGCTTTTGTTTTTCCTATGGCAGATAGAAGAAGAGGAAGCATTCTCATCCAATTTGTTGAACTTAGCTCTTCAGAGATTCTTTCAGGAGTAATTAGAGCTTTGTCTCCTCTCTGTACTCAAGGAGAGCTGTTTCCTAGGTAAAATGAATTGAGCACTCTGAAGGAGCCAGTTTAGCATTTTTAGATAAGTTTAGGTCAAAGAAGTCAAATGGACAGAATGTTCTATTTAAATCACATGAGAAAGTACAACTTCTTGTTTTAGGCTAGTTTACTGTTTTCCATATGAAAATGCAGCAAGCAATTCTTTAAATTGTTTTTATAGACATATAAATAAAACATGAATCAAACCATGTATATTATTATATGGAGTTATACTGGAAAAGAAACATCTGCTATTCCTAAGACACTCTTGTTCACAGGTATTGTATTGTTATATACAATATACAAGTTTACATATATAGAAAAACCTCACAGGAATACAAATTGCTAGAGTATTGTTGAGAATAAATTATATTTTAAATTCTTAGTAAATGTTATGCTAGCCTATCAGTCCACCAGTGGCCATCCACCACCAGCTGAGAAGCACTGGAGAAATGAACAGCCACGTGGAATAAGAGTGTGAATGAAATAACAAAGACAGCCTACTGTTGGTTCCTGTATTAGCCAGGGTCCAGTCAGGAAACAGAAATACACCAGATATTTTAGCAAGGAGCATTTAACATAAGGAATAGTTAACCAGGTATTGGAGAGCTGGAAATGCAGCAGGGTCCACCCTGAGGTAACACAGAGATGTAACTGCAAAGAGCAGCTCCCACCCCTGGGGCTAGGGCAACAAAGGAAAGAGTTCAAAAGTCTTAAAACTCAGAAGCCTGCAGGAGGGACCCCACAGAGCTGGCACCCAGATCTCCAAGGAGGGGATGCTGCCTGGCTGAGCTGTCTTCCCTAAGGGAGTGCACTGAGGCTGGTTCTGAACGAACTGCTTACTACTGGAATGAGTGGTCGTGGTGATGCTGACAGGAACAGCAAGAAGCAAGTCCCCACTTCCAGTCTCTTCTGGTGGCCCCTTTAGATAGAGTGTAACAGATCCAGCTGACAAAGGAGAAGTTTGCAGGGACTGAGCCCTAACATCACAAAGCAAAGTTTAGAAGAGTAGGATTAAAGGCCAGTGACAATGTACCAGCCCAGTCTTGTCCCACATTTTTAAAGGATTCTAATATGCTTAACCTTATTTCTTCTGCTTGTAGAAAGTTTCCAATGTGATTATATTATTGCAACAAAACATGTGCATCCTCCTATGCAAAAACAGCTCAAGGAAGGGATAAAGGAAGGTGAGATATTACCTTATCATAAATAGAAGTGCTATCCTGGGATGGGATTGCTGTGAAACATTGTTTTCATCTTTAACATTTGCCTTAGACTTTTCCACTTAACTCTGTGTCTGGTTTAAGGAGAACCCAATAACTTAAATTTTCATTAGGATTTGGTTGTTTATAAAAATTGGTTTCCAGGCTACTGAAAAAAAAAAAATGTTCTTGGTTCTCAAGAATCACTCTTCCCCCATATTTTTTATAAATGTTTATTGATGAAAGAAATGGATGCTCTTGACGGGGCTGCTGTCTATAGTGGCAGCCCCCTACCTAGTTAGTACTGTGGGTAGAAATTTTTGTCATCCAAAAGGTTGGAAGTTCTAAAACCCTGACAAGTTATCACAAACTCATCTCACAAAAACATAATGAGTATAATCTTTTTTAAAACTTCTTCTACTATATAACATTAAAAGATATTGCCAATATTTTAAGTGAGAGAAAAAAGCAATGGATACAATACAAACTCATTTTTTTTTGTGCAAATATATGTAAAAAAAAGACCAGAAAAAATATACCAGTATTAAGAGATTAATTTTTACTCTTTTATCTTTTCTTATTTATATATTGAAAGCAGCAGTGTAATAATAATATAGCTCTCTGTGGAGTGCATCCTATATGCCAGGTCTCATCTACTATTGAGACCTCTGAGGTCTCAGTAGTACCATTTTACCTGAGAAAAAATGAAAACTTGGACCAGTAATTAGCCCTGACTCTTCAGCTGGTGAAGACAGAGAGGTATCCGAATGCCAGTCTATCAGCCTCACAAGCCCCCACACTTAAATATATGTATTACTTTTGGAAGGAGAAAGAAAGAGCAATTTTTTAAAGGATTGTGTTGAATAAATACAAACCTTTAGTTAAATGAAATAGACCATTTTCTTTATTAACTTGTTTAGTGAATAGGCACTGATCCAAAATTATTAGATGTCCAGGCCACGGCCAGAAACCTAAGTAAAATAGATACAAGTAACAAGCCTGATAAAGAACTTAAAGTAACAATCATAAAGATACCTACTGGACTTGAGAAAAGGGCAGAAGGCATCAGGGAGACCCTTAATAAGACAAGGAATAACAGCAGAGATAAAGTGTTCAATAGACAAAATGAGAAACAGACTTGGAGTGAACAGCAGGCTGGAAGAAGCAGAGTAATGAATTACTGACCTAGAAGACAGAGTAATGGAAAGTAATCAAGCCAAACAAAAGAGAGAAAAAAGAATTATGCAAAATGAGAATAGACTTACAGAATTCAGTGACTCCATCAAACATAATAACATTTGTATTATAGGAGGCCGAGAACAAGAGAGAGAAAAGGGGGAGAAAATTTATTTGGAGAAATAATAGCTGAAAATTTCCCTAATCTGGGGAAGGAAACAGATATCCAGATCCAGGGTATCTGCAGCAAAGTAAACAAAAGCAGATCCACACCAAGACATATTGTAATTAAATTGGTAAATTACAGTGATAAAGAAAAAAAAATTTTTAAGCAGCAAGACAATAGAAGACAGAAACCCCATAGGCTCTCAGCAGATTTTTTTTCAGCAGAAATTTAGCAAGCCAGAAGAAAGTGGCATGATATATTCAAAGTGCTGAATGGGAAAAATCTGCAACCAAGAATATTCTATCCAGCAAGGCTATCATTCAGAATAGAAGGAGAAATAAAGAGTTTCCCGGACAAACAAAAACTAAAGGAATTCATGACCACAAAACCAGCCCTGCAAGAAATATTGAATAGGACTCTTTGAGTGGAAAAAAAACAAAAAAGACCAAAAGTGACAGTATGAAAGTAGGAAACACAAGAGCAGTAAAAGCAAATATTTCTATAAAAAGTCAGTCAAGGAATTCACAAAATAAAAGGATATAAAATATGACACCATCTACCTAAAACATGGAGAGGAGAGGAATAAAGAATGAGTATAAACGTAAGCAGCCATCAACTTAATATAGACTGCTATGTGCAGAAGGTGTTATATACAAACCTAGTGGTAACCACAATTCAAAAACCACTAATAAATATGCAAAGAATAAAGAGAAAGAAATCTAAATATATCACTAAAGAGAATCAGCAAACCATGGAAAAGAGAAAGAGAAGAAAGGATCAGAGAAAATCTTCAGAAACAACCACAAAACAAGTAATAAAATGGTAATAAACACCTATCTATCAATAAATACTTTGAATGCAAATGAACTAAACACTCCAATCAAAAGACACAGGGTGGGGGCACCTGGGTGGCTCAGTTGGTTGGGTGGCTCACCCTAGGTTTCAGCTCATGTCATGATCTCAGGGTCCAGGGATCACTCCCATGTTGGGCTCCCTGCTCAGCAGGGAGTCTGCTCGAGGATTTTCCCTCTCCCTCTGACCCTCCCCCCACTCACACACACTTGCTCTCTCTCTCTTTCCCTAAAATAAATGCATAAATGTTAAAAAAAAAAAGACACAGGGTGACAGAATGGATTAAAAAAACAAGACCCATTTATGCCACTTACAGGAGACTCATTTCAGACCTAAAGACATTTGCAGATTGAAAGTGAGAGAATGGAGAACATTCATCATGCAAATGGATATCAAAGGAAAGCCAGAGTAGCAATATTTATATCAGACAAGACAGATTTTAAAACAAAGTCTATAGGGGCGCCTGGGTGGCTCAGTCGTTAAGCATCTGCCTTCAGCTCAGGTCATGATCCCAGGGTCCTGGGATCGAGCCCCGCATCGGGCTCCCTGCTCGGCGGGAAGCCTGCTTCTCCCTCTTCCACTCCCCC
Source organism: Mirounga angustirostris (assembly GCF_029215605.1). Taxonomy (NCBI): domain Eukaryota; kingdom Metazoa; phylum Chordata; class Mammalia; order Carnivora; family Phocidae; genus Mirounga; species Mirounga angustirostris. Next base: position 85,973,100 of record NW_026991716.1, on the reverse strand, counting down.
TGCTTGTGTTCTCTCTCTCGCTGTCTCTCTCTCTCTCTCTGTCAAATAAATAAATAAAATCTTTAAAAAATAAATAAATAAAATAAAACCAAGACTATAACAAGAGACAAAGAAGGACACTATATAATAATAAAGGGGACAATCCAATAAGAAGATATAATAATCATAAATATTTATGCACCTAACATAGGAGCATCCAAATACATAAAACAGTTAATAATAAATATAAAGGAACTAATCAAAAATAACACAATAATAGTAAGGGACTTTAACACCCCACTTACATCAATGGACAGATCACCCAATCAGAAAAACAATAAGGAAAAATGGCTTTGAATGACACATTGAACCAAGTGGGTTTAACAGATATATTCAGAACATTTCATCCTAAAACAGAACACACATTCTTTTCAGATGCACGTAGAACATTCTCCAAAAAAGATCACATATTACGCCACAAAACAAGTCTCAACAAATTCAAAAGGATCAAAGTCATACAATGTATCTTTTCAGACCACAATGCTATGAAATCAGAAATCAAGCACAAGAAAAAAATCCAGAAACAGTACAAATACATGGAGGTTAAAAAACACACTACTAAACAATGAATGGGTTAACCAAAAAATCAAAGAAGAGATCCAAAAATACATGAAAACAAATGAAAATGCAAACAGAACAGTCCAAACCCTTTGGGATGCAGCAAAAGTTTATAGTTCATAGTAATTTATAGTAATACAGGCCCACCCCAAGAAGCAAGAAAAATCTCAAATAAACAACCTAACCTTACACCTAGAGGAGCTAGAAAATGAACAACAAACAAAACCCCCAAACAACAGAAGGAAGGAGATAATAAAGATTAGAGCAGAGATAAGTGATAAAGAAACTAAAGAAAAACCACAGTGGAACAGATAAATGAAACCAGGAGCTGTTCTTTGAAAAGATCAACAAAATTCATAAACCTCTAGCCAGACTCATCAAAAAACAAAGAGAAAGGACTCAATAGATATAATTACAAATGAAAGAGGAGTAATAACAACCAACACCTCAAGAAATACGAACAATTTTAAGAGAATACTATGAAAAATTATATGCAACAAATTGGACAACCTAGAAGAAATGGGTAAATTCCTAGAAACATAGAACCCCACCAAAACTGGAGCAGGAAGAAATAGAAGATTTGAATAGATTGATTACTAGCAAGGAGATGGATCAGTAATCAAAAAACTCCCGACGAACAAAAGTCCAGGACCAGATGGCTTCATAGGCAAATTTTACCAAACATTTAAAGAAGAGTTAATACCTATTCTTCTCAAACTATTCCAAAAAGTAAAAGAGGAAAGAAAATTTCCAAATTCATTCTATGAGGCCAGTGTTATTCTGATGCCAAAACCGGATAAAGAAACCACACACACAAAAAAAGAACTACAGGCCAACATCTTTGATGAACATAAATACAAAACTCTTCAACAAAATACTAGCAAATGGGATTCAGTAACACATTAAAAAAAAAATCATTCACCACAATCAAGTGGGATTTATTCCTGGTATGCAAGGGTGGTTCAATATTCACAAAAATCAATCAATGTGATACATTACATTGATAAGAGAAAGGATAAAAACCATATGATCATTTCAATAGATGCAGAAGAACATCTGACAAAGTACAACATCCACTTATGATTAAAAAAAAACCCTCAACAAAGTAGGTTTAGAGGGAACATACCTCAATATAATAAAGGCCTTATATGAAAAACACACAATAAACATCATACTCAATGGCAGAAAAGCTGAGAGCTTTCCCCCTAAGGTCAGGAAAAAGAAAAGGATGTCCACTCTCACCACTTTTATTCAACACAGTGCTAGAATTCCTAGGCATAGCAATCAGACAACAAAAAGAAATAAAAGACATCCAAATTGGAAAGGAAGAAGTCAAACTTTCACTATTTGCTGATGACATGATACTATATATAAAAAACCTGAAAGACTCCACCAAAAACTACTAGAACAGGTAAATGAATTCAGGATACAAAATCAATGTGCAGAAATCTGTGTATTTCTATACACTAATAATGAAGTATCAGAAAGAGAAATTAAGAAAACAACCCCATTTATAATTATACCAAAAATAATGAATACCTAGAAATAAACTTGTAACCAAAGAGGTGAAAGATCTGTACTCTGAAAACTATAAAATATTGATGAAAGAAATTGAAGATGACACAAAGAAATAGAAAGACATTTCATGCTCATGGATTAGAAGAACAAGTATCATTAAAATGTCCATACTACCCAAGGCAATCTATAGATTTAATGCAATCTCTACAAAATACCAACAGCATTTTTCACAGAACCGCAACAAAAAAATCCTAAAATTTGTATGGAACTACAAAAGACCCCAAACAGCCAAAGCAATTTTGAAAAAGAAAAGCAAAGCTGGAGGCACCACATTTCTGGACTTCAAGCTATATTACAAAGCTGCAGGAATCAAAACAGTATGGTACTGCACAAAAACAGACACATAGATCAATAGAACAGAATAGAAAACCCAGAAATAAGCCCACAATTATACGGTCAACTGATCTTTGACAAAGCAGGGAAGAATATACAATAGGAAAAAGTCTCTTCAACAAATGTTGTTGGGAAACCTGGTCAGCTACATGCAAAAGAATGAAACTGGACTGTTTTCTTACACCATACACAAAAATGAATTCAAAATGGATTAAAGACCTAAATGTGAGACCTGACACCATAAAAATCCTGGAAGAGAGCATAGGCAGTAAGCTTTCTGACGTCAGCTGTACCAACATTTTTCTAAATATATCTCCTGAGGCGAGGGAAACAAAGGCAAAAGTAAACTATTGGGACTACATCAAAGTAAAAAGCTTCTGCACAGCAAAGGAAACAATCAACAAAAATAAACCTACTGAATGGAAAAGAAATCTGCAAATGACATGTCCAATAAAGGGTTAGTATCCAAAATGTGTAAAGAACTGATACAACTCAACACCCAAAAAATAAATAATCCAATTACAAAATGGGCAGAAGACAGACATGAAAAGACATTTCTCCAAAGAAGACATGCAGATGGCTGACACAGGAAGGATGCTCAACATCACTCATCATCAGGTAAATACAAATCAAAACTACAATGAGGTATCACCTCACACCTGTCAGAATGGCTAAAATCAACAACACAATACACAATGTTGGTGTTGGTGAGGATGTGGAGAAAAAGGAACCCTCTTGCAATGTTGGTGGAAATGCAAACTGGTGCAGTCATTCTGGAAAACAGTATGGAGCTTCCTCAAAAAATTAAAAATAGGACTACCCTATGATATAGCAACTGCACTAGTGGCTATTTACCCGAAGAATACAAAAATACTAATTCAGAGGGATACATACACCCTAATGTTTATAGCAGCACTATGTATAATAGCAAAATTATGGAAGCAGCCCAGTGTCCATCGATAGATGAATGGATAAAGAAGAAGTGGTATATTGGGGCACCTGGGTGGCTCAGTCAGTTAAGTGTCTGACTCTTGATTTTGGCTCAGGTCATGACCTCAGGGTCCTGGGACTGAGTCTTTATCAAGCCCCAAGTTGGAGAGGGGAGGGGGTATTGCACTCCACGGGGAGTCTGCTTGAGGATTCTCTTTCTCCTTCTGTCCCTCCCCCACCACGCCCCCCCAAATAAATAAATCTTTAAAAAATGTGGTATATATATCCAATGGAATATTATTCAGCCATGAAAAAGAATGAAATCTTGCCATTTGCAATGACACGGATGGAGTTAGAGAGTATAATCCTAGGCAAAATAAGTCAGAGAAAGACAAATACCACATGATTTCACTCATAGGTGGAATTTAAGAGAAAAAACAAATAAGCAAAGAAAAAAAGAGGGAAAGAAAGAGACAACCAAGAAACAAACTTTTAACTATTGAGAACAAACTGATGGTTACCAGAGGGGAGGTGGCTGGGGGGATGGGTGAAATAGGTGATGGGGATTAAGGAGTGTACTTGTTGTGATGAGCACCAGGTGTTGTATGGAAGTGTTGAATCACTATATTGTACACGTGAAACTAATATTATACTGTCTGTTAACTATAAATCTTATTTTAAAAAGTATTAGATGTTCTACTGATTTATTATCTCTGGCTCCTGTAATTTACCACTCTCCAAAAAGTTTGGCTACATTAGATACACTTAATTTTTGTTAACTGTATGATTGGAAGCTAATTCCAAAGCCAGCTATTGCTACCAATTAAGCTAATAGCTGGAGAGCCCTTTGTTCTCCCAGGAATGTCCTTGTTCCCACTGAGATGCTGAGCAGAAGACAGCTAAGGATCAAAAGATAAATATTTACAAGCTAATTAATAATAATTGACTTGTTCAGAAATTATTTCTCAACCCAAGATATTAAATTGATTATAATAAACATCTGCAACTTTCCTGCCCTCTCTCCCACCCACTCATCCATCTAAATTCTGTTGGATTCATGAATTTTTATTTTAATCATACATGAACTAAGGACTTTTACCTTAACCAGAAGCACATACATTAACATGAATTTATTTAAAACAAAAACATTGCCCTTTTTTTCAGCTTTCTTCATTAATTCCTGACTTGTTCAAGTTAATAACATTAATGCAAAATACATCTTTAGTTCTTTGCAGACATCAAATAGACTGAGGAAAAAAGCATTAAATTAGCATGCCTAAAGCATTCCATATCCAGTCCTATAGAAATGAATAGAAGCAGTTTGAAAATGAGAAGAAAGCAGTAAGTAGGAAATGCAACTCTGAACATTCTCTGTGCTCATTCTCAATCAGAGTTGATGGAAATGAATACTGCCCCATACTTAGCCCAGATAATGGATGAACCCGCTTTCATCCCACTGTTAGACAGTGGCTTATTTTTTCTGATTCACTAGTGGCAAGAAAACATCTAACTGCATTTTACCTCTTTACCTTCTCAAGAGCTTAAATAAAATGCTCCATCAGCTTGGGCCTCTTTGTGAAGTAAGGTATACTCTTTAAGAAATTGTTTAATAAACTCTTTGAAAATCTTGATTTACATTTGAAGAAGAGAACTAAGCCATGGCAAAATCTGTTAGTGGTAATCACCAGCCAGCTACTGGTGAATGAGATGTGGTCTAATGGTCATCTGGTGCTGATTTATACTAGTTCTGAGGATCCACTCCAGCTGTCCTCTAGCTCACAGGCTGAGTCCTTACCTTTTCTGCGGATGGAAATGTGCTTCCCTATTATGCTGACTCAGGGAGTTCATTCACTAAATTTAATTTAAGCCTTTATTCACATTGTATAACTTCAATTCTGTCATTGAGAATAGGTGGAAAGTTTCATTCAACAAACATTATTGACTATTTTGGGTAGTGACTTCCAAGGATGCTGGGTGTTATAAAGAGAAATGACTTGCTCCCTAATTTTCTTAAGCTTTTCTTAAGGGTTAAAGGAAGCAGTGTATGTGAAAGCACTTTTTACAACTTTTATAAGATGTAATATAAGACTACAATTAATCTACAGAGGACTTAAAAGTTATACATGACAGAGATTACAAATTGATGGCCCATTGAATTTCTTATTATTGGCATGCAGATGGTTTTAAAATTAAGGACATTTCAGGGGCTCCTGGGTGGCTCATTCAGTTAAGCATCTGACTCTTGATTTTGGCCCAGGTCATGATCTCAGGATCCTGGGATCAAGCCCCGTGTCAGACTCCACACTCAAGCAGGGAGTCTGCTTGAGGATTCTCTCTCTCTCCCTCTCCCTTTGGCCCTCCCCTCACACTCTCTCCCTCTCTCTCTGTCTCTCATATAAATTAATAAATTTTTTAAAAAAGAACATTTCAAATAAAAATCCATACTTTCAGCTTCTCTTGAATGATAAGATCTCATCTGCTGGCCCCACAAACTCACATAGCAATGATGGGCTCAGCTAAGTAGCAACTAGTCCTTAGAGAGGTCATGGACTCTCCAGTTTGCAACACAATATCTACTGCCTATTGTCTTAACCCAGACTACTTCAATCACATCATTGTTCCATTATGGGGCTTGGTGACCTCTGTGCTAAGTGGTCACCAACCTAGCAATGGTCCTATCTGCCCAGCCATCATCAAACATCATGGCAACCCCAGCCAGATCCTAAGCCAGTGGTAACCAGCCTAGCAGTACCTTGGGAGCTCTCTCCTGAGTAGTGACTGGAGTTTGGTGAGTCTGTGATTTGCCTAAACCAGAATAGCCAAATCTCTGTTGGAGATTCACACAATCATGCTGAATGGACTCACTTCAGACTTCTGACCACAAATCTCAAACAGGCTTAAAACTGCCAGAAAATTCTACTTCATTTTCCTGGTAATTTACTTTCCTGCTTTCTAAAATCTTTGTATCAATCCTCAACTTCCTTTAAATTGCCAACAGTCCTCTAACCATACTTCGTAATCATTCTCACCAATTCCACCGGTCTTTCTATAGCTGAACCCATGCACTGATGCTCCCTTCTGTTACAGTAGAAGCAAGCGTCCCTCCTCCTAAATCCAAGCCCCGCCCCCCCACCTAAACACACAATCCCGTCCCCTCCAGTCTGCTCAAACACAGTGCTGCTTCAGTTATTCCCTCTCTTTCCTGTGTCATCAGTTTCTCCCTTTGGACCATTCACACTGATGTAACTTCTGTCTTTTTAAAAATAAATAAATAAATAAAATAAATGAAAAACCATCTCACTTGGTCCCACATATTCCTCCAGCTACCATCCCATTTCTGCGGTCTATTCAAAACAAAACTCTTCCAAAGATGTTTCCCTACCTTCTAAACCTCCCATTGTCTCCTCAATCTACTCCAATCAGGAAATACAGTTTTTGACTCCATCAACCTAATGAGATGGTTTCAATTAACAACTACCCTGATGATCTCATCTTGTCAAAATCAATGTTGAATTTCTAGTGTTCAACTGACCTGACTTTTCAGTAAGAGTTAACAGAGTTGAACACTCCCTCTCTAGGCTTCTTTGATACCTCATTGATCTGATATTCCTTTCATTCATTGCCTGATCTTTCTCTCTTTTTTTTTCTTTTCTTTTTTTTTTTTTTTTTTTTTTTGCTCAACTACTGGATCTCTAAATGGTGGAAAGCCCCAAGGCTCAGGTCTCAGGCTACTTCTCTAGATATACTTTCCTTTTTAGTTTTATGGATTCAGGTATCATTTATATGCTAATGATCCTCAGTTTAGCAGGGTGAAGTCACTGGCCTCGCACTGGATAGAACAGTATCCACAGATGCAAAGAACAACCAGTTTAATGTGTATGTATGGAGGGATCCATGCCTCTGTGTGTGTGTGTGTGTGTGTGTGTTATTTATATCACCCTCCCCAGCTATCTCTCCTGATCTCCAGACTTACACATTCAACTGCCTACTCCACATATCACTTCAGATGCCTAGTAGGTACCTAAAACTTAGTATTGATAAAACCGAAAAGTTGATTCTCCCACATCAAAATATAGACACAGAACCAGATCTAGATTCAAATACAGATAAAGATACAGATATAGGTAAAGAAATAGACATAGATAAAGCTGTATCTATATACATATTCCCACCCCCAAGCCTTCCCCACTCATTAAACAAATTTTTATTAAGTACCCCCCATTTTCCAGGCATGTTCTAGGTACTTGAAGTACAAAACGAGGAAATCTTACACTCTAGTAAATGGTAACAACATTCATCCAGTTGATTAGGCCAAAATAAGGATGCATCCTTGATTTCTCTTCCTCTCACACATTCTGTACACTTGTCAGCTCTAACTCCCAGAAAGCCCAACTGCAACCACATCCCACCAACTCCTTCATCACAACCTAAATCCAAGCCATCATACTCTGCCATCTGGATCTCTGTTCTAACTGGTCTTCCTGACTGCATGCTTCCCCTTACTCTCCATCCACTACACAGAATCCCCAAGGACTTTTCTAAAGCATAGTCACATCATAATGCTCCCCTGCCTAAGCTTCCACAGGTCTTGCATTACTTCTAAGAAAAAGTGCAAACTCCTCACCATGCCCACCAAGTTCCATATAATCTGGCCCCCACTTGCTTTGATGAGGAAACTCAGAGATTGAGTAAACTAAGATCACACTGCTAGTAAGTTGCAGAGCCAGGCAGTTTGGCTCTTTATTGCCATACTGTACTGTCTCCCTGGATACCTTTCACTTATTGGATGGCACTTGCCCTACATAAAAACTCCACTGTGTGTAACCACTTGTTTTGGATGGCCTTCTATTGTGATGCCTTGTCTTCTCAGACCCTGAACCACGTCCTTTTAGAACACAGCCCTCATCCCTGCCTCCAGTTTCAGCCTGCTCTTTTTCCAGGGCTACATCTAGGTCTGGTACCTTTCACAGCTAACTCAGATGGACCCCAATCTTAGACTTAGAGACTCAGATAGATACCAACCCACCTGGTACTAATAATCACTTATTTCTAGAAACTTCAGCTTTTAATGTCCATTACTGATTCTGTATTTTCCATTTAGATTCCAAAGAGTAAGAATCTGATAGACCCAGTTTATCTTTTTCCACCAAGTCAAAACAGAGGTTGTGGCCAGCTATAGACTGTCTCTTGGATCAGATGTCTTAAAGTTTTCTGCATCCAGCCAGCAGAAGGAGAAAAAAGAGAGTGTGGAGAAGTCACATCCATTTCATAGTCTTGGCCCAGAAGTAACACACATCAGTTTCATTCATACAGCATTGGCAAGAACTGATCACATGGAAATAGATGAATGCAGAAAAGATTGAGAAATATAGCCCCTGGATAGAGTCAATTCTATACTATGAATGAGGAGGATGATTTTGGGTAAAGAGTTAGCCATATCTGCCACATCTTATTGTTGGACATTTGAAGTTTTTCCCAATTTCTAGATTCATAGATAGAAATGAATTAAAATTCTATCAATATAACATGCTTTTGCTATTTTTATTCAAGGTGGCTTATTTATGCCAAAATGATTTGAGGAATAAGACCATAGTTATTTTATGTATTTATGATCTCACCACAGCAATTGTTAAAAGTCTGAACCATTCCCAGGGCATCTGGGTGGCTCAGTCGTTAAGCGTCTGCCTTCGGCTCAGGTCATGATCCCAGGGTCCTGGGATCAAGCCCCGCATCGGGCTCCCTGCTCCGCGGGAAGCCTGCTTCTCTCGCTCCCACTCCCCCTGCTTGTGTTCCCTCTCTCGCTATGTCTCTCTCTGTCAAATAAATAAATAAAAACTTTAAAAAAAAATTTGAACCATTCCCTTAATTATTTTATTTCATGACTTAATAACTTCAATCAAAATTTGTATTCCATGAAGTTAATTCTTATATAATAATCCAGATGTTGCCCTTAAATAAACTTCTTTTATTATTAACTAAATGGTAAAGGGAGTTGCCATTCTGTGGACCTTTAGACAATGAAACAGTAGTTTCAAAGACCATTTGACCTACTGATCCTAGTCAGATTTAGCAGTTTGATATTTGTTAAAGACCTACCAGAGATCTGTCACATAAAAAATGTTTACTTTTAACTTGTTTTATTAAGTATTGCATAATACCTATAGCACTATCTAAATACCACACTTAAAAAGCAAAAAAACTAAAAATCAATTTACTTTTATTTGTTATTGTTCCTTTTGTCATGTATACCCACATGCTAACTGTATTGGCAGTAGAAGAATCTTAATTATATCACACTTCAATAAATAATTTTAAGACTTTGTAATAGTGGGACTTTTTATTAAGGTAAATATTTGTATTCTTAATGCAATTTTCTGAACAACAAGGAGACCATATATCTAACTGTAGTAGTCTAATCTTAAAGCCACATTAAGTTTTCTGACTAAAAGTTGTTTTTAAGTTTTATGTCAGTCTCACATTCTTAAAAATCACTGTGCATTTAATTATGCATAGTTGTCAGAGGAATGAGATAAGAGCACCAAATCTTCAAACTTGACACTGTGTTTAAATTCATGTAATACCTCACCCAGAAACTACTGCTAAAGTTTCCTCTGGGGAGTACAGTGTTTTATCTTTTTATTCTAAAGCAAGTAAAAATTATTTGGGGCTTACTTAACAAATTCAATCAGAGTATTTCATGTTGAAATACCTGATTCAGATATATGATTTGTAATATATGTAGAGATGCACCAATCATCCTTGATATTTGGCCAAAACTCTGTTTTTTGGCTTCAGGTTTTGGAAGTTTGAAGAGCCAAATGCCTATTTGAGCATCAGTTCAGTTATCCCTGAATTTGTGCCTGTTCAATAATCACAAGATGACATAGGTTTAAATATCTAGCCATTATGACAACATCAGCAATAGCTATGAGGCATGTCATTCTGATTTATCATTATTATCTGTATATTTACTTCCAAATATAGATAAGGCTTTTAGATATAAATTAAAGTGAAAATCTCTTTATGTGCTTTTATGTTGAAATTCTATCTAATTGATTCAAAAATGTATGTAACTGCAAAAATAAAATTCTACAATAAATGATAATTGAGTAGGCTGTAATATTACATATAAAAATAATTAAGGACATTCCAATATCAAAATTGATAAGGAAATTGATTTATAGTTAATGTAAATATTATAAATGTGAGAACTAAATAATTTAATAAGAATATTATATCTTTTTTGAGCCAACAAATATTCAAAAACTTAAATAATAATAAATGACTGAAGAGTAGATATAAGATATAATCTAATTGTTTGGTATATAAGCATGAATAATATGGAACATAAATGCTAGATATTTAATTTACACTTCTACAAATGTCATTCAGGTCTTGAGTCTTTTAACAAAAAGTGCCTTTTAGAATTCTGTACATCTTGTGAGAATGAACTAAGAACAGCACACAACTTTGTTACCTCAAATTTTCATGAAGCGGAAAACTAGCAAAATCATATACGACAACATCCATGATAAATCACCTTTGGTCCAGATATTATAAAGAATATAAAGAGCATGGGGCGCCTGGGTGGCTCAGATGGTTAAGCGTCTGCCTTCGGCTCAGGTCATGATCCCAGGGTCCTGGGATCGAGTCCCGCATCGGGCTCCCTGCTAGGTGGGGAGCCTGCTTCTCCCTCTGCCTCTCTCTCTATGTCTCTAATGAATAAATAAATAAAATCTTTAAAAAAAAAGAAGAATATAAAGAGCATGAAGAAAAAAAAAGGAAAGTGTTGGAGAAAAATGAGATTGCACAATTATTTCTTCTCCTTTACCAGCCTTCCTCGGATGTGAGAGTCCTATTTAGTATTACAAAAAAAGAAATATGCAGGAGCAATCTCTCCTGCATGTTAATGTCAAAGGTTTTCATTTTCATTACTAAAAATTTAATAATAAAATTTTAACAGTAATTATATTTATTATAAAATTCCAGAATTTTTTTTTGGATCCCAGAAGTTCATTCTGTCCGGTTTCAACCAAATATTACTTTCACACTCAGCTATTAGACATTGTGAATCTCTGTAACTACTGCCAGAGAAATAAATAAGTCCTAAAGAGGAAAGTCGCAGGAGAAATATTATCTTTCTCTGTATATGCACTTGGCTCCAAGCACCTGCTGAGGAGTACGTCAGAATAACTGAGCAAGAAAGAAACTGGATTGCAGAGAAAGCTCCAGAAGAGTTTCCTTCTCTTTGCAAGTCATTATGCAAAGCAGCAGAAATTTGTCAATTCCAGGTTCCTTCGGGGATGGCAAGTGCTTTATCACTGATTAGACACTGGATAAAGTCTCCTTCAGAGAAAGCTTCTTCAGAATGACATGAACAAGATGGCAGAATGGGAGGTGCCAGTGCTCTTTCCCTCACAAGAGCATCAATTTAAACAATCACCCATGCTCAAAAATACCTTCACAAGAAGAAGGCATCCAGGTGAGAGATTACAGCACCTGGCTGAAACACAAAACTACAACACATTGAAGATGGTGGAAAGGTCAGTCTCACATCACCCACATCACCTCTCCTCCAAGCCTGCACAGAGCAGCTCAGGGAGAGATAGTCTCCACGTGGCAAAGGAGAGTGAAGTGAGTACCAGACTTTGCTGCAGACCCTAGTTCCAGGCCCTCCCCAGTGAACCCCAGTGCCAGGCTAGCCCCTGCAGTCCCAGGCTTCAGGCCAGTTGCTAGGGTCCCAGAATCCAGGCCCACCCCAGCTCTGAGCCTCCCCTGGGAACCCAGACTCCACAACTGCCCTAGCAGCAGGCCAGCCTTCATGTGTCAGGCTCCAGTGGATCCAGGCTCCAGGCCTGCCCCAGTAGACAGGACCCTCCCCCCACCCCACCCTGCCACAGGTTCAAAGCATACCCTCACAGGCCCAGGCACCAATCCTAACCCTGCAGACCCAGACACGAGGCTGACCCCAGTGTACCTCAGTATCAGGCTGGCCCCCAAAGGCTCAGGACCAAGCCCATCTCTTTGCACCCAGGCCTCCAGCAGCCCCAACTGCAAATAATCCATCATAGAAACATAAAGCATACAAAGTTTCATTTATACAGGGTAACTAAGTACTGGAGACCTAATGTACAGCATGTTGACCATAGTTAATAATACTGTATTGTAGACTTGGACTTTGCTAAGAGAGTAGATCTTAAACGTTCTTACCATGTACAAACTATGTAACTATGAGGTGACAGATGTGTTAATTAGCTTGATTGTGGTAATCATTTCACAATGTATACATACATCAAAATGTCACATTGTATACTTTAAATATATACACTTTTATTTATCAATTATACCTCAATAAAGCTGGGAAAATTAAAAATTAGAAACAATATTTTAGTCTCCATCAGTAGATAGGTGGTAATGTTGTTAAAAAATAAAATATAAGAGGAAAGAAGAGAACCCACATTTGCAAATGCAATAATGAAGGAATTCAGCATAATTTTTTAAAAGATTTTATTTATTTATTTGAGAGAGAAAAGAGCTAATTGACAAGAAGTGCCTTAGAAAAAGGAGTTACTGTGATAGGAGCGGAGGAGTCAGGACACAACAGATGCTCCATTCTCATTACAATTTTCGTCTTACAAATATAGAAACTTCCAGACTCCAGAAGAGAGGACTCTTGCAGTACATCAACAATTCAATAATGCCTTCATGGATTAGAATAGAATCCTTTTATGTGGAGGTAGAAATTATCAAGAGCTCATAGCACCTCTGTGACCCACTCCGAGAAATTTAAAATATTTAGCTTTTCTCCCTCTTTTTCACTTCATTTAAAAAAAAATGTCTTCTAAAGGAAATAGCTCAAGTCCTCTGTAAGACATCAATGAAGAGGCCTTTCCACTCACATTTAGCCCGGCACTGCTTTCATTTACTACCAATATGCCATGGTGCGGGGGGGGCAGTTCATTATTAAATCTGTGAGCTATTAGAAAAGGACCCCGCTCCACCTCCAAAATATTTAGTACAGACAGACATAACAAGGGAGGTAGGTGGTAAGATAGGGTAGATTCAACTAAGACAGTGACATTTTGTATCCAATTGGTCATAAAGTGTTTTTAAAGAGTGTCTTCAGAAATGGATTACAGGGATAGATTAAAAGGTCAATACACTCCAAGTGGTGCGCTCTACTGTGGAATTTTGTCAAGCAGTTATGCCAAAAGTCATTGGCTCACAGTCCAAAATACTGTATCACCCCCTGTTAGTTTTTGAGGACAGAAAATTGTTTGGCTGCTTTTATCTAGCCCCGCTTCCTATTTATCTTATATTAGTATCTAAAACTTCAATTTATGTTGCTTTTATTTTACATCATCTGCAATGGTAGGATGGAAAGTAACTATTGCTCCCTGAGGGCTAGTTGTTTTCTAAAATTTCACAGTTTTGTATTAGTTCAAGTAATAAATCCTTCACTACAATGATCAAGCCCCATCTCTCCAGCAATTTGAAGTGATTTCTCCTCAACTGCATAATATTTAGCTATGACAACACCCATAAAATGAAACAAGAAGGGGCAGGTTGTCCTGTCTGCAACACACAGAGCGGCTGATTGGAGTGTCTGAATTTGTCTGTGATTCTGCTATTTGTTTTTATACCAACAGTGATAGGGCTACAGAGAAAATGGTTTTGCTCTTATGGGGGAATAAGCAGCACTCCCCACATCATATAAGGGACAAACCATGGAACTTTTATCTTACAGGGCAGGACGTTCAATTCAATTTCCTACTTCCTGAACACCTCCTAAACACCAAGCGCTGTGCCAGGTCCTGGGGAAAAGGAAGGTTGGGTGGACACAGTGCTTGCCCTCAAAAGGTCATCAGCCTTGTAACGTAGACAATGAATGAAGAAATAATTACAATGCACTACATGTAAAATTATGTGCAAGATCAAAGCCAGCAGAGATGAGAGGTTTATGACTCCACCTGAGAGAAGGGAAGCAGCTCAGAGGACATTAAGTTGAGCCTTGAAAATTTGAAAGAGAAAATTACAAAATAGATAAGTGTGTTTGTTGGGGGGCTGCTGGAATTCTGGGCAAAGGAACAAAGTATATAAAAGCGCAAGGGTGTGGAAGAGCTCAACCTGTTCAGGAGTCTACAAATACTCAACACGGATAAAACTAAGAAGGGGGCCACTCAGGAGAGACAGGGTGGGAAGAGAATGAAAGGATGTGTGGGCTTGAAGAGGGCAGGAGGAGCCAAATCATGAAGGGCCTTGACTGCCTTCATCAAAAAGTCATAGGGCACCATTAAGCATTTTCTGCAGAGGAGTAACCTGACTAGAGTTGCATTTTAGAGACAATTCCCGCAACACTGTGGAGGGAGAACAGGAGGCAGGGCCAGACTAGAGTCAGAAGGCCAGTGGGAGACTGAATGCAACAATTCAGGAGAGATGCTAAGGGCCTGAACTAAAACAAGGGCAGTAGAAGATAAGGGAGGGAGTGGATGGAGAGATCTTTAGGGGTCAGAATCTAATAATTTGGTAACTGGTTGGACACTGGGGGCTAGAGAAGAGATTCAATGGTAATGTCCACATTTCCAGCTTGGGCTGCTGCAGAAGGGTTAGTGACACCATCCCACAAGTTTAGAAAAACCAGGATATATTCCATCAGGCTTCACAGTGGGACAACCAGGTGAGAATGCTTGTTTGGCAGTAGGTAAAAGATGTCAGGACTGGATGTGTATATCTGGAAGTCTACATTATGGGACAGAGTTGAAAGCATTGAGAGTATATAAAGGCACATAGGTAGAGGGTCTAGAATAAAAATAGTCAATGGCAACTCCCTGGGAACCTCAAGACTAAAAGATGTAAATCAAGGAAGAGAAACTATCTAAGAGAGGTTCATGCCCTTAGGTCCCAAGGATGTATTTTATTAGGCAGTTACAATAAAACCATATGCATAAATATGTATATTTATGTGCATGTATGTATTTTTCTGAATTCATAGATGTAATCAAATTCTCCAAATAGGATATTTGACCTGACAAAAAATTAAGAGCTATTTGTCCAAGAGGATTGAGTCATAGGAGAAGAATAAGGAGAGAGTAGTAAGGGTCACAGTAGTCAAAGAAGTTCAACTTTTTTCTCTCAAAAAATAATTTTAGGAGATAATTAAACTGTAACTCCTCCAATGGAAAAACTTTAGAGCAAGATGATAACAAGGGACAAGAAAAAAAGCAGAGAAGCTTCCTACCATTGCAACCTTTCTACTCCAAGTTCAGATATAATTAGAAAAGGAAACTGTGATTGCCCAGTACTCACTTGGACTGGGTCTGAACAAAATGAAAAATGCATGAACACAGGTTGGGTTGCCTTTAAAAATGAAAAGTCTGACATCGTATTTAAAAAAAAAAAAAACTAGAAAAATTTGCAGATGCTACAAAAGTGACTATATTGAGCTTGCTAGGCCCCCAGTTCTATCCAATCTCTAAACTGCTTGAATAGTTGTTAATTTTTTTTCCTTCTCTGGTCCACCCTGGAGATCCCTAACCATCTTTAAATAAAATGAACCATGTTCTTTCCTGGCTTTTGGTCCTGCCAGCTTGTTCCTGCTAACAGAGATCAAGATACAAAGCACATTTTTTCCTTACACTTCTTTTCATTTTCACTGTATTTGTGTAGTTCAATAAAAAAGATAAAATGATTGGTGTTTGATATTTCTAATGGAGGGGCAGCTGGAGCGGGACAGGATCCAGGGGTTTAAGGGCTATGAATCTGTCTCAGCCATCTGTCTGTCCCTCTATAACTATCTAACCTCCTAACCAGATTACTCCTGAAATATTCCTTCCCTTACAACCTCCCACTAGAATATAAACTCCATGAAAAGAGGGATTTTTGTGTGTTTTGTTCACTGTTTATTCCCAGCCACTGGAGCAGTACTTGGTACATAGTAAATGCTCAATAATATATGTTGAGTAAGTAAATGAATAATCTTAGGATGTCATCTGAAAGAAATTTATCCCCAAGAAAAAATACTGCCGTGATAATGCCTTATAACCATGGATTTCCTTGTGTGCTTTGAAATTTTGCTTCGTGCTCTTGTTTTGCATGAGAGTTTTTACCCCATTTAGGTCTTTCTCATGGATTTGAGATTGGCTCAGCCTACCCATGGGGCCACCCAGGCACAGATCTGGTTAGAGGGTTGGGGCTGTGGCCCATTATAGGCAAAGCAACCTCCAAGGTTCTGTCCACAAGCAGCACAGGCATCCTTCCCATGTGGACTCAGATGTATCTCTTGTCTACTGGAACTACGGGCAGATGTCCACTTCTAGCTGCAACCTAGGTCATGTGGCATAATTAGTTCAGCTCCAGTTTTCCAGCAATGTTATCCTGACAGTGTTTGGATGTGTTCTTGACTAGGCTTGGAAGCTCTGGTTGCTACAGCCCTTGTCCAGTGCCAAGGTCAGAGGGCTGCACAGTTTGCCCCCAACTCATCACTGTCCATTCCTCGTCCCCTGAGTCTTCTCTTGTTCTTCAGCTTGTATATGTACTTTATAATTTTAAAAGCATGTTTTTAAGTATTTCTGTCTGTGGAATAGAGTGGAGAGGATATGCAATATACCATCTTAATTGGAAGTCGCCATAACTTTTTAAAGCTCAAAAAAAAAAAATGGGGAAGTAGTCGATTTTCTTTTCTCTTTGAAATTCCTTAATGAAAGGTGCCCATCTGTATTACCTGCATTAGCCTCCTTTCTAAGAGGTAGGTTTTTTGTTTTTGTTTTTGTTTTTGTTTTCAGAAAATCGTAATCAGTGGATTGTTTTAATGGTAAACTCTCTTTGCGTTCCTGGAATTAACTGGATTGATTATTTTTTTGACAAACACTTATATAACACTATGTACCAGTGTTTTACAAAGATTAACTCATTTAACAATTAGATGGCTTTCAAAGATGGCTTCAACAATTCCTCCCATCCCTGTACGTACATCCCTTTACAATGTGATACTGTCATCCTCTCTATTAAGAGGTAGTCTCTTTCTCCATCCCTTGAAAACTCGGCCACCTTATGACTTGTTTTGATCAACATGCCACAGGATGTTGTGTGACTTCCAAATCTAGGCCTCCAGAGGTCTTCCAGTTTCTGCTCTCACTCTCTTCCTACCCTTAAGGATGAGAAACCCCATGAGAGAGAGAGACCCAGCCAACAGCCAGCACCAACTGCCAGACAGGTGACAGAGAACATCCTAGGCCTCCTAGCCCCAGGTGAGCCACCAGGAGCCTGCAGCCACATGAATGACCATAGCCAGACTAGCAAGAGAGCTGTCCAGTTGATCCTGGCACAGATTGCCAGCCCACAGAATCACCGGCTTATGAGTGATTATTGACTTAAGACTCTAAAATTTGGGTGATATGGTATAAATGAAATATCAGATTAATGATACAATTACTATTTAAATACTACTGCATTCAATATGTCAATATTTTATTTGATATTTTAGGACTATGCTCCTAGATGAGATTTGCCCAGAGTTTTCCTTGCTGTGGTATATCTTTCTTTAGTTTGATATTACAGTGTATTAGACTCATAAAATCAAAGAGGTAATTTCCAACATCTATGCTATGAAATAGTTTAAATAGCATAGAATTATCTATTCCTTAAAAAGTTGTTAAAACTTACCCATAAAATTATCTGGGCCCAGTGGCTTCATTCACCATATATATTTTACAAACTTTTCAATTTATTTTTTGCCTGTTCGTCTATTCACTAATTAACATATATAAAAACAATGAGGTTTTCCATTTCTTAGTTGAAATACTGCAAATATTGATATTTTTATTGACATAAAGAATTAAAAAGAATAGTTAAAGTTATGACATTTTTCTTGCTATCAATTCCCTTAATGCCCACTAAAAGAATTTAAACAACAGTCATATTTCAAATACAGTAACTTCATAATAAGAGCTAATTGAAATCTGTTGAGTGCCATTTTAAAATCCACCAGTAGGTGGCGCTCTAATAGTAAATCATATAATCTATAATAGTACTCTTTTTGTTCCTTGTACTAATCTCAATTTGTATGTTCAAAAGAACAAACTATATGCATTCTAAAATCAAAATTGAAACCAAGTAGACATTTTTAAATAATTTATGAATGTATACTATCCAGGTAGACATTAAAATGAAGTATTAGAAAAATAAAAACCTATCAAAGGTACATGAATAAAAAGAAAACAACTCACCAAAAACTATTCATATATTATGCATTTTAAAGGAGACAATTTAAATATATAAAGATATAAAATTGGTTAAATAAATTACAATACATTCGTACAATAGAATAATATGAAGCCACTAAAATTTATATATTTGAAGATTCTTCTAATGATATGGAGAAATGCTCAGGGAAGAACACAATAAAATTAATTTTGCCTAATTTTTATAAAAATTACACACACAGAATAAAAACCTGGAAATATATCAACATGTTGATATTGATTGCGTCTGCATGGTGAGATTACAGGTGGTTTTTGTCATTTTTTTGCACCTTTCTTTTAAAGTCCAAATTCTCTGCAAGAAGACCAATTTGCTTTGATAATCAAAGGAAAATTTTTATTTAGAATATGATTGGCATTCTCGTTAGAGTTGTATCTCGTTAATAGTAAATAAATATAAAAATAATAAATGATATAGGCAATGACCTTCTTACTTAAAGTCCTGCCCTGGGATCTGTTTTTTCATGGCACTATAAAAATTCAAGCTTCAACATTTCCCCATTCCCCCTCGGTTTCAGTTATGCAAGATGACCAAATTCTGGAGACCGCATGTTCAGCAATGTGACCATAGTTAATAATACGGTATTATATATTTGAAAGCTATTAAGATAGTAGATCTTAAAATTTCTCAACACACACAAAGCAATAACTATGTGAGGTGATGGATGTGTTAACTAACCTTATTTTAGTAACCATTTTGCAATATACACATATATCAAATCATCATGTTATACATATTAAATTTATACAATGTTATATGTCATTTAATCTCAATAAAGCTGGAAAAATAATTTTAAAAAAAGAGAAAAGGGGCATTCTTTGCTATAACTCCACTTTCACTAATAGAAAGTTGTTAAGTAATCCCCCCTTTTCTCCTTTAGTGTGGCTCACTTGTACCTCAGAATGCATGAATGGATTGGTACAGACCCATAGTGTTAATGTTGGGAGATCTCTAGGTTTCCTTCTAAATGGGAAGAAAGAAGGCTCTGTGACCTGAGTTGCTAGGGCCATGTTTGGCACCAGAGGGGGACCCTAGCACCTTCAGATTGCACAATATGACTGTGGACTGCTGCCATCTTTCAGCAGTTGGTGAAGCTGAGTTGAAAAGATCAAGATTACTGACATTACTTTCATCATTTTGACTGATACTCTTTTAAAAGATATGTTATTATTTACAAGGCCTTAGTTAGAAACCACTGCATTTGTGTTTTATCCTTTTTTACTTTGATGCATACACTGTGGTTTCTTTTGAGAGCAGGATGTGCAGATGCTCTAGGGCCTGCTCTCTGGGATGGGAGGGAAATAACAAGGACACCACAGCTCACACACCGGTTCTTAGAAAAGATGAAAGCCTGAAAGGATGAGAATGTGTAAGGCACAATCACACCACATGGCAACTTCAGTGGGAACGTGGCCATTGTCAAAAATACGTGCCTAGTTTTACTTTTTTCATCACTTCTTTCGAAGTATAATTGACATGGAATAAAACTCATCAATTTTAAATGTACATTTGATGAGTTTGGGCAGCCGTATACAGTTGTGTAAGCAGCACCACGATCAGGCTATAGAACATTTCCATCATTCATAAGGAGTTTCCTCATGACACTTTACAGTCAACCCCCTTCCCCTGTATTTCACATTTCAGATGGATACAATAACAATATATCCCAAACAAAATTTGTGACCCATGGGTGTCAGGTACAAAGGCACTTCATGGGAATAATGCGGTGTTTGAACTTGAGAGTGTTCCAAAGCCACCAGGTTACCATACATATGGAGACTAGATTATTTCAGGTTTTCCAAGAACAGAGAAAAAGGAGACCGCAGAAGAAAATGAAAATTTGAACAACATAGAGGAGATGGGGGCAGAGAGGAAAACTGAATAAGGAAGAGAGGAGAGGTGAGAATAAGAAAAGAGTAAAGCAGAACACAAGTCCATATTTTTCTTTTTTTTTTTTTAAAGATTTTATTTATTTATTCATGAGAGACAGAGAGAGAGAGAGAGAGGCAGAGGGAGAAGCAGGCTCCCCGCTGAGCAGAGAGTCCGATGCAGGACTCGATCCCAGGACTCGGGGATCATGACCTGAGCCGAAGGCATATGCTTAATGACTGAGCCACCCAGGTGCCCAACAAGTCCATATTTTTCATTTTTTGTTTCTTACATTTTCTAAAATAATCCAAATCATGAGGTTGGTGGGGGGAACCATTAAAAATAGAGTGAAAACTAGAATAGGGGTTAGAAGGAAGAGAAATGAAGGGGGAATGCAGAATTTTTCAGTTGTTCTCATTCAAACTCTAAGCCAGTCTATTTCCCATGCACAGCTAGCCAGGCCATGTTTTGAAATAGCCAACGTTTGCTTCGGAGCCCCTATTCCTGTGGCTGCCATTCTTTATTGAGTTTGTGTGTGTCCCTGGAAAGCTTTCAAATACCATGGTTTAAATCAGCATTCTCAAAAGGATGAATCTGCCCCCAGGGTGTTCCTGCAGGCTCAGTTGACCAGAGCAGAAGGAGGGAATTGTTTAAGGGTGAAAGTTAGCTGCTGGACCCCACCTGGGCCCCGGGCTCCTACATTCTCCAGAGGTAAAGAAGTCCTTGACAATGCATGTTCTTTCTTTAGCACCTGCATGACTCAAAGGCCTCCTAGCTCTCACTCAGGAACGGCAGGCTGCTCCACCCACTCAGCTGTCTTAGACTGACAGACATCATCATCATCATAAACATGTCTGCTGGGTTACAGCAAAAAATAATTTTACAAATTGACCAACATTCTCTTCCCTATGAAGGCCTTACTGTACCTGAGTGCCCCTTGGCATGTTGAATGACTCCTTACTTCTTTTCCAGCCATTCTCCCCACTGCGGCCATCACACTTCTCTCACTTCGGAGCCTCATGAAATTTCTAGGCTGCACAGGGATCCCTGATGCAGTAGTCCGCCACCATTCTTTCCTCACCTTTGACATTTCTCCCATCCCCAAGACTCTCCCACTTCCACTCATCAGCTTGACTTATATCCCATCCCCAGCACTGCTCCCATGCCAGAAAATCAGGTGGCTAATGAAGGCTAAGGTGTTCTTGGTTGGAATGGTGGATTTTCTACCAGGTAACATCTGCATTTTCATAGGGACTGGTTAGAGTGCCTGAGATTCTTGTAAAGCTGTTTCTCAACCAGGCTGATTCTGCTCCCAGGGAACCTTTAACAATGTCTGGAGATTTGGTTGTTCACAACTGGGGGCCGGCAAGATGCTACTGGCCTATCAGTAGAGGCCAAGAATGCTGTCAAATACTCTACAACGTGCAGCACAGTCCCCACAACAAAGGATCTGGCCCAGATTGTCAATAGTTACAAGACTGAGGCAGGTACCAGGCCTTAAAGGAATAACTCACCCAGCAGAGATGTAAGACTGTGTCAGGCAGGCAAAAAGAAATATTTTAAGGCAATTGAGGTTCATGGCATTCTTCAATTAACACTTAACTGGAACTACTGGAACTCCTTTCAATAATGGCACAGCCCAGAACCTGCCATTGTTGCTTTTCAGTATGAAAAAGTAGCCTTTGAGTCACCTGAGCATACCTCATAGTCCCACCGGCTACCTGAATGCAGGAGTCATCCCAGACATTAACAATACCATAATACAACTGTTTCTAAAAATGTTTTTCCTCAGAAACATACTGACACAAACCCTTTTGTAGCACCTCATGTTTGAACACAGGACCAGCACCAGCCTCTGGCTCCAGCCTATTATCAGGCTATTTGCCTGAGTTGCTATTTTTCTGAGCATGTGATTCATTTCACACTAAACCTATCTGTTGTGCAAGGGATATTATGATGCTTTTCTACTCTACAAACCGAAAAGGCATAATTCCAATGTCCCTAGTAGATTTTGTCCTAAGCTGGAAAATCATGTATTTTGCAAATACATTTACGCTAAAACTGAGGACCATTAGTCATTTCTTGAACAGAAGCTGATGGTGCACATTCACACTTCAAACCTGTGTCGAAAAACCTGACGGCATCATTTGATGTTTACATGAACATGGACTTCAAAGACTACACTATGTTCCTGTTCCTTCCAAGGGCACAGATTTCCCGCAGAACATGATTATGCCTCTGATTACCTATGCCTATTGTCATGGCAGTTTCATCTAAAGCTTTTTTAGAATTTAATAATTGCCTTTTGTTGACCAAGATAATAGTGCAGAGCATCTACAGCACACGTGAAGCAACCACACACAATACCCACAAGTAAGTGGCCAGGGCAATCGAAAAACAGACAAAATCCACTGGACTCCTGTAATGGAATAAACTATGAATAGAAGAACAAAATATCATCAATGGCTGGATGTGTATTGTTACTTTGAAGCTTTTCCCAGCCACCACCATCATCAGATCACAGTGGAAGCTAACACCCACTACTTTAAATAATTATTGGATTATTTTTTCTCAGTATTTATCATTCAGACTGTTCTGAACACCACCCCACTTGATGTTATAATTAGTTATCTGATAAGCCTTTTGCAAAATAAATGGTTCCGCTTTTGTAGTAATAGAGGAATGAAAAGGGGGTACATAAGGCAGGGGAGACAATGTGGTCTCCCATTTCATGTGCCAGGAAATGAAACTGAACATTGACCACGGATTCAATAAATCATGTTTCTCAAATTTGCTTGGAAATTATGAAATTAATAATATACACATGTATGGAACATTATCACCAAACATGTTTACTAACATTTTATATTTGGATTCCCATGAAGGATTCAATTAATAAATATCACAAATGCTAACTGAGATGAGCACATACAAGTAAATAAACTTACCTCCTTCTGGCCATAATGAGTAGATTTATTCTTAAAAGAACTATTTCTGAAAGAGATGAGGAAGAAAATGAAGTCACCAGGTATCAGTGTTACCGGATAAAATATTAACAGTGGGAGAAGATTTAGAAATAACATATTTTACCAGCTTATTATACAGATGAGAAACCTAAGCCCCAAAGATACTAATCAATGTTCTTAAGTTCACACAGCTAGTGAGGGGCAGAATTTTGTTTCCAAATACTTAAGAGGGATAAGTTGAACTTTTAGCAAATTGTTGTTAAAGAACTTTGAACACCTCATCGATGAAGATCAGAAAGACATACAAGACAAACTCAAATGTATCAGATATTTGATCCCCATGTTAACTGTTTTTACTACTTCAAGGTCTTTTCAGATCTTGAAACTCCATTCATCCTGCTTGCCCCCATTTTGATCATGTCATTTATCTATTCAAAAAATCTCAATAGCTCTGCATCACCTATAGATTAAGTTCTTACATAACTTTACTTTCAAAGCCTCCTTCCACCTGGTCCTGACTTATCAACCTTATTATCATCAGCTACTCCCATCCAGTGGAAATCCTCTGTGGAATCCAGGATACACCATATATACTTCAGTCTGAGCATTTGCTATTCCAGTATCATTTACACAGAATGCTTGCCTTTCACCTCTCTGCCTCTCTACCTATCTCAAGAACAGATTCCCTTACCCTGTCCCTATTCCTTCTCCCAATCACAGAAGACACCACGAGTTCTCCACTGCCCTTCCCAACTGAAATTAGACTCATCTTAAAATGTGTCTCAACAAAGCCTTCCAGGCTGCCATGCTGGTTGGAGTCAATTTGTCTTTCCTTGCTGGATCCTCCCTAGCCTTCCACATCCAGCTCAAGTCTCCTGCCTTCTACTTAGTTTCTCTGAATATCCAAGCCCATGAAATGCTCTCCATCCTGTAAGTTTCTATCATGTGCAGCTCTTGTTTAACAGTTTTTACTGCCTGTCTTCTTGGTTGTAAGCTTCCTGAAACCAAGGATCATTTAATTTCATTTTTCAATAACTACATGATAACATGCACATAATAACTACTCAATAAAAGCTACACCATCAGCAATGTGTGAAACACAATGTATGTACATTTTATGTGCTTTGGATATTAAAAAATTGTTTCAACTGGTTAATATTCAGGTAGAACATTG
This sequence comes from Mirounga angustirostris, assembly GCF_029215605.1. Taxonomy (NCBI): domain Eukaryota; kingdom Metazoa; phylum Chordata; class Mammalia; order Carnivora; family Phocidae; genus Mirounga; species Mirounga angustirostris. Next base: position 85,948,395 of record NW_026991716.1, on the reverse strand, counting down.
ATTAGGAAAAAAGTTAATGTTTGCTATTAGAAAAAAAGGAAGATTATCTTCTATTAATTACATATGTATGATAGCCATGCGTATTATTTTCTTTATCCTTATTGACTATGTCATTGGTATGGTTTTCAGGTGCAGAAGTTGGGTAGAGAAAAAATAACTTTCTTTATACCACTATACCTAAATTAACAGTTCTTAAGCCCATATTTCTACCTCATACAGAAAAACATATACTGACCAATTCAAAGTAACCCAAGCTCTTCCATTTAAACTTGGTCTCTTAAGTTCTTGCCACTCCCACTCAGTCTTTGGCTCCTGTTCCTTCTTTTCTCCTTGTTGGCATCTGGGTGGTGGAGTGGCTTGACACCACCATATGGGGCTTGAGAGAAGGGTGTCTGGTTCTGTGCCAGCTGCTGTTCTATCCTAATTTGATTCAGGGCACAGCATCTTTGTTAGTTGTATCTTTGCTAATGTCCTCAACTTTGACATAAACCTCAGGTATCAGTCCACATAGCCTTCATCCAACTTCTCCCAATCCCATGGCTGCCCACTAGGAGGCACTGACTCATGCAGCACCCTTTGGTGTTAAGGGGGGAATACTAACACACTCAGCTGCTTTCCACCCACACTGGTATTTGAGGGACTGGAATTTGATCCTCTGGACCATCTGCCTGTACATATTCCCAACCATTACAAGTTTTTTTCCTCTCTTATTTTCCATCCCTTTGTCTTTTTATTCCCCTTACTGGGAGACATACTCAACTTCGTCATCCCTAGTGAAATTTTTATTTTTATAGAATATTTTCAACTGGCAGGACCTCTTTGTTACCCCCCAAATCTTCCTCTTCTATTAATTGCCTCTCATTCTTGCTTCAGTGATGAAGTATCATCTCTCTGAGAATATGAATTATAGCATGTTTTTAAGTTTTCTTCTGTTCCCTGCACTATCTCTTTTTTCTTGGAGGTTTTTTTTTTTTTTTTCATGTTTTGGTCCTTTCATGCATGTTAGAGGTGTTCTTTAAATGACTCTTATTCCTGGGTGTCCATATTGAAGACAGAAGAATTTAAAAACTAAATTAAAAACTAATGTGTGGAGACAGGCCTCACCAAAATATCTGGGTCATTCCACTGGAGGTTCCTAGTTATCATCTTCTAATATACTGTGGTTATCCTCTCTGTCTTTTTGCCCTTGTGGGTCTATGCCCTTTTATTCTTTAATGTTATGGAGGTAGGGAGGAAGAAGGTGGTCAGGAAGGAATGGAGATAAATTCAGGTGTTCAATACACCAAGTTTCCCCTTGCTGGTGTTAAAATAAAATAAAATAGAGACCAGATTTGAAGATCCCCAAGCAGACAAACCCAGTAAAGCCATGTAAACAAAATTTAATTTTGCTTATTTCATGAACTGTGAGATAATAGAAAATATATATTGATCTCTGTCCCCAGTCCCTGGCACGGAGCTCCTAAAACCCTTGTAATTTCCTAATGATAAGAGCAGTAGGAGCATCTCTTATTCTAATATTTGTCTTTGACCCCTTCCTTATTATAGGGCTCCCAAAACCTTTGTAATTTCCTAAGTGATAAGAGCATTGGTAACATCTTTTGTTTTAATGAGATGATTCTGGGTGGGTACCTGGATGGCATCTTGTTGGGGACTGGTCACTAGAAAAACCAAGCCATGATCAGCTTGGAATTTTCAGCCCCACCCACCCCCCCATTCTCTTAAGAAGGGAGAAAGACTAAAAATGGAGTTAATGGTCAATCTTGCCTGTGTGATAAAGCTCCCATAAAATCCCAATAGTGTGGGGTTCAGAGAGCCTACATGTGGGCAAACACAGAATTCCACAGACACAGAAGCTCCTGTGCTCAGGGCTCTTTCAGACCTCACCCTATGTATCTCTCTGTGGCTATTCATCTGTATCCTTTATCACACTTCAGTAAACTGGTATGTGTAACTAAGTGTTCCCCAGGGTTCTGTGAGCTGTCTAGCAAATTAACAGAATCTAAGAAGGAGATCATTGGAACCTGTGATCTATAACTGGCTGGGCTTGGGACTGGCATCTACAGTGTGTTGGGAGCAGGGGAGACAGTCTTATAGGACCGAGTCCTTACCTATGGGATCTGACATTATCTTCAGCAGATAGTGTTAGAATTGAGTTAACTTGTAGGACACCCATTTGGTATCACTGAGGATTGCTTGGTGTGGGAAAAAATACATTTGGTGACCAGAAGTGTCAGAAGTGACATGTTCCGTGTGAAAAATAAAAAAAAGAGAGAGAGACAGAGACATGAAAAAAGCATACAGTAGAAAACAGCTAGGTTTTTCCCTACATAGGAAGGGAGGAAAATATATGCTTTTTCCTTTACATGAATATGAGCGAAACTTACTTTTTCTAAATGCCTCTAATAATCATAAACAAAGCTTAAGCCATCTTCCTAAAACAGTATAAGATAATCACTTTTATCCAATCCTTGTCTTCTGGAAACCCCCACTGTAATGGTAATAACCAGTTGTTGTAAAGGTTAAACAACTTCCTCATTTTCTCTCTGTTTTTTTTTTTTTAAAGATGTATTTATTTATTTGAGGGAAAGAGAGAGAGCAGGGGAGGGGCAGAGAGAGAGGGAGAGGATCTCAAGCAGACTCCACACTGAGCAAGGAGCCCAACTCGGGGCTCAATCTCCCAACCCTGAGATCATGACTTGAGCCAAAATCAAGAGTTGGATGCTTAACTGACTGCGCCACACACACGCCCCCCTCATTTTCTCTTTGTAAGCTATTCTGTTTGTCATGCCTCTGAGCTCCATACCAGTTTCAGGTTTGAAGGCTCCTTGTTCATGAATAGTTTGTTTCTCCCTCAATAAAATATTCATATCAAGCAAATCATATTTTCTTTTGACACTGGCAGTATCCTGGGTGTTCAGGTAACAGTTCCCATGACTGAGGGGGTTCCTTTCATTCTTTTATCCTCTAAACTATGGAGTCAGAGCTCTTGTCCTTTGGTACCTAATGTCTAGTCACAACCCCCTCCCTCCATAAAAAAATAAAAACAGGGACAAAAAAAAATAAAACCTTACCTACTCAATCCCTAGAGAAATTTGAAAATTATGTTTTCAGAAATCTAAAGACCTTCCCTCTCTCAAGGATCTGACTCTTACAAAGCAATAATACTTTACTTTTCCATCTTTTACCTCTGCTATGGGTTTTTAAAAACTTTTTGGAACTCAAGGGTAGAAAATATTACTTTGTTCTGAGCTGAGTCCATCCTCCATCTGAGACAATAAATGCTATTTTAATGATGGATGGAAATCCTTAAGACCCATAGGAAAACATGCAGAAAAGGAAAACCAAAGTTGAAATTGCCAAACTGTACTCTACTAAAAATAAATGCCATGGAGTTGTATTGAATGTGAAGTTAGCTCCTGTTGCGGACAGAAATATAAGCAGTCAAGTCAGAATTCTAAGCCAAAGGAACAACTAAAAGAAACCAGAGTGGAAAGGACAGGGCTCCAGGGCTAAGCAGATAGAACCAAGAAGAGAACGCACTCTTGAACCAAGGTACCTATGTAGCTTTACATTCTGACTACCCAGAGGTGCTTCCTTCTTCCTGGGATCTAGACAGATAAGTTAACCGAAGAGGCCCAGCAACCTACCAGAAATAGGCAAATCTGCCAAAAAAATTGTTTGGCTCTGTCAAGTTCACACCAGTAGGCTTGGGCCTTCTCTGTGTTTTCCCCCCCATGAAGAAGCACTTGAGTTGGGATTTGCAAGATCATACAGTGAAATGTGAAAACATGAAGACTGGCAAACACATTTTTATAACAACTGAACAACAATAGGCATGGCTGAGATCTTCTCTCAACAGCGGCAGCATTTAGCTCCATGTTGGGGAAGATCCAACCTAGAGCAAGTTCAATTCAATACAACAAATGTATGATGAACAACTGTGCAGGACACTTAATATATGGAGATGAAGATAACTTCCTCTTTGTCCTCAAAAAATGGATATTCTGTGAAATCTTCACTTCAAGGAAGAGTTTCATGAAGAATAACTTTTTTTTAAGATTTTATTTATGTATTTGACAGAAAGAGAGAGAGCACAAGCAGGGGGAGTGGCAGAGGGAGAGGGAGAAGGAGACTCCCCACTGAGCAGGGAGCCCGATGTGGGGATCGATCCCAGGACCCTGGGATTATGACCTGAGCTGAAGGCAGACATTTAACTGACTGAGCCATCCAGGCACCCCACAAAGAGTAATTATTATGGTTCAAACTAAACGTCTGTATCTTATAAGACTGCCTCTAGGTTGTGTAGGCCCCTGGCCAAATATTTTTTATAATCACCTATATATACATATAATCAATTTGATTTTTAAAAGTATAATTAAATTCATGGCATGGTGATTTACAAATGAAGATTTAGAATAGGGCTGAGAAAGTGTACTTATATATTTGCTTATTGTCCATTTAATACAAGAAGAGTCTTCATAATGTCTAGTCAACATCTCTTCTTATTCAGGTTCAGGAACCATCTCTCTGTTCTTTATTGTCAAATGCACCATTGCTGACTAATTTTATGTCTCCCACTGAGAAAAAATTAGCAGCACTGTTATTACTCACAATAACATGGCTCTTCAGAACATACTTGCATTGAAACAATATAGATCTTGTCCTTGCAGCTTCCTAATACTGCTAACCAATGCTGGTTACACCCCCCACACATGATGGTGCTTCATTTACCCTGCCACCTGTGACTACTGGCTTCTAATGACTCTCTTAAAATTGTTACTATGTCTTATTGACAATAACCACAAATGCAAATCTTACTCAGAACATAGAAGAAAATTCATCTTCTGACCATGAAAAATTTACTCTTCAGAATTTTATAGGATAAATGTAAAACAACGTATCTTCCAATCCCATCTTCTCTTAACTTTTTAGGTCATGATCACTACATTCTGAGAGTGTGATCTCTTTCAAACTGTACCCCTGCCTCCCATATATACCACCTGTGAGAAGGATAGGCAAAGGACACTTGGAAAAAGCATAAAGAATGGCTCCATTTGCTCAAAGAAATCTGTCCATCGTTTGGCATGGTTTACAGTAAACTTGGAAGAGCAACATCATGAAATCAACCTTAGAGGCAAGAGAGGATATTGACTGAAGGACCTATTAGCATTGCAGAGTTACAATCTTGAAAAGACATAGGCAAGATCACCCCAAGAGGACTGCCTGACAGGTAGCATAAAGCCTACAGAGGAGATAGGGTCACAACCTGGGTGCCAGGCTCAGGGAATAGATAGGATACAAGATTCATTGCCACCCCTCCACCATCCTCACCTTCAGGTGATGCAGCCAGAAGGCAGCCCTGCAACCAGAACACAGATGGGGGCTGACACGTGGGCCCATACATGCCTAAAGATTGGCAGTGGGTTATCAGTAGTCCAGAATCGTGAACTCACCCTGTGTCCATATGGAACTACCCTGCAAAGAAATACCAGACCAGCTAAAGGGAAAAGGCAAATTAATTTCTTCCCTGCTGAGACAGAAGCCCCCCAAAAATAGAGCCTGGGATGACCTAGTAGGCTCAAGTCCTAGAGCTCCTCTGGACATCTAGTCAACCTCATATATGGATGGTATGGGGAGAGGGAGTAGAGGGTTACAGAGTGTCCTAAAGTGAAAAATGGGACAGGGCCCATGCATCAGTCTGGGCAAGGACACCCTGCCCAGATGGCACTAAAGGAAGATTTAGAAAAATTCCAGAAAGGCAGGCCTCCTGAGATCCACAGTCCAGGGCAGGAACCCCACTTGCCCAGGTCTAAATGTGGGGTATCATACTAGGACTTGTCACATAAAAACTTGAGACTGTCTGATGAATATGAAGCTTTTCTTAAAGAGCTGTGATTTGTTCTCATAATATCCCATCTAGGGATTGGGGATAATATCATCCACTAATATCTAGGTCTTAAAAAAAAAGTGTTTTCGGGCGCCTGGGTGGCTCAGTCATTAAGCGTCTGCCTTCGGCTCAGGTCATGATCCCAGGGTCCTGGGATCGAGTCCCACATCGGGCTCCCTGCTCGGCAGGAAGCCTGCTTCTCCCTCTCCCACTCCCCCTGCTTGTGTTCCTGCTCTCGCTCTTTCTCTCTCTGTCAAATAAATAAATAAAATCTTTTAAAAAAAAAGTGTTTTCTATGAAAATCCCTTCTCTATTTTTTTTTCTTAATTTGGGGATAGAATTAAGACTAAAATTGAAAAAAAAATACTGAGGTTACCTTGAAGTTGAATAGATGGAATGAAATCTTAGCTGTTTCACACAGGATACAGTTTGGGGGGGGGGCGGTGGTTTATTCACTTCACTGAATCCTTTTCCTTATCTGTAAAATGGGGGTAATATTCCTCCTTCACAGACACATGAGAATTAAATAAATGTCCATGAATGCACCTTACCCAGTCCCTACCACACAAAGATCAATAACTATCTAGTTCTATTTTCTCTTCTTTTATAGAAGAGGAATTTTAATGAATAAAACAATATAAAGCCAAAATTAGTATTCATGTCACATTCAATTTTGTCCCTAGCATGTGTCCCATTTGTTTTTCCATGTGTTGGTTCTTCACAATACTAATTAGGTCACATCAAATGTGCCGTAATTGACCATGGCACTTGTGCAGGTTTACATTTTCACACACAAAAACTGAAAATAAATTAATAACCAGCAATTTTAACAATTATGGTCAATTAATTTGTCAACATAACATTTGACATATATACTTTCTGTTTAAAAATAAAAACTATTAAAATGCAGATTAGCAACCAACTATGAAGTTCTCATACCTTTCATATGAAAAAGGAACTAGAGATAAAAAGCATAAATGTCACAGTGGTATAATCTAAACTTTTATGCTTCATTCCCCCCCTACAAAAAAACCCTATCACTTTTCAATAAGAAATCAAGTACTTATTGTGTATTTTAATTGAAATTATTTGTAATACATTTTCCTTTTAAAAGAAATGAAATACAAGAAAATACAGAAGGGATGGGGATTGAGAGGAAATATGACAAAATTGTTATTGTCATCTCAATGTCAATATGACATTGAGATATTTTCCTTAATTATACAATTTAATAATAAAAATATTAAAAATGCAATAGAGAAAAATGAACAAAAGACACAGATAATTAACATCAGCAAATACACAGCTTGCTTAAAAACATATTATGCTAGTCAATTTAATCATCAAAGAATTATAGATTAAAACCAGAAGATATTATTTCTAAACTATTAAATTAATTTTATTTTTAAAATTTTTGAGGACATGGTGTAACTGGCTATCTCATAATCAATTTGGAAATTGATTAACAATATTTGAAATCACTTCATGGGTATATAATTTTTGGTATAATGATTCCACTTCTAAAAATGTATCTTACAAAATAATCCAAAATATGGAAAAGGCTGTTTACATAAAATTAGATTCCCACTATATTTTAAATAAAATAAATTAGAAAGAACCTAAATATTAACTAGTAGGAGTATATTTATGTATATTATAGTACAACCATTCTGTTGCATTACTAGCATTAATGATGTTTTATAAAAAGAAAATAAGCTAGAAAGCTGGACACTCAGGAATGTTTGATTGAAAAAAGCAAAATACAGAAGTGTATATTTGCTTTCATTTCCATTAAATTCATAAAAGATATATGACACAGTGGAGAAATGACATATGAAGTAAAAAGATTAGGTTATAAATTAGTATGTTTAGGGGTGCCTGGGTGGCTCAGTCGTTAGGTGTCTGCCTTCGGCTCGGGTCATGATCCCAGGGTCCTGGGATCGAGCCCCACATCGGGCTCCCTGCTCAGCGGGAAGCCTGCTTCTCCCTCTCCCACTTCCCCTGCTTGTGTTCCCTTTCTCGCTGTCTCTCTCTCTGTCAAATAAATAAATAAAATCTTTAAAAAAATAATAAATAAAATAATAAATAAAAATTAGTATGTTTAGTGATCTTAACTTATATTTCAAATGTGTATTATGTTTTATTTGAGCTTTTATTTTCTAACTTCTCTACAATGAATTGAAATCAAAAAATAATAAATTATTTTAAAATATGAATAGAAAAATATTAGAAAGCAATATCCCCAAAATACCAGTGGTAGTTTTAGGGTGATGAGGTTCAATTTTTTAAATATACATCAATACTTCATGATGATTCTGAATCTCAACAATGGATATTGGCCCCTCTGAATCCCAGCAGTCTCCTGAGAGAAGCTGAGCATTCCTGCAGTTCTAACCTACCCAAGCCACAGCAGACAGGGTTCTGACCTACCCAAGCCACTGCAGACTCACTACATACTGCACCCAGTGGGATGGCCTATCTCCCTCGCCCAGAGGAAGGGAATCAAATGTCTCTTTCCATCACCATCAACACGGCCAGATGGAGACAAGGCTGAGTGTGTCTTTGAGAGCTTTTAAACAAGTAAATAAGTATACTAGATATTAGAGACTATTTTGAAATACAATGGCAATAAAATATAAGAAAGGATTAATTAAGTAAAAAGTAAAATAATCCAAAGATAATTACCACATACACTAGCTTTTACATATTTAGTTTAGACATACCCTCTTCTAAATTGTATGATTTAATGATGTTAAAAATAAGCTCAGTTAATAAATCTCTATCATAACTAATACTTGGTAATAAAAAATGAAATAAAAATGACTAACAGATGCTCCTATGACCTTTTCCACTGATCTCCACCAATACTTCAGCAGAGCACTAGTAGCCACAACCAAACTTGGCCATGAGTTACTATCAGGCCACAGGAATAGACCCAGTGCTCTTATCACAGGTATTTTGAAAATCATGAGCTTAACACCATGTAGCTGACACCATGCATCTGAGGCATAATTGTCATTAGTGCTACCACATAACTATTACAGAGAATATTTGGTGCAAACTTGTGGAAAGTCTACTTGTATGATTACTAACTGTGTATGAGGTTCTTCAATTGCATTACTTCACTTCATATTCCAAAAGGCCTGAGTGTTAATGCATGATACCCATTTTGCAAGTAAGGAAACTGAGGCCTAGCCAGGGCAAATTAACCAGACTTCAGCCTAAGAGTGTGGAGCTAAGATTTGAATTCAACCAAGGATACCCAGCTCGAGCTCTCACTCTCAGCCATAATGACATAATACCTTGATTTTTTTTTTACCAGAAATTAGCCTTTATTAAAGTTCTAGAGAGCGATAAAATTGAAATCTAGCCTCAGCACTCGCTGAAAGATATGCTGATAAAGATCAGAATCTTTATTCCCTAATATTTATGAATATACATACTCTAGCCATATTAAACTATGTACTATTTCCCAAAAATGTACTATTTTCCAAAAATATACTATTTCCCAAAAATGTGTCTGCTTATAATGTTTCCTCCATCTGGAACACTTTATCCTTCACAACATCTGACTAAACCCTGATCATCTTTCAAAGTAATTATCAAATATCCCCTCTTTATTAATTCCACTATAGTATTCTATTTGTACCATTTGACCGCCCATATTTTGTTTGTACCATTTGTTATATTCTGCTTTGTATTTTAATTATGCTTCTTATTAGAACAGGAGCTATGTCTTCTTCATGTTTGTATCCTCAGAGCACCTGACATCTGCTACCACTCCTCCATTGACAAGCAAGATCCACATTCCCACCAAACAAATCTTAATGGCAAGGTGCAAAAAAATCAAATGTTTCCAAGTAAATTAACTGTATCAAAGAGAAAACTCAAGAATATTTATGGGAATACAAATATGCCCAGCATAATAAGGTAATATCTACAGTGTCTGGCACTCAATTAAAAATTGTCATATATACAAATGAAGAGAAAAATTAATTAAAACCAACCCAAAACTGGCACAGACACTAGAATTAGCATACAAGGACATTAAACCAGTTATTATGACTTTATTCCATACAGGGCAAGCTTCATGAGCATGAGACCTTTGTAGTCACATAGAACCCCATCCTTAGAAGGACTCCACCCCTTGGTTTAATGCTCTTCTGTCACCATCTTGAAACTTTTTATAATTTTTGAACAAGGGGCCTCACATTTTCATTTTGCACTGGGCCCCACAAATTATATAGCTTACCCTGATTCTGTATACTCAAAAAAATTTGAGACATGGAAGATATTGTCAAAGGCCCAAATGGAACTTCTAGAAATGAAAACTACAATGTGTGAGATGAAAAATATATTGGATGGGAATGATAGTGAATTAGACATTATAGAAGAAAAGATTAGAGAAATTAAAGACATAGCAATAAAAACAATTAAAAATGAAACACAGAAAAGAGAACGTTTAAATGAATAGAACATCAGTGAGCTGTGGAACAATCACAATAAGCCTCACATATGTGTAATTTAAGTTTCCAAAGTGGAAGGCATAACAAATATTTGAAGAACTAATGGCAGAAAATTTTTCCAAATTTAATGAAAACAATAAGCCCACAGATCCAAGAATGTCAAAAACTCCAAGCATAAGAAACAAGGAAAACTCCACTAAGGCACATTATAATCAAATTGCTCAAAACCAGCAATAAAGAGAAAATCAGAAAAAAGCAATCAGAGATAAAAATACATTACACAGAGAGAAATGAGGATAAGAATGACAGTGGATTTCTCATCAGAAACAATAAAGGCAAGAAGATAGCAGAACAGCATCTTTAAAGAACTGAAAGAGAAAAGTTATTAACTTGGAATTCTATACCCAGTAAAAATATCTTCCAAAAAATAAAAAAAAATTTTTAAAAAGACTTTTGAGACATTCTAAAACTGAAAAAATCCACCAACAACAAACCCACATTACAAGCAATATTAAGTATGTTCTTCAGAAAGAAGGAAAATGGTATCAGAAGGAAATAGTGGTTTATACCAAGTAATAAAGAACAGCAGAAATATCACCTGCATGTTAAATATATAAGATTTTTTTCTTATTATTCAAATCTCTCTAAAAGATGACTGATTGTTCATAAGAGACTCTTAATCATGGGGAAAAACTGAGGGTTCCTGGAGGGGAGGGGAGTGGGGGGATGGGGTAACTGGTTGATGGGCATTAAGGAGGACAACATGATGTAATGAGCACTGGGTATTTTATAAGACTGATGAATCACTGATCTCTACCTCTGAAACTAATAATACATTATATGTTAATTAATTGATTTTAAATTTAAAAAAATTTTTTTAAAGATAATTGTTTAAACAAAATAACAATGTAGTGTAGGGTTTATAAGATTTGTAGAAGTAAAATGTGTGACAACAATAGCACAAATACTGGGAAGGAAGAAATGGAAGTATACTATGGTAATGTTCTTATACTATTTGTAAAGTGGTATAATATCACTTTAAGGTAGACTGTGGTAAGAAAAAAAAGTATACTATAAACTCTAAAGCAACCACTAAAATAAGAAAACAAAAAATAATAGCTAATAAACCAACCAAAAAAGACAAAATTGAATCACAAAAAATATTTATTTAACCCAAAAGGATGCAGCAAGAAAGGGAAAAGGGAATAAAGAACACATGGGATAAATAGAGAACAAACACCAAAAGATAGATTTAAACCTAACCATACCAATAATCACATTATATGTAAATAGTCTAAACCCCAGTTAAAAGCAGAGATCGTCAAATTACATAAAAACATAAAACTCAACTATATACTGCCTACAAAAAACAAAGTTCAAATATAAAGACACAAATAGGGCGCCTGGGTGGCTCAGTTGGTTAAGCAACTGCCTTCGGCTCAGGTCATGATCCTGGAGTCCCGGGATCAAGTCCCTCATCAGGCTCCCCGCTCATCGGGGAGTCTGCTTCTCCCTCTGACCCTCCCCCCTCTCATGCTCTCTCTATCTCATTCTCTCTCTCTCTCAAATAAATTTAAAAAAAAAAAAGACACCACAAAAAAAGAGAGCTACGGCCAATATCTCTGATGAACATACATGCAAAATTCCTCAACAAAATATTGCCAAACAGAATCCAACAATACATTAAAAAAATCATTCACCACAATCAAGTGGGATTTATTCCTGGGATGCAGGGGTGGTTCAGTATTCACAAACCAATCAATGTGATATATCACGTCAATAAGAGAAAGGATAAAAATCATATGATCATTTCAATAGATGCAGAAAAAGCATTTGACAAAGTACTACATCCATTCACGATAAAAACCCTCAACAAACAAGGTTTAGAGGGATCATATCTCAACATCATAAAGGTCTTATATGAAAAACCCATATCTAACATCATACTCAATGGAGAATAACTGAGATCTTTCCCCCTAAGGTCAGGAACAAGACAAGGATGTCCACTCTCACCACTTTTATTCAACATAGTACTGGAAGGCCCAGTCACAGCAATCAGACAACAAAAAGAAATAAAAGGCATCCAAATTTGTAAGGAAGAAGTCAAACTTTCACTATTTGCAGATGACATGGTACTATATATAGAAAACCCTAAAGACTCCCACCAAAAATCTACTAGGACTGATAAATGAATTCAATAAGGTTGCAGGATACAAAATCAATGTATAGAAATCTGTTACATTTCTATATACTAATAATGAAGCAGCAGAAAGAGAAATTAAGAAAACAATCCCATTTATAATTGTACCAAAAATAATAAATACTAGGAATAAACTTAACCAAAGAGGAGAACCTGTACTCTGAAATCTATAAAACACTGATGAAAGAAATTGAAGATCACACAAAGCAATGGAAAGACATTCCATGATCATGGACTGGAGAACAAATATTGTTAAAATGTCCATACTACCCAAAGAAATCTATAGATTTAATGCAATCTCTATCAAAATACTAACATTATTTTTCACAGAACTGGAACAAACAATCCTAAATTTGTACGTACGGAACCACAAAAGACCCCGAATAGCCAAAACAGTCTTGAAAAAGAAAAACACAACTAGAAGTATCATAATACCAGACTTCAAGTTATATTACAAAGCTGTAGGAATCAAAACAGTATGTACTGTCACAAAAATAAACAAATAGATCAATGGAACAGAATAGAAAACCCAGAAATAAATCCACAATTACATGGTCAATTAATCTTCAAAAGAATAGGAAAGAATACGCAATGGGAAAGAGACAGTCTCTTCAACAAATGGTGTTGGAAAAAATGGACAGCTACATGAAAAGAATGAAACTGGACCATTTTCTTATGTCATACACAAAAATAAATTCAAAATGGTAAATGTGAGACCTGAAACCATAAAAATCCTAGATGAGAGCACAGGCAGTAATTTCTCTGACATCAGCCCTGGGAACATTTTTCTAGATATGTCTTCTAAAGCAAGGGAAACAAAAGCAAAAATAAACTATTGGGACTACATCAAAATTAAAAGCTTCTGCACAGCAAAGGAAACAGCCAACAAAACTAAAAAAACAACCTACTGATAGGGAGAAGATATTTGCAAATGATACAACTAATATAGGGTTAGTATCCAAAATATGTAAAGAACTGATATAACTCAACACCCAAAAAAAATAATAATCCAATTACAAAATGGACAGAAGACATGAGCACACATTTCTCCAAAGAAGACATCCAGATAGCCAACAGACACAGGAAAAGATGATCAACATCACTCGAGGGAAATGTAAATCAAAACTATAGTGAAATATAATCTCACACCTGTCAGAAGGGCTAAAATAAACACACACACACACACACACACACACACACAAAAGAAACAACAAGTGATGGAGAGGATGTGGAGAAAATGGAACCCTAGTGCATTATTAGTGGGAATGCAAACTGGTACAGCCTCTGAAAAACAGTATGGAGCTTCCTCAAAAAAATTAAAAATAGAACTACCCCATGATCCAGTAACCTCACTACTGGGTACTTATCCAAAGAATACAAAAACATTAATGCAAAAGGATACATTCACTCCAATGTTTATAGCAGCATTGTTTATAATAGTCAAATTACAGAAGCAACCCAAGTGTCCATCGATAGATGAATGGACAAAGAAGAAGTGATATGTATATATACAATGGAATATTACTCAGCCATAAAAAAGAATGAAATCTTGCCATTTACAACGACATGGATGGAGTTAAAGAGTATAATGTTAAGCAAAATAAGTCAGTCAGAGAAAGACAAATACCATACGATTTCACTCATACGTGGAATTTAAGAAACAAAACAAGCAAAGGAAAAGAGAGAGAGAAACCAAGAAACAGATTCTTAACTATAGAGAACAAACTGATGGTTACCAGAGGGAGGTGGGCGGGGGGATGGATGAAATAGGTAATGGCAACCAAGGAGGGCACTTGTAATGAGCACGATGATATACGGAATTGTTGAATCACTATACTATATACCTGAAACTAATATAGCACCATATGGTAACTATATTGGAATTAAAATAAAAACTTGATTAAAAAAGCTACAAAAGCTCACTCCAAAGAAATAAATAGGAATCAATGGGAATGGATGAATGTGAACCTCCAAAAAATTCTTGCCTCTAAAAAAGCTACAAAAATACTAGCAAAAATCATGTTGGTGCTATAGAAATAACCAAATGCTTATCATAATCTGCAGAACATTTACTCAAGAAAGGCTGAATATCAGTAAGAACAATGAGCTTTGTGGTATTTTAACTTGCTCTATTTTGCCTTCTCCCCCTTTCCACAGTTCTGCAGTAGCCTTGAAAATTTAACAGCCCACAATTACACCTGAAAGTCACCAGAGACGACAGAATAGGTTTAGAGCTCCTCCAAATCCCCACTCTGAGAAAACTGTCATTATTTTAACTGTTTTGTGGTTCCCTAGAGGACCCCATTCGCAAGGTTGGTCTTTATTTGACCTGACTCAGAGCTTACTCAGTCTTTTCTCCAAGGTATTTGTCAAGAAAAATCAGCAGCAATTGTTGACATCATGGCTGTCTGATCCAGTAGATTACAGTTAGGCAAAAAAAATATGCTAATCAAAAAACTTAAAAGGAAAGCTGGGGAATGTTGTCTATAGGGGACATTATGGACTGACCTGTATCTCCCCAAAATTCATATGTTGAAGTCCTAACCCTAATACCTTAGACTGGGACTGTATTTGGAGATAGGGCCTTTAAAGAAGTAATTAAGGTTAAATGAGGTCAAAAGGTTGGGACCATAATCCAATATGACTGGTGTCCTTATAATGAGAGCAAGAGATACCAGGGAGGTGCACACACAGAGAAAAAGGCCATATGAGGACATAATGAGAAGGCAGCCATCCGCAAGACAAGGAGAGATACCTCAGGAGAAATCAAACTTTCCAACAACTTGATCTTGTACTTCTAGCCTCCAGAACTATGAGAAAATAAATTTCTGTTGTTTAAGCAACTCAGTATGTGGTGTTTCATTATTGCAGCCCTAGCAAACTAATATAGGGGGCTTTGAAAAGTTCTGCAATACTAGGAAATCTAGAAGGCCATGCACATGTGTGAGGTGTTCCCATGCCCAGAGCCATGTGCATGTTCAGAAAAGACCTGAGAAGTCTATAAGCTCTCATCCCTAGCAGACTTTGAGAATCTGCACAAGAAGTAAAGGCTAAGGCAAGTTGAAAATTGACTGTGTTGAAGGCATGCCTCAACATGTACACAGGATTCCTCAGGAAAGACAGGAGATTTATTGGCTCCAGACATTTAAGGAAATCACCATTCCAATATTAGCTGACCACTAAACTGAGTAGAAATTTCAGTGGCCACACATGACAAAGAATAAAAACTTTACAAAATTAGTTCATAAAAACCATTAAACAGTAATAATGACAAATCTTGGGGTAGGGTGGGGAGGAAGGAGGAAAATTGTATTTCCAAAGTTGTGACATTATATTATTTAAAATGTATAGTTTTCAATAAAAAATTACAAGACATCCATATAAACTAGAAAGTTTTCACACAGGGGGCATAAAAACAGACCATGCCAAATGTTGGCAAGAATGTGGAAACTCTCACACACTGCTGGTAAGAATGTAAAATGGCTTAACCACTTTGGAAACGAGATTAATAGTTTCTTAAAAAGTTGATCACCTACTATACAATCCAGAAATTTTACTCCAAGAGAAAAGGAGCATATACAAGACTTGTCCATGAATATTCATAGAAGTTTTACTGGTAATAGATCAAAACTGGAAACAACCCAAATGCCTGTCCATCAACAGGTGAATGGATAAACAAATTATGATAGCCTTCATAATAGAATAGGACTCAGCAATAAATGACCTCTTGATGCATGCAACAATTTGGATGAATCTCAATATAATTATGCTGAGTGAAAGATGTCAGGGAAAAAAGTATTGAATGATTCCATTTATATAAATTCTAGAAAATTTAAGCTAATGTATATCAAAATTTAATAACTGCACAGTTAATATGTAGTTAATTTTATGCCAATTATACCTCAAATAAAGCTATAAAATATATTGTAATTAATATCTTAAGGAACTCTCTACACTTAGGTCAAGATTCATCTTTTAGCAAATATAAATCCATATTTCAAACAGACTTTTTTATAATTATACATTTTTATGGTTTTCTTATGGATTGTATCCTAAAAATATTATGGAGTTTATTATGACAATTTTTACATTATAATAAAGCTGACAAAGAGCTCCAAGTCTGAGTAGAAATGTCACCTCCCCCACTTGGGCTCTGGTCTGCACCACATGTACTTATTCAGGGACCTAGGATAAAGGTGCAGCAGTTAACCATCCAAGGGAAGCTCTTCTCATCACAACAGCAGAAACACAAGGGGGCATTTAAAATCCTTTTTTTCGGGAGTGCCTGGATGGCTCAGTCAGTTGAGCATCCAACTCTTGATTTTTGGCTCTGGTCATCATCTCAGGGTCCTGGGATCGAGCCCTGCCCTCCCCCCACGTGCTCTCTATATCTTTCTCTCTAAAATAAATATTTTTAAAAAAATCCTTTTTTGTGTCACATCTACTAATATCTCATTGGCCAAAGCAAATCATGCTGAGTCCAAAGTCAAGAGATGGGGAAGTACACTTCCCCCATGGCAGTGGGAGAAATGAAGTAGACATTTTTTAATGCTTGTATTAGTAATCTACCGCAGTTCACACTCTTTTTTGTAAAATTTATGCCCTTCCACATACAAAATATTTTCTCCCACATCCAACACCCCCAAAGTTTTATCCAAATTATGACATCAGACTCAATAATCAAGATTTGCATGATTGACTCAGGTTCAGTTGCAGTTCCTCTTGCTCTGGAGACCTACAAATTATAAAGACAAGTTTCTTTTTCACATACTCCACATACAATAGAGGAACAACATATCTACCTAAATACTCCCTTTTAAGCAAGATGAATACAAAACATATAGCAATCACTGGACAATAGAAATCCTGAAATCCCACTTGGCAAATGTTGTCAGGTTCATTTATCTTGAAGACTGAGAATGTTCCTTGAGTAGGCTCTGACCCTGGGAGAGCCTTCTTTGTTCATTATTTTCCATGGTTCTCAATTTGACCTTTGAAAAAACATCCTCTTCTATATTTTCCTTGGCAAATTTGAGGAGGACACTGGAGGATATATCCTTTGGAGCAGCTGAACATCTTGTTTGTAGAATGTTGGAGGCTCATTTCTGACAATCTTAGTCTCTTGTAGTCTAGGGACTATTGATATGACTTTGTCAATACAAATCTCTCAAATATGTATTTGATTCCAGTCAACTCCATGTGCCAAAAACCACACTCACGCTCCTTTTCAAGATAGGTCCTTCTCTCTCTGCACTTAACCACTAGTGCTTTGAGCATATCAGGCTAATGTGGAATCATGCTTTTACACTTTTTAGAAGACCTTTTGTCTTAATGAAAACTTCAAGCAAAATATCTGTAATAAAGAACCAGGGTTTTTTCCACATTCCACAATTATAGATGGATACTTTTGTAAAATACAATAAAAACATCACAGCAATGTCAAAATTTCTATAAAATTCTCTAATATTACATCTTCTTAGCTTGATCTAGCTCTTGCCTACATCTACAACCTCACTTCTTTATCTCTTTTCAGCTCATATCTTTGCTCCAGCAATAGTGGCCTTCTGTTTTGCTCTTTAAGCACACCAAGTCATTTCTGCCTCAAAGGTTTTGCACTAACTGTCCCCTAAAATGGGATGGTTTTCCCTCCAATCTTTGCTCATCTAGTTCCTTCTTGCAATTCAAGTCTCAACTGACTATCTCTTCAAAGAGACCTAATTCCAGTTAAGATAACCCCCAGTAACTCTCTACCATATCATTCTGCTATATTTTATTTACAATACTTATCACTGACAAATATTTCTCATATGTTTGCTTGCTTTGTTGTATCTCTCTTCCTCACTGTCTCCTCCCACTAAGATCTGTGAAAGACAAAATCTGTGCATCTTATCTACTACTGTATCCTAAAAGCTATATCAGTGACCAAAGTTCTCTTGAATAAATGAATGGTGAACAAGTGGGCAATTTAAAATGTGAAGAGTCTGAACTAGATAGATATAGATATACATATGGATGGATGGATGGATGGATGGATGGATGGATGGATGGATGGATAGATAGATAATATGGTTAAAGTTCATCAGCATATATAGGTGCTAACTGAAGTAATGAGCTAGAGCTCTTAAGAAAATAGTCTAAATTGGCATGCCAGTCAGTTAAGCATCTGCCTTTGGCTCAGGTCATGATCCCAGGGTCCTGGGATCGAGTCCTACATCGGGATCCCTGCTCAGTGGGGAGCCTGCTTCTCCCTCTGCCTGCTCTGCATGCTACTTCTCCTGCTTTGTGCTCTCTCTCTCTCGGACAAATAAATAAGTAAAATCTTAGAAAAAAGAAAAGAGTCTAAATTGAGAATAAATGTCAGGATAAAACTCTAGAAAATATCAACATTTATTCCCAAGGGTAGAAAGAAGTAAAGGAACCAATGAAGGAACCTGGGGGGAAAAATATCAGATAATCAAAAAAACCAAAAAACAATGAATGGTTGTGTTCCAGAAACCAAAGAGAGTTTTAAGAATCAAAAATGTCAAATACTGTGGAAAAAATCAGCTAGAGGATGAGCAGAGACCCTCAGATATGGCAACTATATATTGAAAAACTAGTGGGTTCTGGGGCTGAAGTTTTAGCTTGGTCCAGGGAAGGAACAGAGGTGAGAAAATGGAAAGAAAAGCTACTCTTAAGATATTAGGCTGTTGGATTAGGCTGTAAGATATAGGCACTGGTCCAGCTAGAAAACAGTCAAAATGTTTGAGAGTCTGAATGGTAGTCTGGTTGCTTAGGAAAGATGGGTCTTTGGCAATGAAAAGAAGAAAAAATAATCCAAGAATTAGCTAAAGCAGGTTTCTAGTGATTGGGGGGAAGAAAGCATCAACAATATGTTTTTAGTTGTTTTCAGTGCTTTGTCCTACATGATTTCAACTTATCAATTTTCTCCTATAAACATGCAGGGCTTAAAGTAATCATGACCTCACAACAGCAGACAATCTGGTGATCTCATGCACAATCAATTGACAAATACAAACCAGCTTAGTTAACCACTCATTTTGACTCTCTACTGGGCTGTTGCAAGGGTCAAAAGAGATAATGTGTATGAAAGTACACTGCCAGCTATAAAAGAAATACAAATAGAAGGTATTATTTAGGCTCTACTTGGTTCAATGATTAGTTTGGAGAATTAGGAGCATGGGTTAATCTTTGTTAAATAAAGAGTTGCTTGGCTGCCAGAGGCCTGGCATATAAAGCAGGCAGAAAGAACATTGCATTTCTTGCTGTCAGTGGCCTGAAAATAAGTCATGGTTTCTGGTAAAGAGCACAAGCAGTTCCTGTCAGGCCTGTCTCCACCACTACCTCTCTTGAGATTTGGGGACAGAGTTGCTTCATTGGCCACGGGTCATAATAAGGCAATCAGAAAAAAAGTCAAGGGAAAATTCATCCATCAGTTAATCTCATCAGTTTTTCTGAGCACCAATTATAGGTAAGGCCCTGATCTAGGCAAATTTCTGTGACTGAAGGAATGTGAAATTTGGTCAGGTCAAACAGATCTGAGTTCAAATTATCTGCACCATTGATCAGCTATACGATCTTAAATAAATCATTTCACCTCTCTATTTCTCTGTTTCTTCAGCTATAAAGTGGGGATAATAGTACCTATCAAGCAGTACTTTTGTCAGAATTAAATGAGATGATGCATACAAGCCCCCAACACAGTGCTAGCTCAGAGCAGGTGATCAGTGAACTCATTCTTTCACTAGGCAATGTGGGAGATAAGAGCGGGAAACAGCATGGTAAAGTCTATGTACATAACCGGAAGAGGATGTGATGGGGCCCTAACAGAAATAAAGATCAAGCACTACATAAGTTCACAGAAAGGTAAAATTATACCACCATACGACCATAGGTGGTAAAAGAAGCAACATTCAAGACAGGTATTGAAAGGTGAAAATGCACTTGAAAGATGAAAATGGCTTTCTCATGAAGGGAATTCAAACTTATATACTAATACGTCCTCAAGACCATCATGATAGAGGACGGGCATGTAGAAGTAATAGGGTGCAAAAAAATACTAAGAAAACTAGGAAAGTGAAAGGTGGTACAGGTCCTTTCGTGGTATCTCTGGAAGAATGGGACCCAGACACTGTGGCAAAATTAATTACAAAATAAATGCAATTTCAGTCTTATGTTTAACAGTTTCTTTTCTGCATGTATTAGTGGAAGTAGAAATACTATTTGGAAAAGTATAAAACCAGTATACCTGATTCTTTGAACTGAAGCCAAAATGAGAGCTACCGTTAATGTTAGCATGATTTTCAAATTCTACGTGGAATTGGATGCATCGTGCTCCAATGGAATTCTGAAATGAGGTCAACTTCTGGCAGGCAATACGACTAACTCTATTAAGCCACTGTTCTATGATCAGCTCCATATGTGTCACCCTTCTGCTGTGTAATTTTGTTCTCAGTCTAAAGATGTTATGAAAAATAGCAAAATTTTGGTATATTGTCAAAGGTCAGAAAGTATTAAAAAATCAAGATACAGGGCACCTGGGTGGCTCAGATGGTTAAGCGTCTGCCTTCGGCTCAGGTCATGATCCCAGGGTCCTGGGATCGAGTCCCACATCGGGCTCCCTGCTCAGCGGGGAGCCTGCTTCTCCCTCTGCCTCTCTCTCTCTCTCTGTCTCTTATGAATAAATAAATAAAATCTTAAAAAAAAATCAAGATACAAATACATAATTGGTTTAAAACCTGAGAACAAACTATCACCTCAGAGTTTATCATAAAATTATTTTGGTCCTCCCAATGAAAATCACCTAGGAAAAAGAAACCTATCATTGCAATGCATGAGCCTTGGTTGTATCTTGGATCAGGACAAAATTAGATACTGGAGCTAAATGGAAAAAAATTTAAATATGGGATAATTGTTTTATGGAACTACTCTTCATTTCTTAAGTATGATAATGGTTTTCAAGTTATTCAGGAGAATTTCCTAATTCTGAGGAAATGCAAGTGTCCTGACATCTGCAACTAGCTTAACTTTAAAAGGCTCAGAAAAAAATTATATATATACAGAGATATTTATATTGTATATATATGTATAAATATATGTATATGTATATATACACACATATATATACACACACACATAGCGACAAAGACAGGGAGGCAGAGTACTCAAATGTAACAAAATGTGAACAATTGTTGAATTTAGGTGAATACAAATATTCATTCTACTATTCTTTCAACTATTCCTTATATTTGAAAATCTTCAAACTAAAAAGTTGGGAAAATAAAAATATTCTATTCTTTATTACATCTAATTTTAACTCAAATGGAATGGCAAAGATTACAAGAAGTCTGCTCAAATGACAAATAGAAGAGATTCATGAACATTCATTGCATGCTTTCTAGGTAAGTACTGGATATGCCTGGTGAAAAAAATCTTAGGTTGAGGGACACCTGGGTGGCTCAGTTGATTGGGTGACCAATTCTTGATTTCAGCTCAGGTCATGATCTCAGAGTTGTGGGATCAAGCCCTGTGTTATGCTCTGCGCTCCGTGGGTAGTCTGCTTGAGATTCTCTCTCCCTCTCTCTCTGCCCCTCCCCCACTCACTTGTGAATGCACTCTCTCTCTCTCTCCCTCTCTCTCGAAAAATAAATAAATCTTTTTAAAAAATCTGAAGTTGAAAATTTTGTACCCTTTGTTTCCCCTGTGCTGCACTGGTATTACACTGCTACGCACACATTCACCAACGGAGTTTGATAATGAATCCCAAGTTTGATGTAACCATTTACCTCTGTGTCATGTGAACAATTTTTTGTACTGATATTTTAGTTTTAGTTTTGCTATGAAACCATCATATACTAAAGGACACTACTAGTCCAACAGAGATCAACCTTTCTAAGAGAAACCAATATTATCCACATATAGATGTTCTTCAGTAAAGAGCCTAAAAATTAGGATTAGATCGAACTATGAAACAAAGGAGTTTAAACAAGTGCACAAGGGAGAGGAGAGACATAAAACACAATGATCCACATTGTACACCTTTTTTATGTCACAATGCAATATAGAGCTATATAACTATATAGCAGGACAAGAGTCAATGTATAGATAAAATTCATGAGTGCATGCAAATATTCCTCAAGGTATGTATTGCTTTTCTGCACAGTAATCAGTGCTGCTGGTAAATAGTACATACAGATATAATTGCTTTGTATATACAGTTTTACCCAAAACATGGTGTTTTAAGCTATTCCAGTTTATCTAAAAATGCAGGGATCAAGTTTCTGAATTCTTTTTACTATAGAAAATGAATTTCAATTAAAGGAGTAGACATACATTAGAATAAAATAGTCTTTTGGGGCAAGGACATAAAGGTCGGAAGAGTAATGTTTTAGGACAGTATTCCAAAATTCTCTACATCCACTGTGAAATGTATAAACATAAAAATTGTACGATAGTCTCACATAAATTATCAGGCTAATGTGCAGTGAATTTGAATTTTGTTTAAAATATCTAAATTTACAATGAGTGAGCAAATGTATCATGCTGTTTTTGTGATATAAATTATTAAAAACAAGGTGATGTGATTCTCCATAAATTAATGTTCACATCTTTTTTATTAAATTATCAAAGATAACTCTTACATGTAAGAGCAGAACAGGGGAGTACACAAAAATTTTACACCATTTCTATAATTTTGTTCAGAAAAATAACTCAGTCTAGATAGAAATCCTTCACGGAGCTCCTGGGAATGGAAATCATAACTAGCAGCCTGATTGCCCGCTGTTTGTATATGTGTTCATACATCACATTCCCTTGCTCAGCACCTCTGTCTAGAAATGTGAGTGTCTTGACATTTCAATAATATTTGATTTAGTCAGAAAAATCGTAATGATGAGAAGCGTCCCAAAATAAAATGATCTGCACGAGGAATCTGTGATTCCCTTTCATGAGCAGTGTTCAAGCAAAGACCAGACAACCTCTTTAATTATAGGGTTATGGTGGGGATGTAAGCACCAGAGTGGGGGTTGGATCAGGTCCCTTAAAACTCTGTAAATCTGTTGCCTTATGATTCTTATAGGCTTAAAGATATAAAGAGGTCTATTTTTGTGGTTTTGAAAGCCCTACATATTTTTCATTTTTAGGAGATGTAAAAGTTACCTCAATTTTCTAACTTGTTTTTCTTTTCTGGAAAGAAGATAAATCTTCAAATGGTCTTCTCTTGTAAGCCCTTGATATTCATTGCACCCATCTGGGGAAAAATAAATATGACAGTTTCTTATTTCACAATGATAGCATATTATGATGGTGTTAGAAATACATTAACACACTGTGAGAGCAGACCTCTGAACTGCAGATACTGACCTACGTGGATTTACAGGAGAGTGAGATATATGGTCTGCTATCACAGAGAAGTAAGTGAAGGCTACTTCCTCTACTGGTTTTGAACCAATTTTCTATCATACCTTCCTCTCAATTTTTTTTCTGGAATCATCTCACACACCAAAGTCAAAAACTGCTAAATTAATTCAAATTTGCCATTTTTTATATCTGACATTTCCATGAAAGACTCAAAATTACCTGAAATTTTAAGAAAATGTGTCAAAAATCTGCTTAGTTTGGCTTTCTATCAACATAGGTTGTTTCATTTTCCACTCATCAATTCATCAATATTTTTATCTCAGAGACAATTTTCATGAAAATTTTTATTATATCTCATATTTTCATTTCAAAATAAAAATGCTATGAAATGCCAATAACTTCTATATAGCTCTATAAATAAGTTGTTATAAATGCAAATATACATTTGTATTTTAACTTCATGAAATGTTCATTGCATTTATTTCTATAGAAACAAAAAAATAAATGTTTAGGGGTGCCTGGGTGGCTCAGTCGTTAAGCGTCTGCCTTCGGCTCAGGTCATAATCCCAGGGTCCTGGGATCGAGCCCCACATTGGGCTCCCTGCTCCGTGGGAAGCTTGCTTCTCCCTCTCCCACTCCCCCTGCTTGTGTTCCCTCTCTCGCTGTGTCTCTCTCTGTCAAATAAATAAAATCTTTTTAAAAAATAAAAAATAAATGTTTATTTCATGTCTCTTTCATACTCATTATTTCTCTGTTAAGAATTCTTTATATATACATACATATATATATATGTATATATATATAGTACCATCTAAAAGGTATATATTGGGGCACCTGGGTGATTCAGTCAGTTAAGCATCTGCCTTTGGCTCAGGTCACGATCCCAGGGTCCTGGAATCGAGCCCCACCTCAGGGAGCCTGCTTCTCCCTCTCCCTCTGCCTGCCCTTCTGCCTGCTTGTGCTCTCTCTCCCTTTCTCTGTCAAATAAATAAATAAATCTTTTTAAAAATAAATAAATAAATAAATAAAAATAAAAGCTATATATTTAGATAATCCTAGATGTATTTTACTCTACACTAAACAAACTTAAAATCATTTTACTTTTTTTTTTTAATTTTAGGTATAAAACCAAGAGGTTGATGATAAAATGTTAACATTCATATTTAGGACCAACATATGCATGAATGCAATATATTCAGACGCTGATCTTATGTTACTTGAAAATTATTCAATTCCCTACTAATATTATAATAGAAATTTTTTCTTCTAGAAGGTTGTCAAGAAACTCAGTGGCTGTTATTCAAGGCCAGAGCTTACTAATGAAAAGTGGAAAATTTAGTCACATTCAGATACCAAAAGACATTGACCATTATGTGAAAATTTGAATACTCCTTATACACATTCCTAACTCAAAAATTTATCTCCTGGTTGGTTTATAAGGCAGAAGATTCAGAATTTTTTATTTCCTTCTTTGGATATTTAAACATCAATCATAGGCAATCATAACTTGATAATTTTAGAAAATAAAATTTTAAAACAATTTTGTATTCAAGAAACATATTCAAGTTACCAATAAAATAAGGACATAAACCGTATTAATTTAAAAACTAATATTTTTTATTTTTATCTACATTTCTCAAGTATCCCATAAGAAATTACTTTTTTTTAATATATTTCATAATATATTATTTAAGACTAGAATACATGAAACTCAAAAGTAAGATTATCAAAATAAAAAGTAAGATTATCACTACGAAAAAAGTTCTATCATAAGATTCTGAGATTCTTTGAGATCCTGACAATTAAATTTTTATTTCAAAAATCATTACATATGTTAGGTTCATACGCAGTTTGTAGTTTTTTAAAATAACTTATTTATGAATTATAGGTTTTAAGCAACACTAAATTTGTTAGCATAAAATGGAAGATAAGCACAAATACATATAGCTTTATGCATTTGTATAAAAAAATTTGACCATATAAAAAGTACAAAATTACATTAGTCTTTTTAAAACAAATCATATTCAGAACTTCTGTAATCAAAGTTCTGTTATCATTACAGAGTTGTCTGAGAAGGTTGCACTTACTGCAATGATTTGCTATTGCACAAAATATTTTGGAACAACAACTGGAACATTCTTTCCTCTCCCCAATAGTGGCAGATCTCAGTCTTTGAACAAAAATCTGATTTAGAGAAAGTCATACATCATTGACAACCAAAGTTGTCAAATCAATAGCAATTTTTAAATATTTAAATAAGATATAATTGATTTTTGTGTGCTTCCTCAAAATGTTTTAAGGCGTTTCTAGAAATGTTTGAGATATTTGCATCATTGGAATAAGTGTTTAGCTTCCTAAGAAAGTCACCCTGACAAAAATATTTATCTGGAATCTTTGTTTACAACTTACTTCACAAATGCATAACATTTTATTTATATATTAAGAAAGGAAAAGAATGAGATAAACATCCACTGGTGTTTTCTATAACTTTTTTTGTTGATTTTCTAAACATTGAAATGTATTGTTTCACACTAAGAATGAGTTACTTTAAAGATAGGTAACTGAACTCGGTCAGAGTTTCTCAACCTTGCTACAACTGACATTTTGAGCTGGATAATTGTTGTGGGGGCTTCCTTGTGGATTGCAGGTTATTTAGGAGCAACCTTGGCCTCTGCCTATCAGATGCCCATAACACCCCCTCAGACTTGACCATCAAAAATCTCTCCACACATTACCAAATATCCTCTGGAGACAAAAATCACCCCTCATTGAAAACCTCTGGATTAA
Source organism: Mirounga angustirostris (assembly GCF_029215605.1). NCBI lineage: Eukaryota > Metazoa > Chordata > Mammalia > Carnivora > Phocidae > Mirounga > Mirounga angustirostris. The sequence continues at coordinate 85,921,697 of NW_026991716.1, read as the reverse complement.
ATGATTAGAATTTCCCTCCAAGTCCAAGAGCTTATAATTCATAAAACAATATAAAATATATGTTAAAAAAAACATTGTTACACATTCTAAATATCCAACTTAAATAAGTACAAAAAATTAATGTCATAATTTTTCTAGTTGTACACATCTTCAAAAACAATTTTGTAATAAGATGATATGGTGAACATGTTTAAAATTTGTTGTCATAAGGCACAGCCTAGTAATATACTAAAAATATTAAGGTGCATATTAACACACACATACATACATATAGAGATATAGCTATAAATAATATTTGTATAAATCCATGCATACTCTTGGCAGCAAATGCCTTAAAACAACATGACCATTTAATTCCCATCTAACACTCAGACTCTAGAATACTGTACACTTTGTTATGATCAATACATAAATTTTAAAATGACCTTTTATAAGGGAAAGCTAGATAAAACAGATGTGGTGTCCATTTATATAGAACCCTCCCATGACTTCTAACTCAACAAATATCTTATGTTACTTACTTTCTCTGTAACACCCAAATTTCTGAAGAAGTTTTGTTCTTTTTTTCATCTACCATCACAGTTACTCTGCTAGGAACTAGATTTCAATCAAGTAAACAATACATTTCCTAAGATTTAAAATTTCTTTCCAGTTACTAATTTTTTCTAAGTATATACTTAACATAAAAATCACTTATCACAAATTAACATTAAAACACTATTAAATATCCAACTACAATTACATTTCAATGAAATAAAACAGAATTACTATGAATAATAAGAGCCCAACATTTTCTTTTTCTTCAAATAAACTTACCTCATTCCTGATTTAGTCGATACAATAATAGATTACCTTGCCGGACATTTCTACTGAGTGAAAACCAACTGCAGGGTTCAGCTTAGATCTACTGATTATTGAGAGAACATTACCACTAAAAACCCCTATCATAGATGAATAAAAGATTCCCAGTGGTTAGAATTCCGCATATACTAGAAAATACCATAAAGCATAAGTTATTAAGAGTATAATATTATAGATTGTGACTGTCCCTAAATAAACCTGAAAGCTTGTCATAAACTGGAAATGATATTCTGGTAAATTGACAAAATTAATACACAATTTTAAGTCACAATTGTTTAACCATAAAGAGGCCTCGTGGGTGTGCTGCTTTTCTTTTAATTAAATTAAAAAGTCTCCTCCGTAGTTATTGATGTGTGAACATATTTCCATAGAGAATTATTTAAATGAAGAGCAAAGCATTCAAATACAGTCAAATATAATATTTAAAGATACCATATATTCATTCATTAGCAGAGTATTCTAATATAAAATCAAAAGTAAAGCATGCCATAGGTAATTATTACTGACTTAGCTGTCAGGTACACAAATCAACTAAAAGGCCAATTATTCTGAGGATACCCAGGATGGAAAGCTCATTGCTGGCATTAGGTCTTTTGAGATAGTTACGGTTCCTTTTTATAGTAAATTAATTTCACAGTGAGAACATTTGTCACATAATTTCATATACTATAACTTATCCCCAAATTTTAAATCATTAACATTTGAAGAGATATATATTACCTTTAAAATGCAAATAAAATATTAAAAGAAAAATAGAGAAGAAAATATTAAGTTAGATTATTTCCTTTTTTTCCAGTTCCATCACCAATATAACTCAAGAAACTCGGTATTGAAGGGTAAGTTTTCTTTCAACTTAATAATCACATCCATGGTTGATTTCTCAACATGGAATTGAACTTATGGGTTTAAGATATGTTAGAACGATCCATTAAGAATACTAAAAAATTGGGGCACCTGGGTGGGCTCAGTCATTAAGCGTCTGCCTTCGGCTCAGGTCATGATCCCAGGGTCCTGGGATTGAGTCCCACATCGGGTTCCTTGTTTGGCAAGGAGCCTGCTTCTCCCTCTCCCACTCCCCCTACTTGTGTTCCCTCTCTGGCTGTCTCTCTCTCTGTCAAATAAATAAAATCTTTAAAAAAAAATACTAAAAAAAAATGGGGCGCCTGGGTGGTTTAGTCGTTAAGCATCTGCCTTTGGCTCAGGTCATGGTCCCAGAGTCCTGGGATCGAGCCCCACATCAGGCTCCCCGCTTGGCGGGAAGCCTGCTTCTTCCTCTCCCACTCCCCCTTGCTATGTCTGTATCTGTCAAATAAATAAATAAAATCTTAACAAAAAAAAAAAAGAATACTAAAAAAATTTTAGGAAGTGTTTTCAAATTTGAACAAGCACTAAACTACCACATACAGAAAGCCTAAGATAAGTACCAGGAGTAGAAAATGCCATTTCTAAAACTGAGATCATATATTTGCAAATACAGTCTTCTTTCATCTCAGAATTAAAACTGCACAATGGCCCTGGTATATTAAATTCCTTCCCTAGGTTCTGCCTGTATTTGGCATCGAATTATTTAAAATATTAGCTCAGGGAGAAATTGTTTCAGACAGCCACTCTCTCCCCACTGCTACTTGGGGTCCCTATTCACTGCTCCACCAGATTGTCACCAGCTACCTTCCTGTCCATCTCCCAGTGGGCTGTATCCCACACAGCAATGACTAGCTTATTTGTTGCTCTATCCCCAGGACCCCAGTCTTAACATGTGTGTATTGGATTCATTAAAATGAAGACCTAAAAACCATGATAGTCAATGGTTCTCAAATCTAGCTACACAATAGAATTACCAGCAGATCTTTTTTTTTCCTTAAGATTTTATTTATTTGAGAGACAGAGTGAACGAGAGAGAGAGTGTGCACAAGCCAAGAAAGAGGCAGAAGGAGGGAGAAGCAGACTCTCTGCTTAGCTAGGAGCCCATCGCAGGGCTTGATCCCAGGACCCTGGGATCATGACCTGAGCCAAAGGCAGACGCTTTAATCGAATGAGCCACCCAGGTGCCCCTACCAGCAGAGCTTTTAAAATACTTATGGCCACACCACTTAAATCAGAATCTCTGGGATGGGAGGCTCTGGGATCTGTTTTGTTTAAAAATCTTCCCAGATACCAGGGGCTGAGGGGAGGGGGAAAGGAGGGGCTGTTTAATGTTTCAGTTCTGCAAAATGAAAAGGTTATGGAGATCTATTTCCCAACAGTGTATATATATTTAACACTGCTGAACTATACCCTAAAAAATGGTTAAGATGGTAAAATTTGGGGTATGTTTTTTTACCACAATAAAACAAATTTTTTTTAATCTTCCCAGGTGATTCCACTGTGCAGTCAGGGTTGAGATCCATTTGTAAGTACATAGAGAATGTTAAGGTTTCCCACATCACCAATTCTGTTTATTAAGTGGGAAGGAGGAAGCGGGAAAGAGAGACTTCACAGTCATTTCTGGCCAGTTTCCCAAACTGTGTACCAAAAACTACTTGTCCCTAAAAGAAGGAGTCTAGGGCTAAATAAATTTCAGAAAATCTAAATACCTTACCAGAATCAAAATGCATATTAGAATACTATAAAACTTAAGAAACCATGGAATCAGGAAGCATATTTAACTTATTTGTTCCCAAGACTTATTTGACTATATTATTATGAAAGAATGCTTCCCCTCAAAATGCTTCTAATACTTGAAAATGAAATGCAGCACAGAGCAATGCCCCTCAAACTTTGGATGTCCACAGGCCACTTTTGAGTACTAGAATCCCCAGCAACAGGCTTGAAGGAATTAAATGACTCAGAGCAGTAAACAAGACACCAATGATTACAAACCTTCACTAATGCAACATAATATCTGTAGTGTCTAAATATACATTCACAATTATTGCATTATATTATAGACTCTTGTTTTGTGATGGAGCTACCTACTGTTCTTACCTGTCTCTCAAATGTTCATGAGGCAAAGTTCTCACATGTCCCAGTGAGCATGCACTGGCCTGACCCTAAATGATACCTCTTGCCCTTATTCACAGCAAGTTGCCTACCATGCTATATCCTGTTTCAATTCAATGTTTCTTCCTGTGCATCACAGGATTACATCTTATGTGTATTCATTTGTTCAACAATACATTCCACCTGCTGATCAAAATTTGGTTTTGAGGTACATGAATGTGCAGTGAGACACAGCTTGAGAACCCCAGTCAAAGGAGGCTAGACCTGCTTCAGATACAGCTGTATTCACTCCCATGTGTATGTCTATAATACACATTGTGGGTGGTTCGCAGAAATACAAGCCTTGCATGCATCTTTGTCCATGCTTAAACTAGCATTTTCCTGAGGGGTGATTCTGCAATAATTTGCTTGATTTTATGTAATATATTTCCGTAAAACAAAAAGCATTAGTATTCTAAAACCAGAAACAATGTAGATGTGAAAAGGAATCTACATTAATACTTTCCATAAATATTTTATTCCCTTTGAAAAAAAAAAGGATACATTTTTCAAATTTCATGTGGTCAAGGCATAAATTTGAACAAAACTAGAAGCAGAATGATACCATTATAAAATCTGTGCACTGCTAAATTCTGTGGTATATTTGAGAGGCACATAATTGGGTTCCTTTAATCCAGGCTGCAACCCATTGTGTTCTTTTTCTCACAGTGAATTGCTGTCAGAATAGCCACCAAAAAAAAATGCATCACGATAACCCTGTTTTTCTCTAACTGTTATTCTGAAATGTGCTTGATGGTGCAGTCAACTTTACAGTGTGGTTACTTAGCAGGAGTGAAATTATAACATTACAACATAAAAGAGTCCTTACTTGCACTCCCATTGACTAGCATTAGAAAAATCAATCCCAAAACATAATTCACTTAAAATCTGTAATTCCCCCTGACCCCATTATAAGTAACGATGACATTCATAATATAATATTGAATATTGAACATTTATCTTAGGTAATTTTAATGATAAACGATACTATGAAGACTGAGAACAAAATTCAGCTATAGCTCTCTTTTTTTTTTTGCCACTTCTAGATTAATAAATGGGTTTTATTGTTTTTTATTGGGTTGACCAGTGAAGTTAGCAAAAAATAAATAAATAATAACTAATTATTTATCTAATGTAACTATCGGATAGAAAGTTTTTTCACTTATTTGAAACATACCAGCTGAGATTGATATAGCTTTAATGTCTTAGTACTATTTATGTTTATAATATTGACACCTTTCTTTTATAGGATGTTATGCAAATCATAGGTAATCAATTAAAGTACAATTCATTGATTGAGAAAAGAGACAGTATTAGAAAATACAATCAGGGGCGCCTGGGTGGCTCAATCGGTTAAGCATCCCTCTCTCGCTCTCTCAAATAAATAAATAAATCTTTAAAAAAGAAAAGAGAACACAGTCATAATTCATTTCATCGCTATTAAAGAACTAAAAACAGTCTCTTCATACTATGAGCTTGAGTCTTGTTATAAATTATGTATGTCTTCTCTCATTTAAAAAATACACAATATGCGGCACATGGGGGACTCAGTCGTTAAGCATCTGCCTTCAGCTCAGGTCATGATCCCAGGGTCCTGGGATCAAGTCCCGAATCGGGCTCCCTGCTCAGCAGGAAGCCTGCTTCTCCCTCTCCCACTCCCCCAGCTTGTGTTCCCTCTCTCACTGTGTCTCTCTCTGTCAAAAAATAAATAAAATCTTTAAAAATAAATAAATAAAAATAAAAAAATAAAAAACACACAATATTAGAAATTTGACTAAATGAAGGCTCAGGGACTTATGTATCCTAACATGTATGCAATGCCTACTTGAGGCCTTTGAGTACATTGTATCTTAACTATTGAGATCTGACTTAGCACCTGAGGCTGTTATTCTTAACTGTTAAAAAAAATAAAAGTAAAGCAAGGATCTGTTCTCTTAAGCAATGGGTTTGCTCTTCTTAAGCTATGTTGCTATATTAAGCTATATTGTCTCTGCACGCAAGTTGAAAAGGGGGAGCAGAGAATATTTTATATTTTTCGTAATATTCTATACTTCACTCTCCCCCAAAAAACTGGTGAGTAGAAATTTTTAGAAGAAGAGAATAGTAGTAGATTCTTAAACTAAATATTCCCTCAAAACATTAATTTACTTGCATTATAAATGTAATGTAAACTAGATCTAATTAACTTATGTCAATGTAAGAAGTATCCCTCATCATTACTATGTTAAAGGGCATTTTTCTTGCAGCAAAGCACAAATTAAAGCTTTTATACAATAACCTTAACAAATCTTACATATATAGTTCCAAAATCCATCATCCAATAAGAGAAAAATATTGTTCTTTCTCAAGGTAGCACACATTTCACTCTGGGAGAGGTCAACAATTTCTGGCTCCAGATACTAAGGCACACTCTGGCTTGCTCCCCAAAAGGCCATGTCATTCTTATACAACTTAATCAGCAGCTACACAGAAGAAAGCAACACTGCAATCTTTCTGATCATTTTAATGAGGACCCCTGGCTATTCAGTCATTGAAATATAATTGACTTGCTCTCCTCTTATTTTCATAATAGACACTCCAACCTAGACCACGTTTATTTGGCTATAAGAAATGTCAGGAAGAATTGGAACTTTTCTGAGTGTCCCCATTAAAACTGAAAACATGCCACCCTGTCTTTTACATGAGCTGCAATCATTTTGCGTTGGTCTCATTACGCAATACAAGATGCAAATGTTTCAGTCACGCTTCTCACCAAACTGCAAGACCAAGAAAATAAGCACACCAAAAATGTCTTTTTTTATCTTTACCTTTTTCTTACACTTTATTATATTTATCCAGTGTTTTAGAAAACAGGCATTAGGAATAATAAGTGCAAATGTTATTTATGTTACGGATTTTTAGCAAGATTGCAAAGTAGAACTGATGACTTTCTTCTTAATAATTAATCTATTTTTATAAAATGCCAATTTTTTCTCCAAGAAATTGCATAGTCAGTTTAAGGATTCAGTAAATGGCATTTGCAAAATAACATTTAGGCTGAGAGGTTTCAATTTGCAAAAATTGATGTGCAAAATTAATTACTGTATTCTTTGAAACAATGTGAGCCCAGCAAATTATTATTTTATATTTTGAAGCTTTAAAACTTGCATTAACTAAAACTTGAACAATCAAAAACTATTTGATAACATGGAATTTTAATTACAATATAAATTTAAAAGCTAGTCTACCATGGAAATGCTGGTAATTTCACAAACCCTCATATAGGAGGCTAAGCAAATTGCCGTCAGAAATTTTTTTCTTAAGATGGAATACTCAGAGTTGAAATATCACTCATCAGATTAAGTAATAATAATTCCACTCATTTTTATTTCAGTTAAAATAAACTTCTAGGGCGCCTGGGTGGCTCAATTGGTTAAGCGACTGCCTTCAGCTCAGGTCATGATCCTGGAGTCCCTGGATCGAGTCCCACATCGGGCTCCCTGCTCGGCAGGGAGTCTCTTCTCCCTCTCCCACTCCCCGTTTGTGTTCCCTCTCTCGCTGTGTCTTTCTCTGTCAAATAAATAAATAAAATCTTTAAAATAAATAAATAAATAAATAAATAAACTTCTACTCATTTTTTGGCAAAAGTGTTGGGGAAAAGGAATTCCCATATTGTTAAATAATTGTGGAAGTTTAACAATAATGGTTATTTTAATGGTCATTTTTTTTTAACTCAGCAACTCCACTTCCATGAATATATCCTCTAGTTGAACAATGGCACACACACATATACACACAGAATTTTGTATACACAGATGTTTATTGCACCATATTCTATATTTGCAAACAAAGAAAAAAACACTAATAACAAACCAAATGTCCTAATGGAAAATTGACTAACATGATTTATTTGTAAAACTAAATACTATATATCCATTAGAAAGAATAAGGCAGGTATATATATACTCGTCCAGATATATATATTTTAGTGAAAGATAAAGCTGCACAAAGTATATGGAGAATAGTCTCTTTTCAAAAATTAGTATACAAATAAATGTGTTAAAAATTTAGAGGAATATACAGTATATTACTAACAGTGATTTTCTCTGACTAAATTTAAGCATTCTACCCAATATTGTTTGAACATTTATGATACCTTCAATCATTCAATCAATATTTATTAAGTACCTACAATGTCTCAAGGAATTTTCTAGGGACCAGGAATACAGCAGTGAACAAAACAAGGTCATGAATTTGTGTTACTTTTAAAATCAAAAGAATAATTTTTTTTAAAGATTTTATTTATTTATTTATTTGACAGAGAGAGACACAGCAAAAGAGGGAACACAAGCAAAGGGAGTGGGAGAAGGAGAAACAGGCTTCCCGCAGAGCAGGGAGCCCGATGCGGGGCTCGATCCCAGAACGCTGGGATCATGACCTGAGCCAAAGGCAGACGCTTAACGACTGAGCCACTCAGGTGCCCCCAAAAGAATAATTTTAATAGCCCATTCATAGCAAAGGACAGATCATCTAAGCAGAAGATTAACAAGGAAACAAGGCCTTTGAATGACACACTGGACTAGATGGACTTAACAGATATATTCACAGCATTTCATCCTAAAGCAGCAGAATACACATTCTTCTCAAGTGCACATGGAACATTTTCCAGAATAGATCACATACTGGGTCACAAATCAGGTCTCAACTGGTACAAAAAGATCAAGATCATACCACGCATATTTTTCTGACTGCAACACTATGAAACTTGAAGTCAACCACAATACGAAATTTGGAAGGACCACAAACACATGGAGGTTAAAGAACATCCTACTGAAGAATGAATAGGTCAAGTAGGAAATTAAAGAGGAATTTTTAAAAAATACATGGAAGCAAATAAAAATGAAAACAGGACAGTTCAAAACCTTCAGGATGCAGCAAAGGTGGTCCTAAGAAGGAAGTATATAGAAATATAGGCCTTCCTCAAGAAACAAGAAAAGTCTCAAATACACAACTTAACCTTACACTTAAGGGAGCTGGCAAAAGAACAGCAAAGAAAGCCTAAATCCAGGAGGAGAAGAGAAACAATAAAGATTAGAGCAGAAATCAATGATATAGAAATAAAAAAAAAAACAGTAGAACAGATCAACAAAACTAGGAGCTGGTTCTTTTAAAGAATTAAAAAGACTGATAAACCCCTAGCCACACTTATCAAAAAGAGAAAGGACCCAATTAAATAAAATCATGCATGAAAGAGGAGAGATCAAAAATAACACCAAAGAAATACAAACAATTATAAGAGAATATTATGAGCAATTATATGCCAACAAATTAGGCAATCTGGAAGAAATGGATAAATTCCTAGAAACATATAAACTATCAAATCTGAAACAGGAAGAAATAGAAAACCTGAATAGACCCATAACCAGCAAAGAAATTGAATCAGTAATCAAAAATCTCCCAACAAACAAGAGTCCACGGCTGGTTGGCTTCCCAGGGGAATTCTACCAAACATGTAAAGAGGAATTAATAACTATTCTTCTGAATCTGTTCCAAAAAAATACAAATGCAAGGAAAACTTCCAAATTCCTTCTATGAGGCCAGCATTACCTTGGTCACAAAGCTGGACCAAGACCTCACTAAAAAGGAAAATTACAGACCAATATCCCTAATGAACATGGATGCAAAAATTCTCACCAAGATACCAGCTAATAGGACCCAACAGTACATTGAAAGGATTATTCACCACAACCAAGTGGGTTTTATTCCTGGACTGCAGGGGTGGTTCAACATCTGCAAATCAATGTGATATACCACATTAATAAAAGAAAGGACAAGAACCATATGATCCTCTTGATAGATGCAAAAAAAGCATTTGACAAAGTACAGCATCCTTTCTTGATTAAAACTCTCTGCCATGTAGGGATAGAGGGAACATGCTCCAAAAACCATAAGATACCTAGGAATAAACCTAGCCAAAGAGGGAAAGATCTGTACTCTGAAAACTATAGAACACTTATTAAAGAAATTGAGGAACACATAAAAAATGGAAAAACATTCCATGCTCATGGATTGGAAGAACAAATATTGTTTAAATGTCTATGCTACCCAAAACAATCTACACATTCAATGCAATCCCTACCAAAATACCACCAGCATTTTTCACAGAGTTGGAGCAAACAATTCTAAAATTTGTCTGAAACCAGAAAAGACTCCGAATAGCCAAAGGAATACTGAAAAAGAAAACCAAAGCTGGAGGCATCACAATTCCAGACCTCAAGCTATATTACAAAGCTGTAATCATCAAGACAGTATGGTGCCGGCACAAAAACAGACACAAAGATCAATGGAACAGAATAGAGAACCCAGAAATGGACCCAAACTATATGGTCAACTAATCTTTGACAAAGCAGGAAAGAATATCCAATGGAAAAAGGACAGTCTCTTCAACAAATGGTGTTGGGAAAATTGGACAGCCACATGCAGAAGAATGAAACTGGACCATTTGCTTACACCATATACAAAAATAAATTCAAAATGGATGAAAGACCTAAATGTGAGACAGGAATCCATCAAAATCCTAGAGAAGAACATAGGCAGCAACCTCTTTGGCCTTGGCTGCAGCAACTTCTTGCTAGATGTGTCTCCAGAGGCAAGGGAAACAAAAGCAAAAATGAACTACTGGGACTTCATAAGATAAAAAGCTTTTTCACAGCAAAGGAAACAATAAAAAAAAATTAAAAGACACCCTATGGAATGGTAGAAGGTATTTGCAAATGACATATCAGGGTAAAGAGCCTGTATCCAAAAATCTATAAAGAACTTATCAAACTCAACACCCAAACAACAAAAAATCCAGTCAAGAAATGGGCAGGAGACATGAACAGACATTTCTCCAAAGAAGACATACAAACGGCTAACAGACACATGAAAAAATGCTCAACATCACTCATCATCAGGGAAACACAAATCAAAACCACAATGAGATACCACCTCATACCCATCAGAATGGCTAAAATGAACAACTCAGGAAACAACAGATGTTGGCAAAGATGCAGAGAAAGGGGAACGTTCTTTCACTGTTGGTGGGAAGACAAACGGGTGCAGCCACTCTGGAAAACAGTATGGCGTTTCCTCAAAAAGTTAAATATAGAGCTACCCTATGACCCAGCAATTGCACTACTAGGTATCTATCCAAAAGATACAAACATAGTGATTCAAAGGGACACATGCACCCCAATGTTTATGGCAGAAAAGTCCACAATGGCCAAAATATGCAAAGAGCCCAGATGTTCCTCAACAGGTAAATGGATAAAGAAGATGTGGTATATATATACATATATGTATACACATATACATACAATGGAATATTACTCAGCCATCAAAAAGAATGAAATTTTCCCATTTGCAATGACGTGGACGGAACTAGAGGGTATTATGCTAAGTGAAATAAGTCAGTCCGAGACAGACAAATACCATATGATTTCACTCACGTGTAGAATTTAAGAAACAAAACAGATGAACAAGAGGAAGTGAAAAAAATAAAATAAGATGAAAACAGAGAGGGAGGCAAACCATAAGAGACTCTTAACTATAGGAAACAAACTGAGGGTTGCTGGAGGAGAGGTGGGTAAGGGGATGGGGTAGCTGGGTTATGGAGGGCACTTGATATAATGAGTGTGGGGTATTATATGCAACTGATGAATCACTAAATTCTACCCCTGAAACTAATAATATAACATATGTTAACTAAATTGAATTCAAATAAAAAATTAATAAATAAATAAATAAAATAAAAGGAATAAAAATAAAGTTGAAAATTTTCTGGAATTTCAAATATTACAAGAAAATTAAGAAGTAAGAATCACTCATCTCATTGTCCTTGTTGAAATTCTTTATCCTTGTCTTTTTGTTGCTCAAAACTTTTTCTAATATTAGACTAATCATGGCCAGATCTTAATAATAGAGGCCATCATTAAAACAATCTCCACTAGGACTTTTATGAAGAAGATTGCATATTTTATCATCCAAAACTTAAAAATAGTTTTGTTAGTAAATATCTGTACATGCAATTATATGAGTAACGAAATGGTCTTGAGATTTCACTAGAAACACTTTATATGAAAATAATAGGACAAGTATGTATACATAAATATGACTATGTAACCATACATGAATATTTTCATATAACTTAAATAATAAGTAACCATAGCTAATCTTACCTATATAACCACAGGATAACAGTAAGTTTGTGAGTCTGTAATATTTTAATACCTTACTCAATTTACCACTAATATGTATTAGAAGTTTTAAGATTGATATTAATATTGCAAGAGTATAGTGAATTTTATAAAAACTATTCTGTTTATTGTAAAATGTATAAAATTTAATATTAATTCATATATTCTAATTTTATTAAAATCTCTAAATCTGAGATTTTATTAAAATCCTAAAATCTGAGGAGTAGGTACTCCCTCAAAATTTTCTTAATATATTTTTTCTCCCTTAAATTAATAAAAAGCATCTAAAAATTTCTTAATAAAATTTATTTGACTTCAGTAAAAACTCATTACACACATGAAAGGTAAAAATTTTTAGAAAGTACCTAGGGTTCATATTCGTGATGTTCTGAACAATCTAACAGACATATATAAAATATGTAAGAGGAAAAAGCCAAAAAAGTCTAAATATCTACCAAGAAACCTTTTAATATAATGCCATGGTCCACTGACAGTAAGACTAATCAATGTGAATGAAAGGGATTTGATACTTTAAACAACCTCTAGTTGGAATGGATTCATTTGAATCAGAGATGAACTGCCTTGCGATAAACCCCCTAAGGTTCAGGAATTTGTGCAACGGCTAGCTGTAAGTGAATGAACTATCACTAGGTGGCAGTGTGGGTCGATTAGCGAAATGTTACACGTTGTCAAATTTGGTACACTCAGGACATTACCTCACTGGACTACTTGTTATCATCAAAAATATATCTCTTTGTGAATAAAAAAGACACTACCAAAACATAAGAAAAAGATTATATAAAGGAGCAAGATTTTAAAGAATACACTAAGCAAGTTTGCTATGCCGTTTACCTTTCTTAGTGTCTCAAACTTGAGAGTGCTTATGACACCCCCAAGAAACTTGTCTAAAAATCACATTTCCAGATCCTGCCTCCACTCTTGAGGTTCTTAATCATACCTCTGCGATGGAAGACAGGTCCCATTATTAAGAAATATCTAAGGTGATCCCAATATAGACAGTCCCCGAAAAACACTGCTCTAAAACTTGAATCCCCAAAGAAATGGCACCTTATGGATCATGAACTCCAGTCTACTGACTTGTGAGGCCACAGTCCCCAGCCCCAGTCCCTTTCTGCACTGTCTGCACATTTCAAATATTGTCATCAAATGTCAGCACACTGAAGAAATCCTAACGGGGTAGAAACTGTTCCTGATGTTGGTTACAAGCCTATTCAAAGACTAATCCCTTCAAAAATAAATGGCCAAGCAGAAGCCCTGTCACCTACAATGAACTGTTTGTGAAGGAGTTTGTCACACAATTCACTCCTGAAGCAAAAAGAGCTATACCGACCACCTTTTTCCATCTACTTACCATTCTGACTTTTTGAAAAATTCTTCTATATAACTCCTCTACCTCTAAAAATTACCAACATATTTCTTGGACTCCTCTGTCTGGCTGGCATCCAGAGCCATCTCTGCCCACCTGCCTCCTCACATATAGTCCTGCGTGAATCCTGCCCAGCATTCACCTGCCCTGTTTCTGTTCACTATCTGCCACATCTCACCTCAATCTCAGTTTCCTCTATAAAGTTAAATACATGAGAAATAACTTCTCATATTTCCCAGTTGGAAACTGCCTTGATCCAACTACTGGCATTAGTGGCTGTCAACTGTGATGTTAACCTGTTCATGTCTAATATTGAGAAAATAGAATGAGTGGCAGCTTTGAAGAGTAAAGGACTTTTAAGCCAATGGTAATAGAATGTTTAAGCAAGAGCAGAGCAAGGTAGATATCACAGAGGTGGGGGAGGGCCTGGGGCAGCCAACATAGGGAGTTAGAACCCAGGCAGGATGGGAAGAGCATCCCTCACAAAGGAGAGCCTGGCATGTGATGTCAGAGCCAGCTCCAGGTAAGAAAAACAACCACATGGGGCTGTGATCTGGTTCTGGGGGTTAAATCCCAAGCAGGGTGCAAAGGGTGTCCACACATGGCAGAGATAGAAAACTGGTTACATGGAGAGCAGTGTGTGTATATGCGAATGTATACATGCACACATACATACACGTACACACATATTACCTAGCTCTTTCCACTGGGAGCAGCAACACCTCAATGCCAGTAAACAAACTTATTGCTCAGATATTTGTTTCTAAATACCATTTCCCACTAAAAGGAACCAAAGATCCTTTGAAGAACAGTCGGTTCCAGGATTGAGGCAGTGAAAGTACAAGATAAGCCTGAAATATCTTGTTGTGTCAGAAAGTATGGAAGTACTCAAAGAATGATGGGAACATGTCAAAAGACTAGATAAACCAGCTTAAAAAGGTTCTCACCAGCCAAATCTGGGATAATTGGAACATTTAATTATGATAGAGTACAAGAATTTTTCCTCTAAATAATAAAACATCACAAATTCCTAAATAAATCAATAAATAAGTCTGAAGGAGACCCAGATATTTACCTTGTTTCAAAGTACCTCCATACAAATATTTATTAATCACCGAGGGAGAGAGAGTAACTTTACATTGGATAAGCCTGGCAAACAACATTTTAATCAAGTGAACAAAGGGAACATCACCAGTGATGGGACAATCAAAATTGTGTCACTCTATAATATACAGTGTCACATCTTTGATATTCCTGCCAAAGGTGCACAACCTGAATCTACTCATGAGGAAACATTAGACAAATCCAAATGCAGGAACATTATGCAAAATAACTGTCCTGTAATCTTCAAGTTTCAGGTCATGAAAGGAAAGACTGTGGAACTGCGCAAACTGAGGAGACTAAAGATAGATGACACTAAATGCAACATGTGATTCTGAGCTAAATCTTTTTGCTATTAAAAAATTATGGGACAATTGGTAAAACTTGAATGGGGTATAAGCATTCAATGTAGCAACCTATCGATGTTAATTTTCTGATTTTGATAGTTGTATTGTGGTCATGAGGGGAATTGTCTTTACTTATAGGAAATACACACTAAAGGACTCAGGAATGATGGGTCATCAGTTTAGCAATTTATTCCCAAATGGCTCAGGGCTTTAAAAAGTTCTTTTTACTATATTTCTAACTTTTTATAACTTTATGAGTGTTTATAAAAATTAATAAAAGGGGCACCTGGATGGCGCAGTTGGTTAAGTGCCTGACTCTTGGTTTTGGCTCAGGTTTGATCTCAGGGTCCTGAGAGAGAGCCCCACGTCCAGCTCCATGCTCCGTGGGGAGTCTGCTTAGGTTTTTCTCTCCCTCTTCCTCTGCCCCTCCCACCCCATGCTCTCTCTCACTGAAATAAAGAAATAAATCTTCAAAAAATAATAAAAAATAAATTCATCAATCTTTTCTTTTTTCCAAAAGAAAATTAATACATGTTCATTGCAAGTAGTGAAAGCAAAGATGTACAAAGAAAACCTTAATCATCTTTCTCCTTTCCTCCTCTGTCCCTACACCCCATAGAAACAAAGTTACTATCCTGATATCTATACAAACATATATAAACATGCACAGGGAATTTGCTATTAATGATCCTCTTGAAGAATAAATCTCTAGATCCCTGGAAGTAGCAGAAATAAAAAGATGCAAAACAATCATCATGTACATATCCAGTTTAACAAATAAAATGGTCCCCTTGGACCTTGAAATGTATAACAAAATTCTAAAGTCTATCTACGATTTCCCTTGGGTTTTCCCATTAAGGGCACTGAATTATGTGCCCAAATACACTGAATGAGTACACGGAAGCTTCTGAAATTTGAAAAGGAGGAAAGGGTTCACACCCTTCTGAAAATGTGAAAACCAACACATAAAATATTAACCCAGAGGGAGACCTGGCCAGGGCAATATGGGGTGCTACCCTCTCTTCCCACTTCCTAGAAGTAACTGTATTCTTATTTCTATTAATGTAGTCTTCTGCTACTTTCCCTTTTTCCCAGATATATCACTCTGCAGATTCAAAACATACTGATTTCACTAAAAAGGCCACTTTTTTAAATGTATGCTACTACCAAACCACAATACTCAACTCCCATCCTCCAAGTGCAATTGATGCTAAGGGCTTTTTTTCTGTCATGCTTTTTTTTTTTAAATTCTGATTTTATTATGCCAGTTTTACATCATCTCTAACTTTAATCATCATGACTTCATCCATGGCCTTGATATAACTACTGAGGACATGGATCCGAGGACAGAGGCCTGAGGTTTGTTCCTGAAGACCTCCTTTTAGTGCACAGAAACAGTCCAACCAGGTAGAAGTCCAATAAATGAAAATGTCTTCCCACCCATATTTCTTGATTTTTATGGCAGGAAATTGTTTAAAGATATATTAGTGTCAAATGCCAACCTAGAAAACAGTTATACTATACCTGCCATATTATTTTGACCCATTTGCCTATTAACTCTAATAAAAAGTTAAATGAAATCGTCTGTGCCAACTTATTATTAATGCTTCATTCTTACTGATGTGTAGTAAGTCTTCATTCTGCTTCTAAGTACAACTATGTCAATTTTACATAATCTATTGTAACCCTATCTAATCTTCTTAGTAATCAAAGAAATGTAAATCAGAAAAGCAGTGATAATACATCTTTTACCTACCAAATGTTCAGAGTTTGTGGTAATTTGTAAAATGTTGTAAAATGTTGTTCAAACTTCAGGGATATCAGACTTTCATGCAACTGAGGGACATCTTTCTTGATGGCAAATTTGGCAGAAGTATTTAAAGCCTTGAAAATGTAGATTTGGTTTATCCCAATTTTCTTCTTCTGGGAATTTATCCAAAGGTCATCATTGATACACACAAAGATATGGCTATTAGTATGTTTATTCTGCATGCTTATAAGGGGGGGGAGTTACATGCTAAAAGCCCAAAATACACACTAAAGGACTCAGGAATGATGGAATACTATGCAACCATTTAAAATAATGTTATAAAATGTTTCATGTCCTAGAAAGATGGTCACAATTGGGCAAAAAAAGGCAGGTTATAAAACAGAATATCTAGTATGATCCTATTTTGTATTTGTATGTGGTGTGCACACACAAATGACTAAAATGTATATATCAAAACAGGCAGAGTGGTTGTCTATAGATGATGAAGTTAAATGAAATTTTTATTTCATTCTATTTGATTACCTATATTTTCTAAATATTATTCAATACACATGTATTTTCTAAGGAGAAGTAGCAGTAAGAGCCACTGTCTACTATAAACACTGTCTATTCCTATAGGCATGGCTGAAGGGTATAAGGGACACATTCCTCTTTTTCTCTCTTACTCTCCATAGTATTTTGTTGTAACTTTCTTATAGCCTCTAACATCCTGCTTCATGTTTACCTCTATGTAATTTTACTTGCTTATGAAATGGAAGAGCCTTTGAATTCTGAGACCAGAATTTAAATCTCCATATCTCTACCACCGTGAGGCATATTTTCTTATAATACGAGAGAAAATAATAAATGATTTCTGGAAAAAAATGAATACATGAACATCTACTGAAGATTCAATGGGGATAAACATTTTTTAAAAAGAAAAATCCAGGGTGCCTGGGTGGCTCAGTTGGTTAAGCGACTGCCTTTGGCTCAGGTCATGATCCTGGAGTCCCGGGATCAAGTCCCACATCGGGCTCCCTGCTCAGCAGGGAGTCTGCTTCTCCCTCTGACCCTCCTCCCTCTCCTGCTCTCTGTCTCTCACTCTCTCTCTCTCAAATAAATAAGTAAAATCTTTAAAAAAGAAAAAAGAAAAATCCATTGGTAGTGTCTACAGTAACGTGGGTGTTAGACAACCAAAAATGTTGCATGGGACTCAGTCTTTCTGGAAAGAAGAGGATGGGGCAGATCTGAACAAGGGGGCTTCTAGATTGATAGAAGACAGAGGAAAGGAAAGGGGGCTCTGATGATGAGGCTCAGTGAACCTCCCAGCCTAATTGCCTGCTCATCTGCTGCAACTCCTATTTCCAGACAGGTAAGTCACAGACACTGGCCTCCTCTTGCCTCAAATGTTTCCAGAATCATCCCACTGGTAAAGCTATGGACCTTGGATACACCTTCTATGCATGCACAATGAATATCCACATTCTCTTATTTCATAGTGAGCTATTGTTAACCCAGGAAAAAAGCTCCACAGTGAGTCCTTATGACCAAGCACTTCAACTCCCAAAAGATCTCTCCTATCACAGCTCAGTTCTCTTCTAAGTTCCCAACTCAATAAAAAAAAAAAAAAAATGTTGTTTTTGTTAAGCTTTTTCCAGGCTTTTTTTTTTTCTATTTTAGGCATCCTTATAAAAATAAGACTCCAGTTCTAAGGGCAGGCATTTGGATCTTTCTGGCAGGGACTCCCACCCTGGGCAAGCACACTTGATGATCACACGGTACATGGTCCCTTCTCTCATGACCATCTGCTAGACTGGCTCTCTGCCCACTCACAAGCAGACTGAATTGTTTCACTAGGAACACAGGTGCCAGGCTATCATGTGCTTAAATGAGCAGCCCACATAATACAGCAAAATGTTCCTCTTCCCTTCAGGGGGACCCTTCCCCATGACAGCCTTAAAGTAGTGTCACTACATGACTTCCGAAGCTTGACTAAAGCCAGAGGCATGGGTGAGCCAAAGAAAATATTGTAAGAGTCAAATCCTGAGAGATGAGTAGTCACAGAGCAGAGCAACAGTGATCATGTTAGCAATGGTGCAGGTGGAGGTGGGGGGTGAACAAGAAACTCAGAAATTGAGAAAGAAAGAAAAAACTCACCGCCCCCAGATTTATGTAAAATTGAAGGAAATATAAGTTGTGTGTGTGACTATGCCTTAACCTACAGCAGAGAGAACAAATAACAAGGAAATCAGAGCTAACAACATGAGGGCATATCCCAACTCTGTCACTTGATGAGCCTTCAGCTGGCCACTGATCTCAATATTCCTAACAGTTAAATAGGTATAATAATAATACCATATGTTGCCATCGCTATGATTATAGAACAATCATTCCAAAACTTAGTGGTTTAAAACAACATTAGTTATTATCTTTCTCTGAGTCAAAAATTTGGGAGCAATTCAGCTGGGCAGTTCTAACTTGGGGTCCCTCATGAGGTTGCAGTCAGGATATGACTGTGCCTGGTGCCTTTGTAAAGGCTTCTTCCCTTATATATTCCCCACTCATATATCATCTGGCCTGGAAAGACAGGAACAGCAAGGAGCTAGAGTCACTAGAATGCTTCAGGCATTTCTTTGTGTCTCTGCACACTCTCTCTACATGGTCTCTCCACCCTGGCAACTTCAAGGTATAGCCAGATTTCTTACATGGTGCCTTGAAAGGAGCATGACTTGAGAGAGAGATCCAGGAAAAAGCTGTCTTGCCTTTTATGAGTCAGTCTTGGAAGTCACATAGAGTCATGGCCACATATTCTATTGGTAGAGGTAGTTACAAAAGTCTATTGCACCCTACTCGTGGAGAAACATCAGGACTGGATTCTAAGAGCATGGGAGATGAGATACAAATTTTCCATCTTTGGAAAATATAATCTGCTGTGTCACACAAAGTTGTTAAAAGATTCAATAAAATCATTCACATTCACTTTATAAGCCGTGAAGCACTATACAAATATTAGTTATTTTTATTACAATAGTTATAATAAAATGCTGTATCTTTTTATCTTAGTCTATTATAGGAGGTAATTTCTGCAGATGAGGCTACAGGGGCATAGTGAACTAAATTTAATTAATATGGAACAAAGGCCGTAGTAAAAAAAAAAGGCATCTAGGGCGCCTGGGTGGCTCAGTCGTTAAGCGTCTGCCTTCAGCTCAGGTCATGATCCCAGGGTCCCGGGATCGAGTCCCACATCGGGCTCCTTGCTCGGCAGGAAGCCTGCTTCTCGCTCTCCCACTCCCCCTGCTTGTGTTCCTGCTCTTGCTATCTCTCTCTCTGTCAAATAAATAAAATCTTTAAAAAAAAAAAAAAAAAGGCATCTACTCAAAGACCAGTGGGACATTACTTATCCCAAAAATTTTAAAGAAAGGGATTCTGTCTGCTCTAAGGTACACAAGGCAGAGTTGGGGAGAGAAGTGTCTATTGAAAACCGGGGATTAAGTTAAAGTCTATATACTGAAAAGTGAAGCCCTCAAGCCCCATTCTCTGGTTCCCAGAACACTGACGACTAGGTTTATGTTCTTTGGACTAGGGACTGAAAGGTTCTTCTCCAGATAATCTAACCATCCAACACAAGAGATCTAAAGATACTGATAGCCAAAAAATTCCTCCCAAGAAAGAGCTGAACTAGATCACTCAGAAGTTAAGCCCACAAGTCCACAAGCCATTCTTCCTCCACACCCAGAGCTTCTAGAAACTTTGTGGTGTCCCTGTCTTAAATATGAGAGAACTGCTAAAGATCCTCTAACATTTAGGAAAGCCAGAAACCAAAGAAACTCAGAAGGAACAGAGAAAACACTAAAGGATTATTTCCAAAAAATAAAATAAACCTTTAATTCAGCATCCTTAGAAAAATAAGAGAACATAATATTGCACCCACACAACAAACATGATGTTATAAAAAATTTCATAGAAATTTCAAGAAACGTGTTGTTGAAATTAAATATTATGATGGCAGAAATGAAATTTTCAATAGAAGGGCTGAGACTCAAAGGTAAGCCAATCTCCCAGAAAGTAGAATGAAAAGTCAATGCAATATAAAATATTAGAACATTAAATTAGTCCAGGAGGCCCAGAATCCAAATAATGGAAATTTCAGAGTAAGAGAATTCAGAAAATGGAGGGGAAGAAAAACATCAAAGAAATAATTCAAGAAAATTCCCATTATATGTTAAAAAAATAAATAAATAAGATAGTAGGAAGGGAAAAATGAAGGGGGGGAATCAGAGGGGGAGATGAACCATGAGAGATGATAGACTCTGAGAAACAAACTGAGGGTTCTAGAGGGGAGGGGGGATGGGGGGATGGGTTAGCCTGGTGATGGGTATTAAAGAGGGCACGTACTGAATGGAGCACTGGGTGTTATACGCAAACAATGAACCATGGAAAACTACATCAAAAACTAATGATGTAATGTATGGTGATTAACATAAAATAATAAAATATAAATAAATAAATAAATAAATAAATAAATAAATAAATAAATAAATAAATAAAAGAAAATGCCTGAAGGATTTTCAGAAAATAACTGAAGGATATGAGTTTCCAGACTGGAAGTACCAGTAAGTGTTCAACACAGTAGATTTAAAAAAAAAAAAAAAAAAACTTCAACATATCTGTGAGAAATTTCAGAAAACTAGGAATGAATAAAAGATTTAAAAAGCATGAAGAGGGATTGTAAGAGAATATTGTGAATAATTATATACCAAAAATCAGACAACATAGAAGAAATAGATAAATTCCTAGAAACACATAACCTACCAAAAATGAAGCAGGAAGAAATAGAAATTTTGAATAGACCAATTACAGGCAATGAAATTGAGTCAGTAATCAAAAAACTCCCACCAAACTGAAGTCCAGGACCAGACAGCTTCACAGGTGAATTGTACCAAACATTTAAAGAAGAGTTAATACCTATTCTTCTCAAACTTTTCCAAAAAATAAGAGGAAAAGAAAAGCTTCCAAATTCATTCTACAAGGCCAGAATTACCCTGATACCAAAACCAGATAAAGACACCACAAAAAAAAAAAGAGTTACAGACAAATATCTCTCATGAACACACATGCAAATTTCCTCAACAAAATATTGTCAAATAGTATCCAACAATACATTAAAAAAATCATTCACCACAATCAAGTGGGATTTATTCCTGGGACATTGGGATGGTTCAGTATTCATAAATCAATCAATGTGACACATCACATCAACAAGAGAAAGGATAGAAATTGTATGATCATTTCAATAGATGCAGAAAAAGCACTTGACAAAGTACTACATCCATTCATGATAAAACCCTCAACAAACAAGGTTTAGAGGGATCATATCTCTACATCATAAAGGCCTTATATGAAAAACCCAAGGCTAACATCATACTCAATGGAGAATAACTGAGATTTTTTCTCCTAAGGTCAGGAAGGGGATGTCCACTCTTACCACTTTTATTCAACATAGTACTGAAAGGCCTAGTCATAGCAATCAGACAACAAAAAGAAATAAAAGGCATCCAAATTGGTTAGGAAGAAGTCAAACTTTCACTATTTGCAGATGATATGATCCTATACATAGAAAACCCTAAAGACTCCACCAAAAAACTACTAGAATTGATAAATGAATTCAGTAAGATTGCAAGATATAAAATCAATGTACAGAAATCTGTTGCAGTTCAGGAGCACCTGAGTGACACAGTCAGCTGGGCGTCTGACTCTTGATTTCAGCTCAGGTTGTGATCTCAGGGTCGTGAGACCGAGCCCCGCATCGAGCTCCACGTTCAGTATGGAGTCTGCTTGGGACGCTGTTGCCCTCTCCTTTTGCCCCTCTCCACGGTGCGCTCACTCTCTCTAAAATAAATAAATAAATCTTTAAAGAAAAACCTGTTGCATTTCTATATACTAATAATGAAACAGCAAAAAGAGAAATTAGGAGAAAAAATCCCAGTTACAATTGCACCAAAAATAATAAAATACCAGGATAAACTCAGCCAGAGAGATAAAAGACCTGTACTCTGAAATCTATAAAACACTGATGGAAGAAATTGAAGATGACACAAAGAAATGGAAAGATATTCCATGCTAATGGATTGGAAGAACAAATATTGTTAAAATGTCTATATTACCCAAAGCAATCTATAGATTTAATACAATCTCTATCAAAACATCAACAGGGGCGCCTGGGTGGCTCAGTTGTTAAGCGTCTGCCTTCGGCTCAGGTCATGATCTCCAGGTCCTGGGATCGAGCCCCGCATCAGGCTCCCCGCTCAGCGGGGAGTCTGCTTCTCCCTCTCCCTCTGCCTCTCCCCACTGTTCCTACTCTCTCTCTCTCTGTATCTCTCTGTCTCAAATGAATAAATTAAAAAAAAAAAAAAATCAACAGCATTTTTCAAAGAACTGGAATAAACAATCCTAAAATTTGTATGGAACCACAAAGATCCCAAAAAGCCAAAGCAATCTTGAAAAAGAAAAACAAAACTAGAGGTATCACAATTCTAGACTATAAGTTGTATTACAAAGCTGTGGGAATCAGGGTGCCTGGGTGGCTCAGTTGGTTAAGTGACTGCCTTCGGCTCAGGTCATGATCCTGGAGTCCCAGGATCGAGTCCCACATCAGGCTCCCTGCTCAGCAGGGAGTCTGCTTCTCCCTCTGACCCTCTTCCCTCTCATGCTCTCTATCTCTCATTCTCTCTCTCTTTCAAATAAATAAATAAAATCTTTAAAAAAAAAAGCTGTGGGAATCAAAACAGTATGGTCCTGGGACAAAACAGACACATAGATCAATGGAGCAGAATAGCAAGCCCAGAAATAAACATGCAATTGTATGGTCAATTAATCTTTGACAAAGGAGGCAAGAATATAAAATGGGAAAAAGACTCTTCAACAAATGGTATTGGGAAAAATGGACAGCTACATTCGAAGGAATGAAACCGGACCACTTTCTTACACCATACACAAAAATAAACTCAAATGGATTAAAGACCTAAATGTGAGACCTGAAACCATAAAAATCCTAGAAGAGAGCACAAGCAGTAATTTCTCTGACGTTGGCCATAGCAACATTTTTCTAGATGTGTCTACCAAGGCAAGGGAAACAAAAGCAAAAATAAACCATTGGGACTATATCAAAATTAAAAGCTTCTGTGCACCAAAGCAAACAACCAACAAAACTAAAAGACAATCTACTGAATGGGAGAAGATATTTGCAAATGACATATCCAATTAAGGGTTTGTATCCAAAATATATAAAGAACTGAGACATTGGGACGCCTGGGTGGCTCAGTTGGTTAAGCGTCTGCCTTCAGCTCAGGTCATGATCTCAGGGTCCTGGGATCGAGTCCTACATCAGGCTCCTTGCTGAGCAAGGAGCCTGCTTCTCCCTCTGCCTGCATCTGTCTCTCTCTCTCTGAAAAATAAATAAAAACTTAAAAAAAAAAAAAAAGAACTGATACATTTGAACACACCAGAACAAACAAAAACCCACAAATAATCCAATTAAAAATGTGCCGAAGATATGAACAGACATTTTTCCAAAGAAGACATCCATTTGGGGCCTGGGGGACTCAGCCTGTTGGGCATCTAACTCTTGATTTCGGCTCAGGTCATGATCTCAGGGTCAAGGGATCAAGCCCCATGTCAGGCTCTGTGCTTAGCATGCAGTGTGCTTGAGATTCTCTCTCTCCCTCTCCCATTGCCCCTCCCCACAGTGCTCTCTCTCTCTCTCAAATAAATCTTAAAATCTTTAAAAAATAAAAAAAAAGACATCCAGTTGGCCAACAAAGAGAAAGATGCTCAACATTACTCATCATCAGAGAAATGCAAATCAAAATCACAATGCAATATCACCTCACACCTGTCAGAATGGCTAAAACCAAAAACTCAAGAAACAAGTGTTAGCAAGGATGTGCCAAAAAAGGAACCCTCTTGCACAGATAGTGGGAATGCAAGCCGGTACAACCATTGTAGAAGACAATATGGAGGTTCCTCAAAAAATTAAAACTAGAATATCCTAGATCCAGTAATCACACTACTGGGTATTTACCCAAAGAATACAAAAACACTAATTTAAAGGGATATATGCACCTCTATGTTTATTGCAGCATTATTTACAACAGCCAAATTACGGAAGCAGCCCAATTGTCCATCCATAGATGAACGGATTAAGAAAAAGTGGTACACACACACACACACACACAATGGGATATTAGTCCGCCATAAAAAAGAATAAAATCTTGCCATTTACAACAATATGGATAAAGCTAGAGAGTATAATGCTAAGTGAAATAAGTCAGAGAAAGACAAATACCATATGATTTCACTCATATGTAGAATTTAAGAAACAAAAGAAACAAACAAAGGAAGAAGAAAAAAGACACAAACTAAGAAATAGACTCTTAACTATAGAGAACAAACTGGTCTATGGTCATAACACCCTGAATGCACCTGATCTGGTCTAATCTCAGAAGTTAGGCGGGGTTGGAGCTGGTTAGTACCTGGATGGGGGAACAAACTGATGGTTACCAGAGGGAAAGTGGTGGGGGGGGATGAGTGAAATAGGTGAAGGAGATTAAGAGTACACTTATCTTGATGAGCACAGAGTAATATATGGAACTGTTGAATCACTATACTGTACACCTGAAACTAATATAATACTATGTGTTAACTACACTGAAATAAAAATAAATAAAAAATAAAAAGCATGAAGAGGAAAACAGGGAAGATTAGGTGAGCATTAGATATTTTAACAGTAACATTGGAAGCTACAAAATAATAGAAAAATTCCTTTGAGCTTCTAAGAGGAAAACAGTCCCAAGTAGGTTCTCCCAGCCAAATTATCAATAAAGTATGACAGTCAAATAAAACACTTTCAGGTAAACAAGTTTTCAAAAAATATACCTCCCATGCACTTCCTCAGAAAGCTACTAAATGATGTGCTTCTCCAAAATGAAGGAGTGAACCAAGAAACAGGAAGACATGCACTCCCAGAAATAGAAATCCATCTGAATTAAAAACAGAGGCAATCCCCCAGATGGTGGTAAAGGGACAACTGTGCACAGTGGGCCGAAGGTCCAGACCAAAGCAGTGCCTAGATCTTACGAGAAATGTCTTCAGGAAGGTAAAACAAGGCGCCTGGGTGGCTCAGTCGGTTAAGTGGCTGTCTTCGGCTCAGGAGTATGATCCCAGTGTCCTGGGATCGAGTCCCACGTCGGGCTCCCTGCTCAGCATGGAGTCTGCTTCTCCCTCTGCCCCTCACCCCGCTCGTGCTCACTCGCTCTCACTTTCTCTCTCTAATAAATAAAATCTTAAAAAAAAAAAAAAAAGAGAGAAAACACATGATGTATTTGGATTAAGAGAAACTGTAAAGATTATTTATTTATTTATTTATTTATTTATTTATTTATTGAGAGAGAGAGTGAGAGCACGAGTGTGAGCTGGGGAAGGAGCAGAGGGAGAGGGACAAGCAGACTCTGTGGAGCATGGAGCCAGACAAGGGGCTCTATCCCAGAACCCTGAGATCATGACCTGAACAGAAATCAAGAGTCAGTTGCTCAACCGACTGAGCCACCCAGATGCCCCAAGAGAAATTTTAAACTTATGATGAAGGAATTAGGGAGAAATTAGTGAAGAGGGTGCATAGAGGGTAAAGTGAATAAAAAGAGAACAATGATTAACTCCCAGAAAAACAAAGAGTACTACAAAAAAGGAAATATAATCATGGTATACATCATGGCTCAACTGTGAATAGTATTTGTTTACATGGTTATAATAATATAAACAATGAATGTTGACCTAACCAAAACAACTATGTTGAGAGGATGGGGCAAAATGATAAATAATTGAAGAGGTGGAACAGAAAAGGAAAATCCATGCATATAATTCCTTAACTTGAACAGAACTATTACTGCATTTGTACACATCCTTCCAGCCTTTTTTCATGTGTTCTCCTATTTTCCACATACTTCACATGCAAAATACAAGAATTATCACCATCATAAAGTAATTGTATCTATTTTGATGCTTTAAGAGAGAATGAGATTTTTAAATCCAAGTAAATCCATTCAAGTACCTTAAGCTAAAAATAATATGTCATTGACTAATTTGTCAATAAATAATCTTTTGTCACCTAATTAATTTAAAGTAAATTTATCCACAAGTATCACATATAACAAAGAAAGATGTCAAAATTTTCCTTATCATAAATAAAATCATTAGGATTGGATTTTAAATAAACTTCAAAATCTAATGTTAAATAATACACTTTTCTAAATTAAAACATTTTACTTTCTTTTCTGTAGAATATCCACGCAAAAATAACAAAACAGGTGGCACCTGGGTGGCTCAGTCGTTAGGCGTCTGCCTTCAGCTCAGGTCATGATCCCAGGGTTCTGGGATCGAGCCCCGCATCAGGCTCCCTGCTCAGCGGGAAGCCTGCTTCTCCCTCTCCCACTCCCCCTGCTTGTGTTCCCTCTCTCGCTGTGTCTCTCTCTGTCAAATAGATAAATAAAATCTTTTTTAAAAAATTACAAAACAATTTTTAGGTTCTTAAGGGGATTTGATACATTGTAAGTGACTGTGAAAGGGATTCATAAATCAAAAGTATTCCTGAGACAGTGGTTAATGGGGTAATATCAGGGATTCCAGAGTGCCTAGCACTATCTGCTGGCTGTAGTATAAAAGCTCATTAACAGTGACTAAGTTTTTCTGTCCACCATTAAAGTCAGGTGCAGTCAGACAGAATTAAGCTCTGATTAAACTCTCTGCACTTCAGTTCCTATGTTTATAAAATGAAGATAATAATACCTCCTTCCCAATATTGTTATACCCATAACAAATGGCAGTGACTAGCACACTGTTTAGGCATATGATCAGCATTCGATAAATTGCAGATGTATGTATATGACATTTATACATGTAGATATATATTGCCAGGAGAAGAAACACACCAACTCAAATTCTCACTAAATAATTCTCCATCTAATTAATTGATATCAGTTACTTTCCTGAAAAGGGGAGAAAGTAGAAAGTTAAAAGAGGAAGATATGGGGCGCCTGGGTGGCTCAGTCGTTAAGCGTTTGCCTTCGGCTCAGGTCATGATCCCAGGGTCCTGGGATTGAGCCCCACATCAGGCTCCCTGCTCCACGGGAAGCCTGCTTCTCCCTCTCCTGCTCCCCCTGCTTGTGCTCCCTCTCTTGCTGTATCTCTCTCTGTTAAATAAATAAAATCTTTAAAAAAAGAGAGAGAGAGAGAGAGGAAGATATTCCTCATAGGCAGGAAAAGGCACAAAAAGTAAAGTCAAAATAGGACAAAAACATATTTTTTGCCTAAAGTACATTTAGGATAAAAAGTCTGCAAATAACATAAATGCACCTGTCTCCCTCTGAACCATCATGTGCCTGGGGACCTGGTACCCAGGAAGCACTCGAACATAATTAGACATCAGGAGGAGAGATTGAGTTAGCACCAACTTCCAGAAAGTTGGTGCCATGTAACTAAATATAATCACTAACTGAAGTACAACTAACTAAATACAATCAGAGGGTCACAGGATGGTGCAGAAAAAGGGACCCAAGAGACCACCTAACCAGCTCCAACCTTTTGCAAAAAGCAAAATAAAGTGCCGAGGGGACCTGCCCAAGAACACACACAATTAGAGGCAGAGGCTAAACTTGAATTAGGATTTCCAGTAACATACCCTTTCTTGTTTCGGAGAAAAAAACAAAACAAAACACTTGTGTGTATATGTTAGGGACATGGGAGAAAATGGGACAGCTTCTGGAATGTATAAGGCAAAGGTTTCTAACACTACCAACATGTCCCTTGGCTGGCAATAAGATCCAAGGTTGACAAGGCAGCAAGACTTTCCCCTAAGGACAGAAAACATGTTGCATTATTCCTCCTACAGAAGGCAGTTAGACTAAGACATCCCTGCTGTCAAAATAACTGCTGTTTCCGATATGTTTTCCACCTACCCTTCAGAATGGAAATGAGCCCAGATCCCTTTCTCAGAAGAGTTAAGCACGGAATCATCACTCAAATGGAGCAAGCAGCTTGCAGAATGGCTGCAATGAGTTGGTTCCCTAGTAAATAGATTGAACATTATTGCTCTACTTCATATCCTCAATGGAACTCCATCCCATGAATGAAGTGGTATATTATAACTGGCATAAAATAAGCCACCACTTTAGTTACAACACAGGATTGTGCAAATAAACAAGCATTAATCATGCACATTATGTAGAGCATAATGCTTCGGAGAGCTTCTGCAAGCAGCTCCAAATGAACTCGACCAAATTAAGCCATCTGACAGCTGTTCTGTGACCTGTGGGAAATGAGTTGGTGGTCTCAGTCCAGTTCCTAGTGGACAGGTGTCCAAAGCACAAAAACTACCCTCACAATTGGGCCTAATTAGCAACCTGGTTGTTGCAGCCACAGTAAAACCTGGAGTCCTGGAGTCCATGTCACTGCCATGCTGTTGGAGGCTTGTCTCGACATCAGGTGGCATGCACTAAAGGCTTAGTGCGGAAACGCTCACAATGGTGCCTGCACAAAATGTCGTTGCTTCAGGAGAAACAGAACTGTGTCCAGGACTGGCTCTCTGCCTCTTGCCTGACTCCCCCAAGCCAAAGATGTCAGAGACAGGGATGGAGTTTGGGGCACTGTTTTAATCCATGGAAGGAACATGTTTGTAACACTTCAAAGTGTTATGCACTCCTAAGAGCTGGAGACTCAATATTACACAAAAACGAGATTTCCCTGCATCCCCATCCATTTCTCAAAATCTTTCCCTTCACCTCTTCGCCTTAATTGAAACCTGCCTGTTTCTGAGGATAATGCCTCCCTTTAAACCCTCCCAAGTGCACAGTTGTTGTTCTCCAAAGTTCTACATACCTCAGCACCAGATAATGGGGAAGGATTCCCCTTGTTCCTAAATCTCACTTTCAGGCCGTTTCTTCTCTGCCCTTGCAAACGCCTTCTTCTCTGACACCCAGAGCTTTCAGCTCTACCCCTCTCCATTGACCTTCCGTTCAATCCTCTTGTTCTGAAAAC
This sequence comes from Mirounga angustirostris, assembly GCF_029215605.1. Taxonomy (NCBI): domain Eukaryota; kingdom Metazoa; phylum Chordata; class Mammalia; order Carnivora; family Phocidae; genus Mirounga; species Mirounga angustirostris. Next base: position 85,891,931 of record NW_026991716.1, on the reverse strand, counting down.
ATGTTAACTCCTGGCTTACAGTCTTCCTCGGTTATCCTCTCTTCAGATATCATCAATGGTATTTCAACACCCATGTTGGTGAAGTATAAACACTCTGGCTTCAAATCACCCTAATGATCTTTCTCTCCTCAACACCACCACCTCCCACTCCCATGGCTGCTCTCCAGACCTGGTCATTACCAGAAACTGCACCACCTGCAAAAATCTCAATTCAAATTCTACTTCCTCAGACTACAAGCAGTCATTTCTAGCTCATGTTGTTATAGCACACTTCTTTATGACTCTCTCGCCATGTGCAGACCAATACATTGGCCCAGTTTTCTTATTATTCATTGACTCCCCACCCTTCCCCTTCTCGTATACCATCACTGGTGCCTCAGTCTCCTTCACCCTCTCCAACTGATCTAACATCACGTCCTCTCAACTTTCTCTCCAAATTACATTCATTTATTGCTTATGCACCATTGTATTCCCAGGCTCTGGCTCACAATATAGACTCAATAATATTTCTCAAATGAATGAAGCATTAAAAATAAATGTAGGAGAGTTTCACTTCTGCTTAGGACGTAGAAGCAAAAGAGAATGTCACTTCCACATTGACAATGGAAAAAAATGGATCATCTAAAAAATCATAACTTTGATCCATCCCAACAGAGAGCTAAGGTTATAAGCAAGCAAAGCAACCTGAATTCCAAAGAGGGACAAATGTCAATGAAGAGAAATAGGACACATGTACTTTCCCACCTTTGGCAGAACACAGGAGAGAGAAATGGCTGCCACGTAAGTAGAGAACCCAACTAAAATTTTTATTCATAAAGGCCAAGTGTGGGCTAGTATGACAATGTAGTATAGGTAGCAGGTCCAGATACAAGGGGAATTTGCCTTTATTCATAAGATTTTCACAGGTCTCCACTGGATGCTTATAAGAAAACTTAGAGATAGGATAGAAAAATGGAGTCAGCCCCCCTGAAGGAGGATGTACAGTGGGGTGGGTGTACAGAGATAATCATCAGGAAACTATCTCTCACCCAGTACCGACCAGAGATATAAGGCAGAGCTTGGCTGCCACAAGAGGAAGGGCAGGAATATGAGAAAACACCAAACTATGTCCCAAGCACATAGAGTCTGCTAAGAGTAAGACTAGGCTAGGAGAACACAGAACACTCCAGTGACCCCACACAAGTATAACACTAAGTAATAAGCCAACATAACCTACAATTAGGGAAGGATCAAAAGCTTGTAAAGAGTCCCTGTGATGGTGCAGAAGAACATGATTTTTGTTTTCAACCCATCAAGTTTCCACTCTATAACAGCTTCTAACAACTGGAGGAATTTAAGTTTATGATACACTGAAGGTAGTGATAGCTACAACAAAACCCAAACCCATTTCAACTTCTGTCTAGGGTAACTCAACCCCATACCAAGAGCTTGACAAAATGCAAAAATGCTATTTACTTTGGTCTTCTATGTATGTCTATAAACAATATTTAATAATCAATCAAAAACAGCAAAACCAACATAAAATCAAGAGAAAAAAAAACCAGCCTATTGCAAGAAAAAGAGCAATCAACAGAACCAGACTGAGATGATCCAGATGTTGAAATACTTTCAAATAATTATGATTAATATGTTAAAGGCCCTAGTGAAAAAAATAAGCATGTGCATAGATAGAAATGTTACCAGAGAGATGAGAACTATAAGAAAAGTTAAATGGGGGCAACTGGGTGGCTCAGTCAATTAAGCATCTGACTCTTGATTTCGGCTCAGGTCATGATCTCAGAGTCCTGAGATTGAGTCACATGTCAGACTCCCTGCTCAGCGGGGAGCCTGCTTAAGAGTCTCTCTCTCCCTCTGCCCCTAGCCCCCACCCCATCCCTGCTCAAGCACATGGTCTTTCTCTCTCTCAAAGGAAGGAAGGAAGGAAGGAAGGAAGGAAGGAAGGAAGGAAGGAAGGAAGGAAGGAAGGAAGGAAGGAAGGAAGGAAGGGTTAAAATGGAAAGGATAGAAATTTAAAACATGACATCCAAGACAAAGAATATATTCAATAAACTAATTAGCAGAACAGAAAGATCTGTGGGGGGGCGAGAATTGGTGAGCTTAAATATAGATTAATCAAAATTATTCAAACTGCAGAGAGAGAGAAATAGAGCAACCAAGAACCGTGGAACAATATCAAATGTTCTAACATGCATTTATTGAGAATCCCAAAAGGACAAAAGAGGATAGAGAAGAAAAAATATGTGAAAAGATAATGACTGAAAGGGTAGCATGAAGAAGTTTATTTTTGGTGAAGAAACAGTTTTGTATCCTATTGCCATGTCAGCTACACAAATCCACATGTGTCATAAAATGCCACAGAAATATACACCAAAAAAGTATAAAATTGGCAGAACCCAAATAATATCTGTAGCTTAGTTAAGAATATTATACCAATGTCAATTTCCAGATTTTTATAAATACTATGATTATGTAGGATGTTATTATTGGAGAAAGCTATGTGAAGGATACATGGGAACTCACCACATTTTGCAACTTCTTGTGAGTCTAAAATCATTTCAAAATAAAAAGTTCTTTAAAAGATAATGGCCAAACAGATGCATGAAAATATGCTCCACATCACTTGTCATCAGAGAAATACAAATCAAAACCACAATGAGATACCACCTTACACCAGTTAGAATGGCTAAAATTAACAAGACAAGAAACAACAAATGTTAGCGAGGCTGTGGAGAAAGGGGAACCCTCTTATACTTTTCGTGGGAATGCAAGCTGGTACAGCCACTCTGGAAAACAGTATGGAGGTTCCTCAAGAAGTTAAAAATACAGCTACCCTATGACCCAGTAATTGCACTACTGGGTATTTACCCCAAAGATACAGATGTAATGTAAAGAAGGGGCACATGTACCCCAATGTTCATAGCAGCAATGTCCACAATAGCCAAACTGTGGAAGGAGCCGAGATGTCCTTCAACAGATGAATGGATAAAGAAGATGTGGTTCATATATACAATGGAATATTACTCAGCCATCAGAAAGGATGAATACCTACCATTTACATCAACATGGATGGAACTCGAAGGTATTATGCTAAGTGAAATAAGTCAATCAGAGAAAGACAATTATATGGTTTCACTCATATGTGGAATATAAGAAATAGCACAGAGGATCATAGGGGAAGGGATGGAAAACTGAATGGAAAGAAATCAGAGAAGGAGACAAACCATGAGAGACTCTTGACTCTGGGAAATAAACTAAGGGTTGCAGAAGGGGAGGTGGGTCGGGGGATGGGGTAACTGGGTGATGGGCATTAAGGAGGGCATGTGATGTGATGAGCACTGGGTATTATATACAACTAATAAATCAATGAACACTACATCAAAAACTAATGATGTACTATATGCTGGCTAATTGAATTTAAATTTTAAAAAATGATAATGGCCAAAAATTTTCCAAAAATACTGAAGGAAAACAAATGACTAATATAATAAACCCACAGAACTTCAAGCAGAATGAACAATACTACAATAACACTATAAACACTATAAACACTATAAACAACTGCTAAAAATAAAAAATAAACAGGAACATAATTTTCTTATAACATTTATAGAAGTAAAATGTATTACATCAAGAGCACACAGTAGGGGAGAAGAGAAATAAAGTTAATGTTAAAAGGTTTTATACTATAAATTATACTAAATTATTTGGTGGTAGATTGTTATAAGTTTATTGAACTGTTTATAAATTTATAAGTTTATCGACTATTACATGCATATTGTAAATCATAGGGAAACCACTATTTTAAAAAAAGAGATAACTAGTAAACCAATAGTGGATATAAAATGGAATCATAAGAGAAGACAGGAAAAGAAAAAATGGTAAAAAAGATGGAGAAATTAGAAAACAACTACAAGAAGCCATGTTTAAATACAATTTGTCAATAATTTAATTAAATGTAAAAACCTTTCATGGAGCAAGAAAAGTCTAGTAGAAAGCTTTTGCTATACTGAGATTTTAGTTTCAATATCGTCTTTCCATGAGCAGTAATTTTTGTATAATTTTAATAAGTTTCCACTAATAATAATTCATGATTATCTCAAGTAATTCAAAGCTCACTCTAGTCTTCACTCACGAGCTGTTAAGAATGTAAAAATTTAAAAATTGTTCTAAGTATCATTTGGATGCCAAGGCCTCTTGAGCTATGGGGGACAATTAAGGAAAATCATGATGCAAAATTCATTAATTTGTGTGCCCCTAACGCCCCACACCTAGTACACCTATATATGAGAGCTATTTGATGATTACTTGCATTTTTCTTAAAAATATAAATCTCATTTGTAAGGGGTCAGGTATTCTTGGGAGACTTCTCCAGGAACAAAGGAGCTGGCTGGTGCCATTTCCTGCCCTTGCCCCCAGGGACATGGGCTGGAACCAGCACAGTGCCAACACTGTCCACCTAACTTACTAAGAGCACTCCCACCCTCACATTCTCTTACAGACATGCCCCCTCCAGCCAGGCCTTGGTCTCCTCCCACAGTAGGCCCACACAAATCTTGCTAACACCACACATCCTGCCCCCATGTACCTCTGTGGATCTGGCCCTCCAATTCAGTCTGCCTCTGTCCCCAGCGGCTACAGGTTCCCCTCCCACAATGGACCAATGTGGCCCTACTGACACCACGCTCCCCACATTCTCCCATGGACCTGTGACCTCCAATACACCCTTGGCCAGAGCCCAACTGAAACAGTGCTACAGCCTGGCAGTGAGCAAGGAGCCCTGACAGGGGCTAGCACCTCTCCAAAGTGACTCCAGCACTGGGGAGAGAGGAACATAACCATATACCAGTCCAACTGAGGCACCAGCAATGGGCTGGGGACAGACATCTAGCGTGACTGCAGAGGGCGGTGGGTGGGGGAATGGGTGAAACAGGTAAAGGAGATTAAGAGTACAATTATCTTAGTAAGTATTGAGTAATAAATGGAACTGCTGAATTACTATATTGTACACCTGAAACTAATATAACACTGTAAGTTAATTACACTGGAATTTTTTTTTTAAAGATTTTATTTATTTATTTGACAGAGAGAGACAAAGAGAGAGAAGGAACACAAGCAGGGGGAGCGGGAGAGGGAGAAGCAGGCCTCCCATCGAGCAGGGAGCCTGATGCGGGGCTCGATCCCAGGACCCTGGGATCATGACCGGAGCCGAAGGCAGACGCCCAACGACTGAGCCACCCAGCTGCCCCTGGAATTTTTTTAAAAGATACCAGCAAGGGGCACCTGGGTGGCTCAGTTGCTAAGCGCCTGCCTTCGGCTCAGGTCATGGTCCTGGGGTCCTGGGATTGAGCCCCGCGTCAGGCTCCCTGCTTGGCGGGAAGCCTGCATCTCCCTCCCCACTCCCTCTGCTTGTGTTCCCTCTCTTGCTGTGTCTCTCTCTGTCAAATAAATAAATAAAATCTTTTTAAAAAATTAAAATATAAATAAAATAAAAATAAGAGATATCATTTTTTAAATTTTAAAATTTTTAAAAAAAGAATATGGTACTGACACAAAGACACATGGATCAATAGACTAGAATAGAAAGCCCAGAAATAAACTCACAATTGTATGGTCAATTAATCTTTGACAAAGGAGGCAAGAATATACAATGGGAAAAAGACTTTTCAACAAATGGTATTGGGAAAAATGGACAGCTACATGCGAAGGAATGAAACTGGACACCACTTTCTTACACCATATACAAAAATAAACTCAAAATGGATTAAAGACCTAAATGTGAGACCTGAAACCATAAAAATCCTAGAAGAGAACAGAGGCAGTAATTTCTCTGACATTGGGCATAGCAACATTTTTCTAGGTATGTCTACCAAGGCAAGGGAAACAAAAGCAAAAATAAACCATTGGGACTACATCAAAATTAAAAGCTTCTGTGCACCAAAGCAAACAACCAACAAAACTAAAAGACAACCTACTGAATGGGAGAAGATTTTTGCAAATGACATATCTGATAAAGGCTTAATAGCCCTTACAGAACTCATACAACTCAACACACACACACACACACAATAATAATAATAATCCAATTAAAAATGAGCAGAAGATATGAACAGACATTTCTCCAAAGAAGACATCTAGATGGCCAACAGATAGAGGAAAAGAGGCTCAACATGACTCATCATCAGGGAAATGCAAATCAAAACCACAATGCAGTATCACCTCACACCTGTCAGAATGGCTAAAATAAAAAAACTCAAGAAACAACAAGTGATGGAGAGGATGTGAAGAAAAAGGAACCATTGAGTACTGCTGGTGGAAATGCAAACTGGTATAGTCACTGTGGAAAACAGGATGGAATTTCCCCAAAAACTTAAAAATAGAACCACCATATGATCCAGTAATTCCACTACTTTGGACTCACCCAAAGAATATAAAAACACTAATTCAAAAAGATGTATGCACCCTTATGTTTATTCCAGCATTATTTACAACAGCCAACTTATGAAAGCAGCCCAAGTGTCCATCCATCAATGGATAAAGAAGTGATACTCAGCCATAGAAAAGAACAAAATCTTACCATTTGCAACAACATGGCTATAGTTCTAGAGTATAATGCTAAGTGAAATAAGTCAGTCAGAGAAAGACAAATACCATGCGATTTCACTCATACGTGGAATTTAAGAAACAAAAGAAACAAAGAAAAAGGAGAGGCAAACCAAGAAACGGATGCTTAACTACAGAAAACAAACTGATGGTTACCAGAGGGGAGGTGAGTTGTGGGATGGGTTAAATAGATGAAGGGAATTAATAGTACACTTATCATGATGAGCTCTCAGTAAGGTATAGAATTGTTGAATCACTATGCTGTACACCTGAAACTAATATAACACTGTATGTTAACTATACTAAAATTAAATTTAAGAAATTAAAAATTAAAAAAATAAAAATAAAAGAATAAAGTCTTATAAACATATGCCTGTACCAAAAGGTGCCCACTTTCTTGAAGATATATGTAATATCGCAATTTTATCTTAGTGTAAAAATCACATTACTGTCAGTGTAAATAAAATCATACCCTTTTATAATCTCCTTGAACTGTCTGCAGGGTTACCAAGGCCGATCACATACGGCTATGTCGGCTGTGTCCTGTGTCGCTGTATCTTCAACAAAAGCAGCATGCAGCCCAGGGGGTGCGGATGTGCTTTCAAATCCAGCCCTTACTCTGTAAAGCCTTGTGTCATCACTGATGGGGTAGTGGCACCTTTTTTCTAATGATCCTCCTTATTAGGGACCTTTATATAATTTGTAAGCTCAGAATGTGCACCTTTTTTAATACACGTGGAAATACTGTGAATACTAAAAGTGGCCCTGAGGATCATTAACCACTCTGAAAAAAAAAACAATCTCAGAATAACCATCCCTACTAGGAATTAAATACTCCAAGTTTTTCTCCATTCTTTTAATATATCATACACAGAATATCTCTGACAAATACAGGTAGAAGAGGACAATTTTGTATAAGAAATTACTGACTTGATCTTTAAATTTCCACATAATCTATATTATCCCAATCATCAGCTAACAAACAAAAATTCCCCTACATACATACAAAATCCACTCCTTCAGGGAAGCCTGATAAAAGGTTTTCCCGTCTTCTCTTAAGAATGGCCAAATTTGGGGCGCCTGGGTGGCTCAGTCGTTAAGCGTCTGTCTTCGGCTCAGGTCATGATCCCAGGGTCCTGGGATCGAGCCCCGCATCGGGTTCCCTGCTCAGCGGGAAGCCTGCTTCTCCCTCTCCCACTCCCCCTGCTTGTGTTCCCTCTCTCGCTGTGTCTCTCTCTGTCAAATAAATAAAATCTTTAAAAAAAAAAAAAAAAGAATGGCCAAATTTTCATGGCTCTCTCTGAGCTACGAAAAGCTGATCATCCTGTATATACAGCAAAGAAATGTCTGAAAATTGTAGCAAAACAAGATTGTATAGAGAATTTGCAGTCAATTGTAACTGACAGTACATTTAGCTTAGGGATAGCAGATAAAAGTATTATCAGTGTATGCCACCACTCTCATCTTGCCTTCAGCACCCATAACAATAACTTCTAAAATCTTTTCTTCCTGATGCATCCATAAACAATTAGCATCTCTTTGTTAAACTCTAATTGCTCTTCTTACACAGCTGTGCCACTATACAGCTCAAGCAAGAGAGCCCAAGTGTTAAGACAGTTATTAATAAAATGATGCCATAACAAACTGAAAGGGCCTGGGGGGTTCAAGACGAACAGGTCTCCCCCACATCTTTTCAGAAACCCAAACCATAGACTATATTTTAAATGCTGAGTTTCCCCATCCTTTTCTCTTAAATACAAACCTTTTTCTCTTAAATATAAATCGTGATACTTGGAGCATTACATGGTGCTAACCTATAAAGAGATAAGAAATGTGCCTTGCATATCTTAGACACTGTATTAGATAAACAATATGTATTGTTTTTACTTATTGCTGTATACCTTCCCTTTACCAGTTTGTTGGTTTGGTTTGGTTTGGTTTTCAAATATTTTACTTGCAATCTACCCACATCTTCAGTGACTAGCAAAGCTGAGGAGTAGTATTCAAGTCCACACAAACTGCCCATCAGTACTTCAACATTACGATGGCTAAGGCAAAAGAAAAGTGTTTGGTTTTTGGGTTTGGGGTTTTTTTCTGGGAAATAGTTGCAAAGTGCTGGCAATATTCACTGAAAATCTTAAGTCAACTCTAAACTTTAGAGTTTTTTCATCCTTCAAAGTGATACAATATAGGATGACAACATTCCTATCCCTTTCTACTTGAGAAACTCCAAAAACTGTTTGTCCCAGAAATATCTTGACATATTAGAAGTTTTCAGCTTCAGGAAATGAAATGTTCTATAGTAGAGGATTGAGGTAACTAAAAATTTGACATGAAATCACTTGACTTAGTATAGAAGAGAAATATTCTTCAAGAAGAAAAGCCTGAGATGAAATAGTCCTACATATTTTAACAATCTCTATCTGTATGCCCCACAATTATACAACTTATTTGACAAATCCAGTAATCAACAATATAGTTTCTACACTGAATCAGTTAGGCTACCTCTGTATGCTAGTAACTGAATCCCTGACCAACAGTGGATTAACAATAAACACATTTTGTTTTTCACAAAAAAGCTGTAAGTAGGTGGCTTACTCTTCCCTCAGTTAGTGCCACATCCTCAGGAGGCATTTCCACCCTCAGGCTTGTAGCCTCATGGCCACAAGACGGCTGCCTCAGCTCCAGATTGTGAACTCACATAGCATATTCCAAAGAAGTGAAGGGAAGGAGCCTTTCCTTGGGCATTTCTCCATCTATCTTTTCCAGAAGCACCACTTACCCTAGCCCAGCAGACTCGATCTTACATCTCATAGGCCAGAACTGGATCACATGGCCACTCTGAGCTGCAAGGAAATACAGGAAGGTAAGTATCTGATGTCCCTAGCCTTTTTCATGGGGGAAAGGAGGAAGGGGAATGGTTATTGAGCAGGTGTATAACATCCTTTCCCTGATTTTCCTTCTGGAAAACTCTCAGTCATCCTTTAAGGCACAGCATATCTGTTACTCCCTTGGCAAATCTCCCTTGACCCGGCTGTAGGCAATGTTAGGTGTTCATTTCTTAGTGATCTGACAGTTTTATGTACCTGTATACAGCAATGTGTGCACTTAGTATTGTAAATATCATTAATATTTGTTTCCCCATTACAGAGTGAACTTCTGGAATGGGAAACATTTCTCTTAACCACTATATCTCAAATGTCTGTGGAAGTATGATTGAAAAATAATTAGACCCAATTATTTAAGCTATGATGATGAAATTACTCTCAATAATAACATATATTGTGCTAGATTAGGCAGCATACAAAATCACCAAATAATTATCTAAAAGAAATGAAAAAAACTAAACATAAGGGCAAATTGATTGTGCTAATGATCACTCAGGTAACTAGAATCACTTTTTCAATGGGATTTTGTCTGGAACAACAGACAAAAAAGAGAGAGCATCCATCATCCCAGGCTTTACCCAAGGAGCAGGGCTTTCAGAGCTTCAGAATGTGGACTGCATGACCCTCAAAATGCCTGGGTTCAAATACAGCTTCTGTTTCTGATGTCTTGGAGATGGAATATTAAACACTTTGAGAGCCCTAAAAATGATGACCAGCCCAGGAGCACAAGGAATCCAGGACCTGGAATCTCTTGTCCTCCCAGATAGAATAGAAGCTATTAAAGACTAATAGGTTCAGATGAATGGATAAAGAAGATGCAATAGAATATTACTCAGCCATCAAAAAGAATGAAATCTTGCCATGTGCAATGACATGGATGGCACCAGAGGGTTTTATGCTAAGCTAAATAAGTCAGAGAAAGACAAATACCATATGCTTTCACTCATATGTGGAATTTAAGAAACAAAACAGATGAACATAGGAGAAGGGTAGGAAAAATAAAATAAGATGAAAACAGAGAGGGAGGCAAACCATAAGAGACACTTAACTCTAGGAAACAAACAGGGTTGCTGGAGGGGAGGTGGGTGGGGGGATGGGGTAATTGGGTGATGAACATTAAGGATGGCACTTGATATAATAAGCACTGGGTGTTATATGCAACTGATGAATCACTAAATTCTACCCCTGAAACTAATAATACAGTATATGTTAACTAAATTTAATATAAATAAAAAATTTTTTTAAAAAAGACTTACAGGGTCATGTCAAGAGAACTCAGGACCCAACCTGAAATGACTCACTGGCCAAAGATGGGACAATTTGAACATCAATAAGAATAATAATTGTAGGGGCGCCTGAGTGGCTCAGTCGTTAAGCGTCTGCTTTCGGCTCAGGTCATGATCTCAGGGTCCTGGGATCGAGCCCCGCATCGGGCTCCCTGCTCAGCGGGAAGCCTGCTTCTCCTTCTCCCACTCCCCCGCTTGTGTTCCTGCTCTTGCTATCTCTCTGTCAAATAAATAAAATCTTAAAAAAAAAAAAAAGAAGAATTGTAATGGATTAAAACCTATCAAATGTATTTAGAATCACAAATTCCTAATGATACTTTAAATCAGTCATCTTTAGAAGATACTAGGATATGACTTTATTACTGTGAAAATTGATTGGAAAAGAATCAAACATTTATTCTCCCTTTCTTACACTAACTCCTTTACCACTGAGTACCAAATAGTAGATGAGGGGAAGTTCCTCTTTATAGAAACATTCCAGTTAATTCATTAAAAAGGACTCATAGGATTAGAATGTCCTACTTTGCAATCCCAATGAATTAATGATCTAGGCACTAATCATCCACAGCTGTTAACATTAAAAAAAAGAAAGATAACCAAACATCATGTACATCCTAATGGAAGACCAATTCTATGAAGTAATCTTGTCAAAAAGAAAAAGAATTGAAATGAAATCTGATCAAGCTACTAGGTTTAACTACAAAATTTACAAGAAATATGGAGGAAAAGAACATCCTATTACACTTAGAGACACAATCAGCAAAATATAGACCATGGGAAACTGTGCAGGACAAACATCCCAGATTCTTTAACCAACAAATTACAGGAAGGAAACATGTATATTAAAAATGACTTAAGAGATATATCCAATAATTGCAATGTGCAGATCTTATTTGTATTCTGATTCAACTAAACAAACTTTTTAAAAAATTGTTACATTCATGAGACAATTGAAATACATTTAAATGCTAATTAGATGTTTATAATATTAACTAATTGTTGTTTTAAAATGTTAGATGTTGATAATGATATCAGGGTTCTTTTTTTAAGTTCTTGTCTTTTGCAGACACATACTGAGATACCTGCAGAAGAAGAGGTACCATGTTTGGGATTTGCTTTAGGGTAGATTTAAAAAGGAAGAATGTGGGGGTGGATGGAGTAGATTGGCTGAGATTTGTGGGTTGTTGCATCTGCATAGTGAGTACATGGGGATTAATTATAATATTCTATCTACTTTTGTATATGGAATTTTCTACAATAAAACATTTTTAAGTGTTTTCCTAATTCAAAATATTAGTAAACTAAAAAACAAATTAGCTGTTCTGGTTCACTAAGGTAATAGAAACAAGACAAGACTGGGTAAGACAAGGCATTAAATGGAATTTGGCCAGCAGCCTATAAGGATACGACTCCTTTTCAAAGGTGGGTAAAAATCAACATAAGCTGTTCTATTCATTCGTTACGGCTGCCATAACAAAGTACCAAACTACATGGCTTAAACAACAGAAATTTATTTCATTACAATTCTAGAGGCAAGAAGACCAACATCAAGGCATCGGTCAGTTTGGTTTCCCCTTAGGTCTCTCTCCCTGGCTTGCAGATGACTTACTTCTTGCTTTGTCTTCACATGGTCTTACCTCTGTGCATGGTGTAACCCTGGTGTCTCTCCACGTGTCCAGATTTTTTTCTTCTAAGGACACCAATCAGATTGAATTAGAGCTCACCCTAACAACCTCATTTTAACTTAATCACCTCTTTAAAGGCCTTATCTCCAAATACTGTCACATTCTGAGATACTAGGGGTTAGGACTTCAACATATGAATTTGAAGGGGATACAGTTCAACTCAGAAGAGCTGCCATACTTAGCAATCCTACATCATGAGCTAACATTGTGAGAATTTGTCTGACAAGCCAAGCTTCCTCCACAGACCTGAAGAAAAGCCAGGAATTAGGTCAAGGTTGGTAGGGTGCTTCACTTCAGTTAGCTCCCAACAGATTCTAGGCCTCCAAGAAGTCAAACCAAGTCTAAAAGATATTCTGACTAGAAGAAAATAAGGATTTTCTATGGAGAAGGATTAAAAAGAAAAGTCCCACAAATTAGGGCATACAGTTTCCCATCCAAACCCAATGAACCTGTCAAAACTTGGATAACCAATGTCTTTCTGACTTTGCTTGAGGCACCTTATCCCATGCAGAGAAAGGATGTGTGCAGAGATAACATGTCTTTGCCTGCATACAAGGCTGCAAATAGACAACACGAACCCCTCTGTGTACCATCTGCATTAACAGAGAGAAAGACAGGAAACTTCCTGCCATAAGCAACAACAGAGCTTACCCTCTGGCGCCCCACAACCCCCAAAGAGCCACCACACATGTTCTCTCTACCTGGATTCCCTGCCAACATCTTGTTCAAGGGTTTGGCCAAAACAAGCAGGGCATTCTGTTCACAGGTGGCTTGGTTTATCCTGTTCCAAATATTCTAGGCACCTGAACAAATCACAGCACTCTTTCCTCTCGTTCTCTCTTCCATCAGTTTGCCAAATAGATACAAAATTGTGGTGGCTTAATTGGGTATTGTTTTGCCACCTTAAATTAGGTTACATTTCCAGGGATACACACACACCCCACACCTCCCCGCTTCCTTTTCCATTATGAGAGCTTACTTTACTCCAAGGTCTTATCTAATCAAATATATTGGCTAAGCTGGCACCATCATCAGCTCTAAACCAACCACTGAAGTCTGTCAGGCCCACCTGCGTTGTGCTTCACCTTCTCACAGCAGCTGAAATACAGAAGGATTTTTTTCTAAAACAGTTCTGCACAAGTTTGTACATTTATGTAAGGACTTGTGCAAGCTTGTACCAACCCTGCTTTCAGATACAAAAATTCCTTGATTTCTCCTTATTATCACTTACTGATACAAAGAGATCCTTGGTCCTTAATTCATCAGACTGACATAATAAATTACGTAAGTTACATATTCCCCTTTCATAAGACCCCTGGCATTCCTGCAGCTAACAACCCCCAATCATTCTGTATTCACCAAGTTCCCCCAAACTCCTAGTCCAAAATAATCCCACTAAGTAATATCTTGGGAAGGCCTATGTGTGATGGAAATATGCAAAATGCACTGGAAAAGGGATAGGGCAGGGCATAGCTGACAAAGCCATGGGAAAAGGGAAAAGACCTCAAGATTGCAGTATTGGAGAGAGCTATAGCCCAGTAGTATCAATGGAGGAAGCAGAAAAATGGTTGTGCAGGAGAGAACTAGGGGTGATGAACCTGAGGACCACCCCCAACAGAGGTGTGGCAGCAAGTCTCCTTGTCCCCAGTTTCCCCAACCACACTCTGCTAGAGACTTTCTCTCCAGAGAAAGTCCAGGTTGTGAGCCCACAGTCTTGGAAATCAGGAATCTGGGCTTTGATTTGGGCATCTGCCTGCTTGAGCAAAGGACACTATGAATAACTGTTACAAACCTGCCTCCTGGGTCAACAGAAGCATAGAAAGGACCTGCATTTTGGAGTCAGGCAAGCTTGGTTTCCAATCCAGACTCTTCTACAAGCTCTCTTTCTAGATTTGGGCAAATTACTTAACTTCCCTGAACCTCCATGTTCTTATATGTAAAATGGGAATAAGGCCATCCAAAGGTTATTTAGAGGATTCAATAAGATACTATAGGGTAGAGTGCCTCCCACGTTATATGGCTTGATAAATGTTTTCCCTTCCAGAAAAATTTCTGAGAGCCAAGACAAAAAGGGAATCATAATCATGACATCACTTTCATTCTCTAGTTAGAAGAACATATCAACACCTCGGAAAAGACAAACTTTTCCTTAGTATTAAAGTAATGTGTATTTGAAAGTTGCTAAGAGAGTAGATCTTAAAAGTTCTCATCACAAGAAAGGATTGGGGGAAATATAGCCATTTATCTTTTGCAGGCTTCATTAGGTTCTAAGTAGCAACACCATCAGAGTAATGTAATGCACAGGAGCTAAGATACAGCCAACTGTCCTATTTTCTTGCAGTAAGACCCTGGGTGACTCTCACAATAATCATCCATGGTTCTGAACCATGGCTGCACAGGCCACACCCCAGATCAAATAAGTCAGAATCTCTGGGGGTGGGACCTAGGCATCAGTCTATTTTAAATCTCCCTAAATAACTCTAATGTGCTGGCAGATTTGAGACCCTCTGGTCTACAATACCAGCAGGAAGATGATCATGGAGGTCCCTGGGAGGCAAAGAAGAATGTGCTGCCATCTGACATGGGAACTGCCAATTAAATGGGTTCTAAAACTGAAACCAAGTTCACAACAGAAAAAGTCTCAGAGGGACTTGAACAAAAAGAGATTTACTGAGAACTTAACTGATCTGCAAAAACACCTTTCTAATTTGATAACACTCTGCTTAATGCTAAAAGGCAAGATAAAGTAGCTAATGAAAAAATGGAAACAACCTAAATATCTTTCAATAAAAAATGGATAAATTACAGTGCTTTATAGCAGTTAAAAATGAATGAATTAGACCTGCATATGTTAACATGGATAGATCTTGAAAATATATGTTGAGTTAAAAGAAAACTGCTGAATGATACATACAGGACAATACCTCTTAAGTAAAATTGTAAACACAAAGTAATACATCTTATTTTAGATATAAAACATACATACCAAAAGTATAAAAATATAGACCTGACAGGTTAAAAAAGTAGGATAATGGTTACTTCTGGGGTGGAAAGGGACTGGAAAGATATAACAATTAATTAGAATGTATAAACTTTATTTGGACTCTTGTTTAGGGGGGAGGAAATAGCCTTAAAAGTCATTCTTGGAATAACTGGGGTAATTTTAACATGGACTCAGTACTATAATTTCATCAAGTTACTGTTCATTTTTTTAGAGATAATGTTAGTATGATTTATGTAGAAGTAAACTTTATTCTTAGGAGATACATACTAAAGTCTAATAATATCTACAACTTACTTTCAAATGATATAGCAAAATGCATGTTGTGTACACACACACACACACACGAAACAGATAAAATCACCATGGGGCTTGGTAAAGAGCAAGATCCCTAAGTGACCACCTGAGATACTATCACAGTGGTTGTTTCTAGGAGAATTGCAGATGAAGGTTGATGTTTCCAGGCCTAAAATCCCCAGTAGGAGAGTGAAGGCCAGAAACCACAGGCTTGTTTCTCTAGTCTAGCCTATGCATGGATGATTTCTACTACCTGCAGGACCAATCTGTCCTCTCAGCACACTCTGCTCTCTGCCATCATAGCTCCAATTAACACACAGAGCAATTTTCTGTTTATCTGTCTCTATCCCCCACCAGCCCATGAGCTTCATGAGGACATAAAGTGTCTGTCTTTTTGCTCTTGCCCTTCCAGCACCTAATACAATGCCTGGCACATACTAAGCACTTAATAAATATTTTTTTAGTTAGCAATTATGGCCATCTTCCAGGAAGAGGATGAACCATTTCCTCTCCCCGACCACCCATCCATGCCACAAGACACAACAGACCTCAAAAACATGCCCCTTGGAGTTGATTTCTGATCCACAAACATTTGTTAAAGCACTGTGTACATTGGAGTCACAGTTGAAGCTGTCATAATACCTGTGCCTGTCCAACAGTTACTTTAAAAAGTGTTTATTTGCACCCATAGAAAATGTTTGCGTGGTACAATTTGATGAACTTAAATATTCTTTACTTTCCTTCTCATCCAAAAGCATTTATACTCTCTCTGAAGCCCTAGAAACAGTGCTAGGCAGATAAAAAATCCCTGCTCATTTACACATTCAAATTAACTAGATTCAGGAACTCTTCATTCCCTAAGTCAGTTATAGATTCAATAACCAGAAATCTCCCCCCCCAAAAAAAAATCTCCCCCATGTTATAACATAATGCTTAGTGCTTGCATCCTCATTAAGTTTTCATAGACAAATAGACTTACTATATATATATATATATATGCACAACTTAAATACACATATTTCATTCAAAACATTACCTGGAATACTCACAGATGGGTAGCCAGGGGCATTCTCATTCCCTTATAGTGGCTAAGAGAGTGGCCAGAAAGATCAGTCTGGCTGACCAGAAAGGTGTTGCCAGGGAAGAAATGGTAGCATGAGGTGAAATCTGAGAGAAGAGGTTGATGAACTATAATGAATATACCAATATACCAATAATGAAACCACCCTTAAAAATTAACAGGTAAGGAAATATAAGAGGTATTTGCAACAAGCAAATATGATTCTCAAGAAATACGGAAAGACAAAGGACAAAGAGAAGAAACAAGAGAAAGAAGTAGAGAATGAAGGAGCAATAATAAGAAATTCTGTGAAAGATATGTCAACAGGTACAGGAGGTTGATAAGAGGTCTTCCTACCTAACTCAGACCTTCCTACTTAATGCAATCAATATGCAAATAGAATTTCTATTAATTGAATTATTTTTGAATGCATGAGAGGCGTTTGCCACTTTAAGTAGTCCTTTTGGTAAACTGTAGCTTTTTTAATGAATTACTCGGTAATTTATCTTTTGTGCTGACACAGAATTTCATCAATTCATTTTGTTGGAAATCTGGAACATCTGTAATTTTACTATTATTTCTGAATTTGTAACCAAAATTTCAAAATTCTTTTCTCCAGAAGTCCAAAAATTTCCTGAAATTTTATTTTGGTCATTGAGCATAAGGAAATCGACACTATCTAATCCATTTCTTAAACCACTAAATTGCAAACAAATCCTCTTAAAAGTTAGAAAGATGTAATGATCTCATTTAAAAATATAAATACTGTCTAATTAATATAAAACTGGATACAACCAATGATTTCCAATAAATCTTCATGGAAATACTTTTCCAGAACATTTACTAGCCCTGTCCTCTGAAAATACTTTAAATCTTTCATGTCAAATGTTTTTAATTAATATTGTGTTCTAGTTCCCTTAGGAAATAACTTTTGAAATACGAAATCAATTATATCACCTAGATTAAAGCAAGAACACATTTTTGTTTTATTTTAAAAACAGGCTTTTGAATATAAGCTACAGCTGCAGTAATCTTTTGCTTCCCCCTCACCAAAAAAAATCCTCATAGATATCAGCCTTCAGGAAAGTTCCTCTATAGCAACCTGTGGCCTGCCCACAAACCTTAATTAGTTTGAGAGATCATGACATAGACCCTCTTCAAACTGGATAGGAGTGGTAGCTCTCTGTGGAGAAATAGAGCTAGCTTTTGTACCAAGTAATTTAAGGAGCAGCAACAGGCTAATATGTAGACAAGAGAGGGTAGAGCATGTGGTGTGGTTCTCAGCAGAGCGGCAGGCCTCTAATGAGGCCTAGTAGTGGATAGCAGCTGGTAAACTTGGGGCTCAAAATAGGAGGATTTGAGGGCCTTTATTTGCTAACAAAAGACTGCAAATTGCTCAAAGGCCTGAGTAGGCAATGAGAACATGTTCATATGGTGAGCCAGTATATAAAATTTTCAAAACAAATATTACAATATATGAATTTACATTGCAATAAGAATCAGAAGGGTTCTATGATTGTAGACATTTTGGTAAGAATAGGTACAAAAGTTCACTATTAAATTTTGTGTAAGAAAATCACCACCTGCTCTCTGTCTGTTCTGGAATACCCAGACTGAAATGCACGCAGTGCGTGTTATAACCATTTGTTTAGCCATGTTATGCACTCTGTCTGCAAGCCCAGACAAATGGCAGTGAAAGCATGATATGTCTTATAGAGTATTACAAAATTAATGGAATTCATGCATCATGGAATTAATTCCTAGGTACCCAATAATAAATTAATAATATAACAATTGTATAAACCAGAAGAAAAAGCTCAAATCTCTTGGGGGTTTTTTTGGTTTGTTTTTTTTTTAAAGATTTTATTTATTTACTTGAGACAGAGAGAATGAGAGAGAGCGAGCACATGAGAGGGGGGAGGGTCAGAGGGAGAAGCAGGCTCCCCGCCAAGCAGGGAGCCCGATGCGGGATTCGATCCCGGGACTCCAGGATCATGACCTGAGCCGAAGGCAGTCGCCCAACCAATTGAGCCACCCAGGCGCCCTAAAAAGCTCAAATCTCTTGTGATAGGAGCTGGAAACAAAGACTGACCCAGATCTTAGGGATTGATCTAAATAGGTTCTTGTAGATCCTTTGCACAGTTTGTTTTTGAATAGCAAGCATTAATTTCAGTAGTTCTACTGGCCAGGAGGCACAACCAGGGATCCCCAAAGGACAACCATCCATATGAATACTAAATATACTATTTGGTTAAACAATGAACTTGTTCACTTGTCATTTCCTAGCACTGCTCTGAGAAATCTCAGAAGTTTGTTTCTACAATTCTCTATCTCTTGAGAAAAAATTTTTCAATTATAAGAAAAAGCACCCATATAAGTAGTAATCATTCTGTGTGTGATCTTTTAAGTAAAAGGAGGTTCTTCTTGCATCCATTACAGATCCAAAGTCAAAGAAAAACCCAGACTTGAAAACATATGTCACAGGCAATGCTTCTTCCATTCTCTTTTGATACTCTGAACCACTGGCTAATTGCAGAGAAACCCCCTAAGCAATTCCTAACATAGCTCGTAATTGCAGGACTTTATTATTCTGTTGACATTTCTGGACCATTCTAATTGTGACCCCATGGTTGCTAACTGGAGGTTATTTTTGACTCACATTTTTCCCCACATCTTCATCACCACGTTTTTCCAATCCTTCATCTGAAACATGTCTCACTTTATAGACATACTCCAGTTCAGACCACATCATCTCTGCTGTGGATCAGTGCTGAAAAGACAAACTCCTACCCGCCTGGAGTCCCCATCTTGTCGATGCTGTTCAGCCCTTGAGTGCCTCAAGCTCTATACTCTCTTGTCCAAGAGCCTACAGTAGCTCCTTATTTCCTGAAGAGCTGTCTAATGTTGAAGGCTTCCACCAACCATTCTCAAGTCCACACTTGGTATTTCCTGGCAAGCCCTACTCCCCCAGCAGCCCTCCACTCCCTAGGCCGTGCCTCATCCCTGCTCCATCTATCTCCATACCTTGCTCATGCCATCTCCCGGGCAATTGGTTTTCTCATGTTGCACATGTATCTTGGTAGACTGAAGGCAGGAAATTAATTTTCTGCTGACACTCAAGTAATTTAAAAAACATGTATTGAGGGCACCGAATGAATCAAATACGGTGTTTTTAATTCCTGGTAATCCAGATAATGCACATTGGAAATGCAGGTTACAACCCACGTCATATATCAGGTCTAATTTTTAAAGTTTCTTCCTCTGTTTGGGATGATTCATGCTACAGCCTCTGTCCATCAGAGAAGATAACTACATTATCCAAATAATGACAGAGTCTTTCACCTTACCCAATACACACACATTCACTCAACCACTCTCTGTCTCCCTTCCCCATCAACTATGCAATTCATTGAACCGTATTCATTGTTCACAATATTGCCTATAACAGCCTCACTAGAAATTGTCTCATCAGCCATTGGTGAATAGGGTAAGTATTCAATCAGCAGAAAATGTGAGCAATAATTAACTTAGGGGAAGAGGACAAAGACATGTAGGTTCACTTTTGCCTGTCCACACCATGTACTCCTTCCCTAGGCAGAGACTGTCTTCATTCCTGTTAAATCTTAGTGTCCATGACAGACAATGAAGAAGAATCCTGAGATCTAAAGACAGTTTACTTCAATAAAGGGTGTACACAGCAAGCTGATCTTTCCAGCTAGAATTTTTTTTTCCTGTTTTCATTCATCATTATTACTACAAACACAAATTTTTATTTATAATTCATGCCACAGTAAACTGATAAGACCCTTTGTTTCTGATTCGTTTCAGCAAATGGCTGCAGAAGCAGAGCATACAAGCCAGCAAGTGTGTCCTTTGGCTGCCATTTCAAACCCAGCCCCCCACCACCCACTCTCCCTCAACACAGCCCTCTTCAAATCCTGATGAGCTGAGCCCATCAAAATTCTCCAGTGTATGATGCTCATTCAATTACAAAGTCCATTCGATGTTATTATGGATCATAATGAAAATACCCGCCTCGGGCTAGAGGAGTGGTCTGGTCAGAAGTGAGAGAATAGGAGCCACTCGGCAGGGGCCAACCAGAGCACCAGGCAGCCAGGGTTGGTGGCCCTAGGGGTCAGTCATTTGTCACAACCTGCAGTCAGTGAGCTTCTGGCGACATTACCTAACCACCTACATGCCACACTACAGTTCCCCAACTGACAGATGGAGCCCTTGGTTAAAATATTCCTGGGCCTTTGGTAAAATAGCTGTGCTTCATTTTCATATCAGCAACTTGCTTTAACCCATAAAATGATCATTTCTAAGACTGATTTTGTTCAGTGACAATCTCCCTTTATATGCCAAATTTTACTAGGAAATCCCAAAACTAAGGAGTGTGACCAGAGTTACTAGCTTTTACTCCAGTGGTAAGGATAACACTCTTTGCAGACATCTTCTTATGTGTATGAATGCTTGGACAACCATTTATATTTGGAAATAAGATTACTAAGCATACTCTCTTTTTTTAAGATGTATTTATTTATTTATGGGGGAGGGGCAGAGGGAGAGGAAGAGAAAGAATCTCAAGCAGACTCCCTGCTGAATGTGGAGCCCAACACAGGGCCTATCTCACAACCTTGAGACCATGACCTGAACCAAAATCGAGAGTCGGATGCTTAACTGACTGAGCCACTCAGGCATACTCTTACTCACATGCTAGTTAGAATCCCCCATTGTGCACAACACAATTTTAATTACTTTTTCAATTTCTTTCTTCCCAACTGGATAAGAAACTCTGAGGAAGGGGACAGGAATCACCTCTGTTTTGTTCATCAACATATGCCCAGCCCCTAAGACAATGCCTGCCCATGAAAAAGAATATTTGTTGAATGAATAAACTGTGTAAGTGACATATTAACTTCGCTCCTCATTGCTTATCATCAGGACATATATGTCCAGCGTTTGAATATAGAATAATGACTTCCAGGTGTTGCTTAGCTTAGTATCTAGTAGGACCGATCATCACTAAAAACTATACCTTCTTCAAATAGAGAGTAGATAAAAACCAGGAAAATCCCAAGGGAATAAAGAAGCTCACCAATACCACCTTAGCCTTCTGTATTATGATCTTTTTAAATAACAGGATTGTTTTCCTCCATGCTGCCTTTGGGTCTTAGCAAAGGTAAATTGTTCCTGCCATCCTTTAGGAAGCTATCCAGCCTGAGTTGCGTCTATGTATGGACAGGATACAGAGGCATACCTCTGGCCTTTTTGGGCTTCAAAGTTCACACTTCAGCAATACTGAAGGTATTTGTAGTTCAGACCTCCATGCCTTTGTCCATAATCTTTCCTCTGCCTGGAAAACCCACCCTTAATACCATGCCCCTCTTCATTTGTTACTTCCCTCTTGTCCTTCAAGTCTCAGTTCAAGTCACTTCCTCCAGGAAGCCTTCTCTGACTACCCTATGCTGGGTATGGCAACCCTCCTTGTATTTCCCATAGAACACTGTGCTACCTTTATCATCACATACCACATTATATTGAAATTATCCATTTATTTCTCTGCATCCCCCTAGATCATTAACTCTGAAAGTGCAGAGATTGTGTCTTATTCTTCTAATTTCCTGAGCTCCTAACACAATGCTGGACAAAGAGTAAGCTCTTGATAAATGTGTAATGAATTGATCAGACCAACAGCCCTTGCTTAGGAAGGGCAAAGATAGGAAGGCAGGGGCACATCCGTGGACAATACGCTCACCTGGAGAAGCAGCAGGGCATGAGTTTAACAGTGAAACTGTGGTAAATCAGGGCAAGGCCAAAAAGTTTCTGAAGGCCCCATATGGGTCATGAGATTCTGAAGAGAGCAAGGAAGGGTGACAGAGGACAATGGTCCTGACCCTTTTATCCACTGAAGGTATGCATTCAGTCCAGCACATTAAGAAATTAAACAGACTAAAAATATAACAAGTTCAGAGAAACTCATGAATAATAATAAAATGTTAGTATGGGATAAAATGGTCACTCAGATTCCGTAAATAACTTGTCAAAAAGAACACATGTTCTTGCCAAGGAAGACCCCTGGGGTGGATGGACCACAATAAAACACTGTGAGACCTGAATCTTGAGGCACATTTTGCTGGCAACAGCACTTTCTGTTACTAACTGGGCAGCTTCCCTTTTGAAAGGTCTGGTTTATCAGGAGAGGTAAATTGTATCTCATTTTCAGCTTATCCACTACTACCTTTACTCACTGCCATAGTCACATTCTTGCTTCTGTATAACAAGGGCACAATAAAGTTTCAAAAGGGCTCAATGAATGGAGTATCAAGATCTCCATTAAGACAACGTAAATCAGATATAACATATAATTTACACTTCCCTAAACCTCCATGATCATGAGCAACTTTTGCTGACTAATTAGTACCCAGTACATGAGGCTCACCATAAAATAGAAAATCTGCTTTGCAAAATATATTTTAGATAGTCATTTTTATTTTTTTAAAGATTTTATTTACTTTTTATTTATTTATTTATTTATTTATTTGGGTGGTGGGGAGCCGAGGGGCAGGCACCCCTAAAGTCATTTTTAAATGTCATGGAAAGAAATAGCCTAAGCCAGAATTCCCAAAAAAGTATTCTTTTAAATACAAATCCCAGAAAATGTTAATAAATAAAGTGACTTGTAGGGTTCTGAAGCCAAATAACTTTCAGAAACACTGAATTAAATACAGACAAACAGCCTTCTTGGGGTCTGTAAGTTAATATACATTGTAAATCTCTAAGACAATAATGTCTTATGCAGCACTTTACGAGCATATTTGAAAACCCTTTTTCATGGCACATACTTTGGGATGCCTACACTAAATCTCTTGAAAGGTGACTGGATATTCTTGAAGCAGTTGGTCAGTAGCTCCTGGTCCATAATCGAAATAGATATTAGTTCCTTAAACTATCTGCTAGCTTCCCAGCTATCTGTCCCCATACAATACATGGTAACCCTGGGCAAGGTCTGCTCCCAGCTTCCCAGAAAGCCCACAAAGATGTGGCAGATGCCACGATGAATCAGCTGTACTTAAGCGACCTGCATCCTTGGGCAGGAGGAATGGGAAATTAAGTAATGCAAGTCGAACACACTGGCGTGTCAAAAAATCCCAAGGAAATCTTAACAAATATGTATTATCTGGTCACCCATTTTTTTGACCAGATTGAAATATCAAAGGAAGCAAGAGTGCACCAGAATTTTAAAAAGTTCATCTAGTTTTATTCCAAATGGAATTAAATTGGAATTATGGATCAAAAGTGCCCTTTGGAAAATTGAAAATTATGGGCATATAAATCAATCTGTAATGAAAAGAAGAAATAAGGAAGAGCAGCACTGGAAAAATCACAGCAAAGTTGCAGTGCAGGTTGGAAAGCCGGCCACCAGGAGCTGGAGGTAAAACTGGGAGACGCGAATTGCAGTGGACTGTCCTCGGTTTTCCAAGTCCTGCCTCATAAAGAACCCCCTTGTAAGAAAAGCAGCCACTGGTGACTGCACACAAACGGCGTCACACCATAGGGCAAGTGACACTACACACAGGCTACAGCTAACGGACTGGGATGGAGCTAAACCCAAAGACGGTCATCTACAGGCCAGACACAGAGCAGAGAGGCTAGGGGAGTAAAGGCCTCCTCCCCTTGGCTTCCTCATCTTTCAGATTGGAAATCCCATCTTCTTATGGAAATGCCTCTGACTTTGAGAGAAGCTACAGGAGCTGAAAGGATATAGGTACAAATGCAGAGATTTGCCTAATTGTTCTATTCTATTCTATCCTATTTCTCTTCAAAGTATAGAAATTCTCAAACACATTTATTTATTTCCTCCATTCAAAATGTTGGTAAAATTCAGGTAATGCTGTTTTCATAACTAAAGTCCCAGTTTACTCATTTTCCCTAATATGGGGTTTGTATCTTAAAAATGGGGGGTTTGTGGAAAGAGATATATTTAACAACTATTATCCTCAGGGGTGGAGGACATTCTTGCATCATATGGTTTCTCATTTATTCTAAAACCAAATAAAATTTTTAAACTCAGTTTCCCAAAAGTTTCAGATACAACCACTGATCTCAATCATCTATTCTTTATCAAGCTTGAAAATAGAAAGATGCTCTGCCCATTCTATGTTCAGAAGGAAGATGGATGAGCCAAAAGAAACAGAAGCCCTGGATAACCCAAAGCCATATATATATATTCCATTTTTCCTGAAACTTCCATTGTCATAAAGTTATTCTCCAGGGCCAATCTGGTCATTGATACACGAAGTAAGATGGTTACAACACTACATCAGTGGAAGCCAAACTCGATTCAGTGGAACTTAAAATAAAATGTTGTTTGTAAGACAACCTACATTTTTTCATATTCTATAAGGACCATGATAATATGCAGCCTAATATTCACCTTTTAAGTACTTCCTCCAAATTTATTAGAACTATTCATCAATTTTCAAATCACATTACATTTTTATACAGACCTGTATTAAAAAAAAATCAGTCATTTTCTCCAATGAGGCTCTTTTTTAATGCTAATACATTTTTAAAGATTACATAAAAATACCTATATTACTCAAAAAGTTATAAAATGTTGCCAATCTTCAGACAAGTGAAAGCACACACTTGCAGTTCTAATATGCCTTCTCCTGAACCAGTTTCTATTACTGGAAGTCAGCTCCAAGCAGCCTTTTGTTTGTTTGTTTGTTTGTATCTGCCAGAGGCAAGGCCAGAGGGCCCGGATGTATAAAAGTATCTCACATTCAGAAAGAAGCCCTCGGGCCTTTGTGCCTGTAGATGTGCAAAGAAGCTTAAGTAAGTGTGGGAAAACAGCAACTGTGGATCAGAATTTGCCATAAGGCAAGACCTAACACGGTTTTTTTCTGGTTTGCCACAGACAGATGGAATAACAGCATAATAGACTTGGGCAAAGGGTCTCCTGAGCTATTCTCTCCATTGTACACATACAACAGAGACAGTAAAGACACAAAGGGACTGTACTTAGGAAGGAAGTGTCTCCTTCACAGCAAAGCCCTCTATCGTTCATTATTTTCATCAAAACGTCTGAAAAGAGGATTGATGCAAAATGTTCCTACGCTTCATCCTTGAAGGTCCGTACATTTGTTTCTGAGGGTCAAATGTGCCGTATGTAGAGGTACCAGTCTTCACTCTCCGTGCATCAGGCAACTGGAGAAAGGACAGCCAAGATTTTCATAAGGCTGTGTCTTAGCTCAGCACTACCTTAAGACCTAACTCTCCCTCTTGAAAAACCAGCTGGACTTCAGCCCCTGGATATCACCAGGGCAAAGGACAACCAAAAGAGCCTCAGGCACTGAGGCAGCCACACCCACCCAGCTGAACCAAATCTTCCCAAGGCATAAAATTGAACTGCCGCTCGAAATAAATGGGAACAGCAAGGGCAGAAAAATTCCTAAATATTTTCTATCATTGTCTCACCAAGGACTTTTTTTAATCAGTTAAATTGTGACTGTTGAACAACTGAAGACAGAAAGGATAGCAGAAAAGAGACACTTTTCTCAAAATCACTTACACAGATGGAATAAGATTGGCCATGAATTTATCACTGTTGAAGCTAAGAGTGGTTGCCAGGGGCTTCATTATACAATTTTGTCTATTTTTTTGTGTATGTTTGAAATTTTCTATAATAAGTTTTTAATTATATTTGTATAATTTTTCAGTTTTTCAAACAAAATATGCATTGCTATAAAAAGTGTGATGCTCATTTTAAAGATTTTTTTTAAATCTGAAGTTAAGAAAATAGCCTGATGAAAATAAGAATCTGCTTCCAAATGCAATTTTTCCCATAAAATAAGTTGCCTGCAGACACCTAAGAGGGAAGAATGTAACTATATAATCCTTTTTTAGAGAGGTTTAAAAGTGATTTGGGGAGTTTTCCCAAAATTTTCTAAGTTTTCCTAAGGAATATGATCTTGAGTCAAAATTTGAGATATGGAAAGAAACTAAAAATCACTATATTACTACACACAAACTCTGTTCAAAATCAAATGTCCCTAAGAAAGTCACCCTGCTCTCTAGTGTCCACTAATACAGATTAATACATACCAAACACATTTCAGCATAATTTCAGTCTGTTCTCAGCATATGTTTAAATTCAAAAAGCTAAGCCTTCTCTTTTTCTCTTTTGCCAGCCTACCTCTATATGTATGTAAATACTCTGAGTGTAGCATATGTGATCCTTTTTTTAATTTAGGTTTTTTCTGGGGTGTGTGGCTCAGTCTCTTAAGCATCCGACTCTAGGTTTTGGCTCAGGTCAGGATCTCAGGGTCCTGAGATGGAGCCCCTGGTAAGGCTCCCCACTCAGTGGGGAGTCTGCTTGGGATTCTTCCTCTCCCTCTGTCCCTCCCCGCTCATGCATGCACACTCTCTCTCTAAATAAAATAAATAAATAAAATCTTAATAAATAAATAAACTACTGGAGTGGTGGGGGTGGGAGGGATGGGGTGGCTGGGTGATAGACATTGGGTAGGGTATGTGCTATGGTGAGCGCTGTGAATTGTGTAAGACTGTTGAATCACAGAACTATACCTCTGAAACAAATAATACATTATATGTTAAAAAAAAAAAAAAGATAGCAGGAAGGGAAAAATGAAGGGGGGGAAATCGTAGGAGGAGACGAACCTTGAGAGACTATGGACTCTGAGAAACAAACTGAGGGTTCTAGAGGGGAGGGGGGGTGAGGGGATGGGTTAGCCTGGTGATGGGTATTAAAGAGGGCACGTACTGAATGGAGCACTGGGTGTTATACACAAACAATGAATCATGGAACACTACATCAAAAACTAATGATGTAATGTATGGTGATTAACATAACATAATAAAATTAAAATAAATAAATAAATAAATTGGGCTTTTCCCCATCCTTATTGAGGGAAAATTGACAAAAATTGCAGGTATTTAAGGGGTACAACTTGATGTTTCAGTATAGGTGGACACTGTAAAATAATCACCACATTCAAAAGTAATTTTGAAGGTTATCCAGCAGTAATATTCATGCACAAAAGATTTATTTTAAAGACTTTGAATATTTTTTCAAGCAGGTCCCATTTATTTTATTCAATTGAAGAAAACTTCTATGATTTAATGCTACCAATATATAGTAACAATTTAGGGATAAGAATCAAAATAACATGGCTTTAAGTAAGACTAATAAGACAAGATTTCCAGTTAAGCCTAAAAGTGATATTTGGATAGAAGTACATCAAAGTTCAGAGAAATGGCTGGATTGGTTTAGCCTATATAATTGAAAGTAATTAAATAAATAAAATCTTCAAGAACAGGCTGTGGCAATTTCAGTACAACAACTTAAAATATAACAAAGAGAACACAACCTAACCTATACCTAAAGGAGCTGGCAAAAGAATAACAAATAAAGGGGTGTCTGGGTGGCTCAGTCGTTAAGCGTCTGCCTTCGGCTCGGGTCATGATCCCAGGGTCCTGGGATTGAGCCCCGCATCGGGCTCCCTGCTCAGCAGGAAGCCTGCTTCTCCCTCTCCCACTCCCCCTGCTTGTGTTCCCTCTCTCGCTGTGTCTCTCTCTGTCAAATAAATAAATAAAATATTTTAAAAAAATAACAAATAAAGCCTAAATGAAGCAGGAGAAGAGAAACAGTAATGATTAGAGGAGAAATCAATGATGATATAGAAATTAAAAAAAAAAACAGAACAGATCAACAAAACTAGGAGTTGGTTCTTTGAAAGAATTAACAAGATTGATAAACCCCTAGCCAGACTTACCGAAAAGAAAAGAGAAAGGATCCATATAAATAAAATCATGAATGAAAGAAGAGGGATCACAAATAACACCAAAGAAATATAAACAATTATAAGAGAATATTATGAGCAATTATATGCCAACAAATTAAATGCAATCTGGAAGAAATGGATAAATTCTTAGAAACATATAAACTATCAAAGCTGAAACAGGAAGAAATAGAAAACCTAAACAGACCCATAAGCAGCAAAGAAATTGAATCAGTAATCAAAAATCTCCCAACAAACAAGAGTCCAGGGCTGGATGGCTTCCCAGGGGAATTCTACCAAACATTTAAAGAAGAATTAATACTATTCTGAAACATTTTCAAAAAAAATAGAAATAGAAGGAAAACTTCCAAAAATCATTCTATGAGGCCAGCATTACGTTGACTGCAAAACCAGACAAAGACAAAACCTTTTAGTGGGCTAAAAAGGAGAATTACAGACCAATATCCCTGATGAACATGGAGGCAAAAATTTCAGCAAGAGTAGCCTGGGTGGCTCAGGCAATTGAACGTCTGCCTTTGGCTCAGTTCATGATCCCAGAGTCCCAGGACTGAGCCTAGAGTCAGGCTCTCTGCTCAGTGGGGAGTCTGCTTCTCCCTCTGCCCCTCACCCCACTCATGCTCTCTCTCTTTCACTCAAATAAATAAATAAAATCTTAAAAAAAAAAGAACTTACCAAACTCAACACCCAAACAACAAACAAATCTGTCAAGAAATGGGCAGAAGACGTGAACAGACGTTTCTCCAAAGAAGATATACAAATGGCCAACAGACACATGAAAAAATGCTCAACATCACTAGGCGTCAGGGAAATATAAATCAAAACCACAATGAGATACTACCTCAAACCAGTCAGAATGGCTATAATGAACAACTCAGGAAACAACAGTGTTGGCAAGGCTGTGGAGAAGGGGGAATCCCCTTACACTGTTGGTGGGACTGCAAGCTGATGCAGCCACTCTGGAAAACAGTATGGAGGTTCCTCAAAAAGTTAAAAATAAAAGAGCTACCCTACAACCCAGCAATTGCACTACTAGGTATTTATCCAAAGGATACAAGCATAATGATTCAAAGGGGTACATGCACCCCAATATTTATAGCAGTAATGTCCACAATGCCCAAAATATGCAAAGAACCCAGATGTCCATCAACAGATGGATAAAGAAGATGTGGTATACACACACACACACACACACACAGAATGGAACAATGGAATATTACTCAGCCATCAAAAGAATGAAACCTTGCCGTTTGCAAGGACATGGATGGAACCAGAGGGTATTATGCTAAGTAAAGTAAGTCAGTCAGAGAAAGACAAAAACCATATGATTTAACTCATATGTGGAATTTAGGAAACAAAATGAACAAAGGGGAAGGGAAGGACAAATAAAATTAGATGAAAACAGAGAGGGAGGCAAACCATAAGAAACTCTTAACTATAGGAAACAAACTGAGGGTTGCTGGAGGGTGGTAGATGGGATAAATGGGTGATAGGCATGAAGGAGGGCACTTGATGTAATGAGCACTGGGCATTACATGCAACTGATGAATCACTAAATTCTACCCCTGAAACTAATAATACAATCTGTGTTAACTAAATTGAATTTAAATTAAAGAATTTTTTAAGTAAATTTAAAAAAATAAAAGCTAATCTTTAAAGGAAAAAATGCAATAAAAAAATAACAAAGAGAGAATATCTTCTACTCTTGTAAGAGGAGATAAAAAAAAAATTACCATTGGGGGGAGGAGCAAGATGGCAGAGGAGTGGGAGACCTGGATTTCGTCTGGTCCCAGGAATTCAGCTGGATAGGGATCAAACCACTCTGTACACTTACGAACTCCACAGGAGATCGAAGAAAAGAAGAGCAGCAACTCTCTGAACAGAAAAGCGACCACTTTCTGGAAGTTAGGACATGCAGAGAAGTGAATCCAAGGCGATAATCAGGAAGATAGATGGCGGGGGCGGGGCCTCCATCGGCCGCTTCTGGCAAGTGATAGAGCAGCAGAGCACAAAATCAGAACTTGTAGAAGTGAACTCTGCTGAGGGACGTTGCTCCAGTGGCTAAGCGGGGAGTGGAATCCTCGCTGGAACAGTGTGGTCTCAGGGCTCTCGGGGTCACAGAAAGACCGGGGTGCCTGAGTGCGGCAGAGCTCCCGGGTACCAGAGCAGTGAAGCCAGTTGCGGAGACAGAGCCGAGGAGTGGGCTCTCAGCTTGGGGTTGCCATAAACACTGATCTGTGGCACAGTCGGGCCCCTGCGCTTCCAGCAGGGACCCAACAAGCGGCAGATCCGGGGAGACTCCTCTTCCTCCCCTGGGAGGAGTGGCGCGGGAGCACACTGCAGGGATCTACTGGGTTTGGAGACTCCACATGGGGTCGGGCGCCAGAGATAGAAACGCTCGGTCACAGGCCAGGTGAGCATGGAGTGTGGCCGGAGACTGGGGAGACGGGAGTGACTGACTGTTTTTCTCTGGGGGCTCACTGAGGAGTGGGGCCCCGAGTTCTCAGCTCCTCCGGGTGGAGATTGGGAAGCCGCCATTTTCACTCTCGGCCTCCAAAGCTGTATGGAAAGCTTGCAGGAAACAAAAGCTCCCGAGAGCAAACCCAAGCAGATTACTTAGCCCTACCCGGCAAGGGCCGGACAATTCCGCCTCCGGCAAAGACATTTGGGAACCATGGCAACAGGCCCCTCCCCTAGAAGATCAGCAAGAACAGCCAGCCAAGACCAAGTTTACCGATCAATGAGAATGGCAGAACTCCAGTGCTAGGGGAATACAACACATAGAATTCATGGCTTTTTCCCATGATTCTTTAGTCTTTCAAAGTTAATTTTTTTTTAACTGTCTTTTTTTTTTTTTGAATTTTTCTTTTTCCCTTTTTCAACCAACATCTTATCAATCCCTTTTTTAACAAAAATCTTTTTTATTTTTCATTTTTAGAGTCATATTCTATCCCTTCATAGTAGTTACCCTTATTTATATATATATATATAAGTTGTCCTCTCTTTAAAATTTTGGGATACAGTTTCTTTTAACAGATCAAAATATACCCTAAATCTCTAGTGTATGGCTTTGTTCTAGTCTCCTGCCTGATCACATTCTCTCCCTTTTTTTTTAATCCTCTTCTTTCTATTTTCATCCAACTTCTTATCAATTCCTTTTATAAAATCTTTTATACTTTTCATCTTTACAATCGTATTCCATCCCTTCATTGTATTAACCCTTATTTTTGTACATATATAAGTTTTTCTATCTTTAAAATTTTGGGAGGCACTTTCTTCAAACAGACCAAAATACTCCGAAAATCTAGTGTGTGGCACTGATCTATGCACCAGCCTGATCATATTTGATCATATTCTGTTTTCTTTGTTTTGTTTTTTGTTTGTTTGTTTTTATCTTTTTCTTTTTCTTTTTCTTTTTTCTTTCTTTCCCTTTCTTTTCCCCCAGTTACAGGTCTTTTCTGATTTGTTTAGTGTATATTTTCTGGGGACGTTGTTACCCTGTTAGCATTTTGTTCTCTCATTCATCTATTCTCCTCTGGACAAAATGACAAGACGGAAAAAATCACCTCAACAAAAAGAACAAGAGGCAGTACCGACTGCCAGGGACCTAATCAATATGGACATTAGTAAGATGTCAGAACTAGAGTTCAGAATGATGATTTTAAAGATACTAGCTGGGCTTGAAAAAAACATGGAAGTTATTAGAGAAACCCTTTCTGGAGAAATAAAAGAACTAAAATCTAACCAAGTCAAAATCAAAAAGGCTATTAATGAGGTGCAATCAAAAATGGAGGCTCTAACTGCTAGGATAAATGAGGCAGAAGAGAGAATTAGTGATATAGAAGACCAAATGATGGAAAATAAAGAAGCTGAGAAAAAGAGAGATAAACAACTACTGGATCACAAGGGCAGAATTCAAGAGATAAGTGATACTATAAGATGAAACAACATTAGAATAATTGGGATCCCAGAAGAAGAAGAAAGAGAGAGAGGGGCAGAAGGTATATTGGAGCAAATTATAGCAGAGAATAGGCATCAAAATCCAGGAGGCACAGAGAACCCCTCTCAAAATCAATAAAAATAGGTCAACACCCGACATCTAAAAGTAAAACTTACGAGTCTCAGAGACAAAGAGAAAATCCTGAAAGCAGCTCAGGAGAAGAGATCTGTAACCTACACAATGGTAGAAACATTAGATTGGCAACAGACCTATCCACAGAGACCTGGCAGGCCAGAAAGGACCGGCATGATATATTCAGAGCACTAAATGACAAAAATATGCAGCCAAGAATACTATATCCAGCTAGGCTGTCATTGAAAATAGAAGGAGAGATAAAAAGCTTCCAGGACAAACAAAAACTAAAGGAATTTGCAAACACAAAACCAGCCCTACAAGAAATATTGAAAGGGGTCCTGTAAGCAAAGAGAGAGCCTAAAAGTAACATAGACCAGAAAGGAACACAGACAATATACAGTAACAGTCACCTTACAGGGCTTACAATGGCACTAAATTCATATCTTTCAAGTTACCCTGAATGTAAATGGGCTAAATGCACCAATCAAAAGACACAGGCTATCAGATTGGAAAAAAAAACAAGACCCATCGATATGCTGTCTGCAAGAGACTCCTTTTAGACCCAAAGACACCCCCAGATTGAAAGTGGGGGGTGGAAAAACATTTACCATGCTAATGGACACCAAAAGAAAGCTGGGGTGGCAATCCTTATATCAGACAAATTAGATTTTAAACCAAAGACTGTACTAAGAGATGAGGAAAGACACTATATCCTTCTTAAAGGGTCTATCCAACAAGAAGATCTAACAATTGTAAATATCTATGCCCCTAACATGGGAGCAGCCCATTATATAAGCCAATTAATAACAAAAGCAAAGAAACACATTGACAACAATACAATAACAGTAGGGGACTTTAACGCCCCCCTCACTGAAGTGGACAGATGATCTAAGCAAAAGATCAACAAGGAAATAAAGACTTTAAATGACACACTGGACCAAATGGACTTCACAGATATATTCAGAACATTCATCCCAAAGCAACAGAATACACATTCTTCTCTAGTGCCCATGGAACATTCTCCAGAATAGATCACATCCTAGCTCACAAATCAGGTCTCAACTGGGACCAAAAGATTGGAATCATTCCCTGCATATTTTCAGACCACAGTGCTTTGAAACTAGAACTCAATCACAAGAGGAAAGTCGGAAAGAACTCAAATACATGGAGGCTAAAGAGCATCCTACTAAAGAATGAATGGGTCAACCAGGAAATTAAAGAAGAATTAAAAAAATTCATGGAAACAAATGAAAATGAAAGCACAACTGTTCAAAATCTTTGGGATGCAGCAAAGGTAGTCCTAAGAGGAAAGTATATCGCAATACAAGCCTTTGTCAAGAAACAAGAAAGGTCTCAAATACACAACCTAACCCTACACCTAAAGGAGCTGGACAAAGAACAGCAAATAAAGCCTAAAGCCAACAGGAGAAGAGAAATAATAAAGATCAGAGCAGAAATCAATGAAATAGAAACCAAAAGAACAGTAGAACAGATCAATGAAACTAGGAGCTGTTTCTTTGAAAGAATTAACAAGATTGATAAACCCCTGACCAGACTTATCAAAAAGAAAAATGACCCAAATAAATAAAATCATGAATGAAAGAGGAGAGATCACAACCAACACCAAAGAAATACAAACAATTATAAGAACATATTATGAGCAACTAAATGCCAGCAAATTAGATAACCTGGAAGAAATGGACACATTCTTAGAGATATATCAACTACCAAAACTGAACCAGGAAGAAATGGAAAACCTGAACAGATCTATAACCACTAAGGAAATTGAAGCAGTCATCAAAAATCTCCCAACAAACAAAAGCCCAGGGCCAGATGGCTTCCCAGGGGAATTCTACCAAACATTTAAAGAAGAATTAATACCTATTCTTCTGAAACTGTTCGAAAAAATAGAAATGGAAGGAAAACTTCCAAACTTGTTTGAGGCCACCATTACCTTGATCCCCAAACCAAAGACCCCATCAAAAAGGAAAATTACAGACCAATATCCCTGATGAACATGGATGCAAAAATTCTCACCAAAATACTAGCCAATAGGATGCAACAGTACATTAAAAGGATTATTCACCACAACCAAGTGGGATTTATCCCTGGGCTGCAAGGTTGGTTCAACAACCACAAATCAATCAATGTGATACAATACATTAATAAAAGAAAGAACAAGAACCATATGATCCTCTTGATAGATGCAGAAAAAGCATTTGACAAAGTACAGCATCCTTTCTTGATCAAAACTCTTCAGAGTATAGGGATAGATTGTACATACCTCAATACCATAAAAGCCATCTATGAAAAACCCACAGCAAATATCATTCTCAATGGGGAAAAACAGAGCTTTCCCACTAAGGTCAGGAACACGGCAGGGATGTCCACTATCACCACTGCTATTCAACATAGTATTAGAAGTCCTAGCCACAGCAATCAGACAACAAAAAGAAATCAAAGGCATCCGAATCAGCAAAGAAGAAGTCAAACTCTCACTCTGCAGATGATATGATACTTTACATGGAAAACCCAAAAGACTCCACCCCAAAACTGCTAGAACTCACACAGGAATTCAGTAAAGTGGCACAATATAAAATCAATGCACAGAAATCAGTGGCATTCCTATACACCAACAATAAGACAGAAGAGAGAGAAATTAAGGAGTCGATCCCATTTACAATTGCACCCAAAGACGATTAATTAAGGAGTCGATCCCATTTACAATTGCACCCATTTACAATTGCACCATAAGATACCTAGGAATAAATCTAACCAAAGAGGCAAAGAATCTGTACTCAGAAAACTATAAAATACTCATGAAAGAAATTGAAGAAGACACAAAGAAATGGAAAAACGTTCCATGCTCATGGATTGGAAGAACAAATATTGTGAAGATGTCAATCCTACCTAGAGCAATCTACACATTCAATGCAATCCCCATCAAAATACCATCCACTTTTTTCAAAGAAATGGAATAAATAATCCTAAAATTTGTATGGAACCAGAAAAGACCCTGAACAGCCAGAGGAATGTTGAAAAAGAAAAGCAAAGCTGGCGGCATCACAATTCCGGACTTTCAGCTCTATTACAAAGCTGTCATCATCAAGACAGTATGGTACTGCAACAAAAACAGACACATAGATCAATGGAACAGAATAGAGAGCCCAGAAATGGACCCTCAACTCTATGGCCAACTAATCTTCAACAAAGCAGGAAAGAATGTCCAATGGAAAAAAGACAGTCTCTTCAACAAATGGTGTTTGGGAAATTGGACAGCCACATGCAGAAGAATGAAACTGGACCATTTCCTTACACCACACACAAAAATAGACTCCAAATGGTTGAAAGACCTCAATGTGAGACAGGAATCCATCAAAATCCTAAAGGAGAACACAGGCAGCAACCTCTTCGACCTTAGCTGCAGCAACTTCTTCCTAGAAACATTGCCAAAGGCAAGGGAAACAAGGGCAAAAATGAACTATTGGGACTTCATCAAGATAAAAACCTTTTGCATAGCAAAAGAAACAGTCAACAAAACCAAAAGACAACCGACAGAATGGGAGAAGATATTTGCAAATGACATATCAGATAAAGGGCTAGTATCCAAAATCTATAAAGAACTTATGAAACTCAATACCCAAAGAACAAATGATCCAATCAAGAAATGGGCAGAAGACATGAACAGACATTTTTCCAAAGAAGACATCCAAATGACCAACAGACACATGAAAAAGTGCTCAACATCGCTCAGCATCAGGGAAATCCAAATCAAAACCTCAATGAGGTATCACCTCACACCAGTCAGAATGGCTAAAATTAACAAGTCAGGAAACAACAGATGTTGACGGGTATGCGGAGAAAGGGGAACCCTCCTACACTGTTGGTGGGAATGCAAGCTGGTGCAGCCACTCTGGAAAACAGTATGCAGGTTGCTCAAAAAGTTAAAAATAGAGCTACCATACAATCCAGCAATTGCACTACTGGGTATTTACCCCGAAGATACAAATGTAGGGATCCGAAGGGGTTCGTGCACCCCAATGTTTATAGCAGCAAAGTCCACAATAGCCAAACTGTGGAAAGAGCCAAGATGTCCACTGACAGATGAATGGATAAAGAAGATGTCATATACAATGGACTCTGAAAAACAAACTGAGGGTTCTAGAGGGGACGGGGGTGGGAGGATGGGTTAGCCTGGTGGTGGGTATTAAGGAGGGCACATTCTGCATGGAGCACTGGGTGTTATGCACAAACAATGAATCATGGAACACTACATCTAAAACTAATGATGTAATGTATGGGGATTAACATAAGAATAAAAAAATAAAATAAAATAAAAGCAGGATTTAAAAAAAAAAGATGTCGTATATATATATATACAATGGAATATTATGCAGCCATCAAAAGGAATGAAATCTTGCCATTTGCAATGACGTGGATGGAACTGGAGGGTGTTATGGTGAGCGAAATAAGTCAATCAGAGAAAGACATGTATCATATGACCTCACTGATATGAGGAATTCTTAATCTCAGGAAACAAACTGAGGGTTGCTGGAGTGGTAGGGGGTGGGAGGGATGGGGTGGCTGGGTGATAGACATTGGGGAGGGTATGTGCTATGGTGAGCACTGTGAATTGTGTAAGACTGTTGAATCACAGACCTATACCTCTGAAACAAATAATGCATTATACGCTAAAAAAAGAAGAAGAAGATAGCAGGAGGGGAAGAACGAAGGGGGTGGAAATCGGAGGGGGAGATGAACCATGAGAGACAATGGACTCTGAAAAACAAACTGAGGGTTCTAGAGGGGAGGATGGTGGGGGGATGGGTTAGCCTGGTGATGGGTATTAAAAGAGGGCACATTCTGCATGGAGCACTGGGTGTTATATGCAATGAATCATGGAACACCACATCAAAAACTAATGATGTAATGTATAGTGATTAACATAAAAAAAATACCATTTGAAATCTTACCAAAACATTATGAAAAAATGTTTACAATCATTGATACAATGAACACATTGTGTCCAGCAGGGTGCTAGATGTCAGACTGCCAGAAAATCTACAATGAGGGAAAGAAAATTCGCCATCTCTCAACAGAAATCAGAGAGATAAAAATGTACAGAGAGATAAAAGCCATGTTGTCTAAGCAAGTACATTTGACAGTAAGACATCTGTAACTGGCCAAAGTCTTCATTAAAAATAAAAAGTTGGGGGGTGGTGCCTGAGTGGCTCAGTCATTGGACATCTGCCTTCAGCTCAGGTCATGATCCCAGGGTCCTGGGATTGACCCCCGCATCAGGCTCCCTGCTGTCTCTTCCTCTCCCACTTCCCCTGCTTGTGTTCCCTCTCTCGCTGTGTCTCTCTCTCTGTCAAATAAATAAATAAAATCTTTAAAAAAATAAAATTAAATAAAAATTAAAAGTTGGGAGAAGATTGGAATGTGGTTTCCTTGACAAGCTCCTCATTCATTAATATGGAAATTAATATTTTAAAGTTCATATGCCAGAATTCTATGATTAATATCCAAATTCTAAGAATTAATAGAATTTTAATAGTAATATTTCTTATCTATTAATAACAATTCAAAATACATAATCTATTTGACTTCTTGATGTATTACCTATATTTCCTCATAAAACAAAACTGAAAAGTATGCACATCTGTTTTCATTATAATTGACATCCCTTATTCATATCATACTGAAAACATCTACACCTGAGTATCATTCTCAGTCTTCTTACATCTTGCAAAGAAGAAAGGAATAAAAAGTGGTCAGTCTAGTAGCTCCCTGCAAACAACAATAACGCCCCTTGGACCCAGGGGGAGTTTAAGGGAAAGAGTAATAGATGTACCACTTAGCCACACAGCATCACAAAAGTAGTAATTACCTACAAAACCTGCTGCTTCCCTCTCTTTTCTCTGTTTTCCTCTCCTGACATTCCAAGTGGTGTGGACGGTGAAATAAATAAGCCTCATGTGAGACACAGGAGAATTGAAACAGAGTCATGTACTGACATTTTAAAAAGAAAAGAAAAACAAAGTAACCTGAGAGGAAGTATTTCTGTTATTATTATAGGAAACATAAAAATAGATATAAATAAGTACATATGATTATTTAAGTTGAACATTAATTTCCATTAGTATATAGTCTGTGCTTCACTATGTTAGCCATGCTTACCAGGTCATCTGGTTCCACAGTCCCTCATTTAATGTAGTCATTTATTGCCTGCCTACTCTGTCCTCAACACTATAAAAGGCACAAAAGGGGAACCAAAGCAAATGTACAGCTCCAGAAAACTTAGAGTTTAATTAAAGAGGTGAACATTTATGAAAGACAATTTATAACCAAGTGCTAAACAGTCTCATCATCATAAATTACAAAGAGGTGAAGAGCTCGTACATAAGAAGTAAACATAAAGACAATAGAAGTTACCATAGAAATCCACTTATCTTCTGCTGGTACATCTAGTTTTATGAAAAAATTAATATGTTTCCCATATTCTATAACCCAGATTACAGGTACAGGAGAAATAAGAAAGGGGAACCAGTTTCTTTTAGTTTAGACTACAACAATAGGAAAGAGCTTTGTGAAAGGTAATATGTGACCTAAGACTTAAAGAAAGAACAGAAGACATTCCAGGAGTAGGAGACTGACAGAGCACGGCATGTGCAAGGGACATAGAAGATATTCACAGAGGTTCCATTTGGAGGATCCTGGAGACAACAATAAATGAGGCCAAATTAGGAAGAAGTGTACATAGAGGAGTGGGGGGTTGGGAATTGAGAGGCTACACAATTATAAATTCTTAATGATAAGTTCACAATCATTAAATCAGAGAACCACAGGGTTATAAAGGATCTCAGAAATCATCGAACAAAATTTTCAACTCAGTGCAAATAAGAATATCCACAAGTGATCATACAGACACTGCCAGAAAATCTACAATGAGGGAAAGAAAATTCGCCATCTCTCAAGAGAAAGAGAGCTCAAATTGTTAGCAATGTCTCCTTTATGAAGTTACCACTGTTTGCTGAAACTGATCTAGGGAGATATATAAATATTTTTAAATATGTCATCCCATTTTCACATGTGAGGCTGGAAGTGCCAAGAAAAAGTTTGTGTTTGTGGCACTGCTCAGCAGAGTACATGAGAAAGGATGGTGACTGTCAGTTCCAAGGAGGGATCTGTCCACAACCCCAGACATCCCTCTCAGTCCGAGACACCCCTAGAAATTGTCTACTTAAACAACTCTTTACTTTCATAAGATAAATTCATATCTGAACCCCTCTCCAAGTTACCATGAGTTAGACTGGGTTTGGGGTCATACAAGACCACATTTGGATTTTCCCCAAATGGAGTGTCATCTCAAGAAGGGAAAAATACAAGCAGCCTTTGACCAAAATATACCTGATTACATTCGTGAACCACATAATTTCTCCCTGCTGGTGAAAGAATGTGGTTCTATTAGGGAATTTGTTGATGACTCTGAAGTATGTCAGTTTAGCATATTGCCTCCATTACATTTCTGCAAAAGTAAAAAATAAACAAACTTCTACTTTAATTATAAGAGAGTGGGGTTTTTTTCCACTTTTATTCCTTATCTCTTGTCCATAAGGAGTCCCATAGCAGGCCATGGGAAATTCACCCTTTTTTGCATTCAGATTTTTCTATTGAATGAACTATTCCCCAAACCATATAAATAATCGGCTGTTGAGGAGGGAGAGGATCATGCCACAGTGGTCCTTTCATAATCATACGAAGCAGGGTTTCTCAACCTTGACACTATTGACATTTTGGACCAGACAATTCTTTATTGTGGAGGACTGTCCTATGCATTGTAGGATGTTTAGCAGCATCCCTGACCTCTGCTTACTAGATGCCAGTAGCATCATCCTGCTCCAATCATGAAAATCACAAATGTCACCAGATATTGCCAAATATCCCCTAAGAGTCAAAACTCTCCCTTGTTGAGAACCACTAATATAAAGATATGGTCTTGGTTAAAATCTACTCTGGGCTCTACATTCCAGGCACATCTTTAAAGTGGTGGTGGCTGCCATTTCTGGCTTACATCCACATAAAATCTGCTGTTTATTCCAATATCTTCAGAGAAAAGTGTGAACACCCCATTTCTTGACAAATGACTTTGATTATTAGATTGTACCACAATGTGCATCAAAGTACAAGGACAGAGCTTTAGCTCTGCTGTCAAGACAACCGCTGCCTCTTCAAGCAAAAGGAAAATCAAAGACTTGTAGGATGCCAGTTGAGTCAGAACCTGAAGCCAAAGACAAATGCTGTGGCCACGGCTGAGCACCTGGCACTTTCCTATGAGAGCTGAATACTCAAGAGAATTGAGACTTCAAATGAGCTTCCACCTAACAAGCTGCAATTTTGTTTCATTGCGGGGGGAGAGTAGGAGATGAGTTATGGGAAGAAACCAGAGGAAAATTCAACATGACAGTCCATTTGCTAATTCAGTGAGGAGGATTTCAAGACAATCTTCAGAATGCGGGAAGACAAAAGCATCATTATCCATAATTACTGCTTACCAGTAGCACGGATTGATAACAAGCTTCCTCCGCTAATCTTACCCCGCCATTATGAGAAGAGGCGATTAAACTAATTAACAAATCAACTTTTCTGTGCAACATTGAGCTCAGAAGCAAAAAATAATGAGAAAAAGCTAGTTATTCGATGAAATAACTAGGGACGAAATGAAAGAGAAATCTGAAGTTAACAACAATATGAATAGGGAGCTTGAATAATGGACAAATGCATACATTTTGACATTAGAAAATCTGACGGCACATTGGCAAATATTGGGCTACCACAGTTTAAGTAGAAAGTGCTTTATTGGATCATGAAAAGCATAGTAGTCCTGTATGCGTGACATCATGCGTAGTCCTGTATGTGTGACATATACAAATATAAAATAATGCCTCACTATTTTAACATCATGCGTAGTCCTGTGTGTGTGACATATATAAATATAAAATAATGCCTCACTATTGAGAAGTCAGACTGCCAGGAACCTCAGTCATCTTG
Source organism: Mirounga angustirostris (assembly GCF_029215605.1). Classification (NCBI taxonomy): domain Eukaryota; kingdom Metazoa; phylum Chordata; class Mammalia; order Carnivora; family Phocidae; genus Mirounga; species Mirounga angustirostris. The sequence goes on along the minus strand of NW_026991716.1, from coordinate 85,850,163 downwards.
GTCATGGATACTAACTCAAAAGGAATTTTTGAAAAGTCCTTTCAGCCAGGGTGCCCGGATCGCTTAGTCAGTCAAGCGTCTGCCTTCAGCTCAGGTCATAATCCTGGGGTCCTGGGATGGAGCCTCATGTCAGGCTCCCTCCCTCTCCCTCTGCCCCTCCCCCTTGCCCACCCCTCCCCAACGCCCCCACCCCCGCCCATACTCTCTCGTGCACTCTCAAATAAATAAATAAAATCTTTGGGAAAAAAAAGTCCTTTCAGCCGTAAATTCACATTCCTCTATAGGAAGAAGCAAACAACTATTCTCAGACCATTACTATACTCCTCTCAACAACCTTACTCTTGAGGAAAGGAAAGGGCACCATGTCTTGTAATCTATCTCTAGCCTAATGCCTTCATATACATCATAGGTCCTCAGTAAGCATCTTTAGCAACATTGACCAATGTGGTGGTCACAGCCACATGTGGCTACTGAGCCCCTGAAATGTGACCAGTGTGACTGAGGAACTGAATTTTTAGTTTTATTTAATTTTAATTTATTTTAATTTAAAATGGATATTCAATTTGTTTACTGGGAAACTTTTAAATATATTCGGAACAACTTGGATATGTCAATCTACATTTTCAACTGTAAACTTTATGAAATCTAAGTAAATAACAAGTATCTAATAAAAATTTAGCATTAGAATTGAGAAGTGCTAGGGCACCTGGGTGGCTCAGTCAGTTAAGCCGCTGCCTTGGGGCTCGGGTCGTGATCCCGGGGTCCTGGGATCAAGCCCCGCATCGGGCTCCCTGCTCAGGGGAGAGCCTGCTTCTCCCTTTCCCTCTGCCTGCCGCTCTGCCTACTTGTGCTCTCTGTCAAATAAATAAATTTTTTTAAAAAATTAAAGAAAAAAAAAGAATTGAGAAGTGCTATGGGGTACCTGGGTGGCTCAGTCGTTAAGCGTCTGCCTTCGGCTCAGGTCATGATCCCAGGGTCCTGGGATGGAGCCCCGCATCGGGCTCCCTGCTAGGAGGGAAGCCTGTTTCTCCCTCTCCTGCTCCCCCTGCTTGTGTTCCTTCTCTCGCTAACTCTCTCTCTGTCAAATAAATAAATAAAATCTTAAAAAAAAAAAAAAAGAATTGAGAAGTGCTGTAAGAGTAAGATATACACCAGATTCAAAGGTTTAGTATGACAAAATGAGTGTAAAATACATCATAATATTTGTATATTGATTACATGTTGACATGATATTTTCATAAATTGGATTAAATAAATTACTAAAGATCATTACACCTGACTCTTTTTGTCTTCCTTGATGTGACTATTAGAAAATTTTAAGTTACATATTCGGCTATTAGAAAGGACTGGTCTTTAAAGTGAATGATATGCAACATATAGCAGCATGTTGGAAGCAGCAGGATAAAACTGACTGATAGAAGCCAAAAACAATGTCCACAACTAGAGGGAGACCAAAAAAATCAACAATGCATAGTTACCTGAAACCATTTAAAGTATGAGTATACATTCTTACCTATTTCAGAGGCGACTAAGAGTATCAAAGTTATTTATGCATTTTAACTCTTAACCACAAAAAAAAGGAAAAAAATCTTTTCTGCCTACTGTGTTTAAAAAGACATGATAATGAATCTCATAATTTAATATTTAGCAATAACTTCCATTTGTCTCAATATTTCACTAATATTTAGCAACTCATTAATTCCTACAACTTTATGAGATAGATATTCTCATCACCTTTCCCATTTTGTAGGTAAGGAAACTGGGGCTGAGAGAAGTTCAGTAATTTGTCAAGGTTATGTATATTTACTAGGGTACTCTAGTATCTCTCCCAAAATTATTTTCCAATATTCACATATATATATATATATATATATATATATATATATATATGTGCTTGATCAAAGCACTGTTCTCCTCCATCTTTGAATACTGTCCTCTTTAACGGAGCCCTTGACCTGGAGAAATTTGGTCAAAGCCACCCTGGGGATGAAATTCTGCCAGATGTCACATGTAGACCTCCATAATTTTCTCAAACATTAGCAAATAAAATCCCGCTGATGGAGGGTCCATGAGGAGACTGATAAAGTCTTCCTCTTCATTTCTGGTTAAGAGTAGCTATAATTTCTAAAATTCTCTACAGTTCTTCTACGTGGTGAACAATATCCTAGCGAGGGCTTAACAATAATACATGAAACTGTGAACATGACAATATTTGTATTTCATTACCCATCATATACGAAAAGGAAATATAAATATTGTGATTTTTTTTTTTAGGTAAGTAGAAATTATCCTTAACCTCTGTGACTTCTGTCAATGTATAAAACGTTTCATGAGATAAAAGGTTAGGGAGAAGAGTAAGATGTGCTAGGACACCTAAAAAGATGAAAGGTTGATTGAGAGTAGAGGAAAAGGGTGAGAATTAAGAAGATTAAATAATTAAGCAAACAGATTGAATGAAGAGAATCAAGGGATCAAAAGGCAAAATGCTACCGAAAGATCAAAAGATTTAAACCCCATGTGAGATACAAGGGAAGCGAAACTGAGCAGCTTAATAAGGTATTCGTTTAGAGGACGAATAGCAGCATACATTTGAGAAAATGGAGCACTTTTTAAGCGTAAGCATTAACTAACATAGGAGAACAGAATGCTTGATGTGCAATGTATTCAGCAGCTTAGTTTCTCCATTTTTCATCCATTGCCTTGTTTTTTCCTCTCTGATGGTTGTTTAGTTTTTCTAAACAAAAACAAATTAATACACTCTAAGTCCAGGTATTACAATTTCAAGACATGGAAAAGTAAGTGTATAGAATCAGATTCTTAGTTTTCTTAAAAGGCAAATCAGAGCATCATCTCTTATTAAGCCATTATCTGCTTTTAACCTATTTGGTTAATATAAGGTGTGAGAACAGCTATTAAAAAGGCTTGTGGACTACAGAACGTCCAGGAGTCTGTAAACGGTGACCACTGTTCTGCTTTTTCTGTGAGTGCCTTGGAAAACAACAACCTATGGACTTTTAATTTCCTTCTGGTAGCTTCAGGATCACTTGTTCCTTTTAGGATCCAGGAATCAAGTTTTTCTTTAATCTCATTAGGTCCCCACAGTGCAGGCAGACTTTCCCAGAAGCTGTTCAGTGATTTTTATTTGCTGCATTTTTCCAAACAGGAAATGCAAAGGGAAGGAGTACTAGTGGCCTGTCAGTTCTGGACACTTTGCCAAAAGGTCTGGCTGTCACCACAAGGATTTACCCAGCTTGCGTGGCAGGGCACCTAACCTGACCAGAGTCACTAAAGAACTAATACCTGAGAGCCTACCAAACACAGTGGAACAAGACTGAATATGACCAACAGTGTGTTCTGTCACCAGAGACTTTGACACAAAAGGCTGGAGTCAGAAAGAATTACTTTATGGAAAATTTAATGTACAGTCTTCTTATCTTGCCATGATACCTTCCTCCAGATTCCTTTTATTAATTTTACAGATCTCCTTATGCTTTTGTCCCTTAGAAAATAACATGTATCTTTAATATGACATTATTTTTTCAAATCCATTATGTTGAAATCCCATCAAGTTATTAAAGAGTCATAATAGCAATTGCAATTCCAAACGACCTCAACAAACAAAATCCACATATAGAGATGTGTTTGCATATGACTTATTTTTTTAGTGCTTATAAATATTCTCACTCTTTTTCATCTTGCTTCTTTTAAATAAGCTTTTGGACCTTCGAAAAGAATATACTTTTTTTGCATTCATGTGAACATCTTTTCTGGTTTAGAACTTCTCTCAAGGGGAAACCTTGAAAGAAAATTAAAACTTCTTTTTTAAAGCCCACAGCAATTTATTAATATTTTACAGCTTTTCAATATAGTTGTATTCACAAATTGGATTTGCACTGTTTGATATAAAACAATTGTTTTATTCCACCTTCAAGTGCTCCACTGTTTTCAAGCTTGTTAATTAAATGTTTTATTTTTAAAAAATACTGCACAAGTTTCTCAAAACTTCATCTGCACCTGCTCCATAAATGAAAAGATGTCCTTGGAACAACTCCAGTTTATTAAGTAGAAACCCATTATTTTCACACAAGAATTCAGTCTTTTACCTGTAAGCTTTAACAGGAGTTACTGTGCATTGTATTCCTTCACCTTTTATCTGCTGTCAATTAATACAAGCATTTTTAGTGTGTAGAGTGGGGGAAAAAGACATGTCGTTTGGAATGTCACTTCCATTGCCTGATGTTCCCATGTGTGTGCTCAACTGACATCTCTGTAAAGCTATTTGGTGGTTTTATCTTTCAGCCTGGCCCTTTTGGTCTTTCCCCATCATCCTTTTTCCTAACAAGATTGTGCAGTGTGATCTGATGAGATATAGGGATTGTATAGAGCAGTAAAACAGCTACAACGTCTCAGAAATGTCCATAGCAGAGCCCAAATTAGTAAAATGCTTCCTAGCATAGAAAAGAAATTAAGACACTGAATCCTATAGGACCGCAAAGACCATATTCATCATTCCTGCCGGAAACGTCTGAAATTGGAAGATTAAACACCACAAAAAACAAGACTTCGGTGAATGAATTTTGATCACAGATCAATTTAAGATGTCCGAATGTCACAATTACAGGATCCATCTACCCTTGCTTAGGAAAAAAAGCTCATAGTTCCTGCTAAAAGAACAGCCAGGACTCAAAAATATCAATGATATTTTGTCAAGTGGAAAAAAAAAAAGGTAGATTACAAAATCATGTAAGGTAAAGTTTCATTTATATGAAAACCACATATGTCCATATACATGACAGGGCAGAGTCTGAAAGGTAATAGACCAAAGCATTGATATTGTTTTTCACCAGGTAAGTAATATTATGGGCATTTTTTTTTAAAAGATTTTATTTATTTGACAGAGAGAGACACAGCGAGAGAGGGAACACAAGCAGGGGGAGTGGGAGAGGGAGAAGCAGGCTTCCCGCTGAGCAGGGAACCCGATGCGGGGCTCGATCCCAGGACCCTGGGATCATGACCTGAGCCAAAGGCAGACGCTTAATGACTGAGCCACCCAGGCGCCCCTATTATGGGCATTTTTAAAGTGTCTTCTTTTTGCTAATTTGAACTTTCTGATATTTCTGCAATAAATAAGTACTTCTTTTCTGACTTAAAAGCGTGAGCTTTTTAGAAATATTTTTAAGGGGCACCTGGGTGGCTCAGTCGTTAGGCATCTGCCTTCGGCTCAGGTCATGGTCCCAGGGTTCTGGGATTGAGCCCCACATTGGGCTCCCTGCTCTGCAGGAAGCCTGCTTTTCCCTCCCCCACTCCCCCTGCTTGTGTTCCCACTCTCGCTGTGTCTCTCTCTGTCAAATAAATAAATAAAATCTTTAACAAAAAAAAAAAAAGAAAAGAAATATTTTTAAAAGATGTGTTAGATTGGGTTATATCAAATATAAGGAGTGAACAGCAGAAAAACAGTTCTTTAATCATCAACTGAATCAATAAAGTAAGTCAAGAAAATTCATTTTTAGAAGATATGCATATTATTTAATAAATAACTTTAAAGATATTTTGACAATCATAAGAAATTGTGTTATAAAATTTTTAAGAGTATGGGGCACCTGGGTGGCTCAGTGGGTTATGCATCTGACTTTGACCTAGGTCATGATCCCGCCCGCGGTCCTGGGATCAGAGCCCCTTCATTGTCTCGTGTAGGGCTCCCTGCTCATCAGGGAATCTGCTTCTCCCTCTCCCTCTGTGCCCCCCTCATGCTCATGCTCACATGCTCACACTGTCTCTCTCAAATAAATAAAATTTTTTTAAAAAATAAAGTTTTTAAGAGTATGACAATATCTATGTCTCATATACTTTCTTTTCTTTCTTGATGTCATAAGCAACTAATGTTGCTTTACAACTGGCTTTTTTGTTTAACCTGCTAATCCAGATATCTGAACCGACTGGACTCCCTAATATTTCTTCATTTCCTCTACCTCCATATAATCTAAACAAAATTGGGTTTTACTTCTTTTTCAATATTCCATCTCAAAGATAGATGTACCTTTAAAAAAAAAAAAAAAGACAGATGCATCTTTCCAATCAATAAAGGGAGAGATTTTCTTAAAGAAAAAGAAAAACTACACATGGTCCCCCTGAACTACAATTGATAATCTAGTATTCAAGGTGGTACTTAGTGTAAAGTGGGTCCATGTCCTAAGAACATACTGCCCACAGAGGGACAGGGGTTTTCACATTTTAAAAAATTTTTGGTGTTGTTGAAAAAAAGCCATTAAATTAAATCTATATAACCAGTTTTTAGTGAACTGTTCAGTAGGGTTAAGTATATCCTCATTGTTATGCAATAGATCCTCCAGAACCTTTCCATCATGCAAAGCAGAGCTCAAAACCCTTTAAACCACAGCTCCCTATTTTCCCTCCCCCAGCCACTGGAAACCACCACTTGTTTTTCTATGAGTTTGACTACTTTACCTACCACATATATGTGGAATCATGAAGTATTTTTCCTTTTGTGACTGGCTTATCTTACTTAACATATTGTTCTCGAGGTTCATCCATGTTGTCCCATGCGACAATATTTTATTTCCTTTAAAGACTGAATAATATTGAATAATATTCCATCATGTATATGTACCATATTTTGTTGATCCATTCACCTGAAGATCAACACTTGTTTACTCCCACCTCTTTGCTATTGTGAATAATGCTGCTATGAACGTAAGTTTGTAAATATCTCTTCGAGACACTACTTTCTATTACTTTGGCTATGTATCTAGAATTTAAATTACTAGATTAAATGGTAGTTCTATTTCCAATTTTTAGAAGAATGGCCATACTGATCCCATAATGGTTGCTCCATTTTGTAATCCCAGCAACAGTGCAACAAGGGTTTGAATTTCTGCACATCCTCACCAATGGTTGTTATTTTCTGAGGTTTCTGATAGCAGATATCTTAATGGGTACAAGACAATCACGTTATGTTGGTTCTGATTTGCATTTCTCTAAAGATTAGTAATGTCGAACATCCATTCATATGCTTGTTGGCCATTTGTATATCATCTTTAGAGAAATATCTCTGCAAGTCCTTCACTCATTTCTTAATAAATTTATTTGGGTTTTGTTATTATAAGAGTTCTTCATATATTCTAGATATCAGCAGAGATATGTGATATCATCAGATATGTGATTTGCAAATATTTTCTCCCATTCTACAGGTTATCTTTTCACACTGTTGTGTTTTTTGATGTCCAGCACTTTTTGTGTTTGACATAGTCTGATTGGTCTATTTTTGTTTTTGTTGCCCATACTTTTTGTGTCATATCTAAGAAATCATTGCCAAATCCAAAGTCAAGAAATTTTCACCTATGTTTTCCTCTAGTTTTATAGTTTTATGTCTTAAATTTAGGTCTTTAATACATTTTGAGTTAATTTCTGTATATGGTATAACGTAAGTATCCAACTTCTTTCTTTTGTATGTGGATATCCAATTGACCCAACACTATCTGTTGAAAGACAACACCATTTAACACTTGGTTGAAGAGACAGTCCTTTCACCATTCAGAGGTCTTAGCACCCTTGTTGAAAATCATTTGATCACATACACAATGGTTTATTTCTGAACTCTCTATTCTTCTCTATTGGTCTGTATGTCTGTCTTCATGCCATTCCCACACTGTTTTGATTAGTAATTTTTTGTAGTGTGTTTTGAAACCAGGAAATCTGAGACCTCCAACTTTGTTCCTTTTCAAGACTGTTTTGAGTAGTTAGGGTTCCCTTGAAGTTCCTTATGAATTTTAAAAGGCATTTTTCTATTTCTGCAAAAAATGTCATTGGGATTTGATAGGGATTTCATTGAATCTATACTTTGGGTAGTACTGACATAACATTATTAAGTCCTCCAGTCCATGAATAGAGCGGTCTTTCCATACATTTGTGTCTTTAATGTTTTTTATCAATGTTATCTAGTCTTCAGCGCACAAGTCTTTCACTTCTTTGGTTAGCTTTAATTCTCAGTGTTTGGGGGGTTTAATGGTATTGTAAATGGAATTACTTTCTTAATTTCCTTTACAGCTTGTTCATTTAACCTAAATTTTTGTTTATTTAAAAAGCTTCATTCTTAGTCCTGACATCAGCACATGCCCCAAGCTCTCCACCTCCCCTTGCCCACCAGCCCAAGGTCCCCGGAGCCCAGGGCATGGCCCCAGCAGCAGCACAGAGAGCAACCCAGTAGCAAGCAGCTCCACGGCCAGGTAGAACCGCTATATCAACACCCTCATGGGACCTGTCAGGATGGCCATCATGCGCTATAAAGACTCCCACTCCATCTGGGCCACCATCCTGGGGAAACCTTTGTCAGCATCATGCTAGCTGAGGTTGGTGTCCTGGTTGTCAAAGAGAGGTTGAGGTTTTTCATGAGTGGGTTGATGCCTGGGGGCCAGAAATGTTCTGTTATCCGGAACTTGCTGCTGCAGGATGGGAAATTTACCATGGATCTTCCTACCAAGAGCACCAGCAGAGCTCCCACTTTCAACATCACTGTTACCATGACTGCCAAGATGCTAATCCCGCTGATGGGCAAAGAAGGTGTCCACAGTGGTATGATCAACAAGAAATGTTATGAAATGGCCACCCACCTGTGGCGTTCCCAGTACTGACCTTGTCTGTCCCTTTCCTCCACCATTCCCCACTGCTTCTGCACCCCTCTCCTTCCCATACACACACATATACCATTTTTATTTGAGGAGGGACATTACCCCACATCCCTTACTGCTGCCAAAACTACATGGGCTGGTGGCTGGGGCTGGATGGGCAGACACTTCTCCCTACCCATACTTCTCCTGTGTGTGGTTGGAAACTTTTTTGTTTTTTTTTTTTTTTTTTTTTTTTCTGAATAAAAAGGATTCTACTAATAAAAAAATAAAATAAAAAATAAAAAGCTTCATTGTTTCATTAATTTATAGAATGCATCCACATTTCAGATCCTCCTATTTCATAGATAGTTCTGGAGGCTAGGAAGTCCCAGATCATGGCACCAGCAGATTTGGTGTTTGAAAGGGCTCACTTCATGGCACCATCTACACCTTCATATGGTTAAAGAAGAGAGATAGGTTTTGAGACACCTGTTTATACCACCCCACCTCCATTTTCTCCTTAGCCACAACTTACAGCAGCTGCCTCTGGAAACATCTCTCCTCTTGTTAAGAGCAGAAGCCAGAATAATACATTCTGTGGCCTTAATCCCACCACATTGCATGTGGACTCCTACCCCAGAAATACCATGAATGATAGAGATGTATGAATAGAATGAAAAAGGTCCATCTAAAGTTCTCTTTTTCCTCTTCAATGAAGGAAGTATTTTGGCATGCACAATTGATGATTGATTTGAATAAATAATAAAGTATATGCTTCTCTATCTGCCCAACAGAGCTTATTTGGATGATTTCTAGGATGTAAAATAAGGCATGTTATGTTATAAAGTTGATCATGATGATTGGTTATTGATCTGGCAATAGACAGGCAATATCATAAATTGATATTGCTCTATGATTGATTTTAATATAATTATTAAAATAGTTTTTATTTAAATGTCAATAGTTTAATAATTCTTCTTGTTTAATGTAATGTTGAAATAGTTTTCACTTTGATCACATCTTAAAATCCAGTCTGCAAATTTAAAGCATTTGTTTTATCTCTCAATTTAGAGATTTGCTTTCTCTCTCGCTGAATATAAAGAGATAGATTTTAATATAAAGAGATAAAAAGACATAGGTATTATAGATATATAGATATTGCTAAATCATTTGAGAGTCAAGTGCATACATTACAACACTTCACCCCTAAACACTTTACCATGCATCTCCTAAGGAAAAGGACATTCTCCTTTATAACCTTAATACAATGAACACATTTAGATAAATATTTATTCAATGCTATTGTCTTATATATAATCCATATTGAGATTTCCCTAGTCCTTTCAAAGTGGGTTTTAGGGATGTCTGTGGTATGTATGTTTGTTTCCAATCCAGGATCCAATCAAGGAGCACACATTGCATTTAATTGTTATCTCTTTAATGTCCTTTAATCTAAAACAGTTCTTCAGCTTTTTAGTCCTTTTTAGTCTTTCATGATATTGACATTGGGAAGAATCTAAGCCAATTATTTTGAAGAATACTCCCTCAGTTTAAATTGACTTGTTCAGGGCGCCTAAGTGGCTCAGTCAGTTAAAACGTCTGCGTTCAGCTCAGGTCCTAATCCCAGGGTCCTGGGATTGAACCCTTGGTTGGGCTCCCTGCTCAGCGGGGAGTCTGCGTCTCCCTCTGCCCCTCCCCCTGCTTGGGCTCTTGCTGTCTCTCATGCTCTCTCTCAAATAAATAAATAAAATATTTAAAAAAATAAATAAAATAAATTGACCTGTTCCTCATGATCAGATTTAGATTGAACATTTTGGGCAGGAGCACTATGTAGGTTGCTATTAGGTCATTCTAAGTGCATTTCATCAAGGAACACAAGTCAGTTTGTCCCATTACTCGTATATTAAATTGGATATATTGGTTACAATGCCCCTGATAGATTGAAAAGTTACCTAACAAGTAATCTGTGGTGTGGAATTAGGATTTTAATACTACCAAGTTGTAACAAACAAATTTGCCCCAAAGTTTTATTGTTTTATGCAGAAATTGTACAGCTCTTATTACTGCCCCAATTGCATCTCTCTAGTAATCTATCTTCTCCCCATCTTGTTCTGAACCCCTCCCTGCAGTCCTCTTCCCACTCCTCCAACCCCTAGCCCACACCTTATTCTGCTACCTTTCCTACATCTCAGTCTTTTCTATTTTTCCCTTTGAGCCCACATTCCTTCATCAGCAAGTCCTCCTGCACCTGAACCTTTCACAGAGTCCTCACTGTACCTTTAGAGTTAACTGAAACCTAGACTTCCCACCATCCTAGGACCCAGCACCCCTGCAGGCTCTCTCTAGTGAAGAACTATCCCTTCCCTTTTCCAAGGGATCCAGGGACAGTGTTCTCCCCTCTTCTTTTGCATCCAGACAACTCCACTTCTGCACAAGTCTTTAAAAGCCATGCTATGCTTCCATACTACCTTCTGTATCTCCTCATGAGTGTCATCTGCCAACCTCCAGATCTCTCCTCCCATGATCTTGGCATGTGGTTACTTTTTTTTCCTCTGTCTTGACTACTTTCATCCTTCTTTGGGATCCAATATCCCTTTTTTTTTAATTTTCCAAAAGTATCACATTTCTTTAACATTTTAAACCCTACAGATTTTACCTCCACTCTTCAGCTGTCCACATCCATGACTACATCTTGGATCTTATCATCACCCAGAAAAGTTTCACATCTAAAATCTCAAACTCCAATATCCCCTCCTCCTTCAAGCTTCTTCCCACCTGACTTGACTGTACATGCAATCTTTGACCACATCATGCTGAAGCATCTCAACTCTTTCTTCTCCTCCAAGTATAAACCTATACAAACTCCTTCCCTGTGCAATTGTAAGGCTGTCACCTCCTCAACTCCCTTTGCAACGACTAAACTAGAATGACCCACTCATTCACATTCTCTTACCTGTACTTTTGCTAAGCCCTTCAGGAAAAGTCAGAACCGTGACTGTCTCCCCATTTCCCCAACTGCTCCTCCCCAAGCCTCACCTCGGCCACAGTACTACCAGCCACCCCAGTTTGCACACCTTAAATCTGGAAAGTTAACAGTGATTCATCTCCTTCCTTAACCTCCAGCATGAAATCCATCTGCAAGTGCTTTAAGTCTTGTCTATAAAATAGATGCCAGCATCCACCCATTTGTCATCACCTTTGCTGGTAACACTAGAGTCCAAGCCACCATCATCTCTCCCTTGAAATGCCCCCATCACTTCCCAGATAGTGTACTAAATGCATTGGGAACAATTAGTACTGCAAGGAAAATCCAGGAAGTCTTCACCAAAAAGAGGACATTTGAGCTGGACCTTTCTTCCACACTGAGGAAAGAAACATCATTCTAAGCAGAGGTAACAGCAGTAGAAAACATCCATCCAGGCCTCAGTTCCCCTGTACGGCCACACCAGCCCCATTCATCTTCCCACCTGTAGACCCAGTCCTACCCATGCTCCAGTGATGAAGTGGCTCAGGGACATCCTGATGGGTCCAAGGTCACAAGAGACCAAGTGGAACTAAGGCTACTCTCTCTGGGCCACCTATTCATTTCATGCTGAATTAGGAGTATATGTGCCTTTCCTAGCTCCCAAGCACTGTCTACACAAGCATGCAAGATCTCTGGGATCCATTTGTCCTGCCACCTCACACACATGGAACAAATGGAAGCCTCCCCTATCTTACCTTGATAATAAATCAACATCATCACTGAGTTGTAAATTGGTTAGCCACTCCTTCTTTTGCACTCCCATGGGATATTTCTGAAATCCTTATTTACCTCCCTGGGTCCTCTCCCAAATTGTATACTCTTTAACAGCTCCCAGATAGCCTTTCTGATTCCACTCTTGCCTCATTCCATGATACCTTCTCCACTCAGCAGCTCATGTGATCTTTTGACCATCCACCTTTATAGCCTTCATGACTGCACAGTGCCTGGCTAATGTTATTGACATATACCAGTAATTATATAATGACTGCAGAAATCACCTTTTTAAGTAAAGGAAGAGGCTAATGTTTCAGGAATGAGTGAGTGACTAAATGAACAAAATAACCCACAAATGGATAAATGTTAAGACTTTATAATATAGGGCGCCTGGGTGGCTCAGTTGGTTAAGCAACTGCCTTCGGCTCAGGTCATGATCCTGGAGTCCCTGGATCGAGTCCCGCATCGGGCTCCCTGCTTGGCAGGGAGTCTGCTTCTCCCTCTGACCCTCCCCCCTCTCTATGTGCTCTCTCTCATTCTCTCTCTCTCTCAAATAAATAAACAAAATCTTTAAAAAAAAAAAAAGAAAAAAGAAAAAAAAGACTTTATAATATATATACACATCCCTTTTATTATAAGTAATATTGTATATAGGTTTGCAAAAATATTGCTGTCTATATATTATGCTACATATCAATATTATTTCATGTGAAACATTAGAAAATATTAGAAAGAATTTAATAGATACTATGGTATATGATATCTGAACATACTAAATACAAAAATAAAATGTTAGCTAGCTATAGATAGATAATAAATCTATGAAAGTAGAAAAAGCTAAATGTTTATTTTTAATTAAAAGAAAAAGTATTAGGGGCATCTGGGTGGCTCAGTCGTTAAGTGTCTGCCTTCCACTCAGGTCATGATCCCAGGGTCCTGGGATCGAGCCCCACATCGGGCTCCCTGCTCCGCAGGAAGCCAGCTTCTCCCTCTCCCGCTCCCCCTGCTTGTGTTCCTGCTCTCGCTGTGTCTCTCTCTGTCAAATAAATAAATAAAATTAAATTTTAAAAAATTTTTTAAAAAGGAAAAGTATTATTCTATTACTGCTCTTGCGACATATAGACAGAATGCTATCACTAAATGGGAAAGGAAGCTCTGTTTTATTTTGTTCTCTTCCATTTCCTGCCTTGTTTTTCAAAGGATGTTTCATAAAGGAGTAAATAACCACTAAAGCCAAAGTTAATGGGGAAAAAACATACATGTTTATGTATCGTGTGTTATTACCTACCAATCAGAAGAGTTGTAGGTAATGAGAAATTGTTGCCTAAAGTGACCATGTTTTTTGATCAAGGGCCACTTCTCCCTATACTGGCGGATTTCCACTTGTTTGCCTAAATTCTGTTTGCTTGCACTGGGTCTGACAGGCAAAGCACATAGCCAGCTGGTTTCCAGAGCAATTCACTCCCTGGTCTGAGGAAGGCCTGTGAGACATGTCATAAAACAGCTCTCTCTATCTCCCCAACCAGCGAGAAATAAGCCGAACAGAACAAAACCTTGAATAAAAAAAAAAAAAAAAAAACCTCGACTTTTCATGCAAGGACAAAAGGTGGTTATTAGGCATACCAGGGAGATTCTTTTATAGCTGATAATTACATATAAATTCAGGACATATAATAAGAAAAAATCATTTCCCTCTTCATTTACTTAAAAATGTGATTTCTGCAGTCATTATATAATTACTGGTATTTTTCAATAACATTATTAGGAATAAATGGGCTACTGTTTCTGAAATTATCATAAAGATAAAAATACTGAACTTCCTTGTTAGAACTGGTTGTTGAGTAGGTGGAAAAGGGAAAATGGTTTGTTTCTCTAAAATGCCAAACTGAACTTCTTCTATGGCAAAAGGGATCAATCTGCCATTTTTTACCTTTAAGAAGGTGATTCCTCCTATTTTCTCACATATTCTTTTATGCCTTTCATCTTGCTTCAATTCTGCCTTCAAACTTCTTTATTACTGCTGACCTGTAAGGAAAACTCCCCTAGAACCTAGAATCCCACTGTTTCATGCTTCCTGGCCAACATGGTACTGAGAAAAAGAACAGTAAGTAGAGTCCTGTTTTTAGTTTCTAAGCTACTTTTAGTTTCTAAGTTAAACTTTGAGGGTTTAACCAGAGTCAACCTCAATAGAAGTCTAAAGCAGTAATTTCTCACATCTTTCAACATTTTTCTTTCTCTGCCTTCTACACCCTCAACAGTCGTCCTTCTTAGAAATCCCCACATAAAAACCTGAACCAAGTCCCAAGTATGCACATTATCTGTACCAATGGAAACTTCCTTACTCATCCAAGCTAATGACCTCAAGTTCCATTCCCAGCTACAAGTTCCAGACCCAACTATAGAGTCAAGAGGTGGTAAGCAGCTAACAACAAGATAAACAAATTCCTACCAATATGATCATTCATGTGCTGGTCTTTGCTTCTGCCATTCTCATTCGCAGATAACATCATACCTTAACCTGGTTACAATTCACAAGTCTGCACAATATCCTTAAGGGAGAACACCACTGTTGGGGGTGTCATACACGATAGCCAGAAAAGAGGAAAATATTCTCATCAGGCCGACCTTTCAGCTATTCTCAAATCATACCACACAAGCATCAAAACTATGCCAGAGCATAAAACTGACACTGTTTATAATTGTCATTACCTCGAAAGTTTACAGCGGAGAAGGGACAAATCTCCCTCTGAAATCCTGGTTCCAGGCTATTTCTCAAAGCCGTGTCAGAATGAGAGCATGCAAGTTACAGTTGTACCAAGAACTTAGCCACAGCCCACTCCTAGGGAAAGTGTGAGTGAACTGGCTAATGCAACTAGCTACAGAGACCTAAAGTTTAAGAGGTAACAGAATAAATAACAAATGCAGAAGGAATGGTAGAATTAGAAAACCACCATTTTGCACCTCTAATAAAAGAATGGATTTAAGCAAGTTTTATCAATGGCTGCCAAAAGCATTTGTTGGAAAGATGATGACTATACCTGAATCCAATCATCAATCTTAGTATCTCTAAAAATGGGACACACACACATTATACACCTCCTGATGTGATACAATAAGAAGTTATGTAGCATCATCTATGAAGTATTTATTCTTGCCCCCTCCTCCACACAAAAACACTGAACCCTAATCTAATCAATTCTCTAGCTGTAACTACCAGTTTACAGAAAATAGAGAGGGTGGGGAGTAGAGGAATGTGTTAAATAACACTATGGGGAAACAATCAGGCAGAGTCAGAATGTTGGAAATTACAAAGGACAAATGACCTGGTTTCTTCAACAAATAAAAGTGGTGGTGGGTAGAGAGGGTGAAAGGAAGAGAAACACTATAAATGTGAAAGGACTTTAGAAACATAAATCAATGCAATTAGTGGACCTTGTTTAGATCTCAGTTCAAACAAATTCAACTGTAAAAAGACATTTTTTAACACAACTGGAGAAGTTCCAACAGGGGCTGGGTATTAGATGGTATTAAGGAGTAACTGTCAATTCTATCAAGTATTAAGAGAAGAACTAATAAAATGCTTGGAATTTAAAATACTGAAGCAAAAGCAAATGAAACAAGATTGGTAAAACACCAGGAGGTTCATTTTATCATTCTCTCTACCTTGGGGAACTTTAGAAAACTTCCACAGTAAAACTCTTTTGCTTGTTTTTTGTTTGTTCATTTGTTTGTTTGGGGGGTTTTGTTTTATTTTATAAAAGTTGCGGGTCAGACTTTATAACTTTATTAGGTAGTTATATCCTTCATCATCAATTTTTTTAAGGCCTGACTTAAGTCAGAAGATCCAGCTAGTCAAAAGAAAAGACAGTTCTTCGCACAAACCGTAAAGAAGGTAAACCGACGTCTCGGCCAGGTGTTTGGGAGCCGGCAGCACCAAGCAAAGTAGGGGAGGCTTGTGTGAAATCTTGGGACCTTCCACAACTGGCTTGACAAAGACAATGATCCAAAGTTCTTCACCCAAAGCGCAGACCTGCTGGCTGGTTTCCCACTCCTCTTTGCCAGCTGGCTCCAAGGGTCTAAAAGCCTATGCCCTCAGCTCCTGGCAGCAGAGCGCAGGAGAAAAGAAACAGCTCTACTTGCAGATGGCGCTGACCGTCTCTGAGCCAGCTGTCCTCCTCTAGGGCTCCATGCTGAGAGACCCAGAGGGCTGAGACTCACCGCCATGGCACCGGGGGCCTGAGATCCAGTCACTCCCAGCAGTGAACAATCCCACCAGGCTGAGCAGACTCAGCGAGCTATTTCCGTTTCGAAAGGAAAATGTAAATTGGGAAAATCTGACTGTGGACTGGGTACTAGATATTAAGGAATTGTTAACTTTGCTTGATTATATTATGGTTCTGAAGGACAATGTTCTTCACGCACACTAAATTATTAAAGGGTAATACGTCATGATAATTGTAACATACTTTAAAATACATAAGCAGTGAAAAATAACAAAATGTTAACAATCACTAAATAATGTCACAGAACTACATTTGCTAACGTAAAATCAAACAATGTAGTGCACATGAGAATATGTTTAAGCACTGCACAAGGACTTTCTTGCTCTGCATATTACTTTCCAGTCTTTACACAAATACATATTCTTCAGTAACTACAATCATAATGGACAGCCATTTTTATTCAGGTTTTCTCACTTAATATTTTCACAAAGCCTTTTTCATTGTTTTATCTTAGTAATTATTTTTAACATTGCTTCATAATATACCATAATATTGATGTTCCCTAAATAACCATGCCTTAATTGTGAGTGCTTAGGTTGCTCTGTTTTAATTTTCCTTTCTTTCTTTGCTGTAAGACTTGATACTGCAGTGAAAACCCATGTGCATATAGCTTTATGCTTTTGTTAAATTGTTTCTCTAGAATAAATCTTCAGAAATGTGAGTTCTGAGCATGAATTTATATAGATAGCCCTGGCAAATTTTGTCCACATTGCTGGACAAATGGCTTTCGTGGTATCAGCAAAATGTACTCGTACCAATTTCAGAATATTACTGGCATATTATCTTGAATTTATATCTAATTTTCTTATTTAAGGACATTTTAATGTGCTTATCTTTCATTTCTATGAGAAAGAACATGTTTGCACACCTTTGTTTACCAGCCACTTGGTTAATTCTTATTGTCTGCTACTTAGTTACTGGAATCATGAAGCCTCCCCATAAATTTTAATGAGCTACTTATTTTAATTTTATTTATTTTTTTAAGTAATCTCTACACCCAATGTGGGGCTCAAACTCACGACCATAGGATCAAGAGTCTCATGCTCTACTGACTGAGCCATCCAGGTGCCCTATGAGCTATTTATATATTGCTATTACTTTCTATTATTGGCAAAGTTAGTATTTTCCTTACATTATAATTATCTTTAGTTTTGTTTTTGTGAGGGGTTAACATAAGCTTTTGTTATTAATATACTTAAACATATCAGACTTTCTTTTATTTTTTAGGTTCTATTTCTCAACAAAACAGAACACCTCTAAGATCACCTGACCTGAAATGAAGTGCATTTGCCAATAGCCCATGGACACGGTATGATACTCCTGAACACTTTGTAACTGTCTTGTCATTAATACACTTGACTCTTTATTCTTGCTCACATTCCCCCACTCAGTCACAAAATCCTATGGATGTTACCTCATATTTAACTCTATCCTCTCCTATCCATCCCTACTACCACTGTCCCTTGCCATCTGTCATCTGAAATGTTAAATACCACTGCCTCCTAACTGGCCTCCCTGCCTCCAAAACAGTCCTCTTACCATACAAACTGCCTGTCAGTACCAGCTTAACCCTTCCAGGGGCCCTCCCTTTATGGCCTCTGCACAACTCTCCAGTCTCTCAAAAACAATTAGCCAACACACTTTGAATGTTTACCCTGTGCTATGCACTTTGCAAACATAACTTCAATTAACCCTCACAAGAACCCTTTAAATATAATGCTGTTGTTGTTCCCATTTTACAGATGAGTACATTAATGTATATAGAGGTTAAGTAATTCAGCCAAGTTTCCCTGGCTAAGAGGATGCAGAGCCAGGATGCAAACTTGGCTCTGCCTAATTCCCAAGCCCACATTCTCTCTTAACCACTGCACCACACCTCCTCACAGATGGATCCTCAACTCTCAGCCGTACTGCCTGCCTGCCACTCTGCCCACCAGCAACACTGCACGCCTAGAATTTCTCTCACTCTGCTGCTGCTCTCCTTCCGCTTGCTGCTTCTCTACTCAGTTTCGTCATTCATGCTATTCTGTCTCCTGGAAACGTCCTTCCATCTCTCTTTACCCTTGACCTAGATGATTCCTAGCCACCTTTTAAGACAGTGCAGGTATCACCTCCCTATTTAACTCCTTTAAGTCTTTCCCTATTTAACTCCTTCCCCACGCTCCCTCTCCTCTCTCTGATTCAGGAGGTGCCCTTCCTCTGTGCTTATCTCCATCATCATACCCAGCACATTATGCTATCAGTTTCTCTTTCGGTGTTTGCCTCTCTCACTGGACCATGAGCAGCTTGAGACTATTGTGATCATTTTAAAGGGGACTGAAAGATGAATAAAGCTCAGCAAGCAAAGCTACATATCAATCTTCAAGTCTAATGTGTAAGCAAATATCCAGGCTGGGGACCCACAGCTAGCAGTGGAAGGCAAAGCTGAGAAGTTGATGCTTCTTCTCTTCATCTTGAGCTCTATCAGATCAGCTGTGCCCTTATCTGAGTATAAGGTGCCAGATTCAAGTCTTATTGCAGAGCACTTAAGCTGTCAGTGATGAGCATCTCACCTTACCTCTGAGACCATTCCCAAGGACAGAAGATCATGGAAATGCTTCTAAATAAAAGCCTAAAGATGGTTAGATCATGAGATACACTAATAATGATAAAATGTCAGAAACATGTGCAACCCCATGTAATGAATTCAACAACTATCCTAAGGTCATGGAGGTCTTCCTGCAAAATACATGTCATTCTGTTTACATCAAACACAGAAAACTCATTTACAAGTGAATGTCATTTTCATCTTTGTTCCATTGCCAAGTGCATCTCATTTGCATTCGTTTGTTTCCCTACTGGAGTGCTTACCACTATTCTACAGCTGGTGTGGATTATGCTCTGTATACCATAGGCCCATACTCCAGTCATCCAGTTACAGGTCTGAATTATAATCCCAAAGATGGTTTTACAGAAAGTACTTTTAAATAATACACATCACAGGGAAATCAAAATTTGATGGTAATGTTCACAGGAGAGAACTTAAAAAGTTCAAATGCACGTGTACACAAACACACATTTTCCATGTTAACCTAACATTAGGATTTCCATGTTGTCTGACCTGGAGAAGTACAGTTCTATAGCTCAGATCTCCCAAGGATTCTCTGCCAAATTCCCAAGAGAACAAAAGAACGGATGGAGACCCCCAGTGTTTTGTCTCCCTATTGCAGAATATGGTCAAGAGCTAAGGGTGACTGAGCCTTGCAATCACAAAAAGAAAGAATTAGTTGAGCAGTCAGCCAATCATCCATTTCCCAGAGGTTGGTCTGGTTCTGACACTATGCTGGTCAGCTCAGAGTCTTCACTAACCTTCCCCACATGCACCCCACCTACAAAATACCTGCATCTCACCTACAAAATCACTTAGCACAAGCTATTCATTGAAGCATTCTTTATAGAAAATAACCCAACAGAAGAATTGGTTAAATAACCAAGTTTGTCTATATGATAGAATATTATGCAGCTGTAAAAGAAAAAAAGAATGAGGAAGCTCTTTTTTGGGCTGCTCTGCAAAGGCCTTCAGAGTATATGATTTAAAAAAAAAATGTTTTTAAAGATTTTATTTATTTATTTGACAGAGAGAGAGAGACAGTGAGAGAGGGAACACAAGCAAGGGGAGAGGGAGAAGCAGGCTCCCCGCTGAGCACAGAGCCCGATGCGGGGCTCAATCCCAGGACCCTGAGATCATGACCTGAGCCAAAGGCAGACACCCAACTGACTGAGCCACCCAGGCACCCCTATGATTTAAAAAAAAATTAAAACACAAGATACGGGAAAAAAATCTTCAGCTTAAGTATATCCATTCTTGAGTGTTTATACTTAACAAAAAGAAACTAAAATAACTGGTTACAAAGTACAGATCCAGATTTTGTAGGTTCTGAAACTCGTAGAATTTGGGAAAATCACTTTAAGAAAAACAAGACAAAATTAGGTGCAGATCCTGGAAGGAACTCATGACAGTGAGCTTCGCAATTAATCTACCCCCAGCAATTATCTCTGGGTGGACAAGAGTGTACGGAAATGAGAAATTAAGACTCCTAAACATAAACTTGTTTATAGTTACTATTTTTGAACATATGAGCATATTACCTATTAAAAAAAAACGAAATTAACTTATTAAAAAACGCCTATCTCCAGGCCCCCCTGTTGAAGGTCTCACTCCTTCTCTACCTCCTTCATTCTATCCCAAACTTCCTGTTCTAGGTTGATTTCATTCCTGCTACCTTGTAACTACTGGGATTCTGCCTCAGCCTGGCTCTTTCCGGAAGATAATGTGCCTGGCATTCTATTTTGATTTGGGTCCTGTATTTCTCTCTTTCTGATCACCCTCAGGTCCACCATCAGCAGAGCAGCTTCAGGCCAACCCAGCCCCACCCTGCACCTTGCCTGGCCCAGACTCCCAGGAATCCAGCCTGCTACATGAGAAAGGAGTTTGAAAACTGACAACTATATCACTGGTGATCAATCCCAAGGGGTGCTAGAAGCCTGGGAAATTTTTTAGGTCGTAACTGGGGAATAGTGGGCCCAGTAAGTCCTGAAGTTCTCAACAGAATCCAACTACCATACCTTTCTTCCTAGGGTCAGGAGGAACAAGGTGGACCACTCTAGACTAAGCCCTATACACACATCTTTGTGTTTTAATAAAACCAAGTCAGTTTTAATAAAACTAAGCCCTATACACACATCTTTGTGTTTTAATAAAACCAAGTCAGGCTACACTGAACTGAACCCAGCCTTACAGGAATTTACCAGAATTCAAATAATTTCAAGTACATACAAGCCGGGGCGCCTAGGTGTAGGCGTCTGCCTTCGGCTCAGGTCATGGTCCCAGGGTCCTGGGATCAAACCCCACATCGGGCTCCCTGCTCAGCAGGAAGCCTGCTTGTCCCTCTCCCACTTCCCCCTGCCTGTGTTCCCTCTCTCGCTGTGTCTCTCTCTGTCAAATAAATAAAAACCTTAAAAAAAAAAAAAAAAGTCATACAAGCCAAAGATGGTCTCTAATTTAACTCTGGTTCCAGCTGGAAGAGTCTGGGAACCCATTAATCTTTCAGCTCACCTCACCTTTGTCCTGTGAAACAGTCACTGGATCCAGTTACTGAATTTCTGGACACCGCCTATGTCAGTCAGATGACAGTGCTTTAAAGAGGACATACAGCATGTTGAGAATGAGGCTGTGAAGTCAACAGGTCTAGGGATGAATCCTGGGAATATTTCTAGCTAGCTGTGCAATACAAACCTCATTTCCCTTATCTGGAAAATAGGTTATTATAAAAATCAAGTGAGATAATGAAAGTTTAATGAAATGAGTGCTGTCCAGGAAACTTCAAGGCAAAGCTGTTTTTTTCTCACTTTATGAGGAAAATATTGGCCAATATGAATATCATGAAGTCCCAAACTACCAATTCAAGCCAAAAATACATAAATTGATTTGGGAAACAAAATGGGGCACAATATATGTACAAACACATATAAATGGCCAAAGCGGTACCTGAGACCACATTTCAGCAATTTAGCTTTAAATAATTCAGAAAGCCTATCCTATAAATCCCCTAATGGTTTTTTTTTTTTTTCCCCTCTATGTCTTCTTGGCTGCTAAGGCATTTCTTTCTCCAGCTTGCTGAAAAATCACAAACAAGCTTATAAAATGTGACATCCTACATTGACTCATTTCTTATTGGATTGACTTTCAGCATACCTGAAAGCATTTTGTTGCGCACAGATGTGTTCTGCTATGGTCCAATGCACTCAAGTGAGCTTAAACCTGACCTGGTCATGTCTCTATTTACCTTAAGGTGATAATTCAGGAATCAACTGCTCAGTGTTGCGCGTATAGAATCTTATCTTTCTGCCGGTTGTCAGGGATCTAAAAAAAAAAAAAAAATTAAAGAACTATCTTCACCCTTCACTGTGTTCTTATGTAAAGCCATCTGCTAGTGCATTTCTCTTCACTATATTTCCTGTCACATAAGACATTTCCACCTAAGGCTTTCTACACAAATTGCTGGAATTGAGTGTCTCCCATTCAAATAGAACTTGTCGTGGAACGTTGGATTTTAAATCATTCTCTACTTAAATTAACTCACAGAAACATTATGATACTGCCAACATTAAGAATAGGAAATGTGTATTTGTAGCCATTTCCTACAATACCAAAGTATGCAATGCATATGTGGATAGAAAAAAAAAAGGTAGACAATACTCATGATATTTGGATATCCAATATATTTCATTTTTAATAAAGTTTCCTCACTCTTCATGAAAATGTTCCTCAGTCTGTTTAATTCTAATTGCAAAAATCTGTCTTTTATGCTATCACGTTCATCTTTTTAATAAATTGTGCCTTAGTTTTTATCTACTTACATGAAATGCTGAAATTTAAACAATGAAAACATATTGCACTTGAAATAAAATCAGTGTCCTTAAAGGATTTACATGCATACATATAGTCCACCCAACCTCGGTCCCTTTTTTAAGGGCCCTGGGACGGTTCTCAAGCCAAAGGCTTTAACAAGTCGTCTGTCGTACAACTGGTTACACCTAATTTGAATTAAACTACAGTCGCAGATGACAGCAGCGCTCCTTTCATCTTTTGTAGGAAGGTCACCCAGCCCAGAGCGAGCGCCACGCTCCTTCTGGAACTAAACACGTTGGCCCCGCCGTCTGTTGAGTCCTCCCCTTCACAACTCACACCTGGGTGGCCAGGGGTCAAGTCTGACCTCCCGAAGGCGCCAGCGCCTATGCCCCCTTCCCTTTGGGGAGGCAGCAGATGGCGAGGGCGCCGCGGCGCTGGTGCCGCAGCTCCCCGCCACAGCAGGGCAGGGGCACTTAAACAAGGACTAGTTAGGCGCCAGGAACTCCCTCGGCCTCCTACTGGGCGCTGCAAGCGGGAGGGGGGAGGCGGGTACCGCTTTCCTCGCTCCTCCGGGGCTCCCAGATACTACACCTAAACGTAGCGAGACTCCCACACCTCTGCCCCAACCCAGAGCCCGAAACCCCCTGTTCCCAGGGAGAGCGAAGCCGTGAGCTGCAAGAGCGGCACACTCACTACCTGACGCCGCGGCACCCACTCAGGCCGCCACACCGCCAGTGGGCCGGGGCTTCCCGGGAGGCAAACCTTCGCGCGAGGCCAGCCTGCCACCAATAGCATCCCTGGCTCCAAGGAATGAGCCAATGGGAGCGTTCAGACTAAAGGAGAGCAGCCAATCACTGCCCTCACGTCCCTGGCTGCCCAGCACCGACACCACCAAACGCTCCTTCCGCTCCCCTGACGTGCAGTTCTAACCTGGAGCCCCGCGGCCACTCACCTCCTTCCCTCAGAGTCTAGACAGGAGATGAACTTTCCCCAGAGTAGAATGTTGAGGAATTGCAGCTCTTTCTGTGTGTTCCGCTCTCTGCTCGACTCAGGAGGAGAGACGTACTCGCGCTCACCTCCTCCGCAGGCTTCTGCTTAAACTCACCGCACGGACGTGCGTTTCAAAAATTAGTGAACACAGACGAAACGCATTCTTCCTGTTCACTTAACCGCTATGAGGCGCTTGAACAGGTTGATGTCTGAGCTTAAAAGGGAAAGATGACTTGATAAGGGGTCTGACGAAGTTTCTCTTTGGCAAAAGTGTGAAAGGCCTTTATTTACTGAAGTTAGGGCTAATTTGTCCGGGGCTAGAAGTGAGCCAAGGGGAGAACGAAATGCTAATGCTTATAAAAGGGCGTCAACCCTTGTCTCGTTGGTTGATGTCTTCAAAATGAAACCACAGAATTACTAAGGTTATTTTAATATTGTCTGAGAGCCTACAATGCATCAGGCTTTGTTCTAAGCAGTTTACCTGCATTAACTAATTCAATCCTCATAACCTCCTTATTGCTTATTTCAACCTGTTTAACAGATGAGGAAATTGAGGCAGTAGAGAGACTGGCCCAAAATACCAAGTAAGTAAGTGGTAGAGGCAAGCCTAGAACCCGTGTCTGATTTATTTAGGTTAGCATTTATTTAATGTCCAAATTAACTAAGGCCCAAAGAACCTAGATACTTTTACTTCTAAAATACATAAATCCTGCTACCATTTTTTTTAATCTCTTGGTACAAAATATTTAGTTAAAATCTTAGAAACTTCCAGTGGCTTTAGCATCACCCTCAAAGTTAGTTCATCTTTTTAATAAATTGTGCTTGATCCTTGAGAAGGATCAAGGATTGGAGTCTGGGAATGGGAGGCAAAAGGACTGGAGACGAAAAGAAGTCATCTGAGAAACACTAATTCAACTGACCCATTTAAATAAGTAGTGTTAATGTTACTGATTGTACATCACTGATTTAACTTCACTGTTAAAATAACCACATTCATTATATATGATAGTGTGCACATCCATGAACAAATATACAGGTTAATCGAGGCAACCTATGGAGAACTACAAATGGCCTGCTATTAAGAACCTTTTAAATCTACATTCAACTTTCATTTTTTATACTGAAATTTATTTTAATAACCTAGTCAATATCAATTTACAAAGGGGAAAAGAAGGCTAGGGGGTTGTTGTTTTATTAAATCTTTATCAATTTTAAATATATTTCCTTTGACCAAACTTTTTAATTTATTTCTTTAAAACAATAAGAGTTGTAAGACTTAATAGTGAGCTAGGTAATGAAAGAAGGAAACAAGACTTTTACAGTGGATAAAACTTTTCACGTTTTAAATCTGGGCAGACTTTCTCACTTTCCCTGAGGACTTACACAGTCTGATTGCAGGAAAGTTTTCCAATATTTATAAGGTTGGATTTTGTTTCAAGCAACAATTGCTTTGAAGGGCAGACTATGATACTATATAGGCAATGAGAAGTAAGTCCTGGGTGCTTAGAGCAAGCTGAACAGGAAGATGCTTGGGCTCACTTCCAGTTCTGTGTGTCAGGGCATCACAGAACCTAGTGGGCCAAGCCCATGGTCATCTTCTGCAGAGAGGAAAGAATTGCAAATAGCATGACGATTTGGCATAGAGTAGGCCCTCAATAAATGGTTTCACTGTCACCCATATATACATGTTAATACACACACACACACAAACCCATATATATATATATATATTTGGGCTTTCTTTCACAAAGCAAAACATTTTCTGGTCAGCTGATGCTAAAAACCTAAAATTGCCTCCATAAGTTTTCTCATAGGAAAAAGTCTTTTTGATGATCAGCCCCTATAGAAGTCAAGTGTCCTCTCCCTCCCTCCACCCATGCCTCTCGCTGTGATGGGTTAGAAAAAGTCCCTGCAGCCACCCAGTGACTGAGGCCGTGTTCCCAACTGGGAGACAGCAGGGTGGAGACTGCTGCAGTACTCAGGACTCAGAAAATAAAAGTCATTTTTAACTGAGTTAAATCATCAGGATCATATCCAGACCCTTTGGTGGCCTACAAGAATCTTCCCACCAAAAGGGCTATTCATAGAGTTTATAAATATATATGTATGGATAGAATAAAAACTTGGAATAGAAAAAAAAAAAAGAATCTTCCCACCAACCTCTGGGACAAGCACTACAGACCTGGGCTCTTAGGGTACCTGACCTTAGTGGAGGGGATAGCTAATGCTCTACTTCTAGGTAACTTCAGTGAAATCCTTCCCCAAATATGGGGTTGGGGGTGGCATAGGAAGGGGAGAGGGTGCTTTCCAATTTTAGCCCACAGAAATATATCCTTTATGAGTCTTCCATTAGCTAGCATTAATTTTTTATACCCATAAATAAAGTCATTGTTTCTAACTTTGTCCTTCTCATTATGGGCCTCCCAGTGACCTTAAAGTGTATATTTTCTTGTCCGTAAAATTGGACATTTACCAAAACCACAAGATCTTTGGAAAGAGTGCATGGAGAAAAGAAAGTTGCACAGACCAGTAGATCAGTACCTCCTTTAGCATTTGTTGAATGAATACTAAAGTGTATGAATCATAAAAAGCACTGCACAAGTTTCCCTTGTTTGCTTCCCAAGGAAAATCCTCCTGTCAAAATGGTACATAACAAGAAATAGTGATTCTACAGTTCTATAATTCTTTTTGATGAGGAATATGCATTTTTTTCTTGAAGGTCATCAGTTCTTTCCTAAACATGAAAACTCTTAGCATAATTAACAATTGTTTCAGAAAACAATTGCTTTGCCTGCTATCTGGGAGCCCGTGAATTGCACATATTGAAAATGGTATATTTCCCTATTAAAACACTACTTAACATTTATTTTATGAATAATCAAAGTTTTCAAATGTCCTAGGATTCATTTTATTATGGAGTCTCCTTGTAAATTGTTTTCAAATTAAACTCTTTTTTTTTTTTTAAGATTTTATTTATTTATTTGACAGAGAGAGAGAGAGCGAGAGCAGGAACACAAGCAGGGGGAGTGGGAGAGCGAGAAGCAGGACTCCTGCCGAGCAGGGAGCCCGATGCGGGACTCGATCCCAGGACCCTGGGACCATGACCCGAGCCGAAGGCAGACGCCTAACGACTGAGCCACCCAGGCGCCCCTAAACTCTTTCTTTAAAGGCTCTACTGAAATCGCTAAGTGAAGAAACTCATTTTTATTTTTATTTTTATTAAAGATTGCACAAACTGGAACCAAGACCAAAATACTGAATCAACTGTACATCATCCATTGTAAAACAACATACATCACATTTGTACTCTACCAAATAAGACATTTTCCTTAAAATTATATACTGCGTGCTTTTAGATTCATGCTTTAGATATTTTACATTTGTCATTACTCTCTTATAAATAATTGCAACTTGACCAATTCGTACACCTGCTACCACTATATAGCCAATGCGGGAAGGCGTAGCTTTGACCCGAGAACAGATGAAATGGAAACAAATGTATGGATGTCACATCTACCGAACTGTGACTACTGTTTTGCCTATTTCGTGAAATGCTAATGTAAAACACACACACACAAAAAACATCGTTTCAAAAGGCACAATTTCCTCCACAGAAAAGAACAATTTAAAAATACATGGCAGTTAAAATCGGCTCCCTCAAGGGCGCTGTGAAGTTCACACTAATGCAGTCTTAAACCTTGAGAGTGGACCTCCTGGGCGTTTCGTGGGAGGGCCTATCCGCGGAGTCCAAGGGCCGAGGACGCGCCGGGACCGGCCACCCTCGGGCTGCGCAGAAGGCCAGGTTTCTTTGAGCCACTTCTAAACCTTTGCTCCGAGTTTAAGCAGCGGACCTGGGACCTCTCACTCTTCCAAATCTGGCGCCCGACCAAAATACAAACGGTTTTGTCAACCGGATCCTTCTCATCTCGGGGAGCTTCTCTTCTCCCAAAACAGAACCACCCCCACCTTCTTCTCTCTGTCCACGCCCCCCAAGCCCACCCTCTCCCGGGACGACTCGTTACGAGTCGCACTCGCCACCGCCTCCAGCCTCCGGGTCGCTCTGGTCGTCCGTGAAGCAGACGTCCACATCGCTGTCGTTGTCGCTCTTGGGCTCCCCAGGCTCCGGGAGGAAGTCAGGCTCTGCGCCTGGGCCCTCGCCCGACCTGGCGAGCAGGTTTTGTCCGGGGTGGCGGGACTTGACGTGGCGTTCCAGGTCCCGGCGGCGCACCAGCACCTTGCCGCAGAACTCGCAGCGGTAGGGGGTGTTGCCCTCGGCATGCAGCCGGATGTGCTTGTTCAGATTGCTGGGGTCGCCGAAAGGCCGCAGGCACACTTTGCACTTGAGCGGCTTGTATCCCGTGTGCGTCCGCATGTGAATCTTGAGCCCGTACTTGCGCGAGTACAGCTTGCCGCAGTAGAGACACAGGTGGCCGGTCTTGGGCTTGCCGGTGCCGCCACCTCCGCTGCCGCCACCCCCAGGGCCACCCGCTGCCACGACGGCCGGTGGCAGCGTCCCTGCGTCCAGGCGGCCGCGGCTTTTCCCGGCCGCCATCTCCGACAGCTGCTGCGTGTGCATAGCGATCTCTCGGTCGATGCTAGCCAAGGAGCCCAGCTCCGCAGGGCTTAGAGCGGCCGCTGCCGCCGCTGCCGCCGCCGCCGCAGGCCCGCTGAAGTAGGAGATGGACTCTGGATACTTGAGCAGCCCGCCGAAGTGCAGTTTGAGCGGGTAATAAGCGGCGGCGGCCGGTGAGCCGTAGAGTAGCTCCCCGTTGTAGACGGTAAAAGCCGGCATGACGGCAGGCAGGTGGCTGCATTCGCCACCGGGGTAGGCTTTGAGCCCGCCCGCGTCGAGGGCCGGCAGCGCGCAGCGCTCGACGGGCAGCCCGGTCGCAGAGGGCAGCTGGGCGAAACGCGCTCCCGGCAGCGCAGCCGCGGCGGGGTGGGCGCGCTCCACCTGCTTGAAGGCTGACGCCTCTTCCGGGGGGCCAGGGAGCAGAGGGAAGCCGCGCAGGCCCCCGGAGCAGGGTAGGCCAGGCGGAGGAGGCGGCGGCGGCGGCTCCCTCGCGAGCAGGCATTTGGAGTGGTGATGGTGGTGGTGCGCGTGGTGGTGATGGTGGTGGCCCGTGCTGCCCGCTGCGGGGTTCTCCCCGCTTCCCGGGCGCCCGCCCGCCCGACCCCCGCCCAGCAGCCTGCCTAAGGCCAGGCCGGACCCCGGTTTGCCGCTGCCCTCCTCCCGGTAGGGGTCGCCGTGTGCGGCCACGGCCGCCCTGGCCAAGCCCGCAGGCTTGAAAGCCGAGCGCACTCCGGGGTAGAAGGCCAGGCCGCCGCCCCCCGCTGGGGAGCCGCCCACGATGCCGAGGAAGTGGCCGTGTCCCCGGGCGGCCCCGCTCATGTCTAGGGCGCGGTCCGGCTGCTCCTTGCCCTTCTTGGACTGCCCCCACTTGGCCTGGGGCGGCGATGCGGCGGAGCGCGCAGAGGAGGCCTCGCGCTTAATGCTCTCCCGCGCTCCGCAGGCCTGGAGGGGCGGCGGGGCCTGCGGGTGGGACCGCAGAGTGCCAGCGGGGGCGGCCGCGGCAAAGTCAGGCGCCGGGGGTTTCGGAGAGAAGTGAAGGCCATCCGCGGCCGGGGCAGCGCCTTGGCGAGCCCCGTGCTCGTGGTGCAGGTAGGCTCGGCCCCCGCCGCTGCTGAGCACGCAGTGGAAACGTAGGTGGGCCTTAAGGCTGTTGGGGTATCTAAACGTCCTCCAGCAGTACCAGCAAATGTAGCGCTCCTCCCCTGGGCGACAAAAAGTAAGAAAGCGACCCCGTGAGAGGCGAAAAAGCAAGAGAGAAAGAAAGCGCACCCAAGGCAGAGCCCAGATTTTGATAGCGGTATGAGGAGGAACAGTATTCTTGGGTCCAGCGAATAAGTGAGTTAGTTCGGTAGCCCCACTGCAGCACGGACCCTGAGAAGCCCCAAATGGCCAACTTTGTCACCATATCCATCCCTTGGGATTACTCAGAGGCCAAAGGGGTGACCTGTGCCTTTCCAACGAAGACTTCCTCCGGGCCATCCGAGCAAATCTTCGTTGGGAGGGCAGCGCTCAGGCAGACTGGCCGGGGAAGAGACCAGAACAGAGAGCAGCTGTTGCTTTAAATCAAGTGTTGAGGCTGTGCTGTGCCCAGGCCCATCTGTTGGCGTTTGCAGAATAGGTGGCGTATGTCAAGGAGTTTGGATAAACTGAACAAAGACCAATCTAATGGTCGTGAGTGCCTCATTACCAGGCGAGACAATATCTTGTATGTATGGGCCATATGTAATCATTCCTTTTCACAGAACAATGCCTTTTATGTCCACTACCCACCCTTCCCACCCCCTCCCAGCCTTAAACATTTTGCCTGAGGTTCTCCTGGAGCGTGACCAACTGAAGGACCACATAGGGACTATGATCTGCTATTCTTCAAAATTATTTGTATCTTTATTTCCTCTTTAACCCCATTTAATTTGATGAGAGGAAAGAAAAAGCCCTATGTCCTGATATTCTAAAAACTGAAGGATGATGTTGTGTTATCTTGTCAGTTGTTCTACCTGGAGTAATTAATTAACTCCTAGATAGCTACACAAATCCAGGCTTAATATAATAAAGTCCTTGGGAAAGATAGTTTATTTTTATGAAATACATGAATATATAGAGATATATGGAGATACTCAGCTTTTAATAAGTGTACAATTCTCTACCAGGAACTGTATACATGTTTTTGGTGTCAAGTCTTTTTCGTATTTAATATTATTGACATTAGTTTTTGGTTTTTTTTTTAATTTTGCCAGGGTCTGGGAACACAATCAAGAGACACATGTATGAAACAGATTTTGATCACATGGTGGAAGTTAATTTTCACTTAAAAAGGTCTTGTCATATCTGGTCACAGAACAGTGATCTTGCAGTGTGTTTCTTTTTTAATGTTACGGTTGATTGATAATACTGAAGGATGTCTGTGAGAAAGAAGTTAGTTAAGTACCCCAAATAGGTCTGTCTTATTAAATTTAGTGGAAAAGTTAAATTCCCTCCCCCCTTGTACACAAGCAGCTCAAACTTCTGAAACATCACTACAAAAACAACTGAAATAAATTCCACATCTTCTTCCCTTCATGTATTTTACTTTTGGCTTTGCATAAAGCAAGTAGTCCCCCTAGATAACTAAGATGGAAGTTCAAGTAAGTTTCTGTTTATTTCAGGTGAAGCCAAGGTAGAGAAGAAAGCAAAAAGGGGGTGGGGAAGAGGATTTGCCTCTGAGAACCTACCCTAATTGTTTATGGAAGACTTAGATAAAGTCATTTCAATATTTCTGTTACCTTGTAAAAAAAAAAAGAGAGAGAGAGAGGTTTCCTGGGTTCTCTTAGTGGGTATATTGATTTAATATCTTAAATAACCTCCTTTTCTCTGAACCTTCCTCTCATTACCCCCTTTTTAAAGGAGTTTTCAGAGGCTGCCCCAGAATGACTCTAGTCAATTGCAAAGCCAAGTAAGCTTTATCCCTAAAACAAAAGGTCCGTACTTTCCTTAAACTCATCATGGAATTTAAATCCACTGGAGTTAGTCAATATTGAAAGAATAGCAGCCATCCCTACTTCTTTCTCTTTTCAAGAGGTAAGCAAATGTGTTCTCTGTTTCAATATGCTCCTTTTTCAGTTTATCCTAACCAACTGACATGTTCTCTGGACTCTGAAATCCAGGCTATGCTACACACTTCATAAGTGACTTTGCCTCCTCTCCTTGGTGTAACCTTGAGGTTGCCAAGATTTCAAGCATATCAAAGGTGGGGAAGTCAGTGTTCGAAATAGCCCATACATTCCCAAAAGGAAAATGGTGTCTATTCTGACATCTGTTTATAAGCTCAGTTGGCTGAAATGAAAACACAAGGGCCACCACTCAAACAAGTTACTTTTGTACTATTTGAGAGTGCCTAAGGAGGGGTGTTCTGTGTAGAAATGTCTGGCCCCTAAAGGTCAGCAGCTGTTAGAAGTGTCCTGTAGTGGCAGATCTGAGAGTTCTCCACTATGGGGCTTTTATCATGTTTCTCTTTCACTGGAGGAAGTTGACAAGAGAATTTAATATAGTGTGATACAAGGAACAAACTACTTTAGGATAATGTTTTATGAATACTGTACATACAAATCTACCCACAAGATAGTGATACTTTGAAGTGAAGTGATTCATCGTTCTGAATAAACTTCATTCTGTCTTATTCATGAAGTGTTTCTTAATGCTTACATTGTATTAATTTATTTAACCCTATTTCTAAAAGGATGAGACTTGAGCAGGCAATTCAGGAGGAGAGCATGTTAAAATATTTCACAGCATTCATTGTGTTCACTTTAACTGTGTCTTTAGGAGAAATTGCAAACTAAAACAATTGTCAAGGAAAAAGTTCTTGGAAGCTTTATGAATTAAAAGGGAGGTCTCAAGATCTTAACTATTTTAGCACCTCCCAGCTTTCTTTCACAGAAAATGTTCTTCAGTGTTCTAGGGAAGGTTTGAAAATGTTCTCTTTAGTTCCTGCCCCTTAATTTGCATAAATCCACTCTTGGCTTTGGAAGAGATCAAATAAATCTGAGAAGAAACTGGGATACATCCCAGATTCAATTTAAGTAGGGAGGGGGAAATGAATAAATACCATTTAAATGGAAGGGCCTCAGTACCTGCCAACTGACCAGCTGTAAGTACCGTAATGCTTCTAAAATGCGGTAGAAATACATTAGTCTCCTTCAAACCAGTGAAGAGAAGCCCCTCCACCTTCTAAAACATTCCAGGTTTGAAGTATGCTTTTCGGAGCTCATGATATGATTAATAATATGTTAAGGCGTCTTTATTGATTCTTAATAGAGTAAATAATTGTCTCTGGGTATGTAATAGGAAAAGACCCCCATGAAATTCATAAAGAATTTTTTGGGGGCGCCTGGGTGGCTCAGTACGTTAAGCCCCAGTCTCTTGGTTTCGGCTCAGGTCAAGATCTCAAGGTGGTGAGATGGAGCCCCATGTGGGGCTCCACATTCAGCGGGGCGTCTGGTTGAGATTCTCTCTCTCCTCTCCCTCTGCCCCTCCCCCCACTTTCCCTCTCTCTCAATAAATAGATCTTTTATTTAAAAAAATGGTTTTTTTCCCCCTGCCATCACAAGGCAGGTTATTGTCGCTGTTATCCTTCACTGTTGATTTTAAGGAGGTAGTGGTGACATCGCCTCTGTGCCTACACAGACAGGGAGGGTAAATTCAGTTTTACACAGCTCGAGAGAAAGGCCCTGTCGCGTCCAAAGACCGGGGAAGGGCTGGACTCTCACCCACCCGCGCTGGCCCGGTGGCCCTCTCGGACGCGGTACCTTTCTCGTCGTGCGTCGGAGTTGCGATCGTGGGGATGTCGAACCACTGAGCTAAGGAGTTGGAATACCACACCGTCAGCTCCTCCCCTGGCTGGACATCTCGCAGCGCTCGGTAGAAAATCTGGGACACAAGGAACAGGACAGCTTGCTATCATTTCCTGGGTAATCGGTCTAAAAACAACTAAAAGGAAAGGTTGGAATGCTCGTTCTGATGCTGTGTGACCCTGGAAAATCTATTGGATCTCTCTGAACTTCATTTCCCTCATTCTTCAAATGGGGAAAATAATAGTATCTACTTTACAGGGTTTGGGGGATGTTTAAATGAGACCTCCAGCTAAAGCGCTTTGCTCTTGATATTGGTGGCCACCTCAGTAACGGTTAGGTAGGTAGAATTGGCAGTGGGGGGAGGCCCACAGTACCTGTCCTCCGGGTAAGTCTGCAATAGCTTCGAGAGTCTGTTCCTGGGGGTTCCTGGCTGCCCGGATTAACCCTATCCATTCCAGAGGAGAGCCCCCCGACTCGTCCACCAGCTCCCCTCTCACCATGCGCACCTGCAACACAAGTAGTGGTCGTTCTTCCCCGCGCCACGGCCAGGCCCACAACCCAGAGGAAAAGTTTATCCAACACCCCACCCGACTCAGGAAAATGGTTGTGTTCACTTTGGCCAGACCGCTGTGGGCTGCTGGGAGGAAGGTAATTCCTGGGACCCTTGCTTGAGGGAGGGAGAAGAGGTTGGCTGGTATAACAGTTCCCCCTCTCGCCCCACCTTGGCAATACCAAGGGCGAGAGCATCCTCCACGAGCGATTGCGGGCATCTGGTACCTAGACGTTCCCCATCCCCACCCCCACCCCAGTTCTCGCTCCTGCGGTCCTGAGAGCAGCCGGAATACTAGGGGAGAGACGTTTCGAAGTCAGCCCCAGAACCCGAGTTTCCTCCACCTCCCTCTCGTGTCTCGCGAAACTCGCTGCACAGCACCAAGGTGCGGAGGTGCAGGCAAGCCCGGCAGTGAAAGTGTGTGAACAAAGCGGCCGCAGGACTGCCGGCCATTTAAAAGCAATTAAAGCGCGTTTAAAGAAGAAGGCTCTAGACCGCGGGATGGGGGTGGGGGGGTGGGGAGGATGATTACGTGAGGAGCCAGATGCGGGTCCCACTGGCTGGCGCCTGAGCAATTTCTTACAAGAAAGCTCTCGGCAGCGACTAGGCAAAGCTCAGGTCCTCCCTCCGCCGCCCCCACCGGACTCCTGCCTTCTTTTCCCGGTCGCTGTGATTCGACCTTTGCCGGCTGGGACGCCTCAGAGCGGGCGGGGGGCCTTTAAAACCCCGCTGCGGTCAGTGGTCTGTCCGCTGTTCCGGGAGTCAGAGCTGGCGGGCTGGCCCCGACGCCTCCCAGTTGCGACCCTGGACTCTCAGAGCCAGGCTGCAGGCGCGCCGACCCGGTGCCCCACGCGGGTGGGCGCTCCTCGCCCTCGAAGCCCCAATCGGAGCCACCACCTGGCTCACCCTCTCTCCATTTACCCCAACCCTCCAGCAGACATCCGCGGGGGGCGGGGCGGGGGGACCGGGGAGGGGGTTATCTAGGAACTGAGGGTTTCCCAAGGATTGTTTTTTCCCCAACACATGAAATTAAATTAAGGTAAATGTAAGCCGTAAATTAGCGCGTTACAGGGAAGAAGGTAAGAGAAGTCTTCAACGCCCTGCGCGTTGTGTAACAGAGAAAAGGCGCGTTGGCAGAGAGGC
Source organism: Mirounga angustirostris (assembly GCF_029215605.1). NCBI lineage: Eukaryota > Metazoa > Chordata > Mammalia > Carnivora > Phocidae > Mirounga > Mirounga angustirostris. The sequence continues at coordinate 85,815,044 of NW_026991716.1, read as the reverse complement.
CGGGGCCCGCCACGCCTCTGCGAACGAAACCCCAGAGCTCCAGGGAAACCGCGGGTTCCGAGTGGTCCCGGCGAGTAAAGAGTCCCATGCACCCCACCCGGGGGCTGTCCCCTCTGAGCCGCGTCCTTTCCCCTCAGCTCGGCCCCCGTCCAGCTCTCCCTTAACGCGACTTGTGGGGAATTACCGGAGTACCCCCCGGCCACCTGGCAGAATTGGCAGGTAACGACTCAATCACTCCTTTCCTCCACTTGCCCTATCTACCCCTGCCAGGGCCAGGGCAAAGGGAGGCGAAAGGCTGGAGGCGGAGGTCGGAATGGCTAATACCTTTTTCTTGGGCCCGGGTTCCCTGCGGTCTGACAGGTACTTGCCCAGCTTGAAGGTTCCGGGCACCGGCCCGAGGCGCAGGCCGGCCGGGATGCAGCAGTCGGCACTCACGCTGGTGGCCGGAGCGCGGGCTGTTGCGTGCATTGCTGCCGCCGCGGCCAGGCAGGCGCTCGGGTGCGCCGGGTCCTCCGCAGGGCGCGAGTGACAGAGCCCGAGCCGCGCGCGAGCCAGGGAGCCGCACCCCGACGTGCGTCCTCCGCCCGCGGAGTGACGCGGGCGGGCATGCACTGCGCCTTTTCAATCGGGTCCGGCGCCTTTTGGCACCGCGAGCGCAAGGGCGCGGAGTCTGGTGAGAGAGTTGCTCTGCGGAGCAGCTGCAGAGTCCCACCCGAGAGGGTCACATGGAGTGGTTCCCTCAGCCCTCTGCATAATCGAGGCCTCTGAATGGCTGGCGCACAATGGTCCAGGCGACCTTCCCATTCCTAAAAATCCAATTTGTCAAGGGCGAAGAAAAGGCGCTGGTGAATCAAAGGTCCGGCGGGACCATTAATCCTCAGCATGGGGTATTGTCCTCGAGACAGTTACGATATTTTAAGTGACAAATCCACTGTATAATTTCTCCATAAATTTTACTTCCTTTTATTGTTCGCCGACAAACCAGTTTTGGGAAATAAGTGACTACTTTAAGTCTACTTGGCTGATTCCTTTGAGCCTTGGTCTACTTCAAAGATTTTTAATTCTCTCCCCTTGGCTTTATTGTAAAGGAGATTAAACAAAGAGATGGGGACTGTTTGGAGGACTTGTTAACTTCTATTGATTTCTGGCGTGTGCCATACAGAAATTAGGCAGGTACTTGATGGGAAAACACCAGAAAATACCTACACTTTTTAAATAACGACCATATTACCATTTCAGGGGGTTAGGTCCAGGCCAGTTGTCTATTTAGAACCGCTTTTTCGGTCCTTCTGTCCAGTTTCGCCCCGAAATATGAAGCGTCTGGACTAGTTTTGGTAGACGTGGTCCGTTGTGCACCACTGCTCTCGGGTGCGCCCCGGAACCGCACCTTCTTTGGGAATGGGAAGCGGCCTCGAGGCCGCGGCTTTGCCGGCGAACCTGCGCCCTGTTCTTAGCAGAGGGTTGAAGAGGGGTGCTGCTGATTGGGTCTTTTTTTTATCAAGTCTCCCTCACTTGCCAACCGACCGACTCAAGCCCCGGTTTGCTTTTACGTTTTAAACCGAGAGGAAATCCTTGAAGCTAACTTTAAAGGCGGACTCTATCAAAGGTTACGGAAAAGAGGGTGAGGTGGGCATTAGCAACCCATACTTTCAGCCCAGTTCATGAACTATGAGAATGCGCGTACTTCGGAGTTTAAACCAGAGTGCTGCTCGTTCTCTTTTAAGGAAGACTCCGATTTGCGCGGAGACATTTCTTTTCATAAGATAGCTGAGTACTTGAGTTCATCAGATATTTGTGACAGTTCTGCCTGCACCTGCCACGCTATTCATCGTGGGCGCCGCTCCCCAAATCCTGTGGACCAGGATGCGGGCCCGACGCGGTATTCCGGGAGAGGCCTGAGAGGCTGTGGGTTTCTGGCCTGTGTTGGAGGCCCAAAGACTGTACACTTGGGCGGAGGACTCCTAGCAGCCACTACACCGAAGTCTCCACCGGACTCTGCCGCCGGAAGGTGTAGTTCTTAGGTCACGGGCAGAGGTGAATGTGATTAACAACAGTGGCCGGACGCAAGGTGGCGACACCTGTAACTCAGCAATTGGTCCCACGAGGCCCTCAAAGAAGCTCCGTAGCGCCCGTCGATGGAGACCTGCGTTCGCCATACTGGACACTGTCAGGAGAAGCGGGGTCATTTAGTCTGTGCTCTGTCATTCAAGACTCGGGGGAAACGTCTGTGAATTACTTCAGAGCCTCACTCTTCTAATCCGTAAAATGGGAACGATGATGTAAATTTAGGTTCCACTCCGCGGTTGCGAAGGTCAATAGTAATGATCTGTGTGTAGAGTGAATGGCGCTCCCAAACTCGAGGTTTGCGTAATGGGGGAATCCAGGTCAGGTCAAGGGTCTCAAGTCTAAGTGTCTCCAGTCAAACGGTGCGGTAACACAGGGATGGCGGGTCTCGGGTCTAACTCAAAGCCTGTATAGACGCGGCTGCTGAGGCGGAGAAGAGAGACACTTGTCGGTTCCGGGCGGCCACACGCTACGGCTCCTCTGACCTGGCAGCCACGCCATGCGCAGGGCTACTTTCTGAGGGAGCTGCCACTGATTTTTCCCTCCTAATCCTCCAACTGCCCCTCTTCGGGCCTCGAGAAGGCTGCGAGCGACGGAGTGGAGGAGCCTTTGATCCGTCAAACCCATGAATGGCAAAAGCCGGGGGAGGGGAGGAGGAGAGGAAGCCGCTCCGAAGAGTCGAGAGCAATAAATTTAAGCCATGAACATGTCCCTCTAACCTCTGGCCTGGCGACTCCGGGATGACACCCAGTTTAAATTACCAGCACTGCGAGCGGGAAGGGGCGAGCGCGGGGCCTGGGTTCGGGGCTCCTCCCCGACCCTCCTTAATGAGTGAAAAAGCGTGAACGACACGCGAACAATTTTATCAATAGGACCATGTAAAGGCCGACTGTGAGGAAAGTTATTTATTAATATAGCCAATTGTGGCTGGTTCCCAGCCCCTCGAGAAGAAAGGGACTGCGCCAGAGGCATTCACACCAGCTCGCCGAGTTTTATTCTGTCCTGTGGCTCCGAGTTGAAGTTCCCCAAGTGAAATAAATTGTCCACAAAGGAGGAAAGGAACACATTTTCTTTTATTTTTTCTCCCCTAAAAAGCAAGGGTGAAACCAATCTAATGTGCCCAGTGGAGCAAGATGGGCCGTGAAAGGCTGGGTGTTAAAAGTAAAAGCGGGCTGTGCAGCAAATGGGATGGAAAATTAAATGAAATTAAATAGCTTGAACGGCCGTATTGTCCCTTATTAAAAAGACACATTAATTACATGGTCTCAGCCTTATTCAAAGACAATGTTGAGACTCAATCAAAACATTCCACTCGGCTTTTTTATGGGCTTAAAATGGGCGTCCAGAGGCCCCGTTCAAGCGAAATCCCCTCTGTACGGAGGTGCGGGACGAGGCGGGTTTGGGGGCGGCCCTGCTCGCTGCCCACCGCGGCACTGCGCGGGCACCACTCCCGCCCCGTAACAGGTTGCCCCTAATGAGGCGCGGATGCTGAGAGCGGCAGCGAGCGGGAGGGGCAGGCTGCAGAGAGCTAGCTCTCCCCACTGCGTTGCTTCCAGACCCGGCTGCGTTGGCCTGGGGGGGGGGGCGGGGGGGGGCGGGGGGGGAACTGCGCGTAGCGGCCGAGAGCAGGGCTAGAAATGCTGCCTGCGCCGAGCACGTGTGACCCGGCTGGGCTCCGCCTAGAAAAGAGGCCCTACAGGACCTCAGTGCTGAGTTTAGCGGCTCCTTTCCGAACATCCTTCTGCAGAGCTGGGGGTGGCCAGGGCGCAAAGCCCTTGGGCTTCGGGTCCCCAGGGGGGCCGAGCTGGCTGCATCCTGAGGCCCACTGCCTTGAGGACCCGGGCGTTCGGAGAATCACCGCCCCCTACCCGCCCCCCCCCCCAACCCTGTCCGGCTCGCAGTCTCTAATCCCAGGATGGAGGGAGCTGCGCGGCGTCAGGGACCAATGGCGAGGACGCGGGGCAGATGGGGCCCCGGAGACTCCGCGGAGTTGGGGCCTGAGGTGACCGGGGCCGCGGCCCCCGAGGGTGTCTGCCCCGGCCGGGCTGGAGGGTCAGCGCGGACCAGCTGCGCGGCCCCCGAGGCGCGGGTGGGACATTAAAGCCGGGTCTGAATAAGGCGGCGGCGACGGGCTCTGGGAACGCCACCAGATGACACGCAGGCGACGGGGCCATTTTCCCCTTAATTGCGAGGCCGGTGGGTGCACCGCGGCGGGTAGGCTCCAAACGCACGGCCAGAACGCAGCCCGGACGCCGCTGGTGGGTTTTGTGGTGCCTTTTTTGTTGTTTTTTTAAGTCCTTCATTGGAAGCGGCTCAATAAAAGTATTCAGAGTGCCTCTCAAGTTGCCTTTTAACCGGAGTTCTCCAACTTATTTCTTGGTTCTTTCGGTTGACATGGTGCAAAGAAAAGTCAGCGAGCGTGTTGCTGAATTGCAATGTCTCAGGGCACCTCCACATTCAACGCTCCTCTGCCGGCCGCTGCCGAATGAGCCCGCACTCAATTCGATTTTCCTTGCTGTTGGGCACATTTAGGAGCGCCTCTATTTGTGAAGTTCATTTCTAGGCAAATGTATTCAAGAGCTGATGGGAATGAATAGGACCGTGTGTCAGCCGCCCCTAATTGGGATTAAAGCACTTAGGAGCATATGCAGAGAGTGACAGAAATTCTCAGATTGCATTGTGTTCAGACTTCCACCCGCTTGGACGCTCCTCCTCCAAGGGAGATTTATAAAGCTTGCAGGGAGAAACTGAGGAAAGAAAAGCGAAACGGAACAGAACCGGGCTAATGGCTCACGATGGGGCTGCCGTTCAGCAAGTGGTGGTGACAGCTTCTGAGAAAAGATGCTGGGGGATAATTGAAGGCGGGTGGGGGAGCGGGTCTGAACTCTTTAATCAGAAAGGCGGAGTGTTAAAAGGCGAAATAAAGATGTTCTTGAGATTCCCAGACGGTTTTTCCCCCCTTTCCTTTTTTTCTTCTTCCCCTTGAAGAGCTTGGCTTTCTTTCTTTTTATCTCTGCCTCCCATTCCCACCCCCAAAGAACATACCATCTCTTGGGGCAATAACAAGAACAATTTGGTATTTGAATTAGGAAAAGTCAAAAGAAACAGAAGTATGGGGGTTTTTTGTATGTTAAAGAGAATGTCACACTCAAATCAATGAAAATATTTCCTGATGTGTGGAAGTGTGTGCAAAATATACACACGCTCGGTTAAAAAACAAGCCGAATGATAAATATTCGTTAAAATTCAGACTGTGTATGTAGATACATAGTCTCTTGTACATGTTCACTCTGAAGTGGCTGCTGGCTTTCCCAGCTGAAGGTGACAAGGCCTTATCTATAAGAGATGCTAAAAATCAGCCTGGAGACAGTTGCCTAAGCAGAGAGCGGTGACCACCTCTTGGCCCCTGAGAGCAGAGGAGCCAGAAATGACAAAAGAACACTGAACAAAAGAATGGTGAGGGAGAGAGCAGATATTTCTAAAATTATCTAGATGTCCTTGTTTGTTTCTTGATTTGTTTAAATCCACCTGGAAACATTGGTTCCCCGGAGGGGTGGGAGACTCTGGGTGTCTAACCTTGAGGACAGGAGGGAGACTTCTCACTGTATCCTTTTTGGTGTCGTTTTGGATTTGGTACCATAAGAATGTATTTCCAATTAAAATTTACTTTTGAGATTTAAATTCTTTTCAAAAAATATGCATGGGGCAAAGGAAAAAGAGGGAAAGAAGAACAGGAAGGTGATGTGTGGATCTATAGAAAGGATAATAGCCAGTAGTTTTTATAATAAATCTCTACTCACAGTTAGGCACTCAAACCCAGTATCTCTAGAGACACCTGTTGACACCACCCAATCCAGCGCCCCGGCCCCTGCCTGAGCCCTAGTGGGAAGATGGGTTCTCCAACTTCTACAAAGGGGATTCTGAGCAGAGAAGATGATCATGGGACAAAGGCACAGTGATGAGCCAAACATTTTTTCTCTCTTTCAATTCCTCAAATTCCTGAAAACCTCCTTCCTCTTCAGGCTGTTCCACCTCATGAAGAAAGAACTTTTAAATCTGTATTTAGGAGGCACAGAATTTTCCTTTAACCCATGACCCAGTTTTCAACTCTTTGGAAAGTGGTGCATCATGGGAGGAAGCTGTCCTGGCAGGTACTATTACGGCTCCTAAGACAATCTGTGAGCGAAGGAAGTTCATTATATGGTTATTATGATAACAATAGGAAACAATAAAAATACCCAGCTAAGTCCCAACTAAAACCAAATTCAGGTTCATAACCAGCATCTCTGAATGACAATTAGTTAAGTTCACTAGTAGTATCCTGTGTATTCACCTAATGTCACCATTAATTATATATTCGTCTGATTTAAAATGCAATACCATCACTCGTGTTATTCCTGTTCATGTCATTCATGTCCATGACCAAATGCTGATACATTTTAGTTTCCTGAAAGTGTGTTTGGATTTTATATGTCCTTATTTTATAGTAGGGGTTCACATTCAGATAGCTTTTCAAATACGTACATAATCACAACATAAAATTAAATAAGATTACAAAAGATGAAATTTATGCACATACAAACTATTTTTCTTTGTTAAACAACTTTATTGAAATATAATTCATATACCATACAATTTACTCATTTAAAATGTACAGGGGTGCCTGGGTGGCTCAGTTGGTTAAGCATCAACTCTTGATCTCAGCTACTTTAAATAGATGATAGATAGATGATAGATGATAGATAGATGATAGATAGATAGATAGATAGATAGATAAAATATACAATTTAATTTCTTTAAGTATATTCACAGGGTTGTACAACCATCACCACAGTCTAATCTTAGAACATTTTCATCCCTCTCCCCAAAAGAAAGCCCACACTCATTAGCTATCATTCCCCATTTGTTCCCAAACTTCCCGGTTTTAGGCAAACACCAGTGTATTTTCTGTCTGCAAAGATTTGCTTTTTTTTTTTTTTTTTTTTTTTTTTTTTTTTTTTGAGGTGGGGCAGAGAGAGAATCAAGCAGGTGACACAGCCAGTGTGGAGCTGGTACAGGGCTCGATCTCACAACCCTGAGATCATGACCTGAGCCTAAATCAAGAGTCTGATGCTTAACGAACTGAGCCACCCAGGCACCCCAAGATTTGCTTATTTTGCACATTTCGTATAAATGGAATCATACAATATGTGGTCTTTTGTGACTGGATTCTTAGCATAATTTTCCAAGGTTCATGCATGTATCGGTATGTTGTTCCTTTTCATCATTGAATGATATTCCACTGCATAAATATTTCACATTTTACTTATCCACTCATCAGTTGATAGGCCTTTGGATTGTTTCTCCTTCTTTGCTATTATGTATAATGCCAATATGAACATTTGCATATAAACTTTTCTATGTATATGCCTTAGTTATTTTGTATTTTGTATGTATATGTATTAGTTCTTTTGGATATATACCCATGAGTGGAATTGCTTGGTCATATCATAACTACGTTTAATCTTTTAAATAACTGTCATACTGTTTCCAATTTTACAGTCCCACCAGGAGTGCATGGGTGTTCTAGTTTCTAGATAGATGTTCTAGATGTTCTAGATAATATGTTTTATTATCTGTCTTTTTAAATTATACCAGCCTGTTAGGGGTGAAGTGGTACCTCACTGTAGTTTTGATTTGCATTTCCCTAATGACTAACTGACTAGTGCTCAAGCATCCTTTTATGTGCTTCTTGCCATTTGTATATCTCCTATAGAGAAATGTTTATTCAAATTCCTTGCCCATTTTTTTTAATATATATTTTTTTAAGGTTTTTATTTATTTATTTGAGAGAGAGAGAATGAGAGAGAGCACATGAGAGGGGGGAGGGTCAGAGGGAGAAGCAGACTCCCCGCCGAGCAGGGAGCCCGATGCGGGACTCGATCCAGGGACTCCAGGATCATGACCTGAGCCGAAGGCAGTTGCTTAACCAACTGAGCCACCCAGGCGCCCCCTTGCCCATTTTTTAATTGGGTGATTTGTCTTCTTATTATTGAGCACCATACAATTTTTTATCATTTTTTAAATGACCAACACAAAACAGATTGTTAGGTTTAACCATCATAATGACACTAACAAGTAGATTTTATTATTTATCTTTTACCAATGAGGAAAGTTAAGAGAGGTTAAGAAGCTTGCTTAGGGTCACATGGTAAATAATAGATACATAATTCTTCTCACATTCTTCTGAGTTCAAAGCCCAGGCCATTTTTACTTGACCACACTGCATTCAGAAGGCTTAACTGACTTCACATATCTGCTGTCCTCTATGAGGATCATTGAGTTATCATGCAATGTCCCAGTGGTTGAGAGAGGTAGGCCCTGGAGTCAGACTGCCTGGATTCAAATCCTGCCTCTGAGACTTATTAGCCATATGACCTTGAGCAAGGGTAACCTTTCTATTCTTCAATATCTTCATCTGTAAAAATGAGTAATAAGAAGACCTACTTTGGGGTGCCTGGGTGGCCCTAGTTGGTTAAGCGTGGGACTTGGTTTTGGCTCATGTCATGATCTCAGGGTTGTGAGACCGAGCCCTGTGTCCAGCTCCGTACTGGATGTGAAGCCTGCTTACGCTTCTCTCTCCCCTCTCCTTCTGCCCCTCTCTCCCACCGCTTTCTCTCTCCCTCTTAAAAAAAAAAAAAAAAAAAAAAAAAAAGACCTACTTCACAGAGTTGTTGAGAAAATTATGAGATGTTGATACAAAGTGCTTGACATAGCACTCAGGACATGGGATATACTCAGTAATAATGTTAATTATTAACATTTTTATAAAGGTTTTATTTATTCATCTGAGAGAGACACACACACAGAGAGAGCACAAGCAGAGGAAGAGGCAGAGGGAGAGGGAGAAGCAGGCTCGATCCCAGGACCTGGAGATCATGACCTGAGCCGAAGGCAGATGCCTAACCATCTGAGACACCCAGGCGCCCCAGTTATTAATATTCTTATGATAATACTTATGCTTACCACTTTCCGAGCCTTATAAGGTACTGTACTCTTAGGCTGGAAATTGTACATAATAAATCAAATGCAGCAGGACTTCTTGACACCAGAAGGCACCTAGTGAGGCAGTCACATAAGATACAGGTGTGTGTACCTCAGGGCAACAAATAATTGATGAGGCAAGCCTTGCTTTATAGACATAATCCAGCTAATAAATGAAGACAGAGTTCAAAAATACAAATATTATTGTTCTGTAACACTTCATAAAATAATGGAGGAAGGTAGTGATCATCAATGATAACTAGAATCACAAAGAGCAAGTCAACTACATATTACATGCCTCTGAGTGGAAGTTGGCAACATGGGTCATGCTGAAACAAGCAAGCAAGCAAGCAAACAAACAAACAAAATTAAACCTGAATCTGATTGTTTTGATAGTAGGAAATAGAGAGACAGATGAACTTGACACAAATCCAGAGGCATACGGTCAGAAAAAAATAATAATAATTAACAGACTGTGGAACCCTCTACTGAACAAATGACCTTTTTTTATACTTTACAAATAGGTTGTGGGGAGGGGGGAGAAGAACAGGAACCAAAAGATTTAAAGATGCTTAAGGGATGTGGTGGTTTTCAAATATGTCCACAGATGCTTTAACAATCCTCTCTTCCAAAGGTGGAGCCTGTGTGGGGGTCAGATTTAGGGATTTGTTTGTAACAAATAGAATATGGCAGAAGTGACAGTGTACTATTTTTGAGACTAGACCATAAGAGGCATTGTAGATTTCTCCTTGATAGTTCTAGAACTGACTAGATGTTTAATGATATTAGGAATTAATATTAATTTTTAGTGGAATAATTATAACATGTTTATTTTTGTCCTTATTTTTCAAAGATACACACTAAAATATTAGCAGATTAAATGTAATGTCTAAGGATTTGCTTCAAATAATTCTAAGGTGAGGTGCAGTGGGTCCAGGTATAGATCAGGGTTTTTTTAACCTCAGCACTATTGACATTTTGGACTGGGTGATTCTTTGTTGTAGGAGGTGTCCTGTGCATAGCAAGATATTTTGCAGCATCCCTGGGCTCTATCCACTAGATGCCAGTAGTATCTCTCCTCTAATTATGACACCAGACATTGCCAAATGTTTCGGTGGGGGGGAGGTAAAATCATCCCCAGTTGAGAACCACTGGAAATAGATGAAACAAAATTGAGATTTGTTTAATTTAAGTGACAGGTACATGGGGGTTCATTATACTCTCCTCTCTACTTTTGTATGTGTTAGAAATTTTCCAAAATAAAATATTATTTAAAAATCCAGTAGGCGAGAAGAGATCTGGAGCAGGTGGTGAGTGTGTATACATTGTCGATATTCCACTGAAATCTGTGGGGAAAAAATAAATCCTTCAGTTCTGTGATCTTTCAGGAAGCTGCAGCAGAGATGAGCCAGAGAGAATGTGCTAAGTTGTAGAGTCTTCAACCTAAAAGGCCATCTGGAATTCTCAAAGCTACAGGGGTGCCCCACCAGACCTAAGGAACCCACAGGCACAGTGTCCAAAGCTGTCACGATCAAAAATGTTAATCCTGTGGCATTGAATAAAATTCCTCCTCCTCTTCTTAACTGGAACAGAGTCTACCAAATGTGGTCTGTGCTTAAGTCAATTTATACATGGACTAAATTCATTTTATTTATACAAATACCTTCCTTTAAAAAAATCAGTGAAGTTATTCTACATTCACCCTTGACCTTTGCAGTCTTGCATTTTTGTTTTTGAAACCAATAGGAAGGATGGAAGGCGGTGGGGAGGGAGTGAGTCCTCTGTATTACTACAGAGGGGATACAGTGCCCCTAATTTGATGTCCCAAGACATGTGTGCATCATTGGGAATTCTTATGTGTTATGAATTCCCTCCCCCAATTCATATGTTGAAATCCTAACACCCATTACCTCAGAATGTGACCTTATTTGGAGATAGAGACTTCCCTACCATAGCGATAATCAAGTTAAAATGAGGTCATTAGGATGGGCCCTAACCCAATATGACTGGTGTTCTTACACGAAGGGGAAATTTAGACATAGATACGAATGTAGGGAGAACATATGAACATGGGGATGGCCATCTACAAGCCAAAGAGAGTCCTAGAATGGATCCCTCCTTAGTCCAAGGTTGTTCAGAAGAAATCAACTCTGCCAACACATTGATTTTGACCTTCAGAACTGTGTGAGACAATACATTCTGTTGCTTAAGCCACCCAGTTTACGGTACTTTGTTATGGCACCCTAGCAAACTAATCCAGGTACAAACATCAGAAACCGTCTTTTAAAGATTGAATCAGAAAAAGATATTAGGTGGTTCTGATTCTAAGCAAATGGCAGAAAGACTGCCAAAATTAGACCACAGGTGGCTCCACTGGAAATAGCCACTGCACAGGACACAGACCCCATAAATGGCATTGCCAATTCTGAGCATGGACCTCTGCCATTACCGCCTCAGGGAATTTGATATCTCTATTACCCTCATAAAAATGGATTCCACACAAGTATTTGCTTTTTTTACATTACTTACTTCCAAATCAAAGTCCTGGATAGTAGCATCTGACTTAGAGAATAAGCCACATTGCTATGCCCTAGATGCAAAAAGAAACATGAGAAAGGGAGCTTCTAACTTACAAACAGGGGAAGGATGAAGCCACAAGGTAGGTAGTCAGTAGTTGAAGGTACAAAGCAGTTATAGTTGAAGGGTCTTCATAGATTCTCGTGGCCAAAAAAAAAAAAAGCATGATATAATTTCTCCACATTGTCTTAGTCACTGTAGCGAAGTCTTCTGTTTGCTTCCCATATATCGGTCTCCCCATCTTCTTTTTTTTTTTTTTTAAGATTTTATTTATTTATTTAACACAGAGAGAAAGAGCACAAGCAGGGGGAGCAGGAGAGGAAGAAGCAGGCTCCCCATTGAGCAGGGAGCCCCATGTGGGACTCGATCCCAGGACTCTGGAATCATGACCTGAGCTGAAGGCAGACACTTAACCGACTGAGCCACCCAGGCACCCCATTCTCCTCTTCTTCTAACAGAACCCTGACTACATTATATTATAACTGGTTACATTACTGTCTGGAACAAAGACTGTGTGTTCCAGACTCTTTGTAACTAGATGTGGTTGGGTAAGTTCTGGTTAATGTGACATAAACAGAATGTTTTCTGAGGCGAAGGAGACAACTTAGACCCCTTTTGCTTTTTCTCATGTCTGAATGCAGACGCAATGGCTGGTGCTACAGAAGCCATCTTGGTCCATGAAACACTTCCTGTATATGGAAACCACGTGCTTGGGATACACAAACAGAAAGATACAAGGAGGTAGGATACCAGATGACTTAATGGAACCACCATACCAACCCTGGATTACCTATGTCTGGACTTCTTTTAGGTGAAAATAAACCTGGTGTCTTTGGGCCATTTCTTTGAGTATGTAGGGAGAATGAGGAGGAAGGGAGAGAGTCTTATTAGTCGAAGTTAAAAGCAATTCCTAAGTGGTACTGCTAAAAAATGGAACATGTTGGTTTGTTTCCTTTTGGGCTTTGACCTTGTTTGTGTGTTATCAATAACCTGACTTTTAGATTTCCTTATAACTTGTTAGTTTTTATGTTTGGGAGGTTTATAAATAAATAAAACTTTGAAATTGAAATAACACTGGTTTTATTTTATCCAAAATACTTGGAGAATTAAAACGAAATTATAAGTTATTACTAAAACAGGAACCAGTCTCCTGAAAACTGCTATTTAATTTTTTTTTAAATAAAGACATCCTTTGAATCCAGTACAACACTGTTGTGCATTCATGGGTTTGTGGTCTGTGGTCTAAATTGTAGACATTATCAGTTGACCCAAAGTTTAAGTGTATTTTAGTAGTGTAGCTCTTAATAAAAGACATTATACTATTTGCATAGCATCTATCTTCTTCAGTATCTTATTTTTCATAACTGATTAACTTAGTCATTCCTAATATTAAACAGCTATGTGACATATTTTATTCTTCTCAGGAAAAAGTAACAAATGCAAAACTGTGTTAAGTGCAGGAAGAAAGAGCACCTGGGTGGCTCAGCCCCCCACTCACAGGTTCACACAAACACACACACACACACACACACACACGAGCCCTCTCTCCCTCTCTCTCTCAGACAAATAAACAAATAAAATATTTTGTAAAAATAAAAATTAATTAATTAAAGAAAGAAAGAAAGAAAAATACTGGGGCACCTGGGTGCCACAATCGGTTAAGTGTCTGACTCTGAAATGATAAACGGTATAAAAAAAAGATAAAAGCAAGGTAAATGGTAAAATACTGATGGAGTGGAGGAAGATGCTATTTTATATGGGATGGCTAGGAAAGGTTTCTCGGATAAGAGAACATTTGAGACTCAAAGGACGTGAAGGAGAAGGCCATATAAGATAGCTGGGGGAGGTGTGAAGGCCCTGAAGTAAAAGTGTGCCTAGTAAATTCCAGGTATAACAAGAAGGCCAATATGACTAGAAAAGATTGTGTGAGAGGAAGAGTGGTAGATGAGATTAGAGAGAAAATAATTGGGCCTATTCACGTAGGGCCTTCTGAGTCATGTTAAGAACTGTGGATTTTACTTCAGTGATATGGGAAACCATTACAGAGTTTTGAACATGTGTATAACACATTAGAATTTTAATTTAAAAGGATCACACTGGCTACAATATTGACAATAAGCTAAAAGGGACAAAAGTAGAAGCAAAGACTAATTAGGAGACTACAGCAATATCCAGGAGAGAGATGATGGTGGTTTGGATCAGGGTGGTGGTGTTGATGACAAGAGGTAAACTTCTGGAGATGTTTCTAAGGCGGAGCCTCCAATATTTCCTGATGGATTGAGTTGGAGTATGAAAGAAAGAGGAATCAAAGATGATGCCTAGGTTTTTGGAATGAACATATTGTTAGTATGGAGTTCTCATTTGCTAAGATGAAAAGCACTGAAGGAGCAGCAAACTTGGGGAGGAACACAAGAGTTCATGTTAAATTTGAACTGTTCATTCGACATTCAAGTGAAGAAGAAATAAAGTAGGAAGTTGGAATATGTAAATTTAGACTGGAGGAGTTGTCAGGCTGGAGATATAAACCAGGACATCATCAGTATAAAGTACTCAAAGTCATGATAATGGATGAGATTGTTAAAGGAATGAGTACAGATAGAGATGAAAAACCCAAAGACTGAGCCATGAGGCAATTCAACTTTTAGAAGTCAGGGGGGTGAGGAGGAACCAGCAGAGAGGACAGAAGGAACAACCAGTAAAGTAGAAGGAGAACTAAAGGAGTAGTGTCCTGGAAGTGAGGTTTCTAGGAAAAAAAAGGAATGACAATCTCTGTCAAATGCTGCTGAAAGGTCAAGTAACAGGAGGATTCAAGAGCTGATCATTAGAGGTGGTAACATGGTAGTCAATGCTGACGTTGGCAGAAGTTTCCATTGGACTAATGGGAATGAAAATCTGATAAGTGGGATTCAAAAGAGAATGGGAAAAGAGGAAGTAGGGACAGTGACCATAAGCTACCTTTTAAATGAGTTTTGCTATAAAGGAAACCAGATAATATAGGATGGTAACTTTAGAGGGATATGAGATCAAAGAGTTTTCAAAGGTTGGTTGATATTACAGCAGGCTTGTCTGATGATGGTAATGATTCACACAAGAGGAAAATATTGATGGCTCAGAGAGGAAGAGACAATTGCTGAGTTAATTGAGAGTTAAATCAGTATGGTTGATAGAAACATAGCCCTGAAAACATCTGACATTTTGGGAGACAGGCTAAACAATTCAATTCCTAGTCCTATCCGTCCTCATCTCTCATCAAATCACAAAACTGAGAAGTCCTTAACAGCCATCTAGTCTAACCCTCTCTATTTTAAAAAATATTTTAGTTTATTTTATTTAAATTCAAGTAATTAATATATAGTGTATTATTAGTTTCAGAGGTAGAGTTCAGTGATTCATTAGTTGCGTGTAACACCCAGTGCTCCTTACATCACATGTCCTCCTTAATGTCCATCACCCAGTTACTCCATCCCCCCAACCACCCCCGCCCCCAGCAACCCTCAGTTTATTTCCTACAGTTAAGAGTCTCTTTTGGTTTGTCTCCCCCTCTGGTTTCATCTTACTTTATTTTTCCCTCCCTTCCCCTATGATCCTCTATTTTATTTCTTAAATTCCACATATCAGTGAGATCTTATGATAACTGTCTTTCTCTGATTGACTTATTTCGCTTAGCCTAATACCCTCTGGTTCCATCCACATCGTTGCAAATGATAAGACTTCATTTTTTTGATGGCTGAGTAGTATTCCATTGTCTATATATAATATATATGAATATGACTGCAGGCAGGAAGGCTGACCTGCGTCACCCTCAACAGGGCCACCAGTTCTCATGTGAGCAGCAGTGGGGCCCCAGTCAATTTGAGTGAGCAGGATCTAAATGAGCTTTTAGGGACATTCATCTAAAGAGTTTTGATTCTGGGTTCTGAAACCAAGATAGTTTATAGTCTAATTTGAATTGATCACCTCCTCTGGGCAACCATTTTTTCTCCCGAGCCTGACTGAACTCCCACCTTTTAACACAGCCTTACCAAACACCACCATAACCTAGTTACTAGACAACTCTGAAAACTCATTTGTATTGCATCTCATGAAGCCAAGTATCTCAGAACCAAAGGACTATCAGGAGGCTCCAATGTGTAAGATATAGGTCAAATGAAATAAATATGACTCTTGTAAGTTGCTCAATTAAAATAAATTCCACAGGACATCTTAACTTGATACTTACTGATACTGCAACAGGTGAACATTTGAGAGATAAAGGTTCTTATTTCAGGTCTCCTCTTTACTCCTCTACTCTAGTCATATTTGAGCTTCCTTGGCCTTAACATTTTATGGTCCAATAAAGGAGAGATACTTCCTCTCTCATTATAACAAATAAATTATTCCAAAAAATGGGGGAAATCCCACAAAGTCACTTTAAAGTCATCAAAAAACAGGCATAAACTCAGGGCAAGTTATTATTTCCAACAATAGCCCTCTGTAGACACAGCCTATGGGTAAGCTCTCAAAATTTTTGGTGTGCTTAAGGACAAAACAATTTAAAGGCAACTGAGGGGTCCCTGGGTGGTGCAGTCAGCTAAGCACCCAACTCTTGGTTTTGGCTCAGGTCATGATCTCAGGGCCCTGATCTCAGGGTCCTGAGATAGAGCCCTGCATGGAGCCCTAAGTGGAGCACCCCCCCACCTCCTGCTCCACACTCAGCATGGAGTCTCCTTGAGATTCTCCCTCCCTCTCCCTCTGCCCCTCCAGCTCATGCTCCCTCTCTCTCTCTCTAAAATAAAAAATTAAATCTTAAAGGCAACTGAAATATTTAAAGAGGTGTAAAAAGTGACAAAATGTTTTTATAATAATGAGAATACTAAAGACACAGGCTCCACTTTATTGAGATTTATTCCATTTTAAGGAACCATAGCTATGCAGTCAAGGCTAAAGCTCCCAGATAGCCAATAAAGCAATTTTAAAAATTACTGATATTGTGTAAATGGTGGATAGCATTACTGATGAAGTTCTAATTTTGATTATTTTATATGATAAAGATGATGACAGTGGAGAATTAACTAGACTCCACACAATATTTACAAGGACAATAAAGTAAATTCAAAGTGTGGGTTGACCATGAAAAGCACTCCTACTTGGGGCGTCTGGGTGGCTCAGTCATTAAGCGTCTGCCTTCAGCTCGGGTCATGATCCCAGGGTCCTGAGATGGAGCCCCACATCGAGCCCCACATCGGGGCTCCCTGCTCTGTGGGAAGCCTGCTTCTCCTTCTCCCACTCCCCCTGCTGTGCTCCCCCTCTTGCTGTGTCTCTCTCTGTCAAATAAATAAATAAAATCTTTTAAAAAAAACCACTCCTACTTGTTTTCATACTGTCTATATAATGGAGAACTAATTCTCAAGCCTTCCTGTTATTAGGATGGAAGGCTGGGGCATAACACATGGAAAAGGAAAGTAAATATTGTTTGATCTCAGGAAGAAAGTTATATGCCCTTCTAAGTTGGAAAGAATTGAAGTAAGGATGGTTGTAATTTCTTCAAAGTCCTAACCTCTGGCATTTCATTCTTGGCACCCAAGGCGATAAACATGGGAGAAAGTTAAAATTAAGAATCTGTCCCTTTTCATATTACCAGATAAATCTAAGACTAAGGATATGGAAATCTGGTAAGCTGAAATATTCATTTTAAAACAAATACTTGTATAAAAATGGTATTAGTTGGAGGAGAAAAGAAGACCTTTTGCTCTCAGCAAACTTATTCCTTCCAAAACACACTCCAAATTAGGCAATACTTTCTACATTGTTTGGTAGAATTGTTCCATCTGAGAAGATCAAGGAAGGTTTAGCTTGCATATACAAATTGAAAGGAACCAGTGCTTTAACAACTGGGAAGTCCTGACCTAAAGAAAGTTTCGGCCCAACTTTTTAAGCCTAAGTAGTTAGATATCCACATCAAAGAAAAAAGAAACTTCGGGTGTTCATTTGAATAATTTGACAACAATATCTGTAATCTAAGTATAAGATGTGGGTATTTTGCTTTGCTTTTTCCTCTTGCAAAACTGGGGATTGAAATAGGAAGACAATTGCTGGAAGAGAATAAAAAAGAGGAACCAGTTTTCAATAGCTGTTTTCACTAATTTTTGTAACTACTATTTTCCCTCTTGTACTTAGAACTAATTTACTTTTCAGCATTGCTTGGCCTTTTAAAAACTGTTTGGAAATTTGTAATAATAGCATTAGAACTCTACCTCCTTTTTGGAAAATAAATTCCAACAAACTATTCTACATTCTAGAAATAACAAATGTTACAATGAATTCTGGATCTCAAAAAGATTCCTCTTTCTGGAGCAATGCAATTAGCCGAGTTTTCCAATGATTTAATGGGGTCATCTACAAAAAAATGATTGCTCAGGGCATAAGATTATACTTCCTTCCGTCAAAGTGACGATCTGGTGCAGAAAATTCCAAGCAAAGCTCCCTCTGACAAACACAGAAGTGAGAAAGGAATGAAGTGTGACTCCATCAGTTCCCCCATTTGCTTCTCCAGCCCCCTCGCAAAATTGTGTGACCTCGGACGTCGGCAGAAACGCCCAGATGCTGAGCAAGCATCGGCACTGAGAGGAACGCTGGGGATCTTTGCGTGTCTGGCCGAGACCCTCCCCTGCCGCCTAAGAGGGACGTCCCAATCCCTGGGCTAACTGGGGCGGCACCACTCCGGGAAGCCCGCTGCGGCGACCCAAGAGGCTCCATGGGACAGCCGGCCTCAGCGCTGGGCCTCGCCTCTGCGCCTACGCCCCACGCGCGGGGCGGAGGGGCGCCCAGGCCTCCTCCGGGGCTTGGAACCGACCGGGGCCGGGATCTCTCTCCCCTCCCTCCGCGGCTGGACCCCTCAGGCGGTCAGGCTGTTTTCCTAAGGAGGCGGAGAGGAAAGGGCAGCCCCAGATCTCCGCGCAAGACCTTTGCCTCTTCCCTGTGTACATTTCAGGCCGCTCCGATACCTTCTTAGTGGTCGGCTTGCGTCGCGGTGACCTTGGGACTACGCTACTCGTGGATAGCCACGCACGGCCACAGAAGCCCTCGCTGAAGTGAATGCACCCACGCGCCTCGGGGCGCGCTCCAGAAGCTGCTGGGAGGACGCAGGCGCCGCTGGGCGGCTCCTCTGTGGACCCTGTCGGTCCTCTGCCTGGCACTACTACCCGGGGTGCCGGGGTGCCGAAATCAGAGCGAGGCAGGTGCCCCCACGAGTGTACCAGGCTGCGTCAAATTGCCAAGGCAGGAAGCGTTTTAGTGATAAAGACATCAATGGAAATAAAAGAGAAGCAGGAACTCATAGTCGTCTGTTATTAAAATTTGAGTAACAGACCTCTCAGGGTGAGCACCCTGTATTAATTCATGCATCATTCATGCTTTCCATGAACACGTAATGGGCGCTTATTATGGAGCAGCTGTGCCCATGCTTGACAAGCATCATTCTAGGCCCTTCCAGGTCCTTCACATATGATCTTCCCCCACGTTTTCAGGAGCACTGCAAGGTAACTGTAAACAGTT
Source organism: Mirounga angustirostris (assembly GCF_029215605.1). NCBI lineage: Eukaryota > Metazoa > Chordata > Mammalia > Carnivora > Phocidae > Mirounga > Mirounga angustirostris. Next base: position 85,795,847 of record NW_026991716.1, on the reverse strand, counting down.
TTCAAAAGGTCTGAGGAGCTTGTGCCCATTGCAAAGAAAGACAGGATCACCTGCAGGAAAAGTTTGTCCAGTTCATTTTCGCGGTCCCAGGCTCACATTTGGAATAGACCCAGATTTTGATGTTTGGGAGAAATTGGACCAAGGTCAAGGATTTGGTGCACGTCAGTCAGTTCCTGGAGCAAGACCAGGAAGACTCCAAAGACTATTTTCCCATCATAATTATTTACTTCTTTTAAAAAGAAAAAGGTCTGAATGTGTAAAATAATTCCCCTTAGTCAAAGGGTTAAAACCACAGCTGAATAAACCTGCAGCCAATTTAAGTATTCAATCCTAAGGATAAATACAGAAAACCAATGACTGTGACTGTAAAAGGTAGTGATTGGTTTCCTGTGTCCATGGTGGGCAATATAATTCTGTATATTATGAAACACAAACAAGAAAGCATGCTTATCGAGACGGAAGACTTTTTTCATGAGGAAACTTTTGTAGGTGGAAATGTTGAAAGTGTCAGTTGAAATATCTGGTGAAGTCTAACATTATCCTTAAGTAAGACACAAGCGACAGGAGGGTACAGAAGCAATAAACCTAGTGAGAAATTAATTTTTCCTTTGAGGTCCTAATTTTTCCTTTGCTAATCCCACCCCCACCTCCGAATTCGCCCCGCAACAATGTTAGCGTTGGTAGTGTTTGGAGATGTCAGGCAGAGTATGTAACAGGGCTTCAGAGCTCTTAACTTAAGTAAAAGATAGTATGTTCCCTGGGCTTCCGAGGCCGGGCAGGTTGGCAAAAGCTGGCCCAGAGAGGAGACACACACGCCCGGCTTGCGGCGCCCGCTGCTGCTGCTTCCCCTGGCGGCACCTACGCCGCAACCGCCGGCTCTCGCAGCTATTCGGGGTGCAAGATACGAGAACTTTAAGTTCTCCTTGGAATTCCGTCCGTGAGACTGGCCCCTGCGCACGGCCGGTTTCTCTGGCTCCAGCTAAAACCTGAGGCTTGGAGAGGAAGCACCACAGCCTGCGTTCGCCACTCCCGACCGAAGTGAAAGCACCTCCGGGAGGACGCTCCAGCACCCTGCGCGGGTATCCGCGGAAAGCAGCCCAGGGCTGCGCAGTACCCCAGCCGTCCTCTAGGCTGCGCTTCAGGCACTTCTTCGCCCTTCAAACCCGAGTCCACGCCTCATCCCCACAGCGAAGTGGGTGAGGTCGCGAGGAAGAACTTTGGGGGGGGGGTGCTATTTTTCTTTTTGTTGGGGGGATTTTTCCTTTAAGGCCCCGCTGCTATTCTGGTCCGCAGCCTGGAGGAGGCGGGGTAAGGGCATCGCTCCCTGGAGTCCTGCAGGACTGAGCCGCAGCTGGGCCGAGGCAGTCGACAGGTGTGTGTCGCCGAACCCTGGAGCACCTGGAGACGTCTGGAAGCTAGAGCGGAAGGCCGCAGGCGAGTCCGTCGGGAGGAATCATCTGGCGTTTAAGCCTCTCCCGGGTCCGCTACTGGCGCTGCAGATCGGTCCGCGCTGCGGGAGCCGGAGGAGCCTGAACCGGACCAACGGAGACCCGGCAGACGCGCACGCCACCCAGCGCCGCCCTGCTCTAGTTTCAGCCCGGAGGGAGTTCGCTCGGCTAGGCAGAGTACTTCGCGTCTGTTTTTGTTCCCTAGTGTCAGCCTCCAGAGGAAGCGCAATGTAGCCGTTACTTCCCTATTCTCAGCTCTTAGAGCTGTAAGCGGCACACAGAAACGCTCGGTAAAATAATGGTTCATTCATTTAACAAGTGTTTGTTGCGTGCTCATTATGTGCCAGGCACCAATACGGACTTGAACCACGCGGACCAGGCATCTGGCCTCAGCACGCTTATATTTACAGTTAGTTGAATGAATGAAGAAAGAATCAGGTATCAAGAACAGCTGTAGAAAAGAAGATGGCACCTCTGGGCCTTTCCACAGGTCACCTCAGAAAGGACAGGAAAGGAAAACAGGGTTAGGGAGATAGAACTAGAACCACCCCTCCCTCTTTTTGTGTTTCCAGGGAGAAGGGAATAAGGTAAAGGATGACGGGAGGGATCTCCTGCAGTGATGAGCTCTGCATTCTGTGGGCAAATTACCTACTTTCTTATGGTATTAAATGCTGTGGCCTGAATGTTTGTGTTCTCCCAAAATTAGTATTTTGAAACCTAACGTCCAGTGTGATGGTATTAGGAGGTGGGGCCTTAAGGAGGTGCTTAGGTCACGAGAATGGCCCCGTCATGAATGGGATTCGTGCTCTTTTAATAGACCCCAAAGGGATCCCTTCCCCTTCTGCCATGTGAGGACACAAGGAAAAGACAAGCTGCCCTCTGTGAACCAGGAAGTAGGATCTCACCAGACAGCTGTTCATATGTGTCAGGATCTTGGACATCCCAGCCTCCAAAACTGTGAGAAATAAATGTTTACTGTTATTAAGCCACCCCAGTGTATGGAAGTTTGTTATAACATTCTGAATGGACTAAAATGGTCAGGATATTATATATATACTAGGAAGAGAGGTCTGTCTTTAAGGTCTAAATGTAATCTGCCAGTCTACTCTCATGACATTAAGACAAAGACAATAAATAAGGGAATAAAGGAATAAATAAGGGACAATAAATAAGGGAATACGGGAATAAATAAGAAAGGGAATGAGGAGAAAGGAGTTCAATTCAAGGATTAAAAACAAAAAGAATGGTGGGGTTAACACTATGTCCCATGTTCCCTTCTTAGAAAGAAACTGTAAGTTTAAGTCATATGAATTCTTCACTGTTTTAACATAGATCAAGGACTGATAATTAAAGGAATTAGAATCACAAAATAAGTACGTCCTCACTCCGACCACCTCACCCTGAAGTGGAAGTCTTGATGATATTTGTTACTCCAAGGCACCTGGGTGGCTCAGTTGGTTAAACATCTGCTTTCAGCTCAAGTCATGACCCTGGGATTCTGGGATCCAGTCCCATATCCCTCTCCTCCCTGCTCACTATCTCTGTCTCTGTCTCTCTCAAATAAATAAATAAGATCTTTAAAAAAAAAAAGAAAGAAAAGAAAAAACACTAGTTTCTCCACTTTCTTTTAAGCTACTTTAGCCTCTGGCTTTGAAAAGATCTGCTGGGTCTGTGTTCTGTGCCTAGATCTTATTGTAAAGGTAACTAAGTAATGACACAGAGAGGTCAATGCCACTGAAAGAAAATTAATGTTCCTCACAGTTCCCCTGGAAACAAGAGGCACAGTTCACCACACAAGGCCACAGAAGAAGCACTAGGTTTTGGTCAGGAAGTAAAGGCAGGAGCAAGCAGTATGTTTAGGCGAGAATCTTTATTTGGGTTCCTGTGGGAAAGGTAAGACAGGGCAGGGTGAACAGTTTAAGATTGACTTAAACTGTTAATAATTTCCTTGGGTTTGGGGCTACATGTGGGTGGTCCCTAGTTGCCTGGCACTTGGCCCTGGGATGATGGATGCAGAGTAATATTGCCTCCTGGGGTATAAGGACCAGATAAAGGAGGTCTGGCTCTGGATTGGTTAGTTTGCATATCAAAGACATGCCGTGAGCTGGACCCTTCGCAATCTCTGTGAATTGGCTAGCCCTGATAAGGGCAGTCTCTCCCCAGTCAGAAGGATTTTTTAAGATGTCAAAACATGATAATATAGAGAAAATAAGAAATATGATTAACACAGCCTGGGGTAAGAAAAAGGGACAGAAATTTCTGTGTTCTTTGGACATAATGGCCCTGAGAGTCTAACCTCTGGGAAACATACTTTCTTCTCTTCAGCTCCAGCAAATGACTTTGGAAAAGCAGTTGATTAGTTTGGAGGGAGGGGTGATGGAATCAAGTGAAAAAGTCAGAAAAACAGGTTCAGAGAAGTAGGATCAAATGAAAGAATGAAGTCATCAGCCAGACTTGTGGTGGGATATTGAGGTAGGTTTACACCATCCCCTCAAGACTGTGTAGTAGGGTTGAGCTGGTTTTTCCAAAGGAGTGGTTCCCTAACTAATAGGCTTCTTTGAACTCAGAATTTGAGACTGTAAAGCCTTTCAGTTATTCAACAAATCACATTTTCCAAAGAACTTCTCTGTATATGGTCCCAACATTGGGAAGTAGGCCCAGCAAGTATCAGTTATTCTGGTTTTAAAACCGAGTCTCGGATAAATTAAGTAATTTGTCCAAGGCTCTGTGATTAGTTCATAGAAGAATAGGGAAGTTACCGTCTTGGCCTGATGCTTAGCTCAGTGCTCTGCATGCCATTCCTAAACAATATATTTATATTTCAGCAAGCACATTTTTAAAAAATGTAAATCAATACATATTTATTGAGGGGTTGCTAGTAATTAAGTGCCTCATACAGTGTGAGGGCCTTTGGGAGGTGATATTTACTCGTCCTTAATATGTTCAGTGCTGACACATAGCTGGTTTGTTCCTTCTTGGCAGTATTAATATGACACAGAAGTCATACACACCCTGGGCACACACACTGGTTTTCTTCTTGGCTCTGCCATATTATATATGTAGACCTGGCTCCTCACTTAACCTTTCAGTCCAAGTTTTGCCATCTATAAAAAGACCATAATATCTACTTAACAGACTTGTTAATAGGACCAAAAAAAATATGTACATGTAGCTATTGTTAACTATGATAATGTTTCAGGTGGCTGAATTTGATTTCACATAGATAGAAGGTCAAGAATTGATCCCCCAGCAACTAAATAAGGATTTCTGTAATCAATGATGTGAATTTAAAAGAGAACTCATAATAAAAGTGTTTCCAATCATTATTATATTTATCATTTGTAAGGAGAGAGAGCATCAGAGCAATAACTCACCAAAGTCAAGTATTTTCGATTATAGTTTGACTGAACTATGGCTTTCAAATTAAACTTTTTTTTTTAAGATTTTATTTATTTGTCAGAGAGTGAGAGAGAGAGCAAAGTAAGGGGCAGAGGGAGAGGCAGACTCTCCACTGAGCAGGGAGCCTGGTGCAGGACTTGACCCCAGGACCCTGGGATCATGACCTAATCTGAAGGCAGATGCTTAACTGACTGAGCCACCCAGGCATCCCTCAAATTCAACTTTTAAGTTAGTTTATCCAAGGCAATTCCCTTACTGACCATGGGTACCTGATTCTCTTGCCTCCAGTGTTGCCACTAATCACCTCTAGTTAAATAGTCCCATAAGACCATTTGAAGCCTTTCATTATGTGCTATATTCCTTGATATCTCTCCTCCTATCACATCAGAAAGAGAGAAAAGAAGAAAAGAAAAATATGATGTTTCTTAACCTTGGCACTACCGGGGCTGGATAATTCCCTGATGTGGGGGGATGTCTGTGCATTGTAGAATGTTTAGCAACATCCCCGGCCTCCACCCAATAGATGCCTACAGTGCCCTCCCCACAGCTGTGACAAGCAAAAATGTCTTCAGACAATCCCAAATGTTCCATGACAGTCAAAATAATCCCCAGTTAAGAACCGCTGACATACAGATACAATAATCAGCAGCAGCAGAAAAGGGACTGATTTTTTTTCCCTCCGAATGCTACAGTTTAAGACCAGTGAAGACCTTGCCCAGAAGCTCTCAGTGGGTTTTCCTCTGTTGCATTGGCCAGGACTGTCACATGCCCATGCCTCAACCAACCACATGCAAGGCAAACGGGAACCAGCACTGCCCTTAGATTCAGTCAAGTGAGATACTGCTCTAGTCTATGCCTCAGGGCCCTGTAATTTAGAGTATATATAATTTTTACAATAAACCTTTTTAGAATAAGTTTACAGAAAAATTGCAAAGATAGTACAGAAAATTTCTGTATATCCTTTACCTAGTTCTCTCTCACTAATATTAGCATCTCATATAACTAGGGCACATTTGTCAAAATTAAGAGGTTAATATTGGTACATTACTATTAACTAAATTCCACACTTTATTCAAATTTTTCCCACTAATACTCTTTTTCTGTTCCAGGATCCCACCCAAGATACCACATTACATTTAGTCATCGAATCTTCCTAGTTCTCTCTGGTCAATGACAGTTTATCAGTCTTTCCTTGTTTTTGAAGACCTTGACAGCTTGAAGAATGCTAGTCAAGTATTCCATAGAATGTCTCTCAATTTGGGTCTGTTGCTTTTTCTCATAACTATTTATGGGGGTAATGGGCCTTTGGAAGGAAGACCACAGAGGTAAAGTGCTCTTCTCATAACATTATGTCAGGAATATATACTATCAACATGACATGTCACTGCTCTTGTTAATTTTTATCATTTAAAGTTAAAGCAGTGTTTGCGGGGTATCTCCATTATAAAGTTACTATTTTTCTCTTCCATAATCCATTCTTTGGAAGCAAGCCACTAAGTTCTGCTCATACTCAAGGAGAGAGGGATAAGTTCCATCTTATGGTGGGGGCAATATTAACATATATTGTTTGGAATTCTTCAGTAAAAAAAGTTTTATCTCTTTTTATCCACTTATTTATTCAATTATATATCAGTATGGATTCAGATGTATGTATTTTGTTATATGGGTTATAATACTACATTATTTTGTTTTTGTTGCTCACATTGTTTTAGCTTAGGCTATTGGGGTCTCTTTCAGGTTGACTCCTGTGTTCTTCTGACATAGTCCCAATCTTTTGTTTTTGGAGTACTTCTTTCCTCCCTCATTGGTAGTATGAGTCAGGACCACCTTGTATTTTCTCTGCTCAGTCTTAGAATTAGCCATTTATCCAAGGATCCTGGGTTCCTTTTATTGGAGAGTCGTATTTATAAACCAAGATTTGGGTGTGAGTATGCTCATTACAACTGGGTATCAGTGCTTTCAACTCCTCTCAGCCAATGAAACTAAAATATATATATATGTTATATACATGCATATGAATACTACTGCATGTATACAAACTTATATATACCCTATTCCATACCTATCTATATCTATCTATCTATCTATATATATATATGAGCAGAGCTGATTCTGTAATCTCTCATTCTTTTTTTTTTTTAAGATTTTATTTATTTATTTGAGACAGAGAGAATGAGAGACAGAGAGCATGAGAGGGAGGAGGGTCAGAGGGAGAAGCAGACTCCCTGCCGAGCAGGGAGCCCGATGCAGGACTCTATCCCGGGACTCCAGGATCATGACCTGAGCCAAAAGCAGTCGCTTAACCAACTGAGCCACCCAGGCGCCCCTCTGTAATCTCTCATTCTAATCCATTACCATAGAGTTCATTCTTTCTTCCCTCAATGAATCATAACTTCCTTCTCTGACAGTGAGAAACCTGCCTCCCATTATGTACTATCCATTTACTTGTGTGTTCAACCTCAGCATGCATGTAAAACAAGTTCAGAATTATTAATCTATACTCCTGTGAGAAAGAAATTTACAAACCAGAGTACAGTGTTTATGTACAGTTCTTTTTGTTTTTAGCCTTACAGGTTCCGGTGGAGTACATTTTTTAATCAGAATGTTTATAGAGAAAGAGACCCCACAAAATTTTTTGCCCAAAGCCCCACACCCTAGCAATGGCCCTGCTCTCTTTCCCATTAATTCCATTATTATTTTAATGCCTTGATGCATATTCTCCCACATTTTTCTTCTTGATCAAATATAAATAAGCTCACAAGGATATAAATACTGTATAGATATATTTGTTCTAGAGAAGACATTTGGCCTGGGGTTAGAGTTTGAGAAATGGAATATTTTAGAAGCAACCTAAGCAATTCTTGGGGCACCTGAGTGGCTCAGTTGGTTAAGTGACTGCCTTCAGCTCAGGTCATGATCCTGGAGTCCTGGGATCGAGTCCCGCCGAGCGGGGAGTCTGCTTCTCCCTCTGACCCTCCCCCTCTCATGCTCTCTCAGTCTCATTCTTTCTCTCTCAAATAAATAAATAAAATCTTTAAGAAAAAAAAAGAAGAAACCTAAGCAATTCCAAGGTACAGTCATGGTTAAGGATCACCACTCTAAGCCAATCATGGTCATTCTAATCAAGGCTACCTCTAGACAATACTTTGTGTGTGTAACCTTTATCTATGCAGACAAACAAGCAAATAGAAGAAATAAGTAGAAAATGAAGTAAAGTAGAACTGAAGTGGAAAGTTTATGATGTAGACAAAAGCTGAAGAGCATACAGACTAAAGTTACACTGAGCAGAGATGATGAAGCAGACACAGTGGGGAGACTGTATGGGCCAGTTGGGAACAAGAAAACAGAAAACACACAGAGAGAAATAAGCCTCAATTCTGGAGTTTTCTAGGTACAATTCTAGTGTAAATCATGTTTCTTTATAGTGAACTGTAAATTTCTGGAAGTAACTTTAGCAACCAGAAGAGTCTAATTAAAATATATAGATTGAAATAAGAGTGAATGAAAAGAAGGAAGGGAATTGGCCAGTGTTGCAGGGATAAAGGATGTAACGGAAGAAGAGAACATTCAGTTCATAGCCAGATGGTAAGATCCATTCCAAGTTTGGGTTTGAAGAGAAAAGTATATTAAAGACATATTTCAATCATTTGGGACAAATGGACTTCCTCAGGGTTTGAGGATCTGACTTTCATTCTTGCAGACTTAGAAGCCTGAACTGCTAGCTTACCATATCTAGATCATCTCTTCAGTGTGGACACAATAATCTATCCCAGAAAAATCCATATATTAAAAACCCAATATAAATTTATTCATTTATATGGACAATAATAATTGCCAAATTGATCAGGTGTTTTTGTTTGCTGTTGAGAGCTTTATATTTATAAAGGCAAATCCATGTGAAAAGCCAAATTACTATTGGGAGATTGCTTGGTAAGTATACAATTTAGATCAATAGGAGTTCGTTGGAGTTAGTGCTATCAAGTTACAACACTCAGATGTATCCACGTCTATTCTAAGAACATACCTGCTAAAGAGCCTAGATACTTAAGTCTGTGAGCCAGAACCACTGAAGGTACTGCAGAATTCAGAATAATACACCCCCATCCAAATCTTTTTTTTTTTTTTTAAGATTTTATTTATTTATTCATGAGAGACAGAGACAGAGAGAGAGAGGCAGAGGGAGAAGCAGGCTCCCAAGGAGCAGGAAGCCCGATGCGGGACTCGATCCCAGGACCCTGAGATCATGACCTGAGCTGAAGGCAGACGCTTAACCATCTGAGCCACCCAGGCGCCCTACACCCCCATCCAAATCTTAATACCCAGAACCTGTGAATATGTTAGGTTAAATGGCAAAAGGGAATTAAGATTGCAGATGGAATTAAGGTTGCTAATTGTTTGAATTTAAAATAGATTATTCTAGATTATTCAGGTGGGTCCAGTGTAATAAGCACAAGCTTTAAGTATGGAAAAGAGGCAGAAGAGTCAATGTAAGAGTGATGGTTTGTGAGAGTTAATTGTCATTATTAGCTTTGAAAATGAAAGAGGCTATGAGCCAAGGAATGTGAGCAGCCTCTAGAAGTTGGAAAAGGCAAGAAAAATAGATTCTCCTCTAAAGCTTTTAGAAAGGAACACAGCCCTGCTGATGCCTTGATTTTAGCTCAGTGAGACCCACCCATTTAGGACTTCTGAGCTCTAGGATTATAAGATTAAAAAATTGTGTTGTTTTAAGCCACTATTTATAGTAATTTGTTATGGCAGCAATAGGAAACTCATACACTCTGCCAATTTGACCTTTCTGACTTCCATTTATATATTCCATAAATTTTTCTTTCTTACTTTCTTGTTTAAGCAAAATAACATAATCACTTGGTGTTAACTCTTAGTTGCCATATCCTGACAGGCTTCCCCAGGTGGATCACCTTGACCGGACTCAGGGTGTTTACCAATTATTTGGATTTTTTTTGTTCTGGGGAATCTTCTTAAAAATGGGCCATTTTTTGGTCCTGAGACTCTTCAGACAAAAGAATACTAGGCTCTGGCTCTCAGGTTTCTTCATGATATACATTGTGTTCTCTCAAAGACCATTCTAGACTACCTGAAACCAGAAAGCGAATTCTGGACTCCCTAAACTGTTTGGGGATTCCAGACCTAGAGGTATACAGAGCAGAACAAATGCCTAATGGCATAAATAAACTGGCACACTGTAAATCAACATACTTGATTATTATTCTCTGTGAAGTGCAGATGGATTCAAGTGTCAAGGACTAGAATTAAGAGGCAGAGTACATCTTTGTATCAAGGTAGCACTATTTTCCTTATCCCCAAAAACAGAGTTCTTTATAGTCCAGATTGTAGAACCTAAACTCCTTTTAAGTGTTAAATGTAAAAAAGCTAAAAGTAAAAAAAAGTAAAATGTAAGAGTTATTGAGCTCTTAACCATGTACTAGGCACTATTCCAATTTCACTTAAGGTTCATTTAAACCTCTCCAGAACTCTATGGCTTAGGAACTACGATTATCCCTATTTTACAAATGAAGACATTGAGGTTCAGTGTGATTAAGTAGTTTGACCAAGTTTACTGGTATAGACTGAATGGAATTCATATGTGGAAGTTCTGATACCCAGGGGTATTTAGAGGTGGGGCCTTTGGGAGACAATTAGGTTTAGATGAGATCATAAAGGTGAGGCCCTGATGATAGTATTAGTATCCTTATTGTCTCTCTGTCACGTGAGGACTTAATGAGATGGCACCCATCTGCAAGCCAGGAAGACAGTTCTCTCCAGGAATCAAATCTGCTGGCACCTTGATTTTGGACTTCCCAGCCTCCAGAACTGTGAGAAATAAATGTCTATTGTTTAGGCCACCCAGTGTGTGGTCTTCTGTTACAGCAGTCTGAGCTAAGACAGTTACACAACTAGTAAGTGGCAGAGCTGTTACCTGAACTTGATCAGTCTAATTTAGAGACTGAGGTCTTAACTAGTATGTTTACCATAAGTTTGAGGTTTACTCATCTTCCACAAATACATGTATCCAGAAATTAAAGGGACACATAGTGAATGACTAAATAGAGGAAAGGATATTTCCACAATAAAGACTATTAGTACCAAAGCAAATTACAATAATAATTTAATTAAAAGTGCAAAGATGGAAACACCTGGTTGGCTCAGTTGGTTAAGCGTCTGCCTTTGGCTCAGGTCATGATCCCAGGGTCCTGGGTCGAGTCCTACATGGGGCTCCTTGCGCTTCTCCCTCTGCCTGCCTCTCTCTCTGACAAAGAAATTTTTTTTTTTTAAGTGAGAAGATAGTCTCCAATAATAGTGTTTAAGAAGAGAAACTTCTACTACAAACCTGAAATAATGTGTTTATAGTTTAGTCATTATAGTTTTATAATGAAAAGCTCACTGGGGGCGCCTGGGTGGCTCAGTTGTTTAAGCGACTGCCTTCAGCTCAGGTCATGATCCCAGAGTCCTGGGATCGAGTCCCGCATCGGGCTCCCTGCTCTGCGGGGAGCCTGCTTCTCCCTCTCCCACTCCCCCTGCTTGTGTTCCCTCTCTCGCTGTGTCTCTCTCTGTCAAATAAATAAATAAAATCTTAAAAAAAAAAAAAAAGAAAAGCTCACTGTACTGGGAATCAGAAGAACTAGATTCTTGCTGTTTTGCCACTAACCAGCTAAGTAAGCTTGATAAAGCCACTACATTTCTAGGCTCTAGTTTCTGAGAATAGCATTCAGACTTCTGGAGCAGGCATCGTAGGAAAAAGATAAATATTTTTATTTTAATCACAGGAGAATCAATATTAGCATCAAGAATTTATTGATCATATCCCTATTTGAAAAGTACAAGGTAAGTAAAAAATTAGAAGGGACAAGACTGATTGATTCCAGTAAGTGATTAAGTTAAGTAGGTGACTGAGTAGTGAGGACTGAGAAACAATACTAAACTTATAAAGAAAAGTTTTAAAAAAAACTATCAGTACAAATAAGCAAACCTACATGACTCATCATCTTTTGCATCCAGATAAACTGGGATTTCTAGGCATTTTAAGAGCTTTTGTAAATTGCTCTATCCCATCAAAGATATCCTTAAATTAAGTTAGCTTTTGGTTCAAGTCAGTTCAATTCAACCTACATTTACAGGGTACCCTCAGAGATGATTTGCCCTGAAACTAATGAAGCTCAGGCTCCCTCCTTGGCATAGCCACTGGGACCACCAGAGCTTCTAGGAATGTGGAGTTCTGGTTGGGAAGCAGAAACCAGGTTGCGGACAGAAAGTATTTCTATATAACGTGTTTGGTAAATTGCCTAAAAGAGTTCACAGAAGAAAGGGACCTGATCTCCAAGGTCTTAGTCATTTGTTTGATTTCTATTTTGCAATCTAAATACTCACTTTTCCACCTAACTCTGTCCATAACATTACATTCTTTCTCTTTAAGCACCTTGCCCTCCGTTTATACATCAGTTTCAAATACCAGTATCTTCTGTGCCTACCATGTGTTATGCCTTGAACTAATAGAGATACAAAGATGAAGGAGCTCACAGTTTTGGAGGAAGAATGCAGCATTAGACATGAAACAATGGTAGTCTAGTGGTAGAAACAAAGTGTAATGGGACACATAGAACAAAACATTCAACAATACTAATTTGTTGCTGTGTCATTATCTTTTGAAAGATATCAAACTGCCAAAAACTTCTGAGTTGAAATTCTGAACCTCTGTGAAGTAGTCTATGGCCTGATGTTTCTTAAGCCACCACTTTAAAAAATTTTTTGACTGTGATCTGCATTGTAGCAGACGTAAGTGTTCATCAAACATACTACATGTTCCCCTACATTTCTCGGCCTCCCTTGCAGTTAATTTAGAGTCACATGCCTATTCTGGTCAATGGGTCATGAGAGGAAGTGATGGTATTGTTTCTGGTTCAAGTCTCTTAACACTGATCAAGAGCCAGTGAGAGTCCTTTGTGCTCTCTCTAGAAAGATTTTTAAGCCTAGAAGCAAAGAACCAAGATGCAATAGTTGAATGATGAAAATATGCTAGATCCTTGATGATCCGGAGGACAACCACCAAGGAGGTCAATCTAATCCACATCAGACTTTATGGTAGTGACATGTGACATATAAAATATTTTTATGTTAAGTCACTGACATGCATTTCACATCTGGACCTAATGCATGTGCGTGTGTATGAATCAAAATTTTAAAATAATACTTGCTGTTTCTGACATAGCTGATATTTTATTTCATTCAAGAAAATGCTTTTCGGGGCGCCTGGGTGGCTCAATCGGTTAAGCGTCTGCCTTCGGCTCAGGTCATGATCTCAGGATCCTGGGATGGAGCCCCGCATCGGGCTCCCTGCTCCGCGGGAAGCCTGCTTCTCCCTCTCCCACTCCCCCTGCTTGTGTTTCCTCTCTCGCTGTGTCTCTCTCTGTCAAATAAATAAATAAAATCTTAAAAAAAAAAAAGAAAATGCTTTTCAGATTCACAGTGTCATGACACCCTAACTGGTCTCTAACCACAATGTGAAAAATAATGTCTTTTTTAAAAAAAAAAAAGTTTTTCTCTAATTTTACCTTTGTTTTTTAATTCAAGTATAATTAACATACAGTGTTGTATTAGTTTCAGGTGTACAATAGAATGATTCAACAATTCCATACATTACTCAGTGCTGATCAGTGATCTATGTACTCTTAATCCTCTTCACTTTTTTTTTTTTAATATTTTATTAATTTATTTGACAGAGAGTGCCACAGCGAGAGAGGGAACACAAGCAGGGGGAGTGGGAGAGGGAGAAGCAGGCTTCCCGCGGAGCAGGGAGCCCGATGCGGGGCTCGATCCCAGGACCCTCGGATCGTGACCTGAGCCGAAGGCAGACGCTTAACAACTGAGCCACCCAGGCGCCCCCCTCTTCACCTTTTTAATCCATCCCCTCACTCACCTCCTCTCTGGCAACCACCAGTTCCCTATACTTAAAAGTATCTGGTTTTCTGGTCTCTTTTTTTTTTCTCCATTTGTTTTGTTTCTTAAAGTGCATATGAATGAATGAAATATGCTATTTTCTTTCTCTGACTTATTTCACTTAGCTGAAAAATAATGCAGTAAGCTGCTCAGAACATTGGTTTTCTATGAACAGCTTTCAGGTGTATCTAATTATTTAGAATAATAAGTTTTACAATAAAATGCAACATCACAATGATAATAAAAATGGGAAATACAGATTATTTCATCTTGTAAAATTAAATTATTGCATTTCTGGCTGTATCTTTCTATTTGGCACTTATGTGTGAATACACACACATCATATGTAATAAAGGAAAAATGTTTTTCACTGTTCTGCAAAACCGGTAGTCTCTGGCACGGAAAAGTATTGCTGCTCTAAAAATTTGCATTCCAGTCCAAAAGGACTCCATGAAGAACGTATTCGGCTTGGTGCAGGTAAATTTTGGTAGGTCCTTGAAGACAAAATAAGCTTTATACCTCTTTTCAATAGCAGGAGAAGGAACTGAAGTCACGAAACCTTACACTTTAACGAAGTGCCATAGTGGCGGCCTGTAAAATGAAGTAACAAAATCCAAACCTGCCCAGGTTTCCTCCCCACTCACTGAACGACGTAGCTCACAAAAAACAGCTCCCCAGCTCTAGGCCGGAACCGGTAAGAAACTCTCGCGACAGCCTCTCGACCGCCGGGAGCCTTCTGTGAGCACTAGTTCCCGCCCCCTCAGTGCGCCCACAGACTGTCTGCTCCCCGTCTGCTACCGCGGGGCTGGCCGGAACTTTTATCCATAGGAACGGGTTTACACTGTAGAGTGTTGCCGGCCGGCGTCAAGGAGACTAGAGTGCCATCCTCTTCCTCTCACCGTAGCCGCCGCGGAGCGGAGCCGAGCAGATCAGATCCAGGAGCGCGGTTACCGGGCGGGCTGGGTCTATGGTCGCTCCGCGGGCCGCTCCGCCGGCTGGTGCTTTTTTATCAGGGCAAGCTGTGTTCCATGGCAGGGAACTTTTGGCAGAGCTCCCATTAGTAAGTGATCTTCCGTCTTCTCGCCCGGGGCTTGTTCTTGGGAGTCGGTGAGGACGGGGCCTGCGACTCCCTTTGGCCTGGATCCCGGCCCCTGTCCCGAGCGCCGCGGGGTCTCCCGGGGGCGGCAGCGGCCGGAAGCGGGATGCACTTTCTCTGGCGACTCCCCTCTCCCCGCCCCCTGGCTGCGTTTCGCGGGTGGGGGGGAAAGATCTGTGAGCGGGCAAGGGCGGGGGCTAAAGAGGTTCGGTCTCCGAGGAAGGAAGGAGTTTAACTTCGGATTCCTGGATAAACTAGGCCTGGAAGCGGGGTGGGGTGGGGTGGGATGGGATGGGGTGGGATGGGATGGGCGCAGGTATGGAAAGTGTGGCACAGTTCCGGACTGTGAGGCCGGCTCTTTAGGACAGTTGGGGTTCGCTTTTGCCTGGGCTCTCTTCAGTTGTCGGCATTGTAGTCTTTTGTCATTGACCTTCTATCTTGAGTGGATTTAATACTATTCCGAGGAGAGAGTCCAGAGTCAGTCTTGTTTCTGCTGTCTGACCGCTTCCTGCCTTACCTTATGACTAGATGGAGTTGTATGTTGGTTAGGAATAGGGCAGGTGCTCTCAAAATGTATCCATTTCATTAGTCTGTGCCTTATATTTTGTTTTAAGCATGTATTTTCCAGTGACTTTGCCGATTTCTTTAACCTATTTCATGAGTAAGTTTTTGTTTTTGTTTTTGTTTTGACCGTGGAAGAACTAGAGTAATATTAAAAATATTTTTCCCTAAATACATTTGTTTAGGCCTAAAGGTGGGTGATGAGACTAATTGAACTTTGACTAGGCTTTCCGCTCTACGGTTGAAAGATGAACAGAACCTGATACTCTCTATTTTAGTGTAAATATATCTTAATGCCAAGAGACCATTAGTAATTGTAGTTTAAATTTTGATTCTGTGAAGAAGTTGGATTCCTATTCATTCTGTTTTTAGTCCTTTGTAAGAGAAGAAAAACCTATTTTCAGAAAAGCAGGCTTTCCTCTTGCTGTAAGTGATTCTGTGGAGATGAAATTCTGTAGAAGCCTTACCTCTGATTATATTTTTATTTTGCACTGTTTTGCTCAGTGTAATATTTGCTTGGGCAAAATTAAAATACAGAAAATTTAGTGGACAAGGGGTAGTATTTTAATAAAGTTTGAAAGAAGGTGAAAGAATTGACAGGTAGGGCGCCTGGGTGGCTCAGTTGGTTAAGCGACTGTCTTCGGCTCAGGTCATGATCCTGGAGTCCCGGGATCGAGTCCCGCATCGGGCTCCCTGCTCGGCGGGGGGCGGGGGGGGGGGCTCTGCTTCTCCCTCTGACCCTCTTCCCTCTTGTGCTGTCTCTCATTCTCTCTCTCAAATAAATAAATAAAATCTTAAAAAAAAAAAAAGAATTGACAGGTAGCTAGCTGTTGATTATCAGAAGTTAGAGCCATTTTTCAACTTAAAAAAAAAAAAGATACTACCTGCCTTTTGGTAAATGTTCTCATTATGCTTTCACTTATTGGCCAATAAGTGAAAGCATAATGAGAACATTTACCAAAGGGGGAGCAGGATCTATAATGTTTTTTCACTTTTGAAATATAAAATTGTTATAATGTTAAATGTACTTTTTTTGAAAGTGTCCTTCCCTCACAATTCAAATAGTCCTGGAGGAAGGGGCCACTGAGCTCTCTTCAGAATCATGAAGTGCCTTATCTGCAAAAGGTTGCAAGTGAGAAAGACAAGGCGATCAATTCTGGAAAAACAAACCAACAAAAAGATGACAAAAACCATCGTTTTAGGTGATTTTGGGAAAAGAGGAAAATTGACATGAACTATGTTTATCATGGCTTGAAGATGCACATTTTAACATTTCTGAAATGAGCATGACAGTTTTTTTCTTAGCACATGAAATAATGGTGAATTTTACAAACAATGTAATCTTAAATTTTATGAGATTTGCTATGTATAAGTGTTCTTGGTTTATCTTCCATACTATGTGCTGTGAGGAAAAACTTAAATATTTGTTTGTGAAATTTATCTTTTTAAGAACTTTAAGTGACTGTGAGGATGAAATTAATGATAATTCCAGAACATAGTGAATCACAGCATTTTCTAGAAAGTTGAAGTAGAGCACAACACATTCTTTGACCTTACTGCAGTAAAAGTAGAAGGGCACTAAATACTAGGTGGCTGACTGAATTAATGAAGAGGTAACAAATAAAAATGTACAAAATCAATTCTGGATATTTAATTGTATCAAAGAGGAAACTGAAAATACAGTTACATAATATCAAGGAAATAACCTGATGAGATCAATATATATCCATACCTATGGGATGTAGCCAAAGCCACAGTTATAAACTAACATCCAGAATAACTGAGAAAAAATAAAAATAAGTCAGAATAGTCTGAGAATATTAAAAAGGAAACAGTGAAATAAATCCGGGGGAGGGGGTAAAAAAAAGACTTAATAAAGGTAACACTGATATTAACATAGTAAAAGGAAAAATAGTCAGAAATTATAAGAGCTGGTTCTTTGGAAGGAAAAATCAAAATAGTAGACTAAACTGCTGCTAGTTGAATCAAAGAAAAGAGGGATGATACGAAGATACAAAATTAGGAATGAGAAAAGTCAATAAATCCAGATGTACTTTTGGGTTATCTCCATGGTAATAAATTTGAAAGCCAAAACAAATTAAGAAAGTTACCAAAGAGGGGCGCCTGGGTGGCTCAGTTGGTTAGGCGACTGCCTTCAGCTCAGGTCATGATCCCAGGGTGCTGGAATCGAGCCCCGCATCGGTCTCCCTGCTCCGTGGGAAGCCTGCTTCTCCCTCTCCCACTCCCCCTGCTTGTGTTCCCTCTCTCGCTGTCTCTCTCTCTCTGTCAATTAAATAAATAAACAAAATCTTTAAAAAAACAAAAAGAAAGTTACCAAAGAGCTACCCCTTAAAAAATGCTCTGGCTCACATTATTTCATGGGTAAATGTTTTCCCATTTTCAAGAGGATCTGCTACTGAAATTATTCCAGTTCACACAGAAAGAAAGCTTTCCAGTTCTCTCTTTGAAGCTACAAGAACATTGATAAAATCTAGCAAAGGTAGCACTAAAAACAGTCTGTTTTGAATATTAATACAAACATCATAAATTATTAACAAGTAGAGTCTAACATTATATTAGAAATAGAAAAAAATGATAGTGATTTTATTGTAGAAATATAGTCAGTGTTAGAAAATCTGTTAATAAACAGTGAAGGCATCAAAAGATGTCTATTAAAATTCAACATCTATTTTTGACTAAAAAGGATTCTTTCTTAACATGGTAAAAACATCAAAGCATGAATAAGAGATATTTAATGGTGAAACATTAGGAAAATTAGGGTGCCTGTTTAACATTGTTATGAATTGCTACTCAATACAGTTAATAGAATGAGATACTAAAAATGACAAAATTATCAGCCTGTGGAGATAAAATTAACTTGAAAATTCAGTTAATTGAAAAATTATTATAAATAATAAAGGTTTAATAAAGTGACCAGTTACAAAATGTAAAAATGGAAAGCTTTCTTTTTTTTTAAATTTTTTTATTCTTATGTTAATCCCCATACATTACATCATTAGTTTTAGATGTAGTGTTCCATGATTCATTTTTTGTGCATAACACCCAGTGCTCCATGCAGAATGTGCCCTCCTCAATACCCATCACCAGGCTAACCCATCCTCCCACCCCCCTCCCCTCTAGAACCCTCAGTTTGTTTTTCAGAGTCCATTGTCTCTCATGGTTCGTCTACCCCTCCAATTTCCCCCCCTTCATTCTTCCCCTCCTGTTACCTTCTTTTTTTTGTTGTTCTTAACATATATGGCATTATTTGTTTCAGAGGTACAGATCTGAGATTCAACAGTCTTGCACAATTCACAGCGCTTACCAGAGCACATACCCTCCCCAGTGTCTATCACCCAGTCACCCCATCCCTCCCACCCCACCCCCCACTCCAGCAACCCTCAGTTTGTTTCCTGCAATTAAGAATTCCTCATATCAGTGAGGTCATATGATACATGTCTTTCTCTGTTTGACTTATTTCGCTCAACATAATACCCTCCAGTTCCATCCACGTCGTTGCAAATGGCAAGATCTCATTCCTTTTGATGGCTGCATAATATTCCATTGTATATATATACACCACATCTTCTTTATCCATTCATCTGTCGATGGACATCTTGACTCTTTCCACAGTTTGTCTATTGTGGACATTGCTGCTATAAACATCAGGGTGCACGTACCCTTTCGGATCCCTACTTTTGTATCTTTGGGGTAAATACCCAGTAGTGCAATTGCTGGATCATAGGGTAGCTCTATTTTCAACTTTTTGAGGAACCTCCATACTGTTTTCCAGAGTGGCTGCACCAGCTTGCATTCCCACCAACAGTGTAGGAGGGTTCCCCTTTCTCCGCATCCCGGCCAACATCTGTCGTTTCCTGACTTGTTAATTTTAGCCATTCTGACTGGTGTGAGGTGATACCTCATTGAGGTTTTGATTTGGATTTCCCTGATGCCAAGCGATATTGAGCACTTTTTCATGTGTCTGTTGGCCATTTGGATGTCTTCTTTGGAAAAATGTCTGTTCATGTCTTCTGCCCATTTCTTGATTGGATTCTTTGTTCTTTGGGTGTTGAGTTTGATGAGTTCTTTATAGATTTTGGATACTAGCCCTTTATCTGATATGTCATTTGCAAATATCTTCTCCCATTCTGTCGGTTGTCTTTTGGTTTTGTTGACTGTTTCCTTTGCTTTGCAAAAGCTTTTTATCTTGATGAAGTCCCAATAGTTCATTTTTGCCCTTGCTTCCCTTGCCTTTGGCGATGTTTCTAGGAAGAAGTTGCTTCAGCTGAGGTTGAAGAGGTTGCTGCCTGTGTTCTCCTTTAGGATTTTGATGGACTCCTGTCTCACATTGAGGTCTTTCAACCATTTGGAGTCTATTTTTGTGTGTGGTGTAAGGAAATGGTCCAGTTTCATTCTTCTGCATGTGGCTATCCAATTTTTCCAACACCATTTGTTGAAGAGACTGTCTTTTTTCCATTGGACGTTCTTTCCTGCTTTGTCAAAGATTAGTTGACCATAGAGTTGAGGGTCCATTTCTGGGCTCTCTCTTCTGTTCCATTGATCTATGTGTCTGTTTTTGTTGCAGTACCATACTGTCTTGATGATGACAGCTTTGTAATAGAGCTGGAAGTCTGGAATTGTGATGCTGCCAGCTTTGCTTTTCTTTTTCAACATTCCTCTGGCTATGCGGGGTCTTTTCTGGTTCCATACAAATTTTAGGATTATTTGTTCCATTTCTTTGAAAAAAGTGGGTGGTATTTTGATGGGGATTGCATTGAATGTGTAGATTGCTCTAGGTAGGATTGACATCTTCACAATATTTGTTCTTCCACTCCATGAGCAGGGAACGTTTTTCCATTTCTTTGTGTCTTCCTCAATTTCTTTCATGAGTATTTTATAGTTTTCTGAGTACAGATCCTTTGCCTCTTTGGTTAGATTTATTCCTAGGTATCTTATGGTTTTGGGTGCAATTGTAAATGGGATCGACTCCTTAATTTCTCTTTCTTCTTTCTTGTTGTTGGTGTATAGGAATGCCACTGACTTCTGTGCATTCATTTTATATCCTGCCACTTTACTGAATTCCTGTATGAGTTCTAGCAGTTTTGGGGTGGAGTCTTTTGGGTTTTCCACATAAAGTATCATATCATCTGCAAAGAGTGAGAGTTTGACTTCTTCTTTACCAATTTGGATGCCTTTGATTTCTTTTTGTTGTCTGATTGCTGTGGCTAGGACTTCCAATACTATGTTGAATAGCAGTGGTGATAGTGGACATCCCTGCCGCGTTCCTGACCTTAGGGGGAAAGCTCTCAGTTTTTCCCCATTGAGAATGATATTCGCTGTAGGTTTTTCATAGATGGCTTTTATGATATTGAGGTATGTACCCTCTGTGCCTATACTCTGAAGAGTTTTGATCAAGAAAGGATGCTGTACTTTGTCAAATGTGGAAAGCTTTCTTTTAAATGAATGATGGAAAAATATAGTTACAAGTACCAATGGAAAATATGAAATACACAAGAATAAACTAAAGAAATGTGCAGGACCTATAGAAAGAAAATTTTTTAAATTCTGTGGTAGAACATAAAGATTTTAATAAATGGAGTTTGAATTCTAGCATTGTAAAGATAGCATTTCTCTCTATATTGATTTCTAAATTTAATGCAATTGGGACTTGACATAATACTTCTAAAGTTCAAGTCTTAGAATAATAATTGTAATAGAATATCGAGAAGTTTTTCTAAAGAATAGTAATTAGCAAGGGGAATATTTTCCATACCAGATTTTAATAATTTAATCTTATGTTTTAAAATAACATGGCATAGGAATAAGAAAAATTGAAAGAAAAAAGCCTTAAGTGTATTAGAAAATATAGGTGAATTTTTTTTCTTTTAATCATTTAGTGTCAGGGAAGGCCTTCCCACTTGTGACCAGCATAAAATCAAAGTAAAATATGGGTTGGTTTTAATAAGTGATTCATATTTCTGTGTTACAAATAATTGAATATTAAGAGATCATGCTAAACTCAGGAAATGTTTGCAGTTTATTTGACAAATGATTTATTATCCATAGTACACAAATTATATGAGAAGAATCTCTTAATTGTGAAAAAGACCATCCCATTAGAAAAATTGTCATTAAAATTACAGTGTACAAAAGAAGAACTGTATTTTTGGCCAGTAAGGCATGGAAAAATGTTTAATCTCAGAAGTAAACTAAAACACAAAACCCCGAAAACAGTAAGATACTACTTTGCCTTTAAGTTGTAAAGTATTTAAAAGATTGGCAGTAACCCATAGGGGGTTTAAATATTTTAAAACTCTCATGTACTGTTAATAGGAATGGAAATTGGTGTGACGAATGGAGTACAAACTGACAATGTAAAACAAAGTTATCAGCAAAACCAACCAATCACTTCTATTTCTAGGAAATTATTTTAAATATATTATTAACCAAATATGCAAGGGTGAATTACAAAGCTATTCATTAAAGCATTATTTTTAATAGTGAAAAATTATAAGCTACATGCCTATTAATAGGAATTAACTAAGTAACAATCCATCCATAATGCTGTGAAGCAGTTTAAAGGTATGCTGAATAACAAATTTGTTGACATAGAAAGACTTCCAGAACATAATGAGTGACAAAAGCAAGTTGCAGAATAGTGTTTTGGGTCATTTCGATTTCATATCTCTGGTTAAAAACAGTAGACTTGACTACTACTAGTAATAAATTCTGAAGCAGATTTTAACATGAGTGGAATTTGTAGAGAAATACTGCAGTTACTCATGAACAAATGAGAAAAGATAATTCAAATCTAAGGCATCATCATTTGATGCCAAATAACTATACCATTATTTTATGTATCACTAGGGAAAAATAAACATGCTGCAGATTAAAAGCTTAAGGCATCACTGATTGTAAGATCTTTCTTGATATCAGAGTCTTAAAACCAATGAAATAACAATATAAGGTAGTGAGAGAGAGAACAAAAAAGAGACAGAAGGGGCGCCTGGGTGGCTCAGTTGGTTAAGCGACTGCCTTGGGCTCAGGTCATGATCCTGGAGTCCCGGGATCGAGTCCCGCATCGGGCTCCCTGCTCAGCAGGGAGTCTGCTTCTCCCTCTGACCCTCCCCCCTCTCATACTCTATCTCATTCTCTCTCTCAAATAAATAAATAAAATCTTAAAAAAAAAAGAAAATTAGAGTGGAATTTTTTTTCAGGACATATTTACATTCATTAGATAATTCTCAGAGTTTCAAGAAATGTGAAAGATGCTATCTTCCAAGGTTACTTCTTGCACTTTGTATTTCTCAGAATGTTCATAACTTGTTCAGTATTAGTATATTTTTTGTGACTTTGTTAGTTGATTTTCTGTAACGTGTCTTAACATCTTCATTCTTCTAGTTTACAATGGATTTTGGATAAACAAGATCTGTTGAAGGAACGCCAGAAGGACTTAAAGTTTCTCTCAGAAGAAGAGTATTGGAAATTACAGATATTTTTTACAAATGGTAAACTTTAAAAAAAATTGACTGAAATGGTACAGTTGGTTACCTCTGAATTAAAACTTTTGTATAGTAATTTGTTATAAGCTGTTTTAGTCCCTACTTAATATTTTTATTCATGTATTCTTTTTATAACATATTCATTTATCTTTCTAAGTGATCTAAATACAGTCTTTTGTGAATCTTACATTGTAGAGACACTCAAGACAGTTTCAAAGTGTTCATTAATCTCCCTAAGCCTTTATAATGTGTTATTAAACCCAGTTTAAGATTGGCTAAAGCAAGTATTTTGAAGATGAATGGATTCTTTGGGCTGGCATCCTATTGATCATTCTTATCTTACAAGTTTGTGTAGATGATTTAGAGTCAAAAGATCCTTGCTCTCCCACATGGTAGCTTTGTTACATGATCTTTCTAACCTTCAGTTCACTCTTCTGCAAACTTACCTCTCTGTTGTTTGGAGAATTCATTATGGCCTTTTTAATAAACTTTATACAGTGGAAGTTGTAGTGCGTTTGATTACTGTCTAATATTTTCCTTTTATATTTATTCTAAAGATAATAAAAAACATTGAAAATACTTAGAAGGTAGAGGAAAATGCCTATCATTCAACCTTCTTAATATAAGAATAGTGTTTGCTATGGAACACTTTCTATTTTTCATTGCTGTTAATGCATACCTATATTTTTTTTAACAGATTTGCAAATCCTAGTCTTAGCCCAGTGTGATCCAAGTAGAGCTTTATAGCATATGTAGGTTTTTCTCTTTGTTAAAAATTAATACAGTCATGATTTAACCACATGAAAGTTATTTTTCAATGTCAATATTATAAAGATACCAGAAGAACATTTAAAACTTTATTATTTTTCTTTTAGTTATTCAAGCATTAGGTGAACATCTTAAATTAAGACAACAAGTTATTGCCACTGCTACAGTCTATTTCAAGAGATTCTATGCCAGGTAGGACTTTAATTTGGGGATTATGTTACACCTATTTGAAACTCTTACGTTATGTTGATGAACCTTAGTATAAATGAATCATGTGTTTGCCCTAGCGTTATCTTGGTTTTTTTCCCAGTGTTTTCTATATGAATGACATTTAATTTTGTTTTATCATATTTTAGGTATTCTCTCAAAAGTATAGATCCTGTATTAATGGCTCCTACATGTGTGTTTTTGGCATCCAAAGTAGAGGTATGAAATAGTTTTCTGTTCTTCATTGAAGTATAGTCAATGTACATTGATTAATCTGCCCTAGTTTTCATATTACCTATATAAAAATAATGACAGATGGTGATGTATGCAAAATTTTGAAATTCATACAAAATCAAAGATATACATGTCTTTATACATTCATTTAACAAACACTTACATAGCATTTACTATATACCAAGTGTTATTCTAAGTTCTTTTACAACTATAACTGACTCATAATATGACTTACAATCCTCATAACAAACAATGGGGTGTATGGTAGTAATATCCTCATTTCATAAAGGAGGAAACTGAGGTACACAGAGATTAAGAAACTTGCCTAAGATCATAGAGCTGGTAAGTGGCAGAGCCTGGGAGTCTGGCTACTAATTCCATGCTTTTAACTGCTTTGTTCTAGGTCCTCTAAGACATTTACTGTTTGGCACTAAGTAGTATTCCATAAGTGCCACAGCTTCGCTACTATAACCTGAGTTACAGTACCTCCTCCTGTGTCCCTCCTTCTCCATATGCATCCTATGTCCTACTGTCTTCCCTCCCTGCTTCCTGATAATGGCTGCCTGCCAGACTGTAGGGAAAGCAAGGACTGAGTGTGGCTCTAGTCAAATAGATTCTGATGAGGGTAGAGAAACTAGGTGAGGGAGAGAGAAGAGAGATGGGAACTTGGAGCTGAGACTAAATCTCTGCTCACATTTTCCTTTTCAGTATTTTTGAGAGAGTGCAGCTAAAATCCAGACAGTAATAGGAGATATTGACTGATGTTCATTATAATATATGCAGTCTTTAAAGTTCTGAACCCTTTGTATTATGTTTCTTAGATGTCTTTAGAATCGTAATTGTATTCTTAAAAATCGAATGTAATTTAAACCTAATAGGTTTATATTCCTTTTGGTACTCAATTTTGATTTAGTTTTGTTTTAGTCATTATTTAGGATTATTTAAGACATCTTTCCTAATTACTACCTAAAGTAATGAGAGTTGACCCTATTAGAAATAATATTAAGACAGACTTTCTAGAGGTTTATGGTTTTCTAATTATTTATAAGTGGTAGCTTAAAGGGACAGAACCAGCCCTGTTATTACTAAGTTCTTTAGTGGGAAAAGGAAGTGTTTATAAAAAACCCATATTATGGGGTGGTTTTTCCAAATATTACCATGTAATTTGATGTATCTGAAGCACAACCAGTATGGAAAATCTAGATAAAATCTTTATAAATTTCTACTCTTAAAGATTAATTTGGGGATTTTAATTTGTTTTGTTTGTTAAATATCTTTTGTTATGTGACGTACTGAGTGAAAGTTTTCACTCTAAGAATTTTGGATAAAGAATTCCTGGATTGGGATGCCTGGCTGGCTCCAGTTGGTAGAGCGTATGACTCTTGATCTCGGGGTCATGAGTTCAAGCCCCACATTGGGTGGAGAGGATACTTAAAAAAAAAAAGAATTATTCCTGAAAAAAAAATGTATCCCTTTATATTTGGTTATAGCGTTACTGTTTTTAATCATTAACTGTGACCAGATCTTTCTGTGTTTTGTCCAGTTGTGTGGGAATTATACAGAAATGACTTTTAAGATGTCTGAGGCATTTACTTTTTAGTTTCAGTTACTATGGTTTGAGGTTTAAATATAAATATAAATATATATACACACATACATACCTTCCCCATCCCCCAAAACAAGGATATAGGTTGAAGGTATTTATTTATTTATTTATTTATTTATTTATTTATTTATTTATTTATTTATTTATTAAGATTTTACTTATTTATTTGACAGAGAGAGACACAGCGAGAGAGGGAACACAGGCAGGGGGAGTGGGAGAGGGAGAAGCAGGCTTCCCGCCGAGCAGGCAGCCCGATGCGGGGCTCGATCCCAGGACCCTGGGATCATGACCTGAGCCGAAGGCAGACGCTTAACGACTGAGCCACCCAGGCGCCCCGGTTGAAGGTATTTATATAGATTAGGACTAGGTTTTGTTTTATTTCTTTTGTTGAATAAGGAACCGATTCTTGATTTTTCTGTTTTAAAATGAAGTGAAGGTTTTAGTAATCTTATGAGGTTAATCAAATTAAATGAGACAATATATGTAAGGTGGGTCACCTCATAAATTTTAGTTATTTTTACAATGTTGGCATATTAAATTCAAAGAGGAAATGGGAACTGACATTAAGAGTCTTGGGGCACCTGGGTGGCTCAGTCAGTTAAGGGTCGACTGTTGATTTCGGCTCAGGTCATGATGTCCGAGTCAAGGGATGGAGCCCTGCATTGAGTTTCCTGCTCATCACACAGTCTGCTTGAGATTCTGTCCCTCTCCCTCTGCCGTGCCCCTACCCCCATCCCCTCTTGCACTCTCTCTCTCTCAAAAAAGGAAAAAAAAAGCTTGCTTTATGGTAAGGCTGAAATTATTTAAAAAAATAAAAAATCTTATGGGGCACCTGGGTGGCTCAGTCAGTTAAGTGTCTGACTCTTGATCTCAGCTCAGGTCTTGCTCTCAGAGTTGTGAATTCAAGCCCTGTCTTGGGTTCCACACTGGGCATGGGTAGAGCCTACTTTAAAAAACAAAGAAAAAGAAAAGGAAGTTTTATAATATATCATTCTATCATTCTTGTCTTCCTCTTCCAAATAGAATAATAGTTTCTATGGTCTTTTAAATTCTTTTGGTGATACTAAAGTTTATCTTTAGAGATTCAACTGTTTTATTACTAAATAGCATGCAATACCTGTTCATTAGTCCAGGTTCAGTTGAATAGGAAGCATACTTAGTATTTTTATTGCAGTTAAGTATAGAATCTAAAAAATCTTTTTGGAAACTAATTGGGGTGTAGAAAACTGGCACTGTTGCTTTAGGGCTTGGTTTCTAATTTGGTATCTCTCAATGATGTTAAATGACAAAATTATTTAAACATTTGTCTTATTGCAGCCATTTTAAGGAAAAGTAATACGTTTAGAGATTTAAATACTTCATGCTTCAAGTAGGTAGAAGATGAAAACCAGACTATAAACATGGGGGGACATAGGAAATGCTTTGCTTTGAATAGACCCAGATACCCTTAGGTTCATTGGATTACTATGTACCTGATCTCATCTACTTTTATTTCTCTAGGAATTTGGAGTAGTCTCAAATACAAGATTGATTTCTGCTGCTACTTCTGTATGTAAGTGCAAAAAGTATATCCTGCTTTAAGGATGTAATTCTTTAAAAAAGCTCTATAGGACCTTAATGTTTTTCAGTTTATGAGACCTGTGAAATATTGGTTGGGTTTATTAAATCTCCTGGGGTCACATTTATGGCTAGTGTATTTGGCTAAAAATAAAGTCAAAATACTAAAAACCACTTAGAGTATTATGTCCAAGACATTACGTTTAATGCCAAAAATGACTGGTAACTATTGTCCAAAAACTTCAACTCAGTGGCTCTTAAATAATAAGGGTAAAGAAAAAACTTATTTCCCAGTTTTATTGTATTTTTTTTGCTTCATAATGACTAGCCATTGTGTCATTCTTGTGGGTAAAGTAAACTGTTTCTTTAGTAATTGTAGTGTATGTATTTGATAGGAATAATGTATTTTGCCTCCATATTGAAAAACACAGTGCAAGGAAAAAAATGCTGACGATAGTAGTCAGCCTCAGTTCTGTCTGAGCAACAGCTGTATAACCTTGAGCAAATTCCTTTATCTCTTGGCTTTAGTTCTTTTTCCAAAAAGATGGGGTTTAGCTGCCTTGGAGTCAGGACATTAAAGGAAATAACACTGTAGACTAGTGATTGTAAAATATTGTATACAAGGTATTAACATTATGCTATGCTCCATCTTCATAGGTTAAGCACAAAGCCAGCACCTAACAAAAGATGAAAGATAATGCAGAATTTTTTCTTTTTTTTACTTACCTGATCTTGCACAGAAGAGGCAGAAGGTTTTTGTGTTTTTAGGTTTGTGAACCAGACTAATTTTCATATTTTGGGGTCATTCCCTTTTCTGAGAAGAGTGTAATAATCTAATTCAGTCTTTTCCATGCCATATTTTACTCTTCTAAGAACAGCAGAGTAGTAACCAGTTTTTCCATAGAATTTAATATAGCAGATATATCACATTGATAAGTATTGGATTGCCCTCTGGAAAATTGAATTATTAAAAATTCAAAAACAACTGGAAGGAAATCCACCAGAAGGAAATCCACCAGAATGTTAGCAGTGCTCATATGTGAGTAGTGGATTCTAGGTGCCTTATTTTCTTCTTATGTTATTTTTTGTTTTCCAAATTTTTTAGAAAGTGTGTATTTTTAAAAATGTAAAATACTGGGGCACCTGGGTGGCTGAGTCAATTAAACATCCATCTCTTGATTTCAGCCCAGGGTCCTGAGATCAAGGGTCTCAGGGTCCTGAGGTTAAGCCCCGCATCGGGCTCTGTGCTGAGTGTGTAACCTGCTTGAGATTCTCTCTTTCTCTCCTCCTGCCCCTCCCCCTGCTCACATGTGTGTGTGCTCTCTCTCTCTCTCAAAAAAAAAAAAAGAAAAGAAAATGTAAAATACCTATTACTAAGGTTTATTTTTCATGCAGAGCCATAAAGGTATATTCATAACAGTATTTAGTTACCAATGAAGAAGAAATTGTTATAGTAGAATATTTTTGTTTATTTCATAAATGTTAATAGTGTATTATATAGGCTTATACAGCTTAGATTTCAAATTTCAGCTCCCTTGCCTTCTATGTGGCAAATCGAGCAAAATACAATCTCTGTGTCTCAGTTTCTCATTTTGCAGATGAGGATTAATAATATTTATGAAGAAGGGTTGTTGTGAGGATCAAATGAGTTAATATCAGTAAAACTCTTAGAACAGTGTCTTGCTCAATGTCTTAGTTTGCTAGGCCTGCCATACAAAGTGATAGAGACTAAGTGGTTTAAACAACAAAATTATTTTCTTACAGTCTGGAAGCTGAAGTCCAAGATTAAGGTGTCAACAAATTAGTTTCTCCGGGGCCTCTCTTCCTGGTTTTCAGAGGGCCACCTTTTTGCTATGTCCTCACATGGTCCTTTCTCTGTGGGTGTGTACCCTTAGTGTTTCTTCCTCTTTTAAGGACACCAGTCCTATAGAATTTGTGCCCCACCCTTATGGCCACATTTAACCATAAGTACCTCTTAATTACCTGTCTCCAAATCAGTCACATTGGGGGTTAGGTCTTCGACATTGGAATTTGGCAGGGGCAGGGGCAGAGAGCATGGTTCAGTCCATAATACTCAGTAAACTTCAGTGCCTACTCATCATCATCAATAACAGCATTGTCCTCACTGGAAACACCATATTGGTTGCAGTGGTGGATACAAAGATAAATACAAGGAATTTAAGGACAAGAACATAAGACATGCATATACAAATATAATACAAAAGAAAAAAATAAGTTGCATAAGAGAATTAGAGAATGCAGTGAATGTTTTGAGTGGTAAAAGGTTATTTGTTAGATTAATCCAGAAAGGCTTAAATTGAATTTGGTAAAGAAAGATAGACTTTGAACCTGGGAAATGTAGGGGAAAGATAGTCTAGGAACATCAAACAGTTTGGTCAAAAATAGAGAAACTAATGAGTTACATTCAGTGAATGGTTAGGAAGGAAATAGCTGGAAAAAGTCCTAGAGGGCCTTCAGTGAAGAATCTGCAGTTTGTTCTGTTGATGATGGTGGTACATTTGAAGGCTTTATTTCTCAACATGATGATAATGCTAGAATTGTGTGTTAGGAAGGTGAGTCTGGCAGAATAATGTAAGGTGAATTGGAGGAGAATGTGAGTTGAGGTAGACAGATTTTCAAGTTTTTCACATGCTACAACATGGATGAACCTGGCTGGCTCAGTCAGAGAGCATATGACTCTTGATCTCAAGGTTCTGAGTTTGATCCCCACACTGGATGTACAGATTACTTAAAAATGAAATCTTAAAAAAAAAAAAAAACCATGGATGAACCTTGAGTACATTAAAGTAAGTGAAATAGGCCAGTCAAAAAAGATGAATACTATATGATTCCATTAAATATTATGAATAATTAATAGAAATAGAAAGTAGACTAGAGGCTGTTAGGGGCTGGAGGGAGGGGAAAAAATGGGAAATTGTTGAATGAGTATGGAGTTTCAGTTTTGCAAGGTGAAAATTCAGGAGATGGATTGTGGTGATGGTTGCACAATTGTGAATGTACTTAATATTACTGAACTGCATACTTAAAAATGGCTAAAGATGATAAATTCTATATAATGTGTATTTTACCACAATTTAAAAACCACCCAAAAAATCCCTCTGAAATACATATAAAGCTGCAAATTGTAGTCAGTGCCGTCACCACAGGGTGCTGTGAGAAATAAAAGCTAACAAGTTTAAAGTAGAAAAATATTATTTGGAAGTTATTGAAGTGACCCAGGTGAGTACTAATGAAGGCTTAAAGTGATGTTTTGGCTCCCAGCAAGGAGAATAAGCAGGCTAGATTTGCATAATAGAGTCAGCAGGACTTTTGAAAAGCAAGGATTTAAGACAAGTCAAAAATGATTTTTGAGGTGTTTTTGCCTGGGCATTGGGAAGGTGAAGGTGGTACCAGACAAGGAGAATAAGTAGGTTCTGAAAAGAGTTAAATTTAATCTTGGACATTCTAAGTGTAAATGTATCAGTAGAACATCTTAGAAATGTGAGGCCAATGATGGAAATTTGGGACTTGGTAAATTTCAAGAGATAGAGTTGCCTAGTGTCATGTGCTACTTAGAAGATGAGTACCAAAGGAAAAAAAAAAAAAAACAGACCCTTTGGGTTTGTGGTCTTTGAGAGAGAATGTCTCTGTCATTGGACATTATGAGATAGGGGTTGAAGCCAGGTTTCAAAGAACTAAGAAGTGAGTAGGTGTGGAGAAAAGGAGACTCTAACTGTATTACAAATACATGAAATAACCTCAGTGAAGGGGATGAGGGGAAGTGCTGACCTAAGTAACTTTAGGAAGAAGTACAGTCTATAAGACTAAAGCCAAAAGGAACTGCATATAAGCACTATACTCTAGTTGATAGATTTGATACTTAATGTGGGTATAAGTTAATTCCAATACTACTATACTTGTATCTGGAATTGAACAGTTCCAGTAAATATATACATCCATGGTAAATGGATGGCAGATATTGAGAGCCAGGTTTCTCAATGCTGGAATGGGAATATACAAATAAGCAAGGAGGGGAGACCAGAA
Source organism: Mirounga angustirostris (assembly GCF_029215605.1). Lineage (NCBI taxonomy): Eukaryota > Metazoa > Chordata > Mammalia > Carnivora > Phocidae > Mirounga > Mirounga angustirostris. Next base: position 85,764,473 of record NW_026991716.1, on the reverse strand, counting down.
AGATCCATGTAGCGATCAATTAGAGTTACACATCAGTATGAGCTCATGTTTACCTTACCATAAATATACATAAATATTTATAGGTACATGAATTTGTGTGCGTGTGTGTGTGTGTGTGTGTAGGCTTTGTCAGTTAAGAGGGTCTACAAACAATGACATCGCAGTAACAATGAGTTTTCCTAGTGCCCAGATCTTTGTTTCTCATACCATTCTCCAATAATAAGGAACTGGGCCTCCTTGGAGAAATGACTGGGACAGGAAATATGCAAGACAGACCTGGAGCATAGTGCCAATAAATAAGGAAATGCTGAAAGAAAAAAAAAAAGCCAGAAAACAAAACACCTACCTTAATGGGGATATGTCAAAGGGACACATAACCCAACTGAAAGAGCTCTCAATGGCCAAAGCTAAAAGAATTTGTGTAACGGCAACAACAACAAAAAAGTAGTATTGGATTATACCCAAAGTATAAAAAAAATCCCTGAGTCCATACCAATATATATATATTATCGAATAAATGGGGGCGAAGAGACAAATCTCTAATACAGAAGAATTTCATATAATTTATGTAGCTAACTACACCCTCAAATAGGGAAAGCATAAATTTCCACTTCTTAAGTATTCATTGTGCATACTGATTTCCTTCTAATGTGTATATTATGAAAAGGGAAGGGGGAAATAATTTTACAGTAGAGAAACCCAACAAACACTACCTCAGCCAGGTGATTGAGGTCATTATCAACAGTGATAAATCACTAGTAGTGTGTACCTTTCATGTGATATGATGAAATGGTGCTTCTCTCATCCTTCCTTCCAAAATCCCACAACCCCAGTCTAAACATTAAATAAACATCAGACAAATTCCAGTAGAGGGTCAAGCAACAGAATAATACTTGAAAAAAAATTCAGTACTCTTAAAAACTGTCAGTCTTCAAAACATGGAAAGTCTGGAAAACTGTCACAGCCAAGTGGAATCTAAAGGAGACATGACAAGTAAATGTGAAGTGGTCTGGATGAGAGCCTGGAACAGAGAAAGGACATTAGGAAAAAACTAAGGAGATCTGAATAAACTATGGACTTTAGTTAATAATAATGTATTTATATTGGTTCATTAATTATAACAATGTACCATACTCATATCAGGTGTTAATAACAAGGGAAACTGGGTGGGGGGTTGTTTTAGTCTGTTCCAGCTGCTCTAACAAAATACCATAGACTGGGTGGCTTAAACAATAGGCATTTATTTCTCACAGTACTGGAAGCTGGGAAGTCCAGGATCAAACAAAGTGTCTGCCTTGATCAGTTCCATGATTGGCCATCTGTTTCCTGGCAAGCACACAGCCTCCTCCTCATTGTGCTCTCATGTGAGAGAGAGGTTGCTCTTCCTCTTACAAGAACACTGGTCTGTCCTGGGGACCCCACCCTCATGAACCCCCCCAAACCTAACTACCTAAATTTGGAGGAGGCTCCACATACCATCACACAGGGATTGCGGCTTCAACATACGAATTTGGGGGGAGACAAACATTCAGTCCATTACAAGGAGTATATGGGAACTCTATTATCTTTTCCGTTCTATAAATCTAAAAATGTTCTAAAAAATAGCCTACTTTTAAAAGCAGAGGAATATAATTTGGTAGAGGTTTTATGTGTTTTTGTTTTTAAGAGAAATTTGAGCATTTTAGTAAGTGATGGGACAGATTTATTGGAGGAGGAATGGTTAAGGGTGCAAAAAGAAGTATGAACTGTCAGTTGAGCAGATGAAAAATACATAAGTAACAGAGGTAGCAGTAGAGAGGAGGGAAGTACTTTCCTCCCAAGTTAGAAAAGGATTAGAAGATAGAAAATCAAAATGCAGAGCAATTTTATCATGGAGTAGGAGAGAGGTTAACAGTATCAGGTAAATCTCAGAGAAAGTTAGGTGTCAAGGTCTCAGAGTTAGGGGTGCATATCTGTTTTATGTACAGAGATAATGTTACCTTGTTGATTAGTTACCATTATGTAAGTACCTATTTTACTTGTACACTTTACATCTTGTTCACATCACAAGGATTTGTAAAACTCAGAAACCTTAATATTAGTATGTTTTCAAATAAAGGAGAAAGAAAAGGAAAGCTTAAGTATAAATTTCCTAATGTTGGGGCGCCTGGGTGGCTCAGTCGTTAAGCGTCTGCCTTTGGCTCAGGTCATGATCCCAGGGTCCTGGGATCGAGTCTCATGTCGGGCTCCCTGCTCGGCGGAAAGCCTGCTTCTCCCTCTCCCACTCCCCCTGCTTGTGTTCTTGCTCTCGCTCTCTGTCAAATAAATAAATAAAATCTTTAAAAAAAAACTTTTAAAAAAATAAATAAAATAAATTTCCTAATGTCAACTTTAAATGGTTTACGTTTCAAATCTTGGCAGATATTATCTATCTAAATTAGTTGTTAGGTTCCTCAGTTTACAAAATAAAACTTTTTGAAAATAAAGTACATAGAGTAAGTGAAAAAAAAAATTAAATCTCCGTGAGGTCTTAGGCTTTATGCAAATGGAAGGAATCACAGAGCAGATCCTCTAGAACATCACTTGATTTAATAAAATGCTGCATCATAATGACTTGAATACAATTTTCTCAAGTAGTAGTACTTAAAGGTGTACACTCATCATTTTGAAGAGAGCGGATTGATAGTTAACAGTTTTTTCATTTGTACTTAGTGACAAGGAAGAATGTAACTGTATGTATGCGTTTGTGTGTGGTATGAAAAAGTCCTAGAGAACTTTGCACATAATTTATGCTTTTATTAAAATACATCTTTTGATAAAGAGGTACCTATTTATTATAGAAAGTACAGATAAGTAAAAATCCTTAAATCTCAGATGACCACTATTAACATTCTTTGGTTGTATTATCTTTTCAATTTTCGTATATATATTTAGAAATATATACGTATATATTTGAGTACATGCACAACTTGTATTCCTTCTAAGCTAAATTACTGAGAAATAAAACCAATATCATTCTAGAGCTGGAAAGATTTTAGAGATGAAGAAAATCCAGGTGATTTTTTTTTCCCCAACCCCTTGATTTTTTTAAGCAGGAGAACCCTTTTTTAATACATTAAGTATATAATTAAAGCTCTCTAATTGTAATATAGATGGGGCCTAGGACTTCCTGCCACTTAGTTCTTTCCCTTGCCTGAAAACAAAAAAATCTGGGTCCCTAAGCATCTCTAAGAGCTCTTACTAAAAGTGATTTAGCCCTTCCTCCAGTATTCTACACTGTGTTAAAGAAATTTTGGTTTAATTTACTTTTTCACTTTCTTAGTTTAAGTCATTTTTTTGTTTTCTGCAGTAAAAACTAGATTTTCATATGCCTTTCCAAAGGAATTTCCTTATAGGATGAACCATGTAAGTATATTGTATAAAATAAAACTACTTGTCAAAGCTGTATATAAACTAGTTTGTTCCATTTTATGTTAGAATAAACTGAATAGTTTCCTATAAATGGTACTTTTAATACCATTGAATACAAGAATATAAACTTTAATTCTAAATTAAAGCTAAATTGCTTCTACCTTTAAAAAAAAAAAGTACTTAATAGCAATGGTTATCAACCCTGGGTGCCCATTAAATCACTTTGGGAACTTCTTAATGCTGATATCGGGGCCTCTCCAGACCAACTAAAACAGAATTTTTAGGCTTGAGGCCTAGGGACTGGTATTTTGTAAAAGCTCCCAGGTGATACTAGTGTATATAGCTAGGGCTGGAACTACTGTAATGGAACAGTATGAAAACCATATTTGAAACTTCACATTAATTTAGAAGGTGAGTTTCTATTAACATTTTTAATAGGCATGTCCTTTTTCTACCTTGTGAGGGATTTCATCATCCTGTATAAATTGTATATTTTTGTTTCATTTTCAGTATTCTTTTCTTTTATTGATTTGTAATACAATAAGAGTAACACATAAGTGGAGATAATTGCATTTTTGCATTTGTTGAGTAGAAAGTGTATTAGAAAATCTGAAGTTTACACAGGATATTTTAAATTAAAAAAGTAAGAATTCTTATATGAGGCTGACTTTTCTATAAGGATTAAATTCCTTTAAAGTTATAATTACATGTGTTGTATAATAGTAAGAAAGTAATTTTTATTGCACATGTTCATTGATAAACTACTATATATATTTTCTTGATTCAAAAAAATTTTAGTAAAAATTTGTGATACATTACTATAATGTATAAATTGTTATGTTAGACTGAGTAGACTCATCTAATTTGTTTCACATTGACATTTATAATCTTTTTTTTAAACAGATATTAGAATGTGAATTCTATCTTTTAGAACTAATGGTAAGTATATTACTTCCTTGTGATTAATAGAGTAAAACTTATTTTCAAATTTAGTGAAGTCAGAAATTCTTTAAAGAAATCTGTAGGGAGGTGCATTTTAAAACCATCCAAATGATACATGATGGTGAAATCAGAGTACCTTAGTAGCACCATCATCACCTATATCCTCTGAGAAGCCTGTAAAATAATTTGTATATCCCACTTAGGATGGGAAAATTTTTCTGTTCTATAGTAACTATAATAAAAGGATTACAAGCAAACCAGTCAGGACATGAAGCCACTGTAAATTATTTGCACAATTTGTGTATGTGTGTGGTGTTATTTAAAGATAGATTATGTCTTTGGCAGAATTCTGCTCCTCCAGTTGGGAATTACGGATTTATAGGCTAATAAGAGGTTTCAGTGTGTTGCAGATGTGACACTTTGAGTCTCTAAGGGAATGGATGCTGACTGACTGCCTACCGATTTACCAAGGTATATTCCAGAGAGAGCACTGCCTTCACTATTATAGTAGAGTTTAGGGCTGCCATACTGCTTGCTTAAGAGAATAAAAGGGAAGCAAGCATGAGTTAGAGAAATACATTTTGAAATACACAATTACAAATCAGTTGGGTAATGATAAGTTTTTGTGTTGTAATAAATCTGTTTTTATACATACACATTTTTTAAACTGTTTCTAGGATTGTTGCTTGATAGTGTATCATCCTTATAGACCTTTGCTCCAGTATGTGCAGGACATGGGCCAAGAAGACATGTTGCTTCCCCTTGCATGGTAATTAGAACAGAAGTTATTCATAGTGTAACATGTTATTAGCTAGGAAGGTTGACAACTGAATATGAAGTTTAATATTTTTAAAGTAATTAAACTAGTGCCCCAAGATATTGTATGTTGAGTGAAATATTTGCTTGTTGAATTTTAATTAACTATATTTATAAATGCTAAATTGATAAGGATCTTTATTTGATTAATATTTCCATTAGAATTTGATTCTTACCAAAAAAACAGACTGTTTACATAAAAATTAAAACAGATTATCTTTCAAATAGAATACTTTTTATTGGTATTCAATATACATATTAATTTATTGTATAATTTCTGGTTTCTTCTGATTTTCTAATTATTGAAAAATTGGAAAAATCCTTATTGTAATTTACTGTAGGGTTTTAAGTTTTAAAATCTGTTTAGCTATATTTTTATCTATTAAAATATGCTTATTCATTGTCATTTTCATGTATCCATCTTTTTCCCTTGATGTTTTCACCTTTATATTTATGCCTCAGTAATACAAAAGAAATATTTACAAAGATGGGAAATCTGACCCTCTCTGGGGGGAAATGTACAATCATACAAGGTAGTTCTGATTTCAGTAATAATATGATTTATATTTCTATAATAGGAGGATAGTGAATGATACCTACAGAACGGATCTTTGCCTACTGTATCCTCCTTTCATGATAGCTTTAGGTATGTAAGCATGGTATGCCTTTACTAGTTGAATTGTTATAAGTTTATTTAGGTCATCCCAAAAGAAATTTCACCCTATTATGCTTTAGATTCTTATCATGAAGTAATAGACTAATCCTTGCATGTGAACTTGTAATAATATGAAATGCAACTTTCAGAAGTCAGAGTTATTGTCCCTCTCACCCCCTTCTTTTGTTAAGTTTTCGTGTTTTGTTTTTTCTAAGTCACTTAAAATAATTTTGACCAGTGTTTGAATAGAACGTTTTTGTTTAGAAGGAAAAGTTCAGAATTAAGCCTGCTAATATTACTTGTAAATTATATAGAATAACTGGGCCTTTTATTCCCTGAGCCCAGTTAAGTGCTCAGAGGTTCAGTAAAGGAGCCTCTGTAGTCAGTGCCTTGCTGGAGGGAGAAGTTAGCTACCATTTTATTTATCTGTGGAAGGTAGCGTAATGGGTTAGAACACAGTCTTTGGAATCAGATAGTCCTAGGTTTAAACTTTGATTTCTTTATAATTGTGGGGAAAGTATTTAACCTTTCTGAGTTTGTTTCCCTAATTGTAAAATGTTGGGGATACTAACTCCATACACAATTGTTGCAGATATTAAATGAGATATCTTATAGAACACCAGTAATGCCTGCCACATATTAAGCACTTATTAGTTTCTTTTCCCTTTCTTTTTCCTATTGAGTTCCATGATTCTGTCCTCTTGATTTTCCCCCCATTCTTTTACCACTCAATTTCTGGATAAAATACACTTCTTTTAACCTGTACATACCATTCTCTGCTCCCATTCTCACCTTTTTTTTTAAGACTTGTCTTAGATACCACCTCTTTAGTGACACCCTTCCCATCCCCAAACTTCCTACATCACCTCAGTCCAGGTTTAGGATGTCTTCTCTGTTTCTAATTTACTCTGTGTATGCCCTGTTATGGCATTTTCCACTGTACTTTAATTACCTGTTACTATAATTTCAGTTATTTCGCCTCTCGTCCCTTCAGGGCCTACACCCTACTTTACAGCTTCATTTGACTTGGGTCAACCAGTATGTCAGTTCACATTTGAGTCACTGTTTGCCTAGAATGTCATCCTTCGCAAAATCACTTGGGTAACTAAACCAGGGAAAATAACTCTTAAGAAGCTGGTGTGGGCTCAAGGTAGCCAAGCTGCTGGTAGAAATTATATTAGGCAAAATTATGATGGAGATTGTTGTCTTTGAGTTCTTTTACTGTCTTTGTTAGTTTATATTGTGTGTAATGTGTATATAGTGGAGAAACATGGATTTGAATTGTGCAGGTCTAGCTATACACAGGTTTTTTATAATACTGTAAATGTATCTTCTCTTCCTTATGCTTGTCTTAATAATTTTTCTCTAGCTTACTTTACTGTAAGAATACAGTATATAGTACATACACAAAATTTGTGTTAATCAACTATTTATCAGTCAGGCTTCCAGTCAAAAGTAGGTTATTAATAGTTAAGTTTTGGGGGAGTCAAGTTACCCACAGATTTTTTTAACTGCAGAGGGGGTTGGTGCCCCTAAGACTAATGTTGTTCAGAGATCAACTGTAATTATATTGTATATAGTGCGTTATTTTTTTTTCTAAGCTCCATTTGATTATAACACTGAATTCGGTACCGGGATGCCCAGTGTTCACCTGACTTCATCATGGGCTAAAAAACTTAAAACAGAGGCAACACACTGCTTTTAATTGAAATATCAAAATATAATTAATTGTTGAAATTTATTAGCATATTATTGGCCTGTGTGTGTGTGTGTCAAACTGACTTCTGGGTGAATTTTGACCACTCCTTTGTGCCACTGTTGAGGATCATTTCTCTGCTCTAGTTTCCTCATTGGATTTTTTCCTAACATGCCTTGACTCTCAAAGCAACTAATACCATCCTTAGTATACAGTGAGGAGCAGGAGATGTCTAGAACCTTAAGATAGTCTAGTAATTTTTGTGTCTGTATTATATTAAGTTGATGGGATGGTTATTGGTAACTGTTAGATGAATCTATGTAATTTTTAAAAAGAATATTGGAAAATGTACATGAAAATTTTAAGTGAAAATCTTATCTTTAGTTCTAAGTCCCTACATTTCACACTTGCAGTTAAACATGGGCCTTTTTCTCTTGTTTTCTTTCCAGCTTGTCTACATGTAGCCTGTGTTGTACAGCAGAAAGATGCCAGACAGTGGTTTGCTGAGCTTTCTGTGGATATGGAGAAGGTATTCTTTTTTTTTTTTTTAAAGATTTTTTTTATTTATTTGAGAGAGAGCACATGAGAGGGGAGGGTCAGAAGGCGAAGCAGACTCCCCGCTGAGCAGGGAGCCTGATGCGGGACTCGATTCCGGGACTCCAGGATCATGACCTGAGCCAAAGGCAGTTGATTAAGCGTCTGACTCTTGATTTTGGCTCTGGTCATGATCTCAGGGTTGTGAGATTGAGCCCCATGTTGGGCTCTGCACTGAGTGTGGAGCCTGCTTAAGATTCTCTCTCCCTCTTGCCCTTACCCCGCTTGCACTCTGTTTCTCTCTAAAACAAAAATTTAAAAATTTAAAAAATGTATTAAGAAAATAAAACTCCCTTAGGTGAATATAAACTTGAACATTTTAAAGTTAATATGATGTTTACTTAACATGAGTCGAAAATCCTATGATGTCCACAAGGCTAAGAAGATTTTTGGTAAAAAAAAAAATATTAAGAAACATGTTTGGTGAGAAGAGTTGATGTTGACTATTTAGGTTATATTTCTCTTTTGGGTTTAGGCTTAAACAGAATGGTAAACTTTTGGTTTGCTGAGTTGCAAAGCTGCGTCTAATTTCCAGGATTATTTTAAAACCTACCTAGAGACCATTAAATACTACTATAAACTTTTGTAACACAGCCTGTCTCCTGACAAAAGGCTTTTGCCCTTTTTTTTTTTTTTTTACCTTTTCTGCTGAAGTATTTATAGTATTAGAATCAATCCAATGTGAGGTCTACTCAGATGAGAAGGAGGGCTGATTTGGAAACTGAATGTGACAGATGTATAGCTGCCAGGTTTTGAACACCTTAACTCATGTGTAGAGTAGTTAACAGAGAAACAAAACAATGTCTTTCATGCACCACCTCCCATTAAATTGTTTGAAACAGTTGGTATTAGAGGAGTGTACTGTGTAGTGTCCTACTCCTTCATGATTTAGACCTCTTCCCAGTACCTCACTGTTTTGTTTTGGTTTAGGATATTAGCAGATAGAAGGAAACCAACTGCAGAGATGGGTAAGGATGGATAAAGTATACATGTTAAAAGATGAGAGGGTAGAAGGAGAAGCCTACAGAGCAATGTGGTAAAAATACTGCTTTCAAGTTTATCAAGATTATCTAATATAACCTGAATACTTAAGGACAGAGACTCTATCTTTACACTGTTTTCTGAGGATGTGTGTGATGTGTGTTCTTTATATACTAAATGTTGCTTGGTATTGCCACTGAGAACTTTTCAAATATTTACTTCTAGATTTTGGAAATAATCAGGGTTATTTTAAAACTATATGAGCAGTGGAAGAATTTTGATGAGAGAAAAGAGATGGCAACTATTCTTAGTAAGATGCCAAAACCAAAACCTCCTCCAAACAGGTACTTTGTAGACTTTAATTATTGATTTCATTTAATTATATATTTCATATACATTATCATATTTTTCCATAGATTGTGTTGTATTATTTTCATGAAATTTCTTCCAAAACTTCATGATTTACGTAATTTTAAAATTTGACTTGGTAGATTGACAGTGTCTCATTTTAAAAAATACATTAATCTGACTATCTGTTAACTTTTCCTAATGCAATGGCAGGTCTCTTACAGGTATCCCTCAACATATGGCTATATACTGTACATAAATTTAAACAGAACAGAATTAGGCTAGTTCATCTGAAATTCAGGGATAAAGAATTCTGTAGTATCCCATGTCAGTTTGACTCTCTGTGACCTCCCCCCCGACACCCACACTACTGGCTTTTATCCTCTTCTATAAATTTCAGTAGCAGTTTTCAAAAACTTAGGTGATTGATCTGATATTATAAAGATAAATAATTTTGGCTTTTGAGCGACCTAAAGATCCATGGCACATAGTAACATAATTTTGCTAACTGTGAATCACTTGTGCTAAGAGGGTTTTCTTTGGTTGTTTTTTACAGGATCTTTTCATTTAGTTCAGTGGTTCTCAGCTCGCACTGTATATCAGATCATTTAGAGTAGGAAAAAAGGTCAGAAGGAAAATAAAAAAATGCTACCCATCTTAATGATCAAGAAAAATAATTAAATTATATAATATTAAGATAGATTTGTAGATCTGGTAAGTTAATGTTACCGTTTGGAAAAAATTAATACTTGATTTATACAAGGAGCTGTTTAAGGCAGTCATTCAAACAGCTACCTTTGGATGCATTTTTTGCAGAAATTCCCTGAGTGATTCTCCACTAGTGGCAGGGCCTGAAGCTGCAAGATGATGATGGACAAGATAAGACAATAATCCTATTGCCACAGTTACTGGTATTTTCAGTTTTAGTTATTTTTATTTTAAGTATTCAGCATTTTCCAGGAAATTGCCATTTTTCTTTCTGATTTATAAAAGTTTGCTGTATTTACATGTGATTTTATTATGCATTTGGACAATAATTTTTTGGGACGAACACTTCTTGATTTTCATATTTAGCAGGAATAAAATTTTATATGTAAGATTTAATTTTACAGGAAATTTGTGCAGAAGCTCTAATCTCTATGTTGAGTGATACCTGTAATGACAATGAAATCCCATACCCTTATTTAAATTTTTTGAGTGTATATGGACACTAACTACCAGAATGCTTGTTATGTGTGAGAGCACCAAGTTACATAAGAATAAAAATATAAAACCAAATGTTAGTCTTCGGTATTTTAATTTTCCACATCTTGTCTTACAATCAGGAATGCCTTTGTTTTGTAGAGTTGTACCACAGAGTAACTAACTTTAAAAATTAGTTGGCTTATTGGAGTATTGAAAATGAGTCTTTTAATTGGTATAAAATCTCTTTCTTCCCCACTTGAACAGTGAAGGAGAGCAGGGTCCAAATGGAAGTCAGAACTCTAGCTACAGCCAATCTTAAAACATTCTGAAGAATTCCATAGTGGACCAGTTGGAAATAAACCATTGGACAGATTTCAGTTATGTCTTCAATGGAACACAAATGAAAATGAATAGCTTGTTTCTGTCAAGCATATTGGGAAGTGATTTTATTTTTGCAAAATAAGTTTTCCTTACATAATTTGATTCTAGTACATAATTGATTAAAATCTTGATTATAAAAGCATGGAAAGGTTCTAAGGGGACCTACAGACAGACTTACATAGACATTTCAAAATTAATAGCTTTTGATTAGTATAATTTTTCTTAATTTGGATAATAGAAATTGTAGCTTTTTATTAAGCCAGGAAACATGAAGCATAATTTGTTTAAAATTCTCTTTGGTCATTGAAGGACCAAAAAGGGACATAAAAAGTCAAATATATGAGGGTTTTTTTCCCTCCTTAAGTTAAACTTTAAAACTGTATTTAAGGAATCAAATCTTACAAAATCCTGGGAGATTTTGGTAATGATGTTGATAATTTCAGGGAAATTAATCAAGTACCTATTGATTTAAAAATGTATTTTATTCAATAGTTTTAGTATCTTGCCATGGAAGATACTAGCCCAGCCTAGCAGAAAAGTGCAATATGTATAGCATACTTTGACATTTTAAAAGTTATATTAATTCCATAACCGTTTTGAAATGCTGGGCAAACTTTAAAAAAATCCTACATGATGTTATTTGTATTTGATTCACAGTTAATCAGGCATTTTGAAAACTAATTGGATAAGACACCATAATATGGTTAAAATTTGGTGACATTTTAATGTTAATTTTTACTCTACTGTGAAAAGTTTTTTATATGACATACACACCCTAGTTTATTTTTGTGTCTTAGTGTGGATTTACAAATTTACTACAGGTATCCTGAGCCAGGAACACAATCAGGTTTCAGGCCAGTTTGATACTGGCTATTCTTAATTCTCACGAGTGTAGGACTTCGGACTAAATGTTATGTCAGTGGGACTGTGCTGTCTGTGGAACTTAAAGTAATCATTTTCTTCAGATTTGAAGGAGAGTGATAAAATTTGGAGTCATAGGATATTGATGTACAATTTAAGGATTCAATTTTTTAATAAATTGTGAACAATGGCTTATTAAATTAAATGTTGACGTCCTAGTATAAAACTGCAAGAATAAAAAGTAAAGTTCTCCAGCTATATTGACTAGTGTCTTGAATTTATCTCTTTGAATCTGTCTTCTGTTTTCTGAGAGTCCTTCTTCCTTTAGATCAGTATTAAAGTCTTCTATAGTTTGTCAAGTGGGTAATTTCAAATGGCTTATAAACACACTCTAGAGTTCTGTTTCCTAATGGAGAGGATTAGACAAGTTGGAAAGGAAGATTATGTGTAAAGTCAGTATCAGTGATAAATATAGGTCTCGTAGGCTTATAGGGTAGGATAAGAAATGAGGAACAGGGCGCCTGGGTGGCTCAGTTGGTTAAGCGACTGCCTTCGGCTCAGGTCATGATCCTGGAGTCCCGGGATCGAGTCCCCCGTCGGGCTCCCTGCTGGGCAGGGAGTCTGCTTCTCCCTCTGACCCTCCTCTCTCTCATGCTCTCTGTCTCTCATTCTCTTTCTCGCAAATAAATAAAATCTTAAAAAAAAAAAAAAGAAAGAAATGAGGAACAAAGCTCTCCTCGGGTCTAAAAGAATTAAGGTTGGGTTTGGGTTGGAAGAGCAGACTGATTATATATCACAGTCATTGACTTGACCCTAATTTTTCATTTATTTTAAAATTTTTATTTTGAAAATGATGTTTTCAACCTTTTGTTATAGAAAATTTAAAACAACAGATACAAGAGTAAATAAACTAGTGTAACGAATCCCCGTGTGTCATTACCCAGTTTCAACAATGAACATTGTATGACCAATTTCATTTTATCTAAACTCCCATCTACTTCCCATATAATATGCATATTATTTTGAAGCAAATCCAAGATAACCATATTTCATCTATAATTATTTCAGTATGTATTCCTAAAGATGATGGCTCTTAAAAAACTAAGTTTTATACCTAAAAAATGAGTCAAAATGATGTACTATCAAATATTCATTGCCCAAATTTTCAGTTATAAATATCATGACAAGTTGTTAAATCTAGTGAGATCTAAATAAGGATAAATTATTGCAATTAATTGACAAATCTTTACATCTTTTTAAATTCATGGATTCCTCCTCCATCTTATTTTTTAAATTTCCCCTTTTGACTTGATTATCTAGTAAGAGTATCCCACCATATGGATCTTGCTAATTGTATCCTTGAAGTGCCATTTAACATGTTCCTTTTTCTGTATTTTCTATAAATTGGTCATTGAATCTAAAGGCTTGATCAAGTTCAGATTCAAAAAAAATTTTTTTTGGAGCAGGTAGGTTATTATATAAGGTGTCTTCCATCAGAGGGCATATCATAGCTGGTTGTCTCTTTCTGTGATTTATCAGCCATTGATGACGTGTATTGTTTTTAAAAAATCAAACACTGCTGTAGGTTGCACTGTCCAATGTGATAGCCACTAGCTACATGTGGCTATTGAACACTGAAAGTGTGGCTAGTTAGAATTGAGAGGTGCTGTAAATGTAAAAATACATGTTAGATTTCAATACTTAGTACAAAATGTAAAATATCTAATGTTTATAATGATTACACATTTTATTTTTTTTAAGATTTTATTTATTTGACGGAGAGAGAGACAGCAAGAGAGGGAACACAAGCAGGGGGAGTGGGAGAGGGAGAAGCAGGAACCCGATGCAGGGCTCGATCCCAGGACCTGGGATCATGACCTGAGCCGAAGGCAGACTCAACGACTGAGCTACCCAGGCGCCCCATGATTACACATTTTAAATGATGATAGGACCACATAAAACACTATTGAAGTTAATCTCACCTCTTTTTAAAATGTAAGACAATTAATAATTGATCACCTAAATGGCTTGCATTATAATTGTTGGACTGTGCTGCTGTAAGACAAGGAAGATGTTAAGACCCCTGACCCATTCTTCCTACTGCTCATTCCTCCTCCCCAGAGCAACTTTTAGTTATTTCTTGGCTGTTGTGTTACTTGCACATTTCCCAGTAACAACCGTTTAATTACAGCATTTATTGAGCACTTAGGTGACAAGAATTTTCTCAGCTTTCTACATTATGAAGTCATTGAATTCTCAGAGCAATTACTGTAGAGAGAAGGAAACTCAGGAACAGAAAGTTAACTTACCCAGTCACAGGTCAAGTAAGTGACAAGAGCTTGGATTAGGTTCTAATTAAAACCTGGGCAGCTGGGCTCTAGGGCCCATGCTCTTAATGACTTTACCTTACTGCCTCCTCTGTTTACCCTCCAGTTTTATATTTTGATTCTTTTTTCAATAGTAAAATTATCTAGTAACTTCTTACTCTGGAAGATGAAGATTTCACTTTCTCACACACCTCCCTCTATTCTCCTGCTTCCCCACCAACCCGATTCTATACTAAGACTTCTATTCCATCACCTTCCCAATTTAATTGTATAATTTTTGTTAAATTCATACTTAATATATATTAAGTATACATAGATAACATTGTGTTCTGTAGTGTACTGTGGTTACATTTCCTTTCTTTGAGAATATTTTTGTCTTTCTGAAAGGGGTAATTGCCTTGGTTGTAATTTGCTCATTTTACTTTGTATCTTTTATTAATTTATCACCAGAATCATTTATTATTCATTTACACTCTAAAGTCACTCACAAGGAGACATTCTTCCCCGAGTCCTTCATCTTTTTGTTTAGGTAACCAAGATATGGGGAATCCACTTACTTTTCTTCGCCTTTGTTTTAATGGGATACATCCTCTAATTGCTTCCGAAAAGGTGCTTTTTACATAGCACCTTGTTCTTGTCTGAGAATGCATTGTGTTATTCTACAGATAGTAATTTAGGTTTTTTTGGTCGTTTTAAAATTTTGCTTCCTGCATTAACACTTTTTCCTTGAAGTCCATTTTTTCTGTTTGGTCATAATTTTTCAAGTTAGAATCTTTAATTGCCTCAAGATCCTTCATTTTTGAGAGGCACAGGGAGATAATTGGGAGGTCTGTGTGCATGGGTAGGACTTTACAGTGGTGGGCCTCATTACACAACAAAACGTTTTCATTATTATCCCTCCCACCCCCAACATCATACTCTATTCTAAAGCTTTTTCTTTGCCAGTGGGTCAGTTTTTCTAGAAAGGAAGCTTCTGGCTTTATCTGTGGTGGTATGAGCTGGACTGTTCAGAGTTCTTAGAGACAAGATCAGAGGCCTAGGTATTTCATTGTTCCTTATTCAGAGTTTCATTTTATCTTCCCACCTGCAATAAGTATCTCACTTGCCATTCTTGCCCCCAGATATTTAGCTGGAAGTTTCACGAAACTCCCTTCTTTATTAATGCTAATTGAATGCAAACAGCAACCCAAAATATCAGCTGCCTATAAACAAGTACCATATTGTATGGATCACAAAGTAACATAACAGCATAGTATTAAATATTTGGCATACATTATCTGATGTAATCTTCAAAACGGTACTCTTATTCCCATGTGAATACACTTTAACCAGATTCTACTATAGTAATACTTATATTAACATTTCTCTCCTTTTTGGGGGGCGCCTGGGTGGCTCAGTCAGTTAAGCATCTGCCTTCGGCCCAGGTCATGATTTCAGGGCCCTGAGGTCGAGGCCCTCCCCCTGCATCGGGCTCCCTGATCAGCGGAGAGTCTGCTGTGCTCACTCACTCTCTCTAATAATCTTTTTTTTTTAAAAAGTTTCTCTCCTTTCTATCCTTGCTCCTGGAGACACCTGTGGCACTGAAAAGGTGACTTTTCTGTTAATCGCTGCCCTTTTAGACACTGAAAAATAACTATCACTGAAAGGTGGGAGCAGCATTCAGTTTTCCGCTTGTCAATAATACCAATTTCTCGCAGGTTAGCTACTGATCCTGCCTCTATCCAGGATTTCCACGGCAGATACATTAACTAGATAGCAAAAGGATGCATTATCGCAGAATGCAAGAGACCTCACTGGGATCATAAGGCAAGAAAGAGGGAATGTAAATGAAGGAAACCTGCGACACTTTAATTCAGGACTCTGAGCTGATATGTCCACTGTTGCCACTTTTTCTAGGACAGCTTCCTTCTATCCCATTAGGAGAACTATGAATAGTACATACAGTATTTTAAAATGTAATCTGGCTAGGGGCGCGTGGGTGGCTCAGTTGTTAGGCGTCTGCCTTCAGCTCAGGTCACGATCCCAGGGTCCTGGGATGGAGCCCCACATCGGGCTCCCTGCTCAGCGGGAAGCCTGCTTCTCCCTCTCCCACTCCCCCTGCTTGTGTTCCCTCTCTGTCTCTCTGTCAAAAAATAAAAAAAAAAATGTAATCTGGCTATTCTACATTTCTAAAACTTTTGATCTACTGTGGCATTAGCAGAGTAAAAGTGGTATTCTCCCATGACTGAAATAAAACAGCCACTTTTTAAATGATGTATTAAATCATATACTACATATATTTTAAGGCATCTGATACTATAGAACTTAGGAATGATTTTGCTCTTAAGACTTTCAGTGTACAGTTTGGTGCAACTTCAGATACCTTTTTTTTTTTTTTTAAGATTTATTTATTTATTTATTTGAGAGAGCGAATGAGAGAGAGAGAGAGCTTGAGACGGGGAAGGGTCAGAGGGAGAAGCAGACTCCCTGCCGAGCAGGGAGCCCGATGCGGGACTCGATCCTGGGACTCCAGGATCATGACCTGAGCCGAAGGCAGTTGCTTAACCAACTGAGCCACCCAGGCGCCCCTTCATTACATTTGTTAAATTTTTATTTCAGAATAACTGACAATGAAGCTTGTCTTTATAAATTTGAATATAGAAAACAAATTATTCTTTTTCTTTTTTTTAAAGATTCACCTATTTATTTATTCATGAGAGACAGAGAGAAAGAGAGGCAGAGGGAGAAGCAGGCTCCCAAGGAGCAGCGAACCCGATGTGGGACTCGATCCCAGGACCCTGGGATCATGACCTGAGCCGAAGGCAGACGCTTAACCATCTGAGCCACCCAGGCGCCCGAAAACAAATTATTCTAACATATGAACCCTTTGCTTCTTCAAAAATATACAAGTGCAGTTATATTTGGGTAAACAGAATACATTGTCATAAGTTTTCTTTAAAAAAGTACCAGGAATCCAAGGTATTATAATTGTAAAATCTGGTTAAATTTCCTCCAAGTTGGAGATACTAAGTCCCTATCCCATACTTAAAAGTCATGTTAATGTGTACCTTGGGTTTTTCATTTTTATTAATCCTCATCAGCTGTGTCTGTTTAGCCAATCCACCATCTGCTGGGTTTTTAATTTCAGTTATTGTATCTCTATTTGATACTTTTTTGTAGTTTTCATCACTTTAATAATTTTTGTCATTTAAGTCATTGAATATATAAATCAGTTATTTTATTTTATTTTTTAAAGATTTTATTTATTTGATAGAGAGAGACACAGTGAGAGAAGGAACACAAGCAGGGGGAGTGAGAGGGAGAAGCAGGCTTCCCGCCGAGCAGGGAGCCTGATGCGGGGCTCGATCCCAGGACCCTGGGATCATGACCTGAGCCGAAGGCAGACACTAACGACTGAGCCACCCAGGCGCCCCATAAATCAGTTATTTTAAAGTCTGTCTGAAAATTCCAACATGTAGATTATCTGTAGATTTGTTTCTATTATTTTTTTCTTCCTTTTCTTTTTTTTCCTTCTTTTTCAATCATGAGGTCTTATTTACTGCTATTTCTAATAAATTTTATAGAATTTATTAGAATACAATGAACATTGAATATGACGAACTGTAGGGGATGTTTGTGGTTCTGGCTCAGGGGTCTGTAAACTGTGCCCCATGGGCCAAATCTTACTTGCCATCTAGTTTTGCCTGGCCTTTGAGCTAAGAAGGTTTGCCATATTTTTAAATGGTTGAAAAATAATTAAAAGAAGAGTATGTGGCAACACATGAAATATAAAATTCAAACCTAAGTCGCCGTAGTTTGGTTGGGACCCAGCCACATTCATTTATGTACTTTGCCGTAGTTAGGCTGGGACCCAGCCACACTCATTCGTGTATGTACTGTGGTTGCTTTGTGCTACAGTAGCAGGCAGAGTGGGGCAGTTGCAACAGAGACCTTATGGCCCACAAACCTAAAATATTTATTGTTGCCAACCCCTTACTCTAGATAATGACATCTTTCTCCAAGAGAGGATTTACTGCTGGTAGGCCATTACGTTATCAGGAAGATCACCTTAATTCATTCAGGGATTTAGTTGATTCAAAGCCGGTCTTAACATTTTATGAGGGTCGGTCAATTTCTGGCTCACCTTTACTCCTAGGGTATAGTTTCCCAGGGGTTCCAACTAAACGTCCGGTGTATTTACCCAGGTTCTCATTCCTTGATGGGCCCCCAGTACTTCAACCACAACTCCCCTTCTCTCTGAGACTGTGGCTCTTCAAATCCCACCTTAGTATGTTCATACTAGTAACCTTTGTTTATATAGATACATAAAGATCAATTTAAAGGCATGAAGGAATTACTAAAGCAGCAAGGACCTGAAGAGCTATGGTCCAGAGAGCAGGAAAGCTGTAAAGGATGACCCAACACTGAGGAGCGTGCATGCATGCATGAGTGCGTGTGTGTTTACTTTCCAGCTTTTCTAGTTCTTATAGGGAGTTTGCTCTGCTAGAAACTAGACGGACATTATCAGAAATAGAGGTTCAAGGTGGTGACATCACTTCCCTACTCCAGATTCTCCAGTGGCTTTATAATACCATTTAGGACAAACCAAGTCCTGATAGTTACTTCCTAGGCCTTACACAATCTGAATGACTACTGAAATGAGATGAAACACATTTAGGCCTGAAGAGGCACAGAGGGAAGAAAGCACAGAGTTGTACCACTAGGGCACTAAGGCATATACTCATGCCAATGAGAGTTGTTTACATTTAAACTTTTTTTCCCTATTTTCTTTATTTTTAATTGAGATAATTACAGAAAATGTATGTTTTCAAGTGTTCAGTTTTGATAAATGTATTACCTATGTACCAACACCTTGTTCAAGATCTAAAGCATTTCCATCACCCTAGAAATTTCCCTCCTTGCTTATTCCAGTTAATCTTCTCTCTGCAGAAGCAATCACTTTGATATTTGTATCTTTATAGATCATATTAATTTTTTAGGTTGCAAATCATATCACTACCATGCTGGTTACAACACGGTCATAAGTCTTTGGATGGTGTTAATGTATTTTCATCATTCATATTTCACCTACTTTTCTGGATCTCAGATTCTTGGTGTTTTAAGACAAAGTCTGCTTTTTTTTTTTTTTTTAAGATTTTATTTATTTGACAGAGAGAAAGACAGCACAAGTAGGCAGAGCTGCAGGCAGAGGGAGAGGGAGAAGCAGGCTCCCCGCTGAGCAGGGAGCCAGACGTGGGGCTCGATCCCAGGACCCTGGGATGACGACCTGAGCCGAAGGCAGATGCTTAACCGACTGAGCCACCCAGGCGCCCCCAAAATCTGCTTTTTAAAATTTAACTTTTATAAACCTCTGCTAGAAATCAAACCTCTTCAAAGAAGAAGCGCATCTTTTTTATTCTCTTTTTAGCATTTGGAATATGTAGCATAGGATCTAAGCCAAATAAAAGTGTTCAAGAAATGCTTACTAGCTGTTTTTATTTTATTCAATATTCGCTAAATATTCATTATGGATGAAAGGTATATCAATCAGAAATATCTGTACTGCATATCATTACAGGAAAATATATTTTATGAATTTTCTAAAATGGGAAAATTTACAAATGTATTTTAATCATTAAAAAAAAATAACTTGTCTAGCTCATAGCCTCTTTAATGAATAGAAGCTAGGCTAACACAAATGGTTATATGTTATGATTGGGTAATACAAGTAACCTGGGCTTGGGAATACTATTGTACTATACTAAACTATTTAAAAATTAATTTCTAGAATCCCAACCCTTATATTTCCATGGCAAGTCACATACATTATTTCAATCCTCCATAGCCTTTGGGAATAGGCAAGGGTGCGTAGTATTCTCAACTTGCAGTTAAGGAAAAGATCCAACAAATAATCGAATTACACAAAATCCCCTTTCCATTAACCAGTGATGCCAGGGCTAGATTATTACTCTTTTGTTCATTTCACTATCCTAGGCTGCCACGTACACAAGGGACGTGCCAACTTGTATTCCAGAATTCAATTTCCGTGTTTCTTCTCTGAAAATTCATAGGTTACCCATTCCTTCCATCCTCCAGCATAGTGTTGAGCACTGAAAACATATAGCAAAGTTAGTGCTGTAAACATTTCCTCCTGCTTTATAACACAAGGTTGATAGGAACTTTAGAGATTAGAAGTGCAATGACTACTCTAGACTTTAAACCTACTTAAAAGACTGTTACTTTTGAGTAGGATGAAAATATAGTCTCTTAGTCTCTAACCTGCTATTACTAACACAGTAATTACAAATTTTTCAATCAACCAGTAAACATATAATACATATGAAACATTGCTATACACATTCTTGAATACATTTTTATAATTCATCTATGCACCTGTTAAAGCCCAGAGATATGGCCGTGTCCAAAGCCTTCTTGCTTCTCACTCCGGCTAAACAAGAAAACACTAGACTGTCAGATTTGGATGGTTTTACTTCATTGTACTTCTCTTTGAAGTCTTTTGGGTTCATCTGTAGAGCTTCACCTACCTCATCCACTGAAAGAAAATGTTAAGAATTTTAATTAAATTTTAGATACAGTAAATTACTGAATATATACTTTTGTGATGAAGCAATTCAAGTCACATGTCACTTACATGGTATATTGACAGACCCAGGAATTTTTCCGTACTCGACAATTTCCCATGTCTCTCTAACATCAATTAACATAATTTTTTTGGAATTCAAGAGGTTCTTAAGTTCCTTATAAGTGACATCTTTAAAAATAGCAGTACAAAAATTATGGCAGCTTCCTTTTATTGACTTCAAACCTGGAAAGAATAAAATAATTTAGGCACCTTCAAAGTAACATTGCTATTAACATCTGGAAAGCAGGTCAAAGGAATTTCCCCCTGGTTCCAGCCAGCTAGCTATAGTTGATCTTTTGACTTCACTGACCTGTGTATGTATTTTGTACACAGCCTGACAGAGCCACGGGGTGTACCCCTCCCCTCTTGCCCTGCATGCTTAAGGGCTGGCCTTGTGCCAGCTCCATATTCTACTCTCTCCAAGCCCTTAATTGGATGGACCTTGTAAATACACATTCAGCATTTGGTAACTGAATTCTGCAAATAATTTGTAAGTCTAACCATAATCCAAGTTACAATGTTAAGAAAGTTTTAATTTCCGGGGAGCCTGGGTGGCTCAGTCGTTAAGCGTCTGCCTTCGGCTTAGGTCATGATCCCAGAGTCCTGGGATCAAGCCCCGCATCGGGCTCCCTGCTGCGCGGGAAGCCTGCTTCTCCCTCTCCCACTCCCCCTGCTTGTGTTCCCTCTCTCGCTGTGTCTCTATCAAATAAATAAAATCTTAAAAAAAAAAAGAATTTTAATTTCCCCTTGCAAGCAAAGATAATAAGCCATATGTTAGATGTGGGAAACTTACATGTGAAACTACACTTGTAAGTACTTAAAGGCACTATTTCTATCTGTTAAATAATTGGTGAGGCGCCTGGCTGGCTCCATCAGAAGAGCATGGGGCTCTCGATCTTGGGGTTGTGAGTTCAGGCCCTATGTTGGGTGTAGAGATTACTTAAATAAAAGCTTAAATAATTGGTAACATAATACAGTACTGGGTAAGAACCTGTAAAATAGATTCATGGGTCCACACTGATATAAGGATATAATTGAATAAGTGGGGAGAAGGGATTATTTCAATTGATAAATGTAGAATGAATGATGAAAAGAGAAAATCACCATTAGGTTAACATCAAGTAATAATTATTTCAGCAAGAGCCATTGACAGATGCTAGAGTTAGTGGGTGAAATTTTTTTTTTTTTTTTAAAGATTTTATTTATTTGACAGAGCGGCAGTGAGAGAGGGAACACAAGCAGGGGAGTGGGAGAAGCAGGCTTCCCGTGGAGCAGGGAGCCTGATGTGGGGCTCGATCCCAGGACCCTGGGACCATGACCTGAGCCGAAGGCAGACGCTTAACGACTGAGCCACCCAGGCGCCCCAGTGGGTGAAATTTTGATGAGAAATAGGATAGTATCTCCCCAGGAGATACTTACTCCCCAGGAGATGCTTACTAAATAAGAAAAGGAAACACCTGAAACATACCACTTTAGCCAATTATTCAAAGATCACTTCCCTAAAAAAAAAAGATCACCTAGTAATGAGAAATGTCGACAACATGTACTCTCTGATATGATGCTCAAAGAAGAGCACATCACTTCCTTAGTATTTTTGCCAAAATGCATACCCTAAATCAAATCAGAGGAAAATCTCAAACTCAATCTACAAAATAATCAGTACTCTTAAAAAAGTGTCAACGTTATGAAAGAGACTGTGGAACTGTCACAGATTGAAGCAGACTGAGGAGCCATGACAATGTAATAACAACATAGAATCCTGGATTGGCTCTGGGACTATAAAGACCGCAGTAGGAAAACTGGTGAAATTCAAATAAGGCCTGTGGATTAGTTAACAGTATTATGTCGGTATTACTTTCCTGATTTCAATAATTGTACCATGTGAGATGCTTACATTAGGGGAAGTTGAGTAAGAATAAAGGGAACTCCATTTTACTTCTGCAACTTTTCTACAGGTCCAAATTGTTTTTTAAGCATGAAAGAAAACCCAAAAGATTTTTTAAATAAAATAAAAATTTTAAAAATTTAATAATCATATTTCACAACAAAATGACCACTATAAGGTAAATAATGCTTCAAATGTTTAAAATATTAAATATCTTATAAAGTAAAATTGGTTTAAACAGTATAAACTAGCATAGGAAAATGTTTAAAGATCTAAGTCCAGAAACACACACGCAATATACCATCTATGAGAATTCAGTATTTGGTAACAGTTATATTTCAGACTAATGGGGAAATTTTGTTCAACGAATATGTAGGGCAACTAGCTAGCCATCAGGAAGAAACTTTAAGCAGGCTATTGTCTCGTTCCTTACATGTAAATAAATTTAAATTTCAGTCTAAAAACTAGTATCTTAGAAGTACCAATAGAAAACATGAGCAGATAATTTAAACCTTGGGATAAGAAGACCATTCTAAACATGGCAAAATCAGAAGTCATAAAGTTTTGACCTCATAAAAATGCTAAATTTATATATGGGAAAAGAACAATGAATAATTAGAAGATAAGTGGCAGGCAGGAACAAAATATTTGTAACATAGAAAAGACAAAACATTAATAGAGCTCATACAAATAGGATAAGGACAAAATTACCAAAGAAAAATGGTCAAAACACGAACAGGGAATTGACCTGAAAAATACCAATGGTCAATAAAATGTAAAAAGATGCCCTATCTCACTACTTATTAAGGAAATGCAAGATATAAACAAAATTTTTCAAATTTTGTCAGATTTGTAAAAATTAAAAGGATTGATAACATCAAATATTGGTGAGGGTATGAGGAAATGGGTACTCTTACATTGTTGGGAGTGTGTAACATTAAAATCTTTTGAAAGGAAAATTTAGCAGGAATGACACTTTATGTAGGCATATCTTTTTTACCTCACAATTTTACTTTTAGGAACCTATCTTAGTACAGGAGTATTAGCATGAATACATACAAATGTATATATGTATAAATATATTCATTGGCAGCATTCTCTGTAATACTGAAAAGTGGCAAGAAGCTGGAAGTCTATCCATAAGGGAATGGTTATAAGTGGTACATTTATACAATGGCATATTAGTGTAAGTTCTCCAAAATATAGTACTAAATTTAAAAAACTAGTTGGAGAGCACAAGGTATAAACTAGGGGTTCCCAGACTTTCTTGGTTCATCCTTTCATGTCTTAGTAAATTTTCTGCAGTGCGCATAGGCCAAAAGAAATGCTTCACGGTCCTATCTATTAAGTAGTTAAGCAAAGCCAAAAGTGAGTTGTGAAAAACCAGCTTTTCTTGTAAAAACCAAACACTGTTCTATTTTTATTTGTCTTTCTCACTGATAGCAAAAGATGGAAAAATGGATAAATACAATAGTTAAAAAAATACAGATTTCCCTGCAATTCTACTCCAAGGTATGTACCCCAAAAATTTGAAAACAGGGTCTCAAATTCAGACACCAATGCTCATAGAAGCATTATTCACAATTACTCACGATAGCCAAAAGGTGGAAACAACCCAAGTGTTCATTCAACAGAGGAGTGGATAAACAAAATGTGGCTTATACATACAATGGAATATTATTCCGCCATAAAAAGTAATGAAGTTCTAACACATACTACAGCATGAAATTACAACATTGAAAAAACGCTCAGTGAAGTAAGCCAGACACAAAATGACAAGTATTTTATGATTCCACTTATATGAAATATATAGAATAGGTAAGTTCATAGGAAGTAGGTTAGAGGTTACCAGAAGTTGGAGGGAGGGCTGTTATTGCTCAATGGGTTTGAGTTTCTGTTTGGGGTGATGAAAATTTTTGGAAATACAGTGGTAATGACCCCACAATGTTGTGAATATAATTAATGCCACCGAACTGTACATTCAAAAATGGCTAAAATGGCAAATTTTATGTTACATATATTTTATCACAGTAAATACATTAAAAAAAATAAAAATACAGATTTTCCCATCCTCTTCAGATTTTGAAAAATTGGCCCATGTTATCTACAAGATTCGATCTTAAAATGCCTGGGATAAAATTTCTCACTCAACTTGCTGTTTTCTGAATTCCCAGAAGACAAAAAGTCAGCAGGCTGAGTTCACACTTGGTACTATCCCTCATTGTTAGGAACTGGAAAACTATGGTAATTTAAAAAATTGTTAAACTCGGGCTCCTGGGTGGCTCAGTTGGTTAAGCGACTGCCTTTGGCTCAGGTCATGATCCTGGAGTCCCGGGATCGAGTCCCGCATCGGGCTCCCTGCTCCTTGGGAGCCTGCTTCTCCCTCTGACCCTCCCCCCTCTCATGTGCTCTCTGTCTCTCTCATTCTCTCTGTCTCAAATAAATAAATAAAATCTTTAAAAAAAAAAAAAATTGTTAAACTCAAGACAGTGGTGGTACTTCACCACTGGGAAACAAAAATCATCTCGGCATGTAACCTGTGTAACTGAATCAAAGAAAGTTATGTTTTTCTTATATATTAGAGTCAAACTGACATTTAACTTTCTCTATACTCCTGTTCGGGGTTGTGGGGTGGGGGGGAGATGGAGAATAGGTGTATAACCAGTGAGGACTAGATTTCCTAGCTTTCCACTCTGAGCTAAAGCACAACTACTCCCTTAATGAGTCTCAACTGCCCCAAGCCTCTCATGGTATGAGGTCCAGTCCACACTAATTCTTTAGTTAAAGCTATAGTGTATTTTTTTGTACAGCAAGGCCTCTACTTGTAAATCAACCATTTCATCTATTGCTTGATCAAAGAAACAACAATCAGTTCCTACACTGAAGGAAAACTGGCTGTTGGGGATTTACTGAGATGATGTGGGGTTCTCTTGAGGGATTCTCAAGAGTAACACAGGTATATGTGATTTTCACATTTTTGAGCCTCATTTTTGAATAAACTCCAATTTTGCTGTTTCCACACTGGTAAATCTAGCCTCACCTGTGTATTACCTACAGCCTACATAATAAGATACAGTCCGAACTTCTTAGTATGCTCTATCACGTCCTTCAATCTACTTTACCAGCATAATTTACCAGACCTCCTCATCCCCACTCCTCCTCTCCCTCAATAACCCTACCCTCCAGCTACATTAAAAGTATACAAGTGCTCTGACTACATTTTTACAGTGGAAAGAGCAGGGATTTTAGAGTCAGATAAACCAGGTTCAAATCCTGGCTTGTTTGTCCACTTAGCTCTGTAATCCTGGGCAGATTACTTAAACTCCCTGGGACTTAGTTTCTTATTTATAAAACAGGAATAATATTTTAACCTTTCTGAGTTGCTGTGAGGTTTAAGTAATGTATTTGGTGCAATCTTTAAATATATATTTTTGCCTTCCTTCATGATTTATGCACACTGAAGGGAAAACCTTCCTTCCTCATCTCTATCTGGCACACTCCCTTGAAGACTCTGTTAAATGCCACTTGTCACTAACCCAACAGTTCTACTTCTAAGTATCTATTCTAGTGAACTTGTACATATAAACAAAGAGGTATGTACAATGGTAATTATTGAAGAAATTTTTATAACAGCAGAAAAAAGGAAACCAAAATGTCCATCTATAGGGGACTGGTTAAATAAACTGTGGTAATCCATACTATGGAATATATGCAGTGGTTAAAAGAGTTCTATGTACTGCCATGGAGAGCTTCTGAATACCTAAGTGAGGAAAAAATGCAGAAAAGTATGCACAATAGATCACATTATATATATGATCTACATATGATATGCAAAAACATAATGAGTGGAAGATCTAAATAAACATTTTTCCAAAGAAGACATCAAGATGGCCAACAGACACATGAAGAGATGTTCAACATCATTAATCATCAGGGAAATGCAGATTGAAACCAGAAAGAGATATCGCCTCACTCCTGTTAGAATGGCCATTATCAAAAAGATAAGAAATAACAAGTGTTGGTGAGGATGTAAGAAAAGGGAACCCTAATGCACTGTTGGCGGGTAAACTGGTGCAGCCACTGTGGAAAACAATATAGAGATTCCTCAAAAAAATTAAAAATAGAACTACCATATGATCCAGCAATTCCATTTCTGGTATTTATGTGAAGAAAATGAAGATGCTACCTTGAAAAGATACACATGCCCTCATGTTCACTGCAGCATTATTTATAACAAGCAAGATATGGAAACAACCTAAGTGTCCATTGATGGATAAATGGATAAAGAAATTGTGGTACATACACACACACACGAATTTTCAGCCATAAAAAAGAATGAACTCTTGTCATTTGAGACATGGACCTCAAGGGCATTACACTAAGACAGAGAAAGACAAATACCGTGTGATCATGTGGAACCAAAAACAAACAAACAAATAAACAAACCCTCAAACCCAAGTTCACAGATAGAGAACAGATTGGTGGTTGCCAGAGGCAGAGAGTGGCAGGGCAGGAGAAATGGATAAAGGTAAAAAAAGGTAAAAATTAAAAAAAATTTTTTTAATTAAAAAAATAAGAATTCTCATTTTCATAGGGAAAGGGGAGAGGGAATGTAGGCATCTCAGGGGAGAGTAAATGATTTTTAGGAAAGATGAACGGGCTCTTAGAAGAATAGATGGGAGGTATGACAGTTTGTGATAAAGTTGGGGTGTGGTGTTGAGTTCCAGTCTCCTTTCCTGTGATGAGTCAATTGCCCCTGGTTGATGAAACTCCCAGGAGGGGACTTATGAAACTGAGTTCCTTTTGGAGGATCTGTCTTTAGGTAGGTAAGAGGAGTTCAGTGAAAGCCTCTCTCTGCATTTGCTGTTTTTCAAATGCCTACAGCTCAAAAAAAAATCAACCTACCAACCCAAATTTCAGTGTGAGATAAATATGATGACCTAAAAATATTTAAAATCACATCATATTAGACAATGCAAATTGAAGATCTAGTATAATTCAGAATGGTCTGATTCACTGTATACATGTTTAGAGGTTTGTTTTTCTATTACAATTGTCAGGTCTTTTTAGTAAGGAGAAACCTATAGGAATAAGCATTTTTTTTTTTTTTTTTCAAACAGAAAGCTTAAGAAATTTAGGATTACTTCTAGGGGCGCCTGGGTGGCTCAGATGGTTAGGCATCTGCCTTCAGCTCAGGTCTTAATCCCAGGGTCCTGGGATTGAGTCCCATGTCAGGCTCCTAGCTCAGCGGGGAGTCTGCTTCTCCCTCTGCCTCTCTCACCTGTTCATGCTGTCTGTCTCTCTCAAGTGAATAAATAAAATCTTTAAAAAAAAGAAAGAAATTTAGGGTTACTTTTATATATCTCAAAGTTCTAGATTCAATTATTGTTTGAAAAAATTTTTTGAAGTTTTTATTTATGTAATATCTACACCCAACATGGGGCTTAAACCCATGACCCCAAGATCAAGAGTTGCATGCATGTTCTTCCAAGTGAGCCAGCCTGGCACTCCTATCTTTGAATTATTTAATTTCGATTAGCCTAATGCGATTTAATTAATTGTATGTTTAAAGAAACTATATATAGAAATCATATACATGATTTGGGTTCTAAATTTATTTTTTCATAAATTTAGCTTCTTTTCTATATTATAATATAGCATAGTTTTGTACTATGTTGTACTTTAAAAAACTAAGCTAAATTTCACTTAGAGGGGCGCCTTGGTGGCTCACTTGGTTAAGCGTCTGCCTTCAGCTCAGGTCTTAATCCCAGGGTCCTGGGACTGAGTCCCATGTCGGGCTCCTAGCTCAGTGGGGAGTCTGCTTCTCCCTCCGCCTCTCTCCCCTGTTCATTCTCTCTGTCTGTCTCTCTCAAATGAATAAAATCTTTAAAAAAAAAAAATTTAGGATTACTTTTATTTATCAAAAAGTTCTAGATTCAATTATTGTTTGAAAAAATTTTTTAAAGTTTATTTATTTATGTACTATCTACACCCAACATGGGGCTTAAACCCATGACCCCAAGATCAAGAGTTGCATGCATGTTCTTCCAACTGAGCCAGCCTGGCACTCCTATCTTTGAATTATTTAATTTCGATTAGCCTAATGCGATTTAATTAATTGTATGTTTGAAGAAACTATATATAGAAATCATATGCATGATTTGGGTTCTAAATTTATTTTTTCATAAATTTAGCTTATTTTCTTCTATTATAATATAGCATAGTTTTGTACTATGTTGTACTTTAAAAAACTAAGCTAAATTTCACTTAGAGGGGCGCCTTGGTGGCTCAGTTGGTTAAGCATCTGCCTTCAGCTCAGGTCATGATCTCAGGGTCCTGGGATCCAGCTCCGCATCAGGCTCCCTGTTCAATGGGGAGCTTGCTTCTCCCTCTCCATCTGTCCCACCCTCTGCTTGTGCTCTCTCTCTCTCAAATAAATAAAAATCTTTTAAAAAAAACTTTCACTTAGAAATAGTCTACCAATGGGCGCCTGGGTGGCTGAGTTGGTTAAGCGACTGCCTTCGGCTCAGGTCATGATCCTGGAGTCCCGGGATCGAGCCCCACATCGGGCTCCCTGCTCAGCAGGGAGTCTGCTTCTCCCTCTAACCCTCCTCCCTCTCATGCTCTCTGTCTCTCATTCTCTCTCTCGCAAATAAATAAAATCTGAGCAAAGAAAAAAAAAAAAAAAAAGAAATAGTCTACCATTACTTCCTACCAATTCAGTTTGGTATTCTTTTTATAATTTCAAATAAATAAAGTTTTGATGTGAAAAATGTAACTATTTGAAACATAAAAGTTTTTGCTTAATAATAATAACAATCAACATAATAACAAATCACTCTTGCCACAGCTATAAAATAAATTCTCTGGTTTATCTATACTCTTCTTTTGGATGTTGACACCTTAGAAACCCCACATCAATATCTGTTGAATACTGAAAATTATTTCTAGAGACCATGTAATGGTCAATATAAACAACACACAACCAAGAAAAAATATATTAGAAATAATGATTGTTACTCCAGAGAGAAAATATTAGGAAGAACATTTGGTGTGCTTCCTTCTCAAACGGGTACTTGGATTTAGTGTGAACATTTTATGACTTCTAATGTAATCACTTTAATAAATATTTTGACTTTTTGAGAACCACTCACAGCAAAATTTGAAAAGCAAGTGAACAACCATCCCAGTGAATAAAAGGTTAAAATGGAAATTTTAGATAAGGCAATGCATTTATTGCGTGAAGTGGTGAGTTTAGTATGAAAGGGGAATACCCTATACTAGCTTTCAGCTTCTCAAAGCTACTTGTCTTCTCAACCTCCATTACTACTTGATCACAGTACTTTCCCTTAAATAGCCCAGCGAGTCCCCAGGTCCTCTGAGCTGTCACCTTCCCCAACCTCCCTCCTTATTTAAAGCATCTTCTGTTGCTGGCAGCTGATTCATATTGACAAAGCACCTCCGTGTTTTCTGCTGTTCTTTGTAGGACTAGGATCAAGTAAAGGCCTTTACACAACCTGGCTGTTACCCAGAAAGCCACTTAGAATCTTAGAGAGGTCAGAACTCGGGAAAGAAAGGACAGGATGCGGTAGATGAAAGTTCACTCACTTTGTGCCACCACCAAGGTGTGTGAGTACAGCCCTCAGCTGCAGTGTACATGACTTAGTAGGTCGGGTTTGGGATCCCACTTCAAACCCGTGTAAGTCTAAACAGAAGCAAAGAGGAAGACAAGAACAACAATAAAGCTAGCAGAATAAGACTTGAGGGGATTCCTTCAGAGAATGAAAGTAGACAGCAAGTTTTTGTCCTCATGGAACTGTAGGAGACAAAGGACATTTTCAGTGTTATGGGGGGGTCACTGATTAAGTAACAAACACTCATGTTAGCAGCCTCAAGTCATGAAGAAGACAAGGATTGACAGTATTCTCTTTGGAAAGTCTTGGTTGAAAGATTAGAAACTCATCCTGGCAACTGGAAGCAACCTAAATGTTCATACAGGAAATGGTTAAATTAATTATGAAGCATACCATGCAGCATTTACAAGGAAGAGGCAGACATTTAGTGACTTGGAGAGATGTCCATATTGCTAAATGAAAAAGCTTCCCTTTGAGATCTATATACACATAAGATACAATACTTTCGTTTTATAAATGTCCAGAAAAACATCTAGAAGGAAATAGGAAACTATTCCTGGGGAGTGGGATTGCATGGACAAGAATTCTGGGGCATAGGGGCACCGGGGTGGCTCAATCTGTTAAGCGTCTGTCTTGGGCTCAGGTCATGATCCCAGGGTCCTGGGATGGAGTCCCACATCAGGCTCCCTGCTCAGCCGGGAGCCTGCTTCTCTCTCTTCCTCCGCTGCTCCCCCTGCTCGTGCTCTCATTTTCTCTCCCACTCTGTCAAGTAAATAAAATCTTAAAAAAAAAAAAAAAAAAAAAAAGGGCGCCTGGGTGGCTCAGTTGGTTAAGC
Organism: Mirounga angustirostris; assembly: GCF_029215605.1. Classification (NCBI taxonomy): domain Eukaryota; kingdom Metazoa; phylum Chordata; class Mammalia; order Carnivora; family Phocidae; genus Mirounga; species Mirounga angustirostris. Next base: position 85,733,321 of record NW_026991716.1, on the reverse strand, counting down.
GACTGCCTTCGGCTCAGGTCATGATCCTGGAGTCCCGGGATCGAGTCCCGCATCGGGCTCCCTGCTCGGCAGGGAGTCTGCTTCTCCCTCTGACCCTCCCCCCTCTCATGTGCTCTCTCTCATTCTCTCTCTCTCAAATAAATAAATAAAATCTTAAAAAAAAAAAAAGGAATTCTGGAGCATAAATTAAAAAACAGCAACACCTATATATATGTAGTATTTTTATGTATACATTTATGCATACTCATAAAAAAGTGTTTAGAAGGATGTGTACCAAACCACTTTTGGAGAGGAGGGTGGACTATGGGAGGGTGTATAGAGGGGATCATAAGCTGTTCTTTATCGTCAGTTTGAATATAATGGGAATACAATAATGTATCACTAGAATTTTTTTTTTAAGATTTTAAGTAATCTCTACACCCAACCTGGGGTTCCAGATTACAACTCTGAGATCAAGGGTTGCATGCTCAACCGAGCCAGCCAGGCCCCCCACTAGTAAACATTTTTTAAAATGAAAAGCACCTTTTCTCTAACACTTTCTCCAACTCGCGTAGAATAATTGCTTTTTCCATTGCAATCTCACGGGGCTGTGTGTGGTGACTGTTTACTTGTGTCTGTCTCTCCCCAAAATGGGGACGTGAACCGCGGAGGCTGTATGCCCAGCAAGAGGTCTGCATTTCTAGGTGCTCAATAAACAACAAACTTGCATAGAAAAAGCACATTTTAAACTACAGAGGATGTACCAAAAGTTCAAGTGGAGTAACTGGGAGGGAGAGTTGGGGACACCGTGTTAGGCCACAGTCTCTGCAGCTGCATCCACAAATGAAAATTCTGCTAAAGGAGAGGCAGCATGTAAAGCAAAAAGAAGGGACTGGAAGCCTGCTCTTGAGTAATCCCCCCAACGCCTCCACTAGCCGTTTCTCTGGCTTGTTTTGCCGTCCGTAAAATTAGCAGTGGTACTTTAATAGCTCGAACGTGTTATCATTCTAGGTGACTGTTGCCATCAAGCTCTGAGCGCGGCTCCCTAGTGGGTCACAGGTGTAACTCGCAAAGCTGGGCTCATCCTTAGTCTCTCTCGGGCAGACACTGGCCGTGTTGCTCGCTCCTCTGAGTCGCCAACTGACTTCACTGCCCAGTCAGGCACCAGTATCTTCATAAAAGCCTCCCCACGCGAGCTCCCTGGAGCAACGCTGGCCTCTCTCCCTGCGTCCCCCAAAAGCACCCCCAGACCCAAGTAGCCCGGAATCTGAAGGAAAGTAGGTGCTATCTTCCCAGGTGCCAAGAGTAATGAGTCTGATTTTTAACTGGAAGCCTCAAGAAGCGAGCACCCCCACCAATGCCATTCCTTCCCCGGGCCGGAGGTTAGGCACTCTCCCTTTCCCCAGGGACCGCCGAGCTCACCCCAGAGCGCAGCCTCCGCGGACCCCAGGATCGTCCGGCGCGCGCATCCGAACAGCCGCAGCGGCAGCGCCATCGCCGGGGTTGCGCCCACCGGGCCGCTGACTTCCTCCTCCGGCTCCTCCTCCTTGTTCTCCGCCGCCCAGCCACGCGCGCCGGGCTCTTGAGCGCCCCCGGGCCGGACGCCGGCCGGAAATGGGGAGTGCCGCAAGGAGGGATGGCTGAGGGAACAGTGCTCTACTCTTAACACTTTAAATTGGAAAGAAACTCGGGAGTTTTTAAATATTTTAAATATTTAAATATTTAAATAAAAATTTAAATATTTAAATAAAAATTTAAATATTTAAATTTCGACGCCTGGGTGGCTCAGGTCAGGGATCCCAGGCTCCTGGGATCGAGCCCCGCATCGGGCTCCCTGCTCAGCGGGAAGCCTGCTTCTCCCTCTGCCTCTCCCTGCCTGCCCCCCTGCTTGTGAGCGCTCGCTCTCTCTGTCAAGCAAACAAACAAACAAGTAAATAAATAAATAAATAAAATCTTGAACAAAGACACTGAGAGTTGAGCTTGCTTTTTCTTCTGGATTATTTTTTAAGGAGAGACAAAGCTTAAAAGTGGAAAGTAGAAAATATACCAAAGATGAAATTTAAAGATTTTTTTTTTTAAAGATTTTATTGATTTATTTTTGAGAGGGAGAAAATGACCGGGGGGCGGGGAGCGGGGGGTAGGGGCAGAGGCAGAAGCAGGCTCCCCATGGAACAGAGAGCCCCAGGCGCTGCTCCATCCCAGGACACTGGGATCACGACCTGAGCGGAAGGCAAACGCTTAACCGGCCTGAGCCACCCCGGTGCCGAAATTTAAATATTTAAAGTAAATAAATTTTTCCAACTTACTTTATAACAGGATTCTTGTAGATTAATTTAAAGCAAACTGCATAGACGCTTTTCTAAGAACTGCTCTTAACTCCAATAGCTGGTACAACTAATGTCAGTATTAAAATAATCTCATGCTGTCATCTTTCCCCCACAACTTTGCTATTTGACTATAACTGACCATAGCTTGTCATAGTTAGGCCCAACTATTTTATAAAATGTGTTAGTTTGCAACTGCTACTGTAACAAATTACCACAAATTTACTGGCTTCGAGCAATATAAATTTATTATGTACAGTTCTGCAGGCGTCAGCAAGCCTGTGTTCCTTCTGAAGGCTCGAGGGCAGAATTTCTTTTCTTGCCTTCTTCATCTACTAGAAGCTGCTGGCATTCCTTGCCCATCTTCAAAGCCAGCAGTTTAGCATCTTCAAATCTCTAACGCTGACTTCTGCTTCTGTTGTCACATCCCTTGCTCTTCCTCTGACCCTCTGCCTCCCTTTTATAAAGACCTTAGTGATAACTTGGGCTACTTGGATGATCCAGGATAATTTCCCTTGCTCAAGATCCTTAATTTAATCATATTTGCAAAGTCCTTTTGCCATGTAATTAATGTAACATGATCACAGGTTCCAGGAATTAGAACAACTTTGCGGGCGGGGAGTGTCATTCAGTTTACCACATAAAGTTTATTATTACTGTGGTTCATTTCCTTATTTTATTTTATTTATTTATTATTTTTAAAAGATTTTATTTATTTGTTTGACAGAGAGAGACACAGTGAGAGAGGGAACACAAAGCAGGGGGAGTAGCAGAGGAAGAAGCAGGCTTCCAACCGAGCAGGGAGCCCGGTGCAGGCTTGATCCCAGGACCCCGGGATCATGACCTGAGCCGAAGGCAGAACGCTTAACGACTAAGCCACCCAGGCGCCCCTCATTTCCTTATTTTAAATGTATTCTCAATTTGGTCCCCCAATATAATGAAAGCTATATTTAACTGCAAATTAATTTATAATGGAAAATTTTTAAATTAATTTCCAAATGATATTATTGAAGTGTGTGTCCAAGGAATAATTTAATTAAGCAGTTTAAAATTATTCAGTTTTCAAGAATTTATTTTATTTATTTATTTATTTTTAAAGATTTTATTTATTTGACAGACAGCACGAGCAGGGGGAGCTGCAGGCAGAGGGAGAGGGGGAAGCAGGGTCCCCGCTGAGCAGGGAGCCTGATGTGGTGCTGACCTGAGCTGAAGGCAAATGCTTAACCGACTGAGCCACCCAGGCGCCCCATTAGTTTTCAGTAATTTAATAATTAATAGCACCACTTCAAATTTCTATGCCAGTGGCATCACTTACAATTACATTTTTCCAAAATATTTGGAATTTTAGCTATAGTTTCTATATGATCTATTTTGTGGATTAACTTTGAATTAAAATGTCATTATATGTTGTAAATTCATGTACTCCCCATGGCATCCCAAGCTGTCCTGAATACATCAAAACCATAGGTAGTATGAACACAGGTATGGAAACAATGAAACAATGTGCTTGGCCTCGATAAATCATATTCAATTTGATTTATGCTTTTGCAAGAGCACATATTATGAAAGAATTCTTCTTCCAATGTTCGTGACTAAGTATTTGAGAAATATTTTTCTGCAGGATTTTTTATCTGAAAAGATGAATAGCTCCTCCCACAACTAGTACAGTGCCAGACTTGGTTTATTAGCAAAAAGTCTTGTCAAAAGAGAATCTTGATTATTGTTCCTTGGACAAGTGTCCAAGTTCTTCTTTCAGAGAGTCAGGAAGTCTTAAAGTGGGATGAAAGGGAGAAAAATAGTTTAAATCTTATGGGAAAGGTCTACTAGTGCTGAGTTGATATGAATCATTAATTCTCAAACAACTCATTTTATTTCTTGGCATAATGCAAGTGAAAGGCAACTGGAAAGGAGGAGACTTTCCCCATTTCTTTCTAAGTCCACATCAAGCCTCCATATATTTGACAAATCAAATGAAAAATTAGGAAATGTATTGTTTTTCATGCGGCTTTTTTTTTTTTTGAAAGAGTTTCTATCAAAACAAAATGAATATCTGTTAACTCAGGATTTCCACTGCTATCTACTAATGATATTTGTACAAGTAGGCAAAGATAAAGAGTACATCAACAGAAAACTGGGGAAAAAAATGATACACCCATTCACTGGAGTTTTAAGCAACTAGTCAAAAGAATGAGGCTAATCTAGAGTTATGTCCAAGATATTCTGTCAAGCAAAAATAAAAAAAAACCAAAACACACAAAACTAAGTTGTAAAATAGAATGTAGACTGCTAGAAATCAAGATAGTTTTGGAATTTTATCATTTCCAAGAAAAATTTTATGGTGTTTGCATAATTCCTAAATTTCTTTTTTTTAAAGATTTTATTTATTTACTTGAGAGAGAGCCAGCATGAACGGGGAGAGGGGTAGAGGGAGAGGGAGAAGCATACCCCCCCCCCCCCTGAGCAGGGAGCCTGAGGCAGGGCTTGATCCCAGGACTCTGGGATCCTGACCTGAGGGGAAGGTAGAGACTTAACCTACCTGAGCCCAGGTGCCCCTAATTCTTAAATTTCTATGTTCTAATTCAGTCTGTCTTTTTAGTCTTTTAATCCATATGATAGATTTTTAAAAATCCCATTTACAGCAATGCTATTTAGTATGGAAATTATTTAGATTTGTTCAGGTTTGCATATCTTTTTTTCCTCCACGTTCTGTTTTAAATCTGATGTTAAAATAAATGAAAACTTTTGATTTGTGATGTAAACAGTTTTGACTTAACAATTACACCACAATACGACCTATTCTTATTTGGGAAATTTTTTTTTTCCCTAAAGAAAAAAATAGGGAAAAAAATTTTTCCGTAAAGAAAAAATTTCACCTACTCCAAAACATTACTTATCCCTATATCTAGCACAGTAACTGGCATATTTGTACTTAGTTATGTTTGTTGAATGAATGGTTTCCATAAATACAATGTAAACACCTAATGACCTCCTTTGCCAAGTTCTGTACATAGAAATAATGCTAACTATTTCGCAAGAAATGAATTAGAGATTTTACTGGAAAATCAGAGTTTTTGGTTTATCTCTGATATCTTAGACTCTTAATCCAAGGTTCTATCATAAGGCCACCTGCCTCCTGCCTGAAGAGTTGTGAAAGATTACAAAGCTCGTAGGACTTACCCATAATTAGAGTTGATGTTTGCAATATCATTAAGATATTTTCAAACCAACTATTTTTACTAAACATATGAGTGTGCAGACCACTTTAACGGATAATCGAGCTTCGAAGAGGTATAGATCAAGAAATTTCCTGTCTAGTAAGTAAGCGAGGACAGGTAAGCCAATAATGAAAAAAATGCAAGATTACAGGACAAATGTCAGATGTGACTTTACTGCACAGAAGAGTGTGACAGAGGAAAGTCGGAAGCTATCCTTTCAGGCCCTCACCAACAAGTGGGACCTAAGCCCGACTCCGGGAAGATCTGAGTTGCGTACTCAGACAATAGCCTTGAGTCTGTTGCTATTATTCTAAGATTAGTCTGGCCTACCCGGCTCTGCAGACCTACAGAACGCAGGCGCGACGCGAGCTGGCCCCGCCCTGTCCACGCCCCACTCCGGTGCGCCACCGCCATTGGGACGGCCTCAAACCCCACCCCGGATGTGGGCGGGCACACGAGGCCTCGCCTCTGCCGACCGAGAGGTCGGCCGCACAGGCGCAGTCTCTTCTAGTTGTAGACGCTGCTGTTCTCCCCCGCGTGGTGAGTCCGGACTGCGGTGCCGGAGTGGCCGCAGTGTCTCGGTCTTCGCTTCCTCTACCCCAACCCCCTGTGGCAGGACGGGCCTGGAGAGAGGCCTGTTACGCGCCCCCGTCTTTCCGATCCCGGGGGGCTCCAGGCGGTCAACGGGGGCCGCGTGAGTGCGGACAGATTGGGCACCGGCGGCGGAACCGGGGTTGTTTGGGCGGGAGGGGTCCGCAGGGAGGGACCCGAGTCTCCGCTTTATGTGGAAGCAGGCGCTCCCCCCCCCCCCCCCCCCCCGCCGACACCCTTCCCGCCTCCCTCCCGCTCTCTTCTCACTACCCATTTTTTCTTGAGAAACTTGGGAAGCTATTGTTAGTGACTGGAGGGTAGTATTAGGAGCCCTGGAGAAGGGCTGCCGGGGTCCAAGTCTCCATCCACCACTTACTGGCTCCGGGACCTCCGCAAGTCACTTAATCTCTGTGTGTCTCAGTTTCAAGTGTAAAATGGGGGAAGTGATAGTAACCTGTCTCATAAGGCGGTTGTGAGAATTACGTGAGGTAGTATCTTTTAAGTGCTGAGAGCCGAGCGTGATGCACAGCAAAAGTATGTAAGTGCTGTTCATCTTTTTGAGTCTGGTACTAAAAGGAGAGTGTGTCCTTCCTCTCCCCACGCCGAAAATAATTGCCCAAGAGTCCAAGGGTAGGGAAAAAAAAATTTTTTTTTCTTTTTTGAGACTATGGGCTTTTGTTTGTATGGCATGTTTTTTAAAAAATCAAACATTAATAAACAACTTAGTTGTACATCCTACAGCAGAGAAAAGACAGATGTTAGAGTAATACTGAAGTTGAAAACTGAAAAGTTTTGTTTGGGAAACCACATGAAAAAAGGGCCAGAACTTATTTGTCCTGAAAAGAATTAACATATCAAGTCTGAGACTGCTATCCTTAGAAAGTTCTGCTGCAAGGCTACACCTTGTTTGGCATCTGGAAACAGTATAGTTTATGCTGTACACTATGGTTTATGCTGAAGTTACCAGCCTCCAGGAAAAACCTGGTCCTGTGAGTCTGTAATGAGCTTCCCTGGGCACAGACATTGCTGGATTTTCCTTATTGGGGGAAAGAGAGTGCTCTGTTTGACCCTGTCTGGCCGGAAGAGAACATAAAGAAGCCTGCACATGGATGCCTGCAAACTTCACTTGTGTCTTTTTCCATTACGCTCATGTATGTCCATACTGCATTGCTGTAATACAAGTTAGCCATGAGTACAACCACATGCTGAATCCTGTGAGTCCTTCCAGTGAATCTCCAAATATGTGGGTGGTCGTGGAACTCCCCAGACACAATACTGGTGATAGAAACTACTTGAAGCTCCAGTAATTAGATTTTGTCTCTTTTTGCTTAAAAAGGGAAAGAAAAAGAAAGCTATACAGATAAGTAATTGCTAAATAGTGGGTTACTGTCCAAAATTATTTCTATGTTTAGATATAGTGCATGTGTCAGAAAAATCACTGGAAATTGACTACATTGCCAAATTAAGTTTGAGTCTCTGTCTTTTACAGGCCTTTTATAGATTGTAGGTGAAATACCTGGGGTTTTTTGTTTTTTGTTTTTAATTCTGCAAGCACTATCTATGTGTTGATGTCTATCTTTATTAAGAGGTTATCTGTGAAGCTGGGGAAGGTATGGCCAGTTTCTCTTGGGCCATTTTTCCTGGATTCTTTTAGTTATGCCTGTATTTTCAGGACATCAAGTTGAAAGAGTTGGAGGTAAGTCTGTAAGTTTGGGGATGGAAAGATCAGATTTGCCTTCTGATTATATCTTTTTTCCCTCAGTAAAGTAGAAGACTAGATGCTATTTTGAGAAGTAGGGAGATGGAGGAGTTAGAGGTTTAGAAGAGTGAGAAAGGTTGCACATGGCTGTGTGTGTGAGTAGTAGGTAAGTACGTTTTCCGGGAAGTGTAGTAGATAATGGCAAGTCTTGATCCATTTGACGTTGGGATTGTGATTATGAATTTAGTGGACGCCATCTGCTTTCTTACAAGATTTTCTCCAGCCTGTTTGGATACAGACATGCAGAAAGTGGTTAATTGGGTTCATTTAGGTTTGGGGTTTTGTTAGGGAGATGATGTGGTAGTCGTTAAGGCTGTGCACACATATTTTGTTCTTTCAGTGTACATGGTAAGGTTGCACTCCTTTGTACACACGCCACATTCCATTCCCTTACCCCCATGTCTACTTGAGGTTAAATGTGTTATATGACTTGCTTGGACTGGTAAAATGACAGACATCATTTCCAAGTGAAGCTTTAAGAACCAGCACTCCATTTGCTACTTCCCTATCTCCCTGCCTTGCTATAGTGATCATGGAAGAACTTGGTGAGATGCAGCCTCTTGCCAGCCTGGGCACTAAAGGTGAATAGGAGTGGCTGTAGAGGCAAAGCTGGAAGAACTCGAATTTGTGATTAGGGAACAGAATTCTTGAATTAGTGATTTTGCAAGGTAGAACTATAGGGTAAGTGGGTGAGGAAGTTTGGAGAGAAAAGGCAGTCAGAAATGAAGTGTTCAAGGAACTCAGAGGCCTCATGCATCTCTAACCCTGAAGGCCATAATTTGTTGCTGCTCTGTTCAAGAGTGATGACCCCTGGAATTAAAGAAATGGCTCTTAAAATGGTAAATTAAAAAGCTTCCATATGTGGAATATAGTATAACTGAATCAAGATTCAGAATTTATTTATTCATTTTTAAAGATTTATTTATTTTAGAGAGAGAAAGCATGTACATGAGCACAGGGAGGGGCAGAGGAAGAGGGAGAGAATCTCAAACTGCTGAGCGTGGAGCCTGATACGGGGCTGGATCCCATGACCCTGAGATCATGACCTCAGCCAAAATCAAGAATCAGCCACTTAACCAACTGAGCCACCCAGGTGCCCCAAGATTCAGAATTTATTATTGAGTTGAAAGATTTCCACCTTGGTCAGTAAAAGCAAATAAACAAATAGCCATGAAAATTTCAGTGTAGCTTAGCCATAGAACAGATGATATTAGGTAGGATTTAAGCTAAACTTTAACAGTGGTTTCAAAAAAAAAGCTTAATTTTTTATTTAAAATCTTAACAATTAACTTTGGGTTTTTAAAAAAATATAAAGGACAGAGGTAAGTAACACCTTGAAGAAAGAGACAAATTAAGTGTGGGACATTATACAATGTTGCTATTGCAAGTGTGGTCTGGGGGCGCCTGGGTGGCTCAGTTGGTTAAGCGACTGCCTTCGGCTCAGGTCGTGATCCTGGAGTCCCCGGTTCGAGTCCCACATCAGGCTCCCTGCTCAGCGGGAGTCTGCTTCTCCCTCTGACCCTCCCCCTCTCATGCTCTCTCTCTCAAATAAATAAATAAAAAATCTTAAAAAAAAAAAACCTGCAGGAGAAAATTATTAAAAAAAAAAAAAAAAGAAAGTGTGGTCTGTGGGAGCACCTGGGTGGCTCATTTGGTTGAGCGTCCAATTCTTGGTTTCGGCTTGGGTCATGATCTCAGGGTCCTGAGATCGAGCCCCCTGTTGGGACTACACACTCTGCAGGGATTCTGCTTGAGATTCTCTCCCTCTCCCTCTACTTCTCCCCCTGCTCGTGTGTGCTCTCTCTCTAAAATAAATAAACCTAAATCTTAAAAAACAAAACAAAACAAAAAAAACATGTGGTCTATGGACTCACAGCAATGGCTTTCCAGTGGGAGCTTGGTAGACAGGCAGAACCTCAGGTCCTGTGCCAGACTTGCTGAATCGAAATCCACATTTTAACAAGATCTTTAAGGTGACTCAAATGTACTGTCCTGATCTTTTAAAAAAAGCCAGTGTCTTGGGCCGCCAGGGTGGCCCAGTCGTTAAGCGTTTGCCTTCGGCTCAGGTCATGATCCCAGGGTCCTGGGATCGAGCCCCGCATCGGGCTCCCTGCTCGGTGGGAAGCCTGCTTCTCCCTCTCCCACTCCCCCTGTTTGTGTTCCCTCTCTCTCTCTCTCTCTCTCTCTCGAGATAAATAAATAAATAAATAAATAAAATCTTAAAAAAAAAAAAAAAAGCCAGTAACTTAGGAAAGTATAAGATGGGAAGAACAGTTTCTGGATTAAAAGATGCTAACAATTAACGTGACATAACCAATACAAAGTGCAAACCTTGACTGAATCTTGATTTTTAAAAAAACAGTATGGAAGATAATTTTGGGTCAGCTGAAGAGGCTAGAATATGATGGAATATCAGAATAGGGAATTATTGTTAATTTTCTTAGATGTGATAATGATGTGATTATTCTTAAAAAAGATACAGGCTCTTTGCAACTTTGAAATAGTTCAGCAAAAACAAATATACTCACATACATGTATATATGTCTCTCTGTACACACTGATATTTAGATAAAACAAATAGGGCAAAATGTTCTAGATGTGGAATCTAGGTAGTAAGTATATGGTTGTTTATTATATGTTCTTTTAACTTTTGTGGAAGTTTAAATTTTTTCGTAATAAAAAAGTGGGGAAAATCCCCAGAAGAAATGCAGTAGCTTAAAACAATTTCTTTCTTTCTCAGTTGTTCAGTGCTAGGTCATACGGTGCGGGTAGGCTGGCTCTGCTGTGCTGGGCACATGGCTTCCATCCCTGGTCCATTGTGGCCTTTCCAGCTTCTACTGTTTCCTAGCTAGTGGGACGGGAGAAAGGGCAAGGGGAGCACATGACCCGGAAGCAGCACTTATTCCCTTGATCAAACCTTTCGTTTTTTCATCCACCTGGACATCATGTATCTAGGGAGTAGTTGGTAAAAGTCAAATGTAATGTGCATTTGTATATTGGTTTAACCAAGATTTCTTTGGTTTCACCTGATGTTCTCTTCTTCTGTTGATGTACTAGGGCCCAACTAAAATGGAAGTCATTTCTATTTTAATATACATTAAATAAAATACCTAAAATTTTAATTTTGAGGATTAAAGTGTATTCATTTCCCCCTACCCCCAACCTTTTCAGTAAATAACAGATGCGGGTGAAAGAACCTTCCAAAGCTTTGCCTGAGAAAGCCAAAAGGAGGAAAAGACCTGCTATACCTAGTGATGAAGACTCTTCAGACGACATTGCTGGTAAATTGTGATATCTGGCGTCCTGAATGGTGTTGTAGAAAATAACCATATATGTTTTTAATCAATAAGTCCTTTGCTTTTTATTTTCACTATTTTCTGCATGAACTTTAAAATCAGCTTGTCTAGTTCCAAAACATCCTGTTGATGTTTTTATTGAGATTTTGCTTAGTTTATAAAGTAACTTAGAATTGGCATCTTTTTGTTGTTTTCCATTTCTCATGACCTGTTAAAGCCAGGCCTTTAAGCCTGGAAGATGACTGGGGAGCTGGCCTCAGGCTTGCTTTTCTCTTGAACTTCATGCCTTCTGTTTCAGCTTTTCTGAGGATTTTCCTCCTTTCTCACCAGTTCAGCTCTCCATTTAAAAAGACATTTTTAATTTTTATTTCCATTTTTGAGTGTTTTTAACTTGGATAGTGTTTCAGAGTAGTTAGATTGTTGTATTGAAGGAGGTCTGAATTATATCTTTAAACATTTGTTCTTTGAAATTATTTTTTTCAGGGATTCTGATGATTTTTTTTTTTCTTAATTTTATTTATTTATTTGACAGAGAGAGACACAGCAAGAGAGGGAACACAAGCAGGGGGAGTGGGAGAGGGAGAAGCAGGCTTCCTGCCGAGCAGGGAGCCCGATGCGGGGCTCAATCCCAGGACCCTGGGATCATGACCTGAGCCGAAGACAGATGCTTAATGACTGAGCCACCCAGGCGCTCCGATTCTGATGATTCTTATGTTAGCTCTTCCTTGCCTATCTTCTAGTTATTTTTTCTCAAATTGTCTAAAACTCCTACTTCCTTTTCATTTTGCTTGGTCTTTTCCTTTTTATCGTTTACAGTGTTTTCTGCAGTGTCTTTTTCACCATATGCCCTTTTTAGTTTTGTCATCCTTTTTGTGGTTTTTATCTATTTTTTCCTCCATTTCTTTCCTGAGCTCTGCCAGTCACTTCCTCCTATTTTGCCACCTCATGCTGGAGCATTTGCTTCTCTTTTGTATTTTTATTTCATGGCAGTGATTTCTGTGCCATTTGTTTTTCCTTTTTCTTATATTGGATAGAATTTATGGCTTTGATTTTTCTTTGTTTTCTCATTCTTTAACGTAGGGTCACCTTTCTTGGACCAGTTAGTTTTAGAATATTTGTGTAAGAAGGAGGGCCAGAGCACTGTCAAGACCAGCTGGAGTTTTGAGTGTGAGCTCAGTTAGCCTTTACTTCTTTCCACCCAACAAGATTAGGCAGCCCTGGGGTTTTTTCAGAACCCGAAGGATCTTTTCTCGCTGCCTTAGAGACAAGACTGTTTCCGGCAAATTTGGCTTGTTTGTTTCTCACTTAGTGAATTAGAAATTGCCTTCTCTTGCTTCTTTTTTTTTTTTAATATATTTTTTCTATTTATTTATTTATTTGATGTAGTGTTCCATGATTCATTGTTTGCGTATAACACCCAGTGCTCCATTCAATACATGCCCTCTTTAATACCCATCACCAGGCTAAGCCATCCCTCCACCCCCCTCCCCTCTAGAACCCTCAGTTTGTTTCTCACAGTCTATAGTCTCTCATGGTTCATCTCCCCCTCTGCTCTCCCCCCTTCATTTTTCCCTTCCTACTATCTTGTTCTTTTTTTTTTTTTAACATATAATGTATTATTTGTTTCAGAGGTACAGGTCTGTGATTCATCAGTCTTACACAATTCACAGCACTCACCATAGCACATACCCTCCCCAATGTCTATCACCCAGCCACCCCATCCCTCCCACCCCCACCACTCCAGCAACCCTCAGTTTGTTTCCTGAGTAAGAAGTCCTCATATCAGTGAGATCATATGATACATGTCTTTCTCTGATTGACTTATTTCGCTTAGCATAATACTCTCTAATTCCATTCTAGTCTCCCACCTTCTTTTGCTTCTTAAAACAAAACTGGATATAGGGGAGCTCCTGCCAGGGTTGTTGCAGCACAGAGATTGAGGTTTCATTCTGTGTCTGCAAAGCATGCGGGGTTCTCTATGGGATCTACAGCTGCAGTATGCTCTCTGCTTCCTTCTGTATGCACCCCTATTGATCCCTGCTGCACTGAGGTGGGACTCTTCCACTGAATTTATGACTTGGGGCTTCAGTTGCCTCTTGGTTTTCCTGAAAATGAACTTGGTGTTTTTGTTTTCTATTCTTGTTGACATTGGACAGTTTCTGAGAGGAGAATGGGGAAGTGTTGATTTTAGACCATCATTTGCATACTGGAAGACCTCCTTGTAAAGTTTTTTAATATTTAAAGTGAAAACTGTGGAGACTTTAATAATTGTTTTGATTTGTTAATGTGAAACAACTATAGACTTTAATACATTTATATATTTTATTCAGGAATCCCTAGAGGACTTATTTGGCAGATGAAATTTAGACAATTGTATGATTAAACAAATTACAGAAAACTGAGGAAATCTTATTAGCACAGAATTTTTTTTTACATTCCCCCCCCACCAAAGATTGTGAATACTATTTAAACACTGGTTAACTCTTGTAAGAAAACATCAAATTTTCAAATTTACTTATAAAAAGTATATATGGTTGAGGCATTTAAAAGCTAATAGAGTTAAGTTAGACTCCTGGGACCTTTTTATCATGAATTCACTTATCTCTGAATTCATTAACAATTTCAGTTTTATATGTCTGAATTGTAGATTCAGAGAATAGCTAAGTTATACCCTGGCCAAATCCCACCCCAGAGATGATATAGAAGGTGTATGGAATAATTTTTCACCTTAGAATTTTAAAATATAAAAACTCAAAGCATTGATACCTAGTAACCCACTTCTAGGTCCTGTATTTATGTGGTCATCTTATCAGTCTTCCCCAGAACACCCCTTTCTTTAATGGCATGTGTCCTTGCTTTTCTTTTTTTTTTTTTTTTAAAGGTTTTATTTATTTATTTATTTGACAGAGAGAGATATAGCGAGAGAGGGAACACAAGCAGGGGGAGTGGCAGAGGGAGAAGCAGACTCCCCGCTGAGCAGGAAGCCCGATGCGGGGCTAGATCCCAGGACCCTGGGACCATGACCTGAGCCGAAGGCAGACGCTTAACGACTGAGCCACCCAGGTGCCCCACGTGTCCTTGCTTTTCAAATATAGGACTTTGGAATTACTCCTTTTGTGTCTATTTTTATACCTTGCTCTTGGTGTAAGATTAGAAGTCCTAATCTTTCCCCAGATTTACACATTACTTTTATTGAAATTATATTTTACAATAAGTCACTTGTCAGGACTCACATACTTAGGCTTCAGGATGAAAAGGAACGAATGCTTAGCCTCTCTCTAGTTAACTAATCGGTGAAAAGGAGTGCTGTGCATTTGGGAAGGGAAGTGGAGAAAGTTGAAATGTACATACTCGTGTTTCCCTCTTCAAGTTACTCAGTCTTTCCTTTGCTGTTTAATTTTGGTGGATAGTTGTAGTTTCGGTGTTTGAGATAGATGAGGTGGAGAAGTGGAAGTGTTCAGGTATTTGGCAGAAGTGGAAGTGTCATTGTGTCCTTGGGAGAAGAACACAGTTATCTGAAGAAATAAACATACTGGCCGATTTTGGCCAGTTGTCTCCACACAGTATACCCAGTGGGACTCTGTTATAAAGGATAATTAAGGACCACGCAGCGTCATTTGTTATTTGGAAACATTCATTAAGGAGAAATCTTGTTCCTGTAAATTATGCCATATTGTTTGTTCCTCTTTCTCCTTTCTCTCAATAATGATGAAAATAGCATCAGAGCAGAGGTGGGCTCTGTGGAAAGATTTTATGTGTGTATCTTAATGAGAAGAAAATATATTCAAAATGCTTGACACAATAGCTGCTCAGTAAATAATCTATTTATTAAACTTTTTATTTTTGAACTAATTTTGAATTAATAGGAAGGTTCAAAGAGATATACAAGGGGGTCCCATTCAGTCTTCACCCAACCTCTCCTGATTTAACATCTTGTATTTCTATAGTACAATATCAAAACCAGGAAAATGACATCAGTACAATCCTAGAGCTTACTCTGATTTCACCAGATATGCAAGGCCTCGTGTGTGGGTATAACTCTGTGTACTTTTATTACATGTGTAGTTTTGTATAACCATCACAACTGAGATACCCGACTGTCCCATCACCACCCCAGCGGTTACCTGTTTATAGCCACACTCCCTGTTCTCCATCCATAGTCCCTGGCAGCCACAAATCTGTTCTCCAACTCTCTAATTATGTTATTTCACGAATGCTTTATAAATGGAACCATGCAGTATGTATCCTTTTGAGTTGTTTTGTTTTCCAAATCTCTTTGCTTTTTAGTTACAGTATTTTAATGCTATTGACTTTGGCTTCTGGTGGTAGCACTTTGGCTTAGCAAAGAAAATGTTCACATTTTGTTTTGTCTTATTCAGTAGGTTTCACTTGCCAGCATGTAAGTCATGCTGTCAGTGTGAATCATGTGAAGAAAGCAATAGCTGAGAATGTGTGGTCAGTTTGCTCGGACTGTTTAAAAGAAAGAAAATTCTGTGATGGGCAGCCAGTACTTCCCTCTGACATATGGTTGTGCCTCAAGTGTGGTTTTCAGGTGAGAAGCGTGATTTTTATATGTGAGTTTGTCTTAAATATTTTTCTTAAATGCTTATTGTGAGTTGGACTGTTGGTAATGTTTAAAACTTAAAATAAATTTATTCCTGTTTAGATAGAACTCTCCAAGGCTCAACTTAGAAACATTAGTTAAGGTAAAATAAAAGGAATATTGTATTCAGAAAGTAACCACATGTGGTTTAGAAATACTTTGAAAGGGAATCCAACCTACTTGCAGTAGTTCTCACATCTGGACCTGCCTTTACCTATTTGTATTTACTTACGAAATGGATCCAAATTTTTTTACATCTTACTAGATTAATTTTTTTTTCTCTCTATGAAAGGATTCTTTTTTTTAAAATAATTTTTAACAGCTTAGAAGCTATTAATATCTGTAATATTTTTTGAAAAACATTTAAGATGTTTTAATTTTAATCAATTTTAATTGATGTCTACAATTTTTCTAAAATAAGAGGAATCCTTATTATTTCACATAGTTCGTAAGTAGGACCACATCAGGATTAGTTAATTCAATGAAAAGAACATTGAAAACTGAGCTTTCTTCCATTTTTCTTTTGTCCACCCTCAATTTCATGGCTTTTTATGGCCGAAGATATTTCATGCATTATATATCATACAGCCATCCCCAAGGCCAGAAAGAGGGCAAAAAGGACATCCCTTTCCTGTTTTTGTTTCAATTTTTAAGTATGTGAAACTTTTCCCAGAAACATCTAGCAGACTGCCCCTCATGTTGCATTGACCAGAACTGGATCTTATTTCTTTACTTACCTGTTGAGGGAAATTACTGTGATTGGTCTGAGTCTCATTAGTTGCCAGTGGGTTTGGGTGGAGGTTGGACAATTTTAGAAAATGTGTGCATAGGAGGAGGGCACTGGTCTGCGAAGATGCTCGGTGCCCCACAGTGTGCAAGGCAGAGAGTGTATACATTTTTAAATAATAGGGAAATGAACTCAGCTCATGATTGTTTTAGGCAAATACTATATAACAAAAAGCAAGTTAGCCTCTTTGCAAGAAATTAAATTTAATGAGAATCAATATTATTTTCTGAAACTTTTCCCTCCTGTTTGAAATTAAAAACCAAAACTTTTTTAATGAGTATGATTTAAGTTTTGATTAATTTGAAACAAACTTACATGTAAATTGTACAAATAGCATTCTGTTCATCTTTAGGGATGTGGTAGAAACTCAGAAAGCCAACATTCACTGAAGCACTACAAGAGTTGGAGAACAGAATCTCATTGTGTTACAATTAGTCTGAGCACATGGATTATATGGTAAGTTAGATTTTATTAGTACTTGTGTCCACTACAAAAAAATATCATTTTCTTTGAGCTTTACTAAGTAAGATATTTAAAGATGTTATACCCCCCTTACACTTTTTAGCCTGAACACAACCTGTGGAATACTTTAAGAAAAGTAACATTACCCATGAATATAAAATTTAAATAAGGAAAAATTTAGTCATCCCTCTACTTTTTTTTTTTTTAAACATTTTCTTCATAGGATAAAGAAACATTCTTCATAGTTGATTTTTCATAATGAATTTGCTAATGCAGAATTCCAGAGTTCTAGAGAAGGAAGGTACTTCAAGCAGTCAGGTGGTTTGGTGATTCCCTGGAGGGGAAAGGGTAAGCCTGGGCATATGCAGTGTGTAAAAACTGCTTGGGTGTTTCTACTACTTAATCCTGGCTGGGAACCAAGTCCAGTTCCCTCATTTTACATATAAAGACACTGGTTAGAAAGTAAACATCCAGTCACTAAAACAAGTCTTTTGATTCCCTAGTTTCTTAGGAGCTCAGTTGGTTATTTCTTTTTTTTTAAAGTTTTTTATTTTTTTTATTCATTTGAGACAGAGAGATACAGAGCGCGAGCAGGGGGAGGTTCAGAGGGAGAGGGAGAAGCCCACTCTGCTGAGCACGGAGCCGGGTGTGGGACTCGATCCCAGGACCCTGGGATCATGACCTGAGCCGAAGGCAGAGGCTTAACCATCTGAGCTACCCAGGTGCCCCTTTTTTGGTTATTTCTAATGGAAACAAGTAGAATTAATTTATGTTGAGCTGTCCTCTTTTCTCCAATTCACTGCCATTGTGTGGTTTTTATTCACATTTTCTTTTTGTACTCTTAAAGTTACAATACATTTTATAGCAAGTAAAAATTAAATTGCAGCATCAGTAAAAATTTCTTGACATTTCAATATTTTGCAAATGAGCAATTTTTATTATTTTTGGCAATAGTTATGTCAGTAAATTTTGAGGGTTTATAATAGTGTAAACCTGGTAATTCTACACTGTTTGAATTCTGTCATGGTCTATTAGAAAAGATGTTTTGGGAATGTTTTCTGTGACTTGTTTCCTTCACAGATTTATCTATGTATCTGTGTATTTCTGTATGCAAGTGGTAGAGTAATATTTGTATTTTGAGTATGAGTAAATATTTGACTGAATTTTGAGTGCTATTTAGAAAAAGAATCCAAACCTAGTTTATAGCCATTAATCTCAGGACCCCTATTAATTATAAGAAGATTGTGAATATGTAAGGTGGTATTGGTATAACACATTACACTTTCAGTATGTTCAAATACATGTTTTTATTTGACCATTGGATCTTATGAAGTTAAAGGAAGCAGGTAATGATAATACATAGAAGAAATCTTTATTAATACTATATGCACTAATGAGTAAACTTAGTGGAAGCTAATTTTCTCAAAAGTAATGTGCTTTGAAAATCTCTTTGGGAGCTCTCTCTTCCCAACTAAGCCCCAAATAAAACAAAACACTACCCAGTCTTCCCCGTCTCTATAAGTGGCACCTCCATCACTTAAGTATTCAGGCCAGAAACCTAGCACTTGCTTTCTTTCCCTTTTTATCTTAATTTTTAATCCTTTAACAAAAGTAGACAAAATGGTATAATGAAATCCTCCATACCCATCACCCAACTTTAAACATTCCCAACTTGCAGCAAGTCTTTCCTCTAGACCAGAATTTCTCAATCTCAGTACTGTCGTCATTTGAGCTGATAATTCTTTGTTGCAAAATTCCTCCTGTTTGAGAATCACTGACTTACCCTCATCCACTTCCCTCGTTCCATGGCAGTTATTTTTATACTTCTCTGTTTCTACCTGAAATTTCTGTAAAATAAATCTGTTCATTTTTCTCCAGATCTCCTGCTTCTACCCTGACCTTCTATTCCTGATTCCCTCCATCTGACATTAGTCCTAGTGATGTTTTTAAGATATAGATTGGATCACATCACTCCCCTCCTTAAAAAACTCCTCATGGCTTTCCATTACACTTAGGAAAAAGTACCAGAACTTTAATTTGAATGATAAGGCTCTGTATGAACTGTCTCCTGCTTATTTCTCTAGACTTACCTAATGCCTCACTCTACATGTATACTTTTTGCCCCACCCCACCCCAATTTAAAGACGAGACTGGATAAATATCAACTTTATTACTTTATTACCTGGTGTGCAACATTATTGAAGATGCTTTCATAATATCGGCTTACATATTTGTATTTTTTCAGGTGTTATGAATGTGATGAAAAATTATCAACACAGTGTAATAAGAAGGTTTTGGCCCAAACAGTTGATTTTCTCCAGAAGCATGTTTCTAAAACACAAACAAGTAAGTTAAGCAGTTGCCAAAGAAATTTGTATTAACGTATGATATTTTATATTTCATATAGAGAGTTTGTAAATTCATAAATAATACCTTAGATTTTGCTGAGACCTTTCTGCACAAGTGCCATGCATTCTTAGGTAGTAATCTTGTGATGTTATCTTGTGTTGTATTTACGTAACTAATATGAGAAGCTAGAGAGGATAGTGACTAGATCTTGGGCTTCTGAGTCAAACAGTGCTGAGTTTGAATTCAGGCTCCACTTAAATTACTTATTGTCTGTGTGTCTTTTACTTCTTAGTTTACTTACTTTAAAAATTAGGGTGATCATTCCAATGTGTGGGGTTATTGTGAGGCTTAGAGATAATGTGTTCTAAACATTTAGAAATAATGTATGTAAAAATGCTTGCGCGGTGCCCAACACGTATTTATGAAGTGGCATCTATTCTTTGTTACATAATCATAGAGCGGTTCTGACGCTAGCCACCCAGAGTTAGGCTAACCTTACAGATTAAGGGCTTGCTTACTCCCACACAAGATTGCTCTCACTTCAGACACCACCCTCAGGCTCCTGCATTTTCAGGCCGTCCACATTTCTGACAAACTGGCTATAAATTTAGGGGTTCCCACTACCCTTCTTAGGTTCAGTAATTTGCTAGAATGACTCAGAGAACTCAGGAAAGTCCTATAGTTAAAATTATAGTTTTACTATAGCAGAAAAAAGATACAAATCAGGACCAGCCAAAAGAATATACACATTGGGCAAGGACTAGAAAAGTCCCAAACATGAAGCTCCTGTATCTTCTTTTTGTGGGGTCAGGATACATCACCTTCCCGGCACATTGATGTTTATCATACACACAGAGTATTGTTAACCAGGAAAGCTATCTGGAGCTGTGGTGTCCAGAGTTTTTAATTGGTGTTTTATTGAATAGGCACCAGTGCTTGACTCATTGGCCATGTGGTTGAACTCAGTCTCCGGTACCTCAACCCTCTAATCACACATTGGTCTTTCTGGCATGGCTAGCTGCCATCCTGAGTAATCTTATTAGCATAAACTGTCTAGGGGCCCACCAAGAATCAGAAAGACACTCCTGACCCTCTGGAGATCCCAGGATTTAGGGGTTACTTCTCAGGAACCTGGTACAAAAGGCGGCCAAATCCGTTATTATTCAGTAGTAATGTATTATATGTTATATACTTCATTAACTATGTATGTTGTTACCTAACATATAAACAATATGTAATACATGTTGATCTAAATGAAGAGTATATAGGGAAGCAGTTTCTTCATTCAGAAATATTAAGTGCCTACCACATGCTGGGTTTTATACTTTATTCAATATTAGTGATAAAACAAAAGAACAGTTTTATATTGCTCTCTTGGGGTATACAGTATAGTGGGAGAGACAGACAAAAAAAAATTTATATATAAACTTCTGATATGTGCAAAGGAAAAGAAGAGATTGCAGGGATAGGTAATAATCTAGTGGTCACAGTGATCAAAAAAGGCCAGTATAGCTGGAGTATGGTTTGCTGGGAGAGGGTAGAATGAAATGAGGAAGTGAGTAGGGAAAAAAAAAGTGAGTGTGGGAGTTCATGAAGGATACTGTAAGGAATTCCATGGTAAAGAATTTTTATTTTATTGGAAGTGTAATGGAAGCTATTAAAGTGTTTTAAGCAGGGGAGTAACGTCATTTCATCTTTTTTAAATAACATTATTCTAATTGCTGTATGGACGGTTGGAGTTAAGAGTTGAGGTGAGGAGATCATTAAGGTCAGAGGACGTTGTTGTGGTAGGGCGGGTGAGAAACTAGCAAAGGCACTGGTGGAAAGTGGGTGGATTAGATGTAGTGAGTGAGGGAGAGTGGGAAGAATCCATACTCACCTTGGGGTTTTGGTACTAGGTGAAAGGGTGAATGGACATGATAATTTTGAAATGCCTTTGGTGCAGAATTGAACTGCTTAGCAGGTGGCATTCAGAAACTGAAAAATTACATTAAAATATACTAGTCGTCAGCTATATTTTCTTTTTTTTTTTAAGATTTTATTTATTTATTTGACACAGAGAGAGAAAGCACAAGTAGGCAGAGAGGCGGGCAGAGAGAGAGGGAGAAGCAGGCTCTCCACTGAGCAGGGAGCCGGACGTGGGGCTCCATCCCAGGACCCACGGATCATGACCTGAGCCGAAGGCAGCCGCTTAACCGACTGAGCCACCCAGGCGCCCCTATCAGCTATATTTTCTATAGCCCAATATACAAGAGTTTCTGTTAGCTATTGCTCGAGACAATGATAGCGGACAAATTGGCAAAGGAACTAGAGGAGGTCAACACAGGTTCCAGACAGAAGAAATGATTAATTTTTTTCACTCATTTATTTATTTAACAAACATGTATTAAAACCTTACTCTGTCCCAAGCATACTAGTCATAGCTCCAATTCTGCTCAAATAAAGAACCAGGAAAATATGGTGATGATAGACGTTTAACACTTCAGGAACAGCTGTTGGTCTTAATGCTGCCTCCTGAAAACTGCACTTTTTTTAAAGATTTTATTTATTTGTTTGTTTATTTACTTATTTATTTGAGAGAGAGAGAGAGTGAGAAACAGCATGAGAGGGGAGAGGGTCAGAGGGAGAAGCAGGCTCCCCGCTGAGCAGATAGCCCGATGTGGGGCTTGATCCCAGGACCCTGGGATCATGACCTGAGCCGAAGGCAGTCGCTTAACCAACTGAGTCCTAGGCGCCCCTGAAAACTGCACATTTAATGTGCTTTTTTGGCCACAATAAGATATGTAGGGGTATGATGCCAGGGGTGGCCAAAGTACAATTATAGGAAATATTTTATCTCGATTTTTTTTTCCATCTTAGAGGTTCCTTGAGGTTAAGGATAAAGACAGTCTGATTTCATTCCATTTTTACAGATTTCTTGAATTTATTATCATAAAGGATATAAGGTAGGGAGCATGGAACGATATGGTAGAAAGAACATGGGCTTTGTCACGGTGTGGGGTTGGGCATTCAAATTTGACTCTTTCAATCACTGGCTATTTGACCTGGGGCAGGTTACGGTTCATCTGACCCTCATTTTCCTCAGCAGTTCCTCCCTCTTTTCCGTGGTATTTCAGGGAGTAAAGACTGATAAGACAGTTTCTATCCTAAAGAATAATGGTAAGCAGAATAGAGTTGTATTCTGAGTGCTGTTCAAACAAAGTTCTTTAGGTACTCAGAAAGGGGGGCGCCTGGGTGGCTTAGTCGTTAAGCGTCTGCCTTCAGCTCAGGTCATGATCCCAGGGTCCTGGGATCGAGCCCCGCATCGGGCTCCCTGCTCGGCAGGAGGCCTGCTTCTCCCTCTCCCACTACCCCTGTTTGTATTCCTGCTTTACCCGTCTTTCTCTGTCAAATAAATAAAGTTTTCAAAAAAAAAAATAGATATTCAAAAAGGTTATAATGTTCAATTGAAAAGGACTTGAGAAAGAATCGTGAATGAGTTGGCTTTCAAGCTGACCCTTAAAGGAAGAATTTTGGATAGGTAGAGATGAGAAAAGCAATGATTTCAGGTAGTGGGAAGCACCGGTGTAACCCTTAATTGTGTTTATGGAACCATGGGTAGCACCTGGAATAATGGGAAACAGGTTCTTGAGGGAGTTTGAGTGTGTGTCGAGCCTTCAAAGTTAGGGAGAGACATAGCCCTGAATTCAAGGTTTCCAGAAGTTCCAGGTCAAAATGTCATTATCCTTGTGTTCCAAGCTACAATATCTCTCAGGCAAGTTTGATTTAAAATAAGATCCGTTGGCATTCTAGAAGTAAGTTTTTTTGGGATAGTAATCTGCAATATTCTTTCTTGCATGAGGCTTTATTTTTATAAAATACATTAAAAATCAGATATGAAAGTAGCTATTGAGGTTTGTAGGAATGCTGGATTATGATTATGCAGCTATTAAATGATAATTGTGAAGACTGTTGAAATATAAAAATGTCTGAATATGGCAATTCAAAAAGAGTATGAAACTATTGTGTTTTAGGCGGGAGGATAAGAATGGTTTTAAAGGATTCTTTTTATATTTTGCTCTAAGAAAACTGCTGAGAAAAGCCTGTACCTGTACCTTACACATGTCGTTAAGTTACGCAAAGCCTGAGCAGTTTCATGTCTAATACATCTAATTTAGCTACTCTGCACAGAGAATCTTGGCCAGTGTCCCATCCATTTGTAAATACCATCAGCTCAGTGAATCTCAGCTTTTGGTCTCAGTAGCCCTTTAGATTCTTAAAAAAATTAGTGAGGACGTAAAGAGTTTTGCTTAGGTGGGTTATACCTATCAATATTTATCATGTTAGAAATTAAAATAAAAAATTACAATATTTATTAAATCACTGAAAAATAGCAGTAATTTCCATGACATGTTAACACAATGTTTTTAGGAAAGATAACAATTTTGTAAAACAACACAAACTTAGTAAGTGGCATTTACATTTTTATAAATCTCTTTAGTGTCTAGCTTAATAAAAACAATAATTGTATTCTCTCTACTTCTGTATTCATCTATGATATGGTGTATAGTCTCTGGAAAATGCATTATATAACAGAATGAATGAAAGTAAAAGCAAATAATATCCTAGGCTTACTATGAAAATACGTTTGACCTTAAGGACCTGGGAAAGGAGGAGGGTGTCTTCAGATCCACTTTTAGAACTGCTGAACTAGCACATTTCTGTCTGTATTTTCTGTCTTCAACCTTATTTGCCCTAAGCACATCCTATTTCAAGGACACTGTCCCAGTCTTTTACCTTATCTTTTCTACTTATGTGCAGCATACCTTAGAATCTAAGAACACATGGTTTTGTGGTGTTTAGTTTTCTTGTATATATGTGCCTTTTTAAAAATATTTTTAAAATTTAAATTCAATTAATTAACATATAATGTATTATTGGTTTCAGAGGTAGAGGTCAGTGATTCATCAGTCTTAGATAATACCCAGTACTCCTTACGTCAGGTGCCCTCCTTAATGTTCATCACCCAGTATATGTCTTTTTATAAAACTGCACGTTCCTCGAGGATTATACCCTGGCTCATAGTCTCTTTGATTCTCAGTGTGGCTAAGCAGTAAATACTTGCTGAATTGAACTGAGCTAGCATGTGATGAGTTTTACTGAAGAAGTAGGAAAAGCGTTGCATTTTCACCAAAAAAGCCTTGAATGTTAATCTCAAAATTACTTTATTTATTCATTCAGCTTTTAATATACTTGAGCTTCTACCCTGTGCCAGATGCTGTGCTAGATACTGGAGATACAATAGTGAATGAAACAGATCTATTTCTATTTCTGCCATTTCAGTCTTCTGGTCAAGTGAGGGATAATTGACAAATCACACTTAATTGCTTAATAATTGCTTAGGGAGTGCTGTGATGGTGCAAGTGCAGGGGACTATGAGGATACTTTGGAGTAGTATCGAATGTAGACTGGCTATTTTTATTTAGAGCCAGAGCCTTTTTTTTGAGAGAGCATTCGCGAGTGCATGAGCAGGGGGAGGGGCAAAGGGAGAGGGAGAAGACTCCCCACTGAGCGGGGGCTTGATCCCAGGACCTGAGCTGAAGTCAGACACTTAACAGACTGAGCCACACAGGTGCCCCTAGAGCAAGAGCCTTCTGAGCCAAGAGCTGAAGGATATGTAGAAATTAGGTAGGCAAAGAGGAAAGGGGTGTATGTTCAGGTGGAGGAAATAGCTCATTGATGAAGGAGCTTGATCAGGGAATCCTATAGAGCTGTAGGTTAAGTTTTGTGATGTTGGGGGCTGGTGAGAGGGTGAGACTAGAGGTAAGTAGGAGTAGATATTGAAGGGCCTTGTAAGTTTAGAGTTTATCCTGTAGGCAGTTAGGAACCACTAATGGATTTTTTTTTTTTAAAGATTTTATTTAATTATTTGACAGAGAGAGACACAGCGAGAGAGGGAACACAAGCAGGGGGAGTGGGAGAGGGAGAAGCAGGCTTCTTGCTGAGCAGGCAGCCCGATGCGGGGCTCGATCCCAGGACCCTGGGATCATGACCTGAGCTGAAGGCAGATGCTTAACGACTGAGCCACCCAGGCGCCCGGATCTTCAAAATATTAAAAACGGAACTACCATATGACTTAAGAATTCCACTTCTGGGAATATATCCAAAGGAAGCAAAAACATATCTGCATCTTCATGGTCATAGCAGCATTATTTACACTCTGACATGAAAACAACCTAAGTGTCTATGAATGGATGAATGGATAAAGAAGTTGTGAGCTATAAATGTTATTCAGCCACAAAAAAATAAAGAAATCCTACCATTTGCGACAACACGAGTGAATTTTTTTTTAAGATTTTGTTTATTTATTTGACAGAGACACAGCGAGAGAGGGAACACAGGCAGGGAGAGTGGGAGAGGGAGAAGCAGGCTTCCCGCAGAGCAGGGAGCCCGATGCGGGGCTCGATCCCAGGATCCTGGGATCATGACCTGAGCCGAAGGCAGACGCTTAACGACTGAGCCACCCAGGCGCCCCGCCACTAATGGATTTTAAGTGGAGAAGTAGACAATCGGTTTTGTATTTTAGGAAGATCACTTAACTGTAACATGGAGATGGATAGAAATGCCTTTGTATATATACCTACTCATTCATGTGGCAGTATCAATTTATTATATGACTGAAGATTTTTTAAGGCTAATGGTTAACTAGGAGTTAGTGGAATTTGGAGGATAGACAGGTGAGGTAATTATTATTTGGTTCTAATGTACAGGAGTGCGGGGCCGGCAAGTTTTTTTCTTTTTACTCTTTAAAGATTAAACTTTTCAGCTGTAGAAATGGGCAAATTACATTAATGCTACATGACTGGCTTAAGTAATTGCATTAGGCAGTTGAGGAAATCCCAGTGCAGGTTCCCAGAGGAATGCTTACAGCTGTGTAGATTTCACATCTGATGCTAGGATTGCTTAAAAAAAAAAAATCCACACCTTCCCCTCAAATACCAGAAAACTAAAAGCAAGTAAAATCCCTGTATAATAAGGTCACCTATAACACAAGATATAAAAAAAGCAAGAAAACATTATTGTGAAAACCGAGAAATATGTATTTTTTTTTTTTAAACATAGCTCTTTTTCTTTTTTTTTTAAAGATTTTATCCATCTACCCGACAGAGAGAGACACAGCGAGAGAGGGAACACAAGCAGGGGGAGTGGGAGAGGGAGAAGCAGGCTCCCCGCAGAGCAGGGAGCCCAATGCGGGACTTGATCCCAGGACCCTGGGATCACGACCCGAGCCGAAGGCAGTCGCTCAACCAACTGAGCCACCCAGGCGCCCCCGAGAAATATGTATTATTAGAAAGTGGGTCGGGGCGCCTGTACATTTGGGGACAATTATCAGAGAAAATAATTGGGGATAATTGGGGACAATTATCAGAGAAAATAATTCTTTCAGACTCTTTCTTTAAATAAGCAAACAGCAAAATAAATTTATTTTCCCTGTGCCCATGGGAAACTCAGGAATCACCAGTGTTCCCCTTTTGGTTTAACCAAGGTAATTTACAAATATTTATAACTTTAAGAAAAGGTAAACATTTAATATTGCTTGGCAACAAATTTACTAGTCACTGTTTTCAGTTTTCTCCCATGAAAGCTGCATCTCTTTGTACTTGCTCTTTATTTCTGTAGGTTATTTATTTATTTTTTTTTGGAATTTTTGGACAGTTTAGAAACACACCTTAAATTTTGATTACTGTTGTTAAGCTGCCTTCCTGAAAGATTATACACAGGGTATAATTGACAAGAATACCCATTTTCCCATATTTAGCTTTGTTTATAGTTTTTAGGGGTTTTATTTTTTGGCAATAATGAAGTTTTTAATGTCCTCATTACCAGATCCATCAATCTTTTCTGTAAAGATTTTTTAGTCTTTTGGGCCATGCTTTGAAAACTTTTGTACTCTGCTATTATAAAGATATTCACCTACAATTTCTTTCTTTTTTTTTTTTTTTTTTTTAAGATTTTATTTATTTGACAGAGAGAGACACAGTGAGAGAAGGAACACAAGCAGGGGGAATGGGAGAGGGAGAAGCAGGCTTCCCACTGAGCATGGGGCTTGATCCCAGGACCCTGGGATCATGACCTGAGCCGAAGGCAGATGCCTAACAACTGAGCCACCCAGGCGCCTCTCACCTACAATTGCTTGTACATTACTTTTTAATATATGTCTGATTTGATATTTTTAAATTTGGTTTAAAAAAAAAAGATGATCATAGGATCTTTGTATTGGAGTCATTTTTATGGTAGGAAAATTTGAGCTGCTTAAGATTACTTTTTAGATAGCCTTAGTCTTAGCCAAGTTGTTGAAAAAAAATTTTTTTTTCTTTTCTGGTGCTGTGATCACCCAGTTTTCTGTCTTGCAAGACCTGAGGTATGTATAGAACCTATCAGGTCTATTCAGTTAACCAGCAACTCTTTGAGTACTCAGATTCTAGGCTTAAAGGGAAACGACAGAGATCTAAAAGAGCTTTAAAAATTTTATCTGGAATGCCTGAAGCTTTCTCTCAATGTTCTTTGATTTCTGGGTCTATGTCTGTTTTATTACGGAAGTACAATATCTGATGACAGTGTTGGTAATATAAAGAGATAAGGAAGGTGAGATAGAGTAAATCCCTTTTGATATAATAACCTTGTAGCCCTGAAAATCTTTGATGAATCTTTCTAATTATGGGCATTTTATGGGATCAGGTAAAAGTTGAGAACAAAGTAAATAATTGGTAATCAAATTTTATTAGTTTGTCTTTTTTGTTATTGCTGTAGCAGCCTTATCCTTCTAATTATACCGTACTTCAAAACATCTTGAAGTTCAGTCCTTAGTGCATTTGGTTCTGTATTTATAAAGGAAGAGTTCGTAAAGTGAATATGATCTAAAATCACTGCCAGACTGAGAAGTGTTGTTATCTCTATAAGCAAAATGATTAGTAATCATTCCTCATTAATAATACATTACTCTTTATTAAAACCCACACATCTGTTAGTATGTCAAATTATTGAGAGACTGATTCAGATACCCTTGTTTTATTTTTTATTTTTTTAAGATTTATTTATTTGAGAGGGGGAGGGGCAGAGCCAGATGCTTAAGACTGAGCCACCCAGGAGCCCCGGTACTCTTGTTTTAAACTAGAATCTTAAATTCTCAGCTGATAGTTTCTTAGTGAGCAAATGTACATATATACTTAGTTTCTAAAAGTTTTGCTGAGATGTTATTATGAATGTGAGGTTTAATATCTCTATGCTGCTTGCTGTATATCAGTCTTTATACTCCTAAATCATAAGCAATTAAATATAAACATTTACAGATAGTAGTTCATATAGTACCTGATAAAATGGAAATTTAATAAATCAATTGAATTTGAATTGTTACATTTTATAAATATTCTACTTAGTAAAACGAAAAACTTGCACTTAAAAACACACTTAGGGGTGCGTGGGTGGCTTAGTCATTTAAGTGTCCGACTCTTGATTTCCGCTCAGGTCATGACCTCAAGGTTGTGGGATCGAGCCCTGTGTCCTGCTCTGCGTTCAGCTGGGAGTCTGATTAAGATTCTCCCTCTCCCTCTGCCCACCGCCCTGCTCAGTACTCACACGCTCTCTCTTTCTCTCAAATAAATAAATCTTTTAAAAAAATTAAACACATTTAAATAGTTCTTAGAAAATGTCATTTTATTTTCTAGTTAAATTATCTGATCTATTTAATATTTAAGTCTAATAGCATAATTGTGAATATGTTCTCAGACTTACATGTAAAAGGCAATAAATAGACCCTTGCCACTTGTGTGAAGTGGCTATTTAACCATGAAATAAACTATTTTTATTGCCATTGCCCTGTGGTTATGTTCTTTCTGGCAGTGCTGTCCATATTTGGTGGCTCTGCATGGAGAGCCAGGTGGTGCTGAAAAGCATCGCACAGTGAAGCGTGGATATATCTAGGTTCAACATTTGTCATCCCTTACTGCTTAAGGGAAGGGTAAAATCTGTTTTTCCATATGTTTATGCTTTTTTTTTTTGCCCGCAGTTTTGTCCAGATGGTCTTATGAACATTGTTTACTTTAGGATGTTATCCCAGATGTCTTGAAAAACTGATGGGTAAATGTGGTACACAGATACATAATAATTTGCATGTTACAGTTTTAAAAAATGTTATTCTTGTAAGAATAAAATGTAATTTATTTCTGGAAATATTTTGTAAGTGAATGCTAAATGTATTAAAATACAAAAATATGAAAAATATGTTTTATATATATAATATGTATATTTATATATAATATAATATATATTTATATATATATAATATAAAATATGTTTTATAGATGTGTGTGTGTGTGTATGGTTAGTATAATCTGCATAGTTTATTTTCCCCAACATTTTTTCATGTTAATAAGCAAAAAAATATTCTGGCAATGTTAACTGAAGGAAATACTTTTGAGGAGTCATTTGATCAGGGTTGCATATACCTAGATATGTAAGACTCTTGCCTTCTTATCTTTTATAATTCTTCTTATTGTACCTAAATCACTGAAGAGAAATTAGGTGGTAAAATGGCAATAGATTTATAATCAAAAGATTGTCATTATGACTTTGGGCAAATCACTTAACCTGTTGGAGATTGAGTTTTGTAAATATAAAATCAGAGTAACAACTTTACCCAAAAAGATGGACTAATGCTTGGATTTAATTACTCTAGCGTCTGAAATCTCTTAAAAGTCGCTATGAAGCCATCTAGTGGCAACATCAATAATGAGAGCTGAAACCTGCCTATTCTAGGCTCTAGTTGGAATCTCAGATATAATTAAGAGGTGGACTGCTCTCATTTGCAAACCCAGCCAGGATCCATATGGGGCCTCCTCTTGTTTGTGAAATGCTTCTTGACCACTGACTGGCTTATTTCATTTGCTTTTACATCCACTTGCAGGTTTGAATACTGTCTTGCTTTTGCCTGCTTTTCCTTTTCTCCATGCCTGTTCTCTGCCCTTGAGTGACCTTTCCATTGATTGTACCAGCCTTTGCCCCCAAGCTCTAGTATGGGGTTTAATTCTTATTACTTGTTTTAATATATGGAAGACAGGAGAAGCGATCTATCTCTTGCTCCTTCTTTTCTGTGTTAACTCAGAACTCTAGGGTTGGGAGTAAAAAACAACTCCTCAGTATCTGGACAACACACATCCAGTAACAACCAATAATGTTTAAAGAAAAAGCCAGCAGGGGCACTTGGGTGGCTCAGTCAGTTAAGCAGTCTGACTCTGGATTTCATCTTAGGTCATGATCTCAGGTCCTGGAATCAAGCCCCATGTTGGGCTCCATGCTCAGCAGGGAGTCTGCTTGAGGATTCTCTCTTTGTCTGCCCCTGCGCCTGCTTGCGTGTGCATTTTCTCTCTGTCTCTCTCTCTCAAATAAATCTTAAAAAAAGAGAAAAGAATAAGCCAACAGGAATCAAGGGGGGGAAAAATGGGCAATAGGGTTTGTGGGAAAGTATTACATCATGGATAAAAGTTGCTAAGAGTTGAAAGAAAAATATTTTCCATGCGATAGATTTACTTAATGAAAAAAAACCTTAGAAACCACCAGTTCATTTTTCTCAATGAGGTAAGATGTTTCCACATGTTAGAAAGAAAAGCCAAGAAGATATGAAAACCACAAAGTCAATAAAAAGGCAAAACTCATATTAGCAATTCCGAAAATCAATTAGAAATAAGAGCTAAGCTTGAGGGCAAAAACCCAGGATGTTATAGGAAATGATTAAAGAGAAGAAAAAAGTGAGGGCAGATAAACAATGGCCATGAAGGATCACTTATGAAGGTATGGATTTTGGCACAAATAACAATTTTGGGGAGGCTCTCGGGCTGTTTTCACCCACTTACATGGTGCTTACCTTGCCAGGTGCTTTGCAGATAGTCGCTTTGCATTTAATCCTTATGAAAATCTTATAAGGAAATGTGTTAACCCCCCTTGATTGATACTTTTCTTTGGCAAAAGTCACAGTTGCCAAGTCACCCCTTATTTGAACCAACAGGATGCGTATGACATCAGTCTGCCCATACTTGAGATTACAGTTTCTCTTTATGGTCTTTTCTCTCTGCTTCTGTCCCTGAAAACAGGGCTACCTCCAGCCCTGTTCATCTCCCTTAATGTTGTTGCATAGAAGGGCAGGATGGGAGGGGATGTCTTTTTTTTTTTTTATTTGACAGAGACACAGCGAGAGAGGGAGCACAAGCAGGGGGAGTGGGAGAGGGAGAAGCAGGCTTCCTGCCGAGCAGGGAGCCCGATGCGGGGCTCGATCCCAGGACCCTGGGATCGTGGCCTGAGCCAAAGGCAGTCGCTTAACCAACTGAGCCACCCAGGCGCCCCTGGAGGGGATGTCTTATTTACTCTTAAAAACACATCAAAGCATGGAGGGCTAAGGTGCTACTGAATCTGCTGTTTAATCCGGTGTGTTTTCATTTATATTGAATTTTTATTATGTATGTTCTCCCCAACATTACACCCCTGTGGAAGAAAGAGCAGTACTAAGACATTTTCTGATCTCCATCAGTCTGATTGGGGAGACAGCCAAATATTTAAAAATTAATTAGCAATGCAAGGCAGTATGTCAGTATTAGATGAATAAAACATATAATTGCAAAGAACTACAAAATCTGAGGATTGAAAGAAATTTAAAAGAATTTTTTTTTTTTTAAGATTTTATTTATTTATTTATTTGACAGAGAGAGACACAGTGAGAGAGGGAACACAAGCAGGGGGGTTGGGAGATGGAGAAGCAGGCTCCCTGCGGAGCAAGGAGCCTGATGCGGGGCTCGATCCCAGGACCCTGGGATCATGACCTGAGCCGAAGGCAGACGTTTAACGACTGAGCCACCCAGGTGCCCCTAAAAGAGTATTTTGGTTAAAATAAAAGATTTGAGAACTTGGGAATTTCCTGTCAAACTTCAAATTATATATATATTTTTAATAGATTTTATTTATTTGAGAGAGTGAGAAAACATGAGTGGGGGGACGGGCAGAGGGAGAGGCAGAGAATCTCAAGCATACTCACACTGAGTACAGAGCCCATCGTGGTGCTTGATCTCATGATCCTGAGATCATGACCTAAGCTGAAATCAGGAGTTGGCTGCTTAATGGACTGAGCCACCCAGACGCCCCTCAAATTATATTTTGATTCAGAAAGTAATGTGCTGTTGAATAGATATGATGTCAGTTTGTAAATGTTAGAAATTGTTCATTTTCAGATTGTTTTGAAACATGATAAATTGATATAATTTTTAAATCTTCATTAATAATATAAACCAGTGAGCCCAAAACATGTACTTATGTACCATATATATAGGCATTTTCCTTTTTATATTATAATATAGTTCTAATTTTTTAAGCTTTTTATTTTGAAGTTTCAAACTTAGAGAAAAGTTGCAAGAACAATACAAAAAAAATTGCCATTATATGGTGATTTTACAATTCCATTATTTCTTCTGTGCATTAGTTGGCATTTTCTTGTAAGGAAGAGTTTTTCCCTTTTCCTCCAATTTAAAAAACCTATTATTGATTCTGACCCATTCTCATTTTGTTCAGTGAATAGTAAACTATTAATGACCCTTCTTTATATTGATACTCAGATTGTCCCAGAGTGGACCAGTGGGAACCTATTCAGGATGGTGCATGTGTATTTTGACCTACTCATCACTTTTTTTGAGCACTTCCTTATTTTCTGGCACAATAAAAATGTTATAGGCTTACTTTGTTTCTTTGCTGTCCTAGGTTTAGAATCAGCCTTTTCTTCAAGAAGTTTTCATTTCTTTTAGTGGGGAATAGTATTTAGGAACTGGGATCTGGATGTTTTCTTCTTGTTTTTTTACTTTATTCTTTTATACTTAACTATGTAATTCATCTGGAATTTATCCCTCAGTGTCGTACGTGGTATTAATACGTAACAGTAAGATACAAACTGGAGACATTTATTTGTGTTTGTATTCTTGCCCTTCAGGGATACCAATTCAGGGGAAAATCTTACTTAATTTTAATTAATGTATTTAAGTTATTTCAAATTTTATATATATATATACACACACATTTGATTTTACATCTTATGTCAGTTATGTTTTCTCTAACTTAGGTGCATTTTCTAGAATCCTAAAACTTTGTGAGGAAAAATGTGAAACAGGTGAAAAAAAGAAGGGAAGAAAAGGCAGCAGTGTACCGTCTGTGAAAGGAATTTCAAATTTAGGAAATACTTGCTTTTTTAATGCAGTCATGCAGGTAAGAGCCATCAGGAATCTTTGTAAAATGTAAAAGATAACTTTGTATTTATTGACACACCTGTAAACTAGCAATTGACTGCTAAACGTTCGCCTAGAAAGGCCTGTTTCCTTTTTGTTTTAGGCTATCGGTAGCCGTTGCTATGTACATACATACATATACACACCACCTTTTTGCACAGTGCTTCCAAAAGGCCTTCTCTGTGTTTTACCATGGTTCTGTCCATAATACTGACATTTATTAAATGTGAAATGTGCTCAGTCAAGTTTTTTAAAACTCAAAAATTTTTTTGCTCTGCTAGATGACATTTGAGAGTTGAAGAGACCATTTTTTCCATAGAATCAGAGGATATTACAACCGAATCAGAAGACTTTACATTTGCTTTCTTTTAGAACTTGGCACAATCTTACATTCTTATGGAACTGATGAATGAGAACAAAGAAAATGGGACAAAACTCAAGATTTTTCCTTCCCCAGACTCTCAGCTGGTAAGAAGAATGACTACTGGGATAATAGCTCTTTTTAGATGAGCCACTGATGGTGCCAAAATTGATCTTTTGTATTTCTCAGCACTGTTAACTGAGATGGTGTTTTGAAAAAATATTTTGAAAAAATAATTCAAAAGCATTTTGTGAAAATAATCCGATTTTAAAATTCTAACATTATACGTTCAAGATCTGTTATGGTTCAAACGTATCATGGGTCAAACAATACAAAGATATCAAGGCAACTTTTAAACAAAAGGGGTTTGGATTTAGTTGAGCAAAATGTCTAGGACTCCTGTTTTGTAGTTACTGGTAACATTTGCTTAAATATAGCATTTTAGTTCTTTAAAAGTAGATTTAATTTTAATAGTGAGCATCTAAAGATTTTTGGGGGCCTAGTCTAAAAATAGGCTATTAAGCTAGTGAGAAAAGAAATAAAGAAAAAGAGCAGCCCTTAACATTCAGAAGCTGGCTTGGCACCCACAGTTAGGCCATATTGTTCAAACAATCTCACAGAATGCCAACCTCAGGCCAGGTTGCTCTGAGACTGATAAAAATAAGACAAAGCAAGGCCACTTCATAATTTTATCTGAACTCAGACAAAAACAAGGTTAGTCTACCACTTAGAAAAATCTCAAGCACCCTATTTTGACCGAAGTGAGAGACTGCTACCCTCAAATAGTAGTAAATGAGCTTTAGCCTCATTCTTACCTCCCAAAGAGACTAGAATTTGGGTTACCCTAACTCAAAGATAAGATTTATCAAGATACCCAGGCTAAGAATTGCCTCCACTTTCTGACAGCATTCAATTGAGAGCAAACCTTTGCTTCCTTAGACTCTCCCCCAGATTACTCAGCCAAAGCCCAAATCCTGTATCCGTTCTTTCCAGTACCCCCTTATTGAGACACCCTGTGGTTTCCCATGGTGTGTGTTCTTCCTAAATGCAACAAGTAATAAACCCCTCTTGTTCAACTACCAGTGTGTTCCTGGTAGTCTTTGGCTGGAGGGCCCTGACAGTAGTAATTAGGTTTTTAGTTAGAAATTCATATGTGTGTGTGTGTGTGTGTGTGTGTGTGTGTTTTGGAGGAAGAGATGTATGTAATAGCTCATGGCTTTTGAAAATAAGAAAGGGGAGTTCTAAAAATTCTTAGCCCAATGTAGTAATATTAGATTTTTCTTCCACGGAGGCAGTTTTGAAAGACAGTATTGTTGTATTTCTTTGTTGAAAAGGCAACCTGTAAACTTATTGCCTGTTCAGCCCTTTAAAATTTTTATAGCAGAGCCCAGTGCCCTCTTCTAAAATGTAGTGAGGTAGTGAAAATTACTAAATTGGAGTTAATGCTTAGTCATTTGAAAAGATTTCCTATTAAATGTGATTGAATGTTAGGTGCTTTACATGTGGAACTGTATCTTGAGAGGACTATATGGCGATTAGATATTATAGCTGATCACTTTAGATTTGTGTTCTTCTAAGAGGAAAGTTTCAATCTTAGATCTTTGGTCTTTGGGACATAGATTTGACCTGAGCTGGAGGACTACCAGTGTAGATCACTACTCTTTGAATCACCAGTTTTACTTTGTCCTTTGCAATCTATATGCCTTTTGTTTCTTTTCCTTACCTTATTGTATTGGCTTGAACCTCTAGTAACATACTGAATAGAAATGATGAGAGAGCAGACATCCTTGCCTAAAATCCCCAGAGAAGGAGAAAAATATTCAGTCTTTCATTAACATCAGGAATGAAGTTAACTATAGGTTTTTCATAGGTGTTTTTTTTTTTTTTTTTTTCTTTTCATGTCTGGAAGTTTGTTTTGACCTCATTCACCAATTTACCCATCCCCTCACCCCCTGTTCTCTATGTCTATGAGCTGGTTTTTGGGTTTTTTGTTTTGTTTTGTTTTAAATTCCACGTGTGAAATCATATGGTATTTGTCTTTGTCTGACTTATTTCACTTGGCATAATGCCTACAAGGTCCATCCACATTGTTTCAAATGGTAAGATTTCATTCTTTTTTATGGCCGAATAATATTCCATTGTATATGTATACCACATCTTCTTTATCCATTCATCAACTGATGCATACTTGGGCTGCTTCTCTAATTTGGCTATTGTAAATAATGCTGCAATAAACATAGGGGTGCATGTATCCCTTTGAATTAGTGTTCTTGTATTCTTTAAGTAAATACCCAGCAGAGTGATTACTGGATCATATTATAGTTCTGTTTTTAATTTTTTGAGGAACCTCCAAACTGTCTTCCACAGTGGCTGCATCAGTTTGCATTTCCACTAACAGTGCATGAGGGTTCCTTTTATTCCACATCCTCACCAACACTTGTTGTTTCTTATGTTTTTTATTTTAGCTATTCTGATACATGAAGTGATACCTCATTGTAGTTTTGATTTGCATTTCCCTGATGATGAGTGATATTGAGCATCTTTTCATGTGTCTGTTGGCCATCTATATGTCTTCTTTGGAGAAATGTCTGTTCGTGTCTTCAACGTGGCAGAGAGCAGTTTTGATATTCAGAAGCTATGCAAAATTATAGCCTGTCCTTTCTGTGGTTTTAGTCAGATGGTAGATTTTTAAGGATAGTTGGTATGAAATATATATATAACATGTGTTTCATAAATACGTGAATGAGACAACCATATTTGATAGTTGTCTTAGAAAATAACATTCTGTAATGTCCCAAGATTATATTTGGGATCTGCTTTTTATTCATTATTTATAAGGAGAGAGGGTTACTGGTGAAGATAACATTTTATTTTATTTTTTTTTTTTTAAAAGATTTTATTTATTTGAGAGAGAGAGAGAGAATGAGAGAGAGAGAACAAGAGAGGGGGGAGGGTCAGAGGGAGAAGCAGACTCCCTGCCGAGCAGGGAGCCCGATGTGGGGCTTGATCCTGGGACTCCAGGATCGTGACCTGAGCCGAAGGCAGTCGTTTAACCAACTGAGCCACCCAGGCGCCCCGAAGATAACATTTTAGAAAACAAAACTTGGTAGGGGAGAAATTCTAGAATAAAGTGGGTTTCTCCTTCACACAATTTTAGCTGCTGTTGTCAAGCTTTATGTCTCTCCCTTGTAAAGAAGGAGAATGGTGTATCAATTTTGTGACATAATTTCCCATTCCTTATTTTATTAGTAAAATATTTGGGGAAAAGAAGGGTGTGGAGTTTTGCTAACAAATGTGATTTGTGATCATATATTAAGATGTATACATATCAAGTAGATAAGTAATTCTGCTTTTAGGAGAGCACATTTTTTAAGACTTTATTTTTTTAAGTAATCTCTACACCTAACGTGGGGCTCAAACTCACAATCCCGAGATGGAATTGCATGTTGGACTGACTCAGCCAGCCAGGCGCCCCTAGGAGAGCACATTAAGGGACAGTTATAAGCAACTAGAGGTTGGTGATTTTACTCTTAAGCTAATAGTTTTACTAAGTAAGGGGCAAATGTTAGGAGAATACCTGTGTTTTTCCAGGTAAGGCATTTAATTCCATTTTCCATTTTTTAATATTCATCTTATATATGTAGGAATAAAGTTTCTTAATACACTTAAGGCAATTTAGTTATCATTTAAGCAAAGTATAACTTAGATTTTTAATAATATTTAGTTTCAAAATTGCATATTTCTGACATAGAGTTGATCATGTTTTTAAAGGACCCATTAATAGTGGAACTTTCAAGCCCTGGAACATTGACCTCAGCCTTGTTGGTGTTTCTTCACAGCATGAAGGAGACTGAAAAAGGACCACTTTCTCCTAAAGTTCTTTTTAATCAGCTTTGTCAGAAGTGGGTGCATCTAAATTCTTGATATAAATAATTGAGTTATAAAATTCTAATGTATCACTTAATATGAGTAGTTTCACTCTTACTGTAACATCGCTATTATTGTCTAGACTCTCAAGAGAAAGGACTAATACTTATTTAGTTGCAACTCTGTGCTTTATGTAAATTTTATCTCATAGTACTCTGAAGAAGTGCTTGTTTATCCCCATTTTATAAATAAGGAAACTGAGACTCACAGAAGTTGAGTAGCTTACCTAGTTTTATAGTGACAAAGCCAGGATTCAAATAGAAGTCTGTCCTGATTCAGAAGCCCATGATGTAATAACAAAGGTAAGAACATTATAGAATTAAAAGGTGCTATTAATAGGTCATCTAAATCTAGTTTTCTTATTTTTACTTTTATTATTTTTTAAGTATACTCTACTCCCAATGTGGGGCTCAAACTCATGACCCCAAGATCAAGAGTTGCATGCTCTACCAACTGAGCCAGCCAGGTGCCTTCCTTAGTTTTAAAGATGAGCTTCGAGGCAAATAGAATTTAAGTGAATTTCTCAAGATAGTACTGTATGTTCAAAAACAAAATCCTTGTGTGCCCAGAAATACATACATACCATAAAGGACCTGACTTAACTTTAATTCTTTCATCTAAAAAACTGAGAGCTTATTTGTGTCAGGTACTTGCTAGAATCTAAGGGTACACAATGTATAATATATTAAAAATAGACCCTGTCATGGAGCTCATGAGCTAGTCCCAGTCCACAATTACTAAAATATATAGAAACAAAATTCTTTAAATGGGAACTTGCATTTTTGTATATCTCCAGGCTTTAAAATTTCATTTTAATTTAAGCTAGTTATTTGTGCCATGGTATTATATTTTATCTTCTAGAACTATACCAGTGTTAATTTTTTAAAAAAATTTTAATTGTGGAAAGGACACTTACCATGAGTTCTGCCTTCTTAAAAATTTTTAAGTGTACAATAGATTATTGTTGATTAAGGTGCAATGCTGAATAGCAGATCTCTGCAGCTTGTCCATCTTGCTTGAATGAAACTTTATGCCCATTGATTATGCCTGTATGTTCATTTCTCCTTCACTCCAGCCCTTGGTAGACACTGTTGCACTCTCTCTGATTCAATGAATTTGCCTATTTTAGATTCCTTATATAAGTGGAATCATGCTCTTTGTTTTTCTGTGACTGGCTTATTTCACTTAGCAAAATGTGCTATGGTATTTTGAATGTAGTACAAAATAAAGAGGGTTTATTATGTTTCATTTGGTTGGCAAATGCTGTTTTTTTTTTCAAAGCCCGAAGAACAAAAAAATCCTCAGATTTTTGTGACATTGGTGCCTCACGGAGTTGAAAAGTTTTTAGGATTCTATGTGCTTTCGAATTGTTTTTGGCTCTGCCAAAAATAATTGTTTGGTATCCTCTTTCTTTTTTTTTTTTTTTGGTTTTATAAAGTTTTTTTTAAAGATTTTAAAATCTTTTGAGAGAGAGAGAGAGAGAGAGAGAGTGCATGAAAGGGGAGGAGAGGGAGAAGCAGGCTCCCCGCAGAGCAGGGAGCCTGACGTGGGGCTTGATCCCAGGATTCTGGGATCATGACCTGAGGCTAAGGCAGGCGCTTAACCAACTGAGCCACCCAGGTGCTCCTGGTTTTATTGAAGATTTATACAATTTTTAAAATTGTTAAAATAATAGGTGCTCATGGATAAAAGTTCAAAATACTCTTTGTACCATATTTTTTTCAAAAGTGATTATGTAGGCACAGACATATATAAAATTGTTTGCTACTTGCTTGTTTTGCTTAATATGTTTTTTACATTTTTCCATATTAGTACATGTGGGTATGACTTATTTGATTTAATGTGTGTGTGTATCGCACTTGTGAAAGTACATCTGTAGGATAAATAGACTTACTGGATCAAACATTATTTGAAAACATTTAAAAATTGCATTTGTTTTATTATGTTTACTTTAAAAAGAGATTTCTTTAAGAAAAGTAATTTTTTAAAAATCTGGCAAAGATTTAAGCCATATATGTTGAGTCTATTTTTGGACTCTGTTCTGTTCCATTGATCTATATGTCTACCCTTACCCCAGTTCTGCACTGTCTCATTACTGTACCTTGATAGTAAGTCTTAGAATTGGATAGTGTGAGTGCTCAGACTTTTTTTTTTTTTTTTAGCTACTCCAGGTCCTTTGCTTTTTTATGTGAATTTTAGAATCAGTTTGTTAATTGGGATTGCATTTGGAGATCAGTTTGGAGAGGACATCTTAACAATGTTGAGTCTTCGAATGTATGATTATGAAATATCTTTTCAGTTATTTAGGTATTTGATTGTTCCCATCAATTTTTTGTGGTTTTCAGCTTACAAATCCTGCACTATCTTGTTAGATTTACCTTAAGAATTTCATATTTTTTAACACTATTTATTGTAAATTGGTACTTTAGAAAAAATTCAATATCCATTTGTACATTCCAAATATAAGGAAATATACTTGATTTTTGTATATTGATCTTATTTCTTGTTCCCTTGCTCAAGGGTTATGGTAGTTTTATGTAGATTCTTCAGGATTTCCTATGTAGACAATAATGCCATTGGTAAATAAAGACCATTTTATTTCTTCCTTTTCAATCTGTATCCTTTTATACTTTTTTCTTGTATAACTGGCAAGGACCTCCAGTACAATGTTGGAGTGGTAAAAAGTAGGCATCTTTGCTTTGTTTC
This sequence comes from Mirounga angustirostris, assembly GCF_029215605.1. Lineage (NCBI taxonomy): Eukaryota > Metazoa > Chordata > Mammalia > Carnivora > Phocidae > Mirounga > Mirounga angustirostris. The sequence goes on along the minus strand of NW_026991716.1, from coordinate 85,692,668 downwards.
TGATATTAGGGGCAGAACATTCAGTCTTTCACACATAAGTATGATAACAGCTGTAGGTTTTTCATAGATGCCTTTTATCAGGTTGAGGAAATTCCCATTCCTAGTTTTTTCTGCGAGTTTTCATCAAGAATAGAAACATTCAGTAAACTCCAGTACTCATTTTTTTCTTAAAAAACAACATATTATTTAACATATAACAACATATTATTTATTAACCATGAGATAATAAATGTTAGTTGTTTTTTTTTTAAGAAAAAAGAATGGGTATTGCATTTTATTAAATGCTTTTTCTGCATCTGTTGAAATATCATATGTTTTTTAATCTGTTGATACAAGAATTGTATTAATGGATATTCTGAATAGCTTTGGTAAAGTATATTTGACATGCAGTAAGCTGTACATATTTAAAGTATACCATTGGGTAAGTTTTGATGTATATATATTTTTGTTTGTTTGTTTTCTCTTTTTATATTTTGTCAATATGCCTGGAGTAGAGAGAGTTTTTGGATTAGCAACAGACTGATTCATCTTCATCCACAAGACATCTCCACGAATTCTCTCTTGTTCTGAATTTCTTTTTCTTGATAATCTATTCCTGTTTTATGAGTATGCATACATTTTCCTCTTACAACTTGAGATTTTTAAGTTTTCTCCTCTTTCCCACAGTAACACTTTCACTAAGGTACATTTCCTGTTTATATTTCATGTTCTCCTCATTTTGAATACATGAATCTCTTCATATGTTTGTTGATTTTTCTCTTTAAGTTTGAAGGTCTCTTTAGTATTGGTAGATCAGATAGGCTCCATTAGAGATTCTGTAAGTCATCATAGAATTTTTTACCCAGTCCTAGGTAGAAGAAGAAAGAAAAAATCTAGGTTTATTAAATTTTCTTGAATGGTTGAGAAGGCAGTACTGCATTGTGCATAGTTAAGATGGAGATATAGGCAGGGACATGGTAGAGACAGTTTCTCCTTTGTTCGGGAACAATTTCCATTCTGTGCATCTCCTTTGAAAGCCATAGACTGGTCCTCCTACCTGCCACCTGGCAGATGAGGATCTCTGAAGGATTCCCTGGTTTCCCCTTGCAGTCTTCTTCCATTTCATTGGCCTTCCTTGATGCCTCCAGCACAAGTGTCATGTCATCCAATTTCAGCCTTATATGGATTCCAGACATGGAAACCCAAATAGGGTTGGGATTTGTGTCCATCTTGGTTTCTGTCCTCAACTCTGATCTAGAAGGTGAACAATAGCTATCACATGTGGAAGGGGAAGCCCACAAGGGGAGTAAATCAGAGTCTTCTCAACATCCTATTGCTTTTGCTACTTCTTAACAAGAGTGAGTAACTGAAATTATGACTCCTGTTATAGGCTAGATTCACTACTATTTCAGATAGTTTTTTAGCACCCGGGACTCACAGTAGTGCATTACTGGGGTGAATATTTATTATGAGATGAGAAATAATGCTTAAAGTACTGGACTTAAGAATCAAAAGACCTGGATTTATGTCAGTGGCACTTAGCTTGTTCTTCAGTTTTCTCAAGTGTAAAACAGAGTTCATATTAATTATGAATTTCTTAACAGCACTGCTGTGCATATCAAATGAGATATGTTGCACATATCTTAATGAGACCATTGTGAACTTGTACTACCATAACATATTCTTGCTCTTTTATATTCCTTAGACAAAATTCTTTCTTCGTCTTAGAGCACTATCTAAATTTAGTACTTATTTTCATTTAAGGCAAAATGCTCATTTTAGTATTGGAGTTTATTGCAGAAAATACTACTTTTTAATACTGAAATCACCTAAATATCTGGTCTTTCTACTTAGTAGGAAAAGGACTAAATTGAATCTTTGACTATATGCTATGTAAAAATGATTTTAGATGGTAGTAATATATTGTTGATGAAATGATCTTTTTTTCTTTCCTGTTTTGTTTTTAAATCATAGGGCCCCCCGATTTAAAAGTTTCCAGCAACAGGACAGTCAGGAGCTTCTGCATTATTTGCTGGATGCAGTGAGGACAGAAGAAACAAAGGTCAGATTTTGTTAAGTTTATCACATATGCTCTTTAAGAGGAGGGTACAAAACTGAAGGAATTAATTTCTACCATCATTTTAATGTAGGTTAAGAAGTAATTTGATTTTTTTTCCTTTCTGTTTATTCCTTTATATATTTTTTTGCCTCTTCTTCTAAAAGAATATTTTCTCCTAGTCTTTGCAACCCTATTATCCTTTATTAGTTAATACCCTTTGTCTATAAATAAAAAATCAACTCAAGCTAGCTTAAAGAAAAGAGAATCTAAGAATCTAGGGACAGGAAGGTTCTCCGGAATCCAGAGAATATTCTCCTAATTTCCCTGGTTTCTCTGGCTCTGTAGATTTTCTTTATTCATCTCCCCACAGACTGAGTTGTTTCTGTGCTTCTCTCTCTGAATGGTAGCACATGATCTCCATATTTTGCATATGTTGCAGTTCTGCATATATAAAAACAAAACTGGCTGTTTGTGAATCCTAATTCTGAATTCCCAAGAGAGAAACTTTGTTACCCCATGTTGGATTAGGATCCACTCAGGGATTAGTCATTTGTAACAAGGGAAGAAGGATTCCAGCCTCCTGGATCCGGGAATGTTTCTGAGAAAGGAAGGAATGGCTCATGGTCTGGATAGATTTCCCTAGTGTTCATTGTAATCCTATCCCTTAATCGATTGGGTGGTAGGTGACTTTAATATTAAATGAGTGAAATTCATCTTTTTTTTGGTGGGGTCCTGCAAATGGCATACAATTTTTCAGAGAAAATGCAAGATATTAAAGATGTCAAGTACATAGTACATACCCTCATTCTCCCTTTTTCACTCATAGCAGACATTATTAATCCTTTATAACAGTTCTACTGAGTCTGGATTCAGCCTCAGAATCATTCTCAACTTAGCACTGCAGGCAGGCCCTGTCAATCACAATTGTCATAATAGGTGAAATCCAGTTTTCCATTCAAGGTAAATATACTTCTTAATCTATGTTAATATGTGGTAAAGCAACCATATGAAAATGAAGTACTCATATGCTTGTGGTAGCTGTTACCATGTTACTATGCAAGGTGGACCTTCCTCTTTTTTTTTTTTTAATCTTCAGTTGTAATGTAGTAGTCTAGCTTTCAGTGAAGAGAGAGTTAGGGTTCTGTAGATTGCTTTGGGTAGTATAGACATTTTAATAATATTTATTCTTCCAATCCATGAGGATGGAATGTCTTTCCATTTCTTTGTGTCATCTTCAGTTTCTTTCATCAGTGTGTTAAAATTTTCAGAATACAGGTCTTTCACCATTTCGGTTAGGTTTATTCCTCAGTATCTTATTTTTGATGCAATTATAAATGGGATTTTTTTTTTTTTTAAGATTTATTTATTTGAGAGAAAGCTCGCACATGCATGTGCGAGGTGGGGGAAGGGCAGAGGGAGAAGGAGAGAAGCAGACTCCTTGTTGAGCGGTGAGCCTGACACGGGGCTTGATCCTAGGACCCTGATTTCATGACCTGAACCGAAATTGAGTTGGTCACTTAAGTGACTGAGCTACCCAGGTGCCCCGAAATTATTTTCTTTATTCTGCTTCATTATTAGTGTATAGAAATGCAACAGATTTCTGTATACTGATTTGTGTCCTGCAACTTTACTCAATTCATTTATCAGTTCTAGCAGTTTTTTGGTGGGGTCTTTCAGATTTTCTATATATAGTATCATGTCGGCTGCAAATAGTGAATGACTGCTTCCTTACCAATTTGGATGCCTTTCATTTCTTTTTGTTGTCTGATTACTGTGGCTAGAACTTCAGTTGAATAAAATTGGTGAGAGTGGACATCCTTGTCTTGTTCCTGACCTCGGGGAAAAGCTCTATTTTTCCCCATTAGGGATGGTATTAGCTGTGGGTTTTTCATATTATGGCCTTCATTATGCTGAGGTATATCCCCTCTAAACCTACTTTGTTGAGAGTTTTTATCATGAATGGATGTTGTATTTTGTCAGATGCTTTTTCTGCATCTATTGAAATAATCATATGGTTCTTATCCTTTGCTTATTGACGTGATGTATCATGTTGCTTGATTTGCAAATATTGAACCACCCTTGCAATCCAGGAATAAATCCCTTTTGATCACAATGAATGATTTTTTTTTAATGTGTTGTTGATTTGGTTTGCTAGTATTTTGTTGAAGATTTTTGCTTCTATGTTCATCAGAGGTATTGGCCTGTAGTTCTCTTTTTTTATGGTGTCTTTATCTGGTTTTGGTATCAGGGTAATGCTGGCTTCATCGAATGAATTTGGAAATTTTCCTTCCTTTTCTATTTTTTGGGGATAGTTTGGAAAGAATAGATATTAACTCTTTAAATGTTTGGTTCAGTTCACCTGTGAACCCATCTGGTCCTGGACTTTTGTTTGTTGGGAGTCTTTTGATTACTGATTCAATTTCTTTGCTGGTTATCTGTTCAAATTTTCTATTTCTTCCTGTTTCAGTTTTGATAGTTTTTATGTTTCTAGGAATTCATCTATTTTTCTAGGTTGTCCAATTTGTTGGCATATAGTTTTACATACTAGTCTTCTATAATTGTTTGTATTTTTGTGGTGATGTTATTTCTCTCTCTTTTTTTTTTAAGATTTTATTTATTTATTTGACAGAGAGAGACAGCAAGAGAGGGAACACAGCAGGGAGAGTGGGAGAGGGAGAATCAGGCTTCCCACAGAGCAGGGAGCCCGATGCGGGGCTCGATCCCAGGACCCTGGGATCATGACCTGAGCCGAAGGCAGACGCTTAACGACTGAGCCACCCAGGTGCCTGTGGTGATGTTATTTCTCCTCTCTCCTTTGTAATTTTGAGTCCTTTTCTTTTTTTTCTTGATAAGTCTGGCTAGAGGTTTATCAATTGATTTTTTTTTTTTTTTTTTTTTTCCCCAGAGAACCAGCTCCAATTTCACTGAGCTGTTATATTGTTTTTTTTAGTTTCTCTATTATTTATATATGCTCCAATCTTTATTATTTATTTCCTTTGCTGGTTTTAGGTTTTATTTGTTGTTCTTTTTTCTAGCTCCTTATGTGTAAGGTTAGGTTTTTATTTGAGATTTTTTTTTGGCTTCTTGAGGTAGGCAAATATTGCTGCTATAAACTTCATTCTTAGAACTGCTTTTGCTGTATCCCAAAAGTTTTGGACTGTGGTGATTTTATTTTTATTTGTTTCTATGTATTTTTTTTTTTAATTTCTTCTTTTATTTACTGGTTGACCCATTCATTGTTTAGTAGCATGTTATTTGACCTCCATGTATTTGTGGTCTTTCCGGATTTTTCTTGTGGTTAATTTCTAGTTTCATAGAATTGTGGTCAGAAAAGATGCATGGTATGACTTTGATCTTCTTGAGTTTGTTTTGGCTTGTTTTGTGGCCTAATATATGATCTGTTCTGGAGAATGTTCCATATGCGCTTGAAAAGAATGTCTATTCTGCTGATTTAGGATGGAATGTTCTGCATATATCTGTTAAGTCCATCTGGTCCAGTGTGTCATCCAAAGCCATTGTTTCCTTGTTGATTTTTTTGTTTAGATAATCTGTCCATTGATGTAAGTGGGGGTGTTAAAGTCCCCTACCATTATTGTATTATTATTGATTAGTTCCTTTATGTTTGTTATACACTCTTTTATGTATGTGGGTGCTCCCATGTGGGTGCATAAATATTTACAATTATTATATCTTCTTGTTGGATTGTCCCCTTTATATAGTGTCCTTTTTTGTCTTTTGTTCTAGTCTCTGTTTTGGATTCTGTTTTGTCTGATATAAGTATTGCTACCCTGGCTTTCTTTTGACATCTCTATGGGTGATAAATGTTTCTCCATCCCTCACCTTCAATCTGCAGGTGTCTTTAGATCTGAAATGAGTCTCCTATAGCTAGCATTTGGATGGGTCTTGTTTTTTGTTTTTTTTTTAATCCATTCTGTCACTCTGTGTCTTTTGAAGTGATTAGTCTATTTACATTCAAAGTAATTATTGATATGTATTTATTGCTATTGTATTGTTTTGTAGTTGTTTCTGAAGATTTTCTCTGATCCTTTCTTTTTTTCGTGGTTTGCTGGTTTTTGGTAGTGATCTATTTCTCTAGTGATATATTTAGTGATATGATTTCTTTCTCCTTATTCTTTGCATATTTTTAGTGGTTTTTGACTTATGGTTACCATTAGGTTCGTATATAACATCTTCTGCGTGTAGCAGTCTATATGAAGTTGATGGTCATTTAAGTTGAACCCATTCATTACTCTTCTCCTTCCCACATTTTAGGTGTATGATACCATATTTTATATCTTTTTATTTTGTGAGCTCCTTGACTGATTTTTTTTTTACAGAAATACTAATTTTTACTGCTTTTGTGTTTCTTACCTTCATACTGTCACTTTTGGTCTCTCCTTTCCATTCAAAGAGTTCCCTTTAATATTTCCTACAGGGCTGGTTTAGTGGTCAGAAACTCCTTTATTTTTTTGTTTGTCTGGGAAACTTTTTTTTTTCCTCTCCTGTTTTGAATGATAGCCTTGCTGGATACAGTGTTCTTGGCTGCAGATTTTTCCCATTCAGCACTTTGAATGGATCATGTCTTGGAAAATGTCTGCTGAAAAATCCCCTAATAGCCTTATGGGGTTTCCCTTGTATGTAACTGTCTTTTTTTTGTCCTGCTCCTTTTCCATTTTTTTCTTTATCACTATATTTTGCCTGTTTAATTACAATATGTCTTGGTGTGGATCTCCTTTTGTTGATTTTCTTGGGCCTTCTATGTGCCTCTTGAATCTGGATATCTGTTTCCATCAGAGTAGGGAAGTTTTCAGCTATTATTTCTTCACATAAATATTCTGCCCCCTTTTCTCTCTCTTCTTCTTCTGGGATCCTATAAAATGAATGTTATTATGTTAGATGGAGTCAGAGTTCCCGAAGTCTATTCTTGTGTTGTATAATTCTTCTCTCTTTTGTTCAGCTTGATTAGTTTCCATTATTTTATCTTCTAGGTCATTAATTCGTTCCTCTGATTCTTCCAGCCTGCTGTTTGTTGCATCAGGTGTGTTTCTAATCTCATTTATTGCTCTCTTCATCTCTGATTGGCTCTTTTTAATCTCTGTGTTAACGTCTTACTGGTGTCTTCTACTCCTTACTCAAGTCCCGTGAATGCCCTTATGATCATTGCTTTAAATACTCCATCAGGCATGTTACTCTTATTTGTTTCAATTAGATCTCTGGCCATGGCCTTATCCTGTTCTTTCATTTGGGACAAACTTCTCTGTCTTCTCATTTTATCTAAGTCCCTGTGCCTGTTTCTGAGTGTTAAGAAGGTCAGCTCTGGGAGCACCTGGGTGGCTCAGTCGTTAAGCGCCTGCCTTCGGCTCAGGTCATGGTCTCAGGGTCCTGGGATCGAGCCCCGCATTGAGGCTCCCTGCTCCACAGGAAGCCTGCTTCTCCCTCTCCCACTCCCCCTGCTTCTTGTGTTCCCTCTCTCGCTGTGCCTCTCTCTGTCAAATAAATAAATAAAATCTTAAAAAAAAAAAAAAAAAAAGCTCTGTGTCCTGTTCTTGAGGGTAACAGCCTTATGAGGAGGTCCTGTAGTGCCTGTCATATAATGTCCCATTACCTAGGGCCTGGCACTTCAGGGAGTGTGTCCAGCGTGTGCTGTGTGCCATCTACTGTTATGTCCTGGCCATTTTATCCCTCAGGCCAGTCATCTGCAGATACGCTCCGTGTCTGTTGTGGGCAGTGTCTGGTCCCTGGTCTGAATGTGGCAAGATTTGTTTTGTTTTGTTTAAGTAATCTCTACACCCAACGTGTATAGAGATCTCAATTCCAAGATCAAGAGTCACATGTCCTTCCAACTGAGCCAGCCATTTGGAGAGCCATTTACCTCTCAAATGTGGCAAGTTTTAATTAGATATGCTCTGGTTGGTTTGTGCTGAAACCTGTTGCCACTGCTGCCACCATTGAGGCCCTGCAAAATTCCCATGTGGGGAGATGGGGTGTCGGCAGGGGGTTGGGCTGGTCTGGGGGAGGGGACCCACCACCCTGGGACTAAGGCAAATGTGAATTTAGAAGGGCAGTTCCGTGGGGGTGGGGGGGTGGGCGGTGAGTGTTGGTGTAAGAAAGTTAGGTAGTGAGTGGCTCCCGCAGGTGGCCTTGTGCTTATGCTATGGGGGGCGGGGAGGAAAATGGTGCCTACCAGTTCCTTTGTTCCCAGAGGGGTCTCTCCATGAATGCCGTCTTTCTGGGATGCACTCCAAGATGAGCAAATAACCTCCCTACTGTGTGCCTCAGGTGCTCTTCAGATTACTGTTTACACACTGTATGCCCATGTGCTCTTTGCCTGCCTTTTCTCCAACAGCAGTGCAGTAACCTCTGGGTTCTATCCCAGCCAAACCCCCTGGACCTTTAAAACTCCAGGTTTTAAGCCCTATTGGTTGCCAGAACACAAAATTTGGGCCCTCTTGCTTTCCAAGCCAGTTGCTATGGGGATTCATTTTCTTTTCTTTTTTTTTTTTAAGATTTTATTTATTTGAGAGTGAGAGAGCACATGAGAGGGGGGAGGGTCAGAGGGAGGAGCAGACTCCCTGCTGAGCAGGGAACCCGATGTGAGACTAGATCCTGGGACTCCAGGATCATGACCTGAGCTGAAGGCAGTCACTTAACCTGAGCCACCCAGGCGCCCAGGATTCATTTTCTCTTTGTACTCCCCTGTGCACTAGTCTCTCACCCTTCTCCAGGACTGCAGTTACCTCCCCACTTCAGTGGCCATGAGCTGTTTCTCTCCCAAACCAGGTCTCTGCACTTCCTAACTCCTTCAGTGTGTCCTCTTCTCTAACTTTAGTTGTTGGGTTTGTTCTGCCAGTCTTCCAGTTGATTTCTGGGGTATTTAGGATGATTGGTAATTATCTAGTTGTATTCATGGGACAAAGGGAGCCTAGGATCCTCGTACTCCACTGCCATTTTCCCTCCTGGATCTTTCCCTCCTGGATATACTCTATATATTTCAATTATGAACCCTGTCATCTTCTATTTAGAGTTATGTTTTTATCACCTCTCTTAGATTGTAATCTCACGGAATGACTCTCTGTATCCCATGTGCCTTGCACATAGTAGGTGCCTGGTGAATGTGTGTTGAGTAAGTTTTCTGTACTTAATTTTAAATGGACAATATCTGTTGAGAATTTGAATTGGAAAAAAGCAGTTTCTTAAATAAGTTATACGACCTAGTTTCTTGGGGATTTGCAATTATTTTGAATATGTTATAATTTGAATGAACTGATAAATTGACAGGATAATACTACATTATGTTTTACCTGTAATTTGTTTTAAAAAATCAGTTAAGGGATTTACAAGGCAGCAAGTTGGGGAGAGATATAACAAAACTTGTATCTTAAATGATAAATGTGTATTGATGCTTCTGAGCCTACAGACGACATAGGAGTTAGTTTAAGATTAATTCAGACTATCAATTTCTAGAATGATTGTTCTTCCACTATGGTTTGTAAGAATATGTTTACTACATGGTCCTGTATCATTGTAAATGGAATTAAAAATTACCTCTCTACATTGTTTTTCTCTGTCAATATTAAGATAAAACTATAAAATCTGTTTCTATTATTTTTTCCCCTATTTTACTTGATGGCATTCTTTGTTACAATTAAATTATTGTTTTGTCATAATGGTGCATTAAGATTCACAGTGTCTTAAAAACTCAGGCAGTACAGGGGGAAGCATGGCTTTTTGAAAGCTCTTAATCTTCCCCTATTTGAGGGCTTTAGACGGTGTGGCACAATTAAAATGTCAAGTCCGTGGATTTATTCAGTCTCGTAAGCAAGGACAGTGGTGCAGTCAGGTACAGTGAGTCCCCATGCAGGAGCTGCATTGTCTGGCCTGGGAAGCCCACAGCTGGTAACCGTGCTGCCATTGTAGTTTGTCACTGCCATGTGTGTTTTGATTGAAGAAAGGCTCCAGCGTTATGTCTGCCACCAGAACCTTGTCGTATGATTAAAAACTACTGACCCCCTTTCATAATGTTTCATTGAAGTTTTTTCCTGATAACTGTAAAGTTGAGGGCTATACCATGCTCTTGCCAAATAGAGTGCTAAAGGGATCATTTGTGCCAAAATTGTACATTTTTCGTGGACAAAATAAAATCAAATTTACTGTAAGAACTTCTTTTACAGGCCGTCTTTTCAGCTTACAAGGTATGTGCTTCTTCACTATCTTGCTTTTAATTTGAGCTCTCACCAAATTAACAATACTACAATTTTATTTCCAAAGATACATCACTGATGCATTATTGGTTAGGACTATTTTAAAGGCAGACTGTCTCAGCTGACTGTTAAGCCATGAGTGTTATGTATTCTTATTTTTGAAAGAAGTTTATGGTGGAGATTTGAAATAGTTGAACCTTGACACTGCTAACTGATTAATGTGCTGCAGTTGTTAGCAGCTTCCTGGCCAAAGTGTGTGTGTGTGTGTGTGTGTGTGTGTGTGCGCGTGTGCGTGCCGCGTGTCTCTTTTTTTTTTAACTTAAATGGTTCAAAGAATGACTCTCAACAATGAGAGGCTGTAGATAGACCTAAACTCATTTATTTTATTCAACTTGATGAATTACCTATTAATTAACTCCTTTAACAGTTTAGAGAATATAAATTTGTGGCTAAGATACAATAAAAAAGCAAATGTCTAATAGTTTAAAAGTTAATAATTTAAACAACTCCATTGTTTTTATTCCTTTTTAAGAGTTTGATATTATAGTTTACATTTCTGAAAATGGCAAAGACTCGTTAAATCATATTGAAAGTCATGTTTGAATTAGTAAAATATTCAAATTGTAAAATAAATTTATAGACTTATAACTTGGTTTAGAGTTCTTTATCTTTGCTGGCTGGAGAGACTTTTTACAGTTATACTAAATATTTACAGGTGAATATGGTATTTATTGGAATCTTTATTTAAGTCCATTCTCCTGCATGGAATTCATACCATTCTAATTTATTTTCATTCAATCAATTCTTTTTTAAAGGTATAAAAGTCAGCTTTAGCTCAGACAGTATCTGAATTATATCAATTTTCAAATTTATTGTGTCTGAATTGGAGATTATTTCACTATTTAATAGCTTTTGGGACATACTTTATGATTTTGATTTTCTTCACATATATTTCAAGATAGTATGACATGGCACAGATTGCTGTATGTTTACTTTTATACCCTACTTTGTATATATTTAAGTTTTTGAATCTTGCATCAACTTTCAAAATATACTTGAAGAGAATAGTGAGCAGTTCTAGGAAATATAGTGTGCTGATCTTAGGCCGGTTAATAAATGAAACTCAGTTTCACAACTATTGGGGGAAGGTATCAGACACTTACCATGAAATGTATCCTATATACAGAAGAATGTATGCAGATATATATACCGTTTAAAGCATAATATAAAGAAAAGTCATTTACCACTAGAAACCTTCCTCACCATCACACCCAGAGTTAAAAAAAATTGAATGTTTTAGTGCCATAGAAGCCACCTGTTCTTTCTTTTCAAACATGTGTTCCTCATCAGAGGGAACGACTTTTTTTTTTACTTTTACAGTAATCATTTCATTGTCTTATAGTTTTGAGAGCGATCTGTGTATGCTTAAACAATTAGATTGTTTAGTTTTGCATAACTGGTTAGCAAGCACAAACCTTTTGTCATTATTGGATGAAGGCTCCCAAAAGAAGAGGGACTGAGAGAATCTCTGGAACATAGTTTGGCTTTGGCGTCCCAGAATTTCTAAGAGTTCTTTCTGGGGGAAGTCAGTGGGCAAGGTCATGAATGTGTTCTGAGCCATGCTTCTCCAAGCAACTGACAGAGTTATAGGAGAGACCAGGTGCTAGCTCTCTGGTCCAAAAACGTTAAAGGCTGCTCCGTATTTTCTGCTTCTGAGTTCATCATGACCCACCTCTTTGCTCTCAGGAATAGGTCAGAGCAGAACGACTTTGGGTTAGGTAATGTGTATACTCTGATTGATCCACAGCAGAGCATGGGGAGGATAAGGACGGTAGCAGCTCATTCCCCATATATTCTGTTCTCAGATTTAAAACATGGTACAGTAGCAGAGGGGATCTTAGTGTTGACAGTGTGTCTGTCTCCTGGTCTCACTGCTTCAGTATGGGTTGGTTGCCTCCCACATTGGATGTACAGGTGTCGTTCTGGAGTTCCCACTAACTGTGCTTCTGGGAATTCTCTTGCCTCTCTTATGCATTGGCCCTGCTGTTGCCCGTAAACTATGTTGTCTTTCTTGTTTATGCTCTCCTTTGGTGGTGGTGGTGGTGGTGGTGGTGGTGGTGGTGGTGTGTGTGTGTGTGTGTGTGTGTGTATTTTTCTCCTTTCTTTATTCAGAAGGTGGCATATACTATATGAACACTTTCTGCAGTTTTGCAGTTTTGTCTTTTTTCACTTAATTGTAACAGTCTTTTCATATCAGAAGATAGGAAGCTTCTCTCTCTCTCTTTTTTTTTTTTACCTGAAGATATCAAACCAGTGTCTTAGTGATTCTCTCTTATATGTATGTTTCCAGTGTTTTTGCTTTTATGCATAATGCTGTGATGAATAAGGTATTTGTGTTATTTTGCATGTGTGTTAGTATATCTGCATACATATAGAAATGAGATTGCTGGATCAAATGATCTATCCATTTGTAATTTTGATATCCTCCATAGGCATACAATTTTCACTTCTGTTAGCTACATGCCATGTAAGGGAGTCTCTTTCCCCACAGCACCACCAAAAGACTGTTTTGTCAAACTTTCTAATTTTTACCAATCAGCTGGGTAGAAAAATGCATCTCAGGGTGGTTTTAGTATACATTTCTCCTTGAATGAAGCTGAATATCTTTTCCTCTGTGCCTATTTTTTACCCCTTTTTCTGCTGAGTTCTGATCCTTTGCTGATTTCTAAAAGCTTTTTGTATACTAGGGAGAGAATATATTTCCAAGTTTGTCATTTGTGTCTTGATTTTGCTTATAATTTGGCAGCATATTTTTTTTAGGTAAAAAAGTTTAAAAATTTTTTGGTTTTGAATTTAACAGTCTTTTATTTTAAAAGCCTTCTGGATATTGAGTCATGGTTAAAAAAGGCATTCCCACTCCTAGGTTATAAAAGAATTTCCCCATGTTTTCTCCTAGTACTTTATAATTCATTTTTAGATTTAAATCTTGATCTATTGAGGTTTATCCTGTTCCCAGAATATTTCCTTTTTTCCCATTTGACTATCCTACGGTTATCCACACTGTATAGTATGCTTTTCCCGCTAAATTGGTAACACCCTAATTATACTAATTTTTCATATGTATTTGGGCTTATTTCTCAACTTGCCCTTGATTCTGTTTGCTTATCTTTTTGATTATTAGGATCATACTTTAAATTATGAAGGTTTAAATGCATTTTTCTTTATATAATCAACCACATTTTATTAATTTCAAAATGAAAGTCTGGATCTCCATATTACCTATTTTGCCTTAAGCTCTGTTATTCTCTGTTTGGAATAGTAACTTGCAAAGGAAACTTTGGCATATTTTCTCTTCCTTTCATGCATCAGTCACAGACTTTCTCTACATATGAAATTTCTTCATTAGTGGCTGGTGGGACCTCCTTCTTGATACACTTTCTTCCCTTTGAAAAAGACTAAAAAAAAATCTAACATCATCGTCTTTATCATCTTACTCCACCCTATCCTTTCCAAGGGCAAAGAGTCTATAGAGCACATTCCAGAATTGCATCTCTCTTTCCCTCTCTCTTTTTTTATGCTGCAGTCTGTTTATTCATTTTATTGTTTTTTCCTCAATTTTTAATATTTTGAAGTATAATTGACATATTACTTTCAGGTGTACAACATTGATTTGGCAGTTGTATACATTACTCAGTGCTCACCATAAGTATAGTCACCATCTGTCACTATACAACATTATTACAATATTATTGAGTATATTCCCTATGCTGTACTTTTCATTTCCATGACTTATTTATTTTATAACTGGAAGTTTGTACCTCTTAATCCTCTTTATCTATTTTGCCCATCCTCTTACTCCCTCCCCTCTGGCAACCACCAGTTTGTTCTCTGAATTTAAGAATCTGTTTATTTGTTTGTTCATTTTGTTTTTTAGATTCCACATATAAGTGAAATCTTTTTTTAAATTAATATAATGAAGGCACTGAAGTTTTTTAATTTAAATTCAATTAGCCAACATATAGTACATCACTAGTTTCTGATGTAGTGTTCAATGATTCATTAGTTGCATACAACACCCAGTGCTCATTACATCATGTGCCCTCCTTAATGCCCATCATCTGGTTACCCCATCCTTCCACCCACCTCCCTTTCCACAACGCTCAGTTTGTTTCCAGGGTCAGGAGTCTCTCATAGTTTGTCTCCCTCTCTGATTTCTTCCCATTCAGATTTTCCTCCCTGTCCCTATGATCCTCCATGCTATTCCTTATATTCCACATATAAATGAAACCATATAATTGTCTTTCTCTGACTTATTTCACTCAGCATAATACCCTCCAGTTCCATCCATGTTGATGTAGAAGTTGGGTATTCATCCTTTCTGATGGCTGAGTAATATTCCATTGTATATATGGACTGCATCTTCTTTGTCCATTCATCTGTTGAGGGACATCTCGCTCCTTCCACAGTTTGGCTATTGTGGACATTGCTGCTATGAACATTGGGGTGCATGTGCCCCTTCTTTTCATTACATCTGTATCTTTGGGGTGAATACCCAGTAGTGCAATTGCTGGGTCGTAGGGTAGCTCTATTTTTAACTTCTTGAGGAACCTCCATACTGTTTTCCAGAGTGCTGTACCAGATTCCATATATAAGTGAGATCTTATGATATTTATCATTTTCTGTCTGACTTATCTCATTTATCATAATACTCTTCAGGTTCCTTCATGTTTTTGCAAATGGCAAGATTTCATTCTTTTTTATGGCCAAGTAATTATTGCATTGTATGTTCCATTAGAACATTTTCTTTATTCATTCATCTATTGATGGACACATGGCTGCTTCCATATCTTGTCTATTATAAATAACACTACAATAAACATAGGGGTGCATATATCTTTTCAAATTAGTGTTTTTGTTTTCTTTGGGTAAATACCCACTAGTGAGGGGCACCTGGGTAGCTCAGTCAGTTAAGCATCTGCCTTCGGCTCAGGTCATGATCCCAGGGTCCTGGGATCGAGCCCCACATCGGGCTCCCTGCTCGCGGGGAGCCTGCTCTCTCTCCTCTCTGCTCATACTCTCTCTTGCTATCTCTCTCTCAAATAAGTAAGTAAATAAATAAATCTTTAAAAAAATACCCACTAGTGGAACTACTGGATCATATGGTATTTCTATTTTTAATTTTTTGAGGAATCTCCATACTGTTTTCTACAGTGGCTGCACTAAACTTATGTTTCCACCAACAGTGCACAAGGGTTCCTTTTTCTCCACATCCTTACCAACACTTGTTATTTCTTGTCTTTTTGATATTAGCCATTCTGACTGGTGTGAGGTAATATCTCGTGGCAGGTTTGATTTGTATTTCCCTGATGACTACTGATATTGAACATCTTTTTATGTGTCTGTCTACCATCTGTATGGCTTCTTTGGAAAAACGCCTCTTTAGGTCCTCTGCCCATTTTTTAATGCATTTTAATAAATCTAGTGGGACCAGTCATTTGTCACTACACTTCCTGTTCTCCCCCACCGATTTTTCATTGCTATTCTTATTTATTCCTCCATATCTAGTTTAGGACTAATCTCCCCCTTCAATCTCTCACATTAAAAAAAAAAAAAAACCTATTGCTATTTTTACGGGAATTATGTTAAATTCATAAATTTAGGGGGCAAGATTGAAATGTTTATTTAGGACCCGTTGAAGAACATGGTGTGTCTTTCCATTTGATCAAGTTTTCTTTTGTGTCTTTCAGTAGTGTTTTTAAGTTTTCCTCATTTAGATCTTACACAACCCTTAAGTTTATTCGTTATTTTATCTTTTTAGTTGTTATTATAAATGGGGCATTTTCTTCCATTGCTTCTAACTGGTTTTTGTTTGTCTGTGTGAAGGCTATTGACTTCATTATATTTATATACCCCATATCAAATTCTTTTATTATTTATAGTAGTTTTTCATTTCAGTTTGTTCTTTTGGTTTTTCCAAGTAAAAAGTCATATCATCTGCAAATAATTTTATCTCCTTTATAATTTTTATACTCAGATTTATTTTTCTATCAAATGCATTGACTAGAACACTAATACAGTCCTACTAAATAATAGTAATAAATCAAGGAATTTAATCTTAAATAATGTTTTGCTTCTTATATCTATTAATATGATGGCTTGTATGAATAGATTTCCTAATATCCCTGCATTACTAGAACAAAAGTCTTAATGATAGTGTATTATTTTAATGTGCTTCTGTATTTTATTTAGAATTTTTTTCATACGTGATGTTGGTGTGTGTTGTATATGTTCTCTGTCAGCTTTGATACCAATATTATGCTTCATGAAAATAATTTGGAGGCTTCCCTTTTTTATGCTCTGGAACATATGTTTAGTGGCATTCCTCTGAAAAGTTAGGGCTTGGAACTTTTTGTACGGAGTTACTGTGTAACACCATTCTTCTCTTTCTGCCCATTCACCTACCCCATGAAAGCTGGAAGGTACTCTCTCTCTTCTGGAACTCATTTCCTGGAAAATTATCTAATTTTTTCTGAATTTTCAAATGTAATTACATGAGAGTGGAGCAAAGTAGTCTCTCATGATTACTTAAAATATCCTTAATTTTGTTAGTGGTTTCCTTTTTCTTAGGTGTGATGTTAATGCTTTTCATCCTTACTTTGATTAAGATTGACTAGTAAGTTTATTTATCCTCCACCCAAAAATCAGCTTTTGATTCATTTATTAGTCTCTTCAATTTATATACTTTTGTCTTCATTAACTCTTTTGTTGAGTTTTGTTATTTACTTTCGTTTAGCTTTGATATTCTTTTTCTAAATTTATGATGTGGCTGCTTAATTTGTTTTTATTCTATTCAATTGATTTAAATATTTAAGGCTGTGAATTTTCTGAACAGTGGAAAGTGTCTGTATTCTGATATGTAGTACTTTTATGATTCTCTGGCAAGTCTGCAGTTTGAGTTTCATTTTTCTTTAATATAATATTTTTTTAAGAACAGAATTAGGTATCATTTTCAGGAAGTCCAGGTCAAACAGCGGTCTCACCTATGAAAACCTGTGATTAAGACTTTACTTAATTATCCTCCAGAAGTTTTTTTTTTTTTTTAACAAGCTTTTCTCTCACTGCACTGTAAAAATGTGAATTTGAGAAGATTAAATTCATCCACTAAGGAGGGACATAATTAGTATAAAAGATGATAATTTATTAGCTCAAATGTCTTTATTCTTGGAATCTGATTTTATTTCATTCTGAAAGTTTTCTGTGATATTGGATCTTTCCTGAAATATAAAGAGCTATGGAAACATATAGATCTTGTCATTTCCTTAGAGCTGCTAAAGACTTTAATACTAGTAATCATTATTGACAACTGAATTCAAATAAAAGGATAACTGATCAAGATTTGGGGTATTCTTCTTGCTGTGGAAATTATTTGATGTTCTGGACTTTACTCATATAGGAATATATATAATCTAGGTGAAGATCATAGTGACCAGTTTAATAGCTTCTTATATAGTAAAATTTTTTCTTCAATAGATAAGAAGTTCCACATGGTCTCTGTGTTACTTTTTGTCCTGATTAAAATGACACATCATTTTAGGGACAGAGTGGTAGAGTGTGGGAGAGGAGGGAAAAGAGGGAGAACTTACTCTAAACCTATAAGAATACATTCAAATATGGATTCTTACGAAATTCTTATTTGTTTTATAGAGAATACAAGCTAGCATTCTAAAAGCATTTAACAACCCAACTACTAAAACTGCTGATGATGATACTAGAAAAAAAGTCAAAGGTATGTTGATTCATTCACTGTTAAAACTTTCTCCTAGAAGAAAATTGTACGTTTCTTTTCAGGGGAAAAAGAACTGAGCATTATGTGAACTAATTCTGTAAAGCAGTGGCCTTAAAAGGAGAGTGTACTTACTCCAGTGGCTGCCAAGATAGTCTACTGGGTCATAGAAAGATGTTAGAATGCGTCCATGTGAACTTTAAAAACTAAAACTAGTATCAACTATACAGACTGACACTGATAACCCTAATGTGAAGTATCCTAAGGGAGACTTGAAAGGTTGTGGAAAGCAGCAGCCTCGCTGGGAGTTCCGTTTCACCATATTGTGTCATTTTGCAGTTGACCTATGCTTGGATAAGTGGATTTATGGGTATTATACAGTTTTAACTAGTCAGAATGCTTAAGTGTTCCAAAGATTGGTTGGAGAGAGTACTAAATCAAACATACATGTCTACTTTACTTCTAGTGTCGACTCTTCATCAGCCAAAGTATGAGGCAAAACCAGTGATTATCTAATCAAAGCTGATTATTTATAATTATCAGTATTTAAGTGTGGGCTTACAGCTCATGATATGAGTGATTTACCTTGTCCTAACTGTATATTTTGTCTTCAGATATTAACTGATGCTGGTACAAAGTCATCATTTTTAAATGTTTAAAATATTTTTTGCATTTTATTTATTTTCTTTTCTAACTTCGATTTATTTGTGGTATTATATATACACACTACTTGTCTATAATTCATAAACAAACATACATATTGTGATTGTACATGACCAAACTATATGCAGTGAAAGGTTCAAGATTTTTTTTTTTTAATTAAAGTATAGTTGACACACAATGTTACATTAGTTTCATGTGAAGGGTTCAAGATGTTTTAAAATGTGGATTCTCAAGTATGCTTGGGGTTTTTTGTTTGTTTGTTTGTTTTGAGATAGTGCCATCTAGTGTATGTTTAGAATAACTGCCCAGTTTTTCTTTCCTTCCAGTTTTGTGTAATCTTTTCTATTTTCAATCCCTTGTACAATTTTCTTAATGAAACGTCTTAGTTTACATTAGTAACTTCTAAATAGTTATCATTATATTAAAAGATGTTTATTGATATGTCTATAAGTTGGCTGTGACATTCAATACTTCAAATAATGTTTTGAAATGACTTTAAATGTTGTTTGTATAAAATTTGAAGTTAGAGGGACGCCTGGGTGGCTCAGTTGGTTAAGCGTCTGCCTTCAGCTCAGGTCATGATCCCAGGGTCCTGGGATCGAGTCCCACATCGGGCTCCCTGCTCCATGGGGAGCCTGCTTCTCCCTCTGCCTCTGCCTCTCTCTCTCTATCTCTCATGAATAAATAAATAAAATCTTTAAAAAAATTAAAAAATAAAAAAAAAAAATAAAATAAAATTTGAAGTTAGAGATCCAAAAAGGATAGAAGTTTGAAAGAGGAGTGAGGTTTGTTAATATATATTTTTTGTCATAATTTACTGTGGAAAGTTTTAAACATCTATTGAAATGGAGAGAATAGTATGATAGAACCTCGTGTACTCCTCACCCCTCTTAAACTACATTGAATTCATGGTGTATTATGTTTTATCTATGTTCTCCTAACTCCTGATTATTTTGAAGCAAATCACAGGCATGATTTTCTTTGATTTATAAATATTTCCCAAACACAATAATTTTACCATTTTATACTGAACGCACACGTGTGTGTGTGTGTGTGTGTGTATGTAATGTTACTAATTGCCCAAATTAATTCTTTACGTTCTACTATGTTTACTTGTCTTTTACTACTCTGTTGTTTCCATAGTTATGGTCCAGGCATCTGTAGCCCTAAAAGCATAATCTTTTTCATCCCTCTGTCTACCTCTACGTTAGGTACAGAGGCTTTAAAGGGTTTAATGGGAGCAGTTGAGGTATGATCTGAACAGTGGTTATTGGTCTACCTATTTTGCCTCAAGTTTAAGAACTGTTCATTATTTCTTGGAGACTACTGTAGTTGATAATCAAATTTTCTCTACAGAATTGTAAAGGAGAAAAAGACGTTATAACATCATACGATAAAATGTATTAAATGTATTGGACATCTATCTTACTCAGATTTCCTTTGAATCAACAGAGAAAAAGCATGTTACATTGTTAGGTTGATGGTTGACATATTTTTTGCATTAAAAAGTATTATTTTTACAGCGTATGGAAGAGAAGGTGTGAAAATGAACTTCATAGATCGGATCTTTATTGGTGAATTAACTAGCACAGTCATGTGTGAAGAATGTGCAAATGTAGGTGCTTTGGAATTCACTTCAACATGGAATAGATTACAATCATCATTTGTTGTTTTCTTTCACATATAATCATCAGCATTTATTTTTATTAGTGACGGATGACTACGTAATAGATTTTAAAAGTCGTTAGATATATCCTTCACTCCCAGAGGAAGAACATAATTTATCATTTTTAAAGTGTTTTTTCCTCTCAACAAACCCGTGACGTTCTTTTAGCCTCCTCTAGTGTTCTGCAATGTGTTAGGTACTTGTTTGGATTGAAATGGAAGAGAAACTTCTGGGAAGGGAATAACTATGTCATATAACTATGCATTGCCCTAAAGTATGATTCTAATAACTTAGGGTGATCTACCACATTTTAGTTAAAGTTTACATTTATATAACTTGTTGAAGTTTTGTTTAAAGTAGACTCATCTTTGAATGAAATGATAATTTTTATTTTGAATGCCATCTGTACTTTAACAACAACTTAAAACACATAAACATTTTTATAGGTTTTTAATTATTTGGTAACGAATATTTCTGAAAATGTATGGCTTAGAGTATGATAGGTGTAAACTTCTGTTAGATTTTAATCATAAAATGGAGAGTCGTTATGTCCATTTTCCTGTCCCAGATTATCGAGTACCTTTCTTTTCTCTCTAGTCTTATAAAATCAGGATTATATGTTACATCTCCTTCTAGCCTGTCATGTTGAAGCACAGCATTTATCAACATGATA
This sequence comes from Mirounga angustirostris, assembly GCF_029215605.1. Lineage (NCBI taxonomy): Eukaryota > Metazoa > Chordata > Mammalia > Carnivora > Phocidae > Mirounga > Mirounga angustirostris. Next base: position 85,671,644 of record NW_026991716.1, on the reverse strand, counting down.
TTACTTAAATTTCTAGTATTTTCAACATAGAAGTTGATTTCTGTCTCACAAGCTAGAGAGAATCTTTTTAAACAGAGCTCACCTAAGAAGCTACAAAACACAGTCAAGCGCTCTGGGTTGTTTTTGTTTTTGTTTTTTTTTTTAATACTTCTATTTGATTTATGTTGTGGCATAATTTCACCAAAAATATGTTTATATCTTTAGTTGATCGGTTTTATTAAACACAGTTAATTTAGAAGTTACTTTGAATATTATAAGTTAGTCGTATTGGCAATATTATAAAATTCAACTGGGTTGCATTTATTGAGGCTTTGGGATATTTTGTTTTGATTAACAATATGTGCTGCTCTACCCAATTAAAATCACTGTTTGTTCCAGGGATGTTTTTAAACTTGAAATTCTAAGTTGCCTGGGGAGTTTGATTTCTTTAAGACTTTACAAAACTACATTGTCTATATTAGAATTCTAACTGAATTTCTCAATATGTTTTCTTTTTAAGATCTCCTCTGTGAACGATCCCTTTATTGATATTTCACTTCCTATAATAGAAGAAAGGGTAAGGAGAAAAAAACTTCATAATGAGTCTTTTGTGAAGAGCATTTATTCATTCATATACTTAGACATTTGTTGAGCATGTTATCACATTATCTGAGAATCATTTTTTTATCTATGATAATGGAGTTCATAGAGTGTAAATGATACTGGGGTTTGTGTATATATGCATAAATTATGATATAGTTCTTACTCTCAGGGATTTCAAACCATTATGTTTTACAGTTTGAGAATTAATGTTAAGGAAATTATCTAATTTCACATGAGTTAGAAATTCAAAAAAGTAGGTGATATCCAGAATTCATTTCCTAAATAAGTTTTGTGTTATGTACATGGCATCTATATAGGTTTCAAAACCGGTACTTTTGGGAAGAATGAGTAAATATAGAAGTTCGCAGGCGACAGATAATGATCAGTACAGTGACACTGTTACTATAGAAAATACTTCTGAACCCAGAGCCACCAAGAACCAGTCTTCATCTAAAGATAAGGTAAGATTATATGCATTTGTGAGACATCTGTTTTAAAAAAACTTTTTAATAAGAAAAGTTTCAAAAATATACAAAAGTAGAGAGGTAGTGTTATAAACTCCCATGTACCTATTTCTCAGATTCACAGGTATCAGATCATGGCTAATCGTATTTTATCTGTAGCTATCCCACATTCTCCCCCTCCCCATCTCATATTATTTTGAAATAATTCTGATATAAAAGGTAAATACTATTTTAAAAGACATAACCACAGTGCATCATCATACCTAAAAATATTAATAACTTTTTAATAGTGCCAACATCCAGTCATTATTTAAATTTCTGTAGTTGTCTCATAAATACCTTTTTTGTTTTTGCTTTCTAAGGTGTGCTTGAATTTAGGATCTAAAAAAAGATCTATAGATTGCAGTTGATTGCCATCTCTTAATTGCATATCTCTTAGGTCTCGTTTAATCTACAGATTTCCCCCTCCCTTTCTCCCCTACTTTGCAATGTATTTGTTGAAGAGATTGGGTCATTTTTTTTCCCAGTAATTTCTCACATTCCCACATTCAATAGTAATTTATCTTGCTATTGCATTTCCATGGTGTTAACAGATTTCTTTGTTTCTTTTATTTCCTCTCTAAGGCAGTTCAATCTAAAGGCCTAATTAGGCTCAAGTTTTATTATTTGACTTTTGGCAAGAAAACATTTATTTAAAATTTTATTTATTTATTTTTTGAGGGTTGGGGAGGGACAGAGGGAAAGAGAGGGGGAGAGAGAGAATCTTAAGCACGCTCCACACCCAGTGTGGAGCCCAACATGGGGCTCGATCTCCCAACCCTGAGATCATGATCTGAGCGTAAATCAAGATTTGGATGCTTGGGTGCCTGGGTGGCTCAGTCGTTAAGCGTCTGCCTTTGCCTCAGGTCATGATCCCAGGGTCCTGGAATTGAGCCCTGCATTGGGCTCCCTGCTCAGTGGGAAGCCTGCTTCTCCCTCTCCTGCTCCCCCTGCTTGTGTACCCTCTCTCGCTGTCTCTCTCTCTCTATCAAATAAATAAAATCTTAAAACAAAAAAAAGAGTTGGATGCTCAACCAACTGAGACACCCAGGCGCCCCTTGGCAAGAAACCTTTTAACTGGCGGTGTATACTTCCACCAAGGAGATGCATGTAATATTTGGTGTCTAATCTTTGATGTTACCAGTCACTGATGACCATTGTCTAGACCCATTATTTCACTAGGGACATAGCCGGTTGTTGAATTGTCCCATAAAAATTTAAAGAAATCAATCTAAATTTGCACTTCATTTTTTCAAAAACTTTTTTTTATGTGATATGATTTGTACTAACTTAGCAAATTGATACGTTATCAGAATTAGCTTTTTCTGTTACAATGCTCTTGAAGTGGCAGGACTCCAGAGAGTATGTACAAAGGTTTATAATTAAAAAGCCTCCCTCAGCTCTGTTCTACAAAGACCTGCTTCTTTCTCCACAGATAAGTAACCGCTATTGTGAGTTTCTTGTATAAAGATTAATTTTAAATTAGAACTATTTGTTATTCTATCTTCTATTGATTGCAGTTTAGGTAGATTTAGGAAATGGATTTCAGAGGGTCTAGGAAAAGTATTTATTTAATAATTGTGGAACGTGTAAATAAGACTTGCATTTATTTTCAGTAAGGTCACAAGATTCTTTTCTCTGAAAACACAGAATCAACTAGTTCATGGCAGAAAATGTGTAAGAAAATTGTCATCTGGAGAAGATAGAGCAGTCGTCATATGCCAGAAAAATGAGCACCTTGAGATGAACGGGGATTCCCCAGCATTTGCAAGCATCACGAATACCGAGTCGGCTCTGACTGAAAGCCCCACCGATGGCAGTGAGAAAGAGGCCAGCCGTTCTGAAAGTAGCGCTGATGCAGACAGCGAGGCTTCAGAATCCGAAAGTGCTTCTGAGCAGGCTGTGTTGTTGAGGTCTAGCCGTGGGTGCTGTGTGCACCCGCATGCCCCCTCTCCCCAGCCGCCAGCAGCTGGACCACCCACCAGCGAGCCTGGCACTGGTGACAAGGGAGTGGCTGAAGCTATTTCCGAACTTCATCTGAGCAGCCCTGTAACTGGAGATAGAGATTTTGATAGAGAGAATAAGCCACCAAGTGTTCCAAATAGTTTATGTTCTTCAGAGGAGAAACATATGCTGTCTCCTCGCCCCCCAAATGCTTTTCAGACCCTTTCTCAGAGCTATGTAACTACTTCTAAAGAATGCTCACTTCAGTCCTGTCTCTACCAGTTTACATCTATGGAATTACTAATGGGGAATAACAAGCTTCTGTGTGAGAATTGTGCTGAAAAGAAGCAGAGGTACCAAAAGGAAACCGGTTCCCCAGGTAAACATTTAGGTTTTTGTTTTTCTTAGTATTCACAGGGTATTTGATAGTCAATGACTAGCGGGTTATAGATCCTAAATAGAGGAACCTGAGAACCTTGTGCCTACACGTAAGCTGCTTGGAAGCAGGAATTATCTTTTTCATCGTTGTACCTCAGCACTGTAGATGGTGACTGGACTTCTAAATCGATTTTTGATGAAGTAAATTGAACAGGAAGTACCCATCTCTGCCTTGAAAAATGCAAATCCACAGAATCTTGTTTCGGGGTACTAGCTGTCTGAAATCTTTCCAGAAGAAATTTCCCTGGTACATCTGTAGCCTTGATATGGAGAGAATACTCCGATTCTTAGCGACTAGTTGTTTCAAAATGCAGGCTTTATAATTATTCAATTGTGGTGAGGCCCATAGATCAGGAGATGGTTGCTGCTAGTTTGTTACATACAGTTCTGAAGAGGAGGGAGAACACTAAGCCATGCCATGCAGGGCCACATGGGGAAGGACCAGGGTTGGTCAGGAGGCAGAAGGAGTGAGGAGAAGACATGGACAAGAGCCTTTATTGTAGTTTCCAGGGAAGGAGTTAGAATCAACAAGGTTTAGGATTGACTAGTTTTGAATAATTTCAGTGGGCTCTGGGGCATGGGGGCTGTCTCTAGTTGTATAGTACCTGACCCTAGTGTGATGAGGGCAGATGGATAGTGGCCTAGTGTATCAGAGCCCAATAAAGGAGGTGGTTGAGTATAGGCTTTGGATTGGTTGGTTGCATATGAGAGGCACACTTACATTGTTTATTATATCTAGGAATTTGCTAGTTGTGGCTGAAGCCTTCCCTATAATGTCAGCAAGGCCCTAGGTATCAAAGTATCAGAATAAAGACATGTTTAATACACTAGTAATTAAAGAAATGTCTAGATGGGAGAAGGAAGAAATACCACCTTACATTAATCCAAGTTAAATATGCTGTTGGCCATATTCAAATCCCATCCCAACTATTTTCTAACAACCTCTTACTGAAATGCCCTGTGGTGATCTCCTTTCACTACAGTGAGTAATGACCCATTTTTTTCAACTACAGGTCTGTTTCTGGTGGTCTTTGGAGGGCATTGACATAAGTCGCTATAGTCCATCTGCTTCCCAGCTCCCAAAATTTTGTTGCAAGTTTCACCTCCCCTATTCTTTGTTCTTGTAAGTGTGTCCTTTTTAAAAAAATCCCTTTCATTTCAGTGGAGTTTGGAAAGTAGTATAGAGGCACCCTTGTCACCAGAGTCTAATTTCTTTTTTAACATTTTCAAAAATATGGTATGATGCTTCTTTATAAACGTTAACTCTGTTACGTGGTATATAATGTATAAAATGGAATTTTACAAAAAAATTATTATTATTTTATGCAGAAAAGAAAGCAGAAGTTTATACTAATGCCAGGAAGCAATTGCTCATTTCTGCTGTTCCAGCTATCCTAATTCTCCATCTTAAAAGATTCCATCAGGTAAAAGTCCCTTTAGTAGCACTGTAGTAATTTTGTCATATGTTTTGCAGAACCCTACATCTTGTAAAATGCTGTCAAAGGATTAGACAGTAACTTGTTTAATTTAAAAATTTGTCATAAAGGATTTACTGCTTTTTTTATCCATAATAGCTTACAAGACTTTTCTAAATAAAATGGTTTAATTCATGATACTGTATTTGGTGGTTTAGGTGGTAGGAACCTAAGGGGTGTGTGTGTGTGTGCGCGCGCGTGCGCGCGTGCACGCACGTGTATGGGAGAGAGAGAATGAAAAATAAAGTTTATTAAGAATCCTTAGAAGCAGGGAAATAACAAAGTGCACATAGCTTTCTGAGCTCTCAGGATCCCAGTGATAGGGGTAAGTGGGCTGGACATGGTTGGCTTGGACTAAATGCAAAAAGGGCTACAAAATGCAAATGTAGGGACTCTACAATGAGAGGGAACCTAAATGTTTTTAATGTGTCAGGTTTTCCTCTCAGCTTAGTTTTAATCCAATGCCTTGTCTGGTTTTTTTTTATGTGGGGTTTTTTTGTTTTATTTTTGCATTTGATGTAATGATTTTAAAGTTCCTCTGAAAGAGTAAATAAGTGAAATACTAAAACATTTTGGAAAAAGTTAGAATGGGTGATTTTTTTGACACCAGTTTAAAAATAAAACTGTATAATTAAAACAGTATGGTCAAGATTGTCAATAAATAAAACATGAGTATTATTTAAAGCTCTTATTATGATAAAGGAATAATCTCAAATCAGTTGGGAAAGTGGTAGATTATTTTGTTTTTAAGTTTATTTTTTTTTAATTTTTTTATTTTTTTTAAAGATTTTATTTATTTATTTGACAGAGAGAGACTCAGTGAGAGAGGGAACACAAGCAGGGGGAGTGGGAGAGGGAGAAGCAGGCTTCCTGCCAAGCAGGGAGCCCGATGCGGGACTCGATCCCAGGACCCTGGGATCATGACCTGAGCCGAAGGCAGTCGCTTAACCAACTGAGCCACCCAGGCGCCCTTAAGTTTATTTATTTTTAAGTAATCCCCACACCCAATGTGGGCTCAAACTCATGACTCCAAGATCAACCCCAAGATCAAGAGTCGCTTGCTCTTCCAGCTGAGCCAGCCAGACACCCCACGGGGTAGATTATTTGATAAAGGATTTAGGAAAAAGAGCTGAAATAAAAAATGTAAAGCTTCCCTCTATACCATGTATCAATACTATTTTCAGATAAATATTTTAACTGTATGAAACAAATCTTCAAAAGACTAGAAGAAAACTTAAATGAATATTAACCTGACCTCTGGGAGGAAGTTTTTTGTTTGTTTTTTTTTTGGTGGGCAGCAAAGCAAGGTTTATTGAGTGATAGCAAAGTGATAGTACAAAACTCCCAAGGAGGGAGGGGACCTGAGGGTGTTGCCTGGGGGAAGATTTTCTAAGTATAAAACCCATGAAAGAAATCTCAAGGAAAAGATTAGGAGTTTTGATTATATATCTGCAACATTTCAGGTGGGTCGTAGGTAGGTAGGAAGAGATTTTTCTCTATACATCCCCATCCATATCCACAAAAAAATTAGACTAAGTTCTTGATTTTTTTTTTTTTTTTTAAGATTTTATTTATCTATCTGACAGAGAGAGACAGCAAGAGAGGGAACACAAGCAGGGGGGCCGGGAGAGGGAGAAGCAGGCTTCCCGCCAAGCAGGGAGCCCAATGCAGGGCTTGATCCCAGGACCCTGGGACCATGACCTGAGCTGAAGGCAGATGCCCAATGGCTGAGCCACCCAGGTGCCCCTAAATTCTTGATTTGTGATAGCCAAGAATGTAGAAACTCAGTGGAAGTGAAATGGCTGTGGACAGCAGAAGCAGATGTCTTGTGTCTCATTACATGAGAATGCCTAGTGAAGGGTGTATATGTGCAGTTACTCTGAGCAAGATAGGGTCATGTCAGATCTGAGAAGCTGATTTCATGATGTACCACAGTTATTTTATATTTGGTACTACATCTCAATTTAGGAACTTACAGAAAGAATGCATGCCCTTAAAAGGAAATATTTACAGACTAATCAGTAGTCTCAAACTTACATGTCAGTTTTGGACTATTCGGTAGTCATGTTTTTATAGCTATTAAAAAAACTAACTTCTAGGATTCCTCTTTTGGTTTTATTAACAATGACGTAGATGAATTGTTTGTTGCATTAAAAATTATTTTTTGGTCTTTTTAAGGCTGGCTTGAGTCTTCGAAAAGTAAACAGACATGTAGATTTTCCACTTATACTTGATTTAGCACCATTCTGTTCTGCTACTTGTAAGGTATAGTATGTTATTAAGATGTTTAATTGACTTGTAAATACTATGCTTAAAAGTATTAGGTCATTCATTCATTCATTCAGCTTCTCTGAAAGGGAATTTTATAGTTGGTGAAGTTAAATCCGTAACGTGGAACATGTAACACACTGAATATGACTTTTGTCCTTTGGGAGACAGAATAAGGGACAGTTGAAAAGCTGTGTGAACCATTAGCGTGGTGGTCAGGAAAATCAATGCTGCTTGTCAGTGCTACTAGAAACAGATAGTTGCGGAGAGAAGTAAGCAGATTTTGTGCCCTCTCCTGTTCCTTGTGAATGACGTGCTTAATCGACAATAGTTTTAGCAGTTGTGGAGTTCATTCTCTTTTGTGAGTCAATATACTAGTGCATTGTTTTTCATGCTATATCATGCACACTACTGATAATAGTGTACTTGTTAGCTGAGTAGGATACTGTAAAATTGATAATACTTTAATAATTAGATATAGAAGCTGACTGGTTTATAATTGCTTGTATTTATATGTGAGAACTGTGTAGGTGAATTCAATGACTTTGTCTTCCCTCAGGGAACCACATATGTTATGGGGTAACATATTGTTCTGTTCATGATTATTGGTTAGCAGTCTAGGTTTTGTGGTATGTAATGGAATACTTATTGAACTTAATATTTTCCATACATTGATGAATCAAACAAAAATAGCTTAAAAGCAACTATTTGGTGAGTACAATTTATTTGCTGTAGAATACCAGCACTGTCTATCAAAATTATTAACACTCTGTATTCATAGAATTTGATAATGTGGTAAACAAAATGAAATTTAACAAGCTTTGTACTAAATTTATAAAAACACATTTTTAAAAGGTACTTTTTATGGAGAATTTCCAACATACACAGAAGTAGACAGAATAGTACAGTGAACCTATATAGCACACATCCCCTAGCTCTAAAACCTTAGGTACAGGGCCAGTCCTGCCATATCCACATGCTTACCTACTACTTCCCACATTATTTTGAAGGAAATATCAAGCATTATTTCATTCATAAATATTTTTCTGTGTATCTATAAAAGATAAGAATCACTTCCTCCTCCCTTTTAAGAACATAAAACCACAATACCACTTTCACACACACACACAAAAAAAATCGGCACTAATTCCTTCATATCATCTAATGTATATATTTCCAGTTGTCTCACAAATGATATTTTAAAAATGAATTAGTATCCAAGTAAGGGCTACACATTATGATTGGATAATGTCTTTTAGTCTCTTTTAATGTATAGTTCCCCTCTCCCATCCCTTTCCCTTTCTCTCCCTCACAATTTATTTAAGAAACTGAGTCATCTTTCTGGTAGTTTCCGTTTAGATTTTGATGGTTCTTCCCCTGTCTTCTTTATTTCCTCTGAATAGATAATTGGCTCTTAAGAGGCTTGAACAGATACAGGTTTGATGCTCTTTTGTTCCCCCCCCCCCCCCGCTAAGGCTATCTTACAGGGCGTGTTTTGTTTTGTTTTTTTATTAGGTGGCACATAATGCCACTTATCTTTCTTTCTGTGATATTAGCAAGCAGTGATGCTCAAATGCTAGATCCAGAAGTTCGTTAAGAATTACAGAATGGTGATATTTTAAATCTGTCATTCCTTCTTCATTGATTAGCTGGAGCAGTTCCCCCCCCTTTTTTTTTAAGATTTTATTTATTTATTTGAGAGAGACAGAGCACACAAGCAGGGGCAGTGGCAGGCAGAGAGAGAGGGAGAAGCAGGCTCCCCGCCGAGCAGGGAGCCCGATGTGGGACCCAATCCCAGGTCCCCAGGATCATGACCCGAGCCGAAGGCAGACACTTAACCAACTGAGCCACCCAGGCGCCCCAACTGGAGCACTTCTGTACAGAGAGAAATTCGTTTATCTATTTAGTTATCTTATAATATAGTTTTTATAGAAAAGGCTAGATAAATGTTTGATTCTTTACCTACTCCCCTTCCAAACCAGTTCAGAATAATGAATTAATTCAGTGGCATCCTTAAACTATGATCAATTAATTTACCATTATTAATTTATGGATTGAAACACATTAAATATGTTTCAGCTTACTACACTTTTCTTTTTATTCGTGGTCTAATATATTAATGGAATATAAATGGGTCCATAGTTGGCTACTGAAAGCCACTTCAAGCAGGCTTCTGGGTTCTTTTGACATGACCTTAGTGGAATGATTATGCTGCCAACTGGAATATATTATTCACCTGTTTAATTTTTATATTTTCATTTTAGGGATTGCTTTTTAAATTTAAATGTTTAAAATTTTACTAAATACATAAAATATTTATATAGTTCCAAAATCAAATGTATCAAATGTATAAAACAAGATAAATTTAAATAAGTATAGCTTTTCTTCTCCATGTCCATTCCACTTCTTTCCTCCCTTTATATATAAGCCATTTAAAAATCGTTTATTCTTCTGTAATTTTTAAAAATACAAGCAGATAGATATGCATATATGCATCTTCACTCTTAAATAATCACATCTTACAATATGTATCCTTTTTTTCTACCTTACTCTTAACATTATATCCTGGAGATTATTTCATAGCAGTATTTTGAGATAGTCTGCACTCTATTTTTCAAGCAAAAAACACTCAATGCATCATAATTTATTCAACCAGTCCCCAATTTAATGGGGACTGATTTTTGGGGGTTTATTCCATTTTCTTTTTAGTCAAAGTATAGTTGACATACAATATTATATTATTTTCAGGTATACAGTATAGTGATTCAACATTTATATACCTTACAAAGTGATCATGATATATCTAGCTACCATCTGTCACCATACAAAATTGTTATAGTGTTATTACCTATATCCCATGTACTGTACATTATATCCCCATGTCTCCAGTTTTTTGATATTACAAATATTCCTGCAGTTAAGAGCCAAAATAATAACTAATAGTATGTCTTTTTACATTTTGCAAATGTACCTGTAAGATAGAATCCTACAAATAGGATTGATAAACCCAAGAGTAATACCTGTGTAATTCAGCTAGATAACATGAAATACCTCTGCATAGGATTGTACCCCTTTGTGTTCCCACAGGCAATGTGTGTGAATACTCTTTTCCCCACAGCCCAGCCAACAGAGAATGTTGTCAGGCTTTTGCATTTTGCCAGGCTAATACATGTGGAAACACATTTCAGTGTTGTTTTAACAGTGCATTTTTTCTTAGTTTAAGCAGGACATATATTTGACTTAATTTTCCCTATTATAATATTTCACTAATTACTAATTCCAGTTTTTTCTTTGTCTAAAAGAATGTAAGTGTGGGAGATAAAGTTCTCTATGGTCTCTATGGCGTAGTGGAACATAGTGGCTCAATGAGGGGAGGTCACTACACGGCTTATGTGAAAGTGAGAACACCCTCCAGGAAATTATTGGAGCATATCACTGGAAAGACATATGTACCTGGTATGGCATCCTGAGTTTTTGTTATTCCTAAAAACAAATGAATGTATTCTTCCTTTTCTGGAAGAGGTAAGCTGTTTCATGGATATTGCAAGTGGATTCACTTTGTTAAAGTTAAGTGAAAAATACTTTTAAGAGTACTTAGATAATCTTAAAGAACCTTAAATATCATAAGACTGTACCCTTCTAGATGATGTGAAGTGACACACTTTTTCAGGGTGCTAAGTCATTGTGTATTGAGGTGGAGTGGCATTTTACTTAACACCAAAAGATTTTGAAGACCTATCAGGTCCTCAGAATAGAGTTGGGGTTGAAAATTTGCAGACTCTGCCAATGGATCAACAAGCTGACTTTGTTTTTTTTCTTTCTATTTCAGTGAAAATGATTCTTTTCCTTAAACAAATAAATATTTACAAGTCTATCTAATATTTCACTAGATACTTAAAGTGAAGTGATGCCAGTATTGCTTTGAAAGAGTTAGTTGATTTTGGAAGATGTTTAACACAAGAAACACACCAATAAGATCTAGCATTAGATAAATATAGTTTGTGATGAATGTGTTGTTATTTATAATGTAGAATAAGAACATACTTATTGTAAAATTATACTTCTTTTTGTCTTGTTAGGTTTGAAAGAACCTGACAGTGAATCAACAGGCCAGTGGGTCCATGTTAGTGACACTTACGTGCAGGTGGTTCCAGAATCAAGAGCACTTAGTGCACAAGCGTACCTTCTTTTTTATGAAAGAATATTATAATTGCCTGTTAATAATTAGTGATAATGATGATTTAGATCGCTTTTGTTTAAATGCTGCAACAATAACCATAATATGTAATGTGCCTTTGTAATCTTTTCTCTTCTGTAGGAATAGCATGTCCCTCAAATGCCCCTGAAGATTTTTACCATTTTGGTGAATCCTTTTAAAGTAAATTAAATTTACTCAATGCTTTCAAATTTATATTCTTAAAATAAATGTAAACACAAGTTTTTTTTTTTTTTTTGTAAAGATTTTATTTACCCGAGAGAGAGAGAATGAGAGAGAGCAAGCACATGAGGGGGGGAGGGTCAGAGGGAGAAGCAGACTCCCCGCTGAGCAGGGAGCCCGATGCGGGACTCGATCCAGGGACTCCAGGATCATGACCTGAGCCGAAGGCAGTCGCTTAACCAACTGAGCCACCCAGGCGCCCTAAACACAAGTTTTTAAGGAATATTTGTCCTAGAAAAAAAACAGAATTTGCAGCAGTAAGGAAAACCCCCTTATAATGTGGCTTATTACCATGAGCATTCAGAAATGATACTGGCTAATGAAATTGTTAAAACAGTGTTTACCAAATGTGAGTCGCATACCACCTTTCTGATTTCATATATACATAATCCTGTGCCATTGTTTAATTATTTTTAACCTTAGTTTTCAGCCTTATATTTTTAAACATAGCCTTGTTTTGAGCATATTCCACATTTTATGTACTAGTTATATTATTTCTAATAAACATTAAAGTAAATATATAACTATTAGAGAGAAATTGTTCATCCATGTAGCACTCCACTTAAAATCATCTCAGGGCTGTCTAGTGGTGTACATATACCACTGTGTGAGAAACATTGGTATAACATATACTTACACAGTGACCTCATCATATTTTCTGTGATTCAACCATATAAGAAGATACCACTGTAGCTTCAGTAATAGGATTCTACAAATAATTTATTGATTAGCTTATTGCTTTGAGGTTTTGAGAACTAGAACAATATTGAAATCTATCATTAACATTATTTGCAGCCTATTCATGATGGCGTTGAGGATAATTTGCATGTAATCAGCCAGGGTCAAAATATAATTATTGAAAATTGTAAAATGCAGAATTGGTAAATAGAAGTTGTTAATCCATATGGGACCATTGGATACTTTTAAATATAAATTACCAAATTATATTTGTAAGCGACAGAGAATCATATTCTTATTATACTAGACAGGGAAATATAATTTTCTAGTTCTGTAGGTCAGTAAACATTAATCATGGTTTTGGGGTTTGAGATCACTTTTCTTTGTCATCAACAAGCATCATTAATAAGTTCAAGTGGGTTTAGCTTGTATTTTAATGAGGTGTAAAGGCATTTCAGATTTTAAATAAATAAATGTGGTAGTTTACAGCCCCCCCTCCAGAATACAAATTATTAAGCTGTCAAAACTTGGCATGAAAATATTACTATTACTTAGGCTTAAAATTTAAAAAAATAATGGGTACTTGGGCCTGACATTACTGAATCAAAACACATACGTGCATGGTTCAAGCATCCTAATTATTAGTGCCAACACGTCATACTACGGGCAGCTACTGGCTAAGTGCCTAATCCCAGTTCATTTTCCTCTTGGGAAGGAAGGATAAGAATAGGGCCTGTAGATACCGTGTGGAAATATTTAACCAAGCCTCTGACCCTTCTTAACATTTAAGGTTGTATGACATTGTCAAGTTTACCAGTGCTGCCTTTTGATCTGTGGATGAGAGGAATTGTGATAATCAGTGTTAAAGATGGTAATAATATTTAAAACTCAGAGCTTAAAAATGTCAATGCAAAAATTCTATTTTTAAGGTATTGAAATTTGAAATAATAGTGTTTTCTTGATTTTAATGTGAAATGATGGAGAAATATACCTTTATAAATTAATCTGCAAACTCAGGTTGTGTCCTATAAAAAGTAGTTTAAACTGTTTAAACGGTGTTTTATGTTTATTTGTAATCCATTAACATTGAAGTTTTCAGTACCAGAGCAGTGAATTTTTGGGGGGGAAGTATTAGTTAAATCTCTCTATTCATGTTAGCCATATTGGTAATGACAATTACCAGCCTTTCCCCAAATGTAAATATTAAGTCACCTCATTTTTCTCCTAAAAAAGATACCATTATGAGGCACATATTTTTCATTGGGTGGTCACTTGCTTCTTGTTTCATTGACAGATGAACAAGAAAAACAAGAAAAAGAGTGAGAGAAAGAAGGAAAGAAAGGGAAAGGAAGGAAAAAGGGTAGCAAAGAAACAAGAGCATTCTTTTCTGTTGCCCCTTGGCTTTATCCCTTACACAGCTAAAGTGAGAGATGGTGAGATAGGTGAGGACAGGAATCAAGGGAAGTGCCTAGTCCTCTTTTCATTAATGGGATGCCAGGAAATGTGCCAGTGCTGTATTTACCAAAGAGGAGACCTTTTGAGCTTTATTTTGAGTGGCAGTTAGGACTGATTTTTCATTGAGTGATACATTGTAGCTTTAGAACATTACCTCTGTACTCAAGTACTACACTAGTTTTTATGCTTAACATTTATTCAGTAGGTATATATTTTTTGAACACCTGTTATGGGTCAGGCACTGTGCTGACACTCTTTTAACATGTTTTAAAATGGAGAGGCCTATATATGTTTTAGACATTATTCCAGAAGTAACATACAAAGAGATACTTTATTTTCATTTCATGGTAAAAGAGCAAAGTCTGAAATCTATTGTGGTTTTTTTTTTTTGGCCTACAGTTTATGAATATTTTTCAGGGTCTGCTGGTAATGGAATAAATTTGATTTTGATACCTAAGAATTTCCTAAAGATAGACTTGTAATTAGGGAGTATGTTAAGTTACACATGGGCCTACACTTAATTTTTTGTTTTTATTCTGAACATTTTGAAAGCACATTTGCAGGGGTACTAAATTGTGAAGCTGCTATAATAACAATAGTTTCTAGATGACCTCAGGAAACTATATAAATAAGTGAGAAATGTTTACAGATTCTCGAAACAACTACGATAGCGCTTGGCCAAATGAGTTTAAGAAGTAGAACAGAAGTTTCACTAGCTATTTAGAAACTGGTTTACAGGGAGGTCTAACCCCAGTTTCCTCTGGTTTTTCCTATTTAAAATGATAAAATTGTGATTATGTGTCAATTATGAGAATATTTTTGTCATAACCAAATACATATCTGTATTTAAGATTTTGTTATTTAGTGGTTTTATTTTTTTTTAAGATTTTATTTATTTATTTGACAGAGAGAGCGACAGCAAGAGAGGGAACACAGGCAGGGGGAGTGGGGGAGGGAGAAGCAGGCTTCCTGCTGAGCAGGGAGCCCGATGCGTGGCTCGATCCCAGGACCCTGGGATTATGACCTGAGCCGAAGGCAGACGCTTAACGACTGAGCCACCCAGGTGCCTCTGTTATTTAGTGTTTTTAAAACAGATGTGAAAACCACCTTTTTGGGTGGCAAGGCGAGTGGTAGTTGGTGTCAGTTCTAAGAGTGGTTGATTCCTGTTTTCTTATTTTAAATGCTCCAACAGAGCTATTTTACTATATATGATAGCTCTTAGCTCGCATGTGTGATGATTTTAGTGATTTTATACAATAGCTGAATAAAATTTTCTGAAGATTAAGCTGTTAAATGTATCATTCACCCAATTTTTGTAGTACAAAATAACACTCTGCCTTTTCCTAAATTCATAATTTGTCTGCATGTTACCTGATCAAATAAGCCTAAATCAAATACCTTATGTGCAATAAAATTGAGTCTTTATATATTATCCAGTGCATTAAGAAAGATGATTTTTAGATATTTAAAATGTTTTGGTTCATGTAGAAATCATCAATTTAAATCTGTTTAAAAGATGACTGTATTTTTAATTTTGAGTAGTGCTGGTTATATAGCATTCCTACTGTTTTATCTTTTTTTTGCAGTGTTTTTAGAAAACAGCTATGTAACTTATTGAGCATAATTTTGATGTTACTGTATAAAAATGCATAATAAATATTTTTCTTTGTTTCACAGTTGGTCCTGGAGTTTTTGCAATGCACATTACTGATAATATTTTATTTATCAACACTGCATTTGCTTACCTAGGTATATTCCAAATATCCTATTATTTCAGAACAAAATATCTTATTATAGGTCACTTTCACTCAAATTTCAGTATCTTACCAAGGGTGAATCTTCATCCTTTCAGATGTTTCTCAAAATATTTGGATTATTTAGACAGGATAATAGGAAATATTTTGTCTACCTGTTTGGATTTAAGCTCTTTTGGGTCATGAAGTTCTTTGAGATTATGATGAAAGTTACAGACCCTCTTTCATTTGTTCAGTAATTTAATAAGTATTTATCGAAGCTGTGAGTTGGGGGAAGAGGAGGGTTTTAATTCTGGGGCCCTCTCTTCACTCTTGCTAATGACAATGTAGAGTTTGGGAAGGGACATCTTGACAGTTATATAGTCTCAGAAAAATATATAACCCAGATTTTTGTATGTAATTTCAGAGGTTCATGGACCCCCCCAAGCCAATTTCATACATTTTTAAAGTTGCACTAAAGCAGAAATACCCAAAATGTTTGCATTACAGTATGTTTTAGACAGCCTAGTTTTTGCTGCAGTAACAAATAACTCCACATCCCATTGGTTTAACACCACAAAAGTTTATTTCTTCCTCACCCAAAGTCCCCTCGTGAATCAGGGCAATCTGCATAGCCAACTATTTTCCAATTGATGATTTTATAATCCAGGCTTTTATATGTGCTTCTATCATTTTAACACCAGGTCTCTCCACTGTAGCAAGGGAAGAGAGCACTAGTCTTGCACCAGCAATTAAATTCATCTTGGATGTGTCACTCACAACCCATTGGCCAGAAGTAGTCACATGGCCCTGCCTAATTGCAAAGTGGGATGGGTAGGATGAGTAAGAATAAAACAGAATAAGAATAAGTCTCCCATGGGCTGTCTTGTTTCATTAGCATAATCTTTCCAGAGTTCATCCATGTGGCAGCATGTATCAGAATTTCATTCCTTTTTAAGTCTAAATCTATTGTGTATATACCACAGCTTTAAATAATTTTATTTTTAAATATTAAGATGGATGTTATATGGAATTGACACTGTAAAGATCCATATCTTGAATGGTAGGAATACTTCCTAATTCTGTATCGTGCGCATCTCATTTAACTTTTTTTTTTCCCATTTAAACTTGAGGCTAACTTGATTCCACAATAATGCAAAATACTAACTTGAACATACCCTCCCTTTGGACTTTCTACTTCAAACACTGCAAACAGGGAAAGTTAATAAAAATTTAATTTACAAAGTCCGCTAATCTGTTAGTCATAAACAGATTGCCGAGACTGGCAAGATGGTGGCTGCTTCAGCACTTTCTGATCAAGGTGCAGGGTGACCAGACTGTAGCAGATAACGTACATGATCACTGTTCAGACACTTTAATACAAAAACATTCTGGGAAAGTTTGGTGTTGAAATACATATGTGTGTGAGGTTTCCTTCAGATCCTAACATTACAGGGAAATCCTAGATGATAGTAGTCAGGGAAAGGGAAATGGGACTATAAAACTCATTTCCTGGGGCTCCTGGGTGGCTCAGTCAGTTAAGTGTCTGCCTTCGGCTCAGGTCATGATCCCAGAGTCCTGGGATGAAGTTCCGCATGGAGCTCGCTGCTCAGAGGAGAGCCTGTTTCTCCCTCTCCCTCTCCTGCTCCCCCTGCTTATGCTCTCTCTGTCAAATAAATAAAATCTTTTAAAAAATTAAAACATTTCTTGATTTGGCAATCAGTGACCACTGAGAATGTCTTAAGTTGGCACAAGGAACAAAACATGAGTTATTTAATATCTCTATTTGGCAGTGGGTTTCCAAAATGATTGGCCTATATTGGTTGTTCAAAATAAGTCACTCATGTGACAAATGGAAAAATTCTTTTATGATAAGCAGTATGCTGACTGGTTGGAGAACAGAGATGGGGCGGGGATAACAGTACCAGAAAATTGCTTCAACTCTACTAGGGAAATGGCAAACAATTACAATATGATTATAGGAGATAGGAACATGTGAAAGTTTCAGTAGGGGAATCAGATTTCACAGAGCACTTTATCGGATTAGAATGTTTCTCAGAGGGGTACCTGGGTGGCTCAGTCAGTGAAGTGTCTGACTCTGGCTCAGGTCATGATTTTGGGGTCCATGGATCAGCCCCTAGTCGTGCTCTGTGGAGAGTTGGCTTGAGAGTCTCTCTCTCTGCCCCTCCCCCCCATGAACACACACGCTCTCTCCCAAATAAATAATCTTTTTAAAAAAAGAATTTCTCAGAGAAACAAATTGGAAAATCAGGCCCTGTGCAAAAAAATCTGGAAAATAAAATCACAGACCAAAATCAGAGATAACCACTGATAAATTGTGATATGTCCTATTTTTTTTTTCCACAAGTGATTTTAAAAATCTATTAGACTGTTGTGTGTCTTTTTGTTCTACGTGGAAATTAGGGAAAAGGGCTAAAAGAATGGAAATTTTGCATCCTGTAGTTAATATTCATGCACTCACATCATGGTGTTGCCAGGTGTAATTTGTAAGCGTTTCTCCCAAGATAAAATTTTATTTCTAAGGCCACGTGGATTTGAGGACCAGCACATCTTTAGCTATTGAGGACTTCTAATGCTCATCCAGGAGTATCAAGGTTTCAAGTGTTTTATTAAGGAAGACTGAATTTCATGCAAATGGCATCTATATTCTCACATCTATATTTATCTTCTTTATCCATCTAGAAGCACTTAACTTGGAGCGCCTGGGTGGCTCAGTCGTTAAGCATCTGCCTTCAGCTCAGGTCATGATCCCAGGATCCTGGGATCAAGCCCCGCATCGGGCTCCCTGCTCAGCCGGGAGCCTGCTTCTCCCTCTCCCGCTCCCCCTGCTTGTGTTCCCTCTCTAGCTGTGTCTGTCAAATAAATAAAATCCTTAAAAAAAAAAAAAAAAAATATATATATATATATATATAAATAGAAGCACTTAACTTTATTTCTACTGTATTTTGCTTTTTTTTTTTTTTTTTGCACAATTCCCAGTGAAATAACTTGGTTCACTCTTCAGTCACGCAAAAGTTTCATGTTACTTTCTAAAAAGGCACTTTCCAAGATTTAGTTGAGAAATAAATACCGTATCTTCGTAAAAATTTTGTTTTCCTTGTAACTTGTAGCTCCTAGCTTGGAAATAGATACTTTTGATATTTTAATGTTCATATTAAAACAGCGGGCAATCGAAGTATTCTATGCGAAGAATTGCATTGCATAAACCCTTTCGGGAGGCCATCTTGTAGTCGAGAGACAGGAGTAACAGGACAGAAACTGATTTCCCCACTTTCCCGTAAGGGTCACGGGTAAAGAACGAAATATCGGGACTAACTGGGTGACGTAGAGCTGAGCAAATATCGCCGGAAGGGGGCGCGATGTTTTGAGATTAACAAAGAGAGCAATCGCCGCGGGTTCCGTTAAGGTCTCTGCAGACGCTACCATCTAGCCTGGCCATTTCACTAACGTTCGCCGTAGCCGTCAGCAACGCTCTATAAGACCCAAGCCTGGAGTCCTCCAGAAGTTCCGACGAGAAAAATGCCGCTCTGGGCGTACCGAGCAGCCCGCCGGAGTTGGTTCAGTTTGACCCTCACGCCTCTCCGTAGTCTGAAAGTAGCGCCGCGAATTCAACCCCCCTTTTCCGAAGCGAAAACGTTCCTGGCGGGGAACATACTTCCCCTTGAAGGAGGATCACGTTGCTAAAGTAAAAAAAAAAAAATTGAGGGCGTTTTGTACCGAACACTTAAGCTCCTGGCTTTCTGGCTATTGTAAAGATGAAAACGGGTTCAGCATGACTCAAAAGGTATCCTACAGGAATGTTCAGACACTTGCACGGTGTTGACTACGAAGTGCCGGGGGCTTTGCCCAAAACAAAAATGGCATCGAGACAAGTTAACTGGGTATAGTCACGTGCTCAAAGACCAGGCTAGGGGACAATATGGCTTCAGATGACAAGCGGATGTTATTATTATTCACTTCCGGGTGCAACCAATCGGGCGCCATCTTGTCTTGTTCGTGAAGAAGTAGAAGCATCGAAAGGTTTGGAGAGGTATTGCAGGAACGGTGGCGACAACGGTGTTCCGGAACCAGAGTGGGTAAGTGGTGGAGAACAATTACGCGTGGGGACTTCGCAGGCCATTACAGACTTCTTGGTTTCTGTGGCGAAGCTAGCATAACTTAAACACGTAGGCTGCGTACGCTGCTTGGCGCGACCGCTGGAACCTCATCTCCTTAAAGCGGCGGTGTCCGCCCGACTTGGTGAGTCAGAGCTCTGCTCTCGGTGAAAAGGAAATGCTGTTATTAAAGAGAATGCTCACGACCCCTTCGTCTTAACTATGAGAGTTTTCTCTCGGGTGAGAAGGGACTAATTGTTGGGCTCCTGACCGGCCGTTAAGCACTGCGCGTGCGCAGTGGGAACCCCCTTATGGGGAGGGGGTGCTAGGGGGCCGAGGAGGCGGGGGCCGGACCTGGACCTTTTGCGCTGTGCAGTTCGACTACGCAGGCGCAGCCAAGGGCAAATGCGTCCTGTTAACTACAATTAGGTTCCCTAGGTTGTAATTTTGTTGTGTTTTTATCCAGTGATGGACATTATGTGTTAAGGTTCACGAGGGAAGAGTATATCCAACATTTCAGTTGTGTTATCTTGTGAATATTGTTATCTGAACATCATGGGCGTTCGACAGATTTTGATTGTTGATGGCTAATTCATAGAAGAGCAAAATAAACTTGGAATTTGTGACTTGAGTGCAGCTAAGCAAAAGTGAAAACAAACTTGAACACTAAAGAGTCACTTGTAGGACTATCGTGGGTCTATAGGGGTAGTAACAGTAAACCGGTTCTTTTAAGATGTTCATGAGACTTTATTTTTAAAACCGTTTTAGATTTACAGAAAAACTGAGCAGATGGTAGAGTTCCCATATAAACACCCCCGCCTTACACACACACACACAGTTTATTATTAGTATAGGTCAGTATGATATATCTGTTACACTTAATGACTAATATTGACAAATTATTATTAACTAAAGTCTGTAGTTTATTCATATATCCTGAGTTTTAACCTAATGTTTTTTTCTGTCCCAGGATTCCATTTAGGATAGATGTTAAGTTGTCATGTGTCCTTAGCTTTCTGTTGGTTGTGACAGTTTTCACGCTTTCTTAGTTTTTGATGACTGTTACAGGCTGAATTGTGTCCCTCCAAAATTCATATGTTGAAGTCAGTACCTCAGAAGTAGCCATATGTGGAGATGGGGTCTTTAAAGAAGTAAAATGAAGTCATTATGGTAGGCCCTAATCCCTTATGACTGGTGTCCTTATAAGAAGAGATTAGGACACAAGAGGGGAGACCATATAAAGATATAGAAGACAGCAATCTATAAGTCAAAGAGCGAGGCCTTCAAATGAAACCAACCCTGCTGTCCAAGTTCAATCTTGGACTTCTAGCCTCTAGAACTATGAGGAAATAAATTTCTGTTCTTTAAGCTACCCAGTGTGTGGTACTATGTTATGGCAGCCCTAGCAAACTTAATACAGTGACCTTGACAGTTTTGAGGATTACTGGTCAGGTATATTGTAGTGTGCCCTCCTACTGGAATTTGATGTTTTTCTCATGGTAAGACTGGCAGTAGGGGTTTTGGAGAGGAAGATTGCAGAGGAGCAGTGCCTTTTTCAGAATATCCTGTCAAGGGTATGTAATATGAATGTGATTTATCACATTGATATTGACCTTGATCACTTCCTTAAAGTAGTGTTTGTCAAGTTTCTCCACTGTAAGATTACTCTTTTCTATCCACCTCCTCCTTTCCATACTGTACTCATTGGAAGTCCTTTTGCACAGTCTACATTTGAGGATTAGAGAGTTATGTTCTCCCTCCTTTAGGGTGGAGTATCTACATACTTTATTTGGAATTCCTCTGCATGGGAGATTTGTCTGCCCTGCCAATTTACTTAATCATTTATTTATATCAGTATGAACACATGAGATATTTATGTATAATTTGTGTTATAAGCCAATGTTAACTTTATTTTGTTGCTCAAATTGTTCCAGCTTTGGACATTGGGAGCTCTTTCAGTTGTCTACAGTGAAATGCCCCCATCCTTTTAATTTTTTAATTAAAAAAAATTTTTTTTTAGCACTTCTTGGCACTATACGATACTCCAGACTTTCTGTATATTTTTTTATCTCAGTCTGAAGAATCAGTTATTTCTCTAAGGATTCTGATTCCTTTTATTGGAGAATGGTATTAGAACCAAGATATGTGTGCTTTCTGCCACTGGGGTGTTGTTTCCTTTAGGCTCACTTGCTCTCTGTACATTTATTTTTCAATTATCACTTTTTTTTGTATCTGTATCCAAACTATCCAATTCTCCAATGTTTTTTGAGTGCCTCTTCTGATCTACAAGCTGCAAAGTATTTAAATATATACTAAAATGTATGTCCCATCAAGTAGCAAACGTTTTTTGTTTTTTGTTTTTTGTTTTTTTACTACATTTCACATGATTATAAGGTTAGCCTTTACTGGGGCCATTTCCACCTAACCTGAAATTGAACAAATTAATTCCTTTTGACTTTGAGGTCAGTCAGCTGGTATGTAGGGTTGAAATAGCAGGGGAGAAGAAGTTTGTTGCATTTTGTGATGTGAGAAACATTTCACCATATGGATCAAAGTATAGATGTGTTTCTGTATCTCTGATTTTGCGGTTAATGCTTAAGTGCTTTATTTATTTATTTTTTTAGAGAGAGGGAGAGTGCGTGCACATGCGCACATGCCCCCCCCCCCCCCACACACACACAAGGAGAGGAGGGGCAGAGGAAGAGGGAGAGAATCTTAAGTAGGCTCCATGCCCTCCAGTGTGGACCCTGATGCGGGGCTCCATCTCACAACCCTGTGATCATGACCTAAGCTGAGATCAAGAGTTGATGCTTAACCGACTGAGCCACCCAAGTGCCCCTTATTTTTTTGATGCTAAATGCTTTAAAACAAAACACTACATTTTCATCCTCATTCATCTTTCTCAGTTTATGAGAGGACTTTTGCAAATATTTAATGATTGTCATTTAAACAAGTAATTTTAAGAACCCCAGAGCAGGGCGCCTGGGTGGCTTAGTTGGTTAAGCAACTGCCTTCGGCTCAGGTCTTGGAGTTCCAGGATCAAGTCCCGCATCAGGCTCCTCTCCCTCTGACCCTCCCCACTCTCATGCTCGCTCTCTCTCTCATTCTGTCTCCCAAATAAATAAAATCTTTAAAAAACCCAAAAAACCTCAGCAATATTTTAATACAGAGTCATCTAAGAAATGATAAGATAAATGATGATCATTTCTCATTGTGTTAGTTTCTTAGGGATACTATAACAAATTACCACAAACTGAGTGGCCTAAAACAACAGAAATTTATTCTTTCACAGTTCTCTGGGCTAGAAGTCTGAAATAAAGGTTTCTGCAGGGCCATGCTTGCTTCACTCCCAACTCCCCACCCCTGTTTTAGAGGAAGATCCTTCCTTGCCCCTTTGTCTCCTCCTAGCGCCTGGTGGTGCCCAGCAGTCCTTGGTTTTCCTTGGCTGTAGACACATCACTCCAGTCTCTGCTTCTGTGGTCATAATGGTGTTCTCCCTGTGTGTGTCTGTGTCTCTAATAAAAACACCAATCATTGGATTAGGACCTACATTAATCCAGTGTGACCTCACATCTTGAATACATCTGCAGAGACCCTATTTCCAGATAAGGTCACATTCATAGTTTATGGGAGTGTGGCTAGGACTTAAACATACCTTTTTTAAGGGGACACAGTTCAATCCATAACACTGGTCATAGTCAGAAACTAGATTTTCCAGCCATATGTGATAACTTGGATGATCTGATGTAAACCATGGTTATTGGTCTTTCAGTTTTTCCTAAATCCCAGTTGTTTCCAAGGAAATAGCAGTTAATTTAATCCCATAAAGGAAAAGGCTTCCAGCCTGGCTGATCTATAATCAAATTTTCCAAATTTGAGTTGAGCCTGAGATCTTTAAAATTAAGGCTAAAGGAAGGACAAATAACTTGGAGTTGATTTTTGATGTTATAAAATCAGAATAGCAGTAATAAATGTTACTTTCCTCATTGAATATTAGTGTACTTACTTGTTAATAAATTTTAGCGAAGAGTAAAGTTTTTTACTGCTTAATATGGACAAAGCACCATGGAGAATTCAAATAATTATAAGACTCTGCCCTAAAGAAGATCTTGTTTGGGGAAAGAAAAAAAATGAAAATTCATTGTAAGTCTCTATAACTGTATACTGCATCATCTTTAACTTATTATGGAAATTTTCAAACAGTGCAAAAGTAGAGTGTAGTGAACCCTAATGTACTTACCACTCACAGTTATCAGTATTTTCTAAGTCATTATTAAACCAATGTTTAAATGTCAGTTTTAAAGCTATAAGGCTGTTAGGATATAGGGCTGTTATTTCATTGAAAAATACTGAAATTACAAAATAAATTTTTTTATTATTGCTCTATGTGCCTTCATATTCCCTGTTTTCCAGATTTTGCAGTTATGTTTATTAGTAAAGAAGATTATATGGTGAAGATGAAGAAAGTGTGGGGTTTCTAAATCCTTTCTATCAAATCACGTATAATTAGTCATGTTCTTTAATCAAGAATTAATTGATGAAATCCTTTATCAAGCATTGTGCTAAATGCTGAAACATATAAAAGTTTATATTAAATATTTGAGTATACTAAGTCTTTTCTTAAAATCTGTCCCTTTACAAAATTCAGTATAACTCTATATTTTATTCTCATGACCAGAGATACCCTTTTTGGACTAGATTATAGAAATTTACTCCAAATCCTTCATAAGAAAATGAGACAGAGGTCAGCTAATTTGTCCAGAGTCTCATGGTTATATTACTTGTGTGATGTTTATTGCCTGTATCAATGACTGTGCTGATCAGCTTCCTTTGATTCTTTAAAGATCGATAGACTTATTTTTATTTATTTATTTATTTATTTGTATTTTTTAAAAAGATTTTATTTATTTACTTGACAGAGACACGGCGAGAGAGGGAACACAAGCAAGGGGAGTGGGCGAGGGAGAAGCTGGCTTCCTGCGGAGCAGGGAGCCCGATGTGGGGCTCGATCCCAGGACCCTGGGATCATGACCTGAGCCGAAGGCAGACGCTTAACGACTGAGCCACCTAGGCGCCCCTAGACTTTTTTTTTTCCCCTAGGCAAAGAACTTTATTAACCTTGTTTCAAACTTTATTCCTAGGCTTCTTCAGCTTAATTAGCTGCAAAGAATGAATTGTGTATTAGCAAAAACTGAAAAGAGCTGCAGTGTCCAAGGAGCTTGGGCTTAAAAATATTAGAGATCTAGATTTTATCAGATCCACGAACAAAATTTTAAAAAGCAGTCATAATGTAAAATAGTAGCGCCAGTAACTTCTTCAAGTTTTATGTTCTTCAGAAGTTGACTCAATTCAGTTTGCTTCATTCTTGGAAGCTTCATCAAAATTCTCCACAAGATCTGGAACTTCATCATCATCATCATCCTCTCTGGTAGCAAGTGGTGCTTTTCCATCCACAGATTGTTTGGGCAGAGCTTCAGCCAGTCTTCTTAAACTAGTCAGACTGTCTGCACCAAGTTGGTTTAAGATACTGGGTAGCATTTCTGTCAGCTGCTTTGTCTCAGCATGGCCTGTAATGGTGAAAGTGTTCGCTGCCAGTGATGCCTGAACTTTGGGGTTGTTAAAGTGGATCACTGTTCCTTGGTTTGTGAACATATTCACTTCTTCAATACCAGAGATATTGTTTACCCCTAACTTCTTTAAGAAGAACTGAAATTTTTTATCATCTGCTGTAGCCGTTCTATGAACCACCTTCTTCTTTCGGCGAGCAGTTCCTTTCCCACCAGTGCGCACTTGTGCTTGCAGTTTGGCGAGTTTCTCCTGGTTCATGATAGTTTCTTTCATCTTGTTGGAGCGGAAATGGGACCGCATGGGGGAATAGGGTTGGCGCTCGGGGTCTCGGGCGGACCAGCTGAGATTAGGTGCACACTGCCCCTAGACTTATTTTTTAAAAATACACACTTGGGACACCACCTGGGTGGCTCAGTCGGTTAAGCATCTGCCTTTGGCTTAGGTCATAATCCCAGGGTCCTGGGATCGAGTTCCACATTGGGCTCCTTGCTCACTGGGGATCTTGCTTCTCCCTTTGCCTGCCTCTCCACCTGCTTGTGTGCTCTCTCTCTCTCTGACAAATAAAAATCTTAAAAAAAAAAAAAAAATACACACTCATGGGGCATCTGGGTGGTTCAGTCAATTAAGCATCCAACTCTTGGTTTTGGCTGGTCATGGTCTCAGGCGTATGGGATTGAGCCCCACATCAGGTTCTGCCCTCAACGCAGAGTCTGCTTGTCCCGCTCCCTCTGTTCCTCTCCTGCTTGCTCTCGCTCTCTCTCTCAAAAAGATCTTTTAAAAAAAATAAAAATACTCATGGTAAAATCATTCAAAGAATACAAAGATATAAAATAATTAACATTTCCTTATCTCTGTTTTTACTTCCTAGAGCTTACCAGTTTTTAAACTTTTTTTGTAATTTTAGGAATTTTCTATACTAAATTGCATTCTTTTTTTTTTTTTAAGATTTATTTATTAGAGAGTGTGGGGGGGGGCAGGGAGGGGCAGATGGAGAGAGAATCTTAAGCAGACTGCACTGAGCATGGAGCCTCACATGGGGCTTGATCCTAGAACCCTGAGATCATGACCTGAGCAGAAACCAAGAGTCAGAAGTGACTGCGCCATCCAGGCACCCCTAAATTGCATTCTTTTCTTTTTTTTTTTAAAGATTTTATTTATTTATTAGAGAACAAACAGGGGGAGCAGTAGAGGGAGAGGGAGGCTCTCTGATGAGTAGGGAGCCTGACGCTGGGCTTGCTCCCAGGACCTTGCCAAAGGCAGACGCTTAACTGACTGAGCCATCCAGGCACTCCTAAATTGCATTTTTTTTTTTTTAAGATTTTATTTATTTATCTGACACAGAGAGGGAGAGCACAAGCAGGGGGAGAGGCAGAGGGAGAGGGAGAAGCAGGCTCCCCACTGAGCAGGGAGCCCAACGCGGGGCTGGATCCCAGGGTCCCGGGACCATGACCTGAGCCGAAAGCAGGTGCCCAACTGACTGAGCCACCCAGGTGCCCCTAAATTGCATTCCTAATAAGAAAAAACCTCAAATGTGATCATTATTCATAGTGTATCACACTTTTTTAAAAGATTTTATTTATTTATTTGACAGAGAGACACAGCGAGAGAGGGAACATGAGGGGGAGTGGGGGAGAGAGAAGCAGGCTTCCCGCCAAGCAGGGAGCCTGATGCGGGGCTTGATCCCAGGACCCTGGGATCCATGATCTGAGCTGAAGGCAGATGCTTAATGACTGAACCACGCAGGCGACCCAGTTTTTTTCACTTCTTAAAGCAGTTTATTTATCAGTATATGTCAGCATATAAAAGTCCATCTAACTCATTGTAATGGCTGAGTAACAATCGACTGTATGGTTCACTTTTATCTCTGCCTTAAAAGTGACCTTAAAAGCAGATGTTCCCAGTTATAAACATGTTGCAGGTTTTTGGGTAACCTGGTGAGTATACTCCTCTATGGTTTAAGTTCTTTAAGTAGAATTACTAGGTCAGAGGGATGTGCATTTACAATTTTGCTAAAATACGGTAACGCTAAATTGTCTCCACAAAAGACTATTGGGTATTTTACCTACTCCCTCATTCAACACTCATCCTCTGTGGCCACATCAAGTTTCTCAACTGCAGACTTAATTGAAGCATTTTATTAAATACTTCCTAACTTCTTCTTTGACTTTTACTGTCACCTTCTTTGCTATGTTTTTATTCCATTCTGCTTCTCACAATTTCGCATCTCTTTTCGTATTTTTCTCAGCCTAAGTGTATTAAACACTGTATATGAATAGTAGCTTCCATAAAAACTTGGGGTTAAGAAGCCTTGGAAAACATAGTAAAAGTAGAAGTGACTGGTTTCAACAAACAAAAATGGCTACAAGTAATACAGATCAATCTGTTGAAAATATGCAAGTAAAAACTTATTGAGCATAGGAAAACTTTTGAAGTTTCTTTTTTCTTTTTTTAAATAATAAAAGCTTCAATTTATGATCTTGTGAAAGGTAGGGACAGGAAGATATTTTTCCAAAGATAAAATGAAATCTGGTTAAGTCTCAAATTGCTTTTAAAGAAGAAAAGAGAGTTGAGTAAAAATGGCTTGGCTTGATTACCAACCCCACGCTCCCCACCCCACCCCAGCCCATTTGTAAACTTGAGGAGTGCTATCAAAAATGATACTGAGAAAGTCTTTGTGGTGATATTAAGCACTACTTTTTGAAGGCTCTTTTGCTGAGTTTTCATGTTTCTCATTTAATCCTCACAAGAACTCTATGAAGTAGACACTATGTCCTCTGTTTTACAGATGAGATAAAGGAGAATTAGAGAGTGGTTAATTTGCCCATGTTCATACAGCTAGTGAATGGTTTAGGTAGGCATCATGAACCAGAGCTTGTGCTCTGAAGTCCAGGTTACAGGTGATGGTCAGAAACTAAAAAGGAGAACTGAACAAGTTGTTCATGACAACCATTAAACATGAGTAAGTGAAAGTAACTTTGGAGTGATTTTTAGAGAAGTAAATCTGTATTGGAAATTATGGTAGGGAGTAAGTACACATAATTTTCTTTCCTTTTTTTTTTTTTTTTTTTAAGATTTTATTTATTTATTTGACACAGAGAGACACAGCGAGAGAGGGAACACAAGCACGGGGAGTGGGAGAGGGAGAAGCAGGCTTCCTGCAGACAGGGAGCCCGATGCGGGGCTCAATCCCAGGACCCTGGGATCATGACCTGAGCCGAAGGTAGATGCTTAATGACTGAGCCACCCAGGCGCCCCAGTACACATCATTTTCATCATTAACATGGTTTTACTGAATGCACATCTCTTCGCAACTCTAGGAGGCACTGTATAGAGCTAGTTATAATGCCTACGTTGTATGAGTTTATAACCTATGACAGAAAAATCCATACATTGAGTTCTGATATACCATTAGAGCTTTGGAAAACACAGCAAACCATGCTTACACCAGCTTTTTGGTTCTCATAAATACAACCATTTCCTTATCGATAACCTTTAAAAGTAAATAGAAGGAGCCAGAGAGTTCATTTTCTCAGTTGGTATTTAGTGACTGCTGTGTGCAAGAAGCTGGAAGATAAAAAGAATACATTTGTCTTTCTATCAACTTTTAAAAGCTGTTGATCTAATGGGAATAAAATGCAAACGTTCGAGGGACAAATTGTTTTCACCTTGCTGGTGTTAATTTTTAAAATTAGAATTTTATAGAAAAATTTAAATTAAAGCATTTTATTACTTCTTTGTGCCATTTAAGTTAATACCAGGTGGATGAGATCGTCTTTTCAAATGTTTGTTGTTCCTTTTTTCTCAGCATGTATGACAGTACCTAAATTGTTTGATAGTATTTTGTATTAATGAGTTGTTCCAGTAGATAAAAAGCTATTTTGAGAGGAAAAAAATGTTAAGTTTTGCTTTCTTATTTGTGATGTACCAATTTCCCTTAACTTTAAAATGGTAAATAGTTTCTCATTATAAAGTTAATGAAAGAAAAAGCTCCAGATTAATTTGGAGATGATCACACTTTGATGTTGCATCTCTAGAATTTATTTTTATTCTAGTAACTCTTCATAATCTAAGAGTAAACATATACTATTTTTCTTTCCCCCCCTCAGGGCATAAGTAATCTTGCTGCTATGCTTCCAAGCTGTAGTCTGAATCAACCTAAATTTTAAACAGAAGGTGAACCTCTGAGGTCAGTCAAAATAGCAGTTGGTATTTCTTCTGGGTGTTCCTCTTTTGTCAATTGTTACCTTTTAATTAAAGTTATGAAGGGTTCTAGTAAGTCATTTAGCTTTTAAAGTGTTTAAAGGCATAATTGAAAAAGAGGAGAGGGGAAAAAGGAGAGAAGAAAGAAAATCTGAAGAGAGATTAGAAGCAGCAGCATATGTAGCTTGGAACTGATACCCAGTCCAGTCATTGGTCTTATGTGTAGTGCTGCTTAGTTTCTATTTTGCCATATTCCAATGATGCCATTATAATAGACTGTATTCGTGTAACTAGAAGTCAAGTGCACTTGACTATTAAGAAAGTCAAGGTAACAAAGGAATGCATCTTTCCTAATTTACAGTGTTCTTCAGTTGAAAGGTCAGGATCTGCCATTGATAGAACTCTAACATTCTGTGAATGCTGCAAAGACTAGAGCTGCAAACTCTTAAGAGACTGAATTTAACAGCCAGTTGTCCTATTTGAGTGGGTATTTCTTACTTCCTTATTAATCTGGCTTTTTTATTTTTTGTGATCCTGCAATGTTGAGGCTTGCTTTTGTCTTGTTTTCAGAATAGAGGAAAGGGTCAGTCTAAAAAGATTCATTTAGTAAAAATTTATTTAATGCCTGCTCTATGCTAAAAATGAAGAAACATACCCTACTTACCATGTGTGTCATTGGTTCTTGAACAGGGTTGTATATCAGTGTTGGATAACGTACAAATATACTAGACTTGTAGGAATTTTAGACTTTTTATTATGAAAGTTTTCTAAGTAATTTAGAGAAAAGTAGACTAGTGTGATGAAACCCCTCCTCCACACCTATCACCTAGATTGAGTAGTTACTAACATATATTCTCTCTCCCTTTGTTTTCCGTGCTATTTACATGTTAAGAAACTTGGTCTTGTAGACTGTCTCACCTTCTGGATTTGTCTCATTGTTTCTTTTGATACAGTGTATGTCATTCTTTTGTTCATTGTAATTTCTTTATCCTTATCCTGGAAGTGAGATCCAAAAGCTCAAATGGATTCAGTTAGACATTTTTGGTGAAAATATTCATAGTGATTCTGGGGACATAATATATCCAAGAGGGGACTCCTGATAGTCTTGTAGGGGTGATATTTCAGCAACCTTTGAATTTGATTTCCTATCAACTTTTAAGATTTCCTGAATCAGTTGTTCATTATTTCATTCATCATCATCATTCTAATTCTATTCTACTTCTGCATTTGTTAGCTGTAATTATTTGTAAGGATGAGTTTTCCTTCCTCAGCTGGAACTGTTGTTTGGTTACCCTTTGTAGGGAGTCTTGGTTGGGGAGAGACTAAATCACTTTTTTCCTTATAATCTTTAAGATAACTATATTTTCAGAGATCTGTATTGGAAAAAAACAGATTTTTTTCCCCATCTTTTTGAGCTAAATTGATTAGAGCTATGCTTGCTATCAAGCTCTGACACCACCATTAACATGAAATTTTATACTCTTGCTTGCCAACCTAAACTTTTCAGTAGCCTCTGGCAGCCTGTTGACCAGAATTTTAGAGCTCTAATCACATAACTGTATCATCCTATGATAATTTTTGATGTGTGAGCTTTTAAAATTCAAGAACTCTCATTCTCATTTTTTAACTGTTTATTTTGTTAAAGGTAGAAAATCAAATATATTTTAAAAGGCAGGATGTGGGATCAAGGAGGACAGCCTTGGCAGCAATGGCCCTTGAACCAGCAACAGTGGATGCAGTCATTCCAGCACCAGCAGGATCCAAGTAAGGAAACAAATTCAATTTGGAAGTTGGGGAAGGGGAGATAGATGAGTGGGAGATAGGCGATGGGATTCAGGGAAATGGAATTGGGATTGATTTATTGGAGCATTTTATGAACAAAATTTTATCTTTTCTCATAAATAATATAGCTATAGGATACATATTAGGGAATGGATTTCTCTTTGGAGGACTTCCCCAAAGAGTAGAAAGCTTTATGAATATTTTACATTTTCAAAACTGATTTAGTTCTTGTTTTTCTAAAGAAAGAGAAAAATCTTCCTTAAATGTGTTGCTTAAGTAAAACATACTTCTGTTGTTAATTCCAAATCTTACAATTCTATGTAGCTCATAGTCAACTGATGGTATGCTATATATATCATTTGGAATATTTCAAGTGTATATGGAGGTAGAAAAGAATATAGGGAGCCCCCATTTATTATTTAGCTTTAATAGTTATAAACTCATGGCCAGTTTTGTTTCATTGATATGACCCTTCCACTGCCCTGCTTTTATTGGGTTAATCTGATTGTTTCTTTTTTTAATACCTACATAGATAGCATTCTTTTATAGGACTGTACTGTAATAAATCACTTTTGGATGATTGGGTGTAGCTTTTTACTTTTTAAAATAATTACCATAATTTTGTATACATGTCATTGCATCGTTACTTGTCCAGTTATTTGCTGAGGAAAAAAAAAATCCAGGAACTAGGTTTCTTACATCACTGTTGCACATTTGAAAAGTTTTAGATACACATTGCTTAAGTTCAGCTCCACCTGGGTTATGCCAGTTTATGTTTCCACCAAAATGTATGAGAATACCTGTTTAATCTTCATGAGATGTGAAAAAACATCTTATTCTACTTTGTTTCCTTTATTTATAATATTAGATTTTAAAATGTTATGTATAGATATTGGAGAAGGGAAGAGGACCTTTAAGATAGCAGGGCAATACATTTTGAGTAAAGAATGACTAAGGAGATGTGTTTTGACTAGAGAAGGGAGCCATAGTAAAGAAGGGTGATGGTGAGGAGGAACAGGGGTAGATAACTGTATTTCTCCTGTCTTAAGATCCATTGTAGGCCTGGGTAGGACCTGTGTGAAGAAGTGAGTTTGATCATTTGTCTTTACAGTAGTTAAAAAAAAGAAAAGACTTTTAAAAGACTAAACTAAGGTACAAGGGATAAATTTCTTATGAGTTAATATTAGAAATCATTAAGAGTGTTTTTGTGGAGTTGTTAAATTATTTTGTAGCCTGGATATGGGTTATTTTCTAAGCATCCTTCCAGCCATAACATTCTGTAATATTTAAAATCTCTAGTAAGGAATAACTGAGATGGTTGTTTTACATAGAGGCACTATTCCTTTTAGCTCTTAAATTCTGAATGCTAAATTCTGCTATGTTAAATTATGTTAGGCCAGATTGACTGGGCTGCATTGGCTCAAGCTTGGATTGCCCAAAGAGAAGCTTCAGGGCAGCAAAGTATGGTAGAACAACCACCAGGAATGATGCCAAATGGACAAGATATGTCTACAATGGAATCTGGTCCAAACAATCATGGGAATTTTCAAGGGGATTCAAACTTTAACAGAATGTGGCAACCAGGTTTGTTGTTTCATGTTATCCAGATTTTAGGACTATTTTTAAAATAAAATGTGGATTAAATTAAACTGTTTAATTTGCTTAGTTTTATGACTTCTTGAAATTAATGCTCCTTAAAGAATAGGCAGTTTCATTAATTTTGTGGTTAAAGTTATTCTGTACTCAATCTGCTAGCATTGTGGCACTCAGTTTGATTCTTTTCTTGGTTCTTCATTCCTAGGCTGACAGGGGCTGGGAACACTGGAAACCTCACTTGGCATCTAGGGAAGAGAGCATTCTATGTCTCTCTGTTGCAACCTCTGGCCTTTTCAGAAGCAGCACTGGCAGAGCAAAACATGTCTAGTCTCTAATTAAAGAAATACTGTGTCACTATGTGACAAATTACTCTGTCAAATATACTCTGCCCCTACCATCCACCCATCTTTTTCTTCCCTTTTTTTTCAGATAGTGAAGATCTTCCATAAGTTTTTATCTGTTTTACTTTTTTGTTTGTTTGTTTGCTTTTTTAATTCACAGTATGATTTAGATTTCTTGATGCTAGTTCAGTTTTCCATGTCTTGTGTTATTATTTTTAATAGTCACTTCAAAACATTTATGGAGGAATCTTACATTTGAGTATGCTGATGGTGAAGTTTTAATCTCCCTTTCCCTGTTGATACTTATTATTGTTTCTCAATGTAAGAGTGGAAAATTCAGGAGATAATCCTCTAATATCACTTTTAAAAGAATAATGAATATTCTAATCTTTGATACTCTGAGGTAGTTTATTTCTAGTTTTCTTGAAGCTACACCAAATTTCCCCAAGTTTGAAAATGTTTTGGTTCCCAAGTTCAAATTCATAAATGACTCACCCTGGCATTCCCACTCCCCAACTTTATTCTACTGGCTTTCTTTGTGACCTGGGCAAGTGATTTACCGCTGTGTGCCTCAGTTTCCCCTCCTTAAATTGGCAAAAATAATACCTGATTTCTCCCTACCTCACAGGGATGTTGTGAGGATAAATGTGTTCATGGAAGAAAAAATTATATATAAAATCTCAAGGTGTTATTTTTTATGGTGTTGTTATTGAACAGAAATAGAAAAATTCAACAAAAAAATTGCTTTGGATTTTGTTACATTTATTAAAAAAATAATTTCAGGCATTTGATTTCTATATGTTTAGGATATGAATTAGAGTGGAGTTAGCTCATTTGAATTATTTATTAGTTTAATTAATTGCTTATTTTTAAGATATACAAGAGGAATTTGACCAAGAAGTCATAAATTTTTAAATCTGTTTCTTTGCTGAAAAATCTTTCTTGAGATCTTAAAAATTCGTGTTGATTTTGTTATAACCCCCTGTTGAATGTTTTTATGCCTAAATCCTAAATAGAATGGGGAATGCATCAGCAGCCCCCACACCCCCCTCCAGATCAGCCATGGATGCCACCAACACCAGGCCCAATGGACATTGTTCCTCCTTCCGAAGACAGCAACAGTCAGGACAGTGGGGAATTTGCCCCTGACAACAGGCATATATTTAACCAGAACAATCACAACTTTGGTGGACCACCCGATAATTTTGCAGTGGGGCCAGTGAACCAGTTTGACTATCAGGTGAAAGATATTTTGTTGCTTTAATATTGTAGATGTGCACGTAATCCATTCTTTGGAAGTGTCTCATCAAGAGTACCTAAGATCTGTGTTTCACTTTTCAGTCTTGTACAGATAAGGGTATATTATGTCTTAGAAAAGTTATCAATTTTGGGGTATTAAAATCATTAGATTCTTATTTTCTGGTTTTTGATTTGCTTAGGAGAATGATATAAAGGATTGTTAGGGAAAAGTTTGGAGAAAATGAAAAATGTGTAAGTGCAATAGCTATATGATGTTTTGTTTTCTAATAATTTCAAAATGGTATATTTAAATGTTGAATAAAGTTTAGAAAATGCACAGTAGTTGAATACATTATTTGTCAATAATAGATTATGGATAAGACATAAATAAAATACATGAAGAACAGAATATCTTCCTAAATGCAGTTCCTTCTGCTATGTAGAATTACGACTTCTAGTGACGTCATTTTTTTTTTCCATTCTGACATGACATGTTAATGGAATTGTACATAATTTCCTTTGTAGCATCTAATTCATTCCTAGGGACATAGAACTCTATGGGGAATAGTAACATTATGTGGGGCTTTATTTTCTCTAACTACTCTGCCAAGGGTCCACCTTTAAACTGCAGTGCTAGGTATCATTTGAAATAACTGATTGCAGTTGTTACCTTATAAACTGAGCGATCATAATTCAAAATTTTGAAAAAACTCATACATTATTTCACTAATTAGATTAATAATGGACATAAATTTAACCAGTATTCACCTTGAGAGTAATCTTTATTCATACATATTCAGATAAGTGTGGTATACTCATACTTGGTGTACAGATATGACAGTTTTTGTTTGGTTTGGTTTTGAAGAAATGTAGTGGCAGGGAGCTTCTACTTACACCCTATTATCTTGATGGATCCCTATGCTAACAAGCCAGAGAGCTCTGTTGGCAGTGGGCTTAGAAAAGCCTCTGAAAATAGCAAAATTGCAAAAAATATTTAATGATTCAATAACTTTTATTTTGTTTAAAATAGATACTTATTGCAAGATTATAGAAACAAGTTCCCCTAAGAAATAACTTAGAATTGATTTAAAAATTTTTTTCTTGTATTTTCTAGTTACAGAAAAATTGACACTTAATTTCTTGGTAGTGGAAGGACTAGTTTATAAATGGATTCAGAATGAAAAAGGTCATATATATATATATCCTTTCCTATACTTCTTGTAAATAGTGTACTAGCTGAATTTTAGATGGCTCTTTGCATTTACATAGGCAGAAAATCTTTATCTTTCTTAAGAAGAGTAAGCCTAGGTTCTTGGGGCTACAGAAATATCGGTGGATATTAGAACCATGGAATTCTTGGATTTGCTGCACACATGGATTTCTACTGTCCCAGTTCATAACACACGTGTATCCCAGAGAGTATATTGTATTAATGTGAAGAAAAATAAACTGCAATACTCTTTCAGCATGGGGCTGCTTTTGGTCCACCGCAAGGTGGATTTCATCCTCCTTATTGGCAACCAGGACCTCCAGGACCTCCAGCACCTCCCCAGAATCGAAGAGAAAGGCCATCATCATTCAGGGATCGGCAGAGATCACCTATTGCACTTCCTGTGAAGCAGGAGCCTCCACAAATTGGTAGCTATTTAAATTTAGTGAACCACAGTTGGCATGATTTCTTGATCATGTATCTTAAATAGTTCTCACGCTTCTGATATGTTAGGAATTGATAGTTTAAAACCCTATCATTTTATAGGCATAACCCTTTAAGTTACAAAAAGGATACTGGTATAAAATATAAAAAGTTCTGAATAATTTTCTTTAAAAAATATTGTTACCTTAAACTCCAAATTTTGTGATAAACTGTAAATTTATCATGGCCATAGCATCTTGATATTTTTTCAATGTTGACAATTTGATATATTATACCAGTTTATGAACATTTCCCCCTTTTAAAACCTGTTAGTTGTTCTCTGTCTCTGGTCTCTTTCCACTCTCCATTCATCTGATACACTAATATCAGATTCATTTTCCTTTTATTATTTCAAATTTCCAGAAATATTTTGGCAGAAGATTTAAATTTTTAACATAACTAATTTAGGCCTAGTGACAAGTTACAAACTTATCCTACTTTATATCTAGAAATCCAAATCGAATACTTAATAGACCAGAATGTTCAAGTCTTAACTGTTTATTACAAAGTAGACATTTTAAGAAGATTCTAACTTTTTTAACTTAGGGAACCATACTTGTTCAGATGAATTCTCAGTGTGAAAATAGACTTGTGCTTTGGTTTGACTCTGTTCTGTTTTCGTATTTTAGGAAGCACCGTGTAGTGTAAGAGTTTGGCTTGGAATTAGCCCACATCACTACTACTGTCTCTTTAATTTTGAGCACATCACTTAATCTTTATGAGCCTCAGTTTTCTTATTTGTAAAAGAGATTGAGTAATAGTGATTTTTTTTTTTTTTAATTAAGCGAGATGATGGTTTAATGTGCTTTCATAGTGCCTGGCTTATTATAAGCATTAACACAGTATTCACTGCTGTCATTAAAAATGATCTTAAAGAGAAGCATAATGGTTAATGGGTTGCTTTACCACTGTCTTACTGGAGAATAATAGTTATAAGTACTCAAGTGGCACCAGGATTCTTTAATTTACTTAAAAGGTTTTAGAAATTCAAGAATAAGGAACTCATGCATTTATGATTTTTACTTAACTTAGAAATACATCTTTTCATGTGAAACAGATGCAGTAAAACGCAGGACTCTTCCAGCTTGGATTCGAGAAGGTCTTGAAAAAATGGAACGCGAAAAGCAGAAGAAGTTGGAGAAAGAAAGAATGGAGCAACAACGTTCACAATTGTCCAAAAAAGAAAAGAAGGCCACAGAAGATGCTGAAGGAGGAGATGGCCCTCGTTTACCTCAGAGAAGTAAATTTGTAAGTGTTAGAATCACTTAACATGAAAGTCCGTGTGATTTATATGTGAAAATTATTGAACTAAATTAATTTAGCCTATAGAAAAGTATTAGTATAATATTCTTGAGATTACTTTTAGTAAGTATTTTGAGGATTATGTTTTTATGTAGTTATTGAGGGTAGAGTAAGGAGAAAAGAGGCAGTAAGTTTATAAAACATTTCTTTCCAGAGAAATTATTCTGTGGGATGCTAGATAGGTCTTACCTTGAGAGACGAATCTATTTTCTTGTTTCAGTACAGCTGATTCCCTAGTGGCGGATTATAAGACAAAACTAAGTTAAAATGGCAAAAGAGGAGTAAATCTGCCTTTTTTGAACATTTAAATGTGTGTTTATACCAGATGATGTAATAACTTTAATAGTTTCTGACATGAGCACTAAAAGTAACAAAGTTAAATTTAACTTTAAAGCTTCATCACTTAGATGGTGTTGAGTGGGTTAGGAATTTTTTTATTTACCAGTAATGTGCTCTCAGATGACATGATAGCCACAGCACGGGCCAGTATGCAACTCTGGAAATAGGTCGGCCTCCCAAGGCCATTTTGTGCTTCAGAAATAAATCTCAGGGAGACAGCAGGGTAACTAGATTTAAACAGACATTAGTTTAGCTTAAATTTCACAAATGCCGTAAGTTACTTTTATCTCTTGACAAAAGAACCATGCCAAAGATGTGTTTTTGTTGAAGACAAAGAAGAACCAAAAGACTGCCACTATTAAAGTTCACTTTTTTTTTTTTG
The DNA here is from genome assembly GCF_029215605.1 of Mirounga angustirostris. Taxonomy (NCBI): domain Eukaryota; kingdom Metazoa; phylum Chordata; class Mammalia; order Carnivora; family Phocidae; genus Mirounga; species Mirounga angustirostris. The sequence continues at coordinate 85,633,573 of NW_026991716.1, read as the reverse complement.
TAATTTTTAACTCTTTAGGTGAAATAGTGGATTTCCAGATTTAATAGGTTTAAGTGTCAAAGAATTGTTTGGAGATTATCTTCCCTCTCCTCCCAAATGCCTTTGGCCTTGTGTTCCATATAGTCTTTCCCTGATTCAAATAGGTCTTTCCAAACTAGTATTTCAGTGATCACCTTGTCTTTTACTTAGTAGGACTGAAAACCTACAGCCAGAAGCAAACTGCTGGCATTTCCTCCATCTGAAGTACATCTCATTTCTTATCTGTGCATTTCATAGCAAAAAAAGAAGCAAATTAAGTCATAAGATTTTAGGTAAATACCTTATAGTTTTAAAAGTTACACTGAATAATATAAATGTGGTCCACTTACCCAGAGTTTTACAAGCCGCTCATTTCAGGACCATCATGTATAATGGATATTAATTAAGTCAGTCTTGGCATGATATATTTCTAGTTATTTATAAAATAAAGTCAAAATTGACTAAGGAAAAAAATTTGAGACGTAATTAAAATAATTAAATATGATAAGCTATCTTGTAATCTTATATTTCCTTTCAGGTAACACTTTATACTACTAAATGAAGTCTGTAGTATAAAAGTGTAATTTAGAGAGAAATTTCATTTTTATATATCTGTTTCATAGTCTTTTTAATTTAGAGTTTTAAAATAGAGTGTGTAAAGTAATGATTTTACATTATAAGCCTGAATTTGGGCTACCCATACTATTACTTGTGTTTAGGATAGTGATGAGGAAGATGAAGACACTGAAAATGTTGAGGCTGCTAGTAGTGGAAAAGTCACCAGAAGTCCATCTCCAGTTCCTCAAGAAGAGCAAAGCGAACCAGAGATGACTGAAGAAGAGAAAGAGTATCAAATGGTAGAATGTTAAATTTCTTGCCACATATGTACAGGGTTTTAAAAAATTTGTTATTTTTATTTATTTATTTTTAGAGAGGGAAAGGGGGTGTCGAGGGGGAGAGAGAATCTTAAGTAGGGTCCATCCACGCCCAGCATGAAGCCCGACACGGGGCTTGATCTCACAACCCTGAGATCATGACCTGAGCTGAAATCAAGAGTCAGACACTTAACCAGCTGAGCCACCCAGGCACCCCAGTTTTTGTATTTTAGAATAATTTTCAAGATACTCAGTTCCTTGGAATGGTTGATACGATCTCTTCTTTAAAAATGTTTTATAAAATGGCTTTGCCCATTAAATTTTTTGAGAATATCAAACTGTATTAGTAACTATAATAATTAAATTAGAAATAATATACATAAATATATATAAACACATAAAATACCCTTTCATAGATGTTGCTGACAAAAATGCTTCTGACCGAAATTCTACTAGATGTCACAGATGAAGAAATTTATTATGTAGCCAAAGATGCACACCGGAAAGCAACGAAAGGTATATTGTGGGTGTTCTTGGTTTTGTTTTTCTGGGAGTATTTTGGTTTTGGTGGCTATTTTGGACTTTTTTTGGTTGTCCTTGCTGAATTCTAGCAGATATTTGAATATTTTCTTCTTGCATGTTTTAACTCTCCAGGAAAGGTTAGGTTTGTAGACACCATATTAAAACTATACAAATATTTTTCTTTTACCCAACTTGCCTGAGCACAAATTAGCAATTATGCTGTTGTTCTATAAAATGTATAGTGGAAAAATTCTTGATGTTCAATTTATTTCACCTGATTTTGTTTTTTTTATAGATACCATGGTATTGGTGTATAACTTCTAATACAGTTCAGTTTCACTAATGAATTATGAACCTTCAGTTTTCACAGTTTACCACTTGTAGTTCTTACAGAAGCAAGAAATTCACCCATCCCCCCCATTTTTAGTAACACTTACAAAATATATTGAAAGCAAAATTAAATTATGGACCATACCTCAAAAATAAAATACTTGATGTACTGGTCAACATTTTTCATCATTATAAACCAATTTCAGCTCACTTCAGGATTATAATTTCAAGGCCAGACATGCTACTGGTTTAAAGTGAATGTTATGTTTTTAATGTTTCTTCTCTCCCCAAAAAGCAGCAATAGTAGTAGATTTAACAATACCATAGACTCTCATGACTATGAAATCGTGGCTATTTGTGTTAACATGTTGTTCCTGTTGTTGATGTGATACAAAGCTCCTGCAAAACAGCTGGCACAGTCCAGTGCACTGGCTTCCCTCACTGGACTCGGTAAGTGTTTTCCTTATTTGTGAGAGGGCCTTAAAGGGAAACTCACACTTACCTTGTCTCTCTACATGTTCTGTTTTGAAACTGTACTATTCCTACTCAGTTTATAAAACCTAGGTCTTAGGGTTATATCAGTCTCTAAAAGGTTTGCCTATTTTTTTGACTAAAGCATTCACAGAGGGATTATTATAAATCATTATAAATGTGACTAATTCATAGTTTATTGGGGCAAGTTGTAATAGTTCATAATTTAGCTGTGATAATATTTAAGCTCACTTTCAAAACTATTGCATACATGCTTTAGGGAGGAACCTATCCACTAATGCTTTAAGCACCTTTATTTAGATTGTGTTGTAGTTAAGTCAAGTTTTAACACAGAGGAAAAGAGTTTATCTTATAGTATCATTGTATAATAGTAGTGATGTGTTCATAATTTGCTCTTTGCATGGTATATTCTCAGGTATATAAAAGCTTAAACATGCCTTTTCCACATCATATCAAATTGATCTTTGTGGGGATCAACAGAAATGGGTAGAACCAAATGCCCATGTGATTTTGTGATGATTACTATTTAGGTCACTTCAGGGTGGGGAGTAGTTTTAGCACCATACCATTTCTGATCAATGAGAATTACAGTATTCTAATTCTTTTAGGGAAAAAATACTTTGCATTCTACCTGGGATTTCTGAGCTTTGAACAATGAAATAATTTTAGAAATACTTTTAGGATCATTGGTAGTTGAATTGACTGTGCTTTAGTGAGGCTTTGTTATTGCCCTGTTAAATGGTTTTATTGGTTAGGGTGAACAGTAAAACAAAATCATTATCACGGTTCCTTTGTAGTGAGAAATATATGAAATACTCCAGAAAGAATGAGATTCTGTTAATTTTCAGGAGGGATTTATGAACACCTTAAAAATTGAAATTTATACTCCTCCCCACCCCGAATAAGCATATTCTTTCAAGAAAAGGCAATTAAAAAAGCAATTAGCTTTCTTCTCGGACCTTAAAAATTTTTTAGTGTATAGAATAACTTTTCCATATGATAGACTGGGCTTTATGCACACAGGTGGACTGGGTGGTTATGGATCAGGAGACAGTGAAGATGAGAGGAGTGACAGAGGCTCTGAGTCATCTGACACTGATGATGAGGAATTACGGCACCGAATCCGGCAAAAACAGGAAGCTTTTTGGAGAAAAGAAAAAGAACAGCAGCTGTTACATGATAAACAGATGGAAGGTATAGCTTTTAGACTCCCTTAATTTTTGTCTAGTTTTGATTGTGTTTCTTTTTATTTTTTTAACCAACCTAACAATATCAAGGATAGAATTAAGGTTAGAATATAGATAATATGTGATGTAACTGAGACTAAGAGTTTTGGCTTATTTGTAGTTTTTATCAAAATTAATTGTAGTATTCAAAATATGTAGTTTACAAAAGGTAAACTTTGTCTTGTTTTGTAAGATGTTAATTTCAGTAGCTGTAAATTAAGAAACAGTGTATTTTTATTTCTTTCTAAAGTCCTCAAAATGAAAAAAGGCTTTTGAAATTTGTAAAACTATTGAAAAGTAATTTGTTGCTAGAATATTTAATGTGTAGCTAGTATATTTGAGGAAATAAAAAGGGGACTTAATAGAAGCTTTTTTATGCAAAATACTATATATGACTGTAGTTCTTTAATGATATTAGGAATATTAGGAATACTGACTGAAAGAGTATTTTGAAGTTTTTGGAAAAATCCTACTTGGACAGTTGGGAAGGTAATTATTAAGAGTTAGCAGTTGAAAATTCCCTATAAATTACTTACTTACCTTTAAGTTGCCCTATTGGACAAAAGGAAATCTTTTCAAATGGCTTCAAATGTACTTTTACACTTTGGTACTCTGTTGCTGTATTGTCCAGGAGGAGCATGGCTAACTACATGTAGCTATTGAGCGTTTGAAATGTAGCTAACCCTAAATTGAAATATGCTGTAAGTATGTATAAAATACATAATAGATTTGAAAGATTTTATGAGGCAGAATATCTTAGTATTCTTTTAAATTTATTACATGTTGAAATGATAATATTTTTGATATATTGATATATGTAACAAACTATTGAAATTAAGTTCATCTCTGTTTTTTTAAAGTAGTCACTAGACAATTTTGAATTGCTTATGTGGCTTGTATCCTATTTCTGTTGAAGAATGCTGTTTTACTGTTACCATCTAATAGCTTGAAATTTGGTAATTTGGGAGTTTTTTTCTTTATACATTTGACTTTTCATAGTATTTTTGTCTTTTTCTGTTTCAGAAGAAAAGCAACAAACAGAAAGGGTTACTAAAGAGATGAATGAATTTATCCATAAAGAGCAAAATAGTTTATCACTACTAGAAGCAAGAGAAGCAGATGGTGATGTGGTTAATGAAAAGAAAAGAACTCCAAATGAAACTACGTCAGTTTTAGAACCAAAAAAAGAGCATAAAGAAAAAGAGAAACAAGGAAGGAGTAGATCAGGAAGTTCTAGTAGTGGTAGTTCCAGTAGCAATAGCAGAACTAGTAGTACTAGTAGTACTGTCTCTAGCTCTTCATACAGTTCTAGCTCAGGTAGTAGTCGTACTTCTTCTCGATCTTCTTCTCCTAAAAGGAAAAAAAGACATAGTAGGAGTAGATCTCCAACAATTAAAGCTAGACGGAGTAGAAGTAGAAGTTACTCTCGCAGAATTAAAATAGAGAGCAATAGGGCTAGAGTAAAGATTAGAGATAGGAGGAGATCTAATAGAAATAGCATTGAAAGAGAAAGACGAAGAAATCGGAGTCCTTCTCGAGAGAGACGTAGAAGTAGAAGTCGCTCAAGAGATAGGCGAACCAATCGGTCCAGTCGCAGTAGGAGTCGAGATAGGCGTAAAATTGATGATCAACGTGGAAATCTTAGTGGGAGCAGTCATAAGCATAAAGGTGAGGCTAAAGAACAAGAGAGAAAAAAGGAGAGGAGCCGAAGTATAGATAAAGATAGGAAAAAGAAAGACAAAGAAAGGGAACGTGAACAAGATAAAAGAAAAGAGAAACAAAAAAGGGAAGAAAAAGATTTTAAGTTCAGTAGTCAGGATGATAGGTTAAAAAGGAAACGAGAAAGTGAAAGAACATTCTCTAGGAGTGGTTCTATATCTGTTAAAATTATCAGACATGATTCTAGACAGGATAGTAAGAAAAGTACTACCAAAGATAGCAAAAAACATTCAGGCTCTGATTCTAGTGGAAGGAGCAGTTCTGAATCTCCAGGAAGTAGCAAAGAAAAGAAGGCTAAGAAGCCTAAACATAGTCGATCGCGATCCATGGAGAAATCTCAAAGGTCTGGTAAGAAGGCAAGCCGCAAACACAAGTCTAAGTCCCGATCAAGGTAGTATACTTTTTAAAGTATTTTGTCTGATTTTTAAAAAAAATTTGACTGAATTTATTCAAAGTTGAAAGTGTCCTTTCTCTCTCTCTCTTTAATAAACTCAGTTTGGTACTTGATAAATGATCATAGTCTTAAATAATTTTAGAAATCCTATATAATAATATTTATTTAAAAATTGCAGATTCTTTAGTGTAAAATACATTTTTATTTTTAAATTTGTCTTTTCCCTTTTTTTTTTTCAGATCAACAACCCCTCCCCGTCGTAAACGCTGAGGAATGATGTGGCAAGAATGCCATGATGTTTAAAAAATTCCATGAGTTTTAAGGGCTTGTCTCATTATAGAGGCACATTGTGGCTGTGTAGGTGAAACCAGAATCTTTTTTTTTTTTTAACCTGTAAATAGGTGTACTTTTTCCAAATGCTGCTCCAAGTTACTTAATAGGATTTCTTTGTATTACATTTTTTTCAAAAAATAGTGCTTAATAAGACTATAAACATGCCATTCTCTTTCAGCTGTAATGTTCTTAAAATTATTCTTGAATGTACTGTGATGTCAATAAAGCTCTTCAGTTCATTTTTGTTAACCTCTTGCACCTTAATTTTATGATTTTAATCTAAGGAACGTACTTTTATAAAAAGGCAGCTGGAATTTTGTATAACAGGTTTTAAAGGTACTTCCTCTCATCTTCCCCAAAGAAAATGGTTTTAACTTAATAGTTTGTCAAAGTTTGTAAATTGTACCCATGGATTTTTGTCAAATTCCAACTTTAAGGGTGTGGAAAAGAGCCAAAAATAGACCTTTACTTTTCATTTGGAAACATTTGACAGCTTTCTAAACTTTTCTTCCTATTTTGAGGATTTTCAAGTAATATATTCTCTGTATATAAAGTATGGTTTACTTCTGTACAATGAAATTGCTGGAATCAATCAAGCCAGTGCACCATTAGAGTCATTTATAAGGAATAATTGTGTTTGACACTAATAGTCAAGTCTGGAACTATATTCTGCAGTTATCCACTTCTGTTTTAGAAGCCTATTTCAAACACTGGGGGTATTACAAAAATAAGACTCAGAATTCAATATATTTATTTATATTTTTAAAGTATAATATGACCTCAGCTCAGTGGAGGAGTGCTGTATTATGCAGGTTTGTGTCAATTTCATGACATTAAAATGGTCTGGTTTTGTCACTTTCTTACAATTATGATCAGTGAGTGGTTTAGCTATTTAAGGCAGTCATAACTTACAAGTAAAATGAGGCTCTGCAGGCATTTAAATGCTCGACTGCTTTCAGGGTCTGTTTTTATGTGATTATTCACTTATGCCACAATAGATATATCTCTGAAAACAAATACTTCTAAATTTTAATTTGAAACGAGCAGGTGCAGGTCACGGAAAAGTTTTAAAGTATGCCTTCTTACCAGCAATAGTTCCGTTTTAAAATAAGCCAGATTTTTGCCAAGATCAGTGTTTCTTCAAAATGAAGGTAGAAATAGATTTGTTAAGTGTGCTCTTGTACCTCTACATAGGTTCTTAAATAATTTTGAGCAGTTATGCATTTATCTAGAGGAGATAAATCAACTGTGAATAAATGCATGTTTACCAAAATGGTTGTTTTACAGTGCATTTAGTTCTGATATTTATAAAGTTGATATTCACAGAATAACTTTAGTTTGGAATTCTATATAGTTTAGACATCAGTCACATGTGGAGACAAAATGAAAATGTGCAATATTTTTTATGTAGGTGAGCTAACACAATGTACCTAATTGCAGAATTATCAGATTAATTTGTAATAGATAAGTTGTATAACATTTTCATATCTTAATGTTTTTTAGATCAATCTTCAGGTGAAACTATTTTCAAAATAAAATTCTACAGAAAAGTTCTGTTGGCTATGATACGCACATTTTTGGGCAAGACAAATGACTAGAGCCAAAAATAATATTTGACAGTTTTATTTACTCTACCATAATATGCAAGCTTCTTATCATTTAAATCTGTATTTTTTAAAACACAGTCATGATATATGTGATTATTAGTAGATACATCAGTGTTATAATTAGATATTTGGGTTTTTTAGGTTTTATGGATAATTTAGAGAATTCATCATTTCACTGACATGTAATGAAGTATGTTTACCTTAGTGTAAGATTTTATAAAATAGGGCTTCCATGATTTGGGATGTGAATGCTAACACACATAAGTTAAATAGATACATAATTTGGTTATGAAATCTAAAATGACACCACCAGAAAATCAATAGATTCAATTTTTGAGACAATCATTGGTCTGAATTGGTTAATAACACTGTCTTGGGGGTCTCTTTTAAAATATTTCTAGTGTGTTAATCATACTTGTTTTTGTGCAATGGGGGTAAACCACACCATTAAGAGAATAAAATGTAATTTGGAAGAGGTAATTACAAGATTTGTTTCATGAAGGCCCCAAAATATAAATAAAGACTGGTGTGGAATCTCAGTGTATATGTTTTCTGCCATTGTAAAATGTCTTTTTTTAGCATCTGTTTCTAATGGTATAATACACAATAGGGGAACTTCCCAAACATAGTCTATTTTTTTTTTAATGTCTAAGTTACTGTTTCTTCAAAGAAACACACCAAGTATAATTAATTAGTAGGTGAGATTTTTTATTTTATGTGGGAATTTTTACATAGGAATTGTATAAGGTTCAAGTTCTGTAATACTGTCTTATGGAAACCTTTACATTTAAATGGAGTTTTTCTCTTATATACATTAAAGTCTATTTTCATTTATTGAAGTTTCTAAAATGTACTAATCATGGTTTAATGGAAATACTAGATCCCTTGGATTGTCCTGACTCCGCTGCTTAATATATTTTGGGCAAATCACATAAACACTATGAGCCTCAATTTCTTCAACTGTGGAAAGGGGGAATTAGGTTATTTCTAAGGTCTTGAATACTTGTAGCCCTTAAGTTTTTCAGTTTTAAGTAGAATTTGGCTGTGATGTCTAGCACTCTAAAGAAAATAGGCTTTTTTAGCCCTTAACATAACTCGTGTGATGAGTTACATTATATACCACAAAGGTTTATCAGGTATTATCTATAGAGTTTTCCTCTAAATACACAAAGGATTAAATCTGCCACAATCTGATTATGGTAGTATAAGTTGAAATTATCCTAAGTTACCAATTTACGTGGAATTCTGTAAATATGAAAATTTACCAGTTAAACTCTGAGTAGGTTTATATCATTTCAAAGGGATAAAACTGTTAGCTGTAAGGGAGCCCTTTACCCTTATTTGAATGAGAAAAATTTTTATAAGTTGTGAATTTCACAATACCAAATTTTTAGTTTTATAGTAAAATAAATTGTAGACGCTGATTTACAACACATGGGTGAGAACATAGCAATGGTCTTCTCCCAACAATGGCCATATACCACATTACAACTGCTAGTCTTACCAACACAACTCTGGGTTTAAGCATCATTGGAAGAGCCTTTGTTGATGTTTGTAGAGAAGACTATAATGAGCTAGTTTTGCTTATCTGGGCCAAACTAGTGGATATTAGAGAGGCTTTTGTTTCGTGTCAGTATTATGGCAAATCACTGATTGCTTTTGTTGAATTGAAAAGGTAATGGGAAGACTCTGAAGGGGTACATTCAAAGAAGGTACATTTAAATAACGCTTTTAAAACTTTATTTAATCATACTTGCACTCTTTTTCCTTGGATTTGTCATTCCAACAAATATAACACATGCTAAATGTTCTTTTGTGCCAGAGCTTTGTGCCTTCATTTGAAGAGATGGTCATGTGTCCTGAGAGAGGAATTCTGAAGAGGATATAAAAAAATCTTCAGCCACTTAGGAGGAGGTCAATATTTTACTAAGAAGCCATAAGCGAAATACAGTTACTGAGCATTAAATTTAACTAATTCAAAGAACCTTTTACCAATTTGACCCTGCCTGTTGAAAATGTACAATGGTTTTTTGCCTTTAATCTTGGAAATACATCATTGCTCTTACTCAAGGAAAGGCTTCTGTACATTTAGGTATTAACTGATCACCGTTTTAGTTTTCATTGAGGTTTGCCTAGCTTGAGTCCTACTACATGATGTATGCCCTATCGGGAATATTACCAGGTCACTTGGAGAAACTAAATTTTCAGTTTAGACTTTTAGCTCTCTGCCATTTGAGTGCCTTGAAAGGGGAAAAAAATCCTACCTTTAGAAAAGAAGTGCTTCCATGCATTTGGGATTCTAAGGGTCAGTGGCTTAAAGGAGTATAAATGTCTTTGGGACACCTGTGTTAAATATGAAATAATTAGAGCTACACAAGAACAAAAGCTAGTTTACATAGTACGAAGTAGCAGGATCCATGACTACTTTGGCCGTGAGGTTTGAGGTGGTCATATAAAAATAGGCATAATAGAGACTTTTGAAGTTCTCTTATGATAACATAGTTGCATGCGCAATTTGACGGAAGTTGAGCGTGAAGAGTAATTATAGTCCCACGTATGTAACACCCATTAATGCAACCATGGTTAGACTCGTTCCAGACAGTGCGAGAGTGGATCTCGGAACCTTTCTGTTGGGGATCTTTTGCGGGAGGGACCGGAAAGGAGGTGGATCCGTTCAAGATGTGGCGAGGCCGCAAGCTGAGCTCCTCCGGGAATCGGTTTTTAGGAGTGCTTAGATCTAGTTGTTGGGGTACACAGGCTGAGGGTGCTCGCTTAACCAGGTCGGCAGGTGAGTGTCGCTTAACCGGGTCGGCATGGTGAAGGTCCCTCACAAACCCACCGTGCGGGCCGCTGTTCTGCGCAGGCGCGGGAGAGGGCGGCGGGCTGTCGCTGAGCTCCGCGCAGGGTCAGCGCAAGACTTGACTACTTTCGGTCCGGTCCCTCGCTGTCGGCTGAACCCCCGGCCTGGGCTCTCGCCTTCCCCTTCCCGGAGACTGGGAAGAATAACAGGACTACTGGTCCTGGCCGAGGAGGGCACAGCCTCCCGGCCGCCGCCATGTATCCAGCGACCTGTGCCCTTTTTTGGTTGAGCCCTTGGCTCGGGAGCCGGCGACCACTCCATGCCTGCTGGAGTCTCAAGGTCATGTGCTTTCTTCCTTTGCAGCAGCGAGAAAAGACACCAGCTGCTGTCTCATAGTTCTTGATAGCGTTGTATTTGTGTTTTGTTTGCACGTATCTTGCCTTTTTTCAGAAAGAATTTAAGGCAGCCATACTGCTTTTTTTCTGGTTAATTCAACAAACCCTATTGGCAAATAAGATCAAGAAAATAACGCACTGAACCTGATGCTTGTAGAAGACAGTTTGATTATTTAACTTTCAATAGTAACCAGAAAGTTAAGTTTACCCTTTATATGAAACTCATTTAACAAATACTCTGTGCCAGGCACTGGGAGTTTGTTTGCTTTTAAGATTTATTTATTTTTAGAGAATAAGAGCCAGCCTCTAAGGGCGGGGGCGCAGAGGGAGAGAGAAACTCAAGCGGACTCCCCTCTGAGTCCGTGATGGGTAGAGCGTGATCCCTAGATCTGGAGATCATGACCGGAGTCTAAACCAAGAGTTGGACACCCAACCAGCTGAGCCACCCAGGCGTGGCAGGCACTGGGAATTTTTAAATGAACGATACCTCAGAGGTCTCTTCAAAAAATGTTAGAACTGAAATTAGGATCTAATGGGTCAAATGGGGAATTTATAGGCCCATGAATAGAGTTGGTAAGTTGGTGCTCTAATACAATGAAAAATAGTGCAGCCAATAAAAATGATTTAAATCAATGTGTGTCTACATGGAAAAATGATTCGGATATAGCGTTAAGAAAGTTACAAATCAGTATTATGATCTTAGATATATAAATGGAGCTATATGGAGAGAATAGAGATACATCGAAATTTTAGCAGTGATTATATGCGGTGGAGGTGGTTATCCATCATTTTATCATTATATATTTTCAGAATTTATTTTTTCAGCAAACATGTCTTTTATAATCAGAAATTTAGAAAAAAATATAAATATTTTCAGATTTGGGGACTGAGTATAGAAGGAGCATCTAATACATATCTGGGATCAGGGAAAGTTTTTGAACAAGGTATTTAGGAAGCTGTCTTGAGGGAGTTGGGCAATTTTGGAAGTTGTTGGAGTGGCCAAAGGACTAACTTGAGTATCTGTGAGATTTCTGGGAAAGTGCAAAGTGTTCCTTGAAAAGGAAGGCTGGAGGTGAGGGCAGAGACTGGCAAGGGATGAGAGAGACTTTTTAGGCCATGACAAGTCTATGAAAGGGTACGTATACCTCCTGAGATTGACTTTACCTTGAGGACAGTGGGAAATTACTGAATGAGCAATAAATATAATCAGACTTCTATTTAAGAAAGAACACTTGGCAACTGTGTAGAAAGTGGGATGGTGGCAGGCAAGACTAGGCTCAGGGAGACCTTAAGAGTAATCCAGACAATAAATGATGATTGCTGGAACTAAGGTATTGGCAGAGTAGAGGTTTTGTTCACTGTCGGCATGGCACATTATAGGCTCTGAATAAATGATGTTTTGAATGAATTAAATGAAGTTTTCCTCCATTTCTTAAAAATCTCAAATACCAAAATGATCACACATTCAAAGTAGAGAAGGAATCGGCAACATTCTATTTATTAATACAAACTCCGTTTCTGTCAGTTGTGGTGTGGTGGTTGTTAAAGCTCTTGAGAATTCTGGCAATACTGATAACTGAGAGGCTAATTTTACAGAAATAGGGGAGGAGAAGGGAAGGTAGGGGTCATCACTGAGTACAGAGCAGGGACTGTGTTAAAATCTCTGATGTGCAGTTTCATAATAGTAACAACATATATTTTTATCTATGTATCACAGTTTACATAATTCTCTATAATAACATTTCATTTATCTGCCTAAAGTCATAAAGAAGGTAGTATTTGAACTAGGTCTTAGAGGTAGTATAGATAGAAATGGTGGAAGAGAGAGTAACATGAGCAAAGGCCTAGAAGCACAAACTGTTTTTTTGTATGTGTGATAATGTTGAAATGGCCTTGGGCCAGACTGTGAAGATCCTACTAAAAAACAAAACAAAATTTAAAAAACAAAAAGCTTAAGAGAAAAATATTCAGACTGTGAAAAGACAAGTCATGAAATATAAATGACCATTTGTCTTAGTCCATTTGAAGACTATAACAAAATACCACAGACTGGTGGTTTATAAACAACAGAAATTTATTTCTCATAGTTCTGGAGACTGGGAAGTCCAAGATTCGGTGTCTGGTAAAAGCCCATTTCCTGGTTTATCGATGGAGCCTTCTTGCTGTATCCTCACGTGGTAGAAGAAGCAAACTTGCTCTCTGGGTTCTTTTATAAAGACACTAAACCAATCATGAGGGCTCTGCCCTCATGACCTCATCACCTCCCAAAGGCCCTACCTTCTAATATCATCACTTTAGGGGTTAGGATTTCAACGAATAAATTTGGGGAGGACACAGACATTCAGACCATAGCACCATTAAGTTAAGAAAGGATACTTAGCCTCATTTATGATAAACTCAGATAACACTGAGATACCATGTTCACCTATTGGGTTATCAAAGATAAAAAATTTTGATAATACATTGCATGAGTGACTATCAATGTATTATTGGTGTGGGTAAGCCAACACTAGAAACTGGTTTTACCCATGGGGTTGGGAACTGGTTCAACATCTATGAGTGGCAATTACAAATTTATAAATGCACATGCCATTTAACAGTAATTCTTGGGATTTCACCTACAAGTACTCTCTAAAATATATGAAATTACCTATGGAATTCAATCTTATGTTTTTGGAATAGCAAAAACTTGTGAATAACCTAAATAAATGTCCATTAATAGGAGACTGCTTAAATAAACTATGAGAGAGCCATATAATGAATTACTATGCAGCTCTAAAAAGAAAGAAAGGAAGTTCTTTATGCTTGGTTATGCAGAAATCTCTACAATACCTTGATAGGTAGAAAAAGCAAGGTAGGAGGGGTACTTTGTAGTATAACCTTTTGTGTTTTTTAATTTTTAAAAATTAATTTTTTATTTTGAAATAATTTAAGACTTATGAGAAGTTGCAAAAACAGTACAGAAATTTCCATGTGCCTTTCATCCTATTCTTCAGTGATATCTTACCTAACCATAATACATTGTAAAAGTCAGAAAATTGACATTAGTATGATACTATTACTAAACCTCAGACCTTATTTGGATTTTACCACCTTTCCATGCACTCATTTGTGTGTGTGTGTGTGTATTGTGTGTGTGTGTGCATGCACATGCGTGTTACCACATATATAGATTTGTGTAATAACTACTACAATCAGGATGTGGAACTGTTCATAATCACAAAGAAATTTCCTGGTACTACTCCTCTGTAGTCAGACCCTACCCTGACCTTAACCCTTGGTAATCATTGATTTGTTCTCCGTTACTATAATTTTACCATTGCAAGAATGTTATATAAATGGAATCGTACAGTATGTACCTCTCAAAATTGTCCCCCCCAGCATAAATACCCTTGAAATCTATCCAAGTTCTTGTATCAAAGGTCATTCCTTTTGATTTCTGATTAGTATATTTCACAGTTTGTTTAAGCCATTCACCTATTTGGGGATATTTTGGTATTTCTGGTTTTGGGCTATTACGAATAAAGCTACTATTGACATTTATGTACAGGTTTTTTGTGGACGTAAGTTTTCACTTCTCCAGGATAAGTGTCCAAGAATGCAATTGTTTTGTATGATGTGTATGTTTAACTTTTATAGAAACTGCTAAACCACTTCCCATAGTGTCTGTATCACTTTACATTTCCACTAGCAATGTATAGGAGATCTAGTTGCTTTCATATCCCAGTGCACCCTTGGTTGTACCAGGATGATTATATTTTAGCCAACTTGATAGGTATGTAGAGGCTTTCATTTGCATTCCCCTAATGGTTGTTGATATTTCACATCTCTTCATGTGTATATCCTCTTTGATGAATTGTCTGTTCATGTCTTTCTATACCCATTTTATTATAACCAGACCCATTGTATAATTGGGTTGCTTGGTTTGTTGTTGTTTGTTTTATGGGAGTTGGGTTTTACTGTTGAGTTTAAAGAATATCCTCATATACTCCAGATATAAGTCCTTTGTGGGGTATGTGTTTTGTAAATATTTCCTCCCTGTCTGTGATTTGTCTTTTCTTTTTCTTAACAGGGTCTTTTGCAGGGCAAAAGTTTTCAATTCTAAGTCCAATTTAATCAATATTTTCTATTTTGGATTATGCTTTTGGTGTCAGATGTAAGAAGAACTCTGTGCCTAACCCTAAATCATGAAGATCTGTGATAGTTTCTTCTAAAAGTATTAATGGTTTTGCATTTAGATCAATGATCTATTCTAAGTTTATTTTTATATAAGGTTTGAGATTTAGGTTTAAGTTTTCTTTTTTGGTCTATGGTATCCAATTGTTTCAACACCATTTATTGAAAAGACTATTTCTCCTTCACTGAACTGCTTTTCACCAGTGTCAAAAAATCAGTTGGGTGAACTTTACAATGTCCCTAGTAATTTTCTTTGCTCTAGGTCTACTTTGTCTAAATATTTATTGAACAATTGAATGTTCTGCAGTAGAGTAACTAGTTCATAAAGCAAGTCTCTATGTAAGTTTGACCATATAGACTGGATGAGTGATTCTGGATGATATGTATACACACACATATACATACAGATTTTTCTTTTGGAAAGGGTTTTGAGCCTATGTATAAATCCATTTCATGTAGCTAACATGTGACAGAATTTGAACTAGTTTTGACAAAGTAATCTCAGAATTAATATTATCTTAGTTTAAAAGGGCACATAGTTTTATTTTAAATATCATTTTTTATAATTATGCGGCATAATATTGGTGCAGAAACTAATGGTGTGAAAAACTTTTACATATACGTTACTTATTTTTGCCAATTAAAATTTCAGAAATTTCTGATTAGAGTTAAATGGCAGAATGCAAGATCTTTATTTTATTTTTATTTTTTAAAGATTTTATTTATTTATTTGACAGAGAGAGACACAGCAAGAGAGAGAACACAAGCAGGGGGAGCAGGAGAGGGAGAAGCAGGCTTCCCACTGAGCAGGGAACCTGATGCGGGGCTCAATCCCAGGACCCCAGGATCATGACCTGAGCCAAAGGCAGACGCTTAATGACTGAGCCACCCAGGCGCCCCTAGATCTTTATTTTATGTTTTAGAATAAAATCCAGAAGTAAGGGGAAAACCCTTTTGTTTATCAATTGTAATAAGAGATTGCCATGTAAAATAGTTTCTTCAATTACATGCATATTAGGGATTTATAGTGTGCAGAGCTTTCTCTAGACATTTAATTTTTATTTTCAGAGGCGCCTGGCTGGCTCAGTTGGTTAGAGCATGTGACTTTTGATCTTGGGGTCGTGAATTTGAGCCCCACGTTGGGCATGGAGATTACTTAATAATTTTGTTTTCAATTTATTCAGAGAATCAGTTCAGTTGGACTCCACAAAGTAAACCATGGGTTTTCAGTGACTACAAAATCATGTGGTTCAAATCCTACAGAATGACTTTTGCCTGCTTGAATAGAATGAAAATTTACAGGTAAGTTTATTCATTACTGTGGCAAATATTTACATAATTATGTACAGTAGTAGTTTGGTATTGATTATGTTTAATAAACACTGCTAGTATGAAATAGCTTATGTGGTTTGATTAAGGTATCTTTTATTTATCTAAATATTCTTTTTCTTCTAACAACTTTTACATCCGGAAAGTTTCAAACCTACAGAAAAGTTGTAATACAGTATACATGTAGTGCATACCCTTCATCTATATTCAAAGGTAGCTTTTATTTTTAAGGTAGGACTGTATTACCTGGAGAAATACTTTTTACTTCCTCACTTGTGACAAAACACAACTAATACAGTGCTTAAAATCATAAATGATTTGGGTACAACATAAATATGGTAAGGTAGATAGCTATACAATTCTAGGTGGTAAGATTGAATCAAAGTAATATCTTTCTGTAGTTGTATTTTATAAACCAATTTCTAACCTTGTGAAAAATACTGCATAGAGTTAAGGTATGAACTCTGTTTTCCAAGTGCATGCTCTACTTCTTGTAAATAAGCTAGCTCCTTTAAAATTAGGTGTATGTGAAATCATTGGTAGTCAACTGAGCAACCACCTACTGTTACCTGTTGTATGTTAGTCATTGATTATTGAGGCTTTGTATGAAGCACAGAAAAAGATGGTAATATTCATAAGGTAATATTAAAGAAGCATGATATTTAACTCTTAAAAGGATAATAAGTCATCAATGTAGAATGTACTCTATGTAGCTAAGAAAAACACAGTAAAAATTTGAATAGTATTACCTATTCTAATGTAACAACCTTATTCTTTTTTATCCAAGAACTTCTGGAGGATTTTCCTATCATATACTTTGACATGGAATTTGGTATAGTGTCTGATTTGTTTGGTCCCTGTTTGATCCCATTTGATTTTTAAAAAAAAATTAGGTGAATTATATACTTTTCTGGGCCTTCTTTATTAGACTATTTATTTGACATATGTTTCCCAAGTCCCAACTGTGTTCTAGGAACTGTGCTAGTCACTAGGAATAAAATGGTAAATGAGACAGTCCATACCTTGCCTTCATGATGTTTAGTGGGGAGACATGATCAAATTGTCACATAGCTCCCTGAAGAAATACAAAGTTATATGGGAGTTAAAATAGGGGAATATAACCCAGATTTGAGAGTCAGGAAAGACTTCTTAGATGGCATTCCATTTAAACTAAGATCTGAAGGAATTAATTAGGTATGCAGAGGAGGCAAGGGAATGTGAGAAGAATGGTCCAGGTAGAGGGAACAACCTGTACACAGTATCTGAGAAAGGGGCATGTGGGGTCAGTGCAAGGAAATGAAGGAAGGCCCGTGGGCCTGGAATGGGGAGGCTGAGGAGAGTAGTAGAGAGTGCATTTGGGAAAGGAAGAAATTGGGGACCAAATAATTCAGAGCATTGTAGGCCATTCTAAGGATTTTGAGTTGTTTTCCTAATATCACTGGGAAACCATGGAAGTATTTAAGTGGGAAAATGGCACAATCATATTTATATTTTGGAACACTCTGGATGCATTGTAGGGAACAGATTGAAGGGAGATGCGGTAGGAAGCAGGCGGACTAATTAGAAGGCTAGGGCAATAAATAGTTCAACCAAGAGATGATGGTAGCTTAGACTAGGATGATAGTAGTAGAAATGAAGAGAAGATGGGGCACTTGGGTTCAAATCCTGGCTGTACCATTTACTTAATCTCTCTAAGCCTCACTTTTCTTACCTGTGTAATAGGGATTATGATATGACCTACCTTACAGAGTTGCCAGAATAATTAAATAAGATGACATATGTCGTATATATAGTTCTTAAATAGTACCCACATTTAGTAAGTGCACAATAAATGGTTACTATTACTATTTCTACCTCTACTACTACTATTCCTATTATTATGTTATTATCATCATTACTATTAGATATGACCCAGAAGACCAAGTCTTGTAACTTTCCATTTCTGTTGTAATTTACTTTGAAAACAAATCAACTCTCTTCCATCTATGAATATATATATTTGCAGTGTGATTATGAGAAAACCTGGTTTTAAAGCATCAAAAATGAGCCATACATGTATTTAGAATCTAAGAAATTGTAAACTAGGATATCTTTCTGCATGAATAGATCCTACGTTATATTTTTTTAAATGTCTGTGTTTGCCTGGCTCTTCATTTTGACCTTGTAGATACCCTTGGACAAGACTGTACAGTTCTCAAAGCACTGTAGACAGCAGTGAGATAAAAACATTCCTGGCCCTGGCTCACAGGTGGTGGGATGAACAAGGAGTATATGCACTTCTTCATTCGATGAATGACCTGAGGGTGCCATTTATTAGGTAACATTCCAGAAACTCTAAGTCTTTTAAAATGCAACTCTTTTCAATAATTTATCTTCTTTTAAGTTTATTTTTCTCTTGGTTTATACCTAAGTTCAAAATGCTACATTTTAAGTTTGCTTTAGAAATTAGAGAGATTCTGGGGCAGCTGGCTGGCTCAGTCGGTAGAGCATGTGACTCTTAATCTCAGGGTCATGAGTTCAAGCCCCACATTGGGTGTGAAGTGTCCGTAAAAAAAAAAAAAAAAAGAAATTAGATCCTTTTCAATGTCCATTGTTTGAGCCAGCAATTTTTAAATAACATTACCCAAAATCTAGGCTGCTTTTATTAACTAACTTGAAGCATTTTTGGACAATTTTGGGTTAATTAGAATTAAATCTTTATGAGAAGGAACTAGGATACTATGGCATCGAGGTCATTTTATACTGACTTTGACCTTTAGGCAGTCTTGATAAAGGGGCACCTGGATGGTTCAGTCACCAGAGCATCTAGCTCTTAATCTCAGGGTCATAAGTTCAAGCCCCACATTGGGCGTGGAGCCTACTTAAAAAAAAAAAAAAAAGATATCCTAAGGTACCCTTATTATATATAACATTTTATTTATTTATTTTTTAAGATTTTATTTATTTATTTGAGAGAGAGATTGAGCATGAGCAAGGGGGAGGGGAAGAGGGAGAAGCAGGCTCCCTGATGCAGGGCTCAATTCTAGGACCCTGGGATCATGACCTGAGCTGAGGCAGATGCTTAACTGACTGAGCCACCCAAGTGCCCCAATATAACATTTATTTTAATATAAATATAATTCAAATTCATATATAGTCCAATTTAAAAGTATAGTTTACAATACTGTTAGGTCTATATATCTGGGTGTATATGTGTGTACTTGTGTTTGTTTATGTGGTAAAGTGTTACTATGATTATCTTAGAATTAAGTTAACTTGATTTGGATGCCTATTTACATGATCATGAAAACACCACTAACTTAGAAGATCAAGAGAATCCATTTAGAAGGGAACCTAGGCAAAATCTCAAAATATAGATCTCCAGGGCGCCTGGGTGGCTCAGTTGGTTAAGCAACTGCCTTCGGCTCAGGTCATGATCCTGGAGTCCCGGGATCGAGTCCCGCATCGGGCTCCCTGCTCGGCGGGGAGTCTGCTTTGCCCTCCGACCCTATCCCCTCTCATGTGTTCTCTCTCATTCTCTCTCTCTCAAATAAATAAATAAAATCTTTAAAAAACAAAAACAAAAACAAAACAAAACAAAACAAAAATATAGATCTCCAGTATGCTGCTTCTAAGCCCTGTAAAATAACCTATTTGTTGCTGACTTGAAATGGGTCTAGCAAGTACTGACAATGTAGCTAATAGATTCCTCCTTTGACATGCTATCTCAAGCAAATAAAATTAGGTGAATCTAAACTAGATTGTTTTTAAAGTTTTTCTTTAGATTATTAGTGAAGTAATAGTTAACGCAAAATTATTACTAGTTTATTTCAAGAGCTTTACTTGAAACCTCCTTCCTGCTTTTGATTATTAAAAAAAGTCTTTAATGCTGAAAATAAAAGGTCTGTTTACCCCCAAATATCAATAATCCATTTAAAATAAGAGTTTAATATATCCTTGAAAATTGTACACGTTTAAGATTTTACTGACAAAATTAACAATTTGTTTTTTTCTATGTTTTGGATTTTTAAAAAAAGAGACAATCTTTTAAAAACAGTTGCTCAGCACCAGCCAGGAAAACCTTTGTCTGGGATCAAGATTCTTGATGTTGGCTGTGGTGGTGGATTATTAACTGAAGTAAGTGGTTTACAAATTTCCTGCCATTTTTAACTGGGAAAAAAATTGAGAAAAAGTAGGCCTGTGATTCATTTATCCTTTTAACAAGTAGTATTGTTTATTTAAAAAAATGAATAATATTCTTAATATTTTTACCATCACAAAACTAATATATGCTTTTCACTTTCTTAAAAAATATATAAAAATTTCAGAAAATTATAGAGAGGATTTTTGCGGTGTTTTTTGTTTTTTTGTTTGTTTTGCACAAAATTGGACACTGGCCTTCCAAATAGCTCTGAAAATTTTGTTGTCTCTTCTAAGAGATTGGGCAATTTCCACTGGTTTAAATTGCAATGATAAGCCATTCTTTTGCACTTGCTTCAATATCAAAACCTAACAGAGTACTGCCTGCTCAGGGTGCCCTCCCCTTCTTAGGTGCTTTAGAGTGCTTGGAAGAATACTCATTCACCTTCTGTAAAAAATATTTGCCTCAACTTGTAGTATATTTATGCCCTGCAGCTCTATTTTGTAGTCTTCTATCAACACAATAACTTTCGTGCACTTTAAATATGTTAATACTCTATTATGTGTGTGTAAATGTACCTATAAAATACAGAACTCCCCTCTCAAACAGTTCTTCATAAGTTTTTTATTGTTATGATTATTGTTCCCTCTTAAGCTTTTTATTATGGTAATTGTCAAATGTGTACAAACTAGAGAAAATGATATAATGAACTTCCATGTACCCATAAATGATCTCCAATAATTATCCTCTCATGAGTAATCTTGTTTCCTTTTTGATAAGCTCTTTATGGCTAACATGTATTCTGTTTTCTTCTTGAGGATAACAGTTTTTTTATCCTATTAGCCTCTAGGGCGGCTCGGAGCTTCGGTTATTGGAATCGATCCTGTGGCTGAGAACATTAAGACAGCACAGCACCATAAATCATTTGATCCAGTCCTAGATAAGAGGATAGAGTACAGAGCATGTTCCCTGGAAGAGATTGTGGAAGAGACGGCAGAAGCATTTGATGCTGTTGTAGCTTCTGAAGTTGTAGAACATGTGATTGATCTAGAAACATTTATACAGTGCTGCTGTCAAGCGTTAAAAGTAAGACCTAACCGGTTTACTTGTCTGTTTTTTCTTTTGAGTGTGTGTAGGTATCCATAGCAATAAGTGTTTCATAATACTTGAAACCAGGAAGCTAGGATTAGGGGATAGCATCTCTGCTGGGGATTATTTCTGCTGCTCAGCTTGCACTCAGTACTAGGGTTTTTCAGATACAGTATCTTGATATCCAAGAATCTTGAAAAGTGTTGGTGCTGAACACAAATTACAAACAATAGATTCAAATTGGTTTTTTTCTCTTTGGTATACTCTGGATTAAATACCTAATAGATATTGAGTGGCAATCACTAAGAAATTGATTTGGATTGATACTTAAAAAACAATAAAAACCATTATTGATTTGTATAAACTGACTTAGGTAGCATTTTTTAAGTAACTTTGTATGTGATATATATAACAGTTTTCAGCTTATAAAGAAATATTTCATATATATGATCTCACTGATTTTCCCTACAACCAGATGAGGAAGTTAAGCAGGTACTGTTGTGACCAACTTGGACCAAAGGAGATCAGAATTTGAGAGAGGTCAGAGGTCACTTGGCCTTTTTGTTTTTTGGTGTTTTATGGTTTATGGTGTTAATGGTCTCATTATAGTTTTGATTTACATTTCTCTGATGATGAGCATTTTTTCATGTGTCTGGTGGTCATCTGTATGTTTTCTTCGGAAAATGTCTACCAGGTCCTCTGTCCATTTTTTAATCAGGTTGTCATTGTTGTTGTTTTTGGTATTGGTGAGTTGTAGGAGTTCTTCATATATATTTTGCAGATTAACTCCTTACAGATTTTTTTCCCATTTAGCATGTTGTCTTTTGGTTTTGTTGATGGTTTCCTTTGCTGTGCAAAAGGTTTTTGGTTTGATGTAGTCACAGTTGTTTATTTTTGCTTTCATTTCTCTTGTCTGAGGAAACAGATCCAGAGAAATACTGCTAAGGTTGATGCCCAAGGGATTGCTGCCTATGTTTTCTTTTAGGATTTTTATGGTTTCAGGTCTTAGATTTAGGTCTTTAATCCCTTTTGAGTTTATTTTTATGTATGGTGTAAAAAAGTGGTCCAGTTTCATTCTTTTACATGTAGCTGTCTAGTTTTCCCAACACCATTTTCCATTGTATATTCTTGCCTCCTTTGTTGTAGATTAATTGACCATGTAAGTGTGGGTTTATTTTTGGGTTCTCCATTCTGTTCTATTGATCTGTTTTTGTGCCAGTACATACTGTTTTAATTACTATAGTTTGTAGTACAGTTTGAAATCTTGGATTGTGATACTTCCAAATTGGTTCTTTTTCAATATTTGGGGTCTTTTGGGGTTCCATACAAATTTTAGAATTATTTCTTCTAGTTCTGTAACAAATACTATTGCAATTTGATAGAGATTGCATTGACTCTGTAGGTTGCTTTGGGTAGTGTAGACATTTTAACAATATTCTTCCCATCCATAAGCAAGGTGTATCTTTTCATTTATTTGTGTCGTCTTCGATTTCTTTCATCAGTGTCTTGTAGTTTTCAGAGTTTAGGTCTTTCACCTCCTTGGTTAATTTTATTCCTAGGTATTTAATTCTTCTTGTTATGATTGTAAATGGCAGTTTTCTTAATTTCTCTTTCTGCTAGTTCATTATTAGTATATAGAAATGCAACAGATTTCTGGATATTAATTTTGTATCCTGCACCTTTACTGACTTTATTTTGTTCCTGATCTTAGAGGAAAAGCTTTCAGCTTTTCACCATTGAGTATGATGTTAGCTGTGTGGGTTTTCATATATGGCCTTTATCCTGTTGAGGTATGCTCCCTCTATACCCACTTTGTTGAGAGTTTTTATCATGAACAGATGTTGAATTTTGTCAAATGCTTTTCCTGCATCTATTGAGATGGTCATATGATTTTCATCCTTCATTTCATTAATGTCTTGTATCACGTTTGTTCATTTGCAGATACTGAACTTTTCTTGCATCCCTGAAATAAATGCCACTTGATCCTGGTGAATGATCCTTTTAAAGTATTGTTGAATTTAGTTATTGGGATATTGGTCTGTAATTTTCTTCTCTTGCAGTGTTTTTGTCTGGTTTTGGTATCAAGGTAATGCTGCCCTTTGTCAAGGAATTTGGAAGCATTTATTACTCTTCTACTTTTAGAATAGGTTGAACAGGATAGGTTTTAACTTTTTAAATATTTGGTAGAATTCCCTTTGAAGCCATCTGATCCAGGACTTTCGTTTGTTGGGAGTTTTTTGATTACTGATTCAATTGTTACTAGTAATTGGTAACGTTCAGATTTTCTATTCCTGATTCGATCTTAGAAGATTGTGTGTTTTGGGGTATTTATCCATTTCTACTAGGTTGTCCAATTTGTTGGCATTTAATTTTTCATAGTGGTCTCTTACAATCCTTTGCATTTCTGTAGTGCTGGTTATAACTTTTCCTCTTTCATTTATTTGGGCCCTCTCTTTTTTCTTGATGAGTCTGGGTAAAGGTTTATCAATTTTGTTTGTCTTTTCAAAGAACCAGCTGTAAGTTTCATTGATCTTTTCTATTGTTTTTTAGTCTCAATTTATTTCTGGTCTGATCTTTATTATTTTCTTCCTTCTACTAACTTTGGGCTTTGTTTATTCTTTTCCTGTTTCCTTCAGGTATACAGTTAGGTTGTCTTATTGGAAATTTTTTTTGTTTCTTTGAAGTAAGCCACTGTCATAAACTTATCTCTTAGAACTGCTTTTGCTGCATCCCAAAGATTTTGAACCATTGTGTTTCCATTTTCATATGTCTCCAGGTATTTTTTAATTTGCTCTGATTTCTTTGTTGACCCATTGGTTGTTTAGCTGCATGTTGTTTAGCCTCCATGTGTTTGTATTTTTTCCAGTTTTTTTTTTTCTTGTAATTGATTTTTAG
The DNA here is from genome assembly GCF_029215605.1 of Mirounga angustirostris. Taxonomy (NCBI): domain Eukaryota; kingdom Metazoa; phylum Chordata; class Mammalia; order Carnivora; family Phocidae; genus Mirounga; species Mirounga angustirostris. Next base: position 85,609,253 of record NW_026991716.1, on the reverse strand, counting down.
TTTCATTCTGTTGTGGTCAGAAAAGATGTTTGGTATGATTTCAATATTCTTAAATTTATTGGTTCTTGGGGCACCTGGGGGGCTTAGTTGGTTAAGTGTCTGCCTTCGGCTAAGGTCGTGATCCCGGGGTCCTGTGATCAAGCCCCGTGTGGGGCTCCCTGCTCAGCAGGGAGTCTACTTCTCCCCTGCCCTCTGCCCCTTCCTCTGCCCTGCTTGTGCACTCGTGCGCACGCTCTCTCTCTCAAATGAATAAATAGAATCTTAAAAAAAATTATTGATTCTTGTTTTGTGGGCATAACGAGATCCATCCTGAAGAATGTTCCATGTGCACTTGAAAAGAATGTGTATTCTGCTGTTTTTATATAAATGTTCTGTATCTCCCTGTTAAGTCTATTTGGTCTAATGTGTCAATCAAAGCAACTGTTTCCTTATTGATTTTCTGTCTGGATGATCTATCTATTGATAGATAGATAAGTGGGATGGGTGTTAAAGTCCCCTACTATTATTGTATTACTGGCAATTTCTCCATTTATGTTTGTTAATATTTGCTTTATGTGTTTAGGTGCTTTCATGTTCATTGCATGTAAATTTACAATTGTTATATTTTCTTGTTGGGTTGATTCCTTTATCATTATTAATATCCTTCTTTGTCTCTTGTTATAGGCTGTTCTGAAGTCTTTTATTTAAAGCTTTTTTTTCTTTGTTTCCATTTGCATGGACTATCTTTTTCTACCCCTTCACTTTCAGCCTGTATGCATCTTTAGGTCTGAAGCCAGTCTCTTATAGGCAGCATATATAGCTGTGTTTTTTGTTTTTTTTTTAATCCATTCAGTCACTCTGTGTCTTTTGATTGGAACATTTAGTTCATTTACATTTGAAGTAATTACTAATAGGTATAGAATTTTGTTAATTGTTTTCTGGTTGTCTTTGTAGTTCTCTGTTCTTTTCTTCTTCTCTTTCTCTCTTTCCTTGTGATTGATGACTTTCTTTAGTGTTATGCTTGGATTCCTTTCTCTTTATTTTTTGTGTGTCTATTATAGGTTTTTGGTTTGTGGTTACCATGAGGTTCACATATAATATCCTACTTGTATAGCCCTCTATTTTAAGTTGATGGTCACTTAAGTTCAAGCACATTGTAAAAGCACTATATTTTTACTACCCCCTCTACGTTTTTATGTATTTGACACCATATTTTACATATTTTTATTTTTTGTATCTCTTAACTCATTTTTGTGGATATAATTGATTTTAGTACTTTTGTCTTTTAACTTTCTTTTTTTTTTTTTTTAAAAGATTTTTATTTATTTATTTGACAGAGAGAGACACAGCGAGAGAGGGAACACAAGCAGGGGGTGTGGGAGAGGGAGAAGCAGGCTTCCCGCTGAGCAGGGAGCCCGATGCGGGGCTCGATCCCAGGACCCTGAGATCATGACCTGAGCCGAAGGCAGACACTTAACGACTGAGCCACCCAGGCGCCCCGTCTTTTAACTTTCATACTAGCTTTTATAAATGTTTGATCTTCTACCTCTACTGTATGTTTTCTTTTACCAGTGAAATTTTTTTTTCCTTTTATAATTTTCTTACTTTCAGTTATGGCCTTTTCTTTTCTGCTTAAAGAAGTCCCCTTAACATTTCTTGTAGGGCTAGTTTGGTGATGATGAACTTTTAATTTTTGTTTGTCTGGGAAACTCTTTATCTGTCCTTCAATTCTGAATGTTAACCTTTCCAGGTAGAGTATTCTTGGTTGTAGGTTTATTCTTTTCAGCTCTTTGAATATATCATGCCACTCCTATCTGGCCTGCAAAGTTTCTGTTGAAAATTAGTTGATAGCCTTATGGGGTTTCCCTTGCATGTAACTATTTGCTTTTCTTTTGATGCTTTTAAGATTTTCTATCCTTAATTTTTTACTTTTTATTGTGTATCTTGGTGTGGATTTCCTTGGATTTATCTTGTTTGGGGCCGCCTGTGCCTCCTGAACCCAGATGTTTGCTTCCTTCCTTAGGTTAGAGAAGTTTTCAGCTATTATTTTTTCCAATAAATTTTCTGCCCTTCTCTCCTTCCTCTCCTTCTGAGATCTAATGCAAATGCTAGTAGACTTGAGGTTGTCCCAGAGGTCCCTTAACCTATCTTCAGTTTTTTATTCTCTCTTTCCTTTTCTTTTCTTTTTCTTTCTTTTTTTCTTTCTTTCTTTCTTTCTTTCTTTCTTTCTTTCTTTCTTTCTTTCTTTCTTTCTTTCTTTCTTTCTTGCTTTCTTGCTTGCTTGCTTGCTTGCTTGCTTGCTTTCTTGCTTTTTCTTTCTTTCTTTCTTTTTTTTTGCTATTCAACTTAGGTGCTTTCTACTACCCTGTCTTCCAGATTGCTGACCTATTCTTCTGCATCTTCTAATCTGCTGTTGATTTCCTTGTGTATTTTTCATTTCAGTTATTGTATTCTTCATCTCTGATGGGTTCTTTTTTATGTTTTCTATCTCTTTCTTGATTTGAACTCTGAGTTCATCCACTCTTCTCAAATCTGGTGAGCATCTTTAGTACCATTACTTTGAGCTCCTTATCAGGTAGATTGCTTATCTCCATTTTGTTTAGTTTTTTTATTTGTTTGTTTGTTTTTGCTAAAGTTTTAGCTTGTTCTTTCATTTGAAACATATTCCTCTATCTCCTCATATTCTGTGTTTGTTTCCATGTATTAGGTATGTCAGCTATGTACCCTGGTCTTGAAAGTAGTGGCCTTGTGTTAGAAGGCATCATGTGGGGCCCTAGAGTGCCATCCTCCCAGTCACCAGAACCAGACATTCTGGGCTCTGTGTGTCCACCTGTGGTGACTGGGCTGTAACTTTGTGCAAGCAGTGGTAGGCAGGGCTGAGCCTCAGCCCAGCTATGCACAGTGACCAGCTGTGACTTCTGTGAGTATACTGGTATACAGGGTGGCTTCCCAGCCATGCTGTCAGAGTGGCTCAGCTGTAATTGCTGCCCACATGCTGGTGTGTGGGGCTGCCCATCCTTCCCGCAGGGAAGGAGTTGCTTTGGAGAGGCCCTGGTCCTGCCTGGGGCTGCCACTAGGTGTGGTGGGGCAGTCATTGCTTTGGGGGAATGCTGATCCTCACCAAGGCTGCCTGCTGGGTGTGGCAGGGCGGGGGTTAATTTAGAGGGGCACTTTCCAGGGCAGGTAGATCCACAGGGGAATGCCAGGGCAGGGTGAAGGAGACACTCAGGCTTAGGTGCCAACCCTGCATTTGCACACTCTGGAAAGTGAATGCTTCCTTCAGTTTTGTTCCTTAGGCATCTCACTTGCCTCACCATAGTCCTAGCCCTGTATGTAATCCATTGTACATTTCTCAAAACTGAGAAATTAACATTGACATTATACTATTAACTATACTACAGACCTTGTTAAATTTCATTAGTGTTTCCACTAATGTCATTTTTCTGTTTAGGATCTAACCCTGGATTCTACATTGCATTTAGTAGCCATGTCTCCTTAGTCTCCTTCATTCTGTAACAGTTTCTTGGTGTTTCCTCTTAAATGAGTTTTATCAGGCTTAGCTTCTATTTTCCAAGCAAAATTTAATTATTACTCTTTGTGTTGTGTGTCAGTCAGTATGTATGAATGGAAGTTCTTTCACACATATTAGGAATGCTGGCATTGTGGAATTTAAAACTAATTTTTGCATTAATGGAAAGCCTATTAAGAAAATAACCATTGCTCACCACTGTTTTCTTAGAGTAAGATTTTGTAGGACATAGATTAGATATTCATAAGTGATTTTTTTTCCCAGCTCTATTGAGATATAATTGACATGTAAGTGATTCTTAATAAGATATTTTAGAATACTAGAGTTTTAGAAAAGTTACAGTATGTAATGAAATAATACCTTATGTTTCAGTTTTTAATTTAAGGGCACATTGCAGTATTTCAGGATCTCATCTTTCTTTTTGGTTTTGGAGATATATTCTCTCTCTCCCTGCACACACACACACACACACACACAGGTAATTATTAGAATGAATCTTTGGCATTTTATCCCCATTAGTCTGATGAGAATATGTAGAAGATGGAAGTGACATTAATCTTTGCCATTTGTGGGAGTAAATTTAGGAAACACCATAAATACAGCCACTAAAAAATGGTAGACTAGGGGTGCCTGGGTGGCTCAGTTGGTTGAGTGTCTGACTCTTGGTTTCGGCTTGGGTCATGATCTCAGGGTCATGAGATAGAGCTCCATGACTGGCTCTGCACTTAGTGGGGAGTCTCTGGAAAATCTCTCCCTCTCCCTTCCCCTTACTTGTGCTAGCCCTCGTACATGTGTGCTTTGTCTCAAATAAATAAATAAATCCTGAAAAAAAAGAAATGGCAGACTAACTAGACCCATAAATGGTTTGTATTCATCTAAGTGCTTATCTTGATCTCTTCATATTCTTTATACTAATGAAATCAAAACAATATAAAAAAACATTCAAGCCTCAACCGTTAATGTCTTTGTCAGAGAACACTTACTGGCATTACTCACCTGCACAAGATGTGGCGCTGTATGCTGCACGAAACAAGTTAGACTCCGCACCCAAAGAGAAACCAGTGTTGACACACGTCAGACTGTAAATGTGGACATGTAACAAGGAAGAGTAGCTGCATCTCATTTCTGTATTTTTATTATAAAGTATCTGATATGTGCAAAAGCAAGTATATAATATGTCACAGTAGTATGATTTTAAGAGTTGTAAGCACTATTGCATAAACCCAGTGAATACATCTGTAGTAGACTGCCTTTAATAATGGATTTCCCAAAAGAAAAATACCATTTTGGTAAATTATACTTTATTTATATTCATGTATCTAATTACACATAAATTATTTGGAAGGAAGGAGGGTGGGGGAAGCCAAGCTTTACCCAACTGATACTCCTGACATCTAAAATGGTACTTCTGTCTATATATTTTTTTTAGCCTGGTGGTTCTTTATTCATTACTACAATCAACAAAACACAGCTGTCTTATGCCTTGGGAATTGTCTTTTCAGAGCAAATTACAGGTATTGTACCAAAAGGTACTCACACATGGGAGAAGTTTGTTTCACCTGAAAAGCTAGAGAGCATTCTGGAATCAAGTAAGTATTAAGAATGTTAACATTTTTCACAGCCTTACTGAACTTTTAATGTATCTATAAATATTAATCACACATCCTGGCACTTAATTAAATGGGCCACTATTCTTTGGATGTTGGTTTCATCTCTCAACTAGATCATAAACTCCTTGAAGTTAGGATTAGGTATTAGATACCATTCTCTCTCACCTGTGGCACCTAACCCAGGGCCAAGCAAATCACAGATGATCAATGAATACTTTTGGGCTGCTTAGTCCTTATTTGTTTAAGGATGAGGTACAAATATCTATTACTTACACATCCTCAGTTGGTCCTATTGAGGTCCTGCATATATCAGCTTATTTTACATATTATTTTTTCTTTTTTTTAAAGATTTTTATTTATTTATTTGAGAGAGAGAATGAGACAGAGAGAGCATGAGAGGGGGGAGGGTCAGAGGGAGAAGCAGACTTCCTGCTGAGCAGGGAGCCCGATGCGGGACTTGATCCCGGGACTCCAGGATCATGACCTGAGCCGAAGGCAGTCGCTTAACCAACTGAGCCACCCAGGCGCCCCGACATATTATTTTTTCTGATTCCTCCATACTCAGGTACACTTGAACTTCCTTGTCACTTTTTATGTATTTTATGCTACTTATAGCATGCCTTATATTATGGTTCTTTTAAGCCCCTATCTGGCCTGTCAGCTCTGTGGAGGCAAGACTGTCTCCTTTTTGTTCTCCCTGCAGTGCCTAGCCCTACTTTATACATTGTGAGCTCTTGATTTATATGGTGAATTCCTATCAAGTAATAACATTTAGTTGGTGTTTGGTATTCCTGCCGAGTACTTAACTCATGTATGTGTCAGGCTTTTTGTTCACGTAACAGTGTATCAGTAAACTTGATTTGGAATATTGGAATAGTATCAATCCAAGGCAATGGAGGAAGTTCTAAGGGCAAGAAAACTAAATTTGACAGTGATGATGAACATGATCAAAATGGTGCATCTGGACCAGTAAAAAGAGCAAGAGAAGAAACAGACAAAGTACTTGCAGTAACTCCGCAAGTAACATTGTTGAAAACAGAGTAGGAAAAATTATTGTAAGATGCTTTATAGGAACATTCACTTGTTGGCAGATATTTTCTAATAAAAGCTTATGTTTATTAAATACTTACCATTCTGAACATTGTGCTACTTTATATGCATATATCATCTAACAACTCTAGGACTATATGTTCTGTACATGTGAGAACATTGAGATTCAGAAAGGTTAAGTGACTTGATGTTGGTCACCATCTAATAAGTGCCAGCCTGGGATTTGAACCCAAGCAGTCTGCTTTAGAGTTTCTGTTCTATGCTATATATAGTAAAGCATGATCTGTACTTGGTTACACAGTATTTTTTCCTATTGAGTCAGGAATCCTTTTTTATTTTTATTTTTTTATTTTATTTTTTGTTTAAGATTTTATTTATTATTATGTCAGAGAGAGAGAGCACAGAAGCAGGGGGGCAGGCAGGGAGAGGCAGAGGGAGAAGCAGGCTTCCCGCTGAGCAAGGAGCTCCATGCGGGACTCGATCCAGGGACTCCAGGATCATGACCTGAGCCGAAGGCAGTCGCTTAACCTACTGAGCCACCCAGGCGCCCCCGGAATACACAAGATTTTTCTTTTTTTTTTTTTTTATTTGAGACAGAACGAGAGAGAGCACATGAGAGGGGGGAGGGTCAGAGGGAGAAGCAGGCTCCCCGCTGAGCAGGGAGCCCGATGCGGGACTCGATCCCGGGACTCCAGGATCATGACCTGAGCTGAAGGCAGACGATTAACCGACTGAGCCACCCAGGCGTCCCAGGAATCCTTTTTTAATATAGAGTCGCATTAGAATCTTGGCATTTGGAAAATTACATATTAAATCCACTCTTTCTGATTGTTTTTTTCAGACGGTCTGTCAGTTCAAACTGTGGCAGGAATGCTCTACAACCCCTTTTCAGGTTACTGGCATTGGAGTGAAAATACCAGCCTGAACTATGCAGCTCATGCTGTGAAGTCCACAGAACAGGAAGACCCAGTGCCTGAGTTTGTTTTCAAGGGGGAAACAGAAGAGCTCAGACATAAAGACTCTACCAACCCAGGTGTGCAGGAAGAGCTGAAGAAGTGAATTGTTTCTAAGGACTATGTATAATATGGCTTGAAAGTCTGATGTTTACATATGTGAAAAACATACACTTTGTCATTTGTGAGTGGATAGTGAAGAAAAGAAAGTCAACAAAAAGGGCTAAAACCTTGGATAAAAGTTTTGGTTGTTTCATCTAATAGCCACTTTCAAGGGATTATTCTGTGGATAAAAAGTTTTGGCAAGGTATTGTGTAATCTGGGCATTTAAATTCCTCAGCCTTTGTTTTATAAATAGGGTATGCATATTTGACTTCACTTTACAGATTATATATATTCATCCAGTATGTATGCACATACGTATATGCCAAAATGTGTTTTAATTTAAAGGAATCTGCATTATCTATGTTCTTTATCAGGTTTTAGCTAAAGGCAGTTATGCTTCTGACTTATGAAAACCAAATATAGTTTTATGCCACTTATATTTGGGAAGACAAAATGTATTTTTTCCTTTAAATTTTAGTATGTTGGAAAGCAAATGGATTGTTAAATCTATGCCGCGTTTGGATTCAAACATTAAAATCAAGAAGTTTGGATGATGTTGGACATACTTCTATACAGTTCCATAAATGTTTTATTGTGACTTTTTTTTTTAAGTAGAAAGGACTTTTTAAAACTCAATTAAAAATTCAGTTATGGAAATTTTCTTCTTTGGCTAACATTTTTATAATTGAAGGGACTGACTTGAAATGTATTTTTATGCTTCTTGAAGTATGTGAGTCCCTGGCTTTTTCTGAAAGTCCAGATGCTCTATATAAAGACATTCATAGAGGCTGTTAACCCAGTGTGACAAACATGGATTGAATGTGTGTGACCCAGGTGGAAGGTCAGCTTTTTAACTTCCTATCATTTTTCACTTTTACACTCATGTTTCCTGTATTCCTTTGTCAGTGTCTGTTAGAATTAGCTCCTCAGGCAAACACTTCCCAGCCACCTTAGCTTATCATTTGCTTGTTCTCAGCGGCATTATAGGGGAGGAAACTGAAATTTAAAGAATTAAAAGAGGAATTTTAACTTCAGTTGCTGTTGTGTAATTAAGGTGCTAAAAATTAGGAGCTAAAAATTGGTCTCCCTTTAAAAGTTAGATTCTTAGTCCGAATTCTAGTAGTTTTTTTTTTTTAATTTTATTATGTTATGTTAGTCACCATACAATACATCATTGGTTTTTGATGTGGTGATTCACGATCCATTGTTTTCGTATAACACCCAGTGCTCCATGCAGTACGTGCCCTCCTTAATACCCATCACTGGGCTAATCAATCCCCCCTCCCACCTCCCCTCTAAAACCCTGTTTGTTTCTCAGGTCCATAGTCTCTCATGGTTCATCTCTCCCTCCAATTCCCCCTCCCCATTTTTCCCTTCCTTCTCCTCATGTCCTCCATGTTATTCCTTATGTTCCACAAATAAGTGAAACCATATGATAATTGACTTTCTCTGCTTGACTTATTTCATTTAGCATAATCTCCTCCAGTCCCATCCATGTTGATGTAAAAGTTGGGTATTCATCTTTTCTGATGGCTGAGTAATATTCCATTGTATATATGGACCACATCTTTTTTTTTTTTAAGATTTTATTTATTTATTTGAGAGAGAGAGAATGAGAGACAGAGAGCATGAGAGGGAGGAAGGTCAGAGGGAGAAGCAGACTCCCTGCCAAGCAGGGAGCCCGATGCGGGACTCGATCCCGGGACTCCAGGATCATGACCTGAGCCGAAGGCAGTCGCTTAACCAACTGAGCCACCCAGGCGCCCCAGGACCACATCTTCTTTATCCATTCATCTGTTGAAGGGCATCTCGGCTCTTTCCACAGTTTGGCTATTGCGGACATTGCTGCTATGAACATTGGGGTGCATATGGCCCTTCTTTTCACTACATCTGTGTCTTTGGGGTAAATACCCAGGAGTGCAATTGCTGGGTCATAGGGTAGCTCTATTTTTAAATTTTTGAGGCACCTCCACACTGTTTTCCAAAGTGGCTGTACCAACTTGCATTCCCACCAACAGTGTAAGAGGGTTCCCCTTTCTCCACAACCTCTCCAACATTTGTTGTTTCTTTCCCTGTCCATTTTTGCCATTCTAACTGGTGTAAGGTGGTATCTCAATGTGGTTTTGATTTGGATTTCCCTGATGGCTAATGATGATGAACACTTTTTCATGTGTCTGTTAGCCATTTGTATGTCTTCTTCAGAGAAGTGTCTTTTCATCTCTTCTGCCCACTTTTTGACTTGATTATTTGTTTTTTGGGTGTTGAGTTTGAGAAGGTCTTTATAGATCTTGGATACCAGCCCTTTATCTGTAGTGTCATTTGCAAATATCTTCTCCCATTCTGTGGGTTGCCTCTTTGTTTTGTTGACTGTTTCCTTTGCTGTGCAGAAGCTTTTTATCTTGATGAAGTCCCAAAAGTTCATTTTTACTTTTGTTTCACTAGCTTTTGGAGATGTATCTTGAAAGAAGTTGCTGTGGGTGATGTCAAAGAAGTTACTGCCTATGTTCTCCTCTAGGATTTTGATGGATTCCTGTCTCACATTGAGGTCTTTCATCCACTTTGAGTTTATCTTTGTGAATGGTGTTAGAGAATGGTCGAGTTTCATTCTTCTGCATGTGGCTGTCCAATTTTCCCAGCACCATTTATTGAAGAGACTGTCTTTTTTCCATTGCGTGTTTTTTCCTGCTTTGTCAAAGATTATTTGACCATAGAGTTGAGGGTGCATACCTGGGTTCTCTCTTCTGTTCCATTGGTCTATATGTCTGTTTTTGTGCCAGTACCATGCTGTCTTGGTGATCACAGCTTTGTAATAGCTTGAAATCGGGCAACGTGATGCCCCCAGCTTTGTTTTTCTTTTTCAACATCTCCTTGGCGATTCGGGGTCTTTTCTGATTCCATACAAATTTTAGGATTGTTTGTTCCAGCACTTTGAAAAATGTCATTGGAATTTTAATCGGGATGGCATTGAAGGTATAGATTGCTCTGGGTAGCATAGACATTTTAACAACGTTTATTCTTCTGATCCATGAGCATGGAATATTTTTCCATCTTTTTGTCTTCTTCAATTTCTTTCATGAGTGTTTTGTAGTTCCTAGAGTATAGATCCTTTACCTCTTTGGTTAGGTTTATTCCGAGGTATCTTATGGTTTTGGTGCTATTGTAAATGGAATCATTTCTCTAATTTCTCTTTCTACAGTTGCGTTGTTAGTGTGTAAGAAAGCAACTTATTTCTGTGCATTGATTTTGTATCCTGCCACATTACTGAATTGCTGGATGAGTTCTAGTAATTTCAGGGTGGAGTCTTTTGGGTTTTCCACATAAAGTATCATGTCGTCTGCGAAAAGAGAGAGTTTGACTTCTTTGCCAATTTGAATACCTTTTATTTCTTTTTGTTGTCTGATTGTTGTTGCTAGGACTTCTAGTACTATGTTGAACAACAGTGGTGAGAGTGGGCACCCTTGACGTGTTCCTGATCTTAAGGGAAAGGCTCTCAGCTTATCCCCATTGAGGATGGTATTCGCTGTGGGTTTTTCATAGATGGATTTTATGAACTTGAGCAATGTTCCCTCTATCCCTATACTCTGGAGAGTTTTAATCAGGAAAGGATGTTGTATTTTGTCAAATGCTTTTTCTGCATCAATTGAGAGGACTATATGGTTCTTCTCCCTCCTCTTATTAATGTGTTCTATCACATTGATTGATTTGTGAATGTTGAACCACCCTTGTATCCTGGGGATAAATCCCACTTGGTCGTGGTGGATGATCCTTTTAATGTATTGTTGGATCCTATTAGCTAGGATTTTGTTGAGGATTTTGGAATCCATATTCATCAGGGATATCGGTCTGAAATTCTCCTTTTTGATGGGGTCTTAGCTTGATTTGGGGATTAAGGTAATGCTGGCCTCATAGAATGAGTTTGGAAGTTTTCCTTCTGTTTCTATTTTTTGAAACAGCTTCAGTAGAATAGGTATTATTTCTTCTTTGAATGTTTGGTAGAATTCCCCAGGGAATCCATCAGGCCCTGGACTCTTGTTTTTTGGGAGGTTTTTGATCACTGCTTCAATCTTGTTACTGGTTATTGGCCTATTCAGGTTGTCCATTTCTTCCTGTTTCAGTCTTGGCAGCTTATAGGTTTCCAGGAAGGCCTCCATTTCATCCAGATTGCTCAGTTTATTAGCATATAGTTGTTGATAATAATTTCTAATAATTGTTTCTATTTCCTTGGTGTTAGTCATGATCTCTCCCCTTTCATTCATAATTTTATTAATTTGGGTCCTTTCTCTTTTCTTTTGGATAAGTCTGGCCAGTGGTTTATCGATCTTATTAATTCTTTCAAAGAACCAACTTCTAGTTTCGTTGATCTGATCTACTGTGTTTCTGGTTTCTAATTCATTGATTTCTGCTCTAATTTTAATTATTTCTCTTCTAGTGCGTGGCTTAGGCGTCATTTGTTGCCTTTTCTCTAGTTCTTTTTTTTTTTTTTTTAAAGATTTTATTTATTTATTTCAGAGAGAGAATGAGAGAGAGCACATGAGAGGGGGGAGGGGCAGAGGGAGAAGCAGACTCCCTGCCGAGCAGGGAGCCCGATGCGGGACTCGATCCTGAGACTCCAGGATCATGACCTGAGCCGAAGGCAGTCGCTTAACCAACTGAGCCACCCAAGCACCCTCTAGTTCTTTAAGATGTAGAGTTAGTTGGTGAATTCGGGATTTTTCTATTGTTTTGAGGGAGGCTTGGATGGCTATGTATTTCCCCCTTAGGACCACCTTTGCAGTATCCCATAGGTTTTGGACCGATGTGTTTTCATTCTCATTGATTTCCATGAATTGTTTAAGTTCTTCTTTGATTTCCTGGTTGACCCAAACATTCTTGAGCAGAGTGGTCTTTAGCTTCCAAGTGTTTGAATTTCTGCCAATTTTTTCTTGTGATTGAGTTCCAGTTTTAGAGCATTGTGGTCTGAGAATATGCAGGGAATAATCTCAATCTTTTGGTATTGGTTGAGACTTGATTTGTGACCCAGTATGTGGTCTATTCTGGAGAAAGTTCCATGTGCGCTCAAGAAGAATGAGTATTCTGTTGTTTTAGTGTGGAATGTTCTGTAAATATCTATGAGGTCCATCTGGCCCAATATATCATTCAGAGCTCTTGTTTCTTTGTTGATTTTCTGCTTAGATGATCTGTCCATTGCTGAGAGTGGAGTATTGAGGTCTCCTACAATTAACGTATTGTTATCAATATGACTCTTTATTTTGGTTAACAGTTGGCTTATGTAGATGGCTGCTCCCATTTTGGGGGTGTAGATATTTACAATTGTTAGATCTTCTTGTTGGATAGACCCTTTAAGAATGATATAGTGTCCTTCTGTGTCTCTTATTACAGACTTTAGTTTAAAATCTAATTTGTCTGATATAAGAATTGCTACCCCAGCTTTCTTTTGAGGTCCGCTGGCATGGAAGATAGATCTCCATCCTTTCACTTTCAGTCTGGATGTATCTTTAGGTTCAAAATGAGTCTCTTGTAGACAGCATATGGATGGGTCCTGTCTTTTTATCCAATCTGCAACCCTGTTTATGGGACCGTTTAGGCCATCCACGTTGAGAGTGATTATTGAAAGATATGAATTAATTGTCACCATGTTGCCTGTGAAGATGTTGTTTTTATAGATTGTCCCTGTAAATTTCTGTAGTATATCACTCTTGGGGTCTTTCTCCTTTTATAGAACCACCCTTAATATTTCTTGCAGGGCCGGCTTAGTGGTCACATATTCTTTCAGCTTCTGCCTGTCGTGGAAGTTCTGCATCTCTCCATCCATTCTAAATGACAGCCTTGCCAGATAAAGTATTCTTGGCTGCATGTTCTTCTCATTTAGTACCCTGAATATGTCTTGCCAGGCCTTTCTGGCTTGCCAGGTCTCTGAGGATAGGTCTGACGTTATTCTGATGTTCCTCCCTCTGTAGGTAAGGAATCTCTTCCCCCTAACTGCCCTTAAGATGGTTTCCTTGGGGGCGCCTGGGTGGCTCAGTTGGTTAAGCGACTGCCTTTGGCTCGGGTCATGATCCTGGAGTCCCGGGATCGAGTCCCACATCGGGCTCCCTGCTCAGCAGGGAGTCTGCTTCTCCCTCTGACCCTCCCCCCTCTCATGCTCTCTCTATCTCATCTCTCTCTCAAATAAATAAATAAAATCTTTAAAAAAAAAAAAGATGGTTTCCTTGGTTCTAAGATTTGCAAGTTTTACTATTACATGCCGGGGTGTTGGCCTGTTTTCCTTAATCTTGGGAGGGGTCCTCTCTGCCTCTAGGACTCGAATGTTTGTTTCATTCCCCAGATTAGGGAAGTTCTCAGCTACGATTTGCTCAAATACATCTTCTAGTCCTCTCTCTCTCTCCACTCCCTCCGGGATTCCAATTATTCTGACACTGGAACGCTTCATGGTGTCACTTATTTCTCTGATTCTATTTTCATGGATTCTGAGTTGTTTTTCCCTGGCCTCCTCTTTTCCCTTTTTATCTATTATATTGTCTTCCAGGTCTAAATTGGCAGAAATTCAAACACTTGGAAGCTAAAGACCACTCTGCTCAAGAATGTTTGGGTCAACCAGGAAATCAAAGAACTTAAACAATTCATGGAAACCTATGAGAACGAAAACACATCGGTCCAAAACCTATGGGATACTGCAAAGGTGGTCCTAAGGGGGAAATACATAGCCATCCAAGCCTCCCTCAAAACAATAGAAAAATCCCGAATTCACCAACTAACTCTACATCTTAAAGAACTGGAGGGCGCCTGGGTGGCTCAGTTGGTTAATTCTCTCTTGGTTATTCGCTCTTCTGCCTCAGTTACCCTAGCTGTTAGATTATCTAGATTGGACTGGATCTCATTGATAGCATTTTTAAGTTCTGCCAATTCAGCTTTCATTTCTGCCCTTAGAGACTCTATGTTGCCATTAATTGATTTCTCCATTCTAGCTATTGTCTTCACAATTGCTAGCCTGAATTCCATCTCCAACATCTTGGTTATATCTGCATCTATTTGTAAATCTGCAGCATAAATCATAATCTCTGAGTCTTTTCTATTTTGGGGGCTCCTCCTCCTAGTCATTCTGCTGATGGGTGTTTGAGGGAATGTATAGAGTCCAAATTATTGACCAGAACCCCAGCAAGATGCACCTGTTTTCTTGGGACCTTAGGGTTGCTGGCCTCTTGTTTTCCCAGCCTGTCTTCTTGGGGAGGGGCCTGCCACGCTGTTACTCAGGCAACCCTGTTCTGGCGGAGTTGCCCTGCGCCCCTGTGGCGGGGGGGGGGGGGGGGTGGGCTCAATGGGAATCAGTTTTTGGGGCTTTTGTTCTCTGCAGCTTTCCCTGGTGGCTTTCTGCATCTCTTCCACGAGTCAGAGCAGAAGAGACCATTTCCAACCCTCTGCCTCCGAGCAGAGAGACCTCAGTCTGTTCTTCAGTGAGCTCTCCAGGCCACACCGTCTCCGTTTCTGTCTGTGCTGCTATAAACTGCAGTGGCCTGGGTTATGCGCCCCTCTGCAGTGCCCCCAGTCCTCCCTCCAGGTCCCAGCATGTCTCTGCCCTTTGTGCTTCTAAAACCGCCAGCCGCTCCCAGTTCCCGCGCGCACACACGCAAGACCCCGCTGCTCCAGGATTCCGCCTCTGGGGCTGCAGTTCGCAGGTGCGATCCCGCTGCTCCGGGTTTCTGCCCCGGGGGTTGCCCTAAAGTCCTTTCCTGATGCTACCGGTCTGTGAGTCTGTGCCCATCCGCAGCGTGCGAGGCTGTCACTCACCGGCGGTGTAGGATCCCCACGTCCAGGCACCCTCACACCGCCACTTATCCTCTGATATCTGCCCGTGGAATCATGGCTCTCCTCTTCCTACCTCAAAACCAACCGCCTGCGATATTCTGTTTGTAGAGATCCAGATCTTCTTACGTCTCAGGCTGGTTTCGTGGGTGCTCAGAGTGGTCTGGTAGATATCCAGCTCAATTCCGGGGACCGGTTGAAATAGGGTCCCCTACTCCTCCGCCATCTTTCCCCCCTGAATTCTAGTAGTTTTATTACCAAAACAAAGCTTCCTCATTCTGTTAGGAAAAAAAAAAGGTTGGTATAAAAGAGTAATGTAAGACCAATGTAATGGAATTGATTAAAAAGCAGTCCTCCAAACAAGTGTATTTATTTTAGAGAAAAAACACTAACTTTCAGTTATTAAAAATACATTCTTAAGTGCTGGAAGTTCAGGGTGATTCAGTAATAACTACTTGTTTCTCTTGACTTCCAATGGAATGAAAAGATGAAAATTTCGTGCCTCTCTGTATAATCTAATTTGATCTTTCAGGCCAATTTCAACCAAATTTCAGGAGAAATAGGTTCAAAAAGATACTACAAATTTTTTTAAGTGTATATTTGTAGAGTGAGGATTACCCAGCTGAAAATTATTAATTCTGAGAACTACCAACTTTTGAAAAGCAGTAATCTAGCAATTAGGGCTATGCTGGAGAGTTTCATCTGCAAACCTTCCCTCAGGAACTCTGGGTTCATGAGAATGCCCTGCAAGAAATAATGATGGAGACTTTATGACTAATGGTCCAGCAAAAGAGACTATAAACCTGACTTAGAACGAAAAAGAACAAGGCTCAGAGAGCAAGAAGTTGAATTTGCAGGCAATCTTAATTTGGGGTGAGGGGAACAACCACGGGTAGCTGGGCAATGACCCTGACCCCCTTGCTCAGGGGGGCTGTAATTAGAAAAACTGCTAACCATCTGAGGTTGGCTCAAAGGACTACAAGCACTAGGAGAGCAAAACTTTAGGCACTTAGAAGTAGCCATGAATGATGGTAGGAAGGGTCACACGGCAAGGCAGGTGGTAACAGAGAGATCAAGGGGTGTAGCTTTTCCCAAAACTTCTGCAAGGAACAGTGGGATCCAGCACATATATGCAAAACCCCCTGGGAACCTGCAGGAGCCTTCTGGAAGCAGGATTCTAGAAACTAGCCTGGTTAAGAGACTAGAATAAAAAGCAACTGCAGTTGTTACAAAAGCGTTGATTTTTCCCAAAGTTGATATGTTCTGGGGAAAATAAGTGCCATGCAGGCATATAAAACATTGCTGTATTTGTGTGTTCTATATTTTTCCTGAAGACAAAACATCACAAAAGAATTGTCTTTAAATCTTTTATTTTATGGGGCGCCTGGGTGGCTCAGCCAGTTGAGCATCTGCCTTTGGCTCAGGTCATGATCGCAGGGTCCTGGGATCGAGCCCCATATCAGGCTCCCTGCTCATCGGGGAACCTGCTTCTCCCTCTCCCTCTGCCTGCCACTCCCCCTGCTTGTGCTCTCTCTGTCAAATAAAGTCTTAAAAAAAAAAAGTCTTTTATTTTATGTCTGGATGTATACTTGAGGCCCTAGAAATGCTATCACGTTGTCTTTCCCCTAAATCATGCCTGAGTGCTCTCAGATGAAAATGTCAATATTATTGCAACTTGTGATCTTAAGGAAACTTTCTATTTTTTGATGAACATGTTTGGATTTGGAAAACAGGGGCACCATTTGGGTACTAAGGTTGAACATTTTGTTTGATTATGATTTGTTTACAGAGTCATTTTGTAGGTAAGCTTAAGACTCCACAAAGAGCCATTCTTTGTAGTTGTGTTGCTTTGGAGAATTTGTTAAAGGCCTTCCCACTGTTCAGTTGATTTCACAATGGATAATTGGAAAGCTGACAGGATGATGTGTTTCCCCTCCACACCACAGCCAAACATATCAAAAGGGTTGTCTCCATTTCATCATTCTCTCACTTCTCGGCTCACTCTGCTTGGCCCCCCCTCCATTATTGTTTCATTGAGACCATTCTCACCAAAGTCACAGATTGACCACGTGACTGTACCCAGAGACCATTTTTCAGCTCTTATCTCGCTTGTTGACATTGTTAATGACGTCCTTCCTTTAAACGTTCTCCTCTATTTCCATGACTTTACCCTCTTTGACTAACCACTCCTTGTCAGCCTGAGTTCCCTTTTCTTGCCCTACCTACCCACCTGTTGGCTTTAATTGGATGGTTCCCTATACCCATACTTTTATAGTCTCCTGTAAATAAATCTTCCTCAAATTATCTTATTTCAAGGGGGCCATCTGCTTCCCGTTGGGGCCCTCACTGATAAACCCACTCCCAACCTCTTCTTAAAACCCTTCAATGGTTTCTCATTGCTATGAAGGTAAAAGACCTAAATCCTTTAACATGGCTACCAAGTCCTGCCTATTTCTCAAGCCTCATCATTTATTTTTGACAAGTATGCTGGATTATTTTTTCAGGATTTTTATTTATTTATTTTAGAGATATATATAGAGAGAATGCAAGCGGGGTTAGGAGCAGAGGGAGAGGGACAAGTAGACTCAGCGCTGAGTGCAGAGATTGAAGGGGGAGCTTGAGCCCAGGACCCTGAGATCATGACCTGAGCAGAAATCAAGAGTCAGACACTAAACTGACTGAGGCACCTGGGCTCCCCAAGTACGCTGGATTTTAGTAACAGAAGAGTTCATTATCGTTCTTTTGCATTATTTTAAACTTTACATTTAAAAATAAATATAAAATAATTTCAGACTTACAAAAAAAGTACCAAAAGTAACCCAAAGGGTTCCCATATACCCTTCATTCAGCTTCCCAAATGTTACCTTTATTTATTTATTTATTTATTTTAAAGATTTTATTTATTTGACAGAGAGAGACACAGCTAGAGAGGGAACACAAGCAGGGGGAGTGGGAGAGGGAGAAGCAGGCCTCCCGCGGAGCAGGGAGCCCGACGCAGGGCTCGATCCCAGGACCCTGGGATCATGACCTGAGCCGAAGGCAGATGCCCAATGACTGAGCCACCCAGGCACCCCCCAAATGTTATCTTTAACCACAATATGATGATAAAATTCAGATAATTAACTTTGATACACCACTATTATCTAATCTACAAACCTTATTTAAGTTTATTAATTGTCCCACTAGTGCCTTTTTTAGCGGGAAACAAGATCCCACATTGCTTTAAATTGTCATGTCTTAGTCTCCTTTAATTTGAGACAGTTCCTCATTCTGTCTTTGTCATTCATGACTTTGACAGTGACAGAGCCCTGGACATTTGTTTTAAATGTACCTCAACTTGTATTTTTTTTTCTTATTATTCTTCATAATTAAATCCAGGTAATGCACTTTTGGCAAGAACACCACAGAAGTGATTGTGCCCTTCTCAGTGCATCCTGTCAGGAGATCACGATGTCAATATGGCTTGTTACTGTGGATGCTAAGTTTGATCACATGGCTAAAGTAGTGTCTACCAGATTTCTTCATTGTAAGTTACTGTATTTTTTCCTTTATAATGAATAACTACCTTATAGTAAGATACTATGAGAATATGTAAATGCTGAGTTGTTGGTACTTTTGCCCACCAGTTTTATCATCCGTTGATGGTCACTGCTTGAAACAGTTATGACTGTGGTGTTTGTCTAGCGGTCATTCTCATCTTTCTTTCTACACTATTAATGGAATTCTCAAAGGAAGAACTGTCCCTTCTCCCCCATTTGCTCATTTATTTAATTATTTACTTTTATTAGAGTGGACTTGCGGACATTATCTTCTATGGGTTATAACCCACTGCTATCATTTTCATTACTCAAGTTGTCCCAGATTTGGCCATTGGGAACCCTTCCCATGTCCTTTCACAACCCTATACTTTTTCAGACACTTCTTACTTTCTGGCATCACAGGGGACTCCAGGCTCAACTTGTATTTGTCTTGATCCAGCTCAGGAATTCCAGGAACCCCAATTCCTTTTATTGGAGAATAGTATTTAGAAACCAAGATCTGAGCACTGAGTATCCTCTACTCCCGGGGCGTCAGTGCTTCTGACCCTCTCCGCAGACAGAGCTAGGAGGGAATGGATGCACACACCTGCACACATCTATACTTGTTTCTCCCCACCCCATGTGTGTGATGAATTCAGACTGATACCTCTGATTGCAGTTCAACATCACAAGGTTTATCCCACCATTCCTGCTTTCTTTTTTTACTTATTTGCTCAATCCTAGAATACTCATAGTTTCACAATAGCTAAACAAATTTAATTTAACCTTAGCATATATAGTTAAAATACGGTGTTCCAAAGTTATATTGACTTAGTTCTTTTCTTCCTCATCCATGTCAATCTGGTTGTGTCGTTCATTGTAATTAGTTTGTAATTTGTAATTCATTTGTATTCAGTTGGTTCATATGTTACTGTTTGTATTTCTTTTTGGGTTCTCCCTCCCCAACATCCTGGCTGATTTAAATTTATTTACTTTTGGGGTATGTACAACTAACATGGTTCTAAAAGTCAGAACTATAGAAAAAGTTGTACTCCTAGACCTGTCACTCCCCTATATCTCTTCCACTCCCGTATCCCCTACACCCTATTCTTTCCACTCCATTCCTCCTTACTCACTGTAGGTACCCAATCTCATTATTTTTCCAGTTTCTCACATATGTGTGCGCATGTGCGTTTTGCACAAATAAACAGATACATGCATAGTTCTTGCTTACAAGAAAGGTAGCAAACCATAGCACCGCTTCATGCTTTGTCTCAAGTCTTGTATTGTTACGTTCTGCTCTTGGAGTTTGCACAGTTTCCCCTTCACTCAAGAACATTCATACCCCCTGTTAGCCAGCATCCTCCCTCCCCCCACTTAGTTCCCTGTACTTCTCCTTCAGACCTCGGCCCAAGCATCACCTCCTTTAGGAACGTTTCTTTGACTGCCTTGCCTAGTGCAAATACCACTTTTAACTTTATACCGTATTTCCCCTATCACTTATCACAATTACAGGTTTATATTTATTTGTGTGAATAGTTGATTAGAATCTTTCTCATGCCAACACTATGTGGGCTGGACCATTGTTCTATTTCACTCACTGTTATATCCCCTGACCTAGCTCAGTGCCTGGCACTTGGTATTTGTTTGTTAAATGGGAAAATGAGTGAATGAAATGCTGGTAATATATTTCAGTAACATTTCAATAAAGTCAAGTAATTTGAATAATACAACAGGTTATTATAGGTTATTTTAAAATGATAAGCTGCTTACATTTACTTCACTATGCGACTGCTACCTTCATAAAAACCCAAAGAAATAAATTCAGTTTTTCTTGAGTTTCCATAAAGTATTTAATCTGCTTGTCTTTATTCTCAATTCCCCTTTTTCTTTTTTTAAAAGATTTTATTTATTTATTTGCCAGAGAGAGAGTGAAAGTACAAGCAAAGGGAGCTGCAGGCTGAGGGAGAAGCAGGCTTCCCACTGAGCAGGGAGCCTGACTTGGGGCTCGATCCCAGGACGCCGAGATCATGACCTGAGCCCAAGGCAGACGCTTAACCAACTGAGCCACCCAGGTGTCCCATCAATTTCCCCTTTTCCAAGAGTAGGGTCATCTTTTTGAACAGTAAGCCATGCCATTTCCAATGCCTGAAGAGCCTCCTTTTTTTTTTTTGTTCCCCAGTAATGACTTCTCAGTGACCCTCTTGACCACCTGCCTGTTAATAGACTTGGCCAAGGCTGGTGGATGTCCCCTAAATCTCTTCTTCCCTTCTGTAGCAACAGAACCCCTTATTTTAGCTACATTTCTTGACCTTCCTTAAAGCTAGATGTGGCCATATACCTTAATTATGGCCAATGAGATGAGTGGAAATGGTATGTGTACCTTCCAGGAAGTGTCAGTAGGGAGCGTGCCCTTTTCCTTCCCTTTCCTCCCTCCTGCTGGCTGAAAGGGGGAAATGGTGGCTTGAGTTGGAACAGTCTCAGACTTGGAGCTGGAGCAACAAGACAGAGGAGCCTGATATATACATTACTATATCAGGGATATATAATGAGGGAGGGAAGGAGGGAGAGAGAGAGAATGAATGACTATCCGCTTGCTTAAGCTACTGCTGTTTGGGTTTTCTATCACAGCCAAATCAAATCTTAAATTATTATAGTTTGCCTAACCATAAATTCCAGACCTAGAGTCAATATTACCATTTAGTGGATGGGGTTAAAGAACCTAAACAAACATTTGTTGAATGGAAGATCCCACACAAAGGAAAGCAGTGATTTAGGGATCCTTATAAGAGTGGCCCACTTTATGGGGCACCTGGGTGGCTCAGTCGTTAAGTGTCTGCCTTCGGCTCAGGTCATGATCCCAGGGTCCTGGGATCGAGCCCCGCATCGGGCTCCCTGCTCGGCGGGAAGCCTGCTTCTCCCGCTCCCACTCCCCCTGCGTGTGTTCCCTCTCTCGCTGTGTCTCTCTGTCAAATAAATAAATAAATAAAATCTTAAAAAAAAAAAAAAAGAGTGGCCCACTTTAGGTGCAGGAAGTCAGGACTGTGGGGGAAAGGGGAACAAGCTAAAAGAAACTTTCTACAAGGGGAAAGTAAGACAAATCCAAACTGTGAGACGTATACAAGTTAACTGACCCAAACTGTGATGTAGATCAGTGCAATGCAAGAACTTTGATGGATTCTGGATAGAACAGCAACAATAAAACAGCTATAAAATATTTTTGAGACAATTGCATAAATGTGAACATAGACTAGATCTGAGATAACTTTATGGAATTATTATGAACTTTCTTATATGTGATAACATTGAGTTTATGAAAGACAATGTCTTTATTCTTAGAACCTGCATAGAGTTGAATGTAGGTACTGAAAAACAAGTATCTGCAACTCACATTCAATGGGTTTAAAAATGAAAACAGGCCATATTGTTAGGAAAAGATGAGGGACAAGTGAGAACAGTTAGATAAAGACAGATTAAATACTTGTCAGGACTTTGGGAAAAACTGTATTTATTTAGGTTTTTGGGAGTGTGTGTGTGCTTGTGTATAAACACAGAGAAAGTATATGTAGTAACATTAGTAACTGGTGAATTTTGGTGAAGGGTGTACTATTCCATCAATTTTTCTGTAGGTTTGAAAGTCTCAGAATAAAAAGAGAAAATGTTAGTGATGCTGTGATATTGAATTTGCCTAGACAAGAAGGTCTGCATCAATTAATGTAAATTCTGTCTCATACTGTTTTTTAAAAAGATTTCCTAAGTAATATTGGCCCCTTACAGTAATCTTTTGCTTTTATGGAACGCCAGACCCTGTGTGAAGGGCTCTGCACGCATTATCTCATTTAAACTTCCCAGCAGCCCCGGGAGGTAGGGACGACCGTCCACTCCACTCCCACAGGGCTGCTAAATGTGTTCAGTGTCACACAACTATTAAGACTCAAAGAGGATCTGAAGCCAGGCAGTTTGATTCGTGACCCTGTGCACTTCGCTACTTTTATACTTGTACCCAGTGTCTGTGCCATCATGGGGTCAGAGTAGTAGCCTGACCACACACATCGGCTTATCATATCTCTCAATTGTCCGAATGCAAGGCCACGTCTTCAAAGCATTTAAACCCAACAGAGCTTCACAAGGTTTACAGTCTGGGCTATTTGCATCCATTCTCTTAGAGAGTCATTACTTTTCTATGGCTGAGCCAACTACATGCTACTAATTGTAATTTGATAAAATGCTTTAAAGACCCAGAATAAAATGATATCCTTACTTTCTATAGTATAGTCATAGGTTTTGCTATTGTATTAATGATAAATTGAGGAAAAGTATTAAAACACTACACATCAGAAATATCTCAGTCAAGCAGAAAAGTCAAAATGTTGGACACTATTTGAGATGTCTTTATGATGTGTACTAGGGACACTCACTAGGGACACTGCATATGGTTGACCTGCACCACACAGCGTTGAGAGGCATCAAATAGAGATTTAGAGAGACTGCTTGGTAACAGGCACAGGGGCAAGTTATGCTTCCTGGAAATACTTTTCAAACTTGGACTGGCAAGGTCCCTGCAATTCCATAAAACGTATTTTTATCATTATAGGCTTACAGAAATAGGCCTGAAAATCTAAGACTCCTAAGGAAATATTGATGTAGAAATAAAGATGGAAATGAGACCAAATGCAAGAAAGTGTTAGTATAACCAACACATAATCGCTTTTATTAACTTACAGTGTGACTTTATTAGAAGAGAGCTTCTTCGTTGATTATTACTAATGAGATGCAAATGGCATGCTAGTCTTCTCTGTATCAAGAAAAAAAAATAAATAAAAAGTCCTGACACTGAAGGTTTGCATGGAAATCAAGCAAAATAATTTATTGTTGAGTTCAATAAACCTCTTGTATTCCAGCAAGAAAAGGATGAGCCCTTATAAATGAGCCACTGTTTAGGAGCTGAAAGGCACCAGTTGGACCCAAAGAAAACAATATGTTCTCAAGATGATGTGGCAGAGCTGAGAATGGGGTGGGGGGGAGGACAGTTACAAGGTAAATATGGACACCAGATGTTTCCATTTTGCTCATTCTGAATTTTTGTTTCCTTTTTCTCTTTAATTTCTCTTAATTTTTTAAAGCTCCACTCAACATGGAGCTTGAACTCATTACCCTGAGATCAAGAGTCCCACACTCTTACCAACTGAGCCAGCCAGACACCTCTTGAATTTTTGTTTCTTGTTGACAGATGGAACCTAATGGACATAGAACTCACAGACATCAGGTAAGATCTCCATTCATTTTCCTTACTCTAAAACAGTCCCTGTAGTATCTGGGGTCTACAGACAGGTTTCTGGGGTTCCAAAAACCCCTTGAAATAGGGAACAAAATTATTGGGGGGAGGTGCCTGGCTGGCTTAGTTGGTAGAGCATGCAACTCTTGATCTTGGGGTCATGAGTTCGAGCTCCATTTGGGCATGGAACCATTTTTCTTTTACCTTAAAAGAAATAAAAGTGTGTGTGTGCATGTATTTTTTTGCTAAGAACATCTCATAGCTCTCATCAGAGTCTCAAAAGGATTTATGACCACACAAAAAGGTTAAAAATTACTCTACTAAAATACTGCCATGGGAAATATAGTCTTTACTTGGCAGAGTATGTCAGGAAAAGAAAAATATGGTCATTCTATATTTTTGCCTGTAATTTGTAAAAGTGAACATGAAAGCTGTCCAAAGTTGTGAAAGGCAAAAACTGGGATATTTAAATTGCCTCTTTTAGGTCAAAAAAAATTTTTTTTTTGGTAGGCTCTACACCCAATGTGGGGCTTGAACTCGTAACCCCTAGATCAAGAGTCACAGGCTATACTGACTGAGCCAACCAGGTGCCCATTTTTGGTCATTCTTTTTATATTGAATTGGAGAGATGTTTTGGGATTCTGTCCTTAGACTTAGTTTTGTCAGGATGACATGGTGGAAGGCCAGCCTGAATTAATTAATAACCAGATTTATGCAGTGTTTAAAGAATTTCAACTCACAGGGGTGCCTGGGTGTTGCAGTGAGTTAAGCATCTGGTTGTGATCTCAGGGCCGTAGGATTGAGCTCCGTGTCAGGCTCTGCACTCAGCAAGGAGTCTGCTTAAAAGACTCTCTCTCTCCCTCCCTCTGCCCATCCTCCCCACTCTCTCTCTCAAATAAATAAATAAAATCTTTAAAAGAAAGAATATCAACTCATAATGCTGATTTTAAATAGAGATAAATAGATTAATAGGTAGATGGCTAGGAGGATGATGGATGGATGGATGGATGGATGGATAATAAATACTCAACTATGTTGTCAAAGAGCTTAAGGGAATGGCTTTAATCCAGTGGGATATCCAAGCAGCTCACCTCCCTGCCCTCAGCTACCCCCTCCCTCACACATACCATGGGGTGGCACCCAAACCCACCTCACAGTGACCAGGCCTTTGCCCTTACAGGCCTTTGCTTATTTACTTGAGCACCCACAGACCTGGCAGTTTTGCACCCAGAACTTTCCCTGAGAATGAATCAAAGGAGGCTGAAACTTAACTCTTCTACAGGCAAATCTCTCTGTGCTCCTGAGATGACATCGTCCTTTGAAATCGATCAGTTCAGGCCCAGATGACTGGTGCTCCAGGGACCTGCTGGGGCCCAATATTTTTGACATTCTTGTAGCCCAGTAAGGATCCCTGCTAACCATAGTCACTGACTGAGATTTGGATACCCCATGCTGATTCTTTTCTACAATCTCTCCTTGAGACTCTTTCTTGAGTTCTTCTTGCCTGACTCTATCCCCCAATGCTCCCTTCTTCTAGACTTCCTGCTACAACCTCTAGAAGCCCCATTTCATGATTTACTGATTACACTACTTCTCAAGTCTTCATTGAAATTTTCTTTACCTGCTACTTTATCTGGCTGCCCTCTGAGGATATGATTTCATCTGGAGCCATTTTGAGAGGAAGTTTCACATTCTCAGAATTGAGAGATGGAGTTTGTGTCATCTGTACTTGTGGCCATAACTCTTGTGTAAGAGCTCTTGTGTCTCCAAGCTTCAAGTCTGGCTGTCCTATCCTCTCCTTCTCTATTGCTAACCACCTACTTCTGATCACTCCCCTCAGTTACAGCATCTCTTTTGTTCTTCCCCTTCTCATGTTCTCCTGTCTTCCTGAGAAACTCCAATGTCTAGGTGGATGGTTTGTGTTCTACCTCATCAGCAACAGGACTCTGTCTCTAGAGGTTTCTACCTTCATAGACACACCTAGCACTTGAGGTGACCTAAGAACATCCGAAATTGTGGATTGAAACCCCCACTCAGAGGAGGGAGTCTCTCTAAAACTATGATAGAAAACCAAGAAGCCATGGAAGAAAAAATCTGAAAAATAACAAGCTGGGGAAATTGATTTGCAAATCACTTCACAGACAAAGAGTTGTTTTTCTCAATTAGAAGCTCATATAAAATCAATAAAAAGTACTTGTACCTAGTAAAAAATGAACAGTGCACAGAAAAGTCAATACAAATGCATTTTAAAGAAATGCACCCAAGTTCACACATAACAAGAGAAGCACAAATTTAAAACTACAGTGAGATACTTTTCTCACCAAATTAGGAAAGATCAAACATTTAAGAATATGTTTGGTAAGGGTATGTGTAAGGAAACAGACACTTTCAAAACTATTGAGAATGTAAATTGCCCTCTATGAAGGGCAACATGGCAATATATATCATAATTACAATGCCTGGCTCCTTTGAACCAAAAATTCCACTTCTAGAAATATATATGTATATATGTGTGTGTGTGTGTGTGTGTATAACCACTATTTTCTATGCAGCTATAAAAAAAATCAGGAAGCTTAGAAGTTCTATATTTGAGATAAGAAAGAAAAGAAAGTAATGTGCAGGACAAGCAGTTAATGATGCAATTTTGTGCAAAAATACTTTAAAACAATATACACATACATGTATACAGGTACATGTATATATAGGAAATGCTTTTATAATGCATGGAATATCTCTGGGAATAAACACAGAAGCTGATGGCTATATTTGTCTCCGGGGAGGGGAACTGGGCAACGAGAACAAAGTTAGGAGGGAGACTGTGTCTCTTAGAGTCCCAGCAAGAAACTGAAGGCACACTTGAAGTGGGCATTTTGAAGAGGGGCAAAGAAAGACTATTTACAAAACTGCAGTGCCCCAGGGCCGGCAGCCTCTGAAGTCATAACCACCCCTCCTGCTGAAGGAGAGGTGTATGGCCTTGGTTCCTGGAATCCACTGAAGGTGGCAATGTGGAGAGAGATGCCTGATTGGAGCCATGGCCCAGGTAACTGCAGGAGAAGACCCTACGGCTTAGGCATCCCTCCCTTGTTCTCCTCCTGTCTTCCAACCTCTGTCGTGGGGCAAACTGCATGCGGGACGTTCCAGTGCATACAACCAGAAGCCACGGTGCGAGGAACTCATTGATGTCCTTCATGCAGTCCAGCCTTGGGGGCGAGGAGTAGGGTGGCGAAGAGTCAGAGCACATCTGGAGGCAAGGGGAGAGTATCGGGCACAGAGATCTACTTTTCATTGCATTCTTCTTTGTAGCCGTTGAATTTTGTACTGTGTTCATGTATTTACATTAAAAATAAATCACACAATCTCTTTTTTAAAGAATAGACAACTATTTATTTCCCCCTCCAACTATCTATCACCTTTGCTTTCCTTTTCACAGCCAAATTCATGGTGGGCGTTATCAACACTTTCCGTCCTTCCCTTCATTTTTCAAGCCCAGCTTCCAACCCCGTGACACTTGAATGTGCTTGGCCACCAAGGTCATTAAGGTCTGTGCTGCTGGCTAAATTTATTTTACTCTACTTTTGGGAGCATATAACACTACTGATCTCACTTCACCCTTTCTTGAGTGCTGTTGGTTTCTGCAGCCCAACACCCATCAGGCTTCCCTCCTGGCTCCCTCTCCTTCTCAATTTCCTGGGTGAGCCTCTCTTCCTTTGGCCACCCTCTAGACATGGTATTCTCAGGGTTCTGTCCTTGGCCCATTCCCCTCTCACATAGTGTTGACTCTCACATTCCCATGCCTACTCCCTTGTCTTTAATGTTCCCCAGCCATCTTAATCCCAGGCCCAAATCTCTTCTCGAAACCTCACACTTGGAGATATCTCCACTTGGGCCTTCTACCAGCTGTCTGTTGGGGGCTGAACTGTGTCCCCCTAAAATCCATATGTTGAAGTATTTCAAAATGTGACTATATTGGGAGATAGGCCTTCAAAGAAGAAATTAAGGTAAAATGAGGTCATTAGGGTGGACCTAATCCAATATGACTGGTGTTTATATATATATATATATATATATATATATATAATATATATTCTCATCTATATCTATATCTATATCTATATCTATATCTATATCTATATCTATATCTATATCTATATCTATCTATCCTCTTCTTATAAAAAAAGAAGAGGACGTTAGGACATAGACCTACAGAGGAAAGACCATATGGGGTTGGGGTATAGGGAGAAGATGGCCATCAGAAGAAATCAACCCTGCACATACTTTGATCTTGGACTTCTAGCTTTTAGAACTGTGAGGAAATAAATTTCTGTTGTTTAAGCCACCCAGGCTATGGTACTTTGCTATGGCAGGCCTAGCAAACTCGTGCACTGCTCAGGCTCAAATTCTCCCAAACCCTTCTTATGACCCTGCCCCTCACTCATCTGAGCCTGATTATTATTTGCATATATTTTCTCAGCACCAAATCCATTTTGCAGAAAAAAAATTTTTTTTTAAAGATTTTATTTATTTATTTGACAGAGAGAGACACAGCGAGAGAGGGAACACAAGCAGGGGGAGTGGGGGAGAGCGAAGTAGGCTTCCTGCCGAGCAGGGAGCCCAATGCGGGGCTCAATCCCAGGACCCTGAGACCATGACCTGAGCCAAAGGCAGACGCTTAACGACTGAGCCACCCAGGCGCCCCCAGAAAATGTTTTCTAATAGTTGCATTAAAGATGCACAAGGCCAGCCAATCAGAAAGCAGATAGTCAAAGTCACTTTGTGGTGATATACTAGCTTCCAGCTCTAACGTCGGTGAGGATTCGGGATGCCTGGGTAGGGTAGTGTTAGATCTCTTCCCCACAAGTCAAGCCAAGAAAGCAGAAGCTTTACAATAAAATCCAGGGTAACATTATCAATTAAATTGTTTATTCTTTGAATAATATTTTAATTTCTAATATTTTAGAGATATTTTAATAAAATGACATCTTAAATTTTATAATGTAAAACCAGCAACAGTACCAGCATCACATCCACTTATTATTACCACAGCAGCAAGGTCTTAAATCTTTTAAGCTGTATTTTGAAACATGAAGTATAATATAAATTTTTTCAAGTATCAATAACATTTATAAAAGAATTGTATCCATTTGTTTATGCTCTTTGTGTTGGCACTTGAGAAAGTTGCTATGCTAACAGTAATCTCCCAGGATCCTCTGTCTCCTCCCCCTTCCCACTCCCACTCCCCTCCCCCACAACTCTCCTCCCCATGGCTTCCTCTCTCAGCTCCTAGCATTTGGACTAGGACCTCTCAAAAGTGATATGCATTCCTGTCTCTTCTAATTTCTCCTCTTGAGTCTTGATTCATTTTCTCTCCATGTCTGATTCTGCTGCACCAACCCTTTTATCTGTATCTCTGGTGTTCAAACTCATCAAGAACTGTGACTTGATTGGGCTGGTTTAGAACCATCCAACATGGAGTGTGTGTGTGTTGGGAGGGTCCTTTTAGGCAGAGTCTTTGATCCTCTTCATAAGCTGGTGGTGTAGACCACTTTTATTTTTTTATTATTTTATTTAAATTCAATTAATTAACATATAACATATCATTAGTTTCAGATGTAGAGTTCAGTTGGCTTAGACCACTTTTAATCAAAGTATGGTTTAGTCTTACCAGGAAGCTTGTTAGAAATGCAGAATTTCAGACATCACACCAGAACTACTGAGTTAGAATTTGTATGTTAAAAAGATCCCAAGTGATTCATGTGCACACTAACGTTTGAGAAGAACTGATCTAATTGTCCCTTATTTGATCATTATGGCAGAGCTGCAGCTGATATACATATACAAGTTTGGGAAGCACCGATTTACTTGTCCCTTGTCATATCATCAAAGCCAGGCATAAATAGGCATAGCAGTATTAGCATAAGGAACTGTCTGAGCCCACCTTTCTCCAAAGGTGACAGTATAACTGGTAGGTATTTGAGGATTTGTAGCTATGAGATTTAGACATAGTTCAGAATAGAATGGTGTAAAGATGGAATACCATGGACAGCGCTCTAGCCCTGCTACATTTGAGATACTGTAGATGGTGGAAAGCTCAAAGGGCTGCTGGTGTAAGACACAGTGGGTTTGAATCCTGGCTGTATCATTACCTAGCTCTAGGAATTGAACTTGTTAATTTACCTTCCTTAGCTTCACTTTCCTCATTTGTTGCTGGGGGTGGCAATACTTATCTACTACAGGTTGTTTTGAAAAGTTACTGAAAAAAATATCACCAGACAGGCAGGTCTGGTGTACAATAAATATTAGTCCCTTCCCTTTTCTTGTCTTGTAAAACCTCAATTAGAATTAATAAAACAAAGTCCTTGCAAAAGAAAAATAACAAGATCCCTCTAGCTTGGAGCTTATGTCCATGGTTTTGACACGAAGGCTGTCAGAATTGGTGGTGGTGGTGGAAGAGGTGGACATCTGGCACCCATAGTCTTCATACCATTTCAGTAGCTGAAGGAGCCCTGGGAGGGGGGCTGGAGGGCAGGCGTACTTAGCTCTCTACACCTTCATCCTGCAGGACTAGGAGTTCCGCACAGCCACTGGGGATTCAGCCTGGGATCTGGCCCTACACAGGGGATTGTGAGGAGCCATTCTTTGGAAGACTCAGTTGTTGACCCAGGTCTGTTCAGTTCCCCTCTGGCTGTTAACTACACCACCACCGCTCCCCTGGAGCTGAGCCCCTGCCTCTGAGCCATAGTCTTCCTTCTCTTTACGGGTGGGTTGCATCACTTTGTGGAGCAGCTTGGCCATGTAGGGCTTGTCGGAGCTTGCACAAAGGTTGGTTAAGCCTTGCATGGCTCCTGTGCCTTCACAGCTGTAGCGGCTTTCCTTGTTCCCCATAGCTTTGTTCTGACATTCTCATACCAAAATTTGTCCACTTCTTATGTCTACCGACTCTGCAGAGATTACTCTGCCTCCGTTCACTTTTATACAAGCTGAGTTTTAGTAATCTCTCTTCTATGCCACAAATCTAAAGGCTAAATTTTAATCTGCATCAGATTAAGATTATATTTTAGCTTTTCTCGTGAAATTTTATTTTATTTACATGTGCATCTAAAAGATGTTCCCTTCAGGGCGTCTCTGAAAATTTATTTATTTTTATTTATTTATTTATTTTTAATATTTTTATTTATTTGACAGAGAGAGACACAGCGAGAGAGGGAACACAAGCAGGGGGAGCGGGAGAGGGAGAAGCAGGCTTCCCGCCGAGCAGGGAGCCCGATGTGGGACTCGATCCCAGGACTCTGGGATCATGACCTGAGCCGAAGGCAGACGCTTAGCATCTGAACCACCCAGGCGCCCGTATTTTTATTTTTTAAAAGATTTTATTTATTTATTTGACAGAGAGAGACACAGCAAGAGAGGGAACACAAGCAGGGGCAGAGGGAGAGGGAGAAGCAGGCTTCCCGTGGAGCAGGAAGACCCATGCAGGGCTCGATCCCAGAACGCTGGGATCATGACCTGAGCCGAAGGCAGGTGCTTAACGACTGAGCCACCCAGGCGCCCCGTCTTTGAAAATTTAAACCACATTTGAACTAAAGACCAGGTAATGCTCAAAGATGATCTGATAGGACCAGGAAGCAGCAGTTGGCCGGGCTTCCATGAGTGGGCGGGGCAGGTCTGCCTACCAGAAGAGCTGTGGGAGTAAAATGCAGCAAGTGGCTCTCTGGGATCAAAACATTCAATTCATCTGGTTTCTAACTTGTTTCCTGGACATCAAGTTTGCCAGTGTTGATTCTCCCTTTTGCCTTCCATATTGCTTCACCGCAGGTGATTTATGCTCATCCCCATGACTGAACCTGGACACTCAGGCAAATAATTCAGTACCAAATAACAAATGGTCACTCTTTAAATATTGGCTCAACATCTAATGAGAGCAAAGACTTAGTGCTATGTGGGAAGGGCATAGAAGAACGAAGAATCACTGGTGCAGAGCTCCTTGTCCCATCTCTGCACAGAGCATTTCTTTCTTTTTTAAGTTTATTTATTTAAAAACATTTTAAAAATAAAGTTTATTTATTTAAGCAATCGCTACACCCAACGTGGGATCAAACTCACCATCTGGAGATCAAGAGCCGCATGCTCTACCCACTGAGCCAGCCAGGCATGCCGGCAAGGAGAATTTCTGCGCTGACCCCAAACTTGCCCGCTCTGCTTCCTGAAGCCTTCTGGTCCCTCTCCCAGGAAGAATCTGGTGACCAGCTCTGTCACTCCAGCAGGCCCTTGGGTTCCATTCCTTAGAACCTGCTTATGGGAATTTCGCTTCCAAGCGCACACACTGCTTCTCCCACACAGGTCACGTGTGCAGACACAGTGGTGAATGGGACCCCGCAAGTGCTGGTTCATGGCTAGCATCTTCCGCCGTATCTCCTTCATGGTGGCCAAAAGCCCGTATTTTAGGAATGTGACAGCATTCACTGCTGTTCTAAGGGGCTGGTGTGGTAACGGAAGTAGAAAGGGAGTCCTCCTTTACCCCAGTGTCTGCCCCCTGACGCTAAAGCCTGGAGGGTTCCTATACCCATCCTTTCACCTTTGGAGTGATAGATAAATCCCCTACTTGATTTTTTTTTTTTTCAGTTCCTCCAAACAATTTTTTTTTTTAAAGATTTTATTTATTTATTTGACAGAGAGACACAGTGAGAGAGGGAACACAAGCAGGGCGAGTAGAAGAGGGAGAAGCAGGCTTCCTGCAGAGCAGGGAGCCCGATGTGGGGCTCGATCCCAGGACCCTGGGATCATGACCTGAGCCGAAGGCAGACGCTTAACGACTGAGCCACCCAGGCGCCCCCCTCCAAACAATTTTAAGCTATTCATACTCTTGCTAAAATTCGTGTGTGTATCATAAAACTATGAAACATGGCCCTATTGTTTGGACTTACTAACTTTTCATAATGAATTTAAAAATGAAGTTAAAGGAAAAAAATTAAACACACACACACATGCCACATTTTCTGCACCGAAAAGAGAAGGAAAACAAGCCCAAACACCCCACATCTATGAGTTCCCTGATACTGATTTCAAAGGGGCAATCTCTCTAGAGTACGTTTTTGTTGTTATTTGTTATTTGTCAAACCAGACATCTCTCCGTGAGCACACGGCCAAGACCCAGGTAACTGTGCACTGTAATAAGAGTGTTTTTATAAATTATGCAAATACACAGCGCTTTCCTAATGGCCAGAACAATCTAATTGCCGACCTTAATCCGGGCCCTCGTTCCCAGCCCCCGCCGGGTGGCGTTTCCTGCCTGCCCCTCCGCGCGGCCTCAGGTGAGTCCCGCGCGCTCCGCGCTCTCGGGCCTGCGGGAGGAGCTGGAGCGACAGCGGAGGGCGGGCCGGGGCTCGGGGGCCGGGGAAGGGGGGGGGGGGCGGACGGAGATCCGGGTCCTGACTGCAGCTTCCTCCCCGTGGAGCCGCATTTCCAGGCACCTCCGCAGCCCTAGCCCCAGCGCGCCGAGCCGTTCCCGGCCGTGCCGCCTGGAGGCGCGGAGCCCGCCGGGCTCGCCCAGCCCTGCAGCTCCGGCCGGGGCGGAGGCCGCCGGACCGCGGAGATGCGGGGCGGGGGCAGGGCGCGGGGTAGGTGACTTTATCCCGCCTCTGTTTCCCTGCCCCGGGGAGCAATGACATCACGCGGCCTTCTCCAGGCGCCGACA
This sequence comes from Mirounga angustirostris, assembly GCF_029215605.1. Classification (NCBI taxonomy): domain Eukaryota; kingdom Metazoa; phylum Chordata; class Mammalia; order Carnivora; family Phocidae; genus Mirounga; species Mirounga angustirostris. Next base: position 85,575,743 of record NW_026991716.1, on the reverse strand, counting down.
CAAAGAGCGGCGCGGAGAGGCCGCTGCGGGGGGACCCGGCGGCCGCCGCTGCCGCCCCGGGCCCTGGGGCCCCGCCGGCCAGGCCCGCCGCCCGCGGCCCGCGCCCTTCCTGCTCCTCCTCCGCCGCCGCCGCCTCGGTCGCCGCCGCCCGCGCCGCCCGCGCCCCCAGCGCGCCGCTGAGCCCGCGCCGGGCCGCTCCGGCCCCATTCCCATGCGGGCGGCGCGGGCCCTGGGAGGGGCGCCCGCAGCCAGCCGCGCAGCATGCACTGGGGGGTTGGCTTTGCCTCGTCCAGGCCGTGCGTGGTGGATCTGAGCTGGAACCAGAGCGTCTCCTTCTTCGGCTGGTGGGCCGGGTCCGAGGAGCCCTTCTCCTTTTATGGGGACATCATCGCTTTCCCTTTGCAGGATTACGGTGGGATCATGGCAGGGCTGGGCTCCGATCCCTGGTGGAAGAAAACACTTTACTTGACCGGGGGAGCTTTGCTGGCCGCAGCTGCGTATCTGCTCCACGAACTCCTGGTCATTAGGTGAGCCGGAGAGAGGGCCCCGCGCAGGGGCGCCGAGAGGGGCACCTGGCCAGGGCAGGGCTGGCGCGAGGGGGGACCGTGCCAGCCTCTCGGTCACGCCGTGCAAATGCCCAAGAATCCTGCCCTTACCTTTCCTTAGAGGCAGTCTGTGGTCACCTGGCCTGAGGGGCAGTTTCGAGTTGACAGGAGAATTAAACTGGTAGTGGGAGGGGAAAACATTTGTGTCCCAGTCCTTTGGTGCTAAAGAGCAAAAATTCTCCGGGTTGTTGTGGAGCAAGAGTCTATTAGGGAATGCCCTTAGTAAGATCCTAAGTGCAATGTTTGCAACAATAGAATGAGGCCTGGAAAAAAAAAAAAAAAAAAAAAAAAAAAAAGAAAGAAGAATGAGGCCTGGTAGAGATACTAAGTTACACTTTCATGAAATGCCTTATTTGTTTGTAGGTAATAATGCCGGGATATTAACCACTAACCTTATCTTTTACATAAAGGTTAGTTCTTCACTATCCCTCCCCAAATTTCAACATCATCAAAAAGCTGCAATTGCAAAAGCTCCAGAGACCTCTGGGTCCCCGTGAAAGAGGCATGGTCAAGTAGGGTGCTGTGCAGTTTTGACGCAGCCTTAACCTGGTTATCGGCTGCTCAGGTGTTTTCAAGCTAAGCACCATCGTGCGGTTTCAATGCCATTGGTGTGCGAGCAGTGGGAGATCCGAGGACGGGACTAGCACATGGGCGTGCTTGACAAGAACACGGGAGTCACCCAGTGCCGTAAGCAGTGGCATAGGCTGCCTGCCGCAGAATGTTTACAGGACTGACTTGGAAATGCCAGAAAAGGGAGGCCCCTACTGTTGGTACATCCAGAAAGACCTGAGATCTTTGTTTGAGTAGGGTAATGCCATAGGCTCCTAGGATGGGCCTTTGGCTCACTGATAACATCAATTTATGATTAAAATTTCCATGCGTTGGAGCCATATGACCCTGGGAGATGACCAGAAGTGGGCAGTTTTCAATAGCTCAGAATATCCCTGTTGGCCAGTATTTTTTAAGTAGTGACAAATGTGTTCCACACTGCCTTTTTCCAGGGGGGGATCCTACACAATAGCTTATAAACAAAGACAGTGATCCGTGACCTTTAACAGGCCTGCAGGGATTCCAGGACATTGTGACAGGCTAACTTAGGTATTTTGAATATTTCTAGTCTCTTGAGAGGGTGGGAAATCATCTAGGTCTGAGGAAATGTACTGGCTTTCACTATTATTTAGCCATAATTGAGAAGTTTTATTTTAAGCTTATTATGTACCCTGAATTCTCTCACTTAGAAGGTGGCTTGAATCATCTAGTCGAAACACATAAAGATTTTTAAAGTGAATTTCTCTAGATCATTTCTTATTTTTGCTAGTTTTAGAACTTGATTTCAAGTTAGATTTCAAGCTGTATGAAAAAACCAAAACATCTGTACAGTACTTTAAATGGTAACCCAGTTGTTTCTCAATTATATTCCAGTCCAGAACCTTTTCAGGATCCAGAACCATGTGGCTTCTCACCAGTTTAACACTTTGTGGAGGGGGTGAAGGCACGGCTTCATAGGACCAGGTCTAAACCTTGCTTAAATGACCTTGCAGAAATAGCAAGGAGCCCAGAGCTCATCCAGGGAACAGGCCACACCCTGGCAGGTGTGGTCTCTGGACACAGAAGAGCCCTCTGCCCACAGATGTGTCCTTCCCCACTTAGCATACTACTTGGATACTTCTTTAGATTGGGACGTTTTTAATCCTTAGTTTATTCACTTTTGTTTCTTGATGGATGTCTAAAGCCTGGGTAGGAAATATGTTATAATGGAGTAGAAAACCCTGTTATAAGGCAAATAATAAAAATGGCTGCCCACTTTTGATCCCTTAGTAGGGACTCTGTATAGAAGTGCTTTACTTGCATTTATTCCTCTCAACTGTGGTTGGATGCTTGATTCCCATTTCTTAGAGAAGGCATTTACAACTGAGGGAGGGAGGTTAAACCACTTGCCCAAAATCACACAGCAAGAGTAGTAGGATCCAGACCTGGGAATGTGTGTGTGCGGAGTCTGCATTTTTTCCCGTTGCCTCCTAGAAAGTACCAATGACAACATAAGCCTGGCTGGAGGGAGACGAAGAGAAACGTAAAGAATTGGGGCATGGCCCAGGGAAGACAGGCCTGTGGCAGGGACCTGAGTTTTTGACAGCCTCTAGGGACACAGAAAGACAGGGAGAAAGACTGAACAAGTTCTGGGACTGTAAGTCAGAGGTGACATGACAGAGACTTCCATTTAGGGCGAAATCTCAGTGTCAGGTGTCTCTGTAGTTTAGGCAAAACAAAACAATCCAGAATCTGCAGGATGGAAAACACACCTTGAAATGATTACAGTGTCTGAGGTCACGGACAATGGTAAAGTCGTTACCACTCGACTTGGATTTTCTGGGGGAGAGACTTAACCTGAGTGTGTGGCCATGTGTCTAGCGTGTAAAGGAAAGTTGACTGGTGAGAATTACTTAGGAAGTTTCATTAAGGAGTATAACCAAAGGAGGTATTTTGAATTTTATGCCTGCTTTTCCCATGGCAGTATTTTTAACCAAATATTGTCTCAACCCTCTACTTTACTTCCCCTGAGTGGTGACAGCCTAGCAGCTATCTTAAATTCAATCCATTTGAGAATGTGTGGTTTGTAAATTGAATGACTAAATGATTGTGTTGTTGGTAGATCTTTTGCACTTTGGGCCCTTGGGCTCAACCTGTCCTAGAGAATTTAGGGACTCAGAGCAGCCCCCAGGTCAACCAACATCTGACCTCCATAAACCAACAGCTGGTCAGCCGTACACAGAGGCATGGTCATCCATGATATCCGTCATGATGGGAGTAGAGGCTAGTCTTGCTGTTCTGTACGTGCTCTCTTATATAACCCTCATTATAAAGCCACTTTGGAAAGTACAGCTGTCCAGGTATTTTAAAAAATACCTGCTCCTCTGATTCTTCTGCGTTAGAGAGTAGTTTCTGATGTGTGGAAGGAGGGCTCTGGAGCCAGAGTAGGTCCACATTCACTTTGCTTATTTTAACCATGTAACCTTGGAGATGAGAAGAAGCTTCTTGGCTACTTGGTTTTCTCATCTGTAAAATGGGGGTAATCATAGTAGCCTGCCTTATGGAGTTGGTTGAGTTAGCACGTGTGAATTGCTTCGAACAGTTTGACATGGAAGTGAGCATGCAATAAAAGTTGGCCATCATTGGCTATCAAAACTTCCTTCCGTAAGTTCCAGGCTTGAGTGGTCTGAGTCAAACTGGCTGTTTTGATAGAATTACTTGAGACATTGCCCATTTCAGTGGTGTTGAAGGGGCTTAAGGGCTTGGGATCTGGAGCTAATAATGACCTGATCTTACAGTGATACTCCTTGGACAAGTTATTTAACCTCTCTGAGCTTCAGTTTCCTTATCTACTGTATAGTATAATACACTGAATTCAAACTATAACAATATCCATGCTATGGTGTTACTTCAGAATGAAATAATATGCATCATGTATACAAAGTCATTGGCATATGCTTGTCACATCCATTCTTAATATGATATGGCCCAAGTTAACCATTAGAATTAGGTATTTCTGGCCAGCAGAGCAGAAGATTTTACATTTATCTCCTCTCTTTCCAGTTCTTAAATTTTTGTCTGGCTACTTTACATGAAAATACCACTCTGTGACTTGAATTATTGGACTGGACAAAATCAGTTAATTGTCAAATCTAGTTTGTGCTCTCTGGGAACAGTCTAAGACGCTTCTTAATTTTAATATCTGACCTCCCCAACATTTCATCTGAATGAAAGTCTTTGTTTTATATAGCAAATATTGCCGGAAAACAGCAAATATTTGTGTTCTTTTGACTTGAGCAGTGTTTTCCAAGTGAGTCATTCTGAACTCTTTAAGTGGAATGGGCGCTCTGGTGGTAAACTTCTCCGAAAGAGTTGGTTTTACTGAACGCAGATACCTCAGGAGGTGAGCTCCATAGGCTGATGATACAAAGAGCTTGCCCTTGCTTGGGTGGAAGTAGGTTAAACTGGGAGTGATGTGAGGGAACCAGAGGCTCAGGGAAGGCCTAGGGGAAGAGTGAGGTCTATTTGACTGGGAAGTGGTTGGGTCGAGCTAAAGACGGGGAATTGCAAATGGTTCCTGAGGGTGGTGTAGGAGCGAAGCTGTGGGGGATGATGAGATAGTGTAGTTTAAGGGGATAAGACCGTATCTCTGAATGAGAATAGATTTCTACCATTCTTACACGCTGCTGGATAGCTCCACAAATATTTACTGATTTTTAAAATTTAATCCTCATGCTAATTGATGCAGAATTGGTACTGCCCTCACTTTCTGTGGGTGAGAGGAAGAGAGGCCTAGGATAACGTGGCCAGTAAGAAGCAGGGCTTGGATGTGACCCCAGGTATCCACACTTGGAATCTAGCATTTTCTCTATTATACGGTGTCCACTGAAAAGCTGCACCAGGGAAATGCTCCCACCCAAAAAAGTAGCCAAGGGAAAGCTAGACGTGTGGCTGAGAGAGAAGAAAGAGGAGAGGCAGGGTATTAAATTATATGCTGTGTGTCTAGAGTGGGGACCCTGGGAAGCTAGAGAAGATGAAAGAGAGCCCAGAAGCCAGCTTCCTTGGTATCACACAGATGAAAGGCCAGGTGAGGGCACACATGGTTTGGAAGGGGGACCAGAATATTCAGGGTCTCAGATTCCCTGCAGTCTTGGTTCCTAGCAGAGTAAAACTGTGCTGTTATTCCTGGGTTCTAGGGACAATTTCATGGTACAGTCCAGGGGTCAAGAACGTAGACTCTGCTTTCCTGGTTCGGTCCAGGGTATGCCATTTACTAGCAAGGTGACCTTGGGCAAGGCAATCCTCTCTGCCTCAGTTTCCTCATCTATCACCCATGATAAGAGTAGTAGCTTCCTCATAAAGTTATTGTGAAGATTAAATGAAATAATACCTGTGATGCCCTTAGAACAATGCCCGACACCCAGGAAGCACACACTGTCATTTTTATCCCTTCAGCTTGTGCCTGGCCACCAAGCATAGCCCGCTGGAGAAGGGTGGGCCTGTATTACAAAGTACTCTTCCTGCCCCCATGGGCTATAGTTAGCCGAGGGAGGTTGATACATAGCTACTCTCTAAGCCCTTGGGGTCACCGTGATCGTTTGTAAGGTTGTCTCGTGTTTTGGCTAAGCCTCCACTCTGCTCCTGGGTGAGGTGAGCCCCCGTGACAAACAGATCTGCTTGTTCATGGAGGAGCTACAACCCACCAGGGACCTCCGGGGAACTCAGGGAATTGAATGTGTAACACGTGGATTGTTCTTTATTTCTGTTTTGGTTTTGGCAGGAAACAGCAAGAGATTGACTCCAAAGATGCTATTATTTTGCATCAGTTTGCAAGACCTAACAATGGTGTCCCCAGTTTGTCTCCTTTCTGTTTGAAAATGGAAACTTACTTAAGGATGGCTGACTTACCCTACCAGGTACTTGTGTACAAACGTGTCTTATTCTCACGACAGTAACATCAGAGGGGGAGTTCCTCATCTCACACGGTGGGAAGGGCTTGCTCTTGGTGGCCGAGGGGTGGGTATGAAATTAGCAGTGCCTGGTCCTTAGCAGCTACTTAGGAGAGCCTGGATTCTAGGGTCTGTTGGTTTTTACATCCAGTTTAATGGGGGATCCAAAGGGTATGGACTTTTGTAAGTTTCAGGGTCATGGTATTTTTTTCCTGACATAGATTAGGCCTTGGTTAAGCTTGGATAGGCCTCCTGGGCAGCTATTAATAAAGGTGGGGTACCATTGCTCCATGTGGTTTTTTCCTTGAGATTTCTGTTTGATAGCATTATATTTTGTCTCTCATGAATCCTAGGGGCCAGAGCACCTGGCAGGCCACCAGGGAGCTAGCTGTAGATTTTGTGAGAGCTTTTCCACAGTGCTCCATGTTCTGTTTGGGTGGCTTTCAGGGAAACATTCGCTCATTTCGGCACTCAAGAATGAACAGAGGCATGTATTTAACAGTATCCATTCTTCTGTGAGCTGTGTCTCACAAATTTGGCAGGTTGTGTTTTCATTGTTACTCAGTTCTATGTATTTTTTTAAAAAAATTTTCCCTTCTCTTTCTTTTTCACCTGATATCTAGCTATATATACAAGTTTGTAAAGCTTTGATTTTTGTTATTGTTTTTTAATTTTGTGATCAGAGCAGACAGTCTCTGTGATATTGAGTCCTTGAAATTTACTGAGGCTTTAGCCTAGAGTGTGGCTAGTTTTTATGAATGTTGAAAATCATTCCATATTCTCCGTTTGGGTGAAGAGCTCTCTAGATTTACTTGCTTGAGCGTTTGTTTAGTGGATTATTTAGCTCTTGTATATTTCTGCTTATTTTTTGTTTGCCTGTTCTAGCAGTTTCTGAAAGGAGTAGGTTTAAATATCCACGGGTATTTGTTGATTTATCTTTTCTTCCTGCCATCCTCTCAGTTCTTGCTTTGTTTTTTTTTTTTTTTTTTTTTTAAAGATTGTATTTATTTGACAGAGAGACACAGCGAGAGAGGGAACACAAACAGGGGGAGTGGGAGAGGGAGAAGCAGGCTTCCCGCTGAGCAGGGAGCCTGATGCAGGGCTCGATCCCAGGACCGCAGGATCATGACCTGAGCCAAAGGCAGACGCTTAATGACTGAGCCACTCAGGCACCCTCAGTTCTTGCTTTATGTAAGAGATCATAATGGTTAGGTAGATATAATGTGAAAGGTCATATTTATACTCTTTTGTTTCTTCTCCCAGTATATATAGCACATGGCTGTGTCCCCTGCTTTTTTTTTACTTCTTGAATTTTTATATTGTCAGATATTGAGATTGATTCTCCAGCTCTCTTTTGGTTCATATTTGCTTGGGATACCCTTCTCCATCCTCTTTCTCTTTTCTTTGTGTGTATCTGTCTCTCACAGGCAATGTATTACTTGTAGCCAATCTAAGAGTCCTTAATTGCTGCGTTTTTTCATTTACACTTGTAATTATTGTTTAACTAAGTTATCTCTAACATCTTTATTTATTTATTTATTTATTTTTTCCTAACATCTTAATATTTTTTCTCATATTATATTGGTTTTTAAATTTTTTTCTCGTTTCCTGCTTTCTAATGGATAGATAAAAAGAAACTTTCTTATCATTTAAAACAAATTCTGTTTTTGTTGTTATAGCCGTTGCTCTTAAGATCCAAATTGGAGTTTATTTATCCCTATTATCATTTCTCAAATGCCGTCTTAGTCCTCTGATAATACAAGGATCTTACAGGTTCATGTGAACCTTGGGTCTTTCTTTTCCCAGCCCTGATCCCAAGTGTGTTGTTGTTGTCTAATGTTTTTAATTCTGGAATTTTGGAAATCCTTTCCTTTTTTTTCCTGGTTCTTTTTTAGGCAACAAAGCTTACTAAGTTTTTGACCAGCCTTATTTCCCATGTATCTTCTCCTCCTTGATTATTTATCCTTATATTTGAGCACTTTCGTGATGCCCACTTTCAGATTGAGCCTTTATGCAGCAAACCGCCAGTGGCTTTGCATGCCTGAGGACGTCTTTCTTTTGCCCTCACGTTTGAGATGTCTGCGTTCAAAGTTCTTTGCCTTTAGAGCTTTTTTTTTTTTTAAGATTTTATTTATTTATTTGACAGAGGGAGAGAGACAGTGAGAGAGGGAACACAAGCAGGGGCAGGGGGAGAGGGAGAAGCAGGCTTCCCGCCGAGCAGGGAGCCCGATGTGGGACTCGATCCCAGGACCCTGGGATCATGACCTGAGCCGAAGGCAGACGCTTAACCATCTGAGCCACCCAGGCGCCTCCCTTCAGGGCTTTAAGAATATCACTGCCTTGTCTTTCTGCGTCGGTATTGCAGACGCAGAAAAATCTGATGTTAGCCAGATCTTTTGCTCTCTCTTTCTTTCTGGAAGCTTTTAGAATTTGCATTTAATCTCAATATACTTAAATTTCACTATGATGTGCCTTGGTGTGGGTCTTTATGTATCTTGTTTGGTCCTTTCTAAACTCTTGTAGTATGAAATCTTGAATCTTTTTTTTAATTCTGGGGAATTATTAATTTTCTCCAAATACTTCCTTTTCTTTTTTATTTGTTTTAGCCTTCTTCCTTCTTTTTTTTTTTTTTTTAAGATTTTATTTATTTATTTGAGACAGAGAGAATGAGAGGGAGGAGGGTCAGAGGGAGAAGCAGACTCCCTGCCAAGCAGGGAGCCCGATGCGGGACTCGATCCCGGGACTCCAGGATCATGACCTGAGCCGAAGGCAGTCACTTAACCAACTGAGCCACCCAGGCGCCCAGCCTTCTTCCTTCTTGTCCCCTATTATCCGGATGCTGAAATCTCTGCTTTTATTTTCTCTATATCTGAATATATTCCTTCATTCTTTTCTTCCTCCTTCTAGCTGAATCCGTCTTCCTGACATTCCGTCGCATCTCTCTGTCCTCTTCTTATGCCCATCAAGCTGCTTGTCTATTGTGTTCAACTTCTGTATTTTTCTTCTTAATAGTTCTCCGTGATTTGTATTACAATTTCTTCTTTTACACCTTAGAGGATCTCTGTTATGCTAATTAAAATTGGTCTGTCCCCATAATCCTGCTTCATGGTGTAAACATTCCGTCTGATGAGGTTGTACACGTCTCGTATCGACTTTGGTTTGAGATTTCCTTTTGCCAGAGATGTCCACTTCCCTGCCTGGGGGTTTGTACGGGGCAAGGGCCAGAGCTTACGCTACAGGTTGGTGCCTCTGAGGGCATGTAAGAAAAGTAAGAGGTGAGCCCAGGCACCCCCAAACCACTATGGTCCCTCTGGTTTGCTGCCCCTCTCCAAGTGGCTCCGACTGGTCAGGGCTTCACCTGTAAGCTCTGACAAAGTGGCAGCAACGGGAGGAGGGGTCTCCCTTGCTTGTAACAGAGCAGCTGGGCCAAGCTCTTGGCTGCCCGGATGTTAACCCTGCAGCTCCCGGTGCCCCCCGGCTTGTGGTTTCTGAGCCAGTTTCTCTGCAGAAGAGGGGATGGGGCGGCAGTGACCCTCCTAAGGCAGTGCTGGGATGAGATGAGTGACAGCCTCTTGGCTCGGTGAGTGCTATTATGGAGGCGCCACTGGGGAAAACGATGGAGTGGTACCTAACGGACTGTGGGTGCAGGGCTCTGGGAGGGCACGGCATGTTTGGGGACCAGAAGGGGGTTGTTTGGGACTGGGAACTGGAATGCAAGGGCTGAGTCTGGAGAGAGGAACACAGCTATTATTTAGAACTTTCTAAGCCAGGAATAGAGGAGAAAACAGCACTGAAGACAGACAAAGCTTGAAGCATCTAGATACAGTGGGTCAGATCGGAAAGGTCATTGTTGAGCTTGGTGTTGGCAGCCAGCGCTGGAAGATACGTGTCACCGAGGAGCTCCAGCAGCTGCCTGTCTCTGTGTCATCATCACTCTTGACCCAGTCCTGACAGTTAGCTTGACAGCTTTGGGGCAGTTAGGGCGCCGGGACTGAATTTTGTGCTCTGTAGTCTCTGAGGGCTTTCTAGATCTCTTGCGCCCCCTCCCCTTGATGAAGCGATCGCGCTGGTTGCAGGGGCCAGCCCAGCTGCCACGCTGTGCTGCCCTGTCCCCTCTTGCCTGCAAGCCTGCCAGTCTTGCCAATCCTGCCTTTACCAGCAGCCCAGTTGCAGAGCAGCTGATTTTAGTGCGTGTGACTGGAGCTGCGGGACACACGTCTCACTAGGAGCCTGAAGCTGGTGCAGAGGCCTTGGGGGAGGTGACCACTTACCCCCTTGCAGAATTATTATTTCTTGTTTGGTACATATAATATATCTCTCTATAATGTATATATTTTAAAAGAAAGGTGTAGGCGTGATTTTTCTTCTGTGAGGTCTCTGTGAAAAATAAATGGAGGGGGTGTTCAGCTCAGGGCAGAGATTTGTAAGAAAAAAATGGTTCTGTGGTTTAGAAGGCTGCTCTGTGCCTGCCACGGGTGCCTCGGGACCTGGGTGCCCTCAGTGAGGGTTTGGGTTGATGCAGGTGGCACCTGGGAAGTGCTGGGTAGGGGTGGGGGATGCATCCCCTGTGCTCAGCGGTACTGAGGCATTTTGTCGGAGATCCAGAGAGCTCTACGCTCTGCCCCTTCTTTGCCCTGTGCCTTGAAAAAGAAAATTTTAGGGCACCTGGGTGGCTCAGATGGTTAAGCGTCTGCCTTCGGCTCAGGTCATGGTCCCGGGGTCCTGGGATCGAGTCCCACATTGGGCTCCCTGCTCAGCGGGGAGCCTGCTTCTCCCTCTGCTTCTCTATCTCTGTCTCTTATGAATAAATAAATAAAATCTTTAAAAAAAAAAAAGAAAATTTTAAAATGCCATATTCCTAAGAGCACGACTTTATATTTGAAGTTTTTTTTTTTTTTTTACGTTTTAACAAAAGAGAGACTGGAATAAATATTTGATGACCATTAGTAGAAACTAAAAGGCTTTTGTTTTTTTTTTAAACCCTGATCAATGGGTCACAGTTACTATCTTTCCATCTTTTTAAAATCAGAATACACATATTAGGTCAATTTTGAAAACTTTTCATTTTGTAATAATTGTAGATTCATAGGAAGTTGCAGAAAAGGTACAGGGAGGTCCTGCAGATATGGTTAATTTTTTTTCAAAACGAAAATATCTTTATCTTTTTTTTCTGATTACATATAGATGATGTATGGTCCTTATAAGAATTTCAAACAATACCCAGAGTGTAAGTGGGAAGTGAAAGTCACCTGGCATCTTACTAGCTAGAGATTGCCATCACTAACACTCTGGGCCACCCTTCCATACATTTCTCCAGACACACACAAAGATGCCTACATCGTTTGCCGTAACTGGTTGTATTAAGAAGCCTGTATTTCACACAATAACTTTTTTTAAATATGAGAAAGAAAAAGAAAGAAAATGGCTCATTTGGAACTCTACTCTGGCTTTCAGCCCCCTTTTTTTTTTTTAAGATTTTATTTATTTGAGAGAGAGAGAGAGAGCACTAGAGAGAGAGAGAGCGCTAGTATGAATGAGGGGCAGAGGGAGAGGGAGAAGCAGACTCCCCGCTGAGCGGGGAGCCCGCCCTGGGGCTCGATCCCAGGACGTGGAGATCATGACCTGAGCCGAAAGCCGAAAGCCGACGCTTAACTGACTGAGCCACCCAGGCACCCCCAGCCCTAACTTTTGATTGTTCTATTTATTTGCTGATCTTGTCTGTCCCCCACCCCCGCCCCGTCTTTTTGTGTTAAAATTTTCTAAGCTACAGACAAGTTAAAAGTCTAGCACTGTGAATACCCATATGCCCTTCACCTAAATTCATCAATTATTGCCTTTTTTGTTTTATTTCTCTTTATATAAACCATCGTGGACAATTTTTTATGAACCATTTGAAAGTAAGCTGCAGAAATCATGACATTTCACCCGTTAACACTTCAGTATGCATCTCCAAAAAATAAGGACATTTTTTTTTTCTACAAAACTACAACACATAGTTGTAAAGGGAAGTGCTCCGTTTTTTCCTTTTTATATGGGAGAAAACCCAGTTTTCCCTATTGTGTGTTTCTTTCCTGTGAATCTCCTTTACTACTAACATAAAACACTTCATTTCTGACACTTCTGGTCACCAAATGTGTGGACGTTTTCCTCCACACCAGGCAACTCTCTGTGACACAATCTGGGTGTCCTGTAATTTAATTCAATTCTGACACTCTCTACCCAGAGACAGTGTCATATCCCACAGGTTAAGGGCTCAGTCCCACGGACTGTATCCTTCCCCCTCTACAGAATTCAGGGAAGCACTTACGTTTACCAGTTCATTAAAAATACATTAAAAGATACAAATGAGCAACCAAATGAAGTGATACGTAGGGTGAGGTCTGGGAGGCTCCGAGTGCGGAAGCTTCTGTTCCTGTGGAATTGGGGTGTGTCACCCTCCCCGTATGGATGTATCTGCCCATCTGGAAGCTCTCTGAACCCCATACTTTTGGGATTTTTATGGAGGCTTCCTCGCATAGGCATGATCAAGTATTAAGTCCATTTCCAGCCCCTCTCCTCTTTCTGGAGGATGAAGGAGGGGGGCAGGGTTGAAAATTCCTGGCTGCTAATCAAGGTTTGGTCTTTCTGGTGACCAGCCACCACTCAGGAACCATCCAAGGAGCCCACGCAGAGTCACCTCATTAAGACAGAAGATGCTCCTAGTGCTCTTATCACTTAGGAATTTTTATAAGGCTTTTAGGGGCTCTGTGTTGGGAACTGGGGGCAGAGACCAACATATGTATTTCTTATTATTTCATAACAGTGGATGCATGGATTTTTTTTCCCCAATGTGTTCTAATCCACAAAAGTTGCTCAAATTATCTGAAATGTAGCCAGTGGGAGACCTTTCAAGATGGCTCCAGGGACGCAGTGAATGTAATGGATGTATATAAGCTGAAAAGTGAGGGGACCATGGTTAGTGTAGCAAGTCAGCGTCCCAAGACTTTGGGATTACTTTTTTAAAAAATTTATTATTGTTATGTTAATCAGCATACATTATTACATCATTAGTTTTTGATGCAGTGTTCCATGATTCATTGTTTGTGCATAACACCCAGTGCTCCATGCAGAATGTGCCCTCTTTAATACCCATCACCAGCCTAACCCATCCTCCCACCCCCCTCCCCTCTAGAACCCTCAGTTTGTTTTTCAGAGTCCATCGTCTCTCATGGTTCTTCTGGGATTACTTTTAAGGTCTCACATTCTCCATTTCAGAATGGTGATGGTGATGTTAATACTTCTGATGAAGGCACCTGTCAAACACTTCATGTGCATTTTCTCACTTACTCCTGCAACTGTTGTTATCCCCATTCTGTAGATGAGGAAATTGAGGCCCAGGAAAGATTAAGGGAGACCCAGGGAGGACCAGGGCCACACTGAATAAATGATGGAATGAGATTTTTAAACTCAAAGCCTATGGCTTTCACTGCTATGCTAATAATATAGTGTAAGTGTAGATTCTCTCCTAGGGCAAACTTGCAGGGGGAACTTCAGCTCGGGAAAAATATAGAGGATTTACCTCTTCATGTTTCTTCTCAAAACTACTTTCAGAAACTACCCTCAGTGGGCCAGTCAGACTCCAATTGCTTAAATAAAACAGGCCAGGAGTTCTTGAATATATTTAAGGAAGTTAAGGAAAATTAAGTATTATTTTTAAAAGATATGTTTTTATTTTAACACTAATATAACCAATTCTGAAAAATTGAAGTTCCTGGAAAGATCATCTGCATCTCATACTCTTGCCAATTACTTTAAACATTTTTGTGTTTCTCTTTTTAGTATTTTTTGAATTCTAATTTTTAATTAGATTTGATCATAGTGTCTCTAAAGTGTTGTCTCCTATTTTTTTATCTAGCAAGCAAGCAGTTGATCTTTTTTATTTTTATTTTTATTGGAGTATAGTAGACATGCAATGTTATGTTAGTTTCAGGTGCACAACAATGATTTGACAATTATATACATTACAAAGTACTCACCACAATAAGTGTAGTTACCATCTGTCACCATACAAAGTTATTACAATATTATTGACTATATTTCCCATACTGTACTTTTCATCCCTATGATCTTATAACTGGAAGTTTGTACTTCTTGATCCCCTTCACCTATTTTGCCTAACTCCTACATCCCTTCCCTCTGACACCCACCAGTTTGTTTTCTGTATTAATGAGTCTGTTTTTGGTTTGTTTGTTTGTTTTTTTTAGATTCTACATATAATATTCCACATATAAAGCATATGGTATTTGTCTTTTCTGTCTGATTTATTTCACTTAGCATAATACCCTCTAGGTCTATCCATATTGTTGCAAATGGCAAAATTTCATTCTTTTTTATGGCTGAGTAATATTCCATTCTATCTATCTATCTATCTATCTATCTATCTATCTATCTATCCATCCATCCATCCATCCATCCATCCATCCATCCATCCATTCATCCATCTATCCATCCCACATCTTATTTATGCGTTCGCTTATTGATGGACATTTGTGTTGCTTCTGTACCTTGGCTATTATAAATAATGCTGCAGTAAACATAGGGGTGCATATATCTTTTCAAATTAGTGTTTTGTTTTCTTTGGGTAAACACCTAGTAGTGGAATCACTGGATTGTATGGTGTTTCTGTTTTTAATTTTTTAAAAAGATTTATTTATTATTTATTTGAAAGAGAGAGAGTGCACACAGGGGGAGGGGCAGAGGGAGAGAAAAACTCAAGCAGACTCTGCACAGAGCACGAAGCCCAGTGCGGGGCTTGATTACAGGACCCTGAGATCACTACCTGAGCCAAAACCAAGAGTCAGACACATAACTAACTGCACCACCCAGGCGCCCCTCTTTTTAATTTTTTGAGGAACCTCCATACTGTTTTCCATAGTGGTTGCACCAATTAAGTTTCCCACCAACAGTGCATGAGGGTTTCCTTTTCCCTACATTCTTGCCAATGCCTGTTATTTCTTGACTTTTTGATACTATTCTGGCTAGTGTGAGGTAATATCTCGTGGTGGTTTTGATTTGCATTTCCCTAATGATTAGTGACATTGAACATCTTTTCATGCATCTGTTGGCTATCTAAATCTTCTTTGGAAAAATGCCTGTCCTGGTCCTCTGACCTTTTAGAAATCAGATTATTATTATTATTCTTTTTTTAGTATTGAGTTGTAGGAGTTCTTTATAAATTTTGGACATTAACTCCTTATTGAATATATCATTTGCAAATATTTTTTCCCTTTTGGTAGATAGCCCTTTTGTTTTGTTGATGGTTTCCTTTGTTGTGCAAAAGCTTTTTAGTTTAGTCCCAGTTGTTTATTTTTGCTTTTGTTTCTCTTGCTTGAGGAAACAGATCCAGAAAAATATTGTTAAGGCTGATGTCCAAGAGATTACTGCCTACATTTTCTTTTAAAAGTTTTATGGTCTCAGAGTGCCTGGGTGGCTTAGTCGTTAAATGTCTGCCTTCGGCTCAGGTCATGATCCTGGAGTCCCAGGATTGAGTTCCACATTGGGCTCCCTGCTTGGCAGAGAATCTGCTTCTCACTCTGACCCTCCCTACTCTCATGCTCTCTTTCTCAAATAAATAAATAAATCTTTAAAAAAAAAAAGTTTTATGGTCTCAGGTCTTAGATTTAGGTATTTAATCTATTTTGAGTTTATTTTTGTGTGTAGTGTAAGTTGTCCAGTTTCATTCTTTTGCATGTAGCTCTCTAGGTTTCCCAGTACCATTTACTGAAGAGACTTTTTTTCCATTGTATATTTTTGCCTCCTTTCTCATAGATTAATTGACCATATAAGCATGGGTTTATTTCTGGTCACTCTATTCTGTTCCATTGATCAATGTGTCTGTTTTTATGCCAGTACCCATACTGTTTTGATTACTGTACCTTTGTAGTATAGTTTGAAATCAGGGAGTGTGATGCCTTCAGCTTCGTTCTTCTTTCCCAAGATTGCTTTAGCTATTCGGGGTCTTTTATAGTTCTATACAAATTAGGATAATTCATTCCAGTTCTTTGACAAATATTAATAGTATTTTGGTAGGGATTGAATTGAATCTGTAGATTGCTATGAGTAGTATGGACCTTTGAATAATATTAATTCTTCCAATCCATGAGCATGGTATATCTTTCTATTTATTTGTGTAGTCTTCAGTGTCTTTCATCAGTGTCTTATAGTTTTCAGAGTTTTGGTCTTTTACCTCCTTGGTTAAACTTATTCCTAGGTATTTTTTTTCTCTTTTGATGCAATTGTAAATGGGATTGTTTTCTTAATATTTATTTCTGCTAGTTCATTATTAATGTATAGAAATACAACAGGTTTCTGTATATTAATGTTATATTCTGCAACTTTACTGAATTCATTTATTCTAACAGATTTTTGGTGGAGCCTTTAGGGTTTTCTATATGCAGTATCATGTCATCTACTAATAATGACAGTTTTACTTCCTCTTACCAATTTGGATGCCTTTTATTTCTTTCGTGTGATTGCTGTGGCTAGGACTTCCAGTACTATGTTGAATAAAAGTGGCAAGAGTAGACATCCTTGTCTTGTTCCTGATCTTAGAGGAAAAGCTTTCAGCTTTTCACCATTGAGTATGATGTTAGCTGTGGGTTTTTCATATATGGCCTTTATTCTCTTGGGGTATGTTCCCTCTATACACACTTTGTTGAGAGTTTTTTATCATGAATGGATGTTGAATTTTGTCAAATACTTTTTCTGCATCTAAAAATAAAATTTTTGATGACAAAAACCTACTAGAACTTTCATTTCCATAAGAATCAATAATTAATTTTTGTTACTCCAGTTTTTAAAAGGGGTCTAGATAAAATGTACCAAATGCTCAGGGAGGGGGGTGGTCTAGAGGGAAAGGCAGAGGTACAAACAGTAATATTATAAGAAGAGGGGAATATACACTGTACAGTGGAAGTTGGAGGAAAGGAAGTGATGGTTGCACCTTGGGGAAATAGTTCACCAACAAGGTGAAATTTGAACTAAATATTTTAGGATGGATATGACTTGGCAGAGGTTGGGGGAAAGGATTCCTATAAAAGGTAAAGCGTGTACAAAGTCAGAGAGGTGGCAAAGACTTTGATGTGTTTGGGTGTGGGCAGTTGGAATTCAGAAGACTGGAGGGGTTGATAGCAAGGAGGCTGGGCAGGCGGGCAGCAGCTAGAAGGTATAGGCCTAGACTGCTATGTGGAAGGGGTTAGAATAGACCCATTAAAAACCACTGGGTAATTTTGAGCAGCAGAGATCTTGTATCTCATTTGCATTGCAAACAGTTTCCTCTGATGCCAGTGTGCAGGGTAGAATCTGTCTGCAAATGACAAGGGTCCTGAAGGGGATGTGTTAGGATGATATGGGTGGTATAAAGAATTAATCTGAAACAGGTGCTATGTTATATGGTAAATTTACATCTTTAGTGTACAAATTACAAGAATGTCTGATGTACCAGCAACTTTTAGAGGTATGTGACATTTCTCCTGGGCAACATCAAGGGAAATGTCTAGTGCCTGGCCAAGGAGTGGGGGCAGCAAATGTCACTCTAATTCCCAGTGTTCATAAAGTGTGTGACTCCCTCACCCTGACTCCACCCCATCTGGGACCATGTCCTCTGAGACACTGTAAGATTCTAGCACGAGTGTGAATCAGAGGGGAACTTATCACAGATACAGAGTTCTGGGCACCATTCCTGGGATTCTGATCTGAGCTGGGGCCCAGGAATCTACATTTTAGCTGGTACTGGAGTTGAATCTGTTAGATGCATGTTCTTACATCTAAGTGTTATAATTTCTGGGGCCGCTTGTTTGCAGTGTAGTGGTATTAAGCATTATTTAGGCATAAGCTGGTGGGTTTCAGATGAGGTCTTTGGTTAGTAGCCTGGCCAATGTGAGCCTTATTACGGTTTATTTTCACTGTTTTGCATCTGTGGCTTGTTCTTACATTATAACTAGATGAACTGTTACCAGGATCATTTCAGCACTACCTCTCCTCTCTGGTCTTTTTTATAACAATATACCAGAGCTCATGATAAAATCTATGGGAGTAAAGTAATATCTTCATGTGAGGTAAATCCTTTTTTTTTTTTCCTTCAAAAGTGACTATTTATGGTCTTAAAGAGTTTATGTGCTGAGTTCATTCACTTGAACAAGTACAGCCAAGATCAAATATAGGGTTGAAATGTTTGTTTGTTAACCATACAGTGAAATTTAAATAAAACATTGCTTTTCTCTTTTTAAAATTTACTCTGCTTAGAATTATTTTGGTGGAAAACTTTCTGCTCAAGGGAAAATGCCTTGGATTGAATATAATCATGAAAAAGTTTCTGGCACAGAATTCATAATTGACTTTCTGGAAGAGAAACTTGGAGTGAATTTAAACAAAAACCTTGGCCCTCACGAAAGAGCCATCTCCAGAGCAGTGACCAAGATGGTGGAGGAGCACTTCTACTGGTGAGTCCCCTGGGTGTGCTGGGTGAGTGCCCAGGGCCTGTCCCTGGCCTTTGGACTAAGCCCAAGTTCTGTTTCACTTTTCAGACACTCCCCAACCTCTTCAAAGTTTTCTGCATTCTGACTGATTTAGGGGTCAAAGTTATGACCATTAAGTTTCTAGGTATCTAGACCAAGAGTAGACCTTTTTTATAGAGGCCCAGCTAGCACATATTTTAGGCTTTGTTTTAGGCCATGGCTCTGCTTTCGCTCCTTAAACTCTGCCATTGTCATGCAAAAGCAGCATGGATGAATGACACGGAAATGATGAGCAGGACTCTTTCAACGAAACAATAAAAACACTGACATTTGAATTTCATTTAATACAAAATGTATTCTTCTGACTTTTTCCCCCAACCATTAAAAATGTATTTAAAAAATTTTTTTTAACTTTTTAATTTTTATTATTTATTATTTATTTTAGAGAAAGAGAGAGAGAGAGAGAGAGAGAGAGCAAGTGGGTCGGGGGAGGGGCAGAGGGAGAGAGAGAGAGAATCTCAAGCAGGCTCCACTCAGAGCTCCATCTCATGACCCTGAGATCATGACCTGAGCTGAAAACAAGAGTTGGACACTTAACTGAGCCACCCAGGCCCCCCTCCAACCATTTAAAAATATAGAAACTTCTTAGTCTTTGGGCTGTGTTTTGCTGACCCCTGATCTAGACTGCAGCTCACTGAGGTGAGGAAGATATTTCAACTGACTCTGCCCTTTACCTGCACAAATTGCGGAAGTAAAATACTATTACATCAGACACCTAGAGGAGGGAACAGAAGACTAAGTCAGGATAGAAGTCTTAGGTGAAATGAATTATTCAAGCTTTGTAAAATTATCGTCAGTTTTCCTTAGACGACAAGAGCTTCTCCGTGTTCCAGAAGTCAAGTGTACTAGTGCTTTCTGAGTATCTTTGTCCCGCCTGGCTGACTCCTAGGTTATGTCCCTTGTCTGAACCATCATGCGCTGTGTGGAGGAGTTGCCCGTGTTCTGCGTGTGGTATGGTGTTGGCTAGGACCTGTGAGTTAAACAGCTACAGGTCTTCTTGGTTTACAAACTCATTGTCATGTGGGCTTTTTCTTTGCCTTTCATCCATTTTCTGGAGTTTTAGCACCTTTTTGGACACCCCAGTAGGTAAGAGAAATTTTCTTCCTGATTTCTCTAAACTTTTCTTATTCCAGAGATTTAATTAAGAATTGTTAAGCCCACTTTTTGGACATTCATTGTGACTCCTGGGTCATTGCTCACCCAGTAGCTTTCACCTCCCCCACTGAGAGATACCCACTCAGTGAAGGGTTGATTGTAGAAGGTTCTTCCCCATCACCTTCCGATCTCATCAGTCGGCTTTCTTTCTAAATGGAAACTTGCTTGTTCTTTCTAAACAGAAAACTTGCTGTTCCCTCTCTTGGATTTTAAGTGACTCTCTATTTCTCTTTCTGCTTGCAGTTCTTGCCCAGTTTATTCCAGGGCAGACCTGAAGTGCCGCTTCTCTTCCCCCTCTCACTGTAGAGGTGAGGGGGTGGGGGGTGGGAGCAAGGAGGGAACCCGGCAGAGAGTGGAGGCAGGGGTGCAGATTAGCCTGGAAGTCATCACAGACTCCGTGTTCCTGGAATGAACCTGGTCTTTTCTTGAGGATACCTGTGGAGAACTGCTGGGACTCCCGTCTTCTAGAGTGCAGGGGTTAGAGTGTGGGCCAGACGGATGGCTGCATGTGATGTCCTGAGCCTCAGGGAAAAGTCCATGGGACAGAGCCCATCTTCCCTCTTGCCAGGTTCCAGTCCCCACTTTGCAGCAATTGAGGGAAATGAAGAACCAGCACAGGGCCACCCGGACCCTCCCTCTGTGCCTTCTTTGGATGCAGTCCTCCAAAGTGCTACCTTGTTTGACTGATGGGCCCATTAATGCGGAGAGCTCTTGCTTTGTGAGCTAACTGAAAAGACGCTGAAAGTCACCTTTCATTTTCGTTAGTACTTGTGCTACAACTCTTTGATTTTTATAGTGGTTCATGAAATGTATATTCTAGTCAGAAAGACTTTGATCCAGCAAGACTCCCAAGAACCACTTGTCCCTGCTTTTGGCTCTGGGTGTGCAGACGTTCTAGTTCTATATATTTACTCCCTGGTAGAAGTTCATCTTCTGCTCTTCCCCTCCCCTTCTCTCCCTGCACCAGCCCCAGCTAATACTTGATGGGAGGCAGCTATTGGTGGGGGAGGGAAGGGTGGGAGGGGTGAGTGGGAGAGTTGGGAGGTGGTACCCTGCTAGGGAAGAATCTTAATTTTATGGACCATAAAAACCCAAGTGCTTGGGGGAGTTGCTTAGGTCACACAGCGACTCTTTTAAGGATAATTTTGTTTCTCTAATCAACTTTTTGATTACAAAATACATTTTCAGAGGGGGGCAGTTAGCTACTATTTCTCATGTGTTTCTCCTCAAAGGTTAATTTGAGAAAGAAATAGTGAAGGTGGGAGGTCAGATCTTGACAGAGATATAAATGGCCAGTGAACTTTCAAAAAAATTCCTAATTCCTTCAATTCCCTTTGGTTCCTAGCAGCAAAAGGAAAGCAAGCCTTCCTCTGTTTCATAAGGTTTCCTAACCTTTAGCTATGTTCTTGCTTTGGAGAGACCTTGAACAGGCTTTCCCTAGAGCTCTAAATCCCAAAGGAGAAAAGACGCCTGTCCCTCCAGTAAGAAAATGTCTGAGAAGGAGAGTATGTGGACACTCTTCATCAGGTTCCTCTCCTGCTTCCCCCTTTCTTATCTCAGAGGCCACACACAAAATGTGCACCCATGGAAACTGGGGCCAGCATGAGAAATGGACCACCATTTGTAGAAAAATATAAGGATGAGCTTTTCATGAGAGCTTGTTAAATTCTGACAATGCATGATCTCCAAGGTTGTATCTGTGTTTATAGTGGTGCAGGAGATGAAATCAATTGTTTGACTCCATTGATTCGAATTATCTGGAGTTTTCAGATATGTTTATTTTGGTCTGAATCTGTAAAAACTCTCCAGGTATGATTTTCTGAAAAGCAAAGACAATGGAAAACTGGCATTTTTACATAAATACCATCCCATCATCCCAAGGCTCTAATTCTGGTTTGTTCAAATAAGCACACTCTGGTTTGTTCAAATAAGCACTCGCTAGAAAGAGGTTTTTCTTGAACTTGAAATCCATACCAGCCTGTTCCACTTGCATGACTATTATTGAATATGAGGAAGACAGGTTTTTATCCTCTTTGTTCCACTGAGAGCTTAAGTTAGATCCAATGCAGGCAAGTTGGTATGAAGGGCAGTACGAGAGACATGGGGTCAAATTAGTGGAATGAAATCGAGCTTTGGGAACAGACACTACGGCTTCTTCTGTATGACACATTAATGTGGTAAGAGTCTTGTAGGGAGGCGTGAGGGCACTGTGGCAAGCCATCTAGTCATACCACTTTGATCCATTAAAATATAGGCGTTAGAACAGGGAATTCAAATTTGCTTCTAGGTTGGCCATGATTTTTAAATTCTGAATTTGGCTTTTGGTATAGTTTCACTGAATGGGGGAGGTAGGATCCTTTGACTTACCCAAGATCTTATCTAAAAACCAGGAGTCTCTCTCTCCTTAATGACTTAAAATGACTTACCCAAGATCTTATCTAAAAACCAGGAGTCTCTCTCTCCCTGATTACAATTGGATTAATGTGTTTCGCTCTTCCCTGCTCGCCCTGCCCCTAATTTCAGATGTAGTGAGAGCTCCTGTTGGGAGGGGGTGGTCTAGGGCCTGTGCAACTGGGTGAAATCACAGAAGCTTATCATACGCTCCTGCACCCCATGCGTTTAAAAGACAAGCAAACAGTGACAGGGATGGAGCAGGACATGGAGAAAGGTGTCCATGGTCAGGAAGGCCACATGCTAAGGCTCACTCATCAAACAGTAGATTGCCATGGTTTGCACTTTCCCACATGTTAATATCATCTCTGCTATGGGCCAGGGCTCCTGTTAGGTTATAAGGAGAGATATCTTCATTGAAACATCAGGGGTCGGCTCTTCTTTCCTGTCTTCTTGACCTCCTTTAAAAATATTGAACAGTATTTATTCTTCTGTTCTGACTAAGGTAATCAATCTTTAAGAGAAACCTTGACCCCATTTTGCAGAAGAGATCAGGTGCATCAGTTGTTTAAAGGAAATGAGTATCAGCTTTCTGGAAGAGGTTCTCAGAATGACTTAATTGTTCAGCCTCGTCTAGTTTCCAGTTTGGCCCTCCTTGCCCTCACCAGCTCATGATTCATGACTCCTTGTGCATTGGGCCTCTTCCGAGTAGAGAGTGACATGGATCTCAGAAGGGAACAGTCAGCCCCTTCTTCATTCTTCAAAGGCATTTCTCTTTTTCCTTCATTCTATTTAAATATTGTCAACGCTTAGAAACACTACTTAGCAGTAGCTGGCTCAGAAGTGAAGCTTTTTTACATGTCAATCAATAATTCATTCTTTCAGTAAACTTAATGAATGACTGACGCCTAGTGGCCAGACTCCATGCTGGATGGGGGGAAGTGAGGCAGTAAGACGCTGTCTCCATCCTCTGGTGACTCCCAGGCCGAGGGAGACGTCGGGCCATCGTGACGGTGGGTGCTGGGGGAGAGTTTGAAGAACTGAGGAAAGGCAGCCAGCACCTGCTGGAGTGATGAGGGAAAGGCTTTCCCAGAGGAGATGGTATCACAAACGAAGTGAGGGACCGTCAGTGGTGGGTGAAGGGGCTGGACGCCAGGGGAAAGATTAGGATATCTAGGCAGAGGGAGCAGCATCTGCAAAAGTTCAGAGGTAAGACCGAGGAGCCTGGGAAGGCACTTGTAATTCTGTGTGGCAGGTGCACAGGAGGCGGGGGGGGGGGGGGCAGCGATGGGGCCAGAGAATGGCCAGCTGAGTGTGAGTCAGACTGTAGGGAGCGGGGGCAGTGTGCCGAGCTCAGGAGCTAGGGGGCTTCATGAATGAATCCAAGAAGCAGCCTGATAGGACTAGATTTGTGTTTTAGGAGCTCTTTGTGACTGCCTTGGGACAAATGGATTTCTGAAGGGCCTTAGGGGATGTCAGGAGACCTGTTAGGAGGCCACTGTGCTCAGGGCCAAGAAATGATGAAGGGCTGAGCTACATGCTAATTGAGTTGGAGAAAAGGGCAAATTCACAGGGTGACTGGCTATCAGGAGCGAGGGATAGAGAGCAGTGAAGAACGAGTCCTGGGATTCTTTCTGGCTTGGGTGAGGAGAAGCAGATTTGAAGGGAAGGAAAATCATGAGTCCAAGTTTGGAAATATGGGTTTGCAGTTCCTGAGGACCCCTCACATGGATCCCTGGGTGTCAGGACAAAGGTCTGGGCTGGGTGTAGGTTTGAGAATCATCAGTGTGAAATCTCGGGTGTGAATTAGATCATGCCACAAGTGTGGAGTAAGAAATAGGAAGAATAGTGATGAAGATCTTGGGAACATGCACGAGGTGGTGGGAAAAGCAGTAGAGATGTAAGGTAAGGGAGAGCTCTTCTACGAAAGACACGGACAGTGTCACATGTTGCAGACAGTTAAAGAAAGAGAAATATACAAAGAATGTTTAGGGGCACCTGGGCGGTTCAGTCAATTAAGCATATGACTCTTGATCTCAGCTCAGGTCTTGATCTCAGGGTCATGAGTTCAAGCCCCGTGTTGGGCTCCTTGAAAAGAAAAAAAAAAAAAAGAAGGAATGTTTATTTGGATTTTGCAACAAGGAGGTATCGTTGATTTGGGTAAGAGTAGTTTCGGTCAAGTGTTCATAGTTTGCTGGAAGCTTGGTTATGGAAGGAGGTGGATTCTTGGTTTTAAGGATTTGGAAGCATGTGTAAATGAGGTTTGCTGCCTATAGTGATTAATTTAGGATTCCATGAATTACCCATTTTCTTTGGTGTTTAAAATTTGTACCCACTTCATAGGGATTGACCCTTACAGAGCCTGGCTGGCCCTCATTTGCTTCTCTTCACTGACACTGGGCTGCAGTATTAGGCACAGGGAGTGAAAGAGGAAAGAAATCAAGAGCAGGGTGGGAAAGAGAAGAGAGGAAGACCAGATAGTTTCTCAGGTTACCTCTAGCTGCAAAATTCCAGATCAACCCAGTGTTCCTCCTTCTGTGCCCTCTATTCCACCCACTAATGGAGGTAGAGAACCTTACGCCATTGCGTTAGTCGGGGTTCCTCCAGCTTAGCTGTGCGACCCAGGACAGCTGCCTCTTCCATCCCCATCTGCTACTTGAACCCATTAGTTGTGCAAAGCTCTCTGTCCATCACTGCATCCTCATCCTGTGCACATGCCCCCATTTCCTGCTCTATGGAGGAAACTGAAGTCACTTGGCAGGAACTCTGAACCTCTCTGCAGCCCCTTACCCCTTGCGACACTCTCCTCCTCTCTATCTCAGAGAAAGAGGTGTCTCTGCTTCTCTCCAAGCTGACCCTTCCAGCCTGGCCTTCTCACATTCTAACTTACCCTTGACCTGTGGATTCCCTAACACCACTCCTCACCCTAGCAACTTCCTTAGGTTGACTCCTCTCCTCTGACAGCTTTAGCACTCTCGCTGACATGCCCTCACCCACAAGTTCTCTATCTTGAGTCTAAACCTGTCTCCTGAGTTCTCAACCTTCTGGACATTCTCATTTGGGGGTTCCATGGGGCCTTCAAATGCAACAGCTTGATGTGTCCTTCATCATCTGCATCTGTCGCGCCTGGTGTGTACCCGCCCATATTGGTTAATGGCATTATCATCCACTCAAGTCATCGGCCTGAGAGAAAAGACTTAATCTCTCACTCAAGTCATCGGCCTGAGAGAAAAGACTTAATCTCTCCTTATACCTAATAGGTCAATAGACTCTTGGTCAATAGACTCTTTTTCTCATACCCCAGAGTTTCTCTTCTGCATTCTCTGTACACCCTCCCTCCGCCCCCATTGCCCTAGTTCTTAGGTCTTGCCAGAGTCTTCTAGCCAGCCTTCCTACTGGTGGTTTCTCCATTTCCAGCCCTTC
Organism: Mirounga angustirostris; assembly: GCF_029215605.1. Taxonomy (NCBI): domain Eukaryota; kingdom Metazoa; phylum Chordata; class Mammalia; order Carnivora; family Phocidae; genus Mirounga; species Mirounga angustirostris. The sequence goes on along the minus strand of NW_026991716.1, from coordinate 85,550,138 downwards.
CTTCACATTGCCTCAAACCTGATTACATTTCTTGTCTGCTTAAAACCTTTCAGTGGTTCACCTTTGCTTCCAAAATAGAGTTCATCATCCTTTGTCTCAGGCGCATCCAGATCTGGTCCTGGCCCACCCTTCCGTCCTCTGCCCGGGCATCCTGTGCCCCCCGGCCGGTGCTCTTCACGCATACCCTTCCTCCTCTGCTCTGCCTGGTGAGCTTCTGCTCATCCCTCAGGATCACTTAGGCTTATGATGAAACCTGTGTCATTCATCTACAAAGAATGTATTTTTTCACATCAACCTGTCAGTTTAGAGCCACCACATTCCTCAGTTTTACTCTTTAGACACTTCCTGGATGCTCTTATGACCTGGTCATACTTCTTTTGGGATAATTTAGTTTTATTCTCAGTTCATGGACTTGCAAAATAATCAAGGATGGTCTAGCTCTTTTATTGTGCCTTTCAATCCAGTACAACTTGAATCAAAGTGCTGAATTATTCTAATGGAATGAGAAAATTGATAACCTTAATTACTGCAGGTGTAAAAAGAAGAGCAAGTAGGAAAGTATTTAGTTTGCATGTTTATAAAGAATTTACCAGAGTAAATGTGAGATCTTTTACGTCAAAAGATCCATTGACTTCTCTGTCCGTATGTATTAGTTACCGTTGCGATGTACTTTTTCCTATTTTCAGCAAAATCCATTTCTTGACTCAATATTTTGAGAGACTTATAAAAAAGAGGTACACAAAGCTTTTTTTTTTTTTAAGATTTTATTTATTTATTTGACAGAGAGAGACACAGCGAGAGAGGGAACACAAGCAGGGGGAGTGGGAGAGGGAGAAGCAGGCTTCCTGCGGAGCAGGGATCCCAATGTGGGGCTCGATCCCAGGACCCCGGGATCGTGACCCGAGCCGAAGGCAGATGCTTAACGACTGAGCCACCCAGGCTCCCCGACACAAAGCTTTCTAATAAGATTTGTAGGCATTATTTTAAAAAGGTGATAAAGAAGAGTTTTGGGTATAGTGCAGAGAGTTATGTTGAAATTGGTTGTAGGACTTTTCAGTAAAAATCAGGAATGCTTAAAAACTTTTAGAGAAATCTTCTGTTTCTTATTTTCTTTTTTATAGAGGAAAGAACAGTGGAAAGAATAGAATTATACAAAATGATCAACATTTCAGGGACTTTTTTTTTTCTTTAAAAAATTGAGGTGGCAAATAGCCATCATTTATTATAATTCCTTGTGTTTTCTCTGTAAAAATATTTTTCAATCTTTTGATTTTTTTCAAAGTGGCCATTATTGTTCTATGAACCAACACTAGGAGGAGAGACGACTGCTAGTACATCTTTTTTGCTCGTTATGGGGTAAAACTAAAATATCTTCTGTTGGCACTCCCACAGCTACATTTTTCCCAGCCTTCAGTAGGAACCCCTTTTACTTTCTGTGTACCGACACTATTAGCCAGAGAGACATTCCTGCAGTCGCGTGGGTTCAGAGCCCCTAATCAGCCGAGGCCCGAGTGTTGTAGCCGGCAGCCCACGGGAACTGAGTTGCTGCTCAGCTGGGTCTCCGTGTTCCATGGCCACACCTGGACAGGAGAGTTGGCCACAGGCACCACCCCGATGGGAAAAGTGACTCAGCTGAGTTCCTTCGGTCTTCGTATTCACTTTAGAGATCTGGAGCCCAAACTGAAATAGTTCTCCAGGCTTTCTGGAGAGCAAATCATATACATAATATTTATAATTTATATAGTTTATACCAACATGAGATAGGTATATCTACTCCCTAATCCTCTGTCAAAAAGGCAAAAGTTTTCTTTTTCAAACAACTCTTTGATATGGTAAAATCTAAAACGCATACACAAATTGTGCGAAACAAAAAGGTGCAGCTTAATTAATGAACACAGAGCATATATCTGCATACCCATTCCTCAGATCAAGAAAGAGAATGAAGCCAGCCCTGTAGTCCCTGTGCCTCCTTCCTGGTGTCCCATTGGGTACGCACGGTTCTGCCTCAAAACCTTTGGAAGTGCGTTTCTCCTGTTTTCTGTGGGGTTGCCTCAGAAGGTGCAGAAGCCGGCCTTGGGAGGTGGGGGGGGCGTGGATCTGAGGGCGGGGGCCCGGAGATGTTTGGTGGAATTGTAACATGGCATCGTTATCTGGATTTGTTCTAGTTTCTCTTACAGACCCGAAGTCTAGGCATTGGCCAGAAGCTGTTGTCATATCTGCAGAGACTGCTCTTTGTAAAGCTGCTCTGGCTCATTTCCTCTAGAGTGTGCTGACTTGTGACGCACTCACTGGAAATGGACTCTGAGGAGCTGACATACATCTGATGCCCAGTAGTAACCTGTTTCCACACAATTCCAGGACGTTAGCTTATTGCCAGTGGGTGGACAATCTCAATGAGACCCGGAAGATGCTCTCTCTTAGTGGTGGCGGTCCCTTCAGTAACCTGCTGAGGTGGGTCGTGTGCCACATAACGAAAGGAATTGTGAAGCGCGAGATGCACGGCCACGGCATTGGCCGCTTCTCAGAGGAAGAGATTTACATGCTGATGGAGAAGGACATGCGGTCCTTGGCAGGGCTTTTGGGTAACGTACCACACCTTCTATTCTCTATTTTATATCTGTACTTTTTTGCATGATTAGTAAAGCGCTGTTAGTTGACTGATTTAAAGTTTTATTTGGATTGGTTTCTTTGCTTCCACGTGTAGGTGGCAGTCCCACCATTTAACCCGACTCCCTAATTTTCAGGAGCAAATGTCTCTCTCCTTCGTCACTAGCATGAGCCAGGCTAGTGTGGCGAGGCCGGTGTGGAGAGGACACAGAGCGGGCCCCCAGCGGCTTGGAACGTGTTGTGAGCCAAGGGTGATTGTGAGCAAGGGAGCTCTTCCATTTATACACAGGCCAGGGTGACAGGGCTGCTTGTAAACACCTCTGCTGGAAGAGTCAACTGCGTGTCCGTGGCCATCAAGCCGGTTCTGACCCATTCCGCGTGCACCTGCCGCGTGTCATTTCTCATGCCTGAGTTTCCATTTGTGATCTTAGCGCTCTTCTTACGAGCGTGTTGTAGTTCTTCTGATTTTGCATTTACTGTGCACAGTGGGTTTCCCTGTGCTTGGGAAGCCCCTCCAGGAGGAGCCTGGGGCAGCATACGTGTGGGTGGGTGAGGCTGCTGAGAGTGGAGTTCGGTGTCTTCGCTCCCCTGGTTGGCTGGAGATGGCTGGGCTGATGTGCCTCTGTGCTGGGTGGAGCTCGAGTCTTACCTGTGTCAGTTCATAAACACATCATGTGAGTTCAAGAGCTTGTGTGTCGGAACTGATGGTTTCTCCTGGGGACAACTAAGGTCTAGGGAGCCAAGCCCGCTATGTGAGCAGTCACGTGACCTGGTCCTTTGGGACTGCTTATTTTGCCCGGGGAAGGTGAGTTTCCACCTAAAAGGCACCCTTACCTCCATTCTAGAGCATATTACGTTCCTCACCTCCTCCAGGAAGTGGGGTTAGGGTCTGTTTTGTTGAAACCCACGTGGGGCTCCCTCCAGGGTGACTCGTTCTGACTGGCTCCTTCCCTCTTCTGTACTCCAGATGTTTCCTGGACCTGGAGTGCCCCCCTGAACCCTGGGCTGCAGGGGAAGAGCCCAACAGCATATCCAGCTCTTGGCCAGCTTTGTTTTGGGGGGGTGGTTTGATGCTGACCAGACCTTCTGGTGCTTTGCCTTTCTAGGCCCAGAGGGGCCTGCCTGACGTAGATATGAGTGGAATTGGCCTCAAGTTTGCCTCGTTCCCGTGGAAACAGTCCTGGACTCACAGCCTCACAGAGCAGGTCTGCCGCGGGCTGTTTCCTCCTTAGTGATGGCCCTACCTGCTCACTGCTTCCTTTCTAGCCCATGCTGTCGGAGCCCCAGAAGCCAGGCACTGAGGCCTCAGAGTTAAGCCAGAGATTATGCAGTAAAGTGCTGCTCTTCTCTAGAAACTTCACAGTGTTGGTTCCTTAACCAGGGAGGGCTGATTGTCACTTTTCTGGAATGCTTCTTCTGGTTGGGAGAACCAGGGAGCAGGGGGATAGCCATTCTCTGGTACTTAATGACTTAGCAAAATGCTTCTTCCCCGATTATGGTGGGGTGGGAGGTAGAGCTATTGTCGGCAGCTAGGTTGGATATCTGGCAAGTATTCCAAACAGCATCAAGTCTAGATCATTTCCTGAGATGAGAAATTGATTCGGCTATTTGAGGGCCACCTGGGTGGCTCAGATGGTTAAGCGTCTGCCTTCGGCTCAGGTCATGATCTCAGGGTCCTGGGATCGAGCCCCGCATCGGGCTCCCTGCTCAGCGGGAAGCCTGCTTCTCCCTCTCCCACTCCCCCTGCTTGTGTTCCTGCTCTCGCTGTCTCTGTTTCTGTCACATAACTAAATAAAATCTTTTAAAAAATATTGATTTGGCTATTTGAAAAGCAGGAGTTTGCTGGAGTTCTATTCCACGTGGGAGCTCGGGGAACAGTCTAGGCTCTCATAGGAGAGGCACTTTTGCTGCCTTTGGGGAGAGAGAGGCTCCTTGGCTGAACATCAGAGGTTTTCTTACTAAATGAGGCAGAAAGCATCACCTCCCCCCTCACCTGGAGATATAGCTTACTTTTAAGGCCCAGGTGCCTGAGAGACTCAAAATGCATAATGACTTTTTGTTAAGTAGTTCAAGATTTGGGGAAATTGTCTAGGGATGTATTTGAGTCATCAGGATAAATTAATTATTGGTGTTTCAATTCAGTTGACTTCAAGGATTGAAGACCTTCTTTGGGGCAGGATCTAGGGAATACAAAAGTGAATAAGAGATGGTCCCCTCTCTCAGGTAGCTTACTATCCAGTGGGAGAGACGAACTTATAAACCAGGAATAGGTGAATTATGGCCCATAGCTGGTGGCCTGTTTTTTTTTTTTAATGGCCTATGAGCTAAGAATCATTTTTATATTATTAAAATGTAAGGAAAAAAATGCAACAGAGATCAAATATGGCCCAGAAAGCCTAAAATATTTACCATCTGAAGCTCCATAGAATTTTGCTGACCTCTGCTCTAAATGAGTACCCACGTTCAAGTTGGGCTCTGACAGGTGTCATGACAGAGGTTTGTGCTTGGTGCCCTGGAGACACAGGAGTAGGGGTGAAATGGCAGCGAGAGTTTGGGAGGGCCAGAGAAGAGGCAGCAGGTGTTTTGGCCCCAGAAAGTAAACAGTTGTCCCAAGGAAGAAAATAGGGAAGGACCATCTGGGCAAATCATGAGAAAAGGAGTCACAAGTGAGGGGCATTTTGTAATCATGGTCGAAATGAAGGTTTAAAGGTAGTTTGGGGCCATATTATAAAAGGTAACAATTACGCTGAGATATAAAACATGTAGGTGGTGCAGACTTCTAATATTAGAGAGAAAGAGGCATATTTGTGATTCAGAAAAGTGGCTGTTGCTGTCATGGCAGACGGCTTAGGCCTGAGGGGTGGGTGGTAACGAGAGACTGAAGAGAGGCGGTACATATCTTTGGATGTAGTTTAAAAAATTGTGATTAAGTTCAAATTAAAATAAAAAATTAAATTCAAACAAAAAAAATTAGTTGAGAAAGATGATATCTTTGTGTTGGAAAGGAGACAAAATTATTATTTATAGAAATTAAGAGATTATGTAGCTAAAATAGGGGCACCTGGGTGGCTCAGTCGGTTAAGCATCTGCCTTCGGTTCAGGTCATGATCCCGGGGTCCTGGGATCGAGTCCTACATCAGGCTCCCTGCTCGGCAGGAAGCCTGCTTCTCCCTCTCCCTCTGCCTGCCGCTCCCCCTGCTTGTGCTCTCTCTCTGTCAAATAAATAAATAAAATATTTAAAAAAAAAGAAATTATGTAGTTAAAATAATGGAGAATTGAAATTACAGTTAATGAGAGAGTTCAGTAATTTTACAAAGTTACAGACATCCAGATGGCCAACAGACACATGAAAAGATGCTCAACATCACTCATTATCAGGGAAATGCAAATCAAAACTACAATATATCACCTCACAGCTGTCAGAGTGGCTAAAATTAACAACACAGGAAACAACATGTTGGTGAGGATGTGGAGAAAGGGGAAACCTTTTGCACTGTTGGTGGGAATGCAAATTCGTGCAGCCATTGTGGAAATCTGTATGGAGGTTCCTCAAAAAATTAAAAATAGAACTACCCTTTTTTTTTTTTTTAAGATTTTATTTATTTGAGAGAGAGAGAGAGAATGAGCGGTGGGGACAGGCAGAAGGAGAGGGAGAGAGAGAAGTAGACTCCCTGCTGAGCAAGGAGCCTGATGTGGGGCTCACCTGAGCTGAAGGCAGACACTTAACCGACTGAGCCACTCAGGTGCCCCAAAATCGAACTTACCTATGACCCAGGAATTGTACTAGTGGTTATTTACCCAAAAAATAGAAAAACACTAACTAAAAGGGATACAGGCACCCTTATGTTTATTGCAGCATTATTTACAATAGCCAAACTATGGAAGCAGCCCAAGTGTCCACTGATGAGGATGAATGGATAAAGAAGATAAATATGTATATAATGGAATACTATTCATCCATAAAAAGAATGAAATCTTGCCATTTGCAACACCATCGATTGAGCTAGAGAGTATTATAGTAAGTGAAATAAGTCAGTCAGAGAAAGAAATACCATAGGATCTCACTCATATGTGGAATTTAAGAAACAAAACAAAGGAAACTAGAGAGAGAGACAAACCAAGAAACAGACTCTTAACTATGGGGAACAAACTCATGGTTACCAGAGGGAAGGTGGGTGGAGGGATGGAGGAAATAGGGGATGGGGATTATAGAGTACATTCATCATGATAAAATAAACTAAAATAAAATGATAAAAAGTTTACAAAGTTACAAACATGTAAATCTTGATATCTCAAATAACTGATCAGGAAATATAGTTAAAAATTTCCATTTATAATAATAATAAATCAAAATATTAGAAATATGATGTATTAGAAATATTCAGGTCCTACAGAAATAAAATTAGATAGTCCTAATAAGAGATAGTAGGTTTTTTAGAAAATGGGGAGTATACCTTCATTCATTCATTTGAGAGTGATACCTCTGGAGCCAGAGGTCAAACCTAGCTCCATCACTTCCGAGCTCTGCAACCTTGGGCAAGTTTCTTAACTTCTCTAGGCCTCAGTTTCCTTATGTGTAAAATGGGGACAATAATGGTGAAAAGAAAAGTAGCACATGTACAGTGCTCAGAGTAGTGCCTGCAGGTCGTAAGCAATCAAGCAACAAGCAAGTGTAAAACACAACTGCAGTGAGGACAGGAAGCAGAGGTCCGCGGTGCTGCGAGGGCTGATGATGCGGGGAGGGTTGCCCAGTGGTCAGTGTTAGTCTCCATTCAGTTCTGCATGTTCCCGTGTCCCCATGGGGCAGGTGTGTGCGTTGGAAGCAGAGATACGACCTGTAGTGGATGCCTGACTTTCACGTGTGCAAGAAGTGCGAATGCTGTCTATTTCTATCCCCTCCCCAAAGGGTGAGAATCAGAAAAGCATGGAAGACATAAAAATCAAGAAGAGAAAGGTTAGGTTTTTGGGAGGCAGTGTGGCTGGAGACAGGAACTCTAGTGGCCACATGAGAGAGGTATTTCTGGAGGCAGATCCCCCGGGGTTCGCATCTTGGGCTCCGCCACTTAGCAGCTGTGTGACTTCCCATGAACCACCTGAACTTTTTCATCACAAAATGGGGGTGAGAACAATGCGTCCAGCATAGAGTGCAAGGACTCAGTGAGCACTTCTGTAATGTACTTACTACAGCGTTTGGCACATAAACAATGCTGAAAAGTATTAGCTATTATCATTACCACTGTCACAAGTTTTGTATGTAACACGACTCCATGAAGAACATTGTTTTCTGAGAAAAAAGTCTAAGGAAACCTTTTCTCTGATTTTTACATGTATTAGTTAATTGTAGAAACTTGGGGAAGTTCAGAAGCACACAGAGAAGGAAACTAAGTCACTGTAATCTTATAACTTACTGCTTGCTAACCACAGTTGTCCTTTTGGTACACATCTTTCCAATATTTTTATGTGTAATTTTGAATCATATAGATGTATTTGTGTAAATGCACACATACACATAATTTTCCAACCTGTCTTTTCCTCACTTAATATATTGCAAATATTTTTTCCTATACCATATAATGCTATGTGCCTGGTATCACATAAAACTGACATAAATCTCATCAGCCTTCTGCCTCTTTTATATTTCTGTTCTACCATTAATCCTGAGTCTACAGGTATGAACTTGAAGTGGAAGGGAAATAAGACAGAATGAATATAAGAAAATAAGAATATAGCTGTGTCCCACATTAGCACAGAGATCCCCAGCTGTGATCATTTGATAGATTAAAATAAGAAAGAAGATGGAATCTGGTACACAGTAGAAGTAACACCACCCATTTGGCAGATGAAGAAACTGAGGCACAGAGAGGTTGAGTGGCTTGCCCACAGTTACACACAGTAAAAAGAGACATTGGTGAACAAGTTGATTACAGGCCTGAGCTGCTAGAGCTGCCACGCGATGAAGATACTGTTGCAAACATTTATAAAATGGCAAGACTTGTGAGAAGTACCACCTGGAGAAGTACTAGGTGCAAGGAGGGCGCTTTTGCGAGAGAGACTAGTGTGGTCAGGGAGGTTATGCAGGACTTCTTTGAGGACATGATACTTCTGGACTCTGAAAGATAAGCTGGAGTTAGGCAGGCATGTGTGTGAGGAGGAGGAATGGGATGGGATGGGAGACCAGCTTGGAACATAGAAGGGGCATCACGTGTGAAGGCTCTGACATGAAAAGCAGCTGGAAGCCTTCAAGGAACGAAAAGATGGCTAGTGTGTTAGTAACTGTGAGAACCGAAGTGTGGCATGAGGTAGAGGTGGGTGGGGGGCTAGATCACACAGGTCTCCTATATCACTTAAATAATCTTGGCCTTTGTTCTAACAACAATGGAAGCTGTCAGAGGTTGAAATCGGGGAAGTGGCATGATGCCCTAGAGGGGCCAATAGTGGATGTGGGGTCCAGTGAGGAGGCTGTTGCAGTCCAGGAAAGGTAAGATGGTGTTGTGGGTTACAGCCATGGTGACAGAGGTGGACATATGATGGTGGTTTAGAGCTATATTCTAGAGACAGAATTGACTACAGTTTGGTGACTGTGTGTGGTGGGGGGAGAGGCGGGGATGAGAGGGCAGGGGTAAGGAATAACCAGGTTCTTGACATGAACACTTAGTGAACAAAGTAGCCATTCAGAATTGGAGAATGCTGGAGTAGAGGGGATGATCATGAATTTCAGGGGTGGGTACGCTGAGTCTCAGATCCCTGTGAGACAGGCATGAGTGGAGACAAAGCATAAGATAAGGGCGCCCTTTTTTTTCTTGACTCATTAAAAAAAAATTTTTTTTTAAAGATTTGAGAGAGCTAGAGCACGTGCGGGGGGAGGGGCGGAGGGAGAGGGAGAAGCAGACTCCCCGCTGAGCAGGGAGCCCGATGCGGGGCTTGATTCCCAGGACCCTGGGATCATGACCTGAGCCAAAGGCAGACGCTTAATGACTGAGCCACCCAGGCGCTCCATTTAAAAAAATGTTTTTTAAAAAGATTATTTATTTGAGAGAGAGAGCACTAGTGAGGGGAGGAAAGGCGGCCTCTTCAATCAGTACAGAAAAGACAAATTAATTCAGTAAAGGGTGTTGGGACAGCTGGCTGACCTTTTGGAACAAAATAAGTACAGTCCTCCTGACTTTATTCATACACCTGAATACATTCCAAATGGAGTAAGCATTTAAATGTAAAAAATAAACCATAAAGGTGTCAGGATAAAATATGGGAAACTTTTATATAATCTTGAACTTGGGAAAGTTTTTCTAAGTATGGTACCAAAGGAAGAAGTGACAAAAAGTTGGATTGCTAGATTTCTTGGGACAGATAAAACCACCTGGATGTCAATAATCACCATAAATAAAGTTAAAATTGAAACGGAAAGCTGGAAAAAACGTTTGCAACCTGTGACAAAAGAATTAATGTTACTATTTGAAGAACTTCTGCAAATCTGTAAGAAATGTGAATACTTGGAGAAAAGTGGACAAAAGACATAGAGAATTTGCAAAAATGACACACGTGATGAATAAATATATGAAAAATGTTGAACCTCTTTAGTAATCAGAGCAATGCAAGTTAACAAAGGAGGCACCACTCTGTCCATCAGATGGGCAAAGTTTTGTTTGTTTTGTTAATGTGATGAACTGGTGGGGGTGTGAAGGAGGCCCTGGCATACTGTACTGATAGGAAATAAAAACTAGGACATACTTTCTGGAGTTGAGTTCCACAGTTTTAAAAGTCATAACATCTTACATATTTACTTATTAAATAATTCAAAAAATCAGGAATTAAAGCTTTGAACCTTAACAAGAAGAAATAGGGAGAAATGTCAAATTCTGTACTTAGGTCCCCAGATTGAATTGCACAAATATAGGGTGGGGGAGGGACATGTGAGAAAGAGACTTCAGGATTTTAGTGGTTTTCATCCTCTGGATGTCACCAGTGTGATGGACTGTCAAAAGGCTAATAAAAACCTAGCCTGTTTAACGCAGCGTAGTGTCTATAGACCTATCTATAAAAAGGATTGTAATACTGAAACATTAAAACCTGAGCAGTTATTAATAGTGTGGGTCCCTGGTTTTTGTTTGCGATGGTAATGGGAAACTAAAGTTATTTAGGTAGAAAGGCACTTGCAATTTTCACTGCTTTCAGCTCTTTAGGTGCCCACTTGCGGGTCATTTGTGAGTAATTGGCATTTTTCTCTAGAATGGTATCATTCCATCAGTTCTCTTTGGTCACAGACATACCTAAAATTATTATTACTTCAGAATATGTTCTAAAGGGCTAAGCAGTGATCTGTGGTGTCAGGAGTTGGGAGTCCAGTGGACTAAGGTTCCTAGTTTGTAAAACAGCTTGGGACAACTAAAGGGTTTTTTTTTTTAAGGGTACAAAGTTAAATGACGACAAGGAGAAGGTCAAAACACTCGACTCATAATTTGCTTCTATATAGGTAAGAATGGAAATCCAAACTAGGTGAGAAGGTCGCAAGAGAGCACTTCAGTATTTTCAAACAACTAAAAGACTAACAAGCAAACTAATTATTTGAGCATTATTTTGTATTAGTTTCACACTAAGTGTAATGTTAGGCTCTTGGGAAACAAAGATGAGTAAGAATGGTCTCTACCTTGAAGAAGCTTATAAACCAGTAGCACTTAAGTCTCTAGGTCCAAACAATGTCCTAGGATGTGAAAAATTTTCCATGTGATCTTGGAAGTTTGAATGTAACCCTTCAGAAACAGGAAGAATGGGAACATATCAGAAAATAGAGATAGGAAATTGTCCCCATTTCCAAAAGGGGAGGGAGAGGTAGATTCTGATAATGAAATAAAATACTAGAATGAATTATTAGATAGATGGTTAGTTTTCACAAAGAACTATCTTGGTTCATTGTGAATAAATCATACCAAAATGACTATTGTGTCTTGACTTGTTGGATTTACCAATTGGATAGACCATGTCTTGATTTATTCAAACCATTAGATACCATCTCTCAAGATATTCTTGTAGGCAAGATGACTGGTTTTCAAAGGGGGCTTTCATGGGTGCATACGTTGCCACCAAGGTTCCTTAAGTGCTCTGGTGGGGAGGAGAGGAAGCCCTAGCAGGTTGGACTCTCTCCACCCCCTCTTTTACCTAGAACAGCTCCCTTGTTATCTGTTTATATATTGGAAATCCGTTTTATTTTGGTTTGATAGAGAACTTTCCCTACCAAAGATTAACTAGTGGATTTGTGGCTGATTGAGTGACAGTATCTTTACAGTGCCAATCAACGGCTTGGTATCGCTTAAAGAGAGCTCTCCAGGGACTCTGCTCTTGACTTTTCTCAGTGACCAGTTGACAACTTCAAAGGCGTGCTTAGTGGTTTTTGAATGACTCTAGGTGGAAGGACAGCTAAAAAACTGGGTGGGAAAATCAGGAATCAAAGCTTTGAACCTTAACAGGAAGAAACCTAATAGGGAGAAACATCAAATTCTATACCTAGCCTGTTTAATGCAGTGTAGTGTTTCAGCTTAAAAGTTGTTTTCTTAAGGAAACCTTTCTGGACCTTTTCTCCCAGTGTGTCAGGCAAACCTGTTCCTTGCCCCCAGGCACTTGGTGCTTTCTTCCTCAGAGCACTCTTTGCACCTTCTTTTAATGATTTGGTTTGTCTCCTCAGCTCAGCTGTGCCAGGCCTGGTGTTTTCATTTCTATCTCTAGGGCGTGACTGAGTGCCCGGCACACATTAGGCATCAAGCGAGTGTTTGTTGAACAAAGGAGTTCAATGTTAAGTTCTGGGATCCGTCTTTTTTTAAGATTTTATTTATTCATTTGAGAGAGAGAGAGAGAGAGAGAGACAGAGAGAGCACAAGCAGAGGGAGAGGGAGAAGCCGACTCCCTGCTGAGCTGGGAGCCCGATGCAGGGCTCGATCCCAGGACCTGGAGATATGACCTGAGCCGAAGGCAGACGCCCAACCATCTGAGCCACCCAGGCGCCCCTGGGATCCGTCTTTTAAGGGAACTTGACCAAACTAGGGTGTGTCCAGAGAACAGTGGTTAGGAAGGTGGTTAAGTCTCAAAATAATTTCATGCAAGGAATTTGAGGATCCTGGGGGAGGATGGTCTGCAGAAGTGAAGATGTATGGGTCATATACCGGCGTTTTTCTGACTTAGGTGTTGTGGCAGAAGATGGACATATTTGGGGAAGGGGGAGGGGAACAGAGGAGAGGGTGGAGTGTGTATGTGGGGGAATGACAACAGATTACAACTCGGGGTAAGGCAGCACTTTAAACAGACCAGTCCTAAATGGGAAGGGCTTGTCTTGTGGAGCAGTTGTTCTTTGGGATTACTCCGCGGTGAGGTTGATGACCAGCACCACCAGTCATCAACCACCATCACAGGTGGTGAGATCTTTCACTAGAGATGGTCTCTGGTGGGTCCTTCCAGTTCTGATGGTTTCATGATTTTATATTCACTCTCTAGAGAGGAGAGCAGAGATGTTTCCACGTTACGAAACAAGGCAGAGGCCAAAGTGGGGATCCCTCGAGTTCTGGTTGGTCTCTTGGACTGTGATTTATATTAGGCTGCCGCTCCTGCCTTCGGCGGGCCCCGTGCTTTAAATGATCTGTGTTTACGTCTCCAGCCAACAACGGTGGGTTCCCAATAAACCTCTCTTCTAATCTTCCACTTTTTAAAAGTTATTTTGACTCGAAGGTTTTTGGACAGGGGATTTTGTTCTGTCTTGTTTTTAAGCGAGCTTGGGAACAGGCTATTTTAATAGCTGCTCTTCATACCCTGTTTAATTATATTATGCAAACAGCACTGCAGCACGCAGGTGTGGAGGTCTAGGCTGGGAGCCACCTGGGACACACGGTGCCTCCCAGGGAAAGTGACGGGGCGGCAGGGAGGCCTTCAGGACTAGGCGCTGGGAAAGGACGAGAAGCGTTAGGTTTTATCTACCACATTTAGCATATGTTGAGTAACGGAGCAGAGGGCAGAGGAATAAAGACAAAGAAGTAATTTTGCCTGTCAATCTAGCTAGAAAGATAAACACACAGATACAAGAAGAAAATAATAGACACTAAAAGGAATGTTTCGGAACCTCAAAGCAGTGTTTCCTAATCGGGGTTCTAAGCCCTCTCCAACTTACCGGCACTATCTCGCCTAATGGTGGTTCTTGGCCCTGATTGCTCATTAGATCGCCTCAGGGGCTTATAAAAAACAGCTGCACAGGCCCTGTGCCAGGCCAAATAGTTCAGATCTCTGGGAGTGGGGTCTGGGGAAAGGTATTTTTTAAACTGAGCAGGTGATTCACATGTGTCTGTAATCTAATACATAGGGCAGCCAGGGAGGTCAGAAGGGCTGACCTGGGTGCTGGCAGGAGGACTGGAGGGGGGCGGGGTAAAGACTGGGGAGGGGTAAATACTGGTGTTTTGGGGGGGGGTAAAGACCATGGAAGGGACCCCAGAAGGGCACTGGGCCTTGGTCTGGGCAGGTATCAGAAGGGAGAAAATTCAGAACAAGCCAAGCCTACTTGATTTTTGTCTCGAGGCTAACCCTGGTTGGGTTTGTAGGCACATTGCTTAGCACAGGCTTTCCTTCTTTCCACGTCAAAAACCTAGTAGGTTGATTTTTCGTGTGGATAAATCTCAGATATTTAGATACATTAAAGATCTTTAACAGCATCTTTGAGATATTGTGTCTTACAACACCCCCGAAAGCTAGTTATTTTACAGATGAGAAAGCCCAGTGAAGGTCAGAGAGGTGAGGGAGTGGGTCTGAGGCCGCTTAGATAATGGTGACATTTTCTTTGGCTCTAGTAAGACTTCTGTATGTTTGCATTGGTGGCTTGTTAAGATCACATGCAGGGAGAGTAATAATTTGACCTGGAAACCATAAATTCTATTTTTACCTGTACTGATTGGGTTCCAGGGAGTGCCTAAGCTTTTTACAAGTTCCTCCTGGAGTCCTGTACTCACCTCCTGAAGTGGAAGTGATTTACTCTCCAGGTATTATCCAGTAACTCTCAGTTGCTTGCAGCCCACTACTGGGCATCAACTCTTCTTTTCAGGTATCCTCTCCAGTCTAGATTTCCGGGAGGAGGAGGGAGGAATGGCTGGCCAGGGGCTGGTGGGGCCAGGCCCTGCTCATGGGGTTTGTGCCCGCATGGGAACGAGACAGTTGGGGTCCAGATTGTGGCTTGTTCCTTTTCCATTCTCATTGTTGCTATCTTAGTGGGTACAAATATGTTGGTTATTCATGAAAACAATAAAAAAGGACTTTTAGCACAATAAAATTAAATGCTAATGAGTTTTTAGAAATCTTTGTGGCTTATTTCGCAACACAAATTGGTTGGTATAATTCTGACGGAAGCAACCTGATCTCTATCCTGGGGGCATTCTGGCTGTTTCTTCCTCTGAGAGAAGTGTCTTTGGCTTTGTGTTTAAAATGTCAGGGTTCTCATTCCTGAATGATTAGAATAAGAGAATGAAAAATTCACAAGATAGCACTCTGTGGATAACAGGCTTTTAAAATCGTCCCCAGTACCCGTCCTTTCCTTGTGTTGCCAGATATGGAAGCCCTTCAGCATTTGTGTTCTGTTTGGGCTGATCTGCCTGAGTAGAATGCCTACCTCAGGGAGGAATTAGAGATCAAGGATGACCTGATGTATCATAATACATTAAGTCCTTGGTGAACCCAACCACACTTTTATTTATTTAAAAATTTCAATTTGTATTAAAAAGACTAATCAACATTTAAAACATTAGGAAAAAATGTAGATCTCTTTCATCATTCTGTCACCTAACTCAGTAACCATTTTCTATTTCCCTACATCTTCCACATGCATATTTTTAGGAAATATCATTTCTGATGGACACATCTTTGTATTCTGTTCATTTTTTTTTTGAAGTAAATACTAAAATGTGCTTTACTTCTGAGGAATTATTTACTTGAAATAGACTCATAGGAGTGAAATTACTGGGTGAAAGATTATGAACGTTGTTAGGTCTGTTCCTAGGCACTGCCATGGTGTTTTCCAAAAGAGAAGCACAGATTTACGAAGTGACCAGTAAAAGACTGAGGTACCAGTTTCACTGAAGGCTTACCAGTAACCATTCTGAACACTAAAAAAAAAAAAAAAAAAAAAAAAATCATTTACCACTTTATTTTATTCATTATAAACTGTTATCTTCAGGTTAGTCTGTATTCTGATTCTTTAATCACCTGTAAGAAATATTTTTCCTTTTTATTTTTCCTAATTGTTTCTTAGTGAATCAGCTGTTCCAATTCTTTTGTCCACTTTTCACCTGAATGAGGTTTCCTTTAAAATGTAATTGGTCTATTTATATCTCACAGATCTACTCAGTGATGTCTGAGGCAAAGATTTTCTCAATCTCACTTGGAATCTTAAAGATGTATGCAGAGGGACAGTCTGATTCATGGTTGTCCTCGTCCATCCTGACCCCGCTGTAGGCATCCACAGCGCTTGTGTGGGAGTTTGTCCAACACCTCCCAACCTTGAACCCAGCCCTGCGGGGACCTCTGCTCCTTCCACTGAGCTGCCTGCCTTCTCCCCGAGGCCGGCTCCAGACTCAGAGGGCACCTGGGGCTGTTGACTTCTGACCAGGACCTCAGAGCCTGCTGGAGCACCCCGCGTAGCCCACCTCACTCCCACACTTGATCACTGACTGCCTCCCAACCTCTGGTTCCTTTCTCCATCACCTTCTCCCCACCCCACCATTTTGTTAGCCTCTCTTCCCCTACTTACTTCACTGTCACTCAGCCTAGCCTGAGATCCGTCATGGAAGCTACTCTCATCCCTAGTATCCCCCATTTGCTCACTTTCCCCACCCAGCAGTGCTCCAGGTGGCCTGGTCAGCCTCGCTCCGTGGAGTCCCGGCCCTTCCCTTCCTTCTTCAGGAGTTTGAAGAAAAATCCTTTCCTCTCTTCAACCTTTACTTCTTTACAGATTCCTCCTACTTAACATATAAGTCTCTCCCTCCCTTAAAAACAGCACTCCAGTTCTGTCCTGTCTCTTGCCTTCCCTTCACACAGCTTGTCTGAGAAGTAATAACAGTCACACTCACCTCCCATTTGCTCCTTGCGCCGCTGCACCCAGACTCCTAGCCCCCGCCCCACAATCGCTCTTGAAAGGGTAAATAACAACCTGCCTGTTCACCAGATCTACTTAAAGGCCTTATTTTTATGTCCGTTTTTTATTTTGACCTTTTGGAAGAGGGAAATGTCTACCTGAGGGAGAGACTTTGAGGAATCTCTCTTGCCTGCTGTAGGCTTAAAGGACATGAAATTTCTTGGGTGTGTTGAAGAACAAAGGATTGGGGCGCCTGGGTGGTGCAGTTGGTTAAGCCACCAATTCTTGGTTTTGGGCTCAGGGCATGATCTCAGGGTCCTGGGATCCAGCCCTGCCTTGGGCTCCGTGGTCAGCCTGCTGGAGATTCTCTCTCCCTCTCCCTCCCCCTTTACTCTCTCCCTGTGCTCGAGTTCACGCTTATTCTCTCTCTTTCAAATAAATAAACTTTAAAATAAATAAATAAATAAAATCTTTTTAAAAAAAGAACAAAGGATTCAGCCTTTCTCTGGAGGCTTCATTTTTCTATTTTCAACTCCACAGATTCCCAGGTGCCCCCTGAGGAGGCATTAGTCTCTTGCTGTTTCAGGTGGTGCCCCTGTTCTTGACTTTAACCTACCAACACATGCAGGCACTTCATTTTTATTAACTCATTAGTGCTCATAATGATCTTTTTTTCCATGAAGAAATTTAGGCACAAAGAGATACCTTCCCAAGGAACACCCAGCTAGTAAATGGTGGAGCTTAGACTTGAACTAAGTGGTCTGGGAGAAGCCAGAAGTCCTTGCTGAACACTTTTTTAGCCTTTATCTTACTTATCGGATCTGTCTGACCCTTCTTTCCTGTTTTTCCTTTGCAGGTTCCTTAAATACTGGTGGGGAAGGGAATGAGAAATTATTTCTATCCTTTATGTTCTTCTAGTTGGGCTAAAAATTAAATTTACTAAGATTAACAGGAGAAAAAAAAAGTTTTATTACATGTGCAGAGAGGCCCAATAATGAAATTGAGAACGAAAAAAATGACCAAGGCAGGCAGTTTTTGTATGTTTTAGACAAAGAGACAATAAATCTGTGAGGACCTGATAGGAAAAAGAAAACTTTGGGAGCTTCAGTTAGTAAGGAATTCTAAACAGAATTTGGGCTGGGGTAGTAAATCAGTAAAAAGTAACATGGGTTGTTTATATAACCTTCTCGGCTCTAAATCTCCCATCTCTGGGGGTAAGATCGTTTCTTTAGCTCCTGGTACAGGGAGGATGCCTTCCACATGGGAGATTCATTTCCTGTTTTCAGGGGGACGGGAGGGGCTGAGTGTGCTTGCACAGGCTGTCTCTAGGTCACTTTTATACAAAATAATCAATATGCCAAAGCGGCACGTTTTGGGGCAGCCTGCCCTTGGCCCCTGCAAGCGTTCCTAGGATTCCATCCGCCACCCTTCCGAGTCCAGCTCCTTTCTGTATCTTCACTTAGATGTCCCACAGCCGCCTCAAATTCAGCACATCCTGAAAGAACTCCTCACCCTCCCAGGAGACCAACACGCCTTCCCATGACCTCTCTGTGAATGGCTTCGTCATCCATTCAGTTATTCAGGTTGGATGCTAAAAAGTCATTCTAGATTTCTCCTTTTCCAGGAGATCCTCCAGATCTTTGCATTGCCAGACCCTCCTTGACATTCATATCTCTGAGTAAATATCACCTCCACAGAGAGGCCTTCCCTGACTGACATAGCTGTTTAATGTAGCTGTCAGTCACCCGCTATCCCAGCACCTTACTTTAATTCTCTGCATGGTACTTATCACTTATTGATTGATTTGTTTATCATTGCTCCATGTGAAGTAAACACCACGAGGGCAGTGACCTTGTCTGTTCTGTTAGTCCCTGTATCCCAAGCATCCAGAGCTGTCTTGCATATCATCAAAATAATATTGACAAGAGCTGACATATATGGAGAATTGCCAATGTGCTTAAGCAAATAGTAATACAGTATATAATACTTACCCTCATATGGTAATCTCTACTTTCATAATAATATACATAATGTATATTCTACATTTATTATATAATTAGCATATTTATATGATATAAAATATCTGATATATAATATATGTACATATATGTGTGTGTGTGTATCCTCACAGTAATACAATAACAGTACCTATGCTCAGATGATTTTGGTGAGAATTAAATGAGGCGGGAACTATTCTCATTAATTTTCACCAATGTATATGAGGGTAGGGATATTGTTATTACTATCAGTAGTATTATGCCTGGTTTGTCGGTGAGGAAACTGAGGTACATAGTGGTTAACTAACTGACCTAAGACCACAGAGCTGATTCGCGGTGGGGTCAGGCTTGGACCCTGGCGTCGGGCTTTTGAGCTGGAGGCTCTATCAGTGATCGCTGAAGGATTGGCTATACCTCGTCACCGGAGTGCTCCCCAAGTCCCTTCGTCTCCTGTCCTTTCTGCCCCACAGCCGGAGGAGGGGCTCCCAATGTCTCTCGCCTGGATTTTGCCACAGCTTCTTAGCCGATGTCCCAACCTCTAGGTTTGCTTTTTAATTCTACTAGTGTTTAATCTAAAAAGCAAATCAGAACTGTAGGCTCCCGATCTTGTAGACTAAAATCCACACTCCCTTTCTTTACAACCTGAATTCTGCTCACATCTCTGTCCTCCTTTCCCACGTCTCCCTCTCATGCACATCTATTTTTCCCACACCAAATGACCCTGGGATTGCTGAAGCATACAATTTCGTGCCTTCACATGGGCTGTTGCCGTTGCCTTGCTTCATCCCACAGATTCTCAAGTTTTATTTCTACTTAGGAACTTTCTTAATGTTCTCCTTAATCTCCTCCAGCCCATGGGGCTCCCTACATTGGGTGTCTTTCTTCTCTCCTGTTTCATTTTGTGCAGACTTACATCATGGAACTACTATATGGAACTTGTCCAGTCTCCTCCTCTGCCCCGCCCCCCCCCCCCCGAACTTTCCCCTGTCCTTGCCTGGGAACATTATTATTTTGAAGGAATTGGCTGACTGGCTTCCCTCTGGCCCTGGTATCTAACAGAAGGCCTGGTAAATAATAGGCACTCTGTAACTGTTGGCTGAGTGAATACTAACTTCCAAAAGGAATTTGAGGCAATCCACAGATAAGAGAGGGCATAGTCAACCATAATATAAAACTTTCAGAAACCAAGTGAAAAAATCATGTTCTTGGAATGAGTTTATTCCTGGAATTGGGCACACTTTATCTTTGAGTTTTTTGGCTACCGAGATAAAAAGGGAAACTTGAACTCACGACCCTGAGATCAAGAGTTGCATGCTTTTTTTTTAAGAATTTTTTTTTTGGGGGGCGCCTGGGTGGCTCAGTCGGTTAAGCGTCTGCCTTCAGCTCAGGTAGTGACCCCAGGGTCCTGGGGTCGAGCCCCACATTGGGATCCCTGCTCCGCAGGAAGCCTGCTTCTCCCTCTCCCACTCCCCCTGCTTGTGTTCCCTCTCTCGCGCTCTCTCTCTCTCTGTCAAATAAATAAATAAAATCTTAAAAAAAAAAAAAGAATTTTTTTTTTTATTTATTCATTTGAGACAGAGAGATACAGAGAGAGAGACAGAGTGGGAGCAGTGGGGAGAGGTGGAGGGAGAGGGAGAAGCAGACTCCCCACTGAGCAGGGAGCCTGATGCGGAGCTCGATCCCAGGACCTGGAGATCATGACCTGAGCTGAAGGCAGACGCTTAACAACTGAGCCACCCAGGCGCCCCAAGAGTTGCATGCTTTACGAATTGAGCCAGCCAGGTGCCTCTTATAGACAGTGTTTTTGAATATAAACATTTGTAAGTTTTCCTTAATAAAAGCTCAGGGTTTAGCATTGAATTGCTGTTCCGAAGGCACTTTTCTGGGGACTACTTTAATATAGTTCCTATATTTTTCTGATGCAATTTATTATGGGGGTGGAGCTTGGAGAGCCTAGGGGTTTTAGTAACTTACTCCACAACCACAGCACAGACGCCTCATAGATACACCTTGTAATGTCAGTGTTAGGGGGAGAGGTTGACGGCAAACTTCAGCTAGTTCTGAGTCACGCTATTTTACATTTAGTTCTGTGGTGACTATAGTTCTTCCATGTTGTTGTTTAAAGAGGGTTCTCCCTGCATTAGAAACCAGGTGGTCCAGGCTTGGATGTTCTCTCATGAAAACTTAAGGACCTGACTTGTTGGGCTGCCCGGTTAGAAGGCCGTCTTGCGTCCACGAAGCAGTGAGCTGTAGCTGTCTGGGACCGGGCCGAAGTAGCTCAACTACCTATACAACACCTTGGTTGAGCCCCAGAGTTCTAGATCCTAGAGTTCTATGCCATCAAATATGGGAGGGATGACTCTGGTCCAAAAGATTTAAGGCAAGGTATTATAAAATACTTGTCATTCACTAAAAAATATACTTGTTTTTTAGTGAATGGGTACCTACTGTGTGCAGGGGTACCTACTGTGTGCAGGGCACTGGACTTGGTACTGGGGGGTACTGTGTTAGCACTCGAGTGGGGCTCATTGTCTAGTATGATTTCGTTCTTCACTGAGTTCACAATCTAGACAAAATCACAAGGAACCATTCCAGTGATATGGTCCGGGCCCCTAGGTACCAAATAGGCCCCCAAGTAGCTGAGTTCATTCACCTGGTAGATGAGGGGGGTTAGTATTGTCCATTTAAACATTGAGGGACATCTGCCAAATGTTATAATTTAACTTAAGATTTAGCTTAGTTGATGCAATTTTACCCCTTGATCCATTGTTGGTGAACAAGATCATGTGGTTTTGATTTTTTTTTATTAGGAAATTTTCAAACACACAGAAAAGTACAATAGTAGTACAATGAATAGCTTCATTATCATCACCTTGATTTCGTAGTTAATATTTTGTCGTATTTGCTTCAGCTGTTTTTTTTTTCTTTTTTGGTGTGCATTTTAGAATAAATTACAGATATCATGACATTTAACTTCCAGACACTTTTGGATGTAGCTCCAGTAGATTGCTTCTGTAGTAGGCAGCCTCCAAGATGGCCCCCAGTGTTCCCTGCCTCCCGGTGTTCATCCTCTTGTGTAATCTCCTCCCTGAGTGTAAGCTGGACTTATTGATTTGTTTCCAACAAATAGAATATGGTAAAAGCAATGGGATATCCTTTCCAAGAAGAGGTTGTAAAAAGACTGTGGCTTCCATCTTGGGCATCCTCTCTCTCCTCCTCTTGCTCTCGGTTGCTTGCTTTGACGGAAGCCAGCACTGTTGTGAGCTGCTCTATAGAGAGGTCCATGTGGCAGAGGATGACACTCTCTGGTCAAGAGCCAGCGAGCACCTGAGGCCTGTTGGCAGCCACGTGAGTGAGTCTGGAAACTCTCTCCCTGAGTCAAGCCTTGAGGTAACTGCAACCTTGCATAACTTGTCGATTAAATCCTGTGAGAGACCGTGAGCTAGAGGCACCCAGCTAAGGGCCTGGATTCCTGACCCACAGAAACTGAGATAATAGATGTTTGTTGTTTTAAACTGCTAAGTTTTGGGGTAATTTTGTATTCGGCAATAATAAGTACACGTACATAACTCCAATCCTATTAATCCCGGTAGGAAACTCTTTCAGCTGCTGCTGAGTTGTGAGGAGTGAAGCCAGGCTGTCAGCCAAGGAAAGAGTGTTTATCCTGCGATGGTGGGTGGCAGGCATCGGATCTCAGTTGCCTCAAGTTATTTAAATAAAAGGTTTTACATCTTTTAGAAGTAGAATCTTATCTTTCTGTCTCTCAAGATACTATTATTATTGCCCATTCTGATTTTTAAAGGCTTATTTTCATCTTGGCTCTGAAGAAATCTGTATCTATGCCAAAGTAATAGAGCTTGGCATGTAGGAGGTTTCTGTCTCTGGATTCAGTGATCTTTGAGAAAGCAGTCTGCTCTGAGGAGAGAGCTATGTGGCATGTTTTAACCCATTTAATGGTCAGGATACATGGACAAAAGCATTCAGTATAGGAGTAATAGCTCTCCTATAAAGTAGGATAAAGACTCAGTCCTGCACTGAGCATCAACAGAATTTTGATGTGATGTTTAGCACATGTGTAGGAGTTTGTTTGTTTGTTTATTTACTTATAGAGGGGGAATTGGAGGGGCAGAGGGAAAAGGAGAGAGAGAACCACAAGCAGGCTCCACGATCATCGTGGAGCCCAGTGCGGGGCTTGATCTCAGGACTCTGAGATCATGACCTGAGCTGAAATCAAGAGTCAGACGAGCCACCCAGGCACCCCAGGATTCCCATTTTTAAAGCTAAAGTCTGTAGTAATTTGATTTCCCCCCAAGGGATCTGTGCCTATTGAGTGAATCTGAGTAAGATCCATCACACTGGGCCTGCCTTAAACGGTTCTGGTGGTTAAAGATCTTTACCCGGTTTTGGTGCTTGCTCTGATGTTTGAAAATGGTTGAGGATCTTGGGTTCCAACTAAGGTGAAACCTGAGATCCATAAAATGAATAAAAGTTCTTCAGGATTGTGGAGTCTGTTTCCATGGCCCTGATGGCCAAACACAAAACCTCCCATGGGAATGAATCTATTACTAGTCCGCTTTCTTAAAAGAAGTTCCTTACAGAAGGATTTGAACTTAAATTTCGATGTGACATCGAGTTCTGCCTGATACGTTGTTTCATTAACCAAACCAGAATGTGGGAGCTACCAGATAGTCTTTATTGAATAAAGGGATGAAACAACTGGCTCGTTTGCCCAAATACAGGGCAGCCAAGGCTGAAATGAAAATAAGGGGAAAGCATCTCCTGGGATGTAGTATGAGTTGAGTGATCTATATTCTTTACCCTCAGAAGGTCTACTTGGGAAGGGGAGATTGGGGAGACTTTTATACCCCTCAGATCTCAGTCCAGTGTGTAGTCAGACTCTGAAGCAACAATATTGCAGCAACGTCAAGGAGAGAGAATTAAGTGAGTCGGTGACGTTACGTCACCCTTAGAGATTTAGTTGTAGTGCGTTCCGACTTCGAGGAGCTGCTGTTTGTTGCTAGGAAATGAGAATGTGAGTCTGAGCAGGCGTTTGCCGCCTCCTGAGGAATACTTTCCTAATCTAGATTTCCCACGTATGGAGTTTTTCCACAACTGGTGCAGATCCTTCATCCCAGTGTTCTAAAGTTATAGTATATGCCCACGGGGGCTTTGGGTGTGTGGAGGTCAGAAGGCGCTCAGACACATCAAGAGGGCTGACGTTCAGAAGAGCAAGCACAGCTCCTTCCTTGTCATGGGGAAGGGATGTGCTTCCTCTCTCATCCCAGGGAATCTGAAGAGCTGGGACATCAGTAAAGAGGAAGAGGAAGTGAGGTGATTGGTTTTGGTCTGTGGGGACAGGGTCAAGATAGTTCATACAAGCTGAGAAAAATTCTTTCTGTGGGTTCTTTCAGAAAATCCTACAGAAAATTGCAGGAGCATCTGGTTGCTTTCCAAAAATTAAACCTGAGAGGGATTAAATATACGTGCTGCTTCTGGTGTGTCTCCCGATGGTTAATAACCTCACATATAAGATAGCAACCCCTTTCCCCCCCATAATTGAAAGACTCACATACACAGCAATTTTAGAATATGCTGGGAATATGAACAAGAGCTCTTTAAAGGAACTGGCCTGACAAAAAGTGTCTGATCAGGAGTGTAAGAGAGAATAGAAAGTAGAATAGAACTGTCTAACCACAGAATAGTCTGTCCTGCCCAAGAAGTGATAGAGACGACTCTAGCAGCGTTGGGGCTGGGAAATATGGGGTAGGGAAGTGGGAGAAGGGATTTCTACCCTGCGAGAGATCTTGGACTGGTTCTGTCCACAGTCAGTACTTGTTCTCATTACTGGTGATGAGTAGAAGATCACGTCTAATGTTAAAATAGCACTTCTAGCTTGCAAAGTACTCTCACATTAGTCTATCTTCTAATACTTGCAATAGCTCTCCACTTTAAGAAAGGACAGAGATCACACATATTTAAAGCTGTTATCATCTAATTGACAGTTTCTACTCTGATAGGTACCCGATGGACAGAAAAGTAAAACTGAGGGTTATTTGCCATCAAAGAGCTGAAAAACTACTTGAGGAGATAGCACATACACACAAATCAGACTAAGAGATAGCATGTGTGAATTACTTAATGGTGAGCTAGATCGGTGGTTCTCAAAGGGTGGTCCCTGGACCAGCAACATCAGCATTATCTGGGATCTGTTAGAAATGCAATTTTTTTTTTTTTAAAGTAGTTTCTATGCTCAGCATGGAGCCCAGTACAGGACTTGAACTCACAACCCTGAGATCAAGACTTGAGTTTAGTACAAGACCTGAGTTTAGTACAAGACCTGAGTTGAGATCAAGACCTGAGTTGAGATCAAGACCCGAGTTGAGATCAACACCTGAGTTGAGATCAAGAGTTGGATGCTTAACCGACTGAGCCCCCCAGGTGCCTGGTAGAAATGCACTCTTGAGTCCCACTCCATACCTGCTGAATCAGAAATTCCTGGTGGGGTATCAATCAGTGTTTTTAAAAAGGTCTCCAAATGATTATGATGCATGCTCGAATTTAAGATCGCTGATCTAGTCCAGACCAATACTTCTCAAACTCTGGCATGATAAGAGTCACCTGGAACAGTGCTATTTTTTTTTAATTTTTTCAAGTTTTTATTTAAATTTTGTTAGTTAACATAGATAGTAAAATTGCACCTGAAACAGTGCTATTTGAAATATGGGCCAAGAACTGCAGGCTCTCCAGGTGATTTTTACGGACCTGAAAGCTTGTTAAAAGACAGATTTTCTGGTCCTACTCCCAGACATTCTAATTCAGTAGATGGGACCTGAGAATTTGTGATGCTGAGGGGCTCAGACTGTTCTCTGAGCAACTGTGCTCTAAGCGGTTGTGCCTCTAGGGTTTAGTAGAGGAGTGGGCAGTGAGACGGACTCATGCACCAGGTCTGTGTGGGTGGTCTTCACAGAGTAGAGGAAGGAGGACGTGTTCTGAGCCTGATGGGAAGATTTAGGTTGGGTAAGAGGAAGTTTATTTGAGGCCAGGGGGAGTAGGATGAGCACCCAGCATGTTTGACTGAAGTAGAGCATTCATGCTAGCTAGACCTTGGCTCGTCCTGCCTGGGATTGGGGCAAGTTAGCAACTGTCTGCTCTCACGCATCCTCCCCAAGGAGAGAAGGCTGAGAGCCAGGCAGCAGGCAAACAGCCTAGGACCAGGAGTACTTTCTTTTCTTTTCTTTTCTTTTTTTTAAAGATTTTATTCATTTATTTGAGAGAGAGAATGAGATAGAGAGAGCATGAGAGTGGGGAGGGTCAGAGGGAGAAGCAGACTCCCCGCTGGGCAGGGAGCCCGATGTGGGACTCGATCCCGGGACTCCAGGATCAGGACCTGAGCCGAAGGCAGTCGCTTAACCAACTGAGCCACCCAGGCGCCCAGGAGTACTTTCTTAGTTGTGCTGTTATATGGTCCCACCCTCTAAGTGGGACTTTTAAGACCTATTACTGCTTTCTTCTTTTCTCCTCTTCCCTTAGTTCCTCTGCTCACCAAGTCTGGCTTGCTTGAACTCTACAGCTTGTTCTCTCAGTTTGGCCTGAATCTTCAGGCTTGGATTCTGATCATTCTTCTCAGACTCCATGTTGATTTAGTTCTCCCTGGACAACTGTGTGGCTTTGCTTTCCATATTCACCCTTCCCCCTCCTCTCCCACCCATCACCTCAGTCAGTCCTTAGTGGGGGTGAGGAAGCTGGCCAACATGCTCCGTCTTCTTCCAGATACTGTCATCTGTGTTGTGTCCTGGTGTCTCCTGGTCAGCTCTGTGTTGCTGTCCATGACAAGAGAAGCGGAAGATAATGTGGCAAGAGCCAGCTCAGGCTTGGAGGTCAGGATAAGCAGCCTTGGATTAATGGGGTCACTTAAGATTTTGACCAGTGATCTTGTAAAATCCAATCACAGCTCAAGTCTGAGGTACAAAGAGCGAATATCCTTTAGGGCTCCAGAACATTTTTGTTATCCTTGACTTAGCACTCAATCTGTGGTCATCCTTGGTGCCCCAGTGGTTATTGCATCTGCATCATGGCCTTTTCCATGGAGAAGAGCTGCCCACACCACCCAAGAGAGGTAGGATCAGATTCTAGGAACACCCAGGACCAGCTAGTATTCCCTAGCCCTTGGTGGAGCCAACTCTTATTGCCCCTGCCATGGGCTCTTCTCCATGGCCCCTCTCCCCTGGCTGTTTGGTCACTGTCCTTGCATGTCCTCACTGGTCTCTGCTCGCTAATGGCCACTTGAAGATACAGGCATGGAGTTCTGTGAAATCACCGTGGGCACCTGAAGTCACCCTGCCTTCATTGGCTGGATGTACTCCACACCCTCTTGTGATGTGGGCTTGCCCTCACAGTCAGGAGGGCTCTGCACCCTCACGGAGGTTTTCCAGATGCTTGGAAGCTGTCCTCTGGTGGAGCACCCCTCAGGGAGTCTGATATCCCTCACCTCCCAGGGTTTCTGATATTTTCAACCTTCATTTGCGCTCACCAGTGGTTCTGGTCCACGCTCCCAACCTGGAGGCTGGCAGGGAGTCACAGGTGCTCAGGTAGCTCTGAGCTGCTTCTGTCCCTCCCTACAGAAGCCAGTGGGGATAGTTTACCTACTGAAAATGAAGCTTGAGTTGCTTCATCCTCCAAGCCTGTTCCTTCAGTGCCCTTTAAAAATGCCCTTAGTGTTTTGTTTTTGCAACGTCTGGCCGCAAGATCTGGAACCACTTGGTGAAAGCTGAGAGTCCTGCAGTCTTGAGACCTTAGCCTGGCCTCTTTGTCTCTAAGCAGAGTCCAATCTAAATTCAATTTCCCTCTTAAAATTACTTCCTGCCAATGTCCAAAAGGCCAAAGCTAGAACAATTTGAGCAATAAAAATATATAACGAAAGTACTGGATTATAAGCCATAGAATAAAATAAGTGTTGATGAATACGTACTTACATAAATAAATAATTGAATACATTAGTAAATGGGGAATGTAGGGAATAGTAGGATTCTAATCAATACATGTAGAAGGAGTGAGAAAAATAGAAAATCCTGATGAGGCAAACATCATAGTAATAATTGTTTCAGAAAACATCCACCAGTGGATGCTGAAATCAGTGGGCCAGAGTTTGCAGGGAAACATGATATTTATACAGTTTCAAAAGATCTCACCCAAGATTATTAGTTGCAAAGGAAAAGTAGTACCACTACAGCAAAGAGCCCTCACGGGCACCACCTTTACCACATAGTCAAGGTTAACATCACCAGTGATAAGACACATGGACATTATGGACCCTCTGAGAGGGTGCCCTGAGAAGGTATATTAGTCAGGTTTCCTAAGAGAAACAGACCAATAGAATGTATGTAAATATATACGTGTATATTCGGGATGTATATATTTAGTATAAAAATGTATAAGGAATTGGCTCCTGCAGTTACAGAGGCTGACGTGTCGCAAGATCTGCAGGGTGAGTCCGCATGCTGGAGACCCAGGAGAGCTGAGGGTGTGGGTCCAGTCTAAAGGCTCAACACCCAGGAAGAACTGATGTTTCAGCTTGAGTCCAAGGGCGGGAAAAAACCCATGTTCCCCCTTGAAGGCAGAAGGAATTCTCCCTTACTCTCTGGAGAGTCAGCCCCCACCCCCTTTTTTAAGGCCTTCAACTAATTGGATGAGGCCCACCCACATCAGAGATGGTAATCTGCAATACTTAGTCAACCACTTAAATGTTAACCTCATCCAAAGCACCTTCACAAAAACACCCAGAATTATGTTTGACCTAATAACTTAGCACTCCGTGGCCAGTCACATGGACACATAAAATTAGCCATCACAGAAGGTGACATTATGACTTCCATGGTATTCTTGCCAAAAATGCATGACCTGATCTAATCATAAAAAACCTTAGGCAAACTCAAATTAATGAACGTCGTACAAAATAACTGACCAGTATTCTTTAAAAGTGTCAGGGTTATACAAGACAAGGAGAGACTGAGGAATTTTCAGATTGGAGGAGAGAGTAAGGATACATGACACCTACAAGCAATGTGGGATCCTAGATTGGATCCTGCAACACAAAAGGGCATTAGTTGAAAAACTAATAAGATGTGAATAAAATATGAAAACTAATAAAAATAGTGCAGTTAATAGTATTGTATTAATGTTAATTTCTTAGTTTGTTACATGGACTGTGATAGTATAAGATGTTGATATTGGCAGAAGCCGATTGAGGGATATACAGGAGCTCTGCTATTTTTGCAACTTTTCTGTAAATCTAAGATCCTTTCAAAATAAAATTTTTAAAAAGCTTCCTGCCATTTGGTCCTTGAGGACTTTTCGATAACAGTATATTTTGATATTCTTTAAATTTATCACTGTTGTGTGTGTATACACTTGTGATTTTGTATCCTCCATTCAACGTTTTCCACAAATGCTAAATTCCATCAGTTTTTTTGGAAGCACCTTTAAAAAGCCCTAGACTTCTTTTCTTTTCTTTTCTTTCTTTCTTTCTTTCTTTTTTTTTAAAGATTTTATTTATTTATTTGAGACAGAGAGAATGAGAGAGAGAGAGCACATGAGAGGGGGGAGGGTCAGAGGGAGAAGCAGGCTCCCCGCTGAGCAGGGAGCCCGATGCGGGACTCGATCCAGGGACTCCAGGATCATGACCTGAGCCGAAGGCAGTCGCTTAACCAACTGAGCCACCCAGGCGCCCTTCTTTTCTTTCTTTCTTTCTTTCTTTCTTTCTTTCTTTCTTTCTTTCTTTCTTTCTTTCTTTCTTTCTTTCTTTCTTTCTTTCTTTCTTTCTTCCTTCCTTCCTTCCTTCCTTCCTTCCTTCCCCTTTCTTTCTTTCTCTTCTCTTTTCTTTCTTTCTTTCTCTTTCTTTCTTTCTTTCTTTCTTTCTTTCTTTCTTTCTTTCTTTCTTTCTTTCTTTCTTTCTTTCTTTCCTTCCTTCCTTCCTTCCTTCCTTCCTTCCTTCCTTCCTTCCTTCCTTCCTTCCTTCTTTCTTTCTTTCTTTTTCTTTCCTTTCTTTCTTTCTTTCCTGTATTCCGTACTTCTTCCTCTCTAAAGCATTGTTTTTGGTAAATGATCACAGCTCAACCCTTCAGGTGGTGTTTGTCTCTGAGATGATGACCCAAGGGGCCTATTACACAGAGCAAGGAGCCTGAGGTTGGAGG
Organism: Mirounga angustirostris; assembly: GCF_029215605.1. NCBI lineage: Eukaryota > Metazoa > Chordata > Mammalia > Carnivora > Phocidae > Mirounga > Mirounga angustirostris. The sequence continues at coordinate 85,520,256 of NW_026991716.1, read as the reverse complement.
TCGGAAGACCTGGGAGCCAGCCTTCTTAGTCCGGTTCTATTACTAACTAAATCCATGAATTTTCAGTGTTAATGTTCTGATGCCAAATGGGAAATTCGGGTTGAATACTGTATGCATAGTTGATGTATGTATTCAAATGATTACATTTTTTTTTAAGGATTTTATTCATTTATTTGTCAGAGAGCGCACAAGCAGGGAGAGGGGCAGAGGGAGAAGCAGGCTCCCCACTGAGCAAGGAGCCCAATGCAGGACTCGATCCCAGGACCCTGAGATCATGACTTGAGCCGAAGGCAGCCCCTTAACTGAGCCACCCAGATATCCCCAAATGATTACATTTTTAATTATTTATTTTTTTCTTTTTATCAAGGTCCCAGGTGCTCTATGTTTAGGTTCCCAAGTTTTTGTTTTGTTTTTTTATCTGTATGTATTTTTTCCTCTTGCCTCCAAAGTCTTTGGGTTCTACAAAGACTCAATTTACACACTTCATTCTGGCATTTCCCTTAGACAATCCCTCTCCCTCTTTCTCTTTTTAAATCAAATTAAGGAGATCAACATTTTCTTTTTTTTCCTTCTGAGCAGGAAGCTCCTGCAGCTGTCCTCTGTCTTGTTTTTCTTCTCTCTGAAACAGTGTGTGGCCCTTCTCACAGTCCCTAAAACTGTCCCATGGCTTCTGCATTGTGGGCTTTCTTAGGTTTGGGCCTTGACTGGGCTGAGCCCTGGCACAGTCCTATAGGGATCACTGGCTGGCACGCCCCTTCTGCCCTCTCAGGATGGCACAAGAGCTCTGGGTCAGGGTCCCCCGGCCATGAAGTACCACCTGCTTCACTAATGCCAGCCCTAAGGAGAAGGCATGGAGCCAGCAGGGTGCATTAAGAAATAATGGACACTTTTTTTTTTAAGATTTTATTTATTTATTTGAGAGAGAGAGTGTGGTGGGGAGGAGCAGACAGGGAGGGAGAGGAGGAGAGAATCTTTTTTTTTTTAAAGATTTTATTTATTAGAGCATGCGTGCATGTCCATGAGTGGGGGAGGGGCAGAGGGAGAAGCGGACTTCCTGCTGAGCAGGGAGCCTGATGCAGGGCTCGATCCCAGGACCCTGAGATCATGACCTGAGCCGAAGGCAGATGCTTAAGGCGCCCCAGAGAGAGAGAATCTTGAGCAGACTCTGCACTCAGCACAGAGCCTGAGGCGGGGCTCAATCCCACAACCTTGAGATCATGACCTGAGCAGAAACCAAGAGTCAGACACTTAACCAACTGAGCCATCCAGGCACCCCAAGAAAATAACTGACACTCTTGAGAACAAATGATTTACCCCGGTTTGCTTTTTTATTTTTGTCCAGGTATGGACAACTTGCTTGTCCTCACCAGAGTAGATAGTTTGGTTACGTTGAGCATATTGTAGGGCATTCCTTGGTCCCTGTGGAATATAGAATAGAAATGATTTTTTTTTAAAGATAATCTCCAGTTCCATTTGTTGTTGTTTTTTTGTTGCTTTCAACTTATTTTTAAAATTGAGATATAATTGGCATAAAACATTATGTAAGTTTAAGGTGTAAAAAATGTTGATTTGATACATTTCCATATGCTGGTATTGTGCTGTGTTGGTCTGTTAACTGGCATTCCCAACTCCAGCCATTTCTCCTAGCTTGTTTGTACGCAGTCATCAGATGCTTAATTTTTGTCCGCTTGCCACTCAAGGACAGTGAAATGGGTAGATATTTGCAGAGTACAGCCTTTAGAACCATGCCTGGTATGTAGTAAACATTGCATTAGAGTTTGCTTAATAAAAAGAAATTATTCTTACTTTCAAAGAACTTACCATTTAGCTGAAAAGACAAAATGCACAAACAAGCAAAAACCAACCAGCACATAGCACAGTATGGAGACTGGGCTAGAAGAGGGAAGACCTCTCTGCTGTGTGCTCTCCTTGAGTCACCTCACTTATTCGCCTAAACAACCAGCAATTCCTCCCATTTTATGGTTCAAGAAATTGAGGTTAGTAGGCATAAAAGGCCTCTTACGGTTCTACAAGGTCCTATGTATAATAGCGGCATTTGAACATGGGGCTATCTCAGCTGAGACTCCCTTACCACCAGATAGAATAGACAGAGAAAGCTTTGGAAGGAGGCTCGTGCTGGACCTCGAAGGATGGATAGAATTTACCAGATGAGAGAAGTGGGGAGCACATACAGATAGTGGGGGGCAGGGAAAGGGGTGGGCGCAGCCTGGGCAAAGATGTGACCTTGGGAAGCATGAAGTGTGGGAATGGGCAGTGTCCCCCAGGTTTGCTAGAGTAAGGAAGGAGCGACAGAGAAAGCCGGAACATGGGTTGGAGGCGGAGCATAATGAGCTTGAATTCCGAGTTTGGACTTTCTTTCCTAACCCATTTCATAGCCCATTGACAGTATTTGTGGGAAGGGGAGTGACATGGTGAAAAGAGCACTGTAGTGATTTAAGTCAGGTGGGATACGGAATGGGCTGGAGAAACAGAGGGGATGCTATCATGAAAGCTAATGCTTGAGGTCCCGACATATGGCGCTAAGTGCTTCATGTGCATGATGCCATTCATCCTCACAATAGCCCTGAGAAGTGAGCACTGTTAATATCATCCTCATTTTCCGGATGGGCAAACTGAGGCTCTGAGAGCTTAAGTACCGACCAGGCTCCCACATGGAGTAATGGTGTTGCCAGGATGTGAACCAGGTGGGCCCAGTTCCACCTGTGTTGCCTCTGTTCGCTACAGTGCCTGCCAGTGCCTCGGGAGATGGACTTGGGACAGTGTTAATGGGTCAGAGGGGACGGTCCAGGTGATGAGGACTGAGCTAGTTCAGTAGTGATGGAAAAGGAGAGATGGGGGCAGCAATGCGACACATCGTTGTACGTCAACCCGATTGCAGGGCGGGGCCTGTAGTTTCATAGTTTCTCTTCCTGTGGAAGCTGGTGTTCAGTGGTGAGGGCATTACCAAGACCATGGTGCCGCATGGAAAACCTTACCACGTAGCCTAGACTTCTTGAGTTCTTCCTGAGGAAATGTTTTAATTTAATAAAATAAGTGCTGAGGTCGGTGTGCTTGGTGTGGGTTACTTTTGAGATGGGTTCAGCAAATTTCCAGGTGTTCTCAAGCATCTCAAGTTTTAATTACTAGACTTTGAGACAAGGAGGTGCCTTCAGAGGTCTGTGGGTGATCAGATTTCCCTTTTCCCCATGAACTCTCCTCCCTTACCTGCTTTTCTTGATATGTTTCCAGTTATTTCCCTGTTTGGCTATTGTATGGGTTGATCCAAACAGAATTAATTTGTTTTCCTTTTGTTTCTTTTTTTTTTTTTAAGATAAAGGGGGTGCATGCATTTTGACTCTGCAAAGCTTTTGACACACAGTTAAATGAACCTATAGAGTGTGCTGAACGCCATGGTGACCACGTGGGGCAGTGCAGGCCAGCCCAGTGACCTCTCCACTCTGTCTGCTGCAGGTGATAAGAAGTACATCATGGGCCCCAAGCTTTCTACTCTCGACGCCACTGTCTTTGGACACTTGGCACAGGCAATGTGGACCTTACCTGGGACAAGACCTGAACGGCTGATCAAAGGCAAGCCCTACAAACCTCTTCAGGCTTTAGGAGTTGCTGTGGGGTGAAGGGTAGGGGTAACACAATGGAGAATTCTGGGTCAATACCTGTGAACTTGACTGTGCTTTATGGAGACACCAGGCTGTGGTGTCCAGGGCTGGAGTCAGTTTATTATGCTCAGGATGTGTAGGGGTTGAGGAAGACCGGGCTTCTCACCTGCCATCTTGCCGAGACTGTGTCCTCAACAAAGTTGACACAAATTGTACTGTGTATTACACCAGCTCCTTACATAGTGGACTTAATACTTGTTGATACGGGGCTTAAATTCCACCTAGTTCCCTTGTTTAGTTGGTCTTCCTTAATTTGCTTGGGACATTGGTGCCAAGTCTCGCCACTTTCTGATCTATCTAGTTCGGCAGCAAACATGGTGGGCTATGGGGCTGATGGACACATTGCCCATCTAGATGCTGTTTTTGAGTCTGAACTGGTGTTACATATTTCACATGTAGGTATAAGTACATATGTTTCTATATCATTTGAATTCAGAATGTTCTTTTCTCCTATTCCAGTGGGTATCTGTAGATTATACATTGAGAGTGGTAAAGCTGGTAAGTTCCAGATTGTGAAAAATGGGGGAAGTGTCAACAAATGTTTTGTAAGTCTGATACTATGTAAAATATTATTATTAGTAATAGTAATTGTTGTATATTTTGGCCAAAGAAACATAATCTTGTATCTTTGTAGTATGATCTTGGCTGTAAGACCTGCCAGAGTTACATTATGGACTGGGGGGTAGAAGTGGGGATGAATGGGACCAGACGTAAAGGATGAATGAACATATGTGTGGGGTTGGAGGGAGTGGTAAGCCAAGAATAAAATTCATGTTCGCAAGGGGGCAGGGAAAGTAAGCTCAACGTGGGTCGATGTCAAGGGACCAGATCTTGGTGTGTGTGTATGTTGGTGGACAGACTGGTGGGGTGGGATGTACATGGAAGCTGGGCCTCTGGGAGAGGCTTCTCCTGTGTTGGTAGATGGGAACTGTTTGGAGTCATCTCCAATTTTTTTTTAAAGATTTCGTCTATTTATTTGAGAGAGAGCAGAGTGAGAGAGAGAGAGAGCAGGAGTGGGGGGTGGGGTTTAGGGGCAGAGGGAGAGGGAGAAGCAGACTTCCCGCTGAGCAGGGAGCTTGATGTGGGGCTCGATCCCAGGATCCTGGGATCATGACTTGAGCTGAAGGCAAACACTTAACCAAATGAGCCACCCAGGTGCCCCGAGTCATCTTCAGTTTGAAGAAGTACCTAAGCAAGTGCCTGGGAGCTGGGGAAATAGGGATCAAAGTCCAATATTTGGGTTTGGGAAAGGGAGTGACAGAATTGACCAAGGTATTTGTGCCCCAACTGAGAAGGCTGGGGGTGTAGATGAAATCACCAGTGAATAGCATATAGAATGTTTTTAATGTTGATGGATTGATGGTCGGAACCAAGCAAGGCAGAATCATACAAGAAACTGAGACAGGTGAACACCACTCGTGTGGTGGCCACAGGTGGGTGGATAGGAAGGTTGGTGAAGGCTGTAGTTCTGTGTGTGCATATGTGTGTGTGTGTGTGTGTGTGTGTGATTCATGTGCATGCCCAGAAGTTCAGACCAGGCTAAGGACAGGAGGAATCATTCCCCAGATTTTCCTATTGGTGGGGATGGGGCTTCAGATACATTACCAAACCTCATTGGAATGGATCAGGCATTGACTGAAGGTCTTCCAGAACTTCAGCTGGGTGAAGCTAGGGATAGTATGGACTAATATTTAATTTCCTATGTGATCAGCATAGAGCTGTTCCTTGTCTTGCAATGTGTTGGAAGTTACCTAAATAGAACATGTTATCCTATTGGTGATATTTGTAGCATTTAAAATAGTTTCTCTTCATTTTAATCATCTAAAATATATTGGTTCCCTTTAGTTCATTTAGAGGTATGTTTTATATCTACACTCTATTCCTGTTTCTTCCTACTCCCTCCCTCCACTTCCCTAGCACACCACTCTTACACACCCATGAGCACACACACTGCCACATCTCCTCACCTACTTCTATACACATATACCCCAAACACACCCACTTGTACACATGCATGCAAGCACACTAACACACACGGCTGACGTCATCTGTTATGAGTCAGAAGCATTTAGGTACCCATTATGAGTAGAACTATCAAATTCTATAGAATCCCTTCTTATAGGAATGAAGAATCTTTTGTTAAATTATTTATGACTTGGCCCTTTTCACTTTTACTTCCTGGAAGGACTCGAGACATTTAGTGTTCTTTTTAAAGAAATGGGTCAGCCTTTTTGGAGGATCAATTTTGAGTCCCACCCACACATTTGGGGGAATCCGACACCATCATCTGCGAGGGACTTTGGCACATAGTTAGTTGCATGTACTTTGGTTCTCAAACAAGTTAGCAGCTTCCAGCTCTCCTTGGGGACTGGTGTAGCATGAATCATTAAAGTCCACAGAGGGTCTCTAAATCTCATTTTGGTCATTGGTTGTATGCCCTTCCAAAGCTTCTGATTGTAACTGCTAATAGGCAACATACTACTCTGGTTTCTGCTTCTTTCTCCACCTTTGCTCTTTCTATGGTGGAGACTTGCCCAAGAGGTAACAAGAGGAGGGAGAAGCAGAAACAACTAAGCACCTGTATGCTTTGGAACTGGCTCAAATCCAGGAGCGTGAATGCTTGGATCAGGCAGTTTTCTGCCTTAGCTTTGGAACAGCCAGAGCACTGTTGGCCTGGCCGCATGTGTAAGTGTGTGAGTGTGTATGTATAATATTAGCTTCTGGTTCTAGATATTAGTTACAATATCTAGCCACATAGTGTACCGGAGCCATCTAAAACAGTGAGAAATTTTCCTTAATTTAGGTAAGGTGACAGACGTTGAATATTCAGCAATTCTTAAAATATACTAAGTATGTGTTTGTGTATTATAGATGTAAATATATGAAATATTATTTCCTTGCTGGAGAAAATTTAGAAAAGATAGAAAATTAAAAAATATAACTTGTGCCCCTTGTCACCCACAGAGAGCTACTGTTAATATTGTGGTTTGTGTCCTCCTCTTTCATCAAGTACATGTATGTGTATATTTTCAAAAATTGGGATCACGATGTTGATACAGTTATAAACCTATAGTTTTAATTAACTTTGTGTCCTGGCCGTTTCCCTTGTCATTAAATATGCCTTAAAACAACATATTTAGTAGTTGGATAATATCTTATCCTATGGCTACATTGTAATTGATGTGATTAATCTTCTTTTTCTGGACTTGTGGCTTGTTTCACATAATTTTTTAACTAATATTCTCTGGTGAATATTGTATAAAAATATATTCTTGCTTATTATCTCTAGTTATCTCCTTAAGCCAAATTTCTAGTTGGGGAATTTCTATCTCAAAAGGTCTAAGCTCTTGGTCTGTATGGCTAAATTGCTTTCTAGAAAGACTTCTAGCAGGGCGTCTTCTCATGAGCAGTGTCTGAAAGCACCTCAAATTTTATTCCTCCCTTAGGATCGAATATTTATTTTGAAATTTTTGCCATTTTTCCAGTAAAAAAATCTCAGTGTTACTATCAGCAAGGTCGTCGAGTGACATTTGACATTTTGTTCGGAGAGTCCTTCTCAGAGAATTGCGCGTGGATCCGGGCGCTCTTTGGGACAGGCACGGAGAATGGCAGAGCCCAGAAAACCGGACCAGAAGCGGCCGACGGGCAGTTGTGCCCTGCGTCCGCCCGCCACGTGGCGCCACCTCAGAGCCGCACAACCTGATGCTCTTTTTCGGAATCTGTGACAACCACACCTTCTGTGTGCTTCTGGAAAACTTTATTCAGGAGCCCTTTTACCAACAGTTATTTATTGCTCTTGGATGTCTTTTCTTGCTTATTATCTGATTGATTGATAACTTTTTCCACCTTTCAATCAAGTGCTGGATTTCCTTGAGAAACAGTTGAGTCTGTCCCCACCCCTGCACTTACTGTTCTCCATCTGGAATGTTCAGGAAGAGGTGGCTGTGGGGCATTCGGGGCTCGGGGAGGGGCTGGCTCAGGTGACTTTTGTGGGTATTTGTATTTTGCGATCTCTGAGTCAGTACCCTTTAGCTTCAGGAGATGAGGGGAAGGTGGTGTCCTCATCACACCATTCAAGTTTGTTTCAAACTTTTCTGGAAGAGCACATGCTCCATGCCCTCCCTGCCTGTGACAGAATGCTAAAGAGAGCGAGCACGGGCATGGCCAGCACCTCACACAGGTCTGCAGCAGGGAGGTGCCGAGTAAATGCCTGCAGATCAGATGAGTTCGTGTGGGTGCCGGCCCCATGTATTCCAAAAACTTGCCGGTTAATGACCGAGGGCTGGGCAGGGGGAGCTGGGACATGCTGGCAGGCTCCCCCCTCGCTTCTCCCTCCCTCTCATTCCTGCTGTGCACAGTTGGCAGCTGGGAGAAATTGAGCCCTGGGTTCTGGGCCTGGTTGACAATGTTTTCAGTGTCAAATTGTACACAATATTTTTGAATATTAGAGAAATTGCAGTGATACAGGAAAATAAAATGAGTCACTTTTTTTTCAAAGAGCGGCAGGGGATAGTTCCATTTGAAGAAACTCTGAGAAAAGCTCTTTATTCTTTTTGGGAGTGACCTCTGGGTCGAGGACCATTTGGCTTTCTGATAAATAGCCTCTCAAGCTGTCTGAGCATATCACTTATCACTCATTAGTATTTCACTAATGTACTTTATTGGAACTTTAAATTTAAAAATACATGATTGTCAAAATAGGTTGAATTATACAGGAATATTTTAAAAGATTTATGACTTCCCCCTCATCCATGTCCAATATCCACCCCCATGGAATAACCAATATTAAGAATTTGGAATGAATCTTTCTGTGCCTTTCTTTTTCATGTGCAAATTTACATACACGTATATAGTAGTTTTGGTTTGTTTTTACTATTTTTAAACTAAACAGTGGAATTGCATTATACACATTACTTTATAACTCCCTTTTTTCACTTACTAGAATATCATGCCTTTTAACAGCTGCAAAATATATAGAATTGATACACCATAATTTCTTCAGTCAACCCCTACTGATGGACATTCAGGCCATTTTCATCTTTCTTTTCTTCTTTATTTTTTACTGACACAATGCTCTTGACATCCAAATACATATATCTTTACATACTGGTGCTTTTATTTTAGTAGAATAGAGAAATAAAAGTGGAGTTTTGAACCAACAGTTAGAGAATTTCAACAGATGACATTGGATTACTTTCCAAAAAAGGTTATAGCAATTTATAATTCCACCAGACATGTAGTTACAATGCCTGACCCTCCACATTGGATGTTATCAGATTTTAATTTTTACCAGTTTGATGTATGAAGTTGTAATCTGATTATTGAGTACACTTTGAAAAAAATGCAGTTTTTCTATTATTTCACAAGGTTCACACCTTCAACATAGACATTTATGTTAACACAGGCATATCTCTGTCTCTCTCTCTCTCTCTCTCTCTCTCTCTCACACACACACACACACACACACAGAGCCTGTTTCTAGTGCCAACTTTTTTCTATTCTTTTGGCTGGTAGCACGGTGAGTGGGTCAGGGACAGAAGGGATTGGCAAAGCCAGACAGGGTAGAACTCAACCAGAAAATTTCGTTCTTTATTCCACTGTTTTTATCAGTGGCAGGATATGAGGATGGGTATGTGGGCTCCCAGTTTTTGCTTATGAAAAGCAATCCCTTTCTGGACTGCATAATAGAATGATCACTTCTTCTTGACAACTCATTATCTTTGAGGGGCAGCACCTATCTCCTCATAATTCTTGAGATCCTGAAAAGAATTACAGAACAATCTTCTGTGACAGGGAGTATGCAGCTATTAATTCCCAAGCCAGGCTGTCGGCTCATCAGTAGAGAGAGAGAGAGAGATTAGATTTGTGGTGAAGGGCATGGAGTCTGGAGACTGGGTGTTTGAATCCTGGCTCTGCCACTTTCTAGGTATGTGACCTTAGGCAAGTTAATTAACCTCTCGGTTGCTTCAGTGTTCCCATGACAGATGGGGATAATAATAGTTCCTGCCTCATAGGATTGTTGCAAGGACTAATTCAACAGATGAATAAAGCACTTCAAACAGTGCCTGGTACGCAGTAAGGACTATATGCATGTTTGCTGTTATTATTAATTTTTATTGCACGCTGAAGGGGTATTCATGTCACACAGGACGAAGGCAGGGCAGCTCTCCTGGAAGAAAAGCGAGAAAACTGGCAGTGGAAAAAACAGCCACAGAAGAAGTGGCTAGAACCATATATGGTATAGATCCTGTGGATACTGTGAATAGATTATGACTTTCTAGCTGCTTGCTAACCAGCTCATAGCGAATGGTCTTGATTGAGGCAAACGCAGCTGCCCCAGACCCTGCTGTGAAGTGACCATAATCCCCCCCACCTCCCCGGCCAAACTTTGCAGTTGCCTCCACAGCTTTGTCCAAGTCTGGGTTACCTGGGACTGGCAGCAATACCTGGTGAGGGGTTTCCTGACTGCTTCCCTGTGGGAGAATCTAAGCGAAGGCTTTGTCTGCATCATTTCAAGGAGCACGGGTGTTGGCTCCTCGGCTTCTGGCTCCTGGGCATGTGTACGTACAATCCTTGAGTATGGGGCAACCAGAATGGACTCTTGCATAGGGTGAGTGGAACTGTTACGATCTGAGGCAACTGAAAATGGTGACCTGGAACCAATATTAATCCACCGGTTTTTAGGGTCCATGGAGTAGAGGGATTTGCTTCATTTTATAGGGAACAGCTTTATTGAAGCAGAGCAGCAATCAAGTTTTGAAAAATTTTCATGGGAAAATGTATATAATAATGTTATGCAAAGTAACAGGAAGTAGTAATAATGACAATAAATAAATAGAAAATATGCTGAAATAAATTACACCAAAATTTTAATTGTGATGACCTTGGATTGATGAGATTTATAGGTGCCTTTTGTTTTCTTCCTTATCTAAATGGTATACATTTTTATATACAGACTTCTAATTTTCCAAAATGAGAATGTATTCTTTTTTTTTTTTTTAAAGATTTTATTTATTTATTCATGAGAGACAGAGCGAGAGAGAGAGAGAGGCAGAGGGAGAAGCAGGCTCCCAAGGAGCAGGGAGCCCGATGCGGGACTCGATCCCAGCACCCTGGGATCATGACCTGAGCCGAAGGCAGATGCTTAACCATCTGAGCCACCCAGGCACCCTGTATTATATTCTTTGATAGAAAATAAAATAAAGACTATAATCAATAGACGCATTAATATAGAAATACCCTAAATGGCCATAAAGGGGGTGTGGTAAAAACAAAATGAAACTATGGTACATCTGAATAATGAACTACTGTGCAGTTATCAAGGTGGAAGTGTGAAATTGAAAGTTTTTTATTAAGGTTGTTAAGTGGGAAAAAGTAGAGTGAAGAAACAGAATATATAGTAAATGCTAAATAGCAAGTATAAATATATGTAAGTGTGTATATAAGTATATACATTTCTGGAAGAACATAAAAATGTTATTACAGTGGGTGTGATTATTGGTAATTCTTTTACTTTTTGCGTATCCATCACTTTCTAATTTCCTGCAATAAAACATGGATCACCTATATAATAAGTAGATGTTTGTATGACTTCTAAAAAAACAAACATCCAAAGAATATTCTTAGGGCAATGAAATCCTGTAAGGGATAGTGACAAATTATGTATTTGTAAGCAATGTTGCCATCTGGTGGATCAAAGGCAAAAACTCACTCTCTTCATTTTTCATCGGGAATTAGGAAATGAATGTCAAATTCTGTGTCATGTTTCAGACAAATGCTTGGACAATTTTAGCAACTTAACAAAAGTGTTCCTTTGATTCGCATGAAAAAGAAGTAGCCCAGTGAGTGGGAATGTAATTATGGGTGTAGCTGTTCAGTTTTATTTTAAAAAATTAAAAAAAAATACCTGTTTTACTAAATGTGCCTGTGGGCACACTCATCCATAGACAGTTCTGAGTTACCCATTTTACTTAGGATTATTTAGGGAAAAATTTACATCTTAACATAACTTTTTCCAACTACTTGGCCTAGTACCCAGTTCTTAATAACACTACAAATGTTTGTGAAATGAATGATTACTTCTGGCTGACTTAACCCAACTAACCGTTGGTGTATTTTCATGGGCTATAAATTCATTTAAATATGAACCGTCGAAGCACCAGTTCTCTTGATAAGCAAACATAAAATTATAATGCTTTACAGAGCCAAATGATGGTAGTTTAGCTGCCATTTTGGATAAACTACCCACCTCCCCTCATTACCATAAGATTCTCTCCCGAATCTCACTCAGCCCACTCAGAAATTTAACTTTTCCCACTCACCATTCTTCTTATGTGCATGAAAACCTAAATATCTGATGGTCCCTCTGTGGAAAAACATTGTAAACGTCTCCCCGACCGTATTCTTCCCAATTCCCTGGGCCAAGTGGCTAGCTGAGAGACTGCTGCCTTTGAGAATTAACCCTGGCTTTCCTTACCCCCCGCCCCCCCACAGGTGAGCTGATCAACCTTGCCATGTACTGTGAGAGGATAAGGAGGAAATTCTGGCCCGAGTGGCATCACGATGATGACAACACCATCTATGAATCTGAGGAGAGCAGCGAAGGAAGCAAAACCCACACACCCCTGCTGGATTTCAGCTTTTACTCAAGGACAGAGACCTTTGAAGATGAGGGAGCAGAGAACAGTTTTTCCAGAACCCCAGATACAGATTTCACTGGACACTCGCTCTTTGATTCTGACGTGGACATGGATGACTACACAGACCACGAACAGTGCAAGTGATGTTCAGCCTCGCTGACCCTCTTCTGCCACACCCTGGGGTTGGTCCAATTTCCCAGGTAGAAATCCATCTCAGCTGGGAGGAAATCTTCGTGCTTGGCACACTTCTCACAAGCTAACTGGACTCTAGCAGCCTTATTTCCTTTTGTACAAACAAAACACAGAACCATTCAGATGGCTCCATTTAAAACAAACAGGCAAAAAAAAAAAAAATGTCAGCATGGTTCCTGAAATCCATTTTTGTTTTCATTAGAAAACTAACATTGTGTGGTAGAGCCCATGCAAGAACAGGTTGTCTGTGGATCGTGTTTATGTAGATCCTCTTCAACCCGAGGGCTTAGTTGTGAGACGGATTCTCAAGCATCCTTCATCCACGTGGGTTCGAAGTAATGAGCGAAGTCATCAGGAGAAATGTAGGAGACAAATGTTCTATGGTGACTGCTTGTATTTTATGTGTGTATATTGTATGTTGAGATAATTCAAATAAAATCCATAGATATTCAGTGAACACCTACTATGTGCAAAGCACTGTGCTAGGTGCTAATCAGTATAAGTTTTCTTCTCAGTCCTGCCAGTGACTAGCTGTGTGATTTTGGGCAAGTCCCTTAATTCTTGTGTGCCTCATTTCCCCCACCTGTAAGGTGGGGCTAACAATACTCTCCACCTACCTACCTCACAGGGGTGTTGTGAGGATTCATGTGGTAACATTCGGCGCTTTAAACCTCTTGGAAGAGCTATGACATAAACACAACATTTTAGTCTTGATTGTGCTTCCGATGTATGAAGAAGATTCGAGGGCAAAGGAATTCCATATCCAGCCAACAACAGCCACAGTCACTTGCAAAAGCCCAGCAGACGAAACACATGCAAAGGCACAGCTAAGACTCTGTCCTCGTTCTTCCCTGTGATCTTGCTTGAATTGAAATCTTTTGTTGAAAGAACCTTGAACATATTTTTACAGATCATCAACAGTTCCAAACAGTCTTCAATGCTGTGTATCTGCAGAAGTCTTTCTTTCGTTGCCTGAACGCACACTGGAATGTTGTCCTTTGTTGACTCCCGAGGGTTAAGTTGCCTCTGTGTGGTTTATCTGAAGGGAGTAAAGCTCAGAAATATGATGGGTTTCATAGAGGTGAAGGGGAAAGGATTTGACTGCTTTTTCTAAGCAGATGCTTGCCAGCTTGTAATGTCTTTTTGAAAACAAACCTTGCAAGATGTATTGAAAAGATGAAGTATGAAGAGGATCATGTTACTGGTATCAAAGCACTTTGTGCAGTGTAGACTCTATGCAGTTTTACTAATGCAACTTTTCTGGCGTTCTCAGGCATTGTCCCGTAAAAGGAAGGCAATGCTGAGGACAAATCTTAATGTTTCTTAAGGATCTCCCATAGCCTCCCTGGGCTCCCTCTCCTTCCCCGTAGAGCACATGGACCCTTGCGGTTACTGTATTTACTAAGGCACTCTGTCTCTGAAGACATCATTTTTGTTGACTTAGAACATTTTCCAGTGAAATATGGGATGAAGATGCTGGGGTGAGGGCCATGCATTTGGGCTAGGAGAGTCAGTGTTAAGATTTACAACTGCAAGCAGAACTGCTGTACTCCTGATCACCACAGACTCGCTGGGTAATGGCTATTCATTGTGGGGCTTGAGAGGCACTGCTTTAAAGACCGCAACGTGTGCTGAGAAGTTCATGTACTATGCTTGAAAAAGACTCTCTTTGCATATGGCCTTTGCAAAAACAATCCTAAAATGCTGTGGATTCAACAAAGAGGTAAAGGGGGAGAGTTGCTGAGGCTATTTACCATTGAAGCAACCATGTAGGACATATGTAACTGGGAGGAAATGCGGAGTTGCCCTGAGTTAGAAATTCTTACTGCACAGGAAACCCAGTTGTTAGTAGCTTATTAAAACCATTCATCTTTGAGAGGACTGTTTGGTGCCTCATGAAAATGTGGTGGAGAAGATAGGAATGGATGAGCGTGTTTTATCTCCAGGGTCACTTGGGAGGACTGTTCACCTCTTTTGTTTCTAACAAACAAGCATGTTCCAAGGTCAGCTGGTGGTAGTTCTGTGTGACTAGGGAAACTTTGGGCTTGAAAATTTCAATACAATAAACGGATGGGCTGTAGACCTAGCCGCACAAAGACCGAGTTGCCCTGTCCCTACCCTTAGCTGGAAAGAGTTGTGTTTGAAATTTTGCCTACAATTTATTCTTACTATATAGCACCAGGTGTGTTGTATCTTTACTTCAGGAATGATTAAGTTATGACTGTGTAGAGCCCCATATTTTTTATCGTGCATTGCTTGGAGGACGAGTACATGGAGAGCCAGTGTTCATTATAAAGTAAGTGATTCTATCCAGGTACCTCTCACAGGGCTTGAATGGACATTACCACTTGGAGTCTTGGGTACTAGCCTGACAGCTCATGACTGGGTAGCCAACATTTTGTAGGTGTAACTTGATTTGGAACCCTGGAATAATATCCCCAGGTTTTACCTTTCCAACGTGGGTTATGGAAACAAAATGACCAAGACAGAATTGGTATGGTGTGGATGACCTGGGTAGTCTTTATTGGGTGGGCTTTAATTTTATCTTTTTAAATTTTAATTTTATCTTTCATTCTTAAGCTCTCCAGATTTGAAGTATTCTCCAGTATGCTGAACAGGTGCTACTTATAAGAAAAAATAACAAGAAATTAGGGGACATTTTGGTTATCTGGCTTACTTGTTCAAGTTGTGTTTCTTTTTTACTGGAAAGTAACTTAAGGAAAGTGTGATCTTTAATGTTAACAGATGTTTTTGGTTGGGCAGAAGACCCGCTAGCCACCTGTTCTTTTTTTTACCTGTCATTGTAAAAATAAATTCTGCCCCTCCATCCCTCTCCCTTTGCCCCTCATCCCCACTCATCAGAATTGAGGAACAGCCACGGTATGATTTAATCTGCATATGGCAGAGTAGATATAAGGGCAGTATAAGTTTATAGCATTTTGTTGTTGTAACATAATGAATTGTGAACAGTGATGCTCCCGCGGCCATGAGCTACCCAGGTGACTGATCATAGACTTAGAACAACTTGGACTCGAATCACAACTACAGTCTGGCTCTCCAGTGAGCCCTGCCTGTGTGTACTGTGGTATTTGGTATTAGGATATGTTTTCCTGAAATAGAGTTCAAGGAAAGGAAGAGCTAGGGATTTTAGCTTCCTGGGTCTTGCCTAGATTATCTGAGAGAAAGTGTAGAATCATAGCAATGTATAGCTGGGCCATGGGTTAGTTGTAGAAAGCTCCTTACAAGAGAGCCTCTGAGGTTGTTACTGGCTCCGTGTCATATGCACATTCATTTGCAGGGCAGGACCCGGACTGAAGTCTTTCACCTTGCCTTAGATGGTTCTTGCTATTACACCACTTTGACTTGGTTTCCTTTTCCACGTCCCCTGAGAAATCACTCCGCACTCATGGAACCAGCATGTCCCCAGCCTCTCTCGAAGAGTGCTTGGAGTCTTCCACTCTTGTCCTCCATGTCTGTTCAGCCGGGTCCAGATCAGTTCAAGAGATCTTTCGTTAGGATTTACTCTGTGCAAGGCACTGCTAGGCTCTATGAATGATACCAAGTCACCAAGACTCCTTATTCTTTGTTACTTATCTTTTAAGAATCCATTCCCATATGCTCACTCATTGCATATTTACTGAGCACCTACCCTGTGCCTGGCCCTGGGACCCACACTGGATATAGAGTGGTGAACAGAACAGACATGGCACCCTAATTTTAGGGCATCCTCTTTTGCTTAGACTACTGTGATAGCCTCTTTTAAATGCTTAGTCATTTCCCTGATCTATTCCACCCATCACCATTAATTTTTTTAAAAAGCTCTGGCCCTGAGGGCATGCCATATTGCCTCAGGGTGAGGGCCACTCCCTGGGGCCTGGTATTCTCACCTCTTCCTTCATCTCATTTCCTGGGGTGTCTGCCAGGGCTCCTCCATGTGAGCCATCCAGTGCATCCAGGTTGGTCTGCTTGCCGTTGCCTAAACATGCCTCATGTCCCCACTCCGCCTCTGCTTATGCTAGCCTCTCTCCTGAAATGCCTGCCCTTCCCGTCCACTGGCCCAACGCATGCCCACCTCTCAAGGCCCAGCTTCATGAGTTCTGCAAGAAGACTTCCCAGCTCATTATAGTCTCCCCTTCCTCTGGAAACACAGCACTCATCATTTCCTTCCCTGATGGCTGCACGGGAAAGGTATGCCCAAAAGCAGGACACACACTAAAAGGTAGTGGTTTTAAATTGATGTCAGAGATGCCACTGATAATCCTATGAAAATCCTCTACCTTATTACCAGAAAAATACATATATGCAAATATACAAAATGTTACATATAAGTTCAGATTTAGAGACCTGAAATCATCCCTGGATTCCTTAGGGGGCTCACGGACCCCAGTTGAAGAAGCCTTCTGTATAAAGAGTCTTTAAAAGTGACCGTTGTTAGTGTTCATTCTTTCTTGCCTTTGACCTGTTCAGAGAGGAGAAAAATTGGTATGGGACATGTGTGCAAAAGCAATCTCTTATTATCCGTGTTGAGTGACAGGGAAGGAAGGAAGAAGAGCTGTCTTACATTAATTGAGAAAATAGCTTTGTTTTGACAGATTTGGCATTTTGAAACTGACAGGGTTTTATTGTTATTGTTTTTGTCGGTTATCTTTAAACCATCCAAAAAGTTGGTTTATCAAAATCAATTCAGGGCCACGTGAGCTTCATATCCGCTCTTGAACCCACCCCTTCTGCATGGGTAGGCTGACCAGCTGGGGGCTTCAGGGAGGAGAGCAGAGGCTGGATTGTTCCTTATAGGAACAAGAGCTGCACAATCACATTTTCCTGTATTCATCCATTCATTTATTCATTTATTCATTCATAGGATAATTGTTGAGTGTACTTTCAATAAAAGGACGGTGCCTTTGTTGATAGGTAACTACTCAGGTTCTTCTCTGTCGTTGTCGTTGTCGTTGTCTTTTTTTTTTTTTTTTTTTTTTTACAGGGTGAAGTTATTTTTATTGCTCCTGACCACGATCCAAGATCCTTTGCTCTCCTTTACGTGCAGTGCTGTTTAAGTTGAACAAGAATCGATGAAAGTACATTTGATGACAAATACTTCTAAGTCTGAATGCTGAACTCTGGCAACCCATCTTTAATAGGTCCAGCCATCAATTATGTATGATTGTGGAGTGCTTGACCTTTATTCAGTTGCTTCCAGTGGACTGGGTGAAACTTGGCGAAGTTTGAAAGGATCCCCTTGGTGGGTGGGGCAGGAGGTCCCACTTGCCTGGAGCGCTCTTGCTAGTGCCAGGAGTAAATGCAAACACATCATGAATGTTTTCTTCATTTGAATTCCTTACCAGAAACCTGGGTTTTTAGTCCCTGACTTCAAAGAATATCTGAAAGATAGTTAAGGTTCCTTAACCTTCAGGATAAGATAACTGGAATGAGTAACATGTTGGCCTTTGTCTTTACAGATGGTTACAGAGGAAACTGAAAAATAGCTTAAAGGAAAGTGACTCAGCTCTCTTGGGGCTGACACTGTGACCCCCTCAAGCATTCTTGCTCTTGCCAAGGCAGGGGACTTGTCCCCAGAACAAGGCTCTCTGAAACTTCCGTTGCTGGCTAGATTATGACAAAGTGGGATGCTCAAATTTCAAGAAGATTATTGTCCTAAATTGTAAAACTTGTAGATAAATAGAGGGGCCCATTGCAATAATAAACTAACTTATGAATGTGGTCTAGCCAGCACCAACACTGTGATCATTTTTTTTTTTTTTAAAGATTTTATTTATTTATTTGACAGAGAGAGAGACAGCAAGAGAGGGAACACAAGCAGGGGGAGTGGGAGCGGGAGAAGCAGGCTTCCCGCGGAGCAGGGAGCCCGATGCGGGGCTCGATCCCAGGACCCTGGGATCATGACCTGAGCCGAAGGCAGACGCTTAACGACTGAGCCACCCAGGCGCCCCCACTGTGATCATTTTAATGGGAGAGACAAGTTACCTAGAATAAAAGATTGGTAGAGACTTTAGTGTTCTTACATAATTAAATAATGTCAGCAATGAACGTGATGGCCTTCTTGGATTTTTAAAAATTGTTGTTGTCTCTAATTGCAGCTTTAAATATTTTGAAACAATCCACCAATTGTAGAACAATATATATTTATGATAATGGCTAATTTTATAAAAAGTAGTATTACTAAGTATGACTAATTCACCTCCCCCCGTAGCAAGCATCTTTTTTTTTTACTTTATGGTCGGAATAGAGTAACTCATTT
Organism: Mirounga angustirostris; assembly: GCF_029215605.1. Taxonomy (NCBI): domain Eukaryota; kingdom Metazoa; phylum Chordata; class Mammalia; order Carnivora; family Phocidae; genus Mirounga; species Mirounga angustirostris. Next base: position 85,501,492 of record NW_026991716.1, on the reverse strand, counting down.
ATCAATGATAGTTAAACCTTTTCCTTTCTTTAGTGTTTTTAAAAATTACCTATGGCTTTAAAAACAATAGGATTTAGCTCCTGAATTGCCATGTTAATTAGCTGTGTCTAAACAGATAGCAGAGAGAATACAATTGTTCAGTGGAGGGCTAGGAAAGAGAAATCCTTTGGATATTTACCCTCCTCTTAAAAAGCAAAACAAAACAGAACAGCAATCTGTGGACTTTTCCCTTTAACAGTTCAGAATTGGAAGTGTTGTGTCCTATTTGCTTCTGTCTCTCGATGAGAGATCCCATTTGGCTTATTCAAACACAAACCATGTCCAAATGATTGTATTTTTACTTTAAACAAATTGTATCTGACTTCTCTTGCAGCAATAAGATTAAAAACAGTGCTCAAATTTTTGAGACATCTCTGCTTCAGTAGGGGCGACATGTTTGTGTTCCTCCTGTCAAAATGATTACCTCAAGTAATGCATCTCACGGGATCATGCTTATCGTAAACATGTGTTTTCCCCAGAGATGTGCATCATGCAGAGCGTCTGACAACTCACACGGTGGTGATGGTCGGGAAGATGAGGGTCTGAATCCTTCATCGGGTGGTGTTAGGATTTCGTGGAGTGGGAGGTGACAGATGCGACGGCTTCAGGCAGCCATGTGGTATGGCTGTGCTAGAATGTGTCAGGCACATCAGAAGTTGTCTCAGTGGTGGCTTTAGTATCACAGTACAGCATCCAGGCTCATCAGTCAAAAACACATGCAATCTGTGGGGCAGGGTTGTTTGTGGATATACAAGACCAGTGCAGGAAGTGCTAAAGTTACGTTGATCTTTGTCTTCATTTATATGCTCAAGCTCCGGGACTGTCCTACCTGAAGCCAAGCCTGGGAAGTAGGGGAGCAGCTGAGAGCGGAGCACTGGCTGCCACCCCATTCCTTTGACTCTGGAGCTTCCTTCTAGTTTCTCAAAAGGGTTTGTGGCGTCTGGTTTCCGTTTTATAAATATAAAATGTACAAAGGAATGTATATTTGTTTTATAGATGTCTTTTAAAGGGAGACACCCCAAATGATCCGTATGGAGGTAGCGTCTCCAAACCTTTCTGCTCATTTACCCCCCGGTAAAACTTTCTGAGCTTGCCCTTTAGTATATTTATTTGTAAACACACACACACACAGACACACTGCACACACTGCTGCACTGATATGTACATTAAAAACCATGGCAAACAGAATTTTTCAAAGACTATTCTTCTGTACTCAGTAGAGTTTAGGGAACGGGGCAAGGTGTATTTAAGGGTAGCGCCTAGAAGGCTGCAATCGATGAAAGAATGTCTATGTAACATTTGTGGCAAAGTGGCTGTAAAATAGGCATGGGCGCATGATCGCAGGTCAAGGAATGTATGTATGTGTGTATTTACTTTTACTTAAAACGGGCATTTTTGGCTGGGGAAGAGAATAGTGAAGAAAGAGATGTCCCCTTTACACGAGCTATTTTTCATTCTGTTTTTTGGGACCACTTGATCTAGAATGTTTTGGAAATTTCTGAAAGATTTCACAGTCCATGGATTTAAGCAAAATAAGAAAACATAGGAGGGGGAGAAACAAATAATGCAAAGACGGGATGCATTGCTTGAGAATTTCAGTACCGATCTGAAAAGCATGTTCCGATAATTCCTGGTACCCACCATCTCACTGATTATATATCTCTCTTCTATTTCTTTATAACCCCATGTCTCCAAATGTGTGGAAGATGCACAGATTCATTTTCAGATATCTGAGGTAGGAAGGACCGATGTTGGTATCATTCAAACCCACATTTCAGCTGCTTGGGGGCTGATGGGTGGACACGGCCTGGAAGTATTTACCTACACCATCTGTTTTGCAAACACAACGAATAGCATCTTGCTGAACAAGGGCCTCAATGTGGAGGTGGCATTCCAGTGTTTATTTCTGGACCTATGAGTTACTTTAGCACAGTTATTGTTAGTAGTTTATAAAGCCATATTTAAACTTGTACACTTGATTGTAAGATAGATTTGAATTGTGCACTATGTTGATTACTGTATATAAATGTGGAAATTCTGTACATTTGGTCTCAATGCTGTATGTATTTGATGTGTAAATGATAACTAGCGGTTATGAAATAGCTTGCTGTGAATGTCTTTATTCCCATTTGCTTCTCTTTTGCAAATTTAAACTTTACACTCATGAGAAAAGTCTGAAATTTTTGCAGCTAACATACTGTTAAGTGGTGGTCTCTTAGATTCTTGGGAAGATCTTTTCCTTCTAAGGCTCTGGTATAGTTAAAACAGAGGTAATGAATTTTTTAGGCATATAACTTTTGGATCCAAAATTCAAATGAATGTGTTTTAAGGAGAAAAACAGGTCTTTGAATATGCTCTCCTACCCTCTCCTGCCTTTAGATCTTGCCCAGAGCTTTTGGGGAGTGATGTCCACTAGTAGAGAGAAGAAGAGGAGAGGGTGGGAGCAGGACACACGTTAAGACCTTCACCTTGGGCACTAGGCCTGATGAGAGAGCAATTTCCCCTTCCATTAATAGTGTCTAAATTAGTTTTTGTACCTCTTCAATGAAGTAATATGATTCCCACTTTGTAGATGAGGAAGGAGACTTAGGGAGGTAAATTAGGGTAAAGTGACTAAGATGTGCTCAAGTCATAGATTTGCAGTGAGGTTTTTAGAAATACAAATATTACTAAGTGTTCCACACAGACGTGCCTGGCAATGAACCGCAAAAGATAGCTGGGCCTCAGGGCATGTCGGGATTGAGAGAGACATTTAGGATGTTCGAAATCCTACCTAGAAGTTTGACCAACTATTATCCACATATTAACATCTTAGCATTTAGAGAATATTACAATAAGGTAACAGCCAAAATCCCAAACTTCCCAAACCATGGGAATGTCTATTAAATAGAAATTGAGAGAACACTGTAATCCCACATTCTAGAGATAATAGTCTGGTTTTTAGACTTCCTTTCTCTCTTGACTTATAAATCCCAACTAGTCAGCCCTGCTTACTAACGTAGACCCTTATTAACATAGGCCCATAACTGAAAATGCTTTGGGACAAATCTATATCCACTTCAACTTAAGTTAGCTCCAGACCTTCTAGAACTTGTGTGGAGGTCCTGGACTCAAGCCTGGTGTCTGTCCCCTTAGGGAAGCTTGCTCTCCTTGCTTTCAGAGGCATCAGAAGGAAGAGGGTTGCTCGCCTTCCCAACGCACTGTGCTCTCAGAAGTGTTAAGAGAAATGCCTTGCTGCCCGTTATACTGAGTAATCCCATGACTTGATTTTTCATAGTTTTGTCCTTTTCTTTTAGAGAAGAGTCAGGGCAGTTGGTGTCCTTGCTCTCCCAGGGCCATCTGTTTTGTTTGTACAAGATGCCACTGTCAACACCCATGAAACACTCTCCAGCCATGTGGGGCTGGTTCCCATTAGCCACAGACTTTTCTTTTAAAACCTACCAAAGTTACAGTAGCTGATCCCGTGGATGAAAGAAAACTCTGGAAAACAAAGGAAAGAGGACCAGCTTCCTCCCTCATGGTAATGACTGTTGCTGCCCTGTGTGCCCAAGAGGTACCTGGTCTATTTTCGTGGTGGTGGTGCGCTCGTTGTGAAGACTTAGGGGGTCATCTCCAGTTGAGGGCCTGTTAGACTGGAGGTTCACCTACCCGGGGGGTGTGTTTGGTCTGGGCAAGCACACTAGGTAACCCAAGCTCAACATGTAAACATCCAGGTAAACCCTGACTAAAACAATGTCACGGGCAGCCTCGAAAGGGAGGAGGAGAGTTGAGGGAAGGGCTGTCGGTGGCAGGGGGCAGCCCCGGGCCCCTGCCCCAGCCCTCCTGTGTCCTGTATTTATTGTGTGGAAGCCTTGCTGCTTCCTTCTCCACCCTCACAGACCTCCCTCTAGCCAGCCGGTGTGTTCCAGGGCCAAGAGTGGACATTTTAGGACTGCTCAGGGATGTCAGAGAGTCCAGATTCACTGGTGGCCCAAGCATAAGAAGGGGGGAAGAGGGGAGGAAGACTGGGCCGGATGGTTTGTAAGTCATCCCTCTGAAGGTAAGGAGGGCTTCTGAGCAGGGGACGAACACAAGGAAAGAGTATTTAAATAAGATGTGCAGCTGCAGGGCTGCAGGACGAGTCAGACAGGACAGAGCAGCTGGGCCTGATCTCAGCGGCTGGAGTAGAGGCGAGAAGTGGGGCAGGGGTGCAGGGGGAATCAGGAGGGGGAGCCGCCAGCCACAGAGCGCAGGAAATGCCGACTCCTGGATGTGGGGAAGGAGAGGACCCTGGTAAGGAGGTAATGCTGGGAGACTGGGGACGCCCGCTGCCAGGTGTAGGAAATGTGGAGAAGGGGCACTGGTGTTGGGGGGGGGAGTGGTGTTTGGGGTTAGCCACACCGAACATGAGGAACCATGCGGGACTGGAACTTGTGAAGCGGGGGAAAGGGACGCTGCAGCCCCCAAAGGCATGGTGGAAGCAAATGGGCTGGAGAGAGATGAAAAGGCTTTGGCACCCTGCATTTGTATAATGTTTCACTGTCTTTAGGATACTGTCTCAGCAACTCCCTGGCCCAGACACCTGGTGTCCTCATATACAAAACGAGGGCTCTTGCAGGTTGATCTTCAGGTATCTTCCAGGTCAAACCTCCTTTCATCGTCCCCCACGGTTGAATTCCACTTCTCTGTCAAGTGATTTCACCTCCTGCTTTGTTGATTCTCATCATGTCGGAAGGAGGAATTTCATGATCCAATCAGCTACTAACAGCTAACATTTACGTATCACTGACTACGTGCCAAACGCCATGTTCTTGGCAACCTACGTACCTTAGCTCATTTAAGCTTCACCACGACCCAGCGAGACAGGTGCTGACCCTGTCACCACCACCACCTTCCTCAGCATCCTCACCATGAGCACCATGTCTGGTTCACAGATGAGGGAACCGAGGTGAAGAGAGGTTAACTGACTTGTCCCGGCTCTCCGCCGAGGGAACGGCAGAGCTGGGGTCTAAGAGCTGGCTTTGACCCTGCCGTGCGCCGCTGGCCCCACACCATTCTAGTGGGTGTGTGGCTGGACCGCACAACCTCTTGAGGAAGGGGCTGTGAGGATGGAGGGTGCTTGTGTTGAAGCAGAAATGACTTGACCTAATTAACTTCTGCCGAATCATTCTCAGCCAACTGGGTGGGCTTTGCCTTCTTCTAGAACACACACAGACCCTGCCACCAGGTCTTGTTCCATGTTCAGACAGACCCTGGCTCTCTGTTGGGGGCTGTCTGAGATGCGGGGTATCCCTGGTTCCTGCACTTCACTTCTGGTGGTCATGGCCACTGGCCCCACACGCTTTATTCACCTTGACTCCTTAGAGAGGGAATTCCTGGGGGGATGACTGAAAAAGGAGAAAACACCCCTAAGTGGCAGGGTTCTTAGGAGATGAATTCAGACTGGCTGCCTACCACCTGCTGCCCAGAGGAGCTCACCACGCACACTGCTGGCCACCTTCTATAAACAGATGCTGCACACTTCCCCATCTCTAAGCCCAGACCCGCATGTACATATGCCTGTGGGGTGCTGCCTGTGGATGTCTCCACCTGTCCAGATGTGAGCTGATAATCCCCTTTCCCCCCGTGTTTCTGAGCCTCTCAGTAGCTAAGCAAGACCCCTGGAGTCACCCAGTCCTGTGGATTCTGCTTCCTGCAGCCAGTTTGAATTCATCTCCTCCTCAGCTCAGCCTCACCTTCTGGGGCTGCTGTCTTCTCTCCAGGCTCCTTCCTTCTGGTCTGCCTCCCTCAAACCCATTCTCCGCCTTGCTGCCAAGCTATTCCCGAATTTGCATGTCATCCTTGCGCAGGGGCCATGCTAATCTTCTCTGTATAGTTCCAGTTTTAGTGTTTGTGCTGCCGAAGTGAGCACTGCCAAGCTACTCAAAAAGGGAAAGTGTCCACGTGGCTTCTGTAGCGTTCAGGATAAAGTACAGGCACGGAAGTCTTTCTGTGCCCTGGAACCTGCCTCCCTCACTTGCCATATTTCCCACTGCTGCCCTTTCCATCCTCACACACCAAACCCCAGAGCTACCAAACTATGAATTTGCCACTTTGTTTCACCTGTCATTCCACCACTGAAGGGATGATGCTGTTGTAAAACAAATTTTATTGGCGTTTTTTTTTCTCTTCTATTCACATAGATAACAAATGGTTGACTGTAGTTGATTTTTTTCTGTTTTCTCAGCTGAATGCCTTCTTTTCACCAGACTTCCCCCAAGGAGAGACAGCCAAAGAGAAAGGTGTTCTCTTTCATTTCTTTAATCAGACACCGACTCTACGCTCACTGGCAGGTAAGACATAAAACTCCGGTAAAAGATAGATGCTGATAAATACCACAAGAGAGGGACAAATAAGATGGCTTAGACCCCATGGTGGGGGGAATTCTTCCGGCGCAAGAATGCAAGAGAGGGAGCCATCCTTGCCTCTCTCTACTGTTCTCCTGCTTTTGCTATACTGACGGTAACTTACTTTTCCAACTCGTCACACTTCCAGATGTGCCCTCTTTCTGGCACAGAAAACAGGAAATGTGTTTTTCTTTGGTTAAAAGGACTTTCAGAAGATTGGATGTTTAAGAATGGTGGTCCAGAGACCACGTGATCTGAGCTGTGATAAGTGTAAGGTACTGCTGGAGCCTCATCTTTCTGAGATGACCCCCACTGTCAAGGACCCCATCTCCACTGTCAGCATCTTAGACAGGTAAATACCATTAGACTGAAGGGATACAGGAGGCAAAAAGCTGTCTTTAAAGGGCGAAAATGGACATGGAACACATTTGTGGTGGGGAAGGACAAGACTTTCCAGCAGCTGCTTGATGGCAGGTGGTGTGGGCTGATTGGGTGCATGTACCTTATGTCTTAACATCCGCTTTTTTCCTTAAAAGCAGCTTCTACAAGTCACTGTGTTGCAGCTTTTCCTAGGAGTGCGTATTAGCTTCGGGAGACTCTTAGACAGGATGGAACACTCTGGGAACGCCACCTACAAACATGTGTAGTTGCACCCTCATCAAGCATTTGCTTCACTCGTTGTGGGGTATTTATTCCCCAGGCAGGGCTCGCTCACTGGCTGTAGGATGTCTGATTTCTGCTGTTGGATAACTTCAAGGGTTTAGGGTTCCGAAAGGAACCGCATAATCCCCTTCTCCAACAGCATAGTTCATGTAGTAAATGCTCAATAAGGATTGCTTACAGGAATGGACATATTCTCTGGTAAAAGACAGATCAAATTGCAAAGAAATCTCCAAAGTTTGAAGTTTGACATGATATACTGGGCAGAGGCAGCCAGTAAATTACTCATAGAACAAACCACAGGTGACTGAAATATGGGGTAGTAATTTTTGTAGGCTCAAGTGGTTTTATGCAGTCCTCAGGATCTCTCGATGGAGTTATAGCCCCGTAATTCAAATAGCTCCCATTTCCTTGACACACACAGACCATGGATCTGAATCCCACATCCTGCCCATGGTTGGCACTGCGTTTTTCTCCACCCCTGCTGTCTTATGCTGCCCCACAAATCCTTGTGTTGGAGCCTCTAGTATGAGGTACATTCACCATTTCTTGGTTTTATACTGTTTCTATGTATTACAGCGTATTTAACATATGAATGAGACTACATCCATTAAAATTGTGTATGGCTTTCTTTGGGAGCCTTGGAAGTTTATTCCTTTTAGCTATCAGTTTTTGCATCCTATAGAAAGCAGAGTGATGTTAGTGATACTTTCTCAGCTTGAGTGTTGGCATGTATGGATTTAGCCCAATCTCTGCACACAAAAGTGGAGAAATCCCTGGTAGGTAGGAGATAAGACTTCTTTTTTTACTTTTTCCTCCTCCTACTTCAACTCTTCCCTGATATGAGGAATTTGAGCTCATGCTATTGTTGTTAGCTCTCTTTCCTATACAGTCTTATATATGCAACTGGTACTTTAATATTTATATATATATAATATATATTATATAATTTATACATATGAATATATATAATATATTTTATATTTTATATTATATAAATTATATAATATATATAATATATATTATATATATATTAATGATTTATTTATTTGAGAGAGAGAAAGAGAGAGCACAAGCAGGGAGCAGGGAGAGGGAGAAGAAGACCCCCCACTGAGGAGGAAGCCTGATACGGGGTTTGATCCCAGGATGCTGGGATCATGACCTGACTCGAAGACAGACACTTAACTGACTGAGCCACCCAAGCACCCCGCAACCAGTACTTTAAAAGCTGACATGTCACATATGATTATAAACAACTTATTATTATTGGTTTTTAAATTGCCCCGTCAAAGTCAGTCTCTGTAGGGCTAGTTTTCCCCCTAATATTGGATGAAATTTTAGTCAAGCCTCATTGTTTATCTACTTACTTTTGGGTAGTGAAAAGTTGGGGATCTCTTTAGTCTCTCAAAACAGGTACAGTTCTGTTATGAATATGTGCAGTCATGTAATAATCAAAATTCTGAATTGCATTTAACAGGGAAGCTGCTCCCTTGCTTTGCTTGAGTCTCCATCAGAAGGGCATGGGACCTTTATTTTATGTCTTCTGTCAACCCCTACCTCCTTACCCCTTCCGCACTTCATACATGCATTGGCTAGCTGTGACTTCTGACCATTCTGGGGTTAGAGCAGAGGAAAGCATGTCTAACTTGACTGCCACCAAAATGGTTGTAGATATTTATAGATTTTTTTTAAAGATTTTATTTATTTATTTGAGAGAGAGAGAATGAGAGACAGAGAGCATGAGAAGGAGGAGGGTCAGAGGGAGAAGCAGGCTCCCCGCTGAGCAGGGAGCCCGATGCGGGACTCGATTCCGGGACTCCAGGATCATGACCTGAGCCAAAGGCAGTCGTTTAACCAACTGAGCCACCCAGGCGCCCGATATTTATAGATTTTAAAAAAGATTTTATTTATTTCTTTATTTGAGAGAGAGTGTGTGTGTGTGTGAGAGAGAGAGAGAGCACAAGCAGGGGGAGTAGCAGAGGGAGAAAGAGAAGCAGGCCCCCCCCGGGGGCTTGATCCCAGGACTCTGGGATCATGACCTGAGCCAAAGGCAGACACTTAACTGACTGAACCACCCAGGTGCCCCTATATGTAGATGTTTAAAGATGACTCTGGGGGGGGGGGCACTTTCACAGAACCTTTGGAGACCTCCCTAGTACTAGGGATCTTTCATCTGGCAGTTCCCATGACACAGGCAAATGCATCTCCCTGGCTGATCCTTTATGACTCTGCCATTTCCCCTTGGTTGGAATTCTACCACCTTTCCCTCTTGGGCAAAGTGCCTTTAAGATGGTGCCATGATCTCTGTCTCTTTTAATGCTAAAATATAGACCTTGCCACTAAAATGTTGAGCTCTCTACCAAACCCTGTTCACTAAGCTTGAGGTGATTGGAAACTACCCTCACCCTTCCCCCACCTCTGCTAGACCTGCTTCAGTGGTTAGAGACCCTGCTGCAGAGTGGGATTCATTCGTTGGAGCCTATTGTCCGGGGGACTCAGTAGAAGGTGAGAGTACACTCCCAGTTTTACGTCCTGTAAAATGTAGCATATGCACGTGAAAGAGAACCAAATAATTTTTATGTGGGTTTGATAGTCATAAGTCTCTGGAGAGCCACTGATGTCCTCACCTAAATGGGCAGGACTTTGGTGTCTTTTCTCAGGCTGGATGTGGGAGTCTCTTTCCACAGTGGTTCTGCTCCAAGCAACTGCACCTTTCCTGTTCCTTCGCATGGGCTTCTATTTCTTCCTTTATCATTGCAAAATAAGAGAATGAAATATTCTGTTAGTCCAGTGAACTGGTTGATCTTGCCCTCAGATCTTGAGGTACTCTGAAGCTATCCCCTTGGCATGTAGGAGTATTTCCAAATATCCTTTTCTTTTAGTAACCTAGAATGCAACTAACATCCACATATAAAAATCAATCATATAATCAATCAGTCAATGGATAATCATGGCTCACCTTGTGCTCTCTTCTGTGCTAGTGATTTGGAGGGGCTAAATAAGGTCATTTTTTTATATGGGAATATAAACTATGTAGATGTGAAAAGCTATCTGGCAAGTGGGTAAGGTGACTGTCAGGGGGCCTGGCTTGGAGATTGACTAGTAGGAGGCCTTGGCTTTATGGAAAGCTGGTGGAATTTGATGGGACAGGTTAGTGGTTTTGTTTTGTTTTGCTTTTGTTTTTGTTCTTCTTAGAGGGAGAGAGAGAATCTTAAGCAAGCTCCACGCCCAGCACGGAGCCTGACATGGGACTCGATCTCATGACTCTGAGATCGTGACCTGAGCCGAAATCAAGAGTCAGATGCTTAACCGACGGAGCCACCCAGTTGCCCAGGGAAAGATTAGTTATTAAAATTTCTCATCTAAAGCCAAAAATGAAGGGTAAATTGTTCATAAAGGTTTATTCCTGAATTGTGATTCAGGGAAGTTATAATGATTTATGTTTTAATTCTGCCTATGTATAAGATTTGGGTTAATCTAAGACTTATAAAAATAGTAGAAATCTATGCTTTGAAAGTTTGGCTACTCTGTGGGTGCTATAGTTGTGCCCCCCGACTGCTTGAATACAGTGGAGGGGTCCTGTTGTAAGTGGCAAATGAGTTTGTAACTAGGTCTGTGCAAGACACTAGAAGAGCATGGCAGAGGCCAAAAGGAGGAGTTTGGACTTGTGTGGGATGCACTGAGGACTTTCAAGTGGATGATAAAGATCAAGATGATAAAGAAAGATGAATCCTGCAGCAGTGGGCAGAGCAGAAGGGAAGAGCAGAGTGTCTTCTAAATTTGTTCCTTCCTTTCTATTCACATTGTTGCTCTTACCTTGGATCCTTATTGCTTCTTGTCAGAACTTCTTGCTTTGATGATTCCTCACCCTCTACAGAGTAGTCTCAACTCTTTAACCTACTTGCCAAGGGCTTCTGATACCTGGTTCCTAAATTCTTATCTTCCCGCTCACCTCTGTGAAGCTTGTTTATATGAACTCTGTTCTCCAACCAGAAAGTTGAGTTATCCAAAATGGTGTCTACCTTCATGTCTTAGTTCATAGAGTTTCCATCCTGATGGTTTATCCATTCCGATTCCATGCATTATGGGCATATCAAATTCATCCTTCTTCAGGAAATCTTCCTGCTCTGAGAAATGGTCCCTTCTTAATTTCTGAAGTACTCATCTGTTCATTGAGCACCTAGCATATGCCTACATGCTTTCCTATTCATCTCTTGTTGTATATCACATCCCACATTCTAGATTATAAACTTCCAGAAATAACACCCGAGTTTCTAAATTTTTAAAAATTTCCTCTGAGGCTTTAGTATATGTATGTTGTCCAACGCAAAGACAATGGAAGTAGAAGGAATGAGACAGATGCATGAATGATTTTGGAGGAAGAATTCACAGAACTTCGTGATTACTGACTTATCGAGATGCTTCTTGGGGACTTAATTTTTATTTGTATGCTGTTTAAACTCTTGAGATAATGGGTTCCATATACATCCATACTCCTGTGCAAAGAAATTCTTCCTTTTATTTGTCCTAAATTGCCCTTTATACTGATGATCCTATTTAAAGCATAAGGTCTATATGCCTTTTAAAGGTTAGGGCACTGTTTAGCCAGACGCCCAAATATTTATATACTGAGACCTACACGAGTGTTGTCTGATTAATACCTGTCTTCTTGGGAAAGCTGTGAATAATGTCAACATGAACTACATTATTCCTGCTAAAAATTCATCCATTTAGTTTAACTTGCATGTAATGACACCTGAAAGTCAGGAGCTGTTTGCTGAGCGCTATTGCAATCCTGTTGTAGCTCATTCATAACGAATGGCAATGAAGTACCTTCAGCATACCAAATGGGAGCATCAGCATAAATGGGAAATTTAGGGGCTCCTGGAAACCTTTAATAAGTGATGAATATAAAAGGAAAATGCAATGGGTCTCAGAGAAATCCTTGTTTGGAAAAAAAAAAGACACCTTCAGTAATAAAACTGAATTGGAAGTTATAACTATGGTATTAACCACATGCTCTATGTTAATGCCAGCTGAAATTTATCAAAATAGCTGAACAATAAAGAAGGTGGAGATGGAGATATTAAATAGGCCTAGGAGGGGCTGGGGAAGGGCAGAACCCCTCCATTTTCTTTCCATCTTTCTCTTTCCTCCTTTTGATTCCTTCTCTTTTCTCCAGTTACAACATCAGCCTCTCTTTCCTCTAAAGGCCGCCTCCTTTCTCTCTCCCTCCTCTTTCCTACTCTGTGAGCCTACCCTTCCTCCTCCGCCATTCTGTTCCCTCTCTGTTGTGAGTCATAGCGTTTTGCAATTTGAGGGACCTTGAGACCATCTAATTTAGTTTCCTTCTTCTTATAGATGAGGCTGAAAAGCCCAAGAGGAATTAATGTACTTGCTCAAATCACCCAGACAGTGAGTGAGAGGATCTGCCCAGGAAGTACCACATCTTCGTCTTGAAAGGGACTGGGATGTCCTCTGTGCCACTCATCCATCCAACGCGGAAGCACTTTCTAAAATACCCGGAAAGAGTTAGCTTGTTTGAGAATATTTCCAGGGAGGGTAGTCTACTTCTTGGTTAGGTGCCTTATTATATTATTGGAAAATTGTGATAGCAAGCTATTTTTTAGGTTAAATTCTGCCTCCCTCCAATTTTCTTCCACTGTTGCTACTTCCATCTACTGAGTTTCAGTGAAGGTTTTCGTTCATGTGCTTGTTCTTTAAACATGTGATGAAGCAACTGGACTCTCTTAAGCCTTTTCTTCTGTAAACCAAACGCCCCTGATTCTGTTAACGGTTCCTCATGTCACATGGTTTACCCACCTCTCTTTGAGCCCTCCCCTTGGTGATCTCTAAACAGTGTCATCCTTATAGAATGATAACAGATGTAGACACCATACTTCAAATAATATTTAATCCACACAAGTTGCAGTGTCATTATTACCTATCAAGATCTGGAAATTTGATCAGTTTATTAGTGCTCATCATTTTAGCTTATCAGGAGATTAGACTCAGCAGAAACCCTCACGTCTCCTCCATTTACACTGCCAACAAGCCAGATTTTTCCAGCTCCTCATATTTGATTATGTCGATGATTATAACATTATGTCTTAATCGCTATTCCCATAAAATCTGATCATTTTGGTTTTGTACCATTTTCCCCATCAACCTGTGTTCTTTCCGGGTTGGTAGCTTTTGTCCCCATTCCCGCATTTTACAGTGCACCAGCAGGTTCCTCCTGGTGAGCAGCCAACTTTGATCAAGGTGTAAATTTATTTTAACTACAACTAAGTGCCCATACAGTGATATCTGCCAGATAGGATGTTGTGACAGAGTCACTTGCTATGGAGTGGAATGGAGTACTCCTTTGCTTGTATCAGTTAAGGTTCATTTGATTACAAACAATAGAAATCAATTAGAAAAACACCTGGGGCCCCTGGGTGGCTCAGTCAGTTAAGCATCCATCTCTTGGTTTCGACTCAGGTCATGATCTTAGGGTCGTGAGATCAAGCCCCACGTTGGGATCCACACTCAGCAGGGAGTCTGCTTGAGATTCTCTCTCTCTCTCTCCCTCTTCCCCTCTCCCCTCCTCTAAAATAAATAAATCAATTGGTGGGAAAACCCTTGTGTCTCACAGAGCTAGAGGAAGAATGGGATGAGCAAATCTCAGACTGGGCAACTCTATGGGTAAGTGCTCGATGTCTTCTAGAGACTGGGGATTCCTAGTGTCTGGGTTTTTTCATTCTACCTTTCAAGATTCTTGGTGAAAAAAATCTGATTGATCCCATTTGGGTGCCACTGAAGTCCCTGGCGCTGTCTTGGTTCCTGCTTTCCCCACTCTTGGTTGTCTCACTTTGCTCTGAATCATGTAGTCAGAGGTACAAAGTTTTGTTACATATATGCAGAGCCATCGGACCCCACTCCTGGGCCTCTGACTTCCATATCCCTTTCCATATCCCTGATAATTCTGGTATTTGCAAGTGAATCACAAACAAAGCCAGTCTGGGAGCTCCGCCCTAGAGAGATTGCTGGCAGGTGATGACTCTCGACATGGCTCTGAGAACTGGTGGCTTTGGGGGTACGGATGAGGCAGTAGTCCTTGGAGTTATCCAGCTTGGTATGGATGTGTTCAGAATAGCAGAAGTTTAGATTTTGTTTCCAAAAGCTTCATAATGAAGACTGGAAGGTTCTGACCCCCCTATTCCACTGCCCTGTGTTGTCCACCATTTCCCCATTGGCTCCCTTCTTAGACACAGGTCCTGGAAGGACTCAGAGTTCTCAGAGATCATCAGGCCAGAATCTGCATTTGAAACATGAGAAAACTGAGCAGTCAGGTGCCTTGTGTAAGATCACACAGGTAGTTAGGGCTTCTCCTGAGGTTCTGACCCAGGTTTCTTGTTCCCCAGTTCGATCCTCATTCTTCCAGATCACCCTGGCCCTGAAGACAGAGGAGGTATTTTTTGAGAACTATATTTCAAACTAGGGTGGGATCAAAGTTCACATTTATTGTTAAAATAATTATTTTATAAAACTTCTAAAGATAAAATTATCAGTAGATAAGAAAATATTTTATAATTAAACAGAGTATATATCAGTAAAATATACTATTAAGAACAATTAACAAGTGAAAAATATTTTATAAAAATAATAAACAGTTATGGAATTACTCACACAAGGCCAACTAACTGGGTAGTTGTGGGGAGGAGGAAAGTGGATCATGGGAAACTGCAGGGAGGAGCTGATACTGAACCTGAGTCTTAAAGGGTGAGTAGTAACTCACTAGGGAGTGCCGGTGGAAAGTACAGGGGAGATGTCCCAGGGAGATTAGCATAAGTGGTGGGTTAGGGGGCCATGTAGTGGGGCAGTTTGGAGAGAGAGGCCAGAGTGGAAGAGTAAGAAGGCAGATAGGACCAGGGGGTTAAGAACCTTGTTTGCTTTGTGAAAGGTTTTAGCCATCCTATAGAGAAAAATGCCCTTCAAGAGTACTTTCTGTGATCTTGGACATGTTTGGTATTTGCACTGTCCAATATGGTAGCCATAGGTAGCTACTGAGCACGTGAAATGCGACTAGTGCAATGGAGGGTCTTTAATTTTAATGAATTACAGTGTAAATTTAGATAGACATGCACGGCTAGTGGCTACCATGTTGGACAGCTTTAGAGCTTTAGAACACTGTGGGGCCATGAGAGGTTCTAGACAGGTGAGTGATGCAATTAGATGTATGTTTTCTGATTCCTCAAATGGAGGAGTCGTTAATATGAAGCTGTATTTATGCAATTCTAGGACAGTCAGCCAAATACGAAAAAAATAAATTTCATTGCTTTCTGCATGGACTAGCCTTAGAATGAAAACAATGGTGATTTGGGGATGGAGGATGCTCATAAAACAGGCTTTTCTAATGTGCATACCCCTGGGATCAGAAGGATTGTTCCAGTCCTAGTGTTAGGAGCCACTGCATTGTGACATGTCAACAAAAAGATAATAGTAAATAAAGTACTGTTTTATTAAGACTCCCCTCTTTCCTTAGATTGCTAGAATATGCTGTTGCATTTCTGTAAGATTTCTGAAATTTCATGTATATATTAAGAATGTAATAATTAAAAAAATCCATTCTGGTTCATTTATCTGTCACTAGTTAAGTTGCAAATTACGTGGCGGCTAACAGGGAAATCT
The DNA here is from genome assembly GCF_029215605.1 of Mirounga angustirostris. Classification (NCBI taxonomy): domain Eukaryota; kingdom Metazoa; phylum Chordata; class Mammalia; order Carnivora; family Phocidae; genus Mirounga; species Mirounga angustirostris. Next base: position 85,485,755 of record NW_026991716.1, on the reverse strand, counting down.
TAAATCTTTCATTAGCATGGGGTAGTCTCCAGAGAGACTGTGACTTCAACACACATTTTGGATATATTCCAAACCAGGGAGGATAACTTTCAACATTCCTAAAAACAAAAACAAAATCCTTTTGCTCCTGAAGGGCTAAAGTCTGGTTTGGCCCACTAGGGATGAGCCTCGGGCTGCAGTGGGGGGCATAACATCTGGTTCCTGCCCAGGCTACTCCGTGTGAGTTCACCTCCCCTCCAGCTCCCTGGAGCCTGGTTTGGTTGATGTGGTTCAGGATTTGATGACAGGCCTAAGCCCTGGATCTCAGCTACTTTAGAGAAGATGTAACTCTCAGAATTGGTTCCGGAATACCTCATCCTGCTATCTGTGCCCACCCCCCACCCCCCTTAACTGATCCAGGGTTAGGTCAAGAGCCCAGATCCAGATTTGCACCATAGGAAAATGATAAACCATGACAAGTCAGGCCTCTTATTGTTTCTCCTCCTTCCCCTTCCAAGGCTAAGGATAGACCCAGACTTCCTTTGAGTACCACGGGCAGTGGCCAGAACTAGACCCATATCCTGGCACCCAGGATGGTTGGGACCAGGCAGACGTGCAGTTGTTCCAGGTCCTTTGCAGAGGTGAGCAGGGCTTCTGGACATCATGTGTATTCCGCCCCCCCCCCCCCCCCCCCCCCGCCGCCTTTTACATGTCCCTGAGTCTTGCAAAGCAGAGGGGAAGGATACCAAGTCACCCACAAGAGGGCAGCAAATGATTTCCATTCTAGTTTGGTTTCTCTTCCACGGAGCTTCTATCTAGTCAAGAAATAAAAATTTGATGCTGATGGGTGGACTGGGGCCCAGGTTTCATTTCCCTGCGCAGCTTTTGCACATTTCTCGTGTACCCTTGTTAGTACAGCTTATCGCTGGAGTGTGGCAAGTCCCAGCTGGTGGTGTCCTGGCCCAGGCAGGCAGGATGGGAGGCCAGTGGGGACCAGGCCTTCCTCTCTGCTCTGTTTTCAAGATGGGGATTTATTCCCTAGGAAAGGATCATCATAGACCTGCATTCAGGATTATTTTCTTGTTTCAACCTCCTTGTTCTGAAAGATTCCTCGGATTGTGCCTCTGCCCAAATGATCAGATGCTGCCTGGTTGCCAGTTTGCACACACAGGAGACCGAACAGCTGGAGATGTCTCCTGGGCAGAGGACTTTCCCTCATTGGTCGTCATGAGGCATGCTGCCCTGTTGGTGAATGGAGAGTATTTACTCCTGTGTGCCCACAGTGTGAGGTTCAGATGGGCTTAGGCTCAGTTGTGAGATGGCCCTCACCCGGCATCCTTTGATAACCTCCTTCTCTCTGCCCTTCTTTCCCACGAGAGGGGCTTTCTGTGGTCTCCAAATCCTAACCAACAAATATTTATTAAGCAGCCCCCGGAGATGCTCAAATGACACTAATAATAAAACTGATTTATTAAATGTGTGTGCTCAGCTGTTATCATGATATTTAATGAATCTCCTGAACAACGCTATGAAGTAGATATTCCTCCCAATTTCTAGATAAAGAGATCGAGGCTGTGAGAAGTTAAGCAGTTTGTCACTTAGTCAGAGGGAGGAGCAGGAATTTGAACCCACGTGTGGCTGACTCCAGGACCCTAACTGTGGTGCTCCATTCATCTTCTTCCTAGAAAGGCCTTTTGTCTCAAAGACCTTGTAATTTAATGCAGTGGTTTTCCGTTTGGGTGCACATCAGAATCACCTAGAGAGCTTTTAAAAAAAACCCCAATGCCAGGATCTTATCCCAGGCCAGTGAAAGGTGTGTGTGTGTGTGTGTTTGTGTGTGTGTGTGGGGGGGTGATGTCATAGACACTGGCATTTTAAAAAAACTTCCCAAGGGGTACCTGGGTGGCTCAGTCGGTTAGGCATCCAGTTCTAGGTTTGGGCTCAGGTCATGATCTCAGGGTTGTGAGATCGATGGAGCCCCGCATTGGGCTTGGTGCTCAGCATGGAATCTGCTTGAGATTCTGTCTCTCCTGCTCCCTCTGCCCCTCCCACCAACTTAGGCTCTTCTCTCTCTCTCTCTCTCTCTCAAATAAATAAATAAAATCTTTAAAAAAAAAGCTCCCCAGGCTATTCCTCTGTGCAAGCAGAGTTGAGGAGTCCTGCCCTTGTGGAGGAGATGGGGTGGGCGATGTGAAGTCTGGGCAGCAAAGTTAAGAGGCATAGATTTGTTTTGGTTGGGATCACCTGTCCATGTTGCTCACCCCTCTCTAGCAGACAGTTGACTGTTCCTGTCAATGTGGGTACTTAACTACAAAAAAGCTCCCATTTGGTAACAGTTACCATAACTAACATTTCCCCCAGTACTTGCCCCCTGTAAGGCAGTTTTACATTTTTTTTTAAAGATTTTATTTATTTATTTGAGAGAGAGAGAATGAGAGAGAGCACATGAGAGGGGGGAGGGTCGGAGGGAGAAGCAGACTCCCTGCAGAGCAGGGAGCCCGATGCGGGACTCGATCCAGGGACTCCAGGATCATGACCTGAGCCGAAGGCAGTCGCTTAACCAACTGAGCCACCCAGGCGCCTGCAGTTTTACATTTTGATCAATATTAGTTACTTTAATCCCTCCACAACCTAACGCAGTAGGTCCTACCTCTTCATTAAGTCTAAGATGCCATGGGTTCTAAATGCACCATCATTTTATGTACACTAAGAAAGAAGGAAAAAACACTACCTACTAATTGTAAGTCACTGTAAGGGATGATTTTTTTTTTCAGAGATGTTAAAATGTGAGAAAACATGCATAGTAAAATGAATGAAACGTGGTGGTGTCTCACTTAGTAGATGAAGAAGCAGAGGCGAAGGAGGCGGAGTAACGCCTCCAGGATCGCCCAGCTGGGCAGGCATGTGAGCATTTACCAGGCTGTCAATATTCTGCCTCCACATAATTTGTAATGGCAACATTAAGTTTCATATAAATATGCCCTAATTACTTTAATTACTCCCCTAATTTTAGTTGATTATATCTTGATGTAGGTTTTTCTATGTGTCTTTTCCCAGGGCATTGCCAACCATACATTAGGTGCTGACTATTTTACAGCTGATAATTCAGTTAAACCATCCCCACTGATTCTCAATGTGACTCATGTGAGATCGATGCTGGGACATCCCAGGCCTCTTGTAGAGCTTTCTCTTTCACCACTTGCTCTCTTCACCACTGTTGAACTCTGTGGATGGCGGGATGACGATGGGCCGCACATGGCTGGTTTCTTTATCCAGCATCTCCGGTCTGTCAGCCTCGGATTGTCCTCTGCTCTGCACTCACCCCGCTGCTCTCTGAGACCTCGTGACCAGTGGTTGTATAGTGAGTCAGGTCTTGGGAGCATTGCTTCCCATCAGCATCAGGAAGTGAGTGGATGATGACGACCTGAGGGGTGAGCATGCTTGATCAGGAAAAAGTTGCCGGGGCTTTTTGATTCTGGGAGATCCAGCCCTTCTCCCTGCAGACATCTGTAGACATTCCTCACACGTGAGCCCTGATAAGATATTGGCATTTCTATAAGAAGCCTGGCCAGTTCTTAGTAGAGCCTTTCTTTCTCTTCAGCAAGGTGATGTGGTTGGGAGTTTAGACCTTAAGGAAAACGACAAAGTTTATAGTTTTGGGGGGAAGGTGGTAGGTTATCTCAGCTGTTTGAGAGTTTAGTTGGTCATACCTGAAAACAGTCATCACCTCACTTTGAAGAAAGTACAGCTGGACACTGACTTCCTTGCCTTTATCAATCCTCCTCTTTTAGGTGGATATTCATGTTTTTCCAAATGCAGTGGGACCACAGCTGAAACATCAGTTGGCCGCTGGTTGGTCACAGGGCCATGTTGCTTATTTTTTGTCACATGAGGCAGATTTCTAACAGATAGGGCTAGCATCTTGGGATTCCAAGACCCTTCCTGATTTACCAGAAGTACATTGTTTCGGTTATTTATTGTTATGTAACAACCTTCCCCCCAAATTTAGTAGCTTAAAACAAAGGCCAATTTATTAGCTCTCATTTGGTTCTGTAGGTTGACTGGACTCGGCCAAGCAGTTCTGCTTGTGTCACTCGGCGTCTCTCACATGACCAGAGTCAGATGGTAAATGGAACTGGGCCATCTGAGGCTGGACTTGGATCCTGGGAGGGCTGAGCCTGCCTCCCTCTCTATAGTCTCAGAGCCTCCCCAGTTCATGGAGTTTCTCCACCAGGATAGTCAGAGTACCGACACGGTGACTCAGGGATCCTGAAAGAGCAAAGATGGAAGTTCCCAGGCTTTCTCCAGGCTCAGTGTCATATGTCATGTGTCATAGTATCATGTCTCTTCATTAGAAAGTCACAGGGCCAAAGTCTAGAGCAGGGGAAGGTTAATAAATGACACCTTATGGAGGGAGTTACAAAGAATTTGCAGCTATCTTTAGTCTCCCACATATGTTCACACTTTGGGTGGTCATATTGGTGAAAGTAGGCTAAGAGATAGACCCGACCCAAGGACTTCAGGGTGTGCAATTGCTTCCCTACCGTTGCTTTGATAAAGATGTCAGAGGAGTCTTGTGTGCATTGGCAAATGTTTTATTAGGAAGAAACAGGAAAGTGTAGTGGATGGAAAATGGTGTTTGGTGTCTTTGTGCTTTGGGCATTGACCACCTAATCCAAATACAGAAAGGAGAGATAGGTATGTTACCCAATTAACAATGAGATTTGATTTTACCTCTAATAGCTATAATTTGTTGTCATTTTTACTCCGTTTTGGCCGATTGAAGCCCTTTTCTCAAGTGTTGGTGCCCTTGGAGAGCTCACAGCAGAACCTCCTGTTGGGGTGAATGAGAAGAGAGAGTCTAGCTCTACCCATTTAGACTGCTTCTCCTGGAGGACAGGGCCTGTCTCTCACCTACCTTTGTGACTATAGCTCTGGGCACAGGATCCAGCATACAGTAGACAAGCAGTGAATTGGTTTTTGTCCAGCTGCGAGGGTAAGGAACGAGACGGGGCAGACCTAGGTAGGCTTGGATGATGAAAAGCACAAGAGCCAGAAGAAGCAAGTGACGTCTTCCTACACACAGCTTCATATGCTGTGAGAGATAGGGCAGAAAGGGAACTACTTGAGACTAAAATCGGGACAGGATCACTAAGAAAACCTTCAGTGATGCTAGTAGAAAGAGAACTCAGGAGGGCCAAGTGGGTTTAGGAATAGGGAGAATGTAACGTAGCACAAGCGTTGCAAAGTTCTACGTGCAGGGAAATCACATGGAAGTCCTGATAAAAACTGAACTCTTTTTTTTTTTAAGATTTTATTTATTTATTTGACAGAGAGAGAGAAAGAGAGAAAGAGAGCACAAGCAGGGGGAGTGGAAGAAGGAGAAGCAGGAACCCCAGTGTGCAAGGAGACCAATGTGGGACTTAATCCCAGGACCCCGGGATCATGACCTGAGCCAAAGGCAGTCACTTAACTAACTGAGCCACCCAGGTGCCCCAAAAAGCAAATTCTTATTTAGCAGTTTTGGGGTGGGGTCTGAGAGTCTGCATTTCTAACAAGCTCCCAGCTATTGCTGACACTGCCTGTCCAAGAAGGATCTGGTTAGTGTAAAGAAACATTAGAAAAGTTTTCAGAATGGAGAAAAGTAGGTGAAGCTTGGAGGTGGTGCTCGAGGATACTGCTAATGGGATTTAGGTTTTCTCTGGATAACTCTTACCACAGGAACACTTCTGTAGCAGGACTGAAAGATTAGGAGGCAATGCCCTTCTAGAAGAAAACTGTGTGGGAGTGAATGGGAGAGAACTGTTTCAGGTTTTTGTCTATTTATTTTGTATAACAGCAGGTCGAATTCAGATACTTTCTTAAATAATTCTCCACTCAGCACTCCCCTCCCCCACAGTATATTGGGATTCAGTTTTTCTAGCATCACCTGTAAAATGGTCTCAGAGATTCATTCCTGGGGGAAAATAGGGAATTTGCTAATTTTGAAACTGCTGTGAGATTATGGACAGATGCTGGGATAGCCCAAAATTCATTTGAAGATGAAAATGATGTATAAAGACCTCAGGTGATCAAAAAATATGAGAAACACTTGAAAAATCGATCAAAAGACTATTTCTTACTTAAGGTTATTATTTATTTTCAATAAGACTTTACCTTTTCCAGTCAACATGGTAACCATTTGAAGTAATGCGGGCTTACTTCTACTTTAAGAATATGTTTCTAGGCTCCCAATAAAATCCTGTTGATCCTAGGGCCACTTGACAATGATGGACTAAAGGTATAATAATACCTGAGAAACCACTGGCCTCCACTGTAGCTACACGGAGTTCTGTGTCTCCATTGCACCTGAGATGGATGGGCGCATGGTCGCCATTACTTCCTTGGTGAGAGCTGTTCTAGACTGTAATGGGCGGTTAACACCTGTGCGGATTTATGACCCCCAACCACCCCAAGGGACTATTCAGATAGACAACAGCTCCTCTTATCACATCTCTTCTGTCAAAGCATTGGAGATAGTGACTGGGGCCCAGATGAATAATACCACTTGAGTTCAATTAGTGATTTTCCTATCATAGTAGTTATTTCAGGCAGATTCTCCCAAACTCTGTGAAATGTGGTCTCGTGTCTTTCCTATACTGTAGGGACTGCTGATTTGTAACACTCATTTTCCAGATAATTGTTTTCCTTGGTCTTGTATTGCTGCAAACCACTCCCTGGAAAGCTGATACTGTATCTTCTTCTTTTAAAGTGGCCCAGTTTAGATAAGGAAACATGATTTCAGATTCTTATCCAAAGCCTATGCAAACCACTTTGGTTGAGAAAATTGGTCTGTAAATCTTACAGGTCCAGGATCTTTTTTGGCACTTACATGGGTTCAGGTGCCTCAGAAATATTGATGCAGTCTGTCCTTCCAATGACAGCATTGCTCCTTGAAGTCAGCCTGTAATTGCAAACACTGGGCATAAGTACGAAATGGAAAGGAGAGGTACCTGGGTGTTTTGAACTCTAAAAAGAACTTCTGTTTAATTTCCATTTCAGCTGAAAGTTTAGTCCTCTCCAAAGGCAAAGCTTAGTTTGTCCTCTGGGGCTCACCTGGCCTTGATAAGAAAGAGGGCCATAGCTCCAGGGGCCACAGCTGAAGGCAGTCAGGTTGAAGTCATGGTCCATCTGCCTCATCTGTTGAAGTTGAAGTGCGTGGGCTGCTTGCGGGGGTGGGGGGGCGGTTAAAGGGACAGTCACAATGGTGTTCAGGTGGCTGATATGCATGACTTGTCAGGGGAGGGCACAGTGGTAACTGCTCCCATTTATTTGTGCACATACCGTACGCTGGGCTCTGTGTACTCATTGTATCATTTAATTCCCTCAGTAGCCCTGCAAGATAAGCCTTGTCATTCCCACTTCCCGGTGGAGGAAGCCACAGCCTGAGGAAGAAAGCTCTTCAGCTTTCTGCCAGGATGACAGTGGAAGGTGCTGGTGATACAGCTAACTTTAACAGAGGCGAAATAGTAACTGAATTGGTCTTCACCTCCAACCTCATTTATCGCTTTAGCTTCTTTGTCCTGCCTGCGCCTTCCCCACCCCCAACCCTGCTTTTCCCCTTTGGGAATCCAAGGAGGGCAAGAGGGGGAGAGGGGGAAGGAGCAGAACAAGAGGATGATATTAGTGGTTCAAATTAAGAAAAGGACCGCACAGACTGAGAGCGGAGGTGAATGGAATCCAGTTTTGCCCCATCTGGGTCCTCTAGCCACTGATACATGTGAATATATATATATATATTTTTTAAAGATTTTATTTATTTATTTGACAGAGAGAGACACAGCGAGAGAGGGAACACAAGCAGGGGGAGTGTGAGAGGGAGAAGCAGGCCTCCTGCGGAGCAGGGAGCCCGATGCGGGGCTCGATCCCAGGACCCTGGGGTCACGACCTGAGCTGAAGGCAGACGCTTAACCGACTGAGCCACCCAGGCGCCCCCATGTGAATATTTTTTTCACGGGAAGGAGACAGGAGTCTCCTTCTTTGACTTCTTTGTATTCTCCTTTTTTCTTTTTAAAGATTTTATTTATTTATGTGTGAGAGAGAGAATGAGAGAGAGAGCATGAGAGCGGGGAGAGGCAGAGGGAGAAGCAGACTCCTGGCTGAGCAGGGAGCCCGATGTGGGACTCGATCCCGGGACTCGATCCCGGGACTCCAGGATCACGACCCGAGCCGAAGGCAGTCGCTTAATCAACTGAGCTTAATTAACTGTATCTTCTTTGACTCGTCAAAGAGTAAAGAGAGCAGGAGTGGAGGAGAGGCTCCCTGAGGCCAGCGCTCTTTGGCATTGTTGCCAACGCGGAGGATGCTATGGTGTGGAAGATACAGGAATCTTCCTTTAGTGTAGGCGGCACTCTCCTATTCTCTAACACTGGGCCAGTGGCTTCTATCTTATTAACATTCAGAATTCAGATAGTTTTTTCACTTTTTTTTTTTCCAATACAGGGAGTCAGACTTTGGTGGGGGGCACTTCCTTTCCTTTGTCAGGTGTACAGTCTGCCCCAGGGGGGAGGATGCTCCTGCATGGTGCTTCACACAGCTGTGCGAGGAGGCACCAAGACCCTGGTTCTGGAAAGTCGTGTCTTCCTTCTGGAATTCTCCATAGCAGCTCTGGGTTTGCAAGGCAGCTTGTCTCCCTTCTTTGAAACTGGGATTATTTGCTAAGCAAAGGCAGCACCATCACATCTTGCTAACGCTCCGAGCAAACATCAGTAGCAAATGATCCTCTTAAGCAAGTGCAAGTGGCTGGAGGCATTGCTGGGGGCTAAAAATACGGAATGGACTAAAACCAAAACAACCGCTCAGTCTCAATGCCACCGCATCAGAGGACCCCTTCAGCATACTGATGTGGGGAAGGTGCCTTGAAAAACTGCAGGCTGATGGAATGGGAGAAGGGGCTTCTTCCCTTGTGAACAAACTGCTCTCATCCTGGGGCACCGAGTCAGGGACTTTCAGCTCTTCTGCTTTGTCTTTCTGGCTGGAGAGAGGCCCAGGCTCCGAGACCAACTTATGAAGGTATAAGAGGACTACTGAGTGGAAAGGCAAATGCCTTCTGTACGTTCTGGCTTCTTGATTTCAGTAAAGCTGAATTCCTGCGAGTCCAGTGGACCGCTTCCCGTCTCTTCCAGTGGATGGCAGAAGTCCCTGCTACTTGAGTGGATGGTCTGTGTCTCGACTTTGGAAAAGAAAACCTTTGGATATTTTTCACATAATCCTTGCTCCGGTGCAGCGTTCCTATCGGCAGTTTATTCTAAATCACGGGAATTCTCTTTTCTGACAGAGGCCTGGAACCAAGCTTTTTGCATGGAAGGGAGTCAGGGAATGTTGATGGCTGGCGGCACACGTGTTATTAGGCTACTAGTAGTAACACTAGATTATTGACATAATTGGAGCATATAGAAGGGGATCACATGAGGGTTCAAGCTTCTCAACTGTGGAGCTATTTGTCGGGTGGATATGTTTTCAGATGCTTGTTGGAATTGTCCATGATATTTGATGTTTGTATTTTTCTGGAACCCCATCTCAGTTCTCCTTTACTGGAGTCATTAAGGTCCTGTTTGCTTCCCAGGTTGTTTGATTTCCAGCCTCTCTTGTCCCCTCTCCCCACGGCTGGATCTTCCTGAACACCTCTGTCGTCTCAGCTCTGCCCTGGGCTCTAGGACTAAATCCTTCTCCACGTAGGAGAGATTTAACCAGTTTCAGGTTTTAGCACCAGTGGTCTTTGGTGCTAGTATAGCCTTGACCTCATGCCCCAATTCTGATAAATTGAAGTTTGTGTGCTGGTCCTGAGACAAGGTCTCACTCTGTGCCTTAGGTCTGAGAATTGAGGTTCTGTCTGGTGCTCAAAATCCAATTGTTGTTGTTTTTTCATCGGAGAGTTTAGTTTTTGTGTTACTTGCCTCATAAATTACTATGTTGATGATCTTCCATTTATTTTGGTTTCTCCAGCATGGAGGTTCTGCTCTTATTAGCTGCCTCCCTGTTCTTTCTCTCTGAATACCTTCCACCTGCTGATGGACAGCTCTGGTGTTGCCTGCCTGTTGGGACTGCTGAGTTTCTTTTGTGTCCCTCGTGTCCCCTAATTGGCAGTCCATTGCCTTAACCACTCGGCCACCTCGTCCCTCATGTCCCCTAATTGGGTGGCTTTCGAGGTAACACACGATCTCTTTATGGACTCTTGACTAAATGCCCATCCATCCTTCCACCCACCCACCCACCCATGCATCCACTCATCCATCCAACCACCCATCCCTTCCTCCATCCACCCCAGAGCTACTGAGTGCCTACTGCAGGCCAGGCATCATCTTCTGTGACGATATTCTTTAAAGACCATGTTGCACCTGGCAGCCCTGTTTCCTTCCAGTGTGTATAACTAGCTTTATGTTGCAACTGCTTTGAGCGGATCCAGTCCTGGGACATTCTTTCCTGATGTCAGGCCTTTCCAGCTGCTCTGTCTAGTTATACTTTCCCAAGCTTTCTTGCTTGCCCATATATGGCAGAGTCTTTAATTCGGCTTTTTCTTTCTTTCTTTTATGATTCTGATCACCATATAAAAATATTTAGTTTAACATTTTAAATTCAATTATTATAAATTCCATGGTATTCCTGGAAGTTTGTTTAGTAAGACACCTGATTCTCTTGTTCTGGACATGTTCAAATTCCTTCTAAGTTGTACAATTAGGGCATATTAATTCCACTCCTGCTTTCATCTTGATAAATTTTAATATGTCCTTCTGAGAAATTTTGTACTGTTTTGTCAAAATCGCTCATATTTTAAAGACACTTCTGGAACAGTTGTGGAAAACACTTACAGAACACAACAAGGTGAAAAGGAGTAAGTGTATTGCCCCACTCAGGCAACCTCAGAGAGCGACGAGATCAGAGAGAAGCCACTCAGTGCTCTCTCTTCAGACTCCTCAAAGGTAATTATTGTTCAGCTTTGCAAATCAATCGTTTAAAATTATTTCCTTTGAAATGGTAGATTTGTTCTGCAAAATAGCAAAATGGTAGAAAAAAGTTAAGAAATTAGGAAGACATAATAAAATTATTTGGTTTGAAGGCGTATGAAAAGACAATGATCTGAAAATATGGTGAAGGGATTTTTTTTTTAAAGTTAAAAATTAGTGGCATGTATAACAAATTAGTCCAATAGCAAGTGCTAAAATGCAAATTAAGTGCTAAACTCAGTGAACTGGTAGAATCCATAAATCTCTCAGAGGGAGGACATTTGTCATTTCGGAGGAAGACTGTTGGACTCTGGTGACATTCTCCGGAAGGTCAGAGGTCCTGGGGATGAGGGCGGAGACATTTAAAGCGAGCAGACCCCACTGGAATCCTGGGCACTTTCATTTAAGCTTCCAGACAGTGTGTTCTGAACAAGCACTTGAATAGCTCCTCTGGGCAAAGTCCTTAGATGTGGTGGCTGAAAGCCAGTTCTATTATCTCCACAGTCCTCCTTTTCTCTGTTAACTTGATAACAATTCACTTGATTCCCCAATGAAATGTTTCTCACCCGTCAGAGTCTTTGATCTGGCATGTCCGCGTCACATCAGATTGCGTCACCTGCTCTCTTCTCTCCTTGCTATATCATCTGACTCTGTTTCTTCTCAACTGCATGTCCCTTCACATTTGGATGATTATGTTTGAAAATGCTGCCCCTCGACATTTTCCCTATTGTATCATGTGTCTTGTGCTCCCACTCTCTGTTGGAAATGAGAATGCACAGTTAAAAGAAACCCAAACATTTTAGTTAGTAAGATAGGACAGAAACATCCCTATTTGTGCTATGCACTGGAATACATCTGAAGAGAAACCCTTAAAAGCAAGCCTCTTCCCTAAAGTGTTGCATCTAATTCATTTAAAGTAGTTAAATTTCAAGTCTAGAGAACTCTGAAGTCTACATGGACTCTGATTGGTTTATTCTCTTCTGCCCTTTTTTTTTTTTCCCAATTATTTAGCTAAGACCTACCTGCTAAGTTATATGGTTGTGTCTGCTCTTTATTATAGCATAATATATATTACTTATTATAGAATAGTGTTACGGTCTATCATATGTTACCAAGTGTGATCACAATCATCTGGACCCTCATCAACTTATAATTACCATAGATACTACTTACTAAGCACATACTATATGAAATAGTGGTTTTCAAACTTATGTACCTCAGAATCACCTAGGGAGCTTTTAAAAATCCCAATGCCCAGGCCACACCCCAGACCAATTAAATGAGAATCTCTAAGAGTGGGACCCAGTCATTAGTATTTTTAAAAGTGTCTTGGCAAGGGGAGAGGGGTAACCACACTCTGAGCTGAGTGCAGAGCCCGATGCAGGGCTCCATCTCACGACCCTGAGATCATGACCTGAGCTGAAATCAAGAGTGGGATGCTTAACGGACTGAGCCACTCAGGTGCCCCATCTACTAAGCGTTTTCAGGTCACTCATTCACAAACAATTTATTATGTTTCCACAGCATGCCAGGCACTGTGCAAGGCTCAAATTCATCATTACCCATCCAAAGAGTATCTGAGCATTATTTTATGAGGAAATTGAGGTGTGGTCAGGTTAAATATCTCCAAAAGGCTCAGCCAGGATTTGAACTCTGGTTTCCGTTACTCTAAAACACAAGCTTTTCCTGCAACACCAAGCTGCTTCTTATTGTAACTCTTGGATATTTCCTACAGTAAACCAAGTACACAGTACTTCCTTATTAATGACATCTTTAATCCTATTTATCAAGAACAGAATTCAAGGTAAGATTGCCTTGTGAAACATGGAGTTCCTGGCAGAGAAACATAGGAAGGTGATGAGTTGTACGTCAGTCAGTGATGCAGAAAGGCAGGAAGCGGGACAAAAATATTCCCCTTTGGTTATAAGTGAGTCCCAGGGGACCCACTGAATATTCATTTTAAAGAGGAAATATCTGGGTGCCTGGGTGGCTCAGTTGGTTAAGCGACTGCCTTCGGCTCAGGTCATGATCCCAGGGTCCTGGGATCGAGTCCCACATCGGGCTCCCGGCTCGGCGGGGAGCCTGCTTCTCCCTCTGACCCTCTCCTCTCTCATGCTGTTTCTCTCTCGCTCGCCCTCCAATAAATAAATAAATAAAATCTTTAAAAAAAGAAAAAAAGAGGAAATATCCTCAGTGAGTTCTGTGGGGGCTCTTGTGTGCCTAACTGGTCTGGAAGAACCAAAATTGCCTGTGGGGTAGCTTCATGTAATTCGACATACACTCTTGTCATCTCATTCATTTGTTTGCCTCAAGGGCATCATTCTGGGGCTACTTGTTCCAAGATTGTGTGTAAACAATTCACGGGGACTCTAGTAGCTAGGATGTGAGGGATATTTGATATGACTGAAAATGTGCTCAACGATGTATATTGCATGTACTCATATTATTTCAACTAAATAGTAAGAATGATCTGCCACCGTAGTTCTCTTCCACAAATCTAACTCTTGGCTATCTTGTGTCCTTTCTCTTCCCAAATTAGAGACGGTTTCAGTGGAACACTTCTAAGATATAGTAGATGGAATAAAATGGAATAGGTAAAATAAACCCTACCTTTTCACTTAATCTTAAGTATTTTTTCCTGTCATTAAAAACCATAAACATGCAACAGATTTTTAAAATTATTGTTCAATATTCCTCATAAATAATAATCTAGGGTAAAAGACATGAAGTCCTCTTCCCCCAAATCCATACCAATTTCTGAAAATGATTGTGATGGGCTGTGTTTATGTCATATTTCCATCCCCGAGCTGAGCCCTATGTCCTGGGAGATGTATATTCTGATTGGCCAGCCAGAACCATGTACCCACTTCTGGGTTTGAAAATTCCATCAGCTAGAAGGGAAGCTACCCAAAGAAAAAGTTGGACAGACAAAAAGGTAAATGTGGAAGACAGAAATCATTCATTGTTTGACAATCTGGGCTCCAGTTTCTTCAATAATAAGATAAAGAAGTTGGATGAGATAAATCTCTAAATTAAAAAAAAAACAAACTTTGTTGACTTACCTGATTCTCAAAGTAATATATGTTGGTATAAAAAATTAAAACAGCACACAAATTTACAGTGTGAAAGAAGATAACCACCTAATCTCCAATTTAGTAGATATTTCCTAGGCTTTCTCCACCACTATTTATTTTATAAAATTTTATTGACTATTGAGCTGCTACAGTGAAATACCACAGAATGGGTGGCATATAAAGAGCAGAAATTTATTGCTCACAGTTCTTGGAGGCTGGAAGTCCAAGATCAGGGGCCCAGCATGGTCTGGGGAGGGACCTCTTTTGGGTTGCAGATTTTTCGTTGTGTCCTCATATGATGAAAGGGATCTAGGGATCTTTCTGGAGCCTCTTTCATATAGAAAACACTAATCCCATTCATAAGGGCTCCATTCTTATGACCTAATCAAATCACCCCAAAGCCCCACCTCCTAATACCATCACATTGGGGGGTTAGGATTTCGCTTTTGGGAGAACACAAGCGTTCAGCCCATCACAAAGAGTATGTACATTTTGAATATAAATATATGGTGTCAAGTGATTCACCAAGAAGTTGTATGAATTTATGTTCCCTCTGGCTGTGATTGAGAGGGCTTGTTTCCCTGTAGCTTCATCAACATGAAACAGTGTCTGTTTTCTTAATCTCTGCCAATTCAATAGATAAAATACATTTTCATGTTCTAATCATAATTACCATTGACTGAGTTCTTCGGTTTATCTTCAAGGCTTGCCATAAGCTGGTCCTGGCTTATATATCCAATGATCACTTCTATAATTTCATGTAAATTTGGGTAATATGGTAAATTTGTAAGGATTTTTGCAGGGTTGTACATGGGTCACAAGAGAACAGTGCATGACTATAGCAGACATTTCTGCATTTATGAATTCATTCAGCAACAATTCATTGAGCACCTACCATGTGCAAGCACTATGTTTGGTAGTGAATATGTAGAAGTGATTAAGATAGATACGATTCCTGCCCTTTTCCTCTAGGAGGGGCAATGGATATTGCGCAACTGATTACCAAAAGGAAAATAGGATGCACTGGGATTTAAAATAGGGGGACCAGGCCTTGTCTGGAGAATTAATTAAGCTTGTTTGAGAAAGTGGCATTTCTATTGAAACCCAGAGGATAAGTTGGCTATAGGAATGAGGGCAGAGAGTATTCCAGGCAGAGGAAATAGCTTGTGGGAAACAAGGGGAGGACTGGAATTGAGAAGGATGGTAGCCCATTTAAAGACATCCAATTTGGCTGGGACAGAGAAAACAAGAGTGGTATATAGGCTGTAGCCAGACAGATGGCAGGGAGCCAGATCACGTGGGTCTTGTAGGCCATGGCAGAGTTTGGGTTTCTAAAGGCATGGGGAATTACCGTAAGGTTTTAAGCAGCAAATGACAGGATTATATTTGCATTTAAAAAGACCGCTCTAGCTGAAGTATAGATAATGGGTAGGAAATGAGCAAGACTAGAGTGTAGAGTTCAGCAGGAGGCTTTTACAGTGGTCCTGCAAGGCAGAGTGGTGTCTGGACCAGATGAGAACAGTGGAGGTAGAGAAATGGTGAGAGATACGGGACAGGGGCAGGAGAGAGAATCAACAGGACTTAGATGCTGGGGTGGGAGACTAGTAATGGGTGCATTTGAAAGAGGTTGGCCTAGTCCTTTGCTCCTCTGCAGTGATAACATTCCATGAGCCTTGGGCAAATACAAGATCACACAAACTTGAAAATCTTTTGTTCAGAAATGTACTTGGTCCTAGGGAGAAAATGACAATCCTCAAACCTTGGAGGAGTCTTCAAAGCTAGCATAAAAATAAGCATAACAGTGATAATAACATTCATCTATTACTTTTTCAATATTTAAAGCTTATTTATTTCTATGCAGCTTTATTAATATATAAATGACATTCAGGGGCACTTGGGTGGCTCAGTTGGTTAAGTGTCCAATTCTTGATTTTGGCTCAGGTCATGATCTCGGGGTCATGAGATGGCGTGCCCTCCCAACCCCGGGGGTGGGGGCTTCCCTGCTCAGTGGGGAGTCTACTTGAGATTCTCTCTCTCCCTCTGCCCCTCCCCCCTCCAGGCGCTCTCTTTTTCTCTCTCTAAAAAAAAGTAATAATAAAACAAAAATAAAAAAATAATAAATGACATTCAGCAAAACTACGTATAAAGACTCTACATTTCATAAGTTTTGACACATATATATACAACCACAACACCACAGCAAGCAAGATACTGAACATATCCATCACCCCCAAATGTCTCCTCATGCCTCTTGGGAGTCCCGCCCTGCCACCCAACCCCAGGCAACCACTCATCTACATTTCGTTACTATGGATTAGTTTGCAATTTTTTTAGAGTTTTATGGCAATGGAATCCTACAATAGTGTACTGTTTTTGCAGGGGAAATTCTGGCCTCCTTCACTCATGAAACTCTCTTAAATACATTATCTTACCTAGTTACTGTATCAATGACCCTATTCTCACGAAACTGATATTCAGAGAGGCCAAGTCTTAAGGTGACCCAGCTAAACAGCGGCAGCATTGGTCTTGGAGCCCGGGCTTTCCCAATTGGCCCCTCCGCCCCCACCGAGCGTACAGAGTCTCTGAAGTACCACCTTGCCGTGGCATGAGGCTAAGAGGAGAGGCCCAGCCCAGGTCTCATGGGTTTGGAGGTTGGGATCATGACCTAACGAGCTGGGGATGAGCCCTGTACCTCCCACAACAGTGTACATGTGAAGGATTCTAGTGGCAGACCAAACAGACATGAATGCCACGAAGTTCTGTAAGATCTTCATTTGTGAAGGCCACCGGCAACCAGGCTGGTAGAGACGGAAGGGATCAGTGGGGCAGATGAGACTCTCATGGCTTTGAAACAGAAGGCAGCGCAGACCTGAGTTCAGGAGAAGGTGGGAGGAGGCTCTGGCTGCCCACCTCTGCATCGACCACACCACCTCCGTTCTTATCTATTTCAGTTACTGTGATTCCAGGTAAGTGTTCTCTTGACGGAAGACCTTCATCCTTAAACAAGTTTGGAAATCCTGAATCTGGCTTAATATTCCATTTAGAGGAGGAAACTGAGGCCTTGGTAGGGTTGCCAGATAAAATGTAGGCCAGTCAATCAAATTTGAATTTCAAATGAACAAAGAACAATTTTTTTAGTATATCTCAAATATGGCATGGCACCTATGTCTATTAAAAATTATTCATTGATTTTGATGGACATCTTGGCTCTTTCCATAGTTTGGCAATTGTGGACATTGCTGCTATAAACATTGGGGTGCATGTGCCCCTTCGGATCACTACATTTGTATCTTTGGGGTAAATACCCAGTACTGCAATTGCTGGGTCGTAGGGTAGCTCAAAAAAAAAAAAAAAATTCATTTTTACTGGAGCCGACAACCCTGGGTCTAGGGAGCATGACTGCCTTGCCCAAGAGGTGGTCAGATCCGCTGAGGTGTAGCAGGAGGTGTGTGGCTGACTCCAATGAACAGCCTCCTGCTCAGAAGTGGCCCTTGGCCGACTATGCTGTATAAAAGTACAAGGGCCTCCCTTTGCTGGAGGCCTAAATGTTTTTGGCAGAGCCACAACTGTTTAGGTGCTGGAAGTGAGAGAGGCTAGTGGAGGCCGGCCTGGGTGAGGCCCTGCTGCCACCCACCGCACCTGCCCCTTCTCTGTGCGTCCTCCCGTCCTCCCTTCCCAGCCGTGCCCTGGGGGATGGGGGCCCAGTAGCCCATGACACTTGAGGCAATGAGCCTTGTTAGGGATGAGCGTTGGTACCTAGTGAAGGGGGACACTGAGTCCTCATCCTGAAAGCTTTCAGCATTCTCTCTGGAGTATGGGAGAGAGGACAGGCCTGAAAGTTAACAAGCAAAATCACTCAAATGATCTCCCGTCTTACTCTTCCTCGACTCGGCCTCATTAACACAAGGAGGCTAATATTTGGCTCCAGAGCGAAGGCAGGACTGAAGCTCTCTCCAGGGGCTCTGTTAAATGTCATAAATTGCGAGAGCGCAGCTTGAGGAGTTTGTGAATGGCATCTGAGCCTGAGGCCATCTAGTAATATTTATACTGTGGAAGTTCAGCCTTTTTCCCCCTTTAAAAAAAGTTTCTGATTTGTTTCAGAGGATGTCCATCTTAATCACTGTTTCTAGTGCTCTAATGGGCAAGATTCTCAGTTCCTGGATGCCAGGGGAAGGCCGTGGAAGAAGCAAGGCTTCTTATTCTGGGAGGTGCTCACTGGAGCCCGGATTCTGGACCTTTTATTCCACCCAATGCCTTCTTTCTGTTTGGGGTACAGTTAGGAAACAGGTCTCTAGCTGTCCTGCGCAAAGAGAATAATTCTTATTTTTAGTCTATAAAAATCCAAAGAATGAATTAAATATGCCTGTTTAGCCATATCCAAAGGGCATGAAACTCCTCAGCAGGAATGATGGAATATTACCAAAAATAAAAAAATAATAATGTACACATACCTAGAATTTATTATTTACCAGGTTCCCTGTTTTAATGAATATATATATTGCATATATATGGTGTATATATATATAGGAGATCATATACACATGAGAGAGCTTATATATATATGAACATATATATATTCATTTTATTCTTGGAACAATACTATGACATAGGAACTATTGTTATCTGCATTTTAAAGGCTAAGAAACCGAGGCTGAGGTCTTGACCACTAATCTCTGTTACAGATCCAAGCAGAGGATCTTACTAGCTGCTCATACCTAGATTGGCTTCTGAACCCCAAAGTCTAGTATTCCAGGCCCCTCACAACTTGCCCCCAACCTGTCTTTTCAATCCTATCTTCCATGACTCATCTTTGGGCACAATTCGGATATGGCAGTTCTCACTGTCCCTGAGCTCACCAGGCACATCCCTCCTCGGAGACTCTGGATCTATTGAGTATATTGTGAATGTTGTCTGCCCATCGCTTCACATAAAAAAATCCATCCACCCTTGGATCATGTTCTACCTTCTACTCAGGCATCCTCGGGGCCATTCCAGGCCATTGAGATTTCTCTCTTGCTCTGAATTATTGAGGAGCTGCTCCTCAGTTGGTTAAGCCTCTACAGACTTGAAGATGCTTTGTATTGCCACTCAAATCTGGTGCTCTTTCTTAATGACTCATCTCTCTGTCTTGTTCCCTAACTAGATTATAAGTTTCAGGAGGAAAGAGGCTTTATGTGAACATAATGGTCCCTCAGTCAGAGATACTAAAGGATAAAAGGGCTGAGAGGTTATTTTGCACTTGTTGGCTTTTAAAAGAATCACAGAAGAGGCAAGTGGTTCTCTTCACGTGCAACTGGGATGCTCATGGTGTCTCTTGGAATAGGCAAGGTCTGAGATTTAAGACTAAGTATAAGAGGACACTTCATGTAATACTGGTCTTACACAAATTCTGTTTTCCTAAAATTATTCCATAAAGCCCATAATAAGACTTTAGAGCTGCTGAAAGTTTGTGGTGCACAGGGACAAAGAGTCAACTGTTGCAAGCAGCAGTCCCTGTGAGCAGGCCTTTCCGTTTCTTTCTGACATGATTTTGGGGATCAGAGGACTCACGGTGCATTGGCCTCTGGTACATCCCTGTTCTTGTGTCACTCTCCCTTTAGAGGCCAGGAGTTTCCATTAATTGCCTTCCTGTGAACTGCAGAGCAGAGATTCCTGAGAGGCTGGAAGTCTGACTGAAGATGTAAGGGTCAAGTCCAGAGATGCCGACATGGACTCCATGTCCAGCCATGGAGGGGTGGGTCCGTAGATTGCACTCATGCTTATTTTTATGATGCAAAAGTGTGCCCTGACAGGGATTGAAAGGAAGAGAAAATGATGCTGAGGTGGTTTTGACCTTAGCAAAGTTTGAGTTTTGCAAGACCTTTTTAAATGAACAGATGGGTGTCTCAGGGAGCATTTGTCACTTGTGAATCTGGAGATGTTAAACCAAAGGTGAGATATTTCTGGACATGTGTAAGCATTTTGTGTCTTTACCGTTTGTGAGATCTCCAAGCTCATGCCTACGGTACTTCTGGCTGCCAGGCCTGTCCTCAGCTTTCCTCTTTGCCCAGGGAAAGCTGTTTGTCCTCATGACAAGAGGGAGGAGACCCTGTGGGCACAGAGAATCATGACTGCTTTTCATTTATATTCGTCATAAAGATTGATACTCCACGTACAATCTCCACATTGGGCCATAAGTATGAGTAATTATGGAGTAATTACACGTGCTAAGGGTGGCCAGGATGTGAAAAGAGCAATTATGTAGCTAACTCCTCTGGGCTGACTTCACTCTGAGTTGAAATGAAATAATTTGAAATATAACATCAAGTTTCAGAAGGGAGATTTCAAAGTTCTCTTCTGTTACAACACTGTTTACCTGTAACATAACTTCTTTCTTCCTTCTCAAAATTTAGTGAACAGATACCAGTTTTAGGACCTAAAACAAAGGGCAGAGACTAAGTGAATTCGAGATAGCGCTAAGGTAGCTTGTCCCTATCTGCTTATGTGCATGCTTCCACTAGAAGCTTGCTGGTCTTTCAATGTCTAGTTCAAAATGCTACTTTCTCTTTTTTTTTTTTTTAAAGATTTTATTTATTTATTTGAGACAGAGAGAATGAGAGAGAGAGAGCACATGAGAGGGGGGAGGGTCAGAGGGAGAAGCAGGCTCCCTGCTGAGCAGGGAGCCCGATGCGGGACTCGATCCCAGGACTCCAGGATCATGACCTGAGCCGAAGGCAGTCACTTAACCAACTGAGCCACCCAGGCGCCCAAAATGCTACTTTCTCTTAAAGAAATTCTGTGTGATCTGAGTTACTTTGGGTCCCTCCCTGACTCGATAGTAGAATCCCTTCTACTTCTATAGTAGAACTCTGTAAAATCCGTCTTATTTTATGGCTTTTTGATAATAAAAGTAATAAAAACCTTTCCATAGTGCTTTGTGATTTATAAAGTGTTTTTCACATATCTTATCTCAACAACCTGCTCGTGTGAATAGTATTGCAAATTTATAGACGAAGAAACTAAAGCTCCAATAAATTAAAACAGACTTTTAAACTCAAAAGCCAGTAGGGGCCAAACAAATACAAATGCAAAATAATGTGTTCAGGTGTGTGTATCAGTCAGCACAAGCTAAGGTATTTGCAGTAACAAAGCAATCCCCAAATCTTGGTGGCTTGTATCAACAAAGGTTTATTTCACAATCAAGTTTATGTTCATTGCAGGTTGACTGTGGTCCTGCTCCATATATTTTCCCTCTGGGATCCAGGCTCACTAGCAGGCACATTGCTAGGAGTGAGACAAAAGATAATATGGTGCAATAATGTGATAGCTTCTAAAGATCCTACTTGGAAGTGGTGCACATCTCTTCTGCTCACAAATCAAAACATGTCCTTTTCCTCAGGCCTCTCTAGAAGATCCGTGTGAACCAGACATTCATCTTGCATTAGGGGTTGGAAAACTCATGCTCATGAGCCACCCCTTGTTTTTGCATGGCTTGTGAGGTAAGAATGGTGTTTAGATTTGCAAAAGATTGAAAAAACTCAAAAGAAAAAAATATTTTGTGTGCATGAAAATCACATGAAATTCAGATTGTAGTGTTTTTGTAAATAAAGTTTCACTTGGACAAAGCCACTCGTGTTTGTGTATTGTCTCTGGCTGCTTTCATGCTATGATGGCAGAAATGAATGGTGGTGACAGAGACCATACGGCCGGCAAAGCCTCAAATATTTACTGTCTGGACCTTTACAGGAAAAGTTGGCTGCACCCTGTCCCATATCATTGGTCAGAAGTCAACTCGGTCAGGTTGGAGCTCAGACTAAGTCTCAGCTGCTTTTTGTTGTTTGTTTGCAATCTCTGTGGACACTGTGTTTGGCATCCCAGGGAGTGCATCCCAGGGAGTGTTGTTCACGTAGCTTCCTGCATGGCTGAAGCCCCTGAACTTGGGTGATGTGGCGGAAGTGCTCCCACCAGTGATGTTAGGGTTCTTACCTCTTTCTTGGAACACTTTCAAAATGGCATACAAATAGTAACTGATGCAAAAAACCCCCCCAAAACCAAAAAACACCCCAAGTGAAATTAAAAAGCAAATGATAGCCTGTGGGAAATACTGGCAACAATATGGTAGACCAAAGACGGATATTTGTAATGCATAAAGAGCTCTTCAAAATCAATACTACAATATAAAAAATAGATAAAAGTTACAAATATTTAAGTAAATATATGATAAAATGATAAAAAAAATATATGATAAAATATTCCATCTCACTAGCAAAGAAATGCCAATTGAAACAGTGTGCTCTTAATTTCACCTATTAAATTGGCAAAAAAGGGGAAATGTCCACTATTGGCAAAGGTATAAGGAATAGGGCATATTAAAAAAAAAAAGGAAGAGGGCATATTCTACAAATGTGTATGATTTTGGGTTGGCAACTTGTTAATATAAATCTAATGTTTAAAAACATTCATGTTTCCTGACTTTGTCTACTTCAAGGAATTTATCTTAAGGAACTAATAAGTTGAGATGCACAAAGAGAATTATGCACAAGGACTTTTACTACTGGTGTTATTCCTAACAGAGAAAATTAAAAACAACTTAAATATGTAACAGTAAATACTATATGGCCCTTAAAATTATTTTATAGAAGTAAAATTGAGGGATGCCTGGGTGCTGCAATCAGTTAAGTGGCTGACTCTTGGTTTTGGCTCAGGTCATGATCTCAGATTGAGTCCGGCGTGGGGATCCTCTCTCAGGGGGAGTCTGCTTCAGGATGCTCTCTCTCTCTCAAATAAATAAATAAATCTTAAAAAAAAAAAAAGAAAAATTGATGTCATGGGAAAATGTTTAAGATATATCATTAATATATCAAATGTAAATACAAATAGTATACAAATAGTATTTGTAATATGTTTCCAGTTTTGTAAAGAACAAAACCCAAAGAGAAAAATGTATATGTATGGATAGAAGACTGGAATGTATTCACTAAAATGCTCATAGCAGTTATCTCTGAGTTACTGGATAATGATTGATTTCAAGTTTTACCTTTGTGCTTTTCTGTACTTTTCTAATTTTCTCCCATAAATATATATTACTTTGGTCATCAGAAAAGAAACTATTTGGACTGAGGGCATGTTGTACTTACAGGATGCTCCTGAGTATAGTAGGAACCAGATAATTGTCTTCATTATTTTCTTCAACATGGAGAAACTCATTTTGAACCACTTTTTTGCATGAATCATGGGCTTTGTTTTCCATGACATACTAAAATATGTGTGATTCCTGATCATGCTGGAAAAAGAACATCCTGCTTTGGTCTTTCTTACCTGGGTATTAAAGAGATTGTGGGATGCTCTGAGGTATTTAGAGAATTGCCTCAGTTCAACAGACCACTTGATTACTATAGCGATGGCTTAAGACAATCAGGGGCCAGAGTGCTTTCTGAGACGAAATGAGCCAGCTCTGAACAGAAACATCTTCTAAATTGGGGTAGGACCCTGCAGCATGTGGTTTTCATTGAGAATCAGCATGCTCCCCCACCCCCTGAGATGAGTGGGCGCCTCCTCATCCTGGCCCAGGCATGCCTGAACATCAGCGGGGAGCAGCCCGGTGTGGGGCCTCACTTGGAAAGGTTGCTGACTACTACTCAGGAAAATTGCTTTCATTCTCTAGTTCTCGTTACTGCTAGTCTGGCCCTGGCTGTCTGTGGTAAATGAAATTCTAAGCAAAGTTTGGAGAAAGTTGAATACTTTTCTTGAGTCTGAGGCTAGAAATCCAGAAAGTTCTGGGCAAAAGCCTGTTCATTGTTTTTGGAACTCAGCTTTAGCTTGGCCTCTTGGACATGGTGCTGTCACAGAGGCTGTTACCTGGCATCTCTGGCATCCTGATTTTCCTGCTTTTTTAAAAAAAATTTTTAAAGATTTTGATTTATTTATTTGACAGAGAGAGAGAGAGATAGCGAGAAAGAGAGCATAAGCAGGGGGAGCTGCAGGCAGAGGGAGAGGGAGAAGCAGGCTCCCCACTGAGCAAGGAGCCCGATGCAGAGCTCAATCCCAGGACCCCGGGATTATGACCTGAGCCGAAGGCAGCCGCTAAACTGACTGAGCCACCCTGGTGTCCCCCCCCCCCTTTTTTTTTTGAGACTCACACTGCCCAGTAGTGTGATCAGGTGCTCACGTGCAGATGGGGCAGACTGAGGGGAAGTGGGAAGAGGCTGGGAATGTCTCCTGGTCAGCTGCAGGGGCTGAGAGAGGATTGGTCTGGCCAGAGCAGCAGAGATTCCAAGGAGTAGGGAAAGAGCCAGGCACAGCCCAGTCATGCAGTCAGCAATGGGGATCCGAGACAAAGTAGCTGGGGGCCCCAGCAGAGAGGCAGATCCCAGCAGAAGGAGTAATTCAGCGTTCTGAATTCTCAGTGAGTAGCCAGTCAATGGGTGCTAGCCCCCGGGTGAAGGTTCAGAGATGCTGGATGCTTAGCAGATCCAGCATTAGAGCATGGAAAGGGTCTAGCCCTGCCCATGTGGTACAGCTGAAAGGGCATGGGCTTTGGAGCCAGAGAGACATCAGTTCCATCCTGGCTTCACCACTAACTAGCTGTGTGCTGTTGGTAAAAGCCTCAGGTGTTCTACCTCCAAGTAGAGCTAACATCACTGAGCTCTGGGGGGTGTTGGGAGAATTACATGAGTTGAGATAAAGTGTATAATGCGTTCAGAACAGAGCAGACGCACAAAGGGGCCTCCTTAGATCTGTTCTGTCCCAGTTTGGAATTAGAACCAGGAATGGGGCTGGGCTTGCAAAAGGAGACGCAGTGGCCCAGCCAGGGTGAACTGCTGTGCTGAGGCTGAGAGCCAGCCTGGGGCTTAGGCTGTTGAAGGGACTTTAGCAAAGTATTCCTGCTGGGTTTACTATTTTTTTTTAATGATTTTTAAAAAAAGATTTTATTTATTTATTTGAGAGAGAGAGAGCACAAGCAGAGGGCAGGGGGCAGAGGGAGGAGAAGCAGGCTCCCCGCTGAGCAGGGACCCTGAATTGGGACTTGATCCCAGGACCCTGAGATCATGACCTGAGCCCAAGGCAGAGGCTTCACCAACTGAACCACCCAGGTGCCCCCCTACTTTCTTTTCTAACGGCTTCCCTTTGGAAGGTCAAGGACTTTGATCTGATTGATTACGTCTGAGATGATTAGACAAGAATGAGGATGGTCTGAAGAGCAACTGAAGTTGGACTTGCAGGCAGAATTCCAAGATGCAGCAGAAATTCTTGCAAAGAAATAAAGTTACAAATGTCTATGGAGAGAGACAATAAAAATGTAAAAATTATTGTTCACCCGACACACTGCCGTCTAATTTCAGTTAAGGAAAATGAGTGGGGACCTCTTCTTACGGTTTTAGATACTTTGCAAATAATTTGAAGATTTACTGAGGTCAATATTTTTTTCATTAATTTGTAGAATTACTGCCATTGTCACCCTTTCAGCACTGCACTAAAAGATTCCAGCCTTTCTAGCATTATGACATAATGCCCACTACACCATTCAGTGAAAATAAAATAATGATGCCAACGCCTTGCGGCCTATGGGAATGGTGCCGCATCAACCTTTACCTCTCTGCCTCAGCCCAGGGCTTCCCTCCTCCCCACAGGCCTGCAGCAAAGGGGCATGGAGCTGAACTGAATGACAAACGGCATCATTTCCTTTTGTTCCATTTTAATTAATTAAATTTCACTTATTTGTATTTATATTATTTTACAGCTGTATTGAGGTATAGTTGATAGACAAAAACCTGCACATATTTAATGTAGACAACTTGATGAGTTTGCACCTATATGCCCGTGATGCCATCACCACAATCAAGGTAATAAACACATCCATTACCTTCAAAACTTCCTTGATAAACAACATATTTAATTGAGTGGGCTCCACTTTCAGAAAACCCAAAGACCATCGAGGTTTATGAAACAGATACGTGAGATGGTGGGGGTGGTTTGGCACTCACGACCCTGAGATCGAGACCTGAGCTGAGATCAAGAGTCTGACTGAGCCAACCAGGCGCCCCATAAAAATGTTTTTAAAGAGAAAATTCCCATGTTGAATTAAAAATAAGATTTAACTTTGGGAAATTCATCTTTATGTCTCTTTTTGGGGACGTGTTAGTTTTGTGAACTAAGGAACATAGATACTTTTGTTTCTATTAAAGTCATTAAAAAAGTTTGATTTTCCTTGAGGGGTCAGAAAATGTGTAGTTCTCTGACCCTGAAGGAGAAGACCCTCCCTAATTTGGCTATGGGCCTAAAACTTAAATACCTGAGACCGAAGTTCTAAGCAGTTCTCCAATTCACCCCCTTATATCCGTGTCCTGGGTCATGTGGTCGAACAACAATCATGGGGACAGGAAATCCCTGGACGGTAGGTGTTGCTGTGTCTGAGTCCTTCGCCTTCCAGCACTGGTCATTCTTGGTGTGAGAGTTCTTCTCTGCAGAGCGCTGAATGTCCCTGTGCCTGCTTGGGCTGTTGGGAGAGGCTCTGGTTCTGGAGTAGCCAAGGGGCAGACGCAAGTCCTCAGTAGGAAGGTGATACTCCTGGAGAAGACAATTCCTAAAATATAAGAGATGAGTGGGTTATTTACGGTTTGGCTATAAAATTCAACCTTGTTTCATTGCTTTGAAGTTCTAATTTACCAATGCTGAGAGCCATGCCACTGAGATATTTGAAACTTCTTTTGTGAATCATAAAGATAACTGTAGTTGACGAGCAGGAGCATTTCACAATCAATATTGGAGGCCATTCACAGACACAAAAGCAAAGTAGATTCCATTTGAGCTGGTCTCTTGGTCAAGTAGTTTGTCACTGAGATCGAATAAGATTCTTTATGCAAGGATTGAATTTTTAAAATGTCATTCATATTTTATTTTATTTTTTGAGATTTTTATTTATTTATTTGAGAGAGGGAGAAAGAATGAGTGGGGAGGGGGAAGGACAGAGGCAGAGGGAGAAGCAGCCTCCCCGCTGAGCAGGGAGCCCAATGCGAGGCTCCATCCAAGGACCCTGAGATCATGACCATAGCTGAAGGCAGATGCTCAACCTACTGAGCCACCCAAGCGCCCCAAAATGTCATCCATATTTTAAAGATTATTTCAAACTATCCGTACTATATGTTCACCTTATTGTATGTTGGTGTACAATCCAGCTCTCTCCTACCGCATTTCTCCCACTATGTGGACCCTGAGGTCCAGCTTTGCTGAATTACTCATCCCTTTATACTGCCTGTGGTTATTTGCCTCTGTGCCTTTGTTCTGACTGTTTCTTCACCTGAAATCCCTGCTCTCCATAAGCCAAATCCTATTTTTCTTTTAAGACCCTGCTATGGACTGAATATTTGTGTCATCCCCAATTTCATATGTGGAAACCTCATACCCAACATGATGGTATTGTGAGGTGGGACCTTTGGGAGATGAATAGGTCAAGGGCGGAGCCCTCATGAATGGAATTAGTGCCCTCATAAAAGAGGTCTGACAGAACTCCCTAGTCCTTCCCAGATGAGGACACAGAGAAAAGGTGGCTGCCTAGGAGCCAGGAAGTGGGCTCTCGCCAGACATCAAATCTGCAGACACCTTGATCTTGGACTCTTCTGCCTTCAAAACTGTGAGAAAGAAATGTTTGTTGTTTATAAGCCACTCAGTTTGTGGTATTGTTATCGCAGCCTGAATGGACTAAGACAGACCCTATTCCAGTACTGATTCTCCATGAAGACTTCCGTAGCATATGCTGGGTGCACCACCCACATTCTCGTACTCCACCCGGGGGATCCACAGGCAGGTTCTGCAAACACTGGAACTTCCTGCCCCCTGACTCTGGAGAGTTCTCTCTGGCCACACGCCGGGGTCTGGGCTGCCAGGCAAAAGGAGTTCACGTCCTAGGAGCGAGCCCTGACACAGAGATGGGAGTGGGGCATGAACACTCCAGCCTCCTCACCCCTCACCCATGATGATTCTGAGGCATGTTCAGCGCTCCGCAGGGGCTCCCCAGGGGGGTGAGGAGACCCTGTTGCACATAGCATTAACCTACTCATTAAAGTACTCTCTTTTGGTTTTCCTCCCTTCGCTGCCTTGTGCTTCCTGAGATCCTCTCCTTCCCAAATACACTACTTGCACTCAGATCCTTGTCTCAGGATCTGCTTTTGGGGAAACAAACTCCAGACAACTTGCCCGATACTCCAAATGCCAGTGATTTCTTTCCATTTCTGACTTGTACTTTTTACATTGCATCTATCGTATTTTACCTCATCTTAGGGAATTCTATTTATGACTTATCTCCTCTGTTAAAAGTATAAGGTTTTGAGGGCAGGATACCCAGTGAGTGCTTCTTTCAGTTCCCACATTGCCTCACACAGTGCTTCTCGCAGAGTATCTATCTACTGAATAAGTGAGTCAGCAAATGATGAATGACCAAATGAACAAACGGCAAAGCTCCTTTTCATGTTACGCTTTATCAGCGCAGGTGTAGGCAGGACACATTCCAGATGCTCTGCATCCCCAGTCTTTGCACACGGGAGGAGCACAAAAGATGTTACTGGAACGAAAGGAAAGCATATTGGGCGGAAACAAAGTGATCTGCGGTAGGGGCCAGGGTCTTTTACCAGACTTGTGTCCATTTATGGTAACCTGTTCCAGTGGTATTTGAGAAACCTGCGTGTTCTGCCATTGGCAGCCAAACCCAGTTTGCAGGGGCCTCACTGAAACAGCCAAAATGGTCTGTCAGTCTGGGCTCTGTCCCTGTCTCAGCGAATGTGCCTCAGGACTGGCCAGTGGCAAGAGGGAGACCTGCCTCCCTGACAGCTGTCAGCTGCCCATGGATGGTAGGAAACCAACTCAAGTTGCAGCCTATCAAATTCAAATAACTGCTCGGAACCACTGAGGGGAAGTCTTAAAACCCCTCAGATGGCGCCCTGGGGCCTGATCTCAGCCTGGAGGAGCCCCCGGGGGGCCTGGGGCTTGGCTGGACTCCACTGGGATAGATGGGAGAGGGAGCCCAGAAAATTCTTTGGGGTGTGGAGGTGTTGAGGAGACGATGAGGCCCCGATGCAGACTGTCCACTGCTTGAAGTGTTTTCGTGCTGGTGGACTGTGGGGAAACCCAGGGTCCGGGTGATGGAAGGAGGACACCTGCTCCCCATGTCAAGGGAATTGCTTAGTGTGCTAGGACGAGACCTCACCAAAAAGTAGGGATGGGGGCAAGGGTGCTCACATGCATTAAGTTACTGCCCAGTGTCACCACTTGCCAGGAGTACACTTGGGAGCTGAAATCCCAGAGGCACAGTAGGAAAAGACAGACCTCGCTCTGATGCTTATTAGTCCTGGGCATGTGCCAGTTGCAGAAACATGCTCAGCCGCAGTCGCCTTCCCTGCTCTCAGGAACAACAGTGACGACTGAGGACAAGTAGAAGGATAGTGAGAGACGAGGCATGTAAAACACCTGCTTCATGGGAGATGCTTGAACCACATCCTCTCTATTCCTGTCCTCTGCTCCTTTCTCTTCCTTTCCATTTCTTTCTCATTTCCCTGACACCTTGAAAGGGTAACAAACTAGAAAATATTCCTAAAGTATCTCGTGTTTTATCCTTCTCTCTAAGAGATGAGATTGACGAGCCTGTTTTGACAGCTGCAGAGGCCCACGCGGGAACACGCAGGTTCCAGTCACTTGTCATGAGCGGCCCCAGGCAGGGAGCCCTTCCTGAGGGTCTTCTCCTGGCCTTTCCGGGTGCCAGGCTTCGGGTGCAGCCCCCTCCTGCCAGCCCCGTGCCTGGGCTACGGCTCTCTGAGGGAGCTGATGCTCCCACGTCCATCCCCGTCACCTGAGGCAGGCCCTTTGGTGGGACTAGGGATGCTCCCAAAGTGGAGAAACTCAGAAGTAATCCCTTTGACAGAGAAGGTCTTGTATGTGCCTGCCTCCTGAAAGGAAGCAGAGAGAAATACTTGGTTAAAAAAATAAGAGAAAAAGTCTCCTGGGAGCATCCCAGACAGCTCAGAAAAGACAGTAAAATTAAAAACTTTGTAGTTTTCGGTGTTAAAAAGCCTGTGACTTAAATGTGGTATACTTGATAACAGACAAACAGGAACGGTGCATGGATAATGACCTTTAACACTTTTGTTGGGAGGTTGAGAACAACGAGCGGAAATTAAACTTTTGGAAGCCAAATCGGTTTTGCGAAGGAGAGAAAACAAATTTTTGCAGTCTCTTATTACAGATAAGTGAGAACTCTCTTCGGTCACAGCTTTGTTTATGACGTTGGCAGCTACACTTTCTATGACTTTATTAATTAATTTACCTACATATCCTTTTTAAAGGATTCACGTTTCAATAAAGCAACAAAGGGCTATGTGTGTTTCTATAATCTCTGTCTGTTATGCTGAGGGAAAACACATTTTGGTGTAAAGATGGTGTTATAGTTCTATCTTGGTATACACATCTGTTAATCAAGCATTATGGGACATATTTGTATATTTTACTGGCACAAAGTTCCAATGAAAATAATGATGTTGACATTCCAAATACTCTTTCTTATTTTGGAGAATGGAATGACCTTAAAATGCTTATGTATAAAAAAATGAGGTGTCCAGAAAAAAATATTCCATCTCTTCTCAGCTTCTGCATGTAAATTTAGTTGTGGCCTAAAGCTCTTGACTACCTTGAGTGGGACGTGGATGTGTGTGCCATGGGGCTCTGGTTGGCGTCAGCAGGAGAAATTGAGGTGGGCACGCAGATGGGCAGGGGCAGGGGAGCCGTTTCCCCTGGAAGGTCATTAGACGCTCAAGCTCAGAAGAGGGAAGCGTATGGCTCCGTTGATGTATAGAACCAGAGATCAGTGCAGCCTTATATAGGAGCGGGTATGGGAGACTGGGTGGGTCCAATCTAAGCATAGAACATAGGTTCTTAAGAGTGGGGAATCTTTCCAGATCATCATCAAAGGGTGACGGGACTACAGAAAAATGATCAGAGAGATGCAACATTGCTGCCTGGAAGATAGAGGAAGGGAGCCTCAAGCTCAGGAATGCAGGTGGCCTCTGGAAGCTGGAAAAGGCAAGGGGATGGATTCTCCTCTAGAGCTTCCAGAAAGGAATGCAGCGCTGCAGATACCTGGGTTTTAACCCACGGAGACACGCATCAGACTTCTGACCTACAGAGTTGGGAGAGAATACATTTATGTTGTTTTAAGCCACCCAGTTTGCGAGTTTGTTACAGCAGCAGTGAGAAATTAGTGCAAGAGTAGAGAATGACTACAGACCTCTTAGCATGTGTCTAGTCCTGGGACTCCTTCGTCCAAACTGGTTTATTCAGCACCTTGTCCTATACGAGTTCTTTCCCTGCAGCCTCACATCTTTCCAGACAATGTGACAGCGTAAAATATTTAAGTCAAGACTTGAATTGGCTTATCTTGACTTTTATAATCATTTTCTCCTTGATTAAAGACAGTTTTTTTTTTTTTAATTCCATTCCCTCAGAACAGTCTATTTCAAACACGCTTCTTTTGAAAGCAGTTCGCGTGTGTATCTCCTGCACATTGCCAGGGTTTTGTGCTCTGGGACCTTAGGAAATTAACTTTTGCGTGTTACCTTTGAGCTGCCAGGAAGAGACACTGACACCTTAACAGACACATTTTAATTAAAGCTGAAACGAAAAGGTACCAAGATGCCGCCGGAGCTGACCAGTCCTGGCTGAAGAGTGTTCAGGACGGCACCGATTGTGAGAGTCAGGAAGCGAGAGGTAAGAACTCAGGGAGCGCAGAGCAGGCAGTCAGGCTCACCCAGCTCTCACTGTGCTGCCAACTCCACGGGACTGCTCTGGGAAGGGGGTGCCCTTAAAAGCTGTCGTTAGGCAAACGTCCTAAAAACGATTGTTTTTAAGGATTAAAATGAGTATTTATACTCACAAGACTAAAAGATTTTGAAAAGGTCATTGGATCTGTCTTATTCTTTCCCAGAGTGTCCTTGCTTGCCCTGTTTTGAGCTCAGAAAGAAAGAGAAAGTGCAGAGATGGAGAGGCATCCACTTTTCAAAGATAAAAATGAATTAAATTTCCACTTTTCAACGGGTGAGAGGGTCACAGCCACTGAATCACAATTTTCTTTTTGAACCACTATTCCCTAGACCCTTTTTTATCTTACGGGTTTCTGAAACCCATGGACAAGAAGATAAATCTAAGGCATACCATTGCACTCTGTTTTTTTCCATTCCACTGAATTAAATCATGTTTATGAAGCACCTATTATCAGTCAGGCATTGTATCAAGAGTTGAGGAAACAAATCAATAAGATATAATTTTTATCCTCAAAGGAGTCACTGTTGAACAGGGAAACCATGCAAATAAATATCAGTTGAGGGGCTAATCGTACGATAGGGGTAAATATATAGTGTAGAGGGAGTAGAGAAGGAAGGGATTAATCAGAGGCAGGATATCCAGGAAGGCTTCCTGGAGGAAGCAGTGTCTTTATTGGTGGTTGAAGCATCTGCAGGTACATTCTCTCCCACTGCTGAATCGCTGATTGGAGTCCTTCAGAGTAGATTGGTGGCTGAGAGGTAGTAAATATATTGCCTATGGACTTTGTTTCCAGAAGACCTGCATGTGAGTCTTGCCACCAGCTTCCTGTGTGACCTTTAAACAGTTACTTAATCTTTTAAAGCCTCAGATTCCTCTCCTATAAAATGGATATATGAATAGTTGCCTACGTTATAAAGCTGTTCTGAGGATTAAATGAGCTAATGCTTTGCATATTGCTGAACATCTAGTAGAAAATAGTACTTATTATTTTTGTCCCTGCCTAAATATGGTCCTCCAAGAACCCCTGGGCAGCTCTTCCTATTACCACAATTCTGTCTAGGTCACTAATGTGTCATGAATATTAACCACATTTCCTCTCTTTAGCGAAAGACATTGGAGTCAGAATTGATCAGAAATGAGCAGTAGGACAAGCAGATGGCATTTGTGGGTGAAGCAGAGAAGGTGACAGCAGGGCTGGCTTCATGGGCGTGTGACCCATGTAGTTGCACAGGGCCCTACACTTGGTTTCTGCTCTCAATGTCTTGAAATTCTCAATAATTTTTGGATTTTTAAACCAGTGCATTTTCCCTTTGCACTAGACTCTGGGTGTCATGTAGCTGCTTAGTGATGGGTCCCTTCTGTGCCCTACTCCCCTCTTGCTCGGGGACTGTGGATCACACCCCTTCTTGAGGTCCTTCTTCAGGGAAGGGCTGTGGGATCTCTTGCTATGGATCCCCCGAGGTTGCTGGTACAGTGTCAAGACTGGGCAAAACCCCCTCAGCCATTAGCTCCTCTGGTCCTATTCTGAAGGCATTCTCAAAGGTGAGAAGCTCACACTCTAAAAGGTGGCGGTCAAAGTACACACATAAGCAACTCCAGATTGATATGGCCAGAGCTAGAAGTAGGAAGGTAGATGTTCTGGGAGTCTGGGGAAGGATGTGTGGGAATTACATTTATTGAACATTTATGACGTTCGTGTGTGGTCTCTTTCTTTAACTTCTCTTGGCGGGAAGAGTCGTTTTTCTCATGATTTCATTTCCCGGAATGAGGGTTCAAGGAAGGTTTGATAGTGCAGTTCTTGAAACTGGAAAAGCCACCAAACCTGGAAGTGTTTGCATAGAGACGTTCTGCTGCTGAGATCTTACAGCGGGTTCTGGAAGCCTACCTCATGGAAGAGTATGAATGGTTGCAGCTAACTCTACAGCCTGCCAAACAGGCACCTAAAGGCAATGGGGCCTTTGTCATAAGATCTTTTTTTTTTTTTTTTAAGATTTTATTTATTTGACAGAGAGAGACACAGTGAGAGAGGGAACACAAGCAGGGGGAGTGGGAGAGGGAGACACAGGCTTCCCGTGTAGCAGGAAGCCCGATGGGGGGCTCAATCCCAGGACCCTGGGATCATGACCTGAGCCGAAGGCAGACGCCTAATGACTGAGCCGCCCAGGCGCCACTGTCATAAGATCTTTTAACATTCTTTCTAATAACTTTTCCCTGGTTCATCTTATCCTTTTCATAATATGTTTATCTCCCTCCTCACTTGCAAATGCCTTGGGGATTGCCTTTGCTAGAGGTGAAAGCATTCTAAACAACAACAAAAAAAGATTCTTCATTTAATGCTCTCAATTTTAAAATATTTTCATTGGTCACCCAAAAAGATGATTTGGGGGAAATTTAGGTTTTTGTCTCCACCCTCTGACAAAAGAATTATATACGAATGTCTAGACTGGAAGGTGGCCCCCAGTGGTAAAACTGTTATCTCTTCGTACTGAGCCCCATGGAGGCAGGACGCATGTCCTGATGATCTTTGTCTCTGCTGTGCCCAGCACAGTGCCTGACACCTGCAAGGGCTCAAACAAGAGTTGTTGAACTCATATTAGAGCTGTAGTGAATGCCTTTTGGAATGTGAGGACCAAAAAGCAATTTTGAAAGGTATAATGGACCTTCCACAGCTTCACTTGCTGCTGAAAAGTAGCAAATGATGGCAAACTCCCAGTCAGTTCAGGGCCCTGGAGTGTATCTACCTTCAAACACCCTGGTTATGTCTCCTTGATGCCAAGCAATTGGATCAACTGATTTCGGCTTTCCCTGAATTGGCCAGTTGTGTACCGTTCATGAGGAGAGAATCAGCAGAGTGCTCCAGGTTCTCTTCAATGACATAAACTGAGGTCCGAGCACCTCTCCAGAATATTTCCCAGCTGAGTTGATTCAATGTGTTGCATTATTCTATTTAACCAAATATACCCTTTCCAAGTGGAAACAACAGACATGGGGGTTCACTTCCAGCCAAGGGACAAATGTGTGCATCTTTAACAGAACACATTGCTCTTTCAGACCCAAATTCCACCTTAGGAGGTTGACATTGCCCCTTTGGAAAGCACCAGGAGCTCAGAGCCCATCTCCATGGACGTCAGTCTGGGCTTTTCATTCCAGTCATGTTCTCCAACAGTGGGGGAAAGCATTTAAGGTGAGCGGGAGCTCTCGGGAGCTGAACTTCTACTCCTTATTTCCTTATGAGAAGATTTAAGGCTTCTCATAAAATAACACCTAGCATTTGTTTTACCTGATGGGGAGAGAGAAAGAAAGAAAACCCAAGTAAAACAGAATATCTTAAAATGCAGTATCTTTGTAGTTGAAGATCTGAGCCCGGCCCCCTGCCCTGGATGTCTTTCTCCTCATTTGTGTAAGGAATAGCAACTTGCTGTTGATCAGATGACCACCATTGCCATCATTATTATATAGCAGACACAGAGCACTAGCTACGTGCGACATGACTTACAATCATGCTTTATGATTTGTTAAAGAGAAAATAATTCTTTGAAGCAAACTGATTTTTCATCTGGGGAGTATTTGTCTTCTGATTTCTGGTTCACTTAGCTCAGGCAGCAAAAGTAAATGGCTCATTCTCACTCCTGAATTTGAGCACGTTTGTGCACAACCTCCAAGTTTTAGAATTCAACACTTTGGTGAAAAGTAAAAGCTAGTTTTTAGACTTTCATAAAAACATCTCTTCTGCAGTACTTGTAATATTGGTAATTATAGTGAATTTAAATTAGACAAAGAAAAAATACGTTAGAAGACTCGGGTTGGAAGGAAATATCACCTCCACCACCACTATCCTACTCCCGCCTCTCATCATTTCTTAGTGTAGATGATCAGGATGACTTGTTCCATCTCCTCTTCCATAGTCACCATCCACAGTAATGGGTTGACAGAGGGAATCCTGTCACCCCTTGCTTGAACTTACAGATGGCTTTCCATTGCTACCCAGCATCTGACATAGTAGATGTAAAGTAAACTTCAGTTGGATTTGTTTGTTGAAATTCTCATTTATCATCCCCCTAGGCCATAAGGACAGTCAAAGAGAAAGGCTTTTGACTGATTACTAATGAGGTGGAATTTTTCCCCTATGTTTACTGAACCTGTGTGTGTGTATGTGTGTGTGTGTGTGATTTCCTGTTTCTGTCCCTTATCTATTTTTCTGATGTGGTAGGTATACTTTTCTTTCTTGGTCTCAACACATACTATTTAAACACTATCTTATAAAATGTGATGGGCCGGTTCTTGGCTCTCTTGGCCATAAATATGTATGTGTGCATGTGCACACGCATGCACACACACACAGCTATTCTGTGACCTCTGCTTTGTGTCATCATTTGGTAAATTTTGTGTAAACTGCTTCAATAAAGAAGTCTTAGTCTCATATTCTTTCCTTTAAAGGCGTGCTTTTCTCTTTATCCCAGATCTAAAGTGCACATTGGTAGCATGGACACTGTCTAGGCAGGTAAGTCCCACTAATGTGGTCTCAAATATGGGGATAAGTGAATTCCTGCACTAAGGAGGCCCAAGCAGCATGCTCTGGGGTGAGCCCTCTCCATTGTGTTGGAAATCCTCTCTTAGGTCCTCATGCTGCCCATTGCCCCCCTCTGCAGTCCACTCTGTTTTCCCCTCTGCCATGTCATGAAGCTAGTAATGAAGGACTGGAAAAGGAATTGATGTTCAACAAGTGCATTAAAGAGTACCTCCTGCACACTCTCATCACTGGGCAACTTGGGGAGAAGACCTGGTCCAGCCCCCCAGGAGCGTGGCCCCGTTGGGTGGTTGAGCCACGGAGACACCATAGGCTTCAGTTATGAAATAACGAGGCCATAAGTAGTTAAGAGTTTGAAGGAGTGGTTTAGATAATAAGTGCTATAAGAATCAAAGAAAGGACAGATCTACAGAAGCCAAAAGGGTGGGGAGGTACAGCTAGAGAAAATGGGGACTCGATATGGGGTTTGAAGAGGGGCTAGTTTGGATTACAAAGATGCATTGGGCAAGACAATAGAGTAAATGGGGTTTCCATTGCAGAGAATGGGGAAGTAAGGTGGATTCATTAGGCAGGTCTGGTTATCATATGGTCACAGGGCAAGGGGAAGCCTGGACTCTGGGCTGAGGACCCGCTAGAGGCTTCCAAGCAGGGCTGGTGGGATGTCTCAATGACTCCCCTGGCATCATGGGGGCTTAAATGATGAGGCAAGAGCCTGGGAGGAGAGAGACCCTTCACCTGGGCTCAGTGGTCCAGCCAGGGTGCTGGAGGAAGGCTTCATCTGAGGAGAGCAGTCACAGCGGACAGGTTTGGCCAGATATGGGTTTTGATAACTAATTGCACATAGATCAGAAGTTTAAAACACGACTCTCTGGTGGGGTCACTGACCATGGCATGCAGAATGGGAGGGTAATCTGTTTCTGGTCTTTGGTGAAAGAACAAAGGGGCTGGTGCAGCGCTAGAGCTTTGCAGGGGAGTGTGCACTGGTCCTTCAAGGTTGGGGCTTCTGTCTCTCGGCCACTTCCCTCCTTTCATGATCACCTCCTTCCCTCCTTTCGGTGCCACCTGGGCCATAGGAGATTTCACGAGGCCATCAGACGGCTGCCACCTCTGTGCCACTCCTGAACATTAATTCGTTCTGAGGCTCCAACACTTTCCTGGGAACTGGTGTTGCATGTGTGTTGAAAGACTTACCATCCTAAACCTGGCAGCAGCCCATCTCTTCCCTTCACAGGGGACTCCGCCTCACTCTCCTTTCTTCTCGGGGCTTTGTTCAGGAAGGGCCTATGTTCCTGTTGCTCTTAAGTTTTCCAACCTACAATCATACTTCATGCCTTCCTCCAACACACGCATGTGTGCATGCACGCGCACACACGCGCGTGCACACACACACACACACACACTGAATATGCACTTTACTTCTCTACATCTCCTTCGACCCTTCCTCTACCCAGGCAAGGGGACTTTTATCTAATCGTGGTATGGTATCCACGTAGGGGAGGCTTTGCTCTTCTTCACATTGCATCTTTCCAATTACTTTGTCTATGTAAGGGCTGAGGCATTTTTTAAAAGATTTATTTATTTATTTGCGAGAGAGAGAGAGAGAGAGTGTGTGCAAGTGGGGGGAGGGGCAGAGGGGGAGGGAGAGAGAGAATCTCAAGCAGACTCCCCGCTGAGCATGGAGCCCGAGGGCTCGATCCCAAGACTCTGAGATCATGACCTGAGCAGAAATCAAGAGCCAGCCGCTTAACCAACTGAGCCACCCAGGCGCCCCAGGGCTGAGGCATTTCAATCAAGAACTGATCCTGTGTTTTTTGCTTTATGCTGTGTCATCTTTTTCCTGAGGTAATTAATACTGCATCAGGAAGAGTAGGAGTAATAAGAAATATTAGGAAAACATTCTGACTAATAATTCAATGTATGAAACAAATGTGGGGATGATAGTGTATCCTGTTGTTTTACTTAAAATTGTATTTTCACCATTTTCTGCCTCTAAATATTTTTCTAAAGCATGATTTTTTTTAGAGAGAGAGAACATGTGTGTGTGTGTGTGTGTGTGCATGCGTGTGAGGCAGGGGAGGGGCAGAGGGAAATGGAGAGAGAGAATCCCAAGCAGGCCCCACACCCAGTGTGACACCCAATGCGGGGCTCCATCTCACAACCCTGAGATCACCACCTGAGCCAAAATCAAGAGTTGGATGCTTAACTGCCTGAGCCACCCAGGTGCCCCTAAAACATGACTTTTAATGAGCATATCATTATATAATTACCTTTCTATTGTTGGGATTCATTGTGTCTTAGTCTGTTAGGGCTGCTATAGTAAAGTACCACAGAATGGGTGGCTTATAAGCAGCAGAAACGTATTGTCCGCAGTCCTGGAGGCTGGAATCTGAGATCAGGGTGCCTGTGTGGGCGAGGGACGGCCCTCTTCCGGGCTGCAGACTTCCTGCTGTAGCTTTACCTGGTAGAAGGTGGTTAGAGTTCTCTCTGCAGCCTCTTGGATGGCACCAATCCCATTACCTCCCAAAGGCCCCATCCAATACCATCACCTTTGGGGGTTAGGATTTCAATGTATGAATTTTGGCCAGACACAAACACTCAAATCATAGCACGTCGTTTCCAAGATCTTTTTTCAGTTTCAAATAATTCAGTGATGAAAAACATTGTACATAAGTCTTTGACTACATTTCTTTCTATTTCTTTAATATGGATTCCCAAAGAGAAATTACTGAGTCAAAGCACATGAACAGTTAAAGGGCTCTTCATAATTGTGTCCAAATTGCCCTCCAGCTAAGTTGTTCCAAACACTCCAAACTGTGGTGTCTGCTTACTCATGCTGTTAGCAGCCTGATTATACTGAGTGTCATCAGTTGTAGAATCCTTTTCATTTTGAGACTCCATCTTCCTGTGTAGTTTTCTGTTGAATGTCTTTATTTGTAGTGAGGTTGAATATTCTAAAAGCATTTTGGGGGCTTTCTGGAGGAGTGGGACTGGTGTGGGGTTATAAGGGAAGAGGGGAAGGGACATGGTAGACTTGGAAAGGGATTCCTATCTGTGCATCCAGGAAGGCAGGTGGGAATGTGGGACGAGGAAGGGGAAATGAGGCTTGGGCAGGATGGTGGGGGGTCTTCCTGAGAGAAGGGAATGGAGTCAGGACATCCAGGGACTTCCTAAACCTTCAACTACTTATGAATCTCAGGGTAGTCACACTCACGTTTATGTTGCAGGGGAAGCATATTCATAAAGAAAACCATTCTCTTTTTTTCCTAAGTAAACTAGAAGACAGGAAAATTGTAAGGCTGACATACAGCACATTCCAAGTGGGACCCATTTGCTGGCTAAGCAGTAGATCAGCACAAATTATGAGCATTTAGACATGTGTTAACCTACTAATTGAGGGTAGGGGGACACTAGATGATGTGTTCTCCCTAGATGCCCTTGATCTTCCCTCTCCTGATTCCTGAAACACCAATTAACACTCTCAGTCAATACTAGAAAACATATGGTGAGGATAAACACTACCCTATAAAAAATCTCACCCCTGCTCATCTCAGGACGTTAACCGACCCATGCAGGCACCCCTAAGGGGTTGGCAGCAGCAAATTATAATGGAAAAGTTACTCTTTTCCTACTTAACTTCCAGTTTGAGAAAAAGATCCTTTGGATGTCTAGAACAATGTAAGACAATTGTGTGTGTGTGTGTGCGCGTGCGTGTGTACGTGTATACACACGTGTGTTGGGTCTTATGGTCTGTCTCATTCTCATCCACACATGTGATAACCAGGCTGTTGTTCCTTTAGTGTACATTCAGCCTAATTGCAAAGGTGCCTGGGGGAGTGAGTATATGATATGATGTGTTTTGAGAAATCATCCAAATAGCTTCCCAAATGAAGTCTGAAGTTTTACCCCCTGTGTCAAGTGTTGCCCCTTCCTCAGGGAGCTCCTATGTCATGGAAGACACGGGATGTCCCTTAGCCTAGATTAGTCCATCACTTCCCACTCTTCCCTGAAAGGAGAAATGAGGCCATGTTTGAGGCAGGGTGTGCTGGTGGGCCCCCAGGATGGAGATGGAGAATGGCACTGGCCCTTTGACTGAGGGCTCTGTAGGGATTGTTCTCTAGCCTGCGGTCCTTTTCTGCTCCATTCTGGGCCAGTGCCTCTCAGAACTTTGGGGCTTTGCTTTTCCTGTTCTGCAGGCCTATGGTGGCAGGTTAATGGCCCACAAAGCTGTCCAAGTCCTAATGCCTGGAACGTGTGTGTTAGGTTACGTGGCCAAGGGAATCAAGGTTGAAGGTGGAGGTAAGGTTGCTGATTAGCTGACTTTGAGATGGGGAGAATATATTCACTTATCCAAGTGGAGTCAACATAGGCACAAGAGCCCTCATAAGTGGGAGAGGGAGGCAGAAGGAAGAGAACCAGAGAGAAGAAAGTGAAAAGGAGTCAGCCTGATGTTACTGGCTTTGAAGTTGAAGAAACGGGACCATGAGCCAAGGACTGGAGGTGGCCTCTAGAAGCTGGGAAAAACAAAGAAATGAATTTTCCCTTAGCGTCTCCAGAAGGAACGTACCTCTGCTGACACCTTGATTTTAGCCCAAATGAGACCCCTTTTAAACCTCTGAAATCCAGAACTGTAAGATGATAAATTTGTGTTGTCTTAGGCTACTAAAATTTGTGGCAATAGGAAACTAATACAACCCAAGATGTCTGACCGTCAGCCTAGAAACCCAGTAGAGACATTGGCTGAGCTCCCACCAAGCTCAACGTTGTGTTTAGTCTCTTGGCTGGAATATGCTGATTATTTAGTAGAAACCTATCATTGCCAGGCATGGGGCACCCGCAAAGATGCCGCAGAATATTTCTGAACCAGGCCAACTGGGTTGGTGAGGAGATAAGAAAGACTCAGGAATGATACTTGGAGGCTTGAAGCAATTTTCAACTTATCAGGAGTTCTTTTGTGGTCCCTCTTTAAATCCTTTAAGCTCTACTGTCCACTTGGAATCCTCCTTGTGTTCCTGTTCAGCCAAGGCAGTTGCTTCGGGAGGTTTGTGCCATTTAGGACATGAAGAATCGTGAAAAGAGGTTTTTGTCTTCAAAGTGTAAGACTGACCATGTATTCATTCATTCATCTAATGCAAATTAACTTTAGGGTTTTGTTCTACAAGCGGGCATGAGGATACATCTCTCCTGCTCAGGAAAGGCAAACCTGTGGGAAGGTTGAGAGAAGGACATGGGGTCTGCCCTTGAAGTATATACCCTGTTGCCGAAGAACTGAGACAGATAAAAGGCCGACTTGATTACAAGGGAGACTGTGGCTGTTCCCTGAAAGAGGTATAAGTAGGGGGTGATGTGAATTCAGAGGGTCAAAAATAAAATGAATATGTTGGGACATTGGAACCAGTCTTTAAAATGAGACAGATCATCTCCTGCAAGAGTTCATCCTACTTTGAAAGGAATCTAGGATTCAGGACAAGTTTGGTTTGAGAGAAAAACTCTCAGCACAGCCACAGGATAGACCAGCATTTAGTCTTAGGGCCAGAAAAGCTAAACACATTTTTAAAAACGGGTTTTTTTTCTTTTTTCAGGTTTCATGATAATGATGCAAGTGTACAGCAGAGGCATATTGTCCTCAGACAAAGGCACGGGGCTATAAATATAAATGGTCAGAGTGTAACAACGTCCTAAGGATGTGGACCATAGGAGGGCAACTCCAGAGGGCTTAAAGTTGAGTTGCTTTGTTGTCTAAGCTCAAGTAATGAGCCAAGCAAGTATCTGTGAGTCATCCCACTTCTGTTTCCAAAACAGACTCATTGACCTGATTTAAGAGGCATTAGAAGGGACGAAGTTGACATTTGCAAATATATTTAACTTATTTGTCTTGCAGGCAGAGAACATGTTGGGACAACTTTCAACTGCATTATGTGTGGTCCAGGAGTTTTGATCTCTTTATGTTTTCTTTATAT
Organism: Mirounga angustirostris; assembly: GCF_029215605.1. NCBI lineage: Eukaryota > Metazoa > Chordata > Mammalia > Carnivora > Phocidae > Mirounga > Mirounga angustirostris. The sequence continues at coordinate 85,443,454 of NW_026991716.1, read as the reverse complement.
TGAAAAAAGGCTTTGAAGTATCCTGCAATAACGAATACAGTAGACTCCTGTTGTAATGGGTTGCTATGAAATTGATTTGACTCTACCAAGGGTCAACTCTTGTCTCCTGGCGAAACCCTCATGTGCTGTAAAAGCCTTTTGCTTCTCAGTAACCGAAGGGAAGAGTGTTAGTCATACTTCCTATTTTTAGTCCAAGGAGGGTTATTTATGCCATTTAAGTTTCTCCTTCAAGTCATTGATTAGATCTGTGCCAAAATGGCCATCACATGGGCCAATACAAGTGGAGGTGACATGATTTCCATGCGTCTATCTCAGGGTGTTTTGTTTTTTAGTTGTAAATGAATTTTTTGAGTGATGCTGGTGATTTTGACATGATGCTATTTCTTACGACTAGTCCATTGATTAGGAAAACTAATGTAAAACCTAAAAATAACAGTCTCTTGGATATATATTATCCATGGGTCACAGACAGGTTTAGTTTGATTTATCTGACACTTTTGAGTCATAAAAAAACCTATCTTGTGTTTGATCAGCTGAGTAGCCCTTTTTGAGTTCTTTGCCCAGGCTTTCCAAATTGGACCAAAGAATTGGGAGCTTTATAGCCCCTGAGGTCCTGCCTTTGCTGGGCCATGGGACTCAGAGCTAGGACTTTCTGAAGGGGGATGGTATGTACCTGTGCTAGCCATTTTTCAGGGGATAGAACAAAGTTGTAGAGCATATTTGTACTTCCACTAAGCTGAGATAATTTTCCTTTTTGTCTTTTTTCCTTTGCTGCCCCCTACCATGTTCTGGTCCTTCCATTTTTCCAGGCTTCTGGTCGTATGGTATTTCTATCTCAGAAGTGGAGGTGGGTATCCAGGAACAGAGTGTTCACGTCTCTATGTTCATGCTCCCTTTCTGCACTGAGATGGCCCTGTGTGGGATATGAGACTTTGCCTGGGTTTTGCCAAACCTGTGTCAACCCTTTTGTGAAAGTCTTACCCAATGGGTTGGGTCATGAGTACCCACTAGGTCTTACATCTTTTGAGTGAGGCTAATCTTTATAGCTGGGTACGGTGCTGACAAAAGGGTGGGGAACAAAGGGGTGGGCCGAAGTGACAAGTGTCCATCTCTTCTGCAGTGGGCAGGGAGTGTGCCTGTGGCCTGAAACAATGAGTACTGGAATTCCAACAATGAGACACTGGTCTTCAGTACACTCCAAATAATTTCCTTTCACTGGATTGATGTTCACTTCAGGAAGATCCGTTTATGGCCTGAAATCATTCTCAGGGCTCCTTTAATGAGAAAAATAGTGACCTGGGATGAGAGGCCTGTTTAGAGCACAAATAGCTATTATTACAATTGTAGATAACCCAGTCTAACAGAAGGCCATGCGATTGAAAGGACAGATGATAAAATCTAAATATGAGTATAGCCTGAGAATGCACTCTTTCTTCTAGTGCTGACTATCTAGTTGTGTTTGTTATCTAACCCTGTAATTAGGGTGGCATTCAGAAAATATGAGGAAAGTTGGTATTCTCTTCATAACCCCCAAATCTTTGCATTGCTGCATGAAACTTTTGGCTTCAGCTTTTCCCTGTTCATTAACCATGCCAAAATTTTTAATCTAACACCACTGTTAAAGAGTGGCAGGCTTCCAGGGAAATATATCAGCCAGGCTTATTAATTTCATGCCAAGTGCTGGAGGCGTGAATGTAGAGAACGCTGTTTGACTTTGGATAATAGGAATCAGGCAGCTTAAAGGCAAGGGATAAAGATCAGGAGCCCTGTGTCTCAGGAGGAGGAGCAGGTGCAGGCTTCAAGCAAGGCCTTCAGGCCCAAAGGGGCAGCCCATGCTTAAAACAATCTGCAGTGCATTTTTTTTTTTTTAATTTGGCGTGTGCCTCTCACAGCTTAACAGACCGCTGCTCCACAAAGAGGGGTAAACAGAGAAAGGGAAATTAAAAAGGGAAGTCCCAAGGCAGACAAAAACAAATTAGGGCAAACAAATTACACAGAGTCAACAAATAAACAAGGGAACATCTGTGAATATATTTCTTGGATTTTCTGATTCTGAATGCAACCTGAGAAATGATAGAGGGAGGTGAGCAGTTTAATCTAGAGCAAAGTCCTTTTTGGAGGGAATGGGCAAGCTGAACACAAAAAGAGTGAGAGGTACCTAGAAGTCTAAGTCTCAGCAGGATGCTGTGGGAGGAGGTCAGAAACTCTCCAGCGGGGTCTGAACAGCCTGAGGGAGGACCCGGAATGAGCTGGTCCTCCTTTCCTCCCCAGCAGCACCCCATCTCCCTGGGACGGCTGTTGCTACCATGCTTTCTGACACCCTTCCGACTGGAAAGGGCTGTACAAACAGAAAGAGGTGCCTGTTCCCATCAGCAAACCAAAGTAAAGCAAGGAACATTTGAATAGCGGATGTGTGTTCACCTTATCCCCTTTTCACATCTATTCCTGATGGGCACACTTAACTCTTCCAACCAGTAGATGCTTGCCAGGTGTTGACTGGATATTGGGAAACATTTGATCTGCTCCTTCTGGCAGTTTGGTTGCTGCTGACACAATTTCCCCTCTTACCTCAAGGCTGGTGAATAGGTCTCGAGGTTTTAAAAGGAAGTTCAGCATATTGCATACAGTTAACCAAAGGCAGAAACAGAGTTAATGAATTTAGAGGCTTATCTGTCTTTATCTAAAAAGTAGGCATTTGTTTGCAACGTCTTCCATAGATCTTCTCATTGTGGACAGTGGGCAATTATAATATGGGAGGGGGCAGTGAAGAAATGATAAATATTTGACTTATTCGTTGTATAAACTCAAATGATATTCACACTATTTCTAAAACTTCTCCTTTCAGATTTTTTTTAAGCTTCATGAAATATGTGGTTGTTTAGGGTCTAGACTACTATTTTTCTAATCTTATTATTGTACTAAATGCCCTATTTACCTATCTTCTCTTGTGCCTTCATCAGGTAAGGATAATAACTTGCTAGAAACATTCAGCAAGGTGGGAACTTTTCTTTGTAAAGGTGAGAGTGAAATGAGACTCCAATTCTCCTCCTATTCCTCACTTAAAAATTTTTGCTTTATTGTTTATCCCTCAATGGGACAGAACAGGCGAGCTGTGTTAGAAGCATTACACTAGATGTGTCTGGGAGGTTCCAAGATGGTTTTGCAGGAAGATCCTGAACTCACCTCCTCTCAAGGACACACTGAATCTACAGCTACATATGAATTATTTCCCTCTGAAAAAGATCTGAAAGCTAGACGACCTACTCTCCACAACAAAAGATAAAAGGACAATGTGGAGACAGGTTGAAGAGACGAACAGTGGTCTTGCAAAACACCCCACCTCCAGCACAGCAACACAGAATAGGGGGGCATCTTATCAGACAGGTGCTTCTCCAAGAGGAGCAAGGGATTTTTGTCCCACATGGAGCACCTCAGGCCCAGGGATCTGCACTGGAAAGGTGAGCCCCCAGAAAACCTGGCTTGGTAAAACCAATGGGGCTGATATTCATGTGTCCCGAAGTGCTATGGGAAACAGAGTCCCCTCTTGAAGGGCTCATATGGTTCTTGCTTGCCCCAAGACCCAGTGAAGAAACAGCAGTTTGAAAAGTTGCCTATATTATATGTGAGAGAGATTCATTTGCTAATCTGGGGGCATTGGGTGGGCAGGGAGGGAGGGCAGACAGAAACAGGCAGACACCATTATTGTACTTCCCACATAACCTGCTAGCACAGGCAGGTGGGCTCAGACGTGGCATCCTCCCACCACCTTGTTGGGATAGGTGGGGTGAGCAGCTGTGGCACTGGCTGAAACTAGAGAGCAGAGGCTGTTACAGAGCTCTCCCACTCCCTGGCTGGGGTTGGTGACTGCAAGCTGTCACAGCATTCTCGTGCACTTAGCCTCCGGCCGGGGCACATGCACAGACAAGGCACTCTCTTGTTTTATTGCTGAAGCCTCTGGGCATGCACAAGACAAGACATTTTCCCACTGCTTTTCTGAAGTTGGCAAGTATGCTCTGCCCCCTTCACTTTCCAGCTGCCTAGGTAACACCAGTGGATACATGTGATCCACACAGGGGACACCCCTTGAGCTCCTGGCCCCAGTGGCCAAGAAGACTGGTGTTCCAGAGCTCCATGAGATTTTAACAGTCAGAAAGAAGCTCTTGGCAGGCCACCACCTGGGGGCACTGCATAGACAGTAGACTAAAACACAACCCCAGTCCTCCTGTGAAAAAGGCCTATTTATTTAGCCTGGAACTTCAGCCTGAGGGACAGACTTCAGGTTTCCTACATATCTAGAGACTAGGAGGGCACTCCCAGGGAATGTAAGCAGGGAAAAACCATTTCTGTGCACTCCCTTGGCCTTGCTACAGCTTGACAAGATTTCCTAGAAAGAGCTTATACTCGTCTGGAGCCCCAGTTTTTGCTACTTGCCTAGGAGACACCTCCAGATCTCCTGGTCTGGATGCCAGTAGGGATTACAATTGTGATCCCACAGGACTGTGTATATTTGCATACTTTAAAAGCTGCTGCCTGTGGGTCTGGCTCCCAAATAGTCTGAAACTAGGTGCTAAATGAGATTCCTCCTCTTGGATCACTGATAGGTGTTGGCACACCTTCAACAATGGGGGCATATCAAGAATAAATCAGGCGGTTTAGGCAATCACAAAGGTTTAAGAGACAACCAAGGGCTAGGTCCAGGTTGAATGAGAAGGATCATCACATACACAAAGCCACTTTTTCAAGACTGAAAGAGGTAGCTATTTTGCCTAATATGTAGAAATAAACACTGAGAGTCAGGCAAAATGAGAAAACAGAGAAATATGTCCCAAATGAAAAACAGGAAAAGGACCTGAATGATACAGAGATAAGTAATCTACCCAGTAAAAAATTCAAAGTAATGGTTATAGAGATGCTCACTGAACTTGGGAGAAGAATGGATGAGCACAGTGAGAACTTCAACAACAACAACAACAAAAAAATAGAAAACATAAGAAAGTACAAACAACAGTCACAGAGCCAAAGGATACAATAACTGAACTGAAAAATACACTAGAAGTATTCAACAGCAGACTAAATGAGGTGGAAATACAGATTTGTAAGCTGGAAGATAAAGCAATTAAATTTACCAAGATAGAGCAGCAAAAAGGAAAAAGAACTTCAAAAAATGAAATAACTTAAGGGACCTTTGGGACAACATCAAGTGGAATAACATTCACATTATAGGGGTCCCAGAAGAGAAGAGAGAGAGAGAGAAAAGATCAGAAAACATATTTGAATAATGGCTGAAAACTTCCCTAACCTGGGGAAGGAAACAGACATCCTGGTCCAGGAAGCACAGAGAGCTCCAAATAAAATGAACCAGAAGAGAGCTACACCAAGGCACATTATAATTAAAATGTCAAAACTAAAGATAAAACCTTTAAAAGCAATAAGAGGAAAACAAATTGTTACATACAAGAGCAATCCCATAAGACTATCAGCAGATTTATCAGCAGAAATTTTCCAGGTCAGAAGAGAGTGGCATGACATATTCAAAGAGCTGAAGGGAAAACACTCCTAACCAAGAAAACTTTACCTGGCAAAATTATCATTCGGATATGAAGGGGAGATAGAGTTTTCCAGATAAGCAAAAGTTAAAGAAGTTCATCACTACTAAACCAGTCTTACAAAAAATATTAAAGGGACTTTTTAAACTGAAAAGAAATGGCACTAATTAATAACAAGAAAATAAATGTAAGCAAAAATCTCACTGAAAAAGGTAAATATATAGTAAAGGTAGTGGATTAATTACTTACAATGCTACTAAGAAGGTTAAAAAATAAAAGTAAAATGAATTAAAGGTACAACAATTAAGGGATACATGAAATAAAAAGATGTAAAAAGTGACATAAAAACATAAAATGTGGAGGGGCACTAAAAATGTAGAGTTTGATAATGTGTTCAAATTTAAGTTGCTATCAATTTAAAATAGGCTGTTATATACACAGGATGATCAGTGTTAACCTCACAGTAACCACAAAGCAATAACTTACAGTAAATACACAAAAGAAAATGAGGAAGAAAACTAAACATAATGCTAAAGAAAATCATCAGGGGCACCTGGGCAGCTCAGTCAGTTAAGTGCCTGACTCTTGGTTTTGGCTCAGGTCATGACCTCATGGGTCATGGGATTGAGCCCACATCAGGCTCCAAGCTCAGTGGGGAGTCTGGTTGAAGATTCTCTCCCTCTGCCCCTCTCCCCACTCATTTGCATGCCTGCGTGTGCACTTTCTCTAACATAAATAAATAAATCTTAAAAAAAAAAAAAGAAAACCATCAAACCACAAGGGAAGAGAAAAAGAGAAGATGAAAAAAACAGAGAGGAATTACAGAAACAACCGGAAAATAATTGACAAAATGACAGTAAATACATACCTATCAATAATTACTTTAAATGTATGTGGACTAAATTCTCCAAACAAAAGACATAGAGTAGCCAAGTGGATAAAAAACAACTCATCTGTATACAGCCTATAAGAGACTCACCTCAGAAGTAAGCACACACACGGATTGAAAGTAAAGGGATGAAAAAAGATATTCCATGTAGATGGAAACAAAAACAAAGCTGGTTTAGTTGTATTTATATCAGAGAAAATAGACTTTAAGACAGAGACTGTAAGAAAAGGTAAAGACATTATGTACTATATAATGATAAATGGGTCAATCCAGCAAGAAGATAAAACATTTATAAATATATATGCATCCAACATGGGGGAACCTGAATATATAAAGCAAACATTAACAGACCTAAAGGGAGAAATTGACAGCAATACAATAATGATAGGGAACCTTAACACCCCACTTACATCAATAAATAGATATCCTGACAGAAAACCAGTAAGGAAACATTGGCCTTAATGACACATTAGACCAGATGAACTTAGTAGATAGACATATACAGAATATTCCATCCAAAGCAATAGAATACACATTCTTCTCAAGTGCACATGGAACATTCTCCAGAATAAATCATGTTAGGCCATAAAACAAGTCTCAATAAATTAAAGAAAATTAAAATCATATCAAACATCTTTTTCTAATCACAATAGTATGAAAGTAGAGATTAATTACAAGAAGAAAATTGGAAAAACTACAAGTATGTGGAGATTAAACAACACATTACTGAACAACTACTAGATCATAGAATAATTCAAAAGAGAAAAAAAAAACCCTAGAGACAAATGAAAACAGAAATATGACACCAAAATTTGTGGGATGCAGCAAAATTAGTTCTAAGGGGGAAGTTCAGAACAATACAGGTCTACCTCAAGAAATAAGAGAAATCTCAAATAAACAATTTAACTTTACACTTAAAGGAATTAGAAAAAGAAGAACAGATGAAACCCAAGGTTAGTAGAAGGAAATGATAAAAATCAGAGTGGAAATAAATGAAATAGAAACTAAAAAGACAATGAAACTAAGAGCTGGTTCTTTGAAAGATAAAATTGGCAAATCTTTAGCTAGGTTCATCAGAGAAAAGAGAGAGTGCTCAAATAAATAAAATAAGAAATGAAAAAGAAGTGACATCTGATTCCAAAGAAATACAAAGGATCATAAGAGATGCTGTGAACAATTATACACCAACAAATTGGACAACCTAGAAGATACGGATAAATTTCTAGAAATTTAGAATCTTCCAAAACTGAAGCCAAGACTGAAAAAAAATAGAAAATCTGAACAGACTTAATGAATCAGTAGTCAAAAACCTCCCAACATACAAAGGTCTGGGACTAAACAGCTTTGTTGGTAAATTCTACCAAACACTCAAAGAGGAGTTAGTATCTATCTTCCTCAAGCTATTCCAAAAAAATTGAACTTACCACTTGTTTTATAAGGCCAGAGTCACCTTGATATGAAAGCCAGAAAAGGACACCACACACACACAAAATTACCAGCCAATATCCCTGATGAACATATATGCAAAAATCCTCAACAAAATATTAGCAAACCAAATTCAACAATACATTAAAAGGATCATACTCCGTGAACAAGTGGGATTTCTTCCAGGGATGCAAGGATGGTTCAACATCAGCAAATCAATCATCATGATATACCACATTAACAAAATGAGACAAAAATCACATGATCATCTCAATAGATGTAGAAAAAGCATTTGACAAAATTCAACATCGATTCATGGATGCAGCCACTATGGAAAACAGTATGGAGTTTCCTCAAAAAATTAAAAATAGAGCTACCATATGATCCAGCAATTCCACTACTGGGTAGTGGGTACCTATTCGAAGAAAATGAAAACACGAATTTGAAAGGATATACACAACCTTATGTTCACTGCAGTATTATTTACAATAGCCAAGATATGAAAACAACCTAAATGTCAACGGATGGTTGAATGAATACAGATGTGATATATATGTATGTATGTGGAATATTTTTCAACCATAAAGAGTGAAATCTTGCCATTTGCAACAACATGGATGGAACTTGAGGGTTAAGCTAAGGGAAATAAGTCAGAGAAAGACAAATACCACATGATTTCACTTACATGTGGAATCTAAAAACCAAAACAAACAAAAATCTAAAACCCAGATTCATAGATACAGAGGACAGACTGATGGTTGCCAGAGGGGAGAGAGGTTGGGGGGAGGAAATGGATGAAGAGGATTAAGAAATAGATTCTTCTAGTTATAAATAAGTCATGGGGCAACCTTTTTAATAAATTATCAGTTGTTAAAAAAAAAAAGTCATGGGGTATAATGTCCGGCTTTGGGATCATAGTCAAAACCATTGCATTAACTTTGTAAGGTGACAGATGGTAACTAGACTTATCGTGGTGACCATTTTGCAATGTACACAAATGTCAAATCACTGTATTGTATACCTGAAACTGATATAATATTTTATGTCAATTATACCTCAATAAACTTAAAAAAATTATACTAGGTATGGTCAGTTTACAAACATAAGAATGGTACCACTATTAGAAAGTCTAGCAGTTAGGATTTGGTCTATGAAGTAAATAGTGTAGGGAGTAATAGTGAGCAGAAAGTCAATACTAAGCAAAACCTCATTAGATTGGTAGTGAGGACACCCAGGCATTTTTCCTAGCAGGCGTGGGCATGTTATGTGACCTTTGTCATTATTTGACTTCTATGTGCTTACTGATTTGTAAAATGGGCATAGCCATATTTGTTTCTTTCTAGTGTTTCAAGAAGAGATAGGAAGTCCAACCATTCTATATGAGGTACTTTTAATTCTGGACAGAAATTGGCTATAAAAATGCCAGGCTCCATTTCTCATTAAGTCTCAAGTCACAGGGCTACAAGGGGCCTTGTGAGGTCAACCTATTCTTACCCAGCTTGTGCTTGTTATTTGGAATCTTGGAGAAGCACAATGATGGACTATCCCAAACTCCTTTGTGTCAAGGTATTAAGATGAGGTACCCAATTACTATCAAAACCCCACTAAAAACTCATTGTAGGATGCAAGAAATCAATATCGTCAAGTGTTTATTAGATATCTATTGGGTGCTTCATGTTTCATTTGTAACTATTTACTATGATTTTGAGTTTAGGTTTACAGGCTCTTATTTGCTATTTAGTAACTTGTCTCCTCATTCAGTTCTTCCCCCTAATCTTTGGATTTCATTTATAAGCTGAATATGCTTCTCTGGGAAGAATTTGTAAGAAATCCAGTTTTAATATCAATTCTGGAGAGAAGACATAGAGAAAACTCCAACTGCATAGAACAAAATACTACTTCAAAAGCTACTGCTACAGTAAACCTGAAAGAAAAAACAGAATATGGTTTGAAATATTGTTATGGTTCCACTTACATGAGAAACCAAATACTGAATTAAACTTTAGTATTTGTTGTTCTATAAGTCTTATAGAAAATTATTTTACTGTAATTACGTTTTTGAAACATAATTTGAGTAGCCTTGATCCCAATTTATTCACTCAGTTTGATGAAGTATCCAAACTAGCTCTTAGTACATGCTACATATTTTCCATATCCCTCTAGGACACAGGTTATGGGGAGTGACATTCTTCATATGAATTATGTTGTACTTATGGGGAGTCTATTTCTTGGGATTTGAAATCACTTCAATGATTCTGGCAATCAGCATGTTTAGTACCTATTTTTATCTAATTTCTCTGGATACCTACATACCTAGGAACTTATTTTATTCCATTATTTTAATTTTAAATTTATAAATCAGAGCTGGAGGGAGCTAGTAATAGTCTATTCTTAATGTGTAGAAATGCTTTGAAATCCTTGGAAGAATGGTGCTATGGAAATTCAAGGTAGTTATTAGTCTAATTAACCAAATAATTTAATGAATCCAATTAGTTCTTTGTATTCCTTGTAGCCTATTAAAAAGTAATTACCACTCCTGCTTTCTATTGAGTAGCTGGTATCAGACTAACCTTGATAAGGGCTATTATAAAACACTTGTTTGAAGGCAACAAAGGGAAATCAAGGCAGTCAGGACCTGGCAGGTCAAAATCTCAAAGAGAAGGAATATGCATTGAGATGAGCCCTGTATTTACTATCAACTTTCCCACATGGGGCATTTGCCAATTGTAGGGCAGGGTGTAGAGTCTAAACAGAAATCTTGTAGCATGTGTATTAATTGGCTAAGCTGAGTCAAATATTGTGGGTTAATTAATACTATGTTGCTTAATTTCCAAATACTTGGTGACTTTGTAATTATTTTTTTGTCACTGGTTTCCAGACAATAAAAATTAGTAAGCATATATAAAATGTGAATAGCATAATCTACAAAATTTCCCTAACTGCATATAAAGAACCACAGTATTGAACCCTGAAAATATATACTTTCTTTTCAAGTGAATGTGGAATATTTACCAAAATAGTGTATATGCTGAGCTATAAAGCATGTCTCAACAAATTAAAAAAAAATCACTATCATACAGAGTATGTTCTCTGATCATAGTGGAATTAAGTAGAAATTTTACAGAGTGAGGAGAAAAAAAAATATGATCAATTCAATAAAGAAACTGCATTTAATAAAATTTAATACCAACTTATGAAAACATCCTTAGCAAACTAGGAATAAAAAGTAACTTTCTTAATTATAAAAAGACATTTAAGAAAAAAGACCCAAACCTCAAACCAATAGCAAACACTACTCTTAATGGTTAAATAATGAAAATATTTCCCCTGATATCAGGAATGAAGCAAGGATGTCTTCTATCATCACTTCATTCATTATTGTATTGGAATTCTTAGCCAGTGCAATGAGACAAGAAAATGAAACAAAAGACATAAATATTATGCATGAAGAAATAAAACTGTTTTTGTTTACAAATGACAGGATTGCTCATGTAGACGTTCCAAAAGGATCTACAAATGAGGGGCGCCTGGGTGGTGCAGTCAGTTAAGTGTCTGACTCTTGGTTTCAGCTCAGGGTCATGAAATTGAGCCCCGGTCCGACTCTGCGCTCATTGCGGAGTCTGCTTAAGATTCTCTTTCCCTCTCTCTGCCTGTCTCGTTCATGCACGTGTGCACTCTCTCACTCTCTCTAAAATAAATAAATAAATCTTTAAAAAAAAGAATCTACAAATGAACTATTAGAATTAATAATAGTTAATTTAGCAAGATCACTGTAGACAGCAAAGTCCATATATATAAATCAGCTGTAATTATATATATCAACTACACCAATTCTAAAATAAATATTCAAAAAGATGCTACTTGTACTAGCATCAAAAGTATTAAGTAGTCAGGAAAAATGTAATAAATGCAAGACCTCGATATAGAAAATTATAAAATATTACTGACAGAAAATAAAAGCCTAAATAAATGAAAAACTACAACATGTTCAGGAACTGAAAAGCTCAATATTGAAAGGATGCCAAACTGATCTATAGGTGTAATGCCATCTTAATAAAAATTCCAGCAATTTTTTAATGGAAATTGACAGATTCTAAAATTTATATGTAAATGCAGAGTTAGGAATAGTGAAGACAATCTTGAAGAGCAAAGTTGGAGGATGCAAACTTTAGATATCAAGATTTCTTATAAAGCCACAGTAATTAGCACTATTTTGTTCACTTACAGATAGACAAACCGATTAAAGGAATAGAATAGAAAGTCCAGAAACAGACCTACATGTATTCCTGGCCACCTGATTTATGGCAAAGGTGCCATAGTGATATAGGCTGTTTTTCTTTCTTCAACAAATGGATAAATATGGAAAAAAAATGGACTTTGTCCCCTATCACAGACCATGCATAAAAATCAATTCTTGGTGGATCATAAGCCTTAATATGAAATAAAATATTCTAGAAGATAACATTGGAGAATGTATTTAAGACCTGGGAATATGCAAAGATTTCTTAAATAGGACACACACACACACAGAAACTAACCATAGAATGAAAGTTTGATAAACCTACTTCATTAAAATCAAGACTCTCTTCTTACACCACTAAGGAGAGTGAGATGGCAAACAACAGAAGAGGATATTTACATCACAAATATCAGGCTACGGAGAAGCATCTAGAATTTATGTTAAAAAAAATCCTATAGATCAGTAAGAATAGGAGAAAATCCTATTGGAAGTGGACAAAAGGCTCAAACCAGCACTTTTCAATAGCCAATAAGCATATAAAAAGATGCTCAACATTGATAGACAGTAGAGAAACGCAAATTAATACCACAATGAGCTTTTACCAAGCATGCTTAAAATTTTACAAATTGGCAATATTAAGTGTCATAGAGAATGTGGAAGACTAGAACTCATATATATAGTTGGTGGGAGTGTAAATTGGTAAAATGAGTTTGGAAAACTGGTAATATCTGATAGAGTTACATATATATGTACCCTATGATGCAGCAATTCCACTCTTACGTATAAATCCAATAGGAATTCATAAATGAATGTACAAAAAGACATGTACAAGAATGTTTATAGCAGCATTATTCATAATCACCCAAATTAGAAACACCTAGATGTCAATCATCAGTGGAATAGACAAATACAGTATATCCATATAATGGAATACTGTACCTCAATGGAAAAGAATGAATTAATGATATCCACTACAATGTAGAATCATCTCATGGACCTAAGTATCTTAGCAAAAGAAGCCAGACAGTACCTATGGTGTGATTCCATTTATATAAAGTTCAAAACCAGTCAAGGTTCACCTATGGTGATAGAAGTCAGAATTATATTTGACTGAGTTAATGACTGGAAGGAGATATGGAGGAGGCTTCTGGGATATCAGCAACATCTTATATCTTGATCTGGGTGCTAGGAACACAGGGTGTTCAGTTTTTAAAAACTCAATAGGTGTACAGTTAAAATCAAAAGTTTATAAAAATAATTACGATCCAATAATCTGGAGACAGATCATGGGTTGCTTTTTCCGGGTAGTGGAGAAGCCTTCAGTGGAGCTGAGTCATGTCCGGTTTCCAACTGCAGCCTTTTAAAAGGGAAGATTGTCCTCACGTCTGTCTGATCCCTTGTTCAATGGAATTTACCTGGTGTTTAGCTTGTTACACTAAAGACAAGGGGAGGCTTTCTTTTTCTTTTCTTTCTTTTTTTTTTTTTTAAACCAGTAAGGCTGATCAGTTGAGTCTGGTTCAATGACATAAGGTTGTTTAAAGAATCTTGATATAAAAACCACACTTGGGATTAACAAACTCTTTTCACTGCCTTCTCTTTAGAACCAGGGGCTAACAGTGAATTAATAAAGCTTTTCTTATGCTTGGATTTTAAATCAAAGAAAAATTACTTCCAGTCCAGCATCTTTTGGGGCAAACAAAAGGAGACACGTGGGTGAAGCTGAGGGTGGGGAGCGTGGTACCGTGGATCAGAGATTGAGAAGGACCAGGAGAGCAGGATGAACAGGCTTCAGAGCAGCGTAGGCGGGAGGGAAAGGGAGTGTCGGAGGCTGAGAGTTAGGAGACAGCGCAGGAACCTGGAGTGAATCGGTATTTGTTCATTTGGATATGTAAAGCACCTAAGGGAGAGGAAAACAGGTGCAATATGAATGCATTAATGGAATGAAAAATGAGGCTTGACCTATGAATAAATATTCAGAATAAAAGCATTTTAAAATGTATCTTGGTTTTAGGGCACTTACTCTGTCTGGCAGCTAATTCAAAGTTTTCATGGTCACACACACTCACATGGGTTATCAGCTTCCTGAGCGCCTGAGAGGCACTCACCCAAGGTCCTGTGGTCCCTGGACCTCCCCCCCCTTTGTTGCTCAGTCTTGTTTCTCTTGATGAGAGTCTGCTTAAGTTGTATAAAACAAGATCCCTTATTACATGGATTCAAATGGTCAAATCACGTCACCGGAAATCATGATCTAGCCCTAAAGCCCCCGACAGCCATCGTTGGGGCAGGTTGGTTGGTCCATTGCGCCCACAAGAGCCTCTGCCGGCGTCTGTGCTCTGGCATCATATTTTGCCTCAGTCTTGGGACTAAAATCTTACCAGAAACCAATTAAAGGTAAGGATATTACACATTTTCCCCCCTTAGAAATGTGGCTTGTGGCAGGTTGGGTGGAGACTCCCATTAGTTCATCTCTAAAACCCAGGGAATAGGCTTCCCAAATGATTTCTTCTGTTTGATTTCCTCAGGAGATGGGCAGGGGCCCTAGGAAATGAATTCCACCTGCAGCTATCTCTCTGGCCTGAGACTCGAGCTCAGAAATGGGACTTCCCACACTTGACAAGAGTGGCTCCCTGCCCCCCACCCAAATATCGAAAAGCTTTCTTCTGAGCCAGGGGTGACTCTTCTGATGGGGGCGGCCTGAGATCCCTCAGAGCAGCCAGGCCTCTGTCCACCTGCCAGGGGTCAGCACCCAGCCTCCTCCAACCACAGGGACACCTTAGCTGCCTCCTTTCTGCTTGGTCCTGTCTCAACATCCCCTCTCTCTACTGACCCTTAAGGGGTCCTGGCCTGCTTCAGCCACTTTAGAAATCCAATCAATTGTTGTTTCGCTTTTGAGCATCTGTGAGATTCCAAGATAGGTCAATTTATGGTTTCTACCATAGAAATACAGTTAGGCTTCATTAATTTCTTCAGGCTGCAGAGGGCAAGAGGGGTGGTATGACACAGACGGGATCTGGAAGTGATTCAAGGGGTGGGCATGGGATCAGGTGGACATGCCATGATGCTCCCACAATGATTCTCTGTCCTTACTCTAGTCATTGCTAAAAAATGACCCCCTATCTCTCACTTCTCTGAATCACCCTCATTCTCTAAGATTGGCTTTCAAGAAACCTTCATTTGGTGCATGATAGTGATTAAGTGTTTCCTTTAAACATGTGTACTTTCTCTAGAAAAAGAAGCTTTTATAATAGAGAGGAGCCAATACATTTTCCCCCAGGATTTCAAAATCCAGAATTGGCCAAGGGCTTATTGAATTTTCCCCATGATTTGGTATAGGATCAACTTCAGGCCTGGGAAGGGTGGAATATATGGTTGGGGCTCAAGAGGTGGGGGTAGGGAAAGTGGGGGCAGAATGGGGGACATGCAGGTGGAGAAGGGCCAGGAGGCATCTTCAGCATTTAGGGGAGGCTGCTACTTGGCTCAGTGTTTTGAACTGCTAATGTGAAGTGCGTGTATAAAGATATGGAGAGTGTTTGTTCTTTCTCTTGTAACCCACAGGATAGCATCTGTTCATGCCAATGCCTTGAAGAATTTGTTAATAATTTTTATTTTCTTCCCTGCTGTTATTTAGAAATGTCTTCTGATATTAGCAGCAACAGTAATAATTAACACATGTGTTAAGTCATTTATGTTTACGACAGCTCTATAAAGAAGGAACTATTACTAGCTGCATCTCACAGAAGAGGAAACTAAATTACGGACAGGTAAGTGATGTGTCCAGGGTCATCAGCTGGTAAGTGGAGGGGCTGGGATTTGAATCCTTGCTCTTAACGACCGTACTACTTCTTCAAGAAGACTTCTGAGCTTACCTTGATAAGCTACAGGGCATGAAATCAGATATGGTGTAGATCACCTAGCCATAGAGCTCGGAAAGCTTAACTGTCCCACTCCTATATTGTTTGACTGATTGGTTAATTCATTCCTTTGATTAAACAAGGAGAGCCCTCTCTGTGCTAGACACTGTGCTAGGTGCAGGGAATTCAGAGACAAGTAAGACAGGGAGCCCTCTATGTGGGAGAAGACATATGTTTACAATTACTAAATAACAGTACACATGTGAATGTGGAGATTAGTGTAGCATGCATTTAAATCATGAAGGAAAGGCAAAGGAAATCGGGAGGATTACAAGGTTGACATTTAAGTAAGTCCTAGTAAGAAAACAAAACAGAACAAAAACAATTACTCAAGAGATACATTTGCTACATAAAAATGCAAACTGTATAACGTGTATAGAATATGAAGGGAAGAACTACCTCCCTCTCAGGGGTATTGTTAAAAGTTTTATTTATATTTTTCCAGACCTTTTTGTATATATTTACATAAACATACATATATGCTAATACAGAGGACTAAAGTAAAATGGGTGCATCTTATAATACTGTTCTGTATATTGTCCCCCCCCAACTTATTGATAATGTCTTAGAGATTTTTCCATGTCATATCATATAGGTCCATCCCATTGTTTTAATTGTTGGGTATTAATGGATTAAATGGTAATAACACAATTCATTCCCCATCATGTTACTGATGGCCATTTAGGTTAGTTCCATTTTTTTTTTTTTTTATGGAACCATAACAATGCTGCCATAAAAAGTATACATATGTGTCATTGTCACTATGCTTTTGACTTATATGTTATTGTCATGGTGTATCATTTCTGTAGTATACGTGCTCACTTCAACCTTTGATATACACTGACAATTTAGTCTCCCTTGACTCTGTTCCAATTGATTTCCTTCCATCAGTTCTGAGTGCCCACTTCCTCACACACTTGTCCATATTGGATATTAATAATCTCTTAAAATTTGGCCAATCTGACCATTAAAAATGATATTTCATTGTTTTAATTTTTATGTCTCTGATTACTAATATGTTTGTCCTTGCTTATATCATCTTGGTTTGTGCTTTTAGCTTTTAAGTCATTATTATTATTACTTTGTTTTCAGGATGTTGCTGTGTTTGGGGTCTCTTATTTGTCCCCCCGCTTTCTTCAATGATGTGTTTGGCTCACATCCTGCTTGAAATTTCATATTGCATGCTTCTTTGTTTTTCAAAAACTTTCTTCAGTTCACATTTCATTCAGGATTAAAGAATTCAAGTTACCTTTTGCCTTGCTCCTATACCATGTAAGATGGGCTCTTTAGCATGATGTTACTGTGTCTCCAATCTGCACTACTCCCCATTCCCCACATTCTTTTCTTCCCACTGACTTCGGGGACCCAGATTACTGTTGTTAAATCATTATTCTTTTACTTTTCACATCTCCCCCTTAAAGAAATTTTCTAGAGATATGTATTTGATTTTGTATCTATATCCGTGTATTATTTTTGCCTGTGACTGTTTGCAATATTTATTGATAATCTTTTTATACCACAGCTCCCAGCTCTTTATTCTGATTTCTCACCCATTTGTCTAGAATAGGTATTCAACTATTTTTTCAAGAAGTAGAAGAGTTTGGTATGTTTCTGGGCCCAGTATGCCTGAGGATATTTTTCTTTTCTCTTAACACTTGAATGACAAGTTGGCTGGGTATATAATTTTAGGGCTTTTTATTTCTGTTTTTGTCAAAACTATTTTTTGGATTTAGTGTATGGAGGAGACATCTTGAGCTCAGATGGATTTTATTTTTTCTTTGTAGGAATTCCCCCTTCCCAATTTGGTTTCTTGTAGGATTTCTTCTCCCTCTCCTTCTTCTATTTAGAGAAGTTTAAAAGATGCTGAAAAGTACAAAGAATAAAACAAACTTTAATGCTCTCAATACCCAGAATGAACAACTATTTATATTCTGTCTCACTTGCTTCAACTCTTTTCTGTCTCTCCTCCCTCCCTCTTCTTCCTAACAAAACATCACAGATAGAGCCAAGGTATCCTTTAACCAGCACCCCATTCCCAGCCCATTCACTAGCCTTCTCCATGGCCACTCAAGGACAGCCACTATTAAGATTTTGAAATGTAATTTCTAGGCCTTTTCTTTGTAATTGTACATACATATTTATACACCCATGAATAATATATGGTATTGCTGTGAATGTGTATGTATTTTCCTTATTTGTATAAATGGCCTCAATCTAGAGATATTCTGTAACTTCCTTTTTAAGGGATTCATTTCTCTTGTCCCCTGCCTGTACTTTA
This sequence comes from Mirounga angustirostris, assembly GCF_029215605.1. Taxonomy (NCBI): domain Eukaryota; kingdom Metazoa; phylum Chordata; class Mammalia; order Carnivora; family Phocidae; genus Mirounga; species Mirounga angustirostris. Next base: position 85,425,165 of record NW_026991716.1, on the reverse strand, counting down.
AAGGATTGCCAAGATGTATTGAGATGTGGTCTTTTACTTTGAATAATACATTTTGATCCTTTTTTAATTTGTACATTCAGGTTTTTTTCAGCTCAGATTTTTAAAAAATTATGTTTTTGTTAGGGCGCCTGGATGGCTCAGTTGGTTAAGTGTCAGACTCTTGATCTCAGCTCAGGTCTTAATCTCAGGGTCATGAGTTCAAGCTCCGTGTTGGGCTCCAGGCTGGGCATGGAGCCTACTTAAAAAAAAAATACATTTTTGTTGTTTATTGTTTCTAACCAAATTGTTCTAAATTTCCACTGGGAAAACTTATAATTTGTAGGGTGGATCTAATTATTGACCACTTGTTTTTTCTCCTTACTCATGCTTTGATGAGGAGAGATTAATCCAGCCTCAGTGTTTATTAGCAGACAGACACATGGATTTTGTTATTCACATGTGCTGTTAACAGCGTTTTTTAAAGTCATAGCTATGGGGAAAGTTGATATGCTCCTCTTCTAGCCTAATTCCCAGTCTCTCCAAGTTCTTATCCTGAGCAGCTCTGATGTACCACAGTGGGACCATTTTTACTCTCCACTTCTGTGTTTCTTGATCAACTGAAGAGAGAGACTAAACAAACAAACAAAAAAATCTAAACTCTTCCACATCACCTCACTCAGAATTCTATCTGCGCCCCAACCCACCTCATTTACATATAGGGAATAAGCTTCCCAGGACCAGAGGAATCTCTACTTTCTTTTTCTCTCCAATTCCTGCCTTGTTTTCTGGAATTTGCTATCTCAGAATAGAAGAAAAAGATTTGGGAGGAGTAGGGTTGAGGAATTGTACTTCTCTAGACTTCTCCATGCCACATGAGTCCTGGCAGTAAGCTATCTACAACTTAAGTTTTTAGCTTTGGATGATATTATGAGTTTTCTCTTTCTCATTTTCTCTTTCTCTCTCTCTCCCCCCCACCCCTTTCTGTTTTGGTCTTTTTTATTCTAGCTAATTTAATGGTAGCTTAAAAAGTGGCAGTTAGCTAGATCCCTTTTTAACTAAATACATTTGGACTGCTTTAATTCTAAGACAACTTAGCTATTTCTTTTATGCCTTGACACTTGGATAAAATAAACTTTTCCCCTACTGGTAAAGTTTTATTGTCCCAAATCAGCACTGATCCCAGTGTTACTTGAATTTCACCATTGGCTCTATACTCTTGAGTCTCTTGGTTTTACTTACCTCTCAGTTCAAAGTGCCATTGAAGTGGGCATGTAGAGTAGCAGTTCCTTAGGTAGATAAGGGCAGAGTGATGTGTTGCTGGGGTCAGTGGTGAATTGCCATTCTAGACAGAGGGAAAAAAAACATGTGCAAGGGAAAAGAGATGAGAAGAACCTAGTGCATATGGGGAGTGTTGGGACTGTTGATGAGACGATCTTAGTCCTAAGAATCTGGGCTTTGTTATTAGACCAGCTCTATTACAACTTTTATACATCACTGAAAATACTCTTCACTTTTTTCATCTGTAAAACGGGGACACTAAGAGTTGCTAGGTCATATGATTTTTACACAGATTAAATGATACAATGCATGTATACTAAGTACTTAGCACAGAGTAAGGGTCGATAACTGTTAGATTCTGTTACTGTTATTGTTATCATTTGAACTAAAATGCAGTTGGAGCCATAGGTGTGGTCAGAGTATGACCTACAGTCAGAGCCATAGATGTGGTCAGACCATGAGAAGCCATCAAAAAGAGCAGGAACAGTGACATGATCAAATTTGTGTTGAAATGTCTGTCTGTTTTGAGGAACAACTTGAGTGGAGACACCAAGGAGAGGACTGTGGTGTACTGGAGTCGGTACGTTAATAGGTGGTGAGAGCCAATTAGTAGGTTCTTAGAAATTTTCTGAATAGGTTTGGAACACAGATGATATTACATATTAAATGATCTAAAGCTACAATTAAATTATATTAAAAACAGAAACAATAAATATGTAAAGCTTACCGATTATTTTACTACATTTTACTATCATTTATGCTCTTGGGGTTGTTTACATCTACTGTATCTGTATGTTGGAAACAGAGTGGTGTGCTACTGAGCATCTCTTCCCATGCTGCCATTGTGATGTCTCTTGAGTAGCTTGAAATGAGCCAGGATGGGAGTGTTTGTACCACGGAAATCTGCACATTCCACAAATCAGGGCTTTATTCACCCCCCGGAGAGTTAGTTGTTAAACCTTTACTAGCACAGCACTGGGCCAGAGAGACCGATTAGAAAGCAATTGAAGCAGTTCTGCAGAGAGAAGAGTGCTTGAATCTTAGCACTTGGAGTGGAGAGGAGACAGATTTGAGAGACACTTTATTGTTAGAATAGGTAGCATGTACTCTCTGATTGAATGTAGGGGCAAAGAAGATGAAAATTGAAGCCTGAAAAGGAGATATATGGCTTGAGGAACTCTCTCTTGCTGTCTTTGATGAAGCAGGCTGCCATATTGTCAACTGCCCTATGGAAAAGCCATATGGCAAAGAACAGAAGGCAGCTTCTGGCTGATAACCAGTGAGGAACTGAGGCCCTCAGCCCAGCAGCCCAGAACATACTAAATCTTTCCAACAACCATGTGCACTTGGAAGCAGATCCTTCCCCAGTCAAGCCTTCAGATAAGGCTCCAGCTCTGGGTAACACCTTGATCACAGCCTCCTGGGAGACACTGAAATAGAGGACTCAGCTAAGCTGTGCCCAAATTCCCCACCCACCAAAATGAGATAATAAATGTGTGGTGTTTTGAGTTGCTAAGTTTGTTTAATTTGTTCTGCAGCAATAGATAACAAATTCCAGACCTTAAAGTAAGCCCTAGGGAGCACCTTTCTGCCTTTCAGGTTGAGTTGGCTGGAGACTGGCTTTTAAGTCCACTGAGCGGAGTTCCATATTGGAATCTGCAGTAGGGGCTTGTCCTTCTGGGTGACAGGTGAGTATCTCAGAGCTTGTCATGCACTCTACTTTTCCTGTGTGCACTGAGTGAAGCCCTCAGGCTTCTGGAAAGTCGTCAGCTGTGCCCCATTGGGCAAATCTGGATAAGAATGATAGCTGATGTGAATCTAGCAGGCAGAGCCCAGTTACTGATACAGCATTGGCTGTGAAGAATTCTTCTCTGATGAAGGAGCCACAATCCTCCCTCTGTACATGACTTCTAGAATGGGTCAGAATTCATGCTGGAAGATCTGCTCATTTTCCAAAGGTGGGAAGGGCTTTTAAGAGAAGCATGGGTAGTTTTTAACATTAATTGTTTGACATGAGAAAGATCACATGCTACCAGATATTCTTTTTTGTTTTTCAACAGAGAGGATTTAAACATTTCTTTCATGATGATTTGGTTTATTTAAATTATGCAGCATGGAGTAAAACAGAGGTTACACATTTTGAGATGGTGCTAGTCATAAAAGGAGCTCTGAATGGGGTTTGGAAACTAACTTTAGGCAAAAGTGTGGGCCAGCATCTTGCTCCTGATCCCTCAGGCTGAAGAGAACTCCTTGTATTTTGACTCTGTGCCCCAGACAGGGTGTTTAAGAAGGACCATGGCCAGGACAGTAGTCTACTAAAATGACTTATCTTCCCAGACTCCCATTTTAAAAACAGAAGTCTAATTGCCGATGGGGAATTTAAATAACAAAATAATGTAATTTATTTTTAAAACCAATTACCAGCATTTAAAAGGCTGCCTCTGTAGGATGTCAAGATGAACTCTTCATTTAAACTGACCTCTTAATAACACACTCATTGAAAATTTTTTTGCTTGAAACAGGCTAATTTTAAATAAGGACTTTTTTTGGTAAGATTCATTTATTTATTCAACATATATTTACTACATAGCTTTTTGGTGCTAGGCACTGTTCAAGGCACTGTCTTCACTGTAGTGAGGAAGAAAGATGACAAATAGACAATATAATATATAATGTAGTAGCATAATGATGTATTATCAATAAAATATAAGCCACATATGCAATATGATATTTTTTATTGAGTAAAATATATTTATAGCATAGTAAAATTAATCAACAAATTGGCAGCAATTTTGATGTATTTATTAACAATAAATATGTTATAATCATAGTAATTATATAACACAATGTCAGGTTGTGATAGATATTACTAAATTCATAAGCATACAAAATCTAAAAATTCATTCCTTTGTGGCATTGTGCTAAGAGGAAAAAAAAGACAATTTACTCTTCAGAAAAACAAAGACTATTAAATAGAGGTTCTTTCTCAAAGTGGGAAAGGGATAAAGAAATTTCTTTTTATCTATCATCTATCTACCTATCTATTTCCAGTATAATTAATGTTCAGTGTTATAGTAATTTCAGGTGTACAATATAGTGATTCAACAATTCTATACATTACTCAGTGCTCATCATGATAAGTTTATTCTTAATCCCCTTCATCTATTTCATCCATTCCCCCCTTTCCGTCTGGTAACCACCAACTTGTTCTCTATATTTAAGAGTCTGTTTTTTTGTTTGTCTCTTTTTCTCTTTGTTCATTTGTTTTGTTTCTTAAATTCCACATATGAGTGAAATCATACTGTATTTGTCTTTCTGTTACTGACTTGTTTCACTTAGCATTATACTCTATAGATGCATCCATGGTGTGCAAATAACAAGATTTCATTCCTTTTTATGGCTGAGTAATATGCCATTATATATACACACACACATACAACATCTTCTTTGTCCATTCATCTATTGATGGACACTTGGGTTGCTAGGGATGGACACTTGGGTTGCTTGGGTTGCTCCGGAAAGACAGGTGGTGGCCCTAGTATGTTAAGTAGGAATGCTTTTGTCTGTGCGTGATAAAAAACCCAGTTTATAGTGGCTCATGTAACAAAGGGTCAGAGAGGCAGGCAGCTGCTAGAGTTGGCTTAGCAGCTTAACAATGTCAGGACAAGATTTCCACTATACTTGTTGCCTCATAAACACAAAATGGCTGCTCCAGCATGAGGTACTGCACTCACCTTCAAAGCAGAAAGACAGGTGGATAGGGCAAGGCCAGCTACATTTGTCTCTCTTATCAGGAAACCAAAAGCTTTCCCAGGACTATCCTCACCTCAGCAGACTTCTGCTACATCTTATTGGATGGATCTGTCTATCCCTACTTGTACAGGAGCCTGGGAAAGGGCATCTTACTCACTCCATGTTCTATAGTGGAAAGGACTAAAGGAGTAAGAAATGGCGTATAGGGACACCTGGGTGGCTCAGTTGGTTAAGCAGCTGCCTTTGGCTCAGGTCATGATCCCAGAGTCCTGGAACTGAGCCCCGCATTGGGCTCCCTGCTCAGCGGAGAGCCTGCTTCTCCCTCTCCCTCAGCTGCTCCCCCTGCTTGTGCTCTTTCTGTCTCTGTCAAATAAAGAAATAATATCTTTAAAAAAAAAAGAAACTGGGTATAGATGTTGCATCAGCATATCAGTAGCTGTTGCCACAGGGATCTCTGAATTAGGGCCATAAAATGCACTGAGTTCTTCTTTAAGCTTTCCCTGCATTCCATTCTTAACTACTACCATGGTTTCCTTTGATTTGAAGAAAAGCAGAAGTTTGGTAGAAATAATCTCAAGGAAAACTATGTATTATTTTGTGAAAGAGTTTTGAGGAAATGGATGAATCATAATGATGGCACAAAATGGGAGCTATTGTTTTAAAATGATAAACATAACAGGAAACTGACAATAATGGCCTGGCTCTATGCTAGGGGTGGAGAAGAACATTGGTTAGTGGGATTATAAGAGACAAAACAAATTGCTACTCCTTGGCAGGTAAAATGGTGGGAGGGATCATCTACTTTTAAGACTAGTCCAAATATGATACAGTAGAGGTAGTTCAAATAAAACAATAGTTTTATCACACATAAAGGTGTGATATGGACTGGAGAACCCAATATGGGGGGGAACGAGGTTGAAAGGGGTCTAATGTTATCTCAGAGTTAAGACCATGTGGATATTGAGGGCTAATGGAAGTGAAGCAGGAGAGGCCCCAACCATCCTTTTGGAGGTCATGGGCAGAACACCTGCTTGGGTATCAGGCCAGGAAACAAATATGGAAAGAGAAAAAGCAAAAGGTACCAGAGGGTGTGTGTTTCACTCCCCATTTGCTTTTAGAAACAAGGAGGACAAATTCCATTCTTGTTCTTGGTAGAGTTGGATGTATACTAGTTCACTGTATTCTCATTGAACTAGTTTGAAATAAACCTGGGTCAATGGCAAGCTCTGCCATGGAGGGATGATTCACCAATGGTTACATATAGGATGATCTTTGTTATATGGTAGTAATCTTTACTGATTAGTTGAGAAGGCATTTTTCGTGTTGAAGAAACCCCATCAACACTCTAGAGATAGGTGTACAGGCTGATATATAAGAATGCTGAACATCGATCCTTGACTGGTGTGCACAGATCCATTGATTGGAAAGCAGTCTCTGCCTTCTGAGGGATTATGGGTATTCGTGTTCAGTTAAATATGATCACCATTAGGAAATTTAATCTCCTAGATTCAGAAGGAGAATTTCAGGGTGCTTTTGTAGGGTGATTTGAAAGAATGAGTGTTTTAAAGTGTTAGAACAACTGTGGACAGACTGTTGAGTATGACAGGAACCTTGAATTTTAAGAAATCCTCTGGCAACCATGAGAAAAAGCAATTTCAATCTTTGCTTGTATCTCTTGAAGGATTAAAGAGAGATTAAATTTATTATTTACAGTACTACTTATTAGGGTCTCCTTGGAAGTTTCTCAGTCTCCAAATTTCTAAATAACTTTCCTCATCATGACTTTCTCCAATACTCAGTACATTTTGTTTTTCTGTCTTCTTCATTTCCTGAGTTCTTCTGAAGGTATTAGGTGGATAAACTTAGGCTTTTTGTTTTATTTTGTTTTCCTACCCCATAGACTATTTCCCTAGATTTTCTGCAACATAAGAAGGCCAGGAACTGACCTAGTAAGTAAGTTTACACCTATTCCCCTTGCCCCTGGAAATTTAAGATATTTGAATCCATTTAGGTATATATATATATAAGCCATGAGGAAGGTAACACACTCAGAAATATTACCGTGAGGCAGTGCCTTTTGGTGACCCTATATGTCAGAAAATTGTACAAGGGCCTCGCAAGTAGATGTTCTGGTTTTATATGAATTATTTGGCAGAAGCAATAATGTCTTATGCTGGTGGAATAGGGAATGGGAGCAGTGGGAAGGGAGAAAAATTTGGTGACTTACCAAGGCCGAGGCAAAAGAAAAAGCACTTTGCTTTATTCCCTTAAGTTGAACAGGGAAAGCTTAATATAAAGAATTGTTAATTTTAATAGGGGATTGAGGCAATGAGGGATTTGCTAATGAGATGTTAAGAGAACCTAAAGAATACAGGAATAGCAGATTTAAGGAGCCGCTTTCCCTCTGCCTCCAGGGCTGAGACAGAGCACCTGAGGAAGAACCCTCCCCCTCACCCCATCCCTCCACCCCAGGGCTGAGTTCAAGATATTGTCAGAGAGGGTTCAGGGGATGGCAGAGCAGCCCCTGAGATGCTGTGCCATCAGAGCATGTTGGAAACCCTTCCTTTGGAATGCAGGACAAGTGTCCACAGGCAGCACCTCCAAAGTTGCTGTAAAGCCCCTGAGGGGATGCTGGGGGAGTCTGCGGGAGTCTAACACTGGCGGAGCCATTTGTCCTGCCCCTCCTTTTATTTTCCACCAGGGAAGTACTCTAGGTATGAGCTCATTGGTTTGTAAATCTCAAATTTCTCCCTTATTAGATAATCAAGCAGCTACTACTTCCCGCCAGGTAACTTTTGAATCTGTGGAGAGATAACAAAACACCAATGCAAACTGTTTTCATAGATTCACATTCATGGGAGTTTCCCTTCAGCTTGAGGTTTTGTGTACCCTGGAAAAATACAAATACCCTATAGAAGAAATGGTATTTTAGAGCTGTTCTCAATCATTTATACCTTAGTGTGCATGAAAGTATGGTGGGGCTTGATGTGACTGCTGGGGCTGGGAGGGAGATGATGTTATCCTGGACAGCTAAGGACTTCGGGAAGGGATGCTCCCAACCTTACCAGACATTGGAGAATGGGACCTCGGGTACCAGCAACGACCAAGCCTACTTCACAGTAATGGGGAGTCTTGTCCTGACTGAGTTCTGTCAAAACACCAAATCCAAAATCTACTTTCTTTGCAGAACATTTCCCTTCTGTTTCTTCTCTTTTCTTACTAGCTTCGGGGAGGTTTATGGTTTGAAAAATTAAAGTGTGGATCTATTTTCATTACCAAAGGATTTGCAAAACTGAGCTGGGCCTGTCTGAGCTCACATTTGCATTTGCCATCCCTTAAGCTGATTTTCAATGCTGAGCAGCTATTTTAAATGTTTTTAAGAGCCTCCTTTTTAACTCTTTTCCTTACTTGTGTTATCTGTTTCTGCAGTTGAAAAAAGGTTCCATTGCTGATTCTTGGTGGGCAGTCCCCATACCAGATCGCAGTTGTCATCATGGATAAGAATGTTTCCTCAGGGAGCGACTGGGCAGTTGAGCAAATATGCAAGGGTGGCTTTCCCTGTAAAGCCGGGCAGGGTAAGGGTAGCAGAGCTGGAGCCACAGAGGATTTAGATGACTTCAAAGTTTCTTTATGGCGGGAGGAGTGACTGGCCCAGAGTTAGTACTCAAGCAATGTTTGTTAAATACATGAATAGGCTAAAGAAAAAAAACAAAAACAAAACCACACCAAACTGCTGGGCAAATGAGGACATTACCCATTGTTCAATAATGCTGATTGAATGGATCGTTGGTTACTCATTTCCTATGGGATAGACTATGAAGTCCTCCATGGGGCATGACTCTTCACAATGTGGAACTTGCTTGTCTGTCCAGTCAAGACCTCCCTCCTTCCCACCTTTCACGTTTTGTGCTTTGACCTGGAATGTGCCAAGGCTTCTTTGTAAGTCTTTCCCTGAATCTTCTCGGGTGTGGCTTTTCTGGGCTCCCACTATGCCTTGTATATCCCCCCATTAAAATAATGGCTGTCCTGTTTCTACATACTATAATTTAATTTGTTTGCTTGTCTGTCTCCTAACCATTAGACTAAAGTTTGTTACTTCCAGGCATCATGTGTTCGTGGTCGAGTCCTTCATTGTTTGTTGAATGAGTAGGCCAAGTAGCAACTATAAACTATAAGCAGGTTAAAAGAGCTGTATCTAAGTAGCCAGAAGTGCTTATGGCTTTTGAGTTGGCTCCTGGTGAGCCCTGGTGTTAGATGCGGAAGATGCAGTCAGGGGGAATTATATACCAGAAGGCCAGCCCAGTGCTGATTCTGGGAACTGTTGTTTGCCCCAGTCTATGTGTTTGTGAGAAAATGATGATTCGGTTGACTTTTTGTATTTTATTTGTGTACCGTTTTATTTAAGTTCATTCCTTTCTTAAACTTTTTTTTCCTTTTGGGTTAGGAGCAGGAAGCTTTATTTATATAACCTTGTGGTTGAGAACCCAACCCTAAGAGAGAAAAAGTGGAGGGTCTCTGGTCAAACCCAAGGCAGGGGGTGTAGAGGGTCCAAAGTTGGTCTCCCTTCACTTCTGCGGGTGATAGACTCAGACTACAACAAGGAGCACAACTTGAACACCACTGATGTGGATTAAGGAATCAAGTGAATACAAGGGACTAACTCTTTTCCTGACATATTAAATACAAACCCTTTGGCAACCAAGTTATATATTTACCAAGCCTTTCATATGACTCAAAACTCTGTAACTCCAAATCAGTTTTCACAGCTTAAAAATTGGTATTGAAATAGTTACTTAGGTTTAATTTTAGAAAACTCAGGTCAATCAATATGTATGACTTTTAAGTTTAATCCTTCCTTTGGGGATCACGGAAGCTCCTTTCGGCTCCAGTGCTCTTTGATTTTCTGATTGTGAAGGGCAAGGTGGGAAAGGAATAAACAAGGTGACGAGGTTTCAAGGGCTAGCTTTCTTGGCATGAATGAGTAATTGGAAAGCCAGCATAATCAAAGTAATTTCATCCATCATGTACAGAAAGGGAAATAGAATTCAGGTTATTAAGGTTTCACAAAACTGCTTTTTGAATGTATGTACATATTTCTTCCTAGGGGCTAGATAACATTTCCCATTTTTATTTCTAAAGGAGTTATGGAAAAAGACAACTGAAAATAAAACAGGAGCTGCGGTCTCAGAGCAAAACTAGAATAATTCATTAAAAGGGTTTTAGGTTTCCCTTTTAAAAGAACAAGCTGGAAAACCAGAACACATGTTTTTAGCCCCTGAAGGGCCCAGGACACGAGTGAGCATTGTCATCCCCTAAGAGGCAAACAGGGACCTTCGTTCTTAGCTCCTCAGACCCTTGGTCTGGAGGAAGGACTCATGTTAACTTACATTGGGGTTTCACAATTGCCTAAGTGTGTGACCTTTTGGAGTTTGGGGAGAACAAACAAAATGGGAGAACCAAGGACAAGAGAGCCTCTGCCAGGGTAAGAGAGATGGAGAAGGAGGAAAGGCAGGCCAGCTCCATAAAGCAGAAGAGAATTAGATTGTTAACCAGAAGGAAAAGAGGGCAGTTCCAGAAAAGGAACAGCAGAGACAGGCGACCCATCTGGACTCAGTGTCTGAGAAAGAGGCGCACTTTCCCCGTGGGATTGGACTTCTTTTAAATCTAGGCTGACTTTCACTAACTCATGGGAAACTGGAGCTGAGGTACACCCAAAGCTTTGTGTACCTCATTCTTTTAAAAAATCATAAGATCAAGAATTTTTTTCCATATGCACAAAGCTCTGAAACTGTAGGAACTTTGTCTCTTTTGTTCACAGCTGTGTCTAATACCTAAAGCAGTAGTAGGTCCTCAAAAACAAAATCTTGAAAAAAATGAACGAATGAATAAAAATGATTTTTATCCTTTTATTTCCCCCATTTAATCTTTCTTTTCTTTTCATTTCTTTTCTCTTCTCTTCTCTTCTTTTTTCTTTTCTTTTCTTTCTTTTTCCTCCCTCCCTCTCTCTCTCTTTCTGTTCCTCCCTTCCTCCCTCCTTCCCTCCCTTCTTTCCTTCCTTCCTTCCTCTCTCTCTCTTTCTTAAAGTAAGAAGAAAAAGTATACTCCTGGTAGCAATGCTGCATTCTGGGGCCATAGGAGGGGGTGGATGGGAAGAGTATGGTTGTGTTTTCTCAACATTAGATTGGCCTAGCTTGCTGAGACTTTGGTGCTCTGCTTCAGCCATTATTAGTAGTAGTTACTCCTCTCTGTTACTAGTTTATTTAATTTCAGCAGCATCCTCCCATCCTGGCCCCCCCCATGTTTCTTCTACTTACTATTTCAAATTTGCTCCTTCCTGAAATTTAGGAAGAACCGAAGATTGTCTGGAGAATATGAACACCAGATGTGTTAAATCGGCATCCTCATTTTATACACATTTCTAAGTCATGGCCATGGGCAAAGATACTCTTTTTCTTTATTAATAAAGAAGAATAAAAAGAAAGGAAAAGACAGCCATATAGGTCATTTTTCACATGTGCAATTCCGGGCACGAGTGCCAGTTCTTCCCCTTGTGTATCCACTTGGGACTAGTTCTGGTGGCATCTTTCAAAGCCCATGTGTGTGAATTCCATGAAGTCTTTCCCAATTATTCTCATTTTAATTTCCCTTCTCTAAATAGCTATGACATTAATTTATTACTTAATCATGAATTATGGCATACAATTCCCTAATTGATGTTTGTGGATTTTTTTCCCCAGCTATATTTTAATTTCCTTGAGGACAGAAGCCTTGCTTGTATAGTGTTAAAATAACCATCTCCCACAGCTCCTAACACAATGCTCTGTGTATAGAGGGTACATGTTGGTTCACCAATTTGTTCCTCACACCAAATGTCCAGGGATATCTTACACAGAATTTATAGACAGACTAGATTTTCTGGCCTGCCAAAAATCTGCATGTACTCCCTAGTCACCACAGCTTCCTGGGTCTGGAGGTCTTTCAATTTGTTATTGATGAGAAAGGAGAGCAGGGAGACTTCTCTTAGTGAGAGAGGCAGAAAGCATGCTTGGAATCACCTGGCCTTACAGCTTGGAAGTTAAACTTTGGTGCTAAGTCAAGTAACCTTCCTTTCATTTAACTTGTTCTTGGGGCATGAAAAAACAACAAACCACTCCCTCCCCCCAAACCTCTGGGCTCCAAGAAGTTGGCTTATTGTTATTTAACCATTGTTATTAATAGCTATATATTTTGCATCTGTTCCCTGGAGGCTGAAATAAATCCTAAACATCTTAATTACATATAGTGTCACTCTCCCTAACCTATTACATTCCACAGGGTCCCTAAATCCTATTTAATGAGACTGTAGCTTCAACATTTTTCTTCTTTCATCCTTACATTATATTTGGGTTTGCAAAAGCAGAAACTTAAACAGCACATGAGAGAGAGAGAGAGAAAAGAGAGAGAGACTTGGCATTATTTCTAAAGACTGACAAGCTTTATTTGATATTCTTTTTTTACAACAAAAATTTGAGGTTTCCTGTGACTTTATTATTAATACCCTGAGGGTTCGTGCATGATGACATAAAGATGATGTAGACAAAATGTAAGTGTGTTTGAAAAATTTTTAGTTAATTTTTTAGCTTCTCACTTTTCTAATCTGTAGACCTCAAAATTATGAAAAAATACCATGGGTTTTAATTTCTCTTGCTAATGTTTTTCCTCTTTAATTACAAGATTAACTTTTAAAATGGAATATTTGGGGTTTTCTTATCACTAAATTTGGGCTATAGTGTTATGGGGATGTTATCTTACTGATTTGGCGTAAGATACACTGAAAACGATGAAATTTTAGAGTTTTAAGTGGTTCTGATTGTTTGTTAGCATCACCTAGAGAGGTTTTTAAAAATATGGGTACCATCCCAGAGATTCTATCCCAGTGGATCTGTTCTAGGGCCCAGAAGTCTGGGATTCTGATACAACTGGTTTACCTACAGTTTGGAAACACTGGTTTAGAATTTATTTTGTGGGATTCCCAAAAATGGTATAAGATATTGATCAGAAAGTGCCACGCTTTCCCCCTGGATCTAAGCTACCTCTTCATTTTATCTTTTAACACTTAAGCTTACATTAATGGCTTAAAATAAATATTATATACTCTAAGTGCATAAAAGCTATTGTTAAAAATCATCACATCTCCTCAAGGCTTTTTTTTTTTTTTTTTTTTAGATATAACCAATGAGTTGGTAGCCATTACTGGGAGAATTATAGTTAAATTTTCTTGTTGTTTGTCAACAAAAGTAATCAATTCAATCTAGGTAGAATAGACCTGCTTTTGTCAATGAGAGAAATGTGAATCATTTAGGTTTTCCAAAAACCCCGACATTTTAATAAATGTTTTCTCTAAGGGCTCCCCCAAAGATACGTTGCAGGGAACTGGTCTCTCTGAGTAGCTGAGCCTCCCAGATAACTGAGGTTTACTCAAGACTGACACCATCTCATTCTTGCTCCTTAATGTCTTGGTGCCTGGCACACTGCCTGGCACATAGCTGCTTCTCAAGAAATGTTTTTTAAAGAATAAATGGATCAAGCCACAAGTCTCCTCTTATTTTTATTGTATATTATGAATGTCTCTGCCTTTTTAGACTATACCAAATATAATTTAACTTTTTCTAATGATGGCTTAGGCCATCATGCTGAACTTTAGTGCCCTCAGGGGTCTGTTATAGTATGTAGAATGTTTTTATTATGCACTAAATGATCCTAAACTGCTGTGATTTTTACTTCTTTTGTTTGCCTTCTATAGTTGTCTTCCCCCCCTTTCCATCTTTGCTGTTAATCCATCAGCTGTCACTCAGTACTGTTATTGATGTGTCTCTTCTGGTCCTCCTCTTCTTTTAATTTGCTGCTCTTATTGGGCTGTGCATTTGGAAACCATATCGCCAAGTCTGTTAGAATTTCTGAAGAGGAAGATGAGACCCCAAGTAAGGACCCTAGGAAATCCTTTTCAGTAGAGTTCATTAATGATGGCGGGCTCTGTTGGGTAGATGTTGGCTGCTCAGAGGTCTCTTTTGTTTCTTTCTTGGTTCTCAGTTGTTTTCTGATAAAGCAAATGCCAAGTAAACAAAGTGACAACGTGTCTTTAAAGAGAAGTGAGGTTCCCTTCTTCTGCATTTTAATTTCCTGTACCTCCTGGCAATTAGAGATGATTGGCAAGCACTTTTGTCTCCACGCTTCTCCTTTCAGAAAGGAATTAGCTTGCAGTGATGAGGGACCTGACAAAGCAGTTCAGGGCAGGTTTGGGGTCCTAACTGAGGTGGAGATCCAGTCTCCCAATGCCTAAGAAGGTGAAAAGATTGGCCCCTGTACATTCAAGCCTTTAGGAAGTGGAGCTGAAGGAAGGGGACAGTTTCTTACCCTGTGAGAAAAGCAAGGCAGGTATTTTACTCTCATTGATCTCTCATTTTCCCGATGAGAAAACTAAAGCATTTGCTATAAAGTAGCAAAGGGACTCAACTTGAAACTTTTGCCAACATTAAATTCCACTCATCTTATAATTGTCTTATCTAGTGGGTGTTCTCAGCCTTCCTCATGTATGCTGGCATTCAAGACTAGTGAGCATGTCTGCTGGAAACTTCCTCTTTCCTGAGTTTTACAGGAGAAATTTGGTTCTCCTCATTCTTCTACCTCTCAGCCTTCTCCTTCTCAGTCCTAGAGCAAGCTCCTCAGCCCCTTCCTGTTATCTGGACATGGATGCATCCTAGAGTTTCATCCTTAGTCTTCTTCTTTCCTTTCTCCTTGCCTTTTCCCTGGTGATCACATCCTAACCATGGACCTGCCTGATTTGATTTGCTTCTTAAATACAATGACAACAACAACACAGAACAAAACCCTCTGGAGCAGTTATATAAGCACGTGGAGTCCCTTGAGACCTCCAGGCAACTTCCCCAGACCCCTTTTCCATCTGCTTGTTTCCATCCTGCATGCTCGTTAGAACATGGCTGCCGTGGTTACTCTGCCCACTTTGGCTCCAGCCCTTGGCTGCCACTTTCTGTCTGGCTCCTCAGATTTGGGCACTGAAGTTTGGCTTGTCTAGTCAGGGCTGAACCTTGGCTTAACTTTGGCATTAAGCCCTTATATCCTACTGCATTCTACCCATGGCCACCTGAATGCCCTGCAGATATAGCAAGCTCAACACAACCACAGTGAATCTGTTTATCCACCATCCCAGGCTAGTAACTTCGGAGTTCTACTTTTACCCCCACCTATGCAAACTTTACTTCCTGTCAGTTCTCTCTCCTGAATATATTACTTATTTGTCCCCTGCTAGCTATATTTGTGTTTTTTTTATTGCTGCATAACAAATCACCCCAAATTTAGAAGCTTAAGACAACTCACATTTATTTTTTTAAAAGAATTTATTTATTTATTTGAAAGATAGAGAGAGAATGAATGGGGGTGGGGGAGGGACAGAAGGAGAGGGGGAAGCAGACTCCCCGCTGAGCAGGGAACCCAACAGGAGGTTCCATCCCAGGACTCTGGGATTATGACCTGAGCTGAAGGCAGCCACTTAACCACCTGAGCCACCCAGATGCCCCGAAAACTCACATTTATTATCTCACAGTTTATGCAGGTCAGGACTCCAGGCATGCCCCTGCAGTTCCTCACAATGTGATCCTCTTATAGACGCCCCCTCCCCCACACTCATAACAGAGTAGCTTGTTTCTTTAAGGCCAGCAAGAGAATCTTCTTCCCGGTTTCAGTCTCTGACTTTTAAGTACTGTTTTAAGGGCTCACCTGATTGGGTTGGGTTCATCCAGGATCTCCCTTTTGATTAATTCACAACTAATTAGGGACTTCATTCACATCTACACAATTCCTTCACCTTTGCCCTACCATAAAAGTGAAATCCTTTACATCTACAGGCCCTACCCACATTCAAGAGGAGGGGTTTACACAGGATTCTGCCTCCACAATATCTCATTACCTCCTCCTGAATGTTGTAGCCTCTTCTGTAGAGATCTTCCTGCCTCTTCTTATTCTGCTCTGTCTAGCCTCAAATCCATCTTCTATACTATTAGCATGGTGATCTTTCCAATGGACAAATATGATTGAATAATCATCCAGCTCAGTTCCTCAGAGGTTTGCAAATAAAACAAAATAAAACATTCCCCCTCCCCCCAAACAAAGAAACAAACCAAACCAAACCAGGATGAAACAAATTCTTTTATTTGGTGTCTAAGACTCCTTACAGTCAAACCCATACCACTTTCCGGTGTCATCCTTTGCTTCTCCCCTCCCAACACCAGATGTTGTGTTTTAGCAAGTAAACATGTATTTCCCAGAACACACAGTACCTTCTTCATTCCTCAAAGCCTCTGAATTGGCCATTTCTCTGCATTCTTTTTTTTTTTTTTAAGATTTTATTTATTTATTCATGAGAGAGAGAGAGAGAGAGGCAGAGGGAGAAGCAGACTTCCTGCAGAGCAGGGAGCCCGATGCGGGACTCGATCCCAGGACTCCGGGATCATGACCTGAGCCGAAGGCAGACGCTTAGCCATCTGAGCCACCCAGGCGCCCCATTTCTCTGCATTCTTGCCACTTCCTCCTCCTACATGCACAATGATGGTTTAGTAAAGTGCAACTCATCTTCCAAATCGTATCTCTTCAGTGATGTTTCACAGACTCAGCTGCCTTTTCTGGGCTCCAACAGCACTTCCTACACATCTCGAGTAGGGCTGCCCTCACTGGAGCTGAAGAAGGCATCACTTGTGTCAAGACATGTCTGTGATCTGGTGGGAGAGACTCCACAAAAATGTGTTGACATTGAGGCTAAGAGACCTGGGGAAAGAAATCCCAGGTTCTGTCTTCTCTTAATTTTCAAGCAGGTCTGGTAATGCCTGCACGGCCCACAGGATGCCTGGCTCGAGGCCTCTCCAAGGAGGTCAAGGAGCCTCGTGGGAGGCTTGGATTTGTCCCCTGGCCTTAGTCCCATGGGTATGTAAGGAAGGCCTGCAAGTGCTCCTTCACTACATTCTGTAGCATGTCTGTAGGACCTGCCACATGGTAAAGCACAGATAGGAGAGGGTTGCATCCTCCTACTCTGTCACAGGCTGCAGGCTGGCCTTGCTGTCAAGAAGATTTTGGAGGAGGAATAAGGGGTGAGGGCAACTAGAGGATGAAGGAGCGGCCTGCCCTGCCATGGCCCAGAAGCAGGAGCCAAAGGGGGACTTGGGGCCCCAGAAGAAGAGTGATGGCAGAAGCTGTGCCTGACGAGAGAAGAATTGCCTGGGGCCTCCCTGAGAAAGCTGAAGGAAGTCTTAGTGGGGGGAGCTTCTGTGAGGAAGCACTCGAACAATCAAACTGGGGGAACTTCTGTTGCATACCAATTCTCAGTTTGAACTGTAATTGTTACCATGTTTTTCTCTCCACGAGACAGTATGCTTTTTTGAGAATAGACTCTGAATAACCACCACTTGGCATCCCTGACATCTAACAAATACTGGAATGAATGAATGAATGAATGAATGACTCATTTCGTCAGACTGAACTGAGTTCTTTTTGCTCTTGAGAGGGTGGTACGTGTAGGACTTTGCAAACAGATGGGACATATGTATTTAGTCTTAGGTAAAAGCTTTCAGGAGGTCTATTGCCTTGTCTATGGCAACATTTAAAAATTGTCATCCAGGGCGCCTGGGTGGCTCAGTTGGTTAAGCGACTGCCTTCGGCTCAGTTCATGATCCTGGAGTCCTGGGATCGAGTCCCGCATCGGGCTCCCTGCTCAGTGGGGGGTCTGCTTCTCCCTCTGACCCTCTTCCCTCTTGTGCTGTCTCTCACTCTCTCTCTCAAATAAATAAAATCTTTAAAAAAAAAATAAAAATTGTCATCCAAAAGTGTGTATTCATGGATCTCTGGTAGAAAATAATAATTTATACCTGTTTCAGAGACACTTAACATCACTTGCTTGGCAGCTTATCCATCGGAGACTTCCTTTTCTCCTATTCCCTGCAGAGGGCATGTTAGGCCATGGAGGTGAGAGCAGCAGACAATGTGGGGGAGTGGATTCTGCGTGGTTCTGGTTGATTGGAGAACTACTGGCACAGATAATCTCTAGGGCCCCCTTTCTGCTTCAGATGTCCCTGGCAGCTGTATCAAATTGATCCTACTTGACCACGAAACATGGAGGACTTGGAATCACCAGCCTCTTCCATTCTTACCCACGGTGGAAAACAGAACAAAACAAAAAACAAAACAGAAAAAGATTTCTCATTTTGGACTCAAGGTTTGGCAAGGTTACAGATGTGAGCAGGAGTTCAGGACTGGATGTACAGAGACATTGGTCAGCAAAATTGTATATGATTAAATGGCTGGTTCCATTTCCATTAGCCTCATTTTTGTAGAAACAATTAGAAAATTCAAATGCTGTATTTGTAAATTGCATTTGGGACTTAATGGTGGTATTTTCTCCCCAACTGGAATGCCTCTGTGAGTTGCCCTCTAATTCCCATTTATTTTTCCTTTATGCTTGAGCCTAATTCACAAGTGGATCAGAATAAAAGCACTTTGTGCTATCTTTTCACTGTTAAGTTTGCCATCCATCGAGGTTTTGGGGTCCCGATAGGATAGTACTCTTTTGACTGCTAATGTTTAAAAAAGGAGCTCTCAGGAAATGTGGCAAAATGGCTTACATTTGAATATAGCTTTTCTTTTAAATATATATTTATTTCAGTGATAGTTATCTTGCTATTGATCTAGGCCATTTATTTTTTTATCTTGAATGGAAACTTCCGGTGGTTGTCTTGAAACGAATAACTGTTATTTCTTATGCATGTTTGTATTAAAATGGCATTATTTTCTAAATCGTGTGAATTAGATACCAAGACAGAGGAAAATTTATTTACAAAACACAAAATGGTGTTGGGTATTTGAATGTAGAATCATCTGTCCCTTTTCCTATTGTATACTCAATAAATAAAGTATTTTTTTTTGTCAATGAGGTTATCAGAACTTTCCACGCTTAAAAGAGGTTATTCTTAAAAAAAAAGAGGTTATTCTTATTTTAATTAATTAATTAATTAATTTTTACCATATTTCTTTGTCAGAAGAATTGAGCTGGTTGTGGGTGTTTATTAGATAGTTGCTGAATTCATCTCAGGAATGGGTACTGATAGTTGCTCTCACCTGGAACCTGGGTTGGCTGAATCCTTTTGACCCAACCAGGGAAACTTTCCAGAATTTAGGTCCAGTCAGGGTAAACATCATGTGAAATGGCTAAAAGGAAGTAGCAGGTAAAGCTTATATGATTAAGACTAAAGCTTACTTGCCAATTGTATGTCTATAAAGGAATACTCCAGTTAACAAGTATTTTTTGAGAATTCACACCAGATACTGAGGATATACATACGCTCCTCCTTCAGTAATCCAAAATATGCTGAAATTTGCATTCATTTTCACAAGGCTATATGCCATATGTGAATGTAACCCTCTCTCCATACATACATACATCAATGAAAAGAATATGGTCCTTGGAATTAAACAGGTAGGGATTCAAATCCTGACTTCGCTATTTATTATGTTGCCTTTGTGAAGTCATTTAATCAACATGAGACACTTTTTCCTCATTTGCATTATTTAATGAGGGCAATGAATACCTACCTGGTTGTTGTAAGGGTTAGAGATCATGTGTTAAGTTACCTTGTACAGCGCCTGACCTCTATAGAAACTCAATGACTGATGATAAGATATAAATATGTTAAAAGTGAGGTTTCCTCACGTCAAATAGATTGAGAGCGTAGATCTACATCGTGTAGGATGGCTGATATTGTCAGAGCCATGTTAGTTTCCATCACACGCCTTCATGAAAATTTTCGGCAATAGCATTCTTATAAAAGCACCCACACCTCGGCAAGCTGGGCAAGTCCCCCTTACACGATCCTTTGTGCCTTGAAAGACGAGTAGCTGTGGCTCCTTGAGGTGCCAAACATTAATTTATGTTTTCTCTGAGAATTTGTCCTCCGAATAACCAGAAATCTCTGAGCACCAGTCTCGCCGGGGGGAGAGAGTGGTGTGGCTGTTCTCTGGGAGGGTGGGCTGGCTGAATCTCACCAAAGGCACGTCTTCCTTGGGAAGGAGCAGAGGACGTTTCTCCAATCCTTTTTGTCAACACAGTGGGAGTTATCTGAATTTCATTTGGGTATTAACTGCTGTGTGAGTTGGGTTTCTCTCTGTTAGAGGAGTGGCTGTTATTGGATTAAAACCACAGTTGTTGGGAAGCACTTAAGACTCCATGGGGGATTTCTCTATCAAATAGCAGGGTCAGAGTTTTGTTTCTTCTCTTTTCTAGTAACCCCACTCACCAGAGATGCCTGTTTTCAAGGTAACTATATCACTTAGCTGGAGACCAAGGAGAGGGAGGATTTCTTTCTTATTACCAAGGTGCCTGTCGAGTCAGCTTCGAAATTATCCAAAGCTTGCTTTGGCTCTCGGCTGCAGGACTGGAACCACAGCTACTTTGGGGACGCAGAATTCAGCTGTAGGGGAGAATTTCATAAGCAACAAACTCCAGGTAGAGGTACACATTCTTATGTGCGGTAAAAAGGCCATCTTATGAATATTAACTCACTCCCGGATTCTCCCGTGGTTTAGACTCACTGTAGATTCTATCTTTTTTTACAGTTCCTGGCAGCCTTGGCATTTACCAGAAAGGTGTTCTCCCCTTAAGTGAAAGCCGGAGGCTGCTGCCGGAACCCCTGGGACACGGAAGTTGGCATCTGCCGGCCCGCTGGGCTGAGAACCTAAAAGCCCGGGTTCTAACCTCAAACCTCGTCGGCCACGGCTCAGCCAATACATCTATCTGGGAAAGAGAAATGCATTCGGATGCCTTGAAAGTTTAGCATCTGCTTCTCGTTGGCTCCCGCTGCTTTAGAAAAACATTCGGAAGTTTCTATTGGATTTGGATGAGGCAGAGATGGCATATTTTTCGCATCTCCAGAAGTCTACACCCCACTTGGGGACCTTCATTTGCATGCGCATCGGATGCCGTCTGACTGCCGGACTGTACCTTTGAGCAGATCCGATGGGATCCCCACATGCATGTAAATGAAGCTCCCTTCGCCCGAGCCCCGCTCCAAAGAGGCAAAGAGCAGGCTTTTCTTGAAACTTGTTACCGCTACAATCTCAAACCAGACACTACAATAAGGAATTTTTTTCCTTGCTCGTGTGTGTGTGTTTGTGTGTGTGTGCGCGCGCGTGCGCGCGCGCCAAGAGGACACCACATAACTTGGTTTTCCAGACCGAGGTAATTTATTTAAACATGGATTATTTGAAAAATGGGAAGGGATACAGGGCTTGATTTTAATCCCTGCTAACATAGAGAAAAGAATGCTCGTGTCACAACTCAGTGAGTGTAAAAATTAAAAAAGGCTGAGACTATTGTTTGGAAACAGGCAAAATAATTAAAATTATTATGGAATAATCACATATCACACAACAACCTCCCACTCTTACGAGCAACAATCCAAAACAGCTCCTCCAAAGCGGGCCCAAGGGCAGAGGTTCTGTATATCATTCAAAGACCATCTGTCGTGCAATTCCGGTAGCGCCTTTGCGCTATTCGGAGGGCAGGCTGAAATTTAGTCCTGGCAGTTCTCTTTCCATTTGCTAACAAACAGCAGTGATGGCAGATAAATATGGCAAACAATAGGCGTTTGTAATGAACTGGAAAGGGACGGGGAGTTTTGGAACCTGCACCAAAATCAGAAGTTTTGGGTCCTGTGCTGGGCTCCTGAGACCCCCCAGAGCCAGTTCTTGCCATGTGGCAGCCCAGACAGACATCTGCGGGCTGAGCAAGGCTTCTGCGCGCTCAGCCAACCTAAGGGCCTGATTTAAATAAAGTTCTTTTTTCTTAGAAAAATTAATCATCACAAAGACTCCAAGCTAGGTTTTTTTTTCTTGGTTCCAGGAAAAATCAAACACAGCAGATAGTTCCAAAAACGAACTTTTTAGTTTGCAGTCTTTACTTCTGTTCAGAGGCTATGTCTCCTCCCTCCCTGTGCCCTCAGTCGTGTGTTCTTGTATACTGTCTCACTGTGGGGCTTTACAGAGCCTGGGAGAGCATAATCTTGGTAATTATGCTTGATATGGTGGTTATTCACATTGTTTTCAAAGTATAAATTTGAGATTTGATTGTTTGATGTTGAATCAGGGAGGTGGAGATACTACATCAATCTTCAATAATTATGGTTTTAATTCACAAATTAGTAATACCCGAGGAACTCTAGATTAAAGCTGCTCTTGTGAATGTTTGGAGCTATCTAGAATTCTGACAAACCAAATCCTCTTTTTTTTTTTTTTTTGATAATTAAAAAAAATTTTTTTTATTCTTATGTTAATCCCCATACATTACATCATTAGTTTTAGATGTAGTGTTCCATGATTCATTGTTTGTGCATAACACCCAGTGCTCCATGCAGAATGTGCCCTCCTCAATACCCATCACCAGGCTAACCCATCCTCCCACCCCCCTCCCCTCTAGAACCCTCAGTTTGTCTTTCAGAGTCCATCGTCTCTCATGGTTCGTCTACCCCTCCGATTTCCCCCCCTTCATTCTTCCCCTCCTGCTATCTTCTTCTTCTTCTTCTTTTTTCTTAACATATATTGCATTATTTGTTTCAGAGGTACAGATCTGAGATTCAACAGTCTTGCACAATTCACAGCGCTTACCAGAGCACATACCCTCCCCAGTGTCTATCACCCAGTCACCCCATCCCTCCCACCCCACCCCCCACTCCAGCAACAAACCAAATCCTCTTTTAAAGTCATTTGTTGACCCCTTTTCTGGGAATGATATCTATATACACACAAGCCTGCAGGCTTACATACCCAGCTCTCCAGACCCTATTTCCACTCTCGTCCCTCCGCCCCCAATCCCTCTCACATGCTCTAGTGCTCTCTCTTTCACACGCGCGCTCACACACACACACACACACACACACAGAGAATTCATTAGTCAGAAGTCTCTGGAAGACTTCACGCTAGGTTCAGGAATGAGTAGAATGTTATTTTCAATAGGCACAGAACTGAATCTTTGATGATTTTAATTTCTAGTTGGAGTGATAAAAGGGTTGTTCCAGATCATCTTGTAAAATTAGCACCTCGTGCCAAGGAGGACACTTCACCTGCATTGGTAAGGAGCCCGTGTGGACCTCAAATAGCAAGGCCAGCCTCGACATGCTGTGTGGGCTCTGGGGAGGAGGGGCCTTTGTGTGGTCTGCAGTGCAGGCCGTTAACAGGAACAGCGGTGGGCGGGTGCGGAGAAGATCAGAGGCCAGTTCCAGTCCTCCATTACTGAAATTAGTAAAAGGCAAGTTGCTGCATGCCCTGCCCCGTCCCTGACAGTGGTTCTCGCTGACAATTCTGCCAGAGTGGTGAGCTCAGCTCTGGTGCTAAAGCCCTAATGACAATTGTATTGTATCCAAGCCGGCTTTTCTTCCTACCAGTCTTTTGCAGTGAACATAGTTTTAAACTCAAAACAACTGAAGTGATTTTAAAAGGTTTTACTTAGAAGCCTGGCATTTTAGAGCCATAAGGAACTTCAGGGGATTATTTACTTTATAAATGAGGCAACCTGAAACATAGAAAAGTTACATGATTTTCCCAGAGTCACTCAATAGAGGACAAGGACTGTATTGGGGGGCCTTGCACTCCTAAGCGAGTGCTTTTTGTCACACCCCACTGTTCCTTCAGGTCTTGGGAACACAGGTCATACTGAATCATACTGTCCTTGGTAACTTAGGGCGGTGTACTAGCGGAATCTGTGGGATCATGGGATCGGAAGTCTGAAACCCCGACCTTTAGGTAACACATTCCAATATTATCATACTACAACAGACAACCGAGGCTTCTCTTTAGCTTCTCTAAACTAATTGCCAGAGCCTCAGTATGTCTCCAGTCACTCTGAGTTTGTGTCATTTTCGTTGATTCTGCCTGTTCTTGACCCATTTACCTATCTGGCTGTCGGCAAATAACCACAATTCATGTCACCTGACTCCCAGAACAGTTGCGTCTGCTTCCACCACCCTAATGTTCTTTCTCTTTCTTTCTTTCTTTTCCCTACAGGGTGGAGGAAATCCTGCCAGTTTACTTTAGTATGGGATAGTTTTGTGACATGTAGTTTCTTGCTTATCCGGTGGTGTACCGGCCCTGGCCTGCAGCAGCTCACGAGAGCTCGTTTTTGTCAGATATTTTGCAAGTCAGTTGTTAAATTGCTGACAGGTTTAAATTGACCTTGATGGAGTATTTACACCAGGGAAATTGGCAAACATAGCGAGTCAGAGCACCCCTTCCCTGGGAGGGCTGGCTGTTCAACCAGCACATCCCTGCTCCCATTCTCATCTTCCTGTCTTTCCTAAGACCAGTAGGTGAGTTGAAACAAGGGCTAGAGTTCAGTATTTCTGCTGGGGAAAGCCCAGTGAGACAGAAAAACAACACTCTAGGGGCACCTGGGTGGCTCAGTCGGTTAAGCGGCTGCCTTCGGCTCAGTTCGTGATCCCAGGGTCGGGCTCCCTGCTCCGTGGAGAGCCTGCTTCTTCCTCTCCCTCTCCCTGCTGTTCTGCCTACTTGTGCTCTCTCTCTCTCTGTCAAATAAATAAAATCCTTAAAAAAAAAAAAAAAAAAGAAAAAAGAAAAACAACACTCTAACAAATCTATGTTAACCAAACGGTAGTCCAACGGCATTATTGTTTTCATTACTGGGACTAAGTTGGAGAAGGGTAGGAATACTTATTTCTAGATCTTTCTAGAATTGCCTCACTACTAATATGGACACTATTTCACAATACTTGAAATGTGACTATGTATGCTACCAGAAAGAAACACACTCAGTACTCTGAATTCACCACATCTCCATGTGATGTCTGTGGGTTCTTGCTCTCTCCTCTTTCAGATGGCCCTAGGTGATGTTGGCTCTCCCAAACAGGATGTGCCATTAAAATTCAACCAAGTCAACATACACTTATCAAGGGCCTATAGGAGCCCAACTAAATTAACAATATGAGGAATAGCCCCATGTCTTCCTTTTTTTTTTTTCAAATTCAAAACAAATTCATGTACATTTATTTCTCGCACAATGACGGCTGAACACGCTGGCCGTCCACTCACAGACTTTCGGTTAAATGGTTTTCTGTCCTTTCTCTTCTTCAGAATCTTTGCAACATACTATCGAGGGAAGATTCTATGCTCTGGGGCCAAAAGGGAGAGGATTAAACAGCCCTGGGTGGCAGTTGGTCAGTTACCAGACAGTTTTATTGTGGAGATGTTCCTAAAAAGAGAGTGGAAAATTTCCATTCTGTCCTGGGAGCTGGTCCATGCTTCGAGTGCAAGTGCAGCCGTCGTCTCTGCCAGACTCAAGTGAAAACCGGAGTGCTTGCCGAAAGCCGATACGGTAAAAAATCAAGCAGGCAATGGGGCTCCTCCAGAACCTCGAGACACCGAGCAGCAAGTTTCAAAATCAATGCCGGGTCAAGTACTAAGTCACCTGACCTGGTTAGTAAATTTGCCGTTCCTTGAAAACCTATTTGTGCATGGCTGGACCGTATTTTATTTCACGATGCTTCCTCTTCTGTCCTCCCATTTCAGTTCGAGTGACTAGAGTAGGTTACCTGAGCACTTTTTTAAAAAGAGATCAAGTGTGAAATTTCTTTCCTAGTCAAACATAGCGAGAACCCTCACTGCTGGCAATGTTGCACCAGAAAGCATAGAGCTGGACTAGAAGAGACCCGGATTTCAGTTCTAGTTGCGTTATGGATGGGCCAGCCCCACAACACTGGGTAAATGACCTAATCACCTAGAGCCTCCAGTTAACTCATCTGCAAATGAGATTAAAACCAGATGATCTGTGTATCTGACAGGCTGGTAATTCTTTAATACAACCAGTTGGGATCCCCTCTTCTCTCACCACCCACATTTTCTCCATATAACTCATTTATTTTTACTTCTCCCACACCTCTATTAATATTCTAAGTGAAGTGCTCTTTATAGCCACGATTCTCAAAGAATGGTCTCTGACAAGCAAGGCCAGCATCATTTAGGAACTTACTAGAAACGCAAGTCTCAGGCCTGACTCTGGGTCTGCTGAGTCAGTAACTCCTTAGGTGGAGTCCAGCAATTTGTGTTTTGACAAGCCTTCTAGGCAGTTCTAACAGACTGTGTTAGAGAGTCAGATTGAGGGGTGAATATGAGGAACAGGATGATAAGTGTGGGGAGCAGCTATCTCCCAATTCTTTTGGCTATCAAGACCATAGTTTTCTCTAAACCCAAGCACTTTCATGCTGTAGACCAGTTTGGGAAAAGCAGACTCAACTGCAAAAGTTTCGCGTCTGATGTTATTATTAGTAGTAAAAGCAGGAACGACATGTGTACAGTGGTATTTATATATATCAGTGTTTTTTACCTCATGTTCTCATTTGAAGCTTGGAGCTGACAGCTCGCATGGTGAGGATGAGAGACGGGTGCTCTGCGTGGGGGCTTAGCAACTCAACAGCCTAGTTTCCATTCGAGGAGGAATGTGTTCCCTGCTCCAAGACCACATTTCCTGGAGTGCAGTGAGGGCAAAACTCCACCAGGGCCGCACACAGATTCTGCTGCTCTCTCAGATTTGGATCAACGATCTTTTCTGGGGAATTGCGGGTCTAGCAGACCAATAATCACATCTCTCCACCGATGACAGATACCGCCAGGGAAATAAGTTTCACATTGAAGTCCCCCAAGTCCATGGCCAAACAAGGTGCAAGAGTAGATGGAAAAACTCTTGTGTTTGCAGCTCATGGGCAAGAGGAGCCTGCTGATTGGGAATTACTTACGCTGGAAGTCAGAAGGGGCTGTAGAATCGTGTGACATATGGCCCTGGGGCCTCTCACTCTTGTGATTGGCAGGTCACACTCGCTGGTTTTTTGACTAAGGCCTGTCACAGTTGAAAAGACAGCTAGTGAAATGGTTTTCACTTCACTGAGGGCTATGCCACAGGTCACCCAATGCTGCCATCCTAACCGTGAAATGCTGCTGTGCGTCTTGGTTAAGGACAATGCTTGGAGTGGTTTCACTCGGCTGTGTGTTGCTGCTGGATGAGAGGGTTGCCAAGTGGACCGATGGAAAGAAGAAGAAATATTGTAACCTAACACATATTTGCTAAAGCTGACAAGATGAGGTATTATGTATTAACATGCTTATGCTCAAGTTAGAGTCACAGCTTAGTATATGAATGAAATGCGTGTGTCCAAAATAGCTTGTTTGGGACAGGAATTAAGAAACAAGCAAAAAAAATATCTCATTAACATCCCGATTAAGTAGGAAATTTATATGGGAGATCTACAAGATCAAGAGTGCCTGTCAAGGGATATATTTGATGTGATTTCATAGAATCAGAAGTACATCTGCCGAATTTCTCCAGCTTGAACACATCACACAAGAGCAGATATCAATTAATGCAAATACATATTTAACTGTCCTTAAAATGAAATCATACAGCATTCAGAAATGAATCAATGCATATCTTTGGAATTGTTCATGATGACATCTCTCAATTATTTTGTCCGTGTGTGTGTGTATGAGAGAGAGAGACAGAGAAAGAGACAGAGACAGAGAGAGACAGAGGCAGAGAGAGACAGAGAAAGAGAAGGCCTCATTCTCATCGGTGATGGTCTCCTACCGTCCAGGAGAAGGTCTGGTCTCTGTGTGCATTTTTCTTAAGTGACACCTCCCTTCCCTCTTTCCATTTTTCTTTTCTTTCTTTATTAAAAAAAAAATCTTAAATTGGTATTCAAATTCATTGTGAGATGTGATTAGAAAAACAGAAAGTAACATCGAATCTGATAATATTGGTGAAACATACCTTTAAAGGTATTTTACAAATCTAAAACCACCTAGTATAAGTACCTAGCTTTAAAATCTTCATTTCGTCCTATTTCAGAAGGCACACTGATTCTGAGCATTGCCCTTGGTGCAGCTGTTGAGATCAAGAGATACTGCACAATTCGCGCATTAGGAGGGAAGGTTCATGGGATGGTCAAAGAGCAAATTGCCTTGAGAAAAGTGTATATTTCATCAAAGCACAATAATTCTATGGAAATGGGGATCTCTCCTTTGTCTTGCCTTGTCTGTTTTTTAAACATTTCAACTCTTACTTTTATTTTTCTTTCTTACAATTACTGATAGAAAAAAAAAATGAAGCTTTGACATCCGTATTTTAAACTGTCTGGGTGAGTTGATTGTATATGTCATAGTTAAGGATGGAGCACGGGCTAATGTCTGCCTGGTAAAAACTGAATAGCGAGTTAATTCAAGAGTGCTTTTTATTCTATGTAGTCAAAGTTAGTTATTAGTTCAGTGTAAACAATTAATTAGAATTTTCATAAATAGGTTTATATTTAATTTTTACTGTGTTTAATAGAGGGATCTAGGCTCAGTGTTTTCTTATTGTGAGATTTTTTTCCTTTTAACTGAAGTATAATTGACATAGTGAGACATTCTTTTAAACTGAAAGTAACAAATATCCTCCTTCATACCCTGACGTGGATGTAATTATCTAGTAGTTTTACATATGAGGTTTGGCGATACCTGCGCACTTATAGGGTTTCTCACCATCTGAAATCTGGCCCCGTCCCTTTAATCAAATGGGTGGTCTTTGTTCACAATGTCCTCTGCTTGCTGTCTGCCTACCTGGTCTATTTGTGGCTGTTTTCCCTGTTCGTTCTAAGCTACATTTCCCCAGGCATTTTGGCTTTGGCTGTGTGTATGTGAGGTCAAATGACAAAAAAGTTAAAAATCCTGCCATTGGGTAAGCAAATGCCCCAAGCTGGCTTACTAAGTTTGTTGTTTTAATCAATTGAACTCTAGCGAAGTAGTTGAGCACACGGATACAGCCTGACCGCAGGAATGGGAGGGAAGACGTGTCTGTACTTCTAAGAGATATATCTCACCTTGATCTTGAGTTCAAAGATCACTCAAGTTGTGGCTTGCTTTATCCTTCAGCCACGAAACCATTGGTGTTCCAAAAGTGGACAGACTAGGGTAGGTAGAGAATTCTGTCATCTGCCTCTTTGGTTTTTATTCAATTACCAACAAGGCCATTTTGCCCATTTCTCCTGTCATGTTCACAGGGAAGACTGAATATTCACTCTGAAGGGTCTTAGAGGGTTGTGTAGACAACACTCTAGTTTTTTCACGCTCTCAGGACATCTTTATTTCCGAATTTCTAAGCAAACTGGGGTAAGGTGAACAGCTTTGGTCCAGTGGGTAGTGTTAAATAAAAATTATTAGCAATTCCTGACTTGTATTGACTTTGAATATTAAAAGCTCTGTAAGCCTTTACTTTCTGGTTATATTTAACCACTCTATCTTTTTTGGTGAATAGTGTGCTAGTCTTCCCAATTCTGACCTAGTTCCTGAGATAGCTAATGATGGAATTTTTTTCCCTTTAAAAGATCTTTTGGAAGAACAGTATATAAATATGTGTCTTAAAATATTTTTCTTACTACAGAGTTAAAGTTTATTGTAGAAAATATAGATTAGCAAAAAGAAAATGATAAAAATCACCTTTAATTTCACCTTCTACAGATAAGTACTCTTAATATTTTGAGGGATTTACTGCTAGACATTTTACCCTGTGCATATATATATATAAAAAAAAATGAATGTGATTTCCTTATCAGGGCTTAAGGGGTTAAAAGGGAAAGAGAGGATTATTTCACTTCTTGCTTACATTTTCAGCTCCCTCAAGGTCCCCTCTTTAACAGACTGTCTCTGGAGTGATTCAGGATGCTGAAGCTGTTGATCACTGAATAAATCTTCCCTGACTCTGAAAATGTTACAGTATTATGCAGCACACACAACGCGGGTTGCAGCTGAGCTGCTCTGTGGCCAGAGATGATCTCTGGGTAAAGAAACTGCCTGGAATTACCCAGGGGAGTTTGCATTTCAGTAGCGGAAGAGTGAGTGCAGAAATGGAATTGAGTGACTTGCTCAACATTTTGGCCATATAAACACTAAGCACGGGCTGGGGGAGCCTAAGATAAAAAGAAACCTCAGTATCTTTTGATTCAAGGAGGAGAAGGACACCCTATAAATGTCACTCATTAGAGAGCTCCAGAAATGGGCCATTTCAAATACATCACCCAATGGCCTGCGGGATGGAATGTCCTGGAAGCCCCATTTCTCTTGGAGCTGCTCTGAACAAGGAAGCCATGTAGCATGAGGTAACGTCTGCTTCAGAGAGTTGCAGAGTTTCAGATGTTGGCCTGTCCTCTGTGTTGGTATTGGGATGTGGGAGATGGGGGAGGAACACTTCAAAATAGATTCTCCTAGAGATCTGTTCCATCAGCACTTGGACAGTGAGAAATCAGTTTTGCGCTTGGTTTTAAAGGAATATTTTTAGGCATTTCTGACCATCAGAATTGTTTTGAAACATAGGGCTCCATACTGTGAACTACTCTCTTATTTAATGTTGTATTTCCGGTGCTGAGGCAAGCACTTGAAACGTATTAGATGTCCAATGAAAATTTAATGAATGAAATGAACGAATGTGAATAGTAAACAGTGACTTAGGATTAGCTGCAATGTATGAAGGGCTTCTGTATACCATTTCGACTTCATTGTAGCAGCGAATGTAAACCCTGAATATATGGGAAGTATGGTATAATCCACAGAGTTTGCAAACTGTTAGCCTCAATTTAGTCCAGAGATGTGTCTTGCAGGGGTGCAAGGTAGGGAAGGGGTGGCAGAAACGGCGAAGAGTATTAAAATATATTCTCAGGGGCGCCTGGCTGGCTCAGTCAGCTGAGTGTCCAACGTCTTGATTTTGGCTAGGGTCGTGATCTCCGTGTCATGGGACCGAGCCCCGCAATGGGCTCTGGGCTGGGTGTGTAGCCTGCTTAGGATTCTCTCTCTCCCTTTCCCTCTGCTCCGCCCACTTCACCCCCATCCCCCACACCTTGTGCATGTGCACACTCTCTCTCTCAAAATAAATAAAAATAAAGTAGCTTAAAAAACATTCTCAGAGTAAATGCCTTTGGAACATTTGTTTCCTTATACACACGCTTACTTTTGTCGAAAGACATTGTCCTGTACACAAATTTACTTGTCTTGCTTGTGAAGGCGCTTGAACTTGAGACCCTTGGTGTGATGCAAAGCTTCCCTATATAACAAATGTATTGAATCCGACTCTCCTGGGGGAAGGAGGTCAGGAATTTATAATTTCAAAGAGCTCTCCAGATGATTTGGATATAGGTGGTCTGCACAGGCATTTGGGAGACAGTGGTATAGAGGAAGGGGTAATGTGACTTTTCCATTTTTCTATGATTTATGTGAACCATTTAGTCTTAATGTCCAATTACTATGCAAGGCCATAACAATGACCACATGTATGTTGTTAAATGTGTGCCTGATTAACTTTATTACGGGTTTATCTGAAATAGCAGTAATGTACCTACATGGGGTCTCAGTCTTCAGAGATTTTATGAGCAAAATATAAGATACGTTAATGGGAGCACAATTCAGGGCCAAACTTCAGCATTATGGCCTTAGTAAGTTGTTACATGTACCATCTATCTGTGTGGAAAGTTGAGCTGTAAATAGCTTGTCAGCATTTTTTTAAAAGTCATTTTTTGACCTGGTGGAATATTGTTATCTCTTTCATGATACTTGGATTTTCATTTCCTTTGGGATAAATTTGGGGAAGAGGGAAGAGATCATCTAAACATATGCAGAACAAGCAAAATTCCGTTGTCCTGATGGCAGTCCTGGCTTCTCTAGGATATTGATCTAATCTCAGGACACACCCTGGTGCCTCTTGACCAGCCTGATGATTATTGGGTCTGGCAAGGACACTTGAACCGGAATCCAGGTTGAATTCAATGATCAATTCCAAGGAAAGAATTTTGTTCAGGGCAGACTCTACAAATGATCAATGCGCTCCTCATTCTACCACAGACCTTTGCCACACCAGCAATTGCTGGGCGCCCCTTGTATGTAGCCCACACAACACCAGTACGAACCTTTCTGGCAGTGGTCTTGAAGTCGAATTTTCGCAAGTCACCACCATCTTGTTTCATTCCAGTAAAAAAAAGACAGAGAGAAAAAGGCAAGCGGAAAGGTTAGTGTAGATAAAATAAGTATACTCTGAAGCAAAGTTTTGGAGCAGATTCATTATCTTAAGCAACTACTGAGATTGGCTGCGGACAGACAGGAGAAGTGCCATCCCAAGTGCCACAGGGGATGGAACAATGGCTTGGCCCTCACCTTCAAGAGTCCACAGTTTGTCAGGCTTCCCCTGGGTCCAGCTTCCACCCGGTAATCAGCAGGAATCTTCCTGAATCACTCAGCCACTCATTGATGCCAAGCCCCTCTAGGTTTAACGGAGAATCAGAGCTCTGACAAAAAGGAATATGTCCTGGTCTTGCTTCCCTTACACCTTGAGTAACCTCAGGGAGGTGGTAATGCTGAGCAAAGTGCCGGGGCGCCCCTGACTTCACACTCCAGCCTTGACACTAACTGGTATCACCCTGGGCGTGTTATTGCTGCCTCTTTGGTTTCTGTAGGTGCTAAACCAGGATGAGGGTGTATCCGGTTTGCAGTTTTGCTTTGAGGATTAAGGGAGCTGTGTGTGAACAGTGCTGGTGACATGACTAGGTATCACTGGTGGCGTTTTTTACCCCTTGGCGAGGTGGAGCTGGGTCATGGTTGTCCTGACGCCAGAGAGGAAGCTCCAGATCTTGTGCCCATGCAGAGGGATCAACTCTCCTTTCCATGGAGGGGGTTCTCTGCAAATCAACCCTCTCCTCTCCCCAGGAGTAACTGGGCAGTCCTCTGTAAGCAGGACTACGAATTTGGATCCGGGACTCCATCTTACCAGAAACACACTACTGACCTTCCATAGTTCTGTGCCCCACTAAGGGGTACTACGGAGGCATGGCGCAAAAGGGAGCTCAGAAGATACTGCTTTTTGGGGCCTGCACAGGGAGAAGGAGAGTCACGAGTGCCAGAAATCAGAAAACGCTAGGAGTCAAGGTCAGGAGGTGATTTGGGTTCTTTTAAGATCCTGTAGTTGTTTATAGCAATGACTTGAAGGGGAAAAGCAGATTAGTCAGAGATATTTTACTGCAGTTGGGCTGTCTTTTGAAGGCCTGCTTTTTCTTCCCTTCCCCCCTTCCCTCCTCCACATTCTGCCCCTCCCCCGCCCCCTTAATGGTTTAACCGAGCTTCGTTCAAGCATCAGCTTCCATGAAGGGTGTCTCCTGATGCCACCTGGCCATATTTGGTCTTGCTCTTTGGCTAATCCTGTAACACTTTGCCCTACCATTGATTCGGTGTGATTCTTTACATTTTCTGTTAACTATTTCACACATTTATTTCTTGTCTCCTCTAAGAGATTGGAAGCTTCTGGAGGGCAGGCAAATGCTTCTTTGTCATTCTTTCTGAGCCTAGTCTGGGGGCCTGTGCACGCTGGCAAGTGTGACAATAAATGCCTGTTGAATCAACAAGTGCTCATGTTTCTAAAAGGCCATTTGGTGTAGTCAGTGAATTCTTATAAGAAAGGCTTGGAGTGCCTGGGTGGCTCAGTCTGTTGGGCATCTGACTCTCGATTTTGGCTCAGGTCATGATCTCAGGGTTGTGAGATCGAGCCTTGTGTTGGGCTCTGCGCTGGGCATGGAACCTGCTTAAGATTCTCTCTCTCCCTCTCCTGCTGCCCCTCTCCCACCACTCATGCTCTCTCTCTCTCTCAAAAGAAATGTTTAGAAAAACACTAAAAAAAATTTAAAGGCTTAAAAATTCTAGAATCCATTATTGGGAAGGGGTGTTTATAAACTCTCCCGGTTGCCTTAATTTAATGCAGAATATTCCACGCTTTTGATCTTCCCTCACTAAGGCCTGGAATGATGGTGAGCGCACCAAACCAGAAGTCATACCTGCTTTTGCTTCTAAGAAACAGTGTAACTTCTTAGACAATTCACTTGAACACTCGCTACCTCTGTTTCCTCACCTATGAAATGAAGGGTGTTAGAATAGATAAACTGAAAGTTTCTGGTATTGTCTGAGATTTTATTATCTTTCAGTGTTGTAAGGTTTCTGTTTTATCATGACTGCTTATTAGGTAGTCTTCTAGCTGTCTGGAAAGATGTAGAAGTTGAATTATTCATCCTGTTCAACAATTATATTTCCAATGAACAATTTTTATTGTTGTTGCTTATTTTTGATAAAATTACAAAAATATTATCTGCTAAGTTGAGTGCTTGGGTCAATGAAGGTTTTACCCAAGTAGAGGATTCAAAAAGGTAGTTTTTAAAAATCAAGGATACCTTTCTAGTAATTTTTATGAAAATTATTTTACAGCATTTTTATCGTTTGTGCTTTAAAATTTTGTCTTAAATTTATTTTTATTTTTTATTTTTTTTAGATTTTATTTATTTATTTGAGACAGAGAGACTGAGAGACAGAGAGCATGAGAGGGAGGAGGGTCAGAGGGAGAAGCAGACTCCCTGTCGAGCAGGGAGCCCGATGCGGGACTCGATCCAGGGACTCCAGGATCATGACTTGAGCCGAAGGCAGTTGCTTAACCAACTGAGCCACCCAGGCGCCCCAAATTTTGTCTTAAATTTAAAAAACTTAGTTCTATAAAGCTGTAAAAGGTAGAGAGATTAAAAAAAAATCTACTATCTGGAACAAATATATTTTTTCTGGTAAAATTATAGACAGTATTATGAATGTTCTGCCTGATTAACTTCTGATTACAACATTCTAATTGGAAAAGTCCTTCAGGTAAAATAGGACAAGTTGTAGTATAATAGGCTGAGAAGCATGGCTTCATGGACACAGTCAGGCATCAGGTATTTAAGCACGCTCCTGGGGTGTTGAGTTCTGGGCTGGAGACTCAGAGGGAGACAATGAAAATTTGGTAGATTCTATCCTTGGAACATAGGACTTGTTTTTTCTATATACTATTATAATGTCTATAGTTTTATTTACTTACTTCTATCTCTATCAACTGAGTAAATAAACCCATCCAACCAAACTCTTTTTATTTTATTTTTTATTTTTATTTTTTAGAGAGAGAGTGCATTCAGAGGGGGAAGGTGGATGGGGGAGGGGCACAGGGAGAAGGAGAAAGAGAATAAGCAGGCTCTACGCCCAGCATGGAGCCCAACTTGGAGCTTGATCTCACAACCCTGAGATCATGACCTGAGCTGAAATCAAGAGCTGGACACTTAACTGACTGAACCACCCAGGTGCCCCAAGCACTTATTTTAAGGAGCAAAGCATAAAACAGTAGGCTTGCAATTTCTTTTTCAAAATAATTTTCAAAGTTCTACTTTGAAAATTTTGCATTGGCTGTCTGCATTTGAACCCTGTGATTGTCATTGTGATAACTCCTGGTCTGCCTGGATTTTTTTTTCTTAGCTGAAAACAACTCAACATTTGCCTGAAGACAACATCTTTGACTTACGGATATGGAGTCCTTTAAAAACCAATCAGAAGGAAAATACAAACAAATTGTTCTGATTTCTTTCAGTCCCCAATTTGAGGCCCATCTCAACATTGTGTATTTATTGATGCAGACTGCTTCGTTCCAAAAAGGATTTAATAAGGTTACTCTATGTTCTCTATTTTTATTTCTCACGTGGAACGAATTTGAACAAATCAACCAGATAGTACAAAGTGGGTCCTGTGTTGAAAATGTGGCAAGTACCCAACTGTCACTGAGAAATTAGAAGGTGCTGAAAAGCTTTCTGAAGCTAGAATATTTTCCCCCATTGACCTTCCCATTATCAGATTTCATTAGAATCACTTCTTAGGAATCTCCCGTAGACAGGCATTTTAACTGGGTTAAGATGTTACCTGGGAGAGGTGCCAAATAAACTAATCTGTGTTAATGTGTTATATATCTGATTAATTCATGGTTGCAAACACAGTGCCTCAGGGGCCAGGCCAGTAGCTCGAGGGAGGGCGGCCGACTGGGGGTGGGGGGTAGGGGGTAAGGTGAGTGGGGAGTTGGACATGAGTGGTGAGGTCCAGGCTCCTCTTCGGGCCAGCTGCGGCTCAGGCCGTGTGAGTGTGTGTCATCGGGCTCCAGGCAGCTGGTTTGCCTTCTTTTGATAGGATTAATATAAGGAGTCTCCTGATATTGAAATGTTGATAATTCAGACTTTTTGAAAACACCGCACTCTCTTAAAAAAAAATCTCTCTGACCGCCCCGATTTGGCCTCCGGTTTGCCACCTCCGGATTCATGCCTTCGTCACGCTGGGTCCTAAGGGCAATTCTGGGAGCAGGTGACTGTTGTGAATGTCCTGACGGGGTGGGGCGGGGTGGGGGGGTGGGAGCTGGAGTGGAGAAGAGGCCTGGGGCTAATACCCCACATCTGGGGCGTGGGAGATGGCGCCCCCTGGCGGGGCTTGGGTCCTACCGACCTGATTGGGGTCGGGTCCGAAAGAGGATGAGGGGCAGAAGGTTGGAGGGGGGCCACATCCTCATCTATTCTGGCTGGGATGAGACCCTGAATGACTCGGAGGCTTCTGGGAGCTTCTCTCAATGACACTCGTTTTCCTTTGATGTGCAAGCTGCTCTTCTTGCTTGCTGTTCTCTGGTTCTCAAGGTGCTCCTGAGCAGAGCAGATATCGGGGGCCTGCCCTATCCGTGAGCAAACAAATCCCCAGTGAGACTTGCTGGCTGCTTCTCAGCCAGAGGATTAGTAACGATTTAAAGAAACACGGGAGGACACTTCGAAGAGTGCCTTCCTGGCACTGGAGTCAGCCGATAGCTGGCCTTCAGGAGAAATGTAATCCTTTAATTCAGGACCACAACTATAATTTTTCAAACAGCTCCCAAGAGGCCACCATGACAGGCTGGCACTCGTGACAAGGGGACGCCATCAAAGCCAGGTTGCGTGTGAAAGATCCTTACCGTGCCCCGGGCACGTGCTTTCCTCGGGGGTGGGGGGTGGGGGGACAGGGCATCCCAGCAGGTGGCCTTGACAAGTGGGACTCTAACACTGAGGCTGCTGGCGATGGGAGGGAAATTTGTGGGTGCCAGCGGAGGGAGTACAAGGAGGGCAAGACTTTTTTGAACACGATCAGCCTTTTGGTAAGTGGCCTGTTTTGTTTTCCGTCTGCAGAAACGCAGCCCCTAGGAAACCTCTGGCTCGCTCTTTCCCTTCGTGAGCTGGTCATTAGGGGGAGCTCTCTGCTTGACTACCATACAGAGATTTCATCTGAAATATTCAGAGAACTCACAGACCTTATTTTATATTCTTTTCCATGCCTGCCTTTGTCCTGTAGCAACAAGTGATGGCTTCAGGGTGTGATTTCAGGGATGGATATGAGAAGGCACTGGGGCTGAACAAAAGAGAAGTAGTTGGCATCGAATTTGGCATTTTGGGACAAGAGGAATTTCTGTTGGAAAATTAGCATGTGTGAATATGAGAGCCAGAAAAAGAGGGGAGAGAGGGCAGGGGGAGGAGAAAGGGAGAGGAAGAAAAATTCTAGGTTCTTAGGAGATGGACTCTATCTCTGTGACTTCAGTGAGTCTCACAAGGCCAGTTTGGTTTTGTTTTGCTTCCTTAGGACCTCTGCATTTCCTTGTCATGGACACTGATTAGAGTCCTGGGTTAGCCAGCATGTAGCAGCTGACCAGCCAACCAATAGCTCAGGTGGATAACTTAAGAACACTCGGCGATGTTAGTGCATTGCTCGATTGCCCGACAGTTGCGTGGTTGGAGTGATCGCATCCCCCGAAAAGATTTTACGTGGTCCCTTTCAGTTTGTGCTTCTGGCTTCAGTGTATTGATTTAATTCCCAGTCAAGACAAAGATCTGGAACTATAAGCAGGATCTGTAAGTGGTCTGCAGCTGCACACACATGGCAACACCCTGCATGTTGCCTCTGTAATAAGGAGGAATCTATGCTCTGACATTCTCTCCCTGGCCCCCTTCTTCCTCCTCCTCATCTTCCTGTGCATGTTTATTTTCCTTCCTAGCCGTCAGGAGGGAATGGAAGACAGAATAAGTAAGGGAGGCCAACTATGTTAATTTACTAGCTGTTTTGTTAAATAAATAAACAAAAATCTTTGGCCAAAATGAAATATAGACTTTTTTTTTTTTTTTACAGAACTTGGTGACCGGATAACTCCAGGCATTCACTAATACCTAGATGTGTGTTTCCTGAAGAGCAACGTCAGAAAAATGTCCCAGGCATTGAGGTGGGTAAGAATATTCCTTTAGAATACTGAGAAGTGGAAGTCATTTCAGAGGGCTTTAATTGCCGCAGAGTGATTCCATTTCCCACTTAACTTTTTCTGCTTCAAGGTCCCCTTTACACAGCATGTCTAAGGCGTGATTTAGGTTTTTGGAAGCAGCTGATGGCATGAATCTGGCCAGACAGGGACAGTGCTAGGGAGCTGGCAGGACACTCTGCCGGCCATTGTGCCCCAATGTCACCCAAAACACTCCGGAATGAAGCGGGGGGGGGGGGGGGACTGCTGGGCACCCTCCCCGATGCAGACAGATGAGGAGAGGAGAAAATATCTCTTCATGTGTCTAACTTAGAGAGGCACAGTTCAAGTGTGGTTTTGTCCCCGACAGGTGCACGGTTAGAAAGGTCTTGGGCACTGTTCCTCCAAGTGGGGCCTTAGGAATCCGGCCTGTTGTGGGCCTGCAGGTGTCCCCTCTGACCTACTGCATCAGAGCAAGGAGATGTTTGTTGCAAAGAGTGTCTGGGTGAGCCTTTGCACAGTGAACCCCTGCTCTAAGGACTCCAGGGCCTCTGTTCTGCTAGGTTAGCCCAAGGAAGGGAGGGTGCAGTCCAACACTTATTTAGTGACTTTTATGTGCCAGGCGTGACGTTCCCTGGCCCTCTGCATCCTCCTGGTATCCTCATAGTGAGAGTAATACCAGGCAAGGTACGGAAACACAGAGGGTTCAGCCAGTTGTTCAAGGTCACACAGCTGGTAAGAGGTTGAGCCAACCCTTGACTTGAAAGTTAGTGTTCTTTTCACTAAACCATGAACTGCAGAAGATTTTTAATTTCCTTGTCAAAGAGTCCCCAGACATCACTCATTATAACCAGGCATGAAAAGAGTTTAATTCCCGTTTCTTTCCATTTGTTCAGGCTCCTCTCACCCTGCTGAGAGGGAAGTCCTGACATCTGCTAGCTGCGGCGCAAACCCGAGCCGCCCCTGACACTTGTGAGCAGCCAGCCCTGTCCTGGGGCCGCGCTGGAGGCTTGGGGGAAAGGAAGAGTTCGCGCCCAGTCTCCGGCTGGAATTCGGACTCCACACTCCTTAAATTCCGTCTTCTGGTAGCCAACACAGTGTAGCGTGTCTTATACCAATCTTTGGTTTTTCCATCGTTTCTGAAATAGAAATGAAACCTTTTCTTAAGTGAATTTTAGGTCAAACTACTCTGTTGCAGGTTTGGCAGGATTCATTATTTTTCAGAAGATTCTGATTTACAAAAGAAAAGCTCCCTTTGAAAAAGGCTTTTCCAGTGAGAATCTGTTGCCAGTCAAGGGCCTGGCCTCTTATTTTTTGAGATACTGATTTTAGGGCACCTCAGAAATACTCCTTAGCGAAACCTCAGAGCCTGCCTTTCAGGTCCGGAGTGGAAGCAGCACAAGTCAGTGAAAAGGTTATAGGCTCTGGAGGGAGACAGAAGCAAGCTATTGAACTATTTGGCCTCTTGTTTCCTCAACCATTAAATGGTGATAATAAAACCAACCTCATGGTGGGGGGGCGGGGAAGTTGCACCGATTAAATGTGATAAAGGGTGTGAAGGGCCAATCCCAGCATCTGGTGCGTGCAAGGAGTCAAATGTCATTTCCTTCCCTTTTTGGGGGGGAGGGGTCGCGGAAGAGAGGGGCAGTGGCCATGGGCTGGCAGCCTGCAGTGAATGGATGAGAGTGGACGCTGGGGCCAAACACCAGCACACAGGTAGGGCCATAGCGAAGGGGACCAGCTGACGGAGACCGAAGGCTAAGGATTTCACCTTTACAAGATGTGAATTGGGCTCCTCTCAGCCTTTTTGGCTCTCAGCTACCTTACCAGGCAGTCCCACCCTGAAAGGCGCTTTGCTTGATCAAATCCATAGTTGACTGCTCAGGTTCATAGCCTAGCTTGGCCCCTTGTGAGCTGTATGCTTTTTGGGAAAGGTACTGTCTCCATTTCTTCCTCTGCAGAAGAGGACATAATAATGGTACCTTCTGTAAGGATTGAAAGTGAAGTGCTTTTGCAGGGCCTGGCATGCAGGACCTTCCCATACTAGAAAATGTCTGTTTTCATTATTCACATTGTGTAGTTGGAAAAACTGCCTTAACTCGCTGAGAGGCTCTTTCTCTCCCTGGGGGTGCAAAGTTAAGTAGTTAAGTGTTTGGGTGTGAGGAAGAAAGCTCCGGGGTCACACGTTGAATAGCGGACTACATTCTATCAAGTTTGTTGTTGTTGCTGTTAAGTCTAAGTTTGTTTCCATGTCTATAAAAGTCACAGCCTTCCCATCTTTGATTTTTTTTTTTTTTTTTTTCACACATGCCCTAACAAGATTTCTCTCTGGCCAAGCTATGGCATCCAGTAATGGCAGGAGTCTTATTTTAGCCTAACTCTTCTGGTGAGAAGACCTAGGACAGGTGCACAAATGTGAATACTCATTTGTTGGAAGGCACTGGAGGACCACGGATGCAGCAAAGTCTTGAGGGACCAAGATCCTGAGGGGAGGGGAAATCCAGAAAAGTGGACCTGACATTGAATGTTGGGTATTTGCTTGCTACAAAGAGGTGACCAGGAGGCTAGGAGGCTGAGCAGAAAATGCTGGCTGAGAGTGGGGCCAAACACACGGCAGGCAGGCTCGTGCACGTGTGGACAGTTGGGGTTCAGGACCCACCAGGACGACGAGCTCTGGCAAACACCCCAGGGCTTCAGCGGGGTCCACTAAAGCTAATCTTCCTTCTGCCTGGTGTTCTTCCTTTCACCATTCGAAGTGGTGATGGATATCTATTCATCTTAGTCAAACGGAAAGAAATGCCAGATTTTAATTCAGCTTCTATAACTGAGTGAAAGTCTAGATTGAGTTGCCAACCACCTGGATATTTCTGTTGGTAAAGAGACACTAAGAACATTTTTAGTTAAATAAAGGGGCGATAGTAAGATGCCGTACAAGAATATGTCTCTTCAAACTGTGCTGAATGTCTCAGACTGAATGCTTTCAGAATGCCGTCTATTGGTTAATTTGTGTCTGTGTTGGGATACCAGTGTTAGGACATATATGACCATAATTGGAAATTTCCAAATGTAAAATTGCTTGAGAATCCCAATGTTGAAGAGTATACAGCTTAAGATAGCATGCAGTTTTGTTTTGTTGATTTTCTTTTATGCATGAAAATTTATCCGTATAGTGCATGACTGCCATCAATAACCCCTTCATTGGTTGGAGATTGGGGATGATTTTGAGTACAGGATGTGTTGATTCAGGTAGAGCAGAGACAGAGGCAACTGGGTAAAGTGGGCTCGTGCATTTCTGTGGAATATCTTCCGGTTGGAGCATCTCTTCAAATGGAGTAAGTGAGGAAGTTGCAGTGGGCATTTGAAGGCTTAAACATTTCTAAAAAAATCTTTTTTTTTTTATTCTTATGTTAATCCCCATACATTACATCATTAGTTTTAGATGAAGTGTTCCATGATTCATTGTTTGTGCATAACACCCAGTGCTCCATGCAGAATGTGCCCTCCTCAATACCCACCACCAGGCTAACCCATCCTCCCACCCCCCTCCCCTCTAGAACCCTGTTTGTTTTTCAGAGTCCATCGTCTCTCATGGTTCGTCTACCCCTCCGATTTCCCCCGCTTCATTCTTCCCCTCCCGCTACCTTCTTCTTCTTCTTCTTTTTTTTCTTAACATATATTGCATTATTTGTTTCAGAGGTACAGATCTGAGATTCAACATAAAAAAATCTTTTTATTTGGAAATAATTTCAAACTTACGGAACACTCGCAAGAACTAGAATAATACAAAAAAAAACACCAAAGAAGTCTTCACCGGTATTTACCCATTGTTAACATTTTACCCCATTCACTGTATTGTTTGTGCTCTCTCTTTACTTGTGCACGTATTTTTGCTCTGTAATATGATATATGTAAATGTGTATATACTCAGACTATTTTTTTCTGAACCATTTAAGGGTAATTTACATATATTATGGCCCTTTATCCCTAAATACTTCTGCGTGTATTCTCAGCACAAGGATATTTTCTTACATAATCATAGTACAACTATCAGCTTCAG
Source organism: Mirounga angustirostris (assembly GCF_029215605.1). Lineage (NCBI taxonomy): Eukaryota > Metazoa > Chordata > Mammalia > Carnivora > Phocidae > Mirounga > Mirounga angustirostris. Next base: position 85,382,872 of record NW_026991716.1, on the reverse strand, counting down.
GAAATTTAACACTGATACAATATTTTTTGTCTAAGCTAGTGCCTATATTTTAATTTTGTTAATTGACCCAATAGTGGCCTTGATAGCATTTTCTCCCTCAGTACAGGATCCAATCTAGCGTGAGGTAATACAATTAGTTGTCGTATCTCTTTAGCCTCCTTTAATCTAGAACATTTCCACAGTCTTTTTTTTTTTTTTTTTTTGCTTTTCTGACATTGGCATTTTTAAAGAAGGCAGGCGCCCCCATATCTTTTCCCGATAGAACATTTCTCATTTGGTCAGATGTTACCTCATGGTGTGTTGATTTGGGCTATGCATTCCTGGCTGGAATGCCCTATAGACGACGTTGGTGGCACATCCAGAGGCAAACAATGACATCTCCCCTCACTGGTGATGTTCATTGCAATTACTGAGTCAAGATATTTTCTGGTTTCTCCATTTAGATAACTACTGAATTTCCCCTTGCAACTAATAAGCAGTCTGTGGGTAAGCCCTTTAAAACCACACAGACATCTTGCCCCACCAGGAAGTTTCCTCTAGATTTAGCATCTGTGGATGATTCTTGCCTGATCTGATCTCCACCCTAACGGTGATGTGCAGGCTTTTTCATGGTAAATATTAGGCGGTTAAAAGGTCATTAAGTTTTAGAATGTGTGTAGTTTAGTTAATAGCCAATGGTAGCTTTGAAAACAAAAAGTCCCGGGGCGCCTGGGTGGCTCAGTTGGTTAAGCGACTGCCTTCGGCTCAGGTCATGATCCTGGAGTCCCGGGATCGAGTCCCGCATCGGGCTCCCTGCTCAGCAGGGGGTCTGCTTCTCCCTCTGCCCTCTTCCCTCTTGTGCTCTCTGTCTCTCATTTTCTCTCTCTCAAATAAGTAAATAAAATCTTAAAAAAAAAAAAAAAGAAAATGAAAAGTCCCTTTCTCTCTCTTTTTTTTAATCCAGGACACCAAATCGTGTTGAGGTGAAGTCCCCATTTCTCCTGACCAGCTAGCACATTATGAGCTTTAGAGGAATATGCTACCTCTCTTCCCTTGTCCTCAGCCTGTCTTTAGCATGCTCGCCTTGGGCTTGGGGAGGGTGGCTTAGATTGGGACTCATAGAGCTCAGAAGTGAATTTATTACCTGTTTTTCTCTACTCCTGGTCCCATCACCATGGATTGATCCACATTTGAGCTTCTCAGGTTTCCTTTACTTGTTAACTGTTTTTGTTTCCTTTGACCCCTAGCCCTTGGGAAAGGAAGGGGGTTGTAGAGGGGGGTTGGGGTAGATGAAACATCTACCTCTGGAGTATTGACAAAACAGTGTGGAGAAAGAATAAATAAATAACTGAAGGAAGGCAGGCGGCCCACCCCGAGCAGCTTGCAGCCCCGCCCCCTGCCAGGAGCTTGCACTTGGGGCCTGCAATCCGCACATTACCACAAGATAAGCAGGAAGGTAGTGGGCGCTGAGCCTCTCTGCCTTGGGGTGGGGGTGGGGTTGCTTTTCCTGTGGCAGAAACTATCTGTGCTCCCCAGTAAGTCCAGGAACAATCTCCACTTATTATACCAGCTCAAAACCCAGGACTGTTTATAGCCTCACGCCGACAAGACACTAACCCTCACTCATTACTGTCACTGTGGGGATTGATCTGTACCACACTCTCCTTGCATGTGGCCCACATTCTCATCCAGTAAAATCACACGTTGTTAACTCAATATATACAGTGAAAACAGCATGAATAATGGAATCTTTAATCCTTATTTCTCAAAATTAGATTCCACTTTATCCTTCTCCCCTTTCCTCTCTTTAAAAAAAAATTCTTCTCAGTGCCAAGCAGAATAGATGTTGTCCAAACCTTAGCTCTAAGCAGATTCTGTGGTATTTCCATTCCATGACCAGGTCCCGTTGCTGATCCAATTTCTGGGTGGATTGATTGTATTTCTTCCCCTGGTCACTTCACACGTGACTCAGGAGAAATTAACATCATCCCTGTCACAGCGAAAGAGAAGAACATTGACAGTGAGTCCATTGCAACGAATTGAGTGAAAACTTTGTCTGATCAAACTTATATCTGTAATATCAGAACATGAAGACACACTCATAACCTGTCTCTTTTTCTCTGTCTTCCTCTCTAAACAGATTTATTGGGTTGAAATTATTTTTGGTATTAAATCAGAAACCAGCAATACTAAATCAAACCTCAAGGACAGAGTTTGTCAAAGACTGGTGTGAGGCATTAAGACACCTTTGTTAATGTACATTGTGTCATATAGTATGCAGACAAATACACCTACAGCTTGTAGCAAGGATATTCAGCTTGTTAAATTGTTGTTATTCCAGAGATAGGTAAGTAAAAGCAAACGGATCAGATTTATGTGGACAGTTGGGATGGTATATGTATATAGCATGTATATATCGGTGTCTAGATCGACTGTCTGTTCCTTTTGAGGGTTTGGAAATGGTCACCCACATTTCTTAAGTACTACAGCTCTGGATGTCTGAAGATACACACTTCTGTATATTATTGATAACTGGATTCCCAGTGTGAATCCACTGAGTTTCAGGCCTGACTCTGCCCTTACTTGCTAGGTAACCTTGGCCAGCTTCCTCTTTTCCTCATCTGTAAACAGGATAATTATGAACCCTACCTTGCAAGGCTGTCCTGAGGACTGAATGCATTAATGTGTGTAAAGTGCTAGCATGGTGCCAGGCACATACTAAATATGCAGGAAATGCTAGTTGTCATTACCAGAGAGGCCATTTAGTGGAGAGTGGATGAATTGAACTGGGGCTCATAGGGTCTCTGGAAACCAATCTTGGGGAAAAAAAACCCCCAAAAAACCTAAAAAACAATTAAGTGCTCTAGCTAAAACCAGACTGATCTACATCAATCATCAAGATTGGTTAGCTTGTGATCTATCATTTCATGAATTTAAATCTATCTTAAGAATTTCTATTGAAACACCTTAAAAATTTATGTCTTTTTACTGTCACTCTAGATCTTAAAGAAATGAATACAATATTTTCTCTTCTGGATGCTTCCCCCTTCGGGTGGCTTATATTTAACAAATGATAGTCTTGATTTATGTGTTTGGAGAGATGTAAGTAGCCTTCATTAGTAAAAAGCTCTTGGTGGGAAAATAAGTTGCAGCTCATGACTGTTTATGCCTTCCTATCTTACCAGACCTTTAGAGGCCCGGGGGTAAGGCTGTGTACTATGGTGGTCTTATTCCTACTGGCTATTGGCATTTGTTCCTGGCACATACAATCGTGTATACCTATTTATTTATTTATTTATTTATTTATTTATTTATTTATTTATTTGCAAGAGAGAGAATGAGAGACAGAGAGCACGAGAGGGAGGAGGGTCAGAGGGAGAAGCAGACTCCCTGCCGAGCAGGGAGCCCGATGCGGGACTCGATCCCGGGACTCCAGGATCATGACCTGAGCCGAAGGCAGTCGCTTAACTGACTGAGCCACCCAGGCGCCCACCTCTTTCTTTTTTTTAGTGGTAGAACGTCTGTGTAGAAGGGAGAAGGGCACGTGAGTAGGCCTAGTGCTCGGGTCCCAATAGGACACATGAGGGCACCATCAGCTTTTGGGGGAGAAGGTAGCCAGCCATGTCCAGGCTTGTCTGTTGCTGTAGGACACTGTCACTTGGCACACTTCGCACCATCAAGGCATTTTTCAAGCATTAGCAAAATACGTTTGTCAGGAAAGTAGATATTCCTGTTCCGGCTTCATGCAGAAGGAAATCAAGGTGGGAAAAAGGAAAAGACTCACCTCATCCGCACCCAAACTCCTTGTGCTAGCATTCGCAGGGGAGCTGGTTTCTGAATGGGGGAGAGGCTGCTTTCTACATTTTCCCCACCCAGTTGCTGTAGGCTTTCTTAGTTTATTACCTGTTAGTGAGTTTATAACTGAGGGACAAAAAGACCATGTCCAAAAAATGCTTTGACATGCTTCAGGAACCTTCTCGCTTGTAGTTTCAAAACCTCCCATGCGACTCTGTCAGATGACCAGGATCGCTGAAGCCTTCGACACACAGGTGTGTTCAGGTCAGAGAGCAGGATCCATCCACGAAGGTCCAAACAAGACAAGAGCTAAGAGGGGGGCCAGAACAACTTGGAGACAGCTCCCCTTTGTGACGTTCGGGACTCGCTGAATTTTGTTAGTGTTCTAGCATGATTATTCATCTGCGGTGACTTCTCTTTTATTCTTCAAAGGAGCGGTAGCTCTGAAGTTAGCGTTGGTGTCCTCGTTTGCCTTCCTGTTATCTTCTGGGCTTTTCCTGGCCTGGGTCCTGTTCCCGGCTTCTCTGAGGACAGGGCCCTGAGATGAGAGAGATCACCTCTGTCTCGGCACAGCCTGGGGCTCCGCTGCCCGGTGCGGCCCAGGTGTAGTCGGTGCGGCTGGGGGCCCGTTAGCACAGGGACGGTTACACAAGTAGCCATGTTATTTCATTTCTGCTTTGTCCCCTTCACATCCTGCAGCGGGTTTAACGACTGGGCTGTGATGGCTTTAGCCATGTGTCGTGTTTTCAGAAACTAGATTTGTTTTAAATGAGGCTAGGGTTTTAGCAGTTGTGGTCCGGGATCTTGTCCAAATTTAATTGTCACCAAGTCAAGGAAAATAACAAAATGGGAAATTCGTCCAGTTTTTATTAATTAGCGGTAAGCTCACTCTAGGGGTATCCAGACCCTGCTCTCTCTCAGTGTAACCTGTCCTTACCCCTCAGGTCAGGGCCGTCTGGCTTATATAACTAAGGGCCAGGGGCAGGAGGCCTTTAAATGAAGCTGAATAGCATCTGGTTCATCTGTGCTGCTTACACGCTGTGTGGTTATTCTGATGAAATCCTAGATGTGGCTTCTCCGTGGTAAAGATGGAATAAGATGAATTATTTCTAACTTAACTGAGTTTATATTTAATTCCATATCTTATTCCATGTTGGAAATGGGAAAAATAGATAAGAAAATACCATAATTCTAAAAGACAGAATAGTTGAATGAGATTTAAGTAGTTTCAAAAGTCGAATTCGACCCTTGTTTCTGAATGTGTAATGGATTTAGTGCCTATCATAACCTGTAGGTCAGAGGTATGCTGAAATCCAGGTGGCTTCACTTTGAACTTTAGGAAGCACCCTCCCAGCGAAAGAATGTTGTCCTTTTAATCTGCGTTAATAACGAAGTATTTGTATTGATGTTGCAAATATGGGTTAGTGCCAAAAAGTCCCAATAACTGCATTCATAGCATGGTTTGTTGACTGGAGGATGTTATGTCAGGTGGTTAATCAACTGATGTCCATGTGTGGCACTGATTTTTGTATGTGTATGGGTATGTGAGCTGCATTAATTCAAACTCCTCTACAACTTATCCAGCTCTGATTTTTCATAAAACATGTGCTATTCCTTTCTCAAGCAGTAGACCCTGTAATGAGTGGTAAGCCTTCTATAAAAAGGTGCAGAAACAGGTCCACATTTACCTTTGGTGGGGTCACCTCGGCAGCGCTGTGCCCCCTCAAGATCTAGAAGAAAGGAAAGGATGTGACCAAGGCAAATGTCTTGTAATTTTATCCAAACTGCTCCTAGTGATGGTTTCCTGAACTGGGAGTGAAATAGAACATTCCAGGAGGAAATAGGAGGGTGGTGGTCCTTTTTTTATGGCACCTAATTTTCCTTCCTTCTCTGTCCAGCAGGGGGTAGTCTGACACCAGAGTTGTTTATAAAAGGAGCAGAAAAGCGCTCTCAATCTGTAGTCACTTAGCTGTCTTCACTGGAAGAAGAGCCATCCAAACCAGGACAGATCTTGCTTCCTTGATGAATCAGACCTGTCACTCAAACATAACATTAAATGATATTATCACAAAGGCAACCACTCAGCTATTTTAAACTGTGTCTTAACTGCAGATAAAAGAAAGGAGAGATAGCATTTATTCTCGTGCATGAGCATTCCATGCTTTGGCAGATCCACATGTTTCTACTTTGCAGGTGTGTATGCACCGCATTATATCCCTCCCCGTTGGAGTCTGTTCTTTAAGGTTGTGATGTTGAATCCAGATCATTGTTCTGATTAGCTGTCATCATCATAGTAACGGAAAGGTTCCCCACTCCTGCTCCCTTGTTAGCAGGCTGAACTCCAGATTTGATCCTTATTCTAGTTAGAGACAAGATGGTTTCCAATGTGCAAAACTGCCCTTAGGTATTAGAAACTTGAACAAGGGCAATATCTACCGATTCCTACAAAACAAAGTGGTCTATCTACAAACTTGAGTGTCTAGATTTGTATTGTTGGACACGGTAGCCACCAGCCACATGTGACTTTTAAATTCATTAAAATTACACAAAAGTAAACACTCAGCTCCTCAGTCACACCAGATGCATTTGGACGCTCAACAGCCACATGTGGTGAGTAGCTGCCGTATCGAACCGTGCAGATTTAGAACCTTTCCATCATCTCAGGGAACTCTACCTAACAGAACCTGTCTAGAGGCAGGTGTGGGTCCTTATTCTGGGTCCTTAAGGGAAACTTTCTAAAAGATTCCCCCTCCATGCTGCTATTTCCATTAGTCACCTTACCGGGGTGAGTGGTGGAAGGGGGCTCCTCCTTCATACGGGCATCCAGTCCAACTCTCTCCGCAAGGAAGTAAACTCCTGACGGTGTGGTGATAAATGTCTATGTCTGCAGGGGCGCCTGGGTGGCTCAGTTGGTTAAACATCTGCCTTTGGCTCAGGTCATGATTCCGGGGTCCTGGGATCGAGCCCCGAGTCAGGCTCCTTGCTCGATGGGGAGCCTGCTTCTCCTTCTCTGTTCTCTCTCTCTGTGTCAAATAAATAAATAAAATCTTTAAAAAAATATCTGTGTCTGCAGGTAAGTCCAGTCCCTAAATGTTGCCTTCTCCATGACTGCGTTAGCCAGGTCACCTGAACGTGGGCAGCAGAGAACGCTGGCTTTTAAAAAAATAATTGGAAAGAGAGAGAAACTAGATTATAAACGAGCCTTGTACAATCTATTCATAGGCAGGTGTTTCCTCCACCTGATGTGTTAGAAAAGAAGGCTGATCATAGGAGAGAACAGGCTCTAAACCTGGTTCACATTTTTGTAGTTACTGAAAACCCTTCTCTCTGCTCATCTTTTTACTTCTCTGCCAGTTCCTTCATCAAGATGTGAGGTTTCTGGAACACTCGGACAGTGTTTAAATGAGAATTGTTATTTAAAAGACTGTAAAACTTTAATTTCTAAATTAAAGTTTTGCAAAGAAATGAGAAAGGCACAATTAGTGTATTATTAATGGCACCTTCTTCACTCTCAAAAATGTCCCAATTTGTGGGCTAAGATATAGGGTCACACAAATCCTAAATGTTTACAAGTTGCCAAAACTTAGGGACACCCTCCTTGTTTATATTTTGGTTGAAATTTCCCTCCGAACGGCTGTGAAGCCTACTTTCTACATCTTCACGTCTCTAGTCTCCCCTCTCTGCGCTGATTAAGAATCGTCACCCCGGGAAATCTCTGATCCCCTTTTAGGCCCCGTTTCAATTCCTTTCTCTTTTCCCAAGGCATCCCTGTAAGACCGTGAGAGAGGATTCTGTGATTACATTTGGATTTACACACTTCTGTGAAAGAACATCAGTCTTGTCGTCACAAGACTGTTCTTTTGCTGTGATACCGATACGTTTTACATCTTTGGCCAGTTCTGTGCTTTTGTGCCTCAGTTTTTCCATTCATCAAATGGGGGTGTTGATGCTTGAAAACTGCCTCATAGGAATGTGATGGGAAGAAACATGGCTGACTCTGTTTTAAGTGCTTTGAAGTTTCTAGATGAATGATACTACCATCATTCAAAGGATTAGTTATGAAAGACGTCACATGGTTTTACATATGTATATGGCTTAACAGCGTTAGAACACAACTAACTCTCCTGAAAAAGATTCACCCCTCCTGCCTTATTATTAAACATGACACCAATGACTTGGGAAAAGCCCAGTGGATACCCCTGCCCTCATGAAGACGACATCCTGGTTATAGGGTCTTCCCTTTCCTCCCAAACACCTGCAAATAGAGGAAGACGGCACATTTTGTCCGGACACAATAAGTCAGCAGCCTCTGACAGAAAGACAGCTGCTGAAAGCACTGTTTGGGGTGCACATGATTTCATTTGCATTTTGATTTCTGTGATTTAACTGAAGGCATAGGTTGTCCCTGCCAAATATCCCTGGCCTACCAAGGGATGCCAGGTAGAACTGCCCAGAGCAGGCTGACTTATGAGGATCACCACAGAGGCACACCCAGAGTGCATCCCTAAACATTCAGTAATAAAAAATCTGTTGTTCTTTGGTCGCCAGGATTTAACAAGCCTAATCCCTAGGAGAGGCGATAAAAATTCATTAATCTAATTAAATACTTCTTATTGCCAAAGTGACTTTGTAGAGTAGCTTTGCTGAAGGATAAGTGCAAAGTAAAATGGGGTCCCAGCAGAGAAACAAACGTTAGACTTGAGCAAGCTGGTGCACGCTTCATTAAACTCATAATTATCCTTTGTTCTAAGTAGCTGATAATATTTAATGAGTATCCAAGATAATTTCAAGAAAATGTTTACTAATGAGGTACAAACAGTACCACAGAACACGGATACTTGGGTGCCATAACCGTGTATCTTCCTGCTGAATCTTGCTCGTTGGACATTGGGAGGGAGGCCGCAGGCCTTTGTGACAGGCATTTGAACTGACTGAAGTGAATTTGATGGTAAAAACACATCACTTCTAGCCAAAATGTGTAAGGAGTTCTACAAGACAGGAGGAATCCTAAGGAAATTTATTATCAGAATAGAGAGTTGGAAAAATAAAATTATTGAGAAAAGATGGAATGTCCTATTACATGAAAAATAGTCGAAGGGCTTGGCTGTTTCTGATCTTTGAGGAGCTGTCCCATAGAAAATAACTAAATTTGTCCCCATTGACGAAGCACAAAAAGAGGACCAAGGGGTGGAAACTCCGAGGAGATTTGTAACCAATCTAAGGAAGAACTTTCTTTTTTTTTTCTTTTTTTTTCTTAAAGATTTTATTTATTTATTTGACAGAGAGAGAGAGACAGCGAGAGAGGGAACACAAGCAGGGGGAGTGGGAGAGGGAGAAGCAGGCTCCCCGCAGAGCAGGGAGCCCGATGCAGGACTTGATCCCAGGACCCTGGATCATGACCTGAGCCGAAGGCAGTCGCTTAACCAACTGAGCCACCCAGGCGCCCCTAAGGAAGAACTTTCTAATACTAAGAACTGATTGAAAGTAGAATGGGCTTCTTGGAGGGGTGTTGAGGTCTTAACTGTTGGTTGGGTGGCCATTGGGGGGAAATATTGAAGGGAATCTTTGGAAATTTGCTAAGTATTCCAGTCTCCTCTCTCTGCAAGAGAGTTACACATCTCTGAGCTATTGAACTCAAGAGTGATCACATGATTTGCTCTGGCCAATGAGATGTGGGGAGAAGTGACACCTGCCACTTTCTGGCAGAAATTTTCAGAGAAGGGGCATGGTTTGCTGTCTCTTTGCTGTTTGCCGCAACTACTGTCAATGCGTGGTCAGCCTAGGCCCCTAATGAACATGGCACAGAGAACCGTAGCTCATCTACAATAGATGTGTAACATGAGCAGAGACCAACCCTGGATGATCCAAGGGCCATGAGGTTGTATATTGCTGTAGCAGAACAGCCTATCCTGATTGATACAGACCATATTCTGGATGAAACAACCTCTAAAATGACTTCTATAGCTGAGGTGTTAGAAATATTTTCATAAAAAGCACTTAAATTGTGTGATACTGTCTATGGTATCTTCTGCTTCTAGCTATTTAATGCCTTTACTTCTTTTGTCATAGTTGAGTGGAGTTGAAATGATCAAAAGTGAGAAAGTCAATGGAAAATCATGAGTTGTCAAAATGAACCTTGCAAATAATGAAAAATATCTCTAAATAGCAAATACAATATCATATATATAATCCTATAAGTTACATGTGCATTTATAATGAAGTAGTTGGACCCTCTTTAAGGGTCATGTTGCATGACAATACATATCTTTCAATTCTAGAATTATGTGCACTGTAGCAAGATACTCATGTTTTGGGAGGTACTAGGATACTGAGATGAAACTAACCGAGGAAATAGAAATTAGTGTCTCCTATCTCATGCTGATTGGGGTATACGCTAACTGAGTGGAATGTAGGTGGAAACATCACCATGATGTAAATGTTCTCTCCTTCTCTCTACGTGCAGCCTGGTGCATTAAGTTGAATTCATCTAAGTCATGTGTGCATATAATGAAGCGCTGTTGAACTGTACTTCCTTTCTTCTTTATTATAGTATGAGTGTTGAAAAGCAAGGCTTGATCCTGAATTCATAGTTCAGGTGGACACAGTTTTAGAGAGACTACCAAATTTGGACAATATCCCTTTGTGCTTACTCCTTGCCAGGGATTTTTTGGGGGAAGAGGTGGCCTTACATTTTTTCCCCAACCCCAATATCTACCAATCCTCTAGGATTTGGCAGAGCAATGGGTTCAAATAACAGGGTGGCCACATTCTCCTAGCCTGGTTCATCTGAGAATAAAGAAGAAAGAAGATAAACAAACATGAAACAGACTATGACATGCAGTAGAAGTTTTGGTCCTCAAGATAGCCAGACTGAGAGTAAAAACTAAGTCACTGTAGCATACGGATTCTGTGAACTATGCTTCATTTTCTTGTCTACTCACTTAAAGAGGAGAAAAGTGAAATAAAGAGATGAAGTATTTTATAGGGTCCTCCTCTTCTTTGTAACAGCAACAGTGCTGGTGTGTTGGGCCAAGAGAAGGCGATAGGAGAGAGAGTGAAGGTGAGGGGCAGGATTAGAGGCAAGACAAGGCAGAGCCAGACTCATTCAAGTCCTCTGGCACCAATGCACTAAGAAAGCCCAAAGTTTTTCACATAGATTAGAGGGAAATGTTAAATAAACCAGTAACCTCATATCAGCAATTGCACCAATTCTCAAAACCTCTGGCTACTCAAGAATCAAGGTGAAAAGATGAAAAGATGCTCAACATCACTCATCATTAGGGAAATACAAATAAAAATCATGATGAGATACCACCTCACACCTGTCAGAATGGCTAAAATTAACAACACAGGAAACAACAGATGTTGGCAAGGATACGGAGAAAGGGGAATCTTCTTACACTGATGGGAGGATTGCAAACTGGTGCAGCCACTCTGGAAAACAGTATGGAGGTTCCTCAAAAACTTAAAAATAGAACTACCCTGTGATCCAGGAATTGCACTAATAGGTATTTATCCAAAGGGTACAAAAATATAGATTGAAAGGGGTACATGCACCCTGAGGTTTATAGCAGCATTATCAACGATAGCCAAACTATGGAAAGGGCCTGGATGTACCTCAACAGATGAATGGATAAAGAAGATACGGTGTATATATACAATGGAATATTATGCAGCCATTAAAAGGAATGAAATCTTGCCATTTGCAATGATGTGGATGGAACTGGAGGGTATTATGCTAAGTGAAATAAGTCAGTCAGAGAAAGACAAATACCATGTGATTTCACTCATATGTGGAATCTAGGAAACAAGACAGAGGAACATATGGGAAGGGGAAAAAAAGAGAGAGAGGGAAGCAAGCCATAAAAGACTGTAAACAATAGAGAACAAACTGAGGGTAGATGGAGGAAGGAAGGTGGGGGATGGGCTAGATGGGTCATGTGTATTAAGGAGGGCACTTAATTATGGTGAGCACTAGGTATTATATGTAAGTGATGAATTACTAAATTCTACTCCCTGTAACCAAAAAAAAAAAAAAAAAAAAAAAAAGAAAGAAAAAGAAAAAGAAAAAAATCCCCTCAAAACCCCCAAGAAATAACTAAATGAAAAAAAGAAAGAATTAAGGTCTTGGATATTGTTACCAAATCTGAATCCCTAGAATTTGTGAATGTTACCTTATTCAGAAAAATGGTCTTTGCAGATGTCATTTTTTTTTAAAGATTTTATTTATTTATTTGAGAGAGAGAGAATGAGAGACAGCACGAGAGGGAAGAGGGCAGAGGGAGAAGCAGACCCCCTGCTGAGCAGGGAGCCTGATGCAGGACTCGATCCCGGGACTCCAGGATCATGACCTGAGCCGAAGGCAGTCGCTTAACCAACTGAGCCACCCAGGCGCCCCTGCAGATGTCATTTTTAAGAGTCTTGAGATGAGGAGATTATCTTGGATCATTTGAGTGAATCCTACAATGCCACCACAAATGTCCTTGTAAGAGAGAGGCACTGGGAGATAAAATGAACAGAAGCAGCACTGTGATTGTGGAGGCAGAGATCAGGAAGACAGGGCCACAAGTCAAGGAATGCTGATGGCCACCAGAAGCTGGAATTGGCACAGAATGGATTCTCCTCTAGAACTTTGATTTCTGGCTTCTGGCCTCTGGAACTGTGAGAGAGTAAGTTTCTGTGGTTTTAAGCCCCCCGATTTGTGACAATCTGTCACAGCAACCACAGGAAACAAATACAGGTTTCCAATGAAACATGTGAGGGAATTCCTGGACTACCGTTTCGTGAATGCTGCTGTCTGGGCACCCACCTCCTAGGAAACAGGCAGAGATTTCCATGCATGTTTCTGTTGGACCCTTGCTTTTAACCAAGGGCCTTGCTGTCATTACAGAGAACCTCCTGCTCTGAAGGTTTTCCCCCTGGGGAAATGCGTGGTGCTCAGCTCCTCCAGGGTAATATTAAGCACAGTCAGCATTCCAGTGAGCCGCTGGGGCCTAAGCCAGGGAGATGGAAGGCCTTTGTACCAGAAGAGGCAAGTTGAATAGGAATGGGAAACTTTTGATTTTTACCACCTTGAGATGTCCTCTTCTACTGAAGTGAGTGTTTCTGGTTAAACTCTATATGCATGCAAATTTCAGCCTTTTCCAACCCAATGGGAGCCTGGTCGCCTAATAGGTAGGAATTAGGGGATCTACAAGCCGTAATGGTTTAGCTTCTGTTGCTTCACAAGAGGTGGAATTCTTGCTAATAACAGAAGACTGGCAACACGCCTCGATGATATTTTCAGAAGATACACAGATATAGAAAGCTCATCAACGGGGATCAGGTAAGATGACTTCTTAGCGGTACTCACAAGGCTCATGACTGGGGGGTCGTTTTAATGTAGGAAGAGTGTAATTTTACCAGCTGCCTTTCCCGCTTCTGAGAGTGGTTTTGCAACTGTGTTACCTATTGTGAGGCACAAAAGGTGCCAGCGTAGTAAGCAGTCATCAATACGGAGTCAGGAGCTGTCTGTTCGCATCCTGGAAATATAAGCACAGGATAATGGCCTGAATACCTGAATACTTCATCTTGTAGACACAGTGAGATTCATAAAACTGTCTTTTAGCCGTTTTAGAGTTGAATCTTTCTCACCCTCCAAAGCACTCCTTCAAAAAACTAGCAGGCATTTTACAATTGAGCAGAGAGGCTGGTACTTTTAAAACGGCTTTAAGGGGCATAGTAAATGGAAATAGCTGTCTTAACTTCAGGCCAGCTGGGAATGCAATCTCTATTTTATGTAAAATGAAATGATACCTGGTTAGCTTTATTTTTTAATACTCACTGTTATTATTTTTTTCCCTGGATTTTATGGATGCTATAGAAATATTCCACTTATAAAATTATACTCTTGGTGTTAAGTTATGCAGAATGATTGTTTAAAGCTGTTAGAAACTTTCCCACTCTCGATTCACTCTTGATTCATTTGTCCCCATACCCCCCCATCAGCAAATAGCTTTGCCCATATCTATACTTGTCACATGAAATGGAAATTTAAGGCAATTTTCTGGGTAATCGAAAATGTAAAACCTCATTTTACTCAGGAAATACTTTGGGCTAATTATCCAAATACTAGTTACTTCAGTTTTCATTTTTCCAGCTAAGACCCTTTGAGCTCTTCATTCCCAAATTTTTTTTCTACCTGTCTTCCATTTTACAAATTAAAAATTACCTGTTCTGTATCTCCTCTTCAGAACTCGCTCTCCACCTTTCAGTGTGACCCCTAGGTTTTTTTGCTAAAAGAGATACTGGATTTTGTACTTAGCTGCCTGTGTTTGTTTAGGAGGAGACAAGGCTTTCCCTCCGAGCTTTTATTTTAAAAAATGTACTCTATTTGAGGAAACCATGTTGTACATCTATCCTGATAGGTAGTAAAAAGCACGGGCTATTTCCTCCGTGTTATTTTAGATTAAAACAAAAGTTTAGAAAGCTGATTCTGAGCTCCCTCGATCTTTATAGATAATATATTTCATAAGGAGCACATCTTGGCTGGGAATGTGGACATGAAAAAGATATGTTTCAATTCCAGCCAAAGCAATTGCCTTCGTTGGAAGCCATATGTTGGTGAGGGATGGGGGAAGAAGCATTGTACACACTTCCTCTACCTTGGATGAGTACAGTGATCCAAGCTAGGGAGACTGAGATGAGGTTCATTTCTGCAACACACGTGGGTTGCAGAGACAAACTTACACCATTTGGAAACAGGAAAGAGTTCAGTGTGCCTCTAAGATGAGAAGAGCTTTTATCTATATTTACTCAAAAAGGACTGCCATTACTAAGTATGGATCTATTATTGGCTTCCCCCCCCCCCTTCTGGACAATCAGCTCTCCTGTATTACTTGGATTTTTACATTAACATGTCCTTTTTTCTCTGTCCTTGGAGAGTCATATGATTCCCAGCAGCTCCTGTAAAAACCCCACTGGGCACCATCAGCATGGACTGAAATGCAGGCTTCATATGCGCCAAACTATGCCTTCAGCTGTTGACTTTCTTGATGTTTCCTACTTTTACAATCTTGCCTAGTGCAGGGGACCACCTGGAAAGTTTGGCACTTTGGGTAGAATTTTTAGGTATAGATTAAATCTCACCTTAGAAAGGTCATTTTTGTCTGGTTGATTTGGATTCATAATTTCTTGCACCTTACCTTCCAGAGCACGGGTTTTGGTGACTAGTTTAAATTAGTTAACATCTTGAGCCTATCATGCTTCTAAACTACTGGGAATTATAGAATTCCCAGAAAAGCTAGAAAAGCTATCCACTACCAGTTCCTTTCAAACAATCTTAGGCTGAGGTCACTTCAAACAGACAGAAAACCTGGCAGAGCTAGCTTTCATTACATTTAGGTCAGAGCTTTTTTGGTCACTGTCTTACTTAAGAATATGATTCAACCAATGGAATCCTTCCCTGTTGGCATATTTTGCAGGTATAAACAACATATTGGGTATTAACCTATTTGTGAACCTCTGAAATCCATCTAGGAACTTTCACTAATAACTCAGGTATTCTAGACATTGCACTGCAAAATGTAAAATGGAAAGAACAATCCATATCTTATATCCAATGGCTTAAAAACCATGACAAAGGAGTGATTTATTATCTAAGAGTTTTGGCTGCCTTGGCTTGAGGGTGGTAAGGACAGGCCAAATGATTCCTGATACTCTTTGTATCAATCATTGATAGCAAATCAAGTGGATATGGTACTTTTAGTGAATCTACAAATATAATATTCTAACCAAGTCATTAGACTTTTGTAAACAATTTTCTGATTCTCTTGATTTAAGAAAAATATTGATGGCCATAGCTGTGACTGATATTTGTATCTAAAACTGGACACCATGGACATTTGTGCCAGAGAATATAAAAGATCAGAAGAACAATTGGGACAATGTGTACAGACATTTAGAGTCTAATATTTCCAATATTTATCGTTTTAACAAGTATTTATTGAGCCCTATGTGCCAGGCCTGGCTTGTTGCTGGAGACACAATAATGAAAAAGATAGATATGATTTGGAATAAACTTTGTATGTCTTTAGATAAGTGGAGTGATTTCTCCACAATTCTATAATTTGGTAAGCAAAGTTGATTGTATGGGGCAGGTATGTATTTTGCATATTTCTTTACTTAAAGAGTGTCAGCCGCTGATTTCTGAATGAGATGAAACATGCTCTAGAAGAATGGTGAGACTGGAAGAAGGAGGCCAATGTCATGGATTTTATTTATTTATTTATTTATTCTTATTTTTTTTTAAAGATTTTATTTATTTATTTGACAGATAGAGACATAGTGAGAGAGGGAACACAAGCAGGGGGAGTGGGAGAGAGAAAAGCAGGCTTCCCGCCGAGCAGGGGGCCCCATGTGAGGCTCAATCCCAGGACCCTGAGACCATGACCTGAGCTGAAGGCAGACACTTAAAGACTGAGACACCCAGGTGCCCCAATGTCATGGATTTTAACCCCAGGAGTTGTCATGACTGATGGTAGGAGCAGCAATTCCTCAAGTGCAGGGAATAGTTAAGAGAAGCCCACATTAAAAAATGAGAGAAAAGTGATTTCACCAAGTCTGGACAATTACCTGACTGCTTGAATTGCAAGAGAAGCCTACAATTGTAGTAAGTTATAAGGTGAGAAAGCTTTTTGAAAGACCCGAGGAAAGTCTAGTGAATCAATTATCCCCATGACCATAAAAGAGCCTCCTTCTTTGTAGACAAAGATGAGTACAGCAATAAAGGCACGCAAGGAGCTGACACACCGGCTTCCAATAATACGCCTGCCTGGCTTACGGAAAAGGCTGACGGCAGGTGATAAAGCTGTCAAGGTGTAAAGGACACTTGCCAGGACCGCCAAGGGGACACACATGGTGCCAGGGCCTCTGGCCTGCTTGACGTTAGAAAAAAGGAAAGGAGGGCGCCTGGGTGGCTCAGTTGGTTAAGCGACTGCCTTCGGCTCAGGTCATGATCCCGGAGTCCCTGGATCGAGTCCCGCATTGGGCTCCCTGCTCGGCAGGGAGTCTGCTTCTTCCTCTGACCCTCCCCCTTCTCATGTGCTCTCTCTCATTCTCTCTCTCTCAAATAAATAAATAAAATCTTAAAAAAAAAAAGAAAAAAGGAAAGGAAAGAAAAGAAAGGAAAAGACAGATTTAAAAAATGACAAGGAGAGTGAAATGCCATCAGTTGTTTTTCTGATGTAGTGAAAGTATGACTGGGAAGGTCCTTGTTATTTATGTTGCTGTTATGAAGAGTAGTTTGTATTTTCCTCAATTTCCTGTATCCTTTAGTATGTGGGAAGCTACTTTTAGAGGTGGGCTAAAAAGAAAGTAATGAATGACAAGTCAAAATTAGGGATAAATTTAGATTTTAAGCCATATGTTTATTATGTATTTTAACAGCTGCTCTTACTTTAGGTTGGAATTCTGGGAAATTTAAGAATAACCAGTTATGTCAAAGTAAAGTATTTTCTCTTATTTCAGGACTTAAACTGTTCCGTCACCTATAAATTACCATACTGAGCAGTTTGTTATAACAGGGAAGAGATCCGGATTGGGAGATAGAGTGGACTTCTGTCCGCCATGGTTGCCCGCCTTTTGTGCACCATTTCTAAGTTTTGATGGTTTCCCATACTGTGAGCATCGTTTTTCTCAATGGGATCCCAAACCTGTATTTCCAGCTGTTCTCTTTAGCTGAGCAACAGATATGTGGCTTAGACTTGTTATTCAAATGCACAGGAAACTGAGGCTTGGACAGAAGTGAGCAACCTGAGGTGGTGCCCAGGAGAGGGGATTCATTGGCCAGCACTGGGGTGAAGGCATCAGTTCTCTAGGGGCCTGTGCTGGAGCCCCTAGATCCTTATTGTGTTGCACGTGCTGTGTGGTTTATGACTTGAGCCTCAAACTAGTCAGAATGGGTTCTGTTGTTTGCAATCAAGAACACTAACCAATATAAGAGGTTAAGCAACTGCCTGGAAATCACCTAGTAAATTAGAGAAAGAGCGAGAGTTAGGAGTAAGCTGTCTCATTTCCAAGTTTCAGATCCTCGAAGGAGTTAGTATAACATGGAGAATGCAAGTTTGTGTTCCCACCCTTACCACTTAGCCGAGATGCAGCCTTAGATCCTTCTCCATTCAGTGCTCTGGACCAGGAGTCATCAGACCAAATCTGGCCCCTTACCTGTTTTTGTAAATAAAGTTTTATTGGGACACAGCCAGGCACATTTGTTTATGTATTATCTGTGGTTGCTTTTATACTATAACTACAGAGTTGAACAGTTGCCAGAAAGACCACATGGTATGTAAAACAACTACTATCTTGCCCTTTATAGAAGAAGTTTGCTGACCCTTGATTGGGAGACAGTCACTACCAATCAGCAGGATCTCGCAGGTGCAGTGAAGCCTGTTTGGCATCCCTGGTATCACATGTCCTCTTAGTCATCCGTTACTGATTTGCTAGCAGCTTTAGCATTTAGCATGGGCTCTGACCAGAAGGCTGGTAGAGATGAGAACTGAACAGACACAAATAAGGGATTATTTATATATATATATCCACACATATGCAAGAGGATATGTACACTATTCATTCTCTTGCCTCTACATGACTTTTTATTAAAGTGGATAATTTAGAAATCTGTGCTTTTGCACTAAGTAGGTGTTAGCTCTGTAGATGATTAGATCAATAGTTTCGACAGAAAAAAGAAACGAATCTGATCAAGATTGCTTTCTTTCTAAGCTGGCATTTATTTATTTATTTATTTATTTATTTATTTATTTATTTATTTATTTATTTATTTATTTATTTATTTTAGAGGAGAGAGATGGGGGGAGGGCAGGGCAGACAGAGAGGGAGAGAAAGAATCCTAAGCAGACTCTCCACTGAGCAAGGAGCCCAATGCAGGGCTCCATCCTGCAACCCTGAGATCATGACCTGAGCCAAAATCAAGAGCTGGCCACTCCACAGACTGAGCCACCCAGGTGCCCCTTTAAGATGGCATTCAATAAATGTCTTCAATCAAACTGGACATTTGCCACCTTAAAAATGATCGATTCAGGTCCATGGGGGACTTGGAGAAAGTCCATAGGTCATGGCTTCCGATCCAGAAAATCAATACTGTCTTGATGCCAATTCCTTGCATTTTGACACAGAGCAATGCAGGTAAAAGAAATGTGGCTTCTCCACACCTTGGAAGGAAGTTACTAAGTTGACTGTATCTCCAGCTGATCATCCCGTTAGTTGCCCCAGCTGCTTAGAAGGACCTGCAGTTTCCTGCAGCTGCCCATCTGTCTAGTGCTAAGCTTTTGCACGTGCTGCTCGCTCCCTCTCTGTGGCATTCTTCATCGCCTGACTAGCTTCTCCTAGTCCTTTGAGACTCAAGCCCAGGGCCATCCCCTCCAGAAAGTTTTTCTTCTCCCTGCCTCTGGGCTTACCTCTGCTGTGGGCTCTTCATACCATGTTGTGTCCATTTCCTCCTCCGCCTCCCGCAGGGGACCATGCAGGCACGGGCCCTTTCTCTCTGTTCCCTGCACACAGCAGCCTGCTGAGAACACGGAAGGGGCTCAGGATATGTTTATTAAAGGAGGTGGTATCCCTTTCGTGGTCTAGCAGCAGGGCCTTGTGACTGGAGTTGAGCTCTCTTGGGGCTCTTTTTTCAATAAAAGGATTACAATGCAGCGGGGCTTTTCATGGGATTCTGAGCCAGTTTGTTTATTTACTTTAAAATGAATGGAGAGAGAAAAAAAGGGAAGAAAATACATCGAAATGCAATTTGAGGTGGTGGGATTCAGAGTGATTTGTTTTTAGTTTGGTTTTTAGCTTTTCTGTGTTCTCTAAACTTTCTACATGGGTATATATTTTTCGTTTTACAAGTCAAAAAATAAGCACTAATAGTTAAAAAATTAAATAACTGGAATAAGATGTCAAATGGATTAGTTACTATTTGTTATAAAATGAAAACTTTTAAGCAAGCATGTTAGCCCGTTTTAAATTTTAAAATAAAATACCAGTAGCCAGGAAACAAAAATAACCTCAGTTTAATTTGAAAAAGCTATATAACGATGTTGAAACATTAAGATGGTTAGAATGGATATGTGCTATTACAAGCTTTGATTTGGCCCCAGGTTAACTCTAGAGGGGTCCCCATGTCAGCCTGTGTCCCAATGAGCACAGATGAACAGTTTCTGAGGATTGTCTTTATTAACAGATCCTCAGTGTCCTACAGAAGGAAGGCAAATGCAAAGTTTTCTCCAAGCAGAAGGGGAAAAATTCATTGTCACGCAACCTTGGGAGAGCATTCGCAACCCACTCAGGCAAGGGTTGTGGGTTCTGGCATTTATAGGTCCAGCCATCAGCTACAGGGCTTGGGAGTGCAAACAACCCAGTGCAATAGATAAGGGGTGGGTTAGCCACGGGTTACAGAAAACCCTACAACAAAATACTTAAATGCAAAGCCTTGCTTGCTGTTATGAGCAGAAATGTCACTCAGTGAGGAAAATCCTAAGAGGGAAGGTGCTGGTGATTCTGATCAAGGTCTAGTGTGAGCCGTGGGAGCCTGTAGAGATGAGCTTACGGGCTCCCACTAAGAGGGACCATGCTTGTGTGTGCCATGGGAATTCACGGATAAACCCCCACATCCGAGCCCTCGGACCACGGCCTGATTGTCAATGATTTATGTTTACCTTGGAGTATCTTCCCAACTATTTGTCACTCACAAGTTTAGGACACTGTATGGTGACTTAGCATGTGAATAGGGCCTCAGTTCCCAAGCAATTAAGGTTCCAGGTTGAGACTTTTGAAATTGTATTTGCTCTATGACATGGTAATTCACGAACAAGCACATCTGAAGGCGCACTGGGAGTTCTTCTAGGAGCACAGAAGTAAATGAAGGCTATGTAAACATTTGGGGGAAAAGATACCGTTTCATTTTTCATTATGCAGATTTAAAAGCTAAATTTTAAATGTGTTCTTGGAAAAGCCATTGGTTCACTAATATCTCCTAAATTAGAAATAATTTAGTTCATAATTCTACAATCAAAGCAAATCGTACCTTTTGTCCTGGAGCACAACTTCATTGTAGAAGTCACGCGCTATCTGTAATAACGATGATTGCCATGCCATTCTGGACCTTGGAGCATTTGTCACTGTGTCATGGAAATGATGGTGATGATGATGATGATCCAAGAGAGTTTGAGGGAGTATTACAGATCATATCCTTCAAAAGCAAGTATGTGGAACTCAGTTTTTAAATGAAATTGATAGTTGAAAACACTTGCCTCTCTTTACCTACAACCTCATCTGTAATGATTCATCCTGAAAATGTAGGCAGGGCAAAGCCCCATTAACCCTGTTCAGTTGACACGAAATCCAGTTCTGTAACTCAGCCTTGCTGGAAATGTAACACTTGCTTCTGTAAAATCCTGACAAAAGATAGAATACTTTCATATTGATGTATGATTAAACTGTTTCTCCTTCTCAGGAAAACCTCACATTTAAAATCTAAATGCTTTTTCATCTCCAGGGACAGGCCGGAGAGCCCCTTCTCATTACTGTGGCACTTCCCTTCATGCTGGGAGGGAGTTGGTGTAATGTGATGGATACCTGCATTTGTCTTTTGGAAGTTTCCCGTGTTATCCTTTGTGCTACTTGAGGCCGCCTAACTGGCCTACTTGTTGGCTAAGGTTCCAAGTCCTCCTCAACTACAGAGTGCTTACTCTTCTTAGGACCTGGAGAAGTGACCCCCATCATCACTTTCCAGATGAGAAAAAACTAAGGCTTGAAGGGATCAAGTGACTTCTTCAGGTTTAGACAATGCTTATCCATGCAGTGTAGAGTGGAGGATGGCTGGGGCAGCAAACGTGTTCAGAATGGACTGCAAATCTGATTTATTCAGAGCATTGCCCTCTTGATCCCTCTCAGCCTCCTTAAAACCCCTGCCTTCCCCTCCTTTCCTCCATAAGTTTTTTCCCATGAAGTCCCTGGTAATTGACTCAACCCTCCCCTTCCCAACACTTTACTTTGCTTGTGTGAACGGAGCCTTGGATACCTGAGGACAGTAGACCCATTTTGCTGGACTTTGTGTTGTTTATAATCCATGGTCAGAGCATCTTGGGAAGAATTTGGTCCCTATTTCATGTGTCAGCCCTGGATTACGCTGCATATCTGGCAAGGAGATCCTCTGGCTGCGCTAATTCTTCCTTGCTCAGGGCTTCTTGGCTCCATGAAGATGAGATTGTTAAAATACAAAATACATGGGGGTAACTCTCCCCCATGCTTATTCTTCTGTAGACATCACTCATTCATTCACTCATTCATTTCCTCATTCAACAAGTATCATGTGCCAAACCCTGCCGCAATAATACAGTGGCCGACAGGAATGAGAGCTGCTGTTCTCATGGTGGAGACAAGCAATAACCAAGGAAACAGATGAACAAGGTAACTTCACCTTATGACATGTAATGAGGGAAGTAAATGAGAGACTTGGCAGAGAATATCCCAGGGGTATGGCTCTCTAAATAGAATTGTCTGGAAGACCACTCTAAGGAATTGCCTTCTGCACTGACACATGATAGAAGGAAAAAAAATCAGCCATTCCAGAACCTGGAGAAAGAACATACCAGGCAGGGAAAATAGGCAAATGCTCAGAGGTGGGCAAGAGTTTGACTTAATTGAGAAGTTGGGAAGGGGCCAACGTAGCTGGAGCAGAGTGAGAGAGGGAGTGTGGTAAGCAAGGAGTAGGGTCAGACCTCGTTGGGCTTTGCTGGCGGCAGTGATTCTCAGAGGGACCACAGTGGTGCAGTCATACTGGCCGTTGCCAGCGAGCATCCATTTGACTTGTCTATGCCTTGTGGTTAGGTATTTAAACTCCCACTCTGGTCATAGGCCATGGCAAGGATGATTGCACCTTAAAAACATGTGTTTCGCACTTTCCTGTTAATCCTCCCAGGCTATCAACATTAGGTGAGCTGTCAGGAACTGAGGAGCTCTGCCCCCAGAGAGGCAACCATTTCACCCCTGAGGACATGAGCTGGAGGAGAACACAGGTTGCCCCTGTTCCTGTTCTGACCTTCCTGTTTATCCACAATTATTCTGAGACACTTGCATTTCCTTTGGCAGCCCACACAGCACTTAACCTTCACCATGCAAATTAGTATTAATCTATCAAGGATTCTAGGCCAGCCTGTTTTGTCCCCATTAACCTCTGGCTAGCCCTACACTACTCCAATAAAAAGAACTCCATTTCCTAATCAATGGTCACTTCCTGATGGAAATCATAATTATGGTTCTGCAGCATTCAGTTCGCATACACAGCTTTTATGAGTATGATGGATGGAAGTGAGGCAATGGGACTGAGTGGGTCGCATGCCTGGTTGCTTTGCTCATCTTTTCTGCAGGTTATGGAGGGTGGCCATGTACTTTATTTTCCAAATAGGGGCACTTTTAAGAGTGAAAGGGGGGCTCTATGAACAATTATGCTGTGAAAACAGACATAAACTGAGGTGAGTGGTCACCCCACGTCTTCAGTCTTTGGATATCACACACTTAATTATATTTCTGGATTTTTTTTCCATATAACATGAGAGGCATTCAATCTCTCTTGCCCCTTATGTTACATTCAAGTACGTTAAGTCCATCCAATGTATGGGTCTAAAGAGAACATCATAAAGTGACCTTCCCAATGGACTTCTTACTGGTGGTGTATGCCGAATTTCAGAATTAAGTAGGTAAGCCAAACCTTGTGACTTCAGTACTGTCCTTAGGCTCTAGATGGTTAGGAAAATGGCAGAGAGTTCTGAAAACTGCTTCCCTCACTCCATGTTCACCTTCCTGCCTAACGAAAGTACCTCTGAAAGGGGAGAGGTAGGTAGCATGGAGATAATTTGCCTGATGATCTCTGGTCAGACCACCTGCTCGTGATGGGGAAGGTAGAAAAGGAGTTATTCTCAAGACAGCAAATAATATGCCATAGTGAGAACCTACTGTAGTGTTAATAAGAATTGGACTGTCTTTAAAAAAAAAAAGAAAGAAATGGACTGTCTTTAAAAAAAAAGAAATGGACTGTCTTGAGGGAAAGGAATGAACAGGGCAAACCCAATTTATTACTCTTGGTCTTACAGGAAAGAAAAATATATTACCCTGACTATCCTTAATTGGCAAGAATAATTTTTTATTCTTTAATTTATTAGAAAATCTTTAAAAAGAGCGGAATGTTTGTTTGCTTATTTGCTTAAAGAGCACAAAACTGTTGGATAAATTTAACATTGTATCCTGTCCTCCCTCCCTAAGCCATAGTTAAGCCAAAGTCTATCAGTCAAGTTAAAATGTTCTTCAGATACCCAGTCCCAGTGAATCTGTCAAGAAGAGAGTCCCTCAATTGGGATGATACTCTTGGAGATGCAAATTATTCCCCAACAGGATCTGATGGTTCACTTTTTCTGAGGGCACCTTTTCTTCTTTCATAGGAGAGTTGACGGAGAGCTGCTGTGCTGAGAATATTTAGCTTCGTGATTTAGACTAACAAAGTATCTCATACCACAATTCCCCACTAGGGTTTTGGTAAGTCATGTCAACATGCTGAGATGTTGACATTTACAGGGAAGCTCACCTAATCCTCCAATGACCCATCTCGTCCTCTCCCTCTCTGCCCACTGTTGTTTCCTACCCTTTCCTATTATTTTTTATGCCAGCAAAAAATGAGCTCACTCCTGTATTGGGACAGCTGTCCTCTCAAACTCCTGTCCATGTGCTCAGTTCAGTGCAGCTCAGCCTGGAAGCAAATATTTTTACGAAACAACTGGGATATAACTATATAACTAATAGATAAAACAGGGATGCGTTGTGGTTCAATTCTGTGGAAAAATAAATTACCCAGTGTGAATCCCATGGAGGCATGTTTAAGGATACTCAATCACAGAAGTGTTTTGCCGTCTAGACCAGTGTCCAAAAAAATGCAATATAAGCCATATATGTAATGTAAAATTATCTGGTGGCCACACAAAAAAATAAGTGAAACTAATTTTAATAATTCGTTTTATTTAACCCAATATATGCCAAATATTATCTCAACATGTAATCAATATCAAAACTATTAATGAACTATTTTACATTATTTTCATGCTAAGCCTTTGAAATCTGGGGCAAGTTTCAATCCAGACTAGCCACATTTCACATGCTCAGTAGCCACATGGCTAGTAGCTACTGCATTAGACCGGATAGGACAGATGTAGACCTTTGCTACTCCAAAATGTGGTCTGTGGACAGATGTCACTCTGTGAGCTGTTGGTACAGGTCCAAAATGAGATAAATGTAGAAGGTGAAAAGAAGTATTTAAAAACTTTGGTGGCAATTTGACATTGCCATGATAGCCAAGCATGTAATCATTTTTTTTAAAGATTTTATTTATTTATTCATGAGAGAGAGAGAGAGAGGCAGAGGGAGAAGCAGGCTCCCCGCCGAGCAGGGAGCCCGATGCAGGACTCGATCCCAGGACCCTGGGATCATGACCTGAGCCGAAGGCAGACGCTTAACCATCTGAGCCACCCAGGCGCCCGCATGTAATCATTTTTAAAGTAATTATTTTTATTGTAGTTTTTGGAATATTAGCCTGCAATTGATTGGGGGTCAGAGTAGGGGAGCAACCTGAATCTTCCTCACGGATAGCTTTAGAAGCTCTGCTCTAGGCCTGCCACCCTCCTCACCCTACGTTTCTTGGCCAGATTTGCCCAGCAACCTATAGAAATAGATCCCTCAAAAGTCACTAGTATGGCTCATTGTGGAACTCTGGCTTTCTTCTGGTTCTCATTCTCCTCAGTGTTTCATGATATTTAACTCTTTTTTTTTTTTAAGATTTTATTTACTTATTTGACAGAGAGAGACAGGGAGAGAGGGAACAGAAGCAGGGGGAGTGGGAGAGGGAGGAGCAGGCTTCCCGCCGAGCAGGGAGCCCGATACGGGGCTCGATTCCAGGACCCTGGGATACATAATGAGCCACCCAGGCGCCCCTCATAATATTTAACTCTTAACCACTTCTTTTTTCTTAACACTTTCACTCCCTAAGATTATTGGTTCTCTTAATTGATTTCTTCAGCATCTTCTTCAGCATCCTTCTAAATCCGAGTTCACCAGGAAATAACAGGGTGGGAAGTGAGCTAATTTGGGAAACATAATTTGTCCATTGAGCATAGTATAGTTATGAGTAGAAAGCTAGGAGATGGGTTGTCAGGGAGAGAAAGAGTGCATATGTTAGGATTTTCCAGAGAAAAAGAACCAGTAGGATATATTTCTATGTATAGATGTATCTCTGTCTATCTATCATCTGTGTATGTATGTATGTATGTATCCATCTATCTATCTATCATCTATCTACCTATCTGAGAGAGAAATTATAAAGTCAGCAGTCCGGTGGTGGAGAGAGAGGAGAGGACCTGCCTGACAGTTAGGAGGGGGATGATGGCAGGATGTGAAGTCTGTGAGACTGGGAGCAGGTGACACTGACTCCCAGGCTTAGCTAGAGGGATGCCAGGAAAGACCAGATCCACCTGGATGGATCCATCCCAGCACCTGAAAGTTAAAGTCAAAGTATCTGAAAGGGAACCCCTTTCCTCCACCTCTCCCTATCTCTTTCTCTCACCCCCAGTTCCTTCTCTTGATCCCATTCTGTGAGCAGTATCACTGTTCTTCCACTCATGAGGGCTCAGAATCTGGGATCACCTTTGCTTCCCTTCCCCTTGTACGTCCCATCTCTTGTGAAGTCCTAGAGAGTCTCTTTCCACAGACTCTCTTTCAGCCTCTCATTTCTATTCATATTCCTTAGCAACCAGCTAGAACAGACTCTTCACCTCTGGCTAAGCTCTTGCAATGTTCTCCTAATGTGTCTTCATATTACCAGCCTCTTCATGCTCCAAACCACCTTCATGTCCCTGCCAAGTAATCTTGAGAAACAGCTTCAAGCCTGTCTTCCCTCCCCAAAGTTCCATGTCCTTTCATTGCCTATTGATGATGTCTTGTCTCCTTCCTTGGAGATCCAAGGGCCTCCATGACCTGGCTCCAGCAGCTGTTTTAGGGTTCATCCTCTACCCCAGGTTACTGAGTTCTCTGCATGTCAGGCACTGTGGAAGGCCCCAAAGGTATAGCCCTAATGGCATAAGAGGGCATGGAGGGGGCAAGTTTCACTGGGGACACATGGTAAGGGGCTTTAACCTGATGTAGGGTTCTTATTAAGCTGAACCCTAAGGAATTTTTAGGAATTGGCTAAGAAGAGGAAACCATACATACTAAGGCCTAGACACTAGAAAAAAGTGTGATTCCTTTAAGGGCCTGGAATAAAAGCCCCTGGCTGAATCCACAGAGGGCAAGGACAGGCTCAGCATGATGTCACAGAGGGGCATATAGCAACCATCTTAAGAATGTGGGACTGGGGCGCCTGGGTGGCTCAGTGGTTAAGCGTCTGCCTTCGGCTCAGGTCATGATCTCAGGATCCTGGGATCGAGCCCCGCATCGGGCTCCCTGCTCCACAGGAAGCCTGCTTCTCCTTCTCCCACTCCCCCCTGCTTGTGTTCCCTCTCTCACTGTCAGGAAAAAAAAAAAAAAAGAATGTGGGACTTAATCCCAAGGGCAATGGGAAACCATGGGAAGATTTCAAGCAGGGATGTGAAAGGATCAAATTTGCCTTTTAAAAAGTTTACTCTAACTGCTGTAGATTTTAACTATTGAGTACCTCTTTTTCCCCCCTAAAACTTTCTCTAACATTTTAAATCCTGTGTTAAATTTTATCTCCATGTACGTTGGGAATTCCAAAGCTTATTTCTCAAAGAAGCTGTTTCATTTAATATCTCTCTTGTGTGCCCTGTGTTCTTTGGAACACAATTTGAGAAATGCTGGCCTAAATAATTTCCTCTGCCTGGGATGCACCCTTGCCCTGTTGAAATCCAGCCATCTCACCAGACCCGGATCCAATCATTCTTCCAGTTCTGCCATAATTGTCTGAAGCCTCTCCCAGGTCCCACAGTC
This sequence comes from Mirounga angustirostris, assembly GCF_029215605.1. Classification (NCBI taxonomy): domain Eukaryota; kingdom Metazoa; phylum Chordata; class Mammalia; order Carnivora; family Phocidae; genus Mirounga; species Mirounga angustirostris. Next base: position 85,355,071 of record NW_026991716.1, on the reverse strand, counting down.
AGGTCTAAAGTCAGCTTTCTTCATCCCTGAAACCAAGGCTCTTTTCAGATCTTAAAAGACTATCGTGCTGGAATATCAGAGATTTCTGTCTTTTCCGAAATTTTATAGTGCCTCATTGACCTGTTTCTTGGGGACTCACCAGCTGACCTTGTAGGAGAGCAGAATATGTGTATGTCTTCATTCCCCCTTTAAGGGCTGGGGTTGGGGGTTATTAGTTTCTAGGGCTCTCTCATACTCCTGCTACTTTATCTAGAGGAGGAGCTCAATTGCTTTTTTTTTTTTTTAAGATTTTTTATTTATTTATTTGACAGAGAGAGAGAGAGACAGCTAGAGAGAGAACACAAGCAGGGGGAGTGGGAGAGGGAGAAGCAGGCTTCCCGCCGAGCAGGGAGCCCGATGCGGGGCTCGATCCCAGGACCCTGGAATCATGACCTGAGCCGAAGGCAGACGCTCAACGACTGAGCCACCCAGGCGCCCTGGAGCTCAATTGCTTTTTAATGAATTCTCACCTCTTGAGAAGCCGCCCTCCCCCTGTTCTAGGCCACGTGTACGTAGAGCACCTCTGTCTTCAGCAGGAACTGCAACCCTCCCAGCATCGTCTGGGTGCCTGTCAGCGCCCACGCCTGCAGGTGTTGCTGGAGGGGAAACCTCTCTCTGACTTCGACCCCTGGGATCCTTAAAACCCTGGCAGTCTCCTGCCACCCACCCCGTATTTTTATCCCCCAGATCAAGACTCTAGAATGCTTTCCGGAGATCCCCCAGGCCGTCTGGAACACACAGACCAGGCCAGGCACGTGATGGACATGTTCCTCTCTCTACTTAGTGCTTTCTGAGTTTCTCCGTCACTGAACCAGGGAAGAGGTCTGTTTCCTGTTGTGCCTTCGGGTGTTTCTCAGCCTGCGCTTAAGAACAGGCTTCCTTTGGTCCAAAGGGTATCACAGCGGCATTTCCCCTTTTGTGATAGTGTGTGTGGGGAAGGTAAGTGGGGAGTAATGGCTTTTGTCAAGGAGTCCGTCCTCCCCCCACCCCGCGTCACTGTCGGCTCCCCTTGCTAGTGCTCGTTCCCCTCACTCCTTGTGGGAAGGACTGTCAAAGGATGTCAGGATAAATTCTCTGCTCCTCCTTGCGCCTTTTCTCTCTCTCTCCCCCTCCTCTCTTTTGATTCTGTCTTGATGTCATCTCTTCAAAGTATACTACCTGTAAAATATTGATTCACAGCAGGCTGCATCTGCCAGGATCAGATTTCTCTTCCTCTGGCAGCAGGAATAAACTACCACAGGCACGCAGACCCGGTGCGGCTTCGACGCGTCTTCCCCCACCCCCGTCTGTCTCTTGCCTGACTCGACATAATGAAACAGCGGCCAGAGACATTCCAGAAGCAGAGAAACCAAGGAACAACCCGTGGGGACATAAAAGAGCCTGGGGAACCTGCAAATGGCGAGTGTAACAGATACCACCCCAAGCCGCAGAGGGATCGGGAGCCCCCTGGCTTTCTGATAGCAAGTAGAAAAATAGCAAAGGGAAACAAAGCTGCCCAGTTAACCACCCCTGGGAGCATCATCGCAATGGTCCTCTGCCTCCTGCCCTTCCTCCGTTTCCCCACTCATCTTGGGCTGAATTGTAAAGCTGCGCATTGAAGCGCTGGTACCTTATGAACCCCGCCGGCGATAACAAACCCAGAGGAAGAGCTGATGTAGCAGGGACGTGAATTCTGTGTAGGAAAAAGAGAGCTAACCACCGTGAGGTAGCAGGGCAAGGTAGGGAAGGGCTTGGGCTCTGGAGCCAGAGCCTGGGGTGGGTACAAGGTGCTTACCACTCATGTGATTTGCGGCAAGTTAGTGTACATATGTCCTCATTTCCTTGTTGGGATAACGGAACTGTTGTCATGAGTATGTGAATTAATAGTTGTAAGGCATTTAGAATAGTGCCTGGCACACAGCACTATTGAAATGTCTACTCAATACATACATACTGTTTCCTTGATGGGGAGTCAGAAGTCCGAGTGAGTGGGAACCGGGGGGGCGGCATTCCTTGACCCTCCCGGGCCTGTAAGTCATCCCCCTGCCAGGTCTCCAGAGCAGACAGGCGGCTGGGGGATAAGCCAAGTCCCAGGGGGAGCCTGAACATTCTCCTCTTGTTCGTTTGCAAACGCGCACTTGTTCGAAGGTGTCTTGTTCTCTGGGAAGGTGACTCCTTATTCAGAAGCCCAGCAGTCATGGGAAGTTTTCTGAACCTGGGCAGTGTGTGTCTCTGTCATGTGCATCCTCACTGGGGGAGGAAAGTATTAAAAAGAGAAGCGGCCATCCGAAATCAGTAAATCCGTCATCAGAGATGACAGCTGTGGGTTTGCATTCTTGTTTTACTGCGACTTTGAGCAAGTTGGTGAAGGTGGCCGTGGCATCCAGCTCTGGTCTGCGAAGAGTTATGATTTTCTACTGTATTAAGCTACTGAAGGGACCCTACCACTTAGCACCCTCCCGGGAGCCTTCTCTTTTGCAGTGTAGGGAAATTTACCCCTTGTGACCAACTGTTAAGCTTCCTGTGAAGCCTCTTTTAATTCAGATTTGGTTCAGCTCACGATGGCTTCAGAGTCAGTGGGGAAAACATTTATGATATGACAAACTAGCAACCTGTATTTTTTACGTACTGTTAGAGAAATCATGAGGCTTTTATACTCGCGTTCTTTTGCTTTTTGTTGGGAGAGGTGTCCTTTGAGACCCCTCAGTTCCTCACTTTATATTCTTTCTCCTCTTCAAACCTCAAAGCCTCTCTACACAGTAGCAGGCTTCCCTTTGATGAGGCAGGCTGGAGAAAGTTTCTTCTGAAGACTGTCAGAGTCAATGGTCTGCAGTCAAAGGGAAGACTGTGGGGTCAAGTGAAGCATCCATCTCATCACTGGGGGGGATTAATTCCTTCAGCATGAGGGGGCTTATTTCCATGTCCCAAAGGCCTTGAAGGGCACTGCAATCTCATGGACTTTCTGTGGGCCCAGTGTGCCCAGCCTGTCACCCTCACAGTGGCGTGCTCCACAGAACTGTCTTGTTCTTCTTAAATTGTTGTTCGTGTCCCTTTTCAGACACAGAGCAAGAGACTGGCACAGTGCAAAGTATCTTGGGACATTTGAACGTGGGGCTGTGGGAGACAGAGTATCTGAGCAGAGCAGTAAGGGAGGTGCCAGTGGGAAGCCATGAGGTCTAAACCTTGACCCTGAGCCAGGCTTTGTCAAAGACGTGATGTGGAGAGTGAATGTCTTTTATAAAAGGAAGGGAAAGGAGGGCAACTTGGAAACCACGTGTAGAGGTACAGTGGCATGATTACCTGCCTGGAGCTTGGTTCTGCATTGGTATGGCCACGGGGAAGGTGAACCTTCCATGGAAGGTGAAGTCATTTTCCTTCCTCATGGCCATACCAATGCAGAACTGAGCTCCAGGCAGATAATCACGCCACTGTACCTCTACATGGGCTCAGATTAATGTTAATAACATGCGGGTATAAAGATGTACTGAGAGTAAGGAGTTCCTCAGGAGTTGTGTTCCTTCGGGAACACAATGAGAAAACCATGGAAAAAGGGTCTTTACATGGCCAGTTAATAAAGAACTTAAAAGTCACCTCTGGTTTTTATCTACTAGCCAACTTGTCCCCACCCTTCCTCCTATTTATAGTCCCTAGGAAGCAATAGGTATACAACCAATATTTGGTGAATAAATGAATACCATCTTATATTTATGCCTTTGAGCTCAGTGATCATCAAGAGCCTAAACAATTTCACTGTTGGCTCCACTGATCTGATTACAATTTTTTTGTTCTTTTCAATTAAAAAGAAATCTTTCAGTTGTCTATTTTATTCTTTTCAGGTCTGAGGTTAGGAGCCTATATTAATTTGCATGACCAGGTTAACTGACACCATATTAGGTGTTTCCTATGTATCCATTTAACCAAGATTTATTGAGAATTTCCATATTTCACTAAGTGCTGTGGTTTAGTTTCTACTTTCAAAATCTAAAAGGGGACAAAATAGACTGGAACAATACACTGTGATAGGTATTAAACAGATATAAATAGGAGCTGCTATGGAAATGCAAAGGAAGAGAGCTTTACCTACCTGGTGAGTGTGTGTGCACATGGAAATGGAAGGAGCCAGAAAGGGTTTCTAGAGATGGTGGCATCTCATTTTATGATAATGATGTGTTATATTTCTGTGAGTAAGTGGATTCCACAATGAGAAAAAAAAACTTTGTAGACCAAAAAGACATTTAGTGGAATATACTCTGCTAGAAGGGGATAAAAACCCTAGGAATTGGAAGTGTGACTCTCTAAGTCCAGCCTTGCAAAATATAAAACCAAAAAATATCCTGATGAACTTCCCTAATGTGACTCTCTTTAACATTTATCCACTCATTTGCTCATTTGTTTATTTATTTTCCAGCTTTATTGAGATACTTGACATCTTTAACTTTGAAGAGCAACTTGGTTCTGTGATTATCCTACTGAAAGTTCAGTGAGAATTTGGGGAACAGATTGATGAAGAAACATGATTCTTCTATGACTAACTAAAGTACAGTTCCTGCTGGTGGCAAGAATGAACCGAAGAAGGCAAGGGTGTTGTATAGAGTATTTCTCTCAAGGTTTTTGTCCCTGAAGAGAGAGAATGAGTAAGCCTTATTTTATATTGACTGATTAGTATCTGTCAAAGAAGAACAATGGCAAGAGTTAAGTAGAAGTACCAGCAGATCACTTTTATTAATAACATTGAGATGGGACACATGGTGCCTGCCGTATTACTTAGGAAGTTGCTTAGATAACAAAAGCCCTTTTACTTCCTGAGTAAACATAGACAAGGGTATATGAGTCACCGGGAATCTACTTCAGGTAATGGCTTGGCATCCACAATGGTAAAAAGGAATGATGGAGGGTTGGAAAGCAAAGAGAAAACTCATTTGAAGAGGGAGAATCAATAATGTTAGCTAGCATGTTTGTTCATCTGTAACATGAGGAATTTGGGGCTGGATTGAGTCCAAGGTTCTTGCCATCCTTGACACATCATGGACCTATGGATCCAGTAAGGAGCAGACAGGCAGTAGAAGGAACTGACTGGCTTATTAATTAAAACCTGTAATGTTTTTCTTCTCAAGAATGGAAACTTCTATACACAATGTTCAAAACCAGGGCATTTTTAAAGATAAAAATGAGAATATAACAAAATACAGACAAAAGTTATAGAACACAAATGAAAAAAGTGTCACGTTATCAAACGGATACTTCAATGCACATGTTATTTTCTCTGCAAGTGAGATATTTGAAAAGCTTGTTAATTCTTTGGGATATTGAATAATATTTGTTACACAATTTCCTTGTTGTATTAATGAGTATCCTCAAAGCCTCAAAAGAGTGGGGAATTTTAGGAAGCTTCAGAAACTCATAGTCAAGGTGTAGCTTTGGTATTGAGAGGATCTGTTTCAAAATAAAAAATAAGAGCAGTGCATGTTACGGTTTCTGAAAGTTTCTATGTTCGGTTGAACACTTTGGAAAAGAGAGATGTTCATCCAAACGTATGGTCCCCAATCACAGAGTTGTTACTGGAAAGCGGTTGCCCAATCGTGGACATCTTTGCCGTGTCCCTAGTCTCTTGGTGGGATCATCTGACTCTTTGTGTCAGTCGAATACTAGTGGAAGTGATGTACATCATTTCTTGGCCCAGGATGTTAAGCAAAGAGTGTGCCTTCCCATAGTCTCTGTCTGTCCTTATGATTGGATGCAGAAGACCCCACAGTCCTAGAGGATGGCATAACCCTAGGACGGACGAAACCCAGATCCTGGATGCACAGCATGAAAAAACCTGCCCATCTACCGGCATGGTGCTGTTAAATGAACAAGAAATAAACTGCTATTGAGTTTTGGGGTTTATTTGTTTTAGCAACTACCTGACTGATATAGGCACCACATTTCTTGATCTTGTATAGGATGTTAAACTCATTCATGGGATAGAAAAATACACATTCTGATTTAGGGTCGATGGGGCTTATTGGAAATCTGGATATGTCCTGTGATCTAAAGCCATGAGAAAAGAGAAATCAACAATCTTTTTTGTGTGTGTGATGTTAAATTGTCGTAAAACAACTGGAGGGCTCTGGCTTTCTTCTTGTCAAAGTCAAAATGGAATTATGTGCTTTAGCCATTCAGGGGTATCAAAGAGTGGCTTCTTGATAATCACTAATTTGATTTCAGAGAGACATGAATTTCTGACTTTTCTTCAGCTATCCTTGATGAAAGGGGACAAGTATGATTGGTATGAACTGGGCGGCGGGGGAGGGGGGAGAAAAAAAGATGGTTAAGACTCGGGAAATAGCAGAACATGCCAATCATTATTATACTTACTCAACAAGCCCTGTAGTCTTCAGCTGTCAATAGTCACATTACAGTTGCCTGTTATTGCTAACATTAAAAAAACACAATGGGTCAAATAACATGTGCAATAGATATTTCTACTGGTCAAGGAAGATGTCCTAAGACCTGGTCTTCCCCCCCCCCTTTTTTTTAAAGATTTTATTTATTTATTTATTTATTTGAGAGAGAGAGAGAGAGAGAGAGAGAGAAACAGCACGAGAGGGGAGAGGGTCAGAGGGAGAAGCAGACCCCCAGCTGAGCAGGGAGCCCGATGTGGGACTCGATCCCGGGACTCCAGGACCATGACCTGAGCCGAAGGCAGTCGCTTAACCAACTGAGCCACCCAGGCGCCCTGGTCTTCCCCCTTTTGATTGGTGCTCTCTGGTCTTTGCAGCTGCTTGTGGTCCATACACTCTTCAAGCACTGAGCTGAAGTAAACCCAAGAGTGAGAGAAACAGTCTCACATAGTCTTAAAGGCAGAACTCTATATTCTCATAAATTCATAGAAATAGCACCATTGTAAAACTTGATAGAAGCTGATCATAGCCAAAACCTGGGCAAGGGAAAATGGATCACTATAAGACAATGTTGTGTGGTAAAACAATTTAATTAGTAGGAGGACAAGATGAAGAAGAAAGGTCAGTTACGGTCAGGATTGTTATGGTCATGTCTATATATTAAATACACTAGATAGTTTGGACAAAACCAATAAGAACCTCTCTCCTGGCACAGAGATGAATGCTTCCAGATACCTTTGTGTTTTGAATACCTCAAAGAATCCTGCTCACTCTCTGGGATGGCTTTTTGTGTGTGTGTAATTTGCAGGAAGGCTTTATCAGTCAATGCCTACTTCACTCAACTCCCTGTTTGTGTGAAGATTAAATATTAAATCAGTGTTCTTTGAAAGTCTCCAAAGCAACTCAGTACATGTTTTAGCAGACTCTTAAAATTTTATTTTCATTTTCTTTTTTCATGAAATGAAAAGTTCAGCAGGGCGAGGTAGAGGGTGAAGGAGTGAGGTGTGTAGGGTGTGAAATTTAAGGACGCACCCATTCTCACCCTGCACTTACATGACCCTGAGAGTGAGTTCCTCCTTAAATTTTGTGCCCTAAGCTTTTCACTCGCCTGAGTCCCATCCTTGAAAGCCACAGATAAACATGTGTGAAAAGTGTACCTAGGACGTGTGCAGAGCCACTTGGGACATCTTAAACATTGTTTCTGTCTGAGTTTGGGTATCTGGTAGTAACTTCTTAATGAGAAATGCAGGGAAATCAGCTCCAATGTCAAGGTGAGTTCCTGCTGAGCAAATGACACCAGGAAAGAAAAGCTCCTCTTTTGGTCTTTGCTTGAATAATAATAATAATAAAAAAGACCTATAATTGGATTTCCTTAAAGACTTGGAGAACTCACATCTTTATAACTTTTCAGATTGAAAGGTAGTCCTTTTGAATTCTATTAACTTTGCAGCCTACGTCTTTTAGAAAGTAAGATTATATAGCTTCTGAAGAAAACCAGGAACAATGAAGTGAGCAATATTTGCATTCACAAGTTATTCTGTGTTGGCAGATTGTCATCTTTTGTAGAAATATCACAATTTTTCAAAAGGACCACTTTGAAGATAAAGAATTATATTTAATCATTTTTTTTTGTTGTTAATAAAAAAGTCATTTTGAATGCTCACTTTGACAGTCAAAGATCCCATTGCCCTTTAGCATGGCGCAGCCCACTTCAGGTACCCACGTTGCAATCAAGGCCCTCGTCCCCCTCTCATCTTCACCTCTACTGGGATAATAGCCCACTTTCACACCCCTGCCACTTACTTTCTAAAGGTCCCTGCTCACAGAGGAATGAAAAACTAGGAAACTTGGTTGTCTAAGAAATTTTAGTAGCCTGACATCTAAAGAAATGGTGGCTAATAGCTACAGTGAGAAAGAGGAGCTAACAAATTTAATGGACAGATCAGAATACTGTATTTTTTATTCTAAGACAGCTTAGTTTAAAATCCTAAGCCTCAATGACCAGTAACATGTGAGAAAGAGTTGGCCACAGCACTCAGAGTCACTGATGAGAAAACAAGATCTCTTGAAAGGATGCCTTCCCTTATTTCTTATAAACATTTCCAGGGATTGAGATGGGTAGATTGAATCTTGTCTCTTAGAAAATTGGACATTTCCACATCACATGAAGGATGGTGGCAGTTTTTATACATTTGTAACTAGACATAATGATGTCACAGTCAGGCCTCAGAACGTGATCATAAATATAAGTGTTATGGTATTGAGTACATGGCTTCTAGGAGATGATAAAACACTATTCTGGGGGGCGCCTGGGTGGCTCAGTTGGTTAAGCAACTGCCTTCGGCTCAGGTCATGATCCTGGAGTCCCAGGATGGAGTCCTACATCAGGCTCCCTGCTCACCAGGGAGTCTGTTTCTCCCTCTAATCCTCCCCCTCTCATGCTCTGTCTCCCATTCTCTCTCTCAGATAAATAAATAAAATCTTTAAAAAAAACCCCAAAAAACACTATTCTGGGTTCGCTTCTCCTGCTTTTTTTTTCATTTTCTTTTTTCTTTTTTTATTATGTTATGTTAATCACCATACATTACATCATTAGTTTTTGATGTAGTGTTCCATGATTCATTGTTTGCATAACACCAGTGCTCCATGCAGTACGTGCCCTCTTTAATACCCATCACCAGGCTAACCCATCCTCCCGCCCCCCTCCCTGTTTAAAATTTAGGCAGTGGGGAGAATCCTTCTCTGCCCCTGGATGGAAGATCCTGTGACTTTTATGCTTATTCTTGGGTGAAAGATTGGTATATGATCTCTTTAAGCTAAAAACAGTCTCAATTCAGAAATTAGATTTTCTGGCCCAAATGTTAAACTATTGCTTTCATCCTCTTTTAAGGGTAGACTTCTGCCCTGAACCCCCATCCCCATGCTCAGACTTTTAATTGGCTTCTTTCATTTCCCACTTGCTAGCTGCTTTTCCTCTCTTCCAGGGTCAAAGCTGGGGGAAGGTGGAGAAGTGAGGGTTCTTCCTTTTGGGTGGTTTCCTGGTTCTGCTGGTGTAGCCTGACCCAGGAGCTGCTCATTCTGCCACCAGAGTTCGCAGGTGTGTGGAGCACGGCTCTCCGTGGCTCATTGTAGAGAATGCCCTCACCCGGCATGAGATGAAGGAGTCGTCCCCCCACTGAGGATCCTCATACTACTAGCAGGTCACAGGTAACAGTTTGCTCCAAATAAACCTCTTCACAAAGTCCTCTTCCCCCTTCTTTCCAGCCCTGGTTCTTTCAAGTCCCTGTGTATGGCAATGCTCTGATACTCAAGTTAGGACCTGATGCATTAGTGCCACAGCCAAAATTGAAGCCTCGAGGACCCCATTTTAACATCGTGATACATCAATGAAATAGAATAATCAAGAGATTTTTTTCTAGTAAACAAAAATAACTTAATAAAATATCTAGTGATTCAATGTTCTTGGTCTCCTTAATATGATCTATTTGATAAAAACCCTTCACTGAACCCTGCTCTGTCCCAGCTATGGTACGGCTCACACTCAGCTACAATGTGTGGAGTGTATCGATCTGCACTAATGTCCTTCCACCCAACATCCAGCTACTTGGTCTATCAGGTGCAGAGATGCATGCTCCCTACTCACCAGGGCCTAGCCAGAACATGGGTATTCACCACCTGCCATTCGTTTCTTAGTTGATTTTAGACAATTATGCCCAGTCCCTCAAAAGATGGAGGTGCTTTCCAAGTGTCTATTCCTTTGAAAGGGCAATAAATGTTTTCCCTTTATACACTATATTAAATCTATAACTCACAAAGAAATAATTTCATAACCTACTGGCCTGACAGCCTTTACAAGTAATTTAACTTCCTCAGGATGGGATGTTGTCCAACATCAGGGACGTAGATACAATTGCTAGATCACCAGAAGCTGCCATACACATGTTTAGAAAAGTAAACTCGATTCCACCCTGGCCACCCAGTAGGCAGGAGCTGATGGTTTGCTGATGGTTTCGCCTTTCTGGTGGTTTGAGGCATACTGATGTTTGGCAACCTGGAACTTCTGGAAGGACCGAAAAGTATGTGATACAGAAGGATTATAATCTAGGAAACCCTTAGAGGGGCTACAGTAATAGCCAATACCTAAAGAACTTTCTTCTTTTGTACTTTCCTCCTTTGTTCCCTGTTAGTTTTGCAGGAGTATATCAGAAGGTAGGGCTCAGGGAGCATGCCGAGGCTGAGAGAAGGACCCGGAAGTTGACTGTTTCAGGAGTGCTCCTGGCTGCAGGCTTTTAGAAGGCAGTTGCTGTTCTTTACTAAGTGGTTCCTTTCAGCTCACCAGGCTGGGAAGCTGACAGGTACTGCAAAAACACAGGGAGACAAGGGAACCTAACACCAAATGACATTTTAAAGAAAATTGTAATTCTCTGCATCAGATTCAAACCACATACTCTCTGCTCATGAAAGCTTGGATGGGGGCAAAAATCTTACCTAAGCAAAATATTTGCCTTGAAAGAGGGTACGAACAACCCAAATGAAGTAATTCTCTGTAATATTCTATTCTTTACTATAGACAATTTAATTCAACACATTTTATTGAACATCTTCACTATGCTTCCAGTGAAGACATCAATTTAAACAAGACGCAGGCCCTGCCTTCCAGGGGCTTACAGAAATGGGAATACTAACTGGTATTTGATAGTTAAACATCTATAGCTTTAAATCCAAATTGGTTTTCGGCAGAGCAATGAAACTACCAGTTTCCTACTATGCGGCGATCGTGACAAAGGAAGATATTTCTAATGTTAAGAATTTCTCTGGCCCAAAGAACCAAGAAGATGTTAACAGCACAATGGCATCTAAAAGCAAAACCGAGACAGTCTGTTCTTTTCTTCATGAAAGAAGGCTGAAAATGTGCTTGTGAATATGCATGTCCCCTCTTGCCAGGCGCCCTTTATTATCCTTTAATTACTACAGGATACTTCCTGTCTCTGTGATTTAAACAAAAAATTATTTCTTCAATCTCATCCTCAGGCTTATTCGTCCATTTACTCAGTGAACCTAGTTTCATGGTCTATCATGCAACCCTATTATCCATTCTATAACTTAGCATATCATTTTACTCTCAAGCTTATCGATCTGACATGTTTGGTGTACGCAAATTCATCTTTTTCTCCAGGGTCAAGTTTTTTTTAGAATGAACTACCACCTTGTATTCTGGTTAAGTGAGACTCTCCCCTATACTATTGCTTAGTGCTTGCCTACCTCTGTGCTGTTTTCCCTCTTTCCTCTTCGTTCCATCTCCATTCATTTAAATCCTTCCCACATTTTATGGATAACACAAATGCTACCTTTCCTGGTTACTCCCCAGGAACTCTCCCCTGATCTTCGAACTAAAATCAAACTTTTTTTGTGGTGAGTGCCCATCGTGTTAGTCATTAGTGCTATTTCTTTTATTTGGTTCTCTCTCTCATTTGGGGCACGTTGTAAGATTGTTTGTCACTGGCCTTGAGCTCAAGCATGGTCGAGGCACATTTTTAGCCAACAAAATGTGGATGGAAGTAATATGTCACCTCCGTGTGGAAGCTTTAAAAGTCACCCAGTGCTTTGCCTTGTTGTCTTTTTCCCCTGCCATGGCGACTAGTGATATTCCAGGTGGGGACTGCTCCATCAGCCTGGATCGTGGACTGAAAATGATCATGATAATGTGGAATTGAGCCCACAGTTGATCTGCAATAGACATATTATAAGAGCAAGAAATAAACTTTTGGTGTTTAGGCCATTGAGATTGTGAGGCTATTTGTTATCGCAGCAAAACCTATTTTATTTTGACTGATAGTGTGGATACAAAATGTTGATGTCTTTTTTTTTTTTTTAAATCCAATTCACTTCAAAAATGCATACTGATATCCAGTGCAGTTGAGCCTTCTGATGATTGCAGCCCTGGGTAATATCTAACTGCAACCACAAGAGGGACTCCAAGGGAGAATGGAGAAGGAAAGTAGAATTTTTGGTCACCAATTTTCTCAGTAACCACGGACTTTCTTTTCAAAGGAGTCTTTTATATGAAAAGATAAGCTTAAAAGCAATTAAGACAGATCCTCCTTGGCTACCTTTGAAAAGGCTGTTGTTTCCAGAATGCTGCCCTTGGCCCTCTCCTTTTCTCTGCACATTCTCTCTGAAAAATCCCAAGCTCAACCACAAGCTTTATGTCTGACTCCCATATCTATACTCCTAGCTGTAGGAAGACCTGGCCAACTGAGGCCTTCTTAGTTTTTGGACCTACAATATCATGAGCAAAATAAAATGGTTATTTTTAGCCACCAAGGTTTGGAGTAACTTGTTATACAGCAACAATAACAAGAATCGTGAATCACCTTCACAACTCTTCTTGCTCCTTCCCTCACTAGTGCTGGTCCTGCAGCTCAGGGGCTGGCAGCCTCCCTTATCCCACAGCCTCTTACTCAGGGCCCCATCCAGACACTGACCCATCCTGACCTCCCCACACCTGATCAATTCCAAGATTCTGATTCAGAATAGTCTGGATGGTATATCAAATGTGGATGAATCTAACCAGTCCTTTGTGTTCTCAAAGTTGTTCACAGTAGTAATGTGCAATTTAGTAGCAGACTTGGAGAGAATTTCAACTCTCCTTAAAACATGTTGGCTACACACACCCTTACAGAAAGCGTGTGTTCAATAGGATGAGCAATGCTAGCTGCTGTAACAGATAATCAATCCTGAACACTCAGGGCCTGAACACAGTGCAAGTTTCCTTCTTGCTCACTTTGTTATCCAGGATGGGTGGTGTATTAGATAGGACAAGTAATGCTAGCTGCTGTAACAAATAAGCCCTGAATGCTCCATGACTAACACAGTGAAAATGTCCTTGCTCATTCAACTGTCCAGGATGGATGGTTCAGTATTAGTATGGAAAGAGAAGAGATGTTGGTTTAGGGAGGATCCTCTTTATTCTTTGTCTGATTTTCCCTTGATTGTGATGGCAAAAACTTTTAGAAAAGTTTCTAAGCATCCATGTACTGGCTTCAGACTTAGGAACATGGCAGCATGCCTCTGCTCTGGATAGATTAGCTGGACTTGATGATGTATCAATGCCGGTGAATAGTGGGAAGTGGTGCTGTCAGGGTAGGCTGTGGCCAGGATGTGAAGGACCTTGAAGGCCAAGCTAAACCATTTCAACTCTATCTTGTGGGTGGTTTGGAGGCATCAACAGTTTTTAGGCATAGGAAGGCATGATTATAAGAAAGCAGAACTGGAGTCTGTATATAGGGTGAGGCAGATGGGCTCAGGAGCCCATGGCAGAAGCCCAGGTATCAAGGGAATGGTAAAGGGAATCTGCAGTAAGAGCTGGCAACCAGCTGGAAAAGAAGTCACTGAGATGAGAGATAGTGAGAAGGAAGATTGAGAGGACCAGGTCATCACTTACATTAACATATGGGATAGGCAGTGGTGGCAATAACCTCGTCAATATATATGACAATTCCTACAATTAAGCATTTCATTGCATGTACCATGTGCTAAGAGCTTTATATAGATACTTCCATTCATTCTCACAGTAGCCTTGAAGGCAGATACTCTCAATATTACCATTTTACAGAAGAACTCATTGAGGCACAAAAGTTAATGGCAAAGTCATACATACAGTTAATAAGTGGTAGAGCCAGAATTTGAACCCAGGCAAGTCACCTTCAAAGCTGATGCTCTTCACCTCTCCTCTTTGTCCCCTCTATTAATTTTTAGAACTCCTAGCCATCTTTCTTTTAGTCTGATCGCACTTGGAAGGCTTAATAAAACATTATTTGATGCCGAACCTCATTTTTCAATTGCTAATAAATGACCATCCTTCCCTGACCGAGGAAATAAATCAATTATATTCTGGGTCTATGGAAGCATTTTCTGAAATAGGGTCTGTGTGGGTCAGCCAAGAACATATTAAGTGGTATAACAATATCATTACCAACTCTTTACCACTCTGCTTCTATATCACTAGATATTTGCAACAATAATTGCTCTATAAATCCATATGTGAAATTTGCTTTAAAAAAGAGAGAGAGACTGAGAACCTCAAAAAAATGTGACTTTCTTAGAGTTCTAACTTTAAATGTCATGCAAACTTACATTTCAAGGTGACCTACTTCAACAATAGAAATATCATTCGTGGGAAAGATGATCAAAAGTACAACTATAACCAGAAATAATCTGAGAACTACGTTGTTAAATATAATATAATGAAACACATTTTTATTGTTCCCTGTGAGAGGTAATCCGATAAACTAAAGCACCTTGATAATTAAATGTATGTTTTTTGGGGGTGGGGAGGGGTGGAAACAGGTCAGAAGTGAATCTTGAAAATGATTATAACTACTTTGCACCTGCATGGTGCCTTTGCCACAAGGGCCTTCATACACTTCAAGAACGACTAACCAAACGTGCATTGATTCTCCCAACGTCCTCAGAGAGTATGTGAGAAGTAAACAGTGTTTATCAATAAGTTTTGTTCTCTTGCAAAAGGAGACCCAAACCTTGGCAACCTAAAGGCGATAGAACACCTTTTGCTCTGACAATCTCTGTAAGCTCATTGACTGTGGACACAGCAGGCATATTGGGACTGAACTGCCAAGTTCAGGTGGACCCCGGAATGAAATGGGAGGGGGAGGTCTGCTTGCTTGCTTTCTTCATCCCTCCCTCCCTCCCTCTTTTACATTTTCTAAATTGGCTCATATTCTAAGCATTGGAAAGAAATCTAATTCTTGCTTTCTCTCTTTTTTTTCTTCCTTTATACTTTATATGAAAACACAATTTCATCATAGTAGTTCCTGATTTACATTTCTGCTCCATTGGTGGATTTTCTCCTTGGTGTTCAGCAACATCTCACTCCTAATGACTATTTATAGCCCCCCAGGGTTTCTGTGGCCCTAAGTATCACCGTTGAATTTATCAGAGTTCTTGCCTATCCTGATTGCCTAGGTGCACCTGCTGTGGGATTTATAGCCTTGAAAATAAGTACCAAACACCTAGTGGCTTCTAAACTTTTTTTTTTTAAATCAGTCTTTTGAGATAGGTTGCTTCCCACCCCTTCCCTCCTTAGGAGGTCCACAGTAGCTGTTTCTACATGATGTTGAATCATCAAGATGAAAAGTGAAAATTCTGTCAATCTCCTGTTCTCAGCTGTAGTTTAATGTAAGAAGCATTTGTGTGGTTGTTGCAATGAAAACAAGGTTGGGAGGGGGAAGGAGCTAGATCTCTGCTTCCCAGCCTTCTTGTCTTTCATCCTGAATTACTTGGCTCCTTTATCCCACCACCATCATCTTGAGATCAAAAGAGGTGTTGTCTGCTTTCAAGACCAAATCCTGCGTACCAATGTCTTCTGTCTGCAAATCTGCTCCTCTTCACCCTGTCCCATGCACTTGGTCCTGCCCCCCCCCCCCCCCGTAGTCCTTTGCACAAAGGCTGTACGCTTGCAACGCAAATTTACTCCCTTTCCATTCGCAGAGAGTGAGGATTATTTCAGCTAAAGACCATTTGGATGAACATGTTCTGCGGCATTTTTCAGTTCAGAACAGGGCAAACGTGAAGAATGAGAGACTTCTGATGAGAGATGATGGGTTACTTGTTTAATCTAGGATTGTTGGCTCCATTTCTTATGTGAAGAAGTGGAAGACTAAATGCATGAAACGCCTGGACCAAGCCAGTGAGTGGGGCTAATGTACCAACTTGTTGGTTTAAGAGACACCAATGAGACCAACTCTGCTTTTCCACATAGCTCTCAGGACCAACAACTCTGGGCATGGTCAAGTGGTATGGCTAGAATGGTTTGAGAAGAACTCACTTCCATGCATCATCTGTCCCCCTTCAAAGCAGCCACAAGTCTGCAATCTTATTCCTAGGACCGAATGGAAGACTCTACTATTTTTCCTCTTGAGCTGATGTATACCCACAAAAGGGCCTCTTCATTATGAACTGAGGTGTGAAGAATGCTCGATTTGAGAGCCCCCTGCCTTTGGAAGGGAGCCTGAAAGCAACATGACTGCTGAAATCTGAAGGTCCCCTCCTTCTGTAACTTGGACCTCATGGGGGCTCCCTGTCACATTCAGTTTACATGATTTAGCCTATCACCCAGTTCATCTTTGTTTAACCCACTTGGTTCATCTTAAATAGGTAAGTCTTGAGGTCCTTTCTGTCCCCATTGGCTTCCCAGTCCTGTAGCCACTATCATATTGGGCTCATCCCTTTGGCTTCAGGTCACTCCGCAGCCCCTTGGAGGTCTAGCCTGGTTCCTGGCATCTGGGAAAGAAGGCTTGTCAGTGCCTTATGGCTCAACAGGAGCAATGCCCTATCCACAGCCTGGGATCTCGCTGTCTCTAGTATCTAGGGAAGCTTTGCTCTCCCCACTTTTGACCCTTTCCTTGACCCAATACAGGCTCTGCAGTCCTCCTTAATGCTTCCTATGAGGTGCACTTTGCTTTCTGTATTTTGTCAACTTGAACTTTTTTACACTACTCAGTAGTGACACCTATGCCCGGATCTCGCTACCCAGACAAATCCCTTTCACTACTCCCAAGTCCTTACTTTCCATTTCCTCTGTCTGAACAGTTCTGACTCATTGCATTGATCCCATGTTCTGCATATAAACCCTCTTGTTTCATTTTAGGATTCCTCACATTTCGATGGTGGTGTCCTCTTTAGCCACATCCAGCAACCTCCATAGTATCTGTATCATCTGTTAATTATCATCAACAATAGCATGCAACCTTATATGGGAACATAAATAACTGTGTGTGGAGAACTGTAGTTTCTTCACAAGACTTATAAAGTACGTTCGCACCAGCACAGTCCTAAGCAACCACTGAAGACCATCATACTGGTGGAAAATATCCGGCATGTGGGCTATTGGGTGTTTTTATTTTTGGTGTTTTAACTGATAATTGGGTGCTATGTAGTTATAGACACAGTAAACAAGAACCCATCCAAAGCTGCCCGTTTGATTTGCTTTTGCCTTGTGGGCCAGACATTGACAGCCAAATGGCACCAAGGAGAGAGAAATGCTATGCTTTGGACTCATTAAAGTCATTTACAGTGATTTCACTTCTTATTTTTGTTCTACTTATAGCAATATTTCTGAGATGATTTATCCCTGTGGTTTATTTTCTTAGTCTCCAAACTCTTCCATTCTGACTTTGTCTTCCCTGTCTTTCATACTTTTCCTGAAAGATCTGAGACATAGGAGCAAGCAGTCATCACAAGCTTCCCATTTATCTAGAGCATGTGAGAGCTGCATTCCAGCTGATCTCTTCCCCACTTCCCCCCGCATTGCAGCCAGAATAGAAGCCAGAATTTGGGTGGATGTCCCCAAACCCACAAGGATGCTAACAAGTGGTCTTGAAGTTGGTATTTCCAGAGAATGGGAGCTGCGAGAGGATGCACTCTCTCCATAGTCCCTGACATACTCTGAGCTCTCCCCCACTCTTCTGCTGCCTTATTTTCCCCTCAGGGCTGTTGGGTGAGTGGAACTGAGGAAACTTGTATGGTGAGAGAAGTGCCATAATTTCCAAACCATGGGTATGGCTATCTGCCTAAGACCCAGATCAAGTAAAATACATATTTGGGGAGGAAAGGGAAATTTGAGGTATTATAAGAAGAAAATATTTAAAAATTTAACTAGATACTCCAAGTGGATATGCACATACTTTTGTTCCCTCTGCTTCCCTCATCCAGGCCAATGCTCCTGATTTCAGCATCCTGCGGCACCATGTACCTCTCCTTGGTAGCACTCACCACAGTTGCAATTTTATATTTGTTTGTGTGTTTATTTCATTAATGCTTCTTTTACCCCCATAGACTGTAAGCTTCTTGAAACTAGGAATAGAGTCTGTGGTTCAAGCTACCATGGCATTCCCAGCCCCTGACATAGTGCATGGCACATGGTGTTACCCAATACATATTTATTGACAGATTTAATGCAATTGGTTGTGTGAATATTACCCAGAGAAACTGGATTAGAAATCCTTCTGCTATGTCTTTGTTGGGAATGTTACTAAAAGGCAAAATGTGCAGATTGTATGGTGGAGTCTGGCTCCAAACAAGACCAACAGACCTTGTATTTAAGAGTCTCTCTGTGGAGTTGCTCTGCCCACATGTGACTAAATTGACAAGTTCACTGAAACTGCTAATTTGGATGATTTGATTGGTTATTTGGGTGAGTTGACTAATGTTCATTTTGGCTTCAGATAACAATAGTAAACCTTAACTAGTTCCATGTACCAACTAATATACTGTCCAATATTTAATCTTCTGACTTTCTAGTTTTTCAGCAAAGTAGTGGAATTCCTTGACACATGAAGAATTCTTTGGGCCTCCTAGGATATTTCAACACAATGATTAGGCCACTTGGAATTCATCTTGCACCTTGCACCTCTGTTTGTTTTATAAAGTCGGTGAGGTGGGAATGTTGGGGTATTTTCTGAGCTACATTGAAGACAGGTAATACAACACTTCAAACTTTCTGCTTTCCCCAGCAGTTCATCCTCTCTGCTGTTTCTCCCTTTCACTAAGTCTTTCTGCCAAACACGTCATGCCTCCCTTTTGCAGGGCCCAATTCCTGCTATGTCCTTGAAACCATTCTTTGATCTTTCTTTTTGTCAGCATTTCATTTTGGTAGAGTTGCTCAATGAAATACTGCATAAATGCTCTTATCAGAGTCTGAAATTATATCCCTGGAGATCTTTGTAGTTTTTTGGTTTCAATGAATATTCGAGTACTTGTCCAAGAGGTCTCTTTCCTATTACTGAGAAGTTTACATTTTTGCCATATATAAGTTAATTTCAATTATGCACACACACACACACAGTGTAATTATTAGTGAGAAGGACACTATTCAGCTCTTAGCTATTGACTTCATTAAGTCATTGACAGAGTCTTAATTCATATATTCATATTCTAATATAGTAGATGAGCTACTTCGAAAGGTGATTATAGCACCATATTCATTCAATAGATATTTACTGAGCATTCCTTATGTGTTAGGCACTCCTTAATCACTGGGGGGTATAATGTTGAGCAGACATGATAAATACCCACACTAAACTCATAGTATAATAGGGGAAAGAATTTAATCCAATAATTACACTTATTAGTATAAAATTGTCCTAAGATGAGAGCTAGAAAGTAAAGGTAGGTGTGGTATCCTGAAAGCCTATAAGAGAGGGTTTGATCTAGCCAAGGATGTTGGAGAAGGCTTCCCTGTAGAAACAATGGTTGAGGTAATATCTGAAAGAAGAGTGATTACTAAATAGGTGAATGAAGTGAGAATATGTTATAAGAGGAGGAGAAGAGCATGTGCAAAGGCCCAGGGATAAGAGGAAGTGTAGCATATTTGGAGCCTGAGGAACTGGATAAAAGAAAAGGTGTCTGAATGCATCAGAGAGCCATCAAAGAAGCCAGGATTTGCAGGACCAATGTCCAAGAGAGAAGGAAAGCATACTCAGGTGAACCTCACTCTTGCATCTATTTATACCTTCAGGCATTTGCCCATCCAAGAAATGGAGAAAAGAAGGTAGGCAGAAAGTCGTGGCCTGGAGCTTTCTGCACTTGCGTTGGGCTGAAAGATAAATTTGGAGTTTAGAGTTGCCAAGGTTGCCAAGACCTAAGGAGCCAAGAGAGGAGGCAACCACAGAGAAATGAACTGGAAATTTTCTATGCAGTTTCTTTTTGAGGCACTCGCTGAATTGTAAGTGGTGAAGATGTGAGGAGAGATGCCGAGACACCAGACAAAAGGCAGCATTTAGGAAGTAAAGAGCTCAGCAGAGACATAAGTAGTCCCCTGGGTCTGGGGAAGCAGAAGGTGGGGTTCAGAGTCCCCCAGGGACATTGGTAAACAACCCAACTTTTTAGTTGAGACCCTAACAAGGCTACACCTTAAGAGTAAGTATACCCTAAGAGCAAGACTAAATCAGAAACATATCAGCTCTAACAAAGCTTGAAACTCCACTTTGTCTGGATCAAGGTGGTCTGTCCATATTGTACCCGCCAGGAGAAAATTAAAACCTTTTGGAAAAAAATCACCTAGAGGGTGCCTGGGTGGCTCAATCAGTTAAGTGTCTGCCTTTGGCTCAGGTCATGATCCCAGGGTCCTGGGATTGATCCCTATACACTTCATTGAAGCAGAAGTTCCCTGAATTTTCATAGAGTTTACTTTCTTCCTCTGTGGAGTACAGGTAACTTACCAAGGCTTCAAGCATACTAGCCATCTCTTTCTCATCCTGTCCAATAAGCATGATGTCATTGATGTAATGGATCAGTGTGGTATTCTTTGAGATATCCAGACACTTCAGATCTCTTCAGACAATATAATGATAGGGGGCAGGAGAATTAACATAGCCCTGAGGCAAAATAGTAAACAAATATTGTCCATCCCAAGTTGAGGTGAACTCTTTCTGCTCTTCTTTTCTAATTCGAATGCAAAAAGAACACATTTGTCAGATCAGTGACAGCATTCCATATATGTGAGGCCTTGTTAAGCTGCCCAAGCAGCAGCACCAATGGCACAGCAGATGAAGCCAGGAAAACCACTTGGCTGAGCTAGCAGTAGTCTACAGTCCTCCTCCAGGATGCATTCAGTTTCTGTATTGGCCAGACTGGTGAATTAAATGGACATATGATGGGACCACCAGCTCTGAATCTTTTAGATCTTTAACGGTGACATCAATTTCTTGCCAACACTCCTAAGAAGAGGTATTGTTTTCCACTTTCTATCTTGGCTGGCATGGTTGGAAGTCTCAGATATTTCTATACAGCTTACCTCACTATGAGCGCGCTTACCATGCAAGCCAAGGACCCAATGTGTGGAGTTACTTCAACTTCTAAGTATATTAATTCCAGGAATACATTTGGGACTGGGAAGTGGGTCTCCAGACTCAGTGGGCCCAGTGGGAACTGAGTTTAGTCGGGACTCCCTTTACTATCTGGTCCTTACTTTCCCCTGAACTACCAAGGGGGTCATGATGACACATTGGCTCTCTGGGTTGCAAGATCAAATATGTCTAATAATTTTCAAAATTCCCAGGACAAAACAATAATTTACTACTTAACAGAGATACATTTAAGGCTATGGACTTAAAAGAGTGTTAAAAAAAAAAAAAGAATAGGGAGTGCTGACAGCAAAATGGCCAAATAAGATGCCCTTCACGCATATCCTCCACCTCAACAATAATAATTTGGCATCCATCCATGGACAAAAGTGCCTTTGTGGGGCTTCAGGATTCAGAGAGAACACTGTGAAACCCTGGTGCAGTTTGAGACTGAGGAGAGCTGTTTTCAGAAAGCAGGCTTGCACCCAAGCAACCAACTCACTGACTGTGGTCCTGGCTACAGACTCAGAAACAGATCTATACCCTAAGGACTTGCCTGCAGCCCCATTTGGCTTTGGTCCTGTCACCAGGACTAGGCACCAAGAAACTGGAGAGGGGTCACACCTACCCACGCATCAGGTAATAGACACACAGACTTTGGACCTGGCTGCCCTAAAGTGGCCCAGGAATAGCTCCAGTCCCTCTTTGCTGCAGTGTGGGGAGCACCTAAAGGTAGGCCTGCCAAACTTATTAAGATTGTAGACTCTGAAAAGGTCCTCTAACTGGGCTTGAGCCCATCTCAGCCACAGTCCATGAGCAGACCTGCTGGCACAGGGACCCTGCAGGAGTCACTTCCATCTGCATCCCTGGAGATCCTGAAAGGACCCTATACTCAGCTCCAGCTCCCTCTTGGTCACAGTATGCCAGCAGTCCTGCGAGCCCAGAGACCCAGTGGGAGATACTCATGCCTACAACCTCAAAGATTCTGAAAGAGTCCTATACTTGGCTCCTGAACCTCCAGCCACAGTCAAGGAACAGTGCAGCCCACCCAGGGACCTGGTAGGAGATATGCGCATTTTTGCCTCCAGAGCCAGGTCTGTAGACCTCAATCTTGGATATAAACTGAAACAGCCCTGGGGCTTGGTTCCCACCCCTCTCAGCTATGGTCAGGGCTACTCCTGCCCACCCAGGGACCCATCCAGTCCCAAACAGGAGCCTCCTCAGGGACCAGTAAAGATCTTCTCCTATTGGCTTTCCAGGCTGATAGAATTACCTCTGGAATCACAGTCATGCTGGATTGAAGCCAGTAATGAGGCTGCCCCTGGGTCTGCTGTGGGTCTGTGGTTGGTGGGCTTATTACCAGGGGCTTGGGTGGGTGTGGATTCTGTCTGGCCCCTCGTGGATAAGATTGCCTCTAGTACCTTGTTCAGTATGGAGGTGTTAGGAGAAGTTTTCACTTAAGGTTCCACAACTGGAAAACTTACACACTGGGAAGTCTTACACAATGGACCTTTTAGTAGGTCCCTGAGAAGGCTCCTGTCTGGTCACCTGTTGGTCAAAGTATAAATCAAAAAGTATCTTGAGACAAATGAAGATGAAAATACAATATGCCAAAACTTATGGGATGCAGCCAAAACAGTTCTAAAAGGTGAGTTTATAGTGATAAATGCCTATGTTAAGAAAAGAGAAAAATCTCAAGCAACTTCACTTTTTTATTATAAGGAATTAGGAAAAGAACAAACTAAGCCTAAAGTTAGTAGGAAAAAAGGGAAATAATAAAAATCAGAGCAGAAATGAATGAAATAGAGACTAGAAAGACAATAGGAAAAAAATCAATGAAACTGAGTTGGTTTTTTGAAAAGATAAAATTGATAAACCTTTAGCGAGACTAACCACAGAAAAAAGAACAAGGACTCAAATAACAAAGTTACAAATGGAAGAGGAGACATTACAACTGACACTACAGGATACAAAGGATCGAGAGAGTTTATTATGAACAATTATACATCAACTAATTGGGTAACCCTGAATAAATGGATACATTCCTAGAAACATAGAACCCACCAAGCTGAATTGTGAAGAAATAGAAAATCTGAACAGAACTAATAATGACTAAGGAGAGTGAAGCAATCATCAAAAACCTCTCAACAAAGAAAAGCCCAGGACTAGATGTTTCATGGGTGAATTCTTTCAAATATTTAAAGAAGAATTAATGCCAGTCCTCAAATTCTTCCAAAAAATTGAAGAGGGAGGAACACTCTCAAACTCATTTTATGAGGCCAGCATTACTCTGATACCAAAGCCAGATAAAAACACTACAAGAAAAGAAAAATACAGGCCAATATCCCTGATGAACATAGATCTAAAAAGTCTCAACAAAATACTAGTAAACCAGATTCAACATCACATTAAAAGGATCATACCTCATGATCATATATAATTTTTCTCTGGGATGCAAGAATGTTTCAACATATACAAATCAATAAATATGATATACCACATTAATAAAATAAAGGATAAAAATCATATCATCATCTCAAGATATGTAAAAAAAATTGGCAAAATTCAATACTCTTTCATGATAAAAACTCTCAACTAATTGGGTATACAAGAAATGTATCTCAACACAATAAAGGCCCTTTATAATAAATCCACAGCTAACATCATACTCAGTGGTGAAAAACTGAAAGCTTTTCCTCTAACATCAGAACAAGACAAGGATGCCCACTTTCACCACCCTTATTCAATATAGTACTGGATGTCCTAACCAGAGCAATTAGGCAAGAAAAAAAAGTAAAAGACATTCAGATCAGAAAGGAAGAAGTAAAATTGTCTCTGTTTGCAGATGACTTGATCTTATATTATAGAAAACCCTAAAGACCACCAATTAGACCTAATAAACAAATTGAGTAAAGTTGGAAGATAAGAACATCAACATATGTGAATCAGTTGCATTTCTATATACTAACAATGAAATGTCTGAAAGAATTTTTTAAAATCCTATTTGCAATAGCATCAAAAACAATAAAATACTTAGGAATAAATTTAACCAAGGAGAGGAAAGATCCATGCACTGATACATATAAGATATTGATGAAAGAAATTGAAGAAGACAAAAATAAATGGAAAGATATCCTGTGTTCATTAATCAGAAGAATTAATATTGTGAAAATATCCACACTACCCAAACCCATTGATAGATTCAATGAAATCCCTATCAAAATTCCAATGACATTTTTCATAAAAATGGAAAAAAACAAAACTAAAATTTGTATAGAACCACAAAAGACCTTGCCAAATAGCCAGAGCAATCTTGACAAAGAACAAAGTTGGAAGCATCATACCTCCTGATTTCAAACTACACTGCAAAGCTGTAGTAATCAAAATAGTATATTACTATCCCATAGTATAGTAAAACATAAAAACAGACATATAGACCAATATAACGCAATTGAGAACCTGAAAATAAACCCATGCATATATAGTCAACTAATAGTTGACAGAGGATCCAAGAATACTCAATGGGAAAAGATGGTCTCTTCAATAAATGGGTTTGGGGAAATACTCTCATGCAAAAGAATGAAATTGGACCTCTATCTTACACCATTCCCCCCAAAATTAACTCAAAATATGAAAGACTCAAATGTAAGGCCTGAAGCCATATAATTCCTAGAAGAAAACATAGGGAAAGATCTCCTTGACAGGGATCTTGGCAATGATTTTTAGAGTATGATACCAAAAATACAAGCAACAAAAGCAAAATTAACAAGTGGGATTGCCTCAAACTAAAAAGCTTCTGTACAGAAAAACAAAAAACAAAAAACCAAAAACCCAAGGGGAGAAAAAAAACCCAAAATCAGCAAAATGAAGAGGCAGCTTACAGAATAGGAAGAAATATTTGCAAACCAAATATCAGTAAAAGGGTTAATATCTAAAATATAGAAGGAGCTCATACAATTCAATAGCAAAAAAAAAAAAAATCTGATTAATAAATGGGCAGAGGAACTACAGAGACATTTTTCCAAGGAAGACATACAAAAGACAAACAGGTACGTGAAAAGATGCTAAACATCACTAACCATCAGGGAAATGCAAATCAAAACCAAAATGAGATATTACCTCATACCTGTCAGAATGGCTATTATCAGAAAGACAACAGATAACAAACATTGGCGAGGATGTAGAGAAAAGGGAACACTTGTGCACCTTTGTTGGGAATGTAAATTGGTATAACCACTATGGAAAACAGTATGGAGGTTCTTCAAATAACTAAAAATAGGAATATCATATGACCCAGCAATCCCACTTCTGGGTATATATCTAAAGGAAATGAAATTACTATCTCCAAGAAATATCTGCACCCACCATGCTCATTGCAGCATTATTTTTTCATAATAGCCAAGACTTTGAAATACCCTAAGTGTCCGTTGATGGATAAGCCATTAAAAAAAAAAAAAAGAAAAATCCTATCATTTGTGACAATATGGATGGACCTTGAGGGCATTAAGTAAATTAGGTCAGGCAGAGAAATACAAATACTATATAATCTCACTTATATGTGGAATCTAAAAAAAGCCTAACTCATAGAAACAGATTAGAACGGTGGCTGTCAGGGCTGGGGGTAGGGGTGGTAAATGGAAAGATGTTGATCAAAGGATACAAACTTTTGTCTATAAGATGAATAAATTCTGGGGATCTAATATGCAGCACGATGACTACAGTTAACAATACCATATTATGTACTTGAAAGTTGCTAAGAAAGTAAATCCTAAATGTTCTCACAACACACAAACATTGTAATCATGTGAGGTTAACCAACTTTATTGTGGTGATCATTTCACAATACACAAGTGTAGTAAATCATCATGTGGTACACCTTAAATTTACACAATGTCATATGTCAATTATATCTCAATAAAACTGGAACAAATAAAAATAACTAAAAAAAAAAAAAAAGAAAATAGAAAAAGGAATGAAAGGATATGTCTTGGAAAGTTAAACCAAAGAAAGGAAGCTGGGATAGCTTTGCTAATATTAAAGATGAATTTTGGCCTGTCTCGTGCTGAACTCCACACTCAGAGAAAAGTGAGGGTTTTTTTTTTTTAACACTGAGCTGCCAAAATAAGTAGATGTATGTTTCAAAAATGTCTTGAAAATTATTCTGATGGATTGTCTAAGTAAAAGGTCGTAATCTGAGGCACAGTAACTACTCGAAGTGCACTTTAAGTAAATATTGATAATGTTAATTATGTGCAGCTTTGAATGGAATGCTTTTAAATCTGGAAGGTTTGTGGAAGTTTAATGGTTTAATATCCAAGTGTGCAAATAAAGGTAAAATTACGAAGCATGCTACCTTGTTTCCCACAGCACTTTTTAAATTTTAATGACAATGCTATATACAGTGAAACCTCTCATTAATTTGAAAAGCAGCAAAAAGCTTTGGAAAGTTCTGAATGAACTAGACTTTAGACTATCTAATATTTTAGTGAGAAACAACAGTCCACTTAATTGGGTAAGAAATAGCAATGCTTCAAATCACCCTGCGTTTTAACGAACCATCATCGGACTAACAAGGTATAACTTATGTTATGTGGTGATTAAGCAGTTGGTGCTAGTATTCCAGAGTTAGTTTCAAAAGTGACAGAAGGTTAATGAATATGACAAAGGAGTTCAGGTCAGTACGACCTTGAGATGACCCTCAACTTTAAAGTGTTTGGCCAGACACAAGGATGTTGGCTGGCGCATCTTACACATTGCTTGACCTTGTATGAAGGCTATTTTCTTTTTTTCTTTTTTCTTTTTCTTTTTTTTTTTTTAAGATTTTATTTATTTGACAGAGAGAGACACAGCAAGAAAGGGAACACAAGCAGGGGGAGTGGGAGAGGGAGAAGCAGGCTTCCTGCGGAGCAGGGAGCCCGATGCAGGGCTCGATCCCAGGACCCTGGGACCATGACCTGAGCTGAAGGCAGACGCTCAATGACTGAGCCACCCAGGCGCCCCATGAGGGCTATTTTCTGTCATAAACTAGTCTTCATTTGAGTAAAATGGGCCAGAGGCACAAATGTTTATGTTAGGTCTTCATTTACAAAGATAAACACAAATTAAGTCGGAAATGGAGCTTTGTCACCAGTGTGTTAGCATTTCTTAATTAGATGCCCACCATGTGTAAAGGGGCTAAGAGGATGGGCTCTGGAGTCAGCCTGCCTGGCTTCGAATCCCTGTTTTGCTACTTGCTGGGGGCTTTGGGCAAGTTACTTAATCTCCGCCTTGGTTTCCTTACTGTCAAACCGGGATGAAAATAGTAACCAATAAAACCTTCCCTGATCAAGTCCTACCTTAGGATTTTTAAATCACAGTGGCTGGGCTCCTGGGTGGCTCAGTCGTTAAGCGTCTGCCTTCAGCTCAGGTCATGATCCCAGGGTCCTGGGATCGAGTCCCACATTGGGCTCCCTGCTCTGCGGGAAGCCTGCTTCTCCCTCTCCCACTCCCCCTGCTTGTGTTCCTACTCTCGCTATGTCTCTCTCTGTCAAATAAATAAATAAAAAATCTTTAAAAAAAAAAAATAAATCACAGTGGCTGACATTTAGTTAAGTATTCAGTAATTATTAGTTCATTTTTTTTTTATTATTATTATTTTTTTAATGTTTTATTTATTTATTCATGAGAGTCAGAGAGAGAGAGAGAGAGAGGCAGAGGCAGAGGGAGAAGCAGGCTCCCCGCCTAGAAGGGAGCCCGATGCAGGACTCGATCCCAGGACCCCGGGATCATGACCTGAGCCGAAGGCAGACGCTTAACCATCTGAGCCACCCAGGCGCCCCTAGTTCATTGTTATTATAAATACCTGGCACTTGGCAGACCATTAAATATACATCTGTACATACACACATGGACTCATATAGATGTAAATATATCAAAACAGTAATATATCATATCATATTATATAATATCTAATACTATGTTAGATATATATTATACTTAATATATATCAGATTAGATATCCAGAATTCTTTAATTCACGGCAAAAATATGCTGATAGCCTCCTAATTTCTAAGCTTTGCATGCCCAATTTGAGGAATGATTTATTCCAATAGTTTCTGAGACTATTTACTATAAATCTCTGGAAATCTCTACTAAGGAAAAACTCAATTTTCCCAGGGAACTTAAGATTCTCAGTGTGCAAATGTTACCTTTCACTGTAACTATTAATATTGGTTAGAGCTTCGCTATGTGAGAAAAAGACAACTAAGTAAACTGCTCATATCACAGGGTGAACCACAGGCTATGTTTACCCTCACAAAAATCTCTGGATAGTTCCAGGGAAAAAAAGAGGTGGTCTCAGATACACATACAAAAATGACATAGGTAATTGCTTCAATTTTCTATCAAATGTTTACTAAAGGCACTTTCTAAAAGCATCCATTATTCCTTAATAGATGACCATTTGAACAGTGCTTTTGCCATAGAGAATTTCCTGCAATGAAGTTAATAACTGTCATACGGCCTCACTCCCCAGTTAGAGGACAATAGCACATTTTATGAAGTCATTCTTTGGATGCTCCCTTGGAGAATCTCCTCATTCAATTTCATCTCCAACTCTTGGTGGTGCCGGAGTGTAAAGAAGAAAAAAGTGTACCCAATTCTATGGGTAATTAAGATTTTATTAACAAACTAAAATAAGTACTGCATCTTTTGCTGTATACACTTGTGGAAAAAAGGATTTTCCCTGACAGAAAATGAAACGGGCCTGATACAGACAGATCCATATAGCCATGGATCTCTAATTAGTTAGTACTTTACAAAATGCCTAGCATACAGTAAATGCTAAATAAGTGAGTCAGAGCCCTGGGATTGGAATTTTCAGAAACATCCTGCTCATCAAACTTAAATTCTCTCTCCTCAGGGTCCAGCTCAATGCCCAATTAGTTTATCTGAGGAATCAATTCAAACAAATATGTTAATGATGGACTATTTTTTTTCTCTCTTAAATATTTGTATTGTTGCAGGCTTTTAGGGACAGTCTAGGAGGCAGGATAGAATGATGCTGAAAAGTCCAACCTCTAGAGTCAATTCAGATCTTTACCACAGCTGTAAACTTAAGTCCCTTAGCCTCAGGTTCCTCAACCATAAAGTGAGATAGTAATCCTACCCCCAAAGTGAGATAATCCATATAGAGCATTTAACTGCATTATCATGACCCGTGGAACATGTGTGAATTGCGGAGATTCAGATATTTGGGAATTTGGAGAGATTTTGGAGTAAGGGAACCTTTTTAGATCCCACAAATCATGCTTCCTAAGAAGCTATCTGGGCAGCCACAGTTCATGCTGGCCTCAAAAATACTATAATATATGGCTTCCTGCCTTGTTCCCAATTGTGATTACATCAGAGATGAAAAAGTCTGACATTCATTCATCAATATTTATTTAGCACTTACTGTGTGTCAAGCATTTTGTATGGTACTAACTAGAGATATAAAAATGAGTAAGACAGGGAACAGATAATTTGCAATTCAGTGTGATTAATGCTTTGGGATCCTACTTCCTCTCTTCCTGCTTAACCAGCTTTATTCACTGAGAGAGTCGCCTGGAACAATTTACCTGGTCTAATGTAGACATTTTTTTTTTCTGTACTTCCTTTAGGGCTGACTTTACCTTTAAAAAAAAAAAATCTAGGTGTATTTCTTTTCATCTTCACAGAGTGGCAAAAGCTTTTTCTCATCTATTCCCAGGTTGCTGCTGGGGTCTGACCTCTCACTGCCCGGCAGAGACCCCTAATGAGGCCTGAATTGGCCATGTCTCATTCTGATGAATAATGGGCCTCGTCACCCCTCAGTGCCCTCTAGATTTACTCACAGGTCCCTGGGGACGTTGCAGGCAAATAAATCCCCTGACTGGCTGCAAGATCCTTTTCTCTCACTACAGCCTTTGCTGGGGCTCCCTCCCGACACTTTAGCTGGGCTTCCTCAGCCTCAACCAATCTGGATGGCAAACCAAAAGTACCCTCAGTCCCCCAGAAGCACATCTGCACCAGCCAGATTTCTAGGCAGAGCCACTACCCCATGAGTCTTCTCTTTTAACATCTGCGTGTCCTCAATCTGTGATGCATTTGTTTGTTAACCTGTAAGAATAGGTTCAGTCCCCACATGGGCTCTCCACTCACTAACCTGTGCCCAACAGAGTCAACTATGTCTCCATATACAGTGTGATCAGCTGAGTCCTCCGGGCTCCTCTGAAAGCGTAGCTGATCAGTTTTGACCCTGAGCTGCTCTTCTGCTTCTAGACCTTGCCGTGGGTTTGATGTGAAATGGGAGACAACTTCATAAATAATGGCAGGGAGGCTGCCGAATGGTTTTCTCCTCGCTTCTGGTTGTCTGTCTCAGTGGCTCTGTGACAATCGGTTGGTGCCCAACTCTGCCCCTGCTTCCGTCAGGCCCTTTGCAAGGAATTATTTTATCCTGCCTTTAGAAGAATACTTTTGCATTCAGAGCAGAAGTCCACCGAATCGACCAGAGGCACCCGAAAGAAATCACATCAGGTTGCTCGTTAGGCTTGATAGTTGTTGGGTGGCGTGTCATCCCACGCCCCCTCACAGATGATCCAAGAGTGATTTTCGGCTTTCAGTGCAGTTCGATCAAAGAAACGCCCATCAAATGTTGCCTCTAATCACTTTAGACAGTTCAGGCTTCTGCAATGCCCCAGTGTTTCAATTTAACATTTACTGTTGTGTGCCTTTGTGGAAATAGATGCATTCGAAATTTGAGCCTGTTCTAATGGGGGGGGGGGGGAGGGCTGACAACATGGAAAAGGGGGAGAAAGCCTTCTACCAAAATTTTAGGTGGCCACATGCCAGCTCCGTATCTCACACCCATCCTCCTGGGTAACCTCAGGGAACCGGCTTCCACTCATTTCCTTCTGCTCCCCGCCCAGAAGCCCATGTTCGCAGTGACTACAGACTGGATATTATCTAAACTCTCCGTGAATCACAGCTGACAGTGCTGCTATTTCTAAGCCACAGAATCACTCTTTGAACAAAATGCAAGCGCTGTGTCTTTTCAACCTGTTCTTCAACAGCGGAAGCAGCAGGATTCCAGCACTGTATAATAACTGTCAGAAACAATTTCTGCTCTGTAAGTGAGGTGAAGCAAAATGTCAAAATATTTGAATACATTTCATTGAGGATATCTTCTTTTAAATTAGTGAAGGCTAGAGAAGAAGAATCCCATTCTCTCGCATAATAAATATGCATGGAACGGAGAAGCCACGTGCATTCTAATAAAGCCGAGTCCTGGCTTGTTAATGCGTTATAGGTCCACAACAATAAAACACAATAATTACTAGTTAAAGAGATGCCAGTGTTGGCCTTTTACCAACACCCCTGAACATATAATTCATAACAAATTTAGTAAGGCTGAAGTCGGCCTGTTAATTAACCTATTTTCTGCAGCGCGGGGGATGGAGGAAACAATTGGGCAATCCGACAAGGCACCCTCCCAGATGTGCACGTCTCATCGTTGGCTGCAAAGACTCTGCCATTTGGACTCGTGAGCCTCACCACAGGGTCCTTGCCTTCATAGGTGAGTTCATACAGGTGAGAAAGTTTGGGGAGAAATGGTAAGGGAATATCTCACTGTGTAAGTGCCATATTTAAGAAAAGAACTTGCAGGACAGTGTACGCAGGGACTGGTGGGTTTAAGGGATTCTTTTTTGAGTTAACATTTCAGGCAAGGAAAGCTGGGGAGAGGGGCTTAGGGTCCTAGGGGACTGAAGCAGCATGAACAACTGAGGACATGGGCTTTTCCACTCTTTTTACTCAAAATCCCTTAAAATAACAGAAAATAGGCAAACATGTCACAGGACTGGTAACAGGAAAGGGTATCATTTTCTGCCAGAAGTTAAGAAATTTCTGGACTATAGAAAACAGAAGGGATAGGACTGGCCAGAACGGAGTGCACCACAGTCGAACATAAACCAGGAAGAACACCACCCTGAAATTCTATTTCTCTGAATCTGCTAATATCAGCCTGTAAACTAATAGGAAGAGGAGAAAGAGGTCCTGGGAAATTATCTGGATTTTTTTGCATTAGAACATTGAGCTCCCCCTTCTCACTGTCTCACACTGGACAACAGGTGGTGGAGGTGCTTGTCAGCAAGCTCCCAGTTAATAAACGCATTCTAAGGAAAGTAAGGATGCCACCCAAAGAGCCCTCAAAATTGGGTATAGGACTTGAGGGAATGCTAATCTCCATGACAGATGTAGGGTAGGAGGCAAAGACATTAACGTCCTCGAATGAGTAATATACTTCTTATTTTACTGGTGGAGAGGAGGGGTTTAGCGTATGTGGGCTTAAATTATGCAGGCTGATGGAGACTCCTTTCCTCCTTCCAGGCAGGAGAAAGGCATGAAGGAGAAACAGAGGAAACCCATTCCACTTCTATACATCAATCAACCTTGCTCATTATTCATAGAATCAATGGGCAACCAAGGATCACCAGACACTGGATAAAAACTAACAGTATAAAAGAGAAGAACCAAGTGAACTAGCATAATGGTTGAAAACAGATAATTCGAAGAACTAAAGAAAACATTAAATCAGTTCTAATTAGTATCCTCAATGAAATTCAAAAGACTATTGATCGGTAAAAGTAGAACACACTGTTATGAAAAAGGAGAAATCAGAAAATGAAGAATTCTTGGAAATTAGAATTTTGATCACTGGAATTTAAAAATTAACAGAAGGGCTAAATAGTAGAAAGGACATACATAAAGATATATTACTAATTTGGAAAATAAAGTTGAGGAAATCTTTTAGAACATAAGGCACATCAGAGACAAAAATATTTTAAGAAGTGAGTTTATGTGGAGGTACGTGGCAGATCAAAACCTAACGTCCAACATCCATCTAATTGTTTTTTGGGTTTTTGTTGTTGTTGTTTTGTTTTTTTGTAGGAGAGAGTCAGGGAGAAGTGAAGACATAATAAATTCATAGAAAAAAATTCCCGCAATGTAAGGCACAAACTTCACATTGAGAAAGTTTACTGAATGGTGAGGAAATTGAACAGAAAAAGGCCCGTTAATCATATCTTAATAAAATATCTAAGCAAGGATATGTCAACATTAAGACATTTGTTAATGAAATTTACTACTTTGCTAGTTTAAAAGCTAAAAGCTGTGTGAATAGTCAGAATAACATGTTCTATACACACTCACCATTACTATTCACATTATATTGGGTGGCTAAGACATGAAAAGTAATTACTAGATATAAATATCTGTACATAAACTTAAGTGTCCAAACTTCCTGTCATTAGGAAAAAGCAAATTAAAAACAATTCAGTATGAGTGTGTATTCTTCCATCAAACATTTCAAATTTGAGAATGGGGAAAGGGATCATCTCAAACATTGTTGCTGTGAGTATCAAATGGAAAGGCTTTTAGAAAGGGGGAAGGTATTTATTGAAACTTAAAACTCAGAGATTTGTAGAGACAAAGTATCCTTCTAAGTATCTATTGCAGAGAAATACTTGTGGGTGTGCATGAAACTTCAAGCAGAGGATGTTCATTGCACATTATTTATCAGGAGAAGAGCAGCAATCCAAACGTTAAAAGTGGAGACATGTGTAAAAGAAATGATGATATATTACCACTGAGAAATAGGTTGTGGCTGTAAAAAAAAAAAATGACATGGAAATGCAGTTCTTTGGAATCCTCAAAAGACAAACAGTGTGATGTTTGGAAGGGAAATAGAGAAGCATCAGGGTGGTGGGGTTTAGAGCTTGTCTTCTGTCTTCTGTGTTTGCCTCCAGCTGAGCCCCAGCACCCCACCAAGCCAGCATCGGGCTTCACTCCATACCTGCTTCTTTCTCTACAGTCCGGGCACACACACGGCCCTGTAACATTTGTACCAACATTCTTTTCCGGGTGCAATTTTTTTTTTTTTTGATTCATTCTTCTTCTAACACAAAACTATGCAGAAAGAAACATTTCTCCCCCATAACCTTTGTTTCTCAGAGAAACTAAAGCTAATACAATTGAGATTCATTGAAATTTTCTGTACAAACCCCCTACATTTTAAGGGTTTATGTTGTAAGCCAATCCAGTGCCTTAGTATCTTCAGTGAAGGTCACTGTTGGGAGTGACGAGAAAATGTAAGAGGTATGATTTGGGCAGTAGTAAATAAGGTTGTATAAGAATAAAATTCTCTTAAGACATGTATCATATGACCTCACTGATATGAGGAATTCTTAATCTCAGGAAACTGAGGGTTGCTGGAGTGGGGGTGGGGTGGGAGGGATGGGGTGGCTGGGTGATAGACATTAGGGAGGGTATGTGCTATGGTGAGTGCTGTGAATTGTGCAAGACTGTTGAATCACAGATCTGTACCTCTGAAACAAATAATGCAATATATGTTAAAAAAAAAAAAAGAAGATAGCAGGAGGAGAAGAATGAAGGGGGGGAAATCGGAGGGGTAGATGAACCATGAGAGACGATGTACTCTGAAAAACAAACTGAGGGTTCTAGAGGGGACGGGGGTGGGAGGATGGGTTAGCCTGGTGATGGGTATTAAAGAGGACATGTTCTGCATGGAGCACTGGGTGTTATATGAAAACAATGAATCATGGAACACTACATCAAAAACTAATGATGTAATGTATGGTGATTAACATAACAATACAAATTTAAAAAAAAGAATAAAATTCTATTTGTTTTGCTTACAGAGCCTAAACTTCTATCTGCTTCCCTTCCTTCCTGGTTTCAGAAAATTTAACCCCGTTACAGCTGGACATTTCTGTATTAAAATTTAATATCTTTTGGATAGTCAGTCTGGTCCAGAAAATCTTTCCATTTCAGTACAAGTATTATTACAGTTTCAGTTCCTATCAGTTTCAGAGCTGAACTTCTGAGTTTCCTCTCCCTTAGAGATCCAATGGGCTTGGGGCACCATCCAAAAGTACAAGGTGGGTGGAAAAGTGGGTGGGTGAGATGAGGCAGCCTACTTACCCGGTCTCATAGGGTTCTGTGCAGGGTGCCGCTGTCTGCCATGGGCAGTCGTGGCCAGGACCGAGGCTGATGTTGGATCGCTGGGTAGCATACCAGATGTCCTTTAGACACCCTGCCCGGCTTCCTAGTGTGAGTAATCCCAGGGAGGCACAATCACTTTTTCCTGCCTCCCCCAGCAGGGTCCACTTCTGTTGGGTCTCCACATCCCCAGTGGAATGGTTTTGGGATGGAGCCTGGCCGACTGTGCTGTCGGCTAATTTCTGTGCCCCGCTCCAACACCAGGTTACCTATCCAGGAGCAGTCTGCTCAGGTCCTTCACGGGAGGCCATTCCATGTTTATATTGGCTTCTCTCACTCTGACAACAAGAGATATGTCGCAGGCTTTGCCTGAGAGCAAACACCAGATGAGAAGCAGAATCCACTTTCTTTATTTAGAATCACCCCCAAATTTCAGAATTTCAGGATAACATCTCCTGGCTACCTCCCACTTTAACTGCTCCCCTCAGCCCCCCACTACAGAGCTCCCTCAAAGAAGGGACAATGCAAGTTGTTCTTACCTTTCTTCTCTAATTAGCTCCCACCCCGTATTCTTCTGCCCCCCACCCCCAGCTCTCTCACACCACCATGGCAGCCTATGCCCCCGTGAATGGTACTTCAAGAGTGTGATTCCATGAACTTAAAGAATTCTAAGTTCTCCTCAGTTTTTTTCTTTTTTTTCAGCAATGAACTGTCTCCACAGTAATCTATGCTCTTTCTGTTTAAAAATCAGATGGAGGAAGGTTCTGTTGGCAGTCCAGAACAATAGGACAAGACCCCTTTACTTAATTATTTATATCCTCTCTGCAAGAAAGCAGTTTTAAAAAGAATTCAGTGACTGAGAAATTAAGAAAATTGAGACATATAATGAGCAGCTTGCAGTGTTAAGTGTTGTCCTCAGTAAAAATCTGCAGAAATCAGTATTTTTGCAAGTTCCCTATGTGAGGTCCTTGGTGAGCCAGTTTGGGGATAGTGAAAGTTGATAGAGTTCTCCTTGCCAGCAGATTGATAAGAGATAGAACAATGAGATGTATATTACTGATTCCAGATCATTTGTGAACATCTGGCTTTTGGGTGGCTGCTCATTTAGGGTAAGGGAAGTAGAAAGGAAAAGATGCCTTGAGAAAGCTCAGGTATGAGATGATGAAGTCAGCTGTTTTCTGAGCTAGTGTGCACTTCTTATGAAGCCCAGCTGTATTTGCTGTACTTGGGCTGTGGGAGATCCACTATAATTCAATTTACAACAAGCCCACTGTCCTCCTTTTCCTTTAGTTGAATGGATATCTGAGCCTTCATTTCCCCAAAGGGGGTGAAAGTTGGTTCTTGGGAGGGGAGTGAAAAGAATCTTACATATTATAATGGTTTGTGGCCCTCCTAAACTCAACTCTCCTCAACAAAATCTTGTTCCTTAGTTTTTAATTCCATTCCTCTCATTAGGGACAAATTTAATCTAATGTAAGTTTTAATTAATTAACTAATTAATTAGAATGATTTAATTTAAATTCATTGATTAAAATAAAATTCTCTCTTTAGGGGAATGGTAGAGGAAAAAAACGTTGAGAAACATCCAACACGAGCTGAGGCATATACACTTTCCTCCAAATATTTCCAAAAAACAAAACAAAACCAAACCAAACCCCAAAACCAAAATACAAAGCAAAGCAATTCTTTCCTTCAAAGTTCCTAAGATTCTCTTACAATATCCACAAAAGTGAATATTAAATTCTATGGACTCAACCCATTCTTAGTCCATTCTTTGAGCAGCAGAAAATAATCCACATTCTTACCATCCTGTTGGAGAAAGAGAACTTAGAATTGTCTTGTGTCCAATAGTCAATAAGTCATCTTGCATAGATGCTACTTAAACATTGATCTTCACTTCTCTATTTTGCACCTAAAATATCAGAAGATCAGCAAGCTGATATGACAAGAGATAAAATTTGGCTATAAAAATAATGAGTCAGGGCGCCTGGGTGGCTCAGTTGGTTAAGCGACTGCCTTCGGCTCAGGTCATGATCCTGGAGTCCCTGGATCGAGTCCCGCATCGGGCTCCCTGCTTGGCAGGGAGTCTGCTTCTCCCTCTGACCCTCCCCCCTCTCATGTGCTCTCTGTCTCTCTCATTCTGTCTCAAATAAATAAATAAAATCTTTAAAAAAAAATAATGAGTCAATCACCTATTTTATATAGGTTTTTTTTATTATTTGTTTTGGTTAGCAAAAGGCTATTCTTACTCCCAATACTGATAAAGCTTTAGAAAAGGGTCTTATATTTCCCTCTACTACCATCATTTTCCATGTCACTCTCCTCTAAACCCTGAAAAATTATCTGCAGGAGTTTGAAGATTCTGTTAATGAGTTATGTTACTTCATGCTAATACAGCTTTTTGTAAAACCAAGCCAACATATGCTATCCATGGAAGAAGACAAAACCAGTTCATACAATTGGAAAACTCTCTTCTGTACATTATAATACTACCCAGAAGAATCATTTAAATTGGAAAATAAACCAGATATTGAAAGCCATTCTTCCGCCACATTAAAAATCTTTACCACTTGAAGGTATATGGGTCCTACCTCCTTCTTCATAATCTTAGTCATTTGATTGTTGTACCATTAAAACTGCTGTCCTCTTCTTCATTTCAATAGCTGAAGAATCTCTTTGATGATATAGAAGAGACTCTACTTGGATCCTCACACATATCTTGGTAATTTTAATCCTGAAGTATAGTGTGTCCTCTTGGCTAATTGGTTAAGAGGCTCTTTTCCCTTCCACACACTTTAAAACAATTACCTTGCGTTCTGAAAGCAGTATGTGATCTTTCAAGTTGCCTTCTTCACTCCTCTTGAAATAAACTATAAATATTCACCTAAAGTAAACCTGGAATATGGGATATTGTGAATTTGTAAAAGACAGTAGGAACACTAGTAGAGGGTCAATTTCTTGATTCAATGGCTTCCCCCACTTATTCAAAATAAAAAACTCAGACTAACTTTTCTTTAAACCTTTCACTTCATCATAGGGTAAAGTCTGAGTCCTGTGTGTACTCATCTGTACTCATTAGGTAACATAAATGTCACGGATATTTATTTACAAATCAATAGGAAATGTTGCCCGCCTCAGACCAAAAAAAAAGGGCATGATTCAATTAACAGAAGGGGTAAGAATATTGAATATTTAGGGGCTTTTACTGACCTTACAGATCAAGGATTGCAATTATTATTGATCATCTATGCTATAGGTAGGCATCGTTTTTGTTCATAATAAGATTCCTTTCTCAATAATAAGACATGATGAAGATGGAGATCATGATTCATACCTATCTGACTGAAAGGGTCTCTTTCAGATGTAAGTTACAGAAAATCCCAAAATGTGGGGAGGATTTATTGACTCCTATAAAGCCCAGGGGTGGAGCTGGCTTTCAGGTACAATATTTCTAGGGGGAAGTTTCCCTTTGTCTTTCAGTTGGGCTGTCTTACTCTCCTCTGTGAGTTGGCTTCTTTTCCAGGCTCCATTCTGTAGCAAGAAGATTGGGAAAAGATTCTGAACAATCCTACTTGGGCCTATACTGGTTGTTCCCTGTTGCTCCTTGACCTACCTTGACCCCTAGCAATGTGACTTAACACTATGCATGTTCAGACTTGTACCATCCAATCCCACTTATCCGGAATCCTAGACTATTTCTTCTTGACTAACTTATTTTATTGCTTCTTAGACATCAGTGTAATGTTCCATGGGCATTAAACATGTGGTTGTTTTACTTTTTAGGGATCCATGGTTCTTGATCCTGGCTGCATAATCGAACACCCAGGGACCATTTAAGGAATGCAATTGTCCAGGGCACACCCAGAGCAAGTAAATTAAAAATCTAGGAATAAGGGGCACCTGGGTGGTTCAGTTGGTTAGGCGTCTGCCTTCAGCTCAGGTTATGATCCTGGGGTCTTGGGATCAAGCTTTGATTTAAATAAAATCTTTAAAAAAAATCTAGGAATGAGACACAGGCACTGGTATATTTAAAAAGCTCCCAGATATTTCTTTTTTTTTTTAAAGATTTTATTTATTTATTTGAGAGAGAGAGAATGAGAGAGAGAGAGAGAGAATGAGAGACAGAGAGCATGAGAGGGAGGAGGGTCAGAGGGAGAAGCAGACTCCCTGCCGAGCAGGGAGCCCGATGTGGGACTCAATCCCGGGACTCCAGGATCATGACCTGAGCCGAAGGCAGTCGCTTAACCAACTGAGCCACCCAGGGGCCCCAAAGCTCCCAGATATTTCTAATAGATAGACTTAATTGGCGGTATGTTGGTAAATGTTTAACAATTAGCTCTCTGGAGTGGAGGGAGGAAGAAGACCTGATTTGTAGTGTTTGCTGATTTCCATGGTGTTAATACCTCCACCATGGCCAATTCAAGCTTCAAACATGACCTCACTGAGTGTGGAGATGGGAAGAGATGCACACCACTGGCTCTGGTGAGTTCTGACACATCTGCAGCACACAATACAAACGGGCGGAATCATGGGGTTGGGTGACTAGTAGCTACTTCTCTGCAGCACTTCACACTGCTGACTAATACCTCTTTCCCCAAAGCTGTGTCTGCTCGGTTTCTGGGATACAACGAACCTTTTCTGAATTCTCTTCTTGTTTCTCTGAATGTCCTTTCTCCCATCCCCTCTTCAGACCTATCTTCTTTTTCTTTTTTTCTTTTTTTTAAGATTTATTTATTTGAGAGAGAGAGAGAGAGAGCAAGCAGGGGGAGAGGCAGAGGCAGAAGGAGAGAGAGAATCTCAAGCAGACTGCCCCGCTGAGCGCTGAGGGGCTCAGTCTCGTGACCCATGAAATCACAACCCTGAGATCATGACCTGAGCCGAAATCACGAGTCAGATGCTTAACTGACCTAGCCACCCAGGCGCCCCCAGAACTACCTTTTTTTAACCAAACTTAACATGGTTGGTCCTAGGCTCTCCTCTCCTTACACCAATTAATGACTCTGAATACATACCTTCAGCAGTGCCCCTTCTCCTGGGCAGACCTCCAATATCCAATTGCCTCCTCTCCTCCTCATCTCCACGTGTATGTCTCATATCTGCCTCAAATTCAACATTATAAAAAATGATACCTATGGTACTCCCTCCACCCCCCTAAACCTCATTGCCTTCTAGTTTTCTACAGCTCAGTGAATGGCATGATCATTCAAACTGTTGGATAAGCCAGAATCCAGGGAGTCTCTGTTGACACCTGCTAACCTTCATATCAAACCATCACTCCAGCCTGCAAATCTTTACTTCCTTAAATTGCTCTCGAAACCATCCACTTTGGCCCATGGTCAGTGCTGGAAGAAACCCTAGAGGAGAGAGCTGCTAACTTCCCAGAGGGGTGCATTTGAATTGACACCTGAAGGGTGAGCAGGAAATTGCTGACAAAGGAAAGGAAGGTGTTCGGGGCAGAAAAAGCAGCACGCTGACCTCAACCACGACAGACGCACAGATGCCATTTACTTCTCTACCTGCCTGTCTACCAAACATTACAAGTTTCACACAGGCAAAACCGAAACTTGATTCTGCCCACTTCTCTATATTTTGAATTATTCTTCCCTATCTCAGGAAAGGGCCCAACTGTCCATTCACCAGTCGCTCAAGGCAAACACCTAGGAATCATCATTTTCTTAACCCCACATCCAGCTCCTCAGCAAGTGTTATCTGCTCCACCTAAAAATATATCCTGAATCTACCTTTCCCTATCTCCACTGCCACTGTTCTTGTCCAAGCAATCTGCATATCTTGCTTGAGTCAGAGTAATACCCTTCTCAGCAGCCTCCCTAAATTCTTTTTTCAACAAAGCTGAATGATTTTATAAAAATAATCAGATCATATTGCTCACCTGCTGAAAGTCTCCCAATGGCTTCCCATTACACTTAGAATAAACACCATCCCCCAGCCCTGGCCTATAAGTCTCAACATGACCTGCACCCTGACCACCTTTCCTATCACGTTCATGACCAACTTCACTCCAGTCTCCACCAGTACTGACTTTTTTTCTGCTTGACAAGCACACTAAGCTCCCTTTCCCCTCAACATTTCCCCTCCTCCCAGGTCTTATGAACCTTTATACTTGCTCTGCCTCACCTGGCATGATCTGACCCCAAATCTTCATCTCTTCATAGAGATTTAATGACCCACTAGCCTGCCCACTTTCTAACTGGCCACAATAGTACTCTGTTCCATTTTCTTTATAGCCCTTCTTATTGTATGAAAATGTATCCCTTTATCTGTTTTCTCCCTACCCCTCTGCCAGGTATATACTCCTTCCCACCTATGATCAAAGTCTCTGCGAGTGCAGGGATCTTGTCTGTTTCATTTATCCCTATTTTCCTAGCATCTAGAATTGTGCCTGGACTGTAATAAGTATCTGGTAAATACTTACTGTTGACAAATATTTACTGTGGAAAACGTTTTCAAAGCCTAGGACAAGAATAAAGGAACGATTTGCTTTATATATTTCTTGTTCAAATGACTTAAATGACCTCAGAAAATCAATTATATCCCTTCTTTATTTAGTTCCTTACTCTGTAAAATGCAAATAATGTTTCCTATATATTTGTAAATATGAAGAGTTTAAAGATGTCTGGGAATATCAAGTATTTTTGTAGCATAAATATATGGTAAATAAATACGTGGCAGGGATACCAACCATTAAAGCATGACTATCTACACTCCTTCCCCACCAGCTTCTGAGAAGCCCATCTTGGCCTGATCACGTAAATCAGAGGAAAGAGGCAAGGAGGAAATTAAAGAGGAAAGGGGGTTAATGAGATTTGTATTGCAGATGGAGAGTATTACTCATTGAAGGGGGGGGAAGGGCAGAAAAAGAGAGTGAAAGAAAAATATGAACTAGAAAGAGTGTTCTGTCTGAACTGGAGGGAGGGTTTGTGATTGCTGGGAGAAAGGAAAGAGCATTAGGATCAGCCCTGGCACCAAGGGGTTGTGTGGGAAGACGGGGCAGGGCTGTAGGGGGTGTGTGTGGGGGGGTGAAGGCGTGTGGCTAGGGAAAGAGGATTTCAAAAGATGTGCTGTGGTTTATGAGTCCTTTCTGGAATTTCCAGAGATGACAGTAAAGACTTAATTTGTTTTTCAATTAATTTTTTGGCCGCCAGTTTGTTTTCTTTACTGCAAACCCACAGCCCCTTTCTGTGACTGCCCTGGGGAGACAACAAGGGGTCTGGCTTTGTGAGGGCTACAAAGGGAAATGCAAGTGTCATCGGCCAGCCCCCAACCTTCTTCCATATTACACTTCCCATAGACTGAAATGGGACGTTGTGTCTCAAGTGCAGCACCTAGCATGCTGGAAGAATGGGAAGACAGACGATGAACTCAAATAAATGAAGTCCTCCAACATGGAAGGTGCGGGACGAGGAGTTGGGGATGTTTATTAACTTGCCCAAGGTTATACATCTAAGCCAGGATTTCATGGGGCTTTCTCTGGCCTCCAGAGGAGCCTGATGACACAGTGTCCTCCAGCATTTGGTGAAGTCAGGAAACCCTGGTCTTGGCACTGGAAAGCTGGGGGATGGGTCTGTCTCTGGCCCTTACCAGCTATGCAACTTTGGGAACAACATGGAACCATATTTCCACTTCTAAAATAAAATGTTGAACCAGTTCAGAGGCTCCCAGACACCAGTCTGAGAGTCCGTGATGGTCTGAGAAGAAGTTTCCATTGGTCAGTGGCGAATTAAAAAAAAAAAAAAGATAATGTTGTATCTACATCATTATATATTTGTAACTGGAACATTGCTAAGTGGCTTTTCTTGGAAATGGCTGTTCTGTTTTTGGTTATCAAAATAACTTATTATTACTTATTATTTTAGATAATAGTTTCCTTTGGAAGAAAAATGTTGTCTTGGCTTATCAATGTAAAAACTCCACAACCCCTTGTGGGTCCGCCAACATCTGTGAATTCATTGGATTAGATTATTTCCGGTGTCCCTTCTAAGTTGGACAATTTCCACAGGGAGGAGAGCTGCAAACTGAAATGCTTGAAGGGTTTGGTCCAGTAGTTACCATTGAATAAAGAATAGGACAGTAGGCACTCAGCTGTTCTAACACCGCATCTGTAACACTGAGTAGCTGCTTTGCTTTTTTAAGAACATGCT
Organism: Mirounga angustirostris; assembly: GCF_029215605.1. Taxonomy (NCBI): domain Eukaryota; kingdom Metazoa; phylum Chordata; class Mammalia; order Carnivora; family Phocidae; genus Mirounga; species Mirounga angustirostris. Next base: position 85,311,631 of record NW_026991716.1, on the reverse strand, counting down.
CATCTCAAACAAACAAAAGCAAATAAAGGTGTCTGTGGCTAGTATGAGACTGTAGTTACCACTTCACAAACCCTACGCAGTTAATTTGTAACCGTTTTCTTGCCGTTCTGACAGTCTGGGTTTCTGTTCTGAACCCCCCACCAAAATATCGAAGCACATAATTATTTTAATAATTTGATTCATTAGTTAAGATGGCAAAAAAATGATATTGCGGTGTGTCCTAGAAGTGCTTCACATCATCATGGAGATCGTTTGGCCCCAACGGAGTGCACGTCTTTATGTGCTATTCTATGCGGGTTTTTCGCTTGGGTAAAAATGTGAAGTCAGGGCCTGTTCAGAATGTTTGAAAAAACATAAGCTGAACTTACATATTGACTATGTCACAGATTATGATTGAACAGCAGAACCACTAGGTCTCGTTCTTTACATTTTTATTTTATTGTTTCTTCATGAATATGATAATAGCATTTCCACAAAATTAATGAAATAAGCAGTCGGGTCTTCGCCTGCATTATAACATCTCAAAAGCCAGAAGTGAAGCTACTCCAACAATTTTCTAATTACAGGAATAGCCATGCAGGCTTTTCCACATTTCCTAAAAGTTCTAGTTTTTTAGATTTTCAACCTTACGCACTATTGGAAACTATCCTTTTCTGTAATGTAACTTTAACCCGTTGTCCTTTCTTAGGGGAGAAAGAAAAGAATCAGCTAACAAAAGAAATTATTTCCTGGAGAAATAATTGTAAAATAAGGAGACACGCCATCAATCTACATAATTCTTTGTTTTGATGTAGGATTGTCTATGAGGCTACAAAAGAGAGCTTCCAGACATAAGCATCCGGCCCCTTTGGTGTTGGTTCCCACAAAAGTCCAATAAGGAAAACAAAAATGTGATGGGGTTGAGCATGGTTTGAAGTAATACTGAGAATCAAAAACAGGAAGCTCTGAGAGATGAATGACCTACCTCAAGGTTCTTATTTAGAGGTGAGACCCTCCTGGGAGAGGGGACTGCTCGAGGATCCCAGGGATGCTAGAGGCAGCGTGAACATGAGAACGCATCTCTCCCTGGCATGGGAGTGCTCTTTCTATTAGTCCACATTCATCCCTGAACAATAGTGTTCTTAATCATTATTGCAGATCGCAGCCTCTTCCAGTCTAAGTCTCCGCTGTGACAACATTATCTTTAAAATCCTTACCCTTGGTCCTATGCCTTTGATCCAACTTTCAAATTTGCATTTCTAAGAGAAGCCACACCAGCCTCCTTGTCCTTGTCTTTGAGCTGGTGAAGTTACAGTGCCATCTGTTGAATTACGTATATTTTGGGATTCTCCATTCTGAACCCCATTTCCTTTTGAAGTCTCAAGGCATGGGGATCCTTCCTGATTTTTCTCTGAACTTCCAGAAGCCACGCATATGACACTTAAGGCCCCATTACCCAAAGCGAGGTCCACACAAAAATCGAAGTTCCATGGGATAATTCCATGAGCTTCTGCTGTGGGCGGAGGTGAGCGGAAATAGTATTCCAGGATTGAGTACCTCTAAGTAACACTGCCTCAAATAATTTCAGACACTTTTTTCTGAATGACTTCTCAGACCACGAATTTATAAGAGGGGAATTAGTAAGGCTTCTGGTACCTATTTTATTTCAGGGTCCTCTTTTATTCAAGAAATGTACTTCGAAAAATTCTAGTCTTACCACAATGATTACTAGTGCATAGAGAGTACCAAATACTAGTGCATAGAGAATAATCTTGGGAGTTTAACAATATTTAGATTTGTAGGCCTCATCTTCACAGTTGAGTGAGCCAACACTTCTTTCAGGGAACTCATGAATCTGCATTTTAAAAAGCATCCTAAGCAGGGCTGCTGAAACTTTAACTTGAATAGGAATTATCTGGGATTTTGTGAAAATGCAGATTTTGATTCCATAGGCCTGTGCTGGGGCTCTACTCTAGATTCTGAATTTCTAACAGTTCCACAGTGAAGTTGTTGCTACTGGTCTGAAACCCACACTTAAAAGGAGGAAGGCTGCCATGATTCTGACCATCCAGCGTGCTCCACTTCTGTGATCATCACAAATGTCACTGTCTTCCAAGGTTTCTGTCACCTTCCATTCAGGAATCAGGGTTGCCTTATTGGTTCATAATTAAGTTCAGAGTTGTAATTTCCTTCATTGCTTATTCTACCGTCTGAGAGGTGAAAGAGTTAGCAAATGTGTCAAGGTTTATCAGATGCTCTGGTTCTAACCTAACATGAGGTCCAGATAGTTGGGGTTTTTGTTACTCCCTATTCTATCAGTGGTCTGTGCCAGGTTTTTGATCTGACTCAGATACTGCCCTCGGAACCTCCAGTTTTACTGAGCTTATTTGCTACTTCCTTTTTTTGCTCTTGGGGTCCTGCATTTGACCGTGCATTTGATTTCTACTGTGGTATAAGCCCCATAAACATTACTAATGTTTTTGCCTGTAACAGAAAAATTGTCTTTTAAAGAAATTAAGAAAAGAGAAAAATAACCTTTTATACGTGTTTATGTATTTATTATTTCTGGCCCTCTTTTTTCCTTTGTGTAGATTCCTATTTCCATGGAGTATTGTTTTCTTTCTTTCTTTCTTTTTTTTTTTTAAGATTTTATTTATTTATTTGACAGAGAGAGAGACAGCGAGAACAAGAATACAAGCAGGGGGACTGGAGAAGCAGGCCTCCCGCCAGCAGCCCCCCTTGTGGCTGGATCCCAGGACTCCAGGATCATGACCTGAGAAGGCAGTTACTTAATGACTGAGCCACCCAGGCGCCCCAAGTATAGTTTTCTTTTACCCTGAAGAACTTTCTTTTGCATTTCTTGTCATGTGGATTTGCTGAATTCCTTCGGCTTTCATTTATCTGAAAATGTCTTTGTTTCACCTTCATTTTGACCCTTGTTTGTTCTTTTTCTTTTGAAATATCTGGAGATTCACAGGAAGTTCCAAAAAATATGCAAGGTAGTCCCCCCAAATCCATCTTCACTTTTAAGTGTTATGTATGTGGATATATCTGGGACTCCAAGTTTATGTGTGTTATTCCATTTGATAACCTAGAAATGACAAACGACTGGTGCTGTTTATTTTTCTTTGTGTCTTTTTCTCTGAGACCATTTGAATAATCTCTACTCAAGGTCATGGATTTTTCAAGGTCATGGATTTTTTCTTCTGCAGTGTCCAATCTGCTGTTAAGCCTATCTGGTGATTGTTTTTAAATTTCAGATATGCATTTTTCAGTTCCAGAGTTTTCCATAGGTGTTTTAAAAATAGTTGTCTTGTTTTCCTGCAATAACTCTCTTCTTTCTCCATCATTTCCATCTTCTCCTGTACATTCCCTAGTGTGTTGATAATAATTGTTTGGAGTCTTCTTCATTCTGCTAATACCAATATCTGTCTGTATTGGATGTGTTTCCTTTTAATATAGTTCATGTTTACCTATTCATTCTCAAGCCTTGTAAGTTTGTACTGGACTCTGAACATGGTGTATAAATAATAGTGGAGATCGAGGGAAGGTTTTCTGTTTTGTTTTACTTATTTCCCAGAACATCTAAACACTTTCTTCCATCTGGTCGTTAGGCTGAGGCCAGTTGGTTTTGATTTCTCCTAGAGTGGAGCTGAGCTGGAGCCTGGCTGCAGCTTTCAGTAGATGGAGATCACCTGTGATCAGCCCGACCCCAAATTCCTATGCCACCTTTTCGGGTAGATCTTGTCAGTACTTAAGCCGGGAGGGAGTTGAGCCGAAGTTTCAGATATTTTTGCCTGACCTTTGGCTGCATCTCTGGCAGGGCCCAAGAATCCAAGTGCAAAACTATTTGACTTCTTTCTGATTTCCAGGCCCATCCTCATTGAATTTCTTTGCATAATTTGGGACAGGGCTGGGTAGGGATGGGAAGAAAAGAATTGTTAGGCAGTTTGCATCTGGATGTCTTCCAGATTCTAAGCCATTCCGGTAGCCCACTCTGTTAGAAAGTCCCTGCAGTCTCTTCGTCTACTGTGAGTCCGTGACAACTTCTCCGTCCATCCTTCTTTGATCAGGCATCTGATGCTATAAATGCGAGCCCCTCCTGTTCTTTTCTCACCTGTGCAGTATTCATTTCTGCTGGCATTCAGTTACTCAAGGCTTCCTTGCATCCTCTGTTCTTTGCAGCCCCATCGACACGTGTAATTTTAAAATTTTCCACGTAGTGGGAACAAAGGTCCTTTGCTTCATCCTAACCATCTTAATCACAAAACAAGCAAATACTTCCCCCACTTTTTGTTTGAAATACATAAACATAGAGCACATTTAATTGTTAAGTAAATAATTCTTACTTGCAAGCTTTTTGAATAAACTCCTATGACTTGCACTGGGATACACTGATGGCCGCACCCAACTTTCCTTGCTTTCCAGGTAACAGTTGAGATCCTTCTGGAGGCAAATGAAGTCTGCTCTGGCTACATTGGGTGTCTGGGGCCCTTGTTGATTTTGTGTGTGCTGGATGTGTACTCCAGCTGGGATAATTTCTGGTAATGCCTTCTTGACAGCTTTCCAAGGAAACAATTCTCTCGAGGATTTCCCCCCTTTATTTTTCTTCCTTTGCTTTTTCTATATAACTGAAGTAAAAAGAGAAATTATTAAACCTAAGACAATCTCACCCTAACTCCACTTCCTTTGACTATCAGAAGCCTTCAATTTCTTCTTGACTTTTGGAAAAAAAAGGTACAGCTCTCTCTTCCCATAAGTTTCCCAGCTGGAAATTAGTACCATTGATGTCATTAAAGCTCATTTGTAAGTGCTCTCTTTGGCAGATCTTCAGCAATAATTCAGGTAGCCTCAAATTCAAAACTGCTGTGGTTGTTTTCTGAAGGAATTTTAACTCTATTAAAATACACATTGAATGAAATTTAAATCGATTTTTAAAAAATTATTTAAAATGGCTTTATGACATTGCTGTTTGAATTGTATTCATCATTGTTATCTTACATTTAAATTGGCTATTTATGTTAATATCACCCAATTTCTGCATAATAGGAAAAGGGATTTAAAATGGAAATCAAGCCCAGGGATATATAGTAGTGATAGTTGCTGCCAATAGCAAACTCCATGTGTTCTCTATGACTGTGAGAAGGAGATTAGGGCTCCTCTTCCCTTCCCTTCTAGCTTGAGTTCTCTTCTGATTGTCGGACAATGTTTGCATTCATTACCTTATATATTTTTCTACTGTCTATGTCTCACTGGGGGCTAAGGAAGAGGCAAAAAGGAGCAGGACCAAGACCTAGGGGAATAAAGGTTTTGTGGCTGCCTAGTACTCAGAGCCAGGGGATAATTGACAAATTCTATCTCTTTGGTTTTCTCCTCCACACTTTTTCCATCCAAATCTTTCCTTTCCCATGTATTTTTCATACCTATTGCCTTCTAAGAAATAGTCATACGTTTGTGCGAGATCAATGAGGTCATTGAACATTAGCTCATTTCTTCTCTCAGTTTATCTCTTTGACATTCACTTCAACCTCTGTCATTGTTACCATGAAACCATCCTGCTTCTGACAATCCCCAAGAGCATTAAAGAATTTGAGTTACTAAAAATGTAGCCACAGCCCCCAGTTTCTACATAGATTAACAAATGTATGGGAAACTTTGAGTGTTTAGTATCTACCAGGCTAGGATATTAGTTGAATACAGGGTTATAAAGATTGTCTCATAAATCAAGATTCTCTCCAAACCATTGAATATATACACTTGATATGTACTTTATATGGCTTTCTTCATTGATAATGTCCTTCTTTTTGTCTACTGTGAGTGTTCTATACCGAGGCAAGATCCTGGTAGGGCACAGATAATTAATAATTGTTCTCCACTAGCACTTGTGGTTTATGACTCCTGTACCTGTTAGAAATTGCATTAAGCAATTAGTATCTGGTAAAAGAGTAAATCTATTAAAAGCAACTAGAAAAATGATGGTTTAAATAATAGGAATTTGTTTTTCTCACACCTAAATGAAATCTGGAATTTAGGCAATGAGCCGTGCTATGGAAGGTCTATGGTTGTTGGACACCAGGCTTCTCTGACCTTTCTCTTCTACTATCCTGGGGCATTACTTCCAACCACAATATTACCTCATAGTCCAATAGGGCTAGAGAGGTCCCAGACATCATGTATTAGGAAAAAGAAAAAGAAAGAATAAAAGGGATGTTCATGCCAGCTGAGTCAACTTCCATTAAGCTGGAAGTTCCACAAAGCATTTACAATTACATCCCATTGGCCAGAATGTAGGTATATTCCCACAACGAGGTACACAGAAGGTTGGAGAATAAATTTCTATCTGGTTATAAGGCTATCTTCTGTCACTAAGGGAGGAGAAAATAGATAGTGGGGAAAAATCACAGTCTCTGCCACATCCACTCAAGCCTTGGAAATAGAAGATGGTTCTTTGAGTCATTTTGAATATCAGTTGAAATTATGCAAAATTTGAAACATATGAAAATATGTTACATCTATGTCACTCTACCTTCCACTTTAAAATGTCTAAAGAGAGGGTTATCTGAGTGGTTCAGTCGGTTAAGCATCTGACTCTTGATTTCAGCTCAGGTCATGGTCTCAGGGTCATGAGATCGAGCCTCACATCAGGTTCTGTGCCGAGTGTGGAGCCTGCCTAAGATTCTCTCTCTCCCTCTCTCTTTGCCCCTCCCCGACCATTGGTGCTCTCTCACTCTCTCTCTCTCTCTCTCAAAAAAAAAAAAAAAGTCTAAAGACAGAAGAAACTACCAGGAAATGCCCAAAGAAAGGTTAACAGAAAGTGAGGAATATAGAAAACATATTTTTTGAGTAATAGTAATTTTTAGTTGGTAAATACATGAAAAGCTCTAGCCTAATTGGGGAATTTGATTTATTCTATGAGAATTAGGAGCAGCTTTTATTTGAATTGGACTTATCCAATAATCAAAGTTTGTCTTGAGATGTGCAAAATTTCTCATCACTAGAAAAGTTTAAAAAGAACCTTAGCTTCTAGAAACTTGTTCAAAGAAATACCTGAAAAAGTTTGCAAGATATATGATCATAATTCCAATGTTTAAAATATCAGTAATATGAAATAATATATTTACCTAATAATAAAGGATTGGTTGAAAAAGAGTAGATTCACACACTATACATGTTTTAAAGTGACTACATAAATATTTATTGACAGAGAAAGAGATTCATGATATATAGTGGATTAAATGAAAGAGTTACAAAACCAGCCCTATAGTATGATTTTACATGTGTCTTTAAATGATCACCAGAATGCATAATCCACATACCCACAGATAATCAAGGAGAGATCTGGTGGGTGTTGCTGGTGGAGCTTAGAAGGGCTCAGTACCTGATCTCTGAGCTCATCATGGCTCAGGAGCTTGGTTGTACATCTTTTTACCTCCTTTCTTTATTTTCACCTCAAATTCTTCAATGCCATGAATTCTTCAACAACTGATAACTGTTGTTTTCTAAGAAAACAACCTAGTTACACGTTTTATTTGTGCATTGTTTCTTTTCTTCCTTCAAAGATACAACCCTGAACCTAAAAACATACTGGCTAGAAACTGACATCTTAAAATAGCTCCCTTGGCCACAGCTAAAGGGAGCCTTGGCAAGAGAGATGGCTATCTAAAACCCTGTTACTTTAAGAGGGGCAAGACAACAATAACAAACCAAAAACCTGAAAAACTTCTGGAGGATGGACCAAAAGGGTAGAAAATTTAAAACTCTATTTAGAAAATTTAGCACTTTGTGATGATAAAGAATGTACTACTTATTTCCTCTTTACCATCATGAACAGGTGGAAGTGCCCATTCTAATGCATCCTGAGGTTCCTTGGCCAGGGATGCTGATTTGTTCTCAAAGATCCATTCACCTAGTTCTGCTCTTGACACATGAGCAAAATGACTAGCTGGACTTATACATACATACATGTATCCATAGTTGTGGAAGAGAGAGACTCATGATAACTTAATTTCAGTATCTCGCCACAATCCTGGCTAATCCTATTCTTGAGAGCAAATAAGATTGTGCTTTGAACCAACACACACACACACACACACAATGTTAAGATTGGTAAACATCCAAGAAAATACAGGAAAAGGCTAATGAGAATATTTTAGCAAGGGTTATTTTAAATGTAAGCTTACTAGCATAAGTGGTTCTGAAGTCAAAACATGGTTATCACATAGGATTATTTTGAGATGGGGATAGTTGTTATATTATTGAGGAATTTTAATGAATAGTAGGTCCATTTGTTATTTATTTTCTCCCAAATGTTAATAAACAGCTCCAGTTATAATTGCTGATTTTCTATATTTATGGAAAACTGGCATTTCATAAATATCAAATTGTGATATCATCTACTTGTATGCTGGTTTTCTATGAATATATAAATTTAGTAATTACTTCTAGAAGTGTGAGTTAATTTTTTTGTGTGTGAATAAATCAAGAAGGAGAATGACAAGTCTGTAAAAATGGTAGAATCTTAAATATCCTTTTCATTGTTCTTTTTAAGAATTTATCTAAAATGATGTCATGGAGTGGCAGAGAAAAATCTGGGATACAAGATTTTCTATTAAAGCCATCAAGATGTTCATCAAAACTAAGTCAACATGCAGACATTTGACAGGGATAGTGCATAGAGCTTTCTCGAAAGACCAAAAGGTTGGGAAAACTTTCTAGGTCCCAAATAATCAATGTTTAAAGGAAAACAATTGTACAGAGGTTATATTAATTTAAACTAGTAAAGGATTTCTTCATAAGAGGAAGTTTTAGCTTATTTTAATTCTAGGGCAATGAAATTCTCACTTGATATATTTACTATTATAATGTATTCTCTTGGATAGTATTGGCAGAAACTCCCCATTAATATTTATCTTTAGAACTTTGCTCCATTTCATGGCTCAGTAGAGAATTAATATTTAGCAAATGTGTGATGAGCCTTTTTTTGTCTTATGGCTCAAATTCACCCAAGTCCTTCAGATGCAAAATTTATTTTTATTAATGAGTTTTATAATGAGCATAATATTTTACCACAATATGGTAAATGTTACCATGGGCTGTAAGTTTTCTTTCAAAGTTAAGTCACATCAAAATGGAATGTTTTAGTAGCTAAGGGGAAAGGATAAATTTTTGGCTAGAAGAAAATCAATCTCCTGTTTTTGGGTTTGAGGTCCTAAAATGCATGAGACTGGCCAATACTGAAATAATAATCCTAAATCCTGATAACAGCTTTTAAAGGGCTTAAAAGAAACTAATTTGAGCAGTAGTAAAATTTTCTGTAATAGCTAGACTGTGTGTCTCATCAAATCACAGTTTTAAAAGAATACTTTCAATCCAACTGGACATTGACATTTGTGCTATGAAGGATAAGCTTAGTAGTGGTAAGGGACCACCATCGGCAGTAAATAAATTCTGTCTGTTAACAGAGAGACCACTAATCTGACAAAAACTATGCAGCCATGAATCCAGGAAGCGACTTCGAGATCAAAATCTTCCTTAATCAGAGGAATGTGTCCTCATTGCAAATGGGTCATGAATAACCTGGATGGAGCCTGTTTACAATCCAGGTGTTTGATGCCAGCATTACCTCCTGTAAGCATCTTAAGCAGCAGGTGGGAGCACAAATGTGTTTAACAACCTCCTCAGGTAGAATTAGAGCCCCACCCAAACAGCTGGCCAGAGTAGGAGTTAAGCCTGAGCTTATCTAATCATAATCAGAGAATATCCTGTCTTTTCTTATTAGGGAATTAAAAATCATTATTTGTATATTTAAATAAAATTACATATGGTCCAAATGAAATTTGGAATGCTACAGAAGACATGGTTTCTGGATCAGTGTTCTGTGGCAAGAAGCTCTTAAAATACTGGCTATGGCTTTGATCTTGATAGTTTAAAAAAAAAAACAAGTCAATTAAGTGGTCTCCAGAGAAGTGTGAACATAAGGGGAAAGAACACAGGTAGGGCCCCTGAAGACACAGGCATAATACTTCACCATCTCTGCGTTTTCAGTAGCAATCAAGTTCAAGTTCTAGAATGTGTATTGAACACAACTGAGGCAAACCTTTGACACTCCAAGTATGTTTTGTGCTCAGAACAGGTACAGAATTTTCCTCCAGTGGCCTCCTGAGTTCTAACCCATGTGATGCTACAGCAGGGATTTCTTCTTTTTCTCCTGGTGGTTTCCATTTGCTTAAAATCTTTCAAGTTGCAACTGGCTTTTTAAATTCCTTGATTTAGCACTCTTGCCTTTTATTTTCTCCTACACACTGGCTTTGATTTTGTTTTGGGGGATTTATTGGAACTTCAGAATTTCACGAAATGATGATTGACAAAATTGTCATTATTGGCAAAGGTGGCTTCTTTGCCCCAAATCCCCACAAGTAGTCCAACTCCTAAAAGTTCATAAAAGCTATTTGTCATCATTTTATCACAGGAGCTTTATTCCTATAAAGAAAAATCAGAAAAACATAGCAAATGCTTTTCCATAGTGTGTACAAGTGTCCAATAATTATTTTAATCATCTTATTTCTGTGGGTATCTCCATGATTCCACACGAGTGGGCTTGGTTTGGTAAAAATAATCACAGCTTCTAATAAACATCTTTGTTGACCATTGTCTTCCTCTTCATAGCCAATTGGATTCACAATGTATGGAAGGAACAACCTGGTACGGATAACGGCCTCCCCTCACCCTCAGGGCACTCCTTAGGGGCCAATTTTTCAGGCTGCACTATTGCTAAAATATTGATTCTCTAGTTGGAATTCTGATGTGAATTCACAAAACTTCTTGAAGGTAATGATGCTGGTTTTTTAATCCTGAAAATTCATGGGGCTTCACGTAAGTGAGGTATCAACTTTTGAACCTATATTCATGTATGGATTTTTAGCTCAGCTTGCCCTTAAAACTGAATATCACTAGATAACCCAGCATACTGACTGCATCTAAATGACAAGTTTTCAGGAAGAGGTATAAAGCTCATTTCTCTTCATTGACTGTGAATCGATGTGGGCACCATGAATCTACAGGACCCCGAATAACAATAACGATAGTAATGGCTACTAACACTTATCAAGGACTCATTATAGATTAGCTCTTAATCCTCAAACAACCATTATTATTCTCATTTTAGAGATGAGACAATATTACACATGGATATAAAGAAACTTGTCCAAGACCAAAGAGCTTGTCAGGGGCAGACCTGGCATTGAAATTCAGGTAGTCGGATCCCAGAAGCCAGGCTCTTCACCACTCTGTCTCCTTAACAGCGAAATCTTTCTATGAAATGGGTTCTGTCTGGTCTAGATGCCCTCAGAGAGTAACTCACCCATTTGAACTAACGGATCATTTCTTTTGGGTTCCTTCATGCCAATACAAGAGTCTAGGCTGAGCCTTGTTACAGAAAGTGGGGTCAGCAGAATCTTTCTTTTTAGGTCAAGAGGAGGGATGAGGTTAATTGAGTTCCACTTTCAAAAACAAAAGAACAGAATACTGGTGGGGTTTCCAGCCACCATCTCAGTCTGGACTGATATTAAGAATTATAGCATGGTATTGTATTTTCTGGACTTACTAAGATCTCTGAAATTCTGTAACTTTCCATGTTTCTTGTTTCGCATTTCCTCTTTTCCCATGGAGATTGGTAGTAGAATATTTAAAAGTAAGAGAGCTTGTGTATTGTTATTGCAAGCCATTGGGAAACTAGACACAATAATTCCAAAGGGTGGTGTGGGTGATGAGCAGCTCTGAAGAAGTAAGAATATATATGAAAAGATTAAAAAACATAGTATTGATTGAAAAATGCAAGATGCAGAATCATATGCACAGAATGAATCCATTTATTAAAATATAAATCTATAAAATAGCACTGTAGAATATTTGTGGATTCACAATGTATGGAAGGAACAAAAATGGTATGGAAAGATATACGACAGACTCACAATAAAGGTTGCTTCTGGGGAAGTGGAAAGGGGACTTTAGTTATAGTTGCAATATTTAATTTTTTGTGACAGAAGGAAGTGTGATAGATGTTATTTTTGGATGGTGGGATGTGATGTTATATTTTTTTGAATTTTCCATAATTTAAATTTTTTTCAAAATCAACTAACTTTAAAAAAAATAAAAGGAAACAAAAAATAGAGGAAAGGAAAGAAAACAAGGTCACTGGGAACTTCAAATGAAAAGATAGGACCAGGAGCACAAGTCTGGGTTTGAGGGTTGGTCCTACTGTTCTTTGGAGCTGACTCTAATCTAGATTTAAATAACTATGAAAATTCCTAGGCATGTTTCTTATTATTTTAGAGGTTAAAAACATAGGACTCTTGTTTTTATATGGGAATATTTTTTTAATTAACATACATAATGTATTTATTTGTTTCAGGGGGTACAGGTCTGTGATTCATCAGTCTTACACAATTCACAGCATTCACCTTAGAGCGAGGGGTTGTTTTTGATAGGGAAGGATTTCTTGGAGGAGGTGCTGGGTCACATGCTCACAGGTCCTTACTAACAGTCCAGATCTTTACGCTTGAAATAGCTCAAAAAGGGTAGTCTGGTCAATGTTTGATTTCAATATATGGACATGCTTATTTCCTTTTGATTTTTTTTTTACAGCCCTCTTTTCTTCCATAAATGATAAATAGCGCATTACCCAGAGGTTTTCTGTGTGGTGCAGGATAGTAAGTTCCCTGAGAGCAAGTAGATTCAATGAATGCCATTAATTGCCCTGAGTTTCTCTTGCTTCAGTAGATTTTATACAATTCTTACTCTGTTTCTATATTTATGCAAGATGCTTTGCCCTTTCATTTAAATCCCAATGAAAGAGCCAGCAGAATTTTAGGAAAGGTCAGGCTGGAAAAATTAGATATGGCATCAGAGAACAGTGTGATCAAACAAACCATACAGAATATTACATTTTCATACCAGTGCTTAATTCAGTAGCAGGTGGTAGAAAGTTAAGATTTTTTTCTTTTATCTTTTTTTTTTTTAGTATCTCCTAAAAATATACAACAACAAACCCAAACCCAAAAAATAAACAAATAAAAACAAAGAATCTCAAGGCTTGTTGTATGCGATGGGAGAATGTTTTCTAATCTGCAACATGCTATGTCTACAGGGGTCTCCCCAGAAAGAAGGAGCCATCTCAGGACTTTCATCCTGACTATAATAATCCAAATGAGATGGCCTTAAAAACTTTCAGAGCATTGCCAGAAACCAGCAGGCAACATTTTCTAGCTTTTTGATGTCACCAACATTGACAAGGGTAAGGCAGAGAATTCAGTGGTTATCTTGACCCTCAAAGAGCTATGAAGAGAGCTTTGTAATGAGCTTCTCCCCTTTCCCTCAGGCTGGTCACTTTCAGATCAAGGTTGATTCAGTGTCCCCACAGGGGCCCAGTTGGGCCAGAGTGTTGCAATCCAGCACCAGCAGTGGCCCTCACTGGTCCCTCTGGAGTGACCCTCCGGTGAGGGACCTAAAGCAGGCATCTACGAAATGTACCCTGTGGGCCAAATCTGACCCACCACCTGTTTATGTATTTGCCCATCATCAAGCTAATAAGGGTATTACATTGTTAAATGGTTGAAAAAAGAATCAAAGCCTTTGTGTGTGCGATGGGTAATATTATATAAAATTTAAATTTTAGTGGCAACAAATAGTTCTACTGGAACACAGCCATGTTGTCCATTCATGTTACATATGATATCTGAGTGTATTCATGCTACAGTGAAAGAGCTGAGTAGTCGTGACAGAGACTTTATGTGGTCTGCAAAGCAAAAAAATATTTACAATCTGCCCTTTCGGGAGAAAGAAAGAGCTTGCAGATCTGTGCCCTAGAACGCCATTTGCCAGCACTGGAATGGCTTTAAAAACAATTGCAGCTAATTAGACTGATGATTTGGAACATCATCTAGCTTGCTTTGCTACTGTAGGTGCAGTCCCAGTTGGAGTGCTCCAGACTCTCAAAGAGCATGCTGTTCTGTGAATTAAAAGTTTGCAGACTCACGTAGGGAATTGCTCATACCTTATTAAAGCTATTTCCTTAAATATACCCTCCCTCCCCCAAACAGCGCTGCTGCGGAAGGCTGTGTATCCTGTAAGCTTCAGAGTGCACCGTTCACACAGACAGTGGCCTCCCTCCTAAAATGTTCGAGAAGACATACCTACAAATTAGGAGCGGAGCACCGAGTGAATGTGTTAGTCGTGTGTGTGAGTCAGAGAGGGGAGAATTGATTGTAGGAAAGAGATGTGAACGCACAGTCTGGAGTTACCCTGGCTCCGTGAGTCTGCAAGCATTTTCTGTTATCCGCTGTTATTAGATAGTAGCATTTTCCAGCACCAAGACTGCGGAAGGCTCCATAACTGTAGGCATTTCCAATCAGGAGATACTGGTACAGTCATCCATACATCGTGGATGGTCCCTAATTACACCAGAACTGTTTCCAATTTTCCAAATGCAATCCGTAATTTCCCAGGTAGATTCCTTTCCCCACAACTCCTAAGGTTCCCTTTGAGGTGATCAAGAGGTACCTCCCTTTGTTGGGTCAAAGATCCCTTCGGCCTCCCACCGTCCACAGCAGCCCACACGATGGAGAGCCCTACTGCTTTCTCAAAGCACAGGCATTTCTGTGATATGATTTTATCCTTATACAATCTTGAGAGGAAAATGACAGGTGTTATTTCACTCATTCTGTAAATGAAAACTCTAAGGCTCAAAGATTAAATCATTTTTCCAGATTTTTCAGGTGTTTGGCTCCTGGCCCTTTCCTCCTTTCCTGGGATCAACCAGCCACCTATTGCAATGAGCCAGGCCCCCCGCCCCCCGCGCCCCCGCAATCTGGTGAAGAGGGCAACATGGAAGGGTCTGTGCTGAACTAATAGTCTCCAATTAGAAAGAGATCCCAATGTAATGCTCTCTGCCTTTCTGAGGAAATTTCCCTATATTGATCTGCAAAGTGATCCAAAACTATAGCCATATGTGTATCACTTAAAAGTTGCAAAGATAAAATTCCTCAAAAAGAATTCATACCAGCGATGAGCAAATATGGTGTGAAAGTAAGCCCCCAGTCCCAGAAATTCATCCTTCAAGAGAGAAAATAGAAAAAAAAATAATGAAATGGGATGGCTGAATAACCATTTAAGGAAAAAAAATAAAGCTGACTCCTTAAACAAAATATATTTGAAAGGGAGCAAAGATTTACATGTGGAAAATAAAACCATAAAATACTAGATTAAAATATAGGAGAATAATTTTACAGCTCTGGGTAGAGGAGGTTCTCACTATGCATGACAAATAGCTCAGAAGCAAATACTAATGGAGTAAGATTCTTCATCAAAGCAGTGTTTCTCTGATTCTCTGGCCACCAAATAATCTGATTGTGATTCATCCTTCCACACAGCAATAGTAGTAAATTCTCATTCTGCATTTACTTATCATTGTGATAAACATTTTACGTGAATCTGTTCACTTAATTCTCACGACAGCCTCACAAAAGAACACTGTCATGTGCTGATTGCCCCTCTTTGGACCTTGCAGCACGGAGAGGTTCATTGAGCAGGTTCACGCAGCCAGTGAGCGGCAGAGAAGATGTGAAGGCCAGGTCTCCCTGGGGCCCCAGTTCCTGCTCTCCTCCCGCACATGGATTTTCCTACAGGAGAAGGTGCTGACGAGCCCTGCCGAATTCCTGATCTGCTGTGAATCCTGAGCTTCTCATGGCCACTTAATAAACTGGCATTTCCTTGATCATCTTCTCCAGCTCAACCAGCATGAGCTCAACCTCCTGAAACTTGAATGCTGGGTGCACAGACCAAACTAAAGTCCCGAGGCACAGGACTCAGAATGAGGAGACACGTTGAGGGAAATGACTGGGCCAGCATGGTTATCTTGCCTCCCCTGCTGACAACTTTATATCCTCTTTTCTGTGATTTAACTGTAGATTGCTACTTCTGAAAGGGTAAAACACAGAGCAGATGAAATATAACATAGATAGCAGA
The DNA here is from genome assembly GCF_029215605.1 of Mirounga angustirostris. Lineage (NCBI taxonomy): Eukaryota > Metazoa > Chordata > Mammalia > Carnivora > Phocidae > Mirounga > Mirounga angustirostris. The sequence continues at coordinate 85,295,632 of NW_026991716.1, read as the reverse complement.
GGACTCGTCTGATATGTAATAGCTTTTAGTGGAGTAGATTTCTCGCTTCAGAGGGGGCATAATATCAGCTGAATGCTCCTCAAGCTTATCGTAACATGACATTACACAGACCACATGCACAAGATTGGTTATTTATATAGAATACAATTAATGTGAGATTAAGCTCGAAGCTTGATGAGTCTGCAAAAAATCAACTCCAAGGCAGATTTGGTGTGCCCTAAAACCACCGTGATTCTGATGATTTCACAGCGTTGACCTAAGTCCATTGAGAGCTTTGGGTGATACACTATATTCTGACAATTTACTACACACAGCATCATGGTTGTTTGTCACAGCTTTCTGAAATCAATAAATATAGCACTGGCAAATTTTCCTGGCAGACGAATTGTTTTCAGTAAATTCTAGAAGGGCAGCTGCTGAGTGGCAAGGAAGAAGCCAGAAGCACAGTGCTACTGTTGACCTTAGACAAAGGTCAATTTTCAATCCCTGATCCTGACCACAACAAATAATTGCCACCCAAGCAGGGAATTGATTAATTTGGTGGGAGAAAGGGTGATTTTGAAATAGCTGGGAAGTTCCTAAGATGTCTCGAAACAAAATAAATGTACCTTTTATTTTACTAAATATACAACAGTCGGGATTCTTGGCTAGCGAGGATGTTAGAAAGGTGGTTTGTGCTTTCTGTGGTTTTACTGGGCCATCTGGCTTTCTGAAACGAAGTCTTCATGTTCTGTCTTCAGGAGCCACCCACTTGCTGACTCTCGCATCCGGCTTCTGCCCCACCGTTCCCCTCCCAGGCCTCAAATGTTACGTTGTCACCGTCAGACTCCACATCTCTCTCTGGCTTTTGTTCCTGACCTCTCACAGCGTTTGATCACCTGCCTTGGGTTTCACCAGGTGATGCCCTCCTATTTCCATCCCTCATTGCACCTCAGTCTCTCGCTAATTTCTGATCCACTTCAGATCCCCGAAATGTGGCTGTCCCCCCGGAGGACCTATGCTTGATCCTCTCGCCATCTCTCCACATGTTCTGCTTCTCCAGTCTCGTTGTCCCTCGCCCGGCTAGCACAGCACACTAGTGGACAGCTCTCTGGTCTGGGTCTCCAGCCTCCCAGAGCCCTGCTGCCGTCCCCAGGGCCAACACCTGCCAGACACTTCATCTAGACCGTCTACCCTGCTCTGCTTTGGTTTCACACCTCAGTTTCACTTCCTGCCCAACACATGGGATGTCCTACTAGTTAATCAACACAATAGCATTTTTAAAAAAGGTTTTATCAATTTATTTGATAGAGAGAGAGAGAGAGCACAAGCAGAGGGGAGTGGCAGAGGGAGAGAGAGAAGCCGATGCAGGCTCCATCCCAGGACCTGGGATCATGACCTGAGCCGAAGGCAGATGTTTAACCAACTGAACCACCCACACGCCCCAACACAACAGCATTTTTATCAGCATCCTTCTCCCCAGTCACCTTCTGTACACCTGACTGCAATGTTACTGTGAGTGGTACTGCTTAAGCAGCTTGTGGTACAGAATAAAAAAATGCCTCATTTGTCTTTTAAAATATCAGGTGAGCAGAGAACAGAGCCAAATACACATAGAAGTAGCTGTAAAAAACCTGGGGGCTGTCAGTTTGCATCCTTTGATTGGAACAATTAGGGAGGAATTTTTGCTTTAACTTAATTTAGTTTGGTTTAGTTTTGTTTTACTTTACTATTTTATTTTATTGTGCAGGTACGAGGTCAACCTACACTAATGTGGGGCCATGACATCATCCTTTACAGGTTCCCCGATGCCAGGGAAGATCTCAGAAGTTACGACTGATATGCAAGATCCCAGGGCCTGGGTATTTTAAGGTATAGTCTGAATTTGAAGTCTCCTTCACCAGGTCTTCCCATACATAGCTTGCCCGTCCACTCTTTTTAGTTTTTACATTATTTGCTTTGTTTCCTGTTAGCAAATGTCTCTGGAAAGACAAATACAAAATACTGAGAAGAAAGTAGCCTGGGGTGGTTGGTTATTGATGGTAGATGACATGGCAAGGACTGCTCATCTTTAGCCTGGAGTGAGAAGTCTGGAGTACTGCAGGGGTCTGTCACTGCCCAGGACCCCAGGCGAGGAGCAGAGTTTCCTGGGGAAAGCAGAGGTCGGTTAGCTGCAGACACAGCTGTAAGGGAGGTTTCTGCTTCATGTCTTCGGTATATCTCAAAATAGCTCTGGGCTTATTTATATAAAAGGAAGTTTAGGGTTACATGGGCATTTAGATTTAGGTAAATTGCCATGGAAATACCATATTTCACTGAAACTAAGAAAAATGAAATGTTAATTACATTAAGATATCTTGTAAATTTTAAGAAACATACAAATTTCAGAGATGTTAAATTGTTTTTATCTTTTTAAGATTTATTTATTTGAAAGAGAGAGTGAGAGACAGAGCACAAGCAGAGCGGGAGGGGTAGAGGTGGTGAGGAGCAGAGGGGAAGAGGCAGAGGGAGAGGGAGAAGCAGACTCCCCGCTGAGCAGGGAGCCTGATGTGGGGCTCGATCCCAGACCCTGAGATCAGGACCCCAGCTGAAGGCAGATGCTTAACTGACTGAGCCACCCAGGCGCCCATTAAATTGTTTTTAGAAAAGTCAAGTCTAAGAAAAAGATATGTATGGTAAAAGCGTTCCATCATAAAAAAAAAAAAAAAAAAAGCCTACACTAAAGAGAGACTTCTTTTTAACTCCCTGCCACTTCAGGTGGGCAGCTGAGATGAAACAGTACTGTAGAAAATCTATAATTCATGAAAGGTGACATTCCTTGGTTGACACTATGAGTCCACTGAATCCTTCCTTCACCTGTGATTTTTAGGCAAATTTTAATCTTAAAATATAAGGTAAATTTTTTCTTCCCCCCTAGGGAGCACAAAGGAAAGTACATCCAAATATAACTTTGTTCTTAGGTTTTTGAAGAAATTTAGGTTTCATAAAAATTAAGACAGGGGAGACCTTTTCAGAAATGCCATCCATATCCTACCGGGTAGCGGCATGCTTCCCTCACCAGCTGTGACTCAGTAAGAACCTGCTCTGTCAGTGGATACAGCCTAGGAAGTGTGCTCGCTCCACACCTCCTGACAAACCCCGATTCACACCATATGGCGATTTCCATGGTTTTGACTGGTCTCGAGCCAAGGCGATAGTGATTTCCCAATGGGCCAGGTTAGAGTGAGTAGTGCCACAGATCGGGCGAGCACAGAACAGTCGGCGGGCAAAGTCTGCTTCTAAATTAGAAACCACCAAATGCACAAGAGTTTTCAAAGCTCTTTTCCTGACGGATGTGTCTGCACCTGATTTTCATGGTCCTTGATTATAGCAGCTCTCAAAATTCCTTCCAAATTCTTCTCATGCTAAGTTGCAGATTCTCTGCTTGGTTCCTGGTGTTGGTGGCCAGAGCTGAGAATGACCGTCAAGGAGGCCAGGCTGCTGTCATGCCCCATAGAGCCCAGGAGTCTGATTTTTGAATTCTTTCTGGAATAAATCCCTAGATTCTTTGAGAGAGAAGTCTGGGGAACTTTCTACCTAGAGAATGGTGAGGAGATTTGTTACAACTCCTATCTTTTCTCTCATTGCCAGTCAAACATGGAGGATCCTCACTGGGGCTAGACGCATCTTCCCCTATCCAGCCTCTTACCTCATGAGGGAGAGAATTGCAGCAAGTAGGGAGATGATTTGCTTTGACAACATCAGAGTAAATGAAAAAAAATTCTCTTTTTTTTTCCTCTAAGTGGCACACGTCATAAAATTATAATCTTGTACCTCTTCTTGTTTTGGTGCTATCAACCCAAGAGATGCTTTTATTGAAAATATAATTCCTGAATGCTTGATATCAAATATCAGATTGAGATATTTTGTTTATTGACATTTTGCTGAGCTGTGGCTTCCAGAGTCACTTAAGTACATTTTTTTCCCCCAAATTCTGCTGGGTGAAAAAGAGGATTACAATGCACCATTCAATTCCATTTTTATACAAGTGTCCTTAATATCCCTGATATGTACCATAGCTGTATTTATATTTGGGGACTGAAAATACAAATGAAACTGAATTCTTAAGAAGGTGCTTTGATCAAATTTTCATACTCTGAACTAGTAGTGATAGAGCAATACAGAAATTGTAAGACTGTTTCAACCTTCTCCTGTTTACTAATAAAAGCAGCATTTTTATGCAATCAAGCTTTTGTGTTCTGAGGTGAACATAATATAATGATTGCATTTGCATTTTCAAGTATTGATCATGGTAACACCTTTATGCAGCACACCTGTGAAATTTATACTTTGGAAAAATTGCTTTGCAACGTGAGGGGACTCCATTCCAGTTCATTTGTGTGAAGGTGGCCTTATAGAGAAGTGGTTTAGAACACAGGCTTTGGGGTCAAGCAGAACTGGGGTTAAATCCCAGCTTTGTCACACCAGGTGTGTGAACCTGGATACACAAATGAACGTTTCTTAACATCAGTTTTCCCGTCTGTGAAATGGAGCTAATAGTAATTGCTACTTCTAGGACTGTTTCATGATTAAAGGATGTACTGCATATAAAGCACTTAGCACAGAAACCTGCGTTCAATAATACTGCCATTGGTTTATGATATGGGTGTTGCTGATGGGATTGTCACAACATGGCGAGTGAAACTGTTAGACTTGGTTGTTTCTGACTTGCGGACAAAAGACTATGATACCTCAACCTATGGAGGGAAATGGTCAGTAGTTTGGGAGAGAAGAGGTAGCCAGGGAGGAGGTTCTTTGCATATCTAGACTTGGATTTATTTGTTCTGCACCATCAGAGCAAAAGGTTCTTCTTGTAAAGGAAAAAGGATGGAAGAGACTGTTCCAGGATCTGCAACTGCAAACAGGAATGAGGGTTATAGGGTTTTCAGTCTCAAAGCCCATCTCAGGCTCTGCACACGGAAGTCACTGGGGACCTGGGGTTTATTTAAACTATACCATCTTTAACAACATTTTATTTTTCAATAGGCAATTTTTTCTATTTTCTTATTTTTAGAAACTGCCTAATTTGTTCTTCCTTCAGCAAACTTGGCCTCATTTGGGAGGACCAGGTTCTCTGGTGATTTTGATCCACATTCTTTTTCCTTAAGTATCAGAGGAGTCAGTGAAAGAAGCTCTTTATTCCAGGGATTCTTAATCTTGGGAGTGTCATTGACTACTTTGAAAATTTGATGAAGTTTAAGTGCTCTTTCCCCAGGAAAAAAATGTGAACATAGAACCATAAACACAATTTTTGTATAATTATGGGACTCCCATGTTCTCCTAAAGCCCACCTATGGGACTTTGGGTTAAGAGGCTTTGATACAGTTATTTTCTAACCTCAGGTATCAAGAAGGAAATAGTCCCTGCAATTCATGACTTTGAGTCTGTCGGTTTCTGGGAACCACCATAGCCTTCAAAGTAGAGTAGGCATCTTGGTTAAAAGTGGCACATCAGAGCCATGATTTTTGACTACAGGACTGACAGAAGACCAAAGGGGAGACAGAGAATAATAGACAATTATGTGACTGATCAGAGCCTGGAAAGGAGTAAGGTGAACAAGGTAAAATAATTGGCCCATGAATGCAGACTAGCAATAAAAAGAGAGATTTTGTCTTCTTTAAAGGGTGGATGATTGATGCTCTAATTCAAGATTGGGTGCAATGTTCGTGTCTCAGTTGAGGAGCTAATTATACTTTAAGGTAGAGGACTCCATGAAAGCATTAGTTGCTTTGCTAAGATGTCTTATTGGATTAACTAATATCACAAGAAAAAAATATCACAAGAACTTTGTGAAAGAGATTGAAATTCTTCATAGAGAATCTTGGGAAATGAGCTCTCAGGGTGATTAGCTGTTTGAGCTTACAGAATGGAAGAGACGGTAAAAACAACAACAGAGTATTTTTATGTATTCTTTCAAATATATGTTCTAGCAGGAAAGAGAGCAATTCTAATAATTGCTGGGTTGACTTTTTTAAGATAGGTCTTCCCTTCTTGAGAAAGAAGGGAAGTTGTTCAAAGGACAGCTCTGTGAGAAATGTAGAAAATAAATCTGGAGTCTGCTGAGTAAGAGGGATTCCTTTTCCTTGTGAAACTGGAGATATTACCTCATAATTTATATTTTCAAATTTAAAAATTATTGCTGCTTCTTCTTTGTGAAATATTTCCTAATCATTTCTCTTAGTGTACTGTTTTAAATATTATCACTTCAGATACTCTGAGTTGTGGAGTAGGAATATGTTATCAATATGAATACATTTTTTTTCTGCCTAAAATTGATCTAAGCTTGCCTAAGGGGATGGGCTCATGGGATTTTGCCAGGAAAGGTGAAAATACAGTCTGACTGGGCTACAATATCAGGTCCTGAGGTCCTGATGCATGCCTTGCTGTCTCCCTCACTCAGTCAGCCTGGAGGAGGCCTCAGATCACCACACAAGAGGTCTGTACCCTCAGGAATGGTGTCAACCACTTACTATTGGGTCCCATGAGCCATTTTTGCAAGACTGAGGTTCTGGTCTTCCTAGTTGGCACCCAAGTTCAGACACATGCAGATGTTCCATATATAGAGATCTTTGTGGAAATTGTATAGACCCCCAAATCCATCTACTTCTCTAAAGCTCTTTTTTTCTAAACTGTACACCTAAATTCCACCTATAGCTTTTTCAGAGAGAGAAAAGTGGCCACTTGCAAAGACCCACTGTTTTTATGGCAATACTAATGCTCACAGAACAATAGCTCATAGAATTTCCACAGCAAACCTCCAGGCAGCACTTTGGAACACCCTTGGGTTCCATATTTTAATTTTATCACAGTGGACTTCTTAAAATTTATTTTATTTTTAGACCAAATAGAGATATTTCATGCTGTTTCTGGCCAATGCTGGTGTAGCATTTTTGAAAGCTTGAGAATCCAAATGCTATGGGAGACCGGGGATTCATTTCTCCCCTTTAGGGAAAAGCTTCATCATTGCTCTTGCCCAGGCATTGCGTGCCCTAACCCTGACTACCAAAGCGGCATCTCTTCATCATGGGTACCCTGGAAAGGGGGCAGGAGAAAGGAAGATGGTGAGATCGCAATGCCAAGAACGTGCCATAAAGAGAAGGTATTGAATGCTGACCATGGGCCAGGCAGGCACTGGGGTAAGCACTTGTGGTGAAGCAGTGAACAAAACAAAGATCCCTACCACGTGTTTTACATATGAGTAAGTGAAAATATGCAACAATAAATGTAATAAATAATTACACTATATAGAATGTTTAAAAGATATTATGGAGGGTGGAAACAGGAAAACAAAGAAATCTGGGGTGATGAAGGAGTGGATTTCAATTTCAAATAAGATGGAGAGAGTAGGTCTCATTGAGAGGGTGACATTTGAGCCAAATATTGAAGGAGATGAGGGAGTTAGCTTTAGAGTGTGTGGAGAGAGTCACTCCAAGTACAGGGAACAGCTCACACAAAGACCCTCAGGCATGTTCAAGAAACAAGGAGGTCAGTATGGCTGGACTTGAATGAGCAAGGATGATATAGTAGGAAAGAGGTCCCAGAGATTACTTGGAAGGGTCAATCCCTGAACAAATCATTTCCTGCTATCAGACTAAGGCCTTGTGTGGATTGGCCCAAACCTGGATTTTTAAGCCAGTTACTGGCAAGAGCGATCAGAAAAACACCACAATCCGATCCTTGGCTTGTGTGTCTCAGAACCTGCCCTTGGAGCTGAGCTGAGCCACCAAACCACATTGTTATTCACCTGGGAAAGGCAGAATGGATGCTGGAACTCAACCAGAATTTCTTCCACTGTTTAAAGGAAAGATTTCCTGTGTAGTCTCTCAAATTTGAGTCCTATTCTTGGCCAAACAGCTTCTCTGTGTTTTGCTATTATACCACTGGCAGTCATCCAAGATTTTTCAACCACAGAAACTGGAAGAGAAGGAAAAGGGCACAGACGAGGTGTGTGGTTGAGGAGGTAGACAAGGAAGAACTCACTGCTAGTAGAGAGCTGTTTCGGAGAAGGATGTTGACACCCTTGCCCTGGAAGCCTATGGGGAGGGGCTCTGCCTGCATGGCTTAGGTGAGACTCTGCAGGGACACCTCCGATCCAGCTCCACAAGCTCCCCAAGTTCTTCCCAGGATTTATCTTCTTGTGACCTGGGACTTTGAGGGTGGTGGTTCAGGGGAATTCTAGAAGCCAGCTTTATTCTTGCTGGCCTCCTGTTGCCTCCACATTCACTGGTTTCCTTTAGATCTCAGCCAAAATGAACAGACTCATAAAATGTGAGAGTTTAAGAGATGATCTAATGCTAATCCAACACCCTTAGATTTCAAATGGGAAGGGCAGTGACTTGCCCAAATGTACACTCCTGGGGACTCATTTTCCACCCTCTTAATCCAGTATTGTGTCTACAGTAACACTAAACTAGCTGTTATTCCATTTCTTAAGAGTTGTCTATTACTATAGATTTTTCTGAACCCTGGTTATAAATGTCAGGAATCATGTTAGAGTTATTTAGATGATGACAGATGACTCCTATAGTCAGAAGGGATTATCTAAGACTCAAGTCATCCAGGTTGATTAGGTGGTTATTATCTACTTAAAAGTTAGAGGACATGAGAAAGTTTGCGGTACATACACCGTTATGAACATCTACCCTCAGGAATGAAAATAAATAAAGGTGAAATTCTACCTTAAGTAACATCATAATAGCAATGCACACTAGATTGTGAGATGGAAAACTTGGGTTTTAGGTGTCATATCTGCTATTTCTGTATGACTTTGAACTGCAATGTACTCATCTGTAAATAGGGACAGTGGGAATAAGCTCAGAGTTTTTGTGAAAATTAAGCAGATATGAAAGCACTTTGTAACACTGAAAGCTCTTCACATATGAAAGATACTATTATTTCCAAGTGTAGACTGATAGCTCATTGCTCTGGTGGAGGTAGAAATGTGATAGGGTTCTCATTGACTTAGGCTGGAGACAAATACATTATTGTAAACAGTTTATTATTGCAACCTCTGCATCTGATCACACAATTTACAAAGTAATCCTTGTGATGAAAAGACTTTGGGGGTGATGAGCTTCTCTGTAAGGCTTGCAACTCCCTCCCTGAGAGGTGTTATGATGTAGCCCCATCTGTCTAACTTTAAGAACCATTAGTAAAACCTGGATGTAGACTCAGATAAGGCTGGGTGGTGAAGAAGGAGCAGGACTTGTGTCCATGAGACAAACACATGCTGGATGTTGGGAGATTGGAGGGAGGTCTGGCCAACAGCAAAGGCTCATTTGGTTGGGTCAGAGAGCCTGCTGTCTCACAACTAAAAGACATGGTCACCATTTTTAAAAGATTTATTTATTTATTTGAGAGAGAGAACAAATGTGGATGGGCACAGGAAGAGGGAGAAGGAGAGAAACAGACTCCCTGCTGAGTGCAGAGCCCAACGTGGGGCTGGGTCCCACTATCCACGAGATCATGACCTGAGCTGAAACCAAGAATTGGGTGCCTAACTGACAGAACTGCCCAGGCACCCCTTGGCCACCATTTTTATAGAAGCCTAGAAGTTGGTGCCTCAGAAAACTTTCTTTATTCTTGCAGGTAGTATGCTTAATGATTAAGAGTGTAGGCTCTGGAATCAGATTGCTTAGATTCTAATCCTGATCCTATTCAGTGTTAGTGGTATGACTTTGTGCAAGTTACTAAATACTTTCAGATTTAGTTTCCTCATCTATAAAATGGGGATAATAATAATCCTAAGGTATACTTTGAGGATTAACTGAAATAATTCCTTAAAGGGGCTTAGGCCAGTATCTGGCACGTAGCAAGTAAACTGTCAATGTCCCTTTCAAATCCATTTAAGTAGGTTTCTTTCTCTACCTAAACAACAAGAGATGAGTACCATATATTTTAAAGCCATAAGCATTATTCCTTTTTGTATTTGAATATTTAGTGTTAAAGATTAACCCTAAGGCTAAATTTTTCAATCTCTTCTTTGACAGAAGAAGAAAAAAAATAATAAATAAGAAGAATACTCTTTAAAAAAACAGATGAAGTTAGCTCAGCATGGCTTTTTTCTTTTCTTTTTTTTTATTATTATGTTATGTTAATCACCATACATTACATCATTAGCTTTTGATGTAGTGTTCCATGATTCATTGTTTGCTTATAACACCCAGTGCTCCATGCAGAACGGGCCCTCCTTAATACCCATCACCAGGCCAACCCATCCCCCCACCCCCTTCCCCTCTAGAACCCTCAGTTTGTTTTTCAGAGTCCATAGCCTCTCACAGTTCGTCTCCCCCTCCGATTTCCCCCCCTTCATTCTTCCCCTAGCATGGCTTTTTTCTAAATCAACACTTGATCGAGTAATGAACACTATCTTTTGCTTCTATTTTACCTTCTGTTATTCTTAGTTGGGAAGGCCCAGTTTGGAGAACATAGACTTTCGTTTCTGAGAATTTTTGCTGGGCCACCCCATCTCTCCCACTAACTCTCCTGAGGGCCCCAAAAGACCCATCAGAGAGGAATCCAGCACAAGAGCCTTTCCAGGAGAAGGATACTGTGTATCATTCAAGAAAACCAACAGCAGCCTCAATTAGAGGGGTTTATAACAAGGGTCAACCCCAGCGCTAGGGGCGCTGTGTCCTGGGATTTCAGTCTCTCCTTCTACCCAGGGCTAGGATTTCTGGAGGTGAAGAAGCAGAATCTCTCCCTTCCACCCTCGCAGGGCTCTCAGCCTGTGAACCAGCTGTGTATATAATCTGCACACCTTCTCCATATACCACAGGATGCCCCTCCCATGCCAGGACTTTCTATGTGAAGATAATCAGCCAAAATACCTTCATCCTCATCAGTATCTTGGTGGCTAGAAAACTGGATTTGGGATTACCGTAGCTAGCTAAATGTTATCTTCAGAGCCTCATTTTTGAAGAGTGGGAGCATCTTACCTACATTCTTCAATCAACTAATGTGAATAAAAGAAGCAATAAAAGATAGCTGCTGTCTCTAAGTTGGCTAATTAAGATTATTTTTTCACTTCACAGAAAAAGATGGAATAGGAAAATGAAAATAAGTTGAAGTTTCCATGAAAAGAAAGAAAGAAGCAGTGGGCCTTCAGGAATCTTGGATGATAGGGGTACAAGGGAAAGCATTTGTACCCTTCAAGGAAACCCCCATGAGAATCAAAGGACCTCGCATCAGCCCAGCGCATTCCCTGGGGGCCACCCTCTCCCCTTTTCCTGAACCATAGTAAGCTCTGCTCTGGGGAGTAATTCACATCGTTGCCCTTCCTTATGGAGCTAGTGACTCGGAGATGCTGCTTGCCGTCAAGAATTACAAAACATGACTCTGCTCAAATTCTGGGTAAGCAGAAGCAAAATGGGACTTAAATGACACCAGCAGCCTTTTCCGGGAGAGACCACAACCATGGCAATTTTCACCGCCTCACCTGTGAGGTGAAACCTTAAGTATCTAAGTATCTTCTAAGGCCAAAACAGTCATCCCCTCTTTGGTTTTGAAACTCCTTAAACTAATGTCACAGAGAAGCATCTAATGAATTCGTGATTAAGGTCTCTTTTTCTTCGAAGGCCACGTTGGTTTAATCTGGTGTTGCTTCTCTTTGAACCTTTCATCTTCTAACACTGTTGGTCTCCCAACTTCCATCTTTCTTGGGAATATGTATTGCCCAACCCACAGAAAACTAGAGATGGAAGAAGTTCCAGGAGCACAGAGCAATATTTAGAGGAATGGGATGTCCCAACTTCTACTCTACCTAACAGCTACTCCAACTTCCATGTCATCACCCAACAAGATTTTTGTTGTAACAGCTAGAGCTGTAATCAGTTCTAGCTTTGGTCATGCCGTGGATCCATGGCCTTGTCCAGAGTTTTGTTTTGTTTTGTTTTTTCTTTTATTTGAGAGAAAGAGAGAGAGTGAGAAGGCATGTGCTCACTTGTGTGAGCATGAGAGGGGAGGGGCAGAGGAGGAGGGAGAGAGAATCTGGAGCCCCATGTGGCGCTTGATCCCAGGACCGGGAGATCATGACCTGAGCTGAAACCAAGAGTCAGACACTTAACTGACTGCGCCACGCAGGCACCCCTCATCCAGAATTTTTGGTCATTCTCTTAAAATTGGAGTTGCAGAAATCACACCTTTATTATCCCTGCACAGTGGTGTGTTCTGAGTTGCAGTTTCTGCTGTGCATATTCTGAGGAGCGCCCACACCAGCCACAAGGATGGGGAGAAACAGCTATTGGTTGAGTTCATTATTGCTAGTATTAATATATATAAAATGAATGGCTAACATTGTTTTTGAAGCCTATTTGCTCTAAGCACTGTCCTAAGTGCTTTTATTACATGCTTGAACTCGTTTAATCCTTGACGAGGGTTTCGATGAAACCTTATAAGAAGGGCAGGTGTAATTTTATTATTCCTACTTTTATAAACGGAGAAAATTATTTTTAAAGTATTTAAGAAACTTGTACAAGGTCCCTCAGGTGATATGTGGCGGCTCCTAATGTAACCCACACTTCCTGTACCCAAGCTTATAATCACTATCAGTCTCCGTTCATTCGGTGCAGCAGAAGCTACTCTAGGTCATGTGAGCAGGAGATTTACCACAGGGAATAAGGGGCTTATACAATTATGGGAAGGACTTGGGGAGCAGAGGTCAAGAAGGCTACTCCTGCTTTTCAGAAAATCTCGATGCGCTGGAACTGCAGGAAAGTCACTACTTGTGATTTTAGCTTCCTGTAGCACAAAACGGTGGATTCTTGGGAGGACGCTTGGTGCTGCCAGCCAAACGCCATGTGTTCTGCCTGCTAATGCCAGGGCCCTGGCCATTGCCAGAGAATGTTCTTTCCCTTTCTTTCACCCTCTAAATCTCACGGGAGTGCATCTCACCCACAGAATCTAATCTGAGACCCTGCAAAACAAAGAATCCTGGAAACTGTAATTCCCAGGTTTCTCCCCTGGGGTGGTGGGAAGAGTGTAGAAGGAATTGGGGATGGCACTGGGTTGACCACAATCTGTTCTGGTCACTGCTTTCTACGGCCTTCCTCTAAAACACACTTTTCCATGGTAGTGGACAGTACCCATTCCTCTGGCACATGGTCAGTGAACATCTACAGATGCTAGACGCAGGGGTCTGAGGGTTTCAGAGCTGCTATTCCTGGCCTCATGTGCTCGTCACACCACCTACTTATCTTATTTAGATGACCAAAAGCTTTTTTTGCTGTATCATCTTTTACCAAAGAACTCACTTTGTTTAGTAAAAGACAGCAATTCGCGTCGAATGGTAAGCATTGCAATTACTGCCATCCATCACTGTCTATTCTCGCTCCCCCTCCATTTTATCTATTACTTGGTTATTTTGAATGATATTCGTCAATTGTAGAGGAGTAAATAGGGGTGTGTCTCCTGTTAGGGTTTTTGGTGTTAGTGCCTGAGATTGTTTAGTGGTTTACTATTTACAATTAAATCAGGGGGTGTGACATCTCCATGAGACCCCTCATCTGTCACATGCATTATACCCACAGGGCCTTCCGGGTCCTGAATTCTGGAAGACCAGCTGAGCCATAGACTTGACTGGTAGAGTTAGGGCATGAATAACAGAAGAAGAAACACTGGGGAAAAGAATAGGGAATCAGGTATGTGAGAAGTAGAAGGAAAAGAAGAAGGGAGAAAGAGAAAAGAACTGTATGTCATGAGAAAGGGGTGCAGTCATGCCACCAACTGGCTTTAAGTGGAGCAGAAAAATGGAAGCGATAAATTCTATCCCCTTAATATATCTCAACTCTGTCTCCTTCTCCTCCCCCAATGCCACCATTCATCATCTCCATCTTAGATTATCGTAACAGTCTCCTTATTTGTTTCCATGTCTCCAACCCCACTACCACCAGTGCAGTCTCCTTAGGACAAGCTTACAAAAAAAGAAAATATAATTATTTTACCCACCCTCCCTCTCCAAGCCTATTCATAATCTGTTCATGCTTGCAAATGTTTTTAATGGGGAAAAGCTGATAAGTTGAACTTTTAAAAGGCATGTGTAAAGTTGCTTTTAAATGGAGAAAATGGAGGCCCAGAGAAGTTTTGTAATCTTTGTGAAGTTTCCCAGTAGGTACTACCCCATAAACATTACTAAGTATGCTGACTACTAAGTCCTCTGTTAAATCACTGATCCTTGCTACCTGTCAGGTAAAAGAATGGCAGAGTTCTCTAATCTTTAAGTCCTATTGATTGGGTTAAAATTTATTGGGAGGTACTTATTGTCCTGGTCAGTCTTTAAAATCCAGAAGATAAAAAATAATCTGATCCAATTAAAAGGATGTTTCCCCCCTTCTATGAGAAATTAGCATCTTTTCTTTGTTCCAATTTTCCAGGAAGTTTCACAATAGATTCCAACCCTGGGCCAGTTTATGGCTCTCTTGGTACTTAATTGATTTAAAGTGGCAGAGTTCATGCTCAGAAATTCTTCCTCTCTAGTCAAAAAGTTAATAAGGATCCATCCTTTCTGTCTCAATTCTGATACAATTCATTCCATATGTGGTAAAAATGAAAAGATATAAAAAATAACACAATGTTATTTCTTACCAAATTCACAGCAGGAGATAGATAGATAGATGATAGGTAGATAGATGGATAAACAGATAGATAGATAAACAGATATCTTAATCCCCAAAGACCCCTAAATTTTTCCCATTTTATTTTATTTTTTAATTTTTCCCATTTTAATCTATTTTTATATAGACTTGCTACCTAATTGTTATATCCAGTCTATTTTTTTTCCCTCTGTATTCAGTGATATCTTTTTCTTTCCCCCACAGTAGAAGTAGCCAGTATAGGAAATAGTTTTTAAGGTGAATTTTTAAGGGGAGCTTTTATTCACCTTATTTTCCATGTTATTTTCCATCCTTAGTTGATGTGAATGGGTTATTTTAAATGAAGTTCCAAACTATTTCAAGGTGTATTACTGTCAAATGACTTGTTTTCACACACAGCAATCATGTTAGTGCCTCTTCCATCTGGGCACTGTTGGGTACATCTTTCTCTTTTTAGGAGTGATTGTTAATATATAATAACAGCCCCATCTACTATTCTAATGAAGTTATCAGTCACTTCATCAAATGCTGCAGGAGAAAGATAAAATTAAAGTTGAGTTTGTCTGCTCAGTAGTAGAATGGATTCCAGAAATAAATTGGACTATAACTCTTCATAGAATCATTATATTACAGGGACCACCGAGTAAGAGATTTTTGTCAAATTAGTCTATACCATCAAAACAGTTTGTACTTTGAAGCCTCGCCAGTTTGTGTTGCTATGCAAAGGACTCCTACATGATCTACTTGAGATGAAGTGTAATACAAGAGCCGCCCTGGGACTCTGACTACATATAGTCCAGAAGGTTGATTTCCTGGTCCAACAGTAGGAGTGAAATAAATCCCCCAATTCTGAGGAAATGTTTTAGATTTTTCAATGTGCATGTTAGGATTATCATTTTGGATATAAAAATAGATTCCCTCTTATTTCTGTTTTTTCTTCTACAGTGTTTCCTTTCACATTTCCCTTATATATTTGTCAAAATGCCATCAGATTCGGAAAGAAATGAAGACACCAGGGGCAGGAGGATGGGGAGGGTGGTGGAGTCAATGAGTGGGAGCCCCACTTGAGATACTCTTGAAATCAGGGTACTGGAAGGAACAGGCAGGAAATAGAGGAATAGGAGGCTTGAAATGGAGAATATGGAGAGGTTGCAGATGCCGGTAATGACAAAGTCTAGACTGTGACGGTGGGAGTGAGTGACTGAGATAGGATAGAGGCCAAGGTAATTGGAGAGAGAAGCCCAGCATATCACAAGTATTGTCCCTCTGAATATAAAAATCACTGAGAGTTAGGACTGATGCAGTGTGAGGGTTGACAACCAGCCCGGCGTGAACATCTCTGAGCAAAGAATGGGATGACTAGGGGTTGGCAGGTGACTGCAACAAGTAAGGATTCTGGTTGGTGTGTCTGATGGCAAGAGCCCCAAAGGAGCTGAGGGCTTAAAGGCAGGTGAGAGGGTCAGGCCTTCTGGAAGGAAATGAGGAGTGAGGAGGCTACTTATGGCAGTTTTAGGTCCATTTGGAGGCAGAGTGTAAGAAAAATTCATGCAACTTGTTAAGGCTGCTGGGGAGGCGGTGCCGTCAGGGTATGGGCTAGGTTTCAGTTAGAAGAAGAAAGGAGAAGGACCAATAGGAGGAGAGGTGAAGGATGAAGGGGATTTGGGTGTGTTCCGGAGAATGTAGTGGAAGGGTTTAGGAAGAGATGAGGGAGGGAGCCCAACTGGGGGTTACAGGGAGGTAGAGAGGCTGAGGATGGTGTGCCCCCCTATAGAGTGCACAGTGACAGACTCATCCGCATTAGCAGAATAGCAGTGCTGGGCCAATAGTTCAGAGCCCAGGGCCTGTGGAGTTGACATGTCACCTACTGTGCACTCAGAAATCTTTGTGTAGTTCTGCCGGTTGCCCTGACACAGGATCTCTGGATTAATCTGGAGCCGGGGGAGAAGGAGGGAGCCAGGGCCCAGAAGGGGGTTGGCCCAGTGCACTCCAGTCCCAGCAGTTTCACTACTGCTCCCTCACGGGTTTATTCACTCAGTAAACCTTCCTGAACCCTCATCGTGCTCCTGTATGACACAAGGGTTAGATTACGCCAGATCCCTGCCTCCATTCTCCTACTGAGACACGCAAACACGTGATTGCAATCTAATGGGATAGGGGAGAGTCAAAGAGTTTTGTTTAATTTAATAATTTAGTTCAGGGTTTTTGTGTATGGGTCTTATGTACCAGCAGAGCATACATATAGGGTTCTTTAAAAGGCAATTGGTCTATGGATCTGGAGCTCAGTGGGAAGCACAGGACAGAAGTGTAGGTTTGTAAATTTGGAAGGCTTATGTGGGGTGTCCAACAAATGATAAATAACAGCCCTTCTCTTCACATGAGTTCTAGATCAAAAAATGAAAGGGGAGAAAGATAAAACTCATGTTCCTTCTCTGCA
Source organism: Mirounga angustirostris (assembly GCF_029215605.1). NCBI lineage: Eukaryota > Metazoa > Chordata > Mammalia > Carnivora > Phocidae > Mirounga > Mirounga angustirostris. Next base: position 85,278,592 of record NW_026991716.1, on the reverse strand, counting down.
GGTGCGAGCCATTACAATTATTTCGCTCTTATTTCGCACGGTACTAATAGGACAATTAGAAAGAAAACACAAGAGCTTCTATTCTTCATAAGAGCGAAATAATTGTAATAAATTATCTGTATGTTGGACATCAGATGAGTATTCCTCTAACTGTGACATAATTGGGTTCTTTTGGGCTCTTTAGTACAGGAGGAGATTCAAAGCTGAGGCAAGTTATACAATATCTGAGAAAACATGTATTTAGCGTCAATGCGACATTGTGACTGTATGGCAGTTTTCACCTAATAATTTAAAAATAGCATTTAACGTAAAGAAGTTGAACCTCAAGATTTTTTTTCCCCCAAAAGTGTACTTGTCCCTAGTCTGTAGCAGGACTCCCTCCAACATTCCCTAAGCTTTAATTAAATAAGAGCAGGAGAGAGCACTGGGCTTGGGTTCAGGATAAATATCCCCGGCTTGAACAGGAGCTGTTGCTTTAATGACTTGGAATACATCCAGAAGGCTCAGAGTGGCTAGCAGGCAAAGCTGACAGCTACTGGATCTTGCAGCAATAAAATTCTAACCAATTAAAAGCTGAGCTAGAAATAATGGTTTGTCACTGAGTGGTGTTTCAGAAACCAATTGGTCCAGATTAACCAGAGGATTAACTTTTCTAACTGAATTTAAAGGTCACGGGAAGCTGACTTTAATGAAAAGAAAGAGAAAAAGCATTCAATTAGAAGGGGAAAACTTACATATAGAAATTAGGTTAATAGATCTTGCTGTATTATTTATAGACGAGTAACCAAACTGCTGTCTTCTTTTACAGCAAGAGTTCATAGTCAAGGATAAATATGTTCATTATAAAAAAAGAAAGTTAAATGAGAAATCAAGTATTTCTAAGGGATTCCTCTATCGGAAAGGACATGGATGGGCTTCCAACCTCCACAAGTGTGTTCATTTTTAGAAAGGATTCTTGGTAGGTAAATCCAACCTACTTTTGACTGATACTAACTCTGATGGGATCGAAGGGCAATTAATGATTGGACCATCTGCCTTGTGGGGTCCCAACTCATCAGATGGCACTTGTGTGGGTAAGACCACCCCAGCGGCCCATCTTTATCAGAGCAAGTGAGGCGTGTGCAGAGGAAAGGCTCCAGTGCCACTTGCAAAGCTTTTCACCCCTTGTATGAAGGATGACGTGTCTTGTTCCTCTAAGATGCACCTCTTCCTACAGTAACCAACTCCAACAGCATCCATCTCCTGGTGGGCCTGTCAACCCCTTACACATGAGTTACTGGTGCGCAGTTCCATGTCAAAATGATTTCCAGTTTCAAGTTATTTCCTGTGCCTAGGACGCAATAGGCTTAATAATCACTTATGGAGAGAAGGTTGGGTGAAGGGGAGTTGAAGGGAAAGAAAGCGGGGGAGGAAAGTTGATCTGAGGGAAGCAAGATGTTGCTGTTGACTGGAAGGGATTAGAAGGTCCCAAGTCAGTTGGGTGCTGTCATATGTGTAGAAGTTAAGCGGACTGGATTTTGATGTGAAGACTAACATCATGTCAGAGTGTGTGAAGGACCTTAGAGAAGTATAACCCCCCAACTGGTTCAAGGGAGCCTTTTGCTCCCTCTCTGTGATATGTATCAGCAGCCCTTAAAAGGAACCAACCCTACCCAAGCCAGGCAGGGACTGGCATTTTCGGCAGGATCTGAACTCTTACAATGGATCTATTCACAGACATACCAGACCCAGACAATTTTCTGGACTCTCTCCCCTGGTTAGTTGGTCTAATGCTCAGTCCAGCTGGAATATCCTTCTGAATAGGGTTGAGCACTCATTAAAAGTTCCTCAGGGAGAGAAACCAGATTTTATGCCTATATTCAGGGATAATTTTCAGTTGGTGTGCTCTGGTTTGTCTCTGCTGACTATTAAGAGATCAAAGTGGTTTGGTACCTGCGGAAAACGGCTGTTGCCATCAGTACCTCCCACCTCATAACGCTCCCCACCTTCGCCGCCCTCACCTCTCCTTTGCCGCCCTCACCTCTCCTTCGCCGCCCTCATCTCTCCTTTGCCGCCCTCACCTCTCCTTCGCTGCCCTCACCTCTCCTTCGCTATCCAGCAACCAAAGGCCTGGCCCAGAAGGGGACCTCCAGGACTCTGAACCACCCACCCCTGCAACCAACGCCCACTCTTAAGGGTCGGGTAGAATAGTTCAGATATTGCTCCTGCCTATATCTGTGCTCTATCGTTAGTGGGTATTAATGCTTCTTATGTGTATCCCCCCATTGTTTCAGCTTAGAGAGGTCCCCACACGGACTCCTCTTGACTCAGAAGCACCTAAGTAAATTATCTGCAGCTGAACCAGTGAAGCTGTTGGTCAACATCCTTCACCTATAAACACCGAGGCTGGACCTATATATCCCAAAGTGAAGCTTAGAGGTTACTGTGGCCGGCCTTATTTTCACGTGAAGGTGGTCAAACTAGTTTTCTTCACATAAAATAAACTTTGCTGACTGGATGAAAATGGACCAGTTAGGGGGACTGAATTAACCAAATAGTTGACGACCTCACTTCATTCCAGGTATAACCTTAGGGTTAGCATTTTATAGCAAGAAACATGAGCATTTCAATCCTTCTCAGCTTCAGCAGAAGTCTTTTGTCATAGTTCATTTTTCTAAGCTATCAGTTTAAGCTTTTTTTCCTTTTAAATCAGTTTGACTCAAATCATAAGAGTAGCTGTGACCAGATTGGCTAATGTCCCTATTTTACACCTGCTAAAAAGTTCTTCTCTTTCTAGTAACGTTTCACCTCAAAGTAAAGTCACCCCTCCGTGGAGGGGTCGCCTGCGGCTGAGCAGAGTGGTGTTTGCTCCACTTCTGAGACCCGGCTGAGCTGCAGTTGATAGGTTTTGTGAAAAGCACAGTCAGCAAATGCTGCTGGAATTCTGCTCGTGAGCCATGTCCTCCTCTGAGTTGTAGGGACTCGGCAAGGAGCAAAACCAAGTCCCTTCCCTGCGGGGCCTTAAAATAATCCTAAACGTCCGTGCTGCTTGCTGGAAAAGAATCAGAAATTCCCGAAATGTTTTGATGCTCTTAAAAAAGACTCTGCTAAATTATTTTTTTATCTTCTTTTCCATTCATTCTAGTGGCCGTGTTTTTCCATATTATATCCTGGCTGGAGATGAGCAAACCTAAAAAGAAGGGGAAAACCTCAGATACTTCCTGTTAGAGTTACCATTTATTTATGCTCCAGATCGTTAGATGTAATCCTAATCAACTACTTCCCCATACATTTTCCACAAAGGGAGCACCTTTAGTAGAATGCCCAGTGCTCAGGATGGCTCTATCCTGGGGTCCTCCCTGTATTGCACGGGGGCAGCCCTCGTGCTGGTACCTCAGTAGGGAAAATTCTTCCCTGCACATCCCCACCTGTGCAAGTTCAGTCTTCCTGGTCATTTGCAGACTCACTGCTTTGGTGTATATGTTCCCTCCTTATGTGGGATAGCCTTTAAAACTGAGGACGTTACAGCCAGGCGGAGACTGGTCCCTCCCCTCAAATCCTTGCTTAAACATTGCCCACCCCAGGATTCCCTCTCAGAGTCCCTGGCACGGAGCTCTCTTTCCTCTTCCAAGGCCCGTTCTTTAGCAAGTTCCTGCAGTCTATCCTGAAGTAGGGCTCTTTGTGTGTGCATCTGCCTCTTTTTCTAAAGCATGAGCTTCTAGAGGACCAAGGCTGCTGTATTTTAATCATTTTTGTATTTCCCAGAGTACCTAGCACAGTGAGTTACACAGAGTAGTCACTTAATAAATGCTTATTGAATTGAATAGAATAGAATAAAATAATTTACTGTCAGTGCGGTCCTTTATCACTGACTTGAAAAGATGGAGAGAGAGAAAATTGGGTTAAGCTGAGCTATACTCATTTTTGCAAATATACTACACCAGACATAAAGATCGTTCAATATATTTGTTTCAACTTTCTTATAGAATATTCCTTCAATTCACAGATACACTGTATATTGGAATGCTGAAGTGAATTACACATGAGGGTACCCTGTCTAAAGTATACGGAGTTTATAGAATTGCCTAGGCTTTCTGGGACCTCCAAAATGAGAAATAAAGCCCATCAAACTTCTTCTGAAAGCCACGGGAGAGGAATAACGTACAAAAAGGTAATCATGCAGGAGCAGCCGCAACCAGACTCCCTAAGTTGTGTCAAACTGCCTGACTAGTTAGAGCCATGTTCAAGGGCATCTCCCGCCTTTTGCTCTAACTCTCCATCCCTCTGCTGCCTTGGGAAACATGCTCTCATTAAAAGGGATGGGAAACTAGCCACATCATTACATTCACTTAAGGCAGAGTTTAGCTGGTCAGTTCTCACCGCTGTCAGCAAGAGCTACCACTTTGGGATTTTGAGCACTTATAGGCCTCGTGGTTTGGGTTGGGATTTTTATTTGTCTTACTTTAAAATTTACATGTCCTGAGAACAACTAAAATTCACAAGAACAAACTAATTAATGGATTCCATTTTTGACAGCTACAAGAAGACGGATGAGAAAGGAACATGCTTCCGGCAGCGTGTTATCAATTGGGAGGCAACAGTGCATTCCCTCTGTGTGGAACAGTGAGCTGGAACCGACCCTGACAGATGACACGGCCCTTTGACGGTGATGCCTGTACGAGCTGACAGCTCCACTTGCAGTCAGTCAAGTCCACACTTTGCAACGGAATTTTAACGGGCTTGATTTGCAGAATATGCTTTGCCTACTTCTCAGCTGGTAGCAGAAGTGAATAACAATTTCAAAGCATTCACATTAAATAGTGGATTCAAGGATCTCTTCCCCAACTTTCCTTTCCCATCAAAACTAAGAGTAGTAACAGTACATAAAGCATAATCTTGGAGAAAACCTGTAGGAGACCTAGGAAAGGAACCATCCTGCCCTTAAAATGAGGTTTTCTATAAATCAAGGTAGTTCCCATATTAGCCAAAATCTCTTAGGAAGGACATGACGCCAAAGTTCCCAGGGTAATTAGGATTTAATCATAAAAATAAGTGTGTGTGTGTGTATGTGTATGTGTATGCGTGTGTGTGTGTCTATGTATGCATGTGTGTGTGTGCGTGTGTATGCATATGTATGTGTGTATATATATATCCAAATTGCAGTAAAGGGACTGGCTGATTTCATTATGTTTTTAAAACTTACTGAATGTGCTGAAAAACTGCTTCCAAATATAAGAATATTTTCCTTTAAGGGAATTCGTCTTACTCATTCACTCCCAGGTTTTAGATCATGCTTTTTTATTTTATCTTTTTTTGCAATCTATTCTCTTTGAACAAGACATCTGCATGAAGCTGATTTTCCTGTGTGACTTCTATAGAGTTACTATTCTGCATCTCAATTCCTGCACAATAAAATGTAACTAATCACCCTGTCACTACCAACACACCTCACAGGCTCAGAGCAAGAAATAAGGGCATCCGGGGTTGCAAACTAGTGACTGGAAGGCCAAATTGGATTGGCAGGGGTGTTGTGAATTTGAATGCCTCTAGGCTGGGCAGGTAGCCTCCAGCTTCCAAAGCCTCTGCTCCTTGTCTAACACTGTGTCTCTTTGCACATTTACGTAACTTGCCTGGGCTAGGAAGACAATTGGATTTATGACCTTGGCATCATCAACCAAAGTATGCTCACTCCTCCTCAGAGAAACACATAGTAAGTCTATCATTGTTGGTTTCAAAAGACTCACCATGAATGGAAGAAATAAATAGAATTTAATGGTGGAGACAGGCAAATGCAAATGAAATAAGCGTACAGTTACAAAGAACCGCTACAGTGAAGGGTAGTATTGGGATATATTGCAAACTCTGTTCCAAGGATGGTAACTAGCACTGAGCCACACATACTCTTAGCCAGTCCTCCCCTCCATCCCTAGAGCCCTCACCCAATAGGCAAACATGTAGAGAGCCAAAACTGGCAATCTTTTCTCAGGCCAAAGCAAGGGACTTATTTGTTACTTGGGTTATCGAGACAATTAGGATAACTGACCCAAGCTTCACATATGTATAATTACAAAAGATTAGAGAAGTCCTAGGGAAGGCATATGTGGGGGAGATGAGTTTCTGAAATGTCTTGAAGAAGAAAAGGTTTGTGGATTGGTGGAGGAAATGAAGAAGTCATTTTAAGCAGAGAGCATGGTTAATGCAAAGGTTCAGTGATGAGAAAGACTAAGTTATCATCGCTAGAATGGAGTCCATGTGGTTTGTAATGAGGAAGAGATAAGGCTGGGCTCCCTGGATTGACTACAAACACAAAGTATTACAGCATGCCAATTTGTAAGGAAACACATTTCATAGACTGCATACAAAAGCCAAGTAAAATGTAATGACCTTCCATTTGTTTTACGGTAATTGGACATTTATTTCATAAAGTAAATGCTGCTATTATACCATGACCCGTGATAAAGAGGAAAACTTCTCAGTTTACATTTCACCCATCATAACCTTGAATATTAAAATAAACTTACATGCTCCATTAACTAGAAAATAATTCCCTTCCATGCTTTGAATTTGCCTAGGGTGTGGTTCTCAGAGAGGACAAGTTCAATTGATATGCTTGAAGAATTCTAATTAAGAAACAAGGTAATTTCAAAGGTATGACATTTAATGCGTTACTAGCGTCTTTTTAATGCATGTTTTTATTCCATTCTTCAATTTCTTGAAACCCCATTTTTTTTTTTAAAGATTTTATTTATTTATTTGACAGAGAGAGACACATTGAGAAAGGAGCACAGGCAGGGGGAGTGGAGGGGGGAGAGGCAGGCTTCCGCTGAGCGGGGAGCCCGATGCGGGGCTCAATCCCAGGACCCTGGGACCATGACCTGAGCCGAAGGCAGACGCTTAACGACTGAGCCACCCAGGCGCCCCGAAGCCCCATATTTTTTTAAGGTTTAACTTTGTGATTCCTATATCAATTAAACCTTATCAGCTAATTTCTTATCCCATAGATGAAAATTATCATAGGCTGATAAAGGGTATTTGATTAATGCTTAGTATGCTTAGAATAATGTATCAATGAGCATTAGTTGGATATTTATATGCTAAGTGCTTTGGTAGTATTTAAAGAATTATTTTTTCCCCTCTAATGAAGCAGTTGATGATATAAAATAGAAAATTGTAGGTAACAGATATCCTTATTAAATTAATGCTTTTTGCCAGGTTTCTCTTTTCTTGAATCTCTGGATAATCGATTTTTATTTGCAAAGCCCTTGACCAATTAAAAGAGAGAGAAACACAAAATGCTTATAACATCAAATAGATTACATACGAGTTTTAAATAATATGGGTAGACTGTAAAAGATTCTAAGAAAATTTCCCATCATAGATGGAAAAATGAGGGAACAAAATTCAAATAAGTAACTCTAGTCAGGTAACAGACAAGTATCCAAGTGAGACAGGATGCCCAAGTGCTTGGGGCATCCAGGACCGTGGTCTCCTCAATGGCCAATGCATGCTGCATCCACACTACATTCCCACAGTGAAACCAAAAGCCTCTTTGCAGGAAAGACACAACCCAACATTACTTTGCACGGGAGTGAGAAAATCAAGGCAGTCAGGAAATACGTGGTGATTTGGGTCACCATCTTAACTGTGACAGGATTTGTCCCCCTCTTTTTTTAACCAGGATAATCAACGGTTTTTGTCAGGACATTACCCTAAGCATATAAGCATTCGAGACAGGATTATGCAGAAACCAAGGTAATAGCTCCTGGCTGGAACAACCTCCATGTTCAAAGCAAGTCTTAAAGTTAATTAAGAACTTTCTTTTTGATTGTTTCTATATACTGAAATCAACTTATCTGTTTTATGGGAATTTTCTACAAAAGAGTTGTATGGAATTATGTGGGTTGGCCTATTCTTCTTTCCTCCTAAGTGGAAGATAAAATTTAAAAAATGATATAAGAACTTCTGTCTGATGTTAAGTGACAATTTTATTCAATAAGACCTTCTTCATAACATATGTAGCTAGAAATGAGTGTGTTAACTGCAAATAGGTCTTTTCAAAACCTATTAGTCTTTTTTTTTTTTTTTTTGAAGATTTTATTTCTTTGAGAGAGAGAGAGCACAGGCAGGAAGGGGGAGGGAGAGGGAGAATCAGGCTTCCCACTGAGCAGGGAGCCCGATGTGGAGCTGGATCCCAGGACCCTGGGATCATGACCTGAGCCAAAGGCAGCTGCTTAACCAAAGCAAAACCGACTGAGCCACCCAGGCACCCCCAAAACGTATTAGTCTTATCGGCGATCATTTACTCTTTCTTTTCTTTCCTACACACAATTCTGGCCTCAGTTGCATTAGGTTCACCTTCCCAAATCTTCTGGGACTCTACCAAGTGGATCTTAGAGACGCCAGGAAAACCAACACACACTCAGTGTAGCCACCATCTCTTTGCTGACATGGTCCCTTGCTGTTTGCTCAGGCTCCAGATTCCTTCCTTTCCCTTCATTTCTTCATCTATTCAGTAAAAATTGATGCACTGTGTGTCAGGCTGTGCTCAGTGCTGAAGAAACAATGATGGACCCCGTAGGCTTGGTCATTACCCCTGGGGAGTATTTGGCAGAGGCAGCTATGTAAGCAGTTACAGCCCAATCCAGGAGAGGCTGAAACAGGGAAACCTAGAAGGGGAGCCCAACCCAAAGGCCTAGAGACACTTCTGGGAGGAGATGACATTTCAGCAGATACCTAAACACAAAAGGAAACTGGCCAGCGAAGGGGTGGAAGGTGTTCCTGGCAGACAGCGCAGCATATGCCAATGCCCAGATGCAAGGAATGTGAAGGACGTTCAGGATGGCTGGGATGTGGCACACTTGGGAGGGGATGGTGGAGATGGGCCCGAAGCTGCATAGCTGGGCAGGGGTAAGGTCCTGCGGGGCCTTATAAACCACGTCAAGCTAAGAGTTCATCCTTAGAGAATGGGGGGGCATTGCAGGTACTTCCGTTTGAACCACATATATGTTATCTACACTCCCCTTGTTCTCAAGGGCAACGAAGGGAGAGAGGCCATAATTTCTCTCCTTGACAAATACCTTATTGTCCTCTTTATCTTATTATGCTCTTCCTCCTCCTCCTCCTTCTCTCTCCTCTCTCTGTATGCACTGGAAGAAGAGTTTTCCATCTTTTGGGGGGTTCTCTCTCCTTGAAATGGCCTTCTAAAAATCTCTCTGTCTTCTTTCGTCCTCCAACGCTCTTTACTGAAGTGTGTCTTCCCAGATTAAAAAAACATTTTAAAGCACCTATTATCGTCAGACATTGTGAGCAAAAACAGACACACTGCCTGCTCTGTTAGAATTTACATCTTTGCTATAAATTCTTAAAGAAGATCCTAAATAAGTAAAAAAAAAAAAAAAAAAGGTATTTTCCCAGTGATAAAGGAATAAAAGTTTGGAAGCACTGAGCAACTTTTTTCCCCCAAGAACATTTCAGAGCATACAAATCTGGATTGAAATGAATTATTGGCTCATACTGAAGTGCTGTTGACATGAAGACAAATATTTAGGCAAGTTATAAACTGATGTGTGAAGGCCACGGCAGTATCTTAACTTCTCCATCTCCTCTCCCGGCTTCACTCAGAACTGTTTTGTGAAAATGTCTCAAACTGCTGCAGTAGATAGTCACACCAAAGGCAGGTTTCCAGAAAGAAAAAAAAAAAAGAAAAAGAAAAAGAAAACGTGGCAGCAGCTTCTTTGCCACCACCGAGATGAATGTCGGTCTGTTATTTATACCCTCGAGCACATGACTCCGTGGTGTGCCTGGAGGCGCGACAGAGCAGGAAGGAAGAGGAGGACATGGGACAGGGCTCGAACACACATGGCTGGGCAAGGAGGCCTGCAGGCAGGAGAAAGAAAATGTATGCCGTCTTCCCTAGGATTCGGTGGGGAGGGATAGCCATTAAGTCAACTTTGCTGGCTAAATTCACATCCCTGAGCTGAGATGTATTAAGGGTTGCTGTAATGAGGGGTTGGCTCGAAGATGACAATCATTAGTTCATGAGTATTTATTGGCCACCTTCGTAATAGATGGCACCGAGAGTTACAGGAGAGCAGAAATCCAAATGAGGAGGTAAGGGTGTGTGTTTTCTTCTAGCTGCTTGCCACTGGTTCCTTCTCTGGGTGGGAGGAACTGCTGTCGCCTGGCTTGGGGACACTGACATCTTGGGGAAAATGCTTCCCTTCCCTGTGGTTTCTCTCATGCCATTCTGGGACTTCCTCCCATTGGTTGTACCTCTAAATAGTTAAAAAAGTCATTTCTGGAATGAGGCTGCAGATGCTCTGATGTGGACATTCCTTAACCAGAAAACTGTTGGGATCTGGCTTCCATCTATTGGGGGTTCATCCTGCCAATGGAAGTACAGGGGACTTTTCTTAAATTGAATTGAAGGTGTATATGAGGCAATGGTCTCCAATCCGGCTGTCTATCGGAATCCCTGTAAGGGCTTTTAAAAATATGCATTTGTGGCCTATTGCCACACCTTTGACTGAGTCAGAATTTTCAGAGTTACCAGAATCCTAAATTTTCAAAAGCTCTCAGGGTGAGTCCTCTACAACCAGTCCTTGAATGTGCTGGGGAAAAACTAAGTAGCAACTCATACTAAGACTATGTTGTTGGACTCTATAAACAGTTCGCCTTCTGAATTTCGATTAATTGAGCAACGATAACTTAAACATCTACCAAGTGTTGTATGGGAGTCACTAACAGACATGGTTACTTTTCTAAATGTAGGTTAACACTGTTCAGCTGCTCACAAATACAGTAGTCCCATATTACCCACAGCTTTAGCTACTTGAGAGCAGTGGCAGATGCTCCTTTCGAGGTATTGGCAGAAGGTCAATAATAGTCCCCTGCTAAGTCGCAATGCCTACATCATTCTCTTTACTTCATCTCATCACATAGGCATTGTATCATCTCACACCATCACAAGAAGAGGGGGAGCTCAGTACGATAAGTTATTTAGGGAGAGAGAGAGAGAGACCACATACACATAACTCTTATTACAATATATTGTTATAATCGTCCTGTTTTTATTATTAGCCATTGTTGTTAATCTTGTACTGTGCCTAATTTATAAATTCAGCTTTATCATAGGAATGCATGTATAGGAAAAAGCAGAGTATATATAGGGTTCCATACTGTCTGCAGTTTCAGGCATCCACTGGGGGTCTTGGAATGTATCCTCATGGATAAAGGGGGGACCGTTGTATTATCTTCTTTAAATGTATTGTTTTAAGATTTTATTTATTTATTTGAGAAAGAGATAGAGAGCACAAGTGGTGGGGAGGGGCAGAGGGAAAGGGAGAGGAAGAGGCAGACTCCCTGCTGAGCAGGGAGCCCTAAGCAATGTGGGGCTTAATCCCAGGACCTGAGCTGAAGGCAGACGCTTAACCGACTGAGCCACCCAGGTGCTCCCGTATTATCTTCTTTAATGATTAAAACAGCACTAGGCAGTAAATACTATTATTATCCCATTTTGCCGATGGAGGGGCTAAGCATTATGCCAGTTAAATATCTTGACTAAGTCATGTCAACATTTGAATCCAGGTCAGTATAACCCAAGAGCCTGAGCTCCTAACCTCTCAGCCTACTGAATTTCTGTGCGTTTAATAAAGATGAGACTTAAGAGGAAACACTGTGCACATCATTTAAACAACTGGAAAAAATTACTAGCTTTCTGACTAAAAAGCTTTAAGTGGAGTACTTTCTGAAGTTTTTTTTTAAGTTATCTTAATCAGTGAGCAATGTGTGAGCTCCATTCAAAGGTAAGAATGCAAAGATAAAATACTGCTGAATTCAATATTTATGAGTATAAATAGAAAGTTACTTATTTACATAGGTAGATGTAAACATAGCCAAATATAGACATCTATGATTTTTTCCTCAGTCAAGCTTTCTTAGAATTCCTATTCTGATATATTTTAAGTGATTTATATTTACATCAATGCTGTGGTGATGATGCACTTCAAGGCTCGCAGCTTTTAAGGTATCTTCTAAATTTGCATGTGTCCAATAAAAGCAAATAACAAAATGACCTTGATGCAAATGACATATTTTATTGAATTATAAGAAATAATAAATGTGGCCACAGAGGAAGTTCCCTTGACTATTTGTGCTTTTTAAAATTATCTACTTTCAGTACCTAGCCATATAAAATAAATGTTTTCATATAAGGTAAGCTGTTTGCTAACAGTTCTGGTTTGGGACCCAAAAGAGGGTGCTAAAGAATTAAAGAAGCATTTACAACAAACCCATTGGAAACCGATAATATATGTCATGGTCCGGGATGCTCCTTAACCTGTTTTCACCAATTTAATCACAGTGTGAACTCTGAGCAAGTTACTTAACCTCTTTGTACTTCAGCTTCCTTATCAGAAAAATAAGGTTGATAGTGGTACCCTTTTCTTAGGGGGGGATTTGAAGGATGGAAAGAAATAGTAAATGTAAAACATTTCAACAGTCCTTGGCATAGGAAGCACCCAATACAGTTGGCTCTTGTTAATTCAATTCAGCAAATACTTACTGACTGCCAGTCATAGAAAACAAAAGCTGTCCATCTTGTGGATAATAACTGTCACGTACTAAGCCACACACTTTCTATGTACTCTCTCATTTAACCCTCACAGTAACCAATAGAGTCAAGATGCTTTTTAGCCTGTTTTATAGATGAGGAGACTGAGGCCTAGAGAGGCAGCACAGGTAGAAGAGCTCCCAAGCCCAGAGCCGGCTCCCCTGGCCACCACGCCCTGAGCTGGGCACTGGAAGGCCACTGTGAGCCTAAGCCCCAGGATCCCTTGCCCTTGAGAGGCTACAGTCTAGAAGAGAAGACAACCATTAATCAAAAATTACCAAGATAATTATGGTCTGGCCCTTCTCTGAGGAACTGACATTTGACCTGACTGAAGAGTCCAGAGGAGTCAACCTGATGAAGGAAGCATGGTAGTCACTGGGAGAATGTTCCAGGCCAGACGACTTTCCAGGTCTTCCCCATGAGGGGAGGCCACCCTTTTCTACTGCACAGTTCCCTGACCTGGGAGGTCCACTCTGCTCAATCCCTCCCAACCCTTCCACATTCCTCTCTAGCAATAGGGCCCCACTACCTGTTGCTTCAGGAGTCCTCTCACTCCAGACCTCAGCCTAGCTACCTCTGCTGTATTTGTTTGATCCGTGGGGAGTTCAGCCATTTTGCCACAGCACATGGTGAAAGGCCAGTGCCGTGTCTTCAGCGTTCTCTTCTCACCCTGCCATCTCACTCAGTACACCCAGAATATGACATTGCACGGGACACATTCAACCAGAGAGTGAGCAGCCAGTCTCTTCTGACAGACTTCAGTCTCTGCAAGTCATGCTCTTAGAGCCTTCCTGCTAACTTGGCAGAAGTGTTGAGGACTGGCAAGAAGGAGGAAAGATAAAACCCACACGAAGCACTCCCCAATGAGTTGATGACTTCTGACTCCGGTGTTCCCTTTAATCCCCATCCCTGTAGTAGTAGAACCAATTGGGCTAATTCTTAACAAGCTCCAAGGATGGTGTTTGTTTCTACTTGCTTTCTGTTTTCCTTATAATGGGGTGTCATCGATTCATCTTTACATCAGTCTTGGGTCCTGAATGTGAGAGAATCCAGGAGAATAAAAAAAAAAATCTAATCAATATCTTGCTATAGCCTACACATTTCTAGCAGTTTTCTGTTCACAGATTTATGCTGCCACCTGATAATGGTGTATGTGTGGGGGGTGTATTTCCTCAAACCCCAGCTTCTGGAACATAGGCCTCCCTGTGGTTCTATAAGTCATCTATCTCATATGTTCATATATTCTTCTGCTGATATTTTTATGTGCTTACTAGTGTCATGTGCTCTTTGGGGAGCAATTAACAAAACAGACAAATTGGCTGTCTCCTTGCAGCTTGCACTCTAGCAATGGAGCAACCATTCTCTATGCAGGTAGATTAGTACGGGTAAGAACATGAAAGAAATTAAGTCTCCCTACATGGCTTGGGCTGTTCCAGATTCTGGTTCTTTTACAATGAGATATCTGCCATTTTCTGTGTGTGTGTGTGTGTGTGTGTCTATCTGTCGTCTTTCTCGCTCTCATTGATTAATCCTTAGTCTGTTGAAGCTGTGTTTCTTTCGCCACCTATAAGATCTCTTTCTTTCTAAAACTATTCACTTCCTCTTGACCCACTTCATGGAGTTCAATTTTGATCTCTTGTACCCTGATACTAGAACCACTGGGCTCCTCTGGGTGATTCGTACCTGTCCCTTATCTTTTACTTTGCTCCCACAGCCCGTAGCTTTGCTTCCATTATAGCATTTCCACACTTGAGGGTGGGGGCTAGGTCATTCCTCTTGTAACTCTTCCGCCTCACACTCACACACACACACACACACACCTCCACCTCCATCACCACCACCACCACTGCCCACGTCACAGCTGCCAACACTACTATCTTTGTGCCTTGTACAAAGTAGGAATTCAACAGAAATGGTTTGAGTTGAATTGTTTATCCATCAGCAATTAACCTTTAACAACGCCCGTGCAGTCTTTTAATAACTCTGGTCGGCGGTATAAGGGCTCCTCCACTCCCAAGCTGGCCACAGGGACGATTCATCATAGATGATTCTACAGGAAGTGACCGACCCTTGCTGCCCAGCTGTCCATTAGCTGTGGCTATTGTAAGAATAACCAGAGGCCTTCGAATTCCATGTCCTCTCATGATCCATGAACTCCCGGAAAGATAGATACATAAAAGAGAGGTCTGTTTCAAAAAGCTTTGCAGTGTTAGCCAGACTTTAAAACCTTATTTATTGTGTTCATAATACGTCAATTTAGGACTCATGTTTGGTCAACTCTGCTGAAAAATGTTAGAATTGCAATCTGAGCTTTCTTTGTTGGTTTGAATTTTCCATAGAAGAATTTCTCCTATAATGAAAATAACCAAAAGGGCTTTCATTCATGAAAATATTTGAGGCATCCGAAAGCCTAGTACATGTAGGAGTACTTTTGTACTGGTCTTTTTGAAGAAAATTTCTTTTAACTCTTTTTTAACTCTATCAAAAATATTATGACAGATCTCTCAGCAAATGCCTCTTCACAAATGACTGTAAAATAGACACTAATTTTTAGAAAAGATAGTTTCACTGGGAGTGGACAAAAGTGGAGGGTAGATCAAGGTTAATCTCAGTAAAAGAAAATAAAGATTAAAAAACCTCCTGGGGTAATGGACTGAAAAAAAAATAAACAATGAATTTTCCAAGGCCAATTTAGGGCAAATTTTCTATGGTAATTTCTGATTAAACAAAAGAATAAAGAGGGAACTTGACATGTCATTTGTTCTCCACATGATTTGGAGAAATTGTGACTCATGCTTTCCTTAATTTTATCCCTTGCTACTTTGAAACTCGGCAAAAGGCTTGGTCATGGAGTTAGAGCATTAGAAGGACAATTCCTTGACTCTTGAGCTGCTCAGTAGTTTCTAGAAAGATGGTCTTTCAGGAGATCCTGCAAGAAAAGAAGTAGAATTTATCATAACATAGAAGAACGTAAAGGAGGTTTGCACTGGGGATAGAAATGGGTAGAATTATAGTCATTAATTTAAATGGTTTAGAATAGATAGGATTTGCTTCAATTTAAAATGAGAAAACAGTAGATGATTCCCTCATTGATCCATTCAATCTTCTAACAGATATTTACTTTGCATCTGCTATGTGCTAAATATCCATTCATTATGGAAAAAAAATAGCCAGGTAGTAAAATTAAACTAACCTATTTTAAAGATCCCATTGTCCTATTACCAGCATATGATTTACCTGGAGGCATGCCATAATCTTCTGTATTAAGGATTCCTGGAAGTTTTTCTAGGGCTAATCAGACTAAAATTCCAGCTTCCATAAAACCTATAAAAATTCCATGTTTCTTCAAAGAATCAAGAAAAGTAAAGCAGTGAAGTTGTGTCAGAAGCTGCAGGATTGGTGAGTACATTAAGTATGCTCTACAAGTGGTAAAGTGTAGGTCATAAAACAAATGTCATATTGAAACATTAAGATTTTAATAATAGGGGGTGGGAGGATGGGTCAGCCTGGTGGTGGGTATTGAGGAGGGCACATTCTGCATGGAGCACTGGGTGTTGTGCACAAACAATGAATCATGGAACACTTCATCTAAAACTAATGATGTAATGTATGGGGATTAACATAAGAATAAAAAAAATTTTTAAAAAAAGATTTTAATAATAAAGTTGCTAATAATTATATTTAAGAGTGACATTCTTTCCTTGCTATCCTTAAAGAGTAAGTCCAAAATAAATATACTTCATTAATTTAGGAATTAAGAATACAAATCAAAATAGCAATGAGATACCCCTTTGCCTTCCAATCAACAAATACCCTTTTACAATGATAGTGCCTCTTGTTGGCGGGAGTTCTTGATAATAGGAAACCTCAGATAACCATCAGTAGGAGTATAAATTGAAACAATCTTTCTGGAGGACATTTTAATACATATAACAAAAACTTCTAAGATATTCATTCTTTTTGATCCAGCCATTCTACTTTGAGGAATGAGAGCTATGTAAAAAAGATAAATATCCAAGGATATTCATACAACATTATTTATAATAACCCAAAATTGAAACTCATTAAAATGTCCAATAGGGACTATTACAAATTTAGGTTGCATCTATGTTTTGTCATTAAACATTAAAAATCACAGTGTATAATAGTTAATGCACAGAGAAATGTTCATCATCTACTGTTAAGTAAAAATAACAAATACAGCAGTGTATGATACGCGTGTTTCAGTCTGCTCAGGCTATTATAACAGGACACCATAGATGGGGTGGCTTAAACAACAGAAAGTTATTTCCCACAGTTCTGGAGGCTGGAAGTCCAAGATCAAGGTGCCAGGCAATTTGGTATCTGGTGAAAACTGTTTTCCTGGCTTGCAGAGGACCACTGCCTTCTTGCTGTGTCCTCACACGGTGGGGAGAGAGAAAAAGGAGAGGAGGAGAGGAGGGTGGGTGGGGACAGAGGGGAGAGTCTCTCTGCTGCCTCTTTTTTTATAAGGATACTAATCCTATTGGACTGGGGCCCCACCTTCATGACATCATTTAACTTTAATTACCTCCTAAAGGCCCTATTGCCAAATACAGTCACATTGGGAGTTCAGGCTCCAACATAAGAGTGGGGAGAGGGAGGAAGTAACAAACATCTGGTCCATAACAACATGTATATTTCCAAATACACAACATATATTATATATGTATGTGGAAAGAGGCCCGAAGGCTACACATGATATGTATCAAAATATTAACAATGCTTATGTTTAGGTAGTAGGATTGAAGGATTGATGTTTAGATAGTAGGTAATTTATATTTTTTCTTTCTTTGTGCGTTTCTGTCAATTCAGAGTGTTCTATTAAGAATGTGTAAATATCTTCTCCCATTCCATAGCTTGTCTTTTTGTTTCGTTGATGGTTTCCTTTGCCGTGCAAAAGCTTTTTATTTTGATGTAATCCCAATAGTATAGTTTTGCTTTTGTGTCCCTTGCCTTAGAAGAGTTATTTAGAAAAACATTGCTATGTCTGATGTTGGAGAAATAACTGCCTCTATTCTCTTCTAGGACTTTTATGGTTTCAGGTCTCACATTTAGGTCTTTAATCCATTTTGAGTATATTTTGGTGTATGGTGTTAAAAGGCAGTCCAGTTTCATTCTTTTGCATGCAGCCATCCAGTTTCCCCAACACCATTTGTTGAAAAGACTGTCTTTTCCCCATTGCACATTCTTGCCTCCTTTGTTGTAGATTAATTGATCATGTATGTGTGGGTTTATTTCTGGGCCTCTCTTCTGTTCTATCGACCTATGTGTCTATTTTGTGCCCATACCATGCTGTTTTGATTACTGCAGCGTTATGGTGTATCTTGAAACCTGGGATTGTGATGCCTCCAGCATTGTTCCTCTTTCTCAAGACCCGCACTACTTGCCCAAGTACATTTCTTGCAGAACCCCTGGGATATGTTAAAGTTGCGGAAAAAGAGACCTCTGTAGTTAAGGATTTTAAGGGAACAAAAGAATATAAAAACAAACAGCCACTACCAGGCCAGGAGATAGCCTAGCCATATAAGAGACAATAAATCAGGGGTAAAACTCCCAGTGCTCTTTCAAAAGTAAAGACTGACTTAACGCATATCCTTGAATCCTCTTGGCGGACCGAAACCTCTTTGAGTACTTGAACACCGGACTAACTAGAGCCTGAGAACTTTTTTTTTTTTTTAAGATTTTTTATTTATTTATTTGACAGAGAAAGACACAGCGAGAGAGGGAACACAAACGGGGAGTGGGAGAGGGAGAAGCAGACTCCCCGCGGAGCAGGGAGCCCGATGCAGGACTCGATCCTGGGATTCCAGGATCATGACCTGAGCCGAAGGCAGTCGCTTAACCAACTGAGCCACCCAGGCGCCCGAGCCTGAGAACTTTTAATACTGACCCCTGAAGGCCCTTGAGACTTTAATCAACTAGGACCCTGGACTCTGTTGACTTAGGATGACTTTTGCCCCAATTCTATACTGAATTGTCCTTTGCTGAGCCCCTTCATGAAAGAACGTGTGTCTTCTTAGCTTAAGACCTCCCCAATTTTGTTGTTCAAGGGGCCATTGCCCTGATTCTCCATGCTTGTTGCCAAGTAAAACAAACACTTCCTTCCCTCCCCCACCCCCACACAGAAGTATTACTTTTGTAATCAGAAAAACACAATAAATAGCATGTGTATTTTTAATCTCATCACCATAGTACAGATCCTCAATGAGCTGACCATGCGCAGAGCAGGCTGCCCTTTGTGGAGGCCGGCCCTGGAATTGCTTTGGGCAATGTATGCACAGCGCAGTAGGGAACAGCCCGACTTGCTGAACTTCCAAAGGAACCGGTAAGAGATAATACAAAGACAAAGCTTTCATGGGATTTCAAGAAACAGCTACTTCTCCAGGAGGGCCTTATTATAAATGGGGTTTCCGAAGAATATGAAGGCCAAATAAGAATAACTAACTCTTGAGTGGCACTTTTAACTTTTCCAAAGCACTCTCACATTTATTAATTCATTTGATCCTCATAACAACTATGCAGGCAGGGCAGCTACTAGTATTCCTATTTTAACAATGAAGACATAAAGGTAAAGAGCGATTAAGAAGAGAAACCCACAGCACACAATTAGCAGAGCGGGCTCGCACTTGGGACCCAGGTCTCTGGCTCTCCTTCCAGAGCTCCTTCTGCCCGTGCGCCCTCACTCACAGGATCTCTTCCACAACAGAGCCTTGGGGAAACTCCAGGATCTTTTTTGCTCTTATTAAAAGAAAAACGTCCCCCAGCTTTCTTGTGAAAAGAATGAAACCAAGTAGGGCTGCAAGAAATAATATAATTCAAAAAGCCAGATACAGACTGTTTTCACCAAGACTGAAGGCTCTGGTGTAGTACAGGGTTGTTCTGGGCTTAAGATGGTGTCATTTTTTCTACTGATTCTATACAGTTGCTCATTTACCCTGAGATAGACAGGTAACAGCTCTTTCCAAATTAAGCATGGCAAATACTACCGTGGTGAAGTGCTTAAGGACCATACTTATTTAATCCTGGGTTGAGTGACTAGATGTGTAATATAAAATTACACTGTCCTAACCTCTATCCTAATTAAGAAAGGATTTCCTAACTAAGGACGTTATTTTGAATACTAGACAACTTCACAGTTCTACCCAAATGCGGTGTAAGAATATGATTTAATCATTTTGTTTTAAACACGCAAATATGGCAGTTTGAGAGATAGTTTACAACTCTATTTTTAATGAACTGATTTAACTATAGATATTATAACTGCAAATAAAACACATTTACAAAAAGCTGTTGTCTTTAGAATTGTAAATCTGGCAAGGTTTTTAGCAGTAGAGTCTTAGATAAATAAAAAGTTGCATCTTTTTAAACTGCGGGTGTTAATTGGGCTTTTCTTATCGTCAAGAGAAGTAAAAGCAGATGTTGATCTGAAACAACCACTTATCGTGTGCTGTGGTCCTAAGAGATGGCATTTGCTTTGATGCCCTTATTTGTTCTGATTTATTATCGACCAGATTTACCTGCTGGTCACATACTTATTCTGACTTGGAAATATCATCCAACAATAAGTAATTCAGGAGGTAGCTATTACTAGAAAGGAAGTAGCCAACAAGAATGTCACAAACGTGTTTTGTCAGTGGACTAAAGCAGTGTCAAGGTGAGATAAACTAATCGTTTCACCTTGACGTGCTAAATTAAGTAGTGTGAAGAAATCAGAAGACAATGGTGAATAAAATGAGCTGAGTGAATAACTTGCTATTTCCTTGCATAAATAAATTTTTTGTGATGATTAAAGCCTAGTGAACAAGTTCAGGGGTGGGGGTGGGGGAGACAATTATGACACATAACAGGAGAGAGCATCTATAATTATTTCATGATAACTATTTAGAGTCAAACGGGAAAAGTTATCAGAAGGGTCGTGGTGGTGTATTTATCTAGTAAGCCAGGAATGGCACAATTTGTCATTCTGACTCTGAAAACTTGGATTCATCCCTTTCAAAGTGAGAAAAAAATATTATACGTGCAGTCATTTAAGAGAGGTTCAGGTACAAAAAGAGTGAATAAATGCAAACACCGGAGGCTTTTAGGTCTGAGACAAGTCGCTGAGGAAGGAACCAGAGCAAGAAAGCTTCCTCTTCGCTTCCTCTCACTCTTGACTTTACTCTTTCTCTCTCCTTCATTCCGTTCATTCCACTTCAAGAACAATATTTATGGGGGAACTTGAGTTCCAGGTCCTGTGACCATGCCATGGAAACAGTCCCTGCTCTCAGGGAACTTGAGGGTAAGGAGGTAGTTCTAGCAGGTGAATTTCTTTCTTTCTTTCTTTCTTTCTTTCTTTCTTTCTTTCTTTCTTTCTTTCTTTCTTTCTTTCTTTCTTTCTTTCTTTCTTTCTTTTAAAGATTTTATTTATTTGAGAGAGAGAATGAGATAGACAGAGCATGAGAAAGGGGAGGGTCAGAGGGAGAAGCAGACTCCCTGCCGAGCAGGGAGCCCGATGCGGGACTCGATCCCGGGACTCCAGGATCATGAGCTGAGCCGAAGGCAGTCGCTTAACCAACTGAGCCACCCAGATGCCCTAGCAGGTGAATTTCTTGCTTTAGTTAAGTGCAATCAGAAGACTTTCTGCATCAGATTGGAGATGAAAAGCAGTCCCAAAGCAGCTAAGGAAGGCTGGATAGGAAAAATACACATTATTAGGTAAAGTGTTAATGAGAGACAGCTGGCTTCCGGGACTGTCCAGTTTGCTTCTCCTTTAAATGCATATGGATGTGTGTGTGCGGGTACACATATGTGTGTGTACAGGTGTGTGAGTCTGAGCATGTGAGCGTGCACATATGTGCATGCAGGCCCCTAGTAGACCAGCAGTCAGTACGGCATGGCGTTTTGCAAGTCTGAGGGCCGAAGTCCAGGACTTTAACCATCCTACTTTTACACTACTATTTATTCTATTTCTCAAATTGGTAATTTTCCATTGCATATGCGTTCTAACAACAGAACTTCCCCACATTTCTCTCTAACTTATATTGTTCCCACTTATGTGTTGACATATGTCTTGCTTTACAAAACCCTTTGGTTGCAACTTTTCCTGCCCACCCTAACTCTTTTTGCTTTATACTTTTTAAACCAGTCCTCATGATTCACCGAAGCTAGTACTGGGCACATGTACTCGGAACGTTCTTGCTTTTCTTACAGAGACACAAGCCGGCAATGCCGCTAGGAATTGTAACATAACACACTTTTCTATTAAAACTACGCAAGGCAGGGTCCTTGGCTCTTGCTTGCCAGAGTTAACTCGGGTTTACTGCTTAGGGCCATGTGGTAAGTGTTGGGACAGCAACTGAACCCAAAGGAGGAACCCGGGACCAGGGCAGCACAGTGAAGGAAGTGTTAGGAGGTGTTAACCAAGCTTAGAACTGAAGGATAAGAAAGGAGTTAGCCAGGTAGAAGATGTGGAGGAAATATGGCTCAGCTAGAAGGCTCCATTTTAGAAGTAAGAGAAAGTGATACATTCAAGGAGCTTGTATTCATTTGTGAGAGCTGCCGTTCCAAAATACCAAAGACTGGGTAGCTTAAACAACAGTAATCTATTTTCTCATGGTTCTGGAGGCTGGAAGTCCAAGATCAAGGTGCTGGCAGGGCTGGTTTCCTCTGGAGCCTCTCTCCTGGACTTGCAGATGGCTGTTCTCTTGCTCCGTCTTCAAGTGGTCCTTTCTCTGTGTGAATGCACCCCTGGTGTATTTTCGTGTCCAGATTTCCTCTTCTTATAAAGACACCAGTCAGACTGGATGAGGGCCCATCCTAACAGCCTCATTGTAATCACCTCTTTAAAAACCCTATGTCCAAATACAATCACATTCTGAGATACTGGAGGTTAGGGCTTCAACATATGCCTTTTGTGGGGGGACACAATTCAGCCTATAACAGAGCTTAAAGCAAAATTTAACATTATCTGTTCATTGATTAAGGAGAGAACACTCGCATAAATTCAACAACCAAACCACAATGTCAAATATATCAGTATTTTGGGACCGTTCAAAAGACTGAATCAGTTGTTTCAAAAGGAACCATGGGCCATTCTCTTCTCCCCGCCAGATGGAACTGAAAACAATATTCTGTCCATGTGAGTTGAAGATATGGGCTTAAACATTTCAGCAAGTTGATAGTAGCAGTCCCTGGAATATTTTGTTAAACAAACAAACAAACATCCCTGCCTTTTAAAAACAGCATACGTATTCCCTTACTCTATTGGCACAATACCAGAAGACAATTTTCTTTCGGATCTCTGGGGAAGGACTGACAACACTACCACAAATGATCCTTGTCCCCGCACCTAGAGCGACATCATCACGAAAAGACCTGTTGACCAAGAGTAGCACCGTGCGGGATCATTTTTATTAACATGATAGAAAATTCATGCATGTATAGGGCAGGTGATTGTGTCAGCTTGTAATGAGAGAGGTCTTCCGAGTAAGGTTTGAGCCTCAGGGGCCTATCACTGTGGTCTAATTCTGAGAACGACCTCCGCCTTCGCTGTCGAGAGACCTGGATTCAAGTACGAGTTCTGCTGCCTACTGTGATCTTGATGTTGCTCCCGGCGCTAACAATCTGTGATTCTATATCCCTCATATATCAAGTCGTGCCTCGTCTATCATGTCATGTCACGGCTAAAGAGTTAAGGCTGCACTTAGTTGTGGCCCACATCTCCAATCATAAACAATGAGCTGATGTCAGAAAGCTCTCCTCGCATTCCCTCAGCCCTAAGAGCCTGCAGATGGCACTATTAATGGTAGGATGACTGCTTTTCTTTTCTGGGCCCCTGGGCACTAGGCAGTTGAAACCGTGCAAAACTTGGAAAGCTCTCGCCTGCATGATTTATGGCTAGAGCCAGTTCTTTATTCCCTCACTTTCATAAGCACCAAATTCCGCTAGAAAACTTAGGGGAAAATCTGCCAATCCTGGGCTATTTTGGGGTTTCTTCATCATCTCTTGACCTTTGATTTGACAAGCCAGATAACAAAATGAAAAATGGGCTCTGTAGGTTTGACCATGATTACCAACCGGAGCAGGCAGCACAAGGAATGGGAAACAAAAAAGCCACACCATTCGGAGGCAAAGGTTCTGAGCTAGTGGCAAAGGAAAAACTCGAGGATTTGGACACAAAGTCTCGATAAAGTAAATTATTTTAAGTATGACAAATTATGTTTCTAGTTTGCATCTATCTTTGTGGGATAGAAATGGAAGCGTCAGGACTGGTATGCCATTTTAAGTGGCCGCCTATATCAAGCACATCCCGAAAGGGTAATTTTGATATCCTTGACTTCTAGGAGATAGTGGCTATGGAGCCTATGAAATCTACTTGGTATTATTAATATCCTTAAGCTATGCCTCAAAGTTAACATTTAAAAATTTTGCGTCCCAATGATCACGATTTTCTTGCATCGTGTTGTAATTTTGTAGGAACATCAAGGTATTTCAGTATTGTTGACGGTTTTCCATTCTTGCTATATATAACATGTCTAAATTTGAAAGTGAAAGCAAAGTAATGAGGAAATTTGCAAAGCACAGAAATATATTCCATTCGTTCCCTTCCTGAATTTTTCCTTGCAGGTAAGGAAGAAGGTGCAATGTGCAAGTTAATCTATTTAAATGAAACCATAGCTTTTTAAGGTTTGAGGGAAAATATTTTTCAGACATTTACATGCATAAACAATTGCACTATGAAAGCTAAACTTAGTCATACAATCTACCTAGATCTTTAGAACATGCGCATACATTAAACCAGCTCAAAATTAATAAAACTCTCTAAATTATGCATGGCGCAGAGGGTGAAAAAAGTTGATAACAGGAACTGCTGTTTGCCTGGTGCTATGAATTTGGTAATGCACCGAGAGCAACCCTATGGCTATGCACTAGAGAAGATCATAATAAGGTATAATTGTTGCTTGCTCATTTGTTTGAACTCCAAAACTATATCAAATAACACTTAATTATACACATAGAATACCATTACAGCGAAGAGCTCGCACTTGAATAGCTTAGTATAAGTGAGGACATTTAATAATACTTGGCTCCACTAGGTGCAAAAAGATACAAAGTAGCAGCTGCTAATTAATCTGGAGTTCTAGGTTTGCAACCTCAAAAGAAAATCTAAAGAAAATTTCCTGGAGTTTGAATATGTAAAGTTTTAACAGCTCCATCTGGTACATGCCCTCTGATTACCCAGAATGTTGGCTGGCAGTTTGAGGGACGCATTTGATAGCTGGCCAAGTTTAAAGGTCTATTGGAGGTAAAACAATGCCCACCCTTTAACAAGAGAGCCATTGTTCCTTCACAATGAAGCTCTCTGGCTTATTTGAATGTCAACAATTCAGAAAAGTTGATGTTTGGAGCCATCAAATAAAATGTTTTTGTGAAACAGTTTATTATTTCAGTGGTAATTATTTGAATCATTCATGGTAAAGGATGTTTGCTAATGAGAGCTTGGCTGCTGTAAATTCCAGAGAGACTGAATGCTCTTTGTGCTGACAAAAAGACCCAAATCACTGGAGAGCGACTGACTGGACAAATCATTCATCTATGCAAATGCCAGCCGAAATGGTCAGATGCATTTATTACCCTCCTCATTATAGTAAACAAGGCAGGAATCGTGACTGGCAGTTATCAACTTGCCCTGAAGTATGATTTGTTCTCCTACTACTATTTAAATGAGAGGAAAAAAGGCATGCCACCAGGGACTTTGTTGGTTTATAAAAGAGTAAATGTCACATAGCCCAGTGCTTAAAGACTTTTGATTGACAAATGTTTTATTTGACATATCAAACAATGATGGTTTTCATATCAAATAGTCCATATTTGTTAGCAAAAATCTTAACCCCTTGAAGTTTGGCCAATGCTTTTAGCTCACTTCTGCCAATGCTTAGAAACTAGAACACAGATGGCAAGTTACATTAAAGGCAATACCAAATATCTCTACACATAATGTGCAAAGACCTAAAAATACTCTGCATCGGGTGACAGAAATGACACAGTGTTTTATCACAACACATATAGTGTAAAATGTTCTTCTGAACTGATAATGCAAATTAAAGTGATGTTGACCTACTTGCACTTACTAAGTATTCTTCTGCTGTTTAGTGCAAGATAAGCTAAACATTAAAGAATTTATACAGCATATGTCACAGTGAAATCTAAATTGTCTGGTGTAACTCTTCTTAAATGTCACAACAGTGTCACAACACGCTCAGGGTTTCAGGGCTCACACTTAAAGCCACAGTACCCTCATATAACCTCTTGTTCTCGTGGGCTCAAAACTTTTCCGTCCTTATTTCCCGTCACTGGAGTCCTGTATACTTCATTTCCGCCAGATTACTATTTACAAGCATACCTCAGAATACAGAAGCATGCCAGGCAGATACGTGAGCCTATGGAATTTGTCACCCAGGTTGTGACTTTGCTAAACATCATATGACAACGTGCCTTCGAGACACGATGATGTGTTCCTACACACGCTTCCCTTTCCTATATTTTAGGCTGTCACCACTGCTGGAGTCTAAAGCCTCTTCTTTCTTAGAACCAAGATGGAACTGTTCGTTTTGAAAAGCTAGAAAGTAATCACTAGAGGAGGTTCTAAACCAACCCCAAACTATGGTATGTTTTCCTAGCAAAGACAATCCGAAGTTTCACAACCCTAAGCTAGGGGTTCTCAGTCAATGACCCCTAGTTACATAGTCCAGTGCTTAAAGACTTTTGATTAAATTTTGACTTAACTGTTAGTTAAGCTGACATATTTTTAGGCATGTATGTTGTTACCCTAAACATAAAAATAAAGGAAGCCCTTTTCACTGACAGAACTTGAGCATTCAAATGAGCGTTTTTATCAGAAGAAATAGTTGTATTCCTCCTTTAAATGGAGGACTGTGAAAGTGCTGGTTCTCAAGTAAAACCATATCATCTGGGATCTAAACTCACTCCACAGCAACATTTCCACTTTTGTAATTGCCATCACAGAAGAGAATGTGCTATTGGAGAACACCGACTCTCAATCCTGCTGTTTCTTTCTATGTGAGGGCCATCCATTAGGAAGCTCAGCTTCTCTCTGCCCTGTCACCGGGTGGCTTCTCTGGCTGGGGCACTTGAGAAAAGCCCAAGCTCTATCCTCTGCCTATCACTTGAGGATGCATCTGCCTCACTTCCTGGAGAAACTGTGGCCTCCAATCTGCCGCTGGAGTGGGAAGGTGAGATCTCCAGCCACTCCTAAGACTGAATGACTAAATGT
Organism: Mirounga angustirostris; assembly: GCF_029215605.1. Taxonomy (NCBI): domain Eukaryota; kingdom Metazoa; phylum Chordata; class Mammalia; order Carnivora; family Phocidae; genus Mirounga; species Mirounga angustirostris. The sequence goes on along the minus strand of NW_026991716.1, from coordinate 85,251,710 downwards.
GGGGGCAGCACGGGGACGCCCATAGTTGCCACGTACCAATGCCATAGTCTTCATAGTTTTTTCAGAAGTTTGATCACCTTCCTCTTGACTCCTTTATCCGTCAGTTGGTTCAAAACTTGGGGGAGCGGGAGAAGTATATTAATATTAATATACCATGAAATTTGTTTCATTGGTAAGATTTGGGGAGTACATTTCTTCTGAACTAAGTAACACAAATACATTAAGAGGCTGGACTCGACTGGCTCTGGTAAGTTCAGAGACGCCAGGGTTGAACAAAGTAGAGACAGGGCCACATTCACATACAACCAGCTTGCCTGGGGAGGGCTTAGTCAGGGCAGCATGGGAGGTGGGGGAAGCCCCTTCTGGCAAAAGACTTTCCAGAAACAGCACTGCCAGGCCACCACCCCGAAGGGGAATAGGGCAGAGGAAGTCCTAAAGAAGTCAGGGGAAATCAGAGTGAAGGGCTCTGATTAGGTGCTGTCGTCCAGCAGTAAGGGGGGGGGGCGTTCTGGGTCAGAGAACTCTGAAGGGCAACAAGGACTTGCCTTCTTTTATAGCCACAGGCTTTGTCTTATCTATGCTTAGCAGATACTGGGTGCAGTTTCACAGGGTATGTAAAGTAGGTAGGCTCCAAATGGCTAAAAATATGTTTATTTGGATTCTGTGTAAAGCAATTCGATGTGTGAACACTTGAGGTTGGCAGTGGCAGGCTTGGGGCTAAAGGTCTTAGCCTGCTGTGAGGAAGTAAATAGCCGTGGGGCCATTTTCGGCTAACAGGGGCCGTCTCCGGCTCATAACTCTAGCTCAGTCACATTTTGTTTTGGTTGCATGTAAAAAAAGTCTCTGTAGGACTAAGGCAACAAGCTTTGTTCTCTTACTGCACAGAAATGTCTCTGGGAGTGGGAGTTTTGGCCTTAAGGAGTAGGGCGCATTAAAGGCCTGAAGTGAAGGTACTTTTCCAATCAAATGAAGACCGAGTTGTGAAATCACTCTAAGCACCGGGCTGCTCATTTCCCTTCCCACCGGGGGCTCTAAAGCACATTTCTTGATGGAAAGCTTCCTGAGGGCAGGGAAGCCTTAGGGATTGGAACAGGTCTCTCCTCTTCAAAGCGGTGATTTTTGCCTCAGCTACAGCTAGGGACTTCACTGTTTTTCTCTGACGCTGAGATTATCTGTGTGAATTTGTCAAATGGGACCTGGGTTGGACCAGCCATGTTTCTTATGCTGCTTGTTGGTTTGCAGGGCCGTAGCTGCTCCTTGCAAGAAATAACCATCTTTGCTGCGGGGCTTTTGCCGAAAAACATTGTCCCATCTTGCATGGCAATTGCACTCTACTGCTATTGATGGTAAATAGGATATGTGTTGCTGTTCTGGTTTGTTCCCCAAATATATCCCCCAGTTTCTAGCTACAAGCTTGTCTTCATCCAGGTGCCCGTCTATTGGAGCTCTACCCTCTGAAATGTTCGCGAGGTCATCTCTAGATGATAGGATTATGGGCAGTGGGTTATTTACTTCTTTAGCCTTGTTTATGTTATCTTTATGCTTTTCTATGTTTATTTTATAATTGGGAAAGGACTATAAAGTTATAATTAGGAAAATAGATTCAAACAATATCATCAGTTACTCTCTGGTTTTTCTTTACGGCTTGTGAGATAACAGAAATACATATATTGGTCTCTGCTCCCAGGTCCTGACAGCTCCTAAAACCCTCATAAATTCCTAAGTGATAAGAACACTAGGAGCATCTTACTGAGCATGCTACTGAGGTGACTGTGGGTGGGCTCCTGGGTGGCTCCTGGATAAGGGCTGGTTACTGGAAAGACCAAGCCTTGTTTAGATGCTGGGGAAAGCCATGATTTTCAGCCCTGCTCCTCATTCTCCAGGGAAGAAAGGGGCTGGGAATGGAGTTAATGATTGATCATGCCTACAGGAGAAGCCTCTACACAATCCCAATAGAGGTGGGTTTGGAGAGCCTCCAGGCTGGCAAACACATTTATATCCGAGAGGGTGATTCACCCCCAGCTCCACAGGCACGGACGCTTCTGAGCTCTGGAGCCTCCCAGACCTCACTCTGTGTATCTCTCCATCTGGCTGTTCCTCTGTATCCGTTATCATATCTTTCAATAAACTGGTAAAGGTAAGTAAGTAAGTGCCTCCCTGAGTTTTGTGAGCTGCTCAAATTAATTGACCCCAAGGAGGGGGTTGTTGGACCCTGCAACCTATAACCAGTTCGTCAGAAGCACAGGCAACAGCCTGGACTTGCAACTGGCCTCTGAAGGAGTGGGGGCGAGGGTGAGGGAGGAGAGGAAAGTACTGTCTTGTGGGACTAAACCTGTAACCTGTGGGATCTGGGATCAGACACTATATCCAGGTTGATAGTGTTAGCGTTGAGTTAAATTGTAGGATACCCAGCTGGTGTCCCAGAGCATTGCCTGCTAGTGTGGGGGGAAAACCTCTACACATTTGATGACCAGAGGGTCAGAAGTAGAGTGTTCTGTATGAGTAGTAAAGGAGACTCACAAGGGCAGAAACTCGTAGTAGGGAAGAACTGGGTTTCTCTCTGCTTAAGAAGGTAGGACACCGAGTTTCTCCAGCGCACTGTTGAACTGTGTTTCATCATTGTTGATCTTATTCCTGGACCTGCGCTCTTCTTGTGGTTGCAAGCTGGCTGCAAGTGCCCTTGGGGAACAGTCTTCGTGGCTCATGCCCACCAGGGAAGTATGAGAATATTTGTTCCAGCATTCTCATGAAAAGTCCTGACATTCACTCTGATTGGACCGGGTGAGGTCACGAGCCCACCTTTGAGCCAATCACTGTAGTCATGAAATTTACATATTGATTAGCGGAGGCTTGGGTTTACCCCCTAGGGTTAGGAGCGGTCTCATCTGACCTCTGATAAGAGAACTAAGAGTGGAGAAGAGATGCATCATTAATCAAAAATTATCCAAGCAAGCAGTGGACAAATGTCTATTCTGTCTTTCTGGCTACCTTCATTTGAAATGACCAAGAGAATATTTACTGAAGCCAGTGTTGATTAGCAGTCCTATGACTCTCTCAGCGTATGCCTGATTTACCTTTCCTGTGTTGGCTACTATGATTTTTGTCATGGAGAGTTTAAGTGTGATTTTATTTTCTAGAAATTTCCTATTGCTTAGTGTATAGTGTCTTGAATCCCAGTTGTAGGTTTGTTTTTTTGTTTTTTTGTTTGTTTGTTTTCCTATAAGCCTTCAAAGAATAGAACACATATGGTCAATCTAACTTTTTTGGAGGACTAATTAACAAGAGTGACAATGTAATCAACAATGGTAATAAACTCTTTAAAATCTAACAGTGACTTTTCTATCCTACATATATCTTCTAATAAATCATGATAGAAATTTTAGGTCGGGGCGCCTGGGTGGCTCAGTTGGTTAAGCGACTGCCTTCGGCTCAGGTCATGATCCTGGAGTCCTGGGATCGAGTCCCACATCGGGCTCCCTGCTCAGCAGGGAGTCTGCTTCTCCCTCTGACCCTCCCCCCCTCATGCTCTCTCTATCTCAGTCTCTCTCTCAAGTAAATAAATAAAATCTTTAAAAAAAAAAAAAAAGAAAGAAATTTTAGGTCGCATTTGGAATATTTGCTAGAAGTTTTGACAAGAGAAGGAAATGCCCAAATTATTAATATATCAAATTTAATGAGGTTAATGCTCGGAAAAATTAGCACATGTACTCTAGATGCTTCTAGAACTAAGTTTTTAAAAACAGCAATTCATTAAAGTGCATATAGAGTCCTGTAAAACATAGAGACCTGCTAAGTCAACTTTTGATAGACCTACACTGAGAGACTGAATGTACAAACAAACAAAGGACAAGCCATATGTAAAAATAGAACTCTGACCCACAATGTGCAGCAACCAGCCCAGGAAATGAATCCATGACCTACAGTAACTAGCCTAGGAAGTCAACCTGCTGTAAGTCAAACTTGTGGAAAGTCAGACCACTACCGCTAGCAACTAATCCAGGAAGCCAAACAATAATGTTCATAACAAAATGGCCAGGACTTGATTAATAACTGACAGGTTCCCTAATTCTTGTCTCTGCTCCCAACTAAGGGCCAACGAGAGAAAACCAGATATGCACTCTAAACCACTCACTTAGGATGCCCCACCTCTAGTTAGCCTATCTACAGCTTCCCCATGCCAACAGTCTCCAATTAGAGTACACTTAAAAGTTCCCTTCTTTCTACTATAAAATTTTCCCACTCCTCTGCTTGCCTTCGAGTCTGCCACAATGCAAGTGATGGTGGCTGACTCCCTTGTGATCTCAAGTTCTGAACATATAGCCCCTGTTTGTTCTTATTTGGATGGTCTTTGTTTTTTTTCTCTCAGTTAACTTGAGAAGTCACCTAATTGTCTAATATGCTAATGCATGTGTCCTATAATGCTTTCTATGCATGCAATGAAAACTGTAATTGTGTTCACTGAGCTAGAATTTTTCAGTTGCATAGTATCAGATGTTCTTAAAATATTAATTAATTCTACCAGGATCCTCACACTGGTATCTCTATTTTACAAATGGATTGACCTAAAACTGCTAAATTGAGTAACCTGTAATAAATGAAAGGCAGAGTTAGAATTCAAACTTGACATTTTCGTTTCACAACTGATCTTTAAACAAACATATAATAGGAATTGTAAGAGAAAAATATAGCTAGAACTGGGTTTCATTTTTCTTAAATCAAAGTCTGAGGAGAGACAAGATTGAAGTTTATAAAATAAAGAAAAGTATGTTTACCATGGGCATCCTCTGATATTTGAAAGGCAACATAAGGACAAATGAAAGAAATCGCTATTTTATTTGGTATAAAACATATTTCTTAGTTGCTGTGTTCTTTGGACTGGTAAAGGATAATAGGCAAGTGGAAGAATTGTGTAGTTAAATGAAAATCAAAGGCCTAAATCCTGTCCCAGGACGGATCATATCTACCTGAGTAACCATGGTCAAGAAACTTCACCTCTCTGGACCTCAATTTCCTTATCTTCTAAAATGAAGCTTATAACCTCTGTCTGCCAGACTATTGTAGTTAATTTTAAATGAGATAATATGTGGCATCTAATGTATATTGGTTCCTCTTTTCCTCTCTGTTCAGAGTGCTCTGTCATTCTCAGAATCAGAGCTGTGTATAGATCCTAGAGTATCACTGTTAATGATTTGCCAGCCATTTTCTCTCAAGATTGAACTCCTCCAGGATAGGGATAGAGTCTTACTCATGTCTGTATACCCACTTACATTTAACTGCAAAGGCTACATAAATAAAGATGAATGATTTCAGATTTTAGGAAGCCTATACTCTATAGGAAAAGACTTACATGCATGACATAATAAAGGCATGACACAAGATAGCAAATACTCAAGGGATGAAATCTGTGGCACTGAGTGAATGAAAGAAAATGGATAAGTGAATTTAAGGAAAACCTCACCGAGGGTGGATGAACCATGAGGTAGACCTTAGCAAAGGAGAGGATTTTGCTACCAGGATAAAGGTCCAAAATGTGGTGCCATGAGGAATGTACAAAGGCATAGAGGTAGAAGTAGGCAGGAACGGCTTGGAAGGATGGTGCAAATCCGAGCTTAAGAAGCGGAAAATTCATTTGGGGAATGGGGGAGTAAAGAAAAGGTTGCATAGCTATGGTCAGATTGAAAGCCAGTTTTGGTCTTGAAGTTGTCAGGTATTTCAGAGTACCTATCCATGCCTATGCTTGCAACAGCCTACATCCTCTGCTAACCCCCCTAAAACCTGCCTACTTGCTGCTTCTGGAACATGCTGGGCAGCATCCTGCCTTAGGGTCTTTGCTCTTCCTGTTCCCTCTGCCTGGAATGCTTTTTTCCCAGATATCTTTCTGGTTATTTCCCTCACCTCCTTCAGGCTTATGCTCCTATCTCACCTCCTCCACAAAGTCCCCCTTGATCTCTATATTTAATGTAACAACTTCTCCACCCCACCTCCTCTCCTAATTCCTCCCTAGCCTGCTCTACACTTTTCTTGTTCTCAGAGAACTAATCACCTACTCACATACCATAGATATACTAATTTATTAGGCTTATAATTTTATATCCCCACTCAAGTATAAGCTTTGTGAGCAAAAGGTCTTAGCTTTATTCACTGCTGCCTCCCAAGTACCTGGCACACAGTATGCCCCAAAAAGGAGTTCCTGAATGAATAAGTGAAGCAGTGGAAAATATTTGGTTTTATTCAAATGAAAACAATACTGAGGTCTCAAATTTAGGTCAACCCTCTGCCAGCCAGTGTTCGGATTATTGACATCTTAGCTTCCTAGTTTAAGACTCTGACCATTTTGGCAATACCTACTAATATCTGAACACAATCTGGACTTGTATTTATTCATCTGAAAGTCAGTTGAACTTTATAGAGGTCAGAGGAAAAAAGAGAAAGTAACGGATAAAGAGTGACAGATTTCACGCTGACACTGGGGGAAGCCAAGGAGCCACATCCAGAACAGAAAGCTCTCAATCAATGAGCTTAGTTTCAAATGTGTATTAAGAAAGCCTGAAGTCTTAATTCCCTTTCTCAGAGATGTAGAAAGGTCAGGAATCTTTGTGACAGAATTTTGTTGTGTTTCCCAGCTGAAGTTTCCAAATGTTTTTCAGATATTTAAATGTGGAAAAAAGGTCAAACATCTCGAACCAGAAATTACAATCAGGCTTTAAAACTTGGTGCATTAAATGGTTACACAAACTAAATCCCCATTCATCAGGGAGCAAGAGTAACCTAGAAACAAAAGCTATGGCACTTAAACATCATCAGCACAAACAGGAATTTGGCAATCAGCTCAGTTCTGGGCAAGAAATCTTCTGTTCCCAATGGGGATAATGGTTATAAGTATAATGAGACTTTTGTGCCAAATGGAGAGAAATAATTTAGCCATACAATAAAATTCAAATTGAAGTTTCTTATTGGAATTAATAATATTATTTATCCGTGGGACTCCAGTCATGTAACTTTGGTACTTCGCCAGGAATTAGAAGTTGGAAGTATAACTCATTTTTCCCCCTTCATACTCTATATTCATGTATGTATATTCATACTTCATATTGTATTCTACTAATCAAACATCGGAACTTATGGATCTTTCTTTTGAAAGTTCACTAGTGCTTATGCCTTTTCTATTCTGTCACACCCTAATTAGGGTTTCTCAGGTTTTTTGGTTTCCCCTCTCTCTGGGGATGATTGCTTTCAGAATAATCTTCCTAAAATTCCTCCTCCAAAAGTCAACTTAATAAAGATGTTATTAACCTCTCCTATGTGTTGTCTACCATGCAGATGTTACACCTTCCCATGTATTCCCTACTGGAAGCCTGGGACTAGTGCATTCTCTGTCTTTCTCTCATCTAACCCAGAATGTGGCCACTGTGCTAGATGCTTTCCTGCACGTCAGTGTTACTCCCTGAATATCTCTCATCCAAACTCCTCTCTACTCCTACGGTTACTGTCTTTGTTCAGTACTCAGTGTTGGCCTTAATTAATGCAGCAACCTCCTAAATTGGCATCCATTCCTGTCTCCCTCCACCCTCACTGTGTTCAGAGCACTATTTTAAAAATATAAACCTTAGTCTGCAGTGGCCCACGTAAATTCCTTCGATGACTTCTCATTAACTCCAGGATAAACCCAACTTCCTTAAAATGGCGTGCACTATTTTTCTTGGTCTGGCTTTGTCTAACCTGAAATATCAAGAGTGGGCCTTTAGGTGTCATTAAGAGTGGCATCATTATCAGCTTCACCCTCTGTGTCCTGAACTCAAATATTCTGGTTATGAGGGAGGTGGGGCATTGCCAATCTAGAATACATGCTTTGTTCTGTAGGGTCGAATCCCAGCCTTGCAAAGGATTGTGTCTAAAGTAGTCTAGTTAAAGATTAATATTTTGCTTACTTCCAAAGAAGGAATCGAGAGCAGGTTCTTTTTTTCTAACCAAACGGATCTTTTCAAAAGAACTCCAACTCACCAATTCCTGATGAAGCCCAGGCAAGCTTCTTTCCAGCTTCCCCAGACCAAGTGGATGAAGAGTGGTTGCATTTCTAGCCTAGAGGATAGTAGAAGGCTTCTTTTCCCATCCCTCCAGGCAGGATACAAAGCTAACTAGAAGTAAGTGTGACAAGTGGGAGTTGGAGTGATGTTACCTCAGGAATGATGAAAACACCTAGTCTGAGCAGAGAAGGGTCAGCATTTCAGCCACTGGACATTTCCTGTTACTTAAGACTGCCTGGGAGAAAGTCAGGGTGCTCTTTTCTTTCTCATACTAATGCATGGTGGGTGTAGGTGTAGACCAGGTACTTACTGAGAGCAGCTGGGTGCTCAGGACTTGGGCTGTGGAGGCAGAAAAGGGTTAGCTCAGCGGACCTCGGTTGTTCATACTCATCACATTCCAGAGAAAGGCCTGTCTTCAGGGCTGGCCCTGGGCTAACTGCTAGGAGATAACCTCTGACACCTTGGAATGTTCTGCCTGATCAGAGTGTTTTTGTGTGCCTGAGGCCTTGGGCCATCTATACCTGTTTGACCAAATAAGCTTACTCTAAAAGTATGCTTCATATGTGGAGCTACAGAAACTCTCATTCATTGCTGGTGGGAATGCAAAATAAAACAGCCATTTTGAAGACAGTCTGGCAATTTCTTAGAAAACTAACATCTTCTTACCATGCAATCCAGCAATTGTGCTCCTTGGTATTTACCCAAAGGAGCGGAACACATTTCCACAGAATAACTTGTATGCGGATGTTTATAACTGCTTTGTTCATTATTGACAAAACTTGGAAGTAACCAAGATGTCCTTCACTAGGTGAATGGATAAATACACTGTGGTACATCCAGACACTGGAGTATTATTCAGTGCTCAGAAGAAATGAACAGGCCATGAAAAGGTATGGAGGAAAGTTAAATGCATATTATCAAGTGAAAGAAGCCCATCTGGAAAGGGTAAATCCAAATGATTCCAACTATATGACATTCTGGAAAAGGCAGAACTTTGGAGACAGTATAAAGATCAACGGTTTCCAGGGGCTGGGGGGTCAGAGGGATGAATAGGCTGGACACAGAAAATATTTAAGGCAGCGAAACTACTCTGTATGATACTATAATGGTGAATACTTGTTATTACAAATTTTTCCAAACCCATAGAACATACAACACCAAGAACACAGCCTAGTGTAAATTACGGGCTCATGGGGATAAGGATACAGCCGTATAGATGCATCCATTGTGACAAATGTACCACTCTGCTAGGGGACGCTGTGCACGGGTGGGGCAGGAGGTATTTGGGAAATATTCGTACCTTCTACTCAATATTGCTGTGATTCTACAATAGCCCTAAAAAAAAAAAAGACTATTTGAAAAATTAAAATGTGATTTGTGATGAATACCTGTTTTCGTCTGGGGAGGTAGGTGGATTCTGAGGAGCTGTGATCATGCAGCTCTGCATGCCTACCTGACTGACCTCCCGTAAAAACCCTGGACATCAAAACTCACTGAGTTGCTTATTTGGGAACACTTGGTACGTGCTGTCAAACACTGTTGCTGAGAGTATTAGGTGCGTCCCTGTGCAGTTCGACTGGAAGGGGACTCCTGGAAGCTTGGTCCTGGTGTTTCTCAGACCTTACCCTATGCTCATCTTCATCTGTATCTTCTCACTGTAGTAAACCACAGCAGTGAGGACAAAAGCTTTCTGGAGTCCTGTGTGTCCTTTCACCGAATCATTCAGACTGACAGTGGTCTTGGGACTCTTGAAATAGCTGCCTGTGCATGCATGCAAACCACCGAAGTATATATATATTTTAAGATTTATTTATTTATTTGAGAGACAGTAGGGAGAGTGGCAGAGGGAGAGGGAGAAGCAGACTCCCCACTGAGCAGGGAGCCCACCACGGGGCTTGATCCCAGGACCCCGAGATCATGACGTGGGCTGAAAGCAAGAGTCAGCCGCTTAACCAACTGAGCCATCCAGGCGCCACCCCCCAAGTATATTTGTAAAAGGTAATCACGTGCTTAGATTTCAAACATCATCTTTTCACTTAAATTTCAATCTTTGCCTTATAAACAATTTTCATCATCTACTATTCGTTTAATGCCTGCAGGCTCCGCGATCAGGCAGCTTTGCTTCATATAGCAACCTCTTCCCCTATTGGCATGGGCTAGAGTGGCAAGTGGGCTTCCCCTGAAGCAGGACGCACATCTCATCCCCAAGCTCGAAGAAAGACAAAACCAAACGAAACAAAGCAGTTCGGGAGACCGTCCTTAGAAAGTGGCAGTGTGCCTGCAGGCCCTGTGGTCTTCACGGCCCTGTGTAACCTGGTCCGCACATCTCTCTCTCTCTTTACCTTCCAATCTGTAGGATGCGCTTAATTAGAAGTAAATATCCCAAACTATAGCACGTACTCAGTGTGGTTCCAGATGTGGCTACAGTCATGGTTTTGGTCCTGCCCCAGTTTGCCTGCTCCTCCTCTACTGAGCTGAATCAATGACTTTTTTCTGTTCCCCACCGTTTGGGTTCTCTCTCACCTACGTGAAAGGATCACCTCTCCACACCGGAGCTGTAATGTCCCTTCCAGAGAATGAACAGCTTTTTCATTGGCATTTGCTTCATCGGGTGTATTTCTCTGGGACAGCATGCTCATTAAAGTGCCTGCCGTGGCTTCCTGCACTGTCCCCCTGTCCTCTATACCCACTCTTCTCCAGGGAGGTGCTGTGCCAGGGACTTGGCTTTTCAGTCTCCATTTCTGGGAGGAGAGAGTACATAGAATTGGATTGAAACAGGCTCCTTCACTGCACAGAATATGTGGAGTTTTTACTACCTCGTGACATCTCAGGGCATCTTGTTTCACTATTTCATACCATTTTAAGAGCAGATGATAGTTATGCCAACCATAAAGTATCTGTGCATTTTCCTAGTTCAAGTTTATAAAAATAAATGCCTCCTCTTTCTTTTCTTTTTTTTTTTTTGCAGTACACAATAATATGATTTTCCTTTTGATCTATTAATACATTTCCCACTATTGAACTATCCTTGCATTTTTGAAATTAACTTTGCTGGGTCATTCTTTATCATTTAAAGTAAATGGGTTTATCTTTCACTTGGGAGTTTTGTGTCAGTTCTTTCAAGGGCGATTGGTCTGAAGTTTGTGTTCTCCTTGTTAAATGGATGCTAACTTCATATAAGGAAGAGAAACAGTTTCTTTCTTTATCTATGTTCTGGACCAGTTTATATAACATAGAAACAATTTGTTCCTGGAAAGTTTGAAATAATTCATCTGTAAAACCATCTGGGTCCTGCACATTTTTAAGTAGTAGTTCTGTGACAACTTTATTTTTTTCCATGAAAATTGATTTATTTAGATTTACTACCTCTTCAAGGGCCAATTTTGGAAATTTATATTTTCTTAGACTACTGTTCATTTCTTTTAGGTTTCATTATTATAGAGCTGTGCAAAGTATTTTCTTGGTGTTCTTTTAATAACTTCTTTGTTCTCTTTTTCATTTCTAACTTTGTGTGTAGGGCACTTCTGACAGCATAATTGGTTCTTATATGATTGTTAGAAGTCCAGTCATTCTTAGACAAATTCTTTTCATCTTGTAGATACAATGTTACAAATCAGAGTTCTGGTCCTATTCATACTATAAAAATACCAATGTTAATCATAGAAGTAAATGCCAGGAAAATACAAAATATAGTTGTTAACTAGAAGCAAATATTTATAAATTTAAAAAACAAATATTAAGAATAAAATGTAGATTGAAAACATACCATTTGGAGGATTTTTTTCCCTGTGGAATTATACTAGGTAAACTTTATTTTCTTTCTGGAGCCCAGTGCAGGGCTTGAACTCATAACCCTGAGATCAAGACCTTAGCTGAGATCAAGAGTTGGATGCTTAATATTAGGTAAATTTTCTTAAAAAGAATTCAGAAAGTTTTGATTGCAATAGTTTCTTTTCTGTTTCTTGAAGCCAGTAGAGATGGTCTTTGTTGATCAGGTTAAAATCTTCTGTTTTAAAAATTCCATTATGCCAAGTTTTTGAAGGGTAAATTCTGGGAGGGGGGTTATTTTCATGATAAATCCATATGACTGATCATGGAGTACAAGGGGTAGAGATGAATCTGGAGAAAGAAGCAGAGAACAGATCACAATATGACATATATATTGTGTACCATCTATAGAATTTGGGGCTAGATCCTATAGACCATGAAAAGCCACTGAAGAGTCTTAACCATTTGTGCAATATGATCATATTGCATTTTACAAATATAACTCTGGTAGCAATGGGTTAGAAGGGAGAAAGCATGAAGGCAGAGAAACCGGTTATGAAGGCAAGGAAATGAGTTAGGAGGCAGAAGGGACAGATTCAAATAATATTTACAAGGTAAAACGGGAAGTCTTAGAGACCAATTAAATGTCAGGGTAAGGTAAGAGGCGACATTTAGGTTGGTTTCTTGATCACCCATTGCCTGAATGATTGGGTAAATGATGGTATCATTAGTTAAGGTAATTTGGAAAAGGAACAGGTGTAAGTGGGAAGATGATAAATTGCTTGGCACGTGTTGAATGTTCAATGAGTGTTCTGTGGAACATTCGAGAAGAGCTGTATTTGGGACCCAGCTGTACATACTAAAGTTCAGCAGAGAGATTTGAGCTGGATTATGAATTATGACATGATTAGGATATGCTAACCAAAGCCATGAGATGAGTTTACATAGAGAGAGGATTTGGGGAAGAAACATAGAGGGCCCAGGACCAAATCCTGGGAAATATCAAAGTTTAAAAACCAATTATATTTAAATAAAGCATTTTCATTATTCCCTTCCCAAATCAAGTTCTCTCTTCTGATGAACTTCTTTTTAAGTACTCAGGATCAAGCTTTGCAATCAGAGTCCTTGCTCTCCTTTTGTGTGCAAGGAATTTTAAGTTCTATAGAGTCTCCTTCTACCAAGTCTCTTATCTTGGCCCCTTACTCTGCATTCTCCCTGCTCCTGCCATAAACTCTTAGCATCACCCACCTGGCAAGAGCCCTCCAGACAGAGAAAGATCTCTTATCTCAGATCATTGGAACCAATGGCTTGTCAGTGTTGTTTATAAGTCTGTTTCAGCAGGGAATTATAAAAATAATGATACATGTATACCTTGTGAACATATTATGTATATTCATGCACTCATCTTTTAATGTAGCCATAGCATTTTCCTGAATTGATCCATTTATTGGTGTTCTGCATTGTCCTTCTTTTATTTTTTTGTTTCTTAAATATGTTTTATTTATTTATGAGAGAGAGAGAGAGAGAGCAGGAGCAGGGAGAGGGACAGAGGGAGAAACAGACTCCCCACTGAGCAGGGAGCCCGACACAGGGCTTGATCCAGGATCCTGGGACAATGACCTGAGCTGAAGGCAGATGCTTAACCAACTGAGCCACCCAGGAATCCCTGCACTGTTCTTCTTTTAAAAACTATCCACAGTGTATAATAATAATGAATAATTAATAATAATAGCCTTCTTTAATACTTTCTATGTAGCAGACACTCTTTTATGCACTTTATTAATTTCAACTCTATTAATCCTCATACAAACTATGAGGTAGGTACTATTAGTAACTCTATTTTATAGATAAGGGAACTGAAGCACATAAAGGTTAAGTAAATTACCCAAAGTCGCATAGATAGCAAATGGTAGAATTGGAACTGGTTTCATTAATTTTAGCTCTATGGGCTCTTAACCACTGTGCTACACTGTATTGTCTACTCTGAAAGTACAAGACTGACTATAGAATCTTTCCAGATTTTCATTTCCCCCCCCAATCTTTTATCTTTGCTCCACCCACCCTTAATCCTACAGCAACTATTAGACCCTTTTTTAGTCTTTCCCAAAGCAGGTAGTTTGGTTTTCACAGAAACAACAACCGTCTTTGCTTTTACACTTATCATTACTTTTGTCTTAAAATATTTTCTTAAATTATGTAATTGCAACTAAAGCTCATGAACAGATTGGGAAACAAACATCCTGACTCTTGGTAAGCAAGCAACTCATCAGGAAGGAGTAGGAGTACAAGGGAGGGTTAGGATGTGTCTTACTGGCTCAGCATCTAGGGTGTCCTGCAAATCAGTCCATGGATTTTGGAGTCAACATTGAGAGCTAGGAATAATGAGGCATTTCTGTTAAGAGGAGATCAGTTAAGAGAAATACTGTTTTATTTTGGTGTAGTCCCAACAGTTTAATTTTGCTTTTGTTTCCCTTGCCAGAGGACACATATCTAGAAAAATGTTTCTATGGCCAATGTTGAATAAATTATTGCTTATGTTTTCTTCTAGGAATTTTATGGTTTCAGGTCTCACATTTAGGTCTTTAATCCATTTTGAGGTATTTTTTTTGTGTATGGTGTAAGAAGGTGATCCAGTTTCATTCTTTTGCATGTAGCTGTTCAGTTTTTCCAAAGAAGACATACAGATGGCAAACAGACACATGAAAAGATATTCAACATCACTCATCACCAGGAAAGTGCAAATCAAAACCACAATGGGATATCACCTCACACCTATCAGAATGGCTAAAATCAAAAACACAAGAAACAACATGTGTTGGTAAGGATGTGGAGAAAAAAGAACCCTTATGGACTGGTGGGAAGACAAGCCAGCACAGCCACCATGGAAAACAGTATGGACGTTCCTCGGAAAATCAGTAAGAGAATTACCATATGTTCCAGTAATGTCACTACTGGGTATTTACCCAAAGGAAGAAACAAAAGCACAAATTCGAAAAGATATATGCACTCCTATGTTTATTGCAGCATTATTTAGCCAAGATATGGAAGCAAACCAAGTGCCCATCCACAGATGACTGGATAAAGAAGATGTGGTATATATACAAAATGGAATATTACTCAGCCATAAAAAAGAATGAAATCTTGCCATTTGCAACAATATGGATGGATCTAGAGAGTATAATGCTAAGTGAAATAAGACAGTCAGAGGAAGACAGATACCATATGATTTCACTCATATGTGGAATTTAAGAAATAAAACAAATGGATAAAGAAAAAAAGAGACAAAAAAAACCCAGACTCTTAAATATAGAGAACAAACTCGTGGTTGCCAGAGGGTAGGCAGGTGGGGGGATGGGTGAAATAGGTGAAGAGGATTAAGAATACACTTATTAGGGGCACCTGGGTGGCTCAGTCGTTAAGCGCCTGCCTTCGGCTCAGGTCATGGTCCCAGGGTCCTGGGATCGAGCCCCGCATAGGGCTCCCTGCTCAGTGGGAAGCCTGCTTCTCCCTTTCCCACTCCCCCTGCTTGTGTTCCCTCTCTCACTGTGTCTGTCTCTGTCAAATAAATAAATAAAATCTTTAAAAAAAAAGAATACACTTATTACAAAAAGCACTGAGTAATGTATAGAATTGTTGAATCACTATATTGTACACCTGAAACTAGTAATACTTGAATAAAAAAAAAGAGAGAACTTCTGTTTTCTCTCAGTTTCTAATGTCTTGCCATCCTGTCCAGGGCTTTAAGAATGAGTCATTTTCCTAAATGATTATGTCACTCACCTGATCAAAACTGTGCAGCCATTTCTCCACTGCCACAAAACAAAGTCCCAAGTCCAGCATAAAACCTGAATTCTCAGTGTGGCATTTAAAGTTCTCAGTGATTTATCCCAAGCCACCTCTTCAAATACTTTTATCCTTCCCATGCTCCAGGAATATTAATCTATATTGAGTTTGAATTTTGAAAACCCATAGTAAACTGTATTAATAATTCTCCTAATCAGAGTCCAGACTTCTTGTTAATCCTCTGCCTCTCTCTTCATTTAAGAAACCACAACAGTTACAAAAGGTATAGGAGAGGGAAAGAGAGGGGGGCAACAGTATTTGTTCTATGAGCTCTCTAGGGTCCTGTGGCAGATTGTATTTTCCAAATATGGCTATAGCAGTATTTCTGGTTTGACATGTTCTTCAGAACCTTGCCATTCTACCTCTCAAGAGGTGATGTCTCTGTTTTCTTACCTTAAATTTGGCCAGGAACTTGAAACTACTTCCACAGGTAAAATAGGACAGAAGTAATTCTTTATGACTTGCAAAGCGAGGGCACAGAAAGGACATGTGGCCACATGTGGCTCTGTCCCTTAGGATGCTTGCCCTTTGAACTCTGCCGCCATATTGTGATGAAGTCAAACAAGCTTTTTTGCAGAGAGAAGCATGAGAAGCACAGGCAGAGAGGCACAGGCAGAGAGGAACTCTTCAGCCAACAGCCAGTGTTAACTGCAAGGTATGTGAGAGAATGAGCCTCCAGATGATCCAGTCCTCCACTTTCCAGCTTTCCAGCTGAGGCCCGGAGAGTACAGAGCAGAGGCAAGCTGACGCCACTATGTTGTCAAAAACCCGACCCACAGAATCTGTGAACATAATAGCTATTTTTCTACGTGAAGTTCTAAAGTAATTTGTTCTACAGTCATAGTAAGTGGAATAGGCCCTTTGGGCAAATAAATAAATAAATAGTATGTTTGGGCGTTCTCTTTCCAGAATTTTGAGTTAGAAATGGTTGAGGAAACCAACCAATCCATTTCAGGATTATTTGCTCGATGCCATCCCAAGGGTCCCAGGCCCCTTTACAACGGGGCTTCAGCTGGAGTATGAAGTGATTCTTGGTGCCTGGGCCTGCATCTCAGCGGACAGACTCTCACCCAGTGGCCTCTTAGGCTTTGCCAGCCATCTTGTCTGTGCACTGGGCCTGTCACATGGTTGCTAACACTGTATTATCAGATGATTCTTTTCTCCTTTCGGGTACACCCTAGGCCCCCATGAATGTTTACAATGTTAGTTAATGCCATCCTCATTTGTCTTTGGCAATTCAAAGCAGTGAAATTATTGTGTATGTTCTCCCTGGGAAATCACTTTCTGCTTTAGAATTTCTTCACATATCAATCTGTATTCAAAAACAATTTTTCACAGCATTGATGAAAAGGAGGTAAGATTATCACAAAGTGCTCTGGGTAGCAAAGAAATAGGAAATACTTTGATACTCTTTGCAACTCTCACCCATCACCAATCCCAAAACACTTCCTGCCTTTTTTTTCCCCCCTGCAGGCTTTTTTTCTTGTTGTTGCCTTTGCCTGGAAATCCCTCGAATTGTTATCTTTTTAGCTCAGTTAAACATGCCAACTCCTTTAAGCAGCCGTGCGTAGTGACAATTTTGTCCAATTTTATGCTCACAAAGAATTTTGTTTATAATGCTTTTAAGCTGTCCTCTCGTGATTAAGATATTTGTACACATGGATATTTGTACACCTAGATAGTGAGGTCCTTGTTAGTTTTTATTTCCTCCACAACATTTAGCAAAGTGCCTTTCACCTAATAGATCCTTAATATAAGATTGTTGAGTTAATTTCTTTTTTTTTAAATTTTTTTTATTCTTATGTTAATCCCCATACATTACATCATTAGTTTTTGATGTAGTGTTCCATGATTCATTGTTTGTGCATAACACCCAGTGCTCCACGCAGAATGTGCCCTCCTCAATACCCACCACCAGGCTAACCCATCCTCCCACCCCCCTCCCCTCTAGAACCCTCAGTTTGTTTTTCAGAGTCCATTGTCTCTCATGGTTCGTCTCCCCCTCCGATTTCCCCCGCTTCATTCTTCCCCTCCCGCTACCTTCTTCTTCTTCTTTTTTTTTTCTTAACATATATTGCATTATTTGTTTCAGAGGTACAGATCTGAGATTCAACAGTCTTGCACAATTCACAGCGCTTACCAGAGCACATACCCTCCCCAGTGTCTACCACCCAGTCACCCCATCCCTCCCACCCCACCCCCCACTCCAGCAACCCTCAGTTTGTTTCCTGAGATTAAGAATTCCTCATATCAGTGAGGTCATATGATACATGTCTTGTTGAGTTAATTTCTAAATGAAAAGGAATGGCAAAATTTTAGAATAAGGCTATATTATAATAGTGAAAAGCTTCAGAAACTTAACACTGATTAAAGGCCTCAACTTGAGTCCAGGGTGTGTGCGTGTGTGTACATTTATACATAAGTGTGTGTATACGCACACACACACACGTGATGGACGTTGGTATCTCATTTCCTTCAGCATGTCCATACATTATTGTTGCCACTCTTTGGGTTTACTTCTGTAGATAAACTCAGAAAATGCTCTGAGAGACTTACCTGAAAGGACTAAGGGATTTTAGTGATGGCAAACCATCACATACACCTAGTATTTTATCTGTATGGTTAGTGGAAGTGTACCCTAATTATCCCGTTCTGATTAAGAATTAATAAACCCTACAGTGACTGATGTGAAAATTTGAACATGGGAAGTGATAGAAAATATGAGAAGAAGGAGAAAGGAAGAAATTTCAGTGTTTCAACATAGCTTTTACTTTAAGTTAAAAATGTGTTAACATATTTCCATTTCAAAATATTTCCTCAATACATTGAATAGCTTGTACTTTGGAAGTGAGATAAACTACATAAAATAATTGTTTAGATGACAAGTACACATGAATGAATTATTTCTTACTAATAATACGATATACATCTTCCATTCAAAGATATTAATATTAATCCTTTCATTATGCAAGATTTTTTTCCAGCTACAGCATTCCATTTAACATACCCATCTATTTCCATATGAACAGGGATCTGTGCTAATTTTACACTAATTCCTAAGATGAATAATTGAGATACTGGATGCAATGCCTCAAAAAACTGAATCTTGTTTGGTGTTTGAAGTAACAGGTCCTGAGCCATGAGTTAATCAAGAAAACTATACATAGGTCTTCATTAACATACTAAGAATCAGCCCACCAATAAAGAAATCACATGCACATTTAATGGTGTAAAGTTCAATCACACTTAACTTAGCCTGAAAATATCAGTATCTTAATAATTCCTTGATTTATATAGACTAGAACCTTTGCTGTGGAGAGAGCAAAGTTCTCTTGCATATCTTCTTTGATTAACCACATTTAAGAGGAGATGCCATTATCCACACTTGACAAAATATCAAAAAGGTGAAGTAACTCAGCCAAGGTCACACTGCCAGAGAGATTTCTAAATCAACTCTAGATGTCTTGGCTGCAATTAGCACTCTCCTGAAGCTAGAAATAAACAGGACAAAATATATTTCTATACTTGGACACTTCCAAGATATTATAAGGTCTCAGTTGGTTTCACCAACCTCTGCCTCCCTCCCAGTGCTGTATGCGATGAATGAGGAAATGGAGAAAGAGATGAAGGAGGCACCTGATGGGAGGTTTTGATTCTGGAAAATGAATTAACTGGTAACCAGAAATTTATCTATGTGTCCAACTATAGTGAGCTGTGGCGTGGTCATAAACATTTTATAGTATGGTTCAAGGGTTTCTGTAACATGACCCTTCAGGCACAAAGCACCCATAGTAACATGGACTCCTTTGGAAATTTTAAAGGACAAAGGTTGCTGTGGAAGTGGTTATGAGGAGCCCCAGGTGCTGGTTAATAATGGAATGAGTAGTAGAAGTTTGAAGGGGAGGTGAAATTGATAGAATTGTCTTAGGCTCTTGATATGACCCTAATCCTTCCTCGGATCTAATTTTTTTTTAAGATTTTTATTTATTTATTGAGAGAGATAGTGATAGAGAGAGAGCATGAGAGGGGGAGAGTCAGAGGGAGAGGCAGACTCCCCGCTGAGCAGGGAGCCTGATGCGGGACTTGATCCCGGGACTCCAGGATCATGACCTGAGCCGAAGGCAGTCGCTTAAACAACTGAGCCACCCAGGTGCCCCCCTCGGATCTAATTTTGAGGTTTGGTTGGTACTTGTATCTAGGTAGAGAGTGCCAGATAATGAAGAAAGAAAGCTAGAAAAGGGGAAAAAAAAAAAAAAAAAAAGAAAGAACCAAAGAAAGGAAGCATGGATTAGAAGTTAGGGTTGATACTAATTCTGGATCAGAAAGTAAAAGGCACATCTGCCCTCATTCTTCTGTCCTATGACACTGGAAGTGAAATCCATTTGTTATCCGGGACTAGATGCTCTTTTAGAAATCCTAGTTATATCATTATCTTATCCTGCTTAAGTAAAGAGCTTTAAAAAGTTGTAGAATGATAAAATTTATTTCCCACATGCTCTATTCTATTAATTGCCCTCCCTGAATGCACAGAAGTGTGGATTTTTTCTTAAGAGGTAAACTTAAGGCAAGTAAAGTCCTACAAAGTCATCTCAACAGCAACAGGTAAAAGGACAAGATGTCCTCTATTTAGATATGTCAACGGCAAATCTCACAGAGAATGTGAACTGACTGATTCAACACTTTTCCAGAAGATGAAGGTATATTAGAGTCCTGAAGAAAACAAGGCTGAGAAAACTTTGCCCATAAATCAGCAATTACTGGTAGTTAGTCAATATCACAGGTTTGATAAAGTGCCAGAGCCCACTAATGGTATGAGAACATTAAGTCTTTGGTCACAAAGTCACAGCAAGACCTTGCTCAGATTTACTTTGGAGCTGTCTGGGCTTGGAACTGTTGCTGTGAATAACAAATCTGATGTTTTTCTTATGCCCTCATTTCTCTGCTGCACTTGAGCTGGGTGAAAACAAAGGCAGGATGGAGCAGAACAGCAGCTGGAGACGTGATATTCCTGGTGGAGAACTTTGACATATAGAAAGCTAAATTGGTCAAGTTCATGCAGTGTTGGCATATGCCAGAATTTTATCCCCCAAACTATTCTGATATTGGCTGCTGGCTTTCTCAATTACCTTGCAAGATGGGCTTGCCACAGTCTTCTAAGACTAAAGAGATGCCCATTTATGCCAACACTTCATAGATTTTTCTCTTGTACCTGCCTTTTCAGTAAAACTGAAAGAAAATATGGATTACCTGCCCCTACTCCCAAGGAAATCCAAAACCATCTTTAGGAGTCAACACAAATGTTTAACAAGATTTTATCAATTTACTTTATTCGAGTCTCCAGTTGAAGTTGAGGTATTGCTTTGTAACATTAGTACCTGTTCATGATAAGTCTTCACAGTTCAGATATAATACTCTGCAGGGGAAATGGCCTAAAACTTTCTACTGAAAGTGGAGTGCAGGGTTCAGTAACATCTGGATCATCTAGGAGCTTGTGATCAGTTCAGAACTCAGGTTCTACCCACAATGAGAATCATATTTTATTTTATTTTATTTTTTTAAAGATTTTATTTATTTATTTGAGAGAGAGAGAATGAGAGAGAGAGAACACATGAGAGGGGATAGGGTCAGAGGACGAAGCAGACTCCCTGCTGAGCAGGAAGCCCGATGCGGGACTCGATCCCGGGACTCCAGGATCATGACCTGAGCCGAAGGCAGTTGCTTAACCAACTGAGCCACCCAGGCGCCCCGAGAATCTTATTTTAACATGATTCCCAGGAGATTCATATGCACATTAAAGGTTTTTTTTAAATTGGATAAATTGGATATGTAACATTGTGTGAGGTTAAGGTGTACAATGTGTTGCCTTGACACATTTATATATTGTAATATAATGGCCAATATAGCAATATTTATCCCATTATATAATTACGGTATAACATTATTATCTATATTCATGATACTGTGCATTGGCTCTCTGGTTTATTTACTACCTGTTACAAGTTTGTACCCTTAAACAACAGCATTTTAATCCTTCCCACCCCATCCCCTGGTAACCAATATTTTACTCTTTTTTTTTCTTTTTACAGGTTTAACTCTTTAAAATTCCACATATAAGTGAGATTATACAGTACTTGCTTTCTTGGCCTGACTTATCTCACTAAGCATAATGTGCTCAAGGTCCTTTCATGTTGTCACAAATGAAAGAATATCTTCCTTTCTCATGGCTGAATAATATTTCATTGCACATTAAAGTTTTAGAAGTATTGGCCTATAGGACTTCTACTATTTTTACCTAAATTGTATTAGTCAGGTATTCATGTAAAAGAATGCTTGCCTAGATTCCTGTCTGTAGTTGGAGGCACAGACAAAATTGGAATAGAAAAAAAACACCAAACACAATTTGTATGTGAACTCCAACTCTCAGTGTAAATGAACATCAATTATTAGTGGAAGAATAAAATACTAATATTACCCATAGAAATATTAAGGTGACTCCTCCCATCCTCAAAATATGACCTTCAAAGAAAGTAGCTCAAAAACCCACTCTTCTGAGTCTCAAATACTTGTGTTGATTCTCTGAGGAGGTGCTTCTGAGTGATTGCATTAAGCTCATTTTCCAGCTGCATTAACGGTTATGGAAAAATATTCATTATTAGGGAAATAGGACATAGAAATACGAAATTAGCTCAAGGCATCTTCTCCTATAAAATAGTCCAACACTATACGAATAGCAATCTACTTAGTAAATAGTAAATAAAGTGCCCAGTTCCATAACAGATCGATCCCAACTGACCATCATTAAATCTTGTCTGGCCCATCGCCAAGTTGTTTGGGCTGTCCTGGCAGCCAGAGGCATTATCAGGGGGCAGGAGGCCAGGAGGCGGGTGGGAGGGGGGATGCTGCCAGCAGGCCATCCTGGCTTCTCGCCCTCTTCTCTTAGTGACTTGCTTTATGAGTCATTTGGTCTGGAGGAAAAGACCCCTACTCAAAAGCTATCAAATCTCTCACCATTAAAGGCTGAAAAGATAAGCAACAAGAAAAATAGCTAAAGAATATTATATAATAGGGAGCTTTATCTTCAGTAACATTTTGAGAAATGTATTAAAGAAAAGTCAATTTCTCCTCAAAATTCTGGAAACTTTCTACCAATTTATAACCGGGGGGGGGGGGGGGGAGGGAAGGCAAGTCTATAAGTAAATTTGTTTTCTGTGTTTCTTTTTAAATGACTTTGAAATAGAGGAATTTTTCCCAATAAGGCACTGAGGAATTGAACCAAGAAACCCCAAACAGAGTATCTCAAAGAATGGTATTTATATGTTTTTTAAAGATTCTATTTATTTATCTGAGAGAGAGAGAGAGAGAGAAAGAGAGATAGCATGAGCGGGGGTGGGGAGGAGAAGCAGAGGGAAAGGAGACTTCCCACTGAGCAGGGCATGATCGCAGGACCCCAGGTTCATGACCTGAGCTGAAGACAGCCACTTAACCAGCTGAGCCACCCAGGTGCTCCTCAAGGAATGATACTTAAAACTATACTTTTAGGGAGCTTTCTGCCAGATTATATTTGTTCTTTCACATAATATCCATGAGAGATGCAGGAGTGCTGGATGAAAGAAGTCCATCAGCAAAGGGTTCTGGGTTTGGGGGATGCTTTATAATAAAGTTTCAAAAATTGTAAAGATTTCATTTTAAATTATGCTTAATATATTATTCTTGAGTCATTTGTATTTACTGTAGACATTTTATTACTCACATTAACTAGATGGGGAACACATTTATGGCTCAATAACAAAAATAGGATGCACTTGTTTGTATTCCAAAGGATTTGGGTTACCCGAAAAATGGTATTTTCAATTTTTTGTTTTAAATACACAGATTATATTACAGTGGGGAAGGGACATTCACAGTTGTGTAAGGGCACAAATAAATAGGTGAATAATGAGTGTTTATCAGGATAATCCAGTCCCCTCAAATCTTTCATTGAAGACTGAATTATATGGACCATTAATATTGAAACTCTCAGGTATTTGTTTTACCTGTATGGACAGAAAATCTTTGCTTTTTTGTTCTATTGATTGCCATGTCATTCTGTGAATAGACCACAGGGTTCTGTCTAACACAAATACACAGGAACTATTTCAAAAGCATCTTCACTTAAAAAAAGAAAAAGTAGGAAGAAGAGAGATTGTAGCAATAGGCCTTACCTGAGACCCTGCCCATGAGTGTCATTTTCGTGGCTGTGTTTTCAATCCTCATAGAACCATAGGCAGGAATTTACTTTAGGAAGAGATCTGTTTTTGTCCTCTGTATCTAGGCGGTCTTTCTCCTACATTATTCTCAACCACCGACAATGTTTTTCTTTTTTTTTTAAGATTTATTTATTTATTTATTTATTTGAGAGAGAGAGCGAGGGCACAAGCAGGGGGAGGGGCAGAGAGAGAGGGAGAAGCAGACTCCCCACCGAGCGGTGCACCCAACTCAGGGCTGGATCCCAGGACCCTGGGATAATGACCTGAGTCAAAGGCAGCCGCTTAACTGACTGAGCCACCCAGGCCCTAACCACTGACAATGTTTTATTAATGCTTAGTTATGATCCAAGCTATAGGAAAAGGAATAAGTAAATGATCCAGGCTATAGGAAAAGGAATAATACAAGGCAAAACAGCATAGACAGTATGAATTAGAGAAGTTTTTATTTTTTAAAAATACTTTTAAAAAGTATTTCAAGATATCCCTTCTAGGCCTGTGTAAATTCAGTCTGAAATTTTATCAGATTATTTTAAATCATCTTGCTGATTTGTAGCTAGTGTTCACTTATCAAACATATTAGAAGTTCATTGAAACTGCAAGTTGGGAGACCTAATTCAAGTTCTGGTTTGCCAGTAACTTGCCATAAGTCTTGGACAAATTACCCAGTCTTTCTAGGCTTTTCTCTCCTCTGGTGACAAGTGAAAGGATTAGACTAGAATGAATGTGAAAGTTCTAGTCTGACATTTTGTGCTGGAAAGATTCAATGTCTTATCTTTCACGTGTTTTAATAAATATTAATAATATTCATACATTTGCATACTACTTTATAGCTCACAAAGTGCTTTCACATATATGATCTCTTTTAAATCCCTCTAGTGCCTGTGAGTTAGGCACATTTCATAGAAGTGAGAACAAGCTCAGAGAAGTTGTAACTTATCCAAGATCACAGAGTTACTTACATAGCAGAGCTGGATAGACAGGTCTTCCTACTCCCAAGTTCGATTTTCTTCTACTGTATTCAGGGTACTTCAAGGTTATGGTAATAGGACTAGTTAAGTTTCTGTTAAATCATAAGGTAATGTGGCATTGTTAAAAAAGAACCCTCTGGATGTAAAGTCAGAGAACCAGGTGTCATTGAGAGTCTCACAGTATGATTTGGAGAAGTCAATCTCTCTGAGCCTTAGCTTCCTCATCAGTAATACAGGGGTTTGGACTACATGACTTTTGGGTGGACTTCTTGCTTAAAATTCTTAGTTTTTTTTTCGTAGGGCTGTGACTGTTTCTAGATGAATATTGTGGTAGATTAATATTAAAATAAAACTTGTCACAGAATCTAAGAGGTTAAAAAAAGTACACCAAAAGATCACTCCTATTGGCTATTATTCATGCTCTTTGGCCACTGGCATATTAAAAACCTTGGACTGATATTATTGATGGAAAACCACTTTTCAACTAACTAGTTGACTTAAGATTTCACAAAGAGGCAAATTATTTTGGCTGAGTTAGTGGAAAATGTATAGAGTTGCATTTTCTGAGAGATCTTGACTTGACAGAAGACTTTACTGGGTAACCAATGATAGAAAACCTAAGGGAGCTCATGGTGAAGACATTTTTGGTCTTCTCTGCAGTGTGAATATACACTATTTCTGCCTCTGATGTAGTGTCTTCTTGTCATGCATACTCCTCCCCGTGAAAGTTTATAATTGGTACACATTTCATTTTAAGATAAAGACAAATCACTTGAAAACAGTGGAGTGTATGATGGTGAGTGTTTTAAGAGTTAGAGACAAAGAAGAGTTTTGACCCTGCTGCTTCTTTGCCTGCCTCCCCATCTGAGTAGAACATTGTAACTTTTGAAGCGAACACAGAATGGATCATAACCAGCTTGCTGAGCTGGTTCTTTATGCACAATTAAGCTTTGTTGGGACTTTCTTTATTTGTAATAGTGCTGTTACGGCGTGGGATGCTATTCAGCTCCAAACAACATTCCATTTAATAACTAGGCATTAGTTCACCCATTAAATCGGTGCCATCACTAACTGATAAGTATCGCCCTGTTCCTTGGCCCCACTTGGCTCTTCTGCTCAGTAAATGAAGCATGGCAATGTCATGGCGCTTGAGACGAGAAGGTTGGAGGGAGGTAGATGGAGCAATGACGACCAAAATTCCGTCTAGTCACAGAAATGAAACTTTGCCCTAGTCTTTCCCTTTCCTTAAATATGAGCTTACATACTTTCTAAGCAGCACTTTAAGTGCCTTTAAAAACAAAACTAAACCAAAACACTCAATAAAACAAATAATAGCACCAACCACTATATCTCTTCTACACCAAGGAGGTGAAAATGTATGGGGAGGCATGCTAAAGATATGCAACAAAAGATATGAATAAGAATGTTCATAACAGCATTGTTTGTAATAATCAAAACAAAAAAACAGCTCAATGTCTATCAGGAGTAGAATAAATAAGTTATGGTATATTTATACAATAGAAACTGAAGAAACTACCACTACACTCAATAACATGAATAGCTCTCACAGACCTAATGTTGAGAGAAAGGAGCTAGACGGTAACGTATGAATCCAACTACATAAAGGCAAGGAAAAAAAAAAAAGGCAAGAACCACTCTGGTATTAGAAGTCAGGAAAATGGTTACCTTTGGGGAGGAGTGAAGGATAGAGTTTTAAGAAAACAAGTGGGGCGGTGGTTCTGAGTGCTAGTAATTATTTATTTTTTGATCTGAGCGGTGAATACGTGGGTGTGTCCTTTTCTGAATATATTTTATACCTTAATTAAATTTTTTTCAAAATTATTTATTTATTTATTTCAAAAATTAGAAATGAGAAAGTTTTTTTAGTTGGACTGGGTCTGAGTGCCCTAAAGGCATCAACTCAATTAAGTCGCACTGGCAATCATAAAAGCGCAGGTTTTATTTACTCATTAACAAATTCATTTATTTGTAGTTCACTTTTGATTTTAGAATAGACTTGAGATTTGCAGAAAAGTCGCAATGGTGGTAAAGAAAGTTCTACATACCACTCATCCATTTGCCCCTTATTTGTTAGCATCATATATTATAATAGTACACTTGCTACCACTAAGATACCGACATTAGTACATTAGTACATCACTGTTCACTACATACCACTCATCCATTTGCCCCTTATTTGTTAGCATCGTATATTATAATTACACTTGGTACAACTAAGAAACCAACATTAGTACGTTACTGTTCACTAAATTCCATTCCAATTTCACTAGTTTTCCCACTAACATCCATTTCACGTTCTCGGATCCCATTCAAAATAACATGTTACATTTAGTGATCCTATCACCCAAGTCCCCATTGGGTCTGTGACAATTTCTCAGTTTTTCTTTGTTTGTTTTGTTATATTTTTTCCATTAACTAGATAGTTTGTTCAGGTATTTTGTAGGGTTTTCTGATGTTGCCTCAAGGTCAGGCTGGGTTTATGGGTTTTGAGGAAGAAAATTATGAAGATGAAGTGCCTTTCTCATCACACCATATCAGGGTGCATGCTATTAACTTGGTTTGTCACTGATGGTGTTATCTTTCATCTGGCCAAGGTAGTGTTTACCAGGTTTCTCCACAATAAAGCTACTTTTTCCTCCCTTCCATATTCTTTGGAAGCAAGTCACTAAGCTGCCCACACTCAAGGAAAATTGGGGATTAAGCTTCAAGTCCTTTTTAAAATGTCCAGTTTTGCATGCAATTTATACTGCACATCAAATATTCTTTTAAAAAATGTCCAGTTTTGCATGCAATTTTTATTGCACATCATATATCAGTTCAGTTCATATATATAATTTATAAATAAATATCTATTATCTATTATTTTGCCTCTTTAAGGGCAAATAGATAGCAAGTAATATGTTTTCATCTCTTCATTAGTCAGTGTTTTTTCATCTCAGTAGAAATCTTGTAACGAGATCAGTATAATGCAAACTTTAAAAAGTTTATATTGTATCTACTGAAAATAAATAAAAGTAACTGAGTAAGGGAGACGTGAGACCATCTCGTTCCTGAGAGATCATGGTCACGGGTTCCACATGTGAGGGAAATGAGCTTGCAGGACGGATTTGTATGTGGGGCAGAAGAGATTGCAAACTTGGTGAATTATGCCTCTAGAGCACCTATAATTTATTTTCCATTTCAGCTCTGAAGACCTTACCACCCATAATCCCTATGCATTACCTGACCCACCAACTCTGGACTGCAAGAGCCCTAGCAGGACTACACTACAGATGGCAGGCTGGTGCGAGGAACGGATTACTCCCGCAGTGGATTTCAACCCCTGCCTGCTGGGTAGTAACTGGGCGATTTATAGGGCACGACTCGGGCTGGGAAGTCTGTAGGAATCTCCTCCCCTCGGCCTAGGAGGGGGCGGTTCAGACGCCCCGTAAGGTTCCAGCGGGAACGGCGCCCCGCCTCCCCTCTGGCTCGGCCCCGCCCCTCCTCGCGGTCTTTGCGTCTTCCTTCCGGGTCGCGCTGGGCCGGCCTCGCCGTCGCCGTGCGGGAGCGCGGGACTCTGGGAGCCGCGCCCGCGCCCGCGTCTCCCGGTGCCGCCTGGGTCGCTGGTGAACCCCACGGCGTGCACCTCTCCCGGACCCTGCAGGGTACGGCCCTTCCTATACTTTTTCCTCCTGCGGGTCTCCGTCTTCCTCCTTCAGCGCTGGGGCGGGGCCGGGCCAGGGCTGAGCGCCGTGCTTCGGGGAACGCGGGCGCGGGGCAGAGGTCCCCCACCGGTCGCCCCCCCTCGAAGCCTGCGCCGCGCTTGCGGAGCTTGCTGGGCACCTGTAAGCGGCTTACGTGCCTTGGGCGCTGCTTCTCTGCCCCACTCTGTCTGCACGGCGTGGGGCGTCGTCCCGGCATCCACCCTGCCCAGGGTTGTTTACACCGCGGTATCAGCGGGCGGTGCTGACCCTGAGGTCCCGCGTCGGCCACCTGCCCGCCTGTGCACTTGTTGCTCCTCTGCGTGTTGCCTCGGTTTCCCTCTGGCATGGATGGTTTTTGACTAACCAGGCCCATGTCTTCAGGACTGCCACGAGATACCGGCAGCAACCTTGTTTCTATGTTTAGGGGTGTCCTTAGAGTGTAGTGTTGATGGTGACCAGCCACTTGGCCTCCTTGTCAACATGCTTACAGTGGTTTTGGATTGCCTTGATGGTTCCCAAATGCTTATTGCCACATAGCCTCGGGATGCAGTCACTAATTGAAATATACGAATAAATAGAAAGTCAAGGTGATATAAACCTGTGGTCCGGTAGTAGCACTGACGAGATCCCGTGTTTGGCGTTGTGCCCTGGAGGATTCAACACCAGGTGTGGTGATCTTGTTCCAATTTGTTTGAGGACACAAGCTGCCGTTACTGCTTCCTGGCGTGTAGTCCTTGGTTTCAGGCACATTTTATCCTTAAACGGCTCACTTAATGCCTCTGTAGTTCTGTACTACATATTATACCTGTTGGTTAAGTGAAGGGAGATTTTTCTTAATACATCAACCATCCTACAGTTCTTCATTTGGGGGAAAGAGACAGCGTTCTTGTCTTCTAGTGGCAGTGTGGATCACCCTATGGTAGGCTCTCTCTAATTGCTCATTGAATTGAATTCTTCTTTTCATACCTCTTTTTTGAGTATCAACTTTTTAAACTGTCTCAAATTTTGGCTTTTTCTGAACCCTGCAATTTCCCGCGCTTCTCTTCTGTTACTGACTTGGAAATCAGAGAGGTCATCTCAATGTAAAATGGTTAATTTCTTCTTTATAATGCTGTGATCAAGTAATGCAGTTGTACTGTGTGCATGACATCTTAAAATGTTAACTGCTGTCTTTTACTTTCAGATATGGTCAGTTAGCAAAAACTACCCCTTTGTTCTTTGCTGTCTTAGTCTCTGCCTCATCATCATAATTTTCCTGTGATCAACATTCTGTCTTAACTTCATGGAGCTAACTTTGGTGTCCTCTTACACTTTTTGCCTCATGAACTGTAAATATATATATATCCACCTGTTTTCTTCTAGTACTTTTAATGATCTTAGGCTTCATCCAAAAGTCTTTAACCTACCTCATGTATATTTTAGTGTGGGGAAGGAAGTAAGGCACTTACCCCCATTCAAAATTATCAGCCATTGATCCCATCATCATTTGTTGGATTCTGTTTTTCCCTACTGATAACAAATACTCTATTTATCCAAGGTCCTAATTCTTGCGTATTCTAAAGACATTTTCTGAACTGCTGTTCAGTGATTTCTGGCTTCTTGTGCTGATACCATGCTGCTTTTCTTACTCTAGCTTTATAATGTGTTTAATGTCTAGTGATTCAAACAGTGTCTGGCATATCATAGACCACTAAATATTTTTGTAATGAGGACACTTAATGGGGTTAAATAGACTTCCTTCCCTCCCTTCTATTTTTTTTATTTATTTTAAAAGATTTTATTTATTTATTTGGAGAGAGTATGAGCAGCAGGGAGGGGCAGAGGGAGAGGGAGAGAGAAGATTCAAGCAGACTCTGCATTGAGCGCAGAGCCCAACCTGCAGAGCAGGGCTCCATCCCAAGACCTTGAGATCGTGACCTGAGCCGAAATCAAGAGTTGGATGCTCAACCGACTAAGCCACCTTACCAACCCCTCCCCTGCCCCTCTAAAATTTCTTGTCTGTGCTTGAAATTATTATTTTTTTTAGTTAACCTATTTCATGGTATGTTGAATCATTAACCATTGCTAAATAAATCCCTTCTCTTGGTACCTCAGAACTTGCCACGTAGAGTTGCTCCTCAGAGTTGTACATAGAAAAGCAGCTGTTCAAAATCTGCATGTCTTTTAACTTTGGATTGTGTTATTAGTAAGTGTAGTGTGTCTCTTCTCAGCTATGACTCAGGACTTTCTGTACCTGGTTTCAGCAGCTCTGAGGGATAAGTGCCCATAGAAATGACACCCAGGACAGCCCCTTGTCCATTTGTACTTTACCATCCCAACTGGACGTCTTAAATGTAATGAAT
Source organism: Mirounga angustirostris (assembly GCF_029215605.1). Lineage (NCBI taxonomy): Eukaryota > Metazoa > Chordata > Mammalia > Carnivora > Phocidae > Mirounga > Mirounga angustirostris. The sequence goes on along the minus strand of NW_026991716.1, from coordinate 85,220,815 downwards.
TTTCAAGTGCTGCCGTAACAGATGCTTAGAAACTTTATTAGATTATAAAATGAATATATACATTCTTCAAAAAAAAAAAAAAGTCAAGTAATACAGAAGTAGCCAAAGGAGAAAGTGAAAGTGTTGTGTGCCCACCTACTCAATAACCACATTTCCCAGAGATCATCATTAATCATTTGTTCTCCTTCCAGATACAAAAAATACATGTGTATAAGTCTACATTTGTTTCATAAATGGCAGTGTACTATATATAATTTTCTGTAAATTCCATTTAGTAATAATTGATGAACATCTTTCTATGTCAGTGCATATAACATTATCTTTTGAAAGACTCTGGTATTTCAGTGTAGGAATAACCAAAAATTTATTTAACTGATTCCCTGTTGATATTTAAGCTATTTCAAATTTATTTCTGTTACAGAATAGAAATTTATTTCTATTATTCATTTTGTATGTATATATTAGCACATTTGTTTATTTCCTTGGTGTAAATGCTTAGACAAGCAATTGCTGGGTCGAAGGTTATATACATTTTAAGTTATGATAGATTGTGCCATATTGCTCTTCAAAAGGTGTTGGAAGAGTAAATCTATACACTTTATAAGAATGCTGCTGCTGCCATATCATTGCCATGGATTGTTACAGGTCTTGAGATTTTACCCTACTTGCAGCCAACAGTTTCATGGTTACTGGCAAAAGACATGAGACTCCAGGGCCAGAGACAAAGCACAGCAACAGCAGTAGCCAGAGTATCATCATTTTCTTGTGCTGCTTCCTTGAACCCGTTTCTGCTGGGTGATGTGATAATGAAGAGATGACTCTAGCACACACAGATTACATTACAGGACAGGAACCCTGAGTTTAGGGAACCTGAATCTTCCGTAATGGGCTGCAAGTAAACTTGCTTAACCTTTGTCCTAGAGAGAGGCAATGTATTTATTATACTGGATAATAGACAAACGTGTCCTCTTCTCCAAAATGAAACCTCTCTTTATCTACTATGGATGTTTGCTATAAAGATAGTCTGGAACAAAGGCCATCAGTGCTCCGGCTTATAAGACATGCAGAAACATGAGAGACCTGTGAAGAATTGTATCCAGGGGATACAATCATTTTTAACATTTTAGTAGTTTTATGGATGAAAAATGGTATGTCTTTACTGTTTTAATTTTGCATTTCTTTGTTTATCGATGGAGTTAAATATCTGTAAATTATTGGTCATTTGCATTCTTTTGTAACTTACATGTTCATCATCTACTTAGTTTTCTGTTGAAGTGTTTCTCTTTTTCTTATTGGTTTGTAATAGCTCTTTACATGTTGTGGCTACTAGTGACTTGGTACACCGTTTGATAGTATTTTTTTTTTTCATAGTCTATTCTTCTAATGCTTTTTCTGGGAACTTTTGCTTTACAGAAATTTTGTTCTATTATTCTCTTCCTTTATGACCTCTAAGTTTCCACCCCAAGATTATTAAAATACTTTGTACAAATTCCCCTAATTGGATATTTTATATCATAAATTTAGATTTAAAAATGGTTGCTATGATAATATTACAAATTTATTTTTCTAAATATCTGGACATTTTTCTAAAACATTTTTTTTTGATAAGCCATCCTTTCCCTGTTATTTTTACTACATTTATTATACAATATTATTTTTTCCCTCAAAATGGAGCAAAATATGTTGGTTTCCTTCTGTGACTATCAATTTGGTTGAATTCATCCTATGTGTAATTGTTTGGATTTTTGTCTTACAAAATATAAAATATCCTTTTTGCCTTGTTTAATGATTTTTGCCTTGGAGTCAACACTGTCTGATATTACTATTGCCATCTCTGTCAGTTTTGTGTGTACCAGATCTTTATTGCTCATATGTTTAAATTTAGTCATTCCACATCATTTTGCTTTACTTGCCTCTTTTAAACATCAAACATCATATAGCTGGACTTTTATTTCTCTCTCTAGTTTTCCCTCCTCCTAATTCAAAATTTTATTTTTTTGCATTTTTAAACTTCTTTTAGAAAGATAATTATAGAGGGGCGCCTGGATGGCTCAGTTGGTTAAGCGTTTGACTCTTGATTTCAGGATTTTGGCTCATGTCCTGATCTCAGGGTCATGACATCAAGCCCCGCATTGGGCTCTGTGCTGAGTGTGGAGCCAGTTTAAGATTCTCTCTCTCCTTCTCCCTCAGCCCGTCTCCTCCCTCTGGGAAAAAAAAAAAAGATAATTATAGATTCATATGCAATTATAAGAAATAATATAGAGAAATCCTATGTATGCTTCACCTAGTTTCCTCCTGTGGTAACATCTTGCATAACTATAGGACAGTATTACACCCAGGAAATTGACATTGGTACAATTTATAGACCTTATCCAGATTTCATGACTTTTACATGCACTTGTGTGTGTTTGCATTTAATTCTCTGCAATATTATGTATATCTTGTGACCACCACCACAGTCAAAATACAGAACAGTTCCATTACAAAGATCCCTTGTGCAAAAGACTTTATCTTTTAATAGGATAATTTAATCTATTCATATTTACCTTTTTTTCTCTCCCTTACAAGTTCCGAAATTCTAAAATCATCTATAACTGTTCCCTTATACCTCCATTCAATAACGTGAGGCTGTAACTCCTTGCCTTCCCTACATGCTTTTATTGATTTGATTTTTTTTTTTTTTTTTACATTACTTGTGTTTTTTTCCCCCTAACCATCCTTTTCATCTTCACCAGTACTGTATCTGTAAAGATTTAAATTTGACTGTAAGGTCACTAGTAACTTGAATATTACATCTTTCCCTTTTGAAAATACTTTCTTTGGTTTTTGAATGGAATATTTTCTTGAAGATTTTTTTAAGAAGAGTTACAGGAAGTATATTTGCATGTCCAGAAACATTTTTCATTGTGTTTTTTGTTTTTCTATGTGAATAAGAGTTTGAGTCAGTTTTTTTCTTTAGAATTCCTGAAATATTACATTATCTTCTAGCATTTCCTTGAATTTCTATCAGCTTCAGTCTCTTGCATTCATTTTATATAGGCATTAGGTTTCTTGTATCTGTGTTCTAAGTTACTCATCATTTTTTTCATTTAAATTTTTAATTTGGCCACCATGTTTTTGATTTCGAAGACCTTAAAATTTTTTTAAAATAGTTTCTCCTTGTTTTGTGAATTCTATACTCTATTAATTCACACTAAAGATAACAATTATGATTTTAAAACTACTTCCTTATTGTTTACTAACTTTTACTGGAGACCATTTGCTCTAATTGCCCAACTTATTTCCTTGTCTTTAAGATAGGTAATTCTACTCCTACATATAAATGCAGATCTGTGTTGGCTGATTTGTTCCTGGTTGGGAATCTCTGTGAAGTCATGAAGGTCACTGTACTTCTCTTCCAGAGGGGTAGTTCCCTAAAGCCAGGTGAATGGAAGGGCCTCTGTGATTGGGCTTTGTCCTAGACACAATGAGTGGGCAGGACATGTCAACTAATAGATAGCTTTCAGAGTGTGCTGGTCAAGAACAGACTAATAAAGTAGGACCCCCATAAATAAGCCAATATGAGGATGTTAAATCTCCAACTTGACTTTGTTTTGGTCCAAAACAAAGACTGAAATCAAAAAGCATACAGAACAGTCCTATCACCCAAGGAATTCCTTTGTGTGGGCCCGTTGTAGTCACTGGAGTCAACCCGTCTTTTCCTCTTACTTCCTGGCAATCACTGATCTGTTTGCCTTCCCTATAGTTTGCTTTTTTCAGAGTATTCTATAAATGAAGTTCTATAACATGTAGCCTTTTGGGTATAACTTCTTTCCCTTACAAAATCATTTTAAGATTCATCTGTGCTATTTGCTAAATCAGTGGTTCATTCTGTTTTATTACTAAGTACTATTTTATTGTATGGATGTGTGGTTGTTTATCCTTTCACCTGTTGAAGGACATCATTCATGTTTCCAGGTTGGAGTGATTATGAATAAATATATAAACATTTGCATACAGGTTTTTGTTTGCAAATAGGTTTTCAGTGCACTTGGATAAATAATGTAGGAGTAGGATTGCTAGATGGTTTGGTAAGGGTATGTTGAGCTTTATAATAAACTGCCAAAGTTTTCCAAAGTGGCTATACCATTTTGCATTCCCACTGGAAGTGTTTGCAGCATCCAATTTGGTATCATCTTAAAATTTCATTAATCTGTAATTAACTGTTTCCAGGTTTAAGGTATTAAATATTATCTGTCCCAGAGTTTACCCTTTTGAAATTATACTTGACATTGCTCTTAAGTAAAATGTTTGCTAGGATACACAAAAATATGCCATAAAAGGAAAAAAAAAGATAAATTGGACTTAATAAAAATTGAAAAGTTTTCTCTTTAAAAGATATCAAATAGATGAAAAGCCCGGCACAGACTGGTAGAAAATGTTTGCAAAACATATATCTGATAAAAAGCTTATATCTAGAATGTACAAAGAACTCTTACAACTCAATAATAGGAAAACAAAAAAAAACCTGATTCTAAAAAAATGGGTAAAATAGACATTTCACAAAAGAAGATACAAATAGCAAATAAAGACATGAAAAAATGCTCCACATCATTACTAGTCAATTGAGAAATGCAAATTAAAACAAGGTATTTACCACCCACCCCCTGGAATGGTTCAAGATTGACAACATTGACTACTGATGAGGATGTGGAACAACTAGAAGTCTCATATATTGCTGGTGGAAATGTAAAATGTTGGCAGCCATTTTAGAAACACTTTGGCACAAGAAACAACCCAAATGTTTATCAACAAGTGAGTGGATATGTCCATATAATGGATATGATTCAGCAATAAAAAGGAACAAACTAGTGATACACATAACAACAGGGATAAATCTAAAGATAGGCTGTGCAGAATACCCTAGACACAAAAGAATACGTCCATATTATTTCACTTATGTGTAACTCTAGAATAAAGGACAGTCTCATTTATAGTGATAAGAAGCAGGTTAGTTTTTATCTGGTGCAGGAAGTAGATGGGTGATGGGGAGGGAGCAGCAATGAACCTTTTGGGCTGATGGAAATATCGTATATTTAGATTCTGGAGGTGGTGACATTGGTATATGTCTTTGTGAAAACTCATTAAGCTACACACTTAAAATGGAGTACATTTTTTTTTTTTTTGGAATGTAAATTGCACACCAAAGTTAATTTAACAATATTATACCATTTTAGTTAATTGCTCTTTTAGCATCAGTAGTGAGCAGTGACATACCTATGATCTTGTAGTTGGATTTTTGTTAGGAAGGCTAAGTGTAAATTCAATATATTTCTATTAGGTAAAAGCTCTTTATTTTACTGTACAAAAATGTATAGTTAGTGTTTGAACAAAGTAAATTCAATATCCTTTATGGTTTTAGTAGCTAGAGAGATTTGTTTTCTCTCTTCAGTCTTTTTGGTTTTCGGGATTTTTCCTCGGCCTTTAGGTTTTTTCTTCCTGAGTGGTTCCCCTGCTTTCTTTTGCTCTATTTGCCTGGATTTTCAAGAAGCTTTGAAGCTAGCTAGGAAGCTCTGTGTTCCCTGTCCATACACTTGGCTCAGTTAAGAACTTTACATGTTTATTCTATATTGGAGCCTTGTTGAATAAAAACTGTAATCAGAATAAAAGTGTTTTAGGGTGCCTGGGTGGCTCAGATGGTTAAGCGTCTGCCTTCGGCTCAGGTCATGATCCCAGCGTCCTGGGATCGAGTCCCGCATCGGGCTCCCTGCTCCTTGGGAGCCTGCTTCTCCCTCTGCCTCTCTCTCTCTGTCTCTCATGAATAAATAAATAAAATCTTTAAAAAAAAAAAAAAAGAATAAAAGTGTTTTAACTGGAGGAGAATTTACTTAGAGGAAGAGAGGCATGTAAAGTAATATTCCATCCCCAGTAGTCTCCTTACTGACATTGGTACATTATTTTATTTTATTTTTTTAAAAGATTTTATTTATTTATTTATTTGACAGAGAGAGAGACACAGCGAGAGAGGGAACACAAGCAGGGGGAGTGGGAGAGGGAGAAGCAGGCTTCCCGCTGAGCAGGGAGCCCGAAGCGGGGCTCGATCCCAGGGCCCCGGGATCATGACCTGAGCTGAAGGCAGACGCTTAACGGCTGAGCCACCCAGGCGCTCCAGGTTATCACTTTTTCTAAAAACTTCTTTTCTACTCATAGTTTTTCAGTTCTTCTTAATCATTCTATGGTCTTAACACAGATTTGGAGTGTTAAAAAAATTCATTGTATTTGAGAAAAGAGTTCCCTTTTACCTCTCCAATCATCTCTTTCATGGATCTTTCTTTAATTTCAATCAGAGTTTCTTTGTAGCCAAGGTCAAGTCTCTTTTATGTGTTCAGGGGCTGCTTTTGTACTAACAGAGGTTACTACTTTTTTACATTCTCTTTGAACGGTAAAATTTCAATATGTATACTATTCCTTATTGGATGGCTTCAAAGAAGGTCATACATTTGATTCTTACCTATTGTGTTTCGGTTTTTATTATCCATTTTTCCCCTCTTTTGCTCTGTATCAAGATAAGGAACCTTTTTTTGCTTCATTTTTCGGTCCTCGTGTTCTTATCTTGAAGAGTCCCTGGTTTCATTTCTGTGTTTATTTTAATTCTGTCCCGCCATCTTCTCTGCCCATCTTCAAAAAAAACCAGAACAAATGCTTATTGAGCATATCTTGGCATGTGCTAAGCCCTAAGGGTGTAGTTATGATTAAATCACATTCTCTGAACTTGAGGAATTCATAGTCTATTGGGGTAGAAGAAAATCTCACCACGTAAGAAATGGCACACAAAAATGTAAGAGCAGAGAAAAAGTGAGTGGTAGACCAAGTCTGTACCTGACCTTAAAGGATGAATAAGAGGCTGCCAAGTGGGGAAGAACAGGGCATTCCAGAGCAGCCCAGCCTCAGTGGAAGACTTGAGGATGCTGAGGTGTGCAAGCACGAGTGTGGCTGGGGGTGAGGCAGATGTTCTACAGCAGAGATGGGGAGTGTGGAAATGGAAGGGACGGGGGGAGAAGACGTGCCAAGGTAGGTGGAACATTCTTGGGTGTCATTTTATTAAAAGTTGGCCTTCTCTTAATGGTACCTCTATATATTTGAGAATGAAGAGGAAGAAGGCCCAGGAAGGAGAAGTTACCAGACAGGCAGAAGGAGATAGAAGAGCCCGCGGTGGTCTAGAAGCATAGAGGGGGCAGGCCAGGAAAGAGGGCTGGTTGTGAGGGGCAGCTGCTGCACTGAATTCGAATATAATTCCCCTCTTCTTGATTGATATTTTCCTCCATTCACCGATGTCTGGATTTCTAGACTTGTCCAGAAAAGTCCCTTCCTCAAAATAGCGTTTCTTGATCAGTTTCGGCAGGATTCAGAAATGATAACATTACCAGGTTTGGCCTTTTTATCTTGATTTCTTACCACATTATGCACTCTGTTACATTTTGGTGTGATGCCGCGGAGCTGCCTAGACCCTCGTCTTTCCCCATCACTTCATTGGCTTGTGTCTGTGGGCCGTTCTGCGGCAGGACTGCGTTGTGACTTGTCTTCAGTATCTGGCTGTGCCTTGTTGCCTGTCCTTTTTGCTTCTCCTCTATCTTTTCACTTTAAGTTGAGAATCCTCTTGGGGTTTTAAGCTTGTTTCTAGGTTCTTTCATCCCACTGTGAACTTGGCCTTGGCGTGGTCCTGTTTCGAGTTCATTTTGATGGCCTCCTTTTGTTTATTTTATGGGCAGTCCTTTGCCTTTCTCCTCTTTGCGGTGCCGGAACAGGAGCCATCTTCTCTGCGGTTCCTGCCATCCTGCTTCTCTCCGCCTCATCGACTCCCCATCTCACTTCAAATCTCAGTAGAAAACATATGTTCTCCCTTGTCTATACCTCTTAATTTCTCTTTTCCACTGTTATTGCTTTCTCTGTAATTGTATTATTTAACTTTGTTGAACATTTTATAACATGAAAGATGTAGTTGAAAATAAAGTTGTATTATAATAAAATCATGTTGTGTAAAGCAAGTTGTTTCCCAAGGAGTATGCAAGTCTCAGGATAGAAGTTAAAATGGCTGTTGTTCTGTATTCCTTGATTATGCTAGTATAAAAGTTCCGTGTGTTGTGGAGAATTTCTCCCCTCATAGCCGTTGTTGATAAGTAATTGGATTAAACAACTAATAAAATAACGGTGACCCTATTTCTAATTGTGACTTTTTTTAAATGGAAAATAATATTTTTATATGCTGTGAGAGTTTTAAAAATTAAAGTAGCATTTTGAATGAACTGGGAGAGAAAATGTCTCTCAAAAGGTATATTTTATAATCACCCTTTTGGACCACTTTTAGTGTACCAGACTAATATTTATTTATTTGCACCAGGTGGGAAAAGTCATTTTGTCTTTGAATCCCATTCTCCTCATAAAATAGAGTTATTGTATCTTTTGCATTTGGTTCATTGCTCATTGGGATGTTCATTGGTTATCACAAATTGCCTCCATGCCTTGGCAAAAGTCCAGACAGTACATGGACAATTTGGACTTCAGCATTGGCCGTTGCTGGCCACATGAGTCCTGAGACTATGGCTCTATTCCCTTTTTCAGCTTCATTTCCCAGGGAAAAGTAAAGGGAGCTATCCTTTCTTCTCCATATGTTCTTCTGCACCCCCCCCCAAACACTTTTATAGTGTCATCTTAGTTGATTGGAAAGGAGTTTATAATTAATAAAGGGTGTTAACAATTGGTTGCACACTTCCTTTTTTATTTCTATGCTTTATTTTCAAAAACAGGTTTTAATTTTATTATATTTTTCTGAATAGTATTGCTGGAAAAGAGTAAATATATTTGCTTTTTCAGGGTACTGTATGTACACTGCTTTTCCTTCTTTCATAAACTTGTCATTTTTAGCTTTATCTTACAAAAAATAACGATTATTGTTATTCATAGTTGGAAAAATAAAGCATCCATTTACATTTCTCTTCTCCTGTGCAGAAGTTTGAATATATAATACATATATTTACAGTTTATAACTCACTTTTACATATGTTGCTTCAGTGTAAAATTTAACTTTAACGCAGCTTAAAGATGATATTGCTCATATGGCATTCTTGCTGCTTTTGATATTATCCCATAATCTAACCAATCCCCCCCTCCCCTCTAAAACCCTCAGTTTGTTTCTCAGAGTCCATAGTCTCTCATGGTTCATCTCTCCCTCCAATTTCCCCCCCTTCATTTTTCCCTTCCTTCTCCTAATGTCCTCTATGCTATTCCTTATGTTCCACAAATAAGTGAAACCATATGATAATTGACTTTCTCTGCTTGATTTATTTCACTGAGCATAATCTCCTCCAGTCCCATCCATGTTGATGTAAAAGTTGGGTACTCATCCTTTCTGATGGCTGAGCACTACTGGGTATTTACCCCAAAGACACAGATGTATGAAAAGAAGGGCCATATGCACCCCAATGTTCATAGCAGCAATATCCACAATAGCCAAACTGTGGAAAGAGCCGAGATGCCCTTCAACAGATGAATGGGTAAAGAAGATGTGGTCCATATATATACAATGGAATATTTTCCCATATTTATAACATGACCTATACTTTAGCACTTGGTGTTATATTTCCTGAGGTTGTTGATTCATGGTACATTAGCACTAGGAATGTGTGCTACAGAAACACCTTAGTTATTTTAATACATGTTTTATTACTCTTCCCTAGAAAAATGTCTTGTTCAGATTTTTCTATTATTTCTTGTTCTTGGGGTTCAAGTTCCTCCATTTAGTGAGCCTGCCTACTGACTCACCTTCATTGTGGTTCATTTTCCCTTGGAGTCTGTTTTTACTGTGATGTATCTTTAGTAAGGGTTTAGTTTGTCCTGTGTCGTGTGTCATGGAAGTATCCCTGCAAAGAGGTTTCACATCTGCCCCTAACAGGTTCTAAAGTTTACCAGTTCAGAGCTACTTTATCTTTTTAAATTTTTTTGGCTTGGGGATGGGGTAGAGATTCTAACTCATGAAAGTAGTGTGAATTTAGGCCCTTGCTGTATGTATAATGTACACCTAATAGGGTTCTGATTTCCCTCGGCAACTTTTCTCCATTACCCAAATTGAGGTCATTATCTCCTTAGGCTTCCTAGCCAGTGAGTTTTCATATTTCTGATTTTAACAGATAGGATGATCTTTCCTTATTTTTGGCTTATGAAGATCTTTCCACATATGACCTGGCTTGAAATAACCTCTCTGTATGGGTATTAGAAAGTCCCCTTATAACGATTAAGGCCTGTACCTGGTTCCAGCAGTTGTATTAGCTTCAGCTCCTGCTCTCTTTTGTCTGTTTCCCACAACTGTAGATTTTCCTCGCTTGTTTCAAGCTCAGTTCTTTATTTACTGTTTTACTGGTTATATTTTGTCAAGCCTTTCAGTGTGTTTGAATCTGGCTGGGATTAAGAGGCACAAGAATACTGTTATATAATCTTAAATTATTTTGGACTTTTGTAGTATTTTTTGTTTGTTCATCACCTTTCTGTCAACATGTCAAATATTTTGTGCCTACCATGTACTGAGTACTTTGAGAAATGAAGATCTTTGGCTAGATCCTGCCTTCAAGAAACAGTCTGATTAAAAAATGGGCAGAGGACATGAATAGACATTTTTCTGAAGAAGACATACAGATGGCCAATAGACACATGAAAAGATGCTCAACATCACTAATCATCAGGGAAATGCAAATCAAAACCACAATGAGATATCACCTGACACCTGTCAGAATGGCTAAAATCAAAAAGACAAGAAATAACAAGTGTTGGTGAGGATGTGGAGAAAAAGAAACCCTTGTGCACTGGTGGTGGGAATCTAACTGGTGCAGCCACTGTGGAAAGCAGTATGGAGGTTCCTCAAAAAATTAAAAATAAAAATACCATATGACCCAGTAATTCCACTACTGGGTATTTACCCAGGAAAACAGAAACACTAACACAAAAAGATATGCTCCCCTATGTTCTTTGCAGCATTATTTACAGTAGCCAAGATATGGAAGCAACCTAAATGTATAGATGAATAGATAAAGAAGATGTAAACACACACACACACACACAGGAATATTATACGGCCATAAAAAAGGATGAGATCTTGCTATGTGTGGCAACAACATGGATGGACCATAGCCATTATGCTAATTGAAATTAGAGAAAGACAAATACCTTATGATTTCACTATATGTGGAATCTAAAAAACAAAACAAATGAATAAACAAAAAGAATCAAACCTATAAATACAGAGAACACTGATAGTTGCCAGAGGAAAGGGGGGTGGGGAGTAGGCAAAATGGGTGAGGAGTGAGAAATACAGGCCTCTAGTTATATAATGAATAAGTCATGGGAATAAAAGGTACAGCACAGGGAATACAGTCAATGATACTGTAATAGTGTTGTATGGTGACAGATGGTCACTACACTTGTGAGCACAGCATAATGTGTAGAGATGTTAAATCACTATGTTGTACACCTGAACCTAATGTAAAATTGAGTGTCAACTGTATTTAGAAAATTTTTTAAAAAATAAAACGAGATAGGGCGCCTGGGTGGCTCAGTTGGTTAAGCGACTGCCTTCGGCTCAGGTCATGATCCCGGAGTCCTGGGATCGAGTCCCACATCGGGCTCCCGGCTCAGCGGGGAGCCTGCTTTTCCCTCTGACCCTATCCCCTCTCATGCTGTTTCTCTCTCTCTCTCTCTCAAATAAATAAATAAGTAAAATCTTAAAAAATAAATAAATAAAACGAGATAAAAAATACCGTGTGGTCCCCATAATATATGTCTACCCACATACTTGGACCCATAGCTATAGGTTTGTGTTGTTTATATAGAAAGGGGTCATTATTACATTTTTACTACATTCTGTATTGAAATTTTAAAATTATATTATTTAGAATTGTCCACAAAATTCAGAAATATGTGACCTGTTCAGTTTGAAAGTTGTACTTAATAGGTAGCTATTTATGTTTGTCTGTTTACCTAAAAGATGATCTATAATCTTTTTGAGATATTTGACTTCCTAAGTTGGAAATAAAAAGATCTTCTAAAACTGTTGTCTTATAGGTAAAAGAATGTGACATTTCAACATTTGAACCTGAAATCAGCATGCAATTTTCAGGCCACATGGATGAATGCCAACTTTTGCATTTCCTGTGTGTATCCTGTGACCATTCTCTCTGGGGTGAGTGATTTCTAAGAGTATCTGGCAGCAAACCAGATGCCAGCCAGCCATGGCCTGCCCTAACAAATACTGCTAAGAGTTATAAATTAAACACTGTCTGGTGATCTGTGATGTATAAGGCAGTTAATTTAGTTCGTCTGGATTAACTGTCAGCTCCAGAAAACTATATTCCCATAACGTGAAATCTGTACTTAGCATGTTTGGAGGTGAGTAATAATTAACAATAGGGAATCATTTGTTAAAATGTGAAATTATAAAATGCCTTAAAGTTCTTTTGGATTTAAAGCAGTGTTTTAGTGGTTTGCTAGATATTTTAAATAATTTTCATTTTAGAAGTTCAAGGACTTTAGTATTTTTTGAAAGATAGTTATAATTTTGTATAAAATAGAGTTTTTTGGATTGTATACTTTCCATTGCCTTATAATATCAGTTTTGCTTCCCATATAGCATAAAATTGTATACATTATCAATATATAGGTTTCTTAAAAATTCATTCGATAAATTATGCCAGAGATTTACATTTACAGTGAATTTTGCTTTTTCAGTTTCATTCTGGGAAATTACATTGGGGGAAAAGCCTAATTACTACCTTATCCATGCATTTTTCTGTATATTTGAATTATTTTTACTTTACTAAGCCATTCATTTTTTTTAGAACATCGTTCAAAGAGTTCATGCGTCTTACTGAGGACACCTGACCTTTTGAAGCTTCATAATTCACACCTAGATGTCACCAGTCTTTCCCATGTTAACAGTTCTGACCATGTTTTATTATATATGCCTTCGGCGCCGAGCCAGGACAGCTACAAGAGGAGAAATGATGAACAGCCGTAGAACTATAGAATCAAACAGCCGGACTTCCTCTCTCAACGCAGAGGTGGTCCAGTATGCCAAAGAAGTAGTGGATTTCAGTTCCCATTATGGAAGTGAAAATAGTATGTCCTATACCATGTGGAATTTGGCAGGTGTACCAAATGTATTTCCAAGTTCTGGTGACTTCACTCAGACAGCTGTATTTCGAACTTATGGAACATGGTGGGATCAGTGTCCTAGCGCTTCCTTGCCATTCAAGAGGACACCGCCTAATTTTCAAAGCCAAGACTACGTGGAACTTACTTTTGAACAACAGGTGTATCCAACAGCCGTTCATGTTCTGGAAACCTATCATCCTGGAGCAGTCATTAGAATTCTGGCTTGTTCTGCAAATCCCTATTCACCAATTCCACCAGCTGAAGTAAGGTAAGACTCATTTTTTAATGACCAAATTATATGGCTGAAAGGTTATGTTTGTTTTAATATTGGATGTCTTTTCTTATTCTAAGTAATTTGAACAAATTGGATTTTTAAAATTTTCTTTAGTTTTCTGATAGGGAAAGAAAAATCACATATTTAAAGCTGTAATACATTCTTTATACATGTAACACTTACACCGTAATATTCATAGATCATGAGATTTATGCATCACAAGTTACTATAAACAAAAAGGGTGATTTCAGTTAATTGGGATGTGGGCCAATCTGAGAAGTTAGTAGGAAATATGACCTGTAACATATTTTCAAACAAGCATCATGTTACTGCTTTAACACACAGTGAGTAACTCAAAGTAGATCTATAGTGATACTTTAGGAGGGGTACTTAGGGAATTAGCTTTAATGTTAGGGGAATGTCTTTGTTTTTTTGTTTTTTGGTTTTTTTTTTAAAAGATTTTATTCATTTATTTGACAGAGAGAGACACAGTGAGAGAGGGAACACAAGCAGGGGGAGTGGGAGAGGGAGAAGCAGGCTCCCCGCCGAGCAGGGAGCCCGATGCAGGGCTCGATCCCAGGATCCTGGGACCATGACCTGAGCTGAAGGCAGTCGCTTAACGACTGAGCCACCCAGGCGCCCAGGGGAATGTCTCTGTAACAAGCATATTCTTTTAAAAACAAATGTTGCTTTGAGAAATTCGTGCATTCTTTCTAAAAGCCTGTTTACTTACATCAATTTGCATAGCAGTGCCTCTGTCTCTCTCTCTCTCTTTTTGTAGTTCAGCCTCCTGTTTTTTAAAAAATATAATTATTGACCTGGTAATGTATTCACATAGTTCAATAATCTAAAAAGTACATAATGCAGTCTTGCATGTACTCTGTTCTCCATGTGCCTAAGACCCGTCCATCTTCAAAGAAATCACTTTTATCCACTTATTTATTTCTTTTCAGTTTCTTTATGCAGATATAAACAAATACAAATACATTTTTATTTTCTTTATACACAAAAAATAAGCATACTATTCACATTGCCCTATACCTTGTTTCATTTAGTAGTATATACTGTTATCTTTTCATATAAGTGCAAAGAGAGGTTCCTCATTCTTTTCTGTGGTTGTAAGTAATGCACAGTGTATATGTATTCCAACTTATTGACCAATCACCTTTTGATGGGTACTTAGTTTTTCCATGCTTTTGCTATTATGAACATTAATGCAATGAATAACCTTATCATAAATCATTTTACATATGTGCAAGTATGTCTGTGGGTTAAGATCCCAAAAGAATTGCCAGGCCAAGGGGTCTATGCATTTGCAGTTTTGATAGATAGTGCCAAATTTCTCTTCAAAGAGGCTCTGCTTATTTATATTCCTGCTAGCATTGTATATGCATACATGTTTTGTCCAAGCCTCATGTGAGCTACAGAGTGTGTTAATAAATTTTAATATTTTTGTCATTTTGGTAGGTGAAAATGTTATCTCATGTAAACCTTAAGTTAAAATACTTTTATTGTCTCTGAGGTTGTATATGCTTTCATGTTTAAGAGCCATTTATGTTTCCTTCTTGAACTATCTAATCATATTATTTTCTCATTTTTCTATTACTTGTTGATATCGGTGATCTTTCTATCACTTTGCTAATTCATTCATTAAATATATGTGTGTCTTCCATGTGCTAAGCATTGATTTGGATACCAGGGATACAGCAGTGAACAATGAACCAAGTAGACAAAAAGCCCTGCCCTTTTGAGCTTATTCGAACCCCAGAGCAGTTTTTGGGCACCTATTAAACTGTCAGTCCCCAGCTGCCACTGGAGGAGGAGTGGGGACAAGGATCACTTAACCACCTGACACACTGCTTCCTTGAGGGCCCTTGTACCCTCAAAACACCTCCCCAGTGTTAGGAAACAAATGCAGAGTACAGCTCAGCTCAAGCTGGAGCCTGCTGGGATGATCTTTGTTTGTTCTTTTCAGAATGACCTTGATAATTCATCGTGAATAATATTATTAATGAATCTATTTTTTATAAAACAGAGAACCAGCATCCTTTAATATACAGATTTGTTTTGTTTAATTTTTTTCTGAGAGAAAAAGTACCTTGGGCAGGATCCTTTCTTTATGTGAGAATTGTTTTTATTGGATTCTGTCATTCTTTGTCTCTTTCCTACAAAGTTATGTACTTTTTCCCTAAAAAGCTAGATAAATTTGGGAATGAGATCTATGAAACATGTAATATCTTTAATCTAAACCATAATGTGTGCATAACTGATTTTGAATATAAATCATGCTCTTGGGTTCCTAGCTGACAGTTGTAGTATATGGTTGTGATTAAAGTGGCAACTTTATTTACAAATGTATCTCTAATTTGCTTAACTGACTTTTAGCTTTATTCCACAGAAAATACCATTAAATTTTAAGAGAAAAAGGATCCAACCAATATATATTATTGCAGGATATAAAAGGACCTTTTAAATTTTACTGATTATGAAATCAGTAGATGTTTCATTGTTTAAAAAAAACTTGTTATATCAAGAAAGAAAATACACAGGAAAAAAAAAACCCTCACAACTCTCCCCAGATTCAGTAACTGTTAACATTTTGGTGAATTTCTTTAAACAGTCGGAAACATTGAACACCCTCTCTGCCAGTTCACTGCTGGGAACAAAACAAAGAACCAGACGAACATGGCTCTTGTTCTTTGAGTGTTTTATAGGCCAGCCTGGAAGAAGAACGTGAGATCATAGGGAACGTGTAATGGTGGAGGGCAAACCTAGTCTTTGGGGCTCAGAGAGGTCTTCCCTGAGGAAGTGACTTCACTGAGACCCAAAAGTTGAGTGAAGCTTTAGTTTGGATGGGGAAGGTGGAGAGAGAACAGCACGTTGCAAAGGTGAAGTCATGAGGTGAGGTCTTGGTGTTTAAAGAAGTGAAAAAGTGTGGAGAACAAGCTAGCGAAGGGCCACAGGCATGGAAGTGCCATTCTCAAGATCTAGACTAGTGGATTCCAGACTTTGGGAATCACAGGCTCTTGGATCCAGTGTCCCAGAAGCAGACCTTGAGAAGACTGTTGTTACGCAGATGATTCACAATGGAAGGGCTCCTGGAGGAATCACTAAGAGAGTGGAGAGAGCACTGTGGGGAAGGGAAGAAGTCAGGCAAGGATGCACTTTCCTAAGAAGTCGCAGTCAGCCTGGAGGAAAAGTTGTCAGGGAGCTGGGCTCTTATGCTCCTGCACCCGTCTGTCTTGGACTGTGGGTGAGGGGAGTGGGAAGGAGAATGGATATCTTCCAGGCACATGCTACCCTCTGGATGAGGAGGCTCTAGGAGCCCAAGCAGTTCTCTGAAGAAGGCTGCAGGGGGAAGCCCTTAGCAGCAAAGCTGGGAGGTGTGGAGAGTGGGCCCACAGAACTGCCCAAGAGGTCTAAGTGGAGTACAGGTAGGGAACGTTGGCTGTCATAAACTAGGAAAGATAATAATAATGATAATAAACATTAGAGAACTGATACAGGTTGTCACATTATTTACTTTGCTTAATGAGTACACCTAAAAAGACAAACCCATGAAATACTAACATCATTTATCATCACCATCACTTTATACAAGAAACTTCAGTTTATACTGGGAAACTGGCATGATCAGAATCTTAAAGAATGGCTGGCGATTTTACATGTATATGTGTGCATATTTTTATACATACCAATACATTCCTTATTTTTCACATTTAGTCATGGAAATCTCCGTCACATGCTGTTGTTTGGGAACCCCTGGACTGAACTGCCTATTATTTTAATTGAGCACGTGGTTTTATGCCCTCCTTAAGAGTTAACAAGCAAGAGAGTGTGTTGGAGTGGCTCAGGAATTTGTTTGCAGGAAATGGGCTTGTAGTCCCAGAACATTCAGAATTTAAAAGCAATCTTTCCCCTTTTTTTCTGGTTGCATTTTTTTTGTTCAGTAAGTGAAGTAGACAAGTTACAGGTAGTTCTATAAGATCTCAAAGTCTTCTTACTTCTTGTTTAGTGCCCGATTCAGAGAAAATAAAACAGGTAGTATCCAGTGTCCCAGTCCTGAGGATAAGATGTTAATGGAGGCTTGTGTAAGAGTCAGAAGATAGGCTAGCACAGGGTTACACATTGGAAAAAAGAGACAGGAAAAGAGGAGAAAGAAAATGACAAATTGAGGTCATATTAAAGGAACCGATTGGAATAAAGTTATTTGGGGATCAAATTTAGTGGATTTTTCTGAGCATTAAAAACACTTAATTAGGGACGCCTGGGTGGCTTAGTCGTTAAGCATTTGCCTTCTGCTCAGGTCATGATCCCAGGGTCCTGGGATTGAGCCCCTCATTGGGTTCCCTGCTCAGGTGGAAGCCTGCTTCTCCCTCTCCCCACTCCCCCTGCTTGTGTTCCCTCTGTTCCCTCTCTCTCTCTCACTCTCTGTCAAATAAATAAATAAATAAATAGTCCTCAAAAAAATAAAGTGAAAACACTTATATAATACTGAAGTTAAGAAAGGGAGAAAGACAGTGGCTGTCACAGAGAGAATTTGCTGCCAAAGGAAGTTGCTTAAGCAACAGTTTCACAAATTGGTCATTGTCTGGTCCTGACTTTGTAGGCCAAGAAGCATGATTTTGTTAAAGCACATGCTAGTTAGTTCCAATTAGAGATGGGCTGGGAGGCAGGGAGTGAGTAGGTGTACTATCTAAATAGCTTTCTTTTATTCTTGTTGGTGTTCCTCTTCTATCCCTTTACTTTCAGCTGATGGAATGGAACAGTGTTGGCAAGAGAACTTTCTTTGTGCTGGCTACTAGATATGCTTACTAACCAGGAGAAATTTTGGTTACAGGGAAGCTTTTTGTATCCATGTGCCAGGGTCCAACCTAAATATGCTGGAAAACTTGTTTCTCTGGTTTCCATTGGTGAACATCTCTCTTTCTCTGTTTCCCAGTTGCTTCTGGGGTGCCCTAGAGAGACTTTCTCAATGGAGAAGCAACAGATCAACATCACAGAGAGGGATTTGTTTCTAAGAACTGGACACATAGTAGGCATTCAGTACAATAGAAAGGGAAATAAGTGGGCTGATGAAGAGAATGCTGTTGGTTACCATTCCAGAATTAAGTGCTCTAAGCACAGCCAGAATGGAATTCCAAGCTGATTTTTCATATGTGATACTGTAGATTAAAATACTTACATAGGACGTTGGAGTTGGTCAGATTTGTCCCATACATATATACAGTGTGTGAGCACATATAGTAAACAGATAAATGTACAGACCACAGAGGGCATGACTTAAAGCAGTCTACTCTCCTTAACACTGCCCTGGGTCAAGAGGATTAAGAGTTGGAGCTGTCTCACAGAAAGGAGTGTGTGTGTGTGTGTGTGTGTGTGTGTGCATGTACATTTGTTTGTATTTGCTTGCTTGTTTTCACTGACTAGGTTTTAAGATTCTGGCTTTAGTTTTCCAGAATAAAATAATATTGGCATGTTCTCTTGTTGGATAAAATAGATACCTTTCTCTTTCTAACTTGGAAATAATATATTCTAGTTCTCTTAGGAAATTGTAAATAAAAATTCACTTCAATGCAGATCTCTCAGGATCAATTTGTATTGGTCTTATAGTTAATGTTAGTTTAATTCAGATGGCCACAGACCTAGAAAATAATTTTTCTCTTTTTATAATTTTTGTTACTTTTTAGGTTATCAAGAAAAAGTAAAATATGACTAATTTAGATACATGAAAGTTTTTTATATTTAGACATTTTAAAATATTTCTAAAAACTGATGATATTGATGTTTTTCTTTAAGTATGCCATCATATTTACAACTTAAGATATATGTGTAAGTAAATATATAATATTCATGCTACATAGAAGAAGCAAAAATGTTGCTAAAATAGCGTTACTCCTGATATGTTTAAATATACAACAAAGGTTAAGGAAGTCAATTTAAAACATCGTCTAACTTTGTCCATTCTGCAAGGTAAGTAGGGAGGACTTTAGTGGATTAATACCTTATTAAAATAGAATATTTCTGCTCTAGTCAGAGCTCTTCTTTAAGCTTATGTTTGTAAATTTATAATGTAATTTGCATTATAATGCAGTTCAAACTGTACATGAAGAACATGTGTTAGTTGTGTATTTATTTATTGCAAAGGACCTGGCAGAGGTGATTTCTACGTCACATTTTCAGAGTTTCTGTTAAGTCTCATAAAAACTCCTCACTGAAGCTAAATCATAGAATAGATAGGGTTAGACCACATGTGTTGTGACCCAGTACACGCAGTTATTTCACAGGGTCCTGTGCAGTCCCTGTTTCCTAGACAAGAGAGGTTCCTCTAACATCGTCTGATGTCATTTTACTGTGGCGACAAACAGTAAGAGTTTACTATTTATAAACAGTAAAAGCATTTGCCTCATGATTCTTGGAAATATACTGTCCAAAATTAGGAATGCATTTTCTCACCAACATGGTTTTAAATGACTCATACTTCATTTCCTTGTACCTGTATGGCTAGCTCTGTTTAACTGTGTAGGTTTACATTAGAGTGTTCAAATCAATTCTGTTGTTAGGAACCCTCAAGATTTTTGCAGTTAAGCTCTAGGGGTACTTAGGTCTAGCCTGGCACTCCAGGTGGGCTTTCCTGCCTTGTTACAGGAAGAGCAAGACGCCCAGCCTGCTTTCCTTCACTCTTTGAACCCGCCACAACTTGCTGTACTCCTTAGAACTTTTCCCTCGTCTCCCAAGGTTGGTTAGACAGTGGGACTGATCTCTCCATTCTGACTTCCGTGTTGTCTCCAGTTATAATACTCATAGGCTCTTTATGTTTGATGGGGTTTATTCCGAATTTTCGGGAGAGAATCAGCAAAAGTAGCAAATATGAGGTGATTATAAAGGGTCTAGTAACTGCAAAAGTTCCTATTATAATGGTTAGTGATACGTTCACTATAATCCTCATGAGCTTCTGCCTTACGCTTCCAAGTTGGTGCTCTGTGCCCTTCTTGCTGCCATCTTGGCCTCAAGGCCCGCTAGGGTGCCTGCATGTTGATGACTTCTATAGTTTTGCCTCACTCTTTTGTCTATCTCAGTTTCCTAAATGCCTTGCTGTAATCAGTTTTTACTTAAATCTTAATAGGTCACTGGGCCAAGGAAATGAACTGACAATATATTAGAAAAAACCTCATACGATTCATAAGTTTATGAAAACATTTTAAGTGTGATTAGTAATCAGTGAATTATAAATTATGTTCTGTGGACATATGGCTTACCATGAAATTACAGATTATTTTTAAAAATAAATAAAACTTTAGTCATTCTTTTTTTTAAAAAGATTTATGAATTTGTTATTTTAGAGAGAGAGAGAGCGTGCGTGCCTGCTGCGGGGGGTGCGGGAGGGGCAGAGGGAGAGAGAATATCTCAAGCAGACTCCATGCTGAGGGTGAAGCTGGACACAGGGCTCAATCTCATGACCCTGAGATCATGACCTGAGCTGAAATCAAGAGTCGTAGGCTTAACCAACTACACCACCCAGGCAGGTGCCTCTCAGTAGTCATTCTTATATGCTGTTGGCATAAGCTTCTTTGAAAGCAGTGTGTAGTATGTATTGAGAGACTTAAAAATACTTAGTTTTTGACATAAAATCTGTATTAAAAAAATTCTAACTAAAGTAATTAGAAATGGAAAGATGTTTATTGAAGTATTTTTTGTGCTTCTAATTTTCTCTGATATATTTGGAAACAATATTAGAAATGGTTACTTATAACACATATGTGAGAATATTATGTATCTAATGATGCTATGTTATGGAGAATCTTTAAATAATTTTGGAAAATAGTTTTATAAGGAGACTTCCATGAAGAGATGGCAGGTGAGTTGGACCTTGAAGAACAGATGGGCATATAATTGCAGGTTGGACATTTCGTTGTGGGGAGACAACGTGAGCAAAGACACAAAGGTGGAAATGAGTTTATTATCTGGAAGGTAATGATTAATCTGGCTGGAAAGGGGGGGTTCATTTTGGAGGAGTAGGAGAAAATGTTATTTACCCGGTATGTGTTAGATACTTGCTAGATATAGAACATACACAGATGACTAAAAGAGGAGAATAATAGGAATTCCCAGAGGAAGAGCATATAAAAGCGACAATTTCATGAAAAATTTGACAAAACTTAATGGCCAGATAAAAGAAAATCAGAGATAACGGAAGTTTTGAGTTTGTATGATGCTAGTGACAGAAATGGAAAAGTTGGAAAAGGAGACCCTGGTGTGACAAGATGCTCAGTGTAGTTCCCACAGTTGCTTTAGGACATGCACACAGCAGAGCTTTATTCATCCTGTACGCCTTATTCTGACTTTGGGTTTCCTTTTTCTGTAGAACCGAATGGTGTTCCTCATGTAGGTCTAGCTATGCCAGTTTCTAACTGACCAATGTGAAATGTGCCAGAAAGCACTTTCTAGGAAATTATAAAAATAATTTAAGTAGTACAAATATTTCAAGGTCTATGACATTTAGTTAGTTAGTTTGTTTATTTATTATTTATTTATTTATTTATTTATTTATGTACTGGAAATAATACTTGTGTTTGATTCTGTTCACCTTATTTAATACCTTTGTGCATCACACTGTAACATGTTGGGCATGGGGCCATAACCTGAAGGTAACAGTAAATCTCATTCTAAAGTGTATTATAGGTAAATCTCTTTCTTTGGCAGATGGGAGATTCTTTGGTCAGAGAGACCGGCGAAGGTGAATGCTTCCCAGGCTCGCCAATTTAAACCTTGTATTAAGCAGATAAATTTTCCCACAAACCTCATACGGCTGGAAGTAAATAGTTCTCTTCTGGATTATTACACTGAATTAGATGCAGTCGTGTTACATGGTACGAAGGACAAGCCAGTGCTTTCTCTCAAGACTTCACTTATTGACATGAATGATCTAGAAGATGATGACTATGAAGAAAAGGATGGTTGTGGAATGGACAGTCTTAACAAAAAGTTTAGTAGTACTGCCCTCAGGGAAGGGCCAAATAATGGATATTTTGATAAACTGCCTTATGAGGTAAGACAAAGATAATCAGCAGTATTGGACATAATACTATAATTTTTAAATGTTTAGGTATTACTGTTTATTTTGCTAGGTATTGGAAAAATAGAAGCATTGGTAAAGTGTACATAATTTCATGTATTATGTGTAGTTAACCTTTGAACAACATGGGTTTGAACTGTGTGGATCCACTTATACATAGATTTTTTTTTTTTTTTACAGTGTAATACTGTAAATGCATTTTCCTTAGGATTTTCTTAACATTTTTTCTTCTCTAGCTTATGTCATTGAAAGAATATAGTACATAGTACATATAATATACAAAATGTGATACTCGACTGTTTATGTTAGCTGTAAGGCTTAAGTCAACAGTAGGCTCTTAATAGTTGACTTTTTGGGGAGTCAGAAGTTATACATGGATTTTCAACTGTGGAGGGGGATGACGCCCTTAACCCTTGCTGTTGTTCAAGGGTTGACTGTATTTCGATTCTGAAAAAACAAGACAAAATTATGTTAAGTAATCTTACCACTTTTGTCTTGCATTAGAGTATTAGTAAGACTGTGAGAGGGATGCTTATCTACTTGATAAGCCCATAGTTTCTCCAAGTGTCCTTTATGCTTCTCTACTAACTCTTTTTTATATAATGCTGACTAGTTATAATTTTTGGTCTAGGCAGGTGGAGGATGTCTTTGCCTAAAGCCTTGTTTTTAGTGTGTCTCTCCAGGGGCATTTCTGCAGTGTAGCAGCTTAGCATCCCTGACTCCCAGGCATCAGGTGCCAAAAGCACACCACCAGGCATTTTTGCCCCTTGCTGACCACTGCTATGTGTGGTTAAAAATAATATAACCAAATCTTTTCAAGAAAAATTTATAAACAAATTTCAGCCAATTTAGACTCTCCCCTTCCAACTTGGTAGGTATTTCAGGTTTCATTGTAATAACACAAGTAACTTAACTTGCAGAGAACAGTAAGATGGCCTCTTGAAGGCCTAACGGTCACCACAATGCCCATACAACATTTTGCAGTTAAAATGCTGTCATACATCCTGTGAAGTAGCTCAAGTTGGCACATAAAGATGAAGTTAAGGATCCAACGTAATTTAGTCAGTAAGCCATGGGACCAGGGTCCCACCCAGGCCATCTAGGTCAGGTCTTGTGTTATAGAAAGAAAGCTTCACAGATTGGATGAGACCTTCTGGCTCTTGGTTGGGAGGACTGAGGAAAGTCGAAGGAAGAGTTGAGTTGGGGAAAGAGGAGGATATGATCCTGACAGGGTTGTTCCCCAGACTTCAAGGAGTATCTGTCCTCTCGACAGTGGGAGCAGTTCATCAGGAGGAAACGAAATCACTTCTTTGATTCTTACCCATTTCCTAAAACTACAAAATAGAGATTTAAATTCAGCAAATATATTTTGAACAGTTTTTGAATTTTATCCAGACCTGAGAAAAGGCTGACACAGAGCATTCAGATGACTAACTGAGGGGAACTTCAGGCAGAAGGAAGAGAATGTACAGAGGTGAGAGGAAGTGAAACCCTGTGACCTGTTTGGGAACTCCGGTCTTTCAGGGTGACTGGGAGAGGATTGGATAGCAGAGGCTGTAAGAGATGAAGCTGGATGGAGGCTCAGAACAGCCTCGGTGCCTAACTCTACAGCACCTCGTTCGTGGAGATGACAGTGATTGGGACATCATGGCATTGGCAATGCACAGCCTGCATCTGAGAGGGCTTGTGGGTTTACTGAGAGATTTGCATTTTATCCCTTCAGCCTGTGTTCCTCAGGGTGCTGTATTTCTTCAGTACCCAGCAAAATTAATCGGGGCGAAGTCCTAGATACTTGAGACTTTATATAAATACCTTGTGGTAAAAAATTAGAGATGATATACCTATAATAGTTTCACACTCACTTTCTTGTATTCTCTTGTATTCTTCATAATGCTTTTTTGAGTGGGAGAGAAAGGTGTGGAATAGCTAACATGCCAGGAACGTCCCATAATATGCAGGCATTTTTGCACATGCGTTGTCCCACAATTAGAATAATTGCTCAGGTTTTTGGCCTTCATGTAAATTTTGTCTTTCATATGCGTCATGGTATTAAAAAGACCATGGACCTTTTCTGTAGTCAGTGGGGAAACACTGAAGGTTTTATTTAATTTATTTAAAAAATGAGAATAAGAAAATGAGATTTCTGTCTTAGATTACTCCGCTGGCAAATGAAGAGTAGACCAAGAGAAGGTCAGGGTGGGAGTCAGGGACACCAGTTAGGAAATTACTGCTGTAATTGAGGCAAGAAATGATGAAGCCTGGATACTGGAAGATTTGGAAAGGAGATGAGTATGAGAAATATTCTCAGAGCTCAGAGGGTAGAAATTGAAAGTAGTAAGTAAATGTTCATCTCTAGATGAAGCAGACCATCAGAGAGACTTTCAGGTTTCTGGTCTAAATGACTAGGTGGATGGACATGCCATTAATCATAAGACAGTGGGTGAAGGTAGGAAGGACATACTGACTTTGAGGTGCCTGTGATTCACCAAAGCATCTCAACTGGTTGAGGACAGTAGGCAGTTAGTATTTCAGTTTGAAATGCAGGAGGAAGGTCTGAGTTTATATTTGAGTGAGTCTACTTGAAAGAGGCAAGGGGCACCATGGTAGATAAAATTAACTGGGGAAAGTCTGTCGAGTATGAATCAAGGGCCAAGAGCAGAATTCTGGGAATACTAACATCTAGGAGTCCCATAGAGGAAGACCCATCAGAAAAGGCACTCGAGATGAAGATGAGAGTCTTAAAAGCAAAGCAATAGGCATAGAAAACATAAAAAAGGACATAGCCACACTGTTGCAGAGAGCTAAATTACAAGTACCCACAGGTTTTGGTTGCTGGGAGATCTTTGATAATCCTTTACATTTATCAGTTTAGTGGAGCCATGAACATAGGTGAAGAATGAGAAAACCTTGCCATATTTGGTTAAGGCATGAAGGAGGGTGAGAGAAGCAGAGACAAAAACTGTTTACTTTGAGTGTAAGCAGGAAAATATTTCTGTGAATGTATTCTTTTTATGGGCTGTAACATGGAGAAGACTGTCCACCAATAATGAATACTACTTTGTCATCTTGCGTAACATTTCGCCCCTTTGGCACTCAAAAACGGCATATCAAAATGGGGGAGAGTATGAATTATAGGAATTATCTGTTCTAACTTCTAAAAGGAGAAAAGACAAGTGAATGGTGGAGGGAGCAGCAGAGTAGGAAGATTTCCATCTGTGATGCAGGCTGGGAGAGATTTCAGCATGTTTCTATGCTGAAGGAAAGCAGAGAGAGAAGGCTTCCAGTACGGGAAGGGGTTTGATCACTACCACAGAGGCATGGGGAAAACACCGGGAGACAGAATCTGTAGTCTGAGGACATTACCGAGCCCTGACGAAAGCCGAGCACCATGCAGAGAGAGAGAACACTGAATGATCTCTCAGTGACTAAAAAAGAGAAACTTAAAAAAAAAAAAGTTACCCAAATTATCTTAAGATAATCCAAATTATTTAAAGTGGAAAAAAAAAACCCCATATATAAATGTGTCAAATGACAGTGTTTTCATAGTTGAAGATAATTGTATTATGAGTAGAGTGGGTTTTGAGGGCAGATAGATCAAGTCTGTTTGGGGAGTCCTCCCCACCATCACATCCTACATTCGCTGTAGTATCAAATGGTACTTCATGCTAGGATACCCCCATATAAAAACACGTTGTAATAGATACTAAATATGTAATGATTAATGGGTATTGTCTTGTAGGCCTGAAACGTGTCATCTCTTATTTAATCAAAATCCAAAAGTGCTTTTTCACGTGTCAATGTCATGGTTTCTGACTTTTTGCTATTCTTTTTCTATTTTGATATTTGCTTAAAATGTAATATTAAGTATCATAGAATGTTTTCACACAAAATACACATCTTTTAACACTGGTGTCTTTTGTTTGGAACGATGCCAGAAATTGCCGGGTGTTATTTAAATTACAAATCATCTGGAAAAAGTGAATTATTGGTCCTCTGATACAGGGATATATTTAATTTTTAATGCCTTCTTGCACTAACTGCTTAAAAATTCTCCTGATATGACTTTTAATATTGTAGTTAAAACAACAGATTTTTAATTCATTCTACAAATATTTAAGATCCTACTGTTGCCAAGCCCAGATGGCTCTCATAGGTTCTTTCAAATGTTTAAGAAACAGATAAATCCTATATTATTTAAACTCTTCCATGGCGTAAAGAAAAAGGAAAGCTTTTGATGTTTTTATTAAGCCAGGGTAACATTGTAGCACATAAAAAGACTACAGACCAATTTTACTTCTGCAAAATACAGTAGAGTAAATAGAATTATTTTAAAAGATAATACAACAAAATCATTCAGGACGCATTCCTGGAATTCAAGGGTGTTTTGCTATTAGAAATTGTTTTTGGTATTAGAGAATTATCATACCATAGTACTAGGTCAAAAGGAGAAAAATCCTATCCCATCTTAGTGGATACATAAAATTGGTTGACAAATGGCAGCTGGATAGATACCCAAATTTGTTATCCGTCGCCGTTAAAAAAATATATATATACCTTGTTAAGCTTCTTGATAGTAATTGTTTACTACCAAATATTATTAGCCAAAAGCTAACATCACGTTTAGTTATCAAACACTAGAAATTCTTTCTCCAATGTGGTAGCCACTAGCCACATGTACTATTGAGCACTTGAAATATGGCTAATCTGAATTAAAATGTGTTGAAAGTATAAAATAACAGGATTTCAAAGACTTCATACAAAAAAAAAGAATAAAATATCTCAGTAGTTTTATGTTGGTTGCAAGTTGAAATGATCATTTTTAATATAGTATTAAATAAACTATATTAAAATTAGTATCACTGTTCTTTTGCCTTTATTTTTAACTTTATTAAGGAATAATTGAAAAATATAATTGTATATATTTAAAGCGTACAACATGATGATTTCTTTTTTTTTCTAAAGATTTTATTTATTTATTAGAGAGAGAGAGATCACAAGTAGGCAGACAGGCAGGCAGAGGGAGAGGGAGAAGCAGGCTTCCCGCTCAGCAGGGAGCCCGATGCGGGGCTTGATCACAGGACGCTGGGATCATGACCTGAGCCGAAGGCAGACACTTAACTGGCTGAGCCACCCAGGCGCCCCTGATGATTTCATATACATATACATTGTAGAATGATTTCCAAGATCGAGATAAGTGACACATACGTCACCTCATATCGCTTTTTTTTTTTTAATGTTTGTGTTGAAAATGCTTAAGATTTACTCTCAGTAACTTTCAGGTGTACAATACAGTATTATTAACTGCAGTCTTTTGACTTTTTAAAAAAATGTATTTACTTTAAAAATTACATATGTGCCACATTTGTGGCTCACATTTAAATTAAAGCCAGGAACAAGACAACAGTGTTACTTAACATTATTCTAGAAACACTAGCCAATGCTGGAAATATGAGAAGGAAAAGGCATAATTTTTGGAAAGGAGGCTATAAAATCATCATCATTTGCAGATGATATGATTATGTACTAGAATTCTTAGAATAGACAAACTATTAGGAACAAAGGTTGGCAGGTCACAAAGTTAATAGACAAAAATCAATAGCTTTAGGAACTCTAGGAACATGAAAGATCATTAAATGATAAATTGTACCATGCCCCTGCCTAAGAAGACACAATAAAGTCAAGGTGTCAGCTTTCCTTAATCTGTGTATTCAATGAAGTCCCAATTAAAATACAGAATTTTTTTTATTGTTTTTTAATTGGAAAGTTTACCTGAAAAAACATGAAAATACTCAGGAAAATTCTGGAAAAGAAGAGTAATGGAGGGAGCGCTAATTCCACCAGATAATAAAGCATATTCTGAAGCTATGGGAATGATATTTGTGCATCAACAATGAAGATAGATTCTCATTTGCAGCCAAACAATCCAGTGCATTCCAATGCATAAACTCTAAAAAAATTAGAACAAAACTCATTTGACTTAGAGGTCTATTGATATGAGAGAAATAATGGATAAATAAATGGAACAGAATAGAGTCCAGAAACAGGCCAAAAGAACAGAAATATTGGCAACTCCCTTGGCAAAGGGTTACATTTCTGTAGTTAAAAAAAGAACAGCAATAAAAAACAACAGTGCCATACTGTTTTTGTTTCTGTTTCTTCTTTTTCTGGTTTCAGAATGATGAAATTTATTGCTAACAGTGCTGTCTAGGACATAAGTGAATGGTTACTTTAAAAAAATTATTGGGGCACCTGGGTGGCTCAGTCAAACATCTGCCTTCGGCTCAGGTCGTGATCTCAGGGTCCTGGGATCGAGCCCCGCAACGGGCTCCCTGCTCAGCAGGGGGCCTGCTTCTCCCTTTCCTCCTCCCCCTGCTTGTCCTCTCTCTCTCTGTGTGTGTGTATGTCAAATAAATAAAATCTTTTGAAAAAATTATTTGAGAGAGAGAAAGAGAGAGTATGTGTGAGGGGAAGGGCAGAGGGAAAGAATCTCAAGCAGACTCCCTTCTGAGCACGGAGCCTGACGCGGGGCTCGATCCTACAACCCATGAGATCATGACCTACGCCAAAACCAAGAGTGGGTCACCCAACCGACTGAGCCACCCAGGTGCCCCTGAATGGGTACTTTTTTACACTGTAGTAAATTGATGCAAACACTCTGAAGGGCAATTTTGTGCTTATGTCAAACGAAATTTACCCTAAGGTATGTTTGCAAAGTTTGCCAAGATATACATACATGCACACACACAACATTATTGTAGTATTAAAACAGGAATTATGTCAGTGAGAAATCAATTGGACAGTATGCCACATCTATAAAAAGGAATGGGGTGGATTTCTATGTGCAGATAAAGAGGTACCTATAAGATACATCATTAAATGAGAAAAGCAAGGTAGAGAACAGTGTATATATTATCATTCTTTTAGTGCAAATCCAAAATGGGATTTTGTACATATTTATTGGAAGAGATCAGAAAAACGTTAAGGGCTTACCAGTGGGGAGAGGGTTCGTTAGATTTGATGATAGAAACTTCTCATTTTCTACCTTTCTTCGGTGTTTGGGTTTTCTAATGTTTTACCCCGATTTTCTTTTGTTGTTTGTATATTTTACATGTCAGCAGTTTGCATGTTATTGGGGTGATGGGATTTTAGAATAATTTTTAATTTCCTTATCGTTCCCTCTTTTTTATATCAGACCCCTTTAATATTTTTTAAAGTCCAGTTCAGTCTTAAAAATAAAGAGCAAAAATACCCCAAGCCTTACTGAACACAATCTATGTATTAGTCAGCAATGCTCATATTTTATGTACCCTTTAAGCTTATTTTAAATATCACGTTGTTGTCACTATTTTGTAAGTTTTTGGCCTAAAACAGTGAAATTCTGTCCTGAAGTGAATATTGGGCTTACGTAGTCAAATAAATCGAAGAACATCATTTAAGGTTAAAGGGTATATTTGCAAAACAAAAAGTGTAGCTAGACAAATACGCTGCATTAAGCAAGAAACTCAATATTCTCTCTCATCTAAAGATTTTTACCATTTAGCAAATATTTGATCTTTTTTTTTCTTCGTTTCTTGGTCCAGACCAGGCTATTTAGCAGTAGTTCTAGAAAAGTTAGTTTAGAAGCCCCAAACTACTCATAGTCAAGGGAAAAAAAAAAAAAATCTTGGACTAGTTCAAGGAAACTATTTTAATTAGAGATAAAAAAGTCTTTTGGATTCCTCCTCTTTAATACTTTTTGTATATGTTTGCTACATCATCACTGCCAGTAGGCCCTTGTTTTCTCTTTCCTCTGGGAATTCTGTAGCAGCTCCGTGGCTGGTTTCCCTCCCTGCCTCCCTGCTTCCCTGCCTCCCTGCCTCCCTGCCTCCCTGCCTCCCTGCCTCCCTGCCTCCCTGCCTCCCTGCCTCCCTGCCTCCCTGCCTCCCTGCCTCCCTGCCTCCCTGCCTTGAGGAGTAACCCCTGCCATGAGCTTTCCAAATGCAAATCTGACCATGTCATTCTGCAGTGTGAAGCCCTTCAAGACTCCTTATTGCTTTCGGAATAAATTCACGCTCGTCTGTGAGGCTCCTCATAACCCAGTCCTTAACCACTAACTAGTCTTTTTTTTTTTTTTTTAAAGATTTTATTTATTTATTTGAGAGAGAGAGAATGAGAGAGAGCACATGAGTGGGGAGGGTCGGAGGGAGAAGCAGACTCCCCGCCGAGCAGCGAACCTGATGCGGGACTCGATCCTGGGACTCCAGGATCATGACCTGAGCCGAAGGCAGTCGCTTAACCAACTGAGCCACCCAGGCGCCCCAACCACTAACTAGTCTTTCACTTAGTTTGCCTCTCACCCTTTAAAGCTGAGCCTTCCTGGTATAAGTACACTCTCCCTTTGAGGTTAGGCCTGTATCTTCCAGAGCAGCCCCTGCTCCTGTCTTTCAAAACTATTAAAACATGTCATTGTACTTACCAGTTCCCATTGGACTCTGCAAAACTCTGAAAATGGCAGCTCTTCATCTCTCACCATGTTTGAGGTATAGTAGATGTTCAGTAAATGTTGAGTCTATGAGAAACTATTATTCAACAGATTACCAAAATAGATGTTTGTACTGTAAAAAAAAATGAGTAGTCAACATGAACCGAGTATACTTAAAACAATTTTGAAATGTAATATATATTGTCTTATGTAAGTATGGTTTCTTCTGATTTGGGTAATGCTGTGGAGTCTTGATGTTGTATGTGAAAATATTGTTACGAATAATGTGACACTATTGTTCTTTATTAGACCGGACAATATACTTAAGTGATTCTGTTTTTCAATCTGTTTGATGTAGCTCATTCAACTGATTCTGAATCATCTTACACTACCAGACCTGTGTAGATTAGCCCAGACTTGCAAACTACTGAACCAGCATTGCTGTGATCCTCTACAATACATCCACCTCAATCTGCAACCGTACTGGGCAAAACTAAATGACACCTCCCTGGAATTTCTGCAGCCTCGCTGCACCCTCGTTCAGTGGCTTAATTTATCTTGGACTGGCAATAGGGGCTTCATCTCTGTGGCGGGATTTAGCAGGTTAGTTCCAAGCCTTGCTGCGCTCATTTTACCAGCACACGGTACTTAAACTGTTGAGTCGTTTCCGTAGGAAAAGTTTGAAAGTATCTACTGTATACTTTACAGAAATAAAAAAGAAACCCATTTTGTGTATCGTCACGTTCAGAATGCTTCTACTTATCAAAATGAGTTTCACCATCCTCTTCAGCTAAACTTCACAATAATATGACACAAAACTCTGCCCTTTCCCTCCAATTTTGTAAATCCCAAGTAACTTTCAGCAGACCTCCTTTTTTTTCTCATATTTTCAGCACAGATGATTAACACATTTTAAAAACTATTTCCAAATCAAAATCCACCTCTCTAATGTGATTTGTCAGAAATGGAAAACAATTTATTATAGAACATTTTTAATTAAATCTTAATTACATGTGCAATACATCACCCAAATTTAGAAGCTCATTTAAACTAATTATGTTGAAAATGCAATTGCATGCTAAGTAGGCGACCACACTTGCAGACCTGCCCAGGTGTTTCTGCTCCTTTCTATTTAAGCATTTCGTTTTCTTACTATTAAATGTCACCTGTTAAACATTTGAAAGCTTGCACAAATGCATATTCATTTAGTAATGCCATCTTAATTTTGCTTATGATACAAACAGGTGTTTTTCTCTTAACCTTGACGGGGTTATTCTCATTGTCCGTTACAGTATAATCCCATCATTTCATTAAGTTAAATAATGAAGGAGTAGAAACTTTGGGGAAATTACCTGTTATTTTTGATTAATGGATCATCTTCTATTTGGTTTTTAGAAGTTAAAAATGAACAACAGCTTTCTCCTCACACATCCTCAGTGGATACATTCTTGAACAGTGGTTTATGAATTAGAAATTTGTATATTGAGCCTTGTTTTCCCTTGACTAGACTATAAAAATAAAGATGCAGTTCCAGAAATAAATATTTGATGCCATAAAAGTCGGATGAAATAATAATTTTTGGGAGAATAACAGTGTGTTCAAAGTGCTAATATTGATAGTTTATGCAACAAAGTAAAAAATAAACACAAGCAGTAATGGCTTATAGCACATGTTGAAACCCTGGATACCCTGAGTTCCTTTCTTTCCCGCCAAAAATAAAGCCATAGAAAGGAGATCTTACATAAAACATGGTATTGTGGGTCAGAGAGTATATATATATATATATATCTCATGCTATGTGTACAAAATGTTTTCTGTTATGTAAATTTGCTTAGGAGATACCTAGGGTAAAAAAAATAGGCATTTCTTTTTTGGCAGTATGATTTTGGTGAATTTTTATGGAATCCACATTTTAAAAATTGCTGGACATTTGACAGCTATCCAATGAAACACAGCTGAATCCTTTCTACTTCCCCTTGCTCCCCCCACCCCCACCCTTCATTTGAAAATTTTCCTCCCTGCTAATAGGACCAAGAAGGACTGAAGCTAATGATGACTGTGGGTGTTTAGAGCATGCACCGTGGCTCAAAAATCAAGACTAACTCATAGATAGAATGACTGGTGTCAGTAAGCATTATTTTACATTATAAGGACCTTTCAGGTTATTTTAATTCCTCTAAGAGCTCTTTCTTCAATGTTACCCACTACTCGGAATTTATTGTTTGTTTTCATCCTTAGTGTTTAAGAAATTATACTGAGTGTTGACTGTGTAAAGAAATGTTTAACATAGTTCCTACGTCAGGCTATAGGAAGAATAAAGATATAAACATGTAAACATCCTTCCTATATTTTTATTAATAAAATAACAGGATGATAACTAATGAGTGTAGACTTTAAACATTGGTAGTGAACAGCTGAAGTCCAGCTTCTTTGGCAAAATGTTGCAAAAGACCATGATATAATGAGTAAAATGGAACAGTAGTATTAAATCACTGTTTTAAAACTCCCTTTGTTTCACTCATTCTGGTGCATGAGCAGAGGCATAAGTTGTGAGAAGAAAGTTTAGTAATGCTACTTTTTAAATTTTAGAATCATAATGGATAAAGATCTTCTTTTGCAAGATTAAAGCTCCAGTCTACTTTCTCACCAGCAATTTCTCTTCCATTTTCAATTCAGCCATGTTAGTTGCTGTGGGGCTGTTTGAATAATCACAAAGGTACATACATAAATTTAAGTTTTCCATATTTTACGGTAGTATTTCAGCCAGTGAAACTATAAATCTTGATAGCATTCCTTTAAGCATAGTCATTGTTCCCATGAAGGAAATAAAACATTTAAATACCAGGAAGAGAGAATTCTTTTTTTGGATGGGAGATACTGGAGTCTTGCCTACTGATTGCTGTTGGCCTCCTTGACTTGACTGCTGAATTGATAGTCATTATGGCTTGTAGGCAGCATTCCCAGAATAAACAATACATATTTATGGCTTGATTATTAATGAATAATCTATGAATAAGTATGGTCTATTTATGCTCATTACTGTGAAGAAGACTTATTTATAATACTTTAAAGAAAAAAGTACATTTTTAAACTAGAGACCAGTGATAATGAGCTGCTGTTGAGCAAGTCTCTGGGAAAAGTTTGATACAGTTTATTTTTGTTGCCGAAAAACCTTTCCTCACAGGTTGGAACTGTTTAACTGGATTTCAAGGAACTTTTTAGGAATTTATATTATTCAGAAGAGTGGGAAAATAGGTTGAATTGGAATAACAAGAACTTAAAAGTTTTAATCAGTTATTAAAATCCTATTCTATCTCCAGATTTGTGATTTGCAACTTCAAGTACTGCTCATGCATATCATTACTCATTAGAACCACATCTTTTATAATTCCACTTTTCTTTTATAATAGAGTTCCCTAGTCTTTGATATTTCTTTGCCCCCCACCCCACCTGTTTGTGCTTTGAGGCTTAATCGTATCACTCTGATGCTCAAAAAGCCTTAGGTTTATTTTTCCACTACTATTTTTCTTCGGATAGTTGCCCAAATTAATCACCTTGATCTCCACTTCAGTTATGTAGAGATTTTACCCCTGACTCCTCTAATTGTTTCATTAAGGAAACATTCTTGGATGCTTTTTAGATACAAGAATTTTATTAGGTGTTTTGAAACAGAGCTACAATTTTATGGGATAAAGAGCTTATTGCTTATTTGTTTATTCAATTGACTACCTATGCTTTATACAGTTACCTCTTTTAGAATGTCAATTCCCAGAGATTTGAGGCAATTTTAAGACTTTCTTTCTCCTGCCAATAAGGAGTTTTGTTTTTAATGGCTTTATTTTGGATCAGATGTATTAAATAATGTTCCAAATTATAAGGGATTAAAGATTTATCTTAAATATGCTGTTTCATAAAACTCAGAGTCAGCTAATAAAATGTACCGGTAGGAATCAGAAGCCATAGACATTTATGTCTCATTCTCCCCTTCCCTTTTTCTTCCCCCTTACCTTTATACATCAGGCAAGTTCTGAGGATTGGTGCCTTTTATTTTGATGAGTAAACTCAGATTAAATAATGTATTCATATGATTTTATTATTTTAGGGTGCAAGTTACCATGTAGTAAATTACTTCTTATGTGCCTATATTACTCTGGACAAATTACTTCACATAAGGATAAGCCATTTCTTTCTTTTCCCATAGCAAGAGACCTAGTTTAGGTCTTCTCATAATACCCTCAATATCAAGAAATACTTTATGAGAATTCATATCATGGAATGAAGAGGCTGTAGAAAATAAAGAAGCTGTAGTTCTCCTTTTAGGTGACCAGTATCACAATTGAGACAAATAAATAGATGACCAAGACAAAAACATGTATGTAATTACGCAGTAACATAAAACTTACATGAGGAGCATTAAGGAAAGAAACAAGAGTTGTGTTCGGCTAATTAATTGAGTCTGCTACTACGTCTGCCTTCTTGAACTGCAGAGATCATGAAGAAGTAGGTAGTACAGATCCTATAAGTTTAGGAAGACACAGTATGGGGATATTAACTAAATAATCTGCTCAGAGTAAAAATATGCAATATAGAAAAAGAGAGGGAAAGTCCAAAAGGTACTGTAGGCATGATCATTATCTTTATTGTGCTTTCAAAATCTGTCATTCATTAAATCAATTTGGGAACTTTAGAGAAGAATTTAGAGAAGAAAAGTTCAATAATGAGGTAAGGAGAAAAGAGATGTCAAAGTGTTGCAAGTATCAAATCCAAGTAGAATAGTCTTTAGTTCTTTGAAACCCTACATCCATTTCTAGGTTGCTAGCTTACAAAAATATGAAGAACTACCTATAACTACTATTTATACTCAAAGTTAGGTAAAATTGTTAATTTCATCATATTTCTTGGGAATAGTTTAACCCTAGTAAGGGGAAAATACCCTGAGCCCATAGAACTTAGTCTGTTCTGGAGTAGAGGAAACTTAAATTCTTCAAGTGAATTTTCTTAATTGGAAGATACATTCAGTAAACTCTCATCAAATGTTTTTTCCATGCCTGGCATTGTGCTAAGGATTGGGTATGCCAAAAATCTGTTTCAGTTGCCAAAGGATTTGAGGCAGCTTTAAATCTCAATAAAAACAAATTAGTAGGGAAGGACATTGTAGTTAGGAGGGAAAAAAATGTAGATGAGCCTGAGTTCAGTTCAGTATAGAGAAGGTGTGTCATAATTTAGTATACATTGCCCACCTTTGAAATAGATCCAGAATCTGAATATTGAGCACCACATTCAGTGCTACCATCTGGATCCAGTGCACCATCTTCTCTTTCCTGAATATTTTAGTGGTGTCTTGACTGTCCCCCTATTTTTACTTCTCTTCCCCTTCAGTCTATTCTCTACACAGAAACCAGAGTGATCCTGCTAAGACACAAGGAGGTTGTGTCACTCTTATGCTCAAAACCCTCTGATGATTGAGAATGCCATCTCCCTCAAAGCCGAAGTGTTTATGGGACACACACTATATGAACTGCCTCTTAACCTCTCTGACCTGCTCCTCATCTGTCCCTCACTTCGTACCTCCTGGATTAGTCTCTTTACATTTCCTCACTCTACGTGGTATCCTGCCCCAGAGCCGTTGTGCTTGCCCTTCCCTCAGCCTGGAATGTTCTTTCCCAGATACCTGCTTTGCTTACTGCCGTACTTCCTTTGGGTCTTGACTCATCTTCTCAGTGAGGCGTCTCTGACCACCCTACCTACCCTTGATACTTCCTATTGCCCTTCCCTGCTTTTATTTCCTCCTCGACACTTTTCACTTTCTAATATACTATTTGTTTTATTCAGCTACTTGTTTATAGCCTACCTCTCCTACCAAAATATCAGTAAGCTCCATGAGAGCCAGGACTTTGTTTTGTCCACTGCTAACTCCCCAGGGCCTAGAGTAATGCCTGGATCATAATATGAGCTAAATAAATATTCGTTGAATGAATAAGTGAATATGCTTGATGCAAACCGCAGTTTAGCTAATTCAATTTAGCAAAGGTAACAGTAGTGAGACAGGTTGGAAGAAATCTGGGAGAGGGAGTAGCTTGAGGAGCGTCAGGGAATTTTAAGGAAGGGGTGGGCAGTTGTGTGAAATGCCACAATAAGTCAAGTAATTCAAGCACTGAAAAGAAAGGGCATTGAGTTTGGCATTTAAAAGGAAAGGGCAAATTTAGGGAGAGCAAAACACATATTGCAGTGGATTAAGAATAAATGGGTGTTCAGGTATAAATAAGATATGTGGGCAATAGTTATTTTCAACATTTAAAATAAATTTGTAGCAATTGAATTTTTTATTGTTGTTTGAATGTGAGTTGGCCAAGGTTCAACTTGTATTTTTATGTTTGTGGGGTGCTTTGACCTTTACCAACTGCTTTCACATAATGTTTGATGTTCAAAACCATGAGGCAGTGTGGTAAGTGTTGTTATGTAATTCTAGTCTGCCTTTTACAGCTGAGAAAGTGCTGAGACTTGGGTAAATGCCTTTTCCAAGGTCACATGCCAGGAAGTGGAACAGGGCAAAAAATTAACCTTTTGACTTAGAAGTCCAGTGTTACTTCTTTTATTTTCATAAGGGATTGATTTAGTTAATTTTCCTTTATATGTGTATTTGGAAGCTAATTAATCCATTCAGGAAAAAAGATGTGGAGTAAATAAACTAACAGTATGTTACTGATGTGGCACTGTGATAGGCAAGAAAATGTCAAGAGACCTGGACAGGGATAATTGTTACAGTTAAGGGTTCAGTTTGCTTAGTTGATGAAGTTTCATAGATTCAAATATTCCTAGACTCACATTTACTTTTATATTATTTTCAGATGATG
Organism: Mirounga angustirostris; assembly: GCF_029215605.1. NCBI lineage: Eukaryota > Metazoa > Chordata > Mammalia > Carnivora > Phocidae > Mirounga > Mirounga angustirostris. The sequence goes on along the minus strand of NW_026991716.1, from coordinate 85,182,974 downwards.
ATTATAGACAGGACTGTCCTCCCCCATCTGTAATGCAACTACAATAAATATTGTTATTACCACTCTGATACAGAGTTTTATGTCCGCCATGTTGAATTACTTCTGTGTATTTATGTGAAGCTGCAGTTGAATATCTTGTAATAATTTCAACATCAGTCTAGTAAATAGTAACAGTTTTAAGGAACATTACAATAGGACAGTTAAACCAGTTCAGACATTTCCTTAGTTGAGAGGAGGCTAGTCTGATTTATTTTGAGGTCATTTAAAGCTTTCATCTTGTGTGCCATATTCAAAATAAATTATCCAGTACTGTATGCGTATTGTTTAGGGGGAAATACTTCTACTTCTAAGAGTTATGTTTTTGGTTTTTTGGCTCTACCAATTCAGATGTGAATTTTAGATAGATAGGAGAAATACATTCTCTACTTTCTTAATTTTTCACTTCACGTTAGCTGACTTTTTATATGATATGAATACATCTTATCATATCAGGTTGAATTATTTTAGCCTAATCATGCCTATTTTGGTAATTTAAGGGAAACAAGTTTTACATTTTCTGTAATAGAAATCCATTCTTCTGAAGGTATCTACTGAGAGTTGAGGTAACTCCAGTGTACTTGCAAAAGTATCTTTTAGTTTTACAAAATTCACACAGAACATTGTTTTTACAGGTTTCTGAAGGTTTGTGGATCTGAATTAGTGCGCCTTGAATTATCTTGCAGCCACTTTCTTAATGAAACTTGCTTGGAGATTATTTCTGAGATGTGTCCAAATTTACAGGACTTAAATCTCTCATCCTGTGATAAACTACCACCTCAAGCTTTCAACCACATTGCCAAGTTATGCGGTCTTAGACGACTTGTTCTCTATAGAACAAAAGTAGAGGTAAGAATAATCATCATTTACATCTTTGCTAGTGTGATAGCTAGCTGAATATTTAGTTGCCTATAATTTCTCATGATAATATGCTTTCTGATTTTTAAATAGATTTGATGCCCCTTGACTATTCTAAAATTAATAGAGCTGATTCAGTCATTTCAAAGTTATTTAGTCTATTGTATTGTTTGTATAATTATAGGAAAATGTTCTTCTTCTCTGTATTCTTAAAATTTTTGTAAGGTTGTTCATATTTCCAGGTAAAAAAATAAGCAATGGGTTGAGGTGAGCTGAAATGCTGGCAGGGAATGAATTAGAAAAGGAGGCAGAGTGATAGTGTGCAGGATGGGGAGGAAGCAAAGTGGAATTTATCCAGGGCTAGACTTAGGAGTTAAAATTCTCAATACCATGGGGCGCCTGGGTGGCTCAGTTGGTTAAGCATCTGCCTTAGGCTCAGGTCTGATCCCAGTGTCCTGAAATCGAACCCTGAGCCAGGCTCCCTGCTCATCGGGGAATCTGCTTCTTCCTCTCCCTGCTGTTGCACTCTCTCTCTCTCCCCCTCTCAAATAAATAAATAAAATCTTAAAAAAATTTTTTTACATACCATAGTTTAGGAGTCTCATTAATGAAAAATGGAATCCTGTCATTTATATTGATCTACTTGCTTGTTTTCGCATAGTATCTCTAGGACTTCTTTCGAGATCACTACATATAGCATTTGACTCTTTTCATTAACTGTGTAGTATAGGTTATACCATAATCTATTCAACCATTCCCCAAGTGATCAACCTTCAGGTTTTTCCAGTTGTTTTCCTTTCACAAATTATCTAGCAATAACATTCTTTTGTGCAGAGTTTTGCATATACATGCTGTTATTGCTGTAGGATAGAGTCCTGTAGGTGGTATTGCTGGATCAAAGAGGATGTGCCTGGGCCCCTGTAGTAAACACCCACTTATTGTCATATACTCCTTTCCTCTACTCCAGTCATGTTGACCTTCTTTCTATTACTTGAACATTCTGACCTGGTCCCAGCTCACAGCTCTTGCTTTTCTGCCTGTCTGGAATATTCTTCCAGCTTATTACGTGGCTGCCCTTTTCTTAGCTCAGTGTTCAAGTATTTTTTTTCTTCAGAGATCACTTTTTGGGTATTGATAAAAAGGTAGCCCTTTTAAAAAGGAAGCCCCCCCCTTCTGGTTTGTTTCTTTCATATCATCCAGTTTTATTTCCTTCTTAGCATCTGTATCACTCTGAAGTGATTTTGTTTTCTTCCTAGTATCTGTCTCCTTATACTGGGACATAACTGTCATGAAGGTAGGAGCCTTGTATATCTTTTTCATTGCCGTATTGCCAACATCTAGAATGGTACTTGGTAAGATTGGTCATTTGATAAATATTTATTAAGTGAATGAATAAGATAACCAAATTACTTTTCCAGAATGATATGCCAGATGCTTTCCTGCTATGGTGGACCCTTGACTATCTTAAATTTTACCTTAAATACCAAGGTATTTTAACCTCTGGTATTTCAGTTTTCTTTTCTCTAAAATGGAGAGAATAAAAATACATATTTCAGGGTCATTGTGAGAATTAAATTACATGTAAAGTGCCTAGAGGGTGACTAGAACATAGTGAACTCTCAATAAATAAATGTTAGTGCTAATAGTATCATTGTGGCCGTTTTGTAGTAGGTTTTACTCTACGGTAGGGAAACTCTCATCTCCATTCTCTTTAAACATTTTTGTTAATCCTTGTATATTCTTCTTCTAGTTGTATCTTTCGGCAAGGATTTTATTAGAAGTACATTATATTTCATTTTGCTCTTTAATAAGGCTTCCTATCGTTCATGTAGGCCTTGTTTTACATCCAAGAGCATGTTATAGTTTTCTTCACTTAGGTCTTATATCCTGGTTAAAAGATTTATCTTTTGCATTTTATAGTCTCAGATACTGTTTCTTCTCTTTAATTTTGATTGATTATTGTTAGTTTAGAGCTTATTGTTTTTTGTATATATATTTTATATCTGCTCACCTTGCTGAATGCTCATAATTGTTCTAATAACTTTTTACTTATGTCTTTTGGATTTTCTCATGATACAATGATATAACCTCAAAATTAATACACTTTTTCTTTCTTTTTTAATATTTAAAGTGTTGCTTCATTAGGTAGAACTTAATAAGTAATGTGGAATAATAGAATCATAACAGATACACCAGTCTTATTTTTAATATAGTGGGGATGTCTTACTGTTTCATTTCAAAAATATCTATACAACAAATATTTGACTACCTGTTATGTGCCAGGCACTGTTTTAGGCACTGGAACTTTAGTGTCGAATTAAACAGACAGCTTCTAATGCAGCTTACTAATTTTATATGTTGTTTGATGTTGCTTTCTGCTAAGTAGTTTTTATCATTCTTGTTTGATTAAGAATATTTTATCAAAAATGTATATTATTTTTAAGCCTCCATTAATGCATTCATCTTTTTTCTTTTTTTACTTAACAATATAATGACTTATGTTGAATAGTCCTTGCATCCCTACATGTTTTTAATTTAATACAGAACTAGGTTAGTTTCCTAATATTTTGGAGCCGAATTGCCTGAATTTGAATTCTAGCTTTATCACTTACAAATTGTTACCTTGAGGAAGTTTCTTGACCCCCTGTGCTTCAGCTTTCCCTTCTATAAAAATGGAGATAATAATAGTATGCATCACAAAGAGTTGTTGTGAGGCTTAAATGATTTAATATACATGCCGTGTCCATAACAATGTCTATAATAAGTGAGATTGAGCTGTGGTTTTCCTTATCATGCTATTTTATCAGGTTTGGGGCTAGGATTGTGACAGCATAGCAAAATGATTTGGGAAGCTCCTGTTTTTCTCTTTGATCTGGCATAACTTGAATAGATGGAAATTACCTGTTATAGAATTTACCTATAAAACCATCTGGGTATATAGCCTTTTTTATTGGTAGATCAGAGTATATACCTTTTTACAGACATGGTGTTTTTTCTAATCTTTGGAAGCCTGAGTATGTGAGTATAAGAGCTTCTGTTTAATACAGTTATTTTCAATTTGGGGCAAAATGTTTAGCTAGAGTTTAACTGGTGACCTAGTATGGTAGAAAGGAGACTGATTCTAGTTCTGGCCCAGTGAGAAGCTTAATGATCTAGGGTGAGTCACATAGTCTCTCAAATTTCCAGATTTCTTTGTAAAATGAAAGGGCTATTGTCCCTGAATGCCAGCTTAAAGATAATATTAGCCCATGTTTTCATTCATCTGTCGTGAAATGACTTACCATTTGTGAGTATAAAATCGTCAGCTATCTTTTCTTGGGTAGGTCTGTCCATTCTTAAATTATACCATATCTTATTTTTATTGGTATTTTTACTGTTTTATTGGTCTATGTACTATAAACTCTGAGATCCTTTGAGCAAGATAATGCCTCCTTTAAAAATTTTCTGGTTAAATTTAACTTTAAGGAGAAATATAGCAAAGTTAATTATTAAATAAATCATCAGGAAGAAAAATAGGGTAAGAACCAAGAAATTATATTAACCTGCTAGGTACCTTACATCTGTGATGATTTTTAAAAAAAATATCCCATGGTTGGTGCCTGGGTAGCTCAGTCGGTTGAGCCTCTGCCTTCCGCTCAGGTCATGATCCCAGGGTCCTGGGATCGAGTCCCGCATCAGGCTCCCTGCTCAACGGGGAGCCTGCTTCTCCCTCTCTCTCTGCCCCTCCCCCTGCTTGTGCTCTCTCTCTCTCAAATAAATTAATTAATTAATTCTTAAAAAAAAAATAATCCCATGGGATGCTTTTGAAGTGTTCTGTATTAACATGGTCTAGGTGTTAGGAAATCATTAAGTGATCCAGTTTTCTTTAATTTACCTTAAGAAACTGATAGAATATGACTATATATTTCTGAAATCATTTTCTTTTTATTTTTTATTAATTTCAGGTATACAATATAATGATTCAACAATTCTGTATGTTAGTACTCATTGTGTTAAGTGTACTGTTGATCCCCTTTTTCTCTTTTACCCACCCTCCCATTCACCATCCCTCTGGCAACCACCCAGTTCTTTGTATTTAAGAGTGTTTTTTTCTTTGTCACTTTTTTCCTTTGTTCATTTGTTTTGTTTCTTAAATTCCACATAAGAGTATATTTTTTAAAAAGTTTGATTTATGAAAGACTAAGAAGATTTCCTATTTCAAGAGTGGAGATCTATACATATGTATCTAAATCTAGATAGCATCAGCTCCAGCTTCTTTCAGTTACTTCAGTATAGATGTAAAATTATTATATGAATCCATTAAGTAAAATTTGTATTGTACACTATGTTACTACCTCTTAAAGTTTATTTTTATTAGTACATCTGCTAAAATATTATAAAAATAATCTATAACTTTGTTTTATACAGTTCTTCTGACATTGAATATGTAAAAAAATCATAAAATTAAATTTTAATGATTTACAGTTGACATACAATAAAATAAAAAAATAATGCCATTTCAGTGATATAAAAGGGAAAATCCAAAATTGGGAAAAACACAGGCAGTGTTTACTTTCACTGCTTCTCAAGTCTGTATTCAATGCTCTTTACCTATACTCTACTCACTTCTATTGTGCTCTCCTCCTTGGTCTCTATATCAGACACTGACATGGGTACTAAGCAGCTCACAGGAATAAAGGGAGAAGGCAGCATGATCAGCTGGTCTCTTTTAACAAGCACAAGCTATAACACTGGTATTCATATCAATCTGCAAACACTTCCCTCTTCGCTTAAGCAAAGCATTACGTCACCCCTTCTTTCTTCCATGCATGTACATTTCCTCTCCTGCACTCAGTGGTGTTGGTGGATGAAGAGCAAACAGAATAAGAAGACACGATCTAGGGGCCTGGCTTCTCTCTAAGCCTTCCATGTAATCATTGGCAGTACATTCAGATCTTATAAACTGTTTTGAAAAGAAGGAACAGCAGTTAATCTTAAATGCCTCTGTTTGCTCTAAGGAAATATGTAGAAGAAAAAGAAGATACAAATTTGAACTTCTTGGGAGAGTTTTTTTTTTTTTTTTTAAACAAGGAATACAAATTATCCAGTGTCACTTTTACCCATTTTTCTAAATTCTACAAAGTTCTAAAATAAGCAAAAATGAATGTTATAAAATGTTGAGTTTGTTATAGCATTTAACTTCAGAGAGGTTAGATTGATGATTTAGTAGTTACACTTTATGTGCCTATATATAATTTACACTAATAAACATAATACATCTGTGCCATTTTATAAGACTTAAGTAAGTCTGTGTGCATAGTGAACAAAGCTTTAGGCGATATTGGAGACCTGGGTTTTAGTCCCAAAATTTGGGAAAGCTTCCTGAATATATTGTGTTTGCTGTCCTAGACATTTTGCATATAATTTAATTTTTTACACTAGTCCAGTGAAAGTGGTATCACTCTCATCTTACAGATGATCAAATGGAGGTCCCAAAAGATTAGTAACTTTCCTGGTGGCACAGAGCAATAAGTTAGAGTCAGGCTTTGAACCTGGCTTTGGTGGTCTTAGTGTTATAATTAAAATTATACTATATATAAAAGCATAGAATGGTGGTTATTCTCATAACTTGGTTGTCCCTATTTAAACCAGAGATTTTTCCTTACTACCTGTTCCTTTTCCAGTTTGCAACTGGTGAAGAAGTATAACCTTGTAACCAGCACACACAACATCAGGATCCAGTGTAATATACAAACTACTAAGTTATGTTATATAAATATTTTCTAGTTGAAGCTACTACAGGAAGTGGAAGTTTTATCTTTTATTTTTATTATGAACAAACTTACTTTGAAGTGTTAGTTCTGCATTTATAAATAAGTTATTCAACTTATATATATTCAAATTACATTTAAGTAATAGTTTGTGGAATCAATATGTAATACACTGCTTTAAGCAAAGAGTTTATATAGGCCAATTCTCAATATTATACCATAATGGAGAGTAGTATGGGGATAGATAATCCCACAAATAATACTGGCATGTAAAATGATACGTTGTTGATGTCTAGTGGTATGTTCTTAAGTGGTTAGGCATAGCCAGGCGTGTTGCAGGTCTGATTACTCAGTAAGACTGAGAACCTGGGAGAATGAAAGCATAATAGGGTGAGAATTGCCTTTTATGCTGGTAGGTAGATCCTGGCATGCTGGTGGGGCCCCTTCCTGAGCCAGTGGTGAAACAGGCAGTGAGCACAGGGCAGTGGGCTTCTCTCTCCCTGACAGATTTTACCGTCAGGGCTGCTGCATTGACCACCGAGCCTCATGCGTAACCTTGTCGGGAGCTGGGGTTGTATCCTGGTGCATATCCTTTGTACTGCTTGATTGCTGCTTTGGTAGTAAACTAAAATGAGGGCAACCTTAAAATAAGTCCTAGCTGTCATTTTCACCAGTTTTTGGACCCAGCTTTTTATCTGGCCTAGTTCATTTAAAAAGCCAGACCTATAAAAAGAAAAAAACAAAGTAAAATGGTGCCTTCCAGGGGACAAGGGGTAGGGGGAGGATAAGATGAATAGTATTTAAGGGTACAAACGTGTAACGTGTAATAAATAAGCCAAAGAGATCTAATGCACAGTGTAAGGAATATAGACAATAATATTATACTGTAATGATATAATTTATTGATTGCTTCAATCGTAGTCATATTACAATATATAAAGGTATTAAAGTATCAAGGTATACACCTTAAATTTACAGAGTGCCACACATCAAATTTATCAAATTAAAAAAAAAAAAAGATTTTTCTGCCCAGCTCCACTGCTTTAGCTAATACTGTAGCTGGTACCTACAGTGAGAGAAAGCAGCAGTAGGATCTTGTTGAGACTTCAGCTGTGATTAAAACTTTTGCTTAGCAGTAGGGTTCAAGTATCTGATTCATACACTATTTGATAATTTAAAAACTGGGAAGATATTTGTTATTTACTCTGTATCATGAACCTAAGTCATATAACTTAGTCCTTATCTTGGTTTTTCCACTTAAAAGATGTATGTGCTTGGGTAAGTCACTTGTACTAAGCTAAACGTTTGTCTATTAAAAAAAAAAAAACAAGCTTACCCTATCACATAGGCTATTGAGAAGACCAAATTAGGTTATATGTTTAAAAGAACCACACACTTTATAATAATCAGATGAACTTGTGTAAATGTGAAAATGGTGGTACAGATTTACTCAGCATGATCCTACACAAATATTTCCACCTCTGGGAAGTATTCTTATAGATCTTCCTAAATAAGAGTATCTTTCCCATCGTGTGCTAAGGGAGATTTAGGCTGAATTATCTCTTTCACCCTTTTGATTTATTTCTGGTGAAAGGAATGTTCATTCCTAACTTGAGAACTCCATAATTGGAAGGACCATGTTTGACTGTATACTTCTTCACGGCTAGTACATAGAACAGTGTCTGGTGTTCACTATAATGAATATATGTAGTAGGTATTCAGTAAACTTGTGTTGAATGAATGAGTAATAGCTAGCTCTTATCAGTTCATTTTTTTCATTATTAAACATGTATTAAGCAGATGGATGGTTAGATCTGAACTTGAAAAACTTGTAAGAAAATATTTGAACTGTATCTATTCAGAATTCTTAGCCCTGAAAAACAGTGAAATATAGTTCACCTTGTTTTGTTCATTTATTTCATGAGATCCCTTTCATTTTTTAGATGTTTAGGCTTGAGATGAAAAATTGTTCCATTGGAGAAATAACAAATGTCTTCTTATAACTCAACCAAAAAAAAAAAATCACTAAATAAGCTATTTGCAGAGTTAGTAGTATACATTTGTTGAATTTCAGTGGACACAAAGCAGTAAACATATGCCTGTAAAGAACAAGATAGTATTGCGATAAAGAGAGACAAAGTGGACTGGTGTGCAGTAAGCCCAGATGCATACTAAGAATGTCAGCTTGTGCTTAGTCGGAGAGGGGTCCATGTTGGGCAAACTTTTTGAGAAGAAATGACCCTTGAGCCAAGACTTGGGCCTTGTTTACTACATGATCCCAGAGTAACTAGTGAAATGGGTTGGTAAATAGGGTAACTTTCTTTTTAATGAATTTGGTGGATCTTTTAGGTTGTATAGACAACATTTTAGGCAAAAGATGGGAACTTAGAGCAGACAGGAAAGAAATTTGTTGAACTAGGATCTTCTGCCATTCATGACGAAGAGGTAATTATAATAGAGTTAGATATATAATGATAGGAAGGACTTTGTTTCAGTCTGATTGGTCCTTTTCTTCTCTGTTCACAAGATTCTTATTATGTATGATAAGCACTGATTACAAGCATTTCTTCCATCATACATGATGATGTATTTTCATGAGAGGAGGGCTGTAAAAATTTAACTCATTAAATAGACTTTTAAATACTTAAAAAGAAACCTTTTATTTCGAAATGATTTTAGACTTAAAGAAAAGTGGAATAAAAAATACATTCCCCTACCATATGCATAATTTTTTTTTTCCTGAACCATTTGGAAATAAGTGGAAGATACAGTTCTTTGCTTCTGAGGGGGCATATATCTGCAGCCTACTCTTAAATACTTGTGTTATGAGCTGAATTGTGTCTCCCCCAAATTCATGTGTTGAAGTCCTATCCCTAATAGCTCATAATGTGACTGGAGAAAGGGTCTTTCAAGAGGTAATTAAGGTTGGGGCGCCTGGGTGGCTCAGTTGGTTAAGCAACTGCCTTCAGCTCAGGTCATGATCCTGGAGTCCTGGGATCGAGTCCCACGTCGGGCTCCCTGCTCAATGGGGGGTCTGCTTCTCCCTCTGACCCTCTTCTCTATCGTGCTCTCTGTCTCTCATTCTCTCTCTCTCAAATAAATAAATAAAATCTTTAAAAAAAAAAAAGAGGTAATTAAGGTTAAATGAGGTCATCAGGGTGGGCCCTAATCCAGTATGTCTTGTATCCCTATAAGAAGAGGAGATTAGGGGTGCTGGCTGGTTCAGTTGGTTAAGCATCTGCCTTTGGCTCAGGTCGTGATCCCAGGGTCCTGGGATTGAGCCCCATGTTGGGCTCCCTGCTGAGCGGGGAGCCTGCTTCTCCCTCTCCCTCTCCCTCTGCCTGCTGCTTCCCCTGCTTGTACACTCTCCCTGTGTCAAAAATAAATAAAAATCTTAAAAAAAAAAAGAAGAGGAGATTAGGACACAGATACACAGAGGGAAGGGCACGTGAAGACGGGAAGAATACGGCCAGTTTCAAGCCAAGAAGAGGCTTTAGAAGAAACTAACTCTGCTGCCACCTTGATTTCAGACTTCTAGCCTCCAGAATTATGTACAAAAATAAATTTCTGTTGTTTAAACCACCTAGTCTATGGGATGTTGTTATGGCAGACATAATCAACTAATACAACTTGTAGAGGATGGCATAACAATAACTTTTTAACACATGGCATAAAAAGTGTCTTTAAGAGCAGTCCTGGGCATTTACTAAAACAGTCCGCATTAGTGTTAGAAGTTTGAGCCTGTTCACTTTTTCTTTGTTTGTAAAAAAAATATATATATATATATAAATCTGGAATGGGTGTGAGATGGGGCATGATAGTAGCTCAGTAAGAATGTCATTCTGTTGCTTAGCAGCAGACAAGAAAACCAAGTGTGTTTTTTAAAAGTTGGAGTTATAAATGGAACACCTGCATCCAGTTTTGATTGCCTCACTTCAAGAATGATAGAGCATAAATTGAAAGAATCTGAAGAAGTGAAAAAACTGATTATAGGTATTGTGGGGGACTAGTATATGACAGTAATCCGCAAGTATGGTTCAGCAGCTGTTTACTTGGCCTACCAGGGCAGAGACAACAGTTTCAAGGACCCCGCTGCCTTCATCTTCATCAACTAGAAGACAACAAAAGTAGTCGATCTTTACTTCTGTTGGATATCAGCACTCTCCTCATATTTTCTTTTTTCTGTGCCAGGTTATTTGGCAGAGAGGAGATATATAAGTAAAAATGCATACCACCCTGTGCCTCAGCTGTCCCACAAAGGATACATAAACTGTCTTTTGTAAACAGTATGATTTGATTTAATGCCATGAATTTGCTTTCTGAAACAGAGATAATGGTGATCTCACTGCATTCTTATTTGAGTTAAAGAACACATTATTTTATGCTGGTGAGTAGAAGCAGGGATGGCCTTTCCTTTGATGGAGTCAGTGCAGCTAACAGACTCAAATGAAAGGGGTGGCCACTCACTTAACAGAGCCAGAGTGGATAACCGAGAACAAGAGGAGAAACTGATATAGGAAAAACCTACGTTGGTCACCTACATTGACTAATGCAAGCGGTCATTGGCTAACTGCCATTTAAATGCAGTCCACTTCAGACAGATTTATTTGTCTAGATAACATATAAAACGAAAAGATATTAATAGTTACTTTGTTCTTAAACAGAATTTTTAAAAATAATTTATTTGAGAGAGAGAGCATGAGCAGGGGTGAGGGGCAGAGGAAGAGGGACAGGCAAAGTCCCCGCTGAGCAGGGAGCCCGACGCAGGGCTCAATCCCAGGACCTCGAGATCACGACCCAAGCCAAAGACAGATGCTTAACCAACTGAGCCACCCAGGCACCCCTGTTCTTAAACAGAATTAAGAGTTAGGAATTTTAATAACTTTTAATATATTTAGCTTACTATTATATACTAAGGGTTAACAACTTTTAAAGTCTTTCCTATATGTCTCCAGGCAAGGATATATCTATACTTCTTTTTATCCTAATAGGCTTTAAAGAAGTTCCAGTGGGAGGGGCGCCTGGGTGGCTCAGTTGGTTAAGCGACTGTCTTCAGCTCGGGTCATGATCCTGGAGTCCCGGGATCGAGTCCCACATCAGGCTCCCTGCTCAGCAGGGAGTCTGCTTCTCCCTCTGACCCTCTTCCCTCTCATGCTCTCTCTCATTCTCTCTCTCTCAAATAAATAAATAAATAAATAATCTTAAAAAAAAAAAAAAAAAGAAGTTCCAGTGGGAATATGAGGCTTCCGATGGGGTTGAGTGTATGTGGCTGTGGTTCGTTCAGGGTCAGGGTTCATTTAGGGCCAAGAAGCCTGACTTGTCAGTGCAGTGAGGTGGGATGTGGGGTCAGCGTCATCTCTTGGGGATCAGACTCATTATCATCCACCAGTAAGTCAGGTGTAAGCAACCTACCTGGCAAGGATGTCATTCGTTAGAGGTAGCTGATTAGCACATTCTCTCACTGTTGGCATATCACAGGGGAAACCAAATTATAGTTATTAGACTTATTTGGTGAGTTTAGAGTGAGAACACTGAGAGTTAGTTATGTGACTTAAATGATTAAAGGCATCAGCACAGAACAGGTGGACACTTTCCTCTTAACAGGAAAGAAGACAGATAAAGTCTTTGGACTAATGTTTTCTCTTTAAACAAACAGTGTCAACCAACATATGCCTCAGGCTCTTCTTATGTGCTTCTTTGACAGTCCAGCCCTTACCCCTCTGACTGGAACATTCTTTTTTAATGTAGTCAGTAAGGCTATTGTCAAGTCCAGCTGGTGTGGGAACTGCCATCATCCATGATGGGTTGATATGGAAATTAGTCAGTTTAGTCATCAGTGAGCAAAGCTCACTGTAGTCAACTGATTATAGAAGAGATCCACTACAGTGGTAAAAATAGCTTCTGAATGAGGCTCGAGGGCAGGGTCAACGTGTGTGATTTAGTCTAAGGTTTTGTTCTGTCACATACTTGCACTTTGGGAATTTCACAAATTATTGGAACCATATTCTGATATTCAGTTGTGATTATCAGATTATATAACCTATACCATATTGTATATCTAAACTGTATAAAAGATAACACTTTGTAGTAGATGGTTCATAGCAAATCTCTGTAAAGTAATTGAATTTAAATATTCTAGAATGATGATTGTTTCTACATATAGTTAGTTGCAAGTGCTTTAAACAGTTCTCAAAATACTTTTTTTTTTTTTTTAAGATTTTCTTTATTTATTTGTCAGAGAGAGAGAGCACAAGCAGGGTGAGCGGCAGGCAGAGGGAGAAGTAGACTCCTCACTGAGCAAGGAGCATGATGTGGGACTTGATCCCAGGACCCTGGGATCATGACCCGAGCTGACGGCAGACGCTCGACTGAGCCACCCAGGCATCCCACAAAATACTTCTTTTATTCTATATTCCCCTTCCTCAATTTTATTGAGATTGGAGCACTGGGGCAAAAAAAAATTTTTAAATTAGAGAAAGAGTGATTCATACATATATGTGTATTTTTTTTTAAGTAATCTTCATGCCCAGTGTGGGACTCAAACTCATTACCCAGAGATCAAGAGTCACATGTTCTACCAGCTGAACCAGCCAGATGCCCCCATACATATAGGTGTATTTTAAATTCTGCTGATTGATTGTGTTCTTGGGATTTCTTTGGTGGTGTTTGTTATGCAAATTTATGAATTTTCACATTGTGAATATACTTTTGTAAAATCCCATCTCTTTAGTTATAGATATTATTCTGATGTATTTGAAATATAATGATCAGTGAAACTACATTTGTTTGTGATCAGGTGATGTCACTAGTCTGTATTTTAGCTAATACATGTCTGTAATATATAAACTTATAATGTTCCTTTAGAATGTTTTCTAGGAATCATTTTTTAGAGTAGAGAATACTGATTTGGACTCCTACCTTCCTCTATTAAGAATGGTGTATTTAAGGGTTGCATTCTTTATTAAATTTAAGCAACAACTAATTTTAACTGACCAACAAAGGTCATAAACTAGTTATAACAACTATAAACCTGTATTAGTATAAAAAGTGACCATAGTACTGCATACATTGATTAAACAGTGTCTTACTGTATTATGTACATGGTGTGCATAAATATAATTCTTTTAAGCCATAAATCTGGACTGTCTAAAACTTATATGTGAGTATAATAAACAGCAGTTATCATCTTATTAAGTATTTTTGCTTAGCACTTGAGAAGTCTGGAGGATGGAAGGTTATGTAGTTTATGGGTAACATTTCTTAAAAAAACTGTGAATGAAAATTTGAATTTCCTTCTTTTACCTCTTAATAAATTTCCTTGTAACAAGGAGAGGCATTAATAATTCTCTGCAACGTATAGTTACCCATTGGATTTTGAAGCTGTTGAACAGGGTTAGTAGGCAGATTTTAGGTGGAATGCAAAAGGATCCTTTCTTTAGGAGCATATATTGTACTACCAGATGCCAGCATTCACCTAGGAGATGTTTTGATAATTCTGTAGGAGAAATTAATACGGATCTAGTCACTCCTTAGTGAATTCCTTTCCATGGTGATTTAAATAAGGTTGGACCTTTGTTTAAAAATTACAAACTCAATTGAAAATGAATCTGCTGTCTTGCATTATTAAAGCTGATAACTATTTAAATTGTATTTTAACTTTATAGAGCTACTCTTGTGCTTCTATTGAATTTTACAGAACTAACCAGCAGAATTTGTGGACTTGGGGACCTAATAGATATCTTAAATCTTAAATAAGAGATTCATATAATTTTTCACTTTTTATTTCTGAATTCCTTTTGCATAGCACATTTGATAATGTAGGTTTAATCCATTCATTTGTGTGTTCTAGACATGTAGAATTGCCACAAGAACTCATTATGGTAGAATTGTTCTCTTAAGTAGGGGTGGGCAAACTTTTTTCGTGAAGGCCCAGATAGTAAATATGTTAGGTCTTGTAGGCCATATAATCTCTGTCACAGTGTAAAAACAGCTATAGACAATACATAAATGATTGGGTGTGCCTTTGTTCCAATAAAACTTCATTTACAAAAGCAGGCAGTAGGCTGGATTTGGCCTGTGGGCAATAGTTTGTCAACTCCTGCTCTAGATCATTGAGTCTGTGGTTCCCCACCAAATCAGGCCCTTTTATATCTGGAAACAAAGAGTTCATTTCTCTTTAGTTTCTCCTTTTTGCTTCAGCATCACTAGCAGTACTTTAATTTGAATACTAACAGCATAGAGAAAGAATATCCTAAAGATATTCTAGGAGGAAATTGGTTAATTGGACTTAGATTGCAAACTATTGTTGTCTTCTCTAAACCTGGGTACTCCCACAGTCTCTGGCTTCTCATGAGCTCTGGAGAAAGTCATGAAACTGTAAACTTGTACCTGTTCACTTCAGTGCTACCTGTCAGCCCTTGCGTTTATCTCTGACTCCTAGTTGCATTCCTCACAGCATCTCTCCCAAGGTCATCCTTGTTTCCCGTAGCCATCACCTCCATTCCCTTGTATGGCGGTCTCAGCATTTCATCTCCTATCTCTTATTTAGCGAAGTTGTGTTGATATCATTTGACATGAATCTCTTTTATTCTGTGTTCCTTCTTTAAGGCGGGAATGAAAATAATAGTTCTCTCTACTATTAAATGAATTTTTAATTCCCAGTTTAATGTGCAGTCTATGTAAGTTATTGTAAAATATTTCCATGAATAAGTACAGTATGCCATGAATTCCTCTTCTGTGGCTTGAAATTCCTCCAGAATGCAGCTACCCTTACATAAAATGTTTTCTAGATACATAATTATGAGAATTTTAATTCAAAAGTATGTTGTGCCTCAAAGTTACAATCTTTAAGCTGGACAGTAAGCAATAGATACGGCTCCTCTGAGGAGCAGTCCAGACAGGTTAATATGGTGCTCTTCGCAATAAATTTTTTACCTTACTCTTAATTTTAATTAGAAGAACTGATTTAACAGGAATTTATCTCAGACTTTATCAAGAGAATCTTATTGTCCCAACATGGGAGTAGTCAGAGCTAAGTGACCATGTTAGATGGCTGTCCAAGCCACCCCAGGGATTGGATGGAAATCTTAGAGAAAGGAGGGATTTGGGTCTGGGAACATATACTAAAAAGTATCTAGTGACCTGGCATCGGCTGGACCTTGTGATCAGAACTGAGCCAAGCCTCTCCTGATTCTGCAGTATCCCCAGGACCACCGCAGAGCAGGCCTACTGCACTTTCAGTAGAAGCCCTGATTCTGGATGGGGGCAGTTGGCAAGACCATTAGCCAGGGAAGAATAAAAGGAGTGAGGTCAGGGAATGGGAGTTCAAAGAAGTAAATGAAAGCACCTTTTAAAATGGAACAAGAAATTATGGAACACACACTGAAACAGCAAGAACAAGTAGTTGTGGAAAAGAACTAGTTGGAAATCTAGGAAATAAACAGTAGTTATTGTAATAAAAGTTGATTACATTCTATATTGGACACAAAGAATTACTAAATTAGAAGAAGAGGTCTGAGGAATGCACTTAAACTTGTAAAAGGTTTGAATGCCAGGCACCACTGCATGTAGTTCGTATGTATAAAATACACACACACACACATACACACACCTCAGTTAATCCTCAGAGTAACCTATTCATTGATTTAATAAATATATATTGTGTCTACTCTATATGCCAGTCATTATGTTATTTATTTGTTATTGTGCATAGATTACCCCCAAACTGGGTGACTTAAAATAGCTGACATTCATGATGTCGCACAGCTTTTGTAGGTCGGGAATCTGGGAGCTGTTTGGCTGGAGAGTTTTGGCCCAGGGTCTCTAACAAGGTTGCAGTCAATCTTAGAGCTTGACTGCAGCTGGAGGGCCAGCTTCTAAACTTATACACATGGCCATCAGCAGACTTCCTTGTTATTTGTTGGCCAGAGTCCTCTTGCTCTCTACATGGGCTTCTCCGTAGGCTTTCTGAGTGTCCTTATGACATGGCAGCTGGCTTTTCCTGAGTGAGCAGGGGGAGAGGGTAGAACCAAGAGGAGCCAGTGCCCTTTTATAACTATATTAGAATTCTCTAAAGAAACAGAAATAAGAGGGTGTGTGTGTGTTTGTGTGTGTGTAGCTTTATTCTAAGGAACTGGCTCACATAATTATGGAGGCTGGCAAGTCAGAAGGCCTACAGGGTGAGTCAGCACGCTGGAGACCCAGGAGAGCCAGTGGTGTAGTTAAGTCCAAGTCCAATGGCCTGAAAACCAGGAGAGCCAATGTTTCCAGTCTGAAGGCTGGCAAACTTGAGACCCAGGAACAGTTGATGTTTCAGTGTCGGTCTGAAGTCAGGAATAAGCTGATGCCCCAGGTTGAAGGCCATCAGGCAGGAAGAATTCTCTTAACTGGGGCACCTGGGTGGCTCAGTCATTAAGCATCTGCCTTCGGCTCAGGTCATGATCCCAGGGTCCTGGGATTGACCCCTGCATCGGGCTGTCTGCTCGGCGGGAAGCCTGCTTCTCCCTCTCCCATTCCCCCTGCCTGTGTTCCCTCTCTCGCTGTCTCTCTCTGTCAAATAAATAAGTAAAATCTTTAAAAAAAAAAAAAAAAGAATTTTCTTAACTTGGAGGAGAGTCAGCCTTTTGTTCTATTTAGATCTTTGATGGATAGGCCCATCCACATTACGGAGTTAACTGCTTTCGGTCTACTGATTTGAATATTAATCTCATCCAAAACCGTCCTCTCAGAAACACCCAGAATAATGTTTAACCAAATACCCAGATACCTTGTGGCCCAGTCAAGTTGATTAATGTAAATTAACCATCACAATAACCTAACATACCATCACTTCTGCTATGTTCTTTTTGTTGGAAGTAAGTCACTAAGTCCAGCCCCCTCTTAAAGGAGAAGAACTAAGCTCCATCTCTGGAAGGAAGAAGTATAGAATAGTTTGTGGACATATTTTTTAAACTACTGTAGGCACTGGTCTTGGGAGACTCCAGTGTTCATTAGTAGGTGTTCCAGAAGAAAAAAAAAAAAAAGGAACATGACAGAGAAGCAATATTTGAAGAGAAAATTGATAACAATCTTCATCTTTCATAATGAAAGATGCAAGTCTTTGAATCAGATGTTCACTCAGGAAACCAAACAGAGTAAGTGAAAATAAATCTTTAGGTACATTGTGATGAAATTGCAGAATATGAGATAAAGGAATAAGAGCTACTGGAGAGAAAAGACATATTACCTACAGAGGAAGACAATTAGACTGACAGTAGACTTCTTATCAAAATAATAGAGGCTAATAGGTAATGGAGTAACACTTTCAAAGTGATGAAAGAAAGTAACTGTCATCCTAAAATTTTAAGCCTGGCTAAATTTTCATTCAAGATTGAAGGAAAATATAAAGACTAAGTACAGTATTTAACTTTCTGTGACTCACATTCCTTATCTATAAGTTCCTTATCTATAAATAAATGGGAATAGGAGCTTCTGGGTGGTTCAGTCAGTTAAGCATCTGACTTTGGCTCTGGTCATGATCTCAGGGTCCTGGGATCAAACCCCAAGTTGGGCTCCCTGCTCAGCGGGGAATCTGCTTGTCCCTCTTCCTCTGCCCCTTCCCCGCTCGTGCTTGCTCTCTCTCTCTCTTTCTCTCAAATAAATAAAATCTTTATAAAAAAATAAATAAATGGAAATAATAATATCTACCTTATAGGTTATTATCTGCTGTGTTTACTGATATATCCCAAGTGTCTATACAGTGCCTAACACAGAGTAGACATTCAATAAATATTTATTAAATGAGTAAAATGAGTGTGTAGGGTTGTTGTGAGGACTAAACATAAACAATAGGGTTGTCGTGCGGGTTAAATATATAATTTATAGCAGTACCTGCCATGTTAATAACTACTCTATAAATGTGTGTTGTTGTTAAGATTTTACCACTCACACTCACTAAAAGAACTATTAAAAATATTCTTCAACAAGAAGAAAAATTCAGTGAGAAGGTATCAGATAAAGTCAGGAGTTATGACACAGAAATTGATAAAATGCCAATAAATTAAATACAGTTAACCCTTGAAGAACTTGGGTCAACTTATGAGCTGATGTTTTTCAATAAATACAGTTCTATGTGTTTTTCAATAAATATAAAAATAAAAGTTTATATTGATTTTATGATTTTATGCTTAAGTTTCAACACCACTTATCACATTTATAAGACAATCCCATGTAGCTCTCAGAATGTTGGCATTAAGAAGAGACCTATGAAGATTATTTAATTTTCAGATTCTCTATAATACTCAGCTATTTTAACTTATTAATAGATGGGAAAACAACATTAGGTTTGTTTTATTAAAATACCAGATCTTTATGACAAAGTTGTTTAATAAGATTTTCCCATGGGCAAGATCAGAACATATTAGAGAATTTTTACAGAGAAATCCACATATTTTTGTGGATTAGGAATCATAAAAAAAAAAACTAGTAATGATTACCTTAAATTTTTAATTTAAAGAAATACCCAACAGTGAAACAATTAGCCTTAAGTCTAGTTTTGTTCTGGGCCTATTATTTTATTTTTGCCTTATCTAAGTTTATTTTATCCGAAATAGTTCATTATTTTCTCAGTGAGAATCTTATCTGGGTTTGAACTCATGTTTTGTATTGTCATTGACACATTCTTCATCCTTTCCCCAACTGACATGTTTCAGTTTCTGAACACTTGGAACAGATTAAACAGAGGTGGTCCAGTCTCATTGTCATTTAATTAGATAGGATTGAGTTAAAATGTTTAGAAAGAAATTTTGCCACATAAGTTTGAGTAGGTTTTTTCCTCAATTTATGGAATTTAAAAAAATTAAATTTCTAGTGGAATTTAAATGCTTTGCATTATTTGTTTCTCATGATGTTTCATGGCAGGCATTTCATCAAAGGCAGTTAGGACTAGAGAGATTTTAGGTCCCATGATTATGTAGCAGTCCAGCATATCCTTTGGGTTTCTTTAGTGGTGAGACCGTTTTCATTGCACAGAATAGATGGGCTTACATGGCAGGAACATGACTAGAAAGTGCACATTATATATGTTCCAGTCAGCATGTTGCTAGTGACAGGTGCTCAATGGTTGTTGGTATCGTTGTCAGCAGAGAGAATCCTTTGACATTAAAGTCACCAGCTTGATCCTGAT
Source organism: Mirounga angustirostris (assembly GCF_029215605.1). Taxonomy (NCBI): domain Eukaryota; kingdom Metazoa; phylum Chordata; class Mammalia; order Carnivora; family Phocidae; genus Mirounga; species Mirounga angustirostris. Next base: position 85,163,168 of record NW_026991716.1, on the reverse strand, counting down.
TTGGGGTGACTATTGGCAGCTCCAGCAGGCGGCAGCTGATCAGTGACTGTCAGAGCTGCCGCTGTTCTTTAGAGTGTCACCAGCCCTCTCTGGGTTTTGGCTTTTTTTTTTTTCTTTTCTTTTCTTTCTTTCTTTTTTTTTTTAGGGAGAGGCTGTTTAGCTTTTCTTATTGTCCAGTCTTAACCAGATTTTCAAATTGCATACCTTTGGGAGATGGGCTGAGAGGTCACAGGGAACAAAGGTATCGGTAGGGCATGCAAAACCGAATACCAAGAGGCGACTCACATGGAAACTAGTAATGATTACCTTGACTTCAAGCCAATCAATGGTGGGAGCACCTGGGGACTCATTAAATGGCATTTGTGGTGTCTGTAACCTGGGTTTTGAGCTCTGTTTCAGGAAAAGCACTGACAGCCTCTAATGTCTAATTGACCTCTTCTCTTTCTTTCACTTTCCATATTTGCCACCAATGCGGTCCCCGATGGCAGCAAACAGCGCTGCTCAGCATTTTGAACTTCTGTTCAGAGCTTCAGCACCTGAGTTTGGGCAGTTGTGTAATGGTAAGTAGTTGAGAATTCTTTCTGCTCCATCACTTGTTCTCTTTTTCTTCCCGTGGGGGGATGTTATCCTGGCCCGCCCACTCCACACTCACCCGCAGCTCTTCAGATTTACGGTGAACTACTGTGTCCCCCGCTTTCAAACATTTTTCTCAAATTGGAGAGTATGTCTTTGAAACATCGACATTATTTATCTATGAGAGCAAGGAAAGAAGTGTGCGTGGTAAAAGGAGTTTGGTTCTGCCTCAAGCCAGATGTTATTTCAGACAAGCTATTTACCTCTCTGGATTTTTTTTTTTTTTAAGATTTTATTTATTTATTTGAGAGAGAGAATGAGAGAGAGAGAGCATGAGAGGGGGGAGGGTCAGAGGGAGAAGCAGACTCCCCCCCCGAGCAGGGAGCCCGATGCGGGACTCGATCCCGGGACTCCAGGATCATGACCTGAGCCAAAGGCAGTCGCCTAACCGACTGAGCCACCCAGGCGCCCTCCTCTCTGGATTTCTTTACAAAAGAAGAGATCAGTCATACCCACAGGCCAGTAGTGTTGTCAGTTGGTCACAAAGCTAACTGCAGTTTTTAAGTTGTGAAATTATTTCCGGTATTTTAAGTCAGCATTTTCAAGTTGACCCATGGAATGTTAGTCCTAAAAGACATTCAGTTAAGGAAGGATGTGTACTGGGGGACAGTGACGTAGGGATTCCTGGTCAGAAGTTAGGAAATGATGCTACTCTGTCTTCCTCCTGGAGTTTTCAGTGGTATGTCCTGCAGCAGAGACACTGTGCCTTTATGTAAGCCAGTGTTTTCCAGCTTTACCTGACTGCCAAACCCATGGTTCCATAGTACTTCTATTAATACAGAATTCTGTAGAAAACGCTACTTAAGCATGACTCTTCTTTCTTTTTTTTTTTTTAATTTTATTATGTTATGTTAGTCACCATACAACACATCATTAATTTTCGATGTGGTGATCCACGATCCATTGTTTTCGTATAACACCCAGTGCTCCATGCAGTACATGCCCTCCTTAATACCCATCACCGGGCTAACCAGTCCCCTGTCCACTCTAAAACCCTGTTTGTCTCTCAGAGTCCATAGTCTCTCATGGTTCATCTCTCCCTCCGATTTCCCCACCCTTCATTTTTCCCTTCCTTCTCCTAATGTCCTCCATGCTATTCCTTATGTTCCACAAATAAGTGAAACCATATGATAATTGACTTTCTCTGCTTGACTTATTTCACTAAGCATAATCTCCTCCAGTCCCATCCATGTTGATGTAAAAGTTGGGTATTCATCCTTTCTGATGGCTGAGTAATATTCCATTGTATATATGGACCACATCTTCTTTATCCATTCGTCTGTTGAAGGGCATCTTGGCTCTTCTTAAGCATTTAGATAAATAGGCTATTTTTATCTATTTATTTGTTTCATTTTTTAGAGATTTATTTATTTGTTTGCGAGAGAGAGGGAGAGAGCCAGCAATGCTGGGAAAGGCAGAGGGAGAGGGAAAAACAACTTTAGCAGACTCCATGCTCAGCATGGAGCCTGACATGGGGCTTGATCCCACGACCCTGAGATCACGACCTGAGGTGAAACCAAGAGTCGGATGCTTAACTGACTGCACCACCTAGGCACCCCAGTAGGCTATTTTTAAATTAAAGTATGTAGTTATCAGTAAAATATGGTTGCTATTGATATTTGTTTGCCAGGAAGTTAAGTTTTAAGGACTTGACATTGAAGTTCAAAAATACTAATATTGCTGATCCCGTTACGAACGTTGTGGCTAGAACATTCCGCACCTGTCATAGAAATACTGCTCACATTTCACAGCAGATTCAGGGTTCACCGGAACAGTAACACAGACAGATCTTTGTTGACACTTTAATACCATGTTTATTTCAGTTGCTTTTCTGTCAGTTGACCAGAGGGCAGGATGATTCATTTGATTTTAGTTTTGACTATCAGAATAATAGCAATCAGAATCAAGGGTTTGCAAAAGTTCTTTAAATTACTTCTTTGTAAAGAAGTTAATTGGCTGCACTAATTTTCAAAGCTACAGGTTTGTATAGTTGGGGTACACTCACTTAAGTAGTTATATTCCCCCCAAATCTGTTTCTCATGGTCTCCTGCATGATTCTCCCACACACAGTTCCTGAAGACCAGAACCTTAGAAATCATCATGACTACATCTAAGCCATGAGGCCTTAGTTCTGACTCAAAATATAGCCCCAAATCTGTCCATTTCTCCAGTTCCACTGCTGCAAACTTAATCCAAGCCTTTGTCTCTCTACACCAAGCTCATGCAGGCCTCTTCGCTGGGCTTCCTCTCTCCATTCTTACCCGCCATAGACCATCCTCCAGACAGAAACCAGAGGGGTTTTTGTTTTAATGTAGATCATATTTGTTTCAAACCCTCCATTGATTTCATGGCCCGATGGCCTGGCCCCTGCATAACTCTCTGCCCTTACCGCCTCTCTCCTTACACCCCTTGAGTCTCCTCACTCCCCTTGGGCCCATACCCAGTCCTATTTCTGTTCCTTGAATGCACCAGGTACATTCCTGGAAATCACTACTCCCTCCCTCCCTCCCTCCTTCCCCCCACTTCCACCACACCTGACACTCTGAGCACCTGACAGGCTGATCACCTTGTTTTATTATTTTCACACCACTTACCACTCTCTAAATTTATTTTGCTCATTTGTCTGTATGTCTTTTCCAAAAATGTGAACAAAGTCTTTGTGTTTTGGTTCACTGTTGTTCCTAGCCTCTGGAGTGGTGCTGGCACATAGTAGTTGAAAATACGAAGAAACAAATGAACAAAAGGAAGTAATGATTGGAACTATTAGCTATTTTGTTTCCTTTTGACTTCTGGTGATCATTTTGGCACCTGATTATAAAACCAATGAAACTCTTAAAAGAAAGCTGTCCAACGAATTGTTATGAAAGCATATAAAGCCCATGAACTGAAATGTTTAATCCTTGTCTGGTGGGGGATTATCCTGTGATCAGGAAGTAAACTGTGGACACCGCAGTAACCGGCACTAACATACCATGATCTAAGTTATTTTCGTGTTGTATATTCAGTCCCCAAGTGCCTCATTTCACTCCAAACCAGGATCATTATTAGTACTCTCAGCATATTCACATACTATTTTAGAGCCTGGTGAAGTGCACATCTTTGTCAGGGAGATCTTCTATACCCACCAAAGTTGATGAATTATATATAAAATAGAAGAAACTAGGCCCCGTCAACAAGTAGCAGAGCAAGGTCAAAATGGAAGGCATACGAGAACAACACAGAATCCTCACATTCTTTATGAGAGACTGAAGATTTCATATGCTTTGGGATTTAATTCATGAAGTCCTTTGGAGTTCTGTTAAATGGATTTTTAAGTAAGCGATTATTCTTGCTGTTTTATGAAACAGTGGCAGATCCATAAGACAAGTGGGTAGATCTGTATTAACAAGAATGTGTGTCTGTTTACGTGGAAGCAAACAATAGGAGATGATTAAGAATGTTTTCACTTAAATAAAAGGAATGTTTTAACTTGCTCTACAGTTTGTATTTTTGAGTGTAATACGTAAGAGACTGGAATGATTTGATTTCCAGGTTGAAGACTATGATGTGATAGCCAGCATGATAGGAGCCAAGTGTAAAAAACTCCGCACTCTGGATCTGTGGAGATGCAAGAATATTACTGAGAACGGGATTGCAGAACTGGCTTCTGGCTGCCCGCTTCTGGAGGAACTCGACCTTGGCTGGTGCCCTACACTGCAGAGTGGTACCGGGTGTTTCGCCAGACTGGCACGCCAACTCCCCAACTTGCAAAAACTCTTCCTCACAGCTAACAGGTCTGTGTGTGACACGGACATTGAAGAACTGGCATGTAATTGTACCAGGTTACGGCAACTGGACATACTAGGTAAGGGCACAGTATATCAATTTGTTTTAAAGCCTTGACGTGGAAGCAAATCTCAGACTTGTTGCAAGGAAAAAAAAACGCTTCTTGGATACAATAAAATTTTGTCCTGATAAGACTGCTTGGTTTGAGGAAGTGCAAGATAGGCCAATTGATACAGAGAATAATAAGGAAAATAACAGAATTTTGTAGTTGAACCTATCAGAAAGCTCTCATAAATAAGCACTAATTCTTGGTCTAGTAAGAAGAGTGAGAATTTATATGAGCTATGTTCTCCATTTTTATTAAAGACAGAGAAGAAATCCATTTGTATAATGAATTATACACACACACACACACACACATATATACATAAAGCTCCTCGATGTTAAACTCGTGATTAAGGAATTGCCAAATCTTCATCCCTGATAATTTTAGATTTTAGGAATAGTTCTACCCCAAGGCAGATCTCTTGAAAATCCTTCCCAGTTCTGGGATTCCTTGTGTCCATATTGCAGTCCATCAACTGGGAGCCCTGTGAGGTATTGCTGGCAACATCATAGTTATAACTGCCCATATGGTTGGTACTTTGTGAACTCACATAGCACTTGGACTGTGTTCTCTGGTAATCTATGAGTGTTAGTAGGTTAGCTCATAAAGTGCTAATTATATCCTTTCCTGTTAATTAAACATTCAACAACAGGAAAGCCTGAAGATTTTCAGCATCTGAGTTTGTGGTTTACTGGAAAATGCACAGTCCAGACTTATGATACATTTGTGGTTGTTGCTTATATGGTTGCATGTTACTTGTTCAAACTACTTTTAAGCAGAAATTCTTACCTAAAAATTGAGGGAGAAATTCTTGCCTGTTGCATATACACTTTGGGCTAGCTACTTCATCTGTGTTGTATTTTTCTTCATTCTTCATAGCTCAGGGAATTGGATATCATTGTCTTTCATAGAAAGCATATGGTAGAACGTGGCTCAATGCCAGATTTGGGGCCCCAGCATAGTGAGTACTGTCTTTCCATCCCATCACAACTGCTTTTCTTGCTTATTTCTTTTCCTTCCTACCCACCTTCCACCTTGAATTAGTCTAGACCTCTTAGAAGTATTTGGGGAAGTTCAAGAAAATGAGAGAGAATGAGGAAAGGTGGCCAGGGCCTTTAAAACTGGATCACTAATTGCACGAGGCCTCGTTTCAGAGGATTGGTGGTATTGTTGGTTAATACCTGTATTACAACTCTCCCCCTCAAAACCTCATACAGTAGAGATGAAGAGTAGCCAGCATCTGAAAGAGATGCTACAGAACCGCAAAGATAGTCGGTAACACTGATCTAAAACAAAAGCACAATTGTGGTGAACAATGGGGTTGGTGGTCAGGTGGCCTAACTTTGGCCAAGAAATGCATGAATTACTTGACAGAGACATAAAAGAAAAATAGGTAAGAAGTATAATGGCTTCTCAATCTGGATGAAATGGAGGCCTTCCTGGAAACCTATAAGCTGCCAAGACTGAAACAGGAAGAAATTGACAACCTGAATAGGCCAATAACCAGTAACGAGATTGAAGCAGTGATCAAAAACCTCCCAAAAAACAAGAGTCCAGGGCCTGATGGATTCCCTGGGGAATTCTACCAAACATTCAAAGAAGAAATAACACCTATTCTACTGAAGCTGTTTCAAAAAATAGAAACAGAAGGAAAACTTCCAACTCATTCTATGAGGCCAGCATTACCTTAATCCCCAAACCAGGCAAAGACCCCATCAAAAAGGAGAATTTCAGACCGATATCCCTGATGAATATGGATTCCAAAATCTTCAACAAAATCCTAGCTAATAGGATCGAACAATACATTAAAAGGATCATCCACCACGACCAAGTGGGATTTATCCCCGGGATGCAAGGGTGGTTCAACATTCGCAAATCAATCAATGTGATAGATCACATTAATAAGAGGAGGGAGAAGAACCATATGGTCCTCTCAATTGATGCAGAAAAAGCATTTGACAAAATACAACATCCTTTCCTGATTAAAACTCTTCAGAATATAGGGATAGAGGGAACATTGCTCAAGTTCATAAAATCCATCTATGAAAAACCCACAGCGAATATCATCCTCAATGGGGAAAAGCTGAGAGCCTTTCCCTTAAGATCAGGAACACATCAAGGATGCCCACTCTCACCACTGTTGTTCAACATAGTACTAGAAGTCCTAGCAACAGCAATCAGACAACAAAAAGAAATAAAAGGTATTCAAATTGGCAAAGAAGAAGTCAAACTCTCACTTTTCACAGATGACATGATACTTTATGTGGAAAACCCAAAAGACTCCACCCCCAAATTACTAGAATTCATCCAGCAGTTCAGTAATGTGGTACAGAAATCAATCAATGCACAGAAATCAGTTGCTTTCTTATACACTAACAATGCAACTGTAGAAAGAGAAATTAGAGAAACGATTCCATTTACAATAGCACCAAAACCCATAAGATACCTCGGAATAAACCTAACCAAGGAGGTAAAGGATCTATACTCTAGGAACTACAGAACACTTATGAAAGAAATTGAAGAAGACACAAAAAGATGGAAAAATATTCCATGCTCATGGATCGGAAGAATAAACATTGTTAAAATGTCTATGCTACCCAGAGCAATCTATACCTTCAATGCCATCCCGATCAAAATTCCAATGACATTTTTCAAAGTGCTGGAACAAACAATCCTAAAATTTGTATGGAATCAGAAAAGATCCCAAATCGCCAAGGAAATGTTGAAAAAGGAAAACAAAGCTGGGGGCATCACGTTGCCCGATTTCAAGCTATATTACAAAGCTGTGATCACCAAGACAGCATGGTACTGGCACAAAAACAGACATACAGACCAATGGAACAGAATAGAGAACCCAGATATGGACCCTCAACTCTTTGGTCAAATAATCTTTGACAAAGCAGGAAAAAACACGCAATGGAAAAGAGACAGTCTCTTCAATAAATGGTGCTGGGAAAATTGGACAGCCACATGCAGAAGAATGAAACTCGACCATTCTCTAACACCACTCACAAAGATAAACTCAAAGTGGATGAAAGACCTCAATGTGAGACAGGAATCCATCAAAATCCTAGAGGAGAACATAGGCAGTAACCTCTTTGACATCGGCCACAGCAACTTCTTTCAAGATACATCTCCAAAAGCTAGTGAAACAAAAGCAAAAATGAACTTGTGGGACTTCATCAAGATAAAAAGCTTCTGCACAGCAAAGGAAACAGTCAACAAAACAAAGAGGCAACCCACAGAATGGGAGAAGATATTTGCAAATGACACTACAGATAAAGGGCTGGTATCCAAGATCTATAAAGAACTTCTCAAACTCAACACCCAAAAAACAAATAATCAAGTCAAAAAGTGGGCAGAAGAGATGAAAAGACACTTCTCTGAAGAAGACATACTAATGGCTAACAGACACATGAAAAAATGTTCATCATCATTAGCCGTCAGGGAAATCCAAATCAAAACCACACTGAGATACTACCTTACACCAGTTAGAATGGCCAAAATGGACAGGGAAAGAAACCACAAATGTTGGAGAGGTTGTGGAGAAAGGGGAACCCTCTTACACTGTTGGTGGGAATGCAAGTTGGTACAGCCACTTTGGAAAACAGTGTGGAGGTGCCTCAAAAATTTAAAAATAGAGCTACCCTATGACCCAGCAATTGCACTCCTGGGTATTTACTCCAAAGACACAGATGTAGTGAAAAGAAGGGCCATCTGCACCCCAATGTTCATAGCAGCAATGTCCACAATAGCCAAACTGTGGAAAGAGCCGAGATTCCCTTCAACAGATGAATGGATAAAGAAGATGTGGTCCATATATACAATGGAATATTACTCAGCCATCAGAAAAGATAAAAATACCCAACTTTTACACCAACATGGATGGGACTGGAGGAGATTATGCTAAGCGAAATAATCAAGCAGAGAAAGTCAATTATCATATGGTTTCACTTATTTGTGGAACATAAGGAATAACATGGAGGACATTAGGAGAAGGAAGGGAAAAATGGGGGGGGAATTGGAGGGAGAGAGGAACCATGAGAGACTATGGACTCTGAGAAACAAACAGGGTTCTAGAGGGGAGGGGGGAGGGGGGATTGGTTAGTCCGGTGATGGGTATTAAGGAGGGCACGTACTGCATGGAGCATTGGGTGTTATATGAAAACAATGGATCGTGAATCACCACATCAAAAACCAATGATGTATTGTATGGTGACTAACATAACATAATAAAATTAAAAACTACAAAAAAAAATGATCTTATATTTATTACATATTAACTATATTTTGAATTCTTTAAAAAGCTTGAAGAAAACATGGAAAAATACAAAAGATTAATAGCATGGGTTCCTTTAGGTAAAGGAGAATGATGTGTAGTAGGAGAGAAATATAAGAGCAGGAGGGAGAGATAAGAAAAAATAAAAAATGATTTAAAGTCCAAGATTAAAAGATAGCCTGTGATATGATCTCCAACATGGGTGGGACTGGAGGAGATTATGCTAAGTGAAATAAGCAGAGAAAGTCAATTATCATATGGTTTCATTTATTTGTGGAACATAAGGAATAGCATGGAGGACATTAGGAGAAGGAAGGGAAAAATGAAGGGTGGGGAAATCGGAGGGAGAGATGAACCATGAGAGACTATGGACTCTGAGAAACAAACACGGTTTTTAGGGGAGGGGGGAGGGGTGATTGGTTAGCCCGGTGATGGGGATTAAGGAGGGCACGTACTGCATGGGGCACTGGGTGTTATACGAAAACAATGGATCGTGGATCACCACATCAAAAACCAATGATGTATTGTATGGTCACTAACATAACATAATAAAATTTAGAAAAAAAAAAGTATAATGGCTTCTTTTTGAAGACATTTGTAACTTTCCTAAACATAAGAGCAAGGATATATGGATATCTCCAGTCCAAGATGGCAACATAGGAAGACCCTGAACTTACCCCCATGGAACACAGCAGTTAATACCTATTTATGGAACAGTTCGTCCTGAAGAACTGAGGGTTGACTGAACAGCTTCTGCAAGGCCAGAGACAGAACAGCAAGAACAACTGAAACACAGTAACAGAAGGAACCCCCCGACCCCGACAATGCCAACAGCAGTGGGGAGGGGGAGTACTGAGGGACGGGAACAGGTCTCTCTGTCCTTGGACAGAGAAAGCCTCAGTGTAGAAGAGCAACTAGCATATAAAAGAGACAACACTGGAACCCTGTCAAACTGCACTGGACTGAGGGCTTACTCTCTGGGTCAGAGGGAGTGGAGAACAACACGGTTTATGTTCCCACCCCACCTTAAAAGCCTACACCCCAGCAGAATCTGGACACCAGCGATTCTGGTCATCACAGTGAACTGGCGACCTCAGTGAGACCAGGGTCCACAAGCCCACACCTTGTGGGCGGTGGTGCTGGGGCATAGAAAATAAGCTGTGTTTTGTTTTTTTTTTCTTTTTTTGGTCTTGTTTGTTTCTGTTTTTGTTTTCATTTTTATGTTTTTTTTTCTTTTCTCATTTATTATTATTATTATTATTTTCTTTCTCTAGAAAGCCGTGATCTAAAAGAACAACTAGTATATAAAAGAGTTGGCACTAGAACTCCACCAAACAGTGGGGGGGTGGGGCTGCTAGGATGCTCTCAGAGTGGGCGGGGCTGATGGACATGGTTTGCACTCCCCCTCCACCTTGAAAGCACAGACCACTGCACAGTCTGGGCAACCTAACTGGCCTGGTGCCTCAGTGAGCCCTGGGCCCTTAGCCCACACCAGCCCCAGCTGTCCTACCAAGGTGGTCACAAAGTGGTGCACACCAGGACACCCCTGGTTAGTTCTCACTACAGCCCCAGCCTTCACACCAGGGTGACACAGGTGCAAAACACTCCAAAACATGCCAGGCCCACACCGCTTTGGCTTCAGATGACTTCTAGGACACCACCAGTGCAGAGTGCTTCAGACCATCTTGGCTGACTTCTGCTTCAGATCCAGCCACCCTGCCAGGGTGCTTCCTGTGTGGAACACCCTGGGTACCCTAGGCCCATGCCTGCATTGATTTCAGCCCAGGACGCCCCCTTTGTGGAACACCCCGGAACACTTCCACCCTTGCCAGCCTCAGCTCCAACCACCCAGCCGGGGCACCTGCTCCATGGAACACCATGGGACAACCCAACTTGCACCCAATTCAGTTTCAGCTGTCCTGCCAGAGCATGTTTTGTGTGGAGAGCCCAGGGACCACATTTTAGTTTTAGTTGTCCTGCCAAGATGTCCCCTATGTGGAATGCCACAGGACCTCCCAGCCTATACTCCATCTCAACTACAGCCACCATTCAGGGCACCCTCTGTGTGAAGAATCCAGGAACACCCCTAGTTTATATCCATTTCTGCCTCAGGTGTCCTTCCAAGGTGCCCTCTATGTGTGGAGCCCCACGTCCCCCTGGCTTGCACCCACTTTAGTTTCAGCTATCCTGCTAGGGTACCCTCTGTGCAGAGAGCTCAGGGACCTCCTGGCCTGCACACCGCATCAGTTTCAGCCACTTAGCCAGGGCACCCACCGCATAGAGCACTCTGGGACACCCTGGCTTGCACCCATTTCAGCTTTAGCTGTCCTGCTAGGGTGCCCTCAGTGCATAGAACCTTTGGGCACCCTGGCCTGCATCCACTTCAGTTTTAGCTATCCTGACAGGGCACTCACTATGTGGAAAGTACCAGGACTGCCAGCCCAGGCGAGCCGCAGCTCCAGCCAGCCAGCAAAAGTGAAGCACAGTCTACATAGGGAATGACCAAACACAAGACCATTCCTTCAAATTTAGGAGAAGCAGCTCTTCAGCCTAATCCGTAGAAACAAACACAGAAAGTCAAGCAAAATGGGGAGACAGAGGAATATGCTCCAAAAGAAAGAATAAGGAAAAAAAAAAAAAACTCAGGAAAAGAACTAAGTGAAACAGGAATAAACAGTAGGCCTGAAAAAGAATGTAAAGTAGTGATCATAAAGATAACCAGGCTGGAAAGAAGAGTGGAAAAACCCATTGAGACCTTCAGTAAAGAGATACAAAATATAAACAAGAACCAGTCAGGGTTGAAGAATCCAATAACTGAAGTAAAAAACACACTAGAGGGAATCAATAGATTAGCAGATGCAGAAGAATTTAACAGACATCTGGAAGACAGGGTAATGGAAAGCACCCAAAATGGACATTGAAAAGAGAAAAGAATTTTTAAAAATGAGGATAGATTAAGAGATCTCTTGGACAACATCAAGCAAAAAACATTTGCTTATAGGGGTGCCAGAAGAAGAGAGAGAAAAGGGTAAAAAACTTATTTGAAGAAATAATAGTTGAAAACTTCCCTAACCTAAAGAAGGAAACAGACATCCACATCGAATAGAGTTCCAAACAAGATGAATCCAAGGAGGTCCACACTACAACACATAATAATTAAAATGTCAAAGGTTAATGATAAAGAGAGAATCTTAAAAGCAAAAGAGAGACAAAAAGTTGCCTACAAGGGAAAACCTACAAGACTATCAGCTGATTAATTCAGCAGAAACTTTGCAGGCCAGAAGGGTATGACATGATACATTCAAAGTGCTGCAAGGAAAACACCTATAACCAAGAATACTCTACTCGGAAAGGTTGTCATCCATATTTGAAGGAGAGATAAAGAGTTTCCCAGACAAACAAAAAAAATAAAGGAGTTTATCACCACTAAGCCAGATTTTCAAGAAATGTTAAAGGGACCTCTTTGGTGGAAAAGAAATGGCCATAATTAGACATAAGAAAGTTATGAGTAAAAAGCTGTAAAATAGGACAACATGTTCATAAAACAGAAGGAGGAAAAAGAAAAAGGTGGGGTTTTTTTATTTTTCTGTTTTGTTTTTAGAATGTGTTTGAACTTAAATATCATGAAATTAATATAGACTGCTATATACTTAGGATGCTATACATGAACCTCATGGTAACCACAAATCCAAACCTATAATAGATACACAAAAAATAAAGAGAAAGAAAACCAAACATAACACTGTAGAAACTCATCAATCATAAGGAAAGAGAGCAAAGGAAGAAAGGAACAGAGAAAAACTACAAAAACAACCAGAGAACAAATAATAATATGGCAATAAGTACATGGCTATCAATAATTACTTTAAATGTAAATGTAAATGGCCAAAACCTCCAATGGAGGCAGAATGGATAAAACAAAACAAAACAAAACAGACTCATCTTTATGCTGACTACAAGAGACTCACCTTAGACCTAAAGACACATACACTGAAAGTGATGGGATGGAGAAACATTCACCATGCAAATGGAAGTGAAAAAAAAAAAAGGGAAGGGTAGCAATACTTACATCAGAGAAAATAGACTTTAAAACAACGACTATAACAAGAGACAGGGCATCACATAATGAGAAAGGGATCGGTCCAACAAGAAGATGTAACACTTGTAAATATCTATACACCCAACACTGGAACACCTAAATATATAGAGCAAATATCAGTGGACATAAAGAGAGAAATTGATGGTAATACAGAATAGTAGCAGCCTTTAACATTCCACTTACATCAATGGATAGATCATCCAGGCAGAAAATCAACAAGGAAATAATGTCTTTGAATGACACATTGGACTAGCTGGACATAACAGATATATAGAGAACATTCCATCTGAAAACAACATAATATATATATATTGCACATGGAACATTGTCCAGAACAGATCACATATTAGGCCACAAAACAAGCCTCAAAAAATTTGAGAAGATTAAAGTTATACCATGCATCTTTTCCATCTTTTCCAATCACAATGGTATGAAACTAGAAATAAATCACAATGAAAAAAAAAACAGAAAAGATGCAATCACCTGAAGACTAAACAGAATGATACTAAACAACCAATGAATGGGTCACTGAAGCAATCGAAAGAAATAAAAAAAAAAATGGAGATAAATGAAAATGAAAACCTAATGGTCCAAAATCTTTGGGATGCAGCAAAAGCAGTTCTAAGGGAAATTTTAGTGATACAGGCCTACCTCAAGAAACAAGAGAAATCTCAAATAATCTAACCTTACACCTAAAGGAACTAGAAAAGAAGAACAAACAAAACCCAAGGTGAGTAGAAGAAATAGAAGAAAGGTCAGAGCAGAATTAAATGATACAGAGACTAAAAAAAAAGAAAAAAAATCAATGAAACCAAGAGCTGATTCCTTGAGATAAATCAGTGAACCCATAGCCAGATTTATCAAAAATAGAAGAGAAATAAAATCAGAAATAAAGAGAAGTAACAACCAACACAACAGAAATACAAAGAATTATAAGAGAATACCATGAAAACTTATATGCCAACAAACTGAACAACCTAGAAGAAATGGATAAAAATCATCTGATTATCTCAATAGATGCAGAAAAAGCATTTGACAAAATTCAACATCCATTCATGATAAAAACTCTCAACAAAGTGGAATGAACTTACCTCAACATAATAGTAATAATTAAGAGGGGACCATACCTCAATGTAATAAAGGCCAATATGAAAAACCCACAGCTAACATCATACTCAATGATAAAAAACTGGAGATTTTCCTCTGAGACCAGGAAGAAGACCAGGATGTCCACTCTCACCACGCTTATTCAACATAGTACTGGAAGGCCTAGGCATAGCAATCAGATAGGAAATAACAGGAACCCATATTGGTAAAGAAGAAGTTAAACCCTCACTATTTGCAGGTGACATGATCCTATACATAGAAAATCCTAAAGATTCCACAAAAAAACTATTAGAAGTAATACATGAATTCAGTAAAGTTGTAGGATATAAAATTAGTACCCAGAAATGAGTAGCATTTCCATATACCAATAATGAAGTAGCAGAAAGAAAAATTAAGAAACAACACCATTGACAGTTGCACCAAAACGAATAAAACACCTAGGAATAAACTTAACAAAAATGGTGAAAGAACTGTACTTGAAAACTATAAAGCACTGATGAAAGAAATTGAAGATGACACAAATAAATGAAAAGATACTCCATGCTCATGAATTGGAAGAATTAGTCTAATTAGAATGTCCATATTTCCCAAGTCAATCTACAGATTTAGGGCAATCCCCTTCAAAATACAAACAGCATTTTTTCACAAAACTAGAACAAATAGTATTAAAATTTGTGTGGAACCACAAAAACCCTCAAATAGCTAAAGCAATCTTGAGAAAGAACAAAGCTGGAGGTATCAAAATTCCAGATTTCAAGATATACTACAAAGCTGTGATAATCAAAACAGTATGTTACTGGCACAAAAATAAACACATAGATCAATGTGTTTGAATAGAACAGAATAGAGAGCCCAGAAATAAACACACAATTATATAGTCAATTAATTTATAACAAAAGAGGCAAGATTATACAATGGGAAAAGACAGTCTCTTCAACAAATGGTGCTGGGAAAAGTGGACAGCTACATGTAAAAGAATAAAACCAGACCACCTTTTAATACCCTACACAAAAACAAACCCAAATGGATTAAAGACCTAAATGTGAAACCTGAAATCACAAAAATCCTAGAAGAGACCACAGGCAGCAATTTCTCTAACATCAGCTGTAGCAAGATTTTTCTAGATATGTCTCCTAAGGCAAGGGAAACAAAAACAAAAATAAACTATTGGGACTACATCAAAATAAAAAGCTTTTGCACAGCAAAATAAGCCATCAACAAAGCAAAAAGACAACCTACTGAATGGGAGAAGATACTTTCAAATGATATATATCCTATAAGGGCTTAATATCCAAAATACATAAAGAACTTAAAAATACCAAAGAAACAATATGATTAAAAAATGGGTAGGGGACCTGAATAGACATTTTTTCAAAGAAGACATGCAGATAGCCAACAGACACATGAAAAGTGTTCAGACATGCAGATAGCCAACAGACACATGAAAAGTGTTCAACATCACTAATCATCAGGGAAATGCAAATCAAAACCACAATGAGATACCACCTTACACTTATTAGAATGGCTAAAATAAAAAACATGAGAAATAAATGTTGGTGAGGATGTGGAGATAAAGGAACCCTCGTGGTGGGAATGTAAATTGGTACAGCTACTGTGGAAAACAGTATGGAAGTGGCTCAGAAAATTAAAAATAAAATTACTGTATGTTGTAGTAATTCCACTATTGGGTGTTTATTCAAAAAAAACCAACAACAACAAAACACCACAAATTCGAAAAGATATATGCACCCCTATGTTCACTGTAGCATTATTTATAGTAGCCAAAGTATGGAAGCAACCTAAGTGTCTATCAGTAAAAATGGATGAGGAAAATGTGGTGTATAGATATGCAATGGAGTATTACACAGCCATAAAAAGGATGTGATTGTGCCATTTATGACAACATGGAGGGTATTATGCTAAGTGACATGTCACACTGAGAAAGATAAATAACATTATTTCACTCATAAGTGGGATCTTAAAACAACAACAACAAATGAATAAACAAAAAGCAGAATCAGACCTATAGGGAACAAACTGATGGTTGCCAGAGGAAAGGGTAGTGGAGGGATGGGCAGAATGGGTGAAGGGGAGTGGGAGACACAGGCTTCCAGTTATGGAATGAGTAAGTCATGGGAATAAAAGGCACAGTAGAGGGATCTAGTCAATGCTGTTGTAGCATATTGCATGGCGACAGTCGGGAGCTACAGTTGTGAACGTAGCGTAATGTGTAAACTTGTTGAATCACTACCTCGTATACCTGAAGTTAATGTAACATTGTGTGTCAACTATACTCAGAAAAGAGGAGTGAGGTAGTATCATTATTAGGCTAAGACAAATTAGAGGTGAAACAGGGCCATACATGCCTATGTATTAGAACATCTTATTTCAAATATGAAGAACAGTAAAAATATCAATAATAATAATAATAATAGCAGCAATGTTACTGTGTGCTTTATACTGTTGTGAGCCTGTATTAACTGATTTAACCCTCACAACAATTCTATGAGGTATATTATAGCCACAGAAGTGGAAACAGGCTGAAACAAGTTGTGTGATTTGCCCAGGATCTCATGGCTAGTAAGGAAATTTGAATTTGAATCAGTCTATGCTCCTAAACCACTATGCTATATTTTCATTTTTATTGTTGTTTTATGGTTTCCTTTTATCCTTAAGTGTTTGAATCCACTAAAAAAATAAATAAATAAATAAATTCTTAGTTAAACCCCAAGCTGACAGTGATTATTTTGTCATTTTGTGATTGGCATGTATGAACGTTAGGTAGCATACCTTCTTCATACCGAAAATGCTTACTGATCAGTACAAAGCTGAGCAAGATACAGTCTCTACCTTCAGAGAGTTTATAACGTGCCCCCCCCGCAAAAAAGAAGAAGTAAAACAGAATATAAAGAACTTACATGCAAGCCAGAAGGAAGTGCATTTGGAGGCTCAAAGAAAAGAGAGTACATATGATTAGAGAAATAAGAAAAAGTTTAATTAAAAAGGTTAATAGGTATTTGAAAGGTATCCTTGAAACGTGAATAGGAAATAAGGGGAGGAGAGCATTTTAAGCAGAATGAATAGCATGAAACAAAAGCATCAGAGTTAAAAATACAGAGTATCTTCAGAGAATAGACAATCTAATTTGACTTAGAACGTTAGTATAATGGAGGCTTTCACAGAGAGTTTTGAACACTGGGATGAGGAATCTGCACAGAATTAAACAAGGAAGAGCTATTATCAGGTTTAATTCAGGGCATGAGTGATATATTTAGAGCTTTTTAGGGATATTAATCTAGAAACAAGTGGTAGGTGAACTGGAGATGGAGGAGATCAGGGAGATTAGCTGCAGTAATCCATCTAATAAGGGTCTAAACCAGGGTGGTGGTATTGGGAAATTAAACACCAGCCTTCATTCTTTCATGTATTACACACTTATTGAACATATACTGTGTCAGGCATTGTTGCCAACACTGGAGATGGGTCACTGAACAAGATAGATGCTGCCCCAGCCCTGAAGGAGCGAGCTGGAGAACATAGCTGTGTCAATGGATAAAAAAACAAAAGCACATGGTGTCTGCAAGCATAAGACAGGGCGTCCTAGCCTAGGTCAGTTTCCAATCTCCCGACTGCCTTCCCTGACATTCTCTTAGGCTTTTAGGAACTTCTAATTTATCAGGAAACTCATATTCTAATGACCAAATAGAAAATGGGTGGGCGAAAAACACCACATAGCTAAGTGTCTTAGCTGAGGTTCTCTGAGCTTGTGTAACAGAAACCACTCACGCTAACATATATATAAGGGAAAGAAAATGATTATGAAGATAGAGGTGTCTCTCTGAGATCCACAGGTAGGAGCTAGCTATGGTCAGACCTCAGGAGAGACTAGAAAACCACCAAAAGGCAAGAAAGCTGTTTTTTTCTTTTTTCTTTCTTTTCCTGTCCTTCATGCTCAGGCACCAGCCCCCTCCCCCCTCTGCCCCTGTATCTGTAAACTCACAGATACTCTTATGTATGCTTCTCCCTTTGGCTTTGCCTTGTTCTTTTCTTGTCATGCTGGCCATCTCTGTCTTTCTAGGTACACATGGCTAAATCTAACAGCCCCGATCAGTTTTTCGTGTCTTTAGTTCGAGAGAGATGTATGGACACTGAAGGCTGTCCTGAAGCCCCATTCTGAATGCCCGGGAGAATCTGGGGGCCAGCCAGAGTCAATGTGGCAGTATAGCTTCTGCCTCCAGAGCCCACGGCGGGGAAGGGAGTCAAAAGGATTTCTCAGGGAAAAAGGCATTAGGTTAACTTTACAGATACTTCGGTCCCCATAACAGTAGGAGTGTATAAGTGATAGGACTGTGATTTTTTTTTTTTTCTCCCTAGAAAACCTGTAGTTAAAGCAAGGTTTGTTTTACAACAGATGATATCCTAAAGCCTAATGATATTTGGTATTTATTGAGTACCTGCTAGGTAGCAGGTGCTTTTCATAATGTATGTAATTGAGCTTCTATCTGAACGTCCCGTAGTGTCTTCACATTTAACGTGAGCTACGCAGTGTCCAGTGTCCATCATCTGACTTCCAGTCATGCCGTTTTGTACCCACCACTTACTGTCAAACTGACCAAATTGTGTTGTAGTTACTTGTTTGGTCAGTGAGCTCCTTACGGCAGACACATGTCTTACTCATCTTTGCATCTCCAGTGTCTGACACACAAGTTTCTGCAGGGGTGGTTGCTCAGTAACTGCACTGCATGGAATATGAGGGGGATCATTATAAGCACTGCTGTCTGATTTGACCCACGGGTTGAGGAAAACTTGGGTGACAGAAATAGGAAAGTCTGGAGGAGCTGACTAGAAGGAGTTGGAGGTAGAAATGAAGACAGTGGGTAGAGTATTGACAAAATCCAGGTCTTAGATGCCAAATTGGCTAAGGAGAATTCAGTTTGTATTTTTTTACAGGATTATTGCAGTATGTCTTTGGTTTAAAGAAATGCTTTTTCCTTTTAAAAGGCAATTTATTTTAAGTGCATTTTAAACAATAAATAGTAAAGGGGCTCTTTATCAGGATGTTATATAAATATGATATTTACAGTGTTTTGTTTTGCTTTAACAGGAACAAGAATGGTAAGTCCACCATCCTTAAGAAAGCTTCTGGAATCTTGTAAAGATCTTTCCTTGCTTGATGTGTCCTTCTGTTCACAGATTGATAATAGAGCTGTGCTGGAACTCAATGTGAGCTTTCCAAAAGTGTTCATAAAAAAGAGCTTTACGCAGTGACTTAATATGTGTTCTGTAATAAAATCAATGCGCTTTTGTAGGGTTTTATTTTAGGGTTGGTTTTGTTTAGTTCTTATAATGGTGGGAATGTCTTAATGTTCCATTAAGGCATTTGTAGATTTTGAAGAAAAATATGAAATTGTCCATTAAATGAAGTGAAAATGTAAACAGGTGTTTTCATAAAAAATTGCAAGCACTTTCCTTGAAGTGTATGTGAGTGGCTCACATTATTTTTACCTTATGTTAATCAGTAATATTATTCTTTAGTCAGTAATTACATGTGTAATAGAAGAGTAATATGGAAACCTTTTAATATTTTTAAAGGAACATGTTGAGCCAGAAAGTATCATGATATTTAAAAATAAAATTAATTTTTCACACCTCCATGTAAGGATGTCTTATTAATAAGCCTTGTGACCTGGCCAGTGTTTTGTTTGGGTATATACAGAATTTCCAGAGTTAGCTGGAGAAACTAATCATGCTGTGGTTATTTTTTAAGCTGATTCATTAACTCTTCGACTTGAAAATTTTAGTTTTTCCATTTTTCTTCTGACATATTTATCTATTTTACTAGTGGATCATACCAGTATAAAGATATGAGCATGATCAAGAATAGAGGTAAACTACTAAAGAAAATAGCTTTCCAACTGTTAAGCAGATGCCTTAAAAATTTGCCAGAGGGAAAGGTTTAAGATTTACATAATATATGTGTATTTCATTTATATATATATATATATTTTTTCTTTTCTGTGCCCTAGCACCTTAAATAATTAGAAATCTGTTACAGTGGAGGGAAAACAAACAACATTGTTTTGTTAAATAGTGAATTGATTTAATTCTGCTAAAAAAGTAAACAAAAAATATTCTGTGGCATGAGAAGACAAGGCTGTTTTGAGTAGCACACTAAGTATATGGTGTAACAAAATTTATTTTCCCACGGAGAACAAAATGTTAAATTCCAACTTCTGCACGTGCTAGAATAATCCTGTAGAACTCTGCTGTCCAATATGGCAGCCACTAACCATGTGTGGCTATTTTATTTAATTGTAGTTAATTGTAATTAAATGTAATTAAAATGTAATTAAAAATTCCGTACCTCAGTTGTGTTAGCCATATCTCGACAGTGTTCAGTAGTCACCTGAGGCTAGTGGTTATCATATCAGACAGCATTACTCTAGAATTTCTTGTAGTCATTTAAGAAGAAGCACATTCAGCTAAAAAAGTTAACATGATTAATATATGACTCTAGGCCATTTTTGAGGGTATTCTCAACAATACATATATGAAAGCATTTTCCCCCCAAAGTAGTTAAGCTAGTGAATTTATACATCTGACAAATATTAGGCATTCAATAAATATTTACTGAATGCTAAGAATATATTACTGAGTTAGGCCATATAATATGTCAGACTTTAAAAATGTAACGGTTATAAATTATTACTAGTAGTAGTACTGTGCTTATTCTTTTATTGAATATAAAGAATGTAATATTGTGACATTTGAAATATTAAAATAGTAATACAGTCTCCTCCACGTAAGAAACCATCGGTATGAGGATTGCTGTCATGTGTATGACCCATTCTATCTTCCATTTCATGGTGGAAGCATGGGACGTTGGGAAAGGGCTGGGTTGACCTACCTTGTTACCTTCATGCACTTGGATTTTCTTTTCACTCACAAATGTATGTAAACATTTTAAATGTTTTATCTGGTGAAACTTTTAGGAGGATGAGATTTATCAGTTGACTACCAACTGGGTGAAGTAGTACTTTCATCTTGAATTAGCAACTGGCATGGAGTTAGTGCTTACTTTGTGCCAGATGCTCTGTGTGCTCTGCGTTTCCTAAGGCACAGCATCTTCACCACAACGCTGTAAGATAGATACCATTACTCATCCCGCTTACGGTTGAGGAAACTGAGGCAAAGAAAGATGGAAGAATGCACTCATGTCCACATCACTGCTGGTGGCAGCTCCATTATACAGCCTCGGACATCTGGCTTTAGGGACAGTGCTGTCAACCTATGTTTTAAGTGTCTAGGGTGGTCCCTAGTGTGCATGGGTCCGCACACATTTCCTGTAACGGACTCCGAGGCAAAATTGAGATTATCGCATGGGTATTATAAAATGATAGAGAACATGAATTTCCACAAAATTTGTATTGCCAGAATTCAAAACGTAGTAATTGAGAACCATTTTTTTGTGATATGGTTTTCTACCAACAAGAAGAATGAAATACTCTTGGGGAGGATAATATTTCACTTAGTTGGGATTCAAAGTTACTATGTCCTGTCATCAAAATTGATTTTAAGTATTCATCTGTTAATGTTGATCTCTAGTGTGATTTTACATATTTTGTCTTTAAGAATATCTTTTCATACAGATAAGTATTGCCAAGTACATACGTTAATCCATGAGAATATTTTCACTGGGCATATTTAGCCCTTGGAAGGCATTGATAGAATGCTATTAGATTATTTCTTCTCTTGGTATTTTCCTTTTAGCATGCTATTTATTACCTTGCAGATTAATCACGTCCAGTTGAAGGTTGGGTGGAGCTCCTCAATTGCACAATTGAATGGATTTGAAAAATGGAAATTTCCTTTACATTTGCATCAGGGTCCAAAAAAACCCACTGCTGGACCTGTGGTTTCAGCTCAGAAAATGTATGCTACAGATTCCTGTAAGAATGGAGAGTCTGCTTCTTGTCTTACCTTTTGATAGCGCAGGAAATATATAAAGCTGCTGGGGGGGGGGTTACTTTGTGATTCAGATTACGTTAGTTGTCATCAAAATTACTTTAGTGTATGTTTTGCATATGAACACCGTTTTGCTGGCTTTACCTCCAGAGCTTCTGATTCAGTAGAATTTGCATTTTAATGAGCAGTCATTGATGCTGCTGGTCTGAGGGCCACCCTTTGAAAAGCACTACTCCAGAATGCTCTTTGAGTCCGGAGAAGCCTTTTCCTGAATCCCACCTACAGTGGGAATAACCGTTGCCATTGTTTTGCCGTGTTTCCGTTTTGGCTCGAATTCCTTACAAAACAGGATCAAGTCTGCAACAAAAGCTACAGTCCAAAGCCATTTGGTGTTCCATACTAGTGGTTCAGGGTATTTCTTCTGGTCCAGAAAAACCGCTCTGAACTCAAAAACTCAGGATAAAACTGCCACTGTTAAGCCAACAGACTGCAGTGTGGTAGGACAGATCGGGCTATTCAGCTTCTGTAGCTGACAGATGACAGCTGAGGATGGTTCAGTGATGTTCACTGCTGAGGGCAAGGTGATTAACACAAGGTCAAGTCACATGTATTCCACAAATAGCTGCCATAAATAATACAGTAAATAACCAGTTATTGGTATGTGTTTTGAACACTTCACATTTTCACAAGTTTTCTAAATTTGACCAACCAAGCCTTTTTTTGCTCCCCACATATTTTGACCATCAAATATGACACATCTTAGCAGATTCTACTTCAGGTTGCCCCGAAGTCCTATTTTCTTAACTTCTGAGAAAATACTCTTGCCTGTAGTTGCTCCACACAGACTATTCATAGAAACTCACTCTCCAGTCACTTCAACCTCAGCACTGACGTATCCGATAAACAAGAAGAACGACGCAGTAGCAGTAACATCTGTTGACTCAGCAAGAGCTGGGGAAAACCACTCCGAATCATGTGCCTCATTTTTTTACTGACTGTTGATGTTGTTCCCAATGTTCTCAATTCTTCAAGCCACTGTTCTTGCCAAAAGCCTAATTAAATAGTTTAAGCAAGTTTACTTTGGACACTTTTCTGTAGCTGATGAATCAAAAACAATTTAATTAACTCACCATTGGTAAAAGGCTTTCCTTGCAGAGCTAATGAATGAACCACTCAGAAGCTTACTTTGGCTGCAGCTTTATTTTCATTTTTTTTTTCTTTTATTGAAAGAAATTCTGTAATGAGTAATGAGATTACTTGTTTCAAAATTCCTAATTTTTCTGGCCACTGTGATGAGTACTTCATCTGATAATCCCATTGTACATATGGTATTCTTCAGAACAGCTACAGTGTCATTGCACGTTAAACACAACGCTTTGCCATCTACTGTGGTAACAAAATTATCCATGCTGCACCGTGCCTTAAACGCAGGAAACTTGGAGCCCACATTTCTTTTTTTCCTTTTCCTTTTTGTTCTGGCATCACGGGTGTCCACTGGTAATAAGAAAACATTGCGACATGGCAATATACGTGGCATTCAGAATGCGGAGAGTTATAACTGCATCCCTGCCATCTGTAATGTGTACGTTGACAGCACCGTAGGTCTGCGCCGTGGCCACTCACGCCTTCCGCTGGGGTGCGGAAGCAACCATAGCACATCAATGAATGTGGCCGCAGTCCAACAAAACTCTATTTGCTTATGGACACTGGAAGTTTAATTTCATGTAATTTTCATGTGTCAAAAAATATTCTTCTTCCTTTGATTATTATTATTTTTTTTTACCATTAGAAAATGTTAAAGCCATTTTCAAGTGCGGTCTGAATTTGGCTGGTGGACCAAATCTTTGACCCTTGTTCTTGGATATTCCCAAATCATTACTAAGCTCAGGTTTGCCCATTCCTAATTTTATACATCACTCAAACCTGTTCTCAGCTTTTATCTTTCTCACTTTACCATTTAGATTTTAATATGAAGAACAGTTTTTATTGACTTAGAAAAAAACAAAAATTTTTACCGTAACAAGAGAGAATCTTGGATTTTTTCTTTTTTATTAAGGTATATTTGGCAACTAAGAGTTGTATATATTGAAGGTGTACAGTGTGATTATTTGATATACACTGTGAAGTCATTACCACATTCAAGCTAAATAATGTCTCTCTTTAGATAGTTACCACCTTTTTTTTTTTTTTGGTGGTGACAATTGAGCACATTTCAATTACACAATAGGTATTGTCAACCATATTCACATTGTTGTACATTGGATCTTCAGAACCTATTCATCTTGCATAACCAAAACCTTGTACCATTTCCCCTTCCCCCAGTCCCTGGTAACCATTATACTCTACTTCTATGAATTTGTTTATTTTAGATCCCACACATAAGTGAGATCATGCAGTATTTATCTTTCTGTGTCTGGTTTGTTTTACTCAGCAGAGTGTCCTCCAGGTGCTTCCATGTTGTTGCAAATGGCAGTATTTCCTTCTTTTCAAGGCTGAATACTATTCCATATTATGTGCGTGTTATATATGTTATGATATAAATCATATATATACATCATCTATCATATATATATCAACACACACATCCCACATTTTCTTTATCCATTTATCTGTTGACAGATATTTAGGTTGTTTCCATAGCTTGGCTATTATGAATAATATGGAAATGATTGTGGGAGTGCAGATATCTCTTTGAGATCCTGATTTCATTTTCTTGGGATATATACCCAGGAGTGGGATTGCTGGATCATATGGTTGTTCTATTTTTAAGTTTTTGAAAAACCTCCATATTTTTTTCATAATGGCTGTACCAATTTACATTCCCACCAGCAGTGTATAAGGGTTCCCTTAACACGAGAAAATATGTAGACTATCCATTAAAATTTGAGGCCAAATGGCCCATCATTATTAATATTGTCAACTGACCTAAGTTTTTTAATATTTATTAGCATTTTGGTAAGATAAATTATCTTCCCAGTGACTAGTAATAGATTAAAATACATCCCTAACTCTGTGAGCATTAAGTAAAGGAACCTCTTAATTTAAACTGCCCTGAAATAAGACCCTAAAAATATACAAAATATAGAAAAACATTTAGACAGCTAATATTCTTCTTCCTTTCTTGTGGGGTGATTAATTTTGGGCCAGTATGTAGCAAATAAAAAGTAATTTTTTTAAAGAAGTTTTTTTTTTTTTTTTGGTGTTTCCCAGAAATTAACTAAAGACTGGAAACTCATATTTACAAGTATAGTAATACTAACAAAGAGATATGAAACCAAATATAAATTTCATTTGGTTACCATGTAAATTAATAATGAATGTTTGACTTTTCATTTTTTACTTTATGGTATTAAAGGACACCTATTTCTGACACAGTAATTTTCATTTTCAAAGCCATTTATCACACGTTTTTCAGTGTTATATCTAGTTTCCTCCTCTCTTAGTACATTTAATACTAAATTAATACTTCAAAAGAACTTTACTTTTCAGCTATTCTGGAAATTTTGTCAGTGACCCTTAACAGAATGTTAGCTATTGCTAAAAAACTATTCTAGCAGCTGCGATTTTTATGCTTGCAGCCTAGTCCTCTAGCAGTACATTAGTGTCAATAAGCAAATGAGATGATGATTGACAGCAATAGCTACCAGTCAAAAGGTAAAAGATAAATTAATCAGATCATGATTTATTATATATAATTTATAAATGTGGAGAGAAGCCAAGATTTTTCCTTTGGTACAGCAGAAAGTGTATTTAAGATTTTTGCCTATAGGTCTGAATTTTGGGCTTAAATTTTTGTACATAGGAATACTATTAATGGTTTGTTACATTTTGAAAGGAAAAAGGTAATTATGTTGAAATTGACATTTTCAGAGGAAGGAAGATTTTTATCCGTGTATTTGGCGAAGTAAATTGGGGCAATCTTAGCTATAAAATTTTTAAGGAAAAATTTAAAAGCAAAGCAATCGTATGATCAGATAAATTGAGTAGATTACACCAAAGATAAAACAGCTCTTTCTGTTACAAATGAGAATCTGTACAGACAACTAACGGGGATGTTATAAATTTTATTTGTATAAAAATGCTGTTCAATGTCTAATGATTTTTATTGTTTGTATTATGCTGTACTTGAGAATAATACGATAAGCTTGAGTATCTCATTAGCTCACTTTCAAAATTGATCATTTCAGGACACTGCTGACTATAATGGAAGGTTTGGGTAAATAGGTTTGTGTCACAGCCTCTATGAAATTAGACGAGGATAAGCCTGGTAGATGAACCGTCATCTATGTGCTAACCACTCACAATCCATCCTCATGTTCTGAAATGACATCAGCTCATTTTAAACTCTAAAATTACACAGGTCTGCAATTAAACTGCAGACTGCAGTCACACTGTTATTTACTTTTCTCTCCTTTCTCAGTAATTCCCCCAATTAAGATTTATTTACTTAAAGTTTGTTTGGTTTGTTACTTAAACCAGAGTTTGACACACAGTTTACTTATAAGGTATCATGTACTGTGGCATTTGGTTTCTGTAAAAGCCAATCCCTTCATTACTAATTAGTTCCCAGGTTCTACAGTTCTTGTGCCCAAACTATTTTTAGTGAGCTAGAATGGAAAGAATAACACAAGATAAGACCCATTCACCCATCCACTTAGTTGATAATGTATATGGACAAAAAATATATGTGGAGATCTCTGTGCTAGGCACATATTAGGGTGGGGGGGACCAGGTTTACAGAATGCATATAAATAATCAAAGAGCAATTTTTTTTAAAGATTTTATTTATTTATATGACAGAGAGACACAGCGAGAGAGGGAACACAAGCAGGGGGAGCGGGAGAGGGAGAAGCAGGCTTCCCGCGGAGCAGGGAGCCCGATGCGGGGCTCGATCCCAGGACCCTGGGACCATGACCTGAGCCGAAGGCAGACGCGTAACGACTGAGCCACCCAGGCGCCCCTCAAAGAGCAATTTTAAGAAGTGGTTATGTGCCAAGAAAAAAAAAAATCAGTGGTGAACTAAGCATGGGATACCAATGGATTCAGCACAGTTAGGGAGAATTCTTTACTACTGAACCTTTCTCTACTTCAGAACCTTAATATCTCCTGGAAGGTGAGATGAGGTAAGGTTTGTGGTGTTTTCCACTTTTCTGTGGAATACTTGTCAACATTTCTTGGAAACTATAGTTTCTCAGGGCACAGTTTAGAAAGTGCTACTAAGCAAACAATGAATCATGGAACACTACATCAAAAACTAATGATGTAATGAATGGTGACTAACATAACATAATAAAATAAAATAAAAAGAAAGTGCTACTAAGCAGTATTATATGGTGCCTTATAAAAAGTATTCACCACAGGGGCGCCTGGGTGGCCCAGTCGGTTAAGTGCCCCACTCTTGATTCCAGCTCAGGTCATGATCTCAGGGTTGTGGGATGGAGCCCAGCATGAGGCTCTGTGCTCAATGGGGAGTCGGCTTGACATTCTCTCTCCCTCTCCCTCTGCCCCTCCCCTGACTTGCGTGCTTTCTCTCTCTCAAAATAAATAAAATCTTTTAAAAAAAATATTCACTACAGGGGCGCCTGGGTGGCTCAGTCGGTTAAGCATCTGCCTTCGGCTCAGGTCATGGTCCCAGGGTCCTGGGATGGAGCCCCGCATCGTGCTCCCTGCTCAGTGCAGAGCCTGTTTCTCCCTCTCCCTCTACCCCTCCCCCACTGCTTGTGATCTCTCTCTCTCACTCTCTATCTCAAATAAATAAAATCTTAGAAAAAAAAAATAAACACACATATACATTTCAGTCTCAAGTATGTGTTTAATTTTGTTATTTTTTTTTTAGTGAGAAGTTATGCTTCTGCAGTGTTTTCTATAGAATATTTGTAAATTGCTGCTAAGATTACAACCACAAAAGCTCGAGAATTATTAATACCAACACAGATTCCGGCACATCATCGTTCTTATTTGAGATGTTTTTGCTGACAGATACTCCAAATAAAGAATTGATAGTGTTGAAGCCCTGTTTCCTTTGCTTAAAAGTCCTAAAAATAATTCCACCCAGAAAACCTAAAATAAATATTCGTAAGTCCTTATAATCAGAAATATTCGTAAAATGGCAAGATCTGAAAATGTGTGTTTCTAGCATATGTTTCCTTAGCATCTGTCAGCAGTGTGTCTGACCACGTGTAGCTACACAGAAAAGAGAAAAAACATTAGACTATTCGACAACTGTTCTGCTTCTGTCTTTCAAAATGTCTTCTGATCCCCCTTCTATAGACACTCCTCACCAAAGTCAGGGGTCTCATGTCCTACTCTCGGTTCGTCAGTTTGACCATGGCCCGGAGTCTGAGTGCAAGGGCATTCCCAGAGCGTCATTAGGCCTGATTCCTTGGCACCGACAGTCCTAAACCTCTGTAACCAGCCGCTACCTTCGGTTTTAACTCGGTACCTGTAAATCCTCCCGCAGAAATCAAACTAGGCCATCTATTTTTTGATGTTCTGAACATTAAAGTACCAAATGTAAAAGAAGGTGACTTTTTAAGCCTTTTGATAAATGTTTAACCACCAACTCTCTGGTGGGGGGGAAAAGCCCTGATCTGTAGTGCTTTCCAATTTTTGTCATGTAAATACTCCCAGTGTGACTGATTTCAAGCTTTCAATGTGAAGTCACTCAGTGCTGAGTTGGGATGAGATGCACACACTGTTCTTTTGAGTTGATGTGAACCGGCCACAGCTCACCGCTGCCAGATGAAAAACAGGCATCAGAAGCTATCGCTGGTTTTCCCGCAGAGGTGGTATTATCTGGGGTCAAGTGGTCCTTCAAAATCAATGAAATTCTTCCTTGCCACTGACTACATTGAAAGAATAAAGTTAAAATAAATCTTCCTAAACTATTATCAAATGGTTACTAGGAGGAGAATTAAGAGTACTAAAAAGAAAAACTTCGCAAAATTATGAGAAGCAAATTATTTTTACTGATGTAAATCTGACATCAGTCATGTAAATTGATAGAGCATTGTGTGTTTGTGGGATTATAATTTTTAAAAAAACATTCCCCCATATTTCCATGGACTTTGAAAATTATATCCCCAGATAAATTGTGACATTTCCTTTCTGCATGTTGGTGCAATTTTACATTATGAAATTGTCATGGAGATTCATTACACCTATTTTCCAAGCACAAATGACCATAACTCAAATATGTACCTATCATATACTGAACTCTAAACTGCATAAAAACATTCTATCACTAATGTATAGTAGGCACATTGATAAGATATGTACACATTTTTATCACAAAGATTCTTGGAACCTCAGAATTTTTACTTTTGATATCTTTCTGCCTCAGGAACCGGATTGTTGGTCCAGATTTGGAAGCGTTTATGTATTAGCCTTTATCAGGCTACAGTGAATAACAACCTCAAAAGTATCAGTGGCTTCCGATAACATCTATTTCTCACTCATGTGGCACGTTAGCTACTGTGGGTTGGTTGCCATAGCTGTCCTCCAAGACGTGGTTCAGGCGCAGGTCGGCTCCAGCCAGGACCCAGACTGAAGGAGAAGACCCTAATTGGGATATGCCTTTCTAGTGGCAAAGGGCATTGATCGAAGAGAACTGGCAGCAATGTGAAATGCATCTCATAGTGTCCAACTGGATATACTAAGCATTACATCTGCTCACATTCTGTTGGCCAAAGCAAGGCAGGTGGTCAAGCCCAGTGATCAGGCAACAAGACCACTCTCCTTCCAGGGAGCCATGATAAGTCATAGCCAAAGGTATTGGGAACAACTAATTCTGAACAATAATACCCCAGGTACCACAATTTCCCACAAGTAATTGAGCTCACTATAAGTAGCCAAAGTATGTCAAAATAATATAAAAGGAAATAATATCTTAATTTTTTAAAAAAGGAATGTATGATACATTGGTTTAGGTTCAGAATTTTTAGAAGGATTCTCATTCTTTGTATTTCATCCTTTGGAAAATGAAAAGATTTCCCCAAATACCACTATCACCTAATTCTGTAGGAAATAAAAAATATGATAAACTCATTGAAGTGGCCCTAGCTAATTGATGGTGTAGTCATGGAAACAATGGAAGGAAAGCAGGAGTCCACAGTCTGGACTGTGCTACTTTGTGGCTGTTATTTAACTCTTCTGCCTCTCAATTTCCTCATGTGTAAAATAAGAAAGTTGTCCCACAAGTTTCCTAAGGTCATTCATACTATAAAGCTCTCATTCTAATGCTTTTTTATTGTCATCTAAAACATATCATATCCTTCTGCAATTTTTATTATAGTTTAACTCGTTTTTCCTAGAATTATGGCAGAGCAATGGAATCTTAATTTTCTTCTATTCATATCCCACCCTATTAAAAAAAGGGTTTGAGATGAAGTAGTAAAGGACAACTCTCCTTGTTTTTAATTTTAATATTCAAACTGATATTCTTCCATTACTCTGAGATTTGCCAGTTTAAACATCATTATATGTAAGAATCATCTGGGCGCTTGTTTAAAATGTAAATTTCCAGCCCCCAAGCCCCTGGAGATAACAAGCCTAGACAGAACCCAGAAAACCACATTTCTAACAAACACTCCAGGTGTCCAAAGTAGTCTAAGCAGTACAGACTCTATAAATTATATTGATAATAATAATAATGATAATGATATTGATAAGCCCCCATATGCTGGGATATTATATACTATAATAATTTAAAATAGTTAATACCATGCTTCTCAATTATACATTCCTTATTTGGTGGTTGTATTTTGCCTTCATGAATTTAACTCTTTTTAAAAACCATATTTAGTATATTGGACCTCTGTAAGTGATGGAATTATGTTCATATGTAAATTTTAGAAACCAAATGTCTTAATATTCCTTTGAAGTGAAAGTGCTTTGATTGTATTAGACTCTCCCAAATCCACAGGGTAGATCCGCCTCAGATTGAAATACTACAAAATTAAAACTACTGTTAGATGGTAACATCCAGTCTCCCTGCTTCTCCCCTTGTTTCCTCACAATCTCATCTCCACGTCCACAAACTACTCTTATTTTTATTTTTTTAAAGATTTTATTTATTTGACAGAGAGAGATGGCGAGAGAGGGAACACGAGCAGGGGGAGGGGGAGAGGGAGAAGCAGGCTTCCCGCGGAGCATGGAGCAGGATGTGGGGCTTGATCCCAGGACTCTGGGATCATGACCTGAGCCCAAGGCAGATGCTTAACGACTGAGCCACTCAGGCGCCCCCACAAACTGCTTTTAAAATATACTCACATATGTCATTTCTCTGCTTAAAACCCTCCAGAATAAAAACCCAAACCCTTATCCTCTAGTCTCTTCTCTCCCCAACTGCCGCCCTCGCCTCTGCACCTGCTCCTTGCTGCAATGCTCTTCCCCAAGCATCTTCCCCGCTCTGGAGCTCGCTTTCCTCGGGGCTCCGCTCCCATACTGCCTGCGCACAGAGCCCCTTATTTGACAATCTGATAGAGCAGCATATTCTCCCCCACCCACCAGTCACTAGCCCTTGTACCCTACATTTTTGTTTGGAACACCTATGACTATTTGACATACTATGTGTCGATTTGTATCCACCCCTCTATAATTTTTATCTAAGTACAAGGGCCTTGTTTTGTTCACTGCTCTGTCTCCTGGGAATGAGACTAATACCTGGCACAGAGTAGGGACTCAGTTAAGTATTGGTTGAACAAATTTTGGAGATTATACACAGGTTGGCCTGGCTCCAGTCTAAGGCAAGACTATTAAGACCCAAGTTTTATAAAATAGGCAATGTTTTTAAAGGCAGTTTTATTTTCTCTTAATTTCCCATCTATTTTGTAAGTCATTTTAATTTATTACTTTTAGATTTATCATCCCTTTTGCAAAGTCTCTTTCCATCTTTTTCTAGTCTATTTTTTAATTATGTGTGGTACTTTATTTTGAATTATGGCAATTTAAAGATGATATTTCACTTCAGCAAGTTTTAATTGCTTAATTGAAATAGGAAACTCCAACTATGAATTCAATGCTGGTGAAAGGCCCCAGATTTACACTCTCATAAAACTGAGCACTTATCTTCATGTGATACATATATGGGATAGGTAAATGAATGTGTAATAGCATTCACACTTTCCTCGGAAAACTCGAAATCTTCTTGATTAAAAAACAAACTAAAGAGATAATTTATTTCTCAGCATCCTCTGATACATGCCCTCTAAAACCAACATATGTATTGGTAGAAGTTTTTATGCCATAAAAATATGCCTGACTGGGGTGCCTGGCTGGCTCAGTCCACAGAGCGTGTGACTCTTGATCTCAGGGTTTTGAGTTCCAGCCCCACACTGGGCATAGAGCTTACTTTAAAATAAATAAAATAAATAAAAATAAAGATAAAAGCCTGACTGGGATAGAACTGAGATTATTGAGACAATCGGTCCAAAGCACCTTGAAAACTGAAGAAAAAAATAGCTGTTGCAATGTTTATAACATTTTTAGTAAAATAAGATTAGACCAGGGGCACTTGGGTGGCTCAGTCGGTTAAGCATCCAACTTGATTTCAGCTCAGGTCATGGCCCCAGGGTCATGAGATCCAGCCCTGCATCGGGCTCCACACTCAATGCAGAGTCTACTTGAGAGATTCTCTCTCCCTCTCCCTCCCCTTCTGCCCCTCCCCCCACTTGTGTGTGCACTCTCTCTCTCTCTCTCTCTCAAAAAAGTAAAATCTTTAAAAAAAAAAAAAGAAATGATTAGACCACATTAAAGCAGTCCACTTATTTGGACATTTTCCCCTCTCTGGCCTAGTTTTCCCTAATTGTTACTTACTGCCTGGTCTGGTGCCTAGAAATGTCCTATGTGCCAGAACACTGTCAGGAATGAAGGTTTGGGTCACCTCACCACCTGAATAACCAAGACCAGCAGAGGTGCTTGCTGAAGGCTAAGGGAATACCAATGGGTAGTGGAGGGAGGTAGTCGTGAATACCAGCTACGACCACACGGCCAGTTACAGAAGTAAGGACTGTACTCATGACCGTATAAGTATTCGTTCTTTCATTATGAATATGTTTGTGTGCATATTTATAGGGAATAACTTTGTTTTAGTCTCTCTCTCATCTCCTTATCATTTAATATAAGATGTATTGACTTTATATCATAGTATCTAAGTATTGTTAATTTTACTTCATAGCATTTATATTACAAGATATCAAGAAAAGTAAACATCATTTAAGGACTATGCGTTTTCTTCTGGGGAAAAGGTTAGTGGGTTTTTGGTTGAATACAGGATAATTGTATCAAGTTAGGTGGAATTGTGACCTTATTTTTTTTATTTGGAGATTAAGTACAGTTTCAGAACATGTGTATGGATGCCAAGTTTAGAAGGGGTACACGTGTGATGGCTAATTTTATGTGTCAATTTGGCACCACCAGGTGCCCAGATATTTGATCAAACGTTCTGGGTATATTCTTTGTGTTTGGATGAGATTAACATTTAAATTAGTGGACTTCGAGTAAAGCAAAATGCCCTCTATAATGTAAGTGGGCCGTATCTAATCAGTTGAAGGCCTGAATAGAACAAAAAGCCTGGCCTCCCCCAAGCAAGAGAGAATTTCTCCAGCATGCTGCCTTTGGGCTTTCTCTGCAACATTAGCTTTTCCTGGTTCTACAGCAAACTGCCTTTGGACTCAAACTAGAACACTGGTTCTCTTGGGTCTCTACCCTGTCAGCATTCCCTACAGATTTTGGATTTGCCAACCTCAATAATTCCATAAGCCAACTCCTTTTACTATTGTATAAATATTTATGCATATATACATACATATATACATATCCTGTTGGTTCCATTTCTCTGTAGGACCCTGACTAATACATTTCCCAATAAGGCCAAAAGAGCTTGTGACCTACAAATTATACACAAGAAAATAAAGACATTTTATTAACTGGATTCAAAACATTGTATACATAGTAAATACCATGTCATATGATCATTTAAAGCTAGCAGCAGTTTGTAATATATATACTTTATTGGAGAGATCTAGTCATTCACTGAGCTTTAAATGTATAGGTTTTTCTATCACTATGCACTTGCCTATCTCA
Organism: Mirounga angustirostris; assembly: GCF_029215605.1. NCBI lineage: Eukaryota > Metazoa > Chordata > Mammalia > Carnivora > Phocidae > Mirounga > Mirounga angustirostris. The sequence continues at coordinate 85,129,130 of NW_026991716.1, read as the reverse complement.
CAAATATGTATTTTTACATAAGCATCATTTTTGTACGACTTTTGCTTTTTTATGAACTTAAGACCCAGAATATTTAGGTTACTTTATCACTGCAGACATTTTTTTGTAAATTCTATAAGTTAACACTGGTGCACAATGAAATCTATTTTCAACTTTATGTATTACCAATAATGGTAACTTAATTTTTTTCTTATAAAATAGTAGAAAATGTTTTTGTTGTGTACGGTCCTACCTAATATCTGTAGGCTGAATACAAACTAAGAAGACAAATAAAAATCAGATTTAAATATGTTGGCTACTACATTCTTTAAATCAATTACATATGAAATTGAACCACAGAAAAAAGTAAAAAATTACGGGATATATTTTCTGAATCATTTCAGAAGCTTCTGTGAGATATCGAGAGTCTATAGAACACTTTACAAAACAACATACAAGAAATTAGAGTATAGCATTAGTAGGCTTCCTACAAGAAAAAAAGCAATTTTTGAAGTTCCTTCAAGGACAAAAGATAATGGATGTTTTTATAGTTTGCATCTGGACTAACTCTATTAGCATCATTAGTGGTAATTTATTCCAGAAGCCATTTAATGTAATTATGCAGATAATATTTTTTCGTTAAGAATGTTGTGGAATTTCAAATAAGAACATATTTTTAGATGAAATCTTTTAATCTTCTAAGAGTAGTTTCCTAGAAAAATCTATTACCTCTACAGTAAGAAATAGGGAAACTGTAGGTTAAGAGACTAATAACATTCGCTTTTGTAACTCACTTAAATAATGATATAACCCATTTTTTAAAATAGCTAAGTCAAGACAGAAAAGAAAGAGTTCTGCAAGTACCCTTACTTTTAGATCTTAGCCTAGAGATGTTTAAAATATAAGCATTACTGTATTAAAAGTACATTGATTACAGTAGACACTTTATTTTTCTTCATTCCTATTTTTCCTGTTCACGCTACCTTTTAACCTTTCTTGCACCACCACCCTGACTTTCTTTGGGAAAACACCCCTCTCAGACTAGGGATATATGGTTTAGATGGAGCTGATTCCTTAGTTTTAGAAGTTGGCATGTGAACTCTGGACTAACCAATCAGAGCACTGCAGCTCTTTTTACACGCACGCACGTGCGCGCACACGTGTGGGCGCACATACACGCCTGCAAGTGCGCACATTACACACTGCCTGTTTTAAAAGAATGAGTAATAAGACTAATTGTTGGCCTCTTCAAGATTAGGCTCTTTGTAGTACAGAATACAAACCTAACTTTGATCATCAAGCCAGCAGGTTTGGTCACCAGAATGAGTTCACCTGCCAGGAGATGAGGAGAGCCCGACTCAGTCCTGTTGATGTTATTTGTCCCTCTGCGTCAAGTCATTTCAGAAGTTTTACGTTGCATGATCTAATAAATTCCTTGTTTTGTTTTTGTTTTGTTTTAGTGTATTTTTTTTGTGGGGGTTGTTAAGCCCGCTTTATTTAGTTTCAATGACTTGCAAATGGAAGAGTTCTAATAGCCAAATACTAGTATTCTGAAAAAAATATTCTTTCAAGCGACTACTCCTCCCACCCGTTTCCTCTAAAGGGCAAGTTTCCTTTGCCTTTTCCGGTTGTTCCCTCTGTAAAGTATCAGCCCACTTCTTCTGCCAGATCACATCTCCTCATCTTAAACTCTGCTAACTTGTTTTCTTGTATTACTCTTCTTAAAGAAGCTTTGGATTCTCCTCCAATTAAGAATTCTGAGTCAGCTTACACATAAAATTCATATGCTTCTGTCGTCCTGGAAATTGGTATGGATTTGTGTACTCAGTTTATAAACTCCTTGTGGCAATTATAAATACTACTGACACTAGCGGAGGAATTCAGGGTTCCCCACACACTTAGCCATACGTGCAGTGCCGTTTGGACTGGTTATTTGAAAATTTTCATCTAGGGTAAAGTCTCTTTTGCTCACAATTGACACACCTCAGAGGACTGTGAGTTGGGCAGAAACGGCACCCTAAGAATTTTTAGATATTTAGTTTCACTAAGATGCAGAACTGGTAAGACTCCCTTTTGTGAGCATTTTTTGTGACTTCACCTTACAGCGCAAATATGCTAGACCTATAGCACAAGCACATTCTCATATTACTCTTTCTTTCAGTTATTGCTTCATTGTAGTTCCCTCAAAACGTAGCACTTGAAACAATAGTGATTTATCATTTCTCACAGCTCTGGATTGTTTGGCCAGTCCTTCTGTTCTTGCCTGTAGTCACCCGTGGCTGCATTCAGCCCGCTGATCAGCTGGGCTTGGGTTCAGCCAGGTTGTTGGCTGAGGTGCCTCATTTCTCCTGTCCCCTCAGGGGTGCCAAGAGTTCAAAAATAGAAGGGACACGGACTCTTAAATCTTAGTTTTGCAAGCCATGTAGAGTCGATTCCATGGCCACATTTTCTTAATCAAAGCCAGGGCCAGCCCAGCTCAGGTAGGACTTGCGGTAGGGGGTCTAACTCCACCATGTGGTGAGGGAATGGCAAAACCTCATTGCAGAAGGTGTGCGGGATGGGGGCTAGTGTTGGGACCATCTCTGGAAACAACCTGTCGTTTTTATTCACAATTGGAGAAAGAAACTACCTTTTCACATCCAAATTCTCTTGATACATGTAAGAGGAATCCTTCTTGAGCCATTTGAGACTTATAAAAGTACTCAAAGTGAAAAAACAATGCTTCCATCGGGAAGAAAATATTTCTGAGGTGGCAAGTATTTCTAAGTACACACATATGGTAGTATTTGGCTTATATACACAACTAAGCTGATTATTTGTAAAATATATAGGTTTTGCTTATTGAAAAAGGCAAAACGTAAATATTGCAATTGCTCTCCATTCTGCCTTTTACAATGTCCTAGAGAGCTTCAATTTTTGAAAGCGTAACTGGTTTAGAATAGCCATACAGGCCTTTGAGCCAATATACTGCATTATGTAAGTCTGAAAAGGATAGCAGTGCATCCAAAGATGCCCGTCGTTTGCATTTGAGATCTTTAACATTTTTTCTACCAAGTGTGGTTTATTCGAAAGTTTTAAATCATTTATATAAAATTTTAAAACATGAAAAACTCTTAAGAATAAAAATATATGTTGGGGCACGTGGTTGACTCAGTTGGTGGAGCACGTGACTCTTGATCTTGAGGTCGTGAGTTTGAGCCCCACGTTGGGTGTAGAGATGACTTAAAAATAAAATCTTAAAAAGATTAAAAAATATGCGCGTAAAAATATAAAGAAATTAATGGGTGGAAAACACTAAATTCAGGATAGTAGTTACCTCTGGTGGAGAAGAGAGGGAAGGCTACGAGGGAGCCAGATCTGAGGAGCAAATGACGTGCTGACAATGTTCGGTTTCTCAAAGAGTGCGGTAGGTATGCGGGTGTTTGTGATACATTTCTTTAGATCTTTCTATATAAAATACTGCAAAATTGTGAAGAGAATTCTATATCATCTGATTAAGATGCCATTCAAATCTACGCCACCTGAAACTCTTTCAGAAATACTTGTTTAATTGGTTTCTAAAACCAATTTACTATACAGATAACTCTAATAACTCAGCCCCCATGCTGTACTATTTTAAAGTAGCTCTTTCTCTTTCCAAATTAGCTGTGCTGACAACAGAGAAGAGAGGCAGGCAGCACGGGCAGCTCTTCTACTCGACACGCACATCCTCTAACTCAGAACCTGTCCACTTCATTGCCCCTGAGAGATTTTTACAGGATGCATTTTGCAGTATCAGAGGGTGGTGTGGGCTGGGAGTAGAACGTTTACGTCTGAAGAAGTGCTTGGGGAAGGACTCTAGAAACTTTAATTCCCTTAACAAATTAGGATTAAATCTTATTCGGACAAATATGGCAGAAAATAGTTTCTCATTTTTTCCCCAGGATTCCCCCAAATATTCATTAATAACAAACACTTTCAGGTAAAAAGTTCTTTTCTGAGAAACGGAGCTTCCAAGGAAAAAAATCAAGGACATCTGGTGAGCTTGGTTTACACGGGAAGTGGAAAGTAAAAGCAATGTAGGTTGACTGTCTATGGTGTACGAAAGAGTAAGAGAAATTATATGAAGTCAGTTCACACTCTGTCTTTTAAAGCAGGCCCTCTCAGTGACATTACACCACATTCAAGGGAATATTGGCAGAATCACGTTCCGCTGCCCTCTATTCAAATTGCCTTCCTTTCTTCCAAACTCATAGTGACCCAGTATACCATTCCTAGTTTTTTGAAGGCTAGGAAATCTTGGAGAAGGGTTTGCGCACTTTTATTGGGAAGTAGCATTAAATATAAACAAAGATAGTATCCCCCAATCTAACCCCTCATTGATTCAGACGCTTGACATGTTAAATAAGGAACATTTCACGTATATCTAAATTTTTTCAAAACAAGACTTCTTTCTTTAACTCCCTTAGAAGCAAGTTAAGATTTGGATGAAAATATGTGATAGAAAATACATGAAAAAAAGGAAGCGACATGGCTTTCACAGGCCTTGCTCCGGGAAGTTAAAAGAACCCTGTCTATAAAGGTTTCTCCACATGCTTGGCACCTTCTGTGTATGAAAAATTTGTGACCTCTGATATATGTTTGTTTTCTCTCCCTTCCTATTCTTTCCAGCTCAGTTACAGAGACGTCATTTAGGAAAGGGTTTAGCATCTGATAGGTGCTTAATAAAAATGTCCTTTATTGAAATTGAGTTGATTTAACCAGCTTAGCCTTAGAGGTAGGTTCAACAAATAGATAAGTGTTGCTGAAAAACCTGCTACCCTGATGACTTTGTGATACTGTGTGTGTGTGTGTGTGTGAGAGAGAGAGAGAGAGAGAGAGAGAGACTAGCGAAAGTAGTACATCTCAAACTGAACACAATTTCTTTGTTCCCGGCTCTCTCTCCTTGTCCATCCGATTCCCCAAGAGTGTAATCATGGGCTGGCAATTTTTTATCTCTCCTTTTAGTGCCCACAGCCATGTCAGCCCCATCATCTGCCTGTCGGTCTCAGCCTTCCGTGACAACTTTGAGTCAGGACTACTCCCCGCAGCCCCCTCGCTAACCTCTCTGCTTTTCATCCTCTCCAATCTATCTGATGCACCGCGCCAACTCTCTTCCTTTCTGAAGCATTATTTTCATCGGATCACTCCTCTACAATGGCTCTTAATTGCCTTTTGAATCTAATTAAAACTTCTTCAAGATCCTCTACCAATTAACTCTGTACGCAGGCCCCTTTAGCAGCCTGCTCGTGGCGGCGCGGGCTCCTGTTCTCAGGCCCAGCCCACCAAACCCGCTCACCCTCTGCCTTTTCCTGCTGCCCCGGCCTCGCCCTGTGCCGGCCGCCTCCTACCTAGAGTGCCCACTCCACTTCCTTCTTCTTTCTGCCAAAGCACCCTCTCTCTCAAAAAAAAAAAAAAGAAAAGAAAAAAAAGATTGCTGAATTACCTTTCCCTTCCAACTTTGATTACTCTAAGAATCGTAATGGATTGAGCATGGGTCTATCCTTCTGGAAATGCGTGTGTTTTCATGGACCTGCATGATCAACGCCTTGTCGCAGGGAGCAGTGCAAAACACATCTTGGCTCAGGGACTCCACGCATTTGGAAGAAGTCCTGCTGTTCCTGGGCTAGTGCTTTGGCTTTTCCGACAACCAGGTGAAGGTGCACCCAGGGTTCAGTCTTTGGCTCAGGCCGGAGAGGCAGGATCGGGGACGTCTTGGCGCCGCCTCACTTCCCGTCTTCGCCGGCAAAGCACGCTGCCCTCCGGGGCCTTGGGCAGCCTCCGCCGCCTCTCTCTCCCCACCCCCGTGAGCCGGGACAGGGGACGCCTCAGGGGCCGCCAGGCGTTCAGAACGTAACCCTCGAGGCGAGAGCCCTGGGAGCACTGCTGCGGCCACAGGGCGGAGGACGTGAGGCGCAGGTCCTTTCCCGGCCGGGCCACCTCCTCGTCTGCGCGAGGTGTCTTTGCCGGGTCCCGGGGGTGACTCGATGGTGGGGCCCCGCGGGCCGCGACCTCCTCCTGCTTGCCTACAACTCCTGAGAGACAAAGTGTAAAACTTGGCCTTGGCACGCCCCGGCTGCGCCGCGGTGCCAACAAGAAGAAAAGGGGGGGCAGCCCAGAAGCGGCCCGGGGCGAAAGCCTTGCTCCGCCGGTACTTCGGGCGCCCGGAGCGCGCCCGCGCCTTCGGGTCGCCAGCTCAGGGACCCGCGCGCCCCCTCGGCCTCGACTGTCCTCCGCAGGGACACCCGGGCCCGAGGCTTCCGCGCGGGCAGGGAAACGCCCAGAACCTCTCCCTCTACCCCGGGCCGGCTGGGCGCCCCAAGAGGGCCTCCGGACGCAGGCAAAGGGAGGGACTGGCCGGGGCCACTCCTCCTACGCCTAAGGGGCCGAGGGACCCCCGGGCCGGCGGCGGAAGGAACTTCAGGGCGGTGGAAGGACGCTTCCAGTGGGCTGGGATCGTCGGAGTGGCGAAGGGTACCCCAGAATGCAGGACCCGGCTTCCGCCACAGCGCCCCTCCGGGGAACTCCCGGGTATCGCAGAGAGCCTGTTGGATCCAAACTGTCTTCATTTTCCAAGTTCAGTGACTGGATGTGGCCCGCGACCACTGGAGCTCTCCACAGGTGGGAGGCCTGTATCGATTCAAGAGAACCTGCTGGTGGTTGGTGCTCTAGTTGCTGGGCTGCTTTATGTGTATGTGTGACCGGTTTTAAGTATATGGTCCCAGTCTTTTCTTCTTGGCTAATGCAGGCTGCTATAAATGACACCCAGAGAAGGACGCTATCAATGTCAAGAGGTTGTAAGATGTTAAAGAAAAAGAAAACAAAAAAACAAACGCGGGGACCGGGGGAAGTGGTTTGCTGGAGTACTGGGCTGGTCCTGGCATCCCAGCGGAGCTACAAGGGCTGGGATTGCTGTTGTGGGGCGCTGGAGGCCTAATGATGGCTTTCACCACAAGCCCGAGCCTGAACATCCTAAATACAACAACAACAAAAATCCGGTGCCGTCGTAGCCAGATTTAAAGCTAATCAGAATCACTGGGTCCTTTCCTAGATAATGCACTTCAGGTGTCTACTCCTGCATTTTTTTTTTTTCTTTCTCCACACGGACAGACACAAGGCTGCGTCATTATTTTTAAGCTAAAAGCATCTTTTGCTGGACAGTCACAGCAGAGGCCTACAGGGGAGCTGGTGACAACGGAACTTCACATTGGTCTTGCACTTTATAGGCTTTTGGGTACATTATTTCATTTGAGCCTTACTTAAATCTTGTTGGAAAGAAAGAAGTGGTATTATCCACATTCTGCAAAAGAGAACAACTGAGATTTGGAGGTGTCTACTGACTTCTCCTTGGTTGCTCACACGTAAGTGCAGAGTGGGTCCACCAACGCAGGTGTTCGGACTGCAGGCCCATTTCCAGCTCCATGAGCACTGCTGCGAGCTGTCGGGGGTCCTTGTTCTCTTCTCCCTTCTTATCCTGATACTTGGGATAAAGGCAGAGGGAGAAATCACCGTTCGTGGTGAAAATGGCCTTTAGTGTGGGAGAAGGACTAATTCACCGGGCTCTGAAGGAAGCAAAATTCAGCTCCATATGCTGAATTGATGCTTTTGGTACATACTTCTTTGGGGTGGGGGGGTCCCTATTCTGGAAAGCTCTTCCATGGATAGATCTCTATTCAAGCAACAGCTAGAAACTCACTTTTTGAAACGTAAGACTGAACAAACCTACTATATACAAAGAAGTCACAGGTGTAACCTGGGCTGAATTAAAATAGCATTTACTGAGCACCCTTTTCCCTGACGAAGTATCCTATTTATTATTAACCATTGCTTCTAACCTGGTATTCTGGTCTTGATGCCCCTAAAGGGCCAGGGCTTCTCTGAGACACTGAAGACTTGCCAAAGTCCGGACACGTATGGGCCAAGGGTTGGGGAGCAATTCTTTCTTCTTATCTTTTGTGGGGGAACCTTTCTGTTATAAAATATATGATCTTTCCAGATGAAGCGTTTCAAATCCCTACTCAGGAACTACCTAGAACCGGATGTTTAGAAACCTTTGTATGAATCATATGTATAAAGTCACCTTCATAAGTATTTGGCTGGGAGTTGAGGGAAAGAATGTCGCGTGAGGAGGGAGAGGAAGAGGAGGGGGAAGACAATTGGATCTGAAACAAAACATTTGAGCTGATCAGGCTGTAAAATCGAGAGTAATTCCGAGCCGATTCCACTGTGGGGCGCCAAAGTTCTACTCGGCTAAGGCCTGCGGCCGTGTTGTGCAAGGTGCGAGGACTGAAGTCCTGGAGAACAGATGCACTGGGGGAAGAAAAGAGGGAGGAAGGAGGGAAGGGAAAGGAAAGGAGGGGTGGGGCTGGGGTGTCCTTTATTCTCCAGTTAAACTCGCCGGGGAGACTTTGTTACATAACAAGTCTGTGCGTGGTGGAAGAAGACTTTGTTGGAAGGAAAGAAGGAGGGTGTGAATGGGGGAAAGCGCTTAGAAAAGAAGACAGTCTCAGACCACTGAGCTGACGGATAAGAAACGCAGACGCTCCTCTTCGCTTCAGAAATTCTTGGGCTTCTTCTCAAACTGGGGCCACGACCTCTTTTAAAGGGGCGTGTGACGAGGGAGATTAGGAGTGGATCTGCTCCCCACAAACACACCGGCTACCCCGCCCAACTTCCTCGCCCCCCACCCCTATTTGGGGGCTGCCGCCACCGGGAACCGGGGCTCTCTCTCCTCCCAGGGCGCTGCGGGGTTGCCCAACTGCGCCTGCAGCCCCCGAGGACTCTTCAGCCGGGATAAAGGGCGGCTTCCCTCAGCCTGCGAGCGTCCTGGATGCTCAGCCGTCAGCTGCCGGGAGGCGCTGATTTCATTCCCGCGCGGCTTTCGCGGCGGGCGGCGAGGGGCGGAGGGCGGGGGCTGGCGGGGCGGGGTGGGGGCGGGGGGCGGGAGGCTGCGGCCGAGACCCGGGGAGGCTGAACCGCCCGGCCCCGCCTGGGTTTATTACATCCCAGCCACCGGCAAAGGTTAGGAACGCGCATTTCGAGACGGGATAATCCGAGTTTAAATATTAACAGTAAAAGCAGAACCGGTGGAATATTTACCTAGAAACTGAGCAGATCTCCTTTTGCCAAGGGAGAGGAGCGCCGAGGAGGCCCGGCTCCCAGGCCCACCGCTCTGGAGCGGCGCTTCTCCGCGGTGTCGCCGGGCGGGCCGAGACCCACCTCCACCTCGGAAGCTTCCTCAGATTGTGGTTAAGTGGGGAGGGCCGCGGACCCCCTCGTTTTGCCAAGTCGATCCGAGTCTGCGGAACTCGGTCCAAATCTTCTGCTTTGTCATAGTCTCCTTTTTAAGGGTCTCCCCGACCAACACAAAAGGTGGAGGAAAGTACGTTGGATCAATAGCAAAGATTGTTATTTAGATAACGAATTAATCTCCCTGTTATAATACTTTTATAGTGAACTTTGCACCCCTTCCATAAGAAAAAGGAATTTAAAGGAAAAAAAGTCTCAAACAGGATTAAGGTTTTAATTACAATTCCCTATCGAAATAGTATGTTTGATGAGCTGATCTTATCAATTAATAGTAACATTAAAGCTCAAGAAACAGATTCACGGAAAATATGCTTAAGGGCGTCTTTTAAAAGTAATCGCACCCAGGGAACTAGCGGGGCAGGAGGCCAGCGAGGCGGCGTCGAAGCGGGTTTCGGATCCTCGTCTGCTTGGGACTCGGCCAGTGCGGGGCGCGCATCTGGGGCTCAGGCTGGGGCGGGGGCGGCGGGCCTGGGAGACGCGGCCGCGCGGGTGGGAGGGAAATAATAAAGAACAAACGCGTCTTCCAAGCTGAGGCCCACATCAAAGTTGGGGCCCCGCAAGGGCCGTGCAGTTCACTGCGTTTGGGTCAGCGTTATATTCCAGGGGCAAATAAAGTAATTTGAACATGCACCAACAGTTTTCCATAAAATACGAGTTAAAAGAAGTAATAGAACTAATCACTGTCTCCTCAAATCAAGTAGAAAACATTTCAATGCACTAATTAGAGTAATTAGAATAATAAGCCTCTGCCTATATGTGGTAAGACAATGTGTACAAACAACTTTATTTAATGTATACTGGTAATCAGCGATGCGTGCCTGCTTGAATGCTTAGCGCAATAAAACTACCCTCCGTCCGCCCAAACAATCAAATACAAATTAGTTTAATGATTGTGCCTGCTGAATGTCTTAGAAATCCACAGGCAGAGGCGAGTAAATAGAAGCATCCTTGTTTGCGTGCGTCCCCGCCCGGGCTGGCCGCGGGGCCCGGTGAGTGGCCGCGGGCTGGCGCGGCGGGAGCGAGCAGGAGGCCCCGCGCGCCGGGCAGAGGCCGGGCCAGGCGCCAACACGGACCTGCGCCCGGCCAGAGCCCCTGCTACCGTCCCTGGCCGCCTTCCCACCCCTCCTCAGACAGCTGCCCGCCCCCGTGGCCCCGCCGCGTCCCCAACCCCCTAGAGCCCCTGTTCCCCGCCAGGCCTCACCTCCTCCAGAGGCAAAAGGCCGTTTTAGAACTCCTAGGGCCCGACTCCGGGGCTTTTAAGAATTGAGTGATTTCCTCCCACTAGGCGACTCCTCCCAGGCGCCTTGGAGGGCTAAGGGGGAGTGGGATGGGGGTCGTTCGACCGTGCTGTGAAAACCCAGACTGCAGGACCCCAGGCCTCCGGTCGTGTGGCGCGGCCCCTCCCCGCTCGCTGCCCTCGTCTCTGACTTGGGAGGCTGAGGTACCCAGAGGGGCTCCCTGGTTCCCTTCGCTGGGGAACTGATACTCCCCCTGTGTAGATAAAAGAGCGACTTTAGGCCCAGCAGGGAGCGGTCGGTTTCCGAGGGGTTTAGAGGTTCGCTTTCTTCCCGGCTTCAGCACTTGGTGGTCAGGCTCTTCCTCACTGGAGGCCCGGAGCTGAGGTCAGGAGCAGCCCGAAGTTTGAGGGGTGTGGGCTGAAGGGAACGTGCTTCAGAACTTCGCTTGCCAGCCCTGGGCTCCCTTGCTCCACTCCTTGTCCCTCTCCCAGTCGCCCCCAAACAAACAAATACACCAGGAAAGGCCAAATTACTCTACTTCCCCCTTTCCTCCCCAGTCTTCCTGCCGTGGGCTCCTCCGCCCTCTTCTCTCGGGGCACCTTCTCCCACGCTTGCCTCCCTCACGCAGGAAGCGAAATCCTGGGCCCAACTTGGCAGACTCAAGCGGAAGAGCCGCGCAGGCAGAAAGCTCGGAGAGTCACTCGCCCCTGGACCCTCGACCCTCAGTCACCTCTGCGCCCCCGCGCGTCTCTGCCCCGGCCGCACGCGCCCCCAGAGAGGCCCGCCGACTCGCTGCGACTGTAACCAACTTTCCCAGGGGCGGCAGCTGTACCCAAGGCTTCTGCCCTCCTCCCCCTAGCCACCACCTCTATCCTCAGCCTCGGGTGGGTGAACCCACCAATCGTTGACTGCCCCCCGCCCCAGGGTGTCCCTGGAGAGTGAGAGTGATGGACTAGCCCGCGACGTCGGGGCTGGCGACCCTCCCCGTAAAGATTAGGACGTCGGAGCCGCTTAGAGCCGCAGAGGGTTCCTAGCAGACACTGTGGGGCTGTTCAGTGGCCCGGAGCGAGGGCCGGGTTGGAGACAGGGACAGCCCGGCCCCACGGGCCCCTCCCTCCCTCCGCCGACAGGCTGGGCAGGGTGGGCCTTCTCTTCAGCGGCCGGGCCTTCCCCGAGGCGGGGGTTCACGGCGGGGCTGGGGAGCCTCCTCTGCGTCCGAGCGCCCAGTAGCAGCCTGCCCGGCAGCACCCTCGCCAGCCTTGGCCAGGCGCTGCAACAACTTTGAAGGAATATTTTGTTAAGGGAGCAAACAAACAAAAAGTTATTGATGTCAAATCATTGTCTCCAGAATCGTGTGCTGTGGAACGTAAAAATTCTTCGGACAGAATAGAGATTTCGGAACAGGAAGAGGGAAAGAACTCCCAACCCTTTCCACGAGCATTTGCCTCAACCTTACAGCCCAGGGATTTACAACGGCTAATTTGTGTTACAAGCCCCCGCAAGAAACTTTTTCTTTCTTTCTACTCTCCTGCCAAACTCTGGCCATATTTTTGTGTGTGTGGCTCCCTCCCCCCCTTTAAACAACAAACCCAGAGGAGACACTGGTGGGAGGAAAAATAGATGCCCCAAATCAAAAAGGATGCAGATTCAAATGTACTCCACAGCGAGGTTTCGTACTGCTGTCGTTCTGCACACCGAGAGTTAATCGTATACAATTTATAACAATCAAAATCCCCTCCATATTGCTCAGATGGGGTCCTAGTGCTCCCCTGTCTTTCTAAAATCAGTGACAAGTGAGTCTTTGTGGGGCATTTATTTCCTTCTTTTGCTAGATGACAGCTCCCCATTCTGAGAGCAGAGAGCTGTTTGCCGCCAGCTACATACAGCCCACTCCAGAGCCCAGGCTCTTCACGGACGAATCGCATATGGAAGTTTTTGCCCCCCTCCCCCCAAATCCCAGACAAAGAGCTATAAAAACTCAGAAAGACGTGAAAGGAATAAACTTTAAGATATAGATGCACTTTTACTGGTGTATTAAATAACATTTCAGACATTTTTTTTTTTTTTAAGAAATACATCTTCGTGTTATCAACAACCAGAATTCTAACAATAAGAGGCCAGGGTTGTTTTGATGGGATATGATATTGTTTCTAAAACCTCTAACAGCTAAGCCAAGCAGAGTTGTTATTAAGGTAAAGGGAAAGTACTACGTGGTAAAGTTAATTAACTTTTTTTTCCTTAAAAAATAAAGGAGGAAACAAATTTCCTAGCTTCCCACGAAACATACGAACAATGTGAAAATATTCTGATTGTTTATCTCCATAACCAAGCGAAGCCTTTAAGAAAACTAAAAAGCCATTTTCTGGCACTCCTGTACCCACCTCTAGATAAGGAAGCGTTGGAATAACTCTGGCCCAAGTTCTACCAAGGTGGGCAAGTTTATTCCTTGATTTTCCAGCTAAGTGGCACACCCCTGCCACTTCTGCATTATTTCCTGTACTGACTCAAGTGGTGAGAATAGGTACCAGGAGCCCTGGTCCTCTCCTACCACCATCTGCCCCCTGTTAAGATATTATGCGTCACTGAAAAAAGTAAACTTTCCTGAATAGGGATAATGTTGGTATAAAATTTAGCTGAACATCCCATTTAGTCCTATTGTCAAGATTCATTGCTAGTACCTCCAAGATGCATTTTTCATTTTAAATAGACACTGCCCCTTTTACCTCACTGAAATATACAAGCAGAGCCAAAGAAACACTTTTACCTTTGACCCTCCCTTCACCATCCGTCTTTCTTTTTCGGTTAAAAGCTCCGTTCTTTATCTCATTCTTTAACTTGTCTGGGGATTCAATAGAATCTAGAACACAGTTCTATAAACTGATTGAAAAATCAACAAAGACAAATCACAGAAGCCAGTGACAAAATGATAATTTCTCTCACCCAGCAACCCAGCATTACCCAAGCTGCTTCCACAGGAAGGCAAGTGAAAGGCCAAAGAAGGCGGCATAGGGACCTACATGCACAGGTACCAAAGCTCTCACATGCCATTTCCCCCCATTGTTGCTGTTGCATCTCTTTATGAGTTGCTCTTGGAGAAATAAGAAGGTAGGAGAGATGAGTGCCTTTATTGGAGCCATTTCATCAGAAAATCTTGCCAACCAGTGTGTGGCTTCCACTGGTAGGAGCAGGAGGCGAAGAAGAGTGCTTTTGTGGCTGCCGTCTCAAATATACAGGAGGTAACTTCATGGGAACCGAGAAGGTCTACAAGTGCCAAGCATAATATTATCTGTGGCCATTCCCTCTCTCTGACCTTCATGTAACTCTCCCACAGGATCGTTTCTCCCCCATCTTATACCATAAATGTTAAAAGTGACATATTTTGAGGAAACAACAGGAGCTTTTGCAGGATGACCGCATTCTGCATTATTGTCTTTGGGGGAAAGAAAGGGTTTGTTATTGTGGCTGGCCAACATCTTAGGGATGACTTCCCCACAAATTTCTCCCAAGGGCAGTGATGGAGTTTTTCACTTTAGCGTGTCATACATCCCCCAAACCGGCACTGAAGCTGCCCGAGTAGCTTTAGACTCTGAACGGCAAGCATGGGTCAAAACCATGGCATGTCCGTTTAACACATGATGGTTTCCAGTCAGTAGCCCCTGTGGCTAAGAACAAAAACCGCCTTCTCAAGGTCCACTAAAATGCCCTGCAGAGGGCAGATGCTGCTTGTTTTCTGCCTACAATGGAGGAGGATATTGACCCAGAACTCAAATCTATATCCAGCTTAAACATTTTACCCATCAGCATGTCTGCGGTCACAAAACACTTCTTCTTTCTGTCACTTCTTGTTCAGACTATTGATAAGATCATTTGGCTGAATCTGTTTGGGACCTGTGTAATATTGACTAGGAGTTAGAAAAGATGATCAGATGTAATAAGCCCAGAAACCGTCTTTCAAAATGGACATTTATACTTAAACCAGTGTTCCAAGGAGGACTTTAAATACATTAGCAAACTTGTAAACTAACTCAACACTGCTTGGATGTTGCACTAACCTTACACTGATTTTGGTAAGTATAATGTTCCCTCTAAGAATATCTGAAACAGTCTGTGATTAGCATCACAGCCTTGAGTGTCTTCCATACATTCTTTCCTTTTTTTCCCTTGCCCTGTGTGAGAGCCTGTTTGCTTGCCTGAAGAGAAACAGACACTATTGTATAAACCATTGCAAAATCCATTTTTTCCCCTGTAAACCTAACAGGAATAATACATGGGACCTACCAATAATCACTTGGTAAACACACATCTTGCATATTGTCAGAGTTACTCTTGGTTGAAAGATATTTGTTAATTATTTAAAAGAATAACACCCTTAACTAAGCTTTGTTTTTGAGATCCCAAATTATGTGAGGACATGTGGGTAAAGATTAAAGTCCACCTAGTTCCACTGATGCTCTTCAAAAAAAAAAAAAAAAAAGCACAATCAGTTAAGGTAGAGGTAACCGAGAAAGAAGATGTAGGGATATCTGCATTTATTTAAAGGCGACAAACATCTCTTTGTCGGACCATGAAATGGCAAACAAATGGAAGCTCAAACCCAATGACCATTTCAGTTTAATGCCATAGGTGTAGTGACTGAAAGGTCTGGAACTGATAGTTTTTTGCAAAGAAAAGTGAATTAGAATCAGAACAGTAGTCTCTCTTAAAAAAAAAAAAAAGTTCTGAGAGTTATAAACATGAAACCTGGCAGTATGCGCATAAAATTTATTCCAAAACTTTATGAAGTATAAAGGAAGGGAAGTATTTTACACACAACTCAACTCAGTCAGTATAAGGTCTAGGGTTTTCTCCCCCCTTAAAACTTGGCACTATCTTTAAAAATAAAATAAAGATATTTCAATAATTAGAACAAACTATGAAGGTATTGTGCATTTCTGTTTTATGTAGATAATAAAATATTACTTTAACATAAATATATAAGGATCTCTGCGTTTTTATTTTCCCCACAAGCACAACCAAATGTACCAAAACAAAATATTCTTAAAGAGACTGAACAAAAAAATTACATCCCATATAGATTTTGCTCATCTACTCATTTAAAGCTACAGAAAAACAGTTTCCAGAACCTTTTTGCTTTAAAAGAAATAAATATACATTGAGGCAGGCCACTTAAAAATGATATGAAAATATTTCCCTGGGTAGCATTAAAAAAAAGAAAAATAGACAAAGAAACATTTAAACTATTTCTGCATTTCAAAAGACAGATATTAAACATATATACATAGTGGTAAGGTTCAGTGGTAACTTTCATCTTAGTAAACCTATGAGAGTTAGAGGACCTATAGACACGTCCCCTGAACTCCAGCATCTGACCTTACCCACTTGGTAATAGAATCTGAAAATTCATTTCCTCCCTTTACCATTGGCTATTTGCCCTGCTCTGGATTGCTTCACTAAAGGCCAGTCCCCACACCTCAGGAACAAGCAGAGTGATGCACCCCGAAGCAGCAGCTCCGTGCCCATCTCCTTGTGACATTCGTTGGGGGAAATGAAATACAGGCAAATAAATATGCCCACTATGAGTCATCATTTATCTTGCAAAAACATTGAAAATGAAACAATCACAGGTGTTTGAAAAGACAATATAAAGTATATTTCCTAAAACCTTAACTACTGAGTGCAATGCTGATCTGATGCTGAACCATAATTTTATGGTATTGAGAATTTAATTTTTTAAATAAGAATTTGTCTAATACTTAACCAGAAAAAAAGCCCCAAACTTTTCAGATTAATAAAAAGTGTTTTCCCTTTGAGCGCCCTTTGTGCTGATTATTTTTAAATATTTTAACTGATCACAGTTTAATGGTATTTATTTTCAATACAGTTAGAAGTTTTTTCACTTACACTTCCCAGTAGAGTCTTTTGTTATGGGAGTTAACCATTTTCCATCAAGATAAGGTAAAAACGCACTTAAAACTATTAACAAAGGGAGAAAAGGAAGGATAGAAAATAGCATTTTTTCCCAGTTCATTTGGCTTCCTTAGTGAAAGAGGGGGAAAAAGCTGTCCAGGTCAAACTGGTATTTTCCGTAATAAATTATAAGAGAAGAGGGTGTGGGACCTTAAATACGATTTGATAAACAAATGAGCTAGTGAAGACAAAACCAGTCTAGAGTGGAGATATGCTCTGTATGCATGTGGGTATTTGCGTGGTAAGAAACAGTCTATGCATACACCATTAAGTTCCCAGATTATTTTCTTTATGTTAAAAAAAAAAAAGCTATTAGAGGAACAAAGTTTAACTGCTGCTGTCAGCACAAATAATTCCTCATAATCAAGTTATTAATACTGAAGGCAGAGAACTATACAGGGGTTTCTGAAGATATATATTTCCCTAGTTCTCTTCAAAGTGCCACTTTCTGTTGGACAACTCTGGAAATATATTTAACCTCCACATTTCCTCTGAGCTCTTTCACAATGGGCCCGCCTGATAAAATGAAGCAATCAGTCACTCACTATCGATTTTTCTTTTTCTCCCCTCCACAACCTCCCCCAGAAACACTGCCTGAAAATGAAGTTTACTTTGTGGCTGGTAACAAAAACCAATGCTTGACTCATTTTTGTATTCCAAACCGGATTCTTGCCTTGGATAAAGCGGGTAGACCATGCACGTTTCCTGAAAGCAGAGAATGATTTATTTTGTACGAAGCCAATCATTTTTGCTTTGGTAAAAGAAGCAAAAAGATGTTACACCAATGTTGGGGTGGGGGGGACCGAAGGTAACCAAAGTTCACAAACAGTAAGAAGAACAAGGGGCAACACGAGAACGTTGGAAATGGAGAGTAGCCAAGAGCTGGCTTCAACTCTCTCTGCTGAATAAAACAAAACAAAACAAAACCCGGCAATTTCAAAATTAACGGTGGGAGAAAGAAAAATACGTTCATGAATTTGTTCATGTAAACTTCAATTTTCTTGCAGTGCAAATTTATGTGGTGAAATTTTGACTACATTAAAGAACATGTGTATATTTCCCTCTTTCCTGATGAGGATCCACATTAAACCAACACAGAGGCATGTGCCAACTCCGAGCATCAGGAAGCTGTTTTGTGTTTATCACGGTTTGGTGGATGTTTTTTTTTTTTTTCTTTTTGGTAATTTATTTAGTTTTGCCAGGTATTTAACTCAGTGCTTGCCATCTCTCTTTCTCTCTTTCTCTCTCTCTCTCTCTATTACACACTCTCTCCTCACTCTCTCTATGAGACACTCCACTCCATTGCCTGGGTACTAGCCTGTAAAGGTCAAAACACATCATTACACCTGCTACCGTTTAAAGGATAGTCCAGTGCCTTAGTTGCTTTCCTTATTATTATTATTTTTTCTTTTTAAGGGACGGGGAAATAATAATTAAAATAAAAGAACAATCAGAAGTTAGAGAGGGAACAAGGGGGCTGGGAAAGGGCCGTGGACCGTAGAGGAGGGGGAGCCCCCGCGCTCTGCCCCTCCCCCCCGCTCGAGTTCACTGGACGGGCGTCTGCACCCCGTGGTGTGGTGGCGTGTCCCTACTCCCCCCGTACACATCCTCGGCGCCCGGCAGAGTCCCTCCGGGAGGGGTCATCCTTTTCTCTTTCTGTCTCCTGTTACAAAACCAAACTCTCACCACCTCCTTCTCCAGCTGTAAGCTGTCCGCGAGGGAGGTGATCTCCTGGGCCGAGGGCTTGGGGCATTTGAGGAAATGGCTCTCCAGAGCCCCCTTGACGCTCACCTCGATGGAGGTCCGCTTTTTCCTCTTGCGCCCCTGCGCTGCGATCTTGTCTATGCTCGTGGGGCTGCCCGAGGACGAGTCCGCCTCCTCCAACCACTTGTTCAACAAAGGCTTCAGCTTGCACATGTTCTTGAAGCTCAGCTGCAGGGCCTCAAACCTGCAGATGGTGGTCTGCGAGAACACGTTGCCGTACAGGGTGCCCAGCGCCAGCCCCACGTCCGCTTGGGTAAATCCCAGTTTGATCCGGCGCTGCTTGAACTGCTTGGCGAACTGCTCCAGGTCATCCGAGGTCGGCGTGTCCTCGTCCGAGTGCGGGTCGTGGTGCGCGCCGGGGTGGCCCGGCGGGCCCTGCGGGGGCGGCGGCGGCGGCGGCTGCTGGTGCGGGTGCGAGTGCGGGTGAGGGTGGTGGTCGGCGTGGTGCGGCTCGTCGTGCGCGTCCCGCAGGCCGTGGTGGTGCAGCCCCGCCGGCTGCCCGCCGGCGCCCAGCATGCCGTTCACCGTGAAGCTGGGCTGCGAGTAGAGCAAGCCGCCGTTGGACGCTCCCATGGAGGGCGGGAGGTGCGCTGCAGCCGCGGCGCTCCGCCATGCCCCGGGCCCCGGGTGGTGGTTGGCGGCGTGGTGCACCAGATGCGGCGGCCGCGGCTGTTGCTGCTGCTGCTGTTGTTGCTGCTGCTGCTGCTGCTGCTGCTGTTGCTGCTGCTGGTGCTGCTGCTGCAGGGCGCCTGGCCCGTGCAGCTCGTCGCCGCGGCCGCCCTGCTGTACCACCACCGAAGGCTTGATGTCCGGCTGGCCCAGGGGGCTGGTGGACCACGGGGAGCCGTCGCCACCGCCCCCGCCGCCGCCCCCGCCCCCGCCGCCGCCGCCGCCGCCCCCGCCGCCGCCGCCGTGGGACAGCGCGGTGATCCACTGGTGAGCGTGGCTGAGCGGGTGCCCGTTGCTCTGCAGCGCGCCGTAGTCGCCCTGCACCAGGCTCTGAGCCTCGCGGTAGCCCCCCGCGCCCTGCTGCATGCCGCCCGGCGGCTCGGCGTGCACGATGGAGGCGCTGGAGGTGAGCAGGCTGTAGTGGTTAGACGCTGCGGTCGCCATGACTCTCGGAGCCGGACTGAGCGCTCCGGTTAAAGGAGCCGCGCATTTGACAGTTACTTTTTCGCCTCGGGCTCCTCTGCTCGCTCGCTCTCTTTCTCTTTCCTCTCTCTCTCCCCCAGCGGGCAGCTCCGACGCCCGCTCCGACGCCTTCTGTTGCTGCTCCTGCTATTACTGCTGCTGCCGCCGCCGCCTCCCGCCCGCCCTCGCTCTCTTTCTCCTCCTCTCCCTCCTTCTTGCTCTCGCTCACTCTCTGACTAGCTCCGCGCTCCCCCCTCTCCCTGCTCTCTCCAGCTCTCTCCCGCTCTCTTGGCAGCGCCAGCTCGCAGCGGCACGCGCCTGGGCCCCGCCCCCTCCGCCCCCTCCCATTGGCTCCGCGCCCTTTGATTTACGTGGATACCGCTAGCAACCTCCCAGGCCGGCGCCACTGATTGGTGTAGAGGTGCCCCCTCCTTCTCCCCCACCCCGGGCGCTGAGTCCTCTCAGCCCTCCTCCAGTCCCCCCTCTCCACCCAATTCAGATTCTCTTAGTTCTCACCACCCTAGCTCCCCAACCCCGGGGCTCCTCCGCCCCTCTTGGATGGGCCCCGCCCCCCATCTGTCTCCCTAGCAGACAAGCTGTGCGTCGGGGTGGGGGCTGGGGGTGGCGGGGTGTGTGTGGCGTGGCGGGGGTGTTGGTGGTGGGGCGGCCTCAGCCCTCTTTCGACCACAGCCACTTGGAAGACTTGGGTGTGTGTGGGAGGTGGAGGGGTGTGTGTCGGTCTACCTTCTCTACCTACTGGGGCTGGGGTGGGGGGTGAAGGAGAGAGAAAAAGAAAGGCTGAGTCGCACGGAGCCTGGGGTAGTCCCATTTTTACTCACCTTGGGACACACACACACACACACACATACACACACCAGCTTTCTTAAACCTAGAGCCAGAAGCCAGACTTGTCCCCCTGTTGAAGTCTCCTTTCCCCCCACGGTTAGAATTTCAGTGTCCACGTGCTCCAAGGCGTGCGGACACTTTTGCCCCAAATAAAGGCCCTCTTCTTCCCCTCCAACCGCCGCTAGCGCAGGCTCTCTTCCCTTTAGGTTCCAGGCCCACTGTCTCCCAGCCCCTGAGCGAGGACCCCATGAGAGGCTGGCTCAGCCTACGCTCGTCCGCTAGTGAGAAACTCCTGTAAAGGCGCGGAACTGCCTGCTCTGACAGCGCAGCGGCCTGGACTGAAAACAAAACAAAACTCACAAAGTCTCTGTCGGATTCACACACTGGGGCGCGCACACAGTTTTTGGTTTAGAAAACCAGGAGCCTGGGCGGGCGGACCTTTGCCTTGTGCAAGGCTACAGGAGTGCAGGCGAGAGGTGCTCAGCCTCCGGGTGCGGTGGAGGCACCGAGGGCCGCTCGGGGAAGCCGAGACGCGGGGCTGCGTGCGCGCTTCCCTGAGCGGCTGGCGTTTTTCAATGCAACTTTTCCGTTAGCTGCTTCGAAAGGGAGGAAGGGTGTGTGAAGGAAAATGGGCTGATGCTAGGGGATTCATCCTAATTAGTAACTTCTACGGGCGCCAGCGGGTGGGGCTGGTCTAACTCAGCTCTTGGGCGCTTGCAAGCGAAGCTCCCCGCTTAGCCTTCAGCCATGAACTCCAGAGCAAGACTGCGGAACCGTACGCTGGCGGCGCCGCTCTACCGAGCGCGAGCGCGTCGCGCGATCAGTTCCCTAGCCGCCCCGAGCAGGTGTCTGCGAGCCGGGTAGGAGAGACCCAGGCGCGGACCCAGGCTGGAGCAGCGGGACCACCACGAAGGGCCAAGTGAAGGGCGCGGATGCTGCGAGGAGAATCAAGAGTTGTTGCCGGGAAGAGGAAAAAAGACCCCAGGGAAAGTGAATCGCGTCCCCACCTCTCACCCTTGGCCCTGCGCGTTGTAGCGCTGGCGCTGCCGGTGGTCTTGTGTTTGTGAAGGAAGCCAAAACAGCGCTCAAGGGGAGCACTTTGGGGCCTCCGAGCATCTTAATCTAGACAGCAAAGTGGAGCGGGCCAGAGAATTCATCACGACTAACGAGGAACGAGCTCTTCGGGGAGTGGCTGAGTTGTTTATAAATCACCACGTTGAGCACCCGCCCGGGCAAGAAGCTTTGGGTGAGGATTTCCACGTGCCCTGTGTTTATGAGTGTGTGTGTGTGGGAGAGAGAGAAATGGATAGGGGAGGGGCGAGCCCACAGGCCGCCAACCGGACGGACCTGCATCCCCCCCACGCGCGCACCCGCGCGGCGAGGCGAGGACACACACGGAGTGGCGCTCGGTTCCAGCGCAAGCGCGGAGCCACTCCGGCCGCGCGCTTGGGGGCTGCTAGGAATCTCGTAACTTTGCCCGGCTAGGGAAGAATGAAAAAGTCCTAGCCTCGGAGCGCGCAGACGCGGCGGCTGGCGCCTGAGGCTCCTCGACTGGGAGCGGAGGGGCTGGGCGGCGGGCAGGACCGCCTCCTCGCGACGGCGGCCCGGAGTTCCCCGCTCTGGGCGCGCGGCTCTCCTGGGGCTTTGGGAGCGCTCGGGCAGCGTGCCAGCCGCGTCCCGTCCAGGCCTGCCGCTCCCCTCTGCCCCACCCCACCCCCGCCCCTCTGCTCGGAGAACTCAGAGATCCCCAGATGGAAGAATCCAGCAGCCGCCGGGAAGAGACGTGTCAGGATACTCAGCAGCTCACCCCCCCCCCCTTTCCCCCTTCCAGGGCAGGTGTCTGCTTTTCTCTGGATTTGATTTCACATTTCTCAAGGGACAAGGCCCTTTGCAGCCCTTGGGGTGATACATTCGAGGGAAGAGAAGGGTTTCCAGACGCATCTCTGAGAGAACCTAGGCGGCTGGGCTCCGAGTCAGTTTAAAAGTATCCCACCTTCCTCTTCTTCTGTCCCCTCCCCTCCAACCCCGGGCAAAGGGCGCTGGGGCGGGGGGCGGGGGGGGGTGCGGGCAAGAATATGCTGCACGTGTACATCAAAACTTCCTGTCTGCAACGGGACTTCACTGGCGATTACCACTCTGAGATCCATCCCACGTTGAGGTTCTGGGTCTCTATTCCACCCCACCCGCCCCACCTCATTTCGCTGGCAGGCGTTGGCTCCAAAACGTTCCCAACAGGGTAACCCTGGTAGTTCTATCGGATTAATACACCCAATAAATCCCCGGGAGTACACAAAGCCGTGCCCAACCCCCGGGCCTCAGCCTCTGCACCCCACCCCCAACCCCGGAGCCGGGCCAATCGCCGGGCGGGCAGGGCTGGGCGCGCACTAGGGCTCTGTGTACCACCTCCCCCCGCGCTTCCCCCGCCTCCCTGCTTGTCGCCGGAGGCCCGGTTGGCGCGAACGCTGGGTCCTGAGTAGCCTCAGCTTCCTGTCTGCCCCCCGGCGCGACTCCTCCCTGGGGCTCTGGGAAGCCAGACTCTCGGGGGTTTTAGCTCCAGATGGGGGCTTCTCCATCTTCCTCCCCCCTCTCCCACCGTCTCGGGTTCCTTTCTTTGAGGCTGACCCCGCCAGGGCAGAGTCTGCAGGTCTGCCAGCCTTTCTCCAACCCGCATAAAAGCACGTTGAAGGTGTCTCGGGGAGACACCTCCAGGTTTTGATTCAGCTCATTCCCTTTCACTGTTCAAAGCAGCTGTTCAAATACAGAGGCTGCTTACGTTGACGTGGAAAGGATTTCAAACAACCCTAAAATGCTTTGAACTGACAAGGTGTCTTGATATCTCCCTCACTCCAGTACAGCTCCCTGAGATCACTCGCTAGGACAATGGCTGAGCAGGCTGTTCAGGCGGGCCTCGCTGCCTGGGGGCGGCTGCAGGGTCCCCTGGGCCCTTTCCGCGAGAACAGGCTTAAGGCGCCCTAAGAAGAGATGCAACGGAGCTAGCCCATAACCTTCCCCTAGGTCCCAGGAAAGCCTGCGCCCTTTTGGCATCCTGACCTGCACTGGTTTGAAGAAGTGGTGCGGACTCCCTCCTGTCCGGGTGCATTGCATAGAGAGGAAACAACTCAACGTATCCGAACTAAACCGAGGAGACCCACATTTTATCTCCACATTGTCACACTCCTCTAAAGAGCGAGCAGGGCTTGGCACCTTAACCCATGGCCTCCAAAGTCTTCACCTGAATAACAGTAATGGTATCAATCCATGCATCTAACATGAACATAATTTATTAACTCATTCATCTACTAAACACACTCACACTATATGTTAATTATCATTTATTTATTTCTATGTACCAGGACTTGGCAGAAAACCCACCATAATCATTCCCATACATTGTGCTGAAAGGACACAGTTATTAAAATAGAGATGAGATGGTGTTCATTTGATAGATCTTAATGTATTTCTTATTTATGTAGTCCCATGATAATAGAAATCAGGAAACAAAGGGAAATTTCTTAGGAGGTGGCAACTGGTTTAAACTTGGGTAAAATTGTCTACTGGTGTTTCCTTTA
Organism: Mirounga angustirostris; assembly: GCF_029215605.1. Lineage (NCBI taxonomy): Eukaryota > Metazoa > Chordata > Mammalia > Carnivora > Phocidae > Mirounga > Mirounga angustirostris. The sequence continues at coordinate 85,105,309 of NW_026991716.1, read as the reverse complement.
CAGTGTATCCACCTTGGAGGAGGATTGTTTTAATCCCTTCTTTTCCCACTCCTCCTCTTCCCCCCTCCTTCTTCTCTACCTCTTCCCCTCCCCCCTTCCTCCTCCCGTGTCCCGGTCATTCATTCCTGCCCTTTCTACTCTCCTGCTAGCCCCCAGATGATGTTTTATTTGGTGGATAGCTCCCCCACATTTGAATGGAACTTCTTTGCTAAGGGCCTACAGGACGTCAAAACTGAGGCTCCCACTTTAGAGCTGTAACTCTAAACAGCCAATCCACACAAAGAGGCAGCTGGCTGCTTTAATGAAAACCTCCTGAAAGCTTCAAGAACGGCAGTCTTGGGGATGCATTTATAAGGAGCATGGAAAATGCATTTTCAAGTTGCTAGTTCTTATGAAAGACACAAACATTTAACTTCTTAAAAAACAACAGAAATTAATACCTTTAATTATGTAGCATCACACTGTCTCCTCAAATTAAAAAAAAATCTCATACAGATTTATACAAATTACTGTCTATACATGTATTGTGGATCTATCTCTATGTCATGAATGTGGATCTATCTCCATGTCATAAATGGTCTTGAAGAAGAAAAGTTTTCTGAAAGTTGAAACTTCCATTCTTCATATGCTTGGCAACTGTCCATGCCTCACATTCAGATGATTCTATTTTATCTTCACTACTGTGTAAACCAGTGAGATGTAATGTTCTAAGTTCAGTATTTGAAATGAAATTATTTGAATTCATGGATATTAATCTCTTTCCCCCTTTACTTCCAGTTCTGAATCTTGTCATTAAAAATGATCCCCCCTTTGTAGTCCGCAAGTGAATATTTTATAGACAGGCACGGTTTGAAGACTTCTAAAACCACATCACCCAGGCAGTCTAGCTGTTTCAGGGATTACTTTGAGTAATTTATCAAAGGAAGCCTGCTAAATTTTGAGTGGTGAATATGAGGCCTTACAGGGGAGAAAGCATAAAGGACACATTTCATCAGTGTGCAAGATAAATTCTATTTGGAGTTAATACAGCTTGTTTATATTGAAATAGCAGGAACAGAACAGGAGGCAATTGGTGGCTCCTAGTTCCCTTCCTGAAATTTTGTTTTTAAAGGGCTAACTAATGACTTCCTAGCAATGGAGCCCGAGGGTGCCCCCCCCCACTTAAAGCATCCCATCCCCCCAACCCCCCTGCCTTAAAGCAGGTGGATGGCACCTACCAGGACGGAATGACAACTCTTTGATAAAGGGATTTCAACACAAACCTCCTTAGCTCTAAGTATTTGAAAATGAAGCTCTTGCCGCAGTCAGTTCCCTTTCTTATGCTCTGGAGTAATTTGAGAAGCGGAAGGCAAGGGGCGAGAGCGCCCGCACACACCTGCGCAGAGGCGTAGGGGAAGGGGGTCCTCTGCTATTTCACTGGTGCGGTGTCCAAGCGCCAGAGCTGGGTTTCGATCTCTGGGAGAAACAAGGCAGCGTTTGGTTGAGGTTGGGCTTCGTTTTTTTGTTTTTGTTTTTGTTTTTTTATTCTGGCTGCACAGATTAGGAATGCAAATCCCTTCTAAAGTGTACGAATGCACTTGACAATTGTGTTGTTAGTGCCCGGAGGACCTCATCCAGCAGGGGAGGGATGATGCACCGGAGCGAAGTTTTTCTTAAGGGCAGTTAACCACAGCGGTAATAGCTGTGGGCCAGGACTTTCTCGTACGTTTCTGAGTTTTAAACCTGTCATTTTAGGCACCTCTGGACTTAACAAAGTTAGGGATGACTATTTTTTTTAAAGGCAGTTTTCCAGAATGTGGGTCCCGGTGATGTAAAGGGTGGCATCATCCGGAAGACGACGCAGAAAGAGGAAGCTTTAGGCAGGTTGGAGCAATGAGAACAGCTCACTCCTCTTGTCTTTCCTTCGAGTTTTCGATGGTAATCTAGGGCAGCCGGGTCCCAGCATTAAATGCAAAATAGGAACACAGGACACGGCCGAGTCACAGGCCTGATCATATTAACGCCCCAGGTCAGAGGGAGAGAATAATGAATAGACGCAGAGCTCAGTTCGTGGAAGGGAACCTAATTAACCTTGGGAGAGTGAAAGAAAGTCAGAGATCACGCCTAGGATCTTGGTTTAGGATGCTTATATTTACGTGAACGTGAGTGAGTGCGGGTGGGTGGAGGAGGGAGGGAGTAGTTTGCTTTGTGCATTATATTAATAATTGTTTTTTAACCCTGAAAAAAAGCTGGAGTTTGTGCTCCTCAGGACCATCCAATCACTCACAGAATCCCGCAGAGAACTCCGCTGTGGGGGCTCCCGATCTCTGCCAGGAGGTTCTGCGTCTCGGCCTCGGCCTGCGTGCGAGATCAGCCCTGGTAGGGAGAAGGGGCTGCGGCGTCCCCGCGCCCTGGTCTGACCTCGGAGGGACTGCTAGGGAACAGAGCGGGATGGGGGTGGGGGCGTTCCCTGCCACTGAGCCACTGAGCTCCCTGGCAGGTTCTGGCTGCGATCCGGTGGAGGAAGACGAGGGCGAGAAGCGGGAGGCCGGGCCATTGTCCAGGGAGGGCGCATTTTTGTCCGGATGCTGCTGGTTGCTATAGCAAGGAGGGAAATCCAAACAGAAGGGCTCAGTTCGCCTTCTGAGGGCCTGGGAGCAGCGTTCTCTCCTCTCAGCCAAAATAAAAGTGCCGCCCGGGGCCTGGCACCCCTTCCCGGGAAAGCTGACCGCAGGCTCCAGGAGAGGGGCCCGAAGGATCCGGGGACCGAGCGAGGGGAGGGGGTATCCAGCCCCGCAGGGAACGGCCAAGCAGGTGGAGCGGGCGGAATGCACCAGCCACAACTCTCTCTCTCTCTCTCCCCACCCCCTCCCACTCCTTCTCCCCCCCCCCCCCCCCCCCTCGCTCGCACCCGAGGTGACGTCTTTTATTTAGGAAAACCTCACAACCTCAAACTCCTGGGACTTTCCCAGTGGGTGAAAGCCCCTCTCGGCCGGGGCTGATGGCCGCGTTTGGGCGCTGGGAGCGCCGTCGGAGGAGAGCGACCTGCGCGCGGCACGACGCTGTAGCGGGAAGGAGCGACCATAGCAGAGGCAGAAAGACCTGTTTGTCATAAGTTTAAAAATCACTCAAAGGGAAATTTCACTAGAAGGGGGGGGAGTGGATGAGAAAAATTTCACATTTAAAAAAGACTTTTATTTTGCAGTAGTGTGTGGGTTTTTTTTTTTTTTTTAATGTCTTGCTATTCAACTTTGAAAACTGTGTGGAGGAAAGGTTACAATAAAGGCTCTTTACGGCTTATAATTTTTCCCAACAGTATAGCTCAAAATAGCTAGGGGAAGACAGCTGTGTTTAGTTAATTGTGAGATGTTATCTTTAGAAATTTTTAAAATGGAAGATACTAGTTTACTCTAGGTCAGGTAAAAAGTTAGGCTATTATTTGTGGGGACAAATTAGCTACACCAGAAGGGCACAGGATAGTAGGGAGTTTAAAAAATTAATTCTCTTACTCTCCTGTGACTTTTAAATTCTCTCTCTCCCTCTTCCCTCCCTTCTCTCTCCTTCTTTCTTTCATTTCTTTTTCTGTCCCTCTTCTCTCTGTTTGTCTCTTGCCTAGAAGCTGCCTGAAAAACTAGAGAGGAAACTTTTATTTGACCAGAGGAAGCCATTTGAAAGGCATAGTCAAGAGCTTTTTTCTCCCTCCTCCATTTAAAATATATCCTTTCCTTCCCAGTGACAAGTCCCTTAAAAAAAAAAAAGTTTACACAACTTTGTAAGAAGTTCCTTAATTCATAATAACATTCACATTTTAAAAAATGCTTGAAAGAAATCATGTTAATGAAGAGAACATTTGCAGTAATTTGGTGATAATTATCAGAATCGCCACATACTCGCAGAGGCTTGAACAATACGTGTTCGGAGAAAAGCAAAACACATTATTTTAATAGTCTGATATGCAAACTATGGACCGTTCAATTATGTGGCTTAATAATGCATACATGATGTGATCTTGTTATTGGGATGGGAAGGTCTGCGGTGAGTCACTCCTAAGACCAAGTGTGCTTTCACATCCAGTAAAATCCATTGCCATGGATCAGGGGTCCCTGCCAAACTGCATTTAAGAGAATAAAAATTAATGACTGAGAATTTGAGCGTTAAATTAACATTAATTATATGACCTGCATGCTGGAAAGATTAAATTTCTTACGCCCTAATTAGATAACGTCTCCTCATATATCAAACAATTTCCATTTTCATTTCCAGGTTTCAGGAAAACAGGACAAGGTGGGGACAGGCAGTAGTTAAAGGTTTTCCTTCTCTGAGGTCAGAGTTGGGGTCTCCAGCCACCATCTCCACTGCTTCCCTTTTCTTCTTCCCTTGACTTTGCCATGAAAAGCTCTCAGGTTGGAGGTCACATTACAGAGAAGTAAGCTCATTCTCCACTTCTTACTGCCACTGGTAGTTGGAGAGCAGGGGACTTGGTGGGCAGTCCCCAAATAGACCTGGAGCATTGGAGAGGGACCTCTTGCAGCTGTCCCAAAGAAGCCTGGGCCACCTGTCAGTGTCTTAGGCCAGGAAAACTAGGTGGTAAGATCCCTGGCAGGGACGCAGAAGAAAGGAGAGTCCAGTCAAAATGTACCACGGACCCTTTTAGAGTAGAAACGTCTGAGCTAGAAGTGCAAGGATGCAAGTGATGCTCAATGTTGTGTTTGGAAAAGAAAAAAAAGGTTTTCTTAGGTGGGGGACAACCAAAGGCCAAGACAACCGTACCCCTTTCTTTCGTGAAGAGGTCCATAAGAGGTTTGTCTACCATCTCCCCAGCAGTGCCCTGACATTTTGAAATCTCACTCCATGCTGGCCACAGGCACCCATGCTGGCGAGGCTAGTATGGCCTGTCTGACCGTGTCTGGGGCCAACACACGGCTGGCCTCGGCCCCCAGGTGAAGAATGAGCCAGGTGTGTGGGTGGGTGTGTCCCCAGGACTTGAAAACCTGTTACCGATTAAGCGGGGGCAGGGAAAGGTCAGGATTAGGGTAAGCAGTACCCCCACCCCACCCCCACCCCCCAGGACAGATGGTCTGTGGTGACGCGTCCCTTCCCTCCATTCCTAAAACGCAATTTAGGGGTCCCAGGGCTCCGAAGAAAGCTGCCATGTGCATTTGGTTTGGAAACAATGCACGAGGACTTAAATTCCTGGGATTAGAATTCCGAGTTTCCTCGTGGCTACTCCGTGTGGCCCCAGACCTCTCACGTTTCCTCCTCCCCCTTCCTCCTCGCCTCCTCATCTCTAGGGACAGTAAAGACTGCCGGGACCTTTCGGACAGCTGCCCCGAGCACCGGGCAGGACAAACCGAGCAAGATTAAAACCTCAAGGCGGCGGATTCTAAGTCACTCAGAATAGAGTTTTCACGTGTCAGTGTTCCCATTCAGCCACTTTCAGGCTTCTGGCGAAAAGGGCAGGCGTGCGTGAGCGCTAGTCTACGCGGTCGTAAATAGTGTGTTACGTGCCAGGGGAAAGGGGGGTGTTAGGAAAGTTAGCAGATGCGGGAGGGAGGGGGTCTCTGCCTGCGGGCTCCCCTTCCCGCGGAGCCGTCGGGCACCGGAGGGACGGTCGCCGCCAGGGGGGCGGCGCGGAGAGGGGCGCGGAGACGGGCGCGTCCCGCCGGCCCCTGCAGGGCAGAGGCTCCCGGAGGCCCCAGGCGGGGCGGCTGTCTCCCGCGCTCCTGCCCCGCCGGGCCCTCCGGCCGCCCGCCCCACGGCGCCGCTGCGCGCTGCCCAACGCACGCTCACCCTTGGCAGTTACTTGGCGCTCTCCGAGTCGCCAGTGAAAGCCAACCTCAGGGGTGGAACGGACCTGAAAGTTAGCCCACCTGTTACCCGGGGCTCGACCGTGTCTGCCTCAGATCCGCGCCAAGCCTGGGGCCCCGGGATTGCGGGCCGAGAGGCGGGGCTGGGCTCCGAAGCCGGGTGCGGCGCCTGCACCGAGTCCGGGGAGGGCTCGGGGACTCGGGAAAGTCTGGCGACGTTTCTCCTGCTCCCCGCCCACCTGCTGCTCACCGAGGGGGGTGTTGGAAGGGAGGGCGTAAGGCTCGGGGGTAAAGTGGGTGAGGTGGAAGTGAAAACGAATAAAAGATGGTCCTTCCCGCCTTCCCGAAAAATCCAGAAATTTCTCTTTTGGCAGAGAAACGTCTCTCCTGGCAGGTCTACAGAATTAGAACGTCGCAGCTGTTGTGGCCAGAACTTCGCAGCCCCGCTCCTTGGGCAGAGAGAAGCCTCTGTTCACTCACCACAGCTCCCTCTTCCTCTCTCCGCAGCGCTTTCGGTTTGAAACGTGTTTCTCCTTTACACAAACCACCCCCCACCCCAGCGTGCCTTTGCTCGAAATGGTGACTCCTTGTAGAAATTGGAAAATCAATACTAGTTTAGCTTCTTCCGTGAGATGATGCACTGTCTAACCTTACAGGGAGGGAAACAGCCGAAGGCACAGCTCCAGCCTCTGGAGAATTTTACATAGAAATTTACGATGAATGATACTCCTGAGCGCTGCTGAAATATACTTTGGTTAGTAGCATTACTATAAGCCCAAGACACACCTCTTAAATACGTATTCACTATTTGGTCGTGGTTGAGGTTTGGTTAAATGATTGACCAGAAGCTCGCACTGTGGGTGTTTATTCTTCCTGTTTTCTTAAACCACTTCTTGGATGGTTTCCTGATAGTTTTCAGATGTCATTTGCAGCACAGACAGATTTCATATGCCTAGTGCAGATTGTCTTCAAAGTTCTAGTTTAAAGAGCATTATGTAAGCCTCTCTCTATTTACATAAGAGCTTTAACTCAAACCTCTCAGAAAACCATTTATTACCAACTGAAACCCATCCAGGGGAGCAGCATAACCGACCTGTATCTTTATGACACTCTCAAAAACAGCAGTAGTTCATTCATTTTGGAAAAAAGAGAAAAGTAGATGTAACAAAGAATTGGAGTATTTTGCATCTTATTCAGCTTGGTTTTATATCATTTAAGCATTATTCTTAAGCTTCAGGCAGCGCCAGTATTTATAGGATGCACTTTTTCTCTATCTGGTCATTATTTAGGTGACAGAGATGGTCCTGTCCCCCTCAAGTGCATTCCTAAATGTGAGAACAAAGATCTTTTAGTTAGTAGAATCAATTAAGTACAAAGTTTACTAAATTCTAAATTACTAAAAGGATTCATGAATACATGATCACTGTAAACAAAAGTCAAGCAATAATACAATATATAGGATAAAAAGTTTTATTTCTTTTTTTACTATCTGTACTTTCATCACATTCCCTTTCCCATAGATAACCACTGATAGTGTTTCCTTTCTCCCTTTCTTTCTCCTTTTTCTTCCTCCCTCCTTTTTTTCTATCTACTTACTAAACTTTGGAGCAGATTCGGATTGTTACACATTGTTACAGTTACTTTTAGGAAGATGGAGCCTGGTGAGATAGGAAATTTAGTAACGAGGAGTTAAAAATTGGGACACTATAGGAAAAGACAATATCTTGTCCCAAATCACATGGGATGCTAGTTTTGGGGTATTGCTCAATTTGTGTTACTGCATTAGCTGGGAAAAAAGCCAGTTGGACACTGGCACCTTCAGGTCAACAGAAAAGATCAACAAGGGCCCTAGGGACATCTTTGCTTAACTATTAGAAGCAAGAAATTACTCCAGGAGAGTTTTTAGAGTCTGAGGTTCTTCATGGTGGCCATCTTTTATTTAAACAATCTTCCCTCTCCCTGCACTGGCAGGACAGATGCTATTCTACAGCTGTGTCTCAAATATGGAATTTGCCCCATTAGGGACTTGTCCTGTTAGGGCATCTTCTCAGAGGAGGCCCCTTCTAAGATGTAAATAAGTGCTGTTATGGGTAGTTACACCAAGAGGTTTTGTGAATCAGACAGGTTGTGTCTCAAGTGTTTTCTATCACCTGCCACCCTTCTCCTCACTCTTCCCTATCACTCCGGCCACACAGTTCCAAGTCTGCCCTTTGTAACTTTTTAATCCATTTAGACTCTTTTCTCCGAGGGACTCCTCACTATTGCCTTCCCTGTCATCATTAATCTGATAAGGCAATCAATGCTAAGGTGTTAAAAGCTGATAAATGCTAAGGGACATTTACTTTTTCCAAAGCAGTTGGAGGGTCCATGTCATAGGCCCACAACAATGAATCTCAGTAGTGGAACTGGAATTTAAGACTGTGGTTAGCAGATGGGGAAGATATTTTAGGCAAGAGGCATTCACAGCATTCCTAAAATAAAGCCACATGGCCGTGAGTCATGTTCTTTGTCCTCTCTTTAAAGACCTGCTCTACCTCTGTGATGTACCCAGATATGAAATTTCTACTGGAAGAACAGTGCCCCAGTAATTGAGCAGTGTTGGAAACATTTTAATGGGATTGATGTTGTATTGAAGAATTTACTTCCAGTAATAGGTTCCATGGAACTGACCACTCTCTAGGGAGAATGACCCATGATTGGCCAATAGAAGTATTTGTCCCCATAGTGATTGGTTCAGGAAGTGCACATGGCCTGAGCAGACCGATCAGAGCCAATAAATATTTGGACTCATAATTTTGGCCAGAATGATGAGAAAGGAGAAAAAAAAATAAAGCTCAGATACCTTATATACTAAGATAAAAGCCTTCATCTTCTGGGAGCTTTGTTGTGGTGAGGATATGCTAGATAGAAACCAATACAGAGAGAAATAACATGATATAATTGAGCCCCTGGATTCATCTGTGTCTGAGTTGTTGTTTTTTTGTTACTTAAGCCAAGAAATCAGCACCCCGCTATCCCTGAAGTTAGTTTGAGTTTCTATCACTTGAAGTTTAAACAGCCTTGATTCATTGATTCTCATGCTCTTAAGGTTGAGTTAATCATACATCTCAGTTCATGGCACATTATGATTATTGCTTCATGCAAAGCCCTTTTCATAGCTATCTCCTTTCCTTCCTTCTCCTTTATCCCTATATCTCATTCTGGTTCCTATCTGTCATAGCCACCGTTTTTTTTTTTTTTTTTTTTTTAAGATTTTATTTATTTATTTGAGAGAGAGAGCGAGAGATAGAGCATGAGCAGGGGAGAGAGGGAGAAGGGGAGAGAGGGAGAAGAGGCTCCCCACTGAGCAGAGAGCCCCACATGGGGCTTGATCCCAGGACCCTGGGATCATGACCTGAGCTGAAGGCAGACGCTTAACTGACTGAGACACCCAGGTGCCCCAATAAGCCACCATTCTAATATGTTGTATGTATTCTTGAAAATACATACTGTTTTTCTGAAGGCATTATTTTTAATTCATGTAAATGACACTGTGTTGAATGTCTTGTTCTGCTTCTTGCTCTTTTACTCAGTACTGTGTATTTAATATCTTTTTGTGTTGCTTATGTTTACATCTATTTTGTTGCTTCCAACTGCTACATAGTTCTCCTTCATGTGTGTATTAGTCAAGCTCCAGTAGGCAAAAAACAAACCATACTAGGCATCTCAATAGGGAATTTAATATAAGAAGTTGATTACACAGGTGTTGGAGAGCTGAAAATGCAAAAAAGCAAAGACTAATGGAATATAGACGTAATAATTGCACAAAGAGTAGGGCTGGGAGAAAAAAATATAAAAGACTGAGGCTATTTAAGCTTTCAAGTTTGGAGGAGAAGCCTCAGGGAGCTGGGACTCAGAGCTCCGAAGAGGGAGTGCTCCTCAGTTGGTACGAATGCACCTGAAGTAAAAGGAATAGTCTTGAAGAGTTGGGACTCAAACTTCAGGAGGCACTGAGGGCAGGACTAACCAGGCTGCTTCTAGGAGTGACACAAAGCATTGGAGGTTAAAATTTACACTGCTGCCAGGGTGAAGTGTCTTTGCTTGGGTGACACTGACAGGTGTCAAATACTTGGCCACTTTATTTATTTTAATTTTAAATTTGCTTTTTTGCCAATTAGTACTCACATGTACAACTTCCTGTGAAAATTTTCTTTAAAATGTTATGATAGGGGAGCCTGGGTGGCTCAGTTGGTTAAGTGTCTGCCTTTGGCTCAGGTCATGATCCCAGGGTCCTGGGATCGAGCCCTGCGTTGGGCTCCCTGCTCAGTGGAGAGCCTGCTTCTCCCTCTTCCTCTGCCACTCCCCCTGCTTGTGCTCTCTCAAATAAATAAATAAATAAATAAATAAATAAATAAATAAATAAATAAATAAAATCTTTAAAAAAATAAAATAAAATGTTGTGATAATCCTATCAAACATTTAATGGGTATGAATTTACTAATATATAAAAAAATCAATCAATAAATAAGAAGAAGACAAATACATATACTTTTTAAAAATCTATATGCTTAATGATTTTATTTCTTATTTAGTCCATCAATTACACACATTTTAGACATTCATGCTCCGTATCACTTAGGCTTTCTCTCATATCTAACATTCATGTCCCCATGCTACATTCTGAAAAACTTTTCCAGGTCTTTACTGCATTTCATAACTTTACACTAATTCTTTCTTCAGCTGTATTTAATATGCTATTAAATCAATCTGTTAAATATATCATTTTACTTTCACATCTAACATTTTTAGAAATTATATTTGCTTTTTTGTTTGCTTTGTCATTCTTTTTTTTTTATTTTAGAGGGGAAGGGACTGGGGGGATGGGTTAGCCTGGTGATGGGTATTAAAGAGGGTACGTATTGAATGGAGCACTGGGTGTTATATGCAAACAATGAATCATGGAACACTACACACATATACTTTTAAGTATTTTCAATGCTGAAGAAAGAATTTTGCGGGATAAATTCAGTCAACATTTCATCCTCAAAAAAGAGTCTCTGGCTTTGTCTTGCAGAGTTCAGGAATATTCCAGTCTTATTAATGCAGGGGAGCAAGCAAACCTCATCTAATTCACACTGTGGGGACAGTATAAGAGCAAGCATTCACTAAAGCTGGAAGTGGGCGTTACTGGCTACTCAAAACAGTTTATAAGAAATGGCCATCCATTAAATAGTGCATTGTTTACATTACTGTCTGTGAGAGTGTCCCCCTTGGAGGATATGTTCAGCTCTTCCAGGAGAGCCCAAGGAAGTCCAGATAAAGGACAAAAAGGATGCATTTTCCCTTGTGCTTCATAGTTTTCCCTGGGTACTCAGTCAAGGCCAGACTGTCTGTGGTACACTGCCTATTCAGTACCTGGCTCTGTGTTTATGGGGCTGCCACAGTACGTATGAAAGTGGAACTCTGTTCTATTTTTCTATTTGAGAGACATGAATAAAATCTAATCTTTTCTTAATCTTTTTCTACTTAAAAAATCTTTAATTGACCAAGGAAATTCCTTTTGCCTTCCTTCACGCTGCCTTTCTCAACCAAACAGCGAGCTCTTACTAGATGCCAAAGGATGTAAAGTGAATAAGCCACTGTGTTAAGAGATGAGGCTAGCAAATACCACTGTGCTTCTCACAGACTAGTGGCGGAAGATAGATAGGTAAATATTAGAATGTGGGTTGTGATATCTGTCACTCATTTACTGACTAAATTTACTTATTCATTCTATTTCACATGCCCCTGTATGCCATGTACTGTACTAAACCTCTAAAGCAGTGGTTCTCAATCTTGGTTCACATTAGGTGAGGCGCCTGAGAAAACTAAGAAAGAGGTGTTGGTCTACCCTTAGGAGTAATCATGTAAGAGGTTAAGCTTGGGCACAGGGAGTGTGAACACTGCCCAGGTGATTCTTATATGCAGCCCAGGTTGAGAACCCCGGTTCCAAAGAGATAAAGACATCGTCCCGTTCCCCATAATTTCATGGCAGAAACAGACAAGTAACCAGACAATTATAATCCAGTGTGAAGAGCCTTATGACAGAGACGAGTATGAGGAGCTAAGGTCCTTCTTCTTCCCAGTTTTACGGATGAAGAATCTAAGAGTCTCACATGTTAATAGATTTGTCCAGAATCATGGGTTGATAGAGCCAGGGTATAAATCCAAATCAGTCAAATCTGACTGATCTAAACTGCGACACTAACTCCCAATAGAAGGAAACTGTACCTCCCGTAGAAGGAAAAGATGAGAGCCAGGACTATTTATTTTCATTATTTTATAAGGGAATTCATAGTGTTTTTGTATGTTCTAATATGGATATAGTATTCATATGAGTTTCTAAAGGTTTGCAAGTGAAAAACTATAACAGCTATAAAAAATACTCTGGTGATTCCATGTTCTCAAAATATTTTCTGAACTAGATATCCATAAGGAAATCCTGTAAAGGTGATATGATATTTTTACATCATGATTCCTGTGTGTCTTGGAATAGACACCTAACACAATTGGGCAATGTTTATTTACTTATTATTCTCATGGGAGTATGATAATAGCAAATATAATTCTGGAATTCAGGGTGGAGGCCTCTATGATAACCTGACCCATAATGATTAACTCTTGAAATATACAACACAATGTAAATCGGACATCCCCTAGGCCTTCTCAAGTGTCATTCTAGTTAGTCGTTTTTGCTTTCCTAGATACTACACAGCATCTTCTTATTTTTTATGCAGGAAACTGTAAAAATCTGAATGCAAAGTTTCTGTTTAAGTTATTCAATTTTAGGTTTTTATTTTTTATAGGTTTTCTTTAGGAAAACTTTTGCCTGTGGAAAAACATCTCAGCTCATCATAAAAAGGGTATACGCAGGCAAAAAGCAAAATGACTTTTCTACATTTTCTACTGATGTTTTATACATCAGTGAGGTTGTGCATGACATGTCCAAATTGAAAAGAAAAAAACTGAAGCAGCATCTCTGTGATGTCCATCTGGAGGTTTCCTGAGTAAGGTGTATTAGCCAAACTCTGGAAGAAACCCCTAGCCCTTGCCAAAACAGCACTGGGGCTGGAACTGACAGAAAAGATGTGAAATAAAGCAGAATTTTACAATTTTAACTACACTGCAGCAGTGACCCAGTGAGAACAAGGGAGTCTAGATAGAGAGTCAACTTCTAAAAATAAACTTTAAAAAGAAAAATAAACCCACTGAGGCAAATACTTTCTGAGATAATAAGCAGTTGAGTGTCATTGAGATATTTAATAGTTATATTAGAATGCTTTTGATTCAGAGATTTCAGAATATCTGAAACTTAAAAATATCACAATGATTCAAATTATGCATATCTATCGGGGGTCTGTTAAATGTCATATAGCCCTTTCATTTTTATCTGTGAGATTGTATTGAGTTTCTATTGAGCTGATTTTATGAAAATGTCCTACAAAATTCAAGGTAAATTTTCTCCCCTAGATCTCATTTTGTAATAATAATAAGCAATGATTACTACTTTCGGTCATTGTATATAATAAAAACTACTTATTTCCATTCATGGGTTGATATATGCAAACCAACTTCTTTCTGGGCCACACCCAGGAAGCAGGTATTTGTCTTTATTTGGTATCTCAAAGAGACTGGGACCTGTAAGAAATTCAACATGGGTAACTCAGCATGAGATGCCCCACGATAGGCATTTGATCCTCAGGAAGCAATGGATGGAGGTTGGAAAGGGCTTTTCCAGGATGCAAAGTTATACCTGTGATAGGCAGCTTGCCTTCTATACAAATTGTCTGTGAAACTGGGCTGTTGTAATGTTGCTACTGTAATGTTGCATCCTATGAGGAAGGATGCAAGTAATGACTTCTAACCCCAAACCCAACTGTCTTAACAATAAGAAAGTTCTGTTGTCCTACATACCAAGAAATCCTGAGAAAGCATAGCTCCCATGTTGTTCATTGGCTCATCGATTCAGTAAGAACCCAGTTCTATTTTTTTTTTCCCCTCAGCTATCTCTAGTCTTCTCAGCTGGCTTCCCTCAGGGTTACAAAGTGGTTCCTGCAGTTCTAGGCATGAGATGCAGATACCACGATGCTCGATAGTTGAAGGATCTTTGATTCCATGTGTCTCTTTAGTGAGAGGAAGTTAACTTTTCCTGAAGTCTCCAGCAGTCCATATCCATAGGCTGGAACTGGGTGGTATGCACATGCCCAAACCAGCTGCTAGCCAAGGAGACAGGATCATCCCAATCGGATCCTAATGAGGATTTACCCTGAGTCATAGGAGGAGAACGGACACTTAAATTGGAGCCATTTCTGATAAAGAAGAAGGTGGAATGACTCTTAGCTGGGCAAAAATAGGTGACTCTCTGGGGACAATAAAGAGAGGGATAGAGGAGAATGAGAGGGACAAAATAGTTTAAGGAAATAGAACTTAGAGATGATTCTTCATAACAGATGGATTTATAGCTATTGGAAGAAGGTGGCAACAGAGTAGAAGGACTCTAATTTTAGCCATCCTAAGTGGGCTTCTATGTACACCAGGCCAGCACTGTGGGTAAAACAGAATGGGGAATTGGAAGCTTCGTGTATTACTGAATTAATGTCAGTTTTGTTTTTGGTTGCTTAAGCCAATTAAGGTTATTTTACAATAAAACCTTGCAAGAAGAGGCTGCAGTTGAGTGACTTGCTCAGATTCACATGATAAATTTGATGATTCCCTCCACCTGTGCAGCTTGGAAACAGATGTGGAAATAGTCTAGAGGGAATGTCTGATTCTCCTCATTCATTCATTCATTCATTCATTCATTTATTTCCTCACTCATTCATTTCTTTACAAATATTTATTGAGCACCTATATGCCAAGTGCCATTTTAAATTCTGGAATTAATACTGAAATAAGTATAGCGTGTCTGTCATGAAGCTTACATTCTAGAGGGAAGAGAAAAACAATAAATATATAAAGAACAGATGGTGATAAGTTCCTTGGAGAAAAATAAACCACTGCAGGATAGGGTGAGGCAAATGTGGTGTTTTACATGGCACGTTCAGAAAAAACCTTATTAAAAGGGTATTTGATCTGAGACCACAAGGAAGGAGTGGCCTTGAGGTTATCTAGGGGAGGAATGTTTCAGACAGAAGGAATAGAAATTACAAAGATCCTGAAGTAGGAGCTGGCTTGAAGGCCACAAAGGCCAGAGTGGCTGGGCCAGAGAAAAGAAGATGGAAAATAATGAGGAGTGAGTTTAGAGAAGTAAAAAATCATGCAGAGTATCGTAGGCCAGTGGTTTTCACAGTGTGTTCCCCAGACCAACGGCCTCAGCATCTCCTGGAAACTTGTTAGAAATGCTAAATCCGAAACTCTGGGGGCTGGGCCCCAGCACTTGGTGTTTCAACAAGACTCCAGGTGATTCTGATTCTGTTGCAGCTAAGGTTTTAGAGCCAGAGTTGGAGGCTATTGTAAGAACTTTGGATGTTAATATTTAAACAAAATATCATCTTTTATTTTTTAAATTTTTTGTTTTTGGGAGAGAGAAAATGTGAGCCTGGAGGAGGGGCAGAGGGAAAGAGAGAGAGAATCTCAAGCAGGCTCCACACTCAGCACAGAGCCTGATGTGGGGCTCAATCTCAGGACCCTGAGATCATGACTGGAGCTGAAATTAAGAGTCGGGTGCTCAACCAACTGAACCACCCAGATACCCCCAAAGTATCACCTTTTAAATAGAGATAGGATCTTGCCTTACGCTTATACTATTTTCCCTTACCTTGGTCTGGGCCTTGTCAAATGCTGCCTTTATTTAAAATTTTGAGATTTTGTTCATTAATTTTTTGCATTTCTTTACTTTTTAAAAAATTTATTTAAATTCAACTAATTAACATATAATGCATTATTCATTTCAGAAGTAGAGTTCAGTGATTCCTCAGTCTTATATGACACCCAGTGCTCATTACATCCTGTGCCCTCCTCAATGTCCATCACCCCATTTTCCCATCCCCCATCCCCCTCCACTCCAGCAACCCTCAGTTTGTTTCTGATGATTAAGAACCTCTTATAGTTTGTTTCCCTCTAATTTCCTCTTGTTTTATTTTTTCCCTCCCTTCCCCTATGATCCTCTGTTTTGTTTCTTAAATTCCGCATATGGGTGAAATCATATGATAATTGTCTCTCTGATTGATTTATTTCACTTAGCATAATACCCTCTAGTTCCATCCATGTCATTGCAAATGGCAAGATTTCATTTTTTTGATGGTTTAGTAATATTCCATTGTGTATCTTTATCCATTCATCTGTTGATGAACATCTGGTCTTTTCCATAGTTTGGCTATTGTGGACATTGCTGCTATAAATATTGGGGTGCAGGTGCCCCTTCAGATCACTATATCTGTGTCTTTGGGGTAAATACCCAGTAGTGCAATTGCTGGGTTGTCTGGTAGCTCTATTTTCAACTTTTTGAGGAACCTCCATACTGTTTCCAGAGTGGCTGCACCAGCTTGCCTTCCCACCAACAGTGTAGGAGGGTTCCCCTTTCTCTGCATCCTCGCCAACATCTGTTGTTTCCTGACTTGTTAAAATTTTATCCATTCTGACCAGTGTGTCGTGGTATCTCATTGTGGTTTTGATTTGTATTTCCCTGATTTGCATTTATTTTCATTTAAAAATATTACATTAAAACATTACTTATCTCAATTAATGAGTTGTTGGCATTTCCTCAAAATTTGCACCTGCAATGAGTATCTCACCCACCTTGTTCCACTGTCTAGGCAAAATAAACACAGAGGCTAGGAATACAGTCAGTGGTGACTCTGATGAAAGATGGCTCAGCATTGATGGTAGGATAAAATTAAACTGGGAAGGTTCAAGAGGGAAAGGGAAGAGAGGAATTGAAGACGGTGAAATTACACCATTCTTTTAAGTTTTGCTATCAAAGAGGAGCAGAGAAATGGTCACTAGCCATAGGGCATGTGGGGTCAAATGTGGGTTTTATTTTATATGGAGAATATCACAGCATGTTTGATGCAGAAAGAATGTTACAGAATTGGGGGGTTGATAATACAGAAGAGGGAACATATACCATAGATGGAAGAGAAGCTGGACACCTGAGTATGTAAATGTGTTGCTGAGAGGGCCCTAGGCTTGGAGTGAGGACAGGGATGTATTTTCAGTTTACTAGAAGCAAATCAAGGGGTGCCTGGGTGGCTCAGTTGGTTAAGCGTCTGCCTTAGGCTCAGGTCACGATCCCTGGGATCAAGCCCTACGTCGGGCTCTCTGCTTCCTGCTCTCGGGCAGTCTGCTTCTCCCTCTCTTCCCTGCTCACGCTCTCTCTCACTCTCTCTCTCTCTCAAATAAATGGATAAAATCTTTTGAAAAAAGAAGCAAATCAAGTCAGCTGTTAAGAGGACAAATGCAACATATTCCTGTAATTAACCCTTGTAACTATTGTAAATGTAACCTGTGTAACAGAATGGGCAAACATTCTTAGCAATTGTTTTGTCACACGTAGAGAAATGTGATCAATATGGATCATTCTTGTAATGTCCTTTGACGAAGGGCCAGGTCATATGAAGGGAAGTTGCTTGAGTATTTAACCTTTCGATGTTTAATAAGATGTAAGTCGAGAAGTCGACTTTCAGAGGAGCAGACGGATGAGCATTCTTAAATGTCCCTTCTGTCCACTGGGTTTTTGGTTGGAACTGGATGTCAAATACTTCAAGGTGATTTTGTCAAGCTTGGTGTCTATCAGTTATTCCCATTGTGGAATAAGGACACAGGGCACCACTTTGGGAACCAACTGGTGGTATCAATACATTTATTGAGAAAGTTAAGGAGCTTGCTTTGGGTTCTGGCCCTGACACAAATTCTGCAATTCACATGGAGGGTCATAGACAGACCTGAGGGTTTTCCTCAGAAAGCAGCTGAAACAGTGTTTGGTTAAGACTACCTAACGAGCACAGCAGAGATTATTTTAGCTTTAATTTTTTGGGGGGAGAGGGTGTTATCAAACATCCATAGCCATAGAAAAATGTTAGGTTGCTGCAGTATGCATTTACTAGCCTGGCATCCTGACAGGCCTCCCTGGGGTACAGAACACATCCCTCAGAGGACCGAATGGATTGGACGCATGTATGGAATTATTTGTTATTGATCATTTAAAGGTTGGCGATATCAGCCTGGAATTGTAATTTTCATTAAAATTTTCTTTTTCTTAGTTTTTTTTACCCCTGACAGTAAGAGGCTAAAAAGGATCATTTGGCACTTAAGAAAATAGTCGAATAAAGCAAATGCCACAATTAAAATATAGTCAAACTAAGTATTTTGTATAGCACAAACTAAATAAATGTGCACTAACTTGGGGTGCCTGAGTGGTGCAGTTGGTTATGCGTCTGTCTCTTGGTTTCGGCTCAGGTTGTGATCTCAGGGTTGTGCTCCCAGGGGCCTGAGATCAAGCCCCGCGGCCAGCTCTGCTCTCAGTGCGGAGTCTGCTGGAGACTCTTGCTTCCTCTGCTCGTCCTGCTTGTGCCCCCTCCTCCTCAAATAAATAAATCTTTTAAAAAAATGTGCACTGACTACCTTTTGCAAACTTCAGCTTGTGAGGTTAGTGACAAATAAACCCAGTCATAGCATAGCCCATAGTGTGTGTCTCAAATGTCTTTTATCCTTCCTTTTTTCTGCCACCAGTGAAGAAACTGGGTAATGGGGATGGACTGAGGAACTGCAGCCGTAGTAACTGAGCATCAGCCTGCCTGGAGGAGCCTGGACATACTGAAGAGGGTGGAAGGAAGGAGCAAAGTCTTGGGGCTATGCTAGATGACAAGGGGGAGACAGGGTGCTGAGGGGCCCAGAGAAGTGTCACAGGGTTAAACTCATGTAGACACCAAAGTTCCACTTGGGGAGGATCATGAACTGCTATCCTGGGGTTAAAGTGCCAGGATTTTCACAAAACCACTAAGAAGTCCTATCTTTAAGGGGGAAACTATTCAAGTCTCTGGTCTCTTAGAGATGACTCATCTCAAAGTCATTTTATACTTTTGAAATTTGTCAATGATATAATGGGAGCAAAGTTTTTCCTGTAAAGAAGACATAGGCTGTTTGTTCCCTGCAAAGGAAGTGAAAAATGAGGAAACCATCTGGCATTTGCTCAAAATATCTAGATAATTGAGGCCAAAGTATCTTTTAGCTTAATTTTATATCAATGAACATCCTTCATGCCCCCTTCCACATTTGGTGTGTAGAAAGTATCTCAAGGAAAGAGCCTGAAATTTTCTAAGAAGGATTTTGAAATATAATGGTTATTAATACTATTGGATTGTGCTCTCCACTACCCCTAGCAATTCTGCTCTTCTTGAATTTAATATATGTGTGTGTATAATTAATTAAAGAGATAGTCTTTAAGAGTTTTTATAGATTGACAAGTCCTACCTTTATTGAAAATTTCATAGCATCGATCAGATATTTCTCACAGGTGATGCGATCTCTCTGTTATCTCTCAAAATTTGCATTTCAAAGCTGATTGATAGACTAAGTGAGATGAAGTTGATGTCCTTTCTGTACAACAGAGATATAGGATGCATTTCTGCTTAGAAACATTATTATTTACTGCAAGGGTTATTTAATAAATTTAGTTTTGCATTTCCAACTCAGAATCATACATTTGATGCCACATATTCAAGTTTTGTTATAAAAACTCACATTTTTTGGGAAGACAGAGCCATATTTAAAAGACAGTTAATAGCTGTTTTCTCCCTCTTTACATAAATGTATCAAGTATTGTTTTATTATTCTTAAGTGTGATTATGTGATGGTATCTTCTCATGTCAATGATGAGTACCACCTTTTATTCCTAGTTTTAATCTGGGTGTAGATCACTTTCTGGTTTACTGGGAATAAATGTAAAATATTTGGGAAACATTGTAACTCCCTAAAGAAAAAAATCTTTATTTCATAGGAAAAATAGTATTAACACTTAATCAAACTTTAAGCCATTATGTCAAACTGGTGCTAGTATATTTAGCTGGGTTAATTAAATCTCTTAACTAGTCAGTATTTGAAAGTCACTGTCAATTTTGCATCAGAATTCTTCCTAAATTTCATCACCCTAAATGATACAGAAAGATTATACTATAAGTCATGTCTTTTAAAGTTTAGAAATTGAATGATCCAATTAGTTTGTAGGCTTAAAGGAGGCAAATTGACCCAGAGTACTAAAAATAAAGAATTTTGTGGTTTTTTGAGAAATATATAACAGGAGCTATATGACAGAAAGTTGGTTTTGTCCTTAGTATTCTGTACTCTAAAAAATATATTCCTACTCTTCCAAGTTTCTTCTTCTTCTTCCTCTCCCCTTCTACCTTTTCTTCTTCCTCTTCCTCCTCCTGCCCTTTTAACTTAGGGTTTGACTCCATTTTCAACAAAAATGGCAAGCATCCACTGGAGATCACTGTAGGTAATTAGTCAAACAGGAGATGAGCAGTGGCTTTTCTTAGTTGAAGAATCAACATGACTCCTACTTTGCATTTCCCTACTTTTCCCTAGGCCATTCCTTAACTAGCCATCAATTGAACATAACTCTGGTTGATCATTTTGGATGGAATTTGCCCATTTTTTCCCCCTGTATTTTAAAAAACCTGATTTAGAGGACCTGGTTTACCTTCTTACCCTAAGGAACTACAAAGCTGGAAAAAATACATGAAATAAGAGTTTTTAAGACAAGACATTAGACAATGACTCCTGAGAGATGGAAAACTAAAGAGGGAGCCCTACGATTACACCAGTTTCCTGTCCATAGAGAGTTTCAAGGCTATAGCACAGGGAAGGGGGACCCCAAGTAGATTTTGGTAGTCTATCTGGATTCTATATCCAGTGAAATTAATTAATTAACTATTTTTAAAGACTTATTTATTTATTCTTAGAGAGAGAGCTCATGAGCGGGGGAAGGGACAGAAGGAGAGGGAGAGAAATCTCAGACTCCCCACCAAGTGGGGAGCCCAATGCAGGGCTTGATTCCACAAACCCCAAGATCATGACCTGAGCCTAAATCAAGAGTAGTCAGATGCCCAACCAACTGAGCCACCCAGGTGCCCCAAAAGTATTTAATTTTAAATAAAAATTAAAAAAAATATTTGTTCAGGGGCACCTTTCTGGCTCAGTCAAGAGAGTATGTGACTCTTGATCTTGGGGTTATGAGTTCGAGTTGGGCCCATATTGGGCATAGAGTTTACTTAAAAATAAAATAAATAAGATAAATTAAAAGATATATATTTGTCCAGTTTTATTGAAATAAAATTGACATATTATGTTAATTTAAGATATATAGTGCGTTGATTTGGTATACAAAATGATTACAACCACAGCCTTAATACCTCCATCATGAAAATATTTTCTAAAAACAATGGTGAAGTAAGGACTTTTTCAGACGTACAAAAGCTGTAAATATTTATCACTAGCAGAAGTGTACTGAAAGAAATGTTCATGGAAGTCCTTTAGGCAGAAGGAAAGTGATACCAGGTGGAAATCTGAATCTACAGAAAGGAAAGAAGACACTGGATTAGTAACCAAGTGAATAAATGTAAGATATTTAAGTCTCTTTGAAAGATAATTGTCTAAAGAAAAAATAATAATGTATTTTGGGGTATATGATATAAGTAGAAGTAAAATAGATGAGAAAAATAGAACAAAGTTCAGTAGAGAGAAATGAGAGTATATTATTATAAGATTCTTATATACGATATAGAGAGTGGCATAATGTCATTTGAAGATAGTATAAGTCCTAAAGCAACCACTAAAATAACACAGTGAAGAGGCTTATCTACTAAACCAACAAAAGAGATAAGACAACATCATAAAAAATGCTCATTGAATTTCAAGGAAATCAGAAAAGAGGAAAAGGGGAACAAAGAACAGATGGGACAAATAACAAGCAAATACGATGTGGTAGACAAAACCAAATTATATTACTAATCGCATTAAATATAAATGGTCTCAGTATCCCCATTTAAAAGAAGAGATTGTCAGATTGGATAAAAAAGCAAGATTCAAATATGTAGTGTCTACAAGAAATATGTTTTAAGTACAAGGACAAAAATAGGTGACAAGTAGAAGGGTGGGAAAAGAGACACCATACTAATCAAACAAAAGCCGGAGTGGCTATGTTAATATCAGACAAGAGAGACAAATGACCTTCAAGACAGGTTGTACAAATTATTCATTCCTTTATGTAAGTCTGAAATACAAATATTACAAAGACTAAACTTTGTCCTGATCTCATTCAATAACGTGATTCTTCAACCATAGTTTTAAAAACTGTAGATGCATGCTCTTCCATGCATATCTTTCTTTTAAAATGCTCTTTTCAAGGCTGGAGAGAGAGAGAGAGAGTGTGTGCATGCAAGGTTGTGTCAAAACAACCACATAAATGCAGGATGAATTCTTAGCTCTCCAGCTGATTTGGGGTCAGAAGAAGGGACAGAGGAAGTTTTCTTTCTTTTCTGAGGAGGATCCTTCCATTTTCCCCCCATTTGGAATTGTTGTACCAATGCCTTGAGGTTCCCCCCAAACATGTTTAGGCATTCTCATTCCACTTGACAGTAAGTTCACCTCTTCAGTTGCTTGAGCTTAGAGCCTTGGAATCATCTTGAATCTTCTCTTTCACACTCCACATCTTAGTGGTTAGTCTGTTTACTTTACGTTTGAATTACACCTGGAATCTGGTTTCTTATCATCTTCATTGCTATTACCTGGTTTGAACCACCGTCTTCTCTTCCCTGAGTCACTGCGATAGTCTTTTATATGGATTCCCTGCTTTCACTCCTGCCTCTCAGTAATATGTTTTATCTGTTTAAAATCAAATCATATCCTCTTCTCTTCCACAACCACCACACCCTACCTTCATCAGCATTCCCTCTTCCTGCAGTGTAAAAATGTGAGAGCCTTACAATGGCCCTTAATGCTCAGAATGATGGGGCCCCCATTAGTTCTCTGCCTGTCTATTCCGCTCTTCCCTTAGCTCACTCCCTCTGCTCCAAACCACTGGCAGACTCTATGTTCTTTCAACATGGTGCACACTCCCTCTTTAGGGCTTTGTACTGACTGTTCGCTCTCCCTGGGACACTTTCCCCTCAGATATCCTCACAGAGACCTCCTTCAGCTCATTCAGATCTTTGTTCAAATGTTAACCTCTCCAGAAAGTCTACGCTGACTGCCTTATTGAAGTCATAATCATCCTGGTTTCAACCTGCCTCTCCACTCTCTGCCTACTCTCCTCTATCTTATCCTATTGTAGTTATTATTTTTTGACCTACTATGTAATCTACTTATTTATTATGTTTATTCTTATTTTTGGTCTCTCTACACTAGCATAGAAGCTCTATGGGAACTGGAACTTTTGTCTGCTTTTTTCACTGGTGTATATCCCAGTGGCCTTAGAACAGTGCTTAGTAGTACAAAATAAGAGTTTAATATTTATTAATGATCAAATGGCTATTTGCAGAAAAGCTGAAGAATCTTGTCGGAAATAATTTCATCTTTTCCGCCAAAATGTCTACCACAGTGCCACATGCATCTCAATTTATATTATTGGTTGGCAAACATCTAAAGCCGACATTTTTAACAGATGAGAGGATGACTAAAGATTTTGGCCATCTCTGCAATTGTTTTATTTTTGTTACATTCCTGAGGTATAAAGATCTGATTGTTCCTATTTGGGTGTAATTCTTATATAACCCAGCCAAATGATTAACATTATTAGTTGTTAGGGCTGAGAGGATAGAATTTTACCTATTTAGTTTTTGTCAATTGTCAGTCATGGAGGAGGGAGACGTACCTTTCAGAATGAAAAATTTCTCTGGGTTTGTGGATTCTTGAGAATCACTCTTAGGCTTTAGTGGAAGATCTCAATATTTCTTTAGGATCTATATGGTGAGTCTAAAGATAGTACCCTTCACATGGAGAGATATTTGAAGCAAGAAAATAGGGAGCCAAAGCTTTGATGTACCTGACTATGGGGCTACTGGACACACACACACACACACACACACACACACACACACACACACCCTTCCCATCCCCACCCCTACTCCCTACTCCCTACTCAGGACAGTTGTAGAGCAGGTCCCAGTGCGGTTGAGGATCAAGTCAGCCAAGGAAGGAGGTGACTAACTCTTTTCAAGGTAAATCCTTTCAGGGTTTGAGTTTGTTTAAATGTCTGGTTGACATTTGCAGCTTGAATTTGCTATGCATTTGGCTAGTAGTCTGTACAGGGTGTTATGTTTAAAGTAGCCAAAAGTTATATTTGCCATACCTTGCTGGTTGCTGAAATTGCAGTCCCCTCTTTGACATGGTCGTTATAGCATCCTTTGAGCTGATTGAGGACACGTGTTCTATTTCTTTCCCAGTCTTCCACTGCAATGGTGTTACTTATAAATGACCTAGGCTATGACCGTGGCAGCCATAACATCAGGAACAACTTAATCACCTTCCATTTATTGATCATCTGCTATATGGCAGGAAATACATTAGATATTTTACAAGTTTGTAAGTGTATATTGTTATTATGCTGTCTTTCATTTTCTGTGGTTTTCTTAGGCCCCGTGACAATCTCTGGAGGAGATGTATTTATTTTTATCTGCCATATTAATCAGTGTCATTAGAGAAAGGACTGGAACAGGAATATGATGATGGCGGTAGGGATATGGAATGTGTAGAGTCACTACCAGCTAATCCACAAGCAGACAGATTAAATCTGTGGCCCAAATAACAGTGAGAGCAATAAACCAAGAGTCCTGCGATGGAAATTCATGGGGGAACTCGTTGGCCAGAGTAAAAAAAAAAGAAAGATGGAGGGATAGAGCCAAGCCTTATCAACTAACTTTTGATAATCAGCTCTGAATCAGAACTTTAATAAACTGAAAATACTTTTGAACGCTTTAATAGTTTGTCTGTGTTTTTTGCATATCTCTTCCTTTCTAAGAGTCAAAACAAAATTTGTCAGTTTTCTATTGTAGTTTCAATTTTATTCTAACAAATCATATATATATGATATATCATATATCACACACACATACACACACACACACTTAGAAGCAGAATTGTCAGGTTTAGAGTTTGTGGATTTTTAACTTTACAAGGTTATGTTACATTATTTTCTAACAAGTGGTGCTCTTTAAAATAATTTTTTTTAAACTACAGAATTACCCATGATTTATCCCTAACTCCTGCCTGATCACTGTATTCCTGGTTCTTGGCTGCTTATAAGAATCATTTTGATGCATTAATTTTAACACCAACTAACCTCTCTTTATTGCTGTCTCTAATTATGAGGAAGATCATCTTTAATTTATTCCAGTGAAAAGATCTCAGGTCCTGTGTTGAGTAACTCAGAAGATGAAGGAACATCATAATTCTGAGCTCCTCCTAGGAGGTGGATGTACTGGGAAGCTAATGATGCTTAATCTTCAAGACCCTTATTTGCCCAGGTCCCTACTCACATCATTGGAGAACATTCAGTTTTGTATACATTTTTAATTCATAATTTAAAATTATTTTTCTAAAAAAGGATTCCAACTCATATAAGCTTAAGGTCCCACAAAACCTGACTTTGTCCCTAGTTTCTTTTATGTTACAATCTTTTTACTTTGGGATTTAATTTATATTTTATAACCTTTGTTTTCCCGGTCCTCTGCAATAGCTTTTAAGAGACTTTTTAAAAAGATTCAAAGCAAGTTTCCCCTGCATATTTAAAAAATTACCTCAACCAACAAACTAGTCATTTAACTCAGTAATGGGCTCTTCCTGGGGGACATCATCCCAGTTTTAGTGAAGTTGCTTGGAAATGAGTCAGAATTCTAATAGTTTTCAACACAATGGATTAATTTAATCGATTTAAGTCATTCAGTTTTGTTTGGTTATGCTGTAGCTCTATGCGCCAAATCAGATTTAAGGGTCAATGTATGGTATTAGTGTTTCATTGACTTGTCCCGGAGTTTCCCTATAATCTCTGTTTGATTTCTCTGAATTAAAATAATGGATGATATAAGGTATAATAAATCAATGAACTATTAATGAGAAAGTAGTGTGCCTATGAATAGCTAACAATCAACTGGTGGTTATTAGTACATTTGGTCACTAATTTAAAGATATCTTTATTGACTTCTGACCATTGACATCAAGACACATGACTACAAAAAAGCACTCATTAAGAAAACAGCAAAGTTGAGTTGGAATATCATCACTGAGTTTCTAAGCAGATTATTTCTTGTGAATGTAACTGTGTGTCAGAGTCCTCTGATTTTTGTTCCAGATCCATGGGGACAACTAGAAAAATCTTTGGTTTCTAACTAATGCCAGAACCTTCTCCTGGGCTTTTATTTTATGGCACTCTTTCCACACTGATAACCAGAATCCTCTATTGTTATTCACTGAGGGCACCAAAGCTTCCAACTCTTCAACCATTTCTCTTATTTTGTTCCCCACAGGGGGAGTGAATCAGGCCAGACCTCTACTGAGTGTTTTGCCCTTTCTGTTCCAATTTGACCAAATGCTATGCTTAACCTTCAAAGCCCCTTACATGCCTGGGCCCTATCTACCTTGATTAAAAACTACTTACTTTTGGGGCACTTGGCTGGTTCAGTCAGAAGAACATGTGATTCTTGATCTTGGGGTTGTAAGTGAGAGCCCCACGCTGGGTGCAGAGATGACTAAAAGAAAGAAATTAAAAAAATACTTTTGTAAATAATTTATGTTCATAGTGTTTTATTCTTTTTCGTAAAAGGGCTCCCAGATGCACACATTTCTTTTTAAAGAATTAGGTAATCTCGGAAGTGGTTTTAGTGTAAGATAATGTTTCTTGAATTTAAAAACTCTTAGGTTCCTTAGAATATACCCACAGATCTCCATTAAAAAAGCTGGTACAGGGGTGCTGGGTGGCTCAGTCCATTAAGCATCTGCTTTCGGCTCAGGTCGTGATTCCAGGGTCCTGAGAGTGAGCCCCACACTGGGGTCCTTCTCGGTGGGGAGCCTGCTTCTCCCTCTCCTCCACTTTTCATGCTCTCTCTCTCTCTCAAATAAATAAATAAAATCTTAAAAAAAAAAAAACCCAAACCCCCAAAAACTGGTATAGAAAATCTGACATTTTAGTCAACTTGGATATCCTCAGACTCATCAGGTGAGGCCTTTTCCCATTTAAGCCTCTGCCATGAACATCTCCTTTGGGTGCTCCTTCCATCCAGACCTATCTTTCTCCCCTCCCCTGAGGACTTCCTGTCCAGGCCTAGCCTCCCTTCAAGTAGATCTGCTCTACTCGACTTCTTCCCAGAGCAGGATTTGCCTTTGCATTTCTTAAAAACCCCAGCAGCACCTCAGTCTCCAACAGGGTGTGCTTTGATCTCTCCCCGCACCTCTGAAAGTAGCACTAATCCATCCCCTGACTATCTCAGACTAGATAATGGGATACTCAGCCAGAGGTAGGATGTTTTTAGCCACAGAATAGCAGCCCTAGTTAATTTGCACGGAATATCTTATTCCGATGTCTCTCTTAGGTAACACTTTCCTTCTAGTGAATGTAAGACTCCTCGAGCAATAATAACTTGCATTTATACAGCCTTATGAACATGAACTCACATAAATCACATTCATTAGTGCCTCTTCCCTTCAGAGGTCCCTTTCCCAGGTGACTAGCGCGTCTTCAGCCTGCCTCCCAAGCTCTGCCTCGCCTCTATTATTGGTATAATCGTACTTGACTTTCCCAGGGGAGGCCCACCTGCCCAGTCCTTTTCTTACTCTTCCGTGACTCTCTCACCAATTTAGCTGAGGCCCCTGACTCCCCCTGCCTGTTCTGATGAGCCCTCCATACCGGCTGCTCCACTTACCTGTGTCTCCTCCAGTCGGAGTCACTCTCTTCTGGGTTTTGTCCAGAGGACTAAGGCCCTCTGTCTCCTGCCCTTCCTATCACTCTCGCATCCTTCGTATAATATTGGCCACCTCATCAAATGAATCAAAACAGCATAGCATAGTAGTTAGAAGTGTAAGCTGGGGTTGACTCCCGCTTGACTGCCAGTGTTCTTAAGAAGTATCCTGTCCTTAAATATTTTAACTAGGGGACAATTAAAAAAAATTCTGTAGGCTTCGGTTTTCTCATTTATAAAATGGATTTAATAATAGCACTTCAAGGAAAAAATAAATGGTAAAGTATTTATCGAAGTGCTTGACACACAGTCCACAGACTTAGTTTTCATTACAGACTTATCCAATAGGATTGCTATTTGATCTCTCTGTGCCAAGAAGAGTGAAATGTTTATACTTTGTACAACATATCCAAAAAGTTTCAAATCTGAAATGTTATACTTTATGCAACATGTTTGATTTATTTTTCATTAGGGATTTTAGTATGACTATCTCTTCTTTAAGTGTTTGAAAATAGAACATCATTTGCGCCAAGGCTGCATGGGTAGTATTTTTCTACATAGGCTGAAACTCTTAATGAACAAATATTCATCCATTTTACTCATCTTATTGAAGAAATTCTAGGACAGGAACTGTATTTTATTATTACCATCCCCATTTCAAAGATGGGGCAATGAAGGCATTGAGAAAAAAGGTAATATGCCTGAGGTCACAGAATAACTAAGTGGGGAGATAAGGTATAAGCCTAGACTTAGTTTGCTCTTTTTGTAATTTTGTATCAATATTTTTAAAAATGCACCAAAAAACCTAATCAGAATCTTCTGAATAGCAATCATGTGCTGAAAGATGGTATATTCTTTTTGCATAAAAGATTTTCTGCATTACAGCAGGGGGCCCTACCCTGATGTGTCAGGAGGAAGAAGAAAATTCATTTCTTATACCAGCCTGTCAGCTGCCCTTTATGATTGAACCATATACCATTAGACAATCACAAACAGTGACAAGAGCTTTTGCTCTGTAGCGATTCTCATGTTTGAATTGGTTTGCTGAAATGCTGCACTATGCTGCATTACTGGAAAAACACTACAAAGAACAGATGTGCAGTACCATGCAGTATTTATCATTTAGATGTTTAATCTGGGTGTTTTAAATACTACTCCGATTTTGTTACACTTGAAGTGTTTTGTTTTTTTTTAAGAGCCATGTTAAAAGCACAATAAATGATATATTTTTATGGATTAAGTAAATCCTTCATGTTGACATAGTCACATCCTGAAAGTGACCGAAAATAAAAATATTCCCAATTTTCATATATACATAATTTTGATGGTGTATTTGTAGCAATTTTATCAGAGTAAATTCACATCCTCTGTAGCTGGTATAATTCTTATACCTACCTTAGAGGAGACTCCTGTAGAAACACAGAAGATCTGTGCTCTGGTATCAACTCCCAGTAGATTACAAAAAGTAATCAGAACCAAATGGAAGATATACTGTCCATCATATATTTTCAGGCTTGAAGTAGTATTTTTTTCCCCTGCATACTAAAGCAAGTAGGGACCTTTTACATTATCTCTGGTCCCTTTATAACTCCTTGAGTAAGTGTATTGCAAATAAGCACATTTATCATTGAAGACTGTTAGTAAAGAATATGGTATTTATTCAGATGATTCAGAGACACAGCATTTGAAGAGTTTTTAAATTGCTTATTTGGTTTAGAGCCATATTCACTTCTTGACTAAGATATTGTTAAGTGATGAAAGTTAGAAAGCTTATCATTTCACTGATCTCTGTCATAGTCAATGAAAATATTAATTTTAAAGAATTAAAATGTAGGAATAGGCTATATGAATTTTAATAATGTTTCATGTTTAAATTATTAGAAAAATTAATAGAACATATACTCCTAAGGTTAATTTTAAAGACATTGCATTTCTTGAGTCAACATGAACGCTATGAAGAGATTTCAGGATGAAAAATTAGTACAGAACAAAGCCCACTGTGGAGAATCACTAAGCACCAGCTATGATAATAGCCTATTACAAGGCACCTGGTTATACCATGGATTTGATCACGGAGGTCAGATCGTGTTCTCTGTGTACATAGTGATGCGTGGTGCATCCCTTTTCTTATAACTTGGAAAGCATACAATGAGGGGGTTCTGTGTGTCCTCTGGCTCCTGCATTATAACAGGACTCTAACGTAGTAAGGCCATTAAGACATTTATGAATGCATCAATGGAGACTTAGCTGGAGGTTGCAAAATGCCTGTGGATGGAAAATTCATGCTTGCATATTTATTTATTTATTTAGGATTTTATCCTTACTGCCATAGGATATGGAGTGGCTTCCATACTTAGAGCAATGAAGTAAATATATCAAAACAAATATTAGCCTTTCAGACAAACATTTTCTCATTAGTCTTCTCTCTGTGAAGAGAATGAGGTTAAAAATGGTTTGAAGTTTCTTAAGTCATTATGTTCTGTGGCTTTTCTAAAATTAGAGTGTCATGTTTTCAGTAACTGTGTTTGTATTTACATAATTTTATTAATTTTTATTACAGTTCAAAGCATACAACCATTTTACCAATTGCCTTTTTGTAATTAGAATGTTATATCTTCACTTTGTTTTGGCTCTCAGTGAATACAGTAGCATCACATTTCATTAGCAAATACAGAACGGTATTTCCTGATGTAATTAGACAAGTGTATTTGGTGTTTAACATGATTTTCATCTTCATTAGAGAGAGATATGAAACTTATGAGTCTCTTTTATCACTTAGAAAATTCGTCTGTCTTGAAAGAAAATCTCTGTGTATTTTTTATTATTCCTGTTTGATTTTGTGAGGCAACACGTCACCTGGATCTGTGGATGTAGCAAATTATCTTAGTTTGTCTGGTGGAAGAAGACAAGAGGGGGTGTGTGTGTAAGACAGAAAGGACCACGCTTGGAAAAGGTAACATAAAAATGATTGTTTTGCCCAAATTGAGGAAGATTTGTCATTAGACTTGCATATTTGACTGAGACCTTTCTCTTGAATTAAAGACTATTTTTTAAAAATTTTATTATGTTATGTTAATCACCATACATTACATCATTAGTTTTTGATGTAGTGTTCCATGATTCATTGTTTGTGCATAACACCCAGTGCTCCATTCAGTACATGCCCTCTTTAATACCCATCACCAGGCTAGCCCATCCCCCCACCCCCCTCCCCTCTAGAACCCTCAGTTTTTTTCTCTCCTACACTGTTGGTGGGAATGCAAGCTGGTGCAGCCACTCTGGAAAACAGTACGGAGGTTTTTCAAAAAGTTGAAAATAGAGCTACCATATGACCCAGCAATTGCACTACTGGGTATTTACCCCAAAGATACAAATGTAGAAATTAAAGACTATTTTTGAATGTGCCAGCATTTGAAGCATTAGGTACTTGGTTACCTATGGCCCACTTTGTGGAGATCGAGGGAGGTTTCCGGTTAAATAGAAGAACATGATGCACTAGTGGACACACTATTATTTAAGGACACTGGAGAAGCAGATTCTGTAACAGCCATTTGTCACTATATCTCCTTCTTCTACTAGAATCAGAAATTATTTATTCATTCTATCTTACCGTGCTATAGAGTCAACAACGAATATAGGGTTTTGAGGCACTTGAAGCTTTTTTCTTTCTTTCTTTTTTTAACAAAAAGTCACCTAATCATGTTGATTCTTTCCCCCTCCCCTTTCATTGGTAAAAATACAATCCGTATATTTCCATTTATATCGCCACTGTGTGGCCAGTTTTAATTTGGCTTTTATTTCTATACAATATTGTCTTTCATGAAAATGTCACTAGCAATGGTGTGGACGTACAAATTTTATAGGATTAGGTACTAGTTATGATAATATAAATTGGTATTTGGAAGTACATAGAGGTTGAATACCTGTGACATTTTTCATCTAGAAAGTTATTTATGACATTTACTTGAATTTAGGATAGTTCTTTTTGGTGAGGTCTTCTCTGCAGTGGTTTTGAATTAAATTCTTAGTTCAGTGGAACAGGTAGATATCAGTGGACCTTTGTGACTATCTCAAAAATTCAGCATGAAAGGATCAAATATTATGCTTTTTCTGTTTGTCATACATGTCTTTTAAAATATTATTCATTAGGATGCCTGGGTGGCTTAGTCGTTAAGCGTCTGACTTCAGCTCAGGTCATGATCCCAGGGTCCTGGGATTGAGCCCCGCATCAGGCTCCCTGCTCTGCGGGAAGCCTGCTTCTCCCTCTCCCACTCCCCCTGCTTGTGTTCCTGCTCTCGCTGTCTCTCTCTGTCAAATAAATAAAAATAACAGCTTAAAAAATATTATTCATTATACTGTATTTCCTCAAGGGATTTGAATTAATTTATCAAAAAAGGCAAAATACAAAATATTAAAAAAATAGGATTAAGGAAAATCAGAAGTAGAATAAGTATCAAGATGAGAAACAAAACAGGACACAGGTGAACTGGCTGTGCTCTGTAGTCCTAAAGGAAATTTCTCCCATAGAGCTGCATATGAGAAGGTCCTGAAGAGTGTTCTCAACAATGTTCCTATCGTCAATACAAGGAAGCATTTCCAAAAACAAAGCTTTTTTCCTTTCCATTAATTTGAATGAAAGCTAAAGGCAGATGATGAAAGAAGAGTTTAGTATAAGCAACTCCATAAGGGGTCTTGACAATATGGTAGTAATGAGAGTGTTTGGATATCTACCTCAGTCCCTCTAGAGGAATGGATCATAGCAAGCCCTTTAAATTCTTCTCCCATGGATGGTAGGCAGTTGGAGGCTACATCTCCGGTGAGCTACACTGTGTTGCGCATTGAGGTTATGAGTGCTCGTGGTGCTATGAGTGCATACCACATAACCACAGTCCCTTTATGAGCACGTAGTTCCTTGTATAACCATTTCCTGCCATGTCGTGTGACCTGGCTATTCCAGCCACAGCCAGAGTTGGGCCTGCAATTGGTGCTAAGACCCAGGTCAGCATGTGAGTGGCCTGGGAAGATCTCTCCTTCCATTGTGGTGCTCTAATCTGGATATGGACTGATTATGGAAATGGCATCTTTGCTCCTAGGGAGCGGGACTTTCAAATAAAGGAAAAGATGGAGACCAACAGCATGGCCCTGGGGAAGTGAAGACATGCCCTGAATAGAGACAAGCAAAAGCCCTGAACTAGAGAGAGAGGAGGAGAGGGAAACCGAGGCACACAAATGGCAGACTCCTGGCACTGCCGTTGAGCTTCTGACATTGTAGTGGAATCATGAGTGCTGTTCAGTTTCTTCTAAAGTCTTGCTTGGGGGATTTTTTCCTGCTTCCTTACTCACTTGAGTATCCTTATAATAAAGGCCATTATACAAGGTAATCTGCATATTTTGTTCTTTGTAACTGAAAAGAGCCAAACAGAAGGGTTGACCCATGTAATCTGGAGATTAAATGACAGGATAGTTTATTATTCTTCTATAGAAATTAAAGATTCTAAGAAAATGCTTACCAGGATGAGTCATATATGTTTATGTCTTCTTGTCATTAGTGATAGAAACAAAGCATCTAAAATTTCTTCTTGGCATAATTATAAGTAACACCTATTGAAGATTATTGAGGCTTATGTTTTTGTTAAATCCATAAAACATCTAAGAATTATACATAGAAACCTGGTAATGCATTTGTTTCAATAATAACTCTGGGATTAGAAGTTGTGATGTTTTAAAATAGCACAACATCTCTTAATACAGTGGTGTAAATGTTAGAGAGCACTAACCAGACCTCTGGAAAGTAAGGTCTTCTATGATTTAGCATGTATGGGGCTGATATCTTTGATTATAATCAGAACACACAGGTGGACTGCATTTACTGTGTTACGTTTGTGTTTTGGAGAACCAATGTCATGGTCCAATTACCTATCCATTTCCAACAAGAGGAATATGAAATCTGGGACTTCTGAGCCCTCTTATTGTCTCTTCCTACTGTAAAATCAGAATGTCGAGTTACAGTGAGGTGATTCTAATGAAGCAAAGTACATTCATTCTTTAGCCCCTTGCAGAGCACTCTGCTAATGTGGTCTCTTTTCTTTAATGTTTCAACCCAAATAGGTGATGACCTTTCTAATGAAACATAAAGCCTACAATATGCAACCTTATTAATATATTCTAATGTAACTAGGTCACACAAAAGGCTTGTTAAGTTTGCAATGTCGACTTTTGCCTTTACTGGAATTTCTAGTTATACCATAAGTGCGTCACCCCTCACTGTGTCACTGTAATCCTACTCCAAATAAATAGGAGTCTATTAAATAAGACTTCTAAATGTTATCACCCTGTAAAATATATTACAGTGTTTGATGATTAAAAAATCATGAAAGATAGTTAAGAGTAATAAATTAAGTTTTACACATTACTAATAGCCATGCTATGTATTATCATTTATGTATTTAAAGACTATTATATGTATTCTTTCCTTTTTAAAATTTTTTATTTGAGAGAGAGTGAGAGCAAGAGAGATCACAGAGGGAGAGGAAGAAGCAGACTCGCTGCTGAGCAAGGAGCCCGATGTAGGGCTCGATCCCCGGACCCTGAGACCATGACCTGAGCTGAAGGCAGACGCTTAACTGACTGAGCCACCCAGGTGACCCTATTATATATATTCTTAAAGAGACAGAATTTGATAAATGTATGAAATAGTTCCACATTTAATGGTGTTTTGTAGTTGTCCTCATTAAATGGTTTCCTTATTAGGAATAATTCGTTGTTTAGAGCTGGTTTAGGGATGTTGCCCTCCTAAATAAACATCCACAGGGCCAATGTCCTGTAGTGACCACACCTGTCTGTTTGTTGAGCTGCTTGTTGAAAACTGACATTTCAGAGGCGCCCCCCAGTTCTTCTGAAAAAGTACTAACCATCTGCACTCTATAGGATTGTCATAAGTGGATATGAAATCACCCAATGACCTCTTAACGTAGAGTTACTATTTTGCATGAGCAAGTATGGGGAGAAGGAAATCAAAGCCCTTTGACTTGCAAGCATATCACTTTTTTCTCTTCTCTGGCTACACATGGCCACTCCTAAGCCCAAGTTTCTGGAACTGCTGCGCCCGCAGGACCCTGACTGGCCAATGGCTCTCTAGAGATAGGCGGTTGCTCACTTTCCGTGTGGAACTCACGTAACACAGATAACTGCCTGCCAGAACGAAACGGAGCCCACGGAAGTTATTGAAGGTGTGCGATGAGCTCCCGCCTGGTGAAGCGGGTGGCCGAGGAGATCCCGGAGGGGCCTCGGAGGGAGCGGGGCGCGGGGGGCGGGGGGGGAGGCTCGGCGGAGGCGGCACACTCGGCGGGCTTCGGGCAGGCGAGTCTGGGCTGGCTTCGCTACATCGGCCACCTCCGGGGGACGTTGCTGCGGGCACAGCAGAATCTCTCGATGCACTGAAGAGGAAGGGCGCGGCGGACAGCAGGGCAGGAAACCCAGCGGAAAAACGTGTAAAAAATCCGCCACATAAATCAGCTGAACCTCTTGTCGCCCAAACGGACGATTTCATCCGAACGTGAATCCCGGGCTGCTGCTTCGAGTGCCTGGAGGAATCGCACCACGTCATCCACAAGGTAATCAGGAAGCATGCATAGATGGTCACGTAGGAGCGAAACTCTGGAAACTTGTCTCCAGAAAAACATCGGAAGGTCCGCATATGTCAGTGAATTAGAGTCTGTTTTCTTCTAACAGCTGCTATTTTGGGAATTCCTCGGAGGATGTTTAAAGAGCAAGTTTTGTATATTGAGGTGGCTGCTCCATTGTGGCGGACAGTTGAAACCAGAGTAGGCTATTGAGGGGAGCTAACGGTTTTGGCACTGGTTTTGGGTGTTAAGTATCAACTAACATGTTTATGCCCGCCCTTCAGATGTCCACATACAAAGACCCCTTTCTCTCCCTTCTGGCAAGAATCCAGGCCAATCTTGGAATGCTTAGTCCCCCGCCCATCATTAAGGGCACCGTGTTAATCGTGGGGCTTCGTCTGAGAAGCACCCTGGAAAAGAATGCTCACTGACCCACAACATCCACATTTCCGCTGCTGTGGAAATTGCATGCACATGAACATGGGGTTCTGAAGCAGAACTAAGAAACAATCAAGTTCAAGTTCACTTAAAACTACCTAGAGATTTAATATTTTATCCAGGCTAATGGATAGGTCATTGAATTGTTGCAACCAGTTAAAAAAAATTTGTGTTCTATTAGGAATGTATGATATATGTATATCCATGATATATATATCAGATTCTTTCTCACCGTTACTTGCACCAAGAACATAGATACCACATATTTTATTCAGTGAGTTGTAGACCAGTCTTAGGCTGCTGAAAAGATGTTCGCTTGATCTGAAATAATATCTTCAAATTGGGTTTGATAAATAGGATGATAAGCAGGTAGGCAGAGGAAACATTACATCCTTCCTGATAGCTTTAAGTCCAGGACTAGAACTGTGCCGGTGTAACTAAAACAAAACAAAACAAAACAAAACAAAACATTATTTTCTTCTGTGATCTATTTGGCATTAAAATTATCTTGATATGCTGTAGGCTTTGCTGAGACTGAAGATTTTAATGAGTTGTACATTTCTGAATTTATTAATATAAAATCTATTATCAATGGAGAAGAGAAACTTGAATCATTCTCCTAGTAAACAATTTGCAAGGTATTTTTTGGAAAATATAGAAGAAAGGAGTAAATAGTATCTTTTGTGAATATTGCAAGTTGGTACTTTCAACTTGTTTGGGGGAAGGAGTTAAACACAATCTCACATCTAAATTTTTACGGATTTTTATATTATATAAATGATTACTTATTTACTCAAAATTGTGACTTATTTAGGTTACATATAGAGCATTATAGCTTTTCTCAGATGCTTAATTTTTTTTGACTCAAAACTGAGTCTTGACAACTACCGTTCTGTTCTGTCTCTATGAGTTTTGTTTTGTTTTCTTTTGTTTGTTCATTTGTTTTGTTTTTTAGATTGCACACGTAAGTGAAATCATATGGCCTTTGTCTTTCTCTGTCTGACTTCTTTCACTTAGTATAATATACTCAAGTTTCATCCATGTTGTTGAAAATGGCAGGATTTTGTTTTTTTTATGGCTGAGTAGTATTCCATTGTGTATATATAATGATAAATTTAATTTATTATAAATTACAATAATTATAATATTACATTATATAATATATCTTACATATTATTATATATTACATCTTTATCCATTCATCCATCACAGATGGTATCTAGACTTATTGTGCTAATCAATCACATTGTATGCAAATATCAAATCATTATGCTGTACACCTGAAGCTAATATAATATTATAGGTCAATTTCACCTCATTAAAAAATATGAGTCTTGAATCTTTAGAAAAGCAGAGAAATTCTCCCCTACATGCCAAATATTTTACATATTTATGCTAATTTTCATTCTTTCAAGATATTAGTGCAAGCAAAGAATAGTGAGGACTAGAATAATTTGTTTACTTCTTTAAAAAACCCTCACACATTAGTTTTATTTATTACTTCCCCAGTTACTTTGCCAGCATAGTGTCTGGTGTCTTTTTCAGGCTAGCCCAGGCATGATTCTTCACCCTTCAGGCTGGAACTGTGGTTTTATAAATCCTTGGCGACAAGGCCTGAGATCCTTGCCGGGTGGGACATCTGTCCTGCTTAGTACCGTATGCCTGGCACATAGCTGGCACCCAGTAAATAATTTTTGAATAAATAATTGGAGAAAGACCCAAAGACCTTAGTGATTTATGTGAGTGCGGGAGGAAACATCAGGCCCCGCCCCTGGTCCCGTGTGCTCTGCAGACACCACAGCGTTTGACAGGCTTACAGCCTGGATGAGGTTCACTTAGGTTTCATGACAACAGGCTACAGCTTCTGGGTCCTTGGAGACCAGGCCGCTGTCATGCTTTGTGCCATTGTTGGGAGGAGTCAAACTCACCCAGCCTCACGTCCCTGCTCTCACTGTGGAAGGTGAATGATTTCTACTGCAGAGAACGGGAGAGCAGGGAGGGGAGGGAGGGTAGATGTCTCCATTGTTTGTTTTCAGTATCCTCTTCCCCATTCACCTCCGTGTCCCCTCTCTGACCCACCCCCCATTGACTCTAAGGTGACACGCCACCTCTCTTTGATATTTCTCTCCCTTCTACTTTAGTCACTATTCACTATTTAATCCTCTGCTGTTTCCACAGTCTTATTACTCCTTTGGCATTACTTTAGATTTTTTGCTTCAACTCTGATATTTCAACATCCCATTTTCTGACAGTAGGTAATCCATCATTTTTTCCTTCCTCACTGACTGCATTTCTTCTGCAGCCAGAGAAGGACCTTCAGTTCCTTGAACCCCTTACGTTCTAACTTATCTCTCTTTTCTTCCTTACTTAACTTAGATTCTGTACTCTATCCCTTTAATTATTCTCTTGCCTACAGCCTTTATCCCCTCGCCCCATTGCCCCATACACCTGCAGAACCCAGCCCCGGTTCAGTCCAGCTCTTGGTCTCCTCCGATCCTACACCAGGCTGCTGTGCCCTACGAGAAGAAGACCACTTGACAAACCAGAAATTTAGCCATCAACCTTGACCGCTCTTTTCCCATTCTCCTCTCTTTCCCACCCCCGCCCGCCCCAGGTTCTGTGCTTCTTCCCTAAATACCTCTGAAATTTGTCCTAGTCTCATTTTGCTCACTGCCGTGCCCCTAGACCAGGCTACTATTACTTTTCACCCACATAGCTGCGCTAGTTACCTGGTCTTGCTGTCCTCACTCTTGTCTTCCTACTAGCCAGGCTCCACACAGCAGTTATAATGTTCTTTACACATTTCGAATATGATCAAGAAATTTCACTTCTAATACCATTTAATGGCTCCTTGGTTAAAGGCAGAATCCAAAGTTTTAAAGATGGTGTGTCCCTGTGTGATCTGGCTCCTATCCATAGCTCCAATTTTCCCTCCTTCCTCTTGCCTCCCTTCCCTCCACCTCCAGAAGTTTTTTTTTTTTTTTTAATGTTATCTATTTCTTCACTTTTATCTTCTCCACTACCACCACCACAACCAAGTGGGGTCTTGGAGTTTCCTTTCCCCAAAAAGGTGCTACCTTATTCCCAGGCAGATGAGGGAGGATGGGTTCTCCCTCCCCCAGCTTGGAGCCAGGGAGGGGAAGTGACAGGTGGTGATGGACAGACAGAAGTCAGGATAGATGACAGGAAGGGCCTGAGAAAGTGGGATCAGGAAAGGGCTACTCCAAGCAAAGCCCCACTCCTTCCAGTCTTGCGCCTGGGGGTAGGCGAGGTATGACTGACCATCAGGGCCAGGGCGGTGCCTAGCAGACCACAACCCTTTGTGGGGTAGTCCAACAAACATCGTGGATCCTCAGCACCGCTGGTGCCTGGAGTTTCAAGGCTGCTGTGGCCACAGACACCTCTTGGTCCTCTTGGCCTTGGCTCCCCAGCCAGCCAATAGTGGCAGGAAGGGGTAGCCCGGGAAAGTGGCCCCTGCCCTGGGAGACTCCCAGGCTGTTCAGGAGAGTAGCCAGCCTGGGGTGGAGGCAGCTGGACCTGAGGCGTGGCTGACCCACACGTCATAGATGCTCTTACTGGGTGGCATCCCCTGGAAGAGGGCATCTAGACCCCAGAGCAGCCCTGGGGCTCATGGGCTTCCGGGGTCACCCCCCAGTAGGCTGGGCTGGTTGAAGGTGGGCACTGGGGACAGGGTGTGGGTGGGAGTGGAGCCAAGGGCATTACCACATTGGGGGTGTAGGTGGGCAGTAGGAGGTGGACATCGGCCCCCTAGGTGAGGCCCTGTGACTCCTGCTAGACAGTCCCCCAGGCTCTGGGGTATCCTGCGGTAAGTAGAGGGGCCAGGCTCTGTGCTCAGGGGAGAGGGGTGGGGGTGAGGTCCTGCTGGTTCCCCTCGAGAAGTCTCCCCCTCTGCTCTCCTGTGCCGGGGAGAGACAGAGAGGCCACCAAGTCCTCTCAGAGGGCAGGGGTGGAGCGGGCACCACCTCCTCCCGACCTGGGCTGCTCCTGGTGCCCCCATCCTAAGGTCCCCTAGCAGAGACTTTAGGCTGAGGCCCTCCCTGGGCGGCGGCTGGGCAATGGGCCGCCAGTGGGGCCAGCCGGGCAGCACGCAGGGGCCCAGGTCCTTGGCGAAGGCTCCCCTCGCGCCCCTGCCCTGCCAGCATCAGCACAGGGCCGTGTTCCGCAGCCGCGGCGCGGAGCCAGGGACCCGGCTCACGGCGACCAGCGCCCACAAGTTGCCCTTGGCCTGGGGCTTCGCAGGGTTTTTTGGCACCTGTGGCAGCATCAGAAGCAGAGGTTGGAGGAGAGGTGGTGGCAGATGGAATCCTTCCAACCCTCGTGGTTGTCCCTGAAATTGGGGACAGGGGCCTGGACCCTACAGATGACCTGGGCCAGTCTTAGCCTGCGGGAGGGTTCAGCCTGGATCACCAAGGCAATCATGGCCAAGTAGGGGTGGGGGTCTTTGCATATTGCAGATATCTCTGTTTTACTCCCTGGGGGCCGGGAGGATGATTCTGACAGACCTGGAAGCCCCAGGCGTGGGTTGCTGCAGGGCCCCCTGAAGGGGAGGCAGGCAAGGTGCGCAGGGGCTGGCCTCCGAGGGCAGGGGGCAAGGCCATGGAGCAGGGCCCTGGAGCACTGTGGGGATGCAGGGCTGGAGGCCTGAGGGTGCCTCAAGTGCTTTTCAGTTCTGCAAATGCGCCATGCATTCTCTTCCCTTTGGGAATTCTCTGTCTTTCAGCCTCCTCTTTACCCTCTCACCTCCAGCTTGATTTCTCCGGGTGACCTCCTACTCATCTTTCCAGTTTTTGTTTACTGCTTCAGGGAATTCTCTGAGATTCCCTCTCCCTCCAAAAATATCTGACTTGTGCACACTATCTAGGCTAATACTTAGAATACTGTATTTTAATTGCTTATTCATCTGTATCTCCCACTATTTCATGAAATCCACGAGGGCAAAGGCTCTATCTGCCTTGTTCATTGTTGTGCTCCCAGTGCTTAGGACTACGCTTGGACCATACCAAGTGTTAATCATTATTTGTAGCAGAGAGTGTAGAGTGATGGTAAGGAAATGAACAGGAACCAAACTGCCTGGGTTCAAATTCTGAGGCTGCCAATTACTTGCTGTATAATCTTGGATAAGTTAGTCAACTCTCTATATTCAGCTTTCTTATCTGTGACACAGAGATTGTAATAGTGCTCACCCGATGTGGTTGTTGTGAGCACTGAATTGATACACGGAAAATATTCAGAACAACACCTGGCAGTAAACACCCAACTGACTCCTTATTTGTCAACATATTGGATGTGGCCATTAGTAAATAATAGGAGTCTTATCTACCTGTCTGTCACCTATCCATCTGTATCTAGAGATGTATCTTTAGCTGGAAATGGCCATATCTTTACACACTTTCATGAACCAGTTGTGCGTGTTAAATTGAAACCATGACTCAGTTTGTCGAACACTGTCCCCATTTGAATAACATAAACATGCCCTTCTTTACGTTGACCTGTGTTGTTTCATCTTTTTTTCCGGTCTGTTCTTACAGTGATCTCACCCAGCACCACCAGCAGTGAATTCAGCTATCACGCTGGCCATGGCTGCCTTTATATCCATCTCTAAAACCTGGCATTATCAGACTCACTGAATTTTCAAATTAGAGCTTTCCTTAATTTTTAGAAGCTTGAAATGGTCCTTCATCTACACAGTGTGACCTGAGGCGGAGGCGGTCACACCCTTTTTTCCAAGGAGAAGGAGATTTCCAACCATCTTTTTTAAGTAGGAAAATAGAAGCTTAGAAAGGCCTAGTTATTTGCCTGGAGACACATCTCAGTTAATACTAAAACCAGGATAGAGAACCAGCATTCTGTGGGTCTCTTGAATTCACAGTAAAACATTACAATATATTATTAGGAAAAAAAACCTCAAGTGTGGGAACAGAAAATGTGGTATTCTTTTTGAAACTATAACCATGAATTTATGCTACACTGTTCCAATTTTCTCATATGGTGAAAAGAATTGATAAACAGAGGTCCTTCAGTGTGCATATGTATGTCTGTACATACACGTATGTCTCCCTCTTCCTCTCCCTCTCTTTCCCTACCCCCATCTATCTATAGATATATATGGTATATTGCCTATGCAAATAAAATGAAGCATTGGGTTAGATAACAGTTGCTAGTTCTTCTAGTTGCTTTGGGGCCAGACATTTGCTCAATTTTTACTTTATCTCTTTGGAGAGTGAGGTGAAAATCTTTCATCTGTGTCCTCGATGGCCTGCAGTCTTAAATCCTAGGTTCTGCTATGTGAGCAGCACTCCTTTCCTTCTTTCCTTTATACCCTGTCAATCTTCTGCTATGGTGCGTCCCCCATCCCAGAGGATGCTGCTTCCTAACTGCTTTCTCATTAGTCTTTGGCAATCTAGCTTCTGGTCTTTTCACTGGACGTCTTCTGGCATTTTCTTAGCTGTGATTCACCTTGAAATTTCATTCTAGGTAATGCTGTCCATCAACTCTACACTATGGAAACACAGCGCTGCTGGTGGTAAGGAGCCTGAGCTCATCCAGGTCATGTTATCCTGGTTCTCTCCTGCCTTGCCCTTCTCAGCTTCCTCCATTGGCTCTACTTCCTCTTGCATGTTCGACCAAGGACTCACCAAATTGAAACCTCTTCCTTTTCTTCTCTAATTTCTGCCCTTGGAGCATTCCATTCTCTTCCACAGTTTGTGCTGAGCTTCATGAAAGGAGGAACTCTCACTTACGTATCTATTCCTCATATGTCACACAATACCTGTGTCCTGGTAGGTGCTCAAAGAGGTCTGTTGCCTTGAACTGGAGCTGTGCAGATGATTCCAGAATTTACATCAATAACTGACTTTCTCAACCTCTAGTTCCAATAACATTACCTACTTTCTGTGCATTTCCAATAATAGTAAAGATAGTTACTGCTATTAAGCATCCATTGTGGATTAGTCAGTCTGCTAGGTGATTGCAATACATTATTTGTACTCTAAGCAACCCTCCAAGGTACCCATTGTCACCAGTACTTAATGCAAGACAGAATCAACATCTACTTGGATATCTGGTAAGCATCTGGTAAGAACCCTTGCCCCAGATCTGCTCAGATCCAGTTTCCCCCATCTCAGGAAGCAGCCCTCTATTCATGGTTATTCTCCACTCAATGCTTTGCTTTCCAACACCCAATCCACTAACATGTCCTGTTGACTACAAAAAATACTTCTAACCTATCCGATTTTCTTCATTTTCCAGTTTGGGCCATCATCATCTTTCCCAGAC
This sequence comes from Mirounga angustirostris, assembly GCF_029215605.1. Classification (NCBI taxonomy): domain Eukaryota; kingdom Metazoa; phylum Chordata; class Mammalia; order Carnivora; family Phocidae; genus Mirounga; species Mirounga angustirostris. Next base: position 85,062,262 of record NW_026991716.1, on the reverse strand, counting down.
CAGTGCAAGAGCCTCCTAAGTGGGCTTTCCTTCGATTCCCCCGCACGCCGTTCTCCACACAGCAGCCTGTGGTCCTTTAATCAGATCATGTTACAGGAGCCATCACATCCTGCTGTGGCTGCAGAAACTACTTACTGGTTTGATTGGATGGTATCGGCAGTGTGCCTGCACTCGTGCTCTACTTTAAGGCGGATGTTTGAAAATTTAAGCTAGCTAAAAATATAAACTGAGGATTGATTCACCTGTGAAGGGATTAACATCTACATCCATAAGCAAGCCTAAGAAATGATTATTTTATTAGCGAATGCTATACTTTATAGAAACATAGTATTCCTTTACATAGCAGGCACTTAAAGTATTAGCTCATTTAGCATGATTTATTTATAAAACACTTGGAAGGAATATATTGAATACATAATGTGAGGGACATTTGTACCCACATATGCATAATGTATGCTTCTTAAATTTTACTATCCTATTCAAACAAGTGCAAAATAATATCTCTTATAATATTTGTATTGCCTATAATTTTGATTTTCACTGAAATCTAACTAGTAGAAGAACAAACAACCAAAGATAGAAGTAAAACAGCCAAAGGAGCTGTCATTCATGGTTCATGGTTCTGGCTCTGAAACCACTATTATTATGCATTTGGGATCAAATTAGCTGGTGCTGGCTATGAGACTCATCGATGTCACCTGCTCTGGTTGTTTCTGGACTCAAGTACTCTTGCCCAGAAGACAAATGCTTGGATACTAAATATAAGTCCTACTTTTCTTTTTTCTTAAGTAGGCTCCACATCCAGCGTGGAACCCAATGTGGGTCTTGACCTCATGACTATGAGGTCAAACTGAGATCAAGAGAAGGACGCTCAACCTACTGAGCCACCCAGGCCCCCCAAGTCCTGCTTATCTTGATACGGTGTTACAGTATATAAAAATTTCTCATATGCATAGATTCAGGTTCATGTTTTTGAACAAGTATTTCTAAAAAAAAGTCATTTTTTATTAGAAAAATGTGACTTTTAATGATTATTAGTGATTTATCAGTAATGCAAACATTCATCTCTCTTTTAATTTGTGGAGACAAGTTGCAAGCTGAGAATTGTTGTGTTAATGTCTGCTTAACTGGTGAAGTTTTCACTAAAATATTTTTACCTATTTATTAAATGGTCTGAACTTGCTCTCGTGGAAAAACAAGGGTGGAAAACGTTAAAACTTTTTCTACTTAAAAGTATTTTTTGAGAGTTTTTTTTATGCTCTTGGGTCTTTCCTGAAGTTTGTAAGTTTAAGAAATTATTGACTTGATGGAGAATTTGTTGCCCAGAAGATTTCTTGTTGATTATTTGCAAATAATGTAGTTACTATTCAGCTACAAAAAAATAAGTTAAAGGAAGGGAAAATGAAATATGAGGAAATTTTAATCCCAATCTCCATTAGATGGTCAGATTTTAAATTTTTCTCATTTATTCTCCTTTTTGTTTCCCTTCTTCCCTCCTTTGTGGACTGCTGTTCCTCACGTCAGCTCTTATAGCCAAGGGTTACATCCTGGGTGATCTCTTCTTCTCCTCTGCATGAAATTTAGCATCACTGCTAGGTTCACTCACTTCCTTGGCTTCAACTGTGCCCATGGCAATGACAAGTAAATTTATATCTTCATGCTTTACCTCTCCTCAACACCTGAGCTGTTTTTCTAGGAGTAACTCACACTCAAAATGTCCCAAAATGAACTTACTAACATCCTAAATCAAACTTTCTTTTCTCACATTTCCATGTTGGTTAATGCTTCACCAAGGGACTCACCATCTCTTCTGTGGCTCAGGCTAGAAACTGTCATCCCACACTCTAATCTCCATCTCACTCTCTACCTTGTGTTCCCAGAGTCACCCAACCCTGTTAATGCTGCTGCCAAATATCTTTTTGTTCTATTTCTTCCTGTGCAGACCTATCATAATGACTAAAATCCTCACCATGTCTTGCCTGTGGTTTTGCAACAAAATCTTAACAGGTCTACTTGCCTCCAATTTTCTTGGCATCCAACCCATTCTTTAGGCTGACATTATGGTAACATTTCCATAATCGAAATCTGATTGTGTTATTTCTCTGCCTTGAAACCTCTGATGATCATATTCTATCAAGTTCAAACTCTATCGTAGGACATATGAAGTTCTTCACAACTTGTCCTTCCATCCTCATGGGATGCTGTGTAATGGTTAGGACCTGTGCTATCACATTGTGATCAGAGACAACAATTTTGTGTTATTATTATTATTATTACTTTTTAAAATGAAGTCAAATTGGTATATAACATTATATTAGTTTCAGATGTGCAACCTAATAATTTGATATTTGTACATAGGACAAAGTGATCACCCCAATAAATTTAGTTACCATTCAACACCATACAAATTTACCTTTTTACCTACCCCCCAAACCCCTTCCCCTTTGATAACCACCAGAGATATTCTTCTCTGTATCTATGAGTTTTCTTTTTTTTGTTCATGTGTCTTATTTTTTAGATTCCATGTATGAATAAAATCTTAAGGTATTTGTCTTTCTGTCTGACTTATTTCACTTAGCATTATTATTATTTTCAATTCATGAACACAAAATGTCTTTCCATTTATTTGTGTCTTCAATTTCTTTCATTAATGTCTTACAGTTTTTAGCATGTCTGTCAGTCTTTCACCTCCTTGGTTACATTTATTCCAGGATTTTTTTTTTTTTTTTGACGCAATTGTGAATGAGGTTGTTTTCTTAATTTCTCTTTCTGATAGTTTGTTATTAGTGTTTGGAAACACAAAGGATCTATGTATATTGATTTTGTATCCTGCAGCTTTACTGAATTCATTTGTAAGTGCTAATGGTTTTTGGTGGAGTCCTTAGGGTTTTCTATATGTAGTATCATGGCATCTGTGAATAGTGACAGTTTTATTTTTTCCTTTCCAGTTTGGATGCCTTTTATTTTTTTTTCTTGACTAACTGACATGGGTAGGACTTCCAATACTATGCTGAATAAAAGTGACAAGAGTGGACATCCATGTTTTGTTGCTGATCTTTTGTTCCATTGAATATGATGTTCGCTGTGAGCTTGTCATATATGGCTTTGATTATGTTGATATGTTCCTCTCTACTCACTTGTTGAGTGTTTTTATCATGAATGGATGTTGAATTTTGTCAAATGCTTTTTAGGTATTTATTGAGATGAGATGATCATATAATTTTTAACGTTCATTTTGTCAATGTGGTGTATCACAACAATTAATTTGCAGATATTGAACAATCCTTGTATTCCTGGCATAAATCCCACTTGACCATGTTGTATTGTCCTTTTAATGTATTGTTGAATAATTAGTTTCTTAACATTGTGTTGAGGATTTTTGCTTTATGTTCATCATGATATTGGCCTGTAATTTCCTTCCTTCCTTCTTCTTTCCTCCTCCCTTCCTTCCTTCCTTCCTTCCTTCCTTCCTTCCTTCCTTCCTTCCTTCCTTCCTTCCTTCCTTCCTTTCTTTCTTTCTTTCTTTCTTTCTTTCTTTCTTTCTTTCTTTCTTTCTTTCTTTCTTTCTTTCTTTCTTTCTTTCCTTTCTCTCTCCCTTCCTTCCTTCCTTCCTTCCTTCCTTCCTTCCTTCCTTCCTTCCTTCCTTCCTTTTTGTAGTGTCCTTGTCTGGTTTTGGTATTAGGGTAAATGCTGACCTTGTAAAGATGAATTTGGAAGCATTCCCACCTCTTCAGTTTTTTGGATGAGTTTGATAAGGACAGCTATTACATCTTTGAATGTTTGGTAGAATTACCCAGTGAAGTTGTCTGGTCCTAGACTGTTATTTATTAAGATAAGTTTTTGATTACTGATCAGTCTTTTTACTAGTAATCAGTCTATTCAGATTTTCTCTTTCTTCATGATTCAGTCTTAGAAGATTGTATGTTTCTAGGAATTTATCCATTTCTTCTGTGTTGTCCAGTTTGTTGGTCTATAATTAGTCCCAGTAGTCTCTTATGATCCTTTGTATTTTTGTGGTATCTGTTGTAACTTCTTCTCTTTCAACTCTAACTTTATTTATTTGAGACTTCTTTTTTTTTTTTTTTTTTCTTGGTGAGTCTAGCTACAGGTTTGTCAGTTTTGTTTATCCTTTTGAAGAACCGGCTCTTAGTTTCATTTATCTTTTCTATTGTCTTTTGTCTCTTTTTCATACATTTCTGCTCTGATCTTTGTTATTTCCTTCCTTCTGCTAACCTGGGCTTCATTTGTTCTTCTTTTCCTAGTTCTTTTGGTTGTGAAGTTAAGTTGTTAACTTGAAATTTTTCTTGTTTCTTGAGGAAGGACTGTATTTCTTCATTGACCCACCTGTTCTTCCGTAGCCTGTTGTTTAATCTCCCCATAATTGTGTTTTTTCCAGGTTTCTTATGATTGAGTTCTAGTTTCATACCATTATGGTTGGAAAAGCTGCTTGATATGATTTCAATCCTTTCAAATTTATTGAGACTTATTTTGTGGTCTAATATGTGATAGATCCTGGAGAATGCTGCTTGTGTGCTTGAGAAGAATGTGTATTCTGCTGCTTTTGGATGGAATGTTCTATATTTATCTATTAAGTCCATCTGGTCTAATGTGTCATTGAAGGCTGATGTTTCCTTGTTGTTTTTTTGTCTGGATGATCTATCCAATGATGTAGGTAGGTGCTAGAGTCCCCTACTATTATTGTATTGCTCTCTATGCCTCCCCTTAGTTCTGTTAATATTTGCTTTATACATTTATGTGCTAACAATTTTGCATTAAGAACTTAGAAGTTGCTAAGAGACTGGATCTTAATTTTTCCCACCACAAAAAAAGAACTGAAACTATGTTATGTGATAGAGGTGTTAGCTAATACTATGGTGGTAATCACATTGTGATACATAAGTGTATGAAATCAACACATTTTCCTTAAATTTGCACAATGTAATATGTCTATTATATATTAATAACAACAACAACAACAACAAAAAACCATGCTGGAATCTGGCTATCTGAGTTTGTATGTTAGTCTTGCCCAAATGAAAACTTCAGACCTATTATTTAACTTATGTAAATCTCATTTTTCTCATCTGTAAAATTTGGGTTATTTTGAAAGGTATTTTGAGGATCAAATGAGTTAATGCATGTTAAGTGCTTTGAAGAATTAATGTTGGCTAAATAATGTTAAATAAATAAAATACCCTTCTTCCGTGTGCATATGGAATTTCACTGTTTCTCAAACAGGCCACATATTTTTTGGTCTTGCCTTTGGAAATTTGCATGTGGGGTTGTTCCATTCAAGAAGCAACTTAAATGTCCTTTCTCTGGTGAAATTTTCTTTGAGACAGGCTAAATGCATGACTCCTTTCTCTATGTTCCAGTGGGGCCTCATAAAAACCTTTATTACAGCCCCTGTTGAATTGTTTTGCAATTGTTTATGTATGTGTGTCCTCAAATAGACTGTTGGAGTAGATGGTCTTATTCATCTTTTTATTTCCCTCAGTGCCTATCACATAAAAAGTGTTCAATAAACATTTGTTAAAGGAATGGATTAATTGTGGCACTCTCTTTTCTTGGACTCATGCTGTTTCAGTACCATAAAATATTTTTTTTTTCTAAGAGACAATAGTATTCCAAAGGGAGATTTAATAATTTTGTGACTTGAAAAAAATCCACAGTTTGTTTAGGATGAACATTTTTCTTCTCTGGGAACTTTATCCTGCTGATGTGAGCAAAATGAATACAGTGTTACCCTGATTAAAATTAGCTTAGATTAGGCTTTATTTGATTTTTATTTGAAAAAGAGGAAATATCTAGACAGAAAATGTTAAAGGAGAATTCATTCTCTTCTCTTGCATAGTTCTCTTGATGCATTATTGCCTTTTACACTCAAACCTTGATTACCAGGAAAGTTGTTCAGCACCACAGTTAGATATTGTGACAATTTTTGAGTTTAATCTTGCAAATATTAGCAGTTCTGCTGAGCTGGAGCGAAAGGTTAAAGTAGGTGAAGTCTGGAGTTTGAAACCTCCACTCCCAGACTCTCCTTTCCTTCTGGGATCCTCTGCTCTCCTGGTGACCTCTGCTTTTTCCAGCTTCAACTGCCAGCCATCTTCCTCAGGACTCCTTCTACGTGCCTTTCCTAGCTCCTCCTGTCTCTGGAAATTTAATGATTATTGCATTCAATCCAAGATGGGCCTCAGTTCTTCTGGTCTGAGAAGAAGAAGGACTGTATTTCTTCATTGACCCACCTGTTCTTCCATAGCCTGTTGTTTAATCTCCCCATAATTGTGTTTTTTCCAGGTTTCTTATGATTGAGTTCTAGTTTCATACCATTATGGTTGGAAAAGCTGCTTGATATGATTTCAATCCTCTTAAATTTAAGAAGACTGCACTGCAGCATCTAGAATGCAAGGCCTTGACTCAGAGGAGAGACTTCAGTGCTGGCAATAACATAGCCTTTACCAGGACCCTGTAAGAGACATTTTGTTAATGAAGAGCTCCTCCACATCACTCTGTTATGGGTAAAGGAGCCCTTGAGTGTCAGTGCTCTTAAATGCCACTGGAAACCAGAATGAAAAAGCAACTATTCCTTCATTCATTGTAGTGTTGTAAATGGGGCACAGACTATGAAGTCAGGAAGACTTGGGTTTGAACCTTCTCCCAAAAAGTCTGGTTATGGTTGTCATTGCATGACTTCTTTCCCAGTTTCAGCTTAAAATGGGAATGTAAAATGGGAATGATGGGAATGATTCCCAGCTGTAAAATGGGAATGATGCCACTATCTAGGAAGCGTTTTTGTAAAGGTTAAATGAGATAACATCAGTCAACTGCTTAGAAATGGGCCTGGCACAAAGGAGTATGTCATCAATAAAAGATATAACTATTAGTATTTTCACCCATTCAAGCTTTAATTGACGGCTAACTTCATCCTAGCTATTGTGTTAATAACCGAGGCTTCAGGTAATCTCATATCTTTACTGTAGCCTAAACTTTTGTGCTTATCTATACTCAGACCCTTTAGACACTTACCCCAAATAGTTTTCCACCTTATGGTTAGGATCAATCCCCCTTGGAAAGAGAGTAAATGTTGAGAATGGAAAAGGACAAGACTGTTTTTTGGACACAGAATGGATAACCTGTCCCAGAATGCAGTGTGCCACCATGAAAATGATTTGGAGAGTGGAGAATCTGCCAAAGTTAATCAAGGAGTATTAACAGCTTGTTGAACTCCCTTATATTTAAGGGGAGAGGAGGAGAAGAAGAGATAGGAGATTAAAAGGACGCCATTTAGTAGGCAAATGTGAAAAGCCCATAATATTTAGTTTGGATTATCAGTTCCAAAATAGTGTGAATTTTGTCTAGGTTCCATTGCTGATCTCTTTTCCTCTTGGAGTAGCTTACCTGAATCACTTTTTAAAAAAGTAGTAAAGGTTCAAAATGAAGACTAAGATTTTTTAACCTAGACCACTAACAGTTACTGTGCAACCACACTGGAGAGCCTACTCTCTTGGAAATACACAATCAGGATCATTAACATACCACCTTTAAGCACCTTTTCTATAAATTAAGAATATTTGATAACTCAAATTCACTGGGAGAACATTTGCTCCTTTTCCTACACAATTTCAATGGCTTATTCTGCTGTACATGTTAATAGCACATGTTGCTTATATCTCTGCAAGTAGAATCTGTCTGATACCCTTTCCTAGAACTTTGATTAGTTCTCAGTTGCTTGAAGGCTATAATTCAGGGATCATTCAGGGACATAGTTACCCTCAGAAACCTGAGCAGACTCCTCAAGGGGAATACTGCCAAGTTTCTTTTTTGGGTGAATTTCTTCAGCAAAGATTTCAGTAGTCATATTTATGGAAAATTGCATTACCCTTCTCCATTTATTTCGTTATTGAACCAATAAACATCTTTTCCTGAAATGGACTCTGTAATGTAGCTCTTGCTACATCCTTTTACTTTTATAAGTAAATGTGTGCACTAAAGCTGATATTAATGTTGATGAGATCAGATTAAGTGTAAGTGCAATTTTTAATTTATCACAGTTACTTCATTCAAGCTTAACTGTAACCAGAGAGTTGTAACAAAATGCTTAATAGTATTATGTAAAGCAAAAATTTGACATCCTTGCACAAACAGAATTTATGTGACAATGTAACAAACTAATGAATAATGAGTTGGTAATGAATATATACAAATTTTCAGGTAAGATTTTAACTTCAATTTAGGCAATTTTGTACTACATGAAATAAACTGTATATGGCTTAAATCAATTTTTAAATTATTCATCTTTTTTTTAAAAAACAGATTACCAAAGTAGTGCTTCTCAGACTTAAGTGTGCATTAGCATTGCTTGGAAGGCTTGTCAAAACATGGCTGGTCCTCCCTTCTAACCCCCACCTCCCTGGGTCCCCCTAGGGTTTGATTCTGTTGGTTTGGGGTGGGGTCTGAGAATTTACATTTATAACACGGTCGAAGTGAGGCTGGTGCTGCTAGTTGCGAAGAACCACAATTTGAGAACCACTGATCCAGGGATTGTGGTGTAAGAGAAAGAAAAAAGTCTTAGGAAACAGATTCTAGTATCATTGGCTTCTCCACATACAAGCAGTGTAACTTTAAATGGATCTTCTCTTTGGGGGGCTTATATTTTCATTGATGAAATAGGGATAAGACTGTTTGTCTTGCCCACTTCCCATGGATAGGAGGATCAAAGACCACACTCTGAGTAAATACAGGACAGTATTAGCATTGACACAGAGTAGGAATTGCTTGATGGAAGCCTTGGCGCTTCCTAGGCTATTATTTACAAAAGGGTACTTTGAATTAATTGAGAAGACCTGTATTACAGAATGGGAATTCAAACCTCTCAGTTTTCTAAGAGTTGTCTTAATTTACATGCTGCATAAATAGTAATATTTGTAGAGAACCTCAGGACTCCAATACATAATCAGGTCAGAGGAGCTGATTACAGAGACAGTAAATTAATCTTCTTTTAGTACTAATTAGCATAGAAACTTGGTTCTGAGTCTGCATTTACTTAAGAAGACCTACATCTTTTCCTTCTCATTTTTTTTTTTTTACTCATCCAGAAAGTATTTATTGGGGGCCCACTGTGTGTTGGGCACCATGTTAGAAGTGCCGTTTCAGAGATGCATTCATTGTATTCACAGTCTGTAAAAATACTTATAATTCAAAGTAGTAACTGTTGCACAGCAGACTGTGCTAAGCAGTGCAGGAGCACAGAGCAGGGAAGACCCGATTCTGCCTGAAGGGGTCAGGGAAGGCTTCCAGTTAATGTTGCTTTCTTTCTAAAAAGCAAGTGTACAGATCTCTTGGAGGCTGCTCCGAAGTCAGTCAGATATATCACCCTCACAATCCTAAGGAAAGAGGGGAGAAGACAAGAGAGGAATGTAGTATTTATTTAAGGAAAACAAACACTAAAAGTGATATATGACTCCCTCTGTTTTAAAAACTCTTGTTCCAAAGGATCAAGTAGTTGGAATCATTCATTCACTCATCCACTCATTCACCCAATCTCTAGATCTGAACATTTCAGGGGCTTTTCAAAGCACTTGAAATAAAATCCCCATTGATTGTCATGGCTGGTAAGGTCATGCACAAGTTGGCCATGATACGGCCAAAGACGGTCATTGCCTCCCTCACCTCCTGCCACTTAGCTCCATGCTCTCTTGAGCTACACTGATTGGCTCTCCATTCTTTACCAAACCATACTCTCTGCCATCTCAATGCCTTGACATTTGTTGTTTCTTCCATCAGGCTCTCTGCATGGCAAACTCTTCTCATCCTTCTGGTCTCAAGGTATATGTCTCCTCCTCAAGATGTCTTTCCCCGTCGTTGAATCTGAGATCCATCCCTCACCTCCTTCCTATAATCCCTCATCAGACCACTCTGTCCTGCTCCACTGGAGCATTTCACAGGTTTAAATAATATGTTGGTTTGCTACTAATTTGTTACCTACCTTCCCTATTCTGTTTTGTCTCCACTGTCAATCACAATGCTTTTTGTACAAAAGAGGTTTTTAATACCCATTGGTAGAATGAACAAATATTTTTAGAATGCTTGCCAGGGTTAGAAAAATGATCACCTCAGATAAAACTGAGAACTTTTTTGGGGCTGGACTGCACAATTAAGAGTAAGCTAACTGGGGTCCACAAACAAGGGTTCTGTTTTCTGAATAGTGAGATTGGGGTTTCTGAGCTTCTTCCCTGGGATGTGGCTCCCAGTAGGAGCAAAGGGGAATCTACCTGCTAGGAGAACAGCCATGGAACCTGTGGTCACTTCTTTGCCTCACTGAGCAACCACTGCCTCTCTTGTAAGGGTTGCTGCTATAGATTTGGGAAAATAGTCTGGAAGGATCATGAGGATTCTACCCAGATTGGGACTTCTGGGTTAGCCAACTAGCAAGAAATTTTTAGCACCCACAGGGCACAGCGTTAGAATAAGTAGGCAGATAGGTTAAGTTACATTTTAATTCATTTCAAGGTTTTTTTTTTTTTTTTTTAAAGAAAATGTCTTGCACTTAGTACTAACCTGGGAGGCAAGGAAAAGGAATAAAGGTTTTTTTGATATGTAGTCCCTGTCCTTGAGAAGCTTCCAGCTTAGTGAGGAGACAGGAAGTGTGGTTAAGTGACTGTTAAATCAAAATGTGGAGCAATTTGCAACTGCAAAATGAAATGAACACATTGGACTTTGAATGCTTTAGGACAAAATGTTCTATTCTCATAAAATTGCTTTATCTCTATTGAAAAATAACCATGGTCTCTAACATAAAAGACCTCATGGTTGAAACTAACGCAGTGTTGTCCAGTAGAACTGTCTGCAGTAATGGAAATGTTCTATAATATGTACTGTCCAATAAGGTAGCCACCAACCACATGTGGCTTTTGAGCACTTGAAATGTGGCTAGTGTGACTGAGGAACTGGATTTTTAATTTAACTTATGTTAAATTTATTTATTTATTTATTTATTTATTTATTTATTTATTCCAGTTGTATGTCTTTTTTAAAAAAAATTTATTGTTATGTTAATCACCGTACATTACATCATTAGTTTTTGATGTAGCGTTCCATGATTCATTGTTTGCATATAACACCCAGTGCTCCATTCAGTATGTGCCCTCTTTAAGAGGTGCATATGACTAGTGGCCACTGTATTAAGTAATAGTGCAGATCTATGGGGAAAGACAGAATTTGTGTCCACTGGAAGGTTCAGGAGAACCAATACTAGATATGCTTTCATATAAAACAATTTTTTTTAATCAGAAAGTAATTTATCAGGGATAGCACTGTGGCACAATATGTGTTTGTTACTATCATAAAATAATAATTCTAAATAATATATTTGGACCATCTCTATCACCTTTAAAATGAGATGGCTTAAAGGAATGTTTGTTTCTATTTTTAAAGCATGTGTACTTGAAAATACTCTATTTCTTGAGTTTGCAAACTTTGGTGCTGAGACTTCTATAATTTTCAAATGATTGTGATGACAGAAGGAAAAAAGTAATTGGAATTGTAGTTGAAGTGGGTACTCTGCAGAATTTTCTTTAACTAATTTAAATAAATCAACATCTTTCCTTGTATGTAAAATTTTTGAAATAAATGCAAAATTGTCTTAAGAAAGGGCTCATAAATATCCATGTACTTTTTGGATATCATTTAGTTAAAGGGCATGAGAGAGAGAGGGAGAGAAAGAAAAAGAAAGAGGGGAAGAGAGAGAGGGAGGGAGAAGGAAGCTGTATAAAGCAAAGCTTTCTGGCAAAATTTCCTCTCCAAAGTTAGAGGACTGTCCAAGACATAATTTGCATAATTCATTCATCACAACTCATCCAACAAGTATAATCCGGATCAATCACCCACTAGAATCTAATCAGTCACCGGAAAGACATAATTATTCACCAACTCTGCCCACCTCACCCACCAGTATCTCCTTACCAATCTTGCCTCAACTCTCTCAAAAGAGTGAGCAACCCTGATTCATTCCTGCAAAATATTCCTACCAAGCAGCATAGACTCACAAAACCAAGGATCTTAGAGTATTAAAAGCTTTCTGCAAATAAAAAAACCCAGCCAACCCACCAAACAAAACCTGCCTGGCATCCCAATTCGAAATAGCCATTTGAGAAAATGGACTCAGTTTTATATGGACAGATTGGAATAACTTTCCTTCTGTTTTGCAAAAAAGAGCAATGGGATTTTGAAGACTGACCCCAATTGTGATAATAACAAATGGTGTGCCTTGCTTGACTTCTGATCGCTGGCTTTTGGATGCTTTTTTGAGATTTGCCTGTGACAAGGGTCCTTCATCTGGTCTCATTGCATCAGCTTTGGAAGGAAAACACAGTGAGATTTCATGATCTTGGTAGCATTATTTTGTTTTGGGGTGGAATGGTCTTTCAGTATTCCCTTAAAATTTGCTCCAGAGCATTTATTTAATTTTTAACACTTGTATGGAGTAAGTAGAATAAATTCATGATTCTGGTGCAGGTGAAAGCTGGCTCTGCCACAGCCAGTCAGGGCACAATCCTGAAGAAATTAAACATGAAAGATGCTGTAAGCTCCGAAACAGAAGCAGTGCTGAGCATGTCTCTGAGTTCCAAGAGTGTGTCTCAGGGCCCAAGAGATGGGCCCTGTGGCCATGTACCCTGGCTGTCGGGTGCAGGCTGGGCGGTCTGAGAGGGGACACACATACCAGAACTACCCACATGCCCACTGAAAGGATACACTGGGGTTCTAGGAGAAACATCTCTCCAGGGAACATGCTTATCAGAAAGATGCGTGGGTTTTTTCTTTAATAAGGAACTGGGACCCCAAATAACTTGGATCTGCTTGTCTTTTGTTCCCTACTTATTAGAGGAGAAGTTTCTTAACTTGTGTGCATGTGTGAGTACGTTTTTACGGCCGGTGATGCGGAGGGTCAGAATGTGTTCGGAAGCTGCTTAGTGAAGGCTGTTTTCAGGTGGTGATTTTTAAATGCTTTAGTGGGTATAATAGGGACCAGTTTAGGTGTTTAATTGGGGCCTCTGGACAGCGGTCACAATCCTGCCTGCAACTAGGGAGGAAGAAAATGTAAATAATGAAATTCACATAGAAAATTAAACTAGCCTGTGTGCTGGAGATCATTACTTATATGAATTACAAAATGAATATTTTATGTTTGACAGCTAAATTGGTTCATTTTTTTTTTAAATAAAGGGTTTGGATCAGTTAGAGAAGTGTAAATTTCATCAAAATTTGTCCAGGAGCTTGTTAATACTTCTCACCCTAAATGTATGCAATTCTCATATGTTACAGAAACACTCGGCTATTATCGATGAAGCATAAATGGCCAACTAACCCAGACTTCAATTTTAACTCATCTTTTGGATATTGAATTCACCTATTTCCCCCCAGCCTGAATTGGAGTCCGAAATAAAGATGCTCTTCTAAACACTCCTCAGAGGCTTCTGAAGTTCTTTGATTGTTAAATCAGACTTACACTGTGGCAGGTGGTGGTGGTGTTTGGAGTGTATCTCTCTGGAGACCTCAGGAGGAGTAAAAAGGTGAGCCAACTGGTGGAGCAGAATGCCTGAGTGGGCCACTTTGCATGTTGCCAACACATCTGCTGGGTCTCTCTCACGGGAATAGAATCGAGGTGCTGCATATGGATGCCAGTGGCAGTTTGTAACAGGGGGTGTAAATGCCTTTTCATAGCTGTTGATATATTTTCAGAGTTTACTTGGGTTGAGGGTCTACCAGATAAAGTGGATGAAAGGACTGTCCAGGATATTGACCCAGTCCTCAGCTCCGGCAGGGCGAGCCAGAATCTTCAAACCAGCAGGCGAAGGATACTTTGAATATGCCTACAAAGAAACACTTGGAGGATTATAATGGTCTCCATTTTTGTCATCAAAGCCCTGTGACATGGAGGGCTGTCCGGTGCTTCAACTAGACGTTGGAATTAAAAGTGGGAACTTGCACGTCGTGTCTGTGTCCTTCGGAGTATTACAGCAGATTAAATAATCTCCCCTACGGGAAGGTCTGTGGAAGACTTAGGTGGCACAGTAACAAACGTTTTACTAGTTTCGAGACGCTGCATGCTGGTGGCCATTTGTGTTTATCTTAGGTGAAGGAAACATTTGGAAAAGGGAAGGAACAAGCGTTCATTCAAGCAGACATTTAGAGCTACATATATACCGAGGGGGAAGCCGTGTCTAGTTTACAAAAGGAAAGGTTGGGATGTGCAGAGACCAGTGCAGTTGGTTATCTTGGAGATTTCTACAGAATACTCCAGCACAGGATCCTTCAGCCAAGGGCAGGGCTAGTAAAGTCCAAAGCACCCAGGCTCTGGGGCAGACGCCCAAGTTTGAGTTCCCGCACAGCCAGTAGACCGTTACCTAGCATCTCTGTGCCTTAGTTTCCTTGTCTGTAAATGGGGATCATAACTGTATCTGCCTCACTAGGTTATTATGAAGATTGAATGACCTACTATTAGTAAAATGCTTTCAGTAGTACCCGCACATATTAAATACTGTACATGTTCATTAAATAAAAACATCAATAGTTGGGGTGGCAAGACATTCTTAAGAGGTGGACCAGGATTGAGGCCAAGGACAGAAGTGAAGAAGATGGATGAAAATCAGTTTTGTATCATGCTGCCTAGCACTGCTTGTACAAACACCTTTCTCCGGAGCACGGAGACAAGTATAATCAGCTCCTTGTCCCTGGAGCTCCCCCAGGTGGGGGTTGTGGAGATATAGGTCCTCAGAACCTGGGATAGGCTTCCTGAAGAAGCTGCCTCTTGAAATCGAAGAAGAGAGCTGAAAGGCCCTCAGGTTTACATTTGACAAGTGTGACTAACGGACAATTACGCAACTAGCAGAGTCTGAGTCTAAGAACATTAAGTTCAGGCCAGACATGTAAAGCAAAGTTAAGCCATGCTCTACCTCTGCAATGAAAGTCACTGCTATTTAGAACTGTTGCCATTTTATTATTAACGGTACACCCTAGCCCTATTTCTAGGAGCACCATGAGATGTATTGATGAGTCAAGTTCCATTTCCTTCTGATAAACTAGCCAAGTTTAATTCTCTATTCATAGGCTTGGTGAGGATAAATCACCAGCCCATCAGAACCATTTTATTCTGATGTTGAGATCTAGCTTTGCCCGAGGGAGAAGGCTTGGACTGGAAGGGTATTATTTTGACAGACTACGTAAAATATCTCTGATTCAGCAACATTTTAGGGCCATGGTGACCAAAATATAGATGGACTAGGGCAGACTTTTACATTTTCACTTTGAGAAAGTAATCCTTAAGTTGCACCTTTGTTCCTAGACAAGAGGAAATCCTTCAAGAAAAAGTATCTGGTGCCCTGAAGCTGTTCGGGACACACTAGGAAGCCAGGCAGAGCAGAGGGTAACAGGATGTGACAGTGTCCCCTCAGGATGTGGGGCTGTTTGTGGGGCTGTTTGCTTATGAAGGAGTCTGAGCACTGCGAAGCATCATGGGGTAGCACCATTTAAAAATGCCGCTGGCGATGGGTGGAGCTCCTGAATGCTGTGTTTGGTGAATAACTGGAATGGAAAGGAGTTAGTCCATGGTGTAAAAAAGAGACCATAAAATGGGAAACCAGGCTTCCTCTAGATCATTTCGTATAAGCAAACAAAGGAATGGTAAATCAGAAACTGGGCCCCCAGAGATGGTGTGTGTGTGTATGAGGCGCTGCTCACCCAGCAGGTGCTGAAACACTGTGTGGCCCACGTGCCCCCTGGCGGGCAGCTCGCAGAGCCCCTTCCTCCTCCTCCATTTGTACTTTACCAGGGGTGGAGATGGTCAGAACCAAACTAGCACCCTGCTCTGTGTGTGCTGCGAAGGGGGAGAAAGAATTGGTTTTGGGCCTTGGCAGAAAATTCCGAGAAATTCATCGATTATCCCAGTTTTTCTTTTCTCCCAGCTTGCTCTGATTCTCTTGTTCTCACATTCTGCCGGAGCAGAAACCACGTGGGCCCTCTTCATGGCGACCTTTTAACTTGTTTACAAGACGGCCTGCTCTTTAGCAGTGCTGATGTCTAAATCAAGTTGAAAGTACTCAGAGATGCCTCGTGTGTTCTGGTTTGGTGGATCCCCAGGCCAGGGTGAACTTCCTGCCCTCAGCGTCCCATCTGGGACACACTGAGGCAGGGTCTCGGCGAATGCTAAGCGCTCTGAGGCCCATATGGGTATAAAAGTGGTCGGTATTACTGGTGTTTAAGGGGTCTTATAAGTGGCTCCCATTCCCCACCACATTTATAAATAACTGAGAGAAAGGCAAAAGAGTCAGGCAGATGAAGATGAAGACTCCAGCTTTATTCCTGTTGGAGTTGTTGGAGAGCAGAGGTGAGATATGCTGCCAATGAGGCATGCTTCCTAAACCAAGCTCAGAGTGGGGCCTCTCCATTCCAGGCAGCACGAGAGAACCGTCCATTGGATGGAGAGGAGGAGCTGAAAGAAAAGTTCTCGAGATGAAGGCAGATCCCAAAGGAAGTGGACCAAGTGGCCAAGCCACGGATACGAGTGTAGGTTTCTCAGAGTATGGTCACCAGTTCCCTGAGGTCAAAAGTATTTGCATTTTCACTCTCTTTCTCTCAAGGGCGTATGGCAGAATTTTCCGGAGGCCACATATGTGTTATATTACAAAAGATTGATAAAAAAATTCATGTGCCTTCTCTTAAGTCAGACATTAAAGAGATTTGCAAAAGTGTAAAGCAATGGCACTCTTCTTACTACAATCTTGTTTGGCAAATACACTCTTTCATAAAATGTTATTTATGTTGACATGTGGCAAATTTATTCTTGTTATTTTAAAATAAGTAATCTTTTAAGTTCTCAGTTTTAATTTCAAATGCAGTGAATGTCGATAAATATAACCCCCCTAACTAAAAGTTCTTAGGGGTTATTTATGAATTTTAAGAGTGCACAGGGATCCTGAGACCAAAAAGTTTGAGGATCACTATCTTAAATTAACAATCACATACATCCTGCCTCATTCCCTGAGTGAGAATGAATAAGGGGAGAAGAGACGCCAGAAGGTGTTAGCTTAGTCCATTTCCCTGTGCAGGAGAAGTGCACTAACCACCCCCTCACCCGCCCCCTGCCTTCCTAGTAACCCTAGAACAATCAGGGTAGCAGCTGTTGAAGTTCATTGCTCTGATGTTTGTGAATAATGATGCCAGTGGAAAGTAGGGCAAAACCCTTTCAACTTCAAATGTAGTGATATTAAGTTCTTTGGCCTTTCTGTGGATGGGGATAGGCACCACCTAAGAATCTTAAACTGGATTTCAAGACAGGGAGTTGTCTCAGAGTTCAGAGAACGTACGGATGCTAGCAGGAAGTTTAAGAAGGAAATGGTAGACCAAGAGAACAGCTGACACTCTGCAACTTATCTCCTGATCAGGAATGGCTTAGATGCCCTCAAATGCGTTGTGGCTTTTTATGCATACTTTTCTTTGTTACCTATGAAGAGAAGGCCACCTCTAGAGACAGGAGGGAAGAGTGATCAATATCTACTCTTACACCAACTTCGAGAACTTCTTTTTTTTTTTTAATTTTTTTATTCTTATGTTAATCCCCATACATTACATCATTAGTTTTAGATGAACTGTTCCATGATTCATTGTTTGTGCATAACACCCAGTGCTCCATGCAGAATGTGCCCTCCTCAATACCCACCACCAGGCTAACCCATCCTCCCACCCCCCTCCCCTCTAGAACCCTGTTTGTTTTTCAGAGTCCATGGTCTCTCATGGTTCGTCTACCCCTCCGATTTCCCCCACTTCATTCTTCCCCTCCCGCTACCTTCTTCTTCTTCTTTTTTTTTTTTCTTAACATATATTGCATTATTTGTTTCAGAGGTACAGATCTGAGATTCAACAGTCTTGCACAATTCACAGCGCTTACCAGAGCACATACCCTCCCCAGTCTCTATCACCCAGTCACCCCATCCCTCCCACCCCACCCCCCACTCCAGCAACCCTCAGTTTGTTTCCTACAATTAAGAATTCCTCATATCAGTGAGATCATATGATACATGTCTTTCTCTGTTTGACTTATTTCACTCAACATAATACCCTCCAGTTCCATCCACGTCGTTGCAAATGGCAAGATCTCATTCCTTTTGATGGCTGCATAATATTCCATTGTATACATATACCACCTCTTCTTTATCCATTCATCTGTCAATGGACATCTTGGCTCTTTCCACAGTTTGGCTATTGTGGACATTGCTGCTATAAACATCGGGGTGCACGTACCCCTTCGGATCCCTACTTTTGTATCTTTGGGGTAAATACCCAGTAGTGCAATTGCTGGATCATATGGTAGCTCTATTTTCAACTTTTTGAGGAACCTCCATACAGTTTTCCAGAGTGGCTGCACCAGCTTGCATTCCCACCAACAGTGTAGGAGGGTTCCCCTTTCTCCGCATCCCCGCCAACATCTATCGTTTCCTGACTTGTTAATTTTAGCCATTCTGACTGGTGTGAGGTGGTATCTCATTGAGGTTTTGATTTGGATTTCCCTCATGCCGAGAGATATTGAGCACTTTTTCATGTGTCTGTTGGCCATTTGGATGTCTTCTTTGGAAAAATGTTCATGTCTTCTGCCCATTTCTTGATTGGATTCTTTGTTCTTTGGGTGTTGAGTTTGATGAGTTCTTTATAGATTTTGGATACTAGCCCTTTATCTGATATGTCATTTGCAAATATCTTCTCCCATTCTGTCGGTTGTCTTTTGGCTTTGTTGACTGTTTCCTTTGCTTTGCAAAAACTTTTTATCTTGATGGAGTCCCAATAGTTCATTTTTGCCCTTGCTTCCCTTGCCTTTGGCGATGTTTCTAGGAAGAAGTTGCTTCGGCTGAGGTCAAAGAGGTTGCTGCCTGTGTTCTCCTTTAGGATTTTGATGGACTCCTGTCTCACATTGAGGTCTTTCAACCATTTGGAGTCTATTTTTGTGTGTGGTGTAAGGAAATGGTCCAGTTTCATTCTTCTGCATGTGGCTATCCAATTTTCCCAACACCATTTGTTGAAGAGACTGTCTGTGTTCCATTGGACATTCTTTCCTGCTTTGTCAAAGATGAGTTGACCATAGAGTTGAGGGTCCATTTCTGGACTCTCTATTCTGTTCCATTGATCTATGTGTCTGTTTTTGTGCCAGTACCATACTGTCTTGATGATGACAGCTTTGTAATAGAGCTTGAAGTCCGGAATTGTGATGCCGCCAGCTTTGCTTTTCTTTTTCAACATTCCTCTGGCTATGCGGGGTCTTCTCTGGTTCCATACAAATTTTAGGATTATTTGTTCCATTTCTTTGAAAAAAGTGGATGGTATTTTGATGGGGATTGCATTGAATGTGTAGATTGCTCTAGGTAGCATTGACATCTTCACAATATTTGTTCTTCCAATCCATGAGCATGGAACGTTTTTCCATTTCTTTGTGTCTTCTTCAATTTCTTTCATGAGTATTTTATAGTTTTCTGAGTAAAGATCCTTTGTCTCTTTGGTTAGATTTATTCCTAGGTATCTTATGGTTTTGGGTGCAATTGTAAATGGGATCGACTCCTTCATTTCTCTTTCTTCTGTCTTGTTGTTGGTGTATAGGAATGCCACTGACTTCTGTGCATTGATTTTATATCCTGCCACTTTACTGAATTCCTGTATGAGTTCTAGCAGTTTTGGGGTGGAGTCTTTGGGGTTTTCCACATAAAGTATCATATCATCTGCAAAGAGTGAGAGTTTGACTTATTCTTTGCCAATTTGGATGCCTTTGATTTCTTTTCATTGTCTGATTGCTGTGGCTAGGACTTCCAATACTACGTTGAATAGCAGTGGTGATAGTGGACATCCCTGCCGCATTCCTGACCTTAGGGGGAAAGCTCTCAGTTTTTCCCCATTGAGAATGATATTCGCTGTAGGTTTTTCATAGATGGCTTTTATGATATTGAGGTATGTACCCTCGATCCCTATACTCTGAAGAGTTTTGATCAAGAAAGGATGCTGTGCTTTGTCAAAAGCTTTTTCTGCATCTATTGAGAGGATCATATGATTCTTGTTCTTTCTTTTGTTAATGTATTGTATCACATTGATTGATTTGTGGATGTTGAACCAACCTTGCAGCCCAGGGATAAATCCCACTTGGTCATGGTGAATAATCCTTTTAATGTACTGTTGGATCCTATTGGCTAGTATTTTGGTGAGAATTTTTGCATCCATGTTCATCAGGGTTATTGGTCTGTAATTCTCCTTTTTGATGGGGTCTTTGTCTGGTTTTGGGATCAAGGTAATGCTGGCCTCATAAAATGAGTTTGGAAGTTTTCCTTCCATTTCTATTTTTTGGAACAGTTTCAGAAGAATAGGTATTAATTCTTCTTGAAATGTTTGGTAGAATTCCCCTGGGAAGCCATCTGGCCCTGGGCTTTTGTTTTTTGGGAGATTTTTGATGACTGCTTCAATTTCCTTAGTGGTTATAGGTCTGTTCAGGTTTTCTATTTCATCCTGGTTCAGTTTTGGTAGTTGATACATCTCTAGGAATGCCTCCATTTCTTCCATGTTATCTAATTTGCTGGCATAGAGTTGCTCATAATATGTTCTTATAATTGTTTGCATTTCTTTGATGTTGGTTGTGATCTCTCCTCTTTCATTCATGATTTTGTTGATTTGGGTCATTTCTCTTGTCTTTTTGATAAGTCTGGCCAGGGGTTTATCAATCTTGTTAATTCTTTCAAAGAACCAGCTCCTAGTTTCGTTGATCTGTTCTACTGTTCTTTTAGTTTCTATTTCATTGATTTCTGCTCTGATCTTTATTATTTCTCTTCTCCTGCTGGGTTTAGGCTTTATTTGCTTTTCTTTCTCCAGCTCCTTTAGGTGGAGGGTTAGGTTGTGTACTTGAGACCTTTCTTGTTTCTTGAGAAAGGCTTGTATTGCTATATACTTTCCTCTTAGGACTGTCTTTGCTGCATCCCAAAGATTTTGAACAGTTGTGTTTTCATTTTCATTGGTTCCCATGTATTTTTTTAATTCTTCTTTAATTTCCTGGTTGACCCATTCATTCTTCAGTAGGATGCTCTTTAGTCTCCATGTATTTGAGTTCTTTCCGACTTTCCTCTTGTGATTGAGTTCTAGTTTCAAAGCATTGTGGTCTGAAAATAGGCAGGGAATGATCCCAATCTTTTGATACCGGTTGAGACCTGATTTATGACCTAGGATGTGATCGATTCTGGAGAATGTTCCATGGGCACTAGAGAAGAATGTGTATTCTGTTGCTTTGGGGTGGAATGTTCTGAATATGTCTGTGAAGTCCATTTGGTCCAGTGTGTCATTTAAAGTCTTTATTTCCTTGTTGATCTTTTGCTTAGACGATCTGTCCATTTCAGTGAGGGGGGTGTTAAAGTCCCCCACTATTATTGTATTGTTGTCGATGTGTTTCTTTGCTTTTGTTATTAATTGCCTTATATAATTGGCTGCTCCCATGTTAGGGGCATAGATATTTAAAATTGTTAGATCTTGTTGGATAGATCTTTTAAGTAGGATATAATGTCCTTCCTGATCTCTTATTACAGTCTTTGGTTTAAAATCTAATTTGTCTGATATAAGGATTGCCACCCCAGCTTTCTTTTGGTGTCCATTAGCATGGTAAATGGTTTTCCACCCCCTCACTTTCCATCTGGGGGTGTCTTTGGTTCTAAAATGAGTCTCTTGCAGACAGCATATCGATGGGTCTTGTTTTTTAATCCAGTCTGATAGCCTGTGTCTTTTGATTGGGGCATTTAGCCCATTTACATTCAGGGTAACTATTGAAAGATAGGAATTTAGTGCCATTGCATTGCCTGTAAGGAGACTGTTACCGTATATTGTCTGTGTTCCTTTCTGGCCTATGTTGCTTTTAGGCTCTCTTTGCTTAGAGGACCCCTTTCAAGATTTCCTGTAGGGCTGGTTTTGTGTTTGCAAATTCCTTTAGTTTTTGTTTGTCCTGGAAGCTTTTTATCTCTCCTTCAATTTTCAATGACAGCCTAGCTGGATAGCGTATTCTTGGCTGCATATTTTTCTCATTTAGTGCTCTGAATATATCCTGCCAGTCCTTTCTGGCCTGCCAGGTCTCTGTGGATAGGTCTGTTGCCAATCTAATGTTTCTACCCTTGTAGGTTACATATCTCTTCTCCAGAGCTGCTTTCAGGATTTTCTCTTTGTCTATGAGACTTGTAAGTTTTACTATTAGATGTCGGGGTGTTGACCTATTTTTATTGATTTTGAGAGGGGTTCTCTGTGCTTCCTGGATTTTCATGCCTGTTTCCTTCCCCAAATTAGGGAAGTTCTCTGCTATAATTTGCTCCATTATACCTTCTGCCCCTCTCTCTCTTTCTTCTTCTTCTGGGATCCCAATTATTCTAATGTTGTTTCATCTTATGGCATCACTTATCTCTCGAATTCTGCCCTCATGATCCAGTAGTTGTTTATCTCTCTTTTTCTCAGCTTCTTTATTTTCCATCATTTCATCTTCTATATTACTGATTCTCTCTTCTGCCTCATTTATTCTAGCAGTTAGCGCCCCCATTTTTGATTGCACCTCATTAATAGCCTTTTTGATTTCTACTTGGTTGGATTTTAGTTCTTTTACTTCTCCAGAAAGGGTTTCTCTAATAACTTCCATATTTTTTTTCAAGCCCAGCTAGTATCTTTAAAGTGATGATTCTGAACTCTAGATCTGACATCGTACTAATGTCCGTATTGAGTAGGTCCCTGGCAGTCGGTACTACCTCTTGTTCTTTTTGTTGAGGTGATTTTTTCCGTCTTGTCATTTTGTGCAGAGGAGAATAGATTAATGAGAGAACAAAATGCTAGCAGAGTAACAACGTCCCCAGAAAATATGCTCTAAACAAATCAGAAAAGACCTGAAGTTGTGGGAAAAGAAAGGGAAAGAGAGAAAAAAGAGAAAGAAAAAAAGAAAAAGAAAAAGATAAAAACAAAAACAAACAAAACAAAACAACAACAAAAAAACCAGAATGTGATCAAATATGATCAGGCTGGTATATAGATCAGTGCCACACACTAGATTTGGGGTGTATTTTGGTGTCTCCCAAAATTTTAAAGAAAGAAAAACTTATATATGTACAAAAATAAGGGTTGATATGATGAAGGGATGGAATATGACTGTAAAGATGGAAATTATAAAAAATTTTATAAAAGGAATTGATAAGAAGTTGTTTGAAAAAAGAAAGAAGAGGATTTAAAAAAAGAAAAAAGAAAAAAAAAGGGAGAGAATGTGATCAGGCAGGGGAATAGAAAACACCATATACTAGAGATTTAGGGTATATTTTAATCTGTTAGAAGAAACTATCTCAAAATTTTAAAGAGAGAACAACTTATATATATAAGCCAAAAATATGGGTAACTACTATGAAGGGATAGAATATGACTCTAAAAATGAAAAATAAAAATGTTTTTTTTTTAAAAAAGGGATTGATAAGATGTTGGTTGAAAAAGGGAAAAAGAAAAATTCAAAAAGAAAAAAAAAAGACATTTAAAAAAAATTAACTTTGAAAGACTAAAGAATCATGGTAAAAAAGCCATGAATTCTATGTGCAGTAGTCCCCTAGCGCTGGAGTTCTGCCGTTCTCATTGATCGGTAAACTTGGTCTTGGCTGGCTGTTCTCGCTGATCTTCTGGGGAGGGGCCTGTTGCCGTGGTTTCCAAACGTCTTTCCTGGAGGCAGAATTGCCCGACCCTTGCCCCCTCCCGGCTAAGTAATCTGCTCGGGTTTGCTCTCCAGGGCTTTTGTTCCCTGCGAGCTTTCCGTACAGCTTTGGAGGCAGAGAGTGAAAATGGCGGCCTCCCAATCTCCACCCTGGCGGAGCCGAGAACTCGGGGCCCCGCTTCTCAGTGAGCCCCCAGAGAAAAGCCGTCAGTCACTCCCGTCTCCCCGGTCTCTGGCCGCACCCCGTGCTCGCCCGGCCTGTGACTGCGTGCCTCTGTCTCTGGCACCCGACCCGGCGTGCAGTCTCCAAACCCAGCAGATCCCTGCGGTGCACTCCTGCGCGGCTCCTCCCAGGGGAGGAAGGTGAGTCTCCCCGGATCTGCCGCTTGTTGGGTCCCTGCTGGAGGAGCAGGGGCCCGACTGTGCCGCGGATCACGGTTTATGGCAACCCCGAGCTGAGAGCCTGCACCTGGGCTCTGCCTCTGCAGCCGGCTTCCCTGCTCCGATACCTGGGAGCTCTGCCGCACTCAGGCACCCCCAGTCTTTCTGTGACCCTGAGGGTCCTGAGACCACACTGTCCCGGAGGGTTCCACCCCCCGCTTAGCCACCAGAGTGACGTCCCTCGGCGGAGCAGACTTTTAAAAGTTCCGATTTTGTGCTCCGCGGCTCTATCACTGGCCAGAAGCGGCCGACGGAGGCCCCTCCCCCGCCGTCTATCCTCCCGAATATCGCCTCGGATTCACTTCTCTGCACGTCCTACCTTCCAGAAAGTGGTCGCTTTTCTGTTCAGAGAGTTGTTGCTATTCCTTTCTTCGATCTCCTGTTGAGTTTGTAGGTGTTCAGAATGGTTTGATCCCTATCCAGCTGAATTCCTGAGAGGAGACGAAATCCAGGTCTCCTACTCCTCTGCCATCTTGCTCCGCCCTCAGAACTTCTTTTTTTTCCACACTGGTTTTCTCTTCTCATTTACTATTTCTTTTTAATCTAAGGAGGATTGAGATAGGGAAAGAACATGCTTTAAACATAGTAAACTAATGCATATGCTTTGATTAAATATAGATTGGGAGTTGGGACTCACTTGCTGGAAATATGAAGAAAGCCCAAGTTTTATTATATCCAAATAGCCTGATCCTGGAGGTAACAGCATGCAGACATTGTAAGACTCAGTATTTGTTGAATAGATGATACATTCCAAGATTTGGTCTCAAAATTTAAATATTTAAGGTGATTTCAAACTCCCGTTCTCCTCAAACATGGATTTGCAAGCTGTGAATAGTTGAATAAGAATGGTTAATTAAATAAATAATAATAATTGAAGGAAATATTTTAAATTAAGTCTTCATTATGCTCTCTGAAATGACAAGCTCACACGATAGTCGCTAATACACTGACCACTTACACCGAGGCAGGGACGGTTTTCAGGGCAGTATATTGAGGTTTAATTTTCCCAGTTATCCTGTACACTAGGTTATATGGTTATGCCTGATTCATAGGTGAAGAGACTGGGAAGAGGATCTGAACCTGGCAGCCCATTCAGGTCCATGGTCAGTGGCTGAACATGTTGGCAACAATTCTCCCACCTACACTGGAGAAAGAAAAATCCAGTCCCTTTACAATTACTACCTTCACTTAGGAGGTTGTGCTAATATTGGCTGGTTTTGCCAACAGGAAAGTTGGGAAGAGTTCTTGCAGCTGTTGTGCTTTCTGACACGTCCAAGCCTCACACAAAGCATGTGGGTCCAACTTTCCGCATCAGTCTGTTCCTCTCTAGGCCGGCTACACCTCCACCGGAGGGTCTCGACCCAGAGGGGTGAGAGTGTTTCAGAACCAGAACAGAATTGCCATGATGACAGGAAAGTCGTCTACGTCTTTCTTCTTTTTCATCCACAATGGAAACAGCTTTATTTTGCCCTCTCAATCATTTAGTGGATGCCTACTCGCTGAAAAAAAAATTCAAACTTAAAAAAAAAAACAGTCATCAAGAAAATAGAAATCAACCTGAGACTTACTTCCCTGAGGTGGTAGCAATAACATTTGGGTGAATGTTCTTACATGCACCTCTTTATATATACCTACAAACACTTAATACATCACCTTACACAGAGGAGATCATATCACAGGCTATCTTTTAATCTTGGACTTTAAATCATTTTTTATTTTTTCTTATCTCTCCCTCCTGCTCTTATATTTCTCTCCTACTACACATCATTCTCCTTTACCTAAAGGAACCCATGCTATTAATCTTTTGTATTTTTCCATGTTTTCTTCAAGCTTTTTAAAGAATTCAAAATATAGTTAATATGTAATAAATATAAGATCATTTTTTTTGTAGTTTTTAATTTTATTATGTTATGTTAGTCACCATACAATACATCATTGGTTTTTGATGTGGTGATTCACGATCCATTGTTTTCATATAACACCCAGTGCTCCATGCAGTACGTGCCCTCCTTAATACCCATCACCGGACTAACCAATCCCCCCTCCCCCCTCCCCTCTAGAACCCTGTTTGTTTCTCAGAGTCCATAGTCTCTCATGGTTCCTCTCTCCCTCCAATTCCCCCCCCATTTTTCCCTTCCTTCTCCTAATGTCCTCCATGTTATTCCTTATGTTCCACAAATAAGTGAAACCATATGATAATTGACTTTCTCTGCCTGATTATTTCGCTTAGCATAATCTCCTCCAGTCCCATCCATGTTGGTGTAAAAGTTGGGTATTTATCTTTTCTGATGGCTGAGTAATATTCCATTGTCTATATGGACCACATCTTCTTTATCCATTCATCTGTTGAAGGGCATCTCGGCTCTTTCCACAGTTTGGCTATTGTGGACATTGCTGCTATGAACATTGGGGTGCAGATGGCCCTTCTTTTCACTACATCTGTGTCTTTGGAGTAAATACCCAGGAGTGCAATTGCTGGGTCATAGGGTAGCTCTATTTTTAAATTTTTGAGGCACCTCCACACTGTTTTCCAAAGTGGCTGTACCAACTTGCATTCCCACCAACAGTGTAAGAGGGTTCCCCTTTCCCCACAACCTCTCCAACATTTGTGGTTTCTTTCCCTGTCCATTTTGGCCATTCTAACTGGTGTAAGGTGGTATCTCAGTGTAGTTTTGATTTGGATTTCCCTGACGGCTAATGATGATGAACATTTTTTCATGTGTCTGTTAGCCATTAGTATGTCTTCTTCAGAGAAGTGTCTTTTCATCTCTTCTGCCCACTTTTTGACTTGATTATTTGTTTTTTGGGTGTTGAGTTTGAGAAGTTCTTTATAGATCTTGGATACCAGCCCTTTATCTGTAGTGTCATTTGCAAATATCTTCTCCCATTCTGTGGGTTGCCTCTTTGTTTTGTTGACTGTTTCCTTTGCTGTGCAGAAGCTTTTTATCTTGATGAAGTCCCACAAGTTCATTTTTGCTTTTGTTTCACTAGCTTTTGGAGATGTATCTTGAAAGAAGTTGCTGTGGCCGATGTCAAAGAGGTTACTGCCTATGTTCTCCTCTAGGATTTTGATGGATTCCTGTCTCACATTGAGGTCTTTCATCCACTTTGAGTTTATCTTTGTGAGTGGTGTTAGAGAATGGTCGAGTTTCATTCTTCTGCATGTGGCTGTCCAATTTTCCCAGCACCATTTATTGAAGAGACTGTCTTTTTTCCATTGCGTGTTTTTTCCTGCTTTGTCAAAGATTATTTAACCAAAGAGTTGAGGGTCCATATCTGGGTTCTCTATTCTGTTCCATTGGTCTGTATGTCTGTTTTTGTGCCAGTACCATGCTGTCTTGGTGATCACAGCTTTGTAATATAGCTTGAAATCGGGCAACGTGATGCCCCCAGCTTTGTTTTCCTTTTTCAACATTTCCTTGGCGATTTGGGATCTTTTCTGATTCCATACAAATTTTAGGATTGTTTGTTCCAGCACTTTGAAAAATGTCATTGGAATTTTGATCGGGATGGCATTGAAGGTATAGATTGCTCTGGGTAGCATAGACATTTTAACAATGTTTATTCTTCCGATCCATGAGCATGGAATATTTTTCCATCTTTTTGTGTCTTCTTCAATTTCTTTCATGAGTGTTTTGTAGTTACTAGAGTATAGATCCTTTACCTCTTTGGTTAGGTTTATTCCGAGGTATCTTATGGTTTTTGGTGCTATTGTAAATGGAATCGTTTCTTTAATTTCTCTTTCTACAGTTGCATTGTTAGTGTATAAGAAAGCAACTGATTTCTGTGCATTGATTTTGTATCCTGCCACATTACTGAACTGCTGGATGAGTTCTAGTAATTTGGGGGTGGAGTCTTTTGGGTTTTCCACATAAAGTATCATGTCATCTGCGAAAAGAGAGAGTTTGACTTCTTCTTTGCCAATTTGAATACCTTTTATTTCTTTTTGTTGTCTGATTGCTTTGCTAGGACTTCTAGTACTATGTTGAACAAAAGTGGTGAGAGCGGGCACCCTTGACGTGTTCCTGATCTTAAGGGAAAGGCTCTCAGCTTTTCCCCATTGAGGATGATATTCGCTGTGGGTTTTTCATAGATGGATTTTATGAGCTTGAGGAATGTTCCCTCTATCCCTATACTCTGGAGAGTTTTAATCAGGAAAGGATGTTGTATTTTGTCAAATGCTTTTTCTGCATCAATTGAGAGGACCATAGGTTCTTCTCCCTCCTCTTATTAATGTGTTCTATCACATTGATTGATTTGCGAATGTTGAACCACCCTTGCATCCCGGGGATAAATCCCACTTGGTCGTGGTGGATGATCCTTTTAATGTATTGTTGGATCCTATTAGCTAGGATTTTGTTGAGGATTTTGGAATCCATATTCATCAGGGATATCGGTCTGAAATTCTCCTTTTTGATGGGGTCTTTGCCTGTTTGGGGATTAAGGTAATGCTGGCCTCATAGAATGAGTTTGGAAGTTTTCCTTTTGTTTCTATTTTTTGAAACAGCTTCAGTAGAATAGGTGTTATTTCTTCTTTGAATGTTTGGTAGAATTCCCCAGGGAATCCATCAGGCCCTGGACTCTTGTTTTTTGGGAGGTTTTTGATCACTGCTTCAATCTTGTTACTGGTTATTGGCCTATTCAGGTTGTCAGTTTCTTCCTGTTTCAGTCTTGGCAGCTTATAGGTTTCCAGGAAGGCCTCCATTTCATCCAGATTGCTCAGTTTATTGGCATATAGTTGTTGATAATAATTTCTAATAATTGTTTCTATTTCCTTGGTGTTAGTCATGATCTCTCCCCTTTCATTCATAAATTTATTAATTTGGGCCCTTTCTCTCTTCTTTTGGATAAGTCTGGCCAGTGGTTATCAATCTTATTAATTCTTTCAAAGAACCAACTTCTAGTTTTGTTGATCTGATCTACTGTGTTTTTGGTTTCTAATTCATTGATTTCTGCTCTAATTTTAATTATTTCTCTTCTAATGCGTGGCTTAGGCGTCGTTTGTTGCTTTTTCTCTAGTTCTTTAAGGTGTAGAGTTAGTTGGTGAATTCGGGATTTTTCTATTTTTTTGAGTGAGGCTTGGATGGCTATGTATTTCCCCCTTAGGACCGCCTTTGCAGTATCCCATAGGTTTTGGACCGATGTGTTTTCGTTCTCATTGATTTCCAGGAATTGTTTAAGTTCTTCTTTGATTTCTTGGTTGACCCAAACATTCTTGAGCAGAGTGGTCTTTAGCTTCCAAGTGTTTGAATTTCTGCCAAATTTTTTCTTGTGATTGAGTTCCAGTTCTAGAGTATTGTGGTCTGAGAATATGCAGGGAATAATCTCAATCTTTTGGTATCGGTTGAGACCTGATTTGTGACCCAGTATATGGTCTATTCTGGAGAAAGTTCCATGTGCACTCGAGAAGAATGAGCATTATGTTGTTTTAGGGTGGAATGTTCTGTAAATATCTATGAGGTCCATCTGGTCCAATGCAGCATTCAAAGCTCTTGTTTCCTTGTTGATTTTCTGCTTAGATGATCTGTCCATTGCTGAGAGTGGAGTATTGAGGTCTCCTACAATTAATGTACTGTTATCAATATGACTCTTTATTTTGGTTAACAGTTGGCTTATGTAGATGGCTGCTCCCATGTTGGGGACATAGATATTTACAATTGTTAGATCTTCTTGTTGGATAGACCCTTTAAGAATGGTATAGTGTCCTTCTGTGTCTCTTATTACAGACTTTAGTTTAAAATCTAATTTGTCTGATATAAGAATTGCTACCCCAGGTTTCTTTTGAGGTCTGCTGGCATGGAAGATGGATCTCCATCCCTTCACTTTGAGTCTGGATGTATCTTTAGGTTCAAAATGAGTCTCTTGTAGACAGCATATGGATGGGTCCTGTGTTTTTATCCAATCTGCAACCCTGTGCCATTTTATGGGAGCGTTTAGGCCATTCACGTTGAGAGTGATTATTGAAAGATATGAATTAATTGTCATCATGTTGCCTGTGAAGACGTTGTTTTTATAGATTGTCCCTGTAAATTTCTGTTGTAGATCACTCTTGGGGTCTTTCTCCTTTTATAGAACCCCCCTTAATATTTCTTGCAGGGTCGGCTTAGTGGTCACATATTCTTTCAACTTCTGCCGGTCATGGAAGCTCTGCATCTCTCCATCCATTCTAAAGGAAAGCCTTGCTGCATAAAGTATTCTTGGCTGCATGTTCTTCTCATTTAGTACTCTGAATATGTCTTGCCAGGCCTTTCTGGCTTGCCAGGTCTCTGTGGATAGGTCTGATGTTATTCTGATGTTCCTCCCTCTGTACGTAAGGAATTTCTTCCCCCTAACTGCCCTTAAGATGGTTTCCTTGGTACTAAGATTTGCAAGTTTTACTATTAAATGCTGGGGTGTTGGCCTGTTTTCCTTGATCTTAGGAGGGGTCCTCTCTGCCTCTAGGACTCGAATGTTTGTTTCATTCCCCAGATTAGGGAAGTTCTCAGCTACGATTTGCTCAAATACATCTTCTAGCCCTCTCTCTCTCTCCACTCCCTCCGGGATTCCAATGATTCTGACATTGGAACGCCTCATGGTGTCACTTATTTCTCTGATTCTATTTTCATGGATTCTTTGTTGTTTTTCCCTGGCCTCCTCTTTTCCCTTTTTATCTATTATACTGTCTTCCAGATCGCTTATTCTCTCTTCTGTCTCAGTTACCCTAGCTGTTAGATTATCTAGATTGGATTGGATCTCATTGATAGCATTTTTAAGTTCTGCCAATTCACCTTTTATTTCTGCCCTTAGAGACTCTATGTTGCCATTAATTGATTTCTCCATTCTAGCCATTGTCTTTACAATTGCTAGCCTGAATTCCATCTCTGACATCTTGGTTAGGTCTGCATCCATTTGTAAATCTGCAGCATAAGTCATAATCTCTGAGTCTTTTCTGTTTTGGGGACTCCTCCTCCTAGTCATTCTGTTGATGGGTGTTTGAGGGAATGTATAGAGTCCAAATTATTGACCAGAACCCAAGCAAGATGCACCTGTTTTCTTGGGACCTTAGGGTTGCTGGCCTCTTGTTTTCACAGGCTGTCTTCTGTGGGAGGGGCCTGCCGCGCTGTTACTCAGGCAACCCTGTTTGGGCGGAGTTGCCCTGCGCCCCTGTGGCGGGGGATGGGCTCAGTGGGAATCAGTCTTTGGGGCTTTTGTTCTCTGGCGCCTTTCCCTGGCAGCTTTCCGCGTCTCTTCCGTGAGTCAGAGCAGAAGAGACCGTTTCCAACCCTCTGTCTCCGAGCAGAGAGACCTCAGTCTGTTCTTCAGTGAGCTCTCCAGGCCACACCGTCTCCGTTTCTGTCCGTGCTGCTATAAACAGCAGTGTCCTGGGTTGTGCGCCCCTCCACAGCGCTCCCCAGTCTTGCCTCCAGGTCGGGGCACGTCTCTGCCCTTTGTGCTTCTAGAACCGCCAGCTGCTCCCAGTTAGCGCGCACGCGCACACGACTCCACCACTCGGGGTTTCCAACCCCGGGGGTTGCAGTTCACCGGTGGGACACGGCACACCGGGTTTCCATCTCAGAGGCTGCAGTTCACGTGCGCGCGACTGTCGCTCCGGGTTTCTGTCCGGGTGGCTGCGGTTTTTGTGCACGCGACCCCGCAGGTCTGATTTTCCACCCCGGGGGCTGCCCCAAAGTCCTTTCCCGACGGTACCAGTCTGCGAGTCTGTGCCCCGTCCGCAGCGCGCAAGGCTGTCACTCACCGGCGGTGTAGGATCCCCACGTCCAGGCACCCTCACACCGCCACTTATCCTCTGATATCTGCCCGTGGAATCATGGCTCTCCTCTTCCTACCTCAAAACCAACCGCCTGCGATATTCTGTTTGTAGAGATCCAGATCTTCTTACGTCTCAGGCTGGTTTCGTGGGTGCTCAGAGTGGTCTGGTAGATATCCAGCTCAATTCCGGGGACCGGTTGAAATAGGGTCCCCTACTCCTCCACCATCTTTGCCCTCCTCCCCTGCATTTTCTTTATATACCCTAGTATCCTCAGTTTAATAATCTGAGGGGAAAATGTAACTTTCTATAAAGCAGGATAAGATTATTTTTCCACAATTTCATTTTGTAGAAAGACCTGAATGTTCATATGCTTTCTCATTACTCTGTTCAGATCATTGTTTTTGATATATATGCACATATAAAGATTTTTTTCCATTTTTTACAAACAGTAAGATCGCATACTTATTTGGCTGTCTCTTGTTTTTCTCACTTAATAAAACCTTGTGAATATTTCTCAAATTGATTGGTGTATATCTAATTCATTCTTTTAATTACATTACAGCATTATAGTCCATAAACTGGAGGTAGCTAATACCTTTTCAGCTATACCCTACTGATGGACATTCATTGTGTTTTTTCTTTTCTAAATTAAAATTTTAAGGTTCTTTCCAGCAACCTAGGGATCTTGAAAATCTTGTCTCTGGTGAAAAAATAGAGGAAGCTATTTCATATCTTACAGTTTTGATATGGATTGAAAAGATCTTCAATATTATCAATTTAGGGATAAATAATGCAAAATGATTAATATATAGTATTGCATCTAACAGAAAAATATCTTTTTCTTTGACCCTAAAACTGTGCAATTTCACAGGAAAGTTTAGTAAAATTATTTACTGGAATCCTTTATAGGTCCCACAATTAGAAAAAGCACTCCAATAAAGAAATTACTGCGATAGTAAAAAAAAAAAAGTATGCAAACATCCAAGGGGCCAGTAGTGGTCAGCAGAATTGAATTTCTTATTTCTTAACAGACTGTGTGTTATGAAGCAGACCAGATAAGACAGGCCAAGTGCTTGTAGGCTGTGATATACGATTGCTTTCTCATTCATGGCGGGCGATGGCCAATAAGCAGGAGAAACAATACGAGCCTGGGCATTGTGTGTGATGCATGGGGTCTGACTGCAGGCAGAATGGTTCTGAGGAATCTGGGAAATAGCGATCCCAATCTCATTGTGTATGGGATCAGGATGAAAATGACAGTGAAACAAGACAGAGCAGAATCAAGTGAACTCTGGAATGACCAGTTTTAACAGAATGCAGAAATTGTTTAGAATAGGTTGGGAACTGATGGAAGAAAAATAAGACATGGCAATAACATTTCTCGGAAAGTCATGACAATGCCTACGTGAATTAGCCAGCTAGTAATTTAATAATTATAGCTGAAACAAGATACAGGGCATAAAGAATAATATGTTAGAGAAAGTAAGATTAAAGGAGACCTAATAAAATTATTAGTGGTCGAAGGCTGCTAGAGGGAGAAATGAAAACATAGTAAAACAAAGCTTAGTTACAAAGGCACCTGGACTTTTCCCGGACACAAAAAGGCAGCTGGTAGTAGATGCTGTGTGTCCTTGAGGGTTTCAGTGAGCTTTTTGCTTTGGAGAGTGCAGGGGTAGGTGAAGGTTGGATTTTGGAAACTGGGATCTTTTTTTCTCAAAGGAAAGAAGGGGGCAAACAAAGTACTAAAGATTCTGAGATCAGACTCAAGGAAATTGACCAGAGAGGGAAAAACTGACTTTTTGGATAAGAAAGACAGAGTGTCTTCAGTGTTTTATCAAGAGTAACCTGAGGTCTAACAGAGGAAAGAAATCTATCTCAAAAGAAGGTCTCCATCGATGGATATTGAGGCTGCTTCTGTGAACAGTGTTGTAATGAACATAGTGCTAGTATCCCTTTGAGATTCGGATTTCAGTTCTTTTGGATAAATACCTGAAAGTGGGATTTCTGGATCTTTTGGTAGTTCCCTTTTAATTTTTAAAGGAACCTCCATACGGTTTTCTAGTGGCTGCACCGTTTTGCATTCCCACCAACAGTGTGCAGAAGTTCCTATCTCTCCACTTCCTTGCCAACACTTACTGTGTTTTGTTTTTCTGATAATGGCCATCTTGACAGGTGTGAGATGATATCTCATGCTCATGGGATACTTACTATTCAGCCTTAAAAAAGAGAAGGAAGTTCGCACCATGGAACAACATGTGAATCTTGAGGCTATTATGTCAAGTGCAGTAAGCCAGTCATAGAGAATAAATACTGCATGTCCACTTATAGGAGGAATCTGAAATAGTCAAGCTCATAGAATCAAAGAGAAGAATGGTTGTTGCCTGGGGCTGGGTGGATGGGAAATGAGGAGTTACTAATCAACGGATATACAGTGTCCGTGAAGCAAGATGAATATGCTCTAGAAATCTGCTGTACAACATGGTACCAATAGTCAACAGTATACATATATTGTATATTTACAGTTTGTTGAGAGGGTAGATATCCTGTTCAGGTTTCTTCCCACAATAAAAAAAAAAAAAAAAAAGAAAGAAATTGTCTGTGTAATGAGAAGGTCATCTAAAGTTTTAGTAGGACTTTCCATCACAAATCTAGAGTTTTGGGCACAAAATTCTAGGTGCTTAGGAGTAGTGAGGAACTAAAATTGGCCTGTCAACAATGCTGATTTTGTTTTGTCAATTCTGAGCCCAAAATACTAGCAGTTATCATTTAATAAGTATCAGTTGGTGAAACATTTACTTTTAAAATTATGGTGGCTACTTAATGCAGACGAAGACATAACTATTGAAAAAGCTTAATTATGGCAACCTAATTTATATTATAAAATCTGCTTTAATAAATGAACTTATGGATATTTTTACTTTATGGGACATTAATTATGGTATTAGTTTCTTAAGGAATGAAAAGATATAGACATAAAAATTTTTAAAAATTGATGAGATACTGATATCTTAGATTCTCTGGCTTTCATTAAGCAAAAGAAATAAATAAAATTGAGAGCTATAACCACACATACAAAATGCAACATTTATAGTTGGTTTTGTTTTACTTGTATGAAATCTGCCTTTATTCCTGTTGAAAGTTGAGAAAGGCCTGTAACAGTTTTTAAAGCATTTTAGGAACAGGTAAACAAGGATATACATCTTAAATATAAAACCTGAGGTAGCATTAAAGATGACAGTTGTAGAAAGAAAATGACATAGCTTTTGTGGAGATATTTTAGCATGTAATTTTCAGCACACAATGCATATAATCAAAAGGCTTGAGATAACCTTGAGAGGTCATCAGGCTCATCCTTCTGCTAGTACAGGGAACAGCTAACATGAAGCACTGTGCAATGAGCGGCACAAGCAGGTGAGTAAGGGTGATGACAGCCTTATCTAAAAGTAACATTATTTCCAACTGAGTTTCAAAATAATGAATGGCCTTCTAGTAAATACATGACTCTTCTGGAACTTATCTAAATCCCACATGGCAAATATTTTTTCTCAAATTACACTTGGCTTTATAAATAGCAATCACATCATCACATGGTACAAAGAAATAGTTTAATGTAGCCATCAAGGATATATATTGAAACAAAACCATTTTTTAATGACAAAATTTTCAGAATTTGTGCTATGGTTTAGAAAAGCCTTGTATATAGTCCTCACTTCCAAATTTGATTATCTTCTGTCCTAGCTTTTATTTTAGATCAGGTTGTGAGTCTGTTTTGCAATTTAGGGTAACCTTTCTTCTGACATATTTTTACAGAAGAGTTTCCTTTTGAATACAATAGGTCAGAATTTAGGGCTATAGATGGTAGAATAGAGAAGGATTACAGAATGTCCCTCCTCCCAAAACTTAAAAACATTGTAAAAAGGCTGGCCCTAACATTAGTCAAGTAAGGAAAAGGGTATGCTTTTTATTAATAAACCTTAAAAAGTGGGGGCAAAAGAAAAAAAATGGAAGATTATGGTGCAGAGAGGAGTTACTTCTTACTTTGCTCCTAGTTTTCAAGAAACAACGCAGAGGAAAAGAAGGTGAATGGGAAAAAAAGAAGAAGGAAGGAGGGAAGGAAGGGAGAGAGGGAGGGAGGAAGGAAGGAAGGAAAGAAGGAAGGAAGGGAGGAAGGAAGGAAGGAAGAAAGAAAGAAAGCAAGGAAGGAAGGAAGGAAGGAAGAAAGAAAGGAAGGAAGAAAGAAAAAAAGAAAAGAAAACAAAAACCAATTCTCCCTAATATCCTATTTTGGAGAAAAGCGAACTGAGGGCAGTTTTTTTAGATAAAGTTAAGGAAAACCCTCTAAAGCAGAAATCTTATATATCCAGTAGTGATAAGAAGGGTAAGAAGACAGTCTTGCCATTTTCCAGGGCACTGAGAGGGCTGGACATTCTCATAAGTAAATAGAATGACTATCATACTGGACATTTAATGGGATTTATCAGAAAATCCCAGAACCCAGATTCCTCAGCAAAAATTACATTCAATCCCAGCAAGTACTGACCATTCTCTTATGTGATGATTAATTTCATGTCAACTTGGCTAAGCCATGGTATCCAGATATGTGGTCAAATACTCTAGATGTGTCTATGAAGGTATTTTCCTAGCCTGACTACAGCCTGCCAGCCTTCCTGCAGATTTTGGACTTGCCACCTTCCACAGTTGTGTGAGCCAATTCCTTAGAATCTCCCCCCGCCCCCGCCCCACTCTCTCTTTCTGTATATACACTCACATACACATATCCTATTGTTCTGTTTCTCTGGAGAACTCTGACTAATACAGCTTAGTAAGGTAAATTTTATTTCTTGCTCTTGTAAATGCCAACAAAGATGTTTTTGGTTAGCACATGGCCTTCTACTAAGTTAATTAGGGATCCAAGTGCCTTCCATCTGTGACTTTAGCTAATTCTAGGGCCTTGAAGTTCTCTTCTTAAAGTTCAGGTGAAAACCCCCAGGACCTTGCCAGCAGGCATGGAAAGAGTGAAGAAAGATCATTTGTGGGAGGCTTCTATGGGTTGGACCTAGCACCAGCACACATCGCTTTGCTCACAGTCCATGAGGCTGAACTTAGTTGTGGGTTCACCCACCTGCCAGGGAGGCTGCTGGGGAGGCTGCAAAATATCGTGCATCTGTCTGCTAGGGAAGAAAAGAAAATGCACTTTTGTGAACTTATAGGGGTCTCTGCCATCCTCTCTTACCTAATTCATATATATGCTCAGATTACCAAATGGGAAAATGCATGAAAACAATCAAGTCTTATCCAAATGTGTGCTATTATAATCATTATCTCAAATATTGAGGTTCTGCACAAAAGACTAATTTTTCAATTCTGCGGTGAGCTGAGTATACTATCTGATATAAATAATCAAGAAACATATTCAACGTGGGGCATTTGAATAGACTACTCAAAATAATGTTTATTGTTCTTACTGATGATAAAATAACAGGTGTGTTGTAGCAAATAGGCAAACTAGAGAAAAATATAAAAAGCAAATCCCAGGCACTCCCAATCTTTGTACACAGTCTGTACAATTAAAACTCTTCAAGTTGTAGCAGCTTTCACCAAAACTGGCTCAAGCAGAACAGAGTTAACTGGCTTGCGGAACCGAACAGGTCAGGGGTTGGTCTCTGGCTGTAGGCAGTTGGAGCCAGGCATTCCTGCCTGCAGCGGGACTTTGACTGCACTGCTGTGGGGTCCTCCCAGCTTGGCCCCCGCTGGGCACTGACTCTGGCCTCAGGCTGCCCTCTCCTGAGAGTAGAAATGGCTGAAGCAGTTCCAGTCATGCGCTTACACTGTACTAACCAGAGGAAGGCAGGATAGCTCTTTCAGTTGCTTTCTCTGAAGAACTAAAAATCTTTTTATTCCTTCCATCCAGAAGCTTCCTCAAAAATCTTGTGTCTCATGGGTCTGAATTAAGTTGTGTGCCCATCCCTGATCCAAATATGGATGTGCGGGTTTGCTCACGTCAGACAAGACTCAGCCTGTAGCGGAGTGAAGGGGCAACTTCTCTCAGAGCACATGGGCTGCATGGGGCAAGCATGGGTACCTGATGAAAGCTGGAGAATTGTTATCAAAAAGGAAAGGGGGTGGATGCTGGGTATTCTAAAGCAGCGAATGCCTCCCCACACTCGGGAGCGCGCACGCACACACACACACACACACACACTCACACCACCTAACAGAATCCGTACTGCACATACTCTTTTTTTTCACAGCCTGTTTTATTCTTCCACTTAAGGACGGCGCATCATAACCATGCACACAAACATGGAGGACCTCCCATTATAACATTGAACAAGAGAAGCCAGACACAAAAAATGTACCTACTGTATGACTCTATATGAAGTTCAAATCCAGGCAAAATTAATCCATGGTGGTAGTGGTTGGATTAGTACTTGCCTTTGGGAGGCATTATTACCTGGGAGAGGCTACTAGGGAGCTTTCTGGAACACTGGAAATGTCCTCTATTTCTGAGTGGTGGTTATACAGATGTATATTTATGAGAAAAATAATAGCGCCTTGTACTTAGGATTTATACCCTTTTCTGTTTCAAAGTGATACTTTAATACAAAGTTAAAAATTTAAATTAAGAATATTAAACTGTAAACATGTAAATATGCAATGCTAAAAAGGAATTTAAGCAGATATAAATAAAAGTTTTGGTGAAGTTGAAGAAACCTAAGTCATCTTCAGAAAACATACCTATAATGTCATAAAACTTTACTGAAATACAGAAAAAAATAATAGAATATCCATGTTGTAGTTATCAGAATAGAGGCTTAGTATAACTCAATGAGACATCTCATGAGGTAATGGATGTGAAGATGTGTTTTAAAGTACCATATGCTATATATTTATTAGTTTAAAAATGATTTTGGAGGTAGTGAGTCTGGGCAATGATCATCCATGGCTGCTGAAAACCTGATGTGGAAGCCTAACAGGAAACTTTATCACCCATGCAAAGGCTCTGACAACAGCTGAACTCACCGACTAAGCTTAAATCACAAAAAGAGAAAAGCATTCATTATGAGCTTCCTGATGTGATGTGTGGAACACATAGCACCTCCTATGAAGTATTATTTTTTTTTAAAGGTTTTATTTATTTATTTGAGGGAGAGAGAGTACATGAGTGGGGGAGGGGCAGAGGGAGAAGGAGGAGCTCCATCCCAGGACCCTGAGATCAGGATCTGAGCCAAAGTCAGACCCTTAACTGACTGAGCCACGCAGGTGCCCCCTCCTATGAAGTATCCTTGCCACAAAACTGAACCTGAACCTGACCTAGCCTCTGGCTCTGACTGCTAGTTTTCAGGAATTATGAGGGAAAAAGGACCACGTTAACAACATGTAGGATGTAATTGGTTAAAATCAGGATGTGGGCAACTACAGGACAAGTGACCTTATTTTTAAACTAATAAACGGCAAGGAAGAAAAAAGAATGGAGAGAGATTGCGCTATCACAAAAAGCCTAAGGGGTAATTCAGCTAAATGCAATATATCAACCTCATTTAGATTCTGATTCCAAGTAAGCAAAACACATTTATAAGACAATCAAGGATATCAACTCTAATTACATGTCAGATGATATCAAGAAGCTATTATGACTTTCTAGGTGTGATGATGTTGTTGAGGTCATGTGTAAAAAAAAAAGAGTCAAAGCCTTATCTCTTTGACATACATATGTAAGTATTTATGAAGGAAATGAGATGGAAATCCAATGTATGTTGGGAAGGGCACAGATGAAGCAAGTTTATCCATATGTTGATATCTTTTGAAACTGGATAACAGGTGTATGAGGGCTTATTATGTTCACTATAATTTGAGTTTGTTTAAAAAATTTCAGTAAAAACATTAAAATCATTTGCATCAAATTTAATAATCGAGACTAAAATTATTAGGGAATAAGTTGGGATGGGAAAGATTTTTGGTTTAATCTTTATTTACTAAAACATGATAGATCCAATGCTTACACTTTTATCTTCATAGGCTATGTACATTATTATGCATTTATATACATATAATATACACCAATATCTTTTATGATGTTAGGTATCCTTCAAATTATTTTTACCTTTAACAAATTGACACCATATAATTTATCAGAGAAAATAAAAATAGGTTCAAACAACATTTTTAAAAAAGACTGAATTTCTTTATAACACTCAGAGGGTTATTGTCTCTCTTCATTTTTTTTTTTTATTTTTATAAGCTTTTTTAATAAGTCAGACATTGATTTGGCATTTACTATAAGTACATTCCAAAGGAAAAAATTCTTGTCTTAAATATTCTAATAAAATCATGTGGCAATTTGTATGGTGGCTTCTCAGTATACAGATGCCAATCTGCTCAATAGCATTTCAGTAGGTTCTGGTCTTAGATTTGAAAAATCAATCAATATATCTACAAGGCAAGAAATTAGCTTGACGATTCCCCACTGGTGGGTGTGTGCTACGCAATATCTTTGGTAGGCGTTGGGCAGGAACCTGTTTGGGGCTGGACAGTGTTTATCTGCTTAAGAGAGGTGCTTGGTCTGAGGTGTTGAAATTGAGCCTGTTGACCAGAATGCAGCTGCCACCATTGTCTTTCCAACATCCACCCAGCAAAGCTGGGCTAGTGCAGTAGCAGAGTTAGTGGTTTCAGGGAGGATTATGGAAAAATGTTCTTACTTGCCTTCTTCTCCCATCCAGCCACTGGCTCAGGGCTAGAAGCTTGCATCTTGTTGTGGAGATGGCGCTATGCCAGGCTGACTCTGATGGGTATGTCAATAAGTAACATAAAACATTTGCATGCTTCCTTTTGCTGAGAAATGAAATCTTTATTTATATTAATAATAGCTCACTAAACTCTTTCAGGCAGGTGTAAATTTTAAAATGTTCTTTTGCCTTGGGATGCATGACATTCACATGGGAATTTGCGTTTCAGCTCAATTGGTCTACTTTTAGAAATATTTCCTCAAAATTTACATTTTCGGTTTAGTTTTCAGATCATCCAAATATTCAGGAGGAAAATATCATGAGCGATATTTCCTTGCTTAATGGATAATTACAGATTGGAATTGTTAGTGAAACTGCATTATTAAATTTATTCTCAAATTACTCTTAAAATATGCAGGACCAGAAGACTAAAGATATAAATAGCTTTGATTATAGGCCAAATTCTGCATAATTTTGTTATTTTGTAACTTGGTATCTTGAAGGGGATAAAATCTTAAGTTCAATGGACCAGGCCAAAAGTAATGAGAATGGTATTCTTTTTTATAAGCATGTAAGATCTTAAATGTTTACCCAAGCATTACTTTCTTCTAAAAAGCCATTTTTGGAAGTTCATGTATTTAATAATGTTTGCTCAAAATATGACTTTTAAAATAGTCATTTTCAAGTCACACACAAAAATTAGTCTAATTCTATATTATTTTTGAACAAAACAGGATTAGTCAGCTCATTCAAGCTTCTTATTCACAAGATTCAGCACTGAATACATTTTAATTCCAAAAATGAAATCCTCTCTTTAACAATAAAGATTTTCCATAGTTGAAAAATACTCAAATGAATGTGCTGCTGGCTTTCCACGTCCAAATACTGGGTACAAAGGCAGCAGTTTTGCTATATAGTATCGCCTTTGAAGGGAGCAGTGCATAGTTGGATGGAAAACTTTTGATGAGCTTGTTAATATCCATCATGTTAATATCCAACATGAAGTGACATGTTCTTTGAATTTTATGTGAAGTAATTTTTTATGCCAAGTTTACTGATTTTTATAGACTATGTCATACCTCTCTAAAATTCTAGGTTTTAGACTTGAAGGGGTCAGCCCTGCACTCACCTTTGTTTTCCTTACATTAGTCCTGTCTGCATTTTTGAAATAATTCCATGCAGTTAGAGACAGAGGTAGCATTTATTTACATGTCTGAAGAAGGAGAGTATAAAGTCAGAAGGCACAGCCAATATGAACAATGAAGCCCATCACTCTGCCTGTGTAGGTGCCAAGTGCCAATGAGACAAGTGATATCAGGAATTTGGATGCTGTGGGGCAATCACATCATTGCCAGGTTTATATGGGTTTGTTGGGTTCCTAGGAGCGAAAGAGAGGACATACCACCATTTCATTTAGAACTCTAGATTGCAAGTGACAGAGAAGTGAGTCTAACCTGGATTAAACCAAAAAGCTGTCATACTGACTCATGTAACAAAATGGTCCAAGAACACTGTTTTTTAATCATGACTCAAAGAAAGTGTCATGATCTGGTTTCTTTCTATTTGTTGGCTTTGCTTTCCTTCTCAGAATTCATGTGGAGTAAAGATGACAATAGCAGTTCTATCCCATGCCTCAAGGTGCAGGTGCATCTGGGAAGAATCCTTGCATCTGTCCCCAAAGTCTAAGCAAAAGTTTTATTGACTCTGATGGATCACATGCCTGTCCCTAATGTCTTTGAGAGGAATGAGATGTGTGAATTGGTTTAGCCAACCGGGACCTATTCTTGGAGTTGCGGTGGGGCTAATCCTGCCCAAATGCATGGGTTGAGAGCAGAGTTAGGGTGGTTTCTCAAGGCCAAGTTGGAGTATGGATGCTGGCTGGCAAAAACAACAGATGTCCCCCATGGGCACTTTGGTGATTCTGTCTTAGCTGCAGGATAGTGAAAGAAAGGGTGGTGGGGGAGGGGTAGAGAGAGAGGAAGGGATCTTGGCGTGAAGTGGGAAAATCTACTCCTTGGGGAGACCTGGATATGGAGCTCCCAATCTTACCTTATGCTGATTCTCTTTTTTAAAATATATTTTTAAAATTTAAGTGAGACAGAGAGAGAGAGAGAGAGAAGGAGGGTCAGAGAGAGAGGGAGAAACAGACTCTCTGCTGAGCAGGGAGCCCGATGTGGGGCTCGATCCCAGGTCCCTGAGATCAGGACCTGATCCAAAGGCACACGCTTAACAACTGAGCCACCCAGGCACCTCCACCTTATGTTGATTCTTGATTGTGTTTTCTAATGGAGACATTTTTTTTTAAATATATATATATTTTTAAAGATTTTATTTATTTGAGAGAGAGAATGAGAGACAGAGAAAGCACACGAGAGGGGGGAGGGTCAGAGGGAGAAGCAGACTCCCGCCGAGCAGGGAGCCCGATGTGGGACTTGATCCTGGGACTCCAGGAACACGACCTGAGCCGAAGGCAGTCGCTTAACCAACTGAGCCACACAGGCGCCCCTCTAATGGAGACATTTTTGCTTTATAGCAGGATTGTGTGAATTAATGCCAAATAAAACTAAGTAATATTTGATGTAGGTAAAACTAGACAGCTGACAACTTCTGTACCCTGCCCCTTCTCATTGGTGTCTTGGTATTGCACGGGATGGGTGACACAGTTTTGAAGCTATGCATATGTAATATACTATTTCAATGTAAGAGAAAATAG
This sequence comes from Mirounga angustirostris, assembly GCF_029215605.1. Classification (NCBI taxonomy): domain Eukaryota; kingdom Metazoa; phylum Chordata; class Mammalia; order Carnivora; family Phocidae; genus Mirounga; species Mirounga angustirostris. The sequence continues at coordinate 85,018,904 of NW_026991716.1, read as the reverse complement.
TCATTTTTTGTCCTACCTACTGTCTAACACAGAGCCAGGTACCCAATAGGATGATAATTGTTGATCAATGTTTCAAAATGTAGGTGTAAAATTTTCTGATGCATAAGCAAAGTAAAATTCCTCTGACTTCAGGCTGCTACTTAACAGCCTAAATAGAGCTTGTAAGGGATAAAGGAAAGAAGATATGTGAAGATATGGCCCTTCATGGCTGAGTCAGTCATGGGAGAGGAGAGAGAAAACCAGTTATTGAGTAAAGCCCTTTCCCTTGTAATCTTGACCTTGAAAAACCTGCACTTCCCTCTCCTTCATGATGGTCTCCATAGGACAGTCAGAAGGAAGTGGGAGAGATGCAAGGGTGTCCCAGTATCTGTAAAGGATTAACCAATAGAATATGAAACTGGGGCTACAAGAGAGTTATATTTTGTCGGACTAAAAAATCCATTCTATTAAAAACCCATTAGAGTATTTTTTATCATCTTGTGATATCTGCACTCAGGTAAGCTACCTGTTACAGAAAATATTATAGTTTTCACATTTCTATAGTTTTAAAAAAGTTCCACGGTCTCAAAATTATTCTAATGATGCCCATGCTGTGGTTGGGATGTGGCTTCTGTGAAATCAAGCTCTCTCGGGTGCCTGGACACACATTCAATCCAAGAGGTAGTCTCCGAGAGGGGTGAAGTTTTCTTTCGGGGCTATAAACCAGTCAAAATTCACAAAAAAGGAAGCTTTAAATTTCCACATTGGGAAGGGAGCTGTGAAAGCTGGCTTTTAGAGGGATGCAACTGTGATTTGGTATTCTGAATACATTCTCTGTTGTCCCCGCCCCTCCCTCCACTCCCTCTGTCGGAGGGCTTGCATTTAGAAACTGGTAGAACTGTTGTCCACATTAACATTGCCTCCTTTCTCCATTGATTTCTGCTGTGAATAGGCTTCCTTGAATTCATGGTCATCTGCATCTTTAGGGTTCCCCTAAGGGATATTGGATTTCCTGCTTGGAGGACTAATCAGAACCATTAATCAGCCATGAAAATAAGCACTGGCCTATAAGCCGAAGGCCTGAAGGAAATCAGGGCCGGCTTATTGAAAATTAGGCAGAACGTAAAGAAGAAATATATTTATTTATGAACACTGTGTAGGCTTATAAGGAATTTGAAGTGACGAAAGAAAAAGATTTTTAATGCTTGTGTGCACCAAGGAGGGGTTCAGCACCTTCTTCCGGGCGAAGTAGAGGCTGCCAGGAGGCCCTCACAGTCCCACAGTCTGAATGGGGCCACAGGGCGCAGAGGACAGAGCTTGGACTCTGGCCTTAGGCGGCCTGGGTGAGAATCTGTGCATACCATTGACTTGCTGACCTTCACTTCCACATCTGTAATTAAATGATATACTATATAATTCTAATCTTTACCATAGATTTCCTTAGAGAGTTGTTATGGAGATTAAATGATGGACTATAGATGTCACAAAACAGGAACTCAAAGCTGCTTGTTGCTGATTTCGTTTGGGTTTTCCCTGAAGCAGGTCCGGAGACACAAATTTGAGTGTAAGAAGGTGATGTGGGAAGTGTAAGGGATACTGGTAGGGAAGTGAGGGGAGTAAAACAGAGAAGGTGGGTAGCTAAAAGTTAGTGAAAGCTAGCTATCGAGCCAGCTATCACTATGGGTGACTGTGGCTTAATCATAAAGGGAATCTCTGGGAAACGGGGCAAAGGACTCATCTCAGAATTATTGCCTCCAAGGGCTGAGGGAGCTGGGGTATTGAGACAAGCCCTGAAAGTGATAGCTTAGGTGTGCTCCTAGTCAGTGTGGATTCCTCGGCGTTTTTGTACACTTCCAGATTACTGATCACAGGTAGCATGACTTTCTGTATGTTTTCAGTATTCCAGGAAAAAGAGTTCTCAGAAGGGCCAGAGCGTAGATCCCCGCAATTGGAAGGTAGCAGAAGCTCTGGGAGTGCTGAATGATATGACCAGTTAACTGGGTTACTGACCCCATCTGCAGCAGAGGTGGCTGTATTTATCCTGAAAAACAGAGTAAACGGGGGACCTCCCAAACCCACATTATTAGGAAGTTGCTTGACGCTCCACTCCGGCAAAATGAGGATGTCACAAAGAATGAGAAATCATGGGATGAAGAAAATAGTAGACCCAACCCAGGAAAGCAGTGAAGGGGGATGCTAGGATGGGGGCAAGTTGGCAGGCCATAGGAGCAATCAGTCTAGGTTAGAAATGAAAGAGCAAGAGTTCTGGCGGGGGGATGGTTTCTGGGTAAAGGAAAAATGGATAGAATACTGAATAAGATGGAGAATTATAAAAACGAAAATACTGATAGAGACTAATAGTTGCTGAAGAAAATCAGTGAGGAATTTCAAGAAAGAAATAAGCTGTATGTGAAAACAACTGTTATTATAGTTTGCTATTTAAGTTTCAAACAATATTTTCATTCTCAAATTTCCAACTTTTAAAATCAGGGGTGCCTGGGTGGCTCAAGTCGGTTGAGCGTCTGACTCTTGGTTTCAGCTCAGGTCATGATCTCAGGGTCATGAGATGGAACCCCTTTTTGGCCTGTGCTCAGCACAGAGTCTGCTTAAGACTTTCTCTCCCTTTCCCTCTGCCCCACCCCTCTGCTTGCTCTCTCTCTCTAAAATAAATAAATATATCGTTTAAAAAAAACCCAACCTACAGACAACGCAGTTATGATTATGATAGACCTAATTATGATATCACAATCCAACGTAAGTATTACCAGCAAAGGTAAAAGTTGGAGAGTGAAAGAAAGCTAAAGGGAAGCATGAGAGAGAGAGAGAGAGAGAAATATTTACAATTTTCATTTTCTTGTTCCAACATCCATAGATATCTTTTGACTCCTCACTTTGGCAGAGACCCCTATAAGTTCACAAAGTGAGGAGTCAAACGATATCTATGGATGTTGGAACAAGAAAATGAAGGTTGTAAATATTTCTCTCTCTCTCTCTCTCATCTCTTTCTCTGTCTATGCCTCTATCTATCTCTAGGTATACAATGGAGGCCAAAACAATAAATTAAGTCTCAATGGAATTTTGTGAAGTAAATGACTTTTGAAAATATTTTTATGAGGAGGTTAATTATTATTTTATTTGATATAAAAGTATGAAATAGATTCACAAAATTTTACTCCCTTAAGAGTCTTCGAGATGATCTAGAACAGCCTTCTCACTTTATCACGATAGCAGCCCAGATCCTGAGAGTTGAACTAACCTGCCCACATTTGCATAACCAGCTAGTCTGTAGAAAAGACAAGCCTGGGGCCCAGCTGTGTCTGCTAGTCCTCTGCTCTTTCCCTACCTTGCTGTAGAGTTAGAATCTTGGATAAAGAGCTACTGGGGTATTTAGCAATAGGAAATGACAAAAGCTATTGTGGGAGAGTAATTAACCCCCACCAATATCACATTCTCTTCTGGAATCAAGAAAAAAGATACTTCTCAGCTCTCTTGCAGGTAAGTGAAGCCATGTGGCTAGTTTTCCCATTGGGATGAGGCATTTGATGGCTAGTGAGCTATTCTCTTTCTCTCTCCTCCACTTTCCTTGCCAGTGACCCAGGAGGTGGTGTTTCCAACTGATATGGTTATGCCATTGCCAGCCCAGATCTCTAAGTGACTTCAGACCCCACTGTTGAAGTGCTTTGGACATCTAGTGTGAACAAGAAATACCCCTTGTGATGTTAAGTAACTGAGGTTTGGGGGTTGTTTTTTTTTTGTTTTTACCGTAGCATACTTTCCTATCTTAATGCAGACATCAATACTATTTTCACTGGAATTAATTTATAATATTCCATAAAACTGAAATTGGCCTTGAAATAATTCTATGGTATATGGTTTAGTCCATGTATAATAAGGCAAAAACTACATCTATTTCACTTTAATGTATTCTACGTAGAACATTCCATTTGAAATTGAAAATATACATATTTTTCCAGTGGTCTCAATTAAATTACTACATAATCTCTAAAATGAATTTCTTGTCCTAAACCTCTGTTGGAAATCTAATTTAAAATTTTTGTGTTTTTAATTAAAAATAACCTTTCTTCAATATGTGTTGACAATATCATTTTATTGTCTAATAATACATTTATAATTTTCATAACATTGATAGCTAAAAACCCCTGAAGAAAAATAAAGATGACTTTTAATTCATCACTGTTAATAAGAAGTAATATATTTGTTCCTCAATACTTTTAAAATGTACAGAAAAATAGTAACAGTAGAACATTTGTAGTTCTATGACCTTAATTTATGTGTACCATATTTTTTGTACATGTTACTACGATTTATAAGTTTTACAATTTTCCATTTTCTTCCACAGTATTTGTTTAAAAGTTGACTTACCTAACTATTAATGTCTTGCTCTTGGTGCTGTATCTTATTCCAGCCAGCAGGCAAGATTCGTCCTGGAATTGGCGAAGTGGAGGTAGATTTCATTGCATTGTTCCCTTTTCCTTGAGGAGACCCTGGAGGTCACATGGGACGAAAAATCACTGGAAAACATAAGGGCAAGAACTTGCCAACAAACCAGATTTTTTTTACTTTTGGGAATTTTGGTCTCACGTATCATTGAATATTTTTCATTTGCCTTTTAAGAGTAATACATAACCGATATGCCTGTATGTGTCTGATCAAGTGAATAAAGTAAATTCACAGAGCTACTTTTCATGAGTAACTGAGTCTCTGATATGAATGCTTCTACCCCTTAGAAAAACGGGGTCTGGCTTACATTATGTTTGTGAGGGCGTGTGCGCATGCGCACACCTCTCCCTTTCTCCAGCATCTGGAGTGCTTTTTCATCTGATGATGAGCTGTGTCACTGACTTGCCGGTTTGTCCACCATCTCTCCTACAATGCAGTCTCATGGAAAGCCAACATCACGTCTCACTTTACCTGTCTCAGCTTTCAGGATAATTTTAAGGATTACGGGGGTCAACATAACTTTTTGAATGAACAAATATATTTCTCTTAGCCTATGCGTTGTCATTTACGCCTCTCTATCAACCCAATCCAATATATCCAATTTTCTTTTTTCCAATTTATTTATAAACAAAATGCTTCTTCATCCCCAGGGCTTACTTTTTAACATGGTTTCCTACGCTTCTTCTCCCTGTCCTGGTCCCAGAGGGCTCACCCCGTGGTCACTTCACACGCATTTACACTCCTCCTCCAAGACTCCCTTGTCTGTCTCAATTCTCTCTTTTGCTTCCTGGTAATTTCCTCTGCCTGATGTAGATTACACTAGTGTCCACTGATTCTGATTCTTGGGGTTGGTATTGGTGGCCTTGATCTTCAGGGCCATTTCATGTGACATCATTTCTGTGTTACTTTCCATTTGAGGTTCACGACCTCTTGCTCTACTTCTTTTGTTGACTGCTCTTTCTTACTCTCTTGTCCTAAGGAGCCTTACTCCAGCCATGGATTTGTGCACCCTTTGTCACCTACCCCCAATCCCACATATTTCCTGCCGCTGTCTTTAGCTTCATCTTCAGCTGTGTCCTTAGATATGTCTCTACTCTTATTTATCACCCTTTGGATTCTTCTGCCTCATAGTTTTTTCTCTCCATGATGCTGCACTGTCCTTTGCCACCTGACGTCAGGTACTTAGCAGATATACAACCTGGATCTCTAGATTCCAAGGCAGTGTTCCACTTCTACTCTAAGACAACTTCAGCCTGGCAGGCTGAATCTAAGTCTAGAAATTCAACTTTTTCATTAGTCTTGTTCCTGAACTTAATTTCTATTTTAAGTTCTTATTTCCTAGGTGGTAGAGCCTAATTTTGGTCAGTTCTAGATTCCACCTTTCTCCCTGTTGCATCTAAGTTCTGGGTTGGGGGAGGGCACACTTGTGCAGAGTGATGGGGAGGGTCTGGTCCTCATTGTTAATTGTCCATGTTGCATAGATTGGGTGTTCTTGCTTCTGTTTGATTCAGTAACCAGCTCAAGTTGCTACTGTGCCGTCTTTTGCTCCCAGTGGCAAGTTCTTCCTGTCCATAGTGTATCCTACTTCACCTGGCACTATAGAATACTCCATGAGGCTGTCTACACCTCTTTCTGCTTGGACACAACCCATGGTCTTCCTCTTGGTCTTCCCATGCAACTCAGAGATTTACCTGGAAAGGGCCATAGGTTCCTCTCCTCTCAGATTTCCCAAACCCATCCGGGAATTCTACCATCCCTACCCAACAGCCCTTTCTCTGTGTAGGGGAATCTTTTCTCTAGCCCTAGGGTGGGATAGTCTAGTTCTTTCTCTTCACGTCTTCTCTCCCAATGTGTATTTGTATCCTGAATTCCATTAGAACCCAGGCTTTTGAAATGCAAAGCCCTTTTCTCTGCTTTCCCTAATACAATGAACGAGGTTGTGTATGTCGGGTGAGGGAAATATAAGAGAGGGGGAAAATTCTAGAAATTCTAGAAAAAATTCTAGAAAAAAAATAGTTAATATGTAAAAAATTTTTGCTCATCACTCTGGCTTTTATCTCTTTGATCATATCTACCTATCTTTCTTTTCTTTCCCCTCCAACACCCTTGCTCTTTGTTCTTAGCTTCCAGAGGGAACTACAGCCACTCACCCCTGCAATTGCACTGAGAGCCTCAATCCCCCAAGGCTACACTGAATTCTCTTCCAGTTTTCCAGGAGTCAGCCCCCTCAATGCTGTGGTAAGGGTGTGGGATTGGAATCGCAAGACCCATTCCAGTCATGGCTTCAACCCTTACTGACTCTGAGATACTGTGATAGTGGGCTCGTCCCACTTTCTCTCTTATCATATAAATTCCTTATCTGTAAAAGAGCAATAATAGTATCTCTTTCATAGCTTTATTCTGGGAATTTATTGTTAAAATGTATGTAAAAGTGCTTTATAAATGGAAATATTTACATGAATTATTATTCTTTTCATATCTCCTTGACTTTTTGCAATTCCCTGACACCCCACTCCCGTCTATGAATCTTAGGATATAAACAATCAAAAATAAGTCTGTTAATGAAAAACTTCTAATATTTTCTTGATGCAGATATAAGAATTGAAGCCTTGACTCACCTTCAGCTGTGTTCTTTACTCTCATTCCTGAACTGGTAGAGATTTAATTAAGCAGGATACAGAATTATGGTGATTGGGTATGATCCAAGTTCAGGTTATAGTAATTTTTTTTGTCTCCTTCTGACTTCCCAGTATATCCCCTCTGAATATCTGATTGATATTCAACTATTTAACTCTCAGCTTCCTTTCCATTTCCAATTGATGACTAAACTACACAGCACCTAGCATATAGCAGATATTCAAATCTTATTGGTGAATAAATGTGTGATATCATTCATTTTCTTGATTTTTCTCCTTTTCTTTTCTTTTTTTTTTAAGATTTTATTTATTCATTTGAGACAGAGAGAGAGAGCGAGAGAGGGAGCGAGCATGAGCAGGGGGGAGAGGCAGAGGGAGAGGGAGAAGCAGATTCCCCACTGAGCAGGGAGCCTGACATGGGGCTCCATCCCAGGACCCTGAGATCATGACCTGAGTGGAAGGCAGATGCTTAATCATCTGAGCCACCCAGGTGCCCCTTTTCCTCCTTTTCTGAATCATCCTGTCCCCTTTCTTTCCAAGTCCATAGCTTTTAGTACTCTTTCTTGCTCTTTCGTCTTACTCTTGTCATTCTCCAGTAGAGAAAATTCCTGAGTTTACATATTCAAAGTTAAGTCTTTCTCTTGAGCCCTCAATCTATTGTTCCAACTTTCTACTGAGCATCTTGAATGGCCTCCCTTCAATATGTCCCAGACGGATGTCGTGACATTTCCCAACTCAACTTCCAATGCAGTTGACTCTCTGTTGAACTGGACCACCATGATGTCCATGTCACAGACTTGTTTGGTTAGATGGAAATGAGATATTCACTTTAAACTACTCAACACAGTGCCCAACACATTGTACATGCTCAGTAAATGTTTGCTGTTCCTGTTATTATGTAAATGGATTGAGGGGCTTCTAAACACCTAGATTTGTGAGGTTAAAATTTTTTTCTTTCAATGTATCTTTCATTTTGACTTTTCAAGAACAGTCGTTAATAATAGCACTATTATTATTTAAAATGGAAAGTTGAGGGAAGAAAAAAAGAAAGAAAAGAATGTTTAGGCTAAAGCACAAACTACAAGTGTACACTATTTTTCTAAAGGTCACTGGAACATTTTCAGATCTTTGCATTAAGCAAGGCAGATCCTGTTGACTGAGCACACTAGATGAAAGGTAAAAAATCAGGGCATTCATGAGTATCTGAAAGTGTAGGAGGAAGCGATTTTCTTAGGTTGCATCAGTGATTCACTGATAATTAAAACTAGTTGATATTCTGGAATTAAATGAATGTGGAATATATATAGGGAAATACTAAAAAATTGTTAAAAAGATTTTGGAAATAACATAAAGACTTCAAAATCTTTTCAGTTTTTCCAGATAATTATTGGTTTGGAAAAGATTGGCATCTATTTGGTTGTCTGTTCTAAATACCAAGTAATGAGTGAATGAACGAATGAGTGAATGAATGAATGAATGTGGGAATGTATGAATAGATAAATAAAGTTGGAAGTTTAAAGGCTAATGATACTGAATTCTGTCGGCATAATTATTGTAACTACTTACTTATTCTAGCCTTGGCAGTTCAATACAGATACATTTTGGTAAAAAAAAAAAAAATCCCAAACCATCCCTTTAGTCAATATACTGCAGATTAAATCTAGCATAGGGTAAAGTTACCAACATTAATTTGAATTTTTTAAGTAAAAATTAGAAAGAGGGAAAGCTAGAGCATTCTTCGAATCTTTCATTTGAGATTTGAATCTTGATCTTAAGTTTGCAGAGTGCAGAGAGCATTCTCCAACGCTACTGTCAAGGTCCCTCTTCTCAGTCAATTTTATTTATGTAGAATCTTTCATCAAAAGATCACAAAGAGCTGTCTAACCAGCTATAAAGAAACATAAATCAAAAAGAAAATGAAATGCTCAAACAATAAAATTATACATTAGAGGCCCATTTAAAGCAGAGCATTTTAAGATGAGAGAAAAGTCTTGGCTGGAGTATACAGAACATAAGTTATAATGGGAAGCTATTTCATAATTTGGTGAAAAATGAAAAAGGCCCACTTCTAGTAGTGGAGAGCCTATTATTAGGAATGATCACTTGCATACCAGTGCTTTAATGAAGGGGGTGAAGAGCATAATAACTTGAAGTGGATTTGACAAAGTATGGAGGCACTCTTCTTGCTGCTCCAGGGAGAAAAAAAAATTTTTTTTTATTCCATAAACAGGCATTGTGCCCAACTATCATGCTCTTTAGCATGGCTATTGCTGATTGCTATTGTGCCTTTCTCAGACGGCTCTATGCTAAAGTCCCACAGTACATATATACTATACATATCATATTTATGATATATTTCCACCACAGGGGCCTCAAGGAAGCCAAGGTGATCCTTCAATCTCTACTGTCATCTTTACTTCTTCTTCAGCACAGATTAATTCAGTGTCCCTCAAGTCCCAGGATTTCCAATTTACAGTACGAAAATATTCATTTTAATGTCCCCAAGCATAGGGAAAATATAAGAATGTTGTAATACTATTGCTTTAACAAAAACCAGCAGAAGTCCTTTTAAGCTTGCTTATATAGAGAAGCTAAAGAATCCAGAGACATCAGTCTTTTGTTTTACTGGCATTAAAATAAATATCAACAAAATGTTCTTTGGCATAAAGTTTATAACATTCAGATTAAAGCCTACATTCTGAGTTTTAGAATTTCAAATATCTCTAAGTTTCCAGTCTCCTTTTGTTCAAACCTGAGTCTTCAGATAATTTTTCTTATGGCTTGAGGATTATGCCTGACAACTTGTAGTAAGAAAATTTACGCAAAGTGTGATATTTACACCTTTGTTAACGTTAAATTTCATGTTCAAAATGATGTACACTCTGCATGCAATATATAGTGATTGTAAATGATAGTGAAAGTGGATATACAATTTTATCTTTTATTCATTTATGATCTCAAGAATATGCAGTTTATTGTTTGTGTGCTTCCCAGAAATTAAGAATTGGCAAGTAATGGACTAATACACATGCAAAGGAAGAAGAAAGAGGTGGAGAAAAAAAGGAAGCAACATGAGCATAGGATCATCTCTACCACATGGGAAGGTCTTTCTGAATTAGTGATGTTTAAAGTAAGACCCAGAAGAAGAAAAAGAAAAAAAAAAAAAAAAAAAGAGCTCTCAGCAGAAGGGAAGGCAAAGATTCAAATATTTGAGGAACTGAAAAAAAGTCCAGTAAGCCTGAATGCAGTCAGCACTGGGAGATGTTGGGTAAAAATGAAGATTCACAGGCCAGGTATCCGTCAGGTCCTTGGCTGCAAACAACGGAAGGCAGTCATGGCTACCCTAAACAGAAAGGAATTTATTTAATATAGTGGAGAGCATCCATGATGGATGGAAAAGATGGACAAATGGGCTTGGAGAATTAGCCAGGAACTGCGGAAGGGTAGGGGGAGAAACTCTCTCTTTAGGATAATGCCAGTGTTTGTGCCTCCATTGGATAGTTCATGCTGCTAATTGACCTCACCAAGGAAGAATTTCTCACCTATCTCTATAGCTTTTCGGCCTTCTCTCAGGATTCAGAATCCCAGCTGGAGGGGTCCAACTGGCCAAACATAGAAATTTGTCTGTGTGCCCTAGTGGGCCAGGGATGCAGTAGTAATGCTTGGACCCTTGGCTTCGGGAAGACTCACAAAATGGGATCTCTTTCCACATAGGTAGGGAATTCTGTTGCTGGGCAGTCAGATGGCCACCAATGTGCAGTAAGAAATTTAGGTTTTATTTAGGCTCTATTTAGGCCAGTAACAGTTTTTGGCAGGGAGATGGTATAGTTCTATGTCTTATATAAAGATCACTTCAGTGGCTGCTCTTGAATGTATCTTGGGATAAATGAAATAACACTGTAATCTTTGACATAAGTAAGAAAAATATCAACCCCAGATAGTTGAAATATAATGTCTATAATAGGATAATCCCTTCTTTCAGATAGTGATTAGAATTGATCAAGTAAGGTATAAGTGCTTTGAATATTTTTTCTCTTACATTTTAACTGCCTCTATCTTCTCATCCTTTCAAGTCAGGAATTGAGGAGAGTTTATTTTGACCTCCACTTTGACTCTGGAGGACTAAAGCAGGAGATCAAAGAACAAAACAGGGACTATATAAAGCACTGGAACCTACACCAAAAACTTGGTTAGGTTTCAGTAAAACTCAGAAATCAAACTGGACAGATTTTTCTTTTTTTTTTTTAAACAAAGAATACAAAGCTACAAACAAAACATTTGGCCCTGTGAACACTGGTATGTTAAAAATTGCTGCTCTTTTCATTGTATCTTCTTTGAAAGCAATTTTGGAAAAGTAGAAATAATTTAAAATACTGTTTTTTTTCCCTGAGTCATAGATTTTCAAGTCACCAGCAGACATGTTACAAATTTTTAGTGGATGTGTAAAAAACAGGAAAATTCCATTTGAGAAAGGAGTGAAACTTGCTGCCCATTCGTTTCTCAAAGTGAGCAATTAAGATCACCTGGAAAGATAACATCCTGGTGTCATAGGGTTAAACGCAAGTACCTAATATATTTTAACCTACATTCATAATCTAATGAATTTGCTAAACGATTACTAATTCATAAAACAGTCTTTTCGTAACAAGAAAATGAAAAATTTCCTGAATTTACATTTGAGATAAAAATAAGTGGGAGGCATTTCATAAGATCAACTCTTGCCAGAAAGCCAAATTAATTAGTGTCACATGTAGCTCATCTCAGTGGGCATGTGCGCACATGCACACGCATGCGCACACACATGCACACACACCTGATTCATACAACACATTAGAGGCACTTATTTGATCAATTTGTCAATTGCCCTTCGCACTACCGTTTTTAGAGCCAATTTGATTTCCATTTTTTTAAAAAGAAGAAAGAGGAAAAACAAAATACTTAGTGAATATTTTCTTCTAGGCACTGTGCTTGGTGCTTTGTATGTGTTTTTTATTTAATTCTCATGATAACCTTCCAGGTGGTAATTACTATTTGATACGTGAGGAAATTCAGGGCTCAGAGAAGTTAGGAAGATTTACAAGGTCACAGAGTTAGTATGTATGAAAAATTGAGATTCAAAAAAAGGTTTGACTAACTTCCTTGTTCATATTCTTTGTGCTATACTGTGCATCCTCCCAGAATTTAAACAAATTAGCAGCTGCAATTTAAGCCTAGAATGTGTATTCATATTAGATAGAGCCATATGAAATTCTAACATTAGATTGTTTTGACCTACAAAAATGGCAGTATTCATATTTTTACTGAAATTACAAAAACCTGCAAATGATGGTAAATACTCCATTGTAAATATTGGTGATATTAATTTTGGCTTCAATCATTATCTGGTGATAACATGCTTTTCATGCAAATAACATAGTGTATAAATTTTTAAATGTTAGGATGGCTTTGTACAAACAAGAATGTAAAAAATGACATGAAAGTCAAAGAAAAACCAGAATCAAAACACCAAAAGAGAGATTAAAACAGATAAATTAAATCTCCCTGATTTACCCATTAAGTGTACTTGTATGAAATTGGTAACTAAATTTCATTCAGACATAAAATATCAAACCCATTAAGTTATTAAAATGATTATTTTAAACACATTTCTCTGGAACTACAAAGGTTGAAAACAGAAGTATTAGATAAATTTTTAAGGTGGAACTGATTAAAAATTCTAATATAGAAGTACCAGATAAACTGGTGAAGTACATTCACTTTTCTGATCAGGTGCATTAACTACAGCAGCTTTGAGTAAATCATTCATCACAACAAGCATTCACTGGATAAAAATTGATGGACAACTCAAATTTTAAAATGCATATTTTATACATATTAAAATCTTTGAACTAATGAACTACTTTGAACTAATGAACCAATAAGTTATTGGTATCACATTGAAAATTAATGTAATAGAGAAGAAATGGTTTGAATGGTGTGTGAACTAACTCCCCAGTTTATTTGAAAGCATATTGCTTTGATTGTAAATCTCAGTGACTCTAAGTAGGAAATATTGATACATACTTGATTGGGACATCAATTTTTGAAGAGCTCAGAGAAGATTATTATACTAATCATTTAAAGAATTAGTTTATCAAAAGCTTATTCAAACCTACTATGTGTCATCAGGGATTCAGGGCATTTCAAGGAAGTTTCAAGCTGCTTGATCAAGAAAATGTGAATCCCTTTGTCCTTTAAAGGACACTTGGTTTATACCTTAGTGAGGAAGAGAGTAAAACTATTAGAGGCATTTTCTTGCCACTTAGTAAGAGCTCAGGAAATGATAGCTCTTTCTGTAATTGCAGTGATCAGTTATTATACACGTGCGCACGCGCGTGCACACTCACACACACACAATCATTTATAAAAGAAAACTCTTTTTTGGTGTTTGGATTCCAGCAAGAGTCTCAACATCACCCCCTCCCAAATGACCAGGAAAAACTAGCATTGGGAGGGGCCTTACAATGGAAATAGTTCTCCGGATTTCTGGTTTTTTTCTATGATCAAAGCTCGTGAAAGCATTATTTAAATTGTGAAGTGTTGTGCAAAACAAAGCATTATGATTGTTGTTTTCAGCAAAAGATGTTTTTGCATATAGTGAGACTGAGACAGGAAGTACTGCATTAATTACCTGCTTGGCGGTGGGATAACTTGACAGAGGGCTCATTTAAGGAGACCTGAAGGAAGTCAGAGTTTGACTTTGAACCAGTGCTCCAGTGATTCGGTCTGGTAAAATTCTTCCATCTGTTATACAAGTCTTAACATTACTGTCTTCAAGCCCACAGCTATGGATACAATTTGCTCACATACTTAAAAAAAAATATTTGACATGTGGGTAGTTAGGGAGCCGCTGCCTGAATTTGTCTCCTCTAAGAATGACTTGGGGAATCAGACAGGGCTGGGGATTTGGAGGACACAGCTTTCACTGTGAGCACACAGGTGCCCGGGAGCTCACAGACTCAAAGACTGGGAGGATCAGACCTCCGAGCGTAGCAGAGTGTGTGTTGAGTGTTCCTATGGGGATCCCAACCAGGCTTGGGGTGAGTTCTGTCATCCTGAGAATGGAAAAGTGTACCCGCAGCGAGTATCCCTTTGTCAGACACTGTCCATAATTCCGAGTTCAGGAACCACTGTTGAAAATGTTTAGGTCAGTGCTTAAGAAATTCTGGCATCCTCTGCTCTGTCTTCTAGTCTGATCCTCTGCCCTGTGAAAGATTTCTCAGAAACCTGGGTCAGTTAATGGCCTTAATGTGGTGGAAAATTGGGTGAGTCCATCCTCTCTTGCTCTGTTTCAACTTTAGTGGAATAAGATTTCTTTCTTTCTCTTCCTTTTTTTTTTTGATCATAGTCTCTATAGGAAATTTTGAGGGAGTGCTTTCCTGCTTTGTCACACTGTGGCACATAGAATAATGATAATATTTGTATATGACTTTGGGGAGAAGTTCCTGAGGCTGCTCATGGCAGGAGGTGACTGAAGGCCTTGCCCAGCCTCTCTGAGGACTGAGAGTCTATATTTTCAGTATATCCATTTATAGCTCAGAGGTTGGCAATTTCTGTTCTAGGGGAACTACATCTATTACACAGTGAACAAATGGGGTACCCTACCTTATAATTATGATGGCAAATACTATGTACCAAACCCCACTCTATGCGCTCCGTATGTATTAATTTGTTTAATGCTTCCACAATCCATGAGGTAGATATTATTGTTATTCCCATAATATGAGAGGAAACTGAGGCATATGAAGACCAGCGATTGGCTGAGGTCACATAGACTTGTCAGAGGAATTGACCGAGACAACATCTGGACCTATGCAGTCTGGCTTCAGAATTGTGCTCTTAAACACTACCTTATATTGCCTGAAGGGGGCAGTGGCAAGAAGGGTGAACTAAGCCAATAATCCATATAATATCCGCACCAAGCCTTTTGGGTCCTGAATCCTTTGAGAAGATTCTAGGCCGCAGAAAAATCTGACCCAAAGCAGCCATTGGACCAAGGCCAGGGTTAGGATCTGGAGAAGACGAATTCTTACAACATAAAACGACTGACTTTGGGCGGTAGGAATATGGAAACTGAATCCTTCGATTTTTGAGCATAAAACCAGTAACCTTCAACAAGTAGGGATATTTTTTTTATCTCTAGATAGGAAGAAGGTCCTTAGGTAATTAAGAGATCCAGACCCGGAGGGAGACACGGTAAGGGGCTCCTTGACCACGGAGAGATGGTTCTATTCCTGGCCCTGCAAAACAGACGCTGCTTAAATTCCACTTGACAATCCAATGTAGAGCTGAAGAGCGAGCGGCAGGAATCCTCAGTGAGGGGCAGGGCTGGGATTTGGGAGATGCGGTAATTATGTGCAGTCCTGCGGGCATTTCTCAGTACTGTATGCAGCTACAACTGAGCCTCAGAGGGCCAGGCCAGACTTGGTTTAGTGACTCCTATTTTTGTACAGTTCCCCATGACAGAAACAGTCAACCTGGAAATCTAAGGCTCTCTCTTCCTCCCTGCTTCGGACCCCGAAATCATCCAGCTAGAAGACTTCATTGCTTCATGCTGATAAGGATAAGGAAATGAGAGGGAGGATAGCTTATGGCTGATAGGAGATAATATCAACAGTTGATAACTCCAAGTGAGTTAATTAGTGTCTAAATTACTTCAGTCTTAAATTAGCCCTGAGGTTTGTTCAGGAACAATTTCCCTTGAGGGACATGAGGTGGTTGTAGGAGAAACTAAACTCATATATGATCACCGAAGATTTCTTCCTCCTGGGCACACGACCAGACTACAGCTCCCCTTCCATTCCATGAGGCCATGTGACTTGAGTGCTGGCCAATGGGATGTACAGGGAGTAGGGTACGTCCTTTCCAGGCCAGGTCCTTCAACACTGCCCTCGCAACCCTCCTTGCACGCAGCCCTCTTTCTTTCCTGATCTGCTGGCCAGAGAAGGTCCAACAGATGGCCAGGGGATGGCACGGACACAAGATGGAGGGTGCCTGTGACTTTGAGTCACCACAACCGGACTTTGTGAAGCTAAGAAAGGAATTTCTATTTTGTTAAACCACGCAGGTTTCAGTGTTGGCTTGTTGTGGTTGCCAGCATCGTCTAATCCAGGGCTGGTAATAGCAGAAACAGCCAACATGGTAGTAGTGCTTCGACGGACCAAATAGGCTTCACTTATATTAACTCAATCCAAATAAAAAAATATATAAGGCAAGTATTTTTATTATCTATGCACAGTCAATGTTGACTTGCCCAAGGTCACACAACCGGTAGAATACACAGTATTTGAACCTGGGCAGTGTGGCTCCAGAGTCGGTGCCGTAGTTTAGCATTTAGAGTTCCCTCTGATGATGTAAGGTTCTTTGAGAAGACAAAATATGTTCCCTTTAATTAAGAGAACATGGTTTGATTTAGGCCCATGCATGAGTTTCCTGATTGCCACGGGTCTCTGAACCATGAACAAAGATGAGAGGATAGAGGAACTGGTCCAGGGGAGGGAAGAGGAGGGTCACAGTGTGGCGAAAAGAGAAAATGAATTGAGGTCTGAGCTTCTGGAGCTTTGAAAGAACTGGAAGTAGGGGCCAGAGGGGTTGGGTGAGCGGTGCGCAACACCCCAGATGAAGCTTGCTGGGAGAAGGGAAGAGGCTTTTGCGCTTACAGGGTCACTGTGGCCCCAGACTGATTGCTCGGAGAGCCTCCCCTGCAGAGAAGAGCAAGGTGCAGGGGGAGGGAGAGGTGGGCTGGATAGTCATTGTATCCAGCTGCTCTGCACCCCTACCTATTCCTGACCTTAAAAATGCTGTAAGTGTGTCAGGTGTCAGGTGACCCAAGACCCCAGCTCACAGAAAGCATTTCTGAAAAAGCCAAGGGGAGAAGAAAGTGTGTCCTTCTCCATTCCTTTCTGGCCACTATCAAGCAGATATGGACATCGAGAATCTTGCCAGTATTGGCCCCTTGTTCCAAGAGGGCAATGTACGACTATTTCTTCTAAGGGATGCCTTGGAAGAGCTTCCCAGCGCAACAACCAATGATGGCAAGTTCTGCTTTTCAGGCCGTTCCAGCAGAGCCAGCTTGCTGCAGACCTGAAAGAACTTGACAGAAATTTTGATAAGGAGCGTCTGGATATTACCGAGTAAATGGGTTGTTGGAAAGGCTCGTTTCTTTCCACTAACATTAAAAAAAAAAAATAAAAAAAGAAAACTCATTCTTGTAATGATCTAGATACAGATTCTGTTAGAACCAAAGATGCAAAATGTAACATTCTTCCTTTTGATGCCTATGTCTTGGAATACGTTTGCTGGATTTATTTATTCAGCTCTTAGGAGAGCCTGTTACCGGGGTGCACCTAGCCCCGCACAGCTTGGGTAGGTGCTGGAATCCGAGGGCAGCAGTGGAAAGTGGCGGCTACGAAAGCAGCAAGACAGGATTTCTTACTATTAACTTGGTGAGGAAGACACGCACAGTTCATGAAACAAAATGAATAACAGGAAAATGAGGGCAGGGCAAATGCTGAGTGTGAGCTAAGTACTAAAGCACTCTTCGGTTGTTCGAGACTGATATTGAGGGGCGTTTGTGTGTTGGGAGGGGCTGGGGACAGTGGGTCGGGCGGTTGTAACGCGTCCCATAGAAAGCCGACCCAGCAGCGATCAATGGGGCTAGTAAATTGCACCAAGTACACTTATTTCACTTGAGTCACCATCTCACCCCGTGGGAAGTTCCTGTGCTAGTTACTGTATCAATGTTTTAAATGAGGCATTTTCTCTTTCTTTACATTAAGTGTGAGTGGAGTTCTGTGACTGACAGCAAGCTGCCTATGCAGACACTGTGTTGGGAGGGCCCCTGGGGAAGATATACTGTGTGCTTTGTGACATTTCAAGGAGGTGTCTGTGTGAGTTACAGCTGAGCACTCAATGGCTGCCACGTTTGTTTACACCATCCCAGTGTCGAATTCATTGTTTTTAAAGCTCTTTGGGATCATCTGTATGTGTAGGATTCCATATAAAACCAGTGTTTACTCCTTTTTGTGTTACGGCATTTGGAGCCTGACATGTAAGGGTGCTTTTAGATGCAGCGTGCAGGAAAGTAAGCACTCAAGTCTTACTAACACCACTAGGCACTGGGCTCCGGGTGGTCTACCTGCTGGCAGTGGAAAGGGGCTCCAGGTATGTAAGTAAATGGAAACAAAGACAGGGCAAAACTCAGGTATTTATTCAAGTGTTGAAAGTTTTATGGGCAACCAGACTACAAATAATGTGAGTTATTTTACTGAGAGTTTGCTGAAGAAATGGAGCTTTAACTACCTCCTTCATTTTATTTGTGAGTGGTGTGTGTGTGTGTGTGCGTGTGTATGTGTGTGTGTGTGTGTGAATATTAAAATGTCTATTCTCAGCATCTTGTTACCTGAAAATTTCCATCAATTGACATAATTGTGGTTCATTGAAGAAACGATGTTATTAATCTATATTATAAGCCTGAGACATGGCAAAATCCTTAAGTTGAGTCTTATTGAGACTTGATGTTTATTGCTTTTGAATTCTTTGAGCAGAGATAATTTCTGTGACATGTATGGTGACTTCCTAAACAAAATATGGAACTACTCAAAAATACTTCACATTTAGAACATGTTGAATAGAAGAGATTATAATAAAAGGCACACAATAAATCTCTCATGTTCTTTAAAGACACGCAAACTAATAAATTATTCTTGCCTTTATATATATCATGTAATATGATCTGTATTATACTCACACACACTCATACAGCTGACCATTGAACAACAGGGGTTTGAATTGCACAGATCCATTTATATGCAGATTTTTTCTATGAATATGATACATACTGTAAATGTATTTTCTCTTCCTTATGATTTTCTTTTTTCTAGCTTACTTTATTGTAAGAATGTAGTATATAATACATATACAAAATATGTGTTAACAGACTATTTATGCTATTGGTAAGTCTTCTGGTCAATGGTAGGCTTAGTAGTTAATTTTTGGGAAAGTCCAAGTTATACTCAAATTTTTGACTGCATGGGGTGGGAGTCAGTGCTCCTAATGCCCCTTGTTCAAGGGTCAACTGCATATGACAGTTTTTTGGTTCATTTATGACACAGCACATCAAAAGGGTATTGGTTGAAGCTTGCAAATTGTGGTTGGTCTTTCTCCTGTAGTCTAATTGTTAGGAAACCCCTTGGTTATAATAAAAAATGTTAATACAGCAGCTAGACGGTGTCAATGAACTGTAGATAGGGACCAAGAGTGATTGAAAGTCTGATGTACATGTTGTGATTCCAGAAAAGTCTTCCCAGGCACTCTCTACCCACTGTGGTGGATACTGAAGTATGTACACAGTGTGAGATTCCCATTTCTCAGTGATTTTAAGGTAATAGATTTTGATTTTTCCATGATGACCTTGGGAAGTGCTATTTAACTCATATAACCCAAAAGTTCGCAGACCTCATCAGCATGTGGATTCGAATGAGGTAACTTATTGATGTTATAATCACAGTACTTGTGTGACTTTGGGAAGTCACTTAACCTTTTAAAGACCTGTTAGCTTATTTGTAAAATGAAGATAATAATAGGAACAACATTATTTTGAATATGGATCAAAGAGGCTGATCCATGTGAAGAATTTAGCAGAGTATCCAGCATATAGGAACTTAAATATTACTAGTAAAAATATTATTTTATTTATTGATTGGTTTACATTCTATTTTTTAAAAATGATTTGAGGTGATAAAATAAAAAACAAAGGAAAAGTAGGGATTATATGCCAATTTTATTTTTTTCCAATGAAGTTTCTTCAGAGCAAAATATTTAAAAAGAAAACAGGGGTCATTGGAAGAGCAAGAGTTTCGGCATTTCAAAAACTCATTTCAAATACATCTTAAAAAGTTGAATCTTAAAAGGTGAACCATTTAATGTATCTTTAAAGTCAGTCAATTTCTATAATTTGAAGATAGATTCAGTTTCATAGTTCTTCCTTGCCTGCAACACAGCTAAAATATAGAGTTCTCATTTTTTTTCTATCCGACTGAATTGCTATCAGATTTTTGTAAACCATTCACTCTGGAAGAATGCTTTGTTCTGGAAAAGGCAAGTGCTGGGAGAAACTCAGCAAGGCTGCATAGCTTTTCTTTGAAAACTAGCACTTGATAAGGGTGTTAACTCGACATGTAATTCCACTTAGTAAAGGGATCATTGAACAGAATGGATGCAATGATTAAACCATAATTATACACTGTAGCTATAATTATTTTGCAAAGAAAAGGTACATGTAACAAATAAAGGAAATATTTAAACATAGGCATACAGGAGAAGAAAAATCCATTATTTAGGATGAGAAAGGGTAAATCTGTGTGAAAATCAATGGAAATAAAAAGCAGGTTGGAAATGTTTGCATTGAAATAATAGGAAGAATAAAAAGCATCAGTTATGATTCCCCGATCACAGCAAAACTCTCTTAGACAAGGTATTTTATAATGCAAACATTGAGAAAATGGGAGGGATAAATGTTTGTTGAATGAATGAATCAATGAAGGAATGAATCCATAAATTGAAGAGGAGACGTTTAATAAAGTCTGTGCTATCAAGAGAAAATAACCAAATTAAGACATGAAATTTCGTATAAAGCTCATTTTACATTTTACCACATTGAGGGTGTTGAGCTAATTGCTTACATCTTTTCTTTAAGAACCAAAAATAGAGGGAATAGGAAGCAATATTGACATTTGGAAAAAAAAACTATCAAGAAAGACTTTACAAAAATAGCTGTTAGATTGCAGTGAATAAGGGGAAAAGGTAGTTTTCTAGAAGTGGTGATTGCTGTAGTTATCAGGTGCAGCAGGCTTTACGGCAAGAGGCTGGGGCCATCTTACCGGACTTGGGAACCAGGCAGGGACAGGGCTGGGGTGTGAAGGAGAAGCAGAAGTGCTAACTCTGGGAACACATTGAAGAGACTACATTAGGGGTCAGGAAGGTACAAAATGGAAAAGTGGGGTGTGGGTCTTTGGGGCTGAGACGCATTGCTTGTGGCGGGGTAGGGAAGGATGACCTGCCCAACCAACTCACTGGTGGGAGGATGATCTGATCTGAACAAGAAGGTCACGGTTTTTTAGAATCTTTAATGGTCCAATTCTTTCACGACTGTGACCAAGAAATCCCAAATACTTTTCAAAATTTGGGGGAGGGGTGCGTCTCAATAGATCTACAAAGTACCTATGACATTTGAGTACTTCCTGGTTTCATCACTAGGGCTTTGTTTGCACTTAGTTTCATTTTTTCAAAAGATAAGGAGTATTAAACCAGGACAGAATTTTGGTCCAGAGGTGTGAAGGGGTTTTACCAAAAGATGATTATTAGCTTCCAGATCCCTCCGGAGTCTTACCCCAGTATGAAGTTCCATTCTGTAAACAGGCATCACTTTGCCTGATACACGTCGTAGCCTTGTTCCAAAGGGAGTGATCTAGTCAACGGCGGAGGTCACTTCTGCAGACCCTGTTAATGTTCATAACATGCTGACAGTTACCACATTCAATAAAGCCAACAGGATTTTGTGTCCCTAAAGCAATGACAGAAACGAGTTTACAGATCTCTCCCCTGCCCTGTGCTCTGTGGCCATCATCCTTTAACATGCTGCGACCAAGACCATGCAGCTGACCTCTCGTATCCTATGGTCTAGAAGGTCTGGCCACCCTGGAAAGAGGAAGAGCATCCCTGCTGCCACTTCTCCTCTTTCTGCTGAGGCTGGAGAGCCCGCAAAATTAGAGTTTCACTGTGGCTCCTTCTGCTCGTTTTACAATTTGCCAATTTCTTGCAGTGCTCCGGATTGCTACAATCTTATCATTTTCAAAAACTCATCATTACTTGTTCTCTCTGTGTAGATCATTTGTAGTTATGAGGAAAACCTCCCTCTGCTTTTAATCTCACACTGGGGTAGGGCTTCACGTTTTCCTTTTCAAGTGCACTTCCACAAAAGAGAAGTAAATAGGCATTCTGAGTCTCTCAAGACCAAAATACTATCATAACTTTTTATCTTTTACTGCTGTACATTCAAGGGTGGGTAGAGAGGCGTTTTCTTGCTCTCACATGGAATTACTATTAAATATGAGTGTTAAATCTGGATTGACCGGGGAAAGACGCAAAGAAGCTAAAAAGAGCTCCTGAATAGTCTTTGTCGTTAATAAAGGCTTATACGAATCAGAAATATTTCTGAAAATGTAAAGTTACATTTTCAAAAATCATGTATATCATATATATATATATCATGTAATCATATATGTATATATATGTTTGTGGGCACGTATATATATGTTTGTGGGCACATATATATGCAATATATACACACATATAATGCATATATGTGCAATACACACATTATATAAAATATGTAATAACTATTATATATTATATATATTATATATTATATGTAAGTGTGTATATATATACATATTATTTTGCAAAGGAAAAAATAGATGTTTTTCTTATTAAACTGAAGGCCTCCTGAGCAGATGGACATTGTGGAATAAACTATTACAATTCAGGGAACAACAGTGGTAGAGTTAAGGTAAGGCCGACGTGAAGGACTTCACGTATTTGGCACTCTGTTGGAAGTTTCACTCCAGCAAAGCATAGCATCTAACCTGGTGCATTCTTTAGTGGGCTTGCAAAAATTGGTTTCTATTTGTGAGGTTATAACTATTGAGAACCTGATTGACCTTTTCTTTCTTGACTATGACCCCAAATATTTGGCCCCACTCAAGAAAATTTGTTTTGGGGTAGTCTAGGGATATCCTGAGAAATGTGTGTGTGTGTGTGTCTGTGTTTGGAGACACCCTGGGGGGGTGAGGTGGGCAGGTTTAGGAGGAGCCATCTAGGCCTGTTATTTGGAGTCATAAGGAAGAGTAGTTAAGAATGTGAAAATTAATGGAACTGTAGGAAAAATTACTGTTCATCCTAGAAAATTAGTATGACAAAGGGCTGGAAAACTGGACATGATCAGATAAAATTTAGACTTCAGAAAGGTAAATTTCTTAAAGCTCAGAGATAATGTAGGTATGATTCTCTGACCAAAGACTCCAAAGAGTAGCAACTTAGGTAAGATGAGAGATTCTGTTTTTTTGTTTGTTTGTTTTAAGATTTAATTTATTTATTTGACACAGAGAGAGAGAACAGCAGGGGGAGCAGCAGAGGGAGAGAGAGAAGCAGGCTCCCCGCTGAGCAGGGAGCCCGACGTGGGACTCGATCCCAGGACCTGGGATCATGACCTGAGCTGAAGGCAGACACTTAACTGACTGAGCCACCCAGGTGCCCCGAGAGATTCTTTTAAGGAAAGTCTGATGTGATATTAAAAAATTATTTCAATTGAATAAAGGGTGGAGGCCAAATAGCTAATAAGGTGGTCCTCAGAGGAGCTCTAGATATGTACTCAAGATGGGGAGGGGGACACGTTACTAACGTGACAGTGACATGGTCTTACAGACTATAGCAGCGACTTGTGGAAAACACAAAACAGCAACATAACACGCTTGAAGGATAATTGATTACCTTTTTATGAACGTTTGAAGAATGAACAAAGGCAAAATTCCCTTTGCCATCTTCTGCTTTGCATTTCCATTCAGAGGAATAAGTTCCAAAGCAGAAAGGGTGGGAGGTGAGAAGTGGGCGGGGGGTGGGGTGGGGGTAGAGTAGGAGATAATCATTGGTCCTGGTGGATAACTGGTAATTTGGTGTTAAATTGTTAAATCAAGCACTGGCTGCTTTTCCCTCTACAATTCCTCTCTCTTTCTGGTAATAAATTGCATACATCTTTGTAACTGCATTGTTTAGTACATTTCTTTCAAAGAGAGGGTTTTCTATTTTTGTTATCAACAGCCATTTTGTTCAAGCACATCCTGTGATGGACATGGTTTTGAAGACTCTGATTTTCCTTCTGTTCTCACTTCTGTTTGGACAGAAAAGTCTGAAGTTTAATCTTCAAGAATCTGAGATAAAAAGAAATCCGAGACTGGCCATTGAATTGATTTCTTCATCGTAGAGA
Source organism: Mirounga angustirostris (assembly GCF_029215605.1). Taxonomy (NCBI): domain Eukaryota; kingdom Metazoa; phylum Chordata; class Mammalia; order Carnivora; family Phocidae; genus Mirounga; species Mirounga angustirostris. The sequence goes on along the minus strand of NW_026991716.1, from coordinate 84,994,748 downwards.
AGAATTACCCAAGAAACAAATGAAACTTGGGAAATCATGATATTCTTCAATTCCTCAGTTTGATAGCTAATCGGCTAGGAAGAGCTCCATGTCCAGTTCGACCAAGAAGGGTTGCATGAGTGTACAAAACAATGAACAAAACGGTCCAGAAAATCAGAGGTGATGGAACTTTATGTCCCTGCCCAACTGCGGTATTACTCAGAATTTACGGCTATACTAGCCTTTGCACCCTCAAAACATTTTCCTAAGTATTTTAGGATTCTCACATAAATATTGCTGCAGTAAGTATCATCAACATTTAGGAGCTGTTTTTCAAGAATAGCCAAGTGACATTATTATGGTCTGCCATCAAACCAGGGGAGGTGTGGAGGAGGCCAAAGCTGATCATTGCAGAGAAAGATGATATTTATACAGATGCACAAAGCAGAGTTTATGCTAAAGAACGTGTGTATATTTCCACATATTAGCAGCATACTAGAGTCTTCTCTCTGCTTTTGGTACAGTGCTACTCATATGTTTCCAACCAAAATTTTTTTTTTGAGAGAGAGAGAGAGAGAGAGAGAGAGCAGGGCGGGGCTGGGGGTGGGGAGGAGGAGAGGGGCAGAGGGAGAAGGAGAGAGAGAATCTTAAGCACACCCAGGATCACACCCTGAGATCATGACCAGAGCTGAAATCAAGGGTTGGATGCTTAACTGACTGAGTCAGCCAGGCGCCCCTCCATCCAAATAATTTTAATGAGAGAGGAGAGTGAATGTGTATCTACTCAAAGTTAAATTTTTTGAGGTCTTTATTTTTAAAAGCTTGTGTGGATTTTGAACTAAATTAAAAAGGATTATAAAATACTATTTTGTCCTTGTACATTTCCTGACTGTCTTAGGAAGATTATCAGTGGTTCTCACACTATAGTGTAAGTAAGGATCACCTGGAGTGTTTGTTAAAAATGTGAATTCCTGGTCTCTACATTCACCTCCTGCTCCCAGATCCTGATTAGGTGAGTGTATGGTAGGCCTGGAAATAAGGACCTCAGGAGACTGGTTCTGTTTTGGTGACCCAAGTAGCACACTAAGAGAAATTTGGCTCTAGTAACAGCCTTGGGGTGTCTTGTTACCTCACTTTGAGAAGCACGTCTCTGAATGTTCTAGGAGTGTTAACCACAGAAATGGATAATCCAGTCCCAGCTTTGTTGCCTATCCCTGCTCTTCACTCATCCTGTGGTCAGCCAGCTTTCTTACAAGATCCACGTTTCTCTATCTTCAGTATTTTCACTAGAGGACTTCTCCCAGCCAGTCCCCATGCCTGACTGGTGCATCTTCAAATTCTACTGGTGTTTCCAGGCTCTCAAACGCTGCTGTCCCCTCAGAGCTTATCCTTCTCTACCCACTCAACTTGCCATGACTTTTCTCCTGAGCTCTCTTCACTCCCTGTCTTACTATTTTAAACATGCTGTATTCCTCCTAATTGAGCCCAGGTTCCAGAGCAGGTGACCATGTCAGATATACCCCTGAGTCCAGCAGTACCTACCAAGGTCCTCTGAAAGCAACAGATGCTCAATAAATATTGGTTGAATGGATGACTTGATGAGAAAAGGCTGATCTATAGAGTTGAGAAGAACATAAAAACAGAAGAAACCACAGCTGTTCCTTAGCTCTGGTAATGTGGTGATCCATTGGAACATGTCCCTTTTTTTGTATGGGTATTTCTCTTAATTAGGTGGGAAGAAAATCCAAAAATCATTATAGCAGCGATGCAATGAAAAAAATGGATATTTGGACCCATAGAATGTACAACATGAAGAGTGAACTTTAAACTATGGAATTTAGTTAATTATGTGTCATCACTGTAACAAGTATAACCACACTGATGCAAGGTGTTAATGATAGGGAAAACTAAGTGGGAGGAGTTTGAGGGGATATATAAGTCTGTCCTTTCTCTCAATTTTTCTATAAACCTGAAACTACTCCCCAGATAAAGTCTAGTAATTAAAAAAAATAAATAAAAAGTGTATTTGGTAATGAGAGAAAGAAAGAAACTGGGTAAGGTGAAATGATAAGAAATTAACCTAATCAGTAGATTTCACCCAGTGTTTGTTATGAGTGGCATTTCAAGAGGAGGAAAACAGGCCTATCTTGAAATGGGTTGGGGACACTCTTTCATGGTTGTTTATATGTAACACTTCTAAAGAATTTTTTGAACTTAGCTTTTTCATTAGTGAAATAAAATTTTTATGTTGAGAAACATTTGGTAAAACAAAAGTATCAATAAGCAAGCATGAACCTGATAATAAACACTGCCTAATAATTCACCTTGTTACAAATTAAAGTAGAATTGGTAAAGTAAGTGTATTTATAAGGGCAGAGGTGGAACTGAGCTGTAGGGAGGATGCATTTTACAAAGGAGTTTAAAGAATACTTTCAGTGGAGTGAAGGGACATACTAAGCATCAGCCATTCATGGTTTGACATCAAGAGTGATAAGGGGGAGAGAGAGAGAGAGAGTGAGAGAGAGAGAAAGCAAGTAAGCTTTATAGAGCTGGGCTCACACATATTCAGCAGTTCATTTCAGAAGAAAAAATAACAATTTTCAATTTATGTACATTGTAAGTATTTAAATGATTCAATGTAGAATATCATATTGCAAACTCCTTTAGAATAATACAGTCAGCACAACCTGCAAATTTGTTTTGTTTTACCCTTTATCAGGTTTCTCCATCCTCTGTTTAGTGTTATAGCAGTCCAGGATCTGTCTCTCTTTTGTTGCTAAGCCATTTTCATGTGCATTAATATATATAAAATTATAGATACTTCATATGCATTTCTCCATAAATAGAAAAGAGATATTTGCACCTAGTGTTTTTATTTAGCCTTCTCTTCCTCTGTTGATATGAAGAATACCATTGGTAGTTTATGAGGGTGCTTTGTACCTCCAGCAGGCAAGGTGGTTTGCTCTCAGGGCAAAAGTTCTAGATGCAATTGGCTCTAGCTACACCTTTTCGGAAACATGTTCGACAGCACAGTGCAGTGCAGAGCTTCTCAATCTTTCATGTGTAAGCAAACCATCTGGAGATCTTGTCAAAATGCAGATTCTGAATTGGTAGGTGTGGGGAGGAGTCTGAGAGCCCGCATTTCTAACAAATCCCCCGTGAAGCAGGGGTGCGGAGGAGCTGCCTCTTAGCCCCATGATCTGTTCTTTCTTTTCTTTTCTTTTCTTTTCTTTTCTTTTCTTTTCTTTTCTTTTCTTTTCTTTTCTTTTCTTTTCTTTTCTTTTCTTTCCTTCCTTCCTTCCTTCCTTCCTTCCTTCCTTCCTTCCTTCCTTCCTTCCTTTCTTCTTTCTTTTTACACTTAATTGTAAGCTGTGGCCGCTCCCGAGAGGAAGGAAGTCTGATATATTTCATTGATCCTTTCAGATGCCCTAAGGATTAACATGTTGTTTGTCTCTTTCCTTCTGTCTACGAGGCAGGTGGGTATAGGAAGTTTGCATGAACACCTCCAAATACCATACCTGCTACAGCATGTGGCGTGTGTAAGAGAGATTGTATGTAGTCAGATAATAAATGCAGTCATCAGGGAAAAGGCTTCTTTCCTTTCTCAGAAAGGCAGATTAAGGGCAGCCAAACTTCTGTTTGGCTATTTTACATAGCAAAAGAGGAATTCTTCATGGTAATTTTTTAAAAGGTACAGTGATAATGAAGTGGCAATTAAAAATAGACATTTTCATGAGTTTAGAGATGATTTCTCAGTGGCCTTTTCCTAAGGGAAACTTCTGCCCTCCGCCAATTTTCACGCGGTCTCATGACTAAGCTCTATAGAGACAATATGGAACACCATATATCGTATTTCTTGTGTAAATATATTTAGCATAAACAGACTGATCAATGAAACTCCCAAAGATTGTCTGCAACTCCAAGTTTTCCTGCCAGATGAACACTTTAACCTGCAGAAGGCACTTTGCAGAGCCGCTGAAGTCAGAGTAGGGGAGGGGTGTGCAGAGGGAAAATAATGGCAAGGAAGAGACAGCTTCAGCTGAGGGAATTCACTCCAGAGGAGGAAAATGTGTTCTGCTCCCCAACCTTGCAGGTAGCATGTTTGGCTGCCACAGGAGCACATTATTTGTTCTTTTCCCCTGACACTGAACTAAAGAATGCATTGTGGGAAAACGCATCGTGACATATGACACCGTGCAAAGGAAGATCACAGCGTGTGGCAGCATCAAGGGGTTGACATGGCCTTGATGCACTCGGGCACAGCACGGGGTCGCCGGGATGAGTGGCTCTTCCAACGGAAGCCCGGGTGCAATTTGCACAATTCTCCTGAGAGCTCCCGGTGAAGCCCCAAGCCCCGTAAACTGGGCCAAAGAGGAGAGCAAAGACCCTGCCCCCCGCCTGGAGACACACAAAGGGAGGCATTTCAAAAGGAGCTTAGTTAAAAGGAGGAAAAATTATACACAAATATTAGAGGAAAATTGAAATGGATTTAAAAAAAAAAAAAGAATCTAACCGTAAGAACGGGAGCAAAGGGGCTGGGAAGAAAATGGGAAAGTACAGGGAACTGGCGGGCAAAGCACATATCAAAGTGATGTGTTAAACTTTCTTTTTTTTCTTTTCTTCAGAGAAAGACGCTTGGGAAAGCTACAAGTGAATCTGATTTGTTTTGGTTAAAGAGTCTTCCCTCCCCTCACTCCTCCTAACTTTTCCGCACCGTCCTCCTCTAGATGAAAGTTTGCGGAAAGAAAGGGAAACCCACCAGCCCCATCAGTCCTGCTTTCTGTTCCTCTCCCAGCAAAAGACCCTCCTCCACTCATTCTCCCTTGTTGCTCCTGCTTGTCATAATCTGCCACTTTTTGTTCATCAGATTTACATTTCAAAATTTCTGTATGGCTGCCATACATTAATTATTAATCTTCCACCAGCCCCTTCTGTAGAAGCATTTTAAACTTTGATTTTGCTATCCATTCTGAGGAGAATAAGCTTTAATCATGACCCCTTTCTACTGGGTGTTTTCGTTTTCTTATCCTATGAAGAATTTACTCTATTGCTAGATGAGTAGGTACTTAGAAAAATCTCATGGATTTCTTTAATTGATTTTTTTAACTAATTTCTTTTTTAAAGGAGCATGGAGCCAACGCGGGGCTGGAACGCACCACCTTGAGATCAAGCTGAGACCAAGAGTCCGAAGCTCAACTGACTGAACCACCCAGGTACCCCTCTCATAGATTTTTTAAAGCAGCCTAAAAATGCTTGAGATTGAGAATAACCGTTGTTTTCTAGAATCATTGAAAGCTATTTTGAACAATTCCAGACAAGGATTTTACTAAGATTTAATTGGAATTAAGGTAGTAAAAAAATGAATGGATTTTGTTTTAACCAGCTGCCTACTGTTCAAGCCACCACAAACTGTCAGACCAATTGTCTATGTGGCCCCTGCCTTTGATGGGGTCTTCCCTCTGCTTGTAACCCTAGAGGTTGCTTTCGTGTTGCTTATCGATTTCATTTCACATTTAATCAAAGGAATCAGATCAAACTTAACTGTTTCAAGTTATCTTTCAATATGACTTCTTTTTTTTTTTTAAAGATTTTATTTATTGATTTGACACGGGAAGAGAGAGTACAAGCAGGGGGAGCAGCAGGTGGAGGGAGAGGGAGAAGGAGACTCCCTGTGGAGCAGGGAGCCTGATGAGGGGCTCAATGAGGGGCTCGAACCCAGGACCTGAGATCATGACCTGAGCTGAAGGCAGATGCGCAACCGACTGAGCCACCCAGGTGCCCCTCAATATGACTTCCTGATGGTTATGATTTTTTGTAACATTTCTGTCTCTAAAATCGGCTTACTGCCTATAATGGCAATTCTTAATATTTTAAGAGGATCACTTACCTCTAAGAGTTTTATAAAAGCTATAAAGATGAAGTATGTATGTATAGGAATATATATGTGTGTGTGTGTATGTATATACATATACATTTTCCATACTACTTCAAGAGGTCCATAGGGCCCTGAAAGATCACTCATGAACCCTTTAAGTTTCTTGAACCTTAGATCAAGAATTCATGATTCGACATAGAAGTTCCTGAGTTTTACGGCCCTACTTTCTGCCCTCTACCTACCATAAATCCCAGCTGAAAGCTGGGTTGTATTTAGTATCACATATAAATGGTCCTAACATGATGTGTGTCAGTTGCATGGTTTAGTGGTTGTGCAGAATTTTGGATATCAACTCTATTAGTCTTTGGCATTGCAGCTGGGTTTTTACTTGGTGTTATATTCTACTGGTGGTCCTCTTGATGTCACTTTTGTTTTGTTTTGTTTTGTTTTGTTTAAAGATTTTATTTATTTATTTATTTGAGAGAGAGAGAGAGAGAAACAGCATGAGAGGGGAGAGGGTCAGAGGGAGAAGCAGGCTCCCCGCTGAGCCGGGAGCCCGATGTGGGACTCGATCCCAGGATGCCGGGACCATGACCTGAGCCGAAGGCAGTCGCTTAACCAACTGAACCACCCAGGCGCCCTATGTCACTTTTGGTTTTGAGCAATATGTTTGATGTTGCAAAATGCCAGTTGAAGGATCACAGCTCATGGAGGAACAGCCATGTGACAGGAGGCAGGTGAGATGGCTTTAGGGTTCTTGCTATGACATAACTGTGTGACTTTGGATAAGTCACTTCATCTTCCTGGGCTTTAGTTTCCTAATAATAGCTACCAATTATAGGGTATATGCTATGTGTTGGCTAATTGGTTTACATATATTATCAAGTTTCATACTCACAGGGCCATAAAAGACAACTTCTGTTAGCCTCAGTTGAGAGTTGAGAAAACTTGGGTTTGGAAAGGTGGAAAGGGCAGAGCCTGGATTTCAACTGAAATGAGTCTGATTGAAGTCCAAGCTTAGTGACTATTGTCCTCTGTTTTGCACACAGCTTACTCTGTAAAATGAGGCACTGGGACTAAACCAACTCAAATATCCTATAGTTTTAAAAGAGGCCACCGGGAGCCATACTGACTAGCATATATTCTAGCCCCCCCCTTTTTTTTTAGATTATTTATTTATTTATTTGAGAGAGAGAAAGCGAGCAGGAGTAGGGGAGGGGCCGAGGGACAAGCAAACTCCCCCCAGCAACATGGAGTCTAATGCCAGGCTGGATCCCATGACCCTGAGATCAAAACCTGAGCTGAAATCAACAGTTGGCTGCTTAACAGACTGAGCCACCCAGGTGTCCCTCTAATCCTTTAAAAAAAAGATTTTAAAAACAGCTTTATTAAAAAAAGATATTAAAACAACTGGCAAACAATAAACTGTTTATATTAAAGGTGTATCTTTTGTTGAGTTTTAACCTACGTATCATCTGTGAAACCATCATCACAATCAAGATAAGGAACGTATCCATTTCTCCCTAAAGTTTCAATTGCCCTTTGGTTATCTCTCTTTCCCAAACTTCCCTATACCTCCTCCACAGGCTAATCTACCTTCTGTCACTATAAATTAGTTTCCATTTTCTAGAAATTTTTAAAAAATAAATATAAGCTTTTTGTTATTTAATAATCATTTCTCCAGTGAGTAGTGATGCTCAGCTTATTTGCCATTGTGTATTTTCCTTGGTGAAATGTCTGTTCCAATCTTTTGCCCTATTTTTGAATTGAATTGTTTCTTGAATTTTGAAAGATCTTTACATATTCCGGCTCTAAGTCCTCTATTAGCTCTATGATTTGAAAATATTTTATCCCAGTCTGGTTCTTAGAGTCTTTTGTAGAGCAGATGTTTTAAACTTTTTGGAGTCCATTTATCAATTTGTTCTTCTATGGATCATGTAATAGTTGTATCTAAGAACTCTCTACTTAAGCTAAGGATGCAAAAGTTTTCTTCTAGAAGTTTTATAACTTTAATTTTTACATTTAGGTCCGTGGTCCTTTTGAGTCAATTTTTGTGTGTGATGTGAGGTATGGATCAAAGTTAGTTTTTTTTTGCATACGATATCCAATTTTTCCAACAGTATTTGTTGAAGAGTCTATCAGTTCTTTACTGAATTACCTTTTTACATTTGTCAAAAATCAGTGGTATATAAATATGTAGGGGTTTATTTCTGGACTCTCTTTTTCACTAATCTTTTGTTATGTCTATACCACATTGTCTTAATTATAAGAGCTATAAAACAAACTTTGAGGGGCGCCTGGGTGGCTCAGTTGTTAAGCATCTGCCTTCGGCTCAGGTCATGATCCTAGGGTCCTGGGATCGAGCCCCACATTGGGCTCCCTGCTCAGCGGGAAGCCTGCTTCTCCCTCTCCCACTCCCCTTGCTTGTGTTCCCTCTCTCGCTGTGTCTCTCTCTCAAATAAAGAAATAAAATCTTTAAAAAAAAAAAACAAATTTTGAGATGAAATAATGTTATCTTAGTTGTTAGAAATAATAATAGTAAATAAATAAATAAGGGGAAATTATACCAATCTACTCAAACTCTTCCAGCATATTGAAGAGGAGCAAATACTTCCCAACTTTTTCTTATTCAAAGTTTGTTTTGGTTATTTTTAGGTCCATAGAATTTCCGTATGAATTTTATAACCATTTCATCAATTTCTATAAAAATGCATGCTGAGATTTTGATTGGGAATGTGCTGAATCCTTAGATCAATTTGGGAAAAATTGACCTCTTAACAGTATTGAGTCTTCTGACCCATGAACATGGTCTATTTCTGCATTTACTTAGCTGTTCCTTACTTTTTCTCAGCCAAGTTTCATGTTTCCTAACGTTTAGTGTATAAAATGTCACACATCTTTTGTGACATTTATCTTTAAGTATTTCAAAATTTTGTTGCTGTTGTAACTGTTACTGATATTTATTTATTTATTTTAAAGATTTTAATTATTTATTTGAGAGAGTGAGTGAGAGGGAGAGAGAGAGGGAGAGAGAATCTGAAGTAGACTCTGCACTGAGCGCAGAGCCTGACACAGGGCTTGATCCCACAATCCCGAGATCATGACCTGAACTGAAACCAAGAGTCGGATGCTTAACCGACTAAGCCACCCAGGCACCCCATATATGTTACTGATTTTTAATTTTGATTTCTGATTATTCAATGCTAGTGTATAGAAACAATTGATTTTTCTATATTGGTCTTGTATCTGCAATCTTGCTAGACCCACTTATTAGTATTTCTGTGTTTTTTTTTGTAAATTCCATTGTTTATTTAGACATCTCTTATATAGGCAATTATGCTGTATATGAATAAAGACAGTTTTATGACTTCCTTTCCAATACCATGTCTTTATTTCTTTTTCTTACTTTATTGCACTGGGTGGACTCTACTACAATTTTGAATAGAAGTGGTAAGATCAAAGTTTTGCCTTGTTTCTGACCTTAGGGGAAAGATCATTTGGTCTTTCACCGTGAAGTATGATATTGCTAGTTATATATATATATATATATATATATATATATATATATATATATTAGATAATAGTCTTTAGACCTTTTCTCAGATTAAGGAAGTCTCTCAATAGATTTCTAGTTTGTTATGAGTTTGTATAAGAAACTATATAATGAGAGTTTTCAAATACCTATTTTGTTGTTTTCTAATATTAAAAAATCTTTTTTGGGGGGTGCCTGGGTGGCTTAGTTGGTCAAGTGTCTAGCTCTTGATTTCAGCTCAGGTCAGATCTCAGGGTCTTGGGATTGAGCCCCTAGTCAGGCTCCCCGCTTAGCAGGGAGTCTGCTTGTCTAAAATAAAGAAATAAATCCTTAAAAATCTTTTTTGTTGCTTTATAATATTAAAATGAAAACCACTAAAAACAAAAGTATTTTTAATAATATTAATATTATGCTTTATTTTTTAATTGCATTAGCTGATTGTTGATTGTTAAAGCAACCTTGCATCATAAGGGGAATTACTTCTTGGTCATGATATATTCTTTTTATATATTGTTGGATTTGATTTTATAAAATTTTGTTTAGAATTTTTGAATCCATGTTTATGAGGGATATTGTTGATATTGTTTTGTAGTTTTTTTTTTTTTTTTATTGTGGATATCTTCGGTTTTGCTGTCAGGGTATTAATGTTGGTTCTATAGAATGAGTTGGGAAGTATTTGCTGCTCTTCTTCAATATTCTGGAAGAGTTTGTGTAGATTTGGTATAGTTTCTCTTTATTTATTTACTTATTAGTTTTAAAAATTGAGATGTAATTGACACACAACATGGTATGAGTTTAAGGTGTATAATGTGTTGATCTGAAATACTTATCTATTATAATTTGATTCCCACCATAGCATTAACCAACACCTCTGTCACATCACATAATTAGTATTTCTTTTTAATGGTGACATTTAGAATCTAGTCTCTTAACATCTTTGAAGTATCTAATATAGCATTGTTGACTATTATCACAGTGCTGTGCATTAGTTCCCCAGAACTTACTCATCTTCTAACTGCAAGTTTGTACCCTTTGACCAATATTTCCCTGACACCCTCCTCCCCTGACACATACCTAGCCACCATTCTACTCTCTGTTTCTATGAGTTCAGCTTTTTTAGATCCCATATTCAACTGATATCATACATTATTTCTCTCTCTTTGTGTGACTTATCTCACTTAGCATGATACCCTCAGGGTCCATCCATGTTGTAGCAAATGGCAGAATTTCTTTCTTTTCATGGCTGACTAATATTCCATTGTATATATACCACATCTTCTTTATCCATGCATCCATTGATGGACAATTATTTTGTTTCTAAATCTTGGCCATTGTAACTGTTTTTAAGTAATTTGTTTATGACACATTTTGATGAAATTATCTTTCTGTTTCTTGTGCTTGGAGTTCTGTGAGTTGCTTTGATCTGTGGGCTTACAATTTTTATCAACTGCATAAAAATTTTGGCCATTATTTCTTAAAAAAAATTTTTTTTTTGCTCTTTTTCAACTATACTATGTATATAGTGCTCTGCTCATTGTTTTTTTCTCTCTGCATTTCATTTTGGGTAGTTTTAATTACTATTTCTTCAAGTTCATCTATCTTTTCTTCTGCAATGTCTAATCCAGCTAATACTACTCCCAGTGTATTTTTTATTGAACACATCTTAGTTTCTGTTTTCTGAGTTCAACTTAAATCTTTTCATTTCTAATGTCTTTGTATATTAATCCTAATATCTGTATCAGATTTATTGATTTATGAGTCATATTTTTCTGCTGCTTTGCATACCTGCTGATTCTTGATTAGATGCATGATCTTGTGAATTTAAACTTATTCAGTGTTAGCTATTTTTCTATTCCTGAAAATAGTCTTATGTTTATATTCTGGGATGCAGTTATATTATGTGGAAACAGTTGGATCCTTTTGAATTTTGCTTTTTTTCTTTTCATTTGTTAGGTGGGTCTGGAGCAGTGTTCACTCCAGGGCTAATCATACTGAGGCAAGACCGCTACCAAACATACACTCTACCAAACACACTGTGAGCTGTAAGGTTTTCCAGGCTGGCTGTGGGAACAGGCATTATTCCTAGCCCCATATGAGCTCTGTGCACTATTAATTCTAATTCTTCCATGTCATTCTTTCCTGGACAGCATGTAGTTTTCTCATACACATTCATGGACAGGAACTCAGGTGAATACTCGAGAGGAACCCCCTGCCAATCTCAGAAGCTCTTGCTCTGCTTTGATTCAGAGGCTGTAATTACTCAGGAAAGTGGGACCTGAAGGATGGGTATGCTGTCTGTGGATGGAGAGGATACTACAAGGCATCTAGGCAGGAGAATTCCCAGAAAACAGGAATGTAGAGGCCTAGAAGAACCACCTCAATAAAAATTCTTGAGGAGGTAGGGAGAGGATGCATTCAGTTTAAACTGAAATTTCTCGTGTGAAAGAATGCAATCCTTTTGGAAAGGTGGGTTACTTCCTCTTCTGAGGACATTTAGTTTAAAGCAATGAAGGTGGAGACCAGGTGTATCCCTTTAACTAGAGTATCTCAAGGGTCTAACTGTGCTCGAGAGTGCTAGACAGTGGGTAGACACCGGAACCTGTGTTTCTGTCCCAAGGAGTGCGGGCACTGTAGGTGGAGCAAAACCCAAATTCAGGAGTTTTTACTCTATTCCTTAGAGACTAGGGATCTAACGACTGACTTTGCAACAGGCCTGATGAAATGAAAGCCATGTTTAGTGAGGAGCTGGCAGTTGTGTGTTTTATGTACAGGCCATGGAAGAGCCTGGGGAAATCAAGAAGATTTCACAGTTGGATGCGAGAGGCTTGGATGGAGGCAGAGAGGTTGAGCAAGGAAGGGGCAAGTGTGGAAAAAGAAGAGTTGTTGTCATCCGGAAACCAGCTTGTTATGCGAGGTAGGGGCAGGAGGCTGCCCAGGATGACTTGAAGGCTTTGAGGAGGCTTGATTGATAGAAGGCTGGTACCAGGAATAGAAGTAGGCATGACAGAAGAGGAACTTGTTTCAGAGTGAAAATGACAAATTTATTTTTAGGTGTTTGAATTTTGAGGTGACAGTGGGATACCAAAGTAGATATGTACAGCTTTTGGTTGAAAATATAGGACTGTAAGGGGAGTTCAGGGCTCAGGATATAGATTCGGAGGGTCATCTGGTGAGATTATAGATCAATTCATTCGCTTATTTATTCATTTACCAAGTGATCGGCATCAGCAGTTTGCCGGATGCTGGGCTTGGAATTGGGATGCAAAGACACAGAAGTATGGTCTCTGTCCTTGAAGAGCAGGTAGGGAGATGATGTAATGCAGTTTGCTAAGGGCGCAGGGACTCATGTCTGTGGTAGACTGTCAGCACAGTGGAGTGACACTCAAGTCAGAGGAGGGGTGCTAGAAGAGTCTCCTGGAGGTGGTGTCACCTGAGTTGTGTCTTAGAACAAATAAAGGTTAATCAGGAAGAGAAGGAGATAAAGGGTATGAAAGACCAAGGAAACCACGCATGAAAAAATACAGAGGCAAAAGGGAGCATAGACTAATTGGGATCTGGTTGGAGAAATGGATGCATGGGAGGGAGAAGAAAAAGATAAGGCGGGAGAGGTGGGCTGAGGTTAAGCTATGGAGGGCCTTGCAGGGCTCTTGCTGACTTGGAGCTGCTTTGCAGAATATCCAAATGGGATGCCCAAAAGCACCGGACTCCATCCTGTGGGTTATGGGTTTCTCTGACTAATTTAGGCTTGGAAGCAACGTGCTAAGATTAACAATTTATGCACCTGGGAAGACATTATGTTTAAGTGACATAAGCCAGATACAGAAGGGAAAAACCTGCGTGATTTTCCTTATATGTGGAATCAAACAAAAAGTCAAATACATCGAGGCAGAGTAAACCAATGGTTACCAGGATGAAGAGGTGGGGAAAATGGGGAGATATTGGGTACAAAGTTGCAGGTATGTAGCATAAATAAATCTAGAGATCTAATGTACAGAAGGATGACCATATTGAATAATACTGTATTGAATATTGGAAATACGCTAGGAGAGTAGATTTTAGGCACTCTCATTTGAGGAGAAGACCTGTTCATTAGTTTGACTGTAATCACTGTTTCACTATATTTGTATATCAAATAATCATATTGTATGTCTTAAATATATACAATTCTTGTTTTAAAAATGAAAGAAATAGGAAGACTGCCCTGCAGCAGTGTGATGAATTGATTGGAAGGATGAAAGGCTGAAGTCAGGGGTGCTCCTTATACTACTACTTCAGTTAGGAAGGAGAAATGAAGAGGGTTGGTTTTTTTTTTTTTTAAGATTTTATTTATTTATTTGACAGAGAGATAGAGAGCACAAGTAGGCAGAGTGGCAGGCAGAGGGAGATGGAGAAGCAGACTCCCCGCTGAGCAGGGAGCCCGACGTGGGACTCGATCCCAGGACCCTGGGATCATGACCTGAGCTGAAGGCAAACGCTTAACCGACTGAGCCACCCAGGCGCCCAAAGAGGGTCCGTTTTAAGACAGTGTCAGTGGGAATGGGGACAAAGGGATAGTCGAAAAGATTGAAGAGGTATAATAGGCAGGATTTCATGACAGATTGGAGAGAAGAGTTTCGAATATGGGGTTTACTAGCATAAAAGAGATGTTTGAGGCATTTGAAGGGAAACACTCTACCAAGGAGTGTAGTGAAAAAAAAAAAGAGGAGTCTAGTTTGAAACCTCAGATACCCCCAAATGCTGGGACTCCTGTGACTTGATGGGTTTTCGGAGGAAGATGGAATGAAGAAAGATCTGAAGATAGAGGAAGGACACTAGATGAATATCACCATCTATGGGAACAGAAAGAGGACAGGAATTAGCAGAGGAAAGAAGGGGGGGGAAGGATGGTGTCATGTCAAAAGCTCAGCGAGTGGCTCAGGAGAGCAAGTGCGGTCAGCAGCGCTATCAAGGGGAAGAGGAGCACGTTTTGGAAGTTAGGAGGTCCCAGGTGGCCTCAAGCAAAGCTGTTTCAGTAGAGTGGTGAGGGAAGAAGTCAAATAACTGCAAGTGGGACTCAGGAGATTTTGAGAAAGTGGATTTGGTAAGTGATCGAGATGACACCAGTTCCTGGATGCAGGGCCTCCAGCCTACCTCGTCATCTGAATTATAACAGAATCTCACATTTTAAATTTAGTTCCAATAGTCTGTGAGAAATAGGCAAAATCTGAAATAGAACCAATTATGAGTACTCCAGTAGAAGATGAGCATAATGGTGTTTCCCGAAGTAGGTGTCTTCTGCAGTATTAAGCATATATGCCAAAACATTTTTATGGGAAATAATCACAGAAAATAAGAATAAACTTCTTTGAGGAACTGAATAGAGTTTAACTCAGACTTTGCATCAGCAGCCTTATTTCTTGAACTATTGATGGTCCACTGTTCCTAGTTTCTTTTAATACTACATTTTAGCTTCTCATCGCCTTTCCAACAGAGACTTTCCTAGACTGAAAAAAAAAAAAAACCCTTCTGTGCTCTTTATCACTTTGGTTTATTTCCTGACTTGTTGGAAAGCCTGTTCCTTCTGTGTGAAGCAGCAGATGGCAGAGTCCCAGACTGGAGAGAGGCAGGTGGGATGGGTGGCCATGTGGTGTCAAGGCTATGGCCCCGTGTTGTAGCTGGGGGGAACTGGCAGCCATCCAGGCTGTGCCAGCCCAAACACCTGAAGAAACTCTCTCTGTCTACCGTTAGGTCCAAGGGGTGTCTGTCCTGATATCTACTGTCATGTAGAAAATCTTTTTTTTCCCCCACTTTTCTTTCTTTCTTCCAATCTTATATTCTGAGATCAGCAGTGATAGGAACTCGCTGATGATATTGATGATAAAAAATTATGTACATGAACCATTTTGTAATTTAAAGTAGTCTATAACATACCTGGTCTCATTTGATCTTCAAACAAAAAATGACCTGTGAAGAAATCACTTCATGTTGCATAATGAGTGGAAAATACATCAAGTTTTTTTTTTTTTTAAAGCTATTGGTTTTTATCAAGATGATTCAGTAAGAAATATCTGACCAAAAGTGCATCATCTGATTCCAGTGATGGTGATTAGGAAAGATACACAAAACAAATTTTTATACTGCAAACTCTTGAGAAATTATTTTGGAGAAATCAAGGCTTTGTGGCAAGAGGTAAACACTATCGACTGCTCTTAAGACATTTTTATACTGTAAAAATATTTAAGAATTTAGACAAGTACAGGAAAAAAAGCAAATATTTCAAAACTTAATTTTTTCACTCTGGTTTTGGTTTAGAATTTAATTTTTTAGTGGTGGTAACAAGTTTAGATATTCACTCTTTCTCAGTCCGTATAATCAGGGCTAAATTTTCATACCTAAAATAAATCGGGATATATGTCTGGCAAGTTCAGACACTTACAGGAGTTGTGGAGTAGCTATTGGAAAGCACATTTAGAACATGATTTAAGTGGAGTGTATGTTTGGGGAACCCAGTTTTTCTCCTTGGACAAAATGAGCATAATGGGAACTGGGGTCTTGCTGATGTTATTGGTTAAAGGGCATTCTACTGAAGGGGTGGAATGGCTTAAAGAATGGTGCTAAATTAGAAAAAGTAGAATTAATGCATTATGGCCATTAACAAGCAGAAAACCAACTGAACCAAAAGGTAAGAGGCATTGGTGGATGGCATTTTTGTTCCATCATCAAAATATCATATATCTTTTTAAAAATATCATCGGATCATTAGCTTGTCATTGTGATAAGTTTAACCTCTACCCAACTGCGATGAATCTATGTCAAATAGATGTATTATTTCTTGTTTCTTTGTTTTCTTCTTTTTTGGAATTCCAAGTGTGGTCACAATTCTCTAATAGTTTAGGAAGAATACCAAATTCGAATCCAATGTTTACTGCTTTTCTGGTATAGATACCTTTGTCGTTTTTTTCCTATAGATTACAAAAATATAAATGAGTTGTTTTAGACTCAAATTACAAACACACATAATATTCCTGGAATGTGTTTCAGTCTCTAGTCTATGTGCTCTTATAATTAACTAGATATCTTCAAAAGAAAGAATTCTAGTTCAGGGCTCAAATTAAGAGCAAGTAACTATAAACAGAGTGCTTGATTCATAAAAATAAACAGCACATATGGGCTTCTGATGCAGATGTTATACCCTAGAGTGTGCCCTGATTTCCTCCTAGCTAAATAAGAATAGCAAAATCACATAGATGTGTAGAAATATATGAGTGCCGGTTGCATTAGAATGCACTCCATATATAAATCAGACAAGAGCATTTGTAAGTAGACTTTTCTAACCTCTAAAACTACAAAATGTTGGTCCTATTACATTTGGCTTTATAGAGAGCAACCTCCCCCAAACTTGCTGGTTCCCTTTCTCTCCCACCACTCAGTCCGCGGGTTGTTCTGCGTTTGTATAGAGCACCCACATGTATAAGCCCTTTCTGGTAGGAAAGATGAAGAAGGAACATTTTATTGAATACCTAATATGTGCTACTTTCATTTTGCCTACATTCAGCTACTGTTTATTTTTTAAGAGTTTCCCTGAAGCCCCAAGATTGGCACCATTTCTAAGATAGACAGATTTGCTTTGTCCAGATTTCAGTGACTAATTTGCAAAGCTAATTTAATCCATACTATAGCCCTTCCTTCTACAAACCCTCATTGAACGCCCACTCTGTGCTTGACGAGTGAGTATCATTACCTTTATTGTTCCAGAGGAGCGGACCCCAAGAGGCCGGTTGTTGCGCTTGGCAACATGGTGAAGATTTAAATCCAGGCCCATCTGACCACCCAAGCCTAATCTCTTTGCTGAGCACAAATGATGGGATGACCATATACACCCATCAAACTGCCCCCACCTGCATCACCACTGTCCTCTCCTCCTCCCACACTCCACCAGAAACTAGGGGGTAGAAGGAGATCATGCGGAGTAAAGTGATACAGGAGTTCTGATCACCAACACTGTTTCTAACGTGTGATTGGCCTCATAGATCTAACTCTCCATAGAAGTATTCACATTTTAAAATAGGAACTCCGTTAGCTATAAATGTGCGGGGGATACCTTTGTCCTTTAAAAGAAGGTTTTGTCTGAAAAAGGTTGTTTGACCATTAGGGCCACACAGGATGGAAATGGACTCCCTGGCTGTGGCTATACGGGTCTAGATTTGGTGGGCATCCCGAGGACATTATCAACAGTCAGGGGCCCAGAAATGCACATCTAGCACTGGGCCTGGTACATACCCTATCAACATTTTTAGGTGGTTCAGTTTTGCTGATGAGTTGGTAGCTACAGCCTACTGAATTTATTAAATGTTGGACATTGTCCTACTTTTGAAAATACTTGAGATAATTTACAGGTTAAACTTGGTATGATGTTTCAGGATAAAATCAACTCTCTGAAGGAAGGAGAAGCCATCAGGGGTTCCAGGCATCACATTGATTCTGTTTTCTAGAAGCAGAGGCAAACAAAGACATTGGTTTATAGAAGTCTCACTTTCTGACAACTCACAATATACACATTTATTCACAGAGATAATTACTATATGAAAAATATCTTCTTTTTTACAATTAGATTTGAGCAAGAATTTATGGAGTCCTGCGTGTAGAGCACACTACAAAGATGCTGTTTAAAAATAGTATCTTTAATCAGGTCCTCTTAGATTTCTTTCCTCCCTGCAGATCTCCTTTCACTCCCTACTAAAAGTGGGATTAGAAGATATATTCAACCTGCTTTATCAAGGACACCTGGAGGGTTCACAACTTGACCCTCTATGAGGGCAGAAGGCCCAAAATGGTGAATGACTTGCAATTATCAGCTGTCTCAAATGAACATCTGTCATTCCATTCCTGATGATAATGCATTCAACAAGCAATCTCGAGAGTGGGTGCAAATGAGAGTTATAAATCCTGGATTGAGAAAAGTTTGGGTATCATGAACTCTCTCTATTGCTTTGTTTTTCTCAAATTCTTTGACTTACTTTTTGACATTTTGATATATACTCTTTCTGAGGCTCCTGGTTTAGACATTGGTTAAAGAAAATAAGAGTCACACCAAGGAGGCAACTTATTATAACTGTCCCCTTTGGACCCTTTATGTCTCTTGTCGTAGAGCAGTTCTATAGGGCTCTTTCTTACTGCTGAGTTGGAACTTGATATGCTATGAATCCTCTGGAGATTGAAAGGAGATCTTGGGGAAACAAGTTTCTGAGTCCAAGCTGGGTCTGGGGACTGGCTTTGATAAAAGACAAATGCTTTAGTTAGCTATTTCTGTGTAATAAGCAGACAAACTTAGTAGTTTGAAACACTTATTTATTATTATCTCTCACGGTTCTTTGGATGGACTGGGCTCAGTGTCTCATGCAAGTACAACCGGGCAGAGGCTGGAACTGAGTCCCCTGAAGGCTCTGTATGTCTAAGATGGCATCTTCACTTACATGTCTCTCTCACCACAGAGCCTCTCCATCTGGATAGCTTGGGGGCGATCTGAGTAGTCAGCTTTCTTACCTAGTGGCTGGCCTTCCTCAGAGTGAGAATTCCAAGAGACCCAGATGAAGCTGCAAGTTCTTCTATGACCTGGTCGCTGAGGCCATGTGGCATCACTTCTGCTGCATCCTACTGGCCAAAATGAGTCTCAGAGGCCAGTTCAGATTCAAGGGGAGGGGATGGACAGAGTATACATGGCAGGAGGCGTGGGTCACTGGCTAACCAACTTTAAAGACTAAAGCCACAGCAGGACAAGGATTTTTTTTTTTTTAGAATTTCTGACTAACCTGTGTTCTTGGCTTTTAGTAAATAGCCACAGTGATCATGAGGGGATCGCCAGCCTGAAAACAGCCATGGTGAGCCTACTCTAAAGGCACAAACCACTAACTGTCCCTGATGTACCTGTAAAAAAAAGGCATAGAAGTCTGGTTCTGTGAAGAGGAAAGGTTTGGTTCTTTCTCAGAATTTATTATTTTAAAACTGGCCAAGGCAATCATCTAGGGGCATGATCCCAGACATACTTCGAAGCCCAGACCTATAAACAAGAGAATTGGGCTTCTGAGGTCCTACACCTGCATAAATTCCTGTCCTCACGGACACTCTTACTTGGCATTACTTAATAAAGCCAAGTAGAATACAGAGGACTTAGGGCTATTTCTCTGCCCCATGCTCCCTTTGTGACATTCATTCCTATCTCAATGTGGAGGAGTTTATTTATGAAATCAGCTTGTTGGCGCCTTGGATCACCCTTCGTGCTCTCAGTGTGTGGGGTGTCAGATAGCTGGCTTGTGTGTGGAGCAGGGGGGTAGTGAGCAAGACCAGGACCATGCAGTGCTGCCCGAGAGACTGTCTCCCCCAACATTCACTGAATCTCATCTCTTCATAAACCTCCTCCTCATTTCCCATCCCTCTTTCCAATTTGAATTATAATAATAATTATGAGAAGAAAAACAAATATAACAACAAAAATAACAGCAATGGAGAAAGAGGGAATGAAGCCACTCAGAGAGAATTCTGGATTATAGGAAATGTACTTAAAGAAAGGAGAACCCTATACATGTACAGTTTCTGGACACCTTAACCCCTGGTGAAATTCATGCCAGGAATGTAATTTCAAAATCAAAGAAACAGACATCCTGGGATGGTCACAGGAGAGTGGGTAGAATAAAGATCAACTTAATGAATGCATTGTGTATATAGTCTCTGAGGGTCATGATTTCAGGAGAGTGAAATAAGGGAAAGAGCAAGGAACGGAGTGTGGCAGAGAAGATAATAAAGGGAGAAGGGGGGAGGGAGCATCTGAGAAAAGCGGAGAGAAATCTAGGAAGAAAGAGACTGCTCTTGGGGAAGAAAATACAATCGCTACCAAACATGTTCCTCTCCATTTAAATGTTGAACATAAAACGATAGGTAAAGTTCACAATAGTAATTTTTCTGAGAGATAGAAGTAGAAGAAGATGTCAGAAGAGAGGATTGTGGGATAAATATGCATAGTCGCAGTGATATAGGGAGAAGGTCAAGGGCAACTGACTGTCCTATGGTGGCTTAAAAGCAAAAATCTTAGGGATCGGGCTCATCTCCCCACTTTTCTAGCCAACAGTTTCGCTAATAGGTTTGCAATAAATGCTCCTGCCTGAAGAAGAATTTTTCACTGAAAGAGATGCGTTTCTGGAAACTCCCTCTGAATGAAGATGTAACCAAGGAAATAAGGGGTAGTGATTCATCGCGCGGTTTCGAGTCGATCCTGGCTCTCTCTGCCCCTTAGCAGTTCTGTGACCCGAGCGAGTTACTCATCCTCTCTCAGCTTCGGGTTCCTTATCTGTAAGACGGGGGCTTGCCGCGGAACAGCCTCCTAGGGCAGCGAGCAGGCCTCGGTGGGACGTGTGTGCAGGCTGAGCACGATAATCTAAGACCGCAGTGCGCACGGGCTGCTGTTACTACGACTCCCTTGCTGTGAGGAGCAACCAGGCATTCCGCGTTCTCGCTTCCGCGCCGGCTGAAGCCCTCCCCGAGCATGTAACTCTTCCACCGTAGAATCAAAGCGTAGTTCTCTGCGCGGTACCCTGATGTTAAGGAAGAACCTCTGAGAGGCCACGAATGAGAATGTTTTGGCCGAGAGGCGGTGTTTACTCAGATATACTTGTTAAGCCACACAAAACTTTTCCATTTTCCTGCCTCTCAGTTAGCTCCAATTCTTGACTCCGCTGCTCCGAGGGTCCACTGGGCCGCAGGATTAAGCTGTACTTAAGTTACCTCTATGCAGAAATGAACTCGTCTTCTTTCCTCTTACCCTTTCCGTACAATGGCACATTCCTGCTAATTACACCATTCTCCATGATCCTCCAGGGTCCTCCGGATAACAAGGAGAAGCAATGTTATAGGATATATACTTTTTTTTTATTATGTTATGTTAATCACCATACATTACATATTAGTTTTTGATGTAGTGTTCCATGATTCATTGTTTGCATATAACACCCAGTGCTCCACGCAGAATGTGCCCTCCTCAATACCCACCACCAGGCTGACCCATCCCCCCATCCCCCTTCCCTCTAGAACTCTCAGTTTGTTTCTCAGAGTCCATAGCCTCTCACAGTTCATCTCCCCCTCTGATTCCCCCCCTTCATTTTCCCTTCCTACTATCTTCTTCTTCTTCTTTTTTTTTTTTTTAAAACATATAATGAATTGTTTCAGAGGTACAGGTCTGTGACTCATCAGTCTTACACAATTCACAGTGCTCGCCATAGCACATACCCTCCCCAGTGTCTATCACTGAGACATCCCATCCCTCCCACCCCCCACCACTCCAGCAACCCTCAGTTTGTTTCCTGAAATTAAGATTTCCTCATATCAGTGAGATCATATGATACGTGTCTTTCTCTGATGGACTCATATCGCTCAGCATAATACCATATACTTTTATGCTTTATTGGCCTCTGTTATCCATGGGCCTACCACTGAAGCTGAGCAAGCAGTCCAGATCCAAACGTGAAAACCCACTGATTGCCAATCGCACGAAGTCTGAATTCGATTAGAGTGCCAATTTCCTGCCCTTTCCTCTGTGCTCACAGAGAAAGGAACAGCTCTGAAGTCCCTAAAAGATGCTGCTTGATTTAAGCCCTGTGAAATTCTAACCAAAAGGTAATAGAAAGGAGAAACCAAGCTTATCAAATTTTCCTTAGGAGAGTCAGTCGGCTTCGCCTGTGGTAATTGGCCAAGTTCAGGCGGGGACTCCGACAAGCGAAAGGAAGTTGCCAGAAAGAACTACCAATAAATAACCCAGTGCTTCGGAAAACAACTTTTATGCTCTCTGGTATTGATTTAGAGGAGGTCTAAGAAAAGTGTACGAGTACACAGGGCTGGTAAATGAATTGGGGTGACTTTTTGGGTAAATCATAGTTACTGGGTAATTAGGAGAAGAATTTTGATGCCACGAGGTTGTTAATTGGAGGAGGGACAATGTATGAAATGAAGGTTGGTTTCTGTTACAGCAGTGTCATAGAGAAAGAAGCCAATGAGAGAGAGCACTGTCTTCTCCTTCAGATACAGATAATTTTACCTATTTATTGGATCATTTCATAAGAAACAAAGGAGAGGAAAAAAAAAGAACCTCACAGTTGTCCTTTTAATTTAATCAGTGCTTTTGATATTGTGACCAAAACTGCTTAGGCTGCAGGGCCTTCTGCTAAAAGGACACCGCATAGAACCATCCTCTGGAAAGGTTTCAGGAATGAAAGTGTTTATGGCATAAATAGGGAGATGAATCTTAAATAGCTTACTCTGAAAATCTGATATGAAAAATAAGCAAAGCCATCAGAGCGTTACAGGTGGGTTTCACGGGCATATCCCCGCCCACGTCCGCTCTGCCAGGCCTGATGTACACACGCACACGACGGCCCACTATGGCTTGGTGAGTTCCGGGGAAATTGAAAATCGGGGTTGAGGGTCACCGGATTCATAGAGAGGGCCAAGAGACCAAAGCGTTTCTGTCTTCAGCGGCCAGGATGAACTTGGCTGCTCTGGAGGACAGAGAGCAGTGTGGGGAAGACGCAAGCAGGCACGTGTCCTGACAGCTTTGCTGGCCCAGCACAGGGAGCGAGGCAGAAATTTGCACTGGTTCTTGCCCTTCCATCAAAGGGCAGATGACTCTTTGGGATCATCGGCTCAGTTTTTCTTTTGGTTTTTGTCTCATGCCCCAGGTGCGCTTCACATCAAAGTAAGAAAGAAATTCCAGAAGTGAGTTTTAATTCAATGCTACCAGTATTGTGTCTGTGTCTGGCCACGTGGGCAGGTAGAGACGCAAAGCAGAGCCCAATCTAGAGCAGACCGTCCCATGCCTCTGGGAGGGAACATCCCATTCCAAGTTGTCCTACGCCCGAGGCTTGAGAAGTGTTCACAAATGGAGCTGTTTCTCTGGCGTCGTGTTAATTGAGGCACAGCCGAAAGGCCCCCCCTTGACAGCATTTAGTACACGGGCGAGTCATTTCAGTCTCAGCGAATATGAGGGGAAAATGATTTCCTTTTATTGCAGGAAGCGGCACTGTGAGGAGATGGAGGGAATAGACAAGCAGCAGACATGTTATTAGGAGAGCCAGATCCTCCTGCTGTCCGAGGCTAAAGCCCGGCAAGGGCTGGCCTCCACAACCAGGAGCTCTGGCTGTTGTCAGCTGCAGTGACTCTACAGTTCCTTTGAGGACCGGGAGAACGTGCCCGGGATAACAAAGATACACATGTAAATAAGAAGCCACTGGGGTTTGCAGGGTTTTGACAGTTCACCAGTGTCCATTTGTTGAATTCTGCATTAGTGAGGCAATAAGAACAGTCTCTGACCTTTTGTTATGAGCAAGAGGACCAACTGGGGACCTGAAATGTACATAATGACAAATTGGCAATAATATTAACAATAAAACTTTTGAGAAATGAGCTTTTTTCCCCCTTTTTGTCTCTCCCTGGCCTGTTTCCATCCTTAGCCTGGTCTCCCTGGGTTGGAAAAGCACGCATCCCGGTTTTCTCTCCCTTGGGAGCCACGTGGTGTGTGAGCTGCCGATTGGCCATCTTTCTTCTGGTTCTTCCTGCAGTTTGCCTGAGGAGTTGCTATAAATCCCCTGGGAAGGCGTGGGGCCCAGTTCTTGGCTTCTGAGCACTTTCTGATTGAATAGGGATCACAGTCCTGAATGGGGAGAACTGCGTCAACATTTTAGCATTTTTAACGTTGGAATCCAGAGAGCACAGAAGACGATGCCTCTCTTTAATTATGCTGTTCATTTGACACTGACCACGTAATAATTTGTCCTGTTACTTACCTGTCTGGGAACAGCTTTATTCTTTTATGATTATAAAAAGAATCCAGGCTTACCAAAAAATCTTAGAACAACAGAAATAACAATGTAAGCAATAAATTAAAAATCATTAGTGATTTCATTACCCAGAGGTTGCCATTGTTGATATTTTTGTATTCATTCTTTAAGACTTAGCTTAATGTTCTACACAGATATTCATTTATTAAAAACTCAATGGTACTATGCAAACTGTTTAGCAAACTTTTTTTTTTATATCAACAAATATAGATCCCAATTACTTTCTTATGTATTCCATAATGTAAATGAATCAACTGACTCAAGTAATTCATTGCTGGGGACTATTTGGGTTGTTTCTGATTTTTTAAAAAAATCTTTGGTCTTACATAAACACAGCTGCAGTGAACATCTACATAAATTCTTTGGGAGTTTCCCATTACCATTTTTGTCTACCTCCTGTAGATAGGAGCTCTTTATATGTTAATGCATTATTTGAAATATGTATATATATATATATATTTATATTTTTATATATTTTTCTCAGTTTGTTGCCTGTCATGTGACTTTATTCATGATGTTGCTACCGCTGTTTTTGGCCCTTAATAAGGTGTTAGATATTTATTTCTTTATTTTTAAAATTATTTATGTATTTATTTGAGAGAGAGAGAGAGATTGAGTATGAGAGACAGCGGGAGAGAGAGAGAGAGCACGAGTTGGGGAGGAGCAGAGGGAGAAGCAGACTCCCCACTGAGCACAGAGCCCAATGCAGGGCTGGATCCCAGGACCCCTAGCCTAGATCATGACCTAAGCCCAAGTCAGATGCTTAACCTACCGAGCCACCCAAGTGCCACTAAGGTGTTAGATATTTATATAATTTTAGTTATTAGCAGTTTCCTTTATGTACAGTGCAGTGTTTAAGAACTCAGGTTTTCAAATCACACAGCCTAAGTTTGAATCCTGTCTCTGCTGCTTATTACCTGTGTGGTCTTGGGCACATTATTTGCTATATTTGTGTGTCAATTTCCTTACCTGTAATGTGGAGATGACAGTGTTACTTACCTCCTGATGGACATTAAAGAAGATAATACATAAAGAAAAGTACCTGACACAGTAATTATATGAATCAATAAGTATTAACAATTATTTTTGTTGTTATTTCAGAGTAAATATGACAAAGAAAATTGCAAATAAAATATATTTGTAAGTTCAAGTTCAAATAGTATTTTAGAAATAAGTAAAACGAATCATTTTGGGGAAAACCAGTTGTGCAAATTACCAAGCCCAAAAGTACAAGGAGAGTGGAAAACAAGTCTGTTTAATACTATCTATAAGCTGTAACAGAAGAGAAACCTCTGGTTCCTTTGACCATTCTAAGCATAGAAACAAAATACTGTTTGCACTCACTTGGAAGAAAAAAAATCTCAGCATTGTCTTCCAAAAAGAAGTGTCTAGGCTTCCTATAAGAAAATCTGGGACATCAAAACATCCCCCATATTAGGAGAAAAAGGTCATACATGGAGGTGTCTGTATGATCCAACTTGGGGCAAGGCAACTGGTAGTACTTGGGGGCTGCCCTGCATGGTCAAGGTCGCCTCAAGGGTGGTACTCCAAGGTAGAAGCGGCATGGAATCAAAAGTAAGAACAGAGGTGGTGGGCTTGGTTTTGAATAAATATGTAAATCAAGCAGGCAGAGTTGAGCATTTCCGGGGTGCTGATGCTCCCTGCTCATTTCTTGTCCCGTCGACATCGCTACATCAGAAACTCTGAGCAGGACGAGGGTGAAGGCGATTGACTCCCCTCATTGCTCAGTTGCTCTCCTTCCCTTGGCTATCACTGGAAGGGCTGTGTCAGTTCAATTCCAGAGTGGGGATAGAACTGGTAGTCTATGATTTTTATTATTGTCATCACTAGTATACTAATCATCGTGATAAATATTATTAGTAAGGGTTTCTGTCATTGGTGCCATCCTGAGATTGAAAAATATTCATCTGTGTTTTCTTTCTTGTACTTCTGTAATTGCATTGCTTTACTTTAGATTTTCCGTGCTGATCATTTTCACATATGTGTTCTATCCCCCTGACTTCCTTTCTAAGCAACTGGAGGTCAGGAAAAATGTCCTTGTTCCTCTATGGCTGGCCTTGCACAGAGCAAATCTTGGTGGACCTTCAAAATATGTCTGTTGATAATGAGGGTGATGTGACATTGATTACAAAAGGCTTTTTTCCTTTGTGATTTTATGTTTGGTAAAGTTTTGGTTGGAATTTTCAGATGGTGCTCACTGTGACTGAAGAAGCCTGGATTGGGCCCTCTCAGGAAGTGGTCAGTGCCCTCCACACTTGGGGGGTGGGCTCTCGAGGATGCTCTGAGGAGGGGCCTGTCAGGTAATGAACAGACATCAGGACTCTAAACCACATGACAGGCAGGACTCCCTAAATCGTTGCCTCCTTGTAAGCATATGAATGTGTGTGTGTGTGGCCCATCACTTTGATCACTTCTTAGGGCACTCAGGGATGAACAAATGAGAACTACTCCAGGTAGTTGCTGGGTTCCCGTGAACTCTGAGGACTCCACTGCCCCTTGTCCTTCCCCCGGCTTGTCTACTCTGCAGGGAGAGGAGAAGACTCAGGCAGAGGCCCTGAGTGAAGCTGGCTCCAGGGGCCACTGTGGACACTTACCAGCTCCAAAAGCAGATAAATGCTCTGGCTTCATTCTGATCCTTGTCTTACCCCATAGACTCATGGGAGGAGAGAGAAAAAAAGAGAACTTAGAGAACCGTCAGACCAGGATGGATTTCCCGGACCCTCTTTTCCCCCTTTGTTCTTATCACTGACTGAAGCAATGATTTATTTCTCCATGCATATGTTTAAATATGTCTCCTTATACCAGGTTGTGAATTATGTGGGAGCAATGGCCTCATCTATCTTGTTCACCATTTTATCCCCAGCAAGAAAAATAATCTTTGGCACATAGTAGGTGTTCAATAAAGGCACATTTTAATTAATAAGTGGACAAATTCATGCTGAATTATTTTTGACAGCATTAAATATGTCCACTTAGCTAAAGTCTTCAAAAAGTGCCAGAAATCGTCAAGGACAGGTAGTGTTGATTGCCCATTCACACCCACACAGCATCTGGATACATGCATAGAACATACTGGGGGCCCAAGACTTAGAAGAGGCAGAGCCCATATCCCCTGCGTACTTCCTGAAATACTGTTTCCAGGGAAGTGCAGTTCATTGTACAGATATAGAATAAATATTTATAGGTGATTAATTGAAGTTACAAGCACACTGTTTATGCTAATCTAGTCATTACTCAAGTTGGGATCTACTTTGATATTCTCAATGTCACCTAGTAGCAATTCCAGTAACCATTGTCCTACACACAACACCCTTGCTCATTCAGAAGGCTCAGGTCCCTGCCATGTGGAAGTGAGGGCTCCTCATTTCATCTCTCAGTGAAGTCTCCTGGTTACTTGTCCTTGCAGATTCCATGAAGTTCTGGAGTCCTGTTAGAGCTCCTACTCCTGGGGGTAGAGGGATGAGGGGAAGGGAAGGAAGAAAAGATTGACATTTGTTTATGTAAGAGATATTTATTAAGTGTTTCTCAGTGCCAGAGACTGTGCTGGCTCAATGTGGGAACCTGGAAGAACTGAGGTCGTCTAGCTAGAGAGGGAAAGCTGAAGGAGGAAGTCAGCATGAGCTTTCAAGCATAAGGTGAAGTAGAGGAGGTGATGGTGAACGTCTTTCTTCATCTCAGCCAGGGGTAAAGCAAAAGCCTTAACAACAACCCAGCAACATTTGGATTAGAAGTGACTGTAAATGGATTGAGGTAAGTACAGGGGCCATATTTTCTAAACTAGAAATTGAGACACATGGTCTGACACACGATTGGACAGATGGATGGAGTATTTTGGCTTATGACTGTCCCAGAAAAATCTCTTACAGATGGCTTAGGTGTAATACACAGCCATCGACATGTTATGACTTGAGGGGCATGGAGAAAATGTTATGCCCTTCTTCAAAATATCTTTTCTGGTGCTGCACATTCCACTATTAAAAATTTATTTCTGTGTCCTGTGGAGACCTTTAGATATTCCATCTTGTATGTAAGATCTTAAACACTTGTCAAGTTATGGATTTGGGGGGGTTCAACTTTGAAAGTAAAGATATGCAGGAACAGGAAATCTGTGGGAAAGAGTGGTGGGGTAGTAGGGAAGAGAAATGTTCTTATGTTGCCTAGACCTGGCTTCCTCCATAAGAGTTGCCAGACAGTGTCACAAATACCCAGAGAACTTGCAAATTTCCTTCATGGAGATTTGAAAGGAGAGATGGCTGGCCAAGGGGCAGCCTTGCCTGGCAGGCCCAAAGCCCCAAGCCAGCAGTGCTTAGCTCATAGTTGAGCAATGGATATGATGCATAAACATGCACTGGACCCCTGCCATCCTGGGCATATCCAATTCTGTGACTCCTGAAAGCATGTTCACATTATTGTCATCTCAATAAAGCAAACTCTGGCCTTTAAACTGGCAGAATTTGGGGGGAGGGCAAAATTTTGTGTGAGCTCATGACAGAATTTCACATTCTTATTTATGCCTCATGCCTGCTATGATTAAATTTAAAAAACTATCATCTCTTATAGAAAAAAGAATGAAGAAAAAAGACCTCGAAAGATGTCAAGTTTGGAAATAATTACTTCATAAATACACTGGGGTGGAGAGTAGCTGAATAATCAGAATGTTCCCATCCTGCCCCATTCACACACTGGCCACAAGCTATTCACTATGGACGTGGCATCTCAGCAGACATTTCATAGGGAGACATTTCTTAATGAGCTTTGCGTGATTGTCCGTCTTGACCGTACGCCGCTTTGTTATCATACAAAGGCAAACAAATGCAAGAGTCAAAGGTATACTGTGCATAAAAGCTATTGGGGTAGATTCCTCTGCTAGAAAAGAAGCCGCTTGAAAGAAGGGTTCAGGTTTTATTTCTTTTTGTGTTCCATCCCCTCCTCCAAACACAAA
This sequence comes from Mirounga angustirostris, assembly GCF_029215605.1. Classification (NCBI taxonomy): domain Eukaryota; kingdom Metazoa; phylum Chordata; class Mammalia; order Carnivora; family Phocidae; genus Mirounga; species Mirounga angustirostris. The sequence goes on along the minus strand of NW_026991716.1, from coordinate 84,965,541 downwards.
GTGATTTTTAACACGGTAGGCAATTATTTCATGCATCAGTGAATGGCTCCATAACGTGGAAGACCTTTTTAATCAAGGGATTTTCCTAACACCTTCTCATGACTCCCCTGAGATTTTTTTTTGACTTCTATCTACACTAACACTTGGACAACTCATGAAAGAAATATCTCAAAGATGGGCCAGAAAAGGCCATATTAAAAAATAAAAGGAGGAGGCCTCACAATGTTCTCACGCCCCGTATAATTTCTTCTGTAGCCATCAGTGACTGTTGACTATATGGCCATTTCCAGGCCTGTGAATCTGTGAAAGCTCATCCTGCAATACAACTTCAGCTGGAGAAATAAAATCAAACCCTCCTTTTCTTTACCTAGACTGGGAGCAACCGGCAGACAGAGAACATACCCATTTCCTGGGTACTCAGCCTGGTGCCTGGCATCTAGTGGGTGCTCCATATTTATTTGTTTGTGAAATAAACAGAAGAATGAAAATTTCTAGTGGTTTTAGCATGGATTAAGAATCCTTTGTTTAACTGCCTTGTGGAAAACTTTGAATAAATCACTATCCCTATTATACATGCTCATCACTTTTGGCACTCTGAAAAGCAGATCGTGATTTCATTTTAGGGGATGCTAAGGGAGGAAATACAGAGACATGACAATGTGGAACATCCTAGGGCCTGGGCAGCTTTCTGACTCATAGTACAGGCTTAATAAATATGCTTTAAGTTAATATATGTGTGTGTGTGTGTGTGTGTGTATTATATGTTTCTTCTTAACTGGTATGTGTAATATAACCTCTGAAACTTCAAGCTTGATAAGCACAAAGACGATGCTATTACTCTAAGTGCTCAATAGTGGGCTTTCAGAAACTAGTAATACATATTTTAAAAATTATGGTTCTTTGGTTAGCCATGCTTTTGTGTAGATGCTTTCTGTGATAGAGGTGAGCTCTTGTGAGCTCCTTCAGGGGCAGAAGAGGTCTGGAGTGCTGGGAACTGTGAGCCAGAAGTCATTCAACACACACAGCAGTGGTGGGGAGCAGGTGTTCAAGAGGGCACGTGACAGCTGAGTGAAGCAGCTCGTCTTCAGTGGGGAGGCCCGAAAGGCATGGACTCTGACTGGGGTTTCTAGCTCCTCTATGTCAGAGGGAGGCCAAAAGGCCATTTCTCTTATTTTCCTAATACAGAAAATAAGTTACTGTGTAAATCAAAATCTTCAGGTGATAACTATAGAGTAGGTGGTAAGGGATTCAGAATAATTTGACAGCGTTTAAGTTGATGTGCAGGGGATAGGTTTGATCCTTGCTGTGGCCTGTTCTTTATGGGTGAAAAACACACTGGTTCTATTGCTGAGACGTGAGCTGGAAAGCAATGCAAACCTGGGTGTGTGTGTCATGCGCACACGTGTGGTGTGTGCATGTGCATGTGTATTCTTGGTCTGGAGGAAATGTGTGGGGTGATTTTTCTGGTGGTAGGTTAATCTTTTCCCACATAAACAAAGGGGTTTGATAGGAGATATAAATACCCTCCTAGCTTAGGAAAAAACAGACAGCGTGCTGCATTGTACGAAGTATCTAACTGAAGAAAATTAGAAGTAAAATAAGGAAAGAAGAAAGAGACAAGAGAGAGGCTCATTTAAGTGTGTGTTAGTCAGGATTCTCCAGGGAAACAAACAATGGGATGTCTGTCTGTTTCTCTCTCTCTCTCTCTATCTAGAAACTTATTTTCAGATTTATTCTGAGGAATTGGCTCACATGATTGGGGAGTCTAGCAAGTCCGAAATCTGTAGGGTGGGTCAGAGGGCTGGAGATGTACGGAAAAGTTGATGTCTTAATTTGAATCCAATGTAGTCTGTTTGCAAAATTCCCTCTTCCTCAAGGGAGGTCAATCCCTGAGAACTATTCTATTTAGACCTTTAACTGATTGGATGAGGCCCAGCCAAATTATGGAGAGTAAGCTTTCCTCAAAGTCTACTGATTTAAATGTTAATCTCGTCTTAAAAAGCCTTCACAGAAAGATCTAGAATAATGTTTGACCAAATATTTGGATACCTTGGTCCAGCCAAGTTGACACACAAAATTAACCCTCACAGAATGCATCTACATACAGCTCAAATGAGGTTTCTTGGCCGCCATATAGTATGCATTTGTGAGCCTCCTGAAAGACATGTGGGAAAAGATGTTTCCACCTCTCCAGGAGATGGAACTAGAGAGATTCTGCAACTCTGCAGGCAAGTATAAATCTGCCCAAGATCTAGGACAGCTGAGATATGGGCCAGTAGTAGGCCTAAGCAGTCCCAAATAAAACTTATATTTGTATTTAGCTTGTTAATGATATCATATCATGATATATCACACTTTTGTAGTTACTTATCTATATGTAATTTAGATTTTTATTAACTTTTACTTGTAATGTCGTCTAAAATGTGCATTAAGTTTCACGTAATCTTCAATATACTTTTGTACCTTCAGATTAAGAAACTCAGAGTGAATGGGCTATATCTAAGTTAAATCAGGGTGGAGATTCCAACAACTCATATGGTCCTAAACTTTGCTCAGGTGGAATTGGACTAACTCTGGCACAGCAGAGAAACCACAAGGTTTGATGCAAGCTCTGCATGATAGATGGCCATTTAAATGATAAAACCATCACTTACAGTTTCAGAAACTCAGTGTTTCCATCTGTTAAATGGGGATCATGATATTTCCCTGGAGGGTTATTTAGAGTATGAAATGAGATCATGCAACCAAAGCATCTAGTGTGGTTCCTGGAGAAAAAATGTTGGTGCTAAATAGTTATTGCTTACCTTCCTCCTGGGTCAGTCAGGTTGGGGTATATGGCAAATATTGTTAGTTGCCTACCTAATTTCCCTTCTTCCCTTCTTTCTTGGTTCAAGCCAAATCCAGTTAAAGAAACCCATTTCCCAGCCTCCCTTGTGGTTATGAGTGCCATTTAACATGTTCTGTCCAATGAGACATAAGTGGAAGCCATCTCTTTTGCTGATAAGGATGCCACTTCTTTCTCTTTGTCACTTCCTTCTTCTCTCTACCTGGTATGCAGATATGATGGCTGGAGCTTTGGCAAGCATTTTGTGACTATGAGAAAACAAACAAGAAATCCAGAGGTCTCAGCAGCACTGATCCGTGCAACACTGAACCAATACCAGAAACTATTTTATCAGGACAACTTCTACTTGAGTAAATATAAGCTTCTATTTTGTTTAATCTACTATTTAATTGGATTTTCTGTGAGTAAAAGTTGACTGCAATCCAGCTTATGTGGGGGTTAATCTTAGCAATATTAAATATGATTTTTAAAAAGTTCTGTTAGGAATATTATTGACTACGCAGGTAAAACTTCACTGTAAATATCTATTACTGGTGTTAGTAAACTATGCCATAAGATCCAAAGCATCTCCTCCCACCCTCTGCTTCCCATGCCCTGCTACTTTAAATACTTGCCAAAACCCAGTGGATTCCCCTCCTTACATTTTGCTTCTTCCAAATCCTACCCACCTTAATTTTTACTCAAATCACCCAGAAGGAATTATCTCTCAACCATTAATCTCTATCATTACATGCCAAAAAGAAAAAAAAATGATCGATAGTTTTCTGCTTTCATAAAAATAAATTTAAGTATTTCTATAACATTTAAACTGGCTTTCTAAAAACAGAATTCTATGCCTTTCATTTGAGGAAGACTTAGAAGTTGCCTCACAGGTACAAGGTACCAAGTCTGAAGCACTACTACTCTTGGTCGCTGGTCTGCAGTGGAATGAAACAGACAGTGACAACAAGCATTTAGAAGCATTCATAATGATTACATGAAACTGAAAATTCATTTTATTTTTTTGTATTTTAACAGAAGTCATAGTCCATTATGAATTGGGGACCTGAAAAAAGATTTCTTCCTTCCTCCCTCCCTTCCTTCCTTCTTTTAAAACCATAGATAGTTTGAGAAACACTGGTATAATGGGTTAGCATCAGGTAGTATAAAAAGTCACTCTAGAGTTTATAATTATTTTCACAATTAACCTTTTTAAGACGATAGTATTCTCATTGTGTGCGAAATAAACTTAGCAAGGGTTTAGAAAGAGGATTTGTCAGTTACTTAAACACATGCACGCACACATGTACACACAGGTACACCTTCTGTGGGTAGGAACCCAAGTGAATACTTGCTAGAACAATAGCTTCTTATTTTTCTCAACTAAATGTGATTGCCCCTTTGCTTATATAAATTAATACTTCAATACACAGAAAGGTAATGAATTTACTCTCAGAAGTGGGACATAATAGTATCTACAACACATCAAGAGAAATTTAGAAATAGGACTACCTAAGATAATGAGAGGCAATTGGGAATCTGGGGAAGAGGGGAATTTGACATATGGAAGTAATTATTATGAATTTTAAATTATTTACTAAGTATAGCAACATCGAGAGGCTTCTGTTAACCAACTTAGACTTTTTTTTTTTTTTTGAAGAGAATACCAAAATGTGGAGCAACTACAGGTATTTTGTATTCTGAAAAAAATACAAAATCTTCAATCCTGTAACACTTTTGAGAAAATCTAGGACTGATCTGGATGGATGCATTGGTTTGTTTTGCTGTGATACAATCATTGTTCCGAGAAAAACTGTAAACCGTGTCAGTCGGATGATACAGGGTATTTTGGCTTGTAACTTCTTGCCCAAAGCTTTCCTGCTTTCTTTAAAAAGAAAAATATTTGTGTCCTGTTTACAAAGACTTCGGGGTGCTGCTTGCCATTTTAGCTACTAACACAAACAACCTTGACAATCATAATCTATTTTTTTATTCTTTTTTGCCTCAGACAAGTAAGCAGTCATCAATTATAGGCCCTCACATGAAATACAAATTTAGCACCATGGAAATGAAAACTAAAGCAATTTGTACCTTTACTATTCCAAGGGGAATCATTCTTGGTCTATTTACTATGAAATATTCCCTCTATCTTATACTCTTCTAAGTTATATCAATGTCATCGACCATAACTTGAATCATAATGAGTACATGATACCCTTGCATGACTAGAATCATGTCATCATTATTAGATGACCTAGTTAGCATATGTGGTTAAAAATGCCATTGCCTTTTTATTTATTGACTTATCTCAAGGTTGCCATAGGTTATATCAGGACTGGGCTCCTGATGTGTTCTTATGAAATGGTATAGTGTTTTGTTGATTTTTTTTAACCTATATCCACTAAGTACATACACTGAGCCATCCACACTGTTTTAAAATATTTCTTTACACACCATATTTTTTCCCTTATGACTTTTATTATCAATGCCCCTGGAAAAAAATGTAAAACATGGGCAAAGAAATGTGATAGCCTGGTTTCAAAAGCAGTGGTAGACTTTAAGAGGGACCTCAAATCAGGAAAGATGTCAGTGAGAGAAACAAACCTTTCTTCCTGAACCTACGGGGGTCAGATGGATGCCTAGTATGTTTGTCTTCCCTGAGGTCCATGTACATTTGTGATGGAAGGACTAAGTGGATAGTACTCCCTGAGGATGGGTCTGATAACACCACATCCAAGGTCAGAAATCTTGGCATGATACCTGGTCTTATGTTGACGAATGAGGATGTATAAGGGAAGAAAGAAGCATTTGCTTAGGAAGGATGCTAGAATGCATTCTTACTTGGACTCTTCCACTACTGAAATCTCTATTTGTTCTTGATCATTAATTCTCACTATTGCAGTTCCCCTGTCCCTAATTTCCCCAGGCCATTGTTCTCTGCTCTTCAGGATGGATCAGAATGCCCCCAGACAAGTTATTCTCTCCATTTTGGAAGAACTCACTGTCTTGGGTCCTTTGACTTCTTCTCTGGCTTTTTGTTTCTTTTCAAATTCTATTCAAGTCTCATCTTCTGTTTCCCAAGTGTTCTGTGGAACTTGTTGTTAGTGTTTGTGGGTCTGTTTACTCACTTGCTAAGTCTGCCTGCACCGTTTCCAAGGACTTAAAAGAAACCAGGGTAGATTTTTAAAAAATTAAGCAGCATGCCTAATGAACAATTGAATATTTGAATAAGCTTTGTCCTCTTGTAGATGGTTATTACAGAATTTGGGTTTGTAAGGAAATTTTGAGGTTTTCTATCTATAATATGATAACATCAGTGATTCTATAACATACTTATTTTCTGACTTGCTTAATGATCATACTAGAATAGTTGCGCGATACCTAATTAGAGATATAGGTGGGAGTTTTACCAGTTAATATAATGATAAATTAACTAGAAACTGCTCAGGTTAGCTGAGCCATCCTTGTATGGCTTGAGTTATCTTTATAGACCATACTGTGGGTAGCAAGAGAAGGTGAGAATATTTGAATGGGTAGTATTTCTTAAGGTAAGGAGATGATGCATAAACTATAAGTCAGGTTAAATGAATCCACTTTTTACTTTTATTATATAATTGGAAGAAAATACTTCACCCTCTGAACCATATTCTCACCGTAATGCTCATTAGCTCATGATTAAGTCTTACTGTAAGATGCCACACTTGCTTTTCAGACTAAAAACTTAGTTTACTGAAACATGACTTATCCTTGATTGACAATAATCTGGCTATTCTAGTTAATGCCCCCTTTCTTCCTATTTTCCTCAGTAGCTTCTTCTTTCTTCAAAGTAGTAGTGTTTGTGAATGTGGCTGTGATGCTCATTCCAAAATCAAAGTCAGATCTGTTACCAAGAAAATCATATAACTCTGATTCCTAACTGTATGCCCCTCTGACTAGTGTGTTTTATTGCAAACTTTTTTATATATGTTAGTCATTGGACCAAATTTGTTGTTTTTATTCTTGAGCATGCAACACAGTGAGTTGCAGAGATCTCTAAGATGATTCTCACTGTCCTGTGTAGGAGGACTTGCATTTCTGAATAGAACATACACCAGAAATAAAGGTCTGGATTGCAGCTTTGATATCAAAGCAATATGTTTCAATTGACTAAGCAAGGCCTAACCATTTGGATAAAAGCATGCAATATAATAGTTAATGAACTATAAAAAAACCCTCATTGAGCATTAACCCTTTGGAGCATATAAGTATGTATGTGCATCATCAATATTTATTTAGGCGGTAATATGAAAGCTTTCAGGGCCACATTCTGTTATTATTAAAGTTCATGATTAGCTGTTTATACATACATAGGTGGAAAGCAAGAAATCTGATTCTAAACTCCATTGCTCTGATCATGAAATGTTCTTTAAAGAGAAATTTGGAACTGAGATAGAAACTGGAATGTAGGATAAGAGTCACTCCATCAAACAATAAATGTTTAATAAATAGCTTTCTTGTGTGTAGGCCTATGTTAAGGTATGGTAGACATATTGAAAAGAGTCCAAGTCGTGGCCCCATGCCTCAGAAGTGATATTAATAGACGATAAGACTCGTAGTTGTGAAGCAATTTAAGAGTTAACGGTGTGACTTTGAAAGTACAGAGCTCAGAGTGGGGAGGGAGAACATTACCGTCTGGGATAGTTGGGGAAGGCTTTATGGGACAGATGGTTCTTGATCTAGACTTTAAAGAAAAGGCTGCATTGGGATCAAGGGAGACAAAACTGAGCCAAAGCCTGGTAAAAGGAATGAATACGATGTGTTCATGGGGGAGGCCAACAGGACTGGAGCTGAAGAATCAAAGCATGGGGGAGACCAACGGGGCTGGAGCTGAAGAATCACAGCACATGAACACAGAAAAACCTGATTTAGTGCCCTGCCATGGCACTAGCTAGAAAGCTGTGGATTGAACGACAGACTCTGATTCCTGTTGCTGCTGATGCAGAGAATGTTAAAAATTAGCTTCTGTTGGCAAAGCAGATGGGGAACCATTAACGTCATAGAAGTGGAGCCCAGACTCCAGAGCTTGAGAGTTGAAGAGAATGTCAGGTCTGCAGAGGGAAAGGCACATCCTTTGGGCACAGAGGGCTGGCTCTAGGCTAATGAGTGAAATACGGACGTATATCTTTGGGATCTCTCCTTTATCCCTCTCTGTGCTTCTCCCATAGTCCTGGTGTCCTGCTCTGACTTCAACTGCAAAAGCCTTCTCTTTTGCTTTGCCTTATTTCAGACTAGCAGGAGTTTCACTTTCCTTAGCCTCTCATCCTGAACGTTAGAATCTCTGCGGTTCTGCCAACTATTTAGTGTACACAAAAGAAGGATAGCATCCTGTGCCTAGTGACCTTGGTAACAATCTCTCTTCCCCTTTTTTTGGTGAACATTTTAATATTCTTTGGTTAAGGAAGTCTTTCCATGTCCCTAACATCCAATCATGTTGCCCTCCCCCGACTTAGTGTTTGTATAACACTCATGCTTCATAGACTCTGTTTTACCTAATTAAATACAATTACCAAGCCCTTATTAAAAGATAGAATTTTTTTGGTGTTGGCTAACTAATTCAGTTATTTAAATCATGGTATTAAAGCACATTTTCCCTGTATAGGCCATTTAACCTCACAGAGATAAAATTGTTATTCTGTGCACCCAGATTTTATTCTTAGCCTAAAAAAAAAAACCAAAACCCTATATGAGCCTTATAAAGGGATTCTGGGTGGTCTATTGCCCCAGTCCTCACCAGTACTCCACGTGGGTATCATGGCGTCATTTCAGAGGTGGCAGAATAGAGTTGTGGCCAGTAACATTAGATGTGTATATATAAAACTGCCTTTCTTTTTGGTCCTAGACTTTAAGCGTTTCATCACAGAAAATGATTTGCAATCCCCAGGCTTGCTCCATGAGTTCTACACTGGTTATTTTTAAAAATGGCACAGCAGGTCAGCAGTCTGAATGATTATGACCAGATTCCAGACCTGAACTTTCCTTTAAGATTTAACTTTTGGGAAAGAAAATGGAGAGAAACAAGTGTATGAAATCGAGTTTCGAGAGTGTGGGGTTATAAGAGGAAAATAGCGACTGCACTCAGTTTCACAACACTGTTAAATTTCTCAATTGAACTTTGGTAGTAATAATTAAAAAATGTGAGTGAACAGTTTTAGACATCATACGGCTGTGAGTTGCCCAATGCCAAACTCTTGCTTGGTGGTGTTCATCATTGCCTCATCTGGTGTTCTGCAAGGCTGGTACCCAATGAAGATTGGTTTACTGAGTAATTGAATGATTGAAAAGTGAACTTTTTATTCTAGTTGATGATTTAACATTTATAATTATTTAACATTTGACATAAAGAAAATTGAAAACAAGGCAAATCAAATACAAATCTAAATGTTAGTCATTAGCAACCTCTCTTCTCTCATGTCACCAGAATTAAAGGACATTTCTTATGATTAACTAGAATTAGCTTTTTTCTATTTTTCAAAGTTGAAAAGTCTATATGAAACTATGTTTAATGCTTTAAAATTAATAGACTAATGTATTAACCTATTTTAAAATGACTTACAAGTAGTCCATGTGAAATGCAAAATTGTTTAAGTATTATATGTTATGTTAGAAAAGCCATATAATTTAGAAGACTTTGTAGATATGGTTTCATTTTTAACTGACCTTTTCTAAAACATGTTATTATGTGTTTTGGTACTATGTATAGAAGTTTGATTGGTTACTTTTTCCTTAGATAAAGCCTGGTCATTTCTGGAAGACATTTATATTGCAGAAATTTAGTCAGTTCATTCTTTAAAAGATTATTGTCAATTCATGATACATGTCATTGTTGACATAAGAGGTGGGCACAAAAATGGCATCTATCATTTACCATTTTAAGGCTCCTCACTAGACATTCCAGCACAATTTATTAAAAATCCATCCTCTTAAAGTTAAACTAATATAAATGTTATACAGGAAAAATCATTAATTCAATGAATTTGGAATTGCTTCTTTATGGTAAAATATCTCCAAACATCACATCCTCTGTCATGATCTAAGGCCAATGCCATCTAGTATTTTTGTTTAGTGAGAGTACTTTCTGTAACTCATGGGATAAAGCATCACTTCATACCATCTTGTGTTCTCCTCAGTGTAGGTAGGACCACTCCAGCACATCAGGAGCAATCTTGAAGGAACCTGGCTTAAATATGAATTTCAGAAAATGGCAGGCAAAAACATGTTCATAAAATTTAATCTCCTATTTCATACTAGTTCTTTTTGAAATCCAAACTGACATTCCTTTTTAGATAGGCAGAGGAGGCACTATTCTTACCTAATACAATAAAGATCCATTTCCTTTTTGAAATTCCTGTCATAGTAGATGGTAATAATAATGGCCTCTGATGAATCATGCCACCCCACGTCCATGCCGCTCGTGCTGTTGAGAGGTAGAGTCTATTTCTCTCCACCATTCAATCTGGGCTGCCCTTGACTTGCTTTGATGGATAGAATGTAGCAGAAGTTACAATGGCAGGAGCTCCAGAGATATTTTGAGGATGTAGCTTAACCTCCTTGGAGCCCTGAGACCATCAGTCTGTGTAGAACCCCCGGAATGAGAGATCATACAGTGACAGAGTTCTGGTCGTCCCAGCCAGCAGTCAGCACTAACCATCAGACATGGGAGTGAGACCACTTTGGGATATCCAGCCCAGACTAGCTGTAACTGCACACGTGAGCCCTGCCAAAACAGCAGAAGAACCATCCAATTGACCCGCAGAATGATGAGAAATGATGAACTGTTCTGGTGTTAAGCTACTAAGTGCTGGGGTTACAGAGATGCCTGAAACACCAATGAAATACTAAAATTTGTCACATCAGAAACACCCAACCTCTGTAACAGCCTAAATAACATTTTACACTATTTTTCCAATCAAGTCATGCTGACCGTTGCCAAAATCATCTAGCTGGCTGGAAACCTTCAACATTTCATGAAGGATTGTTGAAGTTTAATTTGCTGCAGAGATCATTCCAGGACTCTGTATTTTTTGTTGGGCCTTTGGCCACACAGTGGAATGTGCTACAATTGAGCTGCCTTTCATATCCAAGGTAACCCAAATTACTTCACAAAGGAATGTACTAGAGGGTAGTGTCTATGCAGGCCATAAAAGGACAATTATGTAATAGCTCATACACCACTTAGGATTTTAGAACTTGTCTTACTGAGAGGAAGTGTGAAGAAAAGAGAGAATAATAAATGAAAACTGAACCACAAATATAGAGAGGAAGTAATATATTAATTACAATAGTACCCAAACTTCCCATGCAATCTTTATACTTTTGCAACTCATTTTTAATTGACATCAATAAAATGCTAGTTAAGTGAGTCATAATTCAGTTCTGGAAGAGTCCTGCATAATTACATGCATTCCTTATTTCCATGTAGCAGGAAATAATAGGGAATAGCATTCCTTATATTATTATTTTGAATTAGTTCATGCTACATTTCTTTAATGTCTTTAATTTACATTACAATGAAATTTACCTACATTCAAAGTAGCTTCTGATAGAGCCCACATATATTGGTGCCATAGAAAATAAAACCGTCTGCGTCATGCACACACATAATTCATATTGCAGCAAAATCACAAAAATGTCATTAGTGGATTATATATTTCCCCTGTTATTACCCCTTTAAGTAAATTCTATAAAAAATGTAGAAAAACAACAGCTTATATGTCTCATAGCAGAACTGAAGTGGGGAAGGATCCTACTACCAAGTGCTCTAGATTCTAGGCACCGAAGAAGGCCAAAAGCTATTTCATCTGAGCTAGTTTGTTGTCACCTCTGACACAAAGTATTAGGTCTACGTCAGACAAATTAGTTTGGGGTCAAGGTTTTATTTTTTAGAGCTCAAATCTTGCCTCCTTCCCTTTTGCTCAAATAATACTCCTTCTAAACATGTATGGATTCCTTAATGTCATTCAGTGTGTTGTGCCTGTGCATGAAAGATAAAGGCTGCCAGAAAGTTTTGTAGTTAAGCTCCAACTGGGAGGTTGAAGGAAATATCTGCACCACAAAGCCCAGGGACTCAATCAATAGCCTATGTTCTGCATTAGGCAAATCGGAGAACCCTAAAATGCCAAACAGCTCAGTTCCTCACCGTTCCTTGAAGAACTATATTCCACAGTCCTTAGAAAATCTTTTCATCCTACTCTTCCTCATTAAATGTTTCCCCAAAGTTTGCCACAACTTGGTGTCCTTCAAAGGGCTCAGGGGGCAGCAGAGGGGAGAGACTTAACTACTTAAACAGTAAGTGTGGTAAGGCAGATAATAGAGACACAGATAAAGTGCTAACGGTGCAGGAAAAGGGAGATTCAGGGGCACCTGCGTGGCTCAGTCGGTTAAGCATCTGCCTTCGGCTCAGGTCATGATCCCAGGGTCCTGGGATTGAGCCCCACATCGGGCTCCCTGCTCAATGGGGAGCCTGCTTCTCCCTTTCCTTCTGCCCTTCTCCCCCACTTGTGCTCACTCTTTCTCTCGCTCTCAAATAAATAAGCAAAATCTTTGGAAAAAAAAAAAGAGGGAGATTCATAGAAGTATCCATGTCAAAGCACCAGTACAAGTTTACGGTGAAGAGAGCTGTCCAAGTTGAGGGAAGACACACGCTGAAGCACAGAGTTGGACGCGAGCATGAGTTGTTTAGAAAACAGAGAGAAGCTTCTTGTTAGAGACTTGTGCGACTTCAGATTCTCCGGGGATAGGGGACTGGTGGATGGTAGGGTGTGTGAGGTAGACCAGGGCCAGACTGTGAAGGGAGTTTCATGCTATAACGAGAAAGAGAAAACTTAGTTTTGAACCCAACTTGTTAATGGCTGTGCAACAAAAACTTGACCCCTGAGTATTGAGCTGGCTGTAGTTCTTTCCAGGAGATTCTGCTTCATTATGCATAAGACTCAGGCAATAAACAGGCAATTAGTTGACATAAAATTATTTATTGTTCAATTATGTGAAATCATGGTGGTAAGTATTGAAGAATTTGGCTTTCAAAAAACGGAAACCCTAATAGTTAGAATGATATATAACATATATAGAAGCAAATTAAGAGGCTGTGGCTAATAGATCTGGCACTATTATTAATTAAGGGTAATTAAAGAATAGGGTCACTCTATTGGAGTGAAGGATTGAGATCAGTGTCTGGATAATTGACACCCAGAACCCTCGTTGACCTGAATTACCTGAGGTTTTTGGCTTTAATTATGCGATTAGTTGCTTCCAATTCCCCATTTTGCTTTGCCAGCATGCTACAACATCGTGACTAACTAGGCCACCAAAAGGAAATGAAGTTCTCAGCAGAGATGATCAGAAACAATTTCAAAGGGCTCCTGACAAGCAAGGGAACAGTAGTTATGGGGTGAACTCCAAAAGAAAATAGCACTTTATTCTCCATGCTGTCACCCTGAGAGAGAAAATTACCTCTTATTTTAAGGAAAATCGACTATCTTAATTGTGCTTCAGTTGTTGCAAAATTTTAAATTAGTCCATACCACGAGGACAGTTCCCTTCCCCCTCAGTTCCATTCCTTAATATGGTTTTGCACGTGGGTACTTCTACTTATGAATGCTGTCTTTGCCTAGACATTTCGTTTCTGCTGTCCTCTCTGGAGATGCACTTCTTGTTCTTGAGTAAGATTCCGTAGAGGGCAGTGATCACGTGACTCTTACTCGACTGCTTGTACACAAAGAGCCACGTAAAGCAAGGATCAAATGGTGACAACTTATGACGCAGAGAGGTTTACTATATATATATATATATATATATATATATATATATATATATACCTGTACTTTAATACTTGGTTGTTACTTAGAAAGTAGAGACTGAAATAAAATCTAGTCTCTGCTTTTTTCCCCTTGGTATATCAGAGTTAGGAATCGAATCGATATCATCTCGGTATGAGATAGTGAAGACAGCATGTGGACATCAGCAGAGTAATTAAAAAACCAATGAATTTACTTGGTAAGATGTAATTTAGCCATAGTCAGTGACTGCTTCCAAGAAATCTATTTACACCCAAGTATCCTCAGGCATGTATGGGAGAGTGTAAAATGATTGAGTTTTAGTTATCCTTGTAGTAGCAAATTTCAATTATAATTTCTACTGTAAAAAAATTGTTCTAGTAATATTACCTTGAAGTTCCCCAAGCTTACAGGCACCAGAGACTTAAGAGAAAGAACATTTCTGTTTTACTAAAAACCTGTAGTTTCTCAAAACCTCACTTTATAGATTTCCCCTCCTCCCATTGGTTACAGATTCCTTGATCCAACTCACAATTCCTGCTGTTTCTGGAGCTTAGACGGGGTCCCTCCTTAGAAACAATTTGTAGAAAACAACAACAAAACTTTGCTTTTGAAGTTTTTTGATAAACTGTATGGATTCTCCAGGGAGCTTTTCACCCCCAATTTAACACATAATGAGACCTTGCAACTTGTTTCGCAATTTTATGACACACTTCGGAAAGACCAAGGTATGCACAGCAGCCCAGGACTCAGAAAATAGGTTTCAGCTCAAGTGCGGACCCCAGTAGACTGCTAGCGGGGTCCCGTGTTGAGCTGGCCATCAGGGAGACAAGGCACAATTCATTAACAATGTCTGCGCGCCTGCAGGAGCAGGGGAGGCCACCGCTCTCTCTGCTGGGCTCATTAGGAGAGGCTTCTAGGGAAGCATTTCAAAGCGAGCCCATAGATTCATATCACTCTGTCTTTCTTCTAGCCTTCAAGAGTCATGTTCCTCTACTTTACCTACAATGCCTAGGACAGTACTTTGAACATGAAGACCTGTGATAAACACTGCTCCGATTCTTCGGGGTCCCTAGGTAGGAAGCAGTATTGTTGCCGGCGATTTGCCATAAATGCCCCAGGCCCTAGCTAGGATTATCTGCCATGTTATAATCCATCCTTTTATTTTAAAAGTTCTATATTGTTGTGGCAGAACTGTTCAGTATAGGTATGGTTTTCAAGAAAATATTTTCTCGCGGGTAACTGATTGTAACCACATTTCATAGTCTCGTCGGTTTGATGTGTTTTACATTAAAAAATAAAGTCTTATTTTCTTCAACAAAGAACCTGTAAAATCATGAGGACCTTTGGAAAATTTTAATTATTAGCTAGTTTGCTTTACCATTTCCCACCTGAAAAACAGCATGTTAACATTTACCATTCTACTTTTAGAGTCACAGGAACATTGATCAGGTGGATACATTTCATAGGTACTTGATAGGGGGCATTTTTGAGACTATTTTCCGAGAGATTCTAGAGCTGTGCCCTTTTCAGAGCCTCCTCCAGTGTTGTCGTCTTTCTAGCACAAGAGTTGCAAGTGCAATGTCTTGCTCAAATGATACCAAACACATCTTGTGGAACTGCGCTGTCCAATGTGAAAGCCACAAGCCGAATGTGGTTATTTAAGTCAGAAAATTAATTAAAATTAAGTAAAATTTAAAATCCATTTCCTCAGTTATAGTTGCCACATTTCAAGTGCTTAGGAGCCACAGGTGGAGATGGCTACCACATGGGACAAGGCAGCACAGATACAGAGCACTGTCTTTGTCATAGAAAGTTCTATCACAAGTCCTGTTCCAGAGGCTCCCCTGTTGGCAAAAGATGGTAGTGATTTAATTCCCACACCGCTCCCTTCACATAGTGTGAGCATCCATAGAGTAGAGATGTAGATGGAAAGCAGGTTTTCCTAGTACATTCAGTTTGCAGACTGACTTTCCTCCATTGATTGTCCTTTCGCCTCACATTGTTATCTGTGTCTTCCCTTACCAAGGAGACTTCGAGTTAATGAAGGCAGGGGCTGTGTCATTTTTTTTTTTTTCCCTTTTTCAGCATTAGTGCCAAATAGACATTTGTTGAATCAGACTGCTTTTCTGACTAAAGATTCTAAGTTCTAGACTGGGATATTCAAGGAATAGTGATTTCCCCCCCCTGCAAATGATTATATTTGGGGGTAGATACCAAATATAGTGGCCTAAATTTTATATATGTAAAATTTTTATTTTTTAATTGAAGTGTAGTTGACATCCAATATTGTATGTTTCAGGTGTACAACAGTGATTTGACAATTATATACATTATAAAATGTTTACCACATCAGTGTAGTTACTGTCACCATTTAAAATTATTGCAGTATCTTAAATATATATTTTGAAGATAATGTTTTCAGGCATATTGTTAAAGAGCCTCATTAGTATTAAGGGGAATAAAAAGGATCAAAAATCATTTTTGGAATTCTCTATATTTTGGAAGGGTAATGGATACACACATATTTTTATACACCATTTAGACAGTAAATAAATCTGGGGAAAAGAGTGCAGTAAGATCATCACATACACTATGTTTGTGCCTTAAATTGAACAATTTAACACTCTGAAGCTGGTTAAAAAAAAAAAGAATAGAGGTAATTCTTTGAAGTGGTTGTATGTGCATAAGCTTCTTGTCCCCTTGAGCAAAAGAGAAGAAAAAAAGTTACATTTATTAGGGATTGGAAAATACTTGTACTGTGGGACAATTGCTTGTTTGCAGCATTAAGGAAAAGTTATAAGAGTGTTTTATTTGCAGCTTTTAATGGAATGGGGGTTATTTCTGACTTTTATAGTCAATTCTGCAGTTGCGATGGTCCTGCATCCAAGGAGCACCGGCCGCATAAATGAGAAGTCTGGGTCTTTGCCTGGCTGCTTGCGTGGTGGCCTCTTTCTGCCCCTGGAGCACATGTTCCACATCTCCCTTGTCTAGAGACTTCTGTGAGGTCTACAGATTAGCAGCGGCCGGAAAGTCAAAGGCCGAAAGGATGGTTGACTGACTCAGTGAATAAAGCTCTGGACATTACATTACCTCTGGCTTGGAGCATACGGAGTCAGTCCTGTAGTTCTCAGAGGGGCGGAGAAAGCGCCTTCCACAGCCTTGGCTCGTCCAGTCCGTGTGTATTGAACCAAAAAGCAGACTGAACAAAGACATCTAAATTTATGGCTTGGGTTAAAGAGCTGAGAGGCTAATCCAGTACACAAAAAGCAACATGCAAATTGCAGCTCTTTGTGTATTTCAATGTGTGCTTATCCCAGGGTGCAAGGAAATATTATACACATATTTTTAATTGGGGCAGAATAAGAAAAATATATAAATATATATATAGCTAATGTACATATTAAATCTATACTTGAATGAATACTTCAAATATATATATTTCATTCCTCTGCCCCAATTGTGGTGGGTCTCTGAGATCAACTGATTGCTGAAAAAAGTGATATATGTCAGTAAGACAGTACTGCTTTTTAAAATAGACTCTTCACACATGACTTGTAAATAAAAATCTACATTTGTTTTAAGATAGCACTTTAATATTCTAGGGACACTGAATTTTTAGTATCTAATTTGACCCCTTGATAGCTAGCACGTCATGTAAATCTGAAGTTACAGATTTCTCACACACTTATTATTATCAATCCTTTGTTGACAATGCTATTTAAAAACAAAAAGGACTACTTAGAGGTTGCTAAATGAACCTAGGTGAATATGAAGACTAGCTATTTGATTTCTGAAATCAAATAAGTCCATCTGATAAAAAAGAAAACAATATGCAGTCGTGACAATCAGGAACTATGGATCTAGACTGCCTAGATTCATTTCTTATAGATTCAGACCCTGGTCTTCTGTTTACTAGGTTAGTGACATCAGTCAAGTTACTGAACCTCTCTGTGCCTCAGTTTCCTGTGAAGTGGAGATAATGATAGTACCTATCTTATAGAGTTGTTGAGAGTGTTAAATGAATTAATACGTGGAAAACTTTGGAATGATACTTAACACATAGTAAGCACTATCTAAATGTTGGCTATTATAATAGTTATGGTAAGTTATACTTTTTAAAGTAGACATTTTGTTATGAAAAAATAGGCTTTACTATAATTCAGGTGGTGACTCTTATTCCCAAAGACTTGCCCAAATTAAGTTTGCTATCCTAGAGATAAGCACATCAAAGTTTTTTCTGAAGATTCTTCACCAAAAAGAAATGAGCCTATAAAAATTATGGTATAAATATGTATTTCTTTTGCTGTAGTCCCACTTGTTGATTTTTGCTTTTATTTGCATGTACTTTTGGTGTTATATACAAAACTCATGAGCTATTACCTCACATGAAGCTGTTAGAATGGCTATTATTAAAAAAGACAGAAGTGGTGATGAGGATATGGAGAGAAGAGAACCCTTATGCACTGTTGATGGGAATGTAAATTGGTGCAACCACTATGGGAAACGGTAGAGAGATTCCTCAAAAAATGGAAAATAGAATTACCATGTGATCTAGCAATTTCACTTCTGGCTATATTCAAGGGACTCAAAATCACAATCTCGAAAAGATATCTGTTCTCCCATGTTCACTGCAGCATCATTCACAACAGCCAAAACACGGAAACAACCTAAGTTTCCATCAGTTGATGAACAGACAAAGAAGAGTAGTATATATGTACACTGGAATATTATTCAGCTATGAGAAAGAAGGAAATCTTGTCATTTGTGACAACATGGATTGACGTTGAAGGCATTATGCTAAGTGAGGTAAGTCAGAGAAAGACAAATACTGTATGGTATCAGTTGTATGTGAAATCTAAAAAAGCTAAACTCATAGAAACAGAGTAGAATGTCAGGCATCAGGTGCTGGTGGGGGGGGTGGGTGTGGGGGAGAATTGGGGAGATGTTGGTCAAAAGGTATAAACTTGAAGTTGGAAGATAAGTTCTGGAGATCTGATGCACAGCATTGTGATTATAGTTAGGAATACTGTATTATATACTTCAAAGTTGCTAGGAAACTAGATCTTAAATGTTCTTACCACAAAAAAGAAATGATAATTATAGGATGTCAAAGGTGTTAGCCTCTAGTAATCATATTGCAATATATGAATGTATCAAAACATTACATCGCATACCTTAAACTTACACCATGTTGTATGTCAAATACATCTCAATAAAAATATGTATTTCAATATATGGAAATTTATAATGTATTTTCCACATCTCTCCAATTTCCAGATAATATATAATTATTCTCAGTTTGTAAATACATTTTTGGCAAGCCTTGAGTTTAATTTTATGTTTTATGTAATAATTTTTAAAACCTATCATTTCAAAGTTATAAAAAGTTAACTTTATTCAAAATGTCTTTTTCTCTTAAATATGAACCTTCCATCTGACATTCACATTTTTTAGGTAACATTTCATCTGACTTGTTATTTAATATAAAAGTTATATCTGTGTATTATAGAACATCTGGAAAAATAAAGCAAAGCTCAAAGAATCAAATGAGAATCACCCAGTCTCAATACCCATAGATGACTATTTTTAAAATTTCAGTGTGTTTACTTCCTGTCATTTACTCCATGCCTATATGTGCATCTATATAGGTGTAATATCCATAAAGCAAAAACAGGATCATACCACACCTACTTTTAGAGATATACGACAGCGATGCCCAGAGGTTATGAAGGGGAGTCAGGGACAGATTGCCAGAGGTCAAATCCTTAATCTACCATTTACTAGTGGTCTGAACCCAAGCAAATCCCTTATCCTCCTTCAATCTCATTTTTCTCATCTATAAATACAGGGATGAAATTGTAAAGATTCTGTAACATGCTTCAGAAGAGCTTTAAAAAAAATTTGTTAATACATCATAAAGATATATTGCTAAATAACTTTTTAAAAAAGATTTGTTTATTTTAGAGGGAGAGAGTGTGAGAGTGCACAAGTGGGGGGAGCGGCAGAGGGAGAGGGACAAGCAGACTCCCTGTTGAGCAGGGAGTCCAACATGGGGCTCAATCTCACAACCCATGAGATCATGACATGAGCCGAAAGCAAGAGTCAGAGGCTTACCTGACCCAGCCACCCAGGCTCCCCTAAATAACTTTTGAAACAGATTTTATTTTATTTATTTTATTTTATTTTATTTTATTTTTTTAAAGATTTTATTTATTTGAGAGAGAGAATGAGAGAGAGAGAGAGCACATGAGAGGGGGGAGGGTCAGAGGGAGAAGCAGACTCCCCGCTGAACAGGGAGCCAGATGCGGGACTTGGTCCTGGGACTCCAGGATCATGACCTGAGCCGAAGGCAGTCGCTTAACCAACTGAGCCACCCAGGCGCCCTGAAACAGATTTTAATGAGCATAATTTTTTTAATGGTTATACTACAACTTATGTAAACATTTGTTTCAATTAGTTTATTCTGACTCAAGGTCAAACAGAAACACCAACTAAAAGTGGCCTTAACAATAAAGATACTTATTTCACATACCAAGGGGTCTTGTGGACTTGTTCCAAAGTGGATTAATCCAGCAACTCAACAACAGCATCAAAGTTCTCTCCATTTCCCTGTTCTTCTATTCTCAGCATATGGGCTTATTGTGTTAGGCTGGATGTTCTCATGGTTCCAAGACAATGGCATGGTTTCAGGCATTGCATGTAAACACATCAATGCCAACTAGAAGAAAACAGAAAATCTCTGACTAATGGTTTTTATAAGAGCAAGGGAAAACTGCGGCAGACTAGCTCTCATGTTTCATTGGCGAGAAACCTGTCACATGTTCATTTAAAATAACTCAATAGAAATGGCATCATTCTGACAGGCTTTGCAAATCTGACTAGAGAGGACTCATCCTCACAGAAGCTCCTGGATGCCCCATACCTGAATCAAATTGGCGTTCTACTTAGCATGAAAGAAGGATAGAATGGCTGCTCAATAAACATCCAAAAATTTCTAATACATTGTTATCATATTTTTGATAATTTTTGTTAGTTGTACCTTTCTTATTATAAATATGACCATAATCAACAACCTTGAACAAACTTATTTGTGTACATCTTTAATTTTTAAAGAATTCAAATGTCCATAAATGGAGTTCTTGGGTAAAATATTATTTGGTTTAAGTCTTCTAATGTATGTTTTAATGTAATGTATGTATGTAACAAGAAAAAGGTGTAGCACGTGTTCTTGAGTTTATCCATTCTTTATACCCAAGCTAATATAAAGTGTGATCATTAGTTAGATCTCTACAAGGTGGAAATTAGTATCATTTATTTTGATTAGTATTTCCTTGATTATTCACTGCCTTGCTAAACTTTTATTCTAATAATCAGGTTATTAGACAATTAAATGACAATTAAATTGGTGGCAAATAAAGAGACTCGAGGTTGGGCTTCCAGGAATAACTCTTAAGACACACTGTAGAACTGGTCACCAAGGGCAAGCCACTGACCTGATATGTCAAAGTGGGATGATGTTGCACTTGAGTTAACTCTAGAATCTTGTCACTTTTGCTGTGTCACTAGTGATTTACTTGTGGATGCCTCAAGCCTATTTTCTCTACTAGTTCTGAATTCAAGAACTGATAGCAGAATATGGATGACATCTAGAACTCTAGCTGACTTGGGTTCCAGAAAAGTAAGTTACAGCTTTTCAGCTTTTGCAGTATCAGAAGGCATTCAGGAAAGAGGTTGGATTAGATATTGATGAGCCAACTTCAATTTCTGCCACACTCAGCAATTCTACTTCTAGGAATTAATTTTAAAGAAATAATTATGGATGTTCCCAAAAACATAGCAAAAGAGATATTTGTCACAGCATTACCTATAACAGTGGAAGATTGGAAACAACCTATATGACCAAAAATAGATTAATATTAGTTTTTGGAATATTATGGAACCATTAAAAATAAGCCTCTAGGAGAAAATCTAGGTGACCTTGAGTTTGGCAATGAGTTTTTAGATACAATAACAAAGGCACAATCTATAAAAGAAAAAATTGATGAATTAGATTTCATTAACACTAAAAACTTCTGTTGTGTGAAAGACAATATTAAGAGAACCAGAAGACATGACATAGAGTGGGTGACAATATTTGTAAAACACATATCTAATAAAGGCATTGTATACAAATTATACAAAGAACTATTAAAACTCAGCAATAAGAGAACAAACAACCCAATTAAAAACTAAGTAAAGAATTTGAACGTGCACCCTCATCAAATAAGACATACAGCTGGCAAATAAGCATATGAAAAGATGTCCCACCTCCTATGTTATCAGGAAAATACAAGTTAAAACAACAACGAAGTACAACCACATACCTATTAGAATGCTTAAAATCCAAAAACACTGACAATTCCGAGTGCTGATGAGGATATAAAGCTACAGGAACTCTCATTTATTGCTGGGAGGACTATAAAATGGTACAGCAACATGGAAGACAGTTTGGCAGTTTCCTACAAAGCTAAGCATAGTCTTGTCATAGGATATTGCAATCATACTTCTAGGTATTTACCCAAATGAATTGAAAATTTATGTCCACACAAAAACTTATGTACAGATGTTCATAGCAGCTTTATTCAATAATTGCCAAAATTAGAATTAACCAAGATGTGTTTAAATAGATGAATAAATAAACAGTGGTACATCCATACAATGGAGTATTATTCAGTAATAAAAAGAAATAAACTATCAAGCCATGAGAAGACATGGAGGAAACTTAAATACTATATTGTTACCTGGAAGAGACCAGTCTGAAAAGCCTAGATACTTTCAACTACCTAACATTCTGGAGAGGGCAAAACTATAGATATAGTGAAAAGTTTTAGGGGAGAGGAGAGAAGGATAAATAGGTGGAATATAGGGGACTTTTAGGACAGTGAAACTATTCTGTATAATACTATAATGGTGGATACATGACATTGTGCATTTGTCAAAATCCATAGAACACAAAGAGTGCACCTTAGGGTAAACTATAGACTTTAGTTAATGATAATGTATCACTATTGGTCCATCTATTATAAAAATGTACCACATTAATGCAAGATAACAATAGGGGAAACTAAATATGTGGGGGAACAGGGGGTGTATCGGAACTCTGTTCTTTCTGCCCAACTTCTCTGTAAATCTAAAACTTCCCCTAAAAAGTCTATTAATTTTTAAAAATAGGCTATAAAAGATTATATAATGACATGAAAAAATATCATAATGTGTTAAGTGAATAAAGCAGATCACAAAATTCTACAACCCTATTTTTATTTAAAATACATGTACATGTGCATTCATACACACACACACACACACACACATTTATCCATGGACAGATATTTGAACACACAAACCAAAAGATCAGTCAGCAGTCATTGTCTCTGAGCTGTGGAATGAAGTGAAATTTTTTGTTTATTTTTTAATATGAATTTCCAAAAATTTTACAATAGAACTTGCATATCTTTTCTGAAAAGAATAAAAAAGTGATTTTTTAAAAAGCTTCTATCAAAATATCCCCTACCAATAATTATTTTTAATTGGTAAACTCTATGGGTAATTTCCAAAAATGGTGCAAACTTGTTTTTTCTTAAGAAACAAACAACATTTATCTAAAAAAATACTTGCGATAAATTATTTTCCCCTGGAGATAATTATTTTATAATGCCCACTAGTTGTTTCTGCAGAAGTGTTAGGCTGCAGTTTGAGCCCCACAAAGTCTGAAATTGAAGTCATCATCTTCCTATCTATACCCATTCTTCTGGCATTCCTTACATCTGAAAATGCCCTCTACAATATTCTACAAAATCACAGGCACTTTTAAAACTTCTCTTTCAGCTTCTACATCGAAATTCTCTTCTGCCTCCCCAATTCATCCATCATGCCATGATAGGCTTACTTTTATCAAAATGTCCTTCAAAAACCACTGGCAACTGCATTGTTTAAAGAATAGGACTCAAACTCTGAGTGTTTAAAGTTTTCCCTTGTGTGGTTCAATTTACCTCCCCAGGTGTATCTTCTAGGATAGTCAGGTTCCCACTCAGTGTGCCTTACACAAGATGACTTACTGTTTCCTCCACATTCTGTATACTGTTGTTTCTGCACCTTCATGCCATATATAAGACGTGGAATCTGTTTCTTCTAATTTCCCTACCCCCAATATCTGTGGTTATTGAAATCTTATTTTTCCTTTAAATCTTTAGTTTCTTAAAACTTTTCCTTTTTTTTTAATCCCCATCAGAATCCATCCATTTCCTTTGTGCTCCCCTAGAACTATGCTGAGTCTCCTTTGTAGCACTTTAAAAAATCTCCATTATGTAATGTGAGGGATGCCTACATCCATTTTCCTCGATAGGCCAAAATATTCTTTAGGATAAGGACCAACCTTTTGTATCACCTAAAACACACAAAGTGCAGATCTTTGCACAATAAATGGCCGTTAAATTGAATTGATTTAAATTACATTAGAAGTCATTTGAAAGTGCTAGCAAAATACCATTAATGGTGTCTGTGTAAGATGCTTTGAATTAAGTGTGAGGACAAATACATTAATGCTAACTTGCTCTCAAGCAAACATCACCAGCTCTGCCGTGAAGATTATCAAACATCAGCTTCTCTACCCAGGACCTGTGATTAGAATACTTGATTCTGTAAGTTCAGAACAAGTTCACTTTTTTTTTTTTCAATTTGAACCAAGATCAGAAGACCACATCATAAGATCAATACAAGAAAAAGTGTAATAGATGCACAATTTGAAAAGAAGTGACCTGGAATCATTTTATGTATATGAACATGTTTGTGCCACTACAAAGAAAGGGTGGTGAAAGAAGCAGAGGAAATAATGTGTGACACCCTTCTTCTCACACCTCCCCCCAAAACCAAATTAGCAAACACTTGATGACCCCGATCTTTCTTTTGTTGAAAATCAAATAATCTTCCTCTAAAAGTGGTTATTTGATTATTCTTACATATGGGAACATGGAAAATGTGGTTTGACATCCCTTCAAGAAAGAAACGGTTACGTTAGTACTTCAAGGTACTCTGAATGTGTGAAGGATTTTATAATAATAAATGATTTTTAATTTATTGGTAACAGAGCAAACATCAAATAACATTGCTTATAATGCATTTTTAAGGATCCACTATTAGTTTCTATTATAGAAACATGCATTCATATGCAACCCAAGATGCTGTCCATGGTCCTGATGCTCACGTAACCCTTACTACAGCAGCAAAATTCTAGATATAAAAAGGACCATAAGGGAAACCTTCATTGTGCAGTATTTTCTTATAATCATTTAATTTCCCACTTGAAGGAATATTGTGTTTAATTTCTTATTTATTCATTTGCATACAAAGTTGTGGCCTATATAGACTATAAACCACTGACCCCTCTTATAGCAACTGTTTAATGTCATATATATTGCTGTCTAGTTTTCATAGCTCAAATATAAGCTTTGTGTAACAGTAAAACAATGAAACAAATCATTAAGTCCTCAGAAGATCATAATAGCCTGGTAAATATGTGTGTGGGGGTGTGTGTGTGTGTTCATTTTTTGTCCAGCTTTTGCATTTAGATGGATTTTGTTACTCTGTTGTGTACAGGGAGTCAAAGAAATAAAGAGCCCTTACTCACAATATACACACCAAATTTGTTTAAAAAACTTCTTTTAGTAAAAATCAAAACAAATTTCTTTTTAGATATTTTAAAAACTGAAGTATCCCAATCTATAATTATAAATAAGTTATGGGTCTCTTATAGTGCAATTGCTTAGACCAATTATTTTTACTGTTATTATATCATTAATCCTGATAAAATTCCTCAATACAATGAAAATAATACATCAAGTAAATAAAATAATTTTAAATCCAGAAATAAAGCTCAGTGCTTAATTTGTTCCTGTGGCCAGATATTCAGGGCAAGGTTGGACTGGACAGGTGATATGGTACAGTAAGCACTAAAATTTAGAGGCATGATAGCATCAGCTATAAGAGTGCTATGTTAAGTTTTAATTCTTTTCATTTATCATCTCGTGTCACACCTGAAATACTACCCAAATTCAGTGTATATTTTGTATGTGTAGTAATCTAACTTTATAGGAAATAGTCTAGTGATCCTCGTTTACTATCAAGATGTAATGCTGGTGATTAAATTACAGATGACACACCACATCAATTCTTATTAGAGATGTGCAGGCAGTAAAATACTTACATTTCAGTAGATGATTTGAGCCATCTCTCTTACCCATTTTTCATTATATTAAACTTGGTGATTATCACGGGGTACTTCAAACTACACTTGCCCAAGTTATGCATTTGGCATCGTATTAAGGCAGGTTTTTTTTTTTTTTTAATATATATATATATTCACATGCTAGTACTTCTGTAAGTGGTTGTAAATATTAAATGAGAAGATGTATATCAGAAGGGTTTGTACATTTTAAAGCCCTATAAAAATAAAAACAGTGCACTATATTTATGCAACAAATACTTATTTAGCATCCATTATGTATGGACATTCCTGTAGGTACTGGGAATAAATTAGTTGGAAAAAAAAAAAAACATGCCTTCATGAAGCTTATATTCTAGTGAGGGGAGACACATTGTAAGGAAGTAAAATAAATAGCATTTCATGATGGTAAGTCCTTTAGAGAAAAATAAAGAAGAGAAAATGGATAGAGAGCAATGGGGAGAGATATAAAGAGCCGAAATGTACAGTAGAATAGTAAGGAAAGGCCTTGTGAGAAGGCAACTTTGAACAAAGTCCTGAAAAAGCTGGGGAAAGGATTGTTGGAAGAAGATGGTGCCAAGCAGAAGGCACAGCAAGTTCCAAGTCAGGAGCTCATGTGGTATGTTTGAGGAACATCAGATAGACTAGTGCAACTGGAGAAGGGTGAGTGAAAGCAAGAGTAGTAAGATAGCATGAGAGAAGCTAAAGTGATGCAGGAAGAGGACAATGCAGAGTGTTGTAGACCATATAGGTTTTGGATTGACAAGTGACTGGATTTAGCCAGTGGAATGTGAACAGCAATGACATCGTTACTCTGGGTAACTCATGTATGCCTCGCCTTCCTTTTCTTTTCCTCTAAACAGTGCCTGAAGATGTTACAGTTAGTAGCTCCTATAATGACCTAGTCCTGGGGTATCTAAGATGAAATAATATGAAGTAGAGTGTTCATCTCACCTATAACAAGTAGGTACTATGAATAAGAAATAAGCCTTTGTTGCTTAAGGTACTGAGATTTGGGGGTTGTTTGTTACTATAGAATAATGGAGCTCCTTCTCATTTATGCAGGAAATCTTTGGAGGTTTTTGAGCAGAGAAGTTACATAATCCGACTTCTGTGTCAAGTGGGTTATTCTAGCTTCTGTAATGAAAAGAGTCCATTGAGGGCAAGGGCAGATATAAGAGATGAGAAGGGGGCTATTGCACTTATATAAGCAAGAGAGGATTGCAGCTCAGACCGATAGCAATGAAGGCAGCAAAACATGGTAGGATTATAGGTGTATTCTGAAAGAAAGCAAATAGAATGTTCTGATGTATTTGATACGGGGTATGAAAGGAAGAGATTTAAGAATGATTTTAGTTGTGGCTTGGACAGTTGGAAAGATGGAGTTGCTATTTACTGAAATGGGAATGACTAGGGAAGAAATAAGTTTTGAGTGAGATTTATTTTGTACATGTTAGGTTTGAGATATGTATTAGTCATTTAACAGAAGATGTGAAGTAGATGGTTCTCTATATAAGTCTGGAGCCCAAGAGAGATATCCAGGCTGATGATATAAATTTAAGAATAATCAGTAGAGATGGTATTTAGTTATTTAAAAATCGTTTTTCATCTAACTTCAATATCTAGATCCTATAAGGGTTGGTTTCTAATGGCTGCCTTTTATTTCTCTCTCTCTTTCTTTAAATGATGTGTTACTTTCTTTTGGCATTTCTAGCAATGTTTAATTGAATGCTAGATATTGTAAATTTTTTGAAAACACACACATTATGGTAGCTGCAGAGATTGTTATATCCTCCAGAGAGGATTCATCTCACCCTTGCTTAGGCTAATAGCATGGTGACCAGTCAGGCTGTTTGACAGCCCAAGTAAGGCTCAATCTATCTCTAGCCCACCCCTCACTCCCCACTGGCAGGTCTCAAACTCTAATCTTTGCCTTGTGAGGCTGCTGAAAGCTCTGCTCTGTTTTTTTTTAAAGGCTTTCTGCTTAAGTATTGGGTCTCTTGCCCCATTCAGCACTAGAATTTGAAAAATATCTTGAACATCAAAGACCCCCATGTGACTGGAGCAGTGCCTGTGCATGCAGTTTCCTCAAGTCTCTGCCAAATCTCTGCTAATTTCCTTTTCTCCTAGAAATGGCCCCCTATGCATACAAAGGCTTAATTCTAAGCCTCTTATTTGCTCGGAATTGACAAGTGGGCCAAAGTAAATGGCTAAGGAAGTCAGCTCACTTCTAGGAAGTTCTTACCTCTTCCAGGTTTTAGCACCTTCAGTTCCTGTCGCCTCAGCAGCAATCTGCTGGCTTCAGACAGATGATTATTGATGTCTTTTCTTTGGTTCCATAGTTGTTCTTGGTGGAATTCTGGTCTTCTGCTACCCACTCCATGCTATCCAGAAGTAAGAGTTCAGATAATATTTAAAGTCAGGAGACTGGTTGAAATATCAAAAGGAATGAATGAAATAAAGAAGGGGATTGAGTACCAAAGTCTGGAGCATCCCAAAATTGAGAGATATCTACAAATACAAGAAATTAAATGATATTCTATATGATGTTGAATTGTATTTAAGAATATCATATCTTACAATTTAATTGTCTATTCTCAACTTTGCTTTTTTTCAATATGGGTGAATTTTGTGCCTAAACAATTAGCTGACTAATAGTTAAATATGGGACTTCAGTTGGCACAAATTTTTTTGGATTCTTCTAATAGTTCCCCTTTCTCCTCAAGATGAACTGACAAGAGGCATTTTGTTAGCAATTTTACTCATAGGTTAAAGCCCCCAAAACTTTGAATATATGTGAAATTCAAATATAAATAAAATTGCAAAAGCTCTTGAAACCAATACATTCCATCTCTAATGACAGCTGTATAGATTGGTGTCCTGGTAGGAGTGGGATAGTATAGTTAAATGGGGATAATTCAAGAAGAGTTTAATGAAGAGACAGTTTATAAAGAAACAGTGTTTACAAGGGGTAGTGGCTAGGACTAAATATTCAAGGACTAGATTGCCCTAGGACTAGAAACACAAGGCATCATTCTCACCCCTAAACCTGAAGGGGAAAAAGAAGTTACTAGAACCTAGGACAAAGAGGGCCAGATGGTGACAGAGAGCCCTCAGTAGCCCCATGGGAAAGCTACCTCAATATTTCCCCTTGTCTTTTGCCTGTGCTTTTCAATGGGAAGCCAGAAGACAATGTAACCTATGAATTCATTCTTACAGATCATCTTGTAACACAACACAGATCTCTCCCTCTCTCTCTCTCTCTCTCCCCTCCTTCTCTCTCTCCTTACTCAGAATTGACATATGGCTCCAGAGTGAACACAGCTACAGTACTTTCAGACCATGAAAAATATAGATGCCTTAGCATTACTCATACAACTTTATAAGTTCATTTAATAGAACTCTGATACCAAAGCAGATAAAACTGTAAAGATACAAATTGGACTTAAAAACATACTTAATGAACCTGTCCTGAATACAAAGTATCAAGTGTTTCCTCTTATAAACATTCTTCATATTCTTTTAAAAAAATCTATCCTGACTTGTAGCACACACGCACAAAACAGTTTGGGAGTAGTTTGCTGAAAATACACAACATTAGAAAACTAGATGACATGGAAGGTTGAGAACCAAATTGTTTTAATTTGGTCTGCATTTATAAAAACTAAATCTAGAACCTCTGAGGCTGAATGATTTTCCCTTCACTTTTTCTATTGAAACCTAAATTTTTAGAACCTTAGATGCATGTTTTAATCTCAACTCACTCTTCACATCCAATTGATACTATGATGTAATTTCACTGTAAATATCACTAGAGAAGTTACAATGCCAATGGACATGGAGATTGAGCTAGATATCTCAGGGTAATGTGTTACTAGAATACATACATATGTTACATTACATACACATGTACAATACATACATTAATGCATAATTGATTTTGCAAATAATCTAAAAACTTGACTCAGAAAGCTGCTTTGAGGTCTCATGATGACTCTGGGATTCTGATATGAGAGGAGAGGTCTAGAACTGAACTCATAGCTCTTGACAAACCTGCCCCTCTTCCTGTGTGTTTTTTATTTTATCAATGATGTCATAATTCTCCAGTAACCCAGAAACAAATCACTGAAATGATGTAGTCATCCATCCATTTAATCAACAATCATTTATCAAGCGTATACCATCCTAGAGATAAAGACACATAATGAAGGAGCTCAGTCTAGATGGCATGATGGAAAAGTTAACAGTGTCATGAGCCCAATAATAGATCTTTGCTCAGTGAGCTGTTGAAGTCCTGGAAAGACATCAAATGATTCTTTGTTCCTACATGTATGCAGGGGAGTGCACTTCAGGGAAGTTTACTCCCCTTCTCTAGATAAAAATCACATTTATTTCATCTCTGAGATATCTCTTGGAAATCATTTTCTCTTTTTCATTATGGCTGCAATGACCCTAGTTGAGAGCTTATTACCTTCTCTTCTGCCTATTGTAGTTGTCTCTTACTTGGGCTCTTCACCTCTGATTTCTCCTGCTTATAAAGCATCCTCCCAATTATCAGCACATTATTTTTCCTGGAGCACAGTGTCCACACCACATCTAACACTGGACCTCCTTACCTACCCTTAGCTCTAAGCTACACTCCTAAGGGTTTACCTTGTTCTCTCCTGGAATGCCCTTCCTTGCTCGTTCTACATTTCCATCTTTGGAAATAGAGCCATTTCCTTGAAGTCTAGCTGGAAGTGAATACTCTCTTCTAAGCTCCCATAAATTTTTCTGTCATTTGATAGTACTTATGGCAGTCTGCTTTGTTTTATGTTTTATTTTTCTTGTTAGACTCTAAGCATTTCAAGAGCCTCAATCACATCATTTATTTATTTTTCTGTGTCTGTCATAGCAACTGATATGATGTCTTTATATGAGAGGGAGAAGCACTCAGATTTTTCAAAATTGAATTATGCCAACATACCATAAATATTAGTGCAGCCTAGAGAAAAACTCCAATTTGATCTGGTATGAACAAATTTTGGTGCTAGGGGAAGTGACACTGGAAAGGCATTCAACTTCTCTCTTATTGGATACATTTAGTGATTAAAGAGTCATTTAATGGACAGTAGAAAAGTTAGAACTTCTATATACATCAAAATCTCATTGAAAACATTTGACAGTCTCATATATGTTTCTAGATCCCTGTTGAATTGTCATAAACAGGCCCCCTTGTAGCCTAGACATTACATGTTGAAATTAGAGTCTTGAAATAAAATACTTCCTTTAAAAAATTGATAATTTAGTAGTTTTGTTTTCATGAAAAAAAATTCACGTGGAGTATATTTTATATTTCGAAACATAAACTCCCCAACTTAAAAACGATCCATTTCTTCCCCATGTAGAGCTGTCAGAAAGAAGGAGAGATTCGGTAAACTGCATGTCACTATCAGCCATTGATAGCCAGTGATTTGTTCCGAATCCAAAGGCTAAACCAAACCTCATGCTGCTGTATGTCAGATGCAATTGGTCCACAGTCAAAGTTTTACAGCTCAGACAGGGCACACTTTATCCTTCAGGCTGCTACTTAAGATAGCCACGACCCTGAGGAGAACCAGTCAACAAAACAGACAGACAAGAGGATGTGATTTGTATGCATCCCTGAGCCAGCTCACATCACCCCTGACCTACAGGTCAGGCTGCAAATGACAGCAGGGTGCATGCACCTGATCAGACAGAATATTCTCATTATAAAGCTTGGAAAGAGGGGGCAACTCCTGGGTGTTTACCCACAGACCAGATGCAATCTACCTAGGAAATGAGCAAAAAATACTGATTTAGATCAACAAGAAGATGTGACCGACATGTAAGTACCTTATAAAATTTCAAATCAATCATTTATCCTAATAAACTTGGCTGAATACAAAATGATTATACAAAGGGGAGTTTATCAAAGGGAAAAAACAGTTTGTTTAATCACGGATAAACCATCCAAGGAAAGCTAACCTGAAATGAGTAACCCTTATTGAACTGCAATAGGGCAACTTTATCAAATACGCTTGGCCATGATCATTTGTTTTAGAATAGATTTCAGTTAAACAAGAGTCTGAAATGGTAGTGCAAACCTACAAACATAGTTTCTTTCAAATTATTGGATGTGGTGAAAGCTTTTATACCTTTAAAAGAAATCTGGATTTCCAAAATAATTTGTATTAAAATGGGAACTACTATGGAGGAGGTAGATGAAATTGCTACACATGCTAATTCTTTAGAACATGGAGGAGAACTCTGTCCTGGATTATTGGAAGTAACTTTGCCTGAGGCTAGTAGAATAGAGGAGATGACCTCTGGAGGTCCCCATGAGAGCTCTGATTCTGAACAGCAGTATCTTACAGTAGAGATTCATCACAAAACTAATTAGATGTACCATGAGTGGAATTTCACTGTCCAAATTGTAATAGTTACATACACAAAATCCATCATTATGCAGTTGGTAGGTAAAGTGGGTATTGATCTTGTTTCTGAAATATGTGAGTAATAAAGTAGATTTTATATGTATACATATACACGTGGATGTAAGTGTGTGTATATATAAAAATGTACATATATGTATTTCATCATACACAATGTCTTGAATGATAGCCACCAGAATGCTGAGATGATGAATGAAGTAATGCACACAGGATCCCTCAGGAAGCTTACATGCAACACTAGTCAACAATGTCCAGTTCACGTCTCTTTAGCAACATGTGGTAGAAGGGTTGAGTGAGTCAACTTTCTATCAATGAGCATTATCTTCCTCCTAGACTGTAATTTCACAATTTCACAGACAATGGCTTGTTTATCTTTGTGTCTTCAATTTGCAGAGCATTGCCTGTTGGCTCTGTAAAAGACCGAAGCTTGAAGGTGTGCCATTGAGTAAGCACTAATCTACTACTACTACTACTACTACTACTACTACTACTACTACTATTACTACTACTAAAACCTACTACTGTTCTTTATGAATGCAAAGCTTGTCAAATTCCCTCTCTTCCCCTTACTGTGCCCTTTGTCCTCCCCGAAGAGGACATGAAATCCACCCCCATTTTATGCTGTTCTCTATGCTGCTGGGGTTGGAAGTCTGCAAACTGTATGTTCCCAGTTCCTTTGACATAGCTTGCTATTGGGTTTTTGGCAGTGAGATTGGACAGTTCCTCACTGGACAGTTGAGGGGAAGGGAAAGGCTATTTTTCCTTTCCTTCAGTCTCAAACAGGAGCAGTTGTTGGTTACTGGGAGAGAATGCAAATGGTTATGAGCTTCAACAGCAACAACATTAACTGCCGCCGCCGCCATAGGAGTTCAGATCCTGGACTTCTTGCCCTGTGGCGGCAATGTGATTCCATCAGCTGTGGCAGCTGCAGAAGCCATGCCTGGACCTGAGCAGTGATGTGGGCCAATGGCCATCACCTTGGAGATGGTAGCAGCTTCCTGATCTTCCGGTAAAAATTTTCTCATGCCTTACCATATGGTCCTCTCAATAGATGCAAAGCATTTGACAAACTACAGCATCCTTTCTGGATCAAAACTCTTCAGAGTATAGGGGTAAAGGGTACATACCTCAATATCATAAAACCATCTATGAAAAACCCACAGAGAATATCATTCTCAATGGGGAAAAACTGAGAGCTTTCCCCCTAAGGTCAGGAACACGGCAGGGATGTCCACTATCAAGACTGCTATTCAACATAGTATTAGAAGTCCTAGCCACAGCAATCAGACAACAGAAAGAAATAAAAGGCATCCGAATCGGCAAAGAAGAAGTCAAACTCTCACTCTTTGCAGGTGATATGATACTTTATGTGGAAAACCCAAAAGACTCCACCCCAAAACTGCTAGAACTCATACAGGAATTCGGTAAAGTGGCAGGATATAAAATCAATGCACAGAAATCAGTGGCATTCCTATACACCAACAACAAGACAGAAGAAAGAGAAATTAAGGAGTCGACCCCATTTACAACTGCACCCAAAACCATAAGATACCTAGGAATAAATCTAACCAAAGAGGCAAAGAATCAGTACTCAGAAAACTATAACATACTCATGAAAGAAACTGAGGAAGACACAAAGAAATGGGAAAATGTTCCATGCTCATGGATTGGAAGAACAAATATTGTGAAGATGTCAATGCTACCTAGAGCAATCTACACATTCAATTCAATCCCTATCAAAATACCATCCACTTTTTTCAAAGAAATGGAACAAATAATCCTAAAATTTGTATGGAACCAGAGAAGACACCGAATAGCTAGAGGAATGTTGAAAAAGAAAAGCAAAGCGGGTGGCATCACAATCCTGGACTTCAAGCTCTATTACAAAGCTGTAATCATCAAGATAGTATGGTACTGGCATAAAAACAGACACATAGATCAATGGAACAGAATAGAGAGCCGAGAAATGGACCCTCAACTCTGTGGTCAACTAATCTTCGACAAAGCAGTAAAGAATGTCCAATGGAAAAAAGACAGTCTCTTCAACAAATGGTGTTGGGAAATTTGGACAGCCACATGCAGAAGAATGAAAATGGACCATTTCCTTACACCACATACAAAAATAGACTCAAGATGGTTGAAAGACCTCAATGTGAGACAGGAGTCCATCAAAATCCTAAAGGAGAACACAGGCAGCAACCTCTTCGACCTCAGCCGCAGCAACTTCTTCCTAGAAACATCGCCAAAGGCAAGGGAAGCAAGGGCAAAAATGAACTATTGGGACTTCATCAAGATAGAAAGCTTTTGCACAGCAAAAGAAACAGTCAACAAAACCAAAAGACAACCGACAGAATGGGAGAAGATATTTGCAAATGACATATCAGATAAAGGGCTAGTATCCAAAATCTATAAAGAACTTATTAACTCAACACCCAAAGAACTAATGATCCAATCAAGAAATGGGCAGAAGACATGAATCGACATTTTTCCAAAGAAGACATCCAAATGGCCAACAGACACATGAAAAATTTCTCAACATTGCTCAGCATTAGGGAAATCCAAATCAAAACCTCAATGAGATACCACCTCACACCAGTCAGGATGGCTAAAATTAACAAGTCAGGAAACTACAGATGTAGGCGGGGATACGGAGAAAGGGGAATCCTCCTACACTGTTGGTGGGAATGCAAGCTGGTATAGCCACTCTGGAAAACAGTATGGAGGTTCCTCAAAAAGTTGAAAATAGAGCTACCCTATGACCCAGAAATTGCACTACTGGGTATTTACCCCACAGATACAAATGTAGGGATCCGAAGGAGTACATGCACCCCGATGTTTATAGCAGCAATGTCCACAATAGCCAAACTATGGAAAGAGCCAAGATGTCCATCGACAGATGAATGGATAAAGAAGAAGTGGTATATATATATACAATGGAATATTATGCAGCCATCATAAGGAATGAAATCTTGCCATTTGCAACGATGTGGTTGGAACTGGAGGGTATTATGCTGAGCGAAATAAGTCAATCAGAGAAAGACATATATCATATGATCTCACTGATATGAGGAATTCTTAATCTCAGGAAACAAACTGAGGGTTGCTGGAGTGGTGGGGGTGGGAGGGATGGGGTGGCTGGGTGATAGACATTGGGGAGGGTATGTGCTATGGTGAGCGCTGTGAATTGTGTAAGACTGTTGAATCACAGACCTGGACCTCTGAAACAAATAATACATTATATGTTAAAAAAAAAAAAAGAAGATAGCAGGAAGGGAAAATGAAGGGGGGGGGAATCAGAGGGGGAGACGAATCATGAAAGACTATGGATTCTGAGAAACAAACTGAGGGTTCTAGAGGGGAGGGGAATGGGGCAATGGGTTAGCCTGGTGATGGGTATTAAAGGGCATATTCTGCATGGAGCACTGGGTGTTATACACAAACAATGAATCATGGAACACTACATCAAAAACTAATGATGTAATGTATGGTGATGAACATAACATAATAAAATTTAAAAAAAAAGAAAGAAAGAATGGAAAAAAAAAAGAAATTTTCTCATGCCTTGTACCTTTCTAGTTTCTTCTCATATTCTTCTTGTTCTTCCAATTTGTTTGTGATCCCCTCCCTGAATTAAAATCCTGATGTTTGAAATACCTAGACTGGTTTCTGTTTTATTCACTCGACTTTGACTAATTCAAGAATTTATTGGTGGAAAAGTTTGAAAGCCACCACTCTACAATATCACTGCCGGCTTAGGCCATTTGAATCTTGTGGTACCAAAATAATGGAAGAATCTGATAGGTCATGGCTCTTTTTAACCACAGAGACCTTTCAGTGGGAATTTGGGGGAGGAATCTACAATTACTGATAATCTAAATAAAAATCAGATCCACATCAGAGGAATCTCCACTTATATGACAAGCAGGAAAGTAAACATTTAAGGTGAAATTTGTGGCCTTAGCCACCCATAAATAACAGTAACATATGTAATATGAGAGGGAAAAATAGGCCTATAGATATCATTAATATAAAATAAAAGAGATCCTAGAAGAAGGGGAATTTATTTGTGGGGAATCTATATTTTACATGATTATTTTGTTGAATTGAGTTTGTCTGGTTCACGTCTCAGCTCCTAGATGGATCAAAGCCTTAACTAATAGAGAGTTTTCAAAATACTTTTTTTATTTAATCTGTTACAGTATTTCATTATCTTAGCATCAAGACATTATATCTTATTTCTAATTAAATTTTCTTTTCTTGAAATTTCAGTCTATTTACTCTTTATCTTTACTTAAAAAGAAGAAGGTATCTGGATTCTTCCTGAATACTCTGCATATTCCTGAAGATAATTAATCATTAGCCCTCTTCCCCAGTATTCTCCTTTTTCTAGGTGAAGAAATCTCAATTATACTGACCTTTAGGCGTGGTTGTTTCTATCATGTTATGTGGTCTTTCTCTCCATGTAATTGATGTAAGCCTGCCCATCTTTTAACTGCCAAAATTACAGCTAAGATCTCTCTAATCCTGTTAAAGAGTGCTATCTAAGAAGTTATTTCAAGGAAAAATATTTGTTTTGCTCTTATAAGAACACAAAAAAATTTGTATGGAGAATATCTGACCAAAATATGGATGGAATTAAAGATAACACAGGACTACTGGTCTGACTTTCATAAAACGCTTTCTAAATGTGTAACATTGTGGGTCAGATGTTCTTAAATGATCTAGTTCTTTTATAGGGGAGCACTCTAAACTCAGCCTATTAAGGCCAAGTAAATTAAGTGTTCTTAATAAGAAAACTTTGTGAAAAATCTGGCTTGAGATAAAGCCTGAACTGAAACAAATGATAAAGGATTGGTCACTGGTTTTGTCATTTTCTCCTTACATCACTATAAACCTAAAATATTTAAAACTTTAAGACCCAGAAAATAGACTCCCAAAGGGGGGGCGAAAAAAGCCGTATGTTCATTCCTGTATTCAACTATATTGTAGTTCTTTGCTCAGGGTCATGCACATAGTAGGTACTTAATGTAAGGAATATAACTAATTATTAAATAATGGCAATAATAGTGTAATTTTAAAAGTTTATTTAAACATAACAATAATAGTAAATTTGAAACCTATTTGACAATTTTATTTTTATTTATTTTTTTAAAGAATTTTTTATTTATTTGACAGAGACATAGCAAGAGAGGGAACACAAGCAGGGGCAGTGGGAGAAGGAGAAGCAGACTCCCTACTGAGCAGGGAGCCCAATGTGGGACTCAATCCCAGGACCCTGGGACCATGACCTGAGCTGAAGGCAGACGCTTAACCACTGAGCCACCCAGGCACCCTATTTGACAATTTTAAAATGCTCTATAAAGAATACCTGAGGGGGAGAAAAACCAATTATTATTTATGGCAAACTTTTCATCAATGCTTTATATCATAATAAAATCTTAATATATAATATATAATATGCTACATGGACTTTATAATGAAAAAATACTAGAAGAATTTGTGGATTTTTTTAAAGATTACCATATTACATATTTTATAAATGTACACTAGAATAAATATAAAGAAAACAAAATATTTGTTTAAAAATATATTAAAAAACAAAAATAAAAAATGCATTTATCCATGTATAGAAATAAGTTCTCAATTATTTAGGCTAATGGGCTTTTCTTTAAATACTTTTAGTTAAGAAATTTCTGTAAAATGTGGTGTTCATCCATTGTGAAGCAGGTAATGCATTTGATTTGTAAGGTGTATTTAGATTATTGAATTTCAAAGTTTGTAATGTTTACATAACTGCAAAAGTTTTAAAGTGATTTTTCTAATCCTTGGTGAGGTACCAGTATTAATTCCTTTAGATCAGTATTAGGAAGATTTTTGTATTACAGAATAACTTTTTTCTTACTGACCTGCTACCGTTTACTTAATTTTAAGAGTCACTGAATGATGATCTGGTAGAACCCGGTTTTAAGAATTATAATATTTGACCCAAAGCAAAAGATGCCAGTTAGAAATTGTGGAAGCTAAAGTACTCAAGAATATTTTGAACTGGGGTTTCTATCTTTTTTTCCATCTTCTTTTCCTCCCTCCTGCCCTTAATCTCTCTTTCCATTCACCAGGATGGAAAATCTTTTAATATTATAAATTCAACCCTTTTATTTGTATGTAGTATAAAATCATATGTGGTAGTAATAATGGGTGGGGAAGAGAACTTAGGCTTTGGAGTTAGATTTGCCTTGTGGTTCTACTTTTATGGAACCTGAGTGAGTTATTCTAAGAGTCTCAATTTTCTCATCTGCAAAAGCATGCAAATTAGCACCATTTCAGATTTTATGGTAAGAAGGAGATAATGTGTACAAAATGCTGAACACTATATGAGGCACAAAGTTTCTGCTATTTATTATTATCGTACTGTGCTTCTGGTGCTGTGGATAAGTAAGATAAAGTCCTCTCCTTTGACTTTTCTTTTACGTAGAATGAGATTGTTGGATGATCTTGAAATATCC
Organism: Mirounga angustirostris; assembly: GCF_029215605.1. Lineage (NCBI taxonomy): Eukaryota > Metazoa > Chordata > Mammalia > Carnivora > Phocidae > Mirounga > Mirounga angustirostris. The sequence goes on along the minus strand of NW_026991716.1, from coordinate 84,926,689 downwards.
TTCCAGCTGCAAAATCTTTGGATTTATAACACCTTCTTTCTTAATGATGTTCATGTCCTAGGGAAACCTGCATGGACAGTTGGTCTTCCTTAGCTAACTTGCCGATGGATACGTTAAATAAGAGATACATGATCCAAAAATTGAGCAGGTGATATAGGTTCTGGACCCTTTCACCACTCAGATTAGAATAACAAATCTGCAATTCTAATGAATTAAAAGTACTTTTACAATCTGAACTAACATAAAGATTTTGGAGTAATGCAAATAAAACCTTCTCTAGGAATGCAACTTTCTCTAGGAATAATGTAAAGAATAAGTCAAGTAAAATATGTTTAGTGGCATGTTGAGCACTAGAACTTAATAACAGTTAACATGTTTTGAACTTCTACTGTAGACACAGCCTTATATCTTCAAGAACTTAAAGGAGCAGAAAAGGATGTGCTGGGATTGACATACTATATCCAGGGGGACTATCCAGCTCCTCCAATCTGTGTAGTGTCTGTCCCTAACAGGCTTGTCATCAAAGGATCCCACAAACATCTTGCAGAAGAGGGTCTATGTCCCAGTCTTTTTTTGTATTACTCACGTCTGGCCTAATTACCTGGATACAATAGGAACTCCAATTGATATGGACTGACACAACAACAACAAAAAAGTGCGTAAAATTTTGTCTGGAAGATTCCAATACTTTATGGGTTAAATTCTGAGAAGCCACCATTTTCAATCACATGAGAAGTCTGAGAGGACAAAATTGTCTCTTTATTCAGTACACCTTTTAAAAATGGCAACAGTATATTTTGCACATTCCTGCACCATGAAAACTAACTAGAGGGTTTTTTGGGCAAGGTTAAATAAGTCTTTTGTTTGAGAAATGACTTTGAAACTTTCAACAAGGCCTTTCCCTGCAACCCCCTTCTCCTCCCACCCCCCGCGCCCGCCCCCAGAAGTTATAATATTGGAAAAAACACGGAGGCTCTAGTTTCTGCTACAAATTAATATGGTACTGGCCAATCTGAATTTTCAAACTCTGTAGATTGAATGGATATTCTTTAAAAAAAGGTCAGAATTTTTTTAAACCATGAGCAATGTTTAAGATACCTTTTTGATCGTCCTAAAAGAATATCCTTTGCTTTTCACCAGTCGCATCTTAAAAATTCATAGGTAAAGCTATTATGGTCACTCATATGGGGCTCAACACAGTTATTTTTTTTCTTTGGTGATCCATTGTGATAACTGAGCAGCATCAGAGAGCCTTTCTTCAAATGATAGCCTTCTCTTCTTCCTCATCTTCACAGAACAAAACTACATAGCATCAAACTTGATGTTTGGAAAGATACCGAAAACCCTCTGGATTTCTACCCAAGATATGCGGTAAGACCCAACAATTAAGACAAATAAAAGCAAGATTAGAGTTACTTTCTGGGACACTGAAAGCTACAGGGATGGTTTTTAGTCTTTGTAAAAATGTGCTTTTGGGTTTAGGGTTTCCTTACTTCCTTTCATGCAACCAAAATGAGTGAATGCATATGTAAATAAAACATCTACAAGAATTCTTATGTAAATAAAAAAATTATAGCATTCAGGGAAAGAAAAGAGCAGTGATAAAGGAGAGCCAGTGCTGTGGGGCTTTGTGAACAAGGGAGGGAAGGATTTCTTTGTGCCACAACAAAATGTAACCCTGCCCATGAAAAGAAGGAGACAGAAGGCTAGTTTTTGCTAAAAGCCTGGCTGCATGTAACTGACCCAGCGGAGGAAATCCTGGTTCTATCTCTAGGGCTCGTTAGCTGTTCAACATGGATCCTACGTGTTCACAGGGTACCTGTGTCCGTTCTCCTAAAACAAAGGGGAAACCAACACCATTCAGCAGAATTATATTTGAAGCTACTATTGTTTAAGGAGAAAATAAAGGCAAACAAACAAATTATGCTTTTAATTAAAGTTTTTGGGTCTTTGTCCTAATGCTGCTGGTTGCTAACCAGAGGAGAATGTACTTTCTTCTCTCCTACCCTCTCAGATTAGTGTCCTAAATGTACAAATCCAAGTTCCCCATGGAGATGGGCATTTTCAGTGTGAACAAAAACGACACCACTTGAGCAAAACATCAATCATCCCTTGAGGTTGGCAGGCTCTCACTAAAATGTTTTTATGGATGTTGCCTTATTTTATGACCGTTCACATCCTGGCGTAAGCCATAATCAGTTACATAAGGGACACAAGTTTCTGTGAAATACCCACAAACAATTAAGTCAATAATCTGCAAATTATGGATATTGATGCTTTTCCGTTTCTGAGCAGTAAAGATAGCTAATCATCATCTTGTATGCTTTTATCAAAAATCTCAGCTAGAATACAAATTGCAGAGGTTTTGCTTCCTTCTCGTGTTACTGACCTGCCATTTGCTACACAGCTATTGTTAGGTGTAAAATACATTTCTGAAAAGGGGACTTAATGTTACGCACTTGGTTGAAAACACAAGTCAAATGTTCTACATTATTAATTTTCCCTCTTCTCTCCAGTAATACATTATTGGATTTTTATGACCTAAAAGTTAAGCAAATTTAGATAATAGTATAGACTTGAAAAAAAAAAAAAGTGACTTTATAGAAGTAGATCGCCATGGTAATTACTTGATGCTTCACTTGTTTGCAAAGAGATGGTACTAATTTTTTAAGTTGCAGTTTGGAATAAAAGAATGCAAACCTATTTTTACATGGTTTTAGATTTTTTTTTAAATCAACATTCCATTTAAACATGACATGAAAAATCTGTCATTTGTCACACATTAATTAATTAAAATGGTACTGAAAACTTTAATAAGCTAGAAAGAGCCCCTTTAAACAAGTTGAAAACAACAATCGAGATAAAATTCAAAAAATTCCCACAAAGGAAAAAATATACAAACAAGCAAGAACCAGTTACTGTGTAACACGCAAACATAAGCAAGGATTCAAAGATGTTGTTAGTAGTGGCTTTATCCTAAAGGTAATTATTACCAGTGCTTTCTGGCGTGGGAGGAAAATCCTACAGTAACTTTCAGGAGGAATCTCACTGACCCCTATAACAAGCACTTGGATGCCTTCTCGGTGTAAGTCAGTTGATAAAAAAGGCATCTTCCTTTCTAAATATCACACCTGCAGTCGTCCATCCTTGGGAATCATTCAATTCATTGGTGAATACAACCCACATACATCAAAAGTTTCCATTTTTTCCAGCTCTTTTTAACAACAAGGTCCCTCCCCTCTCCCCAGGCTTCTTGCGGCTATCCAGGGAATCTTTCACTTTTTGTCCTTTCCCGACCCTTCTGGACCACATTTTCTCTTCTTATTCAGGCCATCTGCTCTCAAGGAAGGTAAAACTTCTGCGAAGAAAACAATCAGCATCCCCAGCAATCCGTCGCTTTTGTGAACTACCCTTACAGCCCCTGCCTATGAAGACACACAGGGTGCAGATCACGACTCAAATTATGATAGTAGTTTAAAAATAGTTTGTAATTGATACATTTCTGGCCACAGCCTCCCCCTTTATCCTGCCAGTGGTACAATCTTCTTGCTCTTGACAGAAGTCTTTCTAAAGATCTGCTCAAGCCTCACTAAGCAGCTGTGAGTTAGGTCATTTTCCCAGGAGTTTTACATGTGGAAAACTGGGCATTAGTAAGGCCTCAAAAAGGACACCATCTGGCCCTGGTGAAAAAAAGGATCATGACACTTCCTGTGGTACCAACAGACCCTGATGAACCAGAAAGGAATTCAGCTCGGGACTGTGATCCAATAGAGACCGGCCCCACAATCACCTCCGTGACAGCCAACTCCATTCATCTCAGCGGTTATCTTGTAACACAATGCACTTTTGTGCCATGCTGTTTACTGAAGGCGGAGCAAAGTCCATTTGGAGTTTTGTGTTTCGTCTCAGTGCCTGCCCTCTTTCCTGGAACACATACCACATCAGGAGCCGCACAAAGAACAGCGCTTTCCCTTCCCATCCACACTTCTCAGTCTCCCTCCCACGGTACATGCGCTGTAAGCAGAAAAGGCCGGGCTCCTCGGAGGCTTCATAAAGACCTCGCCCGATGGGAAGCACCGCCCCTCCCGCTTTCAAAAAAATGATTTTAAACTCGTCGGATCAACAGGCTTTTTGGGTTTGTTGTTGTTGTTTGTCTTGTGGAGGAAAAGAAAATGGAAACTTAAACATGTAAGGATGGCTCACATGAACACTTGCTGGAATGTTCTGGTTCCATTGATTCCATTAGGTGTTGGGGTGTTGAAAGGTCCTGTTAAAACTACAGCATCCCCCCCCCCCCAAAAAACCTACAGCATCCACCTCCCCCACAATCCAGGCTTTCTTTTTCAAAAAGAGAGGTGTCTGTCGCCAGCGCTGTGAGAGGGGGACACCTTTCATTGTCATGGCGTTTATTACAGTTTACACAGGCTTTTTATGTTTCCTACTTTAGAACATGGAAATTGGGAAAGTCTAATTAACAACAGATCCTTAATTCTTAATTTTTCTCTTTGGCTGAATGTATTCTAGAAAAAGACAGCAAGCAAAGAAACCACTTAATTAACACAGTATCAGCAACTATATATATTTGCTTTTTACACATAAAATATTAGTTGCAGCGGATGATCGGAAACCCTGAAATTGGTCCTCCCAGAAAGGTACCGTGGCCATTCGGGCTCAATAGGGACTTCCATGGGAGAGCTTTTTCTACCTTCTCACAGCACAAGGAAGAGGACCTGGGTGTGATGGGAAGGGGCTTTCTTAAATCTGACGGATCCCCCCTCAGTTCTAATCAGATTCTACTTCATTATCCACCTTTCATCTTTAAATAAAAATTCTCGCAGCCCTAAGATACTAAGCCTCATTTTGCCAGCCACTGGGGGTTTCCTCTGTACATAGACCTGAATCCTCCCCCACTGTTGGATCCTTCTATAGAAAGCCATATTGTCACACAAAGGGACCTTAGGGTTAGCGAAAATGATTAAGGCCTACCATTTCTCCTATTCTCAGAAGTTAGCTTGGGAAGGGGTGTAGAGAGACTGCCCTTCTTCTTCTGCTGCCCAGGTTTTGAAGAACTTAAAAAGCCAACACAGAATGAGTAGAATTTAATGAAGGGAAACGTTTCTCTGACTCTGATTTCCTGTTGGAAGTGATGGGACTCTACTGTGGGAAGACATAGCTGATAACTCACTCATTAACATGTGTGTCCAAGGCCTAATCTAGGCTTTCTCCTTTAACATAGAATGGCCACCACTGGCGTTATTCCTCAAGTACCCATTGAGAGAAGTTTAAAACCACCATCCTTATTTGTAGTCATCAGTGAATTGTCTTTGGATTCAATGACCATCAGCAGCATATTGTGGCCTATAAAGCCCAGGGTTTGTGGACAAGGCTCCCCTTGTAATAATGAAAATGCTGTAAGTCACGGCTTGCTTCGGAATGAAGACGAGAGATTGAGAGAGAGAGGGAGAGAGAGAGGGAGAGTTTCTATCTTGAAAGATCCAAAAACAGAATATGAACCAGCCAGCATCCTACTGTGCTGATGTTTGTGCAATATGCACACACTTATTTATCTTATTATGAGTCACAGTCTTTCAAAGGATCTTTCCAATGGCTTAAATAAGAAAAGTACTAAAACAACAACAACAAAAAAACCTTTGAGGCAAAGACCAGCAGTTAGGGCCACAGCCGTTGGGGCCTGCAGGCGACCTGCCAAGAATAGGGGACACAGAGCTGCTGGAGTGAGGCCTGGAGAGGGCATGGGATGTGGCTATTTGGAAAACCACCTCCGAGGTAGCAGAGACTATCCCTACAACAGAAGGAAGGGGGGGGGTAAGGAAAAAGGAGTAACCTTAGCAGGAGAAGGAAGCTCGGGTTTGGTGTGTGCTGCCTAACTTAAAAGCCCCTTTGGCACCAGAAAAAAAGGGCTGAAATATCCAGACTTTATCAGGCACATAAGTATTTGGTAATTTGGAACACAGACTCATTCTTATCTTAAAGATCTCTGATACTCTCTCTAAGAGTCATAAAGGTTTTGTTTTTGCTTTTTTTTTTTTTAATAAAAGAACAATTGAAAACCTGGTAGATCGTGAAATAATTTTACCTATTCTCTTCTGACACTTTTCTTGGCATTGATTTTGCAACATTAGCATACTTGCCTTGTATTAAATGATTTTAAAGGAATAAGATGTTAATTAAAAATATAAGCACCATCTCAGTTGCTGGGAAGGCCCACGTGAGCACTGTTTTAAGCTGGAGGCCTGTGCTCTCCTTACCCCTTCACCAGCCCCCCACCCCGCCCCGGGGCCCCCCACCTCCGAAACAAGCTCTGTTTTGAGGCAACAGTTCCCTAGGAAGAAAACAACAGAAGCAGAAACAATTTGCTCCTTTAAGGATTTGAGAATGCTTATGTTGGAACCTCACAAAAGCGGCGTTATGTCCTTGAACATTCTAAAGATCATTGTTAATAGGATCAATTTTTGTGTGTTATTCAACTGGATCCTTCCTAGCCTGTAAGAACGGCATTTTAGTAGAGGGACATCGTGGCGATGGGGGTGGGGGCGGAGGGTAAAGGAAGGCCCGGCAAATTCCATGTGATCAGTTCAGCTGCAATAATCTCTTTTCTCCTTCTTGACGAAGCCACACATGAGAGCACTCTGGTGTCTTTCATCATTATTTGTCACCCTTTTGTGCGGAGCAACTTATATCCACAGCCATTCCAGCAATTAAAATGAAAAAGAACCAAACAGTATTCTCATTGACTACACGGAGGCCAGTGCCACCAAGTGCCATCCAACCTATTGAATGTCGGGTATCTAATGCCATTAGAGCTCTGTAAGGATTCTGTGGAAAAAGAAAAAAAAAAAAACAAAAACAAATAAATAGTTACATGCAGAATGTAGAGAATGATTTAAAAAGATAAAATCTTTTAATGCATTGGCGGTAGCTAGATTGCCTGTAACAGGCTCTCTCTGTGATAACGTGAAAAAGGAACTAAGTCAGCAACTGACAGGGATTAGGACTCACATGGAAAGACTGAGAACTTTGAATTCTGGTAGACAAGTAGTCATAAAGTGAAACAAATTCAGTGAGAACAAGTCCATCTTGTTTCTGTTGAAATACCTTCTGAAAACAACTATGAGCATTCGATTAGCCTAATTTCTGTGATTTAATAAGTACACTGTACTTCTCTGAAACTATAATGAGTCACCATATTTCCAGGAAAGCTACATTTTAATGTCCTTTCCCCAAAAAGGGCAAATGGAAGGAAAGTAAAATAAACCAACCTGTCCAAGACCACAGGCAGAGTCAGGATTGAAGGATGGTGATCACTTGAGTTGGTGTTAATTTCAGATTGTGTAGTCCAGAACCTGCAGACTCCACGAGTCGCTTTCCTTATTCCACCAGCCACTCCTTTTTAATATTATTTTCATCTGAAAATTTTAGGGTCATTACAAAAAGACCATCAATTTTGAATCTATGTATCTGTTCTTCCATTCAGGGTGTAGCTTTTTAGAAAATATCATTAATAAAGTTCTCTTAAATACCAAGAATGCACTTTTCCAGGCATTGTAATACAAACTGCTGGTAGATGTTTGTCTTATAATTTAGTTGGGAAAAAAAGATTTGTGTCTGAAATGATAATTAGAATTTAAAGAAATTCTGGGGAGGCACCAAGGACTTCAGGAGATAATAAAGAACCTTCTAGAGAATATCCTGAGATTGGAAGGAAGAGACAGAGGGCCTGCTTGAGGAAAGGAGCAATGGGGTGTTTGAAACCAGCAAAGGTGATGAAACACAGTAAGCACTTTCTACGAAGATACACCCATGTGGGCAGAGCCATCTAGAAAGCGCTTCATGCTCCTATTGTAGTTTCAGTGCTGACCAAACCTGTTTGTTTGATGCAGAAAGGTTGGAGCCGGAATTCCCAAATAGTGATTTTACTTTTATTCTAGAGACATGGAGCCATTGAAGGGTTGTCCACAGTGATGGACTGACTTTGGTTGACTTAGACATGATCATAGAAAATGGTCAAGTGACTGAGGTTGGGGGGGCGGGGCAGAGGGGAGCACATAACCTAGTTCAGTCTTGTAGGTGGGGTGGGGAGAATTATCAAATAACCCAACATGTGAGAGAAATGCCAGGAAGACCTATCCCCCCAAAAGACCCTCATCAATGACCTTTAGGATCACATAGCCCAGTGTGAGGGGCTACAATATGGAGTGGCTGGGTACTGGCCAGTTTGTGGTCCAGAAAGGCACTTCTGTGTTACACTCTTAGGATGCATTATGACTGTACAGAAAACAGCAGAGACAGAGTCTGTCTTTTCTTCTCCAAAACTGGGATTTGATGACAGTATCTGTACAACCCCTTCAGGAATGGAAAATTCTAGAACTGGCAGAGTAACTTCTTATATTTAACATTCTTCCCTATAATCTCAGACGGAAAGCTGTGCAGAGATTCACTGTGGCTTTTACAGGTTCCTTTCAAATAAATACATAATGTTTTATAAATGACAGCAATTTCAGGTAAAGCCCTTTTGAGGTTCCCCCAAATGTCTTTATTTCTAACAACCACAATAACAAAAAAGAATTTTAATAAGTTAAATAACCAGCTTGGGTTGGTCCATGTAGTTCTGCTGCTAGATAATCACGGAGTTTGTCCCTTTAAAGTGACCATATTTCCTTGGTGCAATATTTGGCAAAATAGGTGACTCTGAGATTATCAGTAGGGAGTGGCTGGCAATTTGGCTTTAAATTTCCTAAACTTTCTTGAATGCTTAATTGTTTGCTAAGATGTCAGCTGCAAGATTAGTGGAGCTGGAAAAAAAAAAAAAAGCGTGCATTCACATTGGCCCTATGTCTATTTTCAGTGTGAAGGGAACTGGCTGGAGAGTGTTGCAAACACTTGAAGCTATGCGTTCTGCATGACAATGAAGTACTGCTGTATTACACAATACCACGGAGGTGGTTGTTTTTTTTTTTTTTAAAGGGCATCATATCCAAAACCTTTTGAATGCAAAGCAAGAGCAACAGATGACAAATACTAGGAGGTGCTAAACACCAGGACAATTACATTAAAATGGACTTCTTCCAGACTAAAACCTCCAATTTCTTGGGAAATAATTGGGAAATAATTAGCTTGAAAACTATACAAGGACTCTTTAAAAAAGTATTGGAAGGAGGCTGAGTCAGAATTAAAAACAATAGCAACAACTTATCTTTATGTCAAGAACATAGTGTCTGGCAATATATTTACATATCAAGTGTGGGTAGGTATGGTGATATTTAAGTATTTGTAATTTGACTTGGTCTTCCACCTATCTGCCCGAAAGAAAAATGTCACAAAGTACATTCACAGTTGGAATTCCTTTTCTGGTTTTGCTAATTATTGTAAATACAGACCCTTTAGTTTTGTTGCACTACAGAGACTCCTAAAAATGATGCTATTATCTGCTTTCTCAATAATTCTCTTTTTCCAAGACCAATAAATGTCACTTTTAAAGGACAAAGAAATGAAATTTAGCAAAATCACCTGGCATTTCAGGGACAAATAATACTTACATCTATGATGTAATTTTAATTTTCTGATCATATTTAACGCTAGCTAAATGAACAGATCTAGGACTTCAACTCAGGTTTTGGATTCCAGTTCTTTACCCACAATTCCAAATCGAGCCCAAACATATGTCTGCTATCTGACATATGGTAGTGAAGGGACATAGAGCTATTCAAATTTATATAGAGCAGATTTCAATATTCATGGAGTTAGGACGACAGTTTCCCACGGTATCTTTTCTGTTTAGATTCTATGATCCCTTCAGTTTGAAATCTTTTCTTCTGGTCTTCCAGAACACGTTTGGCCTATGAGACATTTGGTGATTACTGTGTTTTGCTGTATTAGTTACTTTATTTTGGTAGCTATTGTTGGGGGGGGGGGTCTGTCTTTTTTATTACGTAGCACAGAGCCTGACACTTAGTAGGTGCTCAATAAATGTTTGTAGGGTAAAGGAAAAGGGCAGAAAGGGTATGTGTACACACTTGGTCTCCTTGATTAAGCTGCCAATTCCTGGAGGGCAGAGAAGGCAGGCTATGCCAGTGCCAGTGCCCAGCTATGACAGGTCATGTGGGATAGTGACAGGGAATGTTCGGTGGTGGTTATTACTACTATGGAGAGGGGGGACAGAGAGAAGGGAGAAAACCCGGGAGGGAAGAAAGACAGGAGGGAGAGAAACAAAAAGAAGGGATAATTTAGAGCAGAGAACCAAACTCAGTTCCACCAGCCCCCCTGGAATTACGTCAAACCGCTCCCTTGTTTTAGCCAAAGGGAAGACAGAAGGGAGAACAGAGAAATTCAGAAAGCAAAAGTAGAAATTGTGGCTGCAATTGTGAGCAGCATTTCAAATTTACCAAATCATTGGCTAACACAATACATACAAAATTTTTCTAAAGAGTTGCCAGTTAGTGAACTTAGGCCATTATCTTGTGTTGTGAAGTTATTGGGAAATTGGAGTTTAGTGGAGATGTGGAGAATTTTTTAAAAAGTAATCCCTAAAACTTGGGAAATTATAATTATTTTTTCCAATGAATACACTTAATAAGCTACAGACTCTCAAATGTGATACATTTGGCAAAGAATAGGCCCTGTCATGAAACCTGAAAGAGGTCTGTGCCTTTATTAATCTGCTACCCAGGCAACACTTTTGGGGCCTTAATGAATAGCCTCTAATTGGCTGACATTGGCCCACATACCCAGGAGCTGTTCACCAAATACATTTTTTTTTTCAAGATTTCCACATCTTTCCTACATCTGCAGTATAGGAAAATTACCTGCTTATATTGCAGTAGATATTCAGCAAATACCACCATAACTTATATGAATACTTACTTCATTAAGATTTCTGAAAATAGACTCTGGCTTTATAAATATTAAACCCAAAACATAAGGGAAAATAATGATTCCTGGATTAAAAATAACTGTTCAATAATAAAAAGGCTCTGTATTTGTATTCAAAATATAGATCGCTGATTCTTGGAGCCCAGATAACACAGCTATCCTGAAAAAAAGTGTATATATATATCACACATACATATATATACATAGTACTTTTGATTTTATTGTTAGAAAACCAAGATGTGAGAAAATCCTATTTTTATGTGTTTAATAATTGACCAAAGGGTTATAGAGGGGACCCTTTGATCCATCTACCAGTGATATCAGAAACACCCCAAGGGCAAGGACGGTGGTTTCCCCAGTTCCCTGTCTCAGGATCTAGGCTGCAATGTAGAGGGCACTTCTAAGGACTGCCCCCAGGGTGAGCTGGGTAAAGAAGCAGGGGAGAAGCAGAGGGTTTGGGAGAATGCTTTGACTTCCAGGCTCACCCTCATTCTGTAGGAGGCCACTGAGGAAGCTCTCATCAGATCAGCAATTCCTCCTCCCCTCTCTTCTTCTTAAATACTTTGAAGGGTTTATTGAATAACTACAATTATTTTATTATATGTTCATTTACTGCCTCTCACATGAATTTATATAACATGTGTGAGGGTTTTAAAAAATAATCTGATAGGAAGGTAAGCGTATTTTTGATAACATCTACAAGAGTTTAAGTAGGGACCTCTGGTAAAAGAAATAGGACTCCCATCATAACCTCCTTTCCATCCCCTTCCAAGGGAAATATAATTTACTGACTTGGCTAAGTCTTTTCCATGACCTTTTCCATGACCACAGCCTTCTCTGGGTGAGAAACCTTCCTCTACCTCAGAGTCAAGGTTTTATTGTCAACTCAGAACCCCAAATCTGGGGTGGCCTGTTGGAGGACATCACTGAATCTGAGACACAAAGTGCTGCTGCTGCAGGAAAAAAAAAGGGAGAGAGAGATGGGCAGAAACAAAGACCTTTTTGAGAGAGTAGAATATGAGGTACAGAAAGAAAAATCAAAGGGATAAAGGAAAGGAAGCCAAGAGAAAGGGAGCACAAGGTGAGTGATGTTAGGAGGGAAAAGTACCGGAATAAAGGATGGGTCAGTGGCAGTCTGACATTGTAAATGATTTTGCATACAGATGAGTTGCATATGATCATCATGGCCAGAAAAGGGAGAAGTCCAAAGGGGTTTTCTGGAATAGGGCAAGGTGACATTAATATATGAATAAAGTAAAAATTGGATAAATGAGGAATCCCTTCAATTTGATGATGATTAATTATCCAGTAAACTCTAGTTCATGTGATACAGTGCCTGTCTGGAAGGAGTTTTAATGCTCCTGAAGAACCTGGTAGCTGGATTCTTAGTCTTGGAATCCTGCTGTGACAAAGTCTCAGAATTCTAGTGGGGCATAATTTTGTAACTACAGAATGTCCCACACCATGGCCAAAAGACTTAGAAATACCACCTTCATCTTTGCAAAATCCTAAGTGTTTGTGGCACATCTAGGAAGGAAACAACATAACTAGACTTCTGTATTTATGTGTGTGTGTGTGGTGGTGGGGGGGTGAGGATGGAACTGGTTGGGCAGTGGGGGATAGATCCTGGCCTTGGGGGTGGGAGAAGCAGTACAGAGTAATTTGTAGGGATCAGAAGTCCACTGAGAAAGAAGACTCTTGTAGAAAAACTTGGTGTCATCACTTCACTTCATGACAGGACGGGTAAAAGTGCTCAGGAGCTATGCACCTGGCAGCCTACTACAGGCTTGTCTGTTCTTTTTCTTGCTCCTTAAAATGTCACATCACTTAACGCTATTTTTAATTCTTTGTCAGTGGACAGATAATTGGCAGAGAAAACCAAGAACAGGAATTTTCTCAGAACATTCTGGTTATGATTTACAAGCTTCTGATTTCTTCCTGTCATGGGGAAAAGTACCTGAGAGCAGGACTTGGGAAATACTTCAGCTGTCTCAGAATTCCTTTCTTTGCCTTAAAAAATGCAGTATTCAATCATCCCCAAGAATGTTCGAGACCAAAACTGGCATAAAATTTAAGGTTGTTCCCATCTCAATATGATATTTGGAATGTTACCTATAGAGAAATCAAAATTCACAAATTCTAAATCACTGAAACTCTTCTGCTTTGGGATTTCATTACAGACTCACAATATATGACAACTGTATTCCTTTTAAATTGTATTTATTGCAATTGTTATTGTTATTTTATAAATAAAAGCAACACATATTGGTTGCAACATGTATAACAGTACAAAGGTATATAAGGAAAGAGTTAGCACTCTCTTGCTCCCGTTGCCATTTCAATGAGACCAAACTTATAAATGCTTGATGTACATCCTTCCAGACTTTTCTTCATGCTCATACCAGCAGGTATTAACACATTTATGTGTATGTATATAAAATGATGCCATATTGTACAAATTTCTCTGAAACCTGGTTTCCTTTAACTTAATCATAACATATCATGAACACTCCCCTTGGGTAGGTACACTGAAATCATTCTTTTTACAACAGCTGAGTAATAATATTCCACCTCATGGAATCTATCCACCATTCTTCAGTTGATTGGCATTTTTTCCCCCAAGTGTTGTGGGAAATCTCTTGAAATAGTTTATACTATTTTTTTACTTCATATCAGATGTCTTTAAGTCACCTGGAAGTAGAATTAATGTGAAACAGCTGGAGATCAGGCAAGCCTCAATAGTTGCTCCTCGAGATTCACTTGGGGTGGGAAATTGGTTTTGAAGTTGCCAAGAGATGTGTAAGCCCCTATGGAAAAGAGAGGTACAAACCTGAAATAAATAAGCTTGCATCATTCAAATAGGATTTCATAGATTGAGGAAATCAGTGAAAAGAAACTAATAGGTAAGCACAAACTTGTATTTTTATGATGCCTTCTAAGAAAGACCAAGTGCTTTGCAGTCATCCTAACTGCCATGAGTTGGAAATGAGGCTACTTGTATATCAAAGAGAGTGGAGGAGTGAAGCATTAGAAACCAAGTCTTCTAATGCTCAAAGTAGAAAAGGTATATACTGGTTGAAGAACACTCAGCTTTCTAAATTCTGAATAGAGACAAAGAATGGACTGAGGGATGGTAATCCACATTCACAAAGGAGTCTTCTTTATAAAAGGACTTAAGTTTCTGGAGCAATCTATGCACAGTGAGTGGCCCAGGAGCAGGGCTTCCTGACAGCAGTGTCTGTGGCCTCAGGAGGGACTCTGGACTAACACGCTGTACATCACAGCCCCACAATCAACCAAGCACATTTAAAAATGAATGAACAGTAACACTGACTCATCACTCCCTTGGCATATCCAATAGTTCCTATAAATAGAAAGCTCTGGAAGTGCATTTAAAATATAACTGATTTAGAAAAAAAAATTAGGGCAAAATGAGGTACATGCTTCCTCTACATTCTGGACCTGCTAGAGAAAGAAAGATTTCTCTGAAAAGGGGAGGTTCCAGATGTGGCACATTACAAAGAGTACTCAAATTAGTGGTGAACAGTTTGGTTGAAGAGTCTAGGCTGACCAACTAGAATTTCAGTCTTGATTTTAGGTTGGGTTGATAATCTTATTTTGGACCGATTTTCCCAATTCTTAATGGGACTGGTGGCAACCACTATCCTCTCCCTCTCTGTGTCGTGATGAAGAAATGAGGTAATCAGTCTTGTATTTGGGGATGGGATTGAGATTAACTGAGCTGTCTCAAAGAAGATGCCACATTCTGTAACTCTGTAGGGCTTGCGATGGAGGAAGGAAGAGAAAAAGGATCAACGATCTACTCTGGAGCACTTTGGTGTTCCCCACCCAGGTAGCTCTGCCTTCCTCCCCCAGCTCACTGGGTGTCTGGATGAGGGCAAGAATGCATGTGCGAGAGAGGCAGAGAACTGGGGTCACCCCTACTTACTCTTGTAGCCTTAATTTTCTTCTCTGTAATTATAAACTTGAAAAATTCTGAGTCTACTTCCAGCCTCTCTGATGGTGTTGAACTCAGTGCACTGCTATATCAGTGTCCTTCATCCTGTCCCGTAGCCCTTCCATGAAGGAAGCACAGCACGTGTTTCTCCTGCTTTCTCCCTGCTCCTCCTCCCCCGCAATTCAGTGCAGGCACTTGGTAGATACTCGTATATTCTTGAGAATCAGTAGTGGCATTTTCCTCTTCCTTTCCTCTTGGCCTCTCCTTCTACTGGAAACACTGGTATTTCTATGTGTGACCCATGTGTAATGGAAAACACTAAATCATTCAGGCATTTTGCCTCTACTGTTTATCTAGTAAACAGTTCCTCTCCTCCATGAAACGTGCACTCTGGCTGTCTATCGTTTCATCAATGTTCCTGGAGCATTCCTGAGTCCTTGGGTCTGCCTTCTGCATCCTCTCATCCAAGTCAGTGGTTATCAAGAACTGGCCCATGGATTTGAACTAGCTCATGCTGAAATTTTCTGTAGGGAAATGAAGCAACACACACACACACACACACACACACACACATTTTATTTTTCATAAGGCCAGATTCAACCAGTTTAAAGAGCTGTCCTTTATTTTGAGTTGGGGTTTTTTTTTTTATGTTTCTAGTGTTAAAATATATTATTCTAAAGAAAATGATGATTATTCTAATTGGAATTATTTTTGGTTTTTATGGCATTCCTTGGAATAATTAAGAGTTGGCAACATCCCGTAAGTCTCCATTAAAAAAATTGTTCCATGAAGTCTAAATGTCTGAAAATCACTCTTCTAAACACATCTTTTACTGTGCAACTCAGTGGCTAGCTTCTCTGGCAAGAGAAGGCTAACCCTTGCTAACCACTTTCTATTCTGAATTGCTCCTGCACTTGCCACCTTTATTACTCACTCATTCACTCAGAGCATAGATCGAGAACTTAATAGAAGATAGGTCTCAAGCTGAACACTGTGGGTATAGTGGTGGAAAGAATAGGTGTGATCCCTGCCTTGGTAGAACTAAAAGTTTCCCAGGGGAATACACTTACAAATGGGGAAAAGGAATGTTCCAGAAAAAACATAACAGGTGAGGCTGTTTTCATATTGAGGAACAGAGTGGTGGCAGAGACCTAACGGGTGAGAATGAATTACCCAGGTAGGCACAGGGCACTGTTTAAGGAGAGTGGCAATTTATATAACCAATTAATATAATGTTTGGGAGACAGGAAAGGCTTTGAAGGACACCACGTCTGCGCTGAGACTGAGGAAGGATTGTGCAATTAAAATACATTTACAGGATGGGATAGATTTCATATTATTTAAAAGAAACCCAAGCAATGAGTAGGTAATATGAAGGAAGGGGTGATATGGAGGGTGAGGGGCACAATGGGCCTGTTCAGACATGGGAAGAGCATGTGCAAAGGCCCAGAGATGAGAATGCTGGGTGTAGAATAAACATCTTTGATGATGACAATTTATTGGTTGTTGGTACTTCCCAAGTCAATCCACTGGATCACATTATATGAAGGTTTAGTGGTAAATGAGATGCACACAACAGGTTTAATTACATGAAGCAAAGGAGAGTTAACTAGCTGTGGGGAACGGTACGGTATGATCAGCTTTCTCTGGTAAGTGATATCTAATTGGCTTGCTGCCAAATCATGTAAGAGCTGTGATTTCTGGGTGGTATTCATGGACTTGGTGAACTGCTACTCTAACACTTGATATTCCACACCGACTTGCATACAGCGTTTGGAATATCAGGTACATTGCTTGTACCCTATGAATTGCAAAGTGTTAATTCTGCAATAGTGACAGGAAAAGGTAACGTGCTGAGGCTCCATAACCTCTGAAGTAGGCTACATTATTTGTCATGGGTTCCCCAAAGAGTTCCTTTCAAAGAGGGAAAGCTGCAGCAAATAAATGAAAACCACCAGAGAGAGAGAGAGAGGCAATAGACGAGAGAATAGAGAAAGGAGATCCCAATTAAAAATTAAAGGCATTCAAAGGCAGAAACAAATAACTGGAATACCAAGCTGTTCTCATTATGGTAGATTTTTTTTTTTTTTTAGATTTTATTTATTTGCGAGACAGAGAATGAGAGACAGAGAGCATGAGAGGGAGGAGGGTCAGAGGGAGAAGCAGACTCCCTGCCGAGCAGGGAGCCCGATGTGGGACTCGATCCCGGGACTCCAGGATCATGACCTGAGCCGAAGGCAGTCGCTTAACCAACTGAGCCACCCAGGCGCCCCTCATTATGGTAGATTTATAATATGCTTCAATAGCTGGGAGAATAGATTAGACTATTCTCTTATTTTTCAAAATTTCTCTGGTTATTCTTTCATCAAGCCACGGTAATTCTTAAAATTACATACTTTAAATTTTTGGTAACAGCCCTTTAAATATTTCTAGAGTTCCCTTTTTTTATTTTCAAAATTGTTCTTCATAAAGACCTTCACAAAAACCATATATATATATGTATACAGTATATTCATATATATATTTATATACACAGTATATTCTCTCTCTCCACACACACACACACACACACACATATGTATACTTAGTATACAAAAGATATTTACTTGGACTTATAAAGTGAACAGACTTAACAGTCATTAAATATGCATTATACAAATAGGTTAACATTTTGGTTATTTCTTATACTGAAAAAAAAAGTAAAGTAGAACTTTAAAAATCAGTGAAATGCACTGACATGGAAACACTCAGTGTTTTTATTTTTTTATTATTTATTTATTTATTTTTTTTAAGATTTTATTTATTTATTTGAAGAGAGAGACACAGCGAGAGAGGGAACACAAGCAGGGGAGTGGGAGAGGGAGAAGCAGGCTTCCCACTGAGCAGGGAGCCCGATGTGGGGCTCGATCCCAGGACCCTGGGATCATGACCTGAGCCGAAGGCAGACGCCTAACGACTGAGCCACCCAGGCGCCCCAACACTTGGTGTTTTTAACACTCATATTTAAAAGCACAAGAAGCATAGTTCTTACAGGGAAACAAATCAGATCAAGAACAGATATCTAGCTGAAAGAATCTGAGAAATATTTGGACAGAGGGTACACATGAGCTGCAATTGTCACACTTCACACTATCTTTTTGTGGTTGGTAGCTTCTATTAGATAGAATAATTCAAGTTATAAACTAGTTTCTTTGAAATTGAGCTCCATTTATGGTGAGAAACAATACCTCTTTCTCCATCTCCATGCAATTTACACACTCCAATCTTCAGGAAGAAGTCAATTTAAACTGGCAACTTGGGTGTTTTATAATAAACTCTACAGATATATTCAGCAAATTGGAACCTCAAATTTATCCCTAAATGTTTCAGAGTGGATGGCAGATTTTTCATCTTCCTTTTTTTTTTCAGTTAACACAGCAACATAATTCATTAGATAGACTTCAGCTATTTGATTACCAGTGATGTGATTTTAACCTTATTTCATCTGTCTACCAGGGTAGGATCTTGGTGCATTAATTATAACTAATACTTTAAAATTGTGCTCTACTCAAAAAGTTATACAAAAGGGGCTTTCTTCTGATCCAGCATCTTCCCAAATATCTTTTTTGACAGGGCAACATCTTCTTTCTTGGCCTTCTAAGTCCTAGAGTGGAGGTTTGGTCTGTCCTGGATAGTCCCTCTCTCTTTCAGGCATAAAAAACTAGCAGCTGCAGTTGCAAATAAAAGCATGGTATTTACATGTGGACAGGACGCCTGGCCTCTTGGTGGCCCTTTCCCCTGACATTTGCACCCACCGGGAGCAATCAGTGTGAGTAGTTTTATCTTGACATCAGAACACATTTATACATTAATGTGTGTGTTCATGTGTCTATACGTGCATGTGATTTATCAAATATCATGTGGAATGATTTCAAGGATAGTGTATTAACTGAAACTGTGTGGGTACTTGGTGTAGCCTATTTTCCCATAGGGTCAGATCAAGATGGCTAAAAAAGCTTGTTTTTTTTGTTTGTTTGTTTGTTTGTTTTTTGGCTTGGATTTTGCATAGTGCATACATTTCTTTTTAATTGGATCACTAGGGGGTTATTAGCATTGCTTTAGTTGAGGAAATAGAAACCTAGTAGCCTAAAAAAATCAAGACACTTACTAAATTACCTAATTCACAGCGGTAACATTTCTCTCTCTCTGTTTACTGGGCATGTGCGTTACATGTTGGTGTGCGGGGGTGGGTGGGGAGGTCATGCTGCACCACGGAAGGTTTCAAAAATTGCTAACCAGGATACTTGGACAAATATTGTACTTTCTCTACCTCTCAGATGATTTCTAGAACACCTCATGTCTCTGTATTCTTCATAGAGACTTGGCTGTTCTATCAAATGAGACATTGCCCAGAAAACTGTCTTGGCACACAGCCTAAGAGTTAGGTTAAGAATTTTGGCTTATTGCTCAGCAGAATCACAGATTCTTATCCCGTCCATTTAACCAATCCCCTTCCTTTCATTGAGAAAGCGAATTAATTATCTTTTAGTAACAATAATAACAAAGAAACATCCCAAATGTCTGCCTCCTCTTCGAGGGCCTTCCCATGACAAATGTGAGGAAAAAGGAGGTGAGCCCAGTGCAGCCATCTCTCGCTTCTTGCTTCTTCCTTCCCCACCGTCCTGGGACTGCCACGGGTCTCTGCTCTTGAGGGAGGAAGGGGGTGGGACAAGGGCGTGCCCTCCCAAGACAAAAGTCACATAGAGTACTCAGGTCTAGCAGGAAGGTCCAAAGTGAACTTCAGTGAGCTAAGTCAGGTTCCTTCTCACTTGTGTGAAGTGAAAATCTGTCCTTCATTTTTCCTGTGGTTTGGGAGTCTTTACATTAGAATATACGCACGGGAATACACAGACATAAATATATACACAGAAACACACACAGACATGTCATGTGGTTATTGAGTGCATGAATTGTGGCTAGTTAGAATTGAAACGTGCCATAAATGTTAAAAAAAATACATGTAAGATTTTGGACACTTAACATTAAAAATATCTCATTAATAATTTTCTATTTTGCTTATACATTGAAATAATATTTTGGATATACTGAGTTAAATAAAATACATTATTTAAATTAATTGCACTTTTTTTTCCTTTTTTTAATGTGGCCTCTAGAAAATTGAAGATTATACATATGGCTTGCATTCTGTTTCTATTGGGCAGTGCTTGTCTAGAGCTTTCTTATAGAAGAGAAAGATTTTCCTAATAGTATTATTGGGAATAGTGTCTCCTGTTTAACCTTCTATCAAATAATTTTAGTTGACCCTTTCTCATTCTCCTGCTTTCAATCCTTGGTCTACAATGTACTTCAGAATAAGCTTTAAATTTACAATATTATCTTTACTTTAGGTCAGATGAAAATTTTATGTAAGAGACCTTCGTCTCCCAAGCAGACAGGTAAACCGGTCATTCCTTCTCTTTTCCCTCCAGCAAATATCTCTGTGTTGGGTGGGATGGGGAGAGGGTGAGCTCTTGGAATTTTTTCAATAATGTCCCTGGTTATCCTGTGCCAGCTCCTCGTTCTAACTTATCTCGAATCCTTCCATACCCATTCAAAAGGTATTGCTATCTCCATTTTAGTGATGAGAACACTGAGGATGGTATAGGGGAATTTTCCAGAACTAGAGGCCAGGGAGTGCTGAAAGTGTAATGTAATTGTCAGTCTGAATTCTTTACCTTAAAGGCAGAGGATCTGCATTACACATATAACCTTATGATTGTAACATAAAGATCAATTAATTACTATTAATTTGCATGCATTTTGGGGATCCTATTAATGATGCATTCAGCATGTTGGCCAGCTGAGAGAAAACTGAAACCTCAAACCATTAAAATAAGGATGCAAAATGGGAAAGGGCTCTTTGGGTTCAAAGGCAAGAAGTATGAAAAAAAGTTCATACATATTTTGAGACAACAATGATTTTATAAACAATGAAATTAATTAAAAATCTTCAAAGGAAAAAATACTGTTATGTTTATTAGGCTGCTTTTGAAGTTGTCCTTTCTTAACTTTTGAAATTATTGAATTAGTTGCATCTTCCCTAAGACCCTAGATCAAGCTTTTATCCAAATTTGTGCTTGCTCTATTTTCTAATATGTAAAAGGTCTAAGTTGTGCTTATGCACTGCATGAATACTTGGTAAACCTTGGTGAACATCTGCCTTATTCCAGGCTTTGAGTTATATGCTGGGAAGACAAATAGGAATATGACATGGGCCCTGCCCTTTTAAGAGTCAGTGTTTAGTAAAGTAGGATAAATGGATGTGGGAAGTGCTATGGCAAGCAGAGACACTCTGGAAGCCATAGGAGAGGCACTTGGTAGGCAAAATTCAAAGGTGGCTTCTAGCTTCCCACCTTTTGGTGCACATGCCCCTTATAAGCCCCTCCTTTTGAGTGTGTGCAGAACCTATGAATATGATGGGATAGCTCTATCATAACTAGGCTACTAATCAGTTGACTTTGAATTAATCAAAGAGGATATTATCTAGGTGTGCCTTACCTAATCAGGTGAGCCCTCAATGGGGACTGGGCCCTTTCTGAAGTCAGAGATATTGGAAGTGTGAGAGAACCTATGGAGAAGACCCCATGGCAAGGACCCGAGGACAGCTTCTAGAAGCAGATAGCCATCACTGGCTGCCAGCTAACGAGATGATGGGGACCATAGTTCTACAACTGCAAGGAAATGACTTCTGTCAACAAAATGAGGGAGCTTGGATGCGGATCTCACTCTGAGACTCCAGATGAGGACACAGCTGACTGACAGCTTGATGGCTGCTTTGTGGAGCCCCTGAGCAGAGAACACGGCCATACTGTGTTTGGACTTCTAGCCTAGAGAAACTATGATCTGATACATGAGTATTGTTTTAAGCTGTGAAGTCTGTGGCAATTTGTTGTGTGGCAGTAGGAAATCAAAGCAGGCCCCTATGCCAGTCTATGCCAGGTGGGTTGGGTTCAGGAAAGACTTCACAGGAAGGAAGAATAACTGGGCTGTGTCTTGCCGCAGGAGTAAGAGTAAGGCAATGAAGAAGCCAGCTGAGAGGTAAGGGGGGTACATGCAGAGAAAGACTTTGGAGCACAGAATCTCAGCCTGGGCTCCACGTTGGAATTACCTGGGGAGTTAAACATAATGAATGCTTGCGTCCCATTGTTTGGGATGCTGACATAATATATCTGGCTGGCAACCTGGGCATCAAGATTTTAAAAATCTATTCAACTAAAACTAGGACTACATTTTAGACAGAATGAAAAAGAGTAGAACTGTAAGTAGCTCAGGTGGTTATGTCAAAACGGTGGGTGGAATAAGGGAATGGAATAGGAAGCTAAGTTAAAAAAAAAAAGTAGAGATCAGATAGTAACCTAAAAAAAACCCAAAACCTAACTGAAGCAATTGATAAAACCCTTGGATAGAAACTTATTTGGTTCAAAAATTGTGACTGTGTGATGTGCTAGAGAATGGGAGGGTGAGAACTCTGTGAGAGTAGGGAAGGTTGGTGGTTTTCACAGTTAAATTTCAAGTCACTTCATGGCATTTAACATAGGAAGTGCTCCATAAATGTTTGTTGAATGAATGAAAATGATTGGGAGTACTCAGGAGAGAACCCGGAAGTATTGTATATGGGCCGGAAAAGCTACTTATCTGTTTTATAATCTGGTTGATTGTACTAATGATGTTCTCTTTTTCAAGGCACAGTACTTTCCTGAAAGATGAGTCATATTCCTATTGCTTGCCTCATTGCTATCATTGGGAATGGGAGATGATGATGCTTCATTTTCATTACTGCAAGCCTGATAGGGCTAATATCAACCCAAAAGAAACAAAAAGTTGATTTTGGGTTGCTTTAATAATGTTAATGTTAATTAACATGTTAATACTGTATAATGTTCGGCTCAAAAGATAGTGCTACAGTAAGATAGGTAGATGAGCACAGGATATATGAGTGATATTTGGGAAAAGGTATCTGAACACATTATGCCCAGAGTCCTTGAATGACTGTGGTTAGTTGAATGAATGCCATTCTATTCCATTTGTTAAATGCTTACTCCATGCCCAGTACCAGGCAATGTGCTCTGCATTCATTAGGATACAACATTTCATTTAATCTTCACCAAACCCATTCAAGTAGAGGTTAATATCTCCATTTTACATATGGAGATTAAAAAAACTAAGGTCACATAATTTCTGAGTAATGGAGCCAGGATTTGAAATGAAATCCATCTGATTCAGTTTGGGGAAGGATACTGCTGAAGACGTCTAAATTCTTCTAATGTCCCAGAACACATTTGATCTTTAGATATACTACAGTGAAGAATTTTATTTCTAGTAAATGGACTGACTGATTCATTGATTTCCATTGGGTGTAAAACAATGATGTAAAATTAGTTTTGGAATTAATGAGTTAATACTTGGAGAAGTCTTGGGTTGCATTAAAATATTCCAGTATTTTTTTTTTTTTACTTCAGAAACAGAAACATTCAAAATGTAAATCGTCAAAAGTAAGTTGTCAATTTTCCAACTCAGATGCTATCATCCCTAATATCATACATGTATAAATGCATACATGACTTTATACATACAAAGGATTATCAGATACATCCATTAAATAACTTTGCTTTCTACATAATGAGCAATGCTTTCCAGATGTATTCCCGTTGATATTTAGACTATTAAATTTTGATCCTTCATTGTACAAAATGGGTAAAAATATACTGAAAAATGTTTTTGTCTGATCATCTCTTTTCAACATAAACTCCCCCAAATTCCAGGATCCTACCTTTTTATGTGTTGGACATTTAACTCATAGGGCATTGCATGTGGTCATGTCTGGATTGATTGCTTAAAATTTTGGATCATTTTATGTATTTATAATATTTATGATATAGCTGAAATAATTGTGTATCTTAGAATAATAATCAGGTGATTATTATTTAGTTTGGATTTTGCCACAAATGTTCTTCTATTTAATTCACTACAAAACTATAAAGTTTTGTCCTAAAAAGTCACATGTGAATTGTGTGGAGGTGACTGGCAAAATATGATATTAATAGGTTATTGACTTGTTAGGTCTTAAAGAGCCAAAGGGAACATCCCTTGCAGCCCCTGCAATGCACTGGAGGTTTGTTTCATTGATTGGTCTGCTTAACTCATCATCTCCAGGTATTTAAACAATGATATACGCTTGACAAACCTAATATTTCATTTTCTATCTGGGGACCATGGAACAGAAATTAAAGGAAAGAAAGACAAATGGACAGATATACAAGCAGAAAATGATGATAAATGTGAGAGAGAAGGAAGAGACAAATACAACACAGACCAAAATTTGGATCAGTAAATTCTGGGAATCGGTGAATGCACAACCTAATAGCAAATGTAATTCCCAGGAGGTGGTGAGGAGACAGAATTTAACGTTTCTATTGCAAACAGAATTCAGATGTAGATACACTGCAGCCAGCAAACCAAATAAGATATCCAGTAAGTGGTGGCTATCTTTTTTGGATGTGAGTGCATGTGTGTATGAGAGAGACAGAGAGAGACAGAGACACAGAGACACAGAGACAGAGAGAGTGATAGAAAAGCCATTTTAAAAAGTGTTTTGAATATTTCTATGAAGAGCAAATCAAGGCACTTTATTTTACTTAATCTTTGCTTTTTAAACATGGAAGGAGGTTCTATGCCATGAGAAATGCTTTCCTTTTTCAAATTTAGTCTCTGTCACCGACTGGAAAAGGAGATACTTTACAAACAGCCTGTCCCAGGTTTCTTGAATTTCTCTCTGGTATGATAGGGAACAGAACAAAATATATAAAACAATATATTTCTCAAAGACTGTTTACTCAATGTGACTTGGTCTGATTAAGATTTCATCCTTAATACACAGTGCCCCCTGGAAACAGAATAGTCACCCCCTGCCACGTCTTAGGAACACAGGATGAGGAGGATCTATCAGGATAACCGACAAAACATTTGAGTAGCTTTTTTTCTTCTGGGAAAGGCTGGATATTGGGGAAGTAAAAGTCTGAGGATTGAGTGAGCCACATCTTCAATCACACTGTTTAATACATGGATGTTCCCGTGATAAGTGACTTTTTACCTTTTAAAGTGTGTGTCCTACAAAAAAAATCTAGATTTTATCTGTTCCTGTTAACAACTACAGAGCAACTGTATTTAAATACTGAAAGCATACCAACTCTTTCTGAGCTCTTTTAAGAACTTCAGAGATAGTCTATGAAGAAATAGCTATTTCCTGTTTCTGTATATATTAGGTGTCGGGGTGTGGGGGGACATGGAGAAGGGCGAGCAGTAAGAGAGAATTATCACAAAAAAGTTCTTGCCTCGAGAAGTAGAGACCTGAACAGAACAAATTAAGTAGGAATCACACAGTGTGCATAGACTTTTAATGCTGTGTGATGTAGGGGGCAAGCACCGTGAAAATATTGTGGAAATAGGGGGACCTGAGCAGGTCCTAAGTGGTGGGGCTGGAGTCACTGGGCAGGAAGAGAAAGTGATTCTAGTTGGAAGAAATGCACGCAAAGGCAGAGAGTTTGAGATGTATGTGAACTCTGGCAGCATCATCCCCTGAAAGGCAGGGAGGTACCTCAGGCTGGCTCTGGGTTCAAGTCTCTGCTCCACCAGATGTCCAACCCTGGAAGACATATAGTCATCACAGGGTGACAGTGAGAAATACCTCCTCAAAAAGCATTAGTTACTGTTGTTGTTCTAGAAATAAATCATTTTTAGGGTAGATAAATAAAATGTGGTATAGAATGATTGTTACTGATGTCAGAATTTTTCGTTTCTTTTTTTTTTAAAGATTTTATTTATTTATTTGACAGAGAGATACATAGCGAGAGAGGGAACACAAGCAGGGGGAGTGGGAGAGGGAGAAGCAGGTTCCCCGCAGAGCAGGGAGCCCGATGCGGGACTCGATCCCAGGACCTTGGGATCATGACCTGAGCTGAAGGCAGTCGCTTAACCAACTGAGCCACCCAGGCGCCCAGAATTTTTCGTTTCTAAAGCATAGAGGAAGCACATACAAAACAGGCCTAAATCATCAAACTTGTAAGCTACCTCTCTGCTCCCCCGCCCACCTCTCGCTTAATTCTTTTTCTCTCTTTTGTCTTAAGTCTTAATGTTACTTTTTCTTTATTACCTCCCAATTCACTTGATGGGGATTATCTAAGCATTATCTGCTTTAAGTCATAATAGTAGAGGTTTTCTATTAAGATATGTAAATCATAATGTTTTATCTACTTCAGTGTTCTAAATTTTCATAATAAAGCATATGTAATCTGTGTACAAAAGTCACTAAAATGATTTATTAACTCAATGATAAAGTTAAACAAACATATTTGACTTCATTTACTTGCAAGAAATAAGTTGAGACTTACAAACTATTATTCAACTTCATTCATTTATTCAAAATACTTACTAAGTTCTGTACCAGTTATTGAATATTTGAATGCAGAAGTTCAATTAGAAGATGTACTTTTATCTTGAATCCAAAATAACAAGAAAGAAGAATTATGGTTTTAGATAAATGTTTAATGAGATAATAACATTATCTTTTAAGATTTTAAGATGGAGAAATTAGTCACTTTTTATTAGAACTCTATCAGACAAATATGTTATATATTTTGCTTCAATTTCTAAAATAAGATCCATGCAGGCTTCAATAGAATATTAGGTCAGTTCTCATTAAATAACAACAGTGTCAGAGGGGGGCGGAGCAAGATGGCGGAGGAGTAGGAGACCTGGATTTCGTCTCCTCTCAGGAATTCAGCTGGATAGGGATCAAACCATTCTGAACACCTACAAACTCAACAGGAGATCGAAGAAAAGAAGAGCAACAACTCTCTCATCAGAAAAGCGACCACTTTCTGGAAGGTAGGACGTGCGGAGAAGTGAATCTGAGGCGATATTCGGGAGGATAGACGGCGGGGGAGGGGCCTCCGTCGGCCGCTTCTGGCAAGTGATAGAGCCACGGAGCACAAAATCGGAACTTTTAGAAGTCTGCTCCGCCGAGGGACGTCACTCTGGTGGCTAAGCGGGGGGTGGAACCCTCCGGGACAGTGTGGTCTCAGGACTCTCGGGGTCACAGAAGGACCGGGGGTGCCTGAGGGCGGCAGAGCTCCCAGGTATCGGAGCAGGGAAGCCGGCTGCAGAGGCGGAGCCCAGGCGCGGGCCCTCAGCTCGGGGTGCCCATAAACCGTGCTCCGCGGCCCAGTCGGGCCCCTGCTCCTCCAGCAGGGACCCAACAAGCGGCAGATCCGGGGAGACTCACCTTCCTT
The DNA here is from genome assembly GCF_029215605.1 of Mirounga angustirostris. NCBI lineage: Eukaryota > Metazoa > Chordata > Mammalia > Carnivora > Phocidae > Mirounga > Mirounga angustirostris. The sequence continues at coordinate 84,899,515 of NW_026991716.1, read as the reverse complement.
CTCTGGGAGGAGCCGCACGGAGCGCACCGCAGGGATCTGCTGGGTTTGGAGACTCCAGACCGGGTCGGGTACCGGAGATAGAAACGCGTGGTCACAGGCCGGTTGAGCACGGAGTGCAGCTGCAGACCGGGGAGACGGGAGTGACTGGCGGCTTTTCTCTGGGGGCTCACTGAGGAGCGGGCCCTGAGTTCTCGGCTCCTCCGGGGCAGAGATTGGGAGGCCGCCATTTTCACTCTCCGCCTCCAAAGCTGTACGGAAAGCTTGCAGGGAACAAAAGCCCCGGAGACCAAACCCGAGCAGATTACTTAGCCGGGAGGGGGCAAGGGCGGGGCAATTCCGCCTCCGGCAGAGACATTTGGAAACCACGGCAACAGGCCCCTCCCCAGAAGATCAGCGAGAACAGCCGGCCAAGACCAAGTTTACCGATCAATGAGAACAGCAGAACTCCAGCGCTAAGGGACTACTGCACATAGAATTCATGGCTTTTTTACCATGATTCCTTAGTCTTTTAAAGTTAATTTTTTTTTTTAACTGTCTTTTTGTCTTTTTATTTCTTTTTGAATTTTTCTTTTTCCCTTTTTCAAACAACATCTTATCAATCCCTTTTTAAAAAAAAAAAACATTTCTATTTTTCATTTTTAGAGTCATATTCTATCCCTTCATAGTAGTTTCCCGTATTTTTGGCTTATATATGTAAGTTGTTCTCTCTTTAAAATTTTGAGATAGTTTCTTCTAACAGATTAAAATATACCCTAAATCTCTAGTATATGGTGTTTTCTATTCCCCTGCCTGATCCATCCTCTCCCTTTTTTTTTCTTTTTCTTTTTTCTTTTTTTAAATCCTCTTCTTTCTTTTTTCAAACAACTTCTTATCAATTCCTTTTATAAAATTTTTTATAATTTCCATTTTTACAGTCATTTTCCATCCCTTCATCATATCAACCCTTATTTTTGTACATATATAAGTTTTTCTTTCTTTAAAATTTTGGGAGACACTTTCTTCTAAAAGACCAAAATACACCCCAAATCTAGTGTGTGGCACTGATCTATATACCATATAGATCATATTTGATCACATTCTGGTTTTTCTTTTGTTGTTGTTGTTTTGTTTTGTTTGTTTTTGTTTTTATCTTTATCTTTTTCTTTTTTTTTCTTTTTCTTTTTTCTCTCTTTCCCCTTCTTATCCCACTGCTTCAGGTCTTTTCTGATTTGTTTAGAGTATATTTTCTGGGGACGTGGTTACTCTGCTAGCATTTTGTTCTCTCATTAATCTATTCTCCTCTGCACAAAATGACAAGACGGAAAAAATCACCTCAACAAAAAGAACAAGAGGCAGTACCGACTGCCAGGGACCTACTCAATACGGACATTAGTACGATGTCAGATCTAGAGTTCAGAATCATCACTTTAAAGATACTAGCTGGGCTTGAAAAAAATATGGAAGTTATTAGAGAAACTCTTTCTGGAGAAGTAAAAGAGCTAAAATCCAACCAAGTAGAAATCAAAAAGGCTATTAATGAGGTGCAATCAAAAATGGGGGCGCTAACTGCTAGAATAAATGAGGCAGAAGAGAGAATCAGTAATATAGAAGATGAAATGATGGAAAATAAAGAAGCTGAGAAAAAGAGAGATAAACAACTACTGGATCATGAGGGCAGAATTCGAGAGATAAGCGATACCATAAGACGAAACAACATTAGAATAATTGGGATCCCAGAAGAAGAAGAAAGAGAGAGAGGGCCAGAAGGTATAATGGAGCAAATTATAGCAGAGAACTTCCCTAATTTGGGGAAAGAAACAGGCATGAAAATCCAGGAAGCACAGAGAACCCCTCTCAAAATCAATAAAAATAGGTCAACTCCCCGACATCTAATAGTAAAACTTACGAGTCTCACAGACAAAGAGAAAATCCTGAAAGCAGCTCGGGAGAAGAGATATGTAACCTACAATGGTAGAAACATTAGATTGGCAACAGACCTATCCACAGAGACCTGGCAGGCCAGAAAGGACTGGCAGGATATATTCAGAGCACTAAATGAGAAAAATATGCAGCCAAGAATACTCTATCCAGCTAGGCTGTCATTGAAAATTGAAGGAGAGATAAAAAGCTTCCAGGACAAACAAAAACTAAAGGAATTTGCAAACACAAAACCAGCCCTACAGGAAATCTTGAAAGGGGTCCTCTAAGCAAAGAGAGACCCTAAAAGCAACATAGACCAGAAAGAAACACAGACAATATACGGTAACAGTCACCTTACAGGCAATACAATGGCACTAAATTCCTATCTTTCAATAGTTACCTTGAATGTAAATGGGCTAAATGCCCCAATCAAAAGACACAGGCTAACAGACTGGATTAAAAAACAAGATCCATCGATATGCTGTCTGCAAGAGACTCATTTTAGACCCAAAGACACCCCCAGATTGAAAGTGAGGGGGTGGAAAACCATTTACCATGCTAACGGACACCAAAAGAAAGCTGGGGTGGCAATCCTTATATCAGACAAATTAGATTTTAAACCAAAGACTGTAATAAGAGATGAGGAAGGACACTATATCCTACTTAAAGGATCTATCCAACAAGAAGATCTAACAATTGTAAATATCTATGCCCCTAACATGGGAGCAGCCAATTATATAAGGCAATTAATAACAAAAGCAAAGAAACACATCGACAACAATACAATAATAGTGGGGGACTTTAACATCCCCCTCACTGAAATGGACAGATCATCTAAGCAAAAGATCAACAAGGAAATAAAGACTTTAAATGACACACTGGACCAAATGGACTTCACAGACATATTCAGAACATTCCACCCCAAAGCAACGGAATACACATTCTTCTCTAGTTCCCATGGAACATTCTCCAGAATCGATCACATCCTAGGTCATAAATCAGGTCTCAACCGGTACCAAAAGATTGGGATCATTCCTTGCCTATTTTCAGACCACAATGCTTTGAAACTAGAACTCAATCACAAGAGGAAAGTCGGAAAGAACTCAAATACATGGAGGCTAAAGAGCATCCTACTGAAGAATGAATGGGTCAACCAGGAAATTAAAGAAGAATTAAAAAAATACATGGAAACCAATGAAAATGAAAACACAACTGTTCAAAATCTTTGGGATGCAGCAAAGGCAGTCCTAAGAGGAAAGTATATAGCAATACAAGCCTTTCTCAAGAAACAAGAAAGGTCTCAAGTACACAACCTAACCCTACACCTAAAGGAGCTGGAGAAAGAACAGCAAATAAAGCCTAAACCCAGCAGGAGAAGAGAAATCATAAAGATCAGAGCAGAAATCAATGAAATAGAAACTAAAAGAACAGTAGAGCAGATCAACGAAACTAGGAGCTGGTTCTTTGAAAGAATTAACAAGATTGATAAACCCCTGGCCAGACTTATCAAAAAGAAAAGAGAAATGACCCAAATCAACAAAATCATGAATGAAAGAGGAGAGATCACAACCAACACCAAAGAAATACAAACAATTATAAGAACATATTATGAGCAACTCTATGCCAGCAAATTAGATAACCTGGAAGAGATGGATGCATTCCTAGAGATGTATCAACTACCAAAACTGAACCAGGAAGAAATAGAAAACCTGAACAGACCTATAACCACTAAGGAAATTGAAGCAGTCATCAAAAATCTCCCAAAAAACAAAAGCCCAGGGCCAGATGGCTTCCCAGGGGAATTCTACCAAACATTTCAAGAAGAATTAATACCTATTCTTCTGAAACTGTTCCAAAAAATAGAAATGGAAGGAAAACTTCCAAACTCATTTTATGAGGCCAGCATTACCTTGATCCCAAAACCAGACAAAGACCCCATCAAAAAGGAGAATTACAGACCAATATCCCTGATGAACATGGATGCAACAATCCTCACCAAAATACTAGCCAATAGGATCCAACAGTACATTAAAAGGATTATTCACCATGACCAAGTGGGATTTATCCCTGGGCTGCAAGTTTGGTTCAACATCCGCAAATCAATCAATGTGATACAGTACATTAACAAAGGAAAGAACAAGAATCATATGATCCTCTCAATAGATGCAGAAAAAGCATTTGACAAAGTACAGCATCCTTTCTTGATCAAAACTCTTCAGAGTATAGGGATAGAGGGTACATACCTCAATATCATAAAAGCCATCTATGAAAAACCTACAGCAAATATTATTCTCAATGGGGAAAAACTGAGAGCTTTCCCCCTAAGGTCAGGAACGCGGCAGGGATGTCCACTATCACCACTGCTATTCAACATAGTATTGGAAGTCCTAGCCACAGCAATCAGACAACAAAAAGAAATCAAAGGCATCCAAATTGGAAAAGAAGAAGTCAAACTCTCACTCTTTGCAGATGATATGATACTTTATGTGGAAAACCCAAAAGACTCCACCCCAAAACTGCTAGAACTCATACAGGAATTCAGTCAAGTGGCAGGATATAAAATCAATGCACAGAATTCAGTGGCATTCCTATACACCAACAACAAGACAGAAGAAAGAGAAATTAAGGAGTCGATCCCATTTACAATTGCACCCAAAACCATAAGATACCTAGGAATAAATCTAACCAAAGAGACAAAGGATCTGTACTCAGAAAACTATAAAATACTCATGAAAGAAATGGAGGAAGACACAAAGAAATGGAAAAACGTTCCATGCTCATGGATTGGAAGAACAAATATTGTGAAGATGTCAATGCTACCTAGAGCAATCTACACATTCAATGCAATCCCCATCAAAATACCATCCACTTTTTTCAAAGAAATGGAACAAATAATCCTAAAATTTGTATGGAACCAGAAAAGACCCCGCATAGCCAGAGGAATATTGAAAAAGAAAAGCAAAGCCGGTGGCATCACAATTCCGGACTTCAAGCTCTATTACAAAGCTGTCATCATCAAGACAGCATGGTACTGGCACAAAAACAGACACATAGATCAATGGAACAGAATAGAGAGCCCAGAAATGGACCCTCAACTCTATGGTCAACTAATCTTCGACAAAGCAGGAAAGAATGTCCAATGGAACAAAGACAGTCTCTTCAACAAATGGTGTTGGGAAAATTGGACAGCCACATGCAGAAGAATGAAACTGGACCACTTCCTTACACCACACACAAAAATAGACTCCAAATTGTTGAAAGACCTCAATGTGAGACAGGAGTCCATCAAAATCCTAAAGGAGAACACAGGCAGCAACCTCTTTGACCTCAGCCGAAGCAACTTTTTCCTAGAAACATCGCCAAAGGCAAGGGAAGCAAGGGCAAAAATGAACTATTGGGACTTCATCAAGATAAAAAGCTTTTGCAAAGCAAAGGAAACAGTCAACAAAACCAAAAGACAACCGACAGAATGGGAGAAGATATTTGCAAATGACATATCAGATAAAGGGCTAGTATCCAAAATCTATAAAGAACTCATCAAACTCAACACCCAAAGAACAAAGAATCCAATCAAGAAATGGGCAGAAGACATGAACAGACATTTTTCCAAAGAAGACATCCAAATGGCCAACAGACACATGAAAAAGTGCTCAATATCGCTCGGCATCAGGGAAATCCAAATCAAAACCTCCATGAGATACCACCTCACACCAGTCAGAATGGCTAAAATGAACAAGTCAGGAAACGACAGTTGGCGGGGATGCGGAGAAAGGGGAACCCTCCTACACTGTTGGTGGGAATGCAAACTGGTGCAGCCACTCTGGAAAACTGTATGGAGGTTCCTCAAAAAGTTGAAAATAGAGCTACCATATGATCCAGCAATTGCACTACTGGGTATTTACCCCAAAGATACAAAAGTAGGGATTCGAAGGGGTACATGCACCCCGATGTTTATAGCAGCAATGTCCACAATAGCCAAACTGTGGAAAGAGCCAAGATGTCCATCGACAGATGAATGGATAAAGAAGATGTGGTATATATACACAATGGAATATTATGCAGCCATCAAAAGGAATGAGATCTTGCCATTTGCAACGACGTGGATGGAACTGGAGGGTATTATGTTGAGTGAAATAAGTCAAACAGAGAAAGACATGTATCATATGATCTCACTGATATGAGGAATTCTTAATCGCAGGAAACAAACTGAGTGTTGTTGGAGTGGGGGTTGGGGTGGGAGGGATGGGGGGACTGGGTGATAGACACTGGGGAGGGTATGTGCTCTGGTAAGCGCTGTGAATTGTGCAAGACTGTTGAATCTCAGATCTGTACCTCTGAGGCAAATAGTGCAGTATATGTTGAGGAAAAGAAAAGAAGAAGAAGGGGGTGGCGGGAGGGGAAGAGTGAAGCGGGGGAAGTGGGAGGGGTAGACGAACCATGAGAGACGATGGACTCTGAAAAACAAACAGGGTTCTAGAGGGGAGGGGGGTGGGAGGATGGGTTGGCCTGGTGGTGGGTATTGAGGAGGGCGCGTTCTGCATGGAGCACTGGGTGTTATGCACAAACAATGAATCATGGAACACTTCATCTAAAACTAATGTTGTAATGTATGGGGATTAACATAAGAATAAAAAAAAGAAAAAAAAAAAAGAGTAAAACAAATAAAAACTAAAGCAATTCTTTATGAAAAAAAAAAAATAACAACAGTGTCAAATAATGATAATAATATTGAAATACAAACTTTGACATCTGGAACTAAGTAGCAAAATCATTGGTACTGAGGATAGAAATAGGAGGGTATTAAGCTATAAGCTTCACCTGGCATCGTTCATTAGAGTCTGAATAAAATTCTTCATTGGAATTTGCAGCACTGCTTGTGGTTCATCTTATTACTTTTACAGAGGACAAACAGCCATGTAATTAGAGTGTATTTGCAGTATTACACGCTTATTTGTAGCCTGAAGATTAGATACCAGTCGGATGTTATCATTTAATGGCAAGTATAATTACCAAGAAGCTTGTTCTCTGCATCTAAGAGTTTACATTTCAATGCTGCTACAACTATACAATTATTTTTCAGTTAGCATATATCTGTATTATTATTTAATAATTATATCCATATCAGATGTCCTATGATCATTTTTAAGTCATTGTTAAAAAATGAATCAGCTATACATAAAAAGCATATAATAAATATTTTACATTATGGTGCTTTCTATTTTTACACTAATTGCCAATGCAAGTTATCACAACCATATAGTTGGTTTCTTGGGAATAAGGACGAGTTGTGCCTTCATGGATTTGAAGCTTACTATAATAACTAATACTGCCATATGTTTGTATAACAACACTTATTTCCAAAGTGCCTTCATGAAGATTAAGCTTCACACTATCCTAAGGGGCTAGTGAGGAGGGGGGGATTAGAGCCTCTTTTAACCAGAAGGCAATTTGGGGTACAGAGGAGTTACATTGAGAATCCCGGGAGCAAAGTGGACTTATAAGTCATAAATAGTGTCCTTTCCACCTCACTATATGTTGTAATAGAAGTTAAACAGTGACATGATCATAGTTTGAAAATAATCTTCAAAGCCTTTATTCATTGATTTATTCACATCCATCCATACATCCATTCATTCATACTATTCAAGAAGAATGCAGTGGGGCTCACCCAGGGCACAGCTGACTTTGCTGGGAGAAGCTGGGAACTGAAGCCAGGCATCCAGTGGTCAGACAAAGGCAGGGGTTTCAGAAGAACAGGCACTGAGAGGGACTAGAAAGCCATTTCTGGAGTCAACAAAAGGAAGCCAGTGTGGTACTGGATAAGCCACCAATATCTCTGGACCAAGTGGTGGGTTGGTTGATGTGTAATAATCAGCTCCCTAGGGGATCAAAGTCCTAGTTTGTAGCGTTTTCTGATTTTCATGGTGGGAATTATCCCCCCAGGGCTGATTCCAAACTATCAACGTGATGTCCCTGATCATGGAATTGGGCAGAGACATGCAGTAGCACATCATTCTACAATTTTCCTTCAGACAGATATGTAAGTAGCCTCAAAAGCATGGATTTTAGTAAAATGTAACATTATTAGTTAGTGATGAATTTTTAGTATTATCTCTCTTTTATATAGCTTCCTTAATTATAAGTTCATACAATTTTGTTTTGAATAATGGCCTTACCCTTGGCTTGCAAAATACCTGAAAATTTAACACAGTTCTCTCTGGCTGGTGCTAACTGATCTAGCATGTCACTTCTCTGGACCACACCCTTCACTCTTTCCATAATTTAGGGGGATCCAGATCCTTGGGCTTGTATTAGTTTGCTAGGATTCCCATAACAAATATCAAAAGCAAGGTGGCTTCAATGACAGAAATTCACTGTCTCACGGTTCTAGAAGCTGGATGTCTGAGATAAGGTGTCAACACAGTTGGCTCCTTCTGAGCCAACCAAGGCTGAGAATCTGTTCCATGCTTCTCTCCTGGCTTCTGGTGGTTTGCTGGCTGTCTTTGGTGTTCCGTAGCTTATACATGCATCATCTGATTTCTGCCTTCACGTTCACCCAAGGTTCTCCCTGTGTGCATGCCTATCTCTTTGTCTAAATTTCCCCTTCATATAAGGACACAGTAATATTGGATTAGGGCCCACCCAAATGGCTTCATCTTAACCAATTACATCTGCAACATCCTAGTTTCCAAATAAGGACACATTCTGAGGTGCTAAGGATTAGGACTTTGATACATGACTTTTGGGGGGAACACAAGTCGACTCATAATAGGCCCTGATTTTGAGCAGTTTCCTTTCTTTTTTCTTAGCACTTTACTCTTTCCTTCATGAAATAGATGGCTTGTACATATTGATTCTTTAGGCCTGGAAGCCCTTATCCTTTCATCTAAACTCCTACTCACCCTTCAGGACCCAAATTAAATTGCACTTCCTCTTTAAATTTTTTCTGATCCTTTTCCCATCCTCCCAACCCTCAAGCGATGGGGGTGGACTTGTGCTTGTCTGTCCCATGTAGTACATGCTGCTACAGACTTCTGTGAGGGGCAGATGGCCTTGTGGTTAAGTGCACGCGTGGGCTTCTCTGCGGTCAGAGCCGGATTTGAATGAGTATTTCACTCATTTGCTGGATGAGCCACATAACCTCTATGGCTTCTGTTTCACCATCTACAAAACTGGGTAATAAAATTAACTTGCTGGGCTGTTTTGAGGATTAAATGATAGAATGAATGAAAGATGGTGGCATAATACTTCCTACAAAGTAAATGCTCAATAAATGCTAGCTGTTACGGCACATTGCTAATGATCCTTGCATTCTTCAAGTTACACGTGCAGTCTCTATGCCTTGATATATTCTTTGTTCACCACTAGGCACTTACTTTTTAGTAGCCAGGGGCTGTGACATGTTCATCTTTAACTGCTCATAGGCACATGGCTTTTAATAAATGTTTGTTAAATAGAACTATATATTTTTAATGACAACATTTTATTTCTGTTACTGATATAAACGTCTCATCTTCTGACTCATAGTTATCTATCCATTATATTCCAGGCTGACAAGGCTGTATGTCTTTTAAAGCCAACCTGAGAATTGAAATATTTCAGCTATATTTCTATCAATATCAATATAAAGTCCAAAATATGACATGATCTCATGCCACTTTTTAATTAAACTTTTTATTTTGAGATAATTGTAAACTCACACAAAGTTGTAAGAAATAACACAGAGATCCTGTTTGTGTGTTTGTGTGTGTATGTGTGTGTATTCTTTAATCACTTTCCCCATATGGTAATATCTAGCAAAATTAGTATAATATCACAACCATGATACTGACATTGATATAGTAAGATACAGTTAAGATTTAGTTCTATCTCTACATCTGCAAATAATGATGTACTATATGTTGGCTAATTAAATTTAAATTAAAATAAGATTTAGTTCCATCACTGTAACGATCCTTCATGTAGCCCTACTAGCCACAACCATTTTTCTGTCACCAAATTATTTTATAGAATGTCTGTACCATTTTAAATTCCTGCTGGCCATATATGAGATCCAGTTCCCCTGCATTCTTGTCAACATTTACTATTGCCAATATTTTTTATTTTAGCCACTTTTATAGATAGGTAGAGCTATTTCATGTGGTTTTAACTTGCATTTCCATAATGGGTAATATTGTTGAACATCTTTTCATGTGCTTATTTGCCATCTCTGTACTCTCTTCAGTGAAATATCTCTTCATGTTTTCTGCCAATTTTCAAATTGGATTATTTGTTTTATTGCTGTTGAGTTTCGAGAGTTCTTTATATATTGTAGCTACTAGTCCTTTCTTGGATATGTGGTTTAGAAATATTTTTCTCAGTTTGTAGTTTGTCTTTTTATCTTCTTAGCAGGGTCTTTGAGGAAAAGTTCTTAATTTTGGTGAAGTCTGATTCATCAATTTTCCCTTTTATGGTTTGTGGGTTTTTTTTAATCAAGTTTTTTTTTTTTTTTTTTTTTTTTTTTTTTTAAAGATTTTATTTATTTATATGACAGAGAGAGAGATAGCGAGAGCAGGAACACAAGCAGGGGGAGTGGGAGAGGGAGAAGCAGGCTTCCTGCCGAGCAGGGAGCCCGATGCGGGACTTGATCCCAGGACCCTGGGATCATGACCTGAGCCGAAGGCAGACGCTTAACGACTGAGCCACCCAGGCGCCCAAGTTTTTTTTTTTTTAATCAAGTCTAATAACCTTTTGCCTGGCCCTATATTCTGAAGATTTTCCTCCCATTTTTAATAGAAATTTTATAGATTTATGTTGTATATTTAAATCCATCATCCATTTTGAGTTAATTTTAATATAAGGTGTGAGATTTAGTTTGAGGTTCACTTTTTTTTTTTTTGCCGATAGCTGCTCAATTACTTCATCACCATTTGTTGAAAAGACTATCTTTCCTCCATTGAATCTTTGTCAAAAATCTATTATGCCTATTTTGGGGGGTCTGTTTCTGGGTTTTCTATTGATCTGTGTGTCTATCCCTTTGCCAATACCACTGTCTTGATTACTGTAGCCATGTAATGAGTCTTGAAACTAGGTATATGGATTCTTCCTACTTTATTATTTTTCAAATTCCTTTAGCTACCCTAGTTTCTTTGCTTTTCCATGTAAAATTTTAGAATAATCTTGCCTAGATCTAAAAAAATCTTCCTGGGATTCTGATAGGAAGTGAATTAAATCTGTATACAATTTGGGGAGAATTAATATCTTACTCTATTACATCTTCTAAGCCATGAATGTGGTATGCCGCTTTATTTATTTAGATTTTCTTTGATGTCCTTTATCAGCTTCCTAGATCAGACGAGATCGGGCGCGGTCAGGGTGGTATGGCCATAGACCCTTTGATGTCCTTTATCAGCATGTGGTAATTCTTAGCACATAAGTCCTGTATGTGCTTTGTTGGATTTATAACTAAGTACTTCATTATTTGAGTGATTGAAAATGGCATTATTTTTTTTTCTTTTTTTTTTATTCTTATGTTAATCCCCATACATTACATCATTAGTTTTAGATGAAGTGTTCCATGATTCATTGTTTGTGCATAACACCCAGTGCTCCATGCAGAATGTGCCCTCCTCAATACCCACCACCAGGCTAACCCATCCTCCCACCCCCCTCCCCTCTAGAACCCTGTTTGTTTTTCAGAGTCCATCGTCTCTCATGGTTCGTCTACCCCTCCGATTTCCCCCCCTTCATTCTTCCCCTCCCGCTACCTTCTTCTTCTTCTTTTTTTTTCTTAACATATATTGCATTATTTGTTTCAGAGGTACAGATCTGAGATTCAACAGTCTTGCACAATTCACAGCGCTTACCAGAGCACATACCCTCCCCAGTGTCTATCACCCAGTCACCCCATCCCTCCCACCCCACCCCCCACTCCAGCAACCCTCAGTTTGTTTCCTGCAATTAAGAATTCCTCATATCAGTGAGATCATATGATACATGTCTTTCTCTGTTTGACTTATTTCACTCAACATAATACCCTCCAGTTCCATCCACGTCATTGCAAATGGCAAGATCTCATTCCTTTTGATGGCTGCATAATATTCCATTGTATATATATACCAAGGAAAATGGCATTATATTTTAAATTTTGGCGTCCATGTTATAGTGTATAAAATATAATTGATTTTTATATGTTTATCTTATATCTTGCAGCCTTGTTGAACTCATTTATTAATTCTGGGAGTTTTTTGTTTTGTTTTGTTATTTAGTAGATTCCTGGATCCCTTGGAGTTTCCTACATAGATAATCATGTAATCTACAAGTAGGGAGAGTTGTATTTCTTCCTTTTTTTTTTTTTAAGTTTGTTTTATTATGTTATGTTAGTCACCATACATTACATCGTTAGTTTTTGATGTAGTGTTCCATGATTCATTGTTTACATATAACACCCAGGCTCCATTCAATACGTGCCCTCCTTAATACCCATCACTGAGCTAACCTATCCCCTCAACCTCCTCCCCTCTAAAACCCTCTCAGCGTCTTCTCAGCGTCTATAGTCTTTCATGGGTTCGTCTCCCCCTCCAATTTCCCCCCCTTCATTTTTCCCTTCCTATTATTTTCTTCTTCTTCTTTTTTTTTTTTTTTTAACATATAATGTATTATTTGTTTCAGAGGTACAGGTCTGTGATTCATCAGTCTTAACATAGCTCACAGTGCTCACCATAGCACATACTTCCCCAGTGTCTATCACTCAGCCACCCCATCCCTTCCAACCCCCACCACTCCAGCAACCCTCAGTTTGTTTCCTGAGACTAAGAATTCCTCATATCAGTGAGATCATATGATACATGTCTTTCTCTGATTGACTTATTTCACTTAGCATAATACCCTCTAGTTCTATCCACGTCATAGCAAATGGCAAGATTTCTTTCTTTTTTGATACCTGCATAATATTCCATTGTGTATAACACATTTTCTTTATCCATTCATCCATTGATGGACATCTTGCCTCTTTCCATAGTTTGGCTGTTATGGACATTGCTGCTATAAACATTGGGGTGCACATACCCTTTCGAATCACTACATTTGTATCTTTGGGGTAAAGACCCAGTAGTGCAATTTCTGAGTTGTAGGGTAGCTCTATTTTCAACTTTTTGAGGAACCTCCAGACTGTTTTCCAGAGTGGCTGCACCAGCTTGCATTCCCACCAACAGTGTAGGAGGGTTCCCCTTTCTCCACATCCTTGCCAACATCTGTCATTTCTTGACTTGTTAATTTTAGCCATCTTGACTGGTGTGAGGTGGTATCTCATTGAGGTTTTGATTTGGATTTCCCTGATGCCGAGTGATGTTGAACACTTTTTCATATGTCTGTTGACCATTTGGATGTCTTCTGCCCATTTCTTGATTGGATTATTTGTTCTTTGGGTGTTGAGTTTGATAAATTCTTTATAGATTTTGGATACTAGCTCTTTATCTGATATGTCATTTGCAAATATCTTCTCCCATCCTGTCGGTTGTCTTTTGGTTTTGTTGATTGTTTCTTTTGCTGTGTAAAAGCTTTTTATCTTAATGAAGTCTCAATAGTTCATTTTTGCCCTTACTTCCCTTGCCTTTGGCGATGTGTCTAGGAAGAAGTTGCTGTGACTGAGGTTGAAGAGGTTGCTGCCTGTGTTCGCCTCAAGGATTTTGATGGATTCTTGTCTCACAGTTAGGCCTTTCATCCATTTTGAGTTTATTTTTGTGTGTTGTGTAAGGAATGGTCCAGTTTCATTCTTCTGCATGTGGCTGTCCAATTTTCCCAACACCATTTGTTGAAGAGACTGTCTTTTTTCCATTGGACATCCTTTCCTGCTTTGTCGAAGATTAGTTGACCATAGAGTTGAGGGTCCATTTCTGGGCTCTCAATTCTGTTCCATTGATCTATGTGTCTGTTTTTGTGCCAGTACCATACTGTCTTGATGATGACAGCTTTGTAATAGAGCTTGAAGTCCAGAATTGTGAAGCCACCAGCTTTGCTTTTCTTTTCCAACATTCTCCTGGCTATTCAGGGTCTTTTCTGGTTCCATACAAATTTTAGGATTATTTGTTCCATTTCTTTGAAAAAAGTGGATGGTATTTTGATAGGGATTGCTTTAAATGTGTAGACTGGTCTAGGTAGCATTGACATTTTCACAATATTTGTTCTTCCATCTTTGCAGCCAGCTTCCCTGCTCTGATACCTGAGAGCTCTGCCACACTCAGGCACCCCCAGTCTTTCTGTAACCCCGAGGGTCCTGAGACCACACTGTCCCAGTGAGGGTTCCACCCCCGCTTAGCCACTGGAGCGACGTCCCTCAGTGGAGCAGACTTCTAAAAGTTCCGATTTTGCACCCTGCTGCTCTATCACTTGCGGGTAGCTGGCTGACGGAGGCTGCCTCCCCCCAAGGTCTATCTTCCCAAATATCACCTTGGATTCACTTCTTCACATATCCTACTTTCCAGAAAGTGGTTGCTTTTCTGTTCAGAGAGTTGCTGCTATTCTTTTCTTTGCTCTCCTGTTGAGTTTGTAGGTGTTCAGAATGGTTTGATACCTATCAAGCTGAATTCCTGGGACTAGACCAAATTTAGGTCTCCTACTCCTCTGCCATCTTGCTCCTCCTCCATATTTCTTCCTTTTTTGGAAGTGTATGCCTTTTATAAAATTGGGGGAGGTTTATTGTACTGGCTAAAATTTTTTGATAGAATTTCCAGACTCATCACATGGTTTTCACTAATACCATGAGCAGAGTTTCATTATGACCTGGTGAAGGTGCATGTCTAGGTTCCTTACTGGGCCTTTACTAGTGAGGATGGGAGTAGAGTCATAATTTTCTCTCTGATGTTGGGCTGGAGCAGAGCAGTTATTGTCTAAATGCTTTCTGTCTTGCTAAGCTGCCCCTTTCCTGGGCCTTTGCATAGAAAGATCAAGTATTTTTTTGGTGGTTTCTTTCTGTCTGCACTTGTTGATATTTCCAGATTGCTGGGTTCTTCAGCACTCAGCCTGTGACATATGAGGCAAAATGAAAACCCAGTGAGCCCCTGACATGGTCCTGAGACTGCTAGCAGTTCTGTCTTCTTATGTTTGTTTTATATAAATCTTCCAGGGTTTTTAACTGTACTTAGTGGGAGGAACAGAGAAAAGTATGTCTACTCCCTCTTCCTGGAAGCAGTAGTCCAACCTCATAGCTTCAAAGAGAATGTGCTATGGATACATTTTCAAAGGTTTAAAAAATGTTTCCTCAATTTTGTAAGTAATCCTTAATCCTTTTGATAAGTATGATAGTTTCAGAATTTTTTATTTTAATTAAAAAAGAAAAAAGGCAACTACTAAGATTACCAATGACAAAATGGTAAGAAGGACTTCTAAAGTTCTAAGTTTCTCTAGTATAAAATGTGATCTAATTAAGTGGGTAAAAGGTTAGATAATAGCATGCAGTGTTTTGTCACCTAGAAAGGCATTCATAAAGTACTTATAAAATCCATTGTTTTGGTGGAAGTATATGAAAACCATTGTGGGAATGATAATGGGGCTTTCATCTTTACTTTTCAAATAGAGCTTCTTTAGATATATGGAAGCAAAATATTTTGGTGTGAGACAACTGGGTTTGAATTCTGAGTTCTGCCAATTAGCTTTGTAACCTCAGGAAAGTTTTAAATCTCATCTGTAAATCAGGTTAGGGTGGTTGTGAGAGTTAATTGAGATAATATACATACAAGTCCTAACAATTTCCAGCACATAACAGCTACTCTAAAAATAGTAGAGGGGTGCCTGGGTGGCTCAGCCGTTAAGCGTCTGCCTTCAGCTCAGGTCATGATCCCAGGGTCCTGGGATCGAGCCCTGCATCGGGCTCCTTGCTTGGCGGGAAGCCTGCTTCTCCCTCTCCCACTCCCCTGCTTCTGTTCCTGCTCTCGCTATCTCTCTCTTTATCAAATAAATAAATAAAATCTTTAAAAAATAAATAAATAAAAATAGTAGATCCCTGTCTTTAGCAGGATTAGGGTTATTAAAAAGAAGTCAATGAGTCCAAAATGGAGTCGTTTGTACTAAACCCCATATCACCATACCAAGACTAAGTTAGAGTTCGGCTATCCCAGAAATGGAATCTAAACCAGTCAATCAGAAATTGCCTGATCAGCAGTACTTAGGTAATCTGCCTGATAAACCCCTGCCATCCCCTGAAGGAAAGTAACCTTGGCAATAATCAACCCGCTTTTTTGCATAGTATACCTTCCTTGTTCCCATTTCCTTCTACCAATAAAAGTCTTTCATTTTGTATAGCTTTTTGAAGGTCCTCTCTATTTGCTAGATTAGAAGCTGCCCAACTCAAATTGATTTTTGCTCAAAAAAAATCTTAAAAATTTTAATATGCCTCTGTTTATCTTTTAATGGGACTCATATTAATTCAGATGAATTACATCTCATAGTCGTAGGCAACTGTCTTTGTAATCTGTCATTTCAGAATAAAATGTGCATTGATGAAATACCAAAGAAAAATTGCCTTTAAAAATTTGGAAACAGAGTGTAGCCTATACAGAAAAACAAGTCTGAGACTCACTATTTAAAAATAATTTTGTTGACTATCTACTCAGAGAAAATGAAAAGGAAAGCAAAGTTCTCCTGTTAGGTATCTATTAAATAGGCCACACAGCAAACTTTAGAACAAACAACAGTAATTCTATTCCAACTTCCTTTTAAAACAATGATAAAAATTCTTTACATTTGTATACTGCTTTACAGTTGACAAAGAGCTTTCATATACATTATCTCTTTTCAAAGAGACTCCAAGGCGCCTTTCCTGCCCTGATTGATGTTTATGAATGTACCACTTTCCCCTGGGCTGCAGTCATCAATAGTCAATGAGAAGAAAGGCTGGTTTTTTTGGAAATGCTTTGCTGCCAGGTAACTGCATTAACTCTGCTATTGTTGAATAGAGCCATGTATTAACCGTGCCACAGGATATCATCCATATCAACTAATGAATATTTGAATCCTTGTTCCTTGTGGAGCAGTGTTTGAGACCCATTCCTCTCTGCTTACCCAGTGCCCTCCCTCAGGATCCATATTCTCAATGAAGTTCTGTCTGACGGCTCTAAGCCATTTCAGAAAAACCTACACTGAAGATACTTAAGTCCTAAAGAAAAGATGTAGAAAGTACATAAACAAGGAACTGCTATATGAGATAAGGATTATACTGTTCTGAAGACAGAAAGGGATGCGATTTTTTGAGGTCATGGGAGGCATGTTTTGCCTCCACATAAAGGACTTTCCAGAATAGGAGTTACAGTGTGCTAATGAGGGCTCTGTGGAAGTATTTAACACAAGTCTGGGATGGGACAGAAATCTTTGAGCAGGGCTTTCCTGTACTGTTTGGGGATCTGGGGCAGAGGATTTCAAAGGTCTTTTCTGATTCTAGATTCTCTGCTTCTGAAATTCCTACTTGTTCTCTGATGGTTTCATTCTGTAAGGAACTACCCTGTATGAAATTCTCTGTATTTCTCTTGGGGCCAGTCAGTCTTCACAGCCTGTTGACTGAGAACTGAGGGAAAACAAAGAAAACAAACAAACCACATACGCATTCTAGGAACATTAGTAGGAGCAGAGGTACAATTAAAATTGCTGAATCAACATCTCTGAACCAGTGACATTCTCAGTTGTGCTTTGTTTTAGGTTATATGGTATTTCTTCGATCTTATTCTCCATTTATCTCCATAAATAATTATGCTCTCTACAGTTTTTCCCCCACCAATATTCTTAAAGTTTCAGCCTGAGTCCCAAGTTTTGACAGGATGGTTCTGACCAGGTGCTTCATTACCACCAGTTCGGTCAGCCGATTCCCCATATGAGGGGAGGGGGTTCTCTCTGCGACTGAGTCACAGGCACATCTTAAGGTCTGTCACTTACGATTGCCCAATTGCAGGAATTCTTTTCAGAATTGCTCACACCTATTTTCTGTGGCAGGTGGCAGCTACCCAACTGCAAATAGCTAAAGGCTAAAAAGAAGCCATCAGGTTGCTCCTGGGAAGTGCTTGTGGTGGAGCCGGCCTCCATCATGACCAGATACTTATTATATCTAGGCTACAGCCTCATTATTCTGAAACAAAGTAGGTAGTGGTATGAGAGATACAGGGAATATTTTTAAGATTTGAAAATGAAACAACATAAACACGTTTCTTTTTTGAGGGATAGCTATCATAATATACCTGTATATTTATCTTCTGTACTATTCAGCTCACTTCCATAAACGTTTATCCCAGTTTATCTCCCTTGGAATTGATTGTTCAGCATCTGCTTTTCCTGCTGGACTGAAAGCTCCTTGAAGTCAAGTCAGGTTTTGTCATCGACCAGCATACTCATGACAGTAATATAAGGCCTACTGCTCTGTGTGTGTGTGTGTGTTTGTATGTACACACATACTTGTTGAAAGAAAGAAAGAAAGAAAGAAAGAAAGAAAGAAAGAAAGAAAGAAAGAAAGAAAGAAAGAAAGAAAGAATAAGTGAAAAAGTGAAACCAAGCATGGCATGGTTTAAAGAATATGGGTTCTAGAATCAGAGAGCCTGTCACTCAAATCTGAACCCTACCTATAGGGTAGGGTTTTAGTCTATAAGTTACTTAACTTTTAAGTCTAAGTTTCTCAATTGTAAACATTGGATAATATTATTTATCTGTCAACATTGTTGTGAGAATTTGAGGCATTTAAAGTATCTGGTACTGGTAAAGGCTCAATAAATGTTAGTTGCTCTTAGTGTTATAAAAAATGTCCTGGGCTAATTGTTAAGGATACAAAATGGAACTATTGAGGAGGATAGAAAAATCAGGAGCAGATCATTTTATTCAAAATGGTAAGGCGAAGTTTAGAGGTGAGTATGGTGTACTACAAGAGCATAGGGCAGGGCCATGTGGTGAGCCGAGCTACCATATTGCACAACTTCAGAAATTGCATGCACATGATAGACTGTATGAACAGAGGCACTGCATAGCTGGGCCATTCCCATAAGCTTATGGGTTGAACCATATGAAATTGCTGATATTCAACCACTGTGACATGCAGAAATAAAAATGGAAATGTGCCCTCTGGAACTGAGTCCCATGGAGACCCTGCATGGGGAAGAGAAAAGAACCAGAGATTTCCTAGAAGCAATCTTATCCCAGGTGAGTGATAGAAGAGGAGGAGGAGTCATCAGAGTGAAGAAGGAGGGAAGACATAGTAAGAGGGGCTGGCAGATGTTAGGCAGCTGAGGCTTGACGAAGCATTCTGAGGGGCAGGAAATGCAGTGTTTCTAAGGGTGGGCACTAAGGCAAGTTGAGAAGGACATAAAGTTGGAGAGGCAGGCAATGTTGGGCTATTTAAATGTTACAGATACTATAGTCTTGAAGCAAAATTACAAAGCGGCTATGAGGGAAGACCCTAATTCTTTGTTAACTAAAGTAGCTATCCCCCCCACCATGGCCTTCTCCCATCCTTGAGTCTAAATCAGGTCTGCCCTGCAGGCCCTTCATGGTACCTGATTCTTTTCTTTTATCACTGGCCACATTTTGAAATTATAGCGCATATTTAATTGTGTATATATTTGTCCACTTACTAAATTATAAACTACAGGAGAGCATGGACCTTGTCTTATTTGTTTAAAATTACCTACCCAGGGCCTAGCACAGTGGCTGGAACTAAGTAGGTAGGGGTCCAATAAATTGGTTGAAGCAATGAGTGGATAACAAATATGAATTTTCCCCAAGTCTGCTCTCTCCATACCAGTTTCTCCCTGCTAGAAATATTTTAGGAAAGTCCATTTGAAGGAGCCTACAGGAGAGCCGTCTCTAGCACTTGTCCCAATTACCTAATTCACACAAAAGGGGGCCCTTTTAGTTCAAGTACCAGATGTGTGAGGAGCTGGCCTCCTTTCCTCCTGACTCCTGGGTGCTCTGACCCAAGCTTATGCGATGCCAGGTGACAAGTCAGGGTTGGCTGCATGCCAAAACACAGAGATGCGCAGAGAAGTGTTGCATATTTTTCTTAACACACTAACTCAAGACCTCTTAGCTGGAGATGAAGAGGTTCGAGTGTTGGGGGTAATAAATGAAGAAAGTATCTTTTTAAAATTTTACTGAACCCAAGGCCGTTTGTCATAGAGCACCAACTGAGAAACTTGTTAGTTATAAGAATGCAGCGTGCAATTCAATTTGGCAGGCATTTGGACATTGTAAGGGCTTGAATTAGATCTTGGACTGCATCCTTAGCTACCAAAGGGAATGATGATGTCCATGCTGTTTGGCTCCGGCCTATCAATATCAAGTACCTCCTTGCTACACCACAGTGACTAATTTTTCACTTTAAAACGGTAAGACAAATCCAGAACATTTCCCTCTTATATCCAGTTTTGAAAATTATGTTCCATTTACTTCAGGGGAAAAAGGAAATAGACTTGATAGAAATACAAAATATGACTATCCCTGCTCCTAAATGCCCACTTCACTGTGAACAGAAACTTGATCTCCTAATTTCTTTTTCAGCATACATAAACTGTCAACTCCCATAACATATCAAGGGCATTTTTCTACCTCTAAATGCAGAAATCCACTTGCAGTGAAAACATTTAATATTTGATATTAAATATGTGATGAAGTAAAAGATAAGCCACTTAATTGTGGAGAGATAATATGCATTCAGATAAAGAGCCTTCTGGAAGCCTGGCATTGGTGATTCCTCAGAGTACATTAGGTCTAATCCTTGAACATTCACAATGTCTCCTTTTCTCCCCCAAAGACAAAATCCACTCATTGTCTTGGGTATTTGAAACAAAACATTAATGCTAATCTTAAAATAAGCAAAATTTCCATAGCAAAGGGAGAAGAACCTTATATTTGAAATCTTTGATAGTCCTTAAATATCTGCTTATAAGAGTTACCCCGTAAATGCTTAAGGGGGCTTCTTTAGAGTTTCAGCGAAATTAGCTTTGGCTCTCATAGAGTTGGGTTAAATTGAAGCTGTATAAAGATGGTAGTGAAAAACCAAGTACATTTCAGAATGAAAATTCCTGAGATGATTTAAAACAATGCTAATTTGTGCCTATAGAGTTTAGTGGGAAGTGGCATCATTATCAAACCCAAATCTGGGTGGAAGATCCTGCCCACACAAACCCTAACGGGCCAGAGACTATTGTGAGATTTAGGTACGGGGGAGGAAAAGGAGTTGCCTTCTCAGGCAGTGATGAACAGAAAATGTACTTTAGTTACCTGCAAGAATTACTGTGGCTCCTTCCATAGGAAGCCGAACAACTGATAGAGATTTGGGGAACCCCCGTCAAAAATATCCGCTAAGCGAACCTATAAGAATCAGGCACTTTTCTCCAGGAATTCCCATATTACATCCTCATCCAGAGCTGGAATGATCCTGTCACTGCCCTGAAACCTGCATGAGAAAAGAGTAAAACACCCAGGACCAAGGCTTCTTTGCAGAAGAATAAGAACAGCGATGCATCTCATTAGGAAGTTAACCAGTTAGCCCACACTTGACTTCGGTCGCAGTTAATTGCAAGGTATGTTTCAACACTATACGTGGATGTTTTTCCTTTATTCTTTTATCCTGAGAAGCTGCTGGTTTAAGAACTAGCTCTATCTGTTGAGAAAGGGAGAAACCAAAACTTAAAGACTTGCTTCCTACAGAAGGATGTTCAGGATTCTGCAATTTCTGCTTTGTGAGAGGTGAAAAAAGTGGCTGGGAGATTTTCACTCTCCTGCTCTCTGAACTCATCTCGGCGGTTCTACAGAGGTAGGACCCTGCCTTCCTCCGCAATAGTTACAACCCTTGGAGAGAAAAGAAAGAAGCTGGTGCTGCTATGAATGCAGGCAGGATTGTGAAGGGCACTTGGGGAGGGCAGATCAATTAACTCCCTTCCTCAACTGTAGAGAACCTGGTTTCTCTTGATCTCACAGTAGACCTTAGCCAATGGCCAGGATTCTTTACAGTGAGCGAAACAGGGAGTGCCACTACAATACCAAAGAGCAGACCTGCCCTGGTCCGGCGCTCATAGCGAGAGAACTTTCATAATGAGGCCTGCGGATAAAGGACTGAGATCCTTTACAGCGGAGGGAAGTGCAAATAGGGTGCGTCTGAGCTGATCTCCTGGAGCCACTTCACCTCTGAACAGGTTCGGAGCTTTCAAGCCCCTTGATGTTTTAAAAAGGCACTGATTTCAGCATGAGATGTTTGCTGCACTGTGCTCAGCTGGAATGAAACGAAGGGGAGGAGAAGTAGCTTCTTTCTTGCATTCAGAAAGCAGAGGCCAATTGAATGGATTCTACTCAAACTGATTGCGTTTGTAGTTTTTGAAAAAAAAAAAAAAAGCTAAGAAGTTTAAATCCTATTCACTAAGTTCACAAAAACAAAACCCGATCACAGGAGGACTCTAAGAAGTGCACACATCCTTACAAGAGATGGACAATTTAAAACAAGCTTCATTAAATAAGTCCCTTTCAAACTGGCTTCTTAGTATAATTCAGTAGCTCATACCCCTCTGCCTCATTTTAAGGGTTTTCTTTACTGTAGGCTAGTTTAAATCAAATGTTCTGCACAATTTTATAAGTTTACAAGGCTTTATTGATTCACTGAGTTAAAAACCAAAGTCTTCTATCTTCTCTTTCAAGAATGGAATATATTTCTGTACCATCCTTCCGCTTGTCAATTACTATGTGCTATATAACACGGAAGCTGGCAAAAACGTTGAAAAGTGAGATCTGGTTATTTTTTTATTTGTTTGCTCATCCTGCTCATCTGACATCTCCACTTGGTCAAAATGCACAGAACACCACAGGGGCTCTTACTTGCCTCTCTTTCACTTAATTATCCTCTGCTTATGTAAAACGTTACACATTTATCCATTCACTTAATTCATGCAATGCTTTAAAGCTTATTCAGCTAGCTGAGTCTCCTTACATTTGTCTGCTTTAGCATTCTTGGCCTTGGTCTGAAGGCCTCCAGAGGTCAGGAAATTGGATATTACCTCACTTTGTACAGGACCTGGGAGAGCACCATCTAGGCCCTTTGCTTAACAAATGCTTTCAGACAATGATGACAGTGATGAGTGGATGCCATTTCACTGGTATGAAGAAACGTGCAAAGAGGGGGTCAAATGTGTATTATATGGCATGTTGGAATTTACATTTAAGGGGAGACACTGGCTAGTTCAGGCTACTGAGGTACTATTCAGTGTCTGAGGACAGGACTGCATTTATTTAAGTGATCTGAAAGTGTCATTAGACTGCTTAGTTAATTTACAGAGAAGAGTTCAAGTTTTATTTTAATTTTTATCTATATAAAATAAACTGGACATAGAATGGCCCTTTATAACATTTGTCAATATATTAGAGGTTTATATTTTATAAATTACATTTAAACAAGTGTTTGTGGTCAATAGTTCATGATTGTATGAGTATGCAGCGGTGATGGGTTCTCATTTTTGTATGTGTTTCACAGATTTCTTGGAAAATTGCTTCTAGGAAAGTGAATGAAGCTGGAAACATCCCATGCTGGAATCACCCAGCAAGGTAAGATTAGAGGCGAGATCAGAGCTCACATTCCATGGACGCTAAGCCAGGAGTTAAATTATTGAGTAGCAGCCATGATACTTGGTTGCTTTAATTTTGTATCCCTATCATCTTTATATTCCATTTAGATAAAGCTAATATCTAAGCATTTTCTTAGCCCAGGCAGTGGGTCAGCCTGAAGGTAATAACATGGCTCTCCACAAAGTGATGTATCTGCCGTGGGAGTGGAAATGTCCCCTATAAGGTGCTTCAGGAAATGAGTGTAGTCATAACAAGTGGCTGGTGAAAATCAGATCTGTTGCCATACTTATACTACCTAAAGATGAGTAATATAGGAATATAAGAGGTACATACCAGTCCCTACCTGAGTCAACTTGACTTTCTTTTTCAAAATATATGGAAATTGATTACTAATATAAGCTGTTGCTGGTTCCCTTCTTCTTCTCCTTTTCTTCTTACTTCTCCTCCTTCTTTATATTATTATAATTAAAATGATCTGATCTCAAACCTACATTTGGAAGAAACCTTAGACGTCTGCATCTCTAGATCAACCTTACCAAAATACTTCTACCTATAGCTCTTGTTTGTCCCCAACAGGTGGAATTTAACTATTTTCCCCTCAAGGAAAATGGTGGCATTGGTTTCACGGGTGTCTATTTTTCCAGTCCTTTCTTTTTTCTAGTGATTATTCCAACTCTCCAACACTTGAATTGCCCTAGTAAATTTGTACTTTTTGTACTTGTCACTTAACAAGAGTAGAATCTCTGATACTAAATATTGTACCTCCACTAGGCTCTTTCATTTTTTTTAAAGATTTATTTATTTATTTATTTGACAGAGAGAGAGATAGCGAGAGCAGGAACATAAGCAGGGGGAGTAGGAGAAGCAGGATTCCCACCCAGCAGGGAGCCCGATGCAGGGCTCGATCCCAGGGGATCATGACCTGAGCCGAAGGCAGACGCTTAATGACTGAGCCACCCAGGCGCCCCAAACCTCCACTAGGTTCTTAAAGGTGTCATTTTTTTTCCCTCTGGTGACAGAAAAATGATTTCTTTCACTTCTTTAGACATTAATAAGTAGCACTGAATTGTGTCTTAGGGGAGAAGGTGGGAGAAGGCAGTGGAAATGAAACTACATGTTTGACCTTGAAGGTAAATTAGAGTAACTTTTTAGGCAAAGCGAGTATGCATTGGTTGATGGCAGATAGATAAACTGGGACCCCCTAAAATTTCCATCTATCCTGGTGACTCCTTGCTCCTCTGGGGAGGAGGAATCTTAGGTTTCTTCCACTGAGCTATTGAAGAGTATGAATTTGGCAGTCTTATCTCTCTGTGAACCACGGGTTTCTTTCAGCTTGCCCAGGAAGTTAGGTAAGTAGCCACTCTATGTCATGGGATCCCTTGATGAGGGAGGTAGCAGTGGTCTTAGCAGACAAAAGGAGGTAACAGTGGTCTTAGTAAGAAGACGGTAGGGAAATTCCTATGTCAAATTGTCTTGTAAATCAACCAGATCAGATATATCTGATCGAATAATGATGAATGTACAAGTTCTGAGCATAATGGTCAAACTAGATGTAGGAAAATTCCTTTAACCTCAATGGTATTTGCCCAAGAAGTCTGAAAGAATTGAAAAGGACTTTAGTCTGGAGAAATGATAGCTGACACTTGATTGGAGATGATAAAATCCTATAGGAAAGATTCCCACTATTATAGTACAATAAAAGAAAAAGAAAAAATTTCTTCCAATATTCTCTGCACCTAGTGAGTGACTATGTACTTAGAGGCATTAAATTTATCTTCATGTGCTCTTTGAGATATTGCCGTAGGGCTGACTCAAGTTATCTGATTTATCTCACTGGATGGCTTCCCACATAAAATAAGCTTCACAGCGAGGCTCTTTTTCATCTATCTTTTAAAAATTATTATTTTTTTTATATTTTTAGCAACAGAACATGTGCACCAGTTAAAAAAATCAAATATATTTCTGGGTTTAGGTGACAGATTTAAACTTTTTCATAGAATTTTTTCCCTGATACCTAAGAAAAAGCACAACTACATCATAAAAATCTCTTGCCTGAATTATTGCAATGGCTTTCTAATTGGTCTCCTTGCTTTTATCCTTTTCCACCTATATCCTGCTCTCAACAAAATAGCCAAAGTAATGCTTTTAAAATGTTAGATTCTGCCATTCCTTGGTTAAAATCATGAAACTCAGAGTAAAAGCCTTTCAATGGCCAAAAAACCATGAAAATCTAGCCCTACCATTACCTCCCTGATCTTAGCACAAATTACATTTTGCTTCCCTCTTTCTACTCTAGCCACACTGGCTTCCTTACACTTTACTGTTGCTCACATGCACCTGGTGAGCTCTTACCTTTGCCTTGGTGGTTCCCTCTGGATCGAAGACTCTTCCCCTGAAGATCTGCAAACTCATTCCTTCAATTGATCGCTCCAAGATCACCTCATGAGGCCTTCCATGACTGCATTATTTAAAACTGAAATTTGACCTTTCCAGGCTCCCACCCCCTGCCCCCAATTTTCCTTAGACGACTCTAGTTCTCCCTTTTCCCCATAGCACTTGTCACCTCTATGATACTATGTTATTGTGTAATTTGCCTCTTTATTATGTTTCCTGTTTACTTCTTCTCCCCCACCCAGTCCTACCCTCAACAAGCTCCACAGGGTTTTTTGGTTTGGTTTGTACAGATACATCAAAGAGGCTACTGCCTGCCACATAGATTTTTTTTTTTTTAAGATTTTATTTATTTATTTGAGAGAGAGAGAATGAGAGAGAGCACATGAGAGTGGGGAGGGTCAGAGGGAGAAGCGGACTCCCCGCCGAGCAGGGAGCCCGATGCGGGACTCCATCCGGGGACTCCAGGATCATGACCTGAGCCGAAGGCAGTGGCTTAACCAACTGAGCCACCCAGGCGCCCCAAGATTTTTTTTTTTAAGATTTTATTTATTCACTTGAGAGAGAGGGAGAGAGAGAGCAAGCAAGCAAGAGTAGGGGGAGAGGGAGAGGGAGAAGAAGACTCCCCACTGAGCAGGGAGACTGATGTGGGGCTCGATCCCAGGACCCAGAGATCATGCCTGAGCTGAAGGCAGATGCTTAACCATCTGAGCCACCCAGGCGCCCCTGGCACATAGATTTTTAATAAATATTACTGAATGAATGAATATAATACATTTCTCTTTCATAAAAAAATGAATATTTGGATTGCATATTTCAAGAATTTTGATATGGGATACTCAACATGGATACATATCCAAGTTAAGGTATTGAACTCAAGGATTAAAAAAATTATTTTTTATATATACAGGTAGATAAAGCAAATTACTATGGCTTACAAAGGAGCCAGATCTCAGACTTATTCATAAAAACATTTAATGCCAGATGATGATGGAGTTATTTCTACAAAGTTTTAAGGAATGAAAGAAAACTAAGACATCAAAAGAGAAAAGGACAAAAGACAGACATTCTTAAACATGAAAGAACTCAAGGAATATGGCACTCTTGAATCCTTCATGAAAAAATGCTTGAAAATGAATTCTAACTAATTAAGAGATAAATCAAAATAAAGAACATGGGAATTGAGAAGCTGTGATAAAAAGGACCGATGGTGTTTCAATCTATTTAAATATAGAATTAAAGACTAAACAACTGAGAGAATTATTGCTATAGAACAAAATGCGAATGTTATTAATCAGAACAATGTAAAATTAGTAGTATAAAGATAATTGGAAAGTGTGGTGAAGGGAGATATTCTCATGTTTCTAAGCAAGAGTCTACTGATATTGTCTAATATTGACATAATATAATAAAGACATTAATGACTCCAACTCTTATTGTTTTTCAGATCCACCCACTGGCCCTTTCAAGCTTAGAGGGTTCTAAATCTTATGGCAAGAAACCACTTATTTGAAAATTGACAATTCCTTTAGTTTTGCTTCAGTTTCTCTTTTTATTATTAAATTACAATTAAATTTAATACTTTGTTATTAAAAATAGTATCTATATATGATCCATTTTAACAAAAAGCAATGTTATCTATCTATCTATCTATCTATCTATCTATCTATCTATCTATCACCTAGTTATCATCTTCATCATTTATCTTTTATAGCCATACAACAAGATTTAGAATTGTGTTGACCTAATATTAATGGCAGTAATTTTTAGATAGTTGGAATCAGGAAGTAGCTTTTTATTTACTTCTTGGTACATTTCTGCATTTTTTAATCACTTTTTAATGAGCATCACCAATTAAATTCACTACTGCACTTTCGCTCCCCACCCTCCCTCCCCCCCCCCCCGCCAAGAAAAAAAAACCTGGAAGGAAATAGGCTAACATATTAACAGTGACTAATATTATGTGGTACAGATAACTGAATAATACTGATAATAGTTTCTTCTATCTTTATACCTTTCTGTATTTTTTTAATAAAAAAAAAGCAAGGCATGAAATTCTGGAATGAAAATAATTTGGTTCAGAATTCTGAGGGCAATGTTCCAATGTCTTCTAGCTTCCGATGGCAATCCTGAAAGTTAGATATAAGTCAGATGACTGATCCTTTATAAATAACCAGTTCTATCTCTCCAAAAAAATTTAAAGTCTTCTCTTTATTCTCATTCTTTTGAAATTTTGTGATGGTGTGCCATGGTGTAGGTTCTCTGTGATTCAGAGAACTGGGTACTTAGTGGGTCCCTTTAATCATGCTGTCCATGTCTTTCCATTTAGGGAAACGTCCTTGTATTTTTCTTCTGTTTCATCTTTTCTTTCTTTCTGGAACTCCTAGTTTTGAAGTTTGGACTTCCTGAGTTGATTATTTACATTTTTTTCTTTATCTTTCCTCTTCAATTGCACTTTTTTTCTTTGGGTGTTTATTTTACTCTCTGTAGGACTTTCTCAATGTTATCTTCCATCCATGCAACTGAATTTTTAGTTTCTTCCATATATTTAATTTCCAAGTGACATTCATATTCTTTGAAGTTTCCTATAAAAATAAGATCCTATTCTTAGTTCATTAATGCATATTTATTCTTTTTTGTTTATGTATATCAATTATTTATTTTAAAGTAATCTTTCTTCTTCCTGTATCATCTCTGATTCTTCTGAATTCCTCCTTTCTGTTTCTGTGTTTGGCCCTTTTACTTCATTTTGGAGACTTCCTCAAATATTTGATGATTCTTGGCTTCCTTAAATATTTAAACTTGTGGCTCAAAAAGCTGATAAGAGACTAATGTGTAAGTGTGTAAGTGAATTGGCTTTTTTACATGTAGAGTGATTAGCTGGTGAGTAGTTTCTTTCCTGTAGAAGCCCCAAATATAAGCATCTGTAAGCCCCTTTCTCAGGCTGCTCATTCTCAGGTTCCTCCAGAGAAAATTGTTTTAATCTTTCATCATACAGTAATATAACCTGGTTGCTGACAGAACAGCAGAATGGAAGGGGGCTGGAGACTTGACCTGTGGGGATGTACACTTTCATATACTCTTTGAGTTTATTCTGTGATGTTTCATCCTCACCTTCCACTATATTTGGTCATTCTGAGTCCAGACCATCTGAGGAACAGTTTCTCTAGATAATGTACTTCCAGGCTCCTGTCAAGTAGGAGAGGAGTTTGGCTGCTCAGGAACCCTGAGTTCTAGATGTTCTTCATATAGATCTTTATCTATCCCCTTATCCTCACATTTCCTTGGGGTCTGGTACCTCTAAAACCTCAGATTTTCTGAGTTAAGTGGGGAAAAACCTTGCTTCTTCTAGACATTTTCCCTCTTTAGCTCAGGATTTGCCTCCCCCCACCCAGCAATGTCATTCTCCGCTCTTCCATCTGCTTTCCATCTTCCGAAATGTGTTGACATCTAGTCACTTCCTGTTATCTCCTTTCTGTCCTCTTTTTCACCCATGTGTTTAGTGTTTATTCCTGTTCTGTCCCTTCAGTAATGCTTCAGAAGGGAGTTCAAACCATTATATATAACCAGAAGGTACCTATATGTATTAATTTAAAAATGATTCACTGACCTCCTATTAAATTTGAGGAGCCTTAAAATTACATTACAGTTATAATAAGATGAAGAAAAGAAGATTAATGTGTCCAAAGATTAGATCAAAGAAGTAAAAAAGAAGAAAAGCAAAACTTGAGGCCCTGGCAGTTGACCAAACAACTTGCTTCCAGGCTGTTAGTAACCAGAGCAGAGAGGAAAAAAAGACATCATCATTTGTACATTTTTCATTGTTCAAAGGAAGGAAGAATACTTTGCCACTAGGGGTAAAACACTTCCTGCCCTGAACTTTGAGAGTAATTTGTTTATTCAATTCATTCATCATCTTACTAGTAGAGTGCTCTTTCATTCCCACAGACCTGATTATAGTCTTCTTTTGCTTAAAACCTTTCCATGGCTCCCACTGCCTTGGACATGAAGTTTAAGCAACATATGCTAACTGTAGATTCTCATGCCTCCCTCTTTACCCTCATCCCCTCCTACTTCACTGGACATATTCTATGTACAATCATATTAGACTCTTGTCTCTGAATGAGACATGCTTACCTCTTACTCCAGGCTTTTTTTTTTTTTTTTAAGATTTTATTTATTTATTTGACAGAGAGATAGAAAGAGAGCACAAGCAGGCAGAGTAGTAGGCAGAGGGAGAAGGAGAAAAAGGCTCTCCACCGAGCAGGGAGTCCAATGCGGGGTTTGATCCCAGGACCCTGGGATCATGACCTGAGCCAAAGGCAGACGCTTAACCTACTGAGCCACCCCACACCTGGCAAAATTGGCATCTTCACTCTTTAAGGCTCTTTCAAGCTTCCCCTTCTCTGGGAATCTTCCCTTGTTCCCACTTCTCCCATTTGTCTGTGTGCCACTTCTCACCGCTTCCCTGGCACCTTATGCATGCTTTATCAGAGCACTCACCATACTTATCAAAACTCTTGGTTTATTCCTCTCCTTCTCTTTCCCCTTAATCCATATACTGATAAGTACAGGGATTATGTTTATTCATCTTAGAGTCTACATTGTCTACCACATTTCCCCCTGGCACATGGTAGGCATTTAATAAATATATTTGAATAAATGAACAATAAATAGGATTCAAGTATGTGGTTTACTCCAGTCTTACTATATGAATAAAGTTTCGAAGCTCTTCAGGGTTGAATAGGTCCCGTGTCACAGAGAAATTATCACAAATATCAGCTGGCTCAGACAGAGATTGGAGAGCAAAAAAATAGCAGAGAATTGCAGCCTGAGGTTGCCAGTGAGAACCTGTAAAGAAGGTATTCTGCACTGTGGGCTGACAGCAGAGCCATATGTTCAAGATGCCAGCTGATGTTTTACTGTGGGAATCTAGGGCCTTCCTAGATTCTGTGCCTGATTGGGGGCCATGTCACTCATGTCTGCATAATTGCTTTGTGCTCTTTACATTCTCCCGAATCTTTGAATTGCCAGGCTCTCTGCTCCTCCCGCTACCCACCACGCCCACCCCTGCTAGGGCAGCCCTGGCTCGCTGTCCTGCTGCCAGTTCTCAAACTCTCTAACTCTTCCCTTTCAATGAACAACTATTTGCATTTGTCATATTTGCTTCTGCTTTTTTTTTTTTTTCTGAAGATACAGAATACTTCAGATGTGTCAGAAGCTCCATTTGTAGCCATCCCAAATCCCGTTTCCCTTTCTTCCTCCACTCACTCAGGGGTCCATTCAGAACAATTGTACTACTTCTACAGATTGACAAGGTAGCAGGGAATCAGATCAAGGAAAAGTTTCTGTTCAGTAGCACAAGATGAAGAGAACTAGGTAACTATCACCAAAACACCACTAGTTAAGATGGAGCAGATTTGTGAGCATGAGTTTGTACCTTAGGCCTGTCATATTTTTTCACCTTTATGTTAGTTAATTGCAGAGTAACATAAATTAACTTTGGAACACAAGCAAAAATGGGAACTTTATTTATGAATTTCTTGGATTTCTTTACCTCAAGCCAAACAACTAAATTGCTACTTAGCATAAATTATTTATGGGCCCTGGCTCAATACCATCCAGCACCAGCCCCTGGAGGTATGGGAGATATAAAAGATTTAAAGCATCACTGCAACAGTGTTCGGGCCGCCATGGAGCCGTGTTTCTTTCCAGAAGGGTCCACTTTATTTTGTTGTAAATAAATAGAGGCTGGATTTCCAGGGAGGGAAGTTAGCTTCCAGTGGGATGGTGGTGGTATTTTGCATATGTTAATTACACAACCCTTTTATGACAGATAGACACAGTGTTTGCAGAGATATTTCTCAAAAGACCCATAGACCAAATGGGTATTTTCATTTCCTGGCATGGAGTCATTTCTCTCATTTGATCTCACTTCAAAATGTGAAGTTTTCAAAGCTTGCCACCTGTAGAGGAGGAAAAAGTTTTCTATACCCTTCTAGATTCTTTTGGCTAGTCTATTAATTAAACTGACATATGACAGATTAATAGGAGAAAAACAAATTTAATTTTGTACATATGGGAGCCCCATTAAGACATGAGAGGCTCAGAGTCAGGTAAGTGAGGCTTATATATGCCATCCTGAGCTATGGTGAGAGGGTAGGGGCTTGGGATTTCTAAGAAAGACAATTCACAGAAAGATGGTAGGAACACATATTTGGTAAGTAAATAAATGTCATGCCATGCAGAGACAATGGTACATGGAGAGGAATTTGAACAACAGGCCCTGTGGAGCCCCCCCCTCCCCCAGATTACCACACCTAGCCCATGCTCTGTAAATTATCTCCGGTGATAGCTCTCTTCCTGGACCAGCCCCATTATCTAAATTAGAGGCAGTTAAAGGGAAGTAAAAGTTCTTCCTGAGTCTTTTAGGTCTGATTGTCTTCAGCTCAAGATAATCCACATGGCAAAGTAATACATTTTGCAGAGGCTCATTCTGAACCCCTTCATATCTTAACAGTTTATAAGTATATTTATCCATACAATTCTAGCAGGAACAAATGTACATATTCTGCAATCTTGATTCTGTTTTCATTAAAATTCAAGCTCAATAATGGTGTGCTGACACTTGTGACAAGCCCATTGTCACTTCTTAGGTTGTCTTTCCATAGCTCTAACCTCAGCATGTCACCCTTTGCTCCAAAATACCCTTACATACCTTGTTTCTCAGACACAGTCTGTTTCTAAGACAAGGTCATTGCCTTCTTTTTCTTTGGGTCAGACATATTTCATTTAGTTCACACAGTGTTTAAGATCAGCAAACTCCACATAAAAGTATAGATTTCTGGCTTTTCATTCAATTTCCAAAATTAGAAAGCTGAGCAATTTTAGGCTATCTTTTCCACTGAGCAGCTGTTGACTTAAGCTGAGTAGTCCCTGTCTCTTCTCCACTCCCTAGTTTACCATAGTCCCCACTAGGGGCGCCTGGGTGGCTCAGTCGTTAAGCGTCTGCCTTCAGCTCAGGTCATGATCCCAGGGTCCTGGGATCGAGCCCCGCATCGGGCTCCCTGCTCGGCGGGAAGCCTGCTGCTCCCTCTCCCACTCCCCCTGCCTGTGTTCCCTCTCTCGCTGTGTCTCTCTCTGTCAAATAAATAAATAAAATCTTTAAAAAAAAAAAACCAAAACAAAACCATAGTCCCCACTACCCTCTAATATCTATACCCAGCCTACTTTAGCCAGTTAGGTTTTAGGTTATTCCCTTGTTTGTGAATGCATTTGCATTTTGACCCATAATTTAGGTCCATGCTTTGGCTAATACTTTGATAACTTTCATGTTTTCTTGGGTAAGGTTATATATTATAAATTACTAAACCCAAAAGAAAAGAAGATCTTGACAGGCTATAGTGATGAACTCATAGATGTCACTATATTTTTTCAAGATGCAAATATATAAATATATTTCCACCTAAATGCAGATTAGGCAGATTTGCTCATTTTTCTTTTGAAAATCATGGCATGTGTAATCACATTCTTTAAACAACAGAAAATGCCTCCATGGTATTAGTTTTCCTAAATCCTTGGTATACTGTTTGAAATGTCACTTTAGCTTGATCACTTGCCCAGGCCAAGCCCAGTCAGGCTATGTTGTCTTTCAAACATTTCAGGCCCAGGCAGACCTTGCACCCCTACTGCTTGATGTGCATTGACTCATCCTCTTGGGATCCCAGATCTGATAGTATTTCCATTAACCTCCCAAGCATTGCCACTGAGGTTCTCTTCTTGGGCCTTGGATTTTGTTGCATCACTATCCTCCTTTAATATCTTCAGTGGTTTCCTCTTAAATTTCAGATCAGAATCAGATCCTAAGTGTCACCCACAAAGACTGTGACCAGCTGAACTTGGAAAGCTTAACTATATCCTCCTGCCCACCCTTCTATTTTAAGGGGAATTTAAAAGCAGGGTAGAGGGAATGAGTGGGGACTTTGGAAACAGACCCAAATTCCAAGTCTGATCCTGAGTATATTAGACCTGCCTTGGCCTCAGTTTTTTTTTTTTTTTATCTGTAAAATGGGGTAATAGCAGCTATCTTGCAGAATGCTTAGAAATATAATTGCTAATATGTATTCTAAAGACATTCAGTGAATTATTCCTACAGGTCTGTGTCAGTGCTGTAAGTCTTCTTGCTCCATTCCCCTGCCTCAGCTTACCATACTTTGTCTTGGTGATGAAGAGAGAAAGTCCTTTCCTTGTCTCTTTCTGCTACCACCTATGATGACGGATCATCCCTGCCTTAAAATGCCTTGACTTTGTCCTGTCCTAGCCCCACCCCCAGAAGCTGTTACACACCAGGGGAAATAGAAAGAAGCTTCTGTAGAGCTGAGTTCTAGTAAAGCCTAGGTCATGGCCAAAGGAGAGACCATCCTCTTTCAAGAACACAGAGGGGCTCCTCCCTGTAAGGGCTGAGAAAGCTTGTTCCCCCTCTCCCTTATCTCTCACCCCTATGGAAAGGAAAATAAGACTCTGCATGAGTGGTCATCCCAAAACTGGCTATATTGCATATTTTTATAACCAAATTGTATGTGTAGATATTATAATAGATAATCTGAATGTGCTGTACCATCCTACATAAAACATAAAAGGTTGCTGTCTCTGTCTCACATGCATTTAAAAAGCTCATTTTAATATTCAATGCTTCTAACAGTCATCTAAATCTCAAAAGGTAAGCAGGATATACCATATAAAAGACCCAAAGTTAAAACAAATGTTGCTGCTATAATCTGGAATTTGTCTCTCTCCTCTCATCCCCAACCCGCCCTCCTCTCATCACCCTAGCTTCTAGAGAGCACAAGCATGGCATATGCCAGTCTCCCTTTGTAGCTCAGCGATGCACTTTGGAAATGCAAGTTATGGAAAATACAAGGAATAGCCACACTCATAACCCAGGATTCATAAATAACTTTTTAAAAAACTCTACCTTTTGTATTTCTTTGTTTTTCAATATTTGTTGTGAATTTTCAAAAATACACCCTAAATTATAATGTATTAGACAATCTCAGTCAGTCTAATGACTTCTGGGACTAGGGTACATCAGTCTGTGGTGATGCCTCAGGCTGCTATCTACAGCAGCTGATGTGCTGGGCAATTCTTTGGCAAACTTGCTAAATTCACTTACTGGCACAACTCTAGGCTAGGCTATTCATTTGAGTACTGGATGATTTCCTAGCAAAATAAATAGAATCCCCTTTAGCAGAGATTAGGTTACTCAGATCATTCATTTGAGCTTTAAATGTCAGAAAACATGGGGATCTTTTTTTCTGTATTAATTATGATGACTGTTATGGATTGAATGTTTATGTTCCCACAAAATTTGTATGTTGAAGCACTAACCCCCAATATGATGGTAATAGAAGGTGGGGCCTTTCGGAGGTAATTAGGTCTAGATGATGTGATGGGGGTGAAGCCCCCATGATGGGTTTGATTTCCTGTCTATAAGAAGAGGAAGAGACTAGAATTCTCTCTCTCCTCCTCCTCTCTTTCTGCTATATGAAGATACTACAAGCCAGGAAGAGAGCTCTCACCAGAACCCAACCTTGCTAACATTCTAAGCTTGGGCTTCCCATTCTGTAGAACTGTGAGAGATGTCTGTTGTTTAAACCATCCAATCTATGCTAATTTGTCAGAGCAGCCTGAGCTGGCTAAAAAAGATTATATCAGTGTCTTTTGCATGTGTATGCTTGTGTGTGTAGATTCTGGCCTGTTGGGTGATTGGGTACTCTCTCTTGATCTACTTTCTATTGTGTAAGATATTGTGGTTTCTGGAAGAAACACTCTTGCTGAATTGCAGAGTAGAATTGGAGAATGGGAAGAAAGGGAAAGGAGAAGTAGCAGAACACTTCAAAAAAAAAAAAAAAAAAGCAGTACTTTTCCTTCCATTTAATCGAGAAGTAACCCTTAGATATAGCCAGGAGTGCCTGAATTCAGGAATGCCTGAATTTTTCAAGCTCACAGAATAGAATGGGCCTGAATTTCTTGCAGCTTTCTTTAAAAGATCACCTTTCCTTTGCTTAGAATCATGTTGAGGCTGCTATAATTGGTCTGAGCTCAATTTTAGTGGGAGACTGTGGGCAGGCAGTTGAAGAAAGAACATGGTCAAGTGATGTTTTTAAAAATGCACGTTTTTCTGCTACAAAAGCAATTCCAAAAACCCCGCCTCCTCTCCTCCCCATCTCCCAACCAACTCTACTCAAAATGTGTGAACTTTGCATTTAAACTTCGTATGTGCCTAGTGACTAGTATGGAAAGCTCTCCTGGGTAATTTGGGGAAATATATGTATTAAAAATGAAGTTATGAAAAATTGAAAATTGCTTTTGAATATCCATGGTAGTAAAACCCATATATAGCTCTTTCCTTACTATTTTAATATGGAAGTTTTGCATGAGAGTTAAGTAGCCATGTCTTTTAGCTTCTGAGAAGAGAGAAATCATGTCTTCTGTATATGGTTATTTTATGTTTATACATAGGTGCCAGCTCCTTATAATTTGTGTTTTGACTTCTAGTCTTATTTTTTGTTATTTAAAAAGCAAAAAAAAAAAAAGAGAGAGATTCTTAAATTCCTTTTAAAAGAGGTTGGTATTAAAAAAAAATATATATATATATATGGAGAGAGAGAGAGAGAGAGAGCGCCAGTTGTGATTCTCAATTTCACATGAAATCAATTCTATGTAATCATTACAGAATTTGAATTTCAAGGGAGTGGGAGGTGGGAGCTGGGAAATACACCTTTTTCTGGCACAGTTTGTTCTTTTTTTTTTTAAGATTTTTTTTTTTTTATATTTATTCATTTGACAGAGATACAGAGAGAGAGAGAGAGCATGAGCTGGGGAGAGGGGGAGAGGGAGAGGAAGAAACAGGCTCCCCGCTGAGCCAGGAGCCTGATGTGGGGCTCCATCCCAGGACCCCAGGATCATGACTTGAGCCAAAGGCAGACGCCCAACCATCTGAGCCACCCAGGCACCCCTGGCACAGTTTCTTCTTAGGTGTGGCAGGGGATACGCCTTTCTATTACTCACCTGCATTCTTTGTTTTGATCAAACTTCCTCTTGCATGAGGCCTTCATGTTGAAGATCCTCTAAAGAGAATCCTCCACCCCCTTGCCATCCCCAAACACACTTTGTCCTTTTGTCCACACAGGGACATGCATGGGC
The DNA here is from genome assembly GCF_029215605.1 of Mirounga angustirostris. Classification (NCBI taxonomy): domain Eukaryota; kingdom Metazoa; phylum Chordata; class Mammalia; order Carnivora; family Phocidae; genus Mirounga; species Mirounga angustirostris. Next base: position 84,862,462 of record NW_026991716.1, on the reverse strand, counting down.
CTGGGGACCCCCCATCAGAGGGCAAACTTCAGATAGATGGGGAGACTTGGGAGAACTGCCTTCCAATAGCCTGGGGAGCTCTCCATTCAAGGAGCCTTCTCTCTGTCTCTGTGCATTATGCAAGTCATTCTTTTTCCTTCCAGAGTGTAGTAAAAACAAAAAACAAAAAACACAAAACAAAACAGTGGGGAAAATTAGAAAAAAAGTACCAGTTTCTATGGCCATGTTAACCATCTAATGTTATGTACTTTCAACTTCAGACTTTTTTTTTTTTTTAAGATTTTATTTATTTATCTGAGAGAGAGAATGGGAGACAGAGAGCATGAGAGGGAAGAGGGTCAGAGGGATAAGCAGACCCCCCTGCTGAGCAGAGAGCCCGATGTGGGACTCGATCCCGGGACTCCAGGATCATGACCTGAGCCGAAGGCAGTCGCTTAACCAACTGAGCCACCCAGGCGCCCGAACTTCAGACTTTTTTGAAATTATCTTTTTATAAGATAAAATGGACAAGCTTATAAATAGATATGGGCTTTCATAATTACTTTGACTCCTTCTTCCTGAAATGGGATGGGAAGTAGGAGTAACAAGATACCAGCAACAGTGGAGTAAGCCCTCAGGAGCTTAATCTCACCCCTGAGTGGAGAGGAGAAGGGGGAGAAGAAGAAGGAACAGCGATGGGTGAAGATGGTTTCTCTGGGTGTGGGAAGGTGGAAGAAGGTAGAAGAGAAGGGGCACTGTGAGAAAGAGACAATGGTATAAGAGGAAGAGCATTGCATTAGAGTCAAAAGACTGGGGTCTCAGGGCTTGCTCTGCTATTTACTGGTGGCATAATAGGAGGTCACTTGGTCTCTGAATTCTGTGTCCTTGTCTAGATTCCTTTGAGACCGAGTTCTCATCTATCAAGGATCGCTGCTGTTTTCAGAATATGGTGAGGTTTAAAACACTAATACCCCAACTGTTTATCCAAGTGAGTGTGCATCCACTTGGAATCCCAATTAATCCAGGCCACAGCTGATTCCTTTCAGAGGCCCGAGTCCTCCCAAACATTAGGGTCTGCTCAGCTAAGTCTGCTGGAAACTTTGGGGCCTTGTAATCTCAGCCTGCCTCACTGCCCAGACAGCCTTGTCACTGCCCTTTGGTGGCCATCTGTCCACCACCATGAATGGGTTCTTCTTGGAGGGTCATGCTTCCCCTCCAGCTGAAGCCGTTCATATTCCCCAGACTCTGTTGAGTTGGGAGATAAGGTCTGTGTCCTCCTCATTCTCCAGGGTTGCTTTCAGGTTATTACACCTTTACATTTGGGCAAAAACTATCCAATCCTTTGAGGTTTTATGTCTTCTCTCTGAGCAGCCTCTAATGTCTTCTGGTTGATGACATCTATAAATTTCTTGGCCATAATTCTTCATTCACTTGTGACTGTGGAGGCTGCTTTAGTCTCACCCACTTCAGTTTTGACATGATCCTGGCACCTTAGTGCTGTGTGGACATGCTGGAAAACTGACTCTTTCTTCACTTCTTCATTAATTCAGCTATTCCTGTCTTCTCACTGCCCCTGACTTTCCAAGGAACTGCTCCACTTGTGACCCTCGAATTCAGTGCTCTAACCACAATCATCTCTCCTTCCATTACTTTGAATCTACTTTCCCAACAACCCTCAGGTCACACTGATAATTGTCTATAATGAGGCTGAGACTCAGCAGAAGAGAAATGGGATTTCCCCCTTGATCCTGAAGTGAGAAAGGTTGGCAGTTTTCATGAAATCAGGGAAGGTTGAGTATTTCTAAGTAGGAGTGGACACTGTAGGGTGGGAAAGGGGAGTAGAGCTGTATCTTATTTATCAAATGACTTCTCAGTAAAAGTTCAGACCATGATTCTGAGGCAGAACTCTGTTTGGAGTTGTTTGGAAATGCCTAAAGAGAAAATATATTTTGATCTAACTTACTGTATAAGAAATTTATTTCTAGTAAGTTAGAATGTATCACTGTAATTTCTCCAGGTTCACCCTTCATGGTCTTCCATTTGCACACAAGTGATAAACTCAGGAAGAGGACATGGCTTATATACTCTTCATCCATCCATGAACTTGTTAATTCAACAGATGTTTATCAAATACCTGTTTTTGCATCTGGTACTTACTGGCCATATCTCTGTCCAGATGCAGATCTTTTGATAAATTATTGGCTTGCCTTATAAACTGTTTTATTGCTCACAAATTTAAGGAAACAACAAGGGAAACCATTACTCTGGATGTAATTCTTAACAATAAAAGAAGAACTAAAGAAACCTTCTAGTGGAAAGAGCTGTAGGATAAAATGGACTTGTCATCTTAGAGTCTACAAAGTGGTGGGAAGAATGATCAGACATGGGCCTTCAATATTTGAAAAGTGAAGTTCAATATCTGTTCAGAGAGAAGAGAGATAAGCCTTCAGGGATGGGAATCCTGATAGATACAACCCCGAGAGGGATGGAGGTCCAAGGGAGTGGGGGGAAAGTGGTGGGAAATGACAAATGGCCTTGATTAGTATGAAGAAAAGGAGAATCCTATGGCTCATGAAGAGCACAAGTGAGATGTTAGGTAGAGATGGGAACACATCCAAGATGAACACACAGAAATGCATGCAGTGTTGTTAGAGAAAAGCCTCTTGGAGAAAGTTTCTAGAATACTCTAAAATACTTAGTAAAAAGACTTAGTCTATTACCTGGGAGTTGTGGTACCAGCCTAACAAATAACAGAGTGAAAGTAAAGCTGCTTAAGTGGACTTTTGCCTTTTTATTCTCTGCTGGGAAACTAAACTTTGAAGTGAAGAAAATGGAGTCAGAGTGGTTTAGGACAAAGTGAAACCATGGGAGCAAGAAGGTGGGAAATCACTCAAAACCTCTAATGAGTTCTTCTCCAGGCCAAGAGGAATGAAACCACAGAACTCAGACAGCGTTCAAATGGAAATCTCAGGAGAGGACTGGAAATAGGGAGGTGCCAGAACCCTCAAGATGAGTCAACGAAATTCTGATTTAAAATTGGGAAGAAGTTTGATTGCAGAAACTACAGATCACCGAGGCTTATGGCAATCTTGGCAAAATTCTATGAAAGATTTTTAAGCAAAATTTTCTGAGCTCCTGGAAAAACAAGTAGCAGCTACATGATATAAAGATTAATTCAGGGGCCCCTGGGTGGCTCAGTTGGTTAAGTGTCTGCCTTCGGCTCAGGTCATGATCCCAGGGTCCTGGGATCGAGCCCCGCATTGGGCTCCTTGCTCAGCGGGAAGCCTGCTTCTCCCTTTCCCACTCCCCCTGCTTGTGTTCCCTCTTTCTGTCTCTCTGTCTGTCAAATACATAAATAAAATCTTAAAAAAAAAGATTAATTCACCAAGCTAAAGTTTCCACAAGTTTTTTTTTTTTTAAAGGTTCTATTTACTTATTTGACAGAGAGAGAGAAAGAGAACAAGTCTATTTACTTATTTGACAGAGAGAGAGAAAGAGAACAAGCAGGCTCAACAGGGAGCCCGATGTGGAGCTCCATCCCAGGACCCTGAGATCATGACCTGAGCCAAAAGCAGATGCTTATCCGACTGAGCCACCCAGGTGCCCCTCCCTAAGGTTTTATTAGGTTTTGACTCTCAGGTTTGATTTCAGTATTTTTGACTCCTAAATCAGGAATTCTACACATATAAAGAATACTGATTTCATCAAGACATTTGACATTTCTTATGATATGCTTGAGAAGAGATGAAAAAATATGGAGTAGACAATAGGATTGTGAAAATGTGAATGAAGAATGGATTGGGAATTAACCTGAATGTGTGGCTTCAGTGTAACACCACACGATTCTTTGATTGTATCTTCTTGTTAAAACATCACATTTCTATAGAACTGATGGTTTACAAAATGCCCTTAAATCTATTATCTTCATACCAGTTCGAATAACGTCAGTTTATTAAGGCTATTATTTGTCAGAGGCATAGCTAGAAAACCTATTTTAATTCTTGGAACCAACTTACAAAGCTGATATTAATATTTCCATTTTACAGATGAGGAAGCTCAGGTACAGGGAAGTTAAGCAATGTTATCAATGTTATAAAGCTAATAAACAGCAGAGTTAGAATCCAAAACTTATTCTCTCTGTAAATCAGCTTGTGTCACCTCTGCTCCCAACTCCACAGTGGCTTCTCATCAGTCTTAGATGAAACCAGAAGGGCTTCCTGGTCCATAGGGCCCACATTGCCTCTCCTGCACATTTCTGCCTACCCGCCCCTTTACTCACTATACTCCTACCATCAGTCCTCCTATGATTTTTTCTTAGTTGTCCTAAAATATACATAACATTAAAAAAATAAAACTACTCAGCCCCACTGTTCAGGTGAAGAAAAGAAGACCCAGGGATTATAAAATTTGCCTAAGTTTGCAGAGCTGGTAAAATCAAAACCCGAACTTGCATCCAACATTTTTGATTCCAAGTCCAGTGCTTTTCATAAAGACATGAAGAAGATGAACAATAAGCTGAAACAAAAAAAAGTTAATAGTAATTTGGCTAAAATTAATATTATTTTACTTAAAAATCAGTTGGAAAATAAAAAAAAATCAACACATGATTTACCAATAGTTTCTGTGAAGAAAACTAAGGCAAATATTCTCAGCGTGTGGTCCCTTGACTAGTAGCATCAGTATCACTTGGCAAGTTCCCTGAAATGCAAAATCTTGTACACAGCTCCAAACCAACTGGATCAAAAACTTGGAGAGAGTAGGGTCAGGGAGAGGCACAGTAGACCTTGTTTTAACAAGCTCTCTAAACGAGCCACCAAGCTAAAGAATTTAGTTGAAAAGTAGTCATCAAAAGTGAAAGTGAGAACACCAATCCATGGCTCAGCTTATGTCCAAGGAATAACAATCCCAATGTTTACTTGTAGAAGGAACTGGGGATGTCTACAGCCTGTTCAGAGTGACTACTATAGCTTTCATGTAAGAGAGGAATGAGCTTATTCTGATGTCACAAAGCTTAACAAGTGATTGAATTTTTGAGCTAAAAGAATTCCCAAGAATCATCCAGTTACTTGTGATTCCAAATGTGGTCCATGGACCTGCAACATCAGCGTCACTTGGGAGTTATTAGAAATGTAGACTCTCAGGCCCCATCTCAGAGTTATTTATGTACTCACTAAAGTTTGGAAACACTGCTCTGGTGAACTCCTTTGTGTTGTATGAGAGGGTCCTTAGGTAATTTGCCAAGAGTCATAGAGCTGACCAGATGCAGTCTGAAATTCATAAAGGAGGGATTCTAACAATTAACTAAAAAAAAAAAAAAAATCTCAGGGTGCCTAGGTGGCTCAGTTGGTTAAGTGTCCAACTTTTGATCTCTGCTCAGGTCTTGATCTTAGGGTCATGAGTTCAAGCCCTACATTGAGCTCCATGCTAGGCATGGAGCCTACTTAAAAAAAAAAAAAAAACCAACAACAAAAACAACCCCAAAAACTCTTGTTCCTGTTTGCCTATATCTTCCCTTACCTTGGAGAGTTGTGAGTTCACCATCCGTAGTCATCAAAGTTACTAAATGGGTGCTTTATTCTCAGGGGTTGGTAGGGTAAGGAGTCCTGAATTGATTAGAATGTTGGACTAGAATTGTTTCTATTTTTAAATACTCTATCTTGCCAATCATTGCATTTAGGATTTGGCGGGGGGGGGGGGGGGGAGTTGGCGGGGCATAGTAGAGAATCAAAACCACTTTTAAATTTATTATTATTATTATTAATGGTAAGTGAGTTAAAGATGTGAGGTCTTAGGTAGTGGCTGGGAGGGAGAACCTAGTTCTTCCCAGGAGAGCCATCTTTTTTGGCTTGTATTTCAATTCCCTCCACAGAGACTTGCTGGAGAAGCCCTGTGACTGTCTTGCCTGGCTCTGTACATTAAAATAGTTCCTCTATCCACACTCCAGTAGAAAGCAAGCCCTGATGATATGCTGGAGTTGTTAACAACCTCAGTTTGGTCCTCTGTCAGTTTCCCAGCTTGATACTCTTTTCTCTAATCTCTTCCTAGAATACTCAGTCCTAATCTCTGGCTCATTCCCTCACTATGAATTTAAAATTTCTTCCTAAAGATCTCACGATTAATCTTGTATCTATGAACCCTTGTCTTTCTTCCCTACCTCTCATCTACATTTTCTCTTTGGACCATATGCTTCCAGATGCTCTGAGAAATGCCTTGGTGGAGACCAGCTGAACTCTGAAGGTTACCTGGCTAGGGTCCTCAAAGGTCCTTCCCTATCCCTGACAGAAACATCATGGCTGCTTCTTGGAATTTAGAGTCTTCTAAAAGTAGTGCATCCAAAATACTTACAGTCAAGTGTGGGACAATTTGGGATTAAGAGGAACACAAGGTTATTAGTAGAATGTCAAAGGTGAGAGCCAGATATGAAAAAACATGATTCATGGAAAGTCCGATTGACACAGAAGGCCACATTTGAAGGTAGAGTTTGGGGTTAGTTTACTAAGGAAATTTTGGGCATCCCAAGATAGTTTCTTTGTCTCTTAACAGGTGGTGGATTTGATGGCTTTTAAGGTCCCTGTTAAACTCACCAGAGATGTTTACAAACTGGGAGATGAAAATAATTAAGAGTTTGTAGATTCATGTACTTCTCTCAGCTCTGTTTTGACTAAATCCATCAGTGGGTTGATGACCTTATTGCTTGTGGTTATTTAGGGAATCTGATGTTAGAAGTTCATCCAAAATCATATATTCAGGGAACTTTGTTCACAGTGATTTTTTTTTTTTCTTAATGTAGGTCTAGTCACTCGTATATAATTATATTGATTAGAGTTGCAAACTATAGCCCACAGGCCAAATTTGGCAGGAGCAGACTGTTTTTCACCTAAAATTTTTTATTTTTCATTTTAAAGTGTTGTCTAAGAAGAGAAAAATAAAAATAGTGACAGAGACCATATGTAACCCTTTACAGAAAAATTTGCTGACCTCTTATGTAGAATTTACTCACCACAAAGCTGTTTTTATGAGACCAGAATGAAGAAAGAGTTTTGTTTCACTTCATATTTGGTACAGTCTATTGCCACTCTGTTTTATTTTATTTGTTAATTTACCCATATTTCATAATCCACTTTTATCTCATGGGGCAATTAGGAATGTTTCTCTTTACTTCTGAAATTGAATCAATTAGATAATACAAGCATCTATTAACTTGTTAAATGACATCATTTTAACTGGTTGAAAACTTTAATTATGTCACATTTATCAATTCATATAACATTCATTCTTTCATTCATTGATTCAATGCATATTTAATGAGCACTAACCATGTAGTTGACCTAGAGAAAATCAAAGAGAAAGGAAGCAGAAGTAAGCATAGATACAGAAAATTAAGTGAGCAGTTATAATAAGTGGTTATAAATATTATCATCGATGCAAACATACGATGCTAAAGAAGTTCAAAGAGGGGTACCTAAGTCTCTATGGAAGAGAGACTTGGAAGTCTGAATTGAACTAAAGTGAACTTGAATTTAAAATCAATATCTGCCAAGGGACACTGTGATTTGTTGGGGAGGGAATCAACATAATTCAATATGGCTGGAAGATAAAGAGCATGTATTGCATTGACAGTCCAAGGATGAGGTCAGAGGGGCCAAACAATGAGGTCTTGGAATACTATGCTAGAAATTAGAATTTATTTTGAAGCTGATGAGTAGCCACTGAAAGATTTTTAGCAGCTGAGTAACATGATCTGCATCTTCAAGAAGTCCTCCTCTTTCCCCATAGGCAAATTGTGTTGAAGAGGAACAAGGCAAGGTTAAAGGAGACACTGTGGAATAATCCATGAGGAAATGGTGAGCAGCCCAGCTAAAGTCACTGTAGAAGAACTGCTCAGATGATGCAGTTATCATGATCAATTGGATATGGTAATACAGGAGTGGGTGGGATCTCAGATGACTACAGTTTCTGTTGGAGAAACTAGGCATCCAGTGGGGTCATTAACTGAGGTAGAAAACAAGCAACAAGGTGGGAGAGAGAGAGGGAAAAGGGAATATTAATGATAGAATTTAATTCTAGACATGACAAGTTCAATATTATTATGGGACTTTCAAATGAAGAGCTTGGGAGGTAGCCAGATACACACAGCTGGAGCTCCAGAAAGAGGTCTGGGCCAGGGATAAATATTTTAGAATTTCTCTCCTATAGAGATGATAATTGCCTACTTCTGAGGGTTCAGTACATATGTGTTAATATCCATGTTAACTCTAACATTTATTTAATTCAAGCTCGCAGCTTGCTTTCAGTTTTCTAGCTTACCAGAGTGTACACCAATGTGTTAGGATGTTCACATGTATATTTTTCCCTCAAATCAGAAATCCAATTGAAAATTCCCAAAAGACAAAGAATTCAGTGATTGGCACAGTATGGGAAATCAATAAATGTTTCTTGAATCAGTACAAGAATGAGCAAGACAGACATGGCAAAACGTAATTATGATACACCATGCCGAATGCTACGATAACATTAACAAAGTGCTCTTAGGAGCGGACCTGTATAGCTAAGTCTGGGAAAGCATCACAGAAGAGTTGACAGTGGATCTGACTGCTTAGAGATGAATAGTTTGCCACATAGAGAAGAGAAAGGCCCTCCAGGAACTGGGAGATTTGTGCAAAAGTAAGAAGGGATACAAAGCATTCCAAAAATTCACAGTGGTTGGAAAGTTTCATGCAAAGGGGTGTGTATGTATGAGTGGGGCTGGTCCAGGGCTTTTGGCATCTTTGAAATCTGGAAGAGCAGAAGAAAATGAGGGCTGGACAGGGACAGAAGGTATGTTGGCCACTAAAATGAGCAACCGGGCATTTCCTGTGTCCATAGGGTTCTGAATTAGGCCAGGTTCACTGAGGCACGAAGTGGCTTTTGTCTGAAGGAGCAGTGGTTGGTATATTTAAAGTGTTAAAAGAATTTTAATCTAAGCCCTGTGATTTTAGGCAGGTGGAAAAGCCTTAATGCAGAGGCGGTGAAAGCAGAGTGCCCCGAGCAGGAGCTCAGGAGATGAGGATTCTATTGATTTTATTCCTAGTTCTGAAGCTCCTAGCTATAAAATCTTGGGCAAATGCTTCCTTGTCCTAGATCTTAACGGAACACTCCCCTAGTACAGAGCCTGGCTCCGGAAAGCACAATAAAGGATTGTTAAATAGGACTTTGTCTCATTTACAAAAGCAAGGCAATCAACAAGGAACATTCTAGTCTTGACATCTTGTGACTTCATGGTCCTACTTTATAATTTTTAATAGCATTGCCAACACCAAAAGATATTGACATAATTAATATTCATATATTATTATTAATTAATTAATACAAATATGAACTATTTACAAAACACTTTCACATATTTTATCTCAATAAGATTAACAATCAGGAGAGGGAGGTTTAATTGCTCACATTTTAAGGAAGAAGCTGACGCTAGAGACAGGAGCTAATAAAGTAACACATCTTGGATTTAAAGCCGAATCACCTGATTACAAATTGAGTATTTTCCCCACCCAACACATGTCTGCCCACCATTTTTGAGAACCATGTTTTTCTTGTCACATCTGTCTTTAGCATTTGCCCCTCCTTTCCCTATAGTATGACATCGCAACATGGCCTGTTGTGGAATTTCAGATGAGAGAATAGAACTCTTTTGAGGAATCTGAAACAGAAGCAACAGGGCTAGCAATAAAATACTAATGACATTTTGGAAAACCTCTGGTCTTTCAGTTAGCTGTGACAGTGACTTTGCGTTCCCCCTGAAGACCATGAATAGCCAATTGCACAGAATTGGCCACAGAGATAACCAGACACATCCATTCTGCTTTCTACCTGTGCTGGTCCTGAGTTTCTTGAGGAAGTTTAACCGTAACAGTGGGATCAACTTTACTGACATGAGGCACCAGGTAATTTGAATGTAAATGAATCCAAATTCTGCGAGAGAACAGGAAAGCCCAGTTTTAAACATCTGATCAGAGTTCTTCGGGCAAAGGCTCAATTACATTAAATTAAGCAGCCAGCTAGCAGGGCTAGAGGACTTATGGGCAAATACAATGTGCTCTTTTACAATAGCTCCAAGAACTATAGGTCAGCTTCTACTTCTGTTGGGAAAATAACATTAGAGGAACATTTGTAAAGGGCCTATCATTGTCTTGATAAGTTGATACTGAAACTGGTAATCAGTGAAATTGGAGGCATCCTATTTCCTGTTTCAATAGAAGTGAGGCAGCGCCGCAAAGAGAGTCCATCTCAATTTGTCCTAGTATTTTCTGATTCAGATCTCTCAAGCCAGTATCTCTTACTTAGTCATACCTTAGGTGTAGCTTCCGGGGAAAGTCAATGATACAGTACACGATAAGAAGTAATTATAGGAGATTGGATTAGCTGATTTTTTTCTTTATAAAAGCAGGCACACACAATAGAAGTTCTTATTGCATAAACAAGTGGGAAAATCTTTAAGTGGATTCCTGAAATATATCTTTTAGAAGAGTGAAATTTTGTTTGCAGTGTAGTGCCATATCTTTCAATGACCAAGCCCACAGGTACTCTGCTGTGTAAGACTTTCTAGAAGGGAAAAGCTAAAATCTTCAGAATCGTGTTAAATCTTTGATTTGGGACAGCATTCCCCTGCACTGTTGGAGGTGTCTGGCTATACAAATACTCTATTACAAAGGCATTTTAGTCCACAGCTAACTGAACACATTTTAGTTCGGAATGAGTCATAGGTGCCTTTTCCTCTGCTGTCTTTTTCTTTCTCTAGTGAACAAATATTTCTGTGGCTAGACCTGGGAATTTGGCACAGACACCAATGCTGTAATTAATTGTCTCCTTCTTATACCACAAGCCACTATTGTCTATGCTCAACTGAGTAAAGGCCATACCCTGCCATTAATTTTTCCCTTAGATTTCTTACTTATTGCTGAGGGAGTACTGCTCCCAAATTAATGGCACAGAATGTCCCCAGGTACCTGGAAATTTGCAAGTGTGGTTCTCAAAGCCGTGAATTAGGCAGCCACGATATATGGGCACAAGCGACATCCGAAGGCATTTTAACCCTCTGTCTTCCAAAGTTATGGTCAAAGATGCCCCAAAGTGGTTATCATTTATTTTCTGCCTGAAATTCCTTCTTCCCTGTAACTTTGTGCTCTGAATTTAATATTGCACTATTATGTTTCTCCAAGGATGTACTGTATACACGGTTGAATAGCTATGAATATCCCTGTGCAGCCTCTGATTGGACAATCATTGTTTTCTCACCAGCGGGGCGTCAGGTGCTATCTGCCTAGTCAGGAACCTGGGCGCTTCTCTCTTGCCCTGCCCCATCTGAAATTCATTGCAGACCCAAATACTCACCTCAGATTCTTTGGCTAAAAGCAATTCTAAAACAAATGATGATTTCTCACACTTATGTAGTTACCAAATCACTTTTACATGTAAGTCTTTCTTTAATTCTTACAGCAATCTCGAAGGTGTTGCCGGCCAAGTATTCTAAGCAATTTTCCATGAATGAGTGTAAGTAACGTGTTCTTACGATCATCAGGACACCTGCTCATCTGGTAAGGACTACTTTATTTTAGTGGGGGGTTTCAATTCTAGCTCTACCACTCATTGGCAATGTAACCCATATAACCCTCTGGTGTAACTAACTGGGAAAATACTCTCTCTTTATTTATTTCTAGATTCAAATTAGGTTTAGTTTCATTGGAGAATAATTTCTTAGTAACTAGAAACCCTCATAGCTGCTGGCAAAATAATTGTTTTTTTGTTACTTCAAAGGTTAGGTTAAGAAATCTTTTTATGTAATTAGTGGTCATTTGGATTTTCTTTTCTGGAAGTCTTTGTTCATTCAGGTCTTGAGCTAAGTTTTCAATTGGGCTTAGTTTTTCTTTTTTTAAATTGAATCTGTAGTTTCCTTACACCTGAATTTAATATCTCAACCATAGCTCCACAAGAAAATATTTTGTAGTTTCCTTATAATCCTTATTTGATGAGAACCGTTATAAAACATTTATATATTCATTCATTTAAAATAACAGTAATAAACCCATACATGCTAAAATAATTAATACATTCCATAAAAACTACCTATATTTTTGAGAACAAAAATCAACAGAAAAAGTGACATTGTTTTACATTTTTTGCAGATCTCTTTAATGTCTGACTAAGTAGAAGATAACTAAATGTATATACCTGCTTCTTCATTCAGTTTGCTGTGGTATGGTTTTTCATTTGCCTGGTATCAGTGTTGTGATACTAGAACTTACTCATTATCCATTGGATGGGCATTTACTTTGTTTTTGGTTTTGTGGGGGTTTTTTTGTTTTTGTTTTTTACCACCATAAATAATGCTTCAATAAACAAGCTTGTATATGTTTTTTTAAAGCATCAGATAAAAACATTTTTTAGACTAGAAATATTTATTTAGAGCCTAACATAAATGAGATCTTTCCATATGTTATTTCATTTGACCCCATAATATGCCATGAAAAAGCTAAGCTCAGAGTTAATTACTCCTTATTATGTCTTAAGCTGTAGACCAGGGAAGTAGAGGCAGGACTGCTAATTCCTATCTTTGCTATCTACATCTGTTAGACAGGACCAGGGTAGGCATCTCCAGGGCCCTATCCACCTAATAGTAGTTGCTTCCCTGAACCATGGCATTCTGTCTCCTATTGGAGGCCATTGGCTGCTAGCTAGCTTCATGCCCACCCAAGGCCTGAATACCTTCCCTTTATGATGGTAGAAGCAGGTTACATAAGGCTGCACCGTCGAGTGGTAAAGACTGCAAAATAATTCTTTCCCTTGGTTCTAAATCCACAAGGATCTCTGCTCCATGGAGTTGTGATGGTGTGTTTTCTCCAGATCTCAGGCTCAGGATATACTGACTACTGCTGAGAAATTCAAACTGGTCTGTGCTTTATAAAAATAAAAATGCTGTTCCTGTGAGGTTGGCAAGGGAGGAACCTTGTCCCTTTCATGGATGATGAAATCAGCACCTAGAAACATTAAGCAAAATGCTCGAGATTACACAAGTAGTACACACTATCAGTATGAGCAGGAAGGTATGTGGAGTCAAGAGTACCACTAACGTCCCTGGGGCCATATTCCTTTTATCTGCCTTGGCTTTTGTGGAGTAGAGCATGTTACTGAAAATAGACTTTCATGTTCTAAGAGGTCTTAAAATGCAGATCTGATTAAGACTCTACTTTCATACTGTTTAGAACTGTTCTGGAATTCTTCCAACTGAAACTTTTGTTTGCATCATTTTATAGTGTTGATACCCTTCAAATAGGATATATAAGGCAGTTTATGAGAGATTCATATGTGTTGAATTAAAACAAGAATAAAGCCCACATAAAAATATAAAATAAAAGGGCAAGGAGATTTTTTTTTCCCCCAATCTGTCTGCTTTGCTGTCTTCTTTCCTTTCTGAACCATTCAATCCAAAAGCTATCAGTTGGGGCTGATCAAGGTATGTGTCCGGGAAGCGTTTGGGAGGTGGGAGGGCTTTGGCAGAAGCAGCCTGGCATGAGTTGTCAGAACCTGTGTGTGCTGACAAAGGATATCCTCGTGGGTGGGTAATGGCAGTGACCCAGAGTGAGGTGTTGGAGCCTGGATAAGGAAAGTTTTAGGTACAGGAGAGAATACAGTCATAAATATGGTAAGGATAACATATTGATTATATTGGCTAATATAATAAGGATAACAGAATCTAGGTTTCCCATGACTAGGGAATGGTGTTCAATATATGAAAAGAGAGAAAACTGGAATAAACTTTTTGATGTTGGATGGGACCCATAGGTATATGGTTCTGGGAACAATGATACCTTAACGAGGAGCACATTTAGGGCCTGGATCTTGGCTTATTACATATAATTCTCCACTGAAAGGAACAGAGCTCCTTGGAAAAATAGCAGGTTTTATGGTTGGGGCTGAGCAAGTGAAAGATAACCTGGGGACATCTTCTTTATGCTAGAAACTAAGGAAGTGCTCAAAGAATAATGAGGATATGGGAAAGGACACAGATGCCAGTCTCAAGGAGCTCTCACTGGCCAAATCTGAGATAACTGAAGCCTCAAAGTAACAAATAAGCACATAAGTATATATGAGTAAATGTTGAAGAGAGAGTGCTTTCCCTAACTGAAAGATGTAGAAAGAATGATTGACTTTTAAAAAAGATTTATCTATTTATTTGAGAGAGAGAGAGAGAACACAAGCGGGGAGAGGAGCAGAGGGAGAGGGAGAGAGACAACCTCAAGCAGACTCCCTGCTAAGCGAGGAGCCCGATGCAGGGCTCCATCTCACCACCCTGAGATCATGACCTGAGCTGAAATCAAGACCCAGACGCTTAGCTATCTGAGCCTCCCAGGTGCCCCAAAGGAATGATTGATGAAGGAGGGCGCTTGTGTTGAGCGCTGGGTGTTCTATGCAAGTGATGAACCACTAAATTCTACTCCTGGAACCAATATTACGCTGTGTTAACTAGAATTTAAATAAAAATTTGAAAAAATAAAATAAAATCTAAAAAAAAGAAGATACAATTGAATTAGAATTGTTAACTTACTACATAGAGAATGATCAAACTAGAAAATCACCATTTGTCAAACATCAATGGATACTACCAGCAGTGTGTAAGAATTTGACAAGGAATGGAATATTTATCTCACCTCAGAATATCTCATCCTATGAACTTAAGAAATCAAAGAGGAAAGAAGGAGATTTACAGTGGAGAAACTTGGTCAACTCCCCTGATCAAATAATCACAGATAATATCAGCAATATTGGAACACCTCAAAATCATGTACCACCTGGTAAGATGAAAAAAGAAGAATTTAGCATGCCTTCTGTTACATGCCCAAAACAAAACACAACAACAACAAAACAAATAAAAAAATCAATTCCATCTGATAAAGAAATATCGGGCAAACCCAAATCGGAAGACCTTCTAGAAACTGGCCAGTATTATTCAAAATTGCCAAAGTTATACAAATCAAAGAAGAAATAAGGAAGTGTTTGTGACTGAGGGAGACCAAAGATACATAACAATTAATGCATTGCCGAATTCTGGACACCCTTCATTACTGAAGACATTAGGGGAACAACTGGTGAAACTTGAGTGCGGTCTGTGGATTTGACTATGATAATGTATCAATCTAATTTTTTGATTTTGATGGTTTTATTGAGGTTATATAGGAGAACATCTTTGTACAAGTTTCACAATAAAACACTCAGAAGTGATGGGGAATTGTGTTGGTAAGCTTACTCTCAAATGGCTCAGGGAAGAATATTTATTTATTTATTGTATTGTACTTGCAAATTTTCCGTGGTTGAAAATATTACAAATCCCCCCAAAAAATATAAATGAAAGGGCAAAGGAAGAATTGTATTCTAATGTCTTAGGTAGAACTACTCAGACTGAATATACAATTTAGTTCTGAGTTCCACAGTGGGTGATATAGCAAAGGCTAACAGTTAAGAGCAAGCAGCTCTCTTGATGCCAAAGTCCATGAGAAATGGATGGTATGAAGTGTTACATTGGTAACACTTAGTTGGTTACAATCTTCCCACAAGATCACTCAATTTGCACAAGCAGTTACTTTGTCTTATTATACTTTTCAGATGTTTTTCCTGCTAGTTTTAGTTATATTCTTAAGTAGCTTAGTTTCTAGATCAACATTTTCTGTAGAAGGCTTCATGACATATATTTGGGGGACTGAATAATTATTGGTGGATAATCATGAGGTTGTAGCGCTTACATAAGGAGGATTGGTTGCATTACATAAATATTAAACCTTTGTCATGACATGTCAAACCTCCATGCTTCTAATTAGCAATAAAAACTACTCTTTATTGAATACCTACTATGTACCAGGCATTCTACCTACATTATCTCCGATCCTAGACCAACCTTATAAAGCAGGTGTAATTTGTGCCCTCTTTACAGAGGAGGAAGCTAAGGGTCATAGTGACTAAGCGATTGAAGCACGTGGAGAGCTTGTGATGGTGTTGGGATTCAACCCCCAATCTGGCTGGATTCAAAGCCTGTCCTCTTTTTACTGTGTTTATGGTCTTTCTGATCAGTTTTATTTTACACACCCAAGGGAAATTAAGCCTTAGCTCAGATTCCCCAAAATAAAGCTTAGTCTCTAAAGTTTTTAAGCTAAATATTAGGAGTGAAGTGTTGGTCTCAGTCCCCAGTCCTTGAGCATGTGAAATAAAGTACTCTGAAGACCCAAGCTACCTCCTGTTTTCAAATTAGACACAGAGTTATCACATTACTTTTTCTAATCCACCAAAGCACTTTAAAGTATGTGTGTCTTTTGAAACAGTTTCTCACATGTAACTTCAAGTTCTTGAAGTATTATTATCCTTCATACTGGTTAAAATTCCACACTGGGTTCTTGATGGGTCCAGATGCATATGATTCATAGTGGGTGGTATTTCAGTCCTAAGTGAGAATATGGCACTATCTTGGGAATCATGTGCAACCTGTATGTCAGAGGAACCTGGGTTTTAAGTAATCCTGAGATTTGGACCATTGTCCTACCCTTGGTATTATGGGGATAGCTGGCACCTTGGGTTTAGATTTAGAGGGACTCAAATTTTAGCTCTAATCTGTGTTAAAGTAATTGTACATGCACACATACATACTGTCCCCACCTCATTAAAAGAAGAATAATAAGGGAAAGAAAAAAAAAAAACACCGTAAGGAAACAGAAAGGAGATTTGAGGTAGCTGGCTCTCATTCAAGCGCTGTATCCTTTAAATTCCCTGGTTGTTTGTTTCCTCCCTTGTAAAAATGCCAGTGATAATAATCTGCCTATTAGGGCAGATAATAGTACTTAACACATAGGACGGTTCTTAGGTTTTAATGTGTTAGTACATATAAAGTATTTGCAGCAATGTCTGGCTCAAAGGAAGACTTTATGTGTATTCACTATTATTACTATTAATATATTGAAGGGATTGACACCTAGTAGGTGTTTATAAATGCTAGTTTTCCTTCCATTTCTTAAAAAACTAGAATAGGTATACAGAAATTTTATCTATCTTTGCTCCTGAGGATCAGTATAGCTATTAGTGATCAGAGATGTATCCATCCATGTTACTGCAAAAGATCGGAAGCTATCCTGGGCAGTTGCCTTTCACTTTGGGATGCTGCCAATGGTGATGTAATGTACTATTGATATACTGTTGAGTTGATCTTGCAAGCCACACTTGACACAGGGATTGCTTTCACCTTGTTATATTGTTTCTGTACAAATAATAGTTATCCCTCAGGATAAGAAGTCATCCATGTGGAATAAAGGACACCTTCTCTATGTACGTGTACAAGTATCTGAAATGTAAGGATTGACAAATGATTGCTTGATTGAAAGTTTTGCAGGAATCTGAGAGTTTGAAACGTTTTTGAGATGGTGGTGACATTCTCTCTTTTGTTGGTTACCAGCATCCCCTGGTATTAAAGTTTGGGCCTATTCTGTAAGAAAATGACTTACACATGGTTACTCATCGCATCTTTAAATTTTGGCTCTATAAGAAACATAAGTTATTCTCTAATTCAGGGATCAGAAAACAATGGCCTGCAGGCCAAAACCAGCCTGCCACCTGTTTTTGAATGGCCTGTGAGCTAAGAATAGTTTTTACATTTTGGGGAAAAAAAAAGGCAAAGAAGCATATGTGACAGAAATCATATCTGACTTGCAAAGCCTAAAATATTTGCTGTCTGGCCCTTTACAGAAACAGTTTTCTGATACCCTGTTCTAACCCAATTCTCTTATTAAAAAAAAAAAAAAGAGGAAAATGAGGGCAAAGTAAGTTATGTGGTTTTTACAGAGGTTAACCCAGCTCATCGGAGACAGACCTGGAACTTGAATTGACTCTCCTGCCTTGCAGCCTCAGTCTCCATCAGCAACCCTGCGTCCTCATTAGCCCTTCTCTCTAGTGTTTTTCACCTACCTAACAAGAATAAGTTCATTTAAAAAGGTAGCACTAAAATTTTAAGCTTATGTGACTTCTCTTCCCTGAAGAACTTAAAGTACCTTAAGCTGGGTGAACCAATCCTGCCAGGGTAGAATTATATCTTGGTGATAAACTGGACCCTTAGGTAGCAATGGCAATTATATGTTCCGTATTATCAGTATTAATAATGTCCTCAAATGGTAAGAAATAAGCATATTTAACCTGTTTATTAGAAGCAAGAAGAGACTTAATAAAAGAATCATGTTCTGTCTTTAGGCTTCCAATAGAATTATTGACACACTCAGACCAAAGGATTTAGCACTTCCATGTTAATCTACAGGTTTGAGTTTTGGTGGTGATGGTGGTGAGGTTTCAAAGACTGCGATATACTCAAACTTTCCAGTAAGCGTTCATGAAATTATCATTTTGAATTTAAACAATGGATACTTGGAGATCACTGGAAACATGACATGTCAGGAAAATTGCATACTCCTGGATGGATTCTCCAAGCTTGACAATTCCAGCTGCCCCCCACCCCAATTCTTTTTGTGAGTTGAAGATATTTTTTTCTCAAGGTATTTGGCATAAAGCATACTTCGAAAAGAATGACCAGTAACTTAAGGTTTGTCTCTTTAATTTCAACTTGTTCTAATTCTGTACCAGAATATCAAAGAGTAATTTAATATGTGAGGCAATTATTTCTATACATTTGTAAGAGATTTGCTAGCTCATTTAGTTTATTATTTCCCAGTGTGTTTCTTATCCAATATGTTTACACTGAGTCCATTTTTTCATCATAAAGTCAATTTTATTAGTTTAACAAGTGAGTCAGGAACTTTTCTTTAAATCCAAACTCCAAACTAGATTTATTCTCAGCATTACAGCTGTTCCAATCAGCATTCCCTCTTTGCAAATGATGAGAATAGGAATGTGGGTGTAATTGGCATGCATTTGATTGTAACTGAATGGAGATGCCCCTATTGAAAGAGCAGAGAGATTCCAGTTTCCTAGAGTGCCTTGTAGGTGCTTCTAAGATCAGCTAATAGTTGATAAGAACCTCTTTAACTACATGGGTTATAAAATATTGCTCAAAAAACCAGAAACACATGCAAATTTGAGTACATAAAACCACTCTAGATTTGATACATTTCTCAAAGAAGTGACCTGAATTGACACTTAAATATTCTATAGATGCTTATGAATATGAATATCCATATATATTATAACCTATAGCATGGAAAATATGGTTTTTCTTGTGATTTCAGAAAATCTACCGCTGAATACATTAAAGCTATATCGTATTGATATCTAATACATATTTGCTTCCTGATTTCCAAAATTTAATGGGGGCTAAAAAGCAATAGGCATGGCTTTCCAACATATTATAAAAACTTCAGTGACATGCATTACACCAGACACAATATGCTCCAACCTATGCTGAAGAAAAATTACAGTCGATATTTTTTAGACATACATGTTCTGAAACTGCAAAGGATATGATGAGCATGAGAGAAAATGACCACATATGTAATTGAGCAAATTTCTGGATATATTACGTGTCATGGTCAAATGTAGGTTAGAAAGCTATTTGAGCCCGCTGGCTCAGCCACAGACTGTTTATTCCTCACATGACGTTAATCACAGTGATTGTGCCTGTCTCTGTTACATCTGGCAAAGCAACTTGTAAGAAGTCAGCTTTGGCCAGGACAGCCAGTCAAACACACATGGTTAAAAAAAAAAAAAAATCCATTTAGCTCAGATACCTTCTCCAGGCTCTTTATTAAGGTTCTAAAATTGTTGGAAATAAAAATAAAATCTCAATGTCTGGATATCTTTTGATATTTGCCAGCTTTAGTTTGATATTTGGAAAAATTGAAGCAGATGATTATTTTTGTGTTATTTGAACACATTTTTCTTTTTTATTGTTTCCTCCTCCTCCCCGACATCACATTTTTGACTAATCCTATTTCGCAGAGAGATGGATTATCAAAGAGGCAGGGTCGATGATCCTAGAAGACTTGGCACAATAAACATGACTCCCTCCAAACACCACACAGGCTTTGCCCAGAGAAGAAGCTGTAGATCTTCAGGACAGCTACTGGACTCGGTGTAGTAGGAACCCTGTGCCTGACAAGTGTTCTAGTCTCAGGCACTTGTTTCAGAACAATCTTTCCACACTTCTCTCCTGATAACAGCCCCATTTAAGGTACTGAGATGGAAGTTTCCTTAGATCTAAGCCCATTTTGTAGTTGTAATAGCCAGGGCAAAACGCTTCATTTCTGTAAAGTCATACAATGAGCCGCTTGCGGGAAAAGTGATGATCCAGCCTCAACCACAAAAGCCGAAAATATTCCTTCTGTGTGTTGCTGGAGTTGCCTTCTGAAGATGCTTCTGAGTGGGGGGCCTCAGAACCAAGTGCTTGACATTATTTATTTTGGAATATGACTTGTAACAAAATACATATTTTAGAAATTAGTAACAACCTAATGGAGTCAAAGTTGGTCTTCACCCTTCAAGAGTGATTCCCATTTGAATGACAGCACTTGCATGCATTGCCTTAGCCTTAGAGATCAATGGGGTATGGTGTTGCTTAGAGCACTTACAATATGTAGCATATCATCTGTCCCACATGTTCTCATTCATATTTCTTTAATTCCAGTCCTATGATAGTTGTGTGTGTATGTGTAATGAGTGACTAGAACATTTAAATCTTAATGTCTCCATCCATTTTACAGTTCCATTCGCTATTGCCACAGTGTGGACAGCCTACTGTAGGACAGTTACCTCGTTTTCCCATTGATTTTCTATCTAGTATGATACTGTGATTATATATTACTTGGTGTTTCTCTTTATTATCCACCCGGATATTAACAGTGCTATTTTAAAGCCTTTAATTCTATAGTGTGAACCTTAATCCCATTGCAGAACACTTGGCCTCTGTGTTACGTTGTCACAATTCACTCCCCAGTGTAGGCCTGGGGGGTAGTTGCTTTTATTTAAGAAAATAACTGTGTGCTGAATTCATCATAAGTCAGAAAAACGGGTCCTTTTCATTCATTGAGCAGACCATGCATATTTCCATAAGATGCAGTGCCATGTTGGCCAAGGCTCTGTGTGAACAACTATCTATTGTAAAGTGATAAGAGAATAGTTGTGAACGTTTTGAACCAATAAAATTCAGAAGTGGCACATTGTAACTTGGTTTGCAATATTTTTCCCAATATTTTCTTAAAGCTTCATGTATGGAAAGTGTCTTTGTTTTCACTCCATTTTGCATTTTGCCAAGAAAAAGTGACAAAACAGTACTTATCATCTTCCTTCAAAACATATGGCATGTGCCCACGGAATATTAAATGATCTTTTACAATGACAACAAATGTTGTGATATTTCATCTGAGACTCCCAGAATGTAAGGTTTCTTGAAGCAAGCAGGAAAAGCAAAAAGATGGTTCAGGGGGACTGGTTTGCTGGTAGAGATGGTGATGCAAACATATGCTACTTCAAATCTGAAGGAGTACTGTGTATATACCCATGTATAAGTGAGGGTGGTAGAACATACATTATCTGGACTTAGAGATCTTAAGTAAGATTCTGAAGCCAGATCAGTGTCCCCTGGTTTAAAAATAGGTAAGAAATTGGGTATACATAATTGGCTTATCTTTTTCTATACCTCTCACAGAACAATTTTCCAATGATCCCAGGTTACTGAGAAGAGGGTGGGGTGCCCAGGTGGCGCAGTCAGTTAAGTGTCCAGCTCTTGGTTTCAGCTCAGGTCGTGATCTCAGGGTCTTGAGATCGAGCCCGGAGTAGGGCTCAGTGCAGAGTCTGCTTGAGATTCTCTCTCTCTCTCTCTACCCCCCTCTGCCCCCTCCACTGCTCTCTTTCTCAAATAAATAAATAAATCTTAAAAAAAAAAGAGAGGGCTTCCCACCTTTTCTCTTTCTCTCACAAACTTCTCTCCAAGAATAGAAGAATCCTTTATTTGATCCACGAACTTGGGAGAGAACCTGGGCCTGTGGGGCTTGGGCTTTGTTTCCTGTCTTTCAAATCCACCTGTCCCTGCATGAGTATTTCTGTTCTTCTCCTGCCCCCATGAGATAAGCACACCGTGTTTGGGTACCAACCTGCCTTCTAGAGACAGCTCCACAGCTCCAGCCCTCTCTTTCCCCACTATTGCAGCTCAGCAGTGTTTTTCTGTTTAGTTGGCCTGATAAAAATATCAACTTTGCAGACCCAAACTCTGTTTTCAGTGATTAGTCCTAAGGGGTAGGCTGGGGCAGGGTGGGGGGACATGGTGTATGATATGGAAAGACACTTGATTTTAGCCACGGGTTAAGCTATATTCCCCCTTACATTTTCCCCAATGATAAAACTGACATTTTGATCTCTATCTGTCCACATTCAGGGTCCATCTCTTAGTTGGCTTAGAACTCAGAGGGGAAATGCACATTACTGTTTGCCATGCCTTGATAGCCCAACATGCACCATAAGGATGAAATAATGTTATGTGGTATTCATATTCATATTGAGGTCCTCAAGAATAGCTGCTATTAATAACACATCCTTGAGAAGAAGTTTTTTTTTTTTTTTTTTTTTAACACCACAACACTTCTTCCATATTAATATTTAGGTTGTAAAGAAATACCAAATAACATTGTTTGTTTTAGAAAATTCTGGCTTTATGTATACTTTAAAATTGTAATCTTACCTGCTAATTCTCACTTCTGTATTCTTCCACTAAAATGTATCAATTGGGAGGTTTATAATGCTTAGGGAAAGATAAAAGAAAAAAAATTGGTGTTATATTAATAATAACATTCTCAGTTAATATTTTCATAGTAATTTAATTAATTTCCATGGAAATTACCATTCCACAGAGGAATCAGTCATTGGTGGTATAGACATGGCCACTACTTCTGATGGCTTTTGGCCCTTTGGGGTTAGTAGACTCAATATTCCCATTGCTAAGCATATTATTTCAAAAGAAAAAGACGTTCTCTTGTTCACCAAATATAGAGAGAGACACTGTCATGTGCTAGGTATTATTCTAGGTTCTGGGTTTACATCATTAAAAATGTAGACCAAATGCTAGGGATTTTCATTCTCAAGGAAACTCACTTTTTAGTGGTAGGGAAGAGGTGGGGTAGTAGAAAATAAACACAATGAATAAGAATTTATAGTATTTGGGCAGGTGATAAATATTAGAGAAAATAAATACAGTAGATTAAGGATGATTGGGAGGGGCAGTGAGGAGGTGGGAGCTGTAGTTTGGATAGATTGGTCAAGGCAGTCTTCATTGAGGAGGTGATGACTGAGCAAAGAATTAAAAAGGTGAGGAAGCAAGCCTTCCTCATCAGTGAGGAAGAGCACTCCACATAGTGGGTACAATCATTGCAAAGGCTCTGAGTAGGGGCTGTGTGCATGGGGAGGAGGGAAGAATGAAGACAGGGGAGAAGGAAGAGAGGATGGGAGGGAATGTGGCCAGAATGAGGTTGGGTAGTGAGTTGCCCTACCTTGCAGGCATTGTGAGAATTTTGACTTTTTCTCTGAGAGAAACAGAAAGCCACTGGAGGATCTGACAGAGGAATAACCTATGACTTAAGGTTCCACAGGATCTTTCAGGGTTCTATGTTGAGAATAGGCTTTCGGGGGAAAAGAGTCCAAGAAGGGGGAATGGTTAGGAGGCTTTTGTTGTTACCAGGGTGAGAAACAATGATGGATCAGATGATAGCAGTGGAGGTGGGGCAGCAGTTGAATTCTTGATATATACTGAAAGTTGAGCCAAAAGGGTCCACAGATGAATTGGATTGAAAGTGTGAGAGAACGAGACAAGTCAAGCATGGCTGCAGGGTTCTGGCCTGACTAGACAGTTTTTCCATTTGCTGAGATGGGAAAAGTGGTGGGCAAAACAGCTTGGGATGGGACAGTATCAGGAATTCAGTTTTAGACATTTTAAATTTGGAATGTTCCCAGAAATCTAAGTGAAGATGTCGAATACCCTGTATGATATGTGAGTCCGGAGTTCAGGAGAGAAGTCTAGGTTGGAGATATAAATTTGGAAGTTGTCAACAGAGAGATTCTATTTAAGGCCTTTTTGGCCTTAATTCTTTGATAGAGCACTCTTTGATAGAGCACTCTCCCTGCCCATGAAAAGGGACACCTTCCAAAGTCCTGCGAAATTTGAGCTTTTCTTCTCGGCTGAGTTTGAGATTTCATAAAGGTTAACCTTTTAAAAGGGAGCCATTGAATGATGATCATTTTCTGCTGATAAGTGACATTAAAAGAAAAACAACTGCTCTTCAATGGCATATGCACCTTCATGCCGTGATTACAACGAAAAGGATTCAGAGAATCCCAGTGTTAATTTAGAGAATTCAGAGAATCAAGCAGGCACCAGCTTCCATCACCAGAAGTTCTCTTCAATTTCTTGCAACTCTTTCATACTTCCATGTCTGTGTTGCTTGGGACCGTGCACTGGACTGGCTTGCAGCCCAGAACAGAGTTCTCACAGGTTCGGTGGTCAGAGGAGAAATGGGTCTTCTGGTTAATAGTCAAAACTCCTCAAGTTCTATAACGCATTATTCAAATGCTACACTACAGGCCTGAAAGAGTTAGTGCATTTCTCCAAAGAACCTAATGCAATCCTAAAGAATTTCCACATTGGGAGACTCTGGCTCAAAATAACAATCTACACAAGACTTTCTGAGTCAGAAAACTATTTAAAGAAGAGAGTGCTAAACAGTAATTCCAATAAATACTGGTAACTCTTTTGCATTCGAGCATACCACAATAGAAAGAGTGAAATAACTATCTTTAGAGCACACAACGAGATGGGTGCAGAGAAGGGCCAAGCCGCCGTTTCTGCCTTTCAGCTGTGTGGTCAGGCCCAGTGACATGCCTCGAATGTCGACAACTGAATGGCACTGGTTCGAACACTGTCAAGCTGACTTCCCCTGTGATTTACCTTGTTGGCACAGAGGCATGTAATATTATTACTCCCGTGACAGCGGCCACCATCGGGAGCCTTAGAAATACTGCTTGAGTGTTCAGTGTCCATCAAAAGAGAATGCCAATTTTTTAAAATGCATAGAACAAGATTTTTGCCAAGCTTAAACTTAACATAATTTTTCTTGGAGAAATTGTCCTTAAAACAGTCATGAAAATATTTCCTGTTATAGTGACTGCTCTCTCTCTCAGAGATTTGAAAATGCCAAACTGAAAGATGAATTTAAAACTTGAGCTCCAGCACCTGGCCTGGGTCAAGGGTCAAAGGTTGACACTTTAACGGTAAGGAGCTGTATCACTCACTGTGAAAGGTGAAGAGCGAAACCTGGTTCCTGCTTTCAAGGATGCCCTGGCTTTCCTCCCCTTACACTGCAAACTGCAACCAGTTTCTCTTCCCCTGTTTGGTTGAGCACCTCCTCCCTACAGGGGTTTGATCCGAGCTTGGTGGGAGAACCGAGGTCTTGGGAGATGAGAACCAAGAGAGGACTGGGCACAAATCCTGGCAACAGATTGCCCCCTTCCCACTCAGTTTTTAGCCATGCACATGTGTACTATTTGAGTACATATCACTGGTGAGCTGGGGATCTGTTCCTTCAGAGAGCACAATCTGGGACCAACTTTCCTCATTTACATAGAGTAGAGTAGAGGGAATACTAATTAAATCTGTATAACTGCTGCATATCCATCTATCTTAATAGTCTACACTTTCACCAGATAGGGAGGTGGAGGGGGGGTTGCTGAGTCAAGAGACTTCCTGAGGTTCCTTCCAGCTCACACAACTGGTTTGAAGGGAACTGAGGCAGTCATTTCAGGTAACTTACTTTATCCTTATTTTAAAATGGCTTGGTCTGAAGGTGGGCACTTTTG
Organism: Mirounga angustirostris; assembly: GCF_029215605.1. Lineage (NCBI taxonomy): Eukaryota > Metazoa > Chordata > Mammalia > Carnivora > Phocidae > Mirounga > Mirounga angustirostris. The sequence goes on along the minus strand of NW_026991716.1, from coordinate 84,836,629 downwards.
TGCTTTGGGTCCCGTGTTAAAGTTGAAACTTTCTAACATCCATGGACTTACGTTTTCCAAACCAACATCCTATGGAGGAGTTGTACAAGAACAGAAGACATCAACTTTATAGTCTCATTTCTTGAATGTTGTACCATTGCCTGGTTGTATTTGATTAAATTTGCCTTAATGGACCACGCAGGTGCCCCTCAGGTTCTCTGGGGTCATGTTAGAAATAGAACAGCCTTTGGAAACTGCCGCCAAGTGAATAAAGGCTTGATTTGATATCCGAAAAGCACTCATTTGCTCTCTCCAGACCTCACATAAGTTTGTTAAATCGGGAAAGCTCAGCTGGTGGTGTGTCTAAAATCTCTCTCTCTCTCTTTTTTTCTTTTCTTTTTCTTTTGCACTTGATTCTTGCTGCTCTTGCCAAGATGTGATGCTTCGAAACTGACACAAAGACAACCGAGGCTGCTTGGTCAAATCTCTAGTCTCAAAACAGAGGGCTGCTTCTCTTCAAGAGTGAAACGCTAGCTAGCCCTCGTGAGGTTGTAGTTACTTTCTAAGTAGTCTGGCCTGGCCTCCGTGGAGGAGATTTTAGTTAAATGGCCCTGAGGTCTACACCTCCAGCTACTGAAGAACTCTTACCTACTTGTAGTACAAATGGGATCTTCCCTGAAGGAAAATGTGAAGTATTCTTCTAATTAAAGATTGAATACACATTATTTGCACTTACCTCTGTGTAGAAAGAGAAGCCACACTCACCTTCCCACAGCGATCATTCGCTCACATTCCTGTCAGCATCTTCTTCCTTCTGGGGAGCCCTGCCCAACATCCCTTACGTTGCAAATCAGCGGGATCAGCCAGCCAAGGACAGTTCTGTCTCACAACTAGCTTTTGGCTGGCTGAGGGCTCCTACACTTCTAGTTTGGCCTATGAATGCTTATGGGTCTCCATACTTTCCAGCTGGGGCCTTGGCTTTCTGCTCACTCTATTTAGCTGTATTCATCGGCTTCCTCTTCCCCAGGCTGTCCCCAGTCTAAGCCAACTATGGCTCTTAGTGCAGTCCATAAGCTGCCTTCATGCTTTGATCTGTGTTTTATCCAACATTCAAATGAAAATTAAAACCATCCTTTATTTATTTATTTATTTATTTATTTATTTATTTATTTATACCTGCCTTCATGCTTTGATCTGTGTTTTATCCAACATTCAAATGAAAATTAAAACCATCCTTTATTTATTTATTTATTTATTTATTTATTTATTTATTTATTTATTTATTTTAACATATAAAGTATTATTTGTTTCAGAGGTACAGGTCTGTGATTCAACAGTCTTAAACAATTCACAGTGCTCACCATGGCACATACCCTCCCCAATGTCTATCACCCAGCCACCCCATCCCTTCAACCCCCCGTCCCCTCCAACAACCCTCAGTTTGTTTCCTGAGATTAAGTGTCTCTTATGGTTTGTCTCCCTCTCTGGTTTTGTCTTGTTTCATTTTTCCCTCCCTTCCCCTATGATCCTCTGTCTTGTTTCTCAAATTCCTCCTATCAGTGAGATCATATGATACTTGTCTTTCTCTGATTGACTTATTTTGCTTAGCGTAACACCCTCCAGTTCCATCCATGTCACTGCAAATGGCAAGATTTCATTCCTGCAAAGAAGACATCCAAATAACCAACAGACACACGAAAAAGTGCTCAACATCGCTCGACATCAGGGAAATACAAATCAAAACCTCAATGAGATACCACCTCACACCAGTCAGAATGGCTAAAATTAACAAGTCAAGAAATGACAGATGTTGGTGAGGATGCAGAGAAAGGGGAACCCTCCTACACTGTTGGTGGGAATGCAAGCTGGTGCAGCCACTCTGGAAAACAGTATGGAGGTTCCTCAGAAAGTTGAAAATAGAGCTACCATACGACCCAGCAATTGCACTACTGGGTATTTACCCCAAAGATACAAATGTAGTGATCCGAAGGAGAACGTGCACCCCAATGTTTATAGCAGCAATGTCCACAATAGCCAAACTGTGGAAAGGGCCTAGATGTCCATCAACAGATGAATGGCTAAAGAAGGTGTGGTATATATACATAATATGTGTATATATATATATATATATACATATATATATATATATACACACACACACACACACACAATGGAATATTATGCAACCATTAAAACCATCCATTTTTAAGGAAACTTCAAGACTATAGGGAAGGCTCTTCTGACTTACTGAATTCTGTCTCCCTGGCACAGTCTTCATATCTGAAGTCCGTTTTTGCAGCCAAGAACTCTGTCTGTCTCTCGTTCTCCACCTGAATCCCCGAGGACCCCATCAGAGCACTTCTCGAACTGCTGCTCTGGGAGGCTGGGCAGGGCTTGATGCTGGTACCTTTCCCTCTTGTCCTTCTCTCCAGGACAGACAATCTTCTTGACTAGATGAAAACGTAGAAGATCCTTTTCGGTGCCTTAGGTATTTAATCAGAGGATCTAGGGAGAGGCTTTGGGGGAGGAGATGGGACTGAGACAGGGGCTCTTCAGCAAGACCGCATCTAACTGAGCACTGGCCCAGAAGAGAGGTGGTCTGCAAACTCCACTTACTCTTTCCCTACCCTGCTATCACCCAAGTCTATCCTGTCACTAAACACACTCCCATGGATTGTCGCTGGAATCAGGGATGAGAAAAGAAGAGGGAGGAAGGCAGGGAAATCTGGATGGGAGATAGGGAAGGATGGGGCTTTCTGGTCCTGTGTTCCCTTCAAAGACCCATAATTATCCTAATCTAGGATAGATCTGGGATATACACAACCTTTGACAACTGTCTCTTTTGGGGAAATTTCAGTATTCTCCGAGTATTAGCCTTCTTCGGCTTTCTGAGCCTGGGAACTTTCCTAATCCAATGCAAGCCAATGGGTGGTCCTTAATAGCCCCTCCCATTAGGTCTCGCTGGGTTTCAGCAAATCTCATGGGTGGGGCTAGAAGAAAGGACAAGGCATTTTGACAACTACCTCCTCTAGTTTGAACTTTTCACAGGGAAGAGAAAGAAGTCATTGATTATTAAACCTTGAAGTCACTTGGGCCTTTGTTGTTGTTGTTTTTTAATTCATTCAGTGGAAGTATTTACTTAAAAAAAGAAAAAACAACCTACTACATGATTCGGCATTGTAAGAACTCATTTCGTGTTTATAATTGTTAAATTAAAAAAAAAATTGAATGAACCTTTCAAAGTGAGTAATTTTTTATTTGAATTCTACATCCTTATGTATTATGTAACAATTAGTAATGATGTGATGGATAATTTTCTTTGGAACGGTTCCTGATTCCATTACTCAACTACTCGATCGACCAGTAATTATGAATCATATCTTTAATTAGCTGCTGCTCTTCAGAAACATATGAAAGCCAAGGGCATAAAGTAATTGGCATAAAAGTTTTCCTAATTAATTTATCTGTCCGTGTAAGTAACCAGGGCTAGAGTCTGGGGATCATTTATAACTCCGGGAAGGCCAGCCCTAAAACTCACTGTCGAAGGAGATTTATATTTGTGAATTATAAAAAGACAGCAAGCCACAAAATTGCATTATCCCCCGACTCTAACAATACAGCCCATAATGTGCCGTTCAGAGATGAGCAAAAAGTTCCTATTGATCCAATTCATTTTCATCATATCCTCCAGTGAATCTTTCAAATCTCTCTTGCCTTTTCCTCATTCAACATTGTAACAGTAATCAAGCACATTAAGCAATTCATTAAACAACAGCCCCGCTGACCACAGGGAGTACTGCAGCTAACATTCATTAGGCAGCCAATAACTTTATTTAAGTAGCAAAGGGCTTGGGAGTAAAAACCGGCTCCTTTGTTTCTCCACACGGAAATGCACATTTCAGCAATGAGCAAGGCTCATGCCCTCTGCCCACAAGGTGCTTTCAAATGAGGATCTGTCTCTGCAGAAAGCAAAATTAGGGTAGGGTTGAGGTGTCCTGATTATGTTCTCTCCTTGCCAACAAGGCAGTCCAAGACTTAGCTCACTGCTGAGCATGGCTATGGAAGATTTATGTCTAGTCTGGAAACAGAATGTTCAAATATTGATATTTGGGTGCCAGATTTTCAGATCTGACTTTAAAAATGCTAAATGACGGTTGTGTGGCTCCCAAGGACCCTGGCTGCCTTTGTGTGGTAATAAAAGTGATGGATGCATTTTCCCTCTTGACAACAGAGAGAGAACTGAAATAACAAAAGCAAGTAGCACAAATTGTTTCTTCCAAATGTAATTAGAGGCATCCTGGAAAAGTCCTCCACATCCTTCTGAGGTGTGGGGAGAGTCCTGGGGAGGGAGTAAAGGAGGAAGGAACTGGAAAAGTGGAGCCGAGAGGGTACTTTATAGGGAAAGGGCATCTTGCCAGTGCCCCTCGGGGTTTGGGTTTCTTGCACGGCTGTTCTTGAGCACTTTTCATTATCTGGTGAACTTTTTCTTTATGGAACAACTTGAGAATGTTGTTATATAGGTTAAGTCATCATAAATAACACCATCCGTGGTTAGAAGAAACTATTTTCAGAGAGGATTATTTTTTTCCTTGAGGGGATCAAAGGAAATCCCTTTTCACAAGGTATTATTTTATTGCCTGAAGAGTCTCCGGGGGAAACGCATAAGAGAGTTACGTTTCTAAGACTTTCCTCCTACCTCTAAATAGTGGGCTATGTGTCAGGATTAACCTTCATTGGATAAGTTTTCCTCTTAATTCACGAAATGTGCTTTTCTTCTAAACCTTTAGTTTCATGGGTAAGGTGTTGGCATCATTCTTTCTAGCCCATATCTATTGATTAAGCTACTGACATTGTGCCATCAGTAAATAAAATAAAATTGTCCTGGTTTTCAACTCTACTCTGCAGCGCAGCTAATAAAACCTGGCTGTGGAGCAGCCTTGATGTCTGAGGCCTTCTCCCTGACTGCCATAGTGGAGATCTGGGTTCAGAATGGGGCTCATCCCCGTGCTTGGATCATCTCTGAGATCATTCTCTGAGCTTCTGAGAATGGGGATTATCTGTGAGGCAGGAAGTAGAGCAAGACCCTGGGTTAGAGCAAAGGGAAGACTCCAACTCGGAGGAGCTGGGTGAGAACAAACCACCAGAGTGATGTTTCCAGTAGGCAGTAAGGACCTAAAATGATCACCTTTTGAGAAAGTGTCTTAAAAGAAAATTAGCAAATGCAGATTTTACTTCCTCGTGGACTTTACTACCTCGTGTACAAAGTCAAGTTTGTATCCTGAAAACATTGACTTCAGATACATTTCAAAACCTTGTAATAGGACCTTTTGGTCATAACAATCATATGTAGGATTTTAGGTTTCAAAATGGAGCAAATTGTTGTGTCTCCTTAGTTGGACCAGCAGGCCTGCGACATTCAGGCAATGGCTGAGAGCAAAGAAGGAGAAGAAAAAAATAACTGTAGTGCATCAAAGACAGTATTGCTGAGGACATAGAAATCAGAGTGAAATGTGGCTCTGCCTTGAGATTTAAATCCCCTTTAACCATGAATTGTTGCGGTTGAATTCATCTTTAATGCCAATATGCTGAATATAGTCATATTCTCTCTCTGGGTGATTCCATGGTGTTATGTTACTTTCTTGTCCTAATGTTTAGAACTATTGCAAATAACCATTTAGGAGTCCTACTTAATAAAAATGTATAGGGATAGTCAAAGTTCTGTTAAAAGAATTACTTTTAAAAAATGAATCTTAGGTGACATTTGGCCTTCATACTGCTTAATAATAGAAAAGACTAACATTGTTGGAATATGTAATAAGCATTCTAAGTTCCAGGCACTGTGATAACAGCTTTGCATGCAGTATTTCATTTAATCCTCTCAATAACACAATGAAGCAAGTACTCCTATTTTTCCTATTTTAAATTTGATGAATCCAGGGATTAGAGAATTTGTATGATTTACCCAAGATCCAGTAGTGGCTGGAGCTGGCTAATTTTAGCTTGGGAGGGCCAGCTGTCCTTGTCTTTTCTCAGCTCCCATGTTCAGTGACTTCATCATGGTGCTCACTTGAAATTGAACAAGGTGGGATCATTTACTCCAGAGAAATGGGCAAATACTACAGATCAGGGTCCCTTATACCCCAAAACCATTTATAAGCAGACCACTTCCAAGATCATGCAGTAACTAATAGTAAATAATAGGGCCAGAATTTGAAACCAAGTTTGCCTGACTTTAGAGCCCATATTTTTTAGTGGTATTTTAAATCACCTCACTAAATTATCAGTCAATTTGTGACATTTACTGGGCATTTTCCCCCTACAAAGTACCGTATTTGATGCTTTGTAGTTAATACTGATTTTTTTCTAAGTTGGGGAGACCAAACCCCAAACTGGGAACATATCTAAGGACATTCAGCTGGCCGTATCCTCATGCAGTCTGGCCGGATCAGCTGGGAAGGGAGACTGATAGTCTCTTTAATAGTCCTCAATTCCTTAATCATAGGTCCACAGAGGCACAGATGAGGAGGTTATTTTTCCAAAACTCTCCACCGGGATGTTGACAGGGTAGGAAAATTACACAGGCCAGGGTTGCTAGATATATTGCTGTGGGAAATAATAAAATCAAAATAGGATAACAGACATAGATTGGACATCTCCTATGATCAGTATCAGTCACTACAGGGGTTATGAAAAGGATAAGAAAAAATTGTTAAACTTAATTTGTTTGTGTTATAGCTATTATAGTATGTTTAAAAGATCCCCTTTCTTTTGGAGATGTTGGTACTGAAATATTTTCAAATGAACAGATATGATGCCTGCAATTTGTTTCAAAATAATATGAGGGGGAATTTGGGGATAAGATGGAAGTGCAGATGAAACAAGATTAGCCATAAATCAATAATTTGTAGAGCTGGGTGATGGGTACACGTGAGTTCATTTTACTAGTCTCTCTTTTTGAATTGTTTGAAATATTCTATAATGAAAAGTAAAGCAAAGAAATAAATTATTGGACCACAAAGATGCAATTTGGTGCTGTAAGACCAAAGTATAAAACCTACACCAAACCTATGTCAAAACACATCTAAGTTTACAGATATTAAATGGGGAAACGAATCTTAATGGGAGGCTAAATAGACAGTGGCCAATCTTGACTGACCCTGTTCTATAGCTAACAAGACAGACTAAAACAGCAATGTGGGACCAAAATGGACAACCGTGAAATAGTTGTTAAATATTTATTTATGTCCAATGGATGAACTTCAAATATCAAGTATTTCAACAGATATCTTTTTGTTTTGTTTTGTTTTTTGTTTTAAGTTATCAGTCAGGACTGTTACAATTACTTTTTTTTCCTCACTTTAATTTTCAAGTTCAGTTTCCTTACTAAATAAAAAAGGGACAGGGACTTAGATGCACTAATACAGTTGTTGGGGAGGAAAAATTTTTTCCTTTACCCTTCTAGATTCCTTGGTTGGTAAATTGATATAAAACAGATTAACAGGAGAAAAACAAATTTAATTACGTACTCACAGGAGCCCCATTAGGATATGAGAGCCAAGGACAAATCAGGCAATTGAGGCTTCTATGGCTTCCTGAGCTAAGGAATGGGGTAGGGGCCTGGGGCTTCAAAGGAGAGCAGGGTAATTCACGGGACTTTAAGAAAAGCAGATGTTTGGTTATTAGATGTGTGCCCTGCCACCCAGATAGGCCGTTCAGATAAAAAAGTTTTCTCTGGTAATAGCTCTCTTTCTGGGCCCTGCCCCATATCTAAATTCTCTAAAGTAGTTAAGAGAGGGGTAAATGTTTTTCTGGAATCTTCTGGGTCTTTTTTGATTGCCTTATACAGCATCTTCTGTAGCTTTCTAAAGAAGACCACAACCTTAAAATATTGGCCGTTTTTTGTCATCCAAGTACAGATGTTTTAAAATGGTGACATTTTAGCGGTATTTACCAGTCACTGCATTTAATAATAAAACTTCAATGTCACCTTTTAAAGTAAACTCTTAGATAAGTTTGAAATCTTTCTCCCTAATCATTACATTTTTCAAAATCTTATCTTAACTTGGAGATAAAATGTTTCTCAGTCTCTGACAGCATTATAGTGAGCTAGGGGTTAAGGGCCCAATCACTTTTCTCTCAGCATTGGCACTGACTTGTCTTGGTTTCAGCCACATACAATTACCCCACTTAGATTGCTAAAATTAATTTTAAATGGTCTTAATTTTCAGCCCTACACCACCAATCAGCTAAAGAAGTTTATGTTGTTTCTCCAGGTCCTTCGCTTTGCTTTTCTCCATGAGTCAGACAATATCCTTCCCCTTTAGAGTATGGGACTGGTAATGATGTTGCCACAATTTCAAAGAAACTTACTTTGAACTACTTACTTCTTCTCCTTTTTAAATGTATTCAGTCCAACTTCTCTCATTCATAAACTCTCAGAGAAAGGAAAAAGTCACTTATCTTAGATTTGCAAACATTATTGTTTTCTTTAAGAGTCACTGCTTATTTGGTGCTTTCTTTGAATCAGGGACTCTGCTAGATGTTTTAAATACATTAATGTTTTAAAAAAATACATGAATGTTTAGTGTCCAGTTATTATGTCCCTTCATAATATAAGGATTTAATGGGGATTAGGGAGACAAAGATGAAATCACTTGTCCAACCAAGAGTACAGAAGTAGTAAATATTGGAGGCAGAATTCAAACTCAGTTTCCCCTGACTAGCCTGGGCTAGTTCCTGTTGTCACATGGATTATCTAATTACATGTTTTCAGTTGGTTCTCTCCAGCAACAGTTTTCAGTTCTGTCCTTGCTCAATCAATATGAATTACATCCGAATAGCGGAGTTTATCTAACATGAATCAGAAAAAACAAAACCAAACCAAAAACTGCTTTCTTCACAGGCAGGGATCATTATTTTATAGTAGTCTTCAAATAGCAACTCTCTCTCACCATAGTGCTCAGTTAATTATTAACGTGGTACTTTAATATCTGTGAGCAGTTGTGTTTCAACCTAAGTATTAAAATAAGAATCTTACAGCACCATTGCTGTCTTCAAGATGTTTATAGGAGCCTGGACAGCATACCACACTCTTCCTCCCCGCAGTGTTAACTCCAGGAGATTAGCTTTCATTTTTTATTTCTGCTTTGTATCTTAAAAGAAGCATTTAAAGACCAAGTGAATGTCACTAGAGAACAGGAATTGTTAGATGAACACTAAAGACACATGAGAGCCCTCATTTTCCCTACCTGGATGGTGAGATTGTCTGCATGAAGAATAAGAATGGGAGGAGCAATGTGTGGAATGTGAACAAAAATACAGAAAATGGGTATTTTTACAAGGCTGTGGCCGAGAGAGTAGGGAGAGCAGTCTACCTGGTTGAGAGCTTTGGACACAAAACTGAGCAAGTTAGATGGCTTCATGTAGAATCAAGTAGTCAAAGAAAAATTTTAAACCAGAAGCTTGTCAAAGATAGTGAATTTTTATGGTCATTTTAGACTGTTCTGGGTAAAAGAATAAAAGTGGAGAAGTCACTAGGAATAGGGATAGAGTAATAGAAATCCAACTATGGGAAACCCTCATTTGGAAGTAAGTCTTTAGTAGACAGTACTCTCAAAGATACTTCTAGAAGAATTTGGGGACCACAAGGCTGTTGGTGAAAGAGGGATATATTTATGCAATCATTGGGTATTATGGTGATGATGATTCTAAGACTGAGTGGAAGGAAAGACACAGTGAAGGAGAATTAAGAGAAAGACCAGAATTCAGTCTATGTGTTCCTAAGACAGACAGGATAAGACTTTCAGCCTTTATATGGGAGACATGAGAAGATATAGCATTGAACAGCTAGGCAAAGGTGAATATTGTAAGGTAAATCTAGAAGATAGATGTGCAAATCATCAAAAATAAAGCCTCTCAGATTAGTTTATAGCTTGCTTTGAGTTAAGATGGACTTTCTGTCTACAATGCCTCACAAGTGGCTGATATGCCAACATTTTTGTCGCATTCTAGAGAACATAAAATGCTTTGTGTTCCTTCTTTCAATGAGATTTGGGATTAAAGACCAATCAAACTGTCCAAGTAGAACAACTATGGTGATTTTATATTAGTGATAGTGAGAAAATATGATAAAAAACATCTGGAATAAAACATGTTCTACTGATTAGATATATTCCCCTGGCTGCCATATGCACAGAAAGACATGAATTACATGTGTATATAAAGCTGTGAATATATCTTGGCATATCTCCTGGAAGAGATGCCAAGTTTTATGTATCTATCTATACATACAAACATATAGATACACATATATACATACTGTGCACAGAGTTGTGTTCTATGGCACTGAGACGCTTGTTTAGTCCATTAGACACTAACAAGCTATTGAAAAAGTAAAATCAGAAGACGGTGCCAATTGAACCTTATGTGTCTGCCATACTGGATGTGCAGACCTGCCTCAAGGCAGGAAGATAGACTTCTGCTTAGTACCAAGCTGTGTACCCTGTGACACGCGATAAACATTTGTTAACTGTCTAGATGACTTCTCACCATTCCTTCCAGCCCAGCTGATATACAGCCAGGGTAGATTTCAATGTTAGAGAATGCCCAAGTAGAGAGTAGAGAAGGACTAATATATCCATGTTGGTGACTGAAGACATAAAGGAGCTAATGCATTATCCACATACTACCTTCTCCCTCAAATTGCTGATACTGAATTAGGTAAGACCCAGGCCTCTTTTGGGTTTAATTATTGGAAGCATCTGAAGGCCTCTGTTGTAAAATGATGGTCCCTGTAACTCAGCCATGTGGCTGAGGAATTGAGAATGGTATTAGCATGTGTAAGTGCACAAATTCTGGTTATCTAATGATCCTAAGAGCCAAGTTTGGGGCAGAGGCAAACAGCACTCAGAACAATCAAGGGAAGATAAAGATTCAGCCTTACGTGTTCTTTCAAAATGAAAAAAGACTTTTTGTTGAGATCCAAGAGAATATTTTTTTCCTTCTCTTTCATTTTTGAGGCTCTTTATTGATTTTTGGTTTATTCAGGGATGTCTAATATTTTCCACATCCAGTCTTTTTATTTCCTTTTGCTATCATATTTTCCCATTTTTAATTAGTCCATTGATTTTTAAGAGCTTCAAATGCCTTATAGGAAAACTTTGAATAACATCCTCTTTAGGGTGTTATATGCAAACAATGAATCATGGGACACTACATCAAAAACTAATGATGTAATGTATGGTGATTAACATAACGTAATAATTAAAAAAAATAAATAAAATAAAATAGATGAGAAAAAAAAAGAAGCAATTCTTCTTTGTGTGTGTCATTTATGTTCTACATTTCCAATGTATTTTACTTCTAAAATAATTTACATAAGATACTACTAAAAATAACAGCATCTGGATTTCTGATTGCTTACTTCATCTTCGATGATGGTTACTCCCAGCCAAAGTTGTATGTTTCTCTTCCAGATATCTTAGGTAAATTTTGCTGTTGAGGAAACATTTACCCGTAAATATTATCATTAGGGCATAGGTAAAGACTTTCTGTTTATCAGCTTAACTCATCTTAATCCATTACTGCCCACTCTTAGAATATGATCACATAATTACAGATATTCCAAGGATAATCAGAATTGGTAAAACTTCAATAACTATGTTTCTGGATATGTGTTTTCTATTTTTTTTTTAAGTAGGAATATATGCTTATATAGACAGCTAATGTATTTGTGGTGTTCATGACACACACAATGACAGACACATATATAACAGTTCTGAAATTGATATCATATGTAGAAATTAATTTAAAATATTGAAATAATCATATTTAATATGAGATTGAGTAGCAAAAACCAAAAAATATTACAAAAAGCTTCTTTGTAGATGCTTTAAAGAACTTTGATATGTCTTTTATTTTTTATGTCCTTCAGATACATTTTTAGGTTTCTCTGGTTACTTCTTCCGTCCTAAACATCAATGGACTCTTAGCCCTTTAGGAAAGACCAAAATTTAAGAGTCTGAAATGAAGTCTATATAGAGATTTTCTATTTAATAAGTGTCTGCTGGTCAGGGTCCCTAAGTCTTACTCCATCACTATGTAAAGTTTAAATATTTTCTTACCACTTATCTGCCTATAAATGTTTGGAAGACTAATTTATTAGCATGAATATCCATGCGGGCTTATAAAGTGGTTAGAGTTCTATGAAAGACACAGTACAAGTGATTAATCTAGATTTATTTGACCAAAATCTCCTGGGGTAGCTACTGTTACTCACTTTATAGGGAGAAAAAATAAGGCCCAGAAGTTGAAGGAGGCAGATATTATATTCTCAGAGCTGAAAGTTACATTGAAGGTCATGGAATCCAATCATGTGAGCAAGAGAGGGACCTGGGGTCTAGCTTTTCAACTTGTCGGAGCCTCCATTCCAAAAATCAGGACACATAGGTATTTTAATTGTTTAAAGCTAAGTTGGGAGAAACAACCATCTGCAGAAATTTGCTAATACTTATCGGAGTGCAGAATCGCTTTCAGTTGCAAAATTGAACTTTTTCATGCCTTTATTTCAAAATCATGACAAGTTTAGCTCTCTTAGACACCTGACTTCAGAGCTACTTGAAGTTTGAATTCTACTATCCTAAGCTGAGGGTGAAATTAGCTTGAGCTCTGGGAGTTTTTCATTTATCAGGGACAGATAAACAGGTTTAAAGCACAAAAGGCCCAAGAAAGCCTGATAAAATTGGCCCACATAGACTTTATCATGCCTTTATAGGGAAATGTTTAGGAAGAGATATTTTTTTACCTGTTCATGGGAACATTCTGTGCATTTTTGAGTTATGCTTGTCTGAAACTAACAAAGAGATTTTGATGGTGGCTGTAAAATTAGCTGGACAATCTGGTCACAGTGTATAGAGCAAAAAAACTCAATAATTAAATTTCAGCCCTTCTTTTAAAATGATAGTTTAAGCTATCAGATAAATAGTAATCTTTTTACATACTGACCAGTAGAGAAAGAAAATAATGTTTTATAAATAATATCAGAGGAAAAAGATCATAAAAAATGCTGTGTATTGATATTGTAATTCAGTGAACTTCTCTGGATTTAAAACACGTCTTCCCCATTATTCTGCCAGCATGGTAGATTTGTAGGGAATGCATGTTTCTTTATACAAGGTTTTTGTTCCTTCCAGCCAGTTCTAGGTAAACCCCTAGTTCTTTTTTTTTCCAAACTTTATACATACTCTAGTTCCTACATCAAAGCACCATTGACTGAAACTATATAAAATCCTTGGCCTCCAACCAGAGAAGGCCTAAATGCAGGAAAGTAAGGATAAATTAAAGTGACAGGGTCTCAGCAGTGGAAATTAGTGCAACTCTTCTAATTGCATGTCTAGCCTGAATGATGGGATACTTAATTCTTACACATCCCAGACAATTGCTTTATACTAACATGAGCTCTGGGAAAAAGGCAGATTCCACAGACATATGGAGCAGTAGATGGAGTGGAAAAATAAATCAGAGACCCTAGCCACTCTGGAAAAAAAAATTTTTTTATCTACATTGTTAATAAAGGTGTTGCCACAGTTAAGCAATGTTGATACGAGGGTCCTGTCGGTCCGTCCTGTCCATAAAAACTGAGCATTAAATCGTCCAAAGGCAGCTCTCCAGCCTGCCTGTGTTAACTCTTGTGCGGCAAAACAGCAACCAAAGCACGGTGGGTAAAGCCACCGTCCCCTTAGTAAAAAGTAAGGACGCACGCCTAAATATGAATCCCAAGGGACAAATGGATCAGGAGCAACAGCATCCTCTTCTCCCACTACTATAAGGACTGCTAATAAAAGCCTTCAAAACTAGCATGGGTTCTTATATCTATTTAACCTTTCGCCCCAAGAAGCAAAGAGCATCTGGTTAAGTGGAGAGTAAAAGCGCAGCAACTTTTCATTATCAGAGCTCACAGGCAGAGTGTGGGAAGCTGGAGCTGCCAAGCCTGGGTTAAATGCTTGTTGCCTTCACTGCCTGAGGCCATCTAGCGTGTTTAGAAATGATTAAGTACTGCAGCCTAGAAAGGACCTGTCCTGAGCGTTCATCTCTGACTTCCAGCAGAAAGGAGAGGTTGGCAATGACAGAGGCAGATGGATGAGTCTCATTAGTATGGCGAGGCAGCGAACCAGACTGCCTTCACAGAGCTGTCCAAAAAGAGGGAGCAAATTAAAATAGGATCTGGGAAAACCAATGAGCAAGTGTTTTAACTCTCTGCTACCTGGTTTCTTCAGCTGGGAGGTTACAGAGCTAGCTTGCCTTCCTCGGAAATGCTGCCACACCATGAAATGAGACACTTGGCTTTGCAGACTCACACAGTTCCAGTCTGCTGTCTTTTCGCATCCTTCAGAAAATGGCTCTTGAATTTCCTGCAGCAGAACAACACAGCTGCTTTTATTCTTAAGCATGCGTTACTGCCACTGAGCAGAGCAGGGTGGAAGAGGGAGCTCCTTCAGCCTCCAGAGAAGGTGGGAGGCCTTGCATCGCGCAGTACACTCCGTCAGTGTGGAGGGGCTCAGTGAAGATCAAAGGCCTGCTCCAGAGCCAGGGTCCGCACGCCATGGCAGAAGCCCCTGCTGGAGAAGCGGCAGCTCTATCCAAGTGCATTACCTTCCCCGAGCATGGAGCGGTGGTGTTGAAGGCTGCCTGAACTGGTGGTAGCTTCCGGGGCAGAACGTTAGCAGAAGCAGACCCGAGAGAGCTCTTCCATGGAGGGCGTGCCTTACAGGATGCTGGGGTATTCTCTTTGTGTGGCTCTTGCCTCGGGATGTTTTAGGGGGACCTGGGGCCAAGTTAAACCTTATTGTGAGTTTTCTGAGTGCCACTGAAGGAGAGGCACCATAGGCTTGTGATGAAAGCCTCTGGTTCCCCCCTCTTTTGTTCAGTTGCTTGTTTTACGTCTTAGGCTTGGGATGGGGACATAGGGCATACTACTGCCACGGGGGGCCCTTCGAGGTTTTGGAAAAAGTTGGTAGAAATTATTTAATTGTTTACTCGTTCATCCAGCAAACATTTACTCTATCCTTGGGGTGTTATGAGGCCAAGGAACCAGCTGATGAGTAAAATAAAATATATGCCGTGCTTCCTTCAAAGATCTAAATCTAGTAGAAAACAGAGAAACAGAATAAACATGGGAGGTCTTCTAGAAGAGGCTGGGATTGCCCCAGCAGCTGAGTGGAGGCTAAACACTAATAGATATGTAGAATCGGCCAACGAGGAGCTTATGGCTCAGGGTAGGAGTGGGACATGTGAACAATCAATTCTAGATCAAGGCAGAAGGAAGTAAGTGGCAACCAGAGGTACAAGAACCCTGTTGTGAGGAGCCTGGTGCCAGAGCAATTAATTCTGCCTGGGTGGAGGGCAAAGGGCTTTGCAGGATAATTGGCATTTCTGTTGTGCTTTGCAGGGCGCACTGAAGGCATATTATTTAAATAAGAGAAATTTATAAATAAAGAAGGTTTTTGTTCAAAAAGAGACTTATGTATATCCCTTTCCAAATATATTTTTGCTTGGTCAAGTTTGTGTCAATGTGAGGCCTTACTTCATCTTGACTCGTTCCAGTTGATTGTGTGCCCGAAAAGGGGAAACAGTCTGAAACTCCACGAGAAATCACAAGGAAGGAATGCGGCCGAGGAGGTGAGACTGGATCGGCCGAACATCTTTTTGATGTTGTTTGGATTGTGTGCTCCCCTTACTATAGCACGGAGGGGCTTAATTTGGAAAGAGCTGCTACTTTTCCTTCAAATGAATACATTTGATTTTTTTAATTAAAAAAAAGCAAGAAAACTAACAAAAAATGATAAAAAAACAATGACAATCTACCAAGATTGATGGGGTTTTATCCAGCCCTGAGTTAAAACAACAACAACAACAACAACAAAAACCCCTCTCTTAGTAGGAAAATTCAGATCACAGAATCTGAAAAATCCCCGGGTTGTGCCTTCTTCCTGGGGGGGATTATCATTTTTATAAATCTACACTCAAAGTAGGTAGGTGTTCAGCTAGTGACCTAAAAAAAGAAATCACAGAAGAACTTGCTCCAAGTGTACAAAGTATCAGCTATCCTCGGGCAGCAAAACTGATTTTGGAGAACAAGCATTATTTTATAATTTACCAACCAAATCCAACTTCCTAGTCGTCAATTTCACAGTGGACAGTAACATTTACAGGGAGTTAGTGCTTACGAATAGGCAGGACTAAGCATCCACATGACGTGCACATAACAACCGAGGCTCGTGCTTACTGACAAATAAGAATGCATCGTGGGGGTGAGGGCTCTGTTAGCTCTCAGGAAAAAAAAAATAACAAAAATATATATTACTGCTCATGTCACTACTGCTATTCAGATAGATTTTCTTTGTACACGCATGTAACTCCTGTTGACATCAGGGCCTGAGTGGCTGAGCCAATTGACTTTGTATTTTAGAGTTGCTTCCTTATCCCACTCAACATAAGCAGAGACCATTTCTCATATTTATCCTCATGTAAAATGTACATGGATAAATCATTTAACTAAATGTAAGGTGTCAGAAAATGGTTCATACAAAGAAAATAATATTATGCAGTATAAACTCCCATTAAGTAGTAATGTGGCTGACATTGATTGAGGGAGATTAAGTCTAAGACTCTTTTTCTCATGACATTTGTTCAAATAAATAAAGGTAACAGGAGGGAAAAGTTGATGCTTTTCTTCTCATTTGCATACAAATTTTACCCGTGTGATTTTTTTTTTTTTTAGCCACATTTATTCTTGGTGCAGTAGAACTGGATATATTACGCGGATCCTGGATAGCCGTGATAACTGTCAGTAAAGCAAGGTCATAATTGACCTTTATCACTGAAAAAAGGTTGGCTACCTAAAGATAAACTTTCATGTTGAATTTGGAATGTAAAGAGGAGGGTTGAGGCCATGGAAGGAGCACATCTGAATAGAAATCTATGAATATTTCATGTCTGTTAAGAGGTTGGAAACTTGGTATGACATTATCCTGACCCCTGTCCTGAAATATTTTCAAAAGAATATTCTGATCGGCAGCAGACAACTTCAGCAGACATAGATTTTTCTTACTTAGTAGGGAAATTAAATTGTGGTATGAAAATGTCTGTTCTTAAAGCTGTTCTCCTCATGAACTAAATTATCTGCTTATGTTCTAGAAGAATGTGGCTAACCGACTTACTGAACACCCTTACCAATGTGTCGTGTCCCTTCAGGTTGGCAGCTCTAGCTGCCGCCAAATAGCTGCTATGCTTCCCCTGATCCAGACAAATGACTCAGGAGAGACACTTCTACTCCATACTTCAGCACAGAGTATTAATAAATACTCAGTGACACTCGTCTGATTAATTGGGTGTGATGTTCTTTCTACCCCAAGGTTCCTAGGTTCTGTCAACTTAGGTATTCGTTAATAAAAGTGCTTTATTGAGAAATGAACAGGTGTCAAATGCTGTGCTAGGCTCTTTGAATATTTCAAATATCAATAGGTAACATGAATAAAGTCCTTAATAATCTGCCAGATATTCCATGACATTTCTTAAATACATCATTTTATTTAAGTAGGTACCAAGGTACCATCGTCATCCTCATTGTAGAGATGAAGCCACAGGCACATAGAAACACAGACATTTCTCTAGGATCACACAGTTAGGAGGTGATCGAACCTAGAGGTGCCAAATTTCTTATCTCTATATTCTGGTGAAGAAGAGAATCTTAGCCAGCACTTAGGAACAATAAAGAAGTGGTGTGGTAGAGATCACCTCCGATAGGAAATCAGAGAAACAAGAAACAAGAAAGAGTGGCTTTTAGAAAAGGAAGGTAGGAAAAACAGACGCATTCCCGTACAGAGAATGTGGTGATGAGTCATGGTGCATTGGTGTGAAGCAAATAAAAAAAATCAAGAATTTGTTCAATTACTAGTTAGTACTACACAGCTATTTGGCATGTATCTATCTTCTGGGATTTGGGTTTTTTTCAGATTCATAACACCCGTAAGAGACTGTGTATGCCCTGGGGTGATCTCGGCTGTCTTAAACTAACCTCTTCTTGAGACCATATGAGACTGTACCTGGAACGTTTACTTCAAGCCGGACTTCCTCAGCCTCCCGGACGCTCCGGCTTGGCATCCAGCCAACGTCTGACACGCTCTAGGGGGTGGGAGGCAAGTGCATATGCTTCTCTGTGCACTGATTTCTGTGGGCTGTACATTGGCAGTCTAGAAAGACAGGAAAAGATGAGGTGTGGGGCCAGGGAGCTGAGGGACGAGATTGTTGGCATCATATCCTAGGAATGATTTGGACCGAATTAATAAATAGAGCAACAGTGATACGTTTCTAATCGGTTGCCTGGTTTGGAAGGTGGACATTTATACTTGGTGCATATTTGAGTCAAGGCTGCTTCTTTTAGGTTAAAGATCGAACCAAGAAATTCATCCAATGAGAACGGCAGAAGCACAACACTGAAAGAAGCAGATCCACTAGAGGATTAAGAAAGCCTTTGGTGTCTACGGCAGTGTAAAAATGCCTTTAGGGTTATAAGTGTAAAATTGGACTCTTTCAGGAAACCCATAAACCTGCTCCAGGCTGAAATTCTCCAGTTGGGCATAAAAAACAGCAGTTTGTGTATACTTCTGGTTATGAGCTAACAGGTGTCTGGAAATGAAGAAACAAGTCACATTTCTGTGATAGAATGCCACCGAATTTCAGAGCCAATAAATTTTCTTTGAAAAAAAAATTACTCTGTTCTATCACTATTGGTTTATAATAAATCAGAGCTTGACCTGCAAGTTAATAAAGAAAGCATGTTTACTAATTAGGCTTTATTCTCATTGTCCCATGTTAATTGCAAAATATCCACCTATCTCATTTACGAATATGTTAATTTATGTCAGAGAGGCACAAGTTTTGAGTATACAAACTCTTCCTTTAATTAGATCAAAGGAAGGTCCATCTCAGTTTATAAGATGGATTCTAATTTTTAATCAGTAAAATAAGTTTGGCTCCTAAAAGGCTTCTTCGTTGACAGTTGGAAAACACTAATTAACAGACATAACTGTATTAATTGCATTATATCCCTGAATTCTTATCCGTTAGCTTACGTTGCCTGCTTGCTAATGCAAATAGTTGTGGCTTTGGAGGAGTCAACTCATAAACGTCTTTCTAATGCTAACTAGCAATCAATGCATGTAAAATTTGTAATGCTTCTTTAGGGAATTCTACATAATAGATGTAGTCTCTCTTTTGAGTTATGCCCTGCTATTTAGTATAATTAGTCCTTAAAGCTGCACCTATCATATTATCAGCTTCCTGGGAGATAAAAAACACACTTTATTTGTTTAAGAACAAAGAATTACAATAGTTTCCTTTAGGAATCCTTCTGTAATAGGCTAAATGGAAATCTGTGACCTACCAACTAACTTCAAATTCGTAACAATTAAAAATTTGTACCTTGAAAAGAGTTTGCGAAGAGACTTTAACAGGGAGAGAATGTCTGGGGAAGGCTTAGTGCTGTTGGCCCCAGAGACTACAACCGTCAATTATCACAAAACCACAAAGAGAGCAGCAAGTATTTCTCGGTTCAGGTCCTTCCGGTGCCCTGCTTCCATTCTGCTTCCAAAGGCTAACCTCAGGCACCAGGGGATAAAGGCGTAGGTACCGCATGGCCTCCTCGAGCCACGGAGGAAGGACGTCATTGTGTGTTGATTATGAGGGTACTGTTGTAAGTAAGACCATCTCTGTTTTCTCCTTCTGGGTGTGCTACTGAAATTAGTTGCTCTCCTCATACAGGTGACTGAAGATGTTTTAAGTTGATCTGGACTACATTCTACTAGTGCTTTTTTTTTTTTTTTCTTATGTTAATCCCCATACATTACATCATTAGTTTTAGATGTAGTGTTCCATGATTCATTGTTTGTGCATAACACCCAGTGCTCCATGCAGAATGTGCCCTCCTCAATACCCATCACCAGGCTAACCCATCCTCCCACCCCCCTCCCCTCTAGAACCCTCAGTTTGTTTTTCAGAGTCCATCGTCTCTCATGGTTCATCTGCCCCTCCGATTTCCCCCGCTTCATTCTTCCCCTCCTGCTACCTTCTTCTTCTTCTTCTTCTTCTTCTTCTTCTTCTTTTTCATATATATAGTGCTTTTGAGGCAATTCTTCCATGTCCTATGGAACGTATTTGCCTTGGAACCTTGTGGTGAAGGCTTGATGATGGGGTCTTAATTTTTTTTTCTTCTACATAAAATATTTTGCAATGAAAATATGCAGGTTGAGTTAGTCCTAATGAGTAGTCGAAGACCTTGAGGCTGACGAGACACCAAAAACGGCTGCACTGCTGTTAAAGTCACACCCAGGGGAAGCTATTAGGACCTAATTTTGAATCCGCTAAATCCACATACAATCAAAATCCTCCAGTGCTTGGAGAGACCAGTTCTGCAGGTTTGCTAAGCATTAAGTAGCCTCACTTGTGTCTATCCAGTTTATTCTTCTGCAGATTTGCACCCGATCCCCCAAAACCATACGAGTCCACAATAGACAGAGAAGTAAAACTGACATTTATAAAAATACTGCCCTTGCACTTTGGAGGGACCCAGGACCACGTGTACACACACTGCACAAACTAATTGTGCGATGCAAAAATGTCACTGTTTCTAGAGTAGGCATCTTTTTACATAAACTCATTTATCATCTAGTAGTATGGTAATTTAAAGGTAAATTTTCCACTTAGTCTTTTCCCTTGTGTTTCCACTGTTTCCACCGCCGCTTCCAAGCTAACAAGAAAACACAAAAATAACAAAACTTGGTGGAGGGAGCTGAGAAAGACAATTAAATTGAACAGAGCAAGGCCAAGGCTAGGTGCAAAGGACAGCTGAGGAGTTTCTGACACGGAGGCTTCATTATCACCAGTTGTTTCCCTGTAGGCATTCATTAAAACGTCAGCCCCGTTTGAAGGTATACCAATACGTTCCTTCGCTGATTCCACATGGGAATCGCTTCACAGACCACGTTGTGAACGAAGCCTACGCTTAGGTATCTGGGCTCCGCGGGGCCCGGTTTACGTCTGTCTGCTTTCCACGGGCCCTGCCCACGGGCCAAGTCACGGCGGAACGTTCCTAATGCACGGTTGTGTCTTCTAAGATGGTCCTTGCTCCTGGACGCGCCGGGGAGGAAGAACAAGACGTTTCCCGTGAACTCTAGCATAAATGTCTAGATTCTGGCACTGTGCAAAAGTGCCAGAATTTCCCTGCAGCTGTAATATTTGCGTGTGAAAAGTTACATTCACTCAACTTTATATAGACTTCTCTGAGGGAGAAGCGTATCCACTGCCAAGTCATGTAACCAAAATGGAAGCAAGTTCTTATTAGAATTTCAGTATCAAATTTAATTCTAAATGAGGCTGTCTTTGGAAAAAGAATTTTTTTCCTTTGCAGATTTGCTCGTTTGATTCCTTAGTCAGTTGCCCTCATCACTGTATAGTCTCCATATATTAGACATTTGTCCTTAGAGAAGGCAGTTGATACTAGGAGTCATTCCAAATCAAACCTGGGTGGCTTTTCATTCTTTATGACTCTTACGTCACTTGTGCTAAGTGAACACAAACTTCTGTGTATAGTGTATCCTACAGTGCATAAATATTTATAGAGATCCATTATGTGCCCAAACCTTCTCAAATGCAAAGATAAACACGGCCTTTGTATTTGGTTCGCAGAGAGAACAATTAGTAAAGTAGAAGGAAAAGCCTTGCAAAGGGTACAGCGCCCTAGACCTTGTGAGGGATGGCTGACCTAGAACTGATTAATTATCTGCTCAGATATCTCCCGAGTTATACTTAGCCTGCACTGCATGTTGCTGTTCTTTACCAAACAGCACACACCTATTCATCTGTCAAACCAAGGCCAGAATGATGAGATGTGCTGGTCCTGGTATGTCAGTCTTCCTTTTCTCTTTCAGTTTCCTGTTATAAAAAGCAAGGTGATCGAGGGAGATCCATCCAGGGGACACCTAGGCATCTACCAGGTGGCTTTCTGGGTAAGCTGCACTTTCTTTTAGCAGTGGAAGAGCTCAAGAAGCGATGATAGTAAGGAAAGCCCACAGTCCTTCAGAGACCTATTCCCAGAGGCTCCCTTTCAAAATCTCTGCAGGGCCGGAAACCCCTGTCCTCCATAGTGCATAGTGTCTGATTTATATCTACTACTTGAAACCCTATTTAGAGCCCCACTCAGCCTAGGGATTGTTCTCATCATTTAGGGACCCAGCTCATTTTCAGTTTCAATTACTTCTTTCTCTTCACCATTTTCTGGAATATTCTCTTTTGGAGAATCTGTTGCCAAATCCCATAGGATTTTATTTACTTTTTCCCCCCCTGTTTGTTCCTTTCCTCCTATTAACAAGGAGTTACATGGGAACTACTTATCATCATCTATCTGAAGAGAGAGTTGCTCATTCATTTATTTTTTTCTCTTCATCTCCAAAAAGAATCTTTAACGATTAGACCATCTGTCTCCTTATTTAGTGATTACTAATTTAAAAAATTTCAAGATAAAAGGAAAGTTTTTTTTTTTAAATGGGTAAAAATATCTCTTCACAGTATTTTAAAACGGCTTCTTAACATGAATTTATTAATGAGACCAGAAAGTTGCTTTAAAAATTTGTAACGTGGCCCCGTCAGCATTTAATTCCTCATATCCCACTACAGTAAGATTCTTCTCTTTGGGATTTGGGAGCCAGGATGAAGTCGTTGTTCTGAGATGGTGAGAACCATCCAGACCTGAGTTTGAATCCTGATGTACCCGCTGCTATTTACCAGGCATATGACTTAGGTTATTCGGTGTCTCATCTGTAAAATGAAGATGATCTTAGCTACTTCAGAGAGATGTGAATATTGAATTCTTAAAATTATGAAAAACACTTGAAAGATACTGAGCACTTAATTAAATTTAGTGCCTGTCTTCAGTTTTCTCCACTTGTAGGCTTTTCAGTCCAATAAGATGTTAATCCTGTGCAGCTTCAGTTGACAGCGAAAAAGATCGCCCAGCAGCAGAAGCACCGCCCAGGCAGACACGGGGGTTGGGGGAGGGATTTGCATCTTTGCTGGGGCGCAGGGAGAGGGTTGGGTCCTCCGTGAATGACACAGAGTTTGGCCCTGGCTTCTGCCCCACTCGGCTTTTGGGGAGGACCCAGTGGGCCTTCCCAAGGCAGACACTGCTGGGGTGTGAGTTGGCTTCGTAGAAGACTTATAAAGGGACTCAGGGAGAGGAACCACTCCTTTTCCCCCTCTGGGAAACTGCACAGGGACTGTAAGGATCACAGTTCCAGAGCAGGAGAAACAGCATCAATCCCCAATAACCATTTGCTTATAAATTTCTGCTAAGGGGGTCAGTCTAGTTATGGGCCGTATGTATGACTGGCTGAAGTGGAAATGACTGTGTATTATTTGTTTATTCTGCAAATATAACATTTATAGGGACCTATTTTCGTGTCAGGCACTGCCAAGGTCTAACAGTAAGTAAAAGTAAACATGGTCCTGCTGTCACTGAGCTTCTGGATTTACTGAGAGAGAAAAACAGCCAAATAATCACATGAATAAAGGCAAACCTAGAACACCGATCCATGCCTAAATGAGAGGTGCCCGGTATTCTCTGAAGCTTGTAATAAAAGGAGATTTGAACTTCTTGGGTAATAAGTAGGAGGGAAGCTGGTGGTCAGAAAAGGCTTCCCTGGGGCGCCTGGATGGCTCAGTCGTTAAGCGCCTGCCTTCGGCTCAGGTCATGGTCCCAGGGTCCTGGGATCGAGCCCCGCATCGGGCTCCCTGCTCGGCGGGAAGCCTGCTTCTCCCTCTCCCACTCCCCCTGCTTGCGTTCCCTCTCTCGCTGTGTCTCTCTTTGTCAAATGAATAAATAAAATCTTTAAAAAAAAGGAGAAAGAAAAGAAAAGGCTTCCCTGAGAGCTTAAGAGTTACATTGGCCAAGAGGAGAAAATAGCAGGGCAAGACCAAGTGGTGAAGGAAAAGGGACAAGCACCAGAATCTATCTGAAAGCAGCCCTTTGTGGCAGGAGGGCAGCGAGGGAGAGCCATGTGTGGGGTGGGGCTGCGGAGGTGGGCAGAGCGCAAGTTCTTCAGCTCTGCACAGACCGTGTATGCATCAGAGTTGCTAGAGTACCTGCAAGTGGATGACAGCATTGCCTTGAAAGCCAGAGGGCCTGGGCTCAGATCCCACGCCACTTCTCCCTAGCTGTGCGACGCTGGGCACACTGCTTAAACTTTCGGAATCCCTGTATATTCAACTTTATAACGAGGTTGATGGTAATAGTACGCAACTCATGGGACTCTCATGCAAATTTAATGAATTGATCAATGTCAAGCCCTTAGGATCATATCTGCGCATAGCAAGTACGATGTGAGAGTTAGTTAGCCGTTATTATTATCCTGCCATTTATCTTAAGGGCAATGGGAAGCCACTTGGTTTGTGGTCGCCCCGTGCAAAGCAGGATCAGCCCCTCACCCCATATTGGTTTGGATGTTGAGACAGATGATGCCACACGTATACCAACCAAGAGAGGATGGGAAAGGTGATTTTTACACAGAAGGAGGCTTTCTGGGGAGAGCAGAGCAGGCACCCAGTTTCCTCCAAAATGGTTTGAATAGAGAGGTGAGAGGCTTGGGGTTTAATTGTGGTTATAGAGGTGGGGCTGGGCCCACTTAGAGGCCAGGTTTGTGCTGCTTGAATGTCTCCACCGGCTCCAAAGGAGAGCCGCTCAGGTTTTGTTACCAGCTCACCCAGATCTGGGTGAAAAGAGAGGAAAGAAGAGAGGGAAGACTCCAACACTGTCAGTGTTCCAATGTCAAAAATGGAGTCAGGCTCGTCATTCCACCACCAGAGTGTTTTCAGAAGAGAGGTGACTTGGTCAGAAAGATCAATGAATATTGTGACTTGCTTTCATACTCTCTTTGAAAAATGAAGGCCTTTTTACTTTCAAAACAACAAAGGGGTTCTGTTGACTTGTCAAAACATTTTGTCAACTAGATTGTGGCTGTGTCCATTCTCATTTACTTCTTGGTCATATGAATAATTAATAAAAGTTATGTGAACCAAATATATCCCATTAATGATTTCTAATAGAATTTCTAACAGTTTCTGATAGGATTTTACAATAGCCCGAATATTGACCAAGGTTACTGTGGTACTTTTGAGTTCTTTGAT
Organism: Mirounga angustirostris; assembly: GCF_029215605.1. Lineage (NCBI taxonomy): Eukaryota > Metazoa > Chordata > Mammalia > Carnivora > Phocidae > Mirounga > Mirounga angustirostris. Next base: position 84,811,417 of record NW_026991716.1, on the reverse strand, counting down.
AATTTTTACATTTGTGTTTCATATCATTTAAAAATGACTGAAAATAGTAGGTGCCACTCAGCAGGCAATGCTGTAATGTTTATATCTTTAGTTAAAACATACACTCCTTTTTTAAAATCTCTTCTTCCTATCATGGCTCTTTTGTCCTCAGTTGGCTTACTTTAGGCTAACCTCATCGAATTCAGCAGACCCAAGAGCACAAGATGGGGGTTTTGTATTTCTCTTTAGGTCTGCTGTTATGGGATCATTCACTGTCCTTTTTCTATGTCAGGCTGGGTCATCCTGGTCTGAAAAACAAACAAAGCAAGCTGACATTTTCCCCACTGTACTTTTGCTTAAGCACTGAATTAGCTCACTCCAAGCAATGAAACTATCCTTTGACCCAGCCCAAATGTTTCACTACAATCTGTGTAGCATCCATGGCTGCATTAAAACTCATTTTAACTTTTAAATTTATGTGTGGAGCCAAACTCCATATCTCACCTTGCTCTAAATCTTTCCTCCTCCCGATTTCCTCAGTAAACACTAATGTTTCACTCACCAAACTCTCAGTCAATTAGACGTGCAAAATCAGTCAACCTCCCACTCTTCTTCTTCTGTTGAAACTGTTGCCAAATCTCGTCAATTAGGTGTTGATTTTTAATTTACATTTTTAATCAAAGTAATGCATGCACATGGTTAAAAACCCAATGGTTACAGCAGAACTTGTGTCGAAAAAGCAACAGCCCCTTGATCCATCCTAGGCTTGCCCACCAATTTTTTAACTCGTTCGGTGGTAACATTCAGAGAGCCAACAATATCCTTGTGATATTATTTCTTGACTTATCAACTTTAGATGTTATCTGTTGACTTCCTTGAGGATAAATGAGGTTTATATCACTCACACCATTCCTTCTCCCTCATCTTTCCCCAACCTAGTTACGAAACTGACTTTATTTCCTTCCCTGGGTGCCTCTAGAGCCTCAATCCCCCTGCTTAGACCTCCACCTCGTGTTTCATCAAATATGGATGATATTTCTTGACCTCCATATTGGGAGATAAGGATATTAGTGTTCACAACTTTCCCATCACCTCTACCCCTTCTGCTTCCTCATCTCTGCCAGCAACGTCATTATCTTGATATTGGGAAAGTCACACTGTTGACATTCTCTTCTCATTGAACATGTAATGTCTTTTAAAAAAGATTTTATTTATTTAAGAGAGAGCAAGAGAGAGAGAGAGTGTGAGCACGAGCAGGGGGAGGGGCAGAGGGAGAGGGAGAAGCAGACTTCCCATTGAGCAGGGAGCTGGATGCGGGACTCAATGCCAGGACCTGAGCCGAAGGCAGATGCTTAACCGACTGAACCACTCAGGTGACCTGAACACGTAACTCTTCATAATTTAACAGTTACTTATAACATGAAAACAAATAAACACTGTTTACATTATTATGACCTCACAGATACTTTCAGAGCAAAGTTCTGTTGTTCATTAGCCCCCTTTTATGTTTTTCTCGTTCTTGCCACTCTGCCCTAATTTGCCATGCCTCTTGCCCATTCCAGTGCTATAGTCTTTAATTGGCCATGGCTTCCAATCTTTCTTTGTTCAGATTGAACCCATAGTGATGCAAGATTAATCTCCCTAAAGCATAGCTCCATTTACATCACAGCTATTTTCAAAATCTTTCAATGGTTTGGCTAAAACATCTTGTCAAAATTGTTAGCTTAGCTTTCAAAATCTTTTACCAACTTGTCTCTACTTTTATGTTCCCACTGCTGCCTCCATCCATTTTATGCTCCACATTTTTTTTTCTCTAAAGTCCTACCCCATCCCATTCTCACACTGTTGCTTTTAAGTACCCTGTCCTGACATTAGCCCCCTAGCCTACGCTTGATAAAATCTACCCTGATGAGCAGATCAAATGTCTTCTTCATCCCCAAGCCATCTTAAGTGATAATTTTGTTATAGTACAGTTATTGTTTGGTAACATTTTTACTTTTATATGTTTTGGTACCTTACTTAGATTGAATCTTTGTAGACTTTTTTTTACTCCCCATAATATCCATCATACTAGGCACTAATCATACTAACTGAATTCAAAAAAATATTTGTTTAATTGAATGTACTTTTAAATCTTTTCCTGCTCGGATGAGAACATTGCATTGCTAGGGGTTTTCGTATGTTTGACAGACTAGAAACACAGAGAAAATTAGAAAATATATTTTGTGGTTTGTAAATAACTTTGATTCCCAGAGGAAAGGGGCAGTAACTATACATGAAAAAAATAAGAAGGGTGATGGAAAATTTTTATCTTTAAAATATGATCAATTTAACTATACCTTTCTTCTGCTGTTGACTCTAGAAAGATACAGCAATTCAGAATACAGGTGCTACAATTTCTTCTTCGCTGTTCAACGTCTTTATACATGGATGGCCAGTAAATAGCTTCAAAAGCCAGTGTTTGGGTATTCTTTTCCTTTCAATTTCTTGATGTTTCAGATGAAACCTGTCTGGGATTTCATTTTGTTCATAGTTATAAGCATAATGACTCTCTCTGCTCTCAGTAATATGTCTCTACTTGTGACAGTTCATCTGTGAATGGATATCACTAGTAGAAACCAGTAGGATCTCCATGACCCCAGCTCTCTTTATGTAGGAAAATGGGGTCCTGAACCATTTTTACCTTGAACTGTCTTCTTTTTGTCTTGTATAAATGCAAACAACTTTGCAAAACCTTATGGGTCCTTGGAAACTTCTTTTCAGAAACTGTTCTTTCAGACAATTTTTTTTCTTTTCCAAACACGTGCTCATCTATTTTTTATTTCACCTTCTCAAGGACCTACTAGCATAAAGTAACAGGGGCATTATGTGTATCCTTTGTATAGGCACAGAAGCTGGTCTCAAGAAAATGACCAATCTACCGGCCTTCTCATGACTAAACAAGAGAACTAGAACCCAGAATACCCGGCCACTGGTCGTGCTTATTCCATGATGCTGTAGAACTTTGAATCTTGTAGCTACTCAGACTCACATCTAGTTAACAAGTTTAATTTAATGATGAAAAATAATCCCTATCATGCTAGAAAGGAAGACGTTCAGTTTACTATCTGTGTATATCATCTATTTATCACGGAGGAGACATGTTACATTTATCCGACTCTACTTACTTCTACATCTATAGTATTCTCCTCTCAAGCTTCTATTCTTTTCTGGAGTATTGTACGCTTGCAGAGCAAGATATTGAGATGTGGAGATTAGTGTGGTGTGCATAATGGCACATTCCCTTTTCCCTCATGACGAACGCTCGTTCTATAGATTGCAGGCTGCACCTTGTACCAGCTACATATCCTCAAGCAAGTTATCTTGGACTGCGTTTCCTCCTGGATAAAATGAAGACAATACCATGACTTACATTATGTGGTTGCTGTAAAGATTGAATGAATTGATATAAAGCACTTTAGAACAATGTTTAGTAGAGACAAGTATTGCTTAAGTATTTGCTATTGCTATCTTCCTTATGATGATTATTATTACTAGAAAGTTCAGAAGAAAGTAAGAATGGATAACTGTCATGACAGGGTTAGCAGCATAACCAAAATGGTTGTGTGCTCTGTGGTACTTCGGTCATCTGACGCGGCCATTGTCATTTTAGTCTTCCTGCTCGTATCAGTTGTGCCCTCTTAAGGGCCGTGGGGCTGCTCTGGTCTGTTGTGGTGAACAGAACACATAGAGTTCCATCGGCCGGGAGCCTTAGGCTACTTGGCCTTCATCTCTGCCCCCTTTTTGACCCCTGCCACTCGTGTGCCTTCTTACCCCCACTTTTGGTCTTTGCCTCTCAGGCCTGGCCAGGTCCCTGTTCTCTGCCCACAGAGTTCTCTGGAACTGAGTCAAGCCCTCGGTATGTCCCTCCTTGCGTCGGCGGCTGTCGGTGGGAGATGAGGCAGGCAAGGCGGGAAAGCAAGGGGATGGAGAATTGGCGACTGACGCGTTGGGGTGTTATTTTTCACGTTAGGTTTTTACATATTAATGATCTCTCTCCTTGGGGGAGAAGTGCTAACCTGTTAAAATTTCCATTTTAAAATTCATAATGAGGAAAAATGATCGCTCCCAAAGAGAGTATTTAGAGCACAGCAGACTGAAGCTATGGTTAGGACTCCCAAGGAACTTAAAAAACTCTAAGTTGTCTAAGGCCCGATTAGTTTGTTTTATTTTAACAAAGGAAAACAACAAAACCAACAGCCTACCATAATAAAAGGGAAGACGTTCAGTTTCATTTCTGTCCCCTGAGGTCACTTCTGAGTTATGCAAAGATTTTTTTTTTTTTTTTAACGTATTCCCTCTCCGTCTACACCTAATAACTAACCCACTGAAGTCATCCTTCTAAAGCACCGGCCATGCGGTTGAGAGTGAAGTGGCCTTCTGTCGTCATTCCCATACATACCTTGGGAGTGTAGGCAGCCAATTTCTGGTGACAGCAGGTGAACTGGGCTGGTTCAGTGAGTTCTGGGGCAAACTTCAAGAGAAGGGCTGGACCAGCCATGTTTCTGCTGAAGGAGGGAGGAATTTGACTCCCTCATGCAGAGCATCAAGGAAAGGGGTTGGGATAACTCTTTCTGTTGCTTGGTTTTAAGCTTCTCTTTCCTCTGGAAGGAGGTACCCAGACTCTGTCTGTGTCACATATTTATGCTCATCAGAGCAACATTTGTTCTTCTCATAGAAGACAACGGGAGGTGTGCAGTCCCAGCAGGTGTCACCATCCCTCCCAAACCCCGAAGGGGGACTTCCCTCTCCTTAACCGGTGTGGAGCAGATTCCTTAAAGATTTACCTGACAGTGATGGTCATGTTCAGATTTCATCCCAAGGCTTTCACTCTTTCATGCTGTTGTGGGAGATAGAGTTCTAAAATGGCTCCTAGGATTCCCTGTCCCATGGTGTGTATACACACCTTCACCCATTTATTCAATTAAACGCTGTTGTCGCAGTGAAGGATTTTGAAGATCTAATAAAAGTCCCAAATTAGTTGACCTTAAGAAAGGGAGATTATCCTGGGTGGGCCTGACCTAATCAGGTGAGTCCCTGAAAGGGACAGAGTGCTTCCTGAAAAAAGGGATTCAAAGTGTGAGAGGGATTACATGCGAGGGAGATTCTTTTTAGCTGACTTTGAAGAAGGAGGGGCCATGTGACAAAAAATACTGACAGCCTCTAAGAGCTGAGACTGATCCCTGCCTCACAGCTAGCAAGTAACAGGGACCTTAGTCCTACAACCACAAGGAACTAAATTCTGTTACAACCACATGAGCCTGGAAGACTGTAAGTGCCCGGTGATTATGGCTAAGAGCTTGACTTTAGCCTTGTGAGACTCTGAGCAAAGAACACAGTCACACTATGCCCAGACTTCGACAAACAGAAGCAGTGAATGATAAATGGGTGTTATTTTAAGTTGCTAAATTTGTGGTAATTTGTCATGCAGCATTAGAAAACTAATACAGTGGTTGCAATGTAGCATGGAATACTGTCATAAAGTCACCTTCCAGTACAGTCTGGGAAGCTTGCAAGATTCTTCTTCTGTTAGAAACTAAGAGATGAAGCTCCTCGTCTCTCCTCCTGAAATAACCTCACCAGGTAAGGACCTAGTCTACATCTGATAGCAGGTAAGGGAGAGTTCTCTTTATCTTCTTTCATTCCTTCTGGCCTTTTAGCTTCACATGAAAATGAGCAGAAGAGCACACTGTAAACCCTAATGTTCTTTAAAATGTGCGTGGCTTTTATTTTTTAATTTTTTAATTTTTATTTTTTGGTATTTCAGGGAACTTTCTGTATCTTTGTGTGTTTAAGTTCTTATAGCCACAACTGCAAGCCCCCCATGCGTTCCCAGTCCAGTATGTCCCTGAATGAGAATGCCATCTTGGAAAGAGAGAGGTTGCTCCGTGCTTGTGATTCCCTGGTTTTATGGGGCAGCAGCTTATTTTCATTTTTTGACAACTTCCCAGGTATTTCTCTCAGTTCACATGTTTAAATCTTCCCTTCTCTGTAAATAATCCTTGTCAATAGAGTGTATTTTTATAGGTAACTGAATCACTACTGCTAAACTTGTGGTATCAATGAAGAAGTCAGAGGCGTCCCTGTAGGGCTGTAAGGAAGAGCTTAGAGTGTCTGGTGAGAGCCCAGCCACTTCGCTGAAGAAATCATTGAACACAGTTTATTGGATCGAGGCCCATTATCCAGGTGGAGAAGTGACACTTGTCAGGCTCCCTTCTTTACTCTGCGTGAGCCACAGGGCAGTCTTGAGGCTGAATTTTGAAAGGGGCTCCTAGAAATCAAGTTCACTACCATTTAGTTGTATGGAAACTACTTGACGATTGGTTAAGGGAAGGGCAGTGAAATATTCTCCCGTATTACTGGAGACATATGTGGCTTATATAATTAATTTACTTTGTCCTGAGGTCCTACGAGTTAAGAATGACTAGAATCTTTTATAGGATGCTAAGCTACTTGGTCTTATTTTGCTGCTTGAACGACTATCTCATTATAGGTAACTACTGATCATTTAAAACCTTTCACTCTGGCTCTGTATGAACAGGCTCCTTATATTTAAGGGGTCACATGAAATGTTTCATTTTGAGGTGCATCATTTTAAGAAAAGAGAGTCTTCTACATTTATCTAAGATTACACCAACACCAGCGAGCAAAAGCAAGGCCCCTCCTGCAGCTGCTGAGCCAAATAAGCACTGGGGCCAAGCAATTAGCGCAACACAAAGACAACCATTAACAGTATCAGAGCCAACCTTCATGGTCTCACTGCGCCCTGCAGGCTTGACAAGTTTTCTCCTGGGCTGCAGCAACTGTGATTTGGAAAGTAAACAATTTATATGTCACATGACTGGTTTCGTCCTGTAGGCATCCCCATGCCTGCTATGATCTCTGGACCCCATCCTCAGCCACGGAGCTGGGGAAAATCCCTGGGACCGATTCCCGTATTGGGAACGGAAATGAGAGAAAATGGAAATATGTAGTTTGGTGTTTTTTTGGTTTTGGTTTTGGTTTTGGTGTTTTGTTTTAATCAAAGTGCTCTGTTATCAAAGAACTGTGGCCTGAAGGACCTGGGTGGGAAAGAAAGTGATGGAGGTGAAAGTGGGAGGGAAGTTTCCAGCAACAGGCTTTGGATTTGAATGAATCCAGGAGAATTTCATTTGGGGCCTCTCAGCTTGAAGATATTAGCAGGAAACCTTAGACCGCTCCCCTGTGTCCTGGGGTCTTCTGTCTCAAGGATAAGATAGTGACGTGGAATTCTCCAACAAGGGAAGTCCCCCAAAAGCCAGCCCATAGTAGTCCTGATGCCCTGGATGTGGGTCACAGGCATTTCCCCGTGCCTAGAGGCACTTTTCCCTTGGGCTACACACCTGGGACCCAAACATTTTTATCTTTCCTCATGTATCATGTATGTAATTACATATAGCAACAGAACCTTTTAGAATTAAACAATGTAGGGAAGTCAAATTTATCTTTTTAGTATTATCAGGAATTCCTTCAAGTGAGTGAACACCATAGGCAGCGGGACACAGCCAAATAATCAAAATAAAATTCTGAATTTCCTTTGTAGGATATCCTGCTTGACTGCAAATTTACCAGAATTATTTAAGTTGGAACAAATTTGTCCACTTAAGCTTCTTATGTTTCTGGTTATTCAGTTTTATGTTTGGCTAATAACAATTTGAAGCAAAAAAAGCCTTCGGAACATGCTTTCTGGAGAAATCATTTTTCCTCTGGAATGATGACCTCAGAAATGTAAAGGAGCTGTAGAGCTATTTGATTGATGGCGTGAGATTCATCCATAGTGACCTATATGATGATGGACAGTTATTCCCCAGATTGGTGCCGGTCGTTGAATAAGGTGCTGGGCAGTATTTCAGGCCACGGCACCTTGCGAGAGGAAGTGGGACTATTGATAATTTCACACAAATTTGCCCAAGCAAAAAAGTAAGAGACTTGCAATGTTCGGTTGCGTTGTTTAGGTCAGGCTGTCCCTGGTGGGGACGTGTTGTATTGTGGCAACACTATAGATTTCTCTTGACATCATATTCTAAACAGCAATCGCAATAATTTAGAAACTGATGGCATTTTAAATTACTTCCTACAATAACCATGTATTAACTAATATTCATATGCAATTTTTCAGCAGCTCTACGTTTCATTTCTTCATCTTTTCTCCCTTCCCCGATAAACTTAGAGCAAAAGCCTACAATTTATTTAAAAGAAAAGGTACCTCCAAAATGCTTTATCCTTAGTAATTAAATTCAGAATATACACTAATTTGTTTCATCCAGTGGGATTTATTCTGGTTATTTCCTTATAGGAGACGGCTTGGCTTACGACAAGACTTTCTGGCTAATGCCTTGTTTGTACTGTATTTTAGCCGAGTCAGATATAAGGAGTTGGCCCAGACTATAGAGCAGAGTAAGTAATTCCACATATTTGGAGTCAGAAAGATCTCCGTCAAATGCTGATTCCACTGTTCACTGGCTTGGTGATTTCTGTGATCTTCTCTGGGCCTTCATTTCTTCATCTATAAAATGGGGGTTTTATTTCTCAGGGTCGTTGTCATGAGGATTAAGTGAGATCATGCATGCAAAGTCCTTGGCCTCATTGTAAGTCCTCAGAAAGCGCCCCTGTTAGTAACAGTCGCATCATCCTTATCTAACCTCTGCCTGAGGAAGAGTCATTTCCTCGAAGGCTACAGATAGAACCACCTTGCGCCCCACGCCCTACGTCTGTCCCTGCTGGAGTCTGCATGGCATGATATCTGCGCTAGGATTTGTCTGCTTCATCACTTGCCCTTACAGATTCTTCAGGCTCTCTTTGCCAGGGAGATGGGGAAACTGGTAAGCTGGGTTAGGTACCCCCCACCCCCCCGGCCATTTGGATGCTCTCAAGCAATGTTGTAGGTAAAGCAAGGAGGATTGAATGGGGGAGGACAACCCTAAGACCCACTTTCTAGCACCTTATTTCTTTCTTTTCTGGACATGGCGCTGTTCTTTTTAAAATCGCGGTTTCCTGAGGGCCTTGGCACATCCCTGCGGCAGACAGTGAGTAACGCTTAGTGGGTCACACTGTGACCGGGCTGCATTGCAGCTGCCGACCCCAACCTCCCAGGGGAGTGCTCTGACCAGCGCAAAACCTCCCTGGGACCGAAAACAAAGCAGTCATCGTCGCCCTTCGCACCATGGAAAAGGCACTCTGTGGTCAAATAGGTGTGAGAAATGCTGTGTATGCCATCACGCTCTGGAAAATTCAAGTGTGCCTTAGCATATTAAAGTCTCTAGACCTGTACTAAAGAAAGGTGATTAATTTTTTAGCTCAGCACTTCATCAAATGTATTTGATCAAGGAACCGCCAACTGCTTCCCAAAACACCTGAATAGAACATCTCACTCTTTGGGAGACTCTGGAATAGTGGTTTGGTCTGCCATTATGGGAAGTGTTGGTGACTCTTTGTCTTTCTTGCCTGGAAGAGATGCTCTGGTAAGCCAAAGAATGGCATTTTAAGTGAAATAACATATTGGTCAGAATTCGTCTTCTAAATTATAGAGACTCTGGGAGAAAAATGTATACATATAGTGTGGATATAACACCACTTTGGAATTGGACTCATTTCATACTCTGTCCTTCATTTCTGCCAAAACTCACCCACTACCCAATACCACCACTACAAGATTTAGGAAAAGAACAAGCACGGCCAACACGGTAACCACAGCAGTTTCCATACATGCTGATGAAGGTGCACGTTTGTTACATGCAGTCATGAACACCGGAATAAAGCATAAGCAGAAATAATCGTGGTCACAGTTTGAAGTGCAATTTGCACTTACAAATTAGAAAGTAAAGGATAATGATGTAGCTTTGCCCAAACCAAAAAACAGTCCTGTCTCCCCAGATAGATATTTGGAAAACAAAATATCTTCCTCTTTGCAAACAATCTGATCAGATGAAAATTGCCATCTCTCCTCCATGGCAGGCTTGGCATGTAGGGCTCAGCAAACCATCCGTCATGAAAGGATATTATTGAAGAAACGTAGGAAATTAAGTTGCTTCATGGATATTTAGTTTCACTCTTCTGAGGCTTTACAAATAAGATGATTATCCATAATGTGGCAATTTTAGCTTCGTAAATGTTATAATTGAACAACTGTAGTCTTTCTTTCTTTCCTTATCTTTCTCTTTGTACACATATGTACTATGTATCATCTTTGCATCTGATCTGTCTTTTGAATTAGAAAAGCTTTTGAAAAAATTTCAAGGGTATCTTTTAGTTCTAATTAGTATTTCTGAAAATCAGGATCATATACTTGAGGAAAATGAAATGTTCGTCTTTGCGTGTAAAAACACTGGTGTTTTTATAGCAATGATGTTAATCAATTAGTTTATAGAGTTTAGGATAACTTCTGCCAAATTGTTTTTTAAAGCTCTCCCAAGTGTTAAAGAAATAATTGATTAGCATATTACCACTCGAAAAATAGGATCATAGCTTCGTAACTCATTTTTAGGGCATTGCAAAGTTAAAAAGTTTGAATCAGTTCTGGGCTGAACTCAGGTAGGATTCTCAAGAGGTTATTTAACTGGCCCTTGCTAAGCCACTTTAGATCTTGTCATCAGTTTCTTGGTCTGCAAAATAGAAGGTCGTGTTTCCTTTGAACATACTTGCTTTATGGGAATATGCAAGCGATGAGTCAAGTAGTATTTCAATACAGTTTGGACTGATAGAAGAAAATACCAGGTTATTGGATTAAGTAATAGATTTTTTTCCTTTATGGAATATGAATAATGAAGATTATTGTTAGATTTTGGTCTTAAAAAGTAAAACTCGGTGATCATGATAACTAAACTGGATCTAGTTTGGCAAATGATTTGGAGAACATTAGGAATGGAGTATTTTTTAAAGCTCCAATTGATGTGCATCCAGTACACTTAAGTGGTTGTCAGCCCTCCTGTGGATTTGTCCGTAGGGGGTGCTGGGATCACCTCAGCCCTGACCAGTGGTCGAAGCATTGTGTCCGAGAGAATTCTTTGCATTGTTTATCGACACTGTTGTGGGTCTTATAATGTTCCTGCTGTATAGACCCTAAAACCTCCACTCTAAATCGCTTCATTCATGAAAGGGAGACTTGGATAACTTACCACCCTCCGTATAATGAGAAAATAGCCACCGCTATAGTAAATGTTTAATTTTATAGTATTTACAGATGTGGATATTATAGGGAGGATGTATTATGTACTTAGAAAGGAATAATAATAATAATAATCCCTCAGATCTTTGGGCTGAAGGACCGTTGTTATAACAACACTACAAAAAATGGATTTTGAAAAATAGTCTTTGGAAATAAAAATAAACAAAGAGTAAAATGATTCTGTGAAAGAACACTGAAATAATATGTTCATTTCATCTCTATAGTTCTATCTGAAAAATGTGAGACTTTCTGAAGCAGAATGACAGCAAATAATACAGTAGAATGATTTGGCTGAGCTACATATTTGGGTGTGAAAGTGAATTTCTTTGAAGTCATAAATACGCTCTGGATTTTTAGTTAAAGTTTAGATTTCCTAGAAGTTCTGCTACAACTAGACTTGTAAAGCCATCCAAAACAAAATCTGTAATTTATTTTCCTATTACCTTTTTATGAGGTCTTATAGCCACCGTAACTTCTTTTGTGCTTCTAGATTTACAGGTTAGGTCCTGTAGAAGGGCACTTGTCTGACCCTCTGGGCCAGGGCTGTATATCTTGCCTTTCCATTTCTGGTCCACCAAAATTAATGAGGGCATCTTTAAGTGACAGTCTCCTTATAATGTTCAAATGACCAGAGTCCAGGAGGTTAAATAATTTTACCACCACTGTTCCTGAATTTAGACACTATAATCAAGTGAATTGACATAGAAGATAGTGTTGACAAAGCTCACTGTCCCTTGTGCCTGATTTCAAATGGGAACTGAAATATTGATAGAATTCCATTTGGGATATTATCGAGAGTGTGGTACCTTTACTTTGAATTTTATTCGTGTTTGCAGTATTATTCAAAAATCGAATGCACCACAGTACCGCTGTCACTCAGAGCGCCCTTGTTGTTTGACTAAGAGAGATTTCAGCTTCAGGGCGCTGTGCTTTTCAGCAGAACGCGGTGCCAGGAAGGGCAGCGCTGAGCCTGCCTGGGAGAAATATCCCCTTTTATAAATAGTCCTACGTTGCCAGTGCCTTTTAGACTCCTTAAAGCATTTTTAGCTAAAAATACACAGCCATTCACAACAGAAATTTTATTCTCTCCCCATCTTTTATTTTTTACCTTCTAATTTACTACATAATAGAAACAGCATTTCATGCCCCGGCAATCTTTTCTTTTAATGTCCCATATTGTACAGCTCCCCCGCCCCACCCCCCCCTTAAGGACTCCTTTAAACTATAGTAACAATATTTGGACTTCCACATAAAATATTACCCTTTCTTCCGAGATAATAATGACTCTACAATAAAAAATAAATAAATGAAAAAAGAGAAAAGGAAGAAACCCCAAACAAGCCACACCATCCAGTTTCGGCCAAGCTGCCAAATCCTATTACAGATTCAATCCTATTAAAACGTTCCCAGGTTTAAGCCTGCTTTGGAGTTTTTCATGGGAGTGCATGACCCCTACCCAAACCCCTACATGTGTGGTCAGGGACCTCAGGATAATCGTAAACTGCCTGGGCTCCCATTAATCTCGCGCAGTCAGATATTAGTGCTTGTAAATCAGCACCTAAACAAGGACAATAGTTAAAGCCATCAATAGTCTTTTAATGAGGCAGATCAAAAACAAATGAAAGCAACAGGACACTCGGATTTGCCAAGGAGGGGAAGGGGAGCCCATAAGCTCGGTCTGATTTCTTATAGAAAAAGAAGCGGATAGGTTTAGCCCAGGTCCTGTCTTCGAACTACTGCATCCACTGTTTAAAAAAGAAAATATACAAAACAAGATTATTTCCAGGAATTTCCTTCATTCTCTTTGTTTGGGACATAGCAGCAGTCACTTTCTTCCCTCCGTCTCCCTTTCTCTTTATGGTTCCACACGAACATGTATGGACATATGTGCATTAATGTACACGTATTTACAAGAGAAGGCCGTCGCAAAGAATGACTGCACGTAGACACATCAGGCAATGATCAGTTACACTTTGTCAGGAATTGTAATTACTCATCTGCATCCTTGCAGGCATTTTATGCGCTTTTGAAATTTTCACAGATGTTCTTTGTTCATTAGAAAAGAGGGAAATATCATGTTCTGTAATTTCTTGTTTTAAAGAAGGAGAAAAATAAAGCAAGATAGGATTTATTATCTAGCACGCATGTGCGGCAGCATTATAATGGTTGCCAAGCAACCTAAAGGAACCATATCATAGTAAAGAGGGGGGCAAATGAATGAACAGATGCATGGGATTAGATATAGGAAGGGGAGAGAAGAGGCTGCCCTGAAATGAGCTCACCTTGGCACATGACTTTTTGACTGGGATTTGCTCTTATTCAGGTATATTTATCTTGAATATCTCCTTTTTGATTTTGTGCGGGATTTTTATTTTTGCTACGTGTTTAGTTTACCATCCGACTGAAAGGCTCAAAAGGAAGAAGTGTGAAATGCTTATAAAATTCTTGTTCTTTCATTGTTGCCAATAACACTCTTTCAAGACAATATTTTAAGAAGCAGAAAGGTACAGAAACAAGCATTCTCCTACATTTGTTCTGACATCATCCAAGGCAAACACATACATTCAAAGAAGGAATTTCTTTGGTGGTGTTATCAAAACACAAATTCACTTCAAATTGGCAGCTTACTTACTAAGCCACTTTCATTGCCATCATTTAAAAACCTCACTATATATGTAATTTTATGCACATCTCTGTAATATATGCACACAAACATATATACATACATACATATTACAGGTAGTCTGTAGATCAAAAATAAAACACCACTTCTTCTTGCTGCAAAATTATGGATCTTTAGGATGAGTACTACCCTGATCCTTTCGGAGGAATGAAACAGATGTGTACGGTATCCCCAAAATGGTTTAAATGGTTGTCTTGAAGACACCTTCTCTTACAGAACAATATACAACCCAGTTTGTACATTCAAGATATGAAAACTTAGGCTTCCATGCATTTCATAACAAATACCCCTAGAAAAACCAAATCATGCAGTAGAGGCGGGCCTCAATGTTGGATTCTGGAAGGCATGAACCTTGACAGCCCAGTCCAGTTTCATCTAAGAAAGGGGAAAAAAGTATAGACTATCTTCAAGCTCCTTTAAATTCTTTAAGAGATGAGACAGACCATGAATTAGTAAACGTTTCAAGAGTGACTACAAGTAGAGGACATCCGATTGGGAAATGCCCACCATGACAGTTTCCGAAAATGCAAAAGATGAACCGCTGTTTCCTCAGAAGTCGCCATTGAAGGAGGACAAGAGGTCTACCTGACTGACGGGGCAGGTGTGTGGCGGCAGAGTTCCTGCCACCTGAAAGGATGTCCGTCACTTCCTACCTCGCAGCGGCTACATTTGTGAGGAGTGCCGGCCTTGTGGCAGGATGTTGACTGGGCCAGATCAGCTCTTGGGGATCATTTTTTTTCCTTTGGACAGTGTGATGAAATTGTAGCTCTGTAGTTTTCCCAAGAAATGGCAGGTGTAGTTGCATTTTGATCATAGACTGACATTAAGCTATTGGGGAATTATACTGTGTCTACTAATATATATTCCACCTCTCTTGCCCTAATGAGATCACCTTACACTCACTGGCACTGATGCAAACATTTAGAGCTGAGTGCTCAAAAGAGGCTGGAGTACAAATGGTACATAATTCATTACCCTGGGAAACGCGATTTTAATGCAACATAATGCAAGGTGCTCACAAGTATTTCTGAGGCAGGAAGAGTGAACCACAGTCATGGTGAAGTGACAGTTTGCATCAGCCTGATTCCACTTGTTCTTTACTAGAGCTAACAAGCCCTGTGCTGTATTATTGCATCCGCTTCTACTTACTGGACTCCACAGAGAAATCCTTGTAGCTAGAGGAGTAAACCCTTTGTTGCATAATCTACGAAGCAATAGAAACTGGTATAAGTGAAAAAGGAAGATCCTGGAAATTCTAAAGAACATTCCTCCGAACAATTTTATAAGGTCTCAGCAACGTGGAGAATTTGCATTTAAAATAGCAAACTCTATTCTCCACTCCCACTTCTCCACCCCCATTCACTCTTGTCAATAACCAAAAGATGGCAGCATTTTGCCCATCATTCATTAGTGACACCTTCAGTGGAACTAGGTCTGCATTTCCACTTTCATGTGCATTGTGATTTTCTCTTGGTACTAAATGTGGATTGATAGCACTGTGGCATTTATTAACAACAGTAGCAACAACAAAAAATGCAATTTCAAAAAAGCTCAGAAGATTAATTATACAAATTATGGTGTAAAGCACCAGAATTCCTCTTTGATGAGGAAATGCATACCAGTCTAGCCGCAGTGACACTGCAGAGCGATCAAGCTTGGCACGTGGTATCAGAACACAAACACCTTGTCGCTCCAGCCGGTAGGCTTCCCTGGCAATGGGCCAGAGAAAAGCATGGGGAATCAGGGGCCCCGCAGTCTGAACCTAATGTGGGGGAAATGAGAAAGGGCCCTCAAATCAGGAGCATCCCTCAAATGAATGAACAGATGCATGGGATGCCCAGGGATGCTCCTGATCTCTTCCCCAAAACTCGCCCTAATAAAGAGGGCAAGGTTGGCTAAGTGTCTGAGAGAAGGGTTGTCAATCGCTCTTACTCCCGGTATTTGAAACGGACTAGATTCCTCTCCACGTGAGCGTAAGGACATTCTTTCCCAAGATGCCCTTCAAAACCCACTCCAGACATTTCTCTCAATCATTTGATTCCCCATAAGACTGAATGCCTCATTTAAAAATCTCCGTATCTTGAAAAACAAGAGGGCACCGCTCTGCCACAGTTGCTTGTAAGGGGAATTTGGCCCCTTTTTTCCAAATGTTCATTATAAATAGGGTCAACATTTAAAAGCAATAAGCCTCATCAGCTTCCAACTCACTCTGTGTAGCCTGCTCAACTAGGTTATTATTTCCCTCTCCTACATTGTTGATTAGCATTATCGAGATACAGTAATAGGCCCCATTCCCTCCTAAGTATCAAGATTCCCAATTTTCTTGAAACAAGGGCAAAAATCCCTTTATTAGAAAATAGAGGTCCATTTTCAAATTTGATTAAAATGACCCGGTAAAATACAGGCAAAACTAATGTTTAAAAGTCTCTAGTGTTTGTTTACCAGAAATCAATTATTCTGGGGGTCTTTTTGCTTTTGGACATAGTATCTGTACATCTGAGAGAAGGGTGCTCATTGCTTTGGTGTCACTAACAGAGGTATCAATGTATTGATAAGTGATGGGAGAAATGTCAGCCCATTATAATATAATGGGTGCATGGTCAATGTTGATCTTTCACAGAAATGAAACTGTAAAGTGGGTTTATAGAATAATCAACATATGTACATAGCTTATGTAGTTTAAATACGTACAATTGAAAATGGGATTGAGGTGAACTTAAATTTAAGAAACACATGAAGGGATTCCGTAGGGAATTACAGTTCAGTTTCACAAGTGTCTATCTTAAAAAATAGTTAATTTACTTATAAATAAGCTGTATTGGAAACACACAGACTTACAAGGAGAGCACAGTGTGCTGTGAAAAATACGTAAAGTCAGCAACTGTTTAAAAATGAGCTTGGGTCCCATTTCTTCAACTTCAAGCTGCGTGGCCTTGGGAAAAGTACTTAACCTTTCTGTCGCTCAAGTTCCTCATCTGTAAAACGGTGATGCAAATAGCTATCTCACAGAACTGTGTTAGGATTCGTGGGATGCCCAGGGAGGCCCATTCACCATCGTTAGCATGGAGGAGATGTTCTTATTGTTACTTAGACCTAGATTAATATTCAAAATATGTAACTGATGGTTCTAATCAGACATAACTACCAAAAATCATCAAGTTGTAAGCCTGAAAAAGATGGCAGTAAATTTCTATACTTCCCTATTATCCTGGAATGGGATTTAATAAAACTATTGATCATTTCCTCTTAAACATTGCACCTTTACTTCTAAACTGACAACTTTCTGTACCTTTCTCTTCCCAGAACAACTTGCTGTCTTCACTCTTCTTTTTTTGTTCAGTGATACCACCATCACACATCTTTGTCTGTTTTTTGTTTGCTTATTTATTTATTTATTTATTTATTTATTTATTTATTTATTGGAATATAGCATACAGTGTTATATAAGTTTCCTGCGTACAATACAGTGTTTCAACAATTTCATACCTTACTCCTTGCTCGTCATGCTAAGTGTACTCTTGATCTCCTTTATCTATTTCATCATCATGCTTTTAATATTTAAGCTTATGTTTGTTCATTTATTTATTCATCCAAAAGTTCTATCGCTTGCCATTATGCATAAAGCAGTATTCTGGGTGTTGTGTGTTGGGGGAATAGAAAAATATCGATTACATTTTCTGCCTTTGTTTTATTGGGAGAGATGATGCAAACTTAGATTCCAGTGTACTTTGAAGTAGGTAATATTTGCAGGTGAGCTCTTCTACAATACTCCCCTTAAAACACATGCATGCACATGCATGCACACACGCACACACGGATTAATCCCTCTCTGCTAAACATTTGAGTATAACCTCAGTTTGTTTTTGTGATATTAAATTATCAAAGTTCAATATACTTTTTTTTGCCATTCTACACATCTAATTCATCAGGAAGTCTCTTAGACTACCTTCAAACTCATTTTGAATTTGTCCATTTCTCACCATGTCTGTGTCTATCTTTTCTAAGCTCCCATCAGCTATTTGCCAGGATTACTGTAAGAACCTCATACCTATGAGTCCATTCTTGCTAGACCACAGTCCACTTTCTACAGCAATCCTCTACCTGATGGACTACAGTCTTTTCAGTTCTTCAAATGTGCCAAGCAAGCTCAGGCTTTATGGTCTTTATAATAACTGTTCCCTAGAATGCCTTTCCCCCAAACTTCATGTGGCTACCTCTTTGTTGTTCTGGTTTGAAGTCACCATCCTTCCTATCCAGTAAGTCATGCACTTACTCTCTATCATATCACACTAGTATAATTATTATTGGCATAAAGCTTACCACTCTCAGCCATGTTCTTGTTGATACATTTTGAGTGTTGCCCTCCCAACTGGAATGTAAGCTCTTTGAGAGTAGGTATCTTGCTTTTCTTGTTTATTGCTATATCCTCAGAGCCTAGAATAGTGTCCTTGGCATATGACTGATACTTAATAAATATTTGTTGAAGTAACAAATAGCTGGTGATTATTATGCTTTTGTTCCCACTAAGTAATTTTGAGGTTTTGACATAGGAACTGTGGTTCATTCACCTTTGATTCACTGATTTCTAGCATATAATACAAGTTCAAAGAAAAAAAAAGCTAGCTGTTTTGGATTGAATAAATCAAGAAATGATTTCTTGCTGATTGATTCTGAAAAGCATCATGGAGAAGGCATTTAAGCTGAAACTTGAGTGGAAGACAAAAGATGATGTAGCTCATTTCAGGCAGTGGGTACTATGTGAGAAAGAGGTTGAGACTGGGAAAATTTAGTGAATTTTTAAAGATAATAGTGAGATCGTGAGTACTAATTCAGATAAGCTTTAGTTTGTGTAAGAGGATGATATAGGATAAAGATGGCAGGGAGGCTGGGGGACAGGTTAGGCCTGACCTCAAAAGCCAAATAGGGAATATGAAGTATATATATTAAGTAGGCAGAGGAAAGCCATGAACAGCTATTGAAAAGAGAGTCAGTGATTCATAGCTCTGACTTAGAAAGGTTAAATGGCAGCTTTATGTAGCATAAATTGGGGAGGCATGAACAACAGGACCAGTTAGAGGCTAGTAGAATAGCCTGTAACAAAATAATCAAGAAAAAAAAAATAGGTTGGTGGCAGTGAAAATGTAAAAGGAAATATAAAGTCAAGAAAAATTGGGGGAAATAAAAGGATGGTTAGAATTGTATGGAATGTTCAGTGTGAAACTCACTTTGAGGTCCCAAGAATCAAGTCATGGGGAGAATGGAAAATATATTAAGAAAAATGGAGAAGCCAGAAGGAAACTCAGGTTTTTTGTCAGAGAGAGAAGATCCATTCTAACTTTTACAAGTGGATTTTTAATTTATGAAAAAATTCCTGGAAGCATTGTCTAGCAGGCAGGTAGGTAGAAATGTGGCAGTGGAGCTCAGAAGGTTTGGGTAGGAAATACAGCTTTGGGAATTGTCTATATAGAGGTGATACTTGAAGGAGACGGACTGCTTAGGGAAGCTTGATGCAAAGACAGAAAAGACATTGTGAACTGCCCACAATCATTTTCTTTTAAAATCATGAAATCATCTTGGCTTTCCTCTTAGCTTTATCCCCCAGATCTGATCAGTCACTGAATCACAGCCTTTTTAAATGTGGTTGACATCTTCATTCCTTTTGCCCAGAACACTGAAATAGTCTCTTAAGTGGGCCTTACTTCCTACCTTTCTTGATCTAATTCCTGCTGCACAAAGTTATCAGATTTCACCCCTTGACTCCTCTCCACAAAGTCTTCTAGATGCATGCCACTTCCCACAAAAAGAAGTCCAACCCTTTAAATATTCCGTAACAGATATTACATGTGAAAATAATAAATAGTACATAGATGCAGTCTAGCAAATTGGTAGTGGAGCTTTAGAACATAGGTCATAAATAGGACCTTGTAATAGGTCCTCAGCTGCCTTGGAGGGCCAGCTCACCAGGATGACAGTCATGAACATGGTTTTGTAGAGAATTCTGTTTCACCACTTTGCTCAATAGCTCTGTGATCACCTCAAGGGTCACAATTCACTGTGCAACTCTTTTTTTAAAGATTTTTATTTATTTATTGAGAGAGATAGTGATAGAGAGAGAGCATGAGAGGGGGAGAATCAGAGGGAGAAGCAGACTCCCCGCCGAGCAGGGAGCCCGATGCGGGACTCGATCCCGGGACTCCAGGATCATGACCTGAGCCGAAGGCAGTCGCTTAAACAACTGAGCCACCCAGGCGCCCCCACTGTGCAACTCTTAAGGATGCCTTTATTCAAATAAAAATTGTTGGGTCACATTGTAGCAAAGAGGAATAGTTTGGTCAAGAGAAGCAGGAGATACTGTAAGCTGGTGTTAGGATGAGCATGAAGAACTGATGGGTGCACTGGGAAAATTCACTCTTCCTTTTGGCCGTGTATTGTACCAAAGCCATTTTATCTGGGTGATAAGCTATGAAGCCTGGTTAGATAGAGATAGGCTTTGGATTGCAACTTAAAGAGGGGTCATCTGGAGTAATATTCTGGTCCTGCTACACCTATGCTGTCTCTTATGGTAGCCACAGCTGCATGTGGCTGCGGAGTATTTGGAAAGTGGTTAGTTTGAATTAAGATGTAGGATTTTGAAGATGTGTGCACAGAGAAAAGGCCACAGTGAGGAAGCAGCTCTCTGCAAGCCAAGGAGAGACACCTCAGGGGAAACCAACCCTGCTAACACTTGGGTTTTGTACTTCCAGCCTCTGGACTATGAGAAAATAAATTTCTGTTGTTTAAGCCACCTAGTCTGTAGTATTTTGTTATGGCAGCCCTAGAAAATGAATGCACCTGTCTTTCTACTTTTTAAATGTGACTACTACAAACTTTAAATTGACCTATGGCATTTGCATTTGTGACTTGCATAATATTTCTGTTGGACAAAATTCTTCCAAACTCATGGAGGTCAGGTGCAGGGATGGCTTTGTAGGGACCAAGATGGCTTCGTGGCTCACAGCCCAATCCTCGGTGAAACAGAACAGTGCTGGGTTTTGTCCCAGGAGAGACTGGAGTGGCAGTGGGAGCTGATGTTTTGGGGACTAGTTCTCTATAATGCAGGGGCCTCTATTAGCTTGCTTCATGCCTGCTCTCCTAGGGATTTTATGTCCAAAAGCATTGATAATTTTTTTTTTAAGACAGTCTAAAAGTTGATCATTGAGGAATATAGTGGATCAAACATAATTTATCTTGGGTAGGATTTAGTGAGAGTTTTGAAAAAGGATGGAAATAGAGGTGATATGAGAGCATGATCCACTTGGCAATGGGTAGAGTGACAATGCCCTTAGTCCTGGGCACACCAGGCAAGGAGCTTCTGGGCATCTGGAAGCAGTTTGATAACTTGAGGCAAAGGAGCTAAAGGGGGAAAGTTCAGAAAGTTCTCTGGCAGAAGGATCAAAAGACAATTTGGTTGGGGCGCCTGGGTGGCTCAGTTGGTTAAGCGACTGCCTTCAGCTCAGGTCATGATCCTGGAGTCCCGGGATCGAGTCCTGCATCGGGCTCCTTGCTCGGCAGGGAGTCTGCTTCTCCCTCTGACCCTACCCCCTCTCATGTGCTCTCTCTCTCTCTCTCTCTCTCTCATTCTCTCTCAAATAAATAAATAAAATCTTTAAAAAGAAAAAAAAGACAATTTGGCTGAGTTTCTATCTCACAGGGTGTTAACACGGATTAAATGGATTAGCATTAATTCAGGGCTCAAAACAGTGCCGCGGTCTTGTCTGGTCTTATTCTCATTCCCTTCCCTAACCTGGGGACCTGATGAAAACACTCCCCCCCCCTCTTCAGTCGGGGTCCAACGGGAAGAGAAGCCTCATGGTGCTCCCTGCCTCAGGGCCTTTCCATAGAGGCGTTGGGGCCACACAAGTGGGGAGCTAGGGCAGAGAGCTAGGTGGTCTCCCTGCTGCAAACATCTCCTCACCCGTTTTAATTTTCCTCTAATGCAGCTTCTAGAGCCCCTCTGGTTAGGCTCTTTTCAGAAATACAGTTTCCTTCCCCATGTCACATTCATGAATGCTGTATGCAAGGGCCTTCTTGAAGGACATTAAACAGATTCTGTCCTTTGCTTCCATATTCAGTTTTTCTCTTCTTCCCACTCTTTTTGGTGTGAGAAAGACTGGGCAGGCTTTTAAGAAACGGTCTAAGAGTTAATGGGTGTGATGGAGAGTATATGTAAGCAAAGGTAGCTTTGGGATACCCTAACTAGGTTGTAAGAGTTTGATTCTAGGTATAAAGTAATTGTTGAGTAAAGTGAACAGGCAAATAAAAGACTCTGTATTCATAATTTCTTTTAATTAAAAGAAAGTGAAGATTACCAAAAAAATGCACAACATAAGAGCGCCTGAAAAATAAAGATAAGAGTCCAGGAATCATGTAGTAAAGTGCTATGCAGAGTCCAAAACTCTAGCTAAGGTGTAAGGCTATGGGTTCTAAGTAGAAGTTTCCTGAAGGCTAAGGCATAAAGAAAACAAAGAATGGAATACAAAATATCTTTTCCTTAAAAATGATAAGGATGACTTTTTACTTAAAAAATGAATTACAGCCTACGGGTGCCTGGGTGGCTCAGTTGGTTAAGAGTCTGTCTTCGGCTCAGGTCATGATCTCAGGGTCCTGGGATTGAGCCCCACATTGGGCTCCCTGCTCAGCGGGGAGTCTGCTTCTCCCTTTCCCTCTTTGTGCTCTCCCTGGCTATCTCTCTCTCTTTCTCTCTTTCAAATAAATATATAAAATCTTAAAAAAAAAAAAAAGAATTACAGTCCAGATGCTGAAAGGAACTGATCATAGCTACTGACTGTTCACGGTATCTTCCATATATAGGTACACAATATATTTTTGCTGAATTTAGGATGGAGTGACACTTGGCTGTTAGGCCATTGGACTTGCCTCTCATATTTTTAGCCCTAGATTAATTTTGTAAGTAATAATAGCTACTTATAAGTTGCTTTGAATTCTCTTCCTCCTCCTCTTCCTCCTTCTCCTTCTCCTAAGAAATTGTAGTTGACACATCTACTCGCATAAATGAATATCTCCATCTTGGCTGATATATTTGGTCAGTAAAAAAATGGTTAAAAGACAAGATATGGGTAGTTTTACTTATGTGTTCCACCAACTTTAACATTTGGCATTATGTACTTGCATTGACAAATATTGAAAAGCAGTAAATTTTTATTTGTTTTCTGCCAATCCTTATTGATTTACATGTGATATTCAAGTAACGATTGTGTGCCAGGGAGAAAAATTCAATAGAGAAATGCTGTAGGGATGGATGAGGCATTTCTATTTTATCAAGATATGAAAAATAGCGCCTCATAATTAAAAATAAAAATATAATGGACTGTTATATTTAAGACCAGCTAAGAGTTGTCAAAACCTATCTGTACATGCAGCAATTGTATAAATCTTATTCTGAAAAATAATAAAGTATGCACACATGAAAGTTTAAAAGCTTGGCTATTTTTGTGTGTACATTTCTTCTTAATCCAGTTCATTGGTTCTTTCTGTAAAATAATCTTTGACTATTTATTTATTATCCTATCATATTTTGACCAATCTCTCATATTCAAGCAATTTCTAGGGTGTTGGCACAACATGGGCATTGCGAGTTCTAAGTTATTTTTCTTCCACTTGCCTTTAAAATTAGATATAACAGGTGCAAGATGTCTCCTTT
The DNA here is from genome assembly GCF_029215605.1 of Mirounga angustirostris. Taxonomy (NCBI): domain Eukaryota; kingdom Metazoa; phylum Chordata; class Mammalia; order Carnivora; family Phocidae; genus Mirounga; species Mirounga angustirostris. Next base: position 84,787,834 of record NW_026991716.1, on the reverse strand, counting down.
CGTGTACTTCCAAAGTCATTTTCTTATATACACACACAAATGTCTTCTAGGATCAATCACATTTGAGTTTCCGCGTGCCAAGTCCAAAGGCACCAAGCTTGCTCACTAAGCGAAATGTAAATAGGAAGGAGTGAACTAGGAAATGAATGGACACAGATTATGTATGGAGGCTTCTTTACACTGTGATGATTTCAGAAAATAGGTGAGCATTTTAGATAACTGCATTTTTGATATGTGGTAGAGATATACGTGCCTGATTCTTACAGCATCAGAATTAATTAGAAACTTTTCAGAGTTTTGCCAGTAGGCCATAGATTTATTACTAAAACCCAGCACTGAGCCACACACCAATAGAATCTCTTGAAAACTGAAGTTAAATACGAGTCATGTGTCAACTGTATTTATAAACCAAGTTCTTTCACACTTCATCACCAAAGTGCTGTCCTATTCTCCACTTGTGGTAGGGTAAGGAAAAGCACAGATAATCACGACTGCCAAAATATTTTCATGCCACTTCAAATGTCCTGGCTACCTTGCCTTTTCCAGCATGCCTTTTTTAATTCCTCTTCAATCCTGCAACTGCTTTTAAGCAGTTCGTTTTACTGCCTTCAAAATATGATGTTTAGAAAAAAAAAAAAAAAAGAACTAAAGCATAACCTTAGAATCCAAATCAAACTTTTCTTGGGGTTCCAGGAAAGTTGAGTCCGTATTATACTGAATTTCTTAAGCAGTGTTTCACTTACATTACTTTCTCTCTCAAATGAAAACCTCAGAGTGGAGCTTCCTTCTATCTCATTCTTTTTACATCTGCCCTCAAAAAGCTTGTAGTAAAGTAAAGGGGCTAATGTAGGCATGACTTTCACCTGTGGACTAATAGACATCTTCTTTGAAACAGGCAGTCAGTCCTAATAGTGGGAATTAAGTAGACTTATGGAGACCATAAGCATCATTACCTTGTGAGGAGAGACTTCCAGTTGAAGCTCTCAAAGACTCAAGGCTCATTTTCTTAAGCTGATAATAGGCACCCTAGGTAGCTTCTCCAATTCATCTGGCTGCCTTGGTTTGGTTTCTTACACTGGAGCAACAAATGGTGTTAAATTTCCTCCAAATTTAATAGAAAAGATGACTGAAAGTCATCCATTCCTGAGCTTCAGAGGTCTTGTTAACAGAAGCTCAACAGAATACCAAATAGTGTATTTATAGGAAGCTGAACCATATTTTTACCTGGAGGTAAAGGCTTTTATAATTTCAAACTCGCACTGAAACTGTTAATGCTATAGGTTAGAGCTTTTTTACTCTGAGGGAATAGAGAATGTGGTTTTTATTCCCATTATTATATTTTCGGAAAAAAGGGTCATATTGCCTTCTTCTAGGGCAGTGTGAGCCCCAATGACCTGTCTCTTCTATCGTCTTGGTACCTAGGGAAGATTATTTTAAAATGCATTTATTGTGTACTTTTTACCTGGTAGTTCTCTGGGTTTTGAATCTGTGTAAAGATTATGAGTAATGGACATATCCGTATCCTTGGGGGTGGTGGCGGAACAGTCTTACGGCACTGGTTTTTGAATCATTTCTAAGCGAACAAAATACCAATAAAAATCTACTTAATTTTGCACCCTTTCTGACAATCTACAGCAAAATTAAGGCAAATGTTATTTTGGGGAGCCCGCTTACTGGTCACATAACCAACATTTTAGTTAAATTTCTGTTAGCTGAACTGTAAAAAATTAAAGATCCAAGATAAAATGTGCTCCCATGCTTCAAATCTGACCAATTCCATTACGTGCACTATTGAAGTATGAAACCTTTCTCCTTGATCAAAATGCTGGTGAGGATCTATACTTTTTTTTTTCTTTTTACACGAATACTCCCGCTATGGGGGAAAAAAAAAAAGAGTTGGAAGGCCAAATGAAAGACTGAAACAAGCAGCCATAAAGTGACTTTTTACATTTTTTAAGTAGGTCACAGTAAGGTATATTATTCTTACTGCAAAAGTCAGGTTAAGCTTCTCAATTAAGAAAAGATGCATTTATAGAGTTCTTCCATTTTTATTGATTTTTGATGTCATTGTAAAAATGATGAATAACCATATTGTAGGAAACTGGACCCAAGGAGCATTTCTTTCCTATCTTTAGTTACTGCCCAAGAGCATGGTTCTGGCTTTCACAGGTCTCAGGAATTGTACCTTCTAGAGCAGCTGGAATGATCGGCCCACGAGAAGGGGTCATTGTCTTTGACATTTATGAATATAGGAGTGTCCTTGTCCTGGGGTTCTGCTGTGTACCTGAACATAGCCCATGCTTCAGACAAAAGCAAGGTCTCTCATTTGGAACAAGGATAATCTGCTTAAAAATCTAAATCTCATACAAATGGCTGACGTGAGCAAGAATATCATAGTACATAGCTCTTTGTAAGGTAATTTTAAAACAAAATGATACACATTTTGCTCAGCCAAGCAATCTGAAAGTTCAAAAGGTAAGAAGCACTTCTCAGCATGAAACTGTCAAACATATTTGAAAAGAAAGTTAATTACAATTGACATTTCCAGGCCTTCTGCTGGCCATGGCTATCTTACTGAAAGGTGACGTTAGTGACATCCATTGTAGAGGGGCTGAGAAACGAGGAGCATAAAAAAAACTGAAGCTCTGTATTTCTGTAACATAGGGTGAACAACCCTAAGGCAGTTATTATTTTTTGTAGACACGTTACAGCTCTGTGTAGGTAAAGACTAAGACAAGGCACAAACTAGAGGTACAGAGAATAATGGTGTTTCAGAGAGACTGTCTCAATTCTTCCTTCCATGGGGAAGACATTGGAGAGGACTGATGATCAGGCAGACAACTTTTCCTGTTTGGTTCACCTCTGAGTTTTCTTGAGTGGGCTTACATTTTCCTCTGATGATTTCCTGGTAATTTTTTACCTATATTTTTTTCTCGAAAGAAAGAAAGATGGATGGATGGATGGAAGGAGTGAGGGAGGGAGAAAGAGCGAAGGAGGGAGGAAGGAAAGGAGAAAGAGAGAAAGAAAGGAAGGGGACAGATCTAATCATTCATGTGAATTGGGTTTGCCTAGGTCCCAAAGAACTCCGATAATAGAATATGGCTGATCTTCTGTGTGTTTCTGAGGTAACAGGAACAAGAAATGCCAACTAGGTTCTAAGAGACAGTACCGTGAGACCCTGAGCAGAATCAGTAAACCTTAGTTATTTTTATTTAGCATTGTGTTGACCACTAAATATTCATCTCAAATTGGAGTAAGTCTATGCTGATGAGTCTATAGGAAAAGCTAATGGAAAAAGATGGACCTTCTGGGAGCATCAATTTTATTTGAAGTCTTGAGAGAAAGTATTTAATATTAACATAAGTATGCATGTTATAGATGTAGAATGCAAACAAACGTTCACATCTACATTTCAGATAAAATTAAGTATTTCAAATTGTTCCGATTGTACGCTGCTTTGACTAGTTCCCAGGTCCCAGGGGCACACATTTACTTTCCCTGGCCGCTAGGATAGTTTTGTGGAAAATTTTGAGAGTCATGGAACCCTAAGACTGGAGTTATTAATTAGAAGCTATTGTTTAAAAATTGCTGCAATGTAAAATTTAACAATTGGCCTGGATATTCCCCTAACAAAACCCACAATATGGTTTTTATGCACATCTTTAGCCCTTGGTAAGTACGAGGAGCAAAGGGATATACACTGGGAGCCTTCCATCAGGAAGTTCTAGGCAAATAAACACTGAAGACAGAAGAGGTCACTCTGAGTTTTTTAGGGATTAAGTTGTTCACCAACTGATAAAAAACAGTATTTTTACGGTACTTTTCACAGGGGTTTGTTAGGACCTAAATTAATGTAATCATCTTCATTTGGGTAAGAAATTAATGATGTGGGGATATCACTGTCAACATAGGTGTAACCCTTAACATATACCATTATATTGTTTTTCTTTTGTTAGCCAACCCAAGAAAAATACAAGTGAGACACTGAATTACCATGGGGTTCTAACTGGTTGTACAGGTGTCATAAACTACCAATACTTGTTGGTGAAATGGCCCATGTGAAGAAGATGCTCAGAAGTGATGAACGAAATATTTCTTTATTTTCAGTTGTAACCTGTAGCCTGCTTAACATTAATATTAGCCACTTGTATTTGAATTTCCATATGCAATTACAAAAAATGCTTAAATAATAACCCCCAAAATGCCATGTTCACATTTTCAAACAGGTTTGATTCGTTTTCCATGTATGAATACCTAATTTTAATGCAAAATTTTAAGGTTTCTGCTGTGAGTAGTCACATAACTATGGGGTCTTCTAATGGTATAGTGTTTTGCTCAAATGTAAATTGCCCAGAATAACAATGATAACAAAATCTGTGAGCCACGTGATTTTTGAAATCTATTTTCAGGGTTTGTTTAAATAGTTATATGAATTAATTCTGGTAAATGACAAAAAATACACATTGGCAAAAATCATATAACAGAAATCACACACATTTTACAAATAACTGTATAAAGGCATTATTATAATATCACACCTCAAAGAGAGTATGTTTATTCAATTTAATGCAATATTCATTGTTTTGGATCCTGCACATTCCTCCATATGATAGGTTAAAAACTAACCACTGGCCTGAGGAAAGGGTATTCATTGCACTAGGCTTTGAAACTTTAAAACTGAACTATATTTGTTGTCATGCCAAACCACGTACTAAAGAAATATTCTGAGACAGAATGTCAACAAAACTAATTTGGTTATCTCAAGTTAGTAGCAAGTGACACCTTCAGAGAGTTAGGATTAGAATCCATTGGATCTGGTGATTGATTTACAGAAGTTTAGTGTTCTTATTTATGCTTCAGGAAGTAACAAACATATTAATTCACTCAATAAGTGTTTATTGAGCACCTATTATGGGCCAGTCACTGTTCTAGGCCCTGGGGATACAGCAGAATGGGGGGAAAAAGCAGACAAAATCTCTTGCCCTCATGGAATGTATATTATAGTCAGGAGATAGTCAATAACAAAACAAATCATTCATTTATCAGATGGTGATATGTGTTCACTCTCTCTTGATTCTACCACTCATTTGAAAATGCTAGATTTGCTGACATTTGAATCCAGCTATTTTGGTCTTTAAGAAAGTTGTAAACCAGAAAACTCCATCAACAGCTTTCAGGAACTTCTCAAATAGGAAAACGAAGAAAAAGTTCAATTCCAATAACAATTAAAAAATTCATCTTATTTTAAATATTTCCTAAGCCATTTGTTTGAGACTGAACTAACAAAGTAGACTCTCTAGGGGTGCATGGGTGGCTCAGTCGGTTAAACGTCTGCCTTCGGCTCAGGTCATGATCCCAGGGTCCTGGGATTGAGCCCCACATTGGGCTCCCTGCTCCACGAGAAGCCTGCTTCTCACTCTCCCACTCCCCCTGCTTGTGTTCCCTCTCTCGCTGTGTCTCTGTCAAATAAATAAATAAAATTTTTAAAAGAAATAGACTCTCTAATTAATGTCTAATGCATTTGGAATGTTTAAATACAAATTCCAATTTCCATTGTACGCATCAGGTATTAGGCAAAACTTCGATATACCTCTAATTCTTATACCCAATGTTTAATACCTTCATTGGCTTTTTCTTTCAGTTTGGAGGATTTTGTGAAATGCTTTAAAAGATAAAAATAAAATTTCCCTCTTTGTTATGGCTGGGAATGATCATTATTATCATTTTTGGTAGCGAGTAAAACTGTAGTGATTCTTATTGCAGTCAAGTAGCAGTTACGGTGAGGGCACAGATGATCAGTTTTAGACTTGTGTGCTGCTGAATTCAGCCAACAACTCACTCATCGTGACTCTAACAGATTTTTCTGCTATTCGGACCACTGGGAACCTTATGAACCAGTTAGTTCTGCCCTCCTTCTTATGATAAAATGCCAATACTGTCAACATCCAGGAAACCAAGCACCAAAATCATTTGCTACTGCAATGAGCTCACTTTTAGAGTATAAAACAAAGAAAAATAAAATTCTCCTAAAAAGTGATAACTTTTCAATATCCTTAGGCTTTAGAAGGTCCGAAATTTTCTGGCAAAAATTTCCAGCCAAAAGGTAAGGGATATTCTTGATCCTGATATACTAAGGAATTCTCTTTCTCTCTCTCTCCCTCCTTCCCTCCCACTGCCCCTCCCCGCTCTATCTCATTGAAGAACAGGGGATTATTTCTTCCTTCTATAGACAATCCTCTAATTTTAGAATTGGAAAAGAAAGACCAAGTCATTTTACAAAGGAAATGGGTGATTTGGTTCAGATCCCAAAAGTAGGGACTAGAACTGGTCTCTAGTTCCAAGTTGCTAACTCATAACTCAGTGATTTTATTAACACCCTCCCTGTTGTCCCAGCCTTTTGGGACATGATCTTATCCTTTTGCTTATATGTCTAGGCATCGTGATTTGACCAAATTTATCAATTCATAGAATATCACCTCCATTAAAGACAGACTTTTTTCTATTTTGTCCATGATTCTATTCTATCCTCAGTACCTAAAACAGTGCCTGCCATATAATAAGTGCTTCAAAAATATATGTAGAAGGGATTAATCATGCTCAAATTTGTGCATTAGTAAGTGAAGTAACAGTTAAGCTATTTTCTCTTTTGCCAAAGCCAAGCCAGAGATGTGGAAATTCTACTGGGAAAAAAGTTAACTTGCTACAAATAAACTCAAGAAATAATGAATGAAGTGGTATATTGGGAATACCATTTGGTAATTCAGAATTCGACTGAGCTTGACAAAATGTCCAAAAGGTACTGTGAAATATGATTAAAACAGGAAATCAGTGATAAAAATGAGACTAAGAATCATAGCAACAGCCAAAATGTATTTACATTTTTATTCTGAGAAAGAAGCCTGTAACACACATATAATCTTCCCTTGCCTACACAATATTTTTATAAGGTAAGTACTGAGCGTATATTTTCATTTTGAATCCAGGGAAGCCAAACCACTCGCCTGAAATTAAAGGAAGTTAGAAGAATGGCTGGAAGAAAAAGGAAAGGCGTGGTCTCTCTGTAAGTCCAATTCTGTTTGCATTTAGACCATGCTGCTTCTGGTTTGCTTTAATCAAAATAATAAAATCAGTCAATAGGCCACTAGCTGGGGTTTAAACACTATTTTAGCAGAATAAAGAAAGCACGTAATTATCTCTGTTTTTGACAGTGTTCCCAAATGAGAAAAGAAACTCAAAGCTTGAGTTCCATTGCTATTTGGAATCCGACTGCTTAAAGATCATACCTGAATTCACGAGCAGTAGAAATGTAAGGGAAAGCAATGAGGTACTCTGCCGCACCTGCAGAAAAGCTCCATGGTGCACCGGAGTCAGAGGTGAGCTGGAAAAATCGCCCCGAGCTGCCATCTGGGTGATGACCATCAGTGGTGCGAGGCTGAAAGCTGGCTTCTGCCATTAGATTCCCATATGTTCTCTTTTGAAAACAACCTGGGCTTCAATGGCACTTCTCAAACCAGACTTTTTTTTTTTTCCACAGAATTAATTTATCCTCAACATCATGAATCACAAAAACACATTTTTGCTTGAACACAGGCATGAAATATAACTCACTTTCTTTGTTGCCATCCAGAAATGCCCTTCAAAGCACTTTGGACACAATTGTCAAACAAGCATGATTTACTCTATGTGTGATGTTTTTGATCAAAAGTTGGAATTTTCTTTGTATTTTCCTTAGAAAGGACTACTACATTTCTTTACCCCTCTTCTGCAACCCTCGTGCCCTCCTCACTCCCACACCCCCCCACACAAAGACACTCCTTAATTGTATTACTGTTAGGCTGACCTCCAACCCCAACTAAAATGAGGACAAGGCTAGTTTTGTGTTTCGTGGGATAACAATTTATGAGCAATTAAAAATGAAGGGACACAAAGCATTCATCACAGTCTCAGCTAGACAGGCAGCTGAGGTCAAAGGCTCTAGCAATGAAGTGTGCACAATATATTTTTATTTCTGTTTTCACTAAGAAGGAAACGGGTTAGCTAAAAATTATGGCATGTAGCTTCCAGTTCAAAATAGGTGCACTTAATCTTTGGAGACAGTCCACGCTTGGCCAGATAGGTTATGACAGCACATGTGAAGACATACACAAACACACACACACAGACACACAGACACACACACAGACACACAGACACACAGACACACACACACAACCTGACTACTGAACAGTTTGATGTGGGAAAATGAGACATTTTCAAGTCCAATTCACATACAATTTCTAAAAGAAGAATGTGCTGAATAAAATATTCATTATGATTTTATAGCCAAGTACACAATATTTCTCTCCTCTTGTCCCTGTTATAGGAAACAAAATAGAAGATTTTAAGGTATAATTCCTCTTGGCACATTTCTCAATCTGTTTGGAATAACATAAGAGTTTTATAATTTTATTTTCCTGCAGCATCAGTAGTATATTACATGAAAGTTGAGATTAATGTCTTGCATGCTGAGCTTCAGTCAGAGTTACATATCAAAGCACTACAGAAAACGCCTTTCAACGTAGTGCAGTTGGTTTTTAAAATTTGGTTTTTTTTTCCTGAAACACTACAGTGTCCAGATCTGACATTGATCTTCTGACTTAAGGTCTTGGCCCTGCCTGAGTGAAAGTACTGGTGAACTGACCTTACATTACGCTGCTAGACAAACATCACTGTTGTCTTATAATGTGTCCAAAATTTTCAATAGGGGAAAAAAAAGTCTTTGGCAAGCAGGTCATCAGCTTGTATTCTGTGTGTAGGTTTGCTTACTTAACCAATGGGCTACAGTGTCAGAATAAACAAGAACAGAGTATAAGGAGTACTCTCATTAGATGCTATGAAGGTTATGCCAGGTACACATGTAAAATTCTTCCGATGAGAGGAGTAGAAAGTTCACTATCACGAATTGAGAGGGGTTTGTACTTTCCTTGGTAATTTTTATTAGAAAAGTAGACTAAATTTTAAAAAGAAGTTCAATTTGCACCTAAGTAACATCACTTTGCTAGAAGATAAAGATTATAAGCTATCAATAACTAACTCAGATTGATACAAACTTTCTTTCATCAAAAAATATTAAGACCCTCTATCAAATCTAAAATCACTAGCTTATGTGTCTGTCCCTATGAGCAACTTCAAATACCTTATTCATACATACATTTATATAATTTTGAAATATAACACATATTTTTGTAGTAAGCTTGGAAAAATTCAGAAAAACAACAGATAAAAAACGTTTCTTATAATCATACACTCCAATGATCCATGATTATTACTGATAACATTTGGTATAAGTGCTTCTAATGTTTTCTTCTATTTGTATCTTATTTTTAAGTAACACCATATACTGTTTTTTTTTTCTTTTATGCTGTGACTATTGTAAATTACTTTGATTAGTATTCCAATGTTAAACCGACCTTGAATTCCTGGAATCAACTCCACTTTGTCATGAGATACTATTCTTTCATATACTATTGGATTTTATTTTTGTAGTATTTTGGGATCAGGGTTTTACTGGCCACATAAAAGGAGAGTGGAAATGTTCCCTCCTCCTATATTTTCTGAAACAATTTATTTAGGAATGGTATTATTTTTAACTTAAATATATGGTAATATTTACCATTGAAATCATCTGGGCTTGTTGTTTGTTCAAGGGAAAGATTTTGATTGTGAATTTGATTTCTTTAATTGACCTAGGGCTATTCAGATTTTCTATTTTCTGTGGCGTCATCTTTGCTAAGTTATGTTTTTCAGGAAGTTTGTCATTTCTTCAAAGTTGTTAAATTTAATGGCAGAAAGTTATTCATAATATTTCCTTATTGTCATTTTCATGTCTATAGAATTTGTTATAATGTTCCCTCTTTCATTGCTCATATTGATAATTTGTGTTCTCTCTCCTCTTTTCTTGATGAGTCTTGCTAGGGGGTTGTAAATTTTACCAATCATTTCAAAAAACCAAACTTTTTACAGTACTGATGTTATGCATTATTTATCCAGTTTTTATTTTGTTTTCTTCTTTTTTATTATTTACTTACCGTAACTTACTTTGTCTAAGTGAACAAACATAATTTGTTCTTTTCTAGCTTCTTAAAGCTTAGATAATTACTTCTACACTTTTTTTTTAAATAAAAATTTCTCTTCAAACAACATGTTAGCTGTATCTCACAAGTCATGATATGTTGTATTTTCATTATCATTCAGTTGAAAATATTTTCAATTTTTGTTGTGATTTCTTTCACTCATGAGTTATTTAGAAGTGTGTTATTTAATTTCCAAATATTTGGAGAATGTATTCTGTATGATTGTGATTCTTTTTTATTAAGGAAACTTGTTTTATGGCAGCATATGATCTATCCTGGTGAATGTGCCAGGTAAATTTAGAAAGAATGTATATCCTGTAGTTGTTGAGAGAGTGCTATAAAATGTCACTTGGGCCAAATTAGTTGATAATTGTTTAAATCTTTTATTTTCTCCTTGATTTTTTTTTCTTTAATTGTCCTGTCAGGTATTGAGAGAGGGCTATTAAAATATCTAGCTATAGCTGTGAATTTATGAGTTCTAGTTTTGTGAACTTTGCTTCATGTACTCCAGTGCTCAGGTTTTAGATATACAAGCATTTAGGATTATTATGTCTTCTTGAAGAACTGATTCTTTTAGCATTACAACACACCCCTCTTAAATCTGTAAAACTCTTTGCCTTGAAGTCTACTTTGCCTGACATTAATATAGCCACAATAGTATTCTTAAGAATTTCCATGTCTTTTTACACCCTTTTACTTTTAACTTGTCAGTTTCTTTATATTTTACATGTATATAAATTACTAAAAATCTTATAATTAGCATTTAGTTGTGCTCAGCTTTTTAATCCAGTCCAATAATCTTTGTTGTGTAATGAAGTGTTTAGCCCATTTACATTTACTGTGACTATTGATATAGTTGGGTTTAAGTGCATTATCTTAGCATGTGTTTTCTATTTGTAACATCATCTCCTATTTTCCTCCTTTCTCGTCTTCTTTGCCTGAATAAAATATTTTTTACTCTTTTATCTTTTTATTGATTTTTTTCATATACTTATTTGTGATTTTTTTTTACTGGTTCCTCTAGAGATTCCAACATGCATCTTTAAATTATCATAGTCTACTCAGAGATATATAACTTAAGAAAAATATTAAAACTTACAGTATAATTCCATTTGTATCCATTCTGTGTGCTCTTTTTGTCATGTATTTTACTTGCACATATTATTATTTTTGCTATAAACAATCAATAGTCTATCAACAACTGTGCACATAAGCAAGGTTAGTAGTTTTTGTATCCATTTCTCAGCTGAATATGGATTATTTCAATATTTTTACCATTCTGAATAAAGCTGCTATAAACAATCATGTACAAGCTTTTTTTTTGTACTTATCTTTGTATAATCTTTGTACAATTATCTTAAGTAAATACTGAGGAGTGAAATTGGTGCAACATATAAGTGTTAACTTTATCAACCTGCTAAGAAGCTTTCCAAGGTAGTTGTACCATTTTGAGTTGCCACCAGCAATGCATGAGAGTTCCAGTTGCTCTAAATCTTTGCCAATACTTGGTATTTTAAATAGTTTTAATTTTACCTATTTGAGTGAATCAGTGTCACATTGTGGTTTTAACTTATATATATTTTTTGGTGAAGTGTGTGTTCAAATCTTTTTTATTTTTTTATTTTTTTTTATTAGGTACTATTAAGTATTATTTTATGTATGTAGTATTGAGCTATAAATTCTTTCTATAGTTGGATACAAGCTAGAGTGTCTGTGTTTTGTTTTCAATCATGGGGGAAAATTTAGTCTTTCACAATTAAGTATGATGTTAGTGGATGAATTTTTTTAGACGCCTTTCAATTATTTCAAGAAGTTCCCTTCTTTTCCTCATCTCTTAAGATTTTTAAAATTATCAATGGATGTTACATTGTTTTGGCAAGTCTTTTTCTACATCTATTGAGATAGTCATGTGGTTTTCCTTTTTTAGTCTGTTGATATGGTAAATTTCATCATTTGATTTTACATTTGTTTTGCTGGGTTAAGCTTAATTATGCTGCATTATTCTTGAGATAATTACTGGATTTCATTTGATAATATTTTGTTAAAGAATTTATGTCTATGTCCATGTGGATTATTATTCTTTAGTGTTATTTTCATGCAGTATCTTTGGTTTTGATATTTGAGTAATATCAGCCTCAATTAAGATGAGTTTGAAAGTGTTGCTTCCTGTTGAATTTGCTAGAAAAGATTATGTAGAAGTGGTGTTATTTCTTACTTAAATGTTTGATAAAATTCACCAGTGAAGTCTTCTAGGCCTGGTATTATCTTTGTGGGAAAGATTTTTATCTTCAGTTGAATTCTCTGAATAGATATTGGACCATTCATATTATCTATCTCTCCAGAATCAGATGACTTCCTCTTTGTGTCAGAGAAGTGTCACACCCCCAATGGTAGATGACTTTTGGTCTTGTGTAAAAGGAAAGTCTACAGCTTAGATGGGTCTTTTGCCCTGTGGCAGCCAGTCACTTCCTTATACTCATGCAGAGCCCAGAGTATAGATGGGTTTCTCCATGTACTCTGCTCCATTTTCAAATCTAGGCAGGCTCTGAATAATTGGACTACTGAGGAAGCCTCTCTTGTCTTTTTCATGAGTTTCCTATGGGAGCCTATGAAAAAGAGCTGGCAAATGGGTGTGAACTTCCCTTCTGTCTGGGTTCCCAGCTATTCTAAACTGTCACATTAGTATACACTTGGCTTTTAAGATTTCACTAAAATTCCACTTCTTTTCTTACTATCTTTTATAGAGGCCCTCTCTTCCTCTTATGTTATGCCAAAGTTGAAACAGATTTTGTTTTTCTTCTCGGATGAGCTTGTCAACCTCTGGAATTCTGTTCACCTGGTTGCCTGTGACCTCAGCTCTTTGATGGGCTAGAACGGTGGATTTTGAAGATCATCTAGCTTTGTGTCATGTTTACAGTGGAAGCAACATTTTTTTGTGACTTTTTTTCTCCTCAGCAGAAGCAAAACTCTAGTTCAGTCCTTTTTGTGGGATGTGTTATTCACTTAGCAATATGTCATGAATATTTTTTTCATGTCAATAAATATTTCTCTACAACATGATTCTTAATACTGCATAGTAGTTACTCAAATGTGTTCTTATTTTTTTGTATCCCCAGCTTTTAAAACAAAGTCTTGGATACAGTACACACTTAATACATCTTTGTAAAACTGAACTAGACTTTTGAGTAGTGCTGATAATTATGTTTAAATTTTTTAAAAAACATCTCCCGCTGTAATGAATATAACAGACAAGACTGACAAAGAATGGTTCTGTGTTGTTGCTAAATATGCAGATATGTGAAGCATGTGGTGGTGCTCTGCCTTAACTTGGGTTGTCCCGAGACCAGATCTTGAGGCAGCTGGCTTTTGTGGTACTATTTCATTATGGAGCCCCATCCCATTGGGGAAATGACACAGAGATGAAGGAAGACCAGTGATATGAAAAATTGTAAACTAACTAAATTTAGAGGGTGCAAGTTATTCTCAAGTTTGTCAAGCAATGTATGTGTGTTTCTTTCCCATGAAATGTTTGTCAGTAGGAACAGACGGATTTAAGCAAGAATCTTTCTAAACTAAAAAATTCTTAGAGCTGGAAGGGATTTTTTTTTTAACTCATCCTCCCTCCTCACACCACTGCCAATTTTATGGATGAGCAAATTGAAAGCTGGAAGGTTAAAGGCCTTGCTCAAAGTCATACAGCTAATTTATTTTATAAGGATCATGAGTCTATATAGGACATGACATACAGGCAATGTGGGTCCTTTATTTGTCCATTCATTCATACTCTCTGCAAACATGAATTGATCACCAATTTTATGCCAGACACTGTGCTCAATGCTGTACTTTAACATTTCTCATACTGAATGCATTCTTGCATCCTCATAAATATTGGCTTGCTCTATTGCTGCTTCAGGTATAGATGTGAGAAAAACCAGACTTCTAAGCATAATATTCAGGGATTCATATCATTTCCATTCCTGTGCTCTGAGACCATCCAACAGGTATGCTACCACAATGAGTACAGCATGTGTGTCTAATACTATTTTAGATGCAAAACCAACTTAGAATTGTATCCAAGGTTGAAAGAAATATTGAAAATACTTAGAAGTACCGATGCTACTTTAATTAAGAGAAAACTACTCGTTAATGGTCTTAGCTTTTTAAAATTATATATATATATATATATATATATATATATATATATATATATATATATATATATATATATATATATAACTTGCTATAGCTGAAGTAATATTTAGAGAGGAGATTTCTTCAGGTATAACCTCCACCAAAACCCATGCCAGTATCTGTGAGTTGGACTATTAAAAGAAGAAGGTGCCTATGGAATGTGAGAAAAAGAAATGGTGAGTAGATTCATTTAGCTGTCACGTCAGACTTGTATTTGGTTGTTCCCAACTCTAGCTGTACGTTAGAACCATCTGGGAGGTTTTAAAAATACAGATGCTAGGGTGACATCTCCAGAGATTTTGATGTAATTGGTTTGGAGTGAGGTTTGGACATCAGAATTTTTTTAAGGTAAGTCTAATGTCTAGTATATTAGGAAGCACAGGTTGAAGATATCATTAGAAGCAAGTTTAGAAAGAAAAAAACCTTTTATTCTATGGTAGAAAGATTTGACTTTGTAGCCAAAGGAACAATATAAAACTTTAATTCAGATTAAGCTGATGGCTGGGCAGAGTAGAAGGGGTGCTGTTTGTGGGCATGTGTTTGGTGTAGACTAGAGACAGAAAACCAGTTATCAGGCTGACACAATAGGGCAACTGGGAGGTGATAAAGGTGTGAAATAAGGTTAAAATAAGGAAATAAATGTAACAGAAAAGAAATATTTCCTTTCTGATGGACATGGGAAGCAAACAGAAAGGAGCATGTCCCTTCTCCATCCTCCAAACTTGCAGTCTCACTCTAACCTCAATTAAATATTGTCTTTCAAGTTGATATATATAATATATAAATATATAATTCAATACGTATATAATTCAATATATGTGGCAATATATATACTCAATGCAAAAGAGATACTTTATTCATATAAAGCAACTTTTCTTCTCCCAAAATAATCTCTAAGAGAATAAATTTTGCCCATGTTCTAATGAATAGTTGATATTTTTCAAAATATAAGCTAACATATCTAAATCTTAATGAAATCAACACATATACTCTTATATCAAAGCCCCTTTTGGAATAGATTACAGAATCTATACCTGCATAATTAAAGATCCCTGAAGGGACTTCATATCAGGAAAAGATCCTGAAAAAAAAAATAAATGAAAATGTGCATTTCTGTTATGTAGCTCCTACACACCAGGCTCAGGCAGCCCAGAGATAAAAGATTATCTCACCAAATTAAAAAGTTTACTACAGCTTGTGCTTGTGAAGTCTAAGTCCAAATGTCTTTGTCTTAAAATAAATAAAAAGAAATCAAAATACTCTCTGATTCTAGCCCTACCAGATACATTTCAGCTCTTCCAGTGTATCATGGCCCCTCCCTTCTTTCTTCCACAGAGCATTGACCTGAGCAGGGTTAAGGGCAAGTGTCTTCTGGGGTGCCACCTCTTCTGGGAAGCCCTCTCTGACCATACAAACCTTGTTTTGAGTATTCATTACCAGATGTATCTTTCCTTATGTCACCTTCACTGTCTGTAACTCCACTGCCATTTGTAATCAATTAATTTGTACCTGCTTCTAACACTAGACTATAAGCTCTGTGGTGGTAGGAAGTGTTTTGCTTTGCTTGCTTCTGTCATTTTAGCACCCAGAAAAGTACTGGATATAAAGCAGATGTGCTATGGTCTGACAGCCAAGAAAATAGAAACTATATTCGTTTTTGTTTTTTAACAGAGATAACTTAACATGGAGGGACATCATGGCATATAACAGTGAAGAAGGATGAATTTGGAGCTAAGAGTCAATAGCTTAATAACTAACACACCTAGAAATATGCCTAATACATGGGAGTTACAGACTATATATTTATAAGATAAACGAATGAGCATCAGGATAAATCAAATTAAAGAATAAACTCAAAGGAAGAAGAAAACAAAAATGGAATGTACTTGATGAATCTCATGTAGTGACATAAGAACTTTAGACTAGGGGTGTGAAATTTGAGTTCTAACTCTAGGACCATATCCACTTAGCTGTGTGTCCTTGGGGAAGTCGCTTAACATCTCTGTGTCTTAGATGTTTCTTTTCTATGCATTGTGGTGTTAAACAAGATATTCTCCATTGTCTTTTCCAGCTTTGAAGTTGCAGTCTCTTTCAGTTGATTCCTTATACTCCTTGTGGACTTTTGGGTTTCTCACATACTCTGTAGTGATATCTGAGCTGTAGCAAGAATCTGCAACAACTCAGAGGGCGAGTTGAGTTATTAGGAAAGGTGGATGAGAATGATACAAACTTGAAAAGACACCATTTTGCCCTTACTCCAGGAAAGTGTGACTGTTATCTCTTCTGCATTCACCCATGCAAGTTACATATTACCATTTTATTATACAACTTATCACTTCGTATTTGAGAGGTCTACTGAATTACCTTTTGGCTTCCTTGTTAGTCACTGAAGTCTGAGACCTTGATACTGGCATTTTTGAATTCCTAGCATCTGGCAGCATCTGGTACATGAGAAGAGCTCAATGGAATAGTAGAATTTAGTGAAGAGCATTAGGTAGGGTGGGAATTTTGTTTAGGAGTAAGTCAATTTTCAGACTGCTCAATGGACCTACTTATTCCTGCCAATTAGAATAGTTTTGGCCTTTAAACTGAAACATTAACAGTGTCTTCTTTGAAATCAAGGAACATCATGTAGGTGGAAGAAGAGAGAATATGGGAGGAAAAAATCATGAACGAATGACTCCATCCATCCAGTAAAGAGTCTTTATACTTCAGACCATATCCAACACAGAATTTACAAACCAGCCAACAGAGACTCTAAGACATGATGCTCCTGCTTGAGAGACTTACAGTCTAGCTGGGGGGTTACCAGGAACAGTACAAGGCAGAACCTAAGAAAGACAGTATGCCAGAGATTTATGTTTTGCCTCCCCTCAAAATGTGTTTGGGATCTAACTATCAATCACCACCACCACATTCTAGTTCAAGATACCATCATCTCCTGGGCCTCTTCACTTAAACACTGTCCTCGCTGGCCTGCCTGCCAATGCTCTTGCCTCCTTTCAGTCTGTTCTTAACTTTGTGGCAGAGTGATTAAAGTCTATATTAGATCAAGGCACTTCTCTGTTCAAATCCACCAAAGCTTCCCAAATCTTTAAGAATAAAAGCCACCATCTCTACTGTGCCCTGGTAGTGACTTCTAAGGCCTGCTTCTCAGACCTGCTCAGCTACTATTCTCTCCCGTTCATCATGTAGAGCCAAGAGTCTCACTTGGAGATGTACAACTTCTCTGGAAAAATTAACAATTTTTGATAAGATAGACAAATAACGCAAGGTTCAAGAATGCTTAGAATTTGGTGTGTGTGTGTTTCTTCTTCTGATTGTCGAAGGGGAGCTTGTGTTCATGGTATTGGAGTCAGACATGTGAGTGTCAACCTTGTTTTACTACTTACTAGATATGTGACCAGTTATCCCATGTCTCTAAGCCTCAGTTTACTTTTCTATGTAATGCATATGATCACACCTCCTCTTGGGTTGTTCTGTGTCTTAAATGACACCATGACAAAAAGATTTAGCTCAGCATTTGCCACATAGAAGAAGCACAACAATTACTAGCTCTTTTCAGTTCTGTTTATGTCAGGATTGGGCATTTGAGATACAAAGGAGGGAGGCAGTGATAAGTGCTCAGTGTAGGCTCACTAAACTGGTGATTCTGATCAAAAAGGCCAGGCCTGCTAGAGGTAGGCTGGATAGGAATGGGTTAAAAGAGTTAACAGGCTGCCCAGCTGGACCATTCTCAATCAAGGGCCTGCATAAAAAGCCAGCAGGAACAGAAGTGGGGGCTGGCCATGCTGGGAGTGCCTTCGGAGGCCAGCAGCTGAGAAGTTGCTCATCTCCTGGTTCAGCCTGTTGTCAAACCCTGGAGTGGGGGCCTGGGGGTGGGAGAGGTTGGATGGCCTTTGTTAAAACCCTGAGAGAGAGAGAAAGCAGTGTTTTATATTGAGCCTGACAAATAAAAGACCAACCTGAACCATCTGGTTCTGTAACATATGGGAAACACAGATTTCCATTGTAGATGACCAAAATATTAGTCTATTGAATCTTAAGGCATTTGACTATCAGAAAGAATTTGAATAATGAAATAAAGAGCTCTTAGAATGGTCAATCTGATGAGTGGAGTGATAGAAGAAAAGGTTTAGATGTTACAAACGAAGTGATTATTGATTTTGGTACAGTGCATCTCATCACAGGGCTCCCGATTGTTTAGAAATATTAACTCACTGATCCTTAGAGTATCGCTGGGTGGGAGGGAGAATTGTTCCAATGGAGGGGAGCATGAGTGCAGATTAGCTGAGAAGTCAGGAGACAGCTATTCTTGAGCAGGATGGATCAGAAGTGACAGTGGGACTAACGTGCTGCCTCCTATTCCTATTTTTATGGTATGTCTTTGACTCATTGTGAAGCAAAGATTAAACACAGTAACCAAACAAGAGCCCTTGAAAGGCCTGCTGCTATGTAGGCAATTAGTTAAAAATGTATGCAATCATTTGACAATCATTCAAGGGTTTTTATTTTTTAAAAGCTATTTTTCCCCCTTGCTTTTGAGGTCGGGTTCTTCAACCCTTAGTAACAAATAGGACAAAACGAATGCAAAATTCAACTCTAAAAGTAGTCTGAGAGAAAAATAGCCTAGGTTGCTCATTTCCATTCTCAGAATAAAGCATTGTACAAAGTTTGTATTTGAAGAGCAGGATGCAGGAATAACTATGACAAGCCCAGGGGATATATTACAGCGTGATTTTAACAAAACATTTGAAAATCCTTAAAATTTATCCTTCAGTCTAACCCAAATTGACTTGGACAGGCTTGAAAGTGGCATAATGCTTTCCCAAGGTGATTTTGAAATGGGGGGGGGGGGGTAAATTCAAACATATCCAAAAGTGAGGTGGTACACAGAAGGGCACAAATGGGTATTCAGTGTTGCTTAATTGTGTTGCTAATTTGTAAAGAGTGTTAAGTGACATCTGCAAAGACAGAAGGGTGACAAGTGCCAATACCAACCAAGTGTTTAAATAAAGAGGCCCAGAATAATCAGAAATATTAACAAGAAGTTAATGGGCCACAGCTCGCAAAAGTAAAAATACATTTGTGAGGGTGCAGACTTTGTCGTGACAGGGGGCAGGAGAGTAGATAATAATAATGTCTGGTATTCATAAAGCATCTGTCTTTGGGGATATCAAAGCGCTTTGGATGTGTATTATCTCATTCAGCACTGCCCCTTTTTGTCTGGAGTAGCCCAAATAGTGGCCATGGGGGAGGTGGCCAGCACACCGGCTGCAGACTTTACCGTGTGTTTAACGACATTGAGGCAAAGTGTCTGGGGCAAAGGGCACTTCAGGGAGCTGAGAGGCCCAGCAATTTTGCACTCTGAAATTTCAGGAACTGGACAGGGACCGTCCTCAGCTTAGTTCTTCGCACATGGTTTGGCCCGAGGGTGAAGAGGTGAGGGGAATTGGGGAGTCTAGGAGGAAACTGAGGCACACAGAGATGGTATAGACTGTGTATAGGTAAAGGGGACTTAGTCTCCCTCAAGGGTCAGTTCTGGGCTTTGCGACTGGGTGTCCACATAATGATGCCCTTGAACACAGAGATGGAATAAAAGAAGCAGCATCCCCACTCAACTCAGGCAGACCATCTTGGAAAGTGGTGATAGAATTTGAGATCCTCATTACCAAGAAGATGGAGACAAGTTAGAGTTGGAACAGAGCTGCAGGGATTGACTTGTGCCTAAGTGAGCTTGTGGTAGAGGGGACACACTAAGTCTCCAGGCAGAGGGGGAATCATTGAGAATGATGCATGAGTAAATCTGGGACTAATGGGATGGAATGAAGAACTTCTTCCAACAAAAGAAATCCTTTGGATGGTGGGACAGCTCTAGGTCCAATCATAATTTTGATTGAAAATAACACCTATAATAAGTTCTATCTTTGCTTTTTGACTGGCCAACACATCTTATAATCTATGATCATGATGCAATCAACAAACACCATGCAAAAGTTTGTGCATGGTGATCCTTACTATACAGCGTCCAACAATAACTAGAACAGATTAAACTCTGCATGATCCTTGTGGAGAAATACAGTTCCTAGATTTATAGGTGAAGCTTTTCCTTGAAAGGATGAGCACAACTTCACAAAAGGCCATAATCGTTCTCTATCTAGCAGAGTCAAACTTAGCAACCTGATTTTGTATTTTCCCAGAGGCCCCCAGATAAAGGATAACTGCTCCATAGAAAGTAGAAACAGGGGTGATGCTATAAAATGTTGAGCAGTTGTTCTCTAAAATCATACAAAGTTTCTTAATTCATTCATTCAGGCAGAGTTGGTGAAAAAAACCTCAGAAATAAACAATACCATGATTCCTTCAGGAAGCAGTAGCTGTAGCCAATATAAGCCACTTCCTATACGATTCTGCAGCAATCTCAAATGCATCCTCCTTCTTTGTATCATAGTAAAAACAACTGATTAGAGTAGGGGAAACAACAGTCAAACAGCCACGTTATGCAGAGAATGCACAGAGACAATTAATGAAACATGAACAGTCTCAACATTTTTCATATTGCAAGTGGAAACGTGCATGGTATCTTATTACCTAATAAACTCTTGAGCACAGTGACAAATTCTGAACACAGTGCTAACTGTTCTGGTGCACACATATTTCTTTCTTTTCCAGACTTTTGTTAAACACATACAAAAATGCCCCTGAACAATAAGTAGAGCTACTCACATGCCAAATCCCATTAATAACGTATTATAATGGTTCTCTTATGATGCAGTTTTCCATCACTGACCTTGCAGATTTTATCCAAAGTATGCCTGACCTGCCAGGGTCATTCCAGGGAGTCTGTGCTCAATTTCTAAACATCAACAGGACCGCTCAGACATGAAATCGCTGTGTTCGAAGGAGTGAAGCCAGCTTCTAGCGTTTTAAAAGAAGCCCTTCTATGTTGTGAATTTTTTTTTCTTTTGGTATTAGATTCATGATTCAATCAAAAGACTAAATTAAATAAGTGAGCAAGTAATAATATGTAGCCATTTCTTCAACTTTCCTGCTCAATTCTGCTCAAATGACTTGGCAGCCTTTCTAGGCTGGTTTAAACTTACACAATTACAGGCTTCCAAACTAATTAGGGAGCAGAACGTTATAGGACTTGCAAAATTTGGCAGCCATTGCTAAAAATAAGAGTTCAAAACTATCTGTTATGAAAACGACTGGAAGGTTCCAAGGAATAGCAACACTAAACCGTCAGCATGGCCCTGAGCAACTCTGCTTCCTTTTGTGCACCTTTTCTTCCTTTTTCACGCTAGTGGATAGCTTTCTGTGCCAAAACAATGCCACCCACACTTGGTCTAATTGTCACAATCAATGCATCAATGCCTTTCTTATTTCCACTATAAAGCATCTCATAAATTTTTGAAAAGTTCTGAGGTTAAAACACTATTACAATTGTCTCTAAGTATTCCATTGTGATACTGGATTTTTTATTTCTCCTAAAGAACTGCTGCTTTCACATAGTTTCTGAAAGGAAAGATGTGCCCTGAGTAAGAGCTCTCTGGGAATGGTTCACAGACTGATGAGAGTGCACACCTACTAACATAATTTTGAAGTCAACAATCCTAAGGAATCCATAAATACAGCCAAACGGAAGGCAAGTGTTGGGTCAAGTGTTGTGACTATCATATGAAGAAAGCAAAGTCTCAAAAAGTTGAGTATTTCCTCCAAGTTCCCATGACGTGTTTGCACGTGATAAAACCTGGTAGGGAGAGCTGCTCTTTCCTTCTGCCTTCTACAGAAATGAGGACCCCAAAGTCTTTCACAACACGAGACAGGAGCCCTGGGTTGGGCAAGGGTTTGGGAATGGTCACGGTCAGATTCATTTTGGTTCTTGTAGCAGAAGGTTTAATTCTTGAACAACCAGAAAAGCCATAGCCTGCTTCATAATGCAGTATTGACACCACCCTTCCAGGGGCCAGAGCTGGGTTGAGGCCACAATGCACGTACATCCATGCAGATACATACAACACTATTTTCTCTAGTACATTCTCACCCTCTTGGGTACCTAGTGAAATTATAAAAGAGAACACAGCAATGGCTGTAGGAAACAGAAATGCAATCATGATACATTCAGAATTCGGTTCTTTAGCAAAAACATCCTGTACTAACATTGAAAAATAGTGCCAAGCACAGAACTTAGCACATAGAGATGCTTGGTAAAAATTTGCTGATGGGTAGAGTTTTAGTCAAATTGAAGGGTGTTCCCATATATATTTGGAAAATATTTCTCTCTCTTTTTCTCCCCGATTGTATGTGGCAGCACTGTCTATAGCATAATTGGGAGTTATTTGACTATCAGGATTGGGAGGGTGAACTTGGCAGGCACTGGAATAGATCTTCACTGACTGGCCTATGTGGGAGTTAAGCCTTATGTTAATTCAAACAACATGTCTATGTTTAGACAAAGGCGGTATTGTGTAAATGTAACAGAAAATACTCTTCCTTGTCTTTGACCCCCTTACATCACCCTATCTTCCCTTTCTTTTACATTTTAAAATCTCAAAATAGCTACAAACACTTTCTACCTATACCTACCTTTGTATATATTTTTGCAAGACCTTACCTTTTTGCTTTCACTTCCACCATGCTCTCCCCGTATAGGTGAGGCCTGAGCCCACATGTGCTCCTTCAAATCCTATCATGCCAAACTCCATCTAATTGTCCTTCATGCCCCCTTGTTGGCTTCTGTTCCTTTTAAAAAAACCCAAGCCTGGTGTTTCCGCTTCAGCTCTTTTTCCTTCTCATTACTACCTGTCTGCTGATGACCAACCTTTATCATTACTTGAGACCTTTGTTCAAAATCCTGGATCCGTATGGTTAACAGGGTCCTGGGCATGAGATATCCAACTCAATATGTCCACATCTCGATCACACCCATAGCTCCTATCTTCACCTTCCCTTCATTTCCACTCTAGTTCATGATGCTGCCATCCAGTTGGCTATCCAGGGGGAAAAATGTATGAATCCTTTTGCTCTTGTTTTGTTTTGTTTTTTAAGATTTTATTGATTGGGTTGACAGAGAGAGAGAGAGCACAAGCAGGGAGAGTGGCAGGCAGAGGGAGAGGGAGAAGCAGGCTCCCCGCTGAGCAGGGTCCTGGGATCGTGACCTGAGCCAAAGGCAGACGCTTAACCGACTGAGCCACCCAGGTACCCCTCTTTCACTTTTTCTTTCTCTCACTCTTCTTATTCAGATGGTTAAGTTCTGTCAGCATGCCTTATAAACTCTGCTCAAATCTGTCTGGTGACACACTCAGTCTTGCTGGTGACACATTCCACATCCTCATTATCTCTTTGTAGACTATTGCCATGGTTTCTCCTCTGTGCTCCCTTTGGCCAGGACTGCCTCCTCCTAATCAATCTCTACCTGGTTTCCAATTTCCAAAGTGCAAACTTGCTCATGTTACTTTTCCCTTCAGAATTCTGCAATTCTGCAGTGGCTTTCCATCGCCTACAGGATAAATCCTTATATTGCTTTTATGGCATAGGAGATACCCCAAGATCTAGCCACTACTTGGTTCCATGATCTCACCTTATAACATTGTTTTTGTATACATTTCAGTCTCTAATCATGGGGAAAATGTTTGTAGTTGATTCTCATCCCTTCATTCCTTTTCTCTTCCTAGGTGATTTCATCCAGCCTTACCTCCACACTGATAGTTTCCAAAATTCTATCTCTGGTCTAAACGCTGTTCCTGACTTCTAGACTCATATATTCATCAATTGGACATCTAATACCCATCTCAATTTAATGTATTCTAAACCAAACTCTTGATCTCCTTCAAACCGATTCTTCTTATGGTCTTCTTTATATCAAGATATAACAACTTTTTGTTTCTGGTTGGTCAAGCCAAAAACCTTGCAGTCATCCTTGATGTCTCTCTTTCTCTCATACCTTGTATCAAAGTGATAAGACATTCTGTCAACTCTACCTTCAAAGTGTATCTAAACTCTGAGTCACAAACTTGGTCACAGTCACCATCATCTTTTGCTGGTTTGCTATTACTCCCTAACTGGTCTTCCAGACATGTCTTTAGTCTCCTTTCAGTCTATTCTCAACAAAGCAATCACTGTATGTCAGATCATTGCCCTCTTCTGCTCAGAGCCCTCCAAAGGCTTCCCATCTCACTCTGAAAGCCAGGGAAATCTTCAATAGCTTTTTCTGTTTCCATGGATTTTCATTTTCCTAATTCCCATTGAAAGATTTATATACATTGGTCCCTGCATTAATTAGAATCCTCTGCTACTTTCTGCATCCTAAATTTTTCAGGACCCAAATCATTTATCAATTAACTGTGTAGTATTTTTCTTTGCACACTTTTACACAGAGCAGACACTGTTATTTAACCCTTAATGAACTTATCAGCAGCCAAACTGTATAATATTGAGAGTAAAAAAGTATATCTTGCATATCTTTTTATCCTACATGGCTTGGTCCACAGTATAAGATCCAGAAATGTTTGTTCAGGGGGTATAGCTCAGGGGTAGAGCATTTGACTGCAGAAATGTTTGTTCACATTATTGATTATATTAATATTAAAAAACAAGTGCAGCTAAGGCACAGGATTTTATATATATATAAAACTATAAATATGTATATTACTATATATGATATATATTACATATATTACAAATATATTACCAGCAGAAGCATTAATTTTCTGGTTCAGGAGTCCTAGACCTTGTTAATCTATGAAGGAGAAATAGCTTGATGTACATCTTATTAACAATAGCCACAAAGCTGACCTCAAGAAACCAAGTATTAAATCCGTCTCTCTGTCAATATTGGTGTCAGAGCCCTTGAAAATATTTCTGAATTGTAGCCATCTAAATTACATACCTCCTTGAGATTAGATGGATACCTTACTCAGAATTAGACTAGCCCTCGGAGAGTTTACTTTGGTTCTTAACCTTTTGGGTGTAATAGACTGTTGGAGGTTTTTTTTTTTTTTTTTTTAAAGATTTTATTTATTTATTTGAGAGAGAGAATGGGAGACAGAGAGCATGAGAGGGAAGAGGGTCAGAAAGAGAAGCAGACTCCCCGCCGAGCAGGGAGCCCGATGTGGGACTCGATCCCGGGACTCCAGGATCATGACCCGAGCCGAAGGCAGTCGCCTAACCAACTGAGCCACCCAGGCGCCCCTAGACTGTTGGAGGTTTTGATGAAAGCTGTGACCCTTCTCCTCCCCAAATGCCCATACACACAGTCACTTAATATTTCTATAATTCAGGGGCTCAGATTATTGAAAGTCCATCCATGGATTTTCTAGGACCCTATAGATCCCAGGTTAAGGATCACAGAGCTCATGGACCAGAATTATATATATTTTTTCTTACTACCTTAAATGGTTACATGATTTTAGGTAAAATCACACACCATGTTTGTGTCTCAATTTTTTGTCATTTACAAAAAGAAGTTTATCCAGTCTAGCACACAGAAGGTGGGCTGACTAAATCCCTTGGGCACTATGCAAATTGAAAGTATAATTTCATCTAAGAGAGTTGAGTCAATAATGAGAAGTGTGGAGCTTTACATAATAGTAACTCACCTTACTAAATAGTCATGGTTAATTGAACCCAATTCACCTAGATGCAATGGAATATCACCAAAAAAAAAAAAAAAAAAAAAAAAAAAAGAATTAGCTTCTGTCAGTAAATGCTTCATTTGAAAGTAAATAACTCTAGTTCGTGGAACTAGCCAGTCCCTGCTCTACTTTTCATAATCTGTAAAACAGATCTTAGCATCAATCTCTCTTTATCGTATGATTAATTAAGCAATCATCTCTTTTCAAGATTTATTTCTTTTTTTGTAAAAACTGATGGCATATTTTTAATGAAATTGTAAAATCTGATCAATGTCCTCCAATCCCACACAAAGAAAGGAGTACAACATTGTGTGCAGAGCAATGATTTTTTGAATCAATCTATGTTTTATTTTTTATACATCCATTTCTCCCCAGTAACAAAAAAAAAAATAAAATAAAATAAAGATTTTAAGGCAGTAAAAAGTAGCAATGTTTGAAAACCCTTTCCCTTACATACCCTGGCATTCTAGGGGGCTCAGAGGTGGTGACACAGTGGCACTACCAGATGAGCTTTATTGTTCTCTTCCTAAAGGATGCATTCTCATTGCATAACTTTGCCCAAAACTAACAAGATGTGATATGCTCATGACACCAACCACATACCCAGGCTGGTTCCAAAGTGTCTAGCCTGTCGTGTCGCCTATATCACTGGTGAATCTTGTGAATGCCAACTCATTACATTATATTTACATCTCATCTTCTTTATCCTATTCCTCTTCTTTCTCATCATTGTCCCCAGTCATCTTTTACTGAGCACCTAATGGAAGCCAGGCACTATGCTAGTTTGCTACATCCTTCGTTTATTAATACAACCTCACAAAGTAGCTATTATTAATCTAATGTTACACTTGAGGTAACTGAGGCTGGAAGGAGTTAATTTTTCCTAGGTCTTTAAGAAGTGGTGGTGGAAAAAAAGAGGAGAGTTAAGAGAAGAACGCAAAGGCAATCACAAATCAGGAAGGTAGCAGGTGGGAGGAAGACTTTGAGAGAATGTAAAAGTGTTCTGTGAAGCTGGGACAAATATAATTCCCCTGAAAGAAAATGTTACAGGTAGAAAGAAAAGTAGAAATGTGGACTGACCTTGTTTGAAAAACAGAATTTTCAGAGTAGAGCACAACACTACATGAGCTAATGGTTTCTCCTCTTTTTCACCTTAAGCACCTGGCTGAAGTTCTTACCCCAGGACATGAGTTCTTCTTTCTCATGTATATGCATTACTAGGGAGTAAGCTCAACACACAGGGAGTGATGAAGCAGGACAACTGGTAGAAGGGGTCAGCCACTCCACCATTGTCCAGAGTAATTCTGCTCTTGTCCCATATTTCATTTTCCACTCCACAAAGTTGCATGGTGGGTAACCAAACCCACATCCTTGATGGCCTTCTGCTGTCCTTTGAGCCTGCCTTCACCACATTGACTCCTGTCCCCAAGAAGACTTTGGATCATTGAATTTGATTCATCTCATCTCAGTGATGTTTTAGCACCCCCATAGATTCGCAACCTGAGCACCTTCCCATAGGCCCACCCCTTAAATCTATTTCTGCTTTTGGATAGTCACTAACACATTCATTTCACAATTATTATTATTTATGTAACCGTCCCAGTTCCAGTCTCTAGGGGCAGAGTAGTGAATAGCATAGGCATTGCCCCATTCACATATGAATCTTACACACATATACAAGTAAAAGAACAATGGGAAAAGGGAAACCAAGTACTCATTCTATGTAGATCATGTATATCTTTGCTATATTATACAGAGAGAAGGAAATAAAGTCACATCATAAAGGCATTCTTCTTTTAGTCGTTGGATTTATCACCTAAATTACAAATTTCTACACTATGGCCACAAGAAGAAAGAAGTGGTTGCGATGGTTCTCTCCTCAAATCATCCTTCCTGGGATAGAGTGAATATAACCTATCTGCCCAGCAGAGACAATATCACATGTCTCCTCCCCATGTTGCTTGGATGAAACCCACTCTTGAGTTTCTAGGGCTCAGGGGAGTTGAATAGGCTAATAGGCAATCCCAGCTGAACCTTGGCAGACCTTCCCACCAAACCTCAGGGGTTACTGGATTTGTAATGCAACCCCAAAGGCATTTATGAATCAGCTGCAGTGGAAGTGCCTGCCTGTGGCATCTGGCCAAGATACTATTAGAAGTCTCTCAGAAAAGCCTGACAACAGATATTATAAAGGTTGCAAAAGGATGATTATGGTCTGTCATTTGAAGAGTCTACACATGGACTACACATTTCGTTTTCATCATTATGGATGAAAATGCAAATGCCCCTAAGTATAAACTGTCTAGCCAGTACCATCTACTGCATATTGACTGCAAATACAATGATGCTTTGAATCATCTTAGTTCTTCCCAGGGATGTTGGTAAACTTAAACAATGGAAAGCCCATAATTGTGGTACAAACTTGGTATCCTCACCATATCAATTCCTGGTTTAATGCAACTTTTTTTTTTTTTTTCTAAAACAGTATGACTAACCACCAAGAAAGACATACCTTCTGGAGTGGCCACTTGCTCTTAGAGTCAGACATTCTCTCTGGATTAAGCAGTCTGAACGTAAGGACTTAACGCACCGATAGAGTGCTGTCTAAAAAAAGGGGGGGGGAGGGAGAAAGAAAATTGTTCTTTATAAAGACTGAGGGAGAGTTTCAACACATGTATAAGGGAAGAAGATAGTGGGAAAGGACAAGAAATTATGATGGAGTGATGCTCACATTAAACAGAAAAGTTTTGAGAAAAGTGTTCTTTCCAACTCTCAACTCTCCTTTATACTAGACTACAGCTAATTATACATGAATAGATTTTTTAAATTTAAAAGTTGTATAAATAGCAAATTTTTCCATTGCTGCACAGAGTATGTAAAGAAAATAAACCCCTTTCTGAGACAGCACACCTGCTACAAAGATGTTACAAAATGCAACAGATAACGATCATTTTGAGAGATTCCCCAAAATATGATTTATCCCAACTATATTGTCAGGCTGATTTTAGGCACAAAGCAATTTCTGCTTCTGCTGGTGAATTTCAGATTTGTTTTAACAGAATTACTGAAGAAGGGGTAAAGAAAAGTTATTGGATGCATAAGAAGGGGGAAGATAATAAAATTGAGTAGAAGCAGCAAATTAAAAAAAATTAAGGTGGGAGAACTTGACATATTTGAAAGTAACTCATAAGAAAGTGACAAAATTAAAATTATAGGAAAAAATCATTCATTCAGTCATTTACTATAAATATTTATTAAAAGAGCAAGCTTATCTCTCCTCCAAGGATAGCACTCTTTGGACCTCTCATTTTACATTTCCAACAGCCTTTGGTGTATAATCTTCACCTAGCTCTTTTCTTGTGACTTTAAAGTCTAAAGTTAACCTAATTCATTCATTCACTTGTTCACTTAATATTTATTAATAACTTACTATGGGCTAGGTGTGAGAAATGGAGGTTACTGTGTGTCCAATTTAACACCTGAGGGTTATGTTTTTGGAATCTGGAGGCCATTCCAGTCCTTCATGTCCCACCTCTGGTTGTTTTTTGTTACCATCCAAAATGTAAGCCTTCTGGGGACTGCGTACTGTCATTCCCATACTGCTTTGTGCTTTCTATCTTCTGACTCAACCTCTCAACATTCCTCTCCCTCTGCTCCTTTCTGCTTTCCCTCTGGAGTCTCTGTACCATGAAAAGCAAACTACTTCATAACATTATTTTTTCTACAAAATACTTTGTTTTATTTTGGTTTGAATTAAACTTCAATTTTTATCTAGGATACTGTCTTTCCAGGAGCTTGAAGGAGTAGAGGCCTTCTCGGGACCACGCAGTTGGCTCTGCTTTTATCTGGGTCCTGAGGCAACTTCCAGGTTATATAAAGTTTCCTTGTCCACTGAGGCTCATGCCATATCACTCCACCATTTTCCTTTCAATATTATTTAACTACCGCTAGTCACTGCTTCACATTCACTGGACAGCCCACTCACAGTCTTCCTTTATGGAAAGACTTGCCAACGATGTAGGTGAATTCAGTGTCCAGACCCAGGACTCCTGATACCTTGAAACTATGACTTTATTTTCCTTCCTCCAGGATTCTTTTTTAAATAGACTTTATTTTAGAGCAGTTTTAGGTTCTGGGCAAAATTGGAAGGAAGGTACAAAGATTACCCATGCATGGATAGCCTGCCCCATTATCAACATCCCCCACCAGAGTGCTAAATTTGTTATAATTGATGAATTTATGTTGACACATTGTTATCATCCAAAGTCCATAGTTTACATTAGGATTCACTTCTGATGTTGTATTCCAAGTAGCTTGTAATCTCTGTTCTTGAGCCCTTCGGCCCCCTGACCATACCTGGACCTTGTTACCACTCAGCTCTTTTCCTCATCAGAGAGGTCAACTCCATATCCCACTCTGACCATAATCCCCATTCTCTTATCTCTCACTACTATTGCATGAAACTTCATAGTATTTCCCAGCATTTGAGCACTCCATTTTCTTTCCACTTCTTCGCTACGTATCCTGGAATCCTTGTTGATCATTTACTTTATTCTTGTTTTTAAAGTTGTTAATATTTTACATCCTTGTCATTCCCTTTATCTGTCAAGCTGAATTCTTCGTCACTTCATCTTTTCACCAACCCAGTCTTCTAAGAGAAGGGAGAAGGAATGCCACACCACGAAGATTGCTCACATTAGAATTTCCTGGTTCTTAGTCTCAGCTTGGCCATGTTTTAGCTGAAAATGTGTTTGCTTGTTCATAGTCGAGATTCTTAAACACTCTCAGCCATTAAGAGTGCACTAACTCACCCAGATTCTGATTCTTGCCCTCCACAAATGTATGTATGTATTATGTATGTTGGTGCATTTCTTTTTTCTTTCTCTCTTCTATGAACCTGATTCTGTTCCTTTCATCGTCTCCAGGACATTAATCCAGTGCTTGATCTCTTTTTCTTATACCTTCAATATAATCTCACTAGAAGTTTCTTTCCCCTAAAGCTAAAAATATACACAAAATTCATACATCCTAAAATAGTCATTGATACATGTACAATAATACTGGAATAAGTGAAAAAGGATACAGAGCTATATATGTAAAATGAGCTCCACTTTATAAAAATAATTACATAGAGCAAATTCTGGAGGGAAATAGACCCAAACTTTACTGTAATAATATCTTAGTCATGGGATTTTGGATTACTTTGATTTTATTGTTCATCCTTTTTCAAAGCCCCCAAACTTTCCACGGTTAGCATATATTACTTTATTTTTTACACAAAGAAATTTTCTCTAAAACTACATTTTTCAAAGACTTATAATCATACCTTTGATCCTATGTCTCATCCTAGCTGTATTCTATTTATGTAATATTTATCTGGCCAAGCAAATGTCTACATTTATCCTATTTTTTCAGTTTCATTCACTTCTCAACCCACTGCCATCCGAATTCCCCTTTCCCAGTTTCCTTGAGAGACTGGTATGTTCAAGATGACCTTCAATACTGTCAAATCAAAGGACTATCTGTTCCTGTCCTCTGAACCTCAGTACTGCCATCTGCCCCTGTTCCCTTAAGACACTCTCCTCCCTTAACTCCCACTCATGCCTTTGGTTCTATCTCCAGCATCCTGTCTTCTCTCTCTTCTAGCTTCCTAAATGCTGAGATTCCCTAGTCATCACTCCTCTGCTTTTCTCTCTCTTTTTGCCCTCCCTGGGCTATACCAGCCACACAAATGCATTATCCATTACACATCTCCTAGTCATTCAGAAATCTCTACTTCTTGCTCCGGTCTAAAGTGTTTCCAAGTTTAAGGGACATAAATGTACTTCATGTACAGTAGTAAGAGAAATAATAGCCCTTTTAAAGAACACGTTTAATAGATTTTACAATATAGTATATTTTATGTTTCAAATAGAAGTTGGACTTGTATGTATAGGATAGTTCTAATTATAGCCAACTGGGAATAATATACTCAGATACAATCACATAACAAAATCTCAAAGATGTGTATTTTCACATTTGATTTTATTGGTGCTTATGTGGTAGATCTTACAATTCAATAAAACTGTAAAGTAAAACTGTAAGTAAAAGCAAAGGAAAGCAAACACAATATAATAAGGATGGTCCAAAATAAAAGCCAAAATTTTCAGTATCATTTGAAAAGAGAGTCCTTATGACAAATGCTGTGGCTACCTGATTATTTTATTGGCCACATAATAATCTCACAGTGAGTTATAATCAGACATTCTAAATTATCTACTGAAATTTTATAAATATAGTAATAGAAAAATAGTTTTTACCCCCCCTCTCAAGGATGTCAAAGATCATTAGAATACTCATATGATAATGTGCAGACACTCACTTGGCAAATGGTTAAAATAAAGCAAAGAACTATAAGGAAACCCTGATATACCAGTGGGACAACTGGAGAATGGACAAAGAAATTAGATTCCCACTTGGTGTAATTAGTCTTTATATCGCTAGCTCTTGGAGATAGGTGTGGCATTCCTTTTCACCAGCCTATGCCATTCACAGAGCCCTGGAATCGAAGTCCGCAGACCTGGCCCAAGACTGTGTTCTGCCACTTGGACCTCATGTGAACTCTGGGTCATTTGTTTTTTCTCCCTGAACCTCGTTTTGTCCATCTGTGAAGGAGGTTCACACAGTGGGCTGTGCCACGGCCCATGTGGCCGCAGTGACACTCTGTCAAGCACAATAGACTTGACGTCTGTTGAATCTCTTGACAAAATAACCGAGAAGTTCCTTATTTAAGGGAAATAGAGACAAAAATTGGATTTTATTATTTACTCTTCCATGTACTAAATTGGCTGATCTCGGGCAAGTCACTTAAACAATCTGGGTCTAAGTTTCCTCAGCCTTAAAATGAAAAGGATAGATGAGATGAATTATTTTTCCACTCTGATTCTATGATCCTAAAACCGTTTAGGAGATGAGTTACTTTCTAAAACATTGACGTGGTCCTTTTATTTATTCTGCTCCTTCATAGAAGAAGAAGCTTCATTTAAAAAATGTTTTGGAAAACATTTGGAAGTCAATATTAAACTTAACAGACTATTTTGAAACCTTAAAATGAAAACTAAAAGATAGTATGATTTTTCTTTTGCTTTTCACAAGTTTCTTTTGGAAGTAAGTGTGTAAGTGATGAATAAAACATCTAACTGCATATGTGTGCAGATGCAAATAAAATTAGGCATTTCATAGCTGGTTGGAGCAAGAATTCCTATTCTAAGTTTCTCCCTTCACTTATGCTGTTGTTCAGAAAAAGCAGGCAGAGAGAGGCATTTCACATCCATGGCTAGTCATAAAGTCATAGTCACTCTATGTTTTCTGGGGGTAGGAAGACAGAAATGGCATCTTTAGAACTCTGGAAAACTATCTCCAAGTATTTGGGATCTGAGACGATCTGGGGCAATCTCTGGAGATTTAACACAAACCCTGAGGGCCGTCCTTGAGGCCGCCAGGAAGTACCAGGAGAATCCAGAGTGCTTCTACCTGCAAAAGACATTCTTCCTACCACAAAGAATGAATCACCCACCGTCACCTTGAGAGACAGCCCCAAACAGTCAGGGCAAGTTGAGAAGTTTCCCAGCCCTTACTACTCAGAATGAGACAAGATGATATAATTCACAAAAGCAAAAACATAGTATCTTTTACTACAACTGATAATTTTTAAAAGTAATTTGTATAGTTTACGGGGATCTGGATTTGTCAGATCCCTGACATCTATGGATTCCTGGTGATCCTTATTTAATACAAGTTGAGAGTTAAACTCAAAGTTCGCACTCGTATTTAAAAGTAATTTGAAAACAAATGTAAGTCCAACATTTCTTGGCAAATTCTTGCAATCTGATGATGACGAAAATCGGCGTGAAGATGCAGTAGTGGTCATCTATGTGTGTTCCAACAATTCTAAATGAGAAGTTGATGTTTACTAAAACCTTTTCCCTACAGAGACAGACCTAAAAGAGAGAAAAAGAAGTGGCGACGGAGGGGGAGACCCAACACCTCGGATCCAGTGTTTCAGAGATCATGAGTTAACCGCCGATGTCGCCGCGCCGCCAATTTCCTAAAGCTGGTACCCACCATACCCTGTGCGTCTCATTTTAAAACAATCATTTATGGGTGTTAGAGGATGCCTAGGAAAGCAGAAGGGTTCTGTGTCAATCAAAGCTAATCACTGGTACAGGCAGAGGGCTTTTGTTGGCCTCCATGCTCTAAGCCGCGCTTCCACATCTGTGTTTGAAGAGATTAGAGAGGTGCTTCATACGAGAACTGTATTAGTTAAAGCTGATCGACAGTATTTGGAATAAATCATGAAAAAGTTGAGTGCCAGAAGGGAAGGCATGGCGAGTGGGAGATTGAAACTGACGAGGGCTAAATCCACCCCCGCCGGTCCCCGCCCCCCCCCCCCCCCCCCCCGCATTTGTATTTCAGTTTTGCTCACGGGAGGGAGCGTTACCAGGTGTCGCGCTCCTGCCACTTGCTAGCAAACCGGCAGCGACTCAGCCAACAAGCCAGGCGCCAGTGCCTTCCGGGACATGCGTGCCACACTTGGATGAAGGGCTCCGGTTTTATTTGAGGTGCTTCATGGAAAACAGATTAGCCCAAGTGGGTAAGTGGGATTTGGGGACCAGGGAGGGGAAAGAATGAAAAGTGAAAGAGAGCCCAGCCAAGAACGAGCACCGAAGCCCCCCTCCCCGTTTATAGCCGTGTTCTCTCTGCATGAAGGCCATACACTGGCAAATAAATTATGAGTGACAAGTATTTGAACCAATAAAGAGGGCACTATATTTTATATGCAGTAAATTTAATTCCAGATTGTGTTTCACCTCAGCAGGGTGACATGTTTATTGCCAGTGAGAGATGAAAGCCGAGGGAGTTAGAGGCAAGCGTCAGCAGTTCTAGTGGGCACCCGCAAAATGAAGATTTGACAGACCGGTGGCTGAGCCCTTGAAATGAAATGCCAGATCAAATTTTACCCCAAAGGGGTCAGATGTACTGTCATGCCCCCAAACTCTCAATACCAGCTGAATAAGTGAGCCCGGTTCAGCAGGGAGCAGGAGGCCAAGAGCATGCTCTGTGAATTTTCTGCTCCTAGAATCATCCGCTTTTCCAAGTGCACTGAGCCCGGGAGGACCCGGGTGAGGTGTGGCTGAGGGAGGATGTGCTAGAAGGGATGTGAAGTGCCGCTGCCTCTGTGGGGCTCTAAGTGTCGTTTTAAAAATCTATTAAACAGATCGAAAAGTAGAAGTGAGTCTAAATTGATCTGCCCGTCTCTCAATTTCATCCTACAAGCGCTCAGCTCAGGTGTTCAATTTATTGAACCATAACCCCTTTTTAAACAATCAACATCAACATGCAATAAATATGCTCAGCAAGGGCAATATTTACATGCATGACTCACTGTTTTAGAAGATTTATTTGTGGGGGAACTGACTGGCAATTACATCGGACTTCCTCCTGCAGACGATGGCACAGTGGCATGTGGGCCCAGGTCTGGTTACTGCAAAAATTAAGCACACTGAAGGCTTTCCCTGTGAAAGGTGGGGAGGAATTTTTGTTATAATATGCACATGGTTGCACTTGTCATCTCAGATAGAAGGAGAGAGAGAGAAGAAGTGAAGGAGTGAGAGAGGGAGGGAGAGAAAGAAGCAAGGAAGGGAGGGAGGGAAGAAGGGAGGGAGAGAGGAAAAGGAAAAACGTGCTGGTCTCAGCTAAGTGTGTCCACGAAGAGTTATGCGGTAATTCCTATAATGATGTTGATAATTCATGTAAAATGGTAGCCAATCTTTCCTCTGCCCACTTATGAAACAGGTTCTGTTATCCAATATATGGATTGGGCCAGCCAAACGCTTTCCAACTCATTTGTGTAGACACAGTGTCATCAACTCTTGAATCAATCGGAAGGGTTAACATTTTAATCAGTCCCTTTCACTGACCTTGCTCTGCAGGACTAACAATAGGATCTACCACCTATTTAACTTCACATAAATGTATTTTAAGGATGTTTCTCATAGTTCACAGCCAGCAAGAGGAAGATGATGTAAAATTTCTGGACCCTGTGTAATTTCGGGGTTTCTTCCTCTTACTTTGTGCCTCTTTTCTCAACTTTGTACATCTTTTCCATATAGTCACTGAAGTTACAAAGACCACGTCGTACTCTTGTGCCTGAATGAAGGACAACAAATATGAATATGAATAATGATCCTAGCATCACCTAATTGCTCTTTGGGATTTTATTTTTTTAATTTATTTTTTTAAATTTTATTTTATTTTATTGTTGTTAGTCACCATACAATACATCGTTAGTTTTTGATGTAGTGTTCCACGATCCATTGTTTGCGTATAACACCCCGTGCTCCATGTAGTACGTGCCCTCCTCAGTACCCACCACCAGGCCAACCCATCCCCCCACCCCCCTCCCCTCCAAAACCTCAGTCTGTTTCTCGGAATTTTAAAGGAACTACTTATTTCCTGTGAGAATGGCCTCATGTTTGGTGAACACAGCTCTGGAACAGAAGCCATGGAAACTGGCGTCCTCCTGGTGATACCTGGAGACACAGGAACACCTGTGATATAAGTAAGAACACCTACCATTATCAGTGATTGTCCCTCTGTTACCCACTTACTGCTTGAGGATGTTGTGAGGGTGACTGTTGGCCAGAATGAGTGTAAGGTTTTTGTAAGGTCTTTAGAGAAGAGGTGCTGTGTGAAAGAGACTTGGCTGTCACCGTTACCACTACCCTGGTCCCTTGGTGTTTCCTGACCGCCATTTTACTCTGGTCATTCATTCCCCCATGGAGCATAGAACTGATGCATTTTTAAGCTCACATCCTTTGTGCTGTTCCAAGTATTCCAGGAGTCTCTCTTTCATCACATCAAATACATCCCCCTCCTCTCAGGTTCGTATGTCCTGACCTTCCCTATCTCTACGTTCCCTGCTCTTCCCTCCACTTTCTTCTTCAGCCTCCTTTGTCTGCTCATTTCAGACCTCTTGTGTGAGCTGTGCTGCTTGGAACAGAGTCCCATCTGTCTGGCGCATGCCCTTCCTCTTGGCCAAAGAGCTTCCAAAGACTCCGCAAGCTTTCAAAGCCTATAGCCTGAGTGCCAGCCAAATTAATCTATTCAGTTTGTTTCCCGTCTTGCAGATCATAATTATTGGTCCCACTTACAACTCATTATAAATTCTTGGGATAAAAGGAGCAAGTAATAGTTTAGGAGGATTGGTAGTTTCCAGACAACCAAAAGTATTAATGATGTCAAAAGAGAAATGGCATTTAACTCGACAATGGTCACATTCATTATAATCGATAATGTACAAGACTTCCAACACATTTTATAGTTAGAATAAACACATTTCTGGTCATGTACACATGATAAATGTTTTATTTCTATCCTTCTGTGTTTGCCTATTATTCTGTTAGTCCAAAAATCCTGTTGTCAGGTAGTTTTAATGCCTTGACTCAAGTTCCCCTTAGATTCATTCCTCCTTTCCAGTTCCACAGCCAACATCAAGAATCAGGCATTTTTCACTCAAACCCAGGCCACCTTAGGGACTGCCTAATTGGGGCATTGAAAACTTTTTTTCTCTGTTTCATGGTCTTGGAAGCTGTTTCCTTTGTGTCTCCCCTATAAAATTAAATTCAAACTCTTCGTAATTCTATTTAAAGCTCTCCATTCTCGGACTCTTCCAAACCCACCAGCCTGACATTGGGTGAGCGCTATAATTATTGGATCCTCAGTTTCCTCCTAAACATCTGCCTTGACGGGGATTTTTGAGATACAAATAGGCACGTGCAGTCCTGCTCATCATGATTAGCACATGATAGTTGTTCAATAAATCATATTTCACTATTTATTATGACAAATGATCCTTCCACTTCTGCCTCGCTAATTTGCACCTCCTTCTTAGAAAGTGACTTCATGCCCACCTTCTCGCCTTTGCTTCTGCTTTTCACTACACTCAGGTATGTTCCCCCATTCTCCTTCTTCATTTGTATGCCCCGGCTCAAAGCTCCCCTCCTGTCAGAAACCTCTCTCACCATGTGCTCTCAGAGTCTGCATGCCAGAAAGAAAGAATTAACAGATACCAGAGTGGCTCTGTGGGTTATGTTTAGTGCTATTCTACATAGCTCCTGTCATTTACGATTGTAGTTTGAAAAAATACCAAATCTGTTCAATAACAACTTCTGCTAAATTATGCTAAATAATTTAAGTTTCAGCCATCTATGCATATTTAAGTTCTAGCCATCCTTCGAGGTCCAATGTAAATGCCTATCCTCCTCCCCAAGGTGAGTTAACTCTCATGATCTTCGGTCCTAGATGAAGTGAGTCTCTGTTTTTCAAGCCTGAATGTTTTATTTGGCAGGAATCATTTATTATCAGATATTGTGGTTGAACCTGCACATATCATATCTGCCTTAATGGAGGTTCAGGAGCTCATGGAGGAAGGGGAGAGCATGGTTCAACCGGACGAATGTTGGCTGAGGCCCCAGGAGAAGGCCACTGATCCTGGTGGTTAAGGCAGTAGAACATGGAGTTGCTCGCAGCCTCTAGCTTGCAGGCACTAACATTTCAGAGTGTCTGGGTACAGCTGTGAGAAGAGAAGAACAGGAAGTATAAAGAAAACAAGAATAAGCTATTTCCTAAGTGCTCTTTGGCAGTCCAGGTTTCATGGAGCACAAGTGGAAATTTGAGGAAGAATTTTGATTTGCATTAGGACCTATTTTAAATTGGGGGGGTACATAAAATAATTTTTTAGTATTTAAGCACGTAGCATCATGACCCTGAATAGGATAGAGTTTGTCTTTGTTGAATGAATAGAAAAGTAAATGGCATGCCGTTGCACTCTTTCCTTATAATTGGATTTTTTTTTCACATTTAGTAATCTCAGAAGAGTTGGTAGCATCTGACTTCTATAGGATATGTTTATCTCTTAAGATGAGGGTCACCTGTATGGTAATCTGTGGGCCTTAACTTGAAATTGATTATAACTGAGCTAAAGTTGAATTGAGATTCAAATGGACAGTGGTTGCATCGAGGTCAAGGAAATAAACAAGAGAAACAGTTGCAATTACAGTGTAAAAATGAACAGTTTAGAGCAATGTTGAATAAGAGTATTGCCTGGGACAGCCAAGTTCAATTGTGCTCACACAAGCTAAGATTTCTTTAGCGGTGCTTCCATATAGTCTTCCCCCAAGATGTTAATTGATGTTGGCGTTGAATCTTTTGAAGCGATGGGAATTCATATGTTAAAATGTCCAAGTAGCAGCAAAAATGAGTGATGGAATGGGTCATTGAATATTTTTAAAGGCCAAGAAACACCTTTATTTGAGGGTCTCTAAAACACTGCCCCAAAACAGCCTCCAAGGATCTTTCCTTCAACTTTTGCTCTATCTCTTTGTACGGAGGCTAGGACAGCAGCATACAGCCCCCAAAAGGAGAATCCTCACAATTTTCTTCAGAATGCCAAGTGTTATAGTGAACGATAAATAACCTTTCTGGAACAAGCAGCCCTTTTTTCCCCGCTGGAACAAACTGTTCAACTCTATTTGAATAAAAAGCCCACACATATATCAAATTAAACAAAATAGCATTGTTCCAAATACAGATCAGGCAGTCTTCCCAGACTCGTGTCAGTAAAATTTCATCGCACTCCACTCCATTGTGTAGTAGCTCTCTCTCTCCTCTTCTTTATGTGTGAGTGCAGAATCACTATTCTTAGACAAAAGAATGCAGACACAGGCCGTGTCCCCCATGCGCTTGAATAAAATAGAGGTTCAGCTAGAGACTTTGATGGCAAGAAAGCACGAATGCACCACTGAAAATACAGGTGGAGACAGTACTACACAGCTATATTAGGAGCAGTTGATCAACAAGAAGTTATTTTGCTTATTGCCAGGATAAATATTTTCCCATTTGATGAGGCATAACTCTGGATCGATGTTAATGAACCAGGAAGCTAATTGTGTGGCATGTGTGCGGAGATAGGGTGGAGGCGATAGTGTGTGGGGCTGCCTTGCCCTAACTCATAAGAGCCGATTGTTAATTTTCAGGATTTTGCAAGCTTTTTGTTATAAACGATCGTTATTAAAAATTAACATAAAAGTATGTAATAAAATTCAATAAGTTATATCCAAAAGACAGATAATACCCAAACATATTACTTTTTCTTTTCCCGCATTTTACTGTGATCTGTGCTCTTGAGGTTATTTATGTCTATTGTATCTATATGGTGGAAAGAGTATGGAATGGTGCGATACTTTGTGTTTGCTCCCCACTCCTCATTCACATTGACACACTGGTAGCTTGGAATTGACTCACACTACAAATCAGAGCTATTGCTTTCTTTTGTTTTTGTTTTCCAGAGAGCTGATTGTTAAACATTTATCAGCACACTACTGGGTAGAAGGTCTTTGAGAACAGCCCTAACTTCCCATGCAAACTTCAGCCGCTGAGCTGCAGAGGAATTTGAGCAGCGGCTGCCTTCAGTTCTTTAAGGTTAAGAACTTTCAGGGCTCAGGGGCAGAGTTTGCACGTTGTGCTGTCTTCTGTAAGAGCATACCGAGGGATTAAAGTAAATTCCTCCAATCTGACAACTCAATTGTTTTTTGAACACCAGAGCTCAATCGAGGAAGATATTTATTATTAGGGTAAGTTGGTTGATTAGGAAAAGTTCTCTCCAAGTGTAATATTTTGCCAGTCTTACTAAATGTGGTGTCAGTTCAGCCTTAATTGGCAGTAACTGAACATTGGGTCGCACCACGGCAGGCTTGCGACCACCACTTTTCCCTCTCTTCTCACTCTCTCCGAGCTTCCTGCTCTCCATAAACTGGGCGGCAGTGGGGGGGGGGGGGAATGTGAGCAAGGGTGGGAGATAAAGAGGCAGAGTTGGTAAGTGGTAATGAATCAGTTGTCCTTCCATGTTGGGCTTTCATGCCATATACCCCTCTCTAGGCTTAAAGCTAAAAGTGACATCATTTCTTATGGTATTTGTAGCAGATTTGAACTCACTAGGGGTTCTATAATTATTCTTTCCAATTCAACCTGTATGGCTGCATTAAGCCAATTAAATTATAATAATTTATAATTTATTTTAGTAATTATAATAAAACTATTTCATGTAATGTCCAGGGTTATACCGACACCAGAGAGTAGTATAATACATATATATATATATATATATATATACACACACACATACATACCATACATACATATATACTACATGTACCTATGCATATATACATTTAATACACTACACTTTAACACACACACACACATATATATATATGCGTGAGCGTATAAATTCAAATAAAAAATTCCACAAATGGAATATCTGGGCAGAGCTCTTTGGATACTATGCATGTCAGGAGCAAAGCAGCATTTGCCTTTAGAATAAACATATTTTGTAAACCAAGCAAGTGCATTTATAAACAAAGTAGCATTTCTAATAGCTACCATATTCCTATTTCATGATTTTATGCTACAAGAGGCCAGTAACTGTTACAATGTTCCTCAACCAAATGCCCTCTTTTGTCAGCAAGTAAATTCCTCTAAGCATGTCATGTGATCTTGCTGTTTGGTTCTGTGCACAGGGTAATCTCTCTGTGTTTAAATTGCACAACTGTCAGATACAGTATACCTTGAGGATCAAATCCCTTATGTCACAATATTAAACAATTATTTTTGGCTACACCATTGAATTTCCACTGCCCGAGGTGTCTCTTGTGTTCCAAATCAAGTCAAATTAAGAATGTATACACTAGCAAATTGAGGAAACAGATAAGCAGAAGCTGAAAAAAACCAATAGGAAGATTATCCTTGTAATGTTTCATTAAGCAACTTCCATTAGGAAAGAAAAAAAAAATCATTAATGCTAACCCATGTTTGAACTTAAAACACAAAATTCAAACTGATTCACACAGTATGTTTCTTCATGTAACCTCTGCTTTTAGTAGTCACTCGTTGATACGTGACAAGGATCATCTTGAATTTTATGTGAACTGATTCACAGAAGTCATTCAGCAAATTAATGTAGTTTTGGAAGATTAACAGCAAAGTAGGCATGCCGCCAAATGTCTAATGACAAATTGAAGGGTTTGGAGATGTGTCTGTCTATTTGCAGTATCGGAACTGTTTTCAAAACCAAAACACACTGAAGACAGTGCCGGCATGACAGGAGGTGCAGTCATTATGCAATTTTAATTGACAAATAATTCTATTTTTATGGGAATAAATTCACCTAGCCAATAACTGCATTATCATCTATCATGTACTGCTTTCCTTTCCCATCTCATGCACCCTCTAATTTTGACGAATTTGATCAAATGTATCTGGCAGCTTAGTTGTATCTGGCAAGTCGAGGAAAGACCACAGTGAGTTGGAGGGAGGGTGCAGGGAGGAGGGTGGTGATTTGTCACAGGGATGGAGACCGTCTTTAGCGTTACCTGTTGTGCAGATATTATTATCCTCCATTTATCTTCCGGCCTGAATATTCAGATTGGGCTTGTCCCATCCTTTCAACAGGGTACTAAGCATCTCTCTAATTTAACTCAGGTATACAAGGGGGTATATGTGTGGGGGGCGGAGACTGGGAAAATGAGAAACCTTTATCGATCTACATATAATTAATCTTCAGATGTTGGCTTTAAGCTACAGCATAATAGCCTCAGTGTATAGTCCACTTTCACATGAGGAGCAGCTGAAATGCAAAATGATCACAAATATGAACATACTCTAGCTAAGGGCAGGTATTCCAATGGAGGCATTAAATATAAATACAATAGAGTATTGACATAATGTAGTAAGGTTCCCTCGCTATTAAAAGGCTTTGTTCTAAAGCGTATCTGTGTACACAATGAGATGATGAACACAGTGCATCACATAGCTAAATTTAATATATGCAGGGGTATGATGTTTGCAATGCATGCATTTCAGCAGGTCCCATTAGTGCGCCTTTCCCCTCCAGTGAAAACAGAATGAACCACAGCCCCTTCTGGTTTGCATAAAGCAAACAAAATTAGATTTGCTTTGCTGAATTGAAACCCGCTTGGGATTGTGAGCCTCTCTCGGGGACAAATTACTTCAAACAATCCCTTTGTACCATAACAAAATCAAAAAATTCAGGCCAATCAACATGGCTCAAAACCCTTAACACAAGAATTAATAATACAACCTAGTCTATTTTTATTGCTTCTGCGCTGCAGCTCCTTGTTTTAATGTAATTACACTTATTTGCCGTCCACATGTTAAGTAAGCTTGCATATGTTACCTAATGTGACATAAAACAACTTTCCTAATTTTACCATTGCTACAAGCATTGTTCCCCCTGGAATAAGATCCGAACATTGGACAAGTTGAACACTAATGTTATTAAATTAAATCTATTTTTAGATTCTTGATACATGAATATAGGCAAAATGTCAAATGTTTCTTCAGATAGGTGCAAAAGCTGATTGACAATCAGATTAGTCTATTAAGAATATTGGTT
This sequence comes from Mirounga angustirostris, assembly GCF_029215605.1. Taxonomy (NCBI): domain Eukaryota; kingdom Metazoa; phylum Chordata; class Mammalia; order Carnivora; family Phocidae; genus Mirounga; species Mirounga angustirostris. Next base: position 84,744,383 of record NW_026991716.1, on the reverse strand, counting down.
TATGGAGTCTTATTCACTTGATATCTCTTGGCTTTGAAAGCCTAGTCCCCGGCGGAAGAGAAAGGCACATTCCTCGGTAAACATGGAATCTCTTAAATCAGGTATCTGGTCAAAGACCACTTAAATTCAGCAGCTTGTGTTAGTATCAAGATGATATATATCCCTACTGCTTTTAACATCTGAAAATCAACAGAGGTTATATGCTACTAAAACTTTCATCTGAGCCACAGGTTTACTGACTTTTCTGATTTGAAATTTAGAATCTAGGATAACTTTTTGCCCACTGCTTTTTAAAATGTGTAGGTCAGATAGAATATTTGAGTTCACAAAGTCTTGGACTTTTGAGATCAAAAGCTTTTTCTCCCCCATTACCTAGTCCAGCAAGAACATAATCTCATTCTGAAGAAAGAAGAGTATGTCAAACATTTATACATCAAGGGAGGTTTTTATCTCATTGTTAAGAGGTGGTTAATTCTGTAGAACTCAGGTGAGCTTCACCTGACACTGACCAAATACCTGAATGAAAAGCTGAAAAAGATCTGTTTTTGAACATGGGTTTATTTATGTAACTATTAGGCTATTGGACACAAATAACCTATCAATTTGGTTCAACAAATTGTCAATTTTGTTCAAAAGATCATTTAGTCCCATTGTTTGCTATTGAATAGATAAATAAATATGATTGACATATTTCTCCTCCTTCCTTCCAGCTGTGCAGATTCAATCTGAGTTTCTAATAGGAAACACACACACACACAATTATATAATCAAATGATTTATTAAAGGTCTCCTTATATTAGATCTTTCAAATTAGACATTTCTTTTAAATATGGCAGACAATTGATCAAAAACAGTTAATCTCATCCAAAGGCTTCAAATTGGTTTTGTTTGGCAAGGAGAGTCTGCAGAAAAGGTAAAATTAGAAGGCTTTTATATAGGGTACAACTGCTGCAGAGTCCTACCATTCTTCTTATGCTTAGACCATGTCTGACCCCTGAAAACACTTATATTTGAAACCCCTGATTAGTCACTTATATTGGGATGACTTAAATATTACACAAAGTACTTGAGATAAGGGTATAAAAGTAGAATGAAGACACGAGGGTTTCTCCATATAAACCAAATCCAGGTCTGAAAGCTACAGGAGAATGTGTCTGTCTGAGTGTGTGTATATGTGTGTGTGTGCGCGTGTGCGTGTGTGTTTGTAATTCCATTTCATCCCCATTTAGAATCTGTTTTATGGGACAGGTGGAGGTGGGGAAAGAGAAGACCCAAGGTCTGTGGATCACGCTGATGTACTGTTTTGAAAGACCAGTCTCTGCTTCTTCAAGTCAAAATGTTAACAGCACGATTCGTCTAAAGAACAAGGGATGATGTCATTATTGCAGTTTTATTCATAAGACATGGGAATGCAAACTACCTCAGTTTTCTGCTATTTTTGCTTTCTATTATTTAGGTCTTATATTAAGTCTTTGGATCAGTTCCCAACCTATTGTGATTCTAATTTGATTTGTATACCCCGGTCTTTCTCAGAGGTACTTTAAAATCTTAGATAAAAGAAAATGAATTAGTTGTATGTACGTGCCAGAGCAGGGAGCACAAGGATGTAAGACCAGTGAGCTGAGTTTAGCCTTAGAAAGAACAATTAAGTGATCATACACCTACCTTCTCTCCTCCTTGCCCCCTCACTTCACAAATCACTCTTGTTCTCCAACCTTACCTGAGTGCCCCACTCCTTTCTAGTGCCAAGTGCCCAGTTTAGCCATCCAGCTCCCTTCCCTACAACTTACAAGGCTTTGGCTCAATGCCTTAGCTCCTCAGATCTTTGCTTTCTCTATCTCTAAAGGAAGTACCTGTCCTCAGTGGATTTCCTTAAATTATAAGATTACCTCCTTGGAGTACTATATTGCATACTACATATGTCACTATTATTTCCTTGCTCATCCTCCCCTGTCTCCCCTTAAACTCTCTCTATCCCTCTCTCTCTCGGCTCACTGTTAATGAGTTAGATGAAGACTGTTAGTCTAGCAAAGGTAAAGGCATACTCAGATTAAAGGCTATGAGCCCTCAGTTGACTGTTTTCTTCTGATTCTGAGGAAGAGGAGACTGATGTTGATCTAGCAAAGCTGGGAAAAAGCTACCGGGACTTGCCCGAAGTGCTCAAACTGCCCCTTGACCTTTAGATTTTGCTCTGACCTTCATGTAATATATAGAATATTGCCATGGGTCGGGTAAATGTGATATAGAAACTGGAGACATCTTGGACTTGAAGACCAGATTAGGCCAGATTTAGGGCCTTTCCACTGCTTCCTAGTAGGGCAAGTTACTTAGCTTTGGTGACCTTACAAGTGCAATGGGAATAATAATACTTACTTTGCAGGATCGTTACAGGAATTAAGGTGGGATACTTTCAGAAACATAATAGGCATTCGATAAATTGTAGCAATTATACTTTTGATTGCCATGTAAAACACATAGTATAGCACTTGGCAAATAGTACATGATCAATAATGTCAGTTTCAGTCAACCATAAAAACCTTGGTTTAACCAAAACATTAAATAAACCTCAATAGACTCTTTAAATTTATAACTAACACAAATTAATACATCAAAGAACTTTTCACATTCTGACTAGAGTCTCATATCGGACAAATATTTTTATCTCATTATGAAAATGCCAACTAATTGATTTGATTAATCCTAAAATTTATCAATAAAAGTCCATAAAAGAAGTGAGCACCAAGATAAAGTCATTAGTAATGACAAAAGAAGCAACTAAATACATTCATGCTGTTGCACATATAGACCGCACAATTGCTCAGCAAATATTAAATGATTAATTAAAAATAAGAATAGTTGGGATGAACTCTTATTGTTCTGAATTAAAGCTGATATTTTTATTTTTCCATGTGGCAACTTGCACTGATTTCTGCTAGAGAAGTTCCCTTCCTCCTTCCTTCCTTCTTGGTATGCGATCTCTTTCTCCTTTCTTTACACTGCACTGTAAAAATATAGTAAGACAGTGTGGTTAGCATGAAGATGGATGTATAAAACAATGAAACAGATAGAGTCCAGAAATAGAACCACAGATATATTGTCAATTGGCTTTCGACAAAGATGCCAAAGCAATTCAGTCAGAAAAAGAACAGTTTTTTCAACGTATGGTGCTGTAATAGCTGGATAATTTTATGGGGGCAAAATGAATGTTGACTTCACACTACCTACAAGTTTAACTTAAAAACTGATCATAGACCTAAATATAAGAGCCAAAACCATAAAACTTAAAAGAAAACACAGGAGAACATCTTGTGCCCTTGGGATAAGAATTTCCTAGAGATGACACAAAAGGCACAGACCATAAATTAAAAAATGATATATTATGCTTCACTAAAATTAATAAGTTCTGCTTTCCAAAGTACATAGTTCAGAAAACCAAGAGGAAAGGCATGAACTTGGCCTTGTAATACAGATATTTGCAGTACATATACTTGATAGAGGACTTTGTCAAGTTTTATAAAAATTATTACAACTCAATTAATATGAAGATAATCCAAATAGAAAGTGGGTAAAATATTTAATAGGTTTTCACAAAGGAAGATATACAATGACCAGTGAGCGTATGAAAAGATGCTCAACATCAGGAGTTAACAGGGAAATGAAGATTTAAGAGTGACTAGGGTTCTCACACACTGCTGGTGGGAATGTAAAATGGCATTACCACTTTGGAGAATTATTTGGCAATTTCTTATAAAGTTTAATGTGCACTTAACATGTGACCCAGCAGTTTTACTACCAGTCATTTGCTAAGAGAAATGAAAACAATGTCTATACACAAATGTTGATCAGAAATTTATCCATAATAACCCAAATCTGGAAATAACCTTAAGTGTCCATTAACATGTGAATGGATAAACAAATTTGGTATATCCACATAGTGGAATACTACTCATCAAGAAAAAGGAACATACACAGATAACTCTCAGCAACCTTTTGCTTAGCAGAAGATTCCAGATGAAAAATGAAATTGTATGATTCCATTTATATGAAATTCAAGAACAGACAACTCTATAGTGATGAAAAACAGATCAGCAGTTCTTTGGGGGCTGGGGCATGGGAGAAGGAATTGGCTGTAAAGAGGTGGGAGGAAATTTTGGTGAGTGATGGAAATGTTTAAATCTTGATTATGGTAGTGATTATAGGAGTGTGTATATCTTTGCAAAACTCATTACACTCCATACTTGAAATGGGTTCGTTTTACTATATGCAAATTAGATTTCAATAAAGCTGATTGTTTTTAAGTAGCTAATATCTAAATGCATGCAACATTGGACTATTTGGCTACTATGATAATACTATTCATTGTGAAACCACTTGCATATGTAATTACAAATGGTAGAATGCATTTCTCTTGGGAAAAATTACATTTTGAAATTTTCACTGCTAAAATAATGATTTGGAGTTTTTATGCTTGATTTAGAAATTTGCTTCTAACTGTAGACTCTTGTTCTGGCCTTATAATTTATTTTCCTTTGGCAAGTCAGTTAACTTCATCAGACCTTGATTTCCTCCACTGTGGAATGAGAGGCTTGGATGATATTCAGATTTTTTTTAAAGATTTTATTTATTTATTTTGAGAGAAAGAGAGAGAGAGTGTGCATGTACACATGAGTGGGGATGGGGGAGGGGGAGAAGAAGAGGAAGAGGGAGAAGCAGATTTCCCTGCTGAGCAGGGAGCCTGATGTGGGGCTCGATTCCAGGACCCTGGGATCATGACCTGAACCAAAGGCAGATGCTTAACTGACTGAGCCACCCAGGTGCCCCAATATTCAGATTTAACAAAAAATTACTTAGCCCCTACTATGCTAGATGGCCTCACATTCTTTATGTCTTTCAACTATTGCTCTTACATGTCCCTCCACATTAAAACAATAAAGTTTTAGGAGTTTTGACTGTTTTGTTTTCAAAGAAAATTGCTCTATCCAAAAACATTAGTTTAGTTACGTTACCTACCAATCCTGCTAACATTAGAGAACTCCTAAACCTTATCACGAAGTACAAATCTGATTCGATGTTCCTAGATGAACATTTACTTTGAATTCACCCCTAGTAGTTGAAATAAATAAATGTTTAAGTTTTCAGGTCAGGCCCCAGTAAGCTTCAGTTTTCTGAGCAGCCATAGAATTCTCCCACTGACGGAATTTGACTCCACATATTCAACTTCAAGGTCTAGGGCAGGAGAAGAAGCCTACTTATCAAGCCCAGGGCATAAAAAAGCTTCTTCCAGAAGTGCCTTAGAGTTTCAGTAAAGAAGTATGGTAACCACATGCTTCAAAACATGCAGATATAACTCAGTGTACCCCAAGGAATTAGAGCAGAACCCCCCTGGAAGAAAACTATGTAAAAGAAAAAAATGCTCTACTAGAGACAGTGAGTATAACACAGTGAGTATAATACTGGAGCAATGGCTCTCAGAACATACAAGTAGATGGTAATCAGGAATGTAAACTTTTGTTACTTCTGGACACTGGAACCACTCAGGTTTTTCTTTTTAGATTTATGTCTGACTTTCCTGTCTCTTTCAGTCTCTTTCTCTTCCCAGAGGACTCAGCTTATCCTATTTATCTGTTTTTTCCCTCTGGCACTAACTTTCCCCTCAGTTTGTTCTTTTGTTGTTGTTTATAATAGTCTCTATTAGAGTAATAATATCTGCTTATTAAGAAAATCAGAAAATAGGGTGCCTGGGTGGCTCAGTTGGTTAAGCGACTGCCTTCGGCTCAGGTCATGATCCTGGAGTCCTAGGATCGAGTCCCGCATCGGACTCCCTGCTCAGTGGAGAGTCTGCTTCTCCCTCTGACCCTACACCCTCTCTTGCACTCTTTCTCACTCTCTCTCTCTCAAATAAATAAATAAAATCTTAAAAAAAAGAAAATCAGAAAATATAGATGAGTAGAAGTAAAAACAATATGCTCACAGTGATTGACAGCCCATCTATAAACCCACCACCCAGACATCATTATAAACATAGTTAATGTTTTATTGTGGACATTTCTTGGCTTTTTTTTTTTTTTTTTGCTTATTTATACAAAAGTGGAAACATGACAATGGACTTAACAGATAATACAAGGAATAGAAGATAACTAAAAAAATAAAAAAATATGAAAAATAAAAAGCAGATCTCCAATGAGTATCCTTAGAGAGATTTGGAAAGATATTACATCCATAAAATAATAATGAATACTGTAAATAAGCTACAATTATAGGACAAGACCTTTGGGAAATCTAAAATATGATTGATGAAACAAATAATGTAACATGAGGTTTGGAAGATAAAGTTGAAAAAGTATTTCAGAAAGTTAAACCCAAAGAAAAGGAAATGAAGATATGAGAAGAAACGAGAGTCACTTAGAATGTCTATGTTCTATGAATGGGAGTTTTAGAGAGAGAAGAGTGAAAAGTAGAGAGTAGGAAATAATAAGAATCTTTCTTTCTTTCTTTCTTTGTTTCTTTCTTTGTTTCTTTGTTTCTTTGTTTCTTTGTTTCTTTCTTTCTTTCTTTCTTTCTTTCTTTCTTTCTTTCTTTCTTTCTTTCACTCATTCAGGCATTCCTACCATGAACTTAGCCATGTTCTAGGTATTTGAAATACAGTAATGAACTAAACAGTCAAAATCTCTGCCTCATGAAGCTTATATTAGTGGGGGAGAGGGTAGATGGTGGGAAGGACAAACAAATTCATCATTAAAATGTATTATATTCAGAGAGCGATTAGTGTTATGGAAAAAAATTAAGCAGGTGAGGAAAATAGGAGCACTTGGGGGAGGAGGTAGGAAGCCCACAGTTTTATAAAGAATCAGCATGGAAGTCTTCCTTGATAAGGTGACATCTGAACTGAAAGAGATGAGAGAATGAGACCTGCAGGTACCTGGAGAAAGCTTCAGGTAGAGGAATCAGCAAGTATCCACAAGTATAAAACCTCTGGAGTTGGAGACAGCTTGTGGTATTCAAGGAATAGCAGTGTGGGATGGAGAGGAATGAGCAAGGTGGGCAGTTATAAGAGAAGGGAATGAGGACTCAGATCTTGTAAGACCTCATAGACCCTGTATAGACTTACTTTGACTTTTAACTCGAGAGAAATGAGAAGCTGTTGTACAGGTTTGAGTGCAGTGACATTAAACTGACATGTTTTAACAGGACTATTTTGGTTGCTTTGTTGAGAATAGACTGTAGGAGGATACAGAGAAAGATCACTAAGAAGACCATGACAATAATCTACATGAGAAATGATGGTGACCAGATCATGGTGGTAGTAGTGGAGGTACTGAGAAGTGGTTGATTCTGAATATATTTTGAAGGTAAATGCATTAGAACTTGCTGATGGATTGATTATGTGTAAAATGTGAAAGAATAAGGTGAGTCAAGAGGACTCCCCAGTGAGCAGGGAGCCCGACTCGGGGCTTGATCCCGGGACTCCAGGATCATGACCTGAGTTGAAGGCAGACGCTTAACCAATTGAGCCACCCAGACGCCCCTCACCTGGTCTTCAAGTGTTTCCTGGAAAGCATCAATATTCCACCTGTATTGGAGCTACTTTTTGTCTTTTTTCCTTTACATGCATAGATATTAGACATCCAAGTGGATATGTAGAGTAGGCTTTCGGATGTATGGATCTGGAATTCAAGGGGAGGTCCAGGCTGTAAATAAAAATTGAGAAGTTGTCAGCATACAGACAACCTTGAAAGCCATGAGATTGGATGAGACCACACTAAAGGCCACAAGAGAAGAGGTCCAAGGACTGAGACCTGGGGCAGCCAACACTGAGAGGATGGGAAGATGAGGTAAGACCAGCAGAAGGTATGGAGAAGGATCAGACAATGATAAGGAAAAACTGGGAGAGTGTGGTATCCTGGAAACCAAGAGGAGAAATGCATTTCCAGGAGGAAGGAGTGAACAACTATGCTAAATGCTGCTGATAGGTCATCTAATTTAACAATGTCATCACTAGATTTAACAATGTCAAGGACTTTGGAGGCACAGAGAAAAGCAGTTTTGGAAGAGGGATGGGTTCAGAGCCCAACTGGTTGGTTTCAAAAACTATTACAAGGAAAGAAAATGAAGACGGTGAGTTTGGAAAACACGTTGGAAGAGTTTAGTTATAAAAACAAACAGAGAAATGGATCAAAAAGGGAGAAGTGGGATGAAGAGAGTTTATTTTTTCAAATAGGAGAAAAGTATGTTCATAGGCTTAAGGTATGATTCAGTAGAGAAGAAAAAGTGAGAGTTGAAATAAAATGAAAACTTATGAACCTTATGAACAATGGAAAGGTGACCCCATAGTAATAGGAGAAGAGGCATAGTTACCAGGCACAGATAACAGTAGGTTGACATGTATGGAGGTGGGAGTTTTTGCTTGCTTCAGTTTTCTCAGGGAACTAGCAAGCAAGACCATATGAGGAGAGTAAAAGTGACTGTACAGGATTCAGTATATGGGCCCCCCAGATCCATGTGCTTCCTTACTTTCTGGCCTATGCAGCCCTAGCTAGGAGGTTCATTATTTTCAAGATCATGTGGACAAATCATTGCTACTGCTGCAGCTCACAGTTTAACACGCTGAGCAATGTGACCTCGTCTTACCTCAGACCTAACCTGAGAGACTCTCAAGTCCTAGCCCATGCTTCCCTATTGGTTTGAAGACAGAAGACATCATGGAATCAGTGAATTGCACTCTGAATGCTGCTAATGCTGTGTTGGACTCTGTTCCTCACTCCCTGAGGAGGAGCTTGTTAGTGCAACCAGAGGGTATAAGGGTGTTGATGCCCTGTAAGGAAAAATCCACTGGAGATGGAGCCAGCAGATGAATCCGTCTCCCTTCCTCCCTGGAGACTCAGCAAAATTAATCAACTATGCTGTCATAAAACTATAGCCAACTTGGAACATTAGCTCATTAGCCCCAGTACATTAGCTCTCTCACCCTTGCCTCACTCACCTTTCCCCCCACTCTTGCTTCTCAGGACTTCACTAATTAATAAAGTGTTAGCACTTAAGCTGTTGCTATAGGCTGTGTTTTCTGTGGAGTCTACGTTAAGACAGTGGTGAAGATTTTGGATGTTTAAGAGCAAAGTAAAAGTTTGAAATGTGTTCACTTTGGAGAGTAGGGAAGTAAATGGCCCTGAGAAATGTATTATGATAACCTAGTCACATTACGGGTCCATCTGAGGCAAGTAGTAATGCACTGAATGAGAACAGTTGATATAGTTGTTTATTTTCTCTGATTACATCAAGTTGTGTTGTCGTAGAAGCAAAATAGGTGGACTATTGATTCTAATAAAAAAAATAAAAATTTGGGTGGGAAAAGAAAAGGGAGTGGAGAGTATATTAAGGGGGATAATTACAATGGTCAATGATAAAATTTGAGCTAAAAAAGGAGAGGAATATAGACTTGAAATGGGTAAAGGCCATGAAAATATGGTAGGGTTGAAAGACTGCTGACTTGGATGATTGTTGAAATTTGGATAATAAGGGAAGAGAGAGAGCAAGACAGAAAGTGGTGGTTGGAAAATGGGATTCTTAAAGTTGAAATCATAAGAGGTTTCAATTTTTAATAATGACCAGGACTAGAATATAACCCTAGTAATAAATATTGGAGTTTGAAGTAGAAAGGACAAGATCATTAAAAAAGAGGCGGCCAAGGAAATGCATATGAAAAAAGTCATGCTTGTAGGTACCGAATATTGAAACAGTGGAAGTGATAATGTTAGGATGCATGACGGTTACGTAACCCGGGAACTCATGACTTTCAGTCCATTAGAGATTGGTAAATAATTGTAACAAGAAAGGTTAGTGGGAGTAGCATCTGAAGACATGAGATGGAAAGCTGGGGATTCTTAGGGGGAAGGGACGAACTACCTGGAGGTAACAGTGAGGAGTATGGAGGACTCTGACTCCATTTTTCAGGTACAGTGATCAGAGCAATGTGGGAGAGGGAGCATTTACCCTGAAAGAACTTGAGGGAAAGCAGAAGAGAACCCCCTTTCACAGAGAGTGAGAAGGTGAAGGGAATGGCTGGAGAAGAGCTTGAATATATGAGAGATTGTGAGAGATTTTGGCAGTGACTGACTAGGAGTCCCAGTTGGAGGGTTTCAAAAGTTAAAAGAGGATGATGACGAATAGAGGAAATGTTCTGAATTATGTACTGATTAGCACTTGGGAGATAGATGAGCGATAATCTGGATGGCTCTGGAGGCTCATCTTCTGCTTCCATTTGGTGGCCCAGCAGAGAGCTCGTTCTGCAGCGCCGAGCTCAAGTGTGGACCATGAGGCTTTGTGGAAGCCCCTGGGCTGCCTGTGAGCAGACCCTGGCCTCCAGAATGCACACTCCCTAGTATCCTCAGCCTAGAGATCCCTTGAAATATTTATTTTTTAGAGAAAAGAGATATTTCCTACTCTGCCTTAGGCTAACCTATAAATAAGAAACATGAGGTGCTGGCAGGGTTTATTCTCAGTCTTGGAGTATTCCCAGTATATGTCCAGCCTGCTGGCTGACAAAGACCTCTCTCAGCTGGGACCCTGGCCACGGAGCATATAACATCTTTGCCTGGCAAGAAAGAATGACAGCTTGAGGGAATATATGTTTTGTAAGTTTTTCCCCAATTAGCCCCATATTATACCCTGTGCCAGTTAGCTCTAGTGGTGTGTGTCTGTGACTTCTTTACATTCCAGAGATAAAGGGTGACCAGGGAATACTCAGCTTCTTGTGGTAACTGAGAGGAGAGATAACAAAGTGAGATGAGACCTAATGATATCAAGGCAGAAAGTGGTGGGGAGGTTGTTAGTGTCTGGGTGCTAGTGGGGTTGGGAAGACCGGGGTCTCACCTGGAGCACACAAAATTTTGAGTTGTTCTTGACTCTTCTTGATAGAGGTTTGGAGGCTGGGAGGAGGCCTCATCATAAACAATAGGAGAGATTTCTTTCCAAAATTGACAATACTTACCAGCAGATTAAAATGGCCCATCAAGTTCCTGGTTCAATAAATGAAAAAGGACTGCATCTAGGCATCACAAGGGTGATAACAAAGATAAAGAAGGAATTTTAGTCCCTCTGAGAAAGGGGGAAAAATAGGTCACTTATAAAAGAAAGAGAAGTCATAATAGGAAAATAATTCATTAGCCACACAGAAGACTAGAAGTGAGAACTTCCAAAGGTTGATAGAAATAAATTGCACTTAAATTTTATAATCAGCCAAATTGTCTCTTCATTGTAAAGTTATAATAAAGCCATTTGGAAAACCTAGGCCATTTACTTCCAATACATAATTTCTTACAAAATGACTTGAGTGTATGCTTCAGTAAAATGTTTCAGGAAGCAACAACAACAAAAAACAAGCCATGGGATCCAGGAAATAAGGGGTCCAATCCAGAAAAATAGAGGTGGAAACTGCAGGATGATGCCATGTACCAGGCCTGGGTAGGCACACAGGACCCCAGGAAAATGTGAAAGTCATGATACTGTCTTTCAAAATTTACAACTTACAGAGAAAATGAAGTCAAGGAATGTGAGGGTGGGGGGAAAGGACACTGAAAAGCACAAGAAAAATAAAAAGATTTACAGGAAAATCAATGTATTAAGAGTAAAATATTTGGCTGCACAGTAAACAATATTAAATTATTCATTAAAATATAAACACTAATTAGTGTTTATCTGACTTTAGAATCAGACTATGGACAAAACAAAGCAGCCTTAATTATAGTTGCAGAATAGAATGTATACGTTAGCACTACAAATGTACAAGAGGAGAGAAAATTATTAACCAAAGCAGAACTGAGGAGGTCCCATGAGGGGGCATATTCCAGAAATAATATCTCACAATGTAGGGACTAAAATGATATCATCTACAGCTGATAAAAACAGAGATTAGAAGTATAAGGACATTATTATAAATTACAAAGTAAATTTAGAGGAGATAAATATAGTGTCATGACTACATTTAAGAGGGAGAAGAGCTGAAATGGAATAAATGAAGGAAGCACTCCTTTTTCTTTTCTTTTTTTTTTAAGGTTTTTTAAAAAATTTTTTTTATTCTTATGTTAATCCCCATACATTACATCATTAGTTTTAAATGTAGTGTTCCATGATTCATTGTTTGTGCATAACACCCAGTGCTCCATGCAGAATGTGCCCTCCTCAATACCCATCACCAGGCTAACCTATCCTCCCACCCCCCTCCCCTCTAGAACCCTCAGTTTGTTTTTCAGAGTCCATCATCTCTCATGGTTCGTCTACCCCTCCGATTTCCCCCCCTTCATTCTTCCCCTCCTGCTACCTTCTTCTTTTTTTTTTTCTTAACATATATTGCATTATTTGTTTCAGAGGTACAGATCTGAGATTCAACAGTCTTGCACAATTCACAGCGCTTACCATAGCACATACCCTCCCCAGTGTCTATTACCCAGTCACCCCCTCCCTCCCACTCCACCCCCCACTCCAGCAACCCTCAGTTTGTTTCCTGAGATTAAGAATTCCTCATATTGGGTGCCTGGGTGGCTCAGTTGGTTAAGCGACTGCCTTCGACTCAGGTCGTGGTCCTGGAGTCCCGGGATCGAGCCCCGCATCGGGCTCCCTGCTCAGCAGGAAGTCTGCTTCTCCCTCTGCCCTCTTCCCTCTCATGCTCTCTGTCTCTCATTCTCTCTCTCTCAAATAAATAAATAAAATCTTAAAAAAAAAAAAGAATTCCTCATATCAGTGAGGTCATATGATACATGTCTTTCTCTGTTTGACTTATTTCGCTCAACATAATACCCTCCAGTTCCATCCACGTCATTGCAAATGGCAAGATCTCATTCCTTTTGGTGGCTGCATAATATTCCATTGTATATATATACCACATCTTCTTTATCCATTCATCTGTCGATGGAGAAGATATTTGCAAATGACATATCAGATAAAGGGCTAGTATCCAAAATCTATAAAGAACTCATCAAACTCAACACCCAAAGAACAAAGAATCCAATCAAGAAATGGGCAGAAGATATGAACAGACATTTTTCCAAAGAAGACATCCAAATGGCCAACAGACACATGAAAAAGTGCTCAATATCGCTCGGCATCAGGGAAATCCAAATCAAAACCTCAATGAGATACCACCTCACACCAGTCAGAATGGCTAAAATTAACAAGTCAGGAAACGACAGATGTTGGCAGGGATGTGGAGAAAGGAGAACCCTCCTACACTGTTGGTGGGAATGCAAGCTGGTGCAGCCACTCTGGAAAACAGTATGGAGGTTCCTCAAAAAGTTGAAAATAGAGCTACCATATGATCCAGCAATTGCACTACTGGGTATTTACCCCAAAGATACAAAAGTAGGGATCCGAAAGGGTACGTGCACCCCGATGTTTATAGCAGGAAGCACTCCTTTTTCTTAACAGACGATCCATTCATAATGCCCCAAACTGATCATTAAAAAAGTAGTACTATAAAGCTGTTATTACAAGATTTGAGATAAATACAAAAAAACTCAAAGTAAAAACCTATGTAGAGTTACACCTGGTTCCCACTGGGAAGTAGGACTGGAGTGAGGTGTGGCAAGGAGATTATAGTTTTTCATTATGAGCTACTCTGTATTACTTAAATTGTTTTATTTCTTCTAAATATGGAACTTCTTTGCTAAGAATTTTAATTACTAAAAGTATAAAGTAAAAATTATTTTGATAGATTTCTGTTCCCTACTCAATGAATACTGTCACTTTACCAAGTGTCCAGTGTAGGTGATGGTCATTCTCTCCGGGAAGCCAGGGACCAGGAGTGATGGCTGCGGGAAGACTGGGGCATTGAGCTGAAGGGTTCAGGGAATGCAGGCTGGTGGCGGGGCTGAGGCCCAGGGGGGCCCACATTTTTAGGGGGGCCAGTGCTGTGCTTCTTTCATAGCAGTATGGAACATGGCTATATCTGCCAAGAGAGCACAACACTCACCTTTTATGAATGCCAACATAATGAACATAATGAAGTGGATAATGTTAATAAAACATTATGCAATTCCTCCAGAGAAAAATATAGTATTTCATAAGGTATATAAATATTACAGCAAGAGTCTAAAAAAGATTTAGGTATTATTTTGAATTCTGTAAACTGCCTTTGGATGCTCTCTGATCAAGGGCCAGATACTGATTTTCTCCAGCTTTCCTGTTATTTCTTGGTGAAGATATCACCAATAAATTCAACTTTATTTTTAAAAATAAGCTTGTTTTAGATTTACAGAAAAGTTATAGAGATTGTATAGAGAATTCTCGTACAGCCCACACCCAGTTAACAGTTTATATTAGTGTAATACATTTAGTACAGAGAGTATAAACAAATCTATACTTTATCCAGATTTCATTAGTTTTTACTAATGTCCTTTCCTGGCCCAGGATCCAACCCAGCATAGGATATCAAACTGCATTTAGTTCTCTTGTCTCCTTATACTCTAGTGGGCCGGGGCAGTTTCTTGGACTTCCCTTGTTTTTTGATGATCTCGGTACTTTTGAGGACTCTTGGTCAGATGGTGCCTCGGTTGGGATTTGTCTGCTGTTTTCTCATGATTAGACTGGGGTTATGGTTATTGGTAGGAAGGCCAAAGAGATAAATGCCATTCCCATTACATTATATCAAGGTTACATGTTATCAATGTGACTTATCACTGTTGATGTTAACCATGATTGTCTGGCTGAGATCATTGTTGTCAAGTTTCTTCACTCCAAAGCTACTCTTTTTCCCTCCTTGCCATACCATGCTATTTGTAAGGAAGTCACTATGCATGGTTCTAGGTCGTTTTGCTGTAGGCACCTTTGCCACAAGACTTTCACTGCAAGCATTTTCGATGCAGACATTTTTACCACAAAACTAATTGGCTGCAAGGCAATTCTGCCGTAAAAGATAAAAGAACTAACTGGTTGACAGTTTGGTTTCATTTCTCCATTGATGTAGTACTCCATTTTTATATTACATAAATCTTAGCCCTCATGATGGTGTATACAGTGGCAAAGAGTTTTGAACCCACACTTCCCATAGAATTTTGGAACATTAATCACTAGACATGTGACAATATGCCAAGAACAAACAACAGGGTAGAAGGCTTTCACAACGCAATGCAAAGCTCAGTTACAAATATGCATCTGAGTATTTAAAAACTGATATCTCTCTTAATGAAAGAAGACACTTTTTTGAAAAAGGAAAAAGTATGATGCCAAATGAGAAGAATCCAAAAGTAAATAAAAAAAAAAAAAGGATAATACTTTGAACAAAAGACTTTGAAGACAAGTACTCAGGTACAATCCACAAAATAAAATCAGTTATTGGCCCAGTATTGCCATGAATCTACACTATACATTTTGAATGTATTCAATATTTGTATTTTGCAGCAGTCTTTTTAATTGTATTCATTTTTCATGTTTCATTATGTCCTTTTTAATGAATGCTCCTCTTTTATTTTTTGTGATCTTTGTCTTTTAAAGCAAAATTGCCTTATGGCCAATTAGTTATGTGGTGAAAGTGCTTGAGGCAAAGATGCTCACAGTGACTACACCAGCTAGGACTATGCACAGCCTACTTAGGGAGTGGGGAGTTATGCTTCACCTCCTTGAGAGTGGAATAGCTACATAAATTATTTAGAATTTTTCTGCACAGGAGACTTGCCTATTCTTACCCACTTATTTATTCAAACAATTATTTATATTAGTATGGACTTGTATATATTTAGTTTATACTTCGGGTTCTAACTCAGTACTAAATTGTTTTTTGCTACAGTTGTCCCAGCTTTGGCCATTGATAGTTCATTCATCTGGCACTTGTGTCCCTTTGATATACCCCATCCTTTTGTCTTTGGAACATTTCCTTACTTTTTGTATTATTACAGAACTCCAGGTTCATCTTGTATGATGTTAACTGTAGGTTTTCCATAGATACTCTTTATGAAGTGCAGGAAGTTCCTTTAATTTTTAATTTTTAAAATTTTTTAAAAGATTTTATTTATTTATTTGACAGACAGAGACACAGCAAGAGAGGGAACACAAGCAAGGGCAGTGGGAGAGGGAGAAGCAGGCTTCCCGCCGAGCAGGGAGCCCGATGCGGGGCTTGATCCCAGGACCCCGAGATCATGACCTGAACTGAAGGTAGACGCTTCACAGACTGAGCCACCCAGGCGCCCCTATTTTTTTTTAAGATTTTATTTATTTATTTGACAGAGAGAGAGATAGCAAGAGCAGGAACACAAGCAGGGGGAGTGGGAGAGGGAGAAGCAGACTTCCTGCCGAGCAGGGAGCCCGATGTGGGACTCGATCCCAGGACCCTGGGATCATGACCTGAGCTGAAGGCAGACGCTTAATGACTGAGCCACCCAGGTGCCCCAGGCACCCCTATTTTTAATTTTTTAAATAAACTTTATTTTTTAGAGTAAGTTTACAGAAAAAAAAATGGATCAGAAAGTAGAGTTCCTATATACATCCTCTCCCCAGTACACACTCTCTTCTATTATTAGTATTTTGCATTAGGTACATTGGTTATAACTAATGAACCTATAGAACACATAGTCATTAACTACCATCCAGTTGTACAGTTCTATGAGTTTTGACAAATGCATAATGACATGTATCCATCATTACAATTTCACACAGAATAGTTTCAACACCCTAAAAATGTCCCTGATTTTTTACCTATTAGTCCTTCCCCTCCTTGTCCTCAAACTGCTGACAATCCCTGATCTTTTTACTTTTTCTATAGTTTTGCTGTTTCCAAAAGGCCGTATGGCTGGAATTGTACAATATATAGCTTTTTATTTTGATTTTTTTTAAAGTAAACCCCGATGTGGGCTTGAACTCACAACCCTGAGATCAAGAGTCACATGTTCTACTGACTGAGTCAGCCAGTCACCCCTAATATATAGCTTTTTAAAACTGGCTTCTTTCACTTAGCAATATGTATTTAAGTTTCTTCCATGTTTCTCTGTGGCTTGATTGCTCATTTCCTTTTATTGCTGAATAATGTTCCATTGTCTGGATGTACCTCAGTTTGTTTATCCATTCACCTACTGAAGAACATCATGGTTGCCTCCAGTTTAGGTGATTAAGAATAATCCTGCTAAAAATTAATGTACACCTTCTTGTATAGACATGCTCTCATCTCCCTTGGGTAAGTACCCAGGAGCATGAACTGGATCATTATTGTGGGACTATGTTTAGCTTTGTAAAAAAACTGCCGAACTGTCTTCCAAAGCGATTGTACCATTTCACATTCCCACCAGCTATGAATGAGCATTTCTTGTTGTTCACCATTATTTGGTAATGTAAGTTTTTTTGGATTTAGCCATTATAATAGGTGTATAGCGGTATCTTTTTATTGTTTCATTTACAATTCCCTTGTAACATATTACTCTGAGTATCTTTTCATATGTGTATTTACTATCTGTGCATTTTTATTGGTGAGGTGTCCAGATCTTTTGCCCATTTCTTAATTGGGCTGTTTCTTGTTCTTATGAAATTTTAAGAGTTCATCATATATTTTGGATACAAGTCCTTTATCAAATATATGTTTTACAAATATTTTCTCCCAGTGGCTACTCCTAGTTTTTTTTTTAAGAATTTTAAAATCATAAATCAATGAATTTTGTTGAATGCTTTTCTGATTTTGATATATTTTTTATGCAGTCTGTTAATATTATAAATTGTATTGATTGATTTATGATTGTTGAACCAACTTTTTATGCCTGAAATGAACCCCACTTGACTGTAATGTATTATCCTGTTTACATATTGCTGGATTAGATTAGCTAACGTATTGTTAAGGATTTTGTATCTATGTTCATTAGAGATACTGGCCTGCAGTTTTTTTTTTTTCTTTTTTCTTTTTCTTGTAATGTCTTTAGCTGTTTTTAATATCAAGTTAATGCTGGCCTCCTAAAAAAAAAAATGCTGGCCTCCTAAAATGAGTTAGGAAGTGTTCCCTCTGCTTCTATTTTCTGTAAGAGATTGGGGAGAATATGTATTATTTCTTCCTTTAAATGTTTGGTAGAAATCAACAGGAAGACCATGTGGACTTGATGCTTTCTTTTTGGGAAAGATTTTAAACTATTAATTCTATCTCTTTAACAGATATAGAGCTATTCAGATTACCTTAAGTGAGTTTTATTAGGTTGTATGTTTCAAGAAATGGGTCCATTTCATCAAAGTTAACAAATGTATGGGTATACAGTTATTTCTATTATTCCTTTATTATCTTTTTAAGATCTATGAGATGATTTCTGGCAGTGATAATTTGTGTTTTCTCTTTTTATCTTGACTAGATTGACTAGATGCTTATTGATTTTAATTGATTTCTTTGAAGAAAGCTTAGTTTTGTTAAATTTCTGTTTTCTTATTTAAACTTTGTTGATTTCTGGTCTAATTTTTATTATTTTTTTCTTCTGCCAGCTTTAGGTTCCACTTGCCCTTCTTGCTCTGGTTTCCTAGATGAAACTTAAGTTGTTGATTTTACAGCTTTCTTTCTTTCTTTCTAATGTATCAATTTAATGGTATATATTTCCCTCAAAGCACTGCTTTTGCTGCATCTCGCATATTCTGATAAGTTATATTTTTATTTCCACTTGGATCAAAATATTTTTAAATTTTGCTTGAGGCTTCTTCATTAACCATTAAGTCATTAAGAAGTGTGTTGTTTAATTTTGAAATAATTGGAGATTTTCCAACTATCTTTCTATTATTCATTACTAGTATAATTCCCTTGTGGTCTGAGAATGTACTTTGTATGATTTATAATTTATAAATTTGTTAAGTTGTGATTTATAGCCTAGAAATGTGGCCTGTCTTGGTGAGTGTTCCATGAGAACTCGGAGTATTCTATAAATGTGAATTAGATCAAGTTGATTGATAGTGCTGTTCAGGTTATTTATAACCTTACTGATTTTCTGCCTGCTTGATCTATCAATTATTGACAAAAGAGTTTTGAAACTTTTCACTGTAACAGTAGATTTGTTTATTTCTCTCTCCAGTTCTATCAGTTTTTGCCTCATCTATTTTGATGTTCTGTTGTTAGGTATATACACACTTACATTTGCTGAGTCTTCTTAGAGAATTGACCTCTTTATCACTAGTAACACCCTCTTTATCTCTGAATCTTCATTGTTCTAAAGTCTGCTTTGTCTGAAATTAATATATCTTCTTTATCTTTTAAAAATTTATTTGTGGTAGTATCTTTTTCCATCTCTTTACTTTTAACCATCTGAGTCTTCATATTTTAGGTGATTTTCTCAGAGACAGTATATATTTTGTCATTTTTAAAAATCCACTCTGACAATGTGCTTTGATTGTGTGTTTAGACTACTCACACTTAAAGTGATCCCATAAGTGGATTTGTACCATATTTGTAACTTTCCATTTGTTAAATTTCCTCTTTGTTTCCTTTTTTCCCCCTCTCTTTCTTTTCCTTCTTGGTTTAAATTGAACAGTTTTTAGGATTTGTTTTATCTCCTCCCAGAGTATCACTTATACTTTCCTTTAAAAATCAGTATTGGTACTGCAGTTTACATTATATGTTTTTAAATAATCTAAGTTTACTTTCATATAACACTGTAGTACTTCAGTGTTCCCAATTCCTCTCTCATCCCTTGTGATAGTGCTCACATTAATTTTACTTATTCATATGTTACAGTTACCAAACACATTGTTCCTATTATTGCTTTAAACAATTATGTTTTAGATAAATTAAAAATAAGGAAAAGATTTCGTTTTACCTTTAATCATTCTTTCTCTATGCTCCACCATTAGTTTTTTATTTTTTGAAGATCCATGTTTTTTAATCAATGATATTCTTCTTCTGCCTGAAGAGCTTTTAATTTTTTTAATAAGGTAGATATACTAACAATAAATTCCCTCAGGTTTTATCTGACAAGTCTTTATGTCTCCTTTCATTTTGAAGAATAATTTTGGTGTATTTATAATTCTAGGTTGGTGTTTTTTCTTTCAACATTTTAAAGATTTCTCTCCACTCTCCCTTGCTTGCATTTTTCTGATGAGATGTCTATTTTCATCCTTATGTATGTTCCTCTACAGTTAAAGGTGTTTTTGTTTTTGTTTTTTTTTTTTTTTCACCCTTGCTTTCCTCAAAATTTTGTCTTTGTCTTTGGTCATCTGTCTCTGTATGCATGTCTCTGTATGAATCTTTATTTTATTTCTTTTTCTTTTTTTTGGTGGATACCTTGTTTGGTTTTCTCTGAGCTTCCTACATCTGTTGTTTGCTGTCTGTCATTAGTTTTGGAGACTTTTCAGCCATCTTTAACTTCAGATTCTTATTTGTCTCTTTTTTCTCATCTGGTATTTCAATGACACATATGTTATAATTTTTAACATTGTCCTACAGTTTTTGAATGATGTTCTATTCTTTTTTTTTTTAGTTCTTTTTTTCTCTGCATTTCAATTTGGGAAGTTTCAATTGACCCAGCTTCCCATTCAGTCATTCTTTCCTTAGCTCTGTGGAGTCTACTGGTGACTCTGTTGAAGGTACATTTCATTTCTGCTACTCTTTTCAATCTAGTATTTCTTTCACATTTTTTCTTAGAGTTTCAACCTCTCTGCCTACGTTACCCATCTATTCCTGATTCTGGTCTACTTTTTCTTTATTAGAATCCTCAACATATTAATTATAGTCATTTTAAATTCCTTGTATGATGATTCCACTATTTATGTCATATTTGAATCTGGTTTTGATCCTTGCCTTTTGGCAAAACTTGTAATTTTTTGTTGAATCCATACATGTAGTTTTCGATAATAAGAACTGAGGGAAATATGCCTTTAGTGTGAGGATCTATGTTAATTTGGTTAGGAGCTGATCTGTGTTGTATATTTATTACAGTTATAGATGCTGGTGCCTTCAAATTCCTCTCATGTCTTTGTTTTTGTCTTCTCTTTGGCTTTGGGGTTTTCTATCTATCGCTTTAGGGGAAAGTCTGCCTTGCATTTCTTCCAGCTGTTATGAAACTGGAACATATTTGGCATAGCAGTACAGCAGGGCTGGGAAGCATTCTACATCTTCTGATTATGTCTCAGAGCTGAGGCCTACAGAACTGTTCCTGTTTCTCTTCCAATGGAATAATATTTCCTTTTCCTTCTACTCCTCTCCCTGGCTTCAGTGTTCCCAATCTATTTCCTTGAAGCCCTGTATCCCATTTACTGTTTCGTTTTTTTCCCCTTGACCTCAAGTGAGACAGAAAGGCCTTGGGAAGAGGTGTAAATAGAGTAGGGATTAATTATCTTTCCCCCTACTGGGATAGTTTCAGAATTGTGTTATGGCAAAGCTCTTTTTCCTGGGAAGCAGGCTTCTGTTATGGAGAAGGTTCCTGGTATAATTAACAATTCAGCACAGATCCTCCCTATGAGAAGATGGAGAAGTCCTGGAATGAAAGCTTAGGAAAGTGCGGGGTTCCCCTGAGACTGGACCCACGGGAGTGTCTCACTTTTACCTTAGTCCATGTTCAGCCTTCAGCAATTAGTGAAAATTACCTTTAAGTGTTCTGACCAATTTATGGCTCCAGCCGCTCTTCTTACAGGTAAGCCCTATCTCTCTACATACACCTGTCTCTCCAGATTTTCAGGTGGCGATTTGCCCTGGGACCTCAGCTATCTGAGGGGTCTGACAAAAGTTATTAACATTCAGATTATCTAGCTTTTTTTTTATTGTAAGGTTAAGAGCAACAACTTTCAAGCTCTTACATGTGGGAGCTGAAACTGGAAGTATCTCTCGACTCTATTTCTAATTATAAAAGTATAGTTTAAGAGAGGAAATATCCAGACAAGAAGGAAAAGTACCCATAACTTACTAACAAATTATGTGGGTGGACAATCCTTTACCACCTCACTACAGCCCTCTAGGAATTACTTGTCAGCCTCTGTACACACAGAGCTCCCAGTTTATGTGAGTGGACCTTTTCCTAACTGACCTTTGCTCACTGAGAGGTCATGGTTATGGTGAGTCTGACCTCTGAGCATGTAAGGCTCTTTACTTTTGTTGACATAATGTCAAATACACAGACATTTGGAAAGAGTCTAAATATTAATTAAAAATTTCTCCAGTTTTGATTGAGATATTTGACCTTAGCCTTTTCCTTAGTCCTTCTCACAATTTTCTTCTATCTAATGTTAAATATAGGTCCTAATATATTTTTCTACAAGCAGCAAATAAACATTCATGTATGAATGAATAAATATGTTAACTACTATTATACCAGTAGCTCCACTTTGCTATTTTTACATAAAAACTTGAATGCTGATATTACTATAAATAGCAGCTACAAATGAATTTTGGGTGCATCGCTGGCAGGTTTCTGGTATACAAATGAACATGACTTGCAAATAGCAATTTTACAGTTTCCACATATGGAAATTCAGTTCTGTGTATAATATTCTGCTTCAAGGTTTAGAACAAGTATGCAGAGCAATGTTCATTCACACAACTTTGAAAAATGTGTTTGCTTAGCTATTTCAGTTTCTTCTATGGAAGAGTCCCAATTGCATCAAGCATTATGTGTGCTGAGTTCAAGGTTGCTATGCTCAAAGAGATGGGGGCAAATTTGGATCCAGTTCAATTCTAGGTGGGCTTTTCTCATGGCCCCTCATCACAGAGTTCAAAGCGGAAGTATCTCTTACATGTGATTTCAAGGCTTGGAGTCCAACGGCTCAGAATCATTGCTGGAAAGCTCTGACCCAACCTCATACTACATTTCTCAGCCCCCACTGCTTTCGAGAGGTGCCATGTAACTCATGCCTGACAATGAGCTGTGAGCAAAAATTATGTGAGTCCCCTCTGAACCAAGTGGATGTTCTCTGTGCCTACTTCCTTTCCTTTCCCCCTCCCTGGGGACAGAGACTTGGAGCACTGCATGACAGTTGTATCAAAAATTGTAGGGACATCATTTCCTGAAAACAACAAATTGAGGAAAGCTGCTCACCAACTAGAAACACTACACTGCTCTTTTATATAAATGTGAACAAACTTCATTGCGTTGAGCATCTGAATTTTTGTAGTTCATACGCTCACAGTTAGTAGAAATTATTACTAGAAGTGATGAGCTGTCCTAACAGATACTGGCAATATCCCGCCTGTATTGCATCACAACAAATTGATTTTTCCTAGTTTTACTGAGATATGATTGATATATATCACTGTATAATTTTAAGGTATAGAGCATAATAGTTTGACTTACATATATTGTGTAATGATTACTACAATAAGCTTAGTTAACATCACATAAATACAATAAAAAGCAAAAAGTAAAAAAAAAAGAAAGAAAAAATTTTCCTTGTGAGGGAAATTCTTAGGATTTACTCCCTTGACCACTTTCCTGTATATCTTACAGCAGTGCTAACTATAGTTATTGTGTTGTACGTTATGTCCCTAGTGCTTACTTATAACTGGAAGTTTGTGTCTTTTGGCCACTTTCCTCAGTTGCTCCCCCCAACCTTTGTTTACTACAAATCAGGTCTTTTTTTCTATGATTTTTTTTAATACCTCAAATAAGTGATATCATACAGTATTTATCTTTCTCTGTCTGCTTATTTCACTTAGCATAATGCCCTCAAATTTCTTCCATGTTGTTACAAATGGCAGTTCCCTTATTCTTTATGGATGAATAATATTCTATCATGTGTGTATGTATCACAACTTCTTTATCCATTCATGCATCAATGGACATTTAGGCTGTTTCCATGTCTTGGTTATTGTAATAAATGTTGCTATGAACATAGGGGTACAGATATTTTTTGAGTGAGTATTTTTATTTCCTTTGGACATATTCCCAGGAGTGGGACTGCTGGATCATATGGTAGTTCTAACTTTAATTTTTTGAGAATCCTCTATACTGTTTGGAATAAACCACTTTGAAGCATGTTGGCCTTGATTTCCAGCTGTCAGCATCCACATGTCTTTGTATGAAGACAAAGTCCACTGTTCCCACAAATATGGTAGACTGGAAACCAGAGAGAGTTAATGTCCAGGAGACCTCAACCAATAGCTAGAGGGAATTGGTCTATACATATGTACATATTTGCTGGTGAAAATTGACAATACTAAAGCCATTTCGCTGTGCACCAAATTTCATGTTCCTCCTCCCACAAGTAGAGTTATTGCTCCTTTTTCCCTGCTGGCAAGAGGTTGCAGAGAACTCTGAATCCTTATGGGATGACAGAGCAACAGAGTGGAAGGAGCCTGAGTCTATGTTTCATCACGTTGAGGTAAGCCACTCACTAACAAGAAACTATGGCATTATTACGGGAGGAAGTAGTAAACTTACTTTGGATTAAGCCTATGAAATTTTAGAAATTCAATTCTGATAGCAGTTAGTTCCATTAACGGATATAGATGTAAACAAAAGAGACTGTATTCAAAGAAGAGTAAGAACTATGAGCCAGACAGCATGTCCAACAGTCATCCAGCAATGGGAGCAAATATGAGGATCCCAATTTCGGAAAGAGTAGACAGGATTGGAGAATCATGAAAGATGAGGGCAACACATAGTGTGTTAGAACAGGCAAACAAAAATGGATTTGGACGAATGCCAGAAATGGGAACCATGTGTGTGATGGGTTTTTATATTCACCTGACACTGGATTGTATAAATAACCTATACTAGGTTGTGTTATTTATCTGGCGTCTCATCATTATGAATTTTTCAAGAGAGTTGATGAGAAGTGGTATGACAGGAGTCTGTCATTCCCGTAAACTATACATAGTGATTTAGTATTCTTTTTTTTTTTTTTAAAGATTTTATTTATTTATTCATAAGAGACAGAGAGATTGAGAGGCAGAGGGAGAAGCAGGCTCCCCGCTGAGCAGGGAGCCCGATGCGGGGCTCGATCCCAGGACCCTGGGATCATGACCTGAGCCGAAGGCAGACGCTTAACCATCTGAACCACCCAGGCGCCCCCATAGTGATTTAGTATTATAAGGTTTCAATAAAAACCATAAAAGGAAACAAAAAAAAATCCCCTTTGAGGTCTTTAAGCCTAAAACTGTTGCTCAATATAAAAATCTTTTCACTGATACTATAAAAAATTAGATACAGTCTCATTTGAAGCTTTCCTGCTTCATGAAATACCCTGTTTCATGGCTGGGCAGGAATAATTACTAAAGATTACTAAAATGTTTATTTATTTTGATTATGTGACCTCCTGATTTTCTTTTGACCTCCCATTCCTCTTTGGTAAATTCTTTTCTTCCTCTGGGCCCCCAGAGGTTGATAATCTTCCATAATCTACCAAGGGTTTTCTCATATCATGCAATAGTCCCTCTGAGCGAGCTCGGGTTCTCTCCACAGATATATACTGATGATCTCAACTGGGTATGCCCAGTTTGCACATTTATCTCTCCATTTGTCCACTGCCCGTCTCCAAGCAGATGCACTATAAGCACTTCAATCTCAGTGTATCTAGTTAAATTCGTTGGCTCCTCCTAAAAACCTCTCCTCCTCCTGGGTACTTTATCTCAGTGAACAGCTTGTAGTTCTCTCCCCTAAAGAGCTCACGAATTCAAGCAATTTTCTCTACACTACTCATAATACTTATAGGCCAGAACTGTCTCTTGCCTAGATTACTACAAATTCTTCAAAAGCATTCTCCATTTTTCCACTCTTGCTTTTCTCCAATACTATTTAGGAAGTGGACATGGTGATATTTCTGACATAAGTCTGATTATATCACTTCCTTGTTAAAAGCCCTTCAGACGCTCTTAAAAGAATGCTCAAGTCACTATTAAGACATACAATGTCTTCTGCAATCCGGCTCTGCTTCCTCCAGGTTTATCTCTGATGCTACCCACTCGAACTTTAGAATCTACACTTGACTTCTTTTGATTCCTCAAACACTCAGATACATTCTGTTTTTCTCTCTTCCTAGAATACTCTCCTTTCCTTGCCTTGCCTTCATCAGTTTTAACTCCTATCCATTCTTTATATCTGGCTTAAGTATTCTTTGTTCTGACTACTCAACTTTCTGCCATTCCCCAAAATTAGATCATTAGTGATTCCATATGCCTTGTAGTTTCCATATTATGACAATTGTATGTGTGTATCTTTAATAAAATGGGATCATATAATACGCATTAAAAAACAACTTTGTTTCTTTCATTTAGCAATATATTATGGACATGCTTTCATGTCAATGTATACAAAATAACCTCATTTTTCAAAGTCTGTGTAGCCCATTGTAATTATTTACCAAAATTTATTTAACCATTCTCCTATTGTTTGACATTCAGTAATCAATACTTCTTGAAATATGGGTTTTCGGGCGCCTGGGTGGCTCAGTTGGTTAGGCGACTGCCTTCGGCTCAGGTCATGATCCTGGAGTCCCTGGATCGAGTCCCGCATCGGGCTCCCTGCTCGGCAGGGAGTCTGCTTCTCCCTCTGACCCTCCCCCCTCTCATGTGCTCTCTCTCTCATTCTTTCCCTCAAATAAATAAATAAAATCTTTAAAAAAAAGGAATATGGGTTTTCAATCAGTAGAAAAATGAATTTACAAACATTTTCCAATCCTGGGATATATGTCAACTTCAAATATATAGTTAACAGCTTTACTAACATTTTTGACTTCCCAAAAGGCATATGAAGTCTCAAGTCCAACATATCTTCTTATGTTTGGATTTCAGCCATCTGTAGTTTCCTAATGATTTCCTTCACTCTGCAATTAGCTCTACTTAATTGAGACTTAATGATTTTCCACTGTCCTACCCTGAATCTCTGAAACCGGGTCAAACCAGTTCCAGGTATGGGGTTGATTCATGTGGGATGAAATGATGCAAGAATATTCAGAAATTCATCATTGGAATGTAAATAGAATGTCTTTCTCTCCCTGTTCCTTTATTTAAAGAGTTTATAATCTGTATGAAACACTGTGAGATATATACTTAAAATGATAACTCGTCCTACAGAAAATTGAAGATGTGGCAAAGAACTCAAAGACTCGAAAGAAGAATATACTTTACGTCCAAATGTTCAGGAGAGGCCCCGCTGAGTAACAGTTTAAGGAAAGACAGTAATTAGTACAAAGCAGGAAAGCTTTATTTGGGTCTCAGTAACTGTCTTCAAATACCTAAAATGTTCTCACTGTCTGTTAGCTTTGGGCAATCATTTTTTTCTTGCTGTTTTTATCTGTTTGCTTAATCTTAGTGCAACCTCTAAGAAATATGCCATTGAATGATGATTTGTGTGTTTGCCAAATTATGATTACAGAACATTACAATACATTAGATTCTAGCACACTTAATTTGTATATTTACCTTGCAAAGGTGCTAAGATAATGTATACCAGAAGTAAGTTTAAAGTGATATCTGATGTAATTATTACTCTACATCCTATTTGGCTATCTACATGATTCAATTCTTAGACAGAGTGAATTTTTTTCATCTTCTCCTTCTTAATTCTGATCAACTGTGAGGCAGTTTCCAGGCAAAAGTTTCATGATTGGCGAGACTAGTTCAAGTCTGATCAGTTTCTTAATTTACAATCAATAATACAGAGGAGAAAAATCATTTGGGTCAAATAGAGTTTGGTTAGAAAATTTCTGTCCAACTTTGAAATTACCTAAAAACTGAATTGCATGAGCATCATATCTGACCAAATCATAACTCCCATAGGAAACTGGATTTTATGTGACTTTTTGGACATTTTGCCTTGACTTCTAGGTATCATTCATGTATAGCAATGATCTAAATTTTTTAGTTAAATCTGTAAGTTAACTATTTATATTATGTAAAGTTTCAGATAACCAACAGTCCCCAAAGACTTCATTTTGCACCATGTGAATGTGATTTCTTCAGAATCTCAGTTATTTCTTTTGTAATTTTTAGAGCAGTCCCATCTAACTTCCATGAAAGAATTTATAAGCCCCCCCCAAAAAAATCTAGAATAAGCATCATTTTATGATCAATGGGACACTTCAGACAAGTGTTTGATTAAATGCCCTAGATGTGCATATACTGAGAAAGCATACTCATATAGCCCTAGGACAGACACAGAATATCTTACTAGTTCTGCCAAATATGGAAAATAATGAATCTGCTCTGAAAGCCAGACCCACGGGTAAGCTGCAAGGCATACTTCTCAAGGGTTAATTCTCCAGTGAATGCAAAGATGTATTCAGCCTCCAACAAGTCTGTGCTTTTAGCCCTAATGTAGGCACACTCCAGTCTTCAGAAAGGGCACCTGGGCTGAGAGGGTGTCATGCACCACTGTTTGAGCAGGATGGAAGGCAAGATGGGTCTTTTCAAGTGTTTGCCATAAGCCTGAAGGAGGAATAGCAACGTCCTTGGAGCCTTCCAAGGAGAGGTAGCCTGGCTGAATAATCAGTGAGCAGAAACTCAAACCTTGCAACTTATCAGGCAAAGGGACATGAAGGCTAGCGTTGCTGTGATGATGCAAATGAAGGGCAAAACGGTACAAATTCCTGTCTCCCAGAAGGTGTAATTAGAGAGCCAAGGTAGAAAAACAGCTATCTCTAGAAATGCAGAGCAGATGCTTATGCAGACTACCTCAGGCCTGGGTTAACAGTTAAAAGATATTGACGATTTTCATTTCTCACCTTCATTTTATATAAAAGTTTGCCTGGGTTCCAATTGATAATACTAATAACAGATCAGAAAATAGACACAGCACAATGTTAATGCAGAAGCCATGCACACAAAGCACTTAAAACATCTGAGCCAGAGAAAACCTGGGCCAAATATGAAAAATGTGTCTGTGATAATCAATCTAAAATTATGCACATAAAATTCAGACTAAATCATGTGAACTATTTGACGTTCTAGCCATAAGAAATGCCAAGTTCTTTCTGAATGCTTTGGTTTGATAACACAAAATATATTTTACTTCTCTTCCACTCCCCTTTAAATGGTATTTATGTTCTATGTCATTTATAAATTGGCAGATACAATGCACACATTTCGGGCAATTGTCATGGTGCTTCTCCTTACCATTTGAAGTTATTCAAGTAGCTTCAGTACAGAGTCCATGTGTACTTTGCAGTAGTACCAGGATGTGGGTATTATTCTCATGCATAGAGGCAGAGAACATTGCTGTTTTGTAAGTCTGCATTAGCCCATAAAACTCTTAGTTTAGCCTAGTGTTGTTGGTGAGATGATCTTATCTCCTCTTGGTACTGCTTACATTGCCTTCAGTTTTCTTCACATTAGATGATGGTTTTCCTTTTTATACACTTGGCTAATTAAAATAACAAATCTTCAAGCCGTCTTTTTGGGATGCCTTCTTATCACTCTAAACTAATTAAACTGGAGGAGAAAAAAAAGAACCTGCTACAACTAGTAACAAATCTTCAAGCATCAACTATATTTAGTATCTTTTATAAAATAAAAATATTTTATCTTGGACAGCTCTCTTCTTCATGGCTAATATATTGTTCCCTAGAATACTCAATCCTTTTCTATTCTACTGTCCAAGTGGAGAAACTTCTGTACCTCCGCTTCCAAGTGGACAACAGGATGTGTTTGGTAGAAGTTCCATAGAATGGAATCAATCTTGAATCCAATGTCTACGTTCCAAAAGCTAGTTGGTATGAAAACAATGAAATACTGAATGATTGATAGGGAAAGTTTCTAAAAAGGCAAATTTTAGCTTGTGAATTTCATGGATTGTCACGAAATCTTATAAAAAATGAACAACCTTTATCTGATGGAACTATCATTCTCTTATTCTGGCTGTGGAGACATGGAGCTTCTTTAATAGTTAAGATTCATGTACATTTTCGTTCGCCTGGGACATTTTAAGTGTGGCCTGAAATAACTTCTCAAGTTTCATTCCAACCATTTGATACTGTAATGTTCAGCAACTTTAAAGATGACATTTTTTTCACTCTCTGGAACCTCAAATTATAATTCCACGTCAAAGAATTGGAACAGACAGATGAGGTTTCTCTTGGCATCAGATACATTACTAAGGGGGTTTTCTATCCATTTGAACTACATACAATATTTGATCTGTACCTTAATTTATGGTATATATTGCATTTTTTGTAGAATCTTCCTAATGAATATTCTAGATTAACCAGACTGATTTGCAATTTTCCTCAGTTTTATTTCTGAAGAGCATAAGATCAAGCACAACTATTGCGTACAATAAAGCTTAACTAAATAGTTTGAAATTAGGTAAATTAATTGCTGGCTTTAAAATTCAATGAACAACTAATTTCTTTACTGTATAATTTGTTTCGTGAGACACTCAGAGAGGAATCCATAAAGGAGTTAATTTTTAAGGACTCCAGTGCCTAGAGCATCTCGGAGTTAAATGATTAGAATGAGGCACATTGAGTAGAAGAAAGGGCAGAATGATGGATTGCCATCTGAAGACATTTTGAACAAGGGAAGATAGCAAAGTAAAAAGGTAAACTAAAGTGATGATTGCCTGGCAGATTTCAGTTGTGGGTACCCTCAGAATCTCTAACCTAGGTCAGTCTGAGACTGCTCAAGAGAGTGGGTCTTGCACCACTCAGTTGGTTCTGACCTTCCTTCCACTCAGAGTTACTGATTTACCATGGGAAGGTGAGATTGATAATACTACAAATTCACAGTTATTGAGTACTTTATGTACCAGTCATTATTCTAAATGCTTTATATACATTAACTCACTGGATCCTAAAGCAACTCAATGAGTTAGGCACTATTATTAACCCCACTTTATAGACAAAGAAGCTGAAGCATGGAGACATAAGTAACTTCCCCAAAGTGATGTGGTTCACAGGATTTGACCCCAGGAAGGCTTGCTCTAGAACCCCCACTCTTAAATATGCACTATAGCACCTCTCTAAGAAGAAAGTGTCATCATTTTATTTAGTACCTATAGGGAATTCCTTTCCAAGTTGTCTATAATTCCTTAGAGGTACCAAGAAACTATCAAGTCCATGGATCCTTAAGGTACTGGAGAGCTAAAATTAGCATGAATAATTTGTTAAAATTAATTTTTTGAAATTTAAATGATGAAGTCTACCTTACAGTAAACATACACTTGAAACGAATAGACAAAAATCACTCCAGTTACTATTTCATTTCAAAATATGTAACAGTGCCCACCAACAAACAGCTCAAAATGGAAATATTAAACTCTTCTTCATTGTACTTGAAGACAGAATCTCATAGTTTTTATTGGAGATGGGAGTAATAAGAAGATATTATTAAGCCCGGTTGGTTTGAAATTTCTTCATGTACAGAGTGGACACTCAGTAAAGGATTATTGAAAGAATGAGTCTCAAATAAGCTAGCTTATGCCTGCCTTTTGGAAAGATGACAAGACATTCTCCACAGGTCTTTATTTTTAATGAAACTTAACATTTATAATCAATCCATGCAATTTCCTCCGAATCCCAGGAAATATATCTTCAGAATATACACCTTCAATTAAGTGTTTTTCTTCCTTTTTTTTTTTTTTTTTTTTTTACTGATTTGGATGTGTTATAAGCAATCAACTCCCCCAGAATGTGCTATTACTTTATAATTACAGATACAGTACAATGTTGCTGATTTAATAGTATGTTTCTTAAGGAGTAATACCAACTTTAAAAAACTAGTGAGTCTACTTTAGTAAGAGCAATGGATGCATTCCTCATCCTACTCTGAATCTGGAGGAGCTCAGCTAAGCCAAGATGAGCACTGAAGGGGGTGAGGAGCAGTTCCACTGAGATTTGTTTCATTATAAAAGAAGTTTTCAATTTTATGTCCAATAGACTCAAATTGTAAATGCTTCAGGTCCAACCAAGTGTGAGATACTGCTCTAAGAACAGTCATTCCATTGATTTTAAAAATACATGAGGTAGAGTTATTTATCCAAAGAAATTAAGTAATACTTTTCTGTCTTCAGTTATAAAGTTGAGCTTGCAGTAATTCTTTTAAAATTTATAAACTGACTATTATTGGATTAGTGCTTGGAAGGGAAACCCAAATTCCATATAAATTTCATATAGACAATAGTGATTTCTGTAGCCCAGTGAATTCCTGATTTTTTTAAATTTTTTTTTTTAAAGATTTTATTTATTTGTGAGAGAGAGAATGAGAGACAGAGAGCATGAGAGGGAGGAGGGTCAGAGGGAGAAGCAGACTCCCCGCCGAGCAGGGAGCCTGATGTGGGACTCGATCCCAGGACTCCAGGATCATGACCTGAGCCGAAGGCAGTCGCTTAACCAACTGAGCCACCCAGGCACCCTCCTGATTTTTAAAAGAAGTAACTTTCTATGTTTGGTCGATATTTACTATGCAGACACACTGATTTTTATTCCCAAGAACCAAAGTAAAGGATAAGTGTATCGAGATTTTATCAATAATCAAATTTGATGCGGCACATATAAAAATGTTATGGGAAATTTTCCAGATGTTAATCCAATATATAAATCCAGATATTTTCAGTCAATCACCTACAAGAACATAGTCTGCACTATGTAATCTATGGATACACAATGTACACTTATTGACTAAGGGTGCTCTCAACTGAGAAAACTAGCTACCAAAAAGTAACATCAGCACATCAGCCAGTCCAGACCCTGAGAAGGTCTCACAGTCATTGTTAAGTCCAGTCTTTTGTGTAGCTGAGATAGATATGCCATTGATATTGTATCCATGTTCTTTAAAACTATCTTCTTTATCTGTATCAACCTAAGCAACAAAAACAAAAATGAACATCCCCAGAAATAGATGATGGGACCATCTGTGCTGGGTTAACTCCCTTGCTCAGAAAGATGACTACTGTGTCTCAGAAGTGAGAAAGGTAAAGAAGGGGAGCACATTGTCAAGAATTTCAGTGCAAACATAGACCACCGGGAGTTGGTAACTGCTGGCTCTACCTGGCATGGCTAGAGTGGTTGAAAATGAGCTGTTTGTATGAAATAGTGGCATTATTCAGCTTGAAGGCAAAGGGACAGAGCCAGAAATAGAGATAATTCTGCAATGGCTACAGCCATATGCCCACTAAGAAAAAAAAAATGGCATCTGATCAAGTTGTGCTTAGATTTCATGTGAAATATACAAGTAACATTGTGATCCTTTTCATTTATTTTTATAAAGGACAACGCCATAGAGCTAAAGACATTTCTAAAATGTAGACATTGAGAAATGGGGAGAGTAGATCACTGGGTCTCAATTCAATGGGATGATTCCATTAAAATGTGAGTAGAGTGAGGGATCTTGTCTGTTCTCACCTGACTGAAAGTACTTCTCAGTGAATTAATAAATTATTATTTGTAAGGTATATTTGGGAGATTTTCAGATGAAAGCGGATATGAAAAATGAAGTGGAACTGTCATTAGATGCTTCTATGACAGTAACATAAAGTGAGTTAAATTGTTTTATATTCACTAGTAAAAGAAATGTTGTCTTATAAAAAGTTCACTTACTTCCTTGGAGGTGGGCATACCAGATTTCTCAATTTTAGTGCCTCTAGTTTACTGTCTTCAAATTAAATCATGACCAATTTGCTTTCAGCTTTAAATGCTCCCTTGGCTCAATGTCATCTTAGATTTTGTTTTATATTCCTTGTCCATAATTAATTAAGTCACCTTTTTGGAGGTAAAGATAAGAAGTAAGACTACGTCCTAGCATCTTGGTTCAAATCTTTAATGGGTGCACGACACTTATTTTAAATTTATTTAAATATAATATTTAAATCAAATATATTAAATATATTTTAAAAATTAGTAACTAGTTTAAGAGTAAATATATTGTAAAATTAATTTGCATTTTGCTTACTCATCTTGAACATTTCTTGTTGTGCCACTAATTAATTTGTGCTACGACCTTGTGGGAGGTATTTCATGTCTACAAGCCTACATTTCCCTATCTATAAAATGAGAATAATGGAATTATACTGTGTTAAGGCTCTTCTATGGTACATTTTACCAAGAGGTCTTTTAGAACATTTTGATACCACATCATTAATTTATAAATTTTAAATACAAAGAGATAGATAATGGAAAGTTTTTCCTAAATAATACTTTATGCTGTATATTTCCAAATCATAAAAAAAGTCATATGGAAGCAACTATGCAGGTCAGACATGTGTTGTTTTTCACATTAAGCCCCAATGGTTCTAAATATGAGAAAGCAGTAAAGTTCCAGTGAACTTTTAAGGACATTGCCTCATGGAAAAGAAGATTCACAATAGCCATAAACTTTGAAACAAACCAAATTATATTTCATATTGTACATTTTTGTTATAGCAAATAAATGTTAAATAAAAAAGTAGTGTTAGAAGATATAGGATTAAAAAAAGAAGATATAGGATCAATTTTTTTTTCCTTATCAAGTGGCCCTAATTGTATTTTCTTTAGTTATTATACTAATCTAGGTTATAGTACTGTAAAATAGAATGTTGTGATGATTAATTTTATGTTTCAATTTGAGTGGGCTATGGAGTAATCAGATATTTGGTTGAACATTATTATGGTTACGTCTGCAATAGCATTTCTGGTTGGAGATTAACATTTGAATTGGTAGACTGAGTAAAACAGATTGCTCTCCCCAGTGTGGGTGGGCCTTATCCAATCTGTTGAAGGCCTGAATAGAATAAAAGGATGAGTAAGAAAGAATTCTTTCTCCCTGCTTTGCTGTCTTTGAGATGGGATATCAGTCTTTTTCTGCCTTTGGACTTAGACTTGGAATGGAACTTGCGCTGTTTGCTCTCCTGGTTCTTAGGCCCTTGGATGCACACCAGAACTATACCATCCACTGTTCTGGGTCTCCAGCTTGTTCACTGCAAGATCTTTTACTTCTCTGCCTGTATAATCACATGAGCCAATTCCTTGTAGTGTGTATATCTGTATCTGTATTCATGTCTATATCCATCTGTATCTATATATCTATATTTATATCTATATCTCCTATTGATTCTGTTTCCCTGAAAAATTCATACTAATACAAATCTCTAGTGGCAGATTGGCAATTTACAAAATTCTTTGGGGATTATTTCAAAAGATGGGCAGATAAATACGTATATGCTAACAACTTTATAAGCCTCTTGCTATTCTTTAGAATAAAAATTATTCTGTATCTAAATCATAATTTCAAAGAATACATAATGGTACACTATATAGTTACCCTTTCTCATTGCCTTAGTTACTTTGAGAAATCTATATGGTCTAAGTAGTTTCATAGTATTTTTCTGACATAGTTTATCATATGATTATTACATGAATTAAGGTTGAAATTTTGAAGTATCTGCTTAAAGGTGTTTAATTTTTACTTCTTTTATAAAAGAGAATTGGAATGTTCTAGAACAGAATGGACTAAACTACTTTTGATTTGTTTCTGTGAGCTTTATCTTCACTTGAAGAATCTGAATGTCTGCCCAAATTTCTTTTTTTTAATTTTAAAGATTTATTTATTTATTTTGAGAGAGTAAGAGCATGAGGGTGAGGGACAGAGGAAGAGGAAGAAAGAGAATCTCAAGCAGACCCTCCACTGAACATGGAGCTCAAGGTGGGGTTTGAACTCATGACCCTGAGATCATGAACTGAGCTGACATCAAGAGTTGGATGCTTAACCGACTGAGCCACCCAGGTGCCCCATCTTTCCAGATTTCTATCCAGTGGACACCAAGTAAGTAACTCTTCACTGAGTATCTCTAAACTCCCCAGTAAATTATCTATGAAGACAGGAAAAAGGATATAAACTCAAAGAACCCTGGAAAATTAAGATGGAAAGAATATATAAGTGCTTCATTCTGCATGGAGCACTGGGTGTTATGCACAAACAATGAATCATGGAACACTTCATCTAAAACTAATGATGTAATGTATGGGGATTAACATAAGAATAAAAATAAATAAATAAATAAAATGTTAAAAAAAAGAATATATAAGTGCTTGAGTTGGTTGGGAGAGGGGTTTCCATTGAATAGCAGAGCAATGGAAGATTATGAGAAAAATAATTAATGGTCTCCTCCAACTTGTTGTCTACAACAAAGGAGTCCTTCTTCCTGAGAAACAATAGGAAAACACCTCCTTTCGTCTGTACTGCGTATACAGCAATACAGTCTTCAGGTCAGTATCTAACACAACACTGGTGCAGTCATCCTTATGGTATGAAAGTGTTGTTTCTTAAGGTACCAGGGCACTCTCATCCCCTCCCCGCCCCCAAACTTTCCTCAAGTTTTGTTTTAATTGCTAGAGATTTATGGGAGGTAATGCCTGTGAATGATGAAGGAGGTGGGGGCAGTAGGAGACAAAGCAAGCTGTCAGACAGCAATATGAGCCTGACACCACAAACCTACCAGCTTTCATCAGCACAAATTTGGTATCTTTCAGTTTGGATATGTCAGAAGTTGTAGCAGAGGGTGCCTGGGTGGCTCAGTGGTTAGGCCTCCAACTCTTGATTTCAGCTCAGTTCATGATCTCTTCTGCTCAGGTCATGATCACAGGGTTCCTGTATCAAGCCCCACGTCAGACCCCCTGCTTAGCAAGGAGTCTGCTTCTTTCTCTCCCTCTGCCTCGCCCCCTGGCTCATGTGCACTCTCTCTCTTTCTGTCAAATAAATAAATAAAATCTTAAAAAAAAAAAAAGAAGTTGTAGCACAGCATGACTGAACTGGTTCTCTGCTGAGAGTCTCCCAGGACCAAAACCAAGGTGTTGGCAGGTTGGGGCTCTTATCTAGAGGTTCTGGGGGAGACCCTTCTTCCAGCCTCATTCAGGTTGTTGGCAGAATCCAATTTCTTATGGTGGTAGATCCCGTTTATTTTTTTGCACATCTTAGGAGCTGTCAGCTGGGGAATACCTTTAGCTCCGGAGGCCTCTCTCTGGACCTTGAACATTGGTTCTTATGTCTCAGACCAACTCTGTCATTTAAGTCTTGGTTCAACCATATGTAGAACACAGTTCTACTATGTCAACTGTGCAGATGGTGCAGGGTTGAACATAGAGAGTTACATCTTAGAAAACATCACCCTGCATGTGTGGAATCATAAATGGTCTATAGGCAGGAGCTTCTAAAGCAGTACAGTATAGAATTCCTTTGTCCTTTATCTCTAGGAGTTGGAAAATGGTTCCCTTTCAGTCCAAAAGAACTGAACCAGATAAAGTTTTATTAGACACTGATGTATACATCAGTACATAATATAGATGTTTAGTGCTCTTTCATATACACAGATATGAAAAGGGATAACATTTAGCACCTGGTAGACCATTAGCAGCTTCAAAGAAAATTGGTATCTTGTCTGATGGCAAACACTAACTCTGGAGGGCTCTGATTTAAGCATTGGAAGGAGGGAAAAACAAAAACAACAATAAGACAAGGTCCAATAAAAAAAAAAGAGAAACAGAGGTAAAGAGACCATTATCCTGAGGCCCAAGGAGAATCTGAAAATGATTTATTACAGAAATCTGAAACCACATAAGAAAATTATGTGGCAGTCTCAGCATTAAGCACTAAGACACAGCCTCTAGGAACATGCTTTGGTTTATACCAGAGAGAATTTAGTGCAGGAAAGCCAGTCTTTTTATTAACATTAGACATAGATGTGTATGTGTGCATGTGGTTGTATATATGACATATACAACTACATATATAAATGTCTTAATTTATAACCCTATATGTGTGTATGTGTGTGTATGTGTGTGTGTGTGTGTGTGTGTGTAGATAGACAGATATAAAAAGAAATCTCAGAGATGCCTTTGCTCTTATTTGTTGGTAAAATGTCTTAATAGTATTCAACACCCATTTCTGATTTTTAAAAATTAATTCCTACAAAATCAGGAATAAAATATTCATTAATATATTTTTAAAATTACCTTTAAAAAGCCAATATTATATTTAATTAACATCAAGTATGCTGGCTATTACCTTTACTAATTAACCCAGACATAGACTTCCTTGCCAAGGCAATAAAACATAATACTACTGAAGTCAGAGAAGGCAAGTTTTTGTTATTATTTGCAGACACTATGACTATTTAAATAGAAAAACTCAAGAGAAACATCTGCAAAATTCTGAGAATTAATATTCAAGTTCATTACAATGATTGGATACAAATCAAATGGCAAAAGTTGATAGTTTTTCTATATAGCAGCAATAACCAATTAGAGCACATAATGAGAAAAGGTACTATTCACATTATAGTAATATCTTACTAAGAAATGCACATAATCTATATTAAGTATCAGAATACATTCCTAAGCAATATAAATAAAAACTTCAATACAATAAGAACAAAAACTGTATCTCCATAGTGGAGCACAAGATTCTGTAAAATATGCAAATTGTTTCCAAATTAATTATAGGATTAATAAAATGTTATTTAGGATCATGATAAAATAATTCTAAAAGTTTGTCTGGAAGAATAGATAGGTAAAGGTATCTATGAACATCACAGGGAAAAGAAATCACATATTTAAATATATTAAAGGAGATATTTAAATGTATTGTTATGCTAAAACACTATATGGTTCTGATTCATAAAATTCTGTTCAGATTAATAAAACGGAGAGTACTTCAGCACACCAAATATGTATGTTAAGAATTATATCATGGCAAAAAAGAGAGTGCATCATAAACCAAATGATTAAAAGACTGCAGGTTTTTTAACAAAAGGTACCGGGAGAACTGATTACTGGTGGCATAAAAAAAAAAAAAAAGAATCCCAGCCTACAAGATATATCAAATAACACCTTACGTGAAAAAAAGTTAAGTAAATAGTGAGGCCTTTAAGAACTAAAAGAAAATATGGTTTAACTTTTTAAAAATAATGTTGGGACAGGCAAATAATTTCTACACAGGGTCACTTGTCCTGGGTTCTGAGCCACAACAGCCCTATGGTATGGCATGCTCTGTGAACAGAGAGGTTTCTGGCCACATGTGTTCTATAAATGTGGTACACTTTATTCCCTCATTGGAAATTCAATGCATAGTACCTTCCTAAAAAGCATGGGAAACATGAAAGAAAACCACTTACATTAATACCTCTTCATTCTCTCCAAACACAGTAGGCCATATAATTTTATTTATTTAACAACACTTCTCAAAAACTGAGTGTTGCTGAGATTAAAATTTGGGAAAACTATTCTAAATATAAAAATAGTGGTAGATAAAATAATTTTTAAAAGATTAATATACATCATTAATAATTTGAAATTTTTATGTCAAAAAACTCAAGGAATTAAAATTGTTGAAAATATTTAAGACAAAAATGACAAGTTAATATTGTTACTACATTTAAAATGCTTAAAATCTAGATAAAAAGAGAAGCACTCTAATAAAAATAAATAAAAGAGATAATAAGAAAATTCATGGAAGACATAGAAATGATTGATAAATATAGAACATTTTTCAACCTACTGATAATGAAAGAAAGATGAGTTTAAGACAGATGCCATTATTTTCCTAGTACCTGGACAAGTATCTATATCTTATTAGTAACAAAATTCATACTAATACCATTAAGTGTAATACCTTACTATGGGACACTATGAAATGTACTTTAGAGGAATTATTTAATTTATTTGAAAGAAATCAGAATGCAAAAATGCCAAAGGTCGAGGGAGAGGAAAACTCTCATATATTTGGACGTGGTGCTATAGCTGGTCAAACTTACTCTGGTCTTTGGCAATCAGCAGAAAGAGGATTAGAACAATTTACATACCTCAATTCGGTAAAGCTTTAACATTAGATTAAATATGAAATAATAACAGAGTTAGAACAAAACCTATAAATGAGGGTATTTAAGAAGATACTGTGTATGTTAGTGTACACATCACAAGTCACAAGTTTACTTTCTTTTTACACACCTCCAACTATATGCTAATAAGGAAATGATTGGATAAATCACGACATACTCACTTTCTAGAATATTCTATTGTCATTATAAGTATGTATTCATAGAGTATTGGCAACAAGACGTGGGGAAGCAAAGAGAAAAGAGAAATGATGAAAATAGTAACTCCGTCTAAATACCAATCAATCCAACCTTCATGGATTTACTTAGCAAATATTCAGTGTATTCATTATATTATTTCCTGTGGGACTTAACAGATCATTCTTAAAGCCATGGTCCCTGCCCATTTTAGCCTTCTACAGACAGAGGAGCCAGCTAGCCAGGAAGAATCAAAATGGAACTCTGAACTCCAGGGTGGGAGGTATCAAATTGCAACAGTGAGGGCACTGGATCTTTTGTGTAATTGTGAGGGCAGAGAAATTAATTTGTCTTCCTCATGAACTGTAGTTTCCTTCGAATAGGAGATAGTTTCACTTTTAGTGGGTATGGGACCCATGTTGGTTGATTCAGTATTGGAGCAATGGTTTTCTCAACAGTGTTCCTGTTGGGTAGGCTTAAGTGTGGAGAATATGGGCAGCAGCTGGGCACCCAAATGGCTTCTGTAGAGCCAACAGAAACAAGGTGAGGAAAAAAACAATCTTTTAAGATTTTATAAAAAATCTTTAAAAAATACTCTGAAGAGTACGTTCTAAATTGATAGAGTAGAGCGTAGTTCTTGGAAGCTAATGACCA
Source organism: Mirounga angustirostris (assembly GCF_029215605.1). Lineage (NCBI taxonomy): Eukaryota > Metazoa > Chordata > Mammalia > Carnivora > Phocidae > Mirounga > Mirounga angustirostris. The sequence goes on along the minus strand of NW_026991716.1, from coordinate 84,703,896 downwards.
CCACTGAATGGGAGGATGTGGTGAAAAGGCTTGGAAATTTCTGATTTTTTTTTTTTTACAAACAGTTTTATTGTCACAAAGCATAAAATTTACAATTTTAAGTGTTCAATTCCATGGTTTTAGTGTATTCACAGAGTTGTGTAACCATCACTACATTCTAGATTTCGAACATTATCATTGTTTGGAACTCCAGAAAACAAGCTTATAAGAATAATTTTTCAGAATCAGATTACCAATTAATGGGCAAATGTACAAATCGGAAGTTTGGCAAAAACTGATCTCAGTACATAAGCAGACAAAACTAATCTCTGTTCCTTTCCGTAGTTCCTCAATGGATTTATTAGATAGCAGAATATGACTTAATTATACATTTAGATCCCACAGTATCATTAGTGCATTGCTCACCCTTGTTTCAAATCCTGTTCCCCTTGGTTGGTATATAAGATCTTAGGGGCTGGGAACTTATAAACACGTACACATGAAAACACCATCGTTGAAAAATTAATAAAGGGAAAACTCATTAAAATGGAGTCAGAAGGGGGAAAAAAGGTGTCAGGAGGTTCTGCAGGGGCCGCTTTGATGCTCTACCACTTGCCTTCAATTGCAAATCCAACAGGACCACACAGACCTGGCTCCTGGATATTACTTCACTGTCCCAACAGGTGGAAGAAAGGATTTCCTCCTCCTCTGGCAATGGCCCAGCCAATGAAAAGCCACTATACTTTGAACTCCTAATTTACTCCAATGGACTTTTTGTTTATAACAGTCTTTCCAACTCCCACCTTTGCTCTGTAAGAGAGGGGTCCTCTCCTTAGTGCGGGGGATACCCCTATGGTTTTGCCCCAGCTTGTTTGTCCCTATTATAATTCTCTTTTATTCCCTAATAAACCCTTCTTTTGCTGGTAAAATAATCGGCACTCTTATTTTTAAGGTTAACAACCCTGTTGATCCTCCAAAAAGAAAGAAAAGGAACCTTGTCCTAAAATTTTTGCTATTTCCCAAAATGTGCTTTGAGCTCAGCAAAATATCATTAAAAACTAGGTGACTTCTAGAAGTGAGCAGCAGCAAAACCTTCAGAAACAAGCAATCTACTAGATGATTGCTTTCATGCTGAGAATTGTTTCTTTGGTGACATTCTACATCTTGAACAATAATTTTGGGATTCAGGAAAATTATGGAGAGAGTTAACTGGTAGAAAAGAATAAGATCTACTTATTTCTTCCTCCCATAGTGTAGGATTTTGAAATTGCCAACAATCACTACCCATCAGAAACGAGAAGCCATCATAATTTTGAAATGAAGCCCATCGATATGATTTGTAACTTTAATATAAAGTGAAACCCGAGTCTCAGTGCTTTGCCACCAGGTGACACCGACTTGACTCTAAAGACCCTCATCACCTAGTCATTCAGAAAAGGCATTCTTTGGGGATAATTGTGGAGACGGTGAGAAGAATGAATGATGAAAATAAAGAAACAGGGAACGGGTTATTGTTTTCTGAAGGCAAGTATCACTGCAATTTATAAGAAAATCAGTGCTAACTGAATGGTGTGTTAATCTTTTCAAAAAGGAAAAGTATTTAGCACTAAAAGCGTCATTGTTTTGGTTGAAAGAATGCTAGTCCTCTGGTCTTTTATCCGGGAAGGACTGAGACCCTAACCCTTAATCCAGGTGTTGCTATTTATTTCCAATAGCCTTAGGCTAAGATACTTAACCCCCATGCCTCATTTTCTCCATCTGTAGAATGGCAGTAATGATACCTGTCTTTCAGGAGTGTTATGAGGCTTAATTAGTTGCTTGTAAAGCACTTTGCAGATGAAGAACTCAGTGTAAATGCTAAGTGCTATTATTATTATGGCAATCTTCTGTGTATCATTGCATTTTTTCTTTTCAAAATATTGCAGTTTTCCATCTGTCATTTGTATTTTATCAAACAAAAGTGAAATTCTTGAATTTTCTCAAATTACCCTGCTACAAAATCAATCTAAGTAAAAGTCTCCAGACTATATATGCAGTATGGGAGCACTTTGAGGTGGGCTCTCAAAACTCGTTGTCACGAAGCAACAATGTTACATAGTCCCTGCATAACTACTTTCAGAAATGCTCATGGTCCTGCAAATATTAGGATACTAAAATTAAGGGAAAATCAGTAATGGCCTCCAAGTATGATCAGAGCTAAATTTTGATTCCGTAATATTGAAAAGCCATTTAAGCTGATGGTGAACTTTGTCTCTTGTTCTTCCTTATTTCCTCTCTCCCTGTCTCCTTCTTTCCTTGCCCTCATTCTTTTAAATATATAGTCAAAGCAGTTTAATATGGACTGGATCTGAATTCACAATACTTTTGTTCTCTCATGTTTAGGTCATGGCTCACTCGCCTTTTAAAAAACAAAACAAAACATAGTTTTTCCAACCCTATTTCCCTTCTGTTTGAGCCTACTTCACTACATACAGCCCACAATAAATGGTGAGCAACAAATAAAGACACGTTACAGTGGGTCTAAGCACAATTGTCTCCCCAATCCATGCATTTGATAAATGTCCTGTTTCAGCTAAAAAAGATGTATAACGTTTCCCTTATACTAAATTTAGTGGTGAAAATCTTTAATAACTAAAACTGACTATAATTTCCTCCTTTCGACTGTTCTATTTCAAGGTCTCATAAATCCTTTTTATTGATTAGTTTTACACAGAATGCTGTAGAGCTCTAAACACAAGAAATTAAACTGAATGGCAGGTGGATTTTTTTCATGGTCTTTCAGCTAACCCAGCAAAAAGGAATTTCAATGTGATGGTTGACTTTGTGAACATTTCTTCTTTTAATTTTTTCATAATTTTATTTACTTTTTAAATAATTCTGCTAATGTGGGTATAATTTCACATCATTTCATTTTTATTCGGAATTTAATTGCAGAAAAGAAAACAGACAATTTAAAATCCTGGCCCACTTTTATTTTGCATCTTTGAAGAGTATCATCTGAATTCACAAGTTGATATACATTATCTCGTAAGGAGAAATAATAAAATTTCTCATCAAAATGATCGGTATATAATTTTGAAACTGATTCTAAATGGAATGTCACGAAATCTTTATGGAAATTTGGGAATAGATTTTCCCTCTTTCTTGTATGTAGAAAAAAACGTGTTACCTTTCAATTTAGGTAATTGATATACACTGCCAATAAGATCCTTGAATGGGAAAAGTATTTTTTACTAAAGTAACACACACAATATGACACAAGTGGTGGAAAGTTCCACACACATGAAAAGGGATTATACATGTTTGGAGGCAATTTGCAGCTCCTTCTATGCTTAGAAATTCTGTTTATTATTTTGTCCTGCAAATGAGGGAGAAGAGGTAAGTTTTCAAAAGAGGAAAAAGAAGAGAATCACCATCCCTGAGGACTCATTTCCTTTACTTCTTTGGTGTTAACATTCCTGAAGTATTCTATGCAGAAGCTTTTCACTCCCAACCAAAACTGTGGGGCACAGAGCATGAAGAGAAGAGGTCTTAAAGATCTCCCATTTCATGGTCAATGGAGAAGAATATGTGAAGAAAGCCTATGTGTGACCAGCAGTGATTCTAAGGACAATAGCTGTGTAGTATGTTTAGAACCATCAGAGTGAAAAATAGCTTGTGAGATGCGTGGAGCTCACTTACTTTGAGATCATGTGGCTCAAACTCTTAAAGGACAGGGGACTTATCTTTAGGACAGAGGCTCAAAGGGAAGTCAAATCTTGAGAGGCAGATAGAGAAATGGAATGAGAAGTGGGTTAGGTGACCCTCATTCAGCAATTATAAAACGCAGGAAGACAGCGTGGGAGAGGAACATACAACACATAAAAAGCTAAAAAAATAAAAAAAAAAGTTAAGAACACTCAACTAGATGGAAGAGAAGTCCTAGTTACAGCTACAAAGAAGTTAAGGAGGAAAATGTGCTGCTTTTTAACCTTTTTAAACCAAAGTAAGTAAAATAAAGGTAGTTAAAGGAGCCATCGATTCTGCAGAGAATATGTATAGGACACAGAGAAGACGCCAAGTGAGCCCAGCACAGGATATGCCATTGGTTCTCTTCTTCCATGGAAAAATTTGATCCAACATAGCTGAAGTGGAAATCCTATGCTGGACCTCCTACAATTAGAGATATACATGTGTAAACTGACTGTCCAATCACATACAGGGAGTTCTTGAAGCTTCTTTAATAATCCTTTGCATTCAGTATCTCAAGATAAATAACTTGATCTTCACATTTTCAAAATGGAACCACTGAAGTTGTTGTATTCAACTAAGTACCTGGTGTTGATCCAAGAGCCCAGATACAGACAGCCTTGGGAAAGGGTGCCAACGCATTTGTTACACAGCCTCTAGGCAACACACCAGCACTGGATCAGAGAATAAGCACTGATTAAGCAGAGTAATCTGGGCTTGTTACCTGGAGAAACTGTTCATGGTGAAATAACCTCAATGAGTAGATAAATATAAGGCTGCCCAGCGCTGTGTTGGTTAATGGATGCTGCTATTATTATCATTGTTGCTAGGATCACTATCATTATTATTATATTCCAGTAAATCTACCAATTTTCCTCAAGTTAAAACATCACAGCTTCTTGTACTATTTCTTTTTCATCCCCCGGAAAACTTGAAAATGCTATGGATGATAGAACGGGTTAGTATCAGAAAACTGAGCAGAAAATCATCCGACCCTTCCCAATTTCCAGATTACAGTGAATGGGATCAATGGCCTGCTTTTATAATTGTCTATTGCTATATTATTGTGGACCATCTTAATTTTAAGAATGTCTTACTGTCATCTAAGGCTTTAAAACAATACTTTTCAAATGTGGGGGCGGCTATTTTGCCTCCCAGGGGATATTTGGGAATGCCTGTTACATCTTTGTCACAACTGAGGGAAAGGTGGTACTTCTGGCATGAGTAGGGTGGATCCAGGGATGCTGCTAAACATCCTACAGTGTGTAGATTAGCCTCTCACAACCAAAAATTTTCTGGCCCTGAAGATCAATAATGCCAAAGTTGAGAGAGCCTATGAGCACTTGCCTAAGATCTGCTGTGTAGAGAGCACATCATAGAAAACATATATCATGGCTTGATATTACAAGTCAATTTTTCTTTTTCAAAAATATGATCATGGGAATGTATCTGCCATAAAGAGCTATGTCCAGGTTTTGAAATAATTTTCATGGCTGCTTTTGGAAAAGTGACCAGGCAGACTAGAGCTCTCAGAATTGCACAGGCCATCAGATATGTAGGTGTTTTCCTTCCAATTTATTTATTTATTTATTCATTCATTCATTATTTTTTCACTAAGTTATTTTACTAAGAGGATGATTGGCTGGGAAACACAAATTTATCTGACCATGGGGTGAAATAGAGTCCACACATTCTATTTACCTCCAAATCTCAATATAACTGGCAGCAAAACTGTGGACCTAAATAAAATCTTAAATGCAATTCTTTCCACTGAGTCACTTGGAAGATTTAAAAAATGGATTAAATGCTCATGTATGTCATTTGGGTTTACAGAAATCCCATGCCCACACACTAAATGGTTACCCTCTTTGCTTCTCAAAGGCCCATTTAAAGCTCTCTGTATGTATAAGGCAGCTGAACAGTTGCCGACCCTTTCTGACTGCACCTTTTGGCTGATTTTGAGCTTGTAAGTAATCAGCCATGTGTGCACCTTTTACGGGGCAAAGTGATTGACAAAAACTTGGAAATAATCTTTGGCTCAACTGCCCTTCTCTGTGAACAAAGAGTGGCTTATCGGATCGTCTGGAAGTTACAAGCATTAAGAGCTCTGTTTTGCCCTCCGTTTTATACTCAGATAAAGAGCTCGAATTTTCAGTTAGATGTTACTGTTTGCATAAAACATATTTTTTTCCTAAGATAGGATCAATGTGCATGTATAAGTTGTCATTTTAGAAACACTTACCATACCCCAAAATGAAGTCCCTTGATCCCCTTCAGAGTGAAAAATAGTTTTCTGTTAGATGACTCCTACCAACAGAGCTGCTCATGTTGAGAGAGAGAGAGAGAGAGAAATAACAGAAAAAAGTAACCCTCACAATGGCACAAAGGACTACTTTATAGGAGACCTTCAAACACTGAAAATCAGCCCAACGCTCCTGCCGGTCATTATTGAGACATCTGTATTCACTTCACACTGACCCAGGCACTAATCAGCCAGGAAGTGCAACAAGCACAGGCAGAAAGTATACAAAGATAAAGTACCAAATGGTATGAATATTAAAATCATAAATACAATAAAACAAGATAATGAGTGTCCTCAATTATAACAAAGCTAAAGCCCAATTAAAACATAATCACTGACTTATTATTCAGAATTTTTTAGAGATCATATTTAGCTGATTTGTTACACTCATTTCCCTTTAAAAGATTTCATCATCACTCTCTTTTTTGCATATCCACTTTAAGAAGATTCATTTATCCATCTAATTGAATAATTAGGCTTTTTTGATTAATTGTTTTAAATAGTTCCATGTCATGGGTATTTCTCACTGAAATGCTTTTATATTATCTTCTGTGCCTTGATGTTCCTGTTATAAATTACAAGTAATAACATCTTTTCACCTCTCCCTCTGGCACATCCAAAGAGGACTGGGTTTAGTTGGAGAGTTTCCTACTGGTTCTTCACCCCATCCCTCACTTTCTGAGCTTCGGCATATGTGATCACTTTAAACGCCTAAACTAGAAAGCAGTGGTGGCCCTCTACTTTCTTATGTTCCTCCCTGCCCTTGCATACAAGATTCACAGCTTCAAAGGTTTCCCCAGGGGTCTAGCCCAGCAGAAAATCTTGATTATAAGTGACATTTGAGTGGATTTTTAGAATTAGTTTATTAACAATTATATCCAACCCAAGGCTCTTTATTAACAGTATCAAGACAGTCACCTAGGACAGAACTCAATGGTGCTGTGTTATGTTGGCACGAAAGCAGTTTCCGACATGGGAAATGATCTCAAAGATGATCCGAAGGGCAGTCCTGGGAGATGATACTGTCCTCTAAGATTGAAGAGTCTGAAATCATGGGAGCCAGGCTGGGGGGCGGGGGTGGGACTTCACTTTGTGACAGCCGCCGTGCCGTTCCCTCGGGATCAGGCATTTCCATTTGAGAAATTAGACAGGCAAGGGTGTCTGCTAGGGCTTGACTGCAGCATATCTTTGACACACCTCCCCCGCTAATCCCACTACTCCAGCAAGAAGCCTGAAGTGAAGCGTTTCTGTTGCCTTGAATACAAACTAGGTTGTCACTTGTCCCTAAAAGTGATTTAATTGATTCTTAATCGTTTGGCATATTCCTTGAATATTCCTCTTTTACCAACAGACTGGTGTGTTGGTAATTACTTCTTAAATATCAACAATTCATATGTGACAGTTTTATAAATATGGCACCAGTGGAATCATTTTAGCTTCTCTTATGGGCCAGTAACTGAGACGTTTCCAGTTTTGTTGGTCAGGTGAGAGTGTGGTACGATGTCTGTTCTGTTTTCAGGAGTAAATTATGTCTGCCCCCAAAGTGAAATGCAACCAGGTGAGGCCTTTTATAAATCTGGATTAGAACATCTAGTTTTGAATTAAATCTAAGTGGAATTGAGCTATTAACACTCTAGGAGGAGGGAAGAAAAACAGCTCTCTTTCCCAATGTTTTATCAGTAATCATGCCATTGGGGAACAAATGGGGGAGTAGCTTGATTATTAAAAAAAAAAAAGCATCTGTGATTACAGAGTACAATTATGGCTATTTCATATATTGATTAACCTGTTTTTTTTTTTTAAGGTAATAACTATGTTACCATTTGATTTCTAAGAAAACAGCACATTTTCTTTTAAGGGCTTGTAATACTGAAGATTATGGATAAGTCAAGTATCAGGACAAGGTGATTACTTAACATCTGTGACCAAGTAAAAGGCTAAAGGAGAAAATCAACCAACATCTGCACTGTCAGTAAAATACTTGGGGGAAAAAAACACAAGTGAAGTGTGATTAATCACCATGGATGTATGATTGAGTCAATTGACTGTTACTTTTTCATGATGATTAATCAGCTACAAAAATTATAATTGTCCCACTTCTAGTGGCTGCATGCTGTGCCCGATGACATCAGCTGGGGCTATAGATACTCAATGTGTGGTTTTCAAAAGAATATGCAAATACGAGTGGGTAAGGCGGGTGGGGCTTCAACTCCATTGTAAGAAACACCACGAGGCCCTTGCCCTTCTATTATGGTTGGAGTTTTCTTAGCAGCTTCCAGAGAGGGCAGTTCTCCTGCTATTATGACTGTTTCATAACCTCATCACCACCACAAGGGGAAATTAGAGAAACCCTTTCCTGCAAATTGGCCATTGTGATCTTGTTCGGGGGATGATCAGATCCTCAGTGATTTATTTTTTTCCTTTCCACTGATTTCTTTTGTGATTAGTACAAAACGGTGACATAAATATATGTGCAAGGAATGATGCTCTGTAGCAGGGAGTGGCTGGGGACTTGGGCTTTCAGCTCGTTTGCACATTTGATTCGTGTAGCACATTTGTGGAGCAAGTCGAAGGAATCGGGGTGATGAATGTCCATCAGAATTTACCTAGGAACATCTGTTTACTAGCCATGACTGTGTAGTGAAGTGCAGTCATCAGAGTAGTGTGAAGATGTTTTTAGAGTACTCTCCACAACATTCTAACACTCTGAGGCTGTAATGTCTTTGTGGTTGGCTCTGCTCACCAAATTCCTCACAGAGACGACTGAGAACAAGCTGGTACAGAATGAGCACAGTACCCATGTTTCTCTACAGGTTGGGGTCTTCCTGTACAACTGGGAAGGTCATGATGGTGTTGAATGAAACTCTTCGTCATTCTACCTGATGCACTTTTCTTGTAAATTGATTGTTATCTTAAGTTCATGGTTTCCCTGGAAGCCTTAAAGTACTAAGGCCTGACACAGGAACCTGGCTGATAAATTACTCCTAAGCAACTTGGTCTCATCAAGGTCACTCCAAATATACTGATGAACTCTGCAGAAGGGCAGCACAGGGCCAGAACCCTGATCCTCCCTGCAGTCATATCTCACTTTCACTATCTTGCACCCTGAGAAAACAAACTACCTTCAGAAAATGTAGGCCACTTAAGACTTGAAATTCAGGCTCTTATTTAGACTTTCAAAATGGACCGATTTCTTTAAAAAAAAAAATCCTTAGAGATAACATCTTTAGAGGAAAAAAAAAATCATCTTTACATTCATTAAAAAAAAAAGAAGGGGATTTCAGATTTCTTCCCAGCTAGTTCTAAGCAGGCAATACCTTTCTGAGCCTTCAGCTGTACATAAAGTCCCCACTAATGATCTGTAATGAAGTGCTTCTTTTTGCATATCCAGCCTTTTCCCTTTAAAGTTCAAGAAATAGCACAAATTTGCCAACACTATTCCCCTTTTAGCACATTGACTTTACTTCTGAACCGAAGCACTAACATGCCTGGAAAAAAAATACTTAGAGAGTAATTTTTCTACTTGTGGGTCTCAGCATATCTCCCAATTCCAATGTATTAAGACATAGCCTTATGAACATGCATCACCCCAATTTCTTTCATTTTAAATAGAAATTATTAACAGCTCTTATATACACATGTTCTCCAAACCCATAGAGGCCTTCGATTTTATTAATATGAATCACCGAAGTCTCTCTAACTTCTTATATTTAGATAAGAAAGAGAAACGTGGGAGCTCCAGTCTCTTGAGCTTTCTCTAGGTACCTACTAATTGTTAATTATTAGAGACTAACTAAGTCACTGAAGTGAGTCATTTGGCTGGTGTCTCAAATGCTGTCATTTACTACTACACAAATCAGCCTGGTGATAGAGTGTCTTTAAATTAGGTTACAACCATGCAGTTATTGGACAGGGAGTAATTGATAAAACCATTAGTAACACTTGTAGAGATAACAGCTAGCAAAATCATGCAACCATAATTATTCCTAATGGATACATGCTATAAATTGTGGCAAGAAAAAAATCTTGCATTATCTTTCAATCAAATGTGACAGTCCTGGAAGATTACCCTAGACTAAATGCTTGTGTATGAAAAACTGACCTATCAGAATCTCTTTGCTTTTTCTTATCCTTTTTTCCCTTCAAATTTTCTTTTGTAATTTCTTTCTCAGATAGCTTTCAGTGTAAGTAAAATGTAGGTCTTTTATTAATTGTCTTTCTGTGAATTTTAAAATATATGTTTTTTCAATCACACATAAGGCACTGCAAGACAGTTCATAATGTATCACGAAGACAGTTACAGTTTAAAGCAAAGAATTCTAAGTCAGTGTCTATTTTTCAAGAGCAGAACTTACTACTTGGCAATATGTAACTTTTTTCTGAATTTTGATGTCAATATTCATTTTAGTGAAGAAAGATCACAGGTTATAATTTAAAAAATACAATTGTTGACTTACTTTGATTTTCCCCACTTAGCGGAGAATGCAAGAAGATATACCTCTGTGGAGAAGTACAGAGATAAGTCTAAACTTTAACAAAGCTTTCTTACTCTACTGACACCCTCTGTGATGTGGCATTCCCAAGACATGTGAACATGGCCAGCAGTGAGTGAAGAAAACATGCCTATATATTTTCTGATTGCAGAATTATTTATATGTAAATAAAAGTTCCATATTTTAAAATTTATTTTGTTGATGATTATCATCAAAGATTGGATAAAATCTTTCAAAAGACTCAAATAGCTTTCTGTATCTCTGCTCTGTTTCCTAGTATCAGGAGGTTTCAATTTGTAAAGAATTAGTGATGGTCTTACCTAAATTTCTCAGGAACCAGAGGTATAGAGAATTTAAATAATATTTTCAAACTAAAAAATCTTAGTTTAGGCAAACTATATCTGAAACCCAGGTCTCATGGGTCCTGGTCAGTGCTATTTTCCAGTAAGTCATGAATTATGGATACTCTTAAACATGAAATATACTCTACAGGATCTTGTATATGATAAGGGTCCAAAAAGTGTTGGTTGACTCAAACTGTGCTAACATATTAACAAATAATGTGGGTATCATTTGTATTTTGTAAAGATGGATGATAAATATATGGCATCATTATCTTCTCTTAAAACTGAGTTTTGAGAAAGGGCTTGGAAAGAAAACAGTCAAAAAAGCCATAAATTACTAACCCACATCACACACATGTATATGCACATACATGAATGCACATGGCTGCTGGTCAACTCACTCCATTTCCCCCATTTCTCCCATGTTATTCATGAAGAAACAGGTTTGGGTAGAGCCTCCCCTTTCAAACAGGACTAACACTTAAAAGGAACCTTACAGGTGACCCTGTATACATACCATCAAACAAAGGGAAAGAACATAACAGAACCGAGGCAGATAACAAAATGCACACAGGAATAAAAGAATAACTCCAGTAAATAATAAATGTCAGTCAAATATTTATCTTTATTCTCATAAATTTAAGGAGAAAGTTATTACCGAAAAGAAGGCCTAACCAAGATATAAGAAGAAAGAGAAATAATGATAACACAGAAGAGGAATATAGCACATAAGCTAACAGTGTTCAGAGGAGAAACTGAGTCAAGCAATAGAACCATATACAAATTAAAACTGCAAAATGAAGCATAAAGAAACAGAATAGGTACTGCTGCACTGTGTCATGTAGTTCAGGTCTGAAAAAATTATACAAAACAGAATGTAAAAGAACAAAGAGAAAAAACTAATTAAAAATAACATCACAGACACTGGAGAATGTTAAAGTTTGTCCCATGTATGCAAACACCTTCATATTTCTAAAGAAGGTAACAAAACAAATGGAACAGAAATAACAAACAAAGTTGTAGTAGAAGAAAAATTTCCTTAAAAAAAGGAAAGAAAATAAGAAATGGGAGATCTGAATGTAACATGAGATTTTGGGCTAGGGGAAGCACATATTTAAAACAATGATCAGATATATTTTAATAAATGTATTTAACTACAAAGGTTAAAAAATTTCATCCTATGGAAAAACAATCAGAAATATTAAATAATCCATGAAAGCGACAGCCCAGTGTCCATAGGCATTCTAAATTTCCAGAGACAATGAGTGAATGTTCATAGCACACTGGAAGAACAACTTAGAAAGTTGACCTAAAAATGTTACGACTAGTCAAATTGTGGTATATGCAGAGAAACAACAGAAAGATGTTCAAAACCTGCAAGAACCCAGGAAATAAGGAACCTAGAGGCCTTTTGAAAATGACTATTTAATGAATATATCTAGCAACAAATAAGAACTTGAGCATCAGGAAGCTGTGGTATGAAATAACTATTAGAAATTATGAATATAGAGCTCAATAGAAACTTTGACATTTAAAAAATAATATACCTAATGAGGGGTACCTGGGTGGCTCAGTCAGTTATGCATCTGTTTGTCTTCGGCTCCGGTCATCATCTTCAGGTCCTGGGATCAAGCCCCACGTTGGGCTCCCTGCTCAGCTGGGAGTCTGCTTCTCTCTCTCCCTCTGCTCCCCCTCCTCCTGCTTGTGCTCTCTCTCTCAAATAAATACACAAAAAATCTTCAAAAAAATAAAAACATAAAAATAGTATACCTAGTTAAAAATGGAAGATTGTCAGGAAGGGGAGAGAAACAACAACAACAAAAATGTAAGGCTGTTTGTTTTCTTTATGTAAGGTGGTTGAGAAAAGATATAAGGTTATTCGGAGTAAGGATATATACTTGGAGGTAGTTAAAGCACTGAATAGTGTTTTATTCATTTTTGTTATTCATTCAACAAAAAAGATATTAAACAAATTCTTTTTTTCTTTTTTTAGAGAGGGAGAGAGAGGCAGGGGAGGGCCAGAGGGAGAGGGAGAGAGAGTCTTAAGCAGGCTCCACACCCAGCACTAGGCAGGTTCTGTCTCAGGACCCTGAGATCATGACCTGAGCCGAAATCAAAGTCAAATGCTTAAGCGACTGAGCCACCCAGATACCGCAGAGAAGTTCTTTTTATTTGCATTCTTCTAGGTGTTAAAATCAGTCCAAGAGAAAAAAAAATTTTTTTTATATATTTAAGAAGGGGAAAAGGGAGGCTTAAAACAATAACAACCAAAACCATTACATAAAATAATAAACCTAACACGAAACATCTGTTATAGTAAAATATAAATGGAATGAATTTACCTACAAAAAGACAGAGTCTTGCTGTATGGTATAACATAATTCAATTTTATGCAGTGTATAAGACACCAAATGAACAGAATGTCTCAGACAGGTGGAAAGTAAAAGAAATGGAAAAGAACCCCAAAGTGGTAGAAAAAAAGGGGAGAGAAAACCAGAACCTCAACTTCTAAAATATATGAAAAATGTATTATATGAGACCAACTTTATAATGATGAGGGGTATGTCACAATAAAAACACGACTGTAATAAAGATGTACCAAATGCCATAGCATAAAATGTATAAAGCAAAAATCATCAGAATTATAAGTAACTAAAGAACATTCCTCAGCCCCTAGCAAACCAAGTAGATTTTTTTTAAAAGTGTAACTATCAGGGGACATAAAATGGTTAGCGGAGGGGTAACTCTATACTTGAAACTACTTAGTTTTCAAGTAAGTAAGTGCTCATTGACTATATACAAATATTATTTAAATATTAGATCATATGGAAAACCACAGTTTAAAAATGTACAACAAATACTGACTACATTCTATGATAACAATGTGGTAAAAATTGAAGTTAATAGCAAAATCATAGGCAAAAATCCCAATAACTTAGAAATTTTTAAATGTAAAGTCTCTTCAAAAAAAATTTTTTTTAAAAACTACATACGAAACTGGAGACTGCAGAAAATAAAATTGTATGAGTATACTCTTCAGCAGAACCTGAGACCATGGCTAAAGCTATGCCCAGAAGAAAATCTGGCACATTAACACTCAGGAATTAGAGAAAGATAATAAAAAAAAGAAGGAAAGAACTAATTGAGATAAAAACACTATATCAAAAACTAATGATGTAATGTATGGTGATTAACATAACATAAAAAAATGTATCAAAAAAAACAAAACAAAGGATAGATTGACAAAAAAGTTTGGAATTGTAAAATAGATCCCTTGCCCTCTGGGGGAAAAACTGATGAATCAATAGCCAGTCAAAGAAAAAGTTAGGGGTGATTGAAACACAGAGAAAACTTAAACATTGGAAATAAGGATTTCGATAGAACCTCATATACAGAGCAAAGTAAGAGTACTTTGCCCAATTTTATGCATATACGTTTCAAAACTTTATGAAGTGAATGAATTTCAAATATGTAAATTAGCAAGCAGAAAATGATCCTTGTCTGTTATTTTGGAATAATACTCAGATACATTTTATCTCTAACTTATCAGTGCTATTGCTCATGACGGTTACGGCTTCAAAATGTATTCTAAACTCTCTATGGCAATTTCATGCTAAGACTTCCAGACTTGGACCTGTTTCTGAGTGTTAAGAGAAGATACATTCATAATGCCTGTTGGATAAAGAGTGAGAGCAGTGCTCCAGTCTGAGAGTTTCTTTCTTTTTGTTTTAGTAAATAAATAATTTTATTGGCAATATAAATATCAGGTTCTTCTCATTATTTAGCCATTAGACGTATTTTCTTGTTCTATGCGGATTTTCATAATGAAGCAGTACATTTATTTATTTATTTAAGATTCATTAATTTATTTGTGTGAGAGAGACAGAGCATAAGCGGCGGCGGGGGGCGGGGGCGTGCAGAGGGAGAAGCAAGCTCCCCGCTGAGCAGAGAGCTCCACAAGGGGCTTGATCCCAAGACCCTGAGGTCATGACCTGAGCCAAAGGCAGACGTTTCACCGACTGAGGCACCCAGGTGACCCGAGGCAATACATTTAAAAAGGAAAATAAACAAAGACAAAAGAAAAACTTACTAAGTGTCATACTAGGTGCTACAAGATTTCCCCTTCATTCACACTTGTGCATTACTTAGAAGTTTTCTTTTCTACTCTTCCTTCCTTTTGAAAAGAAACTTTGAGAGCTTGCTTTATAGATGCTTAAAATACTAATATTTATCTTATGTATGAATGGATGCTGCTGAATTCATCTCTCGAAAATTAAAGTATTATTATGCTTCTATCACTCTTCCCTATGCCCCATTTCCACACCCTACCCTTGTGAGCTCCTTTCTTTCCGATATCCATATATTTCGACTTCCAAAGCATCAAGATTCATACTGGAAAATATCACTATAATTTATAACTGGTGGGGCACCTGAGTGGTTCAGTTGGTTAAGGTCATGATCCCAGGGTCCTGGGATCGAGCCGCGCTAGGGCCTCTCCTACTCCTTCACCCGCTCCCCCCCGAATTGTGCTCTCTCTCTCTCCGTCAAATAAATAACTAAAATCTTTTAAAAATAATAATAATTTCTAACTGGTAATATAATGATAATTTTTTGTGTTTTAGTTTTTTGTGTTTTACCAACAATATAATTACAAACAAGATTGAGTAAAAATCTATGTCATTTAACTTAAATGCAACAAAATCACACTTGTGAATTTCTAAGTGTCCACAGGACAGTGGCTGCTTGAGTTCTATCATGGTGCAATCCACAATTTTATATAAAGCTAGCTAAAAAATGAGATGAGAAAGGAACCACTGATCAAATTCAACCTCCAGCCCTATTTGTATATAATTAGCAAAAATTATTTCTCCAGTGTTGTTATGGTCTGCTCATAAGGGGCAGTGAGGAAGATAAAGTAAACAGGTACACAGTCTCTGACATGGAGACTATGTAAGCAGATAGGAGGAAAGAATGAGTATAAACAAAAACTCTAAAACTCTTATGAGGCTTATTCATATATAATCAAACAACTGAATATTGTGTTTCAAGCAACAAAGTACGGAAGAGATGGAGTGAAGTGGAAGGGTTAATCAAGCAAAGATTCTGATACTAGTTGAGTTTTGAAGAGTTCAAATATGTGGAAAAAATACTGAGGAAGAAATACTGTGAACAGGATGTTCAAATGTGCACTTGATCTTTTGTTTCTGTTAATTCAGGATTCCTACAAATCCACATATATTAGCAGATTAAGTATTAAGTCAATTTATTCTCATATTTGCTTACATGATAAATCTTAAAGAAGTCATCTTTTTTGGTTAAAAAAATACATTTCAAATATGTTTTCATAACATAAAAGTCCTAACATATTGCCTTTTAACTGATCATTTTGATGTATTTTGTGACCATTAACTTGTTAATTCTCAGTATACCCCTTTGAGAAAGATAGAAGAGGGAATTATTATAACCCCAGTTTATTAGTTAGAGAGTGAATCCGAGAAAGGTGAAACACCTCATATTGGGTCACACAATTGGTTAGTAGCAAAGGCAAAAAATGAACCATGTCAGAAGTCCCCAGCCATAGGCAACCGTGGCTACCTTCAAAACATCAATCAGTGAACATATTATGTTTTTTTAATGACATGTTAATGGTTTTAAAAAACCTCTCCTGGTTTAGAATATAAACTGGTATGTGAATATCACAAATTAAGTCAGTTAAATTAGTTCCAGTGAAACCCTTTGTCCTTTAAATGAAAAATTAACCAACTTGGTACGTAGATCAGAGCCAGACTAGCTTTAATACACTCAAATTCATATAAACCTCACACTTCCCTGGAGAAAGTTGAGTGTCTAAAGATTTAATTCAAGTTCCAAGGTCAAGCTAAATAGATCTGAATTTCTTCTTAAAATGAGAGTTTCATTCCAATAAGTATCTGACTTCAATTTGCTGCTTCTTCTCATATTGGGATGGCATGGCCCAGGTCACCAAAGAAAGATCAAATCACACAGAACTGCAGAGGAATGCCCTAGAAAGGTTATTCTTCCACTGGTCAGGCAGGGGGCAAATAAGCAATTAAGTGAGCAGCTCTCTTCAAGAAGCTGAGGTGGAGGTGATGGCTCGTGGTCTGCTTTGCATGGAGAAATGGGAGCTGGGTGCCCTACTTTGCTCTCTGGAGGATTTTGGTAAACATGACGGTTTTCATTGTATTTTGTGGGATTGAAAGCTTGTTAAATGATATATGACAAAATAAAGCTATTATAAATAAAATATGTGAAAAAAATCAACACATTTCTATTCTGCCTTTTTTTAAGTGCTATACCAAAAAGATCAGAAACCCCAAAGTCTAAACATATATGAAAACTTTCACTGTAATCCTTAATTGATAACCATGCTTCATTTTGTCAGAGCATTCTCTAACACTAGGTTTTGTTTTTGTTTGTTACTGTTTTTTTTTTTTTTTTTTTTTCTGTTTGGTGTTTTAAATAATTCCACATTGTTTGGAAGCATTTTCTAATAATGCAAATGGCTGAAGTTTCCAATTGTGTGATTGTTTTACTTTCATAGATTTGGGGGAGTGGGTGGTTTTCACATGTCATTCTAAATATCGGAATAACTAGAAATAATAGGAAAATGCTGAATGGATAAAAATCATGTTTTGTTGAAATTTCTAGCAAGGTGTGGTCCTTTGGTGTTCTAAAAAACCTTTCAACAATAGCAATGACAGTGTACGTTTTAGTGTCAGGAAAAGCAATTTTCAAGAACTCCATCAGTGAGGTAGTACCATATTTTTAATGTAACCTCAGATGAGACCTTATTAAATTGAAGGAAATAATGAATCTCAATTAACAGCATAATTTTTAATCAAGCTCTTAAAAGGAACATTTTAAAGTGTAACTTAAAAATAGCAGTCTTGATTTTGTTCCTAAGAAAATCAGAACTTTAAGATACATTTTAGAGAGACATATAATTTCAAAAAGGCAGAATGACTTTTCCATAGAACTTTAGAAAGTGATTTCAAAGACAAGTGTATCTGGATAATGAAAGCATATGTACGAGAATGTGAGGCCCCGAGTTGGTGGTGCTCTTTGGAGACCATGTCAAACTAAAGAAATTGCAGAAGATATCACTGCACTTGAAATGTGGCAAGGTTGAAGAGATGAAGTCTGAGGACAGACTGGAACAGCTGAAAGTGGGAAGTCTAGAAAAAATAAAATCACGTGAGTAGATTTACTTGAAGGATTTAAAATTTTAAATGGCACAGATACTATCAACATGAACCTTCATTTTCAGTGTGGCCCAAGAAGACAGGACCAGGAGAATATAAATGACAATGAGAAGAGAACAGATTTCAGAACGTGCTTAGGTAGCATAAACTTGCAAGCAACGATTTCACAAGAAGGATCACTGTGGTCAAAATGCCACAGTGGGCTGGAACAAAAGCATGTGTCCTAAGAGGAAAGGTCAGGGAGCACGCTGAGTGTGCAGACCATGGCTTTTCCATTTCCCTGCTGGTCCAGAGCCTGGCACCAAGGAGCAACTCACATTCCCTTGCTTGCAACCGCTCAGTATCCAACACAGTGGTAAGCTCACAGCACACTTCCAATAAACATTTAATGAAGTCAACCAGTTGGTAAAATTAAGAAACAAATACTACAGTTATCTTAAATAGTTTGCACTACTTCACTACTCAGATTGAAATTTAAAGCAAAAGTAAAAGTAGCTAGTATTTAAAATCAAAAGGCGTCATTGTTAAATGACACCTAGTACAGTGTTTTCCTAGCTATGCAATGAATTTAAGGAGTTCTGAGGATCAAAATGTGTTATTATCAAATAAGTTTTGGAAACTGCAGACTGTGCTCTCCTTTTAGAGAATCACAATGCTTCTGAGCTTATTAAAGGCTTTTTCAGCAAAAAATAAATGCCTGCTATTTTGGGTTTAAGCCAGTGTTTTTAAAACTCATCCACAGACCTTTTTTTTTTTTTTTCTTTAGGGGGTGGGATTGTAACTACTTATTGACATCTTATGAAGCTAGAAAACAGTTCAGAATGTGATAATCTGGAGTAATTGGTCCTTATTTGCCCCAGATGGCCAACATGCAGGACACCCATTCAGTCTATAATCTTCTAGAGATTTAGATCACCAGGAATCTATATAAGCCTGGATGAAGTCAATGTGCACTTGTCTAGTTAATCTAAGTTTCTTTCATGTCTTCAAACCAACCTTGCATTACCAAGAACTTACTTGACCATCATCAAAGGTAAGGAGTGGATCAGGCCCCCTGATGATAATTCCTACTCTTCCCTTTGTTACTTCTACCAGCATTTCTGACCTCGCAGAAACTCTCTTAATCTATTTTATCCAATCTAGCCTATTTCCTTTCCCACGCATTATGATTGAGTTCCTATGTTGATCCTGTGACCTGCGCTCTCCCTAGTAGCTCAGTTTCCCTTTATCCCTACTCTTGGCTTAATCTTCGGCCTCTTCTGTATCGTGTTGCCGGAGATTTTCCTTCAGTCCTAAAACACCTTAAAGTCTCTCCTATCCTAGAAAGTGTTCCCTTGATTCAGTATTCCAACTAGCCACAGCTGAACTTGATCTTCTCTTTGTTTTCCTAATTCCTTGAAAGTCTTGTTCACACCCACCATGCCCATCTCTTCACTGTCCTACCTTCAGGCCTTTGCCCTCTCAACTCCCATAAACTGTTCTCATTAAGTTACTGATAACCCTTGAAATCCAAATGCAATAAATATTCTAAAGATTTTACTTGAATGTAGCTTTTCCCTTCATTTTTGACCTGATTGATTACTTGTTCTATGTTGAAAGTCTTTATCTCATTGGAATTTATCATACCTCACACTTGTGGTTTTTCTTATATCTCCAATCATCCTTCTCTGACTCCCTTGTGAATTCCCTTTCTTTACTTACATGTCACACTTTGATATCCCAATTCTATTCTTAGCACACTAATCTTTTTACTTTCGACACCCTGTGCAAGGATCTTACTCATGCTTATCTTTAATGATTTCCCATTATAAACTCATGTCTCCCACATTTACCACTCAATTCAAGCCCCTCTCATCTCTTGTCTGGATTATTGAAACAGGATTCTGACTAAAAATAAAAATAGTCTTTTCTCTGATCCTTTCCTCACAACCTGTGCCCTCCACTTGGTGGCAAAGCTGATTCCTCTATTTGTCTGGTATCTTGGAGGGTAAATTTTGAAGAAGCAGGAATATGGTGTCTGTCTACCTCTCTAGCCTCTCTTTTTTCCTCTGTTCTCTGCCTCCTTGAACTGCTCGCTCATAATACTTTGCATACAACATATCATTTATTCCTTCTCGTCTTTGCTCATGTCTCTGAAATGTGCTCAAAGACTACGACGGCTGCTCCCACCAGTTGCTCAGGTAACTTAGCTGCTCATTTAAAACTCGGCTGATGGGTTATTTCTTCATAGGAACATTTCCTAACCCTCTCAAGTTGTCTTGGTTCTCTTTCCTCAGCCTACCCTTTTACTACGTATAGTTTGCTATATATAGTTTGTTTCACTGATTAGATGTTTGTGTTATTATTTCCTCCACTAGATTGCGCATTCCTTTAGGTGAAAGTGTCATGTCTGATTCACTTTGTATCTCCAGTGCTTGGAAACCGTGCCTGTAACAGAGTAGCTGCCAGAAAATGCCGAAGGAAGGAAAGAATGAATGAATGATAATAGATCTCCGAGCATTGCTGCACCTTCCTAGGGATGATAAAATTGAAAACTCCTACAGATACCCAAATTAAGCATTTCTCATTTAAGATACGTAATCATCCCATTTTGTCTATCAATTTGAATATTTATTTCAATCGTATTTTAAATGCACTTTAGAATCTTACGATTTGAAGGAAAGAACAATGAATCGAATCCTTTCGCAAAGCAAATAATATATTAAACATAGGAATTATTCCAGTCCTTCTTCTTTCTCCTTTTCTTCATGTATAAAAGACCTGATTTTTTTTTCCCCCACAAATTTGTATTTCCAGGCTTTGACTTATTTAAAGTGAGATATACCTTATACTAAATTGCATTTAAGAGTTCAGGAAAACAGCCCAGCTTAGAATATGTGATTAAGCTTCATGTTCCTTGTGGCTTTTCCAGTTTTGTGCCATTCGCTCATTAGGATAATGAGGATTTCAGCAGTTCCATGGGAAAAGCTTTGAGTTCCTCTAGTAAAGGGAATCATATAAACATAAAGTACTCTTCAGAACAGCAAATGCAATATTCTACACTAACTTACGTCTTACTGTCATTATCTTTAGAAAAAGTGAGTGGATTTTTCCCCTGGAATTATCTTCAAAGACTTCTTTGTAGTTGTATTAGTCAGGAAAAATTCAATGTCGTAGTCTGAACTTTCCTTTCCCCCTGCATAGTCCATGTATGTTCCATTGTTCCACAAATAAAGAGAGGTGACTGGATGATAAGGGGATTTTTCAGTCATTTTCAATTAGCTGCAGAATGTTTCTGTACAGTAGCTTGGTTCCTGGTTAGCTGACCCACGGAACAATGACGACCACTTTACACCGCAGAGACAGTGCTGACAGGGGGATAATGA
Source organism: Mirounga angustirostris (assembly GCF_029215605.1). Classification (NCBI taxonomy): domain Eukaryota; kingdom Metazoa; phylum Chordata; class Mammalia; order Carnivora; family Phocidae; genus Mirounga; species Mirounga angustirostris. The sequence continues at coordinate 84,682,461 of NW_026991716.1, read as the reverse complement.
GAGAAACTGTCTCGGGGTTTCCCATTAACAAGTGTAACCAAAGCCCCCATTGGCCTTGTTAATGGGTAATAGCATATTACGCTATTGGTGAAGGCCTTTAGGAGATGGTGGACAAAGTTGCTTAATTAGTGGCATCTGAAGTGTTACCTCTACTGCTCTCCCGAATCTTCAGTTTTCCTACAGTTTCTAATTATTTTCCTTTGAATAAGAATACAGTACCAGATTTCCCAACTTGATTATGCTTTTTTCCCCCCTCATCTGAATGGGTAATCAAGCACTACTTATTTCAATCAAAATACACTTAAATAGAACCTAACCACAGACTTATGAATACCAGCAGTCTGGTATTGATATTGATTTTCCAGTAAATCATCTTAAGCCCAAATGATCAAAAATCAAGACAGGTCAACATCAAAGAAACAGGAATATTGGCATGAAAGCAAGCTCTGTTGATTGGTACAAATTAAAAGATCATTTATTAGTGATTATGCTGTATAATACGGCCAGTGCCAAATGAATGCAATTAAGATGAAATGGGCCCCTGCAGCTATAGGGGTTAATAAAGACTGAATTCCTAATGATTTTTCCATTAATTATGAAGATGTCCACAGAACAGCCTTAACAAAGTGATGGTGGCCACCTCAGACAAATCTTCGTAATCTGGGTAAAACACCTTCTTTAATTGGCACATTACTAAGATAATGTAAAGATTTCAGCAGTTCCTAGTCATGACTTGCTGGATACGAGGTAGGTAGAGAAAGGGCTTAGAACTTACATGAGGAACAAAATCAGGAGAGCTGATGTTTTGAAAAATCTGAAATAACTCTTATGCGAGTCTGATTAATGACATTGTTTCAAGCCCAGAAGACCAAATAGAAAGAACATCTTCCTGTTTTGCATAATTAAATTACTCCCCCCACATACCAACAGAGTTATTATCTTGTCTACAAATATGATTTCTATAAACCGAAAAGAGGAGAGGAGGGAAGAAAGGAGAAAGAAAAAAAGGAAGAAACGGAAGGGATGAATTCCTAAATAATTCTGAAGTGGTGGAGAACACATTTCTTCTTCAAGTGATTAGGAACAAGAGTAAATCCAGCCAAAGACGGACATTCAGTTTGCATTTAAGCTTAGATTTAGAATTGAATCTGTGGCATTCACCTTGACCTCACAACCTACGGTCCTATCCACAGGCCAGTCTAATTTAATCCTGATGAAACCAGAAAATATAAACTCTAAATCTTTTCTTAATTAGTGTAAGTTGTCTAACTGACTTCAGAAAAAGAACATTTTTTTAAGAAAAATATTTTACAATATGCTTTTTAAATTGAGGCTTTTGCAAGTTTGTGACCCTCCTTAAATAAAAGCACATGAGGTAGTCAATGCATTAATGAAAACACCAACAAACAAACCATGAAGAAAAAAAGAACATTAGGAACATGTCACAAGTTACCTTGCTCAGAATGAGTAAAGAGGCTGAAAGGGGTGGGTGCGTGTCTGTGTGTGTGTGTGTGTGTGTGAGAGAGAGAGAGAGAGAGAGAGATTGAGGACAACTGAAATCTCATTCTTTAATATGCAATCCAACTACAAAATCTCAAAAACAAATGTTGAAAGAGGCATGGGTTCCTGAACTGAAGAGTTTTATGTTACAGTTGACACACTTTAAGAAGTTAATAAGCCAGTTGTAACACCTACTGGTCTCATCATCTCTCCTGTCTCAGGCTGCTCTTTCTGTAGTTTAGTTGGAGAGACGTGGTAGACATTTTTTGGCAGGGAGGGATGTTTATACTATTTATAGATGCAACCCAGTGCCTGCGTGCACATGCCTATTCCATGTGATCATCTGCCACTCGGAGGCTCATAGGCTGATAGGGACAGACAGGCACCGTGCAGAAGTGCCTCCTACTTGGGTAGTCTTGAGTTTGGATTCTTTTTCTACTACTCATAATATTTTTGACCTTGAGCAAGTCACTTCACTTCTTTGAGTCTTTGTTTTCCTATCTGTGAAATGGACAATTAATATATCTAGCTGTCTTATTAGGAAGTCTAAACAAAATAGTATATGTGAAGCTCCCAATACAGTGCCTACCACATAACAAATGTCCAGTAAATGGTAGGGGTATTTTGTTCTCCTCCTTTATTTTTTAAAGATGACTGGGTTACAGTCATTTAAGTAATATTTTCGAACTTGTGCTGCTTAGTGAATTAGAAACACTACGGTTCCAGAATGCCTCACAAATTTGGGGTGGGCCTGGAGTTAGTTGATCATAAGACTTAATCTTAATTTCCAACCTAATTAATTATCTAATTGTGCTTCTAAAATTGTTTGCTATGTTTGCATGTACACCTATTTGTGATATACAGATGCATTCCGCTCCCTAATGTATATATTTACTTACATGGTAAATATGCAATCACTAGAAAGAAGAGAGCATTGGGGGAGGGATTTTTTCTTTAATATTTTTAATGAAATTTCATGGTTACCTCTTGCTCTTCAACACAGAAAAATAAATATAAATGCTCTCGTGTGTGTGCCTGCTTAATTGTGAAATAAAATATATTTTTAGGGTGGATATGAAAATGGCTCAAAAGCTGCTTAAACTAGAGTGTAAGCTTCTTAAGGACAGGACGGTGCCACTTCCGCTCTTTGAAAAACATTACTTATGCTGTCAGGAGCAAGAAAAGTGGTAGAAGTCACTGGAAAAGAGGTTCACGTTAAGTCAGGATTTATGAAAAACTAAGTATGTGTGGAGAAAAGTCTTTTCCCAGGAGACCAGAAGCTCAACCCCAGCCAGTGGTTTTACTTTCTAGCTTTGATAAGCAGCAAAATTTCTTGCAATATTAAAATATAAACATCTCTATGAAGGTTACTGCTCTGGAGGTCATTTTCTGATTTCCTTTAAAGTCATTCAGGTCACTCAAATGTGTTCTTCTGAGTGTCTTGACTGCCTTCCTATCGTGCTTCAAGGATAACCACAAGGGCTGTGTAACAAGAGTGGATTTTTTTTTTAGGAGAAGCTATTTCATGTTATGCAAAAAAGGGTTATATCCTCTCAACCTCAGGCTTGAGAGGCAAGCGAGCCTGCCTAGCTACTTCAACTGACGAAACTTTTGGAATTATTATGGGGCTGGCTGATGTCTCTTCTCTTTTGTTTCCTTTTTTTCCCTCCGTGGTTTGAATTTGTGCTTTTCCTGAGATGTGGTTTTCCAAATTTTATTTTTATTTTGCACATGTTGTTTCAGACTGGTGAAATGTTCATGAATAATGCTAGTTTATTTTCATAACTTTGTTTTATGAGAAGAAAGTTGCCGAGAGACATTTTTCTCAGAATGGAGCAGATATGTTTGGTAGGTGAGGACAGACAGATGGTGTCAGGAGAATTTTTGTGTTTGTGGGGAAGAATAATCAGGGCTGTGCTTTCCCAGATAGCCACAGCCAGTCAGGCTCCTCTGGGAAAAGGTGCGATTTGCATGTTTCTTTCATCAAATTTTTCCGATGTCATATTAATAGTTCAAAGGAAGGATATGAGTTCCTTCTTTCTTTACTGTTATTTTAATAGCGAATGGTCTTTTTGTACAGCATTTGATTTTACTTTATAAATAAATAAAACACCTGAAAATGGTCATTCATGATATATCTCTGAACTTCTGGGCCAACTATGGGAAAATCAAATCCATGATAATTTAGTAACTTTCATAGCATGCTGGTTAAATTGTACTCATCATAGGCTGACAGTGAGCAATACCACTTTTCTGGATTGGTAACAAGGACTCTACCTTTATATCTCTGGTAATGACTTTTATTGCATAATATGCACTCTATACCTTTACCAGGCTTATAAACTTGGGTTATCCTTGACATACTAGTGATTTTGAATGTATAGATAGTCTTCTTACATAATCTTCAGGAAATGAGGTAATAAGGTTTTGTCGCTTGGTAGCATCTCATTTGGGAGCACCCAAAGATACAAAAGCGATTCCCTTAACTACACCAAAAGGGAGACCTAAGGTATTTAGTTGTTGTTTGGAACAGTATGCTCTTGGCTTTCTCAAAACCTCAGGTGTAACTTTCTTGAACAGTAGAATCATATATGTGATCCTACGTCTGAGCAAATCTTGACCAAATACATATAGAATTTGGAATCAATTTTACGCTGTTCGCTGAGCTGAATATATGTCCTTCTCGTCCTCCCTACTCCCAAAAAGCAAACCTTTTCACATTTCACAAATACATTTACACACACACACACACACACATACTCCTCCAACAACTGTGCCCCCCCCACCAAAGCTTAAGTCTATTTTTCCAGCTTTCCCTCAATCAGTATGAGCTCCCACCACACCCATACCTGTACTTTCCTACTCTCCTTTCTCACATTCCATTGCCCCTAACATCCCACAGCCCTTAGTTAACTGTACCATAGATTTACAACTTTCACTTAGTTAACTTATATTTATTAAGCTGTATTTATTCTGTTCCCATTAGTGACTTGCAGCTGGTGTCCTTAGGTGGTGTCCTTAGCCAGACCTGTTGGGAGTTATCTTGCCCCAGCAACACTGTGTGTGGGTCTGCTGATCATTCCTTTTTCCCTCTCCTCTTCCCTCTAACCTCACTGTCACTTCCCCATGCCCACTTTACCATTTGCCTAAGACCTTAGTTCTGGGGACACCTGGGTGGCTCAGTCGGTTAAGCGGCTGCCTTCGGCTCAGGTCATGATCCCAGGGTCCTGGGATCGAGTCCCACATCAGGCTCCCTGCTCGGCGGGAAGCCTGCTCTCCCTCTCCCACTCCCGCTGCTTGTTCTCCTGCTCTCGCTATCTCTGTCTCTGTCAAATAAATAAATAAAATCTTAAAAAAAACAAAAGACCTTAGTTCTGTCTCTACTCTTCAGTGGGTTTTCATATATGGGCCTCATATATACCCTTTGGACATAATCAATTATAGTAATAATATTATGCTCTTCACTTTTGGGAGTCCCTATCTGAGCTTTCTCATTAACATCTTTTTTTCCATCTGTTATTAATATTTTTTATTTTTATTTTTTAAATTTTTATTTAAATTATAGTTAATATACAGTGCAATATTTGTTTTAAGAGTAGAATTCAGTGATTCATCACTTACATACAATACCCAGTGCTCATCATAACAAGTCCCCTCCTTAATGCCCATCACCCATCTAGCCCATCCCCTCACCCACCTCCCTCCATCACCCCTCAGTTTGTTCTCTATCTTTTAAGAACCACCTCTTATGGTTTGTTTCCTTCTCTCTCTTTTCTCCCCCTCCCATATGTTCATCTGTTTTGTTTCTTAAATTCCACATATGAGTGAAATCATATGGTATTTGTCTTTCTCTGACCAACTTATTTCACTTAGCGTAATATACTCTAGCTCCAACCACATCATTACAAATGGCAAGATTTCATTCTTTTTGATGGCTGAGTAATATTCCACTGTATATATAAACCACATCTTCTTTATTCATTTATCAGTTGCTGGACATTTGGGCTCTTTCCATAGTTTGGCTATTGTTGATAATGTTGCTATAAACATCGGGGTGTATGTAACTCTTTGAATCTATATTTTTGTATCCTTTGGATAAATCAATAATACCATTTTTATGCCTCATTTACACTGGACCTGATGTAGAGAATGGAATTCACATCCTTGAGCCTGAGAACTATGCTGTAATGAGTTGAGGCTGAGAGCAGCTTGAGGAGATGCTGAGTATATTTTCTATGAGGTAGGGATGTAAATTTCATAGTCAGAGGGTAGTCTATGGCAGAATGTAATTTCCAAAAAAGATCAAAGCAATATTTCTTGTCCCCCAGGTTCTTCTAAAACCTTGCATTAACATGACGATGTTATAAAAGAGTGTAATTCCCTCCTCTTGCACCTGCTTCAGACTTTGCGACTGCCTCAATGATTAGAATGTGGTGATGCCCCTATCTTGTAAGATGAAGTCATAAAGGCTCTCCAGTTTCCAAGTGGCTCTCTCTGGGGAAATTTGCCCTGGACCCAAGCCACCATGCTGTAGGGAAGCTCACACTATACCATGCAGAGTTCCTACGGACAGGTCCACTTGAAGAGGATCCAACTGCCCCAATTGATATCCACCATCAATCACTGAATCTGTAGAATGAATGACTCTTCTGGCAATTTTATCCCCTTGAAGTTTTCCATCTCAGGTTGCAGACATGGTGCAGCAGATAAGCCATCCTGCTATGCCATGGCCAAATTTCTGATTCACAGACACCATGAGCATGATAAATGACTTATTACTAAATTTTGGGGGTAGTTTTTTTGGGGAAACCATAGTAACTGAAACATACATCTGATCATATGGTTCCTCATCTTATCCTCATATTTTCCCCACCCAAGGCAAGCATTATTTGAAACTTAAATACATCACTGACCACACTCCATATTTTATAGGTTTTATTGCATCTATATTTTTAGCATAAAAGTGCATACTTTTATTATAGCTTTTCTTCTTAAGGACAGTATGCCACCTTTGGACTTCCATTTGCACTCAATAATTTATTGCTATCATTCACCTACACTGATCCTTGTTGCTATAGTTCATTTGTTGTGACTACGACGTAACATTTTGTGTGAATATACCACAGTTTATTTATTTTCTCAGCATTTGAGGCCATTTTGCTAAGGTGTTGCTATTGTGAATAGTGCTGTTATGAAGAGTCTAGGATATGTGTAAGAGTGGAATTTCTGAGTAATATAAATCCTCAACATCAGGACCTAGATATCCGAATTGGTTGCAACTATTCACTCCTCCTCCAGCAGTTTCTGAGGGATTTTGTGGATCCCAGGAAGGATTTGGATGAAAAGAATAGCTATAAATTCAAATTCCCCTGACCCGGATTAAAATGTTGCTTCTATCACATGAGATTCCTTGCCTCATTGTGGTGTTGTTTGCGCATCTGCTGTCATCATAGTCAGACAGCGATTTAGCTATTTTCACACTCTCTCTCACACACACACGTACACACAGAACAGCATCCTACTGTGCAGTCGTGTCCCCACATCCTTCCTTCCCACCATCCTGGTTGATGATGCAGGTGATTTCTCCAATGCTCCCAGCTCCTGGAAGAGGGGGAAGGATCAGGATAACAAGTCCAGGCATCCAGGGAGAAAGCACAGACCTGACCAGAGCACCATTGGCTGGCTCCTGAAGATTTAGAAGTATAAACTTCATAATTGAACGGACTTGTGTTGATTGATCGGGGCCGTTTCAGAATTAACACTCAAGGTTTTCATTTATTCGTACGGTGATCTTGCATCTAGCATTATGATGTGTTGAGTGCAAGTAGGAGGGATGCTGAGGAAGCCAGCAGCTGCCACTGCCAAACAGAGATGAAGCCCGACGCGCACAGAATGCTTGTAAGTGAGCTCGATTAGAGCAAATCAGGAGAAAGGACAGTAAAGCCATCAGTGGAGAATAGAAAATACTAAGGTGTCTATATATTATTTTGAATGACCTCAATAACGTAGCATAATTGCAGATGTAACCTTGAGGATTGAAAGGGGAGAATTAGAAAAGTATTGAAGATTTTTAAAAGTAGAAATTGACCAATTAAAAATCCTGTAATATCCTTCCATTTCTCTAGTAAGCTATTGATCAGATGAAGAGAATTATGGAAAAGGACACCAAATAGGAAGATTGGTCTGTCTGTCTATCTATCCGTCTATTGTGGTAAAAAGAAATCATAACTTTCCATGCATTAATTATCTCACATCCTGTTTAAAGCACTTTCCTCATGTGTTAATTTTAACAAAAATTCACAAAACATAAAAGATCAATGAACCCTTAATATTTGAAAAGAAAGCATATTTATAAGCAAGTTTCCCACAAGAATTCCTCCAGGAATGCAATTCATTGTACGTCACAGATAGCAGCACTGAAAAGGAATGTGTTCATCAGTTCATTTATTTTAACACCAATATACAGCATTTAATTCAACAATAAGACACAACTGACTGTTTTATTTTTAAAGAATAACAAAATGTGTTATTTTCAGACATGCATTTATGTGTTGTTTTTGTTTAGTTCACTGTCAGTGCATCTTTGTGGATGGTGGCTCACTTTAGCACCCTAGAAATACTCTATAAACTCCCTGTCTACACAATGTATTTGTAAACGGAAATGAGAGGGGCTCACATTTGTAAATAGGTGGGTAAGAATTAAAGCAAGAAGTGTTCCACTCAATGTTATATACCTTCCATAATCAGGAGAACAAAGAATATGCAGGTAAAACTGAGACCACCTTTAAGACAGGCAGGAGAGATTTCCCTGGCCTTTTCAACAGGGAATGATGTGTCCACCCAGTAGCTCAAAACCTTTACACTTATGATGGCTCTTGACTTCATTTATTTAAAATCAATGCAGAAATAATTGCACTTTGATATGGGGCAGTGGGGGATTTATTTTGGAATCATTTAAAATAGGAAATGTTCTGTTTGAAAGAAAATGGATTAGATCAATCATATATGCTTCTTGGGTCCCCCAGACATGTCTGCTAAGACTGCCTCTCCCAGTGTAATAATGGGTCTATAAGCACATGTCAACATTATACAATGGCTAACAGAATCATTTGTGTTCTGGTGTTTAAGTTGCAGAAGCTCAAAGCTATAACCTTTTGTTGCTTTTAGCTTTAATTACTTCAAGTTAGTATATTAATGATCAATGACATATAACAAAAGAAGCCATTAATTGCAATCAGCCTGGTAAACAGGACTTATTTCTTTTTCTAAATTTCTTACAGATAAGTAAGTCTATGATCTTATCTTCCTGTTCAGTGCTTTTGAGTACAACTTGCCACTAAAAATATGATATGGCTGTTGAGACAGTCTGCTAATTCTTATATTAGTAACAGCTATAGTTTTTCCTTTCAGCATAAATAGTTATGTTTTGTGAGGTACTAGTTGAGAGATAATATAGCAGTAATTAAGGGTTCAGACTCTAGTAATAGTACAGTGATAGAATTCTGCATCTTTCACTTGTTAGCTTTGTAACCTTGGACCAGTGACCTCATTTTTCTCCTATATGAGTTCAGCACTAGCATCATATTATACAGTGGTCATAAAGTTTAAATTAGATAATGCATGTAGAACATTTCACATAGTGCCCATCATCCAGTAAGAGCTCAGTAAGTTGGGAGTTAATACAATTACTTTAACCTGGAGGGCTATGGATACAAATTCATGCAATAAACTGTAATGTTAAAACACACTTAAAGTGAGTTTGAAACAGTGAAACAACAAAATCTCCAGCCGATTAAACTATGCTTAACTCTAGGGGCACACAATTTTGCATTGGAAGCACTGATGGGAAAACATATGGAAAAATGCCATTGAATAATAGGAGAAACTTCCAGGGGGTCCTCAGTCTGGAACACACTGTAGTTTCAAACTATAGCTCCAGAGAGGTATAGTGGAGCGTAAGCCACATTGGAAAATAGCACCACCTATAAAGCGTATAGTTTGGTGGAGATAGAACTCAATAGTAAAAAGAAAGAATTAAGGCAAATCATGGAATTGCTGTAACTGAAGTCTTACAGGGCTTAGAGAAGCAGAAGCAGGAAGACTGATAACCCTCTACAGTACTTTGTGTTAAGAGCTAAGACTTTGGACCCAGGCCAACTTGAGTTTCCTTCCCCACTGTACTATTTACTGCCTATATGACTTTGGGCAAGTTATTTAACCTTTCTGACTCCCATCTATTAAAAAAAAGGATAATAATGTCAATTGTATAGAGTTGTGTTAAAGATTAAATGGAATAGTGATTAGAAATGGCCTTAGAGTTTCAGCTTATGAATTCTATAACTGAAAACAATTGCTACGTGGCATTTATCACATCAGCATTGCTGTAGGGAAACAAACATCCATTAATTTATCCATGGGTATTAACTGAGGGCCTGTTGTGTGACAGGAACCATGCTGGTGTCATAAGAAAAAAAAAATTGGGGGCGCCTGGGTGGCTCAGTCGTTAAGCGTCTGCCTTCCGCTCAGGTCATGATCCCAGGGTCCTGAGATCAAGACCCACGTCGGGCTCCCTGCTCGGCAGGAAGCCTGCTTCTCCCCCCCCTGCCCCCGCTTGTGTTCCCTCTCTCGCTGTGTCTCTCTCTCTGTCAAATAAATAAATAAAATCTAAAAAAAAAAAAAAAATGCTCTTCTGTACCTAAGGCCCCTAGAGTGCCGTAATACAGGGTCTGTACAAATAGAGAAGAAGGAGTGTCTAGTGCACTTGGAGACTTCAGGCCTAGCTTGTTAAAGGAGTCGAGCATAAATTAAGAGTTGACAAGTGAATAGCAGGGGCCCAGGAGACTTAAATTCCAGAGGACCTTCCTGGGAGTGGGGACAACATTCTCAAATGAAGCATGAGAATGTGGTATGTTCAGGGACTAGGCACTGAGCCAGACCAACATAGATTGGAACAGGAGGAAAACACAACAATAAGAGGTTAAAAGCAAAAGAGGTCTAACCCCTGAACACAAATTCTAGTCGTACTTGTCGAAAACCACCATTAATTGATGGGAATAACAAATTCTCATACTAATACACAGACTGACCACTTGGCTTTCAGACTAAAAAATAAGTGTGGCAAGTACTGAGGAACAGTAGACTTCCTTTTCTTGTTTTCTATGTTGTATTCATTTGACCTTTACCATGCCTTCAAAGTCATTCTCATGTTCCTATACTTGTAAGAGAAAAAGAGAGAAAAGTGAATGAAGAGGGGAAAGTAGAGAAACATTTTACAGTTTAGCAAGATATAAATAAAGGCACTGCATTAGAATACTGATTTTACCTGTACTGCGTATATATTTATGTTGTTAACGTATACAGAGCTCATTTAATGTGGGCTTAATTATCTAGGAATAATCTTGTTTCTGTTTCCCTTTTTTAAAAATAAAATTTACAGAAAAATGACAACAGCACTCAGTCTCATGCTGGACTGCATGTGATACCACACGGCATCTCATACAACAGTAAAGCAGGTGCATATGTAGAAAAGTGAAACTCAGAAGGATAACGTAACTTGTCCAGTTTCAGGGAATAAGGAGTGGAAGCTGTGGCACCTGAACCCAACTGTTGTGAGTCTGATGTCTACACTGTCCCCCTGGCACTAGGCCATGCCCAACAGGAGGGGCCATGTCAAGGAGGAGCCCACCTGCACTTCCTGCCACAGTCTGGCCGCCTGAATCTGCTGCCCCAGTAAGCTAAGCCTTACATTAAAACGGGGTCTTAATAAATAACTGTTTTCGTTCTTCAGTCCTAAGAACCATTTATGTCAGTTAATCTGGCCTGGTGCTTCTCCAGTATTTGAAGAGTCAAAAATGTTTTGCCTAATGATGGAATTATGTTATACAGAGATAACTAAATCAGTGGGTATGAAAAAATAAGGTTCTTGAAATTTTAACAAAAACAAAGCAAACAAAATGTCTTACTCTTGTTTATTCCTCAAAATATTCCAAAGTCCAGTCAGAAAGGTGCCAAGTATTAACTCAAGTATTAACCAAAAGCAGCCATTTGCCTTGTGAATGGAGCCATTAGTCCATCACTCAAGATGGACAGTCTGTTGCTTCCGTTTTATTGTGTAAAAAGGTGATGTACAGTGTGTGTCTGAATGTCAGTTTCTGTAGTTACTGTGATTTCCAAATGTCACAATGGGAGGTAGAATTCCTACAAACCTTTAGGCTATTAATAGTCATAACACATATTTGAAAACCACCCATTAACAGAAAGAGAGTCAGCTCTATTATTACTAGGTAAGTATCATCATGGTGCATCTTGGACGATAATAATGACAAGCCTACCCCTCAAACTCCACTGCTTGTATTCTATTCCAATCAAGATAGACCCATTAGCTGAGTAAATTAAAAAGTCTTAATGAATCAGATTTTGGAAAATATTAAGCTACAACAACAAATGAGCATGTGACGCAAAGTAACTTCAAAAAAATTCCATAAATAAAGCAGAACCTAAGTGTGTAAACATTGAGCGTGCTCTCTTATAATACTCTTCAGAATTGTTCCAGGGAGCATGTAATCTGTATTGTAAATTGAAAAGAAGATAATGAACCCAAACCCAACAGGTTGCGTGAGTGAGAAACTCTAGCAAAAGCTAACATGAGACAGAGTAACAAACTGTAACAAGAAGAGGCTCTTAGGGAGAAAAGCCTCAAGCTGCTCTTGGCTTTGGTAAATACAGAGCTCTGAACACAGTAGGGACACAATCAATGCTGTGACCAATGGACTCATGAATGTGGAGCATCTTGAAATTAATGATCACTTTAACATGTCTGAGGCCTTGAACTTATCTTATAAATTGGTCTTTGGAAAGAATAAAAAAAGAAAAATATTGGGCAATCAGGAAGTAATGAAGATCTTATAAAAATAGCTATCTACAAAAGCAGGCTAAGTGAGTCCTTGGAAAGTAAGCATATCTACAAGTCAGCAGGTTCAGATGATATACCTTCTATCTGTGGGATGAGGGAAACTGGCAAGCATGCTAACTGCATCATTTACAGTTCTTTCTGAAAAACTGTGGGGATCTAGGGAGCTATGAGAGATGAAAGGGAAAGAAAATACAATTCTCTATTTACATTTACAAAAGAGATGAAAATGACCCCCAGAAAACTCAATAATAATTAAAGTTAAGGAAGAGGGGATATTTTAATGACCTACATAAAAATGACATCTTGAGAATTTATTCATATCCAGATAGAATCATTTTTTAAGATTAAAATACAAAAGAAATTTGAATATAAAAGAATTTGAATTTGAGTAACATTTCAAAATGAAGTGTTTTGTTTGTTTATAATTGTTTGAGCAAAATAATTTCCTACCTAACCCCTAAGCAAAAAAAGAAGGAGGAGGAGGAAGGGGAGAAGGAGAAGGAAGAGAAGGAGAAAATGCAGGGGAATAAAAACAGAAAAAAAGAAAAAAAGGAAGGTTAGAAGATGGTAAAAAGTAATTATAAGTATAGAGTTATTTCAAAAATATAAAGGAAATGTGACAGTCTTTACTGTCATTTTTATGTGGACAAAATTATTGTTTTCATTGAAAAATAATAAGAGAATGCCCCTTATATACCAAAAGCTGGGCTATGCACTGAGAACAGAAAGGCTTCCTGACCAATTATATGTGAGAAGTATTTAATAAACATAGGGGCTTGTACATAGTAAGCATTTAATAATGTTGACTCCTATTATTTCTATTAGTTATTGATTCTCTAAAAGACCACTACCTAGTGGAGTTCTATTAGTTTTCTTATTTGACTTGATCATCATCTTAGTAACTGGAGCCCGACAGATAGATCAAAGAAACATTCTGCAACGACGTGGATGGAACTGGAGGGTATTATGTTGAGTGAAATAAGTCAAACAGAGAAAGACATGTATCATATGACCTCACTGATATGAGGAATTCTTAATCGCAGGAAACAAACTGAGGGTTGCTGGAGTCGGGGGTGGGGTGGGAGGGAGGGGGTGACTGGGTAATAGACACTGGGGAGGGTATGTGCTATGGTAAGCGCTGTGAATTGTGCAAGACTGTTGAATCTCAGATCTGTACCTCTGAAACAATGCAATATATGTTAAGAAAAAAAAAAGAAGAAGAAGAAGGTAGCAGGAGGGGAAGAATGAAGGGGGGGAAATCGGAGGGGTAGACGAACCATGAGAGATGATGGACTCTGAAAAACAAACTGAGGGTTCTAGAGGGGAGGGGGGTGGGAGGATGGGTTAGCCTGGTGATGGGTATTGAGGAGGGCACATTCTGCATGGAGCACTGGGTGTTATGCACAAACAATGAATCATGGAACACTACATCTAAAACTAATGATGTAATGTATGGGGATTAACATAAGAATAAAAAAAAAGAAAAAAAGAAAAAAAAGAAATCAGCAGCTTTCATAAGCTGAACTGGAGACACAAAAAGAAAAAAATAAAAATGAGATGAAGACGTCAAGCACTAAAAGACTTTTCTAGGAAAAAAAGCCAAGTTTTTATGTGGCATTTATGTGAAATATAAATATGAAATTATAAAATATAAATAAATAACAAATATTAGATAAAAAAAAAAAGAAACATTCTGTGAAATTTTAAATGGCTGAGCTCTTGGTCCTCCCTCCAGGAGTGGCGATTCATGGCTTCATTCAGTTCTGTGACCCCTCTTCACATTTCAGTTGTATAATCAGGATAAATCTTACACTTGATGTACATATTAAATGTATAGATTGTCCCCTGGATTCTTATAGGGCCTGGGGAACTCTAGCTGTAGTTTGTCATGCTATCAGACTTACTTGTTTTATACTAGAAACTATATTGCTCCATGAATCTCCATTGCTGAAATATACTTAGCATTGAACAGAATTGCTTCTTAGTTATGTCCTTTCCATAGTTTATGCAACTGTGTCAATAGAAGGTATTCTAGACCTTGACATTTTCAGTAAGTTTCATTATTGAGATAGAGTGTATAGTATGCATTTCATTTTTTGGGTGAATTTAATTTATACTTTATTAAAATGAGATTTTAATATTTTTAAATTGCATATTTTAGGGACAGAGGTATCCCTGACCTTAGAATATGGAAATGTATGCATTGAAATTAAGAATCATTTAAAACAGAGTCTATCAAACAATCTGTGAGTTGTTATGAAATGTATACTTTATATAAGAATTCTTATACTCGGGGTGCCTGGGTGGCTCAGTCGGTTAAGCACCTGCCTTTGGCTCAGGTCATGGTCTCAGGGTGCTGAGATTGAGCCCCATGTCCAGCTCCCTGCTCAGCAGGAGCCTGCTTCTCCCTCTCCCTCTGCTCCTTCCCACCCCCACTTGTGCTCTCTCTCTCTGCCTCTCTCCCTCTCTCTCACAAATAAATAAAATCTTAAAAAAAAAAAGAATTCTTATGCTCATAATTTTGTTGGTAATAGTTAAATAGTAGAGGACTTAAAATTGTTGCTATAAAAACAATAAGAGCTATCATTTGCTGAGGGCTTAATATAGGCCGGGTATTGTGTTAAGTGTTTAGCATTACCATTTACTCAGTTTTCAGTCTTTAAGGTTGATCTCCTTATTACCATCTTATGCAAGAAAATGTTGAAGTTCTATCCAATTCAGAAGCCCAGGCTCTTAACCTTTGTGCTGTTAATGCACATCATGGAGTGGCCAAGTACAGATTCCTAAAAGTAATGTTCTGAAAAACATTATAAGATGAGGGGGGAGGAGTATATGTTAATCTAATTTTGAAAGGACAGACACAACAAATAAGTACTTGACTTCAAAGAAAGGTAAATTACAAAGTATGTAAAGGCACATATATCGATGGAATTGAAGCATGAAGTTCTAGAACCAAAACGAGGTAAGAAACTGAAAGAGAGAAACTGATTTCCAGTGTGGTAGGCTTTGGGGTATATGTAGTTTCTTTAGCCATCAATGACCATGCAAGATAAGCATTTCTTTATTTCCTTGACACTAAGATGCCACTGAGTATGGCATTTTTTTCAAGAAAAAAAAAAACTAGACGTAAATTATATAAATCAAATGTGAGATTCATTTTGACTATATAATTTTAAAATGTGAAAAAAAAAAGCTCACAGAACAGAATAATTGCAGTGTGGTCCCCATTTTGACATGTGGAAACCAAAATTCAAAGAGCTTAAGTAACTTTCTCAAAATCGTAAATCTAATTTTAGTAATAGTCAGAGGTGGGATTTATTGAGCACATAGTATGTATCAGGCACTGTTCTAAGCACTTTTAAATATTAATTATTTAAAACTCACAGCAACCCTGTGAGGTAGGTACTTTTATTATCCCTATTTTATAGATAAGAGAAGTGGAAACCTAAGAGAAGTAAAGAAATGGATGGCCCAAGTCCCTCCCACTCTCTGTATGATGCTGTCCTCGCCCTCCTGGACATCCATGTTAGCCTCTGCTCTCCAGTCTCCAGAGATGGTCCCACCCTAGAGACTGGCAGATGTTAGGGTCTAGTTCCTTCTCATTGGCCCTGTCCCCTGAAATCAACCTTTCAGTGACTGGAACTTTTTTGGAGCTATGGCAGCAAGTTTTTTTCCATTATCATTAAAAGCTGAAATATAAATCTAAATAAATCTTAAACCTCTGTTTGCTGTCCTTTCAATAATTCTTTATATTGCCAGAAAATCAGTCATTCTACAACATGTTGGTTACTTCATTGATAGGACTGCCCAAATCTTCAATGTCTCCTTATTGCTCAGTTTGTTTTTTGTTTTTTTTTTTTCCTGTCATTCCAAAGACTTCAAGATATGGTCCAGACTTTTCATGACCTTGTTTTTCACTGCACAGTGGTGAAGTGGTGAAGAATATGGAATTTTGTGTCATGCTGTTTGGATATGAATTTAAGTTCTACCATTTGCTAGCTGTGTGATTTGAGACAATCATTCTGCCTTCCTGGATTTCAGTTTCTTCATCTGTTAACACAGTGTTGGCCAACTTGTACTGAACACTTACTTTATGCCAAGCATTGCTCATTGTCACAGCTAATCCTTATAGTAGCCATATAAATTATCTTCCCTATTTTACCTAACAGGAAGTGAGGTATACCGCAGTTTTCTTAAATGGTCAATGACACACACTTAGGTAAGTGAGAGACTCAGGATTTGAGCTTAAGACCTTTAACTTCAGAGCCTGAACACTGAATCATTTATGTTTATCAATTTCTATGATGTGGATATGAAAATACCAGTAGGATGTAGGCTCCAGGAGAGCATGTCTCCCTCACCACTCTGTCACTACTGGGTTTCTGGGTATGTTCATGTGCAGTGCATATTTCAGAAGAGATTGTCTAATGAAAATACTTTGAAAATCCCTGATTTATACCCACCATTTGGGAGATAATCAAGCGCTCTTTATATCGACTCTGTGCCATAAAGAGAGAGGAATTGTGCCTGACACTTAGCTGAGGTTCAATAAATACTTGTTGATTAATTCACTGAATTATAAATTCATATCAGATCATTTACAGATGTATTACTCACAGACAGATATTATCTGTCTGAGTATCAACCTTTGTAAATGATCTGTGCAGGTCCATTCTGCCCTTTCTAGCTTGGTCCAGAACAACCTACATTTAAAACACTGTTGCTTCTCCTCTTGTGTGAATTAGGAGACAAGGAAAAGGCATATGACAACAGCCTCTGTTCTAGCCTCAAAAATCATATTGGTTGCTTCTTGTTCACTAATTCTGTCTTGGCTGCCAGGGAGCTCAGAGCTAAATATGGTGCACAATCACAGAGCCTAACTGTTACTCATTATTTCTGATATAATTATGTTCCCTCCTGTATTGTTTTATCTGATACATTTATCTTTATATTAACGGCTTTCTTAAATCTATGTTTTTCATGCTAAAACACCTATTTTTTAAAGTACACAAATTTATACATAATAGGCAAATAGATCGTGAAATGTTATGAGTACCCGCTTTATTAAGGTTGAGTTCTCAGACCTCAGTCTCAGTTTGCTGAGGACTATGGCAGCTATCTGATGTCTTTGTCTTTGTTCAGTGTCCTTAGGAGTGGACTTACCTGTCTGAATGTTCTGTATTTCCCAGGTTCTTATAGAACTGTTGTGACCCAATTAAGAGAGCTTGCCAAGCAATTCCTGCCTTGTTATCTGCGGGTTTCTATCATTTCGCAACTACCTGTTCATGTTAATGGTACTTTACCCCATTTGAAACCTTAAATACCCAATGTACACAGTAGGGCTGGTTAGTTTTTTGTTTTTTTTTTTTCTTTTAAGGATTTTTTAATTTATTTGTCAGAGTTAGCACAAGCAGGGGAGAGTGACAGGCAGAGGGAGAAGCAGACTCCCCACTGAGCAAGGAGCCCGATGCAGGACTCAATCCCAGGACCCTGGGATCATGACCTGGGCCAAAGGCAGATGCTTAACCAACTGAGTCATCCAGGCATCCCAAAGGCTGGTTAGTTTTGAAACAAACCCCTTACCACTGGGGAATGTAAGCTTCCCTTCATTCAGAGAAAGTAAATTGTTTTGATCCAAAATCTACAGAAAGATGCCACACTGTACCCAGACAGGACAAAACATATATTTTTCAAGTCAGCTATTTCTGGGTTCTAATTCCAGCTTGACTTTTCACAGGATTTAATGTCTTTGTGCCTCAGTTTCCTAATCCTTAAAATGATCTAGTAAGTGTGCATTTGAAATAATTGATTGAAATATGACAGTTTTCATATTTTCTTCTCTTGTTCTTTCCTACATTATTATAAATGGCCACACATATTATATACCACCTACACAGAACATGAATTATCAAACACATTTTCTCTGAATAAGAGATAACAAAAACACTAGGGGTGAAGAAAAAACAGAAAGAGGAGAATCTTACCTTCCATATTTAAGAGACAATAAAGTTGATTTTCTTGATCCTGTGGGAACAGCAAAGAGCTCTAGGTACTAGTTAGAAGGCAGGTTTCAACCCCATAGAAGGAGGAAAGTTCTAATAATTATAGCTCTCCAACCGTTTAATGGGCTGGCTCTAAAAGTGATGAGCTTCTCTTTATAGGATGTATTTGAATGGATACTCCTCTTCCAGGACTGTTGAAGGAGAATCTTCTGAGTTTAGTGGGAGTTTAGATAACATGCCTTCTAAAAGGTGTCTCAAAGTACATATGTAAATGTGAGAGCTATCTATGATTTTTTTTCGGGTTTCATGGCCCTGTCTATGTCTTCTCAAAGCTACATCCTTGGTTGAAAAGGCCAATTTTCTCAGGGTTGTGAGTTCAAGCCCTGCACTGGGCTGCACGCTGGGCATAGAGCCCACTTGAAAAGAAAAGAAAAAAAAAAAAGAAAAAAAGAAGAAAAAGAAAAGAAAAGGACAATTTCCCTAAAGAAAAGAGAACCATTCTTCTGTCAAGGGTATGTCTAAGGTTCAAGATCTTAAATATTTATTCATGTATTAAAGTTTCATTTGGTTCCAGGCACAGTCCTAGATATTAAGGGGAATAAAAAAGACATTTCCTTATCTGGATATTATTTCTTTCATTTTTTCAATCATTCATGTATTTATCCTTTATTCATCCAAAATTACATTTTTTTTTTTAAATCAAATGTCCCACTAGGTTTATGGTACTGTTTTAGGCTCTGAGCATATGCAGGTACACATTGCCTTCATAGATTTTACATTTAAGTAGCAGAGAATGACAAGACAATTTTACAAATAAAGAGAATAGTTTTACTTAATTCTTTGATTTTCATTATATTTTAGAAAACCAAAATAAAAATCCCAAAGTATCTGAACTCCTTTGAAAAGCAGAGAGCAAACCCCTCCTAGACCAAGTCTCTGTAAAGGCTGGTTGACCCCAGCTGCAACCCCCTTCTCCTGACTCTCAAAAACTGCAACACACATGGATGCCTATCTTCAGGAAGCTTTTCTTGGTGAGATCTACACTACGATGGTTTCATCTGAATCCTCATCTGTGTTCAGTATAATGTATATTCAGGCGGTAAAACAAGCTGGCATGGTTCACCTTCATCCGGGTACAAGTGTTCTTCCACTGTACTTGAACATTTGTAGAACTGCTATCATTGGCAAAGCCCAGACGTTCGTGGTAACCAGACCTTAGAATTTCAAAGTTTGAGGATGACAGATGATTACTGCATGCTGTCTGTTCGGCATCCTCAATTTTTCATCTCTTTCTGGTATGTCTCTGGCCCATACTTCGCTATGCATCAGAGAATGAATAAAGAGGAAAGGAAAAATAGGTCTCAGTAATAATTAGACAACATAATTACTGAGTGTTGACCACATGCCAGGTCCTATGGTATGTGCTTTATGTGCATTGTCTTAGGTCATCCTCATAAAAACCGCACGAGGTAAGCATTACTATCTCTGCCTACACTTGAAGAAATCAAGTCACTCTGTCAAGTAATGTGCCCAAGCTCATCTGATCAGAGTGCAAAGCCAGGACACACTCTCACTGCTTCCCCACTCTCTGCGGGGAATCTCCCCACCTCTTTCCCGCTCTCGCTTTTGGATGAAAAGAAATGTGGACCTGAAGGGTGGCTTTGTGTGCCATGGTTCCAGAGAGCTCTCTGCCCTATCTGCAGGTAGCTTTAGCTATATGTGGAGGCACACAGCTGTGACAGAGAAGTAGTTTTTCAAAGAAGTGATGTTACGAGTTTTTCTTAAAAAGGCTTTCTTTAATGAATATGCCTTTTTGTCTCACTAGGCTGTCAATTTCTTTCTGATTTTTCTCTCTATGTTTACCTTAAAGAATAAATTCTTTCATCTCCTCTGAATTGGCTTAGTAATTTGGAGGAAAAGCTGGCTGATAAATCATCTCTATATAGAAAAATGAAACTTCTTTTAATTCTAGGAAAAATATTAAAGAAAAAAGACTATCAGCTGATAAAAAAATAAAAAAGTGTTAGTTCTGAGAGGTTATCTGGAGATTTCCCAACATAAATGATAGGGTATAAGGTATTTCTAATTTTGAAGAGAAGTTATCATTGTCCGAATGATTTTATGTTAGTAATGAAAACCCAAGAAAACAAAGGTTAGTATTTTAAATATAACAATATAATTGGGAAAAAATAGGGAAGGGAGAAGGTGAAAGGAGGAGAGAAGGAACTGTTAAGTCCTCAGATAACAAGGAACCATCAGACAATTCACCAATGGACACTTGAATCTATATTGTTATCCATATCATTATTACAAGTTTCTGTTCAAAAGGGCATCCTAGGAAAGGCTTGCCCTGACTACTTATTTAAAATGGCATCTGAGTCTTTTATTTCTTTACCTTTAAAATTTTTTTAGCAACTACCAATTGCTATTTTTAAATATATTTAAATATCTTTCTTCTCATTTGTTTTTTGTCAAATTTTCCCATTGGTATGTCAGCTTATGAAATAGAGTTTATATTTTATTCAGTCCTCTGTCCACAACTCCTAGAAGTGGGACTGTCATAATGTAGGCACTCAACATATTTTTATTAAATGAATGAATGCATGAATGTGTATACATCAACGTATTGCAACATAATCATGTTCATTCAAGTACTTGAAATTTTCTCTCTGTTACATATACTCAGCAAATAAACCTAGGTACCTCAAGTTGCACTCAGGTTTGTTGTCCACACTCACGTATGTATGCTCATATCCAAATCACTTTGTTTTCAATAATAATCTGAGTGCCAGATCATCTTATGCAATAGGATATACAGTATAAGAGGAAGGTGTAGATAACACAGATAACATGATCATAGCTTAAAATCCATAAAGTGGGGAGCATAAAGAATGATAAGAACAGAGACAAAGCTGAAAGAACTTGGCCATCTTAAAGAGGATGGCTTGCGGTAATCTTTGACACCAGACTTCGTATTTGGGGGGGATGCCCTGGTTGTAACTACAAAGGGATGAAACTACAGTAATTTATTTTGTGTGTGAAATTTTAGACTTGATTCTATACTACATACCATATTCTTATTGCTATAACTTCCATTCTGTGTGAGCTCCAAACACAAAGGATTTGCTAATGCTTTCTCTGATACCAAACTGAAGAGTGTATCTACTTTCAGTCCATGGTCACGTGAGGTGCGTTATAACAGTGTTCTTCGGTCTATGCTCTTCCTTGTTACCCTTGAATGCTTTTGTTATATTGATGTGAATTTCCTGATTCATAATGTTTTGGACTCTAATTATTGTCCTCATTATTTCAGTGCAACCATGCAAATTAACACAAGCTATAAACCTGAGGTTTAAAAGAAACAAGGCCAGGCCAAGAAGATGTTGGTGCATATGCAGTAGGATTTTGACAGGGAATGGATGCATAGCTCCTTATGCTGATAGTCCAGATGCTATTGCTTATTGGCTTTGGATCTATTATCCCCGAGGGGAAGAAGGAAAGGGAGAGAATGGAAAGTTGCAGGTTCTCCCTGTGTTCCCATGCACATCAAAATAAGCCACTAAGAAATTCACTGAAATGCATTGTCCAGATGAGGTGATTATGAGTGAACAAACTGCCAGAGGGGATCATGGGGACACAGCTTCAGAGTGCCTGAAGAAAAGACTGCAGCTCAGTTCCCACTGAGCCCAGTGTGCCGCCACTCCCAGGGCACCATCACCGTGCAACACTGTTGTTCCACCCCAGGGTGGCCGAGAGGAAAGGGAGTGGGCTGAGGCCAGCAGATCTAGAGTGGATTTCCTACTCACCGCTTCTAAGTCCTGGGCCCTCAGGCAGGGCTCCGTTGTAATGTCTGGACCGTGACATCTACCTCATAGGGCAGTGATAGGGCTTATGAGGGGTAAAACGTGGAAACGCTCAGCATAGGGTTTAACAACAACTGGTCTGCATAGTGTCAGCTATCTCTGAAGATAATCCAATGTGTGGGGTATACTGAGGTGGAAACATGAAGTAGTAGACTTTCCTTTATGGCTTCTGGAAATCAGCTTTATAATCATAGTTCACACATATGTGTAAATGTGTGCATCATTTTGGTGCCTGTGTCTCAAGAGTAGGAGAAATCTTTCTTTCAATCGAGACAGTAAATAATGACTAAAATGTAAGAGCCATGAAGGCCAGGATTATGATGCATGCTTTTTTGAGTACCTCTTCACACCACCTTACAGAGCGTTAGATGCTTAATGATTATCTTTTGAACCAGATTTAATCAATAGAAGAACAAACATGAGGAGCCCCTGATGAACATTTCCATATTTTTTTCTGATTTACAGAAGATTAACATCCTTAGGTTAGGTTATCCTTAGGTTGACATCTTGCAATAATAAACAACCCCCAAATCTTTGATCATACCACAAGGGTATCTTTTACACTCATGTTCTATGTCCTTCACAAACCACTGCAGCTCTGTTCCTTTTCTTGTTCTGGGGCCCAGGCAGGTGGAGTGTCCCTTTTCAGAAATATTTCTAGACTTCTAGCAGAGGGACAAGAGTGTGGTGGAAATACAGAATGATTTTCCAAACCTCTGTTTGATGTGTCACAGGCCACTCCATGTACATTTCACTGGCCAAAAGAAATCACACGGCCATGCCTGATGCATAATCTTTTTTCTGGCAGGGGCACTGCCAGTTACACAACTAAATCTAAAATCATAGGAAGTAAAATCTGCCTCAGGGAAGGGCAGCAAATACTTTGAACAATAATGTAGCAGACTATGGTTAATAAAACAAACAAACAAAAAAGCCAGCCTGAAAACACTAAAAAGTAAAAAAAAAAAAAAAAAAAAAGAATTCCTACACTACCTGAACTGTAACATTCAAATCAAATTAACATGAAAATGGTACATTTTATACTTTTATACCTGTGAGGATTTGTGGTGACCGCAATGCTCATCTTTGTTACGAACTCAGTGACTACCATCCTCTTATGTTATTCTTTAACCTTTTCTCATTTTACCTATAGGCTTGTTCTCCATATGTGAATGAACTAAGAAAAACCCACTTTACAAGGACCAGTGTGTCACCTTGATTACCAAAGACAGAGGATGAAAACTTCCTCTAGCATATCACGCTACGGAGCGGCGCCAACCATGGATAGGCACTTGAAATCCCTCTCTCAACCCAGAGTCTCCTCATTGTCAACTATCCAGAGTTGAATAGTTAGCTTACAATTGATTGATGGCAACTAAAATATTTTTGTATCCTAAAAAGAGGGCAAGCTATCTTATTTCTCATTAATATATATCTTAAGAACCAACTCTTGTATTCAGTCTAGAATTGTAAGCTCTTGTTTTTCTGTGAAACTTTAACCATTTGGCTCTTCACTATGCTCTATGAACTGGGTAATAATGGATGTCACTTATTTTGGTTTCTCTTAAAGTGTTTTGAAATTTGTTTGCTCCTCCCTGACTCCGCTCCTCCCCTCTGTTGTTGCTCATTCAGAATTATAGGAATACAACCATAGTAGAGTTCTCCAAATGAGGTATAATCACTTTCCTCAGAAAATTACTTCACACTTTAATTATTTTTCTGACATTTTCACCAATAAATAATCACAAGTTTTCAAACAACACAACACAGAGTTTGAACTCTGAGCGTGGAGGTTAGGAAGCCTTTCATTTATCTCTGTCCACATGATATGAGTTATTGGTTACTTGCTTTTCAAAGAAGACTCATTATAGGAAAATTATATTCCAAGGTAGCCCTGTTCAATGAATTTTGCTTAATCTCTGCCTACATTTGATTTGCTAAACTCCACACTCATAGCATTTTCCTCTCATTTTTTTTTTTCATTGATAGAAGCTGCAGAATTTCCTGAAAAGCTATTGTAGTTCAATATGGCTGTCTTCCCTAACATTTACATGCATCTCAACTTTATTTATTTTTCTGCATAGTACCTAGCTGGAGAAATGAAGATCACACATTCAGCAATTTATGCAATCCCAGCCACAAGACTATTTTACTGTCTGTTGAATAATTAGCAATGTGCGTGAAGATAGAATATACAGTAACTTGCCTGACTTTGGGCAAAAAAAGATTAGAATGACAAATAGTCAGACTCTAGGGTCAAATGCTTTGCCAGTAGTTGCATATGTTTATGCCAAAATACATAAAGAAATGTCACTTCAGCACATGAGTGATGACAAACACTCCAAGTGGGGCTGCAGTTCATCAATCATTTCAAATGTGCAGATTGGGTTTACCTATATAAACAAAAGCAATAAAACTACTCAAAGCCTCACCTTAAACAATTCAAGCATGACATAAACACTGTTACTGCACAGTCAAGCCCCATTTTACTTGAGAAGCAGTCAGAAAGGATCCGACAAACTATGATTTATTAAGATTAATAAAGTATGTCTTCAATAAAAAAAAGTTCTGTTAATATTTTGCATAAATATGGGAATCTCATTCAGCATCACAGCACATCAGAAAGCAGATGCAGCAGGGAGTATGATTAACGAACCTTGAAACTGTGGATCCACAGTCATTCTCAACAAAGTTTCAGGTTCAGAGTGGAGAGCACAGGGAAAGCTTGAAGCAAGAAGCCACAACAGGTAGGTTGCTCTGGGCTCACTTTTAATGATTCATTATAAAGGTGAATTAATAAAACTATTACGTATTTCCAAGCCTTTTTTTTTTTTCTTTTGTCCCCAGGATGCTTTCAAAACATGTGTCCTTTAAACCTCTGCTGATGTTTTAGGAGAATGAATATGATATTATTGTTCCTCTGTGGGAAGGAGAAGGCCAAATGGTTCCAGGCCATAGATCAGGGAGCAGAACTGAAGTCAGAAGTTCATTCAAGGTTACATATCATTTCTCTTTTTTGAGAAGGTGCACTGTAAGCATGAAAAATTATAATTTGCTCACTTACTTATGTTCTTTTTTTTTTTTTAAAGATTTTATTTATTTATTTGACAGAGAGAGACACAGCGAGAGAGGGAACACAAGCAGGGGGAGTGGGAGAGGGAGAAGCAGGCTCCCTGCTGAGCAGGGAGCCCGACGCGGGACTCGATCCCAGGACCCTGGGATCATGACCTGAGCCAAAGGCAGTCGCTTAACCAACTGAGCCACCCAGGCGCCCCACTTATGTTCTTGTTTTCCTGTTCCACTTGAGTGCTGTGGCTGATGCTAATGCCATGATTGGGCTCTTTAGAAGACCCAAGTAGAAGTATAAGGCGGCCATGCCCCTGCTCTGTAATTAAAGAAAATTCTGCTTGGGTGAAGCAACACAATCTACCAGGGATCAAGGAAGGCTTTCCAGGTCTTCCCAGAGAGAAGTTAAATGTTCTGATTCCTGAAATGAGGGACTCGGTTTAGTTGAACTATATACACTGTCTCAAATTTCAATTCAAATTTGACAATAACAGAAAAACGAGCAGAGTCCTCTTCCCTTAATTTTACAGAACTTTTAGAAGTTCCCTGTTCAGAGTATAATTGGAAAGATCAGAACACTTTTGAAAATATTTTCTTCTCATTTGGCCCATTTTGTACATGTAGAGGGGTTTAAAGAATTCAGAGATTTAACCCATGTCTGAAATGAACCAACTCTCTTAGAGAAGTCATTTTGTTGTTTTGCATCCTGAGAAGTAGAAACAAACTCACCGGATCTTGAGATACTTTTCTTAAGGTTTGGGAAACAAGACTGATCTGATGATAATATTTAAACAGAAAAATTGATGGAAATGAACTTTTAAAGACCACCGCCCCCCCCAATGACAGAAAAACAGGAAATGCATCCTTAGAGATGACAAAGAATGCTGCTTTACAATGGCTATCGAAAGATTGCCCTGCTTAATTGGTCATCCTTGTATGAAACAGCCCAGGCCATCCGTGTTCCTTGGAAAGAGTAGTGCACTAAGAATCAAGGGACCAGGCCATAACCTTGGTTCCATCACAAATTCACTAATTAATTGAACATTTGCTGGGCAGGGACAAACCCAAAGTTCTGAGAAATTCATAGATGAAACAAGAATCTGTCTCCAAATAATTCACAGTCTAGTGAGGAAAAAAAATTACCATTCGCCTCAAAAACTAGAGTTGGAATTGCCCTTTAGAAAAAGAAGAGCCTTGATTCATGGGAAGCTTTCTGTAAACTTTGGCTTCATTGCCATCCAGACCCAATTACTGTAAAACCCATTCGTGTTGAATGTAAATTGCTGATGTTCAGCCCCTTTTTCCAAGTGTCATTAGATTTTTTCAATTTTTATTAAGTTTATAAGTGTCATTAGATTTTAATTTAGCTCTTCCCCCACCCCCAGACCTGTTTGCATCAAATTAAAAGGGCAGTGAAGGGGCACCGGGGTAGCTCAGTCAATTAAGAGTCTGCCTTCAGCTCAGTTCGTGATCCCAGGGTCCTGGGATCGAGCCCCACCCCAACATCTGGCTCCCTGCTCAGTAGGGAGACTGCTTCTCCCTCTCCCTCTGCCCCTCCCCCTGCTTGTGCTCGCTCACTCTCTCTCTTTCTCTCTTGTGTGCTCGCGTTCTCACCCTCTCTCTCAAATAAATAAAATCTTAAAAAGAAAAAAAGGGCAGTGGAATATTTTTGGCAAGTCTAAGAAAGCAATTTGAGCTGATAGCTGATATACACACATACATTCTTTTTTTTTTAAAGATTTTATTTATTTATTTGACAGACACAAAGCAAGAGAAGGAATACAAGCAGGGGGAGTGGGAGAGGGAGAAGCAGGCTTCCCACTGAGCAGAGAGCCTGATGCAGGGCTCGATCCCAGGACCCTGGGATCATGACCTGAGCCAAAGGCAGACGCTTAACGACTGAGCCACCCAGGCGCCCCACACGCACACATTCTTAATCAAAAATGCTTTGTGGTAGGGTGCCTGGGTGGCTCAGTTGGTTAAGCAACTGCCTTCAGCTCAGGTCATGATCCTGGAGTCCCAGGATCGAGTCCCGCATCGGGCTCCCTGCTCGGCAGGGAGTCTGCTTCTCCCTCTGACCCTCCTCCCTCTCATGCTCTCTGTCTCTGATTCTCTCTCTCTCAAATAAATAAATAAAATCTTTAAAAAAAAATGCTTTGTGGTAGATACTGAAAAGGTAGCTAGAACCCAGTAACCTCTGTCTTGGTCTGGATTTCCCTAAAAAGTGGGGTCTTTCATTTGGATCCAGGTAATTCTTTGTAGTAGGAGCTGTGGTATATATTGTAAGATATATTTAGTAGCATCCCTGCCTTTTACCCTCCAGATGCCAATAGCCTTGGAAATGAAAAGTGGAAGGGAATTCCACTACCCTCCAGATGCCAATAGCCTCTACTCTGAAGTTGTGACAACCAAAAAGTTCTCCTGACATTTCTAAATACCCTGAGAATGGGGAGCGGGGAGCAAAATCATCCACAGCTGAGAACCAGTGGCATAATGTGACACCCAGAAGGAGGAGGGGTCAGTTCATGGGTATGCTATTAAGTTAGTCACTGCTGAGAGAACTGGGCCTCCACTTAGCTGGAGACCCTCTGAAGTGTATAAGATGCAGCTCTGATTTGTTCACCTGAGGGATGTATTTATCCCTTGTATCATATCTGTCATTGGTCCCTGGTCAACTCCATGGGAAGCTGACTCCTTGTACTCCTTTGTGCGGTGCCAGAATGGCTTGGTTGGTTCATACAGCATGTCACAGGTCATCAAAGAAGCCCTCGGGCAAGAGGTAAGGAGG
The DNA here is from genome assembly GCF_029215605.1 of Mirounga angustirostris. Classification (NCBI taxonomy): domain Eukaryota; kingdom Metazoa; phylum Chordata; class Mammalia; order Carnivora; family Phocidae; genus Mirounga; species Mirounga angustirostris. The sequence continues at coordinate 84,654,330 of NW_026991716.1, read as the reverse complement.
TGCTACCGAAGCCGGGTATTTCTGGTTACACCTGTGTGAGGTTGGGTGCTGTAGCCACAGCTAGAGCAGAAAGTGGATAGAGGGGATGTCAGGTAGAATCTTAAGAGTGTCCTAGGTAGGCCAAAGACCCATTGTGCTCCTTTTCAAGACTTGGAACCCCTGGAGGGGTACAGTTATGGGAACTGTAGGAAAACAAAACACCGTGGACTGTAATTCAATGCTCTGGTCATTATTCTCCTCTCTGAATGCATTTATGATAGTTAGGTATTTGTGTGTGTGTGCATAATTTGGGACTTTTTCTATGTCAAAAGCTAGGGAAACAATTAGATGGGCCAAGGAGACACAGGAAGTCTCCACAGGATAGAAGTGCCAAAAATAGAGAAGCTGCATTAAAATTAATATTCACCCTAGTCAATGACTGGATTTTGCCCTTTAATTCATGCACTTAAAATGTATTTAAACTATAATATCAGGTATGAGAAACACATGGAAATTGTGTCGAATTCTTACAGAGTAGTGAAATGTGAGGCACATAAAAATAAGACAGAAAAGTATGAAATCCAATTAAAATTTCACAGGAAATTTGCTGCAAGACTATATTTAGTCAAAAGCTTAATCACAATTTTCCAAATAAATTTACATCTGTATTTGAAGTTTATTTCTTTTTTAAAAAATACTTCAATCCATAAGGTGCATATTTAACTAAATTTTATATATTTATGATGTTAAAAAGCAGGAATGTATGCATATATGGATATACACATATGTATGCATTTATACACACACTCAGAATTCTCTTCCACTTTTCATTTAGCTTATTAAAAATGAATACAAACAGACTTTGAGCTCCAGGACGCTCTAAGAGCTTATAGCCTGTAGCAGCTTTCAAGATAACAGCTTCTTCAACCAGAGGAGTTCTGACTTCTCGGTCAGACTGTTTGAAGTTTCCAAGGCTTGGGGAGAGGGTGGTCTTTTCAGAAAAAGCCAGGATTTCAAAGAAAAGACATACCTTTTTTCCCCCTCTTTAGTGCCAAGATTTGAAAATGCTGTGAAGAGGGGGGAAAAAAATCTTTCCTTTAAAATGTAGTATTTCTCTGAAGAGACCCATCCCTCTGCTTGGCAGGCTCCAGACGTTCTCTCTGCCAAGTGCTCTGTGCTCAGAAGCTCTGGGCCATACCTTGAACCAGCTATTCGAGTCGGGTTTTTCCTCACAGTAACAACCTAAAATCAATTATCACGAAACAGTCCCAAACTTCAGGAAGTTTATTTTCCCGATATACAAATTACGTTGGAATGATATCCATTTTTTTAAAAGATTTTATTTATTTTTTGACAGAGTGAGCGCACAAGCAGGGAGAGTGGCAGGAAGAGGGAGAGGGAGAAGCAGGCTTCCTGCTGAACAGGGAGCCCAGTGTGGGACTCGATCCCAGGACCCTGGGATCATGACCTGAGCTGAAGGCAGTCGCTTAACCAACTGAGCAACCCAGGCGCCCGGAATGATATCCATTAATTGGTTAAAGTAGGGTTTTTTTTTTTTAATTCTTAAATACCCATAAACCACTTCTTCAATTTGCATTTGGCGATTCTTATTTAAAGGGAGGATATAATTTAAGTTTGGTTAAAAAAAAATTACATTGCAGTATAGTGTTTTTCTTTCCAAAACCCCAAAGCAGGTCCTGAAGACAGTTATCCTTAAATAAGAGGAATCTGATGTCTGAAACCTTGCCTGACCTTGGCTAACCTACATAACCTTTTGGAGTTGGATTTTCTCATTTGGGAGATAAAACCATGTCACAGGACAGTTGTGAAAGTTAAATGATGTAATGCCTATAAAATATCTGACCCGGAAAAGGCATAAACCTGTGTTAGTCCTTTTCCCCACCGTTTAGTCATGAAATAATCATTCTACTATGGCAACTCAAGCCTCATTTTCTTTGTTTGTGAAACGGCAAAGGGGACCTACCTCAGAGGGTTGAGGCAAGAGTCAACACAGGAACTGATGTAAGGCATTGGTTCAGCACTTGCTCGATGATAATTGCTTCATGCCCATTAGGTAGCAAGTGATGGCAGTAAGAATAGTTACAGAACAAGTTCATTATCACCATTAACAAATCTAAGGAGCATCTGAAATGTGCATGGCACCGTGTCGGGTGCTCGAGTAGAGTGTTAGAAAGCTTTGACTCTTAAGGAGTCAGGGTCTCTCCGTACAGAAGATAAGTGCTATGACAGATTAGCATAGAAGTAGCAAATAGAGACCAGTACAGGCTAAATGGGAGAGAAGGAGCAGGAAAGGAGGGATCACTGTTGGTGGATGTATCTGGGGAAAGTGATGAGACATGGGACCTAACAGTGGAAAAAAGGGAGAATGCATTTGAGTGGCAGGGAAGAAAGAAGACATTTCAGTTTGGAAGAAATGATAAAATGATAGAAATGCACATTGTGCATTTCGCGGGAAAACACGGGGTCAACCAGTTTGTCAAGGCAAGGAAACCTGTAAGGGACCCACGAGAATCAAGGCTGGGAGGATGGGAAGGGACTCAGTCATGAGGAGACTCAAGGGCCAGGCTTAGGTGTTTTACCTCCCTCTTGAAGAAGATAAGCTTGATGGAATGGGTTGGAACAGAAAAATGGCACATAAGCAAAATTTTAGGAAGACTAAGTACAATACATTTCTTTTTTTTTCCCTTAAAATACCTTAGCCAATTAAAAACTCAAAAACAAATACGTGAGTTGGTAATTAATACTTACTATAATTCTAAATAGATCTCTTAAAATTTAATTTCAAATATGAGAAAAATTGGCTTTTCTAAAAATTATTGCAAAGCAAACACCTGAAGAAAAACTAATTTTTTACTCTGGCCCAAATGGGGACACAATTCTCTCCCTCCCTTTCTCTCTCTCTCTCCTAGTGTCTTTGTGTCAAGGAGAGACAGAGGCATTTATTCAAGAAGGGTCCCCTTGTGAGGCCTGAATAAAGAAAAATATACTTCTATAACAGATTATAGAGTTTTTGATAAAATTATTGCAGCACTCTAGGAGAAAAGGAAAGAGGGAGGAGAAGATGAAAAAGGAAGATAAGGAGTTAGGAAACAAAACCAGGTAGTGGGCATCATACCGATTTGGAAGAACTAAACCAAGGAGCAGACACTTATGGAATAAAAATAAATGAAAACTAGCTCCATTTGTGTGAGACTGAAGCTAGACAAATTTGGCACAATAAAAGCGGTGGTGTCTAAGCTCCCCCTCTCCTGGTGTGTGTGCTACGGCTGGGACTCAGACAACAGGCATGATTACTGACAGTGTGCTCTGCCAGTAAACGTTTTATCAGGAACCCTCCATATTCCACTCAGTGTCCCATAGTGGAACTGGAGCTCTTATAAAAGATTTGAGCTCAGCGAACAGTTATAAAATGCGAAAAAAAAAATTGGAAAGTTAGCTGTCTTAACTGGAGCTGTCATAACAAAATACCGTAGATTTAAGTGGCTTAAACAAGAGACGTTTGTCTTCTCACCATTCTAGAGGATGGCAAGTCGAGGTTTCTAGTAGGGTTTGTTCTGGTTGAGAGTGCTCTTCCTGGCTTGCTGATGGTCACCTTCTATGTCCTGACATGGTGGAGAGAAAAAAAAAGTGGTACCTCTTCCTCTTTGTCTAAAGCACCAGCCCTATCCACTTAGGTCTCACCAGTATGACCTTAATTAAACGTAATTACCTCTCTATAGGTCCTGCCTCCAAATACAGTCACACTGAGGGTTAGGGCATCAACATATGAAGGGAGGGTACGATTCAGTCCATAGCAAGAGGGATTTAGAAAAATTGGGGCCCAAATTTCAGTTTGATAAATAACTACCTGTGTATCCTTTAGTCGGCCATTTAAACCTCCCGAGCTTTGTCTTTCTCACCTGTAAAAAGCGGCAAGCTGGAAGAGTACAGGGCTAAGGATTTCTGAGGACCCGTTAGTGTGCATGTTTTCAGATTCCGTCATCATAGAGTTTGGTATAAACTGGCTTTATAGATCATGCTTTCTAACTATCAAATAGACTGCTTGAATGAAGATTCGCCTAATGATTTCTAAGGGATGATCAAGCTTAAAATAGAGCGAGACCAAAGGAGAGAAACTTCGGTAGAGCCAGTAGAAGTGTGGCTGCCAGTATTACAGCTGGAAAAGGGTGCAGACCGATGGGGCTAGCAGGCTTCCGGTTGAGATGTGATTGTTCATTTTATGAAAGATAATCTGGATTTTTGTTGCCAAAAGTATATCTTTTTGGGGGAAAAAAAAAAGCAAAACAAACCTGAATATTCCAATTGGTCTTTTTAGATAGGAATAAAAGCATAAGGTCATGTTCCACAGCTGGATTCTGACCCACTCTCATGATTAATCTTTGAACGCACATCCTTATGGACAACAACTAATTCTTTGCAACTATCATTGTCAGAGTTTGGTGGCTTTCAGATCACTTTCTACCCTTTCTAGTACTCTTTAAAATTAAAAAAAACCCCTACAAAACAGGGTGCCTGGGTGGCTCAGTGGACTAAGCATCTGCCTTGGGCTCAGATCATGATCCTGGGGTCCTGGGATCAAGCCCCGCGTCGGGATCCCTGCTCCGTGGGAAGCCTGCTTCTCCTTCTCCCTCTCCCGCTCCCCTGCTTGTGTTCCCTCTCTTGCTGTGTCTCTCTCTCTGTCAAATAAATAAATAAAATCTTAAAAAAAAAAAAACCTACAAAACTAAAGAGTAACGATTACAGTGAGCTTGTCAGAGAGACAATGGTAAAGATAGAAATAAATCAACTTTAAGATAATTTGAAACTGGTGATCCAAGGTTTGCTTTCTAGCTGGTGGAGAAACTTCGAAACTTAAGCATTTTGGGTCCCAAGGTGGGGGGGAATAAGGCAGTGATTATCATGACACCTTTCTGTATTTCATTGAATTCTACAGGATTAGAAACCTAAGAATATATTCAATAAAACCACTGGTATCTGTTCTACTATAGATACCAGAGTTCACTCCCAGACCAACAGAACCAAGGTCACTGGCAGCCCTTAGGAAGTAGGAAAGTGGCAAATCTAGATACAAAAGTGAGAAACTCAGCAGTACAGAAGTAAAGGGTATTGGATTGATTTCTCCACCCAGCATCCTAACTGGTGAGTAATACCTTCTGCTTCTTTAAGGTAACTATTTATTTGCCCTAGTATGGACAGAGAACATTTGCTTTAGCTTAAAAAAAGAAAAAGAAAAAGAAAAAGAAAGAAAGAAAGAATGTGCGCTCTAATGGAAGAATCAAATTATATCAGAAAAGGAAGCACTTTAAGCTTTATTGCTGTAGATCACTCTGCCTCCAGCTGTGAAACTGATTGATGTTTAAAGCCCCTGAGGCACTGGCAGCTGTGGTGGCTGATTCAAATAAGGGAAAAAAATGTGTGTGAGTGTGCATGTGGGTGTGAGTGAATGAGTGTGTAAGCTTATGTAGATAGGGCAAGGAACTATATAGGTAAAATTTATTTTCATAACTTTCCTTTAAAAATACTTTGTAAAATTCTCCTAAGATAGATGGATAGAAAGATACCTAAATAGATTTGATATTTAATAGATATTTAGACAGAGAAATAGAAAAGTATGTATATATAATATAATAACAGAGAGAGAGAGAGGAAGAGAGAGACAGAAACAGAGAGATCTCTATGGTCAATTAGATGAATGCTTTACTTCTTAGCTACTAAATGAAGAGTAGATGAGTAAAGGAACCAAGTAGTAAGGTTCTTGGTCTTATTTAACATACACTAATCCAGTTCTGGTGAGGGGAAGAGTCAGTAAATAGTTGCAAGGTGGAATTGAATTGAACTGAATTGAGTTGAATTGAATTAAAAAGATACCTAAGGTAGAAGTAATGCTTTGCTCTTAATTTCCCAATACAAGGAATATGAATTATAAGAACAACACACCCCTGGGAGGAAAACTACTCTCATCAAATAATCCAAATATTTGTTAAATTTATACTTTTCACCCAGCATGATAGCTAGAAATGCAGAGATTGGATGTGGAAGAGTTTCTACCCCACTAATCTAGGTGTATGCCCAAAGAGAACATTTGGCATTGGTTACATTTGCATAAAATATGTCAAGACTTTATCAATTGCCCAGAAAAATTAGGTTTCTTCCATGTATCTACTCTGTTTTGCTCAATCCAAGAGACCAAAGCTATGATAGGATGAGGATACTTTTCTTTTTATTGAAGGAATAATAGGAAACACAGAGTTGGTGTTTATTTGTATGTGTGTAGAAAATCCTGGAACAGACAAGTTTTGAAGGGAAGAGATAGTCTAGCACCTACAATGTAAACTGTAAAGATAGAACTAAAGATATGATTTACAACAACAAAAAACAAAAAAACAAAAAAACCTCTCAACCAGGTTAGGATCAGCTAGTATGAGCTGGTTAGAACTCTTATCTTAGGATGAGTTTTTGAAATCTCAACTATTCATAAGAGTATAATGGGGTTTTTAATTGGACCTCTTAGTACTCTTCAGTGAGCACTTTTCCAAGAGGAAAAAAACCCTCCTAATCCCATTATAAGCCTGCAGTTTTCCTTCCTGCTGTCTGCTGAAGGCTTTCTGCACAGAGCCTTCAAAATTTTTCAGCTTGCCTCTTTTTTTTTTTTTTTTAATAATTTCATCCTTGCATGGTGAGTTAAATAGTTTAAATTGATTCCTGAGACCTATCAGCCTGGAAATTAATTTAAAAATTTATTAAGAACATTTCAAAGGAATGCTTGTGCTTATTTTTTCTCACCCACAACTTTCATATTATTTCAAGCTCCCCTCCCAGAGCTTGTAAACGAAGGCCTCAAAAGAGATTTGGGAGAGAAATAAGCTGTTTTTATCATGAAAATAATTGTAAAATTGTATCTTTGTTGCAAGGACAAATATTGCTATTATCTTCCTAGTGGCAGAACTAAAATGGCAAAGAACATGACCATTGTGCAAGATGCATCTTTGATGATTTTGTTTCTTCTGTGAACTGTTCTTTGTTTTTACGCTGGATTTCTTAACATCATTCTCTTGCGGTTCAGGTGATAATGCCCAGTCCCCTTTCTCCTCCCTCTCCTATACAAACACTAATTCCCCATTATCCTTTGGGTCAGGTCACTAGCTGCCATGGCACTTGATCTGAAGCAGAGGAGGAATCAGACTAACTAAGCCTCAACAAGAGTGCCATCTCCAGAGTCTATCTAAGAGGGGTGAGGGGTGAAAATCCTGTTGCAGGGAGAGCTACTTATCTTAAGGCTGCATTTATTTAGAAAACACACTGTTTTGTTTGTTTGTTTATTTAAAGATTTATTTATTTATTTGAGAGAGAGAGCATGCACGCATGCAGGAGGGAGGGGCAGAGGGAGAGACTCTCAAGCAGACTCCCCGCTGACCCAGGAGCCCAACCTCTCGGCCCTAAGATCAGGACCTGAGCTGAAACCAAGAGTCCAACGCTTAACTGACTGAGCCACCCAGGCGTCCCTAGAAAATACACTGGTTTTTTTTGTTGTTGTTGTTACTTTCTATTTTTATTTATTTTCTTTTTTTTAAATTATGTTATGTTAATCACCATACATTACATCATTAGTTTTTGATGTAGTGTTCCATGATACATTGTTTGCATATAACACCCAGTGCTCCATTCAGGACGTGTCCTCTTTAATACCCACCACCAGGCTAACCCATCCCCCCACCCCCCTCCCCTCTAGAACCCTCAGTTTGTTTCTCAGAGTCCATAGTCTTTCAGGGTTTGTCTCCTGCTCTGATTTCGCCCCCTTCATTTTTCCCTTCCTGCTATCTTCTTTTTTTTTACCATATAATGTATTATTTGTTTCAGAGGTACAGGTCTGTGATTCAACAGTCTTACACAATTCACAGCACTCACCATAGCACATACCCTCCCCAATGTCTATCACCCAGCCACCCCATCCCTCCCACCCCCCACCACTCCAGCAACCCTCAGTTTGTTTCCTGAGATTAAGAATTCCTCATATCAGTGAGGTCATATGATACATGTCTTTCTCTGATTGACTTATTTCGCTCAGAATAATACCCTCCAGTTCCATCCACGTCGTTGCAAATGGCAAGATCTCATTCCTTTTGATGGCTGCATAATATTCCATTCTATATATATACCACTTCTTCTTTATCCATTCATCTGTCGATGGACATCTTGGCTCTTTCCATAGTTTGGCTATTGTGGACATTGCTGCTATAAACATCAGGGTGCACGTACCCCTTTGGATCACTACATTTGTATCTTTGGGGTAAATACCCAGTAGTGCAATTGCTGGGTTGTATGGTAGCTCTATTTTCAACTTTTGGAGGAACCTCCATACTGTTCTCCAGAGTGGCTGCCCCAGCTTGCATTCCCACAACAGTGTAGGAGGGTTCCCCTTTCTCTGCATCCCCGCCAACATCTGTTGTTTCCTGACTTATTAATTTTAGCCATTCTGACTGGTGTGAGGTGGTATCTCATTAAGGTTTTGATTTGAATTTCCCTGATGCTGAGTGATGTTGAGCACTTTTTCATGTGTCTGTTGGCCATTTGGATGTCTTTGGAAAAATGTCGGTTCATGTCTTCTGCCCATTTCTTGATTGGATCATTTGTTCTTTCAGTGTTGAGTTTGATAAATTCTTTATAGATTTTGGATACTAGCCCTTGATCTGATATGTCATTTGCAAATATCTTCTCCCATTCTGTCAGTTGTCTTTTGGTTTTGTTGACTGTTTCTTTTGCTGTGCAAAAGCTTTTTATCTTGATGAAGTCCCAATAGTTCATTTTTGCCCTTCCTTCCCTTGCCTTTGGCGATGTGCCTAGGAAGAAGTTGTTGCAGCTGAGGTTGAAGAGGTTGCTGCCTGTGGGATTTTGATGGACTCCTGTCTCACATTTAGGTCTTTCAACCATTTTGAGTCTATTTTTGTGTGTGGTGTAAGGAATGGTCCAGTTTCATTCTTCTGCATGTGGCTGTCCAAATTTCCCAACAACATTTGTTGAAGAGACTTTTTTCCATTGGACATTCTTCCCTGCTTTGTTGAAGATTAGTTGACCATAGAGTTGAGGGTCCATTTCTCAGCTCTCTATTCTGTTCCATTGATCTATGTGTCTGTTTTTATGCCAGTACCATACTATCTTGATGATTACAGCTTTGTAATAGAGCTGAAAGTCCAGAATTGTGATGCCGCCAGCTTTGCTTTTCTTTTTCAAGATTCCTCTGGCTATTCGGGGTCTTTTCTGGTTCCATACAAATTTTAGGATTATTTGTACCATTTATTTGAAAAAAGTGGATGGTATTTTGACAGGGATTGCACTGAATGTGTAGATTGCTCTAGGTAGCATTGACAACTTCACAATATTTGTTCTTCCAATCCATGAGCATGGAAAGTTTTTCCATTTCTTTGTGTCTTCCTCAATTTCTTTCATGAGTATTTTATAGTTTTCTGACATATTCTTTGCCTCTTTGGTTAGATTTATTCCTAGGTATCTTATGGTTTTGGGTGCAATTGTAAATGGGATCAACTCCTTAGTTTCTCTTTCTTCCATCTTGTTGTTGGTGTATAGGAATGCCACTGACTTCTGTGCATTGATTTTATATCCTGCCACTTGACTGAATTCCTGTATGAGTTCTAGCAGTTTTGGGGTGGAGTCTTTTGGGTTTTCCACATAAAGTATCATATCACCTGCAAAGAGTGAGAGTTTGACTTCTTCTTTGCCGATTCGGATGCCTTTTATTTCTTTCTGTTGTCTGATTGCTGTGGCTAGGACTTCTAATACTATGTTGAGTAGCAGTGGTGATAGTGGACATCTCTGCCGTGTTCCTGACCTTGGAGGGAAAGCTCTCAGTTTTTCCCCATTGAGAATGATATTCGCTGTGGGTTTTTCATAGATGGCTTTTATGATATTGAGGTATGTACCCTCGATCCCTATACTCTGAAGAGTTTTGATCAAGAAAGGATGCTGTACTTTGTCAAATGCTTTTTCCTCATCTATTGAGAGGATCATATGGTTCTTGTTCTTTCTCTTATTAATGTATTGTATCACATTGATTGATTTGCAGATGTTGAACCAACCTTGCAGCCCAGGGATAAATCCCACTTGGTCATGGTGAATAAGCCTTTTAATGTACTGTTGGATCCTATTGGCTAGTATTTTGGTGAGAATTTTTGCATCCATGTTCATCAAGGATATTGGTCTGTAATTCTCCTTTTTGATGGGGTCTTTGTCTGGTTTGGGGATCAAGGTAATGGTGGCCTCATAAAACGAGTTTGGAAGTTTTCCTTCCATTTCTATTTTTTGGAACAGTTTCAGAAGAATAGGTATTAATTCTTCTTTAAATGTTTGGTAGAATTCCCTGGGAAGCCCTCTGGCCCTGGGCTTTTGTTTTTTGGGAGATTTTTGATTAGTGTTTCAATTTCCTTAGTGGTTATAGGTCTGTTCAGGTTTTCTATTTCTTCCTGGTTCAGTTTTGGTAGTTTATACATGTCTAGGAATGCATCCATTTCTTCCAGGTTATCTAATTTGCTGGCATATAGTTGCTCATAATATGTTCTTATAATTGTTTGTATTTCTTTGATGTTGGTTGTGATCTCTCCTCTTTCATTCATGATTTTATTTATTTGGGTCATTTCTCTTTTCTTTTTGATAAGTCTGGCCAGGGGTTTATCAATCTTGCGAAAATACACTGTTTTAAATGCGACCTTGTGTTATTTGGAGTGTCTTTGGGGTGGGTGGGGTGGCTGAAACTGCACCGAGATTCTACTAATTTGAGACACTTCCACCTTTCAGGCTGCACTTTTGAAACTATCCTCTTCCAAATCAGTCCTCATAATGAAAGGCAATTAAGTTTTCTGACATTCAGTGACCCCTAGTGATGTACAGGAAATGTGATATTGGGAAAATAAGTCACACAAATGAGGGTAACACACCTGACCAGGTTTCACCAGAGCCTTTACTCTTTCTTCCTCCCAACCCCACTCTGCCTTCTCTACACACAGTTTGAATTTTTGCTACACATTGGATTGTAAGTTATAGAATTGTTCACTGACAATTACAAACTAGGAGTTTAGGGACACCTGTGTGGTTCAGTTGGGTAAGTGTCCAACTCTTGATTTTGGCTCAGGTCATGATCTCAGGGTCGAGGGATCGAGCCCCACTTTGGGTTTTGTGCTGGGCATTGAGTGCTTGAGATTCTTTCTGTCTCCTTCTGCCCCTCCCCCAACTCACACTCTCTCTCCCTCTCTCTAAAAATTAGTAAATAAGTAAATAAATACATACATACATAAAAATAAGGGCTTTATTGGAAGGAAATTGGGTAACTTTCGGAACTGAAGGGAAAGTTAAATAACTAGGACTCAGTTAAAGAATGAGAACAATTCCAGAGGGTTCAATAGTAGCAACTCATGGAGAGTCCCTTTAGGCCATTCCATCAAATGCCCAGTGTCAACCATGGGATGTCCTACAAGAGAAGAGTTTGATTGGCCTTGTTTGGGCCAAGTGACTATCTCTGGGTTTACCTGAGGCGGGGGTCCAGGATAGCCAGATCCTTGATAGCAGTTCACTAAAGGAAGATATAGGCACCAGCTGGTCACCTCGTAGAAGGCTGTTACCAGTTCTATACTTCCCATTTGGCTCCCAGCTAAACTCCCATTCAGTGTTTATTGGGTGCTGCTTTCCAGAGTGAGTGCAAGGAGAGATGTGCAGATCTACCCCGGAGGTGTGAATCTCTTAGGTAAGTTCGATGGCTTTGTGTCTCTGAACTTCTGGCCAGAACCAGTGACTAAAGCCCTCAGGAACCCACCGTCCTCCAGAAGCTATTTACACAGATGGTCTCTGTTCTGGGAAAGTGATGCTTGGACTACTATTTTCCAATCAGATAAACACAAGAACGCCTTTTTAAAAATCATTTTAGCCATTTTTTTAAATTTCCAAATTAATCATTCTTTTTTTAATTGAACTTCTGCGTTTTAAATAGTGGATAAAAAAGAGCAGCACAAATGTCCGGGAGAACAATTACAACCTTCGAAAAGGAGCTTTGGTATTGAAAAAGCTGGCAGTCTTATGTTTTAATACTCCTTTAGCTATGCTTTTAGAAATGTGTTTATTTAAAATTCGTGAGGGGCGCCTGGGTGGCTCAGTTGGTTAAGCAACTGCCTTTGGCTCAGGTCATGATCCTGGAGTCCTGGGATCGAGTCCTGCATCAGGCTCCCTGCTCGGCAGGGAGTCTGCTTCTCCCTCTGACCCTCCTCCCTCTCATGCTGTCTCTCAGTCTCTCTCTTTCAAATAAATAAAATCTTAAAAATAAACAAATAGAAATAAAATTCGTGAGATTACTGGAAAAATATATATATGAAATAAAAATCATCCACAATAAGATGAACACTGTTAACATGTGGATGTATCCCTTCCAGTCTTTTCCTTTGCATAATTATTTGTTTTTTTTAAGTGGGATCATATTGTACATAGCTTATATATTTGTTTTTTTCACTTAACATTAACAATGACCATTTTTTTCAGGACATTAATCTTCAACAGGATGTTCTTTCAAATGCCTGCTTAGAATTCTATGTTATGGATAAACCACAGTGTATTTAATCCTTCCTTAACTAATGAACATTTGGTAAGGTGGTAAGTTTTAGTGTAAATACTGCTCTAAGGAGCTTTCCTGATTCATGAAATTTTGTATGTATTGTATATCTGATTATTTGGACAGGCTATATTCCTACAAGTGCAATCACCAGCTCGAAGAGCAAGAATATTTTAACCAGAAAATTTTACCAATTTACTCTCCCAACAGCAAGGAACCTTTGGAGCCATGGAGCCAGTTTACTGGTCTTTACAAAGTTCATCATGGAAGGATTTGGAAAATGAAGAAATGTATAAGAAAATGAAAAATTCTCTGTAATCTCATCAGCCAGAGTTAACAGTGGTTAACATTTCAATTCTAATCACTTCTACTATTTCTTCCAAATATCTATGTCTATAGGCACTGCATGTGTGAAAGCTTATGCATAAATTGGGAGCTTTGCTCTATCTATAGCTCTATTTCCAGCTTTATTCATTTTTTCCCATTTAAGAATAACCTTTAAGAATTTTTTCTGAATGATTTATAGTATTCTACCCTGTGGATCTTATGTGTTAAATATTTAGGTTGGTTACTTCTAATTTTTATTATAAATAATGCTTTGATGAGCATTCATTATAAATCTTAATGTACAGCTTTGATGAGGCCCCTGGCATTGATTTCTAGAGGTAGAACTATTTGAGCAAAGAGCATAAGTATTAGAGAGATTTTTTTGATACATGCTGTCAAATCACCTTTCGGAAAGGTTTTAGCAATTTGTAATTTCACTAGTAGTTTATGAGAGCATCCATTTCTCTCTAACTTTTTTTAACATTGAGTATTAATATTTTCCCATCTGGGCTACTGATTATCCAAAAGTGATACTTTATTTCTTCAATTTACATGTCTTTTTTTTTTACTAGTTATAGTGATTACTTTTTTCTTTTTTTATTATTATTATGTTATGTTAATCACCATACATTACATCATTAGTTTTTGATGTAGTGTTCTATGATTCATTGTTTGCGTATAACACCCAGTGCTCCATGCAGAACGTGCCCTCTCTAATACCCGTCACCAGGCTAACCCATCCGCCCACACCCCTCCCCTCTAGAACCCTCAGTTTGTTTCTCAGAGTCCATAGTCTCTCATGGTTTGTCTCCCCCTCTGATTTTCCGCCCTTCATTTTTCCCTTCCTGCTATCTTCTTCTTCTTCTTTTTTTTTTTTTTTTTTACCATATAATGTATTATTTGTTTCAGAGGTACAGGTCTGTGATTCAACAGTCTTACACAATTCACAGCATTCACCATAGCACATACCCTCCCCAATGTCTATCACCTAGCCACCCCATCCCTCCCACCCCCCACTCCAGCAACCCTCAGTTTGTTTCCTGAGATTAAGAATTCCTCATATCAGTAAGGTCATATGATACATATCTTTCTCTGATTGACTTATTTCGCTCAGAATAATACCCTCCAGTTCCATCCACGTCATTGCAAATGGCAAGATCTCATTCCTTTTGATGGCTGCATAATATTCCATTGTATATATACCACATCTTCTTTATCCACTTATCTGTCAGTGGACATCTTGGCTCTTTCCATAGTTTGGCTATTGTGGACATTGCTGCTATAAACATCGGGGTGCACATGCCCCTTTGGATCCCTACATTTGTATCTTGATTACTTTTTGTATTAATTGCTCATTTGTATTTTCCTTTGGTGATTTTCCAATACAGCATGTTGACAATTTTTTAAATTAAGAGACTCATCTTTTCCTTATTGGTTTATAAGAACTATATAATAAAAAAACACTTTCTCCCAGGAAGAATGGAAAGCTGCTGTGCTCTCAGTGCTTCCAAGACTAGCAGCAACACCTGGGAACTTTGTCAGAAATGGGACTTCTCAGGCCTTCACCCAGCCCTACTACAAGCTGTGTCTTAACAAGCTTCACAGGGGATTTGGATGTACACTGAAATTTGAGGGCCACCAAGTTAGAGTCAAGATGCCTTCTCAACACAACAGGGTATAATCACTCTGTCCTTTGAACTTCTCTAACACCTGTTTGCATGGATGGAACCATATGCAATTACTGATACGTGATTGTTCTTGAATGATAAAATGGCAGTTTCATGTGTTGCAAACTTTTACAATTCTAATAGTACTTTCTGCTAGAGATGATATTCAAAATGTTTAAGAACTGGTACTAGCTCAGATGCTTATCAATTGGAATGAGTTCCTTCCATGAAGCAGGGTCCTTCAGGGCCTCTTGCTGTGCAGGTGTGTAACACTTCAGTTTCAGAGGAAGTGTGGAGGAAATGAAGGTCCTTGAAGAGGGGCTTGGGGGTTGGACTGGGGGTGGGCACTTGTGGGGGGACAGCATTTATTTACCAATTTGAAAATATGCAAGATTTTAAGAGCAATTACAGCTGTATGTGTGCATACATGACCTGGACATCTGCTCTGTTACCAGGCTCTATTCTGTATCCGTGTTCTTGGTATAATTGTATTGCCTTTAGTATCTGATTGCAAACTCTGCGAGGTTATAAATGGTGTGCTCTGAGTCTTCTTGCAAACTGTAGAGGTAAATATTATGCATTTTACATAATAAGTGCCCAAAAAGTGTTCGTCGGACGAATATTGATTTTCCATTATCGTTCATTTTGAGGAGGAAGAGAGGAGATATTGAGACCGTGGTGCTTTAATAGAATACACACACAGAGAGAAATGAAGTCCTTGTGGATTTCATTTTGTAACTAGCGTAGTTTATTTATTTTCCTGGATCTATGTATACATGACAAAACTTTCTAGTGTGATACTCAACTGCTGTCTGTAAAGAAATACCCTCTGGGAACAGGACTCAAAAAGAGTCTTAGTGTTTCATGCATCGTGAGAGTGGTTTTCTCCAAGACTCCACCTTTGCCTCCAGGACCTCTGCAGGCTTCTCCTTGAAAAGTGGCTTAAATGCTAGGCTCTTTGTTTAGTGTTTGTATCTATGTCCTTCCAATCCCACCTACTAGGCCAAGTGCACCTGTGTTCTGAATCCCTAGGACCATAGTTGTGTCTTTGAGCCAACAATGAGAACACCACTAGTGACAAGGACATTTATGATTTCAGAGCTTATTTAAAAATATAAATAGATGTACTTTTAAAATATTTTTGTATAGGACAGTGCAGAGTGAAGCTGTTTGATATTGAAAAGAGTAACCAGAGAAGAACTTTTATAAATGTTACTAAATCCTCCTAACATTTTCTTAGAAGTAAATATCAAAACCAATGCTGTTTTCCCAAATTCAGCAAGCAAGAGTTACTGCACAATATATCATGTTGTTATGACAACTGATGATCTAGAACAAGTAAAACCTGTAAGGATAAAGTACACCACTCAGCATAATGCACTTTATTCTGTTAAAAAGAAAAGTTATTTTTTCCTCCACAAATGAGACAATATGATGGGGAAATTAAATTAAATGGTGATGTTATTCCCTGAGGGCAAAACAATTCCATTCAATAAATTAATTTTACATCAGTAACTCTTTCTTTTCTTGAAACTGACAGTAATAACCTGACAGCTTAAAGCTCTAATAAACTTCAAGATCAGAACGACTACTCTACTTGTACAAAGGGGAAGTCAGGAGTATCACAGGTATGATAATCATTCTCTATTCATCACAAAGAGGAGAAAATCTTCCAAATTCAATTTAACTAACTGCATTTACTTGATGAAACAGGGCACTTAAAATAGTCTTTGACAGCATGTGGTTGGAGGAACCTAACATTCCCATTCTTCGGGAAGGTCGCTAAACCTCACTGACATATTACGATCAACTATTCTAAATAAATAATATTTGAAACCTGGAAACCCATCACACAAATAATTGTATCATCCTAATGGAAAAAAGGGGGGGGGGCAGAGGGGAAAGAAAAATGTGAGGGGGCCTATGACGTACACAAAGCCAGCAAGTGCCAATGTTTCGATCTAGTGACCTGGGGATTTGTCAGGGCTTCTAAATTTGGGGCACTTGTGCCTATCTGGAAGCTACTATGTACACTGCATAGCAGCAAGAGGGAACTCAAGGCTTTGTGCATTCATCTCTCCATCTCAACCTCTGCTCCCCTCAAGTGAGCCAACCAGAACAAATATTAACCCCCAGGCATAGGAGAAGTTACCTCTTTTACTGTTCTTCTCATAAAAACTTTATGCTTCTCTGAAAGTATTTTACAACCATGACAGAAAACATTAGCACTGATTCCAGTAGACTCACACTGGCCCAAACCTGGGAATTCAGCCAGAACTGAACAACAAGTCCCCTTTTGCATCCTCTCCAGGGGATGACTTCATCGCTAATACTTTTGTACCTACACACCAACTTTTGGGTAACAAACCGGATGTATAGTGCCAAATATCACTGTGCTTATAATTTTTCATTTTCAGATGATACCGATGAATGATTTGTGAATGTAAAAAAAACCATTAAATGGAATAATAAAGAGTTGCTCAGTTTCTTTGCAACATTGAGTGGTTCCAATTAGAGGCTGAAGGAGCCCTGCTGCTTTTTCATCATTCAGGTTTATGACATAGCACATATCCCAGAGGTCTTCAGGAGAAGACTCAAAGAGAGATGTCACCTGTACATCCAAATAGATTTACAGAGGTTTGCTAATCTGCAAAC
The DNA here is from genome assembly GCF_029215605.1 of Mirounga angustirostris. Lineage (NCBI taxonomy): Eukaryota > Metazoa > Chordata > Mammalia > Carnivora > Phocidae > Mirounga > Mirounga angustirostris. Next base: position 84,637,077 of record NW_026991716.1, on the reverse strand, counting down.
ACACACACACACACACACACACGCACATGCGCGCACACCCCCCCCCCCCAAAACGTGGGTCTCTCTAAAGCAGGAGGCATGTGCTGCCTGTTTTGTAGAAAGTACAATTTAATTGCTATGGTTCTGCAATTATTCACAAATCATGTTGAACAGTGAACAATTAATCCCAAATCTTAGCTCGACAGCCTTTACCACAGCTAGCGAGTTACATTTTAAAATGTTTTAAGGCAGTTAGCTGAGCACATTTTTCAGCTCAAGCTAACAGACTGCTCAAGGTTTTTTCATCTTTGCCATCAATCAGTCTAACCCAGAAATCCTTGTTTTTTGAATGGAGTATTGGGATGTCACCTAAAAGAGAGGAAACCTCCTTCCTATAAGAGCCTCAACCCCTCCCTCTAAAGATAAGGGTCTTTTGCGTCAATTCCTTTGTGACTGGCTCCCCAGGAAAGAAAAGAGACATTGGTTTTGGTTTTACTACTGAAATTTCTAGTGCCACCAGAGATCAAAGATCAAACAAAATACTCTCAATCTTACCTTTTCATTGGAAGCAATAGGTTATTTTGTCACTTAAAAGTATAAAGCCAGAGAGGACTCCATATTTTTTGCTGGACTCAAGTGACCAAAACCTTCTACAATCTTGCATTTAAAATGGTTCAGCTTTGGTCTCTCACTTGGTTGGTAACAAGATGTAAACAGTCCTGAAAAGGTCCTGCAGGTGATTTCATTTGGCACCTCAGGCAATTTTCGTCCTACCTAACTGCTCTCTCAAATGGCTTATTTAATGTTTCTGTTATAGGTGTGTTTCTGTAACAATATAACTAGCACAATAACAATACCTCTACCCGTTGTTTTACATTTTACTTTAAGTCAACACTAGGAAATGACCATCATTACTTAGAATGAATGATATAAAGAAAATGATATAAAGAAATGTTTTTCTTAGTTGAAAAACAACAAAAAGCACCTCATCAAAACCCTCCAAAATGTGTGCCGAACATCCTTAGTCATATGGAAGTCCAATGCAACCTCACTCTCCTGTCCAGTTCCTTAAAAGTGTACAGCCAGTTACACTTCATTCATTTATTCGCTCATTCATTCACCAGGCTACACATTCTTACCAAATACCTGGTATGTGCTGGGCATGACCCTGTGACTCTAGTGACAAAGAAGAGCATAAAATAAAACCCCTGTTCTTCTGAAGCTTCTAGTCACAGGGGTTGGCGAGCTGGTTCTGCAAAGGGCTAGATGATAAATATTTTTGGCTCTTGGGGCCATAAGAAAACAGCCATAGACAATACATAAGCAAATAGGTATAGTTGTGTCCCAATAAAATTTTACTTACAAAAATTAAGTGGGGAGCTGCACTTGTGTGTGTTTTATCTAACTGCCTATTTGACATCTTCATTTCAATGTCTAAAACAAACAAACAAACAAAAACAAAACAAAACTCAAGCTTAATACTTCTAAAACCATGGCCTTGATGCATTCTGCAAATGTATTTTTTGGTATAAAGTTTGCAGTTTTAGATAAGGTATCCAGGGAAGTTTTCACTTGAGTGAAGACTTAAAGGAAATCAGTGAATCTGGGGAACAGCCCTCCAGGCAGAGGGAACTGCCAGTGCAAAGGCCCTGAGGAATCCAGCATCAAGTGCTCCAGCCAATGGTGTCCAGTGATGAAGGGTGACAGGCAGTAGGAGAAGATGAGTTCAGAGAGGAAATGAAGAGAGGCACAGCAAATGTGAGGAAGTGGGGCCATATAGGTAACTGTAAAGACTCTGGGCTTTTATCTAGGTGAAATAGGATAACTATAGGATAGATTTGAGTGGGAAAGATTGATTGCCTTGGCTGTTGCCCTAATAAAGAGATTGCAGGTAAGCAAAAGTGGAAACAGGGAGACCAGGTAGGAGGCTAGAGTGGTAATCCAGGCAGGAGCTAATTGTGACCTGGACCAAGGCGATAGCAGTGGAGGTGATGACAAGTGGTATATTTTTAAAGGACAGCCCAGATTTCCTGAACATTTGGGGGACATAAGAGAAAGAAAGGAGTTAAGAATGATTCCATGGTTTTAGCTTGAGCAACCGGAAGAATGGAATTACCATTTACTGAAATGAGTACACCTGCAGGAACAGCAGAATGTATCAAGGCCATGGTTTTAGAAGTAATAAGTTTGAGGTGTTTTTTTTAGACATCGAAGTGAAGATGTCAAATAGGCAGTCAGATATATATGTCTGGAGTTGAGGGGAAAGTTCTAAGCTAAGGTTATAAATTTGCAAATTGCCAGCATATAGATGGTATTTAAAGTCATGAGATTGGATGAGATCACTGAGGAAATGAATGTAGATAGAAAAGAAAATGTCTGAAGACTGAGCCCTAGGCCACTCTAATGTTGAGAAATCAGAGAGATTAGGAATAATCAGCAGAGACAAAGTCCCTTTACACTTAGGCACTTTAGATAATGGTTTGCATCTCTGAATATATGACATGTTTTAAAACTGCAAACTTAATTGACAGCTGAAAATAATGGGAAATAGTTTACATATATTTAAAGGAAAATTTGAAAATAATACTTTGTTCTTTATTGGGGTCTTTGTATATCAATACTTCTTGGCCAGAAGGATACAAAATATAAGAACTGGAAAGATGCATGTAACTGTAAGTTTCTCTCTGAGGGCAAGGCCTATGCCTTTTCCATTTTTATGCCCAATGCCTAGCACACGCTGAACTTTCATATCCTTTTTTGCAGCATGATTGATTTAAGTTGGTGCTTGACCAAATTACTTATACTAATCTGCGGATTGCTGTGTTTGAGAAAGTACAGCTAGGTCTACAACAGTTCCCTTCAGTAATCAGGATGTTATATCTTATATTCCTAATAAGTTTTTGCAAATGTCTTTCCCACACTGCTTACATAATGCAACAGCTACCTGTTGAAAAGCACATCAATTGTTTGACTGTTCGGTGTCAAACAATTGGAAGTATGTGATATTGTAGGAAGTGGCAGTGACGAGGAGGCAAATGACATATTCTAATCCTCATTCTGCCACCAATGTAATCTTGGCAAATCAGTCTCTCTGAGTGTAGTTTTCTCGTCTACAAACTACATGTGCTAACATACTTTCAAAACATTTTTAGACTTTTTTTTCCTATTGCATTGATAAATTGCTTTGGTTTGGGTTAAATTTTCCAAATGATATATGCTAATACTTGATGGTAATATATGCTATATATTTCTTTAACTGTATGGCAAATTCAGTATATTTTCCAAAATATTTCACATACATTTTAAATTTCACACAAAGTTCAAGGGGCACATGCAGTTCTCCATCTAAACAGATGCAATAGTTTCTAGACCGAATCTACATTTTCTCTACACAATAGCAACAAAACAAAATAAGGAAGACTTTTCAAATAAAGGTGAAGGGTTAGATGGGAATGATGGTCACTTAATAAGAGCTGTATTGACTGCTTCCATCTTCCTTTTTTCTCCATGCTCTTTTTGTGTGCTGCCAGATTGCCTCCTAGCTGGAGGTGACAGCCCCAGTCCAGATTGCATCTACAGACAACCCATCTGGGAATTGTCTCTGCAAGTTTGAAAGATGTTCCCTGTGGCAAAGACCACTTTATAAGTCTCTTCAAACTGGAGGTTCTGTTAAAATGTGCTTCCACAGTCATGGTCTGATGTGTGATTGGGGTGGACAGTTCTGCAGATGTTGGGTGGCCACTTCCCACAGTCATTGCTCAGGAGTTGTGTCTTGTGTTGAGGCACCAGCGGGGATGAAAGTAGGCATGGACCAACTACCCTTTACTGCCATTTTGTGCTTGCCAGTATGGCTATTCTAACCTTTCTGTGAAGAATTCTTTCCTCATTTTTCACATTCCCTACTTAAGTATACACAGGACACGGGGAATTTTGGGGGAGCAATAATGGCTTGATCCACTTTAACTCCATGATTCTTTCCATACTCACTCTTGTAAGTACAGGTTATTATGTAACATCTTGTGAAACATTTGTGTGTATGTATGTATGTGTGTGTGTGTGTGTGTGTGTATATATACACATACACTGCATTTTAAAGTTATGCTATGATATGCAAGAAAGGTTTATAGTGTTGGTTCTCTATGTTGAAGAAAGAGGGTGAGAAGATATATGTTTGTCTTGGCCAAATGAGATGAAAAGAAATTCCTGACTTGAGTACATGTGATGACTGTAACATGCAACATGGATCCTGGGGTTGGGAGCAGAGAGAAGAGAAAGACAGGAAAACAATGGGGCAGGTAGGTAATTCAGGATTTGCATTCAAGGTGGAGTGCCTAGGCTAAAAAGAAACTCAGTGAACCATTAAAGATATATTGCAGCATCCTTCTGACTTTTAGAGCATTTAGATATGACTACAACTGCCCCCTTTCTGATAATAATTGAGCCTGTCTATATCCCTTTTAGATATGTAAGGATAGGATGACACAGTTACATTTATGAAGACTAAGTTTCAAGATTTTTGAATTTTGGACAGTTCCACTCTTAACTGTTTTCTCAACAAAGTACACTACAGAAATGAGCTAGTAGCATGCCACCATGTCACTTTTAGCAGAATGAGCAGCGGAAGGAGACAAGATCCAGTGCAAGCATTTATGGTATTAGCAATATTCTCTTCTTGGGAGAGGAATCATATTGGGACCATTGTAATCACAGAAGAGCTGCCAGGGGAATGTAAATTTTAAAAATGGAATGATGGTGGGGTGCCTGGGTGGCTCAGTCATTAAGCGTCTGCCTTCGTCTCAGGTCAGGATCCCAGGGTCCTGGGATCCAGCCCCACATCGGGCTCCCTGCTCAGTGGGAAGCCTGCTTCTCCCTCTTCCACTCCTCCTGCTTGTGTTTTCTCTCTCTCTCTGTCTCTCTGTCAAAATAAATAAATAAATAAATCTTTAAATAAATAAATAAATAAATAAAAATGGAATGATGGCTTATTATACAAGTTTATTCTAAATATTCTAATTAACTTTCTAGTGGAGAAAATGAGGAAGAAAATTCATGAAAAGTGATAAACTCCTTGGGGAATTTTTAAAGAATTGTAGATTGTTCCCAGAGAAAGATGAATGACCCAGGAACAATATGGTGGCACTGGTGGATGAATCCCAGCCCAAAAGAGACCTGGCTTTTGGGGAAAGCAATAGCACAAGTGATGCCAGATGATGCTCAAAGTGTAGGATTTGGGAAACAAAGTAGAGTAGGTGCCAAGGGAAAAATATGAACTATGGATTGAACCCACTAGGGTGCTGTGATGGTTAATTTTATGTGTCAACTTAATGGTGCTAAGAGATACCCAAATAGCTGATAAAACATTATTTCTGGGTGTGTCTCTGAGAGTGTTTCTTGAAGAGATATTAGCATTTGATTCGGTAGACTGAGTAAAGAGATATACCTTCATCGATATGGGTGGGCATCACCCAATCCTTTGGGGCATTAAATGGAACACAAAAGGAAAAGGAAAGGAGAATTCTCTCTCTCTCTCTTCTTGAGCTGGGAGGTCCATTTTCTCCTGCTCTCAGATACTGGAGCTCCTGGTTCTTGGACCTCAGATTCTGTGACTTAAACCAGTTGCCCCCTCATTCTCAGGCCTTTGACCTTGGACTGGGAGTTACATGATTGGCTTCCCTGGTTCTCAGGCCTTTAGACTCAGACTGAATTATACCACTGTCTTTCCTGGCTCTCCAGCTTGCAGATGGCAGACTGTGGGACTTCCCAGCCTCTGTAACTGTGTGAGACAATGCCTATAATAAATCTCTTATTCTCTGCCACCCCCCCCCATTGGTTCCCATTCTCTGCAGAACCCTGACTAACACAGGTAGCATTGTAAGAATAGTGTGCCTCAGCAACTTAACATGCAGGCAAGCATGGGAAAGCATAAAGGATACAACCTCATATGACATATCAGTACATTTAAAAAAAAGGCAGCTCCTAGACCAGATAAGCTGTTGATTCTAGGGTAGATTTTCAGTATAGAAATCCCCGAGGAAGACAATCCCAGTATCTTTATCTCCAGGCAGAAAGAAGATAAAAGGACTTCCAACTTTACTATAAAACTAGAAAAATTTTGTAAAGTAATTGAGATTAGACAAAATAAGACCAAAATAAGTTCTGGCAGGAGCTCATGAAGCCAGTCTTTTAGCTTGCTAGCACTGTAATACTCTCAGGGGCAATCATTATTAGTAATGGGTTGGCATATAGTTGCTATATTCTGAATAATGGGAGCCAGGAGGAAGTGGCTGGGTAAATGGACTGTGCTGATCTTGACCACAAGTGTGGGAAAAACCTGAGAACTGGAGACACAAGGCACAATTGATCTGAACTCAGGGAGTGGGAACAGGATGAAGATGGGATACTGGAGAGCTGGAGGAGGATTAGCAAAAGAAGGAAGAAGAACAAAACCAGAGAAAGTGATGTCACCCGGACCTCCAAGACTAATTTTTTTTTTAAAGATTTTGTTTTATTTATTTGACACAGAGAGAGAGAGCACACGCACAAGCAGGCAGAGGGAGAGGGAGGCAGAGAGAGAGGGAGGCAGAAGCAGGTTCCCCGCTGAGCAGGGAGCCCAATGTGGGACTCTATCCCAGAACCCTGGGATCAGGACCTGAGCTAAAGGCAGACACTTAACCGACTGAGCCACCCAGGTGCCCCCTCAAGCCTAATTTTTATAAGAATAAAAACCAGATCATTCAGAGATAACAAAAAAGCAATACTCACTATCTTCCCATTTCACACCATGGTTTATCTAGGTAAGTTTCTTTGCAGGACTAGAGATTGCGTGCAATTCCTTCAGATTGCTGGTGCAGTGGCAGTTACCAACTGTTCAGCTTTGTAAGCTTAGGTTCCCAACTTTTTCTCTATTCTGAGGAAAAGTGGCATGTAGGTTAAATGAAATAATGAATGACCTGGGGGGCCTGGGGGGCTCAGTTGTTAAGTGTTTGCCTTCGGCTCAGGTCATGATCCCAGGGTCCTGGAATCGAGTCTCGCATCAGGCTCCCGGCCCAGCGGAGAGCCTGCTTCTCCCTCTGCCTGCCGCTCCCCCTGCTTGTGTTCCCTTTCTCTCTGTGTGTCTCTCTCTGTCAAATAAATAAATAAAATCTTAAAAAAAAAAATAACGGGGCGCCTGGGTGGCTCAGTTGGTTAAGCGACTGCCTTCGGCTCAGGTCATGATCCTGGAGTCCCAGGATCGAGTCCCACGTCGGGCTCCCTGCTCAGCAGGGAGTCTGTGTCTCTCTCTGACCCTCCCCCCCTCATGCTCTCTATCTCATTCTCTCTCTCAAATAAATAAATAAAATCTTTAAAAAAATAAAAAAATAAAAAAATAACGAATGACTTGGGTTACCTGTCTGGGTGATGGGGATGAGGAGGGCAGTCTTCATCATCCACTAAAATTCAGTTTACGCGTTCACATTCAGTGGTGGTGACCTTAAATGACTCCAAAGATTGAATCAGCTACCAGAATGGCCAGAGTGAAATGCACGTGCTTTTATGGAGTAAGTGTGTCCCTCTCTATAAATCAAATGTTGATAAATTAATCTCAGTGCCATGAAACTTTTTGGAGAATGTTCTGTTTCCTTGGCCGTTTTGATAACACTGCCTGGTTGGATGTTCTCACCCTTCTCTGAAGTTGCGGAACTACAAGGAAACAGGAACAGAGTTTTTATGACAAGGACGAGTCCCCTCCTTCCCATCTTAATGGCTCTGGGCCAGGAGAAACAGACCTGAAGCTATTTCAATTATGATAGGGTTGTAAAGCGGTACTCTGGATTTTGTCATGCTAATTCTCTCTTTAAACCATCAGATTATTTCTCTCTCTAAAATAAGGAATTTCTGGTAATAGAAGCAGTAGTACACAAATTACGGGATGTAAACTATTGAGTGTAGCACTCATCACCAGAACCAATTCCGGGAGTCTTTGAATAAAGGATATTTTATTCATTTGTTTTAACTGGTTGAAAACTACATTTTATTTTACTGATTTAGAACTGAATGGTGGCAAGAGGAGAGCTATTTAGATTTTTAAAAATTCTTAATTCATTAGTAAAAACGATACACATCAAAATTCTTATCAAAGGATTATTTTGTATCAATGTATATAGTTATTAATTCATGTATTATATATTCATGTATAATTTATAGCTACAATATTTCAGCTTCCTGTGGGAGACCAGAACGTTTTACCCTATGATTTATTGTCACCATATCACCTACAACTTTACAGATAGTTCCTATCAATTATACCTTCGTGTATATATCATTGAAAATGAAGGATAACATTTAACAAGTTCTGTTTCAATCAATTCTCATGAACAGACATTGTTAGGGATGCCAAAGTTTCTTGAAAACATAATACTGTACATTTGTATATTACTTTACAGTTTTCAAAATGTAGTCAGATATATTATCACAATGTGTCCAAAACACATTTTTGTAGTCTTCCTCACATGAAATTATATTTCATAAATGTTGAATTCTAAAATATTAAAAAGAATGAGGGTGTTCAAAAAATATAAAAGACTCGATAATAAAGACACGATATTAAATAGGTAGCACAATAGTGGGTGCTCTTTCCACCATTCTTTGTGGATTATCCTGCAACGTACTGACAAATCTCTGAACTTCTCTGACTCCAAAGTTCCATCTGTAAAGTAGGAGACTATTAACCTTACCAAGTATGCTGTCAAAATACATTAAAAATACCTGATTTTATAGGCCAGTTAAGCATTTTTATAATTGTATGAAAGGTGACTTTAGGGGAGAAAGATGTGAGGGCATGTTGTTGGCATTTCTAGTAGATTAAGGCTATGCAAGCAGAAGCTGAAGACCTGATTGATGCACGCGAGTAGTTTGTGTGTGAGTGTGTATGTGAGTATGAGTGTGTGTGTGTGTGTGTGTGTGTGTGTGCGGGTACAGATGAGCATGGGGGAATGTACCCATGCAGAGGGAATATTGCTGAAAGATTTGTTGATGGGATGAAAGGTTAATTCTTTTTGTTGACAGTATGAAGTTAATAAAGCCGACATTGCCACCTTATCAAGGTACTTTGGGAAGATAAGAATACGTATGAGAGTTGGTTCCTGACTTCAAGAAGCTTTATCTCATCAGAGGAACAAGAAATTTACAGATGGAACAGTTAGAGAACAAAACTTAATGCATAAACTTCTAAATTGACTGTGTGGGTTGGTGGTTGAGGGGAGACAGTGTACTAATAATGACTTAATGACTAACAAAAATTCTGTGAGGGGAAAGATAAATGTGGGAGAGAAACATTCAGCAAAAATATATTGGAGAGCAAACTGTTTTAGAAAAGGTTTAGAGAGAAAGAGAGAGTGTGTGTGTGTGTGTGTGTGTGCATGTGTAAGGGCAGTCACAATTAATGAACATTCTTTTTTTTAAAGATTTTATTTATTTATTTGTCAGAGAGAGCAAGCGAGCTCGCACAAGCAGGGGAAGCGGCCGGCTGAAGGAGAAGCAGGTTCCCCGCTGAGCAGGGAGCCCATGAGGGACTAGATTCCAGGACGCTGGGCTCGTGACCTGAGCCGAAGGCAGTTGCTTAACTGGCTGAGCCACCCAGGTGCCCCTGAACATTCTTGACCAGGAAGAAAAACTGCTCAAAGTGTGACGAGACAGTCACTCATTCAACAAGGCAGAGTACTGAAAACACACCAACTCTGTGCCAGGTGTGGAAGATACAAATCTCACATTTCCTTTTTTATCATCACTTATTTACAAAAAGGATAAGTATATTCATGTTTCAAAATACAATTTTCAGATACTAAGGTGGCCACATTTGAATCCCAGGGGGCTGGCAGAGCTTGCCAGAAACCCCACCTACCTTCTTTCCTTAAGGACAACAAACAAACCCACACAGCATAGAACTCCAGCTCTAACATAATTTTCAAATTTATCTGTTTTTATTTTTTAAAAAAATTAATTATCTTCCTAGGTCTTAGTGGATCCTTTGAGAAATATAAGTTATGAGGGCTCATGGACAGAAACAGTTAGAAATCTGCTATGAAATGATATATTTACTTAGTAACCTGACAAGCCCTATTCATGCTCCGTTCGAGTTGGGGCATCTCCCGCTCTAGATCTCCATCCCCGACTCCCCCCGCTGAGCTCCTTGGGTACCCCGGCTTCCCAGGCATCTCTGATACTCTGCCACATTTCTGGTTACCAATGGTTTATGTGGTGACTTCCCCACTACACTACGACCTTTTATATTTTCAGCAATTACAACTAACACTACACCTTGCACCCGGTCAGTTCCCATGATACTTTGTGGCACGTTGTTAAACACTTTGGAGTCCGTGGTCAGAAACTATACATGATCCTAGAGGTAGAGCCATAGGGAACCAACTTCTGCAGCTGTGGGCTTTTGAAGAGGCAAGTTTCACAGAATCCTAGACCTGAGAGGGTAAAAATAAGGTTTAAAAAAATGTATGAATTTCATTCTCTCATTTAGTAAATATATCACACAGGTGGAAAGGGGAACGAGATGGTAGGCTCCACAGAATGGAGGTTTTTACTCTGGGAATTAAAGTAGAACAGAACCGAATGTCACCTGCAATTTTGACTTTGGGTGAAAAGGGTGAAGAGGGAGAGAGAGAGAGAAAGAAAGAGAGAGCGACACTACCATCTAGTCTGAGCCCCATGTTGGATATAGAGATTACTTGAAAATAAATTCGGAAGGAAGGAAGGAAGGGAGGGAGGGAAGGAGGGAAGGAGGGAGGGAAGGAGGAAAGAAAGAAAGTCTAAGGAATTCCTTTTGGAAATCAAGTGCTGGGAGTGCTTATGCTCACAGCAAGAAACGCATTCCAAGAGTAAAGATCCAGGCTTTGAACCCCATTGTGAAAGGCGACTCTTTCCAAATCAAAGTGTGCGAAGGGCCTATAGTTCTGTTCTTCAACTCTGGCACCCATCAAAGCTTGCATTTGCTTCTGCTCTTTCAAAAAGCAAGTTACTAAGAGCAGATTGGTGCCCTAATCTTCATATTCTCAACTCATCCCATTCCAAATTCAGAGACTGAGGATTCTCTAACAACCCCAGAATGCAGAGTCTAACTATACCTGAGGTTTCCTTCAATATAATAAACTCTCACTCATCTGGTTGTACGTGGTTTATAACTGACCATCCAATGAATACTTACTGGCGAGTCTCATGAGACAGAGCTCTCAAAAATCTTTGTTGAGATTTTTGTCTGAGGTGTTTAAACAATAGCAAAATGGGAACAAACACACAGTGGACAAACAGAAAAATTACCTTATTTCCCTGCCTGTCTCAGGTAGCTCAGGGGAAAATTACTGTCAGGTGACCTGTTTTACACTTATCTCTGATTTTTTGCAGTAGCCAGTAGTTCAGTGCTCTCTTCCATTAGGGTTTAAGCTGCTCTTCTGGTCTCCAGCAGTACCTCTTTGCTCTCTGCGTCGGACACCCAGAGCCCTCAGGCTGTGTCCATTCTCCCCTAAGGCAAGCAGGCGGGAACTGGAAGAGACCAGAATAAGTAGACAAAGTAGGGGGAGTTCAGAGATAAGGGGCAGAGGTGGGCCAGGCCTCACCTTGCAGGCTGTGGGAAAGACTTGCTTTTAGTCTAAGAAAAATTGGGTGTATTAACAGGGTTGTGAGTGGGGGTGTGACACGATTTGGTTTACGTTGCAAAAGGACTGCCTGGGTTCTTAGGTTGAGAGTAGTCTAAGGGGACAGGGACAGACACAGGGAGACCCCCTGGCCGTCATACAGGTGGAGACTGTGGCAGCTAGGCTAGGTGATGGAGGTGAAGGAGGTGAGATGTGGCTGGAGCTTAGATCTATTTTAAAGGTAAAGCGGACTGAATTCTCTGGTGGATTTGATTTGGGATGTGTGAGAACTAAACATTAAGAATGCTAAAAGGATGGAACTGTTACCAGCTGAGAAGCCTGAGAATATAACAAATTTGAGATGTTGAGGGTCCTACCAGAAAACAGGTGAAAAAGAAAAAGCTTTTTTTTTTTCTATTGCAACATGAGAAGCATATGAATGGGATTCTGCTCTGCCTACTAAAAATTAGAAGAGATTTTATAGCTTATGAGCTTTAGGTTGGCCATAATAAAATGGGAATGAGAAAGAGAAATATGAAGTGGTGAGTGAGTAAGAGCTAAGGTAACGGTTCTCAGATCTTAGAAATATCTGGCCGAAGCCAGTGGTTCTCAAATTTGAGTGTGCAGCAGAGTCATGGGAAGGACTTGTTAAAACATGATTTCTGGGCCCCACTCCCTGAATTTCTGATTCAGGAGAGCTGGGTGATCCCAAGAATACATGGTACTAGTTCTTAGGTGATACTGACATTGTTGGTCTAGAGGTCACACTTGGAGAACCACTGGCCAAGCGGCAAGCAAGTCTAAGGTAAGTATATTCTGCAGCTCAAAAAAAGCAGCAGTTTTGACCCAAGCCCCGTGTCTCTTTGTTATAAGAAGATCTCAATCCTTTCCAGGGGGTAAGTTTTTCACAGGTAGTTTAAGGTGTGAGTCCAGAGGTTGGGTGAGAGGTCTTGTTTTGAGATGTTAATTGACAGTTGCTGGCATAGAGACAGAACTTAAATCATGAAAGATGAGAAGCAGATGTTCAAGATGGTTAATAATATAGAAATAGGTGAAATAAAGATTGAAGGCAAGGAAGGAATGGTATTTACATCAACCTTGATTGATACATGTATTTAGTAGTTATCTTTTGTTATAATGGATCTCTAGATGCCAAAATCAGGACGTTTTCTTCTCTTTGTCTCTTTTCATTCATTTCTTCCAATGTGAGGTGTCTGAGCCTCTGAGACATTGAGTTACATGACCATGTTCCACAACTAATGTGACACTCTACATTTTCTAAAGATGGCCTTAACATTATCTCACATTCCAAGTGCCATTCTGAAATGTGACCTTGACACCCCTTCCATTGCAAGGTGAAGTCTTTGTTCTCTCCCCTTAAATCTGGGCAAGCTTATGACTTGCTTGTAACCAACAAAATGCAGCAGATGTGATGCTGCATGACTTCCAAGGCCAGGTCAGAAAAGGGGATGCAATTTCCACCTTATTTGGTGAAATACTCCTGTTATAACTTTAAGCTTCAATGTATGAAGTCCAAATGCCATGAGGCTAGCATATTGTGAGCAAGCCCAAATCAGCCCACATAAAAAGACCACATGGAAAACGTTGAGGCTATATTAAGAGAGAGAGACATGACTGGCCAGCGTGTAGCTCCTCAAGCCATCCACTCTTCTGATCTCAGACATCATATCACAGCAACCGCATGAGAGATCCCAAGTTTTGCCCAGCCAAACCATTTCTGAATTCCTGTTTTCATGAGATTATTTTTTGGATTCTGGTCATAATGCTGTTTGGAACCTAGGAAGCCAAAAGTTGAGGAGTGAGAACCCACCTTACTTCTCTACTAAGCTCTGTATGTCTTTTGCTACTTTAAGGATGACAGGTCTTGGAAATCTCTGAAAAGAGCCCCTTTGAGTCTGATAGTTATATCTCTCCTAAAGTACTCCATCAAAGCAACAATGCAGACTCTTTCTGGAGAGAAACCTAAATGACAAGGTTGTAGAGGAACAGCCTCTGTTCAAATAAAAGTCTATTGGCCAGAGAATAAATACAGAGAAAGAAATTGTTTCTTTTTATTCCAGGGTCACTCATCCATACACATCAGAGGTGACTTGGGGATATCAACAGAAACCATGGGAAGAAAAACTCCAGATAACTAAACTCAAGGTCATTTCCCTCACAGTCATAGTTCTGTTTGGGACCATTTGCTTGGCCAAGCCTATGAAATATGTCCATGGCCCACCTATCAGGAAATGGACATATCTGACTCATTTTGACTTAAGATTCACAGGAGGCTTTCTTCCAAATTAGAAAATAGATTTTGATGTTAGGATGACAAAAACTATTATTTTCATAATTGTCAACTTTCTTTCTACAGTAGATTAAAGATGGATTCAAATTCTTTGCTTTTTCATTCTGTGTGTGCATGTGTCAGGGGCGAGGGGAAGGTAGTCTAAATATCCTCCCCATGAATCTGGCCTGGCTTCTTGACTGCTTTAATTCATGCCAATTTCCAGACTCAAGCCTTAAAAATCTAGCAGCTTTACTTGTTTTTGTAGCATTCACTCTTAGAACCTTGAGACTACCATGCTATTAACAACCCAAACTATATGCACAGGCACGGGAGGATAGGATGTCTTGGAGAGAAGGAGAGAAAGAATGAGACAGAGGGGAGGAGGGAGAGAGAGAGAGAGAACCAAGGCAGCAGACATTTGCTCTTGGAAGATCTTCCAACCCCACCTGCCTCAACTGATACCGCAGGAATCAGAAAAGAACTGCCCAACTGAATCCTTGCCAAATTTCTAACTCACAAAATTTGTGCAAAATAAAATAGCTGCATTAAATCACAAAGTTTTGTTAGTGAGCAATAGATAACCAGAACAGTCTCCTTGCATTCATCCTTGAGTTTCTTCTATTTTCTGTAATGTAGCCAAGAGCCTTTTTAAAATATATATATTTTTTATCATATTATTACCCTGCTTAACACTTTTTAATAGCTTTTCAATGCTCTTAGGATCAAAGTCAAAATCTTCAACATTATCTTCAAGGTCTTGAATGATGTGTCCTAGCTATGTCTCATTTCTTTTCACTGCCTGCCTCACTCTCTGAACTACAGTCACATTGGCTGTTTTAAGTTTCTCCAAAACGCTCTACTTATTTCTGTCCCCATATGCTCTCCCCTTTCCTAAAGGCCCTTCCTCCATTCTGCCAGGCTTTTCTCTAGTTAACTCTTACTCATTCTTCAGATCTTAGTTCAAACATCAGCTTCTCAGGAAAACCTTCCCTTATTCCCCAGGCTAGATCTATCTCTCATAGCTCCTATACCTCTCCAACAGAGCAATCATTATATTCTAATTAAATAATTCATTATAAGGGAGTTTTTATCATTTGTCTCTTCTGCTGGAAATGCAACCTTTATAAGAGCTATAAATCTTGTTTTTCTATCCATCGTGCTTTGAGCCCATGCTTAGCCCATAGTAGATACACAATAAATGCTTGCTGAAAAATGCGTATGTGAAAACTGACTTAAGGTAGATAGATCCATGCTTCTCAAACTTCAAATGTGCAGATGAATCACCTGGGGATCTTGTTAAAATGCAGATTCTGATTCAGTAGGTCTGGAGTGGGGCCTGAGAAGTGAGTTTCTATTTCTAACAAGCTCCTAGGTGATGCCATTGTTGTGGGTTCTGTGGATCATTCTGAGTAGCAAGTCTATATAAGAATCATAATTAAGTCCTGTGGGTAATATGGAGCAAGCAGTTGGGATTAGTTAATATTTTAAGCCTGTGCTATCATTTTAATTTGATTCAATTAATTTCTACAAACAATTATTGAGCCAACTATTTCCCAGAATAGGCTAAACATGAGTAAGATATGGTTAGTGTCCTCAAAAACCTCACAGTATAAGTGCATTAACCAAAATATAAACAAATCAATGAGAGAAATGTGTTATAATAAAAGTAGACTACAAATATGGATTTGAGCACAAAACGGGCAATTGTCAACTCAATTTGGGGAGCTCAAAAAAATGGAAACACGTTGACGATCTGCCATGACTGTCACCACTGTTCTATTGTGTTTTGTTTTGTTTTCTTAGCCTATATATATCCACCTGAACTGAGTTATCGGAGAATTAGTAATTTAAATAATTGGCCTGACTTCCACATTCCATTTTCAGAATGAGCTCTGCAACTATTTAGTCCTCTTGTGTACTATGGAAAACATGTTTTTGTTTGTTTCTTTCTGATGTCTGTTTATCTCTTTCATTTTCAAGTTGCTGTACAATCTGTCATTTCTGTCTTCAACTTGGTAAATCCATTCTAGTCTTTATAGTTAGACTTGAATTTGAAAACAAAAATGTGTTGGAAAACAGTTAAGAGAATGATGAAAGGGACAGGAGCTGGGGTGGAGTCTGTATGGGTCAGGGTTCTCCAAAGAAACAGAACCAATAGAATGTATATGTAGATATATAAGAAGACTTATTATAAGATTTGTCTCATGTGATTATGGAGGCCGAGAAGTCCCACAATCTGCGGTGTGCAAGGTGGAGGCCCAGGAAACTGGTGGTATAGTTCAGTCCAAGTCCAGAGGCCTGAGAACTAAGGGAGCCCATACTGTAAATCCTGGATCTGGTGTGAAAGTCTAGCAATGAAGCACCAGTGTCCAAAGGCAGGAGGCGAATGCATGCTCCAGCTCAAGCAAATTGGCCCTTCTTCTGCCTTTTTGTTCTATTTGGGCCCTCAGTGGACTAGATGATGCTCTCCCTCGTTGGCAAGGGAGGTCTTTTTTACTTATTCTACCGGTTCAAATGCTAATCTCTTTGAAAACACCCTCACAGGCACACCTAGAAATCATGTTTTACCAGCTATCTGAGCATCCCTTAGCCCAATCAAGTTAACATATAAAATTAAGTACCACAAAGTCCTTTACTCTGCAGTTTGGTCCTTGAAGGAGAAATAATTCTCTTTTAGATGTTTACTCAATGGAATGGACTTTTTTTTTTTTTTTAGAGGCAAGTGGGGATATAGAATCTCATTCATAGTTTGGAATACAGAACCTCATTCACAGTTTGGAATACAGAACCTCATTTCAATCTTTGCGTCCACTCTTAGCTTTTATTGCACTAATAATCTCCTGGGTTCTTGGGAATAGTCTTCATTCTTTTAAGTTCTCCCTTTTCCAGTATAAAACTTTCTTTAACCACTTCTAAAAACATCATTTCTCCTGAGAGGAAGATAATTAACTCTACCCTTATGGTTATTATTTAATCATTATTTTTGGAGTACCCCAAATGTGCTAAGTATCAGCCATTTCTAGCACCGGATTATTATTCAGAGTTTAGTCACTTCTTAATTTGGGTCCCTGAAACCACTTTCTTTATCCCCCTTTATTAATATTTATTAGGAGTCACAGAGGGCAAGGTGCTCACCTTTTTAGAGAACACAGGAAAGCCGTACTTCCTGTCCTCTAAGAGCTCTCCATGCCTTGCTTCATCTCACTTTTCCAATCAGGCCAACGTGTTACTTCAAAATAATCTCTTTGACCCAACTCTGTGAGACATGCTTCCCTCTCCCACCTCATGCATCCATTAGTTTTTCATTGCCCATGAATGAAATTTAAATTCATTTGCATATCAAGCATTTCTTTTCTTTTCTTTCTTGTTCTTTCTGCACAGTCAAGCCATCTCCTAAAAGTCTTGCCTTTCTCTAAAAGAGAGATAAACAGAGAAAAAGATACCTTCAGGCTTGGATTCTTGTGGCCACTGATCTCCTTTTGGATAGAAACCCATTTTCCCCAAGGTTGGGGTGGCAGCTATTTAACTCAGGAGTCAGTGATGAAATGTTTTTACATAATGTATACCTCTTAAGAAAACAGCATGCCTCTGTTTAGGATAATCAGCACACTTTCACCTCCTACTTCCCCAAATGCATCTATAGCACTCAGCCCTGAGTATCCTGTGTTCCATCTGATGGAGGGCACAGTTTCTCCAGCTGGGAACATATTCTCAGGGCCTGCACTTTACTACTCTGTGTGTGTGTATATGTGTGTGTGTGTAGTTATGTTTTGATTTCTTTATTTCACTGATAATACAATTTTGGATTATCTGCTTGATTCCTTCTAATAGGTACTGCCCATGGGATTTCAGTGCCCATTATGATCTGTGTTGTTGAATACATTGGTGCCCATTGATTGCTCTACCCAGTGATGGTGTTTCATTTTAAGCTTTGTGGTGTTGAGTAAGTACTGCTGACTATGACTAATGTTGTTGGCTAACTAATGTCTTGTATATTTTTGAGTATGAAAGAATTCTCAAGCTTGAGGAACTTTCTTTAATGGGTACAACGTGAGCTCCGAGGAAGACATTTCTATATTCTAATTCCAGTTCTGGCAATTTCCTTGCCTGTTGCTCTTGAGAAAGTCTCTTAGCCTTTGTAAAATTCCATTTCCCCATGTATAAAAGGAGGTTGAAAAATGAGTTACCAAGACCACAGGAATGCAGTATGGGTTCGGATCAGAATGTGTGTTTATCTGGTACATAACAGGTATTTAGCAAGTGATAACTATGATCATTATTGTAGTTTGCCTTGTGGGTCAATTTTAATTCAGCACCTTCTGCATCTACTTCCCCTCTCAAGAGGACAAGATATTTCAACTCATAAACAACTTTTAAAACAAAACTGACTTCTAACGTGTATGATAAAACCATTGGCCTCATATCTCGTGTAACATAGTACGTTATACACTCTCAGCATAGGCCTTTGCTATTATTTCTTAAATATTATAGTAACTCTTACCCTCTATTAATATTTCTAGAGATTTCTGAAGGTGATAGGAATAAAGAAACCTAACCAGAAAAATGAAAACCAAAGAAAGCAAGAGAGTAGTTACCTGCAGAGTGAAGACTGAGCAATACTAACACTGTTTCACTATATATCTCAATATTACTTTCTGTGTGGTCCTAAACCTGTGTTCTCATTCACATGGGCAGCCAGAAATCCTCTATGAGGCCTAATGAAATAAAAGAGAAAACTGCAGGGGAAGGATATATCAATACAGTAATCTATTGGTTTAAATAGATCAAATGGCTGCTTGCCTGTATTGTTTATAGGAAATAGGTGTCATCCCTCCCTCCAAAACTTGCTATTTTCTAAAATGGATCCACTCTGAGATGTGATTTTTTTCCTCCCAAGTTAGACCAGTTGGATTCCATCGATCATAATTGTGACAGATAGCAAGTGATTTGTTTCATTACATTGTTAATGGCTGTAGTGGGAACATTTGAGCTATTACATGAAAAACTGTGGTTGTGTTATTGTGAAGCTTCCAAGGATAGAATTTTCTCTTCACTCTTTGTTTCTGCAATAGGCTCTCTTGCCCCTAACAGGGATGCACACTGAGTTTTAAATCCTTTTCCGCTTAGCTTGAGGGAGTTTGCTTTTTACTGTGTGTCACTGAAAAGTCCAGGATGGAGCCACTTCCCAGTCAGCCAAGACATGAAAATGGCATGAGCAATGTAAATTGATGTAAAAAATTACCATTCCTGATAGACAAAAGAGGGGAAAAACATACACACACAAAAGGAACATGTGCATCTGAAAAAAAGAATAAAATTCTTATGAACCTCTTTACTTGGTCAAATATCAACTCTTTCACGTGTGGGTTTCATTCTTATAAACCAGGAGAAAACTGAGTGGAGCTGGCCCCAGAGAAGATAAAATGCACAGGATCACGAAAAGCGTTTGTCTGATACATTCACAAAGGAGGTAGGCTGGTTTATGCCTTTCATGCCATGCATAATCTTAAACAAGTTTCAACCTTAACTTAAAGATATTTTAATGTATCCATTTGACTCACAACTCAAGCTCATATTGAATTCAAAAGAAAGCCCCTCAGAGCTCAGTTTTTAAAATATATCAAGTAAAATTTTATACATTTTTAATCAATCCCGATGATATCAAAGATAATTCTTAATTAGCTGACTGTCTACCCTTGAATCAATGACAGTGGTGGTTACCACCTGGGAGCAAGAAAGGCATTGACACCTCTGGGTCATTTTAAGGTGATTTTAATATTCTCGGTAACCTTCATCCCTAAGGATAAACCTGCTGTAATGCAGGCATTGAAATCCTAGCCCTTTTGAATACAGGTTAATCGTAATCACTTCCCCAGTAGTTTAAAATTTTAAACTAAACCTACAAACATATCCAAGAGTTACTAACAAATATTTACCAGAAATTCTAGAAGAAGGATCATTTACGGGAATCATCTTGGATTTAATAATGTTTTTTCTCCTAATGCTCACAGTTCTTTCCTATAGATTACTTTATCAATATTAACACCCTCCTTGGGAAATTGGTAGGAGAGCTGGTCTTTCTGTCCCTGTTTTAGAAATGAGGACAGAGAAAGCAAAGTTGGTGACCAACTCAAGGCTACGCAATATCAGGACACAGAACTCACACTTTCAGCCTGTTCTCTGCCTTTATGCTGCCCATGATAAATACACCCTGGTGGGCTCCTCTCCTCTCTTTGAGAACATACATATTCATGTGTTTGAAGTCAGCCATGGATATTGACATGGACTACAATGTGTTGAAAAGAGAGGGGCAGCTAACAGAATGATTAAGACAACTGAAAGAAAATAAGAAATTTAATAATTGAAATGTCTTCTAACTTAAAAAAAAGAGAGAGAATAGATGAACCAGATAAGATGCAAATAAAACAAGAAAACAAAATACATATGAAATGAAAAATACAATTGGTTTTGTATCTTCAAACACTTAACTTACGGGATGGGAGAACACACAATTTAGCTTGTTTGGGTTTAGTCCTCCTAATATATTCTACAGAGTAATTTATTTTCAGAAGAAACCTCACTGCAGTGCTCCTGTTATGATAATGGGAATTTATGCACATGAGTATTTGTGATCACATCACAGAGCAGTTTTTGGAAGAACTAAGGGGGAGGGGGGAAATTAACATTTTAAATATAAGGATGAAGGCTTAAAAAAAAAAACTCTAAATTTTCAATCTATCACTCAATCTACACACACACAAACACACACACACATACACAGTTCCACGGTGAATTGTCTTATTTGGGCTAAGTGCTTCTCTAGAAGAGAACAAAACTTGTGAGTGAAAAGCGGCATAATGCACAGAATGCTTGCATGGATTTGTTGATGAGAAGGTGGCTGCCCCTGAGATTGGAAAACACAGCTCCAGCAGCCCCAGACCTCTCTGACCACATTCACTTTGCTTACTCAGGAGCAGACAATGACAGGCAGGGACTTAGGGGGAGGGGATGAATCAAAGTCCCTCTTACCCTGTGTATCTCTGCTAGAATTGCTGTCAGCCTGGTGAGCTGACATGAAGCAGGGGATCAATCCAGTAGACACAGGATGAAAATGTAAACAGGGATAAGCTCTCTGTGTGCGCACTCTCTTTCTCTCTCTCTTTCTTCCATTTCATTCTCTCTCTCTCTTTTTATTTTTTTTTTACACAAAATCCAGACATTCGAGAGGGTAGGTATTTTTTTCTTCCCTGTCATGAACGAAGCAATGCTCAGCACTCAGAGTCACTTAACAACAGTAGGATCGTCTTTAGAGCACAGCCACACTGCTTTCAGCAAATTGTGTATGGCGATTTCAAGACTATGTTACAGAGTGTGCCAATATCTGTGTGCATTTTAGAGCACTCCAAATATGAATACCCATGGGGAAAATGATGGCAAAGTCACAGCTTGGGTACGTTAATGAAAATAAAGCTTATCGAAGTAGGTGAACTAATAGGTCCATGCACCAAAGTTTATGGGCACAAGTCAGCTGTCACTGGGTAGGCTAAGGGAGACATAATATTCTAGTCATTTCTCCAGTGGAAAGAACATTAGCTTATTCTCTCCCTTAATTGATATTCTGCAACTGATCAAGCACCGCTGATTGTTGACCAGCTCACACGTTCCCCATATGTCTCTAGATTGCTATACTCAGAAACATGAGCCTCTGCATCCCTGAGTTAGTTTGAGGATAGCTAAGCTCAGTAGTGGTTGCTAGACTATGTGTTCCTATAAAGAACATATAAAAATCAGGAGTTTGGGAAACTATATCTTCACAATTTTCTATGAAAATTAATTGTCTCATATTTAGGACACGACTCAAGGATTCAAACTAATTTCACTGGGTCAACACTATTAAACAGTTTAAGTTTGCCAAACCAGGTGAAACATACTGTGCGAGAATTTTATTTTCTTCCTCTATGTTTGTCCTCTGGCATACATTCCTGTACTTACTCGCTTATGAAAAGCGAAACCAAATTATGGATATAGTTAGCAAAGATTAGCCTCAGATTAGAAAAGCTTACACATTTTAGGTATCAACTGTCTATTAAAAATGGAGTTGTTAAGAGTGAAAAGCTGAATGCAGAATTTCCTGTCATCGTCATCAAGAGTCAAGAGCCAAAATTGCAACTTCTTTAACCACAAATATATGTTAATATTTTACATTCTGTTTTATTTTAGGAAACACTATCAAATATGATGCCAAAACATCCCCAAATGCACATTACTGACTTAAGATATCAGTGCATGTTCCCACATGCAAGGTGCTGAGTTCTAAGCATATTAATCATCTCAACAACCACCTAGGGCTGGGGCAGTTTTTACTCTCATTTTATAGATGAAAAAAGCAGAGGTGTAGAAAGAAGTCGGTGTCTTTTTCATTGTCCCACAGCCCACCTGTGGGATAGCTAAGACTTGAACCTGGGCAGACTCAAACCAGAGCTCATCTTAACTCTCTGTTACATTGATCCTTCCATAATATTAAATAAATCCTGTGAATTAAGTTGGTGACATGTTTCATTCATTTTCAATACCAAGAATATTTATTAAAATAGAAGAATAGGCACCCTATGTTAAACTCATAAATCCTTTAAAATGGACTGTTTCTAAGGTTCTTGTTATAACAGATTGAAAAATGACATGTATACAAATGTTTTCAGTCAATTTAACAAAAAGGATACACTCTTTTATTAACATGCTTTTTATTATTTTTTAAAAATGGAGAAGATTCAAGATTATTCATAGTGATTAGGAGTCTTATACTTATTTACATGGTTAGTAAGTATAAAGTATAGTGACCTGCTGAGGACTTGCAAGTAACTAAGATAGACTGGATCATGGTGTGACTGTGGGTGAGATCTCCTAGATCTTTGCTGGGAATACTTCAAAAGTGAAGAATGTGGCTTTCCCATAGGGGTTATAACACCTCTTTGACTTAATCAGTTTGCTTTATGCTCTCAGAGAAAGAATTCTCCAGTTTCACTCATCTAGAGAAAACCACAATATTCTTGGTTTGCTGTCGTGAAGAAAATCGCCATTTTCCTCATGGGAAGCATTTGGTGAAAACTGTGAGTAATTTCTCAGCAAAATCTGATTTGTTAATGTAATCTTAAAATGAAAAAGGAAAACCAAACAACAGAACAAAAGAGATCTTATATACTTTGATAATCCCAGACGGAATCATATACAATAGTAACTTCCCTTTCTCACTAAAATCAACGAGACAGAGTGCCTAGCTTGAGGGTGTTGCCATAAAACAGAATGAATTGTTCTAAAATATTTTGGAGGAATTATGGTGAAAATTTTCAGGAGATACAAATTCCTTCACTTAATTTATTGCCTTGTGCTGTTCTCAAAATCATTCCTATCCTCCATGATGAGATAGGGGCCAGGAGTCTTGCTCACTTGTTTTATACAATGGCGTTTGAACAGAGCTATCACTTACTGCATGTTTGCTCTGTGTCTCAAAGAAATAAAGCAGAAAAATGAGTAATGCTTTATTACCACTAGAGCCTCCTGGAAAGCAAATAATATGCTCAGGCCTAGAATGAGTGTTGGTGAAGGAAAGGAAAAGAAAATGTAGAAAAAAAAGACTGCTAGAATTTTGTTAGGCAGACAACTGAAACATTGTCAAAGGAAATGATTCAAAAGTGTTGCTTTAAATAAAATGTTCCTTTTATGCTCATTAATTAAACAATTAGCACATAATTCTGTCCTTTCCAGCAATGCTAATGTGAGGGATATGAATTCTTGGTTTACTGCTTTCTTCTTAATAAAGGCAGCCTCCAACTTACAGATGGGGATGGGTTACAAAAATTCATTTGTTAGATGGTCATGTGGGACCTAAAATGCCCTTTCCCAAAGAATCAATGTTATAAATCATTGTTTGGTTTTAAGGCTGGCTCACATAAGCCTATTTAAAATACAATGCCCCTCAGCTCTACTGCTGTAAGTATTAGACTAAAGTGTGAGATCTGAGATGGGGGTGATTCATTTTTAATAGGAAGGAGGAGGAGGAGCAAGAGACTCCCTTTTCTCGGGGACAGGGTAACTCAAGCCTATGGTGACCATATATTCTGAATTGAAAAGTGGGGCACATGGCCCAGCAAAGGCTTTTTTCCTATGACAAAATGATATTGGAAAATAAGAATCTACCTCCCAGAATATCCTACGGATGTATGGGGATAACTTTTGGAATTGGTATGACCCCTGAAAATCCAGTAGATTTGGATTTTCTACACTAGTACCATTTGAAGAAGAGAAAATTGGTTGGTTTTGCTGTATTCTGTTTGATTTTGAAAGCCCAGCAAGAAGCTGGAAGTCCAGGAGGCTTGTGTGTTGCAATTGACCAGGAGAGAGATAATGAGACCTGGGATAAAGCCAAGCCAGAGGGGCTGGAGAGGACACCGATTAGATAGAAAGTAAGAAGTGGGAATATCAAAATTTGGCCTATTGGTAGGAAAGAAAGGAAAGAGATCGGATGCTTGGCGGACCTAAATGGGTGAGAGTAACTCTGGTGGTGAATCAAAATCACCAGCGATGGAGGAAGACAAACCAATTAGCAGGGAAGATAAGCCTGCCCAAGGTCAATTGTCTCAAACCGTTCTTGCTTTACACAGCTCCCTTCTTTTTTCTGCTTTGGACTTTACAGATTCTTTAAAAAGCACTGAGATTATAACAACATGATCCTTGAAAGTAGAGCAAAGTTTAACTGGTGGAGGGACCATGATTGAAGGCACAGGCTTATGAATATTCCAACTACTGTTTTCCTTGCTTTTTCACTTGATCTTTACAACTATCCAATGAGAGAGTAGTTGTCCTTCTATTATAAATGTGATAATCAGAAAGATGAAGTAACCCGCTCAAGATAGTAGTTAAGCTGGTATTAAACTTATATTGAGACTGATCCTCTGACCAGTATTCTTTGTACTTATTTATCTTGTTAATTTGTGTGTCCATGAGTTGTGTCCCCAACGCAATTCAATTCAATTCATAAATTCAAAATGTGCTCAATGATATGATATGCTAGATACTGTCTTGGATCCTAGGAATAGAGAGAACAGGACTTGGCTCTACCCTCAAAAAGCTCTCCTTAGTGAAATATACTTCTAGACATTTGAAAGAAGAACTTTTCTGAGAAAAAGCACATAGAGAAAGAGAGAATTGGATAACCTAGATCCTGTGACTAGAGGTGAGCAGTATCTCTAGAAAAATCACCCACAAACTCTTGCTGCACCCCTAGTGGGTGGGAAAACTCTGAAACTATCAGTAACATCTCTATAAAGTACTGGGGTCTAGGCAGTACAACTTTGGTAGTGCTTATATAGCGTGGTGAAAAGAATGTTGATATTGAAACCAAAGAGACCTGACCTTGAATTTCAGCTTAGCCAATGATTAGCCATGCGACTTAAAGCCACTTAACCTCATGTGTGAAGTGGATATAACGATCTAAGAATTACATGTGGGCCCAAGTAAATCAAAAGCCAACTTCATGCCTGGTACATTATGGAAATTCAGTACATGTTAGCTATTATTATTATACTTAGTATTATTAGATACTGGTCACCCCACTTCTCCATGGAAAGTGGGACAACATCGCCATAGTAAAGCCCCCTGTCTATCAGAAGTGGGAGGCCAAGCAGAAGACGGCAGACATAGCAGAAGAGATGCCTTTTGAATGACTAATACCCAGTGCAGAAGCTGCAGCACCTATGTGAGATGAGGTGTCTGGAAGTTGTGGCAGAATCCAGGAGAAACCACGGAGCTCAGCAGGAGTTAATGGCGCGTGTGTCCAAAGGACAAAGCAAAGCCAAAAGACAAAGGAAGGGGAAAGGGGAGAAGCCATATGGTAACTTATTCATGACTGTTTAAAAATTCATTCATTTATTCACTGACTCCCTCAACAAGTGTATATTGGACACCAAGTATATGCTAAGTACTGCCCAACGCTGTATGGATGAGGGGCTCAACAAGGTCACCAAGAATCCTGCAATCCTCTGTGTCCTCACCGAACTCACGATCTAATGGAAGCGAGGCAGACAGTAAGTGAGTAAACTAGTAATAGTCAAGATAACAAGAGAAACGAAAGGCAGAATGTGCCGAAGCAAGGAGTTTCTAAATTGGAATGTGTGGGGGGGGGAGGAGGGTTAAAAAAACTTTCTTTATATGCAGTTTGTGTCTATGTCTAATATTTAATACAGGGAGTGCAGCTGCTCCCATGTCTGACATGCACAGTAGATGATGCCCTGTGTCCTGAGGGAGAGGAAGATCCCCCCACCCTCTCTCTCAATCTGTTTCATTTGTGCACTTACTGGTCTTCTGTAATAGGTCTTGACACTTGGACACTTTGTATGGTGTTCTTTTCAGCCACACTGATATAAAAATGACTAAATGCATAATAAGAAGTTAGCTACTATGTTTCCATATTAACAGAAAAGTTTGAAATATGTATGTATGGGCACCGGGAGCCTCACGCTGAGTGCAAATTTTGTATTGTTTCTACAGGGCCTGCAGAGAGGCATAGCTGTCATCTAGGTAATGAAATAAAATACCATGTAATGAAATGGAAGTAAGGAGATAAACAACTGAAAATCTGACTTTAGAGTTTCCGTTTCAAAAATATTAAACAAGATTTTCAAAAATAATGAAGCATAGTCAATCATGGTGTTCTCAGCTACAAGTTAAAATTAATATTTGGGGGGAGCAAAGTTTTATTTACTCAATAAAATAAATATCTTTAAGATATAAGCAGTTCTGGGGCACCTGAGTGGCTCAGTCGTTAAGTGTCTGCCTTTGGCTCAGGTCATGATCCCAGGGTCCTGGGATCGAGTCCCACATCGGGCTCCCTGCTCTGCAGGAAGCCTGCTTCTCCCTCTCCCACTCCCCCTGCTTGTGTTCCCTCTCTCGCTGTGTCTCTCTCTGTCAAATAAATAAATAAAATCTTTAAAAAAAAATAAAATAAAAATAAAAAAAAAGATATAAGCAGTTCTATGACATAACAAATAGTGTATCTAGAACATGTTACATAAAACATAATGTTTTAATTACATTACATTACTAATATCACTTTTCTTCTACTCTGGAAATGAAAGCATTCATATTACTAACCTAAGCATTTGCTCAGCTCTTTACAATCGCTCAGAAACATCAACACCATGTTTACAAATATTTTCTTTTATATATTTCCTTCATTCATTCTTTCTCTTTTTAAAAATTAACCTACCAGGTTAAGACATTATTAAAAAGAAAAAAAAAATCCTCCAAATAATGAATGATGGAACTAGTTTGGACATAAAGATACAGTTGTAGTTCTAAACTTCATTGACTTTTTAAATTTCTCTTATTTCTCCCCATCTCCTGGCATTAGGGTGAAACACAGTGGCATGGAGGTCAGGTGTTACGAGGCTGCATATCTAGGTTCTCCGGCTTCCTACTCTCAAGTAAAAATGGCGTCTGGACTTGGTTGCCTGCTGTCAAGTGAGGTAGAGGTTCTTCACCTGTCTGATGACAGGGCTGGAGGAGATAATCCGTTGTGTGATCTGGGCGTTTAGGCTCTATCCTAAGTAGTCAGTTAAATCTTTAGGGGAGTCTCCTAAAGTTGTTGAGTTTTTAATTTTTAAAATTTTTTAGCTATAAATACGAGCATCAACTCCTCAGCTTTGGCTTTGCCTTCAGTTCTATACCTTAAAGAATATATAATGCAAATTTGTTTATCTTCATCTAAATTGACCTCCAGTACAGTTGTCATTTCGGTTATTCTTGGATCACTCAGTAAACCATATTTCACCTTTTTAATAATATGGGAGGATTAGGAATAAAATCCACGGCCTTTTGAATATGTAGAACACATTAATGATCCACTTCCTTTTGACATGCATTTAACCCCCATGAACAATCACTGATTTAGTGGTCAGAGCATAGAGATAGCCCCTAAGGGAGTGGCCCGGGGCCCTAGCGGGCCTTCGCCACAACCTTGCTCCTGAACTCACTGGCCCAGGTATGGACAACACTTTACACGAGCTGGCCAGGTAGGATCATTCAAAATGAGGGCCGGAGCTCAGCCAGTCTGCGGGCACGGAAGTGTGGTGGCTCATCCCAGCACAACCCTCTGAGGCTGTAGGTTTGTGGAGGATGAATGACAGTCAGATCCAGAAGCTGCTGCTGTACAGCGAACTGAAGAGGAGGCAGGCGAAGAAAACAGAAAAGAGAAGTGCTCTCAGGTTTCTTAGCTGCTCAGAATCCAACCACCTGGCGGGCGTGGGGGATGCCGGCAGGGCGTGCAGCAGTGGAGAGCGCTGGTCTTTTTAGTAAAACATCTGGGCGGTCAAGTCTAAGAGATCCTGAAAATTAAGGAGTCATCTTTACATGTGGAGAGTGTCACTGTGCATCGGTCTCTTCCTCCACTCTTCCATCTGGAGCACACTCACGACCAGGAAGGTATGTCGTCTTCAAATACCAAGGGCAGTGTCTAGCTGTGAATTGGCTTTGGGACAACTTCTCTCATCTGTGAGATCTGGCCTACCCAACAAACACAAATAATGTTACCAGAGGAAATAATTCATTATTAGAAATCCATCCCTTGGTATCATCCATGATTTTTACGTTAAATGATTTTCTGGGAACCAGAAGATTCCCAATGAAGGTTGTAACTAATTTCTCAAAAATATACTTACATGTTGCTAAAAAGGGCTAGTAGGCTTTTGGTTCCAAGCGCAAAACAGTAGCATATATCAAAGAATGGATAGACTATCAAGACTGTAGCCTTCGTGTAACTCTAAAATTTGTATCTTGGCATATTTAAATGCTAGTCTTGAGGTTTGTCTTTCATGTGAAATTTCTTCAGTCATCTTGAGGGGCTGTTACACACCTTCCAATCTTCGTGTAATTAAGGCAGTAGTTTTGTTGTCATCTTGTCACAACTCATGAGACAAACTGTGAAAACGCAAGAGCATATGCAATAGTAAGTCCGTATTAGACAGCTATGTGTGATTTTGCTTTCCATCTTGAGGCACTTCATCGCACTTGTGAATAGTCAGCTATTCCTTTCCCACTACCTACCTTTCCCCCCCCTCCTAAAGATTCTTTTCGTTTTCTGTAAACTTACTAAGAGGCATCTTGGTCCACTTGATTCCAGGATATTCTGGGAACTCAGGTGTTGTTAAATTAATCTAGCAACAAAGTAATTTTAATTTTTCTAGAATTCACTAAAATTAAGACTTTACTCTCTAGTTTTAATGGAATGGAAAAACTGCTTTGTACAATTTAATAATGTTTTTAGTAAAACAAAACAAAACAAAACAAAACACGTTCTGCCACCTGGACAATAATAACATGGAATTTAAAACAATAAATGATATACCCGTATCTTTATCATTTGATGAGCCTTAGAGCCCTCTACACATGAGAAATTTTTTTCTTTGCTCCTATTACTTCTAAGTACTGAAAATATGTTATAAGTTTCTAGTAGTTGAAAAATGACCAAGAATTCATTACTAAACCAAGAGGTCCTTCAGGGAGTCCCAACAACTTGAATTTGTTTTTATTATAACTTAGAGCAGAGATCTATTATCAACATCACAGTTAACATAGCTGGAAAACAAAATTACAGTTGGAGGTGTTGGTAGGTAGAGGGAGATATTAAATTCCCAAATATAAGAGATCCCACAATGACTTTTTTTTTTTAAAAGATTTTATTTATTTATTTGAGACAGAGAGAATGAGAGACAGAGAGCATGAGAGGGAGGAGGGTCAGAGGGAGAAGCAGACTCCCTGCCGAGCAGGGAGCCCGATGCGGGACTCGATCCTGGGACTCCAGGATCATGACCTGAGCCGAAGGCAGTCGCTCAACCAACTGAGCCACCCAGGCACCCCCACAATGACTTGACAAACATAAAATTGGGCATGATTGGCAGAGCACTATGGATTAGAAAGACCTGAAACTAACCATGAGTCAGCAATGCCTGTAGGTAATTGATTATTGGTCTCAAAGATGTATAAATAAGGACACAGCATCATGGGCTCCACATATCCAAACCTGACTCAGCCTATCACTTTGCCTATTTCAAACTCTATATTTTAATCAACTGACAAGGGCATACAGGAGAAAAATGGAAATAATAGAAGTGCTGAAAAATGCAAGGTAAAGCATAATGCAAAATGGTATTTCTTAGTCTGTAGAAGAGAAGGGGAATGGTAATAATTTTGAGTACATATGGTGATGTTTTTTAATGTGGGAGAATGGCAATTAAGTGACCACCACCAGTTTGAAATCTAGAATATAATATACAGTATACATAGAACAGAATACATAGAATAGGTTTTGTAATAATCTGCAAGATTTGTTCCCATTAGAGAAAACCTCTTAATTAAAAAAAATACTGTGGGACCTTTGAGAAGTTAAGGGGAACAAAGGAGATCATTCATATTATTTATTGTTTAGGCAGTGCATGAAAATTTCTTCCCTTAAGGTGGTTGAGTGAGGTTCTTAGAAGAAACAGGACAGTTGATGAAATTTAAATAATTTCCAAGCCCTTTATCTTTATGACATCTGTAACCAAAGCCTAAATTTTACTCATTTTTCAATCTGCCATTTTGAGATCTGTAGGCCCATGTGCCTTTAACAAGTAAAAGGAAATAGTATAATGCCCTGTGAAGAGCCTGATTGGGTTTCCATGTGATTACCTTGCTGGTTGTTCTTGTCTCCTTCTGCCTGCCATCTTCTATTCTTAACTTCCACTCTATATAAAGCACCTATCATTCACTGTTTTGTGCTTGCTCAGCTTTGCAACAGTCAATGGTAATCTAGCTGTGACAACAGCATCATGCCGTGAGGAACAATGCCTTCCTCCTTTTTATCTTCTGTTTTCTTAAAGACTTTTATTTATTTATTTATTTGAAAGAGAGAGAGAGTGCATGGGCGGGGGGTGGGGGAAGGGCAGAGGAGGAGGGAGAAGTAGGATCCCCACTGTGCAGGGAGGCCCATACAGGACTCAATCCCAGGACCCTGGGATCATGACCTGAGCCGAAGATCGATGCTTAACCAACTGAGCCACCCAGGCGTCCCTATTTTCTTTTTTTATGATTTTCATGTGAAGAAAGACAAATTCTTCCTGTTTATTTCTTACCATTACAAATGCTTTCAGGTTTCTCTGTGGAATACATGTGATGCTTTTCCTCCTACAGCCTGGAAGAATCAACTTCTGCCTAAAACATTTTCTTCTGCAACTTTCATACCTGCTTGGAAAATGGGACATACTCACTGGCCTTTGGTGAGACAGGGGCTGACACCAGTGCTCACATGACTTAAATTCTTGAGAATGTGGAGGTTAAGATTGTTGAGAATCTTAATCTTATAATATAGGAGGCAGAAATTTCTACATTTGAGATTTGAGTTGACAAAAATGCACTTTAACAATTATTATAATGTAAACAATTGCTCATTTCATCTATGTATGTATATATTTTTTCTGCTATCAAATGAGACTCCTTCAGAAAATTTTTAAGACTTTAAGCTTTATTTCCCCCCTGGTATGAATATTCCCATTTTATGAGGAAGTTATGCTTCCTATGTGATCTCATATATTATACCAGTCATAGACTCATTCAGATCTTTAGAATGACCTGAAGATTTAGGAATGCATCCACAAGGTTAGGAGAAAATTTAAAATATCCTTTTGGATTTATTTATTTTTCCTTTTTTTACCAATAAAGCTCAACACTGGAATAAAGTAATGGTTTAAAATGAGTTTTATTTAGGGGCACCTGAGTGGCTCAGTTGGTTAAGCGTCTAACCCTTGATTTCAGCTCAGGAGGTGTTGATCTCAGGGTGGTGAGTTCAAGCCCTGCATTGGGTTCCACACTGGGTGTGGAGCCTAGTAAGTAAATAAAGAAAATAAAAATAAAATAAATTTTATTTAGTTTTAAAAGCCACATTATCTTTTGAGTCTATTAATTTTTTCACTCAGTTTAATTTTCTATTTTCTTATTCTTACACTCTTGGTTATCAGATACTTTCATCGTTGTCTTCCTCCAACTCAAAATGATACCTATTTCTACTCCACTTTGTTTAAAGATAAATTATCAATTTCAGGTTTTCAAATCCTACTCTTTTAAATATTTTAGTGAAATATTTCTAAAAATTAAAAAAAAAATTGTAAAGGTCAAACTACTGAACCATTTTACTGCTTTCCTATTCTTCCCACTTCCAAGGTTTCTCTATTTAAATCTTAGGTAAAATCATCTCTTGCTTTTTTTCACCAAAATGCTTTTCTGTAGTCTATATAAGAAACGAAATTAAAAATGTTAATTTATATAATGCTGAAGAGAAAACTGTCATCAGATTTGCTTATTAGCTTGCTTTTATTTAGATTTAGCTTTCAAGATGTAAGAAACACTTTCTCTGTTCCTCCTACATGAATATTTGTGAATTGGCTGGCGCCAAGTAGCAGATTGTATTATAATGTATCATATTCATACCTTTAAGGCTTCTTTCATCATTAAAGGAGTCACTATCTTTAATTTTTGTAAAGGGTCTTAATTATTGGTGCTTATTTCATATTTTGATTAATTTTGGTTTTTAATTTCCACTACTTGTCATGCCATGTTTTGTCATGATCTTTCAGTTGGGTCCCATTCTAATGATTATTCCAAGGATTCATTTTCTCATTTATTATTACCTCAGTCCTTTTAGCTGCTTTCAGAGGGCTGATATCAACTTTCAAGAGTAAAGTGTGAAGAACAGATTGCCTTCACACATTGATAATTTTGAAGATTTACAAACAAATTTAAAAATATGATTCCCATTAATGTGTTTAATAGAATTTGCTAAGATTTAAGTAGTATAGTCCTTGAAATTTGCATTAACAAAGTCTTAAGAAACCATATGGTGTACATCAGTAAGTACTAATAATATCTATAACTCATTTCAATTTTAAGTGAGAGTAATGTGAAAAAAATTACCAAAGCTCTTTTTAAAAAATATTTTAGCATCATTTAGTTATGAAATGGTATTGACCTTTAATTTTGAGTAAAGAAACTGTGTTATAAATTTTTGCCAGTAATTATATATGTAGCATTATGGCATGGTAAAAATAATTAGGATTTTATTTTTATTTTTTTAAGATTTTATTTATTTTTTTATTTGAGAGAGAGAGAGAGCAAGCACAAGCACAGGGGAGGGGCAGAGGGAGAGGGAGAAGCAGACTCCCTGCTGAGCAGGAATCCTAAGATGGGACTCCATCGCAGAACTCTGGGATCATGACCCAAGCCGAAGACAGATGCTTACCTGACTAAGCCACCCAGGAACAAAATAATTAGGATTTTAGAATTAAAAGTATTGGATTTGAATTCCGACTCTATTATTACCACCACCCAACTGTCCTTGGAAAAGTGATATAAACTGCATTTGCTTCAGTTTACGTATCTGAAAAATGGGAATAATTCCCTCAAGCAAGTTTGGGGATCCTCTTAAGGAAAAGGAATCCTAATTTAAAGTACATATAAGAGCAACTTAAACGCATGGAATGACTTAAATGTGCCATCAAATTACTTTTATACAATATATATTGACTTATTAATTAACATGTGTAAGAATTTTATCACCAGAACACTCATTTCCTTCGGCTGTTTCTTCACAGGTAGCAATTTTTCATGCTATTTCCTTTGGAACTGATAGACTTTCTTCAGGTGAATCAGGTAGATTAAGAAGTAATTTAGTATGTTGGGATGCCTTAAATATGAGGTTCTACACACAACATTGCTACAAGATTTAACCCTAAAAATACAGGAATTTGGTAAATTTGTTAGTCTCATCAGAAAAAGAAAGAAAAAAAAATCCATGCTGGATTTATAATTGTATTTGTTTTATTTTTGAGCATATGCCTGCCAGGACATTACTTCCATTCTGACTAGGGATCAATAAGACATGAGCCTTCCACTTAGAATTTCATATGTTTCATAATTGGAAAAATTTTCCCACAGATTAGATTCTGTGCCTATACCATTTCCAAACTAGTCTGTCCTCCACTGTACACACACTTCTGTTTCTAGAGCCACAGAACCTGGTCACAATCATGGCCTGAACTCTGCATCAGCTGCTTTGTTTTACCACTCTATGTGAGCTGACACAGTGGGGGTGAAGAATATTCCTGGAAGCCATTCCTAGTCCTGAATGGCTAGCAATAATTCAAATCCTCACACAAGCGATTGTTAACCACAAAAATATATCACATGAACCCAAACCGATGTACTCCCAACCTGCCCTCCGCTTAGCCAGAGCTTAAAAATGCTTATAGTCATTCCAAGGCCACTCAATTTAAAGAAAAGTGCAATGAAGGAGTCAGTGTGGAAACAGACAGCAAACTGAAAAAATAAAGGACTGTTTGGGGCACATTGTCAGATCCCTCCCAAGGCCTTAGGAGAGGAGGGCCAGTCAAGTGAGGGACTGGAAGATGAAGCTTACTAGGTTTATGTTAAATTTGCCTTTGAACCTTACCTACCATAAGACAGGAGAAGCCTCAGGAAGCAAAAAGGGCACTAATTGGGCCAAGGAGAAATATAGTTGAGAAATGTTTAGGTACACTTGGAAGGACTTGGTGAGAGTCTGTAAGGGATGAAAGGAAGGAAAGCAAGCAGGTGAGGATTGACCCCTAGGGCTCTGAGTTAGAAGCATTATGAGTAGTAAGTTTTGACATGGATACGGTAGGCTGAGGACATGATTAGAGACATTTTGGACCATGTTGGAAATGTGGAAATGTCTCTGGCATGGCCGAGTAGAGATTTTTCATAACATTTACATTCAGTTCTGAAATTCAGAGGAGAACCCGAGGGCTAGAGACTCTTATTTGGATTATAGACATATAGAGGTAATAGTTAAGATCAAGAGAATGGATGAGCCCCACCCTCAACACGCACATACACACGGACACACGCACATCACTAAAGGACAATGTACAGAGTAAGAAGAGCAGTCAACCAGAGAGGAAGCCCAAGAACACTAGGTTTTAAAATGGGAGCAGAGGAAAGGATCTGAAATCATGAAAAGGAGGAGAAATTAGAATGAGGTAAGACATGGAATTTCTGGGAATAAAGAGTCTCTAAAAAGAAAAAAAACACTCAGAAGTGACAATCAAGGGTAGGAAAGTTCCAGGTGAGTGGGGAGACTGGCAGCAGAGGCAGGGAAGAAGGAAGCATAGAAGGAAGCTGGAGGGAGTGGGAGGAGCTGGGTTATTGTTAGAGAGAAATGCTGGGTTGATGAGAAGATTTTCTTTCTGTTAGGGTGGGAAAAACTTGAGCCTGTTCACAGAGTACAGGCTAAAGATCAGCAGGGAAGGAGAGCTTTGCAATTCAGGAGTAAACACAACCTGTTCCCCTAGGAAGCTTCCCCTAGTATTCCATCTACTTAATGCCCTCTACCCTCTACCTGCAGCATGGATTGGGAACTCCTTCTATATGAACTCATAGCTCTTTAAATACATGAGAATACACAGTAGGTAATTATCTATTTGTCAACATTTTCCACTAGAGAACCTGGGACCTCATTTAGTTTGTCTTGAACTCCCTTTCGCTCAGAGCAATGGTTATTGAAAGAACCCCTATGTGGGGGCGCCTGGGTGGCTCAGATGGTTGGGCGTCTGCCTTCGGCTCAGGTCATGGTCCCGGGGGCCTGGGATCGAGTCCCGCATCAGGGTCTCTGCTCCTTGGGAGCCTGCTTCTCCCTCTGCCTCTCTCTCTCTCTCTCTCTCTCTCTCTGTCTCTCATGAATAAATAAATAAAATCTTAAAAAAAAAAAAGAAAGAAAGAACCCCTATGTGTACGAAGAGATGGAAAGACACAGGCTAGAGAATGGGGAAGCAGGATCTGTCAAACAAGGGGACTCTTCACGGTATTTGGAAATCAGAGTGAAATGATGAGGGTGGGCTTTAAATATCGAGTTTTAGCTTACAGGGTTTGGACCATGATGTCACTTAGAATGTTTGCAGAACTAGATCATTTTCACCTTGAGGCTGTCTGACTTTCTTACAGAGGCACATTCCTAGCAACTAGAGAGAATATACAGAAAGGGGTAGTGGTGAATTGGACCATCAATAAAAATGTGTTGAAATACTGAAACCTAGGAGTATCTGAACAATTTTAACTCTCTGGGTCACTTTGTACCTGGAACAACAACTTTTTTTTTTTTTTTTTATACTGTGTTTACTGTATTAACAAGGGCTACTTGTTTTGCCCTGTGCAGCTATTTCTTAGATTAAAGTGTTGGTCACAAATTAAACAAGGTAAAAAACTGGGGATGATATTCTACTCATCATCAATACTTTAACCCCCCAAAAGAAAGAAGAAATAAATGCATGCCCTTTGATTGTGAATCAATAGTGTTATCTTCATTTGCAAAGGACAGCACATTAGAACATGTTGATTTAGAGTTTCTTATTTCTGTTGAATAAACACACAGGTCGCTAATCATCAGCTACTAAATATATTTTCCAAAGGTGAACAAAAGAAGTGGGTAATTTGATGCTTCTTAATTAAGCTCACAACACAGCTTTTTTTTTTTTATACTCTTAAAAGCATTTGTTTATGAAAGCTAAATGAGTATAGATTTCTGATGGAAAGGTCCCCATCCCCCCAACACACATCAGCTGTGAGTGATTCTGGCTAGTAAATTATACGCTGTCCTCTATATTGCCTTGTAAATGACCTCAACCTTGACCTTGACACAGCAGTGTTTCTAAGAGAATAATAATTTATTCTTCATGTTAGATAAACTAAACCCATGATGGTTCTTAGCTATAATTCTGTACTATTCACTGAGAAAACTGGTCCTATGTTATTCAGATAAATGATAGGTGGAGAGGGAGAGAGGGAGAAAGAGAGAAACATATAAGAGATTTAAAGAATAGAAGCATGGATGTATTGGAGGGTGGTGTGTCCAGGAGGTGGGGAGGGATAAATAGGTGCCTGAGTAGTCATCTAGTTAGTGTGACTTCATATATATGTCATTTTTCTAACTCCACACACATTAATTTAGTGTTACTAGACTCTTTATCAGACTTCAGACCTGTTCCCATATATAGGGTTGTAGATATAGATGACATAGATATAGATATCATCCCTGAGGACTTTATAAGATCACAACAATGATTTACATTCATAGAATTTCTATATCTAAGATTAGCATACTTGCAATGAGAATTTCACAATTGTTACACTGACCCTTAAACATTTCCATAATCGGAGCTCACATTAGCCCATTTTAAAGCTTTGTTTATGTGTATGTAAACCCCTACATTAATGTTTTGTATTCTGAAAATTTCACCCGCACAGCACCAGTCACTTAATTGTGCTAATTATTATTCACACATTAGCGCCTATTAGTCAGCAAGGGTTTCTTCCTTTCTTTCTTTCTTTTCCTTTCTTTTTTTTTTTTTCAAATGTTTTAGCCAGCATTCGGATTTCACTTACTTGGCAGAAACAACTTGTTATGGTGGTTTTCAAAGTCTGGCAGCAAGCCTAAGAAGCGACCTATTTTGCTGTCCGAATTTTCTGTTCTCACCATCATTACAGACCTAAACAGATAATCTGTTAAACTCATTGAAAGTTTATTGAAAAACATGGCCAAGTGGAACTTCAGTAGGTCTCCAAATTAATATTGTCAAAGCAATAAGGAACAATCCTTTAGCAAATTGGGGTTCATCTGATTGTGTTTGATGTGCAATTACTGGTAGGAAATTCATCCTTTTTAGGATTTATAGTTTTTTTTTTAAGTCAGCGCTATTTTATAGAAATCTTAGAAAATAAACATCTAAGCATACTCAGGGGCATGACCTGCCTAAATTGAGTCCCAAATATAACATACATTAAGATGGAATATTGAAGTTAGCCCATAATAAGAGAGTGAGATTACTCGAGTTTAAGAATTTGGACACATATAGTAATAAGGAAGTTCAAGTTAATCTGAAATATTACACATAGCTTGCTGGGGATACTAACTTAAAAGCTGGCATTGATCAAGCAGCTATTGAGTTAATCACTATTTATTGAACAATAATAAAGGGTAATCTTTTTTTCTACACTCCACAAATTAAAATTTTTACTTTTGGTGGTTTAAGAAAATAACTCACTTTATGGAGTGAATTTCTAGAAGGAAACAATGGATTTGTTAGACAAGGAAAGCAGTACCATGAACCATCACATTCTCCTATATGCTCAGCTTGGTTGGCATTACATCTTGCAGAATCTCAGAGTTGGAGGGAATCTTAAAGGAAAAGCCGATAGAGAGGAGAGGTTGAAGATTCATGAGCATCTCAGTTCAGAATGCTATCACAAAGTACCAAAGACTGGGTGGCTTATAAAAAACAGAAGTTTTTTCCTCACAGATCTGGACCAGGCTGGAGGTCTGGGATCAGTGTGTCTGCATGCTAGCTGAGTTCTGATGAGAACCCTTTTCTAGGTTGTAGACTACCTTCTTTTTCTTGTCTCCTCACATGGTGGAAAGAGAACAGGAGAGCTCTTTGGGGTCCCTTTAAAAGGGCACTAATCCCATTCATGAGGATTCCACCCTCAAGACCTAATTATGTCCCAAAGGCCTTACCTCCTAATACTATCACATAGGGGAGAAGATTTCAGCATATGAATTGGGTGGGGGCAGGGGGACACTAACATTCAGTCCTTTGCATTGAAGAAGAGGAAGCGATTCCCTGACACTATGTTCCCTTAATTAGTTCCTTACTCATTAGCTAAAAGTCAAAATCTATCTGTAAGTCCCTGCTTACTGGTCAAGATGACCTTGGGTTGAATCCTTAGCCCACAGTTCCTGGATTTACTCCATTGAAAATAAAAAGTTAAG
Organism: Mirounga angustirostris; assembly: GCF_029215605.1. Lineage (NCBI taxonomy): Eukaryota > Metazoa > Chordata > Mammalia > Carnivora > Phocidae > Mirounga > Mirounga angustirostris. Next base: position 84,598,304 of record NW_026991716.1, on the reverse strand, counting down.
GTCATCTCTTCAACATACACTCGATTCCAGAACCCCTGTCCCCAGGCAGTCAGGGCAGTAGCATCCCAAAGGATTCAGACAAAAATCTCTGGGCTCCTCTGGAAGCTAGAGAGAAGAGTGTGAAGCAACCTCTTCAGGGAATCCAGATGTTAACTGCATCAGGACCATCAGGGTAATATGGGGGAAGTGAACCAAAAGAGTTAGGGAGTGAAAGCAAAATCAAAGACAGGGCCCAGTAAGTGCTCAGAGCACTAGGGAACAATAAATGGAAACTCAAAAGAAGGAACAAACTGGGAATCACCCAGATCTGTTGGGGTTAAATAAAAACAAGATCACAATACACCGAGGAGTAAGGTCAAACCAGAGCCACTGCAAGGACTGGAGATCCAACAAGCTACGAGAGCCAATGAGTTGCTAAATGGTCCCTTTTGATGTGGTAACCTTGGGGGCTATCACTGATCCTAAAGGATTCTATAGATGTGGGAGGGCATGCTATAGATAATGGAGAGTTTTTCTGGCTTTGTACTTACATGACATTTGGCTTGTCTTCTCTTAGGACCTGTGATCATCCACACACTTGTTTCCCCCTCTTCCCTCACAGGTCAAGCCCTAGAGATCCAGACTATGCATTTATTCTGCGGTTCTGAGGTGCACTACTCTACAAAGTGCAAGTCCAAAATAAACAATTGAAATTAATTGAAATATAAATAGACCAAATGATAAATATTTTCACATCTCTGGAGCCATGTTTCATTTCATGTAGAGTTAGATTTGTCTTTGGCTCTTTAACTCAATTGCTTGGGATGTGATAGAAATGACACCAAGGTCACAAGTTCAGTCCTTGTGTGAGCAGCTTGCTGAGCTCTATTTTATGGCCACAGAGTGCATTGGCCAGCTGTCTTGAAAGTGCATGACACTGGCCACCAGAGGATGAGAAGAGATATGGGGGATAAGAGGAGCCTCATCACCTCTGAAAACAATATAACTCAGAATGCCTGACTTATAATAAATTGGTCTTTTCACAGAGGGTCCTGTTGTTTCCTTCAGGAATTCTATTTAAAACATTACAATACTAAATACAAACTTACAATACTTTTAGAAGTCCAGGAAAGAATGAGCCACAAATAGAATTAGGCACCAGAATGGAAAAAGCAGAAAAATCAGCCCCAGGAGCCCAAGGCTTGAGCCTTCTCTACCCCACTTGGGGCTAATGTGATCCCTATGACAAGGTTTTAAATTGGTTTGAACTCCAATTTCACTATGTGTAAAAACTGAACTCACAGGATTGTTGTGAGAATTAGGGGAGATAATATTAACATCACTACTAACTGCTTAGTAAATGTTAGGTGTTAGTAATAATTTAGAGTTGCAAGTAGAATGAAAGAAAATGGCTGACCGCATATGAGAATATCAGGGCTCTAAGAACCAGGGTATTACAGCTGTCAAGGATCACAGTTCTATATCTGATCCTGAGTTTTACAGATAAGAACTGGAGAAGCTCAAGTGTAAGTGCTTTGCTTGGTAGTCAGAGACTGACAGAACTGAGACTAGAGCCTCCATCTCCATGTCCAATCTCATTGCTTCTTCATGCTTAGCAATAGGAGGCAGTCTGAATTCCAATGAGGAATGTAAATTTAGATGCTTTAGTAAGTTCCCTACTGAACATGTAAAACACTATTATTTGGTTACTTAATTCAAGCAATACTTATTGTTTACCAGATGCCAAACACTGTCCCAGGTACTGTATATTTGGGATATGTCAAGATAAATATAAAAGACAAATACCAGATGATTTCATTCATATGTGGAATTTAAGAAGCAAAGCAAAGGAGCAAAGGGGGACAAAAAAGAGAGGCAAACCAAGAAACAGACTCTTAACTATAGAGAACAAACTGATGGTTACCAGAAGGGAGGGGGTGGGGGGGATGGGTAAATGGGTGATGGGGATTAAGAAGTGCACCTGTTGTGGTGAGCACCAGGTGTTGTATCTAAGTGTTGAATCACTGAATTGTACACCTGAAACTAATATTACATTGTACGTTAACTAACTGGAATTGAAATAAAAACTTCTAAAAAAAAATGAATATAAAACAGGCCCTGTCCTTATGAAGATGAATCTCCAGAGAATGATCACCATGTAAACGAATGAATATAATTCAGTGCAGTAAAAGCCCAAAGGAGGCGCCATATGGTTAAAGAAATCCTGGGACTTCCCAGGAAGAGGTGATTGAGCTACTGCCTTGAAAAAGCTATGTTATGTTATGCCAGAGTTATCAGAGACTGCCTGTCAGTTATTCCTTCTCTTACATTTGCCCTTAGAAATGCCTTTCAGGGCGCCTGGGTGGCTCAGTCAGTTAAGCGTCTGCCTTCGGCTCAGATCATGATCCCAGGGTCCTGGGATCAAGCCCTGCATTGGGCTCCCTGCTTAGCGGGGGACCTGCTTCTCCCTCACCCTCTGCCTGCCGCTTTGCCTACTTGTGCTCTCTCTCTCTCTCTGTCAAATAAATAAAATCTTAAAAAAAAAAAAAAAAAGAAATGCCTTTCAAAGAATACTTCAAGAAAAACTTTTACTCATCATTTGAATAAATACGGTTGCTCTGTGGCCATTTGGTACTAGAATATGGACTTGAGAGTCAAATAGAAAACAATGTTAAATTTCCTTTTGTGGCTTTTTGACACCCTGAATTGCTTGGTAATAGCAGAAATTCCTACCTCCAGGGATTTTCCAAAATTAATATCCAGATGCCTTGCTCTGTATGTCTGAATCGACTGTCCAGTGAAAAGTTATGAGACTCTATTTTTCTTCACTATTTATATTATTCTCACTTTTGAAAGGGTGTGTGGGGGGATTTACAACCATCTTTGCTCACCATGTGTGCTCCACCTGCTAGTGGGTCTTATTCTCCTGTAGTCACTTGTAATCAGAAATCTCCATATGGACTCTGAGAAACAAACTGAGGGTTCTAGAGGGGAGGGGGTGGGGGGATGGGTTAGCCTGGTCATGGGTATTAAAGAGGGCACGTACTGCATGGAGCACTGGGTGTTATACGCAAACAAAGAATCATGGAACACTACATCTAATGATGTAATGTATGGTGATTAACATAACATAATAAAAAAAAAACCAAAAAGGAAAAAAAAAGAAAGAAATCTCCATTCAGAAAAACTTCCAGAATCATTGTTCTATTTCATTCATTTCAAGGAACCAAAGTTACGTAATATTTTGTTGGTCAAAGAATAACTCTGCTTCACTGTCTCAACTTTCAAAGGTAGATTTACAAACTTGTTGACTATTTCCTCAGCACCATCTTCTGTATGCTACTTTTTTGTGCTCTCAAGCCATGCTCTTTGCTGACCAGCCTTGACTGATCGGCATATTCTTTGATTAAACAAGTTATTCCTTGATCAAAAATTAAAACTGACAAAAATAATTTGATGGAGAATCTTGAGTTCTCATGTTAACATTTAGGAAGCAAGATTTTGTATTATATATCAAGATTACAATGAATTAATATAATCTGTAAAAAGGATACATTTTCAATGTTTTTTTTTTTAAGAAAATAGAGTCCCTAACCTTGAAATAAAAGTAATGCCCCTAAGTAAAGGTGATAGTGCTAAAAAAGACTCCTGTTTGTTTTTTTAAAAAGAGGTGAAGAGGGGAAAGGAAAAAAATATTTTTCTTTATACAACCAAAAAGATCTTCATTTTCGAATGGAAACAGCCCCCACTGCCAAAAAGAAAAAAAAAAAAAAAGCCACCATCCTCAATTCCTTTAACCAAATTGAGCAGGTAGCGTGGTTTTGCAGCCTTACATTAGGTTAATGTAAAGGCTGTGTTCATTTCACTTACTGTATAATTAGGATTTGAGTCCAAATCCCAGAGTGCATATGACAGGGATTTTCTTAAGGTGACTATCTGCTCTTCTCAAAATGGTCTTCTTATTTCTTGTGTTTCTAAAATCAGAAAAAGTGAGTATAAACAAACAATAGATGACCTTTATGAGTAAAACATCTGAGCACAGAAAGATTAATCGACCTCCATCAGCCAGTCATTAAATCAAATAGGAGCTTTTCTTGTACTTTTAAACCTCCACTTTGCAGTCAGGCCAATTGTGTAAAAAGGCTGGTAATACAGTGACGCCCAATGCCACTGGGCTTTAGAAAGCTGACAGGTCCTGTAAAATAGTCATTAAACAACCTCTAGAAGAGACTCATCAGCAGATGCCCCCAGGTGAAGGAGAGAGAAAGCTGAGAGAATGAAGGAGAATCTAACATCTTAGCATGACTGAATTAAGCAGAGCATATTATGCTGATTGCCAGAGCCAGCCCAGTGATTTAATTTTCAGAGCAGTTCCTTTGATTGTAGCAACCATTTTATGAAACATTAATAAAATTTGGTGTGTGTGTGTGTAACACACATCTCTTTTCCATTTCATTAAGAAAAAGGAGTCAACATATTTAAAATTGCTGACCATTAATTCTGTAAATGCCCCCCCCCCCAAATTTTGTGGTTATTTTTGAAAAAGTAAAGGAGCCGAATAATATAGCTCCCTCTGTATTTTTCCCTAGTAAGCATAAAACAAGGAAAAAGAAATAAAGTACGTGAAGTTATTACATGTGAGTCCATAGGATTTTACGTTAAGACTCTGAGCTAAATCACTGCTGTAATGTATAATCCAAATGTGATTTTGTACCTCCTGTATAATGATGTCTACCGTGCATCCAAATTAATTGTAGAATACACATTGCCCTGTATCCTAAGTGTTTATCAAAGACTTCTAAGACAAATAGATATTTCTGGATCCAGATACCCAGTGGAAAGTTGTGTCTAATGATTTTTGTTATACATTTTAAGTAACGGAGATTCACAGAAATGAATGTTTTGAAGAAGAAAGGGACCTTTAAATAATTAATACAGATGTGCCTCACTTTACAGAATATGTATATTCCTGAAATATGCATTATAAAACTATTTTCTTTGCAAGTTAACTTATATTTTCTCATTTATTTCCATCATAAAACTAAAGATCCATTCTCACTGAAGTAATTTTTGGCTCAAAGACAATGATCACATTTAAGAATGAATCAACCCTTTTAAATCAGTGGTAAATTTTATATTCAAATTTAGTAATTATCCTTTGCCTGAGCTTTTTGTTATAATTCTCTCTTTTCTTTCATGACAGAACCCTTATTATTTTAACTTTAGTATTAAATGCCTTATATTCCCCACTCTATTTTATTTTTTAAAGAAATAAGCATATATACATGATAAATAAATCAGAATAACCTTTCATAGTAACATGTAGATATAAACAAGACTTTTGTTAATAAGTAGTTTAAAAAAAAAGTCCACACTGTCAGTCATAGCAAGAGCATGAGTAATGTCACAGCTAAAGCAGCTCTGGAGGACATGAGGGTCCCAGGGACCTGGGGTCACTGCCAGTGTCGCAGATGACTCACCACAGACCTCTCTGGGTCACTTAGCTTCTCTGGGACTTGGTTTCCTCATCCTTAATATGACAAGGCCACATAAAGGTTTCCTGCCCCCTCCCATTATTATAGCTCTGGGATCCCAATAAAAATGTTCTCTCTATGAAGGCCTGGTTAGTACTTTCTGTGGTTCTTGACATCCTTATTAATAATAATGACTTTGTTAAACTTTTGGCAGTCTTTCCTCATGGTGAGATAGATGCCACCAAAAAAACCGTGGTCACTATTATATGCAAGAGAGTCATTTCCTAAATAGTGTGTGTGTGTGTGTACGTGTGTGTGTATGTGCTTAATGATTATTCTTATATTTGATTTCCATGTTTTTATGTTTATGGGTTTTCCAAATCCTGCTATTAAATTATAAAATATCTATAATTATTTCTGTTCTGAGTTCACAGTTTAGACCTTGATATTTGTTTCTATATTTGGGACTCAAAATAATATCCACTTCTCAAGCATAGAATTCAAGTTCTCTTGGGTATTACTATTGTACATAAACGTCTGCAAAGGAGTGTCAGAATTTGCTTCATTTCATTATACCAAACATGTTAATTAACTCTTTAAGTTCCATATTCTTCCAAAATGAATAACCTGTTGGCAAAATCCTAAAGATTCACATTAAAAAGCCCATAAGCCCATACCTTAGGCACTTGCTAATCACAGACTGTAAAATACCCATAAGATTAAGCACCACACATTCAGGAAAGGAAGGAAGTAGAAGTCAGTTGTTTAACAGACTTTCATCTGGGAGAGATTTTATTAAGAGCCTCTTTATGCCAAGATATGAATGCTTGAGTATAATTCAATTTTATATAAAAGAAAATTCCATTCAAATCTAAAGATAGAATAGTTCTATTCCAAGTTACTTTTCACTGAATTACTGAGAAGAATTGAAAGATAGCAATCCAAAGTTCTAAATGTATGAAACAAGTCTTCAAATAGTTGAAAAATAACATTTGCAAATTCTTGGGGCCAGGGAATACAGTGGAATAAGGTCAGCTATTCAGCGTGTTAGGGTTAGTTCCATCGTGTGTAGTAGGAATACAGGCATCTTGAACACACTGGTAGCAAACCGGGCTGGTGTGTGTGGTCATTGTCCTGGGATTCTTTTAAAAGGGAAGCATCGTGAAGAACCCCAGATGCCCAGCCCTAAGTTATGCAATCTACTGGGCTACACTTTTTTCAGAAGTTTAATCTCCATTGTTAGTCCTATGAAGAACAGCCCTGCCCTCTCTATTTTCTTACAGAGCTGCTTTTGATGGAAAACTTTGTGGATGTTTGTGATATTGCTCAGAGCCCATTGGCAGATGAGCATCTCTTGCTGTGGCCTCCATCATTATTTGCCTGTCTTGTCTATTAACGAGCACTATCATCCCATCGTGGGATGACAGCTGCAACACGTACTCAGGCGCAATAAACAGCTAAATGAGGCGCACAGCAATTTCACTTGTCACCAGCGCCCTCGGCACGACTGGCTGCACAGCTTGATGCATAAATTCATGAGGCTGTTGCATATGATGGAGTATGCTTGGCTAAAAGAGGTGATGGATAGCAGGGCAACTAAAAATGGCCATCACCTTGACTCTGTCAGGACATTTTTTAAAACTACCCCATCAGCTTTCTTGTATTCAAAGCACTATCATAGCACAGAAGACTCTCAGGCACTGATTTGATACTTTTCTTCAATAAAGACTTTTGGAGAGTTTTCCCTAAAAGGAGGTACCATGTACTGAGGTGGGGACATTTATTCATCATTAGCTCTGAGGCTGCTAAATTAAGTTACATGTAAGAGTAGAATTTACCACTGCATAAAAAGCTCAGGAATCAATTTAAGTCTTAAATAACAGGGGCAAACAACATGAGCTTCTGAAAACATTTCTGAATCATGTGGTAGAGCAGTGGACTGGCTAGCATGAGATTTGAAGAACTTGAAAATGTGGCATGAGAAATACTCAAACACATAGACTCCAGAAATAGAACTTATGTACAACTCATTACAACATTGAAAAATATTCCAGGGCACATCATTACAGCAGTGTTGGCAATGCATTTCCTAATTAATATATAAAACACAAGCAAGGACTAATACTTTATACAAGTACCTCCATCAAAGTGGTGCTATACTGGGGACTTTAACAATAACCAATGATACAATGCATTCATTTCTCCAAAAATATCCCTCTAACCTCTTACTTACTCAGCTGCCTGAATTTAAGCCAGAACTCCAACCACCATAGGCAGGGCCCTGGGTGTCCCACTGAAATGGGATATACATCCTCCATCTATGTTAGTAGAAGTCATCTAAGGAAGACAAATATAAAGGCAACAAAATCAATGAGGCAGTTTCCTGCAAAGCTTTATGCATTAATCTCTATCACACAGAGATATATATGCATACCAGTATAAGGGAAGGAAGTCGCTTGTTCTCTAATAAAAGAGAAAACCCTTGATAATAAGCAATTAATAAAGTTGTCATGATTAGTTATGCAACCATGAATCAACATGCCCAGTAAAAATGACCACTTTCTATAGATATAAAATATCTATGATTCAGTCATAGTGAAAACAGTCATTAATATGGGTGGTTATGAATGATTCTTATTGCTACTTTGCTTCTCTTTCTTCCATAATAAAGTAGGAACTCCTGAGCAAGAGTTACTCTAACAATTTAGACACATATATGCTAGATCAGAGAGCAAATTTATTAGCCATTACCCTTTTTGTTCTTATCTCCCCATACCCAAACTCATGTTTCTCAAACTCACAAATCCCAAATCACCTAAATTTAGCAAAATCATTTTGAAAAGAAAGCTGGAGAAAGGTAAAATCTGTTGGAGTAAATTTTGTTATTAATGTGAATCCAAAGTACCATACAAACATTGAAAAGAAGTTTCCAAATACAGAGGAGGAAAACAGGGGCCTTTTAAAGAAGACAATGACATGGCATGATATCTGGTGATATCCTTAACATACTGCTCTAATAGGTAGTCATCTGACTAATCCCAGGACTAGGTGGATTTGATGTACCTAAGAAGAAATGGATGTTGACCATTGGTGGGGAGGGGCAGATGAGGAGGAGAAATTTTGAAGGAGTTGGGAAGATGAAGAAAGTCCCTATCAATAAGACAAGAATTAGAAGTCACTGTGAACTCATAAGGATAAAGACAACAACATGTATTGTGTACCTTCTTTAGGCCAAGCATTGTAAGACTGGGATAAGGATGAGGTAACTGAGACACTATACTCATTTAAGGGCGTGCCAAAAAAACTCATAATAAAGATAATTGGTGATTTAATATAAAATATTCAACTTAGAAATTAATGCCAAATATTCATGATTGTGTGAATTTTATCATCCCATAGAAATTATTACAAACTTAGTGGCTTAAACATCCATTTGTTACCTCACAGTTTCTGTGAGTCAGAAGTTTGTAATGGCATAGCTGGGTCTGCTCAGGATCTTAAAAGGCTGAAATCAAACTGTAGCTTATGGTTCTCTTCCAAGCTCATCCCTGTTAATAGCACAATAGAGTTCTTTGTGGCTGTAGGACTGAGGTCTACCTGTCATTGTTGCCTGTGCCTGTTGGTCACTTTTACTCCTTGTAGCTGCTCTCCAGTCCTTGCCTGTGGTTGTAAGTTCAATCCTTCCCACACTTCAAATCTCCCTTACTTCTCCCTTCCTCTTTTGCCGTCAGCAGAAAAAGCTCTCTGCTTTCAAGTGTTTGTGTGATTGGATCAGGCCCACCTAGGTAATCTTACTATCTTAGGATCAACTGTGATATAACATAACAACATAACATAGCAAAACATAACCATGAGAGTGATAGCTCATCTGGTTTACAGGTTCTAGGAATTAGGGCAGGAATCTTTGGGGAGATATGTTAGATTCCACCCACTACAAAGACAAACAAAATATCAAAATTGTAAAGATTGGATTTAACCCTGCACTTGCAGGACGGACCCTGACTCACTTCTTTACCCAAACCCAATCATGTTTCTGATAAAACTTTTTTCACAAAAACAGCCAGCCAGTCTATGAGTCCGAAATTGCCAATTTGATTTTTTTAATATTGAATTAAGATATTTATTGATTGGTGCCACCTCCCCTTTCACTCACGGTGAGTGCCTCAGTCTCCCCATATGAGCTCAGTCCTTTGTGTTTCACCTCCACTTTCTCATTCTCCACAACCTGGTAGTGTGGGCATGACCAGTCCCTATCACTAATGGGGACACTCTGAGAAGAAAAGTAATTTGTTCACATTCGTATAGCTATTAAAAGACAGAGCTGGGATCCTAATTCAGATTTATCTGACTCCAGCAACCATGCTGTTGTCAAGTCATCATGGGGCTTACTAGGAAGGGTTGATGAGTAGGGGCTGTGTCAGATACTCAGAATCATGGACTCGGAAGGCTTTTACCCAGCATTCCCACATTATTGATTTAAATTATTAAAACTTTGTAAGCCTCAGGTTGAGATAATAAGATCTACCTTATAGTTTTTGGAAGAAGCGAGTGACAAGACTATAAATTCTTTAAGGTCAAAGGCATCTTTGATGTTGTATATAACAAGCACAAAATAAATTAATGATTAAGTTGAAGAGATGAGTGAGATAAAATAATATAAAAACTCTATGATCTATGAAGTACCATACAAGTATGATATGCCTTCTGTAGAAGCATTAGATGCTTCAGTTAGGGAAATATTCAATTTCTGAGATGTTTCATGGAGTTGTCTTCTATGATCAGTTTCCTTGTTATAATAATTAGTAGAGACCAAAGGCCTAGATTGTAGGCCTTTAGACAAACACAGTGGTCTCAAACTGGTCTCCTGTGCTCTCTAAATTGGTGATACGAAACTGAGAAATGTGGTGACTAGAACTGGCTGTGAAAATTGTAAACCGGAAAATCCCTCAATGACAAATTACCTTTTATTTATCAGAGTGCAGGTTCTGTTGCATGGTGGCTATTGGTTAGGAACCAACCACTGACCAGAGGAGGAAATGAACTAACAATCAAAGAAAGAAAGAGAGAGGAAGGAAAGATGGAGGGAGGCAGGGAGAGAAAGATAGAGAGTGGGAGAGAGAGAAAGAAGGAAGGGAGAAAGGAAGGAAGGGAGAGAGGGGGAGGGGAAGAGGAGGGAAGGGAGGAAGGAAGATTCTTTTCTTGGATAACCCAGATAATTAGATAACACGACATTCTGAAATTCTTAAACCAACTCCATAATTTAGACTTTAAAATCATTTGAATTTATTGAACAAATTTCTCAAGAACATTTTTATATTGATGAAGTATGTCTTTTTCTTTTGAGGAAAAAAAAAAAGAGGCAATCTAACCTAAATGAACATCAGCCAAAGAAGAGTGCAAAGTGTTGGAGGGAATCAGGAGCTCTGAGCACATTTTATACTCAACTATCTTGGCTAGGGTAGGGCTCAGCCGTAGTGTGATCCAGATGATAGATTGGAGCTATACTTGGCTCTTTATGGACCTGGCTGATATCTGGCTGTCCAGAAACCCTTTCTTCCTCTGAATTGACTTTATATTTGAGAGAAAACACAATACTTATTTTTTAGAGCAAAATTATCTCAATGCATTTCATTTCTAAAACACTTGGTATGCTCTCTTTTGTTTATCTGTTGTATTATCTAGCTATATATGTATATAGCCATATATATATTTAAAATATGAAACAAATTATATTTACCTCAAACTTTTATTAATTATGCATTTTTAAATCCATGGATATGCAAATAATAGATTCAGGATGCTAAACATAGTAAAGAGGCTCTAACATATATTTATAAACATTATCTTTTTTCATTCTTTAATTTCATTCCCTCTCTCTTTCCTTAAAAATTGACAATGATGTGGCATCATTTTTATATAAGAATACCACATAGACTATACATATGTATTGTTTCTAGGTGTGATGGCTTGAATTAACATTGTTTTTTTTCTATTAATGTCCTTCTGTAACTTGTCTTTTTTTTTTTTTACTTTATTATCCTTTCTCTTGATTACTCTTTTTTTCTTTTTTTCCTTATACTATACAACAAGTGTTTCTATTTTAGGAGTGATAGAACAGAGACTTACTTTATCAGAATCTGATCCAGATCCCATCTCAAAATGACAAAATAACCAAATAGTTACCGTGGTATGTTCCAGAATGAGAGAGCAAATTTAATAATCCTGATCCTTTGTTTAGCTCAAACATTAGTCCTCTATCATGTCTCTGCCTAAAACAATTCAGTGACTTCTCTGTGTCTTTAGGATGAGGATAGATTCTTAATGTGGCCTCCAGAGCACACTCAGGCCTGGCCCTGCTCCTGCCCAGCTGCTTCCATACCATCCTCCTGATTGCTCTCTACCCTTCAGCTATGCTTGATTTTTCCCATTTCAACCCACGTGGACTAAATATTCATATGGATTGACTCATTTAATTTAACACTCAAAAGAACTTTATGAACTAGTTAGAACATTATCCCTATATATAAGTGAAGAAACTTGTAGGCGCAGAGAGGCTAAAAAAGTTGTTAAGGGTGTAGAGATAAGAAACCACAGAACTAGGATCTTAACCCATAGGTCAGCATTTAAGCACTCCTAGAAATTTCTGTGAAGAAAGTCTATTTGGTTGTTGTCTAGTTACTTGGCAAAGCATCTTCGGAAAAACAAGAATAATTAACTACTTTCCATGCAGTTAATGTCAATGTATCAGTCTTCCAATTATCTTCTTGAAGAACTTATTTATTCCTACTTAGATCTAGTTTGATGTGCACTTCTTATAAATAACTTCCAATAGTTTACAGACCAATCCCTCAAATATCCATAATGAATTTGACATCTTTTCAACATGAGTATTCACAAATTATTCATTAGTTTGTATAGTATTTTCAAGACTTGATGATATTGATTAATTTGTACAGTACTTTTTAGCCATTATAACTATGATGATCAATGTTTCTGGTAAATATTCATCTACAGGAAATCCAAATTAAAAGATTTCCTTCCAAAAGGCTATTTGCCCAAGGATAACTCTTTTAAATAGGCAGGAAAACATCAAGTAAGATTGGCTTATCACTTTAATATTATAGTAGTAAATGACAATTCCTGAGATATGACAGGGAAGATAACTATGATACTTTTGTAATAAAGTATCAATCCCTATTCCCTCCTCCAATGACAATGATATTGAATGCTTGTTAATGAATTCTTTACTATTCATTGGTAAGGAGCATTTTTAGTGAAAGGTACTTGGACTTTGAAATTTATAAGCCTTGCTCTATTGATTACTAGCTGTGTGCCCTGGGCAAGTTAAACTTTCTTAACTCCCATTTCCTCATTTATAAAATGGGTGATTTTACTTGCCATGTAGGTTATGAGGATTAAATGAGATAAGAAGTAAAATGTAGAGCATGGCACTGACATATATTGGAGGTTATATACCTAATACTGTCTTTTTAATTTTAACCCCTCTCTGAAGTAGATTGTCCAGAACATCTTGATAATGGTCATTTTTTTTAGAAGTTATTCTAGTCCTTAATATTGCTGCCAATTATTCTAACCATACAAAATAAGAAGTGACAGCACGGCAGTGAGATTTATGGATGAAATGAACACTCTGATCACATTATTTTAGGAACTAGATTTCCCTTAAATAATTGTAGATTTCAGATTTGCTCAAAATAAATGAATATTTCTTGTCTGATGCAAAATATAATTAGCCAACTTAGCTTTTGGCTTGATAAAGATGGCTGAAATAAAACATATAGAGTGTCATAAAGACAAATATAAACTAGAATGTCAGTGACTAATTGGAATATTTCAAAATGTATGTACATTAGATAACAGATGGTCAAGGTCAAAATGCTTTGATTTAGAGATGGAATTTTGGTACTTACCTGAATATGTGGCACTATTTGACACATACAAAAATATAAAAAGAAGGGCAAGTTCAGAAAAGAATTCTGTGTTTATATAAAAATATAAATCTGGAAGAAATGTTTTTAAAGACTATTGGAAGATGAGTTTAAAGGTTAATAATCTAGCCAAAATATGAGTAATCATTAAAACTTCAATTATCCCAGCATGTACCCCAATACTTCATACCCTTTAAATGATCAGTAAGTAATGCATAGCAAATGAATGAAGAAATGAATGAATACATTTACAAAAATGATATTCCATTCTTGGTATATACATCTTCCCCCCTCCCATACAGGGGACAAGATTTTGTAATTCAAGACTCAACAAAAAGAAACTGCATTAAGCTATAACTTCTAAACCAGTACATTTTACTATTGTACATTGGTTGGGTATACAACAGAGCTGCTAAGAGAGACTGGTAGATTCAAATCTAAATTAGAATCATGTATTAAGTAAAAATGCACGCTCTCTTTCAGTTCGTGGCATTATAAGGTCCCACATACCCACTGTGAAAATCTGAGTTACTATCTATTCTACTTCTCACAACTAGTCTTTTTTTTTAAACAAGAAGAGCTGCTGTTTGACTCCATAATATCAATGCCACATCTTTTCTAATCCTCAGCTACCATCTAGATTCAGACCCATGCAGCCAAATCTTAATTCAAACCACCCTTCCTATTTCTCTCAATTATTTATTTATTTATTTTACAGTTCTGTACTGGTCATTTCATTGCCTTGTTCAGAACTCTTTATTTGTTCCTTTTTGCTAATATTTGTGTTCTTTGAACTGTGCACCACCGTTTCTAGAGGTCTTTTGAGAAGCCTCAGCGTGTCTGGGAATGAGGAGGAAGACAGATGGTTTGCTGCCGGGCAGGAGTCTAGGCCTCTAACCTACTTCAGACAGAGAAGCACTACTTTGATCCGTTCCTTAGATGAGGCTTCTATTTAAGATGCTATTTGATGGAAGCCTAAAAACCTTGAAAACTGTTGGTCTACCTGTGGTCTCACTCCTATTCAAGCCCCAGTCATGTCCTTCTCCAATAAAGTGACAACACACCTGTCCAGATTTGCATTCCACCATACTTTTCTGTTTCTTGTTTCAGCCATACCAGATCACTCATGGTTTTTGCCATGGGCTGTGTGTTTACCTTCCGGTGTCATTCATATGCTCTTCATCTTTGAATCTCCCTCCAATCTCTTCTTGTTGAGTCCCTAGTACCCTTCAAGGCTTTGTTCAAATACCACCTCCTTCTTCTCATTCTCGAAACACTCCCCTCTCAATTCTTTGGAATCTCAATTGCTCTTTTTTGAACCTCTATAATAACTATTAACATATTTTGCTTGTGTACTTGAATACATGTTTACTCATCCATGAGACTGTAAACTCTGATGTCAGAAACCTCAATAAATTCAAGTTTTCAAATTACATGCTCATTTAGGCCATTTTTTAAAAAAAACTTAAGTATCTGCACATTTCTTAGGTCAACTTTATTTAATTATTGAAAAAAGTCTGTACCATTACACTAGATGCTGAGCGTTGCGCCATGTATTTTTTATTTATTTTTATTATTTTATTTTATTTTATTTATTTATTTTTAAAGATTTTATTTATTTATTTGACAGAGACACAGCGAGAGAGGGAACACAAGCAGGGGGAGTGGCAGAGGGAGAAGCAGGCTTCCCGTGGAGCAGGGAGCCTGATGCGGGCCTCGATCCCAGGAACCCGGGATCATGACCCAAGCCGAAGGCAGACGCTTAACGACTGAGCCACCCAGGCGCCCAACACCATGTATTTTTTAAAATGATATTTAAATGAGTATGTTTAGAATTGATCTTACTAGTCAAAATTCTTAAGTATGTCAAAGAGGAATCTGTCCTCCTGTTTTTTGTTTTGTTTTAAAGATTTTATTTATTTATTTATTTAGAGAGAAAGAGCACAGATGGGGGCAGGGGGAGAGAGAATCTCAAGCAGACGCATTTGAGCATGGAGACTGTTGTTGGGCTCGATTTCACAACCCCGAGATCATGACCTGAGCTGAAACCAAGAGTTGGTGGCTTAATGGACTCCACTACCCAGGTGCCCCCCTCCTGGTTTTAAAGATGTGGAAACTGAAGGACTAGGAGATTAAATTATAGTTTGTTTTTTTGTTTTTTCATTTCACACAATGGATCTAGAGAACAAAAATGATGTCCCATTTTCTTTACTTAACACACTAGGGGGCCCTTATTTCACCCTAACTTTGTTTTTGTTTTGTTTTGTTTTGTTTTTAGTTTTCTTCAGAATGTTCCCAATAACCTCCACTTAAACTTCCTTGAAGTTTTCTTCTTTTCCTCAGTACGTGAACACCTTAACGTTTTGTGGCGATAGAGTCTATATGTGGATAAGCCATACATATTTAGTTCTTTTTAATCTTACCTCACATCAGCCCTTCGAGCCCCTCAATCATTTTTGTAGCTCTCTCTGAATTCTCTCCAGTATGATGACATCCTTCTGGTACTGAGGTTTTCATAAATGGACACACTTGTCTGACTCATGATGTGTTATCTCCGTATGTGCTGCCCAAACAGTTTTTATAAACCACTCTATCATCCTGGGCAATCTCCTACTAATTTTCTGTAACTATCACTCCCAGGTCTCATTCAACATTACCATTTTCCAAGTACAGTAGCTCCATTTCCCTGATTATCTGTGAATTTTTCATCCAAGATGCATTACTTTACATTTTTCAAAGCCTAATCTTATTTTGATATTTCCTACTCAAAGCTATAACCTCTCTATATTCATAAACATATTTTCCGTTATAGCTGCTACTTGCAAACCACCCAAATTTTGTGATATTTATAAATTTAATATATGATTCAGTGACCCTGTATAATTATTAGTCTTAAATCAAGTTGTATTATACAGACTCTTGCCATTTTTCTTTGTCTCTCCCCAACAAGAAAATATATACAAATCTTAGGTAGTCTCACCACTCAGTCTATTGTCACATGTTTGAACTTTTGCTTATATGCTTTCATATAGATGAGTGACTGACACATCACACATTTCCCGGGCTATTAGGGTTAGTTTTCTGAGTCATATTTTTAATATAACATATCAAAATACACATCCAGCTATATATTGCCTCCTATATTGCATACAACTTATTTTCTTTCCATTGGTTTACTAGAGTTTGAAAGCTGTGATTCAGGAATGTATTACACTTACGTTACTCTTTTGGGTAAAATGAAAGAATTGTCCCTTACACCCCTGTTTACGAATAGAGAGAAATACTTCTTTTTAGGACTTATCCCTTTATTTATCTTAGTCGGACACACAAAGCCTCAGAATTCCTTCCATACTCCCTTCTAAAGTGTTCCTACCCAAAGATTGTGCTGAGGGAAGGGGGCCCAGATGATCCCATAAGCAAAAATGGATCATATGCTGCTGTTAAGACCTGTGGTAAATATCTGACACGAGGTAGTCCATCTGGAGGCCTGCAAGGTGGTCTGATGCAAGAGTTCTGTCCATGCATGGATATAGTGATGTGACATATAGTAATATTTTTATATATCTGCAAGGGTAATAGAAGTGTTTGTATTAAAATTTCATTAGTAGAGGAATTGAGGTATGAAGAGTTTGAATGGCTTGCTTAATTTTACGCAAATCAGGCAGGAAGAGATTTTTGCAGCTACCAGGGATCCAATAGTGGTAACTGCAGGAAAGCTCAGAGTTAACCCAATGTTGGATTTCTATTGACCACAGAAGTCTCTCTCCTTCTGTACATGCCTTTTAAAGTCAAAGCGTGGGGCCACCCAGGACTATAGTTTGCCGGTAGCTGCAGGGCTAGCTCACATCATGGATTTTTTTCTGGTTCTCAGAGGATTTCCATTACTATCTTGCAAGATCATGCCTCTATTCAAGAGGATGTTGTCTATATTTTATCTGGAGTTTTTAGATATTTTGTAGCGGGAAATTTTCAGGGCATCTATTTTGCCATTTTGCCAGGAGAAAAAGACTGCAGTGACTTCACGCATCTGTCCGTATCCCTGACCTAGAATGTGTTTGAGGACGTCTTTGCTGGTATCCCCTTTGCCAAATGAAGCCTGCAGGTAAAAGGTGGCAATAAATAAATTTTTTAAGCAAATTAACAAATGAATTGATCCATTTGACTCATTAACTGACTAAAATAATAGATCAATAGCAATTCGTTAAAATCTCTACCTGTTAAGCATTACAGTCTGATAGAGATACCTTCTAAGGAACAGATGGAACTCAGAAATAGGTAGGGCATCTCCCTAATGAGGACCTGCGTCAGGGGCTCTTGGCCCATCCTGGGTCATGGAATCCTTTGCCTATCTAAGGAAACTGAGGAATTCTTTTCAAAGAAAAATGCATATACACACATAATGTGTGACCTATGCTTTCATTAACTTCATACTTCTTGGAAGCTCATCCACAGACCCCCAGGTATGTGTGGCACAGCCAAGATTCCCCCCGACGCCATGAAAAGTCTGAATAATTTGTAGCTACTGGTGTTATTAACTGTGGACACATGGCCACATCTCTGTTTTCCACAGTCACTTAAAATCACCCAGCTGTCGCTGTAAGATCAGTCTCAGGGTCACGGACAAAACTGTCTGATGGGCTCTGTCTGCACTATACGCCTACCAGACGAGATGCCAGACAGCTGGGGAAGGTACCAGCTACCTCTTCTAAGCTTCTGTTGCAGACCCTATGTCCCACTTATTTTGGGGTGTTCTTCCTGAGAGGAGGGGTGTTTCAATCTGGGTGGTCAAAATAGCGAATAATCACTAGGACCCTCACAAACAAAAGCAGAAAAACAAAATTCTTGCCAAGTTGAAAAAAAGTAACCAAATTTCACCATTCCAATCCAGTGTTAGTATGTTTCAGTATTTCCTTCATTTCCCCCTAACTAAAGTTTTTCTTTATCATTGTTTTATCTTCAATTTTGTGCTTTGTTTCTCTCATTCAGTATCCATGTTATACAATGAACAGCAAACAATAAACTCCATAATTGTATGGAGTTATGTTAAGATATATAACTATCTGTGTATCCATCTCACTATCAAAAAAAAAAATCTGTCCATCTTTTCTTGGAACAAAATGCACCATAATATTAATAGCATTTATGTCTGGATAACACCATTTTAATTGTTATATCTTTCTGTGTTCTATGGCTCTTAGTGTGTGTCCTAAGGTTTCTTGTTTACAAAAAGAAATGCAGTAAAAGTATCAAAATAAATCACATCAGTTTCTTTATTTCCATGTTTTCCATCACATGGCATTTGTAATCACAATTTTTAGTTGTAGCATAATTTCCAGCAATTGAGAGAAGTCATATTAGCTACTACCTTTTCTTTTACTATCATAACAATGCACTTTTTTCTATTTTTAGACTACTTTTCCAAAATAATTTCCATAAATGCAGTTATTGGCTCAAAGATTGCAAATATTTTATTGCTCTCAATTGACTGCCAAACTGCTTTCCAAAATCTTACACCAATCGATAATGCCACCAACAAACAATGAAAGGTAATAATTTCATGGCCTCCTTGTTTACATTTGTAATATAATTTAAATTTTCTGATAACTTAATGCAAAAAAATGGCAATTGATTTTTGTTTTACTTTGCCTGCCCCTGATTATCTGAGCAAGGTTTAACAAGTTCCATATTTATTTCTAAACATTTGCATGACCTTGAATTTTCTATTTTGTGTGGTTTCTGTCCTATGCATACTCTTCAGTGTTATACATACTTAAATACAGCATATCACTGAGTACTTCATTTACTTAACCATCAGTTATGTTTACAAATAGAGAATCACATATTATATATACTCAACTGCATTAAGCATGCACACTTATATTTTCAGACTTGTTTAAATGGGTCTATTTTTCTTAATATGGTTACATCTTCCCTTTCCTCTTAAGCAGGAAAAACTAGCAAATACATGCACACACTCACATGGAATCAGAACAAAATTGTCATTGGATGAATTAAGTGATAATATTTTTTTAAATGTATAGGTTTTTTTTTATTAATAGCTCCAGATCACTGATTCTCCCAGATTACTTTTTTTTTTTCCTGATTGCCAAATAATTTCTTTTCTGTTTGTTTGACTAAGAGCAAGTTTGTATCATGAAGTATCAAGGGAGTCAATAGGGTTGGCTACTGGAGAATTTACAGCTTCAGATCAATCATCTGCATTAGTGGCAGAGAGGAAAAAAAAGTGTCAGTGGGGATTTATGGTGAAGAGTTATGGTGGCAATAGATGAGAAAGATGCTTGTGACCGTGGGGATTTAGTCCAGCCACAATGAAAAGGAGAGAAGGAAAGCAGTGTGCATTGCTTGGCATGAGCGGGGCAATGGATTAGGGAGAGAAAGGCACAGTGAATCAAGGTCTGACTGAATGCCTACTCTGCTGGAGGTGAGTATTGGAGTTCTTCATTTGCTCCAAACAAAATGTTCTCATCATTTTTACTCCCAGGACAGCAGGAAAGGAGGGAAATGAAGAAAATGTAATGATAAGTTGGAAGAAGCAGAGAAATAATTTTGGAATAGGCTGGTCATGATCGAATAGCAAGTATGAAAAAGTGAAGACAACTTTTTGCATATCATAGGGGTGAAAAGATAAGCATGAAGTTTTGAGAAATAGTGAAATCTTAAATATATAAGCATACCCTGTGAAGATATTAATGGAACACTGAGAAGTGCAAGACTGGCTGAGAAGGGGATGAAAACAGACTGGTGATTGATCTACACAGAGAAGGTAGTCAAAAATATCATAGAAAAACATCTCTTTAAGAGGATGGTTGAGAAAAAATTGCATCAATCTCCCCAAGTACTATGCGACATGTGAAGGTATTGTGAGAAACATGAGGACTCATTAAGAAAAGATCTATATATACAGGGGACAATATTTCTTGAAGGGCCATTTTGTGGCATGTGCCAATTAGTTATATATGTAGAAAGATGAAGAAGATGTATTTAGTAGGAAAATTTCAAAATGTTATCCAAGGAATAGTAGAGAGATAAAACAAAAGGAAGAAACCAGTTTCATCTAGGCCCATTCTAAAAATCTTTTCAAGAAAGTAAAATAAATATGTCATGTTTTATTTGCCCTGAAAACCCGAAATGACAACTAACAGCCAGAAAGCCACAATTTTGCTTCATGCTGAGGTTTCATCAAATTATTTAGTTTTTGTAAAAAATGGTATAATGTGTGTTTCTATTATAAATATAACAATATATATTTTTATAATTTTGGAAATAACTGAAAACACAAGAAGGATCAAGAAAACCATCCATAGTCACATCATCTTGGGAGGATCTCTTGAATACCTTTCTACTGTTTTACCCACTCTTTTTTGGGGGGTATATTTATTTTCTTATATCTATAGTCATATGCAAAAATAATATTGTGGTGTCTTTTTTTCAAATGCTTTTTAAAGTATTACATGACGGCACTTTAAAAAATTTCAAAATAGTTAAGAAGGTGGTTAAGATACAATTTATTTAACAGTTGGTTAGATAATGCTGTGATGGGTCATTTGATAAATTTTATATAAATTTTTATAATAATTAGTATCATCCACCTCTGTGAGAATTGCTATTTTAGGGAAATCATCAGAAAGCACCTAACTAACCTAAATACGAAGCGAATACCTTTTTTTTTTCAGTTATCTAGTTTCTGCATAACAACAACCTTAAACTAAAACAAAACAAAACAAAATGAAAAGCTCCCAAATCCACAACTTGGATAGGACTTGGCAGGAACAAAGGAGTAGTTCAAGATGCCGGTAAGATAGTGGTCATCTTCATTAGCATTTGTAAGTATCTACTGAGGCTCTGTAAGACTTGGTGCCTATCTTATTGGAAGATACCAGTGAAATGGTGTAGAATTTTCCCCAAGCAGTACACATAGCATGTATTCAGGAAGGATTGGCTGCATTCAGATACGCAATAGGACTTGGGTGCCTTGAGTGGGAGGCCACTAGGTGGAGAAAGCCTCAATGTGAGGTAAGGGGCAATCCTGATACATCATCTTAAATCTTTCTGAGATCTTAACAAAGGATCTTACAGACCATACTTGATTTGCTCTTTGACCAGGATCCGTTCTTCATTAGAGAACCATTTGCTGTCGAGAGTGATGGGAATGAGAAGTAGTTTTAGTTTAGGACCTCACAAGTCCTGGACATTTATATTTCCTCACATTTTGCTTGTAAAAGAATCAGTTCTTTTCTTTTCTTTTAAGATTTTATTTATTTATTTGAAGAGAGAGACACAGCGAGAGAGGGAACACAAGCAGGGGGAGTGGCAGAGGGAGAAGCAGGCTTCCTGCGGAGCAGGGAGCCCGATGCGGGGCTCGATCCCAGGACCCTGGGATCACGACCTGAGCCGAAGGCAGACGCTTAACGACTGAGCCACCCAGGCGCCCCAATCAGTTATTTTCTTAGTTCATCTCTTACCTCTTTCATTTTAGTCTAGGCAGCTAGAAGAAGCCAGGCAGTACCTTCAATACTTTTCCTAGAAATCTCCTTAGCTAGACCATCAAGTTTCTTACACATATTTCTTATTTCCACAGTAACGCAGGCAACAGTTTTGTCAAACTTTCCGCTACTACATAAGAAGGGTCCTCTTTCCTCCAGTGTCCAAAATCATTTTCCTGACTCTTCTTTAAGCTCTCACTGACAGCCTCCTCTGGTCTCTTTAGAATTCCACTAACACTGTCTTTGAAGCCCTCTGAGCTTTCACTAACTTGAAGCTTACATGTGCTGCCTGGTCCCAAAGGCAATGCCACACACTTTAGGCCTTTTTTCACAGGAACACTTTCAGGTACCCAGCTGTGTTTCAGTTAGCTATTCTTGCATAACACACCACTTCAAATGCGATGGCTTTAAACAAGCTCAATCATTTATTTTGCTCACAAATTTGAAATTTTGAGCTTAGCAATTACAAAGTCAATAGGTACAGTTTATCTCTGCTCCTTGTTGCGTCGGGGAGAGGGGTTGTAGATCAACTGGGGGTTGGAGGATCCATTTTCAGCTTGATAGATAGGTTAGTGCTGGAAGCTCAGCAAGGGTTTGGATCAGGGGCCTGGTTCCTCTCTCTGCGGGCCTGTTCATCTTCTACAACCTCCTTGGAAATCACATAGTGTCACTTCTGCTATAGTCACAAACCCACCTAATTCAAGGAGAGGGAATCTAGACCCTTCCTCTCAATGGGAGCCATGTCAAATTCACACCGTAAGAAGAGCATGTAGGATGAGACAGTTGTGGCCCCTTTTGGAATAATGCAATCTGTCACATACCTATCAGTATTCTTGAGGAAAACTAAAAATTCACTACTGATAATACTAAGTGTTTCGGTTGGTAATATAAAATTTGTACTTGCTTTGGAGTGTGTGTGTGTGTGTGTGTGAGCATGTGCACCCGCATGTGTGTGACATATATTTTATTTGTGCCTTTTTGGAGTAGAAGCTAGATAGAGGTGGAAAGAAATGTTTCTTTGTAAAGTATAAACTAAAATAGACCTTGTCAGAACTGTGGCTTATTTGCTTGTTCCTATGGAAATGGCCATTTTGTGAGGAGAGAGGGGAGGGCTGTGTTTTCTTGTGTGTGGGGCAGGTTGAAAGTTGTTTATATGAGAAAAAGAGCAGAGCTTAGATGGTGAAAGAAAGAATTTCATAACAGTCCAGTGATACCCGGAGTTGCTTAGGAGACCAACTAATTAAATATAGTTGAGACATGAATAAAAGAGCATTTCTTACCTCCATACAAAATCTAGTGATTCTCAGGAGAGTTTGAAAACATGGAGAGTTTTGCTCAGACCTTTGACATAGACACAGGCAATCTCATGATTGCCATATCAACAGTACCACCTGTGAGGCTTCTGTAGGTAGTGGACTTAAAGGTTGGACACCTCAGCTGGACAGTTTTAGCAGAAAAAAGGAACATAGCAGATGCCCTTAGGAATGGCAGTTGGCAGAACTTGTTTGTAAATACAAACAAGTGTTTTTGGATGGATAACGCTGCCAGGATAATTTCTAAGGGAGGAATTGTTTTGACACCCAACAATTAAAACAAAGGGCTTTCAGTCAATGCAATGTAGGGCATAAAGAGTAATGGGATGTCATTTTACACTCATTGCTAGAGTGGCCCCAACATCAGTTTCTATAGCCACCATAAGGTTAAATGTGGTACTTGCCTCCTTCCTGGAAAGTTGTTACCTAGGAGCTGCTGTCTCTGAATGGGTGTGGAAAGAGTACTTGGTAAAGTGGTACACTGACCCCTCAGTCAGAATAACAATGCCAATTAGGGCTATTTTATGTTTATTTTAATTTTTGGTGAAGACTTACGTTTCAGAAGGGAACTAGGGATGATGGTATGGCTGTGAAAAGAAAGTGAGGTATAAAGAAGCTTCCTACCTGGTGAGTGTGTGTGTGTGTGTGTGTGTGTTTTAATGTCTTATGGGCTCTAGTAGGAAGTTGGGGAATTCTGCTGGTCCAATGTCATTTTAATTGGGAAGCATCATCTAAATTTCATAAAGAAAACAGAGAAGAACATTTCAGTCATCTGTCTGAGAAGATGGTTTTCTATGAATGATAATCTGGAACAACCAAAGCCACTTTTTAGACCAACATGAAATATTATGAAAAAATAATTATGGGAGTACTGTGTTGGGTCTGCTATGAACTCTGTTTTTCATTATTTATTTTTCTCTGCTTTCTGAGTTATTTAAAGCCAGGATTTTAATAATTCCAGTATTCTCTCATATAAAGCCCTCTGTTCTATAAACAGTGGAACAAGTATCTTAGTATAAGAGATAACAAAACATCTGAAATGAGGGCACCCCAGGACAGAAGATGTTCACTGTGCAAAGCCTTTGAAGAAAGACATTGCTTCTCAGAAGGGGTTATAAATTTGCTGTGAACAAGACAAGACCAGCACGAGTTTTAAATCACTTCCTATATACAAACTCTCAACAGGAATGCATGAAAGTAAAATAAAGAGCACTTGAGAAAACCTAAACTAGCTACCCCAAAATTGTATTTTTTTTAGAGGGGGAGAGAAAGAGAAGAGGAGGAGGGGCAGAGGGAGAGAGAGACTCTTAAACAGCTCCACACCCAACTCGGGGCTCAAGCTCAAAACCTTGAGATCATGACCTGAGCCAAAATCAAGAGTTGAACCCTTAATCAACTGAGCCACCTAGGCAGCCCCTCCCCCCAAATTGTATTTTTAACAAAAGTATCATTAAGAAAGAACATACCCCATCACCTTTCATCAGATGGCCAGGACTTGGAGATTTTGAAATGGTCATGCTCTTTCTAACCACTTATCTTCTCTACCTACCCTGACCCTGCTCTTTTTGTCCAGAAGCTCTTTCTTATTCATCCTTTAAGATTCAGTGAATGGGCTGACTCTACTTGGAAGCTATGCCCAACTCTTCCTCACAACCTCCCCACCACAAGCACCGTCTTTGGCAAAATGTCTTTCCTTTGGCACCCAGTTGGAGTACATAATCTTTGCATTCTCTTTGTTGATTTGCTTTTTTGATCTGCCCCCTGCCCTGACCCGAACATACATCCAGTGACTAAAACATAAGTTCTTTTAGGCAGAAATAAAGTCAGTCTCTACTCATCTATCATTTGTATTCAATACAGTATCTGAGACCAAGCAAATGGGTACCTAATCACCTCCCATAAATGACTCAACAGGAAAGCAAGTAAATTAGTATACACATTCAACATATATATATATATATATATATATATATATATATATATATATATATATATATATATATAAATCTGCTTCCTCTTCTTTCTCTTCTTCTAGTTTTTTTTTTTTAAGACAAACGCTGAGCAAAAAGGATTTTTCAGACTCTACACAGATATTATATCATTCTATTACTGAGGAGAGAGATTGAGTTGACAGCTGACACAGAGAAAGCAAAACTACACAAGTATTTTACTTTTGTCTTTTTCTTTAAGGAGAATGACTTGCAAACTGGAAAGGCTAAAAATGATGAAGAGGTAAATGTGAGAAGACAGTAGGGAAGTACTGAGATTCTTTAAATGCATCCAAATCTCCAGGCTAGGTGAATTTCATCCTATGAAACTGAAATAAGTTACAGACATGACTATAGAGCCTCAATTGATAACCTTTGACAAAAACTTGCTAGGAAACCAGAAATGGGAAATCTTTCTCTGATTTAAAAAAAAAAAAAAGCAAAAAGCAAAATATGGAAACTACAGTAAGTGACTATGACCCTGACACTGATAAAATTATAGAAAGGGTTTTTAAATGGTTATTTCATTAGCACTGGGAAAAGGAAGTGATGCTCATTACTAGCTTGAAAGGGTTCACCTAGAACAAATCATTCTAAACAAACCCCTTTTCTCTTCTTATATGTTTTTCTTTAAAAAAAAAAACATGATTACAACATAAATGAATGAAGAATTTGCAGTGAACATCAAATAAGTGAATTTCAGGACAAAGTTGGATCAAATTTCTTAATGTTCCCTTGGTGATAGAATTCAAAATGAACTATGTTTGGGTAAGTAGATTTGCAGCTGGTCTGACAATACCCCCCAAAGTCATGTGGTATATCCTCATTACCATGGAGGCACAGGATCCTATCTTTAGTCATATTATATAGTACCATTTTATTTATTTGGATACATGTACAGAAAGAATAAGATCTCAAATTTGTAGATCAAAAAAGGTAGGTAAATTGGTTATTACTACATTCAGATTGTGAAAAAAATGTCAAAACTTTGGGAAAATTGTCCCAAAGTAATTAAATAAAAATAAGTTGAAATAAATGTAAATTGAATAATGACACCATGAAAAAGAATAGGTCTTTTTTGGTTCCTATGAAAAAGAGCCTAAAACATAGCAGGTGTTACAGGGGAACATTTATTCCCCCTTCCTCATGTTCTGTGTAGAAGGACCTCCACAGGAGTAACACCACTGACTTCTCCTCCTACCTTTACTCATTCCTGTCTATGGAGAAAGAAGGTGCTACCAAATGGGCTACTTGATGATCATTGGTATCTTCCCTACCCCCTCACTGGGTAGAACTACTAAATGGAAAACTCATGATCACTGGGAATATGCTTCCTTGGTTTCTATATCAGATCAGTTTAAGGCAGCAATCATGGTTGAATGTGTTGTGCCTGCACTGTAGATGAAAACTTTTCTCCATATGGTCTTCCCAGTGTCTTGCCTGGTGGGAAGGTGGTCTATGAGTGGGTGATTAGCAGAGTGTTAGCATGCCCTTTTAGCTAGACCATTAAGTCATATCCTCCAATCTAACACTTTCAGGAAAATAGCTCACATCGTGATCTCCTCCTGTCTGATTCAGTTCATCTCACAATTGGCCACAATCCCCAACAGTAGGTGTTTCATTAATGTTTAATGATTATTAAATGAAAACCCAAGAGTTATATTTCCTAATGGGTGGTGCTCATAGCACTGATTTGCTTATTTTGGTTGTTCTGATCTCCCTCTACATTGGAGGCTTTCTCAAATATCTACCAATATTAGAGTGGGCAAATAAAAACTAGGTGGAATCTCTGTATATGTAGATATGCATTGTCAGAGCTTCTTATTTTTGAGCCATTTGGAGGATGGAAACCCAGATGTCAGCAGTTTTAGCCATTTTCTCTTGGGCTGATTAAAGTCATATTCTTCAGAGAAAATTCTTCCAGTCTCCTGCTTGGATGGCAGAATCATGGCTATTAGCATTTTGGGACTTTGGTGGGAAATAAGGTTGGTGATTCATTATTTAGGGTGAAAACATTCACCAGTGCTTCTGATCTTAGTGTGGCACTCCTGACCTTAACTGTACTTGGTTCCTCTGAGTCCAGTGAACCTGTTTCACTCTTTCCAGAGAATACACTTCCAGTCATCTGCCAGTTGGTGAGGGGGATATCTTGGTCTTCTGATGATGGCTTCCTAAATAATCTTTTAACCATTCTTTAAATTTTTGGCCCCATGTTCATCCATGTCTTCGTGTATCACCCTATTACTGAACCTTATGAGAATGTTTCAGGGCAGTGTAAGTCAGATTGCTTCTTGGCTCATTCCACAGCTAGTTAGAGTCATGCTTTGGGATCTGTTAAATGAGTTACAAACTTTCCATTTATTTGCCAGTTGTTGCTATTGCCTTCTTTCCCATTTAATGACCTCCTTTCTCCCCTATTTCTTTTCTGTGGATAGAGTAGGCTTTCTGGGGGATGGTGGGAAAACAGAGGCCAATGCATGTGCCTAGCTTACCATCGTTGGGAGCCATTTTCATTTCCAGGTTTCTTATGCTCTTGCCTCCTGGGGCAGAATGAAGGCTGAGTTCAATGGCTATGAATGCTGACCAAGCTTTTTGCTTTGCAACTCCCCCACTGGTTAAAGGAGTTGCTTTGCAACTCCTTCCCCACATATTGCCATTAAAAATTTAAACTATAATGTAGCTAGTGTTATCATCATCTTTTGATCTAGGGATATACATGACCAAAACTTCAAAGAGGTAATTAATCTCAAAATAAAAATGATCTTTCCTCATTTATATAGTGTCTCTCTTCATTATAAAGTTAGTGACTAGTAAAAATAGTTCTATTCCTTTCATTGAAAAATTTTTTCTTAAAGTAGACATTTAAAACAGGACTATATTTATTTACACAGATAATTTTTATTTTTAATCATATTAACATTTTCATTGTATTTATTTTATAATTTCTTTCCATTTATAGAAAGTGATATTAGTGTTTTATTTATGCCAATGGCATGAAAAGTTCTTTTGAAATAATATTTAGGTATAAAAGTGAGAAAATTTAAAGAAGATCATCAAATCTGTACTGGTAGTACCCAAATATGGCAAAATAGTAATGAAGACATGAGAATGACAAGTTTAAGAAATGCTGGAATACAAGGTAATGTGCTGCCCAACAAATGAATTAATAGAGTACATTATCAGAGGTGTGATGTCCACATTGAGGGACTATAGGGTCTCAAGATAATATACAATATGCAGATTGCAGATGCAGAATAGTGTGAAATTCTAGGACAATAGAAGGAATGTAAATATGTTACTTTAGTGCTTGTCCCAGTGTCTAGCAAGTAGTAGTAACTCAAATATTTGGTACTTGAAAGGAAGAAAAGTAGAAGGAAGTGAAGATGTTTAACATGGAGAATAGAAGATGTAGTGGGATGGGTGGAGGGATGGGCTAACTGGGTGATGGGCATTAAGGAGGGCACTTGATATAATGAGCACTGCATATTATATGCAACTGATGAATCACTGAATTTTACCCCTGAAATTAATAATACATTATATGTTAACTAAATTGAATTTAGATTTTAAAAATTAAAAAAAAAAAGATGTAGTGGGAATGGTGGTATATGTCTTCAAATATGCACTATAATGTGAAACAAAAGACTTAGGGAAGTGTTGAGGTGTAGGCTTAAATTTATTAGCAGAATTAGAAGGTTGCAAACTGACGGGAGGGCTAATTTCAGTTAAGTTTTGGAAGAACATCCAGATTTTACATGACTAAAATCAATGCATGCTTTTGAAGTACTGAGTTACTGATTATTAGAAATGTTGAAACAGTGACTGGATAATGATCCCACAAGGATGTTGTCAAAGAGATAACTGTGGTCAGAAGGAGGCTGGTCACCAGCAAAGTCTTTGGGAAATTTGGGAAAGCAGGTTCTGGTACTCAAGCCAAACTTACTGAGACAGAACCACGTGACAATAGACCCCTTGGTTATCTTTCAACTCTCATCAGAATCTAGAATTGGGATTGACATCTAAGGCATATGTAGAGGAATGTCCCCAGCAGTAACTGGAGTTTCCAATTTTGCAAGGACATGAACCCTGATTCATCAAGTCTCTGATACCTCAAGCCTAATCACTTATCTGTGATATAGACACCTAATCACTCTCACAGTCATTTCATACTCAAAATGTACAAAATGGAACTTATTATTATATTATATCATCAGATTGTTGTTTTTTTGTTTTTTTTTTTAAAGATTTTATTTATTTATTTGACAGAGAGAGACACAGCGAGAGAGGGAACACAAGTAGGGGGAGTGGGAGAGGGAGAAGCAGGCTTCCCGTGGAGCAGGGAGCCCGATGCGGGGCTCGATCCCAGGACCCTGGGATCATGACCTGAGCCGAAGGCAGACGCTTAACCGACTGAGCCACCCAGGTGCCCCTATCATCAGATTGTTTTAAGTACTATGAAAGAAATAGAGTGATGGAAGAAGACCACTTTAGAAACAGGGGTCATGGATGTTCTTTCTGAACAGGTGACATCAGGGTTGAGTCCTTACAGATAAGAAGGAGCTGGCCCAAGAGTGTGCAGGCAGAGGTAAGAATACATATAAAGTCCCTGAGCTCAGAGTTTTCATGAAATAGATACATGGCCTCAGTGTAGCAAGAGCACAGTGAGCAAGGGGAAGTGTGGAAAGAAAGTCAGAGCCCAGCCCTGAGCAAATCATGTGTCCTTATAGACCATGCTGTTCATGGCAGAATTGTTTTCTCCTTCACATTCTTTGGGATTTATTCATAATTTTATTATTAGCAATCTGTACTTTGCAATTCCCTTGTATGTTTTAATCACCTGATTCTAAATATGGAATATAAGTTCCTTGAGGTCAGGATCCATTTACTACTCACCTGAATGTTCCTCATTCTAACCCTTAAAACAATGCCAATATCCTCTTAGAAGAGGTGCTCAGAATAGCTGGTTGAGTGAAAATCCTAAGGGAAACTGAATAAAGCATATTTTCTGTGCTGATCCAAAATCTTTAGAATGGCCACTGATGGCTTGAGATTTCAGCCAAAGTATCCTAACAATTAAGTTGATATATTGCTATTATTGAACTGATTCTTTCGGCCAGTATTAAAATGCCATAAATAATTTTGATTTGGCTTTTAAAAATCTGTTGATTTAATCCACTATAGAATTTAACACAATGGATAATTCCTGTGGCTATGTAATTTATCAGAGGGTTTGGGTATTCAGTTTTTCATCTATACCTACTATAATATATGATAGTATCTCATCACCTTTGTTTTTGTTCCTACTCACTCTGACTGCTTTAACTGGGGCAATGCCAGGGGCTGTTTCTGAAGGAGGTGCCACCTTTGAGTGAATTCTAGAGTCAGAGAGGCAGGGGGTAGGGGAATCTTGGCTCCATCACAAACTAACACGGTAGCTCAGTACAAATTATTTAATCCCTTTCAGTTAGTTTCCTTAACTGTAAATTGAAGATAATAATTACACTTCCCTCCTAAGATTGTGGTACAGCTAAAAGAGATGATGTGTACATAGCATTTAGCACAGTCTTTGGCATTTTGCGAGCACAACATAAATGCCAACTGCTATTATTTTTATGAATTATTATAAAATTACAATATTTGAGCATGGTCTCAGGTTTTTAACTTAAATGATCAAAATTTATAGAAAAAAATCTTACAAAATCCTGGCAGATCAAGGATAAGAGACAACTAGTAGGCAATAATGCAGTAATTCATTTACATCATGTCAAAAATGACTGAAAATAAAACTTTATGGAAGAGTATATTTTTATAAAAATCTTTGCTTCAGACTTTTCTGATAAATATTCCTTTTGGCCTGAGAATTACATAGTTGATTTCTGTATGAAACTGAATATTTTTTGAAAGTTCGGGCTAAATTAGTTGGGTTATTTTTGCATGATGAAAGCGTGAAAACAAAACACCTTTTTTGCTAAAATATTATCTGGTCCTCGTTTCAGCCCAGAGGACTGAAAATACTATGAAATTAAAATTTCAAATGTGGGAAGGAAATTCTATAATATTTGTTAATTCTAGCCCCAAAATGTTCAAAGTTATTTTTGCTTCAAAATCTGGAACTGAACATACACTTAACAATTTATTTCAATTCATACTGTTAGAAGTTTGCCCTGCCTATCTATACAGGTTTGAAGGTGTGTTTAAAGTATTTCTCCTTTCTTTAGAGAAAGTTGAATAAAGTGGTAAAGGAATAAGTCAAAACAGTTGTCGTTTAACACTGTTAGGGTATGATGCAGTGGTAAAATTTTTAAGGAAATACATTATCTCCATTTTAAACTAAGACATCTTAACACCGTGTCATTGGTGCCCAAGGTGAAGGTCTGCATATTAGTGACATTGTTCAGAAAAAGAACAAAACACATCTCCTTATATAACACCCTTAACTAATTATCTGGGATCAAATAGTTTTGCCCAGGATTCTCTATGGAACAATAAGATCCTGATGATTTCTCTATACCAGGCAGAAGGAGGAGTTAATGCTATAAGGGTGCTTGCTGGTTGAGAAACGCCACAGAACCTGATGCCACTGTCTTCCTGGGTTTGCAGGCTACGCAGCAGTGACCATTTGGACTCTCCTATTAAAGGAAAATGTACTTTATATGGCTACATGGGATGGCACTGAGTAATTGTGGTAATGTGGCTTTACTTGCTCTACTTTTCTATTTCCTTATTTAAGCATCTTAAATTTCAGTAGAACATGAATTTAGCATACATCTTGCATTTGATTAGATCACATTTTATATATTTTATGCATTTTAATCCAAGTTTGGCTCTGTGAACCTTACCATCTGTCTGGAGTTGTCATTGCATTTTATTTTTAATTTTAATTTACCCCATTATATTTTTGACTAAAAGTGATTTTATTTTTGGCAACTTCTTCACCTAGTGTCTTCTCTCCCTCCCATCCATTTGTCATAATGCATCCAGAGAAGACCTTCTAAAACATAAATCTGATCACATTATTCCCAGTTGAAACCCATTGTCTTTTTAATAAGTCCAAACTCTTTAATTAGACTCATAAGACCTTGCATCATGTGGACCCTTTGAAAATATCTTTGCACCTTCCTCTTTTCCATCTATGTTCCTGTATTCCTTCCAGTTTTTCTAGCCATACTCCCTCCTGCCTCTGAGCCTCTCTAAATGCTCTTCCTTCTGCCTGGAATCCTTTCTCCCACACTCTGCTTCAATAGGACCTATTTCTTCCAAGAAGTCTTGACTTACCACCTTACCTTTTCCCCACACAATATACTATATCCTCCAATTTCATGGATTCAGCAAATTGCATAAAGTCATGCTATGTTATGTGACCTCTCTGCTATATTATACTCCAGGAGGAAACAGACACCATCTGCCTTATTTACCATTGGGCCTTCCACATCTAGTCTAGGGCCTGGGACATGATAGTGGCTCAGTAAGTATTTATTAAATGCCTGAATGGATGGATAAGAAAAGCCACTATAGAAAATGCTATACATGTATTATTTATCATTTTTACTTATTAAATATGTAGAAATTTTTTTTGATGTAGTGTTCCATGATTCATTGTTTGTGTACAACACCTAAATATGTAGAAATTTTAAAAACAGTCTATAGGCATAACTGAGGTCAAAATTACATGTACACTACCATCTATTTTAATCTGTAGGCACAGCTGTTAACGGCGAACTGTTACATTTTGTGGACTAGTGGACGGTAAATGCAATAAAACTTATCTTAAATCAGGGGCGCCTGGGTGGCTCAGTTGGTTAAGCGACTGCCTTCGGCTCAAGTCATGAGCCTGGAGTCCCTGGATCGAGTCCCGCATCGGGCTCCCTGCTCGGCAGGGAGTCTGCTTCTCCCTCCAACCCTCCCCCCTTTCAGTCTCTCTCTCTCTCAAATAAATAGAAAAAAAAAAAACAACTTATCTTAAATCATACTATGTTCTTTGTAATTTGTTTAGACATTGTTATCTGAGTTTCAATTATTTATGATAATGCTTCATTGCATCTAAAATAAATAGTTATAGAGATTTAAAAATCAATACCCCAATTAGAAGCTTACTACACATAAATCTATGAAATTGCACAACTTTGTTTGTGACCAAAACACCCTATAAAAATGCCTCTAGGAATCAGGAAGTTTATGAAATATGATTTAGACAGCTGCTAAGTCCAAAATGAGAATTGCAGTTCCAGTCATAGGTAAGGTCTTTAGAGAACAATCCTATGAACTCTGCTGAAAATGGATGCTGTTGACAGCTGCCAACTTTTTCTCCTGGTAAGAAACAAAATGTTGCTTAGCCATGACTCCAAAGAAAAAATAACCATGAATTCTAGAATCATTTGGGAAGCCCGAGATTTAAGAATATCACATCTCAGGGTGCCTGGGTGGCTCAGTCGGTTAAGCGGCTGCCTTCAGCTCAGGTCATGATCCCAAGGTCCTGGGATCGAGTCCTGCATCAGGCTCCCTGCTCCGTGGGAAGCCTGCTTCTCCCTCTCCCACTCCCCCTGCTTGTGTCCCCTCTCGCGTTGTGTCTGTCTCTCTCAAATAAATAAATCTTAAAAAAAAAAAAAAAAAAAGAATATCACATCTCTTGGGATCAGGTAGGGAACATTGATTCCCCTGGTTGGCCTAGTTAATATCATTTCCATCCCTTTGCTACCATTCCTAGAGGTTCATAGTTTACAGGCCAATACAGTAGGCATTAAGGAGTTTACACATTTAACAGATATTTACTCAGCACCTATTATGTGATATATATACTATGCTAAGGGTTGGGAATACAGTGATGAATAAGACATGGAGAAAAAGAAATAGATTGTTACTGAGGGTGATGAAGGAAACAAGACTGATGGGAGGGGGTAGTTCTAAAATGAAGTGAAGTGAAGACCAAATTTAAGGTAGCTCACCTGGAATGCCTCTTATAGGAGGTAACTTCTGAGCAAAGAATAAGAATAAGCAATCAGTGAAAAAGCTGGGAAACACATTTTAGGCTGAGGAAGTGGCAAGTGCCAAGTTTCTGAAGTGTGGAAAAGGACTTGCTGTATTTGAAGATAAGAAAAGAGGTTAATGTGACTGGGGAACGGTGTCTGTGAGATCAAGCTGGAGAGGTACTCAGACACCTGATGGGACAGGACTTACAGGAGTTTGGGTTTTATTAGAAAAGCAAGAGGAGCCGTTGGAAGGTTTTATGCAAGGAAGTAACATAATCTGATTCACACTGCTAAAACTTATTCTGTGTGTGTTTGAAAAATGGATAACAGAGGAGCAAGAAAAGAAGCAGGGAGCCCTTTCTGGACGTTATCGCTGTGGTCCAGGTGGGAAACATGGCCACAGAGATAATCAAAGATATATTTTGGAGACTGAGTTGATAGGACTTGTTCGAGGTTTGGACGTGAGGGGTGAGACAGAGAGAAGAATCAAGGGCAGCTCTCGGATTACACGCCTTAAGCACCTCTGTAGAGAATGGTCCCCATGACTACAAAAAGAGCTTGGGGATCCAGCGGATTCTAGGATAAAGGAAGGTTCAGCAGCTCCAACTTGGACATGTTAATTTTAAAAGATAGACACACAGAAAGTCACTTGCTGACTCAAAGACAGTCACAGCACATGGGAGAAACACAGTAGATGAAACAAATCAGTCAGGTAATGAGTGCTTTGTGCCTATGTGTGAAAAATACGTTACTTGCCCACTGGTAGGAGACGCGTACTTTGGATTATTTGTTGTGCAGTAGTGACAGATTTACATCCAGAATCCCTCATGAACAACATCTGCATTCACAAGACAACGATCAGGGACTTGGGGTGCTGTCGTGGCAGTGACATTGCAAACACTGGCTGAAGAAGCCCTCCGAGGTCTCTGACTGAACTCTGCCAGAAGAAGTCATCAGTGAAACTCGATCAGAAATTCTTTGCATTTATCTGCCTCTTTAAAAAAACAAAATCCTTTTCCTTTTTGTGCTTTTCCAAAAAAAAAAAATTATCTATTGCCTTTTTAAAATCATGGATTTTTAGGAATATGTTTTTAAAAGAGCATCTGGTTTATTTCACACTGAAAACTGGTGCTAAGAAGTGAGAAACACGGATCAAGTCAGCACCAACACAGAGACTGTGAATAATTCATTTCATGAGTGGAAAACAATGTATTTTATTCAGGTTGTGTGCTACCATTACTTGTTATTAAAAAGCCTTGGTATGCATTGAAGGACAAAATTTGGAAGACTTCCTCCCTGCCCTACCATCTCCAACATTATATTTCTTACATAGAAATTTCCCACAATAAGAGAGTCAAGGTAATGAGAAACATTTTTCTGATCTATTAAAGTTTTCACTGGGTCTTCCCCTTTTGCCCTCACCTATTAGCCATGAAACCAGGCTATGTGCTTACTACTTCGGGATTGGGTGAAAGCAGAATTCACCTGAAAACAATTTCCTCCCAAGTTCACTTTTAATTCCAAGAGCTTAAGTTAGTTTGGTGAAGTATCCTGGAGAGACACGGGTTGGAACAGAGAGAAGTCTCTTGATAAAACACCAAAAACTCAGTTTAATTTGGGTTTCAGATGAATAACAGATAAAAAAAGAAAGAAGGAAAGAGAAAGAAAGAAAGAAAAGAAAGAAAGAAGAAAAAGAGAGAAAGAAAGAAAGAGAAAGAATTATTCATTATTTATTTGAAATTCAAATATACCCAAGCATCCCATAATTTTTGTTGTTGTTAAATCTGGCAACCGTACCCTGAAGGAGACTTAGAAAGAAGGAGAAACTACCCCTGACTGAAAATGGAGAAGGAGAAAGGCTGGGAGTTTGGCCCTATTCTAGAAATATGTACGAGGACATGACAACATGACAGGGAGGTCGGAAGACGTCTAAGGAGAGTGACTGGCTGTCTAAGTAATGTCCGCAGTACACAAAGTTTGGTATATATTTATTAAATTGACACTGTTATTATTTATCTTGTCCTGACTCTCTATACTAATATTTCATCCCCACCCGATATAATTGCATGCCATTTCATTGACAATATATTTCCATCGCCTTCCTATGTGAAAGACTTCTCTAGCTACAGAGCATTTGTATACAACATTTTTTACCTCAGAGCTCTGGATATATTACTCTATTGTCTTTTGTCATCCAATGTCATGAGCAAACCTGGTATGGGTCTGAGTTTTCTTCCGATATAAGTAACCTGTTTTGACTTCCTGATTATTTTCACCATTCATTCTTATTCCTTGGAGTTAATGACATTCAACAGGACATGCCTAACTGTTGGTACTTTCTAGTCCTGCGGGATGACCCTGCTTCCTAGGCCAATTTTGTCAAAGATCCATGCTTCTAAAGCAACTCTCCTCCTGCCACCATCAGAGGACTACTCTCGGGTGATTGCTCAATAAATATAATTGTTTGGGTCTCTGCCTCGTCCAGAAACCAATGTTCTCTGATGTTCTGCTCTCTTGGACTGCCCCACTCCTTGAATATAGATTAATATTAGTTCACTTCCCTTGAGAGTGCACTCTCCCTGAGCCAGTAGCATCCAAGGGACTCTAGGCATACCATCATGAACAGCAGTCACTTGCTTTCAAAAAAAAAAAAAAGACGTTTTTATTTTATGTATTTATTTTTAAAAATTTATGTATTTATTATTTGAGAGAGAGAGAGAGCACAAGCAGAAGGGGTAGAGGGCGAGGGATAGAGAATCTCAAGCATACTCGATGCTGAGTATGGAGCCCCATGCGGGGCTCGACCTTAGGACCCTGAGATCATGACCTAAGCTGAAACCAAGACTTGGACACTTAACTTGCGGCACCAACCAGGAGCCCCCAAAAAGACTTTTTTAAACACAGTTTTAGGTTCACAACAAAACTGAGCAGAAAGGACAGAGATTTCCCAAGAATCGTCTTCTAACCATGCAAAGTTTCCCCTATTATCAATGTTCCCCATCAGAGTGGACCTTTGTTACAATCAATGAACCTACATCAACACATCATTACCACCCAAAGTCTATAGTTTGCTTTATGGTTCACCCTTGGTGCTGTACATTCTATGGGTTTGGACAAACCTATAATGACATGTACCCATCATTTTAGTACCATATAGAGTAGTTTCACTGCCCTAAAAATCCTCTGTGTTCTACCCACTCATCTCACCCCTGCCTCTACCCCCTGGCAACTGCTGATCTTTTTACTGTCTCCATAGTTTTGTATTTTTTCAGAATGTCATATAGTTGGGATCTTACAGTATGTAGCCATTTCAGATTGACTTTTTTCACTTAGTCATAGGCATTTAAGTTTCTTCCATGTCTCTTCATGACTTGATAGCTCATTCAGTGCTGAATTATATTCTGTTGTTTGGATGTGCCACAATTTATTTATCCATTCACCTATGAAAGGACATCTTGGTTGCTTCCAAGTTTTGGCAATCATGAATAAAGATGTTTAATAAAACATCTGTGTGCAGGTTTTTGTGTGAATATAAGTTTTCAACTCCTTTGGATAAATACTAAGGAATAGAATTGCTGGACTATATGGTAAGAGCGTGTTTAGTTTTGTAAGAAACACCAGCAATGAATGAGAGGTCCTTTTGTCATCCTCAATCGCAGTTGGTGCTGTCAGTGTTCTGGATTTGGGCCATTCTACTAGGTGTATAGTGGGCCACCTGACTTTTATGGACCTCTGCTATCCTCTAGGTTGTCATAAAAGAAACTATTAGTTCATATCAGCTATCCTCTAGGTTGTCATAAAAGAGACTATTAGTTCGTATCACCTAAAAGCACTAGTTAAGTTTCTCTTCCCAGCAGGAGGGTCCAGTTAGATTATATAAACAGAATGGCATTAGGAGTGACATCTCTAGGTCCTCATCTTATATCTGGTGAATGAATAAATGAGAGAGTGGTTGAATGAATAAATGGATGGTTGATGGATGAATGAATGAACTTAGCTAGCATCTAGATCTGGCCTCAAAAGTCCTTACAAAGATAGTCTTTACAATGTTGAGATTCTATAACATAAATCTCTTCATACTCAGGGAATTATGATATGCATTTTTACTGACCCGCCATGCAGTGAGCCACTGCAAAAGCTTGTCCCTTCCGCATTCGAGCAAAGTTTATTACTGAGTTCCATTAAATCTCTAAATAAACTCCTCGGAAAGAGTGTGCTCTTGCAGGACTCTCAAAAACAGCCTAGACCTGCTTTCTCAAACACCCAAGTTGGCATTTATCTTCCCAGAGTCCCAGGAGCCCATGCCCACATGTGTTTTTGGTTTTTTTTGTTTCTGTTTTTGGGTTTTTGTTTGTTTTTTGTTTCTGTTGTTTTAGTAGTAGAAGTTCTGTGTTTATTGAGCTAACAGTATCTGCTTCTCTCTTTTGTGGCCCTCACGATTTTGAATGTTTCTTCTGTTGACCAATAAGTCCTGCAGAATTTCACATGTAGGGTGCTGTGCACTGAATGTATGCCCCTTCAAAATTCATCTGTTGAAACCACTGTGATGGTATTTGGAGATGGGGCCTGTGGAGATAATTAGGTCATGAGGGTGAAGCCCTCATGGTGGGAATAGTGACCTTATAAGTAGTCAGGAGAGGGATTGCTTCCTCTCTCTCTGCAAAGTGAAGACATAACACAAAGACCGCTATCTGCAAACCTGGAAGAGGTTTCTCATCAGAACCTAACCAAGAGCTGGCACCCTGATCTCAAACTTGCCAGTTTCTGTGAGAAATAAATTTCTATTTTATAAACCATTTTATAAACCACCAACTCTATTTTTGTTAGAGCAGCACAAATGATGCAAGACATAGGGCTTTCCCTTATGTTGCAAGAATATCTCTCTTGGAGTTCAAATTCTAAATTATGCCCCTGATCCCTCAGGACTGACTGCGCCCAGCTTGTCCTGTGTGTAATCTTGTGTGACAGTCTCCACTGTCCCATGCACTCACTACTAGGATCCTTGGATCTGATATTACAGGAATCTCACATCTTACAAGTCTCCTACCACCAAGATGAGGACACAGGTGACAGATGCAAAACTTCAGACATGACTGAAAACAATCTTACTTGCCTGTAACCTCCCAGTAGAAGAACATTTGTTTCCTCAATGGTGAATGATTTTAAATAACATTCCCAAACTATTCTTGGAAATATTTCAATATAAGGTAGTTACTTTAGTGGGTAGCCTTAAATCTAAAGATAGAAGCCATTCTTGTTGAATTCTCCCTCAAGTCCAAGGATGATAGAGGAACATAAAGATGGATTAGAAATTGGGGGTGGGGTGACAGTCTTTCCTTGATACTATGAGTATTTCTTGGCTAACACTAGACCCTCAGGATTACAAGACTGGGGGTTATAACAGACTCAAGAAACTCTACCTCACATTTGATCTGATTCCCAGGACCCTTGGAACAAAAAGTTAATTAGGCTCTGAATCACTTCGACTCTTAACTTGGTGCGAACTCATCACTACAGAAGAAACTGAAATCACAAAGGAACTAGTGCCATTAAAGATATGAAGAATACAGTGTTCTCTGTAGCTACTTCTAGTAGTTCTTTTCTGGAAGAAGCAAATCCAGGAAAACTTTCCACTGCACAAGGAAATGGGAACTACCAGAAGCTATGATGTAAGAAGATCTAAGTGTGGATTTAGTGGTTAGTCCTATCTAAAAGTAGCTAGAATTATGCATCTCCATATGTGGCCAACTGTTTATATTATCTGTTAGTGAACTTATTAAATAATACATCATCTTCATATACAGTTAAAATTATCTAAGTCTTTGGTCCTGAATGCTCCATAACTCCTTTCACTAGTCCTCTGTTCTTTTCCTGATTGTTCCTCTAAAGAAAAGAGAAGGATAACATTTCCCTCGTGGGATAAGCTCCAGGCCACTTCCGAGGCACTAACTATTTTGGAGAAGTGAAGGAAGAGCAGCACAAAATATTTTTTAAGAGTTGGAGGAGCCAAGATATCCAGATGCCAATAAGGAAGACAGTCATAGAGGGATGTTTGCCCCTTTTTGGATAGATACTCCTTTGTTTAACACATTAGTATGCATGGATTTCAGGAGTTCATTTTTTTTCTTTACTCATGTATGAGTTTCTCCTCCTTCTGGGGAATGGATTGAGGGAGAAGGGAAATTGCAGTGGTTCCCAAACTTGTCTGCCCACTAGAATCACCTGGGGAGCTTGAAAAACACTGATGACCATGTCTCCTCCCTCACCCCCAGATATTGTGATTTCCTTGGTCTGGGATATGGCCTGCATTTTAGAATGTTTAAATCCCCCATGTAAAGTTAGTATTCACACGACTTTGGGCATCCCTTTCATAGCGGTATCTAGCCAGGGGCCGGGACACATCAAAATCACTTTGGAGAGTTAAAAAAAATACAAGGCTGGGATATATGTCCCAGACCTCCTGAGGCAGAACCCTCAGATGAAAGGCTTGAGCTCCTCCGTGATTTCTGTGCACGCCCTGCTCCCAGACTGCCGGTAGACAGCAGTGATTACAGGCAACAGCAGTCTTCATTAGCATGGCTATTACCTGAATAAATAGACTGTAACAAATGCCTGGAGCACCTTCTTTCCTTCTCTCTAGGATTCCATGCCTCACACCCCCTTTTACAATTTGGACTGAACATAATTCACTGCCTAAATGCTTTCCTGTAAAACTCCCAGCCACCTGACTGTGTCTGCTCTGCATTCCCTCAGGACATACATACGTGGCCTTTCAGTTGCTCTGCCCTGTCCCATTCTTAACATGCTCCCTCCCCCACCGTGAGCATGCTCTCAGCGCCAGCTTAATTGAAAGCTTCCCGAGGGCAAAGGCTTCATTGTTTTCCCGGTTTGGACTCCACATTACCCTTTTTCTGTTGTCCAATGTAATGTCTTGGATGTTGCAAAGCACAATACAGATTTCATACATGTAGAGAAAAATGAGTTCAAGGGGTTTAGTATGTAACTGAAAAGTTAAAAAGCATATTCATGTGTATCTAATTCTAGATGAAAACATTAAATGGATAATTCATCTGGTGGATGACAAATGTTTAATATTTCAGGATCTCTTAACTACATTATGTCTGTATTGTGTTTTGTATCTTATAAAGAACTTCTAAAGTCACCAACCTATGTGATTGCTGCCATCACCTGGGAAGTAGACAAGGCCGTTTTGTAGATGTGTAAAGCTGTGGCCCAGAGGGGAGGTGACCTACCCCAACACCATCTGATGACAGGTGTAAAACTCACTCCTCCTGACTTTCAGTCCAGGTAGTTCTTTCCTGTCCGCATGACCTCAACCATCTCCCATTCACCCTCAACTCTCATCTGCATTTTCAGGCCTCATCTCTCTCCTGAGATCCTCATTTCTGACTATATTTGAAAGAACCCCACCTGGGACGCCTGGGTGGCTCAGTCGGTGAAGCTTCTGCCTTCGGCTCAGGTCATGATCTCAGGGTCCTAGGATTGAGCCCCACATGGGGCTCCCTGCTCTGAGGGGAGTCTGCTTGTCCCTCTCCCTCTGCTCCTCATGTGCACGCTCTTTCTCTCTCTCAAATAAATAAATAAAATCTTAAAAAGAAAGAAGAAAGAAAGAAAGAAAGAAAGAAAGAAAGAAAGAAAGAAAGAAAGAAAGAAAGAAAGAAAGAAAGAAAGAACCCCACCTGCATGGTCTAGCAACACAGCAAACTCATTAGTCCTCAAAGGGAGCTTTTATCAGGGATCCTCTTTCTTTTTCTCTATCTCTTTTAACAACGTTGCCATCTTCTCATTTCTCTTCTTTCATCCACTTTTTTTTTTTTAAGATTTTTTAAAGATGTATTTATTTGAGAGAGAGAGAATGAGAGAGGGCATGAGAGGGGAGAGGGTCAGAGGGAGAAGCAGACTCTCTGCTGAGCAGGGAG
Source organism: Mirounga angustirostris (assembly GCF_029215605.1). Lineage (NCBI taxonomy): Eukaryota > Metazoa > Chordata > Mammalia > Carnivora > Phocidae > Mirounga > Mirounga angustirostris. The sequence goes on along the minus strand of NW_026991716.1, from coordinate 84,556,191 downwards.
CCCGATGTGGGACTTGATCCTGGGACTCCAGGATCATGACCTGAGCCGAAGGCAGTTGCTTAACCAACTGAGCCACCCAGGTGCCCTCATCTGCTTTTCTTACCTCATCACTTGCAAGGCCTCAGCAATGCCTCCCATCTCTGCTGCTTCTTCTGCGCCTATTTTCCCATGCGGGCATGACCCCAGCTGTCCTTTCGTGAGTCCTGCCTTCAGCGCACTCTCTCCAATCCTTTCCTCTTGATGCCTCCTAATCCTAAACCACAGATTTAGTTACCACATTCTCTCATTCAACAGTCTTGTTTCTTAAAGACAAACTCAAAAGCCTCTTATGGCCTTTCGTAGTCTGTCCATAAATGATCTTTCTCAGGTTAGCTTTTCACAGCTCTTATTCCAAGACACCCAGAACTGTTCACTGTTCCCTGAACAGGTCAGATAAGTTCATTTCTGTGCCTTTTTACACTTTCAAGGGTTTGGGATCTCAGCCTAAATGACCTTTTGCTGCCCTGCGTTCTCACCCTCTTTATTGTTGAAAACCTACTCCGCCAGGAAAGCCCAAGTTAAACAATATTTCTTGTTTGTGAATCTTCTTCCAGTCTCCAGCTTTAGTTCTGGCTGAGAGCATCCATATACTCTTTTGGGACTTCAATTTGTACTTATTTTACCACATTTAATTTTATGTCATGATTTGTGTGTGTGTGTGTGGGTGGGTGGGTGGGTGTGTATAATCCCACCTAGAAGGAGGCTTCTTGAGAGCAAGATTCAAGTTTTGGTCAACTTGAAACAAGATGGATCATAAATATTTATATGAACTTATTTTTTTGTATTTTCCACCAATAAACACAATCTTGAAAATATATGAAGCTAAATAATTCCTGGATTGAATTATAGAAAGACTCATGTGTTCCATAGTGAGTTAGAATTGATGACTTCTAAGGTTTTAATTTCAATATTGAATAATTGTTCCCAATTTTATAATTGATGAGTCATTTAATAAAAATTTGCTTAATTAGAAATGTTTCTGGGACTCATATATTTTAATTAATGGAAGAAATCTGCCTATCACATATAAGACAGGTTCCGACTCCCTCCCCTTGCTCACCTGCCCAACAACACATCCAACAGCCCATCAAGATTACACCTGAGTCAAGTCTTAATCAGTGAGACACGGTCTGAACACAGGGGAAATGCATAGAATTCATCATTTGCGATTCCAACATTACCTTTCTATTAAAAACACCTTTTCCTCTGTTTGCCCATTATAAATCAGCTCCACAATTTAAAACCCTGTAGCTCAGCTGAAAAACTATATTTTTTGTTAAACAAGAGTAAATCAGGATTAAGTACTTTGAGATAATTTTTTATTAAAAACTCACAATGAATCACTATAAATACCATTGCCTAAAAGTACATTCTTTTATTTGCAGTTTGGTTTTGCTAGAGTTTTCTTTCTTTTCCTCTTCCCAAGAATTCTACTTTTGCCAAACCTTAGTTATTAAAACAAATGGAAATAATAGAACTGGTACTATTTTACAAACAATCTTGAAGTTATTTTGATAAGGTGCTATTCTAATAACTATTCACAACTATATGCCTATTATATAGAATTTAACTGGACAATAAATGTGAAAGAAAAAGAGCAACCCACGAAATATTGATGGAACTTGACTGAAGTGCACAGTTTTTTTCAATCAGTCAAGTTTCTATTATTGATCTATTATTGATATGCAGACTTAAAATCAATCTTGGTTTAGTACCAGATCTTGAAATGTCAAATTTCCTTCCTTGCTTGAACCATATACTTTACTTTCAGCTGTAGAAAACTGTCATTAATAAATTCAGATTCCACAGCAAAGTATTTAAAGGATAGCTAAAAATGAGTTGCTGTATAATAGTAACACTACCCTCATTAATAATAAACACCTAAAGGGGGTCATTCCCTTTAATGACATTTTTTTGTTCTTCTGAAAAAATAAACAACAAAACCTGACTATTGAATGCAAAGAAAAAAAAATGGAGTATTCTTGTTTTAACTTTGGACCAAAGATTGGGCATGCCAAATATTAATTCTATTGAGAAACTGTATTATGCCAAACATCAATTCTCCTGAGAATTGTTATTGAATCAACAACTTATGCCTATCTTAGCAACACCATTATTTAATTTTATCATAAGAATACTCAGATAAGTTTGTTTGTTGGCATCCAATATACAAACCAGCAAGTTTGAAATGAGTGGAATGTTTTTACCGGCAACCAGTTTACCAATAGTGAAGGTAAAGCCACATTGGCTAGCTGTTTAGACCTGAGGCCATGGCATTTCTCAGCCAACTTTGAACATATCACAATTTTTGGTTTTTCAGTTGGAATATCCTTGCCCACTGAAAACACATTCAAAAGAAAGGACAGCTGAAGCAGAGGAAGGAGGCTACAGAGTCATAGTTATAACATGTTACTTTTTGGGAATCCAAAAATATTGACTCTAGTACCCTTTGGGTTTGTCCATATGACTATGAATGAAAAAAGAAACAAGGAAGCGTATTTTTGTCTATGGAATTCTATCATCAGTCCCGTGAATACTGTTGCCAAGATAGCTGATTTTCTTTACATTTTATTTCTCTACCATGGGCAGAGAGTTTTTGTTTTTAAGGCAGGTGGAACACATTTTTCATGCTGAAATAATTCTCCTGTAGCTTAAATGACTCATTCTTATTGATTATATAAGAAAGTACAAGATGCCTAAATGCTCACTTCTCAAAACATTTTGTTATGGAAAATTTCCAACATACACATAAGAATGAAAATTTTAATAAACTCGTATTTACTCACCACTCCAGTTTCAAAGCATTATCAATATTTTTCCAATTTTTGTTTCATTTACAACCCATCCTACTTCTTCTTCTGGAGTTTATTAAAGTAAATCTCAGATATTATGCCATTTTACCTATAAACACACCGTTATGCATCTCTAGCAATAAGTATTTTTTCTAACCTATCACATCATTATTACATCTCACAAAAATAACAGTGATTCTTACTATTATCTAATACCCAGTCCATATTCAAATTTTCCTAATTGTCACAAAGGTGTCTATTTACAGTTGATTTGTTTGAATCATGAACAGAAAATATTAAATTCCATACAAGCATACATTGCTTTGGGTGTAATTATAAGTCTCTTATTTTGGAGATCACTCTATGTCAACTGCATAGTGATGCTCCTCATTTCTTTTTTCTTTTCTTTTTCCTTTTTTTTAATTTTACTATTGTATCACTATACAGCACCATCTTCTACTCAATCCATTTTCTATGGATGGGCATGTGTAATGTTTCTCACCTTTTGTTATTATAAATAATGTCACAACAAATAGCCTTTGCATATAGGATTTCATATTTTTCCAATGCGATTTCAGGATAAATTCCTAGAAGTAGAGTTTCTGGATCACAGTGTAATACATATGCAGTTGCTAAATTCCCCATAGGTGCTGTACTCTTTCATCTCCCCCCGCCATAATGTGTGGGTGCCTACTTCTCCATGGCCTCATCAATGGAGTATATTGTAAAACTTTTATTTTTGTCAATCTGATAAGTATGAAGTGATAGCTTAGTGTAGTTTTAATTTGCATTTCTCATATTATAGTAAAGATGAGCATCTTTTCGTATGTTAAAGGACTATTTGCATTTATTTTTCCGTCAATTATCTGTTCATATCTTTTGCCCATTTTCAATTGAGATTTTGGACTTTTTCTTCTGTTTATAGGAAGTGCTAAAATTTGTAACCTTACCGTGGACCCAAGGCTGGTCTAGACAGTTTACCTCTCAATCTCCATAAAAATGGTGGTGGCCATTGGGAATATACAAACTATTTACCAAGTGGAAAGACTGATTCATAATAAAATAAACAATTTCATTTTTATAATTACTTGTTTGTAGTTACAGTAGTGTTACGTAACTCTCAAACCATTTTATCTACTTTAGCAGTGAATGAAATTGTGCAAATGAAAATCTAGGTGAAGAATCAATCAGGGAACAACTGATGATATAAAAATATATTATATTTTAACCTTTGGAATATATTATTTTTTAACCTTCCCCATGGAAGTGAGGGAAGACCATCACTACCCTCATTTCACATCAAAATCCCACATACAGAAGCTAATTTATGAATGTAAATCACTTGGGAAATACAGTGTAACAGTAATGTAAAATAAGAATGCATTTTTGATTATATGATATAGGAAACACAGATGTAGGAATCTAAATTAAATAATTCCATAACCATAATTACAGCTTCCCAAACACAATGCTGTTTACTAGATAACTCTACCTTTTTGTTATAAGAAAGCCAGGCTTTCTCCTTTGCCCTCAGGAGGACACAAATTACAAGAGTCCTGACCTCCAGCCAACTGAATCCATTAGCATAGCTGTGCCCCAAGAGCATACCAAAGAGATAGAGAATAAAACAAAATGACTGAAGCTGAGGAAAAGCTCCATTACGTCAACTAAGGGGAGGGATCAGTGGGGATGTATAAACCAGACATCTAGGATAGACAAATTTTATCCTAAATTTCAAGCTGAAATGATAAAATTAACACCTTGTGTACCATAGATACAGTGAAATCCAGATTATTTTGTATTTTATTTTCCCACTTTATTGTTTGTGAACTGCCATAAAGTGATTTGGTTATACAAACTTACCAGGTTCTTTTCCATATATCTTGAAAGCCACAGAGAATTTGAATAGGTAAATAGCTACTCCCCACAACTTGCTACCAGGTTTGTAATAATAGCAACATACACAGATATTTATTAATAAGAAATCACAAAACTGTCATTATAGTCAATCCTCCAAGTTTCATGTCCCCATGTTCTCCAAAGCTCGGAAAACCCCTTGCACAAAAAGTTTGCCTAAGGCAAATGAAATGTTATTCTAGTAGCAGAATTTAATTAACCCTTTGTCAGAGTCAGAGAACCGAGAACAGCGACCCATGAACTTGTATGCTGTGTCCATGCAAGGATGGAGAAATGGCTACAATATTCCTGCAAATGCATTTATACTGAATAATGTTAGTGTTATCACGGCCACTATAATATCCTTTATTCTAATTAATAAGCCACCAATATCACCAGTGAAAACCCATCTCTCCTTTAGGCTCTACACAAATCAGCAAAGCCTCTGGTCTTGATGAAAGATAAAGATACTCAAAGTACTTTTAATAGCTACCTCTGGACAGTGGTCTTCTTTCTGATTAAATACATGGTGACTATCCATGATGTGAGATTTCCTGATTAAATAATGACTTGTCCCTCCAGTATGGCTTGAACAGTATCTCAGACTGTTTATGCTGAACTATTTTAAAGTATATTAACAGTTTTATAATTATTTTATGAGGAAAATAAAATGTTTTTCTTCATTGTTCTTTTATTCTATTTTTAAAGGAAATTTTTTAAAATCACCAAATTCAATAGTGAAATTTTTACCTTGAATAAGTCATCAAATATCACAGTAATATTTTTATCTTGAAAATAAGAATGTAAAAGGAATTTCAAAGCTTACTTTATACAGGACTCTACTGCAATTTCTAGCTAGTTGTAATTTCCTCTCATGATAAGTTTCTGATTACTAAAGACACAAAAGAAGCAACAAGTCTTCAAAAACTACTTAACAGAAGTACTCTTCTAAGTGTATAGGCAAAAATTCAACCTGCCGTGAAAAAATACAGATGGCCAAGTAGACACATGAAAAGATGTTCAACATCACTGATCACCAGGGAAATGCAAATCAAAACCACAAAGAGCTATCACTTCACATCTGTCAGAATAGCTATTATCAAAAAGATAAGAAATAATAAGTGTGGGCGAAGATATGGAGAAAAAAGAACGCTCACACACTATTGGTGGGAGTGCAGAAATGCTGCAGCCACTATGGAAAACAGTACGGAGGTTCCTCAAAAAATAAAAATAGAATTACCAATTGATGCAGCAATTCTACTGCTGGGTATTTGTCTAAAGAGAACAAAAATACTAATTTGAAAAGATATATGCACTACTATGTTCATTGCAGTGTTATTCACAATAGCCAAGATACGGAAGCAACCTAAGTGTCCGTCAACAAACAAATGATAAAAAGGATGTGAGATATACATATACATATATATATATATATATACATATACATATATATAATGGAGATTTACTCAGCCATAAAAAAATGAAATCTTGTCATTTGTGATAATGCGGATGGATCTAAAGGGTATTAGACTAAGTGAAATAAGTCAGACAGAGGAAGACAAGCACAGCATTATTTCACTTATATGTAGAATCTAAAAGACAAAACAAATGAGCAAACAAAACAGAAACAGACTCATAGATACAGAGAACAATCTGGTGGCTGGCAGAGGGGAGGGGGAGGGGGGCATGGGCAAAATAGGGAAAGAAGATTAAAAGGTGCAAACTTCCAGTCATAAAATAAATAAGCCATGGGGATACAATGTACAGCATAGGGAATATACTTAATAACATGTAACAACTTTGATGGTAATAGATGGTAGCTAGATTTATCCTAGTGATCACTATGCAATAAATATAAATGTTGAATTCCTGTGTTGTACACCTGAAACTAATATAATATTGTAAGTCAACTACACTTCCAACAAAAAATTATTTGACTTCCTTTCATTTTTAGTTTTATAGTTTACATATATGTATTTCTTAGTATGTATCAAATATTACATCATAAATATTGAAGAGTAAATAAATATTCACAGGGACTATCTGCCTCATCTTAAATGACTAAGATTTTTTTTTAACCTGAAATTTAAAATTTTTCAATAATTGACTAGCTTAAGGATTTGAGCCATCAAGTGGAATCAACCTCAAGATGGACATTCTGTTCAGAAAAGAAAATAAAGCATTTTACATTTTTACACCCTGGGGAAAAAAAATTCAACCTGCCTTAATGGTCTCAAATCAGCTGGTCCTCTGATTTCTCTAACCGCAGGCATCAGAGCATTACAGGTGTAGAGGTTTCAAGTAAGTGTGTTTATATGTGCTGAGATCAAGAGGGGATGGAGGCTTGGAGAGGGCAAGAGAGGCCTTAGGAAATCCTGCCCTAGGCTTTGTTGGAGAAGATTTCATTCTTTCTATTAGTTTTTCTGTTCAACTGCCCTTCAAGTTGTGCCTGAGGATTTTTAAAGTGCAGGGTGGTTGTTAAAGGACAAAGACTAAAGTGCTATGTGGGAATAACCAGTTGAAGTTAACCAAGATCATAAAGTAATTTGCAAAGCTATTTGCTTCTACACAGAGCATTTAAGTGTTAGAATATCATGCCACTACAAAAGAATTATCTAAAATGAGGTAATATGCTGTATTGCACTATACAGGCTATAAGCAATTATGGAGGGATATACTTTCTTCACTTGTATTAATAAGGCTGAGCAGAATATAAAGAAATAAAAGCCTGGAGTATATAACAACTCCTGAGGCAAATTGAAAGAAATTATGAAAGAATTCATTGTATTATTGAAACAAAGCAAAATGAAATGCATTGTGACAACATGATATAAATCACAGGATAATATCACATCTTAATAACCAATGCTGAACAGAAGAGAGACTTCTCTTGATTTACTGTGTAGAAAATGTGACATGACAGAAGACCCTTCACCAGCCAAATCTTTACATACTGGTACTGTCAGTTATGCTTTTCTTTTGCGTGTATGACTGAGAAGTCATCCAGAGCAGGATGGACATGGGCTGAACAAAGTAAGGTCAATGATTCTTCTTACCTGCCCTGTTCCACTGAGTTAATGTTCTCATCCCTACTATCCTGAAATAAAATCCCAATGCCAATTTTTTATTCAGCAATATAAACCTACAGCTAATTACCATGTGCCAAAACAAGGCTGCAGAAAGTATAATCTATTAGCAATAACTTGTGTCTAACAATATAATTGCATCTGGAATAATGAAATGTTCATTTTAGTATCAAAATTAATAATGTCATATCAATGCCATTAATAATTAAGGATTCTTTTTATAACATCGCATCATTAATAACAACTCATTATGAACAATTCTATTAATATCAACAATAATAAAAATAATACCACATTGTCTTTCTATAGTCACAGTTTTGCAAGGATAATGAAAATGCTGTACACATATTGGACTAGACCCTGCTGTGTCCAAGGAAAGCAGCTCCGGAAATATATTACACTTTTAGATAAATAAAGTATCTTTTTGTTTTCCTAGGCAGTAATTTGTGAGTGGAAAAATTCATTGCTAAATACTCAGAAAGTACATGAAGATTCTTTTTAAAATTGTCCATGTCTTTGCTTATAGGGACAGTGGATGGGATTAGGGGCAGTGCAGAATAGCTTCTACAATGCTAGTTCTTAATTTAATACTAGCCTACTTCTGCATTTGGGGGTGGGTGCATGGACTTTTGTTTTGATTCATAACTTAAATATATGTCACATATAACATTTTTAATGCATATAATACTATGCAACTTTTTTTTTTTTTTTTAATACTCCACCTCCCTTCTTCCCAGCAAGCCAAATCTCAGCTATTCAAATGCAGGTAATTTTCTACTTATCCAAGTTTTCTCTCTCTCAGCAATGTATTCTAACACATAGACACCTCTAGGTCGGGTACAAGTAAACTAAAGCCTGCAGACCAAATCTGGCCCACGATCTGTCTTTTGCAAATAAAATTTTATTGGAACATGGCCACACCCATTTGTTTCAATATTATCTGTGACTGCTTTCACCCTCTAACAGCAGAGCTGAGTAGTAGCAACAGAACCACATGGCCCGCATATGTGAAATATTTACTGTCTGGCCCTTTACCAAAAAAGTGTGTTGACTTCTTCTCTAGATGATAAGCAGAAAATAATTTTGACATTTCCAAAATACAGATAGGGAAAATAAAAAGAGAGAGAAGGAAATCAATAACATATTTTTAATACTCTCATATTCATATTTTATGTTTCACTATGACATTAGACTGGTAAGTTATAGTTGCATTAATTCATTGCTATTTGCTGTTGTTTGAATGAGTATAAGCATATAATCTAAGGTTGATGCTAGAAATAGATACGGATTTCAATAAAACCTTGTCAAAGCAATAAAAGAATACAAGTTTTATTTTAGGATTAGATAGGATAAATCTTGAAACAATATTAATGATTTATTCTTGTCATTATTTACATATCAATATTTTTCATTGTTACCCATGTATATTAAACCACAAGAATAAAAGAAAATACCAAGATAATCTCTCCACCCAGTTTTTTAAACTTTTTATTATGAAAAATTTCAAACATAAAGTTGACAGAAGAGGTAAATAAGTCCCCATATTTAGCCTTTTTTTTTTTTTAGCACATACAGGAGTAAGAAAGGAGTAATATTAGTACAGCTTAAAAGCCCTCTCAAGGTTGACAAAGAGGAAAACTCAGCTGTGGTGTGACTAACTGTCCTCTGCCTCATACCCACTCCAAAGCCTCAGGTCTGCAAGATGACAATCTAGGTAAATGCACTGTTACCAACACTGCTTCTTCTAAAGAGCCCTAATTAGTAGCAGCACTTGGCACTGGATGACAAAGAGGACTTCTCAACTCAGGTTCCGTGGTATCTGGGGTTCTCTTTCCCAGACTCACTCCTTCCCCTCTTCTCAGATCCATGGGGGATGGAGACTAGGGCCTTAACGCCTCCCCAAAGCACCTTCAGGAATAGGAACTCACAGGTCAAAATAGCCACATAACTGAGAAGTACAGCTACCTCAAAAATAAAACAGGACAATAAAGGGGATGGTATACAGCACTGGAAGCAGAAGTAGTGAAAGAGATAGACCAATAATGAAAATAAGCATCAACAATCTACTTAAGAAGATGAGGGGACATATGAGCCATCTGAAGCAAAACCAAGACATGATGGGAAAAAAAAAAGAGAACGAAGTGGAAAAATATGAACAAGATAATAGGTCTGAAAAAGATAATAAAGAACATCTATCGGACATAGAACAAAGGAGTCTGCTGTAAAACCAAATTGAAGAACTCTCTCTCAGAGGCAGCAGGAAGGGATAAAGACACAGAAATACAAAGGAAAAAATAAGAGAAGAAAAGCAGAATTATCAGGGGAGATATTTGAAAAATGAATAAAATAAGTTTTCCACGATAGAGCTGGATGAATGACCTCAAATACAATAGGGTCATATTGCTACACAGGAGAAGTAGGGAAGCAAATCCACACCTGGACACATTATATTAATATTAAGAACATCAAAGAAAAGCAGAAAATTTTTTAAAAGCTTCCAGAGAGAAAGAGCAGATTACCTACACAGGAATAAGAATCAGAATATCATCAAGTCTATTAAAGCAATGCTGGATACAAAAAGAACAGGAAATCATATTTTTAAAGTATTAATGGAAAAGAAACTCTGAACTTAGAATTTTATATACAGCCAAAGGTCAATGAAGGTTTTCTCTGGTAAAACAAAACAAAAAATGAAAGAATAAGACCTCACAGTTTTAGCATTGACTGTACAGAATAATATCAAAAACACTAATGTGGTTAAAAACTCAAAAGAAGAAAGAGTCCCAGGAGGATACTTCCAGATGGAAATATGGAAAGTAAGGATAATCAAATGCCTTGTAACATGTGTTATTATCTTAACAGTATATTATGTAGCTATGTTTATTATACAATATCTTATTGTACAATAATTGTATTATTGATTCCACAACAACCCAGGACCCAAAAGTGAGAAATTATCAAGACCTTTGTGGTGAAGGGATACTGATGGGACACAAGACAGCCTGCCCAAGTAAACATCTCATTTGGGAGGATAAACAGATATTGGTATGTTTAAGAAATTATAGGACTAAGCATACCTGAGTGTAGGTCCCAAGTTACGGGCAACCATCATAGGAACAAAAACAAATATATAACTTTAAAAATAGCAACTTAAAGAGCCAATGCACACAATGCAAACTATACAAGTGAAAACACATTTGAATGTTTGCCCATGGAAGGGAATGGGAAATGCGAATAAAAAGAGTGAATGAATGAAGCAGGAAAGAGTCAGTAAGGAGCCATAGATATTTGTCATTATACCCATTCTCTGCACCTGAAATCCAATATACACAAATGAATGAAAGAAATAGAATCACCATGTTTTTCTTTTCTTTAAAAATTAAACCAGGTGTTTCTTAAAACTCAGCTTTCCAAGTGTACTGTGTTGGGTTTTATTTGCACCATGTGAATATCTAGAACAATAAGCCCTCTGAATATAAATTAAACAGTTTGTGATCCTATGAAACTTTGATGAGAGACTGCTAGGGTAAACGAAAACAAAAACAAAAACAAAAACAAAAAACAAAACTAACATGTCCTCAATGGTTTTGATGATGAATAATGCTTAAAAATATGAACCATGAGAGACTACGGACTCTGAGAAACAAACTGAGAGTTCTAGAGGGGAGGGGGTTGGGCGGATGGGTGAGCCTGGTGATGGGTATTAAAGAGGGCACGTACTGAATGGAGCACTGGGTGTTATACGCAAACAATGAACCATGGAACACTACATCAAAAACTAATGATGTAATGTATGGTGATTAACATAGCATAATAAAATAAAATTTAAAAAAATAGCCAGTTTCGATATGCAAGTGAGTTTTATTGCTTGAGCTAAAGGACACTGACATTTCATTTTCATGAAACACATTACATAGGGTTTTTCAAGAACCTGAGAGGTTTTGCTTTACTATTAAAAATAAGTGGAAACCAAACTGCAGGTGTGTGTGGTGCCTCTGTGGGTGAAAGCTTTCAGGATATTGTCTTTTTTACTGGGAACTGAAGGATCCCAAATTCTGAATACCAAGAATCTTGGTAGTGCTAAGAAAGTCCTTTTAATTTTGCCCCAGTTTTCTTATCTGCTAAGTAATATTTGACACTGTTGTTTGACATGAACAAACTTATCTGCCAGGATGAGGTGGTTTCCTGGAGGAAGGCTGCCAAGGGGAGTTATGGTGTGTGAATCAGGGTAATACACAATGCAAAATCCGAGCTGGGGGTACAAACATTTCTTCTTTACTGGGCAATGTTTTTTTTTTTTAAAGGCTGGGTGTGAAATCAGTAAAATGAGTCGTTTAGATTGTTGTCTTCTGGGGAGAAGGCTGCTAGAGAGCCATCAAGGAGTTGCTGGTGGAGAATGAAAGGAGCTCCTTCCTCAGAAGAGCAGAGTAGTAGAGAAAGTGTGAGCCGTGCACATAGAAGTGAATAGTCTGGAATCCTGACTCTATTGCTGGGTGAACATGCTGAATCTCTGTTTTTTCATGTCTCAAATTAGGATAATAGCACCTACATGTGAACACTATGCCGAAATAAAAAATTTTTTAAAGATAAAACAGAGAAAGCAACGAACACGTAGTAAGCATCGAAAATATTAATGACCTTTCCCAACCCCTCATTATAAATTGTTTCCCAAGACAAACGTATAAAAACCTCAAGTCCAGTTTTTCTTTTTCATCTTCTGGCAGAAATCATAGGGTCCAGGAATAACTCCTTGTATTAATGTGAAAAGGTATTATTTCTGCTTCCTCTTTACCTAGAAAATTTGTACTTCCAAATAAGAAGTAGTAGTCTGAAAGAGTGCTTAAGGAATAGATACAGGTGGAGGAGGGTTGTGATAATTCTTTTTTTTTAAAATTATGTTCAGCTAGCCAACATACAGTACATCATTAGTTTTTGATGTAGTGTTCAATGATTCATTAGTTGTGGATAACACCTAGTGCTCATCACAACACGTGCCCTCCTTAATACCCATCACCCTGTTACCCCATGCCCCCATCGCCCTCCCTTTTGTAACCCTCAGTTTGTTTCCCAGAGTCCAGAGTCTCTCATGGTTGGTCTCCCATTCAGTTTTCCCTCCCTTCCCCTGTGGTCCTCTGCACTATTCCTTATGTTCCACATATGAGTTCTTGCCTGAGTATATTATATTTGACTGTGAAGCAAGCATGTCCCTGTTCTGTTCATTGCTTGGACTTCCCAGACAATATATATCCTGCTTTTCTTTCTCAGGGATTGAAACTCATCCCCCCTGTGCTGCTCCTGCCTCCACCAGCACCTGCCATGAACCCTTAAACCTGAAGAAGCCCTGTTTTTCTGGTCTGCAGGAGAGGATATTCCAGGATTCTCTTCCTGTACCTATCCGATGGTGAGCATGAAAATGACCTAGCCTCCCTCAGGACTTGAGATTGGCTCCAAATCTGTAGATGACTTTCCAGACTCACTTCAGGCAACAAGAGACCCCCTAGAAAAGAAAGATTTGAAGTTCAGCCTGAGTAGCTATTGTAAAAATAGCAAGCAATAAACAGGGGAGAGTTATATTTTATTGACCCATGAGTCACAGTTTGTTTGCAAAGGCATATTGTGATTGTGTTTAATGATTTCATGATTGTAGTGCAAATATATCTAATTTACCAACTTGGCTAAATTTTTTAGAAGACAAGGAGACATAAGGAGTGGGAGGTATAGGCTTCCAGGTGTGAAAAAAAAAAAAGATAAGGAAGCATTTGGAAAAATATTAAGTTGTATATTTAATCCATACCCCAACAGATATTGATACAGATGAGTTACATATAAAGTATAAAGGTACGGGATTATTATTATTATTATTTTTTAAAGATTTTATTTATTTATTTGAGAGAGAGAGAATGAGAGAGAGCACATGAGAGTGGGGAGGGTCAGAGGGAGAAGCAGACTCCCTGCCGAGCAGGGAGCCCGATGCGGGACTCGATCCAGGGACTCCAGGATCATGACCTGAGCCGAAGGCAGTCGCTTAACCAACTGAGCCACCCAGGCGCCCTAGGTACGGGATTATTAAAACAAACTATATTTGCATAAGTTTATATTCTTGGAGGAAGGGAAGACCTTCTGAAGCAAATCACAGAAGTAGGATGACATGAATATGCTGATAAACTCAGGTATTCCAGAGACCAATGGCACATAAACATATAATTAAAAGACAAGCGACGGAAAATATATTTTCATATATGTAACAAAGATGCTGACAGAGTTTGAACCTAGTTCATATGCAATGGGGAGGACTGGAGATCTTTAGAGAAATGACTCTAATGAGCTGAACATTGCAAATATTACAAAAGCCATAGTTAAATGGAATTTTTTCTCTATGGCAGTTTCACCAAAATACCCTATTTATGATAGGTATTAGCCACATAAGTGAAAAACAAAAAATATTGTCCCAAATTTACACAAATTAAAGCATTTATAGGTTGACACTTTATTATTAGCATATACATAAATATGACATATTAACATATGTAGCATAAATACCATGTCATTTAACAAAAACAATAAAAGTTTGCAAAGCCTACAATGATGTTTCTAAGGGATCACTGTGCTTTAAAAGCAGAAGCTACAACCTCAGCCTCTGATCAACTCTCTGAGCCAATGTACTCCTCAACAACAACAAAAATACTAGTAGTGACTTCACAATAACGTTATCAAGTTTCAATAATGAGATGACAAAATAACCTACACAAAGCCCTTGGCATAGGGCCTGGTACAGTAGAGGTGCTAATGTTGGCTAGCAACATCGTTAGTGCAGGGTCAGCAGAAGGGAGCAAAATCTGGGAGCTCTCCTCTGTACTGACCCCAATAGTTACAGAAAGTTCCAAGAGCCTGAATTATGTGGTTGCAGTTCAAAATGTGTTTTAAATTAAGTCGAGATAGCCATCGATGCTAGAAAATCTTAGTCTATACAAAAAGAATCACGGGCTGGGATTATATGGGAAGGTAGGTGAGTTATAACGATTTCTTTCTGTTTACTTAAGCATTTCCATTTTTTCTGTCTGGATGTATGCAGAATGTTGGCAGAAGTTTACCAGTTCTGACAGTGCCAACTCCCAGTGGCCGTATCAGCAAGATGGCTGATATCTCCGCATTTCTTGTGGCTTCTGTTGCCTGAATTCCAACAGGAATCCTAAGTATTTAATACATGTCTATATGTTTATGCATTTCTTCAAAGGACAGTTTTAAAGTATTAACTTGAAATATTTAAATACAGAAGCTGATAAAGGCAGTTTGACTATTTTAGTATTTTTATATGGATAAAAGTTAAGCCCATTTTTGGTAGGAAACAGAAATAAAAAGATAATCCTTTTTTAGAATTCAATCAAATAGGAAGGAAACAAGTTCTCATTGTTTAAGAATAAAATGCTCACAAGGAAGGGGAAATGCTTGTTTCCACTAGACATTCAACCTGTACAAATATACATTTAAATAGCCACTTTCCCTGGTATGTAGCCCTTGAAATATCCATTTAAACAGCTTTTGGCTATGACTACCTGGTTTTAAAAATAGTTCTGTTTTCAGTGTCAAACATTTTGTGTCCATTTGCTACGCTTAAAAAAAAAAAAAGGTTGGGCAATGTTGTCTTTTGAGATACAGTAACATGACAGAAAGTGACAAATGGGGGAATGTGTCACAATGAAGCATATTATAGCAGAGTGATATGCTGATACTCAAAGAATCCATAATATGCATCTTTCTTTTTATTTGCTGCTACAGCAGAAGAGATTATTCTCATAGATTAAGGGACTACTGTCACATCTTAGGTAGCAAAGTAAATATATTTCACTACATTAATATTTCTCTATAAGACTGTCATATGTTTTTTCTGTACCTCCTTTCTATTAATTTCAGATTAGCAGCAGAAGCATTTATAAATAGAATTCTATTCCTTATGCCTGACTTATCCAGTAGTAACACAATTTTCTGAGTCTGAATTCCAAGTCATTAATAAGGAAAAAAGATTAATTCCAACAATGGACACAAGTGTGACTGAATAAAAAGAATAGGTTTAAATACAATGGTATTTTGATGATCTCCAAGAGATCCTTTACAGAAAAATACAATAATGCATAAAAATCCCTAATTTTAAATATAAAATTATCCAGATCATTAAAATACATTTTTAAACAAAAATTCTATTGTCTTTTTGTGTGGCCTTTGAAGGCTTTATGCATCTCTTATATTGTTACTTGTTCCAAATATTTGCAACCAGTAACATCTATAATACTCAGTAAAAATGGTTTACCATCTGCTTTTAATCTACAACTAAGAACCCTTGGCTTTTTTTTTTTTTTCTCAAGAGGTATGCATGTTGCCCTGTTTCTCAGAAAATTGCTGAAGTATGTTTTGAAACCAAAGCAAACTACAGTCTTTGTTATCAGGCATTAGTGATCATAATATACATTAATGCCCAAATGCATAATGAATACAAATGCAATATTAATGTAAGTTTTAAAAAGGCAGCAATTTTATGCTAACAGTAAAGTTCTGTTAAGATGTTTTTCTTTTTTTCTGCCATAATCTCTCTATTCTTTTTTTTTTTAACTTATTCCATTCTTTCCTCTTATTTATCATCAGAAAGGGATACCCACCAGCTAATTCACACAGTACCATCTCATAAATACTAGAGTGTGGCTTAAAAATCAAAAGCCTGTTCTATACATAAAAAAGTTTGTATAAGTGAATTTAAATAATCATTCCAAGGAATTCATTACTATTATTGTATACAACTTGGCTAAGACACTGTGACTCATGTACCATGAAGCTGATTCTTTTGTCCTTACCTACTTATATTAACCTCCGTATATACAAAGACAGTTCATAAAAATAAAATAGCATGTGAATTTTATTTTTACAAATCAGAAAATACAAAACCCATTTGTGAAGCAATCATATGACTTACTGCATTTCTCCTCATATGTAAAAATCAGTACCAAAGGAAGCATTGACTCTTTTCTATGCAACAGGTAACAGGGACTCATACTCCTAATGAAACATTTTTAATACTTCTTTGCAGTGTAGGAACATCAGCTTAAAGTAAAAGTCCTTCGTTATTATGAACATTGTTTTAGGTGGAAAACTCAACTTTTTTGGTGTAATCAATTAAATTTTTAAAAATTTCACATGAAAGATTTTACATTCAGAAGGAGAATATTTAGCCATAGAAAAGACCTTTTTTTTGAGGTGAAAATGCCATTTTGCTCTAGTAGAAGAGTATAAAAATCTTAACTATACAGAACGGCACTTTTGTGGAGAAGAAAGGCACTTGATTTTACAAATGTTCCCTTAGATATGATATGGCTTTTTTTCTAGCAAAGGTCTGTTCACCAGGTTGAAGTTTACAAATTATAGTATCACATTATAAAAACAAAGGTTCAAAATACTCTAACACAGTTATTATCTTCTAGGATACAATTCTTTTTTTTTTAATTTAAATATTTTATTTATTTATTTGACAGAGAAAGAGAGTACAAGCAAGGGGAGCAGCAGAGGGGGAGGGAGAATCAGGTTCCCCACTAAGCAGGGAGCCTGACGCAGGGCTCCATCCCAGGACTCCCGAGATCGTGACCCAAGCCAAAGGCGATGCTTAACCGACTGAGCCACCCAGGCACCCCCAGAATACAATTCTATGTAAAAATACATAATTCATTTTAGAAAAAGTTATTATTCCCAGTTACATAAGCAGGTTAAAAAGTCCAGCTTCTAACTCATAACAATAAATATTTTATTTGAAAAATATATCAAAGCTTTTGTTGTTTGGAAGAACATTATGATTGTCATTTTAAATATTTCCATTTCCATAGACATACTATGTCTAAATCACTTGACATTAGCAATGATTTCAGTCCATTACAACCATATCTGTTCCCTAGAAAAATGTACCTTATCACATGAAATAATTAATTTTTCTGTAATGCCCATGAATAAAGAGGAAAAATAAAATAAAGCTAGTTTTTCTCTAAGTATTTAAATTTTGTGTTTAAATTTGCTTTACTCAATTTCTGAATTAATTTCAAGCTAAGACTTATTATTAAAATAAAGGAGTCATATAAGCAGTTATGTGATGGATTAAAGTCACATATTGAATTCATTAAATTGTATTGTTGCATATCTTTAAGGACATGGCTTAATGTGAGCTGAAGAGATTTCTTATTTTTAAAATCATAAACCTTCCCACAATCTCCTATTTCTGATCTTGATTTGCTTTTGAGTCTTTTATATAATTCAGTATATATAAAAGACCATATAAGCCCAAATTCTGCCACCTTGCTGGAGAAAACACAGCATTACTATAAATAGAAACAGACAAACATTCAGGATCCCTAGCAGAATAATATTTTGGGAAATTCAAATAAGTCAAAATTATAATAATTTAATATTCATTGAAATGTTTAGAAAGAATTAGAGAAATTATATGGACTTTTGTCTCTTCATTTCCAACCTTCAGTTCAGTTGTAATAGTGGATAAAAAGTATTTTGCAATTCAAATTTAGTATTTTTTTCAAGTTTCAGACACTACAGTAGTGACCTAGGCCTCTCTCTATTATTTTTAGTCATACTTTGAGTCCCCTTCTCTTTCCACAAAGATAGCTCTAATCAGTACCCTGCTTCATCACAGGATTTATAGTCAGTGGTGTGCTGGTAACTGTTTAACAACCAACTCTCCAGAAGAAGGAAAAAAACAAAACAAAACAGCTTATTGACAGTATTTGCTGATTTCTTTTGTGTACTTACTCCCATCACGGCCAATTTCCAGCTACCAATGTAGTGTCATTGAGTGAAGAGTCCAGAGATTCACAGTAGCGCACCATTACACAGGATTTCTGCCATACCAATATGATAGTTGTAACTAACATCAAAAGCATAGTAAATATAGTGAAATAATTTGGAAGTAACAGGTTGTAAGTATTTGTTATCTTGATTTTAATTTAGTTTGTTAATTGTAAGTTCATGCAATTTGCTTTTTGGTAACAGTTATTTTAAACAACCAAAAGTCCCCAAAATTTAACAATCTGCCCTCATGGGCTGGTATAAGCTCAGCACAGCACTGAGTTTACTTCAGAAAATCTTTCATAAGCAGTAATTTAAAAGAAATTCATACTGTTTTAAATGTGTAATGTTAGAACTACAAATTTTTGAAAGTATAAAAATCAGCAGTCGGATAGCAATCTTATTGGCATTAATCTGTCAGATTTTAAGTAGGCAGCATTTTTATGTCTCCTGCACCAAAAAGACAAATGAATTTTTTGTTGTTATACTTTTCTAAGCCTATAGAATAATCTCTTTTAGACGGGCTCTTTGGCCATGCCATCATCCTTACCTGAGACATTGCTTATTATCTTTGCTAAATGATTTGTAACCTTGAGGATATTCTGGGCAACACTTTCTACTTACATTGGCCCACTTCCTGAGAAAGAAAGGGGTTGATGGATAGACAATGGATACAGACCTCTCTTGAGACTTTGACACTGATATGTGCAAAAGCAGCCCTGGAGGTAGGAGAAAGATTCCTAATTGGTCTGGGGTGAATGTTTTGAATGGGATGTAAATGTATATATCAGCCTCTATTTTTCAGGGTTACCCTCACAGCTCCTTCTACATGAAGAAATAAGGCAGTGGATTCAGATCACATTTCTTCATTTTTCCAATTTAAAAGCTACCTTAGTAGCTTATGACTGTAATCTTTCTTGTCTGTTGCCTAAACTGGCCTTGAAGTAGTAGACGAGGAGACAATAGGTTTGGTCAATGAAAGATAAGATGAATCTATAATGGCATTAAAATTCCTAATTAATCAGTAGTTTCCTAACAACAGTGGGACACTATAGTTCTACCAGCCACAATCCTGTATGGTTTCATGTGGAACAAAGTTTTTCTAGTCTCTGGGAGAAGGTGCTCTTTCTGGCTCAGTGTGTTCCCTGCTAATCTCCCAAAGATCAAATTTCAGAAAGATAAATATATGGAAAGGGGCCCTAATAAGGGAGGTGAATTAAGAGAATGAATTAACAGTTGGGGGGTTCACTTTCATCACTGTTAAGTATTATTCTAAACACATTTTGGGTACAGAAATCAGATGTTTTCTAAAAAAAAAAACGTACATTTTATGCAACAATTTGAAAATTGCAAATTTCTTGCTTGAAACTTAATGTGGCTCAATCTCATTGACATGATTGGCATGAATGCACATATTATAATAACCTGTGGTTAGGCTAGAAATCATTGATGATTATTAAGAGTGCTTTCATTTTTAATATTTTATCAGTATTTTTATTATCCCCAATTCTGTTCTTTCACTATAGTAATCCATTTTAACTAAAATCCAAGACTCTGACTCTCATCTGTGTTTACCATCAGTGCAACTGGAATGAGTAATTTTTCTTCCACCCATCATCCCCCATGAGAATGTGAAGTTTTCTCGTATCATCTGGATCTAAGATGAATGAAACTTGACACATTTATTTAAAGGAACTGCTTAACTATATCATTACTGCATGAAACAATCTAAGGTTGCTTTTGACATTTCACAGTATGTGAAATTCACTGTGAATTAAAGTGAAATGAGTAACTAATAAGAGAAAACATAGTTATTTGACCTATTTTTCCTCTTTATATTTGCAATACAGTGGAGGTAAGAATCATGAAGCCAGAATTCATCAATGTCTCTTTGTTAACCCTTTAATAGGAATCCCTGTCTTACTGAATGCTGACGTAATTGGTTATGCACGTCAAGTAGAAGAACTGTAGAGTATTTCTTAATTTGTACCCCTTGATTAAATAATTTATTTAAATAGAAGATAGTAATCTGAAATAGAGATATAGTTTTTCACAGAATGAGTTTGGTCTATTCTAAATACAAGCTCCTGAGTGACAAAGGCAAAATAAATTAAAAACTTATTTATTTTTGAAATTGTACTCTGTCCTGGATATAGAAAAAAACTAATATTGTCACTATAAAGACTTCGGAGGCAGTTAATTTTAGGGTGTTTTTGTAGCAAATATGAGGGTTTGAACCAGTCTCTCCAGACTTTTCACTTTAGAGTAAAGCTATATTTCAGAAAACGACCAAAAATATTAAGATAGTGGGTTTCTAAAGCACAACTTACTTATATTTTCGCTTCATGTTTTTAGATGTATTTTAAGAACTGAATTTCAGTAGAACTTGCCATATTAAAATTTCAAGTTTAAACTTAAATTCTTACTGGCTTAATTACTACACTAATCTTGGGCAAATAGTATTGCTTTTTCATGATTATCACAGATGAAATGCTATTGACAATGCCATTTTAGAAGCTTTGTAACAAAGATCTAATTGAATAGAGAGTCTCAGTTTATGTACATTTTATTTAATCCCAAATAGAAAGATATATTCAATCTCTGACCATTTCAGAAGGCTGATGCTGACTATATAAACTATTATCATAGTATTTTGCTTGCTTTGCTGATTTTAAAGTAAATAGCAAAAAACTGCAGATTTATGATACAGTATATTGATGAAAAACACATTATATCTACCATGCTCAATAAATAACCAATTTAAGGTTTGAAAACCAATAAGTTATCAACTCATATAAATCCCACCACATATTAAATAATCAAAACCTTCTGAAAGATCAAATAAAGAACACCAATTTAGACTTTTTGCCAGAATTTTGGTTCATGAATGGCCTGACCTATCTATGGATCAATGGAATAATTCTTTTAGTTTGACTAGGGCTCTGTCTCTTAATATAACATATTAAGTTATCAAAGTTAAATGTTACCGAAAAATTTCCACCTGGTTTCCTTTTCAATATTTTAAGTACATATTAATGTATATGTTCACAGGAGAGTGACCTGGGATGCTATTATTACTGAAAATAAAGGAGCTCAAATAATAAGTTCTTGAAACTTACAAAGAAGCATTCTCTTAAGTAAATTTAAGTCGTCAAGGTATATCACGTAGAGAAACAATTAAAAGAAAGATGAAAACACATTGATGAATACCAAATTATAAGTGATTTTGTATTTTTACAAACTCCATATCTAAAGCTGAGTGACTATGGTCTTATTTGTCTGTTTTAGAAGCCAAGTTTAGATATGAAGAAGTGCTAGAATCTGACTCTGGACTTGGGTTTACATTGTCATTTACATTAACTGTGCAGAAGTCAAGGAGATTCAGAGTAGTTATAGTAAAGACATTTTATTTTTTGGAGGATTCCTAAGAATTTGGATACCTTGGATGAACTGGGTTGGGGGAGAGGTGGGGAGAATAGCTTATTCTTTCATGGTTATCAGCTGAGCTAAAACACTGAGATAAAACTATCAGATACTTTTGGAAGTTTGGGAGAGAACCTGCAAAATTAAGAACAATCTGGAATGAGAAAGCATTTGTCAAGTTTCACTACCTTTTTCATAGAATTGCAGGTTAATTTTTCTATAATGGAAAAATGATTATGTCACTCCCCTAAACCCCTAAATAATTATTTACAATTTGGTATTCCTTAGGATTTCTGCCTTGAGTGAATTGTCGTAACTTTCAGAATAAAGCCTATGCTGCTTTTTTTAGAGTAAGGCCTGGATCCTGTCTTCGGATCTCACTTCCCACATTTTCCATGTTCCAATCATATTAAACCATTTGAAGATATTTGAATATGCTTTGTGCTCTCACCTCTCCATTACTTGCACACACTATCTGAAATGTCCCTTCATTTCAAGCTTCCCTTTCGAACTTCTCTATCTTACCTGCTTTGGAACTCTTACATAAGTCTTCCTCCTCAAGATTAAGTTTAAATATCCCACATCCATTTCTCTTCCCCCATCCTCCTCATTTCCCCACTTCCTGGATGAGTGAGGCATCCCTCTTATGTTCTCTCCTAACTCTGTTCACGTTTCTACTAAAGCCTATAATGATATTTTACTATATTGTACATATATAAATGCAACTATATAAATTTTTCTTATATATACATATAATTTACTTATATTAATATATATATATATATATATATTAATTTACTTGTTCTTAACACTGCAATAGAATACATTTCACAGGGCTATGACTTTTAAACCAAATCCCTAATTCCTGGCTCTCAGTACAGTGTCTGACACAAATAAGTACTCAGAATGATTTGTTCAATAAATGTTCATGTTGCCTTGAAAGTTAAAGTGGATAACTAAAAATCATTAGCAAATCTGGCATTTTGGAAAGGAAGAATTGGAAAAAGACTATCAAAAGCAAGATCATTCACATCTTAGAAAACTCAAAGCTTCGGTCCTATTTCTTGCCACAATAGAATTGTCTCTTTGAAGACAGCCTTCAGGAGCAGATTTATGTCCTTCAAAGAACCATTCCTCATTCCATAGTAAAGCTGCTACATGGGGTTCTGGAAGTATTATATCTGCTCCCACTCCCCCAGTCCATGTGTCTCAATCAGTTCCACTCTTGAGCTTTTCCATAAGTTATCAGAAAAGATGCTCTCTTTGCTTCTAGAACCATGAGCTTTAAAGAAAATATATATTGGAATGCTAGCACCTATCCAGCTACTGAATGGAAGAGATCTGTGTAGGACTGAAGTCAGTAAGAGATAAACTCTTTTTTTTTAATTATTTAAAAAATTTTTAATAGTGGTAAAATACATAAGAGAAAATTTACCACCTTGAACATCTTTCACATTGTTTACATATTAGTGTTGAGTATATTCACATATTCACAAGATCTCCAGGACTTTTACATCTTGCAAACTGAAACTCTATAAAGCATTAAACAACAATTCCCCTTTCCTCCCTCCTCTGAGCCCCTGGTAATCAACATTCTACTTTCTGTTTAATGAATTTGACTATTTTAAGTACCTCATATAAGTGGAGTCATACAGTAGAAGTCTTTCTGTGACAGGCTTATTTCACTTAGCTTAATGTCCTCAAGCTTCATCTGTGTTGTAGTGAGTGACAGGATTTCCTTTGTTTTTCAGGCTGAATAATATTCCATTGTATATAGATACCACATTTTCTTTATCAATTCATCATCAATAAACATTTGAGGTGTTTCTGCTTATTTACTATTGTGACAAATACTTGAGTATTGTGACTAATACTATGAATACAAATAAATATCTCTTCAAGACCCTGCTTTCAATTCCTTTGGATATGTATCAAGAAATGGGATTGCTGGATCATGGTAGTTCTAATTGTAACTTTTTGAAGAATCACCACACTTCTTTCCATAGCCATTACACCATTTTACAATCCCACTAACAGTGTACAAGTGTTCCAATTTCTCCACATGTTCATCTTGTTATTTTTTGTGTTGTTTTCATTTTTTTGTTTGTTTTTTGTTTTGACAGTAGCCATCTTAATGGGTGTGAGGAGATATCTCATTGTAGTTGTGATTTGCATTGAGATAGATTCTTGATTACATGGCTGAGCTACTGGATCCAGCTAGGACTGCATGAACTAATAAGTGTTTATGATTTTCTCAAGTTGGTTTGAATTACCACAGTTTCAACCAAAAGAATTCTGTATAATGCATTCCTCTGTCCCAATAAATCTCCACATCTTCCCTCCAAGGCTTTACTGATATTTTTGATATGCCACCACAAATCTAACCAATGAGAGGTCTTCTGGAGTTAACAGGGATCCTTGGTAGAAAATGCAAATGTACCTTCCACTGTTGAGGAACTTTTAGTCAAACTTTGCACAAACCAATAACTATCAGGTTGTTTCCTACCAACATCTAGGTAACAAAATGCTCACTGAAAGCTTCACAGTTATACCTGCCACAGGAAGAATAAAGAAGGAGAAAGTGGATAAAGGGAAGGAAGAACAGGAAGAGGAGGAGAGGAAGGGAGAAGAGGAGAAAGAGAGGAGTTCAAGATGGAGGAGGAGAGAAGAAGAGAGAGGAAGGAAGAATTAGAGAAGTTTGATACTCTAAAGAATTTTGTGCATAACAGCCCACTCATCCGTGCATTTCCCATCTTAAAGGGTATACCAACAAGGGAAGTGCTAGCACAATATAATCGCTCTATACCAAGAAAGAAACCTTTGATCTAAAGAAAATAGACAAAAAACTTTTAAAGCTAAACTATTCAGTAAAGTTCAGAACTGCAGCATTCACTGAACTCCATTTTAGAACCCAAACAAGGAATGTCTGGTGTCTAAAACAGTAAAATAGAGGCATAGCTCTAATAGAGATATACGGTACTATGAAAGATCAGGCTTTGAATCTGCAGACTGAGGGGTATGGTCAAAATCTTAGAAGGATAAGAGATTTGGTCCCAACACTGCAATTAAATTTAGTTCCCATATTGAAAATGACCAAAATTAAATCACAGATTTGAGAAATGGTGACAGCAACCCATTTTATTAGGTTTAACCTACAATCATATTTAAGAAGGGTCACTGAAAGCTGTGTGAAATCTGCACAGATATATGGATCGAGGGTGATCTCAAATTCAAGTAGCAAATTACAGGGGCGCTTGGGTGGTTCAGTCGGTTGAGCATGGAACTCTTGGTTTCAGCTCAGGTCATGATCTCAAGGATGTGGGATCGAGCCCTAGGTTGGGCTCCACACTCAGTGCAGAGTCTGCTTGAGATTCTTTCTCCCTCCCCCCTCTGCTCCTCCCCCTACATGTGTACTCTCTCTCTCTCTCTCTCTAAAATAAACAAATAAAATCTTTTTTAAAAAGTAAAATGAAGCAAATTGCAGATGCTGAAAGTCATCAGTAGAAGAAGGTTCCATGACTCACATTCTATGAAGTAAAGCTCCGTAGAGAATGGGATTCTGGGCAGCAGATTGCTGGTTCACTGACTCACACCAAATGACTAAATGCTTTCATCTAGATGTCTAGCCAGTGTATAATAGCCATAAAGAAATGGAGAAGTGGAGGGCCAGTTAAGTGTAATTTGCTTTTACTTTTATATTTTAGATGCACACACATGCATATGAAAAATTAATATATCTTCTTTGCATTCGATTTTTATACCTTTTGGCTAAGCAGTCACAGACTTAAGAATTGTCTAGTTTAAGTTTTGGCTCTGTCACCTCATTCTGTCTGACACTAAGCACATAAGTTTAATTTACTGAGCCTCAGTTTCTTCATATGAAAAATGAGGATAATAATAATTCCCATATCAAAAAGTTATGACTCTTAAATGAGGTAGTGCATAGGGGAAATGCGAAGTGATAACTATATAATAAGGTCAAACATTACACTATCCTTACAGATATTTCCTATCAACATACTGTTCTTACCGTTTGTGGAGAAAGTCCAAATATTTTTAGGCCTATGTTGTGTGGTTTGCATGGTTTGCATGTTTGCTTTTTAGTTATTTAGCTATCTGTGTTCATCATGGGCACTGTCTTGACATACCTGTTTTAATTCATTGTCATAAAATCTCCACAACTTTAGATGGTCTGTTCTTGTGTTTTCTTATTGCATTCAGCAGCAAAAGACCTGAAACAATTTGTTTTCTGTGCTTATACAATACCTGAATTATTATTTCTAGAGTGTTTAAAAATGACCAGTATATACTTATTTCAACAATAAAAATGAACTGGAGAAGCCAGATGATGTAAAGATATTTTATATTTTGAAAAAAATAATTTAAGCACAGTTTCCTTCATGAAGAACAAAAGCAAAGTTAGACAGGATTTCTAAAAATATTTAGATGTCAAATTTGCACATTAAAACTTTTTATTTTACTATAAAAAGGATATGGCTTTATATTACATTTCATGATGCCAGTCAGTCTATTATAGTGAACAGGATGCTGTGCTGAATTGACCATAACTCTTTCATGATATGAATTGGGGTTCATAGTAAAATATATTTAAAAAACTATGAGTATAAAATATTAGTACACTACAAATAGTAATGGTTTCAAATTATCCATTAAGACTTTTGCTTGTCAAAAATCTGACAATTCTACAACTCCTTTGTAGTTTTTCCATGTGTACAGCTTTACTTTAGAAAAGATCTACCAAAACATCTCCTCTTTTCTTCCATCTCAGTATTATGGTTTTACACGTTGCTAAATCTCTGGCAGATAAACAGATTCAAATAAAATTTGGTGATAAAAGAAAACAGCACCTACTGTATGTTGAGAATTTCGATGGCAACTTGCAGCCGAATGTGAATTAAAATGGCTAGGTTATAAATCCCCTGAAAATAAGGTTTATAATGGAAATGCTGACAGGCATTTAACGATAGCAGGAGTAGCTGGTGCCACTGTAATAAAAGGACTTAAACGAAAAAAAAAAAAGTATGCCTCACAAAGACATGCGGATTTCAGGGTAAAGCTATATGCAGACTCAGTGTAAGGATGGATGATAATATACCTCAGCAATTATGATCCATGTGTGTCAGTAACAAAGAATCTTGAAATTCAGCTTCCAGTCAGATCGTGAAAGAGTTTCAGGAAAGACCTGAATGCAGCATTCTTCAGTTCTATTACTCTGGCACCATCATCCTCTTACCAAGATATTTTATTCATGCCTTAGTATCAGAGCAGAGAAGAGCTTAGTCAGAAAGTGACCCCCAGGAACACAAGGTGGGCGTTTCAACAGCCAATTCTTTGGAATCCCCATTTCAATGAATTATTAAAGCATCCGTTAGGCATGAGGTAAGATAATTCAAACATTCTTCCAGGGACACCTTTGGACTTCTACCGTCATAAAGTTCATAGTTCTGTTTCTTTCAGGTCCTTCCCTAGAGGGGTCAATAGCCCTGAGTTTCTTCTCCAAACCATCTGGATTCCGAAAGTTCACCCTCTGATAACATCCAGGCAATATGTTAGTGAGTTGGTTTTCATTTTCCTTAACAGTAAGTCACATATTAACCCATTTTATTTTTGCCTTCTATTTTTGAATTTAAATTCTTGTTATGCTTCTGAATAATACAATAAGGAAATGAATGTTACAAGTCTCATACTTCCTGATTGTGGCTATAAAATAATGTAAATGGGGTTTTAAGTCTGCTTTTTAAAAAGCAGATTTTTTAGAAAATGTTTAAGTCTGTGCTTGTAGATCCAAACTGGCCTCTAGTAGATTCCTGCTTCCAGACTTCTGTGCCCCAGGTTACTCCCAACGAGCTCCACTCTGTAATTCTTCTGACAAATAACAAGCTCTTTGGTTATTTTGGGAAAGCATCTTCCCCAGGAAAAGGATAAAGGTGCACTGGTGTGAGTGTCTGTGTATTCTTTCTTCATGCCTATAAATCCCACCCAAACTGTCAAGGTTGACAATCCAAAACGATAATCAAAACCACTTTTTACATTCATTCTTGTAACTGCTGCAGGCAAGTTTTAAAAGATATGCTAACAAATCCCAAAGAATAGCTGGTATTAAATATCTGATATAACCTGAAATGAATACTGTGGATATAAAATTTAAGTCATATAGCTCTTTAATTTCTCATCCATACATAACTATAGTTGAGTGTGTGTGTGTGGGCATGTGCCTATGAGTGTGCTCTTCATTTAATTTTTAATTGAATTAAATAATTAAATTAAATTTATTAAAAATAATATATATTAATGTATACACATATATACAGAGATGTGTATATATATTAATTTTAATTCACAAAAATTTGGGGAAAAACAAAATAACAAAAAACCCAAAAATATTGCTATTTTATATGCTAGGTTATTTCAATACACTAATGCCAAAAGCAATACATCAAAAGTCACCCAATATGACTATAATTATTTGAATTAAACATTTCTCATACATTTTAATATACAATTATTGCTTTGTATAAACCCCTTCATTGAATTACATCAAATATAACAAAAAGTGAACAAGTTATCAATGCACATTTAGTGAATTTTTATAAACTGAAAACTTTTGTTTAACTCTACCCAAATTAAGACAAAGAACATTTTTAGTACCCACAGAAACCGCCTTCTTTTGCCATACCAGTATCATCAACTCCAAAAGTAACCACTCGTTTTAGTTTGGGTTGCTCAAGAATAGACATAAAATGAGGGTTTAGGGCAAGTGGTTTATTTGAGAGGAGATCCCGGGGTTCACAAGAGAGAGTGAACAAGAAAGAAGTGAGACAAGAAAGAAAGAAGTCAATAAAATGTATATGAAGTGGGTTAGTGCCTTGGGTTACTGGGGCTCAATCCTGCTATGAATATCCAGGAAACCATGTAGAATATTCCAGAGTTGTCCCACAGGAAGACAAGGAGATTTCATTTAACCATTGACTTTGTTGAGAATTTCCCCCCAGGAGTGTGTACTTATCTGTACTCCTGAGTTAGGGAAGTAAAAATGTGCAAAACACTAAGATAAAATGCTAAAGTAAAATAGCCACTTCTATAACTTCTACTTTGGTCAGAATTAAGTACCATAACCTTTTGGTAAGAGTTAAAGGC
This sequence comes from Mirounga angustirostris, assembly GCF_029215605.1. Taxonomy (NCBI): domain Eukaryota; kingdom Metazoa; phylum Chordata; class Mammalia; order Carnivora; family Phocidae; genus Mirounga; species Mirounga angustirostris. The sequence continues at coordinate 84,526,967 of NW_026991716.1, read as the reverse complement.
AGTAGCTTCCATCTTGTTTTTGTTGTTGTTAATATTTATGTAATAAATACTATTGCTCAGCAAGTCAAACTGTTACCATATGCTCTGATATTTGCAGAAGGAGATTTTTAGCCAATATCATGATTGGCAGGATCTCCTTGTGATACTCTAATTTGTCTGTTCCAGTTATGAAATCTGCCCTAGGAAAGCTCCATCTATGTCTTTGACTGCTGTAAGGAGATGCAGATTTATCACTGCACAATGTCCTTGAGATTGCAAGAGCCACACAACAAGATGGTATAATTTTCCCTATCTTGGATTCAATATGAGGCATGATGATTTACATTAGAACCAAAGGAAAGCAAGGAAATGGCACACTAAGTTATTCCATGAAGCTCACAAAAATAGAATAGGACAGATGATGGCAGCTAAAACTGAACTACTGAAGAAATTTGAGGGACTACATCAAGACTCAATATCAAAAGCAAGTTTAGTAGTGATTGAGATAATAATGAGCCAGTGATTTCTGAAAAGAGATAGCAGAGTTCCTAACACACGGGTGGAACAGCGATGTGGAATTCAAGTCTGAAAGTCATGTGTTTGTCTACTAATATCTTAGTAGATATGTGTGACAGCCCCAAAACTGCCAAGACTACAGCTTAGGGGTCACATCTGTAAGCCCTCAAAGGAATGAGAGTAACAAGACAAAAAAATTAAATCCAAAGGAAACACTATCTTTGGCCCAAAGGCTCATGGAGAGCACTGACTGGAGTTGGCTAAAATGTTGTCTGCACCTTAGGTCTGGACTAGGGGTGATTGTGCCTTATTGGATAAAGACTGAAAAAATAAAAGTACTTGGACTCATTTTAGAAATGGAGTGAGTGGACTTCCCTTTCAGCTTCTTAAAAAATCACTGGCCTTTTCTGAAGCCAGTGATCAGGACTGGATATGTACTGCTGGTCAATTCTTGCTATTTCTGCTGATCCACTGATATTTGCCAATTAATGGTTTTAGACAGAATATTCTTTCTTAGCAAAGCTAACCAATGATACAAAGCCATGGGTACTAATTGTTTATTCTGGCTCCAGTCTTCTCTCCAGATTCATTTAATAATCCCTCAACCTCTTCCATCTAACACTGTATACTCTGGTCCTACTCAGAACATACCATGCTAATTTACACTTCAATGCCTTTCAATGTGATGTTTCTTGTATCTGGTATTCCCTTACCATCAGTCCCAACTCAAAATGTTTATCTTTCCTTTGAGACTTACATAGTTTTCCCTGATCAGTCACATCTTTTTTGGTGTCCTACTCTACCTACTCCACTACATGATATGTATTTATTTATCTCCAACTACATTAAGAGCTCTTCTACCAGGCAAAGATCTTTGCCTCAGTTGGGATGAAGATATCAGTTTGTTCATAGTAAGCCTTCATTACATATTCACTGATCTGAGTTGAAGTATGCTAGATGGTCCCAAAGAAAATCTCTCTTGTTGCTCTTTCTTGAGCATTCCTTGGTACACGGTAAGTTCTCGATAAATGCTAACAGAACATAATTGAAATATGTTAAATAATACAAAGACACTGTATCTCTCTCATCATGTAAGAATGATTATCTCTCCATTCACATATTTCTCCATCTATTCCAGGGAACTAATAGATAATAGAATGTGGAAGTTAAATGCATGAGTTCTGGAGACAGATTCCTGGCTCCACTTTTTACTCAGTCATTTAAACTCTGTGATTTAGTTTCTTCATCTGCAAAGTGAAGCTATTAATAACATCTACCTTGCGTTTAGTAAATTATAAATGTTGGCTATTATTACCCAAAAGTTTGCATGTGAAAGATCTCATTCTTCAAATTTGAGCATGTAAATCAAGCACTATATACCTGATATACATAATAATTGTGGCACTTGCCAAGTGCTTAGCACAAATATGGTGCAGCTTAAATGCTCAATTAATAGTCATTACCCTTTTCTTTACTCCCTATTACACTAGGGTAACTAACATGAGCTTCTGAATAATGATATGGAAAGCTCGGTGAGACACATTACCAAATGGAAACATAGCATCTGTTTCCCAACAAAATATGTGTGCCACTGTTTGTTCCAAAGCACTAAGGATTTGATTGGAAAGAAGATAGTGGGAAAGGAAGACTATTTTGCCTGAATGAAGAGGCATTTCAACTACACCTTTTTAAAGAAATTATTTTGGTAGGTCTTTATACATCATTTTCAAAACTTAATCCTTTCTGAATATTGATGGTGATATCCTTTCACATCCCCAAACTACAAAAAATAGGTTGGAATGAAGGAAGAACTTCCAAACTAGAAGATGCTAAATGGATGATAGCGCTGTGTGCTGACTACTTGAACCAGTAGGGTGAAAGAGGGGAAAATATCGGTCCTATCTTATAACAGGCTACTTCTTACGCTTCATCATATACTAGTAAAAGAATGGAATTAGCATGCATATGAAAATATGAAATAAGGTAATATGTTAATAATATCAATTATATTTACAAGTATACTGTTAATACGTTTTTAAAAATATGCATACATTGGTAATATTTTAGGTACCTATTGTCAGTGGAAAATACTCATCATTTTACCATTCAAATATAATATAATTTAAATAAAAAGTAAAACAGAACCCAACATAAAATAGTTATATCCTGTATAATTGAAGATAGCTTATAAATAGGACAGCTTAGATCTTGAATTAATTAAGCCAAGAAGGTCAACCTAATCATCAGAAACATTACTTGTGAGAGATGAAGGTTTAACTATCATTACTTTCTTACAGAAACAGTAGAAAATTGGAATCTAAAAAGGGAAACCTATCAGGTATACACCAGTAGCATTTAATTGAGTTAGGTATAGAAAATAGAGTGCAAAGATACATCCTGATATCCATATAGTAAAGAAGAATGTTGAATGTATTTTTATGACTTTCTTTATTCAGATATGGTAAGTAACCGGGCCAATTATCTGTGTATCTGTGTCATATGTTTGGAACACTGTCCTTGATAGCTGTCTATTTGGGAACAATAACTCTGACATGTATAATTTTTAATTTTGCAATAATTAACAATAACTTCATGGGCATAATGACAAGTTATTAACACTATAGAAAAATACATTAACGGAGGACAAAATGGTTGTTTCGAAATGTCTTTTAATTCACTTTACAATAAAAGTGATGAACCAGAGTTTGCTTTAAAAGGACATGGATATGTTTAAACCTGCTAATTTCCATTTTTGAAGTTATTACTATTATTGTTTATGAATATATTCCCCTGACTCATACACCATGCCCATTAAACTCAGTAAGTACAACACTGTATGCTTGTTTTATGAATGACTATACTTAATAAACAATGCATTATTTAGTTTGAATCAACTAAAGAAAGTTGTGGTCTAGGAAAAGAGATTGTGAAGTGGTCAGAATAAGTCATTTCAATGTTCTGTTCAGTCCAAAATGGCTCAACCCATGTGTTTCTGCTCTGACCTCTGAGTTTTTGAGGAAAACTTATGTTGTTAAAGCTCAACACATTTCACTACCAACCAGTATGTATTATTGAACAAAACAATAGAAAAGCAAATCTATGAACTAATAAAGCATATGAGATAAGTGAAAAGGTAGAATAGAATAGTCTGAATTTGGAAATCCTATAAAAGCAGAAAATCTAAGATGCTGAATCAGTTTCTAGATTTTCAATATGATACTGAAACAGTATTCATAAAAAATCATATCACACACAAATTACTGGAGAAACAGGTACAAATATACAGGGATTCCTTTTAACAACAAATATTTGAGTGAAATAAAAATATATTTCAGGAAATAATATGCATATATGTTGCAGGGTTAAAAATGTCCCTGTAAAATTTACAAATAATTGTCAGGGTAATTTCTGATATCCCTTCTAAGTAGTGTTTGCAGAGTTAAGATTATAGAAGACTGAAAGGATATTTATGAATCCTCAAATGAGGGATTGTGCATTACTTTTAAGTTTTTATTTCAAAATGATTTCAGAATTATAGAAAAGTTATAAGAATATTTCTAAGACTCCAATAAGCTCTTTATCCTGAATTACTAACTTAATTTTTACCCTAATTATTTTATGATTCTATCTTTCTGTCATCTATACATATACATATTTTTTTCTGAACTGCTCAAAATAGAGTTGGAGACATTGTTTCCTGTTACCCCTCAATATTTCAGTACATCTTCCAAAGAACAAAGATATTCTCTTAAATTACAGTAAAACAATCAAAACCACAAACCTCACAGTAACACAGTGCTATTATGTAATTAATAACTCATATTCAATTTGTGAACTGATGCAAGAATTCCTATTTCCCCCCCAGTCTAGATTATACCTAGACTATACCTATAATCTGGTATCACATGGTGCTATGGAGCTTTAGAATCCTTCAATCTGGAAGAGTTGCTCAGCCTTCTTTTATTTGTTGACCTTGACATTTCATAAAGAGTACAAACTAGGGTTTTTTGGGTTTTTTTTGTAAAATATTCCTCAATTTGAGATTATCTGATATTTCCTCATGATGAAATTTAGGTTTTGCATCTTTGGCAAGAATAGCACAGATACTGTTTTTCTTAGTGCATTATAACTGGAGGCACAAGACCCAACATTAATGATGTTAACTTTGATCATTCAGTAAATGCTGTATTATGTTATATAATTAGGTTTCTCCACTTTACAGTTACTGTTTTCTACTTTGTAATTAATATATGATTTATATGGAGATATTCTGAGTCTAATTTGTGATGACATATTTTGTGCCTATGTACCTAGTCTGTCCCCATCAAAGTTACCCACTAATTTTAGCTTCCACTGATTATTTTCCAAGTCCATCATTTCTTTTACAATTATTAGTTGGCATCCTACTGTAAGGAAGCAATTTCCTTATTCATCTATTATCTATCTATTATCTCTCTCTCTATCAATCATCTATCATTTCAACAGACTTATAGGTTCTTACTTTATTTTATAATTTATAATCTATTAGTATTGCTATTTATTTACTATTATGATTTATCATGATACTCAATTTGTCCCAGACTTGACCAAGTTTGAGCCACTTCAGATTGGCTCCTGTGTCCTTTTGACATATCCCCAATATTCTCTTAACACTCCCTTAATTGTGTGGCAAGATGTTTCAGACTTATCTTGTACTTTTCTCTGACAAAGCCCTGGGATTCAACCATTTCTCCAAGCGTCCCTAGTTCTCTGCATTGAAAAATATTTAGAAAACAAGTTTGTCTTAATTGCATCAGTGTCAGTTATTAATTGATGGATCTAGCAAATGTAAGTATACATGTGTTTATGTTATATAGATAAAAATATAAATATAGATACATATAATATGTTATATGTAATATATATATTCATACATGTGCATTATGTATTTTAAACCTATATAGAATTTAAAAGTTTTTTTTTTGGCTTTTTAACTTCTTATTTTAATTCCAGTTAGTTAATATACAGTGCTGTATTAGTTTCAAGTATACTATATAGTGATTCAACAATTCCACACATCACCTGGTGCTCATCAGGACAAGTGCAGTCCTTAATCCCCATCACCTATTTAACCCATCCCTCTACCCTCTTCCCCTCTGGTAACCATCAGTTTGTTCTCTATAATTAAGAGTCTGTTTCTTAAATTCTCTCTCTCTCTTCCCACCCCTTGCTTGTTTCCTTTGTTTCTTAAATTCAACATATGAGTGAAATCATATGGTATTTGTCTTTCTCTGACTTATTTCACTTAGCATTATCCTCTCTAGCTCCATCAGTGTTGTTGCATGGCATACATATGGAATTATTTTATATTGATGCTTTTTAATTTCAATCCAATGCCACAGAGCACAACTAGTTTTCTCCTATTCTATATTTGTAACTTGCTTCTCCAACAAAAAAGTCTTCCTTCCATTATCCTCAGTATATTTACTTATTCATGAATGCCTAGAATACATAGAAGATATTTTTGAAATTGCTTATCCATAGCATGGTGAAAAGCAAGCCTATGGAAAAGAATTCAATGTTTGTTTTAATTTATAGATAAAATTTTTACATAATGAAATTCACAAATTGGAAGTGTAAAATCCTATAAGTTTTGAAAATAGATACTCATGAAACCCACAGTCCTAAAAAATTTAGAATATTTATATCATATAATATAATAGGATAATATAATATGCACTCTTTGATTTGACTTCTTTCACTTGGTATAATGTCAGTAAGATTTGTCCACGTTGTTCCATCTATTGGTTTTATTTCATTTTATTGCTCATTGGTATTCCTATATATAATGTACAACTCATTTATTCATTCTCCTCTAAATGGATATTTGGGCTTTTTTCAGCAATTTGCCTTGTCAATTTATTTATTTATTTATTTAAAGATTTTATTTATTTATTTGACAGAGAGAGACACAGCAGGAGAGGTAACACAAGCAGAAGGGGTGGGAGAGGGAGAAGCAGGCTTCCTGCTGAGCAGGGAGCCCGATGTGGGACTCGATGTGGGGCTCAATGCAGGGTTCGATCCCAGGACCCTGGGATGATGACCTGAACTGAAGGCAGACGCTTAATGACCGAGCCACCCAGGTGCCCCTGCCTTGTCAGTTTAAAGTAAAAAATTTTCAGAGCTAGTGGTGGGCTCAGTGGGCAGAGCATGTGACTCTTGATCTCAGGGTCATGAGTTTGAGCCCCACGTTGGGTGTAGAGATTACTTAAATGAATAAAACTTAAAAAAAAATTAAGAACTTCTCTTCTACCCTCTCAGGTCCAGTCTTTGGTGTTTTGAAATCTAACAATAGCAGATTAACTGGAGGGGAGAAACAGCATGGAAGTACACAAAAAAAATGTAACTCAAAAAGGTTAGAATTTGGGGCTTACATGGCTTTTTAGTAGGGAAAGGGTCAGGGGGCGTATTTGGGAGAACAAATCACTTAGAAGAGAGAAAGGGGAATTTGTGGAACAATAGATGAATTTTTGGAAAGATAAATAGGAAGCCTTAAGAAAATAGGTACGAGATAACGATAGTATTGTGACAAAGTCTGCTTGGGTGTGGTGCCAGGGACTTCTTGTCTCAAGAAGAGAAGATTAGAAGATTAGAGTTGCTCCTGGGAGGGGATTTTGACACTTGAGTTCTTCTAGGAGGTTCTGATGTTAGGTAGATAAGAGATTTCAGGAACTCAAATGTCTTCCATTCAAAACAATTCTAATGGGTGCCTGTGTGGCTCAGTTGATTGAGTGACTGCCTTTGGCTCAGGTCATGATCCCGGAGTCCTGGGATCAAGCCCCACATCAGGCTCCCGGCTTGGTGGGGAGACTGCTTCTCCCTCTGACCTTCTCCCCTCCCTCTCATGCTGTTTCTCTCTCTCATTCTCTCTCAAACAAATAAATAAGTAAAATCTTTAAAAAAATAATAATTCTTATGCCACAGTGGCTTATTTTAGACTCCTTCACCTTGTGTGACTAAAATGCCAAAATTATTCTTTAAAATGTCTTTTTATAGACATGTGTTTCAACTTCTTTTGGAAAATACCTAACGGAATTATTGAGCCATATGGTAGGTGTATGTTTAGCTTTCTAAGAGACTGCTCACTCTTTTCTTAAATGGTTGTACCATTTACATCCTCAGTGGCAATGTGTGAGTTCCAATTGCTTCCAATCTTCACCTACAATTTGGTATTTTCATTTTTTCAATTTCATTAACTTGAGTGTCAGTGTAGTAGCATCCTGCTTATAGCTGTAATTTGTATTTTCCAAATATATTAGTCATTCTTGTTCATTTTATTTTCTTAAAGTAATTGTTTACTATGTCTTGTCTAAAAAATATTTACCTACCTCATTTTGCCAAGATAATCTTTTTTGTTTGCCTTTTAGAAACATTATGACTTTAGAATTTAAATTTTAAAAAATGATAAAAAAAAGAAACATTATGACTTTAACATTTAGATTATGATACATCTTAAATTAATTCCTATTTTGGTGTTGGGTAAAGTTTCAGCTTCATGTTCTTCCATTTATTCAGTTGATCAGCTTTGTTTATTGAAAATACTTGCCCCAATGATTTGCTTTGGTGCCTCTGTGGAAATGCAATTGTGCCATGTAAGTGTGGATCTATTTCTAGACTCTCCAATCTGTTTGATTGATCTATTTATTCATTAAGCAAAATGAAGATGTCTTAATTACTGTAGCTTTATGGTAAATCTTCAAATTGGATGATGTAAATCCTCCATCTTTATCCCCCTAAGATTTTTTGGTGATTCTGGCTATACTGCCTTTCCAAGTAAATTTTGAGTCAACTTTTATATTTCCATAAGAAGAGCCTGTTGTGATTTACATTGGGATTATGTTGATTCCACAGTTCAATTAAAAGAGGGTGGAATATATGCATTTTAACAATTTTGAATGCTCTGGTCCACAAACTTAGTGTATCTTTCCATTAATTAAATTTTTTCTTAATTTCTTCCAGGAATGTTTTGTAATTCTCAGTGTAGAGGTTTTGCGGGTTTTTGTTAAATTTATTACTAGATGTTTTATACTTTTTGACACTATTATATATGGGATTGATTTTTAATTCATTTTCTATGCTCCTGATATATTAATCTTGTACCCCACAACTTTGCTAAATTCACCTACTGGTTCAAGTAGTTGTTTTATAAATTCCTTGTGACTTTCTTTCTTCTTCTTCTTTTTTTTTTTTTAAGATTTTATTTATTTATTTGAGAGAGAGCGAGAGAACGGGGGGAGAGGCAGAAGGGGAGGGAGAGGGAATCCAAGCAGACGTCGTGGTGAGCATGCAGCCCAATGAGGGGCTCGATCTCATGACCCTGAGATTATGACCTGAGTCATGATCCAACCAAGAGTTCAACCAAGAGTTGGACGCTTAACCACCTGAGCCACCCAGGAGCTCCATCCTTGTGACATTCTATGTAAACAATTATGTTATGTTATTACAGGTACATTTTACTTTTCCTTTCCAAATTTTATTTCTTTTTCTTACCTTATTGGCACAATATAGAAGTGGTAAAAACACACATTTTTACCTATTCCCAATTTTATGGAAAATCAGTCACTATTTCATCATTATGCATGATATTAGCTGCAGATATTTTGGATATGCCCTATATAAAAAGTCATTCTCTGAATCTTTTCAGAGGATTCCAGGCTATTTCTACTCAGTCTATTAACATAGTGAATTACAATAATTGATTTTCAAATGCTAAAACAACCTTGAATTCCTTGGAGAAACCACATTTACTCAGGATGTATTATCTTTTTTATATATTACTGTCTTCATTTGGCTGACATTTTGTTAGGAATTTTTACATCTTTATTCATGAGGGATATAGGGGTTAGATTATTTTATTTTATTTATTTATTTTTTTTGGTAATGTCATTGTCAGATTTGGGGTAATGCTTTCTTCAAAATAAGTTTGAAAGTGTTCTCTCCATTTCTACTTTCTGAAACATTTTCTATGAAATTGGCACTTCTAAAATTCTTGATAAGGGCACCTGGGTGGCTCAGTCGTTAAGCATCTGCCTTCGGCTCAGGTCATGATCCCAAGGTCCTGGGATCGAGTCCCTCCTCAGGCTCCCTGCTCTGCTGGAAGCCTGATCCTCCCTCTCCTACTCCCCCTGCTTGTGTTCCTGCTCTCGCTATCACTCTCTCTCTGTCAAATAAATAAATAAAATCTTAAAAATAAATAAATAAATAAATAAATAAATAAATAAATAAATAAATAAATAAATAAAATAAAATTCTTGATAGAATTTGCTGGTAAAACCACTTAGGCCTTGAGTTTTCTTCATGAAAAGGTTTTATTTATATTTTTAAAATAATAAATTCCTCTCTTTTACTAGATAGGTGGCTATTCCAATTTTCTCTTCATCTTGTGTTCATTTTTGAAAATTGTGTTTTTTCAGGAATTCATCCATTTCATCTAAGTTGTCAAATTTACTGAATAAAGTATTCATTCTCTTATTCTTTTATTGTCTGTAAAATCTGTAGTGAGATCCCTGTTTCTTATGTGATAATAGCCCCCCTTTTTTTTTTGTGATGGGTTTTACTCATATTTTGTCATTTTTATTAGTCTTTGTGGTATGATAAGAAAAATATTTGTCCTTTGTCCCCATTTCCCGGCACATAGCTCCTAAAACTCTTAGGATTTCCTGAGTGGTAAGGATAATAGCAGCATCTCTTCTAATGAAGAGGCACTTGGCAGGCATCTAGATAGCTTCAGGATAAGGGCTGGTCCCCAAAAAGATCAAGCCTTGAATAGCAGCTTGGAACTCTCAGTCCCAACCCCCAACCTCCAGGGAGGTGAGAGGGGTTCAATCATGCCTACATAATGAAACCTCTAAACAACAGGGCTTGGGGAGCTTCTGAGTTGGTAAATGTATCCACATATCAGGAGTTTTACATACCCTAAGTCCATGGGGACAGAGGCTCTTATACTTCCTACCCTTGAAGACTTGTTCCAAGTACCTCTTCATGCTGTTCATTTGTATTCTCTATAATAAACTGTAACAGTTTTTCCTGAATTCTGTGAGTCATTTTAGCAACTTATTGAACTTGAGGAAAGGTATTGTGGGACTCCAGGCTTCTTGGCTAAAATTATTTTTGATAAAATTATTTAAAAACAATGTTTTCAATAAAGACATTTTCAAAATTTTATCACTGCATTTAGAATTGAGTTAATAACTACGTTGTTGAAAGATGTTCTGTTATCTTTTTCTCTAGTTTTTCTGATGAGAAGCCTGCCATTTTTTTTTTAAGCCTGCCAACTTTTGATGGTTGTTTCACTTTATGTAATGTGTCATTTTCTTTGACCATTTCCAAGATTTTCAATCTATCTTTTAATCAGTTTTTTTTTGTTGTTGTTGGTTTGTTTGTTTTTAATGTTGCCTATGAATTATTCTGCTTGAAGTTGATGGAGCTTTTTGAAACTACAGGTAGATACTTGGTCAATAAAATGAAAAATTTTGGATATTTCTTGCCATTGTTAGGTCATTAAGATACTGTTTATCTTAATTTTCTGTTCCTCAGATTAGATAACTTCTATTGACCTCTTTTAAATTACTAACCTTTCCTTCTGACATCTTCAAATTGTTGTTAAATCCACTCAGTAGACTCATACAACTTGATGTCAAGAACTTCCATTTGATTTTTTTTGTAGTTTCTACCTCTCTAATGAGATTACCCATTTGTTTATTTATTATGACGATATGTTTTTTTTAGGGTCTTGAATTAAGGCCTTAGCTATGACTTTATAACAATTATGTTAACATTTTTTAAATTCTTTTTTTTTTTTTTTGCTAATTTCAATATCTGGGTCATTTCAAAATCATTTTTAATTAACTGCTTTTTTTTCCCTCCTTGGATCAGAGGTCAAGTCTTGCTTCTTTGCATTATTAAACATTTTCATTGTTTGCTGCACATTGTGGATTCTACATCGTGGAAAGTCCATATTTTGTTTTCTTCCTTTAGAAAGTATTGTTTTTGTACTGGCAGTCACTTAAATTTACTGGGGATATGCTTTGTGATCTGCTTGATTCTTTGGAGCCTTGTCTTTTATGTTTGTTAGGCTATGTCTATAGTAGCATTGACTTTAAGGCTATAGTACTCCTTCTTCTACAGAATGGCTTCTCCGCTTGTCACCAAGTGCCTTGTATTTGTACAGAGGTTGTTGCACTTTAGCTAGTCAGAAAGTCTATGCCTCCTGTCACTGTGATATCTCCAGGTTCCATTCAATTCACAGCTCTCCAGCAAGTGTTCTTTGCCAGCCTTTGTAGAATCTCATCCTACTCAAATTCAGCTTTCTATTCAGACAAACTTGTGAAGGAATCCTTATATGAATTTTTAGAACTCTATTCCTATATAGCTTACTTTTCTTCAGGACTCTGCCCTGTAGACACTAGCAGTCCCAGTGTCACCAAACTCCAATCTGTGTCTCCCCAGCTCAGTGAAAGCACTACTTTGTTTTGACTCTACCTTTCCACATGTAGGTCTAGATGGTGCCCAGACTGTGCTCAGGTACAAAGCTGGAATAATTGTCGATCCCACCTCTTACATTTTCTTTCTGTCATGGATCATAGTCCTGCGCTGTGTGCTATCCAATGTCTGATCGTTGTTCTTTTACATCTTTCATTCAGTTTATTTTTTATTAACTTAGGGGCCAATTCTAGAACTAGTTGCTTTGTTATGGCTAAAGGTAGAAATCCTTGTATTCTTGCCCATCAAATATGTTATCTAGTATTTCATGTGAATTTTATTAAGATAGCAGTTTAGTGATAAAAAGTGTAAGAAAATTCCCTGAAAAAGCTTAAAATATAAGGAAAATATATAAGTAACCAGAGTCACAGGTCTATCACTACTGGAAAATTTTACAAATGATGGTACTGATTACTATGTTCTAAAGCTGAGCTCCCTGAATAAGTTCTTTTCAGTAATAGAAATACGAAATTGTATGTATATCCTTTTAAAATGATTTTCCTTTGGTATAGTTTTAAATTTAATTTTAACTCATCCTATTTAGTCCATTAATAGTATTATATATGGTAAAAGCTACTTGTACTTCTATTTTGGCATATCTCAATTTTTTAAATTAAATAGTCAATCAAATGTTCCAGCACTAGTTATAGATTAACCTATTATTTCTCAACCGATTTTGAAGCAATTAATTCAAAATATATTTGTTAGGCACTCATTATACTCCAAGTACTGTTTAAATTGTTGACCTTAAAGCAGAAAAGCAAGTCATTTTACTAGCAAAATGAATTTATTTGGGAATTGCGGAGAATTGCAATTTGGGACAAGCAGACCATGGCTAACCATAGGCAAGTCCAGAGAACAGAAGGGAGTGGCTTGCTTTTATGGAGGAAAGGAGGAAGTAGGGAGGGGCTATTTTGAAGACTTTAGTTTGGTGATAGCTTCTGATTGGCTGGGTTGTTGCTGGACAAGGAAAAATTCTTCCTTCTTCATGCTGGGGCATGTAAAGTAAGCTTACTCCTGTTTGGGGTCTCAGTGATAGTGCCTACAATCTTCTCCCTTCAGGGCTTCCTGACTTCATTTTAAATGAGGTTTCCTTTGTTTATTTTCACAGAATACACTAGTGAATAATGATGAAAGAAATTATCTTGTAGATCTTTGTATTTCAATGGATAGAATCAGACACTAAACAAGGACTTAAATAATTTATTAGATGATAAAAAATAAGATGAGGGTGACTCCCAGGATTAAATCCTGTGATTGGAATAGCCCTTACTGAGATCACATTTGAATCCATATCTGGACTGATTCTTTTCCATGGATAGTAGTTCTTACAGGAGTTCCTGCTGTTTAAATAAATGTAGCTGGGCAGTATATATTTGATATCACATAAATTCCTCTTTATAATTGTGTTATTTTCTAACATGTTATTGGGTAGTACCATTCTTTTTTCCTATCTCTATCATAATAAAGTTCTAAAAATCCCTTTGAATAATGATTAGATTCTTATTATATACAAACTAATTTCAGATAAATTTCTATCTTTTTATTATCCAGTCTTCCACTATGAGAACCTGGGAAGTATATCCATTTTTGTGAGTATTTGTATATCTATTGGTAAGATTTTTTTTCCTATTAGATGCACATTTATATCTCAGTTGATTTCCAGAAATTTTATAGTTTTGGTTATTGTTTAATAGGTAATCCTTTGTTCTCTCATTTAATTTTCTTCTTGGATGTAGAAAATCTACTGGTATTTATATGCTTTCAGGGTGATCTTTTCAATTTACCTATTTCTAATACAATTTATTAGTTAATGCTTTTGGCTTTGCAAAATCCTATGTAAATAGTGACAATATATTATCTTTTCTGTTTTTGCTGTCTCTCTCTTTGTCTAGTTGTTGTTTATCTTCCTTTCTTGTATTATTATATAAACCTTGACCTAGAGCAAAATGTCAAAAAACAAAAAAAATAGTGGGGACTTGTGAAATTCCTACCTATACTTAATTGAAGTGACTTTAATACTTTTCATTAAAAAATGATGTTGACTAGTAGCTTAAAGTAGATATAAAGGTATAATAAATACTTTTATTTCTCATTATTCCTTGTTATATTAAGGGAGTGTCTATTCTATTTCTTGTTCTGCTTGTTTTAATGTTTTATTTCATTGTTTTGATTTATCCAGGAATGAATATTCAATATGTCAAATATCTTTTTAGTAAAGATTAACAATGTTACATTGTATTAATTGGTAACAGTTCTGAAAAATTACATTTCAGAAATAAACCTAGTTGGACATGATATGTTATCTTTAACATAGGAGTTTTGCGGTCTGGTCATATTTGATTTTTTTTTTTAATTATTTGTGTAAAAGATATAGGTCTACATTTTTGTGTAATTTTTATTAATTCTGGTGTCATTAATGAGGCATCCTTCCATGGTTCTCTATAATATTAACAATAAAATATAGTAATTCTCATATTTGAAAAACTGAGGGAGTTTGGTACATTGTTTTAGAGGTAATTATTTGAAAAATTCAGTTCTCTTCAGGATTTTTGTGTTTTGTTTAGTCAAATATGGTTATTTATTTATTTTTAAAGATTTATTTATTTTATTTGAGAGAGAGAGTGGTGGTAAGGGTGAGAGAGAGAAGGAGAGAGAATCCCAAGCAGACTCCCCACTGAGCATGGAGCCTGACATGGGGCTCCATCCCACAACCCTGAGATCACAACCTGAGCTGAAATCAAGAGTCAGGCACTCAACTGACTGAGCCATCCAGGTGCCTCTGGTCATTTATATTTTAAACAGCAATCTATTATTGCAAATTTTCAAGTTAATTAAAAAATATGTATACACATATACTCACAATTTTTAAACTAATTTTTTAAAATTTTATTCCCTTTCTTACCCCAAAATTTGGGTTTTGGACTATCTAAAAGTCTTCCTATTCTATTTCCCTTGCATAAAACAAATTCTTAGACTGACCAATTTTATACTTCTAGGGTTTTCTAATTCTTGGTGTCCTTTGTTACATTTTTTTATTTGTATTTGTTTTGCATTTCTTTTCTAATGTTCAATGTTTAAATTATTCATTTCCATATTTTTATTTGATAAAATATTCACAGTTACGGATATTCATTTGAGTAAGCTTTGGCAATATTCCATAAGTGATGACAAAAATATTCCTATGTTTGTTCTTTTTTAAGAGCTAATTACATTTTTCTTTCCTTAAGAGTTTCATAATAGATAATTTAAAAAATAAATGTTATGAGAGATTTTTGCTTAAATATTTTATATTAATGTTTTTGTTTTTTTACTAGGGTATGGTCAGAGAATATGATCTGTATGTTCTTTGTAGAATTTGAGGTTCTAGTTGTGACCTAAATCAATTTTTTTAGTTTTCCATTGTTTATGTAAGATATACATTAACTTTTGTACATTAAAATCATCTTGTATGATGTTAATCCTAGCCTTTGTCATTAAGATCTTTTAAATTTTGTTTTTCTTTTATTACATAACATAAAGTCTGATTTAATATAAAACAAGAAAATTTTAATTTGCACAGACCCAATATACATTCTTAAATAAAAAATGGAATATTACCAAACTTGATTAGATCACAAATAAAATCCTGAAATTCTATTGAATAAAACATACAAACTTACTCATTAAAAAAATAATCTTTTTATTTTTACCATTTTTTACTTACTTTAGCTTTTTTTGATATTATTGTGATCTTTGCTTTTCTTTTTGTATCTATGAAGTATTTTAAATTTTTTATCTCAACCTAGCTGTCTTACATTGTTTTAAGTGATTTCCTCTTAACATTATCAAAAGAAATGCTTTTCTTTTGTCATTTTGACTCAATTTTAAAATCTTAAGCTATCAATAATTTAAATCTTGACATGTTTTTATGACGCAAACATTTGGTCCTCAGATTGTTGCTTATTTAGTATCTTTTTTCTTATTCTTCCTGTTATTTCCTTTTTCCCAGTATTTTCTAAATAAACTGTTTATCATTTCCTAATCTAGTGGTTTACACATGTAAATTCTGCTTTTTATTCTTCTAATTGTTACACTTGAGCACTTGTTAGAATTTACTACTTCCACCTCAAACTCAGAACATGAAATAAAATTAAATAAATACATATTTTGCATTTAAAAACAACAAAAACAGAGACTTTGTGTTGACCTAATATTGAGAGATTTTGCAAAAAAAGTAGACAGATGAGAATCCACAGGGTCAACCAAGGTCAATCTCATTAGTTAAGGCCACTCCAATAGGCAGCTGACCCCACTTGAATATGTTCTCCAGTCCACTGTGATAATCAGAATAAAAGACACCCCTCACCTCAAAGATGCCCACATCTTAATTGCCAGAGCCTGTGAATATGCTAGATTATAAGGCAAAGGAGAATTGAAGTAGCAGATAGAACTGCAGCAGACCTTAAAATAAAATACGGAGATAATTCTAGATTATACAGATTTGCCCTTAAAAATTGTTAGGCAGAGTAAAGCAGAAGAAAAAAACCAGAGAGATGGCAGGTAGGAAGGACTTAGCCCAGTATTACTGTTTGAAGATGGAAAGAAGGAGGGGGCCAAGAGCCAAAGAATGCAGGTGACCTCTAGAAACTGGAAACAGCAAGCAAACAAGTTCTTTCTAAAACCTTCAAAAACAAAGCAGCCCTCCCAACATCGTCATTTTAGCCTAGTGAGACCCCTTTTAGACTTCAGAATTGTAGAACTATAAGACAATATATCTATATTGTTTTAAGCCACTAATTTGTGGTTGTTACAGCAGTCATAGAAAACTAATATACCACTGCACGAGAAAATCAGGTACAGATGAAGTACTACCAAAAAATAAACTCAGAGGGTAATTGACCTATGAGAGAAAAAAAAAATACAAACAATGCAAATGAATTGTTTTCCAAAGAAACAGAAGTAACAAAGGAGTCAGAAAATAACTTCAAAGTAAGTATATTTTACATATGTAGAAATATAAGGTAGAAAATAAGATTCATGAGGAAAAAAACAGATCATTACAAATAAAAGTTAAAAGTTTTTAATATGAAAAATATAATTGCATATTTAAAAAATAGGCTAACAATTGCATATTGGTAAAAAGCAAATTGGTGAGCTAAATGATCAAGGTAGAGGATTATGTCAAAATACAATAAAAAACATTAACAAATGAAAATATTAAAAAACACTTTATCAGTAGTTTCTAAAGGAGAATATAATAGTATGTAGGAGGGGAAATGTTTAAAGAAATCAACTTTCAAGAGTAAAATGAGAACCTCTCAATGAATAAGAGCAAACATTCAAGGACATATTCCTCCAAAAGAAAAAATGAATTCATATGGGTACAAGGAGAAGGAATAATGAGCATCAAATTAAGTAAAATGACTGCTAAAATCTAGTCAGTATAAATTGGAAGAAGAAGGAAAGGGGAGAAGAGCAATGGAGGAGGAGGCAAAGAAAAGAAGGAAGAAATGTTTTTAATACGAATCTGAAAATAAAATTCAAGGTAAGAGGTACAAATGAGTTAAGGGCAAGGTAAGAGGGTCAGAGAGAGGCAGGGAAAGACAAAGGTGGAGAAAAATAATAATAAACTATTGACCTTTTAAGAAAAACATGTTTCAATTTATGTTTTGAAAATTAAACGTTAACAACTCAAATAAGAGAAATAGAACATAAAGCTATTAAAATAGGAACCAAATGAAATTCAGTCAATCTAGTAGAAGATAAGGAAAAATGCAAAATGCATGATAGATAAAACACAACAAGTAAAATGGTAGACATGAGTAATGGGTAATCATGATGGCTGTGAATGAGCTAAATTCTCCCTCTTCCCAGAGAATTGAATCACATATAAAAAAACCAAACTATTACACCTAAATTTTTCTTTTTCTTTTTTGTATGTTTATAGAAAATTGTGCACAAATAGTCAAGAAAAAAATGGTGAAAAAGAACAAAACTAAGGTATTGTCTAAGCACACACTTAGATATAATGTAAAGCAATAATAATGAGAATTCTGTGGCTTGGAATAGCAATAGATAAATAAGTCAATGAAACAGAATTGAGCGGTAAACACACACACAAATATGGCACATAATTAAATTTTAAAATAGTGGAAAAAAGGAAAAAATATTTCTTAAATTGTCTGCATATAAGGATCTTTAAATTTTGATTATTAGAAAAATTGTCTAGCTATAACTTTTGGCATGAGAACAAGTTTGTTTAAAACAAATGGATCTTAAATAACAGATATGTTCACACTCATTCAATAATATAACTGTGAGGATAAGAGTATGATAATATCATACAACTCAAGTAATAATTGCTTTGTCTTCATGATATTGGGTGAATTATGTGGGAGTAACATGATGCTGACAAGAGGCAAAAGTAATGCATAACAATAATAATACTGCTAATTACATTGCTGTAATAAAGACATAATAAAAATGCTAGTAGCTCTACTGTAGCATAGCTTGTCCTTAAAGCGCTGTAAACAGAGATATTATGGTTATTAAGTATTAGCCATTATGATGGGGAGCTAGTCTGACAAATACTGACCCAAGTGAAATCTGTTAAATTACTCTTAGATCCATTGCTATATTGTTTTAATATAGAAGCTCTGTGTCCTAATTTTTATTCATGTCAGTATCAAAGAACACATAAGTAAGGAAATTAGATGATTTTACCTCAACATTGTCTCCTATTCTCTACCTTTTTTACTAATATGCCCAAGGTGTGAAAAATTGTTACAGAAGATATCTTAAAATATCCAGACACAAAAATGAGCCCTTCAAAAAATGTCAAAACAATTCTAACCTGGAAATTGCTTTGGGAAACCTTTAAATGTTCCTATACATTGCTGGCGGTCTACAAAAGCTTCTTGATGCATTTTTAATGAACCATATTTATTATCAAGTACAAGATTTCATATTCTATCAGCAGGGTAGTTGAATTGGCAATAACAAAAAAACAAGTTTTCTAAAATGATATATAGACTCCCATATATCAGTACTGTAACTTCTGAAGTCACGGCATATTAGATACACAGTACTTTTGTCTTATAAAAGCTTTGGCATGGACACATTGTGACTTTTCTATCTACTTAACAAATACATTGGCTTCCTCATCTCTTTCAAATTTTTGAGAATAATTTTTATAAATCTAGATGGAATGAAAATCTTATATGCTTGAGAATACTGTGTGAATGAAAACCAAAATCAAAACCACTTGCCACGAATTCATTACTCTGTACAAGTTTCGTTTTCCTGATTCTGACATAGCAATGGGAGAGAATATGACAAAACTTTCATTTGACAATAAAAAAGCACCACAATGAGGTTATTTCTAGGCATTTACACTAGACTTCCTTTTTTTCTGTCACTTTTTGTAGTATTTTATCCTAAGTATAATTCCTTTTAAAGCAAGCCATTCTAATCTCCCCCCAAATCTACAATTACTTCCATCCTCACCCCCAAAGAAAAGCCATCTCACACTTTTCTCCAGAGAGTAACTACAAAGGGTTAAACAAAATCCACCCTGACAATACTAGAAACAGTTCTCTCTCGGTGTGTGTTGGTTCACTGCTCCACAGGGCATAGCAGATGTTGCGTCTGGTAGTAAGAAGGGCCCAGGAGGTGTGGACTGTCAATCACTTGTTTGTTGTTTTTTTCCCTAACTACAGGCTAGCCATGGATGTGAAGCCCAACTAAAACAATCTGCCTCAGCTGGGGTGTGTGAGGTATCAATAACCCTTGGCAGAGGCGTCAAGAGCCTTGCTGGAACTGAACTACCCTGCTGACCAGATGCTTAGCAAGTTAACAAGATCACACTGAGCTTTCACCACTTTTCCAACACAACAATTAACACAACTGGAAAATCACTGCATAGATATTCTGAAAAAGAATCTCACCAAAGTTGCCTTTTATGGAACAGAGGCAAATAAATACTGGACCACTTTGGGAGGAGCAGTAATTTGAAGTTTCAAGTTTGGGCAGGTGCTTTGGCTAAATTGAGATGAAACTGTAAAACAGAACTATTATCAAAAGCATCTTCTCAGGACATTCATATAAATAATTTCTGAGTACACTAAAATTATATTCAATTCTGCCCTTACAAACACTGACATTTTACCTTAAGGATAACAGAGTCTCACATGTTTTCTCAAAAGAGATCAAGACTAGACTTGGTTTAAGAATAGAACATAAATAGGCAAAGTTTTGCAGAAGTGAATGAATCAGCGTCTATATAGAGATTATAAGAGCATATTCAGAAGTTACTCAGTAAACATTTAGATACCTATAATTTTTTTAAATCAAGCAATCAAATTACTTGATTAGAACAAAAATCTCCCCTTTAAAAGACTGTATATCAAATTGGTATATTTTCTGACCCGAATACATTTTGGGTTTGTTTTTTCAATTATATTACTTTAAGATTTTTCCCTACGCCTTCACTCATAATGCCATTAGATAGCAATGATATACTTTCTCTAGAAAAATAAGACTATATGATGTTTCTAGAAAAATACACCATATGCAGGAAAACATGAATATTAGCTTTAAACAATTTAATGTTGTTTGTCTTTGCTTTGAAATTCAATAATGCTATCAGCCTGTAAGACTTCTTAGAGCTGAGCATTTCACACAGTGAAAGCTGCTTTCTGTTACAAAAGCACAGCAGCTGTGGCTCCCGCAGATACCCTTAAAGACAGATATAATAAAACACTGGGAGGGAGTAGGTCGACACAGGAGCATGAAATGGACGAGATGAAGCCCCTTTGTCACAGGCAAACAGGCTATAAAGTTACTATAGTAACATACAGTATTAAACTCCAGGTGGATTGACTTAATCTTCCTTAAACAAAAAATAAAGGTTAACAAAAACCAAACCAATAATGATTACAATCACTCTACCCAAATATTTTTCAAGAAGTTGTTATTTCTGGTTGAGTCCGGATAGATGAGGAGCAGGGTACACCAGTTCGTGTTCTGATTTGAAGAGATAATCCCAGAAGTTCAGGGTGAGGAGGAAGAAATGCAGTTTTAAAATATTTTAAATAAATCCAATGACTTGAGTAGCAAGAAAGTCAAAGTGATCATGAAAGAACGATCAGATTCCGTGGATTCTTAAGCCCAGTTTATTCTACATTCACCACATTTTTGTCAAATGGTAAGATTTTAAGTGCTAATACCTCTGCTACTAAATTCATTGGTAACTTGACAGCCTTCCCTAACTTTGGTGGAAGAGTTTTAGGCTCCATCTGTTTTAGTCTGCATTCTCAGAAATAAAATAATGACTTATGTTATATCTTATATAAGGTGCAGTGACCATAAAATAAGAGCTAGGGAACTGGTCTGTGGAACTTGAGACAAAAAAAGTAAAAAAAATAAAATAATAAAATAAAATAAAACAAGGAAATGAAAAATCACAAATTGAAGTCTAATTTTAAAGTTTCATAAAGGAAGTCAACCTAAGTATTTAGAAGACATAATAACCTCTCACTTAGAGTAGGTGTGAAGTCCCACTTACTCTTTATATACTACTTACTGTTCCTATTTTGCTGTGATCACCAACCGTTTCATCTATAAACCACTTCTATAGGTTAAACCTCACACACTTTTTATTCTACCCAAACTATCCCACAAACATAACACACAATCTTACTCTGCTTTGTTTTAGTAGATACCCAGTTTTTGTGGCTCTCTTTTCAAATGTTACATTTCATGTCTTCAATGTAGACGAAAACTTGTAGTGATAAACCTTAACATGCAGATGTTTGCATTTCGAATTAATCCAATGATCACTTGAATTGCTCTTTATGAATAGTGCTCTAATGATCTGAAAGAGTTAAGAGACTTTCTCTGAACCTTAATTTATGCCATGGAGTTAGGCACCAGGGCAGGCTGGACTCAATATGAATATTTTTAGTAGGATTTAGCTAACAGTGTGAGACATACCTTTCATGGATTTAGTTTGGGTAAACAACCTTTGTCTAGACAGCCCAAATGTCACAGGTATCGGTGCTCATTTTAAGTGGTAACTTCTATGCAAATAATTGCAAAGTTGCATTTTGTTCTTTGTACTGAGATTTTATGAATCAAGGTTTTTACTGTATCGAGAGCTGTATCAAGTGGCAGTTTTAGTCACAGACCTCCTTTCTGGTCACTCTTATTTGACAACATGGGAACAATTAGGTTTAGATTGCATTCTTAGATTTCTGATGTGATTGCTAAGGGCTGCTTAAGATTCCTAGTAGTATTAAGATATCTAGAAGAGATGTGGAAAGGAGGATATGCTGAGGGATAGCAGACTCCCGGGAAAGCAAAGAGCACAATTATAGAGTTGAGAGATGCAGAACTACAGTCGTAGTAGAAAGGAGTAAGAACACTTATTTGTTATAAGTAAAGATACGCATTCATTAAACTTCTTTGACATATCCACGCATATAATTAATATGAAATTTTGAGAACTGGAACAGAGCTATATTATTTTTCACAGCTGAATTAAGCTTATTCAACTCCCTTGTAACTTGAAAATGATATTTGATATCATTTTCTTTTATTAATTTAAACATCGTATGGCCTTTACTAGTTGTGGTTAGATTCATTAATAAAGCATTTACTATTTATCTTATTATACCGTTGAAGAATCATAAGAATGGAGAAAAATAACCAGTCCTTGACATGTGGAGGCATTCAAACTATCATGTAGACTCTGATATGAGAATCACAAATGTAATTCACATCTACCGAGAGGTCTAACATTTTGAGCATTGCATGAAACTGTCCATAGGAATATCTTAATGCACCCTCAAATTTGACTCATTTTATAATAGGTGCTTCATACTTGTTCTGAGTTTTTCATAGATTCTAAAATTCTAGGAAAGAAAAAAATATAATTTATCTATTCCTTTTCTACAAAATAGTAAATTCAAATTTCATATAGATTAAAAAAAACAATTTCAAATTCTTAACAGTAAATTCTGACAAATCCAATTCTGTAATGTGATAGAAGTAATAAAAATGAGAATAAGATCACCTCTTTTCAGGCATATAATTTAATTCTAAGGAGAAATGAACTTAAAATTTTAGTACAGGATAAAGTTTTACCTTGTACATAAACACATTCTATTATTTATGCATGTAAATTTACATTCTTCACTTTTTAATTTTAAGGACAATGTGTCATCTGAGGTTGCAATTTTTGTACTGGTTGAGTACATCAGGACCCACCTCCCCCAAAATAAAAATATAAGGGATATGGTGGGGTGCCTGGGTGGCTCAGTCGTTAAGTGTCTGCCTTCGGCTCAGGTCATGATCCCAGGGTCCTGGGATCGAGTCCCACATCGGGTTCCCTCCTCGGCGGGAAGCCTGCTCTCCCTCTCCCACTCCTGCTGCTTGTGTTCCTGCTCTCGCTATCTCTGTCTCTGTCAAATAAATAAATAAAATCTTTAAAATATATATATATAAGGGATATGGGATCCACAACAACTATCATTGCTTTGAATGTTGTCTTAGATGAGAATGGGTCACTATGTCCCTTTGTACCCTGCATAATCTGTTATTTCTTTTTTCTTTTTTTTCCCTTTCAGTATGCAGTCTGCATTTTACCAAAAAGGCTGGAGGTTCAAACCAGTAATTAAAAACCCAGGGCTCTAATAACTTTGACAAATATTGTGGATTTGCTCCATTGTATAAGTTGCTCACAGAGAAAGAAAAAATAAATGGATTTTTAAAAGATAAATTAGTTTAATTCATAAAAATTCACATAATGGGTAATAGTTCATACAGCACATTTCTTCCATCTTCATTCAAAGAAGCAAACTAAGAAGGGAGAGGAGGCAACAAGTCATGTTTTTAGTGCTCTTCTTCTTTAAGAGTCTGAAAGACTGTCAGACTCTTAAAATTGCTGTAATTTTCACCACAAGCATTCCAAAGCACTCAGCAAACCATCCAGGATGCAATCCACAACAATCTGTAAGCTCCAGCACCCTCCTCACAAGCCCTGCAGGATACCTCAAACTCCCCCAGACTCTACTGGCATCTTCAACAACTTGGCTCTGATCTCACTGAGCATTCCATCAGAATAAGAGTCACCCTCATCTGATTCCCTTTGGGGGTAGGAAAGAAGAATCAGAAACAAATGACAAAAGCCATTAAGACAAATGATATCCAGAACAGCGTTTTAATGACCCTGTAGATGGCACCCCAAGTTCTGTAACTTCAAAAGGAATGATGTGAACTGGAGGTTCTAGTCAGCTACAGAGCAAAGAGAATCTTCATGTGGGCACATATATGCTCTGTACGGTGGAGATCTTGTGAGCATGCAGCAGCGAATGGTTAAATCAGCTTCATTTCTGTATTAATAACATTTAGGAAGGCCAATAATAATCTCTTTGCCTTTCTTTTTCCAGAAACTTACGCCCCTCCGAAGACTGCTGCCATACTTTAAGACTATCCACCTCACAACGTTCATAAATCTCGTAATGATGGCAGTTGTGGCTATTGTCCTATTAGTTTTCTTTCTTATCTCCCTAAATAGAAATGGTGTTTGCAATGATCTCTGCATAAATATTGCACCAAATTCACTCAGTGAGCAAGTTGTTTCCTAGATACTTTGAATAGCTGCATTAACATTTGTTTTAATGGAATGGACGGAGATACTCTAATATCTAAAACTTTTTCATGAAATTTTGTTATTAATTTGTTATTGACTTTCAGTGCCAGACTGTTGCATTTTTTAATCTTCTCTCAAAATGTGAAGATTTTACAATAAGTATTGGCCATCTTAACGGTCATCACATTCAAAGGGGAACACTAAGGGTTTTTCCTCTTTGAGTCATAGAGCCTCTACTTCAGAGTTTGTCTTTAATGGACAGTAAATATTAATGATATAAAAATTCTTCAAAAATACATGAAAATAGGATGATTTCTGAATGAAATCCGAGGCCCCAATTGCTTAGCCATCTTTGTACTGTATAAAATCAATGATTTTGAATATTAAATGTAATTTATAATATATTAATAGTTTGTTAGAATGTGAGCCCCCTGGGGACAGGGACTGTGTCTGTTTTGTTCATTCCTTCATCTTCAGTGACTGAAATGTGTCCGGCACATAATAGGTATTTGGTGTTATTGAATAATAAGTAAGCAAATGATGAAATTACTGAATTTGACATAATTCTCTGCAGCTGCTTAACTATATGGAAAAGAATATTTTATTACACATTTCAAAAGAGTTAAATAAACTGAAATGCACTTTAGAAAACAGGTTTAAATGCTTAGTCCTCCTTAAGGAGTGTAGAATTCATAGTAAGGGTACACAAAGTTTGTTACCCTTATTAGTTTATAAGTTAATGCTCTCTCTTTGAATGTATGTCACAAAGTTAGTGTCCAAGGAAAAATCAGAGAAAAAACAGTTTTCAAAAACTGTATTTACTTGCAAAAGCCAGACGTTTACAAGGGAGTCTTCTGAAATACTGGCTCCTTGGGCACAGTTTGAAGCAGATGTGCAAAGGGAAACAAACATCCAAACACAAGATTACCAAGATGGAAGAAAAACTGTTGTTTTCTCAAATGGTTATCTTATTTTCAAGGGTCTTCACCTATCTGTAGTTGTCAGTACTACAAAGTCTGGATTAATTTTGTTTGCTGGGAAGTTGGCCACTTTGGGGAAAGGACTAAAGTCTACTGAGTTAGAGGACTAGTGCTAGACAGAGGTTCCTATTTGTTTTGTTTTATTTTATCCCATAATGCGAAGGTGTTTGCTTGTTTTTGTTTGTTTGTTTGTATGCTTCGTTTTCATTCTGACTGAGCTATGATATGCTGAGTCATAATGAAGGCAGGGCAAGATGTCAATTTTGCTTTTTCACTGGAGTTTTTGTGACCAGGAAATAAATTATTCAAAATATATTTGCTGTAGGCTCATAGAAGTGTATCTAGACTATCTGTTTGCAATGTCCTGGATGTTCATATCAGTCTGCCTCAGCCAGACTCTTCGGGACAACAAAAATAAACTGGGGATGCTTGAGTTTTTTTGTCTAGCAGTCACCCAGGACTCATCTCAGTACCCTAGAAATTTCGAGTCCACCCTGCCTGCCCTATTATATTATTTTATATTATTGTATTATCCCTATAATAAAAGGTATAGAAATAAATATTATAATAGTTATGAATTAATATATCAGTTTTTAGTTATAATTGCTATTATAATACTCAACTTGAAATTATATTTTATTATTTGGTCCATCAAGGAAAGGATTTAAGAAGTGCCTGCCCTAGTTCAAGGTTCATATCACCTGCTCAACAAGTGTTTGTTAAATGAACAAAATTTTATAGAATGTGTATAATAGAAACTTACTATAGTAGAAACTTCCAGAAGATAGGGTTATTTCAAGGAATTTAACAGGAATACTTAAGGACATTCCTCTACATAGTTTTCACCATTCAAGATAATTGACTGACAAAATATCCCGGAGTAAGGAAACCCTACTAATCTGATACTAGGAATTTCCATGATGTTGTAATGGCAAGCCTTCAGAAAGAACTAGAAAACCAGAGGAAGAAATGTGCATTACAGAGCATCTTCATGCTCAGAGGGAACTGTGTCACACCCCTGGATTTAGCCATCATAGAGACATTTGAAAACAGAATTCTCCTGGAATGTTTCATGTAAAACATAACTAAAGTTGTCTTCTTTGCTTTGTCACCAATTTGTCACAAATAATTCTTTATGCAGCAGAAAGTGAGTGGTAAGTGGATGGGTATAGGAATAGAGCCTTGGAATGATTAAGTTTGTTTAAAAAACCAAATACCATATCAGCCAGTGCATTTATCATAAACTTTGTTTCTGAGCTTTTACATTACAAAAGCTATCAATGATTTGGACAAAGTTGGCTGAAAGGCAAATAAGATCACTAAAGGAAACTGTATCTTAATGCATATGGAAGGGAAAATTCCTGTTTTTGTGAAGAGAACCAGTGGTCATCCTTCCAAATAGGCCAGAGCACCTGGGTTGTAAAGGTCAGAAATTTCATTGTCATACCAAGAGTGATAATGGACATTCACGGAGGCAATTTTTGGTCGTCACACTGATTGAGGCACATTTGGCATTTTATTGAGCAGAAGCTATGGATGCTAGATATGCCACAAAAAATACCCTGAGTCCTGCACAATTTTTTAATGTTTTGTCAAGATGCTTATAAAGGTGTGAATGGCACCTAGAACCTAAATCAATTTTTTAAAGAAACCCAAGCTCTTATTTGTATAGTTTTAACATAATAGGAACTTGCCAGAATTGGGCCATTATATAAAATGATGGAAGTATGCCCTTTATTTATTCCAAACTGATAAAGGTTATTTACCATTTAACAACATCCTTCATACCCAGGGCAATGCTGCTCATACTTGCATTGCTGCTATAATACACCCGAATGAATCTACTTTTCATAGCTATTGCTTTCCACACACTGGAGTAGACGAATGACCACAAACCACTGACACAGCCTTACAGAAATGTAACTTAAAGAAATGCAGAAAGGACTCCCAGCATAGCTGAAATAACATGTTATCATATATTTCTTAATCTATATTCCGATATAGACATAGCAATGGGAGAACATGCTCCCAGAGTACAGTATATTGTAGTTCCTGGTGCTCTGATTGTTTCACCAAAAAGACTCTGGCTCTTTTCTGCCTTTTTGCTGCTGTGTCCCCTCCAGCACTTCTCTTTTCCATCTACTCTTCTGGAGTAGTTGAGACTCTTGTTCCTGTCTTCATTGCCTGTCAACTTTCCTCCTCTAGCAATTTACATAAGCTGTTCTCACTGCTTCTTATCCAAGTGCAGGAAATCCTCAGAAAGGAAGACTGAATTAATGGCCAACGGAGTCTTCAGTAGAACCTTTCTGAATATATGTTGCCTAAGTTTGCATGTGTTCAAAAGAAAAAAAATGTGCCAGTCAAAATATTAACCACCATCACACTGAATGCAATTAAAGTTTCCAGATTTTTAAGAAACATCTTTCTAGTCTTTCATTGTATTGTCTTTGTCATGTAGTATAACAGTGTATGTAAATTACTGAGCACAGGACCTGGTACAAAGCAAAAGCTTTGTTTATTATTGTTATTATTCTTATTATTATCAACTATCTCTTGCTGCTCATCTAGATATTCAAGATAAAAGCACCCTGCAACTTGATGCCAGGAAAGAATTGTACCATCTCTTAATTCTTGCAAGTGTCATAGGGAAATGAAAGTTGTTTTAGAAGAGTGGCAGTATTTGTAGGTTTTACTCATGAATGGTTGTGATTATAAAATGGGGATCAAAACTATGTACATGGCACACCTTGGTGGCTCAGTTGGTTAAGCATCTGTCTTTGGCTCAGGTCACGATCCCAGAGTCCTGGGGTCAAGGCTGTGTTGGGCTCCCTGCTCAGCCGGAAGTCTGGTTCTCCCTCTCCTTGTGCCCCTCTCCTGTTCTTGCTCTCCCTCTCTCTCTCTCTCAAATAAATAAATAAAATCTTAAAAAAAAAAACTACATACATGTTTTAGGTAGTATTAGCTTCTTTAATTCTTTTTTTAAAGATTTATTTATTTACTTTAGAGAGAGAGAGAACACGTACACGGGCATGCGTTGGGGGGGAGCACTGGGAGAGGGAGAGAGAGCGGGAGAGAATTTCAAGCGGATCCTTGCTGAATGTGGAGTCAACTCAGGGCTAGATCTCAGGACCCTGAGATCATGACCTGAGCTGAAATCAAGAGTAGGATGCTTAACTGACTGAGCCATCCAGGTGCCCCAATAGCTTCTTTAATTCTTAAGATAAACTTTTTAATTCTCTCCTCTGTAAATGAAAAGACTAAGTTTTCAAAGCACCCAAACTTGTTTCTAAATTGTATATATGGACTAAATGATAAAGATGTATAAAAAAACAATATGGAAGAAATGCAAACTATAATGTGATGAGTTTTTATCTTGGAGTAAGTGTTTGGTTTTGGTTTTGATTTGTGTCTTAATTTAAATGTGATTCAGAAACTTGGCCAATAATTTTTTTTTTCTTTTTGCAGCAGTCAGCCGGGTTGGTGACAAATGGCCCTGACTAATAAAGCATTTGTCAGCAATGGGTAACTTAAAGTTCTCTTTTCCACTAATGTAACACAGGAGACACAATATAATTAGGACTACTTGTTAGCCTAATCAGTGTGCACAAGATAGACTTTTCTTTATTGAAACATCTTTGGTGAGACCTTTAGATGACCTTTAAACTTAATATACATCTAATTTATTGTGAGATTTCTCAGAGATAATCGAAGTGATTTCAAGGTATTCCCAATCAAAATTCTTTCTGGATGAGAGTATCAATTACATCTGGAACTATCCATGGACAGATGTGGCCCAGTATTGTGCACAGGGGCTCGAAAAGACTCAGAATTTGGGGGTCACCCTTTTCAGGGAGGCTGACATCACTACTAAAGTATGAACAGATCATCGTCTCCTTGGCCACAAGCTATTGCTACAATGTGAAGTTCTGAGATTGCTGAAAGGGAGTTGTGGGAAAGCACAATAAATAAATAAGCAAAATTTCCCACATCCTGCTGAGAATCTGACAAATGGAGTCAATGATTTTCAAGGTCTCTGCACACCCCAAAAGTCTGTAATTGTGCTTTTGAATTCTTCAAATTTTGGAGTTCTTGGAAGTTTCCCATGTCACAAAATGGCATTGTTAATATGCTTTTAAAAGAAGACTGGCTAATGCTCAGTGATAAAAGCATGGCAAATTGTCTTTTCCATATAGGTACCTTCCCCAAAGGGTAAAAATATATTGAAAGAAAATTTGCTCATCAATTCAAACATATAAACTGTATTTTGGGGAAAATTTTTCCGTTTTACATAAAGACAAGGATATAATTGAGATTATTTTCTCAAAATGCTATTTAATTATTTTTGACCAATGACAATATTTGAATACTATGCTATATTTTTCCTTCACTTGTAGCAAAATTAAATTCAAATTTCACTCCATTTCTTATCAAATTCATTTCCCATATGTAAGCTATATCAAGTAGTTTTAACAATGAGGATGTCCTTAAAATATGAAGTATCTACATTTGCCACAGGATAAACATTAATTTTTTAATCAGCATTCACTCATTATACCTCTTATAAGATCACTCTGTTGTGTGGATGATATCTGCCAAATTTTCTATATTTTTTTTATCATTTAAAAATGTATAATGTAAAGATAGGATAGTGAGTGGTCTTTGGGGCCAACATATTAACAGGTCATTTAATAATGACAATAACTTAATATCTTGATATACTTTATAATTTATGAATCACTTTTATATTTGTAATATCACTTTAAAAATTTGTTACCTTAAGAAATGGATTTTTCCTCAAATTAGTAAGATTTTTATGTCAAGAAAACTGCCAATTTTCTGCATCCAATTCAGGATTTTTTTCCAAATGCATTAAATTATTTAGAACAAGTCAATTTTAAATTAAATAGAAAACCCCACAGAATGAATCACAGGTTCTCTCCTTCCACATATTAAACTTCTGCCCTTTTTGAAGACTGCATCCACCATTAAAAATATGTCTTATGTGGAATGTCTCTCAGTATCAGGGCAGAAGATTTTTGTAAAACTTTTTACCAGATTAATGATGTTTATAAAAAAAAAAAGTTAGATAAAATAAAATGAACCTGGTCACTACTAGCTTAAGATTCTTGTTTTCAGTTTAGCATAATGCATACAGATCAAAAAGAAAATCATAATAAATTAGCTGTAGAAGTATGCTGTGCAAGAATTCTTCGTTCAAGTGTTAGTAGATTATGCCTATTCTATAACATTTAACAAGAAAAACATTGTGCAGTATTTTGTTGATTATGCCAAAGGAAGTGTTTTAAAAAAATCACTGGCTTTTTCATATCTTTAAAGCCTGCCCTATTTGTGGGAAGGGGAAAACAAAAAAGGAAACATTTGCAGAAAAGCCACTTTGGTAATATCTGAGACAACACCATTCTTATTTTACTGGGATTTTATTTCATTCTTGTAGGCTTAACATCTCACTGCATGAACAAAGAAAATATCATGTGAAAAGGGCTTCAGGCTAGCTACTTCCACAAGGATTCAACCTTCCAAGTGCTATCAATATCATCCATACACCCACACAGTTAGCACTTTTGAATACATTTACTGAAAACCATTAATAAAGCAACAATCTTAGTCTGGTTCTTAACCATGTGTCACAGTGAAATAAGTTCATGTAAATCTGTGAACTGCACGACAATGATCAAATTAACAGTCATTTCAAGAAAAAATGTCCCTCAGGCTGAAAAATAATTAGTAGTCTCTCACTATCTTTTCCTCCTAATAAAAATCACGATATTATTGTTGACTGTGCTAATAAAACACCTCCCATGACCCTGATGCAACTTGATGTAAAATGTAAGGACTGTTCTATTGTGCAGTCTCACACATGTTTTATTAAACATTTCCATTTGGCTCTTCATCTGGGAACACAAGGGCCCATGGAAGCTGAAGAACTTTTGTCACCATGTAATGTAACTCTCACTTGTTTATTGCTGCAGTTAATAAAACACGCACTTTGAAATTCATTATCTTTGAAATTTAACTTTTAACTGCATAAACTGAATATTCAGGGTTTGGGATATGAACAGGAACAAGAGAAAGGGACAGAGAAAGCAAATAGGGGAAATCCATTTAGGGCATAAAAAGCAGCCCCAGGTTGACACATATGTTGCCATAAACATCAAGTCTGGGATTCTGATTTTTAGAAAAACAATATACTGAGGAAGTCATAATGGTCACAGGTTGTTCAACATATTTTCCTTTTGGTTATTTATATCCACTCCACACTACTTCTTGAATGTTGCTATACCAAACAGTATTGCAGGTTTACGAGAAAGATCTATAAATCCCTGTCCTCAAGGAGCTTATAAAAAAGATGACAGATTGGTTTTTGGTGCCAAAGTGGATGGTGATGTTGGCTAGTGATGGTTAGTGATGCTTCCAAAATACAAATTGAGGATGAGATGTCAATTATCTTTAAAAAACAAAATAAAACACAGAAACCTGACAAAGTCAGTCAACTACTGAGTCAGAACATTGAGCAGCACCTGTATATTGATATCACAAGCCAAGAGAAACCTGGTTTCAGAAATCGACACAATTCAGCAAAGATCTTTGAACATGGCAAGGTGAGCCAGATATAGTCTTTTCCCTCAAGTAGCCCGGAGTTCAGTGAAAGAAAATTCATGACCATAACTAATTAAAATACAAGTCAGGATATGGAGAGTTTTTCCAGTGACTCTATAGCAGAATATTTTGATGAGAGTTTTGTAAATTCTTAGAATTATACATACATTCCTTGGGAAAAAACTGGGTATTTCAGGCACACTTAAAATTTTAAGATAGTTTCTAATTTTCAAATATTATTAGAAAAGATATAAGTTAACAGATGGTGAGCAATTGGAAAGAGGAAAGAAATATTGAGCTTACAGAAAGTATTACAAGAGTATATGAGGAAAAAAATTGCAAAAGCAAAGGAAGTTTTGTTTTGCTTAATTTTCATGGAAGGGGCATCACAGCGTTTCTCTAAACTCCCTTTTCTCAGTGTGCTCCACGAAACACTCTGTTAATAAATGTTTTGAAGGTCCAGTAAGTCTGGAAATACTTGGCTATGCCAGATTAAATATCTTTGAGACTTTAATATGATCACATGGATCGCTAATCTCTAGGACAGAATGTCCTTTTCATAGAGCATCTCAAGGGACTATAGTTCCACAGGACAAAGCTGGGGCATGGCTACTCGTGATGGTAGATGAGAACACGTGCAAACTCACAGGTCCCATTCCTGCAACGTGGGGTCTGTCACAGGTCTGGATTTTGAACATATTCTCCAGGTGATTTCAACGCAACTTCCTGGCACAGACCTTGGACTGATATTTGAGAGTCTCTGATACTAAAACTAAGACTTTACATTTAGATGTTACAGGTGAATTAAGGTTCACAAATACTACTTTCAATATGATGGTAGACATTAAAACACTGTTTCAGAAAGCCTCTCAGTTGGCAGAAGAAAATAAATGCTTTTCAAAACTATCCTCTATTGGAAGAGGGAAAATTTTTCATTACTTGGGTTATGTTCTCCTTTATATCATAACAATGTTAACAGTTGGGAGACAATGGGGAAGGAATTCCTGAAAGTCAGTCAATGTTCAAGAGATCTGGCTGGTTATGCTTAGCACATTTACCATGTACACTGCTCACTGCTTCTTTCAGCATTGGCTTTTAAAATTTTATTTATTTATTTTTGCAAAGCAAAATCACCTTCTATCTCTCTTCCTTTCCTGGGCTCTAAGTACACAGTTCTCATTAAAGTGAAACGAGGGGAGGGGAGGTGTGTCATTGCTTTAGATATTACAAGCTGCTTGATGTCCAAATACTGAACATTCCACCCTATGTCACTTCCACTTTATAAGATACACAAGCTGTTTTGATAAACTATTTCCCTCTTGGAGCTTTGCAACTTAAGGTCCAGCAGGGAACAAGCCCACAAAGGTGATAAAGAAAAGCAGATGGAACTGTCAAAGAAGGCCAAAGGCAAGAAGCAAAAGAAAAAATGTGTATTTTCTGGAAAAGTCAAGTCCATAAATTAAATTGTTTTCATCTTCCTCTCTTCCAAAAGATGTGATTTGTGTGACCAGTGTTGTCCATAGCACATAAGATGGTATTCGCACTGATCTTTCTGAAAGATCAAGACTAATGCCCCCACTATTAGGATGATTTTATCAAGGAATTGTGGGGGGAAATAAATGTCATTGTCTTAACAGCTAGTCAGAGTTTTCCCTTCTAGTTCTCACATTCTATATTTAGTTCTCACATTCTATATTTACAAACACAGACGACTATAATCTCTGTACAGGGATATTTTGTCCTTAGGAATCAGAGTAATTTACTGTTAAGGATAAACCGTTATAGCACAAAATCTGATTATCTCACCTCATTTCTTAAAATGATCTATAATGTTTTTTAACCATTTAGATGTACATTTTTAACCTGTTCCTTTATTTATAAAAATCATTTTGGTGATGCACATTTTTAAACCAATATACATCAGGGAACTAATGTTTATAAACTTTTATTTATAAAAATTCTGCAGTGTATGTATCAAACAAAAACTCTGGCTCATGGTAGCCAAGTGAAGGATGGACGAATGAATGAATGAAGCCAGCTGATACACACAAATACAATTCCTCCCTCAAGTATTCAAGTTCTAGCTGTGAATATTATCTTGGTTTGCCACTATGACATACCATGTTTAAATTATGCTAATATGCAGTTCTGTTGTTGTTTCATTAGTCTGTCTATATAGCAAATCATCCCCAGTCTTAGTGGCTTAAAGCAACATTTAGTATCATCTCTCACATGTCTGTGAATTAAATGAACACAGCAAAATCTGGGTGATTTTTCAGTTGGGCTTTCTCATGAGGTTGTAAACAAGTGGTGACTGGTGTTGGTGTAAACTGAAGGTTTGATTGGGCTTAACATCCAAGATGGTGGTCAGTTCCTGCTGGATATCACACGGGAGCTCAGCTAGAGCTACTGACCAGAGCATTGACATGTGTCTTCTCCATGTAGCTTCTTACAGGTTCGTGGAGGAAGCATCATAAGTGCAAGCATACCAAGCAATCCAGGGGAAACTGCAAAGCTTCTTAAGACCTAGTTTGAAAATCCCAGGACCTCACTTTGTAGCATTCTATAGGAAAAGGCACGTCACTAAATCCAGGCAAGATTCAAGAGAGGAACTAGATTCCATCTTTCGATGTGGGAAGCAGAAATTGATGGTATTTAGCTTTGACTATCACAGCTTTTTAATGGTTCTTCTCTCTTCAAAGATACAAACATGTCTCAAAGTTGAAGTGAGAAATTTCAGTGAAAGCACGTTTCCCTTTTGATATAAAGAGGCCCAACACCATTCCAACTGTTCCCAGGTTTATCTGCTCTTGAGGCAGTGGAAAAGTAGCAAAACCCATGAATGGAACTTACATCATTTCAGCTGAGTATAAATACAGCCAATAATTTTATGCCCTGCCATAGATGTGGCAAGTATGGCAAATATTTAATAAACTATGAAACACCAAGAAAATAGTTACCTTTGCTTTACCTAGAGTAACAGACTGCTAAACAAGTGGATGAGGAATCAGATTTCTTATTTCAATTACATCTCCACGGAGCAAATATTAATAATCCTATTTTGTAAATGAGGCTCAAAAGGTTAAGTGATTTTTTTTTTTTTTTGCTCTAAATTGCACAATTAATGAGTAGTAAAACTGAGATTCCAGCCCAGAGACTGTGCTTTTTTCATGACGCACGCTGCTTCAATGAAAAGCGAATAAACACCGTGAAAACTTGTGGAGAAATTGGAGGTGAGAGAAGAGAGGGAAGGCGAGAGTAAGTGCAGTAGGAGCCCGAGATCGCTGCGCTGAGAAACTTTTGCGCTTAGTTGTTCCAACAAATATTTTCTACAACCCTATACAGCCAAAGTGATGGTCTTAGAGCAACCACAGTCTGGGAAAGAGTAAAAAAGAAAACAAAAGTGTAGATGTGGGGAGTGGAGGAAGAGAGAATAATGTCGTGGAGGTCATAGAACCAGCCGCCAGGATGAGGCGCAGAGTGGCTGGAGATGGTGTGTGGGAAATCCATTGACAAGTGCAGAACAATGAGATACATGGAGAGATGGGAGAGGTGACCCTTTCCCTCCCTCGGTGCTCCCACCCCTGCTGCTGAATAGCCTTTTGGGCCTGTATAGAGCTTGAGGAAGACTGAGAAAGAAAGGATGAGAACATCCATGCTTGCATGGCACTCTGATTTTTTTTTCTCTTTCCACTGTTTGAAAACAAAACAAAACAAAACAGCATGCCCATAGCAAAATGAATTAATTGAAATTTCAGTAACAGCAAGGAAATATAATGCAACAGATGAAACACACTACTTCCCAATTATATAGTATTCTGTTTCTATTCCAGAATTATGTTTGTAGTTTGATCTTAAAAAGAGAATAGTAAAAGCAGCAGCTACTTTATTTGATTCATTTTTTTTTCTAAACAGTATATAATTGTTTTAGAATGGAGTTAATTTTTTTCTTAAGAAAGCACTCTGACAAACAAAATTACAAAAAAGAAGAGAATATAATGAAAGTGTTAAACATCACTTGTTAGACTGTTTTTCTTTACAACTGATTTATATATGTAGCTAGTCGGAAGACTAATCAAGGCAAAATATCATTCAGAAAGCTTAAAATCTCAGGAAAACCTGCCTCCCCCCAAATCAGGCCAAATAAACTTTCTTGTTACTTATTTTTGAATAAATTGATTCGTATCTTCCAGGGGTTAAGTGGCCTCAAATTATTTTTGATAGCATTGATGTACACTTCAATTCACAAGAGAAAATCACATAGTTAAAAGGATACCAAATTTAATGCCATTCTTTATCTGTTTCTAATTCTTATCTATACATTCATCTATAGCCATCCCAGCCTTTTATGAATAATAATTTCTTACTATTTTATGATCCATGTTTTTTGCTGCAAAATGCACAAAAGTAATTAAGCCAAATTGAAACAATTATAGAAATACACTATTCAATAACCGAGTTGCCAAAAAGTTTTACTGTACCCTAAGGAGGCAAAAAAAAAAAAAAATGCCTATACAGCAGTAATATCATTCCACATGTTACATTTATTCCTGCAAGCCAGCCAAGCTCAAATTAATTGTACTGACTAAACTTTTCTTCTTGGAGAAAATTAAAGATATGCTGTTGTCAACACTTGAGCACAACCTTGCAGACACTTAAATGCAGAGAAGGGTGTGACATCCTGCCCCGGCTGCCTTGCGCTAATTAATCACTCTGGTATTTAGGACCATTCAAGCAGACAAATTAATGGGGAATAATTAGTGTATCTTTGTTCCAGCTCAGCTTTGCACACCAGACACTCTCGGGGAGAGAGGGGAGTTTGCAGAGCATGAGCCATTAGCACGTGCATAGTTTCACTTCTGTTCAGCAAGTTCTTCTGAGATTAAGAGAAAGGCCAAATTAGCAGACGTGTGACTGGGGTTAGGACACCCTTCTGGAAAGAAAGCCCTCTGTTTGGGTATCAGCTTTCAGAAGCAAGTTGTTAATCCAGATCCTGAATCTCATGAAATACAATTAAACCTCAGGGAAAAATAATTTCAGAAACCAAAAAACAAAATACTATACTTTCCTTTCAAAAGTATAGTGAACACACTTATTTTTCTTCATATTATTTATATGTATTTATGTATCACAGAGGTAAATTCAACCCTCAGAAATTTCCCATTTTTCCTTATTATTGTTGGCTTTTGTGCACTTTTTTTTAAAATGGATTTTTATCAACAAATAGTATTTATAAATTTGTAATTAAATAGTGTAGACCATTTAACCTCTCTGCAGTCAGTGAAAACTCTCTTCAGATACTCCCTATGGCCTAAAACTTAATTTGCTTCTTCTGATAGGAATCAGAGTAGAAAATTCAGACAAAGTCTCCATATACAGTCAGTATGACCAACACAGTGCTGATTACATTTTGTCCCACTTTATGCTGCTGACGGGCTCCAATGTGCACGTTGACTGAGTGAAGGCACCACTTCTTACCAAAATATACTTAAAACTAAAAATTAGATGTTGACATTTACTAGATTGAGAAACTTTCATGATTTTGTCTCACTACAAATATAACAGAGAAAACCAACTGATTCATCAGAGTTCAGATTCTCCTGGATTAAACTCACCAGCTTTACTTTAATACATAGCTTCCCTCCCTCGCCAGACAAAAACATCCGATTCTTCCACAAATAATACGTCGAATACCAGATTTTATTCTGGTGCTACACTATTTCTGAGCTTTTTACGAGTAACAGTTTGCTATATAAAGAACTTATCTAAACACACTGCAAATAATTGTGTGAAAATATGTATATACATTCACATAATCACGCTTATCATAATACCACATGTGAGTGATCTTTAATTACTTTTTTCATTTTTCTGCGATTTTTGTAAGGGAGGACTTTGATTACCTAAAGTATGTTTGCTATGTTTGAGGACTATTTTCTACATTTCATCCCCTAACTCTGCAGCTTTGTCCCCAGTCAAGGCAGGAGTGACTGTGGTAGACATTCCTGCAAATTCCACACCCACTGTGGGAAGGTTTAGAATCCCTGATCCCCTCATTCTCAGAGAGCAAGGGAACCACATGGAAGGGCAGGCCCGAGAGGGTCAGGAGCTGTGGCAAAGGGAGACCACACAATGAGCAGACAGACTACATTCCGGGTCAGGTTATCAATCCTTTTGTAAGGAAATTCCACCACCCGGAAATCCAAAGCTGAAATGACTGTGGGGCATCCGTGAGTGGGTGGAGTCCCATCGGTAGCACATCACTTAATGTAGTATAAAAGAGGAATTTCCTCAGCTGGCATATGCCATCATTTGGGATATTGTTTTACCGCATCTACCTTCTAGGTTTTACAAAAACACGATATTGTTAGGCATAATGCTCTTGAATTTCTACTGGTGGAGCGGGGGTGGGGGGGGGGAGCCAATCACAAAAGCACACATTCTTGCAATTTCTTAGAGGCGAGAAATGAACCTCTCTTCAGTCTCCTCCGAGAGGCTAAATTACTGCCTACGATAAGCCCAGACGCCATTAGAAAGGCTTCCATCCTGGGAGTGGGTCCTCCTAGGTCTTTGAAGGTGCCTAATCCTCATTAAAGGCAAACCCTGGGCGTGGGGGGGGCTGCGCGGGCATCAAGGCACCTGAGGATGACTGAAAGCGCCGGCCCCATGTGCGGCTGCCGCTGAGCAGCAGAATGTAATTTAGTCGCACCAGCGGGAGCAGGGGTCAATGATTTTATATTAATGGGGATCACGACAGTTCTAAGCTGTGGCGTGCTTTGAAATAAGTGTTGTACAAGGCGGCAAAGAGAGCTGGGCTGAGGAAATGAGCTGTGTCACGGTCTCCTCATGCCTCGCAGCAAACACGACGGTGTTTTTAGTTGCTACAGACTCTGTGCCATCACAATATTTTATAAACAACAATTACCTATTTCGCTTTGGAAAACTCAAACTCTTAAAGTGGTGCTGCTAAAGATGAGAAAATGCCCTTCTAATCCAAACAGGGGCCACGTGTGTGGCCAGGGAATACACTATGGGCCGGATGCTCAGAGATGAGAACTAACTTATGTTAGTAAGTCTACGTGTGTTATGGGTAGTTGTTGTGCTGTTATTGAAAGACGATGTTTCATTACCATACCTTGACATGTTGTCAGAGTGTCCACACCTAAAAACGAAAGAAATGGAGAGGCAGTTAGAGGTGAGGGTTTTAAATTGTGCTTAGTATTGCATCTTTGTCTGCAGTTGAAAGTACTATTATCAGAATTTATCCAAAATTTCTCTAAAATATAAAATTAGTCTCAAACACATTTTCAAGAATACCAGGTTTAGACTTCATATTAAATTTTCAGCAGATCACTATTAACTTTTTTTCCAATTAATAATTGGCTCTGGGGGCAAGGTATTCTTTTTGTCAGCGTCTCTGAGAGTATGGAAAAGCAGCAAAATCAGAGGTCTTCCAGACCTCAGGGATGGCCAGATCAGAAAG
Organism: Mirounga angustirostris; assembly: GCF_029215605.1. Classification (NCBI taxonomy): domain Eukaryota; kingdom Metazoa; phylum Chordata; class Mammalia; order Carnivora; family Phocidae; genus Mirounga; species Mirounga angustirostris. The sequence goes on along the minus strand of NW_026991716.1, from coordinate 84,487,237 downwards.
GGTGCATTGTATGTGGAAAACAACAGAGGTGTAACAAGGAAGGAGGTTTAGATTTTCCAATTTTTCCAAGTTTCTTTTGAAGCAAACAGGTCAGAGTTACCTGAGCCGAGAGGGAGAAACAGATCAGCTGTCCCAAATATGACTGATTAGGGGAACTCTTTCATTAGGTGGATACCAGCTACCCAAGAGTTAGAAAAAAAACATTCACCTGTGAAAATGTGGATGTGCTGATCAGAAAAATAAAGTCTATTCTCATAAACTGGCACTTGGTAAAACAATTAATTTTCAGTATTTCTCTCATGTGCAAGAAGAGTCCTGGCTGGTCTTTGGGATAAGTGAACCTCTAGTGGAGAACAAAAGGGAACCACTGAATATTAATGACACATCATCTGAAAAATACTTTCTAGAAAACAAAATCTAAGCTTGACTAGCCTCTTTGAGATGTGCTTTCCAAACATGATGTGGAACAATAGTGCCATGACAGATGTTCTATGCAAAAGCTGACATATATAAAGATTCTACAGTCAGATATGTTTAGGAAACACTGCATTCTGTAAGGTGGTGGTGGTGGTGGTGGTGGTGTTTTTCCATATTCCTGAAGAACATTAACATATTAAAGGCTCTGAGAAGTCCTGAAATAAAGACTCTCTTTAGTTTCCTTTAGATCTTTATCTATCCAACTAATTTTATTATTACATCCCTCCTCCACCCCAAAACCTATTAACATCCCCTTCTCTGAAACACACTTTGGGGCATGCTGTATTAGAGTTCACTGAGCTGGTGAATATGAATTTTTATTAAGTGGAACTAGTAGATGTAATCTCAGCTCCAAGTTTATTCCCTTGCACATAGGAACTTGTTAATGTAAGATCCGGGTGGTTAATTATCTCAGACTTTCAGAAAGTGTGCAATAAACTACATGGTATTTATAAATTAATATGCAAAAAATTGGAGGGATACTCTCATTTCCAAGAACAAAAGGGCAGAAAATAGTAGGTATGTTTCTATCTACAAATGTGAGGAATGAGAGTAACCAAAGATTGGATTTTGATGTGGGGACCTAATTTTTTAATTTTTTAAAAATTTTAAGTAGGCTCCATGCCCAGTATGGAGCCCAATGTGGGGCTCAAACCCACGACCCTGAGAGCAAGACTTGAGCTGATATCAAGAGTTGGATGCCTACCTGACTGAGCCACCCAGGCACCCCATCATACTTTTAAATAATTTGGAATATGGAATGGTTTGGGTGTTGCCAGACTGGAGATACATATAGTTTTGTTGGGACAATCCAACCCAGAACTAGACTAGGTGAATGGGGCACTCAGGCACAAAATATAAGGGACAACAAAAAACTCAGTAATCAAGATACATAAATTTTAATCAATATTTTTTAAATTATGCAAATAAAACCCAAAATATCAGCATTTTAAATAAAAACAGGATTAGTGTTACAGATTTTTCCTTTTGCCTCGATGTGGCTCAGTACAGTACTGGGGATAAGAAAGTACCAGGAGACAAATGGCAGGAAGAAAGAAGCACTTAACTGGGAGACCAAATTAGTCCTTTCTGCTAATAAATAGTCATATAACTTCAGAAAAACCTATCAATACACCATGTCTCTGCTTATTCATTTTTAGAGAGAACAGCAGATCTTAAACCGTTTTGAGAAGAATTTGTTCAGCGGGATGTCAATAGGTGTTCAGCAAAAAACAAAGACAGGTAGTAATTTTGGTATCAACTATGTTGAGAAAAGCTGTATTGAATTTGGTCAGATTTCTTTGCTATAGGACTTCCCAGAATTTTTAACATGCTAATATATTTCATGGCTGTCTTGTAAGAAAATAGAGTACACAACAAATAGAACATTTATTATTTCGCAGAGATTATGCAATATGCTAAACCAAATGATCTGAGTTCCCTCCTCCCTGCAAAACTTTAAAATTCTAAAGAGATTTTTTAGAGGTTATGTGCATAGAGGAAATAGGAATTTAATTCAAATTAAAACTTTATAGAAAAAATAATTTTAACTATGCTTACAAAAATCTATATTTCTGCAAACACTTATAGCATAACAAGGTGACTTCATATTCAAGTTCCCTAAAACAGAGGGCCTACATGCTGTCTTCAACAGCCAAAAATAAGTGTTAGATTAGGGCTGAAGTCCTGGTATTGAAACCTTACCATGTGAGGAATGGAAAGTGAACATTGCAGAAAAATGGTAAGTAGATGAGAGTAGATGGGAGAGGTTAATTCATGGGATTTTTAAATTTTTAAAATATTTTTAAAGTACATGAATATGAAGTTTGTGAATCAGTGTTAAAAAGGGATTATCAATCATAAAGACACACATATATATCACATAGACATAGACACAAACATATAGATTATATGTATATAAACAAATGGGTATTGAAGCTTGAAAGGGGTATTTTTAAAACATATAAAATAACCTTATACTCAGAGGTGATAAAATGATATCATTCCCAAGAAATGATATCAATGGCTTCCAAAATGCTTTAGAAAAAAATGATGAAAAACAGAGCTATGGAAGATTAATAATACATTTAGCAAGTTTTTTTTTTGAGGAGCTTGCTATCAAATAGTACAACTTAATATTGTACAAAGTGTCTCTTCAAACCTGTGCCTAAAACAAATGACTGAATTGGAACTTCCATGAATCTCAAATAGATATTATTTTTTATCTTTAAACTTTGTGAGAAATGCAGTTGTTTTCTTCTATAACCCCACACCAGTTGTGTCAATCTGTAATGACCACACCTAACGTTTTCAACTCACTCTCTTATAAACCCCATTTTCAACAACGCTTGACCCCGGAGGACCGTTAAATTATTGAGCCTACCAGATATTTATGGTCCTCATCACCCGTATGTCCCCACTTTCCCGTTTACACAGCTAACTTCCTCAGTTAGTTATATTTACTCCCTCACATACACTCCCAACTCCCCCATTCCTTTTCAATTCATTGTACCAAATCCCAATGGAAAACAACCAACCTGGTTAAATCCAACCCTGTCTCTTCTGGCACATAATTTGTACTGAGTGTGGCTGGAGACACACACACACACACACACACACACAATGCTTTCTGAACTCATTTCTTTTTTTTTTAATTATGTTATGTTAATCACCATACATTTCATCGTTAGTTTTTGATGTAGTGTTCCATGATTCATTGTTTGCATATAACACCCAGTGCTCCCTGCAGAACGTGCCCTCCTTAATACCCATCACCAGGCTAAACCATCCCCCCACGCCCCTCCCCTCTAGAACCCTCAGTTTGTTTTTCAGAGTCCATAGTCTCTCATGGTTTTTCTCCCCCTCCGATCCCCCTTCATTCTTCCCCTCCTGCTCTCTTCCTCTTTTTTTTTTTTTTTTTAACATATAATCTATTATTTGTTTCAGAGGTACAGGTCTGTGATTCAACAGTCTTACGCAATTCACAGCACTCACCATAGCACATACCCTCCCCAGTGTCTATCACCCAGCCACTCCATCCCTCCCACCCCCCACCACTCCAGCAACCCTCAGTTTGTTTCCTGAGATTAAGAATTCCTCATATCAGTGAGGTCATATGATACATGTCTTTCTTTGATTGACTTATTTCACTCAGCATAATACCCTCCAGTTCCATTCACGTTGTTGCAAATGGCAAGATTTCATTCCTTTTGATGGCTGCATAATATTCCATGGTATATATATACCACATCTTCTTTATCCATTCATCTGTCGATGGACATCTTGGCTCTTTCCACAGTTTGGCTATTGTGGATGTTGCTGCTATAAACATCGGGGAGCACATACCCCTTTGGATCCCTACATTTGTATCTTTGGGGTAAATACCCAGTAGTGCAATTGCTGGATCATATGGCAGCTCTATTTTCAACTTTTTGAGGAACCTCCATACTGTTTTCCAGAGTGGCATGCTCATGCATTGGAAGAACAAATATTGTAAAGATGTCAATTCTACCTAGAGCAATCTACACACACAGGGCAATCCCTATCAAAATACCGTCAACTTTTTTCAAAGAAATGGAACAAATAATCCTAAAATTTGTATGGAACCAGAAAAGACTCTGAATGTTGAAAAAGAAAAGCAAAGCTGGCAGCATCATAATTCTGGACTTCAAGCTCTATTACAAAGCTGTCATCATCAAGACAGTATGGTACTGGCACAAAAACAGACACATAGATCAATGGAACAGAATAGAGAGCCCAGAAATGGACCCTCAACTCTATGGTCAACTAATCTTCAACAAAGCAGGAAAGAATGTCCAATGGAAAAAAGACAGTCTCTTCAACAAATGGTGTTGGGAAAACTGGACAGCCACATGCAGATGAATGAAACTGGACCATTTCCTTACACCACACACAAAAATAGACTCAAAATGGTTGAAAGACCTCAGTGTGAGACAGGAGTCCATCAAAATCCTAAAGGAGAACACAGGCAGCAACCTCTTTGACCTCAGCTGCAGCAACTTCTTCCTAGAAACATCGCCAAAGGCAAGGGAAGCAAGGGCAAAAATGAACTATTGGGACTTCATCAAGATAAAAAGCTTTTGCACAGCAAAAGAAACAGTCAACAAAACCAAAGGACAACTAACAGAATGGGAGAAGATATTTGCAAATGACATATCAGACCAAGGGCTAGTATCCAAAATTTATAAAGAACTTATCAAACTCAACACCCAAAGAACAAATGATCCAATCAAGAAATGGGCAGAAGACATGAACAGACATTTTTCCAAAGACCTCCAAATGGCCAACAGACACATGAAAAAGTGCTCAACATCACTCGGCATCAGGGAAATCCAAATCAAAACCTCAATGAGATATCGCCTCACACCACTCAGAATGGCTAAAATTAACAAGTCAGGAAATGACAGATGTTGGCAGGGATGCAGAGAAAGGGGAACCCTCCTACATGGTTGGTGGGAATGCAAGCTGAACTCATTTCTAATTACAAACCTCAATTGTGCTCTGAGTGCTCAATGGTACTATAGTTCCATTCACTCTCTCCATCACCTACAATGATGACTTACTGAAACCGTCTCCTCCCACAAATCTCCAGTATTTCCTCCCTCATGTTCACTCTCAGCAACCAATCTGCTTTCTATTTCACTGAGAAAACAAACCTATGCAAGAGAATTTCCACAAGCTTATTGAAATTTCTTCTTAATTCAGTCAATCTGCTTTTATGACTATATATTCTGCCTTTTCTTCTATTACCCTGGATAGTTTTGATCTGGTTCCCAGTTACCTCTTTGTCTTTAACACTTATCCCTTCTTTTCTACTGCCCCCAAACTAGCTGGTTACGTTATAACCACTTTGGCCTCTCTGTGGCTCCTGCAACAAACATAGCATGTTCCCTACTCACTGCCTTTGAACTCGTTCTTTCCTCTGTCTCTAATAGTCTCAACTTGAATATTCACATGACTTGTTTTCTTCCTCCCTTCAGGTCTTAATTCACTTGTCACCTTCAGTGAACAATTTCTTGCACACCCTCTCTAGAATTTTACATACACACACACACAGACAGACAGACACACACATACAACATACACCCTACACTGCTTTTATCATTATCTAACATACTACATATTTACATATTATTATTATTATTATTATTTTTTAAGATTTTATGTATTTGTTTGACAGAGAGAGTGAGAGAGAGCACAAGCAGGGAGGAGAGGGAGAAGCAGGCTCCCCACTGAGCAGGGAGCCCAATGTGGGACTCAATCTCAGGACCCTAGGATTATGACCTGAGCCAAAGGCAGACACTTAACCAACTGAGCCACCCAGGCATCCCTACATATTATTTTCTTTAACATACAATTAACTTATTATTTTGTTCATTATATATTTTACTTATTCAGAATGTGAGCTCCATGTGGGCAGGTTTTTCTTCTTTGGTTCTAGTCACTGCTGTTTCCCCAGCACCTATAAAACAGGGCTGGAACATAAAAAGTACCCAAAACATATTTGTTGAGTAAATTAAATGAATGATGATTTCATTTGAGTTTAAAGCACTCATCTAATTATAGTAATTAAATAATTCACTTAGTATATAATATACTAGAGAGCAGGGTTAGAAACAATGTAAGTGATCCTCAATTCTCTTATTCTACCTTTGTATTGCCTCTCAGGTTTTGGGAAAATGTGATCTTTTGCTATACAAAGTTTTCCATTTTTACATTATCAAACATGCCTATTTATTCTTTTCTGGCAACTAGATTTCCATTCTTGTTTAAGAAGGCTTCTCACAGAAACCCAGGTTGAATATGTAATCTCTAAAATATTTGTGCAGAATCTTTTTAAAACCATTTGGAATTTATTTTGTATACATTGTATTATAGTGGTCCAATTTATTGATTACATCTCCTATTTTGACTCCTATTTATTTAATCTTTCATATAGAGTTTAAATCATTTTATCTAATTCCCATAACAGTTCTGTTTGGATTCTAATTGAAATTTCATTAAATTTAATAATCAATATTTGAAGAATTAACATCTTTTCCATATTAACTCAAGACTAATAAATGAGACGGTTCATAGTTTTCTAATTCATGCTTCTCTTATCAGGTTTTGGGTAGATTTCTATTGCTGTTTATATTTTGTAACAATTTTAATCACAATGAAATTGCATTCCTTGAGTTTGAATAACATTCAGACTTAAAACAATCTTTTCTGGTGACTCTTCACCCCAATTTATAAATCATTAAATATTTCACACATATAAAGGAATATAAATAGCCATGGACCCATTGCCAAGCTAAAAAAAAAAAAAAATTTCCAAAACATTTGAAAATCCCTGTGTTCCTTACATGCATAACCTTTTTCTTCCAACTCAGCGGTACCCGCCTTTCCAAATTTTGGATTTATTACTTTATGGCTCTTCTTCATGGCTTTACGATGTTTGTATTTATGTTTAAGATATATTGCTTAATTTGGCATGGATTCGATTATTATTTAACAGGAATAGTGCCACATGTATTTTTCTGCAGCATAGTTTTTTCTGTCATTTGTTTCTGAAAGACATTCATATTGTTGTGCATATCTGTAATTCTTCATTTTTTTACTGAGTTATAGTATTGCACTATAGTATTATATTATAATTTCTTTAGGCATTATTTAATCATTCTCTACTGATGGATATTTAGCATATTTCTAAATTGTTGTCATGAATGATAATTATGATTTTGCTTTTACAAATAATTATTTGATGAATACTATTTTACATGTGTCCTGGTTGACAAATGTATATATCCATGTAACCACAACCTCAATCAACTTATAGAACATTACATTTCCTCAGAAAGTTCTCTCATTATTCTTTCCAGTGATAGTCATTGTTCTGATTTTTATCACCATAAACTAATCTTGTATGTTCCTGATCTTCATATAAATGAAATTATACAAAAAGTACTCTCTCTTTTCTCTGGCATTTGTATGTAGCTTCTTCTTAGCAAATAATAAAAATTTAAAAAGTTGAGATTCATCTATATTTTTGGAAGTTTGAGTAATTTTTTGCTTTTATACTGCTGAGTAGTAATCCACTGTGATTATATCAGAGTTTATTTACAAATTCACATATTATGAGCCATTTTGTTGATTTCAGGTGTTAGATATCATGAATAAAGCTGTTATGTATATCCTTGTAAAATTATTTTATGAATACACGTTTTTAATTCACTTAGGTAAATACATAGAATTGGATTTGTCAAATAGCTTTCCTAGGTAGTTCTACCATTTTACATCACCACAAGCAATTTCGGAAAGTACCTATTGCTCTGAAACCTTGCTAACTATTGGCATTATTAGTCTTAAGTTTTAGCTGTTCTAATGAGTGTGAAGGAATGTCCCATTGAGATTTAATTTGCATTTCCTTCATGGGAAAAAAACTGTTGATCAAATTTCCATATTCTTAGTAGTTTATATATCCTACTTTGTGAATGGTTTGCTCAATTTTCTAAAACTCATCCGAAAGGGTAAAATCCTTTCATTTTAAAATATTATCTTTTTATTATTGATTTTAAGTGTATTTTACATATTCGGGATTCACATCTTCAACAGATATATGTATTACATATATTTATCCCAAGTCTATGCATTGGCTTCTATTTTATTTAAAGTATCTTTTAAAGAACAGATTTTTTTGTTTGTTTTGAAGAGCAAATATTTTGCACAGTATGTAGTCCATGATGTTATCAGAAATGAGAGTAATTGTTATAATTTCCAAAGGTAAATCTTTCATTACTTTTCTAAACTCTTTAGTAGTGTGAGTACTTTTTTGGAAGTTTTCTATTTTCAGGGACATTAATCATCCTTTCTGTCATGTATTTTCATGTAGCTATACCTGGTATTATCTCATAATTTTATACCTATGTGATATATGTAGTTATTTCTTCTTTTATATATTTTTTCTTTTTTCCTTTCACTCACTCTTATTCTTAATAAATCTCATGAGGTATCTCCCATTACAGGTCTTCCTCAACTTACAGTGGGGTTACATCTTGATAAACCCATCATAATTTGAAAATGCATTTAATTCACCTAATGCACAGACCATCATAGCTTAGCCTAGTCTACCTTAAATATGCTCAGAACGCTTATATTAGCCTACAGTTGGGCAAAATCCCATAACACAAAGCCTATTTTATTTTATTTTTTTATTTTATTATTATTTTTTTAAGATTTTATTTATTTATTTGAGACAGAGAGAATGAGAGACAGAGGGCATGAGAGGGAGGAGGGTCAGAGGGAGAAGCAGACTCCCTGCCGAGCAGGGAGCCCGATGCGGGACTCCATCCAGGGACTCCAGGATCATGACCTGAGCCGAAGGCAGTCGCTTAACCAACTGAGCCACCCAGGCACCCACAAAGCCTATTTTATAATAAAGTATTGAATATCTCATGTAATATGTTGAATACTATACTCGAAGTGAAAAACAGAATGACTGTATGGGCACAGAATTATTTTAAGTATATCATTTGTTTACCCTCATGATCATGTGGCTGACTGGGAGCTGTGGCTCACTGCTGCTGCCCAGCAGCATGTATCACTAGCCCTGGAGATGATCCAAATTCAAATTTTGAAGTACGGTTTCTACTGAATGCCTATTACCTTTCTCACCATGGTAAAGTTGAAAAATCGTAAGTCAAACCATCCTAAATCAGGAACCATCTGTATATTATAGATGTTAAACAGTCTTGATTTTAAATTTTACTGTTTTCTATATTCTACTTTATTAATTTCAACTTTGATTATTTTTTATTTTTTTGTAGTTTTTAATTTTATTATGTTATGTTAGTCACCATACAATACATCATTAGTTTTTGATGTAGTGATCCACGATCCATTGTTTTCATATAACACCCAGTGCTCCATGCAGTACGTGCCCTCCTTAATACCCGTCACCGGGCTAACCAATCCCCCCTCCCCCCCCCCCACTAAAACCCTGTTTCTTTCTCAGGTCCGTAGTCTCTCATGGTTCATCTCTCCCTCCAATTCCCCCCACCCATTTTTCCCTTCCTTCTCCTAATATCCTCCATGCTATTCCTTATGTTCCACAAATAAGTGAAACCATATGATAATTGACTTTCTCTGCTTGACTTATTTCACTTAGCATAATCTCCTCCAGTCCCATCCATGTTGATGTAAAAGTTGGGTATTCATCTTTTCTGATGGCTGAGTAATATTCCATTGTATATATGGACCACATCTTTTTTATCCATTCATCTCTCGATGGGCATCTCGGCTCTTTCCACAGTTTGGCTATTGTGGACATTGCTGCTATGAGCATTGGGGTGCAGATGGCCCTTCTTTTCACTACATCTGTGTCTTTGGGGTAAATACCCAGGAGTGCAATTGCTGGGTCATAGGGTAGCTCTATTTTTAAATATTTGAGGAACCTCCACACTGTTTTCCAAAGTGGCTGTACCAACTTGCATTCCCACCAACAGTGTAAGAGGGTTCCCCTTTCTCCACAACCTCTCCAACATTTGTGGTTTCTTTCCCTGTCCATTTCGGCCATTCTAACTGGTGTAAGGTGGTATCTCAGTGTGGTTTTGATTTGGATTTCCCTGATGGCTAATGATGATGAACATTTTTTCATGTGTCTGTTAGCCATTTGTATGTCTTCTTCAGAGAAGTGTCTGTTCATATCTTCTGCCCACTTTTTGACTTGATTATTTGTTTTTTGGGTGTTGAGTTTGGGAAGTTCTTTATAGATCTTGGATACCAGCCCTTTATCTGTAGTGTCATTTGCAAATATCTTCTCCCATTCTGTGGGTTGCCTCTTTGTTTTGTTGACTGTTTCCTTTGCTGTGCAGAAGCTTTATATCTTGATGAAGTCCCACAAGTTCATTTTTGCTTTTGTTTCACTAGCTTTTGGAGATATATCTTGAAAGAAGTTGCTGTGGCTGATGTCAAAGAGGTTACTATCTATGTTCTCCTCTAGGATTTTGATGGATTCCTGTCTCACATTGAGGTCTTTCATCCACTTTGAGTTTATCTTTGTGAGTGGTGTTAGAGAATGGTCGAGTTTCATTCTTCTGCATATGGCTGTCCAATTTTCCCAGCACCATTTATTGAAGAGACTGTCTTTTTTCCATTGCATGTTTTTTTCCTGCTTTGTCAAAGATTATTTGACCATAGAGTTGAGGGTCCATATCTGGGTTCTCTATTCTGTTCCATTGGTCTGTATGTCTGTTTTTGTGCCAATACCATGCTGTCTTGGTGATCACTGCTTTGTAATATAGCTTGAAATCGGGCAACGTGATGCCCCCCAGCTTTGTTTTTCTTTTTCAACATCTCCTTGGCGATTCGGGATCTTTTCTGATTCCATACACATTTTAGGATTGTTTGTTCCAGCACTTTGAAAAATGTCATTGGAATTTTGATCGGGATGGCATTGAAGGTATAGATTGCTCTGGGTAGCATAGACATTTTAACAATGTTTATTCTTCCGATCCATGAGCATGGAATATTTTTCCATCTTTTTGTGTCTTCTTCAATTTCTTTCATGAGTGTTTTGTAGTTCCTAGAGTATAGATCCTTTACCTCTTTGGTTAGGTTTATTCCGAGGTATCTTATGGTTTTTGGTGCTATTGTAAATGGAATCATTTCTCTAATTTCTCTTTCTAAAGTTGCGTTGTTAATGTATAAGAAAGCAACTGATTTCTGTGCATTGATTTTGTATCCTGCCACATTACTGAATTGCTGGATGAGTTCCAGTAATTTGAGGGTGGAGTCTTTTGGGTTTTCCACATAAAGTATCATGTCGTCTGCGAAAAGAGAGAGTTTGACTTCTTCTTTGCCAATCTGAATACCTTTTATTTCTTTTTGTTGGCTGATTGCTGTTGCTAGGACTTCTAGTACTATGTTGAACAACAGTGGTGAGAGTGGGCACCCTTGACGTGTTCCTGATCTTAAGGGAAAGGCTCTCAGCTTTTCCCCATTGAGGGTGATATTCGCTGTGGGTTTTTCATAGATGGATTTTATGAGCTTGAGGAATGTTCCCTCTATCCCTATACTCTGGAGAGTTTTAATCAGGAAAGGATGTTGTATTTTGTCAAATGCTTTTTCTGCATCAATTGAGAGGACCATATGGTTCTTCTCCCTCCTCTTATTAATGTGTTCTATCACATTGATTGATTTGCGAATGTTGAACCACCCTTGCATCCTGGGGATAAATCCCACTTGGTCGTGGTGGATGATCCTTTTAATGTATTGTTGGATCCTGTTAGCTAGGATTTTGTTGAGGATTTTGGAATCCATATTCATCATGGATATTGGTCTGAAATTCTCCTTTTTGATGGGGTCTTTGCCTGGTTTGGGGATTAAGGTAATGCTGGCCTCATAGAATGAGTTTGGAGGTTTTCCTTCTGTTTCTATTTTTTGAAACAGCTTCAGTAGAATAGGTGTTATTTCTTCTTTGAATGTTTGGTAGAATTCCCCAGGGAATCCATCAGGCCCTGGACTCTTGTTTTTTGGGAGGTTTTTGATCACTGCTTCAATCTCGTTACTGGTTATTGGCCTATTCAGGTTGTCAGTTTCTTCCTGTTTCAGTCTTGGCAGCTTATAGGTTTCCAGGAAGGCCTCCATTTCATCCAGATTGCTCAGTTTATTGCCATATAGTGTTGATAATAATTTCTAATCATTGTTTCTATTTCCTTGGTGTTAGTCATGATCTCTCCCCTTTCATTCATAATTTTATTAATTTGGGTCCTTTCTCTTTTCTTTTGGATAAGTCTGGCCAGTGGTTTATCGATCTTATTAATTCTTTCAAAGAACCAACTTCTAGTTTCATTGATTTGATCTACTGTGTTTCTGATTTCTAATTCATTGATTTCTGCTCTAATTTTAATTATTTCTCTTCTAATGCATGGCTTAGGCGTTGTTTGTTGCTTTTTCTCTAGTTCTTTAAGGTGTAGAGTTAGTTGGTGAATTTGGGATTTTTCTATTTTTTTGAGTGAGGGTTGGATGGCTATGTATTTCCCCCTTAGGACCGCCTTTGCAGTATCCCATAGGTTTTGGACCAATGTGTTTTCGTTCTCATTGATTTCCATGAATTGTTTAAGTTCTTCTTTGATTTCTTGGTTGACCCAAACATTCTTGAGCAGAGTGGTCTTTAGCTTCCAAGTGTTTGAATTTCTGCCAAATTTTTTCTTGTGATTGAGTTCCAGTTTTAGAGCATTGTGGTCTGAGAATATGCAGGGAATAATCTCAATCTTTTGGTATCGGTTGAGACCTGATTTGTGACCCAGTATGTGTTTTATTCTGGAGAAAGTTCCATGTGTACTCGAGAAGAATGAGTATTCTGTTGTTTTAGGGTGGAATGTTCTGTAAATATATATGAGGTCCATCTGGTCCAATGTATCATTCAAAGCTCTTGTTTCCTTATTGATTTTCTGCTTAGATGATCTGTCCATTGCTGAGAGTGGAGTATTGAGGTCTCCTACAATTAACGTATTGTTATCAATATGACTCTTTATTTTGGTTAACAGTTGGCTATGTAGATGGCTGCTCCCATGTTGGGGGCATAGGTATTTACAATTGTTAGATCTTCTTGTTGGATAGACCCTTTAAGAATGATATAGTGTCCTTCTGTGTCTCTTATTACAGTCTTTAGTTTAAAATCTAATTTATCTGGGGCGCCTGGGTGGCTCAGTTGGTTGAGCGACTGCCTTCGGCTCAGGTCATGATCCTGGAGTCCCTGGATCGAGTCCCGCATCGGGCTCCCTGCTCGGCGAGGAGCCTGCTTCTCCCTCTAACCCTCCCCCCTCTCATGTACTCTCTCTCTCTCATTCTCGCTCTCTCAAATAAATAAATAAATCTTAAAAAAATAAAATCTAATTTGTCTGATATAAGAATTGCTACCCCAGCTTTCTTTTGAGGTCCGCTGGCATGGAAGATGGATTTCCATCCCCTCAGTTTCAGTCTGGATGTATCTTTAGGTTCAATATGAGTCTCTTGTAGACAGCATATGGATGGGTCCTATCTTTTTATCCAATCTGCAACCCTGTGCCATTTTATGGGAGCATTTAGGCCATTCATGTTGAGAGTGATTACTGAAAGATATGATTTAATTGTCATCATGTTGCCTGTGAAGACGTTGTTTTTATAGATTGTCCTTGTAAATTTCTGTTGTAGATCACTCTTGGGGTCTTTCTCCTTTTATAGAACCCCCCTTAATATTTCTTGCAGGGCCGGCTTAGTGGTCACATATTCTTTCAACTTCTGCCAATCGTGGAAGCTCTGCATCTCTCCATCCATTCTAAAGGAAAGCCTTGCCGGGTAAAGTATTCTTGGCTGCATGTTCTTTTCATTTAATACTCTGAATATGTCTTGCTAGGCCTTTCTGGCTTGCCAGGTCTCTGTGGATAGGTCTGACGTGATTCGGATGTTCCTCCCTCTGTACGTAAGGAATCTCTTCCCCCTAACTGCCCTTAAGATGGTTTCCTTGGTTCTAAGATTTGCAAGTTTTACTATTACATGCCAGGGTGTTGGCCTGTTTTCCTTGATCTTAGGAGGGGTCCTCTCTGCCTCTAGGACTCCAATGTTTGTTTCATTCCCCAAGTTCTCAGCTATGATTTGCTCAAATACATCTTCTAGCCCTCTCTCTCTGCTCCCTCTGGGATTCCAATGATTCTGACATTGGAACGCCTCATGGTGTCAGTTATTTCCCTGATTCTATTTTCATGGATTCTGAGTTGTTTTTCCCTGGCCTCCTCTTTTCCCTTTTTATCTATTATACTGTCTTCCAGATTGCTTATTCTCTCTTCTGTCTCAGTTACCCTAGCTGTTAGATTATCTAGATTGGATTGAATCTCATTGATAGCATTTTTAAGTTCTGCCAATTCACCTTTTATTTCTGCCCTTAGAGACTCTATGTTGCCATTAATTGATTTCTCCATTCTAGCCACTGTCTTCACAATTGCTAGCCTGAATTCCATCTCTGACATCTTGGTTATGTCTGCATCCATTTGTAAATCTGCAGCATAAGTCATAATCTCTGAGTCTTTTCTGTTTTGGGGACTCCTCCTCCTAGTCATTCTGTTGATGGGTGATTGAGGGAATGCATAGAGTCCATATTATTGACCACAACCCAAGCAAGATGCACCTGTTTTCTTGGGACCTTAGGGTTGCTGGCCTCTTGTTTTCGCAGCCTGTCTTCTGTGGGAGGGGCCTGCCACGCTGTTACTCAGGCATCCCTGTTTGGGCGGAGTTGCCCTGCGCCCCTGTGGCGGGGGATGGGCTCAGTGGGAATCAGTCTTTGGGGCTTTTGTTCTCTGGCGCCTTTCCCTGGGGGCTTTCCGTGTCTCTTCCGCGAGTCAGAGCGGAAGAGACCGTTTCCAACCCTCTGCCTCAGAGCAGAGAGACTGCAGTCTGTTCTTCAGTGCGCTCTCCAGGCCACACCGTCTCCGTTTCTGTCCGTGCTGCTATAAACTGCAGTGTCCTGGGTTGTGCGCCCCTCCCCAGCGCTCCCAGTCCTATCTCCAGGTCGGGGCACGTCTCTGCCCTTTGTGCTTCTAAAACTGCCAGCCGCTCCCAGTTCACAGCGTGACTGCACCGCTCGGGGTTTCCACCCCCAGGGGTTGCAGTTCACCGCTGGGACATGGCGCACCAGGTTTCCCACTCGGAGGCTGCAGTTCGCGTGTGCGCGACCGTCGCTCCGGGTTTCTGTCCGGGTGGCTGCGGTTCACGTGCGCGCGACCCCGTTGGTCTGATTTTCCACCCTGGGGGCTGCCCTAAAGTCCTTTCCCGACGCTACCAGTCTGCGAGTCTGTGTCTCGGCCGCAGCGTGCAAGGCTGTCACTCACCGGTGGTGCAGGATCCCCACGTCCAGGCACTCTCCCGCCGCCGTTTATCCTCCAATATCTGCCCGGAGGATCACGGCTCTCCGCTTCGTACCTCAAAACCAACTGCCTGCGATATTCTGTTTGTAGACATCCAGATCTTCTTACATCTCAGACTGGTTTCGTGGGTGCTCAGAGTGGTCTGGTAGATATCCAGCTCAATTCCAGGGACCAGTTGAAATAGGGTCCCCTACTCCTCCGCCATCTTTCCCCTCTCCCGATTATTTTTTATTTTTTTAAATATTTTTTTTATTTGAGAGAGAGAAAGAGCAGCGAGTGGGGGGAAGGGCAGAGGGAGAGATAGAATCCTGAAGCAGGCTCCCCACTGAGCACGGAAACTGACACAAGGCTGGATCTCAGGACCCTGAGAACATGACCTGAGTGCAAATCAAGCATTGGCCGCTCAACCGAGTGAGTCATCCAGGCATCTCTAATTTCAATTTTTAATTTTAGTATGTTCCTTTCTACTTTATTTTGCACTATTTTATTTTTCCTAAATTCATAAAATAATTTATATATATATATTTTTTTATTTATTAAGACATGAATAGTACATTTTCCTCTGGGTAGGACTTTTGCTATGCCCTTACAATTTTGTCATGAGTGATTTTTTTTCTTTTTGGCTTTCTAGAGATATCATAATTTCCATTTTTTTCCAGCTTGATCCAATAGCTATATATTTTCCACAAAATAAATAACATTTTTAATTTTTTTATTATGCTTTATTTATTTATTTGGTAATAATGCGTGGAACCTGTAAAAAAATTTTTTGTTTTAATTTTTTTAAGCTTTTCTTGTGGCCAAGTATGGACAGATTTTTGCACCAAAAATAAGTATCTTTCCTTTTCAAGAGCTATAAACTCCTATGTATAGCTAAAATGCAATGTTATTGATTTTATAATTCAATTTATTTTTATGACTATTGTTCCTATCTCTCTCCAAACCTGATAGAGGATAATTGAAATACCCTTTAACAAACAGATTCAGCTATTTTGCACCTTGTCATATACAAGATCATGGCATATTTATATGGCATATTATAAATACGGCATACTATAAATAGTGTGTGTTATCATTACTTAATATCATTCTCACTTTCTGCCTTTTAACACTGATTGTGATATGTCTGATATGACCACTGACATTTTACCTTCTTTACTTTTGCCTAGTGTTTCTTTCCCCATCCCTTCTCTAAGTGTGTATTTAATGCATGGCATTATTATGTGTCTTATATTCTCTAGTGCATTGAACTCAACCTGACAGTCTCTGTCCTCTAATGAAAAAATTCAGTCCATTTATATTTAATGTTATTTTATAAATTTGACTTTGTTGCTTTTACCTAATTACATATCTCTTATGTATTAGATTTTCTTTTTTTCTCATTTGACCATACTGTTTTCATTCCATTTTAGCCTTGTAAATTTGAAAGTAGTACTACAATTTATCATGTTATTGATATTATCTTCCTTTCCTATTTATATAATCAGGCACATATTTCTCTATCATGATTAAAAAGAAGATGCTAGATATTTTCCCCACTCAGATGCACTCTTGTGTACATCAAAATGCTTTACTTTCTTTTACCCAAGACTTACCCCTCACTGCAGTAAGATTAGCTCAGGGGAATAAAATCTGTTCCTCATACTCCTACCTCCTTTTCCTTCTGCACAAAGAGGAGCCATTTGGAAAAAATTTCCTTCCTTACTTCCTTCCTCAGCTTATTCTGACCTCCAACCCTAATTTCTGTGTTTTGTTGAGATAGTTACATATTTTAAATTTGATATGGTTATTAAAATTTCCTTTACAGAATAACTGTACCATTTTTGTCGTCCCCTTCTTGAGATTTCTCTATTGTTCGTCTTATTTAGAGTTTTTTTAAAAAAAGATTTTATTTTATTTATTTATTTATTTATTTTAGAGAGAGAAAAAAAGAGTGTGTGCATGAGAAGGGGGAGGGGAGCGGGACAAGCAGAGCCTGACATGGGGCTTGATTCTCACGACCCTGAAGCCATGACCTGAGCTGAAATCAAGAGTCAGATGCTCAACCAATGGAGCCACCCAGGCACCCCATTTTCTTTAGAGTTTTTAAGTGATTTCCACAGAAGCAGTACATGGGTATATTAGTGAAATTTCTGTATATCTTGCATCTCTTCAAGTGTCTTTCTCCCACCCTCACATGTGGATAATAGAATTCTTGGGATGCCTTATAATTTCACTAGAAATATGCATTTTTTCTAAAGTCAGGATCCAAAAACTGGGCACATTTGAATTAAAAGTCTCAGCTTTTAATATGGTATTATTTTCCTCTTTAATCTCTCTCTTAATACCTTTAATAACCAGTTATAAAATTTATGTAAAATATAATTGCATTGTCAACATAATAAAACACTAATAAATAATTTAATACAAAACATGAGATCACCTAATAAATAATTTAATTTTATTACTAAATTTTCAGCTTTATATCATATATATTATATATAGGAATTAAAAATATGTGTCGGGTGCCTGGGTGGCTCAGTTGGTTAAGTGACTGCCTTCGGCTCAGGTCATGATCCTGGAGTCCCTAGATCGAGTCCCGCATCGGGCTCCCTGCTCAGCAGGGAGTCTGCTTCTCCCTCTGACCCTCCCCCCTCTCATGTGCTCTCTCTCATTCTCTCTCTCTCAAATAAATAAATAAAATCTTTAAAAAGTATATATATATTATAAAAAAATATGTCATACTCTATACTACATAGTAGTGTAAGTATAATATCACATTAGTGTATCATATAAAATATATAGTTTATTACTATATTATAGTTTTAAAATTTTATGTTACTGTAATTTTTACAATATTATTTGAATAGACATACATTGCTCTTAGATATAAAATTTTTTTTAGATATGAAATTTTAAGTGGTATCAATTCTTTCTTAATATTAATTTAGATAGCTAATGCCATGCTAATCAAAATCTGAAAGAGAAATTTCCTGAAATTGATATCCTATTTATTTTAATAGACTTATTTTCCTATATTTTATAGCAAAATGGCAAAATGGTCCTAACGTTCACCTGCAAAATTCACTATGAGAATATATGTATTAATCAGCACTCATACCCCATGTCATAATCCAAAATTATTGCACAAGGATTAAGGTGTTAGATGATAAAATAAAAATTAGAGGAAAATTCTGTCAGTTTACCTTTCAATTCTCTAGATGAGGTCAGACTCCAAACATAAGTGCAAGCAAAAAAAAATCATGATAGAAAACTCCAAGGATTTGAGTTTCATCAAAATTAGGTATGTCAAATATATACAAAAAAAAAAAAATGAAAAGGCAAAGAAATGATATTTGGAAAAACTTACTATAAATATATAAAGAGATTTATAATATTAATAGATAAGTTCCTGCCAATCAATAAGAAAAAAACTAATAGCTTAATAGAGCTATTATGATATGAGAAGCACAAATGCTTAATACGCATCTGAAAAATATTCAACCACATCTGCAATCAAATAAATGCAAATTAAAACAAAATACTCTTTTTCATCTATTATGTCATCAAAAATTTTTCTAATAATTACTTTTTTATCTTTCTTTTAGTATTATACCTAGTGGGGTACAGGAGAACCAAGAATTAGGCATAATCTCAAAGTATTGGTAGACATTTAAATTGAAATAATTAAGCTTGATATAAGTTTTATACTTATAGTTATAAGTATAAATTTGGGGGGATTTATTTCGTGGATGTATGTGGTGAAGAAAACCAAAAGTTTATGAATGAGAATATTGATTATAACATCACCTAAAGCAATAAAACACTGTAAACAACCTAAATGCCCAAGAGTAAGGGAAGAATTAAATATATTTTGGCACATACATTTGTTGAAACATATAGAAACATTTAAAATATTTTAGATTTTAATATAATGGGAAAATAATAGAAGATAAAGCTAACTTTAAAAAATCAGAATATATGCTCAATATTTAGAAGATTTGCAATTCAATAAAAACAATATACACACAGACAAAAGATAATATACTAAATGTTAGCAATGCTTCATACTCAAGGATGTTATTAAAGAGCTATTCATTTTTCTTTTTAGACATTTTTCTATATTAGTATTTTTTCTACAAGAAACAGCCATTCTTTGATATCAGAAAAATATTTAACATCATAAAAGTTGTCAATACAAAGTGATTAATGGCAAATGATAGAAATAGATCATCATCTAGAACATAGTAGCTGTTCAGTAAATATTCATTGAATGGCTTAGCACCCAATATTAATTCTTTTACATTTTATTGTCTTTTCTCTTTCTCAATCTTTTGTTTCCTTATACTTTGTTTCTATATCCTCATTTCCTGGATTATTTTTTCCACAATTGCTCTAAATGCTTTTGTACTGTTGCTCACTATTTGTCATCATTTTTGTAAATGACAATAATAAACTGATGAATTTTATATTTTGTGGTCATATTATCAAAGATTAAAACTGTAGTCCACTTTTGTGTACATATTATTCAATCTTTAGAAAAAAATTGTTAACAGAAAATGCCAAAGGGAAAACTGAGGCCAAGGGCCAAGTATAGTAAGAGAATGCTTAGGTGTTTGGAAAGTTCTGACTCTCAAAGATGGGATGGCCATTGAAGTAAGGCATGCTGGGCATCTAAATTACTAATCTTTATAAGATAAAATGATGAAAGAAATAGTAACTAAGAGTCATACTATAGGGTGAACATTTGTGTCTCCACCCCCCTACCCCCGGCAAATTTATATGTTGAAACCAGTCCCCAGTATGGTGGTATTTGAAAGGGGGCCTTTTAGGGATATTAGATCATGAGGGAGAAGCTCTCATGAATGGGATTCGTGGTTTTATAAGAGATTCCAGAGAGCTCTCTTGCCTCTTCTTCCATGTAAGGACATAGCAAAAAAAGACAACTGTCTATAAACCAGAAGTGGGCCCTCACCAGACACTGAATCTGCCAGCACCTTGATCTTGGAATTCCCAGCCTCTAAAACTATAAGAAATACATTTCTGTTGTTTATATTCTACCCAATCAATGGTATTCTGTTATAGTTGCCCAAACAGACTAAGACAAGTAAGGTTTAATTTTTTTTTTAAAGATTTTATTTATTTATTTGAGAGAGAGAGAATGAGAGAGAGAGAACACATGAGAGGGGATAGGGTCAGAGGACGAAGCAGACTCCCTGCCGAGCAGGGAGCCCGATGCGGGACTCGATCCAGGGACTCCAGGATCATGACCTGAGCCGAAGGCAGTCACTTAACCAACTGAGCCACCCAGGCGCCCCGGTTTAATTTTTTAATATGATCAAGTGGAAGTATTTTGCTTTGAGCTTGACTTTGATGGAAAGTTAAACTACCAGATTCAGATGGATTATACAAAGGCATGTATTTTTAGTCTTTCCTGTTTTTTATTTAAGAGTAGCCTCATATTAGAATTCCTGCCTTTAGGTGTAATAGATTAAATATATCGGTAAAAGCAAGTCCCCCATCTTGCCAAAATACAAGGTAGTTTGGGCAAAATAATCCTAAGTGATGCTTAGAAATTTACTTGAGTCTTCAATAAAATCATAGATAAAGCATGAGCACAGGAGTTTATTGCAGATAAAAAATATTTATCAAATGTTTTCTGCCCCACTTACCAAACACAGAAAATTGATTTCAGTGCAGATGTGATTTTTGGCAGTGCTTAAACTGCCAATTCTTAATTATGTAGGAAAGTTGAGCCTGAAAAGTAAAACAAAGAAACATATACAAACTAAATGTCAAATGTAAAAGTAAAGCTTGTTTTATGGAAAACAATTGGTACTTCTTATTTTATCAAAAAGAAGCAAGCTTACAAATTGGTCCATATATTTCCTTATAAATATAAAACCCCTGCCATCATTGCCTTTGGTTTTTCCCTTAGCTGTTCAAGTCTGAACCTGACAGATGTTGATTAAATGTGTCTATTCCATTTACAAAATCAGATTATTTTAACTGCTGGAATATACCAATAGATATTCATAACATTATCATTCCATCACAGTACATCATGATATTTCTTTAACTACCATTTACATCTTGATATACTCTTTAACTTCTTTTTTCATTTATGCTGTTATTACCCAAGTAATATAATATGCTGTAGTGGTTTTAAACTCAATACTTAGTAAATTAATTCCCAGTTGTCTTCATAAATACTCGAGAGTACTAGAAGGTTGCATACTACCTAAGCTATAAAATATTATTAGGAGTTTCTAGTGAAATATGTACTTTTTACTCTATTTTGCAAAATTATTTAATGTCACTTAATGCCACCTGATGGCATCTTTACAGAGGATTGCTACTTTTAAAGGAATTTTAAAAGACAGTAAAAAAAAAAAAAAGGATATTTTAAAGTAGAAAGCTGACTTACAGCTATCTTTCAAAGAATTTTTCAAAATATGCCCAACTTTCATCCCTTAATAATACTCTTGAAAATAAAAATCTCAAAATATTGTATAAAACCTCCTCCTTTATTTAAAGAGGGAAATGTGCTTGTGTGTGTGTGTGTGTGTGTGTGTATAAGCAAGCCAGAGTGTGAAAGATTGTGAGAGAGGAAAAGAGAAATAGAGAAATAGAAATCAGAAGAAAATAAAAAGAGAAAACTAAAAGAGAAGTCAAATGAATAAATAAAACATTGGGTCCACCTAATGTATGTAGGAAAATTAAAGTCAAACCATATTAACCCCCCCAAAAAATCACTGTCTAATTCTTCTATATGCTTTAGTTTACTTAGACCTCTTGAGAGAAGTCAGAATTTATCACCAATCACCCAAACACTGGCCTAATATAACTTTTCATCTTCTCTTGAAATTTCAAAAATCCACAGATATCTTTAGACATGAGTCCTTCTAGGGCCCAGAAACAACAGGCATTCCCTATGGTGTAGCAAAAGAAAAGATTCACTATGAATCAAAAAGGAAATGAATGTAAAAAAGAGGGCAAAGAATGTCACACGTACAGCTTGCCACTGTTGTTGGGCCTATTTTTCCTTTCACTGGGTCAGTGACCTCAGTGTTCACTACTGTCAAGTAAAATGGTCTGAGCAACACCTGTTTTCCCCAAACCCTTGACCCTTACTCAGCTGGCAGCATTGACAGGCCCTCATGAAATGTTTAGTAATGGAGTCAAGGAAATGGGCAGCTGCCAAGGGAATTGTGCCATACTTTTTGACTTGTCCACTTATACAGTATCTCTCACCTCATTTGTAATGGAGAGAAATGTGTTTTAAAATTGAAGACAGTATTGATTAGCCTAAAAAGCTTTAAATTGCATTTCAAGATATCACAGCTTTATTCACTGTCACTTGTCAGCAAATGACCTTGTAAAATATTTGAGCCTTAAAGCATTCAGATTTTATTTTCCATTGTGGTAAATATTGCTTCTACTGTGTCTCTGCTGGATATGCATCACCATTTATTTGGCCTCTACCAAGGATCTTGTTATGTCCCCACTGAAATAGAAAGCCCAATTCTATTGGGGCATCTCCTATTGTCATTGGTGACCTACAGAAGACAACTACAAAGGAATTTTTCAACATTCTGTCTTTATTCCCTAATCTGGGCAAGTTAATTTCTAAATCAGGAGCACAGCTCATGCTCTGAGATAATCTTTTTAGCAACAACCTGGGGATACTCTTCAACCTTCAAGTCTAGATCACATTTTTCTTTAATTTCAAGTCTTTCTAGTTCTTGGCTTATTTCTTTATTTGTCTTTCTGTGGCTCTTTTGAAAGTAATCTTCTTTACTCTGGCTATTTTAAAGATTGTCTCTTTGTCTTAGGTTTTCAGCAGTTTTCTACGGAGTACTTGTTTTTAGGTGGTTTTGTTTTGGTTTTGGTTTGTTTTGTTCATTAATTCTGTCTGAAATTCACAAAGCTTTGTGAATGTCTGCTGCAATTTTTTTCTACCCATCATGGAAAACTCTAAACCAATATCTCTTCAATTACTGCAGAAAAATGAGTTCTGCCCCATTCTTTTCCCCTTCTCCTTCTGTAACTTCAATTACGTCTATGTTAGACCATTTAGCCATGTTTTGCATATCTTTTACATTTTTGCCTTATTTTCTATCCTTTAGTTTTTCCTTGTTTCAGTCTGGAATATTGTCTTTTGCCCTCTCTTCCAAATTATTAATTCTCTCTTAAACTGCATCTATTCTGCTGTTAAGCCCCTCTTTCGTATTCTTATTTACATTTATTGTATTATCCACTTTCAGAATTTTTATTAGAGTATTATAATTTCAAGTTCTGTGCTGAATATTTGTCTGATACCACCATATCTGGGTTTCCTATAGATTAGCCACTATTTTCTGTTTTTTTTCTCTAGATTTTCAGTTAATTCTTAACCTTTACATGCTTGATAATTTTTAAAGATGTTACATGAGAAATTAAAGAGATAATTGGAAGTTCTGAATGATGCTACTTTCTTCAGAGACTATTTACTTTTATTACTGGCATACAGTTAGAGAAAGAACTGACCATTTTACTACAGTGTGATATTGAATTGATTCAGAGAGAAAGTTTACTCATTGTGATGTCTGGTCTACTTCTTGTTTACCTATATTCAGATTTTTGTACCTCATTTTTAATACATCGCCTAGAGGGAAACAGTAAGCCACTTTTGTCGCACATATTTTATTAAGCTGCAAAAAGATTCTAAATTTTCAGTGAAACAGAAAGTTATTGAACTCTACTCAAAGAAGTGAAAGAATAAATGCTCCTTGAAGCATATGAAATACTGAGATGCTGTCACTTAAGCATTTGAGTTGCTCCAACTATTTTATTTCCTTTTTTTCAGACTCATCTTTGCAAAAGCCAGGCAGGCTGTGTATATGGCATATAGATTTATTTTTTATGATGCCTAAGCTATCGAGGAAACATACTAGTTTTGGTTATTTGGGTCATATGAATATGGATTTAAATCCTGGGCATGATTTATATAAGGTACATGACATAATTTAACTATCTAATTAGTATTTTAAAAGTAACTTCTTGGGGTCTTAGGTGGCTCAGTTGGTTCAGTGTCCAACTCTTCGTTTTGGCTTAGGCCATGATCTCATGCGTCCTGGCATCTAGCCCTGCTTGGATCTGAGCTCTGCACTCAGCAGGGAATCTGCTTGAGATTCTCTCCCTCTGCCCCTCCCTCCACTCACCCGTGTGCTCTCTCTCTCTCTCAAATAAATAAATAAATCTAAAAAAAAGGTGACTTCTCTCCTAGGAAAGCAGTCTTTTGAAAATAAATAACAATATTTTTATGTTAAGCAACTACCCCCAATTCATGAAGAGGAGAATTAGAAATGGAGAAATTAGAAAAGACTATAAAGAAATTAGGAGCCTTCCAAGAATTAATGTCCTAGCAGCAATATTTCAAGAAAATCTTTTTTCTAGCTCTATATCATTGCATCAGGCTCAACAGCCCCTCCCTGCATAGGAAAGGCTGAGATCGGAGTGAGAACAGGCAGGAGTAGGGGGCCAGCATCAGGTAATTCTCTAACCAAGGAGCCAGATCATCAGCCAACACTCTTGCCTTTATAGCCAGCTTGACTAGCAAGACCTGAAAGGTGTTGAATAGGGCCCAAGACTTGCCCTTTCCAGCAATGAGAAAGTTTGAGAAATAGCGCAAAGAGGTATCAACACAAAAAGAGCCTGCAGCCTCATGCTTGCTGCTGCATTGGGAAAACAAACGAGGGCTGGAAAATGTTAACTCTGCCACCATGACCACAACATTCCAGTTGTGTTTTCTTAGTATCTCCTACTCAGTAAGTGCCGGAGTGGAAATGAATTTACAGAAAGACCAAACTGTATGCAAAAAGGCAGTCATGGCAAAACATAGTAGCAGAAGCTATAATCAAGGCAAGAAATCTTGAATTTAGAAAATGGACTTAAATAAGTGTAGTGGAATCAGAGACAATCTAAAAAAAGAATGTTCTGAGAGATAGGACTACCAATAGTTTTGTTTTGTTTTTTTTAAGAGAAAGAAAAAAAAAACAGAGGTGGGGTTTTACCTTTAATTGACCATACTACTACAGTATTAAAAGAAATAGTTAAAAATGAACTAGAAGCACCTGGGTGGCTCAGTCAGTTAAGCATCTGCCTTCAGCTCAGGTCACGATCTCAGGGCCCTGGGATCAAGCCCCGCGTTGGGCTCCCTGCTCAGCGGGAAGCTTGCTTCTCCCTCTCCCCCCGCCCCTCCCCCTGCTCATGCTCTCTCTCACTTGCTCTCTTTCTCTTTCAAATAAATAAATAAAAATCTTTTAAAAAATGAATTATAACTCTCTAAAACATAATTATTTTAAAATGGGCCTTAACTTTTGAAAACCTATTTATAGTATCATTTTTGTCTTTTCTCCCAAGATAAATGCTTTTGACAAATGAATGGAGTGCCTTTAACGTTTTTTAAAAATACATTTGCCATAGACATTCTAGCTCTAGGAATTTATCTTAGTTTCTCACAAAACATAGATATTGTGACACAAAGATGTTCTTCACAACGTTGTTTATGACTCATTCATTCATTCAACAAAATTTTCATTGAGTTTTCAATGAAGTAGGCAGTGTGATGGCTGTTTAGAAAAAAACCTTAAATGCCAATAAAAGAGTAATCGTTAATTACGGTACAGGCATATGGTGAGCTATTATGCAGTTATTAAAATGATGTTTATGGAATATTTAATGACTTGGGAAAATGTTAATGATTTAATATTGAGTAAAAAATGCCCTCACAAAATAGCACTTACCATATTATCTGAGACATGTAAAAATTGCATTAAAAGTAAAGGAATACTCCAAAATACAATCATTCCTTTAGGTGATGGAATGATGGATGCTCTTTTACCTCATGTTGTTTTTTATAAGAACATGTATTCATTTAATAATCATTAGCAAATATTCAGATTTCGGTAAATTGGAAATATCAGAGCCAGGCCCAATTGACCAACTGTTTAGAATCTTACTCCCTAGGTATAAAGATGTGACTGAGTTGAACAAAATGCAGGATACTCAGACAGCTTTTATAGACATGTCTGCTGGAAGACAGAATACTTGATTTTATGGATTGTTTGCACCCTTCTTTCACATTCTTAAAATACTTTGTATTCTTAATAGCAAGCAGACATATTTAAGATATTTTGCTAATAATCAAAAGCAGTCTTAACATGCTTCTTATTACATCAATTTATAGATTTATAATTTACACACACTTAAATGCACCTATTTTAAGTGTACGTTCTGAAGAATTCTGACAAATATATACACTAATGCAACTATTCTAATAAAAATATAGAATATTTCCATGATCCTCAGAAGTTTCTTTCTGTTGTGCTGTTTTGTAGATAATTCTTAGCCCCATCCCCGACATCAAGCAAATACTGAGCTGCTTTCAGGCACTATCCTTCAGCTTTGCCTCTTTCATGCAAGTGAATTATACAGTGTGTATTTTTTGTACATAATTATTTTACTCAGCTCAATTTCTTAGGATCTGTCCGTGCTGTTGCCTGTATCACTATAGGATGTCATCACATAGAACGGCTAAAAATAAAAAGATTTATGATATCAAGTGTTCGTGAGGAAGGGGAGGAACTCATAATCTCATGCATTGCCATAGGGAATATAAAATGGTTTAGCTACTTTCAAAAACAATTTGGAGTTTCTTATAAACAAATGCTTACCTTGTGACTCAGCAATTCTACTCCTAGGTATTTAACCCAGAGAAATGAAAACCTATGTCCACCAAAAGACATGTATTCAAATGATCATGGTGGCTGAACTAGAAACATAACATTTATAACAACCACAACTGAAAACAACCCAAATGCCTATTAACAGGTGCAAGAATAAGCAGATTATGGCATATATATATAGTGAAATACTATTCAGTAATAAAAACTTGTCTTTTTTAAGCATAACTTTATAAAAGCTAATAATACAATGTGTTACCCTGAGGAAAAGGATTTTTTTGGCTTTTTAAGTTATTATTTTTATTTCAACTAGTTAACATACAGCAATATCTTAGTTTCTGGTATACAATATAGTGATTCAATACTTCCACACATGCTCATCACAAGTACACTCCTTCATCCCCATCCCCTATTTCATCCAGTCCCCCACCCACCTCCCCTCTGGTGGTAACCATCAGTTTGTTTGTTGATTTGTCTTTCTCTCTCTTCTTCCATATCTTTGCTTTTGTAAATAATGCTGCTATAAACAAAGAGGTGCATGAATCCCTTTGAATTAGTGTTTTTTTAAAATTTTATTATGTTAATCACCATAGATTACATAAATAGTTTTTGATGTAGTGTTCCATGATTCATTGTTTGCATATAACACCCAGTGCTTCATTCAATACGTACCCTCTTTAATACCCATCACCAGGCTGAATTAGTGTTTTTGTATTGTTTGGGTAAATAACCAGTAATGTGATTCCTGGATAGTAGGGTAAATCTATTTTTAATTTTTTTGAAGAATCTCCATAATATTTTCCACAATGAGTGCACCAGTTTGCATTCCCACAAACAGTGCACAAGTGTTCTCTTCACTTCCTACCTAACCCGTTTTTTCTTGTGTTGTTGATTTTAGCCATTCTGACAAGTGTGAGGTGATATCTCATTGTAGTTGTGATTTGTATTCCGCTGATGATCAGTAATGATGAGCATCATTTCATGTGTCGGTTGGCCATCTCTCTGTCTTCTTTGGAGAAATGTTTGTTCATATCTTCTGCCCATTTTAATTGGATTATTTGAGTTTTGGGTGAGGAGTTTTATTTTAAGTTCTTTATGTATTTTGGCTACTAGTCTTTATCGGATGTATCAGTAATGCTGGACTCATAGAATGATTTGGAAGTTTTCCTTCCATTTCTATTTTTTTTGGAATAGTTAGAGAAGAATAGATATTAACTCTTCTTTACATGTTTGGTACAATTTGTCTGTGAAGCCAAATTGTTTTTGGGAGTTTTTTGATTACTGATTCACTGTCTTTGAAGGTTATTAGTCTGTTCAAGTTTTCTATTTCTTCTTGTTTCAGTTTTGATAGTTTATATGTTTGTAGGAATTTATCCATTTCTTCCAGGTTGTCTAATTTTTTGGCGTATAGTTTCTCATAATATTCTCTTATAATAGTTCATATTTCTGTAGTGTTGGTTGTTATTTCTCCTCTTTCATTTGTGATTTTATTTGAGGCCTTTCTCTTTTTTTCTTGATAAGTCTGGCTAGAGATTTATCAACTTTGTTGATTTTTTTCAATGAACCAACTCCTGGTTTCTTTGATCTATTGTTTGTTTTAGTTTCTATATCATTTATTTCTGCTCTAATCTTTATTATTTCCTTCTTTCTGCTGGTTTTAGGTTTTGTTTGTTGTTCTTTTTATCGTTCCTTTAGGTGTAAGGTTAGGTTGTTTAGCTGAGATTTTTCTTGCTTTTTGAAGTAGGTCTGTATTGCTATAAACTTCCTTCTTAAAGCAGCTTTTGCTGCATCCCAAAGGTTTTAAACTGTTGTGTTTTCATTTTCATTTGTTTCCAGATACTTTTTATTTCTTCTTTTATTTTCTGGTTGACTCATTCATTGTTTAGTAACATGTTATTTAACCTCCATATATTTGTGGTCTTTCTAGATTTTTTCTTGTGGTTGACTTCTAATTTCATAGCATTGTGGTCAGAAAAGTTGCATGGCCTGACTTCCACCTTGAATTTGTTGAGGCTTGTTTTATGAGCTAATATGTGATCTCTTCTGGAGAATGTTCTATATGTGCTTGAAAATAATGTATATTCTGCTGTTTTAGGATGAAATGTTCTGAATATATCTGTTAAATCTATTTGGTCCAGTGTGTCATTCAAAGCCATTGTTTCCTTGTTAATTTTCTGTTTTGCTGATCTGTCCCCTGATGTAGGTGGGGTATTAAAGTACCCTGTTATTATTGTATTATTATCGATTAGTTTCTTTATGTTTGTTATTTCGTGTTTTATGTATTTGGGTGTTCCTATGTTAGGCACATAAATATTTATAGTTGTTATATCTTTTTGTTGGATTGTCCTCTTTATTATTACATAATGTCCTTCTTTGTCTCTTGCTACCATCTTTGTTTTAAAGTCTACTTTGTCCAAAATAAGGGTTACTACTCCAGCTTTCTTTTGACATCATTTGCATGATAGATGTTTCTTCATTCCCTCACTTTCAATCTGTAGGGGTCTTTAGTTCTAAGTCTCTTGTAGGCAGTATATAGAGGGATCTTATTTTATTATCTATTCTGTCACCCTAAGTCTTGATTGGAGCATTTAGACCATTTAAATTCAAAGTAATTATTGATAGAGATGTATTTGTCATTTTATTATTTGTTTTGTGGTTATTTCTGGAGATTTTCTCTGATCCTTTCCTGTCTTTCATTCTTACCTGGTTTGCTGATTTTCTTTAGTGGCATATTTGGATTTTTTCTCTTTGTTCTTTGTATATCTATTGCTGGTTTTTGATTTGTGGTTACCATTAGGTTTGTATATAACACCTTCTGCATATAGCAGTCTATATTAAATTGATGATCATTTAAGTTTTAACCAATTCTTTACTCCTTTCCTCCCCACATTTCAGGTATATGTTATATTTTACCTCCTTTTATTTTGTGAGTGCCTTGACTGATTTTTACAGAAATATTCATTTTTATTGCTTTTGTATTTCCTACCTTTACACTGTCACTTTTGGTCTCTCCTTTCCACTCCAAGGGTCCCCTTCAATATATCTTGCAAGGTTAGTTTAGTGGCTATGAACTCCTTTAGTTTTTGTTTGGGAAATTCTTTATCTCTTCTTTTATTCTGAATGATAGCCTTGCTGGATAGAGTATTCTTAGCGGCAGATTCTTCCCATTCAGCTCTTTGAATATATCATACTCCTCCCTTCTGGCTTGGAAAATTTCTGCTGAGAAATCCCCTGCTAGCCTTATGGGTTTTCCCTTGTAAGTTCCTGTCTTCTTTTGTCTTGCCACTTTTAAAAATTTTCTTTATCACTGTATTTTGCCAATTTAATTATACAATATGTCTTGGTGTGTATCTGCCTTTGTTGATTTTTGATGGAAGTTCTCTGTGCCTCCTGGATCTGGATATCTGTTTCTTTCCCAGATTAGGGAAGTTTTCAGCTATTATTTCTTCAAATAAATTTTCTGCCCCCTTTTCTCTCTCTTCTTCTGGGACTCCTATAACACGAATATTATTATGCTTGATGGAGTCACTGAGTTCCCTAAGTCCATTCTTGTTTTGTATAATTCTTTTTTCTCTCTTTTGTTTGGCTTGATTACTTTCTATTACTCTGTATTCCAGGTCACCGATTCATTCCTCTGTTACTTTCAGCTGGCTGTTCACTGCATCAACTGTGTTTCTAATCTCATTTATTGCACTCTGCATCTCTGACTGGTTCTTTTTTTTATCTCTGTGTTAAGGGTCTCAGTGATGTCTTTCACTCTTTTCTCAAGTCAAGTGAGTATCCTTATGATCATTGCTTTAAATACTCCATCAGACATGTTACTTGTATCTGTTTTGCTTAGATATCTGCCCGTAGTCTTGTTTCATTCTTTCATTTGGAACAAATTTCTCTTTCATTTTGTCTAAGCCTCTGTGCCTGTTTCTCTGTGTTAGGAAAGTCAGCTACATCTCTTGTTCTTGAAGGTAATGGTCTTATGAAACAGAGGTCCTATAGTACCCTGCCATTTAGTGTCCTCTGTTTCCCAGGGCCTTGCACTTCTGGGAGTGTCTCCAATGTGTGCTTTGTGCACTCTGTTGTTATGTCCTAGCCACTTTATTTTTCAGACCAGGCCTCTGCAGAGGCTCTCTTTGCCTCTGTGTTTGGTCCTGTAGTGTTTGGTCCTGTAGTGTTTGGTCCCTGGCCTGAATGTGGCAAGCTTTAAAAGGTGTGGTCTGGTCTGCATGTGAACTGAGATCTATCACCACTGCCATGGGAATCAAGGCTGTGCAAAACTCCCACATCGGGAGATGTGGTGTAGACAGGGGTTGGGCCAGTCTTCTGGGGGAAGGGGCCTCATGTGCTGGGACTGAGGCAGGCATGACTGGGAAGCAGTTCCACTGAAACACAGTGTGTGTTGGGGGGTGGGGCTTGGTATAAGCAAATTAGGTAGTGAATGTTGGCACTGAGCTGGTTCCTGAAGGTGGCTCTGTGCTTCTGCTGAAGGGCAAGGGAGGGAAATAGTGCCAGCTAGTTCCTTCGTTTTGAGGCGTCTTTCTGTGAATGTTGTCTCTCTGGGACACACTCCCAGATAAGCAACTAACCTCCCCCTGTGTGCCCTAGGCACTCGTCAGATAACTGTTTCCACGTTGTATGTCCACAGGCTATTTGCCTGCCTTTTCACTAAGAGCAGCCCCAGTGTCCTCTGGGCTCTATCCCAGCTATGCCCACCGATTTTTAGAACATCAGGTTTTAAGCCTGCTAGTTGCAAGAATTCACAAAATTCAGTCACTCTCGCTTTCCAAGCCAATTGCTATGGGGGTTTGTCTTCCTCATGTGCTCCCCTACGTGCTACTCTGTCTCTTGCCCTTCTCCATGACCACAGCTCCCTCCCCACCATAGCAGCCATGAACTATTTCTCTCCTAAGCCCAGTCTCCACACTTCCTACCTTCTTCAGTGTGGGCTCTTCTCTAACTTTAGTTGTGGAATTTATTCTTCCAGGCTTCAGGTCAATTTCTGGGGTATTTAGGATGATTTGATAGTTATCTAGTTGTATTCGTGGGATGAGGCAAGCCCAGGGTCTTTTTACTCTGCTGCCATCTTCCAACTTATCCTGAGGAAAAGGTTTAACAACGGGAAAATCTTGTAGATTCACTATAATAATATACATACTGCTATTCAGTAAGGATTTTTTTTAACTTTATTCACTTTTAAATAGGCTCCAATAAAGGTTTAAATTAATAAATATAGTTAGGGGTGCCTGGGTGGCTCGGTCGTTAAGCATCTGCCTTTGGCTCAGGTCATGATCTCAGGATCTTGGGATCGAGCTCCACATTGGGCTCCCTGCTCCACGGGAAGACTGCTTCTCCCTCTCCCACTCCCCCGCTTGTGTTCCCTCTCTTGCTGTCTCTCTCTCTGTCAAATAAATAAATAAAATCTTTTAAAAAAATAAACATAGTTACCAATTCTAAAGTACATTTGTCTATTATTCATTTTAAAGATGAATAAAATTTTTGATAACATCTGTCACATATTTAAGAGAAGGTATTAAACTTGTTAAACCAATCAGGAATCTGAAGTGAATAGTTATTACACAAAAACTTACATGTTTTAAATTAAGTCCCAAACTCCTACTGTGTAGTCTTCTACAAACCTCTGGTGAAAACGTTATTTTTCTTCAAATGAGAAACTCCAATAGTCAGAAAAAAAAATAGTTTCATTTTTCTTTCATTTAAAAATCAAGTACTCCACACTGAATTAGACACGGTCCCTGCTCAGTGGGTTTCACAATCTACAATGTTAGTCTGATTTTCTTTCTGCTCCAACTCTATATTAGAGTACAAACTTGATAGGAATGTGTTTACTATTGCTAAAATATACTCTTGTGCCCTGGTATACTACTGAAAAAAAGTTCACAGTCTTTAAAAAACCAGGGCCTTAGGCATGCTGGAAGGCCAGGCACAATAACATATACTTGTATCAGATAAAGGAAAGTTCTGTATCAAGAATGGAATTCTAATAATGACTTGTCTTTTTCTATTTTACTAGTTAAGAGAGCTTGCCACAGATATTTAGAAAGCCAAGTAAACCTCTGAATGTGTGCAAGTTTGTAAGTCTAGCACAGTCCCCCGAATATAGGAAGTATTTGTTAAGTAGTGGAGGAAATTAAAAAATGTGTATTTGAAATAAAACATTCTATGTCAACAATAATCCTAATATTTAGCCATAGTCTAAAATTATAAACTGATTAAATTATAGAATAAAACTCTAAAAATTATTTTCTGTGATTTATTCACATCCATTGTTTCCAAATGGTCTCAGAAGTCTCTGGCTATCATGGAGACTTTTTACAACATTTTCCTCATTTTTTTTTTTTCTATCAGAAAACATTCTTGGCTGTACTTAGGAAACAATATAATATACCAGAAGAAAATGTACTTGTTTAGGGGTGAAATGAGAAATTTCAGATGTTAGCTCAAATACTGAGTTAAACAAGTTTGTTAATTCACCCAACAAATATTGTTTAAGTGCCTACTATGTGGCAGCCATCATTCTGGTGCTGGTAATAGAGCAGTGAACAATTAAGAAATTCCCATTGGATATATGGATCATACATTCCAGTAGAAGGCACATGGAGTTGAGGGAGAAGAAAAGGAAGAGAGATGATAAATAAATTAGTAAATAATATATCAGGTTGCAGACTTGGTTTCATTCACTCTCCATGCAATCTTGCAACCTCATGATTTTTTAAATGAGGAAATTGCAAACCAGAGATGTCATCTAACTTGTTCTGAAGCCACGCTATAGTATGGTAGTAATTTAACCAAGATCCTTTTGAACAGGGAATCCTTTGTTGCTTCCAATTATTTATATTAGGGAAAATAATCAGAAGACAGTTACTAAGCTTATAAATTATAACCAACTAGGAAGAAAGTGGAGGAGGGATGGGAAGGGACTTTAGAAGTAAACCTCTATCTTTGTGTGAGAGCCATGAGAATATGCCTCATGTACTTCCTACAATGAAAAGTGTAACTGACAGAGGGCCCCAGCAGCTGTACTGTGAAATCCACTGTGGCATTTGCACTGAGGTCACACTTCCCATAGGCTGCTTCTGGTCAGTGATGGAGCATAGCAGGGATAGTAAGTGATGCTCATTCCTGGGAGACAGGGAACTCCTCTGATGGCTGACTTTAGCTTGAAGACTCCCTGAAGCCACTGAAATTTCCTTAGACAGCATCATTGTCAAGGACATTTCTCTTCTTTTCTCCCACTCACATTACAGTCTGAGTACTTCCCAGCCTTAAGTACTTCCCTCACAATTTTACCTCAGAGAAGTGTTTTCTCTAACTAAACGGTTGCATGTTTCATCCCATCTTGATTTCTACTTCTTGGAAGAACCAGACAAGTAGTACTGAAATAGATCTGAGCAAATGAGCAGTAAGACAGGAATCTGGGACTGGCTAAACCACTACTGGGCAGGTGAATGGGACAGGCTCAGACACAGTCCACTGGTCATGAAAAAGCAGCCCAGACAACATGTCACCCAACACGGTTATACTAGTGTCCTTCCCCTGGCTTGTACCTACGGTTGTATGGGAGTTCCTATATTACCAGCTAAAAGAGCAGGCAAAAGTCGGAGCTTGATTTGTGGATTGATTGCCTCAGCATGTGGGTGCAAGTAAAATATGGACAGTGGCTACATTACAGCCACATTCAAGGTTGGTCTTGAAAATCAGTGGAGTGGAAAAAAAATCGTCCCAATGGCAGAGCTGTAGGCAGTGTACTTGGTCATCCTTTCTGTGTGCAAAGAGAAGTAACCCTAGGTAAGAATACATATAAATTTCTGGGCAATGGTCAATGGCTTCACCATTAGAGTCTGGAAGAAAAAGAACAAGAATATCAGAGACAAAGTGGTCTGAGCATAGAGGCATGTTGATGGTCATATAGAGTAGGCAAAAGATATGAAGATTTTGGTATTACACATTATCTGCCAGAAAGCATCCACTATGGAAAAGACACTGAACAACCATGCAGTTGACATTAGCCAGCCTTCAGCTACTCTGATGAGCATGATGGGCACCAAGTGAAGTGGCCATAGTGGCAAAGATAAAAGCTGCATATAGGTCCAACAACACGAACTCCTACTTACCACAGCTGATCTAACTACTGCTATCTCTGAATGTCCAACTTGCCACAACAGAAGCTAAGGCTGAGTTTCTGATATGGCACCATTCCCTGAAGAGTTCAATTGGTTACCTGACTACATTGCTCCATTTACACCCTGGTTTGACTTACAAGGATAGATAGTTATTCTGGGCATAGCTTTATCTTTTCTGCCTGCAGAACTTTAGTCAGCACTGCTTTCCAGTGGCTAACAGAACACCTGATCCATAGGCATGGAATCTTATACAGCATAGGATCTAATTTATGGACCTACTTCACAGCAAATGAAGTATAAGAGTGGACCCATGACTATGGGGTCCACTAATCATAATATATACTGCACAGCTGGGAGTGGTCAGCGTCATGGAATGCTACAGTAGCCTTCTCAGTGTGCGACTAAGGTGCCAGTACTGAGGAAACACTCTGAAAGGATGAAATATATTTATCAAGCCAGAGACTCCTATACGGTGCTTTGTTTCCAATAGGAAGGATACATGGGTCCAAAAGAGTGGCCAATGATGACTCACTGGAAGATTTGTGCTTCCTCTCCTCACAATCTTGAGCTCTGCCAGGGAATAACTAAAAGCTCCATCAAGCTATAAGTTAATGGCTACCATCTGGGAACTTGATACTTCTCATGTCCAGGGACCAACAGGAGAAAACAGGAGTCACCATACAGGCAGAAGTAATTGATTTTGATTAGCAGAATGATAGAAGACTGCTTGCACAATGGGGACAGGGAGGAATGAATGTAGAACCCAGGTGACCCATTTGGATCCTAGTACTCCTTTACCCCACTATAAATGTGAACAGTCATATGAAGCAACGTGGACTGTGAAGGGTATGATAATCAAGGGTTCAGATATTTCAGGAGAGAAGGTTCGGTTCATACCACCTGGAAAGCCACCAGGACTTGCTGAGTGAATCACTGATGATAAAGGGAATTTAAAAGAGGATGGAGGAGTAATGGTTACAGCTCTGGGAATACCTGTAGTGATAGGAGCTTTAGTTCATCCCACTAACCTCCCTTTTCCTCATTTTTGTTCAGGAAGAAAGGCCCATGGAACCCACAGAGGAGCTACTCCTGGACCTGTATGAAGAGGTAGATCTGAATGGAACAAGGGCACAATGTGGTGGCCATGAGAATGAATTTTGCAGACCCGCCACTGCCAGGAGTATAACTGACACAGAGCCCAGCTATTGTGCTCTGAAATCCAAAACTTCATTTACACTGATGTCACAGTGCTCCTTGGGCTCCTTCTAGCTGATGACTGAGAGTGGAAGGAATATGAAGGCAGACTGATTCCTGGGAGACATGGGACACCTCTGATAGGCAACCCTGATTTGAGGGCACTCTCTGACAGCCTAGTCAAACCTCCCTTAGATTTCAGGTCTATCTACAACACTGCTAACCAATGTACCCTCCCTCTTCTCTTCACTCAGGGCCAGATTTGCTTGTGGTTTTATCACCATCCCAGCTCTACCTAGCTCCTTTCCTGTTTTCTTTCACACAGATATTTCTCCTAATAAAAACCTTGAACATTTAATCCTATTTTGTCCTCTGGTTTTTTTGTTTGTTTGTTTGTTTGTTTGTTTTTGAGGGCCTCAGTGATAGCCTTATATATTATTAAGTTGGAGTTTTATGAGTAAGCACCAGGTCCTTATTTAACATCACAAGGAAAATGCAGCAAACTAGTGAAATCACTCTCTTAAAGACTCTCTTAAAGACACACAACAAAGAAGTGAACTTAGTGTGACCATAGAACAACACATTGTTAAAAAAACAACCTATATAGTGATATTTATGTCCTTCTGGTTGTTCAAACTGTGGTTGAATGACATCACTAATGGGATAGAGAGTTTAAGTATTTTGTGTATTTTGTGTTTCTTTTTTTTAGATTTATTTTTTTGAGAGAGAGAGAAAGAGAGATAGCAACAGAGAGCACAAGCAGGGAGGAGAAGGAGAAGCAGGCTCCCTGCTGAGCAGGGAGCCCGACATGGGGCTCAATCCCAGGACTCTGGGATCATGACCTGAGCCGAAGGCAGATGCTTAACCGACTGAGCCACCCAGGTGTCCCAGTATTTTTGTGTTTCTATAAAAAATATATAACCTAAGAAGGGAGACTGAGCAAAGTTCAGACTGATGATGTTGCAACCAAAATGTAGCAAAAATTGTTTTCCAATCCTACACTTCATCTTTTTAAAAAATTAGGGAAGATTGAATTCACATTCCACAGCAGCACTGGGTGAAATCTCCCATTCTGCCAGTCCCTTGTCACCTCTGCTCCAGTCTTCCTTTTCACAATTCCCCCTTCCAGCTGCTCCACATCTGGCCACTTTCTCCCTCCTACTATCTACCAGGTTTCTCACTCTCTTCTCTGCCCTCTTTACCCATTTACATTATGTTCATTACAACAGATGTCTGACCAAGGTTGAGAATGTTTCCAAGAAAATTCATTTTACTCTTATTACTAACATCATTAAAAAGGCCTTTTGAATGGTTAAAAATGTCAATGAATTGTTTGAGAAGCTGGAAGTAATGCCTCTGGAAGTCTTCAAGTGAAGGTAATCTCCCCAGGGTCCTCTAGTTTTCATAGTCAATGATTCTGAGTCTTCCCTATATAAAATCCTTAGGAGATGCTCTCTTTAAAAAGAGGTGAAATAATTAGCCACAGGTGCTTCTATAACAGTGTAGAGAATTGACAGCTTTTGAAAGTCCTTCAATCAGGTTATTATTTTGTTTACATTTCTTTATTTTGTTCTTCTGCAAAAAAGCCAAAGATAAACTTCGGTCTGTCTGGATTGTCATAAATTCTGAATCACCAGTGTCAAAAATAATGCTATTTTTTTACCCTTATAAAGTTGTTCTCTTTAGGTTGTTCTTGTCTTTCTTGAAATGAGAGTTTTCCAGAATTCAGAATTCAAAAAGTTTAGCATAATTTGTTTGGAATTGAATTATCACTATTAAAGGTTTTCAATGTTAATATTTTTCTGTCAATCAAAAAAGGTAAAGTTTTGGGGAATCATCCATTTTAGGTCTTCATCAATATGAGCAGAAAACAACAAAAAAAAGATACATGACTTTTTCCTTCTTCAAGCATAACTTGTTACTCACAGTTTCCTATGTCTGCCATTCCACTTACCTTAAAATGAAAAAGTCTCCATGAAATAAGAATTCTGGAACTTAGTCATAATTTATTTCCTTTATCAGATATCTCTTCTCAAGGTAAGTGCTAAGTCAAAAATAAACTTAATAATACTTTTATGTTTGCTGAAGCTGTTGTCGTGATGACAAAAATTACTTCTAACTACTTTGAATTACTTTCACTTACTACAAAATATACATGCCTTTTTCTTTCTTAACCAATCTTATCAGTCATTGTCAATGGAGCAGAAGTTAGTACTGAATGCTGTTCTTTTAATACAAATTTCACAGGTGACAAAGATATTTTTGAAACTTATACAGAAATTATTACAGTTTATGGAAATATAGTTTTTCAGATCCAGATTAAGTAGTATATATGTTATATATATCATATATATGCCATTAAAATGTTATTATACATAATACATATATATACACATATATCTGTACACGATTTTAAGGTGTTAATTTATGGCATCCACTACAACATATGGATATACATTCTGAATTTCTCAGTTGACAGAGAAGACTGGTCACTTGCATTTTTTCCTTCCATTCTTTTTTCAAGAGTCATGTGATACTTAAGGTAGAGAACTATCTAGCATAACATCAATTTCCTTTGCATTACCTTCTTGATTTCCCCGTGAAATGAAGTCTTATGCTCCTTCCAGAACAACTCCAAAATTCCTTGACATTCCATGTACTGTTTTGATTGTTTCTGAAATAATTCTTGGGACCCATAATATATCTGTGCCTCACATCTAAAGATACATTGTATATATTATAGTTGATTCAAACACTTTCCAAGAAAAAGTTTAATATGTATGGTTATAAAACTTTAACTGTTTTTATGTTTTGCTTATATGTCTACTCTATAAGCCCCAATTTTTTAAAGCAATGTACTTTATTCAAAGAATGATTAATTCAATGTTGTTAAAATTGCTTCTGTCTTCCCAAAGCAAGCAGCATTATATTTTTGTGCAGGAGAGTAAAGATCCTAATGTAACAGTAACTCCTTCTCAACTCCCTCCTGCCAAACACACACACACACACACACACACACACACATCCTCTTCTGGTTATAAGTAGAAATTTAAATAAATGCACTTACTTCCCCTCTTCCCAGAGATCTATTAAAATGAAAGAGGGAAAAGGTGAGAGGCCTCAGTAATAAGAATCGTAATACATTCCTGGAAGATATGAAGCAAATAGAAAAAAGGAAACAGGGACAATATTTCCTAGGAAATG
The DNA here is from genome assembly GCF_029215605.1 of Mirounga angustirostris. Lineage (NCBI taxonomy): Eukaryota > Metazoa > Chordata > Mammalia > Carnivora > Phocidae > Mirounga > Mirounga angustirostris. The sequence continues at coordinate 84,447,619 of NW_026991716.1, read as the reverse complement.
TGAAGGGGAAGTAGAGCCAAAAAGAGAGCCTTCTTTCTTTTTAGAATCTCAGAGCATTGGGGTCTGAGAAAGCCCCCCCTAAGATGGGCTCATATGGGAGATTGAGTGCTAAATATGCATTAATTAAACATCTACATAAGGAGAGCTCACTGGCCTAAACCCAAATGATTTGCCAATTTGGGTGCAAAATGCCAAGCAGGTAATAGTTTACCTTTGACAATAAATAAGTTAACAAATTAAGTTAAATCTGAAGTGTCCTCTTTATAAAAATTGAAAAAACCTGAGTGTCTTAGTTCAGGCTGCTATAACAAGGTACCATAGACAGTGGCTTCTAGACAATGGAAATGTATTGCTCATAGTTTTGGAGGTTAGGAGTCTGTGTTCAGGGTGCCAGCATGGTCAGGTTCTGGTGAGAGCTCTTTTCCAGGTTGTGGACTACTCTCTTCTTGGTGTGAGAGCTGTAGAAAGAGAACTCCAGGGCTCTCTGGGGTCCCTTTTAGAAAGACACTAATCCCACTCATGAGAGCTCCACCCTCATGACTAATTACTTCTCAAAGGCCTTACCTCCCAATACCACCATATTTGGGGGTAGGATTTCAATATATGAATTTGGAAGAGGTGGGGCACAAACATTCAGTCCATTGCACAGAGATCAATGATTTTTGCACTTTGGTGATTTCAGAAAATTGGTTAATTCTTTGTATCAACACCATAAAGCAAAAACACTTTTTAATAAAACTAAAGAATTGGTTATTCTCACTTGCCTCCACTTCCTAACTTATCATTCTTTCTTGGATCTGCTCTATGAGACGGCTTTTGACAGTCACCAAAGATCTCTATATTTTAAAATCTGATGGTCAGAGATCTTTTTCTTGTCTTTCTTTCTTCCTTCCTTCCTTCCTTCCTTCCTTCCTTCCTTCCTTCCTTCCTTCCTCCCTCCCTCTCTTCTTCCCTCCCTTCCTTCCTTTTTTCCTTCCTTTCCTCTCTCTTTCTCTCTTTCTCTCTCATGCCTTGATGGTTGATCTCTCCTTTCTTGAAACACCTTTTCCACTTGGCTTTCAAGACTCCATGCTTTGCTGATTAACCTGTTACCTCACTAGCTGGTCCTTTTCAGTGTCCTTAGCTGGATTCTTCCCTTACCAGTTACTAGGTGTTGGTGTGCCTCTGAGATCTCTTCTAGCTACACTTCTCCATAGGTGATCTCATGTTTGGTCCCATCCAACAAACACAACTGTGGGAAGAAATGCTTTAAGCCACGACATTTTGAGATGATTTGTTTCACAGTAATATCTAACTGAAACATAGGATTAACTAAGGGATTGCATATGTATGTATGTGTTTATTGCTCTAAATACAGATTTCTAAAATATAAAACTGCAGCATTCTATACAAGTTGTCTTGAAAATTTCACTTTATCATTCTCACTTTTTATAAGTATGTTTTAGACCATTACATATCATTTATAATGGCTTCACACTTTGTTATTTAGATGTGCCCACATTTACTTAAATAATACTTTATTGAACATTAAAGCTCTATCCATTTTTTTACTATTATAACTAACCATTTAATGAACATCCTTACAGCTGAATCTTTGCACACCTTGATAATTTATTCAGTAAATATTTGGAAGCATAGCTGTTAAATCAGTTAAGTACAGTAAATACTTTTGCCAAGTTCCTATGAAGAAAGTCTATAACCAATTTACATATCTACCAACCATATCATTAGTGCTTATTGCCTAAGTTAATTTTTGGTATCTAGTCTTTTTTTTTTAAGATTTATTTATCTGAGAACGAGTGAGAGAGAAAGCATGAGTGGGGGAGGAGCAGAGGGAGAGGGAAAAGCAGGCTACCCACTGAGCAGGGAGATGGATATGGGGCTCCATCCCAGGACCCTGGGATCCTGACCTAAGCTGAAGACAGATGCTTAACCGACTGAGCCACCCAGGCACCCCTGGTATCTAGTCTTAATACTATATAAGAAAATAAATATATTTGAAAATTGAACTTGTGGTGTTGAAAAAAATACCCTTAGAAGGCAAGAAATTTCATCTTTATGATGATAGAATTTTCATTAAAGATAAACTCTATCTCAGAAATTGAATAGATTGGCATTTGAAAATTAGTTCTAACATAAAATTTGAATGAAAAAGAATTTTATTAGATTTTATTTATAAATTTTATTATAACTCCCTTTGGAATCCTGGATTCTCTTTTTATTGAAAAAAATGTATTTATAGGCACTTAAAACTCAGTGTAGCTGCTTTCCTGACATACATTAATTATTTCAGTAATATTATTGGTTAAAGAATATCTTATGCTTGCTGAGTTATCTTTATTAGATTAAAAAAATCCAAAACATTTGGCAGTTCTTTAATACTGATATTTTTGGAAGTTTTATTAAGATATATTTTTATACAATAAGTCATATATACTTAATATACACAATTTTGTTTTGATATATGTATAAAACTGAAAACATTACTAAAATTGAGATAATGAACATATTCATCACTCCAAAGAAGCTTCTTCTGTTCCTCTTGTAATGTGCCTTTCCCATCCCTTTTAGCACCACCCCCACAACTGCTATCTTGGGCAACTACTTTTCTGCCAGCAATATAGATTACTTTACATTATCTAGGGCTTTATATACATGGAATCATCCATCATGTAGTCTTTTTTGTCTAGCTTCCTTTACTGGCATAATTATTTTGCAATTCATCCATGTTGTTACCTATACAGTGGTTCACTCAATTAAATTATACAGCCTATCTTCAAGTAATATTATACCACTTCATGTATAATGTAAGAACCTGACAACAGTGTACTTCAATTTTCCTTTCCTGGCCTTCATCCTATTGTTGCAATACAGTCTACTTATACATATATATAAACTCCACATGACACTGAAATTGTATCTTTTAAACAGTTGCATATTTTTAAAGAAATTTAAATAAAAAGATAAAAGTATTTTATAGTTACGTATTAGTTACCATTTCTGATGTTTTCTATTCCTTTGTGTAGATCAGTATTTCTTTCTCATATAATTTTCCTTCTGCCTGAAAAAAAAATTTAACATTTCTTATAGTGTGGGGTAGCTAGTGATGAATTCTTTCTGCTTTTGTATGCCTAAAAAGGTTTTTATTTCAATTTCTATTTTGAGAGGTTTTCCATTGGGTATAGAAATCTAAGTTGCCCTTTTTTTTTAATACTTTAAAATATTTTTAAATACTTTTTAAATACTTTTAATACTTTAAAAGACGTTGATTGATTATCTTCCCATTTTTCCCGATAAGAAATATATTGTCCTCCTTGTCTTTGTTTTCCTGTGTATAATGTGTCCTTTTTCTCAGGCCAGTTTAACCATTTTCTCATTATCACCATTTTTATCAATTTAATTGTGATGGTATAGTTTTCTTTATGTTTCTTGTGCTTGGGTTTTGCTGGGATTCTTGGATTTGTAGATTTATAGCATTTATATCCCCTTCAGTTATGCCAAGTACACATATATTAGTTCACATAAAGTTGTCCTATAACTCACTGAGTCACCTTTTTTTTATTATTATTATTTTTCCCTCTGTTTTATTCCAAATGGTGTCAATATTATGGCTTCAAACTCACTAATCTATTCTTCTTCAATGTATATTTTTTGATCAAAAATTATGGTTTTCATATCTAGTAATTCATTTTGTAACTTTTTATAATATCTTCCATGTCTCTACTTAAATTTGTAAATATACAGAATATATGAAACAGATGGAATAACTTTTCAAATCTTTGTTTGTTTTAACATCTGTGTCAGTTCTGGGCTGGTCTCGATTGATTTTTCTTTTCCTGCTTCCTGGTTTCTTTTCTTTCCTTGTTATAATTTCCTGCTTTTTTACATGTTGATTAATCTCTCATTGGATTTGAGACATTGTATCTTTTACATTGTTGGGTGGCAGATAACTTTGTATTCCTAAAAATATTCTTAAGCTTTGCTTTAGGAGGCAGTTAATTTTTAGAAATAGTTGTAGGCATTCTGGTTTTGCATAAGATCGCTATTTCAGAACCAGAGAGTGTTTATCTAGGATGAATTATTCCCGGCTAGTGAGGTAAAACTCTTCTGAGTACTCTGCTCAATTACGAGTTTTTCTAATCTAGCTGCGGGGGGGGGGGGGGGATGGCGGTATTGCCAGTGCTTATGAGTGTTGGACATTATCTCTTCTAATCCTTATGCATGGTTATTTCCCAGGGCTGGGGTATTTTCCTCACATGCATGCACTGATCTACTGACTACATAAGAGGAGCCCTCTGAAGATCTCTGGAGTTTTCTCTCTGTGCAGTTCTCTCCTTTTCTGAACTCTGTTATGTGAATGCTAACAACCTTGGTCCCCCTGGACTCCCGTTCCATCTCCTCATTTCAGGAAAGCTAGCAGACTCTGCCTATGTTCTCTTTTTCTGGGTCATTACCTGGAAACTCTCTCACGGCAATTAGCTGGGGCATCACTAGCTCACCTCATTTGTTTCCCATCTATCAGAAATCAGGGTCCTTTGTGGACTGTTGTCCAGTGTATTAAAAAAACTGTTTCAAAAATGTTTTTTCAGTTTTAAATGTTTCCACAGGAGGGTAATTCCAACCCTATGACTTCATCTTGACCAGCAGTGAAAGTTCACACTAATATTTTTTAACTAGTTTTTACTTCACTTTAACATTTTACTTTCTAGGGCTATTAATTACATGAAGGGATGTGTGTGTGTGTGTGGCGGGGGGGGGTTACAGACTCATCTTCACAATGTACTGCTTTCATTGTGTCACCCTGTTCTAGAACCTAAAATGGCTCTTTTAGCTCACTAAGTTAAATATAAACACAAGCACAACCCAATAAAATTAGTTATATAAAGAACCAAAAGAGGGTTTTTATTGTTTACAGCTTTCTTATGTACTAGCTTGATCCAAGAACACCCTTAATGTAGAGGACTGGCTAGACTATATAGTCTTTATTCAATCATTCATGACTAAAATTGCCGTCAAACAAAATTTTTATAAAACTTGCACAAGAAGTTGTAGGTATTCACTGAAAACAACCTAGACTCCAACTAATCCAAGTGGCAGATGAAAGAATATTAACTCTCACAAATGTACAACTTAAGGACTCTAACCAAGACATTTGCCTATATAGTCGAGCACCTCACATTTACAGGGTGAGAAACTGTTTTAATCTGTTACAAATAAGGAACATCTTTCCTTCAGCATTTACATTAAGAATTCTGATTTTTTTCTCCCACAGTGTTTGCATTTATTTCTAGACCTGTATCTTTTCTTCAAAGTCTACATATAAACATTACTACAGAGTCAAACTTTGGGACTTAGCAATTCTTTTAACACTTTTTGAAAGAGAAGGACATTTAAGAACAGAGTCCTTGCTGGAAGTTTATTAATCTCTATATTAGATAATATCAGGTTATAAGAGAATGAAAAAAAAATTGTGCAGATTAGACTATTCATGGAACATTTCAGAGAGAAGATTTTAACCTTAAAAATCCATAGAATTTTAGTAAACAAAGAAGCTATAAATAGTGCTTACACAAAAGTAAAATTACTAAAATTAGCATTATTTGGTTATTTATTACTCTATGCATTATTCTAGGAGCCAGATTTTGGTACACCCTAGTTATATCTTAATGGCTAATTTTGCATATACTGGTACAAAGTTGTTTTAGAATTTATGTAATTTAGTCAGAATATGTCCCTTTTCTACAGTGGTGAAATCAGTAAATCAATATCTTTCAATATGTCTATTCGGACAAACTGTACTTGATCAGTCCCTTTAAAGATTACCAATAGCATGTGTGTTGGTCAGCTATTTCAATTATAGCGCTGTGTAACAAACCACTCCTAAACTCCTCAGTGTCCTAAAATAGCAATCATTTTTCCATGCTCATCAGTCTGCAGGATGGCTGAAGGTCAAAATGATTTAGGTTGGATTTGACAGGGCTTCATACTAAGCTTCTAGATGTCTGTAGACTGTCCTGCTTGTCTCTATTCCTCATCTCTTGCACTCTCATTTCTCTCTCTCTCATAAATGGGTAATAAGGTCAGAACAGATAAAATCTGTTCAGTGGTAAACTACATCATTTTCTACACCATTGGAGAGAATGAGTGGCGGGTGAATGACATCATTTTCTCACCACCAGAAAGATTTTTTAGAGATAATGCTGATGTCTTCCAGGAATATGGAAATGTTTGCATAATTTTACCCAAGAACTTCCCATGCCTCCTCATATTGTCTTTTATTGTGTCTTTCTATGTCTCCTGAGTCTTTGCCAGGAGACTGCACAAAACAAGACTGCCTTTTCTGAATACTTGTTAACTTTATGTGTTGTAGAATTTTGTTTCCTGTGAGCAGATATAACACCTTTCATGGCCATAGCCAGTTGCCTCCCAAGTTGATTTAAAACATGAAGTTTTTTCCAAGAAGAAACATCTCAAACTTTATAGCTTATAAGCAAATTTACCTTAGAATATCTCATTTTAAGCCTACAATTTTTAGATATCTCTCAGAAATATAAGACACAAAAATTTTTTTAGGGATGGGAGAATAATAAGAAAAAATAATGGTTTGGGGTTTTAATGGCTTATCAATATCTGACTGAATTCATTAAATAATTTGTCTCCAGTCTTATTTAGTGCAATGAAATTCCCTAATAGCATATAAACCTGAGCACAAATGTAGGAACACTACTGCTCACTTGTTTTTCTCCAGCCACATCATTAGTAAAAAGTCTCTTCTTACTAGAATCAAAATCATATTTGGGGTATGACATGGTTGAGCTTCTTTGGAACCATTGTCTACTATTAAAGTTTATAAACACTGTTATAAAAAATATAGGGAATTTGAGAGTCTTATGCAGAAATGTGTGTTTTGATTTTTTTTTAAATAATGCATGGAAAATAAGAATTTTGCAAACTTGCCTAATATGTAAATGCTCTGCCCTCTGGCACTGGCCTATACATTTTCCCATTGTTAAATAAATCTTGCCTGATACCCATACAAGAAAGTAAATCTACCTTCTCCTATAATTGTGGCTGCCACTTAAAGGTACAGAAAACTTTACTGAAACATAGTAACCTCAGAGTTTTGAATAATGTAGAAATTTAGAGAGGCCCTGGGAATATAATAAGGACCACTGGTTTTCCAGGGGATGGCAAAACTCTCTTCTGCTCCAATTACCTCATTGCCCTACACGAATCCCCATTCCCTACCCTTGTTAGGGTCCCTCTATAAAATGGTTTAGAATTCCTCCTAAGAGTGACTTTTGAAAACATTTTTAATTCTTCAAAGTTTACCATTCCCTATCGATTCTCATTTCCTTCTAAATTTTGTCTCTTCCTGAGGGAAAACCCTGTTTAGTATGCTGAAACATTGTAACCAGGACTAGAGGGACTCACAGTCATTCTAAACAATGTCAAATGTTTTTTATTCAGTGTTTTAGCATTGCAAAAACATACGTAAAATATGAGACTTGGATTTCCTTCTCTCTGATATTGCTACATTTTCCAACAGGTATCTATATAAAGGTGTGATTTTATGTGGCATTTGGGAGTATTCCCATTGGATTCTAATAGCCACGAATGTCCATATTATCTACAATTGCAGTAATGTTTAAGTACTTAGGACTTACACATATGTCTTCATTCACACAGCAAACATTTATTGAGTGCTTACTATGTTTCAGACACTGGTATTACAGATGAAAAATCAAAATTAGAGGAGTATTTCCCAAGTTTTAAGAGAAGAAGGAATAAGGAAAATACAAAAAAACAAAGAAGACAAGAATGGAATGAAATAATCTAACACATTTTGACTCATATATATGAGCTTCAAAGATCCTCCTGGCTTCAAAATTGCCAGGACCTTGCTGGCACCTCCCTGTGCCCAGTGCCTACCACACTATTCTCCCATGTTAAGTTCCGCCTTCCTGGCTTGTCACACATAAAACAGTCAGCTTGGTAACCCCTGTGGCCACAGGTCAGGTTGCAGAAAAGACCAAATGGCTGAGATCTCGAGCAAAGAAAGTGGGCAGTTCTCAGGCATACCAGCTAAATTGCTGCAGTTGTCTGCCTGCTCATACAATACTCCTGATTCCTGAGCTGTGCTGAGGGGCTGGGAGGGATCAAGGGAATCAGCATTACACTGCTAAACGTTTCTGCCTAACACTGGCATCATTTCACATTCTTGGGAAACATATATTGCAGAAATCCAAGTATTTAAACAAGGACCCTGAAGGCCTATACTTGAAAGAAGTTGTAATAGATAAAACATGTAGGTATTCTTAAGTTTATAGACCTTTTTATTCTTTCATAGTAAAAAAAAATATTTAGGGATCTCTGTACCACTACCACATAAAATAAGTAAATTTCAATTAAAATAGGAGTATTAACACACCAGTCTCAACATTATCTTTAAGTAGAAAGGAAATTAAGCAGTTCACTCAAATACTCAAAGGTCAAATGACTCCAACTCATAGGTCACTTGGAAGAGCTCACTTAGGGACTTCAGAAAAGCATTTAATATTATACTTGGACTTAAAAGCACTTTCCCAAGAATAAATCACTAATATGAATCGTCCCTTCCATCACATTGGGTTATCTCTCACAAGTCAGTGCAAATGCCAAGACTTTTTGCTTTGACTTTTCAATAGTATTAGTAATACAGTATAATCACTTCTGACTGAGACTTCTCTTAGTCTTAAAAAAGTAAACCTAATTTAAGGTATTGTTGGTATGTTAAAGACAAGTTAATCATAATGATGTGATTTAGAACTGGTGATTTGAAGTAACAACTTTTTCTACATCATTTTTGTAAAGGCATCTCTTGGCCTGGGGCTATGCCTGGGACTTCTACACACAGTCAGTGTAAAAACTAAGATATATTTCCCCCGAAGAATTTATAGTCCAAATATATGCCACAGATCTTCAGGAAGAGTTTAAACTATTTCAGAAGTATTACTAAAAATTTAGACAACAGTAACTGTTAAGATGAAACCTTTTGATTGCTAAGATGAAATTTTGAAGATTGATTTTTTTTTCCCCCATCATCTGAACAGTTTGGGTTATATGGAGTTAGTCAAAAGGAAGAAAGGAACATAATTCAGAGAAGGCAACTAAAACTGTGTGCACTGAACACATGTACCTTTACAACAAAGTAAATAGTAAAACTTGTAAATGTCTTGGAGTCCTGAAATCAATCAAGGGAAAAGAAATAAATGATGATCTGTGGCTTGAATCTTTTACTAACATTCTACTTTTTGAAAGAAGGAGATGATAGCATTGAATGCTTACTCTCTCTTATAGTTAAAAAATGCACAACAGCATCATAATTAAAATATATGTATCACTTACAATTTACTGTAATGCTAAAGTAGTCACTGGATGAGAAAAAGAGTTCCTAAACCACAAGTTTAAAATCAGAACTGATGACACTAACTTGAATCGATCAGTGTTAGTTATATGACACAATAACTGAAAAGTAGTAGATACTAAAATTTGACCACAAATTCATCTAAAGAGAAGTGGCAATGGTGGAGGTCATAAAAAGTTTGAGTGAAAGATGAACAGGAGTGTGGGGACGAGGAATGTGTCAGCTCTCCTCTGATCACTATACAAAGACTTCCTGGAAGATGTGGGGCTCCCAAAGAGAATACACTGGGGCAAAGAGACAAAATGGAATTCTCTGTGACCACACGTGATGGGTCTGGCTGGAACAATGCTGGGAGGTGGGAGTGGAATGATAGAAGGGAGGGCAGCCAAGAAACTGTGACTGAAGTTATGGGAAGGTGTGTTCAACAAAATGGGGAACAGAGCCGAAAGGGGACCAGAGAAACCTGAGCACTAAGAACCAAAATTACAGCTTTCTGGACCAAGAAGGGTCAGTGTCACTCCTAGTTTTGAATTTTAAAAAACTGAATTAGAAATAACAGAAATTAAAAAAAAAAAAACGAGTCTGAGAATTATTTGTAAGAAATTCCCATGTAGGCAGTTTCTATTTCAAAACCACAAAATTCAGTGTTGAAAACATATAAACCAAAGGCAGATCTGTGTTTAATATATGAGCTATGCAAAAATGACTCAAATAAGAAAAAAGAAAAATGCAGGAGATTGAAAAAATGCTAAATTTGCACCCATTATACAGGACTTCCACTTGAAAGTGAAGAGCACCACTCAGATTTAGTTGTGATAGAAAAACACAAAGCATTTGTTTGCTTTTTTGATTGGTGGGTTATTTATTTATTTATTTATTTTATTATATGCATCTCCTCAATATTTATTATAGATACTAAACTTAATACAGCACCCAGATCTAACAGACTACTTTCCATCAGCTCAAACTGAACTATCCCATTCTGGTTTATCTCCCTCTTGTCCACATACTCAGCCTCCACTATACTCTTTCAGTGAACTGACAGTTGGAATTTCAAAATAATCAGTTTTCTATTGTATAGAGATTTTTTTTTTAAAGGGGAAAAAAGGAAAAAGAAAAGATCAAGTCATATCAACTAGATCCTTAGATTAGCAAATAATTTTTCTTTGAACATTATAAGTATACCTCCATTTTTCTTTGTATTCTTCTGTCACATATACTCATATAGAAACACATTGATAAATTAAAAATCAAGTCAGGTTTCCTGTGTTATAGACACAAAGGGCCACAACTGTCCCCTCTTTTACCTCAAGACAATTTTACCTCAAGAGCTGTATCAGACAATTTGGGACTTGAGAAAGCAAAACAACAAAATAGAAGAAAGAAAAAAGAAAAGAAAAGAAAAGAAATGAAATGAAACAAGAGGAAGAAGGAGAAAAAGAAAAAGAAAACAAGAATTCTGACTACTTGATTTTATTTGTAATCAAATTATGTGCATTATATACTGGACTTATTGCATATTTACTTTTCTGAAGTTAACGAGTGAAAGTGTGAATCATAGTGAAGAAATAGTCACTACGCAAATTTAAGATACTTTTATTTTTCATTAGGAAACCTAATGGAGGGGCGCCTGAGTTGGTTAAGCAACTGCATTCAGCTCAGGTCATGATCCCAGGGTTCTGGGATGGAGCCCCACATCAGGCTCCCTGCTCCGTGGGAAGTCTGCTTCTCCCTCTCCCTCTCCCCCTGCTTGTGTTCCCTCTCTCGCTGTCTCTCTCTCTGTCAAATAAATAAATAAATAAAATCTTTAGGAAAAAAAAAAAGGAAACCTAATGGATTGAACATAGTTTTGTATTTGATAAAGACTGCAGTTTGTTGAAATAAACAAGAGAGTGCAAAGGAAGGGCGGATCATATGACCAAGGCAGTGGACCGAGGTGAGCGGTGGTCTGAGGAGCGCTAGCAGGAGCGTGACTGCCACGACACTGAATTCAGGACATATTTGCCCTGCCTTGTCTTATCCCCCATTTCTTCTAGTCTTTGATGGATATATAATAATTATATTTTATAAGAATGCCAGTGGTGACGGAAGTGCTTCTCCTAATGCAGAGGCTGTAAAGCTATCAGAAGAGCTTTAAGCAAATGTTATCTGTTTTACAGAAGAAATCAATTACCCCCAGATTGCTTAAACCAGTGACAGGCATGGTAAGGAATAAAATGTGTTAAGTAGAAAAGTTACAGCCAGCCACATGTAAGGAATTACATGATCTATGAAAGCAATCACTTGTTCAATTTACCTTCAAAACTAAAACAAGTTCTTCTGCATTGGAAATAAACATGAACCTCTCTCTGAAAAGGGAACAATTTCCAACTCAATGGAAAAAGTACTGTATAAATTTTCACTGGCAACAGTGCTATTAGGAGAACACAACCAGGTTTTCAGAGATAAAGTATGTGAACTATTTAACATACTTATTTCAAACGAGGCATCCGTTTGTCTTCATCTTCCTGCAATTCAGAATTACGTAATTTTCCAGACATGCCTGGAATAAAAAGAGTCCGCTAGAAAATACTCCACACTTTGTAACATTCTTTATACTTATATTAAACTGCAAAGGATTTTACTCAATTAAAAATATCTTTATTATATTAAACTTTTAATATTCATCATTCTGTGTCGATAACACATTTCATTATCTATATTAGCAAGACAAGAGTCACAAGTGGGCCTTTTTTTTTCTGCTTAAAGAAGAAAACTAAATGTCTCAAAAAGGCTCTGACAGTTCTTAGGGAGGACACCATGGTTCAGAATGCTCATCAAAGCTGTTAATCGCTCAGGTGGAGTTAGCATCCCGCTTGTGAGACAAGGTCACCATTTTCAGTTCTTTATCCTATCGGTCCTTAAGGAATTTTTGCATTGTATAATTTAATTTTTAAAACAAATTAATTCAAATCACATGTAACATAAAAAAGTAATTTCTTAATATTGCAAAACAGGAATCATCTTACCAGATGTGCTGTTAAAGACCTCACGTTTCTGAGAATGTCATTGTGTGCAATGACAGCCATGACGACCGAGGCCTGCCTCGTGAAGAACTTAGGCCTCTTTTCACTTTCTTCTTTTTCAAATTGGGATGTGTTTAGGAGCATTTGCTCACATCATCTTTTAATAGAATCAGGAGTAATACACCAGCTGATGCATATCATTCTTTGACAATATTCTGAGGGAGAGTTCTATACTGATTTAATTTCCTTGGGAATAAAGTATGTATATTCAGATTTCATGCCAGCCAGTTGTCCTTAATGGACAAATGCTAATGATAAAATTTAAAGTACTACGTTTTGGGAGCACCTGTAAGCTAGATTCTTTAAGAAGAATCACACTAGTAGTCTTTTATTCACTCTGCTGCAAAAAACAGTATCGTGAAAATTCCCAGATGAAAGACAACACAGCTGATGCTTTTTTTTCCTCCGCAAAAATACCAGGTTGATGTAATGGTGATGTCCTACTGATTATTCACCACAGACCTTCCAACAGATAATGCATTCTTAAAATATGAACTTGAAGCTCAAATATTAAATATGCATTTCCTCCTCCTATAGGACATGTTGAAATGCCACATGCTGTTGGTGAGAATGACCCATAAGTGTTGGATTTTTCTCCCCCTTGCTCTCCTTTTCCAGAAACAGTTAGTGTGGCGTGCAGTGAACCAAATCAACAATGTGATTCAAGCTGTCTCCGTAGCTTCTTGGCAAAAGAAAGGATAAACTATAAAAACTCCCCTCCTACAGCTTTCAGCTCTTGCTTCCCACACTTTAACATCTTCTGTCACCTCTGGCGTTGTTACTGACCCATGCTAAGCTAAACTAAAGGATGATAAGTTTGCTGCCTTTGCCCTTGTCCTGAGGGGCTGCACATTATCCTATCAAGTATCAGTAGCCATTTCTGTGGGATATTTGTCACTCCACGAAGGCCTTTGGAACAAATGAAATGGGCAGCGAATTACAAAAATGTCATTCTCTAAAGGAAATGGATGAAGGCTTTTGTTCTCTGGTAATAAATAGATGCCAAAGGCTCATAAGACTATTTTTATATTAAATTTGACAGGGTTACTATTTCTAGTTCATTAAGGGAACAGCTTGAAAACTCTTTCTTTCTGTACTTTTAAAAATAATGTTGTTTCCCTCATTTCTTCCCAGTAGTAAATATAAGCAATACCTGGCAATAGATCCTGGAAATCACAGATCATGATTGATTTCAAGTTACTTTTGCTAATGATTGTTTTAAAAATGTACAAAAATCATTTTAGGGAGGGATTTTGAGATTATAAATGAATTATGTAAAGAGGTACCTATGAATGGATTTTAAAAGTCAGATTTATACCTATTCCTCCTTTCTTTATAAATCACAAATATATTACTTCCTTTTCTCACTTTTCTCACACATTATAGTTTTACAGGGCTTCATGATAAATATGCCACGGACAAAGGTCAAGCAAAGGATAATAACTCAATTCCTTAAATGAAAGCTTCAAAGTAAATCCTCTGTGTTTAACAGCAGTATACAGGGGTCAAGATGACAATGTCCCAGACTAGAGAATAAAATGTGTTAATACCTTTGAGCCTCAGTATATTTTTAAATGGGTATACTTGAACTGACACACTTAGATGTTCTCTGAAGTGGAACTTGAGCAAGACGCATAATACAGGATAATAAATTAAATAGCACCACATATTTTTAGATAAATTTCAATTGTGTGGTTTATCAGCATTTTCATGGTTGTTCACTGTTTCTAATATAATAGCTGTATTTCTTCTGTAGCTTCACCTCCTCAATGATTTTAAAATTGAGCTACTTTTTGCTTACTAAGCTTCTTTTGTCCAACAAAATTTGTGAGACAAGATAGTGAAAACAACTCATGGGAATTTTTACTTGACCCATTAGTATATAGATGAAGACTACCGACTATTGTAATATCCTCTTAGTGAGGATCATTTAATAGTGAAACATGTTATCTGTGTTTATCTTCAGATTTTCTGATTTTGTATTTTAAATCATAACTCTTGGGTATATATGCTGCACTGTATACCTTAAGTTGAGTCGATATATGCCAATATTTTGACAGAATTGACCCGTAAAAACAGTAAAAATGGGGTAAACTAATTCTAATTTTCAATTAGATCAAAGTCATCATTTCTTGGAAGCAAATGATTTTAAAAATTCAGCTACATCTTATCTATTTTCGGTGGACATTTGCTTTATTTTGTATTTTTTTTATTCCTCTTTGCTTCTCAACATGAGAACATGTACCTGGCTTTGCGAACTCCCTGATTGTATGAGCTGTGATAGGGGCACTTTGGGACCCGAAGGGTCTTCCAAGAACACCTAAGTGTGCCAGTCCACAACCATCCACTTAACACGTGTGCCGAAGCTCCAAGGCACTAATGCACATTTTAATCTCCAGATGAATCACTGTCATCTTGACTCCTGTGTACTGCTGTGAACCACCCAATACCCATCCTCCAGTGTTCTTTTCTGACAATTTAGTCTCCATTGCTTGCAACTAAAAAGTTTTTGTCTTTAAACACTTAAATTCCTTGACTAAATCTAGCTAGTGATTCTTGCAAGTAAGGGAGGGGAGAGTGTTTGAAAAACACAGAAGAAGGAAATGGTAAGTGTTTTTTCTTTCCAAATGGAAAATGATGAATAATATGCCCTATCTTTGTATCAGAAATAGAATAGATAGGATAAATTGAAGCACGGTAGATATAGAGACTTTCATTAATAGAAAAATTGTTAAAACATTACAGTAGGTTACTCAAAGAGTTGAGTAATTTGTTTTTCTGTTGACTTTTAGAAATAGAGCAGATTCCAACCTATTTGATTCTATTTTGGTTCTGTCCCATCCAGAGAAATTAAAGCGCAGACTATATGCAATCTTTTTATCACTTAAGTACTTATTAATGAAATCCAGCTTCTGTCTTTATCTGACTTCTCAAGCAAAGACATTTCTCAAAGCCCACAATTCCTCTTAATTACCAAATGTAAAGACCATGTTCAAATAAATTGATTTTTTAAAATTTTCTTGATTTGTATTCTTTAATTTAGTCAATAGGTATAAAACTGAGCTTATTTCCCAAAATATCTTCTTCCTGATCTCCTCATTGTTACACTCTAGGAACCGGTAACTAGAAGTCCAGAGCACATCAATGGGATTGTGGGAAAAGCCACAGGAAAAAATGCTACACTTCCCTCCAAGGGGGAAAAAAAAAAAAAAAAAAAAGGTTGACAATGAGCAAAAAGAAATAAGTTCCCCCACCTACTGGTGAAACTGAAGATTGTTTAGCCCCATTCGAGCTAGAGGCTTCAGAGTAAGTAAACCAAACACAAAGCTAAACATACTAGCAACAATTGGGCAGCCTGTGGCCCACGTAAGAGTAGGAGACGAGCAAACAAGTGTGTGGCGGCTTCAGAGCCATGGTGGCCTAATGGAAGGAGGTTCTAGACACACAGACACCTTAATCTAGGTGATGGGCTCGCCAGCACTCAGGAACATAGGATCTGGCAGAACCAGGCAGAGGGTGGGGGTGGGATGGTGTATTTTCGCAGTTCTTTGATAATTTATTGAACTAATGACATTTTTATGAATTAAGTTACTCTGGGGTAAGAGTACCTGCCTTTATATGCCCCTGTTTTGGGAGAGAGGGGAGCAGGAAAAGTTATAAGATGGCAACCTGGGAATATTTTATGCATCACTAAGGAAATTTACCGCCCGAAGGCCGAATCATTTCTATCAGAAGCACTTGCGGCACTTGAATATTCGATTTCACCAAGTCACTAGTTAGTCACTCTTCCATGTAAAAGAGGGAGAAGTATTTGAAAAGCATAAAAAAATAAGGATAATTTTGAGTGTGAAGAGTCTGAAGAACTAAATTTCTAGAATAAGCAAATCAAGCTTAAAGAAGAAAATGCATTTCTTTCTTTTCTCTCTCTCTCTCTTTTAAACAAACGAAATGCATGGTACATAAAAGAAGAATTTCTTTAATAGAAAAGTGTTAAACCATTGTTGTAGGTTACTCAGAGTTTGAGTATTCCCTTTTGGATTGACCTTTAGAAATAGAGTAAACTTTGTTCTGTTTAGTCAATTCTCTTCTGTTTTGTTATTGGCACCTCCCTTTTCAATTCCTGTCCAGTCATGTGACCAACACTCTTGATTTTGACTTTTTGGTATTTCTAGCATTCATACATAATTTTAAATTTCAGTTGTTTCAAGAAAATTTCAGTTGCTTCCATTATGGTTTGGGCCCTCACAATCTCTCTTCGATATAGATTGCTACCAAATGAAAACAAAACTAAAACATTTTTAGAATTGGTTAGGCTTACCTTCATTCTCTCACCACCTCTATTTTGAGCTATTGTAAACGAGACTTTGTAAATCACAACCCCCCACTCCTATCCCAACAAGCCTAGAAGCAGGATAGCACAGGATTCACACTGCTGCCTCTCTCACTTGTTCTGTGAACTTGGCCAAGTTGCTTTAAATCTCTAAGACTCAGTTTTCATATTCAGACAAGCAGGACTAATTGTAGTATCTCCTTCAAACAGCAAATATTTTGAAAACACTTGAATTTTTTGCAAAGTTTTCCTAAACTATTTGTCATTAGTATGTTCCCCTCCAAAAAAGAGACTTTTGGCGAATGTGTTTCCAAACAACATCTAAATAATATGAAATGCAAAATTGTGTTATCCATTGAGTTTGCTAACATTTAGAGCACGTATTCAATAATATTTAAAACACTATTCTATTTCCAATGTGATTTCTTTTTCTTCATAAGAAGCATTGTATACACTAATTTTATCATTTCATATTTGTCCATGTACCTATTTATACATATAGATATACTTCATACTTGTACATATATTTACATCATATTACATACATATATGTGTACAAGTATTCATATATTTATACAAACATACATGTTTAAGTGGTTTGTAAGTGTAAGTGATTTAAAATCACTTGTATATTGAAAATGGATCTAGGTTTTTTTTCTATAAATCATTTTCTAAAACCATGGGACTAATCGGTGTTTATGAAATATGGGACTCGTTTTGACTAAGACATCAAGTGTTAGTGAGATACTCTAAACCTAGCTACTTTATTTATTTTTTATTTTATTTTTTTTAAAGATTTTATTTATTTATTTGAGACAGAGAATGAGAGAGACAGAGAGCACATGAGAGGGGGGAGGGTCAGAGGGAGAAGCAGGCTCCTCGCCGAGCAGGGAGCCCGACGCGGGACTCGATCCAGGGACTCCAGGATCATGACCTGAGCCGAAGGCAGTCGCCTAACCAACTGAGCCACCCAGGTGCCCTAAACCTAGCTACTTTAAATGCCTTTTTAATAGCAGCGTTAATATCATTGTTGTTAAGAACACAATAACCACCACATTTACTCATTCCTGAGGAATAATCATGAAGGTTGATTTTCATTGCCATTTTAATTTTCAGATAATATTAAAGTACAATCACAAACTTGTGCTGTTAACATCTAGTAAAATAAAATGTAACTTTAACACATAATGCATGATTTTAAAAGGGAAGTAAACTTCTTTTAAATGGCTCAGTTTATATGACTAATCTTTGTAAAGTTTATTTTCCAAATTTAACTTTGAGCAGCCACCCAGCAACAATTGCTGGTTAAAAATTGCTTTGCAAAAATCACCCATAAAATGTGTATTATACATACATTTAATATAAAGATAATTCTTCAAATCATAATATATTAATTAGCTATATGATACAGCAAGCCACCATCAGATTACTTATCAAACTAATTTATTTTGCACAGTGGCAGCTAATTTAAAAGAAGCATTCTCTTTTCAGGCTTGTTTTTAGCAATTGTTAAGTAAAAATGATTAGTCTGGGATTTGAAAACAATCTTTGTCCCTATTTCTCTCTCTTTCTGAGGGACAATTTGTGATACTTCTACCTTTGGTGGACAGAGATAGAAATCTATAAAAAAGATAACTTGAAACTGGATGATGAAAACCCATCCAAAGAAAAAAGTGAATTCTACTTTCCAAAATTAGCATCAGATTTTCATCTCTTTATGCCCTTTTCAGGATCCTGTTGAAATCAGTGGGAGATCTATGAGTTAGGTGGGAAAGAATACACCTTAAGTATGTTGCTGGGATATACTCAGTGCAATTAAATGGAAACTGAATCCCACTGCCCACAGGCCTATGTGCTTGTGTCCATACTCATGTATTCTGAAGAAACAAATATTCCACTCATCCAGCAGACCAGAGAGAGAACAAAGAAATAACGGACCTTGATCCAAATAATAAAGTGGCTTTAACCAAGCTATTATGCATGATGGGAAAAGTATTTATATGGTTAGTAATGTATTTTGAGACTGATACAAAAATGGCCCTGAAGAGGCTCACTGAAAAAAATAACAAGTGACTCAGTTGTGTTAATGCTAACAACTTACACCAGGAACAAAACTCTGCCACAGAGCACAACCCAAACCTGCAGAAAATAAAACTATTCGAAAGTTACAGCAGATATATTTCACAAGACATTCTAATAAAATAATGATATCCATAGTCCAAATATACCAATGGGTTCAGCAGTGGAAGTGAAAAATCAAAGTGATGGAATGAAATAGGAAAAATCTTTATTAAAATTTGGTTCTGGTATGCATAAGGTCAAATATGTTCCAATTCAACTAGCATTATCTGTCCTTGCCAATCTGCGATCACCACTAACAACAGTATAGCTCTCAGATTCTCACCACAAATTACTCAGGGATAAACAAATGTATTGAATCAAACAGACATTTGCCAAATTAGAAGATATTTGTCTGCGTGAGACGTGCACCTTGCTTAGTTTTCAAATAATGGAAACCTGTTAACTCCACAGGCAAAGCTCTGATCAAAATTTCTGTTATTATAGATTTACTGAACATTTATTTTGTGCCAGGCACCATTCAAAGCCCATAGGTAAACTCCATATGGTTAATACTCTAGTTCTACCAAAAATTCATGGAAATTTACCTATAAAATCAATTTCTGAAGTCTAGGATGCTCAGTGATGATTTTTAGCCTCAGGTACAAAAACACTGGTCACCCCAACCATTTATACCCTATAACAGAAGCATTTATGCATTCTTCACAGATAAGGATCTAATTCTAGTTAATGTATTCAGGAATATTGAAATTCATTAATTCTCTTCTGGTTTAAATTTTTATTCTCTTATGTAAAAAATGTTGCCTTTAGGCCCTCAATTTAATAGAAACTATTTAAACTTCACATATACATATGTTTCCTCTTTCTGTTTTGTGTTTTACACTAAAACAGAGATAAACAAAATATTTTGGAATTAATTAAACAAATGAAAGTATGAAGTCCAAAAATGTAGGTAGAAACACTATTACCGAGTTATCTGGTTTTTTTTTTTTTTTTCCCCTTGCTGGAGTTATTATTTCAATTTCATACTTTGATATTAGGGTATAGAAACTATTCAGAATAAAATGAAATGAATGAAGTAATAGAGTTGATAAATTAATTTGAAAAAGAAATAGGCTGATGTTCTCATGTGACTTGAACAATACACTAACTTTATTGAAAATTGCAAGAGAAGATATCCAGAATGTTTTAGAAAGTGGTAATATCCTTGAAATGATCATATAACCATGGAAACTGGTGGCTCTCACCTACACGTTTAAATTTTTTTTTTTAAAGATTTTATTTATTCATTTGAGACACAGAGATACAGAGAGAGAGAGAGAGAGCATGAGCAGTGGGAGAGGCAGAGGGAGAGGGAGAAGCAGACTCCCGGCTGAGCCAGGAGCCCGATGTGGGGCTCGATCCCAGGACCCCGGGATCATGACCTGAGCCGAAGGCAGACGCTTAACCATCTGAGCCACCCAGGCGCCCCTACAAGTTTAAATTTAAGATAAGATGTTATCATCAACCTCATACACATAACTAAATACTTAATGATTTAGGAGGGCATGGTCTTTCATATTCTTTTAACAGGGCAGAGGCCTTATTTTTGTTTTTCTGTTATTTCATAGGTACTAAGAGGTTAATCATATAAGAAGAAAATTATTTCCCCTTCATCTGTTCATATCTAGAGGGAAATTATATGGTAAAAGCAAGGAACCAAAATAGAAAGAAGAAAAAAGGATATGTATATGTTGTATATGAAGAAAATAAAAATATAAACAAGATGTTCAATAAGTCTTCATAAATCAAAGATCTTGGTTAGCTTACCCAGTTCTCATTTTCCTTTCCTTTCTTTCCTTTCTTTCATTGTCAAAATGATTATCTATAATCCCTAGGCATCCATATCTCTCACTTCTTATTTTCTACTTGGAACCTAGCTAGCTAGCTACTTGCCATACATTAAAACTTTGCATTCTACATTTATAGAAAAACTTATGCTTTCACTTGCCATTCTCAAGTCTGATATTTCACACTCACTCACACACACACACACACACACACGTACCCCTCCTCAATGAAGTTGAAGTAAAAATAGAAAAAATACAAATAATAACACTTCCCAGATTATACCAAAAGCAACAGTGAAATAACTGGATTTCTTTAACAGTAACCTACAACTGCCTCTCTTATCCTTTTCAAAAGAAAATTCACAAAGGGGATTTTGCATATGTTGTCTAGCCTCATGAAGTTATTCAATAAACTAAAAAAGAATCAGCTCATGAATAGTTTTGAAAAGAGCACAGTGATTTTGCTGGGGAAACATTAGCACCAGGACCTTTCAAAACAGCAACAAGTAGAGAAGCACACAGAGGATGCCATTTGTGGCCTTGTCTAGGCTCTTTCAAGACAACCTGCAAGGCATGAGATTTTAGACATGAAACTGTTCAGCTGAATATCAGAAATGACTGGAATGGTCCTGCTCCTGGGAGTTCTGGCTCTCTGAACAGCTCATTTCACCACTGCATTGCTTGTGGGCTTCCCATAGTGCCTGGCACAAAATAAATGCTCAACAAATCTATGATCACAGAAATTTTGATCAGTGCTTTGCCTGTGCAGTCATCAAGTACTAGCTCTGTAGTCAATAACACTTTGCATGGTGTTGAATAATTCAGTTATCACCTTCAGAAACCAGAATATGCCCAGAGCAACTGAAGCCCTGTAACTCTGAGAGGTCTGATTACAAACTAGAATGCTTTGAGAATCTCTAAGAATGTTCAGTCTCTTTATTAGAACAGCTTTCTCCTCTTAGAAAAGAAAGAAAGAAAAAGAAAGAAAGAAAGAAAGAAAGAAAGAAAGAAAGAAAGAAAGAAAGAAAGAAAGAAAGAAAGAAAGAAGAAAGAAAGAAAGAAAGAAAGAAAGAAAGAAAGAAAGAAAGAAAGAAAGAAAGAAAGAAAAAGGGAAGGCGCTGTGTAATAAACTAATTCAGAAAAAATAAAGACGAAGGCAAGGCAAACATGAAACAAAGAGAACATATGGTATTTTACATGATATATGCTGATATTTTACCTGTCTTCTATTATTCATCTTTCTTCCAGATTTACATATTTCTCCATTTATACATAGGGAATTGAGGATTTTAAAAGTTTTTCCCTGCCCTAATAGATGCAATGACGTTTGGGATTCTGATTATTATTATTGTTGTTATTATTATTTAAGATTTTATTTATTTGAGAGAAAGAAAGAGAGAGAGCAAGTGGGGAGGGGTGTGCAGAGCAGAAGGGCAGAGGGAGAAGGAGAGAGAGTATCTCAAGCAGACTCTGTGCTGAGCGTAGAGCCCAATTCGGGGCTGGGGCTCAATCCCACAACCCTGAGATCATGACCTGAGCTGAAATCAAGAGTCAGTCGCTTAACCGACTGCACCATCCAGCCCCTCTGATTATTCTTTAAGAAGAAATTTATCAGAAGGAATTTTGCTCTTCCACCAATAGAATTCCTACTGCTGTTTGGTTAGTTTCTTGGAAGAAGCCTGCCATTCTGATGCAATCTTCTCCATTTCCATGTTTTCCCAAGCATGGACATTGTGAGGTAGGGTAGCAGAGGCAGCCCTACTGTTAAAGCTAAAGTTGATGTTAAAGTACAAAGAACGAACTTTAAATTCTCCCTAATATTAAAAACAATGAGATTAAATACAGTAATCTCTCTCTCTCTCTCTCTCTCTGAATCCTAGTGTTTCTAAATTCTACTTTCCAAGTTTGGGGGAATTAAAAAAAAAAAAATCTCATTTAGGCTATCAACTATCCTAACTTCTGTTTTTTCAAGATCTGTTTACCCGTAAGCTGGATTACAGAAAAATGCAAGTAGAAAAAGAAGAAATGCGTGTTTTTATTATTAAAAAAACTTAATAAGAAACTCCCTAAGTAAATGGGTTAGCCTTTTCACACCCTAAAGGATGAGCAGCTAGCTTTCCTGCTCACTAATGAGCTACTTTTGACCTAACTAAAACCATTTCAGGACCAGTTGTGTCTACTCATTCACAAAGGCCTCCCCCACCCCCACACCATTTCCATCCAATGGGCCGTCTGCCTGATCTGCATGCAATATTGTCCGCCAGCATGAACGATTTACAATGGGCACTTTATTTCTGTAATTTCAAGGGAAAAGGAGAGTGAGAAACAACTACTGATGCAAAATATCATTTTTTCCTTTCTAATGGATGAGTAATAACCAGGAGATTTCTGAAAAGCTGTCCAGGGTGCCTGTCAGAGCTGGCAAAATTTCTGACCCAGAGAAATATATTCACGAACAGGCCCTGTGATTATGAGTTACAGGCCCCTTTGGAGCAAGCTGCTTAGAGAAGCACCAGAGAAATTATAAAACTAGTCTAAATACTTGGCACATAGAACTCACCATTCATACGTACATACGATTTTGCACGGAAGAAAATATATAAAATTCTATGTCTGAATTAAATTTAAAAGAACATATATGGAATATATGTTATATGAGAACTCTACAATGAAGCCCTATTTCAATAGATGCCAAAGGGCTGGAAATCAGGAAGTGGATGTAAATTAGATCAGACTTTGGCACCTTGCAAATCCATATTCCCATCAGCCCCAATCCTTGTGCTCCAATTTAACTTGATTCTGAAGATCCTCTTTGTGGTCTGATTTGGAACCTATTACCTCTCTTTTGAAAGGAGTACAATAAGGGAGGAGAGCAGGAATATGTGAAGAAAGGTAACAATAATTCACTTGAATTAAGGGATCATTTTGCTTCATGTTCCCTTTCAGTCCCTCCTGCCCTGCGTAGATCTTGGCAACGGTTGCTGTTCTGGTGCCAATTTAGCGGAGGCCGTGGGCACCGTGCTGGAGCGGAGAGGAACAGCATAATGTCTCCAAATGGAAACTGTTTGTCAAACACCAGAAGCCAACAGAGTGAATTAAGAAACCAGGGGTTAAAACAACTGTGATGATTCAAATCGGCGCTTTGTTCTACACGGGATTTCTCTGAACAAGGGCAGTTCAGCAGCCTGGTCCCCTGCGAAGACTCACAACTTGGGCATAACTTTCCTCTAGGCGGTCTCTCAGAGTGCTCTTCACTTTGCAGAACTGAAAAGAGTGTCTCCAGTAAGTGAGGAGTTGTGCACTTCGCAAGGTATACGGGATCGGCACAAGATTATTTAAAAGGACTGGACATGAAAATGATGAATGCAGTATGTATACAATTCCAATACACAGAGTAAGTTTCTTGGACAAAAATCAGTTAAAGTGGCAATTTGGCATCCTGTGGAAGAAACATCTGGTTGGTTGACTACAATTTCACTTGTGAATCAGCAGTTTTGGCACTGTACACACACAATCAGAGATTAATTTTATGACGTTATCCGAGCTTATTTGTGCTTCGTTTTAAAACTTTGGCAAATGCCCAGTGTGATTGGGGGATGATACAATGATAACTTGGTCTAGTGAGTAAATTGTGTTAATACTAATGGGATAAGTAATTTAAAGAGCGATTGCTGTCATATTTACAGTCTGCAGAGTACCTCTATAGCTATTATATCATTTGGTTCTCATGAGGACTCTATAAAGTAGACAAGGGGGATATTTTCAATTTCACAGTTGAGGAAACGGAGGCCAAGGAAGTTACCTGTCCCGAGGTAACTTTTCAGACCGGAACTTTAATTCAGATCATCTGATTCCAGTTCCAGTGCTAATTTGCAGCTCATGAAGAGAGAGTGCTTTAATGCCTGGTCAGGCTTGTTGCTTTTGGTTCAGAAGTGGGGAGAGCTAGAGAGAATGAAATGCATCCTCACAATTCCGAATCTGTTGTAGAATAACAGTGTGTGTTTGTGGATATTGATAGAGACAGTCCGCATGTATGGTAAACGTGCACATTTGCATTTTGTGTGTAACCATGCCCCACAGATAGCAATCAGCATTCATTTGGCTTCTGTGGTTGAAAATGCATTGGTAACTCTGGTCTTAGTCACTTTTTACGTGCCCTAGAACAGTGGAGGTACTCCTTAGTTAGCTGTTACCATTACCTTATTATCTTTTAAGAAGACCTAAAATAGTAGGGATGAACAGATAGGTGTTGTTCACAGTGCCAAACCACACCACCGTCATTGTCAAGAGTGCCCTGGGTAAGAGACAACGCTCAGTGTCTATCGCATGTGAAGCTGGCTTTCAGATTCTCAGTTTTCAGTTTGAAAAAGGTGGACCGTCTCTTTATTTCAATGTGTTTACAAATGTACCATTTCCATTTTAACAAATTCCAAAATATCCCACCTCCTTTTTTTTTTTTTTTGAGGCAGTATTGGCGTGGCATTCTGAACATGTTGTGAAACTCAGACGGAGTGGAAATTTAGTTTGCTATCGGCTAATAACTTCTTCCTAGCAGTTCAACCTAAAATTCAGGAAATTGACTCTTCACATGTGTGTGCCCAGGAGCACTTAAAAAGAAGCAGTACCTGTGCATAACGGGAAAGAAGGAGATAATGGTAAAGAATACGAATGCCACAGAACATGGTGAGATGCATGGGCTTGGTTTTCAGTTCCTGCCATTTTTTCACATTTCAGGAGTAAAACAAAGAACACGCTAACAGCAAGAGATTAATGCAAAAAAGGTGGCTCTTCCCCAAACATTCTGCCTTTTTATCCTACTGTCTGGAAAATGAATTGAGGCTTCTGAAACTAGCAGTGCCTTTGCATTTTTCTTCATTAGGAAGTGTATTTGTAAAACAAGCTCCAAATTTTTGCCATTCATGATTCCTGGTCACAGGGTGAGATTCTTCCGTGACACAATCTTCAATGTATATGAGCCAGAGGATCATTTCTCATCCCGGGCTCCCGACGTAGTGAAGGCGCAGCTGAAACCACCCCTCCCACACTCTCCACTTCAACAACAGCAGCTCATTATCACAAGCACGTTGCAAAGGGCGGTGCAGGCAAAAAATCAATCTGATTGCCCGTATAGCTCTGCAAAATCATTCCAGGGAAGAAAAAAGAAATGTGGGAGAGGAAGGGAGAAAAGGGGCTGGGAGGTGGGAGGTGGGAAGGAGCAGGAGTGAGGACACAAGCCCTCACAGGCCCATAAGGACTGAAGTTTAATGGCTCAGTGCTTGTTTTGAACTGTGACCTGAGGTTTGGCTGGGCACTAACAGTGGCATGCCTCATCAGCCACTGTCATAGCCACCCCCAGGGTATACCTCCAGCAGGGAGTCAGCTCCGTATCCTGAATTCTCAACTACCAGCTACCCACTGCCTCCTTCGCACGCACTGCTGAGACCCTGCCGAGAAATCAGCATGCAACCCAAGGAAGCATCCTTTCCTCTGGAATAAAAATTAATATTACTTGTCATATTTCATGTCTGAGCTCTTTTCATGCTTTATCCTCTGGTAATGAGGGCTAAATTACCAATATTAGTAGATTTTCATGGCTAGCACAGAAAGAGCTGTTACCAGAATAAATGTTTGCCTTGCTTCTGTTGGACACAGGCTCTGCTAATGCAGCTTTGCTAATTATTTCTAAATAGGCAATAATCTGCATCCCCTAGTGCTGGATAGTGGATTGGCCACGTACCTGCTATTTCCCTTATTTACATGTTTTACAACTTTATCAACTACACTAATTACACTCTGAGCACTGTTTAAAATTTTCTGTTAATAGAGATACAATGATGCACCAGAGGATGTGTATTTATGCCATAATTACGCCTCTGTTCCTACGATGCAGTCTCCAATTAGCTGTCTACGGCGGCACAAGCAGCTGCCTGATATTCTAAAGCAGTGAAACATCTGCACGGCGGATGATACGCTCACATGGATTTTTTTTTTAAGCCTGGAAATTTACACCCAAGGGAGTGCAGACAAATAGGAGCCTGTCATGTGTGGGGATGATTAGAAATCCTCACCATGGCAACATTGGGAGCAGCCATGTCACAGAGTGAGGGGACACATGTCTAGATGAAGGCGCTAAAAACATTTGCCATTTTTTTTTTAGCTTCAGTCTTCCAAACTTCCCTCCCTCCCCCTTTCTCTTTTTCATATTCTTCTCTTTGCATCTAAAGCCAACCAAAACAGCAGGTGAAAAGGCCAAAGTCTGCAGCCATGCAAGGCATATGACGCCCGGGATTTAGTGTTAGGAAAAACAGTGCGCAGTCAGAAATGTTAGACCCAGGAAATGTGCAGGGGGGTGGGGGTGGGGGGCAGGAAAGGGGGTGCTGCGTGTGTTTGGTTTGAAAAATACTGTAATAATAATTGTGATTATTATTATTATTTTTTTAGTGGCCGGTTGTGTTCGGAGCAAGAGGCAAGATAGAAAATAAATATTAGGCAGAATAGGACTGTTGAGGTACCTTACTCCAAAGATGACACCTAATTTAAAATTTCCTTTTAACCCTCATTAACAGTTACAATTTCTGCATGAACAGTTGGCTAGCACACATTAGTGAGAGTAGGGGAAGGCACACAAATGTCTTCTAGTCTGATATTGAATATACTTCTTAATGGCTGCTTCTCTGATAAGCCCTGCCTGTGTAAAGACAGTGCACGGATGTATTTAACCATACCAGAAAAGGGTATCGAGGCCTATAGGCAAACAGGGAGAAAATATAAAAATACCTCACCCTCTTTCCTAGAGCTGTATTGACTCGTGCATCAGAGTAATTAGACTTTTGTTAGGAATGACATTGTACTTTGCCTATGATTTGACCACGCAGGCTTCAAAGATGCATCTCATGGCATTTATTGTTTTGCTCTAATGTATTGCCTTTATTCCAATATGAAAATGCTGGTTTCGTTATCAATTTAAAATTGGTTTTCCAAATAATTATCTTATCAGATGGTCATGGCAACACTTTACAATTAATAACAAAGACATGTTTAAAGGTATTTAATTAGCAGAGAGCTGAGAGGTGAAGGGGGCTGTGACTAGTGAAATAATTAGAGGGAAAATGCTTTAATACGAAGAGTAATTATAGGTAGGGGTAAAAACGTAACATATGTGCTAAATTATAAGCGTACCACAAGCAATGTGAATTGCATTAAGGATCAAACCTAATCACTTAAAATCAGCACTTGTTCTGTGACGACAGTCCTGGTGGGAAGGCACTAGGCTGTCCATACCTGTGTTACTTAACACCACTTTAGATGCTACTTTAGAATCTCTAACGTCAGTGTGAGGTCCAGATCATTCTATCATAACTGGACTTCTAATAGATCATTTCTTCAAAATGCACATCACTTAATTCATTCTCTTGAGGAAGAATACAATGTTAGGAAATGATTTTGTGTTTAAAAGGCATACATAATAACTTTTTGTTAATAAATGAAGTATTTGCACATATGTGTATATGTGTGCATAGACACGTAAAGCCTGGAGGTACTTTCAAAATAATCGTGCAATACCATAGGCCCGTAGTATCAAATCTCAGAATTGGAGTCGTGTGTTTTAGAAGCAAGGTTTTATAATTCTTTGATATGTTTAAATAATTTCATAAGATTCTAATAAAAATGTGAAAGAAAAGATCGTTCTGAGTTAACAGACTATATTAGCATTAGCTTGGGTTAATGGCAGATAAGTCTCCTAAGCCCGCTTCTTCTAAGTTCCCCACACTCTGGTACCACTGGGTACACGATGATCAATATTTCAGTCAGCCCCCTCAGGCTCCTGGCTTTTATCAGACCATGGCACTAAGGTGCCTTACAGTGTTTACCAAGGAAATCATAAAACATTATGTTAACAGTGAAAATGTCTTTCCTCTCCTTAACATTTCAGGTAATGTGGGAATTCGTTACTTATTCAATTCCAAAAGAGAAACTGAGAGTTGCCTTCATTTTCCCATATCCAGCAAGGGAATTTTCAGTGTAGTCGTACGGTGGCTACATAAACAATTCCTGTCATGCCTCTGGTCTCATCGTCCCTCAGCATACCGTATTTTGTACAAGCGTTATATTAGAGAAGTATGATACTGAAGATCCACCACCCACCACATCTGTCAGCATAAGGACAGAGTTTATCTGATAAACAAGTCATTTTTGGAAACTGCAGATGCTCCCACTGTGAAGTATTAAATGTGGCCCCGCTTAGATACATAGAGTGGGGTTCCGGTCGACTGAACGCAGGCTGATAAGCCTGCACAGCTCAGAATGCTGTTTGCCCACATACTAATGTTAAACAAAAGAACCGCAGACTGCAGAGAAAGGATGCGGGTCAGACCAGTAAATTGCTTAAACCCTTAGGCAGCCTTCTGAAAAGAAGAGGCATGAAAGAAGCTGATATGAGCTTTTATGCAGAATTGTTCTGTTTATTATCCCTGTTAAGGAAATGATGGCAAGTGCCTTGTTAAACTCTACATTCCCACCAAGGCAAGAGGACTGACTCCCTCTAAACAAGATGCGATATGCCACTGGTCATCACTTGATAAGCCGCACATCTCTTCTATATTATTTATACATTATGAATACAATAAAAAGACAATAATAAAGCAGTACACATGATAACCATAAACGCTGTTCAGTTGTGTCCTAGAAGCACCCAACCTGATTTGTCACGGGCCCTCCAAACTACTAACGATCTGTCCTAGGAGAAATTAATTTTGTATAAAAATTTCACCATCTTCCATTAAAACTTGGTTCGTTTTCAACTGTGATGGCTCAATTTCAAATGAATTGCAGAGACAGTTTAATAATAAAATCAGAATAAAGTATGTCATTGTGGCAACATGTAAACTTACCCCGAGTAAAGCAGGGATATAATTTTATTAGTAAAATTCTCCAGTGGATAACATGACAGTCAGTATTGAATCTCTCATGTGTTAGGGGTTTGAGCTGGTGGAAGGGTGGGCAAGATTCCTGAGTTTGCTAGACTTTCAATACTTCCACTCAGATCTGACCCCTTAAGAAAGAGCATCTTTTTTCTGAATGCAGATTTTTCTTCTGCTAAGTCTCCTTCCCCACCCCACCCCTCCCGCAGAGACACTCCCATTCTGATTCACTGCTGGGACAAAGGAAATGAGGGAAGATCCCAAGGCTTCAGGAAAATCTGGTAAGAGAACCCTAATAGATAAGCAATCCATTCCATCCAAATCACAAAGCAGGAAAAGATTTGACAATCAAAGGGTCACTGTACAGGAGAAAGAAATAAAACTACAGGGCGGGGACGCCTGGGTGGCTCAGTCGGTTAAGCTTCTGCCTTCGGCTCAGGTCATGATCCCAGGGTCCTGGGATCGAGTCCCGCATCAGGCTCCCTGCTCGGCAGGAAGCCTGCTTCTCCCTCTCCCTCTGTCTCTCATGAATAAATAAATAAAATCTTTTAAAAAAATAAAAATAAAAAAATTTTAAAAACTACAGGGCGTACACACAGAATAAAGAAAAACGCACATAGGCAACTGTACCGACAACAAAAAATTAAAAATTACCCTTTGCTTAAAAGTAGTATAACATGTCGTTGAGTACTACTTTGACATTTCCCTATGGCTTAGCTCAACAGGCAACAAATGAAAACAATCTTGACCCTGTTCTGCTAAGGCTCGGTGCAGGAGGCCTGTCCATACATTGTCATCAGATAATCTTCCAGTCACAGTCAGGCTTAAAGTATTGACACCTATAGGAGCAACAGGTTTTTAATAGGAAATACTCAACTCTGGTCCCGAATGTTTCCAAAACAAACAAAAATTTAAGCAGTATGCACAGGCACACCCATCACCCCCCAAACACACACAAACACACACACAAGCACATACTACTAAGATCCTTCCACATTATAACCAACTTTTAGAGAAAATAGAAGTTTTTTTTAAGAGTTCTAACCTTAAGGGACACAGAAGCCGAGAAGTGTTTTTAAACAGAGTACTAAAATGGTAACAAAGCAAAAGGGGAGTGGAAGGCGAGGGCCAGACCTGACCAAGCACATGTGACCGGGGATTGTGGGGACTCAGTACGACCCGTCAAGAGCTCAGCTAAGGACAGGCATAAAGGACAAAGGAGATTTGTAGAAGTAAAAAACAAACAAACAAAAAACCAAAAAACATTCATCTCTAGATTTAAAAAAAGAAAAAAAACAAAACACACACACACACAGGATTCTGACACTGTGACGTTGCAACTCTAGTGAATGGTCCATGGAGGGAGCTGTTGACACAAGTTCCTGGGTGGAGATAAAATGACACC
The DNA here is from genome assembly GCF_029215605.1 of Mirounga angustirostris. Lineage (NCBI taxonomy): Eukaryota > Metazoa > Chordata > Mammalia > Carnivora > Phocidae > Mirounga > Mirounga angustirostris. The sequence goes on along the minus strand of NW_026991716.1, from coordinate 84,416,584 downwards.
ATTACATCCATCTGAAAAGAAGGAAAGGGAAGAGAACTTAACTAAACAACACATTTGAAATGATTTGGTAGAAATGACTTTCCTTGAAGTGACAAATTGTTCTCCAAGGGCATCACCTAACAGAGGTCCCTGCCAGGCACCTCTCCTGGCCCCCTCTGTGCAGGCCTCAGAGCTCAGGCTCTCGGCTCCGGCTCGGGTCCATTCAGAACAGAGGCAGATAGCCTTCAGAGCACACAAATAAGCCACCACTCCAAAGAGGAAAGCTCTGAGAAAGGCCAGGAGGAAGTGAGTTAACCCCTGCAAAACCAGCCATATTGTTATGGTAATAATTTACTCAGGGTAACACAGAAGGTAAATAGATGGGAAGGATGCTCTCATCAAAAGGCTAAATTCAGATCGCGCTGAAGGACAGAGCATGCGGGAGGAGTGTCTTTTCACATATTGTCTGACTCAAGAATGCATAACGGGTGCATCACTTCAAATAATTTTCATTGCACACATTTTTCTGTTTAGAAATTTTGCAGAGTAAGCCTTTCTTTTTCTTCTAATTCCTTGGCAATAGGCATTGACAGGCTTCGGATGATAAAAGGAAAAGATTATATATGTGGACTGAGGATCCTCGCTGCTCAGGATTTATTCCCAAAGGCCTTCACCCACCTAATCTGGAGGGTCTTTCAAGGGCACAGAGCTCACCTCCCTGCCTTAACGGACATTCACAGGAGTAAAAAACTCAGCAGGCCTGAAGCAGAGCAGGGGCCTTAGAACAGTCTGTCCTCAGCCGCCTTCTGCTTCAGCTCATCTGAGGAAGACCTATCAGAAGCCACACATTTTCATGAGGTCTAAGAGCAGTAGTGGTGGGATGCCTGGGTGGCTCAGTCGTTAAGCTTCTGCCTTCAGCTCGGGTCATGATCCCAGGGTCCTCCCTCTGCCTCTGCCTCTCTCTCTCTATCTCTCATGAATAAATAAATAAAATCTTTAAATAAATAAAAAAAAGAGCAGTAGTGGTAACGTTTGTTCACAAAAATGGGATAAGCCTTTTTAAAAAATTACAGACTTTCCCCCTCTCCTTTCCCTTCTTTAGACATCTATGTGTGAGAGGGTAAAAAGCTCAGCTCCACAAAGAATAATATTATGCAACTTGGTAAACTTGAATTAGTTTGGATTAATTAATCTTGGAAAATAAAACTTTTTTTTAACAACACACGTATATATTCTTTTAGAAAACCTACCACAAAGGCTATAATCTGAGGTTGAGGAACCTTTTTGAAAGCACAAATATTGAAATTTACTTTTCCATTTCTATGAAATTTACACTCATATTCAGCTATTATGACAAAACGTTTCACCCTCAGGTCATAAAAATTATGTCTACGTTCTTGAGGTGTAAAAGATTCTCATGAATTAACATTTATTAAAAATAATGAATATAAAAACTAACCATATTAAAACCAGGTTTTGACCCTATGTATACTTGGAATGGTACTGAAAAGGTACAGGTAGACCAGGGACGTTCTTTTCCATTGCATTTTGGTAGAATTATATGAAATGGTGAGTCCCCTACTTGAGTCCTTAAGGATTACCTTGCATTAAATGCTCTTTTGCTAGTAACGTCACATTTATCCTCCTCAGAAACTTACGATGTGGGACAGAAGTTATTATTAATATCAAGGTTTTAAATGGAGAAACTAGAGTAAGACGTTAATGATCATTAATTAATGCTTTAATTAATTAACAGGAACGCGTTTTAGTCTGTTCATATTTTTTCAGGAGCTTTTGCTTTTTGCAGAGTAACTTCAGGCCCTGGGGAAATTACCAAAGATTCTTTCTTTCTTTTTTAAGATTTTATTTATTAGAGCACATAAGCTAGCTAGAGCACAAGCAGGGGGAGCAGCAGAGGGAGAGGGAGAAGCAGACTCCCCACTGAGCAGGAAGCCGGATGTGGGGCTCGATCTCAGGACCCTGAGATCATGACCTGAGCCGAAGGCAGATGCTTAATCAACTAAGCCACCCAGGCGTCCCAACCAAAGATTATTTCTGACATATAGCCTGTAGTTGGTTCTCAAAAACACAGTGCCTGTTATTCGTCACATAGCACTAAGGACTTACATGTTGACCCATTAAATTCTTTTTATTTTCTAATAAAGAATTTTTCCCAGTCTGGCTTTCTTGTGTCTGAATTGCAGAGGTGTTTGTGAAGTGTGCTAATTGGTCATTCTTCATGAACATTATTGTTCTGTATTTTATTTTATTTTATTTTAAAGATTTTATTTATTTATTTGACAGAGATAGATACAGTGAGAGAGGGAACACAAGCAGGGGGAGTGGGAAAGGGGGAAGCAGGCTTCCCACTGAGCAGGAAGCCCAATGCAGGGCTCGATCCCAGGACCCTGGGATCATGACCTGAGCCGAAGGCAGACACTTAATGACTGAGCCACCCAGGTGCCCCTTGTTCTGTATTTTAAATTCAACCTTACATAAGAACAGATGAGGAAACATAAAACGAAACAATAAAATGAAAATAGCAAAAAAATAAATAAAAGGAATGAAAGGTACTGATGGAGCAGTTTGGCATTTCTGTCAGCGTGAACTTATTTTGACACCAAACATATTTCTAGAATAGTATCAAAATGAATATGTTTTAGACTTTAAGGAAATGTATATGTAGGTTGTGTTTATATAAGTTAATAGATCATAAAGGTTAAGGCTGAGCCTTTCAGAATAAAATATTTGCATATTTAGCATATCCCCCACTGCTTAGCTGTGTGTCATCCTAACCTACTTGACCTCTCTGATCTCAGTTTCCTCATGTATAAAACGATCGTGTTAACACCTAACCCTATAAAGTTCATGTGAGAATTAATTGATTAGCTAATGTGACAATATGTGTGGTCAAAATTGTATCAATTCAGATAACTAAGGATTTTGTATTGAATTAATTTCTATTTTGATTTTATTTAGAATAAGCTATTGAAGATAAAAATTACTGGACCAAAAAAAGAAATCATGCATTGATTGATTGTGTACCTAACATTCTTTTGTCTCTAACACATGTTGTGAATGAAAAGTTTTAAAAGTTTCTTGAATAAACACAAGCGGTATCTGGATGTGGGGGTTTCAGCCTTTATTTCTCCTCAGGAGGAAATCCTGTTTCTCAGAGTCCCCCTCTGAAACCGGTGGTTCCGATATGCTTTGTGGCAGTGGGAAACTTACTGCCTAGTAATAACCTCCTTCTCTGGCACACTTTGAATATGGGACAGCCTCATTTAGAAATCCATGACTTTGGTTTATGGGTTTATCAGACAAATAGGAACCTTTGGGAATAAAAGGGGGCACGGCTGACAGCCACTCTCTGACAACAGGGGTAAACCTGTGTTCTCTCTGGCAAAAAGGGACTTGTGCTCCATCTATTTATAGGTATCACTCTGTTGATGAGCTATTTGTTTTATTTAGTACATGAAGCCCATAACTTGTGAAATATTTCCCCCTTAATCACATGTTTCTCACTTATGAGTGAGGCAGACATCCTCTCTGTCTAAAAGATTTTGAGTGAATTTCAAGGAACTACCTAGACTGCTAAATAAATATCACTCACTCTAGGGTGTGATGGACATCTCTGGCATACAGAAACTATTTTCTCCAATAGCATTTTTTAAAGCAGAGACCTGTAAAAGTTTGCTTATGTTATTGGGTAACATCGATACACTTCGTCATGGAAAAGAAGTCTGCTGAATTAAACTGAACATTCATGAACATTATTGTTCAAACGCCCAGCCATTTTTAGACAATTTCAAAAGACATGAAAGTCTGACATTAATGCTTAGTGATTTTTGTCTTAATTTAAAAATGCAGGCCATTATATAATATTGAAAAGATATATTTTTATCTCCGTGGTGGTGTCTGCCCTGCATCTAACTTACATAGCGATCCCACACTGAGGCTATGAAATTCTGGTGCGGGAGAGCTGATGCCACAACAACCCTTTCTGGTCAGCTGAGATTACCAGAAGCAACCCCTGCGAGGGCTGCAGGAGCTCCTCTGGTTGGGTACAGGATCATCTTGCCATCGAATGTGACCTGACACGCTCAACAACAGTTGATATATGTGCAGTAGTTACTAAGGGTAACTCTTGATCAATATGTCAGATTTCAAAAGCGATTGCAACAAAGTAGACTCTGGATTATGAGGGATCTGAATGCACAAAGGCAATAGAAGGACAAATCAGGCCGGACTGCCTGCATTTTGCATGTCAAAGGACAGAGCACATGATGCTGGATCTATAAATGCTCCGAGTACTTAAGAAGGCAGTAGGCTGTGGATCATTTGGTGGGCTAAAAATGTTAAACATTGCAAGTTAATTATTAGTAAGGAGAAGAAAGAGAAGAGGAGCATGAGAACACAGAGTTCTGTAAACCCCGGTAATTCTGCCCAGGCCTGCAACTTGCTCAGACCTCACCTAAGCATCCATTAACATGATAATGCGCATTAATCCCGCCAAACACAACTCATCTGTCATCCGAAGTGGCAACCCATCTGTGCGCATGTTGAGGGGGGGAATTCACAGTTTTAGCTGTCGAGGGATTAGCTTCAGAGGAAAGGCTGATTTCCCGTAATTCTTTGCTAGGAAAGCACTCATTTGTTTGCATTTTTTGAAGCACCTATTTACTTTTCAGCTTTCATCATCTCCCCAACATCTTAAGCAGAAGCTAAGCGGAGGACGGATAAAATGGCAATAAAAACATCGCAGGAAAATCAGGCTGAAGTCTGATTTCGTTCTCTCTCAAAGTCTGTGATGTTATTTATCCTTATTTCTTTGGCTGATCTCAGATATGCTCTCTGTCGGAACAAAGGAAAAATATGTACATATTTTTATATCTTTAAGAGTTGTTCATTAAGGGGTTATGCTCTTCTCTGTTGCTTTTATGTAATTGATATAATATGGGTAAAAAACTATGTATGTCTTATTATCATATATGTTCTCTGTTGTGTGGACAAGAAGGAGAAGATACTGTGTCAGAGAAGGTAAGGAAAAGAAAAAAAAAGAGCTTAATTTTTTTTTCCTCACTACTTATTTAAAAGCAAGCACAGTGATTTTTCTCCCCACCATGAAACTTTATCTAGTGGTTAAATAGTCTTCTTAGGGTCATATCTACTTTGGACAAAATTATGTGTGTATAATAAGCAAACACAAACTTTCTTCTAATGCAAATCTACAAAAATATAAGAAGCACTGGCAAGAGAAATAGCATTAAATATTTTTGAGGGTAAACTATCCCATTCAGTCAGTTTAGTGGAAAGAAAAATCAGTCACAAGGCATCATGACTGGTTGGTTGACTTAATTGTTCACTTTTCAATGGGTTATGTTGGAATAATCCAGCAGTGACCTTCTGTGTTAAAGAGAAGATGCAAATAACCATTTAAAAAATAGCCATTATCAAGCAAGCAATTTGGCTGATTTTTGGTCAAAATGACCTGTCATTTACCTAAACTGATTAGCAAATTTATTTTAAAAATCATACTGTTCTATGGGCACAGCCAGGCATTTTTTGTTGTTGTTGTTGTTAACACTTAACAAAGGTAGTAAATCTCATTTATTTTCATTTCCCTAATCTAAAGTGTCCTAAAGTGTATCCTGTGGGATGTTCAAAGATCTTACATGCAAAGTGTTTCCTCATATTTAAGTTTGGCAAAAATTGGGCTAAATAAAATTAACCAGGCTAATCCATGACAGGACTTCTTAGTTAATGAATTTTGTACATCCTTAAGTAGGAAACACGTGAGGAAATTATTTTACATTTTAAATTCTGTGTCCTCATCTGTAAAGTGGCAGGGGGAAACGGGATCTAAATCCAGTTAACGCAGGCAAAGAGTAAACACTTAATCAAAGTTAGCTAATATTGTTAGCATGCATATATTTTCCAAACATACTTGGGAAAGTATCATTTTCCCAAGTAACATTACTTGGAATTAAATTTGCAGAACTCACTCTTGGAAACATTACCTGACCCTAGCATTGCAAAATTTCTATTTTTAGGAATATCTATCAGAGAATCTCTCCAATCAATAAGCCCTCAATGTGAAAAGATGCTAAGAGCCGGAATTTTTTAAAAGTACCTATTAAAGAAAGATAATTAAAATTAAAGCCAATACATTCAAGATAAAAAGATCAAGCCATAAAACTTGTTACTTGAACAACTTCCTTTGGGTACCTGGTCCTGAACATTCATTACCACCTGTCCATCACACCTGGCAAATGAAACAGGTGTTAGGAAGCTGACACAGTAAAGCAAACACTACTCTTTAGCCTTTGTTTTCTTTTTTCTTCCTTTTAAGATGCTACTAAGGAAATGACATGGAAATCTGTGTGACAGCACTTCTGAAAAAGAACATCTATGTAAAAGAGCATGAAGGAGGTATGAGAGAATCTAGCAAGCTCCATTTGGGTCTTTAGACCTAATAGCTAGATTTGGCCCTCAGATGTGCATGCATTCATGAGGTAATACTGAATTTGACCGAAGCTGTGCAAACAGTCCTAAAGCGAAAGGAGTCAAATGCTTGATGCCTAAAGAATTGCAACTGCAATTTCCCGATGAGATAGTCATAGAAAACCTACTCGGGCACAGAGGAAATATTCTGTTTCATCCTCACTGAGACCAGAGTGTTAAGAGAAAGAAATGTTTCAAGATTTTAAGTTTGTTTTTTCCTTGGGGAGCTAATAACCGAATTTCTTTTCAAATTTCTTTGAATCCATTAAAAGCAAATTTTGTGATATAAAACACACGTCGTTTCAATCATTTAGAAATATGCAGGTATTTGTGACCTATCAAACTGAGTGAAAGATTTCAAACTTGTGTACAAAACTTCAGCTCACCAGAGTGAACTCAGTACATTTGCTTGAATATGCAATGGTGCAATCACTAAAATAAATATACTTGCTGCACTCAATTAAACATTGTATTGTACATGTGTGTTTATTCAATTGTGACAATACAGTGATTGAAACACACACGCTGGCACATTTGTCTCAATCTGTAGTTATTTATTTAAACGTACAATCAATCATAGGCCTCTGCTTTTATTTTGCCTTTGTATTTTTAAAGAATCCTAGTATAAACCAGTGCGTATGCTGCGACACGGTGAAGAACTGAAATGCACACGACATAAAGCAGTACAAAATTGGAAATTTCAGGGAAAGAAAGTATGCTATTGACATATGTAAATGGACAACTGTCATCGAGTCTAATACATAAAGTCAGAGCATTATGTTTTGAACTGCTCCTGTTGATAAATGGCTGCCCGTATGGTGATATTAATAGATGTTTAACGGTAATTAACAAAAATGGTGTAAAAGGTGTTGAAATCTTTGTTAAAATATTTACTTTCTATTTGTATATAGCTTTATTTGAGTCTTGTTCTATATCATTAATTATTTGAGACTTACTTATTATTGTATCACCAGTCTATTCTACTGTCTGAATTTGTTGCGATTCTCATCTTTCCGCGTGTTATGTGTGTGAATTCTTCCTCAGAGTATAGTACACCTTATTGTGTAATTTTAAAAAGTAAGCTCATCTTCTATAGGGCTTTATCTGTGCCTATTCTATGTAGTCTGGGTTGAAGGAATGTCCTTCCAGAGCAAATTTTCCTGGCAGATGTTCTGGCTTGGGACCTCAAGTCGCGGGTTCCTTATTCTCACAGGGCATTTTTCTCTCCATCTGGTGCAGTGCCAAGGTAGAGAAAGATAAACTTCCTTTCTCACTTCTGGACGTTTGCCCATGACTTTTACCCAGCAAGTGCTTTTCTCCTGTGCTTGACACGGCCAACTCTTCCCATATTTTAGACCTTAACTTATAGCTTACCTCTTTAAAGAAGCTGTCCCTAAAGACACTTTTACTGTTTTTTCATTTATTTATATATTCATTCAATTAGTATTTATTGAATGTTCATAATATTACAGGCACTGGGAATATGGTGATGAAACAGGACAGATGCAACCACTCTACCCAAAGAATTGATAATCCAGCAATGTGACCCTTTTATTCTCCATCTCCTTATTCCATTGATGTAATTTAATTTTTCTGCTGGCTTACATTTGTTTTTCTTTGTTTCTCTCTTTTGCTTGGCTATGAGTTTCCTAAGGATGAGCACTCTTGCTCACCTGTGTTTTCCCCAACACACAAATTGTTCCTGGAACATAATAGGCGGTCAAAAAAAAAAAAAAATCAGATGAATCACGGTTAACCCCTGAACAATGCTGAGATTAGGGGCACCGACCACCCACACAGTAGAAAATCCATATATAGCTTTTGACTTCCCCAGAACTTAACTACTAATAGCCTATTATTGACCAGAAGCCTTACCAATAACACAATGGTCGATTAACACATATTTTGTACGTTGTATGTATTATAAACTGCATTCTTACAATAAAGTAAGCCAGAGAAAAGAAAATGTTATTAAGAAAATCATAAGGAAGAGAAAATACATTTACAGCATTGTACTATATTTATTGAAAAAAAATTCACATATAAATGGACCCATGCAGTTCCAGCTCATGTTGTTCACCAGCCAATTGTAATTAATTGAGAGATAGATGAATTTAGTCCCCACAATGATCCAAGCAACCACTATTGTTGCTAGTTTACAGTTAAAGACATAGAAGCTGGGCGCCTGGGTGGCTCAATTGGTTAAGCGACTGCCTTCGGCTCAGGTCATGATCCTGGAGTCCCTGGATTGAGTCCCGCATCGGGCTCCCTGCTCGGCAGGGAGTCTGCTTCTCCCTCTGACCCTCCCCCTTCTCATGTGCTCTCTCTCATTCTCTCTCTCAAATAAATAAATAAAATCTTTAAAAAAAAAAGACATAGAAGCTGATGGTACTAATAGCACGTCTAAACCATGCTGTTGATCAGTTATAGAACCAGAGAATTATGTGAAACCATTAATCTGTGACTCAGAGTCCACACTCTTCTCCATGGTATTCTGCATTTTATTTTACTATGTGACAGTTATTAGGCAACACCAAGTAGTTATGAGATAACCAGAGGAGAGTGAGGTTCAAATTCACAAAAGTTTCTTACCCTCTCTCATTTCTGTAGTGAAGGTAGTAATAATACCTGATTCATAGATATACTATAAACATTAAATAATATGATAGATGTGTAGTGCTTAGAACAGTGCAAATATTGTTACTGTCATTGTAGTGATTATTAGTTTTACCCAAGAACAAAAAATATATAATTGTCAGAAGCATCTTCTGTGTGGACGTTATTTGAATTACACATGCGTGCCATTCCTCGACAGGCATTCGATCTGTATGTGTTGGGCAGATAGATAAGTGCAGGAGGAAGAAAGAAGGAATGACTTTATTCCTTTGCTGAAGAAAGAATAGATTGCAAAAGATTGCAAACATAAACAATACTTTGAAAACTACTAAGTAAGCACAGTGTCTTAAAATATGGTTAAATACAAGAGTGCTGCGCAGTTGTTAAAAGTAGGGAAACCTCCAGGGATCAGAACAGTCCAAAATTTTATTTTATTTTTTTTATTTTTTATTTTTTTTTTAAGATTTTTTTAAATTTATTTATTTGAGACAGAGAGAATGAGAGAGAGACAGCACATGAGAGGGGGGAGGGTCAGAGGCAGAAGCAGGCTCCCTGCCGAGCAGGGAGCCCGATGCGGGACTCGATCCAGGGACTCCAGGATCATGACCTGAGCCGAAGGCAGTCGCTTAACCAACTGAGCCACCCAGGCGCCCATGAACAGTCCAAAATTTTAGATCAGACTCTCTTAACTTTCCTTTGTAAGTCTTGTACTGCCCAATGCCTATAAAATAGAGTTACCAGTAAAAAAACAGAAAAGGATGATGATGATACTTAACAACATATCTGACAAGGCCATTATCAACATCGAAAGTAGATTTTAAAACGTAAAGCATTTTGACACTTTAAAGTACTATACACTTTGCAGATATGATTACATTTAGCAATAATTGACAACAAGCACCTGACTTAAGGCAAAGAGAAAAAAGACCCAAGTGTCAGTCATGATTTCACTCACTTATTTAAAACTTTCAACTGTTTTTTTTTTGTTTTTTTCCTGTGAGACTCAAATAGAGGTTTTCCTCCCTATCTCTATTCAGAGGACTGAGTTACCAGGGATCTCTCCCTAATCCAAGGTAGAAGGGGGATTGAACAAGGTGGTAGGAAGCTCATGAGAAGGGAGACAGGGCCCTTGGAAGAAAAGGACTTCAACAGGGATGATCCAAAGAGCTCCCAGGACTAACACCTCACCCTGTCTCCTAGGAGCCTGAACAACTTCCTGCTAGTCACTAAACCTCAAAAGGCACAAGCTTATCCTCCTCGTCAACCAGGATAGGCTCACTGTGAGCTCTTGGGAGGAAAACGCATGCCTCCTTCTCCATAAAGAATAGCTACCTGACCAACAGAAGCCAGGCTCTGGAGCCCAGGAGGACCTCTATATTAGGTTGGAAGCTGCCTGGCTTGCAGCTGGCCAGCCCAGGATGGAAGCGGCTTACTTCCATCAGGACAAGAACTTCTCGGTGGACTCTGAGCCACTTCATTTATGAGTCCTGTTTAGCCTTTGGACACCATCAATCTTACCCTATCCAGATGTTTACTACCTGGACTACGATTTTTTGCCACAATACACTGGTATCAGCACCGCCTGCCTGAAATGTCCCTGCTCAAGTCCCTGATCATGGCTGCCAATATAATGACAGCTCCCTAGTTTGCCCAGGGTAGTCCCAGTTTGCATCTGTTGTGCCTACATGACACCCCAGCTCCCCTTTCACTCTCAAAAGAGCCCTGGATTGGACCGTAAATTATATGATCATATTGCTACACCATGACTGTAAGGCATCTGCCTTCATATTCATTCAGTAGAGAAATGTATCCATAGACATGAAGATAAATCAATCACTGTGGATAGTTTTCACTATCCAAGAAAACTAACAATGATTAAAAAAACCCCAGTAATTTGACTCCTAATGCCACTGCATTTATCAATAGCCTATATACTATATGTTCCTTGCTTAGTCATTATCCATCTTCTCCAACTGGAATGTAATTTCCATAAGGGCAAGAACTTTTTCCGTTTTGTACACTTTTGTATACCTAGCATTTAGAAAAGAATCAATAATTTTGGAGGGGCTAAATAAATGAATGAAAGAATCCAAGGGCTGAAGTGTTAGCAGAGTTTGAACCTTACCATGATCCCAGAACTATACCAAGGTCTTTACATATAATGCATTTTTTAATCATAACTACAACTCCATAGTGCAAATATTACTTTTAAAGATGAACAAACCAAGGAAGAGCAGGGATACATAATTTGGCCACGGCCGCATGGCCAGAACACCTTGCACCCAGGATATGCATGTGACCATGGTGCATGGTGCTTACTTAGATAGCCTGACGTGCTATAGCTCAACATCCCGGGTTTTCCACTTTCAAATATTTTGTGGGAACAGAAGTAGACCAGCCCTTTTATTTTGTTTTGTTTTAGCTCATTTGAGGAAGATAACGTTTAGGTAGAACTAAATACTTTCAGTTGCTGAAGAGATATATTTTGATTTTTTAAAAACCAATAAACTGAAAACTTGTCATGCTTCCAAGTCTGAAGAGTCATTAATGAAAAAAGCATATGCCTCACTTCAGTATTTCCTTAAGATGGTTAAAATAGCTAACATGAAACCAGGCAGTGTTGACTGCACTATAACCATCTTGATAGTAGACAGCAGAGGGAACTGTTAGTACATTCAGCAGCAAGGTGTAAACAGGCTATGGCAAAAGGGGGAAAGCAACCAACTACAGTGTACGTTGCACTTGGATCTCTCCTCATCTTAAATGCTATGCCATTTTATTATGAGCTTCTCCAAACCTGACAACTCCTAGTCATTTCTGAATGATATCTCTAAAACATTGGTTTTGCCTGCTAAAGTACTTTGAATTTCTTTTTGAGTTTCTTCACTGGAATCTCATTGTCATTCAGATGAAGTTTAAGTTACCTGTCCAAGCCCCCAAGGATTTTCACCACTCCTCTTCGTTCTCTCTCAGTCATTGCCTCCTTTGACCTCATCACCTCCTCCTCACAATCTCAACCATCTGGAACAATTTTCTTATTTTCTTCTGACAAGTGTCATATCTTACTTAAGACTCCTTAAAACTCTTCTCTTCTGAGGAGATAATCTCAAGCTTACTTTGATAGATGTGTGAGCATTCTGGTCATGACATCTACCAACGCACTGAAAGCCAGGGGTTAATGGCACTCATCTACTGTCTGGTCAATTGATCCTTCCCTTTTCACTACTCTATGTGTTTCCCCCTCCCAAAAAAGTGCCTGATAAGTCAGAGAATTATCTTTCCAGATAGAGGAGAAATTATTTTGGTGGGGGAGGGGCAGAAGGAGAGGAGGAGAGAATCTTAAGCAGCCTGCATGCCTAGCACGGAGCCTGCGGGGCTCCATCTCACAACCCAACAACCCAAAATCAAGAGTTGGATGCTTAAAAAAAAAAAAAAAGAGAGTTGGATGCTTAACTGACTGAGCCACCCAGGCGCCCCCAGGAAAAATTCTTTTACTCAAGAGTTTAGGTAACTCTGTAGTACACTGTAAGAAACAGCAGATTTCTTGGATAGTTGAGGAAACAACTATTCTATCTTCAAATAATGTGGGGTGAGCTGAATGCATGCTTTACATATTTGTCTCTTCTACATAGCTCTGAAAGTGTCAGGGGGAAAGTATCAAAAAAATTGACATTCTTGTACAACCTGAGTCACTAAAGTTTCTTTTAAAACAGAGAACCAAGGCCTATTACGATTTGAGTAGAGACTCTAATATGCATAGTGGTTCAGGCATTAAATCTGTGTCATAGAACTATGACAGCAAAAGATGTAAGCAGGAAAGGTTCCATGGTCACATAATTTTGGAAAGCAATGTACATATACTCTCCACTTTGGAAATGTACAATGAGCATTAACGAACATTAACAGAAAAGGTTTTGAGAAGTCCTCTCAAAAACATCCTATTACTATTTTACTCAGTGTTTCCTAAATTTGTTCAAACTCATCTTCTTTGCATTAACACAGCACACATTGTTATCTAGGAGAAATAGCATTCGACAGAACACAAATTAGGAAATATTGACTCAGAAAATAAAAGCTGGAACAGGTCTATAAAATAAATCAAGTCCAGCCCACTGATCTTATTGATAAGTAAACTTAGACATAGAGAGGATGTCTTGCAGATTCATGAACATCACAAATTTTAGTTTCTTTATCAGCTTCCTTGAGTCTAAGTTTCACCATGCAATCCATTTCCCCCTAATCCCTGCCCAAGTAACTTCTCATTGTCCAGCTCCCATCATTTTATGTCATAGGCAAATATCTCAGAATTACCTCATTGACATAGCTTAGAATTCACACTACATAACATAGTATTCTAGGACTTGAGGGAACCAAACATGTAACTTCAGTGTCATCTAAATGTGCCCAATGTGCTGACCAAAGTGTAGAGTTGCTTCCCAAAGACATTCAGTGCTTCTCCACTTCTGGGTTTTCTGCTCATCTAAGCTCACAGAATCCTACCCACGCTTGAGGCCCTTTCAATGGTACTTTCTCCATGAACTTCTAAGATTACCTTAATTAGAATTTTACATTCATTCATGTTCCCAAATCACAACATATGTGTACTCCAACTTATTAGACTCCATTGCATATGTTATGGCAAAGGGCAAAAATGTATTTGGTTTGTTCCAGAATCCTGTTGCCCAAAGCAGGTTCATAGTAAATATTTGTAGAGCTAATCCTATAGTTCACAGTCACACAGAGATGTAGTGACAGAGTGAGGGCTAGACCCTACCACCTTTCAGGATTAGTGTTGTTGTTAATAAAGCCTAGTAAAAGTAATGGGAATGTTTATGTTGGTTTTCATAGGAACCATAACATGCCATCAATGTTACCATTGCTATGCATTCATCTATTTCATTTTGATAACACTTCAGGATGAGTAATAAAGACATGTGAAATTACTATATAATTTACACTGCTATCTTGGGATGAATCTTATAAAAGCAACAGAACTGTGGAAATTATCATTTCTATAAATAAGCAATGCAAGAAAGATAGAGTACAGTATAAGAAGGCTTGGAGACAGACATAGATTTGGTCCCTTCTTAAAGGACATTCTAGTTCCAACTCTTTAAGCCTGTTTCTTCATCTGTAAAATGGCAAACAACTTTTATTGAGCATTATCCATGTGCTATGTTTTGTATTTATACCACACTTAACATATATTATCTCATAGTTTTCCTAACAAGTATATTAAGTCAGTACTATTCCCACGTTATATGCAAGGAACCCAAGGCTCAGAAATTATTCAAATAACATGACTAAAGACACATAGCTAGCTACAATGTGTCAGAGGCAGGATTCAAACCCAACTTTTCAGAGGTAAAGCAAATTCTGCTTCTGTATTTCCTACCCCAGAAGAAATGGTGACAATTAAATAAAAGGATGCATTTGCAATCCCTCGATATAGTGTATCTCACAACTAGATTTGCTTCCCAAATGTTCTTTCCCTTCCCACTTCCTTTTCTGTTCATGGATTAGTGGGAACTGCACCAAATCAAGAATGAGAAGACTTGTGTTCAAGGAAGGTTTTTATTACCCAATGGGGATAGATAATAAGACCATGGTCATAAAAGAGCTAAAAAACCCTCAAAAACCCTCGTAAATGTAAATTTTTGTTATTCATTAAATGAATAATCACTACAGTATGGATGTGCTTGTTTGGCATTCTAAGATTATGGTTTCACAGAAATAAGCGCCATTTTATGTTGAGGGCTCAACTCTGCATTTGTTTTATTTAAACTCATCTCTAAGAAAAAAATATGCTAAAATTAGAAACCTACATATTGACTTTTTGCCTTACCAACAGGTAAGTTCCTAAAGTCTAAATTACTTTTAGCCAGGTAGCCTCTAACTGTCTTGCAGTAAATTGTGTCTATCTACTGATATTACTGAGTTGAATACCACAAGAAGCAATCCTGTCTTTCATACTTTGTCATCGACTTTTGGAAATTTTCTGTAATTGGAACTTGAGCTAGTTGGTCCTTGAGTCCAGATTTGGATGTTCAGAGAAAGACAAAGAAATTCAAACCCCATTCCTCTGTTTTCTAGATTGTTTCATCTGAGTTGTGGCATCTTTTCTACACCCACACACACACACACACACACAGAGCAACAAAGTGCCAAAATAATGCAGATGTAATGTGCAAAACTCAGCCAATCATCTAAATGTTTAAAAAATATCCAGATGTTGGACTTAATGTAGACAAACCATCTGGCAGATCAGCTTAATTCTCTACTTTTCATCCAGCTGTTGGATACTATGAAAGGACAGCCTAAGTTTGTACTTAAAGATGAGCAAAAAAAGTAGTGTCAGATGTATGTTGCTAGTCCTCTAGAAAATACTTTCATTTCAATAGGTTTTAGGCATCCTTCTTGAGTGAGAAAAACAGACATCCCATAGAGCAATGATTTTTCTTTAGAAATGCCCACTTTTTTTTTTTTAAAGATTTTATTTATTCATTTGAGACACAGAGATACGGAGAGACAGAGCATGAGCAGGGGGGAGACAGAAGGAGAGGGAAAAGCAGGCTCCCCGCTGAGCAGAAAGCCCAATGCAGGACTCGATCCCAGGACCCTGGAATCATGACCTGAGCCGAAGGCAGACGCCCAACCATCTGAGCCACCCAGGCGCCCCTAGAAATGCCCACTTTTTTAAAGATTTGTTATTTATTTATTGAGAGAGAGAGACTGAGCGAGCAGGGGGAGGGGCAGGGAGAGAGGGAGAGAGAGAATCTCACGCAGATTCTGCTCAGAATGCAGAGCAAACACTGGCCTCGGTCCCATAACACTGAGATCATGACCTGAGCCAAAATTGAGAGTCGGTCGCTCAATGGATTGAGCCACCCAGGCACCCCTGGAACTGCCCACTTTTAAAACACTTTTCATGGACAACTTTTTCTTCAGAAACTTGTTGTCTTAAAATAATACTGAAATTTGAAGTAATTGACTCCTACCAGCAAAGTTTCTGGATTCATATTTAGAGTCAAATATTTTATAGAAGAAAAGTGCCATAGAACTATTTTATTTCAACAGCACATTATCAAATACGTATTGCCAGAAAGTAAATAATCTTTGGCAGACAGTAAAAGGGCGTAGCATCACCCAGCACCAAATTATAGAACAACAGATGTTTTACCAAATACTGTGTCTCTTCATCTCCATCAGCATATTCACATGTGATGAGGCACCAAGGTCAAGATCCAAAAGCAGAGGTAGTCATTAGGATTGAAGTTTGTTTTGAGGTTACTTTGCAAAAAAATTATATATCTCCAGGTTTAGTAATTGATTTTTAAAAAAACTTATAACTAAAAGAAATGAGCAACTCTTTTTCTTTCCAGATAGTGCACCATTCATATTGCATAGCAACAAGTTTTAAAATATTCTTTTTCCTTAAAAAAATAACTATATATTAAAAGGAAAAACTAAAAATGTGATAAATGTTCCTCCTCTCCTTAATTTCAACAAGGCAGACTTTTTTTCATATTTAGAAGTCATACGTGATATAAAAATGTCTTATAACAAAGCAGTAAAAGGGAC
Organism: Mirounga angustirostris; assembly: GCF_029215605.1. Lineage (NCBI taxonomy): Eukaryota > Metazoa > Chordata > Mammalia > Carnivora > Phocidae > Mirounga > Mirounga angustirostris. The sequence continues at coordinate 84,399,904 of NW_026991716.1, read as the reverse complement.
AGTGAAAGTGAAAAGATACAGCAAATATTATTTTGTTAACAGTAAAGTAGCCACGAAATCATAGTACACATACCAACCTCTGAGAAATTATTAAAGGATGCCATGAGATAAAGCAGGGAAAAATGGTGCACAAAAAAAATCAGACGCTTTGGACAAAGCAAGGAGAAAAAGATGGGCATGAAAATTTATAGACAGTTTGAGGGTAGGTTTTCAAAGTGGCATGTGACACAGCCAAGCACAAATCCTCTTACTTATTAACGGGATTTGTCCCTGTACCTGTCACACATTGCTTTGAAAATATCTGCCTCTGTGAAAGGTATACTGCTTCTCTCCGTCAGTTTTACTCTTAAGAGACTAATGTATAATCTCTTTAGGTTTCATCTTTTGTATTTCTGTGCATATGACAAATTGTTTTGAACACTCTTCATCCATACACATAAGAAGGTAGGCACTAAGGGCTTATCACTGCATATTTAAAAATCCCTGAGATACTATTTTCCTCATTGGAAATAATTGTTCTATTAAAATAATCTCTAGATTTATCATTGAAAATTTTCCAACAAATACATTCGTGCCTTGATGCCATAAGGCAATTGTTCTCAACCTTAGCAGACTTGTGCCTCCTTTTTATAACAAATATTTTGTAGCCCACTTACTATACTAAAATAAAATACATAGATATTATGACCACTCTAAGCACATCATTTAAAAATATCAATACAGTGCCCCAACTATAGAATAAGAGAGAAATAGAAAAGAAAGTTCTTCGTCACACAATAGTACATATTTTGAAATGTAAATACCTGAGCACTGCTACATAATGAAGACAAGAAGCAATTGAACGCTGATACCTATGCAGAGAACCTTGTAAATTTATAAACAAATCAGCTACCAATGCAAACTGACACAAGATTGCTGTATTGATGCAGCGAACACCATAGAATCGCCACTAATTGGTAAATTGTGACCAACAATTGGTAAAGTTCAAACTAACATTTTTCTCTTCATTTACATGATAGTTTGGCTTTTGTATATTGAAAAAATGTAAAAAATCTTTTAATAGTACATGTAAAATACAAATGGGTTTTAATTGCGATGATTAGGTTTTTTATCTCCAGTAATATCTGATAGGAGACTCAAAAGTCCTGCAAACGAGGAACAGTTTTACAATGTGCAGGACCCTCCTGCACATTGTAAATGTCTAGCAATCTTGGGCTCCACCCAAGCCAGTCCCAACGCCACTCCATCCAATTTTTTTTAAAAAATCTCATTCACTCTCAAAATTCTCAAATTTCTCTTTAGGGTGGAATATTGTTTCCCAGTGAGAACAACTGCTATGGGATTACAGAAGGAGGACTAAAACAAATAATGTTACCAGCATCTTCTTGTTTTTATTTTGTTTTGTTTTTGCTAAGGTGAGTCAAAGCTTGGTTTTTTTAAAATCCACCATGCAACTGACACCGAGTTTCTACATTCTGTGGCAGGAGTACTCGAAAGTCTTCTGATGATAACTCTTAGTTAAAAATAAATGGACTTAGCACACTGATTGGGGACATTTGAGTGAAACTTGCTTCATGAAGTATCATGCATGATGAAGTTGACTACTTAACTTAAAAATAGAAAGACTAGATTTTTTCCCTTGGAAATTACATTTCACATGTATAAAGAATTAACCCAGATACAAAAATGCAATCCATAAATCAGAGGGAAAAATGAGATGCAAAGGAATTTGAGGGAAAAGAAATAATGGTACAAGTAGTTGTTTCAATGGAAAAAAATAACTTCACCACACGACATGATATAGTGCTAGATTTATTATTCCATTTATCCATTTATTCTTAAAACAAGCCAACCATAGACATTTACCTTAGAAATCTAAAGTTGCTTATTTCTGTGCAGTACAGTTCTACAGAACCATGGATTGATGGTTTCATAAGGTATCAGTCACATTTCCATAGCATTTGCTGATATAAATATAAAAGCTTCATTTTAAAGGATAAATAAAGCCACACTATTATCTAAACAGGGTAAAATTTAACATCCTTGTGGTTTGTGGAAATTTTTGATGTGTCTGCTGGCTTTTCAATAAAAATCAATTATGCCTTAAATGCGAGCGGTAGTCAACATACTACAGACTATAAATTCAATTTCATACTCAGAAATATGGATTAGCTGAACTTGATGCCCTTCCATTGATTTCAGAAAGCAAAAGCTGATAAGGTAAATAATAGTAAGAGGCTCTCTGACACTCCACATCAAGTTCCGGATTTCCATATTATTTTTGTAAGAACTTTGCAGTCACCACAATATCCTCCTTGTGAAATATGTATGATGAATAGATATTATATGGATTGCTGATTCATCTCTCCATACAGAATGGATATTTGGCTTTCATAAGCCAGGAAGGAACTGCACAGAAAAAAGAATATGCTTATTTCCCTCGGCTCAGTGCAAGGTATATGTCAACCGAATGTGAATAAATCCAGTGCATAATTAGAGAACACACTGATTAAGTGCTGAGATCCCACTTATAAATAAAAATTATATAAACCAGGAGCAATTGTATACTCTCCAATTCTTCAGTGTTTTTTATATATGTGTATGTGTGTGTACATATATATACACACTTAAGCATATATATATATCACTATATAAATGTTATGTGCATAAGTGTATACACAGTGTACATAAGCATAAACATACACACAATATATGTGCTTGTGTATACACATATATATGTGCTTGTGTATATACACACATATATATATGCTTATAGTGTGTATATATATATTGTGTATATATATAAGCATATGTATATGTAATATAAGCATATATAGGTATATGCTTATATGTATGTATATATATACACACACAAGTATATATACTGAGGAGAGAGAGAAAAGGAAAGCATAAATATAAATATATATTTATATATACATACATACTGGGGAGAGAGAGAGAAAAGTACAGCATTCTAAAAATGGAAAAACATTTAGCCCTTCTGTTCACTCAAAAGAGCACCTTAAATCGGCAAGAATCTCATGGAAGGGGGAGTCATAAGAGAGGAGGAAAAGAAATGATTTGGTACTAAGAAATCTAAGGAATAATGATCATGAGGAAGAAATTTAGAATAGTTTTCAGCATAATGAGAAATCCAATCACATCTGCAACAATTTTCTTCTCTCCTTCTTTAATGTGCAGAACATTTAGGTTTTATAGAACTGCTCAGGTCCACACTTTGAGCATTTTATGGCTCAACCATTCTCTCTTGCAGTAAGTAAGCCTAGTGCACCCAGCTGAAATCCCAAAGAGTTCTGAAGAAGATTTAGTCCACAGGCCCTGGTCTCACTTTTCCACAAGACCAGCTCCTGCTTTCCTGGCACAAACAAGAACTGTTTGTCACACTTCCAGAATGCTAACAGGACAAAACTATGGCTCACATGAGCTCAAAGATACACATGCCTTAAAACAAGAGTTCCCCGAAGCTTCCCTACAAGCCAGCATTTTTGAGAGTTCATATAATCATCTTGGTAAAAATCCATGGCCTGAGGTCTCTGCTACTCCGAAGAAATTAATTATACTTGAATTTCTCAAGATAGAGGTAATTTATTTAAAATAAACTTATAAGTCATTGATTTTACTGAAGTACAAGTAGTTTTAGTAAAGGAGGTTAAACATGAAAATCACCTATATAAAATGCTATAAATACCAAATGAGACAGATCCTAAAGATACCAAATGAGAGAGATCCTGAATATTTAGGAAATCCAAAATATTTCCAAGAGTAAATGATATTTCACATACTCATCCATAGAGTATCTGATATCCCTTACTAGCAAGTTCTAGAGAAATCATAGAAAAAAATGGTGATGCAGTCATTGTGGATTTCTTTCATGAATAAGAAACTGTTTACATAAGAAAAACAAAATCACAAAAGAAATGGTAGTATCATTTCTGACTTTTTCAGTTATTTATCGCCTGAGGAAAAAAACAACAAGCATTTCTTCTTTGTAACTCTCAGATATCTATGTGCATGTATGTTTATTTATAAATATATTTTCTTTTCATAACAGAGAATATAGGAGCAAACATTTTTCAGCAATGTCTTTTCACATGTTATTTAAATGTAGGTAAAGAATACAACCAGAGATTTTATTTTTCTTGTACCAGTATATACTCATAAATCTGAAAAACATGAAGTTTCTGATAAAATATTTACTATGCGAATTATAAAATTTTAAGTTTCGGCATGTGAAATAACACTGTCTTTGTAACGTATGTAATACGAAAATGCCACAACCAACAATTTTCATCACATGTTGTAATGTGACTGTAGCATATGAGGAAAAAGGCATCGCATTGTTTATGAAAAAACAATTCTTGTAGATACACTTGGAAAACTGCAAACATTCATAAACAGTTACTCTTTGGGGATAGAGAAAAAAGTGCCATTAAACAGGTGTTAGAATTTAAATGACATCTCATTAGTGACTCCTTTTTGCAGCTCTGAGACAAATAAAACCTTCATTTAAAAGCATTAGTGCTATTCCTAAGGGTTTCTGGTATCATAATGTTTTGTTTTATGAAGATACTTAGTTTCTTCCAGCATTCTTGCTTATTTATACAAAATAAACCAATTGCATTTCCAAGTTTAGCTGAGCGTGAAGTCAGGGGGGGAATAAGGCCTTTGCAGTGCTGTAAATACCCCTGCCCCTCCCTCCACTCCAGCGAATCTGGAAGGTTGGATCACAGCCCGACAAACAAAGGTATTTGTGAGCATCACTTCCTTGTGGAGAGTTACTGCTTGTGCCCTTTGCCCTTGATTAAAGAACAGTCATGCAAATCTCAGATTTTCTTGATGTCAAAGCCATGAACTATTTTTCTAATTCCTCTCAATGTAAAATGTGAGACTACCATTATAATTCAAGAATTACACCATAGTGGGTAGCTATTGAAAATGCACCTGTTAATTGGGAAGTTTATTGACACTGCCATTTTACACTATTCTCACAAAGACAGTCTCAGGTCCCAAAATGTGAATCTGAAGAATAGCACACAGAATGCAAGTCCCAACAATCAAGCCAGGATTGTAAGGATTCATTCATTTCATCGCCTCGCAAAGTTACACAACCCACAGATTAACTCAAATGACTGGGATCCTTGGAATTCCATACATTATAATTCTATACTGTATTGAGAGAAGCATCTGCTAAGACAAACAGCAAGGACGTAAACTTCAAGTAGCTGCTTCCCTTCAAAAATAATGATCACCATTGACTATTGGGTATAGGAAGTGCAGTGATATGTTCTGGAAATGTAAAGACGATTAGACCAGATCTGGCCCAGAGAGAGCTTACACTTGAGTGGGGGCAAAGGGGGTGGGAAAAGAAGGGATCCGATAATCTCCAAGTATCTGTAATATAATTAGGACCACTGAGCAGTTAGAAAATGCAAAGGAGTAAAGTTCACGGAAGAAAAGATGACATTGAGCTGGGAGAATCAGAAGAGGAAACGGCATTTGAAGTGGATTTTATTGGGTGAGGATGATTTCAAGAAATGTGCATAGATTGTGAAATAGAGGCTTTGTTCAAGGAATCTGCAGGAGATGAAACTGGCCATGACATGGAAGACCCTAGGCACCAGGCTAAGAACGAACGTACCCTGAATATTAGGGATAAGGAGTCTTTGGAACCTTTGGGAAGGACAGAGATATGAGGTGTAGGAAAATTATTATAAAGGAGTAAAGGATGAGAAATGAAAGGTGGGGTGACTCCTCAGAAGGCTAATTTTTGGTGGGGAAGCAAGAAAGTCTGAAGGCCCCATTCAGTGGGGCACCTGGGTGACTCCACTGGTTAAGTGTCTGACTCTTGATTTCGGCTCAGCTCATGATCTCAGGGTCGTGAGATCGAGCCCCCTGTGGGGCTCTGTGCCCTGTACGAGTCTGCCTGAGATTCTCTCTCTGTCTCCCTCTGTCCCTCTCCCTGCTCTCTCTCTCTCTAAGAATAAATAAATAAATAAAATCTTAAAAACTTTTTTCTGAAGGCTCCATTCAGGTGATTAACAGTGTGAGAGAAAACAGTGGGGAGAAGTTACTGATACTGTACAGCTAGATTCTATTGAATGTGGCAAATGACTGAAGAATGAAGTATAAATAGGGACTTTGAAGCCCTGTGATGGGTGGCTTAAAGCAAAAGGGGGTGCTGGTTTGGGGGAGATGATGGAGGAGGTGTTCTGGATATACTGAGTGTGAGTCACTAGCAAAGAATCTGAGTAGATCGTGTGAAGTGACAATGCTAGTATATTTCCCAATTAAAAAGTAAGTTTTCAGTAACTTTCTACTCCTGTATATTATCTTGTAGGAAAATTATAGTGTCACAGCTTACACAGAGGGAATGAGAAATAAATTAGCGACTTCTGATTTAGAGAAAACCTGAGCTTTATGTGACTGTTACTAATCCAGTATTCGATGATAAAAGTGAGGCTGGAGACAGAGAATTCTCTGAGCTAGATTTGCAAGCATTTATCTGCATAGGAATGAAATCACAGGAGGCAATAGTATCCAGAGGGAGAAAATACAGAGATGCAAAAAAGGAAAAAGGTAGAATCATGGGGACATATACACAAGCCAAGCCAGAAAACCTGAATTCAGTTTTACAGCAGGCTAGGATGTATTCAGTTACTGTTTATACATTTGGTGAATAAAAATAACAATAAGAAATGATGAAACTATTTATGTAGTATTGCTTATTAGAATAATCGCCAAAGATATTCTGGTTGATTTTGACAAGGCTGTAACACTGAGATCATTTCAAATTATCGTCCGATTGTCATTTAATCACACAGTTTAAGCAAAATACGGAGCCCAGAAAAAAGGGGAAGAACAGAGAACCAAAAGGCAGTTTAAACATGGTAAGTGACATTTATTCAAAAAGAACAAGTTGCAGGCTGCAAGGAAAAAAAAAAAAAAAAGATGTTCAGCTGAAATCAGCTTATGTTACAAAATACATGACCCTGCGACCTAAACATTGGAACATTAGTCTAGGATAACTCTAGAACAGCAGAATATAAATATGTGTATGTGTGACATTTAAAATATATCCCGCTTTGAAGATAATGAATAGGTATGCTTTTTTGTTCATTGGCTTTATTCTGGTCCTCATCCAAGAAATGAATTAAAAATTTATGGGAAGGATGAAATCAAAGAAGAGAGAAAAAAGGTACATAATAAAATGCTTTGGACACCTATAAACACCAGGTAATTTGGTCTTTTTGCTATGGTTACAGCTGAAAACTAATTCATCTTCGTTCTTCTGGGCCTCCTCCCTCCATCTTTCCTCTTTCTCACTTCTGTCTACCTCAGATGCCCTTTACTTTCCATACAATCTTCCTTGGCTCAACACCAATTCACAGGTAGTGGTCTGATCTCTGTCATTCACATATTTATACAAATTCAAGTCAACATGTCACAAACTTCTAATCCTCATTCCCTCTTTTATATAGATTAAATGAGATGGTGTACTTTGGCATCTTCTGATCGCATGCCTTTCATATACGTTGTCTCACTAGATTTGTAAACCATGAATTAAAAAAGAAATGATTTTCTCCGTGGTCATTTTTATTATTTCTTAGGTTTTATGTATGCTTTATTTCTTTATTTTTTTAATTTTTAAAAAGATTTTACTTTTATTTATTTGTCAGAGAGAGAGACAGCAAAAGCAGGGGGAGCTGCAAGCCGAGGGAGAAGCAGGTTCCCTGCCGAGCAAGGAGCCCCATGCTGGACTCGATCCCAGGATCCTAGGATCATGACCTGAGACGAAGGCAGACGCTTAACTGACAGAGCCACCCAGGCGTCCCTGTCTTATTTCTTTATTACTCTCAAAGTATAATTGACGTACAATGTTATATTAGTTTCATATGTACAACGTATTGATTTGACAGTTCTATACCTAACTCAATACATACACTCATACACTTGACCATGGTGAGTGTAGCTACCATCTGTCACCATACAAGGTTATTACAATATTATTGACTATATTCCCCATGCTGTTTTCATCTCCGTGACTTAGTTATTTTGTAACTGCAAGATTGTACCTCTTAATCCCCTTCACTTATTTCACTCTCCCCACCCCTGCCACCTTCCCTTTGGCAACCACCAATGTGTCCTCTGTATTTAGGAGTCTCTTTGGTTTTTGTTTGTTCACTTGTTTTGTTTTTTAGATTCCACATATAAGTGAAATCATATGGTATTTGTCTTTCTCTGTCTGACTTATTTTACTTAGCATAATATCTTCTAGGTCCATCCGTAAATCTGTGATAAATGACCAAGTTTCATTCTTTTTTATGGCTGAGTAATATTCCACTGTGTATATGTATGTATATATAAATATACCACATCTTCTTTATTCTTTCATCTATCAATGGACACTTGGGGTGCAATGTATACCTAATTGTAGATTAAAAGTTTTTACACACCTCATAGAAGAATTTGAGAGATTATAGAACAGATAGAGATGTTTGATCAATAGAAGGAATAATAGGAATCCCTAAAATCTCACACCACACAGGAAACTATTTTAGTCACTGCATCTGAACCAAATAGTCCTTGGTATAGAGGACCTAAAATGGGAAGAGCTATTTCCCTATTTGGGTAACCAAAAAGCTGGCTCTAGCAATACAAGATTGAGCTCTCCATCCCTGATTGTCCTAATCTCCTCTTTCCTTAATCTTTTCCTCCATAAAGGAGTAATCTTAGTTCTTCAATTAATTGTTCATGCCTCGTGCTCTTTCTTCCTTCCTTCACCCCTTTCAATATCTTCACTTGCCCTAGTTTAGTCATATTAAATTGTAAATGATCATAATTCTAATGATTTGCTTCATTTTGTGCTACAAAATCACCTCTACCAAGAGCTGGGACCTCCTATCCTCAACCCAGTCTCTGGGCATTGGAATTAGCCCTAATTGGATAGATTCTCTCTTTAGATTTGATAGGTACCATCAAGCTGTCATTCTGTTGGTTCTGCTCCAACCTTGTATTTTTCTGTGCCCAAACCCCCATGTTTGGTTCCTGTTCCAGAATCTGAGTCTGTTGGTCCTAGCCCTTACACTGGTAACATTTGGACATTAGGACAGTGAGTTGTACCTTGTAACCTTGAAGCCATAAAAACTCATTTCCAAGCTGTGGCCTGGTCTCCTGCTGCCCAAGTCACTGATGCTTGCTGCCTTCATCCCTACTCATTGTTCCTTGGTCCTCACTCATATTTACAAATGAGAAAATCAGATGCCAAGGGTTCATATAATCTGTTAATATAGCTGACAAATGGAAAAGACTAGATTCAAATCCAGATCTGATTAATTGTAAAGTCCATAATCTTTTGCCATACCTCCAACTCATACAAAAATATGCACATACAAAAAATATTTTCCAGAAAGTGTGCTTTTCATAACAAACTGCAACAGTCAGCATCAGAATCTTCAAATAAAGATAAAATAAGCATTAAATAGAAGTCAATAAATATAATAATGTTGCTGAATAGACAGATAAATTTATAGTCCCAGCTAGGCATTTAGTTCCTTATTTCTCCTTTATACAGCTCTTTGGGAAGATGCAAATACTATTTTAGACATATTCAGAAAACTTTTTTCACATTTCAAGAGAGATATACACATTCGTGAACAGATCTAGTATCTGCCATTAAGCAATTCTTGATTTTCAGTTCTTAAAGTTTTCTTACCTGTGATTAAGTGTATTTTTAAAATGTATGTTCACATTTATATTATTCCCATTAAAAGGGATTTTTAAAAGATTTTATTTATTTATTTATTTACTTAGGGTGGGGAAGGGTGGAGGGAGGCGGGAGAGAGAGACTCTTAAGCAGACTCCGTGCTGAGCGCAGAGCCTGAGTCTGGGCTTGATCTCACCACCTTGAGAGCATGACTTGAGCCGAAATCAAGAGTCAGACCTAACCGATTGAGCCACCCAGGTAACCCCCCCATTAGAAGTTTTTGTATATGGCCATACATCTGTCTCAATTTTATCATAGAAAATCAGATATTTAGTTTTTCTCTTGTTCTTTTTGTCCACCTAAGAAAAAAAAAAAAAAAAAGACAAACTTGACCCAAAATAATTACCAGTACATTAAAAATTCTACACACTCTTAGGTGTAACTAGTTCTCTCCTTAATTAAAACATTGTCCTGAATGTTTGGCTGATTATAGTCCCACATGAAATTAAATACTGGTGAAGAGTGCTTTCTCTGTTTAAGAATTAGATTCAGAACAGTGCCTTTTAGACTGGGTCAAACTTTTTAATAACTGTGACAAAAAGGACAGAAGGTTCTATCTTTTAAAGTTGAAATTTAGTTTGTTATTTCACTGATCTTAAGTAGATATATATAGTATAACTGTCAAATGATGTGTTGCAAATAAAACAAAAATATAGAGAAAAAGCAAGAAATTACTAAGTTAAAGATATTTTAAGCCACATTCAGCCCAAACTCTCCCTCATTATTAGACAGCATAATATCGCTAACAAAATATATTTAACCATACAAGCACAGAACTTTAAATATCACTTAATAAGAATGGTCAAAATTCTCACTCTTTATACTTAAAATTCCTGTAACACTGTTAACTCTTCCCATTCACATTATGTAATCATTTACAATTGTTTAGAAATATTATTAGACAAACTCCCCCCTGCAGAATAACTACCAGCTTTCTAAGAAGGTAAAACGTTGCATCACTTTTATTTAAATGGGCACTGCATTCCTAAGGAATGTCTGCATTTATGCCCTTGTCATATAGTCTAGGCCACCGAAGTTCTTATATATGAGACTGGTATGAATATTGCTTGGTATTGCACACAAATCACTGAAGATCCATTCCAAATAGGCTTTTTGCTTTCCCCCTTCCTTCCTTCCTTTCTTTTTTTTTTTTTTAAAGGGGGGGAAAACTGTTTTATATCGACAACCATCTGTGAGCCTGTCTTTCAGGCCATCAAACTCTCCCATCCATTACGGAGCCTTCCTCACCTCCGCTGCCTGACAGCACAATAAAGATGACATACTAATTCAATGACTTGTAATTTCAGCTCAACAAAGACAAGTGCTGCAGCTTCTTCTTTTGTGTTAACAGTGCCATATCGGTGAAGCCAGCTATGCAAACATAGCACTGGGAGGGTTTTATGACAGCAGTTGAATGGGGAGACTAGCTTGGTGTTGCTTTTTATGGTTTTTGGCTCCATAATTTTTGGCTCTGTGCTGCTGGCCATGGCTATTGTGTCTGGATTCTGTGTCAGCAGCAGCTAATTGTTCCAATAATGTTTATCATAGGGATCCACCAGGGAGCTGTATATGTGGAGATAAGCTACAGGGCAATGATACACACTATCTTACTGATCTCTATACACAGTGCTTTTGCCTGATGCCAAAAAGCTTTTTAGGTTCCCAGTCTTACAAAAAAAAAAATAAATAACAGCTTAATCATCGTGCCAACAATAGTGTCTAAGGGGATGTAATCAGGTTCCTCTGATAATCTTAGCAACACATGAAAGTCATGCGCAAAAGCAGTAATTGAAGCAGTTGGTTCATTCTACCACCTGCTGTTGAAGTCACAGGTTAATCTAAATGAGGTCCCCTTCCGATGAAGCAGTATGCAAGGCACTTTTTATATCATAAATGTGCATTACAGAAGCTTTACAAAATAATAAAGTAACAGTTCATTAAATGAACTGTATGAAGTATCCCAGGCTTGTCCAGCTTCTCCCGCTGCTGTCGAATGGCATATCCAAGTGTAAATTCTGTCCTCATGTCTATACCCCAATGCACACTTCAGTTTGCATATGGTTCCAGACAATGGGAGTTCCTGAGACAGATGCCCAAATGTAACTAAACGTCAGGCAATCACGGGAATCAGCTGCAGGAAAGTGAAACATTTTTCTTTGTCTGCTTTTGATGCTATTTCCCCCAAGATTACTAAATAGAATATTGACAATGTAAAAATAGCCCTAGAATCAACAATTAAGCAGCTTGCCATAGCCTACATTAGCCCAAGTATAAGGTATGAATTTTTCTAATTAAACTTTTAACACCTGATTTCCATTTAAAATTTTTCTCAACTGTTTTTCACAAGGTCTTCATCTGACACAGAATAGAATACTAAGATCGTGTAGTATGCTGCTCTCCTAATAGGCAATTTCTTTAACAAAAATGATTTTAAAAAGTTATGAGAACTGTCAAAATAAGACTCTAATGAAAAATTTAAAATATAGAAGAAATGACACATTCAGATTAAAATTTGTGCCTGATTTTAAGTTATTTCATTGAATAAGAATAACTACCATATACTGAGAGCCAGCTCGGCATCAGGCACTAAACTAGGTAACATTACCTTACGTATTTGTGTCTCATGGCCATTCACTGGAATTGGCATCATGTCTGCAAAAGCTGAGGAAACTGTCCTAGGGAGGCTGCATAATAATCCAAGTTTCTGGGTAAATAAGTGCTAGTGTGAAGACTGGGAACCAAGTCAACCCGAGTTCAAAGCATGCATTTTTCCCAACAAGATAAACTGACACAATGCAGTTAGTGTAAAAGAAGGGAAATAAAATAGTGTTTAAGTTGAGAAAGAAGCTCCAATTCTGAATTAAGGCAATAAAAGAAAATAAATTTGTGAACATAAATTGGCATACTCCTAGGGGGTAGAGTAGGTATTGTTATAGGACCAGAAACAATTTTTTACAAAACAAATAATAGATTATGTTAACTTAACCTGATTCAGTAGCACGAGGCAATAATAATCAACAGAGTGACTATAATATTGAAGGTACATAATAAATGTTTGCCAAACTTTAATGGATGGTTTAATCAAATAATACTATAAATGCAACCACAGAAGCTACTGCATTTAGGAGTGCTTACTACGTGCCAGACACCACCTCAGCAGTTTACATATGTTTTGTCTTATTTCCTCACAATAATCTGCTAACTTTGGAATTATTATCCCCATTTTACAGGTGAGGAAGTTGAGGCTCTGAAACACTAGATCACTTGTTCATGGTTCCATTAGCAGAAAAGTGGGAGAGTCAAGATTTGAGTCAAAGATAACCTGATTCCTCAAAACTCTTGCCTGAGCAAATTAACGAGTAAAGCTAACATTAAAGTTCTCTTTGGTTGTCAAAGAGTCTTACAGGGATAGCAGCCCCATGTCCATGGAAGTAGGCAAAAGAATTGCATTAATATCATAGTAATGATTTAGTTTAGGTATTTGGTAAACTTTCTTACCAGCAAGGATTGTCAAAATCTGATATGTGGTACTGAAGAAGGCTGGAGAATTTTCTTTGAATATTCTAGAGATCTTTGAAAACAAATATTTCTTACATCTGTCTCGATTATTTTACTCAGAGGCTAACAGAGTAGAATAGGTGACCTTTAAAGACATATCTAGTACAAAGTTCCTGTAATAATTGGATGCTAATTCTTCCAGAAATTCTCTCTGTGATAGATAATATATAAGTTTAAGTCTATGAATCTGAAAAGCACTGCTCTGGGAATTTCCATGGCTTTCAATATCATGCTGAAATATGCTTTATGCAACTGCCTATCATAAAAGGTGTATTCAGGATACTTGAGTATAAATTTTCTATTAATTCAGGCTTGAAGAGGATTCATGATGGTGTCTTGTTTGGCAAGAGCAAAAACAAAAACAAAAATAAAAGGAAAAGTAAGACATTTCCCCCTAAATGACTTCTTTTAGAAAGGTTTTTTGTTTTTTTGCTGACATAATGTTTTCAACATAAAATTTATTTCAGTTTACCTGAAACTATTTGAAAGTAATTAGATCATCATTTAAAGTTTACCCACCGATTACCACAGTTGCTAGAATTGATTAAATTACAAAATTCACGGAGAAGATAGATTCTCTATAACTAATTCCTACAGGTCCTGTAATAACAGCCTATGGTTTTCCATCACATTTTGACTGGTCTCCTCAACTTTAATTTGATCTGGAAAAATGTGTTTGGCAAAATTTATAAAACAGCTATACTTGTTTTTTTGTGCTCTGCTTTATTACTCTTCGCAATAAAGGTATTGGGTTTTTTTTTACAAATTGAAGTTTTTTGCAATTGAAATTTTGTGGCAGCCCTGAGTCAAACAAGTCTGTTGGTGCCTTTTTTTTCAATAGCATTTCCTCATTTTGTGTCTTTGTGTCACATTTTGGTAATTCTCATAATATTTCACATTTTTCATTATTATTATATATGTTATAGTTATCTGTGATCAGTGATGAGGACTCACTGATAGCTCAGAGGATGGTTAGCATTTTTTTAGCAATAGACTAATTTTTAAATTAAGGTATGTACATTGTCTTTTAGACACAATACTATTGCTCACTTAATAGACTTACACTTAATAGTGTAAAAATAATTTGTATATGCACTGGGAAACCAAAAATTCATTTGAATCACTTTTCTGTGATATTTGCTTCATTGCAATGGTCTGAAACCAAACCCACAATATCTTCATGGTATTTCTGTAATGTTTTGCCATTTTGAATTTTTCATTTTCTGTTTAGAAATAAACACATTAGCCTTTGAAAGAACTACTAAAAGCTTCTGGTTTCTGGTTTCTGGTCCAAATGTAAGAAGCTTAGAAGTCCTCACGCTACCCTAACAGCAAGTATGAAGCTAAAAAACTAAAAAATCAACAACTTTTTTTGATCCATCAGAGGTTATAGGGGAAATTCATGGAAAAGAAGACAAAACATTGTTAAGATCTAGTTCTCCTCAACTTAATCTATAGATTCAACATAATCTAAATCAAATTCTCACAAGTTTTTTGTGGATATCGACAAACTGATTCTGAAGTTTATACAGAAAGGCATAAGACCCAATGAGCCAACTCAATATTGAAGGAAAAGAAAAAAGTCGGAGGATTGATACTACTACTTTAAGACTGACTCTAAAGATACAGTAATCAAAACAGTGTGGTAATGGTGAAATAACAGAGATTGATCAGTAGAACAGAATGAAGAACCCAGAAATAGATTCATATAATTATGCTAACTGATCACTGATAAAGGAACAAAGGCAATACAATAAAGACAGTCTTTTCAACAAATGGTACTGGAACAATACTGGACATCCACATGCAAAAAAAAAAAAAAGAATCTGGACACAGTCCTTATAGTTTTCACAAAAAAACCCTCAAAATTGATCATGGACCTAAATCTACACAATTCTTAGACCCCAAACTACACAATTCTTAGAAGATAACAGGAGAAAATCTAGGTGACTTTGGGTATGGCAATGACTTTCTGGATACAACACCAAAGGTATTATAATGCAAAAAAGAATTAATAAGCTTGGCTTTATTGAAATCAAGAACTTCTGCTCTGTAAAAGACACTATCGAGAGAATGAAAAGACATGCTACAGACTAGGAGAAAATATTTGCCAAAGACACACCTGCAGAAGGTCTGTTGTTCAAAATATAAAAAGCTACTCTTAAAACTCAACAATAAGAAAATAAACAACTTGATTAAATAATGGGCAAAAAACATGAACAGACACAAAGAAGAACAAAGAAGATATACAAATGGCAAGTAAGCATATGAAAATATGTTCACCATAACATGTCATCAGGCAATTGAAAATTAAGTAAGATTCTAATATATACCTATTAGAATCATCAAAATCTAAAACACATATAGCAAATGCTAGTGAGGATGTGGAGCAATAGGAACTTTCATACATTACTGGTGGAAATGCAAAATGATTCAAACACTTTGGAAGACAGTTTGGCAGTGTCTTACAAAACTAAACATATTCTTATCATATATCCAGGAATTGCACTCCTTGGTATTTACTCAAGGAGTTGAAAATTTCTGTTGACAGAAATACCCGAACACTGATGTTCACAGCAGTTTTATTCATAATTGCAAAAATTTGAAAGCAAACAAAATGCCCTTTAGTAGGTGAATGAATAAACTGTGGTACACCCAGACAGTGGAACTTCAGTCAGTGATAAAAAGAAATGAATTATCAAACCACGAATAGACATGGAAGAAACTTAGATGCATATTACTGAGTTAAAGAAACCAACATATAAAGGCTACATAATATATAAATCCAACTATATGACATTTTGGAAAAGGCAAAACTGTGGAAACAGTGAAAAGATTAGTGTTATCCAGGGGCTATGTAGGAGGCAGGAATGAATAGGTAGTGCACAGAGCATTTTTAGGCCCTAAAACTATTCTTCATGATACTACAATGGTGGATACATATAATTTGCATTTGTCAAAACACATAGAATGTACAACATCAAGAGTGAACCCTAATGAGAGCTGTTCACAGGTTGACCTCCTGGGAAGATGGCAGAGAAGGAAGATCCTAAGCTCACCTCATCCCATAGATACGAACTAGATAACACCCACATCAGCGTAAACAACCCAGGAGATGGTCAGACTCTCCACAGCTATAGGAGAGAAGGGGACACATGAAAGAGGGTGGGAAGGGGGGGATGTGGTCAGAAGTCAAATCGAGCCATAGTACTGTCAGCAGGAGGGAGGCACACAACAGACGTGGAGTAGGGAGAGGAGCAGATACCCCATACCAGGCACCCCAGGTATAGGACTTGCACATGGAAGATGAATCCCCATCACAGTTGACTTTGAACACCAGATGGGCCTAACAATCGGTGGGGCTTAAACCTGGAACATTAAAAATCAATGGGTTAGGCCCTGGGAGAGCTGGAAGGGCATAGTTCCTGCCCTTAAAGAGATAGCACAACAAACAGCCTCACTGAGATACAGCATAGAAGCAGTGCTTGAAAAACACTTAGGGTATATAGGAATCAGATTTATTTACTAATCTCAGAGCATGTGCTGGAGGGGTAGGAGTCTTTGGGAGACTTCTCCAAGAGAAAAAAGAGTTGGTGGGAACCAATTCCCTCCTCTGCCCCACAGCCTAGACACACAGACACCTGTGAGAACCAGTGAGTGCAACATCAACACTCTCCACCAAGTTTGCTAACAGCATACCTCAACCTCCACACACTTCTAAGGATCTGCCCCCTCCAATCCAGCCAGTATCAGCTGTAGTTTTCTCAGGCTGAAAGTTCCCTCCTGTAGCAGACCAGTGTGATCTTTGCTGGCACTGCATTCCCCACTCCCAAGTTCTTCTGCAGACCAGCCCCTCCAATACACCCCTGGAGGAAGCCCACCCAAAGCTGTGCCACAAGTCTGGCAGTATGAAAGCAGCCCTGACAGGGGCCAGCACCACTCCAAAATGACTTCTGCCCCAGAGAGAGGGGAAGATAAGCACATACACCAGTCCAACTGGGGCCCCAGCAGTGGGCTGGGGACAGACACCAGGTCTGACTGCAGACCTAAGCCACCAACAAAAGCTTCTCAGGGGACAACATGGGAAAGTATCCTGCAGTTCAAGTGCTACTGCATCTCTGGTAAATGCCTTGACTGACTCATCTGAAGCCCAAATCAGCCCCAGACTGGCCCACTAACAGTACAGGGACTAAATCCTGCCCACAACAGGTAAAGAGAGCCATTGCAGATGACTGAAGGCAAAAGTGGCTCAGCCACAATAGTAGGGCATATGCAACACACAAAGGAGATACACTGAAGCATCAGGTTCTGATGAACAAGGGACACTGCACTGTAGGACACTACAAGATCTCTTCTTCATTAGGCCAACACTTTCAAGAGCAGGAGATGCAGCTGACTTTCCTAACACATAGAATCAGACACAAAGAAACAATATGGGGAAACAGAAGAATATGCCCCAAATGAATGAACAGGTCAGAATCACAGGAAGCTACTAAACAAAATGGAGACAAATAATATGCCTGATAGAGAATTTAAAGTAATGGTCATAAAGATACTCAGTGGACTTGAGAAAAGAATGGAGGACCTCAGTGACACCTTCAACAAAGAGACTGAAAACATAAAAAAGAACCAATCAGAGATTAAGAACTTAATGACTGAAATTAAAAATACACTAGAAGGGGGTACCTGGGTGGCTGAGTTGGTTAAGCGTCTGCCTTCAGCTCAGGTCATGATCCCAGGGTCCTGGGATCAAGCCCCATGTTGGGCTCCCTGCTCAGTGGGGAGCCTGCTTCGCCCTCTGCCTGCTGCTCCCCCTGCTTGTGCTCTCTCTCTCTCTGACAAATAAATAAAAATCTTTAAAAAAAATAAAAATACACTAGAGGGAATAAATAGTAGACTAGAAGAAGCAAAAGTATGGATCAGTAATGGAAAGAAATCAAGCTGAACAAAAGAGAAAAAAATAAAAAATGAAAATAGACTAAGGGAACTCAGTGACAACATCAAGCATAATAACATTCACTTTATAGGGATCCCAGAAGGAGAAGAGAAAGAGAGAAAAAGGGGCAGAAAATTTATTTGAAGAAATAATAGCTGAAAAATTCCTGAATCTGAGGCGGGAAATAGAAATCCAGATCCAGGAGTCACAGAAAGCCCCCAACAAAATGAACCCAAGGAGGTCCATAACAAGTCACGGTAATTAAAATGGCAAAAAGTAGTAATAAAGGCAGAATTTCAAAAGCAGCAAGAGAAAACAGTTACATACAAGAGAAACCCCATAAGGCTATCAGCTGTTTTTTTAGCAGAAATTTTGCAGTCCAGAAGACAGTGTTATGATATATTCAAAATATTGAAAGAAAAAAAAACACCTGTAGTCAAGAATACTCTATTCAGCAAGGCTATTATTCAGAGTAGAAGGAGAGATAAAGGGTTTCCCAGACCAACAAAAGCTAAAGGAATTCATCACCACTAAACGACCCTACAAGAAATGTTAAAGAGGACTCTTTGAGTGGAAAAGAAAGACCTAAGTAGAAGTAAGAAAAGTAGGAAGCACAAAAGCAGTAAAATTAAGTATATCTATATAAATCAGTCAAGGGATTCACAAAATAAAAGGATGTAAAGTATGACACCATATACCTAAAGGATGGGGGGTGGGGTGGGAAGAGGAGTAAAGAATGGATCCAAAGTTAAGAGACCATCAACTTAATACAGACTGCTATTTGCATAAAATATTATATATAAACCTAATTGTAACCACAAGTCAAAGACTGGTAATAGATACTCAAAAAATAAAGAGAAAGGAATCCAAGTGGAAAGTCAGCAAACTGTGAGAGAAAAGAACAAGACAAGAGCAGAACAGAGAATAACTACAAAAACAACCATAAAATAGGTAACAAAATGGCAATAAGTACATACCTATCAATAATTATTTTGAATGTAAATGGACTAATCACTCCAATCAAACATTCCATCAATGGATATATGCTGGCTACAAAGGCTCATTTCAGACCTAAAGATACATGCAGATTGAAAATAAGGGGAGGGAAGAGCATTTATCATGCAAATAGAAGTGAAAAGAAAGCTGAGGTAGCAATACTTATATTAGACAAAATAGACCTTAAAACAAAGACTGTAACAAGAGACAAAAAAGGACACTATATAATCATAAAGGGAACAGTCTAACAAGTAAATACAACAATTATAAATATTTATGCACCTAACATGGGAGCATCCAAATACAGAAAGCAGCTAATAACAAACATAAAGAAGTAATTGATAGTACACAATAATAGTAAGGGACTTTAACACCCTACTGACATGGTTGGAAAGATCATCCAAACAGAAGATCAGTAAGGAAACAAAGGCTTTGAATGATACATTGGACCAGATGGATCTAACAGCTATATTCAGAACATTTTGTCCTAAAGTAGTAGAATACATACTCTTTCCAAGTGCATGTGGAACATGTTCCAGAATAGATCACATGTTAGGCCACAAAACAAATCTCAACTAATTCAAAACAACAAGTGATATCATACATCTTTTCTCACCACAACACTATGAAACTAGAAATCAACCACAAGAAAAAATTTGGAAAAAAACACAAATACATGGAGGTTAAATAACATGCTCCTAAACAATGAATGGGCTAACCAAGAAGTCAAGGAGGAAATCAAAAAATACATGAAGACAAATGAAAAGAAAGACACAATGTCCAAAATTGTTGGGGTGCAGCAAAAGCTGCTTTAAGAGGGAAGTTTATAACAATATAACCCGACCTCAAGAAGCAAGAAAAATTGCAAACAACCTAAGCTTAAACCTAAAGAGCTAGAAAAAGAAGAACAAACAAAACTCTAAACTGTAGAAAGAAGTAAATAATAAAGATTAGAGCAGAAATAAACAAAAAATACAACAGAACAGATCAATGAAACCAGGAGCTGATTCTTTGAAAAGATTGATAAACCTTTAGCCAGACTTATAAAAGAAAAAAAAGAAAAGAGGGCGCCTGGGTGGCTCAGTTGGTTAAGCGACTGACTTCAGCTCAGGTCATGATCCTGGAGTCCCGGGATCAAGTCCCACATCGGGCTCCCTGCTCAGCGGGGGGTCTGCTTCTCCCTCTGACCCTCTTCCCTCTCTTGCTATCTGTCTCTCATTCTCTCTCTCTCAAATAAATAAATAAAATCTTAAAAAAAAAAAAAGAAAAGAAAGGAAGGAAGGAAGGGAGAAAGAAAGAAAAAGTAAAGATAATTCAAATAAACAAAATCAGAAATGAAAAAAGAGAAGTAACAACCAACACTACAGAAATACAAACCACTGTAAGGGGATATTTATTTATTTATTTATTTATTTATTTATTTATTTATTTATATAAATTATATGCCAAAAAATTTGACAACCTTGAAAAAATGGATTAATCCCTATAACCATACAACCTACCAAAACTGAAGCAGGAAGAAACAGAAAGTTTGAACAGACTGATTACTAGCAATGAAACTAAAGCAGTTATCAAAAACTCCCAACAAACAAAACTCCAGGACCACATGGCTTCACAGATAAATTCTACCAAACATTTAGAGAAGAGTTAATACCTATTCTTCTGAAACTATTCCAAAAAATAGAAGAGGATGGAAAGCTTCCAAATTCATTGTATGAGACCATCATTACCCTGATACCAAAATCAGATAAAGACACTATTAAAAACAGAGAACTACAGGCCAATATTTCTGATGAATATAGATGCAAAAATCCTCAACAAAATATTAGCAAACCAATCAAACAATACATTACAAACATCATTCATAATGATCAAGAGATGATGTGATACATCAACAAGAGAAAGAATGAAAACCATATGATCATTTTAATAGATGTGGAAAAAGCATTTAACAAAGTACAACATCCATTCATGATAAAAACCCTTAACAAAGTAGGTTTAGAGGGAATATACCTCAATATAATAAGTCCATCTATGAGAAACCCACAGCTAACATCATACTCAATGGAGAAAAACTGAGAGCTTTTCCCTTAAGATTGAGGAACAAGACAAGGTTGCCCACTCTCACCACTTTTACTCAACATAGTACTGGAAGTCCTAACCACAGCAATCAGACAACAAAAAGAAATAAAAGGCATTCAAATAGTAAGGAAGAAGTGAAACTTTCACAATTTGTACATGGCATGATACTATATGTAGAAAACTCTGACTCCATCAAAAAAATTACTAGAACTGATAAATGAATTCAGTAATATCTCAGGATACAAAATCAATGCACAGAAATCCATTACATTTCTATGCACTAATAATGAAGTGGAAAGAGAAAATTAAGAAAACAATCCCATTTATAATTGCACCAAAAATAATAAAATACCTATGAATAAACATAACTAAGGAGGTGAAAGACCTGTACTCTGAAAAGTATAAAACATTGATTAAAGAAATTGTAGATGAAACAAACAAATGAAAAGATATTCCATGTTCTTGGGTTTTGGAGGATTAAATATTGTTAAAATGTCCATACTACCCAAAGCAATCTACAGATTTAATGCAAACCCTATCAAAATACCAATAGCATTTTTCACAGAAAAATAGAACAAATAATCTTAAAATTTGTATGGAAACACAAAAGACTGAATAGGCAAAGCAATCTTGAAAAAAATAATAAAACTGAAGGTATCATAATCCCAGATATCAATATATACTGCAAAGTTTAGTAATAAGAACAGTATGACACTGGCACAAAAAGAGACACCTAAATCAATATAACAGAGAATAGAGAGCCCAGAAGTAAACCCATGATAATAAGGTCAATTAATCTTCAACATAGGAAAAACATGCAATGGAAAATGACAGTTTCTTCAACAAATGGTGTTGGGAAAACTGGACAGCTATATGCAAAAGAATGAAACTGGACCACTATCTTATGCCATATACAAAATAAATTCAAAATGGATTAAAGACCGAAATGTGAGACAGGAAACCATTAAAATCCTAGAGGAGAACACAGGCAGTACCTCTTTGATATCTATCGGCAATAGCAACTCCTTCCTAGACACGTCTCCAAGGGCAAAGGAAAAATAAAAGCAAAAATGAACTACTGGAACTTCATCAAGATAAAAAACTTCTGCACAGCAAAAGAAACAGTCAACAAAACTAAAGGCAACCTACAGAATGGGAGAAGATATTTGCAAATGACATATCAGATAAAGGGCTAGTATCCAAGATCTATAAAGAACTTATCAAACTCAACACCCAAAAAACAAATAATCCAGTCAAGAAATGGGCAGAAGACATGAACAGAAGAAGACATACAAATGGCCAACAGACACATGAAAAAAATGCTCAACATCACCTGTTATCA
Source organism: Mirounga angustirostris (assembly GCF_029215605.1). Lineage (NCBI taxonomy): Eukaryota > Metazoa > Chordata > Mammalia > Carnivora > Phocidae > Mirounga > Mirounga angustirostris. The sequence continues at coordinate 84,377,206 of NW_026991716.1, read as the reverse complement.
GGGAAATACAAATCAAAACCACAATGAGATACCACCTTATGCCAGTCAGAATGGCGAAAATTAACAAGACAGGAAACAACAAATGTTGACAAGGATGTGGAGAAAGGGGAACCCTCATATACTGTTGGTGGAAATGAAAGCTGGTACAGCCACACTGGAAAACAGTATGGAGGTTCCTCAAGAAGTTAAAAATAGAGGGGCGCCTGGGTGGCTCAGTCAGTTAAGTGTCTGCCTTCGGCTCAGATCATGATCTCAGAGTCCCAGGATCGAGCCCCGAATCAGGCTCCCTGCTCAGCGGGGAGTCTGCTTCTCTCTCTGCCCCTCCACTGCTTGTGCTCTCTTTCTCTCGTTCTCTTTCTCTCAAATAAACAAAATCTTAAAAAAAAAAAAGAAGTTAAAAATAGAGCTACCCTACAACCCAGCAATTGCACTACTAGGTATTTACACCAAAGATATAGATGTAGTGAAAAGAAGAGGCATCTGCACCCCAATGTTCATAGCAGCAATGTCCACAATAGCCAAAATGTGGAAGGAGCCAAGATGACCTTCAACAGATGAATGGATAAAGAAGATGTGGTATATGTACAATGGAATATTACTCAGCCATCAGAAAGGATGAATACCTAGCATTTACATCGACATGAATGTAACTGGAGGGTATTATGCTAAGTGAAATAAGTCAATCAGAGAAAGACAATTTTCATATGGTTTCACTCATATGTGGAATATAAGAATTAAAGCAGAGCACAAGGGAAGGGAGTGAAAACTGAATGGGAAGAAATCAGAGAGGGAGACAAACCATGAGAGAATCTTAACTATGGAAAACAAACTGAGGGTTGGTGAATGGGAGGTGGGTGAGGGGATGGGGTAACTGGATGATGGGCATTAAGGAGGCCACATGATGTGATGAGCACTGGGTGTGATACGCAACTGGTGAATCATTGAACACTATATCAAAAACTAATGATGTACTATATGTTGGCTAATTGAATTTAAATTAAAAAAAAGAAGACATACAGATGACCAACAGATACAAAAAAAGACGCGCAACATCAATCATCACCAGGAAAATGCAAATCAAAACCACGATGAGGTATCACTTCACACCTGTCAGAGTGGCTAAAAGCAAAAACACAGAAACAAGTGTTGGTGAGGATGTAGAGAAAAAGGGACCCTCACGTGCTGTTGGTAGGAGTGCAAGCTGATGAAGCTACATGATAAACGGTATTGAAGTTCCTTAATAAATTAAAAATAGAACTACCATATGATCCAGTAATCACACTACTAAGTATTTACCCAAAGAATATAAAATGCTAATTTGGAAGGATATATGCCTATATAAACCCCTATGTTTATAGCAGCAATATCAACAATAGCCAAATTATGGAAAGAAACCAAATGTCCATCAACTGCTGACTGGATAGAGGAGATGTGGTACATATATACAATGAGATATTAGTCAGCCATGAAAAAGAATGAAACTTGCCATTTGCAATGACATGTATAGAGCTAGAGTGTATTATGCTAAGTAAATAAGTCAGTCAGAGAAAGACAAATACCATATGATTTCACTCTTGTGTAGAACTTAAGAAACAAAACAAATGAACCAGGGAAAAAGAGACTGACAAAAAACCAGACTCTTAAGTATAGAGAAAACAGATGGTTCCCAAAGGAGAGGTGGGTGAGGGAGTGGGTGAAATAGGTGAAGAGGAGTAAGAGTACAGTTATGATGAGCATTGACCAATGTATGGAATTGCTGAATCACTACATTATACACCTGGAATTGATATAGCACTGTATGTTAACATACTGGGATTAAAAGTTTACAAAAAAATTTCAAAAGCAATGAACCTTAATGTAATCTGTGCACTTTAGGTGATAATGATGTGTCATTGGAGGTTCATCAGTTCTCACAAATGTACCACTCTGGTGGGTGATACTGATTGTGGGGAAGGATGTATGTGTGTGTGTATACACCAAGGAATATATAGAAGCTCTCTGCACTTCCTGCTCAATTTTGCTATTAACCTAAAAGTGCTCTAAAAAGTAAATTTTATTAATTAAAAAAAAGGTAAAAGTCAAGAGGTTTTGAAAAATTAATAGGAAAAACCTATCCTTCACTTAGCTGTCAAGCAACCTGGTTAAAATGTAAATCTAACTATATCATTCCCGTGCAAAAACCCACCAAGTACCCCCCACTGCTTACTTGAACATGTGTGGTATGTTTATCCTTGGTGGCACCTGAGATGATTTCAAGCACTATATGGATAACTGTTCTCTAAATTTTTAACTGTAATGCATTTATTGCAGAGTGTATTTAAAAAATAAAACTAGCATAACAAAAAAAAAATGTAGAATCGCTTCTCAGCCTTCTGGCTAAGATCAAGTGCAAAAAAAATGTAGAAGCTGAATAATCATTTGCTGATTTTGATAATGTGGTTGTTTATCTCTGTGTAATAGTATCCTACTCATTCCTGAATACCCTTTAACAACTCAATTTCTTGTATACCATTCTTTTTCTTCCATTATTATCCACTGTAAAATTAGAGGTATTTTCTGCTATTGGGGAAGAATTTTAAGCACTTGAATGTTAAGGCAGTTAACATTTTTAAAAGATCTAGTTCACAGACTAAGTTCCTAAATACGACATAAAATGTTTTATGATACTCAAAATATTTAAAAATGATTTAAAATAATCATAAAATAAGCATAGCTGTAAGTAAAATATATTAGAGTAATAGAAAATAGAGCTCTCTTATATCTGGTGAAATCAAATTAAAATTAAAACTTTTTCACCAGGCTTTTACAACTCAGTGCTTAAAGAAATTATATATAACATAATTATTTATATTTACCTTTTTATCTTTTTTATAGTTTTAACATCTCTTGAATTTATTGGCCTTTTTCTAATTGGTTTAATTGTAATACTATATGTTGTTATGCAGCCATAGCTTAATTTTTCCCTTGGCCTGAAAAGATGGTAGCTGCTAAAACAAAGGTCTAACATTTCAAATCTTTGAAATGAAGGCCCTCCAGTGTTGGGAAAGAATAGGAAATGACAGAAATATTTCTCTTCTTTCCCTACATGATTGTATTGTTACATAAGAGAAGATTCCACTAATCCAGGACTATGAAATTATTCCTAACAGAGACTGGCAAAGTACTGACTGGTCTTGGAAAATAAATGGTTACAGAACATTTCATGAACCATGGTAAGGGTGCTAGGAACTTCAAGAAGAGCTGAAGCTGGAGCAATCACATAATCTAGAATCTCTTGAGGCCAAGGAGTTGAGTCTTATGAAATGAGTAATCTGTTAATTCCTCAGGTTCATAACTAGAATACATGATTTTCATTTAATAAGTAATGCTTATTTTTTACTTCTTATTCAACTTATACCTTGGGGCCTGTATCACTATTCTTCTGTGTATGCACAAGATCACACCAGCAGAAACTTAGTCAATGTCCTCTCCTTAGCCTCAGCACATAGCCACATGTCTGCTACAAAATAGACTAAAATAAGTAATATCCATAAATATAAACTTATTTCAGTTTTAAATCTCCGTCAATTTTATACATATCTTGTTTCTATGTTATTATATGTGCAACAATTGGTAAGATTGCTGTTTATATACTCATACCTGTGAGTATGGTATGAGTCTCTACCACGTGCATACATCTACTATGCATGCAATATAGAAATCTTTTGATAGAAGTCACAATTGTCATCCAGAACATTTCATTGATGTTTTAATGTTTATGCTCACATAAGCTACACAGAATATACTTTCTTCATTTTCTATTACATTTATTTTATGTAGTATACCTCTTTTCTTTGTCACAGCCCAGTTTTTGAAACTCTCCATTATTACAGTTCTCCAATTGTGCCTTTCTTTTATCATGGGCTGAATCCCAAAGTAATATTTCCTGATGTGATAGATTTAAGTATTAGTCCCAGGCCTTCATCCCTCCCTTTACCTGCTCCCTTTGCCATGTGACTTTGCAGCCCCTTCCACTAGAGGTTGGAATGTACTTCATCTTGATTTTGGACTTGGCCATGAGACTTGTATTAGCCCAAAAAATGTAGCAGAGGTGATATTGCCAATTCTGACCTTCGGCTGGAAGAGACAGTGTTTGTTTCTGCTTGCTTTCCCGATTTCTCCCGTTACCATGAAAAGTAATTCTCTTGGGTAGCTGTTGCCCCTCAGCTTGAGCCCCAAAGTGAATACAGTTGGATTCAGAATGAATTCAACCCACATCAAAGAGCCAAGTCCAGCCAGGTCTATACCATGAAGCAGAGCAACCCAATAAAGCCCCATCTACATCAGCTAACCTCAGCCACACTGTGCAAGTTTAAGAAAAAATGGACGAATATTGTTTAAAGCCACTGAATTGTATATGTTATGCTGCAGCACTATGGTTGATATAGCTCTGGATACATGCATTCAGTAACCTTCCCACAAGCTAACTAGCTTCTATTTACTGAGAATTGTAGGGCTAGAATGAGTATTGAAGAGGCCAGAGCAGTTGTGGAGGTATTGTATTTCTGCAGCTGCTAAAGCTGCTGATCCCGTAAGAGTTGAGATGCAGGAAGCAGCAACAGGTGAATTTCCATGTAACAATCTCTTGATATGGTTCAGTATTTCTAGCTTGGTGGCAGTCAATTCTGGTACACTGGCCTTCCCAGTAATTTTTTAAGCTAATCAATACTCTGAAATAAATACTTTTCCATTAATTAACTATAATAGACTATGTTGCCTGCACCTAAATCTTAAATTAAGGTAGTAATTGTCTTACTTTTACTTTTTTTTTAATGGGTTAACAAGTTTTAATGATAACCATAGAATAAATTGAGTTAGAACATACTGACATTAAGGAATAGTAAGAGAATAAGAGCTATACGCTAACAAAGTTGACAAATTAAAATCAAAAGCTAAATTGTGATTTGGGCATTTTTGTCTTTTTTTTTTTTTCCTGTTTAACTTCTATTCTTTTTAGGTAGTGAAAAACCAGACAGATAACCAGAATTCAAGGCCCAAGTGTACTTTTTATCAATTATTCAGTCTTGGATAGGTTATATAATCTCCTAGAGCCCTAGTTTCCTCATTGGTAAAATGTGGAAAACGGCTAACATCTACTGCTAAGAAGCATTATTATGAATAACAAATTATATTATTAAGAGTTACTTTAAATGCTTTTAAACAATGTCAGGCTACATATATGCATGTATATACTTACATATTCACATATTCAAATATATGTGGGTATGCTTTACGGTCACTGTCAGCTCAAAAGCACTGAATAAAAAAGTGACCCATGGATTTATTTCTGTTTCAATACTGTTTCTGATTAGAACTTCCCATCGCAGTTTATGATCTCATCTACCAAGTGCTTTATTCTTGCTTTTTGCTTTTAGACCATGGAAAGGGTATTATCACTAAACATGGTATAAAACATAAATCATTCACCAGGAAACAGTTAATGTCCATGATATTTAATGTCAATCTTCTCAGTTTACCATCACAGAGCATTTAATAGTGATTGAGCTTCTAAATGTGTGGTTATAATCACATTTATTAAATAATCTATAAGTGCTCACTTAACAATAGAAAAAAAATACATGCTTGATTTAGAAGAAATGAGAAAAAAGTCATGTATAACCAAACACTGTGTGAATGATTTTAGGTTATAAAAAGAAAACCTCAGAGTTGATTTTTGACTTCCTTGTTAATATTCACTTTTCTCCAATAGTAAACGTCTACAAATGGCTGAAATTAATAATTAAGCAAAATGTGGTATCTTGTGAATACACAGGAAAATAGTTTTGGAGACCTTAAGACATAAACTGCTCATATGTAACTGACAGAGAATAACATTTTTACTTTTTTATCTTATTTATATAACTTTCTAGAACAGAAGCATATTAATGGCAATAATTTTCAGCTTAGTGACACTGGAATCCATTTGAAATGCTTTCTGTAGGAAGGTGATGACTAGAAACAAAAATATACTGTTTTCTTACCAGGAGAGCTGCAGCCAAGTGTGAGAATGATGTCATCACCCTGCTAATTGTTAGCCCAGTGTCAAATGCCTAGTGATTACTCATTCAACCAACATCTAGTGAGCCTAAGTCCATGCCTCTAGCACGTAAGTGGTAAAGGAAGAGTAGAATTAAGTAGATGAGGTTTATGCTCCAAGGTAGCCTACACTCCAGTAAGGCAGAGGCAGACTGGACAAATGTAAATAAGTAAATAATATAAGTTTAGATAGTGAAACATATTTCGAAGAAAATAAAGTCAGCAATTGCAACAGAAAGTAGGGTAGCAAGTAACTGGGCAAGTAGGTAGGGCAGTCAGGGTGAGAGGGTGGTATGTGACATAAGACGAATAACTATGGAAGATATATAGCACATTTTCATTATTTTCTACTCTAGAAAGAGCTCTCCAGAGGGAAGACTTAAGAACTGACTAAAACCAATTTCACAAAAAGAAATGTGGCCAAGATTTAGACAGGGGTATGAGGAAGGAGGGCTGGAAATAAATAAGGACATTTAAGGAGTAGGTACAAATGTCTAAATTCTGATATTTGCACAAATATGCTGGGGCTCTGGAGTCAGGTAGACCTGAATTTAGAACTCTTTGAGGCCATCGGCAGAGTGGCCTTGGACAAGTCACTTCATCTCTGAGAGTACCTACCTCCTACACTTAGATTCCATGAGAGACATTCTTAACCTTCTTACAAGATGAAAAACACTTCAGCATACAAAATAACAGAGCAGTTTGCAAATGCCTGCGCCACTGAAAAAAAATTAGGAGGCACAAAGTAGAAAATCCTAAGGTTAATTAATAAGTTTTCAACAAAAAGCAAGCCATGAGCAAGATTTAGATTTTATATGGGAATCAAGAAGAAACTCAAATAGAGGCAATGGAGTGCGCTTTCCCTGTAGACTTCCTTCTGTCACAGCTTTGGGTGTATCTGCCATAATATCGTACTCTTACATCTAATGGCCCTTGTTCTATGAACTACCCATTAAGAACACTAGCAGATTCTCACAAATGCAGGCATTTCCCATTCAATTTCACCTCATGTTGTTAACAGCCTTTTATTTTAGTCTTAACTAAAAAATAGCTTGTTATTATTTGAACGATTGGACCTCAAGATATCTTTTCAGTCAGCTGATATGCGTTTATACTTTAAAAAAAAAGCAGGTAGCCTTAATTTTGCAATACCACGTAACACAATAAATTCTAGCTATTTTATATTCTGCCTCATGTATCTTTAACATAGCCTATAGCAAAGCTTCTGTTGCAAGATCACTGTGGCTAATGAAAATATATGACTTGGCAAAAGTTTTAGAAACCACATTCATCTTCAGCTCTAGAATATAGGGAGAAAAACATTGTTTTCTACTTTTAAAATTAAGAAAATTTAATATGCAAGGCACTTAAGAAAACAAATGCCATTTGGAAAGTTTTGTTAAAAAAATGATTTGCAACATTGTTGGAAATACCTTCCAAATATATTTGTTAACATCCTCCCAGAGTACTACACTGATAACTTTCCAGTAGACTGAAATGAAAGTTTTCAAAACACGAACTCAAAAGTAAGGAATTATTTCAATCCTGTTACATAATTACTGGATAACATTATGAGTAAAGCAGGGCTCCAGAGGACAGAAGATGAGTAAGTACTCTCCGGGAGCTGACAATCAAGGTAAGAAAGCAGAAAGATGATGCAGAAATAGCAAACCTATTTGTCATCCCCAGAAAGCCCCTTAGGAACAATATTGCCATTTTATTTGCTTCCCTCTCTCTGAGGGGGTATGACAATGAAGTCACCTGAGACAGAGTTCTTTCAACTTTAAAGTGCCTCAGACAAAAGAGTGAAGAAACTCTAGCCAATGGCTTGAGTCCAATCTAAAAACTTAGGTCTTGGGGCGCCTGGGTGGCTCAGTCAGTTAAGCATCTGCCTTAGATTCAGGTCATGGTCCCAAGGTCCTGGAATCCAGCCCCACATTGGGTTCCCTGCTTGGTTGAAAGCCTGCTTCTCCCTCTTCTGCCTGCCGCTCCCCCTGCTTGTGCTCTCTCTCTCTGTCAAATAAATAAATAAAATCTTTAAAAAAATAAAAAAAAAAATAAAACCTAGGTGTTTGGACCACTGTGCTTTTCTAAAAACCTTATTAATGTGTCAACATTTTCTGCCTGTCTGGGGAACTTTCAACAGGTGAGTCTTTAAAATGACTCTGACTCGGGCGCCTGGGTGGCTCAGTCGTTAAGCGTCTGCCTTAGGCTCAGGTCATGATCCCAGGGTCCTGGGATCGAGTCCCACATCGGGCTCCCTGCTCAGCGGGAAGCCTGCTTCTCCCGCTCCCACTCCCCCTGCTTGTGTTCCTGTTCTCGCTGTCTCTCTCTGTCATATAAATAAATAAAATCTTTAAAAAAAATAAAAATAAAATGACTCTGACTCTCTGGGACTTAAAACCAGAGAAGTGGTTGCAAGGTTACTTCTCAGTTTTAGGGGGTACACATACACTCGAAAACCTGGCCTTCTCCACATACATATAACACCCACTGCAAAGGCCATGGCAAACACCTTCACTCAATTTCCCACTCAACACCATCTTTATTTTTATTGAGGTATAATTTCCCCCAAAATCATACCTTTTTTAAGTGTATGATTTGATGAGTTTTGACAAATTCGTACGCCTGGTTAACTATCATCACATGGGGGTACAGAATATTTCTGTCTTTGGTCACTTGTTCTATTCTCTTTCCAGGATAAATCTCTAGAAGCTGGAGTGTGGAGTGAGAATCACATACATTTTTAAAAGCTTTCAAAATGTATCACCAAGCTACCTTCCAGAAAATTGTTACAATCAGCCCTGCTCTCAGTCCTGTGAGAGAAAGCTAAATTTAGATAAGAGGTCATTGCCCTATTGGCAGTAATGTTGTCCCTTCCAATAATATCTGAATTTTGATTAAAATGAATAAAAGGACATTTAACAGGGATTTTTTTTTTTTGCTTTGATAATTGATATCATCGAATCATTGTAGAAGTGGAATCCTTTTTTTTTTTTAAAGATTTTATTTATTTATTTGAGAGAGCACAAGCAAGATAGTACAAGTGAGAGAGAGAGAGAGAGAGAGAGAGAGCAAGCTGGGAGGAGAGGGACAAGCAGACTCCCCACTGAGCCAGAAGCCCAACACGGGGCTCTATCCCAGGACCCTCCTGAGCAGAAGGCAGATGCTTAACTGACTGAGTCACCCAGGCGCCCCTAGAAGTGGAATCCTTAAAAGCAAATTAAAAGCATGCTAGGAAGAGAAGCTGTTGGTATGTTTTTAAGAGATGGCAATTTGATATAACAGTTTTAAATGACACTTTTGTTCAAAAATAGAAAAACTATAATGGAGATAACAAATGTTATGTGAGAATTTTATCTTGCAGCAATGCCGTTCCAAAGGTAGCCCATAGGCACGTAGCATCAGCATGACCTGGGGACTTGCTAGGGATGCAAATTCTTGGGCCTCACAACAGACCTCCTACACAGAAACACTGGGCTGCAGGCCTCTCAGTCTGTGTTTTAACAAGCTCTCTGGTTGATTCTGATGCATCTTCAAGTGTGAAAAAGATGGTCTTAGAGGACATTTTTTAAAGAGAAAAATATTAAAATCCTTTGTAACACTCAGGAGTAAATCTAGCATTTATTAATCACTATATATAATTTCCAGCCTTTTTTAACCTTTTAGATCTTGGTCTCTTATTTGCCTAAAATGGTTGAGATTATTCCTACAGATTCTTTCTAGATTTAAAAATTCATGATTGCCATGTGCAAAATTCTGAATTTGGGACTATGGAAGATATAAAGAAGTCATGAGTCATGATCACTGACTTCAGAGAACTCACCATTTCGTTGAGTAGGCATAACAGAGATGCCTTGTTGGTAACTGAAGTGACTGACCAAGACAGTAAGCCATATAGGCACAGAGGACATGGGCATTACTGAGGGTTTTAATGGGTAGTTTGGGCTTCTTTAAGAAGATGCAATTTGAGGTGGGCATCAAAGTTAGGTAGGCATCAAAAGTTGTGTAAGTTTTGCTTAGGTGGAAGGAGATGAAGGAGGGCATTTCTGGTGAGAAAACAGCCAAACTGGATAAACTGTCTTTTAGGAAGAGCATGTTGCTGTTTGGCTATGTTGGAAACTGTAGGCAGGTGTATGGCTTCAGATGAGCCCATAAAGGAAAGCTGAGTCAGAAGGCTATTGGAGAGTGACATCCATTTTCTGGGTATTTTGTGTAAGTATGCAGTTCTTAAAAGTGGTTCTGAGGTCATTAGAAAATGAGAATCCCCTTGTAGGATGGTCCAGCTATGCAAATCAGATCACAAGGTCCATATTAAAAGAAAACCAAATCATTTAAGAATATGCATCCAGATATCTTTATAGCTGACTGGAGAAAAGTAGATTTGAACTATAATTATGTGTTAGAAAACCTTTGAAATGTACCTGCTCTCAGAACAATAAAACTTGAAAATTTGCATACTCCTGACAAAGAGAATTGTAGCTAATGTTTGGCATATTATTTGATAAAAGCTATGTTTTTCTTGTGCAACTTAAAAACCCAAGTATTTAATGATAAGCTAGTTTAATAAAACTTAAAAACCCTTTTGACACTGCTGTGGGATATTAGGCTAGGCATGTTGAAAATTTAGATTCAATAACCTACACAAACTGAACAAGGTATATTTATCTCACACAATACTTAGGATTCTGTTTTTCTTCAGAGAAATTGCAATGAAATTAGAAGTATATGTAGGAAGGTCAGTCTAATAAAATATCTAAGAACTATGCCTGTCTTACGAGTAAGAGAAGATGACATTTTTATGCATAGGAATCTGATAAAGATTTTTTTAACACCAATTCAAATCAGTCTCACTGGTCTACTGATTGATAGCTGTAACTTAGCAGTGGTTTGTTCAAATAACTTATTAGTGTGAAAATGTTGCATTCAGTGATAACTTTTACAAACTCTTCACCTCTCATGGGCATGATATTTGCATCTAAAGGCAAAAGATAATATAAAAGTAGATGTAACTTAAAATATGAAGTAGTTTTTCACTTTCAAGTATACTGAGCTTATGAAACTGGTCTATAAGGCTTATGATTAAGTATTGACAGTGCCATGAATCATAATCATGTAGTATATCCCACCACACTTTGTAATGATCCTTGTTGGTGCTGGTGGTACAATTTAATATTTAAATAGTTTTTTTTTTAAACTAAGGAGCTCAAAACATCCATGTAATTTTAATATATCATAGTAATATCTGGAAAACAAACCAAACTATTCCAATTGCTACCTCATAAATTGGGGGTTAAATAAAACAAAGTGTGTGACTTTGTTATGCACTTAGAGGTTTCTACCATGTTCAGTTGAGTGCTTCACTGCCTCGATTGATGCTTTATTGAATTGATCATTGTGAAAACACCATTTTGCCTTTAGGTAGTCATTTGTTGGCCTCCCCCAGTCAAAACCACTTTGCTTTTAATAGAGTTTGAACTAATAGAGTTTCTAAAGGTTTCTTTAAAAACCTCCCTATTATTTATCTCTATAAATAATAACAGTATTTATAACAGCTCTCTCTGAGCTGTTACCTCATTTTCCTGTCTAATAATGTGACATCTGACATATTTATTTGAAAGGAAAAGTGACCAAGAATTAATCCGTTGTAAACCACCAGCACTTGAACAACTTAGCAAAATACATGGCATTATGTAACAATTTCCTAATAACTTCTCTCCATAGAATACCTATTTTAAGCACAGAGTAAACAAAACTTAGCTCTAAAATATTTCTCAGATATATTTATGACAACTTCCACTAACAGCAATTTCCATTTCACTATTTTATCTCAGAGTTGTACATTAAAACTTCAGTAAAATAGAAAATAGTAGGTAAGATGATAGCTTTTGCAGATGAAACTTTAAAAAATTAAAACTAGGGGCTCCTGGGTGGCTCAGTCGGTTAAGCATATGCCTTTGGCTCAGGTCATGATCCCAGGGTCCTGTGATGGAGCCCCACATCGGGCTCCCTGCTCAGCCGGGAGCCTGCTTCTCCCTCTGCCTTTGCCTCTTCCCACCCCCGTCTCTCAAATAAATAAATAATTAAAAAAAAATTAAAACTAAGTTCCTACATTCAAAGATTGAATAACCACAACAACATTTATAGCTAATATATACAGAAATGTAATTGACACTGCTAGGTGTCTGTAAGTCAAGCACAAATAACCACATAATATGTAGGACCAAAATATGAAAAATTTCATAAATACTCCTTTCTACAGGTAAGTGTTTTTCTATTATGTGACTTTATTGATTCACACTTGACTCTCTATTAATACAACTAAAATAAGCTCTAAACTTAATGTCCTTCTTAATCACATCATTAGTACAAAAAGCTGTATGTAAATAACAGTTCTGCTATTTGAATCTAATAACTTGTGTGTATTTAAACCCTCTTATACAAATAATTTCAATGGTGTCTGTGCAAGTAGTATTACAATTTACATTAGTCACTGATGTGTGATTTCACCTGTAACTCTAATATATTTGAGCCAATGTAGCTCAGTCAATTCATGAAGTCATATTCACAAAACCACAGTCAAATCACCAAAGAGTAATTGAAAAGAAAGTTCAATCTTGAATCGTCTCTTTCAAATAATTTTAAAAAGGATTTAATTCATAATTCATATCCATCAACAGATCTAAAACAAGCAAACTCTAAAGCTTATTCTCTCACAATTTGTATGTACTTTAAAACATTTAAAAAATTTTTTGTTTGAAACAATCTCAAACTTGCAGAAAAATTATGAGAATAATTGTTTTTCTTGAAACATTTGAGAGTAACTTGTCAACCTCATGCTCCATCACATCTGTATTATTATGTATTTCTTATAAATAAGCACACTCTTTTAAATAACTGCAATACAGTCACAAAATTAACATTGATACATTACTACCATGTAACCCTCCAACCCCTTTGAAGTTTTACCAATTGCCTTGCAGCAAAAGGATCTAGTTCAGAATCATGCATTGCATTAGTTGTCATGTCTCATTAGTCACTTTTAGTCTGGTACAGTTCTTTACTCTTTTTTTCATGACCTTGACACTTTTGAATATCATGGGCCAGATACTTGTGGAATATCCATCAATTTGGGATTGTCTAATGCCTCCTCATGATTAGATTTAAGTTATACATTTTTAGCAAAAAGAACACATGTGATGTGTTGTTCTAATTGCATCTTATATCAAGTGGCACACAATTTTGATTTATCCCTTCATTGATGATGATCACTTTGGTTTCTTTTTGTTTTTGGCTTAAACAACAGATATTTGTTGTCTCATAGTTCTGCTCAAGATCAAAGTGTCAGAAGACTCTGAAAAAGAATCTGCCTCTCTTCTTGCTTCTGGTGATTTACTGCCATCTCCGGCGTGCCTTAGTTTGTAGAAGCATCACTTCAATTTCTGCATTCATTTTTACATGGTGTTCTCCTTGTATACATGTCTCCATGTCCAAATTTCCCCCTTTTATAGGGACCCCAGTTATAGTAGATTAGGATTCCATCCTAGTCCAGTATGACCTCATCTTAACTGATTACATCTGCCATGATCCTATTTCCAAATAAGGTCACATTCTAAGGTATCGGGGTTGTACTACATCATATGAATTTTGCAGGGGATATGATTCAACCCATAACAGAAGCAGAAGGGATTGCTCTTTCCAGTCTACATCTATCTGTTCCTGCCAGTGCCAGCTGGTTCCAGATACAATAGTTTCTGTTTCCAGGTGTTTTTTATCTCATACTCGTAGAAAAAACTTCATTGTGTCCTGTCAGATTCACCATATCAGTTGGACAGGACCACCTCTTCAGAGTTGTCTCAGCTCTGTGGGGATCCCCTCTAAACATCTAGATTCTACCTTTTCCCCCACACATTACTGAGGAATAATTGACAAATATAATTGTATATATTTAAAGTGCACAACATGATGATTTAATATACATATACATTGTATAATGATTAGTAAGATCAAGATAATTAATACATCCATCGACTCACATAGTTAATTCCTTTTTGTGTGTGTAGTGAGAATACTTAAAATCTATTCACAGCAACTTTCAAGTATATAGTACCTTATTATTAACTACAGCTACCATGCTGTACGTTAGATTCTCAGAACTTATTCTTTTTTTTTTTTTTAAGATTTTATTTATTTATTTGAGACAGAGAGAATGAGATAGAGAGAGAGAGCATGAGAGGGGGGAGGGTCAGAGGGCGAAGCAGGCTCCCTGCCGAGCAGAGAACCCGATGCGGGACTCGATCCAGGGACTCCAGGATCATGACCTGAGCCGAAGGCAGTCGCTTAACCAACTGAGCCACCCAGGCGCCCAGAACTTATTCTTTTTATAAAAGTTTGTACTCTTTCACCTATATCTCCCTATAACCCCCTTCCCCCAGCCTGGCAATCACCATTCTATTCTGTTTCTATGAAGTCAACTTTTTTTTTTACATTTTACATATAAATTATGCCACACAGTATTTGTTTTTCTCTTTCTGGCTTATTTCACTTAACATAAAGACCTCCAGGTTTATCCATGTTGTCAAATGATAGGATTTCCTTTTTTTTAAAGGCTGAATAATATTCCATTGTATATATACCTCATTTTCTTTACCCATTCATCCACTGAAGAACATCTATGTTGTTTTCATATTTGGCTATTGCAAATAATGCAGCAATGAACAAGGGAGTGCAGATATCTCTTCAGGATAATGATTTCATTTCCTTTGGATATATATCCCCAGGAGTTGGACTGCTGGGTCACACAGTAGTTCTTTTTTTTTTTTTTTAAGATTTTATTTATTTATTTGACAGAGAGATAGAGCCAGAGAGCATAAGTGGAGAGAATGGCAGAGGGAGAGGGAGAAGCAGGCTCCCCACTTGAGCAGGGAGCCCAATGCGGGGCTCGATCCCAGGACCCCGGGATCATGACCTGAGCCGAAGGCAGACGCTTAACCATCTGAGCCACCCAGGCGCCCCTCTATTTTTAATTTTTTAAGGAACCTTCATACTGTTTTCCATGGTGGCTGCACTAATTGCTGTACAAGGGTCCCCTTTTCTCCACATCATTGCCAACATTTGTTATCTCTTGTCTTTTATTTATTATTAAGTTTGTTTAATTTTAATTCTAGTGTAGTTAACATACAGTGTTATATTAGTGTCAGGTGTACAATATAGTAATTCAACAATTCTGTACATTACTTAGTGCTCATTATAAGTGTACTCATAATCCTCATCACCTATTTCACCCTTCCTCCCACCCATCTCCCCTCTGATAGTCACCAGTTTGTTCTCTGTAGTTAAGAGTCTATTATTTCGGGTGCCTGGGTGGCTCAGTCGTTGGGCGTCTGCCTTCGGCTCGGGTCGTGATCCCAGGGTCCTGGGATCAAGTCCCACATCGGGCTCCCTGCTCGGCAGGAAGCCTGCTTCTCCCTCTCCCACCCCCACTCCCCCTGCTTGTGTTCCTGCTCTTGCTATCTCTCTCTCTCTGCCAAATAAATAAATAAAATCTTTAAAAAAAATAAAAAATAATAAAGAGCCTATTATTTTTTGATTTGTCTCTCTCCATCTCTCCCTTTTTTTTTTCCTGTGTTCATTTGTTTTGTTTCTTAAATTCCATATATGAATGAAATCATATGGTATTTGTCTTTCTCTGACCAATTTAATTCACTTAGCATTATAACCTCTAGATCCATCCATGTTGTTACAAATGGCAAGATTTTGTTCTTTTTTATGGCTGAGTAATGTTCCATTATATATATATGCACACCATTCCATTGTGTGTGTGTGTGTGTGTATGTGTCTATACACACACCACATCTTCTTTATGGCTGAGTAATATTCCATTGTGTATATATACCACATCTTCTTTATTCATTCATCTATCAGTGGACCCTTGGGCTGCTTTCATAATTTGGCTATTATAAATAATGCTGCAATAAACATAGGGGTGCATTTATCCCTTTGAATTAGTGTTCTTGTATTCCTTAGGTAAATACCCAGTAGTGAGATTACTGAATTGTATAATAGTTCTATTTTTAACATTTTGAGGATGCCCCATACTGTTTTCTACAATGGATGCACCAGTTTGCACTCCCACCAACAGTACATGAGGGTTCCTTTTTCTCCACATCCTCACCAACACTTGCTGTTTCTTGTGTTTTTGATTTTAGCCATTCTGACAGGTGTGAGGTAATATTGTGGTTTTGATTTGCAGTTCTCTGATGATTGATGATGTTGAACACTTTCCATGCACTATTTGGCCATTTCTATGTCTTTGGAAAAATGTCTATTTGGGTCTTTTGCATATGGTTTTATGTATATACTAAAACACCCTAAACACCCTAAAAGACTCCACCAAAAAACTATGAGAACTAATGAATAAATTCAGTAAGGTTGCAGGATATAGAATCAACATAGAAAAATCATTTGCATTTCTATACATTAATAAACTATCCTGAAAGAAAAATTAAGAAAGAAATCCCATTTACAATAACATCAAAAACAATAAAATACTAAAGAATGAATTTAGCAAGGAGGTGGAAAACCTGTACACTGAAAACTGTAAGTCACTGATGAAAGAAATTGTAGACAAATAAAGATATCCATGTTCTGGTATTAGAAAAATTAATATTATAATAAAAATTAATATTGTTAAAATATCCCTACTATCCAAAGTAATCTACAAATTCAGTGCAATCCTTATCAAAATTCCAATGGCATTTTTTACAGAAATAGAAAAAATAACCCTAAAATGTATATGGAACCACAAAAGACCCCAACTAGCAAAAGTAATGCTAAGAAGGAAGAACAAAGCTGATGGCATCATATTTCCTGATTTCAAAATACACTAAAAACTTCTAGTAATCAAAAGAGTATGGTGCTGGTATAAAAACAGGTACATAGACCAGTGGAAAAGAATAAAGAGCCAAGGAGTAAGCCCATACACAGGATATCAACTAATCTTTGACAAGAGTGCCAAAGGGAAAGGATAGTCTCTTTAATAAATGGTATTGGAAAAACAACATACATATGCAAAAGAATGAAACTGGACCCCTTATCAAAGACAACTCACAAAAATGAGCTTGGAATGGATTAAAGACTTAAATATAATGCCTGAAACCATAAAACTCTCAGAAGAACACATAGGGGAAAAGCTCCCTGATACTGGTCTTGGCAATGATTTTTTGGGGTAAGACACAAGAAACAAAGGCAAAAAAAGCTAAAATGAACAGGCTGGATTACATCAAACTAAAAAGCTTCCTGTCTTGTTTTGTTAATTCGTGTGGTTTTTTGGTTTGGTATGCTTTTGTCTTTGTGCATCTACTGTAGGTTTTTGCTTTGTAATTACCATGAGCGTTTTATAATACATCTTACAGTTGTAAGTCTATTTTAAGCTAATAAGAACTTAACTTCAATTACATAAAAAGTTCTACACATTTATTTGTCCCTCCCTTCACATTTTATGTTGTGAATGTTACAAATTACATCTGGGTTTTTTTTTTTTTTTTTTTTAGATTTATTTATTTTAGAGAGAGAGAGAGTATGCATGGACACATGGGGGGAGGGGCAGAGGGAGAGAATCTTTCAAGCAGATTCCCTGCTGAGTGTGGAGCCTCACCCTGGGGCTTGATCCCAGAACCCATGAGATCATGACCTGAGCTGAAACCAAGAGCTGGATGCTTAACTGACTGAGCTTCCCAGGTATCCCACAGTTTACATCTTTTTATATGGTGTATCCCTTAACCAAATATTGTAACTATGGTTATTTTTAACACTGTTAGCATATATGCAAGGATTCAAAGTGATTTATACATTACAAGCATAGTATTAGAGTATTTTGAATTTGACTATATATTTATCTTTACCAGTGAATTTTCTACTTTCATAGGTTTTCATGTTACTAATTAACTTCTTTCATTTCAGTTTGAGGAATTCCTTTTAGAATTTTTTGTAAGGCAGGAATTATGGCAATAAATTCCTTTGGCTTTTGTTTGTCTGGGAAAGACTTTATCTCTTCTTCATTTCTGAAGGGCTACTTTGCTGGGTACAGTATTTTTGGTTGGCAGTTTTGTTTTTTTTTTTCCTTTGAGCACTTTGAATATATAATTCTACTCTCTCTCGGGCTGCAAGATTTCTGCTGAGAAATTTACTGATACCTTTCCTGGAGTTACAATGTATGTGATGTCTTTTTTTTTTTCTCTTGCTGCTTTCAGAATCTCTCTTTGTCTTTGATTTTCAGAGTTTGATTATAATGTGTCTTGGTGAAAATCTCTTTAGATTAAATCTGTTTGGGGAGTTTTAGGCTTCATGTACCTAGATGACTATATCACTTCCCAGATTTGGGAAGCTGCAGGTACTTTAGGAGGGTTTACATCCAGCTCCATTCTATACTGCATTCTCTGTCATCCCTCCCACCTCCATTACATAGATTGTTTTACCTCCTTCCACCAATGTGTTACCTTCTTCCTCAGATTTCTACAGATATGACTCTCTCTATCTGACTTCCCTAATTTTGCATTATAGAAGATGTGGGAACTAGGCTAACAAAAGTTTCCTTCAGTATAAAAGCTAAAGAGGATGAATTGGGGAAAGATGGATTAAAGAAAGATAGATAACCCTCATATTTTATTTATTTTCCTTTGTTATTCTACTTACCCTCCATCCTGCCTGGGGAATATAGCAGTAATTTAAAGGACATGTGGTAAAGGGTAGCAATACAGCTCATGAAGAGTATACAATACAATTTCACTCTTGATTTTTACCTATCATAGCTATATTTTTACTAATTTAGCTAATCAGCCACATCATTATTTTTAAAGCATTTAAAAAATAAATATGCTCAATAAAATCTTGAAATCATATGCTCTCTTATTCTACATTTGCATCCTTCAATTTTCCCTTTCAAATAAGGGCTAATATTGAATTTCTATAGTCCTAATTTATATGAAAAATCTACATGCCAGTTATATAAATCCATATGGCAATTATAATTATGGAGGAATGAAAATAATAAATATGTATAAAGGATAAATAAGTGCATAAAAGAAAAATATCGCAGTAGAAACTACTTTAAAATCAAATTCTAGAGAATATTTTGAGGAAAAAATAGACACTGGATTAAAATTATAGTTGATAGTGAAAATTGATAGCCTTGAAATAAAGTAGAAGAAATGAATATTTATAAAGTAACTACAAATAATTAATTTTATTTAAAAGATGTCATTAGGAAGCTCTTATAGCATTAGAATAGTCTCATAAGGAGAATAAGTGAATGGATTACTGTCTCTGAAGTAAACTTTCACTCCACAGAATATCTCTGACACCACAAATTATAATTACTATGGATTCCTTTGAAAGCCTAATAACCTCTCTGTTTATCCATTTTCTTCTATATTAAATATTTTCAAGGAGAAATAATCAACCATAAATCTGGTTTGTTGAAGAGAAGAGCTAACCACTTCACCAGTTTACTACATTTCTTATCAAATCTGCAATAGGGCAGAGTAAATAAAATGTTGCCTCCTATTGGCTATGTATTGGACTATTGGTCTGGAATGGTCTTAATATTTAATTTAAAATACCTAAATGTGAAGACATAATTTAAGAAGGTCTGAACTTTTATGTTCACTCCAAATAGAATAAGTAAAATGTGGACCTATTCCATAGCTCATTAAAATGAACAGTAGGTTTCAATACAATTTTGTTAAATAAATAGGTGAATAGAATACTGAAAATATTCACTTCAAAACAGATATGAATTAGTTATTTATATCTGTCATATTTTCTGAAGGCAATTATTATTCTTAATGAATGCTCATTGTTCAACTGCAAATAATAACTTATTCACTTTAATTTTCATTATTTTGGTAAAACTGGTGACTCTTCTGTCTCATCCCAACTCCCAATTTTTAAAAGGATAACAAGATGGATAGTATATGTTCTGCTTAACAATTTATCTTTATTTAGAAATAAGCAAGAGCTGCTCTATTTCCCTCAGAGGTTTCTATTAACTTCATCTGTGCTTTAAGTACAATTCCAGCTTTTAGAATAATGATTCCTAACCAGTAGCCTGTATCTCTGAGGGTCAAGATATATTTGTGAAGAGTCCCTGTATGTATTTGGAAGTAAAGTCGCATATACTGGCTGAAGTTGTTTGTTTAATAGGCACACACACACAATATCAGTAAAGTGTCTTATGGTGATTCAAGGGATTAGTTATTTAATTAAATGAATGTATACATGTGTACACATATATGTATGCGTGTCTGCATGTGTGTATGACTTAGAAAACTACCTAGTATACAATAAACATCAAAAAACATTAACTAATATTATTTCATTAACATTTAAAACATCTTAAGAAGTTGGAAAGGAAATGCTAATTATCGAACATATGATAATATCTGAACACTTGAAAGTTTTATAAGAAACTTTCATTTTAAGAACATAATAAAAATTTTATTTTATCTACTTATAAAACTACAAATTCATGAAGAAAAAACAAACATGGGACCTAAGTCATTTCTGTAAGACAAGTATTAGAGTGATAATGGTATAAATATAATATATGCACTTCTGTTCTGGTCTTTCCTACAAAGATCATTGATATTCTGCTTTAGAAATAGTAAAAAGTTGAATCTTTAGTAGATTTCTAGTTGAGAAATTTGGAAATATTTAATCTGATATTAATGAATTTCTTAATACAGCTACTCAGTCTAAGTGGTCAAAAGTCTTGACATCTGTTTTTGTTTGTTTGTTTGTTTGTTTGTTTTTTAATGTTACAAATTCCTAATGTAAGTAAACCTTATTTTGGGACAGTAGGCTATTTTGGAGGAACAATATTTTGTCATAAAATCCAATATCACCTTAATTTTCAGTATTTTTTCAGTCACAGTTCAATGCTTGATTGAGATGTTTTTTGCTATAGAAAAATTTCTAGGTAAAATGGACATATCTTGAAATAATACTTTAATACATTTTACTATTTGGAGACTTTAAAATGAAGAGAAATACCAATGATAATACAGAAAGTCCCATGTAAAATTAAAAAAAAAAGGTAATTTAAAAAATATATAGGATCTCTCTTTTACTTCCTTTTTCTGTTTCCTTAAGGAATAATAGCTTACAGATAAAGTTGAAGCCCCCCAATATTCTTCCTCTAAATCTATTTATCTTCTTCCCTCTCTAAAATGAACCACTACAATTAATTTGATCGGTATCTAGCCCATATTTTTATACTTCTACTACATATAAGTATATAAATCTCTGTATAGCTACTAATACACTGCAAGCTTTGATATACAGACATTTTATCATTCAATTTTAAGTATTATGTCATTCCTATTGTTATTTTTATCTTAACCAATGAGTTATTTAACCATAGAAGAGGCTTTAATTTGATTTTTAAAAATCTGTTTATTTTCTTGGTGATTTATTTTGAAATTATATTTCACTAAGAAAACTTGGACGGGGGCGCCTGGGTGGCTCAGTCATTAAGCATCTGCCTTCGGCTCAGGTCATGATCCCAGTGTCCTGGGATGGAGTCTCACATCAGGCTCCCTGCTCAGTGGGAAGCCTGCTTCTCCCTCTCCCTCTGCCCCTGTTTGTGTTCCTGCTCTCGCTATCTCTCTCTCTCTGTCAAATAAATAAATAAATCTTTAAAGGAAAAAAAAAGAAAACTTGGACTAATGAATTAATTCTCTGAAATCTGTTGAAATTACTTTTTGACCTAGTAGGTGGTCACTGCTTTTTATAAATATAAATATTTTATATTTATAAATATTTTCCGTGAACTTAAGTTGTTTTTAAGTTGTTGGGCCAGGATTAGTCCAGCTTGCTAAGTATTTTGTGAATTATCCTTAGATAGTTTGGTGTTACTCAACTTTTAGGCTCATTTTCATAGATCTTGATGCCTCCATTGAATTATTTTATTAATACAGATGATTAGTAACAACCATGTCAACATACCAACTATTCTATAGGTATCTTTGAAGTCCCAGTTCTGTTATCTCTGAAGTTCCTAAATTACCTTGCCTGAAAGTTTCACCTGAAGCAAATGTGACAATATTCCCTGGCAGAATTCAGCTAACCATACTTAAAGTTTAGGTATCTAATCTAGGGTGCCTCCCTTAAGGGTTATAGTCCTGACTACACATTCATATCAGGCTCATGCATAAGGAGTGTACTGTGTACACAATATTCTAGCTGATCTATCTATGCTAAATGCCACTACTTTCATCAATGAGAACCCATTTCTAACACTCATGATAATTAGCGAAGGCTCTGGTGTTGATGGGAGTCAAAGATAGCGGAAGCGCTTTTAGTAGCCAATTCTAGAGCGTGGATTTTAGATTAAATGCTCTATAACCACCAATGAAATGTAAATTCCTGATAAAACAACTGAGCTGAGCCCCTGCAGTATATATCATGATGAACACGCCCATTTATACTGAATTGTGTATGCTGAGGTAGTTTAAGATAAATCACAGATATCAAAACAATCTTATAGTTTAAATCGTCTACATCTTGTTGACTTGGGATGTGATTGATCTATCCTTTTTTGACAGAAGGATATTCAATCTGTTATGATTGCAGATTTGTCCAGTTCCTCTTGTAATCTTATCAGTATTTGTGTTACATATTTCAAGGTTGTTTAGCTGTATACAGATTCATATTTTTATATCATCTTGGTGGACTGTTCGTTTTAGTGATCTGTAATGTTTCTTCTTAATTTAATAATGGTTTTACCTTAAAAATCTGCACTATCCAATATTAATTTTGCTACAATGGCATTATCTGGACCTGTGTTTGTTATCTTTATATTTTTAACCTTTGTGTGTCATTTTCCTTGCGTTTCTTACATACACATATCTCTATCTATGTAACTATGTATCTGTGTATCTATCTATCAATCATCTATCTATCATCTCCAAACGCTCACTGTATCATTTTAGTCAGGTTCCTTTACCTGTATTTCAAATTGGTGATGAATAAAAGATTATTTCCAGACTGAGATTTTGGGGTTTTGTTTATGCTGTTTTTCCTTGGCTTCTTCCTTCCTACCTATCCTCCCTTTTCATTCTATTTGGGAAACTGATCATGTTTTTCTCATTCCTCCCTCTTATGTATTTTTTTTTCCTGCTAACAGGGAAGTTATTTCCATTCCTTTAGTGCTCCTCTTGCCTTAAATTTCTAGGATTAATAATTATATATCTTTCCGAACCATTACTGAGTTCTTAAACTTTTAATGCTATTCTCTACGTACTTCAACAATTTAATATGGATCATTATTTCCCAACCTCAGTACTACTAACCTTGGGGGCTAGATAATTCGTTGTTATAGGGCACTGTCCTGTGCACTGCAGGATGATAGCAGCATCCCTGGCCTCTATCCACTACATACCACAGCCCTTTCCTCAATTGTGACACATAAAAGCGTCTCCAGACATTGCCAAATGTCCTCTGAAGGGCAAAATCACCCCCAGTTGACAACCACTGATTTAGAGGATAAATAAGACTGAAAAAGCTCCGACTTTGCCATTTTATAAGGCAAGAAAAAGAGGTAAAATTTGCAAGCTGATATATACCTAACCATCTTGTACAATTAGCCTCTTAATTAACAGCTAAGGAATTAAAAGCCAACCATATGTCTAAGTTTTTAGAATTACAGTTCTTGTAAAGTTGTTTGATCACCATTTATTTTCCTATCTTCATGAAACTTTAGTTAAGAGCCAAATAAAAGTAAAAAGAGGTTTTTACCTTTAATTGCTTTTCCTAAAAGTATCTGTGTGTCTACAGAGATTTAGACAGCCACTGGGGCCAAGCCAGGATTCCCGTAGTGAAACAATTGACTTGGCATCACATTGACAACATATAAACAACAGTTTGTCAACAGGCTTCACATTAGTGACAGAACATTTTTTGGCAAAATAGAGGTATCCTTCTGCGCACCATGGCAAAAAACAGCTACTCGCTTTCATTTACGACTCTTCTGTATGGAGTATCAAATTAATTAAAAGATTATAATTGTGACATTTGTTTAGAAAAGATTTTTTAAGGAAAAAATATAGCACAGCAGAATTCCTGCTGAAAAAAAAATTGCCTCTAGCAGTTTATTCATAGTTGCTATAGACCTATAAACTGTGGGTAACTGTTAAAGGTTTTGTGTTTTTGTTTTCTTTTGTTTTGATTTGATTTGATTTTTTTCTTAAGTTAAAACTAACAGTATGGAAGTTATTTGATAACCAAATTTGGGGAATGTAAGTATTTCCCCCAAAAGATGATCATAATACTATACCTTATTCTGCTTCCAAAGTTAGTTCATAGAAAGTGAAAATGAGAAATAAAGTGAAACAAAACTACATATTTATAAAAACATAATTTCTTTGGAATAAAATGTAAAGATTGCTTCATAGCTTTCATAGAATAGAGTGAGCTGAGATTCATGGGAACCTGAAAATGCTCAAAGGAAAAGTTAATTCTCCTATGTGTAAAGACCAAAAGGATTTAAACTTGAATAAATAACCACTACTTCAATACCAAAATCACTTAAAGGTGAAAGCAGTTTATCCAGTTGGGAATAGAAACCCAAAGCACATACCTGTGGCTGGAAATTACTGAAGATATACAGAGGATGGACTCTGCTTGGTCTCTCTATGCCTAGTTAAGGTAAATATTGTTGAGATAATATTAAAAATATTCACTTCAGGCACATACTTGTGCTCCTTTAACCCAAAGGTAAAAAGTACTGGAAATTGATAGGGTTTAGGAGGACCGTGAACATAAATGTTGGTGAAGCTGAGAGTGCTAGACCTAAAACTTACTAAAAAATATTTTAAAAGCTATTTTAACATTTGTGCCCAGATTTTTTATGTTACTTGACCACAATAATGTCTGAAATAGTATTTCTAATTCTGATAGGTTAGTCACTTTCTTGAAGAAGTTTGTCATAAATGACATCTCTGCCCTGGGAACATACATTCTAAGTCCCTTAGAGTGATGTTCAATTACTCAATCCTCTTTTCAACAATTCAATGCATTTGTCTATGCCAGCACTTGTGTTAAGAGTAAAGGTCAGATGTACTCACTGCTCTGCAAGAATTCAGAGTCTGTAAGACATGATCAACACATTACCTGATAGCTATGTTATTAAAAAAGTTCCTAGAGAATGTTTAACTAACCCAAACTTAAGAGTCTGTGGTTAGCCTGATGAAGGGTGGGAGGACATTTAAGGCCAGGCTATTGCATAAGAAAGGCCAAAGGTAAAACAAGATGCTCTCTGTGGGTACTTGCAAACAGGGAGCTGAAAGGTGAGGATGGGAAATGCCTTGTGTTTGGTGCGCGGGAGCTTGTACCTCATTCCAAAGTCTTTGGGATGCTTTGAAGAGTTCTGAAAAGAGGAAGGACATGAATAGTGTTGCATGTTGGGAAGTTCCTACTTAATGGTAGTATGGATGGTGCTGTGTGGAGGAGGGCATCCTGGGACAGACACTAGTTAGCAGGCTTGCTCTGACAGAACAAGGAAGAATGGAAATAGATATAAAAAAAAGGCAAAGAACTGAGCAATACTTAGAAGAGAAAATGGGTCAAACTTGGTGATTTAATCAAATCTGAGAAGTTAAGAAAAAACATTTCTAAGATCAGTAACTCTATAGAATATATATATAGTACCATAATTTGAGATAGTACATAAAGGGTTAGAAAATAATAAGTTCTATTTTGGACATGCAAAATTTAACAAACATTTACTGAGTATTTACCACGTACCAGGCACATTAAGGAACTAATGATACCATAGTGAACGAAACTGACAAAAATACCTGCAATCATGAAGCTTAAATTTATTGAGATGCAGAGCAACAAGATAAATATGTAAAATATTAAGAATGTTAAATAGTGATCATAAGAAGAAGAAGAAAAAAGAGAAAAAGATATGGATTGAACTTGAACTTTTAGAAAATGTGAGCAAGGAGAAACTTCACCGAAAAAAATGACTTGAGTCATGAGCTGGTTTGGAGTGGGAAGCGATAGTCATCAATATTTACCGAAAGAATGAAAATCACAGAAAATAAATTTTTATTTACAGTTTAAAAATGAGAAATCAGTAAGATTAATAATAACTTTATTTTTCCACTCTGGTTCTTCCAACTACATCTATTGCCCACATGGGACTAAGTAGCCCATAGTGGTCAATTCCTTCTCACAGATAGTATATCAAAAGTCAGAAGTTCTCAGGCACATCTAACAATTTCATATGTTGTTCTGTCTCACTGGATTCAAATAATCAACAATAATTTTATTTTACTGTTTTGTTTTTACTGTACAAAATATGCTAAGAGGTCTCATTCTCTACCAGTGGTTTCTACAAAATAACCTCTGCTTAAGATCCTCATGCTTTTGTGGCAGCTGTGATGGGAGGGTGTAGGTCTCTTTTTCTTCAGATTTTAACTACGCTTTAGGCTGAGAAGGTTTTACTCCAATCACTCAAAAGTCGCTTCCCTTAATATTGCTTTCTGTGTCTTAATAATTCTACTTATACTTTTGGTTATAGCTCATTATAGTTTTCTCATCTACATGTTTATGAGTGTTGTCATGTGAAGTATGAAAAAATACTGCATTCCTACTATGTGCCATAAAGACAAATGATCTAGGTTATTTGCTTTTAAGTATCTCCAGATTGAGAAACAGAGAAATAAACAAAAAAATACTGTATACAATTTGACAGTTAAGATTTTAAGGCAGTGCTATCCCACAGAACTTTCAGTGATGATGAAAATATTTTATATCCATGCTGTCCAGTGTGGTAGCAACTAGTCATATGTGGACAATGAGTACTTGAAATGTGACTGACACTACTGAGGGAATGAATTTTCAAATTTTACTTAATTTTTTTAAAGATTTATTTATTTATTTGAGAGAGAGAGAGAAAGAGAGGGTACATGTGAGCAGGAGGAGGGGCATGGGGAGAGGGAGACAGAGAATCTCAAGCAGACTCCCTGTTGAGTGCAGAGCCCACTTGGGGCTTGATCCCACCACCCTGAGATCATGACGTGAGCCAAAACCAAGAGTCAGACGCTTAACCAACTGAGCCACCCAGGCGCCCCTTAATTTTACTTAATTTCAGTTTAAATAGCTACCTGTACCTAGTGGTTACTATACTGAAGAGCACAGTTAAAAAGTAAACACACTTGCAGAATAACCAGAAATTACTACTAAAATCAGTTATAAACAATGACTTTAATTTAGCCAGATATACTTGGGAAAGGGACTTAAAGGTCAAGGGATAGCATAGAAAGTTACAAAAGTGTGAGGGATCATGCCAAATTTGGGAAACGATAAGATTTTCCAATATGGATCAGCTGATGGTATGTTAAATGTGGAGACACAGTAGGGGGTTGAAAGAAATGAGGGAGAGGAACAGCTTTTTCTTACATACAGAGCCATTTAGATTTTATTCTGTTGGCATGGGAGGCCACTAAAGAATTCAAAAGGAAGCAGAACATAATCAGATATGCATATTAGGAAGACTATCTTTTGAAATCACACAGACCTAGTTAAAATTAGTTAAAATTAGACCTAGTTAAAATCCTAGTTAAAAGGACCTAAGATAATTGTATTATATAATAAATAAAATGATTAAATAGGTTAAAGGAATGTCCATGAAATATTCATACATCCATGGAATACTTAAAGGAACCGATCAGATAACTGACCACAAAGAAAAAATTAAATCCAAATCAAAAGTAGAAATTTTAAAGGCTAAAGTTTCTGCTCATAAATACAATTACGTAGTATTTAAAAGCTTCCCAAAAATTTTTTTAAAAAGTGTTACATAACATGCCACTTAAAAATGTACAGTTATCACACTGAAAATACCTCATTTTGTGTCCTGAGTACTTTTTGGAACCTAGTGTGTTTAAACTTGTGTACCTTCGTTTTGTGGTCACTTTGTATGGCTTGATACTTGGCAACTGTCATTGTGAGATGGTTTAGGAAAGATTTTCAAGCTACTTTTTTGAAAGTACTGTTTCCTGTTCATCTCCAAGTCTGCATTTGAATAAAAATAATACTTAATAAATGTTAATTGTACTCTGACAAGAATTCTTCCCTATTTGGATTTTGTTAATTTGGGCTTAGATTTTAATATCTCTCAAATTCCCTTTTGTGTTCCCCGATAGCCTAAACAGAGGCTTAAATCATATTTACCATAATTAACCCACTTACCTTCCTTTGTTTTTGATTTTTTCTTATTAATGATTCTTCTCTACAGCTTATGGTTTCTACTAAATCTATTCATTGGCAGGGTGCACAGTATAATCATAGTCTTTGAAAAATGGAGCAACTGTTTCACATTACTAAACAACAAAAATAATTTGATTGATTTTCAGTAGTCAGGTTTTCAGAATATTTCAAAGTCATATTATATGCTTTTAATCAATTCAGTGAAAGGTTAATATTTTGAAATATAAGGGCTCTATATATTTCAACTATTGTTTTGAATAATAGATACTCATTTCAAACAAAATGCATTTCAAATTTGTAACATTTGGTAAGTACATTATGTGCTTTTCAAAGAAATGTATTTAAGACATAGAGTACAAAAACATTTTAAAAATAATATACTAATCAAGTTGAGAAATAAACATGTGCAAATCAAGTAATCAATTATCTTAAGTATATTAGAATTCAAAATGGGGATACTCCATAATAGTTGTCATTCATGCATTTAAAGTACACCATACTGGCTCTATGTAGTATTACTTAGCAAGTGAGTGAATTTGATAATTAAAGACGTAAAAGCAGTCCTTATGAAATAATTTCATGGCGTTGTCCCTGGAGAAAGCATTACATGCAGGTCTGATTTGTTTACTACAATCATTCATTCTAAAATACATTTATTGTATGACCACAATACTTGAAAAGAGACCTGTGAAGAGACTATGGTATTTAGGTAAGTAGGCAATAGGTCTTTAAATTTTCATAACAAAGATTTTGTAACTTTCACTATTTTTTTTTACCATTATTTGGTATACATTATGCTTAAAAACTTAGAAATTTCTGATTTCCCACAGTAAATGTCTTTTATGGAAAACAATTCTAACACATATGGTCATTCACATAAGATATACCAACTAATAAATGTTCAATTATTATTGGCTCCATTTGCCTGATATTCCATTTTACATATCAAATAATGATCCCTTTACTTAAAAAAAAAAAAAAAAACCTGAAGGGAAAAGAAGAATCAAAAAATTCTTTTCTTTTCTTTTTTTTTAAGATGTTATTTATTTACTTGACAGAGAGAGAGATAGCGCAGGAACACAAGCGGGGGAGTGGGAGAGGGAGAAGCAGGCTTCCTGTAGAGCAGGGAGCCCGATGGGGGCTCAATCCCAGGACTGGGATCATGACCTGAGCCGAAGGCAGATGCTTAACGACTGAGCCACCCAGGCGCCCCTCAAACAATACCTTTCTTAAAGGAAATTAAAGAGACTGGCTTAATTAAGTAATTTGACATTATGTGTTCAAAGTATTTTTTTTTAAGCTTAATTTTTCTGATGGACAACCATCTACTACAATTAAGACTATCTTTTGATCAGTAGAGAGTTTGCAAGATAGTAAACATTTATTGAGTAGATAGTGTTTGCAAACTATTCAAGCCTTAACATATTTGTTGACTCATCCCTCTATGTTCTTAAGTAGCTTTACAATATTTAGAAAAATGAAAACCTATTTTAAAACACTATAAAATGCTGCTTTAGAAAAAAATGTACATTTTACATGACATATAAATTGCTTTCCAAGAAGAATTTGCTGGCATGTATGGACAATGATAGACCTGCTCTGAAAAGGTTTGTGAGATTTTTAGGCTAAGAACTTTTCAAGTGAGATTTTCCAGCCATAATACATTTTCCATACCATAAATAGTGACTGAGAATAAACACAGGTTTTTCTGAGAGGTAATTTTACATTTTGCCACATATTTGTCACAACATTCCACCTTAAAATAATATTTCTGATTTCTTACTTTAACTGACCCATTAATAGTCTTCCTCCCCAATTTCATGCTACAGTGTGATCGCTAACAAAACAGTTTACATTTCTTAGCTGGGAGGTAATAGCATTTCTGAATGACCTGAAATCCTTTGGAATTGTACTTTACCTGATTTTCAAGGGTGTTTAATCCATTTGTATGCTCCAAATTTTCCATTTGAATTTGCATCAGGTCATGTAATATCAGTTTCTTCTATGTCACCCGATGTAGCAATAACTTTATATAATGTGACACTGTGTAATGCACAGTTAAAAAAAAAAAAACAACACAAACCCTTTTCTTCTACAAAAGCAGGATCTATCAAATGCTGTATCCTGTCCTACACCACTGATTTACTTAATGGGTATAACCACTGAATAAAAAAATATCTAGCTGGTTTTGTGTATCCCGATACCTGTTACCTACTAATCTTCCTAATTAGCCAAACCATTTAATACCACGAATGGATTTTCTTACATAATATTACATAGAAGGAAATACATCAAAATGATAAGAAATAAATTACAAAAATTTCATTCTTCCCCTCCTACCTATGGAATTTGTCAGGTTGAAATGCAAAAAAGCAGTATCACTATTACTGAATTTTATTTATATGCTCAGTTAAGCAGTGACCTGGGGAGGGAGCATGACTCCTGGCTACAGTTTGGTAGGTAAATGATAGTGAATTCCATCTTTAAAGCCAGATTTCTGTATTATCTTCTAGATTAGGAGTCTGCAAAGAAAGGCTCATCAGCCAAATCTGAACCACAGTCTGTTTTTGTAAATAAAGATTTTTTGGAACACAGCCACGCCATTCTTTTTCATATAGTCTATGGATACTTTCAAACTACAGAGACAGAACTCAGTGGTTGCCACAGTCTGTATGCCCTGTGATTCAATGCCCCCCAAATTTCCTCCCTGGCCCTTTATAGAAAATATTTGTCAACCTTTAGTGTAGATCATTTATGAAATGTGAACTGTTGGTTACATGATACTAAAACAGACACTATCATAAGAATTCTTTGCAAGGTGCCATAATTTTAAAAAGTAAGTATGTTGAAATACTAAAAAATGAGTTTCCTTGTAAGCTCCAAAAAAAAAAGAGTCATATCTTGTAGCAAAAGGAGTTTTCATTTCTTATTTAGTACAATGTCCCATTGTTTCATATAAGGAAAACAAGCATTTGGAAAGAGCAATCCACCCACTTCTAAGGACAATTGGTAAGACATTTGGGCTAGGGGAACTTGTTCCGAGTAGTGTGAGACATTTGTGCTTCTAGTCCAATCAAGCAAGTCTTTAAAAACAATATTAAAGAAGAGTAAGTTTCACTCTAAGAATCAAAGACTATGTCTAGCATACACTATGGTTCCCACAGAGATTCCCTCCCTTCAAAAAACCTGTAAGAGAATCTGGAACTAACAAATTTTATATTCTATAGCAACATCTTTACACTTTATTCCCTAACCACACTGTAACGGAAATTTCCAAACTCCTCTCTGTCAAAAGACCATTTCTGAAGAGAGTTCTAGACATGATATTGGGCTAGGTGATAGTGGAGCCAATCACTACAGGGCAGTAAATAAGTTTGTTAAGAGCAGCCTACAGTGAGGATTACAGACATAACCCACCAATGGACACTGGTGAATAGACCCCATCGAAGGGCCCTTTACCAGTAGAAGTCTAGTGTAATAAGGAGTAGATGCCAGAATCTAGAACTGTGTATGATTTGATGTAGAAATGGACTTCTCTCTTGGTGTCTTCCAATGATGTTTAAATGCTATTATTTAATATTTCCTTTTGAGGAAGAAGCGTCCCATATGAGCATCAGTATTTGCTGTCCTGGGAGACACACTCAGAATCATCTATTAAATATCTCCAACCACTGACTAACTAACACTCAATTACAAAAGCCACTTCTAGCTGATTCTGGCCATCCAGAAGGGTGGTGACTATGACCAATTTGACTATCTGCTGTCTCTTAAACAAACAAAAAACCTCACAGGAAAGTTAGCCAAATCTTCATCTTCTATCCATCCCTATCCACATCAACCCGAGGGCAGTCCCTTGTTTTCACCTTTTCTGACTCCAATCCCTTGTTGAAGGTTTTGGCAACTTGCCTGATTCTTCTTGTCCACCCAGGAAATGTCCTGTGCTGGATTTCTGCTTCAATGTGCTCAGAATCTCCTGGAAATATAGCTTCCATTGCCTGAACATTCAGCTTCACATCTATGCCAATCTAATAAGGATACTTAAATTCTTTCCTTTATATTCTCAAATGGTCTTCACTTCCCTGAGGACCCGTTGTTGGTTAGTGTTGTACCTATTTTTACTCTGTTTTTCTTTCTTTCTTTCTTTCTTTCTTTCTTTCTTTCTTTCTTTCTTTCTTTCTTTCTTTCTTTCTTTTTCTTTCTTTCTTTTTCTTTCTCTCTTCTTTCTTTCTTCTTATCTTTCTTCTTTCTTTCACATTGTATTTATTTATTTATTTATTTATTTTAGAGAGAGAGAGAGTGAGAGAGAGAGCACACGCACACACCGTTGGAGGAGCAGAGGGGGAGGGAGAGGGAAAGAATCTCAAGACGACTTCTCGCTGAGCGTAGAGCCTGATGCCTTCTTGATCTCAGGACTCTGAGATCATGAGCTAAGCCAAAACCAAGAGTCAGTGGGTTGCTTAACCTACTAAGCCACCCAGGTGCCCCACCTTCTGTCTTTTTCAAAAATTGCCAATCACTAAGGTTCTGGCAAGATATTCTGATAAAAACATTAGGGATATGAAAGTGTATGGAAAATCCCTTCTTTCCCAGATGATAACCAAATTATCCTGAATGAGGCTTCAAAATAAGCTGAAGGTCTTGGTATTATTTTAGAAATTGGAAAAATGATTGATCTTCTGCCTCCTTTCTTAGGTTCTATTGCACTTAAACTTTATATATATTTTGCCTTCTATTACTTCATTATTTTTAATGTGTTGTGTTTTGTTTTTATCCCTATATTGTTCTTTTGAGTGCTTTCATCACTTGTCATAGTGAATATCTTGGCAAATACAATAACTGGTTTTGACTTACTGTTGCCTATTTGTTCTATCTTTCCCACTCATCAGGTTTCTTTCCACTCCCTAAGGGTGTTTAGCATCATTAGGATTTGGTTATCTCCATTAGAAATTTCCATTGACTCCAGAAACAATAATCAGCTAGGATGTACTGATACCACTGAGGTCTGAGGAGGTGTCAGTAAATACTTGAATATCACCCCTGACTATCACTGACCTGAAACACCCTTGGGGTTCTGTCTCCATAGCTCACTCTTTCCTTTGAGACAGTTTTAGTTTGGGTCTGATTACAAGATATAGAATCCATTGTCAATAATACAATTTGGTTAAATGATTAATCAGTTGTTCAAAGGAAATAAGAACTGAAATGCTTATATACTTGCAGAAATTGTTACTGAGTGCACACAGTTGTCTAATGCATCCTGGCAAATTTTCTTTGTGGAATTAACAGGACCTGGGGGAAAATTCAGTCATTTAACTTGAATTTGCATCTGGGACCTTTCAGGACAATAAAGAGTTTCAATCTAGATTTGAAGTTAATAAGGGACAAAGCTTATGAATTAAATTCCCTTTGTTCTACTATCTCCATTCTGTTCCTTTAATATGTACACAGAACTAGGTATGCAACAAAAGTGCTATATACATTGATACAGTCCAGAAAACTAATCTCTTTCTCTACTTTTATCAAATTTAATTGACAAACTTAAAAAGAGTATCTTTTGGGTATCCTACCAAAGGTATGCAAGGTACTGCTTTAAAAAAAATAAAAATGACAGAATCTATTCAGGGGTACTTTCAAGTGCACTCTATATACATAATATGAAGCTGAAAAAGCTCTCAGAAAATTCATTTGTTTCTGCAAGAAGCATCTGGAATTTTAAATCTTCTGACTGCAGCTTTTGGGAATAGCAGCTCTCAGGGGCAAGTTAATCGGTCCTTTCACCTTAAATGCATAAGATAATATGAGCTCCGGAATCTGAGAACCTTGAAGCTTGCACTAGTGTGTTTGCATAAACTTCCCGGAAACAAAGTTTCTTCTTTTTCAAAAGTATTCCATCATGAAAGCATATCCATCCCCTCCACCCTTTCTAAATAAAGCCTGTATACATCATATTTATACTTTTGAAGAAAATGACCAAAGGGCAGAATATAGTGGTGTTGCACCACCAATGATGTCATGGACCAGACCCCCCTCTAGGTGCTTCAGTGATCTCCTGGAGTTAGAAACGGAGAAAAGGAACAAGGCTGAAGGAAAAAGGGTAGCATTTAGTTCTTTCCTTCCTGGGAAGACAATGAAAAGCTCTAGAATTGCTCCCAGGTGGCAGGCACTACAATGCGGTGTCTACAGAACACATCTGGTGATGCTTTTTGGACCATGAGGGCTTATACACATTATCTGCAGCACTCAAGGGAACACTATTCCTGCAAGCATTACATTTAGTGTGAGCAAAAAAAGCATGAGTGGAGCACAACCAATGGTGCTTGCAAGATGTTGTGGCAGTCTTGAGTTAATCTACTCCCTGACTCCCTGAGGTACTACCAGGAAATCATGTAGGCATAAAGGAGACTTAGGCCATAATTGTTATTTTTACCAATTATTGAATTGGGGTAATATTATATTCCTAGTAGCACTGATGAAATGATTATTTCTTAACAAGAATACAATTTTAACTTAAATTATTTTAAAAGTTTAATAAAATTGAAATGAGCTTTAAAAAACTATATATTTGCAGTATTTCTACTGTTTGCCAGTAAGATATTTATAAATGAGATAATGAAATGAGATAATGCATTTGAAACTATCTTTTAAACTAAAAAGCATTTTAAAGCTATAAGATACTTTCAGTCACCTTTGAAAAATAATACTAGATTTCCCATCATAATATGGCTTGGCCTAGTGTATACTTACTGGTACATTTAATGTATTTGATGAGCTCAACATATGACCTAACTGATGAAGCTATTGTGCTATCATGTGGATTCTTAAAATAGATTACAGGGGAGAAAAAGGCTCCATATTGCATCAGTCATACTCCTGGCAAGAAGTTGGTGGCATTGTCTTACAGAGTAATTATAAAAGTTTAAGGATGTGATGGACAAGTTTAAATGAAACTAGCAATTGGAGGTAAAGTATTCTCAAGCTAATAGTGGGGAGTTATTGCCACCCCTGGTCTGAAGGGCAAGGGGATGTTGCAGGTACTAGACCCCAGGAAGAGAGCCACAGAGAGCTTTTGGAGAGGAATGCATTTACAGTTGACCCTTGAACAACATGGGTTTGAACTGCAAAGATCCACTTATAAGTGGATTTCTTTTCAATAAATATATTGGAAAATTTTTTGGAGATTTGTGATAATTTGCAAAAACTCACAAATGAGCTACATAGCCTAGAAATACAAAAAAAAAAAATTGAGAAAAAGTTAGATATTGTAAGAACACAGTATATAATTCATATAACATATAAAATATGTTTTAATTGATACTTATGTTATCATTAAGGCTTCTAATCAACAGTTGGCTATAAGTAGTTAAGTTTTGGGGGAGTCAAAAGTTACATGTGGATTTTTTATTGCATAGAGGGTTGATGCCCCTAATCCCCACATTGTTCACAGATCAACCATATTACCGTGTTTGGGAGGGTGCCTTGGAAATAAAATCCCAACCTCAATATCACCTCCAATCACCTTAAATATCACCCTCCAATCTTTTGCCTATATTTACTATCGGTTGAACCCAATCTTAGACCAGAGAGCAGGAGATCCCATTAATAAAGTTCTTAAATGTCAGCTTCTTGAGGCACAGAGCAGGGTGGATCTAGCAGAGTAAATAAAGAATATAAAAATATAGAGAGAACTAAATTCAGAATTAGATAAATTTCTGAAATGACATTTCTATGTTAAATATGAAAGTGTGTGTTAAAAATGAATTTAATTGTTATAGATGGGGTTTATTCATTCACTTACTCAGCAAAATTTTGGTGAATACCTACCATGTGTTCTGTTCTGTGAAAGGCACTGAATAAAATATTTGATATGATACCTCTTTTCAAGAATTGTATCATTTCATCTGAAATATAGGTGAGAAAAATCAACTATTATAACCCCATTCTATAAAAGAGAAAGTCAAGAGGATCGGAGGAAGCTTTAGGAAAAAAATACAACCTGAGCCGGTGTTAAGGAACAGTAGGAATTAGACAAATGAACAATGGATGAGAGGGAGAAGTGAAAGTACAGGTAAAGCAAGTAGAACATGTAAAGATGCACCAGCTCAAGAAATCCAGGTTCAGGAAACTGGAACTTCTTCCGTTTTCCTGGAAGGAAGGAAAAACCTAGTGCCAATAAGGCCAGCCTAGATCATTGAGGTGCTTTATTTGATATGTTAGCAGTTTGTGTTTTATCCTAAAATGGATGAGGAGCCAAGGAAGAATTTTAAGCCAGGGAACGGCCTAAAGAGATTTGCATTTGAAAAATATAATTATGGCAGGTGTGTGGAAGGTATATGGGAAGAATGTGAAACTGGAGAGTACTTCAAAATTCAGAGAGTACTTCAAAATTCAGAAGAAAAGTGCCAAAGTGTATTAGGCAAAGTTCTTCACATCTCCAGAGAAACAGAACCAATAGGATACAATCTGCTGTAGGCAAGCTAAAGGTCCAGGAGAGCCAAAGGTGTAGTTCAGTCCAAAGGCCAGTATGCTTGAACCCCAGGAAGAGCCCTTGTTTCAGTTTGAGTACAAAGGGAGGAAAAACCAATGTCAGTTTGAAGGCAGCCAGGCAGAAAGAATTCCCTTACTCTTGATAGGATCAGTCTTTTGTTCTAATCAGGCTTCCAGTTGATTGGATGGAGCCCACCAAATCTGGGGAGGGAAATCTGTTTAACTCAGTCTACTGATTCAATTGTTTATCTCTTCCAGAAAGGTTCTCAGAGACACACCCAGAGTAATTGACCAAAGGTCTGGGCACCCCTTGGCCCAGTCAAATTAACATGCAAAATTAATCATCTAAGGCTTGAAATCAGGAACAATGATGGGAATACTGAAGAAAAAAAAAAAAAATATATATATATATGTGTGTGTGTGTGTGTGTGTGTGTATATATATATATATATATATATATATATATATATATATATATGAAATTGGAAATCAAATGGCTCTCAGAGATGACCATCAAGCTTGATTCCCAAGAGCTGTCTTGCATACCTGGGTAAAATGTGATACCACTGAGCGCTATAAGCAATACATCTGGGGAGGAGTAAATATAGGGGAGATCAGGTATGGAAAAGTGAGCCAGTGCCTATGAAGCAAATTGGCAGTTGGGAGGGAAGTTTGAACTAAAGTAAAGATTAGCTTTATATGGTCATTATAAACATTCAGATGGATGACATTTATATAAGCAACTATTACTATAGTCAAATTACAACCACTCAATATGGGCCTCTTTTATATGATCAAATATAAGAGAATTTGATCTGCCATTCTCATAGAAAAAGAACAGGTAAAATCAATGGTCCATTTACATTGTATACATAGGTTTATTATATCTTCAACAGATTAATATGTGGGTATTGTAGAAATTTAGTTCAATATTTTTGTTAGATGCTATACTTTTATAATTTTCTGTATCTTTTCATACAGGTGTTTTGAAACAGTAGTAATAACATTGTTTATTTTAAAAAAATCAATTCAGGTAAATAGCTATGCAATAAAGTATTATTTTAAAAATCCTTTAATTAAATTACTTTTGTTCCCAAATGTTTGTGTCTGTGTAGATAACACTTCCATAACCCTGGACCTTGCTACATATAAAATTAATATATTTTTAACATATCATAATTGTATTTTTATTAATCACAAACAATAATTACCTAGTTAATTTTTCTTGTATAGACCTCTATGAGAGTATATGCTGTGTGATTACACCCCAAAAGGAGTATGTTTAACACCATTTGCAAAAAGTACATTTGCAGTATTTGCAATATTATTTGCAAAGGCAAATAACTTGATATCAGTTGCTTATTCAACACTTAAATGTAAATCATATTATAACCTAAAGCCTCTACCACTGCCTCCAACTCCTCATTCTTCAACTTCCACTCAAGTTCTTCCCCACTGGTTCCTACAGAAGTTGCCAAGCACTCTTTTTTCAAATTCTCTAGAAAATGACACATACTAAAAATGTATCATCTTCACTGATTGTTTTTTTGTTTTTGTTTAAACTTTAACTCTGAAAGCAGACTGTAATCTCTCTGAGGTCAGGGGCTCAATCTCTTACTTTAAGATCATAGCACCTGGCAACCAACATCAGTTATATTTTTTTGTGTTCTCTATATTAGTAGATTTAATTATCTTGTGCCCTACATAGGAAAGACTAAAAGAAAGGATATAATATTCTATATAAGTTATTGCCAGATAATTTGAAATGGAGCAGAAAATTAAACTTATTGGACACATCAGTTTCATACAAAAGAGAAAATATAATGTAGAAATAATTTTACAAATAAGTTAGGTAAAGTTAACTTCTTTATTACAGAAAATTAAAAATATACTTTCAGTACAAAAATATCTAACCACATCACATTTGTTCCTATTTTAAAAACATACTTGACTGGATTTATGTATAATTAATACACAAGTTTTTTATTCTTTTACTTCCTTTGTAGCTTTTTTTTTTTTAAAGATTTTATTTATTTATTTGAGAGAGAGAGAATGAGAGAGAGCAAGCACATGAGAGGGGGGAGGGTCAGAGGGAGAAGTAGGCTTCCCGCCGAGCAGGGAGCCCGATGCGGGACTCATCCAGGGACTCCAGGATCATGACCTGAGCCGAAGGCAGTCGCTTAACCAACTGAGCCACCCAGGCGCCCCCTTTGTAGCTTTTGTAGGATATTTCTGTGCTTATATATTTCCATAATACTCATTTCTAAAGATAAGGCATCCATATTCTCCTAAATTTATTATGAAGTGGAATTCTATAAATTGAATTTCACTTTTCAGTTTTCTTCAAAAGTAAAATTAAAACAAAAAACTGTTTGAAAGAACTTACGGTTAGGGATTAATCCAGGTCCAGTAAACCAAGGTAACCATTTCCTGGTGTGTAAACACCTTCAGTTCTACCAGGACTGACACTTCACTTCCACAGGTATGAATGCCAATCAATGGTCTAAATATCTCCGTGGGACACACCTAAATTCCATTAAAATTTTTAGAAAGCAAATTTATTTCTCAATTTGTTGATATTTTAAAACATAATTTTCATTTTAAAATAGCTAGGTATTTATCTTCAATTCTTTCTAAAATATTCAAGAATTTTGTCCCAGATGAAATTTTAGGGTAAAAAAAAAACACACACAAAACCTTTTTTTCATACCCAAAGTATTTTGTTGTTGTTGTACTTTACAGAAACATTAATTTCAAATAGGATATCTGATGCAGAGAAAAATTTAAATACAAATATTTAGGTAGTATTAGGTATCTTACCCATTCTCACTAATATTCATTTTTTATTAACCATTAATTAATCTAACCCTTGCTGTGTTACCAAAGTTCAACAGAAAAAACTCAAGCTCACCTTCATAGGAAAGACCCCATTTATCTTTCCAGTGTTTCCTGTTTTCTTTTCCCTTCCTCACCTAGAAGAATGATAGAGAAAAGAATTCATATCAAGTGTGATGCTGCTGGTGTATAAAAAACCCTTGACAGCCATGTTCCCATCAGTAGTTTCCTTGCTGGCCAGCTTCTAAGTCTCTCCCACTCCCTTCTCCTCAGGTAGCTGGCTGTTAAATGTTTACTGATTATTTTGCATCGAATGTTCTCCTAGCAACCAACAC
This sequence comes from Mirounga angustirostris, assembly GCF_029215605.1. Lineage (NCBI taxonomy): Eukaryota > Metazoa > Chordata > Mammalia > Carnivora > Phocidae > Mirounga > Mirounga angustirostris. The sequence continues at coordinate 84,337,199 of NW_026991716.1, read as the reverse complement.
TAGGATAGGATTAGATACTTTTGTAAAAGACTGTTTTCTGTTAAAGAAGCCTAGACTTTCTAAAACACCATAAACAGAAACTAATAGTGTTTTAAAGCAAAGCTAAATGTGATTTTTCACATGTTTAAAAGAAATTTCAGCCAATTTCCTATTATTGTTATTTTTCTTGGGAGAATCAGCCACTTTTTCCATTTAAAAAATTTGCATTTGTGGACACACCCTCATTTATAAGGCAGTTAAACTTGATGGTGAAGGATTATGTAATATGTACTTTAAAAAAATCCACAAAGAATTCATGTCGTTTTGTAATTGTCAGTGCTAGACACAGTAAACAAATAGGTCTGGTTTCATTTTTTTTTTTTTTTAAGTTTTTATTTATTTATTCATGAGAGACAGAGAGAGAGAGACAGACAGAGGCAGAGGGAGAAGCAGGCTCCCCACGGAGCAGGGAGCCCGATGCGGGACTCGATCCCAGGACCCTGGGATCATGACCTGAGCCGAAGGCAGACGCTTAACTGACTGAGCCACCCAGGCATCCCGGTTTGGTTTCATTTTTTGGGGTAAAATTAATATATATCATTATATAGTTTCAGGTACACAACATTATAATCCGACATCTGCCTATACTACAAAGTGATCACCACCAAAAGTCTAGTTACCATCCATCACCATACAATTAACTCCCTTCACCCACTCCACCCAACTGTAATCCCCTTTCTTTCCAGGAAGCATCCATCTGTTCTCTGTATTTATAAATTTGTTTTTTTTTTTTTTTTTTTAAGATTCCACATGAGTGAAATCATATGGTGTTTGTCTTTCTCTGATTTATTTCACTTAGCATAGTACCCTCAATGTGCATCCCTGTTATTGTAAATGGCAAGATTTCATTTTTTATGGATGAGTAGTATTCCCTTGCGTGTGTGTGTATGTGTGTGTGTGTAAAGTATCTTTATCCATTCATCTATTGATGGATATTTAGGTTGTTTCATATCTTAGCTAATGTAAATACTGCTACAATTAACATAGTGGTGCATATACATTTTCAAAGTAGTGTTTTCATATTCTTCAGATAAGTACCCAGAAGTGGAACAGCTGGATCATATGGTAGATTTAGCCTTAATTTTTTGAGAAATCTCCCTACTATTTTCCATGGTGGCTGCAACAATTTACATTCCTACCAACAGTGCACAACAGTTCCCTTTTTCCACATCCTCTCCAATACTTGTTATTTCTTGTCTTTTTAATAATAGCCATTCTAATCGGTAGGAAGTGATATTTCATTGTGGTTTTGATTTGCATTCCCCTAATATTTAATGATGTTGAACATTTTTTTCATGTGCTTGTTGGCCATTTGTATGTCTTTGGGAAATGCCTATTCAGATCTTCTGCCTGTGTTTTAATTGGGTTATTTGGGTTTTTTATTATTGAGTTGTATGAGTTCTTTACACATTTTGGGTATTAACCCTTTATTGGATATATCATGTGTAAATGTCTTCTCCCATTAGGTCGTGCATTGTCTTTTTTTTTTTTTAAGATTTTTTATTTATTTATTTGACAGAGAGAGACAGCGAGAGCAGGAACACAAGCAGGGGGAGTGGGAGAGGGAGAAGCGGGCTTCCCGCTGAGCAGGGACCCCGATGTGGGACTCGATCCCAGGGCCCTGGGATCATGACCTGAGCCGAAGGCAGACGCTTAACGACTGAGCCACCCAGGTGCCCTGTCTTTTTGTTTTAATGATGGATTTCTTCTCTGCACAGAAGCTTTTTAGTTTGATGTAGTCCCATTTGCTCATTTTTGCTTTGTTTTGCTTGCCTTTAGCAACAGATTCACAAACCTATCACTAGACCAAACTTAAAAGACTGTCCTTTCTCCATTGCATGTTCTTGGCTCCTTTGCAGTAATTAATTGTCCATGTATGTGTGTCTTTATTTCTGGGCTCTCAATTCTGTTCCATTGATCTGTGTGTCTGTTTTTATGCCAAGGCCATATTGTTTTGTAGTATAGTTTGAGATTAAGGAAGGTGGTACTTTCTTCTTCTTTCTCAAGATTACTTTGGTTATTTGGGGTCTTCATGGTTCCACAAAAATTTTAAAAGTATTTGTTCTAGTTCTGTAAAAAATTCTATTGGAATTTTGATAAAGATCACATTGAATCTATGGACTGTTTTGCATAGTATGGGCATTTTAACAAAATTAATTCTTCCAATCCATGAACGAGGAAAATCTTTCCATTTATTTCTTTCATCAGTGTTATAGCTTTCAGTGTACAGGTCTTTCACTTCTTGATTAAATTCATGCCAAGGTATTTTATTCTTTCTGATGCAATTGTAAATGGGATTGCTTTTTAAATTCTTCTTTCCAATAGTTTGTTATTAGTGTATAGAAACACTACAGAATTCTGTATATTGATTTTGTATACTACAAACTTACTAAATTATTAGTTCTAACAATTTTTTGGTAGACTTTAGGATTTTCTATATATAGTATCATATCATCTGCAAATAGTGACAGTCTTGCTTTTTCCATTCTGATTTGGATGCCTTTTATTTCTTTTTCTTATCTTATTGCAGTAGCTGATACTTCCAATACAATGTTGAATAAAAGTTGTCAGAGTGAGAATCTTTGTCTTGTTTGTGATCTTAGAGGAAAAGTTTTCAGTTTTTCACTATTGAAAATATTAGCTGTGAGTTGGTCATATACGGCCTTTATTATGTTGAGGTATAGTCCCTCTATAAACACTTGAGAATTTTTTTTTATCATAAATGTATGTTGAATTTTGTCAAATTTTTTTTTTTTATCTTTGGAGATCATATGATTTTATTCTTTGTTTTGTTAATGTGCTATATATCATGTTGACTATTCTTATAACCCTGGAATAAATCCCACTTGGCCATGGTGTATGATCCTTTTAATATATTGTTGAACTTGTTTTGCTAATGTTTTGTTGATGATGTTCACATCTATATTCATCAGAGATACTGGTCTATAATTTTCTTTTTTTATGGTGTCTTTGGGTTTGTTTTAGGTATCAGGGTTATGCTGGCCTTGTAAAATGAGTTTGGAAGCATCCATCCTCTTCAATTTTTGGAAGAGTTTGAGAAGGATAGGTATTAAATCTCCAGAGTTTAGTAGAATTTACCAGTGAAGTTGTCTGATCTTGGACTGTTGTTTGTTGGGAAGTTTTTGATTACTATTTCACTATCCTTACTAGCAATTGGTCTGATCAGATTTTATATTGCTTCATGATTCATCTTGGGAGATTGTGTGTTTTAGGAATTTATTCATTTCTTCTAGGCTGTCTAATCTGTTGGTATATAATTGTTCATAGTAGTTTCTTATAATCTTTTGTATTTTTGTGGTATCAGTTGTAACTTCTCTTTTATTTCTGATTTCATTTGAGCATTCTATTTTTTTGTTAGTCTAACTAAAGTTTGTCAGTTTTGTTTATCATTTCAAAGATTCAGCTCTTAGTTTCATTTATCTTTTGTCTTTTCAGTCTCTACTTCATTTCTTTCTGCTCTGGTTTTTGTTATTTCCTTCCTTCTACTAACTTTGGGCTTTGTTTGTTCTTTTTCTAGCTCCTTGAGGTGGGCAGGTAGGTAGTTTATTGGGGATTTTTCTTGTTTCTTGAAGTAGGCTTGTATTGCTATGAACTCTCTCCTAGAACTGCTTTTGCTGTGTCCCATAGATTTTGGTATGTCACATTTCTGTTTTTATTTGTTCATAGGTTCTTAAAAAAATTCTCCTTTGATTTCCTCAGTGACCCAATGGTTATTCTGTAGCATGTTATTTAATCTCTACATTTGTGTGTTTTTTCCTAGTTTTATTCTTCTGATTAATTTCTAATTTCATACCATTCTTATTGGAAAAAATGCTTGATATGATTTCAATCTTGAATTTATTGAGACTCATTTTGTGGCCTAATACATGACTGCTAAAAAATGTTCCATGTGCAGTTGAGAAGAGTGTGCGTTCTACTGCTTTTAGATGGAATGTTCTGTATATATCTATTAAGACTATCTGGCCTAATGTGTCATTCAAGGGCTATGTATCCTTATTGATTTTGTCTTTGGATGATCTATCTAATGATATAAGTTTAGTTTCAAAGTCTCCTACTATTTTTGTATTGCTATTTCTCCCTTTAGGTCCATTAGTATTAGCTTTATATATTTTGGTGCTCCTTTGCTGGGTACATATGTATTTATAAATGTTTTGTATTCTTGCTAGATTTACCCCTTTATCATTATGTAATGTCCTTCTTTGTCTTTTATTAAAAGTCTTTGCTTTAAAATCTATTTTGTCTGATATGAGTATAATTACACCAGCTTTCTTTTGGTTTCTGTTTGCATGGAGTATCTTTTTCTATCCCTTTACTTTCAGTCTGTTTGTATTCTTGTTTCTTTGTGTGTGTGTATGTGTGTGTGTGTGTGTGTTCTTGTTTCTGAGGTGAGTCTCTTGTAGACAGCATAAAGATAGGGTCTTGTTTTCTTAACTATTCAGGAACTTTATGTATTTTGATTGGAGAATTTGGTCCATTTACATTTAAATAATTATTAATAGGTAAGTACTTATTGCCATTTTGTTAATTGTTTCTTGGCTGTTTTTGTAGTTTCACTCTGGTTCCTTTCGTCTTCTCTTTCTCTCTCTGGTTTGATGGACTTCTTTAGTGTTAGATTCCTTTATCATTTTCTTTTGTGTATTTACTATATGTTTTTGTTTTGTGGTTACTGTGAGGTTTGTACTTAATGTCCTATGTATATAATGGTTAGTTTTAAGTCGATAGGAACTTAAATTGAACACATTTTTACTCCATCTCACATTCTATAATTTTGATGTCACATTTTACACCTTTTTTTAAAAGATTTTATTTATGTATTTGAGAGAGAGAAAGAGAGAGAGAGCATGAGGGAGAGAGAGCATGAGCTGGGGGGAGGGGCAAAGGGAGAGGGAGAAGCAGACTCCCCACTGAGCAGGGAGCCTGATGCAGGACTCAGTCCCAGAACCCTGGGATCATGACCTAGGCCAAAGGCAGATGCTTAACTGACTGTGCCACCCAGGCACCTCACATTTTACATCTTTTAATTTCATACTTCCCTTAACTAATTATTGTAGTTTTAGTTAATTTTACTACTTTTGCCTTTTAACCTTTATTCCTGCTTTATAAGTGACTGATTTACTATCTTTTCTATATCTTTATATTTTCCAGTGAGATTTTTACTTTTGTATTTTTTTTTGTTATTAATTATTGCCATTTCTTTTCAGCTTAAAGAAGTCCCTTTAACATTTCTTGTAAAGTTGTAAAGCCAGTTTAGTGGTGATGAATTCCTTCAGTGTTTGCTTATCTGGAAAACTCTTAATCTCCCCCTTTTTTTTTCCAGGTGTAGAATTTAGTGATTCATTACTTACATACAACATCCAGTGCTCATCACTACAAGTGCCCTCCTTAACCCATTACCCATTTAACATATCCTCCAACCCACCTCCTCTCCATCAACCCTCATTTTGTCCTCTATACTTAAAAGTCTGTTTCCTGATTTCCCTCTCTTTTCTTTTTCCATATGTTCATCTGCTTTGTTTCCTAAATTCCACATATTAGTGAAATCATATGGTATTTGTCTTTCTCTGACTGACTTATTTCACATAGCATAATACTCTCTACCTCCACCCGTGTCATTGCAAATGGCAAGATTTCATTCTTTTTGATGGCTGACTAATATTCCATTGTGTGTGTGTGTGTGTGCCACATCTTCTTTATCCATTCATTATTTGATGGACATTTGGGCTCTTTCCATAGTGTGGCTATTATTGATAAAGCTGCTATAAACATTGGGATGCACGTATCCCTCAAAATCAGTATTTTGGTATCTTTGGTTAAATACCTAGTAGGGCAATTGCTGGGTCATAGAGTAGTTCTATTTTTAACTTTTTGAGGAAACTCCACACTGTTTTCCAGAGTGGCTGCACCAGTTTGCATTCCCAACAACAGTGCAAGAGGGTTCCCCTTCTCCACATCCTCACCAACACCTGTCATTTCCTGTGCTGTTATTTTTAGCCATTCGGACTGGTGTGAGGTGATACCTCATTGTAGTTTTGATTTGTATTTCCCTGATGATGAGTGATGTTGAGCATCTTTTCATGTGTCTGTTAGCCATGCAGATATCTTCTTTGGAAAAGTGTCTATTCATGTCCTCTGCCCATTTTTTAACTGGATTATTTGTTTTTTGGGGGTTGAGTTTTACAGGCTGTTTATATATTTTGGAAACTAACCTTTTATCAGATATGTCATTTGCAAATATCTTCTCCCATTCCATAGGTTACCTTTTAATTTTGTTGATTGTTTCCCTCACTGTGCAGAAGCTTTTTATCTTGATGAAGTCTTATTACTTTATTTTTGCTTTTGTTTCCCTTGCCTCAGGAGACATATCTAGTAGGAAGTTGCTACAGCAGATGTCAAAAAGGTTACTGCCTGTGTTCTCCACTAGGATTTTGATGGTTTCCTGTCTCATATTTAGGTCTTTCATCCATTTTGAATTGTGTGTGTGTGTGTGTGTGTGTGTGTGTGTGTGTGTGTGTGTGTGGTGTCCTCTTCAATTCTGAATGATACCTTCGCTGGGCAGAGAATTCTTGGCTGAAAGTTTTTTTCCTTTCAGCACTTTGAATATGTTATGCCACTCTCTTCTGGCCTATAAAGTTTCTGCTGAAAAATCTGCTAATAGTTTTATGGATTTTCCCTGGAATGTAACAAGTTGTTTTCTCTTGCTGCTTTTAAGCTTAGCTGTGTGTGTACTTTAACCTTTACCATTTTAATTATAATGTATCTTGGTATGGATCTCTTTGGGTTCCTCTTATTTGGGACTCTGGATTCCTGGACCTATATGTTCTTTCTCTGGCTTTAGGAAGTTTTCAGCCATTTTATTTCTTCAAATAATTTTTTCTGCCCCCCTTTCTCTCTCTTCTTCTTCTGGACCTCTTATAATGTGAATATTATTCTGCTTGATGTTGTTTCAAAGATCCCTTAAGTTATCTTCAGTTTTTAAAATTATTTTCTCTTTTTGCTGCCCTGTCTGGATGAGGTCCTTTGTTTTGTCTTCCAGCTTGTTGATCTGTTCTTCTTCTATTTCATCCAGTCTACTACTGAATCCCTCTGGTATGTTTGTCAGTTCAGTTATTGTATTCTTCAGTTCAATAACTTCTGTTTGGTACTTTATAATATTTTTTATCTCTCTTTTTTTGAAGTTTTCACTTCATTTATCCCTTCTCCCAAGTTCAGTAGGCATATTTATGACCACTACTTTGAACTCTTTATCAGGTAGATTCCTTATCTCTGTTTTATTAAGATCTTTTTCAGGGGTTTTGTTTTGTTCTTTCATTTGGAACACATTCATATGTCTCCTCATTTGAGTGGCCTCCTGTAGGAGATGTTCCATGGGGCTCAAAAGTGCTATCATCCATGGCCACCAGAGCCAGGCACTCAAGGGGCATCCCTGTATGAGCTGTGCATGGTGTCTTCTCTGGTGAGCCTGAAGCTGCTGCATGGGGGTGGAATGGGTTCTCACTCAGTTAGGCTGTGGCAGGTTTCCATGGCACGTGACTGTGGTGCATGGGAGGATGGGGTCCTCAGTAGAGTACACACTTTTGTGCTAACATGTTAGAAGAAGAGTTCCAAAGAGCACCTTCCAGCACTGGTATTAGAAAGTTATAATGAAATTGCAAAAGTGGTGTCCAACAAGGTCTCTGTCCTTAGAAAAAGTCCCAACAAGTTCTTAACTCACCAAGAGATGTTTTAAGATCAGGAAATGGTCCCCACATATGGTTTAGTTGCTTTCAAACTAGTGTTTTTATTTTGGGTCCTGTAGCAAGTAAGTCTGTACAGAAGTCTTTTAAGAGCAGGTTCTCTGTTTTCTATAGTTCTATAGATTTCCTATATGCCATCATGTTGGTTCTCAACGCCAGGCATTTTGGGGGCTCATCTTTCCTGTGAAGGATCTAGGGCTTGAGTGCTTGATGTGTGTATTTGCTTCTCACTTCCCAGGGTAAATATCCTTACTTTGACATTCCTTCCGATTGTGGATTATTGTGCCGAAAGTGGGTTTTGTTTTTGTTTGGTGAGAAGGTGTCACTCCTCCTACTCATTTCCATACTGTCCCTTTATTCTTTGTTGTGGAGGCTCTGTGAATCCAATTTTTAGGTCTTTTTCAGAGGAAATTATTCTATATGTAAATATAAATTTGTTGTGTCTATAGAAGGAGGAGTCAAAATTTTCCTATGCCACCATCTTGAACCACTCTCCAAATACATCTGGTTTCTAATGGCGAGGTTAGTCATATAGAAGACACAGTAAATTTTCCTATAAAACATTGTAATTAATGTTCAGTTTTTGAACAAAAATAATATGAAACCTAAGTTTAAATTAAGATTTATTTTACTGAAAAGTTAATGTATATGTGTTCTCTCTACTTCTAAAAAAATGTTACTGTGTCATTAGTTATGTTTAAATTCTGATAACAATTTTTTTTTTCTGATGCAGCTAATTTTAATGGCCATATGTATTTTTTAATTAAAAATAATTTAATTATGTTATAATTGAAATAATAAATATTTCAACTTGATGGTCAATTACAATTTATACAGGTACGATTGCAACTCTTGCTGTTTTCATAAAATATTCAGATTCAAATAAACACATCACAATGTTATGTAAAAAAAAAATACTCAAATTGAGTCAATCCATAGACACCACCTGAATTGATAGACGTGTAATAGAAGAATTAATTAATGTTGCCAACATACACATTATAACAATAATATCTTACATGATCCAACAGTTAAAATGAAATATAGCTCTACCAAAATAATAAACTTGTATAACACAAAAATATTTTATGCCACTTAAGTTTTTAAATGTAAATAAATTAAAAGTAAATTAAAAGTTATATTCCTTAGACTCGCTAGCCACATTCAAATATTCAAAGGCCACATGTGGCTAGTGGCTACTGTATTGAATAGGACAGTTATAGGTGCTACAGTGACATCTCTTAATGTTTAACTCTTAGTGATTTCTTATGTTTTATAATTGCAATAACTTTTAAAAGAGCATGTTTCTCTGGATTGTCTGCTTTGTCACAAATTGTGTCTTTTATGTATTCTTCCTACCTAGCATATTGCCAGTTCTTGGTAAATATTATATGAATAAATAAGCAAAACTATACTGTTTTATATTCCTTCCAATGATAGACTTTTCCAATATATTTAGGGCAACCTATAAATCCGGTCAAATCTAGAGACTAGGTCAACTGTTTGGTCTCTCTGCAGCCATCAGCTTTGGTTTCAGTTCTCTTCAGGCATCTCAATCATCATTACTCATTTGAATGCTTTCCAGCCACCAAAATGTTGCTACTATCATTCTCCAAAATTCTCCCAAGCCCAGTGGGTTAATGCTTTTGTAATGTCATTTCAGGAAGGTATAGAAATAAATGCTTGTATCCAATTAACACATTTACCTTTTCTCTTTTAGCTCAATATAATCTGCATTTTGGCCTCCTCTTTATTATAGATATTCTCTCTAAAGTTATCAATGACCAGCATATTAGCAAATCTCACTGACTATTTTCATTTCTACAATATTTCATGACTTTTATCTCTTCATTTTCTAGAGACAAATTTCTTCAATTTCTTCTCTTATTTCTGTATTCATACTTCTTTATTCTTCTTCATGCTTTCCCCTTCTGTTGGTCTCTTAAAAAACCTCTATATTCTTATCTATTCTTTTTTTTTGCATTTTTTATTATTATGTTAATCACCGTACATTACATCATTAGTTTTTTTTTTTTTGCATAAAAAGTCCAGAAAGTTTATTTCCTCAGTAATCTTTCTTTAAAAAATTTTTTTTCATTTGTTTTTTTTTTAATTTTTTTATTCTTATGTTAATCCCCTTACATTACAACATTAGTTTTAGATGAAGTGTTCCATGATTCATTGTTTGTGCACAACACCCAGTGCTCCATGCAGAATGTGCCCTCCTAAATACCCACCACCAGGCTAACCCATCCTCCCACCCCCCTCCCCTCTAGAACCCTGTTTGTTTTTCAGAGTCCATCGTCTCTCATGGTTCGTCTACCCCTCCGATTTCCCCCGCTTCATTCTTCCCCTCCTGCTACCTTCTTCTTCTTCTTCTTTTTTTTTTCTTAACATATATTGCATTATTTGTTTCAGAGGTACAGATCTGAGATTCAACAGTCTTGCACAATTCACAGCGCTTACCAGAGCACATACACTCCCCAGTGTCTATCACCCAGTCACCCCATCCCTCCCACCCCACCCCCCACTCCAACAACACTCAGTTTGTTTCCTGCGATTAAGAATTCCTCATATCAGTGAGATCATATGATACATGTCTTTCTCTGTTTGACTTATTTCACTCAACATAATACCCTCCAGTTCCATCCACGTCGTTGCAAATGGCAATATCTCATTCCTTTTGATGGCTGCATAATATTCCATTGTATATATATACCACATCTTCTTTATCCATTCATCTGTCGATGGACATCTTGGCTCTTTCCACAGTTTGGGTATTGTGGACATTGCTGCTATAAACATCGGGGTGCACGTACCCCTTCGGATCCCTACTTTTGTATCTTTGGGGTAAATACCCAGTAGTGCAATTGCTGGATCATATGGTAGCTCTATTTTCAACTTTTTGAGGAACCTCCATACAGTTTTCCAGAGTGGCTTCACCAGTTTGCATTCCCACCAACAGTGTAGGAGGGTTCCCCTTTCTCCGCATCCCCGCCAACATCTGTCGTTTCCTGACTTGTTAATTTTAGCCATTCTGACTGGTGTGAGGTGATACCTCATTGAGGTTTTGATTTGGATTTCCCTGATGCCGAGCGATATTGAGCACTTTTTCATGTGTCTGTTGGCCATTTGGATGTCTTCTTTGGAAAAATGTCTGTTCATGTCTTCTGCCCATTTCTTAATTGGATTCTTTGTTCTTTGGGTGTTGAGTTTGATGAGTTCTTTATAGATTTTGGATACTAGCCCTTTATCTGATATGTCATTTGCAAATATCTTCTCCCATTCTGTCGGTTGTCTTTTGGTTTTCTTAACTGTTTCCTTTGCTTTGCAAAAGCTTTTTATCTTGATGAAGTCCCAATAGTTCATTTTTGCCCTTGCTTCCCTTGCCTTTGGCGATGTTTCTAGGAAGAAGTTGCTTCGGCTGAGGTCAAAGAGGTTGTTGCCTGTGTTCTCCTTTAGGATTTTGATGGACTCCTGTCTCACATTGAGGTCTTTCAGCCATTTGGAGTCTATTTTTGTGTGTGGTGTAAGGAAGTGGTCCAGTTTCATTCTTCTGCATGTGTCTATCCAATTTTCCCAACACCATTTGTTGAAGAGACTGTCTTTGTTCCATTGGACATTCTTTCCTGCTTTGTCGAAGATTAGTTGACCATAGAGTTGAGGGTCCATTTCTGGGCTCTCTATTCTGTTCCATTGATCTATGTGTCTGTTTTTGTGCCAGTACCATGCTGTCTTGATGATGACAGCTTTGTAATAGAGCTTGAAGTCCGGAATTGTGATGCCACCGGCTTTGCTTTTCTTTTTCAATATTCCTCTGGCTATGCGGGGTCTTTTCTGGTTCCATACAAATTTTAGGATTATTTGTTCCATTTCTTTGAAAAAAGTGGATGGTATTTTGATGGGGATTGCATTGAATGTGTAGATTGCTCTAGGTAGCATTGACATCTTCACAATATTTGTTCTTCCAATCCATGAGCATGGAACGTTTTTCCATTTCTTTGTGTCTTCCTCAATTTCTTTCATGAGTATTTTATAGTTTTCTGAGTAAAGATCCTTTGTCTCTTTGGTTAGATTTATTCCTAGGTATCTTATGGTTTTGGGTGCAATTGTAAATGGGATCGACTCCTTAATTTCTCTTTCTTCTGTCTTGTTGTTGGTGTATAGGAATGCCACTGACTTCTGTGCATTGATTTTATATCCTGCCACTTTACTGAATTCCTGTATGAGTTCTAGCAGTTTTGGGGTGGAGTCTTTTGGGTTTTCCACATAAAGTATCATATCATCTGCAAAGAGTGAGAGTTTGACTTCTTCTTTGCCAATTTGGATGCCTTTGATTTCTTTTTGTTGTCTGATTGCTGTGGCTAGGACTTCCAATACTATGTTGAATAGCAGTGGTGATAGTGGACATCCCTGCCGCGTTCCTGACCTTAGGGGGAAAGCTCTCAGTTTTTCCCCATTGAGAATAATATTTGCTGTAGGTTTTTCATAGATGGCTTTTATGATATTGAGGTATGTACCCTCTATCCCTATACTCTGAAGAGTTTTGATCAAGAAAGGATGCTGTACTTTGTCAAAAGCTTTTTCTGCATCTATTGAGAGGATCATATGATTCTTGTTCTTTCCTTTGTTAATGTACTGTATCACATTGATTGATTTGCAGATGTTGAACCAACCTTGCAGCCCAGGGATAAATCCCACTTGGTCATGGTGAATAATCCTTTTAATGTACTGTTGGATCCTATTGGCTAGTATTTTGGTGAGAATTTCTGCATCCATGTTCATCAGGGATATTGGTCTGTAATTCTCCTTTTTGATGGGGTCTTTGTCTGGTTTGGGGATCAAGGTAATGCTGGCCTCATAAAGTGAGTTTGGAAGTTTTCCTTCCGTTTCGATTTTTTGGAACAGTTTCAGAAGAATAGGTATTAATTCTTCTTGAAATGTTTGGTAGAATTCCCCTGGGAAGCCATCTGGCCCTGGGCTTTTGTTTTTTGGGAGATTTTTGATGACTGCTTCAATTTCCTTAGTGGTTATAGGTCTGTTCAGGTTTTCTATTTCATCCTGGTTCAGTTTTGGTAGTTGATACATCTCTAGGAATGCATCCATCTCTTCCAGGTTATCTAATTTGCTGGCATAGAGTTGCTCATAATATGTTCTTATAATTGTTTGTATTTCTTTGGTGTTGGTTGTGATCTCTCCTCTTTCATTCATGATTTTGTTGATTTGGGTCATTTCTCTTCTCTTTTTGATAAGTCTGGCCAGGAGTTTATCAATCTTGTTAATTCTTTCAAAGAACCAGCTCCTAGTTTCGTTGATCTGTTCTACTGTTCTTTTAGTTTCTATTTCATTGATTTCTGCTCTGATCTTTATGATTTCTCTTCTCCTGCTGGGTTTAGGCTTTATTTGCTGTTCTTTCTCCAGCTCCTTTAGGTGTAGGGTTAGGTTGTGTACTTGAGACCTTTCTTGTTTCTTGAGAAAGGCTTGTATTGCTATATACTTTCCTCTTAGGACTGCCTTTGCTGCATCCCAAAGATTTTGAACAGTTGTGTTTTCATTTTCATTGGTTTCCATGTATTTTTTTAATTCTTCTTTAATTTCCTGGTTGACCCATTCATTCTTCAGTAGGATGCTCTTTAGCCTCCATGTATTTGAGTTCTTTCCGACTTTCCTCTTGGGATTGAGTTCTAGTTTCAAAGCATTGTGGTCTGAAAATAGGCAGGGAATGATCCCAATCTTTTGGTACCGGTTGAGACCTGATTTATGACCTAGGATGTGATCGATTCTGGAGAATGTTCCATGGGCACTAGAGAAGAATGTGTATTCCGTTGCTTTGGGGTGGAATGTTCTGAATATGTCTGTGAAGTCCATTTGGTCCAGTGTGTCATTTAAAGTCTTTATTTCCTTGTTGATCTTTTGCTTAGATGATCTGTCCATTTCAGTGAGGGGGATGTTAAAGTCCCCCACTATTATTGTATTGTTGTTGATGTGTTTCTTTGCTTTTGTTATTAATTGCCTTATATAATTGGCTGCTCCCATGTTAGGGGCATAGATATTTACAATTGTTAGATCTTCTTGTTGGATAGATCCTTTAAGTATGATATAGTGTCCTTCCTCATCTCTTATTACAGTCTTTGGTTTAAAATCTAATTTGTCTGATATAAGGATTGCCACCCCAGCTTTCTTTTGGTGTCCATTAGCATGGTAAATGGTTTTCCACCCCCTCACTTTCAATCTGGGGGTGTCTTTGGGTCTAAAATGAGTCTCTTGCAGACAGCATATCGATGGATCTTGTTTTTTAATCCAGTCTTTTAGCCTGTGTCTTTTGATTGGGGCATTTAGCCCATTTACATTCAAGGTAACTATTGAAAGATAGGAATTTAGTGCCATTGTATTGCCTGTAAGGTGACTGTTACCGTATATTGTCTGTGTTCCTTTCTGGTCTATGTTGCTTTTAGGGTCTCTCTTTGCTTAGAGGACCCCTTTCAAGATTTCCTGTAGGGCTGGTTTTGTGTTTGCAAATTCCTTTAGTTTTTGTTTGTCCTGGAAGCTTTTTATCTCTCCTTCAATTTTCAATGACAGCCTAGGTGGATAGAGTATTCTTGGCTGCATATTTTTCTCATTTAGTGCTCTGAATATATCCTGCCAGTCCTTTCTGGCCTGCCAGGTCTCTGTGGATAGGTCTGTTGCCAATCTAATGTTTCTACCATTGTAGGTTACATATCTCTTCTCCCGAGCTGCTTTCAGGATTTTCTCTTTGTCTCTGAGACTCGTAAGTTTTACTATTAGATGTCGGGGAGTTGACCTATTTTTATTGATTTTGAGAGGGGTTCTCTGTGCTTCCTGGATTTTCATGCCTGTTTCTTTCCCCAAATTAGGGAAGTTCTCTGCTATAATTTGCTCCATTATACCTTCTGCCCCTCTCTCTCTTTCTTCTTCTTCTGGGATCCCAATTATTCTAATGTTGTTTCGTCTTATGGTATCGCTTATCTCTCGAATTCTGCCCTCATGATCCAGTAGTTGTTTATCTCTCTTTTTCTCAGCTTCTTTATTTTCCAGCATTTCATCTTCTATATTACTGATTCTCTCTTCTGCCTCATTTATTCTAGCAGTTAGCGCCCCCAATTTTGATTGCACCTCATTAATAGCCTTTTTGATTTCTACTTGGTTGGATTTTAGCTCTTTTACTTCTCCAGAAAGAGTTTCTCTAATAACTTCCATATTTTTTTCAAGCCCAGCTAGTATCTTTAAAGTGATGATTCTGAACTCTAGATCTGACATCGTACTAATGTCCGTATTGAGTAGGTCCCTGGCAGTCGGTACTGCCTCTTGTTCTTTTTGTTGAGGTGATTTTTTCCGTCTCGTCATTTTGTGCAGAGGAGAATAGATTAATGAGAGAACAAAATGCTAGCAGAGTAACCACGTCCCCAGAAAATATACTCTAAACAAATCAGAAAAGACCTGAAGCAGTGGGATAAGAAGGGGAAAGAGAGAAAAAAGAAAAAGAAAAAAAAAGAAAAAGATAAAGATAAAAACAAAAACAAACAAAACAAAACAACAACAACAAAAGAAAAACCAGAATGTGATCAAATATGATCTATATGGTATATAGATCAGTGCCACACACTAGATTTGGGGTGTGTTTTGGTCTTTTAGAAGAAAGTGTCTCCCAAAATTTTAAAGAAAGAAAAAGATATATGTACAAAAATAAGGGTTGATATGATGAAGGGATAGAAAATGACTGTACAAATGGAAATTATAAAAAATTTTATAAAAGGAATTGATAAGAAGTTGTTTGAAAAAGAAAGAAGAAGATTTAAAAAAAGAAAAAAGAAAAAGAAAAAAAAAGGGAGAGGATGTGATCAGGCAGGGGAATAGAAAACACCATATACTAGAGATTTAGGGTATATTTTAATCTGTTAGAAGAAACTATCTCAAAATTTTAAAGAGAGAACAACTTATATATATAAGCCAAAAATATGGGTAACTACTATGAAGGGATAGAATATGACTCTAAAAATGAAAAATAAAAATGTTTTTTTTTTAAAAAAAGGGATTGATAAGATGTTGTTTGAAAAAGGGAAAAAGAAAAATTCAAAAAGAAATAAAAAGACAAAAAGACAGTTAAAAAAAAATTAACTTTAAAAGACTAAGGAATCATGGTAAAAAAGCCGAGAATTCTATGTGCAGTATTCCCCTAGCGCTGGAGTTCTGCCGTTCTCATTGATCGGTAAACTTGGTCTTGGCTGGCTGTTCTCGCTGATCTTCTGGGGAGGGGCCTGTTGCCGTGGTTTCCAAATGTCTCTGCCGGAGGCGGAATTGCCCCGCCCTTGCCCCCTCCCGGCTAAGTCATCTGCTCAGGTTTGCTCTCCGGGGCTTTTGTTCCCTGCGAGCTTTCCGTACAGCTTTGGAGGCGGAGCGTGAAAATGGCGGCCTCCCAATCTCCGCCCCGGAGGAGCCGAGAACTCGGCCCGCTCCTCAGTGAGCCCCCAGAGAAAAGCCATCAGTCACTCCCGTCTCCTCGGTCTCCGGCTGCACTCCATGCTCAACCGGCCTGTGACCGCGCGTTTCTATCTCTGGCACCCGACCCGGTCTGGAGTCTCCAAACCCAGCAGATCCCTGCGGTGCCCTCCCGCGCGGCTCCTCCCGGGGGAGGAAGGTGAGTCTCCCCGGATCTGCCGCTTGTTGGGTCCCTGCTGGAGGAGCAGGGGCCCGACTGTGCCGCGGATCATGGTTTATGGCAACCCCGAGCTGAGAGCCTGCACCTGGGCTCCGCCTCTGCAGCCGGCTTCCCTGCTCCGATACCTGGGAGCTCTGCCGCCCTCAGGCACCCCCGGTCCTTCTGTGACCCCGAGGGTCCTGAGACCACACTGTCCCGGAGGGTTCCACCCCCGCTTAGCCACCAGAGTGACGTCCCTCGGCGGAGCAGACTTTTAAAAGTTCCGATTTTGTGCTCCGCGGCTCTATCACTTGCCAGAAGCGGCCGACGGAGGCCCCTCCCCCGCCGTCTATCCTCCCGAATATCGCCTCGGATTCACTTCTCCGCACGTCCTACCTTTCAGAAAGTGGTCGCTTTTCTGTTCAGAAAGTTGTTGCTCTTCTTTTCTTTGATCTCCTGTTGGGTTTGTAGGTGTTCAGAATGGTTTGATCCCTATCCAGCTGAATTCCTGAGAGGAGACAAAATCCAGGTCTCCTACTCCTCCGCCATCTTGCTCCGCCCCCCCTGATAACAATTTTTAATATCAAAGCATTATTTGATGGAAAGAACACACATAAAAAAATATACAACATGTATAATAAATCATCTCCAATAACATTAAATAAACTGACCAATAGTACATGATGTTTATTTTAGTAGGTCTTTGAAACAAAAGTAGAAAATACTTTATTATGACCCATTAATATTTTAATCTAGCAGAGAACAATACTAGAGCAGAAAGTAAAATATTTTAGTAGTATCAATGACAGTTATTAGGTTATTAAGATTAGAAGTGATAATCTTGAAGCAATGAAATATTTTACAATTTAAAACTAAGATTCAAAAATAAAAACCTATAGTTTAATCATTTGATGAAGATAATTGAATATTTTCCCAGAGATAAGAATAAAGCAGCAAATGCTTCATAATAAAAATATATTACCAACTCACTCATCTGTGATGGTTATTTTACCTAGAATATTAGAAAAGTGGCATTTCTGCAATTTTTTTGTCATTAATAGTTTGTTGTTTTTAACATAAGTATTTCTTAAACTTCACATGTGCTTTTAAGAAACCTGAATTGTAAACACTAACAACTTATTTCAAGACTTTCAGTTTGGTAGAGTTTTGCAAATCTAATTTTATAAATTATAATATTATATATTATAAATTATAATATTATATAATATAAAATAAAATTTTATAAATTATATCTATAGATACTATAATATTTTAGCATCTTGATAGATCATTGTAAAGCACAGCAATTTTTTACTTCCTAGGCACTACAGACATGGGAACCCATATTTATTGAAGATCTACACTATGTCAGCTACACTGCAAGGTTTTTTTTAATAGAGTATCTCATATAATCATTTCAAAAACAGCTGAGACAAATATTATTATTTCCAAGCTATAGATCCCATCTCAGGTTTAGAAATGTTAAATACTTTCCCAAAGTTCATAGAGTAATGTAAAGCCAAGATAAAACTCACAACTGTGGGACCCCCAATTCTGATATCTTTCCACTGTATCAAACTGCCTCCCATTATTATGGAAGTGAAACCATTATCCTTGAAGCACCTGACACCATGTTTCCCAGGGATTCATCCAGCCTTTCCTGGACTTCAAAATTACTACTTGCTTTTCTCTGATGGCTTATTAAACCTCCCACCCTTTTCAGGTAAAAATGGCAAAAGACTAGACCAAACAGCATAGAAATATGAATGACTAAATGATCAGATTTAAATGTTTACCTTCAGGTAGAGAATAAAATAGAATTTGAATGTGTGTAAAAGAGAGAGACTATTTCTTATAAATTCATACACACAGACACACTCAAGGATGCTTTTCTTCTCCATTTTTGTATAGCCTAGTGTAAGAAACATTCTGCTAATGAGATTTGAGGGATAGATGTCCTTGATATGCATGTACTGACCTATCAAAGGGTCCCAGATCAATCCTTTGGGTTAAGCTATTGGCCCTTGTTAAAACCATGGCTACATTTATAATGAATGAGAAAATGTAGAAAGAAAATAATCTGTTGTTATACTGCTGGGTTTTGATTCCCTGTTGAGTAGCACCAAGAAAGAAATTTTAGACAGAAGTTTTTGGAAAATTTATTATTACAAATATACATGTTCAATGATGTCACCCACATTTGGAAGAGCACATCATTAAGAAATATGAGCTAAGTGTCTTTTTCGAAACTTTGGCAAAAATAATGGCTAAAACTGCTACAAAAGGATGCAATACTAAAGGATAAAATGATCTTTTATATATACTCTTTGTATAAAATATGAAAGACAAAATTGAGAGCTAATGCTTTACAGAGCTCAATATGATGCCCTTAGTAAAGGTGGAAGAGGAAAATGACACCTAGAGGGAATAGTAAAAGGAATAAAACATAACAAATACTAAATTCTGGAAATTATGCCATAATAACAAGAACTTGAAAATGCTTAAGATTTTGAAAGAGAAAAATAAGTGGAGCATTACCTTAACTGTTTATGACTTGTAAAAGAGCAAAAGAAAAAGTCCCTCTGCAGTGGCCTGAAGAGGTGGGGAATGAGCAGGTTAGAAAAAGTAAACCTTTCTAAAATAAGACATCCTGCCACGATCCCCAACAGATTAGCACAACTATAGATCAATTTTATCAGAAATGCTATACGCAGGGTGCCTGGATGGCTCAGTCAGTTAAGCGTCTGCTTTAGCTCAGGTCATGATCCCAGGATCCTGGGATCGAGCCCCGCATTGGGTTCCCTGCTCCACAGGGGGCCTGCTTCTCTCTATCTCTCTGTCTCTCATGAATAAAGAAAATCCTTAAAAAAAAATGCTATAAGCAAATTATACTTTGCAAAACATTATAAAGGTTTTTACATTAAAATATATTTTCATTATACACTCTAATATACTGTCTATATCCAGAGCAGCTATTGCCCAAGGGTGACAGTGGCTGGTAAAGTAGCCTTACCTATATATTTCCACAGAAGCCATTCTCACTGAATGAGTTTCTTGCATACAAGGAATTTAGAGCTATTCAGTCCAGCTCACAGCAGCTCTCCACTCTGACTTCAACATCATCCTCATTTCTCCACTTTTACTCTTATGTCATTCTCAGTTCTTCACTTCAATTCCTGCCATCATCCCCGGTACCTTCAGCCCATATGATCAACTCACCTAGCAATCGAAACTTGTGATTGTTCTGCTAATCCCACTATATCCATGATTATGATAATTTGAATAAACTCATAAGCACCATCACACACCAGACTCTAACTGAAGTAATAAATTCCCAAATCTTACTCTTTCATTACAATTCCACATTCTTTTTACTTTTATCATAATTGCTGTCCACAGGCTTCCCCCTCACTGAGGTTTCCGGTTCCATACTACCATCCTTTTCTCCCAGCTTCCTCTTAGATTCTCTACTCTGTATAACTAGCTAAGACCTCAAGATGCTCCAGCTCAACCTCTCCCACCCATTTACCCCAGACACTGCACCCAAGAATGCAGCCCAACACTTTTGCTGTTTTTACACCTGGGTTGCTTGTGGGATACATTGCCTTTAAAATGTATTCCCTGACTTCAACCTCGCTTTGGTCCTCTTTTATCAATCAGTTGTCTGCTGCTTCCTGTGCCCATTCAAAATACTCACTGTTATCCTCAAAAGCTTTACTAATGGTGTCTGCCAGCATATGTTCAATCAACAGCCTTTGAAAAATAAAACAAACAAAAAATCCCTAATCTGTAGCATTTGCTGATTTTCAAGCTGCAAATACTCCCAGTGAGCCCATTTCAAGGTACTATGTGACATCACCAAACAGAGTGGGGAAGAAAAAACAGCATGTTTTTCATGATATTTCCACCATATACAATTTTATATATACAAATTTATATCTGTTCTCAGACACAATAGATAAAAATAACCTCAAATGCATAGATAATAGTAAAATGTAAAAAAATAATTAGGAAGTGATAAATGTTGAGTATTACCTTTGTTTTAATGTACTTTGTTTAACCGTAAATTTTTGTAATTTACACTATAATAATAGGCATGCTTAACAACTGGCTGGCAAAATTCCTGAAAATTTAGCAATTAGCTCTACTAGGTAGCACTAGCACATCATTGCTTCACCCATTATAAATCTTCATTTCTCTTTGCCAATGACCCTGCCTCATACTTTACTGAGAAAATAGACTGTATGTGATTTCTTCAATTTCTTGTCCCCGTATCTGTAAATTTCTTTGCAATTTTACTCACTCTGACCTCATTCCCAGCTGTCCAGAAGTGTCTTTTATTCAGTTTAAGATGGATTCTTTCACCTTAGTTATTATGATTTCCTCCCACTAACCTCAGAACTATGTGTTCTTGGCACTCCCTCTCTCTCCTATATTTCCAAGTTCTCTCTCTCCTAGTTTCATCTGTATAAACATATTCAAGATCTCTCATCAATGAATTTAAAAAAACATCTCTTGACCCTTGATTCTATCTATGTCTACCTCTAGCCATTTGCATTTTTCATACCTGCCTATCATTTTTACCTGAAATCCCATAGGAAGAACAGTGCTTATTAGCAGTTTTTATATCCTCATTCTAGTACCTTTCTTTTTTTTCTAAAATCTTATGACATTACTATGGAAAAAGCATGAATCACCTCCAAAATGCCAAACTTCAAAGATTTTTTTCGAGTTTTCAGATTGCTTTAAAAAAAAATTCTTTCAGCATTTGACCCTATTGTACCTTTCCTCTTAAATTTTCTCTCCCTTCTGACTGTTGCTTGGCCTTCGGCAATCTGCAAACCTGTGAGAGAATGGGCGGGGAATCCTCCATGAGCCTCCCTGCAAGGATGATCAACCTGGACTCTATGCCAGGAAGGATGCTGACCAGGATCACTAAATGTTTGCTGTGATGGAGGCTGGGAGAGCTTAAGTCTTTCCAGATACAGGGAGTAGAGAAGCTCTGTCCTGTTACCTTGAGAGGGGAGGATGACTTGGCAAACCAACCGGCTCCTGTATCTATCCTCAATAATTGGATTGTTGCTGCTTATTACATCCCAGCAACTGGACCTGAGATCAAATATCTAGACAGAAGAAAACGCATCTGAGGGGATTTAGAAGAATGTAGAAGATATTCAGAACATTCAAAACAGGTGACTCCTTTGGAAGTATAATTGAGGTGGAGTGAAAAACACAGCTTGAATAAAAAATAAGATCAATGAAGGGGAGGAAATCGGAGGGGGAGATGAACCATGAGAGACTATGGACTCTGGAAAACAAACTGAGGGTTCTAGAGGGGAAGGGGGTGGGGGGATGGGCTAGCCTGGTGATGGGTATTAAAGAGGGCACGTACTGCATGGAGCACTGGGTGTTATACGCAAACAATGAATCATGGAACACTACATCAAAAACTAATAATGAAATGTATGGTGATTAACATAACATAATAAAATAAAAGAAAAAAAAATAAGATCACCCAAGCAGATTCAAATTTAATATTTATACACACACACACACAAACACACATCCACACACTGGACAATGAATGTTTACAAAATAAAGGTGATCTAGAATTAGCTTATTAGGTCAATTTTCTTCCTCTAAACCCAAAGCAGGAGGAGTCTTAGAAGGAACAGGGATGGTAGGTCCTGGAACCTAATATGAAACTGTGAGAAACCCTGGAGAGATAAAAGGTAGTAGGTTCTAGCACCAGAGAAAACCAGTAACTTCAAATAAGTAGAGGACCATATGACACAGTTCACATGAATGGCAAATACTAGAAGGATAACATTAAATTCTGCCCCAAACTAGAGAATAAGATAGTATTAAGTGTTGGTAGAAGGGCAAATGCTGGTCTCAAGAAAATCTCACAGTCTTCAGTGAAATCAAATATTTAAATACCCAATGACTCATCAATCCTGCTTCTGAGTATATCAGGGCCATAGGGCATGTTTACACAGTTGTCTATGTTGTGTGTTATGCAGTTCCAGGGATCATCTTTCACATGGGTGAGGCAAATGTGTACTATAAATGAAATCACATATGAAAGTACACAGTCTAAACAAATATTAAGTTGTTAAATTGATAACTAATTAAAAGACAAAATGTATAAAAATATTTTGATATAAATACATATAATTAATTGAAATAGACGGTTATATTCATTCTTAATAAAAGAGTGAAATACAGGAATTCTTCATGTCTAATCTATGTTTTCAATAAAAGTCATCTATTATGGTTGACGTCTTTAAAAATGTATGGAGACAAGGAAAGAGAGTTATTTTTAAATAGCTATACCGTACATAAAATCCTATCTTTTCTTATCTTGTTTTTAAAATTATTTTGTCTTGACCTGTCAGAATTTTTCCCTGACCTCTCATAATTCAATATATGGAATCCAGAAAAATGGCTGTTTCCATCTGTTTCACTCAAAGTGATCAATATTTAGTTTAAGTTCATGAATAATAATGAATATATATCTCCCAGAACGTGCTTTGTCAAATTTTGGTATATAATTTTGTCCAGGATCAGGACCTTGACAGAAGGGTATCTGCATTTTCATTTTATTTTACAAGGGATGTGGGAATGCTGACTATCTACTTTCTACTTTTTTCACCATATTATTGCTTTGTAAAGGAAAGCATTCTGCCACAGTGAAATAGACATGTGTTTCAGAAAATTCTCCCTTTAGGCCCAAACATGGGCTAACTTCAATAAATGAAAGTGGCATAGTTTACAGAATTGGTTTCTCACTAAGTACTTGAGTTGAATCAGCTTTTTAGATGCCTTCAAATTTTTAAGGGACGCAAAAGAAAAAGCATTCTTCCAAGCATCAAGAAAACATTTTACCACAGATAATTGTCCCATTTAATTTGCATTCCAATGCATACCAAACTGAAAAATAGCAATACTCAGAAGGCCAACCCGATGGAAGACTTCCCATCAAGTAATAAAATGATAGGTAATAAGAGGGAGGGGAGAAAGGGCTGGGAGAAATGGCTTAGTGGAGTTGATGGGTTGGTTGCAAATTTCCAAGTTCAAATTATCAGCCTTTCTTCCTGCCTCACTTACTACTTGTTACCAGCAACTCCTCTGCCAGCAAGAAGAAAAAAAAAAAAAAAAAAAGAAGGAAGAAAGAAAGAAATTTAAAAAAATACCCAGACAGCCTAAGAAATCAGCCGACAAACCTCATTATTGATGGCGTCAGGTGGTAAATCAATGCCAGAGGAAAATCAATGATAAAAATATTTTTTAGTGGTGCATACAGATGAAGAGCATCAGCAGCATTTCTTGATGGAAACCACAAAAGTCTGCAGCCACACCCGAGTTACCACTTCACAGGAGGCAAGAACTTATCTGGTGCTTTAGGGATACTAATTTGTCCTGTATGAATTCCGTGTTGTAGTATGTGTAACTGTTTTCTGTGAAAAGAACAGAAAACAAAAGACATGGAGAGTACACTGACAGTAAAATATAATTTCTCAATGGTGTTTTGCTTTTTTTTGGATACTTACTACATATATGGCTATTTAATAAGTTTAAAGATTGGAAAGTTTGAGAGTTGGAAAGCATGCCCAAATTGAAAAGCATGTCAGTTTTTCATTTGAAGAGTATGTGAGAATAATTTTCATTGCATGGAAAGATAAAACTCTAAAAATAATTCCATATCAAAGGATGCTTACTTAAGAATGGAAAATGATAGTGAAGCAATTTTGAAGAATCATCCTGATTTATAACCTATAGTACCAAAATATCCCTACACTGCATAATTTTCTTTCTAAATCATAGACCAGCTCAGATCAGAGCACTCGCCCAGCCCAAAGCTCATGGATCCTATGAAGAAGTGATCAGACTAAGATTAATTCTGGGTGAATTGGGGAGCTGGTGAAAGGGTATCACTAAAGTCAGGCTTACTCTGTTGCTAATGAAGCATAATTTAGGTCCTCATTTATGCAGTTATCTTCCAAGGTTCTGAGAGGAGCACTAAAAGTCTTATATACATAATTATGAAGTCATTTTCCTAAAGATGGTCTCCCAAAGTTGTAAACTTCAGGAGCCATAAAACTTGGATTTGCCCTTAGGTGTTACCCAGTCGAAGTCTACAGAGATGAATGTGTTCCTTAGTAAATAGAGGAGAACCTATTAGTCTGCCAGAATTGTATCCTCTTCAAGGGAGAAAAACTATCTTCTTGAAATAGATTATATGACTTTCACCAAGGAGAGAGAATGCAGAACCCCACTTCAAGGTAAAAATAACACAGAATTCTTAACAAGATTTTATTTACCCTCTCAGAGGAAATGAAGTACAGTTTAACAAGTATTACTAGAAGTACTTTATAAACCACATATATTTTTTACTTGCCTTTGTATTATATTTTTTAAAATTTGTATTATACATAGCTTCTTTCCATATACTGATTTGCAGTGAAATACCCAAAGTTGTTTTTAAGGCTGTGATGAGCCAGGAAGCCTTTGTCCTTCCCAGAGACAATCTCAGATGAACAGGACTAGAAAATGCAGTGGTAGAAAGGAGGAAAATAAGCTGATCAAGTCCACAAGTCTGTAGGTAGACAGAAATGAGGGAAGAGGAAGTAAGATGAGAGTGGCTGAAAACTCAAGCCAAGATGAATACTTTCTCTAATGCCTCACCGTCAAGTCAACCCATCATGAAACCCCATTGGCTCTTATTCTAAAATATTTCCAGATCATTTTCTTTTGTCGCTTTTTCTATCACTACCACCTAAGCCATTATCCTTTCTTGCCTGATTCTTCCAGCAGTCTCCTGACTATCCTCCCGAATTCTACCCTTCACCTCCCCCACACTCCCGCTTATTCTCTGCATAGCAGTCAGAGTGATCCTTTTAAAATAGAAGTCAGGTCACGTCATTCTCTGCTCAGACTGAAATGTAATTCTAAAAATGGCCCACAAGGTCCTTTGTAATCTGCATTTCTTACCTCACTTCTCTATCATCTTTCTGCCTTATTTTTTACTTCTTCCTCCCTTGATTACTCTGCTTCAGCAATACTGGCCTTCTTGCTGCTCCCTGACCATATCAGGCACACTTCTACCTCAAGGCCTTCCCACTTGCTGTTCTCTCCAGATATCCACATGGATCATATCCTTTTTTCAGGTTTGGCTCACATGTTACCTTTTAACCAACACCTTCTTTGGCCATCATATCTAAAATTGCATGTTTCCCTTCAACATTGCTTATCTCTCTTCTTGGATTTATTTTTCACATTAGCATTTATTGCTATTGATAACTGTATATTTTATTTTATTTTTGCTCTTTGCTACTTCACAGTAGATGTGAGGACTGTAAGGGAAAGGCATTTTGTCTTTTGCTTACTGCTCAATTCCCAGTGCCTAGAATGGGTCAGGCACTTAGTAACTGTTCAGTAAGTACTCCTTGAAGGAACGGATACATTAATGAGTGATTGAGCAGAACAATACACGTGGGACTCTCAATAAGCTTCTTATTGTCTTTAGTATAACTTAAACTCTTTTGCAAAGCATTAGATGTCCTTCATAATGTGTCCTCAACTGATTTTTCCAGACTCATTGCTTACCATTCCCCCTCTATACTCTGCCAAGCAGTCAGGAAAACCAATCTATCCATTATCTTCTTAACAGCCAAAGCCCTTTCATGCCTCATTCTCTTGTTCACATTGTGCTGTCTCCCTGGAAAGTCTCTTTTTATCTTTTCTTCATTCTTTCCTTAGCTAATTCCTGCACATCTCTAGAGACCTAGTTCCAATGCGTTTTTCCTCTGTGAAGTCGTCTGTGACTCTCCTAGACAGAATTAATTAATCCCTGCACAGTGCTTCCAGAGTAGATTTTATGTGTCTCTTTTAAAACAATCAAATTATAACAGTTATTTATAACCCCAGCATGGAATACAGTGTCTGACACATAATAAATATTTGCTGAATAAATCAATATCTAAGAGGTCCATCTTTCTAAGCCCAAGATATCAGGTTAATCCTGATAGAATTTTGCCACTAATTTCTTACCAACCTGGCTATACCCATATTACTGTCATGATTATTGATAATTAATATCCATTAAGTAATCACCACATGCCTCACACTGTTTAAAACACTTTACAAATAAGATTTTATATCATTATCGTAAGTGCTTTCTTTATAAGTCCTGCTTGAGGAAACTGAGTCATCATATGGTTGAGGAAAGTTGAGGAAACTGAGTCATTATATAGTTAATAAAGGTCTGCTTCCTGAAAATGTGCTCTTGTCCATGAAGCTATAGCATCTCCCAGAGAAATGGTTTATCCAGAAAGCCTGTGATAAGTAAGAAACTATTCCAATATACATCTTTCACTTTCTGAGTGTCATTAGTAGAGCATATCTTCACAAGGCATATAAACCTCATTAGATTAAAGACTATTAGACTAAATCATGGTCCATTGACAATATGTTAGTGAGACTCCAAAATGTGTATAAGTTCAGGAAGATTTATGGAATTAACCAATGAAGCACTAGATATTTTAATAAATGGTAAGAGAATGGAAAAAGTGTTACCCTGTGAGTAGAAATTTTCATACAAGAAATTCCCCCTCCTACACAAAAAGAATTAGCTCCAAAGAAAGAGTGAGGATTTATCAGTATACCATCCAAGCCTCTTACTAGCCTTCATCAGGTTAGCTGCCCTCATTGATCTTAAATAACCTTTTAAAGAGAAAGTTAAAAAATGAAACCCACACATGAAAAGGGGTGATGTATTTGTGAAGGACTACTCATACAAGGGAGTTGTAGAATAAAAGGGGAACTTATCACTTATATTTAATATCTCAAGAACAATCCTAGACTTTAATCCCATTTTAAGAAGCAGCAAAACCAGATTTTAAAAAGTTAGTTGGCAATTCTACTTTCCAGTCTGGCATGCAACTTGGAAATCATCACTCTGTCCAAATAACAAGTAAAAAGCTGATCGAACTGAAAAATCAATCTCCCAAAATTGGAGAGACAGAGGTGAATCACAACTTATTGGAGCAAAAACCTCTGCAGGACACAGTACCGGGACAGGAAAACCTAAACTTTAAATTGACAAATTGCTGGAAACCCAGTGTGAATAAGTCTGAGAGTTAAAAACTCCAGGGGGATCTAGTCCTATGAAAGCCCCCCCCAGTTTTGTGAGTTTTACCTCCAGGAACTCTACTAGGTCCTCACAGTAATTAGAGAAAACTCCCCTCTACTTTCTGGCATGGGAAGGGGGAAAAGAATCATTTTGAAATATGCCAGAGAATTCTGTTCTTCATAAGGCCTGCTCTCAAAAAAACCTGTTTCCCGAGACTGTAAGTTGTTAGGATTTTTTTTTCAGAGCCTAAACAACCTGGGCAAAGGGAAATGTCCAACTCCACCCCATTTTAGCCAACCTGTCCCACCTAATGGTGCAGGAAAACTGAGAAGCACTTGTGAAGTTCACAGGCCAGAGGTATAGGCTCACTAATCATAGAACTATGGAACACTTTACCAACATATTACTAAAGATCCATTTATTGCAGTTCTTTTTACATCATGTCCAGTGATAGAAAATTATAAGGCATAATAAAAGGCAAAAAACCCACATGGCTTGAAAAGACAGCAAGCAACAGAAGCAGACTCAGATATGGCAAGAAACAGACTGGAAATTTAAAATAGGTATGATTAATATGTTAAAGGACCTAAAAGATAAAGTAGAGAGCATGCAAGAACAGATAGTCAATGTAAGCAGAAAGATGGAAATTTTAAGAAAGAATAAAAAAGAAATGCTAGGGATAACAGAGACACTATAATAGAAATGAAGAATAACTTTGATGAGTTCTTTAGTAGACTGGACATGGAGAAAAAAGATCCTCTAATCTTAAGGATATTTCAATAGAAACTTTCAAAACTGAAAAGTAAGGAGAAAAAAGACTAAACAACAACAACAACAACAAAACAATATAAAGGACTATAGGACAACTAAAAAGATGTAACATATACATACAGGGATACCAAGAGGAGAATAAAGAAAAAAAAGAAAAGAAGAAATATCTGAGGCAATAATTACTGTGATTTCCCCCTAGATTAATGTTAGATGCCAAACCATAGAAATGGAAAGCTCAGAGAACATCAAGCAGGATAAATGCCCAAGAAACTTCACCTAGACACATCATATCGAACTCCAGAAGATCAAAAATTTTAAAAATCTTGAAAGACGCTAGAGGACTAATACACCTCACCTTTAGGAGAGCTAGGAGAAGAATTATATCTGGCTTCACGTCAGAAACCATGCAACTAATGAGAGTTAAATATTTAAAGTGTTGAGAGAAAAAAAAAACCCACCAACCTAGAATTCTGTACCCTGAGAAATTATCTTTCAAAGTGAAGGAGAAATACTTTCTCAGACAAACAAAAATTGAGAAAATTATTGCCAGTGGATCTGCCTTGCAAGAAATGTAAAAAAAAAAAAAAAAAAAAAGTTCTTCAGAGAGAAGGAAAATTATATTGATCAGAAACTTAAAAAAAAAAGAACATAAAGAAAGGAAGAGCATCAGAGAAGGAATAAGTGAAAGTAAAATAAAAACTCTTATTTCTCAAGTCCTTAATTGATTTAACAGGTAACAGTTTGTTTAAAATAATAATAGCAACAATGTGTTTATTAAGTATACATATTATATATGTGTGTGCATGTGTATAACTATATATATTGTGTATATCGACTCTTGACCAACAGAGGGGTCAGGGGCATCAACCCCCATGTATTCAAAAATCTATGTATAACTTCTGACTCCTCAAAAACTTAACTACTAATAACTTACTATTGACTGGAAGCCTTACAAATAACAAAACAGTCAATTAACATACATTTTGCTTGTTATATGTGTTATATACTGCATTCCTATGTAAAGTAGGCTAGAGAGAAGAAAGTGCTATTAAGAAAATCGTGAGTAAGAGAAATACATTTACAGTACTGTACTATAAAAAATCCAAGCATAAGCAGACCCCTACAGTTCAAACCTCTGTTGTTCAAGGGTCAACAGCGTGTGTGTGTACATACCCACAACACACACATACTGTATATGATATAGTGTCACTTGAAAGTGGACTTGGAGTATTTGTAAGGGTATACTGCAAACTATGGGTGAATCACCAAAAGAAGTAAAAAACAAAAAGTATAGCTGATTGTCTAAAAAGGAAAGAAAATGGAATCATTTCAAATGCACATTTAAAGCCACAAAAGGCAAAAAGGCAAAAAGAGTGGAAGACAAAAGTAGGAGAAAAGAACAAGGGCAACAAATAAAAAGAACAGTGAAAAATATGGTAGATATTACTCTAACTATACCTATTACCACTTTAAAGTTCAGTGGTCTAAATATACCAATAAAGGACAAAATATTTTCAGAATGGATCAAAAGCCTAGCTCCAACGATATGTTTTCTATAGGAAACCCACTTTAAATGTAGAAAACATATCTATTTAAAGTAAATGAGTGGAGAAAGACACACCAATTCTAATACTAATCAAAAGAAAGCAGGTGTCGTTACATTAATTTCAAACAGAACTGATTTCAGAGCAAAAAATGTTATCAAGGATAAAGAGAAACATTAAATAATATTAACAGGGGGTCAACAGTAAAGATATAATAATCCTTAACATCTATGCATCAAAATATGTGGGAGCATCAAAATATGTGGGAGCATCAAAATATGTGATGCAAAAAATGATAGAATTTCAAGGAGAAATAAATGAATCCAGTGTCATAGCTGGAGACTTTAACACTATTCTATCAGAAGTGGACAGATCTAGCAGACAGAAAATCTGTAAGGATATAGCTGAGCTTAACAGTGCCTACAGTCAATTGGATACAATGGACATGCAGAGACTACTTCATCCAACAGCAGCATATTATACATTCTTCTCAGACTTACAAGGATCATTCACCAAAATAGACACATTCTGGTTCACAAAGCACACTTAACAAATCTAAAAGAATAAAAATCATACAATGTCTGCTTTTATACTATAATGGAATTAAACTAGACATCAGTAAACAGAAAAGTAGCTGGCAAATCCCAATATATGTGGTGAATAAACAATACAATTCTAAATAACACATGGGTCAAAGAAGATCAAAAGAAATTACAAAATATCTAGAACTAGATGAACATGAAAATACAACGTATCAAAATTTGTAGATTGCAGTGAAAACAGTATTTAGAGGGAAAGTCACAGCATTGAATGTATATATTAGAAAAGAAGTAAGATCTAAAATCAATAATCCAAGCTTCCAATTTAGGAAACTACAAAAAAAAGAGCAAATTAATTCCCAAATAAGAATAATAAGAAATAATAAAAATTAGAATAAGAATCAATGAAATTGAAAAGAAGAAATCAATGGAGAAAATCAATAAAACCAAAAGCTGGTTATTTGAAAAAAAAAATCAATAAATTAATTTTGGATACCTTCTAGCCAGGATAACCAGGAAAAAACAGAATAAACACATTATTAGTATCAGAAAGGAATGGGGCTATCAGTATTGAATCTATCATATTAAAAGGATAATAAAGGAGTATTATGAACAACTCTATGTCCCAAATTGGATAACCTAAATGAAATGGACCAGTTATTTGAGAGACACAATCTGCCAAAACCCACACAAGAATAACAAAATGAACAGGCCTAAATTAAAGAAATTGAATCAATAATTAATAATCTTCCCAAACAGAAAGCATGAGGCCCAGATGGGTTCACTGGTGAATTCTACAAAGATTTTAAAAAAGAAATTATACTGATTCCCTACAATCTCTTCCAGAAGATAGAAGCAAAGGGAATACTTCCTAACTTATTCTATGAGGCCAGCATTACTCTAATACCAGAACTAGAGAATGACATTACAAGAAAAGAAAACCACAAGACTGTTTTATTCATGAGCACAGATATAAATCCCTCACAAAATATTGACAAATCAAATCCAATAATGTATAATAAGAATTATACACCACAAACAAATTGGATTTATCCTAGGCATGCAAGCCTGGATCAACATTCAATAATCAATTAATTAAATCCATCACATCAACAAGCTAAAGAAGAAAAATCACATGATAATATCAATAGATACAGAAAAAGCATTTGACAAAGTGCAATATGCATTCATGATAAAAATTCTCAGCAAACTAGGAATAGAAGGAAGCTTCTCCAATTTGGTAATATCTACTAGGAACCTACAGCTAAAAATAAACCAACCAACCAACCAAACAAACAAACAAAAAACCCCTACAGCTAACAAAATACTTATTGGTGAGAAACTCAAAGCTTTACCATTAAGATCAGAAATATGGCAAGGATGTTCCTTCTCAAAACTCCTTTTCAACATCAGGACTGAACATACTAGTTAATGCAATAAGATGAGAAAAGGAAATATAAGGTACACCAACTGGGAAGGCTGTAATAAAACTGTGTATTTTTGCAGATGATATGATCTCTATGTAGAAAATCAGGATTAATTAAACAAATCCTGGAAGTAAAGAGTAATAATAGATTGTAGGAACGCCCGTGTGGCTCAGTTGGTTAAGCATCTGTCTTCTGTTCAGGTTGTAATCCCAGGGTCCTGGAACTCAGTCCCACATTGGGCTTCTTGCTCAGTGGAGAGCCTGCTTCTCCCTCTGCTACAGCCCCCCCTGCTTGTGCTCTCTCTCTCTCTCTCTCACAAATAAATAAAATCTTTAAAAAATAAATGAATGAATGAATAAATAAATAAATAGATTTATTTTAAAAAACAGCTAGATTGTAGGATACAAAAGTCATTTACTTTCTTCTATACCAGCAATGAACAAGTGGGATTTGAAATTGCAAACACAATAGCATTTCCATTAACACCCTTCACATGAAATATTTAGGTATAAATCTAATAGAATTTGTACCAGGCCTATATATGGAAAACTACAAAACTCTGATGAAAGAAATCAAAGTAACTAAATAATGGAGCTAATATTCCATGTTCATGAAGACTGACTATTGGCAAGATGTTAGTTCTTTCTAACTTGAGCTACAGATTCAACAATTCCAGTTAAAATCCCAGAAAGTTTTTTGGTGGAAACCAACAAACTAATTTTAAATTTTATGGACAGATAAAAACACAGAATGGCCAATACAACATTGAAGGAAAAGAACAAAGCCAGAAGACTGACACTACCCAACTTCAAAACTTATCATCAGCCTACAGTAATCAAGACAGTGTTTTATCAAGTGAGAGAATAGACAAATAGATTAATGGCACTGCATGAAGAGCCCAGTACGACCCAAACAAATACAGTCAACAAAGAAGCAAAGGCAATACAATGACACAAAGACAGTCTTTTCAACAATGGTGCTGGAACAACTAGAAATCCACATGTAAAAAACTGAATCTAAACATAGACCTATACCCTTTACAAAAATTAACTCAAATTGCATCATAGACCTATATGTAAAATTTAAAACTACAAGATAACATAGGAGAAAACCTAAATAACTCAGGTATGGTGATGACTTTAGATATAACACTAAAGGAATGATCCATGAAAGAAGGAATTGATAAGCTGGACCTAATTAGAATTAAAACTTCTACTTTGTGATATGCACTATCAAGGGAATAAGAAGACAAGCCACAGATTGGAAAAAAATTATTTGCAAATCACATTTCTAATAAAGGACTATTGTGCAAAATATACAAACAGCCCTTAAAATTCAACAGTAAGAAAGCAAACAACCTGATTTAAAAATGTGCCAAAGACCTGAACAGAGACCTAGCAAAGAGGTATACAGATGGCAAATAAGCATATGAAAAGATATTCTACATCACATGCATTTTTTTAAAGATTTTATTTATTTATTTGTGAGAGAGAGAGAGTGAGAGAGAGTGAGCACAAGCCAGGGGAGAGGCAAAGGGAGAGGGAGAAGCAGACTCCCCACTGAGCAGGGAGCCCAATGCAGCCCAAACCCAGGACACAGAGATCATGACTGAGCCACCCAGGTGCCCCACACATCACATGTATTTAAACAACAATGATCTACTCCACATCTGTTAGAATGGCCAATATCCAAAACACTAACAATACCAAATGCCCATGTGGATGTGGAGCAACAGAAATTCTCATTCATTGATGAATAGGAATGCAAAATGGTACAGCCACTAAGAGAGACATTTTGGAGATTTCTTACAAAGCTAGATATAATCTTACCATACGATCTAACAATTGTGCTCCTCAGTATTTACCCAAAGGAGTTGAAAACTTATGTCCACACAAAAACCTGCATAGGGATGTTAATAGCAGCTTTATTTATTATTGCCAAAACTGGAGATAACTAAGGTGTCCTTGAGCAGGTAAATGTGTAAATAAATTGAGGTACATCCAGACAGTTGAATATTATTCAGTGCTAAAAAGGAATGAGCTATATCAAGCCAAAAAAAGATGTGGAAGAAACTTGAATACATATTACCAAGTGAAAGAAGTCAATCTGAAAATGCTAATATTTTATGATTCCAACTATTTGACATTCTGGAAAAGGCACGACTGTGGAGACAGTAAAAAGATATTGGGGAAGGTCATTGAAAAGACATGACCGCAGTTGACCTGTGAGATGGACCCAAGCAATTAGAGACTTCTCACCCCATCCTCCGTTTTTGAAATGTGGGTTCTGCAGGTCTTTCCCACTCCCAGAGACTGCTCCAAGGACATGACCTTGAGATACTGATGTGGTATTGAGAACACTTACATGGTATATATGACTGAACCCTGTTAAGATTTGGCAGGTTGTGGGCGCCTGGATGGCTCAGTTGGTTAAGCGACTGCCTTCGGCTCAGGTCATGATCCCGGAGTCCCGGGATCAAATCCCGCATCGGGCTCCCTGCTCAGCAGGGGGTCTGCTTCTCCCTCTGACCCTCCCCCTTCTCATGCTCTATCTCACTCTCTCTCAAATAAATAAATAAAATCTTTTTTAAAAAAAAAGATTTGGCAGGTTGGTGCAAGGATCCATTCATCTTGCTGCTGCCCAAGGCAAGCCTTGTACAAGTTCCTTTTGCTTATTAAAACTGCCACCTACCAACCTGCCTCTTTCTTCAGACTCTCCCTTACCTTCATGTATGGGGATGATTTCAGACTCTACCGGGGTGCTCTGGAGATAATTGTAAACCATCAAAGGATTAGAAGAGTCAGTGATTAGGTGTCAGGGAGGGGTGAATGGACAAAGCAGAGAATTTTTAGGGCAGTGAAACTACTCTGTATAATTCTGAAATGATGGATACACGTCATTATACATTTTCAAGACCCATAGAAATGTACAGCATCAAGCATGAGTTCTAATGTAAACTGTGGACTTGGGTGATAGTGTGATGTCAATGTAGGCCCATTGATTGTAGGGAATGTTTCACTCTGGTGGAAGATTTTGATATTAATGCAGGTTGTGCATATGCTGGGGGAAGCAGAGGGTATTTAGAAATCTCTGTACCTTCCACTTAATTTTTCTCTGAACCTTAAACTGCTCTTAAAAATAGTCTATTTTGGGGGGGCATCTGGGTAGCTCAGTTGGTTAAGCGTCTGCCTTTAGCTCAGGGCATCATCCCAGAGTCCTGGGATTGAGCCCCGCATCAGGATCCCTGCTCAGCAGGGAGCCTGCTTCTCCCTCTCCCTCTGCCTGCCACTCCCCCTGCTTGTGCTCTCTCTCTGTCAAATAAATAAATAAAATCTTTAAAAAAAAATAGTCTATTTGTTAAAAAAGCTCTCCAGCACCAATTTTTATCAATAAAATTCAGTTTTACTTTACAACTAACTAGTTATTTTAAAAATAATCAAAAGAAAAGGCTAGAAGTTTTAAAGTCTGCCTTCCTATATCCATTAATTCATCCTTTTATTAAGTGTTTTATTTAGGAACAGATCTCTTTTACAGTAACTGTACTTAGGTGTTGCCCTCTTTGAACCAGAATTTTTTTTATCTCACTCTTTGTTTTGAGTTTGCCAAGAGACATTTAAATAAATTGGATTGTATAGAGAGCATTTTTAAAAGTGAGAGAATAATCCTTTGCTTCTCCTCAATCTCTGCTAAAGTGGCTTTTTAAAAAAATGTTAGTTATGGGATGAAGGCAAAACTTGTCTATCTTTCAAATTCTTAGCTGTTGAAAAGATAAAATTTCAGATCCCTCTTAGCAGCACACAATGAGTGGGCAGCACCTCTCTGGGGTATATGGATTTTGGATTATGCCATAAAAGATGACTTTTCCTTGATTGAGGTGAAAGGTGGAACTAACCTAGGAGATGAACTCATGAGTAATTCTATAAACACTTTCAGAGAAGAACTGTAAATGTAATTTTCTGATGAAAACTCAGGTTTTTTTAAAGCCTTCCAATCAAAAGTCATCTGAAAACTTCTGGAAAATGAATCTGGAAGATTGAGAAGAATTGAAGGAGATTTAAGAGGAACATGGTTACTGGAAAAGATTTAGAATTATTCTCCAATAGATTTATCCCTGCTTGTCTTTACCAATCTGTCTTACATAGTGCCTCAGAGAAATATTTCCAATCCGTGATAGTGAACTGGAAGCTACTGGTTAGCATGACTCCAGTCAAGCCCAAAATGTGGTCTACATTCCTTTGTGGTAGAATTTGGATTTAAACACTTAGCTTTAGGAAAAGTTGTGGCTACTGTGATTTAAAATATCTACTGCAAGACAGATGTTTGTAGTAAATGATATTTGATTTATAAATGTTGTAGACACCACTTCCCCAACCACCTCCACCAGCCCCTGATTTTTTTTTTTGTCAGATAAAATCATAAGTAAGTCATAGTTATTTGTGAAGGGAGTCCATCGTGGCCCAAATGCAGAAGTAATATTTCTTCTACTGTTTCTCTGGGGGGTGAGCTCATTTCCTCCATATAACACAAGTTGCCATAAAAATAAGAGTGAAAAGAGTCTTTCGCAATTAATTATTTTAAACACTCACACACACACACACACACACACAGTACTATATAGCAAAACAATATCGAAGTCAGTATTTCATTTCATGCCTTTCTAGAAACCCTAAGGGATCCAATCCACTGCATTTTGAAAAAAATTGCTACTTACAGAGGAGTGCAAGAATTACAAGGGATTAAAATTGGTCACCATGAGAACAAATGGTTATCTATAGGAATTTCGTTTGACTTCTCAAGATCCAATTAGGACATCCCTAGTGATCCTAAAAGCAGTGGATAAGACCACAAAATATCCCGTTAGTTCTGGATATGTGCTGTTGGCTTAATGTAACATGATGTCTTGCTTTTCAAGAATATTTTATACAATATTATTCTTTTTTTCTCCATTTTGGTTGTTTTCCCAGCTATAGCATACCTGGATCATTTTTGCTTACATTTACGAGAAGTGTCACTGAATGTTTTAGAAGTCTTATCATCTTTATCTTACTTTGAAAGTCTAAAGATGATATCTGGTCATCCCTGGGCACAGCAGACTCATTAACATATCTAATCTAATCATGATCTGAAAGGATCTTTATAGCTTTTGTCCTATGGCTGGCATTTCTCTCTGCTGCTTTTGATTTCCACAACTACTAAATGTGCCAATTAAAGTGATTAGGGAATATATAAGGAATCATATACACTAAACATCAAAATGTAGAAAATTATGCTTTTAATAAGTGAATACTTTAGGAAAATATTCATGTACATTTTGATAACAACTTCACCAAGAGAACACATTTCAATATTATTTTTGTTTACTTTAAGTTGTCAGTCATTAAAATTCATTAATGATTATAAAATCATTTACCAGTCTAACCAGACTCCCAAGATTTTCACTGGGGAAAAGAAAAAAAATACATCTGCAAGCTCCTATGATAGGGAAATCTCATTTGCAAAGCAGCCTGAGAAATGTTTATTTGGTAAGACTGATTAAAAGCATTATTAAATATTCATCAACTCTCCCATTTCATTCCTTCCTCTTCTTTTATTCTGCTAGCAACACTGACAGATAAGGTCCTATAGTCTAACACTTACATAATCAAATGCAGGAAGAAGTATACCTAACTTCATAACCATCAAGAAAGACATTCAAAAAGCTAGAATGGAGACTAATAGCTTGAAGTTCTTTTTTTTATTCTTTATGGACAAAGTACTACAACAAAAATACACCTTATATTCCATGATAGAATATCTCCCTTTGTTTAAACAGGAAATATTTATCACCTCAAGTATTAAGTTTTGGATTCTTTTATTTTTGTTTAATTTTTTTTCTATCCACTTTATAGCAGACACTGAGATCATATAGGTGTGACTAAAGAATTACATCTTCAGTTCCCTTCCAACAAGGTGACCACTCTGCAAGAACTCCAGTTCTCAGAAACAGTGACTCATATCCTGATCAAGCACATTAAAGGTCATCTAAGTAATGCCAGGAAAGGATGTGGCTCCCTGCCAAGCTTTCTCTTCCCAGTTTTTAAGTGAAAACAATGGTCATGTTTCAAATGAGTACATGCAGTCTTATTTACAAACTTCAATGTTTTAGCTAGCCATAGGATTGCTATGACAGATGAAGTATTCTGAACTAGTTCAGTAGCACCTGGAACATCAAGAGATTGAGATTTGTGACAAATAGTCACAGCACTGAAGTTGGATGGGCGTCTGGTTTGACATGGGGCTAGAAGCAAAAAAATTATTATATTATACAATAATCATATTCTAATGCTTATTGTAACATTTCCTGAATTGAATGACAAGAGTAGAATATCATTAACAAGGCTGTACAACTTAACACAGCAAAACTCTTGAAAAGAAAAGAACGTTGGCTTTTGTCATAATTCCATTAAGTATACCCAATTTGAATGACTGATGAATGGCACTTTACTACTTTCCTGTCTAAATTTTAGCAGCATGGTGGGATTGAACTTTTGAACTTGTGTCCACATGCATATTTTACTAAGAGTCCTGTTTCACATTTTAAATGGGTGCCTGCAATAGTGCTATAGGGGGAGATAGAAATGTTGTTGACTATTTCAAGTAAAAGTACATACTATTGCTATGGTGAGCGCTGAGAATTGTGTAAGACTGTTGAATCACAGACCTGTACCTCTGAAACAAATAATACATTATATGTTTAAAAAAAAAAAAAAAGAAGACAGTAGGAAGGGGAAAATGAAGTGGGGGAAATCAGAGGGGGAGATGAACCATGAGAGACTATGGACTCTGAGAAACAGACTGAGGGTTTTAGAGGGGAGGAGGGTGGGGGGATGGGTTAGCCCGGTGATGGGTATTAAAGAGGGCACGTACTGAATGGAGCACTGGGTGTTATACGCAAACAATGAATCATGGATCACCACATCAAAAACTAATGATGTAATGTATGGTGATTAACATAACATAATAAAATTAAATTTAAAAAAAGTACATACTTATTGACAGCTGACTTCACCACCTGAGAATGTGGTATTCGAGCTACAGAAAGACTGCAAAGTAAAAAACAAGTAGGAACAACAGAGAAATGATTGTCGTTCAGAAGATCACAAGTGTGACTGAAACTATCTAGGTTCAGCTACTTTCTAGCTCCAGTTTTCCTGTCTCTTTCTTTTTTATCATCTCCTACCTACATTTATTTTGTTGCCACTTCCCTATTTTTCCTAGCAAAATTATTGTGTATGTTGAAATTCACTACGATCTGCAAAGAATCCAAAGTCATTGCCCCTTTGGATTTTGCTAGGAATGAAATCATTGGTCTACATGCCTTCTTTCCTTTCATTTTCCATACACCACTGACTTCCTTGCCCTTTTCTTCCTTCAGTATATTTTTTAGAAAAATTCTAATTCTTAAGTCTATTTTTATACCTGCAGCCAGACTGAATGTAACTGGAGAAAAGCACCACAACCACATAGACTGTGTATTTAAATGCAGTTTAAATTCATGACCATGAACTTTAGAGGCTCCGTACTGGTCTCCAGCAGTCCTATAACACTTCACTTATTCATTCATTGGTCCACGTTCCTAGGTGATTATTCTGTAACTTCTCTCTTCCTAAACCCTCAACATCTCCTCCTCCATTTCTACTCTCCACCAAAGACCCTGTTTCCTATTTCACTGAGAAAAAGAAGCAGACAGAAGAAAACATGCTCGAGCTCCCACTACCATATCCCCAGCCACCATAATCTCTACTTGATGTATTTGTCTCCCTTCTTGTTAAAACAGATGGATTCCTTGAGCTTCTAAGACTATACCTGTGTGACTCATGTCCTTCTGTGTTTTCTTTGTTCGCTCTGTGCCAGCCCCACTGGTCACCCTGCTGATCCTTGAGCAGTAGCCATAACTCAGCCTTGGATCCTTGGTTCTGCTGCTCCAGGTGCTCAATGACAGCCCCTCAGGTAATGATTGGCTGCTCTCTCATCAGCTTCAAGTGGTTTGCTGAAATAATTCATGCTCAGTGAGTCTTACCATGACTACCCTACCTAAAATTGTAATCTGTTTCCCACCCTTCACTTTCCTTATGCCCCCATTCTATGGCCCTACTTCACTTTTGCTTTTATTTCATTGAAGGTATTACCTAATATACTATTTTCCTACTTGAATTTTATTCATTGTTTATTTTACATATTATTAGTATGTTAGAATATAATCTTAATTAAAACAGTCCTCTTTTGTCTGTATTACTGCTATTTGATAGTAGATCTTTGATATATATTTGTCAAATGAACACGTAATACATACTTATAATCTGAGAAAAATTATTTCCACATGAAATCAGGGAGATAAAAGGAAAGAACTGGGGACAGAAAAGCACTAAATGGCTGTAAAATAGCTTTCAAATGGGTTCAAAAGTAATAAAAAGGAAAATAAAAGGAAGAAAAAAAGGATAGAAGTTGAAGTTTGCAGGAAATAATTGTAGAAGTGAGTGTTTCAAAGGATAGGTGGTTTACAATTCGATATAGTAATTTTAAAATAGGATAAAAGAATTTTAGGATTGAAATTATTTTTAAAAGTAATTTTAATATTTATGTATTAATATAGATAATTAGTATGCATTAATATAGTACATGTTAAATATGATAATATCTGCATTAATATAAAATATTAATAATAATTAATGTTAATAAATGTTAATATATAAATAATACATTAATATATTACATAGAGTATATATATATATATATATATATATATATATATATGTAATATGCAAAACTTTCCCTGTATTTTTCTCCATTAATGCTGTTGCTGGTATGCAAATAAAGCCGGCCAACAAACTGTTGTAATACCCACTTCACTTTAATTAACTCATAAAATATACATCAAAGTTCCCATTTCCCTACTTCCTTGAAAATGACACTTTCTAAGGTCAAATTCTGTGATTTTTTCACTCATAATATACAGATACACCTGCTTCCCTTGATGAGCTTGATTTCTTTCTTGCCTGACTACCTGACATTTTAATGAAAAAAGGGTCCTTTCATTTCTGACTATAGGCTGATCAGCCTACTGCTACAGACGTCCAACGCTTGGAAACCATGATTAATAATTTGTTGTTGGGTTGCCTATGGCCCTAATGTATTTCCCCTACAGTGTTTAGAAGTCCTCTACTCCCACCTGCTCAGATGCCTTTTTGTAATCTCCATCATCTCCATTTTCTGTTTAATTCACCAATAATTGAGCCTCCCAACATCCCCACACCCTACCAAGCTGATGAGTTGGCTATATTCTAAACTAGCAAATATTCAAGTTAATACTGTACCATTATTCTCCTCATCATCCATACTCAATGTTTTTAGAACCATTCAGAACCTTTCACCTACTTTTGAGAATTTTCTACTGTTTAATTTGCTTCAAATCAAGTTGTTTTGAGTTGTTTGTTTTTACTAAAGCTTATTCCCACCACTCTCCTATTTATTCTATGGTTCAAGTCATCTTATCTCATGTCTGGACTTTAAATCCTCTAAATAAGTCCATCCTTGATCTTAGGTTACTTCTTCTCTAAAAAGTTCTCTATACTACAACCAGATTATTCTTCCCACATGACTGTAGTGATCAAGTCATAGAATGATAGTAAAAATTTATTTATTTAGTTATTTAGTTAGTTAGTTAGTTATTAAAACTTTAATGCCTTTACATGGCATGATGTATTAACCTCAGATTCTCCAGATTAGCACAAAAGAATTTTCTCAAATTTATATGCATAATTTTACACATATAATATATATTGTCCTATATATGTGATATATGCCTTTCAAACATCTACATCTACATATATTATTGTTCATATGTATTATTGTACATATTTGTTATCATGTATATACATGTATAATTACATGTGTGAGTATATATATGTATATGTATACATAGTATATATGCATAATGTATTGTGCACCAAATTATATGCCAAATGTATAATGACTATTGGGGTTTATCCCAGGCATGCAAGGTTGGTTCAACATCCAAAATTCAGTCAATTCAATGTCAACCAATGTCAATTGACTGAAAAAGAAAATATATAGAATCATCTCAGTAGAGGCAGAAAGTAATTTCTAAACATTCAATATTTATGATAAAGAACTTTCAATGAAGTAGAATTAGAAGCAAATTCCCTCAATATGATAAAAATCTTCTATTAAAAACCTATAGCTAACCTACAGCAAATCATATTTAATAGTTAAAAACTTAATGCTTTTCCAAAGATCAGAAATAAGATGATGTCTACTTAAACTACTCCTATTCAAAACTGTAGTGGATAGACTCCTGGGTGGCTCAGTTGGTTAACAGTCTGCCTTCAGCTCAGCTCATGATCCCAGGGCCCTGGGATTGAGCCCACATTGGGCTCCTTGCTCGGGGGGAGCCTGCTTCTCCCTCTGCCTGCCACTCCCCCTGCTTGTGCTCTCTCTCTCTCGCTCTCTGACAAAACAACAACAACAACACTGTAGTGGAAATCCTAGGCAATGAATAAAGTAAAAACAAAAAAAAAAACCATTTAGATTCAAAAGAAAGATGCAAACTTTTTTTTTTTTTTTAACTCACAGATACCATGATCATTCTAGAGAATCCTATAGAATTTAGAAAAGAGCTACTAAAATGAATACGTGAGTATATCAGGGCTCAATTTACAAGGTCAATTTAAAAAAAATCAATTGAATCTATATGTAGTTAACAGTGAATAACTGAAAATTGAAATATAGAATACCATTTAACATAGCATTAGAAAACATTAAATACTTAAGGGCTATATTCACAAAACTGTGTAAGATTGAATACTAAAAATTTCTAAACTTTTTTGAGAAAATTTAAAAAAAGAAGTAATGGAATTTTGGACTGAAAGACTTGATATTAAGATGTCAGTCTTCCCAAATTTATGTAGTTTTGATGCAATTCTGAACAAAATCCCCCTAGCTTTTTGTAAATATTGACAAATTGGTTCTAAATTGTTTATGAAAAAGCAAAGGATCTAGAAAAATGAAAACAGTTGCAGGGGGATAAAGTTGGAGAATACACTTTACCTAAATTCAAGATTGATTCTGAAGCTACAATAATTAAGATAGTGTGGTATTGGGATAAGGGCAGACCTATAGATCTATGGAACCAAAGAGAGAATCCAAAAATAAACTAATATGTACTAGATAGCCTTTAAAATGGCTTGTAATGATTTTTTTTTCCAGATATTCACACCCTTAGGAATCTCTTCCTCTTGAGAATGGGCCTCATTCTCATTTGCCTCAATTCTAATTAATAGCACACAACAGAAGTGATGAGATACTGCTTCCAAGATTAGGTTGTAAAAAGACTGTAGCTCCTCCCTGGGTGTTCTCTTATAAGTGGATCTTCCATTCTGGAGGGAGAAAGCTGTCTCTGCGGAGAGGTTTCACCTGTCAAAGAACGGATATCTCTGGCCAATATCCAGTGAAGACCAAAGACCTACTAATAGCCATGTTAGTGAGCTTGGGAGCACAGCCTCCCTTGTTTGAGTCTTGACTAAAGCTCTGACATATATTTTGATTACAGCCTTGTGGATGACCTGAGCCTGAGT
Organism: Mirounga angustirostris; assembly: GCF_029215605.1. Taxonomy (NCBI): domain Eukaryota; kingdom Metazoa; phylum Chordata; class Mammalia; order Carnivora; family Phocidae; genus Mirounga; species Mirounga angustirostris. The sequence continues at coordinate 84,293,702 of NW_026991716.1, read as the reverse complement.
ACTTTGCAAAATTGCTCCTGAATTCCTAACCCACAGAAAATGTAAGATAATAAATGTTTAATGTTTGCAGCCACAAAGTTTTGTGGTAATATATAACAATAGATAAGTAATACAACATAGATGGTCAATTGATATTTAAAGATGTCAAGACATTTTAATGGAGAAAGTATGATTTTTTTCCTTTGAATCATGTTAGGGCAATTGTACATCTGGTAAAAAAAAAAAAAAAAAAAAAGAACCTAGATCCTCACACCATATGAAACAAAACTAAGAATGCATTCTAGACCTAAAAAGTAAAGCCTAGGGCGCCTGGGTGGCTCAGACGGTTAAGCGTCTGCCTTTGGCTCAGGTCATGATCCCAGGGTCCTGGGATCGAGTCCCGCATCGGGCTCCCTGCTCCGCGGGAGCCTGCTTCTCCCTCTGCTTCTCTCTCTCTCTCTCTCTCTGTCTCTCATGAATAAATAAATAAAATCTTAAAAAAAAAAAAAGTAAAGCCTAAAACTCAAAAACCTCTAATCTAAAAGAAAATGTACCAAAATAAATCATCATTGAAACTTTAGATTGCATGATTATTTCTTAAATAGAACAGAAAATGCAAACTTAAAAGAAATACTGAATAAACTGGACTTCTTTGAAGTAAAAACTTCTGCTCTTTGAAAATCACTTAAAAATAAAAAAGACACAGACTGAGAGAAAAATATTAACAAAACATACATCTGATAAAGGACTTGTGTCTAGAAAAACTCTCCAAACTCAATAAAAAGTAAACCATTAATCTAATATTTTAAAAAGTAATTAAAGATTTGAACAGACACTTCTATTCAGAGGTACCCATAGCAAATAGATAGGAACAGATCCCCCTCTCATTAGACATGAAACGGACACTAAAACCACAATAAGAAATCACTCTACACATATAAAATGGCCCAGCAAATAACAAGTAGGCAGTAACAAGTGCTGACAAGGATGAGGTGCAACTGCAATTCTCATGCGTTGTTGGTGGGAATGCAGATTGCACAGCTACCTGGAAAACAGTGGCTGACTATAAATCCAGTAATTACATTTCTAATAATTTATCCAAGAAAATATGAAAACATAAGTCCACACAAAGACCTTTTTGTGAATGTTTATAATTTATTTACAATCACTGAAACCTAGAAATAACCCAAATGTCCATCAACAGGTGAATGTATTAAAAAAATGTGGTTCATCTTTACAAGAGACTACTACTCAGTGTTAAAAAGGAATGAACTGCTGATATATTCACAACATGGATGAATTTCAAAATCATTGTGCTAAAAGAGCTAGATACCAGATTCTCTATACTATATCATCCTGTTTATATGACATTCTGGAAAAGATAAAGGAATAGGAAGAGAAATCAAGTAAGTCATTTCCAGGGGTTAGCAATCACCTATAGAGGAGAATAATTTCATCTTTTTGTGGTAAAAAAAATTCTGTATCTTTATTGTGGTGATGATTGTATAACCATTTCTGTTTATTCAAAGTCATCTAATTATGCATATAAAATAATGAATTTACTATATGTAAAATAATGTAATAAATTTGACATAAATAAGAAACTAGAGAGTAAAAGAAATATGTGTAAAGAACTAAACAGAACATAAAAATAAAATCATAAGAAAATGTGAACTCTGAATATTTCATTTAAATAATTTTAAATAAATTTAAAAGCAAGAGACTGAGAAAAATATTTCAACGTATAAAACAAGATAAATTTCTAAATGTATGGAGAACCTCTATAAATCATTAAAAACATGAAAGCTCAATAGAAAAAAAAATGACTGAACGGTAAGAATGGCCATCATAGAGAAAAAAATCAAATAGCAAAAAATACTTTCCCTAGATCCCCCTAAAATACTAAGATCACAAGTAATCAGGGAAATGAAAATAAATACAAATATAAGATATATTTTTCACCTGTGTCGGCAAAAATTAATAGTTTGATAAGACTCAGTGTGGATAAGAAAAATATGTACATATTGTTTTTAGGAAAAAATCATGGTCATTCTATTTATGGCAGCATACATTGGTATAGTCTTCTTAGCTGGCAATTTGGCTGTCTGTATCAAAATTATAAGCAAATATATTTTGAATGAGTGATTTCAAGCCTAAGATATATATCATAAAGAAATACTTGAACAAGGACAAAAACAAATATCTTTTTTCAACTTTATATGTAATAGAAAAATGTTGAAAACTTTAAATTGTCCATATATATGTAAATATTTTAAATTTACAAACCCTATATCATGGATTATTTATATTCATTAAACATAATTTCATATCTATATAACTACATGGAAAGTTGCCCAAGATATGTTGCTAATAGAACTAAAAGCAAGTCACAGAATAATTTGTACAATATGATCCAATTTATATACTATGTATATGTACATATACCTATAGCTATGTAGATTTAGAGATTATATATAAGTATATGGGTAGATGTGCATAGATAATGCTTTTAGGGATAGCACACTAAACTCAGAATAGTGGTTACCTAATGCAGAGAAGTAGGATTTGGAGAGAGTAATTTGCAAGAAAATTTTTCTTTTTTTTCTGTATGTTCCTATATCATTTGATTTATTTTTAAAACTGTCACATATTTGGTTTTTTTCTAATTAAAAAATTAACAGATAAAAAAGACACAAATCCCAAACTTCAGGAGCTTACACCACAAGGTGTGAGTACAGACATCTCAACCAATAATTGGAATGCAATATGATGTGTTTTTTGATAAGAATGGATACCAAACTGCTGTGGAATCATAGAGGAAAGAAGACATCACATTGCTGTGAAAAACTGGAAAAAGTTAAACAGAAAAAATTCATTCTATGATTAAGTGAGCCGTCAGTAGGTAAAGAAGGGGAAGGTTATTCTAGAAAGAGGAAACAAAACATAGTGAATGAGCCCAGACTTTCAAATCAACTAAATGTGCTCAAATCTTGGATAACTTACCAGCAGAATTATTTTGATATATTACCTAACTTTCAAAGCCATATCTGCAAAATGGGTATAATATGACCATCTCTGCCAACTTGAGAAATGGTAGTATCATTAATATGATAGGACATAAAGCAGGAAGATTGGGTTTGAGGATGACAATATGTTAAATCAATGATTTTGAAGATTAGAATTTATGAGGCTGAGGATAAAGAGTAATAAATCATGGACATACAGGATATATTTAAATTTGTGGCAGTGGATTAACTGGCCTGGAAGATTGGGACTACTGAGAAGAGGCTCAAGGATGGTTCCCTAGGCCTTGCCAGTCAAGTGTGGTCCATGTCTGGACACGCCATGTCACCAGCAACAAGGGCATCTTTTGGAAGCTAGTCTGAAATGAAAAATCTCCAGGTCCATCCCAGATCTGTTAAATCAGAATCTGCATATTAACATATGCCTTAGGTGATCTGTAAACACAGTAAAATAATAAACACTACTCTAGAGAACACCAAATCTTGAGGGTCAATTAGTGAAGAAGGGATCAGCATATAAGAGAGAGGTGTAAGCTAAGCAATAGGCTTCATATACCATGATATATATAGACAACATGGTGAGAGAAGTCATGAAAAATCTATCAAGGAGTTACGTTTCTTTTTTTAAGAGAAAAATCCTGGTGGCACTAAATATTGTTCTTTTTCCCTCGTCCACTCTAATCGTGTTTATTGTGCTTCTGACACCTTCCATTATCCTTTCCACAGCTCATTATTTTAGTAGAAATTGTGCTGCTCTCTTCACACTGAACATGATATTGTCTCTGTGGCACCAGCAGCAACTTTGTGTTCATTCATATACACATATTAAAGAGTGGATTATCATTAATTATGCACTAAAATGTTCTTGGCAACAGACTAAGTGACAAAACATTTGCTTTTGTCAGAGTTCTATTAGGTGAACCCAAGTTGAACCATGGAGAAATATGACACTTTATTTTAATTTGTATCACAAGGTCAGGATCATGACAGTGACTCTATTTTGCACATTATTTTCTCTATCATTGTAATGATGCTAATGGAATTCTTTTAACTAAACTGTTTTCATCAGGACTACAACCTATTTATTGCATATTAAGAAAAAATTTCATGTTAACATTACTTAATCTACTGAAGTTTCAATTCAATAATAAAAAAACGCTTTTCTGAAGAACATCATTGGTTAAAAGAGTTTAAATGCTATGTTTTTACTGTTTACAGCTAATTCAAGTAGAAATTGGAACAAATATAGAAAATATGTCTATATAGAGCAAAGAAAAACTTCATTAATAAACAGCATATGTTATAAGTTGCATTTGATTATAGAAATGATTGGAGACTTAGAGCTTACTTATAAGTATGCATAACAGGAAGAACCTTATAAAGAAAACTTTTCCAGAGGTAAATCTAATGCTAGTTTTTATGCTAATGTAAATTACATTATAAATTTTCTATTGATGATTAGTTCTGGATCATTAGTAATTTCAAACAACTTCAGTATAGTTTCTCCTGGTTACATGGTAGACTCTCAGTCAATATCAAATATGATATTGTTTGCTACCAACATTTCTATAACTAAACTAAAATTTAGTTGCAGAAAAGCAGCATGAATAGGAGAATATGCTTGATTCTTTAGCTCATTTTTCAGGGATAGGCTATACTACAACTGGATAGAAAAGACCTTATTTGGGGCACCTGGGTGGCTCAGTCATCGGGCATCTGCCTTCGGCTCAGGTCATGATCCCAGGATACTGGGATCTAGCCCCGCATTGGGCTCCCTGCTCGCCGGGAAGCCTGCTTTTCCCTCTCGCACTCCCCCTACTTGTGTTCCTGCTCTCGCTGTCTCTCTCTTTCTCTCTCTGTCAAATAAAATCTTTAAAAAGAAAAAAAGAAAAGACCTTATCTATTCACTCTACATTTATTCAGTCTCTATAATGTGCTATTTTATGTTCCTAAGAAAAATAGTATTGTGTGAGATTGGTATTCATATATAGTTTTTTTGTTTGTTCATTCTTTTATTTTGTTTTTAAAGTGTATTGATTACATTTAAAAACAGTTAAACTTAAGCAGAGTTCTTGGAGTGTATAATGGGGACAGAAATGAGAATAAAACTATATTTCCAGACTCTGAGTACAGAGTTTCTGGAAAACTTACAAAATCCTATTGACTAAATCCCTGCATTTGATTTAATTGATATTATATAGATCTATTCACAGTCACCTTACATGGGAACAGTTAAACAGAGGCTTTTTCTTTATTTCTGCTCAATCACAATGAATTTCTTGAGCTTCACTGTAAAATCAGAATAGGAGAAGCTATTGGGTGAAACACCTGTATGTTAGCACTAGCAATTCAGAGAACTCTCTGTTCTCAATAATTGGAATGCAATATGATGTGTTTTTTGATAAGAATGGATACCAAACTGCTGTGGAATCATAGAGGAAAGAAGACATCACATTGCTGTGAAAAACTGGAAAAAGTTAAACAGAAAAAATTCATTTAAGTTAAACAAGTTAAACAGAAAAAATTCTCCATCGTAGTAGACTAACCAGACAACTATCAAAAATGTCACACACACACACACACACACACACTCCACATACACACATGCATATCCTACATTAAGTGGATACATGATAGGTTATAATGGATCTTTGCACATTGCTTAACCTGATTTATTTCTCTGATAGAATGTTTCTTTCATAGAGTAATATGAGAGAAGCTGCCAGACTTTCCATTAGAGTAACAAGTTCAACATGTTAACATGGAAACAATCACTGATAAAGAAGCTATGTTGGAGGGATGAATTCTATTATAGTAATAAATGACTTAGATTTTCATACAAGTGTCAAATCTATCAACAAGTAAAGAAGGATTCTATTATCAATATGGGTTTTGATTGCAGACTTGTAAATGGCTAAATAAAATGTTAGGAAGTTGAATTTGTTAGTGCCAACCCTAGACTGGCCAAAGTTAAAACAGGGAGACTGGGAATTTGTTATATTCCTGTGACCTTACTTTCCTTATCTTGGTTACTTTTCAAGTATCCTCAGAGCCTCTTAAAATCTCCTATCTTGCAGGATTGCTTCTGGTGGTCCAATGGGGGATTCCTTTCCTCAGTACCAAAAGGTACTAATAACCCTTTCCCAATGCCCAACCTTGCCACCCACATCCCATCAACAGATACTGTACCTAACCTCACACCCATAGGATCAAACTTTATTCTCATATGAGTATGAATATTAGAATATGTAAGTAAGCATTATGTACACCCACTTACTATAGCATTTATATTTCATAATATTTCTTATACTACTTCCTTTAGATATTGGAACAGTAGTTTCCCAGACTTTTCTAAATGCCCTTACCTAAATATAGAGGGACTTTCAACATTTCTGAAACTATATTTTGAGATAGCATCTATAAGAGCTATATAAAAATGTACTCACTTTGTATGAATGATACACATAGAAAATTACAAGTTATTTTGACAATAATCTTATTATAATTTTACATCAGTTAATTTTGGTTGACTATTAGGGGCAGACATATATCAGAACTTCTTCATGTTTTCCTGTATTCAGGCAAATAAGTCTTAGGGAGTTTTACAAAGCTTTCACAATTTTCCTACAGGTCACATATCTATTTTGGTTAATTTAGTTACTTGCAGACTGCGGTTTTTTTTTTTTAATTTTTATTTTTTTTTAATTTTTTATTCTTATGTTAATCCCCATACATTACATCATTAGTTTTAGATGAAGTGTTCCATGATTCATTGTTTGCAGCACTGCATTTTGATTAAGGTTCTAACCCATATTAGTAAGTTGCCTATTTTAGGGTTCTGGGTCAAGCTTCCCCCACCCAAGCTTTATTGAGGTATAGTTGATAAATAAAATTGTAATATACTTAAAATGTACAACATGATGATTTGATATGTGTATTTATTGTGAAATGATTACCACAATCAAGGTAACTAACCCATTTGTCACCTCACAGAGTTACTTTTAATTTTCATCTTTTGATGAGAACACCTAAGAGCCTCTCTCTTAACAAATTTCAAGTACACAATACCGAATTATTAGCTATAGTCCTCAAGCTATATATTAGACTCTCAGAAATTATTTATCTCACAATATAGGCCAAGCTTCTCAATGCAGCTCCATCACCACAAGCAATATATCCTAACGAAGACCCCTAGAATCACATATGAAGATCATATGAATGAATAACAGTCTGAATGTCTGAATGGCAACTATAGTAAGTATTTCTTCTCCATTAAAGGCATAGATAAATAAAAGTGTATTTTCATTTCACATTGCAGATCCAGGCTCGCTCAGAAAAGAATTTCCTTTATTGACAGGTGTTTTCAAGTTATGAGGCCATTATCACAAAATTGATTCTGAAAATTAAAGCATAAATATTAAAGTAATATTTTCTTCTATGTTCCCCACTATCTCTTCTAAGCAGCATTTAAGTTCCAGTTATAACACTTGAATGGAGAGTATGCATTCCCAGAAAAAATTTTAACTCTGACACACATACACATATTTGTGTCTATATATATATATATATATATATGTATAGACACACATATAAAAATTATATATAACATGAGTACATACATATCCACATGTATATGGAGTATGGAGAGCTGGGGAACTACAGTGCATATGACTCCAAAGAACAACCTGAGAAGTGTGATTCATGTATATTTAAAAGAGCACTTATGAGGATGTACATTATCTCTCTATGTTATATAACTTCAGGAACATAACTATTCAGTCTCTAGTCTAAACTTTTTTTTTTTTCCCAAGGAGTCCATTTTTCTATCAAATGAAGCCAAGTGAAAGTACAAGTTACAGAATGCTGGTTTATAATTTGATGTTTTAGGAGTCGAGCAAGCACTCTACATCACCTGCCTTTTACAAAGTCTCCTTCCAAAGCACTGCTAGTATATTTTAGGAAAATTTTGAAGCCCTTATAGTCCATCTGCTATTTAATAACTCAAGGCTATATAGAATAAAAGCTTTTTAACCTCCACATGCATGTTTTACAAATAATTTCTACATAGTTTCGAGTCTTCATTATATATTTCCTTTGGCATTTTTACTTTGGCCTGATAATTTAAGGCACAATACTCGAGGCAAGAAATAGAAAGAATATCTTCTTTTTCTCCACATATATGGTATAAAGCTTTCATAAAATGATCTGTATCTCCTTGATGGTCTTTGGCTACATATCTCCCCCCTACCCCCAAACAGGCAAAGAATTCTTTCAGAATTCTGTTTACAGATACGTAATGCATTTTTCCCTAGCAATAGTATTTTTATTTTGATCTCATAGCTACCAAACCATTAACCATAAGGAAGCTCATAAGCAAGGTACAAGGCAGGCAATGTCTGTGATTTCCAGGAGAAGGTCATAACCCTGATTTTTTTAAAATAACTATTACAATGAGGAACAGGGTGCAGCCACAAAAGGAATAGTTATAATTTATGCCTGACTTACTTCAGCGGAATATAGTTTATTTATAAACTGCTTATGGCAAACTCTGTATGCCCCTGTTCAATGCATGTGCTGAACTGTCTTCTGGTAAATTATTTAAATTATACCTAGCAGTAATTCCTGAGGACTTTCATACTTCATTTTCTCTATTAATGTAACAGGGAAAAGCTGCTTTGCAAGGATTGCTCTAAATTCCCAGAGTGTGAGTTCCAGACTCTGTATGTGTTGCATTATGCCTGTCAAAAAACTTGTCTTCTCCTGAAATTTATTACTGAAGTTTCTCCACCCGAGCTACTCATTGAAGCCTTACAGAAAGCTCATACATGATTTAAGCTGCTAACAGCACTGAAAGAAATAGGTCAGGTTAAAAAAAACCTTGAATTTAAGCTACCTTCACTTATTACTTATGCAAGATTATGCATAATTTAGCACACTGCTGAATATGCAAGGACAGAATAATTGTTTACCAAAATATTTACTCTGAGTTGGTACCTGTGTTTTAGTGAGATAAGGTGACTTCTCAGCATTTGCTAATCACTTCTGAATTAAAAAACAATGAGTGAGTTTTTGATTGGATTGATAACTGCACAACAGTATATGTAAACAGAGATCTTGTTTAACAACTTCATTTAAGTAAAATACATGATACTGTTGTACAGATTGAGCAGGTTCATTAAAGTCATTCGATTTTAGAAAACATTTCTTCTTTTTTTTCCCCTCGACTATAGTCATATCACATGCAATACAAGTGTTGCAGAAAACCTCTATAAAATGAACTATTTTTTCTCTCTAATTTAAGTTGAACATTGTGTAGCATTTTTCTAACATTTAGAAGCAGACCAAAGGGGTAAAGAGCCACTAACATGAAAGAGAAATTCAGATTAAAATAGGGTCTTTACATCAGCTATTTTCCAAATATAAAAGTGTTCAGTAGAATATACACTTGGTTTGACATAGTATTTTTTTTTTTTTTTGCAGCTTTTCAGAGGAATTTTTTTTTTTTTTAAAGAATCCTGTTCCTTATCAGGGAGTGCTTGTTGGTGTTTAATTTATAAAATGAAGATTAGTATCCCCTAAATTAAAAGTTTAAAATCCATAAAACCATCATACTAAAATGGTTAAAATGGTTAAAAAGTTGAAAAAAATGTTTCAGGGATGGTACAAATTCATTAATTCCCATAGTTGAATAGATCCAATTTCATACCCAATATAATTTTTTAGAATTCTGAAAGAATTGTCTATTCTAAGGCTTACATTGAACATGTCAGAGTTTTGACTTATAATGTTTTTTATAATAATGAAAACTCATGAAAAAAAACATAAGGATGAATCTTGCTTAACACATTAATTCAATCTTCAGAGATACACCAAAGGACACAGAATTAAAGCTAGTATTCAAAAATAGGTCTAGAAATAAATAGAATAAAAAATTAACAGTAGATTCTATTGGTACTTTTGTCATATCTTAAAATGGGAGAATCACAATAGAATAGATGGTCTTTTAATTAACAAAATTGGGAATTCTACCTATAGATAGACATCAAAATAAATTCCAATTGTGTTGAGATAATATTTAAAATGTATAAATCAGAAAACAAAGAAAATATATTTGAATATTTATAAGATCTCCTAAGCGATGGCAATTTTAAGCTTTGAAGTGATAGCAGAAATTAGAAAACAGAAGACAGACAGGCTTTACCATATAGAAATTAAAACCCTCTTATATGCTTTCAGAATAAAAAGGAATATGGCTTACACAAAAAAAATATTTACAGCAACTATGGCCACAGGGTTTATTTATGTTATATAAACAATTTATAAAATTGATAAGAAATATATTCAGGTACATTATGGATAAGTATATATATGTATATATATAGCTATATACAAATCTAAGGGACAAATAACATGAATGATTCACGTAACAGAAATATAATTAGTATACAAACAGAAGAGAATATGTTTATAATTTAAACTATGTGACATTATTTTTCTATCAAACTTGATTTTAAAATTATGAGTCACCATAATAAGGGTGAGGTAGAATGAAAAATTAATGGCAGAATTACTTATGATGCTGAAAAATGTTAAAATATTCAAAACGCAAATATAAATCTTTGCATATTATTTGATATGTAGACATTAAAATGAAAACTATGAGGTCTATTTAGTAACATGATACTTTTTCATAAAGTACATTTTTTAAAGCTTACTACAAAATTGTAACTACAAGATAGTATATCTAATATGTAAATGAATAAGGACTGGGGTTAGACAGAGAAAACAAATGGCATTGGGATGGGAATCATGGCTTTTTAAATAAGCTTATCTTTCATTTTGTTTTAACTGATTGTATAACAACATTAATTATAACAAGTACTTCAGTACTTATGGATGTTTGTGAATTATTTCCATTTAATTCTCACTATGGTCCTATGAGTTATCATATCCTATGAGATCCTAAGAATTAACAATGCCTTTCTAAATGGTTTAAAGAAATCTCTTTGCAGTAGATTGGTGGCACATTTGAGCATTTAACAAAATTTTATTGTCTGATATATTTTCAATGGCAACAAAAATAAAATAATGCCCCAGAACAAATGTTTGGAGGGGGATGATATTTTATTGATGTATTTCTATTATGTTTTATAAAATTAATGTGGCTATGACTGACTAAGTATGCTGACATATATTTAATGGGGCAATGTATAACCCTTCTGGTAGACAAATTGTTAAATATTCTAAAGTATATTGCTGTAAAAAAATGGGAAACTGGTTGATATTTAAATCAATTTTTGTCACTTTTTCCAATAATTGTACTGACTTGGAAGAAAACTACTGTGAGCACTTTCGCTCAAAGACATCACGAATTAGTCCCACTGACAAAATCAAACACCACAAAGTTCAAAGAATCATTCTGAAGAAATTGTAACAGAGATTGCCAATATAGGGGCAAATAACCATGTATGAGTATCAGTCTTACAATTTTTCAAATAATGATCATTTCAGATGGTTGTTTCTTTTTTCTTTTTTTTAAGATTTTTTATTTATTTATTTGACAGAGAGACCGCGAGAGAGGGAACACAAGCAGGGGGAGTGGGAGAGCGAGAAGCAGGCTTCCCGTGGAGCAAGGAGCCCGATGCGGGGCTTGATCCCAGGACACTGGGATCATGACCTGAGCCGAAGGCAGATGTTCAGCCATCTGAGCCACCCAGGCGCCCCTCAGATGGTTATTTCTGATCATAGCTTAAGCAATAAATCTACACAATCTACATGGTCATAAAATATATGAATCCCAATTAAAGGTTTCACTTTATTTTTATGTTCAACAAAAATAAGCCTCAAATATCAGTCTCATATGGATAAAAATAGAGTATGTTTAATAAGCATATGGATCTTATTGGTTACATTTCTTAATGGCTGGGTGTCATAATCAAGAATATCCATATTAATTTTAATATTTCTGCACACAAATACAACAAAATACATTTATTTATATTTTGTGATAATATTATTATAAATTTTGCCTAATTCCCCAACTTTTATTTTTGCCTTTTAATTTAAGGTATTTTCTCATAATTGCTTTTGCTCTTTGTTCATGCTTATATGAAATTGAACAGGGTAGAAAGAGAAATATTAGCTACAGATATTAATTTGGTGATAATATTTTATGTTGTGATAGGAAATTATTGCTTTCTTTTTTTACAAACTCAATTTTAAAAGGGCGCCTCACAGGATTCTTTTGTTTTTGTTTTTATTTTATTGATTTTATTTATTTATTTATTTATTTTAGATTTTATTTGCGAAAGAGAGAGAATGAGAGACAGAGAGCATGAGAGGGAGGAGGGTCAGAGGGAGAAGCAGACTCCCTGCTGAGCGGGGAGCCCGATGTGGGACTCGATCCCGGGACTCCAGGATCATGACCTGAGCCGAAGGCAGTCGCTTAACTGACTGAGCCATCCAGGCGCCCTTGTTTTTGTTTTTAATGGAAGCACTAGAAATTAGCTATGATGTCAGATTTCCACCAGGAGCAAGTTACCTTAGAAAATTTCAGAGTATTAAATATTCCATCTATAGCAATTAAAAAAAATTGACAGATTGGCAGAAAATATATGCAATGCATATATAGGACTAAGAATTAGTATCTAGAATATAGGAAGAGCTCAGAAATAAAAAAAGGGAAAACACTAAAATATTAAAATTAAAGTATTTTTTATTAAGCAAATGATTTGAAAAGATAATTCAGAAAAGAAGAAATCTGAACCTCTCCAACTCCTTCTCCCTTGACCCAAGTAATCAGAAAATGATCCAGTGAGATATTATTTCATACCCAATAGATATGGTAAATAATTGGAATTCTGAAAATATAAAGTGTTGTCAAGGATATAAAGGAAACTCACTTTTATTTACAGCTGGTAGAAGTGTTAATTGTTAAAATCACTTCAGAGAATCAAAGTAACAAAATTTAATACAGATAAAGGTTCAAATTCTTTGCAACTTTAGTCAAAGTATATACTCTCTCTATATATTTAAGAGGGGAGGGGGCAGGGGAATGGGCAAAATGGATGAAGGGAAGTGGGAGATACAGGCTTCCAGGTATGCAATGAATAAATCATGGAAATAAAAGACAAAGTGTACACTCTAAAATAAAGACACTTTCACATGTATGCACAAGGCATGTATGAGATGCTCATAACATGATTATTTGTAGTATTTTTAATGAAAATAACCCAACTATATTTTACTAGATGGATAAATAAAACTTGGCACAAAGTGGAATGTTTAAGGGGCAAAAATAAATGGAGCCACAAGTCTCAGATTTTTGAAAATATGTTTGGTGCAAAGAGTAAGTTGCTCAAACATCTTTGTAGTATGAGCCATATTAATTTAGAAACCTGTAACAAGGGGTGCCTGGGTGACTCAGTTGGTTTAGCACCAGACTATTGGTTTCAGCTGAGGTCATGATTTCATGGGTTGTGGGATTAAGCCCTATGGGCTCCACACTCAGCTGGGAGTCTGCTTGAAGATTCTCTCCCTCTGCCCCTCCTCCCACTCACATGCGCGCTCTAAAATAAATAGAAAATCTTTTTTAAAAAGAAATATATAGCCAATGAAATATGTTGTTTAAAAATACTTATTTTAAATATAAAGAGATGCAAATTCAGGATGGAATTCTTGGAGAGAATGAGAGATCTGACAAACAGGGATTTCTAATGATTCTAAAGTTTTATTACTGAGGCTGGTGGGTGTTAATTATATAATTTATGCTTTCTAATAATATAGTTCATAATTAAAATACATCAATGACTATTTGTTCAGTTTTGTAAGTATAATTCTGACCACAGATTATCATAAACACATACATCATTAGTAGATGGAATTAATATATACCTAGTATGATACCTGTGTAAGAAAATTAACATTTTAAGAGAAGTGGTTAACAAAAATAGTAAACCAAATTCAGTATTTTTCCCTTGAGACCAAATCTCTTCTTTTGCCCTTTTAAAAAATAATCTGTATTAGGGATAATCAACCAAATACTTATATAAAATAATGCATTTTTATACTACATACAGGAAGGAATATAAAAGGGATGTTACTGCAGTTTATTTCTAATCTGTGTGCAATGACAGCTTAGTGCTATGTCCTCATTACAGACCGTGAATCTTAAAAATCACAGTCCTGCTTCCTGATTGGAAGGGCTGTCTGCTATTTAAAAGCCCCATAAATCAGGCAGAAGAATTCTTTCATTCAGCAACCTTTTCTGAATCAAAAGAACTTATTCTGAAAAAAAAAAAAATAAGAGAGAATTGCACTGTTCATTAAGGCATTATTAACAATAATTTATGTGAAATGTTATTCTTTTTTTCAACCAAAGCAGATAAGTACATTGTCAACTGCTCTAGGAGGACTAGTAGAAGCAAGAATACCATGTTTACACTCAGCTTGCTGGTGTGAAATATTCTGTTCCTAATCACGATTTCCATATTGGTATGCTATACAGGCCAGGAAGCATGGTGCAATTTATTTTAGGTTTACAATCTCCCCAATAAATATCATCCCAAGTCTCACTATTGCCTATCATTTGGGGGGAATTTAAGTAATATAAGATCCCTCACAACCAATATAATAATTTATCCCATGACTCCATCATATCATAACCAAAGCCTTAGCTTCAATTCTCAATTTGAGAAAAGAAATATCAATTTCAATTTGAGAAAACAAACTTGGGGTTCTTTCAGACTTACTTTAACTATTTTACCACCTCTTTACTACCATGAAACCGTTACTCAATAATTTTTATATAAAATCCCTAGATACATTTGTTCATTACTGCTTTATTTATTACTGAGAAACTATATGCTCTGCACTGTGCTAATCTCTGAAGATACTATGTTCAAAATGAGCACAATATCTTCTCTGTAGGAATTTACAATCTATTGAAGAGAGAATGATTAGCAAACAGGCCACTCAGTCAGTGAGAATGCTCAGCATGAGGCGGAAATCAACTGTCCTCACAGAAGCATCTAACTCAGGTTTAGGAAACTAATAGCAGGCTCCCTAAAGGAGGCTCCATCATCTGTGATATGAAGAATGAATAGGAGCTAGACAAGTCAGAGGTTAAAGGTGGGGTGGGTGGGAAAAAAGTGTTCTAGGCAGAGGGTGGGCAGCTTGGTCATCAGCTTGGAGTTGGAAGAAAGTGTTTCTGAAAGCTAATTCTTTAGGTTAATGTTCCCATTTGGAACAATAACTAAATCCACGTACATAGCTACACAGCGAACCCTCAATTTATATCTTTCTTTCATTCAAAATGATACAAAAACTTCTATTGCAGATCACCCACAATTAATCCCCACTTTGCATTTATCAGTGTTCCACTGAGGACATGGATGCTTTAAACATGGTAATAAACTGTTGTCTGCATGTTGACCTGTATAATTTTTTACATTTATCAAAGCATATCCATCTATCCTATAATTCGTCTTAGAGGTTACACATTTCCTTTTATATTTATATCACCCTCCACTTCTAGAAGAGTGCTTTGAAAGTAGTGCACATTTAGCAAATATTCTAACTGATAATGAGTAAAAATAAATATCCTACTTAGGACTGTGGTTAAGAAAATATTGTCAATAACAGTTCCTTTAGGATTTTACTAGTAATTAGATATTATCTTACTAACGCAATGTTTTCAATTATAAGAAATAAAAAAATCAATATGCCATTGAATGTTACTATTCTTATATATACGGGAGAATATATGTCTCTCTTGGGTACATATAAAGGCATGACTATTGAAATTTTATATGGAATTACATGGTTTTTGTACTAAACGTTAGTCACTAAGTCCCCTTAACAAATGAAGAAAATGTTACATAACTTACAATATATTTTTCTATCACAAATGTGTATTTATCACTGTTTCTTTGAATTTTATCTAGCTAAAAATATAAATCTCAACACTTCCAAATAATTTTCTTGTATTATTTGAAAATTTTTTTGTTCTAATTAACACAAACTAAACTCTCATTAGCTTCACAAAAATAGTGTGTGTCTCAAAATCTCATACTCAAAATGAAAACCAAAACCAAAACTGCTACAGGAAGCTCAGGGATTTGAACTTCAGAGGCAACTGGACCCAGAAATTGTAATGCTCCTGGGACACTTTCTTCATTTATCTTCTTTGATTCTTTCTACATGCTATTAACATACTCTCTCTTTGTAGACCTGTGCTTCCCACATGGCCACCGACAGTTCCCAAGTTAGACATTTTATCAGTTTTGGCCACCAGAGAGAGATAGAGAGACCTTCTTAAGTCCCAGATTTCCAGAAAATGGACTATATGATAGGTCAGACCAGATTCAAGTGTTGACTGTGGAACTGACAGTGGACATGGTAAGAGATTACTATGATGGATTAGCTTGAGTCAGGGAGAAGATTTGGACGGCTAGCTGGCATATCATTTGGGTAAGGTAATTCCCAACTGAAGGTGAGTAATCTGATTAGGTAGTTATGAGCATAAATGCTAATTTCATTTATCTTCCACTTATAATAATAATTATAATAAGGATTATCCAGTTGTTACCCAGTGAATTTCAACAAATGATTTCCATATTCCTCTTTTAATATATGGAGGAGATATTCTATGTTCAATGTATATTCTCTGTATCACATTAATCACCTGCAGTTAAACAGACATGGTTCATCATTTATTAGGATGTCTGCTCATATCACAATATTAATGTTTTTAAATATATGTATCTGTAGGTACTCAGGAAAAAGTAAAGTTGAAAAACCATCTTAGACATCACTGGTACTGTATAAGGATAAACATGTAAAAACAGGTCGATTAAATTATCTTTAAACTAGCAAGACCTGTCATAACAGATGTCAGTAGTCGTCCATGTGAGGGAAACAAGAAACTATCTAATATTTCAGCCTCCCATGTAGGGGCTTTGCTAAAATGAGAAAAAGCTTCTGGTAAGCCAACTTGAGAATTCTGGACTGACCAACATTTGTCTTTTTCATTGTAAATTAATAAATCGTCATTTGATGTTTGATGTTGCATTCTCTATGAACGTGATAATTGGGTGCCCAGCTCTGTGGGACCTGTGAACTCTTGGTGTGCTGACCAAAACAAATTGCTGATCCTGAAAGGCTGGGGACCAGGCCCTGGGACGTGGCAAGTGTATCCGTGGAGACACAGTATGTTGGTGAGCTCTGAGTGGTCAGCCTGCCTCACCCAGCAACTCCCTGACCTGCTGTACATGGTCTGCAACATTCAAAAGATGCACTTACCTTGTTTTGATAGTTTTTCTATAAATACAAACATTAAACAATTATCAAACATACATTTCCTGAGAAAACATCAAAGCTTCCCCCAACCCTTTTCTTTGTAATTGATTTCTAAGGGAAAACATTTTCATCACTTTTTAAGGAGACCACAGTCTTCTTACCACGTCAGCATCAGACCCCTGATTATATTTCATTCTGGGCTTACTGTGCACAGTCTGTTGGCTGCAAACATATATTTCTGCCAAGTTAAGTTTGTATACGTGTCTGCTTTTCTATATAATGGAATGTTTATGCCACCAAAGGGTTTCAAATGGCATAACTTTGAAATAAAAACTTGCAGATCCCCAAAGTGACTCTAAACAGGATCAGGCAAAGCTTATACAGCCAAATAATCTTAATCTCATTTTGTCTTTTTTTCTCCCTTTTTGTAAAAACAATGATTCTTAGTAAAGTTACAGAAAGCAGTCCTGGCAGCAATTTCACTGCTATGTTATCAGCAATGAAAAAGGAAATAAGAATCAGTCACTGATCATTAAATCTTTTTATAATCCACTAAAACATCACAGTTGATTTCTCTAGCCCTATTAAGCTCTTGTATTTAGGTCAAGTTTCTGTTAATAAAACACATCTCTCAATCACAGAACAATTTAAAACTAGTACCCCAACACGAGACTAGATGTTAAAATAGTGTTTAGCTTCCATATAAATATTATGGAAGGTTTTACCTTTAGTTATTTATTTCTTTTCATTGCACTGAATGCACTGGTGGAGCTTTTTAAACAAAGTAATTTGTTTTCAAACAAAAGCAAATAAGGTAACTGTATTCATTGAAGAGATAATGTTATTTATTTCCTGTGATATCACTGAGCTCTAATATATCACTGAGCTCTAATATACACCATAAAGGCTATAAGAAGTGCCTACACACAAATGAAGTCCACAAGTTGCTGGCCTCATGCCCTCTTTTTCCATCTGGAGTTCTCTCCCAGTCCTTCCCTATCCATCAGTAGGCATCTTTTTTCCCAAGGAGCAGCTGAAACTTCACATGCCTGAGAAACCTACAGCGACTGAGACAATTCTTTTACCACATATGTGTTTACTAAGCAACCCTTCCCCACTGATCTCACACTTCCGTACACTGCCTTGCATTATTCCTAGGTTGCCCCACATGTGTGCCATTTCTTTCCAAATTGATTTTAAGTTTATCATCCAAAGGTCCATATCTCCTGTTTCTCATTTCTTCCAAGAATCACCTGTATATCCCACAGCAGTTTAGCAATTTATTAATATCATACATAGTAGTCATTTACCAAAACTGTAACATGTGAATTGAAGGTTTTTTAAGTGTCTTTTTTTCTAAACCAGTTTATAATTTTTCTTTTTTTAAAGATGTTTATTTATTTGAGAGAGAGAGTGAGAGAGAGAAAGAGAGTGCACAGAGGGAGAGGGAGAAGCAGACTCCTCGCTGAGCAAGGAGCCTGATGTGGGGCTGGATCCCAGGACCCCAGGATCATGACTTGAGCCAAAGGCAGACACTTAACCGACTGAGTCACCCACACGCCTCCAATTTATAATTTTTCTATGTCTCTAGCTAGGACTCTCTGCATTTTATTCTTCTCCAATCATAAAAGGAAGATGATAGAATCAGATTACATGACAAACCCTTTTTGAAACAAGACACAGTATCATATATGATACATCAGTAAATAATATAAAACAGTGGACCAGTCTTTATTTTTTACTCTGATCCTTGTTCTCCATCACAATATAAAACTGTCAAAGGTTATGAATAAATGTTTATTAGATGAATGAAGTCATGTAGGTTTAAGTCTAACCAGGTGATTACTGGGCTTCAGTGTACATTTAGGGAATAGAAGCTATGGTTGCTTTGTTCAAAAATTATGTTGTTTACATTTCTTCTTGAATTATATCTGTCGAATCCCTAAATTTTTGTTTAAAAAATGTGGATAGATCTTACATCACATACAGAAACATTGGAATCTTACGTTTCTAAACCATCTCGTTTGTACACTTAGGTTATGCTGATACTTTGTTGAAAGGAAGGCTGTACAAAGTTGTTCTAATGCACTGCCAACAAATTATTTCTAAGAAGATGCAAAGTGAGTAATTAACAAGGGCTTCATCAGACAAACAGAGTTGGGCAAACATATATGAGTCAATCTTTCAGCTGCATAAAGTATGTTTTTTAATAATCATCTTTAGATGCATGGAAGCTGTATCTTTAGGAGGCAAAATAGAGGCCTGGAAAGCAAATCTGAACAGACCTAGTATAACACAAGCAGTTCAATATTTTCTGGGTTTGGTCTGCATGTTCGATTTGGCCTCTACTGTAACATACTCAAACTTAGAGAATTCAGCCCTCAGTATCTTACAAAGGAGTGTAGTATAGGAGGATTTTGGACTCTGCAGCTAGACTGTCCTGTCTGAATCCTGAATTTGCTACTACTTACTAGTTTGTGAGCTTGGGCAACTTCCTTAACCACTCTGGGTCTCAGTTTCATCACTAGTAGAATGAAAAAAGAATATTTTGAGAATTAAATGTCTGAATACATTTAAGGTGCTTAGAAGAATGTCTGGGATATAGTAATTATTCAGTACATGTCTATTTATTATTACTATTTAATTATTATTATAATTTTTATAGTCCATATATAATATAATATTATTAAGTTTTCATAAAAATCTAGCCTTGCATGTGTTTTGGCACTCACTTTTACAGTGTCCTGTAGAACATAGAACCTAAATATATTTCTTACTCATTAACAACAGAACATAGAACCTAAATATATTTCTTACTCATTAACAACAGCCATTCTTGAAAAAAGTGTTCTTAGTGGGCTGTGTTTTTTTACTATAAAATTCCAATCCACAAACCTGCTTCCCCCCATCCTTCCTCCTGCCCCCTTAAGGAGATTGCAAAGTTAACACACTGACATTGTGTTCAAGGAGCTAATGACTACACTGCTGTACACAGGCTGAAAAGGGAAAAAAATCCTCTTTTGCATTAGAATATACTGTCCTTTTGTCCCTTCACCACTGCTTCTGGTTTTTACCTGCCTTCATGGCAACCTTCATCCACCAGATCTGTGGCTCAGCTCTTTCACCCCCGCCCCCACGCTCCCCCCACCACCACCGCCCCACTACGTTTCCTGGTCTTCTGAGGCCCAAGGGCAAGCAGTAAAATCACAGATGTTTTACACAGGAATGCAGAGAACACTAATTGTTCTAAACTTAATAAAATGATCAGGTATTTTCAGTATGGCAAATTTCACTGTTTACATATATCGGTCATGCTAAGAAGCTAAAATCTGATTGTAAAGATGCAATTTATTCACAACAAAATATTCCAAGATTCATATATTCCTTTGCAGCTTCTTGGTAGAGGCTTTTCCAGAGAACATTTGGTTACTTTGACACTTTGGGAAGTTTTTCTTTTTTAATATAGAAAAAAGCTAAATATGTGAGTGTTAATTTTGGATTCCATGGGATTTCAATTATCCCCATTATTCTGTTCTGGTTTAATAAAGTAGCAAGAACTTCTAATGTGGGCTTCAGTAAAAGCAAACAGTATTTGAGCAAAGAAAGTCAGGAAAAGAAAATGTATTTAAAGAAACCTTTAACAGCCCAAAGCAAGCCACAGACATTGTACTCTAGATCCCAATATTCTAGAGGGTTCAGACTTTTCCTCAGAAATGTACTTTCCACCCTATTAATATATAATATGCAAATTGCCTATTGTAAATGGGATCTAGTGATGTGTTTCTGGATTCATTTACACACAACCTGGACACGGAAGCACCTGGAACCAGCGGGGCATGGGCATCTGCTCTTCTTGTATGTTTACAATTCATCTCACCCAATTAATTCTTAAGCAGCCTGGGAAAATATGATCATGTGTCTTCAAGCAAGTTGATATTATATAGCTCTCCCTCGCTTCCTTTTCATATTTGTCTTTCTTTTTTGTTACCATTTCTTTTGTTCTAAGCAACTTTTCATTAACAACCCTAGAATCATCAAATGAATTACGAAAATTAAGTGAGAAAACTAGCAAAGATCAGTACTGTGTTTACCAACATAAGCTCCCATCGGAAGCCCATCTAGGTGAAATTAATGATTAACCCTCTGGGCTACTGTGTAAAAAAACAAACAAACAAACAAACAAAAACAAAAAAGAAAGGGCAAGAGGACTGGGAGCTGGAAGAAGGTTCCAGGTAGGGAGAGGCAGCAAGGTCGTATTCAAGTTGCATTTCTACATGAGCATTTCTAGTAAATAGCCTCAGTCTACTGGAACAGAACTTTATCTTCAAGCCTCCACTAATTCGTTGTGATTTTTTTTCATTCAAAATGAATATTCCCTTCTTTGCATAATTTTGTAAGCTCAGTATTGTACTATTTTATTTAAGAGGTGAAGGTCCCCTCTCATAAAGTGTATATGCGCCTAATCCCACAACACCTAGATCTATCCCTTTCTCCCACAGTGGTTGAGATTTCTTGTGATAATTCACCCTCCGGCAGTGGTTTTCTTTAGTATTTGAATGAAAAGCTTATTGGTACTAGTAGCAGTCACAAATACAAATATTTAATTTTAAAGTTTTCAAGGCATTTCATATATATTATGGGACGGGCCTTCAAAAAATGTACATAAGGGGAATATTGATACCACGTTTCTATTACAGATTTAAAACTTAAATTCACACATACTAATTCATTAATATAGATACCTTCTATTAAGCTCAAGTTGAGAACAGGTAAAAAGGTAGGTTAGTGCTAATTTGACATGATCTTCTAGTTCTAAAAAAAATGCATTCTTTATTCTGAGAGCATTAAGGTGAGAATTAATTTGGAAAGAAACCAGGTTCTGCATCATATTTACCAGTATTTCACTTACCCACCATAAACCAAATGCATGCCAAAAGAATACTAGATGATGACATAACAAGAAAATCGAAAAATGAACAATAAACATACCTGGCTTATGAACATTCAACTTAACTGGCTTACTTTGAATTTTTAAAAATGTAGCCAGGATTTAATTGTTAAGCTTCGTTGTTTTTTGTTTTGTTTTGTTTTTTAATTTTAACTAAATGATAATCATTTGTGTGTATGTTATTTTTTTCCTTAATAATTCAATTTGAATGATTTCAAAATATTTTATAGGATGATTGCTTTTATTTTTAAAGTGAGCTGCATAGCTGCAGAGTCCCATAGAGAAATAGCTGCAATACCACACAAGGTGGCTAAACAGCTTATGAATTAAGCTCCATATAAGCAAATTTCTTTGTAAGTAATTTATATTGCATGGTAAACTTGTATCCAACTAGAACAGCAAATTAAAACATTAATCACATCTGTAAAATTTAAGGTCTTGTGCATACAGAAAAAAATATTAGGGAAATACATTTTCTTGTATTGCTGAAATAAATATTCCACATATGGAAGCCAGTCTAATCCTTCTCATTATAGTGTGGATGAAGATGAACATTAAGCCCATATAACATTTCTTCCTGAATTAGTCGATAGCTCATTTTAGTAGGTAGCACATATTTCCAAACCTGAAATGCCCATGTTCAGTCAGATTTGCAGTCCCCTTTTCCCTTGCTGCTCTGGCTTTCCATCACTGTTAGGTAACCACTGTGATTATTCCATATCACATACCGATGAGATGGCAAAACAGTTACAAGCTTTCTTCCCTGCATTAAGCAGGTTGTAAGCCATGGAAAACGAACTTGCCCTGAAATTATCCAGCATTCCAGCACTCCGTAGCTGCACCAACACAGGCAGTCTGCCAAAAGACATCCAAGACACCAGCCCCTATTCTCAAGCACATTTTAATCCAGCTGCTCCTCACAAAACATCCAGCAGGCTTTGATTTACTGCTCTGCTTAATTAGAATGTAGAGTATGGGAGACCATCCTACGCACAAGATAAGCATCCTGAATGATATTTTAAACTTTGTAAAATGTGGTAGGGATTTGTGTGTGTGCGTGCTTTTATTCTTATAACCAGATACCGAAATGTGTGTGCCGCATTCTGGCATTAGCCAATTTAAACTAAAAACGAACGGTGAATGTACATATGTAAAGAAAGCAAAAACATATTTCCAGTGTACCTTCTGTATGTGATCAGGACAGCATCCACTTCAAGCTCTCGATACTGAATGAAAATACCACTAATGGGACTCTGTGGAGCCTAGTTCAGGACAGAAAAAATAAAATGTCTTAAGAATCTGGGTTTCAAATGAGAATTTTAGGGATTTGACTGGGATTCTGAGGAGGGTTTTACACTAAGAAAGCACCTGTGCTACTACCAGACCTTTATTCTGAGGATACAGCATTTCTAAGAGACAAGTCCAGAAAGGGCCAAGCAGAGCCTCCACCTGCCCTTGGATACAGAATACACAAGGTTTTTCTTTTCTTTTCTTTTTTTTTTAATTTGAGACAGAGAGAACGAGAGAGAGAGAGCACATGAGAGGGGGGAGGGTCAGAGGGAGAAGCAGACTCCCCGCCAAGCAGGGAGCCCGATGTGGGACTCGATCCAGGGACTCCAGGATCATGACCTGAGCCGAAGGCAGTCGCTTAACCGACTGAGCCACCCAGGCGCCCCCGGAATACACAAGGTTTTTCTAACAAAAGAAACTCCAAAACACAGATTTGATTATGGATGACAATTTTAAGCATAAACATCATAATCTCTCACATCCCTACAGATGGAAAAATGAGAATAAACAGCAATTTCCTGAGAATTTTGGTAATACTGGGTGCTTTGGGCTCTATGATAAACTAATCTCATTATTTCACAAAATTAGGGTGAACTTTTGTTTGTTATTCTATACCTAGTTATTGAGAAAAGATATCATTTCCTTAAAAGGTCCAATATTGCTACCCCAGAGGAGATAATACATTACATAAAACCTATATTTTAGCAATGCATATTACATAAATGATTCAAGTAATCAATTGAATTTAAGGTTTTGTTGAATCCGCAGAAAACATTAGATTTTTAGTGAGTTTTTAATCCATCTGCTTCTTCCAATTTTACATCTGTGTTTTTTTGCTTTTTTTTTTTTAATGTAAATCATACCTCCAAGAGCCATGAGGAAAAAAAAAATTTTCTTAAAAGAAATTTTCCCCAAAAGAGATACCATCTTTAGAACTCTAATATATTGGGGATTTAAAATATTATAACACTGATTTCATAATATAATAATTAAACAGTGTATAGAATATAGCTAATTTAAATTGTATATAAGATGACATTAAATTCGTGAATTACTTTTTCACGGACACATCTCATGACTAAGGCAAAAATATTCTTTTAAAGAGCAACAATGTCCATGACCTATTTTCAGCAAGAGGTACACACTCACTTTAGCTTGTATGTTAGTATTTTTTTATTTAGATAATCACATGGAATGTTTTTCCTCCAAATGTCCATTTTTATATCTTTAATGGTTAATTTAGTTTCCATGCTACTCTTTGGATAATTATGTAAAAAGTCCCAGTCAGTTGTATATATGTGGCACCAAATCACTTAGCAGATAAGTATTCAGTCAAATCTTGAGTTGGTATTACTCAGGATGAAACACCTTTCAGGTTTTGTTTTGTTTTGTTTTGCAAGTGATTCTTTCAGTGCTAGGTATTCATGATCTGTATTCTGATTCCCAAACCTATTCCTATCATCCCTGGAATTCTCAATCAATAAATGTTATCACATCGGTTTCCTAATACATATTGTGTTTTTTAAGGTTGTTTGTTTGTTTGTTTGTTTGAATTTTTGTCATTTAGGTTTGTTGCTTACAAAGCTGTGGGCATTACAGTTGACCCAGCTCCATAACTGAAGGCATAAAGGCAAAGACAAAAATTAAGAAAGAGAAGGAAGAAGAGAATAAAAAGGAGGAGAAGGAAAACAGACCAGGAATGGCAGAAATTAGCTTCAAACAATGGCGGTGGTAACCCTTGTAGGTTCTACAGGATCTACAGAACACAAAGGATGCTTAATGAAAACAAAACATATAGGTTCTGAGGTTAAACACTCTGGAAGACACTGCACACTATCACCTGTCTTGAAGTTTTACATGGATTAATATTCTAATATATTTTAAAAAGTTCTGTCAATTTCCCCAGGAAAGAAACAAGTTGAATTTTAATTCCTGTGGTAGGCATGGGGGTACATCACCCAGATCCCCCTTCGAGGAAGCACGTGCTCCCAGCTGCAGGAGGAGCATCCAGCAGACAGCCCCAGCCTTTAGCTACTACAGGACAGCACCAATCTGTTGTTTGGGCCAGGAGTCTCGCCACTCTGACACAATGCACGACACTTTGGCAAGCAATCCTTGTTCACTGGTGTCCCTCCAGGTTTGCTCATGCTTCATTCCAGCATGCATGACCACTCCACTTCCTCCTCTGTCCAGTCTTGCTTCCTCCCTTGCCCTTCACAAATATTGATTTCCCAAACTCGTTGTCAGAGTCTGATTCTACCCAGCCTGAAACAACTACCACCTAAGAACTTAATTTGAGCACATGATGCATTCCTCAGCACCTGCTTTGGGAAAAGCAGAAATAAGGGTTTGAAGGCAGAACCCCGTTACCAAGACCAATGAACAGGTTGTCCTGAATCTAACCTGAAAATGATTTGACTCTCCTCTGCATCTGTGTGCTACAGTACAGAAATCAATGGACTTTTCTCTTCTTGACCTCTTTTCAGTCTTTATAATTTTACTGCGAACATCATCTGGAATTTTTTTCTCTTGAATTAGAATTGTCATTTTGTGGCGTGCTTAAGTCCTTACATGATAATACAAATTGATTTTAATAATTAATGTGTTTTCAGTTACTTTTAGGATCTATAACATAAGATTAGATGGCTTGCTCTTTCAGTGAAGACATGATTTCTCATATATCACATTTACACATTTCTAAAGAGTATACATACCATATTCATCCTTTGTACTTTATAATTCTCAGGAAAGAACTTGAACACCGACCCAAAATTCTATTACAATATAAAATATACTCATCACCATGAAAACTACTTTGTATCCTTGCGTCCCTAACTCATCAGTAATTAGATTCAGATTTTAGGGCTCTTAAGTTCACTACAGTATTGTAGCAAGTAACTTCCTGCTTTGATGATTAATTTTTGTTCCCAACTTCATACTTCAGTTTAAAAATTTTTCATTTCAATTCTAAAAAATACAGTATCTAAATATTCATTTTTCACAGTGACAAATTATTATCATTAAATGTGGGACATTTGACCTAAAGTTAAAATATTTTAATAGATATGAAAAGAGTCCAAAAGATAAATCTTTTTTAGAACAAATTAAAATTCTTTCATTCTGCCACTTTCCTCTATGAACTTTAATGAAATGAAATTCTTCCTCTTTCCTTATTTTGAAATTCACATAGGCCATGTTAGGACAAGGCAAAGACAACAAGTTGTAAACACAAACTAAGTCTCTATGTAGTGGATTTAAAATATGGTTGCACTTAGGGCTTGAAGTTAATTTTAATGGTCAGTGTTTTAAAGATATGTTTTAGATTTTTCAATTCTGCGGTTTATTTGTGGTTATGTATGAGATGATTTTCTTTCAAATATCTAGTGAACAATTTTACTAATCTGTTTTGACAAATATAATGAGAGCTGTTACCATGGCTAGGTAATAATAGACACATTCTATCTCCAACCTGTATACACATTTATTAAGCATAAACATATTATGCAGAACATATATTTAGAGCTTGTAGTCAAAAGTAAACAAAGAAATGAAAAGAATGAACCCAAAAGACTACCCCCCCCAAAAAAACCCAAACAACAAAAATAACCATGATCTTCAACCACAGTACTAGAGTACAGAAAGTGGGGAGGTGACAAATTGCCATTCTCCAATATCAGGAGAACTTCAGTTGCCTTTCATTTTTGGAGAAAGGGTGGAGTCTAAAAACGTCTAACGTATTTTGTCAGGAGGACAGAAAGGGATGCTAAATGGTTCTTCTCAAGCTTACAGCATACAGTTCTCTGCTGCTAGGTATACCAGTAATTCAGTTCCAAGTAAGCTAATGAAGAAATTAAATCACTTGCTTTTTTCTTGTCTCTTTCTTAAAGAGGTTGCATTTTGTGCTGACAGTGCATAGCTGATAAAATAGCAATTTTTGAAAAGCTTGCTCATTTAGCTACTCTCAGAACCCCTGCTGACATCACTGACATTTTCTCCAAATATGCAAATACTGTAAGTCACTTCCTAAGATGCATGCATATATTTCCAAAAATGTTATTATTTTATGATCAACTAGGCATACATGGAGAGGAAGACTAGCTTGCTGGCTTTGTAATGCCACACTCATGAAATGACTTTTTTTTTAAAATGAGGTTTTGTAGGAATCTGTCACAGCCTCGTAGATCTTTAAAGGTGAGTTATTCCTTTTATATAGAGTGGGGGTTATTTTAAGGCCTTCCTATTATATAAACATAAAAATAGGAGTAAAAGCCCATAAGCTCAGCAAACTTAAATACCTGGGTGACAATGGCAATATTATCGTTAAACTCGACACACAACTTGTGAAATACAGTGCACATGCAGTGGGCACGAATACTATCTTATTTAAATGTCTGTATTAAGCACAACCACTCTCTGCTAAAAATGGGGAAAAAACAAACAAGTCATATTCATCAAAGTAATTGTGTAGGTACTTTCAGTACCAAAATGCCTAGAATGAAGGATTGAACTGCTAACGGCAGCAGTGACAGCCATGAATCATGGTAGGCTACTCCGGGGCCTTTACCACCATAAAACAAAAGATGTAGATGAAAAATGCTGCAATTAAGTGATTTGATTTCTGCCCCCTTTTTCCTACTGCATTCGTGCATGGCTGCACAGCAAAGATTGATGGGAAAAATTACTCTACGTGATCTCTGACAGAGCCTTGGAACAATTCTATAAGGGGGAAACATACAAATCAAACCAGCTTTCTTGTATTCAAACAAAATAATACATATAAAGCAAATACTTTAGCCTATATCCAAAGCACCAAAATTTGCATGTGCACATAAATTGTTAAGAAATGCTCTGCTATCAAAACCAAACTCATGGATTTTCCAGCTAGTTGGGTTATACTGATATTTGTTTAAATAAATATTCAATCAGTACTGCCGAGTGGCATCCTCAATATGTCTGTGCACCAAGAACAAATTACAGATACAAATTTGTGGAGGTAAAACATTCTTATCTTTTATATCAATAAATTATTAATGAAAATACATACAAAATAAAATAATAGAAAATTTCACTGACTATTCAACTCCCCTGTCATTATAGTCATTTAGAGGGACATTTTAAATGGGTATTCACAACTCAGTTGGGGTCCTACAGACAAAGGAACCATACTTGAATGCCAGAGAATATTTTATTGTGGTTGGTATGTACATTTAAAAGATGCTAAATTTGTAACATGCACTGAATGAAACAAACAATACTGCTAATACGAAGAAAGGATAATCCCTATTATCAGAGGCTAAAGTGAAATTATGTGGGTTTCATTTCATGAGGAGAGAAGGTCATTCAATCTCAGTCTGCTGTAAGAAATGTACAGTTAATTTAACTTGAATTCATACAATAGAATTGCCCCTCCATCGAAGGGGGAGAAACATGTATATACTTGACTTTGTTATGAGTACTGAGGTTGTTAATTAAAGGCTGCTAGAATTGTGGGATTGAACTGGGTAAATTCTGACATTCCATCTATAAACCTTTATAAATCTGTCTTTCAAATATTGGGGTGCTTTAAACACAAGCTAGATGAAGATTTTGCAAGACAGTAAACATTTTCAATGTTACTACTGATTTCTGCCTAGTCAGGACACTTTAAAAACATGTTCTACTAGTATTTTACTATGGTTTTTCAGGGAGTTACCCTTAAAAAAATGGGTAGCTATTGCTTATGAGCTTCATTGTTGTGGTTCTTTTATTGTCTATCAAAACTGAAAACCTCAGGGTCCCAGGGCAAGAACTCATTAGTGGATTCCTGACTTTAATCACGGGGAAGTCTGCGAAATACTGGCATGGTTTGATGAAATATCACAGACTTGGAAATCAGGAGACCTGGGTTTGCCACTAATTAATATTAGGTTGAACCTTATGAAATCGCTGTTTTTGTAGGTCAAAAACAGTTGACTATCACAATTACAAGTGGTTCAACATACATTAGTTTGGTATAGGGTAAGCATTCAGCTTCAGTTTCCTCATGGATAAAGTAGGCAAAGTAACTATTTCTAATTCTTAAAAGTAGGCCCTAATGCTTTAGTCAAATTTACATTTTTATCCTTCTCTGATGGATAAATAATTCTTACACTTTACCAGTGATCACCAAAACCATCAAATACCACCAATTATTATTTCACTAAGTATTGTAAGATATAATTAAGATATACATTAAGTACCTTAAGTATTTATTTTGTGAGTAATCAAGAATAAATCTAACTCTAGAATAAATTCCTTCAATGAAATTTCCTCAAGAATTCATTTAATCCTTCCTTTTATAGATTGCTTTTAGTGTATTTATTGGGACACTTGAAACATTCTTGATTTTATATTTAGTAGACCATCACTTTCTTATATAAAGCAAGGAATAGTGGTAGGGAAAATATCATGTCTGAAGACCAAATGAAAATTTAAACACAATAACAATAAGTGTGCTGTAACTGAACTCAAAATTTGGTTTTGATCATCCACAGTTTTCTTCTACGATGAGACTTTTGGCAAGCAAGTAAATAGTTCAGTGCAGAAAGCTATATTCTATAGAGAACTCTCATTATTACATTGCCCAATAATTTATATTTTGGGGATATAGTTGTGTGTGTGTCAACCCTTGCAAATAACCATATATTGAAGAGATGGTCAATATAACCTTTAAATATGTGACCTCTCAATAGCAGTACAATTACATTATACCGTGGAAATAAGAAAACCATACTGCTGTCCTAAGAATTTTAGACAGTAGTGTCAATAACAGTATCTACTCAATTAAAAATGTAATATATAAAGATTTTCCTATTCTTTTTATGTTTTCAATAAGGTATAATTGATATACAGTAAACTAAATATGTTTAAAGTATATAATTTGATAAGAGTTGGCATATTTCATACATCCATGAAACTATCACCACAATCAACATAATGAACACATCCAACACACCCAAAAGTCGCTTCATTCTCCTTTGTAATCCCTCTCTCCTGCCCCTCCTCTCCTACTGATCTGTTTTCTGTCACTGTAGATTAGTTTCCATTTCTATAACTTTTATATAAATGAAATCATATAGTATATCTTCTTTTTTATCTGACTTTTTCATTTAGTATAATTATTTTGACATGCATCCATGGTGTTGTGTTTATCAACAGTTCCCTCCTTGTCAATGTTGAGTAGCATTCCATTGTATGGATATACTACATCTTTTAAAATCTCTTTACCTCTTGATGGACATTTGGGTCATTTCTAGTTTGGGCTATTACAGATAAGGTGCTACAAACATTCATGTTTTCTCTTCATACTGTTAAAAGTATGAAAAGCCACAGATTGGGAGAAAATATTTGCTAAGCATATATCTGATAATGGACTTGTATTCAGACTATATAAACAACTCTCAAAACTCAATAATAAAAAACAATCCATTAAAAATGGGTAACATATTTGAACACACACCTTACTAAATAAGTTATACAGATGGCAAATAAGTACATATAAAGATGCTCAAGATCATTGTCATTAGGGAGATGTAAATTTAAACCACAATATGATACCACCTACTGCAATGGCTGAAATTAAATCAAAATAAATGGCCAAACGAAGTGCTGGCAAGGAGGTGGAGGAATTAGAAATTTTCATACAACACCAGTAGGAATGTAAACTGTTACAACCTCTTTGGAAAACACTGCGGTGGTTGTTTAAAAAGTTATCACATGATTGGAAATTAACTGTTCTTAAACTGACTTTATTATAAGACTATCATTAATAAGCTTGAGGCTAAGAGAGAAGAACCCTCTTTGCTTGGCATAATCTCCATCAATGTTTACCTCCCTACCCTTTATTGATGGTTTTGAATACCATCTACATACTATTGACTTCCAATTTTATGGCTTCTCCATGGAACTCCAAATTTGTACATCGAATACTTACTTGATTAGCCTCTCAAAAGTAGTTCTCATTTAGGTTTCTCCATCTCTGGAAATAGCATTACTATCCACCTAGTCACTTGACCCAAAATTCTAGGAATCTTACTTAATGCCTTCCTTTCCTTCACTCTTCCCCTCATTGTCCTCCGTATGATCAAGATCTGTTGTCTCTACCTTCAAAATGTGTCCAGAATCTGTCCAGGTCCCTTCATTTCTATTAATACTTCTCTAATCCAAACTTCCATTATCCCTCATTATATTGCTATAATAAAGGTTTAAGAGCTCTATAGCCACACAAAAGCCTAACCTCTACAGTCTATTCTTCCTACAGCAGCCAGAAAACTCTTTACAAAATCCAAATTAGATTATATTACTCCTCTTCCTAAAACCATCCAAATGCCTTTCTTTTACATTTTCAATAAAATCTAAACTCCATACTATAGCCTAGGTCATCAAAATTCTGGCTGTCTCATACCCAAGTCAACTCTTTCACTGTTTTATACACACTGTCCTTCTTTATGGTTTGCAAACACTTTAAGCTCATTCTCACATTTTGGCCTTTCCATCAGATCTCTTCAGTGTCTGGTTCCTTTTTTGTCATTCAGTCATCAGCTCAAATATCATCTCTCTAGTTAATTTTCCCTGACTACTAAATCAAAATTAGCGCTTTTCCATCAACCCTTATACCACTATCTCATTCTATCACCATTGTATCTTAATTAATATATTTTCTTGTGCATTGTCTCTCTCACTTCCTCTATGACATTGTATATATTGTCAAAATATTGAAATCTTGTCTATGTTGTCTACCCTAGAATGCAAAACAGTGTTTGGAAAATAGGGGGCAGTCAATTAATATTTAATGAATTAATTCTCTTTGGAAGATATATTTATGTGGAAGTTAAAGTAATTTTATCCCCAAAATATCACTTTCTTAGTGTTTGTTTTTCTCTTCCTTCCTTTCTCTTTCTTTCTTTCTTTCTTTCTTTCTTTCTTTCTTTCTTTCTTTCTTTCTTTCTTTCTCTTTCTTTTTTTCTTTCTTTCTTTCTCTTTCTTTTTTTCTTTCTTTCACTTTACTTATGAGAAAAAAATTCAAAAGCTGAGGTGAAAGAAAAAAACAAAGAGAAAAGCATTAATTTGAATGCAAAATTTTGTCAAAGAATAATAGTTCTTATACCTTTCATTTTAACTAACTGGAAGGTTAGGGAACTGTCTCTTGATATGGCAACCATTCTGGGGAAGAACACTAAAGAATAAAGCAGGCATTCATACTACAGTCTTCTGTCTCCATTAATCAAGTTTATAGCAGCTACATGTAACACCACCAGATGTTGGGATTTTTAGTGCCTAGAAAATCTTGACTTTGTACCAGACGCCCACTAACTGTGTGTGTGGAGAGGGGGGCTGGGGAGGGGCATGGCAAATTACATTATTGCTCTGCAATTCACAAGGGTTTAGAGGTTCTTTGATCAGCTCCCATAGCCCCAGAAACAAATACTCCCTTTGAGTAGGTGCTCTCTAGGAGCTTTGGATGTCACAGGATCTTATCAAAGGAATAAAAACAACAGAACCCTACAAAAACTAACTTTTCATTTCCATGGATGATAATGCATAGTGGTGACACTGTCCTGGAAAGTCAATACCTTCCTTTCAAAATGGTAGTTAGTGTGGCATTCAAAAGAAAATAAAATGTCCCTATCAAGCATAAGATTTGAAAAATGGAACCAGCAAAGTCAGTGAACCTAAGTGACTCATTGGCCATAGTGGAATCTTTAAGTGAAAAGCCTCCTTGAAGTACAGCCGGCCACAGAGCACACATGCTGCAGTGAAGAGGTGGGAAATGCAGAGCAGGTACATGCAGTGACCACAGGAAAAGAGCAAAATAGATACAAAGCAAGTCCAGAGACTGTGTCCTGTTTGAGAGAATGTGGTGAGAGAATAGTGAAGGATGTCCATTTAATATGCCATTTCCAGAGAGAAATTGTGTAGGGAAAAGTGGAAGAAGGTAAAGGGCTAGCAATAAATGCAGCAAAAACCTGAACTGTTAAGAATGAAACACTGAAAAAATAATCTGTAAATTTCCTCCTGCCCCATGTGGGAAAATGGGCAAGATCTACTGATGAAACCAAGCTTTCATTGCATGGGGAGCATTTAAAAGGAGGAATTAGCACCTATACTACACAATGTAGTTATGGTCAACTTAACTGATTAATAAATATGGTCATTAGTTTATATATGGTGTAAAATCTGTTTATCCATTACATAAACCCATATTTTTAAATTTAAGCTTCAATTTATAAACCTTCTCAGATAATTGGCTATTTCCAATAAAGTAGAGCTTTGAATACCAATCAAGTGCCATGAAGAAAGGGCAGACTATTCTTGGTTTGATCTGCTATAACTTCCCTGACAGAGTGGATGGAAAAGAGGAGAATAAACTGGAATATTGAAAAGGCATGAGCATAAATGAACAAAATGAAAAGTACAAACTACAAATGAAGTAGATGATGTTTCTTTCCTTTAATGTAGGACCAACAGGGAATATCTTATAGGAAGTACCAATAGGAGTAGGAGAAAGTAGATAGGTTTTTCGTAGGCGCAGAAAGTAACCTAGACTTTCCGGGAGATTGAGAAATTTTTTCTTTTCTCCTGGGTTTCTGAGTGCTAATAGAAGAAAGAGAAAACTAATCTAATCAGCCAGAATAAAAGAATATTAAAAGAAAAGATATGTCAATCATTGATACAATATCTAGAAAATAACAATTTTAAACACACACAAAATCTTATGCCTTTTTCCCATACTCTCTGAAACAAGATTCCCAAAGAATTATCTGTGAGAATATCTTTCTCTCAGATTCTTTAGCAAATATGTTCTGACTTTATCTTTCAGAGAGAAGTCTTTTAAAAGATAAGCAAGAACCTAAAATATACCAATTAAATCTACTTATCTCTCTATTTACATCTGTCTATCATTTATCTATCTAAAAAAAAAAAAAGCCTAATTCTTTTAGAAATCAGATAGCTACAAAAACCAAAGGGGTAATATAGAATTCACCTAGAGTTGGAGAATATGAATATTGATTTAGGAAACATAATCCAAACAAGAGCAAAAATTATCTTGGTTTCTACAATGGTCTACAAAAGCTCCACATTGCCTCAATTCATTTTTTTTTTATACAGTAAACTCACACCAATTCAGTCAATGATGTAAAAAAAATTCAATACTCACTCAACAAACATTTATTAAAAATTTCCTTTGTAAAGGATATGCTTGGCCCTATGCTCAGAGCCATCATTCCTTTGGAGAGCAAGAAAAGAACTTTGATCATGTTCTATATTCTGTAAACTGAAATATAACATTCATATTCCCAATGTGGATATGAAGCCCCCAAGAAAAAATTATAGTTTTGATCTCAGATTATCCCTCAAAACTATTTAGGCTTTATTTTTTTAATGCATTCTGATATCTAAAATTTAAAGTCTTTGGTAACTTCAAATAGATTTAATGAAACAATATGTTATTCAATTAGTTTATTTTACTATATTTTATCCAAGATATTCAGAGTACTATTTAGTACTTTGTTTAAAGTGTAGAGACTTTGTTTGTTTTAAAGTGTATAGACTGAGGGGTTTAATAACAAGAAACTTCTTTCACTAAAAAACAAAACTATGGCTAGTTTCATTATAATATGATAGGTCGTAGGATATAATTACTACTTTTAAGTAACAATTTGTACTCTCTCAAATACAGTTCTATGAGTTAAACAAATTTCCTTTATTTAAATAAAATTTTGTTTATTCTTTTTATCATCAGCTCTACAGGTATATTTAACTATAGCCTGTATTTCACTTGGAAAAAGTCAAGAGTTTGCAATTATTTTTAGCAAAAATAATTAACTTCCTTAAAAACAATTTCCCCTTTTTTTCCTAAATAAATTAAACACAAAGAACTCTAAATAATTAGTCTACAAAATACTGAAATTTTTAAAATAACAATTATCTTTGTCTTCCTTCACATAGTGCAAAGATACTATGACTAAATTCATTGATTCTAGAATAATACATTTAAATTATAAAATACAGGTACATAATTTGTACACCTGAAGTTATGAGTGATAGATTAGCATTATTATTAAAGATTTACACATACCTTGGACAAGAAATATTAACAACATTAATAGCTACCATTTATTATGTGCCTACTGAGTCCCAGGCCTTATACCAGGCCTTTTGCATATATCATTATTAACAGTCACAACAGCCCTGCAAGGTACAGGTTCTTTTTTCATTTTTACAGCTGGTGCAACTATGCTTCAGTCTGGGGAAGCACTTGCCTGAGGACGAACAAGTGGAAGAGCTAGAATTCAAACTCAAATCTCTCTCACTTCTGTCTAAGAGCTTTGACTATATTCATTGATGATAAATTATGTGCAAATATGCTCCCTAATTTTTCTAAATTCAGTATCAACTAACACCTTTTCAAAAGGAATATCTGACAACAAACCAACCACAGGCTTCATTAAGGTACTGAGACATTTGGAGACCATGTTGCTGATACTAACAATGCCCAAAGTTTGAATTTTAAAACTTCATTGTTTGTAGTATAATCGTGTTAGTTGAGACAGAAGTGATTTCAATTTCATTTTCAAACATCTGTTTAAGGCTGCTTTTGAAAAACAAGGGGTAGCTGTACTGTGATAACTACTGTGTAATATCCAGCTCAAAGCAGAGTTACACTTCTGCTTAATAATAAAAATACACACATTTACTGAATGCTTACTGTGGGTGGCTAAGTGCTTCAAATGCATTATTTAACTTCCACTATAACCCTGTAAGAAATACTATTATCAAGGTTTTTCGGTAAATAAACTGAAGCACAAAGGCATTAATCAGTTCACCCACAGCCAAATAGCTAAGAAGTTTAGACTAGTTGAGACTCCAAATTTGCCCAGCTCCAAAGTCCAACAGGCACCACTCTGCTTTCCTGCACTGATATAGTGGTCTTTGGGAGTGGACATTCAAAACATTCAAGGTTCCACACAAAGACGAAGGTATGGGCCTATCGTCATACGTCATCCTACGTATCAGCAGGCAATGGAAGAAAGGCGACGGCTGCAGCCGTGTCTTGCTTTTGCCTCCTTTAACTCAGTGAGAATTCATTATTTCATTTCAAAAGTGAATGGTGTGTATTAGGTAATCTCTAAGATCCACTAAAGCAATAAGATTATTAAGATCCTGTTAATGCATTTCATTTATGTAACTGAACAGTGCTGCTAAGAATATAACCAAAGGTTTATTGTTGTTTTACTATTATTTCTAGTCCTCATCATAGGCATTACAGAGGTTTTAAGGGTGACCAGACTGGAATCATGGAAAGCTGGATCCTGTCCGCACTCTTCTAAGGCAGGTGTGACCTTGGGGAAGAGGCCCAACCTGTCCATGCTTCAGTTTGTTAATACATAACATAAAGAAAATACTAGTACTTATTCTAAAGGATTGTATGAGGGGAGAATAAATGTAAACGTGCTTGGCACAGAGTAAACTCAAGAAAAGTTAACAATTATTATTTTTGTTATTATATTGTGAAATGGTGAGGTTATGTTATTCAATATATGTTAAATCACTATAAAAATTACGAAAACATGATTAAGGCAAAATATTCACTGCTAGTGTTCTCTGAGAATTTTAAAATTCTATTTATATATGTATATATGTGCAGGTATATTATACATATATGTGTGTGTATGTATATGTGCTTATGTGTACATATGTATATACACTTACACATTTACCTGGTGTTCAACATCTACTTAAACATTCAGTTTTTATGTGCATTTTGGTCTCTTTTTTCCCCAGTGTTTTTAGATGGCATGGCTGACAAGATCAGCCTCAGATTTAGATAGAATGATAATATGCAAAAGCACACAGAATTCTCACATGTATAAATGCTGTCTAGTTATTTTAAAACATTTTGTGGAAACTCCTAAAGTGGTAGGGACGGGACAATGATGCATCAACTGAATTAATCACTCTCATCACTCTTCTAAAGAAAAATCAAAGCAACTTCAGCACACTCAATCATCATGAACATGAAGAGAATGGAGCCGCATAAAACCAAGGCTGGGTCCCCATTCTCTGGTAGGCAATGTTAAAAATTTGCCGCCACTGATGACTTGCTCCCCAGTTCCCAAACTCTGAAACCCCTATTTATAAATATCACAAAGGGGTATTTGGTGTACTTGCATGTCTGCTTTTTATGTGGTTTTTGTTTGTCACCCTACAAATGGAAAAGCAACTGTTTAACTGAACTGTGGGAAGCCCTGAAACCATACGTTCGAGCCTATCAATGAAGAATTTTATCTGTTGGCAAGAGTTGAAATGACACAGATGTTAAGCATCAAAGACACAACGGTGTAGAAAGGTAGCTTTCTTTTCTTAAATGCTGGCAATTCTAAGAAGATGTGAAGCTAAGCCTCACCAAAACTCACACACAAATTTAAGAGCAAATCTATGGCTTCAGGCTATTTGTACTTCTCCATAGATATCAGTGCTTGCCAGTAATCCAAATGCATTTCTGCCCTATGTATTGTTAACTCAAAAATAACCCAGATACCAAGAATGTCTTTATAAAGGGCTATGAGGAATAAGGAATAGCCTCCACATTGACTGGCTTCAGCAAGAACATGAAAAAGTAGTATCATCAGTTAATCTCAAGGGCTCATATATTCCCATAACCGTTTCATTAACCACTGTCTTATATTTTTCCATGTACTTTATTTTAAAAACATAGAAAAGTTAAATAACAATTGTATTATTGCTGGCAGGAAATATATGTTAAACAATACGGTTGAGGCCACTTATAAATAGATTAGGAATAAATGGCTGATACTTGGATTTTTAAAATATACATTATTTTACTTTTTTACATATGTATGCCATATCACCTTATGAGATATTTTTCCTTTCCATAGAACACTTTGTAAATTTTATCCTAGAGATCAATGTTGGGCTTGCCACTGCAGACCACAAACAAACAGAATACTGCAAAGATGGGATATGCTGAAGCAGCAGCTATTAGTAATTTCTCACATATGTGTGTGAAAGGAGAAAAAGAAAAATGGCTTAGTGTATTCTAGTTCATTCATAGAGCTTTGGGAATTAATTACACTTATATTGCTCAACACTAACAGTGAGGATCAAGAGACAAATGTGGGGGTATAAATATAAGAAGTGAGCCTATTATTTTATGTTTGCCTTCTATATTTGTAATATTTATACCTTTATCATGTGTACATTTCATATTCATGTATCATATAGATCTGTATACATATGTATTATATATTCATGTGATGAAAGCTCTTTCCATATATTAGAATGAGGAAAAGTAAAGGCAAATAAGTCACTTCTAAACAAAATCATCACCAAAATATACCGCATATGTTCTATCTGGAGAGTATGATTCAAATTATAGATATCAGAGATAGCAACGGTCTTCTGTTTACACCATGTGAAACAGCGGAGAGATGATCACTTAGCTTTTGTTTTGGTTCCAATTCATTTTTTTTTCAAGAAGTGTAATTAAAAACTGCATTAATGCCACCAATTATGGCCTCCAAGGGACCAGAAACCCCATGTTACTCCGTGATGGAACACAACTGAGCTGCAAACATCCATTTACCATTATAATACTCATTAATCCTGCCAAAAACAACTCATTACGGACCTCAAGGAAATCATCTCTTAGGCAAACACAGCACAGAATCTGTCATTGCATTCCTCACAGCCAAGTGACAGAGATGGAAACTGTTCAATGTCACTTATTTATGAAGCTGGAAACTCTGATTTCATTTTTTACCATGCTAAGACCTTTATGTGCAAGAACTGAGCTAAACTCTTACCCTTTAAATAAAGTCTTAAGAAAGAAGTAGTTTGACTTAAAGTCTCAGTAATCTCAACCTGAAAAATTTCCCTAACCTACCTCTCAAATGCTTCCAGAATCCAATCTCACCTTATTGGATATCAACACCATCAATATTTTCCCTCCCAAATCCCACCACATCCATTGTCATCTTTCTGACTAGAAATAAAATGAAATACAAACCCTCTCTTCAGTCAACTGAATATATTCAAATACATTTGTTCCTTTTTCTATCCCCAGATTCAGGGAAGTGCTGCACTTAGCAAGATCTTTCTGAATGCTTATTGTTGATTTGGTCACTGTTCATGGGCAAGTAACCTTAAAATACCCTCCAGCAAAAAAACAGAGTTGTCAATTATCATTTGATAAACAATTACAGCAAAGATAAATGATTGGAGGGGACATTCATTTAACATGGACAATCCTTATGTTTCAAGATCAAGAACCATTTTCTTTCTTCTCAATGCTGCATTTCCTCTGATATTTCAGGAGTCTTTGCCTGAGCAGAAATTAAATAAGATGTCTGAAAGGATGTTCTAAAATAAGCTTAGATATAATACTTATAAGCTAACTTGAAAATATTTGATTATGCTCAGTTTTTGTATACAGAACCTGAAAGAGAGGGAAAAAAAGAAATTTGTAAAAAAAATTGGAAAGAAGTGAAAGTATGTGAAAGTATGCACTATCTGAAATCTAATAAGTGGCTATATTTAATCAAGATTGTTTTCTTAGAGTTTAAACTAAAAATACTTCATTTATTTTTAAAAATGTCTTCTTTCATATAATTTTAAGGGAATGAATAGCAAAATTAGTTGAAATTGAATCAAGAGCACAATGAGGCTTTTATGACTTCCTTCTACATACAAATTCTGAACGGATTTTAATCTTGAAAAAAAGGTACAAAACAGATTGCCCATGCTCTCACAGAATCCAAGAGTTACTTGCTCAATTGTGAACCTTCTAGGTTATAGAAGTCTTCTTTTAGACCCCAAGTCCTATGAGAACTCTGTTCTTTACACACAACATAGTGCTTAGCATTATGTGGAAGATAATCGTTAAGTGTTTAGTGAATGAACAAACCATTGAACTTTACCAGATAATAGTCTGAGAACTTGCAAATACCTATGTTTTATCACTGCTGTAGTCTTTTTTTCCTCTCCTATTCCAAGAAGATGGATTGGTTTTATATGTTAAGTTCTAAACTTCTTTCTTTGAGGAAGTGGGTGTGTTATGAGCAGGGAGCAGAAGCCTTCAAAACCTAAGGTAAAAACCCCACAACCTGGCTTTTGTTAATAGAAGAAAGCTTGCCTACTGAGATAAGAAGGAGTAAGACAACTGAAAAAGAAATGAGCATCTTGGCCTGAGTCTTGTCCTCAGCTTTTGAAACCTTGATTTACTCACTGCATCTAAGATCCTGGATGAGGAATTACTCTGGACAGCTTAAACTATTAGAAGCTGGAAGCTTTGCCCAGAGCTGGATAGGAGCAGAAGAGCAACCTGAGGGCTGACCTAAAGTCATCTGTACCTGTACCTGCAATGTTGGAAAAGCATTTCTGACCATGCCAAGAGCTGATTGCCCTGCTAGGGCAAGTAAAAGAAAGCCAGAGAAGGAACTTTTGGCTTAGGATGCAACTCACCCATCCCACAATGTGTCTGGCCCCTGATAAGACCAGGATCTCTTCATGATGTCACTATAGGCCTGGACATCAGGAACCTCAAGTGTGAAATATGACTTTCAAAAAAGGAACATGAAATTTCCTGTACTCTAGGTTCATGGACCAAAATTAATACCAATACAGAGTGAATGCTGAAAATGTCATACTATTATTCCTTGCTAGTAGAATTTCAATATGGATCTCAGTTTATCAGACTAAAAGCTGATCAAGTTATAAATGGGAGTGAAGTCTGGCTGGTAATTCCATCTCCTCTGCAAACTACCAGCAAATAACTAGCTGTTTCTTTGATGGCATCTTTGTTCAGGATAGGCATCAAGTTAGATGGGAGGACATATTTTTCCTGTTTTGTTTTCAAATCATGAGGTGGGATGAGCAGGGAATCCTCAGTATAGTGCTAGTTATGTATTATTAGATACTAAATCTGGATTAGATGTTTTATGAAGTAAAATGTGGAAGGTTTTCCCAAAAAATTAGTATTTTTAGTGTGTGAAAAATGAAATGGCTTTAAATCTAACATACAAATGGAAGTGGACCATGTTCGGATGTGCATCACATTCACATTCTAAGAAGACTTTTCTTTTGGAAGCTACAGGGGCTTTTTCTCAGGCAATTTTCTGTGAAGTAAACTTCAAAATAATTTCAACATACTAACTTTTAAATGTCCTTTTCATCTTTTAAATTGTTTTTTTACAGGAGGAAACTTATCCCAATATCTGTGGCTGTGTATATTTAACCCAAGTTAATGTGGAGAATACCAATCATAATAAATAAAAATAATGCTTTGTCTGCTATATTTCACGTTTCAAGAATATTGATGTGTAGAAAAATAACTCATTTACAATTTGTAAGC
Organism: Mirounga angustirostris; assembly: GCF_029215605.1. Classification (NCBI taxonomy): domain Eukaryota; kingdom Metazoa; phylum Chordata; class Mammalia; order Carnivora; family Phocidae; genus Mirounga; species Mirounga angustirostris. The sequence goes on along the minus strand of NW_026991716.1, from coordinate 84,251,773 downwards.
GAGCATTCTTTGGAATTAGAGTAATCAGGGCATGTATGGATGTTCAAAGTATCAAGTGCCATGTGGTTCCCAGGGTACGGAATAGAGGACTTCCAAATCTCTCCAAGATGTGGAATATGCACTGTCAAAAACGCCAGCTAATCTCTTGATGGCCCAGACCAATGTAGAAAACTCTGTCACTTTGGGAAATTAAAAAAAAAAGTATCTAACATTTTGAAGTGTCACCCTCAAGGTGTTGCAGGAGGATACAAACATTTGCATGTATTTATTTAGCTTAATGTATGTTTTCTGTTAAGAGCTCCAGGAATGACAAAGAACTCCAGTTGCATAAATAACACATACAGTAAATGACCTGTCAATGCATAAAGATGCAGATGAGAGTGAAAACATAACAAGAGGGAGGGAAGACCATAGCAATCAGAAAACAAAAAGAAATAAAAGGCATCCAAATGGGTAAGGAAGAAGTAAAACTTTCATTATGCACAGATGATTTGATAGTGCATATACAAAAACCCTAGGGGTGTCTGGGTGGCTCAGTCACTTAGGCATCCAGCTCTTGGTTTCAGCTCAGGTCATGATCTCAGGGTCATGAGACTGAGCCCTGTATCTGGCTCTGCACTCAGCGGGGAGTCTGCTTGAGATTCTCTCTCTCCCTCTCCCAACCCCCATTCTCTCTCTCTCTAAAATAAATAAATATTAAAAAAAAAAAAACCTCTAAAGACTCCACCAAAAAGCTAGAATTGATAAATGAATTCAGTAAGGTCACAGGATACAAAATCAATATACACAATACATTGCATTTCTAAATAATGAAGCAGTAGAAAAAGAAGTTAAGAAAACAATCCCATTTATAGTTGCACCAAAAAAAAATAAAATACCTAGGAATAAAAAGGGAGGGACGGAAAATCTACCATATCTTTAAGCTAGAGCAAAAAGATTTGTTCAAGAACTTGTTTCCAGAAGTCTTTGAAGACCAGTTGTACTCACAATCAATTGACTGTTAATGTAAAACTCATACAGTAAATGCACATAGGTTTCAGAACTGTTTAGGGTTATTTCATTGATAATTATTACTACCCGAGCCAAGTTAAAACAATGTACACTTTCATTTTAGGGAAGAATTGCTAAGCAATTGCTGCGTTCAGTTTCCCAATTCAAGTAGTTACTCCCCTTGCACATTTCCCCAGCTTAGCTTACTACATGCTTCATTCTCATCATTAAAGCAACCCAAAATAGAGCAACAATTATGAATGTTGCTATAAAATGTATTAAAAAACAGGCTGGAAAGTAATTATTAAATATTTGCTGAATTATTCTGTTTAAATTTTAGATCTTCCTTTGATGAAGGTGTACTGCGTCCACCTGGATTGACATATGAAATAACACTCCTCAAGATATGATTGCATATGTACCCAGGACTTATTCTGATGTGACTTCATTCAGATTGTTTCTGACCCTTTTTCTACTTTCACACATCACTGTAAACCCAAGCTCATGTTTGCAGGTGCTAGTTTCTCTCCTACCCTGGGACAGCCAATTGCAAAAACCATGATAATAACATATAGATCTCTGACTGACATATATCTCAATAATATATTTTGAATGCCTGTGTCATATTACTTCTAATGACATTAACTAGCTGATTTTTCCATCTTCAATGATTTAATGCTACAAAAATGATAACCTATTGTCTGATATTTCTTTTTATTGTTTTTATTCAACTGCCAGCCTCATAATATGGCAATCCCTAACTCATTTTGTGTTTGGTGATATAGGTTACTCATAACATGTAGATCCCAAAATATACCTTGTTAACGAAGAAAAGAATTGTGAAAGAGAAGCTATAAAATTTCAAATTATTTTACTACAAAGGTTTATCTTACTAGCAAAAAAAAAAAAAAGGTTATCACATGTTTCTTCTGAAATGTTTCCGAATATGAGACAAAAATATTATACAATAAAGCAACCCTATAATAATGGAAGATCTTGGCACTGTCTCTGAGAAAATTAAAGGCACAGTGTCAAAATCTAAAAGTACAACCTACCCTAGATGTGGTTTTGGCACAACAGGTTCTATGATGTAAAAGACATGGGGTGAATCACAAGGCAATGTCCACACAACCTAAGGCAATAAACAAGTCATGAAAATTAGAAATTTGTGAAATTCCAACCTAGAAACACCCACCAAGCCAATCCTTGGCTGGAAGCTACAGAAGAAAGTTACAGATATTTTCTAAATTCTGGAGATTTTAAATATTTAGTAACTCAAATGCTCTATAAAAAAAACTAAGAATTTTAAATAATTTTCAAAATTTGTGAAATGAATTTTTAAACTGAATGTCTCCCACATCCCTGAATCTTTTGTGTTTCCTTTGGACTGTTTATCAGGCACAAAGTAGGGGCTCAATAAAGGATGAATGGATTAAACTGAACTGTAATGAGAGAATGCAATTTATTAAAAATAACAGGAGGCATAGTAGAATTTTGGCTAAAAGTAGGCATCTTGTGATTTTAGTATTGGCTCTTCCACTATTTTGCTGTCTGACCCTCAGTTAATTGCTTAGCCTCTTTAGAAAGCAGTGTATTTATCTGTTAAATGGGGATCATTATACTTATTTGTTAAGTAAAAGATTTAGAGCATTAATTTATACACATATCTCACATAGTAAGAGCTCAATAAACGTTATCTAGAATCATCATTATTTTGGGGGTTTTCAAAGAATAAAAATACATACATCCATAGTAGACTTGGAATATGCAGGATTTAAGATGCTTTGCTATAATAAATAGAATATAGCTTTTTTTTTTTTTTTTAGAGAGAGAGAGAGAGAGAAAGGGTAGGGGAGGGGTAGTGGGAGAGGGAGAGAGAGAATCTTAAGTAGGCTCCACACCCAGCTCGGGGCCAATGCGGGACTTGATCTTACAACCCTAAGATCATGACCTGAGCCCAAATCAAGAGTCAGACACTTAACCAACTGAGCCACCCAGGCACCCCTGATATAGCATTCTTTATTTCAGAATTAATATTCCAAAGTTTTATTTTCATTCCCTAACTTAGGTGTACTAAAATTTCAATCAATCAACAAATGCTCATTAACTACCTTCTATGAATACAGAAACAGCAGTAAATATTTTATAAAGATATATATAATCTAAATTATCAAATAAAACAATAATGGGTAAGGTCATTTGAAGGAACTCTATGTACACTTTTAGAGGAAACATAATTTTAAAAAGTCACTAATGCAATTAATTTGTAGAGCAACTAAATATTGTATATCATGCTATCTTCAAGTAAGTATTACTCAAAGGATATCAAATCTAAGAATAATTGTATTTGAAAGAGCATGGAAGAGGCAAGATGAGGCAAGCCCCAAGGTTTATATGTAGTTTCCTCAAGAGCCTACAGCTTTGAAAAAGAGTTTTACTAATCAGAAATCTGAATGTTGCATTATTATGTTATGTTGATATTATTAGCAGATGTGTCCTTTTACTAACACAGTGTCTTGGAGATGATACACTAGATGACATGGACACCAGTAGACTGTATCAGAGGATATGTCATGTGCACACCAGTGAACTAGCTCTTCAAGCGTGTCCCTGGATAGAGGGTTTGAATCGTTTCCTCTGCAACACCAAGAAGACTGACTGTTGGGGAGTGAATAAGAATAATTCTATTCTCCCCTGGGATCATCACAGGGATGAATGAGTTCTCCATCCTGAAGCAGATAAAGAATTAAAAGATGCTTTAAGCAGATGCTTAAAGATGCTTTAAGAATTCCCTGAAAAGAAAGGGGGAAGAGGGAACCTGGCTGAGCAAAGGCAAACCATGGTAGCTGGCAGCAGTGTAAGGAGTTCCTCAGAATGGAAAACATTCTAGGACTTGGAAGGATCCCGTGGTTCTGAAATTGATGAGGTATTCTGAAATTTCATTTATCCTTGGAACCTCAGTATTGGGCTATATATAGTAAAATTGTCAAGGCAGCAATTTCTTCTTTCAGCTTTTACAAGGAGTTACAACTTTCATGTAAAAGAGCTAGATCTTAATCCAATAATGCTGGGTTAGTTTCTTTTCCAAAGTTAAATATTATCTCTAACATAGTCCTATCAGTTCAGACATTGACACAAAAAAAGCCAACCATATCACTCATGGTGCTTTTCTTAGTGTCTTAATGTTACTTCACAGATTCAAATGCTTTGGTCTGTTTCATGATTAAAAGCTAATCATTTCTCCCCAATGCTCTCTAATTGTTCCCACTGTATAGAATACAGCAAGAAGCTAAATATTAAAAATGTGCCTTTCTTTTTTTTTTAAGATTTTTTTTATTTGACAGAGAGAGAGATAGTGAGAGCAGGAACACAAGCAAGGGGAGTGGGAGAGGGAGAAGCAGACTCCCAGCCAAGCAGAGAGTCTGAATCCTGAGGCTCGATCCCAGGATTCCAGGATCATGACCTGAGCGGAAGGCAGACGCTTAATGACTGGGCCACCCAGGCACCCCTAAAAATGTGTCTTTCAATAAGGTGTCTTAATAACTAAAAATAAGCTATTTGGGGGCACCTGGGTGGCTCGGTCAGTTGAGCATCCATCTCTTGATTTTGGCTCAAGTCATGATATCAGGGTCGTGGAATTGAGCCCCGCATTGGGCTCCATGCTCTGCCGGGAGTCTGCTTGAGATTCTCCCCCTCACCCCCTCTCTCTCTGCCCCTCCCCCACTAGATTGCTCTCTTTCTCTCTCAAATGACTAGGTGAATCTTGAAAAAAATAAAAATAACTAAGAAATAAAAATAAGCTATTTGGTTACTAGTACTTCTATGATGAAAAGAGACTGAGAAAATTAAAGATTCATAATAGCTGAATATAAGAAAATATTTTGAATGATCTTTTGATTTATGGTCTTTAGGACTAAAGGTTATTGACTCAGTGTAAACTTTCAAACACTAAATTCTTAAGTTGCAAAGCAATACAAAGTCTAATAGCTTTAAAGATCTCAAAAAGGCCTTTTGCTCATGATATATGCAGCACAGTAAAGTAACAAAAATATAGATCTGTCCATCTAAATGAATGAAACATATACAGTGAAGTTGTACTATCTGATGCCAGATATTGATTACTGAGAACATAATGAATTATATGATCTATAAGACCATAATCCTGCTATTAATCTGCCTTTCAGGTCATAATCGCATACACTTCAAAACACTAAGCCAAATAGCATGAGTTCTTCAATTGAATTTAAATTATTGAAATTATATACAAATTAATGCTTGCAATTATCCTATGAAAACGGAATGCTTTTAAATGCCTGGCATCAGTCTGACTTTAAGGAGGTAGAAACATCATCTTCTCTGTATTGATCAACTTTGTACAAGTAAAAACATTAGCATGTTTGGATTTTAAAAGGTCCATCTACATTTGTTATCTTCCCCACCAAGACAGATGTTAAAAATAAACTTTAATACTGATAATGTATCCATTATGCCGCTCCCAAAAGATAACTTTTATTTACTGCCTTGGAAGATTCCCAATACTAGTAGGTTATTAATTTATGTTAGTATCCATTATTACAAAGGTGAACGTGTATTTTATCATTAATTTACAGCCAGTTAATTGGAAAATTCAGTATTGCTTTTATGAATTTCTAGGTCCTCTGGTGCAACTCTGTGCCTTTAGCAGGACTTCTCCAAACCACACCACTTAGAGGAATATCTACTCTGTTTGAAAGATTTATAAAAGTATGGCTCATTGCAACTTTATTATTTGAAATGTTAATGATACTACAATATAATTTTTCTTTCTTTCTTATACTCTTGTTGCCTCCTGGTCATCTGCCTGGGTTAGGGAACAAAAAATTAAAATGAACATCAAAATTCTACAAAAAAAATGAAAAACTTTGTTGTGCTCATATTTTCCTCAAAAAGTTCAAATTTTCATTTAAAAAATTTTTCCATACTTTGTTTCATGACTTGCTCTCAGAACCAAATAATTTGAAGGCTATTTGATTATTTTACTATTTATGATCTTTATTGCCTCAATTCTTTTTCTCTTTTTGGAACACAGATTTACTTAGAGGCAATATAGTAAAATTTCACCTTTTTGTCACAAAGCTGGAATTCCCACAGTCTCTTATGACAACCAATTATTGGGACCAATAATATCTGCTGTGGAATTTCCCCCCTAGATCTATTCTGCAGGTTAGGACTTTTTTTTCTTATGCTGTGCAGATAAACAATTGGTTGTGATAAGAAACCTCCATACTTTTAAAGGTCAATAGAATTTCATTCAGCCAGTTTTTAACTTTACTTCATTTCTAGTCACTTTACACAGCTCCTAGCCTAATTCTTTTTTTGTTCTGAGTATTATGGAACTTTATTTATTTTTTTTTACAATGCATGTAAGACATACTGAGTATACTAAGAGTATTGCTTCCAGATTTCTGATAATGAATTCACCATGAATCCCCCATTCACTATTATGGATTAATATGAAACTAATCAATGTTTCTATTTGCATTTTCTGCAAAATAATGTATTATAAAATCAATTATGGTGTAACATATTTTATTTGGTAGCATATGAACTCATGCTTAGAGTATTATCGGTGGCTACATTTTTCTTTTGGAAATTTAGAGATAGGAAATACAAGTCAATAAGATATAGGAGAAGATATGTGAATGATCATTAAATTAGAAAAATAAAATGGTATCATGGATTTTTCATGATAAAAACAAGTGAAAATAAATATTAAAATAATCAACAGTTTTGGGGCACCTGGGTGGCTCAGTCAGTTAAGCTTCTGACTCTTGATTTCAGCTCAAGTCATGATCTCACAGTTGTGAGATCGAGCCTCCTGTTGGGCTTGGTGCTGAGCATGGAGCCTCCTTAGGATTCTCTCTCTTCCCCTCCCTCTGTCTCTCGCCCCACTCAACCTCTCTCCCTCTCTCTCAAAAAAATAAAGTAAAATAATCATGAGTATTTTAACCTGAAACACCTAAAAGATGTTAGAAGGTAAGAAGAAAACATGTCTTACTTCATTTATTGACAGATCAAAGGACAGAACTTTGACATGTCATTTATTGACAGAGAAAGGAATATAAGCTTCACAAGAGTGAGAATTTTGTCTAATTTATTCACTGATCTATTCCCCAGCACCTAGAACACTGTTTGACACTTGGTACTCACCCAACAAATATGTGTTGACTGAAAGGGAAGTAGATTTTTCTAATGAAACATTTTTTTGCCTATTCTTCCAGTTTCTTCCTTTGCTCTCTCTCAGCTCCTGTATATTGGATTTATTTTAGTCTCACTTTTTTTTTTTTTTTTAAATCTCTGAGCTGCTTCCATCCTCCTCTTCCACCTAAGTAACTGTTCTTCACTCTTTAGGTTTCAGTTTTATAGTCATTACCTTAGGGGAACTTTCCCTGACACAACATGCCAGAATAGTTTCCTCCTAGTTTTTGCTCTCATATCATCCTGATTTCCCTTTCAGTGAAATTCCACAGGTGAGCAATTATTGCCTTAAAGCTTGTGCTTCTCAACTAATTCCATGAAAGAATGTTATATGCCTTGCCTAGTCTCTGTTCTAATTCCAGGGCCAAATGCCTGGGACATAGTAGGTGTTCAACAAGTACATGGTGCCTAAATAGATGAAGGATGGAAGGGAATAGAAAAGTAAGAAGGAGGAAAAAAATCTCACACTTATCTTTTTAGGCTCCTGTGAATATTCACTCTGTTGATGCTGTTTGGGAAGATAGTTGCTTTAATTCAGGAAGCCAAATAACTAGCCCTGTTTAGAAATCATCAGTAGGGTGCCAAACAAGTCAAATAGGATCAAATTAAAATAAAAGTAAAAATTTAACTTCTTGGAATTCCATTGGTGGAAGTAAACTGTGGCCCACTAAAATTAGTATATAATAGAGCCCTGAAACACAGAAGAAAATAGCTAATGCAACAACAACAACAACACACACACATTTTATATAGACTACTCCTTATCTGTTACCACACACCCAATTTAAGCTCTACTAGCTCTTAGCACCTTCTCATTCCATCATTCCACACAAATATCTAGAGAGGTTCTGACTCTTTGGGACTCACAAAACACTTGTGTTCTTATAAAACTATCAATAGTGTATTATCTATGATAATACAGATGCATACTCCCCATGCCACTGATGCATTTATTAATTCTTTTGATCTCTTTTTGTCAGATGATGATCTCAAGAATTGTTTTGACCTTTATTACAAGGTGGCTCAGAACTAATGGTAAAATGCAAGTGTATTCCACCATAAATATATACAAAATGTAAGAAAGGTGATTAAAACGTATGTGATTCTTCAGAGTATGACATAATTTGGGGCTATTCAGAAAAACATTCACCTCTCCTCTATAGTGTCAAAAATGAGCCAAATGAGGGACGCCTGTGTGGCTCAGTCAGTTAAGCATCTGCCTTCGGCTCAGGTCATGATCCCGGGGTCCTGGGATCGAGTCTCACATCGGGCTCCCTGCTCCACGGGGAGCCTGCTTCTCCCTCTGCCTCTGCCTCTCCCTCTCTCTGTCTCTCATGAATAAATAAATAAAATCTTTAAAAAAAAAAAAAACGAACCACATGTGATTTTTGATGGCTACTATGTGCAAAACAACTTGCTTTGTGCTATCAATTTGAAATATTTTGATTTGTATACAACTTTTCATTCCATCCATTATATACACAAAATAACAATGTAAATATAGTTATGGCAAAATAGCATTTGGCCAGCATATCTACCTGTGATAAGTTTATATATAGCCATTTATGGGTTTTATAATAAGTTTATATATAGCTATTTATGGCTTTTAACCTAAGTACTAAAAAAAAAGTAAATAAGCCCATATACCTTTCTGTTCCATAGGTGTTTATTTTATCATTTAAATTAAAATATTTTTGAAAAATAAAGACCTTAATAAATAATACAACCCCAGAGTGGCTATAGTCTAAATGTGTAATAGATATGTTGCTTTATTATATAGAGATAATTATGTTTTTTTCTTAAATTTAAAAAAATGTATATAGCATTATATTTCATATCTTTTTAAAAATGATTTAAACTAAGATATTTATGAAAAACAATGGCACTAAAAAACAATATGTCCCCAGCATGGCTAGAGTCCAAATGAATTCTAGATATGTTCCTCTAATCTATCAAAGAAGGAAAGTAACATCATCGATGTATAGGAACCTTTTACGTCAAGAAGTAGAGTCATTGGGTGCCTGAGTGGCTC